>NC_132992.1:80917500-85717500 GCF_048564905.1 Vicugna pacos
GAAAGTTTTCTTACTGTGTGCAGTGCGTCTTAGCACAGCCTGCTCCCAGTGTCCAGGGGACTTTCCATTCCCCACTTGTCTACTTGCCAAGATCCACTTTGTCCTTTCTTCAAATATGGTGACAAATATTTGCTTCCTCTGTAAAAACCCCTTTCTACAGGGCTTGGAGGAAGGTGAGGCAAGTGAGCTTTGACACTAGACAAAGTCAGGATTGAACTGTAATTTTTCCTTTCTGACATCTTTATATTATGTTTTCCTTTATAGTGAGATACAACTGGCATATAACATTGTGTAAATCTGAGGTGCATGGCAGTGTTGATTTGATACATTTATATATTGCAATATGATCGCCACTGCAGTGTTAGCTAACACCTCCTTCATGTCATGTAATTATCACTCTTTTGCAGTGAGAAGAGTTAACAACAACTTTTAAGTACATTATACAGTATGTTTAACTATAATCATAATGCTGAGCACTTATTCATCTTGTAAGTGCTTTAGAACTTATTCATCTTGTAACTGCAAGTATGCACATTTTGACAAACATCTCCCCATTTCCCGCACTCTGCAGCTCCTGGTAATCATTCCACTCTGTTACTATGAGTTCAGCTTTTGTAGAGTCCACATATGAGATCATCTAGTGTGTGTCTTTCTCTGTCTGATTTATCTCACTTAGTATAATGCTCCCAAGTGTCATGCATGTTGTCTCAGATAGCAGGATTTCCTTTTTTTCTGTGGCCATATAATATTTCATTTTATATATATATATATATATATATATATATATATATATATATATATATATAAATGCTATTATATGTACATACACACACACACACACATGGATAAAGTATACATACATATATATGTGAATTCTTTATCCATTCATCCTTTGACAGACAAGTTGTTTCCATATCATTATGAATAATGCTGTAAAAATGGGAGTACAGACATATTTTTAATATTGTGTTTTCATTTCCTTTGGATATGTATCCAAAAATGAGATTGCTGGATCTTATGGTACTCCTATTTTGTAGATAATACTTTGAGGAAACTCCATACTGTTTTTCATAGTGGTTGGACCAACTTAAATTCCCTCCAACAGTGCAGAAGTGTTTCCTTTCCTGCACATCTCTGCCAGCATTTGTTTTCGCTTGTCTTTTTGCTGATAATCCTTCTAACAGGTGTGAGATGGTATCTCACTGTGGTTTTGATTTTCATTTCCCTCATGATTAGTAAGGTTGAACATCTTTTAATGTACCTTTTTGACATCTGCACATCTTCTTTGAAAAAATTCTATTCAGGTTCCTCTGACCATTTTTTAATCAGACTGTTTGATTTTTTTTGGTATTGAGGTTTATGAGCTTATTATATATTTTGGATATTAACTTCTTACCAGATATAATTTACAGATATTTTCCCTTAATTTCACAGGTTACCTTTTCCTTTCATTGATTGTTTCTTTTGCTGTGAGAAGTTTTTTAGTTTGATGTCATCTTACTTCTTGATTTTTCCTTTAGTTGCTTATGCTTTTGGTGTCATATTCAAACAATACTTGCCAAGACCATTATTGAGCAACATTTTCCCTTTGTTTTCCTTTGTGAGTATTTATAGTTTCAGGTTGTATATTTAAGTCTTTAATCTATTTTGACTTAATTTTCGTTAAGTGTTATAAGGGTTCAGTTTTATATCTCTGTATGTGGTTATCCAGTTTTCCTAGCACCATTTATTAAAGAGAATACCCTTTTCCTATTGAATATTCTCGGCTCCCTTTTCAAATATTAGGTGACCATATACGTGGGGCTTATTCACAGGCTCTCTATTCTGTTCCATTAGTCTGTGTATCTATTTTATGCCAGTATCATGCTGTTTAGATTACTTTAGCTTTGCAGTATAGTTTGAATTTGGGAAGAATGATGCCTCTAAGTTTGTTCCTCTTTCTCAGGATTACTTTGGCTATCTGGGATCTTGGCTCCATACAAAATTTAAGGGTTTTTTTTTTTCTATTTGTGCAAGAAATATCATTGGAATTTGGATAGTGACTGTAATAATTTTATAGACAGTGTTGGGTAGGGTGGACATTTAAACAATATTAATTATTCTGATCAACGAACGTGGTTATCTTTCCATTTGTTTGCATCCTCTTCAATTTCTTTAATCAAAGTCTTACAGTTTTCATTGTTCATATCTTTCACAACCTTGGTTAAATGTATTTCTTAGTATTATGTTGTTTATGATGCTATTGGAAATAGAATTGTTTTCTTCATTTCTTTTTCATATATATTATTGTTTGTGTATAGAAATGAAACGGTTTCTGTCTGTTAATTTTATATCCTGCCACTGTAAGGAATTCATTGATTAATTCTAACAATATTTTTGGTTGAGTCTTAAGGATTTTCTAAGATCAGGTTATCTGCAAAGAAACATAATTTTACTTCCTTTTTGATTTAATATCTTTATTTTTGTCTGATTGCTTTAACTAGGACTTTCAGTACTATGTTGAATAAGAGTGGTGATAATGGGCAACTTTGTCTTCTTCCTGATCTTAAAGGAAAAGCTTTACATCTTTCACTGTTGAATATGATGTTAGTGTGTGTCATATACGGTCATTATTATGTTAAGGTGTGTTCCTTCTATATCCAATTTGTTGAGAGATTTTATCATGAAAAGATGTATTTTGTCAAATGATTTTTTTGGCATATAATGAGATAATCAGATGACTTTCATTCTGTTAATGTTATGTATCACATTTCTTGATTTGAGTATGTTGAACCATCCTTGCATCTCAGAGATAAATCCCACTTGTTCATGGTGAATGATCACTTTAATGGGCTGTTGAATTTGGTTTGCTAATATCTTGTTGAAAAATGTTGCATCTACATTCAACAGGGATATCGCTCTACAGTTTTCTTGTATTTTCCTTATCTAGCCCTGTAAAGTGAGTCTGAGGGTATTTCCTCCCTTTCAATTTTTGGGAAAGGTTTGAGAAAGACTGGTGTTAATTCTTCTTTAAATGTTTACTAGAATTCACCAGTGAAACCATCTGGTTCTGGGCGTATCTGTCTTGGGAGGATTTTGATTACTGAGTCAATCTCCTTTACTCATTATTGATTTTTTCACATATTGAATTCCTTCATAATTCAGTCTTGACAAGTTGTATATTTCTAGAAATTTAACCATTTCTTTAAGGTTAGCCAATTTGTTGGCATTATAAATGGCCATATTTGTCTCTTATGATCCTATATATATTTTTGTGGTATCAGTCGTAATGCCTCCTCTTTCATTTCTGATTTTATTATTTGAGTCCCCTCTCCCTTTTATTTACTTAGTTTAGCTAAAGGTTTGTCTTTTTTAAATCTTTAAAAAAATTAGCTCTTAGTTTAATTGGTCTTTTGTATTGTTTTTTGGTCCTTATTTCACTTATTTCTACTCTGATCTTTGCTGTTTTCTTTCTTTTACAGACTTGGGCTCAGTTTGTTTTTCTTTTCCTAATTCCTTGATGTGCACAGTTAGATGGTTTATTTGAGATCTTCCTTTTTTCTTAATATCTGCATTCATCTCTGTAAGCGTCCCTCTAAGAACTTCATTTGCAACATCCTATAGGTTTTGATACATTGTGTTTCCATTTTCATTTTTTCTAAGATATTTTGATTTCCCTTTTGAGTTCTTCTTTGATCTATTGGTTGCTCAGGAGTGTGTAGTTTAGTAAAATTTCCAGCTTTCCTCTTGTTACTCATCTCTGGTTTCACTCCATCGTGGTTGAAAAAGATACTTGGTATGATTTCAGTTTTCTCAAGTTTGCTAAGACTTGTTTTGTATGTAACTGTCCCTCAGAATGTCTCATGTACACTTGAGAAGAATGTGTATTCTTCTGCTGTTAGGTGGAATATTCTATACATGTCCATTAGGTCTAAAGTATGGTTTAAATCAACGTTCCCTTGCTGATTTTCTATTTAGATGATCTATCCATTGCTGAACACTGTGTATCAAAGTCCTCTACTATTATTGTATTGTTGTCTATCTCTCTCTTCATATCTGTAGGTATTTGATTAATATACTTAGGTGCTCCACAGTTGGCTGTGTATATTTACAAATTTTATACCTTCTTGATGAGATGATCCTTTTATCATTATATAATGATATTCTATGTCTCTTGTTACTGTTTTTGGCTTTAGTAAGCTACTCCCTCTTTCTTCTGGCTTCTACTTGCATAGATTCCTTTCTCCTATCCCTTCACTTTGAACATATGTATGCTCAAAGCTAAGTGAACTTCTTGTAGGTATCATACAATGGGTCTTTTAAAAAAAAATCTGTCCAGCCACTCTGTGCCTTTTAATTGGAGAATTCAAAATATATTCCATTTAGAATTATTAATATGTAAGGATTTAATAACACCATCTTACTGTTTTCTGGCTGTTTTTTTAGTTCCACTGTTTCTTTTATTCTCTCTTGCTGCCTAACTTTTTGAATTGGTGTTTATCTAAGGTGATATACTGTGATTCTTTTATTTTTTTGTGAATCTACTACTTGTTTGGCTTTGTGGTTACTATAAGGCTTACATCAAACATCTTATAAATATAACAGTCCATTTCATGCTGACAGCAATTTAACTTTAATCACATAAGAAATTCTACTCTTTTATTTCTCCCCTTTTGTGTCTTCAATGTCACAATTTACCTCTTTTTATATTATCTCTTCATTAAGAAACTATAATAGTTATAGTTATTTTATTAGTCTTTTCTTTAAATGATAATGTAGTTATTTAGTTAACACATCATCATATTGCAGAATTAGAGTTTTCTGAACTTGATTATGTATGTTTGCCTTTCCAGTGTGCTGTGTATTTTTGTATGTCTTCATGTTTCTAAGTAGCATCTTTTTATATCAGCCTGAATAACTCCCTCCAACATTTTTTTTGTAAGGCAGGTTTAGTGCAAACTCCTGCTTTTGTTTGGGAAAGTTTTTATCCTTCATTTCTGAAGAATAACAATGCTGATAGCGTATTCTTGGTGGCCATTTTTTCCTTTCAGTACTTTGAATACATCATGCCACTCTCTCTTGTCCTGTAAGTTGTTTACTGAGAAATCTAGTGATAGCCCAGTGAAGGTTCCGATCTTTTTTCTCTTGCTGCTTTTAAGATTCTCTCTTTATCTGTGATTTTTGACACTTTCATTATAATGTGTCTTGGAGAAAATGGTTTTGAATTGAAATAATTGGGTGACCTATTAGCTTCATGAACTTGAATGTCCAAGTCTCTCCCTAGATTTGGGAAGTTCTTGGCCATTATTTCTTTAAATAAGCTTTCTACTCCCTTTTTTCTCCACTTCTCCTTCTGGAATTCCAATGAATCTGATATTGGTTCTTTTGATGATGTCTTATAGATCATATTGGCTTTCTTAGTTCTTTTTTATTCTTTTTTGTTTTTTATACTCTGATGGGATTATTTCCAAGTTCCTTAAGCTTGCATGTCTTGTCTTGATCTTGCAGTGCACCATGTAGGCTGTTAGTAACCTCTCTTTTGTTTTTCTGGTTAACCCTACAGTTCAACAGTCTCTGTTGCCAGTAGACCTTGGCTTGTTTCCTGCATGCACTCTCTGTCTGCTTGAGAGTGCTCTCACTGCCACCCTTAGGAGTGTACACAAGGAGCCAGACAAGAGTGGGGGGAAAACTGAAAAGTGTGAATTGGCACTCAGGATATTGGGGGTACCTGCTGGCTATTGGGGAATTCCCTGCATGAGGTTTTTCCAGCAGCTCATGGACAGGCTTCCTGCTAGAGTCTAGAATACATTCAGCAGAAACAATGTCCCTTCATGTCTTCTGATATTCTTATCCACATTTTCCCCATCTCCTCCCTCCCCCCAGCCATGGAGCTCTTGCTTTAATACGCTGGGTGCTGCAGGAGAGAGATGGGCTGGCTTCTTCAGCAGCTTCTGGCACAGCGAGAGAAGCTGAGCACTCATGCACTATCTTTCCTTTTCCCCCAGAGGAGAAATATCCATCCTCCCTTTTTTCTAAGCTGTGCTGCCTAGGGGGAGAAGCAATGTTGGCAAAGTTCCTCTTACCCACTCCAATGTGTCCAAACTTAATTTTTGTTGTTTTTGCTCCAATGGAATGCTGAAACTTCTCTAGAAATCTATAGCTCTGCAGAGGCTCCTATCCATAGGTATCTGTCCAAGTCAGTATTTTCCAGGTACTCCCAGACTGTGGTTGAGAGCATCTGGAGACAGTTCACAGTCTCCTGCCAGTTGCAGAAACTGTATGGGGATTTGTCTGCCTATTACCCAACATACAGGTGGGTGAGTCTTACCAGGTCCCTTGGTGCACTGTCCTGTTTGTGGATAGATCCCAAATTTCAGATGTTAACAAAAGGAAAATATGAGATACATCTTATGCCACAATAATGTGGATGTCACTCTGGATTATATTTTTATTAAACATTTTTATAGTCTGTTTATTCTGAATTTCATATTAATTTTTAGTTTTTGTAAAAATATTGCATTAAAATATTATTTATCTTGGTTCCTGAGTTTTTTGATCTCCATTTGAATGTTGTGCCATACATGAATATCTTACTCTCCTCACCCCAGGACTGCCCCTGCTTCCCTGATCACTCACCATGCAAGGTGAAAACATTCACCCTCTCCCTTTTATTTTTTACAAAATTATATTAATACACATATTACACAATGATGTTTACATATCACTGAGCATTGTCTATACCCATTTAACCCTCAAAATATTGGAAACGGATATTATATAAACACATTTAAGGTAGATAATATTGTTTTCCCCATTTCACAGATGTGAACACTGATATTTGGAGGTGATATGTAACTATCTAGTGCTACACACTGGTAAGTGGTTGGCCAGGGTTGTGAAACCTACTCTCTCTAACTGCAAATCCTCCACTTTTAAACAGAAGGCTATAATGAACATATTTTAAGCCCCTGGCAGCCTCTGAAGGAAGGAGATGATTGAGAATGGCTCTCTGTTGCAGGTGGGAAAGCTAAATGTGAATGCTGTGGACCCTCTTCCAGCCTAAGGAAAACGAGCTAGCTTTATTTGAAGAATTATGAAATCAGTTCTTACAGAGAAACTTAAGAGGTCAGACTCCCAAAGCTAATTCCCTTCTCCAAGGTTGTGCCCACAGCTTTAGACTCTTACATTCCAGATTCCCTAGAATTGCTACCTCCCCTTTGGTAATCAGGAGACATTTAACAGAAATCAATATTCGCTTGTAACTGTCACTGACAAGGGAAGGTGGATTCTGGTTTCCCAATATTTCAGAGTAACTTGCTCTTGCAAAATTATTAGGTTTTTGTGACTTTCTGGCCAATCTGACTTCAAATAGAGTTATCTCCATAGACAATGAAAGTCCTCCAAGCTCACAAGACAAGGAAGACCTTAATTAAAATCAATGAGGAAAAAAAATCTGTAAAAACAATTAAGCGCTGCAGTTGACTCCTTTTAATTTGGGGTCTGAAGGTCTTCTTGGGAAATTACTGAATCACTGGGATGATTTAATTTGGCTGCCTTGAATTAAGCTTTGGTGTACTAGAACTGGTCTCTCAGATATCCCGTGATGTGCAATCCGGAGAAGCACTGCAGGAACAGTAAAAATCCTGAGAGAAAACAGCATTTGAAGAGTCATTTAGGTAGAGGAGTCAGCTGTCTTCTGGAATAGATTCTTTCAACTGACATACTATATGGGTTGTTTGTTCCAGAAAAACACTGAGAAATAAACAAAAGTTTTAATAAAAATTTTATCATAAGGTCTGAGACTGATGTCTCAGACTTTTTCTAGAATTCAGTGTTTATTGAAATGAATAAATCAGTGAACAAAATAGATCAGGGATGGCTATGTGATTCAATTCAGTTCCAAAATTAACAAATAAGCAAAAATTAGGCCTGAGGCTTTATGTTTAAATGATTAGAAAAATATAAATTCTCTCTCTTCTCTCTTCCTTTTTCTTTCTTCCTCTTTCTTTCTTTCTTTCTTTCTTTCTTTCTTTCTTTCTTTCTTTCTTTCTTTTTCTTTTATTTCTTTATTTCCTTTTTTTTTTTTTTTTCTTTTCAACCCAGAAAAGTTGAGCCTAAGTCTGCTTGGGTCACCATATGAAAACAGAAAAAGGAAATGGAGAAAAGCCAAAATTTGATATCACTTGAACTCCTGGATCAAACTGATTCTGAAGCCTGCCCCTAAGCTTTTTAAGACTGTTACTCTTCTGCATAATGCAATTTAGATTTGGTTTTCTCTTGTTTGTGAACAGAGAAGTAAATATTTGTGAGGAAATTTATTTTCTCTCATCTGACTTTAAATCAGGTGACACCATTCCATGAATGAAATGTACACCTTTGCTCAAGTTATATTAGTAGGAAATAATTAATTCTCACTTTTTGAGAAAGCTTCCCTTTGAGCAACATTGTTTTAACTCCTTAGAGAAAATATTTGATCTATCTGGAGAGTTTTCTAATTTACCTCACATTTGCATATGTACAACCATTGAATGGGGTTTTTAAAAAATTCAACGTTTGAGTTTTATGTGTGTCTCTCTCTCTTCTGAAAGTCTGATTTAAGCAAATAGAGCATGATAAAACAAATAATAATCTGAGGTTCATAATTTTTATACAGGACTGATCTTATCCCAGTCAATTGACAGTAGCTATGGGCAGTAAACAGAGAAACCTGCAGTTCTAAAGTGAATTCAGGATAGCAATGATAGACAAATGCATGAAGATCATTACACTGAAACAAAGTAAGTTTAAATAATTTAAAATATTATTATTAGATCAACAAGACCTAGTTTCTTTCATTTCTTAAACCTATGGACTGTTGTCAAGTAAGTTACTGTTGTACCACCATCAGAATGGACTGTTTGTTAAATAAATCCCTCCCCAAAATGTTTATTTAGGGTAAAAAAGAGAAACAGCCAAACTAATGATATCCAGTTGTGTGAATTTTCACTGCCCTGGTGGAGTCAGTCTCGTGCAGACGTAAGTGCTTAGGAAACCCATGTCCAGATACTCTGGTTAATGGTGAACTTGCTCTACAATTGTTTAACTCCCTTTGGCTTTTCTTTCCCCATCTATAATGGGTGACACATCCCCCACTGAGTCACTTTTGACTTTAAATTATAAAACCATGCCAAAGCTCTTTGCAAAAATAAAGAGTTCTGTATGTGATTCATAATCAAAATAATGATGTTAACCTCTACAGAGTCTCCTAAAATAATTATGCTTATAAGACTCCAAATCAGTACAGCTGGCTTGAATTTCATTTTTAAACTCACATTAAGTTAGAAGTATTTGATCAAGTAAACCCAGCTTAAAAGCAACAGACAAGCTGCAGAGGAGATGGAGTACCTAGTTATGAAGAGAACAAGTTAAAAAGAGTCAGAATGTGGGGTTTTTTTTTTTTTTTTTTTTGTGATTTGTGTACATAAACAAAGGTCATCTCCCAAAGCAGGGAAGTAATTCATTGTGAGAGAGAGAGTTGGTAAAGCCTGATGGGTTAACACCCTTTGGAAGGACAAGAACAGTGGTCATTGTTTCCATTTATTGAAGGTATTTCTGTGCCAGAAACTAGCTAAGCTACGCGTATGCGTTTTCTCGATTGTTCCATATAACAACTTTAAGTGTTGTGTATTTTTAAATTTCATATTTTATCGAAAAGGAAACTGAACTTTCAAGAGGTTAATTAGCTTTGCCAGAGTTACAAATTAGTTAGTGACAAAATAGGTAGTTATACCAAGCTCGGTGTGTTGCCAGAGATCACAATACGTCACAAGAAGCACCATATTCTTCATTTACTAGGACTTCTGTACCTAAAAGCAGCAATTTTGATCACACTTGAGATAAGCAACATAATCGAAGTATTTCATAGACTAACGTTTTCTTTTTCTTTTCTTGTGGGGGAGGGAGGTCATTCCACTAACCATCTTTCCTATAATGAAAAGAGAAAAATGACCATCAGAATCAGGAAAAAGGAAATTTTTTTCACAAATCCTAATTACACCAAAATGTGGTTGAAGACTGCTGTAAGGTTCCAAGGAAGCTCAAAAATAGTGAGTACTGATTGAGTATAAGAGTCAGAACTTCCAGCTGTCAGTGACAGAACCCCAGTGTAATTAGCTAAAGCTAAATAATAAAAAGGTTGGGCAGATTTATTGGATGCTGAAACTGGTAACTCCAAGGGCAGGTATAGCTTCAGGCACAGCTGGAAGCCATACCAGAATGATCACAAAGCCTTTCCCTTTCTTCCCAAGCACACCCACCCATCTTTCAGTCTGGCTTCCCTTCGCGTATGTCTCACCCTTTTGATGGGACTGTGACTACCAACATTTTCAGGATCACAAAGGCAACTTAACAGGTGCAGTAGAATGAAGTTCATTTTCCCTTCTTGTAGCTATGGATCAATTTCAGATAAGGGGTATGAGCGACTTGCTTGGAACATGTGTCCAATCTACGGACCCATCAATGCCGCCAACAGGTGGAGTCCAGGGAGATACAGGCCCACCAACACCTGTTCTCTTTTCTGATATTAAATGAGAAGAAAGGATACGGAGAAGGCAAAGTGACAAACATTCGTTATAGAAGCTGCTGTTTTCCTATGTGCCATATATATACAATCCCGTTTAGCCCTCACATGCAGCCAATGAGTTGGTATTTTTAGCCCTATTTTAGAAAAATCGAGGTTCAAAGATCTTAAGCATTTGGTCCATGTTAATATAATAAGTGTCATCTTCAACATATGCACATGCCCTAAGCCACAATCTAGCCTGCCTTTACAAAAGACTGATGTCCACTTACTATCAAAGACGCACATTTGTTTCTTCCTCTTTGCCAAAGCTTTGAAGATATGATAAACCGTGCTAGATTCCTAGAAATTGGGAAAATCCTCCATTTCCTATAAGTATGAACTAGGATTTACAAAACTTTTTGCCTAGCCAGCCTAAGTGTAAGGAGGTGGAAACTGGGTCTGCCTAGAGCTACATAAATTGCAATGGAAATCTCTTTGCTCCTTTATTATCACATAGGGAAAGTTTATACTGCTCAGCATTCCTTACCAACCTGATTGAGGCTGATTAAATTAGACATATTGGCTTTTAAGCTTAAAAAAAAAAAAGCAGCAGCTCATTTATGGGAAGGCAGAGGTTAGAATAAAGGATATAGTGTAGACGTTTCTTCAAACCTTTTCTACCCCTCTTTGACCCAGGAATAAAGACTTCACTCTGATATTAGATTTGCAAACACAGGAACCCTCTGAAGTAGAAACAGTGAAAGTGATGGAGTTAGCCCCCTGGCTATGGATGGTTCTCCGGATATTCATCTTAGGAAAGCAGAGAATAAAAGGGACAAGGTTCTGTCCCCCTAGAGAACTCCGTTTTTACAGCTCCAGGCTATTTGACCCAGGGCAGGGCTGGGTGAAGTTCCTCTTAATGCTTACTTCCCGACACGGAAGACAATGGAATATTTACTGTTCAGTTCTAAATTTCCTAATGTTTTTGTTGTGTTTTACATGTTGTCCTTTTAAATGTTTTTGTTCTAAGTTTTCTTTAAAAACTGCCCTTTAGGCTCTAACACTCACCATCTTTGGCTGATTTGTAAAGGGTGGGCATAATTATTAGGGCAAGATATTATAGGGCATATATTAAATTAGTCGAGTTTCAATAACAATTCCCAGAGATGCTTACATGCAAGTTCTCCTATAAGTTCACAGAACCAAACACAATACTGTAGTCAATACAGAATATTATTGTTAGGTTTACTAAGGGTGTCGGCAATGGATGACGTCCCCCTGATTTCTAAGATTATTTCATTTCAGGAGATTTAGTCAAGTCGTCCCGACCAATGTATATTAAACTCTACTAAAAACTGAGCAGTGTTTTTGGAAGTCTGAGAGCCACTGGGGAAAGATATGTGACTGTCCAACTGCCATGTCCAAATGCCATTTGCATTCTATGCCAACAATGACCTGTGGCGGGTAATAGTCACATTCGCATCAGACTGTGTGTCTAGAGCCTGAAATCCCCAAAGTTCTACAAAGCATTTAAAGTTCTACAATTCCAAGCTGAGATATTCAGAAGCACCACAACATCTTAATTTTGCAAAAGTATTATTTTTCAGACAAATTCAGAGTATGCAGTTTCTAGGAGATCTCGTAGGACAGGAGGAATATCTACAGGTCTCGATGTAGAACCATGTGACAGGTGGTTTAACACCCAGCTACCAGGTGGAATCCTAATCATGCCATTACTGACTGAGTAGCTCATCATCTAATGGTTTTGGTTTCCTTTGCTTCTGGGAGGCATGAACCCTTAAAGTGTTGCTCTCAGTACCTGCCATACTTCTTCAGATGAGGCCACGGACTCTTAGCTGGGTAATGAATATGCTGAGAAATACTTTTTTTCTAGTCTCCAAATACCAGGTATTAATTTAAAGGGATGATATCATATTGGCCTTTATGCTTTCACAGTTAATCTCAGAGTTAAGGACGCTGTGTTAAAAAAAAAAAAAAAGATTAAATTGCCTACATGAGGATTACACAAGGATTAGATGAGTGTTAATAGTTTCAGCTCCTCTTTTCACCAAAATCTTAGTAAGACCTTTTAGTATTCATCCTTGAAGGATTCCCTGCACTCGAATAAATTGTTGATTTTGACAAGTACAATATCCTAGTCAAAAAATTATTAACATTCAGTAACTTTATGCCAATGGAAAAATTAAACCTCCAAATTTAATGACACATTAAAAATAAGGAAACAGTGTTTGCTTAAGAGGTTACATCACTTTCTTCTTGGAACCAATTTAGAATAATACTTAAGAGAACATAAAATACACTTGAAAAATAGTTTCTTCTTATTTTTCTCATAAGATGTTATTTTGAGTGCATTTATTTTATTATTTCCTTTTTTGTTTTGTTTTGTTTTTAAGCCTCCTCAATTGAAGTATGATTAAGATATTAAACCAAGTAGAGTATGAGTTAGTACCAGTAAAGAAAAGAATGAAGATAGTCTTTAGGAAATAATTTAAAAGTTATTATAATTATCTGCTGATCTCACTAGCAAGCTATTGCAAAAACCTCAGGATGATACTGATGACTATCTGTCTATCCATCTATCTATCTATCCATCTATCTATCTATGTCTTAGGAACATTTAAATTTATTCCAGTTCTTATTGCCATTTGAAATATAATTGACAAATGTTTTTCTGAGAAATGGTACAGATACTACGATGGGAAGGCAACAGGAGAAATAAACACAACAGGGTTTTTCTGAGGCTTTGTTAGCAGTATAAATCCTCCTGCTAAAATCTTGTTTGGAGACAGTCCCAGTCACTGTACTTCAGGAATTATCATCATTGTTGTCAAAGAAGTTTAGCCTACTTCAACCAAAACAAGGTCAGGCTTCAAATTCATATTATGGAAGAGAGGAAAAAAAAAAGATTGAGAGAAGTTAGCTTATTCTCACTGGATAAGTGAAGAATCCCTAATGATCTAAACTCAGTTTAAAATGCCACATCTAAGTTGATGAACATTCATGCAAACAGCATCCCACACATAAAGTAACAGATCCATACAAAAGGGAACATAACCTTGAAGTTAGGGCTTTAGTCATTTTTTTTTTTAATGAATGGTAAATGCTGTACTCCAAACCTCTCTGAATGGGAAGCAGAGATGTCAAAACGAGAGCTGTTAAAATAGGATTTACCGAGCAAAGAGACTAAAGGAAGAATAACTTTTGGAAGCTGCAGCAGCAATACTGGGGATGACTTTTGGATCAGTCATGAGAGATTAGAGTTGGCGTGCACCTGTGCCCAACACCTGCCTAACTGGCCGGGTACCTTTACTGAGCAGAACCTGTCTTCTATGACTGTCAGCCTCCAAAACCCCACGTGGTCTCTTGTATCCAGAAGATGCTAACAAATGTGTATTTACTGATGAACGGGCTTAACTTTAAATGTATCACAGGACAATGTTTAGTGTTCAATTCAAGTGGAATTTCTTATAAATACCTGCTTTAAGATGCTTCATGTGTATTATTCTAATAAACTATTACAGTAGCAGTGTACAAGTTTGTAGAGTTTTCCCCTATCTTGCTTCATTTGAATCCACTACTGCTTTATAAAATAGGCAAGGGAGATATTTTTCATTATGTTAGACAGAGGGGAGAAAAATGAGATTTTTAGGTCTTAAATATCTACCCCAATTTACATGGCTAGCTGAGGGCCAATAAGTAGCTTTGCGATGGAAGAGGAAGCAGACCACAGCACGTTGGTTATCAGTCTCTAAGTAGTGGGTTTGGTGCTAGAAATGTACGGTACAACTAATCCTCATAAAAGTGATGAAGGGAGCGCTAAGAGAGCCAATTTTAGTACTCAGTTAAGCAAGCAATTTAAAGATTTTACCGTCTTTCATTCATTCAGCCCCTCATTCATTTGTTTTCAGTAGTACAGTAAATTAAAGTGGAACCACCATCCAGTTCCAAAATATTTCCCATCACATGACGTACTCTTTCCCTATCTCACATCCTCAAGATCTCATCTTCCCTAGAAATTACCACTACATTGAATTTTGTGCAATATACAAACATATATCATATGCTTATATATATCATTCAGTATATATTTATCATACACACGTGCATATACACAAATAGAAGTAAACTGAGCAAACTTTTGTAAAAACAATAAAATTCATTTTTTCGTTAGTTTGTTTTTTTAATTTTTTTATTATTTCAAGTTTTGTTTAACTACAGTTTCTCCTTTTTTGTTTTTTTCATTGCAGTTTGTCTGCTTTCACTGCTATAAAAGATTCCATTGTGGGGATGTGTCACATTTTTTTTTTAAATCTGTTTTTCCATTGAAAATCATTTACTGATTCATTATTATGGCCATAAACACTATGAACTTTTCTGGAAATGCATTTATGTACATGAGCTACAATTCATCTTGAGTGTGTACATAGCTCTGGACTTGGCAAGTCATAGGTTATGTGAATCTTCAACTGTGTAACACAGCACTGAATTGTTTTCTGAAGCAGCTGTACTGATCTGGCATTTTGACCAACAATGTTTAAAACAGCACTTTGACCGTGGGTAATATCAGGCTTCTTAGCTTTCTCCAATCAAATGATTGTGGAATGGTTTCTCATCATGTCCTCAGCGTGCACTTCCTTGGTTACCAGAGATTGATATTCATTCATATGGCTATTAAATACGTGTTCAAGTCTACTATGGTTGACCTTTCCTTTATTGATATGTGGAAATCCTTTGTTGATTAAATGCCCTGCAAATATTTTCTCCAGGTTTTTAGGTTATCTTTTCCCACTTTTAAAGGCATCTTTTGATAAATCAAACTATTTAATTTTAATATAGTCTTTGTAGTTACAGCCCAGACTTTGTGTTTGCTTAAGAAATCCTTCCATATCTTGAGGTGGGAAAGATATTCATCTATCATTTTCACAAGTTTCAGTGTTTTTTCTTTAGGTATTTAAATGTTAAGTGCATCTGGAACTTGGTTTTGTGCACGAAGCAAGAGATGATTTTTAACACGGGCATAATGCATTTTTACCAACATTTGTTGAACGTTTTCTTTTATCGGTGATTTGCTATGCTACCTCTTTCATATAATTCTCATTATGAATCTGCTTCTGAGCTCTCCTCTATTCAGTTGGTCAGTATTTCCTCCTCTGCATAAACACTGCATCGTCTAAATTTCTGGTACTTTGTTGTAAGTCTTTGTATCTGTCCCTTCTAAATTGGCTTTTTCAAAAACATCTTGGATCTACTTTCCAATTTGCAAGTTTGTACACATTTTCTAAAACATTCTTTTACTGTGAAATATAACACACTTACTGAGGGGTGAATAAAATATGAATGAGCATCTGCATAAAATATTATAACCCTAACACTAAGAAAGAACATGGCCTTCTCTCCAGAAGTCCCCCAAATGCCTCTTCTCAATCACAATCTCCTTTTCCCTGAATGCAAACAACCTGCTACTTTTATTGATAATCACATACCTATTGTACTTTATACTTTTATTATTTGAGGCTGCACATCTTAGCAATACAGTTTAATTTTGATTGCTTTTAAATATTGTATTAGTGGGAAAATAAAGTATTAGTTTTTGTCTTGCTTCTTTCAAGCAAGATTACGTTTTGAAAAAATTCAACCATATTGTGACATATCGGTATTGTTTGTTCATTTTTATTTCTACATGTTATTCCACTATATGAATATATACCTCACTTAGTTAATCTTATGAATGTGTAAATTGTTTTCAGGTTGAAACTATGAAGAATAGCATCTCCATGGATTGCTATAAAAATCTTCTTGGACACACACACATACATTTCTCCAGATTTCTACTGGGACTGAAATTTATGAGTCACAATGGATGTATAACTTAAAGTTTAACAGATAAATGCCGAACTGAATAGACCAATTTGTACAGAAGATGCATATAAAAGTTCTTGTTATTGTATATTTTCACCAACATGTGACAGTCAATTATTTTGTTTTGTTTTTGTTAATGATTTTAGCTATTCTAGTGGATGGGTAGTGGTAGACTATGGCTTAAATTTGCATTTTTATAATTACTAATAATATTGAGTTAATTTCTGTATGATCATTGGCATATACATTATTCCCATTGTAAATGGCTATTTTTTTCCATTTGGTCTCTCTTTATCTTATTCAGTGTAGAATTTTTTTTTTATTTAAGATAAGTCTTTCTTGGTTAAATTTGTATCATATGTTGTATGTTTTGTGAGTATGTGTTTACTCTTGCTTTAATAATCTACTAGTTGGATTATAATAACTTTATACAGATTTTATAAGTCCTCCTACTATGTTTTCTTTAATCTTCTAGAGCATGTCAGCTATTAGCTCTTTGCATTTTCATATAATAGTTTCAGTGATCTTGTCGATTTACACACACACACACACACCTGTATGTGACTAACGAGCTTTGATTGCAACTACACTGAAACTATGAACAATCTGGGGGAAATATGAATCTGCATCATTTATTCTTCTCGTCTGTGAATATGGTGTATTTTCTTTATTAATTATTCCCAGGGTTTTTGAAAGTCTTCTGTGTATTGATCTTTGAATTATTTTCTTTACAACGATTTAATTTCAGATAGAAACATTTTAAAGATTTATTTCTAGACATTTGTTATTTGAGATGTTACTGTAAATGGTATTTTTCAAATTTTATTTTTGGTTTTGTGTCGAGAATTTAAAAAAAATAGAATTCTGGTATATTGAATGTGTATTCATAGTTAAATAAACAAATAATAAATCTTTTGTTGATTTTGATGAGTATTCTATTAAATTTTTATAGTAAAGTTAGGTGATCAGGTATCTTTTGATGTTAAGTCTTTATATTCGTGAACATGAACTATGTTCTCTATATTTATTAGTTCACTCAATTGACTTTCAATACAATTTCATAATTTTTACACATATCTTACACAGTTTCTATGGATCTTTGTTCAAAATGTTATACTTTCGTAAATGCTTAAATTGATGTCTTTTTGCAAATTTCATTCTTTAATTTTTTAGCTGAGTATACATGTGTAATTGATGTGTTAACATTAAATTTATATCCACGAAGATTTATAGATTTTCTAGTTAAGATATATACTAAAATATTTTTATATTTCTAAGATAGGTCAAATGTGGTTTTTATTTTCTGTTGAGTTTGGGCTGTCTATATTTTTAGGAGGTTTTTTTTTTCCCCTCTCAAATTTAAATGCCAGGAAACAGGACCTTAAATTTTCCATTCTTATACTATGCTGCATCTTATTGGGTATTGAATTATATTACTCACATGAAATAAGCTGGAAAACATCCCACGTGTTTCTCTTCTCTAAAAGAATTTTTATGTTTATTATTCAAACTCATTTATGAATTGATCTATGCTATAAGGGATAATTTTAAAGATAATTCTACCAACTTCTGCGGTTACTTGTGATTTCTATTTCTTTTTGAGTTGTTCTTAGCAAGATATAAGCTTTCACTTTTATTGGCAGAAAATTTGAGAGAATCCTCTCATTTCTAAAAATATCTGTTTTCTCTGCTGCGATAGCCCCTTTTTATTCATAATACTAGGGGGGTTTTTTGGTCATTTTTTTCCTCAATTATGCCAGAGCATTGTCTATTTTACCTGGCATTTCAAAAATCCAACTTTTTTGACTATAGATTCTTTTTGTTTCCTAATTGACTTTTGCTTTTATTGTTATTTTCTTCTTTGTACTCTGATTATTCTGTTGTTCCTTTTCTAAATTCTTAAAGTAAAAAACTAGTTTGTTTATTTTCTCCCCTCTTGTTTTCTAATGTAAGCATTTAGGACTGAAAATTGTCCTTAGATTACTATACCCTTCCAGTTTTGATAAGTACTTGATTTCCACATATTAAAATAAAAATTACATTAGTTTCTTCTTGGACCCATGCATTTTTTTATCAATGTCATTTTCAAGTTACAAAGATAGATAGATAGAGTTTCTTTTTTTTAATTTTATCTAAATTAATTTCATTGAGGTCATAGAAAATTATTTAAAATACGTTGAGAATCACTTTATATCCTAGTTCATAGTCAATGTAAGTATATGTTTAGTGTTCTTGTATTGGTCAGCTTTTGTTATAGTAACAAATATCCCTCCTTTTCCATGGCTTACAGCAACAACAAAACCATTTTCTATTAACTCATGTTATATTCAGAGTTGAGCATCAGCTCCAATTGTGTTAACTTCCTCTGGGCTCCTCTGTGCTCCACGTGTCTTCTTTTCCCAGAACCTACGGTGAATAAGCAGCACCTGTCTGGGGCATCCTGTCTGGGGCATACTGTCCTCATGGCAAAGAACAGAAACATTTGAGGCTAAACCATACCACATGAACAAATTATTGATTTTTTTCTCAGTTGTGTTGTGCCTGAGTTGCTCACATTCTCTTGGACAAAGCAAGTCATTGACCAGTCTCAACACTGGGGCAGGGGCACACATCCGATCTATCTGGAGATATGACATAGTTGGGAATAATGGTACCCTAACCAGTTGGGAACCGTATAATTGGAAATAATGGTAAAATCTGCCATAGTGGTTGAAAAGAACTTCTGTTCTAATTTTCCTTTGCAGAATTGGTATGTGTTCATTAGACCACACTTTTTAATTACACTGTTAAATCTCCAAATCTTTACTGATCTGTCTGCTTGATGCCGCAATAGCTTAAAATTTACCAGGATGATAAAATGCATATGCTTGATAAAATAGCCTCATATATATGAAACAAAAATCACTAGACCTATTGAAGAATTAAATAAATCCAGCATCACAATGGGACATAGTGAAGCAATTCTTATTTCTGGCTAAAAAGGGAAAACCTTGTCTGTTCAATTGTTTGTCTGAACAGTTTATTTTTATGTAAGTTTCTGTAAGTAGCTATTTTTCTTTTCTTAAGCCAAAAAAAAAAAAACAGGAAGAATAAATAGAGTATTTAATTTCTGAACTTACTTCTACGTAGTTTAGCTCTCCAGACTATTTTTGATGAAGTGTTTCAAACTAGGAAAGATAAATTATTTGTTAAGTTAAAAAAAAAAAGACTTAAGTTTTTACATTTAGAAAAGATTAATGAGTCTTAGATGGTTAAAATATATTTTAATTTACATTAATATTTTGTCACTTGTGGCTCAACTACACGCAAAGATATAGATTATCTCCCAAAGGGCTAAATTCAAATATGCTTGTGAACCAAAGTTGAATATAAGAAAGTTAGGAGAGACTTAGCTTTTGCCTGTGACTCAGAACTGTGAAGTTCAGGTTAAGTGAGTGAAAAGCTTGAATGCAAAGTAAAAGATAACCAATAAATTGACAAAAAAGATAGGTGATTGGATAAATTGTCGTTTCCTATACAAACTGCTTTAACAGATAGCTTCTCATTGAAGGAGAACGTGCTGCTGCTAGTAACAGCTGAAATTTACAGAACAAGGCCATGCTATCCCAAAATAATTTTTTTTTAAATTAAGAATTCTGTGTGTGAGTATATATGAGCATGTGTTAATAGTTTTGCCAATGTCAATAAAATATCTTGTGGTCCAATTATAAAGTCATAGGCAAAGACAAGACTTTGCCTGTCCCCACTGAACTTCACAGTTCAAGTTAGACTGGGAAAGAAGTAATTCCCTGAGTCCTTTGTTAAACTGTGACATACCACCTGGAACAACGTGGGAAAACAATGGGCTTCAACTTACAGAAATTTTCAGCCTGTATACTATCTCCCCAGGCACGAACACAGGAGCTACCCTATACCAGCCTGAATCCTTTGCACTCAGTTACGTCCTGAACTATACAAGAGAAATAATTCAAAAAGTCCACTGCTCTGTTCTTTGATTTCTTCTGGCTATATCCGAGAGATTTTCTTGTCACAAATTATCTATTGACAATAAAACTATTCTCAGCCTCCCACTTATTCTGCCTAACAAAGAATATGTTTCTTCATTCATCCATTCAGTAAATTGTACTGTGAACACCTACTGCTTGCCCAGAACTATGTTGGGCACTAGAGATACATCCCGTGCAAGATAGTCACCATTCCTGTTCTCATGGAGATCTTCATTTTTTATCTTTTTTGAGAGATTAGGGGAAAAGTTATTTCCAACCTGAATTCCATTGCATGATATGATACAGTATAAAAATGTACAGAAATGACTGGTGGCTGAGGGCTAGTGTTTGTTTGCTTTCCTCTATCAAAAAGGGATGTTTTATGGAATAACTGGAGTGATATCAGGACCCTGACCAAAGAGTGTTTTGCATGATTGTATTGCCCCTACTTTCTTTATACTCTCACCCCAGAACTCAACAGCTCTTGCAGGAGTCACTTAGTCATTATCCCTGTCCCAAACCATCTTTCACTGGCTCCTGGTACAGAACCGTATGACATGCCTCTCCATGACGTCATTCCTCACATGAAGAACCTACAGTTGCCACCTCTCCCATCATGGCTCAACTTCACTTCAAGACCTTTTCACCTGTCCTTCCCCAATCTCTTCTAATCAGGCAGTTTGTCACTCAGCAGTGGCATCTCTTTGCTCCAGCCAAGCAAGCTCTAGTTAGGCTCTTGCATCATCCCGTGAACTTTTGACCATTTGTGAGCTCACTTCAGTTCCAACAGAACAGCTTTTCTTTTCTTTTTTCTCACTGACCAAATGCATCCCAGAAAACGTATAGCATAAAATCTTACTCTGTGGTTTTGAGAAAACAGAGGACTTTTTCAAAACTGGTCTTTCTTTCAAATTCAAACTGTCTTCCATGAACGGAGATTCTGTTTTCAAAATCTGTTTGAACCAGCTTAACTCCTCTCTGTTTGAAATTGCAATTTATCTAAAACTTGGGTATGAATGGTAGACCTGAGCAAAAAGGTAAGGGTTTTCATAAGCACTGGATCAATAGAAAATGCATTTATGAAAGTTTGGATTTGTTTTCAGAAGCAGAGAATGGTGAAAGGCCTGATTTATGAGCTAAAGATGATGGGTGAGTTATGGGCAGTGGGAAAGGCAGTTTTAGGTATTTTTTCTCAAGATGACTCAGATCCAAAACCAGAGAAAAGAGAAGCCTGTCGTTCAGATCAAAATGAAGAGTTGCACTTGAGTTCAAAGACTGAAATTCTTTTATATGCTTTCTAATTGTATTACCCAATATTTTGATTTTTAATGCGAGATTAGTTCCATGGATAATGTGAATTGCAGTGTTCCAGAGTGATATATAAATTACAGTTAGAATCATTAAAATTGAAAGGAACCCTTGTGTGAAATAAGAGAGGATTTTACAAATAGAGATATCATTGCCAGTGCTTTAAAAGATCAATTAAGGAAATTTGTTCCTTGTAGAAGTGGGGATAATATTTAATAATAATAGAAATTCTTTCATTTGAGAGTCTTAACAAGCATAGATAAAGCAATTATTATGCCAAAAATCCCTCCATTTAAATCAATAAATTGTAAGGTTACTCTGCTTTTTTGACATACACCTGCTGTGAAAATATTAAGAATACATATCCAGCAAAACCAACAATAATTCACTAGTTTTTAGGTTTCTAAATCAAAATGGGGAAGAAAGGAGTCCTTGATACTTAGGATTTTAGGATCTGATTATGCCAGAAAGAAGGTAAAATTAAGGAACACCCCTCCAAATTCTGTTTTCTGGCAATAACTTTATTGGATTTGTTGAAGGGAAAAAAGGAGATTTCTCATTGGGTGAGGAAGAAACAAAACTCATTTCAAAGTGCATTTTTTCTAGTCTACAGGGAATGTCCGTGACATCGTCCATCTAATCAGTAGAAGCACACGTATATTGTATAATCAATATTTATGCAAATTGAAACAATACAGTTTGAGGAAAGAACCATTCATCAGTCTCTGGTCTAGTTCCTAATAAAAGTAGCACATGAACCACCCAACAAGTGCCTCCTGCCATTTATGATGGGCCATCCTGGTTTACTGTGAAGTTGACCATAAAGATGATAGACTGTTGATGTGCTGCTTCACAAAGCATGTAACAATTACAGGAGGGAGACAGTGTTTTCCTCAGGTTACACATGGAGTGTAGACTCTGCCCCAACCAGGGTTATTCATATTTTTTCTGATTATGGTTTCTAGAGAAGAGTGCCAAAATATTTTTCCATACTAATCACATGGCAATTAAATGTGATTCATCTAAGAGCAAAAAGGACACAGTCTGGGGCATCAGACCACCAGCGGGCAAGCTGGTATAAGAAGCGGAAAGAATGCAGGATTTGGAGGGCTTGGTTCTGCCTTGTATTAGTTATGTGACCTCCAGAGACAATTACTTCTTAGACATCAGTTCTCTCATCTTTACAGTCAGGAAAATGAGAGACACTGTGCTTTTAACTCTCGAGAGTTCCTGTAAATCTGTGGATACACCTTGTATGTATGTTTCATTCTTTGTTTCAAACTGTCAGAGCATCACAAAATGGAAAAGATTTCTGTTGTCCTCCAAGCATTTGGATTGCATTCCTGATAGCTTTCCATCTTTCCCCCAAACCTTGCTTACTCTGGCGTGGTCTCTGATCCGTAGAGCTGTCTTTTCTTTCTCTCTGCTTCTTCTGCTCCATTCTCCTCACTCTCCTGCTTTGGTCTCTTGATTTCTGCTTGATTTAGTCATGTTGGGTTTTATTTAACAAAATTTCCTTGTGAAACTAGCAACATAATTCAAACACTTAAAATGGATGTAGACAGTACATTGGCCACACAGAGAATTATTTGTCTTAGTTCAAAATTTGGAATCATCACTCCCCCTTCTTGGTCCTTGGTGCCTCTTTCTTCACAAAATGAAGTCTCAGGATGGGCATCTTGGGAACTGAATTCTTGACTGGTGTTCGGCTGTTGACTTACAACAACTACGTAATGTTTTTCCAACCCTGTGTTCTTCTGTAGGAGTTAAGTGACGTATGTTTGGTGTCTCTTTCAATCTGTTTTAGTTGAGGTAACTATCTCCCCTTTATATTTAAGGAAAAGAAAGATGAGACTGAAACAAGCTAAAAATTACAAGAGTACTTAATTCTGTGTCTGCACTATTGTAGGCCTGTAGTATCAGTCTCTTTGAATCAAAGAAGTTTGCAGTACCAATGAGACCTACCTCATACAGAAATGAAGATCTATTCAAAAGCCAGGGTCCTGCAGAGAATGGTTCTTGTGTTTGTCTAAACTATCCAACTCCCAATTCAAAACAATGCCTATTTGATGTCTTTCTCTATTAAAACTGTACACAGTTTTCCATAAATAATGTATCATCTATGCTGTGGTATTTGAATGCCCAGAGTCCTGGCAAAAATACTCTAGGGAATCCAAAGTCAACATTAATATATCCCAATGGTGACAGTCACTTTTCCAAAGCAAATAAGATCTGAGAATCTGGAATTATTATAGGGTTGTACGAAAACTGAAAAGTATGCAGATACAAACTACAAACAACATCAGACTTTGTAAACTCAACATAAAGCCTAACTCGACAATTGAATAAACATGCCAAGTGTTATATGATACTAAGTATTGGGAATTATTCTTGTAATGCGCTATTCGCTTCAAGGTTTATTTTTCTTTAAGTGAGTATTCCAGATCATCGTCTTGTAAGCCAGGGCAACACTCTTACTGGCTGACCAGCCAGCCCCTGGATAGTGTTAATCAGTCTCTAAAACATCAGTGCTGAAACATACACGTCCATAAATCACATTTGATCAAGCATAACAATTAGCGCTGAGCCACATGGCTGAAGACTTAAAAGAAAAAGTATAAACCATAAAATTTGGGCAGTCAGATCAAAAGAAACTGAATACTCTTACACTTTTGAGTCTTTTTTTTTTCTTAAATGTATTGCTCATTACTAGTAGTGGAACCTCCTTCAGAGCACAGATTAAAATAACAGATTAACAGCATTTCTTCAATCTTTACACAATATTTTGTAACATGTCTATTTAGTGATATTCAAAAATGTTTTAAGAGTAGTATCTTGCTCTAAACAAAATGTAATGCAGAAGACCATTCTAATTTGCAATAGCTTCAAGTTGGAGATGTTATGGTGGGGATGGGCCAGTTGAGACAAAGACATGAACATTAACACATACCCTCCAGAGACTTGAAAAGACCCCAGTGATCCCTTCTTTTGGAAAATCACTAGGACTCTGTCCAGAGTAACTTTCAGATCACTGCATTTGAATTTTTCAATTTTAAAAACTACCTCAAGAGGAAGTGTTATTATCTTAAGAGAGAGCAAACCCTGAGTGACATGGAGATTTGCCCAAATTCCCCTGCCAGCAATACTGAGTTTTCCAGACTCCAAATGTTTGCCCTTTGTTATGACACTACATTTCTCTGCAAGAGAAAGGAATAGCTACAAGCTAATAAAACAGAGATCACTATAGAAAAGAGGTTAGCGTAGATGACTGTGAAATAGTCAAACGTAATTTGGTGTAATGATTACAGAAGCACCTACAAATGGTTTGGGACCTGGGAAATACTAACAATCAAGACCCTACAAGCAAATCCAGAACAGCAGTTTTCTCTGAATCATTTAAAGTTAGGACAGGTGATGTTTCTGAGTTGGAAGCTGTCAGAGTATGAATAAATATGAAATTTTTCTAACATAAGAGTCAGATCTTCAAGTGCATGTTCTGGTCAATGGCACAGGCTTTATGCTAACCATGAACTTTTCTCCTTGTCACTCATAAGTCTACCCTTTATTCACTAACTATACACCCACATATCTTCCAGTTAATGAGTATCTTAAGGCCATCAATTTGTGAGAAGAAAGAAATCAGTATCTTTAATCATTCACACTTATATGGAAAATTCAATATAAGGGGAGGGTTTAAAAACTTTATTTCCATGTCCTTTAAAAAAAAAAGCAGCGTGGTATTTTGGTTTCAGAAGGTGAAAAGAAAAAAAATCAACTTCTTAAGAGGTAGACAATGTAAGGGTTTCATTATGATCATGAGTTAGGGACCATAACATCTTATTTAAGGGAAGAGAAAAAGTGAAATGAAGTCTTGACACTTCAGTATTTGTCTCATGATGCTTATACCAACACTCACATGTGTTGTTGTGAGTGAGACTAGCCAGAATATTTAAGATTATTTCAACTTCTTAGTTGTAAAGTACACTTGCTAAGCATCAAATAATTATATTTATGTTTCTTCATTTGGCAAAATAACATTAGTAAAAATTTCTTTAGTGGGTTAGAATTAATTCAGTTATTTAACACATATTTATAAAAACCCAGTTGTGCAGCAGGCATTGTGCCAGTAGCTTCGGGACCAAGAAAAACAAAGGACAACTTGCACCCCCAAAGTCCACTCCGATGAGGACAAACATCCCAAAACAATAAAAATAAAACCTTATGACCAGATTAAAAGAAATAATTGTGTGGCTCACTTTGTGTTTTCCTTACTGTCTTTTTCAATCAGAAGAGACAGGTCATTCCAAGACTCTTGGAAGGGAACCAAGTCTCCCCCAGTAGCCGTGTTCTCAGGGAGTGCTAGAACCTGGAAGAGGAGTGGCTGTGCAGCAGAGGTGGAAAGGTTGGACCCTATTCTCCCCAAATCTCTCCATGCCCTTAGCATGATGCAGAGGAGGCTGGGAAGAGGGGTGTCACATGATGTGAGGAACCTTCCTAATGCCTTGTGTTCTCTTTCACCACAGGAATTTTCCAGAGCTCTTGGGGCAGGAAGCCTCCAAAATGACAGTGCTTGAATTTCTCATCCTCCTAGTAGAATGGATATTTAAGAGCAGAATTAAACTGGTCTAAAGAAAAAAAAAAACAAATGTATATTCTTTATACCTGAAGCTGAGATGCCTATCTATAAAACAGAAAATTGTTCTTATTGGAAACTCTATGGAATAGAAAAACTAGTAAATAGGCCAATGAAGGAAGTCTCTCTGTGGAGGTGATGATTAACCTGAGAATCTGGTGCAGAAACAGTTGTATGGAGAACACCATTCAAGCAAACATTAAATTTATGAGGCTAAACTCATTACTTTTCCACCCATAAGGTGTCCCTTGGTCCCACATGAGTGATGTGATGGCATTACTCGCCAGTGCAGTGCAGTTTCTAAGAGATAAAAGGCATACTTTTGTGCTGGCTGTAAGGACCCTTGAGGGCTTGCCCCTCCTGTCCCTCTCCATTCCATCTACACTGAGATGATGATGATAAGAAAAGTTCCCGAACATACAATATTCTTTCCCTTTTCTACACCTTGGCAGGCTAAGATTCTCTTTGTCTCAGATGGCTCATTAATTCCTATTCTTTCTTAAGACTGAATAAAATATCCACTCTCCTTTAAAAGCCTTGAAATTCCTAACGTAAATTGAGCTCTCTGCTACCTCATATGACACAGACTCCATCTCTTATCCATTCATTCTACCATGTTGACTGTAGACATCTGTATTCTCCAGTAGCCCCGAAATAGTTTGAGAGAAGGTACATCTTTGTGTTGGCAGAATTGAGCCTAGAACCTGGCACTTTTCTAAAAATGAATACATTTAAACGAATCCATTCTTAAGAAAGACAGGGACAATGTTTATCTCCCACAAATGATGTAGACTCTGCCTGACGTAAATTGCCCAAACTTTGCATCAAATGAGAGCCTGGTCCTGATCCCAGGATGGATACATAGTTCTGTCACTGCCTTAAAAGCAAGAGATGCCTCTCCTCTCAAAGACCAGAGTTCTGTACCTTCTGTTTGTAGCCTCTTCTTCTTCCTCTTCCTCCATATGATCAAACTAAACTTTCATTGGTCTTGCCGAATGTACCAGGATTTGTATAGAGTAGTTTACACCCAGTGGTGCGCTGGAGGTTGTTCACACGAGCTCCCTAGGGCCATTCGTGCACATCTTGTCCCAAATCCACATTCACTGGCTCCGCGTTAGTAGCATGAATTCTACCATGGTGGTGTTACTATGCCATGGAAATCAGCCAATGCTATGAAAAACAAAGAAGCTGAAATGATAGAGATAACAATAGATGGAGAGGGAGAGAGAGAGAGAGAGGAAAAGAATGAGAGAAAGAAGTTAGAAAACTTGCTCAAGCCTGTGAAATGACAGAGCCAGAATTTAACCACAGGTGTGTCTGTTACCCTAACATCATGCAGATAATCTCTCATCCCTCAAGTGGATACCGTATAAATTTCCTCCTTCCCAGCCCCCTCTACTTTGAGCTGACAAACAGCCCAATCTTAAATAATGCTAATTTGATGGAGGTCTATCCAGAGTCAGAATTGAAGCCCACATGCTTTATTAAACAGATCAGAAGAAGGTAGAAGACACTGCCAAGAAAGACTCCTTTGGTGGTCCCTTGCCCACAGCCTCGGACCAGATGGTGAGTCACCACTTGGTAATAATTGGAAGTACCACCCATAGCAACAGTGCAGCCATATGTCCTTACCCCAGGATACTGTCCTCCTTCCTCTGTGAAGCTGGATGGCTTCCAAAGACTGATAGGTGCGAAAAAATTGGGTGGAAGCGGAGTTCTTAACTTTAGACCCAGGATTTGCCTGGTGGTGAATCACACTGGGGACATAAAGGTGGGTAGAAGCACAAAGTGATGTAGTATATAACCTGAGTCTCCTTTTCCTGTACCTTTTGACAAGAGAGAGTGTATGTATTTGATTGACTGTGTTATACAATTCATTTATCTTGGAAATGGACCCAAAACAGTACCACTTTGAATGTGCCCTGAAGCCCCCGTGGCATTCATCAGAGCAGCGTGGCCGGAGAACCTGAGTGCAGGAGCCCATAAAGCTTCTAGCAGATCTCCTTTTAAAGCCTGCTGCACTCTCTGTGTGCTTCTAAATCAAGTCTTAAAACAATGACTTAAGGCAGGAGTCAGGGAAATGCTTTACACTTTAAAGGATAAGAAGGAAAAGACTCTGAGGTAAGTGGACTCCTGATGCCCCCATGAGTCAGTAAAATTAGCCAAGAAAACAAATGGATTTCCTCTGCTACCTCCAGTGGAAACCTCTTTCTACCATGAAGAATGAGGATTTTACTGTAACCACTCAGAGGGACAGACTTGCAAAAGTAGGACACAGATGCCACCTTCTAACTTTCCAATACTTTCCTCAAACATCAAATTTGAAAACTTTCAGAAGGGGTTCAAAGGAGAAAAAACATAAACCTTTTCATTTGGGGAAGTTAAATGGGTATCATAAGGCTAAAATATGAACACAGCAATCTTTCTCTGGGATGAACATGGTTTAGTAAGGTCCTTCCTTAAACAGAAAGACAGTAAGAACATTTCCTGCCACGCGGCTCCGGAAATTGAGATCCTGGTTCTCTACTTCTCCATGGGGATTTATAAAGTATCTCCATGTATTTTAAATAAGAAAAATACACAAATACTCTGTCGGCAAATCCTTTCTCATCTCATGTCAATATGCACCCCTCCCATCCTCCTGTGCTGACAGGACCAATTTGCTGAAGGAGGGTTTAACATTACAAACACCCTTTCATCAGCTTAAAAATTGAGACGAGTCAGTATTTACATCATGTTGCTGATCTTTAAAGTACATACTCTGTTTTCTGTCCCAATAAACAGCTGTCATTCTTGCCTACATCAGAGCTGAGCTGCGAATGGGCTGACACGCTCAGTGGTCCCTGCATTCGGGGAACGATCTAATATTTCAGATCTCTCCTGTGGCAGCAGGTCGATTTCTTTCTCTCACTCCTTCATATTGGTTTCCAGTGACAGACCTTATAAAACTATTTAGGTCTGCTTAAAGGAAAAAAAAAACAAAAATCCACAAGCATGCTGGGTTGATCTTTCACCAGCCAAGCATGCACGAAGATAAGCAGGATATTTGTTATTTGTTTTGCAACACAGTGTTCAGTATATGCTTGTTAGCCTAAGACAGTGGATGAACCTCTTTCTATGATTATCAGTGAGAAAGGATTATACCAAACTGGAACAATGAAAAGCCTTCATGCGTCCTTTCCCAGAGTCCATGACCACGGCACACTTCTCTGCCATCCTTCTTCAGTCCATATGTACTATCACTAGTTCCTGGATAAGTTTAAGTGGTTTACTCAGAGCACAGCTATCTCAGTGGAACTGTACTGATCATAGAGGAATCTCAAGATTTCTTTATTTGATTTTTCTTTGTTTGTTAGTTGTTGTTGGTTCAGGAACACAGAGAAGTCTAGAACAGAATCCAGTAATCCTTTTATTCTGGACCACTTGCTTCTCACATTGAAGAAAGCCAACCTCAGAGACCTCAGAGGAGCTTGGTAAGGACATTAAACAAACAAACAAACAAACAAACAAACAAAAAACAGAAGCGACGTAAAGGGAGATAATTTGAGAAAAATAGAGATGTCCTGAAATACTTGAAGGGATGTTCATTTTACAAATATTTATTAAAAACTCTGAGATTAAGAACAAATGAGAGTAAGAACGCTCTCCCCAAATTCATGCAGCATTTCTGGAGACTAAGAAAGTGTGACACCAAAGCAGATTTTCCTTTCCTGTGTTTCCCTGCCTCCTTCAGGCTCTGCTATAAAGACGTGACCTATGAGCACTCAATGGATGTGATCCCGCAGAGGCTGGAGGGGAATCTGGACACAATGCAGTAGAGAAAGATGTGACCCCTGCACCAAACTTTGTGTTTGTGTGTGTGTGTATGTGTGTGCGCGTGTGTGTGTGAGAAGGGGGAAGAGCCAGACTGAATTCCAGCTTAATTTCTTCTATTTCAAAAATTTGATGATGCCTTGCTTCTTAAGAAATCATTTCAACTCACTGACAAAATACAATGATAGATTTATCTGGGCTGTTTGGCTGAAAGATGTTAAAATCTCAATTTGTGGTTATTAAGACCAGGTAAGTTTCAGAATTGGCAAGTGCAAATAAAAGAGAACTAAACAGAGTATAAGCAATGGTCAGCCCTTGATGTCCTCTGAAATCCATCTCTGAGCTCAGTACCCCAAGCTGAAGTGCACCCAGGGAGCATTTCCACAGGGCTGATGACTCAGCTCTTGCTATAGATTTAATGTCAGCAGGCATTTCTGAGTTACGAATGACACTGAAAGTCACTTCTCATGCCTTATCAATAGCAGTGCCCAAACAACCAAGATGAAAAGAAAAATTCTACAGATAGATTTGTAGAAGTTAAAAATCCTCAACTGCAAGTGGAAAACTGTCCAAACCTTCAGTTATAAAGGACACTTCAGTAATTATGGAGATACATAGTCAATAATTAATTAGGCTATTGATCGATTATCAACCAGGTCAATTTCAGTCCTTGACCCCACATTTTTCTAGGTATTTTGTCTTGTAAAATAGGACAATGTTTTGTCTTGTTTTGTTTTTTTTCCCTCCATGAACCCAGGATGCTGATGAGAATTTTTTTTTAAAGATCTTTCCACTGTTAATGGCAGCTTTGTTTTGTTTTACGTTGGCACAGTGTATTAGCCATTATGTGATGAGTTTATATTATTATAGTTTCTAAAGTATGAGAGGAAATGAGGTAAATGATTAATGGCAGAGTAACTTAAAGCAAGATGGAATTATACAGAGCCATTGAAAAATAGATGGGAAACGCAGCTTCCCAAATGGAATTTGGTCCAGCTCCAAGGGTAACAGTCTTATCAAAGGTGCCACATGGTTTTATTCATGATCCCAGGCAGAAGGGGCTCTAGGTAGTCAATCTTAGCAACTGCACAATACCTTGCAGCAACAGGAAGCTTCCCAGCCCTGGCGTGCGATCCATCCTGCCTCAGAGGGAAGCCCTCTTTGCTCCAGGGCTAGCATCATTTTTATACATCAACTCCTCTTTATTTTGACTTTCTGAAGTTGGAGTTTAGTTCACTTCTATTTTGGAGATCTTCTTAGAGATCAGCTGCATACACTTCAAAGAAGGATGGTTCTGTTCTGCTTTTTAAGGATGCAAAAAAAAAGAGTTTGGTGGATTGGTGCTGGACACAGGACCAGGAGATCTAATTCTGTTATGGGATCACATTTACAGCATGAACAGTGATTGTTTCTTCATTTGAAATGCAACCCACTCTGCTCTCAGAAGATTGTTCTGTTTTTAGGAAGATAAGTTGGCAAGTGTGTATGAGTGATTCTAGATGAAAGAGAGACAGCCCACTCAACTAGATAAATAGAGCTCATAACGCAATGTCCCACATCCTTAAATATCTGAGATTTAAGAGTACCAAACACTTGCATTATTTTACTTCTAAGACTCAAGTGAATATTGTCTTCTATGACACCTAACAGCCTAACCCATCCCAGCTCACAGACAGCTAACATACGAATACCTTATTTTTTTCCTCCCGTGCTCACTGGTCCTGTTCCCATCAAACATAACTATGAATGCCACCTTTTTAAACTAACAGTACTAATAATTAAGCAAAAAATTGTTCAATGTTCTGCACACATGCAATTCCTTGAGTCCTCACATGAACAATATGCATTTGATTTTACTATTATCATCATTTTTCACAAATGCTGAAACTGAAATGCCATGGTAGTGCCTTGTCCATGCGGCTCGCCTAGGACTTGAATCCCCCATTTTATTTGATATTATATTGCTTTTAGGAAAACATTTGGGGGATTCTTACTAAAAACACACTGCTGAAAGCCTCACATTTCCCTTAGCTAAGAATTCCCAGAGCAACTCAAAGAATTTTGCAAGAACTGAGCTGCTGATTCTCTTACCTCAGCTCACCACCAGGATTAAATCTTTCAGAGGAAAAGCTAAAAAGAGAATAGTATTTTTCTACCCTGCTCTTCCCGCCTGCCTTCACCCCACCCCACTTCATCCATGCTGATCTTAAGCAGCAAAACAAATGGGATCAAGCTGGATGTCCTCTCCTAGGAGAAATCCTTCAGGCCGGAGAGAAAGAGAATATAGATTAACCACGTGCTATGGAGGCAAGTTCAGTAGAGAGAAAAATGAAGTTGAAGCTCAACAAGGGTGTAAACACCATATGCTTCCCAAGCAGCACACACAGACCAACATGGACACATGAAAGGAACCCAATGCTGGACCTGCTTCTCTAGAATGTTCTAATCATCTCTGTGAGAAGAGCTGACATTTTCTATCAGCTTTTCTCATTCGTATATGCTTCTAAATACATAACTTTGCAGCAGTGAGTATGTTCTTACTGTACAAAAAATGATATATATTATTTTCATAGTCTGAACTCTTGACAGTTCATGGACAGTTTACTCAATATCACCTTTTAGTCTCACTTTACGGTGTGTTGTCTGAACTCCTCATGAGGGAAAACCCCAGATCAGGATTAGATGCCCTCTAGAGAAAGGCTGACTTTGCTGTGTGCCTGCAGCAGATGACTTATTTTTTCCATGAAACCATCAATGTGGCTTGGTAGTTATATGTCACCTCGTCTTTAAAGAGCCCAAGACAGAGATCATTTTCAAAGTCAGCCATCGAGTGTTGCTGGGCTGTGCCACAGGGGAGCAAGACTTGGATGGTCCTGGAAGAAGGCTTACAAGGGACCAGGGTGAGGAGAGGCAGTCCAGCAGACAGTTGCCACTCCACATCCCTTAAGGACACACTGTCTGGCCGTGAATAAAAATCCTTGACAAAGAAGAAATTCAACACTGGAGAGATGACCCAGAACTGCCATAATTCACTGCTTCCAGTCTGCTTAGAGAACTGTGTTATTGTACAGGCTGTTAAGTTGATACCTTAATTACATGCATTGTGGCCAAGCTATAGCTGTCACAAGAGGCATAAATCTGGTCATCTTGACATGCTCTCAACTAGAGCATTTTGTTAGGATAGTCTTGAATACAATTTTGATGTTAAAAAGAAGATCTGCAATACAAAGAATTACTTCACCAGTAATTAAATACTACAAATGTCCTCTTCCCTGCTGCCCAGGGATGTGATTTTTAGAGAGGGTGAAGGATAATCAGATGTCAGAGCCTAAAGGAAATAAATATGGCAGAATTTTTAAATGAGGCTCTCTCTCGGCTCAATTAACATCTAGTCCAAATTTTTGAGTCAGTATAGCAGATATAGATTCAGTTAGGACTTCTGAAAACTCATTAAAATATAGGCTTTGAGGATTTATATATACATATACATATACATATACATATATATATATAAATATATGTAAATTCTATCAAATAAGTTAAGTTTTCTTTAGAGTAAATGGTCCTCTGATTGTTTTTCTACCAAATACTTGTAATAACTGATTTGCTTGTATTAAACCACAACTGCTTAACTTTATGATTTTATTCTTAGCATCCACCATCAGTCTTACCTATCATAAATCTTCTCTGTCTCAACTGCAATTTTCAAGCTACCGTTCTTAAACAAGCATGCACACAGGACTATAGGCAACTAGCGTCTGATGTAAATAAAATGCATTTGATCTTCTGCTAGACGACTTTATTAAAAAACAAGTACAAGCACTTATGGTGCATATTACTATCAGTTTGCATTCCAAAATTATTTTATAATCTTGATGGAAGCAAGGACTTACATGTGGAAGCCAGAGAGAATAATAAAACTTCTTTAGATCAAGAAAATTTAGGACACTCTCATTAAGACCTGAATGAAAATGTCCTAAACATAATAAGGTGTTCCTCACCTGATCTTTGAAGCCTTTAATGTAGATAACTAAAAATATTTTTGAAAGAATAAACCAGAAGATTATACTAGTGAGGCAAACTAAGCAACAGGGATGAAGGTGGAAAAGAAAACTTTTTTGGTATACCTTGTTATCCATTTGAATTTGAATTCACATGAATGCTTCATCTGGTTATAAATTAAACATTTTAAATTGTTATTGGCAACATTTACAATATTTCTAGATTTGCAAACTATATTTTGGTAGGGATGAGATATATGACATTATCACTATTTATTGTATTTTTGAAGTTCATTTTTTGGTTTCTGTCTTAACAGAAGTATAGTAAGACTATTCTTCATTTGGAAAAGCAACAGAACCTAAGTTAGTGGAGAATGCAGATGTAAAGTTCAACATGATAGCCATGAGCTCTGTGTGTGCAGGTGTTGAGCATTTGAGACATGGCTAGTCTGAACTGAGAAATGCTGAAAGTATACGTTTTATACTTTATACTATATACTGGATTCCAAAGACTGAGTACAAAATAAAGAATGCAAAGTATAATATTACTAATATATTTATTAATGAACATATTAAAATGATACTATTTTAATATATTGGATTAAATAAAAATCTTTCTAAAATTAATTTCATGTTTGTACTTTTTAACGTGATTACTAGAAAGTTAAAAATTATATATATGGTTTCCATTCATGATTCACTTGAATTTTCTAAAGTGCTGTTCTAGACAAGGGGTCCGTAAATACAGCCCACACAGCCCTTTTTTTTTTTTTCCAAGTAGAGTTGTACTGGGACATTGCCACATCCATTTATTCACATACTGTATATGGGTACATTTGCAATACAACAGCAGATTTCAATATTTGAGACATATGGCCTGTGAAGCCTGAAATATTTACTATCAGGTTCTTTCCAGAAAATGTTTGTGGACCATGTAGATTAGAAGCTTCTAAACGTAAGATAATTCACAAATAATTTAATATGCATACTTATTTTTGAAAAATGGCTTGAAAAATGCAAAATATACTGAAAACATATGAAGGATTTTAGGGTAAGACTGTGTTACACAATAAAAATCTTCTTTAAAAATTTCTTTCCAGTTCTAATATTGCAATTTAAATCTGATTACAGATGAGCCACCCAAAATATTGTCTGGGTGAGTATATATTCAACAACTTCCATTTCAAAGTTCTTTAAAGAATCAAGGTTAATGAAAATTATTAAAATATCATCTAAATGTCATTTCTGCTATGTTCCATAGGACTATTTAAAAGAGTGCTTCGTAGAATACTTTTCTCAATCACAGTTAATATGTTTTAGTCAAACATGTTATATGATTAAAGAATCTTGTTTTTCAAGTTTGTTTAACAAAGTTTAATGAGTTTACTGTAGGGGTTTTCAGAGCATTTAATGTGTATCATAAATATCAAGAAAGATATACTTGTATAGAGTATGTTCCAAAATTATTTGATGACAAAACCCTTTGTTTTTCCTTACAGTGACTGTCATGAGACATGAGCATATACTATACAATGGTACCTATCATGGTCGCTTTCATATCTCAACTTGGCTTGACCACAGTGTCCAGATATTTGGTCAAATGTTATTCTGGATATTTCTCTGAGAGATCTTAAGGGTGACATTAACCTTTAAATCAGTAGAATTTGAATAAAGCAGATTGTTCTAAGTTGGAAGGGATCATCCAGTCAGTTGAAAGCCTAATAGAATGAAGACTCACCTTCTCTGAGCAAGTAGGAGGTCTGCCAGCAAATGTCCTTCAGACATGAACTACAACATTGGCTCTTCCCTATATCTTCATCCTGACAGCCTACTCTGCAGATTTTGGACATGCCAGCCTCCATAATTGCATAAACTAGTTTGTTAAAATAAATCAATCTATCTCTTTCTGTCTCTTTCTTCCTGTCTCTGTCTGTCTGCTTCTCTCTCTATATAAATACACACATTTGTTGACTCAACCTACAAGTAACTGCTTAGGCCACAGCAGGGAAAGAAAATGCTCTCTTACACTAAGAAGATATATCTAGTTTCCACAACCTCATATAAGAATGTCAATCTTACCTTAACTGTTATCCAGCACCTATGAGGAAGGAAAGAATATAAATGTTTTTGAAAAAGAAAATGTCTAAAAGACATTCTGTCTACTCGTACCTCCATATCTAAATATATAAATATCAGCAGCAACAAAGAATCTGAGATTTTCCCCTATTGTCAATGTGACAAATTAATTTATCACAGTTTCATGGATGCTGACAGAAGACATGAGACTCCAGGATCAGAGACAAAAATACTTTGTTACTCAGAGCAATGGCAGTATCCAGAGTATCCACATTTTCTTCCACTGTTCCCTGAGCCCTACTTCTCTAGGATAAATCACATACCCAGACACAAAACAAGCCTAATAAACTTAAGAGGACAGAAGTTATTTCAAGAATCTTTTCAGACCACAAGACATGAAGCTTGAAATGAATCAAAGAAAGAAAGAAAGAAAGAAAGAAAGAAAGAAAGAAAGGAAGGAAGGAAGGAAGGAAGGAAGGAAGGAAGGAAGGAAGGAAGGAAGAAAGAAAGAAAGAAAGAAAGAAAGAAAGAAAGAAAGAAAGAAAGAAAGAAAGAAAGAAAGGTTGCATGGAGACTAAACATGATACTAAAAAACCAATGGGTCAATGATAAAAATCAAAGAAACAAACAAACAAACAAACAAAATCTTGAGACAAATGATGATAAAAGCATGATGACCCAAAATCTATGGGATGTAGCAAAAGCAGTCCTAAAAAGGAAGTTCATAGTGATCCAAATCTTCCTTAGAAAACAAGAAAAATCTCAAATAAACAACCTAACTTAGTACCCAAAAAATAGAAATAGAAGAACAAACAAAACTTAAAATTAGCAGAATGAAATAAATAATAAAATAATAAAGGGAAAGAATAAAATAGAGATTAAAAAATAGAAAAAAATCAATCAAACCAAGAGCTGGTTTTTTTGAAAGAGTAAACAAAAGTTGAAAACCTACAGCAAGGCTCACCAAGAGAAAAAGATAATACAAATAAATAAAATATGAAATAAAAGAGGAAAAATTACAACAAATATCACAGAAATACAAAAAAAAATTAGAGAATAGTATGAACAATAATATGGCAACAAATTGGACAGTCCAGAAGAAATGGAAAAATTTCAAGAATTATACAGTCCACCAAAACTGAATCAAGAAGAAATAGACAATTTGAACAGACTTATCAATAGAAGTACGATAGGGTTAGTAATACAAAACCTCCCTGCAAACAAAAGTCCAGCACCAAATGGCTTCAATGGGGAATTCTATAAAGCATACAAAGAAGAACTCATACCAATCCTTCTCAAATTCTTCCAAAAGATAGAAGAGGAGGGAACATTCCCAAACTCATTCTGTGAAGTCATCATCAACCTGATACCAAAATCAGACAAAGACACTACCGAAAAAGAAAATTACAGGCCAATATCTTTAGTAAATATAGATGTTACAATTCTTAATAAAATATTAGCAAACCAAATCCAACAACACAAAAAAAGGTCATACACTACAATCAAGTTGGATTCATCCCAGGGACACAGAGATGGTTTAACACATACAAATCAATCAATGTGATATACCACACAAACAAAAGAAAAGACAAAAATTACAGGATTGTCTAAATGGATGCAGAAAAAGCATTTGATAAAAGTCACCATCCATTCATGCATGATAAAAACTCTTACCAAAGTGGGTTTAGAGGGAACACATTCTCAATATTATAAAAGCTATTTATGATAAACCCATAGTCAACATAATACTCAACAGTGAAAAGTTGAAAGTCTTCCCGCTAAAACTGAAGTAAGACAAGGATGCCCACCCCCAGGACTTCTATTCAAAATAGTCTTGGAAGTCCTAGCCAAAGCAATCAGCCAGGAAAAGTAAATAAGACGGATCCACACTGGAAAAGAAAAGGTAAAACTGTCATTATATGCAGATGACATGATAATATATATGAAAAACCCTAAAGACTTCACACAAAAACTACTACAGATGATAAAAGAATTTGGCAAGGTAGCAGGATACAACATTAACATACAGAAATCAGTTCCATTTCTTTATAGGAATAATTAGATGTCAGAAAAGGGAAGCAAAAAAACCAATCCATTTTGAATTACATCCAAAAATAAAATAAAATACTTAGAAATAAACCTGATCAAGGAGATGAAAGACTTATATGTGGAGAAACATAAAACACTGATTAAGAAAATTAAAGATAATTTAAAGAAATAGAAAGATAATCCATGCTCTTGGATTAAAAGAATTAATATCATTATATCCATACTACACAAAGCAGACTGCAGATTGGATGTGATCCCTATCAAGTTACCCAGCATATTTGCACAGAACTAGAATAAATAATCCTAAAATTTGTATGGAATCACTAAAGACACAGAGCTGCCAAAGCAATACTGAGGAAAAAGAATGAAGCTGGAGGAATAACCCTGCAGGCTTCAGACAATACTACAAAGTTACAGCAATCAAAATAGTGTGGTATTGGCACAAAAACAGACATATTGATCAACGACACAGAATGTAAGAGAGCCCAGAAATAAAACCATAGATTTATGGTCAATTAATCTTCAACAAAGGAGGCAAGAATATATAATGAGAAAATTCAGTCTCTTCAGCAAGTGATACTGGGAAAGCTGGCAGCCATATGTAAATCAATGAAGTTAGAACACTCCCTCACACCATACACAAAAATAAACTCAAAATGGCTTAAAGACATAAACGTAAGACAACACACCATAAACCTCCTAGAAGAGGTTTTCTGGCATCAATCTTACCAATGTTCTCCTAGGTCAGTCTACCCAGACAACAAAAATAAAAGCAAAAATATACAAATGAGACCTGATTAAACTTATAAGCTTTTGTACAGTAAAGGAAACTATAAACAACCTATGAAAAGACAACCTATGAAATGGGAGAAAAATATTTACAACCCAATCCAAAAATGGACAGAAGACCTAAACAAACATTTATCCAATGAAGACATACAAGTGACCAATAGGCCTATGAAAAATGCTCAGTATCACTAATTTGCAGAGAAATGCAAATCAAAACTGCAGTGAGATATCATCACTTCACATCAGTCAGAATGGCCAGCATTAAAAAGTCCACAAATGATAAATTCTATACAGGGTGTGGAGAAAAGGGAACACTTCTATGCTGTTGGTAAGAATGTAGTTTGATGCAGCCATTATGGAAAAGAGCATAGAGATTCCTTAAAAAACTAAAAATAAACTTACCCTATGATCCAGCAATCCTAATCCTGGGCATCTATCCGGAGGAAAGTCTAATTTGAAAAGATACACAAACCGCAGTGTTCACAGCAGCCCTATTTACAATAGCCAAGACATGGAAGCAACCTAAATGTCCATCAACAGGTGACTGGATAAAGAAATTGTGATATATCTATATGGTGGAATCCTACTCAGCTATAAAAAAGAATAAAATAATGCTATTTGCATCAACATGGAGGGACCTGGAGATCGTCATGCTAGGTAAAGTAAGCCAGAAAGAGAAATCAAAATATGTTATCACTTATATGTGAAATATTAAAAAAAATGACACAAATGAACTTATTTATAGAACAGAAACAGACTCACATACACAGAAAACAAACTTGTGGTTACCAGGGGGGAAAGTGGGTGGGGAGGGATAAATTGGGAAATTGGGAGTTTGGAATTTGCAGATACTAGTTACTATATATGAAATAGGTAAACAGCAAGGTCCTATTGTATAGCACAGCAAAGTGTATTCAATATCTTGTGATAGTCTATAATGAAAAATAATAAAAAAGTAAAATATACATACATATATATGTGTGTATATATATGTATATACATATAACTGAATCACTATGCTGTACACCATAAATTAATACAATATTGTACATTGCCTATACTTCAATATAAAAAAAAACTTTATAATTCTGTCTGGATCACCCATGGATTATCTCTGTCCCAAAAAGACGTGAGTTTGAGCAAGGCAGCTCTCAGAAGCTGAGGCAGACCCTGAAATTGCTGAGAGCTTGAAAATATCTGTTGCCTCCACACTCCACGGCAGGGCAGAAAGTCCTTCCTTGAAGGGTGCGTTAAGAGGGCATCACTGTGCCTGACAGAGCACGCACTCATCTGGAATACACACACACACACACACACAGAAATAAACCACAAGAACTGACAGCTTAATTCATAAGAAGCCCAGAGGGTTTAACTTCCCTCGCAGTCCCTCTTTGAGCTCCAGCACATTGACTTTCAAAGTTTGAGGTTTTAAATGACTGTCATTTACTACCTGTTAGACTGAGGAAGAATCGGCAAGGTGATTAAGTTTTTGGGGGGAGACATGAATCAAGTAGTCCATGTGGATAGATGTCACCCTGTCACTATTAGCCAACATGACACTGATAGCTGACTGCCCCCAGGGTGTCTGCTCCTTTGCTGCTATTACCATAGGAACTAGCCTGGCCAGAGCGCTTTCTCATGCTCTCCTTCAGCAGGCATGAAATGTCCCCTGATTCTTATTATAGTAAGCAGATTGCTTCCAACAGAATAGTCTAACCAGCTTATTAATCGTCGTGAATTTGCAAAAATTCCAAAGGTGTGTGTCCTGGTTTTCTTAAAATTCAGAATCACATATATTGATGCTTCTGAGCCCCAGAAAACAATTTTAGGCATTGGATAGAAACCAGGGATGAGAAAAAAGGTAATTTCACTCTTCATTGCATGCAGCTCAGAGGGTTAAGTCTCAGATATAACTAAAGATTTTGTGACTCTTCTCAGGTCTACTAAAAATAATTATAATACACACAATTTCTTAAGTGGACTCTGTGCCAGGAATTTTATATATCTTATGTTTAGTTCAAAAATAACCCTATGAAGTCTGTGTAGACACTGAGTCTTAGACCTGATGAGGGAACTGCCCAGGGTCCCACGAAAGGCATACGCTGTTGGAGCTAGCCACTCTGCCGGACTGCCAGTCAGATAACACCCTTCCATTTGGAGCAGAAAGTGAAGCACATTAACATTAAACAGTACGTTCACATCCGTTTTAAAATGTTAATCCTTACAACGATACTTTGCTTTGAGTGGGGAAGCATTTTATCCCCATCTTATAAATGAGGAATTTAAGGTTCATAGGATCAAAATGACTTGCAGAAGATAATGTGCTCAGTCATCCGAAGATATAAAAATTAAATCCAAATGTGTGTGTTGCCTTCTTTTTCTTTTTTTTTCCCCAAAAAGGCAGTCACAAATCATGCATAGGAAAATATTGTATGTAAGCTTCTAATAAAACCAGTAAGTCCAAATTGCATACTGCCAAACTATACAAACAATCTTCCACAAATAATGAATTTTGTTTGAGGAAATTAAAACATGGTTTATTGGAAAGGGCATTCAGCTGAGCATTAACGCCTGAACTCCAGGCATGGATTCTCTCTCAAATTCCACTACCTCTAAACTGTTGCTGCTTCTGCTACTGCTGCCGTTGTAAATGTTGGCCACGGCTTATAGAGCTGCTCCCGTGGACCAGGTACTCAGCTCCACCCTTCACATATGCTGTATTATACTCCTTTCCAATGCACCATGAATTGAGTGTCATTGTCTCCATTTTCTAGATAAAAAATGGAATCCTAGAAAAGTTAACTGCTCAAAACCAAAGAATAGAGCTAGTCATTAAAAAGCCTATGCTTTGAAATCATAGCTATGAATTTTTCGTACCAGCTGAGCCACTTGCCAGCTTTGTGAACTTGGAAAAGTTACTTAACCTTCCTGGTCTCAGTTTTAAATGACAGAATCTGGACCAGATAGTACCTAAGGTGCCATGTAACTGTGAGGGGCTCTGTTTTTTGTATTGTTTTCAATTTCAGTGGGCCCTCTGTTCTACTGGGCTCCCAAGGGACCTCTAGTAATTTGATATCAACCCACGGCATCACAGGATGCTTAGAAATTAATTTCAATGCCATCAAATTCCATGCTCCATGAATGGAATCCCTTCTCTTACAGTCACTTATAACGATTCTAAGGGCACACTGGAATTAATCTAACTGTCCAGGAGTATATGGTGTTATGGGGTGATGGGGGTAAGGCTTCCTGGGTGAGGGCTGCAGAGGTGGAGCGTTTTTAATTCTCACATATCTGCTCGTTGTCTCTTAAGTTCCATCTGCCATGTGCATCCATTCTTTTACGTCTGTGAGTCCAACTTTTTTTTTCTTTTTTTTATTGGCTTTAAAATTCATTTTCTTTTAAATGACCTGTAGGAAGTTCTGAAAGGAGGCCAAGAAGTGAAAGCAAAGACAAAAAAGATTCATTTGATATCAATGATCACTGTGTGAATTATTTTCTTTCTGCTTCTGATAAGGCTCATAAAATTGTTTAGAAATTGCAAGGCTTGGACAGTCATTCAGCTTCTGATTATTAACATGCAGCTCCTTGAGTTTGGTGAATTTTGCGGAAATGGATTTTGAGCCATTGTAATCTCTCATAATGAGAAGGAATTACCTGCTTATTTTAGAAATAATCTAAAAAGTAGGAACATCTTTCAAAAATATATTGTATTGCAAAATTCTAAAGTGATTCCAAAACAAATTCTTGGTTGACTGAAGAGAATTTGGAAATTCATGTCAGAGTTAGATTTGAATCTCAGCTCTAACACTCATTGATGTGTAGACTATTGATAAATTACTCAATCTCTCTGAGCCGATTCAGTGACATCAGAATAATAATATTTACATTAAGAAGTTTTCATGAGGATTAAAGGGGATACCATTTATAAAATGCCTTATACTGAATATGACAAAATGAGGGCCCTAATAATTGTTGATTTCCTTCATTGAAGAGACAAGTAGATTCTAATTTCTGATGCCTTCTTTCCTAGTGAATGAGAACTGGAAGTGTAATATTTATGTTGGCAGGAATGATACTCTTGGGTGACCTTGAGGAAAAACGGAGTTTGCTTCCCTTCCATTTAGAATTGCCGTGCAGAAATTACTGGACAGATTCATTTGAAATAAGAACTTTCATACCTGAGCCACTGCCCAGAAATTATGGCACCACTTCTGCGAAGTTTTGGAAACACTTTGAACTTACTTTTTAAAGTTGTTTTGCATTCTGTACTGCTGGACCCCTCTGCACATCCATGACTTGGCTGGAGTCGATGCCGGCTGTGCCAGCATACTTTCAAACTGATCAAGGCATAGAGCCTTGAAAATTTCATGAGATTCTGTTTTTGTGAGATTTCCAGATTTATACCAAGCTTCACAGATCCCAAAGGAATGCATAATTCAGGGGAAAAAAAAATAAAGAAATTCTACCAACCCTGAGATACAACAGTTGACGTGCCTAATTCAGACTGAATTAAGGGCTAGTTGGAAGTGTGACTTCTTAAGTCACTTTTAGTGGAGAAAATCTCTTTATTTTTTTTTACAGGATTGCCTTTCAAATTTAACAGTACTAGGAAGTCCCTAGAAACTGGAACAGAATAATACCTGGCAGCACTAATAAAGATTTAGAATCAAGTCCTGGACTGAATCAAACTAGGTATGTGTTCTCCTGTATCAATCATAAATTTACTTGCTTTCATGTCTTTTTAATGGGGTACTAATCATACATAAACTCATTAATTTTTAGAAATTATCAGGTATCTGTTAAATGAGACACTATTATTTTCCTTGATTGTCTATTGTTTTAATGCAGTTGTTTACAACATATTCAACCACTCATAATAATATAGTTTACCTTCATCAGTTACTTCTGGAAAAATCTTGCCTATTCAACAACATTGATTATATAACAGCTAATCCATTTCTTCCTTTTTAATCAGACATGCAAGTATCAATCAGAGTTTCTGCACAACATGAGGCATTGAACATGGCACATTGATCATATCCAATTCTAGGCAAAAAGGAAAGAAATATGGTGATTTACTTAACCTATTATAGATATTATAATATTATAACAATATTATACAAAAAATGTTCAATTTCTGCCAGATTTCTAAAAACATTGAAAGCAAGAAGTCCACTTGACTCCCTGCTGGCTTATGATGAGGGTTTCCAGCCTGAGACCCATTATTTCATCCATTCATTCATTCATCCTCTCAAAAACTCAAAAAACAGTTTTTTATGTATTGTGTACGAGATGCCAGACAGAGAAACAGTGTATTCTTTACTTGATGTCTTTGTCAACATAGATTCAGATAGAATTATTGAAGAATGAATCTTAACAGAAATACTCAAAGAAATGGGTTCAATTGTTGTGAAAGTGTTCTTTGAGTCAGTATATATATATATATATATATATATATATGTGTGTGTGTATATATATATATATATATATATATATATATATATATATATGTATATATACATATACATGTGCTGCCAACTTGGGCAATGATTTTTCAAAGTCTTCTATCCTTATTCTATGTGGATAAAACTTTCATTTTTTCAAAATGACATTTGAAAAGATCTGAAAATGGACATGATCACTGTGGGTCAGGGAAGTCTCACGTGAAATAAACAGACACATAACTATATAGTATGAGACACCACTTCTGCTGCACTTGTATCTGCTGTGATCACATTGTCAATTTTTATGATCAATATGCTGCCCTATAAAATTCTTCTCATTAGATTAAACAACAAAGGGGGATACAAAATGGACAATACAGCTAGAAGGTGAAGTACAAAGCAGTTGTTTTCCAGTGGATGGTAGGAAGATGCTGACCCTCTTCCATTGGCACTGATTAGTTTTTGTATCCCACCCTAAGGATCTAGGATGTAAGATTTTAGCTTCTACAATTAATAGAATGATCTTCGGAGAAGAAGGCCAAGATTTGGAGGTAACATACCTAAATTTGGGCTCCAGCTTCATCAATTACTAGCTTCATGACTTTGGCCAAGGACATTTTATCTTAAAGTCTCAGAGCCCTTATCTATCAAATGGAGGAAATATTCCTTCTATCACAGACTCAGAGCATCATAAATGCTATCATGTGAATATTGACTAAGTCAAGAGTTAATTTCTTTTCAAGCCTGTGAGGAAGGGCAGAATGAGTGGAAAAATAACAGAAATCTTATTAATCAGGATGAATAACAGCAGGTGTTAACACAGGAAATCATGAAAGCTTTGGAGTTTAACACAATGTAATTGCCAGCACACACAACCCAAAGCACCCTGTAGGTGAAGAGGAAGGGAGGTTTTTTTTTTCCCCATGATCCTTGGAGCCACAGAGTTCTGTGATGGACTGTCTGCATTTGGCTAGCCAGAGAGTGAAAAGAAAGAACCAGTCAAAAATCTTATGGGGAGTGTGGGGCAAGACCGGTTGGCGGCATATAACCACTTTGCCTGCTTTCTACTGTCTAGAGCTAATCCTGCAGATTCCCTAGGATACAAGTCCTCTTTCAAAGGCAGGCTTTAACTCTCCCCATCGTATGATGAGAAAAAAAATCGTGAATACATAACCTCAAATGATATACACATATCTCCTGAAAGGATGAAACTTACTAATGGCATTCAGAAACATGTCTGAGGACAAAAGAGTTATGTAGACTTTAATGACTAAATCATGGATCATGGAAGTTATTCTCATGCTGTGATCCCTGGATGCCTAGATGTTAATTATGGTAGCAACAGGCATCTTCTAGTTATTACCTAAGGAAAGTATGTGCTTACTAATTAAAAAGAAAAAAACAAACAAAAAGCACAGGATAGCTAAATATCAAACATCTAATTAAACAAAGCAATTTAATATCATTTGAAAATTACTGTTTTTATTGCATGCTCAGTTATTGTTGCCTTTGATTTATGCAAAATTAGAGTGTTACTTATATTTTTCTTTACACACATTTGTTTGGTTGACAAAAATCTTTCAAATACAGAATCACTCAAGGAAATTACTAAAAAAAAAACAAAAAACTTGTAAGGGGTAGTAAATGATCAGCCTATATATAATCATTAGGTTGAAATATGTACTGTAGGAATTAAGCAAGAGTTCTTTTGTGGATGAGCCTTCACCATTTACTTTAGCCATGATTCTCAAAGGTTGATTGAAATTGTTGAGTGAATCTTCAGTATTGACCAAATCAATCAAAGAATCAACAGACCCAGGCATGTCCTTAATCACCACGACCTAAACACTGACCCTTTCTCCAAAGCCAGACAAGTAAATGAACTCAACTGGGAGGTTCTGAAAATGAGGCTCTGCAATTCCTCACCAATCTCGTTATTCAGACGTGATAAATTCCAAGTTTTCATTTTATATAAGAGGAAACAGGAGTCCATACAAGGAAAGTGACTTCCTGGTTAAAAGAAAAAAAATGATTTCTAATCTTCTAGCCCAAGCTCTTTCCATGCTGCATGAAACATGTGTAAGCCTTAGGAATCCGTTCATCATTCATTGCCCAACATGATGTCTTAAATCCAGACCTAGATAAGACATGATTCTTATCATCCTTTCAGAACTATCTATAGATAAGAAAAGAAAAATAACTCAAGGAATAAAATAAGAAGTCAAAGGAAGAGGGCTCAAGGAGAGCTATTTTTTATCACAATACAGATTTATTTTATTTTTTTTTCCTTAAAAAAATGTCTTCTTTAGTCGAGTTGGCCCAATATGCCCTTGTTCTTTTTTCATGCTAGCATGCCTTTTACTTTGGGAATGGAAGTGGGTCAAGCACTCCCTCTAAAGCAGAAGTTGAAAGGCAGTGGGTCTGTGACCAGAAGATACACATTCCATTTACTTTAATTTTTTGCCCACATTCAAATTAGTTGCCAAAATTTAAAAACTAGGAGATTTCACAGGAAAAAAAAATAATCTGGATTTTTGGCTTCTTTTGAGAAATGGGATGATCTAACAACTCTGGGTCAACATTTCTGGGACCAGGTGGCAGGGACAAGGTCTATATGGGATGTGCCCTTTCCCATTCATCTGAGACTCCCCCACTCCCTAATTATTCACCTAACTCTGGAGTCCAGGATCACCGAGCACTTTCCTCCATCTGGTCCAATCTGTTAATGTGTCATTTTCTTGGTCTCTGGAGGCTTACGAGTTGGTGACTTCTGTCTAAGCATCAAGACATATCTGAGGATTGAAAACTTGTTTTATTTTCCATCTCTGTGGCTTCATGTAAGTAAATTTAACTCTCAGTGACTTCATCTGTTTCATAATGTTGTCTCTCCAATTGCAAAACAACATGCGAAGAACTTTGCACATATCCTGAGTCATAGGAGACGCTCTGTAAGTAAACCTACTCTCTTTCCAAAATGTCCTTATTGCCATCAGTGAATATTCCAAGAGAATTTATTCAGTTGCTGCAGTTTTCAAAGTGCTTAGCAGCACGTTAGCAATGATTCTGTTCTAATTGATAGCATTCACCAGATTTATATAAGTTCAAAAAATATTTTAATAACAATAGCCAACATTTATTTATCCAGTGCATGTAGTGTACCAGAAGCTTTTTTAAACACAGAAAACTTTTTAAAAATGTTAAGTGACACACTTGTTTTTGTCATCAGAAAAAAATACATAGAACATCTATTATTTCCCTGACATTCTTGCATTGAATAAAACATGGAGCGGGGTGAGTTTAGTCAATTTAAATTTCACTTGAAAAAGTCTCATCAATTAAAGTACGGCGGGTCTGCACTTGGATATAATAAAAGTAGGATGATATTCATCTAATAGATAATCATTTAAAAATAGCAGTTGAGGAGGTTGATACCTGACTAGCCTACCATCACATTTAGAGCTCAGATTCTCAACCTCAACAGGTGTTAACACAAAAAAAGTGTTGCGTATCCAATACTTACATGCTAACAGCCAAGCTGTCAGTGTTTCAGCTGCTCCGTTGTAAGCGTGCTTCGCTCATGCACTTTCTTTGGTCAGTGCTTCTTTATATTGATGATATTACCAGCACAACACACCTGTTTCTGCTGGGAGGCACGTGGCTTAAAAAAGACAAACGGGTTCCTATGACATTTTGTTAAACAATGAATAATGCAAAACAAAACCCTTTATGGCTCATGAAGTCTTGCTAATAAGGCAGATGTCCTCTGTCCAGTTCCTTAGGGCTTAAAATGCAAATATCAATGTGCTTAGTAATCACTGGACCCTAGTTTCAGGAATTGTTTCTATCTTCATTATCCTCTATTATTCCCCATAGAAAATCCATTCTTAGCTAAGAAATCTGATGCACATAATGCAACTGATATAAAGGGTTTAGGTCTTGCCATCAATAAATTAAATCTCCCTTTAGCAGTAATGATTCTTCAGATGGGGCAACAGATAATAAGACCATGGCAATAGAACATTCAGTAGGTGATTCTTACACGTTGAAACTTCACATCATGGCTAATGGGTCATTGCTACCTATTCTTTTAGGCATATTGGTTATGCTTCTTCATAAATACCTCAATTCTAGCTCATTCGCTTCAAGAGGAAGTCTTTATTGGCAGTATGACACATCATTACACTATACAGTAGGGAACCATCTTTCAACTTAGTGCTGAAGAACATATTGTGCCAAATGGTCTAGTAAAAAAGAAGTCCCCAGGTTCCCACTCAGTAGCACTAAATACGAAAAAACAAGTTGTGACTGTGAAAATATCAACTTTCTTGTCTTTTGTTCATCTTACTCCCAAGCATTTTTCTTTTCTATTTTGCTTTTGTTTTCCCTTAATTTTCCAATAGTCTCTTAAATTATGTCCCAGTAAAGCTATGACTTTCTCTTCATTATATTATTATTAATGATAATATATAGCTTGTTTGCATAATGAAAACGCTAGCAGGAAAGAGTAACCGGAGGTAGAAGTTGAGAGATTCGACTCGGGCAATGTGTAAGTTTGCTGCCATCTATAGGCTGGTAGTAAGTTCCCGGCCAAAAAGAACCTCGACAACCAGGCTCACCCACACTGTTACTACAAGAAGCAGGTGTCTCCTGACAATTAAGAATCCTAGGAATTTTAGGAGACTGTCTGGTGAACATCACTTTGTTTAATTTCTCCCTACATAATAGTTGAGATTTTTACTTGGTATAAAGACGCATGAGTCAAAAGGGAACGAAGTATAAGTCAAAACTACAAGTTTAAAATATATTAGGATATGTAATTCTTTGAAATGTATGTTTTCTGTTATTTGACTATCAGTTCATTTTTTAAAGCAAGAATGAAAATTAAATATTAAGGTAGATTTATGTCAGTCACTTGAGATAAATTTTGAAGTCCTATGTAATATACCCTTTGATCTTTTATATAAAATTATCTTCTTTATCTTTCCTTATATGCCATCTTTTATCCTAAAATCTGAGTCATGCTTAGTATTTACAACCACTAATTAAGAGAAGAATATTCAAAACACTCCTTTGAAATACGTGCATGTATTTATTCACAGATTTTTCTCCTTGCCATAAATACCCACGGCTCTGTAAATCCAGATTTTGACAAGAGCTCTGATCTATACAGGTTTTTTGCAAAAGATTTTTCCTTCATCAGTTTTCTGGATTTAAGAGCCAGTATGGGACCCTGTGCAGAGCACCCCAGGGGCGATGCCTGGAGGAAAGAAAGCCAACTTGGTCATGGCCCAGATAGGATTTCTTCAAATATGCAAAATGCAAGGCATATTGCGACAGGGCAGTGCTACAGGCTTTTGCCGAGGGGACCAGCAGCAGTTGTCGCCACAGGTGGCTTCCAAAGACATCCCAGAGGAAAAGCACAAATCAGTTGCTAATCGTTCCATCTCACCCCTGCTGTTAACACATGTTGTCTGAAAGTTTCTCCCAGCACCGTCTTACTGCCTTGGAATAGAAATGTATGCATTCGCGGCTTATCTCCTTAGCTTGACTGTCAACCATGACTTGAGATTAGTGGCTTTGCGCCTCTCACAGTCAGACTTAAAATGTTTGAGCTTACTAAAAACAATAAATGGCTTTTAAATAATTGAAAAGACAGAAATTGAAAACTCCCACTGTGAATTACAACCTAGAACACCTACATTTACTCGTGTTAAAAACTAGACATGGACCCTCCCCACCCATCTCCCACCTCCCATCTCCCGTGCAGAAGTAGAAGGTGTGTCAGTCCTTGCCAGTTAAGAGGCTACTTCTGCTTAATCCCCCTTATTCTTCATCTATATGCATCTTCTTTAAGGTTCCCCCACCCCCAGGCATTTAGAACTTGCCTCACACTTACGGAATGCTATTAACAATGATGATTAATAGTAATTGAGAGTTTATTATATTCCTAGGATTGTGACTAGTTCTAAAAACACCAGAGTGAACACCTTGGAGCCTGCTTCGCTCCATCCAATTCAGGCGACCTGCATTTCACCGTCTGAGCATTGCTGAATCCCACAGTTAAGTTGTAACTGACTCTCGTGCCGCATTCTATCCTGTGTGAGTGATTCTGTCATAGAAAGTTCACTGCCTCAGAAGACAGAGGACCTGGCACTCCTGCTGGTTCTTGCACTTACTGAATGTGGAATGAGTCAGTCACTTAATTCCTTCGAACCTGTTTCCTTATATATATAAAGGGGCTAATGTTTTTTAAAATGTTCTTTAAAATGTGTTTATGTATGTGAAAGCAATGTGTACACAATGAATTCCTATAAAAACACGTAGAGATAATAGTTATTATTGCTCCCAGACTAATGCTGGAAATGAGTGGAATGATGTGGGCTACTCACCTTCTGGAGCCGGCTGAGCACCCCATTCCCAACAGTCTTCCGTGACTGCTTTAGCCTAAGTCAGTATTCCTGGCACTGGAAATTACCTACAGTCTGCCTTTAACATTTCCTGATTTGCTTCACATACACCCGTTTTCTCTGACTTGCTCGTTGAGAGTCAGAACGTACTTCTACCATGTCATGTCCACATACACCATGATTCATGGGGAATTCAGTGCAAAATAGGGGTACATATATATACACCCATACAAGGAATCTTCTTTCTGCATCAAATCTCTCTCCTTCTTCTTAAACCTTGGTAGCTAAAGTGTATGTGTATGTGCTTGTGTGTGTGTGTGTGTGTGCGCATGTGTGTGTGTTTCGGTGTGGAGGTCAATGCTCATGGAGCCATTTTTTAACCAATGCAGGAGGCAAAAGCAGAGCAGTATTCCCCCTTTCATTCCTAAGGGAATATTCTGAACTGTATCTCCCAAGCTTCTTAGAATGTCCACGCAGCACTGGGTCCCAGGAGCCCATGGGCATAGCCTGATACATGGATAACACCTTCTTTTTTGCCTTTGCTCCTTCTGTATTTGACTTTTGCTGTCCCGTATTTCTGTTCCCTGGGAATATTTTATATTTCAAAATAAACTATTGAAATATTAGCTTCAGTTTCAGGTTCAGTTTTCAGGAAATCCCAGTTAAGAGATCATCTCTGAAACTTCAGCAAGAATTCGTCGTCTGAGTGGCTCAGACCTTAGTGAACTTTCTTTCTCTCCATTACATGCCCTTGAATTCTAACACTGAGTCTCTGTCATATTAATGGATAAATACATGGTCATCATAAAAATTAAGACCAGATTAAAAAACATATAAACAAGTTAGGCACTCTCTTCAAGCTTAGACTGTACTAAACTATACAAACATGGTCCTAAAAATTCAGAGTTGGGGAAATAAATCAGACAACAGCCCTTCTAAGTGTCATTCAAATTTCACTCATTCCACGGAAATAGAATAAAATAATGGCATGTATCTCATCCTATTGCAGGAACACTGTGTTTTGCCAGTAGCCTTTACAGGAATCTGAACAGTGATTTGTTAATTTTTTTTTAAAGTTCAGTAATACTTGGAAATATCTAAGTGTTTATTCACTTCCATCCTTACCACTTCCTCCCCCAAAAAGTAAAGAAATAAAGACAGCCTGTGCCTATCACGGGATGTCTTCCATGAGGACTGCGGCAGAATGAATCAGAGCTCCGAGTTCAGGCACCCTATTCAGGTACCCCATCAGTGCAGCTCCCCAAAAGATTTCCCCATGTTTATTGCAGCCTAAAACCTGTTCTCCAGCAGCTGGTGGCTTCCTCGCTATGACTTGTGATAATAACAGTGATAATAATAGTAATAATGATGATGGCCAGAAATTGCCATGTGCCAGCAACTTATATTTTATGTAATTAGAAAAATGTCAATCTGAAGAGGCTACATATTGTATGATTCCAACCATAAAACATTCTGGAAAAGGCAAAACTGTGAAGACAGTATAAAGATCGAGCTTGCCAGGGGTTGGTGGGAGGTGATTGATAAGTGGGTCACAGAGGATTTGTAGGGCAGTGAAAATAACTCTGGCTGATACTATATTTAGGGACGCATGTCATTATACATTTGTCTAAATGCATAGAATGTACAACCTCAAAATTGAACTCTCACATAAACTACGTACTTTGGATGATAACACTGCGTCACTGTAGGTTCATCATTTGTAATAAATGTCCCACGCTGGTGGAGACTGTTGATAAGGGAGAAGGCTATGCACGTGCAGGGGTAGAAAGTATGTGGCAAGTCTCTGTCGTTCCCTTTCAATTTTGCTATGAATTTAAGACTGCCTTAAAAAATAAATTCTTTATATAAAAAAGAAAATAAACATCTAAGTCAGCCATCATTCACTCCCAACCCCTCCACCACCACTGTGACCAAAGAAAAAATAGGCCCTGCTCCTCAGAAATCATGAGCAGCCCAAGGTCATGACCCCCAAGGTCATCACGATGGTAAGTGGCGAGTCAAAACTTGAACCCAGGCATTTTTATTTTTTACTGGTAGGACCAAATTAGACCATACAGCAGACATCCTGTAACTAAGGATAAAAAGATTCCTTTCCTCCTTAATACTCCTTTGATTCCAATCCCTAGACCCTTGAGAAGGGAACAGAATGGGAGCAAGCCTAAAGGCACCTCACACTCAGCCAGTCAGTCTCCCAAGCAATCAGGTACCACTTCCCTTCTCGCCCACCTTAAGGTTCTCAGGTCCCGGAAATCAGGAACTGATGAAGCCCTCTTGTTACTAAATGATCTGTGGAAACTGGGGGCGGAGAGGCATTTTGATTTCCTTTTAATCATTCTTCTTTCCCTTGCATGGTGACACACTTTCTGCCAGAAGACTTTCTTGTCACCTCTGGAGTGGAGGGACTTGATCTGACTTGTTACTGGGTCAGGAGGCCTCCGTGGATTCCACCCAGCACAGGCTCAGGAGCTTACCTGTCTTCTAAGCCTTGCCTGTGGGCCTCTCTGGGTTACCATAGCAATAGCACACAGGCAGTGGCCTCCTCCAGTAGTTACCAGTTAGAATGCAGAGAGGGTTGAGCTTGAGTGACAGTGTGCGGTCATCCCACCCATATTTAGACATGGGTGTAAATAACTCAGTAGCCAAAAGACAAATTACTCTATACCCTGCCCCCACCCTTTGTTCAGACCACAAGGGAAAATCTCATGTTTTATTCCAGTTGTTTTCCAACTTTAAATAAAACACATAAGACTCACCATTGATGTTAATTTAAAATAAGATTTCCCAAATCGTATCCTGAGTGATTTGTAATCATTACATCTAGAATGGAGAGCTAGGAGTCTGCATATTAAAACGTGGTTCTGATACAGATGATCCGAAAACTACCTATGGGAAACACTGATTTATAGAAGAGTTCCCTGGAGACCCAAATCCTTAAGATGCTTGTTTTGGGCTGAACTCTTTCCCCCAAAATTCACATTTTAAATCCCTAACCACTAGGACCTCAGAATATGACTGAATTCAGAAGTAAGGCTTCTGAAGGGTGATTAAGTTAAAGAGGCCCCTTAGGACAGGCCCTAACCCAATTGGACTGGTGTTCTTTTAAGAAAATGAGATTAGGACACACAAAGAAACACCTCGGTGCATTCACACAGAGCGAAGGTCACGTGAGGACACTGCCAGAAGGCGGCCATCTGCAAGCCAATGAAGAAACCAAACCTGGTGACAACTTTAGACTTCTGGCCTCCAGAACTGTGAGAAAATAAATTTCTGTTGGTGAAGCCACCCAAGTCTGTGATGTCTTGCTGTGGCAGCCCCGGCAAGCTAACACAGTATTATACATGCAAAGCAAGCACTGAAAACAGCAAATGTGGCAAAATATTTATTACCAGAGGCTAGAACAGCAGTCAGAAATTATGTTTCATCTTTGTTACGGGGCCCATACAGGGCTATCGATGCAGAAGTTGAAGAATGATCTCAAAAAAGCCTGGGAACACACACACACAAAGGCAGGATACTAGAGAAATTATGTTTACTGGTAAGTTAGATGGCAAATGTCGTTTGTGGGAGCTCAAAAGAGATAAAGGTCTATGAACCCTCTGGAATATTCAAGGAAGGACACTGAGCCTGGTGGGCCACAGGTAAGATTCCAGATGTTGGTGGATGGGGCTGCCCTATTGGTATAACAATCTTTGGAAGTGATGGGTTGACCTACCAATCATGGCCAAGTTTGTAGAAATTCTCCAATATCACAGCACATAATTCTTTTCTCAGCCATTTTCTGATCTATTTCAATATTTTATTCAATGACTCAGGTAGAACCTAAATCAGGTGAGTTGATTAATAGGACAGATACCAGTTACAAAGCAATCAGGATACAGAAAGACTAGAAAATGGACTTAATTTCATAAAATGAACACAACTTCTTACTTTGGGGACCAAAAAATTTTATTGGAAATCTGCTCACTTTCTAAGTTATTTCTCTTTATAAGGAATTTTAGCCAGTAATGTTTCTGTCCCCTTAACAATGATTACTGTATGATAAGTAAAATTTACGGGGCTTGCTTTAGTACCAAAACTGAAATAATTGGATCTAACACTGCATGAGGCTTAGAAGCCCACAACCTAAAAGTGGCAGAGGAGAGCAATAGTCATCCATTGGTTTTGGTCACCCGCCATGTGTAGAAACACCTGTTTCTTTTAATAGATAAATGCATTCTATCATGGCTAATATTTCCTAGCACATTTAATGAATTACTGGACCAATCAACTAGTGGGACATCATATGATAGGTAGGGTTACAATACCTGATGTTAAAAAAGTTGCATCAAAATTCCCATGACTTGACTCAGTAAAGGTTTATTTCTCTCATATGTAATACACTGATGCAGGTGTTCTTGGTCAGTGGGGCTGTTCTTCAGGTGATGCTTTGAGGATGGAAGTTCTTTCCATTCTGTGCCTTATTCTCAGTCCACTGGGGCCTCAATGTTCTTTGCATCTCCCCAGAGGAAGGACAAGCCATACAGAGGAAGTATATGTAGCTCATAAATACACTGGCATGGAAACGAAACACATCACCCTCTCTCGTACTCCACAGATAAGAATTAAACACTTGGTCCCATCTCAATGCAAGGCAGGCTGGGAAGCATTCTGAGAATGCGACCACTTTCCAGCCAAAATTGTGGAAACGGGAGCACAAATTTTGATGTACAACTGTCTTTGTCAAAATCTCAAGTTAATCCTTCAGCCAGGATGGTGAATTTTTATTTCAGTGTTACATATCCCATAAGAATAAAAAACAACCAAGAAGAAAATATGAAAAATGCAAATTGTAATCATTTTAGGACTGGAAAGCTATTTTCATCATGGGCAAAGAATTTGAATTTACATAGAGGGTCTTGTCCTTTTTGATGGCAGGCAATTTTTTTCCTTCCAAAAATGATTTCTCTTGAATAATAAATAGAGACTAAGGGTTAATGGTTGTTTAAGAGCAGAGTACCTGGAAAAATTTGTTGCCACTACAATGTAACTCACGTTATTAATAACTTTTATTCATTTCCTCTTATTCCAAATAGATGAAATTTAAGAAAAGCTTAAAATAACCTCTAAAATTCCAGAAAAATTGGAGACTTTCATTAGGATCATAAATAGTCATATTTCTACCACTTGTAAATGATTAGAAATAAAGGAAATAAAAATTCCCTGTAGTTAACCTAAGATACACACTGATTTCAGTTTAGACAAAATACTCTGTTTTTAACCTTGAACAATGTGCTCATGTATGTATATGAAATAACAGTTCATGTTTAAGTTTCTTTGTATATATCAAATATATTAAATGTGCATATTTTATGTGTCATTTTTAGTAAGGAGGGGTAAAGTAAAATAAAATAGCAATAATGATAGTGTTCAGAACACTGAAAATAGGTACAATTTACCCAGAATATTGGGAGAAGTGCTGTTAATTTCAGGTCAGTTAGCTTAATAAAATATTCGTATCTATATGCAGTTCCTATGTATTAATTGCATTATTCCCATCCTAATTTGTGACTCTAGAATGCAAAAGGGATTGCAATTCTTACCACTTACTTCAAAAAGAAAAGAAAAAAAAGAAAGAAATTAGATTTTTTTCGACAGCATATTAATGCTCCCAGACCATGAAATTTCATTTTGCTGCCTACCATCTCCCTACATATTTGATCTTCAGCTTCCTTTTCCACAGGATATTAAAATCTGTGCTTTTTTTTTTAATTCAAAGGAATAGGAAGAAAGGACCACACTCCTTACCATTGCCTTTCTCATTTCCAATTTTGCTTCCTTTACTGTGTGGAGCTGTTAGAGGAAATTTATGTAATAGAATGGCAACCTCTTGGCTTTGGGAAACACTAGCCCTTCATACTGTTAATAGGTGGTATAGGAAGAATGTCTTCCTTCAAATGTTTGGGATTTAGTAGCAAAGCAAAACCAAATAGTTCTGTGCTTCTCTTTGTCTTCTTAATCTCAAGATTTCCTATAGCTTGCAATTAGCAATATGTCTTCTGCCTCCAAGAGAGAATATGCAATTACAAATATATCTTCTCACCATCAAAGAAATGAGATATATAAGGGTTTCCTAAAGTTACTTATAATGGAACCCTTCTCTCCAGGCATCTTAAAAGGTTAACACTCAGTTGAATGTTCTCTGGGAACTACCAAGTCAAACTTTCACAAAGACTCTCAGGGACCCATTAAGTCTTTTCTCTGTTATTGCCCAATTTGAGCCCTGTTTCAAAAATTACACTGTTCTCTACTCCACTCCCTTCTATCTATGGCTCCAGCATTTGTTTCAGTGACTTATTTCATAAAAACCAAATAAAACACGCTTTGCTCCATACAGAAAGTAATCTTTGCTAGGGTAGGAGAGCAGAAAACATGATTCACTCAGCTTTTGGTTTCAATATGGCTCCTTTGCTTCAATAACTATACATTTGAAAGGCAAGACATTATTCTTCCAATAGCAGTTGTACAGCAGGAAGACTAATAGCTTTCTGATAGATAGCCAAGCACCAGGGAGAGAAGGCACATTACATAACAAATGGAAAATGGTTCCTTCAGAAACCTTTTATTTTAACGGTTAATTTTTTTTTTTAAGATCACTTTAGACTTCCAGGAATTTTCAAAATAGAATAGAGAACCCCATATCAGCTACACTCAGTATCTCTTACATTAGCATCTAACATAACCACAGAACGTTTATCAAAACTAAGAAATTAACTTGGGACAATACTGTTCATTAAAGTACAGAACTCATTCAGATTATACCAGTTTTTCCTTATGTCTTCTTTTTGTTCTAGGATCTAATTCATGATCCACATTATATTACGTTATAATTCACGTTATATTCATGTTATAATACGTTATATTGAGTCGGCACATTCCCTGTAATCTGTGACAGGTCTCAGGTCTTTCTGTGTCTTTTATGGCCTTGAGACTTTTGAAGAGTATTAATCAGTTATTTTGTGGAATGTTCCTCAATTTGGGTTTGTCTGATGTTTTCTCATAATTTGATTGAGGTCATGCATTATTGAAGAGGATACCACAGAGGTGACATGCCCTTTTCAGTGCAATACAACAAGGAGTTAAAAATGCTGATATGTAGTAGCAATGATCTTAACATTGATTACTTGGTTAAGATGGTGTGTACCATGATTCTTCATTGTAAACTTATTCATTTTCCTTTGTGATTACTAAATATTTTAGAGAAGATACTTTTATATTATGCAAATATTTCTGTTACTGTTTAAACCTTGCCTACTCATTTCAGCATCCATTCGGGGGTCTTGTCTTTGGAAATCATTGCTGTGGAGTTCTAATGGTGATTTTCTAATGTCTTCAATCTTTTCATAGTTATTCATTGAAATTTTTCAGTAAGGAAGAGCTGTTCTTTTCCTTCATTTATTTATTCAGTTACAAATTTATATCAGTATGAATTTGTAGATATTTAATTCTTTGGGTATAATCCAATACTATAGTTATTTATTGCATTGCTCAAGTTATTCCAAGCATAAGCTTTTAATAAGCTCTAATTAAAAGAAGTTATGTCATCCTTTATAGAGTGTTTTAGAGCTTTGTAATGGATCAAGTTCAATGAAGTGGGTGGTACGGATGTAAAAGATTTGTTATGGAAACCCTCCCTCTACCTTGGTTGAATTGAGTGCATACTACAGAGACGCTTATGTGCGTGTTGGCCTTGTGTTGTGTTCTCTCCTGCCCCTGTTGATCTTTGGGGGCAGTTGAACGGACTCCCTGGCAAAAGCCATTCTCAACAGCTGATGCTGCATATGCACTTGGCATAGACCTGGGCCGCTGAACTCTGGTCATCTAGTAGATCGAAGAAAAAGCCTCTTTTCTTGGTGCCACTGTTGTCCCTTCTGCAATTGTATGCTCTATCCAGCAAATTAAATGGATGTGTTTATAAGGACAGATAGCCCTTACTTGCTCATTGCAGATGCGTTCTTCTGCTCATCAAAGAGAAATACTTCTCCTTGGGCGTTGAGTAGTTGCATAGGCCAAAACATGAATTTTCCATTTAATGCTCTATCTGGGAGTCCATGCAATCACACAGTTAGCTAATCTCAGCCTTTGAGAAGGGATGGTTTTGAGTATTGTTTTAAATCTAGGGAGCAAAATCAGTTTCCTTTCTTCTTTTATATCCTTTTTATTATATATAAGTTTCATATAATTGTTCATCTCTTTAAATAGAAGAAATACAAAAGGGCAGCTTCTGAGAAACTCTGCATAACTTTATCAAAAGAGCAGTTAGACCAGCAGTGCCTGGCTCTACTGGAGCAGGGACAACCACATATGCAGGGCTCTGCTCTTGGCACTTTACATGTATAAGTGATATAGTTTCCTAACAACTCATGATACATAGGTTATTATTATACCCATTTGACAGATGAGAAAACAGAGACCAAAAAGTTAAGCAAATTGTCCTTGGTCAGATATCCGTGAGTGATGGGCATAGCTTTGAGTTCAAGATCTTGGACAAATTCCTTTTCTGAACTTACATGATTTATGAAATGAGTATAATGTCTGTTTTTCAGGGTTCTTCCAAGGACTGAATAACGTCGGTTAATCCAGGAACCACCATGTTGCCGCTACCCAATAAATGGTATATCTCTCAGATTTTGCTCTCTTAACCACTGACATAGTTCCTAATTAATAACATAAGACATATGTTTTATTTTCTTATGTTTCTTTGGCTTCTCCCTCATCCCACCCCATAACGGGTTTGATATTTATTTATTTCTTTATGAAACTTAGTGATAACATTATATTAAGAAGGAAAAGGGGAAAGAGGGAAAGAAGAATAAAAACTCATTTTTATGTGACCCTTGCCAAATGCCTTTTCTGAGTGAAAACTTACATACATATTCAATGTATATATATTCATTTGATCTTTATGAAATCCCTAAGAGTTAGATAATATTATTATTGTCAATTTACAGAAAAGGTAACTGAGATCCATAAAAGGCAAGGAATCTATGAACTTGTCACACACTAATTAGTAAGTAGCAGAAAAAAGTCTGGTTCCAAAGCCGGTGCTACAACCTCAAAAGGGACACCAAATGAATTATGTGGCCATCTTAGGCCAAACTTTGTATAATCAGTAAAAGCTCTCTCTATGACCATTATGGGTAATCGATTATGAATGTCTTAGTCAATGACACTCTTTTTGTCAATTCAGGGTCAGTTGGTTTCCTCACCCCTTCCTTCATTTAACATTTACTGAGATTTTACACTGTGTCAGAGTCTGTGCTAAATGCTAGGGAAGGGGATGACTGGGCAGAGAATACAGAAATAAGTAAGACAAGATCTTGACCTTCCAGGGGAAGGACTAATAGTCTTTTAAAAAATCGTTCCAACCACTGCTCCTGAACAGATCCTTTGAGATATACTGAGACTCCTGGAAGGAAGCAACTTACCATCAAGTAGGTAAGGCTTCATGAAAGAGGTGAGATGTCATCTGAGTCTTAAGAGCTGAACAGAGAAGAATTCTGCCTGGGCTGCAGGCAAAAGCAGCAACTCACTCACAGCGTATTAAGGGAAATGTAGGAAATTGGAAAAGGTTTGAATTAAAAGTACTTGGTGCAGGAAGGTAGTGGAAGTGTGGGAGGGCAGAACACAGGGAAATCAAGTCAGAGAAACAGACAGGCTCCAGCAGATCTGGAAGAGCCACATACCTGAATTCGGGTATTATATATAAATATTTTTTTTCTTTGATAAATAGAAGCCATTGCTGGGCGAAGAAGAGATATTCAATAGAAATAGTCCTGGATAGGGTATAAGTACACAACATATACTTTGTCCCTGGCTTGGCCAAAACTAGACATTGTGATGCTAAGTGAAGTAGGACTCCTTTCTGGACTTCAGTTACCCATTTACGAAGTTGAAGACCTAGCCTTGTATTATTTCTAGGATCCCTTCCAGCTCTAATACCGTATCTATTTCCATAATTATCCACTTGTGGTCTTTGGATAGGAAGTGGTCTGAAACACTTTGGGAAATAAAAAGCCCCACTGATCCCAACCGAAGATGCCAGGAACTTTCAGCGGTAATTGGTAGCATCCGTCTTATCAGCATTCACTGCTCCCGGGACCAGAGCTCTGCTCCTGCTGCCGCCGCACGGACGTGAAGATCTCGCTTCCACCCAAGATTTATCCCTTGCATCTCTGCAAATTGTTATTCTCATGCCTGTGGGGATCAAGTTTCATAACTGCAAGCCACTCCATCAGAGGGCTATTTGGCCTTAATTCTTAAGAGCAAGATGTTTTATTTAGCCCTCAAAGTTCTCATGGGAAGAGGGAAAGATAGCTGCTCTGTGTTTGGATGCCGAGCACAGTTTTCATTACTGGAGAGGAAAAGAAAAAAAACTGTCACACTTTATTTGTGTATATATTTGTTTTGCAGCTATATGAGTTTCTTCTCTGAAATACCCTTTTGCAATATATATGATCACCAAATATTTGTTTTCCAGCCAGCAAATATTTAATGAAGCACTTTGGAAAACATTTACAATTAAACACACGCACACACACATACACACACACACACATGAGTTTAGGGGCCAGATACAAAGCGCCCTCTTTCCCAGGGAAAGTTACTGAAATACATCCCCTACCTGCGGCTCCCATGTTGAAGACTTTTTCTCCGGGGTCACGTCTAAGTAGGCAGCTGTGAAATCAAAATGCATGCGAGACTTCCTCTGTTCCCTTCATTTTCTGTTCTTCTGGTGGGAAAAAAAAATCTCCCAGAAAGTGAGAAAATATTAGAGAATGCCAAGAAAAATTTCTTCCTGTTCAATTCCCGTGAATTTGAGAGCAGTCATTAAGAAGGCTTCCCTCCTTGGGACACCAGATTCTCAGAGCAGAGGTCAAAGGTGAGCTTCTATGTGCAGGCAGTTCCGGGTATCTGGGCCCCAGCATCCTGGCGGGCCTGACTTAGCTACCCTGATCATCTCTTTGGGGAAAGTACAAGAACTCTGATATCACCTCTCCTATTTCATGCACGAAGCACATTACAATTTTTTTTTTTTGGTTATTCTACTGTTTCCATAACTTTGGTCATTTTTTTTTTAACATCCTGGTTTTCCCCTTAGTCCTCTGTGTGACTCCCTACCCTGTAAGCGATGGAGAACTATATCCACAAAGTCCTTCCACTGATCACTGTACACATTCTTTGTTCCTTTATATCCTGTTGTGGAATCCTTTCCATTTGTACTTAATCTGTTCATCTTTCACTCCTGGAGTCCTCTTTTAAGGTGATAGGTGCTTCATAAATTCATTACCTAGATTTTGGCTCTGTGGCTAATCTTTACATCCCAGCTGACTTTCTGCTGGTTATTGGATAAAGGAAGGCCAACTTTTTCTTTGTTTTGCTTCATCTTAATCTTGCTTTTCTCCATTAAGTTGTGGTCAAGGGAAGTATAATAATAATAAAATGACAACCTCTCAAAAATCATCCTTGCTCAAATGACGACACAACTATACGATTGCCAGAACTATGTTCCTGCTTGCATATTCATTTTATTTCCTAAACAGCAAGGGACACCTAGTGAACATCTACTCATATTTAAAGTCCAAGCTAAAGCTGTCCCCCTGCAGGACGTGCCTGCCTCTCCTGTGGGTGGCCTCAACACTCTGTATGCACCTCCGTGACCACTGTGCTGGTTCACGCCATGCGGTCTTGAGTGTGACCCTAGGGGAGGGGGGGGGGGCGTGCCTTATGCCAGTTTTCGTCCAAAGCACAGAACATGTTATTTAGCATCCAGAAAGCACTCAAAAGATACTGAGTGACTGCACAAGTAAGTGCATGAGGAGATAGTCGAATCGATGATCAACACTGAGCAATTTGGATTTTACCAGTTCCAAAGAAGAAACCTAGGTACATTCAATTTCACTTGGGTTTCACTCTCCTTTTGAAAAGGGGTAGCAATGAGCTCCAAAGCATGTTTTTTTTTTTCTTCCTTGTCAAACAGAGAAAGACCACTGAGCCCCTGTAAAATGGTTAAACCCTGCCTTCCGTCTGAATGCTGACTCATAGGGAATTCAGTTATCACCCTTCCATTTCCGTGTGTGTGGTATCTTCTTGAGCATCTAAATCAGGGCTTTTTCTTTTTTTCTGGAAAATTTTAGAAAACAAAGGGAAAACATCTTGCCTAAATCTAACTTTGAAATCTCCTCTTCTCTTTTTGGTGGGAACCCATCTCCTGCCGACACGAGCCTTTGTGTGTGGTCAGAGCACATGCAGCTGTTCCCGATGACTAGGTAGATGGAGCAACAGGAAAGGAAGGGAAGCCACATTTCTGGGAGGGAAGAAAGGGCCTAGGACCGTGTATCTTATTCCCTTTTCCTTCACTTGTCCAGAATCTGACCATGGTCTCTTTCCATGTCAGTGTCTAAAAATCTCCTTCAAGCTTCCTGGCAAGGCAAACTGCCAGGCTCTTCTCTCAGACTGACATCTATGTATCTAATAAGCATTCAAGTCATTCTGAAGCAGGCAGTCCCATTTTTACTGAGAGCAACACTGTTCTTTAACGCACCAAGAGCATAATCACCCATTCTCTTCTGCCTCAGCATTTCCACTCAACCCTTCAGTCATTTATTCAGGGACGAACCTCTTCAGAACTCAGAGCCCTTTCATTCATCCTTCATCTTCACCTTCCGAGGCTTTTTTGCTTCCTATTCTCGATTCCCAGACCTCTAACCTATATCCCTTGGGGTCCAAGGTTCTGCAAAAAAGTCACCAAACGCTTTATGTCATCTTACAAAAGTAGGATGTCTAACTTCTAAAGCATCTCAATGCATTTTTTACTCCTTTTCTTTCTTATTCTTCCTCAGCAAGGCTCCTCCAGACAGTCTTAACTTTCTTCTCTTCTCCACTGGTCCCTCTCACAGAGCTTGGACATAACCCCCAGGGCTCCAATGTAGAATTCAAATTTGAACCTCCTCACTTTCCCTTTTTGTTTCCTTGAACACCAATCAAATTCATTTGGGAAACAAAGCTACTCTCTCTTCATCTGAGATGTCCATTTATGTGTGGGCTTTGAAATATCTCTGGAAAAAGAAGTGATCTTTTGCCTTTAAAAGTTGATTCGTTGACCTAGACTTTAAATAGCTTCACTTTGGAAACTTGTCTACAAATTTTCATTTTCTCTTGCATTTTAAACTTACCATTTCCACTCTGTCTTTCCTCTCACTTTTTTTTTTTTTGATGGGGGTAGAGGTAATCATGTTTATTTACCTATTTTTTTTTTAATTTTTCCTTTGAGAGAGGTACTGGGGATTGAACCCAGGACATCCTGCATTCTAAGCATGTACTCTATCACTTGAGCTATACCCTCTCTCCCTTTCTTCTCACTCTTAAAAACATGCTCATCACACCCTTAAAAATTATTTTTTCCTTATGCTGACTGATCAAAGCTTTAATCCCATTGATTTCCTTCCATTCAATGCCAGTTTTTAAAAATCTATACCTGCCTTCTTCACTTATTTTCCCACTCATTCTTTAATCCCCTGATCCAATCTCTCTGCCACTACAATGCAACTCCTTTTATTGAGATTACCAATAACGACTTAAATGTTAAATGCAAAAATTTCATTGAAGAACTTATGCTATTTGGATATAATAGACTGAAACTTTGGTAACTGGAAACTGTCACCTCTCTTTGGCTTCTGTGACAAGACTGGGTCTCTTCCTTCCTCTCTGACCATCCTTTCTCTCTGACCATCTTTTCTTGTGTTGGCGGTTGCTGGAACCCCAGTGTATCTATGTGCATCTCTTCTTCCTGGGCACACACTCACGTCTCAATCGCCAGCCTCCCTGCAATGACGTGTGACCATGTCACTGAGTTCCGGTACTGGAATGTGAATGGCGGTTACCTGAGCCACTTCTAGACCTGGCTGATAAAAGCCTCCAATATTCAATTCTTACGTGCTTCTCTACTGAACGTCAAGGGGAGAGGTCTCTGATGAGGTAAAGGAAGGTGACTCACAAAAAGGAAGGAAAACTATCTCAACGACTGTGTCAAGCAGAAGCTCTCTATTGACTTGCATTGGATTGTACCATGAGCAAAAACTTAACACCTGTTGTGTTCAACCACCAATATTTTAAAACAGCATTCAGCCTAACCTGATTAATGCAACTATTTATTCTTTCCTCTGTGCTCCCTCTGTAAACTTGGATTTTTCTTATGATCTTGTTTCCAGTTATCTCCTCAGTATTTTAATATATTATCCCTGTAAAATTTTCTCTTTTCCTATGGTCCAGCCTCCTAGTCTAGCCCTACCTCTTTCACATCTGCATTTACCTCTGGCCACTGAATTTCAATATCTGGTTACCCTATAAGCACCTCAAATTCAGCATGATCAAACATAAATATATTATCATCTCTGCCAACCATTTCCCCCCAGAGAAGTAAAAATACAAACTTAAATGGACAGATTGAGGAACAGACACATGGATAACTATAAAAGAAAGTAAGTGCAAAAAAAAAAAAAACAGACTGATTGTAGAATATAGGTGGTTGATAATACGGGTAACATGTTCAACATTTTAGAATTTTTTTAAAAAATAATAATTTCAAATATTTGAAATATTTCATAATAAATAGTAAAAATAATTTTGAAAAAGCTAAATCATTTGCTCTTATTATTTGTGGGTAATTGGTTATAATACGGTGGCCAAGCAGTGCCTCACTTTCCCTGACCAGGGAGGAACACCAATGGCAGATCAGACTGTACTTTTTCCCTATTCTCAGCAGAAGCTCTTATTCAAAATGTGCCCCAGGGGATGCAGTAACGTGTGACTGAGTCCTGGCACTAGAATGTGAGTGGAAGTTGCCTGAGCCACTTCTCCCTTGGTAGGAAGAAGCCGATCTTTAACACTAGAGCTTGGTAGTCAGATAGGTTTTAGTAATACCATAGACTTCGTATTTTAGAGACTCAAAATGCATCAAGATTCTCACCGGGGTCCTGAATTTTTTTAAATAGTAAATTTGTTTGACCTCCTTCTCCCCATCTCCCAGATTTATTTGAACGTGAAATCATCTGTCATGTAATATCCATCAATATCTAGGCTGCGCTGTGGAAAGCGCCAATCTAAAGTTACAACGGACTTCTCACCGTTCCCTGAACGTGAAATGTTTACTCTCGTCACCAGTTCCAATCCGTGCTGCCTCCTTTCCTCGGAACATGCGTGCCTTCATCCCCACCTGGTCAATACATTCAGGTCTATAATCAAGCCTTTAGATCCTGGTTCTGCCGCTTCCTAGAATGTAATTCTAGAACAATTAATTTACCTTTCTGAGCATCCTTCCTCATCTCTGAAAAAAGGAATAATAGTATCTACCTGCCTGGGTGGCAGTGAAGTTTAATACGAAAATAGTCTTCAAAATGGCCAGTGTATAGTCAACAGTAAGCATGATTCCATTTGCTTTTATTTCAAGGACATGGTGCCGTGAAGCATGAGTCAGATTTTAAAGCACACAGTGACTGTCCTGGTATGGGAAACACTTTCAAAAAGTGCATTTCCTTGGTGGTGGTGTGTCTTTCAGTAACTAAATGTACCTACAGGCATACTCTCCTACTAAGTAAAATGTAAAATTTCAAAAAATAAAACTCTTCAATGAGTCTGCATTTTTCTTCTAATGCAAATCATTCAACATGGCTTATAAAGCCCTTTTTGATGTGACAGGAGGATTACAGATGTGCTGAAATACAAATGGCCTCCTAACCTGGAGGACCTAATATCCAGGCTAGTGGTTTGAGCCAGAAATCGCCTCTTTTATTTGCTCCCAGGTGGCTGTGATGGATAATTTCATATCTCAGCCTGGCCAGAAAACTGAGTGCTGAGCTATTTGGTAAAATATCTTTCTAGGTGTTTCTGGGAAGGTGTTTTTGCATGAGATTAACATTTAAACCAGTGGGCTTTGAGTAAAGCAGATTACCTTTCACAAGCTGAGTGGGTCTCATTCAATCAGTTGAAGGCTTGACTTGATCAGAAAGATTAGCTTCTTCCTAACAAGGGAGAATTCTCCAGCAGACTTCCTCTGGACTTCATTGCTTTACCAGCTTTTACTGGTTATGTAGAAGACTGCCATCAGATTCAGGCTGGAACATTGATTCCCCTAGGTCTCCTCCCTGCCAGCCTTCAGAATGGAACAGCAGCATATCAGCTCTTCTAGGTCTCTAGCCTACTGGTCCACCCTGCAAGTTTGGACTTGCCAGCCTCCATAATTGCTTAAGCCAATTCCTCATAATAAATTTTTCTATATGTATATCTATGTTTATACCTGCATCTACATCCTGATGGCTCTGTTTCTCTGAAAACCCCTGAGTAATACAGTGGCACATAAATGTTATCATTTTCTGTGATTTCCACTAAGTAAAGAAGTTTTGATAGCAATACTGGTTCTCATTCTCAAATTCACTGTAGCAGACCTTCTTCTAGATCTTTGAGCTCTTGTTCCCTCTGCCTGAAAATAGATTTTCTTTTCCTAATTTCTTCATGGCTGCCTAACGTCTACTCAGGCATCAGTTCTCAGCTTTAGCACTGTTTCTTCTCATAGGCTTTCCCACGTGCCCCCTGTGCAGCCCCACAAAACTGCATGAGGTGCCTCTTTCATCAGCTCCCTAATGTCCTCTGCTTGTCTCTGTCTTGGTTATTACTCCAGGGTTCTATAACTGTCTGGTTACTGATCCACCTCTCCACTAGATCCAAAGGGAATTGAGTGAATAAGCCATTTCATGTTATATCCCTGACAGTTAGGCTGGTACCTACCTGATGAGGTCTTCAAACAAAATTTGTTACATGAACAAATAAATAGAAAATAAATCCACAATTTCAAGAAGGAAAAAAAAAAGAGTTACAACTCAAAGGAATCCAGAAATACTACAACCCAAGAAAATTCAAGTGAAATGGATTCCAGGAGAGAAGAGCAGCAAGACTTCTTCAGAAATACTATTAAAATGGAATAAATTGTTTTCCTCATTTCAGCATCTGGAAGGACCACGGACATGGATGTGCTTTCTGTGTACTTAACATAGTAATCAACTTGGGAGTCCTTCTACATCAGAGCTCACAAATATTTTCTCTACGGACCTAGACAGTAAACAATTTAGGCCATGTTGTTACAGCTACTCAATCCTGCCATTGTAGCACAAAATAACCCTCAGACAATGCATAAGAACATGAGCTAGTGTGTGTTCCAATAAAACTTTATTTAAAGATACTGATGATGAGTCAGATTTGGCTCACAGGCTGTAATTTTCCTACCCCTGTTCTGGATGAAAGATTCTCAGCCCGTGAATGGGAAGGACTGTTTATATTGCTCCTTCATAAGCCATTATCATCAAGCCCCAAACAGTTTCTGTAATCACTATTTTCCGGGGAATTGATACATTTCAGGGAATTGATATTACCCTAGAGCTCATTGCCAGTAGTAAATGTCATTTGGAGAATTCTTCCTTCCAGGCATACCAGGCCAAATCGTTCCCTGTGCACACAGTAACCCTCAGAGAAGGCAAAGCAGGGAACTGACCGACTCTGCCTTCTTGGTCCTGCAGTGGGGATCTTAGACCCAGACCTTCTCTGTCTGAGTTCACCCTGAGGCCCAGGATGAAGTTCTGTTGATAAGAAAATGAGTGTGAGGTAGAAACTGTCCCGCCACATGGGGACCCCTCAGCATGATAAAGGATATAAAAAAAAAATCTGGCAGTTAGGAGAGAGATTTCTTTGGAGAGCATTTCCCCTTCATGACAAAGGGGGAGACTTGCCACCTTCTAAACCCAATCACAGTGTGTGTGCGTGTGTGTGCTTTTGTGTGTGTGTGTGTGTGGTGGGGGAAAGAGAGATTTCAAAAGGAACATTCAGAAAGCTCCAAAAGTGATTTCCTGCATTGAGGAGACAAAGAAGTTATAGTGCAGATCTTATATTAGCCCTCAAATCTAACCACTCCTTTGAGGTTTTTACTTCTTCCCATGAAGCTCCCTGTGCCACATAAAACTATTAACGTCAATAAAATGTGTATGTTTTTTCTTCTGCCAATCTGTCTTTCGTCCATTCAATTCAAAGGCGCCAGTCACAGAACCCAAGAGAGTAGAGGAAAATCGCCCATACACCGTCAAGGCACAAGAACCAAAGTCCACTTGAAGTCAGAGGAAGGTCCCACTCCTGAGGGAGCTGGTATGGAATTGTCTTTGGATCTTGTCTGTGGACTCTGAGCAGGTGATGGAGAAGCAGCAGAAAGCAGCTGGAGGGAGACCACAGACGTTCAAGACTGAGCAAGGAGAGCTGCAGTAGAGAAGATACTTGCAGGAAACAAGCAAAGATTCCATGCAGGTGTCATGAGAGAAGACAACAGACGGTGTTACTGATCTACGTGACCCAGAGAGAATACAACCTGGCCAGGCAAGCTGGGCACCCTTACTCCCTCAGTGAGGCAAAACACACAGACTCAGAGAGACCTTGATGGGGGCAAAGAGGCAACTAGCAAGAAAGGCAGGAGGTGAGCCTGAAAAAGAAGATGGAGACTCCATTTGTGCTCTCTTATTCAGACTGAATCTGTTCTGAAGAGGGGAAGGAAATATTTAACCCCACGTCAAGTCTAAGCTTAAATTCTTACCCTTGACTGTGAACAGGCTATCTGCTGCTTTGAGAGTCTACCTATGACTTAGAGTGTTGACAGGACCTAAGAATAATGAGACAAAGTCGTGGCATCTGCTGGAGTTTGTATTCTGGAGTGGGGGAAATTGCCTCCACTGAGGGCCTGAATCAAGTTTCAGAGAAAGCAGAGGAGATTTTAAAAACTAGCTTTTGATCACAATCTCTGTATTACTGCTCACAATTACACATTTCTTTGAAGAAAAACTAATCATCAAATAGATGAATTTCTTTATCACTGCATTTATCAACATGAGTTGAGCATCTAGTCTTTGCCATACTGTGTTAGGTGCCATGAGAATATTAAGACTTGTCTGTGACTCCACCTTCAACAAATTAATGACAAAGCAGAGCTGGCTAAATAGTTCAGTAAAAAGTGTCATAAGAAATGATTCTTTCCCTTCAGTCCTGAAATTTTTGAGGGTCACTAACGTGTTTTTTTTTTTTCCATCTCCAGCTGGATCACTGACTAGGAGCACCTAACAGGCAGTCAAAGAATACCTGGGAAATGAATAAATAAGTGTTATGTCATACAAGAGATTCTAAGATTGTTTAAAATACAAGGCAATTGCAGTTCTGGAATTTTACAATGTAGTTCCTAAAAACAGATGTTTGGTTTCAATGACATGTGATTTTTATTTCTAACTTGTAGATAATGGACCAAAGAAACCTTGGGATTTTGCATGATAAAAGCTCATATTAACAGACATTTACACAAAATTGGCCCTTTCACAAAAGATTTTTTTTAAGTCCTAAAATATTATCTTTCTCATTTTGCTTTTTAAAGGAAAGGGGTGGTTATGAATTGCTTTTCATTAAAGAATTACCATTTATCTTATCTCAAAATTTATTCTGTTTTCATATGTTTTATATTTCTTTATTGCTGGAGAAAGAACTTAGAAACTTGACTGCGTGAAAATGGCTGTTGATTTTTCCATTTAAATAATTGTATACTTCCGCCAGAGTTTCTGATGGTTTTCATAGCTTGATGTTAGAAAAACATGCTGATGTCAAGGGTCTTGGTGAAGCTGATTGCTCTGATGCTGCTGTTCACTAGGTAAAGTCCGACAGCAGTTCAGCCCAGACATCTTGCTGCTCCTTTACAAGCGCATCACTACAGCTCCTGAAATGTAACTCAATTTGCCATCTTAGAAGAGGTCCTGGGAAGAGAACTCATCATAAAAAATACAAAAGTGGGTCCAATAAAGAGCACAAGAGAAACAATCCTGCCCCCAAACACCTCTTTACAAGACAGGGTGAAAAATGTAAGCTCTGGCCCGACTGCTGCTCCGAGGAAAGGGGAGAAAGGTCTGAAGATAAACACACAGGCACACACCCATTTAGATGCAGCTGGGAAAACGAAGTCAGGGTTAGAAGGCCTGACTCCAAAGAAAATAGGTTTTTAAAACTTCCCTGGGGAATCTCCCACCTGTGCTCAGGGCTGAGCTGTGGATCTCATATATCTGCCTCTTTCTTAGTTAACAGATACCGGGCACAGGGCAACAGGGAAGAGCTCCCACTTCTGTCTCCGGAGAACCCAGGATCGCGTGGCTGTCAGGTCCCAGCTGACCCAGGCCATGGCCGCCAGTTGCTTTCCTAGTGAAAAAGAACAGGTTCATCCGGTGAGGCAGGGCTGCCCCATTAAGCAGGAATGCATTCTCCTCTGGCCGGTGCTTCTCTGCTGATGACAGATTCAGAGGCATATTTACATACAACGGCAATTCTAAGGTGCAAATTACACCTTAAAACTTAGTTTTGTTTATAAAAGATGCACATACATAATAATACTGAGCTACTGAGGACTTCACAATTTACTAGGGGCAGTTCTAAGTACTTTTCACTAGCCTGTTTGGTTCTTGAAGCTCTACAAAGTAGAGACTTAGGTCTTCACATTTGTTCGGTGAGGGAGCAGAGAGACCAGAGATTTAACATATGGCCAAGGTCATAAAGCTAGGAAGTGGAAGAGCCAACATTTAAACTCCGGTGTTCTGGCCCCAGAATCTATCCTTTTATTCTTTATGTTTAATATAATTAGTCACAGAATTAACATCAGGTTCTTATCATTGACGGCAACAAGGTTTAAAGACATAACGGTCAGCAGTATAATGAGCATGTCCTACTCTATTGGTCTGGGATGTGAGTTAAATCACATATCTTTTAATTGCCAAATAACTGAACTCAGTATTCCTATCAGGAAAAAGAATATTCCTTTTATCCTCATGTCAGCCCCATTTTTCGAGATGCATATTCATACAGTTCAGCCTTGATCAAGATTTAAGCAGAAATCAGGGGTTCTACCTGGAAACTCAAGGCCACTGAAACCCCCGTAGGAGTTGATTTCTTCAAAACGAGGCTCTTGGCTTGCCCTGTTTTTCACAACCATGGAAGAATCTGCACATCATAACTAAAGAACTTTGACCAGTGATAAGGACTCCACTCTGGAGGTACCTAGAGGAAACCAACCGGGACCAAGCAGGGGGAGAATTGGAAAGTCCTCTGTCATTGCCGTGAGCATCCCTGATAAAGCAGGGTGGCCTCAGGCACAGTCCTGCTGTGCTCGCACCTCGACTGGAGTCTCCATCTCTCAGGGAGTTGAGTGGTAGCAAGGAGAAGACTTGGTCCCTAGATTGCATCACACCCACTTCTTCCCACGCTTCTGCCTTTCCTACAGTACTTCATTTAGCATTTATATTCACTGACAGTAATGACAAAGTGCATCCATAATACCAAATGGCTGGGTTAAGAGAATCAGCAATTCCTCATGATTATCAGGCTTGGATGTACAGCTCAGGTCAACAATTCAAGTGACTCAATCATCTGCTGTTAAGTTCTCTTATGAGAAAGTGCCATGGAGATCAGTGACTTTTACTTCTCACTGAATTCACTTAAGACCACATCAATCTTGAGATAAGTTCTATTAATCATAAAGCTCAAAAAGGAATGGAATGGCGGTCTGGAGCCTTTTTGACTCAAGAGGTTCCCTGAGTCCCACGCTGTTAGTTCTTCCTTTCCCAGAATCCTTAGATGTCTGCATACCAGCGCGTTAGAGGGGAGAGATTGTCAGAGCACACACATGCTCTCCTTTGACATCAATCTTCTCTATGACCACAGATAACTACTTTAGGGAATATGGATTAATTTTTTTTAGAATATAGGGTGGGTTTTGAATTTTGCTTTAAGAAGCAAATAAAAAATATCAGCTATGGCTGAAGGGGTAAAATGTTTTAGGATCCACTGTTAGGTGAAGAGAGAATGAGGTGGCTATGTGATGAGCTGGATTTAGACACAGTGAACAGGGAACCATAGTCATGAATGCCTTGAGTTTACTTGGTTTTCCCAATGAGTAAAAAAGATTTCAAAATGTACATTTTCCTCTGCAGATCCCTTCAAGCCACCCTCTGCTTTCCCTACTTTCTCAAGGGAGAAGGGCATTGTTTGTTTCAGATCAATATTTAGAAATCTTAGACTGAAAAAGAACTTGAGCAATTGTTTGATATTTCTCATGTGAAATCTAAGTCCCAGATGAGTTACTATGATCTGTGTTCTGTGCCCAGATGGGAAGAGAAAGAACAGTGTGAGAATCCAGGTCTCCAGAATCAGCACGCAGGGCTCTCCCATGCCCAGCACGCTGCTCATTCAGTTGCATTGATTTAATTTGTGCTGGTGATGTGACCAAGTGGACTACAAGGAGATCTCCCGTTGTTAGCTCTGAGGATGATCTTCCCCTCCGCAGCCTGTGACTGGGGAAGTGTGATGCTTCCAAGAGGTCAGGGTGTTCCTGAAACATGAGTTCATGTTCCATGATGACTCATAGAAGACAGTGCATTTGGAAAGAGTAACTGAAGGGCTTGATGGCATGTTTGATCTAGTCGTGTTCCATTTGAGCCGTATATACACATTAGTACATATTAAACTCCCGTCCGTATAAGGTCAGGAGACTTAGCCTGGTTCTCTTCAGTAGAGACAAGAGACAAGCCTTTTTATGTACATGGTGTAGTGTGGTAGTTACAATTTGAACATGGTGATTTTGTTTCAAAGTCAGGTTCTACCTCTTGAACAAGCTATACAACCGACTAGACCCTCAAGTTCTACAATCAGGATGATGGATAATAAAATATGACTGGTTTATTATGAGGATAAGAAAGTCTGACACACAGTAGAAATGGACCGTAATTATCACAATCTCCATTTCAGACCTCAGGGGTTTCCAGTCCAATATGTGGAGCTTAGAAGTCATTCTCCTGTCCTCACAGCAAGAAAAAAGCTGAAAAAACTGAAAATCAACAACTCTTATTAAATCCTTCAGAGAATTGAGGGCACGGGGCAAACTGCTACTCTGGAAACAAGAGACATACAGGAAGACACAGAAAATCACGACCGATAAGGACGAGAAGCCCACAGGCATAGCCAATATCCTTAGGAGCAGTTTAAACTGTAATTGAAGAACTGCTGGATGCTCAGTGTAGACGACTGTGAGAATTAAGAACTCTAATGGGACACGGTACTGAGGGAGGGCACACTTGTGAATGTTACCTCTAGAAACCCTGTCAAACTCTCATTGTAGAGCAAGTCCTCATGCTTCTAGCAGGGAGGAGAGGAAGAATAACCATTTTGAAATATACCCAGAGCACTCTGTTCTCAACTAGTACTGCCCTCGAAAGAAACTATTTTACCAGAGCTTAAAGAAATAGGATTTTACCAAGCCTAACAATCCTGGGGGAAAGAAAATATTGCACTCCAGGCCCTAAAGGTTAAAGACCTTCCCTAGTGAGGGAGGGGAAGAGGCAACTCCAACCCCCTCTAGCCTTTGGCGTAGAGGGAGAAATTTCCCAATGCAGGCTCAGTGGAAAACTGAAAACTAACCATAAGAATGTAGAGTGTTTTCTCTTTCCTAAAATCTTACACCACTTCAATCGGGGTCCTGTATAATAACAGGGCGTTACAGGGGGTTACAAGGTGCTGGATCCTATTTAAAGGATCTTTAGGAAAACCCCAAAACAAAGATGAAAAGAAGGACAGCAGAGAAAACTTTATCCTCCGACACGTTAACTACAGCGGACAGTAAACACTGGAAACTCCCAGCCACATAAACATGAAAGCTCACACTGAAGGTATACCTAACTAATCTCCAATTCAGATTTAAATTTAGTATGCCTTTTCCTGCTACCCATCTATAGTCCGTCGGTTGAATAGCATCTCCCCAAAATCCATGTCCACTCAGAACCTCAAAATGTGACCTTATTTGGAAACAGAGTCTTTGTTAACATAGTTAAAATGAAGTCACACTTTAGGGTGGGCCCTAAATTCAATGACTGGTGTTCTCTCAAAAAGAGGAAAGAGATGTTGAGAAATACACAGAGAAGGAGAAACATGCAAGGAAGGAGGCCATGTGACGGTGAAGGCTGAGACTGAGTCTATAAACTGAGAAACACCGGGGTTGTTGAGAGTCACCAGAAGTTAGGAAGAAGCAATAGGTGATGCTGAAAACTTGATTTTGGACTTCCAGCCTTCAGAACTGTGAGAGAATTAATTTCAGATGTTTTAAATCACCTGGATTATAGTACTTTGTTACTACCTCCCCAGGAAATTAATAAACCATCCAATTAAGAATGCCACTATAATCATACTAATAGAATTACTCAAACCTAGAATGATTTTCCCAGTGGTGAAAATGTGGATTCAGGAGATGCCTGGAAGAAATTAGAAATCCTCATTCATATACATTACTTATTCATTACATTTTTACTGAGCATTGTAGGGATGATTTCTTAAAGTTTTATTTATAATGTCCACAATTTGGAGAATAAGATGGAATTAGAGAAAAATGTAAGAGTTGGAGGATTTTTCACAGACTCTTCACAGGGTTATCTATTTCCCAGTTGACATGAGCAGCAGTGGGGAGATAAAGGAGAAGCGAAAGTCATACGGATGAGGTTTTGGTTCATCTCTTGACCGTGATTTGTTTAAAGACATGCAAAAAAAAAAAAAAAAAAAAGAAAGAAAGAAAAAAAAAACAAAGAAAAAATTAATACCAACTAGGGTGACCTGGTTTGAAGAATGTTCTGATTATTACATGTTAAAAATCCTGACTCTCTATAAACACTGTAAAGAAATTGAGCTAAAAAATAGACTACTATTCTAATTGAGCTTTAGGGGGAATTACGCCAATTAAAAATTACCTCTCCCCTTTTGGTAGCCCTGGAAGGGAAACCTTACTGAATGGATGTGGGAGGTGGAAAACATAAGTATTAGTTTGTACCAAGTGATTGGGATATCATATTGCCCACCTTGCTTATAAAAACGATGCATTGACGTTTGGTTAGATTCCCCGTACCAGCAAGGCAAGCTACTGAACAAAGGGGCTCACGGCAGTTAAACTGTGTTCTGAGAGACGTCATTAAGGATGCATCTGTCACCAGACACATCCATCCTAAGCAAGAAGGTCTCACCTGGGAGCGTATTGTTTCTTCCTAAGTGTACAAGGATCTGCAGTCAATTAACACCAATTTCATCTTTATCTTGACCATGACACCCATTTTTTCTCTTTGTGTTCATTTTTAACAGCATTCAATTTGGTCAAATCAAGAAATTTGGAGAGGTTTTGTAAAAGTGAATTTTCAAACCAGTGCAGAAATCATTCTGTAAGCAGATTCAACAAGGTACTTGGTACAGATATGGGCACTGGTGATTGAGAGGTGAAAGGAAAAAAAAGCGTTCTAATTGAGGCAGTTTCCTTGAAGAGATGCTTCACTTTATTTAGACTGGGCTACTCCTAAGGCAGACCGCATGGTCAAGGCCTGGTGGGGGCATGGGGGGAACGTTCCCATGTAGGGTCATAGCCCCTAAAAACAAAGACACTAAGAGTCCTGCCACTGTCTCCAGGAACCTCTTTTCTCCACTCATGTTTATGAAGATCCACATTTGGTTCACTGTGTCACTCTGTGCCCTCCACAGTCTGTAATGAGTGAAAAGAGCAGTGTCTTTGGAGCTAGACAGACCTTGGCTATGTTAAACCTGACACTGTAGCTCAGTGGTGACAACTGGGCTCTGAACCTGACTGTCGGAATTCAAGTTCTGGCGCAGTCACTGCCAGCTTCCGAGGCTTGGGCATGCTACTGCTGTTACCAGTCATTCATCCCCTCACTGCAAAATAAGAAGAAGAATAGCGATTTTCTCAGAGTTTGGGGGAAGATTAATGCATCTACATATAAAAGACGCTTCAGATAGTGTTTGGCTCATAGTAAGCACTCAATAAATATAAATTATTGTGATTAAGAAGAAGAAGATGATGAGTTTCTTTTAAGCTGAGTCATTAAGACAATTCATTAAATTCTTTCAGATTCAGCTCCTCTAGCTGTAAAATGGGAGATAACACCATTTATTCCAAAAAAAAAAAATAGTCTTTAGGATACCATGAAGCAAAATATGTGAAAGCTTTATAAAATAAAAGCAGCTTTTTGAAAGAAAAAATTGCTATTGTGTCATTTTTTTTCTTCCCCCTGGGGTTGTGAACCCCTTTGACAATCTGGAGCCAGGAACCTTCTTTGAAGGTAGGCAGCTGCTATTCATTTGCAGCAGAATGCTACAAAGCAGGCCCCAAATTGCAAGGTCTGCTGATCTTTCAAGAGAAAATGGAGATACACATTTTTGTACGACTCTCCTCCACTTCCATTCCACCCCCGCCCCCCCATCCCACCCAGTTTTAAATGTTGGTAACCAAGTCAGATTGAAGAACAAACAAAACTAATTTTGATGCTGCCAACAAGAGCCCATGGAGCTCTGGTATACCTCTCCGTTTAAAATAAATTGTTGCTAGTCCATAATTAGACACATTGTAGGTACTTCTCTTCTGCATCGTATGCAAAGAAGGTACAAATAGAAGGCAGGTGTCAGATTCTAGCTCCTGAGTCAAGTGAGCACATGGAATGCAACTTTGTATACTAGGGCCAAGGCATGCATTCCCTGGTACACAGTAGGCAATAAATATTTATTGAAAGTATAAAATTAAATCTGCACACTATAATACCAGAAATATACAAGTTAAAGAATAGCAGTTGAGAACATATTAGGGATTAAGACCAACTGAAATATTCTAAAGGCAACCTTGACTTCTTTTTCCCTTCATTCATTCACTAAGAGTAACATTCACTAGCTATTCACTATGTGCTAAAAAAATATTTCACTAAGTTGTATTCAGCACATACAAGGGGCTGATGTGGTTGACAAGGAGAGAGCTGGAAAAAAAATCAGTGCCTTGTAGACAGTTGAAATAATTTTCTTGTTTTCTCTAGACAATACAAGAAGCCATCTGGGAAGTTTTGAGCAAAGGCGTGACCTGATTTGGCCTGTCTTAGGAGAGGCACACTGTCTCTTCTGTTGAGAACAGAGCAAGGGGGAAAGCAGAGCACACAGGTAAGACGGTTTGCAGTAATGCCTGCAAGAGATGATGGAGGCTTGGGCTAAGGTGGTCACAGCCGAGGCGGTGAGACATTGATGGGTTTTTGGATTTACTCTTAAATTACAGTCAGTGGTATTTGCTACTAAATTAAAAGTGGAGAGTGAGAGAAGGGAAACATTCAAGGAAGCCAAGATTTTTTTTTCTCATTTGAGTAGTTGGAGAGCTAGAATTCCCATTTACTGAGATGGAAAGGGTGGCAGAAAAAGCAAGATTGAGGGGTTAAATCAGTTTCAACAAGTAAATTCGATATGCCTGTTTGTTATCCAAGTGGTGATGTCGAGTAGGCAGATGGATATATGAGTCTGGAGTTCAAGTAAAAGGTCTAGGCTGTAGATATTAATTTGAGAGTTGTCATCATATAGATGCCATGTAAAGCCATGAAGCTGAATGACATCATCGGGCAGTGAGTATAAATGCAAAAAGAAGAGATTTCGAGCACAAGCCTTGTCTCTCCTCCCCCACCAAGTTGTTTCATGTTAATTCTTGTGCTGCAGTATAATAGCAATAAATAAGCATTTTGTACTTCGCAGTCTTTTGTGTGTCCGAAGAGAATATTTTAATGTAAGATGTAAGCGATTTGGTGACACAGCATTCCTCAGTCTAAAGCAAATGTTACAAAGCTAAGGCATATGGAGAAAAGATGAAAGAAAGCTTGCTTATTTTAGAATAAATTTATTTTCCTGTCTCCCCTTGACACACAAACGGAGAACTGGGAGTAATATTTTTTCTAACCATTCTTAATCTCTGAAACTGTAAGCCATTAGCATTGTACTTGAATATAAAGTGGATGCTTTCTGAGTTACAGTGGTCTTTTAAGAACTTTGGAGAAAATTATGGCAGCTTTCCATGTCTTTAATCTTCCTGTCACAAAAGTATGTTAGACCTGGATCTTGACTATGATAAATCTCAAACAGAAAAATCAAATTTCACTATCAGTCAGTTAAAAGCTAGGTCCTTGTTTTGGGTTCATTTCAATTGGGTTATTAACACAATAACAAAGTTATCTGAATGAACTTTATTCTATCTGTTTTCAGCTCTGTGGACGACTATAGACAAAATACTTAAATTTCTTGTGGAAACTAGCGATTTCTCATAGCATCCAAAGGGGTAGGGTGTTGCCTTCTAGTCCTTAAGTCAGCACACTTGACATTCTGTTTGACTTTTTTCTAATTTTTATTTGTAATGGTTTTAATGTAATGAGTGATTTTAATGATTACTCTTAAAGCAGGTTAAATAAGAAATGTAAAATCCAAAACACGAAGCTATCCAAACTACAGAAACAAAATGTTTTCAGCATGCTAAAAATGGAAAGCGTTGAAAATTTAATATGAAAGATTTTATGTGATTTGATGAAAAACGAACTGAGCAGTATCTTAGTACTATATCATACCCAGAACACGGAGTAAGAAAGAGAAAAAATCTATGGTTCTATCTACTCCCCTTTAGTTACCCTCATGAAGTAAATGTGGTTCTCAATCCACTTGATAAACATCTCCTAGAAAGAAACCGGTGTTGATCAGAAATGTTCCCTAAATCATGCAAGCAGTTAAAATATACTACAGAAAGGTAATGAGAGAGAGATGAAGCGCTAACAAGATGAGGTTTTTATAGGTACTGCAAAGGGGATCATTTGAAATATGGTGACTAAGTCCATTTTAAAGTCAGAAATACATTAACTTCTAGCCCTAGGAACTCACGGGAACCGAAGTGTTTATGCTGGGTGTCCACACCATCCCTCATTTCCTTCTCACACCAGCCTCTGCCAAGGTTGGGGGAGGAGGCCAGCCTGTCAACAAAGCCATCTTTTCATTTCTTGAGCCTTCAGTAAAGAGAGAGCGAGCGGGGCAGGGTTTGAGATTGGGGGTTGTCAGTCCCACCTCACCTCTCCAAAACAGAATAAAAATAGTTACTTTGTTTATCTTTCATTAGCGTCGTACTCCCTTTTACTCACACTTAATCAAGGTCCTTTTTGGACTTAGGGATGGAGAAGGGCTTGAATGTTACCCTTCTCTTGTGTGTGATGTGCTCTGAACTCCAGTTAACAGGGCCTGTTGATTTATGTGAACTATTTTAAGTCAACGCTGGTGGGTTGGGGGCCTCCTAGCTCTCCTAGTGACCAATTCTCCAATTTGCAGGCTTGTTACTATGTCTGTACACCAGGAGCTTACTTCTTTTTTTTTTTTTAATTGAAGTATAGTCAGTTACAATGTGTCAATTTCTGGTGTGCAGAATAATGTCCCAGTCATATATATAAATATATATATATATTTGTTTTCATGTTCTTTTTCATTAAAGGTTATTACGAGGTATTGAATATAGTTCCCAGTGCTACACAGAAGAAATTTATTTTTTAAATCTAGTTTTATATATAGTAGCAATGATTTGTAAATCTCAAATCAAGCTTACTTCTTTTAGCACTTTCTTTTCGAAGGTAGGCATTTTTGTAAAATCCATTTTTACTAAGAATGTGATTCAGTTTCTCTTCTGTGACTTCTTTCATAAGAGAATGTTTTGTTATTTTTCAGCAACATGATTCCAGAGTGAAAAATAATAATAGCCTTTTTCTTAGGGAAGCTCATCTGTGTGCTGCCGGAAGGTTCCTTGCAATGGTCAGGCTGCAACTGCTTCATTTTCTTATTGTGATAATAAAAGCAAATGCTCTGAGCTTGCACAAACCGGGGTTCAAATCCCACCCATGCCACATCCTTACTTGGTCCGTTACTTCAATTCCTGGAGCCTCAGTGTTCATTACAAAACATTAAAAAAATTAAATTTATTGGGGAGAGTTGTGATAAGGGTTAGATTTGATGACACGTGTAAAGCAAGTTTGCACAAATGCTGGAATATTATATGTCCTCTCCCGGTATCATTCCTTCGAATCATTCTTCATTGATCGTATCATAGACGTCATGCCCATGAACAAATACTTAAAGGAAAATGTGCTCCGCCAATAATAGATCTAGCCATGCTAGGGACAATGCTAAAGACTTTACATAGATCATCTCCTTTATTACTACCAAATCCTGCCAAGAAAATAAGAGCAGTCTCACTTTCAGAACAGAAAACTGAGGCTAAGAATGTTTAAATAACTTGCCACATTCAGAAAGCTGCTTAGTAAGATATGTCTTTGAAGACCTTACAATCCAACACAGAGTGACCGCAGCTCTGTCAGCTACACCCACACACAGCACCAAGGGCCATGCCTTTGGGAAGGGTTTAATTCTGGTCTTCACGGTTCTGAAACATGGCCCCAACTCCACTGTGCTTAATTAACTTCTACTCACTTTGGCAGTATCGATGATGAAAGTGCAATTAGACCATGATTTTGTAAAAATTGAGAGTATCCAATGATTCCCAACTCCAGTTTCAAGGCAGACTTGTTAGGTTGCAAGGCGTGACTAAACTGATACATCCTGATTCTAGTACAAATTCTGTTTGTTGACATTCATTTACTCCAAAAATGACGAATTTTAGAAGACTCTCACTCACTGTGTTCCCATAGGCGTTTCTGAGTGGGATCAGATCGGGGCGATGGCAGCCTCCATACTTCCTGTGAACCCTTGAGTCTCATGGGCAAAGTGGATAATCCCGGCCTCCCGTGGACAGTAGTAGCCCTCAGCTTGCTGTTGAAGAAAGGAAGTTTGAAAACTACTGTCTGTCGTGCAAACTGAAGGCAGGGATCTTCTCTGTTCTCCTAGTGATCCTCCTCCTTGGATGTCTATTGAGCCACTTCTTGAAAGAAATCTAAGATTAACTTGAAAATAAGACATGATACAGTTCCTTCCAAAGCCTCTATGGTAATTAGTTTTTCATGTTTTTAATGTGACTAGAGTTTTTACCACTGGCTTTCTTGGGTCTTCAGCTTGCAGATGGCAGATCACGGGACTTCTTTACCTCCATAGTTGGATGAGCCAACTTATTATTAAAAATATATCTCATTCATATATATACGAATATATATATACATATATATGTGTGTGTATATATATTTTTTACTGATTCTGGAAGACTTCAGCGAGTGGATGAACTAAATTGGATGTCTTTTCTCCAAATGTTACTTAGTCTAAATTTGTTCTGCTTGTCCCACGACTGGCCAATAAATCAGGGGACAAGGTGTTGGGGCAGGGAATAATGACTTTATTCAGAAAGCCAGCAGACCAAGAAGACGGGGGGCTAATGTCTCAGATAATCATCTTAACCTAAGTCAGAATTCAGACTCCTTTTATACTAAAAAGGGGAATGGGTGTGGTTGGTTGTTGCAAGCCTCTTGGCATCAGAATCCTTTTTTTTTTGCAGCTGTCCACGTAGGTCAAGTCATGGTGTTCCTGTAAACCTCCAACAAGACAAATGTTATTCTTTGTTCTGCAACTTTTTATTTCTATGAATGGGAAAGTGTTATACCCTTAAAGGTCAGAAGCTAAGAATGGCTATCCTGTATATTTCAGGCTATAGGCAACATTGTTTTTTACAAAAGGTGCAAAACCAGTATGACTAAGCTTAGGAAATAGGGCACAGGGCTGGAGCTAAAGAAACAGATCCAATCTGGGGTCAGATTTATTCTTCTCTATTACTGAAACACCTACTCTGGGCAGTTCCTAGAGAAAAAACTTCTGGGATGTCACCAAATAAATGGCTTTTCCTTTGCATGGCACTGGATAGCTTGTTCCATACCACTGGCCATGAATGTTTCCCAGGCTTGCCACAAGGAGGCAAACGCAGTGACAGGGCAAGCAAAATGAGCACAGGGCAGGTTCCATAAATTTCTTGTTGGCTTTATGTTTTGTTTTGTTTTTTTTAAATCATCATCACCTAGTTTTCAATAACATTTTTAAAATGAGTTTTAAAGCTAGCATAATGTTAATAAACATATTTATAACCATTCAGAACTAAAATAAGGTGAAATTTGCAAGTCATCAAATGAATAAAAACCATGTATGCTTTTTTATCTTTTTATTTTTAAACAGCTGCCGTTTCCAAATAACCTTCTCAACAGGTCAAGTGACCAAAATTTAGAATCTCAGAGAGGAACAGACACTTAATCACACTGATGATTTTAATGAGGAAAATCGTCAGTTAGAAAATGACACAGGAAACACTTAACAAGATCAGATTTTCCTCGACATGCTGCAACCTTTCCTAAATAAAATTATTACGCCATGCCCAATTCCTCTCTCATTCCTCACAGTTTTAAATGCTTGAGACAGGATCACATTGCATTCTTCCTGCCAAATCAGCTTTTGGATTGACCTCTTCCAATTTACATTCATAGTCATCCGATTTTAAATGAAATGGTGGCCCTGGATCCCTGGTGCTAGCTACCCTGATGTCTGCTCTCACCTGTGCATTTCACTCATGCTTTCTGATTTTTCTAGATTTCTTGCTCTTCAAATGTGAAGGTACCAGCACCTTGAAATTCTTCCAGATAATATCATGGGAGCTGATCATCGTAGTTTTCTCTCAGTACTTTTGGAGGAAAATTACTTTTAAATGCACTGAGGGCAGACTCAAGTTCTGGTTACAGACTAACACTGAGAATTAAAACTTGAGTCTTGTGGTTGGAAAGGTATATCTTTGGAGCAGCTTACGTCCAGACTTTCCAGATGGCATGTTGGCAAAGAGGAGACCAGACTCACTCTACACCAGTGCTGGGTCCAGTGAACATACTAAACACTCGCTGAGGAGGCTGTGTATTTTTTTTATGTAGTTAGGAAGTTTATAATATACACATTAAAAAAAAAACAGCTTAGTACAGTGTATCATTGGAAATAACTACTGTTTGCAGGTCAACTAAATGCCCTATACCTTTTTTGGTGTCAGATATTCCAACTTTACTTGAGCCAAAAATTGTTTTCTTTCTTTTTTCCATGAAAGGTGTGTTCTTAGGAAATCTTCACTTTGTGTCCATAACATAGCATCTATTAGAGTCTTAAAAGACATCTCAAAAGATTAATCAAAAAGAAAATAGACTTTAGTTTTGAGTTATTGACTACTACACATTGTATTTAATTTTTAATTCTATCTTCATTCTTCTTCTTTCCACCCCCTTCCCCTTTCTCATCATTCTTCTCCTCTTATTCCATTCATTTTTAATCTCTCCTGTGTGGGAACACCAATGGGAGAGGACCATCATGGAGACAAGAAATGGGGTAAATGTCAACCGATTCTTGTCACACCTGCACATTTGGAGTCTTTCTTCTTCCCTTCTTTCCTACGCCTCTTTATTCTCCTTCTTTTGTTTTGTTTAGAGTGAGGAGAGGTGAAGCTCAGAAGTCGGTGGCGAGGGGGGGTGTATATAAAGTGGTATCTGTGGATTTCAGTATTTTATTATTCACCAACAAAACAAAACAAAAAGAAAGAAAGAAGCAAACAAAACGGAGCTTAAGAATCAGATTAGCTTAAAAATTCAAATCAAATGGTTCAAGAAGTCATGTTGATATTTGAATCTTACCTCTGTTGCTGACTGAATAAAATTACATAATTTCTCTGAACCTCAGTCACCTCCTTTACAAAATTCAAAAATGCACACCTTCCTTGAATGTTTTTTATGGAGATTAAATAGGAGAATGTATGCAAAACTTCTGACATAGTACAAAAAGGAAAAATTCCTTTCCTATATATATGTGTGTGTGTATATCATATATACATATGTATATATATATAATATATAAAACTTTTCATCATAGTATATAAGAACCTAACTGTAACTTATATCAGATTTCTAATTCCTAACTTTAATATAAACTCTGGATTGAATCTATACCTCTTGACTCATTGAGGGGGAACTAGATTATGGAACATTTAAAGTCTAGCAGTGTCCTGTCTATAGCTCTAAGTGAAAATTCAGATTGGCTTCATGATAATAGAGACATGTGCAACTGGGTATATTTTAATCACTAAAAAGCCTAATTGTTTTCTATAGCATCTTCTTGGCTTTTTTTTACATTGCTCCAATGTGCAGCATAAATTGCACCTGCTTCTATAAAAAGTAAATCAATATTCAAGAATTAAAATACAAGCATATGTTCAGATTATTCGTTCATGAGCTATTCTAAAAATAAGCTGTATTCTGGGCATAAGTGCAGTAAGTTAGTTAATTAATTTCCAATAAAAATAAATAGCCAGAATCTTGCTTTAAGGAGGTGAAAGTTTTGTCATAAAAGTTGGACATTGTACTAACTCTAGGCTAAGTGACAAAATTCAATGTTAAATTACATTAGTTGCACATTGAACTTGTGCCATAAGGAAAGATGTAATTCTGCACCCTAGAAACAAGGAAACAATGAAGATAATTGGTGGTAGGCACGTTACCGAAGGTGAGTTTCTGTGCCTGCTGCACCATGAGGTCAAAAAAAAAAAACTGAAACATTGGATTTTGGAGCAAAGAAAAGTTTATTGTAGGGCCAAGCAAGGAGGACGGGGTGGCTCATGGATAAGAAAACCCCGAACTCCTCGAAGGGTTTCAGCAAAGTATATTTAAAGGCCAGATAAGGGAGGGGCTTCACAGGGCACAAGATCAGCTGGTGCACGATTCTCTGTTTGGTTGATGGTGAGGTAACACGGCGGTCAACATTACTGACCCCCAGGCTCCAGAAGGTCTGGGGGCCATGTGCTCTCGATCATCAGGTAGTTAATTTCTTCCCTTTGGTGGTGGTTTTAAGCATCTGAAAAACTCAGGAAATATACCTGAGATACTATTACCTGGGGACTTCAGAGAGGAGCTACAGCAGAGGATATGGGAGAGGGGTCTGACCCTGGAAGGCCCCGCAGGGTCCTGCTTGGTTACAGGCATCCCCTAATCATGTCCCACCCCCACTAGTAGAGCCACCCTCCATCTCACTGCTACAAAATGCTCGAGCTGAGATAAGTGTCATATTTCTCTGGTTTTTATTTACAATTATTAGCAGGCCACTTTCAGAACAGTTCTGTAAGAATGGAAATGGCTCGCCTAACATCAACGTTAAATTTGTTTTGCATTCAGTGGAAGCTAGAGTACTTGCTGCTCATCTCAGAGTGTTTCATATATCTAATATAAATGACAGACAGATTATAAGAAAGCTTAGCATATGTTAATACATCCAGTAATGAATAATGGTGCCTACTAGATGCTAGCAACTATTCAAAGTTTGAGAATCCCAAAATGGAGAAAACCCAATCTCTGCCTTCCAGAGGTTCAAGGAACATGTAATTATGGCATATACATAATTATGGCACACACATAATTACATATGTACATATGTAAGTATGTTAATGTGACAAGTCCTACAACGTCAGAATGAAGAGCTATACTAGTACAGAAGAGTCAGTGGTGAACGGCTTAGAGAACTCATGGAAAGCCTTTTTGTGACAAATGCCCAGTGGAAAATGCATTACCGTGGTCCCTTTAAAGAGCCTTATTTCTCTCCTGCCATTGCTCTGATTGCTATTTTAGTAGTATTATTCTTGCTCCCTTTAACTACTCAATTAATATATTATTTGCTCATAATATCAGTTTATATAAGTCAATTCTATAATTATCATTAATAATCGCTATTATTGATTGGTTGTTTATAAGGAGCCAAACATTGCTAACGTCGTCCCATACACCATCTTGTTTAATTCTTTAGCAATCAAAGAGATGTGACCATGTCCCTATTTATAGGTGAGGACATTTAGATTCAGGGAAGTTATGTTGCTCTAATGACCGATTACATTCAAGTGTCCAGATCCCATCCTGAAGCTATCCAGGAGCCTATTAAGAGATGCCTCTTTAGAACAAAAGATGTTCCTATCACCTAGGAACCTCCAAGGGATTTAGGAGCTCTGCGTCAGGAACTAGGGACAAAGACCAAATACTTATTTCTTTTTATATCACAATATCCCAATGGAAAAGCAAAAAACAAAGGCTTAATTTTATGATTATAGCATATGATGCAAACAGAGAATCTTTAATAATGGAGGTAATAATACTAGTCTGCTCTGTACTTTCTAACTCTGTGATGGCTCCAGCTGTCTCGTGCACAACCTGCTCACGTGTAAAATTGGTGTGATCATTCCTGCCCTGCCAGCCCAGACTCACAGGGCTGCTATAAAAATTAAATGAAAACCTTTATTGTGAAGAGCTTGGAAACAATAAGAAATGATATAAAAATGTCAAGTTATCTGTAGTTTCTTGTTGTTCCAGCAACGCTCTGTTTGTTCAACTTTAAAAAGAAATGTTTTTATATATTTGAAACTTACTTGACATCTCTTCAGTGATACAGTCGCCCCTTGGTATCAGTGGGGCTTTGGTTCCAGGACTTGCCTCAGGTGCCTAAAGCTGAGGGTACTCAAATGCTTTATATAAAATGGCACAGTGTTTGCATATAACCTATGCACATCTTTCCATATACTTTGAATCATCTCTAGATTGCTTATAATACCTAATAAAATGTAAATGCTATGTAAATAGTTGCCAGCAAGTGTTTTGCTTTTTGGAACTTTCTGGAATTGTTTGATTCCAAATATTTTTGACGCACGGTTGGTTGAATCCACAAAGGCAAACGTGTAGATACAGAGAACAGTCAGTACTGTAAATAAATGTAAATCTTGCAATGCCATGCCTTCATCTTTCTCCGCATCAAACATCCTCCTTACTCATCCCTGAATCTGAGCTTCCTCACTTATAAAATGGAACCACGGTCACATACTAAATCCAGGCCTGAATGTCCACTCTCACAAGTCCCTCTCCTACCTCCTTTCCCAAGAGTTCCGCCAGAATTTAATTTTTTGTATAGTTAATTTATAATAAAATATTCAATTTATAACTTAACTCCTTACTTTGTTGTCCCTCCCTTACTACAACAAAATCTGTGATAATAATTTCCTTATGATCCCTTCATATAACATTGCATTAAAATTAGCTACAAATTTGTCTGTTACCATCTTTTTTGCATTCTGTTCCCCATCCTTTGCAACGTTACTAGCAGTTAGCTTTTTGGCCTTTTAATTCTTGTGTTAGTTTTACTCAGCTTAGTGGCTAGTCCAGAGTGCACGTTTACTGAATATTTGTGTAATAAATTATAGCGTTCTGATGGTGTACATTGTGTAGAAAGATGGGCAATTATTTGGGTTTGAGCAGTAAATGTTGTTTTACAAAATGTCATGTAGTATATAATTATATACATATATTATATAATTAAACATGTATTTATGTAATGCCTACAGCATATACTGCTAATCCCCAAATACCAGTTTACCACCTTGTGATACTTCTTTCCTTAAGGAGAGTAGAAATGGAAGCCAGTATTCCAAGTACCCCAACAAATAACTGAGTAGTGTCTTTGCATTATTCAAAACCAGAAAGAACTTTTAAAATCTTACACACACACATACACACAAACACATGCACAATGAATTGCTTCTTTTACTCCCAGTCAGTGTGGCTTCATGTGAAAAGCAGAATGAGAATCTAACTTGAGACCAAACAAACCAGGGTTGGAATCTTGGTAGGTCACTGACTAGCTAACCACAACCAAGTTCTCGCATCTGTGAAACAGTAATCAGAGCATCAACTTCACTATTAGGTGCTTGTGAGAATTAAATAAGTTAAGTTTCGGTTGGATGATATCCCCCTTTGCTGTAAATGTTACCCTGTCCAAGTTGTGCTTGCCACACAGCAGACCAATAAATCCAGAGACAAGTTACTGCAAGGAATAGCAACTTTATTCAGAAATCCAGCAAACTGAGAAGATGGTGGACTAGTGTCCCAAAGAACCATCTTACCCGAGTTAGAATTGAGGCTTCTGTTACATTAAAAGGGGAGAAGGTGTGATTGGTTATTGCAAGCCTGTGTGTTGCAAAACTTTATTTTTAGTATATATACACAGTACAAGGTGAAGCACCTTGATTTTTCTCTTAAAATCTACGGTTGTATGAAAACATCACCCACTGCAGTAACAATGTGGTGCATGTGAGGATGTGTATACATACAGCTCTGTACATTCTCCCCTCAAAAAAAAAAAAAAATCAGGGTCAGAATCCTTTGTTCTTGCAGCTGTCCATAAAGGTCAGGTTACTGTGTTCCTGTAAATCTCCAACAAGACAAATGGTATTCTCTGTTTTGTAACTTTTTTTTCCAGGAGTTTTAACTTTTACTTGTTTTAATTTATTTTTAACACCTTTATTGTGGTATGATTCCTGTACTGTAAACTGCGCATATTTCAGATGTACTTTTTATCTCTCTATGAATGTGTTATAGCTTTAAAAGTCAGCTCCTTGAGAATGGACTGTCCTATGCATTTCAGGCTGTAGGCAACATTCCTAAGTTATAGCAATAGTAATAAAATGCAAAAGAAACAAATCCAATATGGAATCATATTTGTTCGTCCTTATTACATAAATTCTATGATGATAAGGATTAAGTTTATTTTATTCACGTCTATATTTCCAGCTTTTAGTTCACTCTTAATAATCACCATATGAATAAATGAGCAGATGAATTAATTATCACTTTATGTGTTACTTAATTCCAAGCATGGGAAAGAGGTGGAATAAGTAATTATGCATTTTTTCTGTTTTTCATAACTTTCCTTCCCATCTAAACTTTATCATTACTTTCTAGCAAAATTCTTTTCTTTTTTTGTCCCTACTTCTTTTCCTCACTCTGTCTTCTCTCTTTTCTTTTCTCCTTTCCTCCTTCCCTTCTTTCCTTATTTCCAACATTTTTTCCCTTCCTCTCTTCCTTCCTCCTTCCCATTCTTCCCTATATCTTGTACAGAAATTCCCCTCTTCCAGTTATCCCCACTACATTCTACTGTAAATTAGTTAGTCTACAAAAAAGCAGGGAAATAATAAAATATCATAAACATTCTTCCAGTGGGGAAAATAGAAGAAATGCTGAATGTGAAAGTCATTTTTGCCATCTATGTAACACATTAATGCAACTTATATTAGTACTTCTAGGTTCTAGTTGTCATGCCCATCTGTTTGGTAAAAAGTTTCATTCCATTGCAGATGTGCTGGATATATTTTTGACCAATAAAAACTATTTTTATATTTTAAGATAAAAAAGAAATACTCTTGAAAAATATGGTCATGACCTTAATTTCTACCTTTTTTAGGGTCCTTCTTGTGTATATAAGATAAAGCATTTATTAAACATCCTCTCCAGACCAACACGTTATATTTATAAACTCATTTATTGCATACAGCAATCCTACAAGCTAGAGGTGATTCAACCTGTGCTGGACAAGTGATGAAATTCAGCTTTAGGAAGCTTAAAATTTCCTTCTACGATGTCTCTGTACAAGTAAAGGGTGGAATCAGTATACAAATTCAGCGTGTTCTACAAAACTCACAATCTTTCCACAACTTTCTCTCTTAACAGACTCTCTTGACAAAAAGCAATCTGGTTTCCTTGACTGAACTTCTCATCTGCTCTTGCTTTGGCATAATTATGGTCTGGGCTTCTCAACACCTGGACAGAAATGTGTTGCCAAGTAACGTAAAAAAAATCACACCCCCATAATTTTCATAATACAGCAATGTTGATGCAGCCAGCAGCTGCTGCTTTATATGGGGCATGCAGAATAAAGCCAAGACTGGGTGGGTGAGTTGGGCCAAGCGTGGGCAGCTCTCTGAGACTGCAAAGACCTTTATGAATTTATGGCACAGAGTCTCTAAGTCCTAGCTCCTCTCTTGACATATTGTTCCATATTAGGTTACCACACAGATTTTTGAGAAGGGTTATGCCTTTGAGAAAAGTTCCTTACCTTAAGGACGTGTGCTCCATCTTTTTGTCTGAACCCTGCCTTTTGACTTGATTTCTGCTGATTCTGATTTTCTCATCTCCTGCTGAGTCTTCTCTTTCCATCGCCCTGATAAGTTCAGACCACTCACACCACTTACCTTTTTTATTAAAACACGTTGTAACTTAGTTTCCCACATCCAGTCTAGTTGCTTTTTGAAGTAGTTTTCTATGGCTTCTATGCCAAATCAACTCAAATTGATGGCTTAACAGAACACACACTTTTACCTTACAGATCTGGAGGTCAGAGTCTGGAAATGAGTCTCACTGGATGAAAATCAAGGTGCTGACAGAGCTCGGTTCCTTTTGAGGCTCTGAGAGAGAATCCATTTCCTTGCTTTCTCTACCTCCTCGAAGCCGCACACATTTCTTGCCTTCAAAGCCAGCAACTTAGGGATGAGGTTTTCTCATTTTCCAGCTTTTTGGTCCTCTTCCTTCTGCCTTCTGCTGCTGCTTAGCAGGACTCTTGTGATTATATTGGCTGTACCTGGGTGATCCCCCTTTCTCAAATTCCTTAATCAGCCCTGAAAATTACCCTTTACATGTAAGGAAACACATTCACTGCTTCTGGACATTAGGATGTGGGCATCTTTGGGAGTGGAGGGTCATTATTCTGCCTATTACTCTTTCCAACTTATTGAACAAATCCTCACTGCAGTCGTCTCTCAAAACTCCAGATCAAGTCATGTCTCCCCTGCTACTCATGGTTGTTCCTTGTTTGATTTCCAATGATCTGACTCCCACTGACCTAAAAAGAGTCTCATGTCTCTACATCCCTCCTCGAATGTGGATGAGCCAGAGCAAATGGCTTACTGCCTTTCTGCCTCAGTTTCCTCATCTATAAAATAGGAATGTTGTAGTTTTTGACAAAGCTTCCAAAAGGAATTTATAAGAAAACTTCATTCATTGTCCCTACAAAAATTTCCAATCTGTTTGATATGGACAGTTCTCTGATTTATCTCTATAAACATTTCAGCCTCATTAAGGTAGCCACTAGCTACATGTTAACTATCTAAATTTCAGTTAATTGAAATAAAATAGTTGAAATGTGTGTGTGTGTGTGTGTGTGTGTGTGTGTGTGTTTCACAAACTGGCCTACCTTTTGGATGTTTGCACCTGAAATTCCCTGATTCTTCTTTTTAATTTTTTTTAGTACATATCTTTAGCATTCCTAAAGAATTCTTGGCAAACATAAACTTGTTTCTTCTGGTTTAAAAGTTATGGATGCGGTGGTCACTTTAGGGGAGAAAAAATGTAGCAATTTAATGGGATACTTAAGGCTTTAAGTTTTGCATTTGGGAATCTCTGTAAAACTTCATTAAGCTTTGTATTAAATTACCCCCAAATAACTTAAACATCCTGCCAGAATTGGGATCCTAGCTCCTAGTTAAATAGTAACTTAACTGAGTATTCTGTCAAGTAATTGACACAGCTGCAGATCAAGGGAAACACACTAGAACAAGAAAGCCCCAGGGGCAAGGATATTTGTTTGATGACTGCTGAGTCCCCAGCATCTAGTGCAATATCTGACGTGTCATAGGTGCACAGAAAATCTTTATGATGATGGAAATACTGAATATATCATATATTAAGTCATGAACATGATGATCCACGGCTACAATGTTACATAAACATTTTGAAACTGTTACCATCAAGTATAAAAGCATGTGCATTTATATATGTGCATCTTAGAATGACAGAGCTGGGGCCCTACCTTTGTAGGATCCAACAGCTTCATTTCAGAGACAAGGCAACAGAGTCCAAAAAGGGACATGACTTTCTCATTCAGTGGCAACAAATGAGTGAAAACTTAGCAACAATAAAATGATTGGTCAAAATTAATCCTTGTGAAGGTTACCATCTGTATAGCAATGACCAAGTACCAGGGCCTGGTCTCGTTGCTTTAAAAATAGTAACAAATTCAGTCCTCACAAGAGCCCTTTAATATACTCATTTGACAGATGACAGATGAGAAAACTGAATTATACAGAAGTGTGATGGTGCCTCAACATTGCCTGGTTGTTGCAAAGCTCGGATTCAAACCCTGAAATTGTGGTTCCAGAAACTTTATCGTAGCCATTAGCCATATTGGCGAAATAGAACACTGACAGCAGCATTTAGCATTTTTAGGGGGAGACATACCTTACGTCAGAAATACCTGGCCTTCGCTCAGGAAACCAAGCCTCGGAGGCTCTCAGCACAGGCAAAAGCGGGCTGAGCATCTGAGTTGGATGTTGGGAGAGAAATTGCTCTCCACGATCAAGCAAGCAGAGTTCTGGAGAATCTTCTCCTGACTTGAGGATCACAGGACAGAACAGCGGCATTCATTCCAGGTTCCGACTTTGAGTTGCATTCCCCGCCTTAAATCGGTAATTTGCTTCTTGCAGGCCTGCCTGTGCACCTGCCTGTGTGGGAGGGAAAGGGAACCGTCCTTTTCTGGGTATGGTTTCATCTGACTGCAAAGAAGGGCAGAACAGAGCGGACGACAGCATCTCTGAACTCAGATCTCCTTGAAGAATGAAACTCCAGTCCCTTTAAAACACAGAAAATTCTCAACTTCAAAGGTTTAGACTTAGCAGGCGATCAGACACTTTCAAGGCAAAGCTCTGGAAGATTCTGTATTAAAAAAATGCCCAGTCTTTCTCCTGGGCATGGCAAACATCTCTGCTTAAACTGTCACATAGAAAATAGAGGGTTGGCTATTTCCATAAGGAAGGAAATGGCCAACTAATGCAAAGAATGGTCGTTTATCCAAATTAAAGGGGTCATTTTTGTTTTTGTTTTCTTAAATATCTCACCTTCATTTCCTTCTATAGATTAGTTATTCTTTTTCACAGACCTGGAACAAGTATGATGCAAGAATTTCTACATGTAATTGAAATTCCGTATTTAAGTGTAATCTTATTAAGCTTTAAAAAATGGCACTTGAACAAAAACAAATTCAGTTATAGCACCAAATAAGTGTATTTCTTAACTACAGAAACATCCTCAATTCCTTAGTTTCTTTGGTATTTATAGTTTGAATATGATTCTATTTTTTCCTACTCATAATCTATACCTAATTCTTACCTCCCCACTTGGTTATGAACAATATATGTGGGCAATATTCTCCATATTTTGTTCCAGACACCAAAATGCTTAAAACTTAATAATTAAGTAGCTGCCGAAGAAGTGATGGCTTTTCATACAGATTCAAGACATTAGGGGTCCTTTTATCCTCATCTCTGTGCTTGAGGTCCTAGAAGACAGATTGTCACCAGGGTGTGCTCTAGAAAAATAAATTATTACACTCTGTTCAGTCAGGCCAGAGATACTCATGAAACGAAGAGGTTTATAACAACAACGAAACACTTCCCTTTTAAGGTCCACAAAATTCAAAGGTTGTTCGAGACGCTGCACTTCAACACGCTTTAGTATTAAATGGCATAAACAAACACCTGTTTTGCATAGTTCATAGTGTCAAGTACCTGTTACAGACAGCATTGCATGACAGCTAACCACAACATCTCTCTGATCTAGCACAACATGCCTTTGTTGTCTACATCTGAGTGGCCCTCCAGGCAGCTCTGTTGATCTTGGCTGGGCTCACCTGCGTCAGGTGGGTGAGCTGGCCTCTGACTGATCAAGGTTAGTCTTGGCTGAGATGACGTGGGTAACTCAGCCCTGTTTCACATGTTGCTTATCCTCCAGAAGGTCAGCCCAAGAATATTCTCATGGTGGAAACACGAGAGAGAGCAGGTAAGCCCAATCGCACAGAAGCCCTCTGTTTGCATCACGTTGACTAATATCCCTTTGGTCAAAGGAGGTCAGGTGGCTGAGCACAGAGCCAAAGGGACAGACACGTTGCTCTACCCAAAGTGAGAAACTGCTTCAAAGTCACGAGACCTGATCGTGTGTCTAAGGAGGGGTGATGAATGGGAGTCAACCTTAAAATTGTCTCTGTCCATCATATGGAAGGAATAAAGTGAGATTATCATTCTAACCACGAATGAAACTAGAGACTGCGGAAAAGGTCAAGACGATGTTTGAGTACCAGACATTCAAAACTAGCAAATGGTCAATGTGACGTGTGCATCAATAAAGGTTTGTGGTTTGATTCCTATCTAAGCATTAAGCCATGACTAGATAATGGAGAAGAGGTTTGAGGCAAAATGGACTGGGTATCTAAGGATAAAAAAAAAGAATGCCGTGCATGAATGGGAATATCACAGAAAATCGGTCTCTGTCAAGAGTGTTCTTATTTAAATTGGTTTAACATTTGCAGAGTTTCATCGAAAGCAAACAAAGTAGTCTCTGGCCTCCCTGCGCGTCTTGGTTACTCTAGGGAGGCTCCCACCCAGGGCTTAGGCGCTTTGTATTCCCTCAGTGTCCGACACACTCCCTCCCCTCACATTCACACAGCCTCTCATTTCCCTGCGACCTCTGCCTGCCCACAACATCCCCAGAGAGGTCTCCTCCTGAGGACCGCGCCCACAGGAGCGCTCTCCTGCCCTGTCAGATTCAATCTCTCAGCTTTCTCCCCAGCACTCTTAGTGCTCTCTCCAAAAGATGGGGCGTTGTGCCGTTTTCTGTGAACTGTCCCAACTCACCCCATGTAACGTAAGCACCCTGAGAGCAGGAATAGTATCCAATTACTGCTTGGCAGCTCTTTTTTCAGGCAGCCCTCCCGGATCTCTCTCTCTGCTCCCATCTCTGTCTCTGTCTCTCTCTCTCTCCCTCTGATCCAACGACCACTTCTTCCCTTTGCCACTGCAGCTGGGACCTGAAATGCTCCTAGGTCTTCCAACACGTAGTGTGTCCTTGGCTTCCCCTAACCCTGCCTATACCTTTCAAAGTGTCTTTCTCAAACCCTCTTCAATTCTCTTTGCTGCCGGGACCCTGACAGAAAGGGAAGGAGCCAGAATTTGAGCCCAAGTCTGTCTAATCCATGACCTGCTCTCTCTGTCATGACTCTAAGCTCTATCCAGGTGAAGGCTATCAGTGTATTGGTAGATTCTGAGTTTCTCTTTCTTATGTGAATCATGATAACATCCGCAAAAATGTTCGTTCTAACAATTAACAGTTTTTGAGTGCTTAATGTATACCAAATATTGTCCTAAGTCTTTTATAAATATTGACTCCTTTAAGCTTCATCCTAAGGCTGTGATATAGATACTATTAACTCTCTTTTCCACATGAGAGAAATGAGGCAGGATTTAGTTGGGTTGCTGCCCAACAGCTTACGGCCAGTGAAGAGGATTAAAAACCCAGGCAGGCTGGACCAAGAGGCTGAATTTCTCATTGTCACCACATAGCGCTCTCAGCACAGTGGTAATCCATAGCAATGCCAGGTTATTAATCTGCTCATTTTGCACTATAATTCCCCACTTTCTCCTCCCTCCATGATCCACCATGTCAATGCCTTCAGTAGTCAACATTTTTTTTTAGCCATTGCTGTGTACCTTTCACTATGAGAAGCAAATAAAGAACAGACTACCCAGTTTCCTTAGTCCACTAAGAAGTGCAAACCACTTGAGAAGAAACGATAAATATTCAGAAAAAAGTTGGAGCACAAGAGAAAGTAGACCCGTGTTATTTTAAAATTTTATGAAACATGTTGAACGGAATGTTAGCCCTGATCCTAGGTAAAGATCGCATAAAGCACTCATTGCCAAATGGCATTCAGGCACTTGAACGTTTCTGCCACCTGCCATCACGCGTCCTCTCACCTGGATAAACGGCATTTATCTCTGTTGACATCCTGATTATAATGTTATCACTGCTTTTCTGTTACTTCTACTAGCCCGTGGCAGATTTCTTTATTCACATGCCATTCGTCTGACATTTATTTGCTTTCCTTAATTTGTGTTTAAATATGAAGTCCTAAAATCTGTCTTGAATACATGTGGCTGCTTAGCTGATATCAGGCACTACCTTTGAGATTTGTCTCAATAGACAGTATCTAATGATACTCATTCGCCCTTTAATAGCTTTTATGGAAGTTTCAACAATAGATAACATCCCAGGCAATGGCTTTCAGACTTGAAGTTTAATGGTATCAGAATCAGTGGTTAAACTTTTTTCCCCCTGGATAGCCCTGGTCATCATGTCATGACTTCTGACATGTGGGAGAAGAGAGTTACCAAGAGGGATTAAAGCATCGCTGCAGACGGTTTCCATGGTGAGGGGATAATGTGGCTGGAAGAGGGAAGGGGAAGGGGAAACAAAGCAGTGACTGGAGCAAACCTGAACTTGAAAATGGAATTACTGTAGGGAAAAAAAGGGTGCCAAGCCTGGGACCTGGGTAGAACCTGTTACCAAGCTGGTAAGTAAAGGTGGGTCTCCCCTTGAAAGGGTTCAAGGGGTTGATGTAAGAGCAAGTGAGAAAATACATTGGGTGGTGTCTGGCTCAGAGTACATGCCCCTCAAAATAGCTGATATCACTATCAGAATTCTGAGATAGCAACATGAACACTAGAAAACATCACAGAAATGTGAGGTGAACCATATGAAATTGCCATTCTTTAGGCAAAAACTAATCGAATAAAGGCAAGCCCATGTGGTTCAAACTAGTATTATCTGCTATAATTAACACGCAGATGGTTGTCATCATAATCACTGGTTTTCAGTCTAAGGAAAACAAACATAAAGGGTGAGAATCCTCTCTTGCTCATGAGAAGTGATGACTTCCTGACTTCCTGCTAGAATAGTCAGCCTTGCAAAAATCAAAAAACTATAATTGACAGGAGTAAAGAGAGAATGTTACTAGAGCTCATTGCAGGAGGAAATGTGAATACACAGCAACTTTTCTGGAAAGCAACCTAGCAATGTTTATTAAACATTTTTAAATGTAAATACCCTTCATCCTAGAAATCAGCTTACAGAAATAAAAGCACTAGCATATATGTATGAGGAAGTTCATCATAGTGTTGCTGATGGTGACAAAAACATCTGGAAACAAAATACTTGCTCATCACTAGGGGACTGCATAAATAAATTATGATGTATCCATGCCGGGCAATATTATTATGCATCCATTAAAAGCAAAGAATTAGAAATATGAAAGTTAAATGCAAGGGATTCCCAAGAATATTAAGCAATAAATGTAAAACACAATAATAAATTTGTTGTATTGTGACCTATTTTATAAAACACAATAAGACCTTTTGTACGTATGTTCAGTGTTATGATCAGAGCATGGAGAAAAATGTACAAGGATACATTCAGGACAGTTACATGATGGGAGTATAAAGTGGCCACAGGAGAAGTAGAAGAAAAGGGGAAATCAGACAATTAAAGAAAAGATTGCATCATAAGGGATAAATTTGGGAGTTTGAGATTTGAGGAAGTTAGTCACTATATATAAAAACAGACAAAAAAAACAAATTTCTTCTGTATAGCACAGGGAACTATAATCAATATCTTATATTCCATGTCTTGTATTCTGTTTTGTACTTATGTTTTTATTTTTGTTTTTAGATTCCACATATATGAGCAATCTCATATGGTATTTTTCTTTCTCTTTCTGGCTTACTTCACTTAGAATGACATTCTCCAGGAGCATCCATGTTGCTGCAAATGGCATTATGTTGTCAGTTTTTATGGCTGAGTAGTATTCCATCGTGTAAATATACCACAGCTTCTTTATCCAGTCATCTGTTGATGGACATTTAGGCTGTTTCCATGTCTTGGCTATTGTAAATAGTGCTGCTATGAACATTGGGGTACAGGTGTCATCCTGAAGTAGGGTTCCTTCTGGATATATGCCCAGGAGCTGGATTCCTGGGTCATATGGTAAGTCTATTCCTAGTCTTTTGAGGAATCTCCACACTGTTTTCCACAGTGGCTGCACCAAACTGCATTCCCGCCAGCAGTGTAGGAGGGTTCCCTTTTCTCCACAGCCTACTGGGATTTCAAAATGTAGAATAGATAAACAAGATTATACTGTATAGCACAGGGAAATATATACAAAATCTTGTAGTAGCTCACAGCGAAAAAAAAATGTGACAATGAATATATGTATGTTCATGTATAACTGAAAAATTGTGCTCTACACTGGAATTTGATACAACATTGTAAAATGACTATTACTCAATAAAAATGTTTTAAAAATCTTGTAATGATCTTTAATGAAAGAAGAATGAAAATGAATATGTGTATATATATACATGACAGGGACATTGTGCCGTACACCAGACATTGACACATTGTAACTAACTATACTTCAATTAAAAAAAAATTAACAAAATATATAGTATGGCTCTAATTAAATACTTATGTAAATTTAACAGTAAGAACTTCTAAAAATACAAAATTTAAGTGCTAAAACTGCATACTGTCTGATGAACTGTAGCAGGCTAAGATCCATACTCTGACATTGAAGGATAATTCCAGCTCTCCAGTGTTGAATTACTGTCCATTCTAAAGTAACACTAGAAGCAGACTATCTTGAAAAAGAATTTACACCCATTCACAATTAGCTACAATCTTTGTAAAATCAATCAATCATACTTGGTTTTGATAGACAAACATTTTCCTCTAAAACTAGCCTCTAAAGTCTATGTTGAATTCTGGAGGAAGTAAACTCTCCGAGAAAGGGGTATATTAACTGCATTTCCTCCAGATTAGCTACTCTGTGTTTTGTCTACCCGATGACTTCTGTTTCCAAAAATAGATTCACCTTTTGCCTGAAAATGCAGGCTTAAACAAACGAATTTTGTATTATGAAACAGGATTTCAGGTCTTAATAAAGATATCTAACATTTTGAGATTAATCAATAAAAAATTTCAGAGGTTTTGCCACCAAAGTGAAGCAGCCTTTCCAGACACATAGGGCATATGCAACATACTTTTAAGGAAAACGACACAAAAAACCACCAGGGGTAATTAGCAGAATCCTTTGATACCGTGCTTGACTAAAGATTTCTTTACGTTGTAAGATTTTAGCATAATTGCAAAACTCCCACCTCTGCAGATCATAATAAGTGTTATTATAGCATATAATAGAATCCTAAAATGCCAAATTCAGACGTGGGGTCGTTTACTTAAAAACCCATCAGATTTGTGATTGTGTTTTTTCCAAGTGAATATTAGAAAACAGGCAAGTTTCACCTGAAGGAATTGCACTCCGTCAGTGGGTGGCCGCAGGTGCCTTTGCCTCTGATTCCTCTGGCTGTTCAAGTTATATTCACTTTAATGAAAGAACTCATTTCAAGTCTGATTAATGACTGCTTTCTATAAATATAAATGTCTCTAAAAGAAAGAGTTGTTCAGTGGCTTTCAGTTTTTGAACTAATGTGGCAACAATTCTCAAAATTCCATATATCACAATGATCAAAACTTTTTTTCCTTTTTTTTTAATGGAGGTGCTGTGGATTAAATCCAGGATCTTGCACATGCTAAGCACATGCTCTACTACTGAGCTATACTCCAACCCCCAAAAATATTTTTATGGGATTTTTTTCCCTTGTATATTAAGACACGTTGTTGGGAGAGAATTCTCCATGATGCTGTCACGTTTCTGTGTGTCGTGTGAGGCGAGGCACCCACTGCTCTTTGTTGCGCACCATCTCTTCATGAATTGTTTAGTGAGGACAGAGATGCTCTGGAGCAAAAAGTCGAGTTTAAAGTCCAATATAATAAAGATAATGTTTCTCTCAAGAACATAGGGAAGCGTGCTTTCTGCCCATTACAGAAGATTAAGGTTCCTTAGGCTCAAGGCTTCTTTCCTGAGATGCAACCCACTGCACATTCAGGCTTCATCGGGTTTCTCTTCACATCACCCAGGGGGAAGAGGGGTTTGGGAAACTGGTACAAAAAGACTCCTGCTCTGACTACTGCTATGGCTGGTGAGTAATAGACAGTCTTACACAACAGTGAAATCAACTGATTCATTTGCCAACAGGGTAAAATCCCAGGCACTTCCCAGTTCTTGACATGGATGCTGCTTTCTCAGAGTAGAGCAGAATATAGCTAAAATCACTAAGGTATACGTGTGTATGTATATGTGCATATATGTATGTATATGTGTGTATATACACACATGTATACGTATGTGTATGTGAATATATGCATGTGCATGTGTATACATGTACATATATGTATGTGCATGTGTATATGTACACGTGTGCATGTATATATGTGTGTACACACATGTATATGTATATATGTACACATGTATGTATATATGCACATATATGGATATGTATGTGCGTGTATGTGTGTATATATGCACATACTACATATCATCTGTCAGTTTATATCTGAAGAATTTAGAGTCTACGTCATGCAGCCTCACTGCTACCAATGACACATGTGCTTTTATCATTCTTTAATTCAGGATTTTCAAACTTGGACATTACGATTTTTGCTGTTGTCACAAAGTACTGAAATTGTTATTTACTGAATTTTTAAAACTAATTTACATTTTTAATTTAAAATAGATTTACTTTAAAATAATGTATTGAAAGGAAGCATCATTACTAAGTTTAAAAGCCAGGATCGATGACCATAAATAGACAGTAAGCCTGCCAGTGCTGGGGACTCCCACCGGGCATGCTGGAGCTAAGGGGCTCTGAGCAATCAGGGATGCCTCTCACACTCCCAAACAGAGAACAGAACCCCGCCCGAGATGGAGAAAGTAAAGTTGCTCCCTTTATAGACACTGGTTTGGAGCCATTAAAACAGGCAGTTTTGGCTGAGACAGTCTCCCGTAAAGCCAGATACAATTTACCTCTTAGAGAAGGAGAGACCTTATTCGTTTCTCTAACCCCCAGAGCTGAGCCCCAGGAAGCCGGAGTTGAATAAGCACAAATTTAATGGATGAACAAGTCAAATGAAAAACCAAATCACCAAACCATCGGCAAACCATCTCACTGCTTCTCAGAAAGTCACTTAGCTCTTAGCCCTGTGGCATCACATCCACCTGATTCCCTGCTTTTCCGTCTTCCTGTGCCCCTTCGGGGCGGCTTCCTTTCCTTTCACAGTCTGAATGCTGGCAACTGAAGTTCCTCAATCCCCACCCCTCCGGAAGTCCTCCTCACTCGTAGAATTCACTCGGAGAATTCACTCGCATCCCTGACATCCACACCTTCACTGAAAGTAGTCCCTCTTGCCCGAGCTCCCTGTGGTCATGGCCGTCTGTTTTCTAGGCATGTTGACAGAGGTCTCTTGATACCACCTCTAGTGCAGCATGTCACAATTGAATGTTTAATGTCCAATACATCCATCTCTCAAAATTATTCTTACTTCCCCATTTCTACAAAATAATAAACCTATACTCCAGGTACATATTCAACACCCTTTATGGATAAATCCATCTTAGTTTTCCTTAGTGGCTGGCAAGTCTTAGAGAATCTGACTTAATTCTCTGCCTCTGTCCATTGTTCTCTCATGATGAATGTTCCTCTAGACGCTCACTGTCCAACGCCAGAGCCACACGTAACGGCTCGGTGTTGTGGGGAGTCAGGCTGAGGAACTGAATTGTTTATTTGATTTAATTTTAATCAATTTAAATATACATGTTGAAAAACATTTTTTAATAATATTATATCAATTACTTATTGAAATTATAATACTATAGATTTGTTGTGTTAAAAATGTATTATTAAGATTAATTTTTATCTATTTCTCTTTATGTGACTACAAAAATTTTTAAAATATGTGTGATTTAGTTTATATTTCTATAAGGCAGCATTAGTTTAGACAATAGCAAGGGTGAGGAGAACAAGATTAACTGTTTCTGAATACATATGGTGTGCCAGACTGCATGCTAGACATCCTATAATTTAGATCACATAACCTTCAAATTATTTCAAAGAAGTAAGTAATAATATTGCCCAATTTTACAATGAAAAACTGAACGGGGCAAGGAGAGAAAGAACGTTGTGCAAGGTTGCAAGACGAGGAAGCATGGAGGAAGAATTCAAATCCCGGACGGCAAACATGGGTCCGATGCACCTGCACTTGGCCCAGCCGTGTGGTGCTGAAAGGGCTTCGAGACGCCCAGATGACTGCGCAGGCTCCAAGGGAGCCGGTCCCCGCCATGCTTCCCGGGGTCCTGGGGTGTGAGCTGTGGTTTGGCACGCCAACGGACGGCAGCTGCTTTGGCATCGGTGCTTGGGATACACCCCATGACACTGTCTCCATCCCTGCGCTCCTCCCACCCCTGTGTGATCTGACCCAGCTGCACAAACCCAGAGCTGCCTGCCACCTGGCCTGGGGGAAGGCACTCAGGCCTGGATTACGGATGCACGCTCGGAGATCTGGCTGAGACTCTGCTCACTGACTGCTTCTCGATGGCAGTCAAGCACGGCAGCTTTCCGGCCTCATCCATCTTCCACCTTGGCAGAAACAGGTTGTGGGAGTGGATGGGATTCTCCTAACATGGGGCCTGCTACCCTTGTACCTTCAGCCAGGAATAAAGTCAGGTGAAATCCTTTTCTGACTGCCCCAAGGCAAATGGGATCTACTTGTGCTCGGACCCTTCAGTCTACAAGCCAAGGCCAGGATGACAAGCAGATAACACCTACTTAACATGGTTTGTGGGGTTTCACGACTGCCTTTTGGAAACAGCTCCTCATTGGGTTCCCATGGGTTATGTTAAATTCTTCCATTTAAGACGTATTCTGGACTTTCTCATCTGATATGACAAATTAGAATTTAGAGAACTCTGACAATCATTTACAGGCTAATGATTTAATAAAACAGCTGTGAAAGTACAGTCTGGTAGAAATGTGACATTGAATATTCCACTGTGATAATAAGTAACAGAAATTTTATATATATATATACACACACATACATACATATATATATATCACATATGTTATATTATATAGCATTTGCATTTCTCAAGATGACCTATAAAACACTTTATACTATACATTACCTTTGATCTGCACAACTATCCCACATTATGTCTAAGATTATTACCCCAATTTTAAAGAGGAGAAAATTGTATCATGAAGCAATTTGCCCAAAGTTGCGCTTTTCAGCTGGCACAGCTAGAACACAAACCATGATTGTATCATAACTCCCACAGCCTTCTACATACTGTAGTAAAATTAGTAGACATCTTATTCTCATACATCATCTAAAATATTGGGAAATATTTTGCATACTCAGATTGATTTCTTGTTTGGTACTTTATCAGATAATTATTTTGCTTTTAATATGTCTTTTCTAATTCAAGAGAAAAATACCCTGCTTTCATTTATTCATCCATCAGTGCATTGAACAAGCATTTAGAGAATATTTTTTCTGTGTGAGATACTCTGCTGTAAAGATTAGAAAGAAGAGCAAAAACACTATGTCTACCTACCTAGAGAATTCCCATCTAGGGGAGCAAAACTTAATACCCCAAAACATCGTTTTGGTATGTGAATTATTTTGAGCTGAAAACAATCAAGGCTCAAAATACTCAGGAAGAAACTTTAACTTTCCTCCTAACTGGCTAAAAATAAATGTAGACAGAGGGCCTATTCCAGGAATACAGCTATTTCCAGAGACCTCTGCAAAGAATCTAGGCTAGGGAAGTCAGGAGATATTTTGAGACCAGAGTTCCACTCTATGTCCCATTGTCTCTGCAGGACCCAGCAAACATTTGTTTACCAAACATTCACTTTCCATTTCCCTGTGAATTGCTTTCCTCCCCTTTGAAGTCCCAAAGCCAGCCCTACAACATCCTTTTTGTCTTTAGCTGAAGATGGTATTTAAGGTAAAGGTTTAGACCATATTGGTGAATTACTCAGTGTTCTGGATCTCTCTCACGTACACATGTTATTAAACTTTTGTTTGATTTTCTCCTGTTAATCTATCTCATGTCCATTTAATTCTTGGACCAGCCAGAAGAACACTGAAAGGTAGAGGGAAATTTCTTCCTTCTCGACAACAAGAAACACACACCTGTGCAGCCACACAACTTGTACCCGATAACTCATATCTCAAATTTCCATGGCCTTAAATGCATCTTTATGCTAAAGACTTCAAATGTATATACCCAGAACTGACCTCTTCACTGAAGATCAGACTAATAGGCAAGTGCCTGCCTAATATCTCTGCTAACACTTCCAAAAGGTATCGTTACTGAGTCCAAACTCATTCTGCTCACTATATGACAGGCCAATAAATTGGGAGATATGGTGTTGAGGGAAAGAATAACTTTACTCAGAAAGCCAGCAACTGGAGAAGATGAGGGACTAAAGTCCTAGAGAACCATCTTACCCACGTCAGAATTCAGGCTCTTTTTATATTAAAAAGGGAAGGGAGTGTGATTGGTTGTTGCAGACTTCTTGGTGTCAGAATTCTTTGTTCTTGCAGCTGTCCATGTAGGTCAGGTCATGATGTTCCCATAAAGCTCCAACAAGACAAATGTTATTCTTTGTTCTGCAACTTTTTTTTTAATTGAAATATGGTCAGTTACAATGTGTCAATTTCTGGCATACAGCATAATGTCCCAGACATCCATATACATGCATATATTTATCTTCATCTTCTTTTTCAATAAAGGTTATTACAAGATATTGAATATAGTTTCCTCTGCAACTTTTTATCTCTGTAGAATGGAAAAGTACTATGCCCCTAAAGATCAGAGCCTTGAGAATGGGCTATCACATATATTTTGTGCTATAGGCAATATTCTTTTACAAAAGGTGCAGAACCAGTATGACTAAGCACAGGAGACAGAACACAGGGTTAGAGTTAAAGGAATAGATCTAATATGGAGTCAGATTTGTTCTTCCTATTACAGCCATGCAAACTTAATACAGGCAAAACAGAACTCTGCACACCATGCATAGCTGACTGTGCACACCCACTCTCCAACACTGTTCCTTTCCTAGATTTCAGTCTCCAAAAAGAGCAACGCTATCCACCAAGTTTTCTTTACCAAAATCACAATCACATTATCAAATCCTCTTTTTCACACACTTTGTGTGCAAGTCCATCAGGAGTTCCTGCCAGTTTCACCTTTAAACTTCATGACTGACCTACTTTGCTTCCCAGCTCTATTCTTAGCATCCTAGTCGGAATTCTCATTATCCCTCTTTTTTTTTAAACGTTTTTTATTGATTTATAATCATTTTACAATGTTGTGTCAAATTCCAGTGTAGAGGACAATTTTTCAGTTATACATGAACATATATATATTCATTGTCACATTTTTTCTCTGCGAGATACCATAAGATCTTGTGTATATTTCCCTGTGCTATACAGTATAATCTTGTTTATCTATTCTACAATTTTGAAATCCAGTCTATCCCTTCCCTCATTCCCACCCTCCACCCCCTTGACAACCACAAGTTTGTATTCTATGTCTATGAGTCTATTTCTGTTTTGTATTTATGCTTTGTTTTTTTGTTTATGTTTTTGTTTTTGTTTAGATTCCACATATAAGCGATCTCATATGGTATTTTTCTTTCTCTTTCTGGCTTACTTCACTTAGAACGACATTCTCCAGGAGCATCCATGTTGCTGCAAATGGCGTCATGTTGTCGGTTTTTATGGCTGAGTAGTATTCCATTGTATAAATATACCATATCTTCTTTATCCAGTCATCTGTTGATGGACATTTAGGCTGTCTCCATGTCTTGGCTGTTGTAAATAGTGCTGCTATGAACATTATCTCTTGTCTAGACTACTGAATTATTCTCCAAACTCTTCCAGCTTTCATTCACATCTACCCATAAAATAAACCCTGAAAATGAGGTCAAATTTACATTTGGTATGCACTCATTTCAAGTGTAGAATCTGAAGATTTCCCATAAATGTACTCATTCTAATGAAGGTATCAAAAATTTCATCACACCTCCATGACCTTTCATGACCCCCAGCCCACACCATGGACAACTGCTCTTCCAATGCTTCTCATTATAGATTCATTTTCTGGTTCTTGAGCACAATATAAAAAAAAATCATACAGTATGTTCTCTTTTCTATCAGTGCATAGATTTCTTTCACTCAGTGTAATAGGTATGACATCTATTCATGTTTTTATGTGTATTGGAAGTTGATTCATTTTTATTACTGAGTAGAATTCCATTGTGCAAATAACCAAAAAAGTGTATATCTATTCTACTACTGGTGAACATTAGGTTGTTTCCTTTTTTGTGTTATTTTGAATATAGATATAGTGAAGATCTGGGTACAAGTGTAATTACAGACATATGTTATAATTTCTTAAATAAATATTTAGGACTAGAAATGTTGGATCTTATGGTGAGTGTGTATTTAACTCTACAAGATATTACCAAATTATTTTCTAATTGTGTTTGTACCTCACCAACAATTTGTAAGAAGTCTAGTTGCTCCAGACCCTCTCTAAACATTTAATGTTGCTAGTTTTTAATTTTAGTCATTCGAAAGGCTAATGAAATGGCTAAAATAAAGTGGTGTTAGATTGCAATTTTAATTTGCAAATTATCTAATGACTAAAAGATGTTGAACATCTCTTCATGCACTTATTGGACATTTGTATATTTTCTTTCTGGAACTATCTATGCAAATCTTTTGCTCATTTTATTTTGGATTGCTTATCTTTTTTCTTTTAATCTCTAGGAGTTCTTTTATATTCTGTGTTCAGATCCTTTGTCAGGTATATTTATTGTCAACGTCTGTACTTCTTCCAATGTTTTCTCTGAGAATGTACTTGGCTCTCTTGTCTTTTGATAAACAAAGGTTTTTAATTTAGATGAAGTCCATTTGCCTTTTTTTCTTCTTTTCATTGTTAGTGCTCTTTGTGTATTATTCAGGAGGTTGTTGCCAACCTCAAGGTCATGAAGATAACAGTTTATGTTTCTTTCTAGAAGTTTATAGTAGTGGCTGCTATGATTTAGCCTATGATCTGGATTGTATTATTATGTGTATGAGGTGAGACAGGGGGTTGAAAAATTTTTTTCTGACACAGATATTTACTTTCCCCACCCTCCCCTCTCTGCCCCCCAAATCTTGGGAAAAACTCTTGGAAAAAAGAATTTCCTTTCAACATTGAATTGACATGGAGCTTTGGTTGAAATGTTTTGTTTTCCTTTAATTTTTAATCTTTTAAAATTTTTTTTTAAATTGAAGTATAACCAGTTACAATGTGTCAATTTCTGGTATACAGCATAAAGTCCCAGTCATGTATGCATATATGCATATATTTGTTTTCATATTCTTTTTCATCAAAGGTTATTACAAGATATTGAATATAGTTCCCATGCTATACAAGAGAAATTTGTTTTTATCTATTTTTACATATAGTGGTTAACCTTTGCAAATCTCAAATTCCCAAATTTATCCCTTCCCACCTTCTTTCCCCCTGTAACCATAAAATTGTTTACTATTTGGTTGAAAATTGATTGACTAAATATGATTAGGACTGTTCAGCCTTCTCTGATGTGCCCCACTGATTCTTTTATTCATCACCAATATCACACCTTCTCACTTTCAATGGCTATTAATAGTTAATCTTAAAATCAGGTAGTTTGAATCAACCAAATCTATTCTTTATTTTCTGAAGTGCTTTGCCTGTTATAGGACCTTAGCATTTTCATATAAAATTAAGAATTCAGTATTCAAAATCTACTTTAAAAAAAAGCTGTTTCCGCTTTGGTTGGGATTTTATGAATTTCTTTGATTTCCATCAGTAATGTGTAACTGTTTTCTTTGTAGAGGTTTTTCATATTGTTGAATTTAATCCTAAGAATTTTATGCTTTTGAGATGATTGAAAATTGAATTTTTTAAATTGTGTTTTCCTATTCTTTGCTACTACTATACAGAGATAAAAATAATTTTTTGTTTTGTAACCTTGTATACTATGACCTTGATAAATTCTTACAGGAGTTCTAGCAGTTATCTGGTGCATTCTTAATACTTTCTGTAAAAACTCATCATTAATTTCTGAGTAATAAATCTTACCTCTTCCTTTCCTTTATCTTTGTTTCTACTTATTTTTCTCATATTATTACACTGACTAGGACCTCAAGTACAGTGAATAGATGTTGTAAGATCAGATATTCTTGCACTGTTCCCAATTTCCAGTAAGAAAATGTCTAATATTTCACCCTCTGGTGTAATGTTAACTTTGGATTTTGAGGATGACCTCTGTTAGACTGAAGAGTTTCCCTTTCATTCCATTTGCTGAGTTATTTTTTTAAACCCATGAATGGTATCACACTTTGTCAAATGCTTTTTCTACACCAGTTGAAGTTGTATGATATTTTCTCCTATATTTATTCATATAATAAATTATATTGATATTTTTCAAATGTTAAACTAAACTTGTATTCTTTATAACCTTAGGCTAAACCACTTGGTCATATATGATATATTATTTTTGAATACTGCTGAATTTAATTTGCCAATATTTTTAGGAAATATCTTGAGTCTATGTTCAAAGACATTGGTCTGTCATTTCTTTTTTTTATAATTTCCTTGTCAGGACTTGGCATCTGAGTTAAGATGGTTTTATAAAACAAATTGGGAAGTTTTCTTCTCTGTTTTCTGAAAAAATTGATGTGAGATTTCATTGTTTCTTTCTTAAATGCTTGTTAGTATTCACACATAGAAACTGTGTCTGAAATTTTCTTTGATAAGGCATTAAAAGAATTTTTCCACTTCATATAAAATTTCAAATTTATTGGCGTAAGTTGTTTATAATATTATAGCCTCAGTAGCTACATAATTTGTAATGATAGCATGCCTTAAATTCCTGATATGGGTAAATATGTCTTTTGTCTCTTATTTTTCTAAGCACTCTTGTTAGAGGTTTAGCAGTGTTATCTTCCAAAAGACCTAACTTTTAGTGTGGTTAATTTTTGCTATCATTTTTCTCTCTTCTACTTCAATTTATTTTTGCTTTTATTTTAATTATTTACTTTTATCTATATACTATGGGTTTAATTATTTTTTTATATCTAGCTTCACAAGATGGAAAAATAGACAATCAATTTTAAATATTTATTCTTTTCTAATATAAGCATTCATCTCCTGATTTATTAAGACATTTAGTGAGTCACCATATGCTCTGTCTTGAATGCTCCGTGTGTATATTAAAAAAAAAAAACACAGTATTTTGCAGTTGGAAGTGCCAAATGCTTATTAGATCAAGAAAGCTGATAGCATTGATTAGATATTCTATGCCGTTAGTGAATTTTTGTCTAGTTGTTATATCAATTACTAAGAGAGAGGTGCTAATATGTCCAACTATATTTGTGAATTTGTCTATCACTCTCTACAGCTCCATCCATTTTCTAAAGCTACACATTAAAACTCTGTTATTAAGTCCTACTTAGTTATGATTGCTCTACTTTCCTGATAAACTGATTCTTTATCATTATGAAATGTCCCTTATTTCTATTAATACACTTACCTTGCAGTCAACTTGTATATTAACAGAGGCACGTGGTTTTCTTATACTTGCATTTTGAATATCTCTTTTTGCATTTTTTAATTTTAGTATCTTTGTCACTAGATTTTTAAATCGTGTGTGTTACAAACAACAAATAGTTTTTTTTCTCTTTTTTTCTAGTCTGACAGTCACTTTTTTTAGCTGAGTAACTTATTTTTAATAGAATATTAGCATAGTTGGGTTTAGCTTTAACATTTTGCTATTTAGTTTGTATATGTCTTCACTATTTTTCCCAACTCTTCTGCCTTTTTTGAAATTAAATATTTTTATTATTCCATTTTCATTTCTCTATTGGATTTTTTACATATACTTCATTTTTAGTGGGTCTCTTGAGATTTTAACTTGTATTTGTAATTTATCTCAGTGTAATAGAATTAATTTTGTAGCCCTTCAATGATAATAAAGAACTTTGTAACATTTAATACTCCTCCCCAATCTGTGTGCTGCCGTGGTCATATAGCATATACATTATATGTATTATAATATAATGTTATAATTTTTTACTAGTCTTTTTAATAACTTTTAACAAATGTTGGAACTATTGGACTTTATCACATTAAGTGGGGTTTTTTTTTTGTCCCATTTTCTATCTCTTCTTCAAGAATTTCATTTAGATGTAATTTAGACTGCTTGATATTTTCCTAAAAGTCACTGAGGCTGTGATCATTTTCTCTATTCTTCAAACTGGAAATTGTTTATGAACTTGACTTCAAGCTCCTATTCATATATTGTAATTTTTAGTTTTAGAATTTCCACTTGTTCCTTTGTTTTCCATAGTTTCTATTTCTCCTGAGATTCTCTACCAGTGCACTTAGTATGATCATATTTTCCTTTGAGTCGTGAATATATTAATACCAACTGCTTTGAAATTATTTTCTGCTAATTTCAACTGTTGGTCATTTTGCAACTGCTCTCTCTCTTCGTCTCTCTCTCTCTATGTATATACACACACACACTATGAGTAGAAATTCTGTAATTCTGTCTCTTGGCAGGTCTTGTAATTTTTATTGTATGCTGGACATTGCACGTGGTATATTTATAGAGATTCTGAATCTTATTTCCCTTTGAAGTGTGTCTATTGTGAATCTAGCCAGCAGTTAAATTACTACTGGATCACCTTGGATTTTGTTTTATGTTTGGTTATAGCACACATGTTTTAGTTTTGCCCCTGGTTATGAGGCAGATTACATAGTTCTGGCACCTCATCTGGGACTTTGCCCTAGAACTTCATCTATGCTCTCAAGTTGTGACCCATAAAGGGTTTTAGAGGAAATTCAGAGGTTCACTCACGCCCTCTACTTTAGCTGGATTCAAACGCTAAATTCAAGAGTCCTATGCTATGGGCAGCAGCAAGGGTCTCTGCTCACCTTTATCAAGCTTGTTTGTTGCAGGACTTGTGGGAGTCTTCTCCACTCATAAGCATTTTAGAACTTAGCCAAGTCCATAACTAAGATATATATATATATATATATATATATATGCAATTTGGGGTCTCCTCTTCTTAAGTTTACCCTCCTTCAAATTCCCAGCCCCTCTAGCAGCTCAAAATTTCACTGTATTTTACCTCCAGCCAATAAAACTGCAGATGTATCCATGAGTTCTAGCCAACCTGTACTGCAAACACTGGGAGGTGCCCTTAGGGAAAAGTTACATACATAAACATCCATGTACTTTCCTGTTTCCAGGGTCAGATCACCTTTATTTTCTGGCTGCCCTAGTTTCCTCTCCAACGCCATCAATTTATTTGTTTTTAAATAATTTTGTTCAGTTTGCGATCATTATATCAGAAGCAGAGTCCAGCCATTCTTGGAATCAGAATTTTTCCATAATATTTTTTTCCAATATGGAACATATAGTGTCCCTTCCCTTCTTAGCACTTACCAGTAAGATAGCCCTTCATTGACATACAATCTTAGCACTTGGTTTACATGTGTTCTCAGCCTAGTGCCGCACACTGAATTACGCAAGGAAGCTCCTGATGCTTTGGTTACACTCTCAGAAGCTTTTTTTTAAAGCTCCCCAGGAAATGCTAATAGTCAAGGTTTAAAATCATCACCTTACACAATTTTCCTCTGCCCAATTCTTCTCTTGTCTCAATCACTTTCCAGCTTATTTACTACATTCAGTCATGCTGGCTTGCTTTCTGTTTCTCAAACACAAAACTCTTTTATTTTTTTTTGGACCTAATCTTCCCACTTGCAAAATTCTTTGCCCTTGTGTCTTTTGTATTCAGGTTTCAACTTAAACGTTACTTCCTTTGAAGCCTAATTTTAGGTGTCACTTTGGCTGAGCCACAGTGCCCAGATGTTGCTCTGAATGTTTCTGTGAGGGTGTTTTTAGATGAAATTAACATTTAAATCAGTAGACTCTGGGTAAAAGTAGATTGCCTTCCATGATGTGGGTGGGCCTTGTTCAATCAGCTGAAGGTCTTAACAGTGCAGACTGACCTCCCCTAAGCAGGAAGGAATTCTGCAGCAGATGGCCTTCAGACTTGAACTGCAACATCACATCGTCTCTGGGTGTCCAGTCTGACGACCTTGGGCTTGAACCTCAACAGTAACTCTCAATTTCTCAGTCTTTCTCTCCACACACACATACACACATTCTATGTATTGGTTTTGTTTATCTAGAGAGCTCCGACTAATATCCCACCCCAGATCTGGAATTCTATCTTGCTTCACATCAGCAAACACAATATATCATATGACTTGTGTTATAATTTCTATAGCCTTTTCTTCATAGCACCTCTTACAGTCAGAAATTCCTTTATTTTTTTTACTTCCTTGTTGACTGTTACCCACTCCCAGTATAGTATAGATTCTTTCTGAAAGGAAAGATCTTTTCAAATATGTTATCTGTTGTGCCAACATTTAACATTGGTATGCAAATGCTTGTTCAGTAAACTATAAACTGTATGAACTGAAAATGAATGAAAAAGTAGCTGGTAATGTGTGCTATGAAAGAAATACCAGAACAGTATAATGTGGGATTCTATACCTAAAACAAACAACCAAGTCATAATAAAACATCATTTTTACAGAAGTCTTTTAGGATCTTTGTCTTTGTCTTACTTTTGTGTATATAATAAAGCAACCAAGGTCCTGAAACTGACTGAAATTGGTGTCACTCAGTATCACCTCTAAATACTAATTTAACATCAGTAATAGACACAATATGACATTTAGGTTAAGAATTCAATTCAGGCTAGCATGATGTCAATGTTTCCACTGGATCTCTGAGAAACGCTAAATATTTCTTTACTTATCAATTTACATCAACCAATTCTCTAAGGAAACTATTATGGAGATTGCATCAGACTACTTCACAATGCCTGACTTGGGCTCTAACACAAGAAGGAGAAATCAGATACCAAAACTCGGAGAATCGTAAGTAAAACATTCTGTCTTCCAACGCATGAAAGCACCAAACACATCAGTCAGGGATTTTTTTCTAGCTTCATAAATAAAATGAAGAGCAGCGAGTTCATGTTCTTATCAACAATTGCATCTTTAGACCGCAAGGAAATTCTATGTTACGTTGATTTAAAAATGACTTTGCTGTAACGTTCATCCACTATCTGGAACAGCACAGAGGGCATTTCTTCATGCGCGTGATTTCCCAGTTATATGGAGCAAACAAACCTGTCTACTCTTAGTTGTCTCTTGCTCCACAATAAATAACTCTGTCAAAGTCCTTTAAGAGATCCAGGTAGCACGTGGATTCTGGGCTCTTCACCTCCCTGGCTGCTCTCTTTCTAGATACTTTCAATGTGATGATGGACATTAAAATGTGACCCTCATGAAATTTCACATGAGATGTCATCATAAAGCCAAACATATTTACTCCAGCTAATTATTGAAGCTACTGAGAGAAAGGTAGATTTTTTATTACATTAAACACAAGAAAATGTCAGGAACCACACGTTACTTGTTTCACTCATAATCTCTGATGGTTCCCTGCAAACTGACTTCTTCTTTGTTTTACAGTCCTTCAGAAAGCAAATAGCCCAAGACGGAATACAAACAACCCAAGAGAAACATCCTTCTGGTTGCTCTGATAGGCCTCTGGTACCCTGCTCTCTAATGATGCGTAGTTAAAATAGGGAATATAAATACAGCAACCAAAGTTTAAAACTGACTAGCTGCAGAGATAGGAAAAATGTAGCCACTCCTTAAATGTCCTTTAATGTGCATTTATTTTACTATTTTCTTAATGGGGACTAGGGAGACAAATTGATGTCTCTATCAGAGAGAAAGTGCCTTTTAAGTGCAAAGCATTTTTCAGAAGCTCCTTCCAACACCAGCAGAGATGGCATCACCAGAAGAGGGATTGTTTAACCAAAGGGGACCATTATCTGTTGTTGGGATTTTTCTTCAGAGAACAAGCAATTAGTCTGTCAAGGACGGACTGAGTTGCTAAAATGAATGTCTAAAAGATGCTTACATCTCCTCTCTGTGCTTCTGACAAATAGAAAGATCGGTTTTGTGTACAAGTGAGTTTGGGTTGCTTTTTTTTTTTCCTGAGGAAAAATAACTAGTCTTTAGAAAGTCTTTAATATCTGCTTAATTTTTTTCCAGTTTGTTTTGCATATTTTGTGCTAATTCTACCCAGACTTCTTTCCCTCGGTTATCTGTGTGTTTGGTTGCAGACTATAGTGGCTTTACGATTATTCATCTTTGCCCAAATAAATGACAGGTGAGAGGCAGTGATGAGCAGTGACATAAATATCTACAGTAGAGGATCTGGCCATCTTGCCATTCATTTTAAGATCAAGTGCATTAAAGTGATTAAATTTGCCCCCGAACCTTGAAGAATGATTGAGAGAAGACAAATGTGAAAAGAGAGAAGCCGTTCCACCTATTCAGTTAGAAGCCAGTGTTTTCTCCACTAAATTGAATCCGACTCTGGATGGAACTAATCAGATTTTTCTCAGATTAGCAGCTCATTGGGTAAATCGCAAAAGGTTACTTTTAAGATAAATGTTCTTAATATCAACTCCATAACATGGTAAACTTGATCTGTTGCATTCTTCCCCCCTAAAAGCATCACAAATCACCTATGGATTTTTTAAAAAAGAAAAATGAGGAGTTACACGTTTATTACATCAGAACTTACATTTTAAATGAGTTTTGGAAAACACTGTGGCCTCATTTTTCACCATAATGATGTACCTATTGGCAAATGATGTTCTAACATTATAAATAGATACAGCAACTATTTATTTACCTGATACCATAAAATTCTATAAAACCAAGAGGTTGTTTTCTTAAGCTTTAGGTTAGAGAGAAATATCCAGCTCCTACTGGCAAATTCACAGGTAATTTCTTCTCCTTTGAAATTTTTAAGAGAAAATTATATTGTTATATGTAAATTTAAATTAGCTTTTGCTTATTTTCTCTTCCCTAGTTGTGTGTTGTCTCCTGTCCTGCTAAATACAAAGCTAATTTGGTATGTATTCTTCTATATATGTTTATATTTACATACATATGTGCATACATACATTTCTAAATACACACCACAGACAGCATCATTTGGTTTGATTTTAAAATTGTGTGTAAAAAGCAACATGTTATAGATATTCATCTTAGTCTATTCAAGCTGCTGTAGCAAAATATCGTAGAACAAATGGTTTAGGAAACACAGAAATTGATTTCTCACAAATCTGGAATTTGGGAAGTTCGAGATCAAGGTGTTGGCAGATTTGGTGTCTGATGAAAGCTGAAGAGGGACACTTCCTGGCTCATAGATGGTCATCTTCTTGCTGTGTCCTCACAAGATGGAAAGGACAAGAGAGTTCTCTGGGGTCTCTGTTATAAGGGCACTAATCCCATGAATGTGGGTTCCACTCTCATGATCTAAGCACATTCCAAGGCACCCCGACTCTTGATATCATCACATTGGGAGTCAGAATCTGAACATAGAAATTTGGTTGGGGCACAAATATTCAGTCTATAATAATACCATTCTGCAACTTACTTTTTTCACCTTCATATTATACTTTTGAAACTTTTAAATTCCCTGCTTTAAGTACTGCATAGGATTCTAATTTGAAATACACCAAAATTTATTCATCTATGTCCATATTGATGAACAATTAAGCTATGTTTTTTTTTTTCCTTACTTCCCCTTCTTCAAGAAAAAAATATTGTGATAATATTCGCCTATGTGTAGACTGATGAACATACACACTATTGTCTTAGATCGTTGATTTTCAAACTTTGGTCTACAGATACATGGGCACCCTAAGACCTTTTCAGAGACTCCATTCACAAGATCAAAACCTCCCCTTAATCATGCTGAAGTATCATTTATCTGCTTTCACCTTCATTCTCCTAGGAGTGTAGAATGGAGTTTTCCAGGGGTGGCATCATTATTCTGATCGCTAATAGATTGTGTGCTCCTGTGTTCTTGCATTTTCAAAATTTCTGAGTTTTAATTTCTAATATGGTATATATACTATATAAAACCCATTTAGAAAAAATGTTTTTGGTGCACTCAATAATTTTTAAGAGTTTAAAGTCACCTTAAGACCAAAACTTTTGAGAACTACTGAAAGAAGTGGTAGACACTTAAAAATATCTTAGAAATGAAATTTACAATACTAACAAAGTATTCATAGCATCTTTACATTCCCATTAGGATTTTCCCTTTCTTTTCCTCCTTCTTTGGCTTTGTAAGATTGATTAATTTTAGTAGCAACAATAGGAGAAAATGTCTTAAATGTCTATCTGGTACTTTTTGTTTTACTTTTAACTGGTAAGTATTTCAATAAAAAACTGAAAATGATATGAATCTGCACTGCTCATATTTAATGAATGTTAACATTTTGCCACATTTATTTTCTTTTCTAAGAAATTTAAATCATTTAAAGGGAATAGAAATACTTTTCTGAAAAAGATGTGCAATCTTGCTAACCTTGCTTTGAAATATTTTAGTAACTGATATATACATATATATATACATTATATATATTATCTTAGTTTTGTGGGTTTTAAAAAAATTACATTAATGACATTATATTGCAACTTTTCCACTCATTATTGGTTTTCTGATATATTCATGTTGATGCAGTAGAGGTTTATTTGTTGAAACCAACTCCAAAGGATTCTACAGAGAAAGTATATAGAAATCTTCATTTTTTTTTCTATTGATGGCCATGTTCATGATTCCCACATTTTTCAACATCTGACAAATACAAGCAAACCTTCTCAGAGTTTCAAAGAGAGGAATGATATGAACATGGGCAAATGTAACAGGCCACTCTGTCCCCTACATGGAGAACAGACTGTAGTAGAGAAGAGTGGATGTTCAGTAGCTCAGACTGTGTTTGTAAGCAGTGGAGACAACAACAAATAGATGAGATCCAGGGATGTTTAGGAGGTGAGAATCAACACAAATTGGTGTAACAATTTAGGTGCGGTTGATAAGAGGGAGTGAAATATAATTTAGTAAGTACTGATAACATGTTTAACAGAAGAGATGTAGAAAAGAACTTCTGAAAGATATGTGGACCCACAGATTCACTGTCTCCCACATAATCTACTCCGTCACCAATCAGTTATCTTTCAGAAATCCATGTTTCATCAGAACTTCTTATTGTCTTCCAATTTTTTTGTCATCTCTATAGTACACCTCTCCTCCCTCCTGTCATTAAGCTTGTCCTTGAACTCAGAGTTTCACTTATTTTTCCCCATCAATGCTTCTGGTCTTTGTTTTGCTTTCTGCTTTGCTAGGGGCATGCTGGCTAATATCTCTGTCTACTCTTCCTTCAAGGTCCAATTCCAAAGTCACTCATCACCAGCCCTCCAGCAAAATGAATTGCATTAACATCTATGTTTATACAGCACTCTATTGTAGAGTTTACATTTTATTGTGTTCCTTTTTCTGTTTGCTTTTTTATTTTTTTGTCATATGGAACATTATTACTGATCTATCTTCAACTTTACTGACACTGTAAGTATGTGTGTATACACACACACGCGCACACACACATATACACAATGGAATACTAGTCAGTGATGAAAAATAAAATACTGTCATTTGTAGAGTATGGATGCTGAAAATCATCATACTAAGTGAAGTCAGTCAGACAGAGAAAGACAAATATCATATATCACTTATATGTGGAATCTAAAATGTGAATTTATTTACAAAACAGGAAGAGACTCACAGACATAGAAAACAAACTTATGGTTACCAAAGGGGTAAAAGGGAGGAGGGATAAATTAGGAGTTTGAGATTAGCAGATACACACTACTATATATAAAACAGATAAACAATATGGCCTTACTGTGTAGCACAGGGGACTATATTCAGTATCTTGTAATAATCTGTAATGGAAAATAATATGAAAAATACTATTAATATACATGTATATCTGAATCACTTTACTGTACACCAGAAACTAATAGAACATTGTAAATTTACTATACTTCCATTTTTAAAAATTGATCACACCTAGGTAAGGAAGATTTTATTAAAATCCCAATAGTATAGGGCTTGGGGAGCTTCCATGCTGGTGAACAGATCCATGTACAAAGAGGGTGACGTACTCCAATTCCCTGAAGACAGATGCTCCTGTGATATCAGCCCTCCCCGTCCTTGCCTTACGTATCTCCTCATCTGGTGATTTAGCTATATCTTGTATCATTCCTTCAATAAACTGATGAACTAAGCAAGTGTTTCCCTGAGTTCTGTGAGCTGTTCAAGTGACTAATTAAATTCAAGGAGGAGGAAGTCATAAGAACCTCCAATCTGAAGCCAAGTCAGGCAAAAATTGTGGGTAACCTGGGGACTTATTTCTTTCAGTTGGCATCTTGGGACTAAGCCCTTAACCTGTAGGCTCTGATGCTGTCTCCAGGGAGGTAGTCAGAACTGAATCAAATTGTAGGACACCCGGCTGGCATGCAGGAAAAAGCCCACACCTCATCTCCATCCCAAATTGTAATCTTCTGGAGGAAAAATATTGTGGTATAATTTATCTTTGTTTTCTCTAACAATATTTAGAAAAAGAATGATAAACAGGAGAAAATTATTTGTAGAATTGTACTAACATGATAGATACTTGACACAACCTTTAAATTCTTCAAAGTTGGGAAAGTTTTAGTGCTATTTTTCACTAGCTAAAAATAGAAGTTTTATGTCAATATCATACTCAAAAATCCCTACTAACCATTTGAAAAATATAGACGTTAGATTATCCCCAGTAGGTTTTAAACTAAAATATTGGCAAATAAACACTCATTGGGAAAAAATTGCATAGAAACATATATAAAACAGTGGTTCATAAAATATAGAATCATATCTGGAAAAAATATTGCTTCAAACCAAGCGATATAAAGATGTTACATTAAACACATAACTTAGAAAAGTTGAGAATTAGAAGTTTCAGATTACATAGGATTGCTGGTGCACTAGTCTCCTTGGATTATTAGGGGCAAATAGACTGTCCTCTAAGCTCCTGAGAGGCTCTTGAAGGCTCCGTGTTGTAGATACTTGAAATAAGCATAGGCAATTGAAGTCCTCAGAATGCCTCCTTTTATGTAAATTCTTAATGGAAAAACATGAGATTTTGAATTTCCATACTGTTTCTTCAAAGAATTTTCTTGGAAAAAAAAAAAAAAGAAAACCCAAACGTGGGCAGGAAATAAGGATTGTTTGCAGCCAACAATAGGAAGTTGAATACCCTAGGCATCTCAAGAATACCATGCATAATAAATGCTCTTTAAATACATTACATGCTATCAAAAGCACATTTCCTTTATTTTCTGAGACGCAAACTCTGCTATTTCTGTTACAAATTAAAGCATGATAATGGTATCTTAGAAGATGTGCTTTGGCATTATGAAAATTCATTAACAAAGATTAAAAATCAGAGGTGAATCCAAGGAAAAAAAAAAAGCCCACTTCAATTCTAAAGGCATTTAACGGGCACCAATCATGGTTCAGGAAAAATGGTGAGCACTTGAATTACTGTATACTCATAATGCAAGTACAGCTGAGGGTATCAACATACCTAAAAAAGACATGTTCTACTCCACTGATTCACAACCTTATGAATCCCCTTTTCCCAAACACACAACAATCACTTTTTCTTCTTCATTATTTTCACCTGCCACCTGGGCATTATCCCATCTTTCCCACCAGTAACCTACTGTTGAGTAATTCCTCTACCTTTTCCTCAAAATGCGTGTCATACGTTCTTACCAGTAATATGAATTTATTTCCCAGATTTTCCCCTTCACTCTAACTAATCCCCACTTATTCTCACATTCTCTTTTTTCTAAGTAGCCTCTTTTTCTAAATCTTGTGTTGCATTTCTCTCTGAGGTCTGCAAACCAAGTGCATGCAGAAGGAATCAGACAGTGCTAGAACTCCATCAGATTAACCTCTGCCTTTATTCTTTTGCCAAAGCACTTAGCCTACATGACAAAAATTAAATTCATAACAGGGGGCTCTAAAAGTGCAAATCTAGCAGGATGAAATGGTCCTGCTTAAATGCAAAATAAACTGTGTAATCACATTCCTATAAATGGTGGGATATATTCCTCTCTACCACATCCTACCCCACCCGCCTCTTTCACAGAGAAAATATAAATCAAAATAATTTAATTACAGCCAGAGCCATTTCCTGGATAAAAGAGAGAGAAGGCATTAAACATTATGCAGCAGGATAATTTATAAAAGTACTAATTTCTATCCTGTTCTCATTGTTATAGGAACCTAATGAAATTAAAACAAAAAATCTTGCCAATTTCATAACTGGAAGGTCAGCCAACCCTTTTCATTTAAAGATCAAATTTCGTTATATCAGCTTCTCCTTTAAAAAAATTAGGCTGTGACATCCTTCTGAGGTTAGAAATGAGATTGAGACTTCTGCTCGGGTTAGAAGAGACACAGCATGGAGAAAGATGGCTTCCCAAGGACAGGAAGGATAATGCCTTTAAGGGAAGAGGTCCCTCAACAATGTGCATGAGTCTATACTAGGTGACAGAGTGTGGGCTCAGGAGATGAATTTTTAGTGCTGCACCTTGGGAACCTCAGTCAGAATCCCTGTGTCCAAAGTTGGCATCACTTTTTTTCTGAACTATTTGGACTTGCCTAAAAATGGTACCCAGATCAAATTAATTTGGCTTAGTTTTGTTCTTAACAACATATCTCCTTTACATATGTTTTATTGTAGAAAATCCATAGGGAGAATCTGGAGGGCAATGCTGCCAGCTGCAGAGCAAAACAGAAAAGAACTCAAGATACCCAAAACGATCATGGGAAGCCACTATTTCTAATGACATGGCTAAAGCCTTGCTTTGGGGTCAACTTTTTTTTTTTTAAATCAGATTGCGTTTAATCTGTAGAAGACATGAGTAGAGGTTAGCTATTGACTGTTTATGTCTTCAACACAAGTTCCTCCAAAGCCTCTGATTCTCATTGAAGGATTTACCACTGACCAAGCTATTCCTCTCAGCTTGGTTATTCTTTAGCCAGACTTCTTCCTGTCCACAGGCCTTTGAGCTCCCTTTTCTTAGCGCATTTACTTCATAAAACTTTCTATTGTAAATTCTTTTTCTGCCCCTTGGAGATGTAAATCTTGTTCCTGTCTCTGGCCAGTTTTACAGACCAAGAATGTTTTTTTCTAGGACTTGGAAACCATTTTTTGAAATACAATTATTTCAACCATCGAGAAAGATAGAACCTCCCAGTTTCTCTGGGAGGGAAGGAGCCCAGTTTCTATAAGCATCAAGCTAATTAGCAAACTCCGATGGCCTGATCACACTGATCGACCTCTGCATTAATCAACTCCAGTACTTTCCCACTAGCTCACCCCAGAGCTTAAAAACCCTCCTGCCTTGTGTTTCAGTGAGGATGAGTTGTCTCTCTTTTCTGTTGCAGCAGTCTTGGAAAAGTCTTCCTTGACTGTTTAATTCCATCTGATACAATTTATCTTTGACAATTCCTCCCCACCTTCAGTTCACACAGCCTGGGATGAACCAATTCAAAGAGAGATGAGAGATGGAGGGAAAGACCGCAGGTCGTGGTGATATTTAAGCCCTTCCACCAAGCCGTGGCTAAAGCAAGAAGTACTCCCACATTTCTCATGAGTAAAAGTCAATCTATTTCCTTTATGGCGTATCCAGTTAGAGTTGAAGGCTTTGTGTTTGCCGTCATTTTGTTTTGTTTTGTTTGTCTTTTACATTTGCAACACAAGACATCCAAATTATCATAGTCAGTCAACTAGTAAAAGACCCAGCAGTGCTACAGTTCTTAGCGTGAGAATGAAAATAAAAGCTTGTACCCAAGAGTCAACTTAGATCCTTGTTTATGAGACCACAGCCTGTCCTCCACCATCACCCACCTAACCTTCTCTAATTCGTGTAGGATGAGACTGGAGAAGCATGAATTCCATCTGGCTGATGCTTATGACACTTCTCAAGACTGGATGGCCCTGGGGGAAAACCAAAGTGAAATCTCTTCCTGAGATAAGAGAAGGAGTTTTCCCACAAAAGATAACTGGGTTTCAACCTGTGAGTCTTGAAGGACAGGGCATACTAATTAGAGGGCAAGAGGACCTTCCAGAATGTTCTTCTGAAAGCACCCTCAGATTTTAGGCATCTCATGTGATATACAAGAGGAAAGGCCATGCTCTTCCACAGTTCTCTTGTGTGCTTCCCCTACATCTCTGTGTAACTTGTAGAACTTACACAACCTGGCATGTTCATTTCTAGAACACAGGGAGAAGTAGGTGATGATTTTTCCTCATTGTTCTTGGGTAGGGAATGGCGTAGGGGGTTAAACCATGAAGGGCCTAAGGCTCATGGTCTCCACTAATAAAATTGTTTATGGAGATCAGCCATAAGAATTTAGAGAAAATTGAAAAGATTTGCAAATTTACAGGAGTGTCCTGGAGAGGCCAAAAACTAGTGTGACAATAAAACCGAACCTTCTGGTTCTCTCCCCCAGTAGGTTAGCAAGTGGGAGAATGACTGTAGCTCAGTCCTGAGTGGTACATACAAGGACAGTGTGAAGGACATCAGAGCGAGTAAACATGGAAAGAAGAAAATCTTGCTGTTTACAATCTTAATAAGATAATTTTGTTGTGTGTTGTCTTCATCTAATTAGCAGATGTCTTCAGAGCACAAGGAAAATGAAGAATTCAGTTAGTCATCTGATTTTGCCTGAGGTTTCCTAGTATCCCAGTTAAAACATAATTTTTAAGGAAAGCAACCCCTTCCTTTCTAGCATCCTAAAAGCAAACTTGGCCCACTCTAATTTAATTACCCCTGTATCTTCTGATACTCTTCTAGGTCTTTATTTTCATTTGTAGGAGGGCAGATGTAATGAGAGGGGAGCTAAAAATTACTTATTTTTTAAAATAGAGATACTGAGGGTTGAACCCAGGACCTTGTGCATGCTAAGCACACACTCTACCACTGAGCTATACCCTCCCCATTCTAGGTCTTTAAATGCAGGTAGAATTTTTTTTTTCAGATGGAAAAAAAAAGCAAAGCCAAAAACAGTAACTTATGTATGAAAAAATAAAAAAAACCTGCCCTGCTATGCCCCCTTCAAAAAAAGCACCTCCTACAGCTCTTTTAAAGATTGTTTTAAATTAGCCAACAGCAAAACATGTCACTTAAGTTTAAACGAAAACCTAAAAAAGCAGGCCTAAGAATGCTCATATTTAATTATGGCTCCACGTAATTAAGTGTGGCAATCTGGTGATAAAACCTTTAAGTAATGACTCATAAAGAGATAAAAATGGAGCATGTGTTTAATCAGTTCACAGCCTTCCTCAGAAGCTGGCATCGCTCAGGTGCTAATGAGACACCTGTTGCTGGGGACGCCAGAGAGAGCAGGCAAGTAAGTCAGGACAGGAAGAGGACTCACCGTTCCCGCAGGCAGGTGGCTCTGCCAAGATGACTGTCGGGAGGCTTAAGATCTGAGATGACATCTAAATAAAAGCATAAAGCCAATTCCATATTTTTAAATAGAAAAAAGAGAGAGAAAAGAAGAAAGAAAACATACTTCTTCCTTCATTTCAATGATAAATGGTGGAATGTTCTTTTAATTTTTAGGTCATAATGCAGTCTTCAGTGGCTGATAGACATAAAATTCCTTTCCTCGTGGTCTTTCAGGCAACGGTGTTATGTGCATTTTGGAAATGTTATTTACACTGTGTATCTGTGTTTCACTTCTTTCTACAATTGGAAGGGATTATTTTTTCCGTCTTCAAAAATGAATAGTAAGTTATTTGCACAAGATACGATAATAGGAAAATAAACTTGGATTCTAGTCTCCATGCTTCTTCTGGATAGGTTTTCTAACATCTATGTGTTAAGAGATATGACTGTGTACATTTCTTCCATCCCAGGAAGGAGAAATGGGGCGTTAATATCTGGGTTCCTAAGGAACCTTAAAATGTATTAGAATTTGACAAGCCTAATGACCCAATAATGAGAAATGAAGACAAGACCGTTCCTCCTGAAAGGTGAAAGGTACAATTGCTGGCACTTTCTTCCCTGGAGGACTTTAGACTTGTCATGGAACAAACCTCCACTCTTCAAATTATTCTCTGTGGGCTATTCCACCTTCGGCTCTAAGCAGAAAACACCACGGAGGAGCTATTTGGCACCGGGTTTAAATAAACACATGCTATATTAAAACAGGCTTTAACAACATCTCAGAAGGATGCCTTATTATTTCTGGAAGTGGAAATTGCTCACAAGCTTCACGGAGCATCGGGAATTTTGAAAGTTTAAAGTTAGGGTAAAATATGTGGGCTTTTATTAAACATATGTGGAGAAGAAAATCACAAGAGTAATGAATAATCGTTTCTGAGGCAAGACAAATCCAGAGCCGTATTTGGAAGGAAGCATACATAAGCTAGATGTGAGTCAAGGTCATGACCGATAATGTGGGTTATAATTCCACTTTTGAGTATGTGTCACACACCTTTGGTAGCACAAACTGCCATGTGTCATAGCCTGGCATGAAAAGTACGAGCAAATTCAACATAGGAGTTCTAAACACAGGGCCTCTATAGCACTCAAATGCCACATCTGGTGCCCCCACCTGCCAATCCCTCCAAAAAAGCAAGAAGTTATTCAGACCGGAAAGTAAATGAATATCGAATAGATCATGTACCATCAATAATCTACCAGACACTTATTCAACCTCCTGTTTAATTTTGATTCTCCAGGTGTGCATTGCTTTATGAAAATATTTCAAAATTCCATTATAAAAAAGCGAATGAATGAAGGCCTCAGTGACTGTTTAAACGTTGGACGAGTCTTAACTTCAGAAAGTATTAACTTTATACATTCTGAATAACTAACTTTCATACTTCATTTAAGAAATGAGGTTTATAAAATTTGGGGTTTACATAAAGTTTTGTAACACTTGACATTAAACAGCTGACATAGCATTTTTCAGGAAAACATCAACTGTGTAAAGTAATATCCACTTAGATAGAAATGGTGTGGTTTTTGTTTTTATATTAACTTATTCAATCTATCGTTTAACATTAATTTTGTATTTTTGGCATTGATTGTTTATTTTTGTTAGTAGATTTTATTTCTTCCAGAGAATTCCACTAAGTTGCTTTTAGCAGCTGACTACTTTCTGCCAACAACATCTTCAGTGAAACAAAAATGTGTATGTGAAACAGCAAGCTATGAAACAATGAATAGTAGCAGACCCTTGTGGAAACGGGTGGGGAGGACCATGATCAAAGGGTGCTGAGGGCAGAGGAAGCAGAGAAGAGTCCCTGGGGCATTCATTTATAAAGAAATTCTACCTCTTTTCAGGAGGCTTACTCTAGATTTTAAGTCTCTGAAATTTCACCGAACTGAGAATTCTGGAAGTCAGAAAAGGAATGCAATCAACAATCTGATTTCAAAAGAATCACTGTTTTCAAGAGTGACTGTCAAATTTGCATGCTTTGATCAGGAAATTTTCAGCCCGCAGTCTTGCTTTGGTTGTTGAACACGGACCTGCCTTTGCCAGAAGTTTGTCTACGCGTCTGAGACCCCTCCTTTCCCTGTGCAGTTTCCACTCAATGTAAATGCTGTTGGCGGGGTTGCCACTGTCAGGTACAAGGGGCGTCGGTGGAAAGAGGGGTCCCTTAAAGATGGAAGGCTGTTTGGAACATGCTGAGAGCAGAGGAGGGTGGTTGCTGAAAGAACTGCTTTTGCTGTATTCTTTTCTCACTGCATCTCAGATTTTCGCAAGTGATGATTTATACTTTTTGGAAGGCTAATTTACATAATCTCTCACGTTCTTGTTTCAGTTGCAGAGTCTTGTTCAGACACTCTCTCTGATACGTAAAGTGTAGATTTTAATGGTCCCTTTGGCTACACTTAGAAGAATAAGAATTTGTCCTTTCTCTTTCAACAGTATGAAACTTTTCTGGTATATTTTCCTTATATTAGCTATTACTGTGTTGTGTTCTTAGTTCATAACAGTTGCCATAAACTACTGAGTTTCTAAATAGGACTGTTTTTATTGGAAATATTTTGGATAGCTTTTTGACTTTTCCATCCCTTCTCATGAAAATTATTCTTTTTTTCCCCTCAATCACTTATGGTTCATATAGATAGAGCAGGTATTGTATTTGTCTTTTTAAAACCAAAACATTAAGAAAAAAAAACAATAACCCCATTCACTAAGTATAATTGTAGTGAAAAAACTACAGTAAAAGTCCTGAAACCTGTTTTTAAAATTTTGGGAAAAGTTTTCAATATTGTTATGAAACAAAAATGGTAGGTATCAATATCTTTTATTACATCATTTTTTTTTAAAAATAAGCAGCTGATTTGTAAACTGTGAATTTTTTCCAGCCGATTAACTCTCAAATGTTTAATATAGTCTGAGTAGGGGCTGTGAGGTAAATAAACAGTTTAAAATTCTCAATCCATCTATTTCAATTGATTTATTAGAACCTCTATTTATTATTTTGGAGCCATCCTTGGATAGCTGGTCTCTACTCAGATTTTAAAATTATTCATGAATTCTTGGGGAAATAGAGCCAAGGATGTGGACACATGGTTTTTTTTTTTATTAATCATATCTTTTGAGTTCCTCTTTTTCTTTTGTCTTCATTTTATTAAAGTCAAAAATGTAAATGTTATCATTGACCAATGATATGATTGAGAATATACTTCCTGCACTTTATGTAATTCTTTTATAATTCAAAACACTTTTTATTCGTGTTGACTCTTTGAATAGCTTTAGTCTTTTTTGTTAGTATGTTCTAAATGAAAATCATTGTAATGCTGATACAATTAAGCTCCATTTTTTTTTCATGAATCCTGCTTCACAAAATTAAGCGCTTAATCAACTCATGTTTTGACTACTTTGCATTTAAACAGCAAACTGAAGAATTGATTTAGAATTTCATTTGGCACATGAATGGATTTCCTTTCTCTGAGTAGGAAAAGGCGGTCACTCCTTAGTGATCATTATCCCAGCCTGGTGACTAAATTTCTATTCCTAGTCAAGCTACCACTGCATAGTTGGAGTAATTTGCAACAGGATTTGATTAGCTGTAGTAATAATGCATTGCCTGCATGTTTAGACAAAGTTAATTAATGTGTTTTATGTGCTTGCAATCATAGTTATTCAACTAAAAATGCTATCTCATCTTTTCTTTATTAATAACTCTCACATTCTGTATCACAATCTTTATAATGTAATAAGAATGTATATGAGAATCTTCATATACATATTATGTGTATACTTACTAAAATTTTGAAACTATAAGGTAGCTAATTCATTTTTGCTAATGAGGTAGCCTGTAAAGTTGTGAATTTTTTAGGAACACAACTGTTCACTGACCAAGACAGGACAGAGATCCTTTTTGTGTGACTCTAGAAATGATGTTTTCAAACTGCAAAGATTTGTTATCCTTAGTCTGTGTGTGAAGCTGGGACAAAGATGTGTGAGTATGTGTGTGAGTGTGTGTGTGTGTGTGTTGTACATGTGTGCCATGTGTGTGCCTCTATGTATGATGCAGAAAAAGTTGAGAGGATTAAGAAAATCACTCCAGGACCACATAATTATAGAGATTTTTGGTCAAGGCATTATATTATACTTAAAATTATGTTCACACACTTTCAAAAGTAACTTGGGGAAGTGGAAGATTGAATATTTGTTCTCAAGTAGCATGAATGTCACTGTATCTAGAATCTTTCATACAAAAAAAAAGTGCAAAATACATCACTGTTTCATAAATTAATAGTAGTGGAAGAGAAAGGTGTGTCTGCCTGAGAAAACAAGAAGGCGGGGCAGGCTTGTGTGTCGGGGATGCTGAGTCATCACCTGCTTCTGACAACGTGGAGAATGGGGAAGGCTCTGAAGGGAGGTGAGACAGGAGTGTCAGGCAGGTTCAGTCCGGACTCCGGAGCACCTTGGATGGTCATGCCGGGTCGCTGTGTGTTGCTTCCCATCCCATAGAACTCCTCAGTATCACTGAGGAATAAGCGGAAAAAGAAATGGCTTCTTTGACAGCTTAGAAGCAGCCTTCTGCACAGGAAGAGTCTGAAAGGGTGAAAGAGAAAATCCTCACCTGTTAATATGTGTGACTCTTCGTCTCCTTTATCTTAATCTTCCCTTCTTGTGTCCCCCTGCCTTTACTTTCTTTCCTTTCACTGTCTTTCTTACCAAGTGAATAAACAATAAAAATGACTTGTATTTGTACCCTTTGGAATCCCTGATCCAGTGAGTCAAGTATTTGTATTAAACTGTGTCTGAAGAAAAACTGAAAGATGAGAGAGAAAGAGAGAAAGAGGGAGCATTCTGATCAGAACTGTCATTTCTGGACCACTTTTCTTAAATCTTCTCTCTCCCCCGAGTCTCTCACTCTCTCCCCTCCATCAGCCCCGTTTGCTGTTCCCCTCATTGTCCCCGCATGGCTCCCTGAAACCTTAGCTGGAAAACTTGCTACGTTCTTTCCCCTCTCCCTTCACCTCTATCTTGCGAAGCCCTTCAGCTTCCCCTCTAGCTCTGCCCCTCCACCTGCCCACTCCCCATTTCTCCATCATAAAAATCCAGAGACCTGTCCGATTATCCTTAGAGGTCTGGGGAATTGAGGAGATGGAGAATTCTCCAGCCCTGAGCTTTGGGAGGAGGAGAGTTGAGAACATGTGATCACAAATTAGGTTTGTTATTTAGGTGGTTTTGTTAAAAATATGTATTTTGTCCCCCCCCCCCCGCAAGACTTATTTCTGCCTTCTTGAACCTCCTTTTTTCTGTCTGAAATAGCATGACTCTGGCAAAGGACTGATATTTGCCTTTGGCCAAGACACTGAAGGACTAGGATAGGATTAAGTGGAAAAAAAAAAGAAAAGAAAAAAAAACTTTCACTGAATTACAAAACTGTACCATTGCCGTGTTTGTTACACTGAATGTGTGGAGAGATGCTTGGTGGCTGTTTCTGAAAACAGAATCACTCAAACTGGTGTTAGTATGAGCATCCCGATCTGTGACTTTGATACCCTCGGAAGCTGAGAAAAGTCGGGCCTTATGAGTAATTGAATGACTTCCACACGTCTCTGGACGGTGGCTTCATAAAGCGATTTGGATGGTGACTCAGGTGGAACGCTGCCTCCAATTTGGGGCCCGTTATGGCTCAGGGGCGGTGATAATGTGCCCATAAAAGCTACAGATTGGTCCAGAACGGATACTCTAAAGTGAGCCTTTTCCTAATCATGTCACCATTTTATGTCTGGGGGTTTGGCTTAGAGCCTGGATGCTCAGAGGCAAGACTGTAAATGGAAAATATTGAAAAGCGTGTCATCATAAGCTGGGGTGATCATTAAAACACAGCAATCAGATCACCCCAAGTCCCCAGGGTAACAACTTCAAAGGCTTCCTAGGTGTTCAAGAAAATAGCTTTCAACCTGGACTAAAAGGCCCTGATGACTTTGCACCTGTCTTCCTCCTCAGCACCGCCTCCCCCAGGCCTCACTCCATACCTACCAGGTCCTCACAGCCTCCTCTCAGGTTTTCATAACTGTCAGCTCCTTTCTACTTTAGGGTCCTGTACTGCATTCCAACTGCCTGGGAGACTCTCTCAAATGATCCTCCCGTGAGAGGCTGGTTTTGTCATGAGGCTCACAGGCATTTCTATCATCTGCTTAGCGATGAACACCGTCAAGCAGCGTCTGTCTGTCAGTCCCCCTGTCTCTCTTCCGTCCGTGAATCTGCCTCTCCCCCCATCTTTGAGTCTACCTCACTCATGATCGAAAACAGAAGGAGTCTTCCAGGAATACATGACCCTCCCTTCATTTTTGAACGAGTCTGGGCCTGTAAAAGCTGGTCAAACACGATGCTTTAATTTTGGGTAAATGTGCTTCGAATTCTAAGCAGAACTTTTGAGTAACAGTTTATCTCGTCTCCCTGGAACACTGCGACATAGCCTGCCAGCAAATGGACTCCCTGGACCGACGCTGACGTTTCCTTCTAAGCCCCTGTTTCCTCAGGGTGTCAAGTGCAGGCTGCACAGATGCGCTGACCTAAGAGAGCCCAAGTGAGGGCTCGAGCCCGCCCCGGGGCTTCCCCCAGAGCCCTTACCTGGTTTCAGCCTTACCTGTTCCTGCAGGTGCTTCGTTAGGTGTTTTCTTCTAACCCCGTGACAACCACTGCAGCTCATCTTCCCCCACCGAGGGAGCATCTGGCAATTTGTCTAAGAGAAGATGTGGAGGAAATTAGCGTCTGGTCTCATTTTAAATCTTTCTTCATCTGAATTTGCAAGAAAGTCATGTGCATGCGGGCAGAGCGAAGCAGAGTTGAGATAAAAAACTTATCAAACTCAAGATAAAAAACGTGAACAGAGCAGGATAAGACCCTGCTTGATGCTATGGCTGGTTTTCATTTGGTTCCAATAATAGGTAACTGTTCTATATTATGCAATAAATTTGGCAGAGGATGCAATATACATACACTCAAAAACACTCAAATATGGGAAAACATTTTCATTGATAGAGTCATTATCCAGAAAATGGAGATCAAAATAAAAAGATTTCATTTATAATTTATAATTTTGTAATTGTAATTAATTACTTATAATTTCCCTCCCTAACGCATCCATTCTTCATATTTTTCTACCAGCATTTTTAATTCAGCAACTTTTTAAAAAACTTTAGCTTCATATTCCAAATATCTTATAGAATTTTGCTGTTTTTATTTGACATTAGATGTGATTTATCTTCTCATTCTTCCAAAAGAGATTTCCTGTCATTTTTGAACATGTTAATATTTTCTCAAATAAGTGAGTTACCTCAATCACTCCCCTATTGGCATAATTGCTTTATGTCTAAGTTGGTTTCAATATTTCAGTAGTTGGCTTCTTTACTAAACACCATGATTATTAATAAAATTTAAATGTGTAGGAAATTTTAACTCTGTGAGTATATATTCATATCTAGACATTGATTTATTTTGTATGAAATTCTGGGAAAGGCAGTGGTCCCTGAAATTTGAGTTATGGCCACTTTGCTACCAGAACATATATCAAATGGTCTGGTATCAAAATGTCACTTTACAAAAGTATATACACAGGGAGGAAAGACAGTTTTGAGAAAAAGATCACGACTCCCACTCTTTCAGAAATAGAAAAAGATGTCCTTTACAAGTCTCTCCTTATGTTTAAGAAATCTTGAGAAATCTGATGAATTGTACCCTGAGATATATTTTTGTTTAAGGATGATGAGATGGTCAATGGGTCAAAGTATGGCTGGTGCTTCTCTGGCCCCCAAAACAAAGAGTTAATTATGCTGTGGATGCTTTTCAGCTAAGGGTGTTTTCAGTTTCTTAATAGAACTCATTGTGCACATTTCATGAGAGTTTCACTGAGGGAAAATCTGGAGCTTCAGCATCTCTAGAAATACTAGAATCTGAAGCAATATTAGATGCACATTTTCCCTTCATAATTATCTACTGGAGTTTAGCAGAGGCAGCTCCTCAGAAGGCCCGTTTGCCATCATCCCCATCTTCACATATTTCCTTTATGCTCGCTGTGGAGTTCAAGACCTGGGATATCTTCACAGTCTTCAGTTTTACAAGGGGGAATCTGAGGCACAGGGAAGTTCATGACTCAACAGGTCAAGTGATTAGTCATTGGCAGAGCCACGACATCAAATTCAAAAACCTCTCATTTGAAATATTTATTGATTTAAAACTTTGTTACTCATGCATACAATTCATTATTTCAAACGAGCTTTTTGGGGCACCTACTAGGTGTCAGGTCATTCTGAGTGTTATAGGGACAATGATAAATGAGACAGGAACCCTGCTCTCTTGGAGCTTTCATTTGAGAGTCTAAATGGATGAATACCGAAGAAGAAGTACTGGTACAAGTGACCATTTCTGAAGAGGGTACGCCAGTGCTGCAGAGAACTGAAAAAGTAATGTTGTCAAGTCCAAACTCATTCTGCTTTCCACGTGGCAGGCCAGGAAATCGGGAGACAAGGTGTTGGGGCAAGGAATAATGACTGTACTTGGAAAGCCAGCAGATGGAGAAGATGGGGGACTCATGTCCTAGAGAACCATCTTACCCAAGTCAGAATTCAGGCTCGTTTTATACTAAAAGGGGGAGGGAATGTGGTTGGTTGTTGCAAACTTCTTGGTGTCAGAATCCTTTGCTCTTGCAGCTGTCCATGTAAGTCAGGTCACAATGTTCCTATAAACCTCCAACAAGACAAAAGTTATTCTCTATTCCACAACTTTTTATCTCTGTATGAATGAAAAAGTGTTATATCCTTAAAGGTCAGAGCCTTGAGAATGGCTATCCTGTATATTTCAAGCTCTAGGCAACATTATTTTATCAAAGGTGTGCAACCGGCAGGACTAAGCACAGGAAACGGAGCACAGGGGGAAATTTAAAGGAATAGATCTAGTATGGCGTCAGATTCATTCTTCCCTATTACATTAACACCTCTCTCATTCCAGCAAGGTTACCAGGTGGAGGGGAAAGGAGGGCAGGACATGTCAAAGAGGGTCTGCAAAGAGAAAGGGAGGGTGATGGTAGAGGAGCATGTGTTTTGAGACGAAGGATTGATTTCAGGCCATTCAAGTCAAAGAAGAGAGGTAGTCAGGTGTCAGAGAACAAGGAAGTTTAGAGAAAGATTTTTAAAAGCCTGCACAGTTCCTTTGTATAGTTTCTTTGTTGCTTTTTGCTGCCCTGATTATAGCAGATAATATGCTGGATGATTTCTTTCCCAATTTGCAGAAATCTCAAAGAACATGGATTCAGCCAGAGGTTCGAGACACAACAGGTTATTAGAAATGATATTTCAAAAATTCCATGTTGCTATTAGAAGTGCTACTTCAGCAACCTAATGAAATACCCAATAAAAAGGGATCTACACGCAAACAACTCATTTGGATAAAATAAAAACAAATGGAACAATTATAGGTAAGAGTTTCCCAAACTGATATAAACTGTCAGAGGCAATCAGTGCTTTCATCCTGGAGGTAGGTAGTGACTGGAACAGAGCGTAAGCAGGGCTTCTGGGTGCTGGCAATGTTTTGTTCTTTGAGTGCTACTTCCATAGGTGTATTTTTTTAATCCCCTCAATCTATACACAAGAGATATTGGCACATTTTTGTATATATACTGGTCAATAAAAAGTTTAAACAATAAATGAAATTTTAAAAAAACTGACAAGTAACATAGACATCACTGGTATAAAAAAGTTTTCAGAAAAAGGAATCTTTTGATACTTTATGAAAGACTTAACAAAAATGGGTAGACTTCATAAATGGAGACAGAGAGAAAGGGTATTTAGAGGGAGGGAACAGCATGACACAGGAAACATACAGACTAAATATATGGGTCAAGAAGAAGTCAGATAAGCTGCTCAGGGAACCTGGTCACCTCGGGCTCTCCTAGCCAAGAGACTGAAAAAATACTTCTTCTGGGATTCACTTGTCAGGCGACTTGATAGCAAACCCACGTCTCAGTCATAGTTGACTTTTAATTTTGCTTCTTACTTTTTTCAATAAATTTTTTACATACCTATGCCCTTGAACAGTGGTTCTAAGGCTTGAGTATAACTCAGAATCATCAGGAAACCTTGTTAGAAAGTAGACTGTTGTCCCTGCAGAGTTGAGGAGTGGGGTCGGAGAATTTGCATTTCTCATAAATTCCGGGTGGTGTTGATGCTGTAAGTTTAGGGACTACATTTTGAGAACCACTGCCTAGAAAAATATTCTTGGCCTTTCCTAATTTATCTAGCTATAACTTATATTTGTAATCCAAAAGAGAATCGACAAATTGCTAGATAGCAAGAGGCCTTAAAGATTAGTTAATTGAATCTCCATCAAGTCTTGCTCATCTGGTCTACAATGACCAGCTCACTTATATTTTTTTTTTTACTAAATTAACTCATTAATCCCTCAAAGATTATTATTTTAAATTGACTAAGACTCTGCAATTGGAGCAGCTTTAGTGATCTTCTTCTGAATGTCTGGATCCATTATCAAAGATTCATAGATAACATTGGTTGCCTGGCTTTCATATTACTTGTATTTTGTTTCTTTCTCCAACCATATTGTGATTAAATCCACACACCCACCTCAAACACAACCCAGTACTCCCACACACACACACATGCAGGTTTGGATGATCTTTGTGCTTTCGCTGGATGCCAGTCACATGGTTAGTCCCACAGTTTACAATACTTTAATTTTTCACAATAGCCCTTGATAATGCTATAATTTCACATTGCCTCCACTGCAGGGCAGATTGGCTTTTATGTAGTAGGTGTTGACAACCAGAGGATAGAAAATGCTTTCTATTTATCTGTAGAGCCTAGCACAGTGCCTGACATGTTTGTGTGTTTATTTGTTTGTTTGTTTGTTTTTGCTTGAAAATATTTATTGAATGAATGACCCAGCAAGTATTTTTTTGCCATAGAAATACTCAGTATATATGGTACACCTCTAAACATAACATTTGTAGGTGATATTGGAGACTAGTGCTAATATAAATTAAGAATTTAGTTAAATGCCTTTTTTCTATTCAAATCAAAATCATATAATATCACTGAAGCACACCTACAGCTCAGCCAAATAACATCATTTCAGTTTTCCAAAATTCAACTACCACTTTATGTTGAGACCAGATTCAACCCTTATGTAAGTTTCTGGTTTGAATCATATAATTCTCACACCTATCCTCCCCCAGACATTTTATCTTTTAGAATTGTATTTTTGAATGTGTTACAAGAAAAAAAAATCAAAAGTAACTCTCTTGCCTTGGTACATAAATGCATCATTTCCAATGGCTGTGGCAGCAGGTTGTTGACAGAATGAAAACAGGACTGGTATGAGCAGCTTCCAGATTCCACACATGATAAAATAGTTCACAAGGCAACTGGGTGGACTTTCATTGTATTTTGTGTCCTAAGAGCTATTCTCTTACGTTTTCTGCTTTTATTTTCTATAACCCCTGCCTCATGCCTCAGTAATGACATCAGAGAACCTGTCAAGCTACTTTAGGAGATCAATGTTAATTTGTTTCATTAACAAAATATGTATTGAAAGTCTAATATGTGCCAGGCACTGTTTTATGTGCTGGGGATACAGTACTGACAAAGACAGCAAGGTCTTGCCACCATGGAACTTGTAACCTAGTGAAGGAACAGACAGACAGTTAGCTACATATATACATAAAGAAATACATAAGTGGATAACTTCAGGTAATGACAATATGCTGAAAAAAATAATCAAGTGATGAGACCATTGTGATGAGTTACTTTAGACAATGCAGACAGGAGTTGTCTCTCTGTAAAGGTAACATTGGATCCAAAAGGAAAATATCAAGAAAAATTCCAGCGTACAAGATACAGGGAAGACCATTCTAGAGAAGAGGAAGAGTGCAAAAGGGAAACTGCCAATGGAATCCATGGGAGTTTATGGGGTGTTCTACACTAACGTTATTGTTGAATTTCTTAGAAACTGCTCTACCACAAATCCAGACAGAAAATAATTACTTCAACGGAGAGAAGAAGAAGTGAGGCTCTAAAACATTTCAGACCTTCCACAACAATTTATTTTTCTTGAAAGAATTCCAATGATGGTGTTCCTAAATCTCTAAGCAGAGATGGTGTTCAAAATACTTTAACAGTCAATCAGACTGGACATTAACAAGGATGCTGCTTGGAAGTCAACTCTAGGAGTTTTGCTATGAAACATAAATATCAGTGAGTAAATACGACCCTGGCTGGGATGAACTCTGCAAAAGAATATTAGCTTTTCCTACATTGCAGCATTAGAGCTACTACAGCCAGCATAGTGGCTTTCATAATACTGTGTTGCTTGTAGCACCCACTGCTATAAAACACAAAGCCATCCAAGAGAGAGCTTTGGTCCAAGGGACGCCCATGTCCCTTTCCACAGTCCTCGGCCTTCATCTTGGTGGTAATTCCAGGTGGAAATTCCAGTAGTAGTCTGGATATTGCAAATCATACTCCCAAAGTAATCAATCACATTATTGCCATTTTTTAAATCAAATCTCATCATTTATTCATTCTAAGGAGATTTATTGAGTCTCATTGCCAACTAAAATCTGTCACTCACCATCTGGCACTATAGGAATGAAGTCACTGGCCACCGCAGATGCTAATCTTCCACACTCCGTGAAGGGAGTTCAGGGTAGAGATCAGGAATGGGACAATCTGTGCTCTGGGAAAAACTGGCAGGAGAAGCCTTCAGATAGCTGGATATTTTCAGGAGAAGATTTTATGAGCCCATCTTCTTGCATCTTCTCGTGTCTAGAAAAGCACTAAAATCATTAATGGAGACGTTGGCTCCTCATGACTAGCAGCAACCTGCTTGTGACTAGCAGCGACCTTCTGCCAAAATGTGTGCGTGAATGCGTGTGTCCCCCTTCACCAAAATCACCTATATATACTAAGCTCTCCCCTTACCTCTTCGGAGTAGCTCCTCAAAGTTATCAGAGAGGCTATCTCCATGGCTATAGTCCTCATTTTGACCCAAATAAAACTAAACTCACAACTCTCCCATTGTGCATTTGTTCCTCAGTCAACAGCCATTAAGTGCCATGCCTCACTCTGGGAAGAGGGGTTGTGGGAGTAAACAAAACAATAGAAGCCCTGCCCTTGTAAAGCTTGTATTTCCATGATATAGACCAACAGTAAAAATGATGTATAAGTAAAATGCAAAGCATTTCATGTAATGATAAGAAAAATAAGTAAATCAGGCAATGAGAATACAAAATGTTAATGGGAGATTAAAATTGGAGGAAGCTTTACAGGAGGGTGAGTCTGGAATCAAGACCCTCGAGGAGGTGAAGGATCTAGTTGTGCATTTGTTTATGGGGAGAATATTCCACGAAGAGGGAAGGACCAGTGTCATAGCCAACAGTGAGACAAGTGAAAGTTAAGTAGGGGACAGCTCAAAGAAGCAAGGGAGAAGCACCATCCGTGCCTTGGAGGGCAGAACTAAGCCCTCGCTTTGGCTCTGAGTAAAACAGGAAGCCAATGGAAGTTCTGAGTAGAGGATGCCTCAGCCAAGAAACACTCCCATAAAAATATAATAAAACTCACAGAACAGAAAGAGTACAAAAATGGAAGAAAACTCAGCTAAAATATATTAGCAATTCAGCAATCACAATCCTACGGGGTAAAACAGGCGATGTGATTTACAAGGAAAATTGAAGTTTCAAAAGATAAATTTCAAAGATTTAAAAACACTTCAGAAGACATTTAGGTAGAAAGAGCTGCTTCTGTGTAGGTAAAATCACAGCCTGGCTTCAAAGGTTTTTTTTATCCTAAAGGGTGGAAGATATTGACATAGGTTTTGTGAAAAGCAAAATAACCAGTGAAGTCCTTCTTAGATGAGAGTGAGTGAATGACAAGGAATTCAGAGTAGACCTTATGCATAACATCTGGCAAGATGCACAGAGCAAACTGTGCATTATAGTAATTTCCTCTTAATAAGAGATGAACAGAACAGCCACTATGCAATGTTGGTATAAAATAACCAGTGGTAAGTAATAAAACTGGTTAAACATAGAATTTAGACAAAGTATGGTTATAAAACTCAATACAACATTAAGAACACATAATTGTGGAAAATCTCCCAATTTCTACTTTCAAATAAGAAATAGGTCACAAAAGCAAAACTACAGAAAACTCACTTTTGAATTTAAATGTGAAATCTAAATAAAGCACTAGTGAATCAAATTCAGCATGATATTAAAAATAATACACTGTAAACATGCAGTGTTTATGACAAGAATCCAAGAATTGTTTAATACTAGAGAATCTAAATATAGTAGTTCTTAGATCATCAGATCTACAGTAAAAAGAAAATAATTGTACCATTTCAAGAGATTCTAAAACATTTAGTAATACTCAAAATTCAAGGCTGAGGAAACTTTTAGCAAATGAGAAATACAATAAATTGCTTTAACAAATTAAAGCCACCAACCAACATTATGTCCAATGACCCATCAATGTTGATGCAACAGATATTTACTAAGTTCCATATAGGATGTGAGTACATAAGGAAGAGTCAAGGCAGACACTCCCTGTCTTTCAGGGAGTTGACACTGCAATGAGGGATGAGCTTTGAAGACAAGACCTGCAATAAGGTGAAGAATCTACTTGTGTACTTACGGGAAGAATATTCCAGGCAGAGCGTGAGAGTGAGGTAGGACTGACAACTGAATGGAAGGAACACCAGCCATTAACAACAGAGTCAGAGGCAAGGCTCCTACTACCACCATCACTTTCCATCACGACTGTCAGTGCTCTGGAAGGTCTGATAACCATCATGGAAGAAGGAAGAGGAGGAGAGAGAGGAGGATGGTGACAGCGGAGGGAACAGGTGGGGGAGGAGGAAGAAAAGAATAAAAGAGGAATGAGGAGGAGGAGAAAGCTGAGATAAAGGAAGAAAAGGAAGAGGAAGGGGAAAATAAGAAATATAGCAATAAAATTCCAAAGCAGGACAATTAGAACTACTTGTGGATTATATCATTGTATAATTAGACAAAAAAACAAACTATTAAAATGTGTTGGAGTATATGGGTAGATTGTGATAAACTTTTTTAAATTAATATTTCCTTTACACCAGCAAGGAAAAAAACATAAAGCTTAATGGAAAATAAATGACATTGTCAATACTAGCCATATTACAAAATACTTAGGAATAAACTTAAAAAGAAAGTTTCAGGAACTATTATGAGAAAATCTACAAAGCATTACTGAGGGATACAGCAAAAACCTTAAGAAACACATAAAATATGAAGAACCCCTGAGGGAATGATTCCAATTGAGACTTTAATTTGGAAGATGAAGGAATCTGAGCAAAAATTTCCATGGTGTTTTTTGGAAGTGTGATATGACAATTTTCTAAACAAAAATGATAAAATAAGTGAATATATATCAGACAAGCTGGAAAACAAGACGAATGAGAGGGATTTAGAATGCTAGCTTTTATACCAATATGCAATAATCAAAACAGGAGAGTACTGGCGATATAACAGAAAAACCTATGTACTATGATAAAAACAAAAACCTACCTTGATTTAAGAATATATAAGATTTAGAATATTGAAATATTTTAAACTGAGGATTTAGATGTTACCAAAAAAGTGGTGGAGGAAAAGAAATCCACACATTGTTTACAAGATTTTTATAAAAAGTAAGAATGATTTATTTTTGCAACATCCACCAGACCTCAGAGGCATGTAGGGACAATTTGTGATCTCTGAAATCTTCCCTATTCTAAAGCAATAAGAGAAAATAATTCTATAAGTTTCCCTTTTCATCACTCCTGTAATGATAGGCTTCATTCTGTGTACTGAACATGTATTTTCAATGTGGCAGCATTATTTCCTCAGCTTTCTAGTGGGAAGTAACCTGGTGCAGGGGAAAAATCGTGGGTTTTGATCTTTCAGAAACCTGGATTCAAATCTTGACCATAACACTTGGTACATGTGTAACCTTGGAAAAATCAACCTTTTATAACTTCAACTTCCTCATTAATATAATTTGCTAATCATACCTACTTTACAGTCTAAAATATGAAATTCATTTGAAAAACTAGCAAATTTGTAAATTTCAATTTGCCTTTAGTACCTTGCGATTTCAAATCCAAATGTTACACCTCAACGTTGCTTAAGTGCTTTGCTCATTATTTGATGTGTCTGTACAGAGACTGTCAGCATTATCTCTGCCCTTTCAGTTATTCCCTGTGGTACAGGAGCTAAAAGCCTTTAAACTATATAGCAGGTTCTCTCGCCAACAGTGTTCTATTTAAATTCTACCAGCGAGAGGCACCCCATGAAATGTTAAAAATGGAAAAAAAGAACCGTTTCCCCCTGTGGCAACAGGCAGACATGCGGGCAATGACAAGCAGGAGGTTTATGTTTACCTTGTAGTTCCCACACCTTCAGTGTTACAAGCAGCTGAGAATCCACAGATGTAGCTTCCTGGGGTTCCAATAACTTTTCTTTCTTTCTTTTTTTTTTTAGAATTAGAAGTTCTCCATGACCTTCACCTCCGTGGATTTAGAAAGCATCTAATTAAATGATACCATACCACTAATTTTAAGATGTTTCAAGATTTCAGAGATGGCGAAAGTGGAAACACGTGCATTCTAGAAACAATGAAATACGATGCCGAGAAAAATTTCTGTCTCTGGACGGAACCCTGACTGATACCGTATCCTAACATCATTAGGTAAATCTCTGAGTTACAAGCGGAATCTTTTTCTTCTGAGTCTGGTTCAGAGCTGTTGTTTACACAATGTTTATTGAGTGACTATGTAATGAAATCTCTCCCTCACACCAGAAAGAAATTGTTATCCCCCACGTGCACACACACAAGGAGAATCATAGAAATCTCAAAATTGATCACATAATTTTATTATCTACTGTATCTCTGTTGTTAGGGTTTTTTTTCTGGAATATTTTATAAGAAAAGTAAGGTTAGTAACTAGACCCCTCAGAAGGAAAAGAAAACGGAAAATGGCTCATAAGATTTAACTATCCATCATAGCCTCCTTTGTTGATAAATTAACAACCGAGTTAATGTATCAAATGTATATTGTTTGGGTAATTTCCAGCAGTATAACTTCCTCTTATTAAAACTCTATTCTCAGTTATATAATGCTGAGGGTTTTTTAACTGCTGTTTTTAAAATATATTTGTTTGTATCAGTCTAGGATAGTTAACGTCTCTGCCTTTGATGATAAAAATTCTAGACTTCCTTGAACTTCCTCCCCCCTTACCTTCCCTAAGGTTATGACACTGAACTTCCTCCATCTTCTCTGGTTGTAACTTGTCCACTATCTTCCCTTGTTCCTTTCTCTTCCCTTTTTTTTTTTTAAAGGTATCATTTACATTTCAGCCTTCTCAGTCTCCTACGAAAGAGGAACAGTCCTCAACTTGAAACGCTGCCAAGTCTAGTGAAGTCTCCCAACTCACTGATTTTAAGCAATTAAAGAGAGATGTAAATCCCCACAGCCGCCAATCAATTGATTTTTCTACGTACTGGCATATTTTACAGATTTGATGGGTACAGTTTTCCTCTCCCCACAGCCTACAGCTGCAAATTTGCAACTTTTGAATCTCTGTTCATTTGCCATTTGAAAATTTTGTTTGGAAAAATTAAAACTTTTTATGCCGAGGGGAAAAAAAATCTATCAGTCAGCATTCTCCATCAGCACCATATAAGGTGAGGATATGGAAAAAGACCAGTAAGCTACTCAATAAGAATGAGTTTCACGAAGGACTTGAAACCATAACCCACCCAACAACTTCTTACCTCTGACACCTGCATGAATGGGTCTGGTCGTAAATCCTTAACTTCCTCAGAGTGATGAAAATTAAGCGTCACAGAGAAAACCATCTTTAGGCATCCATATTTCCTGATACTTAATTTTTTACTGCAACTTGATACCCATGCCTACATGCGAATGCTTCTACTTTTTAATATTTTGCAAATCACTGTGTTTTCTTTTAGTGATCTGCAAAACAAACACCTATAGATTCTTGCTTGGATCAGGTCACTTAGATACCTCTTCTCACTGTGAAAGTAGTGTTCCGTTAAACATTTTTTTGTTCAGCATATCCGAGGTGCCAGTGTCTAAAGCGAGATCTAGTCCCTGACTCAAATTACTGATATTCCATGCTACAATTGATTTATCTCACAAATACTTTATTCACCTTTCTGTGGTTCTCAGTCACCATTTATACATTCGAAGAACTTGTTTGGGGGTTGCTGGAATATTCTTAAGATGGAGAAGGGAGTTAAAGAATCTTTGATAGGAGTTCTTTAACCATCTTCAGGTAGAAATGGAGTCTAAAGAGGAGTGGTCCCAAGGAGAAGGGGAAAAAAAGGCAAGGTTATCAGCATAGTTTAGGTTACATTAATACTGTTGAACATCTAAGAAATGTAGCTATTAAAGAGGCCTCAAGCTCTAAAACATTCCACAAATCAATGATTAGATTTAACCCACTAGCAGCAAATTCTGTCTGATTCTGAAAAGCTGCTTCTGTCTTCCCACTCCATTCAGTCATGATGTCCTGTTGCAGAAAATACCGGTTCAACAGAGAAAGATGTAACCACTACAGTATTCTCCTGTTGAAGAAAGTTTACTTTACACCACGTCACTTTTACAAAAGACCTGCTTTCGTACCTGTTTTTTGCTAACCAACAGAAATCTGAAGAGGATTTCATTGTTAAGAAAAAAGATGAGAAGCAAAAACACTGTTCAGTGTTGGTTCTGCAGCGAGCCCTCGGAGAGGCAGCAAGCACTCGGGGTCGTGAGAGTGGCCCCACCAAGCTCTTTCCCTGAGAACTACACTCAGCATCCCAGCATCCAGCCGCCGTAGCTTGGAACTGTGTCTGTGAGTCTCTGTGCTGTATCTCCATTTTTTTTGTGCATCCCTTAGCAAGGTATGTCCTGAGATAATGGCTTCTTCGCTTTATGCCATTTCAGTTTACGAATGGTTTTATAGGAATGCTGTAGTTTTGGATAGTGGGGGTAATCTGTATGTGATGTAGCGAGGTAGTTAACACACCTTTCAGCAACTCCTTTGCTGTGTGTGAGCAAGGGGCGACACCTAGGGATCGGCAGTGGGCGCATCCTCATTCACCTGCTTCCAGGTTCACCAACAAAACTCTGTAGGAATGAGGTGCCTGTGACTAGCGAATACCTTTGGATAGAGAACCAGGAGACTCAAAGAAAGAGATACGGGGCCTCATCAGAAAAACAAACACACAAGTAGTAATCCTGACAGAGCAACTGGCAGAAATCAGGTAAAACAACCCATTTCCAAGAAGCAGAAGAAGACAACAGAATACTTAGCATCAGGAGGGTAAATGAGCCCAGATCTGGTAATACCCAGAGTGAAGGCAGCAACAGAGCGCACAGAAGGGCCATTAACCTTGACGACTGTAGAGAGAAAGTGATGGCTTGGAAGTGCAGACACAGAGCTGGACTCCTGAGCCACAGGAAGAATAAATTCTTTCCAAAGCAGGATTGCCTGTTTGATTTGTTTTTGTAGCCTGCAAATAAAGTATCCCATATGTTTCTGATTGTGAGTGAAATGGAGGGGAAAATAAAACATCCTACTTTCAAAGTGGGATCCAAATGTTCTCAAATGTCTCCTTCCGTGGTTGGGGATTTTATTATGGTCTCCAGAAATATTATGACCGACCGGGTGTACAATTCAAAAAGAATTTGTACAGGTGTCCAAGCAAGATGATTCTTTTCTGAAGCCTATTTAAATTCCTCTGCTTCTTGTATGGGGAAGCATGATTTAAAAATATTATCTGGACATGACTGATGGGAAATAATGCTAAATTTAAAACTTCTGATGACTACAACTTTTAAATTTGGGGTTAAAAAAACAAATTTCAGATAACACCAACAGGCTTATGGTTAGAACACAGAAGAAACTGAAAAATACAGAAAAACGCTGAGATAGCAGAAAAATGTCCTGTGTAGCCATGTCCCTTCAACTATTTTCTTCTTGTATGATTTGAAAACATTAATCACAAGTAATTTTGGAGAAAGATTTACTGTATTTTAATGTATGTATTTTTTTAATTTATATTTGAACTAAATATGTTGCAAACCATTTTCTAACCTAAGATGGTCCCAATACTAATCCATGATGTCTTCCCATTTCTGTAGAATGCAATGTTTATATTTAAAATTAACTCATCTAAAAAATACTTCTGGTGCCTAGAGTATGGGGAGATCCTAACTTATTAATTTTCCAATTAGCAAAAATTCCCCATATAATTTAATGAATAATCTATCCCTTTACTAATGGTTTCCAATGGTTCTGTGGTGGTTTTAGTTGTTAGTTACTAGATCTCAGGGAGCATTTCCAGGCTGCCGCCGTTACACCAACATGGCTGTTGATTCTTGGATCCTCTCTCTATATTCTACTCACTGTCACTTTATAATACTTTTTAATAACTTATTGGGGAAGTCTCACTATGTAGTTCTTTTAATTTTATCTCTTAGTTACACATTCCTTCAGAAGTCTGTAGACATATTTGGTCCAATTAAAAAAAATTACACTGAAATAGGATTAAATTAAATTAAAATGTATAAATTGACTAGAGAGTCTTAGTAAAATTAAATGTTAAGTCCATGTTGGTCTCCTGCTGCTCTTCCAACATATCCAGGAATGTCCCACTTTAAGATGTCCCTGCCTCGAACATCCTTCCCCAGATACTGACAAAGCTTGTCCGCTCCCTGTGCTCAGGTGTCTGATTAAAACGTCATCTTTCCAGAAAGGTCTCATCTGACCCCCTATGGTCAAATAACAGTGCCCTCCTCACACTCCATCGACTTCGCCTGCTTCATTTTGCTTCACAGCAATGATTAATATGTGACATGGACGTTGTATTCTTACTTGTTTATTTCACGAGAAGAGGAATTTTGTCTGTTTCCTGATAATTCCTCAGCTTCTACCTGATAATCCTTCAGGCACATCAAAAGTTCTAATAAATGCCCTTTGAAGAAATACATGAACTTACATGCTGTCTACACCCCATAGCTTGTGATTCCTCAAAGAAGTCACTCCAATCAGCAGAACTTCGGTCTCCCCCTTCCAAGAGCAGTTCTTCAAAAGCTCTACTGAATTGTTTCTCTGTGGGCGTGTAGGAAGGGGCAAGCTGTTTCTCCTTTAACTATTTACTACCTGCGATGCAGCATCCTTCCACCACCCCGAACTCTCTTCTAGTTCTTCAACAATTGTGTCTGAAATGGTTATACTCAGCCCATAGTAGAGGTTTTCCTCAGATTGCTTCCAAGAGCCTGTCCTGAATTTTGAACAGTAAACTAATGTTTACAAAGCACCTACCAGGTGTCAGACATCACGCCGGGAACACCCTGCAGCTACGGTCTTTTTTGATCCTCACAGCAATCCTGCTAGATACGTTGTGTCAACCCCCATATTATCAGGTGGAAAATCACAGAGTTGAAATAAGCTATCCAAAGGGTGGAACAGATCCAAGATTTGGATATAATCACAAGTCTCAAAGCTGGCTATTCTCTCTCCCTCCCCGCTCTCTGTCTCTCTTTTTTCTGTGTACCCACCCGTAATTAGCGAAACTGCGAAGCGTGAGGTCACAGTTACCAAGGCTGCTCTCACTTCTGACACCAAATGCAAGTTCTGAGAGTTCCCAAAATGATTTTTGTTTTTGAAAATTCACTACAGGGACTGACAGAACACACTAAAAGCTATTATACTCATACTTATGGTTCGTTACAGGGAAAAGATACAGAATAAAATCAGCCAAAGGAAGACACTCACAGGGTAGGGTCTGAGAGGGCTCCAACACAAATGTTCAGGGTGCGTTACACCCCCAGCATTGATATCTGACAAGCCTCTTAGAGTATTTATCACCAGCTGGGGAATTTCACGCAAGCCTTAATGTCCAGAGTATTCACTAAGGCTCCATTATGTACACGTGATTGACCAGTAATCACCTTCATGCTTGAACTCAGTTTCAAGATCAACTGATCCTGTGTGACCTAAATCACATGATTGCCCTTTTGTCGTTTTCAGCCCCCACCCTAAGACTATCAGGTATTGTTGGCTGCACCCTATGATTTGACATCAGCCTCCACCTTTAACAAATGCACTTCTATTAAGTATGACAAACGTTACCTCCTAGAAGCTGAGGGCAGTAGCCAGATCTCTCCTTGGGCAAAGCCAAATTCTTTACTACCCAGTGCCTGAGTTACCCATGTGGCCTTCAATCTCCTTGTGAAGACAACATAGCGCATTATCACGGCCAGGGTGCTCTGCCAAGTTACATAAACAAACTTAAATTTGTGGACCCAGGGAAGTTACTGCAACAGAATGGAGACAGGCTGACACACACACACAGACCAGATCGGATCAGCCCGTCAGCTGTTTCCCCAAGTGCTGGGCCCCATCTCTCAAAGCTTGTTATAGGCTTGGCAGGTTTCTACAGTACTAAGTTGAGAAAAAGCTCAGATGACAGCGAAAGTGAAACATCGGGACTGTAAACTGCTAATTGCCAATTCCATATGTTTGCAAGGCAAACAACAGCGAGGGATATTGGTGGTGAGAAATCGCTAAAGTTTGTGCTTACACAGCTAGTCAAAAAAATGGAATTATGTAAAATCTCATCTCGCACTAATTCTGCCCTCACTCCCAAATCCGGAATTCTTAATGTAAGGAAGAAGCATGTTCACATTTAAATCTCACATCTCCCAAGCATTTGCTCTAGACTTTGTGTAATCTCCTTAACCTTGTCTGTATGTTTTGAGAATATGAAACTGATGAGCAAGACAATACTATGTGTTATAAAAATGATCAATTTAGACTGCAAACATAGACTGCCTGAGTTCAAATCCAACTTTCGGTCTTCACCAGCTGAGTAATTCTCAGCAAGGTGCTCAATATTTCCAAACCTCTTTTCCTCACCCCTGATGTACCTCATTTATAAGGTCTTTGCCATAGAAGAAATGTCCCAACATTTGTTATCTAATGAGAGCACTGGGGAGAAGTGCAAACCGGTTAGTTAAAATGTTTTTTTTTTTTTTGCTGTTAATTATGCCTAATTCAAAATGGTTTCGTATTAGCTGAATTTAAAATCAGCTAGGCTACTTCTATAGATTTGGGAAACAAACATTTTCTGACTAAAGAATCTGAGCATCTTCATCACCAGTTAGTATAAACCAACAGGATGGAAGGCCCGGCCAAATGGATGAAGCTCTTGCAAGATGAATGAGTATCAATTTTGCAAAGAATAAATCACTATAGAAACGCAAAATGTAATGATTGATAGTGTCATCCTTACGCTAATGCCCCCAGTGATCTCCATGCAGGTGGGTCTCAAATGAGAAGAGAGTGGAGTGTTATGTTCCTGGTCCCTTCTTAATGACTGAATGAGGGACCATTCAGATTGTTTTCAATCCTCAAAAGAGATAAAATTGAGAATAGAATGTAGCTAAAGAGGAAAGACCCAGAGGTCATCCTCAAAAATTCCTTTTTTTCTTTCTTTTTCAGTTAGGGATTGAAGCTCATTAATCATTGGTTTTTAAAATCTCTATTCTTTACTCCTTTTTTGGTAAAGATTTGTAACTATAATCACTTTGCTAATTTCTCTGCATTTAAAAATAAGAGTAGAAATAGTTCACTGGCAAAAATACATGGTTAAATGTGTCCTTTCATAAATGTGAATAATGATAATAAATAATATAATATTTCAATATATGTCTCATTCATATATCATAGCACATATATATTGCATAGGTTATATCTATTTAAAATTATATATTTATAAATATACATTGTTATTTAATAAATATTATAACTTTCATTTTTTTTGATTCGTAATGTGATCTGTACTGTACTACTTACTTATTCTTTGATATTGCACCTAGATAATTCTGTTATCCTTAATTTTTAGATGGAATTACAGAGATTCTGGGAGGACAAGAGATGTTTCTAGAGACACAGAGTAATTGTAGAATGACAGGTATGTGAATCCTGATCTATGTCAAAAAGGTCTAAGACCTTGCCAATATTCCATCGTGATGATGGTGAAGAAAAGCAAATTAAAAATAATTGCTATTGTATCTTGAATGCTTCATATATGCAGAAATCTCAACATGTGTCAAACACTGTGATACATATTTTGCTTCTGTTACCTGAGAAAATAAAAACAGTCTCAGAGAAATCAAATTATTTGATCACGTCTGTATTCCCAGAATATGGCATGCCCGAAGACTCCTCTTCAGTTCAAATGGTGCTTCTGCCATTTGGAAGACGTTTTGCACATTCCTGGCACACTCGCTCAGGTGAGAGGCGTCAAAACTCCAGCCACCATGAAAGATCAGGGGCCAAAAATTGAAAATTTCTGAATTCTGTAATTAATGAGCCTAGATTTTTACTGCTGATCTCACACGCTTTGTCACTCTCTTTGAAGTCCAAGTCATTTCACTGCTCTGTACTTGGAATCCATCGTCAATGAAGTAAACCAAACGTGCATCACAGTACATCTGGACGTGGTGTTAAGTACATTGCATCATCGAGAAGCTTAGGAACAGTGAACGCTGGATGCGACTGTGGCTCAGCTGACTTACGTTCTAAAGGGTATTATCACATAGGAGAATGAAAACAGCATATCTGCTAAGAAGAACCGGAGGAGCCTGAACCTAAAATCTGCCCTGACCTCGTTGCTTACAGTTTCATTTATCCTCATCTAAGTGTGTAACCATAAGGCCCTTATTACCACTGATTTTGTATCGATTTGTCATATGCCAATGCTCACTTGCAACGTACTTGACATTTGACTGTCATAAAGAATGGGGATTGGCAGGCTTGTGTCAACTCCGCTCTTAACCAAACCGCTGTGTAATTGAACAGGAAAGCAGTGCTAACAGTACGCATTTGATTCCAGTTCATGTGCCCAGCGGGCTAACATTTTAGAGTGCCCATCCTTTACATCCTAATGCATGTCAAATAGTATGTAAATACCAGCAAATCTGAGGAGATCTGCAATGTCTATATGTGCCCTATGCTAATGAGCACTATCCCAGGGAACTGGAGGATTTCCTTTCCCTCTGAACTGTGAATCAGAGGATGCTTTTGGCAAGCAGATTAATTTAGGAAGCTGCTGGGAGACTGAGCTGTTAATAGATGTGAAGCGGTTAGCCCTGGGCCTTGAATTGTGTAACAGGGATGATGAATAGTACTAAGTAAACACTAATTCCTTTCACAGCCACTTAGCTATCTCCAACGACAACAAAACAAAATTAAACAAAATCAAATCCCTAACAACAACGGTACCCAGGTACAGAGAGTTGACTCGGGGAAATATGAAACATATGTCTTTCATAATCAATGCAGAGAAAGTGTTCTCATTCAGCCTGTTTTGGAAGCTTGCAAGTTGAGAAATAAAAATGTCTTCCTCATCGGGTATTGCAAAAATATAGCGATGTTTGCTGTTGACCTTTATATGTAAAGACGGAAGGGCATGGTCGTATCAGTGACTAGCGTACCATTTAAAGTTTACTTTCTTATTCATTGTCCTACATGCAAAATACTTTATAGAATGGCTCATTGTTACTCCTACTAAAATATTGGGGAGACAATGGCGGGTAACAGAAAGAACAATTTTGGTCTAACCCATCCTGGCACACTCTGTTGTTGACTGTGGAGTTTCTTAAGCTCACTGTCTATACAATGGAATAAGACACAACTCCTTCTTCTGGATATTATTGCAAGAACTAAACATAACATGCTTTAGCAAATACAAAGCCCTGTGTAGACATAAGCAATACTATTGACAGCATCTTTTATTTGCTGTTTGCTACAGAATAAATAATGCCGTGCCTCCAAAGTCTGAAAGACATCTTGTCTTCAGTCAATATAATTATTCCATACCGGGGTTCCTCCACATTTAAATTATATTTTAAAAGCAGCCTATTAAAGTGCCTTTGAAAAGTTTACATTGCACTTCCTCTTGCGTATATGGATCTTTTCCTCTTGTAAAATCCCAGGGCATTTCAAATAAGGAAAGGTCATTTAGCTCATCTGGTCGATTGTGGCTGCGATCTATTTCCCCAACAAGAAGCAAGGGAAGCGTTTCTCAATGCGTATCAGGGAAAAAACCCTCAGACCATTAGGACTAAAACATTGCATATGCCACAAGCACTAGGCACCTAATTTCATCACAGACGATTGATGATTCTGCCATTCGGGCTGAATCAGAGCCGGGACACTGGGACTCAGTGCTTCAGCAGGGAGGCAGGTTCACTGCAGCCTTCATCCAGTTTAAAAAAATATTTTATTGACACATAGAGCATTCAGAGTCATAAAAATATATCATGTTTATCACTGCTTTTATGGCATGCATAGTTATGACACAGGGGCACTGAGCCATACAGTAGTAGGCAAGCGTTCATTTCACCCTAAGCTGCTACGAATAATGCAGAGCTCAGCTTTCATCCTCTGAGCAGGCTGGACAGATTTCATCAGAAATAAGCATTTAAGAAAAACAGAAAAATCAATGCCGATGCATCTATTAGTGAAAAGTCCTGATTGGGTATGTATGTGCTCAACAAGCCTGTTGGTAATCCACCAGTGCACATTTCTGCCAAAGGCATCAGATTGCTAAACTGGAGATTTTGAAAAATGATCGTCTTTCATGGATGCGGAAATCCAGCCAGGAAATTTACCTTTAAGCACTCTGACTAACACCCATAGTTTATGATTCCATTATCACACGGACTCTGATGTACATCTTTACGAGAGCTATTTCCTGAAGAATAATGACCCAAGACTTTTGGTTTTTTGCGTTACTGAGTGGACAAACAGTTAAATCTGGATCCAGAGTTAACACAGCTCTCCATTATCTAAGGCTGGGTTAGGGCAAAGTTGGTGGGACCAAGTGTTGCAGAAAGATCAGAGAAAAGATTGACATTTGCATATAAATGGCAAGTGTGAGTAAGTGGAAAGGAAGCATTAAGAAATTTGCATCTGATTTAAGCTTTGTCCTTATTCAGTAGAATGCACTTGTCACAACTTGTTGGGCTGCGTTAGAATGGGAGCCAGGGACAAAGACAACACTGAGAGAAATGGTGGCAAACAAAGTCTTTATAAACATGGATTGCACATCTCTCAAGCGCTCAGAGAAAGTGCTCGAGACTTTCCCATAGGGTGATCTACCTTGACCTGGCTACATGTCTAGCTTATCCGGAGACTTAGACAATCTCTCCTTATCAATCCCCAACTCCTACAGCCTCCGAAAAGGTTGTTACTTTTCTTCTGAGATGCTACCAGACTTTCCTCTGTGTTAAAGCACATGTATAGACTTTTTCATGTAGGTTAAATGAATTCTGTCAAGGCAGAAACCATCTCACTAAGGTGTCTCTGTCCCACGGTGCCCAGTATCTCATGATGGAACAGCAAATGGCATATACCAAGCCCCAAAGGAACAAACGGTGAATGAACGAATAAATTAGGAAAAGCGGCAGTGCAGAATAGCACTGTCAGAATGCTCTGCTTCTACTGTGTTTCATTCATTGCACTAAGATGCACCACCACCTATGAGAGCTGCTGAACATAGAAAATTTAGAAGAGACATAGTTTCCTTAAGAGCATAAAAATAAAAAGTAAATACTGCCTTTGTTGCAAAACTTCCTGTTCTTTGTTCCAAGTGCTAAATTTAGCACTTGACATTCTTTGGGTCCAAGACAGGCATGCATGAGCAGGTGCAGTCTTAGAATCAGACAGTGAGCAGCGGTGGACGTACCCGCAGCCTAACATCAAAGAATAAAGCAAGAAAAGGTTTCTGTGACATTGAAAATAAAGGTATACACGGTTGTGTTTTATTGTGTTTAAAATCTGGTGTCAGCTGCCATATAATGAACTAAGCAACAGCTGGTTTCTTTTGTAATAACCTGGTAGGACGTATTGAAGTCTCTTCTGTATTCTGGAAAGAGAGTCGCAGGGAAGGAGTAGTTTGGCTCTTTGGCACGACGGAGTCATTTACCTGCTCGGGTTGGCTTGCCGGAGGATTGTGAAGAATTGCAGGCAGGCATTTTTTCCGTTGGTGGAACAATTGTTCATACAGAGCTTAACTCGTCTCCGTGGCTTCCAAGATACTTCTGAAGTGTGCTGTTTAGAGAGGAGGGAAAAAAAGAAGTTGTTTTCAACCAAGAAGAATAAAAAAGGAAAGGGAAAATGATGCATGCTTTATGCCACCTAATCTTCTTATTTTAAAGCTGCAGTGTTGAAAGAACTGCGCCCTCGCTGCACGTGACATCGTGTTGGGGGCCAAGTGCAAACCTGTGTCGTTTAGCAGCTCCACCGCTAGCCTGCTGTCAAAGTCTGGGCAAGATACTTCACTCTGTTGTCTTAGCTTCTTCATCTGTAAAACAGGGAACAATTAAACACTTATTTCTGAGGAATATACAAGTTGATGCACATAAAACACTTAGAACAGCACCTGACACGTAGTCCTTTTGTGTGTTAAATATTATTTGTGAGGTCAGAAAGGTTATTTTGGGGACGTTGGACAAAATTTGGACAAAATTTGCTTTTCCTGCTTCTTTTGCCTCCTGGGTCAGAGTGTGACAAAAGTTGCTGTTAAAATGTGAGCATTCAGCTTCTACTGAAACGTCATACACTGAAAATCAAAGGAACCGCCTTCCCCAAGTTTTCATCACCCACTGAATGAGGCTAGGGTTCTAGTGTTCCCACGTCTTAATAACGTGATCCTTACGTTTCCCATCCGTTATCTCCCTGCTGCCCCCAAACCTCCCCTAACTTATACACAATACGGACCACTTATCATTCTTCAAACATACCTGAGCATTGACCTCTGTTCCTTCTACGTGGAATGACTTTCCCCTCCAAACCTTGCCTTTTCTTCAAGGCCAAATTTATATATTACCTCCTATAAAAGATTGTCCTCGATTCATCCAGGCAGAAAAAATAACTTTCCCCTCTATATTTTGACATTATTTTCTCATGCCTTCCACTCGGAAGTTTTACTCTAAGCCTCACTTATTTGAGTATCTGCCCCACTTCTACTAATAAATCATCTGCCTCTGAAAACTGAAACTGAAGCAACTGACACTATCCTTGCCCACAACAGACACTTGATAAATGTTTCACGAATCAGAGAATCTGCCCACTTCACACGCAGACACATAGATTTGACGAAAAGCCTCCATCCCTAATACAAGAAGTAAAGACATCTCCCAGTATTCATTCGGGGAATATTTATCGAGAATTGGTGCTATTCGGGTTGGTGCTAGAAATAGAAAGATTAAAGTCTGACCTGGAGGACTTTTTTGAGTCATTTGCCTTCTCTTCTTGAAGACTATATGTAAATAGACAAGTGATGGTTTGGCAGGCGACAGCGTGGGCTGGCTTCACAGGAGAGGTGGCATTTCGAGTGAATCCTGGAGGAGTTCTTCAGATGAAGTGACTTAGGGTGGCAACCAGGTGGAGGGAGCAGTACAAACAAAGCCTCTAAGTTATGATAAATAATAATTAGAAGAATAACTGGCATTTACTGGGCACTTATTAGATGTCAAGTGCTATGCTAAGCTCCCTAATCATCACCGTAAATCTAGGAGTTAGGTATGGTTACTATTTTCACTTTACCAAAGCAGAGACTGTGGCATGTTAGTAAGAGTTCACTAGAGAAACAGAACCGATAGGAAATTAGGTATATATATATATAAAGAGACAGACAAACAGACAGAGATAGAGGCCGAGAGAGAGAGAGAGACAGAGAGATTTGTTTTAAGAAATCAACTCATGTGATTGTGGAGCTGGTAAGACTGAACTCTGCAGGGTAGACTGGCAGACTGGAAACCTAGGGAAGAGTTAGAGTTTGAAGACCTTCTGCTGGCAGAATCCCCCTTTCTTTGGGGAAGGACAGTCTTGTCTCTTAAAACCTTCAACTGATCGGATGAGGCCCACCCACGGAATGAAAGGTAATCTGCTTTACTCAAATTCTAACAATTTAAATGTTAGTCTCATCTAAAAAATACGTTCACAGACACATCTGGAATAATGTTTGACCAAATATCTGGGTGCTTTGGCCTAGCCAAGTTGATGCACAAATTAACCATCACATATGACCTAAAAAATCATTCAGTGAAGCTCATATAGCAAATTGCAGTAGAACTGGGATTCAGACTCCTACTTTACATTGCCTAGTTCACAGACTTAGGAACAAGTTAAATTTCTGGAAAGGGCTAGGTCATATTCAAGCCAGAACTTTTAAGGCAAAGCTGAGAGTCAGAAATGGAAAAACTAGTTATGACTGCCAAATCTAAATAGGTAGGCCAAGGGTTGGAAGCCAAGCAGAAACAGAATCAATGTGGAAACAGGTGTTGAACAGGAAGAGGCTTTGCAATGTCTAATCACTTTCTTGGGCAGCTGAGTGCATGGGTGTGTTGGTCTATTAGCCTAAATGACAGGAAAAATGGGTTTGAAGGCAGGCCGACTGGAATCTGGCCAACCAGCCAAAAGGTTGTTGTGAAAACTCAGGCCCAAAATGATGGGAGTCCAAGTTCAAGATAATAACAAAATAGTTAATACAGATGTGAAACAAGTCATCGAGTTCAAGTTCACATAGCTGGCAAATGGCAGAACCCTTGGCCCTGTTTTGCAGTTATATTTATTTAGTTAACACTGACCAGGTTCTCAGCATTGCTGAGCAGATAAAGAGAGAGACACAGAGACATTAAGTGTATCCAGAGAAAAATTCAAGGAAGATGTTCAATGAGAGACGCTGGGCAGTAGCAATGGTGTCATGCTAAGAAACTTGAAGATTTGCAATGCCTTGAAAAGAAATATGAGGAAAAAAATTAGCTACATTAGGAAATTATCCCATATTGTGCTGGGGGAGAAAAAGTACTCTAAATAGATAAAATGTAAAGACTGAATAAGGGAAAGATGAAAGTAAGTTTATTGATTAGCAAGACACCGTGCTATGCTGTTCAGATTGGTCATCTAATTTAATCCATTAGGTATTATCAAAAATAAGTGTTTGTATCCTTTTTACTTCAAGAAGATTAAGTCATTTGCCCAAGGAACCATAGCTGGTGATGGTAGATTTGGTATGGGAGCCCAGGAATAGCTGTTTTCAAACTCCATGTTATTTTCATTGCGATAGGACCATTCTGACAGAAGATAAAGCCAGGGACATTGGTGTTTCCCTGAGTGTCACAGGTGAGAAGGTACTGATTTAGAACCCTTTCTTTTTTAATAATAAGCTCTGTTGAATGAATCAAAGAACACTGAAAAACATTAAGGTCTCCTGTTTCCAGGACGTTAGCCTTACAGATAAAGCATTTCACAAATGATTCCGGAACCTAGAACACATGTCCATCATCCACTCCACACCATGGAGAACTGGTATAATCCAAGAGTTAGCTTTCTACGAGTGGAGAAACTGAGGCTGTGCCAGACATGTCCCCTGATTCTGCCTTCATTATTCCATGTCACAGATGGTTCTGTGGGTGGAAGTCCAACTGAATGTCCTTCCTGCTCTAGGTCAGGTGTCTCCCACGTGGCAGGGGTGCAAATGGTAGCATTGTGTTCAATGAATTATCACTGCCCTCCCAGCTCTTGATGAACTAGGCAGGATCAGAAAGCAACTTCCCATTGCGTCTAGTAAATCAGAGCACAAAAATACCAGCCTACTGTGAGTATCACTCACATCCAAAGTCAGCTTTAAAAGCCCAGATAAACAGTTCAATAAATTTAAGAAAATTGCAGTTGCTCATAAATTATAAGCACTTCAACTCTCTGTATATTTTCTGATCAGTCCATAAACAACATGATGAAAGCCATAAAACTGATTAATTTATAAACTATAAAGTGGTCATATACTTAGAGAATTTACAAAAAGTATTTAAACTTCCAAGTTAGCCAATAGGGAATGGTAACTGAAAATCATCATATATTCACAAACTCTTTAAAAATTTTATGTAAGACTTAATATTACTTTCCAATAAAAAAAAACTTGATTTTTTAATGTTTGCATTGGCTGCTTTTTCATTAAAAAAAAATTCTGTGGCATCTATAGGACACCAATGAAAGAAAGGAATTGTCTTCTATTTGAATCTTCAGGAAAAGAATAGGAAAAGATATGTGATATTTACACATATCACATGGCCAAAGACCAGCATCTGAACCATTATTCAGCAAATACTTTCAAAACACCTATTTTATGCTAGATTCTGGGGACTCAAAGTTATCAATATATAGCACCTACTCTGACAGAAGGCAAAACTTAGAAAGGAGAAAGAGATAATTAAGCAGGTAGTTTTATGCAAAGAATTCAGTGAGTTAAACATAAGTAAATAACTGGATAGATGGCTGGGTGGATAGACAGATAATAGATGATGTTATAGACTGAATTGTGTGCCTATAAAATTCATATGTTGAATCGCCAATCCCCCAAATGTGACCATATTTAGAAATAGGGTCTTTAAGAAGGTAACTGAGGTTAAAAAGGTTATAATATTAGGGCCTTAATCTGATAAGACTGGTGTCCTTGTAAGAAGAGGAAGAGGTACCAGCAAGCTAGTTCGCTCTCTCTCTCTTACTCAGATCCCACACTCAGAAGAAAGTCTATGAGAGGACACAGTGAGAAGGTAGTTATCAGCAAACCAAGAAGAGAGCCCCCATCAGAAACCAGCCTTGCTGACACCTTGATCTCAGATTTCTGCCCTCAGTCAGATAATGAAGGTTTGCTGTTCAAGCCACGTGGTGTGTGGCTATCCTGATACCTGACATCTGTGGGTATCTGTGACATCTTGTTATGACACCCCAAGCACACTAAGACAGATGGTTATGTGGATAGAGAGTAGTACGGAATCAGAGGATGGGTTACCTAAATCTCTAACTGGGTGATGAGGAAGTCTTCAAAGAAGATCATGATTTCTTCCTCTTTGATTTGCTCACTTTAAGTTATAAGTGTAATACATATTTACTTTAAATTTATAACAATGTAGAAGACATATAAAATTTAAAAACATGAAAGCACTATATGTGAGTCCAAATCTTCAAAGGCAGGCATGTTCAAAGTGCCCAGTGTGAATACTTTTAGGCCACTTACAGGAGCTAGTTTGCAAGAGTGGGAAGGCATTCCCTAGGGGGTGCCTGGAAGATACAGCAAGTGGAGCAAAGGGAAGGGTATGGGCAAAAGTAAGAGGTTGAAGGGGAGAGGAATGAAGAGGAACCTCTCATTCAGGGGAGTGCTAGCAGCATGTGTGGTTAAAGTTAACATGCATGAGGTCATAAATTACATGCGCAATGGTAGGCACCACGTTGTGAAGGTATTATGTAAAGAAGTGAGTTAAAGATAGGAACACGTGGCTCCATAAAAAGGGAAAAACAGTTGGTGAATATAGGAAAGTCCTCAACTTCACTCAAAATTAGAGACAAGCAAGTTAAAACTCTACTGAAATATTATTTCTCATCTTTCTGATTGGCAAAAATCCAAAAGATTTACAGAATACTTTCTTGATGAGGCTGTGGAACTACATTGCTCTTACACATTGCTGTTGGGAATGGTCAATGGTACAATCTTATAGAGGGGAATTTGACAATAACCAGCAATATTATAGAGACGGTCATCTTTAACTTAGCAGTCCCACTTCTGGAGCTATATATATAAAATATATACTAAAAATATATTTTAAAAAAATTCAATGCAGCATTTTTTTCAGTAAAGGCAAAATACTAGAAACAACCTAATTATCTTTTGAATAAGCTGGCCCAACCCCATGGTGGAGCACTATGCAGCTGTGAAAAAGAATAAGGAAAGATACTACAAAGTGATCTCCAGGAAATACCAATAAGTGGAAAGAAAACAAAATAGAAAAAGAATATATAACAAGCTACTATTTATCCTATAAGGGAATTCAGAATATATAGAGAATATATATATATTTGCCTATATTAAAAAATGACAGAATAAACCAAAAATAATTTTAAATGGCTACCAACTAGTGAGACTAGGGGTAAGTTTGAGGAAGAGAGGAAAATAATCTAAACTCTTCTGAATATGACTTTTATAAACTTGACTTTGGAACTAAGCAAATATTTTAAATTTATAAAAAATAAATTAACAAAAAACTGTTTATAGGATTTGGAAGACAAATGAAATGAAAGGATTAACTATATGTAAAGGTGGTCATTAAAACTACTTAAAATGGAACTGTCCCAAATCTTTGACCAAATATCATAACAGCATATACCCAAAGAAAAAAAGAAGTGCAGAACCAACCAAACAAACAAAATAAACAAAAAAACTTCACAGTGTTTTTAATAATCCTCTGATCATTGAGTGAATGGTGGATAGGTAATGTCATTCTGAGTCTGTGACATGTGTATTAGTGGATAAAGTAAATGGATAATTAAATCAGTGCACCCGACCACTGTGATTTTTAGCATGCGAGAAAAAAACACGTGTAAAGGCTGATGAGGTTAAGTTAAAACCATACTGAATTGAGGGTGTTTGTATTAAATTACTATAAATTTTCTCTTTTAAAAATATTCATTTTATAGAACTATCCACTAAAAACAGACTAACGACAATCAGCAGCCCAGTAGAAATAAGCACTTTGCTTATCCATATTATAATCTCTAATGAGTATATAGCTCATTAATAGGACCCAAGACTTGTTGCAGAAACACCTAAATCCAGGCCTGAGACAGAAATGTGCAAACTGTTTTGATAGCAAAGATATTAAAAACTATGGGAGTCACAACAAGCAACTCAGGAGCCAATGGAAAAAATTTCCCACTTGCCACATATGGGATAACTTTAGTCTCAGTGAAGATAATTGCAATGGATTGAAACATCTCAAATAATCTCATCTGTTAGATCTTGGAGTTCATCATTTTACAGAGGAAAAATAAACTATTGCTTACCCTTAAAAAACAAATCCCCGTAGTTCATTTTTAGAGGATTCTGGGGAAACCAACTCAACAGTCGGAAAACTGCTAAATAAAAGGAATTATTCAACATTTATAAATACTGAAGCATTTATGTTGCTCCTCTTTTATTTTTACAAATTCTATCTCAGTATTACCAAGTAGGTGATAACTAGTAATTTCTGTATTTAAAATAGTCCAGATAATAAATAAAGAACTAGTACAAATTAGAATTTATCCGTAAATAAATGGAGTCAGAAGACCACTCATTAATTTCAAATTGTATGTTCTACTTTTAATCTCTCTCCCACATTTATTAATTCCTTCAGGTCATTGACACTTAAAGGTGATTCCTATTCCTCGTTCACAAGGTTCCTAAAGCAAACTTGTGTTTTCGCCCTGCATGCTCCTTCCCTGGACTTCGTGTTTGCATTCTTAGATGACATCACACTTCCCCCATTTCAGTATCTTGAAAATTTTGTTACCCTTGACTCATTTTTTCCCCATGATTTTCTGTACCAAGCTACCAAGTCCTGTCTATTTTACCACAGCAATATCTTAAAAACACATCTCCTCTCCCCTGTTCCCTTTCTCAGATGCACATTTAGACCAAGTAATCAGAGCCCCAATCAGATAATCATAGGGGGCTCTGTTCTGGCCCTCCTGTGGACGTGTGCTTCACCAAAAGATGGAAAGTTCCAAAGACCAAGGGAATTTGCACACGTGATGCTCACATATCCCACTGTAGATCACAGTGAAGGTATCCGTGACCTTAGGCTCCCTTGCCCAAGTGGCCCTAGGTTGTCCTTCCAAAGACACCCTATGCCACTTGCCATGGCTGTCGGAAGAGGGAATGTGTGTGGAGTGTGGCCTCGAAGGTCCATATACACAAGAGATCCTTTGTGGTGGATGGAGCCTGGAATTGAAAGAGATGAGTGTACAAAAGTCTTGGTGTCTCCATTTCAATTCTAACCCTGTCTCCGCAAATGTCGAAACCAAGCATGCCCCCGACTCTAGTGAGAGGCTGTCATCTTTTACAGGAACCATTGTAGTAATCGTAAGAGTACCGTTATCCACTTCCTGGGAATCTGGTTCAACATTTCTAAAATTCTGAAATTCAAGAGCCAGCAGGATGAAAATGACGTGGAGATGAGTTAAATAGGTGAGTCCTTGTCCTCGAAGGAACTTCTCGGAGGTGGATTGGGAATCTACCAGTGTAATATCTCCCTGATAACTCTGTGTGGCGAACGTGGTGGGGACGCACTTCCTCCCTCCAGCGCATCCTGTGCTCTGCTGCTGGATTAGTGTTAGTCAGGCTCGGTCCTAGTCACACTATCTGCTTCGCAACATTTACAATAGTTCTCCATTGTTTTAAAGCTTACTATTCCTCAATATTATGCAAATACAACTTTTCCAGGCTAATCAAATGTAATTTTCATAATTTATTCTATACTTCAGTGGTTGGCAAAGATTTTACGAAAGGGCTAGATGGTAAATATTTTAGTCTCTGCAAACCAAAAAGTCAGCCATAACTATGCAAATTTGAACAAGCAGTCATAGACATTAGGTAAATAAGTGGGTGAGTCTGTGTTCCAATAAAACTTTATTTACAAAAGCAAGATAAAGCATAGGGCCATAGTTTACTGTTCCTGATACAGCTGAACTGATTTACTCACTCTTTCAGAAGCACCCTCCATCTGTTCGTGCTACGTCCTCCATTTTTGCAGGTCCATGTCCTACTCAGGATTCATTCCCAAAATGAATCGAAACTACAATGAGATATCACCTCACACCAGTCACCAGTCAGAATGGCCATCATTAAAAAGTTTACAGACAATAAATGCTGGAGATGGTGTGGAGAAAAGGGAACCCTCCTACACTGCTGATGGGAATGTAGTTTGGTGCAGCCATTATGGTAAACAGTATGGAGATTCCTCAAAAAACTACAAACAGACTTACCATATGATCCAGCAATCCCACTCCTGGACATATAGCCAAATGGAACTCTAAATTGATACAAGCACCCCAATGTTTATAGCAGTGCTATGTACAATAGCCAAGACATAGAAACAACATAAATGTCCACTGACAGATGACTGGATAAAGAAGTTGTGGTGTACACACACACACACAATGTAATGCTACTTAGCAATAGAAGAGAATAAAATAATGCCATTTGTAGCAACGTGGATGGACCTGGAGATTGTCATTCTAAGTGAAGTAAGCCAGAAAGATAAAGAAAGTACCATATTATATCATTCATATGTGGATCATTCTTAAAAAAAAGGAAAAAAGAAAAAAGAAGACACTAATGAACTCACCTACAAAACAGAAACAGACTCATAGATATAGTATGGTTACTGGGGAAAAGGGGTGGGAAGGGATAAATTTGGGAATTTGAGATTTACAAATGTTAAACACTATATATAAAAATAGATAAAAAACATTTTTTTTTCTGTATAGCACAGGGAACTATATTCAATGTCTTGTAATAATCTTTAATGAAAAGAATATGAAAACTAATATATGTATTTATATGCAGGACTGGGACATTGCACTGTACACCAGAAATTGACATGTTGTAACTGACTATACTTCAATAAAAAAACCAAAGCAAATCAAAACAAAACAAACTTCCCTAAGCAGCCTAGTAAAGAATTCCCTCTGTGCCTGTCACAGGGTGCCTAATAGTCTTACTGGCCTCCCTTTTTAGTTACATACCTGATTGTTTCTCTAATTTAAAGGCAAGGATACCTCTGTTTGCCTCTTAGCATCTGGTTTTCTGGCTTTATTTGTTTATTCAACAAATGTTTTGTCACAATTAGAGAGAGCAGATGCAGTAGGCATCTATTGCTTATGCCCACCAGCATCCATTCACTGCTCCACTAAAGGTCCAATCCTTCCCTCACTCAGCCCCGACGCTGCACACAGAATGCAGCCCACTCAGGAATCCAGGGGTGGGTCCCTGACTCCGTCTTGGAAGATCACAGCACCACCTTCTACCCAGCACAGTGACTGAGTCAGAGACGAGCCTGTGATCAATCTGAGTCAATGAGACAGACTCTTGCTGAGACCACTGATCAACTGTCATTTCTTCATTCCCACCTGCTTTGGACATGAAATGATTTAATCCTGAAGTGTGCAGTTATTCCACCAGCACAAGGAGTCTGAGAAGAAAGTCAACCTGAAATACAAAGAATAAATTGGTTAGAAAGACTGATTCCTGGAGAAAACCATTTTGGCCCTCTGTACCAAGAACCCTAAGCCGGCTGTGTCCTCCAGACATGCTCCTTACCCCAGCCTTCTCTTCAGCAAGAGGAAATAATTTCCCTTTTATCCTAAACCTGTTTGGGTTAGGCTTATTTTATTTGCTACTAAAAAAAATAAAAATCCTGATATTAAGTAGGTCATCAATAAAGTTCAGAAGAATAAGTGAAATAATGACCCAACCATAGGGTATAGTAATAAAAATTAATGAACTCTCCTTTCCTGTATCCAGAGATGACCCAAAAAGAGAAAGCTATGTATGATCCAACTTTTCAACATTTATTTCAAATCATTCCAAAACCTTAGGAACTTGGAGAAATGGGAGAAACGGAAGAGATGGCATTTTCAGAGCTCATTTCAGAGGGCCAACAATAGGTGTGACATTTATCTCCCATAACAAAGTATCTCGGGCGAAAATCATTAAGCGATACTCGAGAAGTTCTCTCGCGGCAAATGTGACACTTGTTTTAAGCTTAAAAAGAATCAGAGAAGGGAGGGAAGGAAGCCAAAATCCTCAGTGCACAGAATCCAGGCAGTGACAAAATGCTGGGAAACAGAAGAGCAGCTGCCTCTGGTTAGTCTCTGAGCCACAGATTACACGGACTAACACCACTTTTTAAAATGTTGTTTTCAGCTGGATGAAAAATGATGTTTGCTCTCTTTCATTTGAGGATTTTCCATATCTCAGAAATGGCTTCGCCATAAAAAAATCACTGTTGAAATGAAAGCGCTAATATCAGCCTGACCATGAGACAATAGGTCTAGTTAAAAAGTTATTTATCAACGTAAATGACCTTGCCCATCTGACACGTTTTTATGCAGAAAGGAATAGAGTAATAGACCCAAGCTTTTATAATGCAATGCCCTGTAACTAATGATTTTCTGAAAAATAATTTTGCATTCCTAACAATTTTATGAGGAAGCTAATGATTCAAATGATGAATGGTTATTCAAATAAAAAAGAAAAGAAAAAAGACTGACTTTGTGTGGTTAATGGATTCTCATAGCTAATGAGAGAACACCACTCCTGCAATTTTAGGGAGTGTTGCTCTCTGAGTGATGATGGATCCTGAAGATGATTACACATTTACCCTGGTGACTTACATATGAATCTTCTAAGATAGATTTCCATGCCTGTTGCATCATTTTGCTGCTTATGCATATATTGTATTATGACTTCTTTAAACATTAAGAATGCTGAAGGAGGAACATCCAAGTGAATCGCTCTTTTTGTTAAGTTGGTGCTATGATCTCTTAACTTCTAGTCATTTCTTTTAGCTTTTAATACCTTATAACTTGTTGAACATGACTTTAAAGTAGACAATATAGCAACTGAAAAAACAATACTTTTTAAAATTTAATTTAATTTAATTCATTAATTTATTAATTTTTTGCCCTAGAGTGGTTCTTCTTACATGGGGCCAATTCCTCACACTCCTTGACAGAGTCTGGAGAAGTTTTTTGGTTGTCACAGTTGACAGGAGGCTGCTACTGACATCTAGTGGGTAGAGGCCAAGGATATTGTTAAACGTCCTGAATATGCAGGACAGACGCCAGTAGTTAACTATCTAGTTCAAAAAGTCAGTGACGTCAACCAGATACCTCGCCAAAAGCAGAATTTAAGGACCCAACTAAATGAAAACTCTCGGTTTCCTTTTCTCACTTACCTCCAGCCCAGTTCTTTAACCTTTACGAAACAGTACCAATCTTGATGACGCCTGTTAAAATGTGCAACCTCCCACCAGCAGCCAGACAATTCCTCTCTGCCCTTCAACTAGTGTGCTGCTCTCTTACTGGTTTCTGAGTGTCTCCTTAATTGAAATCATGTTATTGAAGAGGTCTCCAGCCACGTTCATGTCATCACCTTCAGATAAACTATTTCAGCAGCTGGACAGCCACCCGGCATTTAGGTACCATGCGAGATGAAGGAGAATTTAATGAGGTTTCTTTCCACCTACCTAAGGTACGGAGAAGATGAATCCATGAGTTGGAACATAGACTGCAGAATAAAAAAGACCACAATTTAGAATTGGCTTCATGGCTTTAAATCAGTATTGTCTGCATTGTAATAGTGATTATATGGGAAAATGAGAAGTAATTTCCAGCTTGTTTTTAAAGTATATTGGTTCTATCTGAAGAGGGGAAAAAAAAAACCCCACAATTTTTATGGAATCCAATAACAAAATGACAGTCACTTTAAGACCTAAAATATGATTTCAGTGCTTGGCTCAAAGAGTTGGTAGATGTGCCATTTTACGCTGGCTGACACATCTGTGCAGGGCTCCAGAGCAGTACCATTTGGTCACAGCTTTGGCAGATTGCTGTCACCCAGAGACCTTTTAATAAGACCAAATTTGAGCAGCGCCATGTGAAACCCACCACATTATTGGATCACATAACTATATACCTAGTGGTCTGGAGCTTTATGATGTAAAATCTACTTCCAAGTGTAAATAGCTGCCACCCTGAGGTGAATGGAAAAACACCAGCTAGCTTCTTCCAGGCTTAGAATAACCTATTCCTATTGGGCAACAAATGGAGAATAACCCATTCTTACTGGGCAAGAAATTACAGGTAGAAGATTACCCTGTTCTAGAAGAGGCTACTCAAAAAGGAGCTGTCCATATAACAAACTAAGGAAACAAATTACTCTAATCACTAGCACTGTGGGTATCTATGGAGAGTGTCCTTTTGAAGACTATACTCATGTTTCAAGAATTAATGAATAAGAAGGTATGTCCATGTATAGGATATGCTGTCCTTTGGAAGGGACACAATGGCTGCTTCAATTCAAAGATTTTGGGAGCCTGGATTCCATACACTACCATTGGAATAAAAGTGTGAAATGTTTAGCTCTGAGGTGAGTTTGGCAGCTGAACTCAGTTAACAGACCGTTTAAAATACTATGACTCCTCTTTAGAAGGACTGAAAACATTTTTTCCTAATACTCCGTTTTGGATGGTTTAGGTAGATTCTGAAGGAGAGTTTCCCTTGACATGTAAGCCTTTTCTCTTCCGAGAATTATAACTTTAATTCTTCATAAAAATGCAAAGAGTCATGAAAAGTGTTTGAGAGGAAGAGAATATTAGCATGAGAAATCAACCTGAAAAAGCAATTCATTTGAGCCATGTTATGATATTTTATCCCTGAAATGTCTCTAAACATAATTTCTATCATTTAATGACTCAGGTAAAACAGAAAGATCATCCCATTTCAATCTCTTTTTTTTGTTATAAAATATAATGGTAGTATTGAACAGTACCACATGGTACAAATTCTTTCAAACCACTTCTAGAAAATGAAGAGGAACTTTTACTTAACTAGACATTTCTGAGATGAATGATATTTCTTGTAAATTATATTTCCTACGAAAGCCAATATTTTTCCCTCTCCTTCTGAAAACTTCAGATTCTAATTGTCATTGTTCAATTTTCTTCTCATTTACTTATTAAAAACCTTGTCTTTAGTGCTTCTTAAATGCAAGGGCCTCTACCAGTCATAACTGAGAATAAGGTAGCTCCTTTGCCTCTTTTTATCTTGAGATTATAGCAACTGTGGGAGAAGAAATTTAAGAAGAGGGCAAAAGTGGAAAGAAAATAATAAGGTTTATGAAGAAGTCTATTTCATGCTATTATGGACAAATGACATTGAGTCCCTGCAGTGTAAAATCCTGTGTACAAATGAAAGTGAAATGAAACAATTTTATTTATTTATGGTATTTTATTGGTATTTGAAATATTAAAATAATGAAATGCACATGGGAAGCAATTTTAAGTAGTAGCAGCAACATATGCTTGAAATGCATAGTTACTTACAGCTCACTGCAAACATAATAAATAGGATGTATTTCTTTACAGAGTAAAATATATGAATAAAATAAAAGGAAAAAAAAACTAAAAGAAGAGAATAAGACATTATCGAAAGAAAAGCAAGATGAGGAAAGTCATCAATAATGTCAAGGATGGAGCAGCAGTTTGTATTTTGTTATCTGAATTATAAAAGCATTATTTTTATTTAAATATTCCTGTTGCAAATCTTCTGTCAATCTGAGGATCTCTATCACTCTGGAAAAATCATGGAATTAAAAAATCTTTAAAACTGGAAGGATCTTGAATATAATCTTATCCAAATTCACGTGAAGGGATGGGCCTGGAAGTAAGTTAATTCTGTCTTTTTCCATTATCAGGGCGTGAAGTAACTCCACTGAATTCAGAGTTGGATTTTTTTTTTTCCTTCCCCGAAATGAGATCTGAGATTTAGGATTCACATGTGAAAAATAAGGCAAAAAAGAAATCAAGTAATCTACTGATGCTGAGGGCAGAGTAATGATGCAAAATTTTGATGAACTTGGCAACTGAGGATATTTCTTTCATTTTAATCACAAGCTGACATTAATTTCAAAGGTAAATGATGAGGTTTTTGCCTGTATGCATGTATTTATAAATGCTCTAGGCACTGGTATCCTAACTTGAATAATTGTTGAGTACTTTTCCAGGGTTGGAACTTTGATGTGGTTGAATGCAAATTCACTGAGGTGAAACTGGATTACAATGATCATCAGGGGAGACCCCTTTTGCCATTACACAAATGAGCCAAACACTAGAAAATAGCTCCAGCACATCTGCTTATAATGGTGTTTGGCATTTGAAACCAGATTATTTGGATCATCCGTGATATCTTAACAACGATCCAGCCCTCAGCTTGCTAATAATTCATGCCTCTCAGTATAGAAATACAAAGCTTGTTTGGGCAGAAATAAATAATATGTAAGCTTCATTTTATTCTGAAATGAACATTGTAGATAATTCTAAATGAAGTTCTTTTTCTTTCCAGTCATACACTCTGAATTTCCTGGGTACAACAAGCAGACGGACTTTTGCTAAGATGCAGGCCCTACTGCAAAGTCAACATTTTGTGTATGGCCATAAATCACGTTATTAGAGATTGAGAGGGAACAGGAACTTTTACCTGGTCAGAGAGCTAACCCATTTTAAACAAAAACAACTCAGAAGCTGATCTCTTCCAAAGGAAAATAATGACAGTCAGTTTGTAACTAATCCAGGTGTAAATCTAGTCTTTAACTCCAAATGTGGGCAAGTATTCTTGGCTCATAACTGGACCCACATTGATGGTCCCCCATCTGGCTTATCCTGAGAATCCCTTCGGGCCCACCCAGACCTGCTAGATGGGAATCTCTGGGGAAAAGATCACAGACTCTGTATTTTTAATAAAAGTTCTCCCAGTGCTTTTGACGATCCATCAGACTTGGGGAAAGATAGTCTGGATGAAACTTATTTTAATAAAAATAAGATTTAAAAGAACTGAGACCAAAATCAATTTCTTGTAGATCATAAAAGCCTTTCAAATAAAATGGGAGCTCAGTATATTCAGGAATCTCAGTGTGAAACCGTAAATTATTTGATAATTTATTGGTCCATGAAATTTATTGTGTTGATAGGCGTGGGGTTTTGTGTAGAATGAAAGATTTTCTTACAATAGCGTCTACTTACACTGGATCCTAACACCTAATGAGTGAATCTCTGGCATCTTAGTGAAGAAAATTTACATTAAATTAAATCAAATCGTAATTCAGTTTCTCCCAGTCCTCCAGTATATAGCCTTGCAGAGTGACTTGGCTTGTATTTGCTCTAGGATGCCATAAACTTTGACCAAAGATAAGATTGACTAAATATTTTATATCTATTTTATGCTTGATTTGCTTGCATCCAGGAATTCAACGTAACAATGATTGTTCCAGATTCAAGGTGACTTTGAAATGAATTCATTCAATAAACATTGATTAAATCTGCGCCAGGCCTTAATTTGTGTGATAGAGTGAAAGTCTTTTATCAGTTTAGTTTCCATTAAAAGAATCACAAATCATATATTGATTTTTACAGACATATAAAAAGTATTAGGTAACAAAATACGTAAGAAATGGGGTGATTCAGTCATTAGGTATGAAATACCAGTAGTGCATGACTGGTTGCTTCCTCTTAGATCTGCTCAGGTCAAAGCCATTTATTGCACTGTTGTGATGTTCAAGGCACTGGTTTAATGTTAGAGATATGAATGTGAACCCTGTGTTTGGTGAGCTCACAATTTAAAGGGAACATATCAGTAGCCTGGAGAGCTGGTATTTGTGTCTCTTATCACAAACCATCTATTCATTTAAAAATAAAATAAAAGGGAGTATCTTCCAATGGAAAAAGCTCTAAAGAGTCTTTCATGAACAATATGAAGATGATACATTAAAAATACATCATGCTGCTCATTGTAGAATGGTAGAATACCTAAGAACAACATTTCATTCAATGTAGTCAGCATTCTTTTTAAGATAGCCTTGACTTCTGTCAGATCTGATGGCTACACTTCAGAATTTAACTAGTACATTTACATATATATTGAGGTCAGAGCTTCTAGAATGCCTGCATCCTACTGACAAAACAAGCTTTTAATAATGATCTTGTATTACTTCCATAAGTAATTAAACTTGATTGCGATTCAATTTGACTAAACCTACTTTCATTGTACAGCTATTGTGCTATAGTAAAATTCAGGCATTGGTGGATATGTTTAGTAATTTACTATATTTTATCCAGATTTAATTGATATTAGTATGACTCAAAATGCGAGTAACACTCACAATCAGCTAGGGGAATCCCCTGTCTATCAAGAACCAGCAGAAATTCCACGGCCAGCAGAGATCTAAAGCCCTTCCCAAAGATAGGTGCAAATTTTCAAAGGATTATTGTTTCAAGCCTTCATCTGGCACCCTTTGGCCTCTGACTTCACATATATGCATCCTCTTTGATGACAGAGAAATGAAGACAACACAGGCAGGGAAAGGATGAAGAAACGCATCTTGCTTGCCTTGTTCAAGGCGTGAGTCCAGCCAATCGGCATTTTGACTTGCAATTAAGGGGGGCACTGAACTTCATTGGTTTCCCGGCTTCTTTTGCCACATGCACCTCAAACACTCTTCATTGACAGAAAGGCTGGAGACACTATACAATGTGAGATCCATTGTTTCTTGCATAAAATTAATATGGAAATGTTTTTAAAGAATTCGCAGTCAGGGAGAAATTCTTCTGTCATGATGAGCTTATTCTTACTTAGGTAAGGTAAGATGAATTAGATAATATATTTCATTTTTTTTACCATAATTAAAGCTATAGCTTATTTTCTGCCCCACTGCAATAAACATCTTTGCCTAGCTTGGAGGACAGTTATCCTTCCACAAGCATCTTTATTTCCTCACTATATATTGACTTTATGTTCCCTCTGTGTCAATGGTTTTCACTGAGAGCCATTTTTAATGGCAAATTTTTAATTTTTCAGAATAATGTAGAATAAATCATCTAGATTTCTCTGTAATTAGATAGGAAATCCTTCTGTGGACGTGCCATTTGCAATAATAGCAAAGCTTTGCCCTGAATAATGAACATTCTGAATTAACAAAAATAACACTGGTATAATTTAAGAGGTAAATCAGATTGTTAAAACTTTCCAGGAAATTACTCAGAATTACAGAAATGGGACCAAAAGATGACTCTGCACAAAGTTAGTTCATTGATTTTAAATGAATAAATTGATTAAAGAAAACATGCTTTCTGAATTAATGATTAATTTTATATTGTCATTGAACAACTGGTGAATGTACATTATATTTATACAATATATAGATACATATTTACATACCCCTCTATCCCACAGAGAGAATTGATTTTTATTTTTCAAGTCAATGAAAATATAAAACCACACTGCAAGGAATCAAACAAATTTAAAAGACTGTCTGGCTTCTCTTCTGGCCTCTCCCTTAACCGTGTGCACTAAGGAGGCAGGTGAGAGTGGAAGGCAATTCTGCAATAACAGTATCAGTTGCAGACTTACTTCCAGGATGTAGAATGATTTCCCAGCCTCTCACTGTGTTGCTAGATAAGCTGTGAGCAGTGTCTAAAATCCCAAGTTGAGGGGAAATAGTACAATTCAAGCAACAGAAACGTAGTATGGGAAATATTTGCTGAGAGGATAAGACAATGCTTTATAAATCAAAGAATGAACAGTAGAACTTCTACAAAATAAGGACCTGTTTCAAGGATCTATTAGCAATAAATGGGCAACCGTTCCCCTCGGGGACCTGCAGAAGGGATGGACTGGCACCATTTATCTACCTTCTGCGTCTCAGATACAACTCCCTCACCCACCCTAGGTTATCGGAGGTTAAGATGCTCTGGTTGGCAGTGATTTGAAGAGCACGGGCGCTGGGAGGAGACTCCGTTTCCCAAAGCAGCATCAAAGAGCTGCTTCCAAAAGAAATGGAGATGGATATTAGGCCAAAAATACAGTGTCCACTACAACAGACTGGACTACAATCCAAATCAGTCTAGAGGGAGCGAGGTAGTAAGGGACTGACAGACAAAATAAAGAAGGGCAAAGCCATGAACCCAAGTACAATAGTCGGAGAGAAGGTTTTATATACTTTTCCCAAAGACAGGTCATGAATTATAGTTTCTGATACTGTGTTTGTGAATAGCTATTTCAAAGGGAAGAACAAATCAATTCTTTTTTCATTTCCAAATTCCCAAGCTAGGGATGCAAGCACACAGTAATCTCTTTCAAATATTCATGCCTAGAAGAGGTTTGCGTTCTTCTGACCCAGCTGGTGATCCCAATTTTAATGTTGCTTTCCATTTGTGTAGCCTCTTACGCCTTGACCATTCCGTCTGAAGCGGATAAGACAGTTTGCTGCCCTGTGCGATTTGCTAGTCCCAGGTATTGCTTCCTTCTACCCTGAGTTGCACAGATAGACACATGTATTTCAGGCTGTAATATTTTTATGGTTATTTCCGCTAACGGGCCACAAGTACTTTATACAAGTTTCTTTTTGAGAGTGGATGCCAGTCCTGACACGCATCTTGGAATTCGAAATGTAGAAAATGTGACAATTACATTTATATGCCAAGGCATTACTTCTTGATAATCTGGTCTTAATATTTCCAGGACAGTTTTTTCAGGAAGGTATTTTTTTGTTGTTGTTGTTGTTGTTTTTTTGATGAGTCCATCAGTCTTGTTACTGATTTTCTTCCTAATCATTAAATAAAAGAAGTCATGACACATTTTTCTGTTGAATGCATGAAGTTCATTGTTTTTACCTGTGATTTTCCAGTGGTTTTAGTATATTCACAAAGTTGTTCAACCATCACTACTATCTAATTCTAGGACATTTCCATCCCCCTAAAAGGAAACTGCAAACCCATTAGCAGTTATTATCAGCTCTCCTGCCCCCACCTCCATCCAGCCTCTGGCAAACAACGGCTATATTTTCTGGGTCTATTAATTGCGCCTGGCCGAACTCATTTACCATAATGTTTTAAAGATTCACCCCTGTTGTATCACATATCAATATATCATTCCTTTTTGTGTCTGAATAATATTCCTTTGGGTGGTTGTATTACATTTTGTTTGTCCATTTGTCAACTGAATTTGGGTTCTTTCCACATTTCAGCTCTTATGACCAGTCATGCTACAAATATCCATGCAGACGTTTTTATGTGGACATGTGTTTTCTATTCTCTGTAGATACATACCTTGGAAGTGGGATTGCTGGGTCATATGGTAACTCAGTATATAACTGTCTGAGGAATTGGCAGACCATCTTCCGAAGCAGTTTTACCATTTTACATTCCCACCAGCAGCGTATAGGGGATTCAATTTCTCTGCATCCCCTCCAACTCTTGCCATTATGGGTCTTTTTGATTATCCATCACAGTAGATGTAAAGTGGTGTCTCCTTGCGGTTTTGACTTGAATTTCCTAGTGACTGATGGTGTTCACCTTTCTGTGTGCTTATTGACTACTGGTGTGTCTTCCTTAAAAAATATTCAAATCCTTTTGTCATGTTTTAATTGTACTATTTTCCTTTTTATTGTTGAAGTGATTTTATCCTTTATATATTGAGCACAAGTACTTTACCAGATATGTGGTACACCAATATTTTCTCCCATTGTGGGTTGTGTTCTTTGAACACAAATGTTTTTAATCTTATTTTTTCTTTCCTTCCTGTGCCTCGGTCTCATCCTTAAAAAAACTCACTGCCTAAACCAATTCTATAGAGACTTATACCCATGTTTTGTTTTCAGAGTTTTATAGTTTTAGCTTTCACATTTAGGTCTTTGAATTATTTTGGATTAATTTCTATATGTGCTGTGAGATGGATTTCAAATGCTTGCTTTTGCATGCAGACATCTAGTTGACCAGCACTGTTAGTGATAGCCTATTTTTTTTGTCTTCAAATTATTCTGGCACCCTTGTTAAAAATCATTCACTCCTGATTTTAGTCATTTCAGTCTTCTATTCCCTGCCCCCTGCAACCCGGTTCAGTCTAGCTAAAAGTCTGGCAAGTTTGTTTCTTTTTTCCAAAGAGCCAATTTTGGTTTTATTGATTTTCTCTGATTTTTTTTTCTAATTTCTATTTCATTAGTGTCTGCTCTAATCTTTATTATTTCCTTCATTTTTGCTTGTTCAAAAGTTTAGTTTGCTTTTTCTAGTTTCTTAAGATGGAAGGTTAGTTACTGGCTTCAGATTTTTTTAATACAGTTACTTACTATAAATTTATCTCAAATGCTTTAGCTGCATTCTGTAAGTTTTGATATATTGTTTCTTCATTTTCTTTCATCTCAAAGTATTTTTTAATTTCCCTTTTGACTTCATTTTTGGACTTTTATTTGGAAGTATGCTGTTTAATTTCCAAATATTTGTGAATTTCCTGAATTTTCTTCTATGACTGATTTCTAATTTCATTCTACTATGATCTGAGAACATACTTTGCATGACAATTTTTTTTTTTAAATTTGAGACATTTTTATGGCAATAAGGCTTGGTTTTTTATACAAGGTACCTTGCAGGTAACCATCAGAGAAGACGCTGCTGTTTTTAGATACACAGAACTGAACAAAACCATTTTAGCACCCTGCTTTACTGCTCATAGAAACTGGTGATCATCTTCAGAGACTAAGACTAGAAAATAAAATGGGTTAACACCATTTGTTTGTGAATTACTCAGGAGTCTTATTATAGGCTGTCTTTACCTGAAAGCACAACTATAGTCATTCTTCTAGCCTTTGAAGCAATTTTAAAATGCTTATGAAATTAAGAATATCAACTTTAGAGAAATATGTATTCAATTTCTTTGCCCTTTTTTTGGGGAAGGGGCGGTTATTTGATTTTTTTATTTGTTGAGTTGTAGGAGTTGAGTATATATTCTAAATATTGTCCTTATCAGATATATGATTTGTAAATATTTCCTCCCCATCCATAGGTTGCCTTGTCCCTCTGTTGATTGTGTCCTTTGATGCAGAGAAGTATTTAAATTCCTTGCAGGTCTCATTTGTCTATTTCTACTTTTGTGCTCGTACTTTTGGTATCACAGCCAATAAACCAGTGCCAAGTTCAATGTCATGAACATTTGCCCTATGTTTTCTTCCAAAAGTTTGAATTTTAGATCTCACATTTAGGTCTTTGATACATTTTGAATTACATTTCTGTACAGGCTATAAAATTAGAATCCAACTTTATTCTTTTGCATACATCTATTAGATGTGCACTTTTATTTAGCTTATCTTCCATGGAGTTTGTTAAGCTTCTTAAATATTTATATATACACATATATATAAAATCATATTTGGGAAGTTTTATTTTTGTTATTGTAATTTTCAACTCCAGAATTTCAATTTGGTTCTTCTTTCTATAATTTCTATCTCTTTACTGCTATTCTGTATTTTGTGAGACATCATCTCATGATTTCTTTTCATCCTTACACATTGCTATCTTTAGTTCTTCGAACATATTTAAAATAATTGATTTAAAATCTGTCCAGTTAAGGCCAATGTGGACTTCCTCAGGGACAGTTTACCGATGACTTTTTTCCCTGTGTGTATGCTGTATTTTCTTATTTTTTTTAATATCTCATAGTTTTGATTAAAAATTGACATTTTAAATACCATAACATGTTGAATGTAGAACTCAGATCATCCCCCTAGGAGTTTTTTGTGTTGTTTGTCGTTGGTGGTAGTGGTGGTAGGTATTTGTTTAGTAACTTTTCTGAACTAATTCTGCAAAGTCAATATTCTTTGTCATATGTAGTCACTGAAGTCTCTGCTCAGTTAGCAAGTGGTCAGCTAATAATTGGGTAGGGATTTCCTTAAATGCTTTGAAACTACACATTTCCCAGTCTGCTGAGGGCCTCTGTGTGCAAGTTTGGGCGTGCCTTCAGACTCAGGCAGTTAGTTTACAACTTTGCCCTTGTTTTTTGTTGCAGCATGCGCAAGGCCTCCAGGCCAGCCAGTGGTGAGAGATCACCCGGCTCTGTTCTGCCCTTTGGAGGCTGTTGGGCTGCTGGTTGGTAAGGCTACCATGATTATAAGCTTTTTGTTTTCAAGACCACTTAAGAGTTGGAGGGAAAGGATGGGAATTTGTTAAAATGCCACAAAACTCCCTGTTCTTATAGAGTCAGCTATGCTTCTTGAGTAAACCCTCTTTGGATTTTTGCAAACCTTTGATTAATTTCCAGAGTTCTGAAAAAGTTGATTTGGATGACTTTGCCAGTCAGTAGTCTCCCTGTATTTATAGGGGGGTAGATTTTTGGAAGACTTTACTCTGTCATTCCCACACACCCACATATTTTAAACTGGGTTAATGGTCCCTTATTAAATCATTTAATGTTCTTTATTGACCTTCAAATAATGAATATGTGAGGATCCTGCTCAATATTTCCCAAGGGGTGCAACACAGGCTTGACTGCACCACTTCAAGGATTCCTCCCTCATTTATAGGAGTAGTTGCAATTTCCTAGACCTGGTCCTCCTCCCAAATGGTCTCTAGGTCAATGGCTTGGAGATTTTTGATTTGGGAGAATCATATCCACATTGGTTGGACTGGTAGCTATTTTACACGACATAATTTGAATTGCTTTTTGTAATAAATACTAACTCTATTTACACTCTGGATAAAGGGCAAACACTCTGAGCATGACTTTGGAGAATTTTCATGAGATGAGCTCAAGCATTTGACAGCTCTTTTTATTGATTTTATTTAAATTAAAAGTGGTTTTAACTCCTTTCCAGTTGAAATTACCTTAAATCATAAATGGATATTCTCTTTCTTTGTAACTCAAGGGGTTGAGGGGGGAGGAAATCATAGCTAATTACATAGTCAGGAGTTTAAACTCAAATTTTTAAATACAAAATGTCTGTCCATTTTATGCATATTATCTAAATAATTAGAATTTCATTAAATAAAGCAAAAAGCACCAGACACATTTCCGTCTGCTATCTCTACTCAGGCGCTGAATTTAAAATGCTAATTTCCACTGGCCGTTCTTTAAAAAAATGTACATCGAACACATTATTTAAGCAAATTTCCATGAATGCTGAAAAAAGAGAGGAAGTGAAGATTTTGTGCATTTAAATGTGTTTTCAATCTGGCTTTCAAAAGAGCTCTTTATTTACAAATAAAATACATCATTGCTTATCTTGTAAACACATGTCCAAAGTGGATGAAAAGCTTCCTGGAAAATCGCTGTCACTAATGTTAAAACACACTCATCAAAGTTCATAAAGTACTTTGTGATACTCTGGCTACAGCTATAGAAAATGACTTTCTATACTATGAACACTGCAGAGAAAAATTTGTTTTAAGAGAACTTCAAAGAAACAGCAATTTACTGGATTTTGGATTCAATTTATGTCTCCACTCTTAAGATACGTCTAAGAACCCTATGGCCATTGTAAATATTGAAAGATTACCATCTACTAAGTTTATTAAATATTCTGCTTATACAACTCAACAGCAGAAGAATAAAAAATCTGATTAAAAAAGAAGCAGAAGATCCGATTAGACGTTTTTCCAAGGAAAACATAACAGATAAACAGCATGTACATGGAAGAGCACTCACAGTCACTAATCACCAAGGAAATGCAAGTCAAAACCAGTATGAGCTATCACCTCACACCCCTTAGAGTGCCTGTTATCCAACAGATGAGAGGGGACAAGTGCTGGTGAGGATGCGGAGAAAAGGGGACATCTGTGCACTGTTAGTGGGAAGATAAATTGTGCAGCCACTATGGAAAACAGTACGGAGTTTCTGTAAAAAATTAAAACTAGAACTACCATATGATCCAGATATTCCACTTCTGTGTGTTTATTCAAAGGAAGCAAAAACACTAACTCAAAAAAGATATATGCACCCCCATGTTTGTTGAAGCATTATTTATAATAGCCAACACACAGAAGCAACCTACATCTATTGATGAAGTTATGAATAAAGAAACTGTGAGTGTGTGTATATATATACACACACACACAAACACACACACATATACATCCAATGGAATATTATTCAGCTATTAAAACAAAGGCCATTCTGTCATTTGGGACAAAATGGATGGACACTGAGGACATTACGCTAAGTGAAACAAGTCATACAAAGACAAATGCTAACAAACTGCATGAGCTCACTTACATGTGGAATCTGCAAAAAAAAGAACTCATAGATACAGAGAATAATTGGTAGTTACCAGAGGTGGTGGAGGGTAGGGGTGGTGAAATGGGAAAAAAGGTACAAACTTCCGGTTTTAAAATAGACTTCAAAATATAAAAACACTCTCTGAAGAAAATGGATCTTGAAAGTTCTCATCACAAGAAAGAAACCTGTAACTGTGTGCGTGATGGATGCTATCTGGGTGAACTGCAGTGATTATTTTGCAGCCTAAATGTACATTGAATCTTTATGTTTACACCTGAAACTGATGTAAGGTTTATATCAATTATATCTGAATTTAAAAAAGTAAAGACCATAACATTTTTAAAAGGTTAAAAATATTCTACTGTTTCAATGAGATGCTTTTTTTTTCATTGTTCATGAACATTTTACAGAAAAACAATGTTAGAGCCTTAACTATATAATAACAAAGTCCTTGTAGACGTTCTAGAAATAGATCCACTTATGCAGATGCCACAGTGAATCAAGAGTAAACTGAATTCCACTCCTTTTACAAAAAAATGTGCTTGAAATCCCATGTTTAAGTAACTGTTAGAGTAAAAGGAACAAGGAAGCGATAAGGAGAGCTTGCAGACATCAGTCCAGCAGGGTAGCATTGCACTGAAGTGTCCCAAGCCCTAGATCCTGCCCTTACCTGGTGTTCTACCTTGGGAAAGCTGCTTCCCCCTTCTCTGTATAGAGCTTTCCCATCTGTGAAAGGACAGGGACATCCACATTTCAGCGTGCTAAGCAACATATGTGCTCAAAACACAACAGCACATACATACAAGGTTGTTATGGCATCAAAGACTGAATTAGTTGGGATGCTATAAAGTGAATGTGAAATCGCGGCTTTGTAGGTCCAGTAGGAAATCAGAAGTTTTCTGCAGGAGAGATGAGTAGAAAATTCAAGAAATGAGTCTTCTGAAAGCAGTGTGAGGAGTGATTGGCTTCTTCACCTCCAGGCAAGGCGCACCCTTCAGATGATCTGTGCTGCATCTGATGAGTTTGCATTTTGATTCTATTGGCCTCACACCCCACCTGCAAAGGGGTGCCCTGAGGAGACTGGCCCTGAAGGCCAGATGCGCTGCATGAAGTAGCCCCCAGCCCAGAGCAGAGCACAATACACAGTGTCCTGCCCCCACCTGCTGACCCTCAGCATCCAGAGAAAGGTTTGTGGGGAGATCCCATCAGCTGATGTACACATCGTCTACAAATGGAGGAATCTTTGGCATCAATTAAGAACAATATGATATCATGGTGAAGAAACCTGGCTCAGCTAGAATTCCTGCTCTTCCATTAACTAGCGATATAATTTTGGCTGAGACTCAGTTTCTTCACAAATCAAATGAATAACTGCAATCAATCCAAAAAAATTATTATGAGTCTTCAATGATATTATGTATAGAAATTACTCAGTACAGTGACAGGCACAAAATAAACACCCACTGTATATTGATATAGTAATAAACTATTATTGGTAAAGATTATTACATGCACCAAGATTGTTAACAATATACACGCAGAAAATACCCTGATCTAAAATACATCGTAAACATTTTGTAAAATATTTGGAAAGGGTGGCCAATTATTTGTCTGTTGTAAATGTGTCTCATGCTGGAAGTTTTCTGGTTTTAACCCATGAGTATTCACAAACTCTTATATAAAGCATGTCAGGTTAAAAGCTTTTGGGGTGGAAATTTCTAAGCCATGTACAAAAAGTAACATTTAGGAACAGCTTGAAATTTGAACCCCAATCTCACGTTTTTTTAGAAAAAACTGAACATAATCATGACTTATTACAACTGGGGAGACATAAAAAGCACAGTCACAGTCCTGTTTCAAAGAAGCCACTACGCTGACAAGCGAGACTAGGAAACTAAGTGGCTGGAAACTAGTTTGAAGAGCTCAAGTCTTTAGGGGGTAATAGAAAAAGTTGTTTTCAGACTATTATCCCAGAGTTGATTTTGTCGTCAGAGCCTGTGCTTAAGGCAGAAAAACTTACATTGAACAGTGATGCTAATAGATTCCCAGTAAATATGAACTGAAATTAATCACTTTTTTTAAGACAATTGAAGAGACAAAATTTAGTAGGGATTGACCAGGGATCTTATTTGACAGGTATATTTGGAATAATACAGTTTTTAGACGTGTGTAGAGTGGGATATGTAATTTACTTCTGCCTCAGATTTTCCACTTGTGAAATGAGGATGGGGTTGCCAGATAAAATCTAGGATGCCCAGTTAAATTTGAATGCTGGATAAGCAATAAGCAATTTTTATTTATTTGGTATTTGGGACATACTTATAATAAGCTTATTACCATCCTAATGTGAATATAAAAGACTTTTTTTTTTTAAGAATTGAGATTATTTGCTATCATTTCCCATGTACAAATATTTGGCCATTCACATTCCAAAAGTCCTAATCACTCCATGCAATTGGTTTTTAAATGTGAATTCATGCTGTTTGAACATTATTGTCTTACATGCATGGCAACATGATGTTTATCTTGTTTATAGCTCTTACTTGCCAAATTAATCCTTTAGAAATTGATTGTTTCTAGTAGTTATCTAGTTGCCAGTCTGGTTATCTGGTCATAAGAGAAAAATGGAAAAATGACATTTGACTTTGCATGAATGTGTCAAATGATTGTCTCTTTCCAGGTACTGAGAGATGAAATACAGCTGTCTTAGCTCAATACGTAGTTCGTCTATTTTCTAATGAGAAAAACAGAAAAGGCTAAGATTTTGAAGTATTAGTCTATACATATATCCCATCCTGTCTCCAATTCTTTTTTTTAACCCTGCTCATAATTCCTGTTCCATTTAAATCCAAGAGACACGAGGCCTTGGTTTTATCCAAGGTAATCTTATTAAGTAGAACTATTACCACCATCAAATTCTTATGTTTGGGCCACATTCAAGTCTAAGTACAATTTAAAGAACACATGACCCAATTCTGTCACCAACGCCCAGGCATTAAAAAGACACGTTAAGCTAAACAAAGAGAAAGAAGGCTTGGAAGGGCATCAAGAGAGTTGCAGCCAGTCCCCTCCCTTAGGAGGAGAACCAGAGCCCTGGAGAGTTCTGGGGATTAGGGATGGAAGAGTGTACCTCCTCCTGTCTGGCTGCCTTGAGAACTGGCAAGCTTCCCAGAGTTCTCCAGCCCCCATGGCACTGATGGGTGGAACAGAGGTGGCAGCGCGGAAGTCTCAGAGAGGTGGCTGGGGATACACAGCCCAAGTCACGTCCTCATGACGTTGTTGAAGGGGTCTAAACGGTCACTCATGTCATCTCACTGAGGCAGAGTGTTGCTGACAGGACATAAGAACCAGCTGAGTGGCAATGGTCTTTCCTAGTGGATAAAGGCCATATACCAAAGACCAAATGACGAAGTGTTTCTGCAGCTATTGTCACAAAGTAGTTCAAACCAATGATCAGACGCAACCCCTGAGGACAAGATGCTCTGTAATCCTCCAAACCTCCAAAGTAATCCTCTTCCAATGAGAAACGATGGAGAAATAGCGTGTATTGCTCAAATTTTCTTTCCAATACAAAAGAAAGCACTGAAGTGGCTGTTTCCATCCTAAAAGAAGTGAGAGTTTAAGGTGGAGAGGAAATCTATTTATCTCAAACAAAGAAAGTTGCATTTATCAATCATCCCTCCTCCAAAGTCCCCATGGGGCATGGGACTTGAAGATTTATATCTGCCGCTGGCAATTACAAAACCAGTCTAAACACTGCTAATCTTGAACATGTGCTTAATAAATTGATGAGAGGGTTTGAACAAACACGATTAGATATGTTAAAATGGTTATACAGATGTTAAGAGAAACATTGATTGAGTGCCTACTATGTGCCAGGCATCTTACTGGGTCCTTTATAGATGTATTTATTTTGCCCTTGGCCACTAATCTTAAGAGATTTGCTATTCTACCAATATTAAACCTGAGGCTCAAGGAGAGACTGAGTAATTTGTCCGCCTCATACAGCCCATAAGTGGCAGGGTTGGGTTTGAATGAGAGCCATTTACTTCAAAGTAGAAACTCTTTGGAATATCAGAACACAGACTCTCTCTGCTAAACATCATTTGTTATCAGTCCTTGCTCAGCTTAACCTTGGATAGCCTGGCTGAAGTTTATAGGGATCTTCTAACTCTCTTTCATCTTTATTTCAAGAATCCAAAGGCCTTGGCCAATGCCAAGTTCCTGTGGACAGATTTTCTGCCTTCTTCAGCAGCTTTGGAACTAGGGCGATTCTGGCATCAATTTTTCAGCTCTCTGCTGCACACTGAACACGCAGAATGTAGATAAAATGTGTTTTATTCACTCCTGATGAAAGGAGAAAGATCTGCTGGCTTTTTGACGAAAGCCCTGGGTTAGTAAAAACATCACTAGGAGAATGCCTCAGAATATGTCACCTCAACTCTTGAACACACATGTTTCTCTCATAAAAAGCAGAGATACTGAAAGTGCATTTGAAATTGTACGTAAGGGCTGGCTACGGAGTCCTTCGAAAGTCAAGTTCAGGAGAGACTCTTGTTATCTTTAAGTTGAGTCCTGACCTAATGGTGTCCTTTCTGGTTTCACTCACATTTCCTATGTCTTATCTCTGAATCTTGGGCCGTTGCTCTAGAAACTTTTAGAAAAGTCTAATGGTTTTCAACATACATTAAATTATTTTTTATTAATTGTGCATGCTGAAGCTTTTTTTTCCTTTTTTACATGATTTTATGAACATCATTGGACACTTTGAAGGGAATGTCTCTGGCACCTTACCTCACTCTATCATTTTTTCTGGAAGTTTCTCAGCAATTAATTTGTCATCTAAGTTGCCTATTTTTCTGCAAGTGGATTTCCTTAATTAACCTATGAGAACAGACATTTAAAAAAAGAGAGAGAGAGACTGCCTGGAGAACACTACTTCAGACTCACCACTGCCTAGAAAAATAAAAATCTCTCCCAGAATGGAAGGAAGAGAATCTCAGGGGCTGTTATTTCAATGTTAAGCATGGTTTGACAAAACAGATCAAGCCGCTCATATTCAAGCAGCTCTTCTCTGGGTACTGAGGCTGAGGAATGGATTGGTCTAAATATCTTGATGAAATTGTCACAAAATATAAATTTTATTGTGGAGCAAATCACTTGTCATGAATTGAAAATATAATACAATCAATATTTTACTTAGGGCCTTTAAGACATACTTTTAAATAATCTATTTTGATACAATACTATCACTGATCCAAGAAAACTCCAGCATTTTCTTTTAATCTGGGATGAAATCAATGAATTTTTCACCTTAAGAAAATGAGAATGTGAGGTCTTTGTAGTCTAACAACATTCCAGTCTCCATATGTGGGGAAAGGACTCTGCCAGCACCTTAAAAATGTCTGGTTTTGTCAGCTCAGAGGCTCCATGATAATGTCTTTAAGTCCAAGAAATGTGTTTTTCTTCTTGGCTCTGTTTCTCACGGCTGGAACCGCATTCATGAAGTCCATTTATGATGGCTAACCCATTCTTCTAGAGAGGTTTCAACTTTTCCCCTGAGCAGAATAATTGAAAACATCACTAACACTTCCTTTGTTCATATTCATAGGAGTATTTTGAGAATTCTTTGGGGAATTATAAGATTTTAACCAAAATAACACAGTGTGCTGAAAAAAATCCTAAAATGTTTTTTTTTAATAATACAAAGTTAAAACTAGAATAAGTATTTCTGTAGTAAACATGTTACAGTTTAAACAATTTCATTTAACCTCATCCTAACAACAGCCTGGACATTGTGACTTATTAAGAAAAGAGAATTAGTGTTAATAACTTAATGGTCTTTATATTTCACTTAAAATCACACTCTGACTTTTTCAGAAGCTTAGAGGAAGAAAAAAATTAGAATCTGTAAGAAAGGTTTCTCTAAGAAACCATTTATCTTAAGTCCAGGATGGAAACACAAGGAGAGTTCTGGCATTTTGGATCAGGTCCAAGGAACTGGCAGTGTGAAACCACATGAAAATGCAAAGAACATTTTAAAGAAAAGGTTACTATAGTCTTTTGCAGTAATCCTAAAGATATATAGTTCCTATTATGCCAGATTCAGATAGAATTACTTGGGAGAAAATGTTCTCATTCTACTGAAACTTGCTTTCTTCTCCTCATCAATTAGATAACATATTAGGCATTAGTGATAGAAAGACATTTTAAAGCAATGCCATTTTAGCGTAATCCTGATTAATGTCTATTAAGTTCTGTAGGCTGAATTAGGAAAAACTCCGTATTAAGGGGGAAATAGAGCTGCATGTCTATAGCACAGGAAGAAATGTGCTCAAAACAAAAACCCAGGGATGCTAACATGATATCACCCAAGTACCTTCCAAATCACAAAGAGCGTTTAACAATTGTAGTCTGTAGTTTTAACAGTGCATTCATGGTGCATTGATCCACAGACAATTAGAAACTCATAGGCAGCCTATACTAAAACATTATTACAATGGTATCTTCTGCTATCAGGCCAGTCATTATATTATACTACAAGTTCAAAAGTTGGTTTATAAACATAAATACACATCAAGCCAGTATGTGGACTTTCTTATTGTAGAATCAGAAACCGCGAATTGAGGAAATCATTGTAAGAACACAAGTTAATAGGGAGTCTAAGGAATTAGATGTTTGGTTTCTGGTACATCTGAGGGTCCTTAGGTTTTTTAACCAGGTGTTAACATCTCCAAGATGTGCCAGGAAAGTTCATTGAGGTCTAAGGTGGCGTGGCTAACTCTCTGGTGATCACTGGGGCAGTGAGCTCTTGATGGAATGTCTGTCATGGTGGAGCCGCAGGCAAAGCATAAGCCATTTTGGAGACACAAATGCTGACTCCAGCATACACTTTCCACACTAAGTTGCCTTGACCTATACCTACAGCAGACAGAGATTATTAGGGATTTAGTGAAAAGTCAGGGCAGACCTAATCTTTTAGTGGTATCCTTCCTCAGAGGCTCACAACTTCAAAGTTTAAAAAATGGTAACTGTTGGGAAAAAAAAAAAGTATGTTTCTCTTTTATACCTGTAATTGATTCTCACAAATACATATTGTTTAAATTTAAATCTTAAGAAGTTATAGGCCCTTCAATTTCTTGGTTTACACTTCTACATAAGGGTATACATTTTGGCTGTTATTGCCTAAAAAAGAAGGCATCTCATGGTCACCCGGCAGGGGAGCCACCATGATTACGAAGGTGGTTTTCCCAGGGCGAGGCTTATCCGTTGCAGTCCCGATATGCTGACCCCTGTGATGTCCCCAAATGTGGGAAACTCAGCTGCATAATTTGTGGTAATGGGAGACTACATTCATGCTCTCCCCTGAAAAAAGAGGAAAGAAGGCATCTTTTCATCAGGACAGCAAGCCAAGTGATCAAATCCAATTAACCCAAGTTAATTATTAAAACACAACAATTTTATTAAAACTAATTGAAAATCTTTCAATTTGATTTTGTGTGTGTGTGTGTGTGTGTCTGTGTGTGTGTGTGTGTAGAGGGCCTACTACTATCTCAAGGACCAAATAAGTACTTAATATTTTAACTATGTAAACATCTTTATAGAGAACAAATCCTTGCCCACAAAGAATTTAATCTGGACTACTGCCTTGGTCAACTTGGGCTGCCATCACAGAACTCCCTAGGCTGGGTGGCTTAAATAACATTTATTTAGTTTCTCACAGTCCTGGAGGCTACAAGTCCAAGACCAGGGAGCCAGCACAGTCAGCTTCTGGTGAGGCCCTCTTCTTGGCTTGCAAATAGCCTTCTTCTTGCTGTACCCTCACACGATGCAGAGAGACAGCTCTCTGGTGTCTCTTCTTATAAGGACACTAGTCCTATAGTATCAGAGCCCTACCCTTATGACCTCTAAGGTAATTCATCTTAGTTACTTCTGTAATGGCCCCATCTCCAAATGCAGTCACATTGGGGGCCAGGGCTTCAACATATGAGTTTGGGGGGAAAAGAAATAGTCCATGAAAACCATAGCACTTCCTCTGTCACTATATATTAGAAAAAAGTTACACATAAAAGAGGAAAAAGAAAAGAATACACAAAGAATAGTATGAGAAAACACATAGATAAGTTGCTGTGGATGTTTAGATGAGAAAGGTACTATTTTTAGAAAACTGTTCATGGAGAATTCAGTATCTTGTATAGATGATACATACAGTGACCATATAATTTATTGTCCAAGGTGGGTCACTTTTAGAATTAAAGGGACACTATTAATCATTGCAGAACTGGCCAAGCCAAAAGGAAGCCCACGTCATGGGTTGACTAGTTGTCTGAACTCGCTTAGTCTTACTGAAGAATAGAGAGGCTAAGAGGAACACGGCGGGGAGGGTTTCTTTGCATTAAAATAAGTCAGGGTCTAGACTCACATTGGAAGTAAGTGGAAGCCCTGCAAAGGTTCCAGAGGCAGGAGTGCCATGATCAGGCTGGGCTTCATTGGGAAGCAGCGTAAGTGGAATATATAGCAGATTTTAATACAGGTGGTGGCTGTGGAAATAAGGAGGGTACAGGTGAGAGGCGCGGAGTGGACAGAATCAAGGGGCTGATGATGCGGAACATGCTGGCTCAGGTCTACAAGGAGATGATGTTGCCTCTCTGTTCACTATTCTCTCCTTTCAGACTCCTTATTCTTTCCTCTGTTCTACGGGCTTGGCACTAAATATTCAAAACCCTCCCTTTAGAGTGGAGAGCAGGTTGTCAGTCTCAGACGCCATGAAATGCTGCTGCCCAAATGAAGAGCTGTGTGGGTGAGCAGCCAGCACAGGCGACCTCTCAAAGGGAATATTTTCTTACGTCACAGAAGCACACCTCGTGCGTAAAAGGAGTCATATATTAAACCCTGTTCCGCTTGACGGATCTTCCAGAAGTCTCCAGGTACTTCCTAGCTGAGATCTCTTCATCCTTCAAAGTAACAGTAAAAGGCAATGCAGTCTGGGAATTAAAACATTTCAAGATTTCTTATGCTGCCCTTTAAAAGCAGAGTTAGTTAGGTTTTAGATAAGAAAAAGTGAAAAGACATTATGTTATAAACCCTAAGCCGCATGATTAAAAACATTCTGAATGTGAATAAAAAAGCAAGCAAGTTACTCTTCTCTACTCCCCGGCCTCTACCCCACTCCCACCAAGTGGGAGACAAGTCCATTTCAGAACCTAACTGTTTTCCTGAAAAAATATTAGGTTTTTGCCTTTCTAGTTAGAAGGGCAGGAAAACAACATCATAGATCATTTTGTTCGCTGATCAGACCAGAGCGTTATCATTTTGTTGTTTGTGCCAGCCTTGAGTATTTAGTTTTCAGACTTTTCTTGCTTTTCATGGACTAGGATACAGTAGCTTTTTTTTTTTTAAACTTTCTTGTTGCCCATCAAAGTGCTGAGGAGAGATTTTCAGAGTTGAGTTTATCCACAGACCTGCAGACAGAAATCTCTTCTTAAAGTACGAACTACTGCACCAGACCTTAGGTAGATTTTTAAAAGACTAAGTATTCAGTTGTAATCGTCACATGCCTCAGAACAGCTCCTGGAAATATCATTTAATTGTAACAGTTTATGGCAGTCATTCACTCCTGAATCCATCGCTAGGCGCCAGTCGTACTCAGGAGTAATTAATTCTCAGCCTGATGAAAGCTGCTGCCTCTCCTCTCTGGTAGGGAGTAGGTGTGTCTCTTTTCTGGGCTAGGAATACAGGTTTTAGGCAGTGCAAATGGGCAGCACAGGCAGGGAGGGAAAATAATATAAGCATACATCAAGACATCACAGAGACCTTGAAGTAAGTAACGGAGCATTTGAGAAGATACTAGATCTTTCAGTGAAATGAAATGTGTATGTTTAGAATATTTTGGGGAGATCTGAAGCCATTTCAACTTTAATCATAAAGCCACTGATTCCTTTGTAGAATGTGTTTAGGGCAAGCAAGTTTTCAGGAAGAAAGAGAAGTTAGAAAATTATATGAAGAAACCAATGCAAAGCTGACAAACGCAAGATTGGTATATGGTCCAAATACAACTTTAAAATAATATTTCAGATAATTTCATTGAAAGAAAGCTTAAAATAATAAAGATGTGTAGGGATGTGAGCTTCACAGAACATAGACCATAGCAGGACTTAGACAACTAATGAGAAAAATAAGAGGATACAGGTTGGGGATAAATCAAGCATGGAGTCAATGTTTAAAGGTCAAGGCCAGGGAAGGCAAGCCCAGTGATGATGAGAAAGAGTTGGGGCATTTTTCCCCAGAGGAAACAAGAGATCGTATTCCTAAAGTGTCAAACTTCAGTTCAGAACCTTGAGAAAGGACAGAAATGGTAACATGAGGACCATGGAAGGAAGCTGGAAAATAATAATGTCTCCTCTATTTCCTTTCCATTCCTTTCAATTATTTTTTTGGTGGGGGGAGGTAATTAGGCTCATTTATTTTTAGAGGAGACACTGGAGATTGAACCCAGGACCTCATGTATGCTAAGCATGAGCTCTACCACTTGAGATATACCTTCCCCACCAATTCCTGTATATCTTAAAGGTTGAAGCACAAATTGAAAAAGGCCAAACGGACTTGGAAAAAGAATGACTAAGTTGGAAGACTTTTCCTCCTGACTTTAAGTGAAACTATAAAGCTACAGTAGTGAAGACACTGTGGAATTGGCATCAAGATAAAGAAATAGAACAACGTAACAGAATAGAGCCCAGAAATGGACTCACATATATATGGTCAATTGGTTTTTCAACAACGGCACAAAGGGAAGAAAGAAGGATGATTTTTAAAAACTGCGCTTGAACAATTAGATATCCTTGTACAAAAAAAGGAGGAAAAAAAGAAAAAAATTGATCAGTAAATCACACCATATATAAGAATTAACTCAAAATTTATGATAGGTCTAAATTCAAACACTAATTATATAAAATTTCTAAAAAGAAACATAGGGGGAAATCTTTTGTTACCTTATTTTTGCAAAAGATGTTTAAAACACAAGACACAAAAGCACAATCCATGAAGAGAAAGAAAAGATAAATTACACTTTCAAAAAATGAAGAACTTCTGTCTCGGAAAGACTGCTAAGAGAATGAAAAGATAAGCTACAGACAGGAAGAAAGTACTTGATCATGTATCTGATGAGCTTTTATTCAAATATATGTATACCTCTCAAAACTCCGTAATAATGCAACAACCAACCCAATGTAAAAACGAGCAAAATGATTGAACAGATGTTTCTTCAAAGAAGACACAAGATAGCAACTAAGCACATGAAAAGATTCTCAGCATCACGGTGAATGCAGATTAAAACTGAGTTACAGCACGATGACTACAGTTAATAATACCGTATTGTGTACTTGAAATTTGTTGAGTAGCTCTTAATGGTTCTTACTATTTGCCCACAAAATCATAACTATGCGAGGCGATGGATGTGTTAATTAACTTGATTGCAGTAATCGTCTCACAATTTACACATATATTAAATCATCACATTGTATATCTCAAAGAGAGACGTATGTCAGGGAAATAGGTAATCAAATTTTATGTAATTTTCTAAAAAAAGTAAAATCACAATGAGTTATGATTCTCATAAGCTCATTAGAGTGACGGAAATTGAGAAGTCAGATCACACCTAGTACTGACGAGGACATGGATAAGGACGGGGAAGAACTGGCGCTCTCACCCTCTGCTGATGGGCGTGCAACAACTGTAATTCGGGAAAACAGTTTGAGAGTTTCTTACTCATTCAGTCTTAAATATTTACCCCAGAGAAATGAAAGCAAAAATCCATAAAAGCTATATTTTCATAGAAGCTTTATCTATAACAGCCAAACAACACAAACGTCCATCAATAGATGGATAAATGAATTACGGTTTGCCAATTCAATGATGTACTATTCAGCAATACAAGGAGACGAACTGTTAATACATGCAACAGGATGGACACATTCAAAAATTAATTATGCTGAGTGAAAGAAACCAAACAAAAAGAGTATGCTTTATACTATTTCATTTATAAAAAGTTTTGGAAATTGCTAACCAATCTCTAATGACAGACAGCAGATCAGTGGTTGCCTAAGAATGGCAGGAGCAGCAGGAAAGCTGGATTACCAAGGGTGTAAGGACATTTTAAGGGGTAACGGTTATCTTGATGGTGGTGATGGCTTCACGATGTATACATGCATCTATGTCATATATGCACATATATATGATGTATACATATCAACACTGAACAAACTGCAGACCTAAAATACTTGCAGTTTATCGTATGTTCTTTTTACTTCGATAAAACTGTTCTATTAAAGAGGGTAAAGGACTTTGGAGTTCTCTCTTCCTTAAAGTTTGATAGCATTTACCTTGGAAACCACCTGCCATAGTATACTTTTTTTAATGGGACTAATTTACTTTCCTGAATAAATTAGTAAATAGTTTGTATATTAGCTCATTTGTTTAAATTAGTTTTAAAAATAAACTATTGAATTTATTTCTTGGTTCTGTCATTTTTTTTTTTCAATTACAGTGTTGATTTCCTTTGACCCAAGTTGAGACGCAATGGAATACAGTTGATATGTCAGGTTCACAGAATAGGGCTGGGGATGAAAATAATTTCAGCATTTTAAGCAAAATTAAAAGTATTTTTTAAATTGGCATATAAAATCAGGAAGGAAATTTTAGTAATATTTCTAGTTGCAGTAAATTTTTGAACAAATATTGATTTTTAAACTTACATATGTCTTATAATAGTTAAATTTTTTTCAAGATTTGGGTTTATTGATTAATTGAAAATTAATTTACACTAATTAAAATGCACTGTAAGTTATTAGCTTGTATTGTTTCTAATATGTATAAAAGTGATAAGTGTAACAATTATACTTCAAACAATCAAATGATAAGTGGTGGTTTATATAAGTGGATGATTTTTATAGTGCTGAATATCACAATTTGCTCAATTTCTTTGCATTATCTCAGTAAAAAATTTCTGTCAATTTTCTGGGAGAAACACTAGGTTACTCACATAGTTTTAACACACATACACATTTTCCTCCTTTTTTATACGTAATAAAGTGGCTACCAGGTAAGTTTGGAAAGGATGGGTGGACCACATTGGGTCTTATTTGTATATATGTTTTTATTTGCCACTTTAAGAAATGTAAACCAAATGTGCATGACTGAATGCAATATCTAATGTATGATCATGAGTTGCAAATAGTCTTCTCTGGATTTCTGTTGCTCTGATCAGTTGAGTGCTTGAATATGACAGAGTGGCCATTGACCTGCCTCCCAGCTTTTTCTGTGCTGCAGGGAAACAGAAGTTAATTACTTTGTTTAAAAGTTGAAGCTATTATGTCTGGATAGAACTGTGCTTCTTACAATGGTTGCAAAAAAATAGATGAATGAAAATAAAATGGATATGTTATTGAGGAAAAGAATTTAATTGTGTCAAAGTTGCTCATTTGTGGCCGTAGGTAAAAAAATGATAATAAAAATCATAGTTAAGTTGTAAAAGATTTTAAGGGTAGTGATGTGTATTCACCTTGATTTAAAATACTTGCAAATAATGAGTTTAAAAGAAGTATTACAATGCATACAATTTTGCAAAGTTGGTTCTGTGTTTATGACTTTGTTCCTAAAATGTAGAGCTGGCTTGCTAATACAGAGGGAAAAAAATGTTATATCAATTATTAAAAATATGGGTAAAACTAGAATTTGGTTTACTTTTCAGTAAAATAGTTGTGTTTTTTTTTTTTAGTCTGTATCTTCTGTATATTTTGCCTGGATAATAAACATTCTTTATATCATAAGAGCTTATTAAATATTCGTGACTTTTTTGCATGCTCCTGAATAATATTTTAACAAGTCATTTCAGAAAAAGCTAGAGATCTTAAAATTCTTTGTTACTTGGTGGAATGTAATCAAGTGTTTATTTTAAATAAAATGTGTTTATCTTAAATGTTACCTCAAACTTGGTCTTTATATATCTATGACTTATACCCATGTTTTTTTTGCTTTGACAATTACTTTTGATATTACCTTTTTTAAATTTGAAGCTCCCAAATCACAATAATTACGTATCTTTTATACTCTACTTATCTTTGGGGTTTCCCAAGTTACCTCTGGCAATGCCAAAGATAGGCATACTCACCTTACAAAATGAGAACGCTAGAAAGAGTAGATATGTTTGGCATTTTTCCTGTTTTAAATTTCCTCAACATTATTGGGAGAGTTGTCCTATTCATCAAACCCACAATGTGAGAAGAACTAGAAAACCCCTTTGTGGGTTAATTATACACAAGTAAAATGTAAGTACATTTACAAAAATGTATAATTTTCATGCTGGATAGAAGCAAAATCATGTTCACATACAAAGACTAGTAGAATAACTGTAAACTGATTTTTTAAATTTTTATATCTACATTTAAGTAGAATTTTTATTTACGAACACTTTTTTGTGGAATTTTTCCTACAGTGGGAGTCATCCAATTAGAAAAGATGATATGAAATCTGTTCCTGATTTTATATGAAGTCATCAGTGAAACCACCTCAGCCCTGAATGGCATTCAGGTCAGCTTCAACTCACTGGCCAAGGTTGCTATGGATTAGAGAATGAAACTAGATTACCTTTTTTGCAGGCAGGGTGTAGTCTGTGTACTTGTTAATACATCCTGTTGTACCTCGTTTAATGCCTTGGACCAAGTGGAAAAGTCAGTATAAAAATGTAAGGAAGATTCTATCTGAATTTATAAGGTAGACTGATGGTTTTGGTGATTTGTCCAGCTGGCTGGGTCAGTCCAGGACTCCGGGTGGCATAGTTGAGGTCAATACTGCAGACTGGCCTCACCTGATGCTTGGAATCCTGTTGATGGTAGCCTTAATTAAACACTGTATGAGACAAATTGAATGGATTTGTTGCCAAACTCTGTTGGCTAGATAATAATTAGAGTGGTAACAGGAATAATATACTCATCGGAGGTTTGCTGAAAGCAAAAACAGTCAAGAAGAGAGGTGCGGATATCTCGGGGACACAAATTTCCATGTGTCTCTTGGAGTTCTGCACATTTATCAAACAAAGTACAAGCTGTCTTTTATTGTAGACTATCTTTTAAAGGATGTTGGTATCAGAAAGAGCCTTGGAAGACAGAGGCAGTATCTCATTTAAGATTAAGATGGAAGATTTATTTACTGTCCAATGTAATAAATACTATATTTCCCTTTGGTAAAAAGGATAGATTTGCTTGTAGTCCATTTAAATAGATTTGAGTTCCCTAAGTTTGGGGTTCCTCAGCTTTTACACAAATATTTATGATTGTCCTTCTGCACTGCCCCGTAACACAGGAGGACATGAGAAACTGACAAAAACATGAAGTTTCTGCTGCTTGCTGTGTTGTGGATAATAAAGTCTTTTTCTCTGACCCAGGAATCTTGTATTTTCTGTCCGAACGCATGAAACTGTGGCAAGTTAGCTTGTTAGCTTGCAAGTGTGGTAAACTCTCAAAATTCTTAATACTGTTCAGTTCTCTTCATAAGTACTAAGATCTTGAAAGACAAAGATAGTCTGAGAACATGTTTCAGATTAAAAGAGATTAAAGAGACATGACAACTATATACAATGTCGCCTCCTTGATTGGATCTTGTTACAAATAAAATATTTGTGAAGCACTTGGTGAAACTGGAATAAGTTATATCAATTGGATAATAGTGTTGTAAAAAGGATCTTTTTTTTTTTTTGCAGGTATATTCAGGCTTTATTTATATAGCTAGCATACCTAAGTCAACTCTTCTGTCATTACTTTTTTTATTTTTATATGTACTTTTTTTTATTGAAGTATAATCAGTTTATAACGTTGTGTCAATTTCTGGTGTACAGCACAATGCTTCAGTCATACGTGAGCATACATATATTCATATTCATATTCTTTTTCATCATAAGTTACTATAAGATACTGAATATGCTTCCCTTTGCCATACAGTATAAACTTGTTGTTTATCTATTTTATATATATTAGTATCTGCAAATCTCGAACTCCCAATTTATCCCTTCCCACCCCCTTCCCTCCCTGGTAACCATAAATCTGTTTTCTATGTCTGTGTCAATAATCATTTTTTGAATGTGATTATTGTCCCATGTTGTGTAGGTATACACTGATGTATTTTTAAGTAAAGAGGAATTATGACTGCAACTTACTCTCAAAAGTCTCCAAAAAATATAAAGAAAAGGAGAGAAAAAGAGCAAGAGAGAATGAAACAGTAATAAAGCTAGTATAAATGTTTACATTTGGGGAATCTGGATGAAGAGTATACAGGAATTTCTTACATTACTTTTGTCACTTTCTAATAAGTCTAAAGTTATTTTTAAGTAAAACATTTTTTTAAATAGTGGGAAACTCCGAAGAGAGGAGAACATAATTTCTTTAATAAGTAAGTTGCAAGGAAAACTCTGATGGTGGGAGAACTTGTTGTTTAAAAGTAACTTAAAAATACATCAACCAATTGCAATAGATGGATGTTATTAGATCTTAATTCAAACATACTACAACATTTTTTAAACATAATAAAAGCAGGTGAATTTGAACATTGACTAAATATTTCATGATGTTAAAGAAAATTTTAAGTATGATATGCTCTTGCAGATATATGTAAAAAAGGAAAAAGTTCCTTTCCTCTTAAAGATATATTTGGAAATATTGACAGAGGAAATTCACTTCCAAATAACCCAGTGGTGGTTGAGAATAGATGAAGTGTAAATTGAACAAGAATGACCATAAATGCATAACTGATAAAGCTGAGCAATTGTTATGTAGGAGTTCATTATGCTATTTTTTCCACTGTTGCCTGTGCTTGAAAGTTTCCATAATATATATAAACCTGAATAACTTTATATGGAAATGTAAAGGGACAAAAAAAGCCAAGACAACCTTTAAGAACAATGTGTTAGGACTCATTATATTGAGTAGCAAAGCTTGTAAAGATAACTAATTCAAACAGTGTAGTATTAATGCAAGGATAGAAATATATCAAGAAAAATCCCCTCCATATACAAGCTATGGATATATGCAAAAAACAGCTCTGTAGAGCAGTAGGGAAATGATTGTTCTGAAATAAATTATGTGTGGTGTTGGTTAATTAGATGTCTATATAGAAAAAATTACCTTTAACCCCCCCAAAAGACACAAAAATCAATTCCAGTGAATCATAGATAGAAATGTGAAAAAATAAAATGATGAAACCTCTAGAAGATAGGAGAATAGCTTCATAGCCTAGAAGTGGGGAATGTTTTTTTTCAAATGTGCCACAAAAATACTAACATAAATGAGAATGTGGATAAATTGATTTATGTTAACTTTCATAAATCAAAAAGTACTGTTAAGATAGTAGAAAGGCAAGCCTCAGAGCGGTAAAAGACAGTATGTAATACATAAACCAAAACTGGGCTTGCATTGGACTGTATAAGAAACTTTTACAGACACAAAAGAAAAAATGATAGTATAAATTTTTCAATGGGAAGGACACTCAAACAAGCAATTCAAAAAACAAGATCGTTGAATGGTTAATAAACATTTTTTAAAAAAGTTTAAGTTAGTTATCAAGTAAATGCAAAGTAAAACTACAGTAAAATAATCCATTGGAATAACTAAAATAAAAATGACTAATGACACTAAATGCAGACATCCACATTGGAGCAAAGGAAATTTTATACACCGCGAATGAAGCAGGAGATAAACAGGAAATTTTATACATTGCTAATGAAACAGTAAATTTCCTCATTTTCAGATAGAGAAATGGTAACACAAATTTACTGTTTCATTAGCAACATATTGTAAAAGTTTGTCAGCATCCATTAAGGTTGAACACACACTACTGTTTTATTCTTGGTCCTATGCTTGGCTGAAATATGTGTACATGTTTACCACAAAGCAGGTACAAGAATGTTCAAAGGACATTATATAAAATGGCTAAATCTTAGAAAGAGCCCAAATGTCCATCAGCATTAGACTGAATAAATGACTGAATAAATGATATATGTAAATACTACACAGCAATCAAATTAAGTGACTTCTTCACACAATACCTTAAATGAATCTCTCAATTACAGTGTGAGTGAAGGTGGACAGAAGCACTTTAATATGTAAGATTCCAATTTATATACAGTTCAAATGTAGGCAAATATAATTTGTGGTGCTAGAAGTTAGAACAACGATGACCTTCGAGGAAGATGGAGGGGTCAATGATTAGTCAGGGACAGGAAGGGCCCTTAAGGGGCTGATAACACTCTAGTCCTTGACTGGACAGGGAGGGGTGGTCATACAGGTATGTTTACCTTGTGGTAATCCACTGAACTGTACACTCAGGACTTTTTTGATCTCCTAAATATATATTATACTTAAGCAAAAAAACTAAATACCCACTATGTAAACACACATGCATGTTAGCCAAAACTCCAGATCTATCCCTCTTTAATTTTAAATAGTAAAGGATTTTTAGAAGAAAATGACTGAGATTGCCAGCCTTATTTCTGACAGAATCCCAAAACCAGAGGGCTATAATATTTATAATAATGATTAAAATCACTAATATTTATAATTAACAATTTTGAAAATAATATTTGGTGTTTGCTAGGCATTATTAGTACTATGCCAACTCTTCTACTTAGATTGTGTCATTTAATCTCCCAATTTCGAATCATATAATGTAATTACAATTATTTTCCTCACTGTCAGGTGGAGAAACTGAGTGGTAGGTTGGGTAAGTCACTAGCTCATAATCATCATCTAGCAGGTGGTGGAGTTATGACTGAAATGAGGCTGTCCTTCTCTGTACCCCTTGAGCTCACCCCAATGCTATCCTGGCTTCTACTAAAACCCTCCATATGTGAGTGCCTTTGATCCACTGAAAGGGAGGAAAATCAGAGAAGCCAATGCATAGAATTGCTCTACTGCTAAAATACACAGAACATTGAGAAGCAATTGCTAGGCAAAAGGGTGTTAGTCATCACATTTTTTTTTTTTTTTTTACAGGAGTGAGGAGACTGCGTCTGGTTGGGGCAGGTCATTAAGCTCAAGCAAAAGTTCACTGAAGCAAAGGCATCTATTGTTTATCTCACAAAATAACTGGAAGGTTTTCTAAAGAGAGTGGAGCAAAAGGTAAATTACCTAGTGGAAATGTCAGCAGGACGGGACTGCACACTAGGGTCTTTTTCATCTAAAATTGACAACAGCTAAAAATAGATCGAACGTGGCAATGGCTCCCCACGTTTCTGTAGCCCCAGGATGCTACTTTCATTTTAATAAATGATTGAATAAAGTGTTTAAATTCTTTCTGCTTTTAGACTGATATTCATGGGCACAGGAAATGTATTATTGAATACTTTGCTTTGCCCTTGCTTCAAGTGAAGGGCTGTCATTAATAGCTAGTGGGCAAATAGTGGATTTACCATTAAGAGTACTGGAAATTTGAGCTGTTTTATTGTTAGAAGTGAAGACATATCTTCTGCCCTCCATGTTCCCTCTCTGCTTCCCAGAGACAGACACAAAGGTAAGACTTCTGGCCAACAGAAAGGTGTTCGGTCTGTGATCATAAAATAAAGTGAAATCAAACAATGTCTGTGAGGAGTGATTTTGAGATGATGCCGAGTGGCCATGAACTGGGAGAGAAATGGGAAGGACAAAGGAACAAAGTAATGATGAAAAATAATATTGTCTTAGAAGCTGCATCAGAATAATAAAAACCAAGGACTCCTGGGGTCCATTAAAAAAAAAGTAAAGGGTTAGGAAAACATAAAAATACTTTTGCTTTGAAGTGTCTTACGGATAAGACCCAGGCCATTCTTTTTCTGTTGTGATTTTTTCTTCTCATAGTGCTTTTCACATTCTGTCCTATATTATATGTTCCTTAGAGAAGTATAATATTAAAGGAAATAGAAAGCTGTCTTTTCTCATTTGCAGGCAAGGGTTCTGCTAAGGGCTTTTTCTGCTCCTCCTCAATTAATTCCCACAGTAAACTAAGTCCTGATATTGTCCACCTACTACAAGAAAGGGAAAGAAGTCACAAAGACATTAAATAAATGTTTGAGGTCACACAGCCAGCACAGGGCAAAGCTGGGACTGGACCAGCTCTGTTTCACTCTGTAATCCGAGGGAGCAATAAAACGTGTTGAACAGTTTAGTGTTTCTTGTTCACGATGGGAAGAGGTGGGGAGGTCACTTAGCAGAAAATGTTTGTTGATATCTTTAAAAAGTCTAGCCAACTGACTTGATAAATATTGAATTAATGCCAGTGAAATTTTGGGTGGAGTTTAATATATCTTTCTTCTACACTTTGGAAAACATAATTCACCCAGAAGATATTGATCTGTCACAATAGGAATAGACCTGAGCACTGAAAGAGCCACATACAATTAATCAACCTACTCGTACCATTAGATATTTGTTAAACTTGTGCAATATGTAGAAACCTGAAAAACACAGACGACAATGACAAATATTGGGAAAATAACTGTGTATGGAAAAAATGAGTTCCCCTACAAGCAATTTGTGTTTAAATCATGAGGACATTTGAGTAAAGCCCTAGAGGTCAGTTCAGGAAAAAAGACCCAAAACGTAGGTAAACGTGAAAAATCAGATTTTGGATTTGTTAACATTGAGGTCTTCATAGCAAAGCCTTTGCTTGTGAGTGGTTCTCAGAGACATGAGTACACTTATAATGACTAACCGAGTATATAAAGACTTTTTTTTTTTTGGATCCTTAGAGGGCAATCATGGCTGAGAATGGAATAAAATTCCTCTAATGAATGACCTCAGAAAAGACATCATACAGAAGTCAGAGGAGAGGTGTAAATGTAGGAATGAGGGATGCAGAAACTAGGGGATAAAAGCTTAAAAAAAAAAAGGCAGGATGTGGAAAGAGCACTAATTTGAATTAGGAACTGCGGAATCTAATCCCAGTTGCTCACTTTGCTGGGGTCCATTTTCTATGAGAAAAATGGGGATATTAGATTATATAGTGTCTATGCCTTCTTCTTATTCCTTCATATCTGATCTCCTATGATTCTAAGAGTGGGAGGAACCCATAGCAGTAAATGCCCTCATGGAGGAAAAGAGAATGTGGTCCACCCAATTTAGCTAGGCAGAAAGCCCTTATGATCTTTTTAAAAATCAGTCTGGTTGCCAGTGTTAAAATGGAATGGATGGTAAACCATCACACCCTAATCATAAGCAATCTGGGTAATCTCCTCTAAAGTCCACTGGAGATCCAATTTATAGAGAGGGCAAGGTGAGATTACGTGTCTAAGTCAGGAAGTCAGTCCAGAAGGTCAAGGCTAAGTAAGACTATAATCTAAAGGAGCTTTGGATAAGGGCAGCCAGAGATGTAGAAACCTGGGATGGGAGGAAATAAGGTGGGGCGCCAAGATAAGCACTTTGGAGAGCTCAGTGTAAGTGAGACAGCATGCTGGCGCACGCGGAGTGGGAAGGTGACAGCTGTGGCCTAAAGGAGGCTACTGACTGCTGACAGCAGGTCTCGAAGGCATGTTCTATCCAACTTTTTAAACAGCTTTCCTTGCACACAGATCAGACTCAGAAATACTGGATCATTCATCCCAGTTTCTCAAGCTCCAGTGGGTCAAAGATTCTGTCCTACAGGTATAGCCTGGCTTAAGGTCATGTTTTGGAGAATTTCATAGCAGGTTCAATTATGTTCTGCAAACTCTATTTAAGAAGGTAGGAGAAAGACTAATATAATTGAGAAAATTATCTTTTGGGAAAAATATTAATTATTGTAGGGTTTCATAACAAGGAAGTGACCTTCAGCCGTCTGGAAAATCAAATTATGCAGAACACATCATGGTGGAGAAATAAGATACTACATGAATTACATCTTCCGCAGCATCAAAGGATGGTTTTCATAAAGTATCATAAAGAACTGACAAATTCATCTGGATTTCTTCACCCACAAATAAACATGTTGTTGAAAGCTTACCTTGTGCCTCGTTGGGTGTTTTCTAATTGGTACGCAACTCTTTCTCTGCCTCCCATGATCGTTATTCACACGCTGTTGCATACTGATTTTCATATGCCTTCCTCCTGCCTCGGACCAATGAAGCAATAAATACGCAGGAGAAAAAAAGATAGGGCTCGCTGAACAGCATTAGAGCAGTGGTGCAGGAAATAGAAAGCAGCTCCCCGAAGAAGCAAATGCGTTCATAGCAAATTCCACCAGCAAACGAGCAGTGTCATCCAGCTAATTATATGTAATTGTCCCCCATATTGAAACAATAAATAATGCTGGAGGCCAGTGCTGCTTGTTGGAGATTACAGCTCTATGTAAATAGAAGGAAAACAAATGAGGAAAACTGAAAATAGGTGGTATGGACTAAAATCGTTGTCAGAGGCATTTTGTAGCACCGCACGCTGGCATAAAATTTTCCATATGCATCCACTGAACGCTGCATCTAGGCGAACCGAAGTCAGAATGGAAGTTGTAGGTTTTCCAAATTCTAGGGTGACCCTGAGCACCTAACATGAATAAGCAGCCCAAACCACTGTTAATATTGTGTTCTTATTAAAATAGCCAGCTGGCCAGGGGTAACAATGTATCATAATCTCTCAGGCATTTGAAATGATGAATATATTGTCTTAAAATATAAAAAAAAAAATCAGTGAACCCTGTCACTGTCCTCAGTGTGACCAAGACATGCATTTGTAGCCATTCCCCTGTAACACAGGCACAACATGCTGAAAGAATCTCTAGGGTTTTAGAACAAAAAATTCCAAACGGTAGCAGCCAAACCACTAGCTCAATGCTATGGCAGCCAACTCTGATTATAAAGCCTGCTCACTGCTTCCTATAATTCACTCTGTGCCTCCCAAGTCCACGACTGTGCATAGACTTTGCCTGTCTCACAATTTCAATTTATGCACGGACATGTCTTTCTCTATTTATCCTATACCCAGTCTGTCCTTTGTTTAAGGCAATGGTCTAAATCTTTTCTCCACTTCTCTAATCCCAATAGACTAAGGCCGAGATTATAAACCCGTATTTACAGAAACACAGCCCATCATCAATTGCCTGTATCCCAGGCAGATAGCAGAAAGGACCAAGATTCAAGTTTGTCACAGTAGGATCCTGGGAGGCTAGACCCTCTGCAATGTCACTGGCATACACTTATTTTCATCACTGTCTTTGATAACCCAAAACAGTGCCAATCTTAGACATATTTGTTCATTCATGGGTATATCCATCCATCTACTTGTTTACTTTCTATTTCATTCAAAGAGTATGTGTTGGGCACTTAATATGCACTAGGGCCAGGATAGGTCCTGGAAATAGAAAGATGAATAAACATAACATGTCCCCTTAAAGAGCACTTAGAATGGAGAAAATAAACTGAAATGCCTTTTTTTTCCACATTAAAAATTCAAACCAGTTCATAATTACTCAGATATTGGAAGTGGAGAGAAAAGAAAAAAAATCAAAAGATGTAAAAACCAAGTTTGGGGTATTCAATCAACTTGTAGTTTTATTGATGAAATGAGACAGCAAAAGAAATACAGCAGTGTATGATAAAATGCTCAATTAAATAAAATCAATATGAAAATGCGTGGTATAGATTGATATTCTCTGTTGTCAGAAAACCTTTTATCTAGTTTCCGGGTCCACCTGAAATAACTGTTGGCAGGGGGGGAAGTAATGAGATTTCAGAGGTAGCTGGGATGGCAGTCTTACGCCTTAAGATGGAAACCTGCGGCAGCTGGTCTTCTAAGCCTGCTCCTTGAGATTTTTACTGGACTGCTTTAGCCAGGCATTTGTATTCCATGTTACGTTCAGCCAGCAAGGCTCCTGGGAGTCTGCCTAGGTGAGATCATCCCACCAAAAGCACTTCAACATTTTGTTGGCAAATACCTCAAAGATATGAGCTTGAAATCTGGGCAGACACTTCTCTCCCACTTGAATTTTCTCTGGTGTTGTTAAATCAGCATCACACAGCACACATGCTTCATTTCCAGATACAATTTTGTCTTGGAATCGTCCTGGCAATGTCTGGTCCCTGCCCACGATGCTTACGTAAGAAGAATTCACTCAGAGGAGACTGTGTTTATTTGTTTTTTTGTATGTTTGCTTGGAGAGGCTGTGAAACCCGTTAAGAAGAATGTGAAGCCTATTAATGTAATTTTTTTAATGAGAGAGAACTTTAGAAAATTGTATGTTACTATATACTTCACAAACTTTGGATGAGTGCCTACTATGAAAAAAAGGTCTATGCAAGACATTGAGGAGGACAATGAATGAGAGGAGAAACGTTAAAGTCAAATATGAGTGGTAACACGAAAGCCTATTAATTATATAAATAAATAGCTACCAATCTGCTGTGATAAACTCCTGGAGGTCCCCTCTTCAAAAATTATACTAATTTAAACATACATTTATCTTTAACATATATTTCTTCTGACAAATATTTAGTCATGTGATATAATGTAAATGAGGATCTACATTGTAAATGTGCCTGTTTTTGAAGCTGACGATCTTTGCTCCAATACCACTTTTATTGAGCAAAAACTCTGTGCATACGAACTCAAATAATGATAGTAAAGAGCCAAATGAATAAATAAAGAATCCAGAGTTAGGAGAAGTGGCAGAAGAGGCAAATAAACATAACAACAGCGATGAAAACCAAAACAGAACAAGCATGTGCACAGTAGATGTGCACAGAGACCTAAACTGGTAACATGAAAGAAGACAAAATGCCATTCCTAGTAGAAGTTTCTTCAGGAAGTATTTTCATAGAAGATGGATTTGGAGTTTATTTTAAAAGCCTGGGGAAACACAAAATGGTGGAAGGCAATGCCCCATGGAGTTTTCTTTTGACACACGAGTACCTTTAAAAATAGCCTGATGGACCACAAGCCCCAGGAACTAGCTGTTCATAGCTAATTATCCAAAGACTTGAGGACGCCAAGCTGTGCAAAGTCAATTCGACTTTGCCTGGTACGGCCTGAAGCTACTTTAGTTAACCCTCAGTCATGGTGTTTCTAATGGAAGGGGCAACATAGAATGAAAATTGCAAACCCAATTCAACATAAGTGAATAAAACTGTAAGAGGTAAAAGGCACACAGCAGCCAGTAATGAAGACTACCAGGACTATTGTTTCTGTAGAAGCCAAGACTGTAAAAGAGGTTCATTATTTTATAGTTAATTCACAAATAAAACTCACTGGATAGGGACTCAGGCTTACAGCTTACTCAAACTGATGTCACTCTGTGCTCACAAAGAAAACATATCATAGAAAATGAATTAATGGCCATTAAAAAAAATAAAATTTTCGACAGATCTATTTTCATAGAATTAACACATAGGAAAAACAGAATGCCCTCAATAGGTCAGTAAGTAAATCATAAGGATGAAACAGGGTCAGAAGCGCTGACATAGACTCACCAAGGCTAATTCAGCCACTGGCTCCATGAATGCCTATCCTGACCATAGCAGAGACTAACACTGAAACCTCCCCAATTGGGACCATTCCCTTGTGCGACAAGCCAGCCCCCTGATGGCAGATTGATTGCTATATTCTCTCATTATAGGGGCGTCGACAACTTCTCTTTTTTAACTAGAATAGACATATATTCTGGATATGCATCTGCCTTCCTTGCTCACAATGTTTCTGCCGGCCTGTAGACTTAGACAGTATTTTACTCATCATCATGGTGCCCCCAATAACATTGCTTCTGACAGGAGAACTTAGATTAACAAAGAAGCATGAAATTAGGCTCATGCCCAGAGAATTTCCTGGTATCACCATGTATGTATCTCATCACACAGAAGCAGCTGATCCAGCAAAATGATGAAATGGCCTAGCGAAGACTCAGATACAATGCTAGAAGGGAATAAAAGATCTTGAAATGTTAGCATAATATTTCAAAGAAGGGGTTACATGTTTGAATAAGCTATCAATACAATGGTGCACAGAGCTCCTAATATCCTTGGAATTTCCCAAGTGATAAGAGGGATAAAGATGTCTTGATACTCATTATAAACTTCTTTCAACCACACCTGGGTTTATGTAAATGAGGTGACTTTTGATGATATTTTAAGGATGGAGGCTGGTTTCTAGGAGAAATAATCATGTGATTAAAGATTCAGAATATTCAGTCCCATCCCCTTGACCTTCAGGGATGGGAGAGGAGCTGGAGTTGAATTACTTGACAATGGCCAGTGATTTAATCAATAATATCCAAGTAATGAAGCCTCCATAAAAACCCAAAGGATGGGGTGTGGCAAACCTCTGTGTTGATGATGTGCTGAGCATGGTTTGCTTAGAGAGACATGGAAGCTCCACACCCCTTCCCATATACCTTGCTCTATACATCTCTTCCATCTTGCTGTTCCTGAACAATATCCTTTTAGAATAAGATGATAACCTAGAAAATAAAATATTTCTCTGAGTTCTGTGAGCCATTCTATCAGATTAATCAAGCCTATGAAGGGGGTCGTGGAAACCTCCCACCTACAGCCAGTCAGTCAGAAGCACAGGTGACAATCTGGACTTGCAACTGGTGCCCAAAGTTGGGGGTTTGGGACATTCTTGTAAGACTGAGCCTTTAAGAGGGCCAGGTATAGCTCCGTGGTGGAGTGCATGCCTGGCATGAAAGAGGTCTTGGGGTCAATCGCTAGTACCTCCATTAAAAACAAACAAACAAACCAACAAACCTAATTACACCCCCCAAGAAAAAACAAAGCAAAACAAGACTGAGCCCTTAACCTGTGGGATCTGACACTATCTCAGAGAGATAGTATTAGAATCGAGTAAAATTATAGGATACCCAGTCAGTGTCCGCTGAGAATTAGAGAATTGCTTAGTAGTGTGGAAAAAACACATATCAATAATCATCCCCTTGAAAATTTTTCTTTTCTTTTCAAAGAAACTTTCATCTTATTAGGCAGAGGAAGTCATTTTTATTTTGTTGCATAAAGAGTCAAATATGTATAGTGGGACGTGTGAGTCAGTGGGGCAGCCTAAAGGATAAACTGTACTGATTTACTTACCTATTACCTTCTTTGATGTCCAGATTCACCTTTCTTGATTCTCCTTTGTAAAACCAAGACTGGAATTCTGTAAACAATGTATGCTAGACATGCTTGCAACTGGCTGACTTTTAGGTTCTGCTAGCAGAAATTAGAGGGAAAATGGAAGATAGAAGAAGAGCAGAAGGGACTCTCTTATTTATACATATGTACGTATGTATGTATTTTGTGTTTACCGTTTCTGTCAGTGATGCTCCATTAGTGGCAGTCGGTTCCCATCACCAGCCTCTTCTGGTGCCACTGTCACCAGTCTCACCATGCCTCCAAGTCATACCAGAGAAAGTCAGATAGAGCTCCCTCCTCAAAACCTGATCACATGCTTCGTAGAACCCTCTCTTCAGCTTCTGAAATACCATTTAGAGATTAGTAGCCTCCTTGCCCAGAGGTCTGAGCACTATTCCAAGAAATTCAAGTCTAAACACATAGGTCCTGGTAACTCCCAGGTGAGTGGAACATACGCTTAATTGAGGTAATGGACTCATAGAGGAAGTTACCTAAATTAAATCACTCTTGAAACATACAGAATTTTCCAGTCTTCTCATTCCTCGCATCAGTGACATTGAGAAAGCTTCATGTTGCAACAGCAGAGCTACAAGACTGAAGAAGCATAGATTGTTCAATCCCTTCCTAGAGGTCAGTTGCTCTAGAGTCACCTGGGCTTATGGTGAAATTGGTGTGAATGAGACATAAACATTTTTATGCAAAGCCACTGAAATTTTGAAGTTGTTTGTCACTACCACATGACTTAGTCTCGCCTGATGAATACAGAAACCAGTGTTGAGAGAAATACTTGCTCCCATGACAAATACTAACCTATGCAGCATCAGCACAGGGCCACAGAGATGACAGGAAGAAGGAACTCAGGCTGAGACAACAGTGTTCCATGTAATGCAATGGCAAAACCTCATAACATAAAAGTGTTGCCAGCAACAACCTGAGAAGCAAATGTTTGAGGAACTTGCAGCTCTAGGGAAAAAGATTAGGAAATAGAACTTTACCCGTGTGTGTTATTTGCTATGGTGGTTTATCGCATCAAATGAGAAATATATATATAAATATATTTCTCAAGTATTTATCATATGTAAATGTCTGAGAGAAGACTGAAGTTACAAGGATGAATGAGTTATAACCTTTGCCACCCACAAGCTTTCAGTTGGATCTATCTGTCCAATCAACCCCTTGCCTTTAATGCAGTCAGCTTTCCTGAGCTTCATACCATGGTAGGAACATAACAAGTACAAGCCATAGAGAGATAAGTTCTCCCTCATAAATTTTATCAGAATTTCATAAAAGCTTGCTCTGTGTTGCCTAATTTTGCACCACAAATGTTGCCCACGCCCTGGCTATACCACCCTTCTGCTCAGTGCATCTGCCTTTGAGTACCCCATTTGGGTAGATCATTGGACTCTCTGAATCAGCATCCTTGTTTCCCTACCCAGCTCCCAGCGAGGTAGGCTTCATTACTTTGGGCAACTTCCAGAGTCTCCAGACCTCTGAGTAATATACCCTCTGCCAACTCCCTCAGCCTTCTGTTAGAGGGAGTTCTTAAAAAGAGAATATGGCCATGCATCTCACACAAATACAAAATGAGTGTGTGTGTCAAAGATTTTATATAACTCTCTAACTAATGAGGGCACTGGTAAGATGTTACAACTCAGCCAAATGAGAACTGGACTTGCAGAGTTTCATACTGTCCACCAGAAAAGGTCCTTTTGCATTTCTATGAGCAGGAATTATGTGCAGAGCTATGAAGAGCAAATATTTGCATTACTCTTAGTTTGCTACTAGTTAACTTCTATCTCTACAGAATGGAAAAATAACCTGTTCACACGATCAAAGGCCAAGACAGCTGTAGAATCAGATAATTCTGCACTGTCTCCCAGACGATGCCCAGCACTCGACTGCAGGGAGATCCAGTAACCTCCTTTGCCCATTTCAAAGTCTCCACCTTTTGTCCTGATGCACGATTAATTAAACTCATGTCTCAACAAGTCACCTCCTGCACAAAAGGAAATACAAGTTCAGATATAGTGAAAGAGTTTTACATACAAATACATATTTGAACAGCAGCTACTTAGGAGAGGAATTTTATATTCCACGTGTAATCATATTTTTGAGTGAATTGGATTTACTCATATGTTAGCAGAAAACAACTTTATTATTTCCCACTACTACTACTTTTAATCACACCTTCAATTTGTTCTTCCTAACTATGGATGCAAGCTTTCCCAGTGACTGTCAGGTAATTCATGAAGCCTCTCTTTTCCCCTGATAAAAAAATCAGTATCGGGCATCATGAAACCTCTATATGTCATCAAAATCAAAATGTCTTCCCTTCCTCCTATCAGGCGTGATTTGGGCTGGGAGATCAGCAGAAGGGGAAGGGGATGTGGTCAGTTTTACCTCTGTTCCTGGCTCCTCCTTCTATTGTATTCAGTAGATGATGCTTTGGGTCCCCCGTGATGAAGGCAAGGAAGATAAAGGGAGGGAGAGATGTACCTGACTAATGAGAACTGGAATCAGACATCGGAGCCTTGTGGGCATGGTGTCTTGGAGTTTAGCATTTTTCATTGCACCTGACCTCTTTTGATTTCTCTAGTTCTTGGTTTCCAGAAGTTTACCTTTCTTTCTGAGTCCTCCTAATTCCTAGCTGTTATTCTAGGGAAGACCCCTCTTATGAGACAACGAAACTCTTTTCCGTGGTGGCCACAGCTGCCTTGCAGGAAACCAATGCAATACTCAGAATGCCAGTACCCTTCGCAACGCAGCCCTCCTCTCTGCTTTGTTTCCAAACAGGGTGCTTTAACCACACCTTCCTATTGCTAAACTTTTCAGAGACAAAAGTCAGATACCAGATTCTCTGTCCCTCAAACTCCAGGGAAAGCATGCCAAGCATTTAATTCTTCAGAAGCCTCCTCCTACTTGACTTGAAGTGGCCAAAGGAAACAGCAACTATGGTTTCTGAAAATCTGCAGGAAACGATCCTCCCTCTACAGTCCCCTTAACCTCTGCCAGTGCACTCCCAATACTTGCTTCTATTGCCAGGTTGTGAATGAGGGACCAAGGAAGAAGGAGAAAGTTCGGGACCGACTGCTTTGCAAATCCTGAACAGATGATCAAGGTAATACTATGCGAGGATTAGAGTGCGCCTTGGACCAACTATTTTGTTCTTGGCTGATGGAGTGTTTGTTGAAATTCCAAATTAACAGGGAGAGTTGCATCTAACATCTTGTTACATGCATTACCCAGAAAGGAAGGATGATGGTGGGTGTTAGGTAGGTATAACTGAGCTCAATATAAGGTGAGACATTTTTTAACAATGAAAGCTAACAAATATGGTGTGGGCTTCCTCACGAGACAATGAGTCTCTTGCAACTTGTAATGCTTAAGCAGAGACAAGACCACTTATCTGAATGTCATTAGGTGCTTAATTGAATGAGCTCACCTCCTGTTCCTATATCTTCAGAGTATTGGGGTTAGATGGCATTTTCAAATACATAGAACTAAGATTGTTTGATTTTATTTTTATTTTTGCAGATTTGGAAATAAAAGTCTCGTGAAATCCAATATCAGTTAATATGTACTCTTCATTCAATCACTCACTCAACAAATAATTTTTGAGGGCTTAATATGTGTTCAGCACTATGCTAGGCGCTGAGCATACTGAGAAGAAAGACACTGTCCCTGTGATCATAGAGCGGACAGTGGCAGAATGAGGACACAGGCGAACGTCCCTTGGGTATTTCCACTCCACAACGCTATCTTATCTTGCCTGCTTAAAGTGCCTCGTTTGAAATGGACCATAAACCAAAATAATTTTTTCCGTAGATAATTTAAAATGACAAATCGCTGGCAATTTAATGTAAATCAAGTTAGTATCAGTAATTAATTCACACGTGTCACATTTTATATACTAGAGTGTAAGTCACTTATAACACGTTGTCACATTTCGGAGAGCTGCCTGCACATGCAGACCCCACGGAACCGCATCCCGCCTCCGTGGAAGAGTTCTTTCTTCCAGTCCTGGGGAAACCAGAAGGCACAACAACATAAATTTAGACAGAGTCGCTCAGGACGCAGCATGCCTAAACCGTATGCAGTTTCTGTTTGCAAAGTATTCAAATGCCTTTACAAGGAAAGTCAGGGAGGAAGGAAGGACTGCCTGCAGAATTAAGAGCCAGAGTGCTGCTGTGCATTTTGCTTTTCAGTTGGTTAACTGAAAATCGGTTTCCTATTTTAAAAGCAGATCCATCCAAGGCAAGTGTCCAATGTTAAGCTAAGCTCTAAAATATGCTTTTCAGTAAAACGTCTTTCTGCCTCTTTCCCTTTTCTCATTTCAATGTCCTGTTACATATTTCCGAAAGCTCGCCTTTCAAACTTGGTGTATGCTGTGATTGTGTGGAATGAAAAGCTCTGAAAGGCCACAAAGAAAAGTATCCCTTGCCTCGATCTCTGAGGAGAGGGCCCTTTGAATTAAGACTGATTCCACCTGCGAAGCCTGATTGAGCCTGAATTGGTAATGCCCGCGTGTTGTGGGTTTTCTCGCTTTATTTTCCCTTGCATTCTTCTTCACGTCGGGATGTATTGTGGGCCATTATCCGATTTTCATAGCAGCATGAGTGATTACTAAAATGCTATGAAAGAGAAACTAAATCCTTAAAAAGAGGCATTCATCGAAGGCTCCTAGGAATCGTACGCCAATATTCTCCGCTGATTATTGGGATTCAAAGCTCAACGTTGGAAACATCCAAAGAAATTTAATTTTACCCCATGAAGGTTTTTCTTTTTCTTTTCTTAAATGCTTAGAATTCTTGAGACGGAGCAGTTTCCATTTAGTTTTATGTTCTCATGGTTGTTAGCCTTTACTTCGATCTACAATATAGTCTGGCAAAAGGGCGTGACAAACATAGGGAACTTTTTCCTCAAATGACTGCTTTTTCTCCAAGACCCGTATCTAGACTTTACCTCTACAAAGCACGTCACCCTTTGGAAATGTAAAAGGTAGCTTTGAGCAGACTGTGACTTCCACAACCTGCCCATCGTAAGTTCAGAATAATAATAATAATAATAATAATAATAATAATAATAATAATAATAATAATAATAATAATAAGCTGGAAAGAGGCAGTGCTGGGAAATGGAAATGCTGCCTGTATAGAGGCTGAGTGGACCATAATTACCGTCACCCTAGCAGAACCAGCAGGCTGGGTCAGGTAAATAATACTCCACTGTAACTTATGCTCATTGAATATCTACAGTTTGCCAGTTGCAGGTATAGGCTGCTGGCATAGAAAGTGAATCAGATACACGCCTTTCCCTGTTCACAACTATATGACACATGCTATAAAGAATTGGGTATAAAAGACCACAGGAGGAAATGGATATTGAGGTGTTATGTGAGCCAACTCCAATGTCCATCAAACTTTAATTAGACAAATGAAATGTGAAATATCCACCTGATGGGGTAACATTCAGTGATGAAAAGAAACAAAGGTCTGACATGTGCCTCAGTTTGGATGAACCTCAAAAACATTGTAGTAAAGGAAAGAAGCCAGACAAGACCATGTATTGTATGATTTTATGTACATGAAATGTTCAGAAAAGGCAAGCCCATGGAACAGAAATTAGATTACTAGCTATCTGGGTTGAGGTCGGAGACTGGGATTATCTGTAAACATACAGGAAGGACCATGTTGGGGTGATGCAGATGGTCTAAAACTAGTTTACAGTGATCACTGCACAGCTTGGTAAATCTAAGAGTCATTGAATTGCACACTTCAATGCACAATGTTATACTGTATAAATTGTGGATCAGTAAAGCTATTGTAAAAGAAATTTCCACAAGGCAGGGGGAAGATGAGGAAGACAGATGAAGGAAGAGCTTTGAGTGGATGGCCTTCATTATTTTGCTAGTGCTACGTTAACAGATTACCACAAATTTGGTTTCTTAAAACAACATAGATTTATTCTCTTCCAGTTTCTAGTGCTCAGAATCTGAAGTCAGTTTCGCTGGCCTAAAGTCAAGATATTGGCATGGCTGCTTCCTTCGGGAGGCTCCGAGGGGAGGATCCCCTTCCTTCCCTTTCTCAGCTTCTAGTGACTAATTATAGTCTTGAGCAGGTGGCCCCTAAATCCTTCCTTAATTTGCATTGTTCCAATATCTGCTTCCTTCATCCCATCCCCTTCTCTATGATTCCTCCTGCCTCATTCTTATCAGGACAGTTTCAACCACATGAGATCTACCTGGATAATCTCCTCATTTCAAGATCCTAATTTACTCACTTCTGCCAAGTCCCTTTTGCCCACATATGGTAACATTTCCAGGTTCTGGAGATTACGAAGTAAACATATTTGAGAATCCATTATTTGGCACAACATAAGGCCCATTTTTTCGAAAGACAGAAATTTTGAGTTGAATCTGGAAGGATGAATGCTTTTTAGGTAGAAAAACTGAACAAGTTCGTTCCAAGTAGGTAGCATCTTTTCAGGAAAGAAACAGGGACAGCAACCTGAGTACCGTCTGTGGAATCACACAACAACAGTTGGATTCAGTTATGGAAAAACAGATAACATTGCTAATTGCTCTCACTTTACATTTATAGCTTTTTTTTCCCCTGCAGGTATACTTTGCTCTGCTTTATCATCATCTGTTTCCATCTTAACTGGTTTGATTGGGATCCAAATATGCTACAATATTCCCCAACCTTTAAATACTCTTCCTCGCCTACACAACTTCCTTCAGCTACTGCCCAAATGTTTTGTTTCTGTATCATTGTCACAAACCTTTCAACAGAGTTTCTACACCCACTTTTTCTCTTCCTTTCTTACCAATATCTCTGAAATATTTGGATTTTGCTCTCACCACTCCACTGTAATCAAATCCAGTGGTCAATTCTCATTCTCATCTGACATGACCCACCAGCCGCAATTGACTTACCTGATCATCGTGCCTTCAGGGAGCACATCTTCTCCTGGCTTCCGCGACAACATTGTCCCTGGCAGGTCTTCTGTATCACTGTATCCTTCACTTCTTCCTTATCTCCAAACATATGTATTTCAATTCTTTGACCTTTGTCTTGTTTCCCTCCTACACTCACTTTCTAGGTTTCTCATCCACCTCGTGTTTCTAAATACCATTTTTACTATGATAGCTGCATTTATAATCTTATGACTCTCATTTTTATATCTGCAGTTTCAGCCTCTCCCCTGAAAGCCAAAGTTGTAAATTCAACAGCCTTTCTGACTGCTCTATTTGGATATCGAATGGACATCTCAAACTCTACGTATTTCAGCCAGAATTCTAGATGCCTCCTGCTCCAAATTGGCCCCCCCTACCAATCTTCTCCTTCTTAATGCTACCCCCATCTATTCAGTTTCTTAGGCCAAATTCTGGCATTGTCTTTGGCTCCTGTAATTCTCACACTTCACGTCAACCCATCATCAAATCCTCTGGGTTGTACCTCCAAAATGCGCATATATCTTGATCACTTATCAGTACATTGCCAAAACCAGTGGTCAGTTCTCATCACTACAACCCTTGTTCAGGTAACAATTTACTATCTATTTCCTCAATTTCAACAGCCTTGTCCCTGGTCTACTTGTTTCCACTCTTGATCTTTTCCATTTTATTTTTCACAAAGCAACCAGAATATCCTTTTATACATAAGTCAAGCTATGCTATATAATTGCTCAAAATTCTTCCTGTGCAGCCCCGACAACGGTCCCCAACAACATTGCATCCTGGTCTTCACATCTTTGTATGATTTCCTCCCATGTTGCATCAGGATCTGGTCCATGCGAACAGTGGAATGTGACTGATGGTATGTCACTTCCAAAATAAGACCATAAAAGACTATGGCCTCTGTCTCAAGTCTCTCTCTCTTTCTGGGTATTTCTCCCACCACTTACCCCTACCTTCCCTTCTCCTCTCTCACATCACCTATCTAGGGGAAGCCATGTCATAGACAGAAGTCCTACAGAGAAACCCACATGTCAAGGAAACAAAGCTTTCTGTTAACAGCCATGTGAGCTCAGAAACTAGTCCTCCAGACACAGTTAAGTCTCAGGTGACTCCAACCTTGGCTGAAACCTTGATTGCTGTCACATGAGAGACCCTGAGCCAAAACCACCTAAGTGCCCTGATTCCTGACTCAACTGTGAGATTTAAAAAAAAAAAAAAACACATCTTGTTGTTGTCTGAAGTATAGTCAGTTACAACATTGTCAATCTCTTTTAAGCTGCTACATTTGAAATAATTTATCATGCATCAGCAAATAACTAATTTCTGTAGTAAATGGAAAAATAATGGCTTTAGATTACCGATTTGGAAAATAAAATGAAAAGGTGAAATGTATTTGTCATCTGTTTTTTCCCATCTCTGATGGCTTTTTGTTCATTTTGGAGAACTCAAACTCACTTTTGAATTAATGGCTGAAATAAACACCATTTAGGAGATTTCTAGCTCGAGACTATTTTAAAAAAGCAGTCATGGAATAATTGTTGACTTGCTGTCTTTGGAGGCTTAGTCTGATAAATGAAATCTATAGTAAAGAAAGGTAAGGCTGAATTGAGAAGTATGAGAGGCTACTCTTTGTAATTAGCAGCAAGGCAAGAAGAATGACAGTCTGTGGCCGTTCATTTACTCATTTATTCCTTTTTTCCATTAAGAGATGTGTGTGGCACAGCTATCCTGGAGCAGACACTGAGGGTCTAGTAGTTAACAAAGCATAATCCATACCCTCAGGGTGGAGGTTGCAGGAAGACAGGCAATTTTGAAATGTCACAGTGAATACATGCAGCAGTGAATTACTCAGTAAAAAGACTGGTTTTCATTAGAGTCACAGCAATAGAGGGACATGAATTTTTTTTTAATTGTGTGTTTGATATTTCAGCCTAAGTAACACACAGTCACAGTGGGAAAAATCAACACTCTGTTAGATTTCCATACAGTTCCTTTACGGTTCAGCATCATATTCATTTCTTTAAATTACACACGATGGGTTAGGATGGAGCTGTCTACTTTTTAGTGGGTGGGGCTTCTAAGATCCAAATCCAGCAATAAATATGTGATAGGAATAAATACAAGCTGCACAGGAGCATGTAGGAAAGATCTGTAATCACTGTAAACAGACCACTGTTAGGAGGAGAACAGAAGTTACGCTGGTGTAAGAAAGAGTCAAGAGCAACCAGTCAAGAATTTGTAAAAGGTCATCCTAGGAAGGGCGACATTGGCAAGCCAAAGGAAAATGGGGATAGTAAGAGGCTTATAATATCTGGGCAGAAATAAAACTGTAATATTGACAACTGAGACCTGGCGGTGCAGAAGGGCCAGATAAATGAACAAGGATGTGTATTAGCCTTTGAGTAAGTTGCCTTTTATCCTGAAACCAATGGGGAGTGTTTACACTAAGACAGCAACAAGATTAGATTTGTGTCTTTGGAAAATGACACCTGATTCACTGTTTGAAGAAAGCATTTTGGGGCCAGAACATAATGGGAAACAATTATGTAGCAATATGCCGGGAGACTGAATATGATGGTTACCTTGTCAAGGGCAGTAACATTGAGGATGGAGAAAAATGGACAGATTCAATGGCTACTTAGTAATGGTAATTTAGTAAGGCTGATATCGGGAGGGTGGGGCAGGAGTTACATATAATATCCATGTTTCTCACGCACGCAACTTAGAAAGTGTTTGCTTGCTCTACTGGGATAGGGTACATGGGAGGCATAAAATTGTATTATTATATAGACTTTCCAAGTTACTGATTCAAATCATGAGAGAGCCATCATCACACCAGTGCTTTTCAAAGTGTGTTGTCCAGATTCATAGAACTGCCTCAGCAGTCCACACTGGGAGGGGCCAGGAAGGAACAGAGAGACACAGCCAGGAGGCCACTGCATGCTTCACAAAATGTCCTCTTCAGTGTCTTCCAGGAAAGCAATGCTTATTTTTAGCTTTTTATTAAATAATTTGTTATCGATATATTATGTGTGTGTGTGTGTGTGTGTTTGTGTGTATAAAGCTATGGTGATCAAATTAATACACAAGCAACACTCTTCTGTAGAACTAGAATACTAGAATGTTACCAGTTACCTTCATGTGTATCTGCCTACCTGAGTGCTACTTCCATATCCCATCTCTTTTCATTTCCCTGAGAGGTGAAGACTTATCCAGAATATGTCATTCACTTGTTCTATATTCATAGTGTTTCCATATACATCCCATGACAAGCTTGTTTTGAGACTTAGGAAACTGGTACCATACCACGTACAACCTACTAAAAACTGCTTATTTCCTTCCATTATAGTTCTAATTGTTACCTATGAAGTTGTATAAACTTATACTTCATTCACTTTCTCTGCTGTGTATCATTCTGTTGTGTCCATCTACCGAGCTTTGTTCATCCATTCCCCAGGAGTTGTATCCGTTATTTTGCTTTTATGAAAAATCCTCATATGAGCAATTTTTGACATAGTTCTAGATGCTCAAGAACAAATGTGTCTACAGCTACCACGGGGTCGAGGGATATACAAATATTCAACTTTGCAAGATAGTAAATAGTTATTTTCCAAAACAGTTATACCAAATGTTAATCCTTCTGGCATTATGTAAGAGTTCCCATCCTTGCCAGTTCTTGGTAATTTGAGATTTCTTTACTTCCATGTGCAAACGCATCCACAACAGGCAGGCTGAGACAGTTGCTGGCTTACACTCATTCACTATTTCACCCCAAACTGTGGCTCATGCTGTGGTCCCTGCCACCATTATCGTGGGATATGGAGTCCCTGGGAGCTGCCCAAAAGAGCCAGGTAACCCAACCAAGATGTGCAGAGAGTCAATGCTGGCTGCATGGAACAATCTTTGACCACTGAGAGATAGGAGATGGGCTAAGCTTGCAGAAGAAGTTTTTTTTTCCTTCCCAACCCCAGGGATTGTTCTAGAATCCAGTGTTTTTAGTCAACTCACCGCATTTATTTAACCTCTGTGGATTGACTCCCATTACCAAATATTAGTTGTGTTATTATTATTATTATTACTAATCATTATTAATTTTTCTTGTATGTCTTCACTTCTTCCCTGCCATGCTTCCATTATTCCCGCATACTAGTTTCTCTGGGATTATATCCACTGTTAAGCATTAGCATATTAGTTTATTTACGAAACTCAGGTTGAGTGATGGGTAATGTCAGTTTTCTGTAGGGTGTTCTGAGTATTCTTGGGGTTTGTTCTTCTAAGTAACTTTTACCGTCAGCTTGTCCTCAGAAACCATAACTAGACTGGTACTGGAATTGCATGGCATTTATGAAGTAATCAGAGGAGAATTAGCAATTACATTTATCAATCCATGTTTATACATGATCTTGGTATACCTCTCATATGTCTAGATCATCTTTAGCTTTTTCAGTTAATTTGCTGCAAATAAACATCTTTTTAGTTTTCTTAGGCACTTTAGATGTTTTTATTATTGTCTAGCCTGTTTTTTGTGGATTGTATTTTCTACCTATTTGTGGCTGATGTAGAGAAATGCATTTTATTTTTGCATATTGGCCTAATATTCAGTGACTACTCTAAACTAGTTTTTATTTATGACCTTTATAGTGTATTCTTCTATGTAGACAATGTTATTATCTATAAATAATAACATCAGAATTCATTAGTAAAGCTCATCTGGATATTGTGATTTCGTCATGGATAGGTTTTTGATGATTGATCAATATTTTTGATAGTTGATTGTTGATCAAATATTTTGATAGAAATATTCAAACATTCTTTTTCTTTAATTCGATTTCCATATGCTGTTTTTCTAGAAATTGGAAAATTTTATTTAAATTTTCTAATTTATTGTTTCACAGAAAAATATATACAGATTTCCAGACAATGTAATATTAAAGGCAAAAAACTGGAAACTATGCCAAGCATTTCAGCAACATTTCAACATAATCCTCTGTAATTTCTAATTCTACCAATTAATAAGTAATCATTAATGTATCAGCCAACCACATATGTTAGTCATTGTGTAGATTCGTTATATGTATTATAATATGATACAGCCAAAGATTCAACGTTAAGGAGATTACAGTTCAGTCAAAATAAAAAGATAAGAAGTGAACCTAAAATAATTAAAATTTAAAGCAGGAGAAAGTAGTGTCAGCATTTGGAGGAAAGATGGGTAGCTGTCAGATGAGGGCTTTGGGAATTATCTGATCTGGATTTCCTACAATAGTCACACACAGTCCAGGTCGAACAGTTTCATTAGCATGGCTTCCAAGCTATGATAAATATTCATGCCTAGGGCAGTGGCAACAATGTAATGGAAGTGAGGCTTTCTGGCCCCTCTGGGCTACGGAAATGCGTGGAGATAGGCCAGCAGCAAGTGCGGCCAAGTAGCTCCCATAAAACAAGCTGGCTCAAGCCAAATGTGAGCAGGGCTGGTTGAAGCATTTTAAGGAAATGATTAAATAGTTAAAAAAGAAATCTGCCAACTCCTGAAATAGTAGTTTGATGCTTAGAAAGTAGTTATTTTGAGTAAGAGAGTAGAAACTGGCAGATAGTAACAAAACTGATTTGTTGCTATGTTACAGTTGCCTGCTAGATACTTTATAAATAACATTTTATTTAGATAGAAAGGAGGTAGCTATTATTATATCATTTTTCTAAATGGATATATCAAGCATGTTTGTAAGTGCCAGCCAGAAAGCCAATTCTGGTTAACTCAACCAGCAAAAAGCAATTGGCAAGAAAGCTGGAGAAGTTACACTAAAAAGTGGACATAAATCAAGAAAGTGTAGATGCAGGATCCATCACGAAGGTTACCCCACAGGGTAGGGGGTACCACTTTGCTCAGCACTGCGCAACACTCATGCCCCTAAGCTCTGCACGATCACCCTGCTTCCTCTGAACAGTATGCAATGACTCAATCATGAACTGTTCCTTCATCTTGTTGGCACCCATTGAAGATCCAGAGTTGTAGATGACAGTGTTTGAAAATTGACGCCCTGGCTGCTGGGCAGGAGTAAAAGGGAAGACAGTATTATTATTCACTCTTCTTTAGCTCTCCAATGGGAAGAAGTTTCATGCCTCCTACATGGACTCTCCAAACTGGATATTCTCCCCAAATTATAAAAGATTTCAGATGCTTATAAGCATGGAAATGATGCCATTGTCAAGATGACCAAGCTAATGAACAGAGATGTCGATTTTCAGGCTCAGGTCTGTCTCAATCAAAAACCCATGATTTTTACTCTATGTGGAACTGACTCAGTGACAATAAATTCCACAGAAAAGTTTTGTTATAGAAAGGGTGTATTTTGCATCAATATAGTGAGAGTGGGTCTTCCATTGAGCATGTACGCTGTATAAGAAGACGCTAAGCAAGACAGAGTGGAGGGTTATAAGTCTTATATTCTTAGAGTTCATAGTCTGGTTAGACATCATGTGTTAAAAAAAAGTTTACTCGCTACCAAGTAAGTGTCAGTACTGAGAGGACTCTGGGCATTCACGGTTGGGAGATAACACTGTGAGCTGGGATGTTCCAGAAAACCACAGGAGGATGGCTGGGATTCAGATATGCAGGCAAGGGATGGTACGTCAGGCAAGGGAGGATTTGCTTATGCAACTGTATGTGTAGAAACAAATCCATCAGACTGTAATGCAGAACTTTCTGGATTAAGTTCATGATGTCATTCAGGAAACAAAATCATTGTAGCCACTGGATTTTAACTATGAACCAAAATCCGGTTATCAAAATAATAGACAAGATTGTAGGGAGTCAGGAAGTAACTGCCAAGTGTTTTTCAGTTTGAAGGAATCCATTTTCTAGAGACAAGAGCAAGGACAGAATACAAGCCTGCACTGATCAGCAAACAGACATGGAAAAAATGGGAAGGAAGAGCCGTGCCTCTAGCCAAGAGGTGCTTTCAGGGAGGTTATCGACCCAGAGAGCAGGCTGCTGGCTGATAAAGAGCATGGCAGCTTTAGGAGAAAGTCAGTTGTGACAGATCTGAAATACAAACAACATTCAAACCCTCTGTTCTGTTGCTTCAGGATAGAGTTCCTTTTGCACTGGCTTTGACCTTATGAGAACATTGTGAGTGGCCTTGGAGCAAAAAGAGTAATGCTCCTTTCTGAAGTGAAGCCAAGAATAATGCTTCCATCAAGAACCGGAAAGCACACACTAAACCAAGGCTGATCCTAGAGGCGTGCCATTCAGTCCTGCTAATGCCAGACGGTCACCTGGCAAAGGGGATGTCTGGTCGGACCAATGACACTGGCGTAAGAATTGGAGCCCCAATGTCTTCCATGCAGAAAGCCTCTATTCCTTTGGGATTAATATAAACATTCTCACTTGTTGGAAGTCTTTTGTTGGTGAGTTGCACAATTTCAAACCAATGTGAGCAGGCTGAAAGAAGGATGAATAGCAACGCATTTCAGAGACCATTAATTTTCCATTCCATCTTAACGCATGCTCTTCACTCTTGTTGTATCTTGCATCCACTACCTGCCCCTGCCCACCACCCCGCCGTATGCACACATTTTATATCCCTCCCTGTATACAGCAGCACCCCCTCCCAATGCCAGCTTCATTTTATTTTTAAAGTCTTAGTTTGAATGGGACCTTCTGAGAGAAGGCTCTTTCCTGACCTATCCAGCTAATGTGGGTTAACTCTTTACCGTGGTCTTACTCCTGCAGAATCCTTATCAAATACTTACATTTATTTCCTTATCTCCTTGTTTATTGTCCACCTGTCTGCCCAGGCTGTTGACTTCAAAGGTCAAGTGATGAGGTTTCCTTCACTTATCACTGAATATTTCTGTGCTAGGCAGAGTCCCCAGCCCATAGAAAACACTCAATAATTATTTGTTGAATGAAGAAATGAATGGGGATTTGAAACATTTCCTGAAGTTTCCTTCTGAGTCACTCTCTAGCCATCAAGCAGATGTTAACAGATCTCATGCACAAAGGAAAGGTAGACCCAAAGGGACCTTCGAGTTCTGACTCTGAGCTACTTAATCTGGCTTTCTTTTGCTTTTCGAGGAAATAGAATCTCATTACACATGAAAATGAGTATCAGAAGTTTTTCGCTGTTTATGTAACATAGTGAGTGTTGCTTTCCAAGGAGGGTCTCCATTTTTTCAGCATCACACAGTACATTGCTTTAGATATATTGAGAGATCAGTGGTATTTATTGCTTAGATATTTGAATGATTAGATGATTACGTGAATGAATGTGGAAATAAGAGTGATATAATAATGCACAGAATTAAGGGATTTTCTTTGGGCTATGAATCAAAAACCCAAAATGCAAACATGAAGATGACTCTTGCTTCGAATCTGACAGGCTTTAATTAATATTTATTAGGTAGGGAGTAGAGTCTCAGGCTGGGAATTTAAATTAACAAGCAGATGGTTTCTCTAATGTTGAAAGTGTAGGTTGGAATTTTTCAGCCCTGTCACCATCAGTCAGTTCCATAGCTCCATATTCTACTCGCACTGTGCACACAAAATTGTGATATTTTGACTACAAGTAGCACCTGGAGGGGCAGACAGTTTAGGGCAAAGTTTTATTCTGTTTCTGGAAAGACGACTTGCGATGCTTCCTCACAGCCTGGGGACAGTTCTTTGTTCACTGCTACACTGACGTGTAGGAAATCAAGGCTGTAAAAATGGATTTAAGGGCATCACTAGTTTATTCTGTATAATAAAATAAGTGTGGTAAGTTAAAAAAACTTTCAGTATTTGTCAGTATGTTCATGAAAATCTGTTAGGGAACCTTATGCATGTTACTCCATTTTCAATAGAGAAAAAAAAGTCTGATTATTTCTAAAGTCTTACTGGACCTCTATTTTGATTGTGCTATGCATGTAATTTACCTTGCGTATGATGCTTGAAATGCAGTAAACTCTCAGGAAACGTCAGCTTCCTTCCTTCCTTCCCATAACACTTGAGAATTACAATTTGCTTACACATTTTTAATAGCTATTTACGAAGCACTCTGTTTTCGACATCAGAGGAATGCTTTGCAGGCATTATATGGATTAATGCTCATCCCCTCCATGTGACGTAGAAACTATGATTATGTCCATTTTCTAATTTAGAGAAGGAAGTCACTCATCCAAGGTCACAATTGGTGATCCAAGTCTTTCTTATCTCAAAATCCGTACTAGTACGTGTTTTACTACTTAATTATGTTCACCACTTAAAAAGAGTTGGTACATTTAAAGCCCTGATTACAAGAATTCTATTTTGATTTATATGTGTTGGTGTAAAGTGCTTTATATTCTTGGTTAGTGATGAACTCCACAAGAATGAGCACTGTTTTATTCTTACGTCCTCTTGTCTTCCCCAATGTCTGAGACAGAGTCTGTGTTTGACAGATATTTGGCGAGTTAGGGAGTGGATGATTCCAGAAGAAGTGCGTAACATGAACACACTGCTGGTGTGTGCTCCGTCTCTCTCCATTAGAACTGCTCGGGGCTGAAGCTGTGTGGTCATCTGTCATGGACGATTTAGGAAGAATTACTGAATCATGGGGGAAATGGTCCTGGATGATGCTGTAAGCGATTTGTGCAGACGAAATGATTTTCAACTTGTTCTACAAGTGCCAAGAAGTTTAGAATCGTATTTATGCTATCTTCAATTAACTTTTTCTTGCCCTAAAAAGTATGAATCTGAATCTAAGAAAGAAAAAAAGTGGGCTATCCCCTCTACACTACCCTCAAACCTCAGAGAATCCTTTATTGTTCCAAAAGCCTTACTCCGATAATGTTATCATCTCTTACCCTTTTTTCTTAGTTTGTTTGGGCTGCTGTAACAAAATACCACAAACTTGGTGGCTAATGAAAACAACAGAAGTCCAAGATCAGGGCGCCAGAATGGTCAGGTTCTGGTGAAGGCTGTCTTCTGGGTTACAGGTCGCTGATTTCTCATTGTGTCCTCTCATGGTGGAAAGGGCTGGAGCTCGGTGAGGTCTTTTTTATACGATACTAATTCCATTCATGAGGGTCCACGCTCATGCCCTAATCACCTCCCCAAAGCCCCAGCTCCTAATGCATCACACTGGAGATTAGGATTTCAGCGTAAGAATTTTGAGGGAACACAAACACTTAGACCATAGCAGCTGTCTTAAAAAGTGACACCCCCATGGCTGATGTTTCTAATTCGATTACATGAAAGAAATGTTTTAGAACAATCTCATGGTGTTTGGTAAAAAAGGCAAATTTCTTGAGGCCCTACTTCTGATTTATTAAAGCAGAATCTCACACTTTGGGGTGATCACTATAGTCTGAAAGATGTTGTACCCAGACTGTTCAGAGACAAGAATAAAACCTCATTTCCTATTATGCACCCCTCCGCCACACGGGTACACACAAACATACAGTAATGTCTGTCTCCCTCAATATATTAATCAGGGTTCTCCAGAGAAACAGAACCAATAGGATGTGTGTATAGCGAGAAAAAGGAAGAGAGAAACAGAGATTTACTTTAACAAATTGGCTATGCAATGGTGGAGGCTGGCAAGTCTAAAATCTGCAGGGCAGGCCAACAGACTGGAGACCCAGGGAAGAACTGACATTGCAGCTCAAGCCCCAACGCAATCTGTAGACATAATTCCTTCTTCCTCAGGGCAAGCCAGGCTTTTTCTTAAAGCCTTCAACTGATTGGATGAGGCTCACCCCACTAGGGAGATTACTCTGCTTTACTCAAAGTCTACTGATGCAAACATTAAGCTCATCCAAAAAATATCTTCCTGGTGACATCTAGACTGTGACCAAATATCTAGGTATCGTGGCCTAGCCAAGTGACACATAAAATTAACCATCATACTCAGCAATAGCATATGAGAATGCTTACAGGGATGGATTCATCACTGGAGCCCACAGAGAGTAAATGATTCTGGACAGAGAGCTCACGGACTCACAGTGTCATAGTGACACTTTAAGTTCAGAGTAAGGCCAGAGATTGAATGTATGTAGCTCCATTTATCTTCATTGAAAAATAACCAGATGAATCCAAAGAGAAAAATTCAATAAAGTGATTTTTACGGTGATTTTTAATACTATTCATCATATACATGTGCGCGTGTGTGCACACACACACACACACAAAGAGATTTGGCTATTTCATATGCCAATCTTCACATTCAAGGTCTTGAATCTTTTTATCTTTTACCAAAAAAGGATGGGAAGAGAAGAAACATGGGCAGCGGCGAGGGGTAACCTGTCCCTCTGGTCAATGTCAAACTCCAGAGGAGCTGAAATTATTCCCTGGCTCATTTGACCACAGAGTGAGTTTTTTCCCCTCCCAGTCCTGATTCTGTCATGTTGCTGACAAGTTGGAATTCCACGAGAAGGAAAAATATTCCAGGTACACGTTTCAGTCCTCATGTCTGAGCCAGAGAGCATATTTCTCTGACTCACTGAAGGAAGGACTCGGCCACCACTCTCATGGGCCCTCCAGTTTCCATCATGATGTGCCTGCAGGGCTGCAGGAGAGCACATTTCAAACTCAACCTCCCCGAAATGACTGCTTTTGCTCCTGAGGGCTACCCAATCCAATTCCTCTGGAACTTTTTACTCTGGCGTTGATTTGGTGGAATAAATTCATAGGCGTTAAGATTCTACTTCCTGTAACAGATCATGGACGTTCAGTTCAAAGTCCTCAAACTGCTTTTCCTTTACTTCTTAATGGTAAATGGGAACTTCTAAGGCATATATATATGGAATTCCTCATCAATAATTTTCCTTTAATTTGGCGCAGATGACTTCATCTACTGTGATGACTTTGCTAAACTAACACGCAGGACGTTTTGTGTCTGGAGGTAATTCCACGTGATACGACTTCACCTGCGTGTTCTCATGCGATGCTTTGTAGAACAGAGCCTAAGTGCACAGGGCTTTCAACCTCATAGGCTTAGACTCCTGGCTTCTTTTCTCTTGGCTTTACTGTGTGGCTCTCACCAGAACTCATGGACCTGATGGAGGCTTTGACAGCCACCTCCCTTCCTCTTGGGCTTTTGTATCTGTGACTAGGAATGAGCCCTGGGGACAGAATCGTAGGGGTGATTGATTCTGCCCTGTAAGGGAAAAAATTACAAATATTTGCCCTGAAGGACACTTCAAACTCTCTTGCCTTCCATACTTTACTTCCTTCTTCAACTCTTTTCTTTCTGTCATCAGACTTGGAATGCTAGTAAACTTAGATAGACAGATCAAGAGAGAGGGAGAGAAAGAACATTCCTAAAATAATTTCTCTTAAATAGGTGTATTTTGGGAAATCTGCTTCACCGGTTTGGGGGCCCATTTTCCACACGAAGTCACTGCTTCAAGGAATCAGTTGCTGAACTAGTCCCCAAATTCTCAGTGTCATTCCGTCTTCTCTGCTTCTGGGAGAGCTATTTACAGCTTTTCCTAGGATGTTCTCCATCACAGCCTCTCTACCCACCAAATCCTACTCATCCTTCTAAATCTATCATCCCTGTTCTTCCAATTCCCTTAGACCTAAAATCATCTTTTCACGCTTCTGATAGCCTTCGGCACATACTTGTCAGTGCTGTAGACTTTGTAGTTTAAGCATAAGGTAATTTCTCTTCATTTTACTGCGCGTATCAGTCTTGTCTTCTTAAAGACTGTAACGGTGCCTTTTCAAGGCGCTTATTCACCTCATCCAGTGCCTAGTCACTTACAGGGTATTCAAATTATGAGTGGATTGAAAAGACAAATGTAATCAAATATTCAAATTATGTCCATATGATTGTGGGTAGAAATGACACCTCGATCGCTTGCGCGTGGCAACAGTAGGGTATGATTTCCTCTCTTTAAAAAAATGTGTGAGCTCTGGTGTCTCTAAATCAAGATAGATTCATGACTTCCGTTTCGTAATCATTCCCCAACCGCCCCACCCCTCTGTCCCCGACAGTATGCAATCTCCATTCTTTTCATTATTGCAAAGCAAGATAGTTAAATTAGAGGCAGATCATTCACTAATTTGGTGTTATAACTACGATCAGTAACACGTTACTAACAATAAGCCTCAGATTTTTCTTGCTCACCACCGACCCTGGAGAATCTCAGCAGGGACTCAGCGTCTGTTCTGGCGTTCTGCTTTTTCTGTGCTTTATGCGTAAACATCGCATTGGAATGAGTCAGCAAATGCTACTGTGGGGTGGCAATGGTGGAAAGGAACAATAGCAACTGTCAGAAATGTTTCAGAAATCCCATAGCTCATGAATTACATCCATAATTACGAAAATTTAGGAATAGGTCACATCAAGGACTTTTCATTTTAATATGTACCATGGTTGAGAAAAATTGTTGAGACAATGGTTTTTGGATTTGTAAACATAACAAATACCCTTTTGTTCATTTATGTATTCAAATAATAGTAATTGTGATCTGTGACTTGGAATGGCCTTCCTCAAATTTAGAACGGAGCCGTGGGGATCTGTAAAAGTACCCACGATATGGTGTCTATTCCATGAATTTTTCTCCCATCAGAAGTAGAATGGCATAACCCGTATCTCTTAGTATGGAATGAGTCTCAAGTCAAATGAGATGTCAATCTCCTGCTAATGCTTCATTTGTCAGCCCCTCCGGTGAAACAAAGCAGACGTTCCAAATTAAATATTATAGAAATTGACTTGTGACTTAATGCAAGTTTCCTTTAGGTTTTTTTTTTTTTTTTTGCCTTAGCAACTTCTTTTGACATGAGGAATTCTCATCACAAGCAAGAAAACTTTAAACAACAGAATTCTCTTCTCTTAAAGTACATACTTTTGGAGCTGTTCCTATAGAATGGTATATCTCCTGTCCTTTTCCATAATTGGCTGTTAGTTTCTACACCATGATAAAAAATGTGTGCCATCTTTTGGGAAAGTTGAGGCATTCCTATAAGAAATGCACATTAACTTCTGCCCTTCATCTTAATAAGAATTTTTTCTTTTACAACAGAGTTAAAAATAAAGGCTAACTTTTATACACAAAAGTACGACAATTTTTTTTCTAGTTATAATTGCAATGATTTGGCCTTAGAAATACTTGAGAAAATCTATTCTAAATGTATAGAGACTGTTTATAAGAGCTCCACGGTTTCACCTGTGAACATACATCTGGCTGACAAAGATTTGTCATATTTTTAGATACCTTTACTTGAAGTAGGTCAATAGGCTTTTTCAGATCCCTTGCTTGCTGGTTGAATGTAAATTACAAGAGATCTTCTCAGAAAATGCAATGACAGACACACTGGATGGCTTTCTTTTTTTCTTAACAAATGATGCTGATGCTTATGTAGTGATGATTGACAAGCATGGTACTATGTTGCTATACAGAGTTTTGATCTGGTCAGTAAGTTAGTCTCTGGAATGAGGTCACAAAATCCCCAAATGCTGAGGTCATAAACTACACAGGAAGGCAAGTAATACTTGAAAACAATGCTATGTCAGGACAGTTAGATTTTGTTCAGCAAGCACTATGACAGATTGAAATAATTATCTGAGTGACAAAACTCGAATTATGAACCTTTTTCCTTTTCTCTGTATCTATCCATTCCTGTATGTCAGAATCTGTAGAAAGAGAAACCAATTTTAATAATTTAAAATTTGAAATAAGTTTTGGTTGATTTATATCGAAAGAGATGGTTCCTTTTTGACACTATCAGAAATAGTCTTACTTTTAAAAAAAAGAGAGGGAAGAATTTTTAAAATTGAATAATAGATTACATCACACACTTTATAACACCAGGAAACTGAATTCCAAAATGTGCTACGAAGAATCATAGATTGAAGGTGTGGTTTAAAACAGTCAATATAAACTATGCCACCATGAATAATACTCTGTCCAAAAACATGCCCCTAATACCTGTGAATTTAATCTGGTGAAAAGGAATCATAATCTTAAATTTTATTTAGTGGAAAATAAATATTTTATTGCAGAATTTTTTGGAAGTGTCCAGGGATGAGACACATTGGAACGGCGGTATGGGGAATCGTGATCTATTTTATAGACAGAACAAAATAAGGTGAATAATTGAAAATTAATACATATTTATACCTTCCTAGTAAAGAATAAAGAGGAGACACCTTTTAATACAATAGTGTTATCTTTTTAAAATTTCTACACATGTTAATCATTTAGACCCAACCAAACTATAATCCATATGCATTTTAAAATAGTCTTCTAACTAGACTTCCTGTTTCTGCTCTTCTTTTCTGAAATCTCTCATTTAAAATGTGACCAGAGTCATCTGTCTAAAAACAACTTATCATGTTTGTTCACTTCAAGACCTTCAAGGTCTGACTGTTTCCTGCAGGATGAAGTTCTGAATTTCCAGCATAAAGATCAGTCTCATCATACGATCTTCGCCTCCTTTTCTAATTTTATCTTCTGTAGCTCCCTACACTTATGCAAGTTCAGCCATATCTTTCAGAATAATGCTTACATAGCTGACCCTCAAATGCAAGGTCTTCCAGGAGGAACTGACTCGGGCATTTCATTTCCCTTAATCCTTTTCTCATACCCTCCATTCTTTGGTCTTTGCCCTCCAGCCATGACAAACACCTGCTGTTTCCCCTCTCACCGTGCTGTTTCATCCCTCTGGGCCTCTGTTCATGTATTCTCTCTGCCTGAATTTCCAGTCCTCCCCACTTTTCACCTAGCTAACTTATAATGATTGTCCTCCAGAAAGTTTCTCACATCTTCTTCTGCCAGTTTGTCTTACTTTTCCCTTCCTTCATTCCTATAACCCCTAGTCCAGAAGAGTGATCTTCAAAGCTTGCATCACTATATCAAAATCACGCTTTCAACTCTATTTCCCTTATTAGAATAAAAGCCATGTGAGGGCGGGGACTGACTCATCTATCTTTATATTCCTGGCTTCTGGCAAAATTTTCTAATATAATAGGCCTGGCATATTATAAGTTCTCTGTAATGTATTTTTGAAATGAATGTTTTCTTTACAAGGAGGCAAATCACTCGGGACCATGCACTGGACAGAAAATATTTTCAGAAAAAGATAATCTAGCAGAGCATCGTAATACTTTATGATGCTTCCAATTTTTATTTCTATACAAAGGCATACTTCCTAGCCACAGAATTCTGCAAATTGCTAAAATGTTAAAATTACCTAAGCATTTGAGAGTCTATTATATTGTCAGACAAATAGCATTATAAATCATGTGAAAACTTGGGTTTGCATTTGAAATATTGTGAAAATGTCATAAAAGCCTAGTGTCCTACAACAGGCTCAACACAGATGTTAGAGGTGTAGGAAGGGAAGCATGATGCTTGAACAAATCTGCTCACTGAGTTTTAAAGGAGGTAGTTGACCTGTATCAGGATTGAGGGAAAAGACCAATGTCTTTTAGGGAGAAGCACAGATGAATAGATCTCTATGACTTTACCCACCAGCCCCAAGAACAACCCAATTAAAACAAAAATCAAAGGAAATCAGGGCAAAACCTATTATAAAAGGAGATACAGGAGGGTCCTCTTTTCTCCATACCCTCTCCAGCATTTATCATTTGTAGACTTTTTAATCATGGCCATTCTAAATGAGTTATCACCTCACACCAGTCAGAATGGCCATCATTAAAAAGTCCACAAACAATAAATGCTGGAGAGGGTGTGGAGAAAAGGGAACACTCCTACACTGCTGGTAGGAATGTAGTTTGGTGCAGCCATTGTGGAAAACAGTATGGAGATTCCTGAAAAAACTAAAAATAGACTTACCATATGATCCAGCAATCCCACTCCTGGGCATATACCCAGAGGGAACTTTAATTCAAAAGATACACACACCTCAATGTTTGTAGCAGCACTGCTTACAGTAGCCAAGACATGGAAACAACCTAAATGTCCATCAACAGATGACTGAATAAAGTGGTGGTATATTCATACAATGGAATAAAATGATGCCATTTACAGCAGCATGGATGAACCTGGAAATTGTCATTCTAAGTTAAGTAAGCCAGAAAAAGAAAGAAAAATACCATTAGGTATCACTCATATGTGGAATCTAAAAAAAAAGAAAAGACAAAAAGAGGACACTAATGAACTCATCTACAAAACAAAAACAGACTCACAGACATAGTAAACAATCTTATCGTTACTGAGGAAAGGGAGTGGGAAGGGATATATTTGGGAGTTTGAGATTTGCAAATGAAAACATACACGTATATCCACACAAATTTCTTCTGTATAACACAAGGAGCTATATTCAATATTGTGTAATAACCTTTAATGAAAAATAATATGAAAACAAATATATGTGTATATGTATGCATGACTGGGACATTATGCTGTGCACTAGAAATTGACACATTGTAACTGACTATACTTCAGTTTTAAAAAAAGAAGATATAGATAAGTCAGCCTCACGGTATAGAGATATATGCCTGAAGACAAATAGTAACACAGGGATAAAGAGGACCAATGCCCTGTGGCAGACACTGGGGAAGTGGAGGAACTGTAGGATAAGTTAGCCCAGACTTTAGCCTCAGACGAGGTTCCTGCCATTGTTGGTCTCTGAAAATAAGGCAGATGGAGCTGGGGATTTACTGCCACAGGAAGACGGGTGTTGGGTGGACCTGAGGTGGTTGCATAAACTGGGTCTGACACATGTGGGATATATACTACTCAGAAAAGGTGGTAACTCTGTAGCACATGGACAAGGTATTAGCTAACATTGAACATGCCTGAGTACATTTTCCCTTCATGATCTTTCTCACTATATTGGAAAGAAAGTCTCAGCTGGAACTATTTTTAGAAAAACCATATCTCCAACGCTTATTCATTTTCTTTTTTAAACAGGCAAGGAAGATTTAATTCAAGACTACTGCAATAAGGGAGAGAGATTGAACACATTTAAGTACGGCAGAGACAGGTGGGGATTTATAGGCAATGGCAGAATGAGGGAGTGGATAGAAAACTATAAAGAGAAACTTAGATATCAAGAGTGAGGGAAGAGAAACTTGATTGGCTATCAAGGGTAGAGGGATTCTGTCTAAACTGGCTTAGCGGGATTCTTGCTAAAATTGGGCTCAACACTCATCTCCTTTTGTAAACAAAGAGATGGTAGGTAAATTGAGTCTAGCTAGAATTTAATTACATTGCTTTATTTTCATAATATTTCTAGTATATTTTGTATATTAATATACATATTTCACATATTACAGCTCTGATGCATTTATGGACAGTAGCAGTGGTGTTTATGTATTGTAGTGAAAAAGGTTTCCTTTCAAAATCAATGTAAGTTTAAAAAGACATCATGTGAAAGAAAAATGGTGTAGCCAATACAATGGAACCATACTGATGGTGATATACAGATAAAGAAAAAGTCCAAAAGATAGAATACAAATGGTAAATGGTTAGGAAGTGACATGTGGTATGACTGGACCTGATACCCACCTGAATATGCTAGAATAACTTTGTTGCAATGAGTTGCATAATTAAATACCTTGTTCTTAAATCTGTATTTAAAATACAAGGACTCACAGGCCTGAAAAATGGATTTCAAAAAGTTGAGAGACAACCTGACCAACTCCTTCTTTGTATGAGGAAAACACAGAGAGGCTATGAAAATTCCCAAAGGTCACATAGTTTCTTAAAAAGTTTGGACTAAAAACTCAAGTCACATGAGGTCCATTTTGAGATTTTGCTAAAACATATTCAGTGGTATGGTATAGTAAGATAATCACCCAATTTGGACTTCTAAACCCCCGTATCCCAGGAGGCAAACCACAGTTAAGCCATCTTCCCTGTGCAAGCAGGAAGTCTCACTGAACTGATCTTTCTGAAACATTTAAAAGTATATTCAAATATATTCCGTTCTATTCTAGGACACCCATGTCATCTCGTTTCCCTCCCACTTGTCTGATCGTAAATATTTATCTGCTTTCTTAACTCCCTCATTTTCCTCTCACCCTTTAGGTTTATTTTTGGATATTTTTCTAGTCTTACTGTAAGCATCTGAGGACTTCTGCATGCAATGGGAATTTTTCTTTTTTAATACTTGGTGATCTATTTTTTCTATTAGTGATTTAGTGATTGATTTATTAGTTGCTTTCTTTTACCTTTGTTTTGTTTCCTTCCAGGCACTAGTGTCACTACTACCAAACCATGAGTTTAGCAATAATCTCGGTAACATAAGGAAGGAGAGGGCTGTGTCGCCACACCAAAGCCAGTGAGTTAACGAAGAAGGAAGCTGCCGGACAGCGGTTCCCACTGTTCAGGAAGGGGATAGAAACCTTTGTGGTGGGAGCGAAAGCTGGAGTCTTCTGGAAGGTTAGTAAGGTTTTCCTAAGTCACTGTTCACTCACCTCTTTGGGGAGTGGGCCGACGGGGTGGGGGGGGGTGGAGATTTCCAGGAAGATGAAAACCTCAGATAAGTTGAGACAAAATCCAAATGGTGAGAGGTGCTTTATCACAAGGAGGTTTGTACCGCATTTTTGTGGGAGGCTGAACTGGTTGGGAAAGAGGGCCACACGGTGACGCAGAGAAAAGCCCGCTGGAGTGTTGGACAATCTCCTGTGCTTCAGGGAGAGCAGCCCAGATTCCGCAGGACTCCACAGAGCTTCGAAGGCTGTTAAATTAGTATCTTCTCCAGGTCACTGGAGAACACACCCACCCACTCGCTGTGCAGATGGGGCAGAGCGGTAACAGAACGGCGTCGTGAGTCCTCGTGTGGAGGACCCCGCGCTGGCCTCACCCAGCTCACGGTCACGTCCGTGCAGGCCGGGCGGAGAGCAGGTGGCCGGGACCGCCTGGCCCTGGGGTGGGTGGGGGTGGGGCAGGGCTGGACCCCACCACAGAACGTGTTTTCTCTTAGAGATCTGCTGCTGCACAGAAAAGCATGTAAATAAGAGGCTCCATCAGCAGAAGTTGCTTCTTCACTTAGCAAGACATTCTGATAGATATTTATGTATAAACAAACCAGCCAGCAGACGTTTTCAATCTGCCTTGTTAAAAGAATACTTTTCTTAATATTATCACCTAGAGTTAACTGTGGTGTTTGATTTTTAAAAATCCTTCCTCTGACTTTGCCGCCTTTCCAGACCCAGTGTTGACCAAGTACAGTGCTGTCATGGAAGCATGGCCAGCGCCAGCAGCTCCGTGCCCCAGCAGGTGGGGGTGCTTGGGGCAACTGGGATGCACCCCAGCTCGTTCCCTCCCTCTCCAGCCAGGGGTGAAGGAGACTGAGGGACAGACCCATGCCACCCGCCGCCACAGAGCCCCACCCCTGCCCACCCAAGGGCCATGGCTCCGCTGCAGCACTTGGTCAGCATGCAGGTGTTCACAGGGATAATTTTTTCAAAAAGGGAATAGGGGAATGCTTCATTTTGCTGATGTGGAAATAGCATCAGAGGGGCAGCAAAAGAAATTTGACGGTCTTCCTCCCTGCGTTACCCCAGCCTGGGAAGGAGGCAGGCCACGGGGGTCTCAGAAAAGGAAATGATGTGCTGGAGGTCACACAATGCTCTTTAGGTGGAGAAGTGGAACTGAGTAGGCGTGAAGTCAGGGTAAAGATGTTACAACATCCAGGGTCCAACTAAAGCAGAAAATGTGGTGGGAACCAGAGATTTCATCAGTGGCCCATGGGATGTTACAAAGGATATTATTTCACCAATAGCACCTGAGTGGGCAAAGTGCAGAACAGCCGGCATCAACCCTGAGCAGCCCCACAGCACTAGAGACCAGAAGGAGTCCCAGGGATGGCGCAGAAAATAGAGGCGCCTCCCCCTTGCCCCTGTAATGAGGAATGGAAACTTCTCTGCCCACAAATATCAGTCTAAAGAAACCTTAATGGAAAATGTGGTTTTGAACCAACCGCATGTTCAATGAAATAATTTTATTAACTCAAAAGGAATTAAAACTAGAAAAGTCACCACTGCATTTCATCAGCATCCCCCTGCCTCTCCCTTTCCGCAGGCATTGACAACACTTGCCACCTAGTGGGAATCTAGAAATAGGGGTTACAGGCAATACAGAAAACTCCTTTTTTTTTTTTTTGGTGTATTGCATACAATTAGACACCACTATTCATATAATGCTGACTATCTAAAGACAAATTTGAAAAGTATAAACGCAGCGCAGGTGCCTTTCAGAAGACCAAGGCAGGCAAATGGCATGTTCCAAGCCTCGTATTAAACTCTGCTGGGCCTTCCTCACATGGCTGTCACAGAGACCCCCAGACTCCAAATGTCCAGTGCTGGGTTTATTTCCATCTCGTTTTTATTTTCTTACACATGATGACAGCATCTAAAAACCATCCCCAGAGCAACGTTTCTTATTGAAATTAGATCCAAAATTGAGAAATAAACAAAATCTGTCCCGGCTACTGCCCAGGTGCCCCTGTGGAGGCTGAAGGGGCCCCAGCCCTAAAGCACTGCGTCGTTGGGCAAGTTTCAGTAAGACTCAGCTTCTTCATGTACATAAAGTGAAGGGAACAATGACAGTAATTACAGAAGTGACATAAAAAATGAGTATATGCAAAAGTTCTCGAGCATGAAACATTTTTAAACATTTTTAGAGAAAACTAGTTTAACAACGATGAAGATAAGGCTCTATCAATTCATTTGTTTACTTTTTCTTTTATTTATATTTATTCCATTTAATCAGGATAAAAGGATACAGGAAACATATGGATGTTTCAGCTCATCAATTTGTGTAACTATTAAATTATTGTTGAAACTTTGTAAAATGCTATTACATAGACTTTTATAATAAATAAAGTTTGAGACGTTGTTTAAAAAGGTAAAGCAAATTCAAATCTCCAACAAATAAACATCAGGGGGAAATAAGTGAGGAAGAGACATATCCACGTATTGCAATGTATATAACTTATTTGGATTCTAATTTTAAGATGGAAAAATTAAAAACAACAAAGAAAATATGAGCAATGTATAATATTTGATATTTCAGAATTACCATAAATTTTCTTAGATGCAATTGTGTTATTAGAGTTTAACCTTAAATGAAAACACTCTTTTAGAGTTATATACTGAAATATTTACAGGTGATTAAAAAAGAAAAAAAGGACTCAAGGAGGAGGGTGTAGACCACAAAATCCAGGTACTAGAAAATTCTTCAGGACAAATAACTCAGTTTTTTGAACAAATAGATTTCAAGGAAAAAAATAAAAGAAGAAAAGATTTGTGAATTTGTTGATTAAAAGACATTTAAGAGACATGTTAATCAGTGACTTATAGGAGTTTAACTGGATCATGATTCACAGCAAATGGTTTTTAAAAAAAATTGAGACAGTTTAGGAAATTTGAAACTAATTTAAATATTTGATGTGATCAAAAACAATAGTTAAATTTTAAGAGAAATAGTGATGTAATTTTGTATTTTTGAGGGAAGTCATCTTTTAAAATACTTTAGATTAAAATACTGTGGCGCTTTGTTGCTCGAATGAAGAAGTGGGGAAGCAGTGAGGATTATATAGATGACGTTAAGTCTGCTATGAGTCTGCGATTGTGGAAGCTGGATTCTGGGTATGTGGGGGTCCATTATAGTACCCTTTATATATTTTATATGTTTGATATAATTTTTCATAATTAAAAAATAATGATTGCAACCAATCTAAATACATGTAATGTATTAAAACTCACAAGTTCACAATGAAACGAAAATTAAAGAACAAAGAAGAAAAGGAAACAAAACTCTTTGGACGTTATTGGAGATTACTAAGGTACTCACACGCTACCCTGAAATTTGATGAATTAAAGGGAAATAATTTAAATATTGTATTTATTTTTATTTTCTGGGGTGAACTGTATTTCAAAGTAACCAAAGAGTCTAGTGGATAGAAAACAAAAACAACAACAAAAGCTTCTTCTCTACAGAATTCTAGCTAATAGTGCAACAAGATTTTAGAATTAGAAAAAAAGGCAATTTGCTTGCATCCTTAGTGAAATAACTGGTTCAGTCAATAGTCATAAATAGATGGTAAAACTATTAGGTAAAATTTGATGAGGACCTCTGTAATGAAGGGATAAGGCTGTTACCCACCTGGACCCACTGAAATTTAAATGCCAACCATTATGAGCCTCTGAAGGTTATGTAGTATGAATATAAAGTCATAGCACCACGTTTAAAGTTGTTTTTTTTTTCCAAATCAAAGTTTAGATGTAACCTCAAAGTTACAAAAATATAGCCAGGAGGAACAAGTTAAACAATACCACGAGGAAGCAATTCAAAGCAGAGGACAATGATCCAAGTTCTTCAACAATAATTGCATAAAAGAAATTCAGGAAGTGTAAGGACTAAGTATGGTAAGCGGACACTTTGGGGGTCTAATCCAAAGAAACCCATTATAAAAATGATACTTTAAGACTGTTGAAAAAAATTTTAAATGAATTAAATGCTAGATAATATCAAGAAATTATTTAAAAAATTAGACATGATAAAATCACTGAGATTATATTTATATGTGTGTGTGTGTGTGTTCCACCCTTATATATTATCCATCATTCATATACCTATACAGTTGTCTCCCCATATCTCTAAATATTGCATCCACAGATTCAACCAACTGCAGAACCAAAAAAAAAAAAAATTCCAGAAAGTTCCAAAAGCAAATCTTGAATTTGCCGTATGCCAGCAACTATTTACATAGCATTTACATTGTATTAGGTGCTATAAGTAATCTAGAGATGATTTTAAGCATACAAGAGGATGTTTATAGGTTATATGCAAATACTGCACTATTTTATGTAGAGCACTTGAGCATCCTGGGATGTTGGTATCCTTTGGAGGTCTTAGAGCCAACCCCCAGCCAAGGGATGACTGTATATAGATATAAAGTATACATAATGACATATTTAGGGTAAATTGGCATGGTGCCTTGAATTTATTTTAAAACACTCCAGCAGACAAAACAAAAGGTTGACAGAAATAGATGAACCAAAAATGGCAACATATGAATAGCTTTTGATACTGAGGTTCAGGTACTCAGATTCACTCTACTCCCTACTGCTGTGCATGGATAAAGATTTTCATAATATGCATTTTAAAATAACTTCATCATAAAGATTGGGGGAAAAAACCTGTTGCATGCCAATTTCACCCTCTTCTCTCTTGTCTTTTGTTCATTATTGTTGGTTAGGCAGATCAAGGGAGATCAACCAGCTTTTCTGGAGGAATAGGCAGATTCCAGAAGAGCCACCATCCTATATAAATTCCTTCAGTCATAGTTGCCATTTAGTATCTATTTGCTCTTCAAACTCTGCCAAGATGTTTAATAATATTTAGCTGCAACTGTTCCCAGTGTGGGAATGAGCTGGAATGGATTGAAGAGAGGCCACATTGTCCCCTCTAGCAACAAGCAGATACCCACCATCCCAGCATTTCAAACTGAGGTCCTGTCATCCAGACATCAGCCGGTTCTCAGAGGCTGTCTTGACAGACTGCCGGAGCACGCGAGAATCCAAAATCTCCGTCAGTTTTGCAAGTAGAGTTCTTCCTTTCTGAAAGTTTCACTCTGGATGGAGTACTTAGGATATTCTTATTTAAATTTCTTTTTAGCAGGTATTTAAAAGAGGTTTTGTAAAGTCCTTTTTGCGTCTTTCCTTTGGAGCGATGATTATTCAACTTTAAAGCCACTTTAGACCATCTATATCTATTAGATTTATGTATCCTTTTTGAGAGAAATGTGTGTTATATCCGCCAGAGGTTGTGGTAGTGCAGACAGCCCCTTCCCCTAGCCTCGTTTCATTTTAATAAGTTAGACAAAACCATAATGTTCTCTTTTCTCCTCAATAATTCAGATTCATATCATTTCAGCTACATTTTTATATCCTTTTAATTATCCTCTAAGTCTATCGATCTATTCTATTTACTGCCCTTAAAAAGTTTTTCAAAGCCATTTCTCCTCCAACCTTATATAAGTCAATCAAAAAAGTTGCATGTAGGGAAAACAAAATGGAGACATGCTTATGACTCTTATGAGTTTGAATTTCCGTTTCTCTATCTAGCCTTCCAATAGATTTGCTTGTATGAAAATACCGACATTCTCATTTGCTTCTTTCCTTAACTCAGCTTATACCAATGAAGAGTCATCTCATGGAAGACCTTAACTTTATCGCTAAACTATTGGGCTCTATTAAAGTGTTATTAATTTCTTCATTGGTATTATTTCTGGTACTCACATCAATAATAGTCCTGATTCCGTGAGCATGTGTGAGGCGCAAAACACACACTAAACGCTTTATAAGCGTGATCTCAGTCGAGATTTGTCTCCACTCTCGAAGTGTAACCATTGTTGTCTACACCTTATAGGTACAGAAACGGAGGCTTAGATTGTGTGAGAAAAAGGGAACTGTGCCTTTAACACTGTTTTTGAAGTTTTGACAATTAGGCTACAAAGAATTTGGAAGCTGGGCTTTGTATTTCTTAGATATTGCATTCAGCTGGAGCAAAGCACACTTACTACACAACAGCTGCAAAGACTCCAGCAATTGCATCTGCCATCCAGGCAGCAGGAGGAGGCAAGGTGGGAAGCGCAGAGGAATCTCCTTCTCAGGCTTGGTGACCTTCCCAGAATGATCCAGAGGCTTCTGCTCAGATCCCAGTGACCAGGACTTAGCCACGAGGCCAAAACTGTTTTAAGAAAGACTAGGAAATGTATTCTTTGCTCTGGGCTCACAGCTTCCTCAAAGAAAACTGAGCCTATCGACAAAGGCAGACAAAATATCAAAAGGAGAAAAATGAATACTGTTAGCACTTAGCAATCTCTGTCACAGGCCAGGACTGAAAAAGCACTTTTCAGTCAACAGGGCAAAGTCAGGACAACGTGGGTCTCATGGAAAGGGGGTCTAAGGAGGCGGGAGGGAGCAGGACAGTCCAGATTAGCAATCTTGTCTTGGGTACAGGGCTCATTCTAAAACAGCTGTCTCTTAAATGTGGTTGTTTTCAAACTTCTGGTTGATCTTGTGGATTTAATCCCCCTTCCTTCCCACCACTGGCAACCAAAAACTCAGTAAGAGATAGACAGATGTCTTGGCAAACTTGATATTGGCCCTTAACTGAAGCTAGATTCACTTTGTTAAAAAATCTCTGCATCCAGGTTTCAATATCTCAGGGCTTTCTGTCCCTTCAGAACACTTTTTTTTTTCCTATTTTGAACTTCTCATCTTGTTTTCTTGCTTTATTTCCGCATGATAAACTGGTTGGATGCTGTGACATAATGATCCTGCCTTGTCTCTCAGAGGCATTTTTGTTAAACTGTAAATTAATTAATCCCATTCTACATAGTTACCAAGGGCAGTGGACACATAATATCTAAAGACACTGTCCTGAGGCCCAAATCGGGGCAACATTAATTACACAATACCCTTAACAAACCTATTGGTAGTCACACTCAAAACACTCCAGCTGGTTTGATGGCTCTTGTTCATATAAGCCTTATTCAGAATTTAAGTATTATACATGAAAGTAATGACTTGCATTTTTATTATTGCTTCTGGTCCCCAATGTTTTCATCTTTACTTAGAGTAGCTAAAACATTAGGGGAATTGCATTGTACTTATTGGCAAGTACCAGACAGAGAAAGAGAAGCAAAAGAGAAGCAGAAGAATGGGAAAATGAGAGTTATATTGAAAATGGAAAGGATCAAGGAAAGTCGTTCTGAAGGACTAAGAAAATGGTATCTTAGCCTGTAACTAAAGCTTTAATCTTTAGCTTTGGGGGAAATTAGGTTGTTGACAATGTTTGGACTCAAAAGATGAGCAGAGAAGAAGTAGCTCTAATATTACTCTCTTATTCTTACTTTTAACCTCATCCAACAGCCGCCTCCATTCTGTGTCTGGCTCTGTAAAAATAAAGGTCATTATATTGGGTACTTGCTATAGAGTTTGCATTTTGTTTACAATGGTCTTTAGAGTTTCATTTTGCTTCCCAAAGCAACCCCAATCCACCTCTTCACCCATGTCAACACTTCTTAAGGACAAAGTGACTCGCTTTTTGACACTAGGGGAAATGGCTTGGAGGGTGAACATTTCAACTACCTTAAGAAAACACACTGAGGACAAAACACGACACTGAGATACTTCAGGAAAAAGCAAACTACTTAATATGCAAACACAAGCAATTCTCAGATCCAGAAGTTGGAAGTGATGTCTTCTGCCTCGAAGTCACCCTTGAGAAGCAAAACAGTTGCTGGAAAAGCGAAGCCAACAGATGGCAGGTGTGACCAGCAGAGATGTGAGTGTCACCAACCCAAAGTCCAAAATAGACCATCCCCGCTTCTTCTTCTCTCTTAACATATTTTTACATGTACATCACCCACAACTGTGTCAGATCACAAGACAACTGAAGTTACATTTAATTCTATTTAGGTACAGTTGTAATGAATAGAATTTAGAAAGATGTGTCAGCAGGAAACACATTTTATACACAACCAAATGTCTTGTCAAAGGATGAAACTCTTAAGAGCAAACTAAACAACAGAAAAATAAGTTTTGACTAGGAAACAAGTTTTATAAAGAAGCAAAATATAATGTTGGATGGCAGCATTTTGAAGAAAGTACAAAAACTGAATTCTAGATGTCAAACAAGATATTGTATACACTGTTCTTTAATAACGAATAGAAATAAAGCAGAGGGAAGCAGGGTCCAATAACAAACTTCATGCTAAGTCAATGCCAACTTTCATTTTTCATTCACTCATGTGCATATACAGCATTTGCTATGTTCCATGTACCATACAGGAGCTGCGTACTTAACATCAGCAAAAGAGATTCTGTCTCTGTTGCTTTAATACATAAGTTTTACTATTACATAGTCATGACAAGGCCAACAGGTCAGAAGGCACTTGCCTTTGAGAAGACAGTTTGTTATACTCACTTAATCCCAGGAGATGGAGGCATGCCATGCCACGCAGGGCCACATGGGGAAGCATCAGAGCCAGTGAGGAGGCAGAGGGAGTGGGAGGAAAACATGGGCCAAGCCTTATCATTTCCATGGAATGGAATGGATGAGGCAGGGTAAGTAGGCTTGGGACTGGTTAGTTTGAATAATTTCAATGGGCTCTGAAGCACAGAGCAGATCCTCGCTCTCTGGTACCTGGTCGTAGGGTGGCAAGGATTGGAGAATAATGGCCCTGAGTGGGAGAACCTGGTGGAAGAGGTGGCTGAGATGCTAGTTCTGGATAAGTTGGCTTGTCCACAAAAGGCATGCTCATAGGAGCTGTCTACTATCTCTAGGAACTGACTAAAATGTGGGAGAGGCAGTCCCTCCAGTATCTGCAAGGCCCTACATGTCAAAGCATAACAGGATGAAAAATAAAAGGACATAGTCAACACATCCAGGGGAAATAAAAGATGTCGTCTGGTATGTCAGAGTGCCAAAACGCAAAGGTACCAATCAGTAGCCCTTTGTGTTTTTTTTAATATTTTCAAAATAGATCTTCCTTTTGTTTATTACAGTCATTTTATAAATTATAAAGAAATGGACAAAGTATAAGGGAAAACACACAGAACAGAAAGAGTAAAAGCTACAGATTGTCAAATGAGAACCCATTTTGGAAAATATTTCACTTACAGGGCTTATAAAATAAAGTTTTATTATTTCATGTTTGTTCAGAAGAGAAGGCAATTTTCTTAAAGTTAATAGTTGTAAGAATAAGCAGCTACTTCTTTGAAAGAGAGCAGGTAATGATTCTACTGACTCAACATTACTGACACGTGGTCTAACATTTTGCGCTGTGTAACTCTGTAGGTTATAGTCTGGAAAACACCACTTAAAATGCAACAATAAACCATTAAACCATTAATCAGACGGTTCTTATGCACCAACCAGTTCAGATGCTGTCCCTCTTGTTCACTTGTGGCTCCAACCACAGCTGGGTGTCCTCCTCTACATGAGCTCCAACCAGTGGCAGAGTTGACTCCCTTCTTACTTCCTGCTCAAGCTGCGTAACCCCCATCCTCCTGTTGGTGACAAGGGGTGGACATCAACAAACAAGACCCTACTGGAACCTACACAAACTGAACCTGGAGATGCCAGCGACTTGATGGCCCGTGGGGTAAAAGTTTAACCACTGGAGACTGAGAGCAGGAGATTACTTCTTCACCCACCAATTCCACTAAACTTGGAAGTGACTCCAGATCCAGCAGTCAGCCACATCTGCTGCCCCTTACGCATCCCTTCCCTCAATTTCTTTGTCCCTCATGCCTGTTCCGTATGCTCCCTAGTCAAGCAGTAAAACAGCACTTGCCTCAGGCTCTGCTTTCTGGGAAATCTAGACTAAGACAGACATTTCCATGAATAAATATCAGTTATACCTATTTGGTGTTTTTATGGTTTACCAAAGTACTTTCAGAACAGTATTTCATTGAAACTTTAAACACAAGATTTTGGGGAAAAAAAAGGAAGTGAGAATAACAAATTCATGCCCTTGATCAGGTATAAACCAGTTAAGCAAAACAGATGAATTCAAGCTTTTCCAAGTTACATATATCAAATCCATACAGCTTTCACTGGGCTCTCACCATGTAAACCTTTCTGTTTTAGAAATTTGATTGCAGTCTCCCCAGTCTTTTGTTTGAACAAAAATTTCTGCGTATGTCCCATCCTTGTTGTCTTCACATGTTTTCTTCTCTGTCTCTTTCTTTTTGTGTATTTTTTTCAAGGTTTACATTGACTTGTTTTATGCTCAGTGCCCTAGACATACTTTTGTCTTAAGAGTGCTCCATGATAGTTATGGTCACTGGTATGGAGATACATTGCCTGGGTTCATTCATAGGTCCAGCTCTGCCAACTACCAGCTTTGTGGCTTTGCGTTAGTTGTTTATTTTCCCTTGATTTTCGCTTATCCTCCAAATTAGGATTAAAATAGTACCTACATCATAAAACTATGTAAAGGATCAAATGAGTAAATTTAATAAGAGTGATGCCTGGAGAAAATTAAGCATATAACCAGAAATGTGTTGACTTCTTTCTCTTTGGCTACCACAGTTCTTTGAAGAGAGGGACGAATCACAAGGCTGGAGCCAGAAAGACTTAGATGCAAACCTCAGATTCACAAATGAAGAGTTGCTTGACCTGAGCAAGTCTTTTAACCAACTCTGCAAATCTAATTAATGCTTGGTCCCTTTGTGAACTTCCATATGTCCACAATTCCTTATCTGAAACCCTTCGGGTTAGGAAATGTTTAGACACTCAAGTTTTTTCATATTTTAGAAATATAATAAGGTACATATTCAGTATATTTTAATAATGTCCCCAGCTGGGGACTGGTACAGCACCTAGTAATCAAACACATGAATATTTCTACTGAAAAGCTTAGGAAAATTTATATGAAATGGAATAAATTTAAAAATCTAAAAACTTGAGTGGAATCAGACTAGGTTTTACCACTGAACAAGCTTGCCACATATCTGTAATCTCTTTGTATTCCTGAATTGCAGATAGTGAGCCATGAAACCAAATATCCAAGACCCACAGGACACAAGGCTGTCACTGCAACATGCCTGACATTGAAGAAAATGCCTTTCCTCCTAAGCCCCTTATTTCCTTCCTGTATTTCCTGTGATGATCTTCAGGCAGGGTCATGACCCTGCATCTGCACTATGACCGCTCCACCAGAAACTTACCTGCTCTTTACTCAGATCCTTCATCTAGTTCATACATAAACATTGATTGAGTACTTACAGTATACAAGCTAGAATACTAACCAAGAGAGGAACATAATTGCATAAAACATGACTTACTGTCTGGGAGACAGAAACATATAAAAGTGTTGAAAGAATTAAAATATTCTATAAAGATGTCCTGCTTGAAATAGATGGATGTTTTGCATGTCTCTCTCTCCCCATTATATGCTTAGACTAAGCCATTTGAGAAACAGGATGGTCTTACACATAAATAGGCACTAAATAATTGTCACAAAACTGCAGACGGTTTCTTATATTAAACAGCTATAAATTCTCAAGCAAAGTTTCCTCTTATGATGTCTCTAGGGGGGTCTATGGTTTAACAAATTAAAAAGTATTGCCTATTAAATTTCCTGCATTTTTACATTTCAATTGGCATGAGAATCTGTCCCTTTGAAGCATAAATCTGAGGTTGGACTTTACTGACAATGAAAACTCTTTAAATTTTTGTCCCTTATAAAAGGAGAGAATGTTCTTATCATTTGGATCTACTCATAGTCAAATTTCTGGGGATATCTTTTTATTATCTCATGATACGACATGTTTCATTAATGTCCTTATAGACAAAAACAAAACTTCAGTTAAATCAAATAAAATATCAGTGAAATCCACTACTTGGTATCTGTGGGAGGTGATGACCATTTTCTGAAGCTATAATATTCAGTTTTCAGTTCTCCAGTTTTCTGGGGTGCTAAAACCTGTTCTTTGGATTTGATTTTTTTTTTTTTTGCATCAATAAACATTTCCTTCTGTGTGCAGTTCTCACCTCAGAGGTGTTTAAATATTTGCTCCATCATTATCACCCTTAATCATTATTTACTGAGCACACTGCCCTGTCCCTGCGGTGTCCCCCCGCCCAGGGCCGGGCATGCCTCACAGCTGGGTAATGTGTGTTTAGTGTATTCATATCTATTTCCTTCTCCCAATACTCAGACATCACACAGCACAAATAATCTTAGAAATCCCAAGCTGGTGTCATTGTTGAAATAGAAGAGACGTGCATCTTTTCAATATTCATTTATTTTAGTTTTTGTCCCCACCCGTTGTGAACCAGTTCAAACCAGTTAAGTTTGCTAAGTAGATTAAATATAGAAATGGAACAGACTCATTTACAAGAAGTTGCTTGATTCTCTATTTTTGAATTGAAAACTCAACCCAGGGAGGGTTGCAACATTTCTCTCAAGCCTTTCCTTCTGAAACACCATGGGAAAAAAAAAAATAGAGTGCATAGACCCATATTGCACATTTATCTTGTTGTAGACCTTTAACGTCAAGGTGCTGCCTGGAGCAAATATTTAGTCAGGCAAATTATAATCTTATCAAAAGAAGGGTTTATAAGAGAAATGCCAGCAGGAAGCTCTCTGTAATGAGCGAATGGCACCCAGATAATCATCTCTATTCTTTCTGCTGATATTTGACAACATCCAACTCAGTGACAGCTGCTTTATCACTGCCTTTAATGACCACAAACCAGAAAATCTTGCATAATTCAGTAAGAGAATTCTGAAGGCCCTCCGTCTGTTTGAAGATGTCTGCTTTGCTGAACAGTTTTGTGTCCCAGGGATTTCCTGACTAGCAGGTGCATCATTATACACACCAACAATTTGCAACCAGCAAAGCAGCATGTGGAGCTCTGTAATTCAGTGTACATCACCTTATGATAACTGCATAAAGAAATGAACTTCCTTAAGGAAGTGAAAATGCAGAACCGTTTAACTTGTCCAAATGCGTTTAAGCTGATGTTTTTAGGGGAGACAATTTGGATTCTGAGCAAGTATCTGTGATCGAATCTCAGTCCTCTTTCCATGCAGCCAAGGTTTTTGCTCACAAACAGAACTACTTTGGGCAACGTTATTTTTCCCTTTGCAGACTTGTACTGTTTCTGACTTAATGCATACTGGGAGTGCTTAAGATACTGATTAAGTTAAAATTCAGTCTTGAGAAACTGTCTATTCAGCCAAAAGGAAAATAAAACAAAGACTTTACCTATGAAGAACTCACCATAGCTACAGTGAGAACAAATTCAAACTTGATTTAAAATCTAATGTTGGAATAAGGGTCTAGCTCATGGCCTCTGGAACACATCTTCATATTTCTGAACTTTTACTAGTGAAACTAGAAGCTGGGCTGGCCAAAGACTTCCTTAGATATGTGTCTTTTGAGAATTTGAAGAGGGACAAACAGGAATACAGAAGTGAGGCTTTTACGAGTACACAGAACATGGAATAACTCGCAGTGCACAGATTGTTAGCACATAAAATGTGAGATGGTAAGTTGTAAAGCCTCCTGATGATCGAGAAGTCTGAGGTTCTGACCCAGGACAGACTGTGACCTCAGATTCATGCCCGGGATTCAATGGCCGTGATAATGGCCATCCTATCTACTAGCTGTCACAGGGCCTGTAAGACTCAGACGGAACAGTGCAGGACATCACTTAGGAAAGGATGATGTGCTATACGGTTATGGAATAGAGTTGTTATTGATGACTATGGAATAGAGTTGTTATTGATGACATTGTACTGATAATGTATTGAGGAGTAAATCTGTCATTGATGATTAAATACCTCTTGAGTAAAGTCCTGCTCTGAGCAGACAGCCACTGTTGGCGTCAGACCCCATCATCCTCAGTGCTGACTCTTGCAACCATCCCTCCAGGGTGCCCTCCTTCCAGTCTTCTAAAATGTGAAGTCTTTCTGAGCTTCATCCAGTGGCAAGTCTGATCACATCACTCCCTTTCTTTAAACACTTCTGAAGATTCCCCGTTGCAAGTCCGTCAACCAAGGGTTGATGTTCCAGTTGAATGTTCCATCAACCAAGGGTAATGATATGCCTATGTACTAGGAACCAGTCTCTGGGCACCAGACCACCCGAGCAGAGCCCTCAGCTGCTTCTCCACCCAGTGCTCACTGCTCCCCCTCCAGCACCTGTAGCTCCTGGCTGCTTGAAATTCTGGTTGCTCCTTAACCTGCCAACTCCTCACCCTCAAGCAGTTCTAGTGACTTCTTCCTTTATTTCTTCAGCCAGCAATATGTCCCCATCACAGTGCTTGAATCTTAATTATTTCTAAGACTGTCCTCCATGCAAAGTCACATAGCAAGATGTGTGTCTTTTTGTTACCAGACCAAACTTGGGGTCCACCTGCCCATATGCAGTGAAGCCAACCCACTGACACTGGCTTGTGGTGAAGGAAAGTGCAGCATTTATTGCAGGCACCAAGCAAGGAGTCCAGGTAGCTAGTGCTCAAAAGCCAGAACTTTCTAATTGGCTTTCAGGGAAAGGTTTTTAAAGACAGAGTGAGGGGGGATGGGTGTGGGGAGTGTGATCAGCTCATTGACATTCTTCTGATTGGTTGGTGGTGCAGTAATCAGGAGTCAACACCATCCACCTTCTGGTTCCAACAGGTCTGGGGTCTATGTGCCTGTGGGCAGCACACAGTTAATTTCTTCAACCTGCTGGGAGTTTCAGTCTCTGCAAAACAGCTCACAGGATGCACATGGCTCAGAATATTACCTCTAGCCTTTGAGAAGGAATTAAAGGTCCTTGACTTTGTTTAATGGCTAAAGTATTATTATTTTGTCTTTCTTGACTGTTTTCCTTTTTTTCCTACATGTTCTCACCTCTCTAATTAAATTTACTCTTTGGGAGTCTGAGAACGCCCAGGAGGGTAAAGATTTTCTATAGACAAGACGCAAGCAGAGAGCATGGCAGAGGGGATCTGTTCTGGGAAGGTTTGGTTACATTTTCCCTTTTGCCAGTGCTATCGGTTAGAAAAGAACCAGCACAAAAATAATTAGTGTTTGCTGATTGAATGGACCTGCTGCCCACCATTAGCCTCTGCTGCTTGCAGCACAGAGCAATTACTATGGATGCAGATGATACCTTAATTCCAGTCTCGCTCTTTTCTCATTGAAGCCCTCAAAATCCAAGTACAGTGAGTCTTTTCATAAACTCATATCATAGAATTTCTACAGCTGCATATTGAATTAATGAATAAAAATAGCAGTGAGCCGTTGGCCCCTTTTCTTTCCCAGTTTACTTTAGTTAATTTCAAACAAAAGGTTATTCTGGCCTAACTTTTATAATAGTTTGTTTTTATAACATTTTAAAACCTTTTAGAGTATTTTAATTCTGTTAGCAACAACCAAGTATGTCCCTTGCCCTGCAGCCTCCATTCTCCTGTCTAGATGGTCTATTTCAACATTAACCTTGAAAACGTGCTCTTTTTTTTTTCCTTTCCAAATGGGATGATGTGACACAAATGTACAATTTGACTGTATCCCTCTTTGTTGGGCAATTTTATAGCATGGGATAGTGGCAAGAACACCGACCTTGCTTTTAGTTTAGAAGACCTAATTTTATTCATCTTTACAAGACTGGCTACATAGTTCCAGGACCCAATGCAAAATGGAAATGAAAATGAAAATGAAAATGTTTTGATCCTCTGATCAAAATGCAGGAAAAAAGGTTCTATCTCTTTCCTGTGATCACTCTGTCAGCCTGTCTAGGGGTAAAGCTATCTCACTTAAGGTACAGGACCACTCTCAGAGGGACCACAGAGTCTTACAGGTGTCTCCACTCCACATTTCAGCACTAGGGGCACATACCTAACCCTGGTCCTCCCCATACCCATACGCAGACCCTCACCAGGCACTGAGAGCTGCAGTGGCCATTGGGAAAGAGCAGGAAAGCAGGACACTGAGAATCAGTCCCAGAGAGCGAAGAAATAGGCAGGATGTGGGATCACACAGAAGGAGAGGTCCCCAGCACCCTTGGAAATATCAAAGGCTTCAAGATGGCAACCACAGAGCATTTAACGTCACGCACGGGGCCCCCCTGTGAGCAGAGGGTCCTGTGGGACAACGCTAGTTGCACCCAAGCTAGTGTCGCCTCCTCACTTTCAATACTCACCATCTGCTCTTGGGAAAAATGCTCCCCGAGCCTCCATCTTATTAGACCTCCCTCACAATTTTGCTGTAGGGTTAAATCAAACCATGTTTGTAATTTGTTGTCTCTGTTGTGAATTATCACTCATCATAGGTGCTTAATGGTTTGGAGCACACCCTCTCTAGCATGACTTCAAATCTTAACTCTGTTTCTTGACAGTTAGGGAAACTTGGGACCCTGACACTTGCCATACACTTTAAATTACTTAATTTTCTTTAAATGACCAGCATCGGTTTATACAGTGGGATCGTATGTGTGTGTGTCAGTTAAGGTAAACCAGTGCTCAGGTGCTATCCAAAAATGCATGTTTGAGAATGAGCCAACACGTTATCATGAATTCACAGTCCAGAAATCAGCTAGCTTTGTTTCACAAAAAGCAAAATTTCCTAGTGGCAGCTGCAAACATTTCTCTTATCACCATCTATTAATAATAGTTAATGCTTTTTCAACTTTTACTATACTGTCTGGCAATATGTGGATTCTGTAATTATTAAAAAAATGACATGTTACTCATCATAATGAAAATTAGAAGTGGCCTCTTGTGGGTGAAATTAAATGTATTCAAGAGAGTTAGACTGCTTACAATAATTTAGGAATACTCCTCACTCTTGATGAGCAGGTTATGAAATCCAGTGCAACCTACACACTTAGAGATGATACACTAGGCTAAGTTCCTCAACCACAGAGTATCAAGACATAAGCTCAAGTTTTGGGCATGTGTCACGGAATCTTTCTCTGCCCCCCACGCATTTGCTTCAGAAAAACTTTTTTGCAAAGTAGTAGTTGGAACACATGAAAGGACAGAACACTGGTACATCTTTGAGTCAACAGATTAGATCACATGCACTGATTTTTTAATGCATGTGAATAAACTGAGTTAATATGTGACAAATATGGACCAAAATTTGATCAAAGACTTGTGCGTTAGTTTGCTGGAGCTAGCAGAACAAAGTGTCACAGACTGGGTGGTTCAAACCACGGAAGTTTGTTTTCTCACAGTTCTGGAGGCTGCAAGTCTGAGATCAAGGTGTCGGCAGGATTGGTTTCATCTGAGACCTCTCTGCTTGGCTTGTAGATAGCTTCCCTCGACTGTGTCCTCACATTGTCTTCCTCCTCTGATAAGGACATCAGTCAAGTTGGATTAGGGATTAAATCCCTAAGGATTTCATTTGAACTGAAGTACCTCTTTAAAGTCCCTATCTCAAACTGCAGTAACATTCAGAGGTACTAGGGGTTGGAACATCAATACATGAATTTTTGGCGGAAGCAACTCAGCTTATAACAAGTTGATTCCATTACAAACCACTAGGGAGATTTGGAGAGTAAGTGATTTTTAGTGCCTTGAGCTTTTTGGCCTCTACAGTTATTTACCAAGAAGAACCCAAGTGCTGTGCACATTTAAGTTGTCTTGGGTCAGTTCATGATCCTTGGGAAATCCACCTACTGTCTCTGGGCCTCAGTGTTTTCTTGGGTTAATAGAAGTACCATTTCATAACATTGTTTTAATGATTAAATCTGTTAAGGAATCTGGGGTGTTTAAAACAAATGCCTGGTGAATACTGTTTGCCGTAATTAATATTTTCAGTATTGAATCAATGATGAAATGAATAAAAGCAAGAATGAAGGAATGATTTAATCACTAAGACTCGTGTTACTCTTTCACTAACAAAGGAGCAAATAAAAGCAAGCAAGGTTCAATGCCCAGCTTTTCAGAGGTAGAACCTGTGTAAGAACTTAGATACCGAGAATCAAAATCAGTTTTCTTTCCCTCCACTGTATCACACGACTCCTTTTAATGGTCAGCTTCACAAATGTCCACTAAAGTGTGATTTTCACTTGGTCATACCAAAAATATAAAGAAAATGTAACTAAAAATGAGCTAAGATCACTCTATTTCAATTACTAAGATCTTTGTGCATATTTGCATATGGCTGATCTCAATTTGAACTATTATCAGTTAAATGACTTAAGTTTTTGATAAATTCTAGCTGCGCCAAGGATACTGTTGATGAAAGAACATCACGTCACTGACACTGAAAAGCACTTATTGTGAACCAGCTTAAACCAATTTGATCACACACGTCCAGAGGTTCTGTTTGGTAAATCTTAGTGCCACCACTAGTTATGGGTTAGCTACTTCTTCACATGACCTAGTCCCAGGTTTCAATGAAAGGAAACCTCAGACCATGGCCCACAAAACATCTAGACATTTCTTAATAGGCAGGAGTAAACAGTCACATAATCTCGCCTGTCAGCTCAGTGAATTCCCAGCTCTCTATTCTCCTTACAGATCTCAAAACACTTTGCCTAAAAGAGTCATGTAGTCAAACACGGAATTAAAATAACCACTCTCAGAGTCAGGCAACCAAGACCCCTCCACACCTGTGACAGCACACAGGCACATTCAGGGGTCAAGCCAGGGGACCATTTTCAAGCATAAAAGATAAAGGGTCTGCTAATTCTATACCCACCCTGTTCATGCAAAAGCAAGGAGTTTATCTAAGATAGTTTTGTCAATCCACATATTTTTAACAATACTCACATAGCATGTGTGTGTGTGTGTACAAGGGTTTTCTTGATAAAAATGGCTGTCATATATTTATTGTAACTAATATTTCCTCGGCTCCATTGGTCTGTGGAATTCTAGAATTCAAGGTATGCACTTCCTTCACACAAAATATATTTAGAAATCTAAAAAGAGATAATTACCCCCAAAGATCTGGTGTAATATTTATTAATTGCAGAATTTTAGATATATTAGATGCTGGACATGAGGCATCGTCTAGTATAATATTTAGGTGTTTGTTTTAGGTAGTCACTAAGGAATTTAAAAAGCATTTGACTTGAGTTTAAAAAAATAGTCCATTTAACAACAAGAACTTGCATAATGCTTTCAGTTATGTAACAAGCGCTGCAAGGCCTCCCACTCCTGTAGGAGGAGTGCATCACAGATATATTCTAAGAACAGAGGAGGCATTGTTAATGCACGGCTTTGTGGTACCTTCTTGAAATATCACAAAAACACTGTTACTATTACCAGTAAGGAATAATGATGACTCGAGTTATACAAGAACATAGCTCCTTTACATCAAGACCATTTCAGATAAATGTTTTATGCCCAAAAGGGTCTAGCACAATGCCTACTACATATTAAGAACTGAGGATTCTTGTCTGATAACTGGATGGTGATAGTAGTAAATCCTCATGTCAGGCCACAAGGTTTCTGGACAGGCGGGAAAAACCCAAAGAGGAGAAGGGAACAGACTGAAGTTTGACACTAGGGAGAAGCCATGATTACGTTACGCACAGTGATTTCACTTCCCTTGTTCCTGATGTGGATTTGCACTTGGAAGCCTGGAATGGAGGAGCTAGGAGGAAGGCTTGATGATCCAGCCCCATGTTTTACTGTTTGTTTTGTTTTAGCAGTGAAGCTCTTCTTTTAAATGAAGTGGCAACTCCGTAACAGCATTTAAATATCTCAGTCATTATTCTGGTGGCTCTCAGAGGACTGATTGGACACGTAGATCTGTAGGAAGACAGTCCACTCCAGAGCTGTGATGAGAACCACAGCTCAGGCAGTGAGGATGAAGGAAGAACCATGAATTCAAGAGCTGTTTAGAACTTAGACTCAGCACACGGGGGTAAAGGGAAGAAAGATGCTGAGCTGGAATCCTGGGCTTGCTGCTCGGGCACCTGGTCGTGAGACAGAAGTGAATTTCCACAGGAAGGAAACTCACCTTGCGGGGACAAATTGGGGTGGGAGATAATGAGTTAGATCCCTCTGTGTTGGTTTTGAGACATGTAGTGACAGGACAAGAGGGTGATCTCAGCACACACACAACACACACACACACACCTTTTTTTGTCCTGCTATGTGGACACCCTATTACTTGACCTTATAGGAAGCCCCCTGCTATGAGGAACTGTCAGTTGGAAAGATGAAGAGCCTGAATATGGATGGTTCCTCGCAACCAAGTGTCTCCTGATTGACACGCAGTCGAGTCTCTAACAGATTCCTATGGACCTGCATGGCTGTATGATCCCAGAAAGCTGAAGGTCATGACTGAATCACGCCTGCCTCGTGTGTGTGTGTGTGTGTGTGTGTGTGTGTGTGTGTGTGTGTTCTAAATCTCTCTCTTTTTAATTACTGGTAATAAATCCCAGATTTGTACACACTTCCTAGGACAGCTTGAAGTCTACTCCTTGGCCAATCTAGTAGTCTCCTTCCATTCACTAGCATCTGAACGGACGTTAGCAAACACACCCATCCTAACTCGTGTGCAAATGGGCACTAGTCATTTTGAGTAAGACCTTCAAATTCTACAAGAATTACAAAAATAGGCTGGTTATTTTTTTTCTTTTGGAATCATCAAGGCAGGGAACTCCATTCATGCTATTTGATCGACAAACCCTTAGCTCTGATCCCTTTTCTAGGCTGCGCTCTCAACAACACGAAAGAGCACTTTGCGGATATTACAGGAAAAGGATTGCTTTTTAGGCTCATAGGACACGTTGAACCACTTGGGACGTTACTACCTGACTCTGGTCCTTGTAGTGGTAGTTTTTTGTAAAGCATTCTTTTGTGTTCCTTTATTTAAGTGGAAGATGATTAGAATTGCTATTTTTGTAAATTTTTGTCACTCATGACTAGAAACAGATTATCTACCTTTGTCTGAAGAAGAAATAGGTCAACTATCCAGGCTGGGTCATAAGCTTTTAGAAGTATGATAGGGTTTTTAAAAAATGGGTGTGGGGAAGGGAGGCCATCCTTTGTTCAGAGATTTTTTAAATAGCCTCCGAGAAAAACTTGTGTAGGAGACAGTGAGAAATGTCTGAAACTCAGGAATAGTCTTGGCCTAGAGATATTTATTAGTTTTCATCAAGGGAGGAAGAGTTGTAAAATTAAAAGAAAGGGCAGGATCACCCAGATATGCAAGGTATGGTCTGGAGAGAAGAGGGCCCAAGATGAAATTTTGAATAATACCACCATTTAAAATGTGGCAGAATAAATCCACCGCAAGTAGGAAACCAGGAAATGGCGAGAGGCAAGAAGTGAACCAGAAAGTAATATCATCATGGAAATCAAAGGAGAGAGAATTTCAAGATGTAGGGAACAATAAGCAATGTATGTAGAAGTCAGGAAGATGAAAAATAAAGATTGTTCATTGAATTTGTCATTTGGGGAGTCATCGGTCAACATTTCCTTGTGGTTTTAACACATTGGTACAGCCATGATCATGGTTCCAAGCATCATAGGATGGACAAGATGTGAGTAAATGGAGCAATGAGTGTAAGCCATTGACAAACACCTGAATAAGAAGGGAAAGGTAATATAATAACTAGAAAAGAATACAAAGTAAGGAGAGCGTTTCGTCTTACCTGTGTGCTTGCTTGTGCACAATTCTTTTGTTTTCAGGCCAAAAGAATGGAGCAAAAGGATAGGATGCAAAAGGTTAGTAAGTATACAGGGAAATACAGAATAGTCAGAAATGAGAAAAGGGTAATTGAATGTATTAGTTTATTAGAGCTGCCATAACAAAAAAAATCCCAGATTGGACCAGATTGGACAATTTAATGGAGATATATTTTGTCTGGCAGCTACAAGATCAAGATCGAGGTGTTGGCAGGTTTGGTTTCTTCAGAGTCTTGGCTTGAAGAGGGCCACCTTCTTGCTGAGTCCTCCCATGGTCTTTCCTTTGTGTACTTCTAAAAAAGAGGAAACTTGAATATGCAAAGAGACACCAGGGGTACATGCCCACAATGGAGCAATGATGGTCTTCTCCACAAATGGCACCAGAAAAGTTGAACATCCAGATGTTAAAAAAAAAAGAATCTGGACACAGACTCTACACCCTTCACAAAATTTAACTCGAAATGGACCACAGAACTATATGTAAAATGCAAAATCATAAAACTCCTAGAAGATACAATGGGAGAAAACCTAGATGACCTTGGACATGATGATGACTTTTAAATACAACACCAGAGGCACAATCCATGAAAGAATCAATACATTGGACTTTATTAAAATTTTGAAATTCCACTCTCTGAAAGACAGTGGCAAGAGAATGAGGAGTCAAATCATAGACTGGGAGAGAACACTTGCAAAAGACACACAGGACAAAGGACTATTATCCAAACTGTAAGAGGAACTCTTAAAAATCAAGAATAAGAAAACAAAGAACACAATTAAAAAAAATAGGCCAAAGACCTTAACACACACCTCATGGAAAAAGATAAACAGATGCAAATAAACATATGAAAAAAAAAAAACCTCTGCATCACGTGTCATCAGGGAAATGCAAATGAAAGCAACAGGAAGATGTCACTACACACCAATTAGAAAGGCCAAAATCCAGGACACTGACAACAGCCAATGTTAACAAGGATGTGGGACAACAGGAGCCATCATTCTTTGCTGGTGGGAATGCAAAACGGTACAGCAAGTGTGGAAGGTCGTACAGCGGTTTCTTACTAAACTAAACACACTCTTCCCACACCTTCCAGCAATTGTGCTCCATAGTACTTGCTGAGAGGAGTTGAAAACATGTCCACACAAAAACCTGCATGCAGATGTTTACAGCAGCTTTATCCAGAAGTTTATACATTCATTTCCAATGTATAACCTTAATGAAAATGATATAAATATTTATATAGTTGAGTTTTAATTAGTTAGATTTTAGGGAAACTTTTAATATAGTTAACTTGATCTTCAAGCCTGAACATTAGTAACATTAAGATGTAGACTTGAAATATTGGTAGCAAGAGGAAAACCTGAGATTATTAGCTTTATTCTTCATTTAAATCTTATATACTTTGTGAATAAAAAAAAAAACCAGAAATCAGATCTCCTCAGTAACCAAGAGTCATCAATTCTCTGTTAATGTAACCCACTTTTGCTCTTTTGGCATTGGTATAATGAAGAACAGTGTTTTACAAAAGCAAGTCAAACAAATACATTAAATCCTGACCTTTTACTTTGCACTACTCTAGTTTTAGTGCCCTGAAATGAACTTTTCAGTTAATTAGCATTCTTCTGTTTGTCACTTTAAGCAATTACTCTTCTTAACTTAATTGAAGTGTTATACGTGAGGTGCTGAGAGCTTGAAAGCAAACCCACCTGATGAATTAAGTTCATAGGAACAAAGCAGATAGTGGCGTTCAGGAGTCAAAGGAGCAGGCTGTTGGGAGGTGTGGAGCAAAGTAATGGGAATAATTAACATCTCTTGCTCCGATAATTGTATTGGAAGGATGGATTTCAAGTATCCATTAATTTAAGTGGTCTTTATTCCATCATTAAGCAAACTGCAGATTTGGCACTGACTTTTGCATACGCTTAGCACAAATAGACCATGTTGTGCTTGTATGCCCTTGGGAGTGACTATTTTAAGAATCTGCAGGAGCTTTTAACATCTCATATCTGATACTGGGAAAAGTCTGAAAGGCACCACTACTTCTAAGAGCAAAAGTTAAGTTTTCACCTCAGAGCTTAAACCTCAAGAGCTGTTTGTTCAAGGATGATTTACCCCCGAGAAAATCGCTTTGTAGCATCGAAGCTCATACAAGTCTTAAAATTTCAGCTTAGTAGTTCATAAATAAAAATGCTATACTTGCTTACGTTTAACCAGCATGGCTTTTTTTTTTTTCACAGTTTAGTATTTCTGAAATTGGAATGCCTCCTACAGTTGCCTTTTCTACCCCTTCAAAGGATTTGGTTAAAAGATTTATGTACATTAAAATGGATTAAATCTTAGAGATGAAAAATTATAGCGGCGATTATGTGATGTGCTGGACAGCTTGTTCCTGTCATTGTAAGCCTCACCACATGTCAAATGGGGTACCAGGTACCGTCACATGACTGATCTCATGTAGTCTTCCCCACAATGGATAATTACGTATCATTATCCTCACTTGGTTAGTAGGAAAGATCTGGGAAGTATTAAAGTCTGAATTTACTCATTTATTTTTTTCATTCATTCGTTATTCAACTATCAGTTTAGTTCATCAATACCTGTTCTGAGCACCTGCATTATAAGTAACAATAATGACAATATTAAAACATAAATGTACTGGGTACTCATTATGGGCCAACTACGAAGCTAGGATTGTAAAAAGAAAAGTGAACAATGATGGCAACATATTCAAACCTGTATGCGGTTGACTCAAAGCACTGGCTCTGAAGCCATGCTGCTTTTAGAAACCAAATTAAAATGAAGATGTATATAGCTCCTCGGGTTGAGACATTCACTGAAATAATTAGCAAGATAACATTTGCTGATCTGGCCTGATACACAGTTATCCCCCAGAGAGAATTCTGGAAATAGTTATTGAGCCCTGATGTTCCTTCTTATTGATTGTCGAACACTGGGTGCAACAGTACACCCTTCTAAGATTCCGTCCCCCTCTATAACTGCTCCCAGCACCATGTGTTCTAGTCAAGATCGCTGCTATTCATAGACAGTATAAGTTCTGCCTTCCTTTTGAGAATGTGACGGTGTCACAGAAATAACTTCACTCTGGGTGGTTGTTTCTGTTTTTTTTTTATTTTTATTTTTTGTTAGAAAATATAAACTCAACTACTGGATACCCAGTCATTACCAAAATCTCATTTAAAGAATGGTATTGAAATGTACATTGTCTGAAACATAAGCAGTCTATTCATCACTAAAAATACTACAACATTTTACCCTTGGATCAGCCAGATTTAAAGTGTTCCATGAGTGGACCCAATACTGTGCATTGAACTTTGCTTAGGTATCATGCCTTTAGCTTACATGAAAATAACTATCTATATCTGATAGATGATGACGATATGTGCGTAGGTAAGTAGAAATATAGAATATGTTACAGTGTTGACCGCTACATTGTGTCATCTTTCTGAGGGGACCAATATTAGAAACTTTGGCAGCTGAGCACTTGGACACACTTAAGGACAGACAGGCATCTTCCAAAGTATCAGATAATGACTTTCATGCTTTTGCTCCAAGGAAGCTTAGAGCTAATTTGCAATGTGTCCCTAGTGATGGCGCAGCATGTTCTGGTGGGCGTCTCTGTGTGCTTACATAGCCTCTGCTTCTTCCTACTTCCTCGTCCTCACCTTCCCATTCTGCCCCTTTGCCTCTCCTGCTTTGTCCTGTATTGCCTCTATTTATATAAGTACCTCTGTTTATTTTAGTAATTTATAAAGTTTATCTTTAAAAATTGATGCATACACAGGGAAATATAGTCAATATTTTATAATAGCTTATAATGAAAAAGAATATAAAAATAAATATTTATATGTATAACTGAATCACTGTGCTGTACACCAGTAATTAATGACATTGTAAATCAACTATACTTCAATTAAAAAAAAAATGAGTGCTTGAGTAACACTGACAAAGGCTGCCTCAGCGGGTGATCGAGGTGACATCATCGGTGATACATCCTGCTGAACATGTGTGTATTGAGATGATGAGATGGTGTATTTAGAGTGTCACCTGACCTCTGGGATCCTTTTCCCCAAATCCCATAACTTAAGTCTAATCACTGAAAAAGTCAGATAAAACAAATTGTGGGACATTCTACAGAACATGCTACCTGACTACTGACCCTTACAATTGTTAAGGACATCAAAACAAGGAGAGTCTGAGAAATCGTCACAGCCAAGAGGAGCCTAAAGAGATTTGATGACTAAATGTCCTGGATGGGATTCTAGAACAGAAAAAGGGCAGTAAGTAAAAACTGGGGAAATCTGAATAAAATATGAACTTCAATTAATAATCAATAGTAATTCATTAATTATGACAAACTCTTCTCACTTAAGATAATAATAATAAAAGAAACTGAGTGTGGGGGTGTATGGAAGCTATCACCACAACTTTCTATAAATGTAAAGCTATTTTAAAATTGATTGAGCATGATGCTGTGTGTTATGTGGTTTTTGCTTGCTATGAAGTACAACAAAAATATGCTTTCTGATTTTTTGTGTGCAAGTCAGCGAGAGGGGATATTTCTTGACAAAGAAGACACAGTCCGTGGCTGAGTTGGTTCTATAGAGGCCATGGCATCAAAGCTAAGAACAGAGCTCACTATGGTGCCTGTAGTCCAGAAGCACCTGATGTGAAATCCCTCTTCAAATGAGATAAGCAAGTCCAGAGAAGAAGGAAAGAGAAACAAATGAACAATGAACAATGATCTTTTCCCCACCCTGTCTAACTTCCTCTACAAGTCTACTCCCCAACATGGATAGAGCCACAGAGCCCTATGGAGATCACGGTGGGTGAGTCTTCATGAATCTTGAGTGTCTCCTCAGTGTGGGAAACCTGCTCACTTTACCCGTCAATCAACTACAGCCCCTTCACTCAGGCACAGCTACGATAACCCTCAGGCACCCCCCGGATCTGGTAAGCTCTCTGGATGTGCCTATTCACCAATGGCAGTGGTCTTCTGGTCTTGAGTCCACTTGACCAGCCTCTCTCTTCCGGCCTTCAGGTTCATACCGTGTCACCTCATAGACAAAACCTCTCAACCTCTCAACTCAACAGGTGCTAGGTTACCTAGGATGGATTTGGTTACAGCAGAAACCCCAGCATAACAACAGTGTAAATGTGGTGGAAATTTATTTTTCTCTCACAGAGAAATTCAGAAGTGAGCTGTTGGGGTCCACTTTGATGTCTTCCAGTTGTCTGGGACTCAGGCTGCTTTCAGGTTTTCTTCTCCACCATCCCCAGTGTGTGGCCTTCAAGGACTAGACTCAGGATGGAGCTTCCTGTTTCAGAAAGAAAGACAGAAGGAGACAGGAAGAAAAGAAACAAGGAGTAGGTGTGAGCTACCTTATAAGGAAGGTTCTCAGAAGATAACTGACTGCAGCTGAAAAGAAGCTGGGAGATACATTCTAAAGGGTCATGAGCTTTGGCAATAGAAGTTCTAACTCTAAGAGAAGAAGGGAGTATTGATACTGGGAGACACCTAGGAGCCTCTGTCACAATAATAAATTTTCTCCTTAGCACTTAATCTCATTTTTTTCCAGTGTACAGAACTGTGCTGGGAAGACCTAAGTTCTATTCTCAGGTATACTGTGTACTAAATAAGTATATGACCTTTGTTAAATCATTTAACTTCTCTGAAGTGTAGTTTTCTCATCTATAAAATGAGGCCAATAATTTCTCCTCTTTCATACTCAAAGGATTTAATTAGATAAACGTAAGTGAATGTGACCTATGAACTATCAATGAATGTACTGACAAATACAGGGCATTGCCACCCTGGTCATCTTTCTAGTTTCCTCTAATAGTATGTCTCCTAGCCACCCACCTTCCTTGCAACATGCACATACTAATCTGTGAATGATAACTTTTTCCTGTATGTGTGTGTGTGTGTGTGTGTGTGTATAAAATATATATATTACCTTGAATCTAAAGCATTATTATATTAATAACAGATTTTCAAAAGTGATAAACATTCACATCATTTTTTAAACTCACCTTGATTTAAGACATTATGATGTGGTTAATGAGTGTCAGTGCTTTAAATATCAAAAACAATTGTTAGAAGTTAAGGGGTCAAGTTTATTTACTAAAAGGCAAACAAACAAATAAAAGCTGATCTGTAGTAGTCAGAATATGGTATATTAACAACATTTAAGAATTAGTCAGAGTTCCAATTTCAGCTCCTCCATGAATTATCTGTGAAATCTTGAGCAATTCTGTAGACTTCGCAGACTGAATTTTCCCATTTTTGTTGGTGTATCAAGTTAAGATTCTTATAAAAAATCCAAGCGACGTCATCTACTTATCACTTCTAATACAGTGTCTTGCACAAAATATTGGCACAAGAAAAAATGGGAACCTAATCCGTACTTGCCTCTGTTCCCAACAATAGGAGCAAAGAGTAGATTGTGGTGATAAGGTAATTGCAAGACAATGAGCCTTCCCAGTACTTTGATCACTTACTCTGTGTTTCACTGCGTTAAGCCCATTCCATAGGTTACTTCACTGAACCATACAACCTTATGTCTGGATACTTTCGTCATTACTACTTTATGAATGCAAAGATTGAAGGTCATAAAGGTTCACTGGACAAGGTCACCTGGCTGGCAAGTGATGGAGCTGAAGAATGAAACCCAGAAGTCAATAGCAAACACAAACTCTTGGATCTGCCTCAATTCATCAAAACCTGTTTCACTGAGAGCCAATTTGACAAGTATTAACACATGACCAATCTGCCAAAAATTCCTAAACAAAGAAGGAATGTGGTTATGGCTGGAGCAGACAGCGTTCAGGCAAGGTGTAAGTCTACAAGAAAGTAAACAGCTTTTAAGAAATAGCCTATCTATTTGCAAATCAAATGATGGACATTGCAAAAGTCGGCTGTGCTGGTTTGAAAAGAGTCTTGGCAGCAGCAAAACCCCAGTGAAATCAAACATTGGAGAGCATCTCTAATGTGGTTAATAAACTGATCATTTTATGAATTAGATTTTAGTTAACTGGCCAGTCTCCTAACCTTCCAACCACCATACTCTACTGCCAGGTCAATTTCTCCTTAAATGGTAGATGGCAGTTCAGTTTCCCCCCAGCACAGATACTTATGGACCTGCCATTAACGCTCTAAACATGTCATTTACCCAGAAGACCCCTCAAAGCAAAGGAGTAGAATCTAGAACTGATCAGATGACAGCTGTGAGGACAGCAGTTAATGGGGTGCTGCGTGAAAACAAACAAACACCCGTTTCCCCTCTCCCCCCAAAAGACAATCAAAAGAGCTGTTGTTGCAGAACCATGAAAACATCTGGTTGGGCAGGTCGGGGTGTGCAAGAGCCTGGTCACTAGACTGCAAGGCAGAGGGCACTGCCCTCTATCTGCCTGAGAGTCAGGATTTGGACTAAATCATCCCAATAGGCAGAGTGATGGAGGAAAAGGGGAGGAGATAGAAATTAACAGACCATGCCTTTGCTGTGTGTGAAACAGCACTTGACTTTTATTACAACAACACTGTCGTAAGGGTATTTTTGTTCCCATTTTATAATTGGTAAAATCAAAGCACGCATGATTTGTCCTTCTTTTCCTTGGTATAACAATCGTGTTTCCTAAGTAAGCTCCTCCAGCCTCCACCTTTACAAATGGGCAATTCCTATTTATATAAATGCTTAAGTCACTCTCAAATGTAACAAACACAATACAATTCATGCCCACCGCTGTTCAATATTCCATAGCTACGAGAACTGGGGTTCAAGCGTTAGCATGTTTACTCCCCAATTCACGCTCATTACTGGTTCATCCAGATTAGCTGGGGGAAAAAAAATGAATTCTTCAAGTGGCCACAGCTTGCTTGCTCAAGAGACAATGGAATTCCCTGTTTTATAACAGGAAAATTTTTAAAATACAATGTATTGTTTCCTCATCTCCATAAACCTGAACTTATATTCAAAGCTCTTAAGAATGACTCAGAATGGTTGTTTTAACATAAATTATTTTTCCATGTTTTAATTATGATTATAAACCTTGACAATCTTGAAATGTGCAGGTCTGTTTTACAAATTTGGTAGCTTATCTTTCAGATTTGTGTTTGTTTTCACCCTTTGACTACGGAAATCACAATTTTCACTTCTCCCAGTGGATAGTATATTAAATGAATCAAATTTCTCTCTTTATTTAAAAAAAAATCTTTATAAATGACCTCTTCCATCTACCAAAGTACATGGATATTTGTTGACAAGAGTTCATAGTCTTTATAATAACTACTTCCCACCTTATTAAATTTGTTTTAATTCATTTACATCAGATTCTAGTTTAGATCTGAGAGATAGGAAGTCATAAAAGCAAACTATATGAAGAGTTGAATTAAAAAATAAACTAACATTTATTTCATAATCTTGAATGAAATCTTTTTAGTAGCTTAAGACAAGAAAATCTTCCCAGCTATACCTCAAGCCCCCTAGAAACCAGCCAATATTCTCTGTTAGTTTTTGGCCCCAATTCACGTGAAATAAGCTACATTTTCCCAGGCAAGTGCGTAGTCATAGAGTCCATTTCAGACATGCTTACTTTGCACTTGTGCCTTTAGTTTAATTTCGGAAGAGCAACCTTCCACTTCAAGCCTAATCACCACATTAGTAAGATCAGGACTCAGGAAGATCATCGCCCGCTCGCGGGGCTCCCACAGGACAAGGCTGGCGTTAGAGACTGGAGAACAGACGGATTCCCCAGGGGGACTCAGGAGACTCAGACCAGCTGCTGTAGGAGCAGAGGCCTTTTTGCAATGGGCGTTCTGATCCTGTGAGTTCTGTCCAGTCACCAGGCCTGCAGGCACCACCAGCCCCTGGGGAAGCCTGCTGTTTGAAGTGTGCATTCAAGAGAGAATGGTGACTTTGTAAAGAGCCCGAGTGGCATTATTTGGCTTTCTTTCCTAAGTGGTCTTCAGCAAATGCTCTTAGCCTGTTTGCACTTATTAAACTTGCTAACAGTAATTCTGGCTGAAAATCAAATTTAGCTCTCTTCTTATCTTTGTCAATTTCCTCTTCTCCTGAGTCCTTAATAGGCCAGGTACAAATATGTAAACATCATGCCTTGTGTTGGTAATTAATTTCCTTAAGGTCAAGGCTGACTGATAAGAATGCTACCTTCACTTTATGAATAATTCATTTCTGCGGAAGATCTTTATTCCTTCAGACTTCTTGGAAATAGCATAAACCTTTACGTACACTTACCTGTAATTGTATCTCAGTTCTGTCCCTCTGAGCTGAGTGACTCTGGATAGTTTATCTAATTTTTCTGAGCTTCTAGATCTGTATCTAAAGGATGGATTTAAATGTGTACCTCACATGCTCATAGCTTGCTAGGAGTCTAAATAAGGAAATGCATTTGAATACTTCTGAAAGGTGTCCAGTACATGTGATTTCTTTCCTCTTTCCCAGGCCTGGGATAATGAAAAGCTTAACTAAATCAGAATATTTTAATGGAGGTATTGGGGATTGAACCCAGGACGTCACGCATGCCAAGCATGCGCTCTACCACTGAGCTCTACCCAGTCCCCCCTAAATCAGAATATTTTAATCTAACATGCATGTTGTTTTTAAGAAATCTGGTGGTGAATACAAATAACCTTGGCATGTAAGTAAACTAAGCAAGCAAGCGAAACCAGCAGAACACACTTACTTGCTTAAGATTTTAGGAATTGGGCGTTGATTGTGTGCTTAGTACAGTGATAAATACTTTATGTGCATTAACTTGTCTGAGCCTTATAACGCTCCAATAAAATAGACATACCTTTATTATCTCCATTTCACAGTTGGGAAAACCTCTTGGAGTGGTTAAGTTACCTGGCCAGAATCATCCAGGTGATAAGTGTCACGTACAGATGTGCAATTTTCCATGAAGTGAATGAAGCTTAAGATACCCCACTTTCACGAGGTCCTTCCAAAAGTTGGCAGAGGCCCCAGAAAAGAGCTCCCATGGAGATACGTTAGTCATTGTAAAATTTACAATAAATTATGTAAACTTTAGGCAATATAAAATATGAGTCCTCTCCGAACCATATACCTTCTCAGTGAGACAGCTTCAAGCTACCCTAAAATTTTAACTTTTCCATCCTTTACTTTTGATTTTTTTTCTCTTTAGCACTTAGCACAATCTAATATACTATACAGTTTAATTTATTTTGTTTTTTCTGACTCTTCGATTGAAATCGTAAATACCTGAGGGCAGTTTTGTGTGTGTGTGTGTGTTTCTGCTACATCTCAGCATCAAGAACAGTGCCTAGAATATAGAAGTAACTCAATAAATATTTGTTGGATGAATGAGTAAATGAATAAATTGCAATCCCTCTTATTCCAGGGTCTAGGCCCTTTGTCACAGCAGTGTACTGCCTCTCTGAGGGAGACACACACCTCTACAGCTCCATTACAGGCAACCCCCTTCCCAAGGTGTATGTGAACAAAATCTAACTTGTAAGGCTTTAAATTGCCTCCAAGATAATGATGAATCGGTTACCATTTAATCGGCGTCTAAGAATTATGGGACAACATTTGAGATCTGACAGGTGTATAGCAACAGACTAAGTCCAATTAAAGGGGAAACACCACTATGAAAAAGAAGCTAGCAATGGGAAAGTAAAAAACTAAAAGTAGCACGACTGCATGGGCGAGGCGTGTTCCCAGAACTCTTAAGAACCAGAGTTTGTGTGAGAGATTCTGTTGAAGACAGACACCTCCTTTGATACGTGCCCCATCTTAAACTGCCCCTCTATGAGGTCATTTTACATAGAAGACCCCTCTTGTAAGTTACTTCTCTGGCTTGCATACATCTAATAATACCAAAAGGTCAGAACAGTCACCTTTGGAGGATTAGCCATCTCCTACCTGGCGTCCCCTTCCACGTGGAGGTATTATGTCAAGTCACGGGGACATCGATTTCTGGCTACACATCAAACTCCATCCAGTAATGTGTGGTTGAACATGCTGCCTCTAAATATTAATAATTTAAATCAATTAACTGAATCAGAATATTCTAATGAACTGACTATCATAGTATTTATTTTTCCAGAGCAAAAGAAACATCTGTATAATATTCATACTGTTTCCAACTGTTCTAAGAGTTTTACTGCTTTTTTTTCCTGCCTTGCTACATATTGAAGTTGTGAAAATGTCTCATTAAAAATTAGCAGGCTAATATTCAGGGTTACATGAAAGATAAATGTCTAATCCTTCAGGGATTTGAATGGGCATTGCCCCCAGATCCACCTTGAGAACTTGTGTTTTGCGTGTGTGTGTGGAATAAATCCTAAATTCAAAATGTTTTACTGTTGATGTACACAATCGTAGGATTTTGGAACTTAAAGATTTCATTCATTCCCTCATTTTACAGATAATTCTGAGACTCAGAGAGTTTCCTTTACCAACATCCCACAGACAGTTCAGGGTAGAAACAAATGTTAACATTCTGCTTGTATCAAACATAAACCATGTGCAGCCTTTTAGATTCCCTCGGCCGTGGCCACCTCTTAGACTGAGTCTTTTCCCTGCCTGGGTGAGTCTTGCAGGCTTGCCTTGAGAGAGGGCCATAGCCCCCTGTTGGCCTATGCCACACGGCCAAGACTCAGCTAATGCCATGTGTCTGGTCCCCTCCCGTCACTTCTAGACTTGGAGGAAAGCTGCTTTACAGAGTGAGCCTGGGGCTGGCATCTGGAAAGCAGCTGTTAAGGAGGCCAGATGGCAGTGTGGGGCACTAACTCCCCATGGGGCATGCATTGATCAATGAGAAATAGGAGGTAGGTTGGATCTGGGCAAATGCATCCTCTCCCTTCCTCTCACTCATGGACTATGCCATGGCTTGTGTATCCAGTCTACTTGAAGAAGTCCTGTCTGCTCAGAGAGCACACCTACTGAAGGACCGCCTGTATCTCTTCATGGCTTGTCATGCAGTGTAGCCAGCATGATAATGCATCACTTTGCGTTACTCCACATCCCTCTTGGCTCACTTCTCTTTCTCTTGAACTTTGCTGCCCTGGTTTTCATTTCCCTCATGAAGCATTACCCCATTAACCCTGGCCTCAGGTTCTATTTTCTAGACAATCTTGTTAAAGTCACTACCAATTATGCTTCAAGATATATTTTGAGTAGTGTTTTACATCTAGCAGTATTTTTTTAAAAATAAAAGTTTTAAATCCTTAAAGCATTTCAGGAATCCTGCTACTAACCCACTAGAAAGGACATATATAAGCTTCTCTCCATGCAGAATACAAGTATTTAGGGAAGGATTGGTCCCAGTTATCTGCTTGACCTGTTGGTCCTCTGCCAGCATCACCAAAACATGGAGATTGAGGTCAAACAGAGTGTCACTATTTGACTGCCAGGAAGGCACATTTAGGGGGAAGATATGGTTTCGTTCTGGCTTTTAAAAATACATGCATAATTGGCAGAAAACTCAAATAATTTCTTGAACTATATTGGGAACTAGATGTCTTGATTTTGTTATTTGCAAACTTGATTCAAGCTATTTGCAATTGGCAAAGGCATTTAATATTCCTGGTTTCATTTAAATCATTGAACCCTGTTTTCCATACACCCCTTTGAGAACATTTTTAGAACAGTGAGTCCTTTCTATAGGACTATGCACACACACAGAAATCTTACTCAAAAATTCAATAATCTACAGCGATTTTTCCGACTTCTTAAAATACATGCATGCGTTCCAAGTTACAAACCCCACATCTAGGTGAGAGTGATTATAAATTTGCAGCAAGAAAGGCAAGGAGATGTTATTCAGAAAAGCTCAGGCTGGGACGGCATGCACAAGCTTTGAATTGAGTTTCAGCCCCCCCCCCCACAACTGAAATGGAGCGTTTAGGGAGGAGATGGAAGAAAAGGTAAGATTTGGAAAGCAAAAAAAACAAACCAAACACATAGGAGAATCCTGACAAAGAGAATGACTTTTAATGTTCAGGATGACCTCTCAGGGCCGGATATAGAGCTTCAGTTCCCAGGGTAGCTATTGCTTCCACTGCTCTGCAGGGGGTTACTTCTGTTTTTTTTTTTTTAAACATTTTTTATTGAGTTATAGTCATTTTACAATGTTGTGTCAGATTCCAGTGCAAAGCACAATTTTTCAGTTATCCATGAACATACATATATTCATTGTCACATTTTTTTCGCTGTGAGCTACCACAAGATCTTGTATATATTTCCTGTGCTACACAGTATAATCTTGTTTATCTATTCTACCTTTTGAAAATCCCAGTCTATCCCTTCCCACCCCTACCCTTGGCAACCACAAGTTTGTGTTCTATGTCTATGACTCTGAGTCTGTTTTTGTTTTGTATTTATGTTTTGTTTTTTTTTTTTAGATTCCACATATGAGTGATTTCACATGGTATTTTTCTTTCTCTTTCTGGCTTACTTTGCTTAGAATGATGATCTCCAGGGACATCCATGTTGCTGCAAATGGTGTTATGTTGTTGGTTTTTATGGCTGAGTAGTATTCCATTGTATAAATATAACACATCTTCTTTATCCAGTCATCTGTTGATGGGCATTTAGGCTGGTTCCATGTCTTGGCTATTGTAAATAGTGCTGCTATGAACATTGGGGTGTAGGTGTCTTTTTGGAGTAGGGTTCCTTCTGGATATATGCCCTGGAGCGGGATTCCTGGGTCATATGGTAAGTCTATTCCTAGTCTTCTGAGGGATCTCCATACTGTTTTCCACAGTGACTGCACCAAACTGCATTCCCACCAGCAGTGTAGGAGGGTTCCCTTTTCTCCACAGCCTCTCCAGCATTTGTCATTTGTGGACTTTTGAATGATGGCCATTCTGACTGGTGTGAGGTGATACCTCATCATAGTTTCTTGTTGATTTGGAATTTAAAAATCAAGAAGGGGAATAATATAAAGGGGCTTTATGTGATTAAATATTTAGTGTCTAATTGCTGATTTTTTGCCACAATCATCTATTTCCTTGCCCTGATTTCTACTGTAAAATGTTCCCTTCCCCATTGCATATAACCATGGGAGATGTAAATTCCAGCTTCAATAGCTAAGTTCAGAACGTCCACTCTCCTTCCCAGTACAGGTGGAGAGTGGGAATGTGACCCAAACATGGCCAAGCAGCTAGATTTCTGGGAACATCTGAACCTTGGGCCTCTAATACAAGGCACCATGGTTGAAGTCATTTAAGGTGCAGGCTGAGGTAGGATTGGCTGCGACACCTAACCAGTTACTTCAGGTAAAGATGTTGTTATGTTTCCTGATTCTCAATTCTTTACCTTCTGGAGAATCGTTGAGTACTTTCCCTTCCCAAGTCTGTGGCCTGTCAATTCCATGAACCCTCAGTAAACTTTTCATAAATCATCTTGTTTTTAACCAAAAGTTGATTGTTGCTTACAACCAAGAATCCTAGCTAATCTCACTTTTATTTATGAAGTTTGAGGGTGCTTATGCCACAGGGATTTGAGTTTCTTTCGAGATAGTCAAGTTTTGGTATAGAAGGCAGAAGATCAAAATGAAACTCAGACCATCAGCCCATCAAATACACACCAAGTAGTGACCCACCCGATGGCAGTACTGCTCACTTCCTCTACACACAGATAGATAGAGACAGACAATTTCTTCCCAGCTAAGCATTAGGCAGTATCAATAATAGGGTACAATGAGACTTCAGATGTATTCCATACTTTATAATCTCTTTACAGAACTAGGAAACAATATAACATTTTAGTTGAGTAAAAGTTAGGAATTTCAGCATGACACACTTGAATTTGCTTTACATTAATACTTATGGATGAAGCAATCATTACCACAAAGGCTACCAACCCTGATGTGTACTTGAGAGAGTTTTAGATAAAATATAGGATACCCAGTTAAATTTGATTTTCAGATAAATAACAAATATTTTTTAGTATAGGTCTTAGATACTAAAAAGAACATAGCTACACTAAAAAAATTTATTATTTATTATTTATTATTAAATTTATTATTTATTATTAATATGACATTTAAATTTACCTGAGCATCCTCTATTTTTATTTTCTAAAGCTGGCAACCCGAATTTGAGAGTCCATAAGTCAAAGGATTCAAAGGAAGAGCAGGTGATAGTGGGGCCAAGAAGGCAAAGTAAGAAGACCCTGAACTCACCTCCTCCCACAGGCACACCAAAATCACAACTACTTAGAGGGCAGCTATCTCTGAGAACAACTGAAAACCAGCAGGAAAGGTTTTCCAAACTAAAGACATAAAGAAGAAACCACAACGAGACAGGTAGGAGAGGTGGAAATACTATACACTCAAGACTCATACCCGTGGATTGGCAACTCATAGAGAAATAGCACAACTGTGGAGGTCCTCCTCAAGAGATGAGTTTGAGCCCCACACTGGGATCCCAAACCCAAGGGTCCTACACTGGGAAGTTGAGCTCCCAGAATATCTAGCTTTGAACACGAGAAAGTTTTTGTTCAGGAGAACTGAATGGTTATAGGAAACAGAGATTTTGCTCTTACAGGGCATGCAAAATCTCATGTACTCCAAGCCCCCATTCAGAGGCGGTAATTTGAAAGGAGCCTGGGTCAGACCCATTTGTTGATCATGGAGAGCCTCCAGGACAGGGAGGAGGCAACTGGGATACCCCCTGAGATGGAGACACTAGTGATGGCATTTTGGGGCCTTGGGCTACCATGATTATGTTGGTGCTGGCAAGCGTCACTTTGGAATCTTCCCACTAGCCTGTTAGTGCCAGGAGCTCACCAGGCTGCCTGTTGGCCAGCATCATTTCCAAGCCCCCAGGACCACAGATAGGCAAATGGGACACAACCCCCTCATCCAGTGAGCCTGCAGCAGCCCCACACTCCTCTGTGCTGTGCAGCCAGCCGCTCAGGAAGCCAACCCACCCTCCAGCAGGCCCTCAGCCATAACATGAGGCAGTGTCTCTCAGCAGACAGGGCCAGGGCCCAGCCCCACCTACCAGAGCACTTACAGCAGTTGACCGCATCACAGCAGAAGGGCACATGCACCCCACGTAGGGGGCATCCCCAGAGCAAATAGCTCTGGCTCTGAGAAGAGATCATGCTGCTGGGCCCCATAGGATGTCTCCTACATAAGGTCAATACTTCAAGATCAGAAAATGTAGCAAACCTATGTACACATAGAAATAGACACAGACAATTAGAGAAAGTAAGGAGACAGAGGACCTGAAAACACAGTTTTCCAAAGAAGACGTACAGGTGACTAACAGACACATAAAGAAATGTTCAAAATTACTAATCATCAGAAAAATACAAATCAGAATCTCAATGAAATGCCATCTCACACCTGTCAGAATGGCCATCATGAAAAATAGCAAGTGTTGATGAGGATGCAGAGAAAAGGGAACCCTCCTGCCCTGTTGGTGGGATTGCAAATTAGTGCAGCCACCGTGGGAAACAATATGGAGGTTCCGCAAAGAATTAAAAATAGAACTACCATATGATCCAGGCATCCCACCTCTGGGCATTTTTCCACAAGAAAACAAAAACACTACTTTGAGAAGATATACGCAGCCCTATGCTCATTGCAGCATCATTTACAGTAGTGAAGATATGGAAGCAGCGTCCCTCAGCAGTTGAATGGAGAAAGAAGAGAAGATGATACATAAATCATGATGATACATATATATATACACACATATATGTATAACTCAGCCGTTAAAAAACTTGCCATTTGCAACAACATGAAAGGATCTAGAAGACATTGTACTAAGTGAGATAGCCAGACGGAGAAATACTGTATGATCTTACTTACATGTAGAACCTAAAAAACAAAACAAACAAAATAAAACAAAAAACACTCATAGATACAGAGATCAAATGGGTGGTTGCCAAAGGGAAGTAAGTTGGGAGGGGCAAAATAGTTAAAAAGGATTAAGAGGTACAAATTTTCAGTTATAAAATAAGTAAGCCATGAGTATGTAACAAACAGCATAAGGAACATGGTCAAAAATGTTGTAATAACTTTGGGTGGGGACAGATGGTTACTAGACATTCTGTGGTGGTCATTTCATAATGTATGCACATGTCAAATCACTATGCAGTACACCTGACACTAACATAACACTGTATGCCAACTTATTTCAAGAAAATAAAAAAAGAAAGAAAATGCAGGCAAATTAGAAGAAAACTATATTGTTGCCTCAGGTAGACAAAACGAACTGAGGAGATAATTAAATTTGCAAGATCTCTAAATAATCAGGGAGGTTTTCCTTCCTTGATTAAAATGAAGAAAGTTATAATATAATTAGTTCACTATTAAGCTGAATTGAGTCATTTGTAGGAATTATAGAGAGACACAGGAGAGCCGATAATCAAATAGGTAATAAGATAGCGTGGTTTAGAAGGAAGAATAGAGATAATGGAGTCAGACATATTAAAATGTGTTGTGATAAAAACAACTACATTAATATGTGCTCAAAAATGTTATTTTTTAAATAGATCTTCTTAAAGGTAAGACTATTGGATCAAGTATTTTACACATTTTAATTCTAATAGTGATTACTAAATTGCCCATCCAAACACACATATTTATCTACACTCTAAGGGAATGCTTTTATTTTGCCAAGCAACATGTGAACAACAAACAAACAACAAAAAAGGATGTCTCATTTCACCTTTAACTTGCTTTTGGCATATTGAGAAAGTGGAGAAGTATTTTTGGGCTGAGTCTACCATCTTGGAAGAAGTAGACAGAATTCAAGTCTCTCTCGATCAGCAAGGTAACCCTCAGTGATTTTCTCCACCCTGGTACTTCGTCTTTCCCAGGAGCCAGATGTTAGAAATCGGAACATTCAGCATTTGTTATGAAGACTAATAAGTACATAATTGAAAGCACTCTGTCTGAAACATAAAAAACCGGTATAAATGTATTATCTTTCCTTCTCCTCTTCTTCCTTTTACTTCTCCTCTTTGTCCTAATTGTGATAGACTCCCACCTGATCAAAGAGGTACGTTTTTGGTAGTGTAATAGACATCTCAGTGTTGCTGTTTTTATAGCATTATAAGCTATTCATTTTCATGAGCATCATTATTTAATTATCCTGTAAGATAATAATAGTTTTCATTCTTCTTCCTCACCCCTCTTCCTCCTCTTTCTCCTTTTACTTCCTCTTCTTATGAAGACGAAAAGTAGAGGTTGTTGAGGATCTTCAGTACAGAAATCCATAAAGGAATACCTCAGGTCAAAAATAATAACAATAATACACACAATATAGAAACTCCTTCATTGTTCATTGGACAATTCGTTCTCCAATCAATTTCAGATTCACGCCTGATACCAGTAAGTTAAGGAGAGTGGAGGATGGAGGCAAAACAGTTTTTATCCATGTATTGAGATCTTCTCAAAATAACTATTTGGGATTTTAATCATGAAACTTCTTAAGACACTACTTTCAGTCTTTTGTTAATGGAATATGAAGAAAAGTGATTGGAATCATTTACAGCTTTGAGAAACAATGCTTTAAATAAAAAAAGATTTAAGTAGACTTTCTAAATATAGTGCTATTAGCAGGTAAAAGTGACAATAAAATTAGTAACCATCACAAATGGAACACTTGCTGAAAGCTGGGATTCCACACCAGGCACTTTCCGTGGATTACTGCATGTAACTTACAATATCCCTGCAAGGTATGGATTATTTCTTTCTTACTTTTTTCAAGCAGCTTAACCAAAAGATGAGGGAAAAATGCCTAGGGTCACATAGCTAATAAGAGTAAAGGCTGGAATTTAACAGAGGTCTGTCTGAATGCCATCTACACAGGAAAGCATCAAGATGAAATAATTATTTCTTGGAGTATTTCCATAATAGGAAAGAAGACGTAAACATTTATTGAATACTTACCGGATGTCAAGTTATATTAAGGATGATGATTTTTTTTTTTCTCTGATTTGACCTAAGAGGAGCTCAGTTGCATTTTCAAAATCACCCAAGTAGCGTGAGGCCAAACCAAGATTTAGATGCAAGGGTTTCCATGTATCTTTACATGTCCCACCTGAACATAATTCAATTCATATGAACTTACTCATTACTACCAGTTTTAGTAGACGCCCAAGCCAAAAGTCTGCCAAGAAATATCCTTTACATGAAAACAGCAATATTCTCAAACTATGTTTTAATACTTCCCTTTCTTCATCGTGGTAGGGCCTCTGGGTTTTTGTTTTTGCTTTCTTCTGGTTTGGTTTGGACCTGGGCTTTAATGTGGGAAGCACAGGGTATTTGCAAAGGACAGTGAAAGAGAAGAGTCTTTGATCGATGAGACCTTGAGGGTGGAGGAGGGCTTGACTCCCAAACTCAGCCCTTAACCAGAGTCTAGTTCAAATGGGATTTTTAAAATAAGCATGAACCCTAGCATTGAACGGAATATGGAGGCTGCAGTGGCATTTGCTTCATCCACATTGACTGTTTGGGCTTTTCTTCTGTCTCTGACTCTCTGTGTGTGACCTTGGTCCAGTCGCTTGACCCTCAGAGGCATCAGTTTTTTCATCATATGAAAGAAAAAACTACCATTGCTTTTTTTAGGGCCCTTTTCTATCCTGGGGGAAAAAAAAAGTTCCACTGTCATGATTTTGACAGCAGATATCTGCTGGCACCCTAATTTATTTCTCAAGAGAATCTGTCTTTATGGTGAAAAATTACAAGATTTAAACAACAACAACAAAGAAGAATTTAGCTATAATCCCACCACACGTTACCTTTCCTAAAATACTACTTGCTATAGACATCTATCTGAGAGGAAAAAACACAGAATTTGAGAACAGAGACTACTTAGTGCCAAAGAAATGCCAGTGATGGGGTAAAACCAGTAAAACTGAGAGTTAATCACCAGACTAGAGTTCTTTTAAAGAAGCAATTTGCAAGTGTTATAGATAGAGCTGTGCCCCTCCCTCCAAAATAAGCTGAAGTCCTAATCACCAGGACCTCAGAATGCGACTTCTAAGGAAAAATGGTCTTTTGAGAAGTAATCAAGTAGAAATGAGGTTATCAGTGTGGACCCTAATCGAATCTGACTGGTGTCATTTGTCAACTGAAATAAATGCACAGCCTACAAGTTGAGAGCTGTTTTACTTGACGGGAGGACTGGAGCCAGGATGACAGCCTCTCAGGTGCTCTGAGGGACGGCTCTGGAGAGGCAGGGGAGGGGCTGGGATATATAGGAGCTTTGCAACAAAGACCACGTAGTGGAAACATTTAAAGATTACTTGTTAACTAAAGAAAACCAGGCATCTCAAGAAATAAAAGAATTTAATGCTTTTCTATATGGGAGGAAGCAAACACTTGGGTTCATTGTATTCATTCCTTTGACAAGCACCTAGCTATCCAGGGCCAGCATCCTGTCCTTTCTTATTCTGAGTCCCCTCAGGGCGCACCTCTGTGAGTGGCTGCAGAGGCCCGGCTGCGGGCTTGTCCTCACTGGGGGGTGACGGCAGCTGCTGATGAGTTGATGGCTTCAGCATTCTTTCTTTACTGATACGTTTGCAGTATTTTTCGTTCACACATTGTAAAAGGGGAAGTTTGAACAGAGAGGCAGTCACACACAGCTGAAGACAATGTGAAGACACACGGGAAGAAAAAGGCTTTGTGATTGGAGGGGTGCTGGTACAAGCCAAGGATTGCCGACAGACACCAGAAGCTAGAGAAGGCACGGAAAGACTAACCCCCAGAGCAGCCGGAGAGAGCTTGGGTCTGCCGGCACCTAGATTTCACTCTTCTTGCCTTCAGAACTGTGAGAGGATAAATGTCTGTTGTCTTAAGGCACCGATCCTATGATATTTTGTTATGGGAGCCCTAGCCAATGACCAAAGCAAGCGCCTCCCAGCGTCGCTAACTGCACCCCGCAGCAGTCCCCACTGTCACGGTCAAGAGCGGGCATGCTTTCGCACACGCGCACACTTTTATTAAATACAAGTCGATTAAATGATGTTCAACAAAAACCAGCCTCCTGCTTTATTCCACCTCATTTGAAATAACTTTTGAGCTCTGCTGTCTTCTATGTGTTTGTGACACAAAAACAGGCGCTATAAAGTCCACTGTGGACTCCTATTGTGAAAGGAAAACATCACCTGCCACATCAGTAAACAAAGGGTGCTGCGGCCATCAGGTCATCAGCCACTAACCACTGCCCCCGACAGCGAGTGGAGGGAACTCGGGATGGAGACAAGCAGGCAGCCCAGCCTCGGCAGCCGCCCCCAGCGGCGCCCCCTGAGGCAACTCAGGAGGGGAAAGCACAGGACACCGGCCCTGGAGAGCGAAGGGGCACATCAAAGGAACGATTTCAATGAGCCCAGACCTTTGCACCTTCCCGTATATAAAATAGCACTAATTCCTTAACTTGAGATATCTGGCTTTCTTTAACTAACAGTAATCTTCTAATGTTCTAACTACCTTTAATGTTTGTTGCAGAAATTCTTATATATCCCTTGCCTCGTGGGAGCTGTCCTTTAGAGCAACCTGAGAGGCCGCCTCCTGGGCCCGAGTCCTCAGAAAGCCCACCAAATTAAACAGAACTCCCAACTTCCAGGTTGGACACTCTGTAGTCAACACTGTAAAAGAGCTAGTAAAGCTTCGACTTAAATCCTTTCAGAAAATTGAACACACATAACACATGTTATGACAATGGAAAGCATTATTATTGCTCATCTTGTTCGTGCAGGCTTTGATAGAGAAATGTGTCAAAGATCAGGCTAAAGGTGGTGACGTGGAGGAAAGAGTATCATTACAAGGGGAGAGCTGGTTCCTGGGTCTGCAATCGCTTCTTCGATGACACTCCCACCCCGCTGGCTGGAGCATTCTGTGTCTCCGGTAGACCAGCTCTCCCCTTTCCACTTCCTAGAGCATCTGAGCCTCCTTGCTATTAATACTGTTGCTGTGTAGAAGAGCACTCTCTCCTGGAGGCAGAATGTTCTAAGTGCCAGGCATCAATGGGTACAGGGCACTAATGGAAGAGAGGGAAGGCACTATGACCACAACCCAGTGGCTGTATTTTCTTTTACTTTCCCTATGAAAATTCCAAGATAGCGAATGTATTTGACAAACCTAGAATTGATAGAACTTTAAGTTATAGCCAGAGTGTGTTCCACTGCTTACATGGGCATATAAATATCCAGCACAATGGCTGGTTTTACAAATATAAACTTTTTTTTTTCTGTTGAGTAATGACTTTCCGAAAGACCTCAAATCAATCTGTTGGTCAGTGAAAGCTAAGTTTACAGATTCGTTGCAATAAGAAAAACACCACGTTGATAGGGCCAAGGAGGGAAATAAGAGAAAATGTCTCCAAAAGGGCTGAGACTGGGTGATTTTAAGGTGAGGCAGAATTTACGGCATAATTGCTTTGGATTGATGGGCGCATCTCCCTTCTTCCCCTTTGGGGTCCCTAACTACTACCCCCAACATCCTCTTTTGTCTTTAGCTAAAGATGGCATTTAAGGTGAATGCTGCGGACATTTTGGCAAGTTACTTAGTTTTCCTAGATCTCTCCCAAGGAAGCAGATTATTAAAACTTTTGTTTGATTTTCTCCTATTAATTTGTCTCATGTCAATTTAATTCTTAGACGATCAGGAAGAACCTAGGAAGGTAAAAGAAAATTTCTTCCCCCCTGATATCTTATTTTCTGGTTTGATAACAGACAAGTCTGAAAATTTGGTTCAGTCTCATGATCTGGCCTGGCTCAATGAATTAATTGTCTCCCTCTTTAACACATTAATACGGTATTCTTGAATGCATTTGCCAGAGACCGGTCAAATTTCCACTGAAGGCAACAACATAGCGAAAAGTGATTTGAGAAACTGAAAAGCCCTGAAGTTTATAAATATCTGTAAACATTCAAAACACACAAACACACACATTTATTACAATTTTTCTTCAGTCTTCAATAATACTGCTCAAGGATTTGCTTTCCTGTCCCTGAAACGGGGTGAAAAAGACTAATTGCCCCCACACATTATACATGGGAAGGTGGGGTAGTGGAGGAAAGAAAGCAGAATCAGTACTGTGGCCATTTGAGCGGTCACTGACTGAGGAGAGAAGAAAGATACTTGGCTCTTTTCTGCTGCTTCTGGGTGAAAAAGAAGTTGCTAAGCTCATCCAGTTACATGTCCGTCCATCACAAGTAACATTAATGCAAGTGAATTAAGATTGCCCCTCCCCTTCCACAGACACCATAAGGAGTCACATCTGGTTTTCTTCCCATCACCAGCCCCTGAAAGTGATGCTTATTTAAAAACCAAATCTCAAATCCCACCTAAAACAAAATCCCAGAGTTGGGGAGAGGCTGATCAAGTCTGTAATTTGGCAAGTATCTTCCAGTAGCTCCGTTCCTGGGTTCTGTCCTCCCCCGAGGGCATCCCAGGTACTAGTCTTAAGGCTTGTGTCAATCTAGTAACAATGAAGCCATCAGCTGACCTATCTCCGGCAACATTTATTCCATTTTTTTTAATCTAGATAAACTAGCCTTCGGCTCATCACTAATAGTCTTGGTTTGTATTTTGATTAACGTTTAAGCTCCTTCAGATCCCTTTGGAAAAAAGCTTAAAAGCTTAAATAAACGATGGGATACTCTCAGACTTCAAAGAAGCATTACCTGACGGGGACTAGCCAGGCTGTGGAATGCTGGGCTTCTTTCTGTCTGGTCCTAATTAGCTTGGGGATCTGGCAAATCTGTGCAACCCAAATGCCTTCTGCTGAGGCCGCTGGCATGCTAGCCATAGCACGCTCACGTCTGGGCTCACCACATCCTTGGATCGTCATCTAAAGAAAACATTTCCTTCTGTTCTCGTCAGGTTCCGCCTGGGGAATATTGGCCCTTCTCCCCCTCCTTCCTCCCTCTCCTCTGAGGTATGACAAAGATCCGTTAGGCAACTTAGTCTTTTTGGCCCCAGGTGTAGGGCCTTGAAGTCAATGATTTAGACCTTTAAGGGAAATAAAAAGAGAAACAACACCTTCAAAACACTGGGGAATTTGGGGAATATGAGCTCTGGCTTCAGTTCTTCCCACCCTCGGGACCTCCTCTCTAGATCTTGACTAGGGAAAACTTCCCAGTTCGAATGGCAAGCCCCGTAAAGTAACTCTCCAGTGCCCTCCCCTGGGCAGCACAAGATCTGCAGTGCTGACGCTGAGCTCTGCTCAGGTGGAGGAGAGCGACTCTGCCCAGGGGAAGGAAAGGAAGAGCTGGAGAAGGATGCTCACGCTTCACCTTCCCCATCAGTTCCTCCCTTCCGCTCCCCAGGATGTCAATCATTCCAAGCCTTCGCTGTGTATCACTGAGGCTATGGGGCGTGTAGATCAGAGCTTAGCAAACTACAGCCCATGGACCAGATCCGACTCACGACCAATTTTTGTAAATGAAGTTTTTATTGGCACACAGCCACGCCCACTTGTTTATGTCCTGTCTGTGGCTGCTTTCAAACAGTGGAGGCAGAGTAGGTGAAACTGGGACTGTAGTCTGCAAAGCCGAAAATATTTATTCTCTGGATCTTTACAGGAGAAGTTTGCTGAGAGAGGAAAGACATAAGGAAGCCAAAGATAAAGCTGGTTTCAAAATGCAGTATAATGTCAGCTCTCATTCATCTGACCAGAGTCCACTTTTTTCCTCCTATTTTCAGACATGGAGCAAGATGCTTTCAAGAATTATACTCGGAAATCAACAAGGGTCCAATTGATAACAGATATTCCCAGCAAGACATGCGTTTTCTAAGAAAAGTTCTCCATGGAAATGATTTTGCAACATGTATAAAGAGGACCAAGATACGGTATAACTCCCACCATGGTTAAACCCATATTCTTTTGTTCTTCTCTGCAGTTTCCCAGACCAAAATTAAATCCCCAGCTTCTTCGTGCAAAGGACTCCCCAGAGCATCCTTTGAGACTGCACACAGTGGTACAGGGGTCCTTCTAAACCCTCGCAGAGAACGCACAACTACAAAGAGGCCTTGGCAAGTCCATACGAGTAAAATCAATACAGATCCCTCTGTAAGCTGTGTGTTCTTCAGAGAGAATTAAAAACCTGTTGGGTTGCTTGTCCTTACTGCCTGCTCATAAAGCAGATTCAATTATTCATTTGATTCACCTGACTGACCACTTAAAAACTATGTAGTCAATGCTTCAGCAGTAATTTCATTTCTAAGCGTTCCGCCTGGTTATTTTTCTGTGTGCGCCCACTATTAATTAATGACTATGGAGAAGTCTATAAATTTCAGCATTCAGTAGCAGTGGTGCTTGAATCTATTACCCAGAAAAGCCAGAGTCTAACAGTCCCTGAGTAGGCACAAAAGAGATAAGTATTGATTTTATTTGGGCGTTTTAATTTCTTCTCATTGAATCTGAATGAGCGGATTGCATTTGAACACCCCTCACAGAGCAGCGAAGTCCAATGAGCCAGATGCACACGCCCGCTTCCCCAGGGAGTGGGCTCAGCTCACCAGTGTCATGTGTGTCACCGATGGAGGACCGATGGTAAACAATTTGAGGCCCTAAAGAATGCAGGCAAATCCTCTCTGAGCATTAGCGTCTTATTCAATCAGGACAAGAGTATGAAGGAACCCCTGAGCTCAACACCTAAGGCCTCAGAAAAACTCCTGATGTAGTTGCATAGGGTGATTCAGCCTCCCAGACTATCCCGAAGCTGGCACTGATAAGTCAGAAGAATGGTTCCCACTTGTGGGTGAGAACTTCCGGGGCCAGCGTGGCCCTAGGCTTCAGGGATGCAGCCTGCAACTCAGTCGGATGAGGTAGGTCTTTGACGTACCTCTGTGCTCCGTCTGTCTAACCCAGGTGGGAAAACCCAGGTCACAAACGTGTCTGAACCAGGACCGAAACAGAGAAGCAGGAGGAAAATTCCTACTTCTTTTGAACAAAACTAAGGCCTTTAGCTATTGTACATCCTTGGTGTCGGACACACACACACACACACACACACACACACACACACAACTTTTTTAAAAGGTGGAATGGATAGAAAAGAAACTGTTGCATTCTGACAGCTGAGATTTAAAAAGTCTGGAATCATTTCGTTTCATAGATATTCCCCTCGCGCTTACTATGTGCTGACCGGTGTTGTCAGGATCCAATACAACTGGAGCTGTTTAACCCTCTCAACAGAGATAGGACGCGGGTATTATTACTGCCAGGCCTAAATTACAGATGAGGAAACAGAGGCTCCAAGGGCCTAAGCACACAGCTGAAGTCACCCAGCCCGTGGTGGCCCCCAGCCCCACACCAGGCCCCTGACCCTAAAGCTGAGCTGTCTCTTGCCCCTCGGGCGGCCTCTCACGGAACAGAGTCGAGGGCACCTTTCCATCCTGGAGGACTCCAAGGTCAGGGCACCGTGGGAAAAGGCTGGTTCTGGTTGTGGCTTTTAGGTTAAATGAACTATGTTGCCTTGGGAAGGTGGTTCACCACTCAACTGGACAATCAGAATCATCTGGAGAGTGGTTTTGGTTTTGTCTATTTTCAAAACCAACTCCAAGACACTCTCCCACCCCTAGACCCAAAGTGTCTGGGAGTTAATTCCTGGAAATCTGCATTTTTTAAAGTTCCCCAGAGGATTCTGAGGCAGCCAGAGGAGTGTTCAGCAATCACTGAAGTTGCCCCTCCCCAGAGACTAGTCGCATGACCTGCTCTTACCCTCAGTTCCTCAGCTGCAAAATGAGGGGCTCCCAGCTGTAGACACCTCAAGATTCCCATCTCTAAGGTGAGGGGCTTTTGTAATCTTGTTAACAGATTTCCTAGAAGGAGTAGAAAGACAGGGGTTATCCCTGGGTGTGGATTTGGAGGAATGAGGGGACAAGACGTATAAGAGAGACAATCTTAATGTCTCTTCCTACTGTTCCCAAATCTGACCTTTTAAAAATACATTAATAAATGTGCCTGTGCCTTAGTGAATACTCATAGACAGGAATAAATACATGGTTTGCATTTTAGAATAATCTTTATTTCTGGTAAACATTGATATTACATTTTTATTAGCCTGGACTATCATTTTTTAGGAATTTTCAGTTGTTTCATTTAAAATAATTAGGAGTTAGTGCTAAAACAAAGCTAATCTGAAATAACAGTGTATATGCTTTTTACTTGTTCTTTCTTTGAAAATAAGTAAGAAAATTATGTTCTGGGATCACAGTTGGCTTGATTTCAGCAAAATAAAATGTATTGTTGCAGCAAGGACCAAAGTACCCATACTTTTGTACCTGCTGTGTGGCTCACTTTTTCCTTGGCACTGTGGGAGACGGCAGAAATAGTAAGATAGACTTACAGAGATCAAGATACAGTTGAACAGAAGGGACGTGGCAAAGCCAAAGGAATGAAGCTGGCCAAGGATGAATTCGAGTAAGTATATAGGATAATCATATATAAACTGGGTGGGATAGAATGGAAGGACCATGGATGTTTAGAACTGAGAACTACAGTCCAACATTTCCAGAACAGCTTACGATATGAAAATCACCCAGCTGGTGCTAGGCCCAAATATGACAACACCCACAGAGCACTTGAAACACTGTGAGGCATGACTCACTCGTAAAACAGAAGCAGCTCATCTGCTAAGACACGGGGAATCAGAACACCTTCATTCGAGTCCCGTCTCTGCCTCTTCCCCAACGCACGTCCTTATGTAACTCATTGGTTTTTTTCTAAAGACCTGTTTGCCTTTCTGCAAAATTGACATCTTACCACTATTGATTAAAACTCATTGAAAAAAATCAGTATATTTCACATTCTTCTTTCAGTTGGGGGAAAAAAGCCCTCTAAAGATATTAATGTAATCATCAGCCTCATGAGGATGTTGGAAAGATTCATGTGAGAAATAGGAGAAAATACACAAAAGTCCTTTATAAATTGGAAAGCGCTCTTTCTTTTTTTCATTAACTGGGAAATTGATCTTTTACTCCCCCTTTTTTTCCTTTCCTTTTTTTTTTTTCTTTCTTTTGCTAAAATGCTTCTTAGGAAAAATGTTGTTTTGAGTTTTTTTAACTGGTCTTTATTAATTGAGTAAGCAACTGCTTAAAGGCTAGGAAATTAGAAGATGAAGTAATTGCATAATCGTGAGCTTTCTAGAGATGGTTATTTGAAGAAGTCTTAAGATCACCCCAGTAATTCCTTATTAAGTGTTCATCTCAAATCAGACCTAAAGTACCAACAAGAAATTAGAGATGAAAATAATGCAGGCTCCGAATGGGCACCCTTGCGTTCACACACCTCTCCCAGAACCAAGCAGTGTGAGTGAAAATCCATTTAAGAGTCAGTGGATGCATTTGATTTCAGTCCCCTGCCACTCTAAATGAGAAATCTAATTAAATGCTACCGATGCAATTTTTACAATTCTAGAAATAGTCACATTTCAGGAGCAAGTTTCTTGTCATTTCCCTATTAACGCCAATTTCTGAGGTAATCCAACCTATAATATTTTTGACAGGCCAATGGCTACAGTAATAGAGAAATTTCAATATATCAGTTTTCATTTCGGATTTGGGCAGGGGCGGAAAAGTGAGCGTCATCCCAGCAATTCAAATTTTCTAACAAAACCCAGTGACATGTGAAACTCTCATTTAACAGGTCTCCTTTCTCAGCGGAAAATACATTTTAATGTTTTAATTCCCTTTATTTATAATTATAATTTCGTGTCCTAGGGAATTCTGCTCAATAAACTTTTAGAACTTTTTCTCCATAGTCTTATATAACTAGCTGTCAGTTGCAGAGCATGTGGTCTCATGCAGGCGTTAGGACAACGACTTAATTGCAAAACTTATGGGGTTGAAGGAGGGGTGGAATGTGTAGGTTTTAATTTTACACATATTCTTCTCAGCAAAGTGAGGAAAATCTTAGTAGAGGAAATTGAACAGCAGTCTGGGACAAGCTATTTTTCAGTTCCTCAGATTAATACAAACTAGTGCTTACAAACCTGGTTTTCCTTGCCTGTTAGTAAAATAAAAATTATTTTAATACTGCAAGACCCCACAAGAAATCAAACTAAGGAAATGGAAAAGAGATTTCATAGTAATTAAATGCAAATTGTTCTCTTGGTCTCTAGAGCTCTCTGAAAAATATACAGGTAGAGAGGAAAGATAGCCGGACAAAGATGAATGGTTTTGAAAGAATTCATGACACAGAAGAAAGTGAAATTTTAAAAAATTCAGATATGCATGCAAACGTAAAAGATTAAGCTATTTTGTGTAGAGCAATGTTTCCTCTGATGAAGTCAAATTCCAATTCTGCTGCTTAGTAACTTGGTTGGTCAAGTTTCTCAAGCTCACTTAGCTTCAGGTCCCTTAATTGTAACAATGAGGATAATAATAATAATAATAATAATAATAATAATAATAATAATAATATCATGTTTGCAATGTTGGGAACCATGTGAAATAAAACACATGGAGTGTCAGTTACAGTGTTTGTCTGTGTCTATCCTGAATGCAGTCAGTGCTTACAAGTAATTTATTGCCTGCATTGTTACTCTCCTTTCTGTTAGCACAATCTCCGTTTTGGGGCATCTTTCCTCATCAGTAACCCTGAGGGTCAGCAAGGGGTGACATCACCTTGTGGATCACCCTCCCCACTGCGTAAGCGTTTGAACTGTGTCTAGCCAGTCAGCCAATCACTGATCTATTGTTTGAACAATCAATAAAGAGGCTCTTTCTCCTTCCAGGTCCTGGGTGCCAAAGGCCATTAAGTTTGACGTTTCCAGAGACTACTTTGCTACATCCTGGAGAAAGCCTTCCAACACAGCCCAAGTGGAGCAAAGAAGAGCAAAGAGACCGCTCTAAGGAAACAGTAAGTTCAGAGCTCCAATTTTATCGGAAGCCAATTTTGCACCTTGAACTTCCTGGATACTTGAAACCGTGAATTCCCTGTTTGGTTTAGGCTAGCCTGGATTAGGTCTTTCCACAAGCAGTCTCTCTTCAGTCTTGTAGATATTACTTAATATTTCAGGGAGAAGACCGACAGCTCATGGAAAGCGTAGAACCATGGCAATGCACCGTATGCTTAGGTGACCGCAAGTAGGCGCGTGGTGGCTGGCTATGCACAGGGGTATCAGGATATGATTCTATGTTAAATGCTGATGAGAATCAAGTGGTAACTGAAGAATTCAGTAGCATAGGAGCAAGGTAAGATAACTGTTCTAGAAGGGATGGGATTTAGCACACAAATATAGGTTAGTTTGCCTGTTAACTCTAATGGCAAAAGAAAAGGTAAAATACGTGCAAAGAGGTTGGAGACAAATAAAGGTGGTGATGGAGGTTGGTGTATGTTGTTTTTAATTTCTTCAAATCTCTTAGTTAAGCGGAAGTAACAACTTCAGAGGAAGTCAAGGTGTCTGAAGCATTAGAACAAGAAGATTCATCTGACAGAAGTGTCTATCAGTAACTCCTTCTGGCTTCTATTCTTCCAGTCCTTCCGTGTATTCTTGGTTTATCCATTTCCAAGTTTCACTGCTATTCACTGTGAGCTGGTTTTGCAAGCTGATTTCCATCACTGACTAGCCTTCAGATCTGTTTAGTAAAGTTGGCTGGATCAACAGGCTACGCAGTGGGGAAAAAACAGTAGTTTGTTTCTTGTTCATATCATGGGTCCCTCATGTGGTGTCAAGGAATCTCTGCTCCTCGTGGTTCATGAGGCACCGGGACCGACTCTACCTTGTCACATGCTTCCATACTTGCAGAGAAGAGAAAAAGGAACATGTCATCTGTCTCTGAAAACTTCCCCATGGAAGTGACACATCACTTTCCATTCATTTTATTTGCTATAGCAAGTCATATAGCCCTGCCTGAGTTCTGGGCGCTGGGCAAGTGTAATTTTCCCACCAGAAGAGAAAGTCACACATTGGGCAAATAGTAACACAGTCTTTCACAACTGTAACGTCGAGGAATTAGAGCAAGATGGTAACCACATGTCCCCAACTCCAAAACCTGGCTACTAGGAGATTTATTACAATAAAAGCAAATTTTCAACCAAATTCTGCCAAATACGATGTATTAGCAAACAGGTCCCCAAACTGTCAAAAGGACTTTTCTTGATAAGTTTGGGAAATTCCCACTCTCTGGTCTCAGACATTCTGAAAAACAAGTGCCTGGAATGAAAATTTTGCTCCGAGACAGTTGCTATGATGTGTCCGCGGGAGAAACAGTCACCCCTATTGTTGGGTCAGGCTATGAAGGGAGACCATGGGAACCATGGGGTCTAGACCACAGGTGCGGCTGTGAGGGTACGTGGGAGCTGGGCTACCTGAACCCTCGCACTCCATTTCCACACTAGGATGGCGAGGTTCGTATAACTGTCCTAGGCAAAGCCGTGTTTTCTACATCACTTATACTTTATGAATAAAAATTATTTTTAAGGACCTATTAAACTAAATAGGTCTTCTCCTGTTGATCTCTATAACAACATGTGTGGCCCCACAGGAATGAAGATTCAGGTTTAGGGTACTTCAGATGCTAACCGGCCACCTCCAAGGGGGAGAGCCAAGTTAACTAAAACACATTCACATATATCACACTCTTTATATTGAAATATAAAGGACAAAACAGAAGATATGTTTCACCTTTAAATTATTTACACACGTTTCAGTTAAGAAAATATCTTCTTACAGAGCCAAAATAACAGTATCCTAAGTAAGATAACAAATGATTTCTCAATGTATTTCAATATTCAATCCAAATTCAGAATTTTCTGTTGCAAGAATGTCTTTGTCTCTATTCTGGGCAAATCAGGACACAAATCAAAATTCTATGTCACATCTCACATTTTTCCCAGTGTTCAACAGTCCCTTTGGTGATGGCATCTGCCTTGCTGAGGAATGCATGATAATTGTTTTGTAGAATGCTCCACCTTCTGAACTTACCTAAATTCTTCCTCATGGTGCTATTTGGTTTATGTGATAGTTAACTATTCCTGTGTAACAAACTATCCCAAAACTTAGCATCTTAAGCAACAAACATGTTATTACCTCACAGTTTCTTTGCTTCTGACTCAGTCTCACACTGGACTACAATCAGGTTATCAGCCAGGGCTGCAGTCACCTCAAGGCTCGCCTGGGGGAGGATTCTCTTCCAAGTTCACTCACTCCATTGTTGGCAGGATTCAGCTCCTCCTGGGTGGTTGGACTGAGGGTCCTGGGTCCTGGGTCCTGGGGGGCTGTTGGCAGGAGACTTCTCTTCGTTCCTTGTTGGGTAAGCTTCTTTGCAAAGCAACTCACAGCATGGCAGCGGTTCCCATGAGAGTGAGAAAGTGAGAGAGCAAGCACCGGAGGGTAAGCAAGACGGAAGCCAGTTGCTTCTTGTAACCTAGTCTCAGAAGTGAGAGCCCATCACGTTTGATGAATTCTGTTCAACAGAAGTGAGTCACCAAGTCCAGTCCATCCTCAAGGGAAGGGGATGAAACAAGATACGAATACCAGGAGGTGGGGACATTAGGAGCTTGTAGTTCCTGTAAACTGAAAGTTCAATGTAGAAACTTAATTATACTGATGATGAATCTCTTTAATACAAACACATGAGGGGTAATGTTTTATACTTTATGTCGTATGACACCTGGAATAAATATGTAATCATCCCACTATTACCTCAGCTAAGATTGATCACTGAATAGAGGTAATGACAGCTTGATTTCTCCGTGGTAACATTATGCTTTCTCCTCCAGCCAGTGTGTGATCGGTGAATTTTATTTTGGTCTCACATAACTGTCCGCTCACAAGAGGGTTTTGTCAGTAATTGCAAAATACATTTTTGTTTTCCAAATCTATTATCCATTCTATATTTCTATCTGGATTTCTATGAAGTGGAGCTTTTCCCCTTGACAAAAGATTATTCAATTACCGTGAAACAGAGCACCTATCAGAAGGGCAAGAAAATTGTTCATTTCCGTTTGTTGCCTCTAAACTTAGTTTTCAGTATTCAGAGTTTACTGCAGTCTAACTGCGCATCTCTAATCAACTCTATCCCATTTAAAATCTTCACTGAGTCTGACTTGTGATAATTCCCTGGGAAAAATATAGTTATGTTTTATCAGCTCTTTTATTTGTTTCATGTTGTTATTGAAATTCCCTTTAATGTCTATATTCCCCAAGCTCTTCTCTTAGCAAGCCCTGTGCAGCCCAATGTAAGAATGTACTCTGCTCATCTCATGCCAGCTTTCTGCCATGGTATTCCCAAGCCGTGTCTTAAACATTTCAGTTAGATCATTTGTTGGATACTGGATTGATTCCAACAAGTTTATAACATTCTAATCCTAATATTCAGTTCCTACTTGGTCTATCACCCTTAGCGTCTGTACATCTGGACTGGCCAACTTATACTCTTTCATATGGTCTCAAAATAATTCAGACAACCAATATTCATTAAAGTCTGACTACCAGGGATATTAGGCAGGGAATACAGAGCACCTGTCAAGAAATCATCTCCATAAAAACCACAGGACAGTCGGTTGTAAAACTGCCCTGAAATTGACAATTTCTATGTTTGTTATTATGAGCTCTGGTCACTTTTTTGGGGTTTTGTTGAAAACCTAAATAACAGGATGGACCCTCTCTAGGCCAATATAACACGTGAAGCAGATTATGCTACGACAGGCAGAATACAGAGTCTCCACGAGTTTCTGAGTCCCTAAAGCCCCACAAGGGTGGCACTTTATAGGAAACCGGGCTTTCCAGGGAGCCCTGATCATGTCACAGCCGCACTTCACTGTGCTGTACGTCCTGCTGCCCTTAAATGATACCCATAAAATACGGGTTAGATGTCTGATTAAATCCTTGACTGTTAGGAGACTCGGAGACCCGTAAATGAAATGAAAGTGCCTATGCTACCTTCTTCCTGCCCTGGAATTCTCTAACTCCGTGCATCTTAGCTGCAGCAGACCCATTCTTGTAGGTGTTTTAATACAGAATGTGGCTTTCCTGTCTACTCAGTCCTGAAGGTCATATGTTCTTGAAATAGTCTAGTGAAAAATTTGTCCCATGAATAAACAGGGAAATCTATGGCTTAATACTTTCACCTACATTTCAAAATGGCTTTCATATCCATACTGAATGCCACCAAAATGGTAGTGTTTTGCACTTGCCTTAATTTCGTTCTTGTCGCAAGTGGTATTATGTAAGTGGGGAGTGGGGACAATTGTCTTTCAATGGCCCTAACCTGCTGCCAAACTGCCATCAGAGGCGTCGTCCTCAACACAATCCCAAGAGGAATTTCCATTTATTCCCATTATATATGTTTGGATCAAATTCCCATGATCCATTTACTAATTAGGAGTGCCCAGACGGAGCATTTCTGCATCTGATTCTGATGTTAAAAAAAAAAAAATCTTCATACTATTGCTCAATTTCCTCCTCCAGGAGGCTTTTTTTGCATCACTCTATGTCAAGTTTCCATCCACAACCCAACACTTTCTAGCACCAACACTGAGCGCCATGTACATCACCTGAGTGTATGTATAAATATTGTCTGCCGCTTACTTACTAGAGCTTAACCTCCTTGAGGGCAGGGACTTTTGTTTCTTCCTCTCTGCTTTGCTCCCAGTGCCTAGGAAAGTGCCTGGCTCACGCAGTAGTATTTGTTAAATAAATAAAAAATGTTGATTAAATAAACATGGGTATATAACTTTGTTTTTATCTAAAAAGAGTGGAACTTTAACATACCTGCTTCTGAAATCCTCTTATTGGCAGCAGAAGGTGGTTTCCATTTTATTGTCCATTTACATCATAAAGGCAGTTTCAAAAGCAGTGCTCAGAGTGGCTGAACTTCTTCAGCATTTCCTTAAATCATTTTATGTTTACTTTTGATTTGCTAATGGTCTTAATCACTCCATTTCTAATACAAAAGTTACCTCTGGATTATTTGGTGTCTTGGAGCAGAGCTAGGTAACAAAACTAGCGGTTGTGATTGTACAAATGACTGTATTATTAGATGCTGTGTGTGGTCTGTTTGTGACGAAGAGAGAAGGAGTTTGGGCAGTGACATCACCAACATGTGGATCTGGGTCACCACAGCACACAGGGATGTTTACAGACACAGCTTTAGCAACTGTAACACAAGCCGCCATAGCAAAAGCAACCAGCCTCAGTACCTGCAAACACGGGAATAGAGCCCACACAGTCATTTTTTGATTTGACTCATTTATCATAAAATGAAGAAGAATTTCCCAGTGGAGCACAGAGTTTGTCTATAAGTGCTATTAATAGCACAACCATTTTCAAGGTCAGCATCCAAATTATTCCAGAAAGAGAATGTCAATGTTGACCATTCTGTCTTATCCATTTTTCCTTAGCTTATTAATCTTCACCATGTGAAAGTTGTCTGGTCTCCATTGAATATATTATTCCTGCTTCTGCCTCCATCACTAGTACTTAAATTGTATTTCAATTTCCTTGGCTAACCTCTGTGTGTGTGTGTGTGTGTGTGTGTGTGTGTGTGTGTGTGTGTGTGTGTGTGTGTTTGCACACCGCATGCCAACAGAATTAGAGCCTCTGGTTGGTCTTGCTCTAGTGGACAGTACTTAAAACATACTAAATAATCCTTCTACTTTCCCGAGCCAGTTAATTTTATTGTTAGAAGATTAACTCTTCAAAGTACCTTATCTTTGGTTGGGAAAAATTCCATTGAGCTATATCTGCTGGAGACAAAACCAATTTTCTTGGCAACCTCATAGGTTTTTTGGACATTGGTGAAACTTTTATTCTGTGTATTTCTGGTTAGTGCTCTTTGGATCACTGCTACGGGCATCATTATTTGTGGCAGAGGATAGTAAGCCTTCATGGCCTCTCATTTGAATTCCTAGCCTAGAGTTGAAGCACGTTGCCTATTTCCTGCCATATTCAAGTCTCAAGTATTTTCTTCACTCTCTTTTGACAGGAATCCCTCCTTTCCAACATCAGGGCTACTTCATACGGGATGTGAAAAACCCATTGACGAACCATGTCACTTGTCCATTGCAGCCTAATTTTTGTCCTGTGGTGAGTTATCATGTCTGAATTCTAATGTCAATGGCTCCATATCTTGCACACAATTTTTTTTGACACTTTTGTTTTTTTTTAAATTTTATTTCATTTTTTCCCCTTAATAAGGCACTGGGGATTGAACTCAGGACCTCATGCACACCAAGCATGCACTCTACCACTGAGCTATACCTCCACCCCCTTGATTGTATTTTGATCATAGTTGTGGAACAAATGCAGCTGTCTGATGCTTCTCCCATTAGGAGCCAGTGACAAAACACAGATTTTTCTGTTTTTGATAAAGGTCCTGTTTAATCCACCTACCACTGTTTCCCAGGAATCAGCCCTCTGGGTGCTTGGCCTTTAGAATTATTTTAAAAATCTGACTCAGTTAGCACATTAGAATACTCGCTACTGCATTTTTTAAATTTCGTTTTTATGAGCATAATCCCTTTTCTGGATCTCCACTCACTTGAAAGAGCAATGCCTGAAAAACCAAATATACCCTTGACCTTATCTGTCTGTGAAAGGGTCTTAAGACAGCACCATCTCCAACTGCGCCAGGCAGTTTTAAATAGTTTTTATGCCTCCAGCATAAAACCTCCTGATTGTTCTTTTGGAAGCCCTTCGTTCACTGCTTTGATTGATCACATACTCCAATTGGTATTGATGAATTACTTAGTGCCTTCCTTAGTTCTTTCTCCAAAACTGTTTTTCTATTACTTAGAAAAATGTTCCAATTACTTGACCAAATAGACCGTCCATTATCCATCATCCAAAATCTGGAAAACTATGAACTTCTGAGAAATTTAATATCTCTGCTTGTTACTGCCATCCAGAGTGCCTGGAATTCAGGAGACTGTACTGATTGGCCCAGTTCTTACAAACTTAGAATTTCTCCAGTATTAGAGTGAAAGCAGAAGGCTCCGAATTAACCCCCTTAACACTGCAAGGATACTGCTTTCCGTAGGCCAGAGATTTTAATGTTCTTTTTGCAAGTTATCTCAGGGATGTCTGAATGAACAAGAAGCTTTCCTTAAGGCCTGAATTTACTGGGGTAAAGAACACTGCTTAAGTAGAGGGTCCCGTGGTTCACTGGCTGTCCCTGAGTATAATGTAGACATTTGCCTGGTCTGCCTGCTGCTTGGAGGTACAACTCTGTTTCATTTGATTAACTCTGAAAAACCTCTTTAAACAATCTAGGGTTGAACAACACCATATTGCTATTGGAATTTCTATTCATATGGCCTTAGGTACGTGTTCTATTAGGCCTTGGCTTCAGCGAGTCTCAATTATTTTTTTTAATTGCTTTTTATTGAATTATAGTTGGTTTACCATGTTGTGTTAATTTCTGGTGTACAGCATAGTGTTGTAGCTATACATATATTTATTCCTTTTCATTATAGGTTATTACAAGGTACTAAATAGAGTTCCCCGTGCTATACAGTAGGATCTCGCTGTTTTATCTATTTTATATATAATATTCAGTATCTGCAAATTTCGAACTCCCAATTTATCCCTCCTCCCCTCTTCCCAGTAACCGTATGTTTGTTTTCTATGTCTGCGAGTCTGTTTTTTTTTGTAAATAAGTTCATTTGTGTCATTTTTTAAGATTCCATGTATATGTGATATTATATAGTATTTTTCTTTCTCTTTCTGGCTTACTTCACTTAGTATAATGATCTCCAAGTACATCTATGTTGCTGCAAATGGCATTATTTTATTTTTTTATCACTGATAAGTATTCCATTTTATATATATATATATATATATATATATATATATATATATATATACACACACACACACACACACACACACACACACTATATAATACTACTGTATATACCACAACTTCTTTATTCAATCATCTGTCAATGGACATTTAGGTTGTTTCTAATGTCTTAGCTGCTGTAAGTAGTGCTGCTGTGAACACTGGAGTGCACATATCTTTTCGAATTAGAGTTTCTCCGGATAGGCCCAGGAGTGTGATTGCAGGATCACACGGTAAGTCCATTTTATAGTTTTTTTAAGGAGTCTCCATACTGTTTTCCATAATGTCTGCACCAAACTGCATTTCCACCAACAGTGTAGGAGGGTTCCCTTTTCTCCACAGCCTCTCCAGCATTTATTGTTTGTGGACTTTTTAACGATGGCCATTCTGGCTGGTGAGGTGATACCTTCATTGTAGTTTTGATTTTCATTTCTCGAATAGTTAGCAATACTGAGCATTTTTTAATGTGAGGCCCAATTATTTTGGAAGCGATTGGTTGGGTAGGAGTGTTTAACTGGCTTGTTTCACCTGGAATTTCTTGGATTCAGATACTGTTGGTTGCCGATGGTTGCCTTACTCAATTACATAGAGACCATGTATGACCCGAAATGCAAAGTCCCTGATGACTAACACTTCTAAAGTGAATTCAGTTTCTGCTGAAACTGGTACAAAAACCATAGTGTGTTGTATTGTTATTTTATTTAGTTGGACTCATTTAGGTTCCTACATACTTTTTTTTTTTGGTATTACCTTATAAAATGGTGTGATATCCCTAAAGTTGGACTGTGCGTCTTCCCATAGCTGAACCCCTTATAAGCCACTCCACTTATTTTTTTTTTCTCCTCTTCCTTCTCTTCCTCTTCACCCTCCTCCTTACTCTTCCCTCAAAACTTAATGGCTAAAAAGAAAAAGAATAATAATCATTTATTATCTTTCATAATCTTTGTGTATCAGAAATTCAGGAACAGCTGGATGGGCAGTTCTGGCTTGCTATTGTCCATAAGGTTGCAGTCATATGTTGACTGCATTCATTTGAACACTTGAATGGGACCGGGAGGTTCACTTCCAACGTGCCCACTCATGGCATGTTGATGTTGGCAAGCGGATTCCACTTCATTTGCAACTCTCCTCAGTGCTCCTTGAGTGCACTGATGACATGACAGCTGGCTTCCCTCAGAGTAAGTGATGCCAGAGATCCAGGAGAAAGTTGCAGTGCCTTTATGACCTCTCCTTGAGAGTCACACAACCGTTCTCCCTTTGTGTTCTATCAGTCACATAGGCAAGGACTGATTGAGTATGGAAGAGGGCCAGATGATCAGTTAGGCTGCCTACCACATCTTTTCATTTTTTTTTATTTTATACAGAATGTCATCAATATAAATGGCTACATAAATATCCTGGAAGATCATAATAAACCTTACATCTTATCAACACATTTGAACTGTTGACATAATTCTAGAGTAACTAAGCAAAAGTATATTGTGTTTCTTGTCAAATGAAAGCAAATTGTCTCTTACATCCCTATCCGTGTTCCAGTGAAAAACATTGTAAAGGTAGAATTCTTCTGGGAATAGCAGATTATGTAAATTTGACCAACCTGTCCATTGAGAACAAGTTGAAAACCTGGAAATTAATAAAAAATAAAATAGAAAACCTATAAATATGTAAATATATATGTATATGTACATTTCAAGCTTCAAATAACATCTATAATGTTTTATATAAAATGCCTTACAGTCAATCAAAAATAGTTGGATATACAAGGAGATCAAACAAGGCAACAAAGAAAGAAATGACAGAAAATATAAACAGAAACACTAATGAAAGAGATAACGATGTTTCAATTATGAACTTTACATTCATATCTATTTCTTTTTATACTGAATATTTAAGTTCCTAATTTGCATCATTCTACATAAATAATATGTTCAAAGAAACAATACTAATATTATTACTAACACTAAGATAGCTAAAGATATTTTCTGCTTCTTTTTGAGCTCCTTTCTCCTTAGAATGTATCTCACTAGGAATATATAATCCTTCTATAAAGTCACTTACAGTTGTCCTCTCTCTGCCATACCTACTGTGAGAACAAAAACAATTTAAAGAAAATAATCTAAATAGACATGTAGTTATTGTGACAATCCTTAGAAAACCTGCAGAGAGAATTCAATCACTCACTAAATCCATTTGGAAATAAAATGATGAAGCTCTATGTTGACAGATTTTGAGAGAAATAAAAAGAACTGGCTATAGTTTGCACAGTCTGTCATTATGTACAAAACTAGGCTTTATTGTTGCAAGGTGAGATGGGTGTGAGATCAGTTTCCCATTCATGTCATTATTTTGAAGAGAAAGAACTTTAAAAGCCAAAGTATCTTATGTGGAAAATTTATCTGCAGAGTTCAGAGAAAACCAGGTGTTGCCTTTTCAGTATCTCAATCCCAGAAAACTAGCTAATTCTTGAAGGACACAGCGATGAATGTGTATCAAATTCACCTTCCTTGATTTAGCAAGCCAATGACAGTTGAAAGCAAACTCATGACTCTTTCAGAAACCTTCACACATTTTCCAGCTGCTAAAACAGCAAGATGTTGGATGATATGCAATACCAATTTGTGATATTTTAAAAAATTAGAATAAAATGCATCTGTTCATGGAAAAACATCTATCTTTCTGGTTGAACAACCAATTCTATACACAATTATATTTATTTTTTACTTTATGTTAAATTTTTAGAAGATATTTTCTTCAATTTGAGTTTTATACATTTTGTAATTATATGAAACTCTTCCATCGTAATGATTTGCCTAGTCATTTCCTTACTTAGGGCTTTTCAACCTTATATCAAAAAAGGTGACGTTCCAAATTAACCTCCTCACTGGTTTTAAGGACACTGCTTCCTATAAGCCACAGTTTTTGTGTTCTTTTTGTGAATATATTTACACATACACACACTCAGAAGTCAGTATATATACACAATATACACAATCTTCATATTCTCCCACGCCGTGTGGCAACTCAATTATTTTCTTTTAGTTAACATTATATCCTGGAGATCTTTTCGCATCATTTATAGAAATCATCCTCATTCTTTTTTTCAAATCAAATTTATTGCAGTGTAGTTTACATAAAGTAAACTGCACCCATCTTAAGCATACAGATTGATGAATTTTGACAAACAAATGGCAATTAAAACAGAACATTTCCATCAACCCCCCAAATCACCTTGTTTTCCACTGCAGTGAATTCATAAGTTCCCATACATCTGATTTCTGTCCATATGGATGAGTTTTGTTCATTCTAGTATTTCATATAAATGGCATTAAACATGTAAACATACAAATGGCATCAAATGCACTATTTTATGTCTGGAGTTTTTCACACAACATAACATTTTTCAGATTCATCCATGTTGTTGCTTGGATATATCAGGGTATTACCACCTTATTGGTGATTATCGTTCATTGTATGGCTATAGCTAATTTTTTAGTTTATTCATTCACCTGTTGGTGGATATTTGGGTCATTTCTAGTTTGAGGGATTTCTTAGATGTTATAAGAATTCATCTTTATGTATTTGGGTAAATGTAAGCTTTTATTTCTCTTATGTAAATATTTAGGGATGGGATTGCTGAGTTATATGAAGGATGTATGTTTAAATTTATAAGGTACTTCCAAACTGTTTTCCAAAGAGGTTGTATTACCTTACACTACCGCCAGCAGTGATGTTCCAATTGCTCTGTGCCCTTGCCCAAACTTGGTAATGTTCGTCTTTTTATTTTTTGACATGCTCATTTGTGTGTAATGATATTTTAGTGTGCTTTTGCATTTCTTTAGTAACAAAGAATTTCAATTGTCTTTTGAAGTGTTTCTGGAGATTCTTAGATTTCCTTTTATAAAGTGTTTTCTCAATATTTCACTTATTTTTAAAATGATCGCTCTAAAGTAAATCTTGAAATCGGGTTGAATAAGCCTTTCAACTTTGTAAGTCTTTAAAAAATTGTTTGGACTAATCTAGTTCCCTTGAATTTTCATACAATATTGAGAAACATTCAAAAGTATTCTGCTGAAAGAAAAAGGCTGCTGATTTTGACTGAGTTATAGATCAGTTTGTGACATCTTAGCATATTTAGTCTTCCAATTCATACACATGGTCTCTCCATTTATTTAGAGCCTCTGTAATTTCTCACAGCAAAGTTCTATACTTTGCGGTGTACAAGTTTCACATATATTTTCTTAAACTTGTCATTAACTATTTATGCCTTCCTCTTTAGGAATTTCCACTTCTATTTATGAGCTACAGGATGTTAGTTAATAGGCTTTGAAGAAAACAATTTGATAGTTTTCCCTTAGCCTCCTCAGCCTTTTCAATTGAACATTAGTTCTTACTATGTGAATTTTACTGTTTTACTAAAATATCTGATTCTACCTCTACCACTCCTTTATACAACTTTAAAGAACTCTGCGTTTACTAGAAAAATCATTCCATGAAGTCTGGTATCACTAAATGCTATTTCTGACTGCTGACATTCTGAATCTTGGTGAATATTTAGGATTTTGTATGTGCAGTCTTCTGAGTTGTGTCCTAACTAGTTTGAAGAGCTTCAGTGCCCTAAGTAAAATCTGTTATGTCACTAGACAAGTTAAAATAATAAAATTCCAGAGGCTTCCATTGTGTCTAGGTCATCTTGTGCCAGTCAATCTTGGCTCTGCTTCTCTGACTTGATGTGGTTGGTGAGGGTTAGTGACTTAGGAATAACTTTGCTGCCTTCTGAGGTGTCCTGTTCAAGCTATTTTCTCCCCAAATCCAGAATTACTTTCTACTCCTCATCTTATTTTTCAATACCTCATTTTCTACTAATTCTTCCCAGCTTTCTCTGTGTAAGTCTATTGCCCCATTTCTTTTGTCAAATGGCTAAGGCTAAACTAACCTCCCCAGACTTCTAGTTGCATGACTTCTGTTGTGATCTAGATTGGATCTGTGCCCCCTAAAATGTTCCATAGTGTCCTGTTTCAAAATGAGGGGCCGCCAGAATCAGTGTGAGTTCAATATCCCCCACTATCGGAGATTTTCCCAGGGATTCTCCCATTACTTAAGTTCTAAGGGTGTCTGCCTCTTTACAAGCCCCTCCAATCCCATTTTGCTTCTTTAACCTTTCTCTGGCTTCTGTAGTATTTCCCACCCCCTTGGCCATGAAAGTGTCAGTTTTAGATGGTAGTGAGCCCTTTTGGTCTCAGCAAGGGCCCACTTCAGTGGTGGGATCTCTCCTCCTTCAGTGAGCCCCATAAATAAGTTGTCTGTTCTTGCTCCTCTCACTCATCCTGGAGACTAATGAATGGTCTAATGCAGCATCATCTTTGGTGTGTGCGCTGAGAAGGGAACTGTTTTTCTTTTCTTTTTTTCCCTGCACATATTGTATCCGTGTGGTTTATATCTTTAGCTCAGACAAGACTTTTTCTCCCTGCCCCGCAGTGTCACTTCTCAGTGTCATGTGGCATCTCCTGATCAATTTCTGTATTCTCCATGGGCGGCGCTCTCTCGGACAGCTGATGTTGTTAAAAACCCTGGGTGGTGGGTCCACTGATTAAAAGGATGTCACCATTGGGGAAGGTGGGCATAGCTCAGTGGTAGAGCACATGCTTAGCATGCACGAGGTCCTGGGTTCAATCCCCAGTGCCTCTGTTAAACACATACACACACACACACACACACACACAATTAAAAAAATAAAAACAAACCTAAAAGATATCATCCTCTGGTTGCTTACCACCTGGTTTTTTAGAGAAGCTATTTTCTCCTCTTATCTTCTTCCCATCCCCCTGCCCCTTTCTATATTTGAAAACATGAAAGTACTCTTTTTCTACCATTATTGTTTCACATTTAAGTCAGAGACATACCTCCCCTCAATGCTGCTTCCCTCTACTCTTTTAACTTGTCTATAATGAAGTACAATGGATCTGGTTTTAAATAACTCAGGATTTTCCTTGACACAACACACAAGCTGAGGCAGAGTTAGGGTGACAAGCCCACAGTGGCTTAACCCCAGTACCCAGTCCTGCTTCCCAGGGACGCAGATTTAAGTGCCCTAGAGGGTTCATAACCATTGATATATTTTCAAAACCCCATAGGTGGTTCCAGCTGGAAGTCTGAATGGAGGGCTTCAATAACTGCTGAGCTCTTTGGACTGTAGGCTTGTGTTGACACATAACTCTGTTACGAGCCCAGCAATATTTCTAGTCAACCACAAACACACACTTGTTGTTTCTCATACTTCCTATACAGGTGTACAAACCCTATGGTGTAGATTTTGATAACAATATTTTAAAAATTTCATCAACCTCTGTAGCATGGATTTTTGTGTAGGGCTTTCCAAACCATAATGAGGTTAAGGCACAGATTAAGGTGTATAAACATGTTATATCCTTAATTATTTTTTAAAGTAAATGACTCAAAAAATATGACAAGGATAAGATGATGAGAAACACTGTCACCACCCCCATCAAAGCAAAGAAAATACTTATGATTGTCCTATAATGGTTTAGCCCTCATATGTAAGGATTAAGAAAAATTACCTCCATTTCTGGTCCCTACCAAAATCTACAGCTTCTATAATTTTTATATACTACTGTACTGCATGGTTGATTGAACATAATTTTTGTCAAAGCTATACTTTTCAAGTGTTTTTATCTCTACTTTCACACTAATGCAGTATTTTTAAACATCTGTACCTGTGTCTTTTCTTAAAATATATTTCTATAATTGAATTTAAAGTAACACACATCAGAAATTTCTAGTTTGCAAAAGACTTTACTGAGAGTGCACTTCAGGTGATAAAAGTTCTGAGACCAAAACCACAGGTATCAGAAATAATATATAACTTCATACAAAAATGTCATTTTGGAATGGTGACCTCTGTTCCTCATCTGAGGCGGTATATTTAAAAAGATAAGCTTTAATTTCCATAATAAGTTTTTAAAATAGTTTAATATTTCGTGCTTCTGATCCAAGGCAGTAGGGACACAAATTATACTTAATAGCAGAAAACCAGGACAATTCTTTGTAATTCTTTAAAAGAATAAAATGCCTTCAAATGTGTTGTAATTGCACAGAAATTGCAAAGATTTTTTTTTAATGATAACCCCCCCATACCCCGTGGAAACCACTGATTTAGATCCCTCACTGATTATAAGAAATTTAAAGGAAAAAACAAAATCTGAAGCAATTGAAATCCAGAGGTTTAGTATCAGATGGATAAGAACAAAATACATATGTTAGTGTTCACACCCACCGGCCAGCGACCACTGTGAACCCACCTGTGTCACACAAAGCTGGCTTTATTGCTTGTAACAATGGAAACCACGTCACCATGGAAACCAGGGTGTATGCCACTGAAAAAGATGTTAGGAAGTGTTTCTTATAGAATTTTGGTTTACAATACGTGGCTTGGGGGAGAGTGAGGGGGTCAAAGAAGAAGTGTTTTGCTCTAAATATTGATCCCTGGAAACTGTGACTGTTACTTTAAATTTTAACAAAGGGTCTTTAAAGCTATGACTGAGGATACTGAGATGGGGAGATGAGCCTGGGTTACCCAGGTGGGGCCTTCATGCAGGCATGCATGTCCTAGAAAGAATGAGGCAGAGGGAGACCTAACTGCAGGCCTAAGAGGAGAAGGCGACGTGAATGTGGATGCAGAGACTGGAGGGAGGAGCCACAGGGCAGGGAACCCCAGCGGCCGCCCGAAGCTGCAAGAAGCAAGGAGGACTTCTTTAGAGCCTTAAGAAAAAACATAGCTCTGCTGGCTCCTGGATTTCAGACTTCTGGCTTCGACAGCTGTGAGAGAATACAGTTCTCCTGTTTGAAGCCCCCCAGTTTGCTGTAATCTGTAAGCACGGCCATAGGAAACTCACGGCACAGGCATCTTGATCACTTGTATCTACGAGGCAACTGCAGGAAGTGGCGATTACAACTGTTCACTGGGAGAGGAGATGTTGGCACTTCTGTGCTCTGCGTAGTGCTCATGTTTTGTGTGTGCTCAGACGTGATCACGGAGGGGTCTGGTTTTCGTCTCACTCCACTGTGGTCTCAGAGTGACTTTGTCTACTGCTGTCATCTGCGAACCTGCTTACATTCAACAGGAGAGCATCAAGTCCTAACGATTTATGCTGGGCCACATCCCGCTGACAGCTGTTTAAGCCTCTGTCTGTCTTTCTCATTACTAATTTAATGTGCGATAGTATTCATGATATCCCGCCAACTGTGGACATCCCTGTTCACTTCCATCATTCATTCTCCAAAAATTTTGGATCCTGTGTTTCAGGAATTCGTATAGATTCTGGGGATAAATCCATAAACAAAAATCCTAACCCTCACTGAGTTTGTAAAGAGAGAAATAAACAATGTGACAGTTGGTGATAAGTGTACAGAGAAAAGGGAAGTGAGGAAAGGGGTGAGGAGGTGTTGGAAGGATTACTGTTTTAACCGAGGCAGCAAGAGAAAGGCTCATTGAAGAGGTAACATCTGAGAAGAAACCTGAAATAACTGTGGGAGGAAGCTACAGGAAAGCATCCCAGGTAGAGGGCACAGCAAGGCATCAAGAGATGCTTGTTGTCTTCCAGCAAGGAGGCTGGACAGGGAGGGGAGGAAGAGAGCAGCAGGAGATGAGATGGGTGGGGAGACTGGCTGTTGGGGGAAGGGTACTGGAGGAGGGGGGTGTGGAGGCTTCTGAGGGAGAAGTCACAGGGGGAGGGGTGGAACACAAGAGCGATATAATCTTACTCACCTTTGAAAAGGATCCTTCTTCTTTACAGAAGAAATAGAGATAACATTTTAGAAAGAATAATAGAACTTCTGTTGTTTATAACCACTAGTAAAAGAAGTCATTTGTGGATGCTAAACCCCTACATAGGTCAAAGGCTGATGGGGGACTGGATGTAAGTGTGGCGTCAAAGTGTCATTACTCCCTGATCATGAAGGGGCGGACTGGGGTTTCCAATGGGTGGATCTGGCTGCCTCTGCCTTAACCCCGGATCGAAACCATCACCGTTAACAGCAGGAAGGCCGGACACCATGTGTGCTCACTGATACAGTGTAATATGTTGTGCAAAGCACCACCTCTGAAGGGTTCTTGCCCAAAGTGTTTAACATGAACCCAAGTAAGCCTATAGACCCGGCTTCTAGTTTACAGGAAATTCAGGTAAACAGTGTAAACGACATCACAAAGAAACAATTAGACAAACTCAGAAGGGAGGACTTTCAATAAGACAGCTAGTCTGATCATTTCAATAGGTCAGTGGTATTTATAAAGAGACAGGAGCTGCTTTCGATTACAAAGAATCTGAGATGCTAAAAACACAAAGGGTCCTTCTGGCTGTAGGCATGTAAGTCTAGAAGAGGAGTTCTCATATTTTAATGTATATCAGAATCACTGAAAGAACTTATTAAAAATGTGCCGATTCAAGCTCTAATGGTAGATATTCTGACTGAGTAGCAATGGAGGTGATGCTGGAAGGGTATGCCGTTGGTCTCCACTTTGAGAAAGAGTGGAAGGCACATTTAAATTTGGAACTATTGCTCTTCCAGCTATTCTCACAGAAACTTTCAGGTCCATGTAAAGGGCTTGGCAGGATTCTGATACTCGGAGCAGAGACAGGCCACCATCAGTAAAAGTCCTGCTGTCCACTAAGCTTGCATTCGGCAGAATCCTCCATCCTGGCTTCCAGTCAGAATCAACTGTGGGGCTTTTAAACACATGAATGGCTGGATCTCTTGCCAGACCAGTTAAATCTGAGTCCCTTGGAAGGGCAACTGGGCACCGGTGTTTTAAAATTAATTTCCTTGAGTGATCTGAATAAGCGGTTAGGGTTGAGAACTAGCTAAAATTTCCTTAACATGGAGGGAATACTGTACATATTCAAATACAGTAAAAGAGTTGACCCTAGATTTTAAGGAGGATCCATAGAGTTATGCTAGTTATAGCATTTCAACAAGCATGGCTCACATATTAAAATGAATGCTGGGGGAAGAATATAGCTCAGTGGTAGAGCACACGTCTAGCATGCGCAAGGTCCTGGGTTCAATCCCCAGCACTTCCATTAACAGTAAATAAATAAATAAAGCTAATTCCTTCCCCGAAAAAGATTTTTAAATAAAAAATAAATAAATAAAATGAATGGTCTTCTTGACCTTTTGAAAGAAAACCAAGGAAGACTTTTAAATGCTGCTACTAGGATAATGAGGGGGGAAAAAAGAAAAATATTAAAAGTTCATGTAATTTTGCATTTCAGTTGATGCAAGACTAACTAGTACCAACAGTATAGCTCTTCTTTTCACAAAAGAAGATGATGTAGGTTGTCCCAATGCCTGCAGAGCATTGATGGGTGCTTCGTGGTGGGGATGATACAAAGCCAGAATCATTCTATGGTCCTTTCTCAAGATTAGTTGTTTTTGAGGAATAGCATATCTGGAAAGGAACACTCAACTACAAATGATTTACACCAACAGTTGTAACATGATGAGGAGGAAAGTTACTAAAACAAAGAAGCTGAAGGGGGAAAGTCTGAGCTAAGTGTGTTAATCTGAGACCAGTGGTAAGATGGAGAATGGGGTCATCAGCTAAGTGAGGTTCAAGGAAGAAAAGGAAGCCTGGCACCGGCTGGCAGGGACACTGAAAACCAACTGTCTTTTTCTTGACATGACTGTAGTCTACTACATGCAGGAAAAATGTTCGGTCCTCTTTTCAATAAAATTCTACTGCAGAAAACACACCATGCATTTATTGATAAGCAATGTGATCTTTTCTCGAAAATTGCTGGCTACATTGATTTAATCATAACTCGTGCCACTTCATTTTTGGAGAGACAATGTGGCATAGAGAAAGGAGCCCAGGGTGTAGAGTCAGACTCCCAGTGGCCCTGACCATCTAACTTAATTTTCACCTTTTTTTTTTAATTTTCCAGATGAAATTAACAAAATCTATATTAAGATTTTCTATGTGAAATAAATAAAAGAATGTGATTAAAGGAGTTTCGTAAGCTGTAAACTTTTTAGTAGCAGTTATTATGGCTCTCCAACTAGAATATTTCACCAGCTCTGAGAATCCCAGCAAATGGAGAGATAGTGGTACAGTAGGGGTGTTCAATACGTATTTACTGAATGCACAAAGCATGAATGATTGAATATGTAGGACAGAGAGGATGGAAGGAATGAAACAAAGAAGGAAGGAAGGGAGGAAAGAAGGAAGGAAGGGAGGAGGAAAGGTTTTAAAACATTTTAAACATTTTATTTGAATAAAAAAATCATTCATCAAGAGTTACTGAGATCTTTGCTTTGAACAGTGCTTGATGTTATAATTTTAAAAGACACAGAAGAAGAGGTTTCAAAAGGACCATAAACAGCACCCAATGGAATCCCAGTTTTATAGGAGAGGGAGCCATGTGATTTGGTTTTCCATTGTCATAATACCAGAATATAGGGCCATTGCAGTATCTTTCAACAAGTAGCGTGAAATTAAAATATACAAAGATGGGGCAGTGGTGCCAAGGCTTCAACTCCTCAACATTTCCAAAATGAATCGCCCTCAGAAAGGTAGGACTCCACTTTCACATTCCACTAGGATTGTATCAAGCCATCCATCTCAAAAGGCACGAAAGAAGTGGTCAGAGTTTACATATCATGAATTTCCAAAAACCAGGTTTAAAAAAATCCTTAAAATCTTGGGATAGACAAAATTCAGTCCATGAAACATCCAGCCAGCCAGAAGAGAAGCGCATATAGTATTGCTGCTAGAAAGGAAATATTCAAACAAGTCTCAAGGGTAAAACGCACAATCAAACCATTTAGCAAGTCTGGCAGCACAACCCACTGAGGTACAAGCAGGCAGCCCCTCTGCTGTCATCTGTCATAGAGCGTTTTGTCTCTCCTGGAGTCCTTTCTCTGTGAGGCTAACTCTTCTGTGACCTATGCTGTTAGACATCCTCCAGGCACACTGTTCTATAACAAGGTTCTGTTTGAACTTCAATAACTAGACCCCTTGGATGAGGTGCAAAGATGACCCACTTTATGTTAAACTCAATTCTATAAGAAATAATAGGGTCATGCGATGGGGTTGTGGAATATTTAAATGGATAGATGGATTCAAAAACCTTGCTTTGGCTCAGCAGGCAGGGAATTAATATTGGAAAGAACACAGGATATGAAATCAGAAAACCTAAATTTAGATGGTTTTGTCCTCTACTGGTGAATCATTTAAGCAATTGCCTCTTCTTATCTCAGCTTTTTTGTGTATCAATGGAAGATGCCACCACTACCGTCTACTCATATTCTGGAGTTGCTGTGATGCTGAATAAGAAAAAATGTAGGTAATGGATCTTAAATTAACATACAGTTAATTCCTTATTACTATATGTATTATGGATTGTACATACGATCCTTTTTATCAGTTTCCATCACCTCTCAGTTTCTTAGAAACAGCAAGTAAATTGTTCCTGGTACATCAGGAAACTTGATGAGCCTGTACTGAGTCCAGTACTATCCCTCTTACCCATCACTAGTTTAAAGCTGTCAGGTGAATTACATCGTGCTTGTGGATCTCAATTCAATTACTGAAGGACTTCTATTTAGCATCACTTCTCTTAAGTCTATTTCATCCACTATGAGGTTTCTGATTCAACTGTTATGCCATTTCTCAATTTTTTTTCTGTTGGCTACACGTCAACGGCCTGTCCATATTTCAGTATCCCTTTCACTCTTTGCTTCAGTTGTCATCTCTGAATGGAACATTTTACATAGAATCCTCAAAATACGAAAAGAAGGACATGCTCACTCAATCAGTAACATAGCCCCAAATTGCCAAACACCTGATGGAGTCTGGTGGGATTGCTTCCGGCTTCCATAACAACATGGGTACTTTTCAAATACTCAGTTTTTCCTTTAAAAAGTGTGGAAAAATTAAAATAAAAGTACATTAGAGTTATGTTTATAAGATAGTTAAACTTATTATAAAAGAATCAGAAGAAAATATTATATTAGCCTATAGAGCGTTCATTCCCCAAAGAATGATTTGATCAATAACGATGCAGATCATAAACCAACATTGTAAATACTTTGGGAAAAAGTCATTATTAAGTCTCTACAATATTTGTTTAGCTCAAAAATTGGCATTCCAATTACAATATCTTTTGGTAACCAGTACGCAAGCACATTTTCACAGAGTATCAATAATATATTCACCCCCTCCTTGGTTCCAAGCACGACTGGTGGAATTATAGATTGGTGAAGTCTTGCAGGAGCTACCTTGGCAGTATACATCAAAATTACAACCATATGTACCTTATGACCTAGCAATTCTACTTTACCTCTGCCCAAAGATGTGCATATAAAACTGTTCTTTGTGTCATTAGTTGAAGTAGTAAAAAGTGGAGGGAAATGTATACTCACCAGTAAATTAGTTATAGCGCAAACATTTTCTGGCACACTGCAGAGGCCTAAGCATACAGACATAACAAGATCTTCAAGACACATCATTAAATTATCAAAGCAAGTCTCTTAATAATATGTATAAAATCTTGCCCAAGCTGTATGGGTCTACGAACAAACACACCACGCCGAAAACTGACAGTATGCAGAATCATTGAAAGTAACAGGGGTAGGAGGAATGGTGATAAGGAGGTAAGGGAAATTCTGTGTTTTGTTTTAATCACTTCCCTATATTTTGAATCACGCATAACGAGAAAGTAGGCCTATATTACCCATGTAATAAAAAACTAATATTTTAAAAATGTGTTTCACCATTCTGGAATATAACTAGGAAAGAAAAATAAATATCAAGAATATTTTAGATCCCCCCATCCAGTGTCCTTTACATGCAGCTTGGTTTATTTTAGTTCGTGAATATGCCATATAGAATGTGTAACTCTGCTTCTATGTAGAACTTCCATGCAAATGCTTCAGGCATGGTCATATTTGTTTCATTAGCAAGTATTTTTGAAATGAGTATCCAAATAAATGAAGGAATGAGTGGATGAAACCCAAGTATGAGTAGCTCCCAGTGTCTACCAGCTTACCAAGAAGTCTGCATTTTGACAATGTTCATCCACACTTTCAAATTCTAGAATTTCTCAGGCTCTTTAAGACGTAGGATAGTGTAGCAATGTGAATGGTCCCAAGCTCCTTCATTTTGTGAATTTTTGATGAAGCCTCATTGAGTCTCATTGAGTTTGTCCCACTTGCCCTGTTTCTGGCTCTCTGGTAGACCACAAGGGGGCAGAGGGCAATCACCCTGTTAATCAGTGTCCAGGCTCTGTTGACACGTGCAGCCTGGTGGGTCCTCCACTGTGCCAGAGCCCCTCCTGCACTGCCATCTAGATGGAGGATGACAACCTTCACACGGCTGCCCTCTGCCCTTGGCTCTGTCACCTTCCTCTAGGTTTCCAGTGTCTACTGGCCTGCAGATTTGTCCTGACCTGACATTTGTGAGGGTACGAGGCATCTGTTTTCCCAGCTGCTACTGCCAGAAGTTTCTGTCTAGCTACTTCTGCATCTTTGAACTTCCCAGATACTCAGAAAATGCACGCTCTTCTTCTGCCCAGCTCTTTATATAAAATGAATCAGAGCTTCCTTTGAGTTTTCTAACTGAAGTCTTACTTTACTCGAAATCATATTTTTGAGTTCTTCCTAAACTCTAGAAATCCATGATTCTACTGTGACTACGGGTGAACCAGTTCTTGTGGGTTCAAGCAAAACCAAGATGAATTTTATAGATTCCAATTAACCTCAGGTTTTTATGCTTACCATCTCTCCATGCACAAATCTTATTTTCTGTTCTAACTGTAACATTGTCAGATGATGATGATGGTGGTGGTGAAGGTGGTCCCCGGTATCTCTTGAGCCCTTCCACATGCCCATCCCTGGGCTCCTACTTTAAACCCATCACATCCTTAATTCCCATAACAACCTCTCAAACAGGTAATGTTAATGGTCCCATTTTACTGCTGAGAAACTGAGACTTGAGAGATTGAACAACTTGCTGAAGGAATCGGGCACCAGAACTTGCACACCCAACCACTGCTCTTTATGTCTTAAGGATTTTGCCTGAAATGTAGGAACTTAAGTGAAAACTGACGTTGCACATTGAAGTTTTTAAGATCCAAGCCACCAAATAATGAAAGATGGCATAGAACGGCTTACTTGTGCCATGCCGACATTTGTCAACCAATTGTACGTCAGTTGCAGAAAAGTATGTCCACATGCCTCCTTTAAATAGAAAAGGCTGTTAATTATTTTTTTCAGAAAAAGACATGTATAGCAGAAAATGGAACAAAGAGAAAATGTATGTTAAAAGTCTTCCCTGAGGCTGGTACAGATAGGTGGTGACTCCCTGTGCCCTGAGAAAATAATAAGAAAGGAAATAAATGTGCTCCTAGCTTTTGAAAGAGCTTCGATCTCAGAAGCTTGCCCAATGTAAGCAGTATGCCGTCTGCCACCAGGCCTTGGTGAGGGTTTAATTATGTGGCTGTGAGCATCATTATTGCTAACCAGGGGAACTGCTGACTGAGAGAAGCCTGGGCAGTTCACTTCCTCCACGGATTTCAGAGTTGTTTTTTTTTTTTTTTTTTACATTTTTTTCTTTATCAAGTTGGGACTACAATGGAACCTTCCCAGGCACTCATCTCTTAGTAACTCTTTGAACTTACAACACTGGAGAGAAATGGCACTGACTGAACTTTCACAATGGCTGACACTAGCACCAATTAATCAGTTCCCTTGAAAAGAAAATTGGAACAGGTAGAGCTGGAGACTGGCTTGCAGATTCAGGAGTTGGAATCATGATTCTGAAATAATCCCCTGCAGTTATAAACCAGTAAAGATTTTTTTTCCCCTACCAAACAGAATGCTAAGATAATAATGCTTATTTATCTATTTAATGGGGGTGTTGAAAGGTTTATGTAGTTGCTGTTTGTAAAGTGTTTAGGGAATGAAAACTGCTATATATGTGCTAAATCTGATTATTATCCAAACTAGCACTTTTATGTGAACATTCTGTTCTGGTTTCTTCCTCTAAGAAGTCTGTTTCAGGACAGCTTAGCTCCTCTCCACAGAAATTTTAGAAAGGCTTCCATGCTGAGTCTGTTGAGAAGCCAAAAAGTCCCTGCTCACACCAGACAACACAAAAATTAAGCCACAGATATAATTCACAGACATTTGAAGGCATCCTCAACATGCTTCCTAATTCATAACCAAGGTCTCATTAATCAGAAAAATATGAGGGTAAAATCAATGGACAAACCAAACAGAAAAATGACCAATGTCATGATTTTGTCATGCAGTCCCACATTAGCCATGCCAGGCAACCACGGAAGGAAGATCCCTCCTAGGAAGGAACGTGACAAATTAAAGTCATTTGGGCAGGAAATTCTTCATCCAGAAACCCTCCCTCTTCAATTTCCAAGGATCTTCAGGTTGGCCCCAATTTTTTTGACTCATCATCATTTCAAACTTTCCGTGAGACACAAAACCATCCCAGGTGCTGGAATACATTCTGAAGGCATGGAAGAGTATAATTCCAGAAAAATGTCCTTTGTTTGGAAATCTTTTGTATTAGAAATGCAACCTGTTTCACAAATCTTGACATTTTATCCTTTGACCCATGTGATCTAGAAAATCTATTCATGGAAACCACGGGAGACAACTGAAGAGTGCATCCGTTGGTCTTGCTCAACTCCAATTTCCAAGAGTTAGAAAGTCAGAAAAAAACACACCCGTGCTCCCATTGCAATCAGCATCAGCTGCCGCATAATCAGCCTCAAATAGTCTGCAGGTGTTTTAGGGACTCTGCTGGGGAATAGCTGACATTTCTGTACAACATGTCAAACCGGGCCAGGAGTCAAAGGAGATCAAAACGAAACAGAGAGTAAAGTCCAAGCAGTTGGCTAATATCACATCCAATTACACACATGACAGATGTTCACTAGAAACTCCAGGGGTGGGAAGCTATACACAACTAAGAGAAAGTAAAAATAGCCGTCATCATTTTAAAAGAATTTGGAGTTGGTTTGTGTGGGTGAACGTGCGTGTGTGCTGATGCATGAGTGGGCGTGGGAGTGAGTGCAAGGTTCCATGAGGTTTCTGACAAGATCTTTCCAAGTTGTTGTTTTTGAAGAAATTACTGTTCTCTCACCATCGATGCTAAAAGTATCTGTGTTTGTGGCAGTAGCTTTATTTTCTGCAACTAAATGCACTTTGGCCAGTTTTATTACATACAACGAAGGAGCATGTTAGCCCAGAATTTAACCTGGTACAGAATTTCCAAAGGGGGTTAATTAGAAAAAGCTACAATGGCAAAAAGGGAGACTGAGGCCAAGGTTATTTGCCCTGGCTAGGTTCCAATCACTCTCTGGGGTCCTTGCTATAAAAAGATAAGATATTGTTGGAGATGGAATTATTCCCATTCCCAGGTCTTCATCCAATTTTATATAGCGTCCAACAAAAATGTCCACTCTCTTGATGAAATGGACTACTGAGAATGAGTGAAGGATGGAATCCATGGCAACCCTAAATTCCTGTTCTCAACGGTCCAAAAACATTCGTCTTCCCTAGAAAACTTTGGCTTAAACTGATTTCCTGCTAGTTGTTCAATATTAAGAAACATTATCCAAGAACTGGAAATAGGCAAAAAGATGGCTGCATGCCTCTTAATATCATCCGGGCATATGCTTTAACAGCACGGCCAAGGATTATTTATGTCTCCAAGGGACTCATTTTCCTGTTTTGTTATTTACTATTGATTAGGGTCTAACGTCTGTGAAGCTCATGCTAACTTACAGATTTTTGTCTGTAGAGATGCAAATAATTTGGTTGGATAGAGAAGATAATCCCAAATGATGTCGTTTTATTGCCCTATAGGGCATTAACCAGTTTCGCCTTTAATTTAGCCAACAGTTTCAGTATGCTTTTCCTAATAGGTTCATATATATATATATATACCCTGATTTTCAAGGGCTTTTTGAATCAGTTTTCCTATTCTGCTCATTCACTCATTAATAAATTTAATACAGTTTGTCGTCTATTTATTCAATATTTATATGATTAATGTTTTTAATTTTTTGGAAATAGTACATTATCAATTTTGGAAGATGTCCCACTGAAATGCCCAAATGGATGCAAACACCAAGTCCAATTAAAGTACATTTTCCGAGAAATGCACCTCATGGGCTGTTTAAATCTAGGGAGATACTTCCTTGCTTTTGCAGGAGTGAATCCCAGGTGACACTGGAGCTTTATCTTTGCTGATTCTCTGCTTGGTTGGTTGTTTTTTGTTTTGCTGTGGTCACCTCCCTCCTCCCACTTCTAATTCTGTTGTTTCTCTTTCTGATTCTCGCTCAGGTCTGCTGGTCCCTTCACACCTAATCGCATTTATTAGTCATTTTCATTTGTTTCTCTCTTTGTCTATCTATCTGTGAACTGAGAGCAAATGCTTTTAAAAAGATGTCAAAAAGCAGAACTGCCTTTTGAGATGTGGACTGGCTGGTCTGGGTTTCCGTGGTTACCTCTGACCCCCTGCTGACGTCACCCAGGCTCCATGCTTTCCCTGTGTCTGTGTGTCTGTAACAGAAAGTCCCACACCTCTCCTCGTGCGAGTGGGAAATACTTCCTAGCCTCTGAAGAGCATATACATTTAATTTAAATTATAATTTAATTTATATTTAATAAAATATAATTTAAATTATAAATTCTCCCAAAATAAGCAAGGTCTGCTCTCAGTGTTTATATGAACCTAATACATCCAGAATTCCAAGAAGATAAGAAAACTGAAGTTATAATACATTAAATATGCCAGACTTTTGTGAAAAAAAAAATTTCCTCCTTTCAGAAAATAAAAGCTCAAAGCATTTTTCATAAGAAATTGAGTTCACCTAATCAAGATGAATCTTTGGACTGGTTTGTAATATTATTTTAAAAACAGCTATATGTGTTATCTCTTTTTGGTGTGATATATAATACAAACATGTGTGTTTTTTTTTAATAGAATTTTATGGCTTTATAAGATTGGATTTATCTTCCTATGAAAAGACTATAAATATGAATGTCTCAAAGTTCTCATATCTATTTGCTGCTCAGATACTAGTGGTACTTCCATTAAATATTTAAAATTGAGAAAATATAAAATTCTGTGTTTAATTATAGTCTTGACAAACATTTTTATATTAACAGGAAGGCGTATCTGATTAAATATAATTCCCAAGATCCTTAGTTAAGTTAAACCCTTCATCTGTTGTTAAATTAATGGATAATCTTTTGCAACCTGGACAATGTGTATAAGGTAAAATACTAAAACATTGTCACTATTACAACTGTGTATACAATACATGGGATATAGTTTTGGTTTTGAAGGGGTAAAGAGAGTAGTTTTGTCTTAAAGTATCAGATGGTTCCAATAGGAAATTATCATAAAGGATAAAACGAGCATTTACAGCAAGTCACAGAAGGTTTGAGTGCAGCACGTAGTATTTTTCTTGGTTTCTAATAATTGCAAATGGTCATAAAAAAGGAATGAAATGTCAAAATTTTGCAGAGTTGGCTCATTCTGAAAGATTTATTTATATTGTTAATGTTTTACTGCCAAATGTTATATTAACGCAATCTGGAATTTTCTCCTCAGTGTTAAAATGACAAATGATCTTGCAGTATTTAGGACTCTCTAAGAGACAGTAGCTGTCAGTCTTTACCTGCTCTGTACCTCCCTCTCACTAGAATCACTTTCAGGTGGGAGGGTATAGCTCGGTGGTAATGTGCATGCCTAGCACGCATGAGGTCTTGGGTTCAATCCCAGGTACCTCCACCAAAAGTAATAAATAAATAAACCTAATTAACTGCCTTCTAAAAATAAATTAAAAAAAAAGAATCACTTTCAATGTGTTGGACAAAGTTTATGTCTCTGGTCTGAGAAAAGAAAGGAAAAGTAAAAACAGTTCTTCATTCCTGAATAAACCGAAGTTCCTTTTAATTGTTTTATATTGTATGTTTATTTCAAATATTGCATTGTCATGTCGATGAGCTGGTAATCAAGCTAAAATTCTCAGGGCTCATAGCCTATCTTAGTCAAGAGACCAAATATTTTTTGATAAATCCATCAATTTTGCCTCATTGAGATCAGACTTTATATTTGTTAGCTATGTGTGTATTAAGCATCTTTTACATGTAACTAGGTTTCAGTGGGTACGCACACTGCTCTCTTCTTTCACTCTATTTCAAGAGAGATACTAAAAGTAACTTGCCTTGGTTGGTGTAGCCATATTTCTTTATTACTCAAAAATTATCCTAAAAGCCACATGGGAAGAGTTTCTCAAATCAAAGGAGAAGTAACGCTTTGTTCAGATTAATTTTATGTGGGTAAAAAAACAATAATTACACATATTTCGAAGATAATAAATTTTACAAATTTGTTCATCGTCTTGCCATCCTTGGCTTGTTTTTACCTTCAGGGAAACTACTGATCAGATTCTTAAAACCCAATGGAGAATTTTACTCTCCTCTGTTCTCATATTATCCGTTATCATAATAAGTTATCCACGGCCATTTCATCAGCAGATACTTGAGAGTTTTGTTATAAGCTATGGACTGGAAACTGGGCTTTAGCAAAGAAGGATAGTCTTAGTGCCTCAGTAAAAAGGACTCAGTCAGATGCTTTTAACTATTGATAGTTCAAGAAATGAACTCATGGGAACAAGCTTTGGACTTGATCTGGCATCACTGAGATAACTCTGAACTGAGTCAGGACTTCCAGGAGCCTTTTTCATTCAGAGGCAAACAACGTTTCAGAAGCCAACTGCTGACCCCAAGTCCCCCCAAATCAAAACTTAACTCACACAGTACAGAATGAACAAGGAAGGGGAATCCAAATGTAGTTAATTGTTTTAAAATATTTTGGTGTTAGTTGTACGCTGATGTCAAACCCCATGACCTTCCGCGTCCACGCCTGAGCACGTAGCCTAGCGAAAAAGAAAAGGCTTGTAAGTTACAAAAGCTTTTGTGGACATTTTCCCAGCAAATTGCATGTGGATAACGGTGAAAAAATCCAAAACCCTTTCTTTGAACGTTGCTGGGTGGGGGGGCAAGCAGCAGGAGAGAGTGTTTATCAGTTTTTCCTAAGGCTGTGCACAAGCTGGGGAGGGAAAACTGCTTTTCTCTGTTGCCGGAGATGATTTTTCTTGGGATCTGTGGTGCAGAACTTTATGACTGTTTTAGAACCTTGTTAAAAGTTAAACGTATTTGTAAAACTTATGATCGAGTAAACTGGTGTTATGTAACTTCAAGCCTTTTAACAAAAAGCAGCTGTTTTCAGGAAGCAGCCCTGAATTTGGTCCTATATGAGTTATGAGAGCTGAGGGACTATTTGATGTAGATTAAGGTTAACAAAAGACACGGTCTCAAAGGACAATGCGTGGGGTTAACAGAGGCTGTGCAGCAGCTGTGAAAGCCCCTTCTAATTGGAAAAGGACAACCACTGGGGGATTTCATGCTAGTCCACAAGTTTATTTTGAGCGCACCCTCTCTGTCTCTCTCTTTCTCTTTCTCTCTTTTCCCCTCTCTGGCACCCTCTCCCTCTTCCCCGCCCACTGCCCATTCATTTCTCCCTCTCTTTGTCTTTCAGATTTGTTTTGGGCTGCTGCTTTAAGAGAAATCTGATGATGACGCAGAGAAAGCAATTAACAAACGCTGACACACTGATTAACTTCTAAATGAATGGAATGGTAATGTGACCCAGGCAAGGGTTTTAGCAAAATGTTGTCCAGAGCCTGAGTCCAGCAGGTATCAGTTCTAAAACAAAAGCATTCAAAGTGATTTGGGAAAATGCTGATGAAGACAGCATGCTTTGGAGCTAACCTGCCTAGTTTCAAAATTGGGACTCTGCGGCCATGTGCAGCTGGGTGGCCTTTGGCAAGTCACAAAACTCTCTGAGCCTCATGTGTGGCCTGAGCACAGAAATCGTAGGCACCTATGAAGCTGACGTGACCGTGAACTGGATGATTACCATCAACGTGCTTAGAATGGGGCAGGCACACAGCACTCGCTCAGTGAACGTTAGCTGTTTCCCAGATCTGGGCAGAGACTCAGGATTTGGTCCAGCAGTGATTATTAATAGTTTGGATTTAGAGAACAGAACTTCCAGTTGAACCAGGAAGTTTGTATTTTAAAAACCAGGTATAATTTTGTCCATTCTTTAATGTCGTTAGTAGGACTTATTAACCCACAGGTTTTTTTTTTTTTAAATAATGGTATTTGTACAAACAAAAATTGCATAACAGCAAAGAAAGTAGAGTATGAAGGCCCTCCTTTTCTTCTCTTTCTTGTTGACCCCTTCCAGTGGAAATTCTATTTCAAATCATCAAATGTTGCTGCAGGCAGGCATCTCAGAGAAAATAAATTGCACCTTCTAGGTGTTAGAAACTCCAAAATGCGATAGGAAGAACTTTTAACAATAGATTATAATTTGCCCATTCAGATTTGTGCCTGAGAAAAAGATCAAGTTTGTACTTCTCCCCAAACCGAGTGTTGCTGGCCGTCATCCCAAGAATCTAGGGCTGTTTGCAGCTCAGCTTCCTTGGCTTAAAGCTGGATTAAAGCCCTGATCCGAGTGGCCTGCCAGCCTGATCCGTGGGTTACAGACGGCTTCACCCACGCGCAGTCATGCGGGGACACCTGGCACAATTTCGTCCTTTTGGGTCGCAACCGTCTTTGTTGTGGTTCTGTTATTTTTATCAGAATCTCTCCTCTCTTGTGCTTGTAATCATCACATTTTAGCTTCCAACAGACAACAGGCTTTGTACGGAGCTGTGATCCTGTACCAGTTGGTGCATTTTTGTTACAATAAACATAGCCCCAGTTGGTGGATGCTGACTCCCCCAGGACTTCCTTATAAATGACTTTTGCCTGTCACTAGATATTAAGCAGGGGTCCAGGGTGGCAGTGATGAAACCACGTGCAAGCGGAAATGGATGTTGACTGGGTCCAAGTCTGACCTCAACAAAAGGTGTTGAGTGAACACCACTGATTTGTGGTACTTTTAGTCTGACTTGGAATTTCATACAACTTTTACAAACTTTGCCAAGTTCTGCTTAAATGCATTTCTTCTAATTGAGCCCTATTAATCAGAGATGCTGACACACATCCTTTTGTAAAAGAATCAGAATGTAATGTCTTTTCTATAGAATATCATATATACTTTCTTATCTCCCAGAGGCCATTGCTGACTTTTTTTTTATTGGGGATGTTTATTTTGGGAATCACTGACTAATCTGGGAATCACTGGGCTCTATGCTGTCTATGTAACAAAAGTCAGTGCTAGTTCTAAGTTCTAAGGAACTTACAATGGTCTCTCTGGAAATGTTGGTCTAGGGTTCCACTTGTCATCAGGTCTGCTAGCGGTCTGTGGCTGTGGTCAGTATGCAAACTAGAGCTTCGGGGCCAAATCCAGTCTATTGCTCTTTTTGGTAAAGAAAGTTTTATGAAACGCAGCCATGCCTTTTTGTGTACATACTGTCTATGGCTGCTTTTGAATTACAATGGCAGAGTTGAGTTGTTGCAACAGACACCTTGGCCCACAAACCTAAAATACCTACTGTCTGATTCTACAGAAAAAAAACTGACCCATTTCCTGAGCCACAGCAGAATGCTTTGAAATAGGATAGGCAAAGGTTCTCCAAAGTGTACGAGTGCTCAAAAAGTTCTCAAAAGTCAATTTGCCGATTCTCAGGGACTTTCCTATAGGCCATCTTGAGGAACCCTGAGTTCATACTTGCTCTTCCTTGGAAGGAAAAATGGGGAGAGAGAAAAGAGAGAGAAAAGGAGGGAAGGAAGGAAGAGAGAGAGAGAGGGAATGAGGAAGAAAGCATTATTTCTCCAAAGGGGGCAAAGTGGAAGCTTCTTTTAATGATTAATCAAGACATTACAAAACAGCTCCAGGTCTTTTCTTGCCTTGTAGCATTACTGTTAGAGGCAAAACTTCTCTTCAAGTGGGCATTTTGGCCTCAGAATATTCTGAACTGAGATAAATGAATAGTAGAGTAAGATTGTAGGAGTCATGACAATTTTTCTTTCGCAGCTTTAACATGCCCATCTCTCTTCTCACCCAAAATAAAACCAAAACCAAAACCCAAACCCACCAAAATCACTATGGGGAAATAAGGCATCTCTCTTGAAGGAAACCTTTTGAGAACAAAGCACAAATCATTGATAAGAAATACTGAACTCTGAAATAAATATCTTCAATTATTTAAATATAAGCAGATGTGGATTTACCTTGAAGTTACTTAGTTAAGCTTCAAGGACCCTCGCTAGCACGGGACCCTTCTGAGGCCTGGGAGGGGCATTAGCAACGTGCTCACAGAGTCATGCACTTTTGTAAAAATGATGGAAGTAAGCCATTTTAACTGCAACCTGCTAAAGCCATTCTTTGTGTCCATACTAACTTGCAAGCTTCTCCACTATGTGGAGTAGCTTTCAGTGAGCTGTGAGCATTTTTAGGATCTATCTGAGCGGAGTTGAGCTGGGGATATGGTCATTAGGCATTAGGGGATGCATCTGTGATTTATGGTCACATCAGTGTATCATTGCATTTTACCAGCTGTCTGATGCAGAAACAGCTTTTAGGAAATCTTTTCCCATCCTCTGTGTTGACTCACTTGTCATCCAGTTCACATTTAGGGTCATGTTGTGAATTTGTCCTAGAGGACCTGAAAGCATGTGGATGGTGAAGGAGGAACAAGGTCTGCATTGCATAGAGCGAGACTTAGTCTATGGAAAATTCTTTCAATCAGACGTGAAAAATGATAAAAGGGCTCAGTCCTCATCCATCAGTGGCCAACACAGAAGTTCTTGCCCTTTAAGAAAAAGCAACATAAACAATAATTACAGCCTCAGGTTTGTTTTTTCCCCTTTGTTGATGAGAATCTGAGAAATACGATTTATCAGAAAGCCTGTATCCATTAAGCTCAGCTCTGACATGTTGCTACAATGAGCACGTGTCTCTTTGAGTTAACTCACACGTCTTACACACACCAACTATTCAGAGAAAAAATAAATTTTTGACCAATAAAGACTGAGTTACCCTTCTGTTTTCTCTATAGAGAAAATGATATTACAAATTTTTATTATATAAAAATGCCATCAAAGAGTTTACAGACAATAATTTTAAAAAGTAATTATACAGATATGACAGGTGGTTGGTTACTTAAGAAAAATATCATGATACTTATCTGGATTGTGTGATTTTTGTGCTATTTATCAGCTTTTTAAAATTTGTAATTTGTTATGATTTCTTTTCTCATTCTAAATACTCACTTTTCATGCTCACTTTTAATTATAGCTGTATTTATTGTCTCATTTGTCTTTCAAAAGCCACCCACAAAGTTTGTATAAATTTTAGGGTCCACAAAACTTGGATTGACCCTGAATGTAAGCAGTTCCTCTCAATTATTTCAGTCTTCATCATTAGAGCTTGTCATTAGCTGCAAAGAAAAGCTCTTCCAAACAATTCGGAGCAATGGAAGTTAATAAGGCTGAAACGTTTAAACATAACCAGAATGCTCTCAAGGACTGCAAAATATTTTGAAATACTGTATATGAAATCAATGGGTAAGACATTATCATTATTTCTCTCATATTTACTGTACATTGCTAACGTAGATAAAACCTATTGTATCATCAAATATTTACTCCAAGTCCAGTCATCTTAATTTCATCTCATAAAATATTTAATATATTGTTATCTCTTACTAACAAAAAGTACAATTATATACAGACTTTCAGATCCATGCATTTTTAGCACTATATAACTTTCATTAAATTCACAGCAAAATATTTACCATATGTTTCTAAAATGTATTTATTCTTATTTTTATACTTAATATATAGTTAATTATTCTCAGAAGTTAAACACAAGAGTTCAGTATATGAGTATGCAGAGTAACTAAAAAGTAACCTTTTTCTTTCTAGTCATTTCCTAAATAATCTCCTTTAATCATACATTTTATTGCATCATTATCATTTAACTAATGATAAATAGCATACTAGGTTATTTTGTCTTATATCTTTTAAAATGAATACATAAGTCTTATTAAATCCTTAGCATTTTACCTTAATAATTTTTATTATTCCATTTTATAAGATTTGTTTTGTAACTTATTGCTGTACTTTTAAAAATAATAACACATCTTGACAAACATTTTAATGTGATTACTTGAAATATAAAATTAAGAAAGGCTTTTTTAGACAGAAAGCAAGTGATTTATTTTAACTGATCTGGGTAACCATTTGGTTAAAAGATTGACATTTTCCATAAATAGAAAGGGCTAAATTCAAAGCTCAAAGTTTTCACCAAATTATATTCAAAGTTGCTGGAGGTAGGATTGTCCAGTAGCTGATGGACAATTAAAATATCTGGCACTCAGACCGGATGCAAAATTGGAATTAATGCCTGTAGAGGAGAAGTTAGGGAAACAGGGTTTGGCTAAGGAAGAAATTGAACCGTGAAGCCAGTCCAGCGTTGCCTCGGCCAATCCCTGTGGAGGGTTCTGGAGCGAGAAGTGCCTTTTGGGGCATCATGCCAAAGTGGTGGGACCTTCACCCTCACCAGGGTCCGTCTCCAGATGTGGGCTGCCCTTGGAAGTGCCTGTCACCCTGCAGAGTGGCTTTCTGCAGCTGAGACTGACCTGAAGAAGCTGGCGGCTGCCGGAGGTGTGCTGACCGCACTGCCCGCAACTGAGCAGCAAGCCTTCCGTTAAAGGGCGTCTGGACCTCCGAGGCAACCTCAGAAGCACTGACAAAATAATTACATTTTATAAAGTAGAAAGAGATGGGTTAGCAAAGATGTAAATGTATAAGTAATAAAATTCTGTTTCCCCAGTTCATTATGGCATGTTCGATTAAGCAAGGTGCCTTGCCGTGGAAACCCACAGATATGTTTAACAGTCATTTGATGAATCTTAGGAAAGCCTTTTGATGCAAGTAACAAATTCTTTGAGAAGTCACAGAGTTTTCAATTTTTTGCTTCCACCCATGGGGAACCCAAGTGACACATGAGCTGGCAAATCACCAGAAACACAGTTATGCAGGAGAGAACCACGGGAGCTTAGAATTAGCCCATGGAAGAGGATCAAAGATTTGAGGAGCATTATCTTTTCCTTCCCGCCACGTTACTGCAACAAGATTACTCAGTGATTTTATTTATAAAAATCTAAAATAGGTTCTTACAAATGATGTGGAACCCTGTCATTTTAGTAGCCAGTCATGTTTCACTGCATACAGAAAACAAATTATTTTAAATGCTCATTTCTTTATAAAAAGCTGCCTGCCCAACAGTGTTTTTGTTTTTGCTTTTAACTATTTAATGTTTAAAACTTATTTTTGGCATTTGCTATATTCATGGTGTTTGGAGCAAACATTTATTAATAATAATGGTGATGATACCTAGGACAGAATACTTTTTTTTGAAACATTTAGAACCTGTGATCAGAGGAACTGTTTAAAAGTACCTTCTAAAATGTTAGTTATACATATTTAATGGTTTAAATAAACACTGAAGCATAAAAATACATTTAGGATAAAATTCCAGTGAAGATGATAATGAAAACACAGATTGAAAGAGAAATAGCTAAGATATAAAATTAAGTGTGGGTTTTACAATAATTAAGGTCAGGTTCCAACACATATCTTTTTTAAAATGGTGTAATCATTTTATTTAAAAATACTGATACTTGTGACAGAGACAATATAGTTTCTTAACATTTAAACAAATAAAAAATTGTAGAAGTCAACTTACAAATTTGAATGTTGGTACATAATTTTCAAAATTCTTTCAAGGGGTAGCAGGAAGATCACCGGTCCACAGCCCTGAGAATGGGCAAAATGGATGCTTTCTTACTCACCGTCTCTAGACAAGCAGACTTCATGACGTCTGACCATGTCCATCACTTCCCAGATTAGGGAGGAACCTCAATGGCCAGAGAGATGGCTTTTCACCTCCCCTCCCCAATACTTTGGACTTTTCCACTGAATCCTCACTTCCAGAGTCACAGCATGGAGGATACAGATCCAAACCCAGCCATTCATCAGCTATCATTTAACTCGCAGGAGAGAAACAATCATCTTCAACATAAAATTATGATGTAAATGAGATTATACCACTCCCCTGTTTAAGTCCTTTCAATGGTCTTCTAACTTTCAATGAAATACGAAGTGGGCAGAATAATGACTCCCAACAAACATGCCCATAACCGAGTCCCTGAACTCTGACTGTACGACACGGCAAAAGGATTTTGCAGGTGTGATTAGGGTTAGGAATGTTAAAATAGGGAGGTCATCTTAGATAACCCAGGGCGACCCAGTCTGATCACAAGAACTTTTAAAGACCAAGAATGTTCTTCAACTGTGAGCAGAAAGAGACTTAGTGGAGGAGGAAGTCAGAGAGATTACAAATGTGGTTCTGGATATGGTCCCACATGTGAGGACCTGAGAGAAGCCTCTAGGAGCTAAGGACGTCCCCCAGCCGACGGCCTGCGAGGAAGTGGGACCTCAGCCCATTAACTGCAAGGAACCGAAGTCTGCCATCTGCCAGAATGAGCTCCAAGAAGAAGGAAGAAGCAGATTCTGCCTCGGAACTGCCCGTAAGAGAACAGCCCCTGGACACTTTGACACTGGTCTTGGAAGACCTGGGGCAGGAGATCCAGCTGATGTACACTGTGCCCAGATTTCTGACACACAGACACTGTGACATACTAAATGGCTCATGTTTTAAGCTGCTAAATCAGTGCTGATTTGTTACATGACAATAAAAAAATAAATACAAAATCCAAATTTTCTACAGAGCCCTGCGGTACTGGACCCTCCCCTACCTGTCTAATTTTACCTTCTGCCAATGTCCCCTTGAAGCTTTGGGTCACTCTTGTTTCCACATCCCAAAACTTGCCTTCTGACAGGTTCTAGAACTCCCCTGTTCTTCCTACCCACTCACAGCTGTTTACATTTCCTGTTCTTGCTGGCTCTCTGAGACGCCGTCACCACCACAGCTTGCTGGAACTCACTTCTTTTCGTACTGAATTCCTCTTCCTTCCTGCTGCAGAGGGCATCTCTTTCTCTTATCTAGATAGACTAGGACATTTCTTCTCTGCCAGGTTATAAACTTCTGAGAGAAGGGGTGGTACCTGGCTTGTTGTAAGTGTTTAAGAGAATAATGGGTAGTCATCAGTGATCCATAAATAGTTGCTCAACAAACAGATAAATAAAACAGTAACCTACGCCGTCAGTGAGACTCTTGGGGGCTTTGTGAAGCGCAATGGAGGAGGGGGGCATGTCAGCCCAAAGTCTGTACCCCGGAAGCACCCCCTCTCTGAGGACCGTGGCTAGCCCACTCTGCCCAGGTGATAAATGTTCATCAACTAGGGAGAACCTCCTCCGTGTCACCTACTTTATCTCCACTAAGCCCCTCCGTTAAACTCTCTTGAAATCATGTAATGCCAACACATCTATTTAGCATTTAAAATAAAACTTAACATTTGTAAAGTAATTTAAAAAGCATTTTAAGCAAAGGCTCTTAAACAGTTGACAACCTGTCCATCACAGAGCAGAGTAGAGCAGACACAGAATATCTCCTGACTCTCTGATGTCTGTGCAACTTGTACACAATGCAGTGCCCAGCGCAGGTGGGGGGCACCTGCCCCTATGGGACTCACACAAGCTTATTTCCCATCTAGGCCTTCCTCTGAGGCTCCAGTCCTAGTCTCAGGTGTTCACTTGATATTGTGCCCAACAGCTTTAACCCCCACCAAAGCTGCTGCCCCTCCAGCATTCCTTAATTGGAGAATGGCAGGGGCAGGACTTGTCATCGCACCAGTCCCATAGGAAGGGTGGGGCTAGGCAAGGTCTAAGGGTGATAGCTCTTTGAGAGCTTGTGGGACTGAGCTACAGCACAATGAGCTTGGGTATTATCTTTTCAGAGGCTTAAGGTATGCATCTCTCATCCGTCACTTTCCATCATAGTCTGACCCAAATCCACTCTTTCAGGATGCAGGTGTCTAAAAATGAACCAGCTCAAATCCATTCCTTTGGCATGGGAGAATAAAAAAGTCAGGAGAAAGTTGCAATTCAGTTTCTCTTAATAATTTATTTTTTTAGAATCCACTTGACAATCATTTGCTCTATAGATTGAAATCACCTTGACTCCATGCTAGCTCTCCCATTGGGCTATGTGCTCATGGTCAACTCTTATAGTCGTGCTAAGCCTCAGTTTTCTCAACTGGAAATCAGAGGTAATATTAGAACTTACATTTTAGATTGTTGAGAACTTAACATGAGAAAAATACATTTTAAAACACTAAACAGAGGGCCAGGCACATAGCATTTGTCCAGTTAACTCCACATTGGGCAAAATTTCTTTCTATTTTACTGACAATTGTTTCTCAGCATTGAACAGAGTGGCTGGCACTTAGGGGGCATTCAGAATCATACAAGAAGAGGTGAATTTTAAGATTGTATAATTTTCTAAGAATAGTTTTGCGAAGAAAAACATAATAAAGGAGACAGTGAACATGGATGCAGTTGGAGAGTGTGCTGAGGGAGCAAAGAGCAAAACCAAAAGGAGGAGGCCACACACCACCTGCATCAATACTGCTGATTTCTGGGAGCTTCCAAGGACCGCCTTCAGAAATGTAATCGGAAACACAGCCTCCTGCCTTCGCTCTGAGTGGGATCTGTTCCTGTCACTTTCTTTTGTGCTGGATTCTTTATTGTTGTTTATTTATTTTGACATAAACAGGAGCAATCCTGCAAGATAAATATTGTGCCATACACCAGAAGGCTGTCATTTTTTTTTTAAAAAAAAGGCAGTTCTAAAGAACCCGCAGCCACCAACTAGGCAGCTCCGTGAAACAGGCAGCCTGATCAATGCGCTCCTCTCCTCACTCTGCGTGTCTCTGCAGTTTAGTCACGTTGTTTACCTGAAGGGAAATGGGGAAAAAAGACCATATTGTGTATTACAGGGAGCAACTAGTACACTGAGCCAGCAGCAGCAGCCCCACAGTGATCTGCTGGCCACGTGGTCTCTGACGGGGGTTGCAGGTCAGTATCAGGGGGCTGGGTGTATATATTGGGAAGAAGAAGTGACAAAAGTGGTTCTTCACTATCATGGCTTGAAGGCAAGACTGGGGATTTTTCATGCAGCACATTCAAGTCAACAAGGTTGGATGCTTCCCAGCCTCTGGGGGAAACAGGTGAAAATGAGGGAGCAGGGGAAAGTACATCTGAAAATACAGAGCTGCTGTTAAATGGTTTTAAAGCTCTAGAAAGGTCAACACGTAGAAGCTGTTCCCCAGAGTGTGGTCCGCAAGTCCCTGGGATCTGAATTACTCGTTTGTAAAAACACAGATTCCTGAATCCCACCCCAGAAATACCGTATCAGTATCTATAGAGGTTGAACCTAAGGAGGTATATTCTAACCATCTCATCAGGGATGTTTTTGTACACTAAGATTGGAGAACCACTGATATAGAATATCTCTGACTTAAGAAAATGTAATAAAAGGCGAAACACTATAGCACAGAGCCTCCCAAATGTTCTCTGTCTATGGTGGTTTTAGTGTCCCAGTGCATTTTTCATGGCTAGAAGTTCCACTTATTAAGTAGTTGGTTACAAACAACCGAATAGGTATATCCTAATAACTTGGTAACCATTTAGTAAAATGATAGTAAAAATTGAAAAAAAAACCCGCTTTATATTTATCCACAATTACTAATCACGAGTCCTAATCACTAATGAGATATGTGTACCTGGTGGTCACTGCACAACTTTTCAACCTTGGAATCAGACCGGACACCACCACCCTCACTTCCTATCACATATTAATGTTCACACTGTCCTTCTTCAATAACCCACCAAGAACTTAACTTCTCAAAGAAATGAGGTCCTTGAGAGGAATGCAACGCAGCTGATGTTGAGCCTGGGAACTCCCTTGAGGTAGTATCGCACTCACTTTCTGACAAATGACCATAGCAATACTTCCCTCGGATATTTAAACTATTCCAGCAACACTCCTGTGAGCTGACTGGCACCCCAGGTTACTTTGATTCATAATCTGAGAAGCAACGATATAGAAACTGATTAAGCTGTTTCTGTTAATGAGAAACCTTACAGGGACTTAACAAAGTACACTGAGTATACGTGCTTAGATGGCCATTCTTTCAGCCTAACTTTATTAAGCCAGTAATGAACATCAATCAAGGTGGGTCTCCGATTTCTAGTGAGTCATTGTTTTCTGCAAACAGCCACAATCCCCTGGGCAGAGCTGTGTGCCCTGTGACCCTGTAACTCCACTCATAGCTGACTGACATCAGCACAAGATAAGGTAATGAGATTATAGCTCTGTGCATTTACAAATGCAAACAGACAGACACTGCTGGCTAATGGAGCTGGATCAGCTGTTTTTCCTCATTGTCACAGTCCGCAGGGGAAGCTGAAGGAATCCGGGGTGCAAGGAGTGGCCCCTCTTCTAGTTACATCTAACACGCCGCTGCCGAAGATTCCCTTTCCAATTCTGTGATCTTGTCGAGCAGAGCACTGTATGCAGGTTAGCTACCCCAGGGCAGGACTCCAAACACTTTGGCCCATGGCATCTTGGCATCAGAGTTGCCAAGGAAAACAACACAGTCAAGCATTGGATGGAATAAATCTTATAGAGAAGAGGCAGAGCAAGAATAGCTTCGATCGACTGCAGTGGTCCCTCATGGCTAGCAGATCTAGCCCTCTCATGCCGAATCAGGACCACCATCGGATACTGAAATACTGAAAACTGGAGGCCAGCCTGGGAGCCATTGATTTACAAGCTCAAGTAGAACAAAGGAACACTCACTGCTCCTGAAACAGGATGTTCTGAATATCCTGAATGGTATTTTGATACAAAATGGTAAGCCTGGCGCAGGCTTTGCAGGCTCTTTACCTCCTGGAAAGGAAGCGTTCCAGACCACCCAAGTCTCGCTCAAGCGCGGCTGAGTGGGGCTGAGGGGCTGCGCACAGGCGGCTCTTTCTCAACACGCGTCTCTGTTTGTTTAGACGTGTTTGCACATACGTGAGGAGGGACGCTTTAACCTGCTGGTGTGATAAAGATTCCACCACATTGGAAACTGGCTATCCTGGTGTCCCTCTAGCTACTATGAAATGCTGACCGTCAACTCCCCAAAAGACCACCAAGGAAGCATCGCTATGGTCTGAAAGTCTGTGTCCTCTCAAAATTCCCCTGTTGGGATTCAAATTCCCAACGTGTTGATGTTAGGAGATTTGGCCCTTAGGGGGTGATTTTATCATGATGGTGGAGTCCTCATGAATGGATTAGTGTATTTATAAAAGAGACCCAACAGAGTGTTCTAGCCTCTTCCAGCTGAGAACATACAAGAAGTCTGTGACCCAGAGGACAGTCAGCCATTTGGGAAGAAACCTGAGTTTGGTAACAATGATGGCACCTCAATCTTGGACTCCAAGCTTTCAGAACTCTAAAAAAAAAAAACTTCTGTTCAATCTCTTTCTCTCTCCCTCTCTCTATTTTTTCTTTTTTTTTTTTACAGTGCTATAAAGTGTAATGTACTTCAGAATATTCAGAATAGATTTGTGTTATTAAAGATACAACATCTTTTTCTTCAATAATTGTTCATCACTGTTACTGTGCATTTAGCAAATGCAGATTCCACTGAGTTCAAGTTTAGACACTTCTAAGTGCATTCACATCTGCCGCACAACGTCTCATGGTTTAACTGTCTGCATTTCTGCAGTAGTCGTTTACTAAGAATTTTGTACTAGTAGTTAACCAGTAAATATTTGTTAAATAAATCAATGGTGTATTTAATTCAGTGTTCAGAAGTATTTATGCTAATGTTAACAGATGAAAAATCTTTAAACCTGTAAGGGTTTTGAGTAGCTTCTAATGTCCGTGAAGCCCAGTGTGAACACCCGAGGGGAGTGTTCTGTCATTATTTGCAGATTAGAATGGAATCTCTGGAAAGGTCCCTGCAGTGCTCTTCTGGGGATGTTGTTGGAACATGGCATCATTATACCCATGACTTTATGAAGCACATCCAAATGCCTTCTTTAGATGACTGTGCTCCTTGCTACTTATATATTGAAAGTGATGATGTGATATTGTAACTAATTTCGTGAATAAGCTTGCCTTTGCAAAGCTGCTCATCTAAGGGCGTTATTTCTGACTGAAAAACTTATTTTTCTTTCTTTCTGTCTGAATGGATTGTTTGCCAGTGGTGAACTTATTTTTAAACCAGAGACAGACTCACAGACAGAAAACAAGCTTGCATTTACTAAGTGGGGAAGGGGGTGGGGAGGGATAAATTGGGAGTTTGGGATTTGCAGATACTAACTACTAAATATAAAACAGATAAAGAACAAGGTCCTACTGTACAGCACAGGGAACTGTATTCAATAGCTTGTAATAGCCTATGACAAAAAAGAATATGAAAAGGAATATATATATATTTATATATATATACACATACATATATATATGAATCATTATGCTGTATACCAGAAATTAATACATTGTAAATTGACTATGCTTCAATTTAAAAAAAAGAGCTACAAAATAGTAGTACCATAAAATACAATCATCAAGGGACTCCTCTTTCATTCCACAGATGTCTTCCTTTTTAGCCATGCGTAACTCCTTATTATGATCAAGATCAAGAGAGAATGCCAAAAATGTTTCGGCACCAAGGGACAGTGACTCAGGATGACATGAGGTGAGTGAATTCTACAAGGTTTTCTTTGCATTTGCTTCCCATGCCTTCTTTGCCTGAAACATCCGAACATCTGTGACAATTCTACAGTATGGAGTCCATCAGTTGCATGGAAACCATGATCTGTTCCATGTTTGAATGCTACTCTGTAGAAAAGTCAATGCGTTTAAAAGTACCACAGGCCCCCTTTGCCTCCTTCATCCACTAAGATGTACCTGTCGGATGCACTGCCTGGTGGATTTCCCGCTGCTACACTTGGAGAGGTTACCCTGAAACAAGCCAATATGGTTCTCTCACTCTAATGATTGTAACATATTATTCTACACCTGCCACTTAAGTGATGTGCTTTAAGCTCAAGTATTTTCAAGGCATCTTCGCCACAAACATTTTTGAGGAGATGGACTCATTGCATCATCAAGCCCATGGTTTTCAGAATATGCTTTAGAATCCTTGTCCATGTCCACAGACATTTACCTCATACTGCTCTATCTCATTACTGAAAATCAGTGAAATTTCTCTTCGTTAAGCCACCCAACCTGTGACATCCTGTTTGACAGCCCAAGCTGACTAATACACCTTGGGTATCAAAGGTGGGTAGCTCCACAAATATGAAAAAGAAGGAGTGTGAACAGAGCCGGGCACGAACTCGTGTTATAATAAGTTCTTTCTTAAAGCTTAATGAGCATCACCATTACCTGGACAGGACTACCATGATCTCAGACTACTTAAAAAAGAACACACAGATGTCTCTCTACCAGATAAGACTCCCAGCAGCCAAATAGCTCATCAAAAATAAAAGGAGAAAAAAAAAATAAGTTGAGAATGAAGGAAGCCAATAACAGGTTTCAGTAATAAGAACCGTAGCCATTGTTACTTCCTCGCTTGTGGTGCTATCAGATCAGGTAACCTTCTCAAAAACGCTTTATCTTTGTGGGGTCTTATCGCATTACGATTTTTAAACTACAAATTCCACTTTCGTGCATTGAGAGACGTATGGCATAAATCCTTGGGAAATGCTTAGAAGGCTTCTGATGAATGAAAACTTTGTGTCAAAAAATTTCGCAGTATTCCTCTGGGTTTCCTGGAATGTGGTGGCATCCTGCATGGTAACCAATCGCTGGGGGTTTTGCATCTCACCTTGTAATGCTCCTCACCAAATGGCTGGAGACTTGACTCCAAGTGGCCCCCTCCTGTAGCCTCTTCTGAATATTTCACCCAGAGTCGTCAAACCATAACAATAACAATAAATTTAGCTGACTACTCCCTAGGCACATGTTTGTAGTGGATTCCAGTAATCTAATGACAAGAACATTCTTTCAGTGCTAATGTCCTGCCTTTTTATGCTTTTATAGGTGCTGTTATTGATTTGTTTATATTCCACTTTCTTGTTAATGGTATACAGTGCAGAGTATCTAACACACCATTATCATATTTAACTCCTTTTTTTTTTCTTTTATTTGTAGCAATATCTGGGATTTCTTAAAGACAATAAGATAGAAACACAAGTAGTTAATCTTCAGCAGTGATGAAGATGGATATTTACTAGAATATATAAATGGACAGACCGGGAAACTAAAATGTTGAGATAAACTAAGATTTAAGCCATTGCTTCAGACAGGCTATAAAAATGTTATTAGAGATTTGCTGCAGAAACAAAAGAAAACTGCTGTTTCTAATTTTTTCTTGGCTTAATCATCCAAAAGTCTAATAAACTGTGTACCTAAATGAGAGCTGGATTTTTACAATTTTGAAATAACAGTGTGTTTATTTATCCCTTTTGTACCCCTTTTGCAACTGAAAATACAGATCTGTCATTTTAATTGGGCTTTAGATGGACACAAATTCTTACTTTCTTTTACAAATTGATTTTTTTTAAGAACCCAGTGGAACCATCACCATAGTTGCTTGGATGCATTTTCAATTACTCCAAGATTTATAATACTCAAGTTCTGCAGGATGTCTTATTTTTCTTGTTATCCTTCACTGGTCCAACCATAGTGCCTTAACTAAAATTCAGGGAATTTAATTGAATGCTCAGGGATGACCTCCCCTATTTGCTCAATTCTAAGATGCATGTGGTTTCATATTTTAACATTTAAAACTGAATTATCTGTAATGATTATGCATTTTTCCCCAAAGTATGTTAATAAATCAAAGGTTTTTTTTTTTTTTTTCCTTAACTGATAATGTCTCAGAATTGGGGAGGTGTGGAATCTGGAAGGATAAACATTCTCTCATTTTATGCTTTCAGACATCACTCTGCAATCTCAAGACTGAGTTGAGACATTTCTCCTTTACAGTCCAACAAAATTAATATGTTTTGAGCCCTTTTCACCTGCCAGACACTGTACCAGATTTGTTCTTAACTAGGAATTTTCTTTCCTTCAGTTTAACTGAGATATTGAAATGCATAGGGTTTTTTTGTTTGTTTGTTTGTTTTTAGCTTAAGAAAAAGGACATTCTCCAGATTAGCACACACTGAACCACTCAATGCTAGATTTCTTTGACCCTTGATTGTTGACGGTCAGTTGGATTGAGGATCCAATCCCAGTGGAATTTCAAAACTTGCAAAGCTCAGCCAGACGGCACTCACTCGGAAGCTGCAGTGATATGGGCAGATCTCACTACACAACACGGGGTCAGTCATCCGTAGAGCTTGATAAATGAAAAGACAGAGCCCCCGCCATTTAAGTTCAGTAGACAGCCCATCTGTATCTCTGAGTGCTGAGCTTTGTGTCATCCTTATCGCCTCAAACAGGAAGCAACCAATAGCATGGAAACAGTTGCTTAAAATAATCTGAAGCATCTGCTTTGAAACTTAAGTATTTACCTTCCCTTGCCCACCACCTTTAGATTATTGATATTCTCTTAGTCTCACTGCACCTATAAAGTGTTAAAAGAAAAAAGGAGTGGAAAGGAAAAAGACATGCACATCTACAAAAGGAGGGACCTGATCCTCTTGCCAAGATGCCATTTCACCGTGATATTGCACTTGTAAGTTACTGCTCTGCCATCAGGTGGCAGCAGTTGGAACCCCCGCTGTCCTACTTGCTAACCATGACCATGGCAAGTTACTCCATCATTCAACCTCTCTGTATCTCAGTTTTAATATTTAGAACATTGAACAATAATTTTTTGGTTAGAGTTGTGAGGATTAGAGAAGGTGAAGAGAAGATGTGGCAAAGTGTTTCACAAGGTGGACACATAACACATGCTCAATGAATAAACCACGTGTGGTTGCTATTTTTATTGTCCAGTTGTAGCCAATTGATCTCTTTCTACCAAATATCTTATCAGTAAGTTGCTGCCCAAAAGAAACTCAAGTTACAAGTAATTTAGCCAATAGGAGAGTGATTTTCTTTCGCTGTATGCCAGAATTAAGTTGTCGCAAATCTCGTTCTATGCACACACATACAGATAATGACACTACATAAATTAAATTTTCAGTTTATCATTTACGACAACTTATCAAAGAGCCAACCTGACATAAACACTAAAAGACATTCAAATGATAAGTTTACAGCGTGATAATTAGACATTTCATAGGTGGTTAACCTGCTTTTGATTTTTGCCTCTGGCTGAAATTCCCTTCTCCTACGTCTGTTCCTTTCCTCACTATTATATCCACTCACTCATTCAAACATAGTTCACTTTTCATTCGTTCACTTATCCACTTACATATCATTAGAGGATGTGGCTTTTTCCTCCCCAGAAATGGTTTTATTTATTTAGTTTTTAAATTTTTATTTTTTAAAAAATCCTGTTTTTTTTGCTTGTGGCCTAATGGTTTCACTTTTATCACTACAGCTAAATTTTGTTTGTGTAACACTTGCATTGCAATTTTGTTTGTGTCCAAGGAAATTAAAGTTGCATAGACATTTATATGTCCCAAATGCAACCCTGCTCTAACTGAAGTTCCTTAACCACAGGATAACTGGAAACTATTCCCAAGATTCTCTCTCCTGCTAATTTTTGTTGCCTGTTAAATGCTTCTTATTTCTGCTCTGTATGAAGGCTCCTCTTGAAGACACACTACTGCTCCCTCCTGGGGTGTGTTAGGTGCCAGATAACTGGAGATGTCAGGAGGTCCTACTTGGGAGTAGGTGACTGCCCTTTGAAGCTATAATGTGTTCTCTTTGAGGGCATCTTCCAAACAACTCAGAACATAACATGTTTTGGCTCAGTGTTAGGAAGAATGTCATAAAATGCTAGATTGCACTAGGATAGATTTTTTTTTTTTAAGGTGGTGAAGTTCCTCTTAATGAATAGGTTTAAGCAGAGCCTGGGGTATTGCTCATCAGGGATACTGGAGGTAAATTTGGGAGAATGATTAAACTAGGCAACCGCTGTAGCTAAGGCAGGTGCTTCCTCAGATACTTTGTTGCAACAAGTGTTCTCCTGTCTGGAAAACTAATAGAGAATCTGATAAGAAGAGATCTAGATCTCAGATATGTTAACATGTTAATTTGTGATCAGAAAGAATATTTTAAAAGAATATTTTAACTTGGAGCAAAGCTCAAGCTGGGATGTAAGTGGTGAGTAAGGGAGAGGATGACCCCAGGTCAAGGTCAGGATGGCGCCAGATGGGGGACGCTAATGGTAGGGTTTCTCTCAGCTGCGCTCACTGCCCTAAGGAGCCCGCAGGCACACAAAGCTAAGAGCATTTCGGGAACTGGTTAGGCTTTGTTTTATCCAGAAGCACAAACCCGAGTGAGACAAGAGGAGTGCAACATTTTGACCTGAAAATGAATGAATCTTTGGTTTTCTTCCTTTTTCACTAAGAGAAATATTGTGGATTTCCTCACGTTCACCAAATAATCAGCTTCGTTCTTCTTTTCTTGAGTAGCATGTGCTTGAAGGTTGTCTTGCCTCCTGCCATCACTCTTTCAGGTGGAATTTGACCATTCATTCATTTGGACAATGTTCATCGCTCTTCAACAATGTGCCAAGCACATCTCTAGATGATGGGATGAAAAGATAAATTGGACATGATCTCTGACTTCCAGAACCCACCTCAGACTTTTGAAAGAGTTAGTCATGTAAAAGAAAAAAAAAAATGAACAGCAGAGCCATGCAGCATGATAATTGAACTCTAAAGAAAAATGGAATATCCAAGGAATGAATTCTTCACCAACGAGCTACTTTTCAAGAAAAAAACATTACTCCACATAGATATTTAAATTGCCTGACTTGCTGAAGAAGTTCCAAGGCCAGGGAATATAAAATCGTCTTACGTTGCTGGAAGAAAGCCAAACTGTTTACTATTAAGATGCTTTTATATTTATTTCAAGACAAAAATCACCTTCCCATTAGGGTAACGTTTTCATTAGAGAAAAGAGATTATACCTACTTGAGGTTAAATTGGGTTTGTTTTCTTTAATAATTCATAATTGTTAGATATTCTTTTTCCCAGCTATATGAAATGAAATTAACTCATGTGATTCTTAAACATTCTCTATTGGATATATCGCCCTTAATAACTTACTAAAGATGCTGTAAAATTATTTTCAAGTAGAATGCCTCTTCCAAAATTCAGGGGCTTTAATTTCCAAATTCTTAAGATTGAGGATGGTGAGAAACAAGAAGAAAGGATTGGCAGCGTTACTGGAAAAAATTTAAACGTAAAGGTAAAAATCAGTGAAGGATATATTTAGAAACCCATAGATTCAGTCATTTTAAAGGAAACACTAACATTTGTTAATTTATTAAAGCAAATTAGGAATTGATCTCTCAAATATTCAACTTCTGGGTACATGATCCTAGATTTAACTGATGAAATTTTGCTTCAGCTCCTAATGAAGTATTGTACTCTGTGTTGTCTTTTTGTTCCCTTTGTTAATTTAAAACATTCAGACTCAATGCATGATGGTTGTCACTGGATTAGAGTTCCAATATTAACAATTTGTGCATCCACTTACCTTACATTGGATTTGCAGAAAAAAGCTTTCTGACTGATGTGGCTGTTTCTGCAACTTCTCTGAGTCATTAAAACTCAGAGTAAACACTGGGATGATTTATGCAAGGGCAAACAAAGGGAAAACATTTTCTTCATGACACCCCAAAACCTTATGCAGTTGAAATTTTGTTTAAGATTAAATAATGGGTGCTTTATTTAGATTAATTAGCAAAAAGATCACAGTAGTCAATAGGTAACTGAAAGACACCATCTGTTCCCTTTTCCAATTGTTTCTATGCACTTTGCATTGGTACCAGGGAATATGGGAGAATTAATTAGGCAGCAAATGAAATCTTCTCACAGATGGTACCCTTTTGCTTCCTGCAAATGCATACCAGAAAATTGTGTGTTTTTGCTTTCATCTTGTTTGCCTCCTTGAAAGTTTTGAAGGATGACTGGAGTTTGACCACTAGTTGACTATTTGAAAAAAGTAGAAAAATAGTATGGAGCTTAGCATTGAAAGAAAATGCCTGATTAAAATCCACATCATGAGATCTTCAGAAAGGTTGGAAATTTCACTTTGATAAGAATTTAAATCAAGTGATTTGTTTTTAATCCCAAGATTGTTGTTTGCTTTTCTTTCTCATCGTGTGGCTTTCAGTGTACCATAAGAATTCTGTACGCCAAATTCTCTAATCTCTTTGTATATCAAAACAGAGATCTGATTTGCTTTCTAAAAGCTGTCCTCCAAAGGTTGGGGTGATATAATTTAGAAAACACATTTGTAAATGTAGTTCTAGATATTTGTGAATCACAGAAGGAAATAATATAGCAAGACTGCTGAATTTAGTTTTTATTTTAGAAACTACTTCTTCAGAGGCATAAACTTGTGGTTGGAAGAAAAATGGATTGTTCCATCAGTTACCCTCGCTGGAAAAGCACTGTCACCTGACTATCTTTCTCTTATTTCTCCATCAATCTTCTGGAAATAGTGCTCTAAACTCTCCTGTCCAATCTCACTATCTCAGTCATTCCTTAATGTACTAAAATTGGGCTTAGGGCCACACCACTCTACTGAACTGCTCTTTCAAAAGCCATGAATGATTTCTTAAATTTTAAATGCCATGGTTTTCTCTGTGTAGCCTTTTAACATGATGCTTTTAGTCTTGCCCTCCCTTTAAGACCCTACTATCTTCTTCTGTGTCTTTTACCAACCCAAGTGGTGTCTCTGCATTTCTATTGGTTCTGCTTCTTTCAACCATCCCTTTGATGTGTATCCTTCTTAGGAAGTATCACACTCCCCACAAGAGGCAGACTTTTAAAGATGCCCCCCAAAGACGCCTGTCTCTTGGTAATTCAGTCAAACACTATTCCAGGTGAGACAGGAAGACAAGAGTAGACATTTTGGAAGAGGACCAAGAGAACAGCCTCAAACAAGTGGGCTTGACAGGCCCAGGAATGCAGAGCATCTAAAGGCTTGGGCTTCTGAGACAATAACCAAAGACCCACAGCAGTAAAAGGTTAACTCTACGTTCCACTATACATGTACATAGTTTCCAAAGGACAAATGTGAGACTATAAATCCACCACATAGCAGAATCACTGGACACCCAGTTCCCTGGAAGATAGAGATAAAGTCTTGACACAAATTCCTAAGTTGCTTTTGCAAGAAGCAGACCCCCCACTGGATGAAAACGGCTGACAGATCCCAGACCAGAAGGTTGATGATGCTCATAACTTCACCTTGATGCCCAGCAATCCAAGAATCGAACACAAGCTGACCAGGCACCCTACGCTCCCTCCCTCACACTCCCTTCCCTGAAGGTCTTCAGGGAGTTGACACTCTTTCCATCTTCTCCCTGTACACAAGCCATCCTTTCAATAAAAATCTTTGCTTGTCTAAGAATCTTTGGGGAGTGATGTTTATTTCTATAGTACTGCTGTCCAGGAATCTGGAGAGGCCCCAGTAACAGAGACTTTGCAGATGTTATTAATGTTACTAATCTAATAAAATGGATTATCCTGGACTATCTGGGTGAAACCAATGTAATTACATAAACACTTACAAGTGGAAGAGGAAGATGGAGAGACATGGTGGAAGAGGATGCAAGGGAGGTGCTGTGGTTGACAGAAAGTCAGACAGATCCCAGGTGAGACTGGACATGTCATTTCTTGCTTTGAAATCCAGGGGTATATGCCAAGGATGGAGAAATGCCTCTAGTAGCTAGAACATCCCCTGACTGTCAGAAAAAAAGAAAGAGACCTGTCTTACAACTGCAAGGAACTGGATTCTGCCAACAATGAATGAGCTGAGTAATGGGTTCTTCCTAGAACTTCTCTCTTGATAACAGCCCTGACAGCCAACATCTTGAGTTCTACCTTGTGCAGCCCAGAACCAGTCAGACCACTCTGGATTTCTGACCTTCACAGCTGTCAGATAATGAATCTGGGTTGTTTTGAGCCACTAAGTTTATGGTAACTTGTTACGGAAGCAATCGAAAAGTAATAGGCTCCCCTTGCCTGAGATGTGTGCTTCCTGACTTTGTTTCCTTATGCCAATGACCCCATAGCTGTCTCTCCATCTTCTCTGCTCTAGTGAGCTCCAGAAACATATTTACAACCTCTACCCAAATGTCCTGCAGACACCTCACACTCATCGGGATCCACAATAACAAATAACTTTTCTTTCACAGCTTATGTTCCATCTGGTATTTCCTTCCTAGATCAAGGTATTATCATCCACCTGTCTTGTGAGCCATTCTCTATCCCATACTGTTTCTCACAACTCTCATCCAACTGGTCATCATTCTTTCATCACTGAACATCTATTAGGTGCCACGGTTACAGATATACCAGATCCTTGCTTTAAGGGAGCCTTTGTCTAATGGAGAATGAAGTCATGAAAATATAAAAAATAATTTGAAGATATTGTAATTGCTGGAAATAATTTTTAATAATGTAAAAATTACAAAGGAGCAAACTTTTTCATTGAGTTAAGGTAGGATTCTAGGAAACGTTTGAATTATGACTTCAAAAATAAGAATGAGACAATCATTCTAAAATAAAGGTAAAAAAAAAAACTTATTTCAGGCAGAAAAAAGCTGAAAGTCCAAAACTGTTGAAGCAGAAAGAACTTGACAAGTTTGAGGAAGGGAAGAAATCTGTGTGTTTGGAGAGAAAAGAGTAAGAAAGAAGGCGTGAGATGACATGAGTTTAGAAAGATGATATGAAGCGAAATTATTAACAGCTATGGAGGTCACAGTCTTGAGAGAATTGCTTCCCCAGAGCTAAATAGAAAGTAATTAAATACTTTTAGCAAAGGACTAGCATGATCTGATCTGTCTTTTCAGAAGTGTGGAGATTGGACCCCATATGTTAAAGAGAAAAAGGGGTAAACCCAAATAAAATTACATTCATTCACTTGACAAATGAATTTATGGAGGACTTATTATATTCTAGCCAGTTTTTCCAAACTGGCTTGCTCGAGAGTGGAGGTAGGGAAGCTAAAGTGAACTGTAAGGACATAAGATATATTTTGAAGCTTGAACCATCAGAACTGAAAGATGGGCTAAAATGAGAGGAAGTGAAAGAAAGAAATAAATAGCTGATTCTGGGTTCATGGCTTCAGCAGCTAGATGAAGGGTATTTTCTACTGACAAAAGAAATACACAGAGAGGATTAAACTGGAGGCTGGTACAGGAATTAAGGGCTCTGTTTTGGATATAACCATTGTCAGATGCATATCCAGCACCTAGGTGCAGATTTTAGGAGTCTAATCCTTCACCAAGAGGTCCAGGCTGGTGAAGAAAAATGCATAAAATGGGTTTTCAAATCACTGAAATAGAGGGCGTCGCCTAAAGACCACATGCCATTAATCCTACTTCTGAAATGTTTATAATAGCTCTTTCTTCTTCATTTTCCCCTTCACCGGGTCCTGTCTTAGTTTGGACCCTCATCAAAGTGTCCCCCTACAACACTTCCTCCATCACTAGCAGGCTTCATTGATCATCTAACTTGCCTTAAAAGCCTGCGATAGATTGTGGCTGCTGGTGAAATGAAAAGTCATGAAAATTACGCTGGTGTGTGTGATCACTCTTTTCCCTTTGCCATGAGAGTGTCATGGCCCAGATAGATGGCATCTCTAGCTCAGATTCCACAATGAAGGGGACGTGTGAGATAGAGCAGTGTCCAACCTTCAGACACCCAACTGGTATGCAAGAATTAAAACTTAATTAGAACTGAGGTCTGTTACTGAAGCCTGATTCAGCAAAGCTACTCTTTCTCCCCTAAACCTTCCTGTTTAGTTGAGGGTATAAATAAATTTTGATTTAAAATTTCATAACTATTAAAATCATGCAATGAAAAGATCAAGAATTTTGGCAGTAAGTGGCATGTTGCTTTGGGATTAATGGAAATAAGTGAAGCTATAACAAAATTAGCCATATAGAAATATTTAATTTTCGTTAAGCTCTTATATGGCTCAACAGCCTGACTTACTTTCCTGAGGTAGGTGGATGTAACTTTTGCCTTGACCTTTAGAAAAACACCACTCCAAAGAGTCTATATGATAGGAATATGTAAGCCAAAGTCCAATAAATTAGATAATCAAAAAAACTAAAACGATTTTCATTGACTCTGATGATTGCATTAAATATTTCTTGACATTTGCTGAAAAAAAGAGGATAAGATGCAACTATTGTTGAAACATTATGGAATATCCAGGAAATTTTATTAATCGCTCATGTACGAAGTGTGCAAAGCTTATTTATTTCATTTAGTAGAAGCTTTGTGGACAATTTTATGATTTTGAACATCCTGTAGGTCTGTTGATTGTTCATATATTCATGCCACTGTTTCTGATGTGGTGAAGGCTTTCGCTAAGACAAGAATTTTTATTATCAAGCGACACTAGTTCACTTGATTTTATGCTTATATTTTAAAAATTAGCATCAGATTACCCACAGCACCATTCTCACAGTAATTTTTACTAAGAAAAGCCAAAATTTTCCACAATTGAGATCACTTAATATTCTTTTTTTCAAAAAACTATGCAGATCTCTTATATTTTGCATAAGTTTCTACAGTTTGTCATTGTTTGCTGAACCTTAATCCATAAAATTCTTGCGGACTGTTACATATTCACCCTACATCAAATAAAACTGTCCTTGGTAAAATTTTTTGCTACATATTTTCAAAAATTAATTGCACAGACATATACTTTTTGAGATTTTCTAAATATATATATATATATAAATTATACATATATATGTGAATACCAAAAAGAATATATATATTATGACTATATATATCATATATATGATAAAGATTCAAAGAAATATGTATATATATGTATGTGTGTGTATGTGTGTATATATATGTGTGTGTGTGTATGTGTGTGTATATATCTGTCTCCTGGTGATGGTCTTCTAGCTTGAACCCCAGGAGCAAGCCATGGACCCAAGTGCACTACATCATCATGTCAGCTTCCTCCATCACCTACCACATTTCCCCAGAGCACTGAAGGACATTCCAACTCTGATTTTGTCCAGCACTTGGGTTTCCTTATGAAAAACATAAAACTTCTGAAAACTTTGGCGCATTTGGCTCAAGGCCTGCCTAGTCATTGGCAAAACTCTCTGCCTGGAGCCAAGACCTGCTCTCGTCCCAGTGAGTCGGCTACCACACCCAAAACTCTGGGGATGACTCTCTGTTGTCCATGCTGACCTCAAGAGACACGAAAAGCCAAAGCAGGTTGGAAAGGTGATACCACTCATCACATTCCTAAAAGGTTTAAAAAATTCCCAGCAAGCTCATGAATCTGTGCCATTGCCGGTTCCTTCTCTTCCTCTTCTTCCACTTCTTGTGAAGTTGTAATTCTCATGGACAGAATATGAGGATTTGTAAATAATACTCATATTGCAGGAACTAATTCTTTTCTGAGAGAAACACCAAAAACAAAGTAGCCTTTAATAATTCCACCAAACAATGACAATATAACCTTTACCATTTCTGAGCGATGTCATTTCCCAGCATCAACACATCCACAAATGAGGCATAAACTAAACCACGTTTTCAATATTCTTCAATGCATTTTAAAAAGATCAAAACTTCCTAGAGTAATGCTTCGAAACATTATAGATAATAATGTGGGTATTTAAGGAAGGCCCTTGACCAGTTGATTATCAAGGACTTTTTTTTCCATTTGGTCTAATGGCTGGTCAATATTTTCTTCTCATTTTATTACTAGCTTGTCTTATCAATTAATTCCTGTCATTGGAGTATGAAGAATAAATCCAACTAATTCCAGTTAGGATTTTCAAACTGAATCATGTGTCAATTCACTTATTACATTCCCACTAATTCCATAAAGTACTGCAGCAACTTACAATGTGCAGTAAAGAATTTATAATAAATTAATATTTAGTAAGTTGCACAATAATTTATCAGGGAAAGTAAAGATTTTCTAAGATTTTCTAAGTACTATGTTTTAAAGTTGAAAAGCTTTGAATTTAAATGTTTTACATTTAAAAGCTTTATATGAAGCCATATACAGAAGACTGGGTGATCTAATATTCAAAAATCAAATAATAGTAATTTTTTAAATATCATAGTGCAAAAAAGTCTATGATAGACACTTATACCACAATGCCATTAAAACATGCTCACTGATGTCCTTTTTGACATCTGGAATCAACTCTTAGACACACTTAGCTCCATCAGAGCAGGGGAGGTGGGTGGATCTGCACTGACATTATTTATCTTGCTTTATTGCCAAAATAATGTCTCACAAATGAATCCATTCCTTTGATAACTCTGTCTTTCTCCCTTTCTCCTGCTCTCGCTCTTTGCCATCTGTCTCTCTCTCTCAATCATCTCAACTCAAAATTTTAACATACAGCCTAATTGTGTTGTATGTGTTTAAGAACATATAACCAACTGTTTGATTTCAATATGTCATTTTTTTCTTTAAAATTTTAGAGCTAGGGAAAGAATACTAATTCACTCTTTACCATCAGATTAAGTAAAAGTAAAAAATTACCCTAACAATTCTACTTCTGCCATTTTACCTATATTAATATTGAAAAAATCACTTATTTATCTGCATATTTCATATTCCAATTTGAAATATCCTCACAGTCAGGCAAACACTGAACATTTAGTGTCTGTAGTCACATTTCAAAACAGATTAAAATATATTCCCTAAGCCCTTCGAAAATTCTTTCAAAACCACATTATTAAAAAGACAACATGCAGCTACTTAAATTGGCACTCATCTCTTTCTTCATAATGGTACCATCTACGATTTGCTTATTTACTATTATATTGAGCACAGAACCTGGTTCATATAAGAACTCAAAATCTGTGTTGCTTGGAAAGTGACTGAATAACTAATTTGTTGATCAGCTTTTATGTTAATGTGTCAGCTGTGCTGAGATTATAAGCTTTGACCATTGCCTCCTTCACTAGACTTCTTGACCACAAGAAGCACATTTTTTTTTTGTATTCTAAGTGCTTTATACATAGAAGATAGTCAATAACCATTGGTTAGACGACTGGTGATTTTCAGCAAACATAACTGACCAAATGATCACAAGCACATATCAACAGATTTCACAGTAGAAAATGAGAAAAAAAGAAAGCTTGTGGCGTCTAGAGGCTTTATATGAGATCAGTATGTCCACTTTTGTGTATACTGAAGTGCATGAATACATTAATATTTTAATAGATGGTATATAGGTCAGTGTATCTATTAGTTTGTTCTCTGGTTCTTTCACCAAATGAACAAGTTAGAACCATAAATACTTGCCTAAATAGGTATCATTATGATTCTGAAAAAAAAATAAATAAAACAGCTTTGGTAATTTGTACCATTGTATAGGCTTAAACACACACACACAATTGTTGTGTACCTATCTCCTTATAACAGCCTTTTTAAAAAGAGGCAATATTAACATTCATCTCTGAAATGTCAGTTTCAGGTTTAGTGTCTATCGTGTATTTTACAAATAAATATTAGAGAGGTAAAATCAGATAACTATAGAGAAAGACTTCTTGGGTAGCCAATTTAAGGATGGGCTATCCATTAGAAACCACAATACTGTGTTTTCCTTGATTACAGAGGTAAAACTTGTTTGGTAAAGAGCAAACTGGTATGCGGTTTTCTAAATTGCTATATGACTTTCTGATTCAAGCTTCCAGTATCAATAAGAAGTCTCAACATTACATATAATGAAATAAAAGTTTATTATATAAGTGAATATATATTGTTATAAATATATGTTTATGAGATGTTCATTAGTATAAAAATGCCATCTATAAAACTATATATACACCATGCTCTTTTCCCTTCTAAAAATATAACAAAAATGTCTATAAAATATATGCACAGTTATTAAACAGTAGTTACCTCCAACTGATTATCTGTATTTTTAATATTTCCACAATTAACATGATTTATTGTGTAATTAACTACAATTATTGCTATGATAAAATGCAGTATTTCTTTAGAGCAGATTTGCAGTATCCTGAAAAAGACAGAGAAGAAAATGAAAAACTGTCCATAAAGTAATCTAAAATGGACATAATTTATATACATAATGTATGTGTATATGCATATGTGTTTATATAAATACACACACACACATACATATATACCATTACATAGGTCTGTGCACATGTGTATGTGATCCTTTTACTGAAGGAATAAGCGCCATAACACGTCGTACACACACTTCCAATATTTCTATTGTTAAATATATGTATTTTAACAAAGGGAAATAATGGTGTCCTGGATTATATCTGCTTTATAAACATTAGATCTAGACAAATGTCTCAAAGTGTGAGATTTTTTGAAAACATGATTTTTACTGACTGCATAGTATTTTACATCATTTTATAAATCCTTAAGTAATACCCTGGGGTTAGTCATTTGATTTCTTCCAGATTTTCACTACTATAAAAACTATTAAAATGAGCCTCCTTACAGATATTTTGCTGCTGATCTTTTCTCAAAATATGCACTCAGAAGAGGTTTTACTGGGTAAAGAATAAGAATTCTCAAATAACAGAAAACTTGCAGGGCACAGCAGGAAAGCATAAGCATGTTTTTTCCTCTGCATTTAAAAAAAATCTTTAAAAGTATTTCTATGTAAATATACATTAATTTAAAAGAAAATATGAACCAAGGGAGGGTTTCACCCATTTCATAATCCCAGTTTGCAACCACTATCAAAACTTTCTTCAGCATTTATCCAGCAATTTCCCATGTAAATGAATCCATATGTACGTAGACATGAATGGGCACATCCACTTGAGTGGATGTATGTATATGTGCATATGTGTTTGTATACATACGTATACATGTGTTCTCTTGCATAGGTCTGTGTGTGTGTGTGTCTGGGTCCCTTTTACCAAAGGGAAGCATGTTACCTCTGATTCTGAACCTGTCTTCACACTTCATGATATATATTATCTTTCTATATCAACATCTACATCATCTTTTTAATGATTTTTAAAGTTGCATAATATTTTAATTTTTATGCATAAAATGGTTTCATGATGAGTGTACATAATTTAACAGTTTCTTATTTATGAGTATTTAAGATGCTCCTAGAAATTCTTTTTATGTATACAATATATACAAAAAAGGGGGCCATAATTATTTTACTTGATTAGGTAGTAGAATGTGTTAGACTTTGTTGGTCCCTGACTTCTTTGGCGTGTGCTTTTAATTGCCTTTTCTTGTATATATCTATTTTTACTAGGCTTTTCATTTTTTCCTTGATATTATGAGTTCTTCCTATGCTTTGAATAATTTTTTGACATGTAACTGAAATATATTTTGTCCGTCCTCTTTTTTGTTTTTTAATATATAACTTGAATTTTTATTTTGCAAAACATATTCATTATTTCTACGAACATTTTTGTGATTTCTTAATTACACTTATAAAATCTTCTCTACCCATTTATGGTGACATCTATATTTTCTTGAAGTTCTATTGTAAATAATTTAAACAATTAATTAAAAATTTTATAAAGCCACTTTCCTAAGCTTCTGTATCATAGTATATAGCAAAACCTTGAACTGAAATAAATGGTAGATTTCACGCTAAAAAAAAAAAAAAGCCACAGAGATGGTGCCATTTCTCTGTCGTACATTGCAGGAGAGCTGCTCTTCATTGCTGATGTTAAAAAAAAATGGATGTAGTCATTGAAAGGGTCATGTAATTTTTAATGGGGTAGCCTACAGTCATGTCCAAATGCCAGCTGAAGTAATTACATTCTGCTTATAAGCAGTAGCAGTGTAATTTCAATTAGAATGGCATCAAATGGACTGATATAAACCTACGGGTTTGAGACCCACTCAGGTCACTGGAAGATAAATGAGACATGTGACTGGAGATAAGCTCAGAGGTAAAATTAATTTTTAGGCTTTCTAACGGCCAAAAGCCAATGGCCCGTTTCCAAGACAGGAAGATATGAGAAAGAAGGGAAGGGGAGGGTGGGCGGAAAGAAAGGCGGGTGATAGACTATGCAAAATATAATAGCAAGATGTCTAAGGTCTGTTTCATGCCAGACACGGTTCTGAGTACTTCCCATGCATTAAAGCACCGAATGCCCTTAACCACCCATGTCATTACCTCCATCATACAGATGAGGAAAAGGATAGGATTAAGTGATCAGAGAGATAAAATGACCCCCCTAGCTCACACAATCATTAAGGGGCAGAGGTGGCATTTAATCCCAGGCATTTAGACGTTAGGGTCTGTCACCCTCCACCGAGCTATGTTATCTCTAAAATCCCATTTGTCCTTATTATCCTGAATAGCATCCTCGGAAAGAAGTTCTTGGCAGCTGGTTTATAATTTTCCAATCTACTCCTTGTTTACTCTATTCCCTGTTCAATAATTAAATGAGTTAATATTTATAAAGTGCTTAAAACAATGCTTGACACATAGTAAGCAGCATGTAAATTTTATTAATGAGTAAAGTGAAAAAGCTCAGCTGTATTTATTGACTGCTTTTTGTGTCGCAGGCGTTCTGCCAGATGCTGGAAACACAAAGTTGAACAAAGGATATAAAATCCATATTCCCTTTGACCTACAGTCAAGTGGAGGAAAAAAAAGCCATTTCAAGTCAAATTTCACAAGTAATTAATTTATAGTTTGAGAAAAGACGCATATAAAAAGCCTGATGTCTTCAGGGCTCATGACAGGGAGACCTAACTCAGGTTAAGGTCTAGCTCACACAAGATTCTCAGGTGCTGACAGTGGACTGAGCACCAAGGGATGATGAAAACATAGGCAAAGAGAAAGCTGGGATGAGAGCCCTCCAGGAAGAGGGAAACTCAGGTGCAAAGGCCCTGAGGCAGAAGAGAGCCTGGCCAACCGGAAGTTCTTGGAAAAGGACCACTATATTCAGTTCATTTTGAATGAAAACATAGGCAGCATCCAGGCAAACTTCAGATGGCCCTCAGCGCTCCACAGGACCTGTCTACACATGCCTCGCTTTTTATTTCAGCCCGGCTCTCTGTAATACTTACGGCTGTGGACCACTCACTCCCTTTCTCACAGCCTTCCTCACCACCACTCTTTCCTGGTGCTCTAAGTGGAATTGTGATCACACCATTTCTCCCTTCCTGTTGGGCATCCCAAGCTTCCAGTCTCAACCCCTCTCTCTTATACCACAGATGTCACCCAGGTGAGCTCATCTACTCTTATGCCTTCACTGCCGTCTGTCTCCTGGTGCCACCCAAATCTGCACAGGCAGTTTGACTTTTAGCGCTGAAATAAAGCTATATATTTACATATTCAACCCTCTACTGCATGGTATCACCTGTGTGTCTCCGGAATGTGTGCAAATCAGTATGTCCAAGCCTAAACACCTTCTTCCCCTTCCAGGCTTTCTCCTCTCTCTGTTTTGGTTTTGAGTTAATGGAAGCCCTGTTTACCCAGTTGCCTATGTCAAACACCTAAGAATCATCGCTCACCTCTTTCTCTTCTGTACCTTTAATCTGTCGCAAATACCATGGCATCTACTTTCTTCATATTCCCAGAATCTCTTAACTTCCATCTCCGCCTCTTAGTGCAGGTACCCCTTATTTGTTGCCAGTATTACGCACCGACCATCTAAATGCTTCTGTCACTGGCTTTGGGTCTGATGAGCCATCTCTCATAGCACTGCTAGAATTATCTTCCAGGTATGTGATATGTTCACATCCCTCCCTTTTTAAAAATCCTTTTGTGACTCTATCACCCACAAGATCAAATCAGAACATAAGGCCTCCATGAGGCAAGTTCCACGTGCAATGAATGCACTGCTCCCGTTTCTGGCCACTCCTCCTCTTTATGCTGATTCTCATCTCATTCGAAACTACCTATTTCTTCTGGATCCAGTCATGATCTTCTTCCTCAAGCCTTTTGCAAATGTTGCCCTCTGTCTTTTTTCTTAATAGCCCCCAGGATAACCCCTTCTGTCTCAGTAAGCCTGCCATGATCCACTCCTGGAGCAGGACTTCATTTTTCACTTGAGGCGCATGCATCTCTGCTCTCACAGGGGTGCCATGATGATGCTTTGGGTCCCCAGGTATCAATGTCAACTATGACCCAGATCAACAGTCCTGAAGTCACCGTGTGTTTCTTTTCCATAGTGTACCAATGCAGGTGGTGACAGCTGTCCTTGGGGAAGGATGGGGGAAATCATGTTTACTTGTCATCATGCTGCAGTATCCTTTTACTGGATGCAGGCATCTCCTCTAATCGGTGGGTTCTGATTTAGAAAGCTGTCTCAGATCTAGACACTGGAAAAGTATAAAACATATGGATCTAGCTTTTATGCATACATTGCCTCTAATATTTCAGAAAACAGTGTTATTAATACATTACAAATAAGACAATCAAGGCTCAGTGAGATTATATAATGAGCCCATATACACATGGACTGTGCCACTGTTGAAAGGAAGGTCTGCCTCAGAGGGCAGCTCATTCCCCTCCCACCATCCAACACAGGCCCCAAACCAACAGCATGATCTGATATAAAAATAACTTTACCTCCAGGAGTTCATCTATATTTGCTAGAGTTCTAAGCCTGTCCCTTTTGTGTTAGTACAGTAAGACTGCTTTCATTCAAATTCCTGCTTTATTCCTTATTAGTTTATATCTTAGAGTGAATCGTCTTTCGATAGACCAGTTTCACTTATAAAATGCCAATAACAATAGAACCTATATGATAGCGTCGGTGTGAGGATTAAATGAGCTAAATTGGATAAGAGTCCTGGCAGAATACGGAGCATGTAATAGCCTCATTAAAGGTTAGCTGCCATCAATATCATCAAATTATTATCCTTATTATTAATTGAATAGTATATGTAAAGCAATGAACAATATCTGGAAAAGTATTAATTATTGTTATATTATTTTAATATTATTAGTATAATTAATAATGCAATTGTTATTAATGTCTGGGGAATATATAAGTGTGTTAAGATAGTGTCTGTTCTATCATGAGTTTTCCAAAAATGTTCACATTTAATGGTGCCCTAAGGTATACAGCAATTGTATATACATTGTTGAAACTTGAATATGTTTCTAAAAATACATACTTTGTGTTTTTCAAAGTCTTAAATGTTGGAAGACCATCACTATGCTTCAGTGAAAATCCTTTATACCACTCTCAGGTGCAGCCTCAAGTCTGAACATACGTGTACCTCTTGTCAAATTACCTTAGAACTCTTGCACCTGCATTCAAGTCCCCCAACTGGGAACAGTCCAACCCATCACCCCAATTCACTGATGGGAAAAAAAAAAAGATGATACATCCACTTTAGAAAACCATTTGGTATTTTTTTCATAATGTTAAATATACACTTACCTAGAACTGACCTAGCAAAACCTCTCCTACATATCCACTCAAGAAATTAAAACATACATGCACACAGGACTAAGCATTTTTAACAGCTGTGTTCATAACAGCCAAAAACTAGATATCATCTCAGTGCCCACCAGATGGGGAATGGATACGTAATTATCAGATGTCTGTCCAATGGAAAACTACTCAGCTAAAAAAAAAAGGAAAACCTAAGATTTATAACAACAAGGATGGATCTCAAAATATGAAGCTAATAATCTTCAATGAAAAATGCCAGACATAAAATGATAACTACTGAATGATTCCCCTCGTACATCATCTAGAAAAGACAAAACCACAGGGATCAAAATCAGATGAGTGGTTGCCAGGGGCTGGGTGTAGGGGGAGGGGATTTATGGCAAAGGGGTACAAGGAAATTTTGGAGGGTGATGGATTTTGATAGCGGTTATATCTGTATACATTTGTCAAGATGCGTTGGACTACATACTTCAAGTGGATGGATTTTAATAAACCATAAACCTGCTACTTAAAAAATACAGCAAAAGAAATGCTTTCTATGAAATATTTCACATTATTAGCAACAAAAATCCCATAAAAAGTCTTTCTAGCTAAAATCTGAATATGATGGTTTTACAATACTATTTAATTACACTTCCTTTTTGTATTTCAACAATTTCATTCATTTGATGTACATTGAGTTCCTGTTATATACTATGGGTATCAAGTCTACCTGATTAGGGAGGACACTCAAAACCCTGGGAAGATTCATGACTTAAGACATGTTGTTCTGAAAGTCTATGACAGAGCTCGGCTTGTACACGTATGCCTGGTGAGGTGAGACACCAGAGGAGGAGAAACCAAAACAAAAGAGAAAGTATAACTGAATTACTGACCATTCCCAACTCTCAGGATATTTTCAAAATGAAAATCCCCTTTTGTCTTCTAGTATTCTTTAAAATTATCTTTCCATGGCTAAGTTTTACTGCCTCTGGTTGGAAATTCAGGCAGGCCCTATGATTTTTCTGGCTATACATTGCTAATATAACATTCTATGGTGATGCCAAGTTGAAAGGTATAATCAAGGTTTAGAATAGCCAATGTAACGCACAAACCAATCCTTCAACGTTCATCCAAAGGCAGCATTGCAGATTTCCTTCCACCTGCCCACCTGCCTTCAGGGAGGGATTCTCATTGACTTTTCTGTATCCACACTCACCTTCTTCCCCATTCACCACCCATCCTCCATCTAAATGTTACAACTGATCCGTCCCTGGTGGGAGAATGTGGTGAAGAGCAAGAAAAGGAAGCCAGACATGTTTATTTGACTCCCATAAGTAAATCAAAATGAAACAAAACAAAACACAAGTATTAATTACATACTCCTGATGGCTGAGAACTCTCAGGCAGCTGGCCTGGCAACTAACTTGGTACTGATCATAAGAATTTCACAGAATATCAATTGCAGAAAAGGTTACTCTGGAAGGAGACCCAAACAAAAAGCACTAGGCAGCTACAGAAAGGATCAAACATCTTTGTTGCCTGGCTATCATGAGGGACCACCGGTTCTTTATCGATGACAGTTCTGTCCCACTTTGTTACCCCTACCTCCTTTGCAAAAGCTACCAGATACCCGTCACCAAACTACCCCACGCTTTCTGATAGCTCTCAATCCAGGACAAGCCCTCACTTTCACAAGCCTCCCCAGAGTCACCCAAACAAATGCAAACTCTATCACAGACACATCCTAAGTTTTTTACTGAGTCGACCCCGCATTTCTTCACGGTACAAGATGTCCCTTGCTGCAGTGAGTTCATAAATCTGGCATCATTTGATCACAAACACATTCTTTCTTGCGTAGGCTCTATGGCTTGCAAGATGGCTTTGTACTCTCTGAGCTTAGCAGATGCTTAGAGCTGATCCTTTCTGCTGTGAGCATGCTCATGGGCTCCTCGGAGGACTGCATGCCGGGTCCCTCCAGTCACATTTGTTCCACCTGTTTCTCCATTGCCCCTCCCTTTGCCCCTGTTTATTTTAGAGTTCTGCTCCTTATAAACTCTCTTCCCTGGACTCCCAGGAAGTCCTCCTAGGAAGATGTTGAAAGACTCTAAGACGGGGAAAGGCCAACACACTCACAGCTCCGACCCGAGGGAAAGAGTCATGCCGTCTTTTTTCCGTGATACACTTTGGCAGAGCGGGCCAGTCCCAAAGCAGCCACATCTCTTCCTCACTCGTTCATCAAGGTTGCTCACCTGCCCAAATACCTTGCAATCCTGGATCCCTCAGGTGGGAGTCAGGCATCATTCCTTTGTGCACCCCAACTTCAGGAGAACAAAGCTCAGCTTACCCCAAAGGAAAACATCTCTCCCAGTATTTCTCATTCTGTCTAAAAGCTCTCACCCTTTTGTGGGGTTTTAGACTGACTGTCAGTTCCTAGGAATCTGGACATTTCTACTTCTTCGTCAACCATGTCCCTTGGGATTTTCGCATCCATTGTACATATGGATGGTGACTTTGTCAATGGTACCAGCATAAAATTCTGTCTCTTCCTCTAACACTATAACCATTTTAATAGTCTCACTTTTCCACAATTTATAGAAGTCAAATTTCAAGTATAGAACTTTTCTTCTTCTTTCCCTGAACTTCACAGTTTTACTCTGAAGTCCAGTGATGGTACAAATTGTAATCTATAGGCTTGCAAGTAAGTTTAGTGCCAGAGAGACATTATTTTTCAGTCAAATCAAGATTATTGCTCCAGTTCCAGTCTGATCCATGGATGCCCGTCCCTGGACCTCCTTCCCACCAGCTATCCCCCCTCACTGAGGTCTACACACCCTTTGCCCACTGCCTATCCATGCCAGGCTGGAAGCAATATGCTTGCATGATTGTCTGCACATTGATGGATTGTTTTTCCTTAATGCACTTTCCTTCTGGATTGTTTTTCATCATTTTTGGCGAACGTCAGGGTATCTTTTTAAAGCAGGAAATGCTATTCAGATGTTTCCTTGTTGTTTTAAAAATTAATCTTTGATTTACTGAAGTGACTAATTCAAATTCTTAGTTCTTTATCAAGTTAAGCCCAGTTTGTAAATCTTATCTTATTTGTAATTTAAGTTTATTTTAGCAATCATTTCAAAGGGCCTTTTGAATAATTTTTGGTTCCATTTGCAAACTTTTGAAATTAAGTTTTTTCAAATGTTTTACTTTTTTTTGATATGTTTTAATTCCTCTTTGACCATTTCACCTGACCCTAATAATTACAAAGCCTATTTGACAACTTACAAAGCCTATTAACTAACAGCATTGACTATAAGAAATGCATCATTTTATATCCTTATTCATTATGAGAAACAATATATCATTTCATATTCATTCTCATTATGCATGGATTTCATATATGCAAATTTACTTATTTACTAAAATTTATTTGTAATTCCAAAATCAATGTTTATGGCATGTTCAAGGCCATTCACAGGCACATGAATGCATGGAGCAGAGAAAAATTCTGATTGCCTGCCCGGTGAGGTCAAAGAAGATGGTGTTCTTCCTTCTTGTTTCAACTCACGCTGTGAGCAGGTGTCCTTTCTGCAGTCTGTTTAGTGCTACAATTTGTGTGTGTGTGTGTTTGTCTTGTTGGTTATTTCTCTGTATAAAATGGTTCCCAAGCACAGCACTGAAGTGCTGGCTAATGTCTCTACATACAAGACCGTGATGTGTCTTAATGAACAAAATTGACATTTTGGCTAAACTTCATTCAGGCTGTTCATTCACGGCTATTGGCCATGCTTGAGTTCAATGTTCATGAATCAACAATGTATATTAAATAAGGTGTCTTATTTATGAAACACACATAAAACAAGGTTAGTTTGTTAATGAAAATGTTATGATCAGAGGCTTACAACCTAATTCTGTGTTTCCTCTAGGAATACAAGTTCAGTATTTGCTAATTTCATGGTGACCTTTGTACAGAACATAACTAGTGTGAACGTGGGAATCAGTGCTGCCTCCAAAAAGAAAACAGCTGCCAATTAAGCGCTGACACACCATTGATTGAAAGACACATCTAGAGTTCAACAATAAATGTGTCTCAAAAATGAAAAATGCCTCAGAATTGATAAAATATTTGACAAATACTTGATAAATAATTGATAAGTTGATAAATAATGCATATAAATCTGCTGAGTTAAATTTACAATTTGAGTGACCTTTCATTTTTCTTGGGTCATCCATCAATAAGCACGAACTTAGAACTGATTTCAACTCAAAACCGTAAATCTACATAAGTCACTTAATTATTACACAATTTAATTTGGTTATATTGTATTAGACCAAGTTCCATTATTATTATAATTATAAAAAAATAACCAATATGTACATTTATTTGTAAAGACCATTTTAAAAATCAAATTTTAAGTTTAATTATGTAAGTTTACAATAGTGTCTTATATTTGGCAAAATCCAGTATCATCACAAATGCCCAGAATGTCCTCCACAAATTACTGGTTTGGTTTGGTTTGGTTTTCAGATACGTAGCCAGGAGTAGAATCACTGGGTCATATGGTAGTCCTATTTTTAGTTTACTGAGAAACCAAAGGAGATGCACTTTTACAAGTATCATCTGTTTAGGTTTCAGTGCTAATGTTTCACTTGAACAAATAGTCCCATGACCAAAAAATCAGGATAAAAATTTTAACAGCTTAAATTACTATGTATGTTCATCTTTAACAATAATTAGGGGCTATGTTTTTAATATATAAAATAACAATGACAAATATCATCATGTTTAGATTTGCTTACAATTGGTGTACAGTGACTGCTTAATATGCATTCAAAAACTATATATGTCCTATGAAGCCAAAAGGATTTCTATGACCAAAATGATTAATACGGGTAGGTCTTAGAATGCCAGAAAAAGAATTGGATTAACAGCAGAAAGATAAGATGTATTTCACAGACATAGGAAAACAAAACAATTGTGGAGTGTTTTTTCTCCTTTTGCAGCTTTATAACAAAAACAAAACAAAAAAAAGATTGATAACTGTTGTCTTCTGAGCCCTGATCCATTAATACAACTAGCTAAATATAAACGTCAGGTAGTTTAGGGTGAGGGGGAATAACTACCCTCAGTACATTTGTAGAGGGAAAAAAAAAAGAATATAAGAGTTAGAATATTCCTGCATGTTAAAATTTAAATTAAAGAGTGGTAGAGTTAAGGAAGTGCTTTAAAAATAGTTGCCAATAAATTAAGTTGTTAAATTTAACAGTGACCCGTACTACCTCGCTCCTTCCCAGAATTGACATCCACTTTCTCTCTTTTGGGCCTCTGATTAATGCAACATTTATAATACATGGAGAAATAGTCGGTGTGCAGCACTGTAATGAGCTGAGGTGCCCAAATCTTGTAAAGATTCTATAACCAGCAGCTGGAAACTAAAATTAGGATGAAATCATTTAAGTCCAAATAATGTAACTTCCCCTAACATCTGTCAAAGACTTGGCTTTTAATCATATGGTTAGAAATAGGTATTGTGCATGAACAGAACTGTCCCGGGTAACCGAGTCATTGTCGATGTTAAAGTGAATCCTATGGTGATTTTATGGTAGAATTTCAGTTAATTTTCTGAAGATCCCACCACACAGGGACAGACCTGAAAAGTAAGAGTCTTTGCTTTGTTTTTGTTCTGTGCTACTTTCTGTTATCTCTGTGAGCTCTCTAAAGGGGAGAAGTTGTTCTGTCTCCTGCATGAATAATCAAAATCTTTGCTCTGGAGAGGCCATATAGAGTCAGGGAAACATTCTTTGAGACCCAGTAGGTTTTCTCATAGAGATTTGTACCTTTCTTGAATGCTTATCTTTTCACCTTATATATATATATTGTTGTTGTTGTTGTTGTTGTTCTCATTCTGCATCTCCTAAAAATCTGGAAGACTGTGAGGACCAATGAGATAGAGGTACATTAAAATTTCTTCCTGAAGTTGTAGGATTAAATACAAGAAGCAGAATTAAATATAATTTCAGATAAGCAAGGAATAATTTTTAGCTTAAGTATGTCACATGCAACAAATATTGGAGATATATGATTGATCAACATGTGTTAGACAGGGTTCTCCAGAGAAACAGAGCCAAGAGGAGATAGATATGTGAATATAGACATATACATGTATGATTTCTTATAAGGTATTGGCTTTCGTGATTATGGAGTCTGAGAAGTTCCATGATCTGTCATCTTCAAGCTGGACGCCCAGAAAGGTGGGTGATTTAAATTCAAAGGCCTGATACCCAGAGAGCTGGTGGAGATTCCAGCCCAGATCTGCAAAGCCCAGGAACTAGGAGAGCCAAGGGTAAGATCAGAGTCCCAGTGCAAGCAGTTGCACAGAGAAAGGTGACTCATTCCTTCCCCCACTCTCGATCCTCTTCAGGCCCTCCGCATGTTGCACAGTGTCCCCCCACAGTGGGGAGGTCAGTCTCTTTCACTCCGTCCACCAGTGCAGACGCTAAGCTCTTCTAGAACAAACCCAGAGATTATGTTTCACCAGACACCTGGCCATCCCATGATCCAACGAAGGTGACACGTAAAAATTAACTATCGTACTATACTAAAAAACTTGGTTATTTTCCCTAAACTCAAATTTAACTGTGTATCCTGTATTTTTTTTTTCCTTTTGGATAAATCTGGTAACCATACTAGGCACGTAGATAAAAAAATAAGTTTACGTGTTCGCTGACACGATATATAGTCTCTAAATCTCACTCCCAGTACTCTGATCGCATTTCTATGGGAACTATTTTGCTTTCCCTAAGAAAGCAGAGTGAATTTTAAGGAAAATTGTAAATGATTTTAAATTATTGTTTGCTTTTCAAGTTATTCATATAATTTTTCCCTCTGTTAGTTCAGAAAACAAGCAGTTTGAATCCATCAGACTTCTTTAGATGATAAAATTTGGTATGATTGGAAATAATACATTGACAATGATTCACTGAAATTATAAGCAATGTTTGTAAATGTCTTGAAGATTCGTAAGTGGAAAGTATTCTCAAAATCTTCAGTATTTTCATTATAATTTTTATATTTCCTTATAAATATTATTACAACTTAGCTCAGAGAAAAAGATCAGGTTCTCAAGCTTGGGGGCGGCAAAACTTTCTTTTTCCAATAGGAAATGCAGTTATAAATCATTCATTAAACTTCAATAAATCTCTTTTCCAGAAGTACACTCTGCTCTACTGGGTATCAAAATCTTGTAACAGCTAATTATAGAATGTGAAGGTTACATATTCTTCAGCCCAATAATTTTCGGATGCTAAACAAAAGATCAAAAGATTATTGTTAATAAAACTCAGTAAACTAAAAAGTGTAAATAACATGGGTGAAGAAACTTGGAAATGTCAATATGGTTTCTATATGAGATTTTACTTCTTTTATAAGTTAAACAAGAAGAAAAATTAAGGCAAAACCAATTTTTACTAGCATTCACTTTGATTTTAAAAATAGCATACATGTTATTAACACAGGTTTAAAAATAATAGAACCCTTTTAAGATAATTCTGCATGCTTTTGCAGGTTCTGAAATGATTTTCCTTGTTTAAAAGTAAAATGTTTGAAATATGTAATGGTAAATATGTAAAATGTCTGTTTCCCCCACATTAAGTGATCAAGAAAAATAGAAAGGGAATTAAAACATTTTTATCTGTAAGTAATTTTTAGGAGCAGGTAAATACATTTATTTAAAAATCTAGCTGAATTTTGCTTTCTAATTACAGAACCAGGATTTAAAGAGAACGTGTTTTGCATTTGAACTTAAATAGACTAACCACAAATAACCATCATTCTCTATCAGTGGGGTAGCACACTGAGTACAGCTTTACATCACGCTGGTCCCAGCTCCTCAAGAGGTGGCTAAGCTGTACTTATCCAGTGGCAGGTCATACTCCAGAGCTTCCCTGGGTTCTTACTGCCACAATACACACACCTCCAGCTGGAGCCAAAAATAATCCGGAACCAGCCAGTACAAATGTCAGTGAAAAGCCACCACTCTCCTAACCAGAGCCAATAAATGGGAAATAAACCCAGGTAGAAGGAACGATCTTCCTCCTATTACAACCTGAATTTATCACTTTGTGTCTTTGTTGTTTGTTGGAGGAAGTCATCACTTTGGAGCCCTCAGTATTGTCTCATTACCTCAGTTCTTAGAAGGTGCCAGTGCTCAAACCTGCTTGAGAAACTGAATGTAATCGGCGTAGGAGTGGAGGCAGGTCAGCTGAGTGGTGCGTGGTTTGAGGTGGGGACTCAGTTGTATGTTTAAGATGGTTCTCACTCTTTGAAACTTTTTCTTCTAATGTTTCCTTAAGTAAATTGCACCCTCTGTATACCCAAAACAAGAATGGTAAGGTGGCTGGCAGAGAAAACACTTGAGCCACTAAAACCAGTGTTAAAATATCTCTGGCGTTTTGAAATGAATGTGGTATTGCCACATCACATTGAAATCGTATTTTTAATTTTCCAAAACCACAAAGTGACTTAACAGAGGTCAATGTATTTTTCCTCTCTTAATAAAATTGTACTGACAAGGTTTCATCAAGTTTTTCCTTGTTCTTTATTTCTCTTCTTGTAGATTCTATAGGAATAAATAATAAAACTAGATCGTGAGAGGTTTTGTTAAAAATTCTTTCTTTCCTAATTAAAATGTAAATGTGTCCATATATATAATTTAAGGCTTTGTGAAATTTAGCTCCCTTAAAAAGGTGAAAAGATACAGATTAATAATTATACTTCAGTGTAGACATGTAAAAATAATTATGTCAATTATAGCCAACAATACAGTACTGTCTACTTAAAATTTGCTAAGATCTTATGCTGTGTTCTTATCACAAAATAATGGTAATGATATTGATGATGATGATGATGATAACAGGGGTCGGAGGAAACTTAGGGATCAGATGGATATGTTTAAGCCTTGGAGGTGGTGATGGTTTGTAGATCTATACTTATTCCCAGACTCACTGTGTTGTATACATCTAATACGTACCTCTTTTTACCTATCAATTATACCTCAATAATATCAACTGACATAAATACACAGCCTAAAAGCTGAAAGTTATGTTTTATTTGGCGGACACTTCTGAGGACTCTACCCCTTTGCGCCCAGGATGACAGCCTCTCAGATCGCTCAGAGGGACTGCTCCGAAGAGCTAGGATATGTAGGAGCATTACAACAAAGACCAAGAAGTTGGAACATTAAAAGATTACTTGTTAACTAAAGAAAACCAGGCATCTCAAGTTAAAGAATTTAGTGCCTTTCTATGTATGGGAGGAAGAAAACATTTGGGCTCGTTGAATTCATTCCTTTGACAAGCACCTAGCTTTCTAGGGCCAGTACCCCGTCCTTTCTTATTCTGAGTCCCCTCAGGGCGCACCACTGTGAGTGGCTGCAGGGGCTGGGCTGCAGGCTTGTCCTCACTAGGGGCTGGCGGCAGTGTCTGATGACTTGATGGCTTCAGCATTCTTTGTTTACTGATATGGTTTGTAGTATTTTTTGTTCACAATAATATGGTTTAAAAAATAATGTCAATTACATTTTAAAATCTGTATTATTATCTTCTTATTGATGTTAACTTACTAAAAACCCCCTTTCAAAATAAATAACCGTGACTTGAGGTTAACCATTGATACATTCAAATATGTGATATATTGCAATATAAAAATGAGTGCTAAGTAATTCTAAGTGCATTAAGGAAAGACAAAGGAAGTCTCTGAGTGAAATGACAGCAGTCTTGCAATAGGACTATGAACTCGGGGGTGAAACGCCTCGAGAAGACATTGCCTCAGGGCTACAAGGGAGGGTTGATTAAGCAGGGAGTTAAGTGATTGCTAAGAGGGCTTCTGGAGACACTGCGGGTTCCAGAAGAAACAAGAGAGTTACAATGTGAATGATTCAGGAGGACAGAGCTGGAATCAAAACTTGCTAGAAGAGGCTGAAAGGCACCCAAACCTGATTTTCATTCCCAGCTGTTCCTACCATCATAGATTAATTTCTAACCCACGTTTTTATACCCTGCTCATCCTTGACGACCCCACACAAATTCTTTCTTCTTCATGAAGCCTTCCATGTATGTACTGCCAGGTAGAGTCAAATATTTTTCCTCAGAACAACTTATGCATCCTATATTTTAACCTATGACGCTGGTGTTCATAAAAAATGTTTATGTTTTACTCGTCTTTCTATGACCTATGGTCCCATTTCACAATATCCTTTGCGTAGTACAGGCTCAAATGGTAAACTCACACCTATGAACTTAAAATTTGTTATTTCATTTGTTTGTGACTTATCCCAAAAGACCGTGGCTTATAATAAAGTGCCATTTTGACAGGATCCAAAAGATGATGTGGAGGTGTTCACTTAGCCAAAGACAACTAAATCGTGGCCATGCTCAGAATCAGTGTGTCATATCCCCTCTTCACGCTTTACCAGCTGATTGCATTTAGATGTTTTATCATGCGGCTTATGGGAAATTACAAAAATTGACAAATTATTCAAGGTCCCCAGGATGTATCCTTTACAAAAATCCAGAGCCCTCTGTAAAAATACTTAGTATTGAATTGACTGGGTGTTTAAGCAGATTAGAAACTAATATTGAAAATAACCGATTCCAAGTGAAACTAAGGCTCATATTTGGAGTGTCATAAAGCACACATTAGATTTTCTTTTGGCAATATTTCCTTCTGAAATTGAAAAGAAAAATGTTATTTGTTGGATCCAAAAAGATGTCTTCATTTGCAACATATCTTTAGTTAAATCTGTTCAGATTGTTTGGGTATCATTTTTTTGAAATCTCACCAAACTACAATTAAAAACCACTTGATTTCAATGTGTAATTCAACCATAATAATGATCAAGTAGTTTAAAAAATTTTCTCAGTGCATCCAGGAAAGTTAATACATTTGCTTTAATGTGACGATCCAATTAATTTCAATAAAATTAGAGAACCTGTTGAATGAAGAACGCTGAGCAACATATTATGTCAGCTTAAACAAATACATGAACAAATGAGGCACAAGCCTGTTTTCAAGGATCTGACAATGTAGCAAGGATAAATAAAGTGATCACTATAAGATGTAACCAAAATAAAGTATTTTAAATAGCAAGTATCCTAAGAAATATAAAAACAAATTAGTTCAGTATTCAAGGAGAGCTTGGTGGCGAAGTGGGGCGGGTAGGAATTTTGAGAAAGAAGATGGATTTGAAGGATGAATAAACATGTAACTGGTATTGAGGGGAAAACAGCAAAAGCAGAGAAGCAGGGAGAACAAAGCAAGCTAGAGGAAGAGAGTCTTGCTTGATTTGGCCAAGTAAGTGCCAAGCAGTGGGGCGATTGAACCTGGTCCCTTCCCCACCACGCCTCTCCCTGATGAGGATGGGACTACTCCAAGCTCCATTCAGTGATGCTCTAAAGCATTAATGTATCCGTCTCTTTTCTAAACCAGTCAAACCTTGCTCCAAGGATCTTATCTGAGCCGTGTAGTTCTTATAGGCATGCAGGTCAGTATCTTTCCTCTCCCACTGAAGGTTTTCATGTTATTACCAATTGTGAAGAGAAAATCTTAGTTAGCTATTAAAGACCTTTGGATATTACCAAGCAGGTGAAACTGGAGGCAGTTTCCAGGCAGGAGCAATTTGCTCTAAGGGTATCTGAAATTACAAAATTACACCTTGTATGTAAGTGCCTCATATTTTTCTTTTTCTTTTTTTTCCCCTTTTATCTTTTATTGAAGTGTAGTTGATTTACAATGTTAGTTTCAGGTGTACAGCACGGCAATTCAGTTGTACATAATTTTTTCAGATTCTTTTCTATTATCGCTTATTATAAGAAATTGAATACTGTCCCTGCCCTATACAGTAGGTCCTTGTTGTTTGTCTATTTTATATATAGTAATGTATACCTGTTAATCCCAAACTCCTAAGGTGTGTTGTTTATATATAGTGGAATATTACTCAGCCCACTTGTTTCTAATTCAGTGAAATAAGGGACAGAAAGGGAAGGACTTACCACACAAAGACCTATCAAATGAAAAAGACAAACTGTGTATGTGAAAAGAAATTATTGTGACAAATTTTTTCTCTTTCTTGACTGATCTTGAGTAGGAAAATCTCCAAACAGTATATTCCCAAATTAAAAATCAATACAGCTTCTCCTTCAGACATGCCAGGTGGGCTGTACCCCAAGTGGAAATTTTAGGGGTGCACCGACTTCTATAGCTCAATGGGCTCTACTTCCTGCAGTTAATGCCGAGGGTTCTCTGATTGAGGACACCAGAATATGCTTCTTACACAGCAGATCTGGAGGTGTTTACCAGTCAAGCATTCCAATGAAATGAAAGCAACTCACGTAAAGAACAGATATTGTAGAAGTTTCACAACTGAGAGAACATCCTGTTTTTAGGAATCACTTAAAATGTTTTTAAGATCGATTTAAAGTCATTGAAATGTCTCAATGTCATCCACTATTTTGGGATAAAAAAATGAAGTTTAAAAATTTAAAATAAGATTACAATAGCATCTTTAAACTGTTAGGAAGAAGCATTGGTGTAAAATATGGCCTTTCAAGTTGAAATATCTGAGTCTTGCTACTCAGTATGTGACATTGGATAAATTCAGTCACCTCACTGACCTTCAGTTTTTCCGTCTGCAGAATGGCTCATGATTATTATTAAATTCTGTATTTTAAATGTTAACATTTATAGTATTTAACATTAGGGAGGCATTTCAAATATACTTTATATGTTATATTAAGGAGATAAGCTTAAAACAATTATTTCATAAGAAAGCAAAATGTCAGTTTACCAAGTTCAGCAAGTCCAAATTATGCTGTTTTTACAGGTAACTGTTGCAATATACTATTTCATATATTCAAGCAAATATCTTACATGCTCTAAATTTCCTTTTGCAGCCCATCTCTGGAGATCCCTGTTTTTGTACATTACTGAAGTTGAAAAGAAACTTTCAGATGAAAGAGGTTTTATACTGGCTCAGAGAATGGATGGCTGGGTTTTCAAAAACAAACTCAAGACGGATTTTCTGTATGTCAGCTTCTGAGAACTAGATTTAACTGCTAAGCTGCCCAGTTCAAAGATAATTAAAAGTTATCTCCTTTTCACTGATTTCCAAATTGGAAAACATACGTGGCAATACTTAGTAATACAACCTATGTCAAAGGTTTTAAAAAAGTAGAATACCGAAGACCAGCTGGATTTTATCAGTCAGAATAAAGTTTTGATGTTATAAAGTACACTGATACTTGCTTTTAATTCCGTGTGATGGGAAACTTCTCTTAAGGGAGAGAGCATGAGAGAGAAAAGGAGGTAGATAACAAGAAATTAGGATCAGACAAAAAAGATGCAAAAAAGGAAGTGAGAAGAGTTTCCTGAGGTATCAATATTTGGGATTCTTTTTTCAAAGCTGACAGTTACTCAATATAATTCCCAGGAATGAAGCTCCATTACATCATTCATTCTTCCATTCATTCATTCTTGCTACCAATAAATGCCCAGTGCCTTTTTTGTGCCAGACACTCTGCTAGCACCTGAGGATACAGGATAACTAAGAGAATATTCCAGCACTGGATGAGAGCACAAGAGACCTCATGGCCAAGTGACCCAGCAGAAGAATGAACATTGGGTTTACCAGTTCATGGTAGAGGAGACACCCCCACCATGCTTGGAAGAGCCAGAAGTTTTAAAACAATACATCTAAAAACCAGGGTCAACATCTAATCCCCTTCTATATTACACAGCTATTTACTTAACAAGAACATCCAGCAATGATCAAAGCTTTTCCACTGGCTACATTTTCTTCTTATGCCCTCTTACAAAACTGGAGGAGATAAATGACCGATTGGATCATCAAATCCATGACCGCCACCCCACCTAATCCATGAAAAATGGGTCTCTAGAGTGCCTTCTAATCTGTTGTTCATGGAGTCTTAATAACTCAGAGGATGGGGTTTCCATCACTTCCCTTGCACGGTAAGTCCGAGGAATAATAAATTTCAAAGTCAAGAAGTAGATCCTGATATAAATCTTCATTAGGCTTTCTTGTTTATGTGAACTTGTGAACATGTGAGGAATGCGTTCATTTGCCTGAGGATACCTAAGTCACAACTCATCCTTTTTTTTTAAATAGAACGACGGTAGTTCACTTTCATGTCGGGATTAAGCAGAATCAAACAGCAGACACTGTAGATCCCATTAGTCCCACCTATGGATGGTTCACAGTTAAGCCCCATTTCTCCTGGATACCCTAAATATGCAAATCTGCTGACTCCACAGGGGTCCACCTGGACACATTAGAACAGTGCCTGCCAGGTTGGTGTAGAGCCTGGCAGTCATAAGCCTTCAGACTGAAAAGAATGTGCTCTTTTGAATCATTTCTATGATTGCATTACCTTGTAGTATCTTTTCATTAGCTCTTGAATCTGATATTTTTAAGTACCATTATTCATGAATTCAATGGATAGATATTGGAATGTAAATAGTCCCCTTCCTCATGGACCTTATAGTGGAAGGAGATCATGTTAAAACCTGGATTTCCGACTTCTCTTGAAAAAGAACGATCTAACAACACTGAGGCTGATTTAGCATCCCCCATCACCTGGTACTGAAGTCTGGCCTCCACCCCCTTTCAAAAGGCACATCCTTGCCTGTGCTCCTCAGGGCTCACCTGGCCTGTTTCACTCCTGCTGTCACCTGGCTGACTGCTGTAGATACATGGGATTCAGGTTGCTGACTCAGCGATCACCGATGTGGATTCCATGTGCTAAGAGAATGAAGATAAGTCATATGGATGAGAGAAATGTTTCCTTATAGAGTTCACAAAGTGTCAGAAAGAAAGATAAACAGTTCGAGACAAAAGCTATTAGGTTAGGCACTAAAATACAACATGAACTTGATGATCTAAGGTTTCCTCTAGCTTTAAAGTTCTACAATTTTACGCTATGTAAGAAGGAAAATAGTTTTTATTTAATGAGGCAAGTTTTAAAAATTATTAAAACGTGTTTTCTTAAATATATGCCATTTTCCCTTTACTGTGTCATAAACAGTTTATATAATCCGGTCAATGTTATGCAACTAACTTATGGGCTTGAAAGGCAGAAAATGTGCACACAATGATTTTGTGAGATTTTATGCTTCTTTTCAAGTGATAAAATAGACTAAAATGTGTATCTCCATTTTCACTTACCTAATAGGAACTTCCCATTACCCTTTCTTTATATACAGAAGAGAAGATACAGTAGGGCAGAAACTGCCAATGAATTTGTAAATGGCACTGCTGAGCTCTGCTAGGGAAAGGCATTGCCACCTAATGGGTGCGTTTAGAAAATATTATTCAGGATCTGGTACTTTCCTTACTGAAATGGCAGTGTTGGGAAATAATTATCCAAAGACATTCTTAGTTTATATTGTATAAGGTGTAACCTTGGACGTTAAAGCCGTGGCTCAACCAGCACCATTTTTTAAAGAAACTTTTCACATGACTGCTGGGTGGCAAGAAGTTTGATTCTCGAACTTTTACGATGTTACTTGTAAAAATTCAACCTGCAAAAGGACACGGTGTGATTTCACAGAGACAGAAAGTAGAATGCTGGTTGCCAGGGCCCCAAAAAGGGGGTGAGTTGGGGAGGGCTATTGCTTACTGAGTACAGAGCTTCAGTCTTACAAGATGAAGAAAGTTGTGCAGACAGATGTTGGTAACAGTAGCACGTTATTAACCTATTTAATACCATTGAAATGTGCACCCCAAAACGGTTAAAACAATAAACTTTATATATATTTTGCCACAATAAAAAAATAAAAAAAGGAAAGAACCAAATACATTGGAATCATTTGAAGTAGAATATTGATAACGAATACCAAAATACTGAATTTTAAGACACTAACAACTATGAGATAAATCATCATACGCACTAAAAAAAAAACTGATGCCAATTTAACAATGACATAATACATTCATTACTTTAAAATTTTATTACATATGCACTGAGATAATTTTTTTAGATTTATTTAGAAGTGTATTCTGATTGTACAGCATGACAATGCACATTTAAAATGAAAATTCAACTGACATAAATTCTTGCCAGTTTCCCCATACTTTCTGCATGTTCAAGATTCACATTTTCGTATCACTTTTGGACTAAGAGTCATGACTATTTTACTATATAAGGTAGTCCTCAGTGCAGTCAAGAGCACTAGTAATAGAACATTCCTTTTTTAAGAATGCATTAAAAAAAAAAAAACACTACACTTCATTAGTGCTTCGCTCCTAAAGCAGGCAAGCAATTATTAGAGTTGAGCCTAATTTGGACTCCTGCTGTGGAAATGTTCTGAACTTGTCAAGTTCACCCCTTTTTCTACCTTTCCCCCAACACTTTGTTTCCTAGGAATTAAAAAACTGGCCCATGAGTGTATCATGAAAACTGCTGATACACATTCTGCCAAGTTCAGGGCTAGCCCTTTGGAGGGGGTGTGGACATGCCTGACTGACAGCCATTGAAAGATGCTGCCTATTTCTAGACATGACTTGGTTTCTGAGATGTTAAAAACATTGCGGGTAGGGGAAGCACATACATTGGGTTTCCAGGGCTGCGGTAACAAAGTACTGTATCCTAAGGGGCTTAACACAACAGAAATGTATTCCTTCCCACTTCTGGAGGTTGAAAGTCTGAAATCAAGATGTTGGCAGGGCCACACACCCTCTGAAGGCTCTGAGAACAATCTCCCCTTCCCTCTGCCCTAGCTTCTGGTGATTGCTAGCATTCTTTGATGGAATACAGTCATTGCCATGAACATTTGTGTGGACGTATTGAATAACCGTAACTATGCATAGTAGGTTGTCCCAATTTTATGTACCTGATAAAAAGGAAGCCATTAGGTAACTTGCCCAGAGCCACACAGCAAATCACTAGTGAACCCTAGACTTGAGTGTACATTTGTTCAGCAGAACAACCCATGTATTATAGTTTCTGTTTGCTGCATCCTGCTGAGGCTGGGAACGATGCTCTTATCTTCCATCTGTGCCCCAGCTCCACACTTCAGTGACCCACTCGAGGTTCCTGGAGCTGAACTCTAGAAGCTGCATCACCCAGGCAGCTCTTCACTCTCCCCTCATTGGGTTCCGCCAGTGGGACGCATCAGCAGGAGATATGAGGGTGGGAGCAAGGCAGAACAGCAGAGGTACTCCCCGGCTCCTTCTCTGCTGGCCATGGGTTGGCCGTGGTGCGTAAGTCCACCTCAGTCTCCTATTGAAGGCCCATCTCCATGTCCTGCATTTCCAGTTGGATTGTAGTGATGCTTCTCCTTTGGGTACTCTATGATCCCTTCTTGGTTTCCCTAACCCTGCCTCTAGATTTATAAAAGTTCTGATTAAGCTTTCTTCAAATATCCACGAGGGTGCCATCTTTCTCTCCAAACAAAGAAGCCAGATTGGACCTGATTTCCCAGATAGCAGGCTATGCCATGGATTCTTTCAGCTGGATGGGGCCCCTTACAACATTACTGGCCAAGAAAGAAGAGAAATCAAGTGTCTTCTTGGGAGACTAGAAGGCAGAAATGCGAAGGGCAAAAGTAGATTGAACTTCTCAGAGCCATTGTAAAAGACGGAATCCAAGTCAAATTAAAGACTTTTTCTTTTAAAAAACAATGGTTCCTCATCTTTTCATCTTTTTCTATGCATAATTCCCATGCCATGGAGCCCAAGATTTTGAAGATTTTATTTCAAGAATGATGATAATATAATTAACTTTTCTATTAGCCAATTAAGAGTACCAAACTCAGCTTCTATAATGTGAGCAAAAGCAGAAAGCTAAAGAAATAGAAAACAAAAAATAAATAGGGGGAGGGCATAGCTCAGTGGTAGAGTGCATGCTTGGCATGCATAAGGTCCTGGGTTCAATCTCCAGTACCTCCATTAAAATAAATAAGTAAATAAATAAACTTAATTACCTCCCTCACAAAACCAAAACAAACAAAAAATAAATAAATATTTTTTAAATAAATAAATGTTTTAAAAGTCTCAGGAGCTTAGTAGAAAGAAAAGAGTTGATATTGACATCATTCCTCCAAGCCACCGTCCTTCCCACCTCTGTCCTAAATCTACCCTGACAAACTTTTGGAAGGGCTACAGATCTCTAATTGGGAACCACTTCCCCAGATAATGACACAAGTTTGGAATATTTGGACAAATACACATAGACAACATTAGAAATTCATTTTTAAATTACACTTTATGTACTGAAGTCATTTTTCTGAGCTGTATTAAACCAACCTCACAGTGACAGTCACTAAGAAATGGAAATGGAGCTTAAACGTTTTTTAATGCTCAACCTTTCTGTCCAACTATGGGCTCATCTGAGTCACTAGGTCAAAGACAATCATTTAAACTAATATCAGTTATATATTTAAGCAAACGCTCTGCCCGGATAGATATGACTCTATGGACAATGAGATTAGACGTCAACTTCCAAAGAGAAATAACTTTTTGTCTAGATTTTCCAAAGAAGAATTAGACAGAACCTCCCATGCAACTTTGGTTTCCTGAATCGTCTTTCAGTTTACTCTAAAGTTGTCCTCAGGGCTCACTGCTTTCCTTGCTAATATCTTTAGCAACATTGCTAAAAGATACTTGAATTTTAGAGATAAAATACCAGGGAAATTTAACTTCTATGGCTTACATTTTGGTATAAGATTCTATTTTGATTCTCAACTTGCAGGAACTTTAATTAATTAGATGTCCCTTGCAACTAATGTATGAGTTTCACACATCCGTTTAAAAAAACTCAGTGTGGGATACAATTAGAATAAAACAGGCAGAGAAAAACGAAGAAGCACTTTCTGAAGGTGTAAGACAAGTACGTAAATTCACTTATACACAGTTTCTCGGGAGGGAGATAAGTTAAATGCCTAAAATTGTAAATCTTTCTGAAATGACTGGAATTCTACAAAATAGGCAGAAAAACTTTTTATAATGCTTCCCGACTGGGCCGAGTATCTGGTACTGGTTTTCAAAGAGGGCAGTCCAACTGAGAGCCCTAAACACGAAAAATTATTTGTTATAATGTGATATGATGTCTTTCATATTTTTGCAGTTTTCTGTGCAAGGGTTCCTGATAGTCCAGAGGTCCTACTGAGTTCTCCAGTGACTTTCCTCCCGTGATAATCACTGTCTGGTTTTGCTTGGCTTCTGTGATGACCTACATCAACTTGCCCATAAAGATGAGAGCCTGGTCCCTTGGATCTGAACCTACATTGGGCCTCTCATCAAACGCTGGGTTTTGTCACCATACTGTGGGGACACAGAGGACAGCAGAGCCTTAAAGCAGCCTACATCTCCTCTGAAATCCTAGTAACAAGATACAATGAGGTATGCTCCAATTCATATATTGAACCAAAGAGCATGAGCCCATTTATTTTGTCATTGCTTCTATCACGGAATAAGGGGCGGTAAGGGATAGACAGAGAAGAAGGAAAGGGGACCCTGGTTCATAGTCTTTCTCTATTTAAGATCCTTGCCTATATCTCAAGGGAGTTGTATCCATTTTCTAGAACTAAAGTAACAGGAAGAAGTAGGTTGACATGATCAAGTGTGTATATGTTTTTTGGGTTTTTTTGTTTTTTCCTCCAAGGCAGAGCAGAGGTAGCTTGAAGCTGCAAATACGGGAACAGTCACACACTCCTCTTATTTCAGCCTAAATGTGAATTTCAGGAATATTCATCTTTGATGTTTTTTCTTCCCCTTTCTAGCTTTCTTGGCTTGTTCCAGCACTACTTTCTGCTACATTTCTGCTGGTGTTAGTGTACTGACTACAAAGGAAATCATTGTCTATCTCACCAAACACTTCGGAACATGAGAAATATGTCACCATAAACAAAACATGAGCGGAAGATAACGACCTGCTAAGATTCTTTATTTTGTAATGTTTACTCGGCAGCCACAGCAGGCAAAATTGCAAATGAAATTCATGCAGGAAAAGCTTCTAGTCAAGAAATACACTCCTGCAGAAAGAATTGCTCTCCAACAAGTAAACAAATTAGCTCATTTTTAGCAAAGGGACTGATACATCTTAATTGACACATTCAATACTGAGTGACAGAAAGGGTAGGTGGCAGCCTTGTCATGGCACCACAAGGGGTGAAAAGCTAAATTGCAGCCCCTTCTCAAAAACTCTGGAGCGGCACCAGTTGTGTTGCCGTTTTTTGTTTCATTTGCTTTGTTATTGTTGTTGTTTTGGAATTAAAAACAACAACAACTCTACACTGTCTATGCAGCGTAACACATAACACTTGCCACAGAGATTGGGGCAAAGCCAAAGATTAAACACATTGCTATTTCTGCAGGCTTTTGTATCTGTCTTCACACCAAGTAGGGCCAGTCCAGCCTATGAACAGCTTCACATCAGTTCTGTTGCTTTTGCCAGCAAATTAAGACAAATATAAATCCTTTTTCTAAAATGGGCAGACTTTGGAATTAAGGATAGGAAAGATTTTGGATTTGCAGTATTAGCAGCAGCAGAAATAGTAAGTGCCATTCTTTTTTTTTTTTTTTTTTGAGTATTTACTCCAAGCCAGGCAGGTGTGACAAACCCTTTGTGTACATGATCAATAATTCTTATAAAATCTTACGGGATTGGTATTATGACCATTTTTACAAGTGAGAAAACTGAGACTCAGGCAGATCGAGTTATTCATCCAAAGTCATCTGGATTGTGATTCAAACTGAGCCTGGCTCCTCATCCAGCGCAGCATCTCACCCTCTTGTTATTACAGTAACTTATGCATCTCACAGTAACTTAAACCTTTGACTACCATGTCCTCCCAGACGTGCTGCCGTGCATCAAATGAGTCATAAGGCACCAAAGAGTAGGCTTATGTTGATTCCTTCCCCAAAATTCCCAAGAACACTGACACCTGCCGAACACTCATGTTTATCAAATGAATGGATAGATGAGTTGATTAGCCGTATTTTATAATTTAACATTAACTCAAGATGCAACTTTAAGGTGGTTTTCATTTGTTTCAATGCTGTCATGTAAAAACAATCACAGAACGTGCAGTGTCACAATAGGGCCATCAGGATGATCTTGGTATAAACAGCAGCTCCACCAAAGAGGAAGCTGAGGCTCAGAGAGGCTAATACCGTTGCTGAAGACACATTAACAGTTAGTGAAATTCAGAATTCTTAAGAGAACATAACCCAGGAGGATTTCATTTTCTCAAATCCCATGTACCATTCTTCTTCAAATTCTCACTATTGAAAAATTAGGAAACCAATTTTGAGAGCGACTAATACCAGAAACATCTCAGTTAGTCTGACCTGTGTTTTCATTACTCTGAATTATGAATTATCCCAAACATATAGGCAAGAATCGAGGATAACATGAATATCAATGAATCCATAACCCTGCTTAATGAGATCTTAATGTTTTGCCATATATGCTTCCTGTTTCTTCTTTCTGAGTAGTGCAACATCACAGATGGAATTGAAGCTGCTATGAGAATCAACTCCAACACCGTCGTCTCATGTCTTTTCTCCCTGCCTAGGAGAAAAATCTCTAAGTGGATCCTAAATGGAGATCCGAGTAAATCTAGGCAGAGCCCCGACAGGATGTCCTTCACTTCCCTTTACCCCCACACCCCTTCGGCTTCACGGAGTGTGTATAGTCACCGCCCTGTGTGTTTCCATGAAGGAGCCTTCAACTGAGTCTCCTGGAGCTGCCTTTTTTTTTTTTTTTAACAATCTGCCTTATTTTCTTTTAATTAGTGAGTTAAATATGTTTTTATTTATTGTGGTTTCTGATACATTTTACTTAACCCTTATGATTATTTTGGCTTACTCTTTTATCCTATTTTTTAAATATATCTTTCTTGTCTTTTCCTTAAGTTTTCTATTTCCCCGATGTTTTCTCATTTGCTGGTGGGGAAGCTACAGAAAGTGTTCCTTTTCTTTAGTGCTGCCATTAGTATTCTTCAAAAACACTTCTATCTGTTAAATTCCCTCCCCCACAAAAAAATCTAAAGTTAGTCCCTATTTTTATCCTTCTCCTAAATATGGCCTGGATCTCAGTGTGGTTTAATTACAAATGGAGTCCCCCTACTCCACCAGCCCTTGTTTTGTTTTCATTTGGATTTGATGTTTTAGCTTTTTTTTTTAACCATTATTTGTAAAACTAGTTATGACTTTTTTTTAGTAATTACAAATTGAACAAATTCATTAACTTAAAAAATGGTACTGTTCTTAATTTCTTGTGTCCTGAGCCTTACTTCTGGGATGACTTTTTGTTTCTCTGAAGTACATTTTTAATTAGATTTTAGTAAAGATCTGTAGGTGGTAAAACATTTTAGTTCCATATCTCTGAAACTGTCTTTATTTTTCTCTCTCTTAAATCAGGACATATAAATTAATTAGGTTATATACAAATTAATAAATTAACTTTAGGTTAATATTTTGTGTTGTCCATATTTTCAAGATATTATTCTGTTCTACATACACATCTGTAGTTATTCAATGAGAAGTCTGCTGAAAGTTATTTTTCTTTCTAGATAATTTGTACATTAAAGTTCAAGACTGTCTATTTTTAGTATTCTGTAGTTTCACTATTTAAGTATGGTAATCATATATAAATGTATCAAATAAACACAATGTACACCTTAAACTTACACAATGTTACATGTTAATTGTATCTCAGTTCAAAAATATTAGTATGGAGATTCCTTAAAAGACTAAAAATAGGGTTACCATATGATGGAGTAACCCCACCCCTAGCTATATATCCAGAGAGAACCTTAGTTCAAAAGGTACATCACTCTAATGTTCATAGCAGCACTATTTACAGCAGCCAAGACATGGAAACAACCTAAATGTCCATTAATAGATGACTGGATAAAGAAGTTGTGATGTATTTATACAATGGAATACTACTCAGCCATAAGAAAGAATAAAATAATGCCATTTGCAGCAACATGGATGGACCTGGAGACTGTCATTCTAAGTAAAGTAAGCCAGAAAGAGAAAGAAAAATATCATATGATATCACTTATATGTGGAATCTAAAAAAAAAGACAAACAAACTTATTTACAAAACAGAAACAGATTCACAGACATAGGAAACAAACTTATAATTACTGGAGGAGGAAGGGGATGGGAAGGGATAAATTGGGAGTTTAAGATTTACAGATATTAACTACTATACATAAAATAGATAAACAAAAAGTTCATACTGTGTAGCACAGGGAACTATATTCAATATCTTATAGTAACCTATGTTGAAAAAGAATAAGAAAATGGATATATGTGTGTTCATGTATGACTGAAGCATTATGCTGTACACCAGAAGTTGGCCAAACATTGTAAACTGACTACACTTCTATATATATATATATATATATATATATATATATATATATATATATACACAAAAAAAGTTAAGCTTGGACATAATAAATTGAAAATAGTTCCATTAAAAAAATGTTCTGTTGCAAAAATGTGGGACCAGCAGCAGGCATTCCTGTCCTATGATTGTTCAGCTTATAACCCCCATTAAATCAAAACTAGTGACTTACCAAGAATAAAAAAATTTCACTGGGAGGTGGTAGAGCTTCCACTTCACAGAAATATCAAGCGCATCAGGGATGCACAGGAAAGCCACAAGTGGCCTGATTCAAGCCCCAGCTACGGCTGGGTCACTGCCTTCCTTGCATCTTAGGCTAGAGCTTCCTTTAAAGCTACAGCCCCAAGCAAGGGGCGGCTTCAGTTCCTTTTTCAGGGTTCTTTATTGCAGAGGTGGGAAGTGTCCCACATCATTGTTCAGATTCAAAGGTAAGCTTGGATCAGGCCCCAACTCCAGAGGAGCGTTTTCTATTCTCCATAACACTCAGGCACTCATCTCCTGTCATCATTACCTGCTTCCAACTCCCATCACATTTCCAAGTCTCTCTCTGTGTGTTCATATCGCTTTATGTTTTCTTATTGCTTCTCTATGTTTAGAGCAAAAAGACATATCGAATTGTGGACTTACTTCACCAACTTGACCTGCAGTTGATTTTTTTAAATATGTTGCACAGCTGTCAGAACAGAAAAAAATGATGAGAAAACCAGCCCGTATTAGAATCTTTCTAAAAAAAAAAAAGCTTCAGGAAAATACATTCAGGCCAATTCCTACTCCTATCAGATCTAATAGTCTTTGCTGATTTTGCCTATCTGTGCAATTTGTAAATGATGTCATTCACTTATCCATTCATTCATTCATGAAAAAAGTAATTACAAAGCACCTATGACATGTGCTTGGCTAGGTGCTCATGGTGTGGCAGTGCACAAAGGAACAGTGCCCCCCCCCCTCAAATAGAGTGGGTGTGTCACCAAACAGGGGTCAGGACACAAAGGAACAGCATGATCATTATCCCAGGGCTAGTATTAGAATGACAGTTGGCATTTCTATGTTAGCTATTATATTCCAGGCTCATTGAACACACTTACAAGCACATATATACTCACTCACATTTACTCATGCATAACTTAATCCATTCGACAACCTTATGTTTAAAATGCTGTTATTACTCCCATTTTATGAATGAAGAATCTGAGTCAGAGAGGTTAAGAAACTTGGCTAAGGTCACACAGCTAAAACTGATAGAGCAGGGATATAATCCCAGGTAGACAGGCTTTAGATTCCGTGGTTTTAACCCTTCCTCTCCACCTCTGTGAACTTGAGTATTCAGTTCTAAAAATGTCTGCGGGCCATCTGTCTGCCGGGAAGTGTGCTGGGTGTAGTGAGCTCAGGATTAATAAGATACTGAGTTTTCCTTCGAGGAACTGTTGATCTACTGCCCTATCCCTCTGAATTAGTTTTCTCTTGTTACTGTACAAATTACCACAATTTAGCAGGTTAAAACAATACAAGTGCATGATTTTACAGCTCTGTAGGGTAGAAGTCCTCTGGGTTTGGCTGGTTTCTATACTCCAATTTCCTCAAGGTGTCAGAAGCCCGGGCTCCTATCAGAAGACTCTGGGAAACATTTTCTTCTAAGCACATTCAGACTGTGGGCAGAATTCAGTTCCAGAATTCTTCCCTTTTTCCTCGTCTTTCCTCTGCCTCCCTCTTCTGCTGCATCTCACCCGTCTCACTTAGAAGGGAGAGCAGCAACACGCTGTGGGGGTTGTTGGTTTTTATGGGCTCAGTAACTTCATATGCTAACAAGTGGGAGGATTGTTCCAACTGCTTTTGGGGTAGGGGCTGGGATTCTCAGGACCTGGGCCATCGCCCACCTTTTGACCTTCTAATGGCCAGCCTCGGGGCTGTCATGGCGCCTGCAGGAGCGCCATTTACCGTGCCAATGCACCACAATGAGTGTATAATGAAGCTCAGGGGCTACTGAAAGTCAGCTCTCCCCATCGGGAGCCTCAAGGCCTGTTGGGAGTTGACTTTTCTGCCACCCTGGTGTTAACTGCCGTGTCATTCCTTGAATGGCTGTGCCCTGCCCCCTTCTTTCCTGTCTCATGATCATTTATAGCATTCTCTTTTACTCTCCAAAGTATCCCTGTTTGGGCAATAAATTATATGGTCACCACCTTCCATTAGCCCAGTCAGAGTGGTGTCCTTGTGAAGAATGCCGGAATGCCAGACCCCTCCTTGTTGCTGTAATTTGTGGTATCATCCTGTGATAGAGACAAAAAAACTATGTTTCCCAGAGCTTGCCTCCCCTCTGCCGCAGCTCAATCTGTTCTCCTTTATGAAACTCTCAGACGTAATCCCCCGACTTCTCACCTGCTCTCCTTGGGCTATTTGTTCCCTGTAATTTTTCCCATTGTACCTTGATGGCCTGTCCATTTTCAGACTTTTGCACTCCTTGCCCACAAACGTATTGATATTTCATTATTTTCCCTACACTTTGGGTTTATGGGTTTTTCTTTCATCTTGGCTTTGAATTAATATAGCCTTCAGATGGCTTCAGAGAAGCTGAACTCCTTTTAGCCCTCATCTCTGAGTCCATTAGAACTAATTTGCTGACCCCTTGTGTTGGTCTAACTCTGCTTTGTAGGGTTATTTTATCCTTTTAGGTCTGGCCCTGCCCTTCTCCATTCTCAGTCTGGTGAACTCCATTACTTTGTGATCAATTGCACTTCAGTTACCTCAGCTTTTAGTGTCAGACTTTAAATGGTCCAGCCCCACAACTTTTCTCTCTCTTGAGCACAAGTTTGGCTTCTGACTGACCTTTTGTTCATCTCACCTGTTCTGATCCCACTCAGTTGTATTTCCATGGGACACCTAGTCAATACTTTAATTTGTATACATATATCCATGGCATTCTGAACATTGTGTTGGATCAGGAGAGAACAATCAATGGATGATTGCACCTTCAACACAATGCTGATGTGGGGGCAGAGGGACAGGGCATCCACTTTGCATGGGGTTGAGCCCCAGCTTAAGTCACTGTGGTGGGCAAGCACACATATTTGAAAGGGAAATGACCCACCACAGTTTTCTGGCCACACAGAATAATCCAATGATTAGTCAGGGAAACCCATTTCTGAGAGTGTCTTTCCACATGAGTGATGTCTAGTCCAGCAGTTGTACTGGCAAAAGTATCACTTCCCAACTAGCATAGAGGTGAAGACATGTATGTTTAACTACATGAGTCTTTCTCAGGGTCTATAAACCATCAAAAGAGGGGCAGGCACCTCAAAGTAAAGCCTTTCTATCATATCCAGTGCTCAGGGTACCACCAGCCTTTATCTTAACCCATTTCTTATAACAGATTAAAATCCAGCAGAGTTCAAAGAAAACAAACAAACAAACCTGATTGACAGGCATTATTTTACAGTAATTATTTTCCATCCTCTTTTTTGTTTGCATTTATTTAAACAACCGACACTCATCCATACTCTGCTTGGATCTGTTAGAATTCAAATAGGAAAATATAAATCTTCACAGGTATTTCAAACAGAGGATTAAATACAGGCATTGGTTATAACTATGGGCTGGAGGAGCAGAAAGGGAAAACATATCAGTGAGAGCCCAGGATCACTTTCCACCAGGGGCTTTCTACCGGAGGAGGTGGGCTGCCTGAGTGAGATTCCAGGAGCCTGTGTCATCAGACCACTGCAACTGTCACCCCCACAGCCACCCTCTCTATGGCTGCTGTCACAGTCACTGCTGCCGGAGACACAGGCAGACCCAGGGAGAAGAGAGTGGCTCCTTTTTTCCTTCTTTTCCAGGCTCCTTCCCTTGCAGATCCCTCACTGGCAGACCCCATTCTGAGGCCAAGTGGCAGAGGAGTATGGAAGATTTAACACATGGAGCCCCAACCCTTGTAACATGGAGCGTGATTCTGAGGAATTCAAATGCAGCTATAAATAAAGGGTCAGTGATGGGCACAGATTATACCTCATCCCCTTCTCCATTGCTCCTGTTGAGTTTTGTTTAATAAATCTGGTGTAGAATCCTAGAACAGAATACCAGTGCAAATAAAGCACCTGGGCAGAATAGGTCTGGGGAAGCTGGAGCCACACTCTGTCTGTCTCGCCCTCCCCTCCTGCTCTGAAGGCCAGTCTCTTGGGACACAGAAGGACAAAGAATGCTGTGAAGAGGCACGTGGAAGAGATTCAGCTTACAGAGGAGCTCTGCTAAAGAAATGAGGAAAATATAGGTACAGAGAGAATAGCATTGTGTTCTGCTTTTATGCCCTTATCTCTGTTTAAATATGGGTTTTTAAAATTAATTTCTAAGAAGCTGTTTAATTAGAATTTCAGTGGGACTTATTCCCTCCTGTTGCTGATAACGCAATGACATAGTCATCAAATAATTCAGCAAACGTTCCTGAGACATCAACTATGTATCAGGCAGAGTATTAGGCACTGGTGACTAGAGTCTTGGGGCTGGTCCCTAAGGAACTGATGGACTAAGCATTTTTTTCACCCAGTCTTTTCTAGACGTTCAACTTAAGGTATCTTTAGTGGTTTGGGCCATTTTTTGAAATAATTTTCTCGAGAGAGATGAAACATGACGATGACAGCTGCCTACATGTTTTATAAACTCGTATTTAGTAAATGTAGGTCCATTAAGAGAAAAGTTAGTGCCTGGCAACAGTATACTAAAACTCAGCGAAAGAAAAAAAAAAAAAGCAGCAGCATGATTATTGCAGCAGAGGCTTCAGGAGAAACTAAAAGCACTCTAAATCATATAATGAGGAAAATCATATCTGTCAGAGCTCTTGGTGGCAAGCAATAAAAACCAAATTTGACTATCTTAATCAAAATATAATTTACTGGAGGGATATCAGGAGTACACAGAAGTGATGGAGGCTGAAAGCTCTGGTGTAAAAAATAATAAAATTCTAAATATACGAATTAGGTAGAGACTCCACAGCTATCTTAAAGAGATGCCCCAGTATTGTGGATTATGCTTGTTGGATTTTATCTCATTCTCACATAAGAATCAGGTTGGTCTGTAGAAATTGGTCAGCCCTTTCTGCAAAGCCAATTAGGGATCCAGGTCCCACCATGTGGTTGTCCTGCCATGTGTTGTCCTTTCTTGCAAGGTCAGAGCTTCATTGCTACAATACCCTCCTTTAAGCCTGAAGAAATGGAGAAAAAATGGATGATTAGAGCAAGGAAACCAGCGTTTGGATCCATCACTTCTGCTCACATCCCATTGTCTGAAACTTAGTCATTTGGCCCTACCTAGCTACAAGGAAGGATGGAAATTTGAGTCTGTATTCATCAGTCATGCGCCCTGCTTAAACTTTACCAAAATGAACAAGAGGAGAATGAATGGATACCGTGGAAGGGAGCATTGTCTCAGCCACATCAAGGGACTTCCAAAGGATTTGCCATGTAGGCGCTTCAGTAAACATTCTGCAGAAGTGCCATGTGCCTCCAGGGCCACTGCAGTGAGACTGACTTCTCACTGCCCTCATTTAATTGCATCATCCACTGAAGTTTCAGAATCACAGGAGAGAGTGATTTACTGTCCCAGCCCAAATCAATAGGTGCTCATATATGGATACATTAAGGCAGGCAGAGAGGGCATTTATCCCTTTCAAATTCCATAGCGGGACACAGCATTTACACCACCAAAGGTAAACACGTTGAAAGATCCCTAAATTGGAAAACCAGAAGAAAATATTTGATATTGGAAAGCCGAAATGTGCTATAAAATATACCATTATAATGAAGTTCTTTAAATTACCCTAAAAGATTTTCTTTCATTCATGTCCTTTGTCCATGCTAGTTCTATGTATTTTGAACTCTGTGAGTTATTGGTGCCACAGTGCTGAAAATTTCATTATAAATTCTTGACCAAAATTTTTGATCACTCTCAAAGTAAAAGTGTGATGCTTTTAGGGAACTGGAGAGTATTCTTATTAATCTAATAGTGTCTAGCTGATGTCATGGAAATAATCCTCAGGTCCAGGTCCCATAGTAGTAGAAAGTTCATGACTTTGGAGTCAGATCAACCTGGGTTTGGACCATGTTTGGCCAAGTAAGTTTACCTCTTTGAATTTCATGTTCTCCTCTGTACAGTAGGGGTAATAATCTTACTACCTAGAGCTATTTGAAAAGCTAAATTAGAGCATGAATAACAACTGCTTAGCTTGTAGAAGACACTCAACAATTGTCAGTTTCACCCTCTACCACTTCCATCCCCCAAATATGCTTCATTTAGTTGCCAAGATAATGTGGTGTCTGCTTTAGGGGTACAACAGATATTCCAGTTAAAAGGCATCACTTCTGGCCGGAAAACATATGGCCAACACACATGAATAATTTGAATTGCCTAGGCAGTTTTTCTAATGAGTCTTTCTCCCTCATCCAAATTATAGTTTAAGCCTGTCTAGAATTCTAAGCAGTTAATAGTGTGAGATCTGACTGATTTAAAGAGGTGGATCAGAGAGTGCGGCAAAGATTATCCATCCGATTGGTATCCCAGTATAATTTTCTAAAACATAGAAATATGACTCTCATGCAAACATAGAATAACCAAGTGCCTAATGTTTTATTCAACTCATTAATGAGAAAGCCAGTGAAATGATATAGGTAGTTCAAAGCCTCTTAAAAATGGTGATGTATACAGTGAGTCAGTCAAAGGATTATTGGAATTTATTTGGTAATAGATATAAATTTTGATTAATGCACTATAGAGCAATAAAACTGGACCCTTTGAGGTTATCTCTTTTATTGGAAGATATCTTTAAGTTAACATGTAACTTCTTGGTATCTGACTCTAACCAAATAGAATTGCAAAGTCAAACAAATGTGCATTCTCCTAGATAATTAAGTAAACTATGTGTGAGTCTGTTAAACACGATTCCAACATAACATTGAAAAGACACGAAATGATCCTTTTGGCTTTATTTCCAAATTTAAGATAATTTTTCTTGACAACAATAAGCGCATTGTTAATTGACTGTAGCCCCTAAGTATATGGACTGATTAACAGCTTTTGGGGGGTTATCTAAAAATAATCAACTACACACCTCATCATTTCCAACTTTGAGATGAACTGATGCAAAGAGAGTCAAAATAACACATCTACCTCTCAAGCCATTTTTCTAAGGAAGGTAACATTTCCCTATTTTTTCCCCTCCCTTTCTTGATCATAGTTTCACAATTCAGTAAAAGTACAAAGACAAAAAATGAAATATGGGCAACAGATTTGTGTGTGTGTGTGAATAGTAACAGAAATTATTAAATTCCTGCAAAGTTATTAATATTGTGTGACCCCAAGGAGTTACATGCAGGAAAACTCTCATTAGCCCTACCTGCCCACAGAAACGATTGCAAATGAGGGTAAAGATACATTTTAAGGCTGACATTCTCTTAAATAAACTAGGAATTCAGATTTTAAATGACAATCAAACTGTCTGGTAGCTCCAGGGCTGGCCTGAGGCAAAACTGTAAAATCTGCGAAGTGTGATTTCTGCTTCTCTCGTCCTCTGCCAGGAGCCTCTCTGCTCTTTGCTACCCATCTGCCTGTGACAATACTCACTCATCTTAGCTCTCCAATCTAATCTCCCATGATACCCTGCTCCACACTGTTTTATTTTTTTTTTCCCTAGCCAACGCTTGAGACATAGGGATTTTTTTCCCATCTCAGAGCATAAGAAATTCCTATGCTCTTGTATTTTCAATTTATTGTACATGCGCCAAGCCTTTTGATAATGATTCCTGCTAAATATAGAAACTGCTCAGTGCTGTTATATCAATTTGCTCCCATCTCATGTAATAGTATGTGAGTATCACGTATAATTTACCCAGCATCTGATGGTAAAACAGCAATCAAGGTGATTTTGCAGAAGCAGGCTTCTCAGGAGTCTTCTAAAACCAAACCTGTAGCAGCCTTCTTGGGTGACCTCGTAAGGGTTAACTGACACGGACTGTCCGCGTTCAGTGTAACGCTGCCTCCGCCTTTGTTAATGAAATCTGTATTATGCCTTGTTCAGATATTAGGTCAAATATCTTTTTCTTTTTTCTTTCTCTTCATCTTCTCAGAGGCGGAAGAGTCTGGATATGTGTAAAAGTCTTTTATTAAGAGAAGGGACATGAGAAGTTAATATAAAAATGCCATGTATCTTGAGAACTATATGAGGCAAAAATCTTCCTACAACTCACAACTAATGTACCTAAAATAGTCTGATGCATGTTCAGATATGTGAGGCTTGCTCTTTTCTCATTCTGAACTCTGTATATTTTATTCATGTCAAACAGAAGCAAAGTCTAAGTAAATTCACTACTATACCATGGGCATAAGTTATTTTAAATAAAGAAAGTATTGATTGAGTATTTCAAAGAATACAAATATTCTGTGATGAACCAGGGGCTCCCAAACTTTCTTGGCTCACAGAACCTTCGGTGTCTCAGTGGGTTTTTTTCACAGCAGTCGCTTAGTGAAAAAAACAGAAAGAGCTAACAGTTTCATTTATTAATTAATTAGTTCCTACCAACTTATTAACTATTAGATTCTAACAAGGTAATAGCCATTTGTTAAATAATACACAAAAAAAGAGAGAAAATATAAAAAATGTTTCTTTATTTGTATTTACTAGTGGGATGTATATGTCGGTTGAACACAGCAAAAATTCTCAAATATTGGGATCAGATTGGACATGGCCCATTCCTTGCCCCACATTAATTTTTTGCATATTTTATCAAAGCAACCACCAAAATCCAAGCTTTGTAAGATGTGACATTATGAAAAAGAATATAGTATGATCCAATATTGAAACTCCCGACTACCTCAAGCTTGTAGTTCATGCAGTAACCAACAGTGTCAGCTGTCACTGTTTCCCTTGAAAATATAAAATACCCAGCAGCAGCTGGTGAATTCACTGTGGGGCCCCAGAATGCAACAGTGCACAGCTCAGGAGCCCTGTCAATATATATTACTATTTCTATTTTCAGATAATTTGTAATTGATTAAACATTTTAGTATCTTCAATAGCCATCATGAAAATAGAAAATGCATTTCTTAAAACCAACATTTGGAAAGCTCAAGCCTGGCTCTAAAAAAAGAAAGAAATTTTAAGAAGAACCTTGAAATTTGGGTAGCATTTTTATAGGCAAAGGTGGAGACCAGAGGAATTGTGATGTCAGAGTCACAGATCATTCTAAATGATTTGATGCAGGTTTTGAGCAAGATGCTATGGATGAAAAGGTAAGTGAAACATGGCACAGCCCTCAGGGACATTCACTCATCTTCCAGTAAAGGAGGCAGAGAATATGGCCTAATCTGGTGCAGAATGTATGGCATGAGGTATGGAGATCAAAACCAAGGATCTAGCCATATTTAGAATACCTTCAATGCCAGTATAAAAATAATGTAGCTCTCTCTTACTATCATTACTAAGAAACTAAAGGAAAATATCAACTATTTCTCTTATTACATATGTGATCATAAAAAAATTATCCAGAGCAGAATTCATTTCCTTTAACATGGACCTATCAGATTAATGAGCAAAATTTCCAAACCAGAAGAGCAAAACATCCTGAAATTGAAGAGAAAAATCCTTACTCCATTTATGTTCATTTTCCAAATGAATCAAATTTCCCAAATTATTGCTCTCTACTTTGTTGACAAATCAGAATAAATGTATAAGTCCTGGCATAAAAAAATTAATAATTTTACTCAGGCCTTTGAAAAGTGCTTGTGTAACACTAGCACAATTTATAATTTAGCAACTCCTGGCTGATGTGGCTTTAAGCTTAAATAGAAATGATTATGCCTATATATCTAAACTTTTACAAAGACTTACCAGACACCCACACAGACTAGAAACATACACATACAGAGCAAGAAATTAAAGTTGTTCACAAAATATTACTGTATTTCATCAAAAATAGCCCTCCTCTAAGTGTTATCATCCATTCATCAACTAAACTGTGATTCACAATTCACATGACAGACATTTTAGTGCAGTTGTCTTGAATTAGAATGAAGTTCTTGATGAATTAAAGACTTCCAAATATTGTACTGAAAATATGTCCATGGAAATCCCAAACTAGCCTTGAGGATTCTGGTTCTAAGAACTTATTAGGCGCCTTATTGGTAACAAACACGAGTATAATGAAGGTATTTCAGTCATTTCAAATTACAAATAGATAGTGTCCACCACCACCACCCATAAAGGTCTTACTGATTATACAGCTTTTATTGATGAAGAAACTGAAGCTCAGAGAATGTAAGTGATGGATGAATATCTTCGTCTATAAAAGATGCTCATCTCTGATTTAGGGCTCCTGACTCATATCTCGTATGTTTTCTAATAAATACCTTTCCACGGATAAGATAGACCATAGACCACCAGATGTGATTTGAGAAGTTCTAACGTGTTTTGTAGCCAATAAATATACCCTCCCTGCCCTGCTAAGAGCACACGTTCTGCCATCTTGGCCATTTTCTTGGGTTAAATCATTAGGTACCTTTCAAAATGAAAATGTTAACTTGGTTGGAGGTAATATATGTGAACACTTTTAATACATTTCCTGACATATAGAAAGCACTCAATAAAGGCTTGTTATTACTTTTTAATGAATGCATTAACACACAATCTATTAGTAAGGAGTCATTTGTCAATTGACTGTCACTTAGCAGAGTAGAATCAGAGAAAACAAGACAAAATGAGAGCAATTTGATTGGGGATGGGGGAGGAAAAAAAGGTCAGTTCCAGACTGAACACTGATTCAGAGACCCTGGCAGATGGGCTACTGTGATTTTAATATTGATGCTGTGAAATGGAAGAGAAGGATGCTGCAGACACACTTCACCTTCCTCAGATCTTTTCTTCAGGGCAGCTATAAGGATAATTTCGATCCTTCTACACTCTCTTCTTTTGGACATTCTAGCACTGGCAATCCGCTCTTAGCTGCTAGCTAATCATTACAGTGTGTGGCAATTGGAAGACATTGTTAAAATTGAAAGTAGAAAAAAAAAAAGAAGAAGAATCGCGCTACTAAGTGCTGAATTTCAGATCTCCATTGGACCAGCTGTGGTGGCTTTAAAGGTCCCAAAATGTCGCCTGGAGAAGCTGGATGTGAAGTTTTGTGTGTATTTCTCATTCAGTAGGAGCTGCATCAATTTCCATGAACACTCACTCAGGCAACATTTTCTACAGGAAGTTCAAAATCCATCTTCAGCTTCGATCTCCTCCATAGCTTGCAATTCCTCACCCCCAGCTGTCAGGACCATCTGTGCTCTCTCTTCCCGAGGAAGGGCCCTTTGTGCCAAGTCTTTCTCCCCCTCCTATGTCTCACTCCACGGAAAGAACATACAGATATAACTCTGAATTGGCAGGCAACTTTAAAACACTAGAGTTTGTAATAACTCTAGGTAATATGCTCCAAATCTGGTTTATTTCAAATTACATAGAGCCAGAAGAACTACTGATTGATGAGTCATGTAACCCAGAACTACAAGTTTTCCCGGACAAGTCTCCCTCAGACACAACCCTGTAGAGACAAACTTTGTACTGATGAATGATGCAATCATCTTGGGGAATATTTCTGTATTCCTTCTATCAAGCTCAAGTGAACAAATCCTTTTCCAAAGGGCTGAGCTCACTAAGTTTAGGATTTTAATGCTCACAGGGAATAGGTCCTCTTACTCCTTAAAATGATCTGCTGTCCAGAAATGTCATCTTCTCTCTTCTTCCTCCTCAAGTCCATCAGACCCCTGAGCACTTTAAAAATACTGTATGTGTGTGAGTGGGTGCAAACATTAAGCTTGTTTACTTTACTTAGAAACTGAACATCTCATCCAGAAATTTCATTCTGTTCAATGACCACCCACAGTTACTGAAGTATAAAGGAAAGAAAACAATTTCCAAGTCAGGGACCTCATTCAGAGATTTTCAATTTTGACTGCACATTGAAATTATATGAGAAACTATAAAAAAATAAAATAAAATGCAGATGCTCAGATCCCTCCCTAAGCAATTCCAATGTAACTGGACCAAGGTGTGGCTTGAGCAGATGGGTTTTCATAAGTTCCTTGGTGATTCTAACATGTGGCCAAGGTTGAGAGCCACTGCTTCAGTGGGAAGAATCTCTGCCATGTGCCTCAATTCCAAGGCAGACATGGACACACACCAGACTGCCATTGGAATGCTGCATGTTCTAAAAATGCATGGCAGTTAGAATGCGGACCTACTGGGGCCAGCACTGTACTAAGTGTGTTGCTTTGCCTCATTTCATTCTCAAGACAATCCTATAAAGACTATATATTAAGTTGCTATTTTTTAGATAGTGAAACTAATACACTCCTGTCAAGATGATGAACTAGCAAGAACTGTGAGAACTAAACCCTGGAAAAACTAGTGAAGCAAGAGGGGATCATAGATCTAAAGGATGAACAACCACAAAACTGCCAGAAACTCTGGGGGAATCTGAAGGGTCTTGTGAGCTGGGGACTATCTATGAAAAATAACAGGAGAGGGGCTATGCTGTGGTCTGGAGTGGAGGGCGGAGAGAGGGAGCAGAGAAAGGAGAGATTGAAGAGTGTTCAGTTCTGCTCTTGCCTCTTCAGCAAACATGCACTGACACACACACTCAGGAGGGACAGTCATTGGCTACATCATCACCTCGATCTCAGTATGGCCACCAGAGTTCACAGCATAACAGCAAAGCAAGACAAAGACCCTGTTGGGATCACATATTGATGAAACAAATCTTGGTGTCCATTTGCCTTTGACCTTGTGTTTCTCCACCTTCAAACTTCTGCGGTTATAAGAACAGATACACCTTCCAATGCTGAATCTTTTTGAGGGATTAAGTCTGTGATCCTGACCCTGACTCTACAGAGTCTAGTAGAACCTTTACTCTATAACCATCTTAATCACAGTTATTTTCTTATCACATTACAGTCATGGCAGGTAATTATTTATTTGATATGATGCTAGATTTTGCTATTTAATGCATTAACAAAAACATAATTTAACACAATGTTTTAATAGTTTAAAAAGTTTTTTTTTTAGATTATAAAAACTTCCTCTTTAATCAAGGCTTTTAACATGGACCAGATTTCTTGAGTCAAATGGAAAGTTTCTAGTACACTGAAGCATAAATCACCATACATGTAATACCTGGCAGGAAAAAACAAAACAGCAAGTTTACACAGTCCCTGTAACGGCCATGGTCTTATTCTCAGATGCTTCCTCCATATGCCAAGTGTGTTCTGCTGGATACAGAGCTCACATGGGTTTGGGGGTCACACTTAGCTGATGTTAAAACTCGAAGAGCACTCATCCGGCTGGGCTGTGGTCCTGTTGGCTCTGCTCAAGAAGCAATTGTGATTGCTAATTCTTTAAAAAAAAAAACTTAATTTCATACTTAATTTCAGTATGATTGGTTTATTTCATAATCACATAAATTTTATTTTACGCTTTATTTTAAACTTTATTTTAAAAATGACATCCTGAGATGGGTTTCATAGGCTTTCCTGGGTTGCCAAAGGGTTCTAACATGGCCCAAGAAGGACTAGTAAATCCTGCCTGATTCTCAACAGAAGGAACCCAGAAGGACCTTTGGGTCTTCCATAACGCATATTACCAGACTATGGCAGAATGGTGAATTGACATTCAGAATTTTTTTCACACCTGCTCCTAATTTGCCTTCCTATACTGCTGAGGCTGGAATGCCATGAACCCGCATTGCCCAGACTTCAAGAGAACACTTGCCAGGTCGTAGGATATGTGTGAGTATGTATATGAGTATATTTCTAGATCTTCTGTAACATATCTCTCTATTCCTCTGCCAATGCTTGCATGCGTGCACACACACACACACGCACACGCACATGCACACACTACTCTCCAGAGTAGGCATGCCCATCTTTCTTCCTACCAGAGCCCATGATAGTTCTGTATCCCTATCAAATGTCCAGGTTCCTAATTTCTGCCAGTCCAATAGGAGAACTGGAAGTAATTCAGATGCCCATAACTGGGGGAGCGGAAAAGTGCAGTACAGCGGAGGAATACAGTGCAACAAAATGCAGATTCCTATGTACACAACCTGGATGGAACTTTTAAAACAAGGTATTGAGTAGAAAAGAAAAAAAAATGAGATCTATTGCACAATAAAATGTATGTAAATTAGAACTATATACAACCAAGACACTAATACATGTTTTCAAAGAACATACACAAATAAAAGGATACACATCAACATCTTGCGAAGTTTACCTATGGGATGCAAGAGGAATGGGATGCAGTAATGGGGGTAAAAGTGAGATAAGTACATGCAATGGTAGGAGTTGCGTGGACCATTGCATGGACCAGCAGCAATGGTGTCCAATGAACTGAAGAGGATGATTGACTCAGCTCTCTGTACCTGAGTGCCTGTCTCCATAAAAAAAAAGAAAGTAACTCAAAGGATAAGTAATTTTCCCAGACCTATACAGATAATCCCAGCTGGAGGTAAGTTTCAAAGACAGATCTTCCTTCTCAAATTACAGTGAGTGAGACGGCAACAAAATAAATAGCTGGCACTCCATGTATTCATGTCCACCCTCTCAGTGTTGTCATTAGACTGCTGCCTGAAACATATGTATTTCTATTTTCTGGGAGATAGTACCAAGGCTCATAGACATCACACAACAAGTCATACGTCCAGGAATTCAGTCCAAGTTTTCTGAGACTTCAAAGCTCGTGGCTTCTGATGTACAGCATGGCGTCAATGATTCTCCCACTCTCACCCTCACTGTTTACCTTCACCTGCATTTTACATAAGGTGTGACTTTCCAAGTAGCTACACTGATAGAATTCAGTCTCTACAGACCTGTAGCATTAACACTGGACAATGGTTCCCTGTTCTCTGTTTCCAAAATACCCACCAACGGCAAGATTTGACTGCATTCCGTCTTAGCAGTGAACTGCCAGCTGTGGTTAGAGGAACAGTTCTTCTAACTGCTGCGGTCTGTCCATACACTGTGTATGGTGGATGTTAACATTGAGAGGGTCTGCTTTTAGGGGAGTACCCAGGCTTGGGGCATTGATACAGAATCATTCATTTCTATAAATGTGAAGTAAAAATCAGTTCTTTCATTATACAAAAACATAAATGATCAGAAGTGATTCAAAGACCAGAAACCTCAGATGGGTGATAAAAGGGGAGGAAAAAAAAAAAAAGAATGAGGGAAAATGAAAGAGAAGAAACAGTAGTTTAATACATCTTTAATTAAAAATTCTTACCCAAGAAATTTAACTATAGAAGTCCAGATGGCAAAAACAATAATAATAATAATTCAAAAATAATGAGCAACCTTCTGCACAAACTGGTCCTCATAACATTACACTCTGAGAACTCAGTTCATTTGTTTGCAGAACAAATACACACGCTGATATCCATGGAAGGGTTGAGAGGCTTCTAGGAAAGGGCTGAAAATCACCTGGGAAAGTTAACGTCGTCTCTTCTCTGATTAATGTGAAAGATGAAGGCAATTTCCAAATCTTGAAGGAATCAGAACAATTTCAGTCTTGCCGCAAACGGCTGTCTTCATCTGACGTCTAAGAAAATAGATCCAGAAGGATGTGATTCTCTTGTGGCTTTGCGAAGCATCTTCCAGGCAGTCGATACCACCGCAGTCAGGAAAGAAACCAGAATGATGTGATTTTGCTAAGTCGGCCTTGCTTTACCCTTCCTGGTGTCTTCTGACTACCACTGGTCGTCAGCCAGCCTCCCTTCCCCGGAAAAAAAACTCCAGTGTTTTGCCGTAGGTTTTTGAACAGGTTGCATATTTCCACTTCTAAGAAGAAGATCCTATTTGTATTTCCCAGGTTGTATTTGTTTTCCTTCTTGGAAAAGGAGAATCTTCAAATTAACAGACGGAAATAGCCAAGCAGCCAGTTCCAGGGCTTCACAGGATGATGGTGGCTTCTGCACTGCCTGCCTCAATGATATTCTCATAAACCACCAGTCCCACACTTCAGTTAAACTGCCAGGAGAATAGAAGCTACAATTATTGAAATAATTAAGTCCATAAATACTTTGTGGTCAATTACAATGTCCAAGGCACAGTGCTAGATTCTTGGAATAACCAAAATAACCATAACTACAGATACGGTCTGGTTCTAGCCGAGACCACTGTCTATCAGAAGAACAAATTAAGTACACGGTTAATTTCTTAATGGAAAATGTAATGTGTCTGTTCTGTGCCGGACACAGTGCTACATAACAAAGATTATCTCCTCTAATTCTCATAAAAGCCCTTTGAAATGGAAATTATTTATCCACTTTACAAATTAAAAAAAGCTAAAACTCAGGACATATGAGTCACTTTTCCAATATTTGGAAATCAGTACAGGTCTGTTTGATTCCAAATCCCTTTTTTTCCAAGTGCAGTCAGTTGTTTGCATGAATACGGCCCCTTACCTGTTCTGTCACCTATAGTTTGGTTTGCTGAGTTTAAATCAGTACAGATTTATCTCGTGGAACTCCCTTCTATTTTTACCCCATCCATACATTACTAATACTGTCTTGAAACGAATATCGGAAACTCCAAAGCCTTTTGGTAATGGCACTTACTTACCTATTAGGCTGTTTTCCCCTGGTCCACTGCAGCAACTTTTAGAGTAACATTTGAGCCTCTGTGGAAGGTCCCCTTCTTTTATCCTAAAGATCGAAACAAGACAGACTAATTGGAGCGTTGCGTTGTACATTTAAATATTATTTTATCTCTTAAGGAAAAATGATGACTTACTAAATGAAAACATTTTCAAGAGTTTATTTTGATCTAATAGTTAAAACCTGGAATACAGTTTATCTATAAATTACCTGATCCTTGCAGAAACTCCAAACATAAATCTAAGCATGTACTCCCATGATTTCATCTAAGTCACTCCATCCAGTAAAGTGAAAACAGTGGTCCTCTTTCATCCAACATGGGCAACATAAGCTTGAAAAAGAGTAACGTGCCAGGGATTGAAACAAGCATACCTTCTTATATCTGCCCTACAAATGTAAGGTACTCTCCAGGCTTTGAACTTGATCCAGCAGTGGGCAGGCCCACCCCCTGTTTTCTCTCTTTGCTGGCCTAGTGGGGATGATTCATGCATTGATCAAGAAACAAACCACCATCCATCAAGTTAAGAGCCTTTGGCTGCACCAAACAGCAGCAAACTCAGCCAGCGTGCTCCCTACCTTCAAGTATCCTTGCACATTCATTTCAAACCTGCGCTCTGTAGATATATTTGGAGTGGTCTTGGGTGACTGTTCTACAGACAAATAAGTCATGTTTAATCAGTGCTGTGCAGTGTCTAATATTACCCACATATATGATCTATATAAATCATCATCTTAAGGTAAATATTTCAAACACCTTGACCCTTAGAGGGGAAAACACAAAAACACACACAAACACAGACATAATATTATGTCAGAAGTAGTATTAATGCAGTAAATTACACAATCGGGAACATCACTCAGATATTTAGTGAGAAAAAAATCGTAGAATGTTAATGTTGGAAAAGACCTGACCACTTGTTTTTTTACCGCTTCCTACCCAATTCAGGATATCTTTCTGCAGTATTAAATGACCAAAGTCACTTGGTCTCTGGTTTAACTTTCCAGGGATGGCAATGAAACTGTTGTTACAAGGAAGTCTACTTCACTTTTAAATAAGTTTTAGTATCAGAAATGTCTTCTACATAATAACCCCAAACTCACCTTTTACCTCTTTACCATTGGCTTTAATTAACCCAGTAAGTTTACAGAGAGAAAAACCTAAACCCTTCTCACTTAACAGCGTACACATCAGATGTGACCACAATCATGACTTTGGCAAATTCTATGGTTTTTTTCCCAAAGTCTTCCTCAATGTCACTATTCTCAGCAACTCTAATGGCCTTGCTCCAAAATACGTCATTTCAAATACACTTCCTATTTTTCCAAAAATGTAACACTTCTTTTTTCACATTGTCATCTGGTTTATAGAGGTTTAAATTTAGCTTTAAGACACTCATCTCCCTAATTGCATGAATTTAGGGGGAAAACAAGTGAGGAAACTTTTTTCAAAACTATTTATTTCAAAAAATTTTCAGACTCACAAAAAAATTTCACAAATAGTACAAAGAATCTTCTTATACTTTTCATCCAGATTCTCAAAATGTTAACATCTCGCATAACTGGAGTATAATTTTCAAGATCAGGGAATTGTTGATGTCACACTACTATCCCATCTACAGGTTTCTTTTTTCAGATTTTATCTGTTTTATGTCTATTTCTGATTCCAAATCCAATTCAGGATCATTTATTAAGTGAGGAATCTCAAAGTTCACTTTTAAAAAGCCCATAGTGAATAGAAATAATTTTATGCATCCTTCCCCATAATTTTTCTTTTTACCTTATCCCAAAACAAAAAGAATTCTTCAGCAGAATTTCATTTAAATAAAACATCACTCTGATAATATGAATAAGAAATTAATTCAGAGGAACTAGCAAAGCCAAGGTGGTAACCATGATAAGCAACTTTTACATGAGAAGAAATCAAAGGCTATTTCATGAGAATAAAGGGGAATAAAGTCAACGTCCCCCATTGCTCCTGGAACGAATTCACACAGAGACGGCGATGTTATCACGGCTCTATAGAAGGGCAAGGGGATTTCAAAGAAACCCAAGGCATTAATTAAAGCGATGAAAATGTCCCTCTTTTGCCACAATTAAAGGGGAAATAGCACCTTCTCTCTTAGTGTGAGCCTGACCTTGAGCAAGTGTCCCCACCAAAATCTACTGAAGGACCAGTGGTCCTCTGGCTTGGATAGGTCAGGTGTGTGCAGGTGTTTAACTGAATGCAGGTGCTCACAAATGAAATGTAGAGTGTTGGTCTTCAGGTGGTTTCCAACATTATAGTGTTCTTATTCTCCTTTGAAAATATTTATAATGAAAAATCTATACACAAACAGACACATGTCATTGAGTCTGCAAGCACGCATACCTGCACTCTCACCATGCCACATTTGAACAATAGCACGTGTCCTTCGTGGACTAAGTTTCGCTCCATGGAGAGGGGATAATTAGGAAGGGCTGAAAGCAGAAAATGGCAATCCGACTGGCGATTTTATTAATGAAATTAGCAGCAGCCCTTCACTACCTAGAGGAAAGTAGTTGATTTATGTTCCATGTACTATTGGGGTTTTGGGTTTTGTTTTTTGTTTGTTTGTTTTGCATTCCTATGGCTTGTTTATTTTATAACTGGAAGTTTGTATCTCCAAACCCCCTTCACCTATTTCACTCAACACCCTCCTCCATCCTCCGCTCTGGCAACCATTGGTTTGTTCTCCATATCTGAGTCTGTTTTTGTTCTGTTTTGTTTATTTGTTGTATTTTTTAGACTCCAAATATAAGTGAGATCATACAGTATTTCTTTCTCTGTCTGACTTACTTCACTTAGCATAATATCTTCTAGATCAATCCATGTTGTTAGAAATGAGAAGATTTATTTTTAATGGAGTAATATTCCATTATATGTATATATATATATATATATATATATATATATGCCACATCTTCTTTATTCATTTATCTATTGATGGACACTTAGGTTGCTTCCTTATCTTGGCTATTGTGAATAATTATGCAGTGAACGTTGGTATAAATACATCTTTTCAAATTACTGTTTTTGTTTTCCCTTGGTAAATATCCAGAAGCAAAGTTTTTGGATCATATGATAGTTTTATTTTTAGTTGTTTGATGGACCTCCATACTGTCTTCCATGGTGGCTGAACCAATTTACAATCCCACCAAGAGTGCACATCCTCGCCAGCACTTGCTAGTTGTTGGCTCTTGATGATAGTCCTTCTGCGAGCTGAGCGTTGATATCTCATTGTGGTTTTGATTTGCATTCCCCTTATGATTAGAGATGCTGAGCATTGTTTCATGTGTCTGTTGGCTGCCTGAAGGTCTTCTTTGGAAAAAAGTCTATTCAGGTGTTCTGCTCATTTCTTAATCGAGTTGTTTTATTGATATTGAGCTGTACGTGTTCTTTGCATATTTTAGATATTAATTCTTTATCAGATATATTTTTTTGCCCCCTTCTTCGTGGGCTGGAGCCAAGGTGCTGGTACCAGTCCTGGGGTGGGGGGGGCGGGTAAGCCTCTGGCTCTAACAGATTAGAGGGAAGATTCCAAAATGGTGCCTGCCAGCACCAGGGTCCACTTAGTAGATGCAGCCCCCAACAATGGCCGCTGCCAGCATCTCCACTCCCAGGGGGAGTCTCATTTGTTTCCTGCCTCTCCGAGAGGCTCTCTAAGATCAGCAAGTGGGTCCGACCCAGGCTCCTCTCGATCTGCTGCCTCTGCACTGAGACTTGGACCATGTGAGATTTTATGTATGCCCTTTAAGAAAAGTTAGCTCCAACAATATGCAGGCCCACCAGCCCTCAAAGTCAGGCATTCTGAGGGCCTGTCTCCCTGGTGCAGGGCTAATGTTAGAGGGAAGCATGACCAAGCACAGTGTAGCTGATGATAAACCTTGATGACCCACATTCAACTCTTTGTCCATTTTACTATGAATGACTCTCTTCTCCTATCAAAGACCGGCATTCCTCTTGTGCACAGATTCTGTCTCCTCTCACTTCTTCAAGAACTCTGCTTGAGCAATTTTTCCCTCTCTTTCTTAAATCAACAACCTTTCCCATGACACCAGATTGTTCTCATTAGCATACAAGCAAGCTATTATTTTTCCATTCTCAATAATAACAATAATAATAATCACTTCTCTTGATTGTGCAGTTTTTTTCACTTATTTTCCCAATTTTGTGTTCCCCTTCTCTGAAAAGCTCCTTAAAAGGGTCATCTATACTTCCTTTCTTCAATTTTTCTACTTCTGTTCTCTTTTAATCACACTCCCATTAGTCTATCAACCATCAAGATTACCAATGACCTCTATGTTGTTAGCTCCAGTGGTCAGTTTAGCTACACCTCAGTAACTAGAACAATGCTTGCTACACAGCAGGTGCACAAATATGACTTATTAAGTACATGAATTGATGAATGGAGCTAACATATAGTCAAGAAGATCTTTTTAAACTTCAAAATGTAGTTTGTACAGGCATACCTCCAAGATACTGTCAGTTCAGCTCCTGACCACTGCAATAAACAATTGCACAAATAACACCACAAAGCAAGTTACACAAATGTCTTGTTTCACAGTGCATATCAAAGTCATGTTCATACTGTACAAAGTCTATTAAGTGTGCAATAACATTATGCTTAAACAATGTATTACCTTAATTAAAAAATACTTCATTGCTAAAAAATGCTAACCATCATTTGAGCCTTCAGTGAGTCCCCGTAGTAATATCAAAGATCACTGATCACAGATCGCCATAACAAATGTAATAATAATAAAAAGTTTTGAAATATTGTGAGAATTACCAAAATGTGACACAGAGACGTGAAGTGGGCAAATGTAGTTGGAAAAAATGGCTCCTGTAGACTCGCTAGACACAGGGTTGCCACAAACCTTTAGTTTGTAAAAATCACAGTATTTGTGAAGTGTAATAAAATGAGGCATACTTTTAGACTCAGAGTGAAAAGTAAGGAAAATATTTGTAGAAAGTATTTTCAAAAATGATTAATGCATGAATCAAAAATTTTACTAACCAATTGACTTTTAGACATGTTGGCATAAAATATGAGTCATGCAATCAATAGTCAATGAAGTGGAAAGAAAATGCCTTTCAGATTCAAAGAAAAATCCATTTGAGCAGTATAAAGACAAAATGCTATTTTAGACACTTGAATTATTACAAACTCATCTATGGTATTTTTAAGTCCAGGTAAAAGAATATTCAAAAGTCCAAGACCTATGAAATGAAGAAAGAAGAAGGGAGAATTGAAGGGAGAGAAAGGGGGTCCTAAGAAGGTTGGTCAATAACCATTAAAACAACAAAAGCAATTATTATAATAACGCAGCGAACTTCTTTTGAGCATTTAACTATGTATCAGGTACTGATTTACGCATTTTGTATTTGTGATTGTATTTAATCCTCTCACCAATCCTTTGAAGTAATTACAATCGCTTTCCCCAATTTTGTAATGAGCAAGCTGAAGCCTAGAAGTTGAGGTAACTTGTCCAAGATCCTGTAGGTTACAGGCAGCTAGTATGAGATTGGGCCAGGATTCAGTCCCAAAGAGACCAAGGACACTCAGAAGAGGGAACCACTACAGTCTCAGAGTCCATCAAATGCACAGAGCGTTTCATAAGATCCTCTCAAAGGCAGGTCTCAGGGAAGTCCCTCAGACTTCTCTGTGATGAGGCCAATTCCCCACTGGGTTGACTGATTAAGTTAATATCAGGACATATGAGGAGCACCTAAAGCAAGATGTGATTTATGGCTCTCATCTGAGTTACGACCTGGTCTCCAAAAATGAAACGCTATGTCATCAGCCCATATCATCACTATAAAAGACTCCTTTAGCAATTCATCCAAAAACAATTAATTAAAGAAAACCAGCTAATGCTTTCAACCTCTACAAATTAAATTAATTCATAATTAATAAGGTAACAGCAATCCAGTAGGCTATGATGATTTAAACCAGTAAATCAGAGTAATAATAATCAATTATATCTCATAGCAAAGAGGTCTTAACACATGGTTTATTTATGTTGAAGAAGCATGGTCAGCAACCTGTAGGAGTGAATGTAAGAAGTGAATTAATCAAAGGAATCCTGGGGGGATAAATTTTCCTGTTTCAAAATCAAAAGGAGTCTTTGTTTAGATGGGATTGGCATCTCTCTCCTTTAATACGTTAATATAGTTAAATGATGAATAACCTACTACTAATAATTGCCATCTATGTTAAACAGGGCATGATTATAGAGTTTCCATAGCCTAGGATTTAGTGAAGTCATGATCTGTATTGCTGTGAAAGTGTAATTTTGGAAGATCTAATATTCTGCAAGTTAAAAAAATTTATAATTATGTCTGGATTTGCATTTAACATACAATAAGGAAAGACAGGTCCATGAAAAAACCAAACTTGTAGAAACAGAGTAGAATGATGGTTACCAGGGTCTGAAGTGTGGGGGAAATGGGGAAATATTGGTTAAAAAGTATACATTTCCAGGGAGAAGATGACTAAGTCCTGGGGCTCTAACGCATAGCTTTGAGATTATAGATAAAATTACCGTTCTGTATGTTTAAAAGTTGCCTAGAGAGTAGATCTTAATTGTTCTTATTACAAAAATATATGTTAACTATTTGACGTGATAGAGGTGTTAGCTAACATGCAATAATCATGTTGCAATAGATGTGTCAAACCCACAATTTGTACACTTTAAAATCACACAATGTCATATATCAAATATCTCAATAAAGTTAGGGGAAAAAAAAAGAAGAGTCCATGAAAGAAGAAATCGTAGAAGCAAAGACTCATATATGCCTTAAGAATGGGAACAGTTGGGCCAGACTTGACCACAGGACAAGCTAGTTCAATGGCCACCTACCACTTCAGTTTCTGAAAGTTTTGTTCCAGGAGAAGCTGAAAACACATGCTATTACAAGGATAATTCCATCAGAAAGAACTGGTCAAAAAAATCCCTAATGAAAGATAGTATCATTGGTCATGGGAAGAAACTAAGATGTCAGCCCTGGGTGTCCACAATCTGGTCTCACGTGCACAATCCGGTGCTCCCTTAGGGCCATTGCAGGGCAGGAAACTGTATAGAAACTTCTTCCCTTCTAGGTCTTTCTGACTGGTCCAATAATTCAACTGACGTAAGACAGAGTGAACGGAGAAAGACAAATTTAATTTCATACATATGGGATTCCATAAAAGAAATGAGACTCAAAGACGTGACCAAAATAGGTAGCTTTTGTACCTTTTAGATAAGGAAACAATAAATTTGAGAAGAATTGATAAGACAAAGAGAGATGCCTAGGAGGATACCTAGGGGCTGAATTGTTGGGTTTCATGGTAAATAAATGTTTACCTGTTATCCAAAGTGCTTATACAACTTTTTTTACCAGCAGCAAAGCATGAGAGTTCCAGTTTCTCCAAATAATTAACAAAACAGGATATTTTCAGGATTTTGACAGGTATCATTATACCCATTATAGAGGGTATGTAAGTGTATGGCTCAGTAGCGTTAATGTGCATTTCCCCAATGTCTGATGCTGTTGATCTTTTCACATGCTGATTAGCAATTTTTATACTTTTATGTCATCTTTGCCAATGTGTCTATTCAAATACTTTGCCTAATTTTTTATCGGCTGTTAGTCTTCTCATTAGTGAGTTGTAAGAGTTCTTTACGCATTCCAAATACAAATTGTTTTTCAATATACGATGTTCAGATATCTTCTTCCCATCTGTGACTTGTCTTTCCATTTTACAGGTGATGTCTTTTGAAGAGAAAAGGTTTTTAACTTCAGTGATACAGTCAAATTTATCAAATTCCATTTCATGGGCATTTTATCTACAAATGTCTGCCTGACTCAAGGTCAGAAATATTTTATCCTATGTTTTATTCCAGAGATTTTATAGTTGTAGCTCTTATATATAGATCTGTATTCCATTTTGAGTTAACTTTTAATAGGATGTAATTTACAAAAAGAGGTTTATGCCTTTATGCTTGAATTTTGAATGAGCACTATTTGTTGAAAAGACTATTATTTCTCCACTGGAGTTTCTCTGTACACTTGTTTAAAGTTAACTGACTATGTGTAGGTCTGTCTCTGCACACCCTGTTGTGTTACATTGATCTACATGCCTATGCTTTCTCCAAGCGGCTTTTTAATAGTTCAGGAAACCGAGTAATTCTAGACTTCAGGTTTTATTGCTCATGCATAGCTATTTCCCATCAGCCAGGTCTGTGTGGAGATTGTGTCTAGCCCTTCTATGGCTCTCTTGGCTCCTGGATCTTTGTTAAATGTGTGTGTAGTTGATCCAAACCCCTAGACCCCTAAGGGTCTGCAACTTCAGGCTAAACAGAGCAGTGTGTTTTTCCTGTTTGTTTTCAACCAATTTTGCTATTTTTCCCAACAATGCCAGTGGGCATGAGTGTTCGTTATCTGCTCCAAATAAAATCTGGCCTCAATGGCAGCAAAACTTCTTGTTTTCACAGTCAACCCCATCCTGATAAAACTATTTTGCAAAGTGAATCGAGAGGGGAGAGGAATAGAAGCCACCTCAGGCAACAGGCCCTAGACTCCCACACAACTCACTTGGAGTTGTAACTTTCCATGAGTAAACATTTCTGAATTTGTTGTTTGCTTAAGTTCATTTCCAGTGCACGAAGATGATCATTTTTTCACAATTTTGTCCAGCTTCATACTTATATTTTGGTGGAGAAAATTCACTGAATTCTTTACATTACCATGGCTGGAAGTCACACCCCAAGAAATGTATATTTATGATATATATATATCTTTTTTAATTGAAGTACAGTCAGTTACAATGTGTCAATTTCTGGTATACAGCACAATGTATTAAAGGGTCTAAAGTTGCTGAGTAGGGTTCTGAGGGTCCATCCCTGTTTTGTATCTGAGGGATAGGCTGCCTTTATTCTCTTCATTCAAGCAGCGTACAGTAGAGTTTCACGGAACAGCAGAGGTACGCCTCCTCTATGAAATCAACCTAAGTCTTCATTCTTAAATATGAACAGAGAAAAAAAAATCACCAGATGTTTGACTTCATAAAAAGCAGTATTAAAACTTAAAAATCAAAAAGACAAATTTGGTTAGGAAAAAAACCAAAGTGAACAACTTGCCTCAGTATAAAAGAAAGGGTTTAGATATGTTCTATTCTATCCCCAGAGAGATTTGAGGAGATATTACATCCATGAAACAGGTTGGGATGAAAAAGGAATAAATAGGGTTAACGATCCCTTATTGGTAAAATTAAATATATATGTGGGATCTCCAGTTTATAAATTAATTTGTATAGAATTATAATCTTATAGTATTAAGTGACAATCTACAGGATAATATTTGACCTACCAGCATAGGTGATATTTAAGATGAATGATACATACATTGATTCTCAGTTTGAACATGAAGTTGTTTCTCAACTTCTCATTCAAGTAAATAATAACTAAACAAATATTTATAAGAAATTTATGTTAGTAAAAACCTAACTCTATGAAGGTGGATAGAATAAACATGGAGATTAATTCCAAACTTTCAAAAAAGAATCCTCTGCATTTTTCTCATCTATGAAAGGAGAAATAATATTCACCAACTGAATAAAAAACAGGAACATTAACTTATGATGACAAAAGATTACATTATATAATCTTGATGTGGTGTCATGATTTATCCAAATCTCAAACCTGTAAGAAGACAATTATTATCTATCAATATATCCTCAATCAACTTAAAACATAATGTGGTCACAGTGCTGGGAATCTGTCTTTTCCTTTTACCTCTTTTTTTTAAGCTATTATTTGTATTTTTTATAATTAAAGTAATACAGGCCATTGTAATTCTTAGCAAGTCACAAAAAATATAGTTCCTAGGTTGAGCAAAATATTTCTTCTAGGGAAGCCTTAGTTTCAAATTACAAAAAGAAAGCAATTCAATACTTAACTACAGTAAATCAAAGGGAGCTTAGCTTTGAAAATATAATCAAACTGCTCTATCACATACAGAGAAACCATTAAAAAAAGTAAACTAGATTCTCAGTAAAAGATGTAATACAAAGAGTGGAACTCTTTTCCTTTAAAAAAAAAAAAGAAAAAAGTAAAACTTCTAATTAGCACACTAAAATGTGAAGCTGGGAAAAGAAAACAAACTCAACATTTAGCCTTCTGGGAAAAGAAATTGCAAACAAACAAGAAAGTTTAGAAAGATGCTTTTAGCCTTTGCCTTTTAAATAATGCCTTGGTATTACACTGCATTTAGTTCTCACTGTAAAAACTTATCTAACCCAAGTTAATTACATTTCCAATGATAGTTGTGAGAGCAATTGCCAAGATTTACTGCATAAATGACATATAAATTTAGTTGCAGAATAATTAAGTCAGAATTTGAGTCCATACATTAAGCAGTGGAAGGGTAATTACATTCCTATGGATGCTTAAAACTTTGCTTGCAATTTTTTAGAAACGGGTTCAACACAGATTCAGACTGCATTCAGTTTTCATTTATGACTTCTTTTCTTTCAATTATAATGAAAAAAAAACTATAGTTTGGGTAGTGCTTTACAGGCTAAGCCACTTTATATATATGAAGACATCGTTGTACATTTCACACTAATGGCAGTACCGGGGGTGGCTTTGGAGACTGGGGTGGGAGCAAGAGGTTTTGGCCCAGTGAATTCCATTAGTGACTCCTCTTGTGCTTTACCAAAACCTTTTATTTAAAAAAAAAAAAAATATGTCCTCGTCATGTCAATGTGGTTTGAAGACAAATGTCTTGAATTTCTAACCAGATTTCTGCTCCTAAATTCTTCCTACATAAATGGGTATTCAGGAGTCATCTCTGGGGTTAAGATGACCTTGCATTTTCTCCTTGATCTACCCATCAGCTCGACCCACTTCATTGTTTAAATTTTCCATTTGTTACTATTATCATTATTATTATTGTTATTTTCCAGATAGCAAGATCCATTTTATATTCACCGTTTTGATCTGGGAACAAGTAATTGAACATGTGACATTCTCTTATTTCTGGTGTCCCATCTTTTACAGCTCTCTGGTCCCACAAGATAGTACAAGAAACAGAGGTTTCTCATCTGGAGGAGGAAATTTTAGAGCATATATTGACTGCTATTGGTTGGTAACCAATTGTTCTTTCATAAAAAAAAAAAAAACTGCCGTAATTTGATTTGTGTACAACAAGATTGATTAAGCAATGCAGTGTCAATTAACGCATTTAATGTGGAGGAAGATGATATCTAGCACTTAATTGATATCCTGTTACTCTTAAAAGGTATATGATGAATAGGAATACAGCTAGCTAATAATTTACTTCTCTATTCTTCTCACTTGACTACCTAACAGCTAAGTTTCCTCTCTATTCCCACTGTGAAGTCTCATTTACTGTTCCTCCTAGCAACCAATTTATATTTAATTACATGCAAAATCAAACTCATAGAGGGAAAAAAATTAATGGTGATATTGTTACCATAGAGTAGGTTCTTGTCTCACACAGGAATGAATTCAAGAGTGAGCAAAAGTAAAGTGAAAGCATACTTATTTAGAGAGAGATGAACACTTCATAGATAGAATGTGGTCTGATCCGTCTCAGAAGGGAGAGCAGCCCCCGGGCATGGGGTCATGTTCAGCCTGGAAAGTGAGTGTCCTCGGGGTTCAAGGATGGTTAGTTTTTATGGGCTAGGTAATTTCATGTTAATGAGTGAGAGGATTATTCCAACTATTTTGGGGAAAAAGACAGGATTTCCAGAAACTGGGCCACCACCCAATTTTTGGCCTTTTATGGTCCGCTTCTTCACATCCACAGTGGCACCTGTGGGTGTGCCACTTAGCATGCTAATGTATTACAATGAGCGTGTAATGAGGCCCAAGATCTTCTGGAAGTTTGAATCTTCTTCCATCTTGGGGTTGGTTGGTTCTAACCAGTTTACATCATGTCAAAGCTATGTCATTCTTTTAATGGCTGTGCCCTGCCCCCTTCCCTCCTGTCTCAATATCTGAATCACAAGGTAGGAAGGCAAAAGCCCAAAGCTGGTTTACATGCATGTTACACAAAGAACTAAGTGACTATTTGGGACTAAAATTACTGGTGCTTTTTTATTGAGAGTTGTGCCAATGCTTTTATCCATGTAGGAGTCTTGTTATTTTAAGAGTAGTCTCAATCCAGCAGTACAGACATCACTTCAGAGCTTGTCAGAAATGCACATTCTGAGGCCCCACTTTGACAACATCTCCAGGTGACTCAAATATCCATTAAATTTTGAGAAGCTTTTTGTGTCTTTCTAAATGCCTTACTGATGGGTCTTTCACCACTGCCTCAAGAGGCAAAAAAAGCAAATGCTTGGTAGTCATTTTCCCATCAGTACACAACCCACTTTGCTCCTAAGCTTCAAATCCTCAAGTACAATATTATTCCCCCATAATTTAGTCATCACAATGTAATTATTCTTTGTTTTGACATTCTCTTTGAATAACTGAAATAATGGACATTGAAGAGATGACTAACCCTGGGATTAAAAAGCAATGTTTCTTCCTTTTCCTTCTATTTAAAAATCTTTACAAAGCGACTGGGTGATTCATTTCAGCTTAATTCAGTAAACACTTTGGGGCACCTACTCTGAGCTGGACCTTGCTTTAGGGGCTGGAGATCCCACTTTGTGGAATTCACCATCTTCTGTGGTAAGCGGCCTCATCAAGAAAGCGTCAGAATTTAGTGTGACTAACTCGTCTGAGAAGGAGGAAAAAGGGCTACTCAGAAGAAGTGGTATCAGAGCTGGAATTCTAGGACTGTGTAAGAGTTTGAGTGAGATCGAAGACGGCATTTCAGAGAGAAAGCCTAGAAACATGAAACAACTGGAGATGTTTTGGAAACATCAAGTGTTATCAGGGTGGGTGAAAGTTTTAGCTAGAAAGACAGGCAAGGCTGGTCCATGGAGATCACATTGACTAAAGATGCTAGATGTCTTTTAGACATTCCTCTAAAATTTAAAAAATGTTCCAGTGTAGAGAGAACTATAGCACAGAATTAAATTCTAAGCTCAGAAATGATTCAGAAAGTTTTCTATTCATTCTTCCCAGAAACATCCATGAAATCTTAGCATTGCTTCCAACCTTGAAATAATAGCTTCAATCTTTAACCGCTGAAGAACTATTTTTAATATTAAAATGTCCTACAAAGAACTCAGGGGTTTAAAGACTTTTTTATAACAGTATTCATTAGGCATAGACTTTATGACCAAAGGACAGCTGTCTGCATTGTTTGCAAATGAAATTTGGAAATACCCCAGGTCAGAAAGCACTGATACCATCTAGTGCAACGCCCACCGGGGTACAGACTTCTCCCTTCAGCTTTCTGAGCTGTTAAGAGCTTCCCTTCTACCCCTAGCTCCCTCACCTGTCTCTTCTGATGTCTGTGTCATTACCTGAAAGATTGCTTGAACTTAAGCATGTCTTCAGAGAAGGGGTTAAAGAGAATAGACGGTTACCTAATAAAATGGAGAAAAGTCCTGCAAGCAGAGAGATCCAAAAAATATCTTAGCACCTAGAGTGTTCTGGGGAGTCTTTTTCTACCAGATCAGTCTCCTCCTCCCATAATCCTCTAAGTTGCTTTAAGGAAAGGTCTTTTAAGAGAAAGAATCTATTTCAAATCAATTTCTGTGTCTCTAGCACTTAGCCTGGTGTTTGACATAGTAGCCACTTAGTACAATTATAGTGAGTTATTTGAATAATAAACGCCTAACCTCACAATTCACATCACATTTTACTTCTGCTTTTAAGCGTTATTTGCTCAATTTAAGTTTTTCTTTCTTTCTTTCTTTTTTTATGTTTGTGTCAATTTCTTATTTCCTTGTGAGAATAGGGGAGGAAGCGCTGTTTTTATCCAAATATATGATTAATAATAATTCTTAGAAGAGATGTTTTTAACCAATGTGTAGCCAATAAATACTAAATCCTTCAGGTCCTATGTACTAGGAGAAGGTGGAGGCTGAGCCAAAAGGAGAATAGTCTTGGGTCTGGAAGAGATATGAAACAAAGGAATGCCAGGGGTGCTTCCCTATCGCATGGAAGGGAGTGAGTCTGAGACATAAACAAGGGTCCCCGGGTACCGGCCAGCACAGCACTAAGAGGAGAAAAGGGCCCTCCGACGAAATCAAAGACCCCTGCTAAACAGTCCTCAGAGGTACTGCTTGGAGTTTACAAAGGGGAATTTTAGGACAACTAAAGGGAGGCCCTCTTTTACAAAGCAGAAGTGAATTATTTTGAATTGTTAGGCCCCGGAGGCAGCACAAGCCAAGAACATAAATAGACTCAGGGTTTAAGATAAAGCACAGCTAATAGCGCTCAAATACTTGCATCATGCCTCCCAATCAAAATGCTTTCGTGTTCTTTATATTATTTGGAGTCTGAGACTCAGAAACTCTCTAAAAGATCTTTATCTTGCAGATGAGGAAACTTAAGCTCAAAAAAGGATACAGCACTTGCCCAAAGTTACACATCTTTTAAGTGACAGAGTCAGATGAGAATTGGAGTCGTTACCATTAACCAATTAGGAATGTTGAAAGAAATGGGCAGGGAGGAGGCCATGGACAGGTTCCAAAAATGTAAAGAGTAATGAGACATCCTCTTCCCACTTTTCATGATGACTTTAGGGGAAGATGACCATTCTCAAGCTGCGAGCTGGCTCATTGCAAACCAGTAGTGTCCTGAGAGATATTCAGAGAAGTTTCATGGAAAAAGAACTCTATATCAAAAACAATCATAATTTAAAAATGTTAAAATGATATATTTATTAAATAACTCTCTGAATCATTAATGTGCAAGATATATTGCGTATCTCCAGGAGGCTGGATGGGTCGTGGTCAGCATCTCCTTAACATTTGTTTTCATGAATGGCTATAAACATCTCACTGAAACTATGAAACAGAAGTGGTGAGCTAGCAGAGTGATGAATTCTGAGCACTGTGATGCTAAAGATAGAAGTGCAACGCTGATTCAGTGGCTTCACCCTTCTCTGCCGGGGACCAGGGAGACTTACAGGGACAACACCGATCCAGAATTTCCCTTTGCTTCCTTCTCTTACCCTCCAGCCCATGGCTACCTGAGTACTCAGCTTGTATCAGACACTATACCACTGACCTTCAGCCAAATCCCAAATTTTCCAAAGTGAGGGTCCATAACCCCGTCTACTTTTCTTCCCCACACAGATAGTTCATGAGGATAGTGAACTATTTAACATCTATTGTACAACTACTACCATCTGTGTCTCTGACAGGGTGCTCCCTCACACATGGGAACTCGAAAGTGAATGAACGAATGAATGAATAGATGTCATTCTGATTAAATAAAATCCAGAGTAATGTCTTTGGCCATTTGTGGTCAATCTAAAAACGCCAAGGTGATTCTTCTTTCTCTTTATTTTAAAGGGCAGAAAACTAGCCAATGATAAAAAAAAAAAAGTTCTGCCAATAATTTCTGGCAATTTCAATCTAAGGATTTAGTCCATCTCAGTTTAATTTATAATTATAATTCTTTGTTCAACTTCAATTGACTCAAATTTCAGTTTAATTTATAATTATATGCCTTTGTTCGAGAACACAAAATAAAATCCAGAGATTGAGGATGCGCATAAAAGCAGTGCTGCAAGGCTTCTAAAGAAGGCTCCATGCTTTGGTGACAAGTAATTTACTGTCATATCAAGTGCTTGAAAATAAACTATTGAATCTTCATTACTTGCACTCACAGTCATAATAGTATGATAACCACTGCAATTATTATTGGAATAGTCACCATTTTTGAGGACTTAACCACATCCCAGTCACTGTTCTAAGTAATATTTGATCTTCGCATCAACCCTGATGAACCAGCTATTCATTCCTTTATGGATTCAAGGAAGCTGAGGGTCAGCGTGGTTAAGTAAATTGCCCAAGGTCACACAGCTAGCCAATGCAGTCCACATGCTTATACACCCAAAAGGAAGGCCTAACGCTAAAGCACCAAAAGCACTCATTACAGAGTCAGGGGACATGGGTTTTGCCTTGAGTTAGTGCCAACTGCTCTCAGTTTTTCCATCTGCAACATGAAGAAGCTTACACAAGAATGAGATCCTTTAAGACCTAAAAATCGAACACATTTCGATTGAGGGGTCAGGGCTAAAAGAGTGAAGGTACTAGGGCCACCCTCCTTTTAACAACTCCTGATGGGAAAAAAAGGCAAATTTCCACTGGAGCGCCACTTTTTATGATTTTTATACTTTAAGGAGGTGGGGTTTGTTTCTTATTTATTTTTACAAATAAAAACAAATGAAATGTCTATTGTAACAGGTGGCCCTTTGCAGGAAAAGCACCAAAACAGACGTAGCAGCAGCTGCAGAAGAGAGTATTTCAAGCCACATATTAAAAGGAAACATCATTTGTTTTTATAAAGAGATGTTTATTTTGTGATAATGGATACAATTAATAGCAACATATGCTGCAGGGTGCATACCCACCAGTAATTAATGTAGCATTAATTTAGATGCTTTTAAGAATCTGTAATAAATTCACAAAACAGCCAAGCTCCCGGACTCCTCTCCGCTCCTTGACGTAAGCTGGTTGTGTCTAATCACTGGAGCCTCAGCCTTATTCCAATGTCTCGTACGGTGTGCAAGTTCTTCAGCCTGAACCTGATCCTACTAACAATGATGAAGAAAAGTGCTTTGCGCTTCTAATTGAATAGTGTAGGCATTTGGAACAGAGAACCAGGGGAGTTAAGCAGTAATTATTTAACTTAAGAACAGCTGTGAACTGACACCATTAATGTTCATCCACCTTCATTTACACTCACAGCAATATGGCTGTTTTCAGCAAAACTTAAATTAAAGAAAACTGGATTTAAATATTAAAGTAAAGATCATCGCATGAAAGATGATACCATAGCTGGTGACAATAGGCCCATCGCAGCTGGGGTAACTGGGCTTTCAAAGTGTAACTCCATAATCGGAGACAGTGGGACTCAGGATTGATAACTAGGGCAAGGTTCAGCAGAGACTGTCTTCCTGTCAGAACCAGGGACTAGAATTTGGCCTAACGGCTGGTTTTTCAGGGGTTTTTTTAGAACAATGGTCAGTTTACAATGTTGTGTCAGTTTCTGATGTACAGCATCATGTTTCAGTCATCCATATACATACATATATTCGTTTTCATATTCTTTTTCATTATAGGTTACTACAAGATATTGAATATAGTTCCCTGTGCTATACAATAGAAACATGATGTTTATTTTATATATAATCGTATCTGCAAATCCTGAACTCCCAATTTATCCCTTCCCACCTCTTTTCCCCCTCTGGTAACCATAAGTTTGTTTTCTATGTCTTTGAGTCTGTTTCAGTTTTGTAAATAAGTTCATTTGTCTTTTTTTTATATATATATATTCCACATGTAAGTGATATTTTTCCTTCTTTTTCTGGCTTACTTCATTTAGAATGATGATCTCCAGGTCCATCTAGATTGCAGCAAATGGTATTATATTATCCTTTTTATGGCTGAGTAGTAGTCCATGGTTTATATATACCACAATGTCTTTGTCCAGTCATCTGCCAATGGACATTTGGGTTGTTTCCATGTCTTGGCTATTGTGAATAGTGTTGCTGTGAACATTGGGGAACACCAAAAACAATGCCACTCCTCCCTGTTCTTTCTCATTCAAGTTTGTTTATTAACTATACCTGCTGCAAACCTTCCTTCCTTTCAACCCCAGGGGCAGCTGTCCTCAGACTGTCTTCAGAAGGGCAAACTTCAGGATTAAACTTCAGGATAATTTAGCATTTAAACACCCAATCCTGTTGGATCCTGTCGAAATCTGTATACCTCCAAATATGCCAAGGGGATAAGGTGAGGTGTGGCAAGCACTGGGATTCTGAGCCAGGAAACCAGGGGCCCTATTTTATTCTGACCCCAGACGGCAGTTTGGGGGGGTGTATCAGCTCCCTTTCTGCAAAAGGCTCTGGCTTTATCATATGCCAAAGGGAGAGGTCCATCCCAAGGTCTCAAAGGTCTACTTCTGTCCCTTGATGTCCTAGGAGTAAATGTCTCATCTTGCCTTGCCCACTCTTAGTTTTCGATCTAGAATCAAAATGGATTAATGACCAGAAAGCTAAACAAGGAGAGAGAAAATGTGTTCTCCAGTCTCTTGATATTCCAAATGTGTCCTGGAAGAGTGGCAGTGACATCACCTGGGGCTAGGTTAGAAATACAGAATCCCACTGGCTTTTCCACCAGCCACCGCCACCACCGCCACTACCATCACTAACTCTGCATCAGAATCTGCAAGATCCCCAGGCGATTCCATTGCACATTAAAATCTGAGCAGCACTGCGCTCATCTCAGCCCTGCTCCTGGCTAACTAGAAATTCCATAGTTATACAGAGCTTTAAAATACCGTTCTTATTTTTAGAGACAAGCTCCCATTGCCTGTGTTGCCAACTAGACCTTAGTCTAATGAGATAACGTATATGAAGGCCCTGGAAAAAGTGCAAAGGGCTAGGCTGATGCAGAATATTATTGAATTTTTCTAAAGAACATGAACAATAATATTTGATGAGGTTATCTCTGAGATTCAGCTATGAGCTCACCAATTGTAATGAGGTCCCTAGACCTGACACCATCGCATGCTCCAAAATTTGAAAACCACCTGTAAATAAGCCCACTTTCTCCCGGTTCTTATGGCAGTCTGAATCCCCTTTCTCCTGAGTTCCAGACTCCTATATTAGACTGTCTATTGGACACACGTCATGTCTTCCCACAACCCCCTCTAACTCCACACATCTGCAGTGGAAGCTGTCCGTGTCACATCTTCAACCTGCTCCAGTCTCCTGAATCCACAGATGGCCCACCTTCCACCCACTTGCTCAAGTCAAAAACCTGGGGTCATCCTTCACTCCCCTCCATCTGTCCCCCAGCCCCCTGTGCATCCAGTCACATTTCCTTTTGATTTACCTCCTAAAATTGCTTGAATCCCTTCACTTCTCTTTATCCCTCTTGTTTCCATCTTTGTCTGCAAGTTACTGACTTTTCATGGCAAGAATGGCTGTAACACCCTGCTCCATGGGTCTGCCAGCCTTCAGGCTTAGCCAGCAGTCTCAAAGAATCTTTCCCAAACATAGATCAGACACTGTCCCTGCTCTGCTAAAGCTCCTTCCTTGGCTCCTCATTACCTGGACAAGATCCAGACTCCTTCACGTGGTCCAGACTTCAACTCCTTCCCATCACATTTTTCACTTACGCCTTCATCATATGTATATTGAATCACTTGCAGTTCCACCAAAAAAAACCCAGCTCCCTCTTCCCTCTTCTCCTGTGCTGCTCCATTGCTGACATTGTCATCTCCCAAATCTTCACCTGGCCCAATACTTCAAATTCAGCCCCACCCTCCCCTCTTATAGGAGCCCTTCTCTGACTCCTCCTCCCCCATCTAACCTAATTTTAACACATGTTCTCTTCGGTGACAGCCCTTGGTTTTCCAAAGCCCAGCATCAGAAGGAGACAGAGAGAAAGGTAAAAGTGCAGACTGTGGGGCCAGACTCCCTGCCTCCAAATAATGACTCTGCCCCTCACCAAATACGTGAATTCCAGCAAGTACCATAACCACTTGGTGCCTCACTCTCCCTATGTGTAAATTTAGGACAAAGACAACAGTGCGATTGTGAGGACTGAATCAAGACATACGTGTAAGATACTCAGACTGGTGCTTGGCACCTGGATATGCTCAATCAATATTATCCATTTTACCAAGCTTTTCTTTGTTTTTGGTTGTCTTCCTCATGAAAGCCAAAGCTCTTGGAAATCTGGAACTTGAGCAGGAGGCACCACAGCCAGACCTGTTCTCATTTCTACTCCAGAAGTAGTGGCTCTGTGACAACGGACAAGTTTCTTAATCTTTTTGAGCCTCAGTTTCTTCAGTTGCACAATGGTGCAGAAATAGCGCTACCCTGGAGAATACTCGTGAGAATAAATTAAAGGAAGCACTTAGATCCTCACCTGGAGTTTTGTGAGGGCTTAGAGGAGAAACAGTAGCTATCAGTATTGCTTTAATTGTTGTTGGTAGGGTTTTTTCTCTTTTGTTTTGCATCCTCAGTGTCTAATAAAGTCACTAACAGATGCTTGATAAAAATCCACTGAATGGATATGAAGGAATGAACTAGCCAATCTACGGAACGAAGTCTAAAATGGACTCAGTGTTGGGAACTTCATCTTCCTGTTTTCTCTAGTCCCATTTGCTGCAGAGAGTTGCCAATTGCTGAGTCTGAAACTGCATTTCCCTGATTCTACCCACAGTGAGGCTGACAGCATCCGCCCTCAGGAATCAGAACTGAGGGCCAAATAACTGATTCCTGGATCCTTGGACATGGCTGTCTCCTGTGGGGCCAAGGCCAGCATGTAATCCCTAATCTCCGTAAGGACGCCATGTCCTGCACTCTTCCTTTTTAAAGCATCAGTAACGTGGATTACGTCAGAGCTGCATCCATGAAGCTCTATAGTCCGACTTGCGAAAATAAACTCAAGGAGGTCTTGAAAATCTACTGGAAAACTAGGAGAATGAACTTCTCTAGGGGAAGATGGTACTTCCATTCCCCTGGTGCAGCATCCAATTCCACATCTGGGCACCTCCAAAGGAAGAATCTGGGAATTTGTCACAATGCTGCTGTATGTGTTGGTGTGTGTGTGTGTGTGTGTGTGTGTGTGTATTGTGAGAATGGGGAAGGAGAGTCAATGGACAGCTCACCCCCAGTGGGATGTGTGTGTTTTCTTCTTTATGCTTCTCTGTACTTGATTTTGTTTCCTGCAATGCAAATGCATCAAATAAGCAGGGAACACTTTCAGTTCCACGATTGCACCAAGCTCTTTCCCACCCTTTGGTCTCTGTGAACAATGCGATGCTATCTGGAAAATTCTCAGCACCCCCCACTACCTCAAAAGCAGCCTCCTCCACTCTTCCTCCTATAACTTAACCCTCTTGTCTTTATTGTATTCTAGCCCCACATACTTCATTTACCTTTAAAAATGGCTCACAATTTACACGTAATTGTTATCATCATTATTGCTTTGATCAGATGTGGAGTATCTATCTTCCTCCTCCGACTGCAAGTCCTGAGAGGCAAGGGGCCACCAGCTGCCTCTCCCAGCACGTGGCACAGGCCCCGGCTGAGTAACACGGTGTGTGAATGAATGAGCACCGCCCTGCACCTGCTGCATGTAATTTGAAGAACACAGCTGCCCGCTACAGACACTGTTGCTATGACCATCAGGACACAGACGGCACCTGGGCTTGAGGGGGGCCAGAGAAGCCTTCCTGGAGAAAGTCATATAGGAAACAAGACTTTAGATGTCCAGGAATTCAAAAGATTGTAAAACTGGGGTCTGATTGGCCAGGGGCAGGTAGAGCAGATCTAGCAGGTAAGGTCAGTGCCCCACTTCCCCTTGTCATTAGCGCACACACTGCCCGACTTCCACCTGCCTCTTTTTGCTTGAGGGCTCTCTCTGGCTGCCAGCTCTGCTTATATACCAGAGACAGAAGTATGGGAAATTGATTCCCAGGCTTCAATCCATGCCTGATGGGAGTGATGTGGAAATATTCCAGCTCCCTTGACCCTTGGAGAGATAAGGCTAGGATACGTGTTCTCTGCTGGTTCTCAGATTCACTCAGCAGGGCTGAGGACCAGAACATGGTCCTGCCCTGCTGCTGAGGGGACCTCGTGCCTTCTCTGGGCCAAGCACTGTGCAAGCTGCTGCAGGGACAGGAAAGTGTAAGACACAGGCACTGCTTCCAAAGAACCCCAAATCGGTCAGGATGCCAGGCACATCAACAGATCATGAGAAATGTGAGATGTGGTAGCAAGGGCAATGATGAAGACGTGTCCCGAAGGCTTGAATTCCCAGCGGGTCGCAAGAAGACGAGGGCACCTCACCAGCTGGCACACTAGGATCCCCAAACTCACACTGAGCACTTTCCACCTAGCATCCTCGTTCCCAAATGCATGAATTGCCTGGTACTGTTCCCTCCCATAGAGAGACTAGAATATGGAGAGACTGCTTGGTGAGGACTTGGAACATCACTAGTTTTAACACCTCACAAAGCTCCCTGGGGCATAAGACATTCTTTTCAGGAGAAAAGAAGAATGCAAGTTTTGGATTACACAATGTAAAATATCCACCGTAGCTCTCCTGTCTACGCCATTGAGACAGCTGGCAATATGCTTTCCAGGAATCAAGACATTTGACGCATCCTAAAATTGTACTTCCTGTGATCAAAAACGTTTAGAGTATATAAAAGGCTTTTGTGGTTCAAAAATTCAATGACAAAATCTAATTTGATGTTGAGCAAATTAAATTTCTATTGAGGCATTTTTGAAAGCAAGAAATATTGCAACCTACAGCTACACACAGCATAAGCTCTCTGTAAATATAACCCAAAGGAATTTTTTTTCATGATTCAAACATCATGAGGTGATTCTAAAGTTATCTCAACATGCTGTCATTATTTCTGGATTTCATTAAGTTTCTGGGCTCCAATTTTTGTTCTCCCTTTATAGTATTTGTCACAAAATTTGAAAGGGGGCTAAGGGCATAAACTGGGACGGAGCATGGAGGCTGTGTCAGTTGTCCAAGGCTGCTGTAACAAAGTCCCATAAACTGAGTGGCTTAAACAACAGAAATGCATTGTCTCACAGTTACGGAGACTAGAAATACAAGATTGGTGTCTGCAGGGTATGTTACTTCTGAGGCTGTGAGGAAAAATTTGTTCCCTGCCTCTCCCTAAGCTTCTAGAGTTTGGCCAGCTATCTGTGACATTCCTTGACTTGTAGAAGCATCACCTTGATCTCCATCTTCATGGTCAGTGGAGTTCTCCCTGTTTCCATATCTGTCTCCGAATTTCCCTTTGCATAAGGACACCAGTTATAGGGAACAGAGCCCACCCTAATGACTTCACTTTAACTTGATTACCTCTGTGAGACCCTGTGTCCAAGTAAGGTCACACCCTGAGGTGTTAGGGTTAGGACTTCAACACATGAAGTTTCGGGAGACACAACTCAACCCATAATAGTAGCAATGGTTTATTGAGAATCTCCTTCATGGAAGACCTGGTTCTGGTTCCATGACTCATTTCATTTTGGAACACTCTTTGAAATGTGTTTCACTGTTACCATTTTGTAGTTTGATTCCTTCATTTCATTAAAAAATATTTTTTGAGTATCTGTCATGCCAGGAACTCTGTGGCTGAGAGAGACCAGTCTCTGTGGTTTGTAGCAGATTTTCATATTTGGTCCGCATTCCTGAATGTACACTCTTATTAGTTAAAAGAAAAAGATAAAGGTCAAATGCAAATTTAGGAGAAACATAAAATTTTTCTCAAGGTTAACATTATCAAACATATAAGTTGCAGTACAAATCAAATATTTACATGGCAACTTGAAGGTCTCTCTTACTATGAAACACAGTGAAAATGGAGTGGATGTAATCATTATTAAACCCTATTTGACTTTTCATTTATTAGAAAGAAACCCTATCTGTACTCCAAATGTGTTAATTGGGGAAGAGTGCTTGCCAAAAGCCACTCATATTTTCCTTCAGAAATAAAACATGAAAGTTTTCCCCACTGTACTTCAAACGTCAGTTGGTCAAAGCTGTTTAGGTCTCTTTGATGCTGGAACGTCTAGATCTACTTCAACAAATATTTTACATGCATTATTCCCAAAGTGAATGTCATTTCAAAATTGAGTCAATGACGAATCGTTTGTCTACAGCCACAATGATCACTGGCCTAAACTGCATGCGTTATTTCTTACAAAGCAAAATGTGTTCAAGTTTTTATAATTTAATAGATAATAAACTATAATTTAATAATTATAATAATATATGGTAAAGGTTTTTCTTTAAATGAACTGAATTATACCATATTAACATACTGAGCTGAAATAAGTATTTTTTACTTAAAATCACTTCATCATAAACCCTCCAAAATTATGGGAAGGAGGGGAACTGATGGGTAGGGTAGGAACTCAAGGGGTTTTATACCACTTTGAAATGTGTTCATGGATCCAAAATAGTCTGGGAAATATAAAGAAATTAAAAATCATTTTCTAAATGCTAATTGGATAAGGCATCCTTCTTTCAAAGTCTTCGCAAGCCTCGCATCCCCTACAGGTGCGGTGCAATCTCCTTGACCAGATGATGGAGCTTGGTGTTCATGATCTTTCCTGGTTCCCTCCCAATCCCTAGTAAATTAATCCTTTCCTCCTCCTCCAGGCAGCCTCTGTGCCGGTCCTATGAAGGGTTTCATGGGCACAAGTGCCATCTACTGTGAATGTGTCAATGCTTATCCCTCCCCGTGGTCTGAGACTCCTTGGGGACAGGAACTAAAGTCATTTGCTAGCAGATGCTTGCACGATTGAATGGCTGCGTAAATAACCAAGTGCATGTGCCTCAAGTCCCTCATCTGGAAGTTGGGAATGTCTTCGTGTCAAACCACGTGGAGCTGTGCTGAGGATGGGAGTGGAGAGCAGACACAGGAATGACCACTTTCCCTTTACAAAACACAGTACCCGTCACGCAATGATTATTTGACATGCCTGACTACTGATGTGCAATCAGAATGTTTTTGTAAGAAAGATTTTGTTTGCCCCAGACTTTATTCCAATCAGCAAATGCTCTGAAATTCTCACAGTGTGACTACATCCCATGGGTGCTGGGAATACAGTTCTCCCTGCCTCATAGAAACTGTAGTCCAGAATGAGGTCAAAGGGACCATGTCTTTACTCAAAGGTTTATTTCTTTGACTTCATTTCTCAAAGCACAGGGTATTTTTTCTCTTTCTTTGTTTGCTTTTTAAGTTTTCTTATTGGAATCTAACTGTCAGTAATGAGTTGCATGGTGGGTGATTTGTGGTATATTATGAACATCTGGTATTGTGTGCTAAATTTCAAATATTTCAGTTTTTACTGACCAAACACAGGGTTATGTAGCGCTCTTTATTCTGATCCACATTTGAATTTCTTTAGAGAACAGCACCAACAAAATTCCAAATTAAAAAATAAAATGGGACATTTAAATAGCTGATGAAGTAAAATACATTTTTAGAATTTCTTTTTCATGGGACTTTTTATTCATCTATGCCATGGAAATGTTACTAGTATGAAATAGACTATATATTTTAAAAATTTCTTAAATGGGCTGTATCACAGTTTAGACCAGCCCAGATCCAATGCCTGTGGTAGAATTTTATATAGATATTTAATATAAATGGGTAAGTCTCAAGGCTGATGAGTTTTCATTTGTTTCTAATGAGCAAGATGTGCTTAACATTTCACTGCACTGTAGCCCAGAGTTTTATAAAATCTGATTAAATGATTCAGTTACAGTGGAATAGACTGAAGGGTCAGACCAAACTCTTTCAAATCAGCCTCGAGGTATCTAATAAGAGACTTGGCAGATTGTTTCAGCTAAATGTGAGGCCGTTCAAATTCTCAGCAAGTATGTTAAATCTGTATTTGATATTGTAGACCACATGTCTAACAATTAGCTATGTGTTAAAATCCTAGGATTTTGTTCACTAAAGGAAGAGATGATTCTTATACAGTATCCTCCCCAGTCTCTCTGAATGAAAGGATCTGTCAATCAAATATCTAAATACTAGAGACAAACTGAACTGGGAGAAAGAAGAAAAAATTCCCACATAAATCCATATATAGATTGAATTTAGAAACTAGCTTCAATTTTTCTCTCCTCATAGAACTGTCTACTGAGTTTCACCATGTTTTTAAAATTAGAAAAACAGGGAGCAAGAGTGACATTTCATTTTTCAAATATTGGCTATTTTTCAATAGTTTTAAATAGTTATCTAATTGGTGAGATTATTTCTAGGGCTGAAAGATAGGCTACTGATAAAAACAATGAAGACTTTGTGATAATTACAGGGGCCTGTGTTGGTACACATTTCTTTTCCTTCCCCTGAAATATGTGGTGCAATTATTTATATGTGAAGTGAAAGCAGTGGTTATTAAACCTTTATTAAAGAGATTGGAGATGGGTTATTCTCCCATTAAAAAGTTTAATAGTTTTTAAACCAAACAACTTTTAAAATATGGTGACAAATTGGTAGACTAATGAGACTCAGTAAGATGACTTACAGTTTAGCAACAAATGGTGTGTCCCACCAGCCTCAAATGAATAACTCTTTAAATGTAAACACCTTTCACCCTAAAGAAATCATTTTCAAATGAGGCTTTTATGCATGTATGCTTTCATTGATTAAGTTTCTATGATATGCCCAGCATGGTTACCAAGGAGGGAACGAATGAAGTATGTACCATGTCTTTATACTCTTTGCCTTGTTTGGGAGATAAAGCATCATTTGTGGACTAAATAAGGGCAGGCAAAGTGTGTGATAAAGGCAAGAACTATCATCAGAGAAGAAGGAATTAAAAGTGAAGAGGAGTGTTGGAGAGAGCTTTGTAAGGAAAGTGATTTTTGAAACTGAAGTGAAAAGATGGGTATAATCTTGGAGAAAATTAAATGGATATTCAGACAAGGAAAGAACTGAGAAAAGACTGTACTGTAAATGAGTTCAGTGTGTTGGATGGAGCCAAAGAGGAGGAGAAGATAATTCATACGGAGATGTAGAGGGTCGTAGAGTTGAATAGGTACAGTGACTTCATATTACAGAGGACTTTGAATGACAAGCCAATTTATAATTGTTTCCCTTTTTTCTTTCTTCCTTTCTTTTTTCTTGCTATTATACATTTTTTTCAGAAAAAAAAGAGCACACTAATTCTAGAATTAATCTGTATGAGCATGAACAAATCCTTCAATATACCTGGGCCTCCATGTTTATTATGTACACATTGATCTACTGGCCTAAAGGCCTTTTAATAAGTCTATTTTCCACAGAAGTCTATAAGCCTAAAACTCAAAGAGACTTACTCATAAGACATGATAGTAAAAGGACACCAAACCCAACACAATGCAGATACACACATACCTACTTGATCTTGTCTTCTCATCACATTGTCTTGACTTTAGTTATTCAACACCTGTTATCCATATAAGATAGTGAGTTCAGTGAAGGGGAAGCCACAACTGGCTTGTTCACTGAAGTGTCCTCAACTTTTTGCACTGGACCTAAAAGCATCTGTTCAATGAATGAATAAAAGTGTCCACCTTACAAAGTTTTCAATGAAAGCTTGTTCTCTTCCATTTTTCTCTTTTACTTTTCTTACATTATATAACAGAAACTCAATAACTATGGTGATTTCATGCTGATTAGGATGTATAGAAACAACTGACATGCAATTGATTTGTTAGGAAATAAATTAATAAAAATATAAGGCAAAGAAATTTGAATGCATTACATTTGTGACAATCATGTACTTACCTCAGAGCCTACAGAAGATAGAGTTATCTTGTTTATAAAGTTAATCTTTTTAAAGTGCTCATACTCTAGAAGTCATGAAAAGCTGCATATTTGACTACAAAAAATAACTGGAGTTTCATAAATTCTCAATTTGTCTGAGAAAAAAGTCTTAGGTGCCTAGGGCTTTGCAATCAAATTTCCTTGGACTATTTCCCTGTAGCCTTTCTTTTTGGGTTCTGTATTTTTATATACCAAAAAAGACATGAGAAGTTATCTCATGTTTGCCTTCTCTTTGTTCCTATCAGACAACTGAGTGCCATAATGCAAATTATAAGAATAGATGGGAAGACAACTACACTCACCAATTTACAACAAACAGAGATCTATCATAAAAAGAAAACTAAGAAAAAAATTCCAAGTACAACAGCATCAGAAAGAATAAAATACTTAGGAATAAATGTAACCAAAGAGCTGAAAGATCTATAAGACATTGATGAAAGAAATGAAAAAAGACACAAATGAATGGAAAGCTACCCCATGCTCATGGATCAGAAGAATTAACACTGTTAAAATGTCCATAGTTTCCAAAGTGATCTACAGATTCAATGCAATCTCTATCAAAATTCCAATGGCATTTTCCACAGAAATAGAGAAAACAATCCTAAAATTCATTTGAAATCACAAAAGACACCGAATAGCCAAAATAATCTTGAGAAAGAAGAACAAGGCTGAAGGCATCACACGTCATGATTTCAAATTATATTACAAAACTATAGTAATCAAAACAGTATGGTATTGGACTAAACACAGACTCATTACCCAATGGCACAGAATAGAAAGCCCAGAAATAAATCTACACATATGGTCAACTAATATTCGACAAGGGAGCCAGTAACACACAATGAGGAAAAGATTGTCCCCTCAATTAATGATGTTAGGGAAACTGGATATTCACATGTGAAATAATGAAATTAGATCCTTATCTTACTTCACACACAAAGGTCAACTCATAATGGATTAATGACTTAAGTGTAAGACCTTAAGCCATAAAACTCCTAGAAGAAAATAGGGGATTACCTCCTTGACATTGCTCTTGGCAAAATCTTTTTGGATATGGCACCAAAAGCACAGGCAACAAAAGCAAAAACATTCAAGTGGGACCATATCAAACCAAAAAGTTTCCAAAGAGCAAAGGAAACAATCAATAAAATGAAAAGAAACTTATGGAATAGTAGAAAATATTTGCAAGCCATATACTTGATAAGAGGTTAGTATCCAAAATATATAAGGAATTCATATAACTCAGTAGCAATCAATCAATCAATCAATAAAAATAACCCACTTTGAAAGATGGGCAAAAGATCTGAATAAACAGTCTTCCAAAGAAGGCATACAAATGGTCAACAAGTATATGAAAAGATGTGCAATATAGCTAATCATCAGGGAGATGCAAATCAAAACCACAGTGAGATATCATCTCATACCTGTTAGGATGGCTATTATTTAAAAAAAAAAGAGATAAAAAGTGTTGGCAAGGATATAGACAAAAGAGAACTCTGGTACACTGTTGGTGGAAATGGAAATTGGTACAGCCACTATGGAAAACAAACATTTCTCAAAATTTTTTAAATAGAAGTACCATGTGATCAATCCAACCATTCCACTTCTGGGTATTTATTCAAAGGAATAAAAGTCAAGATCTCAAAGAGATGCTTGCACTTCCATGTTTACTGCAGCATTTTTCACAATAACTGAGATATAGAAACAACCCAAGTGTCCATCAACAGAAGAATGAATGAATAAAATGTGATATATACATACAATAGAATACTATTCAGCCTTACAAAAGGAGGAGATCCTACCATTTGCAACACACAGTTGAGCCTGGAGGATATCATGCTAAATTAAATAAGCAAGACATAGAAAGACAAATACTGTATGATCTCATTTATACGTGGAATCTAAAATTGTGAAACTCATAGAAGCAAAGAGTAGAGTTACTAGAAGCCAGGGAGAAGAGTAAATGGGGAGATGTTGATCAAGGAGTACAAATTTGAAGTTACACATGATGAATAAGTCCTGAAGATCTAGCATGGTGACTACAGGTAACAACCCTGTACTGTACACTTGAAATTTGCCAAGAGGGTAGATTTTGTGTTCTCCCCACACAAAAGAAGTAACTATGTAAGATGATGGATATTTTAATTAACTTAATTGTAGTGATTATTTCACAGTGTATACATATATCAAATCATCAAGTCATACACCATAAACATATTAAAAACAAACAAATAAATAAATAAATAGTAGGCATGGCTTTAATAGAAGTGACTAGTTAAAAGGTTCAGTTCAACATTAAAGAAACATTATACCAGAGGTCAAGCGCCAGACTCACCCTGAGCTCGGAACATAATGGGAGGCTGTGTGAAGATGAGTAAGTCAATCTCTCTGAACTCTTCACTTAAAAATCTCGATTGGATTGGTTTGTATGCTCTCTTATGTTTCTTCTGTCATCAGAAAATCCATGAGTCTTTACAATGCCTGAGGCAATCTGGATTCAAGGGTCATATTAGCCTTATATCTTTTTTTCCTTTACCAAGAAGTCAGGAAACATTTTTTAACAGAGAAAATCCAAGAGTGCAATAGCTCGCTTCCAGATAGATTTATTGAAGACGGAGAATCCCAAACACACAATGGCATCAAGAAAATCAATGCATGACACTTCTAAGGGTTTTAAGAAGCAATTTCTTTTTCCTATATTTAGGTAATAGGAATTTTAAAATCTGTGCGCTGATAATATTGAACAGTGAGGCAAATCCCCCTTCAAGTGATATTTTTCCCTAATTTTCTACATATTTTTACAGTCAACAAAACTCCTATGGTCATTTTATCCAAGACAGATTCTTTCCCCTGAGTCTTTTGTCAGTAACTTATTCCAAATTCCCAAATTTTCAGTGCATTATGGCCACAGCTGCCTTTCGTGTCCTTTTCCTCATCTCAAGCTTTGACGGCAGTCTGTGTATTATTTAAAGCAAACGAAGTAATATTATTCATAAATGCCCACAGCTCTCTCTCTCTCTCCCTCTCCTCCAACTCTTCACATGATAATATTGGATCTGGGATTGAGAAGAAGTCAGGTGAAGCACAAAATAATTTATTATACTTTATAATTCCTCAAAGAGCATTTTATCTCTGCTTTCCTCCCACCCGCATTGTATACACACTACTGCCCTGTGGGTCACTTCAGACACCCGAAGCTGAGTCAGACAAAACATATATTACCCGTAAATTATCTCCGTAAACCATGTGAATCAGATAGCACAAAGGCAAAGGGCACGTCCCATGAAAAGGCTGAGCCCTGTGATTAATGAACTGGAGAAGCCAGAGGCAAATAAAGTAACAATTTTAATGAACCTCTGACCCACCCGTAAGATGTGTGAGGAAGAAGCCTGGGTTTGAAGGAAAGCAGGAGCAAGATGCAGGGGAAAGAAGACATAACAAGGACTCAGTACTGAGCAAAGTATAGACAATTAGAAACAAAACTAACTTTATCTCTGACGACCTAAAGCATAAAGGTTCTAACCCAAATGTCTACCTGTCACCAGGTACATCTCAAGTATATATGACTTCAGAAAAGTAACAGTAGTTCAAATTTCAATTGATTGTTGTCTCTATCTACTGACCAAGGTATGCAAAGCTCCCTCTCTCTTTCCATCCAGGTGTGTCTGTATCCTAGGGGATGTTTTAGACACATTCACAAATAAATCTACTATAAAGTTAATGAGCCACTGCTTCACCACATCCACTCATGGCCCTATTGTCTCACCTGCCACTTACCTGCCATATCTTTTCCTGCCAGTGGTCACCGCCACTCCACTAGGTACCAGTGCCTGCTGGGGTTCTTCCACACCACCCAGTAAGACTTGGCATTTTCCTGCCAGTGACTGTCACTGGCCCACTGGGCTTGCAACCCTCTGAAGCTGGCTGCTGCTTATCCACCATTGATTCATTCATTCATTCATTCAACCAGTGTTGAGACCTACTGTGTTCCAACCACTGTCTAGGTACTGGAAACACAATGGCAAATGAGTCAGATTGCTCTCACGTTCTGGTGGTGTAAGAAGAATTTAAAAGCAAACAAAAAGTAAATAAACACGATGATTTCAACAATTGTTCAGTATGACAAAGAAAATGAGACATTGATAATATGATGTCCATATGTGGCTGAGCAATAGCAGGGAAAGAGCTTGGGTCCTGATGCCATGGAACCCTGGACCAGCCCGCCCACTGTGACCTCCTTTCATCAAAGTCCAACATGGATGTTCCCAGTTTAGCCCATGCATCCCTTTCTAGTCAACAGAAAAGAAAACAGAGAAAGCTAAAGGACACGGCCACCATCTTTAAAGATACATCCCCAAACTTGCATAGTCCATTTCTCCTTATATTCTACAGCCTAGAATTTAGCTCCCTGACCACATGGAACTGCAAGGGAAGCTGAAAGGGAGTCTGTTCCAGTCACGTGCCAAATTAAAAATTTGGAGTTCCATTACTCTAGAGGAAAGGGGTTAATAGGTTGGAACAAGTAGCCATCTGACCACACTTACACAGGAAAATTTATTATCCTCCTTTGAGGAAACTACACCAGAGAGGAAGGGAGAGAGAGCGAAGGGGATGGCTTGCCCAAAGTTACACAGATAATATAAGGGAGAGCCAGGATTTGCACCTAAGAAATCTGGGTTTCTCTTTGGCATATTGGGATAAATGTGCTTAAATAAATGAGGAAAAAAGGGACAGAGAGAAGAGGGGATGCATTATTAAGGAAGAGCGGGGAACCAATGGTGACTTCCTTAATTTGTGTAGCTTCAATTTAGGAGAAATATGTTAAGGTTTAAGAAAGAAAAATCTAACTCCTGAGGATGAAAGTCACATATCCCTCTTCCTGGATGGCTCACCTGCCACATGAAAAGATCAAGTGTGTGGACAAGATTAAGGCTGACAATAATGATAGAATGCAATCTCCAAAGTCATTTGGGCACAGAAAGAGGGTGCTATGTGGGGAGTGGCAATTTAGCACCACTAATTTTCCAGTTCTTCTCAGCATTAAAAATGAGAGAGCTAACTCTAGACTGGCCCATGAGCTATGAGGTTCACAGTGCGCTAAGCAGCAAACAGAAGAGCAGACCGAACCAAGAGGGCAGGAGTTTGCATTCAAACAAACTCACTCAGCAATAATTGCAAATTTCGACAACCACTAATAATTGTTTTCAAATTATGTTTATATTTTGAAGACATGAGAAAACTCAAGAGGCTCCTGATGCAGGATTGTTTAATCAGTTTTCATCCCTCAATCAGTGCAGACTCAGCATTTTCAAGAATGAAGGCACATCAAGATGTTCAACCAAGGATATTGGACTGTATCTCCCGGGGGTCTATGGTGAGGTGTGGGGAGGCAGGGCTGGGGAGCACAGACTCTGTGAGGTGGTGTGACTGCAAAGGCTGTGAGGAAGAGGCATATGGAAGGCAGTCACAGTATAATCTCTCATTTCTCTATTTACCACGCAAGTCTTCTTTATAGCTATAGAATTAAGGAAGTGGTCTCAGTGATTTCTCCTGGAAGCTGGCAAGGGTCTGATGGTAGGAGTTGACAGGACCAAAACAATCCTCAAGAACACAAGGGAGCCAAGAGGGAGTGAACTCAGGAATTTGCGCAGATTTACGGTAAGTCATGGTCTTGCAACATTTGTATAATTTCCAACCAAGGGTTTCTAAAGCTCTGAGAGGTAGAAAATACCCAAATGAATTTGGGTTCCATCAAAAAGTAAAGCACAGGGTCAACGTGGATCATGAACTCAGGTACGTTGGCACTGGGGAATACTGTGAATTAGTTAAGCAAGTTAGTGCCTGCTAGACTGTGCTGGTAACAAAGAGAGGGTACAGGAGGAAGCAGTAAGTCGGTAAAGAAGAAAGAAAACTAATATTTTTTACCATTAATATGCCACATGCATCCTATATTTTTCTTTCATGTAATTCTCACAGCAACCTCTCAGAGGTACGTTGTGTCCCAATGCAGAAATTTTGAAACTGAAACTCAAAGAAGATAAGTATCTTTCCAGGTGTCACCATGCTTTGGAATGGAGGAGGTGCTTGAAGAAGAGTGCATTTTGGTCTCTTGATTCAAGGTTACAACAGATCCTTAGAAACTCTCACTCACTTTCCAAAATCCTTGGTAGACATCCGGAGGTCAGATGTTCATCCCAAATGACCAAGTCTCCATGATGGCGCTATAAATCAGAACAATAGAATCCAGCTCACTCATAAATTGTCCTGCTTCCAGCCAATTCAAGAAGATTCAATCTTTTGGCACTAAAAAATTGAGGATGGTGTTCAAACTCAATTGAGACTCACCAGATTAGCTTCACCTGGTTCTTTAGAAAGGGAATAAAATGTCAAGGCAAAGTAAAGTGTTTAGAGCAGTGGCAGTGTCGTGGCATCAAATCATCCACAGAGCTCTTTCAGAACACACAAGTTCAGACCTTCCCTTCTGGAAATTCTGATTTGCAGGCTTGGGGTCAGGCCAGGAAATATGCATTTATAAACAAGCTTCACACGGGATGTTTTGTACATTTCATTGTGATGCTGGTGTAAGCAACACAGTTGAGCCCAACGGCGTTAATACACACTGAGTGGCAGGAAAAGGCATCTGAATTAATGAGCGATCAGTTGAAAATACTTGTAATGAAATTTAGCTACATATCCATGGAGATTGGTAAGAATGAGGGCTAGGATGCAAGATTTCCTTTCTAACTACCAACAGAACAAAGGAAATGTTGAGAGCAGCCCCTATGTCTGCGCTAACTCCCAGATAAGTAATAGTACTCCTTGGAGGACCATCTCAGAGAAGGGAATGTTGACAAATGTGATTTCCTCCCTTGCTGATGGCTGCCAGACTCTTTGGTAACTCAGACACGCACTCCTTTGGCTGTGGCTCTTCCCCCAGCGCAGCTCCTGGAGTTCATGGTTGCACCAAGACACCCCCTCCCCAGACATGCAATTAAAATGTATTATGTTCCGTGGGGCTGGTTCCCCATTCCCTTTGCCCAGCCCAATTTATGTATCCTCTTAAACCCAAAAACTACCACATCATCCCACGTATTTTACATGGTGATTTGATGCCAAACCTTCCACATATATATTGCAAAACTCTATAAAGACATATAATGGAAACATCAACAGAAAATATATTATTGTTAACATTAACTTGAGTGTTGACTGTACACTGGACTATTTTAGTGTTCTATCTCCATTAACTCATTTAATCTTCCTAATAACCTATGAGCTAAATACTATTACTGTCCTCCACAGGCGAGGAAACCAAGCACAGAGAGGTTGAATAAGATGACAAAATCGCAAAGCTAGAAAGGGGAAGAGGTGGGATTTGAACTCAAGCAGTCTGATTCAAGATGGCACACTTGTGCTGTCAACCACCACCTCTCCGTGTTGTCCTTTTACCAGTTTGTCCTTCACTCTATGTCTCTCTTTGTAACCTATCTCCTCAACTTCTGTTTGAATTACTAAAATCCCTCTTGCATCTCATTTTGCATCGACTACCCCACCTGCCATTGGCCCATCCATCAGGGACTGTCTTTCCCCTCCTCCTAAACCCAATCACAGGACAGCCAACAATTACCCTGGAACATGTACACATGTCGATCCAGTATGAACATAATAATATAATTACATTACAAAGCCCCCGTGCCCACTATTAGCCTATGCTTAGTATCGTATACATGTTTGTTTTCCTCTAAGTGCAATAAATGTTTTATTGCAGAATAGTGGCTGAGCAGAAAAACGTGATAGACTCAAACCACCTGGTTTGGACACCACATCCGACAATGACTAGCTGTAGGACACAAACCACCAGACATGGGAAGAGATTTAGCCCCTTGAGGCTCCCATTTCCAACTTCATAACAACAATAATCAACACTACTGGGGCTGGACGCCATACTAAGTGCTTTTCAGACGTTAACTCATACACAGTCTCATGTTATAACTGGTTGAGTGGGCACTTAGTACAATGCCTCTTCTATAATGAGTGCTCAACTGAACACACAGTAAGTGCCTTCTATGTGCGTGTATGAAGCGTACACACATAGTACATCATTTTAAATTCATTACAATTGTCACTAGGTGTCTACCTTTTTTTTTTTAATGAACCTAGCATTTTCAATTGAAACCCAAGTTTTAACTCCAGCCCTAGTAAGAGAAAAGAATGACCTGGGGTCTCTCTCTGAGACGGGGATAGTGAAAATAACAAGGAGAATTAGGAGTCAGGAATGCCGTAGTCATCTGGGAAGAACTGTCACCTCTCATCCCAGCTCCAAAAACTGACAGGTTAGAGGTTAGTGGATGTATTGAAGGCCAATGTCGGTTTAGAAAAAGACAAAAATAAGCAAGGATGAAAACTCACAGCACAAAATTTAAGCCCATATTTGTAGTCCTTATAAAGTCCTTTCTGATCAGATGGGATGACATGCAGAGAGGAGCTTTGCCAGGGAGGTAGAGAAACCTTAATCCTGCTCGCAGGGGTGGGGGGAGAGCTTCGGCCAAGACCGCTGAAGAAGACCCAGCTTCTTTGCTTTCGTTCATTAGTGACACCATCGTCATGCCCAAGTGTCACTTTGAGTCTGGGGAACTGAGCTTTCTGTCCCCCTTCATCATTTCATTTCACCTTGCATTTTGCATAAGATGTTACTACCTAAGAGCCCAACTATAGTATCTTTAAAGGATTCTCAGGCATCATTAGCGTGTTAGTAAATTCCTATTCCTTCAATCTTGCACCTTTGTTCACCCAACCATTTCTGGTTAGAGAATAAGAAGAAAAAGCCTCTCAGCTCTTCACCTCAATTATTGTAAACAGAAGTTATTCATGATAGAGTAAATAATCTTAGATGCACTTAGCACAGCTATGGAAATTGCAAAGCCACCAGGCACACTCCTAAAGACAACGTGTCTACAAGCTAGCAATAAGGTCTGAGAATTAGCTACTTCACAAGCTCTTCTCTTTCTCATAGAGGAGAAACTTCATGAGTTTAAAGATCGCATGATAAAAGGGTCAACTGATTTGCCTTTGAACTGCGGGACATTTTTCACATATTTGCTCTACCCTGTGTCTATCAATCTATGATGTGGAGGAAAACCCAACTTGTCATATCAGAGGAAAAAATGGACCACTAACAGCTCACTTGAAGGATGCCTGCCCCTAACACCAATCTAGATCTGCCCACCCTTAAGAGAAACTGCATCTTCAGAATGAGCATCAAGAAAAAAGAAAGACGTGAAGAGGAAGGTGAAAGGCAGAAAAAAGAAGAAAGAAAGAGATGAAGCAGAACAAAAAAAGAGGAGGAGGAGAAGGAAGGAGAAGAATGCACTATTACAGGTGCTCACCGTTGAAACCCGGACAGCCACTCTCCAGTCTGAATCCTTATCTGGGAATACACAATTATTTCACCTAGTTAAAAACTGTTGGACCAACTATGGAAGTAAGCAAATGACTGTACTCCATTTAAGTGTTAAGAGAGATGGCCACTGTCAGGGAAGTTGACAGTATTAACAATTTAAAGCATTTTTCTGACAATACATTGAAGGGCCAGTTACTCCCTGATATGACACTACTGATTTGAACTTGTCAGTGTGATGGAAAATCGTTTTTTTTTTTTCTGTTTGCATTTTCGCTTTCTTGACAGATAAAATCTAGTTCCGGAGCTTCGGTAAACAAAGCAGTTCATGAGCTGAGCACTATCTCCTCGCCATTAACACCACGCTTGTCTGACTGTGTTTTCCTTTTATTTTAAAGGCTGATCTCTCTGAGGGAACATCCTTTAAAAATGACTGGCAATATACATTGAAAAGAGGCATTAACAACCGGACATTTTTCTTACAGGGAATGAGATCAAACATAAATATCACATAACTAGACTTGTCATCTTTGTTTTCCAAGTACGTCTTTCCTGCTTTAACGTAATATGAAAGGAGACTAAAAAGTTTAGGGAATATTGTATTTTATTATATAAACATATATCCAAATACATATATATGTTTCTATAGACACATATTTTTATAAATACACATATGTATGCATATGTATGTGCATATAAAGATATGTGCTTGACTATGTGTCTATGTGTGTGTAGTAGTAATGGAAAAATAATATAAAGTAATAAATAAATAATTATTTGTTATTTAGAGTGTTTTTAGAGGAAAAAAAATCTCTTTAGGGAATCAGAATTATGGTCCTCCTCATTGTCATTTGATTATTTATCTTACATATGTATAAATCTTTCAGTCTTACATGTATATAAAAAGAGATTTACTACCAGGAATTGGCTCATGCAATCATGGAGGTGGACAAGACCCAGGATCTGTAGGGTGAGTCCTGGAGAGCTGATGATGTGGTCCCCGTCCAGGTCTGAAGGTCTGAGAACCAGAGGACCTGACAGTATGTCTCCAGCCCAAAGGCTGGCAGGCTTCAGATTCAGGAAGAGCTAATGTTTCAGCTCGAGTCTAAAGGTAGGTAAAGTTTATGCCCCAGTTCAAAGGCAGCTAGGCCAGAGGAATTCCTTGTTCCTCTGGGGAGGGTCCTTTTGTTTTATTCAGACCTTCAACTGATCGGACAAGGCCCACAGGGCGAGGGGAGGGATTTGCTTTGCTCAGCCCACCTATTCAAACGTTAACTTCCTCCAAGAAAACACCCTCACAAAACCACCCAACAGAATGTTTGTTTGTTGTTTTAATTGAAATATAGTCAGTTTACAATGTTGTATTAATTTCTGGTGTACAGCGTAGTGATTCAGTTGTATATATATATATATATATATATATATATATATATATTCCTTTTCATATTCTTTTTCATTATAGGCTATTATAAGATATTGACTATATTTCCCTGTGCTATACAATAGGACCTTGTTGTTTATCTGTTTTATATACAGTAGTTAATAACTGAAAATCCCAAACTCCCAATTTACATCCCCACCCACTCCTTTCCCCACCAGTAACCCAAAATACTATCTGACTGACTATCTAGGCACCCAGTAGCCCAGTCAAATTGACAGATAAAATTAACCATCATATTCCTTAATCTCTCAGTGTCTTAATCTGTGATACAGAAGTTAATAAGAATACCTACTTCATAAAATTGTTGGTTGGAATCACAGCTAAAAGTAATGATTCTCAAGGTGGGCCCTGACATTGACCCCCCAGCCAGACCCCCCGGAAAGAATCTTGACTCTGTCCTCTGCTGGCTGTGTGATTTTGAGCAAGTCACTAAACCTGCCCCCGAAAACGATTTGGTTGAAGGAGGAGCTAGAAGGAGCACGGTCCTGCGTGAGGACGTGGAGGCAGCAGAGGCAGACTGTGCAGGGCTCTGTACGCATCTTGAGAGTTAGAGCCACATTCTAAGAATGATGGGAAAACCACAGGGAGGGAGGTGACCTGATTCACTTTGTTGTCACATCGAGTGCTCGATGACAAGACTAGGCATGAGAGCATGCTGAGCCCTGAGAGCAAAATCTGTGATGGCCTGGACCAGAATAATAGACTCGAGGTGGAGAGAAATGCTTGGATTCCATGTCTATTTGGGGACAGACTGGATGGAATGTGTTGATTGATTGGATGTGTGGGTGAGGGAGGAAGAATCAAAGTTTATCCCCGTATTCCCAGGGTTCTTCACGAATCCCTGGAACATCACTCTCTCAGTGAAGCTCTCCCTGACTCCATCAAGTCCTCGTTTGTGGATCTATTGCAACACTTGTTTGTATTTTTATGTCTGTCTTGTGTCTATCTTCCCAACTGCTTTATAATTGCCTCAGCTTATTTACCTTTGTATAATCGATTAGGACTAACACAGATTCTCATTAACTGCCAAATCTATGTGTGACAGTGGAAAGCAGATAGAATTAGGAATCCTAATTCTATCTCTAACCTTTACCAAGGACCTAGCAATCATATAACCTTGAGCCTGCCATCACTGAGTTTTAGTTTCTTCTTTCATTGGAAAAATTAATTCTTTTTCTGTGTACCTTTTGTGGCTGCTCTATCACATAAAATAAAACATGTGAAATGTACAAAAAGAAGTACCAAGGTGTAGAAAAAAATCAATATGTCATTATTTAAAAAATAAACCAACAACGTTATGGATACATAGCAATCTTTCATTTCCACATATTACACGGATAAGCCGTTAATTTCACACTTTACAAAGCGCATTCTCTGCTGTGTATAAAAGTCATCAAGGAAGATGAGGAGCAGAGTCACTGGGGTTTATTTTCAAAGAAATTAAATGCACAGAAACACAAAAGGGAAGAAAAGCCAACAAATATATTCGAATATCCCTGCTTATTAGGACCTGTTCTGTTTCTGTCCAAATTAGGAAGGACACTATAAACACACTTAATTAATAGACATTTTTGTTCCTACATATGTTATGTTCTCCAGGCATTTTGTCTTGTTTGATTTAGATTACATATCATGATATGGTCAAAAATATACATATTTCCATTCTGAATTTTGAAAGTTAGAAAGAGCAAATAATCTTCAAACAGAAACAGATCAATACCAGAGTCAAGACTCACAATTAACATTACTAATTCTTTATCTCAAACCTTTGACCATGAACGTTATCCATCACAAAATTTGAGAAAATACAGTTGCCTCTATGTTTCCCTGTTTGAAAGATCACAAAAACAACATATGAATTGAGCACTGAGGGTGAAATGCAGGATCATTTTATTTCTTCACCTCTCTGCTCTTATTGGTTATTAAGAATCATCTAAAGTGAGTATTTCTACAAGTTCCCATTCTGACCAGGGCATGTATTCTAGATAACGTCTCCATACATATATCCACTATATGGTTGTGTAACCTACTACTGATTTAGCATTTACTTAAAAGTAAGCAATAAAGTACTTTATATTGTTATAGATGAAAGAAAATCAATAAGTAATTCCCAAGGAAGAATATCTGTTCTCCTCCCTGAAAGCCATATATTGTCTATAAAATGTATTTATGATAGAAATCTAAAACGTGAGATGCTTCTGTCTCTTCAAAGCTTTCTGTAAACTAAATGCATTAAATGCTTCCTTGTATTTCCCATCACACATGCATGCACACATGCAGATGCACATACAAATATCCTATAAATAAAGGAGAAAATCATTGGAAGAATCCCATAAGAAAGATCATTTTTAAAGCCCTCAAGAGGTGTACTATCACTATATAGGTTTCTCATTTGTTAAAGTAGTTCTAAATTCACCAAGTAAGCAAGGAACACTCGTGATCCGTCTTCAGAATAGTTCTTAGAATTCAAAGCTTTCCTAGAAATTAAATGATTTACAGATCTCTTTGTTGGTCAAATCAGTCATATGATCCACTGGGTCACTCCATCAATTCATGACTTGAATAATATTTTTTTACCTGCTGACTATCCAATTGAAGAAATCATACAGGCACACACATGAGATTAAGACTATGAGATTTTCCTATTTCTGATGTTCCTCTAAGATATAACGCCTATTTTTCTGGCATTGTTATTTTTATACATTTAACAAAGTGGGTTACTAGAAAATAACTCTGCCATTAACGGGAGGTCCAAATTATTTTTAGCCTCTTAAAATAAGGCATTCAGAATCCCACAAGGACCTGGAAGGGAAGGCGGAAGGACCTGACATCTGATTGAAATGAACAATAATGCAACTATCTTTTCTCTGACAAATACTGGAAGCTCACAGTAGACAATCATGCAAAGGTGAAAGGTGTATTCTTCTCGAATTCTAGCTCCCTTGACATTCTTTATTTCTATTCAAAGTATGCGTGTGTGCAAAGAACTAGAGATTTACTAACTGTGGACATGTGATTAGATGCCTTCATGGCTGATCTTAAAAACAAAGTCCTGCTGCTTCCTAAACACCCAGGAGGAATTTTACCTTGTGCCAAATTAGAGTTATAGCCTGTCTGATGATCGAAATGTGGCACACAAATATATATATATTACACATATATGTATACATTATATATTTTTTAAAAAAATACTCTGAGTAATCTAGAAGGAAATTTTTAAAACTTAAAATGTCTTAGGTGGGTGCAACACAGGGCAGGGAGTGCTGGGGGTGGGAAGCTAGAAGAGGAGAAATTAAAAAACAGCTTAAAATGTTTTAGAAATAAAATGTTTGATCAGTTCCTTATCAACTATCACTTCACTTCACTTCTGGAAGATGTGTCTTCTCTCTTCCTTCTTTGGAATCATCATGCTGAATACTTTAGAGAGAGTAATTGATTATAAAAATATGAATGCCATTTTCAATTCAAGGTTTTACTTCCCATTTTAGCTTATAAAGCCAGAACCAAACCCTGACTGAGCAGTAAAATTAATTAATCCTTCTATATTCTCCTTAAGTATAATTATAGTGCTAATGCAGAAGAAAATTTTTTTCTGCTCATTTCCTACAGCACAGTTTTAAAATTGCCTACATTGTGTTTCTTGTAAAGTTACAGTACTACTTAGGAAACTAAAATTTTGTGGGCTTCTTTTTGAGTGTGGAGAGTCGAGTCAATACTGCTGTTGTCTTGTTTGCAAAACTTCGCTGATTTTACTCAGTGACTTGGAAAGTCGGTCAACAACAAAACATACAAAAATTAATTACAGGCAGACTTCATTTGAGCGTGCTCTGCAGATACTGTGTTCTTTACAAATGGAAGGTTTGTGGCAACCCTGTGTGAAGCAAGTCTATTGGCACCATTTTTCCAACAGCATTTGCTCACTTTGTGTCTCTGGCACATTTTGGTCATTCTTACAATTCTTCAAACTTTTTCACTATTATTATATTTGCTACAGTGATCTATGATCAGTGGTGTTTGATGTGACTATTGCAAAAAGATTACAGTTCACTCAAGGCTCAGATAATGGTTAGTGTTTTTTAGCAATAAAGAATTTTTAATTAAGGTATATTTTTATTCTAGGCATCATGCTATTGTACGCTTCATAGACTATAGTATAAATATAACTTTTATATGCACTGGGAGACCAAAAAAATCGTGTGACTCATTTTACTGTGATAAGTGCTTTATTGTGATGGTCTGGAACAGAGCCCGCGATATCTCCGAGGTAAGCCTGCACGTGGTCATTGAAATCATACCTGTTAGGACAACAAAACTGGAGAGTCCTGTTGCGAGGTAAATTTGCCTCTCACTCTGTGTGAACTTTGCAACCAGCCGATTAATCCCAAACCACAATTCAAAAGGAAATTGTGAAAGCTAAAATAAGGAGGTGTCAAACTCTGTCAACAGGTAAAAATATACATTGTGTGTGTGTTTTATATATTTTACTTTAATGTGTATACATATGTGTGCTCATATATAGACAGAGAGAGAAATACATATTCTGGATATAGTTTTACTCGTTCATTTATTTCATAAATATCTACTAAATGTTAAATGTTAACACATGTGTCAACACGTGATTGCCACAAAAGTAGAAGCCACACAAAATGTAGGGATTTATAACAATAATCACTTACTATTATAACTCACATGTCTACAGATGACTGAGGGGTCTGCCGACCCAGGCTGAGTCAGCTGTCCTGCTCCATGTCTGCGAGCTGGTTGGCTCACTTGTGCATCTGTCGATAAGCCCGCGGCTTGTGACAACAACAGAGGTACAAGAAGAAAAGTAAAAAGATACAAAGACTCTTTGAGGTCTATGCTCAAAACCGGCAGCCATCACTTATGCCTCATCTCATTGGCTGAAGCAAATCACATGGTGCTGGGAAACAGATTCTACCTCTTTAGTGAGAGGAACTGCAAAAGCACATGACAAAAGTTGTGGATGCAGAGACCACAGAGTTAGGACCAGAGATGCCATGGACCACAACACCTAGATGTAGGAGTTCTCGTAGAAGTCCTCTATAGTGACCTAAAAAGCATAGTGATAATCTGGAGGGAACAACACTTAAAGATATTTCATTAAAATTTTAATTATCAAAAGACATAGTTCCTGATCCAACACAGCTGATAAATTCTGCTGTGTTTATGGATAAACTAGAGTTCCTGGTGGTGCACATCAGGAGAGAAAGGAAGCTTCCCCCTCTCGTGCCCTGCCCATGAGTTGCAGAACAGCACAGAAGATTGTGGTGTTTGGAAACAGGTAAAATCGGTGTTCAGGGACACTTCTCCCAACCTCTAACTCATTATTTACATCCATTCAGGGTGATAGAAATATTTGCGAACTTCCGTCACTGTTGTTTTCTCTGAATCTGCAAAAAAAAAAAAATCTGATCACACATAGAGAATTCTCACAGAGTAACTGCAAAGATCTTTATCCATTTTATGAACTTGACAGCTGAAATAACAGAATGTAAATCCAATTTTTTCTAGCATGAAACCCACAACATGTTAAGCCCTCATTCCTCTCCTTCTGTTGAAGCTGAGCACCTCCAGGGAAAGCCCCTGGGGACCGCCAGCCCCTGACTTCCTCTCCTTAGACTGCAAACTGTCAGATGCCACCCAGGATACCCCATTCAGCTCCTGACATAAAACTTTGCTATGAGCCAACTCTATTTCAAATGAGCCATGAACTATTATTACATCCTTGAGAAGCAGAAGAACTTTGGCTCTTGGGAAGCGCACCGGCTGTCCTAGAAGTCCTGGAAGAAACAGCGGATGAGGATGTCATGAGTTCAGGGCTGTGTTTATAACTCGGAAAACAACTGTCACTTTGCATTTAAGGAATGATTCCAGAATATTCAAGAATAGGAAAGTTGAAGTTTAAGGTGTTGAAGAGTAAGAAGTTGTCATAAGAATAAGCAAAGTTAGTTTCTGACAGAGTGAAAAGAAGCTGTGATCAATGGACACAACCCGTCTGGATAAAAATGTTTAATTGATGATTCAATGTTTAGTTGTGAGTCTGCCAAAAATGGGTTTTCTGTTCGGCATTTGCATTTTTCCAGCATTGTGTGTGTTTAGTGCGGGTTTTAATATCTGGATTTAAAGATGCACATGACAGTCCACTCACAGTGGAAGAGGTTTACCAGCTGGTCTTAGCTATCCAATTCAAATATGAAAATTCAGCACAGCACACTTCTGATATTATAATTGGTATGTGTGGAAAATGAATTCTGACTGAAGTTATCATCTGCAGCTCCAACAGAAGCTGATGAAATGCTTAATAGACTTCTAATAGAGTTTCTGAGAACCAGATCACAAAAAAGCAAGCGTGCCATGCAATTCACTCCCTAACTTTCCACTGGCAGTGCGAGGCTTCCAGAGACAAAGATTCACGGTGGTTTTTCAGTGGAGCTCATTTATAGTTTGAAGGAGAGAGGCTGTTGCAGCCAACAGCTTTTGCTAACAGTTCCTCGGTAGAGAGGCAGGGCTCACTAGACAGAAAGAGTGAAAGGGAATCTTGTAAAAGCAGGCAAGATGCTAAGAAGTGGCACGGCACAGAGAGCTCTTTAACGGTAGAAACACAGATTGAGTAATTCCTGCATTCTGCTAGAGAAAAAGGAGCAAGGCAGATTTTAATTAAAAAAATTAAAATCTTGGACCTTAGCATTAGGAAGTGAGAAAATACAAGAAAAAAAAAAGAAATTGTCTCTACTAAGTGATCATTTTTATTGCAATAGTTTCTTTCTCACAAATGACAAAATTACTTTATTTCAAAAACCAATTGTTGGCTGGACTATAAATTTGTATAATCTGAAGACTATATCTGATGCTTCTGGTAAGGAGAATAGTGTCCCTTTACCCCAAAGATGCTCCTGTTCTGATCCCCGGAACTTGTGAGTATGTTGCCTTACATGGCAAAGAGTTGGTAGATGTGATTAGGGTTGAGTACTTTGATATGGGAAAATGATCCTGGGAAATCCAGGCAGGCCTAAACTAATCATACTCATATCAGAGGACTAAAACTTCCTGGATGAAGGGATATGATGAGGGGAGAATGGTCAGACACATGCTATGCTGCTGGCCTTGAAGATTGTTTTCTTATTAAAATATTTTATTTATTTTGTTTGTGGTTTTGTTGTTGGTTTTTTTGGGGGGATAATTAGGTTAATTTATTTCTTTACTTTGATGGAGGTCCGGGGGATTGAACCCAGGACCTCATGCTATGCACACACTCTACCATTGAGATGTATCCGCCCACCGAAGACTGCTTTAGTGTGCTAGACTTGCCACAGAGAATGGCAGAGACTCAAAAGAATCGGTCTTTATACCTCTTAAAGCCTAGTTGCCTAGTCTTGAACTCATACACTGTCACGTCTAACTATGTGCCTTGAGCCAAAGCAAACCATATGGCCAAGTCCAGAATCAAAGAGCATAGAAATACACTCAGCCCACAATGGCAGGATCACAGATGCAAGAAGAGAGAAAGATTTGATATTACAATGCATTCTACCCCAGGGCTGACAGTACAATTGTAGAGAACAATTAACAGACATGAGACAATAAGTGTAAATTTGTATGGTAGAAGGTGAGCATATTGATGTATTGGCAAGTAGAACTAAAATACAATAAGGAAAATAGTAGTTAATATATTGTCAGTTCTTCTGTTTGTGTCTAAAATATATTTGCATTATGAAATTAAGTATGCATTTCACCATGTTCAGAGACCATCTTCCCCACCAACTTAGTGTTCCCCAACTGGAATTGATTTGAATACCCATTTCAGAAGAGACTCCAAATTTTCTTTAACACCAACAAAAAATAAACAATGTGTATACCCAAGGCTCAGAGTGAATGGAAAAAAATAAACTTGGAATATTCTGAAATAAGATTACTTCCTGTAATAAAGTGAAAAATTCCTACAAAAATTTTCACTCCACTTTGTATGTTCCTTTGCTACGTGACTTGGCAGCAACTCCTGTCCAGAAATGGAGTCTTTGCCCTTAGAATCTGGGTTTGGCCATGGGATTTGCCTTAGCCGCTGGGACGTTAGCAGATGTGAACCAAGCAGAAGCTCTGAAAGCTCTTGCACCCTGAGCCTCTTCCTTTGTTGGTGGGACCCCTTCCAACACTACGTGACTAGGCTGGGCTGTCCTCCTAGAGGCGTGGGAACCATATGGAGAGATGTCTTGGCCATTCCAAGTGACCAACTGTCCCACCTGAGGCCAGAGGCTGTCCTTAACTGAGCCCCAAGCCAAACTGGCCCAAACCAGGAAAACCAATAAAGCACCCCTTAAAAGTGTGAGAAATAATAAATGTCTCTTTCTTTATGCCATTAAATATTGGGATGGTTTGTGACTCAGAAATAGCTGACTGTTAAACCTCCCTGGCCAGGGAGGTCATATTGCTGGCAAATGAAAAAAGACCTGGGACCTAAACTCAAAACCTTCTACTCCTGGCTCATTCTACAGTTTCCCAGCCTAGGGACTGAAGGCTCCAAAAGGTGGCAGAACTGAGATGAGCAATTCTGTAACATTCAAGTATACCATGTATTGTTGGTAATAATATTGACCAGGGCAATTATAATAATATGTATAATGCTCTTGTTATGTATCTGGAAGTATGCTAACAGTACACTTGGACTAATTCATTTAATCCTCACCACAAACCTATGTGGTAGGTCTTACTAATACACCCATTTTACAGATAAGGAAGTCCTCAGAGGTTATAAACTTACATAGTACCACCCAGCCAACCAATCGTCTGACACTTGAACACACATTCTTAACAGACATCCTTCACTGAATAAAAAATGTCTTGTGCATAAATAAAATGCTATTTTTCAAATATGTGTATATTTTATTGTGATGTATAAAACACAAAGGCACTTAACAGTGTTCCTGATTGTAAAATAACATTTAAATGTTATTTTATTTTTACATCAAAATAGTATTCTTATCTTCAAATAACTTATATGTAAGTTGACCTATTTACCTTGTCAATCCAGAGTCAGATAACTGAGATTCACTAATTCATACATGTATATATTTATCCAACAGAGAAGTACTAATCCTCTTCTATGCAAAATTATCTTTATGGGGTAGATTTTTTTTGTAGATGTTTTTGATAGTCTCAAAGTCCATAAGGCAGTCAAACACTAAATACACTAAAACAAAATACCCTTCTAATACTGTCCAACATTTAATGAGCTCTTCTTGTGTGTTGATTGCCGTACACGTGAATGGGTCACACACAGCCCTAAGCACTTTACACATATGATCACATTTGACTCTCCAAACAACCCAGGAGGTACTATTAGTAGCCCCATTTTACCAATGAGAAAAATGTCACGAAAAAGTTTTGTAAAATACCCTCTTAGGAAGAGACGGAAGAGGGGGAGAACCCAAAACTCTGGTGCCACGCTGCAGACCCCAACATGCCCCTCAAGTATCCCTGCTGTTTTGCACCCCTACTGCAGTCCATCAAAGCCTAGATTAGCCTTCAGATTTGCTAGGAGAATCTTGTTAAATGATATTTTACCATTTTTACTTTTATTTATGTGAAACAATCACTGCTTAAAAATTCTAAGTACTCTAGCTTGATACGCCTTATGGGCATGTAATGGACTTCCATTGTGCATTGAATCTTCTCTTTGGTTTTCACATCTATGCATCAGTTTTGGAACAAGCTTTTTGATTCTTCTAGATGTTTGTAGTGAGGCTGGTATCCTAAATGCAACGTTCAGCAAAATCTGTGGTGCTTTGAACAGAACAGTTAGGCTGTTCTGTTCCCCCACACATATATTTGCTGCCTACTCCCAGGTTCTGGCTGGATGTCATTTATTAAGCAATTCGAGACCTGTTTAAGGTTTTTGCAGGTATTCCCATCCGCAGCAATTCTAGCTCATAGTTCAACTTGTTACCTGAAGAAGAAGCAGAAAGATTGGAAGGGGGCTGATTCAGTTTTGATAATTTCTTTGATTTTTTTTTTCAGCACATCGCTAGCCATTCCATTCTGACATCATTAACTTTATCCTAATATGCTAATTACATCACTGCTGTATTTTTTTAAGCCACAATAGTAATTCTAATATGCTACTGCTGGCCAGTGGTAGAAACTTTATAGTCAATGGGAGCGAATGAAGACTTTTCAAGAGTGAAATCTTTTCTCATCAGAATTGAGCTGATGGAATTTGTCCCCCTACTCCAGATGTTTTGCAAATAACTAACCCTCCACCACCAAATGTGTTCTCCACACACTCTTCTTCCTGATTTGGTCAGTGATGGACTGTAGATTATAAAATTGATGGATGTTGCCCTTTTTCCATTCTCTCACCAGATGAACTGGCCAAACAGGACAGTTTTGAGAAACTGATTTATTTTATTGTTCAGATAGAAAGGGGATCTTCTTGTCAATTTTTTCTTTTTTCTTTTTTCTTTTCTTTTTTTGCAAAAAGTATTCCTTCCAAGATGAGATCATTGCCTGTATTTATCTTAATCAGTCCACTGCCTTGGTAGGTAAATTCGATAGTACATTAAACATGATGACAGAATTCCCTAGGCCATAACGTGTCCTTATACTCCAAAGTGCTTGGGAAAACAAAGATCTAGGATATATGGTACCTAAGGGATCCTGCAGACCAAGTGCTACAGCAGACTCCAAGGGCACCATTCGTCTTTATTAAAAAGTCTCATTGCACTCCACACACAAGGAGCTCCAGCCTTCTGCTTGGAAATAGGCTTAAGGTTTCCTTTTCATCTAAAATGAATCTTTCTAACCCTCAGATACCTTCAAATGAGTCCATTCCTCTCCTTTTCCCTTCATGGTTTTGAGAGAAAGAAAAGAAAAGAAAAGAGAAAAAGAAAAGAAGGAAGGAAAGAAGAGAGAGAGAGAAAGAGAGGAAAAAAGGAAGAAAGGAAAGAGAAAGAAAGAAAGAAAGAAAGAAAGAAAGAAAGAAAGAAAGAAAGAAAGAAAGAAAGGGAGAGAGAAAGAAAGAAAGAAAGAAAGAATGAAAGAAAGAAAGAAAGAAAGAAAGAAAGAAAGAAAGAAAGAAAGAAAGAAAGAGAGAGAGGGAGGGAGGGAGGAAGGAGGGAAGGAGGGAAGGAGGGAAGGAGGGAAGGAGGGAAGGAAGAAAAAGAAAGAAAGAAAGAAAGAAAGAAAGAAAGAAAGAAAGAAAGAAAGGGAGAGAGAAAGAAAGAAAGAAAGAAAGAAAGAATGAAAGGAAGAAAGAAAGAAAGAAAGAAAGAAAGAAAGAAAGAAAGAAAGAAAGAAAGAGAGAGAGGGAGGGAGGGAGGAAGGAGGGAAGGAGGGAAGGAGGGAAGGAGGGAAGGAGGGAAGGAGGGAAGGAAGAAAAAGAAAGAAAGAAAGAAAGAAAGAAAGAAAGAAAGAAAGAAAGAAAGAAAGAAAGAAAGAAAGAAAGAGAGAGAGGGAGGGAGGGAGGAAGGAGGGAAGGAGGGAAGGAGGGAAGGAGGGAAGGAGGGAAGGAAGAAAAAGAAAGAAAGAAAGAAAGAAAGAAAGAAAGAAAGAAAGAAAGAAAGAAAGAAAGAAAGGGAGAGAGAAAGAAAGAAAGAAAGAAAGAATGAAAGAAAGAAAGAAAGAAAGAAAGAAAGAAAGAAAGAAAGAAAGAAAGAAAGAAAGAAAGAAAGAGAGAGAGGGAGGGAGGGAGGAAGGAGGGAAGGAGGGAAGGAGGGAAGGAGGGAAGGAGGGAAGGAAGAAAAAGAAAGAAAGAAAGAAAGAAAGAAAGAAAGAAAGAAAGAAAGAAAGAAAGAAAGAAAGAAAGAAAGAAAGAAAGAAAGAAAGAAAGAAAGAAAGAAAAGAAGGAAGGAAGGAAGGAAGGAAGGAAGGAAGGAAGGAAGAAAGAAAGAAAGAAAGAAAGGAAGGAAGGAAGGAAGGAAGGAAGGAAGGAAGGAAGGAAGGAAGGAAGGAAGGAAAAGGAAGGAAGGAAGGAAGGAAAAGGAAGGAAGGAGGGAAGAAATCCTCTATTTGTTAAATTCTACCTCAAACCTCCTGGTTTATGTCTCCACCATTCTGATACATTTTATTCTCAAGTGTCACAAATAGCAAATAGATAAGTTTTTCTGTTGCAAATGTTTCTCCCTTCATAGAGATAGCAGTCAAATGCCAACTGGACAAACCAGGATACGCGTATGAGGGCAGCAGATCTTAAGAAACCCCCATGTCCCATCTAAAAGGACAGCCGGTCCTTAAGCCCAGCCTCTGTTATAGGTGAGCACTGGAGCCAAGGATGCAAAAATAAATACTGACATTTACAGGAAAGATTCTGATTTTTTTTTTTTGACATTTGTTTTAAAATTTTCCGTAAGCCAAGTACATCTGCCAAAAATGCCTCTGGTTAAATGCCTGCCCATGTGTGTTTCATGTTGTAAGTCTGATTTTCTTATTATTTCTCCTCACCCAAGCAGATTGTATTCCCTCTGTCCCCTGAATTCTCATAGTACTTTGTATCTCTCTTCTTGTGTTTCTTATATTCTGCATTATTGTTGCAGTAAATTTACCTTGTATCAGTTCGCCCTATATCAGTAGGTAAGCATGCAGCCAGTAGCAATCCAGATAAGCATCAAGGATATTCATTACACATCAAAGTGGATAATTTATTGTAGGATACCTCCAGCTTGGGTGGTTTAAACAATTTACAGGTAGCAGCAAGACCCAGGTCCTTCCCACCCGTCTTCTATCCTAGTGGCTTCTCTGAGGGCGAGCTGTCCTCTGCAGAGCAAGTAAATACAGCATTCCTAGGCATCAAATCTAAAAATGAAAATACCCTTCATTCCTGTGTCTCATCAATGAAGAAATCGCCCCTAGAAGCCTTGGCTGCTGACTTCCCTTTACGTCTCCTTGGCCGGTACTGAATCACACGACCTCTCCTACAAACCACTCACTGGTTTGCCACGATGGGTTTAGACTAATGGAAACTCACCTAAGTCACGTGATAGGGGATGAGCCATGAGAACACAATGAGATCTCTTCTAGTAAAGAACAGAAGTAATTCTTGCTTGATCTTTAACCCACAGCACCCCTGATAATGTCCTACCAGACTGTAAATTTCTTGTGAATGAGCATTATATTCCTGAGTACAGTGGTCCAAAATAGAGCAGGTAAGTTAAGACTGGACGTAAAGTGGTAGGAATGGAGACTATGAATTAATGCACTGCTTATGCACCTTAGCACAGAACTTGACCTTCAGTAAGGACTGAAGAAATACTTGATTGACTGAACAAATTTGAGAAGTCTGTTAAAAGAGGTATATTGAGGGCACTATGAGATAAGAAAGGAAAAGTGGAAGTGCAGAGCATCTTTGCCGGGGAGGGTCAGGTAAGTCTTGGCACATAGGTAACACAACAAGAGCAACTATTATGCTTTTAAGTGAAATCTATTCATCTTTATTAAGTGAATCCATTGTTCTTTCACCACCATTGTCAGGTGGAATGACTATGCTGTGCACCAAGCCTACGGCAGGGCGTAGTCAGAATTTACTATTCCTCCGTTTATCTTTCCTAGGCTCTCACAATTGGAATGCATCTCTTTGTCTAAAAATAACTTGATAGTGACTAGCAAGAAATCAAAGCCCCCCCGATCTGTGTTCCAAATACTGAAGGTCCTGAGACCCTTACACTGTTACAAAAAGGTAAACCAGTAAGTCTGAAATAGTCTTATTATTTCCTGAACACCTGTCCTGCACATCTCCGAGCAGTAACACCTCCGAGACGAGAGCAGAGATTTTTCATTCCTTGCCTCCAGCTTCCCTCCGCTCTCCATTTTCTCACAGATTGATATGAATAAAGATTGCCTCTCCACCTCAGCCTTGCCTTTTTCTTCTGAATGATACCAGGATTGGGTAATCAGATCAATTTATTGTTAATCTGAAGGAATTTTCTTTCCAGTGGGACTTGTCAGACTCATTTATGTCCTTTGAAATCGCTGTAATTGACCCAGCAGACGTAAACGGCAGAGCAGCACCTGTCTGCTCAGACAGGAGTGACGGAACAGGAGGTACTGGCAGGGGGAATCCTGGCTCCTCGTCCCTCCTGGAGCACTCAGACTGTGATGGAGAGGACAAGAGTCCCAGAAGCCTTCCCAGCTCGGGCGCCAGCTAATCACAGTGCCCCTGTGAAACAGCATCTGGATAGCCATTAAGGATGAAAGACACGAGCACATAAAGAAGACCCAAAGCCCTGACCGTTAGTCCTGGCTGAGCACCCAGCTGGCAGTGAGCACACACTGCCGTCCGTGGGAGGGAGGATATTTTGGGCTGCCAGCCACCCCAGGGCACTAGCTGATAGTACTTGAAGTAGAGGAAGTGCCTAGTGCCCACAAAACCGTGAGAAATAAGATACTCTTGTTGTTTTGAGCCCATATGTTTGGAGGGAAGTTTGTTACACAGCAGTAGGTAGCTGAAACATAGAGATCCTGTGAGAGAAACCCTGAGGGCTATGAAAGGCTGATACCAAGACAGTAACTGGTCCTGAGAACCACCTTGGTTTCCAAAGACTTTCTTTTTCTGGTCTCAAGATTTCTTTGGCCTCACCATAAACCCCCTTTTTGTTCAAGATGGTGTCTGTTCCTTACAAAAGCTAATTAACCGACATCAGGGAGTGACAGGGCTCAGGCCAAAATGTTCATCCCCGGGTACTGGTTATAAATCCCTGGGACTGTGAGAGTGAAGCCCGTTCTACCCTGGAAGGGTCCTGGGTCCTGGGTCCTGGGTCAAAGCCAAAAGGAGGGCTCAGGACCAGGAAAGAAGCCCACAGAGGAACCAGGAAGGGCAAGGTAGCAATGCCAAGCCAAACACGTAGGACGGCAACTGCTCAGATCCCCCGCCGACAGTGCTGAAACCTGGGAGCACGTGGAGCTGAGATTATATCAGTGAGGAAGCCAGACAGACAGCGGCCGAGGCAGACGAGCATGGACGCCACCCCTGCTCACTGTGGGGAATACAGCTGGAGGGGGGGCAGGGGGCCCAAGAACAGCAAGGCAGCCTCCGTCTGCCAGCACCAGGACCCAGACGCTGCCTCGCCGCAGCCCCAGCCTCTCTGCAGGGAGTTACGTGTGCATGATGAGTTTGAGCAGTGAGCACAGAAGGAGAGGCAGGATGTGAAAGGAAAGTGGAAGAACTGAAACCTCGCAGAGCCACACTTCCCAGTCTCGGCTTTTTGTTTCTCTGCGGGTTACACTTCGGTTTGACAGGTTAGAGCAGGTTTTCACAGGTTAGAGTCCAAGCATGGTAAGTAGGAGGGGAGGGCAAATGGAGCAGGCATGGACCTGACAGCAGCATTGGCCTGCGGCTTTATTCCACCCATTTGATGGTTACTGGATGGGCAGAGCGACTTAACAGGAAGCACAGACCCACAGAGGTGGGTGGGGCTGCTGGCAGGTCGGGAGAGCTCTGTGCAGAGCTAGCATTTAAGGATGAGGCTTACAGTCCTTAGAATGGGCAGGAGATGCTACAGTGACAAATTTAAAAAGCCCTTGACCTACAGTGGAAAAGTTGGCTTCTTACTCACACTGCCTCTGTCACGGTCATCAGCGGAGCTCAGCGGACCTCTGCTCATCACAGTCCTTCCAGGACTCAAGCCTCGGGAAGATCCGCCCTGACCCGGGCTCCATGATTGCAGACGTGGGGGAAACGGCAGCCAGTTAGGGGCTCCTTAGGGCAGTGACACACCACTTTGGCTTCACTGTACTTGGTAAAGTCAATCACATGGCCACACACACAGTAAGATGGGGTTATAGGAACCTCCTGAGAGGAGGGCCTCCAACATGGGTGAAGATTAAAAGTCTACTATGGGACCCAGGCTGTAAGAAAGGACCAGGACAAGACTCCAGACACCTGGAAGCTAAGGTGCTGAGCATCTTGCCAAGTGAAGGGTTTGAGCACAGAGAGAGGTCCAACATATCCAGCTGAGACTATGGGGTAAGGGTCCCAGAAAGCAGGTGAAAGCAAGTTCCTGAAGCAAGTATTAAAAAATAAATAATAATGATAGTAGTCATGGCGACTGTCATGTATGGAATCCCCCTTTTTTGAGCCAGATCCTTTGCATGTATTATGTTATCCTCATCATACATCACACGTACAGCATTTTATCCTCATAAGATTTCTGTGGGTCTAGTGCTTCTACTTCTATATTACAGAGAAGAGACTGGGTCAGAAAGATTACATCACTCACCCGGGGTCCTAACACTGAAAAATGGCAGAGCCAGGATTTGAACCTATTTCTCGTTCCCTCCAAAGCCCATGATAATTCTTTTCTTTCCAAGTACAATGCCATCTCCCTCGGTACAACTGCAAAGTAGGACCAGCAGCAAGAAACAGGTAACCTGGTTTGTAAATAAAATTTGTATCTAGAAATAGACTCACAGATATTGAACACAAACCATGGTTACCAAAGGGGAAAGGGTCGGGGAGGGATCAATTAGGAGTTTGGGATTAACAGACACACACTATGTTATATAAACCATAAACAATAAGGACCTACTGTATAGCACAGGGAACTATATTCAATTTCATGTAATAAGCTATAATGGAAAAGAATCTGAAAATATGCATATGTGTATGTTTATGTACAGCTGAATCACTTTGCTGTATACCTGAAACTAACACTGTAAATCAGTTACACTTCAATAAAAAAATAAAATTTAAAAAATAAACAAAAACAACAAACAAGCAAAAAAAAAAAAAAAAACAGGCAGTCTCACCTGCCAAGTCAGTGGTTGTAAATCTACAGAGATATTAAAATTAGCACCGTGAGTGTATGGGGAACGTACAGTATTGTGGAGGGAGGAAGGTGGGAGGGCACAGAGGAGGAGGCTACAATCAAGTCTCTTCTTCCAGATTAAACTCCACTAGTCCATTCCTAATATGTATATTAAGGCCCTAATGCAGCAGAAGTCAGCACCTGAAAAGTCATTTATTGCAATTCAGGGTCAAACTTTCCTCTTTCATGCCTTATGGAGAGTCCAGCGAGCCTTATCGCAGAAACAAATCCCCAAGTCCAACTGCACGTCTGAGGAGCAGCTGGGACGGCTTCTGTCACACACAGATTACCATATTCACTGCCTTCACAGATGAGCCGAGGGGGTTTACTTTGCTAGACTATTTAAGATTCACTCGGAGCATCATTTCTGCTGAACTGCACACCCATAATGAGGGCAGTCACCACTCTCCAAACTCTCCTCCACGTCTGCTTGGACTCATTCACTTCATGGAAGCCTCTTGCCTTCTAGAGTCAAACTGAAATACTATCTGTCGTTAAGTATTAAAAATACTCCCAACCTCGAGACATAATATTTACACCTGGAGATCACCTGGTTCCCCAGCTAAAGAAATGAGACTCCTCGGGGAGCACACACACATCACTTAGGCACCTGCCCCAGGCCTTCTCACAGCACCTCGGAAGTGTCTGCTCCGTTGTTGTATAATACAGGCCAAATAGCTGGAAGCAGACTTTGGTCAGCTCTTGGGATCTATCTCTCTGGGAAATCAAGGGGCTCTCAGAAAACGCGTCGTCTCACGGAGTAATCTAGAGACACTCGGCAACATTAAACATGCATTTATCGAGCTCCCTCTCTGTACGAGCTATTCTGCTCAGCAACAGAAAAACAGAGATAGAGGAGACATCACGCCTGTTCTCAGGGACTCTATCTGGAGGGGTTACGAATACACCAACACTGTGTCACGGGAAGAATACAAGGGGCCAGAGAAACATCACGGAATCACCAATGTGCGGGGGTTCCTTTTCCTTCTGTAACATGACTGCTTATTAAATTAACATGATTGCTTTCAAATAAAACAGGGTGGGTTTTCAATTATCTATATGATTCCAAACAACCAGACGCTTACATTCAATGAATGAAGGAATCACCTGATTTTGGTGTCAACTGTGTTGCTGTATCCAACGTGCTCTTTAGATGCTGCTAAATATTTCCTAAGAATGAGTTAACTCAGATGCCGAGTGTATCTGTCTCAGCTCACAGAGAGATGAAAAGAGCTTCCAAACTTCTAACACTAGACAAACCGCAAATTGTCAAATTTTCCTGGACCCTCCAGAAAGTTTAGATCATGGAGAACATAGACGTGGTATCTGGAGAGAGACTGGCATCTGCAGGGAGAAACAGGAACCAAGGGTCTATTTAATGGGGGCAGAGACTGCTGGATACCATATAAGCTAATATGAAGGATACAGTTAAAGTGTTTTATTGAGTTGCTAAAAATAGAATTGCAAGTAATTAATTGTACCAGCGTAAGAGTATGAAGCTTCCAGGAGCCAAAGATATAAGAGGACTCACATCCTGGGGCACACCGTCCTTCCATAAATCTCACAGGTGCTCACACGGAGACTGGGGAGAATTCCGAGAAGGCTTCCCACCCAGCGCTGTATAGGAAAGTGGAGCAGCAGCCACTACTGAAATTCAGACCCATCTCCACCACCAGCCCTCAAGAACAAAAACCCTAGTTTTCATGGAGAGGGGTAATTAACAAAAGCTGTTCCCTTAGGGTGCTGGTGGCAGGAAGAACCCACCAAAGCTCTACCCCTGGAGGTGGGCAGGGACGCTTGCTGGTCCACACACTTCGGCTGGAGAACACGTAGGACCGTATACCTGAGAGCCAGGAGAGAAGTGTCTGCTTAACACCGAGGCTTCCCAAGTGTATCAGAGGACTCCCCTCCCCACACTCATCCCTGCCTCCGGCTCCACCACCAGGCTGGCAGTCTCAAGAGAGAGTTAACAGGAAAGCATAGCTGAGAGAGGTCTAAGAGGCACATTCTCTTCAGGGCAAAGCACAAAGGAAAAACCCAAGCCCGGGGGAAATAGAAATTGAGAAAATGACCTCTGCTGAACCAGCCCACACCCTTCACGCAAGATGTGGCCAGAGAAATTCGATGCCTGCGGTATACGCAGGGTAACTATAGCAACAACAAACCTCAACCACCCCTCAGCTCCTGACTGGATTAATTCACTGCCTCCCCCAGCAACTTTAAAGACCTATAGGAGAAAAGGCATGTTTGTTTCTAAACATGAAAAATATTTCCCTTACTAATTACTCTCCTACATAAGATGTCTGGCTTTCAACAATAATATTATGACACATATTAAAAGGCAAGAGAAAACGCACTATGAAGAGACAAAGCAATCATTGGAACAAGACTTGGATGTGACAGACATATTGGAACTACTGGACAGGACACTTAGAATAACTGTTACTAATATACTAAAGATCCTAATGTAAAAAGTGGGCAGCATGTAAATTCAGAGGGGTAACTTCAGCAGAGAGATGGTCTGTCCAAGAAAGAATCAGGTATAAATGCTAGAACTGAAAAACACCATAAATGGAGACTGCCTTCTCTGGGTCCCTCAGTAGACTGAATACGGCCAAGAAAAGAAAGAATAAACTTGGAGCTAGAGATTACTCCAGCTGAAACACAAAGGGAAAAAAAGTGAAAATAAAAACAGTACAGAACGGTTCCTATGAGCTGTAGGAAAATACCAAATGGTCTAAGATATAAGTGACTTAAATCACAGAAGAAGAAAAGAGATTTCAATGGGTATGAAACATTTTGCCAAGAATTAGGTACTTAATTAGGTAATTAGGGAAGTACTAATTACCTCCCTCCCCCAAAAATAAAAATAAATAATTTTTTTAAAAAAGTAAATGGAGAAGTTTTCCAAACAAAATTACCCAAGGGGGAAAAAAATCTGAGCCATAGGGGACGTTGCTCTGGCAAGGCAGAAACAGCAATAAGGACGTACAGGTATGTTAGCGAAGGATGTAGGGCCCAGCTAACTTCATTCCACCACAACCCGTTTTCGAGACCCATCCAAATCCTCATTCATCAAGTCAATCGCGTATTGTACATCTCTTTTTCTGTTTCCTGTAAACAATAAAACCTCTGTCCTAATAAAGGTGTTTCCCATGCTCACAATGGCGGGGCCAGTACAAGGGGAAAACATGGAGCTTTGTTGTTGCTTTTATTGTTTTTGACCACGGAGGTTTTAATGGAAAAGAAATATCTAATCTATAAACAATTCCGGAAAGTTCATTCTTGTGTCGATAAAGGTAACATTTCCTTCCAACTGTGTTGAATCTCTGTGCAGCCAACACAGCTACGGTTACCCTGTCACCTAAGTTCTCCCCCAAAAGATCAACTCAGCAGGTGCGTAGTGGAACCTGGGATTCTGCCCTGACAAGCTCCCAGGTGCTGCTGATGCTGCAGGTCCATTCTGGGCAGCAAAGAGCTGCAGAAAATGAAGCTGCAAGAATAGCGCCCTCCCCAGTAAGCCACTTTAGGACCACGTATGAGTGTGCGCTTCGTTTTGGACTAAGCTCTGTCTATTGTAGTCATGTCAGCAGTGATGCAAATGTCAAAGAAAGTTTGTTGAATGACAAAATAACATTCACTGTCATTTATACAACTAGAACACTTAAGGACCTTGGCTTTACAACCCTCCACCCAACCAAATCAGCACCTGAATTCAGGCACATAATATAAATCAGCAAAACTTTTCAAACGAGTTCACCTTTAAGAAATAAAAGAAAGTTCAAGGAGGCATTGAAGTGTTTTCCATTATTCAGTGGCTTTGACAAAAGATGAAATGAGAACCCACACACCACCGTATATGTTCAGAGCAACAAGGAAATTAAGTTGCCTTTTACACTTAACTTCCTATGAAGTCTCTTCCACTTCCACTTAATCATGACATCTTTTCTTAAATGAGGAGTGGCGAAGAGGAAAAATATAAAGAGAGAGAAAAACTCTCCACCCTAGTTATTTCTAGGACACAGGTAACAATTTTAAATTTGCATTGTAATTACTTATAAAAGGAAATTTAATTCATTTGCTTCTCATAACTCATTTTTCAGATATAATTAAAATGACCCCAGGAAGCAGGTTAAAATTGCAAAGTCGATTTGTACAGAGAATATTCTAGACTTTTCAGTGTTCAGTTCTTATCAATTCTAATTTTGGAGAATCAGAAATAAAGTTCCTGCCATTCTCTTCGAAGTAAGCACGGTTTTAGTTTGCTCTCTTTCTTCTCCTTTTTCCTGAAGTAATCTGGTCTAAAAGCCTGTCGTGCGTGTGAATGGAGCTCTTGCCCTTCAAAGCAGGCAAAGTCCTGGGTCACCAGTTCAAGGTCAGGGGAGATGCTGAGACTCTAAACTGTCCCCCACACACTCAAAGGTCACACTTGGCGTAACTAAATCCTAAAGACATTTATTCCATGCATCCTGGGGAGTCACAAGTCCCCTTTCAAAATTTAACCTAATTAGTAATTTCCACATTGTCAACGAGTTTAACAGATAATTTTCCGGAGCTGACACTGGTCAAGCAGAAGTTGTGTGAATGCTGAAATTCGGGAACCAGGAGAGAAGACGCAGGAGCAGGAAAGGGGGTCCGGGAGTGAAGAGCTGAGGACACTGGGGCTCCTGTTTCTTCTTGTCTGGGCGTCTCCCTGGTGACTGCATGAGCTGAAGGTGGAGGTGATCAAGAGGAAGCTGAGACACGAGGCGCTGACGGGTTGGTAAACCTGCGGTTTATCACAGGGCCACTACGGACAGTGTCACCTCCAAACCGGACTGGAAGCCTCAGGAATTTCTGAAAGTGCTGTGTGTGAGGGGGCGGCACCGTCGGATAAAGTGGGGGTTCCCACTGCTGCTGTGTCACCCTAGCTCAGAAGCATCCCGTGACTGGGGCCCCAAATCATGCCAGGGTTCCCTTGTGATGTTCCAGGTGTCCCTGCAATTAACTGTGGTCCCCAGGAGCACCTGGCCTACCTCGTCTCCCATTAATCTTTCAACAAAAAACTCCCCAGGGGAAATGTGAAACTGAAAACACAGTGATAATTCACTCAGTTCAGCCCAGGGCCGCAGACGTAGAGGCTTCACTCTCCTGAGGTTTGACATCCCTGTGAGTCAAGCCAGGGACAATACAACTCACCCGAGTCCCCTACATCATGCCAGAAGGAGCACCACCCTCAGCTCCGGCCAGGGCAGTGTCCCCGGGCGAATCCTCTAATCCAGGGACAGCGTAATGATGTGAGCTGGTAACCATTGCCCCGTCCCCTTAGCTGAACTTACCTGGAAAGGCTATTTCTGCTCTAGCCTGCCTAAGAGGGAGTGATACAGTATAAAAAATGGAAATGAGTCCTCTCTGGTTTTAGACAAATAGACAGTTTCTTAAGAAAAAGAAATTCTCATCATGGCACCCTTGACTGCTGCCCCCTCCCCTGGCATCCTATACCCTGGTTATACTTTGTTTCCTGAACTTGCCCCATTGCCATCCCCTATCTCCTCCTATCTCTCTTTTCTAAAATGTCTTTAAGCCTTTTAGAACAGGCCCATTTTCTCGTTCATCAACCAGTGAACCTATTCTATCTACAAACACACTGAGCATATTAATACCCAATAAATTACTTATTACTGAATATTCAAAGAACGAAAATTCAAAGCCAGACAAGACCTCCTATTAGCAAGTATTCATTGTAGGACTGTGTGCCAGGTCCAGTCTCTGGCCCCAAAGGACTTAGAGCTGTCAGTGCCCTCCAGACAAAGACCACCATGAACATACCTAGAAAGTCGGGTTTATCAACCTGCTGCCACAGGAAGCCTGCACACATGGAAAGCCATGGACCGTCTGGTTAAAGACACTTAGAAAGGACTCATCATTGGATTTGGGCTTGTGTTAGGTCTGTGGGGTCAAGGAAACGGGGCTTTGTTCTGATTGGATGTTGTCAGAAAGTGGGGATAATTTTATTATTCAGCATCTCAATAAATTTTTGGTGTATTAGAATTCTTAGCTAGAACACAGAGAAACAAAGCAAAGCTAAAGCTATATTTGGTTTCAAAAAAATGCAGAATCAATCAGCCAGGACTGGGGGGTGTCTGGTCACTTTTGCAGCTTGGACGATGTTCTTATTTTTGCCTGACTGTAGACAGGATGACAGAGTGGTCTTGTTTTGCTCTTGATCTGTCACAGCCACAGTGACCTTGACAGATGTTGGCGATTTGTGAGATTATGTTCAACTGGAGAAAACCAGGGCCAAGCTGTGACAGCCCAGATCAGTTCTTAGCAACACAAGGCCCAGCTGAGAGTGTCGGCCACTTCCTTGGCATTCAGCTGCCAAACTGGGAAAGATGCTTTTGCTAGAAGTTTTCATAGCACCTGAGATGGGACTGTGACTCATACTCAGATCTCCCTCCGTAAATGAAGACTCCAGAGCTTGCCTCAGCTAAAGAGAGTGGCCTGGTCCAAGGTCACACTCACTTCACGGAGAGGCCCTCATCAAAGCACTGGTTACTGAGGTGGTACAAAGGCCCTGCACTCTTGCCCCACCTTGGAGCATTTCTGAAGGATCATTCCATCATCAGACCACATGATCAGGTCACCTGAGTTTTCCAATGAAAGTTGATTGTAACCCAACTTCTCCCTCTGTCCATTCCCACTTCTGTCCCTTCCTGACCACAGGTGTTAATCCCAAAAGTCCTCTCTAAGACCCCTTCTTGCATGTTAATCTGTCTCAGAATCAGCCTCCTGGCAAGCCAGCCTGCAATAGCATTCCATGCACATCCTTATCACTAACCTTGTCATTCTGTGGAGCTGTCAGCTGTTACTAGGTGCAAACTCCCTAGCACCTGACACATCTCCTTCATAGTGATTCCCAATGAACACAAGCCTGGGAAAGTTACCAGAAGGTTGTATATTCAACACCATGCCATATGAGGCAGGAAAATGGGGAAGGGTAGGCAAGAAAAGGGAAGACTTTGGAAAGGTCAGCATGATAAACAGAAGAATGCCCCCTAAATATGTCCAGGTCCTAATCTCCAGAACCTGTGACTATGTTAGGTTACAAAGCAGAATTAATTTTGCAGATAGAATAAATTTGCTAATCAACTGAGCTTAAAGTAGGGAGATTATATTAGATTATCTGAGTTGATTCAGTGGAACCACAAGGGTTTTTTTAAATATGGAAGAGGAAGAACAGAAAGAGCCAGAGAAAGAAATGTGAGGATAAAGACCAAATCAGAAAGATGCCACGTCGCTGGCTTTGAAGATGGAGAAATGGTACTGGGCATACTGACCACCAGTGCACAGACCCCAGACTGGTTGGAACCAGAAGACTTGTCTCCTGGAACCTTCAGAAAGGAATGCAGCCCTGCTGTGTGCGGAAAGGATTTTAGCCCAGTGAGCCTCCTATTGGACTTCTGATCTCTAGGATCATAAAGGAATAAATTGTTGTTTTAAGCCATCAAGTGTGCGGTAATTTGTTATGGTAGAAGAGAAAATGAATACAGGTGAGATAGACAGCTACAAATATTTGGAGCGATGGTTGCTTCAGAATTTTATAGACATGGACTTAAGGGGCTGTGGACTGAAGGAGGAGGCTTCTCCAAAATCAAGGTTTACAGACACATTGTTCCCACCCAGACTGTGTGTTCATTTGGATAACTTGACACAGCTTTTGCCCAGAAACAGACTTGTATTTAAAACAAGAATGTAAGTTCATTTAGGACGTGGAGGGTTCGGATGGTAATAATGGGGAGGTTAAAGTCCTCCTCCAAGCTACACCTTCATGTCACCAGTTATGTTATTGCTGACCTAAGGAGGAGGAGAATTAGATGGATCCTGTGTTGCATATGAGTGGTGCTTTGTAGTTTGCAAAAGACTCTTCCACCTGTGTGGGTCTGAAGGACAGAACGGGGACAAGAAAATGAAACTTATAAGGTTGCTGATTACAAATCAATGAAAACAAAATAACAATTAGCCTCTTCCTCACTAGAGAGCTGCCTTCTAAGGGAGTATATTACACATTTAAAGATAGTTGATATTTACTTGAGGAAGGCAAAGGAGGGCATGAGCTAAGAAACTGAAAAAAAGTTAATCTTGGGACTTCTTCCAATTTTGATATTATATGATCATAATTCTTTTTAAATTAAGGCTACCTTAATATGCTTTTCAAACCCCACCTGTAATACCCTATGAAGGAAAATAAATCATTCACGCACTCCTAAAAGGCAAAAAGAGAAAACTTTTATAGGATTACATGAGTGGTGACAGTTAGTTAAACAAAACAAAACTCATTTGCAGCATTTTTATGTTTCCCCAAAGTGGTGTTTATCTTCACTTTTGCATCTAATGTAAACACCAGAAGTCAAATGGTAATAAAGTTCCCTTTAACTGGAAGTGTCAGCAACCACTCACTTGCCATGCAGTCTATTCACTGGAGCCCAGCTCTTTCTCCTTTTAAATTAGGTGTTCTAGTTGCTATTCAGTCTCACTGCAAATTATAAAATGTATAAAATGCAATTTATAGTGTCCGTAAATGTAAAAGAGCATCTGGTCAACCCTGCAAGACTGTGAGGCAACACAGCCTAGTGAAAATTCCAGGGCATTTGAATTTAGAAAACCTGGCTCCGAATCTCAGCTTCCTAGTGGCTGTAACAAGAGGCAAGTCAAGTCACCTTCCTCATCTCAGTTTTCTCATCTGGAGACTGAATTCAAAACATGTTAAACTTTTCTTCCTGCATAGACTCTTGAGTTTCAAAGGACATCATGGCATAGGAGTGGTTTTATTTGGTGGAGGGAGGGGGAATTAGGTTTGTTTGTTTGTTTGTTTGTTTAGTGGAAGTACTGGGGATTGAACTCAGGACCCCGTGCATGCTAAGCACAAGTTTTATCACTGAGCTATACCCTCCCCCCCTCCTGATTTTAAGTGTTTTACATGCAAATGTGACTCCTGATAATCACTCACTGAGTTTCTGTCCAGCTTGTAAAGTACTGGTGTCCTGCTCCTCAAGACTGACAAGGCGAGAGCTTCCACTCCGTGCTAACACCATTATAAGCACGGCGGAGCCCTGGCGCTCTGATGGTTTGCAAAATGTGATCATAACGCTCCAGCTCTGGGGAGAGAAGAAGGCTGTACCAGTTGTTTCATTCACTGCAAGCTTGCCCATCAGACACTGAGTATCATGAATAAAAATGTGTGCACGGAGATGTGAAGAAAGATTTCTCTCTAAAATTGCTAATGAATTGAATCGTTTATGCTCCTTACAGCTCACACGATTTGCAGAGTGAATGAAGGGAAGCAGGAATATTCTGGAGAATATGGAAGCAGAATGAGGTCCAGGAACAGTGAGCTGTCAGGTGCACCTCTGCATTCATGATAAAGTGAAAAATAAGAACATCCTTTAGTTTTTTTTTAATTTTTTTAACATTTCATTTATTATTGTATTATTTAATTGTTTTATTTTGGTGTGGGGGAGGTAATTAGGCTTATTTATTTTTAGAGGAGGTACTGGGGATTGAACCCAGGAGCTCATGCATGCTAAGCACGTGCTCTACCCCTTGAGATAAACCGTTCCCCCATCCTTTATTTTTTTAATCTTATGATAGAGATGGATATAATTACCTTGCAAAGCAAGATGTTTAAACCATACAGATAAGTGTAAATCCCTTTGAAGGCCATTCTCAATCTTGGCCTTCCTCTCAACTCTTTCTAGAGGTGGTCACTATTCAATTCAATATACATTGTCTAAGCCCTTTTCCTCTGCATTTGCATATATGTATCACATATATCTACTCACAGAAGTCACACTGGGAAGAGATTTTTTTTTAACATAAATGGCATCACACTGAACATATTCTGAAATATAAAAATGTAGACTAGGTTCAGACTACCAGATCCAAATATCTTGACTGAAAAGATGGGTGACCTTGGGAAACAGCTTAGCTTCTGTAACGCACGTCTTCATCTGAGGACATTAACACCACCCACCTCAAGAGACTGTGATGAGGATGAAATGAGCTCATTCATGCGAGGAAGTTAGCTCTGTGCCTAGCGGATCACAAGTAGCCTATTAATGTCAGCAGCTACTTGACCATCACTCTTGGTCACGTGAGCAGCTCACACAGATGCCTTATCATAGATCTGAAATGTCTGTGCTGGTAGACTGGTTAACACAACAGTTGTGTTGTAAACACTGATCAGCCATATTAAATTGTTCAGACATTAGGTTTCTCTTCACTAAAAGGGGTTGTTGTGAAAACGAGCTCAGTATCTGGTACACAGTAAATATTCTGTAAACATTACCTTAAAAATGCATTTCACAAGTAAAATCAATGAATGCAATTGGAAATTTTTTAAACATAAACTTGTATGGAGAAGCTGTGATGGCAAAATCCAAATATAATGTCAGGAAAAAACATTTAAATGACAAGAGGTAGCCAGCATGAAGAAATACGAGTATCAAAGGAAAGGGGGTTTTGAAACCAAGCAAGACCCTACAAGGACTTCCCAGGGACAGACATCCTCCTTATCCCCCATTCCCCTTGTCTGCAATGAAACCTTTAGCCTTTTAGGTTTCCTTGAGTTCCAAAGAGCAAATTTAATTAGAGAAGTGAGAAAATGCAGAAACAAAGGAAAACAATCAAGTAAAACAAAATAATAATAATTTAGCCATGAAACAAAGTCAAAGACCATTAGTTCCTCCCCTACAGCTGTGCGTAACATCCTGAGCCATGTCCCTGAGTTGTCTTGCAGATACGAAAACCCCACCGGGTGGAGGACGTTAAGCGCATACTGACCACCAGCACACAGAACCCAGACTGGTTGGAACCAGAAGGCTGATGACCGAGACTCCTCAAACCTTATCCTGTTACCTCACCATCAACCACTCAGAGAATTGTGCACGAGCTGATCACTCACACTGTGACCCACTTCCACACACTGACTTGAAAGATTCTTCCCTGAAAGCCATCAGGGCATTTGGGTCTTCTAAGCACTAGGTGCCCACTCTTGCTTGGTGCCCTGCAACAAACACTACTTTCCCTCACCACAACCCAGTGTCAGGAGACTAGCTTTGCTGCACATCAGGCAAGTGGACCCAAGTTCAGTTTGGTAACAGATGTGACATAAGCCTTATTGGCGTAGGAAGGAGAGAAAGGGAAGTGAAAAGAAAGAAATGATAGCAAGTAGGAGACACTGAAGATGTGCTGTGGAAAGGATAGAGAAATAGGTTGGTTGCTGGAGGTTAATGTGAAGTCAAGAAGACTTTTTTAAGATGTATATTCTAGAATCTGTGTGCTGATGAGAATGATTCTATACAAAGGAAGACATAGGTGATTCAGGAGAGAGGAGGAAGAAGATAAAGTAAAGCCCTTGAGAAGGTGAAAGGGGACAGGATCTGGAACACAGGTAACAAGGCTAGTGTCAGCCAGGAGCAGTGACCCACCCGCGGAGACAGAGCCATCTGGGTACCTGCAGAGGTATGTCGACAGACTGGGAGGTGGGGAGTTGAGGGTGGTCTTGTTTTATTGTTTATGCCTTGACCACTGACTATGTGTGAGCTCCACAGAAGGAGACACTTCTAATTTCCACACTCCTCCCTGGCCCGACTATCTTCAGCCAGAACCTAGCACAGCCTCCAAAGAGGACCAGTGTGGGTCTATTCACAGCTGAAGACACCAGCAGGCTTCCTTGAAGTCCCGACCTGCTTCCTGTCCCACGGCGCAGGGGAGTCAGTTTCGGAGTCCTGTGCTGCCGAATTCCCCAAACCTCCACATTTAGTGGCCCGAGGGACAGACCCCTGTACAAACATCATCACATCCCTGGGCCTGGAGGACGTTCCAGCAGTCACAGAGCACGTGCTTCTTGAATGTTGCATAAAAAAAATTGCATTAAGAGAAAAAAAAATGATACACAGTCATACACACATGAGATACTATGCTTGGGAAGTCGAACAAAAGAAAGGACATAGAGTAAAACCTTCAAGATAGTTAATTCCATTGGGGTAGAGATGGTGATTTCTTTTTCCTTCTTAAGAGTGTTCTGTGCCTTCCAACTTTTCCTCAGTAAGCAGACACCACTTTTATCAGCAAAAATAAATAAACAAATAAATAAATAAATATAATTTTAAGTGTAAAGTTGCCACTTTGCTCACCTCCAGCACCTTCTTTGGGCCCATTTAGTGCCTCTCGAATTCTTCTCTTATGTGCTAGTTCATTTATAGCTGCAGCTTGCTCCCGGGGTTCTGGCCTGCAGTGTCTCCAGGTCTTTGTTCTGCCTCCCCTGGGCCTCACTGTCTTTACTATCCCAGCAGCCTGCCTCCTCGTGTCCCAGCTCCCAGACCCTGCCTTGCCTCTGACCATCAAGGGAGCCCCAAGCCCGGAAAGGCCTCTTCTCTCAGGCTGCACCAGCCCAGATAATAAAGAGGCTTTGTCCTGGGTTTAGCCAAGCATACGAGAATACATCTGTAGGTACAAAGTAAGCTTTGCTTTTTCTACACACATTCTCAGTTTTTACCTAAAGATGAATAACTGGAATTCTCTCTTACGTATGATATTACATTGCTAAATTCAATCTTGTAAACTATCTTAGGGAGCGCGTTCAATCCAGTTACAAAACAGAGGTTATAAAATGTAGGGGAACTAACCGAACATCAAAAGTCCCAACTCCAGGGAAGAAGATATGAAATTTCATATGTCACCTGTCCTGGGAGATTTTCTCACCATGTAGAGTTACCTTGCAGCTAACAGAAGAGTAGAAAGGATACAGTATTATTTTTCAAATGGATCTATACCTTTCCTATGCCTTAAGGTTGAGTTAAAAATGCCATTTCAAGCTCACCAAAATTTATTTTAACAGCATATGTGGTTACTAACGAGCGTTTTTATTTTATATTTTCACACATGGATAGTGTCAACCAAAAAATGCAGAAGTCTGCAAAAAAGAAAAGGAGTTTATTTGGGGTCTTGGAATTGCAATTCTGGAGACAGATTTTTAGGTAAAACCAAAAGAGCGTTTGGGGGATGAGGAAATATCCGGGGCTTATAAAGGGAAAAGCCACAGGGCTGTTAAAGTTGTCTGGCAAGAATTACGATGGACCTGGATGCACACACAAAAAAGGAAGTATTTGTCCTTGATGGATAGGCTGTCATGAATTATTTTAGGGTAAGGTCTGATAAGTGTCCTGAGTTTAGCAAATGATGTTTTAGTTGCCTGGGTTAAGACAATTAGCCGTCGAAGGCCAGAAGCCACTCAGGCTGAGGAAGTCACGCTTCCTCAATGGCCTCCCGGTTTCATTTTTAAAGAGCTCTCTTAGCAATACCAACGCCATTCTGATTTTCCTTTCACAGTAGCTTATGTTTTATTTCTCTCTTAAAAATATGGTCTTGCCTTGGTATTTGTACTTTAAATTACAACCCAAAGACAAAATTGACATTTCGGCAGCACTGATAGAAACACCCCTTTAACACATGCGCACTTGCAAACTGTCGTGCTTGTCAGGGATCTCAGTGACAGGAGTATTTTGACAGCAAACCCACGTCACTGAATGACTACATCGATGACCGTTCCTGACCTGAGAAAATGTGCGAGAGACATTTTTATTTTCTCTCCGCTACTTCCTACGTGAAAGGCCATAAAGTCTGCTAATCTCTGTTCCTCAGAATGTCTCCTGTCTCAAATACTCCTTCCAGAAGCAGATTTTTAAAGTGAAATTAAAAGCCTGCAGAAAATTCCAGAATGAAAGTGAGACAGCAACAAGAACAGTTGAGCGCAGAGCAATACATCTCTACCCTCTGACTGCAAATCTGATGCCTTCCAAAGAGCCACCAACAGCTGGGGCATCCTGTTCAGAATAATGTTTATAAATGATTTTATCTAATTTTAATTGTCATGCATTCACAGCAATCTGTCAGCTTTTAACCAGGTTAGACACCCTCACAGCTGGAGAGGACCCTCAATTCACCAGAGAACCAAAAAAAGGAGCGAGCCAGAGAAAAATCTTCCTCCCTGCTGGTCTCTGACATATTGTGGCCAGAAGCTGGCCTCCTCACACAGTGCTAACACACCAGAACCATGAAGCATCTCTCAGGGAATTGCTGGAGAAGAAAAATTTCCCTCCTACCCTTCTAGGTTCTCCTGACTGGGCCAAGAATTAAATTGACATGAAATTGATTAATAGGAGAAAAATCAAACGAAAGTTGAGTAGCATGCACACATAGGGGCGCTCCAGAAAAATGAACTCACCAAAATGGCAGAGGCCACCACCATAAATACCACCCATAGCTAAAGACAAAAGAAGATGAGTGGGAAAGAGGCCAGTGATGAGGGTGGCCTGGAAAGCATAGTCAACAAGAGTCAGGCTGTTAGGCAGATTTACATCCTTGTCTTCTCCACTGATAAGATATTTCTAGGGATAAGACCAACTAAATCCTGCCTTCCTCTGCTTATCATTTTCAAAATTTTATTCTGCTTTTGCAATTCTACATTTTCTCTGGGCTCCATTTTTCCTTGAAGTCTACTCTGAAAAATGCACAACCTAAACATTGTCTGGAAGCTCCATGAGAGTCTGAATGTGCCTACTTTCTCCCTTTTGCACCCAGGAAAAGCTCTCATAACACAGAGAAGATGGCACCAGTTTGGGCATGGTGTGCTAGCCAAGGTAGATGCAAGTTGAACCTAAAAATTTCATTAAGAAGCAATTTAAACTTTTCCTGAAATCTTGAAGAGTGGAAAACACATGTTTTTATGACACATGTTTTTATGACACATGTAGAGAAATTTGCTAAATATTCTCTCTATGCATCTATTTCCCCAAAATCTTCCCAGCAGCAGCTCAACAATCTCTCCCCACCCAGGAAGTACTTTTCCAGAATTGGTGTGTTGCCTTTACTTATGTGGATAAATCTGGTCCTTCTCAGCCACTTTTAATGCTGCAGCTTTAGACGTCTACCCTGCTCAGCCAAAAGGAGTCATGGCCAGACAATTGGCTGAACATCACAGGACTCAGCTCCATGCAGAAGCAGGGGGCGGGAGATGTGAATAGATATGTGTCCATAGTAGTTAGCGTTGTCTCTGTTACAGGCAGATAAGAGGGGCTCAACTCATCTGAACCTGTCCTGATGTCACTTCAGTGTCCTCCTTACCTCCTCTCTCCTCTTGCTTCTTTCCTCCCTCCCTCCTACCTCTCCCTTTTCTGCGTGTCTCAGTTTCCTTACCATAAAACAGACATTATGATAGAAAAGACCACAAAGTGTTGCTGAGATGATGAACCACAGCCCCTGGGAAGTGCTAGAAAAATGCAGGTAATTATTTCTATTATAACCTGCCCTTTATTAACAGCACTGCTACGTGCTGCCCTGAGCAGGGTTTTTGTTCCCAAGCTTGTGAGGAGCTTAAAGAAAGTTCCATATATTTATTTATTTATCCATTCATTCTGTTTTGTGGATTTTTTTACACAGGCTTTAAAGGTTACTTTCCATTTACAGTTATTACAAAATATTGGCTATATTCCCCGTATTGTATAACCATCTTTGAGCCTACCTTATACCTAATAGTTTATACGTCCCACTCCCCCACCACTCCCATGTTGCCCCTCCCCCTCCCCATTAGTAACCGCTAATTTGTTCCATAAAGAACAGATGTAAATCTGTGAGTCTACTTCTTCCAGTGAACAAGTCTTAGACTCTCACTCTATTTCTCCCTCTCCCTCTTTCTCTCCTATTTTCCTCTCTCAATGAATTTAGCTGTGAAAAATAGCATTTCTTCAATGCTTTGATTCTTAAAGACTTCCATCTATGTACATGGATTGCCCTGTCTACCCTTTCAATATCATCCTCCTGGGCAAATCCCTCGAAGGTGCCAGGGGAAGGCTGTCCTTGCAGGTCGTGTGGAATTCATTGCAATAAGATAGTCAAAGGAAGAAAGCCAAGATCTGAGAACGAAGCTCACATCCCTGAGGCTCCTGGCTGGAATCTTCTCTCCCCATGGATGGTTGAAATTGGCACCATGAAAGGGTTCTTAGCTGGTAAAGGAAATACTAGCACACCCATTCAATAGAAAACCAGGGAGCCATCAACACCATGCTGTGAAATAAAATGGTTGACAAATTAGTTGATTCCTATTAATATTTTTAAGAATCTGTCCATGTTAGGTAAATATAATGTAAACAAATATGTAAGTAGAAAAACACGGGAGTGGGAGGAGAACACGTGCCTAGCATACATGAGGTCCTGGGTCCTGTCCACAGTATCTCCATCAAAAAAAAAAAAGAAAAGAAAAGAAAAGAAAAGCACTGGATTTATCAAAATAGGAACATGGATACCTCTGGATAATGGAGTCATGGCTACATTTTTGTATTTCCTAAATTTTCTATACTAAGAATTCTGAAAATATTAAAAAAAAAAGAGAGAGAGACCAGAAAACACCATGTGCGACATCTCCCGTCACCTTACTGAGGCACACATTCATGTGGTCAGCAAGTTACCATCAAACTGAAGGCACAGGCACATTCTACTTACCTCAGTTTTCTCTGCCCACTGAGGATGGGCCCAGCCTTCCCAGCCTCCCTGAGATCAACAGTGACTAAAGAAAGCAGGATCCAGTCTGGTGGAATGGAGTTGAACTTACCAACCTGCAGGAGGGGCCCAGAAGGACCCTCCCATCCTTCCTGGGTAAAGCTGCAGGCTGAAGCTCACAGGCGTTGAGCCTCAGTGCAAAACAGCAAGTTCTCCCACAGCGGCTCCCACGGATGGCTCCAGGTCACACAAGTTTGTATTTGTAATGCCATTTCAAATTCTAAGAAATAAGGGGCTGGTCTTCCATTTTTTTTTTTCATGAAAGCTATTCAAATCTGATTCCTCCCTACAAATCTGAGAGCAGAAGCCCTGTCTGGGCCAGGCATCTTGAGAAGTGAGAGCGTCAGGCACACGCTAAAGGAGAGCATTAGAAAGTGAGTTCATAAAGGCATTTGAACAAAGTGAAAAGAAGGAGAGGACCTTGTAGCATCAGTCACCCTCCTGGAAGGCTTTTGCTTTAAGAGGGACACGTACTAACTGAGAGCATCAGCTTTGGGGTCAGACAGTCCAGGGTTTAATTCCCTGGGATCTCCATTTACAGGCGATGTGGCCTCTGGTAAACTTGTCTGTTATATAAAATGAAACAATAATGGCAACTATCTCATTAAGATTGTTGAGATTATAAAAGAAAACATGCTATAAAAATGCTTAGGACCATGCCTGGCATAGTCAGTGGTCCACATCAGTTACAGTTACCACTGCTCTAAACTTGTACCGCCATCACTTTAAGAAAGACACTGAATTAGGCATCAAATTAGGGGTTGCATAGACCATACAAAAAAGGATTAAGATATGGTTTCAGCCTAAGGAATATCATAATCCAGCTATACATCCTCTTCTCTCTCCTCCCCTCCTCTTTCTCTTTTTCTTTCTGTGTCTCTGCCTCTCTTCCTGTACATATATATGCACATATATATACACATATGCATACACACACACATACACACACACATAAATATACACATATATACATATACATATATACACATATACATACACACACATATACATATACACACATACATAAATATACATGTACATAACATTATGTACACACACTATGTGTTAAAAAAATGATATATAAAATTGTAAAACAATACAGAACAAATAGAAAAAGCTCTGAGGAAAGATAGTGGCTAAATTCTCCTCCAAAAGCTCAATAAAGTAAACCAAAAAACAGAATAAGGAATTAGTGATATTTCTCTGGGCCTTCCTGAGCATTGCCTTTTCTCCCAGTCTCTCAGCTCCCAGCATTAGTCATATGTGCATCCAGCAAGCAGATGACAGAACAAGGGGGAGAAGCTTTACCAGATGTGGTCTCCCACCCTCCATAAATGTGCCCGAAGGAAAAATTTGAACACTGCCCACAAAAGCAAAGAATCAAATTGAGATAAATCTAGGTACAGTTTGGAGACTCAAGAGGAAGATCGGGACAGAACAGTCAACACTCACGAGGTGAATAAACATTTTCCAAAGAGGGAGGAGACTTATGCAAAACAATATCTATAAAGACAACAACAGAAAAGAAAGAAAGAGAGCAAATAAATGACGCTAAAGAAAGCAGTCTTGGGACGACTTACCTCCAGGAAAGAACGGAAATCTTTTAGCAACAATACTTCCTATACTCAAGGAAATTAAAGGAATGTGTCCTCTGTAAATTTAGATGAAAGAGGAACTAACAAAACAGTTTTCAATGGAAAGGGAGATGGAATTAAAACAGAATAGCAGCAGTAAAAATCTGAGTGAGCACTGCAGGGAAAAAAAAAGGTACTGGCTTTTAAAAAATCATGCACAACAGAAACAAAATGGAAAAATTCAAAGTGCTCAGAAAAAGGTGGCCCACATGGGGAATCCAGAGTACCAACCCAATATACAACTATTTGGCCCTGGAGACAAGGAGAACAGGGTAGCCAGTACACCATATTCAAAGACAGAATGGAAGAGAATGTTCCTGAATAAAAATAACTTTTGAATGCAGGTTTAAAAGGCTCATCATACACTACCTAACATTTATAAACACAAAGATTTTACCTTTATTCCTGAATAAGTTATTGAATTTCAAAAGTAGCTCAATTTCTTAAAACACATGTAGATGCTGGGAAACAGTGGAGCTGGTCTACCAAATTGTGAAAGAATAAAGGGACTTATGATCCAAGGACTTTCTCCAAATTAGGTTTTATCCTTCATGACAACAACAGAAAGAAGTTCTCAAATATGCAGGTATTCTGGACACGTAATTAATATATACCCTTCTTTAAAATACCATGATGACATCCCTTTGCTAATCAAGATAAAAATCAAAATAATCACAAGTGTACAAATTTTTAAATGAAAGGTCTGAAAAGACCTTTAAACTATGTAGGCAGAAAATTTAGTCTGGATAGGTATTTGACTATGATTATAAGACTGAATATAAATGTTTTAATTCTTAAAAAAGAAACATTTTATTATAGTTTTATAGTATTATCTTGTAGTTTATTATAGCATTTTAGTTTTACTAATGCATTTAGTATAATAAACTATAATAGTATAATATACTAATATATTATGGTTTATTATAGATTCATTATTGTTCATTATAAGTATTTATCATTTTAGTTATAATAAACTATAATAAAAACTCTTGCATCTACTAATACAGAACAGAAGGTGGAAAGGTGTAGTAGGTATTTTGTGGGTCATTGAATGTGAACTGATTTCCTCATCCTTCATGGGAGGGGTCAAGAGTCACCAATAATTTCAGAAACTGAAATACAGCTTTAAGCATTTTAGTTAAATATTCAAATCCATAATATGAAGAGCAAAAAAATTGGCTATGTGTTCCAAATTACTGAAGGGAAAAATTACTAAAAAATAAGGTTCAGCTAAATGAAAAAAGGAATATAATCATCAAAGAAGCAAATATGGCTTATCTCAGGATTTTCCTGTTTAAAGATGATGTAGTTTGATGCAGCCATTATGGAAAACAGTATGAAGAGTCCTTAAAAAACTAAAAATAAACTTACAATATGATCCAGCCATCCCATTCCTGGGCATATATCTGAAAGGAACTCTAATTTGAAAAGATACATGCACCCCAGTGTTCATAGCAGCACTATTTACAATAGCCAAGACATAGAAACAAAATAAATGTCCATTGACAGATGACTGGATAAAGAAGTTGTGGTTTATATATACAATGGAATACTATCCAGCCATAAAAAAGAATAAAATAATGCCATTTGCAGCAATATGGATGGACCCAGAGATCATTATTCTAAGTGATGTAAGCCAGAAAGAGAAAGAAAAATACCATATAATATCACTCATATGTGGAATCTTAAGTAAAAAGACACAAATGAACTTATTTATAAAACAGAAGCAGACTCACAGACATAAAAAAACAAATTTATGGTTACCAGGGGAAATGGGGTGGGAAGGAATCAATTGGGAGTTTGAGATTCACAGACACTAATCACTACATATAAAATGGATAAACAACAAGTTTCTTTTGTATAGCACAGAGAACTATATTTAATATCTTGTAGTAATCTATAATGAAAAAGAATGAAAATGAATATATGTATGTATGTGTATGACTGAACTATTATGCTGTGCACCAGAAATTGACACAACATTGTAAACTGACTATCCTTCAACAAAAAAATAATTTTTTTAATTTAAAAAAAAAAATGGTGGGAGTGGAGGAGATGGGGGAAGGGCAAGTCCTCTACAACCATGATCGAAAGTTATCAAATGATGTTTCAAATATCAAATCAAGAACTAGTGATCAATTATATTGTTTAGTAATGTAAATGTAAGCAGAAGAAAAGGACTAAAGGAAGTTACATTTCAGAAGTGAAAACAGAAGGAGAATGGATGCAGAGAGACCAGAAGACTGGTTTCTGCTACTGTTGTTCTGTTTTGTTTTAAATAAGCTTTTCAAAACTATTTATTTCTGTGAATGTGTTACTTGGATTTTTTTTTATTTAACTTAAAGTGGAAAAAACACATATATGCAGGTAAATTCAAACTTAAAAAGAAAGATGTAGTAATTCCATCTAATACAACAAAATTCAATATAATGAACATTAACTGGGACAAAGAAGACCATAATTTTCAAAAGAAAAAAGAGAGAAAAAGAAGATTTGAAAATGTTTCATCTGATGAACAAGACAAGGGGAACCAGCCCTGCCAGGTGTGAGTACACACTACAAAATGGTGGAACTGGTGCACGAATTCACAACCAGAGCGGCAGAACAAAGCTAACAGTGACATCTTAAATCACTGGAACAGCGATGGACTTTTTAAATCACTGGTGCTGGGAAAAACTGTGTTGTCACTTAAAAATAGATCCCTACCTCACACCACACAGAACAATAAACTCCAAATGAATAAATGGATTAGGGATCTAAATACAGGAAGGAGGCAGAAGAGGACAGGGGGAGGAGGGAGAAGTCACAGAGGAAATCATGAGTGAATTCTCCTTGAACCTCAGGGTAGAGAAAAGCTTTCTAACTATGACTCAGAATCCAGAGACAATAAAAGAAAAAAAGATTGAAAAATATAACTGCACGATTTTTAAATTTTTTTGCAAACAGAAAAACACCAAGGGGAAAAAAATGATTCACTGAAAGACAATATTTGAAAACAATACCACAAACAAAAGACTGATATCCCTAAAACAAACAAACAAAAAATTCTTAAAACAAAAAGACAAAAGACTGAAATCCTAATAGAAAAGTGGGAAAAAAATCAACAGACAATTCACAAAAAAGATATGAAGAAAGTTACTTAAATACATTAAAAATGTTAAAATTCACTCCTAATGAGAGAAATGCAAATTGAAACAACACTGAGATGATATTTGTCACCTATGAGATTGCAAATTAACGTATGAGGACACATTGGGTTGCTAATGTTGTGAGGAAGCAGGCATGCCCAGGCAGTGCTGGTGACAATGACAACTGGCAGCAACCTCTGGAAGGGAACCTGGCAACATCTAACAACACAACGTGAATTCACGTTTGGGCTCAGCTAACTCACTTCTAGGGATTTGCCCTGCAAATAGGCCTCCAGCAATACAAAAATGCGTATTCAAACGCTTACTTATTACAGCATTATTTCAAATATACAAAATACTGGAAACAACCCAAGTAACCATACCTTGGAGAGTGTTCGTGTAAACCATGGTGTCCTCACATATTGGAGGAATTCACAACTGCTAAAAAGAATGAAGATGAGCTCTGTGAGATGATAGGAAGGGATATTTAGAGATAACATTAAACAAAAAAAGCAAAATACAAAGTACAGTCAGATGTCTGCATCTGTAACTTCCACATCCACGGATTCAACCAACCACAGATCGAAAATATTTTTTTAAAATTTCCAGTAAGTTTCGAAAAGCAAGACTTGAATTTGCTGCACCAGCAGCTCTTCGTGTAATATTTACATTGTATTTACACCTATTCACATAGCATTTACATTTCATTAGGTATTATAAATAATCTAGAGATTTAAAATATATGGAAGATTTGCAAATATTAACTACTATGTATAAAATAGATAAAGAACAAGTTTCTTCTGTACAGCACAGGGAACTATAGTCAATATCTGGTAATAACCTATAGTGAAAAAGAATATGAAAATGGATATATGTATGTATATGTATGACTGAAACATTATGGTATACATCAGAAATGGACACACTGGAAACTGACTATACTTCAATTAAAAAAAAGAAAAAAAGAAAGTAGGAGGATGTGTGTAGGCTAAATGCAAATACTACATCATTTTATACAAGGGATTTGAGCATACATGGATTTCTGGTTTCCATGGAGGCCATATATAAATATATACATATATATATATATATCTTTTCAAATTCTTTTTCATTATAGGTTACAAGATAGTGAATACAGTTGCCTGTTTATATAGAAGAAATTTGTTGTTTATCTGTTTTACATATAGGTTTTTCCAAATTCTAACATGAAAACTTTCAAACAGAAAAATGAACAAATATTACAGTGAACACAGCTTCGTTTTGACTAGTAACATTTTATTATACCGTTTATCATGTATCTATTTGTTTATTCTTATCCATCCGTCACTTCATGCTATTATGTGATGATTTTCAAAATAAATAGCAAACATCCATACATTTTCCCCTAAACATTTCAGCATGCATCTCATTAATCAAGAGATTCCAGGGGAACCACCCTGCTTCTCGGATTTACTGGTTACAATGGAGTTCACAGTTATTGGATTCTATCCTCATCTCTGCTTCTGACCTTGAGTGGAAAGGAAGCTTGATCTGCAAAGCTGGCTGTATCAGAAGTCCTGAAATCTCAGCGGTGGTCCCCACCCGCTGGATCTTTGACTTAGGGTCATTAGAGTCACTCTGCTGCTTGAATCCGCTCACTTACCTTACTCTCAGGTGGGCTGAGAAAACAGGGGACTAATTACTGTTTCGTGAGCATGGGCAGTGCTCAGTACATAGGAAGCGCTGAATGTGAAATTAAATATTGACAGCATATCGTGGTTAAGGAAGAACTCTAACTGTATGAGTCTACTCAGATTGTTACATGTACCTGACTTCTTCTGAGAGAGTTTCATAGCTTTCATATTTTCAGAGAAATCAGTTAGTCTGAAAATAGTAAGGGCCACTGGTCTGACACTTCCCTCCTTCCAGACACTATGCATTAGTCATCTCAGATTGCATGGTCTCTTTTGTCTGCCACATCCCACCGTTGACTTATATTTAGCTTAATTCAACCAAGACCCCAATTTATTTTCCCCACATTAGACTTTTAGTGTAGATCATTTTTGTTTATTTGTCTAGCCTGGTGATTAGTGAGTAACTTTGTCCATTAAGCCAAGCTGGACGCATCATTAACCAGAGAAAAAGAGAAAACAGGTAGTGAAAAGTCAATAGTGGGCGATATTTATGACATCCCTTCCGGGTGTGAACAAAAGAAAGATGGCTCTGGCATCATGACTCTAGTTTTAACCCTATGACTCATTATTTGGAGGACTTTAAAGAGATACATCCTCCAGCTACCTTTCTGCCCAAGTAGAAGTAATAAGTACGGAAAAGCATCTTGGATTCACCCCACAGCTACACCTGTTGTGATGCTGGATTCTGGACAGCTTCCTCCATAGTATCTAATCTCCCATGGAATCTGGCATAATATTGTGCCCAGAGCAGGGCTTCAGTAAGCCCTTATTTTACTGGAACATTCAATTGAAGTGCTAGTTTGGAATTCAGCTTAATGGCAATAATATTAACCTCGTTGAGAACCAACGTTTTGGAAACAGCAAAGCCCTAAAACTTCTCATTCACATATGCCTGCCCATTTAAGAAGATCATTGGGTTTAAAGTTAATGAAATATATTTTTAATTGCGCTCTTTCAAACCATAACCCCATACTTTCAAGAGGAAATATCGCATTTAGGAAGCTGCTTCTTCAAGATTTTAATGCCTTCCCTCCTCGGGTCTACCATTAACTGATTATGTCATCTTTGGCAGCCAGGTGTCCTCATTTGTGCAGTGCTGTCTGGGAGTGACTGCCTGCAGCTCGAGTACCTAGAGAAGCCCATTGTGAACCCGCTTCTGAGCTCGGAGGCAAGCAGTACTATGATTGATTACATAATCTGTCCTGGAACAGGTCGCTAAAGAAATCCTAACTGCAAATTCTCTGAAAGAGCCCAGCCACACAGAATGCTAGCCATTGGTTTTGCAATAGCAGTGTTTATAGAGTGACTACTGAACGGCAGTCTCTTAGCTCACAGCTCACAACAACTCTACCAGTTAAGTACTATCATTATCCCCATTTTACTGATGAGAACACTGAGGCTCCAAGAGTTTGTTTTTTGGTTTTTTTTTATGGCTAAAACTCCCTGAATGGTCACCTCGCAGAGTGCAATTTGGGGACAGTCTTGATTGGAATACCTTCCCTAGGCAAAAAGAGGATCCATCTCTCTTACGTGGCGAGAGGACAGAGGAGGGAACTTGGGTGAGTTGCATTCTGTCAGCAAGCAGCTCTCTGCTGCCCGCTCGTGGACACTGACCACACCGTTTTTCCTGGAATGAGACAGTCTTCATTGCCTGACCATGGGCAGTTGGCTAGGGGCATGATAGCTTTTATTTAAGTATACACACACCAAAATAGGATACAGAAATTATTCCTTCTGCCTCTCTCTTTTTTTTTTTTTACACACTCATTGTCACATTTTTTTCTCTGTGATTTATCATAACATTTTGTGTATATTTCCCTGTGCTATACAGTGTAATCTTGTTTATCTATTCTACAATTTTGAAACCCCAGTCTATCCCTTCCCACCCTCTACCCCGCCCCCCACCCCGGTAACCACAAGTCTGTATTCTCTGTCCATGAGTCTATTTCTGTCCTGTATTTATGCTTTGTTTTTGTTTGTTTGTTTGTTTTTGTTTTTTAGGTTCCACATATGAGCGATCTCATATGGTATTTTTTTTTTCTCTTTCTGGCTTACTTCACTTAGAATGACACTCTCTAGGAGCATCCATGTTGCTGCAAATGGCATTATGTTGTCGGTTTTTATGGCTGAGTAGTATTCCATTGTATAAATATACCACATCTTCTTTATCCAGTCACCTGTTGATGGACATTTAGGTTGTTTCCATGTTTTGGCTATTGTAAATAGTGCTGCTATGAACATTGGGGTGCAGGTGTCGTCCTGAAGTAGATTTCCTTCTGGGTACAAGCTCAGGAGTGGGATTCCTGGGTCATATGGTAAGTCTATTCCTAGTCTTTTGAGGAATCTCCACACTGTTTTCCATAGTGGCTGCACCAAACTGCATTCCCACCAGCAGTGTAGGAGGGTTCCCCTTTCTCCACAGCCTCTCCAGCATTTGTCATTTTTGGATTTTTGAATGACGGCCATTCTGACTGGTGTGAGGTGATACCTCATTGTAGTTTTGATTTGCATTTCTCTGATAATTAGTGATATTGAACATTTTTTCATGTGTTTTTTGATCATTTGTATGTCTTCCTTGGAGAATTGCTTGTTTAGGTCTTCTGCCCATTTTTGGATTGGGTTGTTTATTTTTTTCTTATTGAGTCGTATGAGCTGCTTATATATTTTGGAGATCAAGCCTTTGTCGGTTTCACTTGCAAAAATTTTCTCCCATTCTGTAGGTTTTCTTCTTGTTTTATTTCTGGTTTCCTTTGCTCTGCAGAAGCTTGTAAGTTTCATTAGGTCCCGTTTGTTTATTCTTGCTTTTATTTCTTCTAGGAGAAAATTTTTGAAATGTATGTCAGATAATGTTTTGCCTATGTTTTCCTCTAGGAGGTTTATTGTATCTTGTCTTATGTTTAAGTCTTTAATCCATTTTGAGTTGATTTTTGTATATGGTGTAAGGGTGTGTTCTAGCTTCATTGTTTTACATGCTGCTGTCCAGTTTTCCCAACACCATTTGCTGAAGATCCTTCTGCCTCTCTTATCACCACTAAATAATTCAAACTGGGAGAGGGGGTTGTTTTGTTGTTGTTCTTAGGAAAAGCAATTATTTGAGGAGTTGAGATGTTTGCCTGGTTGGCCTCCTTTTGACTTGATATGATACAGTCAGATGACTAAAAACGTCTTGCCCTGTCATCTTCAGTTTCCATTTCCTGTTAGTCTCTACTTCAAATTTCACCTTAGTCACTTCCCTGCATCTCTCGCTTGGCCCACTCACATGCTGACTTGCATACCTGCACACTCTCAAATTGCATTTTTGGTATAGTATTAGATCACATCTAATGGTACCACATAATCCCTCTGTTCTACTTTAAATCCAGAGCAACCCAGAAGTGTCTGATAATAATGACTAACTTTGATCTCTTCCAAAAAGTCCAAAAATTCTGCAGCATTAAAGGAAATAAAAGGAATCAGGGAGAATAGCATAGTGACCTATAGTAAATGACAAGAGGTATTAAATTGATGGATGGGGACTGGAAAAGATGGGTCACTTTCAAAACTGCTCAAAGATAGATGGTAAGAAAATGCATCATCTGTAATTCACTTCTTGCACCTAGATATATAGTGATTTTTTTCCCAACTAATTGGAATAGTTAGTAAAAATAGGCTCCCTGATGGTAAATATTAACCCATTGTTATAATCATTAAATAAATATATTTCCACTTTTATGAAGACCTCCAAGTATTCAGTACAGCCTTGTTAAAATTCCTCTATTTATCCACAAAACATCTTGGAGATATTTCTGCCTTCCTCTAAAACAGAGACATCTCATGTAATTTATCAACCCCTCTCCTTAGAGTCCTTTGAGTTAACTTTTGCTTTCCACCGTCTCCCTGGAAACAAACAACATCTCAGGGTAGAACTATTTCAGTAAGAGAGGAAACAAAAAAGTTCTGTGGCTGGAGGGATTAAGCGGAGTACAGAGGAGGCAGGATCAGAATTCTCCGATGTTCCGAGTGCAGATGAGAGGATTGTTACAGCTGCTCCATAGCAGTCCGAGCAGTTAAAGGAGAAACGGCTTTGTGAGGACGACATAACAGTCAATAAACAAGCAGTCACACTCAACCTGAAAACCCGGCGCATGGGTGACGGGTGTGAATTTAAAAGTCCCAGAAAGTTTTCAGGTCCAAACCAAATGTATCTCCTCGCTACGTGCTGGTCCTCTGAATTATATCAGAGCATGGCTAAGCCCTTTCTAACCCAAGACCCCTTAGGATAAACATGTTTCAAGGCCTCCCGTAATATCATTTAGAAGTTCAAGTTAAATAACTTACCTAACAGCAATGAACCAGATCTAGAATAAACGTCATCATTAATATCCTAGAATCTCACTCTCTGAGATAAGTTCACCCAGAAATAACCTGTGAAGCAGAGATTTATGGATACAGGGAGTTTATTGCATGATATTTCAGGATCACCCCTTGGGTGGGTGGGGGGAGGGGCAGTGACCAAAGTGAAACAGCAGAGAGGGAAGTTGAACAGCCACGCGGGTACCACAAGGGCCTCCGTCCAACCCGCCTGGGAGCTCTGGAGCTGAGACTGGTCTTCAGCGTTGTCCCAAATTGATGCCTTTGTATCCCGGGATCAAAAGTCATCGGATAAAGACTACGCCTGCAGAAAGGGCATGACTTTGGGCAAGCCAGCGACCTTAAGCCAGGGACGATTCCTGGGAGGGACACAGCTGCGAGATGTAATCGTTAGCACTCCCAGCAGTTGGGGTGACAAGTGTCTCCCTCTAAAGGGAGGACCTGGGCCAGGTATCAGAGCACCTACTGAGCTCACCAATCAGGTTAGGAGCCCCTCCCCACCTGGGGCAGGAAGCAAATGGGACCCACGTAGCAGCCCTCCAGTTACAGGCAGTTTAACTGTCATTGTTATTATCATTCTGTCCCCTGGAGTCTCCAAGCACGAAGGCAGTGCCCTCACCAAGCTCACGCAGCCCTTCGGAGGAGGCGTTAGGACCGGCCCGGAGGACACCAGATTCTCTCCCCGTTCTCTAAGCAGAGGATGAAGGCCCAGCTCTTCTTAGTCGATCGCCTTGGTCTGTTGGTAAATCCCAGCGAACACCCATTGATCCAGCACCCCAGAGGAAGCAGTGTCGTCTGCAATTGCAGAACTCTGCTTTATCTTCCGTGACCGCTCGCCCACTGCAATTCTTCCCTGGGCTCAGCATTCTGAAACTAAGAGCTATTCAGCAAGAATGCAGATTCATTCATTGCGTAGCCTTAAGTCTTAAATGTTCTAGAAGATTCACTGCTGAAGAAGGCAACTGAAGGTTAGCCTTTCCTCATAGGGTCCCGTGCCATTTCCTGGGGATGCTGAAAAGTGGTTCCAGCTCTCAGAGCTTAACTTCCTACCCTGTGCCCCAAGGGCCTGTCATCAGCTCCTGAAACAGACAGTATAGGGCCCAGTTTCCTACTACAAGTAGGTTTGGGCAGATATTTTTCCATTCTGTAACCCACCTTCTCTTTTGGTGGCTTTGTGCAGGGCCACTCACACAGCCACATAACTCAGCCTTCATTTTCCACCTCATCTCTGAACCCCTCTGAATTCTGTGGTGCTGATCACTTCATTGGAAACCCTCAGTCTGATTAGCTGAAAAGCAACTGTATTTATGATCTCCTCCAAGAAGCATCTCTCCACATATGAATAATAAACCAACAGGCAAACTCAGTATTTCGTGTGTGTGCAAATGGGGAATCTGTGAACCAGTTAATGGGATTTTAACAGACCAGGCCTCACTTTGTGTGCTGTGCTTTCATGGAGATTTCTCCCCATCGCTTTGACCTGGGGCTAAAATTTTCTATTCAGAAAACAGAACATATTCTATTCTGCTTTCTCCAACCCTCATCAGGGAGCGAAAACGTCTGGAGCTCTGTTTACACCCCTCCCAGAGCTGCGATGGGTTCCTAATTCACAGCCTAGGAATCGCACGTATTTAAAACTCATCAGTGGCAAAAGAAAAAAAGAAAAAAACAAAAACACTACTTTCTCCTGTTCACCATCTCATGCTGATTATTGACCTCATTTTGTCTCTAGTCAGAGGCCCTGCGGAAGGAGCCAGGACAATTGGCTTCTTGGTTCAAGTTCGGGCTTTGCCGAGAGAGACAGAAAATCATTACCAGCTGGAGAAAGTTCAGTTATTTATAGAAAATGATTAGAAGCTCTCTAGCCTGCTCCTGTGGTCAGCTGTCCACAGTCCCCAGATCACCCTCACAATTTACACTTCCGCCAGCAGAGAGTATTAAACCATCAGAAGGAGGCTTCACCCTGTCGCAGTGGAGGTGAATGCAGAATCTTGGCACCCGTGTGGCCGTGGGGAAGACCTTGAGGACCGAGAGGGCACACAGGAAGGACGCCCCGTGGATGCTCCATCCCCAGCAGACACGATCGTCTCTGGAGTTGAATGTAAAATGTGGAAGGACCACACAGAGACCGTTTGGACATTTTTTATAGAGGGCACTGGATGCTGGGAAATTCATCTTTTCTGCCCTCACTTGGCACAGATATACTTCTATTTTTTCCAAGTATAATCTTTCAGTGATGTTGGCCCCTGCATCCTCACACACAAATCTTCCCATTCCGGCTTCCCGCTTACAGCATCCTTGGCAATTCAAGTGCTATCCACGCCCAGCTCACATCTTACCTCTTCCTTCACTGCCAAGATGCCCATGATCTTTCCCTCCTCTCGTATCCCACAGGAGTTTTTGTATTTGGCATGGAGGTGGACACTCCATTGCACCCTCACATGTGTATGTTGTGCACCCGTTGCTTGGAGATCTAGCTTCCTGACCTCATGAGCACGACCTAGCATCTGTCTCTGCCTCCGCCACTCCTGCCTTGCTCTACTGGTTCTCCCTTGCTCCCACTCCCCCATGACATGGCTTCTGCTACCTCAAGGAGATGCTCTCCGCCATCCATCCCTCTGTGCGTGTCTTGGCTTCTGCATGTCCTACTGCACTGTTTACTCTGCATGTTTCATGTTCACACTTGCAAAGAGAAGAAACGTGTTGGAGGCAGCCAGGCATTTCCCTCAAGAGAGATCTCGTTGGCCCAGCTCTCATACCAGGGCTCGCTTAGACCACACTGGCCCCCAGCTGCACTTGCTTTCATTCCCAATTAGCTGTGGCCAAGATGCCAGGGTCACGATGATGCCGAGAATGGTGGCCTTTGTGTAGGGAAGCAGTCAGACAAGCGTGAGGGTGTGGTGAGCACTGGGCATCTCCGAAAGAAAAAGTCCCCAAAGCCATGTCCACAAGTCCTGCCCCTTCTCTATCCCTTCAATATACTCAACAAAGCATATGGAAATGCATATTTTAAAAGTTTTGTTTTTCGCTTGTCTGTTTGTCTTTTTTTTACCTTATTGCAATTCACTTTGCAACAGATAGACCTACTTGCATCACTGGTAAAGTTAAATATCTACCTTGTTTTTGGGTAAGAACTTTAAATCTCAACGTTTCTCTATCCTATCATTTTCCCCATTCATTTCTGAAACTAGAGTCCTTAATTCATTCAACATTTTCACTCAGATTGTAAGTCTTTAGAATAATCTTCTTGATTAAATATTTTGGTCAGTCATGTAGACTAAGTCTGATAAAGTCAAAAATTTTTGAGTGCTTACCTAACTTCTGGAGGACCTAGTCAAGTGGTTGCCACAGAAAAAGGATCAAAATAGTTGTAGAGTTGAATTAAATTTCATAACAACCTTATGGAATCTTAGCCAAGGGAAGGACCATAGATGGATTCATGGTTCAGTCTTTAACTTAGTAACATGCCTGAGAAATGGTCATTCAGGCCCAAAAAGGACAATTCCAGTGATGAGAAGATCAACTCTCAGCAGAAAGGCTTTCTGTACACGGCACCTAAATCTTCTTGTGACATCCACTCATTTATCTTAATTTGAAATAAGGTCCAACATGGAGAAAGCCTCATTTTATTTTCCACATAAAAGTCTGTTAAATATTTAAAGACAGCAATTGAGCATTTCCCAAGTGCTTTTTCCAGACTAAATGTGCAAAATTAGCTGACTCAGAAATTCTTTCTGGTTTGGTTTTGCTTTAACATAATAAGATATCATCAATTACAAGGGAAAACCCTTGATCATGCCATTTATTCCTAATGTGAAAGAGTTTTAAAATTTTTTATTATCCATAGCATCCTTTTCTGGATGGAGCTTGCAATATTCTTTCCAAGAACTAACCATAAATCCCCATAAGCAATGGGACTGTGCAACAAGTCTATGACCCCGTGATTCAAGCAAAATAATTAATGAAGTTTTTGTTCAGTTGACATCAGCATTGCCTGCCCTCCTCCATCACTTCATGTGATGGGTCCTGCTGAATCTGCCAAGTTCACTGCTGAATTCCCTATATTAGCGCCTTCATATTCCTCATAGCAACCAGCTTGAGGACTGGCGTTTCATAGCTGTTAAGCAAAAATACATGCTTAATAAATGACTCACAGCCAATTCTGAATCTTAGCCCTTTGCCACAGAATGTTCTTGTAAACCTAGGCTACTCTGTCCTGTGATTTTACTTCTAATTAACTTTGTCCATATTAAATTCCATCCAATTAGATTTGGCTCGTGATGGCAGTCTATCAAAATACTTTTGAATTGTGCATCAGTCATCTCAAGTTTTAGCTCTTCCTTCTAACGTTCCATGAGTCATGAATTTGGTAGTCATGCCTGAGATGTCTTCATGAAGGCACTGAATTAAAGATTAAAGAGGACAGAGCCAATAACACAGTTCTCAGGGACCTCTCACGGAGATCCACCCTCTAGCCCAGCATAATCCATTTTAAAAAACTGAGAAGTTACTGAACTGACACAAATCTATCGGATTTACCATCCAGCCTGCACTTCTCCTTTTCCATAAAAGAACATAAAATAATAATTTGTCAAATGCTTCCCTGAAGTATTAGGGGATATATTAGCTGAACGCTGTCTCTCAAGATCCTTTAAAGCAAGAATTTCCCTATGGAGATGTAAGGATCATTTCACCCAGAAGGCCCGTCCCATCCCTATAACCCTGAGACAAATCATATCTGTGCAGAACCTCGTATTTTACAGGGTACATTTACAAGTACCACATTACTGCTCATTGAATGCCTGTCAGACATAAAGGGCTCTGCTTGGGGAGGCATGGACAGTATCTTGTGAAATGATCTTTATTAAGATCATTTATGGGTTCAAAAACCCATTCATGGGGTGTTCTCTTTTCTGCGTTTCAGAGCTGAGAAAACCAAGGCTCAGAAATGCTAAGTAATTTCCCCATGTTCTTAGAGGTAACAATATCTTTTCTCACATGACTTATCACTACACATAATTTATGGAGTCCAATGAAAAGTTAAAATGTAGGGTCTCTTGTTAGGGACTGAATATTTGTGTCCCCCGCAAATTCACATGTTGAAACCCTAACCCCCAAGGTGATCGTATTAGGAGGCGGGACCTTGGGGAGGTGAGTGGGCTCTGCCTTTGTGAATGGGATTAAAGCGCTTGTAAGAGACCCCAGTGAGCTCCTTTGTCCTTTCCACCAAGGACAGCCACCTAGGAACCAGGGAGAGGGTCCTTACCAGACACAGAATCTGCCAGCACCTTGACCTCAGACTTCCCAGCCTCCACAACTGTGGGAAATCAATGGATGTTGTTTGGAATCACCCAGTCTCTGGTCTTCTATGATGGCAGCCCCCATGGACTCGGACACCCCTTGTTCAAAATCACTAGGAAAAAAGCGAGTACCTAAATGCTAAATGTACTAAACTACAAGGCCTTCTCCTTTCTTCCACAGTCTCTCTCAACCTGTCGTGATGTTTTTCATTTGCTATTTAATGTCATTCTCGGTAAAGAAAAATGAAAAATTTAAATTATTAGCATGGATTTTACCGTTCCTCTTTGGATTATGCAACACCTGTGTTAAATGCAAATATGAGTGCATTTCCTTTGTACGTGAAATCACAGAAGTATACACTCTATGTTCAGTTACTCATGCATGTCTATGTATTGCATTTTTACCAAAATAGTGAAAATTCTGCATAAAACTAACTTAACCATTTTTATTTCACTTCTTAGATACTGGCACAGTTTACCAACATTCTCAACTTTAGGCTTACTGAAACAAAAAAAAAATGAAAAAAAAAAACTATGAGTTGTCCTTTTTTTTTCCTTTTATTTCTATGTCACCATCTTCAATATAAGTGATTGGCTAGCGCCGGGTAAAAACATGGGTAAGAAAGGATATGATATGGTTCCTCGATCCTTAGCATTTCTTAGAACACCATTGTCTTCCTTCTGCCTCGGAGCAAATTCTGGTTCAAAGCATGTGGCCACTCTAGGTCATTAATGCCCCACTTACCCAGTTGGGTTGATGACACAATCAGCTTGAAATTTCTTTGAGTCTTGCTGAACCCCCATGTATCCTGGATCTGCTGGAATTCTGCGTTCATGGACCATCATAAACACTCCACGCAGATGGAGTGGTAAAGGACAGCAAGCAGACATTGTGCCCAGGGCCTCTGCTCACACACATGCTCCACGGTCTCATCAGACTTCAATCACAAAACACAAGTTCAAAGATAAAATTGTTAGGTAGTTAGATAAGTGGGGGCACCAGGCAGACAGGTGGAGGAGAGGGAGGATGGTCCGGAAGATGGTGTTATGCCAGCCTTCAACATACAGGGGCTTTACCTCCTGTAAATGAGTGCCAGCAAGAAACCAGTTAGAACCCAACAGCCACAATTGTGTGGTAGCGACAAGGACCTAATGGGACATGAACTAAAGGTCACTGTAATATAATTAGCATCATGGTTTAGGCACCCCCATGGGTTTTCTATGTGCATAATGGGTAAGGACATGCGCAAAGGGAACAAACACGACTAAGCATTCCAAGGGCAAGAGCTGTCAATCAATCAAGAGATCACCTCTGAGTGAGGGTATAAAAGAAAGGGCAGACAAGACCACAGCTCTCCCCCGTTGGACCCGCCTGCCTTCCATTCTTGGAGGCGTACTTTTCCTTTCCTAAATGAACCCTTCAAAACCTTTTCCTGCTCGACAAACTGTCTCCCATCCGTATTCTTATCTTTTGAGTAAGACAGGAACTAGGGTCTTTTCCCTTCTCCTTTTGGGGTAACAAAAGCATTAAGAATTTCAAGATAAGCAAGAGCAGTGCATAAACCACGGAAAGCTGTCCCTGGTGGTTACCACTCCTCGCTGGACCCCTGCCCACCTCTGAGACCTCCTCTCTGACTCTTCAACGCCTTACTCCCTACCCTGTAGAGTCTTCAACTATATTTCTTCATAAAGTATTTCAAGCAATTTCATGCCTCAGTGTCCTGGCACCTGCTGTTCCCTCTGCCTGGAAAGCCTTTCTCCATGAAGTTCACACCGTTCTGCTGCTCAGCTCCCATGTCAGCTGTCCGGGCTTCTCCTCAAAAGTGCCCAACCCCGTGCTCCCCCATCACTCTCTTTGAAACTGCATGTAAAACATTGACCAGCTTAAACTGGTTTTGCTTCCTTAAAACAGATGGCTGATTAATCAAACCTGGAGTTATTCTACAGAGACAGCACTGCACATGTGCAAGACGGGAACCCATGTCTCCCAGATAACCTCACAACCCAGAATCTTCAGTCTACAGAATACAAATAGAAATGTTGCTACCAAAGCCCTTGACAAAGCAAAAACTCCTTCACTAAGGAAAATCCAGCTTCCAGCAGCACGAGTCACTTGGTGGACTCATTTGAGACTAGCCAACCAAGTTTAAGATTCCCCTACCCCCTTAAATTTCACCCTGAATCCAGGATGAAGGAGACAGATGTGAGCCCTGCCTCCTGTCTCCATGCTATGGTACTGGCTCCTATGCAAGCCCTTTGCTTGGTGACATATTTTATCTTCTTTGTGCCAAATATAATCAACTGAATGCAGCTCACATATGAATTTACTGGTTCACTGCCTGACTCCTCACTAGAACGGAGGCTCCAGGAGACCCACACCACTGTGGGACACACTCACTGCTGGGTGGGCCCAGCCCCGGGAAGCTCCCCTGGCACAATCCAGCCTATACATATTTATGGAATGTGTGCCCACAGTAAGGAACTACTGTGCCTCTGCCAGACCACACTTCATGGTTCCTTCTCAATAAGTATTAATTGAATTGTAAATGTGCACCAGATGATGCTTTAGTAGAACTCAAGGTCCTTGAAGGGAGAGGATAATGCAAAAGAGTTAGCTCTGACAGTGGGGATAAGATAAATTACTTAAAAGCAAATCTGCAAACTAAAAAAAAAAATAAAGTGCAGTATGCTGTATATATGTATTTACATGCAATATAATGTGTATGTGCAGTCGAACTGTAATAAAACTGAAAAAAAAAAAGAGGTAAGAGAAAAAAAAACAGACCTGCAGAAATGACCACATGTTCTCTACACCCTACCCACCCCCATTCCTCTTCTCCTTTTCTTGCAGTAAAAACAGAATATCGAGCTGGGAACAGCCCAGCTGTTGCCGTAACAACCAACTTTGTGGACACAAACTTTCAACTGAGATGAAACCACATGATGAAGAAAGGATTGTTTGGCCAAGGCCCCCTATTGGAAATAATTCCAAAGATGACTGAGGAAAGAATTAGCCAGTAAACTGGTTTTCAACAACTGCCTCCTCTTAGGCAGATAAGGAAAGAAGATAAAGCAGAATCACACCTAAGGATATACAACTGTAGTGGAAAGTCAGGCAAAGTCAACCCAAAAAAAATTCCTTTTGTTTCCATTTTGTAGGGAGATGAAGTTAAGTGTGAGCTGATCTGGGAGAAAGAGTAGACTTCAGACCCTCTGCTTCCTGCTAACTCAAGGTGAAACTGAACCGGCCTGGCTTGGCCTGCCTTTCAACGTGTTTTCATGCAATTGAAGGGTTCTTAAAAAATTGTGGGTCGATCTAACATCTAAAAATCAAATTGAAATTCAAATGCACTGGCTGGCTTGGTTTGTAAAGCACTTTGGAAAAATCCTTCTCTAAAGCAAGCAATTCCTTTGCTCCAGGGCTAGACATTTCCTGCATGTGTAGATCTCATAAGTGTTTACATGATAAACGTTCTGAAAGACAAATCTCGGAGTGACAACACCAGTAATGATTTAACTGATCATTTTCCTGTGGCATCAGCTTTCCGGGCCTCACTTTGTTCCCATGAAAATGGGAAAATGATTGCTTGCCAGCCACCAACCTCACCATTTGAAAATCTTTGTTTTTTAAAGTTCTCAGAATTCATTTCTTTAAAAGCCCACAGACATTGGGTACCCTGATGGTTGGCAAGTAAACTGTTGTTTTCTCGCGCGTTCCCCCTCCCCTGCGTTCCTTCTTTAAGGCTGACCAGCATAGATCTCACCTTTGTGACTCTTGGAATCAACCATTTGATTTCTGTGATCGAGGAGCTCTGTTTCTTTGCTTCAATGTGGAAAATGAAATGCAACAAAAGTCTCATTTAAACAAAGATGAAGTCTTCTCTAGGCCTGATTTCAGGATTTTTCGAGAAATGAGATATAGAAACACAATAAATGCATACCCACCCAAAGCATTTGTGTTAAGAAACTAAAGTCTCTTTGGACAAGACTCCAATGAAAGAAGGAGAAACTGACGCATGGGTGTGTCCAAATGGGGACTTGTTCATTCCTTTACCTGTTTCCAGATTACAAATTCCTGTATGTATTTATATTGCATTAAGCTGATTTTGCCAGATTCTTCAAAGGTACTGCAGGCTGATTCTCATTTTTGTGGAAAATTCAAGGCTCATCCAAGTACATCTCTCATCTCCTAACACCACTTCCCTTCTTCCCAACCCTAATAATCGTACCCAACCATCCTGCAAAGGTGCATCCTGAAACCCCGCTTGGATCCAATGCAATAGCTATTTATTTATTTTAGTGATATGCTGGGCACCGAGGAGACAAGAGCAAGAGTTACAGAGCAATCGCCTTCAAGTCAGGCTCAGAAAATAAACAATGATGGCTAGGAATGAAGATGACGGAGCAGGCTGTGATTCGAAATCTGAATTTCGGAAATGTTGGAGTTAGGAGGTGGAAAACACGAGATGAGTCTTAAAGAATAAGAAGAATGTGGCATGTCAGAGAGGAATGGAAAGCGTCTTCTGGATTGGGAGACATAAGAGGCAGGACCCAGTTCTATTCACCATCCGCCCATCTCAGGGAATTACTGAATATGCTACAGAAGTTCAATCACCAGTAAGTGAGCATCACCTCCCTCGTTTAGTCTCGTCTGGTCTGATCTGTGTTTCTGATACCCGCCTTCTTCCAGGCCCCTTTCCCCAGCCCATCTTCCACCCTGCTTTGCAATGATGGTAAAACAAAGCCATGGCCATGTCATTTCCATGCCCAAAACTCCTCAGTGGTCCAGCATCCAAAAAGAAGTGAACAATTCACAAGGTTGATGTATAACCCACAGCAAAGCTTTTATTTTCCCCTTCCTCTTGCTCAGCTTCGTGTCTCTCACAGCTGAGCACGGATGTCCATCACTCCCCTCGTCGCTTCCCAAATTCTCAAATGCTTTCTTAAACAAGCAAGCCATTCCGACACCCTGCCTCTTTCTCTCATTTGTCTGCAGTTAAAATTTCCCTCCAGAAATAGCTCTCTGCCCCCCCCCAGTATAATTCTAGATGGTCTTCCAGACCTTTCCAAAGTGCCCTCTCCACCCATCACCTGATCTGCACAATCAGAGCAGGCAAGAGGACCCAAAATGTCCCTTAGGCAACGGGCGAGGGGGAACGCTCAATTTTTCCTGCCGTATACATTATTCCATTTGCTACTCCCAGGAGCCTTCTGATGTAGACTCAGTTATTACAGATAAGGATGCACCCTAAGCCCCTGGTTAAGAAGGGACTTAGGGTTTGTCATCCAGTTCCATTTGATCTTAAAGCTGACTTCCATCCACGCTAATGCACAGTCTCCTTTGGGGCCTCGCATCAAAGACGTGGCCCCAAATGCTTCAAGAAAAACTGCAGAGACCCCTCTGAGACCATAAAGCATCACACACACTCAACACTTAAGTGGATTTTTCTGCACGACCGTGAGGCTGTCAGACAAGCCGGGAGGAAGCCCAGGAGTCCTGCCTTTGCAGTTTCCTCAATTTGAACAGCTTGAGAAATGTTTCACTTAAGGAAATTAGAGGCTTAATGCCGGCAACACTGACTGTTTCTCGGGAGCTTGTCTCCCCAGAATCTCCAGCAGCTGTGTGCAAATTCATCCGTGATTTGCAGGCTACCCGGAGCTGAGACTGGGGGAACAGCTGGGCATATTTATGAAAGTTTGTACCAGCGTGTTCAGAGGTACCTTTCTCGTTAAGTGTCATTTTGCTGGCAAAGAAAAGGAGCAAGTGAGACAGATCCCAGCGATGTCTGGAGGATTAATGAAAGCCTGGCAGAACTCTGAAGCTGAGTATCTCTTCTCGCTCTAATTTAGGCGGAGATTTACGTGAGGGGGCCTGGGGAGCCAAAATGCGTCTAGCACAGCGCTGACGGGTGACTGGTCTGATAAGGACAGGGGCATTCAATTCTCAGTAAGTGCTTCCAGCGGCCCCGCGGAAGAGCTGTGACCTCCGGCCAGGGGGCTGATTTGAAGGACCACGACCAAGCCAGCCCTGTCTCTGCCTGTCCCTCCCGTGGTGGCCCAGACCTTCCCTTCTCTCTGCTTCCAGCCCCCACCCACACTTAGAGAACGGATCAAAGGAAACACGCCGGAGAATCCACAGTGGGTCTCAGTGAGTCTAATGTGCTGTGACTCACATTTTTATCTTCAAATACACATAGAGATGAAAAGGAATCAACACGCGTACCCAGAGAAAGGAACAGACTCTTCTGGAAATGCTAATTGACCAGCGGGGGATAACTGTTTTGGGGACCAAAAGTCTTGCTTTAAGCTCGTTTGTTTACTCAGTTTGATGTATTTGTGTGTTAGTCACAATACCCTGGGTGTTTCCAGAGCCCTTCCTGTCACTTAACTAGATCTCTTGTGGGACTTGAATCAGCACACATGGATTGAAGATTCCCAAACACTTACTTAGAACCCAACTGTAGGGTCCTGTCGATGGCTTTACGTTTTGTTTGGCTGTTGAACTCAACATTTTGCACGCGACAATCATTGAACCATCCAATTTAGGATCCAAGGGGATGTTGGAAAGTAACTAGCCTGCAGCCAGGTGAGGAAACCCAAGGCGTGAAAGATGGAGTAACTTCCAAGGTCTCACCCGTGTGTAAGAGAAGAGCTTACCCAGGATTTGAGCTCCCCCAGTCCAAGGCACAAGATGCGGAAGAACGTCTTTGTAAGACAGGGAGCTGAAAAAGAGAATAATTAGTTAATTATCTGAACTAGAGGGAGAAAAAAGCAGATATATAGTGTTGTCAGATGAACTACAATGCCAACATTCAAATACCAGGTAAACAATGGATCACTGTTAAGTATGAGTGTGTCCTATGCAATATTTGGGATATAACTCCTCCTCCAAAATTATTTGTTGTATATCTGACATTTAAATGTAAATGACCATCTTATGGTTTATGTTTCAAATCTGGCAACCCTAACTGTAAAGAAGAAAAATGGAAAATATTTGGCAGTCATGCTAAGGACATGCTGTGGTTACAATGGACAGTCCCTCTGTGACAGCGACAGCCTTGTTCTGCCACACGGTTCTGTGCATGGCCTTGCCTCTGCCTTTCTAGCCAACATTTATCCTAGTGCCATATCCAGGTCTTTGACACAATGTCCTTCTGTTTCCCAGCTTCCTATCAGAGTCTCCAATCTTAGGTTTCACAATATTCTACAGAAATTTGCCAGAGTTCATTGGGGGATTGCTTAAGTAGAGCTGGGTTTAAATGCGTTGTGCAATTGTTATACTTTTAATCATACTCAAGAAGGTGTAGAGCTATTTTAACTCATTCTTATGTCAGTTAGGAATGCACTCGGCTGCAACTGACACACAATCCATCTTAAACAAATAGCGGCTTACCTTGTCACATGATGAGAACTTTGGAGTGTTGATGGTATTGACTCTTCAGTGGTTCAACCACGTTAAGGCCAACACTTCTGCTGTTCTCTGGATCTTTCTTTCATGATAGCAGGATGGCTACTGCAGCTCCAATCTTTGTATTTACAGTCTGCTGGGGAGAAGGAAAAGGAGAGTTACCAGCTCTGTTTGTCCTTTGGTTCAGGAAAGCAAAAGCTTCTCTAGGGACTCTCCAGCTGGTCCAGGTCACATGGATACCCCTAGCTACAAAGGGAACAAGAAAGGAAACCACAGGATTTCATGGAAAACCAATCATGATCCACCATCCGAGTCTGGGCACGTTACTGCCTGTACAAAATCAGCATCTTCTTTATAGGAAAGGACGCGAAATGAGTACTGGGTAGGTCACCACGCAAGTCTGCCACAATTCTTAATTTTTAATTATAATTTTATCTTCAGTCTGTTGGGAATCCTTACTCCCTTTACAATCCTGGGCTTCACCAGAGCTTAAACATTGTAATAGTGCCAACTGCGGAGAAAACATTTTGTTATAATTTGGGGGAGATCCAATACTTAGCATAGTGTGTAACTTCCAAGTGCTGAAGGAGTATTTGTTGCTTCATGACGAAGATGAACAAAAAATGTGACCCAGATAAATAACAAAAGAGGGATTTTAATGTCAAGACCTCATTGCTGACCATAGTCCCCTAATGGTAATTTTTTTTTAACTTCAAAGAGTTTTATTTGGTTTTATTTTATAACTTAGTAGTGGAAAAGTATTGTATTGCCTCTGCTAATGTAAATATAGGAACACAGAAAGCATGCTTGTCAGACAGTAAGGAATTGCAATATTCAGGTCTCCCCTTAACCTCACCCAGGCTGTCCCTTCCCCACAGGTAACCGTGTCTGCTGTCTGGGTGTCACCACAGTCCCATGCACACCCGTCCCTTCTCTGTTCTACATGCTGCCATTCAGCTGTGCACACAGACACACACACATTTTTATGGTTTTGTTTTGACTGTATACACATTCACATAAGTGCAAATTACACCATACATGATGTTTTTGGTGTTTTGTTTTGTTTTACTAACAGGTAATTCTTTCTGAGTCACTACAGTGAGAGCCTGCTCAGTTTATTTTAGACATTTCTTGTAGGGATACCTCACACAGAGCTCGCACTTCCCGGTTCATAAAGTCCTTCCACGTGTACTCCTTCATCTGACTTTCACTACACCAATTATTATCATATCATATTATTTCATAGGTTAAGAATCCAGTGGTCAGAGAGGTTGTGAAAGTCCGAGGTAAAACCCAGGTCTAGCTACCCACTTCCCCGTACGCTATTCCCACAGTGTGTCTTTGCCCGCAAACACATACCAAATGTGCCTTATGGCCACTTGACGGATGCTCAGCATTAGAACATTATTGCTTGGATAAACTTCTGTCATTTGTAACACCACTGACTCCCAAAATGCATAACCTCCTGGTCTCAGTAAGTGGGGAGAAAAGAGGAGAGAAGAGAAAAGGGAAAGGAAAGGGAGAAGAAGGGAAGAGGGGTCTGGCAGAGGCTTAGGGGGACTTGAAACTCTAAGGGACTGTTTCTGGAGAATTTTTCATTCGCAAAACTGTTGAAAGGAATTGTGAGCAAAGGCACATAGGTTTTCACGGAGCCGGGTGCTGTCCTTTAGTCAACACGGAAAACTCAGTGCTTGAGCCTGACCTGCGGTCAGATACACTCACTCCCCAAGAGAGAAAGGCCACCCCCTCACCCTTCACCTCCAGTTCCTAACACACGGCTTCACATTCACACAGAGCCAGACCCCAGATGAAGGCTGGCGATGGCGCACCCAGCACATTTGGATTTCCTCAAATGCTTTGAAAGGCACCATCACATGTGCTTCAAAACATCATAAAAACAACTCGGAATGCCTCTTCCACGGCACATAAGAAGAAATCAATACGTTCTGATTTTCTCCTCCGTTAAATTCTCAATGACTGAAACAGCAGTGTAGCTGGGGAGAGTTTAGTAGCTCAATGACCACACACTAAATTCTCCTTCTTCAAGACTATAGGGCTTTATTTAGGTGCCTAATGGTAGAGCTTCAGGGCTTTAATAGGTTCAAAAACGCACCAGTAATCGGCAAAAATAAATAGAGCCCTCGTGTAAGTATGAAGATAATTATTTGCGGAAGAATCTGGCATAATAGCTTCCCACAGCATGGTAACTAAATGCTACAACACTATTAAAGTTAATAAACAAGAGGGATTTTTAAGGGGAATGGTGCTATGAAACCGGTGAGCAAGGATTTCAGAGGTAGTATGAATATTTCTTAGCTAGAAGGCAGACCGTGTGATTGGTAAGATGGAGAGAAATGCTCAAGGACTGGGTCATCCTTGAACCCTCTCTTTCCCTGCTCTGCACATCCGATCCACCAGCAAATCCCACTGGGTCAGTTGCCAGAGGTCGTCAGGGATCCATCTACTTCTGTCCGTCTCCGTAGTCATGACCACAGTCCCTGCCAACATTAACTAAGAGCCAGAGCCCTTCTCATTTGATTTCTCATCTCCCTCTTCCTGCTCCCTTTTAATGTGTGCTTTACAAAGCAAAAGTCATCTCATCAAAATGTCCGTCTTGTCCTTCAGGGGCTAAAAACCCATCACAGGCTTCCCATTTACTCTATGTGTCTCCTAAGGCTGCCTTAACAAAGCCCCACAAATTGGCTTAAGATGACAGAAATGTATTGTCTCACAGTTCTGGAGGCTAGAAGTCTGAAATCAAGGTGTCCGTAGGTCCACGCTCACTCCCTCTAAAACCTCTAGAGAATCCCTTCCTTGCCTCTTCTAGCTTCTGGAGGTTGCCCAGCAGGTCTTGGTGGTCCATGGCTTGTAGATACATCTCCCCAATCCTCCGTCTTCACATTGTGTCCTCCTGTGTCTTCTCTTATCTTTTATCTATGTGTTCCTGTCTCTGTGTCCAAATTTCCCCTTTTTATAAGGACACAAGTCATTCTGGTTTCCAGTCTACCAAACATCCTCATTTTCACTCCATCATCTCTGTAAGGACTTTCCACATGAGGACACACTCTTAAGTACTAAGGGTTAGGACTTCAACATACCTTTGGAGCAGTGGGGGGGCACAATTCAACCCATAACTCCAACCTAGAACAAACTCCAAGGACCTTACTTTGGTGGCAAGTCCCTGCAGGACCCAACCCTGCCCACCTCATGAGGCCCTGGCCCTGATGGCCTCTTTGACATCCCTTGGGCCTGTCAAGCTCTTTGCTGCCTTTGCATGTGTGGCCCCCTCAACCTGGAAGGCACTTCCCCTGAGTCTGTTCATGGCTGGCTTCTCCTTACTATAATAAGGTGGTCTCTCATTTATCACCTCCTCAGCAGAGACACATCCCGGGTTTAGGAAGAATACACAGCTTATGGGGAGACCCTTTAAAAAGAAGGGTGCACAACTGCACATTAAAACAAGCCTAAAGCCTTGGAAGGGACTCACACAACACCTTGACCCAAAGAAACCCTCACCACTTACTCTCTATAATTATCCTGTTTGATCTCTTCCTGATCACAGCTATAACTTGTCACTAGCACTTATAACGATCTGAAGTTATCTTACAATTATATTTCCTTTTTATATATTACCTCCATAGAATAAGAATCTCCATAGAACCTAGGTCCCACCATCCTGCCTTGAACATAGCTGGCACTCAGTGAGTATTTATTGATATTAGAAATGGGTGATTGAATGTATATTACTAATATCAATGACGATGAGTCATACAGTGTTTACTTTGCTCCAGGTTCACCGAGTACCTCTCTCATCTCACAGGTGCTCCTGCCAGGAAATCGCAAAGCCAGGGACTTGGAGGCCAGAACTCTGGATGTGGACTTCATGCTCCTGGCCCCTCCACTAGACTGGGGAGTAAAGGAAGCTTGCTGGACTGACTCAGTGTGCATCGCCGTGCCCTAGAGACAGCAAACAGATTTCCACTTCACAGAGATTAGAGTTTGGCAGAGAGGAATGAAGCAACTTGCCCTTCCCACCATGTATGTGGAAAAGAAAAGAAATACACAATTTTTTTTTGTCCCAGGGTTCCTATAGAGCACTGGAGTCCATCCACAGAGCCCGGTTGGCCAAAATCATGCTCACCTCTGCCAGACTTTTTTCTTGCTTAAGACATATATATGGTGAGTTGGGAAAAATATGGGTGATCAACTTTAAGTCAAAATGCAACCCAAAATGAACCTTCTGTGACCTACCCAAGGGTTCCATGCTTCCCTTTCTTAGTGGGTACATAGGCACACACACATATAAAAATGATAAAAGCTGGTACAATGTATTCTTCAGATGTGCTCACCTCTACTGACCCACTGAATTCCATTCACACAACTTCTTATTCATTGATTTTTAAAATAAGGAGATATTTAAATTAAAAAATGAAGACTTCTGTATTCTTCCTGGCTTAAAGGAAATTCTTCTTGACGTCTCACTGATAAATCTGACAGCCTCTTTCTGTTTGGGCTCTTGCTATCATCAATAAGGTGAAAGGAGACGTCTGCAGAGGTCTCTAGCTTTTTCTGAAGCAGAGCAGTGGCAGGCAATCAACTTTATTGGAAATGAGTAGATGCGCTAACAGGGCAAAGTTGGCGGCAGGAAAAAGGAAAGTGCATATTTTTAAGCAAAACTCTCTGGTATAAAGGAATGTCCATGTGGAGCTCTTCTTTGAAATAAACCAGCAGAAAACCATTCTGTCCAGTTGCACCTTCCTTGCTTGTTTAGCTCTGCTGTTTTGTAATCTTTCTTTAATTCACGTTAATAGCCCAAGATCTCAAATAGCCAAATGGAGCAATCTCTCCTACCACCATGTGAGCCAAAGGATAACTTTTATTCGCAGCATAACAACACTCCCAGAAGTGATACCAGAAAGACAGAGTGAAAAGCGTGGGATCCTGAGACCTAGTGGTGTTTCCTGATGCTGACGGTGAGAAGAAAACACCAGTGGCCAATACAAAATATCTGGTTTCTATTTAACTGTAAGAGATGGGGAAGTCAGAAAGACAATATATATATATATTTTTTTCTCCTTTGCTTCAGTTAGGATTTCCTTCATTCACCAAAATTTTTATCCATCAACCACCTTGTAAAACTATTTACTATATACCTACCTTTACGCTCTGAATTTAAACTATATCATCAGAGAAGGCACAGAAAGAGAAAAAAAAATTTTTTCTTTTCAAATTATTGCAGAAAGCTCCAGTGATATGGAAGGTTTTGCTTCGTGTAGTAAATCATTTCTCATTATTAGAGTGGGATGGTCCTTGAGGCATAGAATTTTCTCATCTGTTCTAGGCTTGAGCTTTCATTAGGTCACCAGAGCTGCAGCTGAGACCTGTGGACTGCCCACGCTTAGCAAATTCTTGCCTGGCCAAGAATCCACATAGATTATAACCAAGGCCCTTGTCTGGGTTTGGAAGGCCGTTGGCCCTTGAATAAGACTGGTTTGAGCTGTCCATATACAGATTTTTTAATAGAAAATACTACAGTACTACACCATCTGCAGTTGGTTGAATTCGTGGGTGTGGAATCATGAAAATGGAGGATCCAAGTAACTGGAAAATCGTATGTGGATTTCCCACCATGTGGGGTCAGCACTCCTAACCCTTGCATTGTTCAAGGCTCAATGTTATATTAAACCTAGGAGTGCACACACCAGGGATCTTAGTTATTGGTGTTGCAGTGAATTCGATAAAAGACTCTCTATTCTGAGATCAGAGCTAACACACCACACAGAGACTCCCTAGTAGGGTCGTTTGTCCTGTCCCTGCACCACTTGGCAAGTCTGTGCCACCTCGACTAGTTTTGACGAGACGGCTAGCACAGTCTCTGCCGTCAGATGGAAGCAGCAAACTCTCTCCACTGTCGATAGAACTTCACGGTGCAGGGTGTCCCATAAACTTGGGATGGTGGGGTCACTCTGCCCACAGTTGAATCAAGCCCCAATACTAGCAAGCACAGCCCGAGGACATAAAACCAAGAATCCTGCCCCCAGACTCTCTGGCAGTGCGTCGTGTACTAAGTCATGCCACTGCCTGTTAAGCATCAAAGCAAAATGGAAAATGATGCTTTGATGAGCAGAATTTTTCTTTTAAACTCCCGGATTCACCAGTTGATGGAAACCATCCTGTCTTCTAAAGAGTGTGTTTCCTGAAGGCAGGTGCCCTTTGCTTGTTCTTCTATTTCCAAAGTCTAACAAGTGAGATTTCAATAAAGGCTTGTCCCTTCCTTCATTCAAATAAACGGGACTTAAACACCTATCATTTCCCAAGGTACAACGGTGATCAAAACAGGTAAAAATCTTGCTTGGCTGGAATTTTGGAACCAATCTCAATATCAACTGAAAATTTATATAAACCAGCCATTTCAATCTGTCACGAGAATTGTGAAAGGAGATACGTGGGGCAGTGAACGAATGACAGGCTGAAGATCCAAACTCTTACTTGCCGAGAGCTAAGCAGCCAGTGCCGGGTGTGAATGAGATCTCAAACAGAAGAGTCCACGTTTTCGCAACTTCAGTACTTCATTTCCCAGGCTCCGAGGTATCTGCGGAGAACCTCCTTACTAAATGAACTTCACACGCACCGCTCTTGCTCCAAAATTCTCCCAGACCTACATAGTGCTCTCAGATCTCATCGATGTGTCTCCTTGCACATCTCAGGGAAAACAGGTGTTAAATTTCCTATCAAGCCATTTTCTTTCTACTAAATCTATGTCTTGCAAAAGCTTCCACCAATATAACTTTTTTTTTTTGGCCAAACAGCTAAGAATGAAATATATTTGGGGGCATTTAATACAAAATGGACAGTTTCAAATAGCTTTACACATGTTGAAAGTTTAAAAAGTTGTTTGTTAACTACTTTAGTTATAATTCATTTAAAAATCCCATTATATTTGGTTACACAAGAGTGACTTTAATACACTTAAAGATGCAGTCCTCCTTAGCTGTGACATATTTATAGTCTGAACATTAAAAGGTTTATAAAATAAGGCTATATTTTCTCAGTGTCAAACATCCCTCAATGAAGACAATTATTCAGTCTGCCTATTTGCAATTAGGTATGAAATAATTTATGATTATGAAGATAAGTGAGCAAAAATTTTTTTAGAATAGCTGCATATTGCATTTTATTATTAAAAGATTTCCATAATCTTCCCAGGGTTTGAGGAGTCATAAATTGCCCAGATCTGATTTCCACTGGATTTCTCTTGGAATTAATAAACATATGGATTTAATCTGAGAATGTGTGTCAAAAATAATGAACAGAATGGCTTCACACAAAACGGAAAATGAAACGGGACTGACATAAGCTGACTTGGGTTTGGACCACTACCACAAGCTGCTTAAAGTCAACCCACAAAGACAGAATCTGGCAGTGCTGAGGGAGAAAGAACATCCCGCTGGGGTCAGAAGTGCGGCCTGGGTTCAAATAACCCAGGGCCGGAGAGCTTTTCTTTTGTGATACTGCCTTCTTCTTGACAGAGACCAAGAACACCTCCAGTATGTCATCCTACATGGTATCCGTGGCTTCCTGGGGTATGCAGTTGGTTAAAAAGGAGGCATAGAGCAAAGTCAGCCTTTTCCCTCACTCCTTCTGCCAACAGAATGACCAGACGCATGAGACAGCCACCTCCTTCTCTTGTTTCCCTTCCTTTACATCATTCAGAAGGAGCCGTGGGAAGATGAGGTGCTGTTAGTTTCTTTCAAGCTTTCTTTCTGTCCAACATATTTCTCCGAATACCCTCTTCAATTAATACCCATTTCTTTTTCTAAAATCCAGGCAGGGATTGTCTAACTTGTACTAATATTTTGCAGTTCCTCAAGCTCCCCAAATGTGCTGTGTAAAACAGATTGTTTTCTCAAAGTCGAAGTGAATTTCAGAAAACATTGCAATTTTTGTGATGCCCCTAAAATTCTTGCAATTTCCAATAATTAGCCCTTCAAAAATGAGGACTGGAACACAAAGTTAGACACAACATCATTCCATCTCCTAAACACCATGTCATCCAAATGAGCGAGCCTCTGAGACAAATCGCTAAGCCCATTTGTGAGTGAATCTGAACTTGCTACAAGGATGGCGCCTCTGAAAGAATCATTTCTGCCCACTGACATTTGGTGGTACAGTGGGCACCCACGGAGCACTTGCCCTGAGGCCACGGATGGAGGTTCCACCCAACGTGAAGCTGTAGTTACTAAACAACAAATTTCTGCAGTCGTCAGAGCAGAGCTGCCTGGCTGTACCACCTTCTTTCACGAGTGACCCCTGGCATTTTCCATTATGAAAACTTAGCAGGATTCCATTATGCATGCTGGAGTCAACTTTCTGATGAAAATAAATCTGTCAAAAAGTTGGAAATTGGGCTAGCAGAACTAAATGGATGCAATCTGAAATTTTTTCAACCATATATTTTTTAAAAAAGATTGTGTAGACCATGTTCTCCACCAGGTACACTGGACTAAACCTAAGAGGGAGTCAGAAAACTGGGCAGGTGACTCCCGGCTGCAGCTGGCAGCCCATCTGAACCATATGGCAGAAAGCAGAAGCCTTTCTGGCCTCAACAACTCTCAGAGACCATTTGGTATCACCCTAATTTATTCTTTTATTGATCTCTTTCTCTATCAGGCAAAGCACAAAACACAACCTCCAGCATCATGGTGCAGAACCAACCTATAAACACAGACGTCCAGGGCCTTCATCCATCTCTCCCACACAGAGGGGGCTCGTTCGTGTCCGACACACAGTCATGACGATTGACTGAATGAAGCATTATTGTCATTCCCTCTGTTTCTTTGCTCACGGGTCCTCCCGTGTAAGGATATGAAGCAAAAGTAAGACAACAAAGATGTGGGGGAATCTAGGTGAATCTTGAGATAGAAGAAACTCAAGGCAGCATCCACTCCAGCTCCCCCTGCTGTACCATAAAACTGTTCAAGACTCATCTGCGTCTGTTTGAACATTTCTTTAAAAAAAAGAACTCAATTCTTTGAAAAGTAGGTGATTGCTTTGTTGGACAGCTCTAATTATTTTAAAACTCCTCTAATATGGAGTCTGAACACCAGTAATTTCTAAGCATGGCTCTCATTATGACCCCTTAAAATAAAATATGTCACCTCCCCTCCACAAGCCTTCAAATATTTAAAGATAGCTATTAAGTCTTCTCTAAATGTCCCTTTCTCCAAGCAAAATCAGCCCATTCCCTTCAATCATTCATTCAGTTATTACATACGGCTTTCATGGTCTTCATTATCCTGGTCACCATCCAGATAGTAAATGATCGTCTAAAAAATGTAGCACCCGAAGCTGAAATCCATACACTGCACGACTTCTTATGGTACCATGGCAATCGGCAGGAATCTCTCCACGCAGGGTTAATGTTATGAAACACCTTTTAAATTAACCAAAGCAGGAGTCCACATTTTCTGCTTGTTCTACGTTTTCTGCTTAATTTACGGTGTGGGCCACCAGCCATTAAGGAGGTGTGGGGAACGTGATTGTTGCCAACAACTGACCATTCCCCTGTTCGGGAGCTACATAAAACCCTAATGGAACTGTTATTCTTAAACCCCCATGGAACTGTTATTCTTAAACCCCCAGGATATATAACAAGAACAATAAAGTAATGAGTTGGCAGTATCTGCTTTTTTTTTTCTTTAAGAAAAAAAGATGCACAATGAAAATGCCTTTATTTTATCTCACATGATGATGTACACAGTAACTACCTTAAAATGAGACTCTTAAGGATGACGGGAACATACAGAGCCTTGCGTTCACAGACGGTCCCAGAGCATGTGAACTGCTGAAACATTTCATGAATGCATCGGTGTCATGGAGCTGGGTGACTCTGACCATTGTAATACCGGCTTCCATAGCAACCCACTGTCCTTGCACACTTACTTGTTGAATTGTCTGTCTGCAAGTGGAGCTGTGAGGTACCTACAAAAATAAGCATTCAATCGCCAAGCAGCTTCAGTAATGAGATCACACAAGGTCCTTGAAACTGAAGTGGTTTGGCCCCACATTCAGAATCATCTAGCTGTGAGTGTTTTATCCACGAAAATAAGAGCATGATAACCTGTCTGGGGGCGATAGGAGCCCCAAACTGCTATAAAACTCCTGGGTTAATTGTGGCTTAGGGACAGAATGGGGATGCACTGGGACAGAATGGAAGAGGTTAGAACTGAGGTTTAGCGAGGCTGAGGAGAGCCGAGAAATAACTGTAAGAGCCATGACAAGAGTGAGAGTTATAGAAAATAGTAACTAGTTCTAGATAATAAGAACCGAGATCATTGAAGATTTTTTTTTTATTGAAGTACAGTCAGTTACAATGTGTCAATTTCTGGTGTACAGCACAATGTCCCAGTCATGCATATACATACATATATTCGTTTTCACTTTTTTAATTAAAGGTTACGACAAGATACTGAACATAGTTCCCTCTGCTGTGCAAAAAGTTTTTAATTCTATTTTCATACATAGTGGTTAACATTTGTAAGTTGAGATCATTGAGGATTTACTGTGTTTCTCCTCTGTCATGCAGTCAATAGCCATTACTTCATTAGAACCTTGTAGAAAAGATTTGGAGGCTAAATTTCATCTTTGGAAAATTTTTAAAAGGTCTTCAGTACTTTTGACAACACAGGGTCATTATTATGATTTCCTGTGAAGTGTGTAGGGTTTATAAAAATAGCTATAGTGACACACGTTACCATACGTCCCTGGATAAATGGTCTCATAATGCTACAAATTTTTTTTTTACTTGTAAGTACATCATTTCAGTTGTTTTTTTATGACAGTGCTATGAATGAGGCATAGTAGGTATAATCTGACCCATTTTACAGATAAGGAAACTGAGTTAAGTGATACACTACTATCTTTGAATTTCTGATTCTCTTTTTATTCGTTCTGTCTTCCCCAAAGAGGTCCATCTCTTGGCATTCTTGAGGTTCCGTCTCTGATGATCCATTTCTTCCCATTACTTCTCTCCTAAAGACTAAGAAACCACAGAACCAAGACTAATTAATAGAATTCTAAAACAAATGTCAAAGCCTATTATAAAGTTTCTCCGTTGATTAAGCACATGAGCATTAATATCCAAACTTTTAATATCTAAATTCACAGCTCAGGTGCATTTTTTCTTTCTTACATGTTCTTATTGAGTAGAGACATGAGTAGGAGACCTGTGTATACATGATTGCCTTCTGCTACATATCACTGCTTATTCTAATGACAGCCTCATTGCTTCAGATATGGCAATCGTATTAAATAATCATCTTTAAAGGGAAGAGTTATTAAAAGATTTCCTTTAATGAAAAGAGTTGAACTCCTACCCATGCTCACTTCTACTGAAGAATCCATCTGTGTTGTCGAGGCTGGCGTTTCTTAAATTCTTTTGACTTTGGGACCCTTTTTCAATTACAATTTTTTGATGGAATGATGAATCGATACTTATAATATATAATGTGCACTTAGATTAAACAGCAAAAGAGTTTTTAATTTCATTATGAAATAACAAATTAGAAAAAGTAAATCATTTCATTAAATACTATAAACATAGGTTGAAATTCCAAGATAAATTACTACTTTGAATAAATGATATGCATTAGTTTAACTGGCAGTTGCTAAATTTTGCTTATGCAGCAAAGAGGTGCTGAAACATCTCCCATAAATTCATCAGGTTGTTTCTCAGGCAATTTTTTGTTGGGTCTGACATGCCGTTGTTTAATGGAAGACTGTAGCAGAAAAAAGACAATCATATACAAGTGTGTAGAAAAGATCGCCAGTTGCTTAACCACAGTGGAGACCCCCCAGGGTGACCCCCAGTGGGTCACTCCAGGTCTAATCCCTCCCTTCGAGTGCAGACAAGACCTGTGACTTGCTTCTAATTTGCAGAAAATGGCAGAGATGAAGGGATTTTGCAGATCATTAGATCTATAATCAGTTGACTTTGAGTTAATCAAAAGGGAAATTATAGTGGGTGGGCTTGAACTAATCAAACAAGCCCTTTAAGAGTGGACTAACCTGCCCTGCATTTAGAGACTCAAAGCAGCAGAGACTCTGTCTCCATTGCCAGCTTGAAGAAGCAAGCAGCCATGAATCTATAGTCATAAGGAAAGAATTCTGCCAACAACCTGAGCGAGCTTGGAAGCAGATACTTCCCTATTCCAGATGAGAATGAAACTGAGTGCTCGCCTTGATTTCAGCCCTCTGGGATCCTGGATAGAAAACCTAGCTAAGCCGTGCCTGGACCCCTGACCCACAGAAGCTGTGCAATAATAAACGCATATTTGTTTAGGCCACTAAATGTGTGGCAATTTGTTACACAGCCATGGAAAAATGAATGCATTACATAATAATGTTTCCCCTTTGTAGTGCAATCTGTACTTCTAGCTGAGACCATTGCTGCACAGCTGAAAACACATTCCCCAGACTTATCTGAAGCACAGTGTGGGCATCAGTTAATTTGGTGTATAACTGAGTTCTAGTCAATGAAACTTAAGTGTCAATGATGTTAGGACACTGCAGAAGTATTTTTAAGTGAGAACCTGCACCCTTCTTTGACCTTTCATTTTGCCGCATGAAATGAGTTTGTGATGGCTGGATCTACAGCAACCATCTTAAACCATGAGTATGAAAGCTAACAGAAGTCTGGATCATTTCTTGGAGATTCCAAATTAGCTCTGTAATACTACCTCTAGGCTTCTTTTATGTAAGAGAGAAGAAACTTCTATTTAAGTCACTGTTCTGAGAATCTGTATTACTCATAGCAGAATCTAGTTCTAAAATATTTTTATTAGAAATATATAGTATATATATTTGAAATGAATTACCATAAATATAAAAAAGTAGCCCAGTTTGTTTTAGGCAAACTGTAAGTAGCATCTTACTGAGAACTAGTAAGTCCTTCTTGGTGATCCAAACACTAAATGGACTAATACTGCTAAAAAAAAGATGAGATCTTTCATGAAGAAGCAATTATATGAATCAGAATCAGATATGTAATAGAGGTTGTACATAAAAATACACAGGTCAGCCCATACCTCCATAATATGAAAAAAACCTAATTCTTCTCATAATTGAAAATTGTTTTTTGAAAATGGCCATACGTTTGGACAGGTAAACTCAGATGTTTTATAAACATAACAGGGCAATCTGCAACGTCTAGTGACAGTGATCACAAATGTGTGTGATTTTTGGACTCTAAGAAGGCACGAATGTCCTAAACCAGCTTTGGGTACATGCATATCAAGCTAGTTCATGCCAGAAAGCTTACCAATCAGACTTTCATCCTTTTAAGGTCTCTGTTCCTTGTTAATTGCAAGGCTCCATCGCAGACACCACCTGGGTGTGCCAGCTATGTGTAGATGGGACAAGCTGTATGGGGTGGTGATGACACAGAGATACTTGTCAAGGATCCTCAAGCTCACGGGCTCATGGTGGCAAGCACAGAGGGGAAGGAAAGATCATCAGAGACCAACTGCGCCTACTTCACAACGTCTGCTAAGCCTTGAATCCTTTCAGCGAGTGGTTAGTTTAAAAGTCCCAGGCACTGGAGACACAACAGTGAATAAAACAGACCCTCCCTTCATGGCAATTTTGACTACATGAGAGATGAGACAGCACCCTCAATTTCAAGGCTGACACTGCTGAGGATTACTGACTTCAAGGGCGAGAAGCAAGTGAGTGTCTCTTTAGATGTCAAAAATCTAGATTTCAAAAGCGAGTCCTCAAACTGTTGGCCAACTGATCAGGCAATTTGGTCAAAAAATATCCAAATCATTTCTGTACGAATAGGTACAATTTTTAAAGCATAAATACACAAACTATCTGAATGCTAGTAGGGAAAAGTGCTTCAGTTGTCCACACGTGCCAGCAAAAGCATCTCTTTCTGGCTCTTGATCAAGTCTGAGAAAGTTTATCCTGACAATATTTGGGGGAAATTATTATACCTGCTTCTACTGAAAACGATCATTCAACCGTAAGTGTTACATTACTCTAAGATAGTGCAATATTCGGCAACCCAGGCTACTGCGTGGTTCTACTTGGTCGGCAGCATACTTCACAATTATACACGCCCATGACAGAGATATGCATTTATATGCTAATCACTGCAATATGGACAGCTGCAGCCTTGCCCTATAAGCCATGAGCCTTTTCACCAGGAGAAGCCATTGGGGCACAATACTTCACCAAAAAATGTGTTTGGCTGACTTCAATATTAGAAAAATATTTTTTCCTGCCCATGTTTTAAGTAGGAGCAAGACGGTTGTGCCTGGATATCAAAAACCAGAAAAAATGAGTGTTTTGAGTAGTAAGAACACAAACACGCAAACAAAAGGTAACTACCAAGCTTTTTCCCCGTTGCCTATCACCCTCACCAGGGAACACAGAGCCCCGTGTGAAGGGGGACAAATGCCGCCATAAATCGTCAGTGACTATAGAAAAATATTGAGGTGTTTAGTGGAAAAACTACTACTGTGGGACCAAGAGGAATATTGGTCTAGGAAGTGGTGGTCAATCATACAGGACAGATGAGAAAATTCTGGTTTCTTATGATATCAATAATTGTTTATAATAACGCTGATGACATCATAGCTGTGGATAATCACTTTCGTGGCTAATATTTACTGAACGCTTATCACACGGCCCCGACATCCTGTTACATGCTTTACGTGTGTTTCTCATTTGATGCTTACACACACACTACCTCTTCAGTGCTACTAATGACTCATTTTTATAGCTGGGTAAACTGAGGCCTGAAGAGATACAGTAACTTACCCCAAGTCACTAAGTGGTAGATTTGAGTTTTAGACCCATTTCTGTCTGATTTTAACATCCATGGGCTGGATTCACTGAGGCAGAGAGATGGCCATTCCCTCCTGGGGGATCACTGACCTCTGTGCCGTGGAGCCACCCTGTGGGCTGGTGACCGGGGACGAGTGCAGTGGCTGCTGGGGGTCAAGGGGCTGGCATCCCCAGGGAGTGTGATGACTGCCCCGTGTGGCAGTAAGTGACCAGGTACTAGGAAGCTCCTGAGAAGCATGGTGACTGGCAGGTGGCAGCTGGCGGAGTTTAGGGAGAGGGGTCCCCGAGGTCTTGCAGCTGTGGTGGGGGGAGCTAATGGGCTGGTGAAATGGAGAGCATGTGACTTTCAGATCTCCCAATATCAGGGCATTTGCTTTATTCCTATCAAGTAATTCAATTAAACTACATGAAACTGACTGTGAGCCTCTGCTCTTCATGCTAAAGAAATCACTACAGCACTTTTTTCTTCCTACCTTCTAGAAGATTCCAGTCTTTAGGGGTATCTAATATCTCGTGGTGCAAGATTATATCTACCTGATGCAAGATTGACTGTAATGCCTGACCACAGAGAGAAAGCCGCAATCAGCGCTCCTCCGCACCTTCAGCAATCCATTCTGGAGACACTGGGAGCATCGCCAGAGATGAGGCAACTGTGTGCATCCCTTCAGTAGCTGGAGGGGGAGAATGAGCTATGAAAAGAAGTTGTTTCATTTTCACTTCTAGTTTAAAGCTCTTAGATTTGAGGTCTGCTTCTGATTTTCATCCAGGGTACGTTCTGCCTCCTGACCTTTGGTGCCAGGCAGGGAGAGAGACTACTTTCCGGCAGGAATGGGGTAAGCACGTGTGGACCTGTAATCTGCTTTTTAAATTAAGGTTAGCCAAATAACCTTCTGCCTAAGTTAGCGGCAGCTAAGCTCTTTGTCTAGGGTCACAGTTTAGTTCAAATCCTCGCGTGATACTGAAATTAACACAGGAGAATGAGAAAGTAAAAGAAGAGAGGAGAGATAAACAGAATAACGTGTGGCCAAGAAGATTCATTCAATAAATACATTATGACTCATTTAATTTGACTCAGAACTGACATTTCAACAAAGTTAATCCTATAAGGTCAACGGCTATCCTTTACCTAGAAATAAAATCAGTACTACAGTGAACAGTACCCTTCACATATCTCACTACACAAATCAATGGCATTGATTGTGCAAAAAGACGGAAGTTGCTTTTGACGTGCAAAAACAGGAAAGAATGTCTGAAAGGCAAATCATTTCATTCCATCTAAAGTTTTTGCATAATTTCTGTTTCCTGAGATACTTCACCAGAAGGACAGCTCCAGGATCCATATTTTGAGTAATTATTCTTTAAAGATAAGCTGAGTTTCATGACCTTGTCAAAAATATTTGGGAGAAGTCAGCCTCCGGGCCTCTTGAACACTGGCACACGGATGTGTCCCAGGTCCTCTGGCACTAACCCGGCTCTCTGTGCTCCCACAAGTGTGGGACCTTCCACATTCTGAGTTTGGTTCAAAAATCAGAAGAGTTCGTTGTCTTTAAAAAAAAAATGCCTCAGATCAGAAATATATCCATATATATTTTAGTGTAAATACTTACAAAATGGTGACATAAACCTGGAATAGAACAAGGCAGTGGTGTAGAAAGAAGAGACTTTCCAGAATGAGGAGACCCAGGCACACATGCTGCATGTCACATCAGCAGTGGCCACAAGTCCACACCGTTAAATGATGCTCACCTGGGTCTATGATCAAACTTGTCATCTGAAGCCTCCACTCCAGGCGGAGAGCACGCCACACTGGCAGGTTCTTTGTCTTTTTTAAGCAGTCCCCAGGCCTCTCTGAAAATATTGCAGCTTTCAGACCACAGTGTGGAGTTTCATGTATTGCTTGTTTTCCCTGCTTCACAATCTAGTGATGACTTCACTGCTCAAATCTCTGGTTCTGCGGCCAGAGGATCTGGCCAGGAACAGTCATCTGGTGCTGGAAGAGCAGGCTGGATGTCTTACAGAACTGAGTGACCCCAGAGGCAACTCGGCCAGTCTTCCTACCTGAGGAAAGAGCCTTCTCAAGGACATGTCTGTTTTGTTGGCTCCTAATAAACTCCACTGAGTCCTTTCTTGGTGGTTTCAATTTTGGAGACTTTTCACATCTCCCTCTTCTATCTGGGCCACCAGAATTTGCATCCCCAAATGCTGAGTATCAGAGGTTGCAACCTGGAGACCAGCAGGTAGGATTTCCAGGATATGTTTTATTTGGTCTGCACAATGCTTCCTTAAAAACAGCACTTAGATGCCAATGTTTCTAAACTGGGAAGATTTTGCATAAATAACTGATTCATGAACTCACTGGTGGGTCGACAACACTGAGCTTGTATTCTCATGGTTTATCAGATCAGCTGGAATCTAGAAGAGGTTGCCCTCTTCGGCAAGTCAAGCACATTTCAGTTAACCAAAACGTTCTTCCTCCTGACGCGGGGGACTCAGTCCGTTACATTACCTGCTGGGGGCCCTGTAGACATGTGAGTTTGCAGACCCCACTGACGGCACAAAAAGAAAGGTGTCCTCCCAGTGTATGTAACACAAACTAGCAGAACTGAGGGTATCCGCCAGGAGTCCAGACATCAGTGACCAGTGCCGACAAGATCAAGCCTGCATGAGAGTCGAAGGAAGGTATCGGGTGAGAGCCAACGCAGCTACAGAGAAAAAGGCAGGAAAGGGGACGGCTGGCATCATTCCATGAGGAAGCTGTCCAGTTGCCCAGACAGCCTTTTGTGATTCCCATGATGCTGTGAATAAATTCCCGGTGCTACTCAGCCACGCCAGTCATCGGCTAATTAATATCATGCTCTTGTGCTATTAACTTTTCCCTGTGTAGGTCTTATTATCCCAGTGAATTTATAAGCAGTGTGATGTGTGTGGGTGTGTTTGTGTGTGTGACACTATGTTAAAAGGTAACATATACTGTTAATACCTTTTTCCTCCAAAAAAAAAAAAATGGGAACATGCAATAAAAATTCAAGAGGCCAAATTTCAGACCCACTTAACGATGACACTTCAACACACACACACACACACACACACACACACGCACACTCTCATCCCAGCCTCCTCCTCAGGATCGTTTCACCATTTTTAGAAATTCGGAAAACAAATTTTAATTCTGCATTCTAATGCAGGGATTTCTTAATGAAGGGAGAAAAAAATATTTCTCAACCATGACATGAAAATCCCAGGCCACCAGAGCGTATTCTGTGACCTTCTTGACCGCTTTGTGATCTTCTGGGCGAGTTTTCCAGCATTTCTCATTTAGGGGGTTGGTGGAGTGGAAAACGAGCCAGGCTGAGTACATTTAGAAGGCAGAGGAAAACGTCACATGGGGCCGGAAGTTCCTTCCCTCCTAAAAAAGTCCTGAAGAAGAGAGAGACACACACAGACATCGATTTGTTCTTCTACCAACTGGGAAAACGGCAACGCCAGCAGGGAGAGCAGCGGAACGCCCTCCTCCCCTCCTCGAGGGGGCGCTCCCGAGCCCGTCCTCGTCCCGCAGCTGCAGGGGGGCAGCTGCCCTGGTCACCGCCTGCTCCGCGGCCGGCGCCCGGGCCGGAAGGCATCGCTGGAGCCGCCCCCAGCCCCGCCTCCGCCCCAGTTCCCCCACCCAGGACTGGAAGCCGAGGGTGGACGTGGGGCAAACGTGTTCCCAGGCCCCGCCACCACATCAAACACAGAAAATAAGCCACAGGCACTTGGCAGCTGAAATAATGTTAATAATTAAGGCTCGTACAACTCTTGGCGCACATTAACCAACGCTGCCTTACAACGCCCCAGAGGCGAGGGAAGTCGTTACAGCCTCCGCTGGGTTATTCATTCATTTATCCCGGAGACACCGGCGAGGCACTCACTGTGCAGCTGGTCCTGGGGGTGGGGGACGCAGGGTGAATGAAGCCTGGCTCAGCTCGAAGGGCCTCACAGTCCCCTGGGCGACCAGGGCAAAGGACTCGTCTGGGAACAGGGGCCCCTGGAGGGGCGAGGCGCACGCTCGCCCTCACGTGTGTAACACATCCTCCCCCCTCACCCACACGCGTGCACGCGGGTGCCCAAGCCCCACGGAGAACCTGGCCTTATATACACTGAGTTGGGAAGGACGGGGAAACTGTCTCCTGACGTGGTTTCCCTTCTTGAACTTGAACTCGACCTCTGAAGCCCAGTTCAAGCAAAACCTCCAGCCCAGCCCATCAGCCCGTCTGTGCTCTCGTTTCTCTGGGACCATTGATGCTGTGGTGCCCATTTCTCCGCTGGCTCAGGTGGCAGAAGAGAACTATTCTTGTATTTCCAACTGCCAGGAGTGCCTGGCACAGAATATAAGGCCAAATACACGCCTGCTAAGTTGAAGAGCCTTTGAAGCCCATCCCAGCTTGGGGAGAGGCACAGGCACCCGACCAGTCTCCGCCAGTGGGCAGGTCGGATTCCATGGAGGGACGGGGCCACTGTCTCTTTAAAAAATACCGCTTTCTTCATCTTCAAAGGCCTGGAATCTCTCTAATAGGGCACAACGCTTTCGTTAAATATTCCCAGAGGACTTTGACAGGTAAACACAGCGAAGGACACACAAGACGAAGTGACGGTGCTCAGATCATTTCTTGGAGCTGATTTGAATAGGAAAGGGATTAAAAGATGAGATTCTAGGTGTCAGAGGAGGGCAGGCAAAAGCACAGGCAGCAGGTGGGATGGCAGCTCCCTGAGGCCCCGGGTCAGGGCTTCCAGAGACATGTGCCCACTCAGCACTGAGAACCTCATGGAGACGTCAGTGAAGCCAGCCAGGAGGCCCTCAGTCCACGCACGGGGCGGGGGCCTTGCTCTGTGAAACAGTGACTTCTAAACTTTCCTCCTTCTTCCCTTCAGTAAATAGTCACTGGACACTTCCTTAAGTGAGGCAGTGCCCTGAACGTTTCCACCTGCCTCAGGCCACCTCCCAAAGGAAAGGGAGGCCCTACTGACCCAGAGAGGGAAGAAGAGCTTGTGCAGAGGTGGGTTCTGAGTGTGTCTTGCACTCAACTCTGTGCAGGGCTCTACAGTCTGCTCTGCATGGACCATTCTTTCCTGCAACCCCCAACCTCCCCCGTTATCCTGTGGAGTAATCCCTGTCCTCTAAAGCTCTGCTCAGGTGGACTGAGGACCCTCCAGTATGCTCCCCTTGCCCTCCTGAACACGTCTCTCTACTCCTGACCATACCAAGCTACATCACAGTGATGGAGCCACAGTCTCTCTCTCCTGTCAGACTCCTCAAAGTCTGCATGTCAGTCACAACACGGCACGTGGCACATGGTAAACATCCAAGCAATCCCACTGAATGAATGATCCGCATTTGCACACACTATGCTTGAACGGTTGGCAGGACTTCAAGGGAAGGTGTGCAACAGGCAGGTGGCCTGCAAAACTCAAGTTCAGCCCTGGAGTCAATCTTGGAAAGTCATCAGGGCTGGGGTGACTGCTGCATCCTCAGGGGATGGTGAAATTGAGAAAGGAGAAAGGAAAGATCCATGAGAGGAGAGGAAGCCAGTCGTGGAACTGACTCACCAGTCAGAGAAGAACTAAAAGATTGCAGTGTCTTGGAAAGATAAAAAAGGAAACGTCTTCAGAGATGGACTGTGTGACCAATATGGTGACAATCTTCAAAGAGGCTGCAAAAGGTAGAAACATTTTGCATAAGCCAGATCATAGAGAACTAAGGAACAAAGGAGAGAAATGGCAATTATGGACTATTCTTTTCAAGTGTGTTTGTCAGTTGAAGAGGATAAGATAAAGGTGACAGGGGAAATCAGTAAAATATATAAAAAAAAAAGAGATGGTCCAAGGTCCCAGAGGAGGTGCAAAGAGGTGGAATCCAGCACTGAGGGTTAATGGTGAATAGAGTTGGACTATCTCTTACTCTAGGACAGAGGCTACAAACATTTTCGAGGCAGTGGAATTAACTCTCCTTGACAGAGAAGCCGTATCTTCAGCAGTTCAAGCACAGACCCTAGGCTTCAAATCCCACCCGTCACTGGCTAGCTGAGAGATCCCAAGGAAATGCCTTTGTGTATAACTTTCACCATATGTGAGATGAGGATTGTCATGGTACCTACCTCGTTGAGTTGTTATGACAATACTGTTTCCTCTGCCAAGATATTCCTGGATATCCAAGATAAACTAGTCACAGAAGAAAACAGGCAAGTTGGAGGGTCGAAGTTGGAGAGAGATAAGGGTCTGCTACAGGGCAAAGGCTCAACATTCCCAAGTAAGGGGGATGAGTTAGAGAGACATGGAAGAGAGTTCTAAGTGCATCCAAGGGCCCTGGGCAGGAGGTGTGGTAAAAAGAATAAGGCCCCTTCCCCAAAGATGTCCAACATCTTTATCCCTAGAACCTGTAAACATGTTATCTAATAGCAAAGGGGACTTTGTGGTTGTGATCAATAAAGATCTTGAGATGTGGATATCACCCCAAATTTATCTGATAGGGCCTGGTACAGTTACAGAGATCTTTATCAAAGGGAGGCAGGAGAGTAAGAGTGAGAAAAGGATGTGTGATGAAGGAAGAGAGGCTTGAAGATGGATAAAGGGGCCATGAGGTCAGGAATGCAGGCAGCTTCTAGAAGCTGAAAAATGCCAGAAAGCAGATCCCTCCCTGAAGTTTCCAGAAGGAGTGGCACCCTGCTGGCACCTTGATTGTTAACCTCACAAGACTCACTTTGGATTTCTAATCTGCAGGTACATTAAAGAATACATTTGTGTTGTTTTAAGCTGCCAAGTCTGTAGTAATTCATTGCAGCTCATCCACAGGACTCTAATACAGGGAGGGAGCCAGAGGTTCGGCTGAAGACTCAGGGGCACCGAGCTAAGCCAGGGAAGCACAAGACCCAGGGACTGACCGCTGTGCGCACTGAGACCTGCATTTTTACACCGCTCTCACTTCTCATACTATGCTCCCCCCCACCCCACCAAACCCAGGTGGTGAGATTGGAGCTGAACGGAACGACTCATAAGGAAATAAACTTTGAAATCCAAGGCAAAGCAGTAACAGGCATTTTCCACTCAGTTTACTTAGGCAGAACCCAGCAACTTATCAGTCAGGCAGGATATTGTAATTAAACGCTGAATTAAACGGTGACATTGCTTTATTCCTGAAAGCCTGACAAAGCCACACTTACCTCATTGCTAAATATCCCAGGGAGCTACAGAGGATAAAAATTGGGGCCAGTCTCCTAACCAGAAGATGGGCAGTGTGGGCAGATGCTACAATGAGGGTCTCTTTGAACTTATACATAAATATGAGCAAGTTCAGACGTGGAAATGTCAAAAGTTCTGGAAAAGTCTGCCAAGTAACCTAGCGTTTTCAGAGATAAAAGAACTCCTGGCTAAAGGCTGGCCTTTGAGCAGAACCGCCGTCCTCCCACAGCAGAGCACATAGGACCCGTGACATCAGCAGGCTGCGGTAAGTAGATAGGTTGGAGCCCCATTCGGTAAATGAGGAAACTGAGGCTCCAAGGGTAAAGGGATGAACCCAAGGCCACAAGGCTAACAAGAGGCAGAGGGTGCAGAGTGTGATTCCCTGACTCACTCCGGATGTCTTCTTCCCCCACCGTGCTGTCTCCCTGGAAGAGACGTCAGAACGAGGTCTGCCGTACATACCCCGCAGCCCTATGGAAAGAAACACTTCGCACACAACCAGTTCCTGAGGAGCTCCCTCTGCGCTGTTTCCCACCTGCCTTGCGGGGCAGGACCCACCACACCCCGCCGCGTGTTGTGTTAAGGGACCAAAGAAAGGAAGGAGGACCTGCAGTCACCCCAGGGGGCTCCCTGGCCCCTTGCATCGCCTTGCAAAATCTGAGGGGCTGGCTCGCCGCAAGCAGGGCTCTTCAGAGGCTTCTACTGAAGGCCTGAGTCTGTGCCAGCGTGGTGTTTTGTGAACCACGGGGCACTCTGGGAGTTCTCGCTGAACCTTTGCTGAATCGGATGCTTATATCAGTGAGGAAGAGCCAGCGATCATGTAGAAGGGCCAGACTCCTCTTACCATTTTACAGAGCAGGTCTTGCCTTTAGATTCTGGAACTTGGAGCTTGGTCGGGGTCCCAGAGTGGGCTCAAGAGTGGAGCCCTTTGCTGTCCCCCATACGTGTGGTAGTGGGGAGCAATGTTGAGTCAGAGGGTGTTTTAAAAATAGTAGGGGATCCAAACACAGTTAATGGGCCTGTCAATCTTCCCTCAGTTCTTCAACCCACCCCTCTGTGGTCTAACTGGATTCATCCACAGTAGAATGCAGACAGTGATTAAGAACACAGTTATATTTGGGCTTAAATCCTGACCCTGTCACTTAGTAGTGCTGTGACCATGGGTAAATCACTTAATCTCTCTGTGTCTTCATTTCCTATTCTGTAAAATGGGGATAAGAATGCTTATTCATCAGAAATTCTAAATCAAAAAGATACATGCACCCCAGTGTTCATAGCAGCACTATGTACAATAGCCAAGCATGAAAGCAACCTAAATATCCATCAGCAGACGATTGGATAAAGAAGATGTTGTATATGTACACAATGGAATACTACTCAGCCATAAAAAATAAAATAATGCCATTTGCGGCAACATGGATGGACCCAGAGATTGTCATGCTAAGTGAAGTAAGTCAGAAAGAGAAAGAAAAATACCATATGATACCACTTAAATGTGGAATCTAAAAAAATGAGACAAATGAACTTATTTACAAAACAGAGACAGACTCACAGACATAGAAAACGAACTTATGGTTACCAGTGGGGGAAAAGCAGGGCTGGAGGGATAAATTAGGAGTTCAGGATTTGCAGATACTAACATTTATAAAATAGACAAACAGCAAGGTCCTACTATGTAGCACAGGGAAGTTATACATATCAATACTTTGTAATAGCTTATAATGAAAAAGAATATGAAAAAAGAATATGTATATATATGTGTATGTGTATAAATGAATCACTATGCTGTATACCAGACGCTAACACACCATTATAAACACATTATACTTCAATTTTAAAAGACGCTCATTTATCAGAGTTATTGTTGGGATTTGAAATAACAAATCTGAAGCACTTATCCATACTTGGTATTAAGTATGTAGAGAATATTATTATTATTATTATTATTATTATTATTATTATTATTATTATTATTATTACTTTCATGTTTCATGATACTTTTTAGTATAAACACTTCTGCACATTTGGAGTTCAGTAATCTCTATAACATGCAAGTATATGTTTAACAAAGATAAGAGTTAAAGAAATACACACTTGTTTGAGATTAATGAAATCATATAATTTCCCTCGAGGGAAAGAGTCACAGTAGTCCTCTTTTGGTAATGTATTATTAATGACGATTTCCTTGAGATATGTTAAGAGTGGATTCAGGACAGAAAGAGCGAATGAGAATTTACCCAGTGCCGGTGCTTCAATTAATCAACTTCTGTTTCTGTAAATAGCCCTAAGTGAAAGAATCAAACTATTATGTTTTGTAGATGAATGATCAGCCAATGCTCAGAAACTCATCCGTCATGGTCTAGTTTTGCTGCCTGACGAGAATAATGAAGCCAGCATATTCGGAATTCATAAAAAGTCTGGGTTGCGATTTACATAAGTCCATATTTAATTAGGGTGGAACCAGCCGAGAGAGTGAATGCTTCCTCAGCTTGGCAGTGCGGTGGAAGGTTTCATCATCTGTCCTTCTCAGACGCGAGAGGTGAAAACTGTGTGCAGAGAGGCTTCCAAGTGGAGGTGAATTGTGCAGCTCCTCCTTGGAGTGGAGACATTTTTCACCAGGAGGAGATTGTGCTTCAGAGGAATCTGTTCTTATTCATCGTGCCATAGGTACCTCCAAAAAGACAGGGTGAAAGGGTTGTCAGGGTTTCTTTTGGTCTTTGTAGTGGCAAATAAATAAGAAACCTAGCCCTTAAATATTTTATAGATCGACATCATATAAGACATGGGGATGTAAGATTTATTCCAGTTCTATAAGGAGACTTTGGGAGGAACAGAATAGAAGCATTGTACCTTCTCTGTAATTGTGTTGAAAGTGATGGTAATGTGATGGGCAAACACAGTTTTGTTTATTTCATAGACTACCAGCCAAAAGGATGTCTTACCTACCTTAAAATAAAAGGCATAAAATCACATAAAGAAAAACAAATAGGTTGGTATTTGTGAACACTGATGTGAAGCAGCTCACAAAAACAATAAACGTATTAGTAAATGAAGCCCCAGACTGTATGGAGTTTCTGTAAAAACTGATGTCAGCCCTGTATTTCAGTGACCATCGCATACTAAAAAGCAGCCCACAGTATAAAGTAGGGTAAGCTAATTTCCTTACAGTAAATGCTAAGTAAATAGATCAAGAAAAACTGGTACATAGGAAATAGCAAAACCCAGTAGATTTGAGCGAATGCTTGTACAAACAGACAAAGTACTTCAGAAATGCTAGTCACGCTGTGACCTTTAGAGTACTCACACTTTTCGCCAGCAGTACAGTCCTCTACTTCTATAAGTTCCATTGATTTTCTTCTACCATGTCCATATTTCTTCTCCTTAAATGGACTGTTAAATTTTGATAGTATTTGAATGTGTTTCAGAGTAAGGCAAGTAATTAAATACCTCAGGAAATAAATCTCATGTGAATTTTTTTTTAATTGAAGTATAAAACACCCTCGTTTTTAAAAAAATAGTTTTTGTTTATTTTTGAGGGGAGTAATTAAGTTCATTTATTTACTTAATTATTTTAGTGGAAGTGCCGGGGATTGAACCCAGGACCTCGTACATGCTAAGCCTGTGCGCGACCACTGAGCTGTACCCTCCCCACCTGTCATGTGAATTTTAGTTCTTGGAAATTCACAGGAAATAACGCGAACAGAAACAAACCTCCTGCTTCCATGGGCAAATGATCGTTTGTCTTTACAAGGACTCAGCTTTGGCCATGGGTTGACTTAAGGCGAGCTCAGTAGATTATTCTGGAGCTCATTCTCTGTAAGATGCTGCAGCCTCACCAGCAGCACGACGTGAAGCTATTAAAGAAGAATAAATAAGCAAAACGCTTTGGGGAGTATATTTCTTTATCACTCAGGCACAAACGTGAAGCGTACAAAGGTTCACTCCCTGTGTCCTGCAGGGTCCGTGTCAGAGCTGTGAGATATGTGACTGGTCTCCGCCTCTCCCTCTCCCTCCTGACTTTCCCATGAAGGAGCCAAGGCGCACAGGTTAAGCTCTCTGAGTCCCATTAGCATAAGCTGCCACGTGGCACAGCCCCAGGTGGCATCTGTGTGAATGAGGCCCCCAGGGCTGCAGGGCAGGGAAGTACCACTTGACATCAAACAGCTTTAGGGAAATCCGAATGACAGGACAGCAGTGCTAGTCTGCTTATTCTGCCCCATTTGATTTCTGTGAGTTTATGATGAAACCCTGTCTCTTTTCTTCTTAAGCCATCGCTGACCTTCAACTGAACAGATTCTGCTGCTTTTGTTGTTTATTATTTTTGTAGCAGACTCTGCTTCTGTAAGCTGAAATGAAACACTTCTAAATGGGGTTTGATTCTCGTTGGGCCCTCAAAATTCAGAAACCCAGATTTTTACCAAGTCTCTCTGCTTTCCCTGGCAATACAGTTATTTGAATACATTCATTATAAGTCTATCCTCCTTTATCCAGGATATAACTGGGCAAAGAGATTGTACCCACCTCACTTAGAGTGTCATATCTGTAAATGATGCTTTTTAAATCGTGTTTAGCAAGCCTGTGTTAAGGAACAAGGATGGACTTCCTATGTGGAACCCATGCCTGCGTAGTCCTCCCAAGAAATCTGGCTTAGAACCTGCAGAGAGAGCCCCGGTCCCAGAGGTGTAAGAAAGGTCACTGCCAGGCAAGCCAGGGACCTGAGCAACTTCGGGAGAGAGAAATTCATCCAAATTTATGGTAACTGCATGTGGAATCCGGTGACAAGTTTTGGTTTCCTAGCCCTTGGATAGAATTCTAAATAATATGGGCCTTTAAAAATAGTCCAATCTGAAATCCATTAGGGAGATTTCCAGCCGGAGTTAATTCTCAGGCATTAGAAGGTGTTCGATACCACACAGCTCTGGATTTGCAAAGCAACTGAACAGGCCCGTGTGGTTAATTAACACTCTTGCTGCATCTTTATAAATAACCAGGCCAAACATAAAAGATCAGCCTCTGTGTGATCAAGAATACTCTTTGAAGATGGAAGAGAGATGCTCAGAAAAAATATCCTAAAACTGGGAATAAGCAAAAGAGATTACCGGCCATTGTTTCTGTGCAATCCTAAACATACCTTTCTATTGTTACTTTGTAGTTCCATGCAGCCAAAAGTTAACTTGTAGATTTTTGCAGATAGAGGTACAAATAATTTCTGGCTGGTGAAACAGAAAACCCCAGTGGTTTTGTTAATTGCCCTGTGAGATGTTAACCAATAATTTTAACTCTAATTCTAACTCAGCAATATTATCATTTTTAGTATAAATGCATATATATCAAGATATATTATAGTTTATACATGACAAGATGTATCATATATATATATGACTTTTCGGATGCACTTTGAACCACTTTTAGCATCTTATTGGTTCACTCATTAATTTAAATGAGTTAAATAAAATCTTTGACCTGCAGTCATTTTATATTTGCACGAGAATCATGCTTTCTATCCTTCGGAAAAATCACAGTTCAACATCTAAATTCATGCAAAATTGACTTTCAACAAACAGAAGTCTGTAAATTGCAGAAAGAATTGGATTGTAGATATGAAGACTTAGCTATGAATCCTGGCAGCAGCTGTAAGTTTTATTTTTTAATACATCTTTATTTTGGAAAATTTTTAGATTTACAGAAAAATTGCAAAGAGAATACAAGGAATTGCTGCATACTTCTCTCACAATGCCCCCTACCGTTTACTCCTCAAATGACCATGGAACACTTCTCCCACTGAGAAACCAGCATTGGTTTACTTCCGCTAACTAAACATCACGATTTATTCAGGTTTCACTAGTTTTTTTTTTTTTTTTTTCCCCTCCTATGTCCTTCTTCTACTGCAGGATCCCATCCAAGAAACCCCAGTACATTCAGTCACCACGTCTCCTTTGCCCCCATGGCTCTGTGACTGTGCCTCAGACTTCCCTTGATTTTGATGACCTGACGGTGTTGAGGCACACTTGTTGGGTGTTTTTACAGAATGCCTTTCAATTTGAGCACGTTTGATATTTTTCTAGAACTATGAGTTTTGAGGCAGACGCCCAGAGAAGTGAAGTGCCCTTCTCATCCCAGCATGTCAAGGGATGTGCTCATGTTCTCAACACGACTTGTCAGTGATGATGTTAAAACCTTGACCTCCTGGCCGAAACGGTGTTTGTCAGTTTTCTCCACTATACGGTCACTTTCTCCCACTTTCCATACCTTTACTGTTTGGAAACCAGTCATCAGGCACAGTCCACGGGTGATGAGGGAGAGGGAAGATTTAGCTGCCCTCCTGGAGGGGAGGGTGAAGGCTTCCTATAGATAAGACTGTCAACATACATTTTTTGGAATTCTTCTGTACAGGAGATTTGTCTCTTCTCTCCCATTTATTTAATTACTTACTCAACCATGTATTTATGTCTATATGGATTCATGGATATTTATTTTCCACTTTGGTTTAAATTCAAAACTACATTATTTATTCCATTGCTCGAATTACCTCACCTTTGTCCACTGGGATTTCTTTCAAGTTGGTGCCTGTGTCCCTTGATAGGGCTCCATCTTTTTTTTTTAATTGAAGTATAGTCAATTTACAATGTTGTGTTAATTTCTGGTGTACATCTATAGATATCAATCAACGAAAAATACTGCAAACCATAACAGTAAACAAAGAATACCGAAACCATCAAGTCATGAGCAGCTGCCGCCACCCCCCAGTGAAGACAAGCCTGCAGCCCAGCCCCTGTAGCCACTCACAAGGGTGCACCCTGAGGGGACTCAGAATAAGAAAGGACAGGATGCTGGCCCTGGATAGCTAGGTGCTTGTCAAAGGAATGAGTTCAATGAGCCCAAATGTTTGCTTCCTCCCATATATAGAAAAACACTAAATTCTTTAACTTGAGATGCCTGGTTTTCTTTAGTTAACAAGTAATCTTTTAATGTTTCCACTACCTGGTCTTTGTTGTAAAGCTCCTGTGTACCCTGGCTCCTCCCCTACCTCTTGGGAGCTGTCCCTCAGAGCCATCTGAGAGGCTGTCATCCCGGCTCGAGTCCTCCCGCCAAATAAAATATAACTGTCAACTTTTAGACTGTGCATTTCTTTCAGTCGACATATATTCCTTTTCATACTCTTTTTCATTACAGACTGTTACAAGGTACTGAATCTAGTTCCCTGTGCAATGGGCCCCCTCTTTTGTTTTCTTAGTGCAGCAGGTTTTTAACTCTGAACCTCAGGTTTCTCATTAGCAGAAGAGTTTATCTTTCATAAGAAATTATGACAAGCAAGAATGATAACAATAGCAGCTCCATTCCCAGAGCACTTACTATACATCAGGCACTACTCTAAGCACTTAACAGTATCAGGCATTTAAAAGAATCAGTGTCTACTAAGTGCCTAGCTCCGCATCTGGCATTTAACATAATATGATGGAAAACTGACCACATTGCAACTAGGCAGCTTCCAGGGTGGCACGCAGAGGTGCCTTCATTGGTGCTTCCCACCAGGTGGCCAACTGTAAGTGACAGTGAAGGCAGGAGCCCGTGTTCCCACACCCTTTCTGATTACTCAGCCTCTGCTCAGGGTCTGCCCTCTCATTGACAGTTCCATTAGGTGAGATGCCGCTATTGGTGTAGTCAGCATCCTCCAAGCACCAAAGCAACTAACCTTGGCAACCCTGGAGCTTTGGTCCTGATGAAGGATTTTGTGTGTAAGAGCAAGCTCAGCCTGGCACCCACAAGCCCTTGGAAATAGAACTGAATCTCTCAGAAGTGAGCTAGACGGAGTCAGGAGGCTTCCTCCTCCATTTTCGCAAGAGTTTTACTTCTAAAAGATATTTTTTTTTCCTTTGAGGCTTTTTCTAAGGGAATTTTTAAATAAATAAAAAAGTGTGTGTGTGTGTGTGTGTATATATATATGATGCTTAATAGCCAGACATCATGTTAAGAAAGAAACCTTCCTCTCAACATGAAAATTTTGTTGAATGGTGAAGGTGTTTCCACCCATCTAGAGCAAACACTTTCATGAACAACCTCCGTCATCTTTATAAAGGATAAAATTAGACTCAGGCCTGGTAGGCGCAAGTATAGCCTCATTATTTAAGTACCAAATGCTAACAAAGGTGTTTATACCACCTAGTGTCTGAGGTGAATAAAGTGAGAAATGAACAGATTTGCTAAAGCCTGACGAAGTTCACCTAGAGCAACGTGCGCCTTTGGCAGCAAACTGAAAAGCCATGCACAGAAGGAGATAAAAGGAAATTACTTGCTGTAGTCCGACACAGGAGTGACGGCAAGGAGGCTGCCAAAGAAGCAGCGCCAGCGGCTCCCTGTGCTCCGGTGAAGTCTGCAAAATTACACAGGGGATTTCAAAAGAAAACTCAAAGGTAACATGCAGACCAGAAATGATTTATCCTTTTCAATAAGGCTTTTGGAGGCGAGGAAATAGGATTCAGGCCCCGTCTGGCACAACAGTCTAAGAAAACTCACACCTTGGGTCTGCAAAATGAAGAAGGTAATCGGGGAGAATGAGAAACTGAGACGGCGTAGAAGGCCTAGCGAGACAGGAAGATGCGGAGAGACGCCTCAGGATAGTCCCCTTGCCCCTCTTTCCATCCTCACCTCTGTGCCTGACTGTTCCCTGCCTTGCTCAGGGCCTCAGGTGCGCTTGCATAAATAGGTCTATTACCAAGTAAAATGCTAACTTGTGTTTGCATCTTTTTCTGCTGCCACAGTCTGGGAAAAAAAGAAAAAGAAAAAAGCTCCATAGTAAGTTTCTAGAATCCATCAGAGGAGGATTGCACAGAGTCATCCTGGAGCAGAAGGAGTGGGTGGAGAGAGGAAGAGCTTTCACAGGAGAGGGGGCACCTTTCGGACCAGTGCGTAGGTTGGAGCATCTAACAGAACGGCTGGAATTGGCAGATATACACTACTATACATAAAACAGATGAACAGCAAGGTCCTACGATATAGCACAGGGATCTATATTCAATATCTTGTATAATGAAAATGAATATAAAAGGAATATATATATATATATATATATAAAGCTGAATCACTATGCTGTGCAACAGAAACTAACACAACACTGTAAACCACCAATACTTCAATTAAAGCATTCTTTGTTACTAAAGAAACAACAACAACAATAGTAGGGCTGGGGATGAAGATTTCCATGACAACAAGGAGCTACGCCATTGTGCACGGAAGGCTTGCAAGAGCCAGAAGGGTAAAAACATGTGTGCAAATCTGCAGGGCCAAGTCTCTCTGCATAGACCTCACTCTCAACATCGGGAGCCCGAAATATTAAGAAGCAACAGCAAAGGTGAAGAGCAGTCTAGACAAGGCTCTGTCTGCCTCTTCGCCCTGCTCTCCACACCTTGTCTGTCTGAGATTATTGTAGGTAATAATATGGAGAAGGGAGGGGGTCCCAGTAAAGACTGAGATTGAATTTCCCACCAGCCAGGTGATACAAAGTCAAGAAGGGAATAAAATCGCTTTAGAGGAATAAAGCAGGTAACATTTCTTGCCCTTTAGAGTCATGGACTAAAAATTATAGGATGATTTTTTTATACTAGATACGATTTCTCATTAACTTTAGACACTAAACAATCCTCATTCTCCTGGAAGCAGCGACCAACATGGAAGGAGAGGAGAAGAGGGGCTCAGGACTCACTCGTGGCTCCGCCTCCTACCTTGGTCTCCTGCGGTCCAGCTCTCACCTGGGATGTGCACGGTGGAAGTGAAGCAACTCAGCTGTGTATCTAATGGAGACGTGCCCCCAGCACCAACCTGAGATGGCCAGTCCCAGTGCTGAAATACATACTCATGATGCTTCTTCAGACCGTCACTCACCGGGTGTCCCCCGTCTGCTGAATGTTCTCCTAGACAGCGATGATGCATAAAGAAAAGCTCCCTAAGTGTCCAGCCAGTATGGGAGGCAGGTATCCAGACAAAGAGTTCACCTCCAGCCACAACGTACTGACTGGACAATGGAATTTCTGGATGCTGGGGGCGGCTCAGGTTTTCAGAGTCTGACAGAACTGGCTTCAGACATTGGCTCCTCCACTTACCAGTTATGTACCTTTGATCGAGCTCTTTGACTTTTCTGGCCTTTGGTTTCTGCACCTGTAAAATAATGGTAACAATGCCTGCCTTAGAGGGTTGTGGTCATGATTAAATAAAACAAAAATGATAGCTACTATTTACTGAACGACCACTAGGCACCGTTGGAAGAACTAAACATTTCTACAGTGTATACAGCACTTCTAAACTGCGCTACAGCCTATGAGGTACTTACTACTATTATCCTGATTATACAGATGAGGAAACTGAGGCATAGAGAGATTAAGTAATTTCTCCAAAATCAAATGATTTGGTAAAGAATAAAGCCATGAATATTAAAGACTTACTGTGCTTTTTTGGTTGCTATTGGTAGTGGTGGTTTTTTGGGGTAGAGGAGATTATTAGTTTTATTCTTTAATTTTTTTGGTGGAGGTACTGGGGATTGAATCCAGGACCTCATGAAGGCTAGACATGCACTCTACCACTGAGCTACACCCTCTCCCAAGACTTAGTGTGCTTTGAAAAAAATTAATTGAAATAAATAGTAAGTAATTTCATAGACATGCAAACAAAATTGTGTAGTAAACCAAAGAGTAACTAGTCTGCTAGTTGATTACTGCTAGCTGAAAGGGAGAACGTTTGAGTTGGATTTTGAAGGATGAAGAGTTTTCCAAGTGAAGATAAAAAGGAAATAATATTCTAGAGATAGGAGTATTTGCTAGTCTAGAGGTCTGAAATAGACTGAAATGGAGTTGCAGATGGGAAACAAGAAGCCCATTGGGGCTGAGGTAGAGGATTTGGGGGACAGGGAAACAGAACTGGGAGGAAAGACAGGATTTTTTTTTTTTAGCCCAAGTAAGTCTTACCTTACATACACAGCCCAGGCTCTGTGCATACAGGGAGAATTATTCCCACGACCCGCTGGGCAGAGATGACGTTAGCATCATCCTCTAGGCTGTGGATTGCCACTGGGGTTTTTTTGGAGCCCAAGAAGGGACACGAGTACATCATTTTGAAGGTGGGTAACTAAAAATAGGCTGGCAGGCAGGCAGAGGTAAGGAGACATAAGTAGTGACAAGAAGACCATTTGGGAGATTGATAATCAAGGTAGGGTGTGATGATGTCCTCGTAAACACAGCAGCAGTGGGAACACAAAAGACGTGCTTGAGGAAAGAGATCTAGGTGAGGTAGGATTGGAAGTAGTTGGCAACAAATTAGATGCATCTATTTATTTACCCCACAAATATAGATGAGAACCTACTAGACGCCAGGTAGCCAGACAGACCAGGAAACAGCAGAGGAACTAGTGATGGTCGTGCGTGGTGATGGAGGAAGGAATTCAGCCTTCTCACAAGGGAGACTGTGCCGAAGCTTTTAACAGAGAACATAAAAATCAAAGGGAAGCAGAGCTGGGAATGGAAAAGCTTGTTTGGGGACATGTTCAACATGTCAGGTTGAACCAAGACTGGAAATAGGAGTCTACAACTGGGAAAAGAGCACGAACTCAACAATCTAAGTCCAGAAGTCACAGCATTTTCACCAAGAGTATATCGTTTGACTTGAACATCCATGCAGTAATTTGGATTAGGCCAGGACATACTACCTCCTTCTCACAGGCTGTGCAGACTTTTCATGGCAAGGCGTCAACAGGACAATTGACACCATTCTTGCAAAGGCAGGACCCAGGATGTTCAGTATCCCCAGGGAGAGCTAGAATCTTCCACCCTCAGCATCCGTGGCAAGCCCCAGGGTAAACGGCTCAAATGGATGCTCACGTAAAACAATTTTTTCTTCCAAGTTTAACGACGTATTGTTTTCACTCTGAATTTTGATATTTTTGACTTATTTCCTGGGCTACCTTGACCGCTCTCTAAAGAACTCAAGCTATTATTATTACAAGGGTGTTCTCTGATAAAATATCCTGTAAATCTTGCTTTCCAGATTCCCACAATGGAATCTGAACCTGGTAAAGAGCAGCTGACAGACTTCCCAGGAAATCACATGCCGTTTACACGGAGAGCTGAGAAGGATGTTTGAATCTGACTCTTCCTCACCGTGCCAACCCAGCCATTCACTTCACTCATAAAAATTTATTTTCCTGTCAGATATTTCCCTAGCCAACCCAACTAGTAGATGATGAGCCCATAAAAAGTTTTGCTGACCCAATAGTATGTCGAGAAATAGTAATAATCATCTCTAATATTTGTAGAGCACATGTCTCTGGGTACCAAACACCATGCCACATAATTTACTTGTATTATTTGTATTATTTCCCTTAATCGTCACAATGCCCTTCAGTATCTTTCATTTTCCAGTGTTTAATAGTTTCATGTCTATAAGCCCTTACACAATATCTGGTATACATGAAATACTTCATAAATGATTTCAGAATATATACATAAACAAAAGATTGGAGTAGAGGATAATTCTCTTTTGCAACCGAGTATCTGTTGGTCGATAGCATTTATTCGTCCTCAGCTCAGAGAGAAACTTACAATCAGGTTGTAAGGTACAAAATAAGCACAAATGAAGCTGCAAAAGCCCTTGCAAAGCCAATATAATATATAAATGAGCATAGATGGCAAAGGGTAGACAAGTTCTCTAAGCTCCCAGGCTACTAGGTGGGAAAGAGAGGTTGGAGCCTGATAAGGACAATTAGTGAAAGGTGCACAGAGGAGAGATGTGAAAGCCTTCAGATTTGCACAAAGCCTCACGAAAGTGGGAAAAATTACCAGTGACCACGGTTGTCCTGATTCTTGGCTAATGCTTGCATCCCTGTGCAAGTAAGCGGGCGATCAATACGTCCTTAACTGTTGTTCTCACATAATTGGAAAAGTATAGGGGAACTCTTGGCCCACCTTTAAGGACAAGTCATGATGTGACAGCTCTTTAGGGAGAGGACTTGAATTTCCTCCAGAAATGCTACTGCTGACACTCAGCTGCCCAGAGTAAGCCTTTCAGTAAAAACTCAATAACCTCTCTGGTATACTTCACGGAAAGAGGAAAAGGGAACACTTTTTCTGACAGTTACTTAACCTCTTCAAGCCGGAGCTGCCTCATCAGTAAAACAGGAACATCCTCTGACTCTCAGAGGTGCCGTGAGGAGAAACTGAAACTACCAAAGCTTCATAGCTTCCAGGCGGGGAGTATTTCTGATTCTCCGTTATCAGTTTCCAGAGAGATTTAAGATTTTTGAGATTGAACATCCAGTGTCCAATTCTTTGAGTTATAAGAATCCACATCAGGGTTTCTTGACCTCAAAACTATTGACATTTTAAGCCAGGTAATTCTTGGCTATGGGGGCGTCCTGTGCATTATAGGACTGCCAGCCGCATCCCTGGCCTCCAGCCACGAGATGGCAGTAGCACCCGCGTGGTCATGACAATAGAATGTGTTCAGACATTTCCAGTTGTCCGCTAGCGGGACAAAGTTTTCCCCAGAGGAGAACCACTCATCTATATTATTGTAAAGTGAGATATGTGTCACTTGGTCCTTTTTCTAGCTTTCATTGCAAATGGTAACGGAGGGCATTTGTAATGTCTCAATAAATAGAAGCTTAATGTGCAAACTAATTGAAGGGATGGATGGATCACTTAGGAACCCGAGAAACTTTCATATCCAAACCACCTGGAAGTAAAGTGAGGCCATCCTTCCACACTTCATGCTAGATGATAAGAAAAATAAATCCCATCACTATCCTCAAAGAAAGAACTACAAGGTAGTGGGAGGTGGAGCACGTCCAGGACAGCCACAGCCAAGCCTGGCTGCCATGATGAGGGGTAATAACCAGATGAATTAGATTGTGTGTCCTCAGAGGAGACAACATACAGCATTTGTCTTTGTCACATAAATAACAACTGGCACCCAATCAATGTCTTATTTCTGATAAAGAAACATCAACGACGTTGTCCAGGAGGTCCATTTAGAGAGTGGGACCAAAAGAAATGTCTCAGACAAAGAGAAGAACGCTCACAAAGGTGTGGAGGAGGGAACATGCAGACCTTGGTTGCAGAATCCTATGCAGTCTGTAGCCCAGACAGCTACAAAATCATAAAGGTGGTAGATGCCATTACGAAAGGGTGCACTCTATCTTCAGATTTAGGTAATGATCCTTAATATTTAACTCAGCACTTGGAAGATAATCGATACAGTTTTTTTGAACAACAACAACAAATGGATACACTGAAACCACAGGGCTCTAGAATATGGGCTTCTGCTCAAAGCACAGAGGAGGTAGTTAGCACAGGAGGTAGTAGACTGGAAGTGTTCCCTATCATAAAAGGTGATAAAGGCTAAAACTGTAAATCTTATTCGTCAGTTCAAGAAGCATACAGCCATTGGACAGTGTGGTGTGGAGCTCACTCTGAGCAAGACTTGAACCTCACTCTGCTACTTCGTAAGTATGTGACTACCTGCGGGCAAGTCATTTACCCCCTCCTGGATGCCTTCTCCTGGGGTGTCAATGGGAGTAATTCTGTTACCGATTCCAAACTCGTTCTGCTCGCCACACGACAGGCCGATAAATCGGGAGACAAGGTGTTGGGGCAAGGAATTACGACTTTATTCAGAAAGCCAGCAGACTGAGAGATGGCAGACTAATGTCTTGGAGAACCATCCATCCTACTCCAGTCAGAATACAGACTCCTTTTATATAAAAAACAAAACAAAACAAAACACAGGGGAGAGGGTGTGGTTGGTTGTTGCCAACTTCTTGGTGTAGGAATTCTTTGTTCCTGCAGCGGTCCACGTGGGCCAGGTCATGGTGTTCCTGCAAAACAAAACAAAACAAAACAAAACAAAACAAATGTTATTCTCTATTCTGCAACTTGTTATCTTTACGTATGTGCAGAGCTAGCAAAACTAAGCCTAGAAAACAGGGCACAGGGGTTAAAGCTAAAGGAAGAGATCTAATAGAGGGTCAGATTTGTTCTTTTCTATTACAATTATATCTTCCTTAAAGATTTCTTTGAGAGCTGTGGTAGCTGTTTATTATATTATGTCCTCAGTTCCTTCTTTGGGAGAACAGATCCCCCTTTCCACCCCGAATGAGAGGTCTCATTCTCTTCTCTCCAGAGTTTCATTGGCCGTCATCTTTAGTCTAGGGATGTGGACGTAGCCCAAACCAGGCTGCAGGAACTTTGAAACAATAAGTGAGTGCACATTTTGTAACTATGAGGATGTGTCCAACGCTATTAACACGGGCTCCGAAAAATGGACATTGTTGTGGGGAGGGTATAGCTCAATGGTAGAGGGTTCGAAGCCTAGCTTGCACAAAGTTCTGGGTTCAATCCCCTGTGCCTCCTTTAAATAAATAAATAAATAAACCCAATTATCTCCCCAACACAAAAAAGGGATAATGTTATATAATTATGCATAGAATATTAGACTATAGCATCCATACATTTATGCAATTGATAAATATTTATCAAACTCTAATTTAGTGTCTGGCACTATGTCATGTATTTTATACACATTTTCATTAACTCCCAAGATAACCACAAAAATAAGGAGTTATTAACAGTTCTATCATCCAAATAAAGAAACCGAGAACAGAAAAATCGATTAATTTTCCCAGCTTCACTCACATTTTTATCTATCTATATCATTATTGCCCATGAACCCTTCAGAATAAAGTGCATATATCATCCCCGTTGACTCTTATATACTTTGGAGTGCAATTCCTAGGAACAGGGACCTTTTCTTACAGACCCACAGAGCAATTCACAAGTTTTGACATTGATGCAATGCTATTATATAGTAATGGTTCATATTCAAATTTCACCAACTATCCCAAGAATATCCTTTATAGAATTTTTTTTGGCCCAGAATCCAATGCAAGCTCAAACATTCCATGGAAGCACTGTATCTTTTTTGTTCTCCTTTAGACAAAGAATGTTTTTAAAGGGGTATATTTTTTAGGCCCAGGGCTAACTAACATGATGCATCTGGTCTCTGGTTGTGGTCATGGTCCCCAGACTCTCAGCATGGTCCTAGTCTCCCTTTTCTATATGGAAGGGAAATCTACAATCTCTCTTAAAAGCAGGACCTCACTGATTCTTTTTTTCTTGACATATAGTTGATATACAACATTGTGTTAGTTTCAGGTGTACAGCAAAATGATTGTTTCATATATACACACACACACACATACATGTACATATATACATATATATATACCTACCTATATATTCTTTTTCAGATTCTTTTCCATTATAGGCTATTACAAGATACTGAATATAATTCCTGTGCCATACAGTAAGGACCTCACTGCTTCTTAAAAGTTTCTGCACTGAGGAAGGAGGTGCCCAAGTGAGGAAGCAGCCTACTAAGGCAGCCACTGGAATGGTTGGGAGTTTGGGTGCATACAGGGCAGTTGAGCAAATAAATAAATACACTAAGAATGATGGGAAGCATCATTCAGAGAAAGGAGTTACAAATTAGGAAAGGAAACAAAAACCAAAACAGATCTTTGGGGAATCTTTGCAATCAGATACAAATTGAAGGCATTGGTGGGAACTATTCATGGTGAAGATAGATAGATAGACAGACAGACAGGCAGGCAGGCAGGTAGACAGGTATGCCTCACCGTGTCTCCTGCTAGGGCTTAGAGGCAATGGTGCCCTGGGGGCAATAAGCACACCGTGTACCCAAATCATGGTTTCTAAAGACTGTTCTCCACTCCGAGAAACCGTGCATCCTTGGACAGATGGCTGATTCCAGATTTAGGTCTGGGAAAATACAAGATGAGCCTGGAACATCTAGTTGCCCAGAAAGTAAGGAAGTGCTCAAAATATGGTGTCAAAGGAACCCAGGGGTCAGCTTGAAAAGGCTCCCATAGCCAATCTGAGATAATTTGAGATTAAAGATAGGAAATTAAAGTAACTGCCTCTCATCACGTTAAATAAAATAGGACTCCGTGAGTCCCTACTGATACAAAAAAACGAGTAAATAAATGAAGAGAGAAAACTCTTTCTTTCTTACAGGCAACTAACCACTGTAAATAACTTAGACAAAGCACCTTTTGGAATCCATTGTAACGATAGTTGATTCAGGCAGAAATCATTCAATGGATGTTAAAACTGGCAAATAAAACTTTAACACAGAAAGGGACATCTACAAAGTCTTAAAGTCTTATCCCCCCAAATACTTACTAAACATAAAAAGAAAAACAGTAACTTACAGTGGCAAGACCTAGCCAAAGCTGTCTTCACCAAGTAATCAAGGTTAACCTCACCAGGACGGAACAAAACAGTCTGAATAGTTTATAGATAAGATGGTTGTAATGTATCAACATTAATTTGCAGAATCTATTGTCTATACTTTGGTTATGAAGTGATGTCTTCCTTGTTAGAAAATATACACAAATGTATTTCGAATTAATGGGGCACCACATCTGTAACTTACTCTCCAATGATTCAGAAAAGTAAAAATAAAAAATTGTGTATGGTGTGAGTATAGACAGAATTGGGGAAAGAGAGAGAGAGAGAGACTGACAAAGCAAATGTCATAAAGTGTTAAAAAAAATAATAGGGGAATCTGAATACAGGATATGTGAAGCAATCTTGCAAAGTTTTATAAAGTTTAAATTCTTTCAATTTTTAAAAAATTGAAGTTACTATTAAATCTAAATGGTGGCATATTTTCTGAAATAAGATGACTCAGTAAAGGATTTCATGGTTCTTACTAGAGGCATCATGTTTCTATCTGAATTATATAAAAGGTTTAGAATCTTTCAGCAAATGCATTACAATAATAACAAAAAATAAAAAGATAGAGAGGCATATTTACTTTCAAGGCTTCCTATTTAAAGACATCTAATCTATGAAAAAAATTTCTAAAGACACTGCAAAAGACGTAGGTGTATTAAAGTGGTCTTTCTTTCTAGCTATCCATAATATTTTTAAGCATAATAGTTGAGAGAAAACTGCATGTAAATTATATCACTTGATCAAGGATATCATTCAAAAGACCGAGTATTTTCAAGCAGAGATGGTGGGAAGCTGGGAAATGCACTAGAGACATGGCTCTCCTTTCCAGAATCTTGCCGACTGACAAAACCCACCTGGGAACCCTAGGAAGGGAGTTGTCTCCTCCAAATAAAGTAGGATTTCTCAAGCTTGGCACTATGGACATTTTGAACCAGATAATTCTTTGTTATGGGCAGTGTCCTGTGTATTATGGAGCTTTTAACAGCATCCCTGGTCTCCACCCAGTAAACACCAGTAGCACCCCTGAAGCTATAGCAATCAAAAATGTCTCCAGATATCACCAAAGGGGCCCTGGATAAGTGGGGGGAGGGGGAGTCAAATTCATCCCTGGTTAAGACCATTGGAATAAACCAACAATTTTTTTGTCCAGTGTGTGAAAAGTAACATTCTCCTTCCCCAGGGAGTTATCCATTCTCGCATTCTGGAATGCTCTCCCATATGCTTCTAGAACATTGTAGGTGTACTATACAAAAAAAAAAGATATTTAACCCAGAGAAAGAAAAGGTAAGAGGTTCTGGCAAAGTTTCAGCTGAAGTTGCTGCTAATAGTGTCTCCTTATCAGAGTTGAGCCTGTGAGATAAATAATAATCATAACCACCTGCCTTTGGAAAGCATTAGACATTTCCTGCACAATGTGATTTCCTGTACAATGTGATTTCCTGCGCACTGCTGCCTTGAATTTTAGCAATTTTATGCAACAGGCTATTATTCCCTCCATTTTACAGATGAGACCAGTAAGGCTCCCCCATTTTTAAATCACATTGCAAATGAGAAAAAAAAAAAACCAGGACTTGGTCCAGATTTGTGACTCCAGATTCAGTGTCCTTCTCACAATACTGAGCTGCCATGTGAGGCAAAACAAGTTATTATTTTTTTGCAGTCAGCGAGGAAAATCCTAAACCAGCTCACAGACTCGGTCTCGACAGAGAGCCCGGAAGCTCACACTCAGGACAGCAGCCCTGCCGCCCGACTGCTTCCCTCATTAGAAAGTGAAGGCCTTGCAGAAATCAGCAGTGCTGCTTCAGAACGCAACAAGATCATCACCATAGACTTAAATCCACGTCTCCAGCCCACGCCCCAACACACACACACACACACACAGAGAATTGCAGTAGGCCCTTCAGTCCTCATATCCAACGCAGTTTTTACCTCTTAATTTATCAGAAAAGCTTACAGTTGAAAATGAGGTGGGAGGAAGTGAGTTATACGAGCCAGTGAGTGCCAATAGACAGGATTAAATTATGTGCCTTCACCTCCTTTATGATTTTTCCTCCTCTTTTGGTTTACCTCTGTTGGATTTCTCAAGGCCGCCCTGTAAAAAGAAGTTGTCAGCACTTGAGTCTGTGTGATGCTAAACTTACACCCTTAGCTCTCTGGTTACCAATAATAACAGGAAAGGATATATATATATGTATGTATGTACATGCTGTGTTGTGAGTTTGCAGGAGTGTGACCGAGGTTCTGTAATACTTGGACAGGAGCCTTATTCTTGTCTGCATGGTTTACTCCTGCCTCTCAGTGGTATTTAGAAGGTCTGTTTGGCTGAGGGCTTTATCCTCATGCAGTGGTATTTGAGTCTGACTGGCTGAGCTATCACTGCCTGCCAAACCTTCTACCTCACTCCCTCTCCCCTGAGATAAATCAAGTGATGTGATAAGCAAAGGGAGTGTTAACTGAGTCCCCCGCCCACAGACATCCTTGTGAAAAATGGCAGGCAGTTCTCTCCAATAGGGTGATCTTAGACAGCAGGAGGCCTGCAGGAAGAACGGATTGAGTGTGAACACATAGAATTTGGGAATGTTATATGACCTGTTGTAGGGGGTTCTTTCTTCCTTTCCTTTTTTTTTTTTTTTTGGAAGAGTATTTGATGAGCTAAAAGAAACCCACTTCACAAAACAGAATGCAATTCAACAGTGATTAAAGGTAAGCTTGGCCCACATAACATATGGAATAATTGGCTAGCCAAATTATAACTTTGAAGGAGATAATATTTATTGTGAAACACAGGTCACTAAGTTAGCAATATAGCACTGTGAAAAAAAATCAACTATGGACCTTGTTCTAAATAAGTAGGAATATAACATCCACTGTGTGTCAAAATTATAATATCAAGTTTTCCTTATTATCCATCACATTGCCCTCGCTCTGAAAACGAGCACTGTCCAATCAGAGCGCTCCATCTCCTTAGTTAGAATGATTGGTTCAAGAGTGAGCACATGACTCAAGCTCAGCCAATCAGAGTTCTTCCTCCAAATTATTTGAATCAAATCTAGTGGGAAAGACCTCTTAAACTCTTAAAAGCTAGAAACAAGGAGATCTGGAGCCACTAACAAAAATATTTTTCACCTGGGAAGAGCTTATCAGCAATTCTCCACAGTCCTTCGATTCTGAGTTTCCCTAATGTCCTTCTAATAAATCCAGTAATCTATTTTGCCTGCACTAAAGCTGGTTTCTTTCTCCCAGCATGCTTGTCATTTTTTGACCCTTAAAATACTGCTCTTGTGACATTCAACTACAGTCAGCCCTTCATTGAAGTGTCTCTGTGTCAGTTTTGCATCTGTTGTGAAAAAGGAGATGCTGAAGAGGCTTAGAAAGGGACGGTGAACAGGATCACACAGCTGAACACCAGACTGGGAAGGAGTGACATCCACTAGTTCGTAAAAGAGAAAACTGCGAGATGCAAGATTATTTTCATACATCTTGGACAATATCTTGGACAATAGTACACAATTGCTTTCTTCATTATAAATGTTCACAGGGAGTGAGAATTTAGGGGCTAAACACTGTTCTGCTGTCATAGACACACCTCCAGGGAGGAGTGTGGTCTAAAGCGTGATGACCTGGGTTCGGTGACTGTCTGGCTCTGTGCCAGACCCTGCTCTAGGTGCTGGTGCACACGGGGAGAGAGAGAGAGAGTGCGCGACATCGTGTCTGCCCTTGGGCTTCAAACTCTAGGACTGCGAATCTTGAAGCCACAAAATAAATCACCGTATTCTTTCCGTGACCAAGAAAGACAAGAAAAATCATTTGAAAGAAAGATTGAAGGGGTTATATGTAAACAAAAACCATGATCGCCCAGGCATACCCCCTTCTGCTGCATCTCACTACATTCCGCTTCATAATTTGCTTTATGAATTGAAGGTTTATGACAACCTTGTGTTATCAGGAGATGGTTAGCATTTTTGAACAAAGAAGTATTTTCAATTAAGGTACGCATATTTTTTTTTTGGACATAATGCTATTTCACACTTAGTAGACTACATATAGAGGAAACATAACTTTTACATGAACTGGAAAACCAAAAAAAGAAATTGTGTGACTTGCTTTATTGCAGTATTTACTTTACCTGATGGCCTGGAGCCAAATCCTCCATATCTCCAAGGTAGGCTTGTACACGTAACAACTAAATATTTTGGATTAAATGCTTAGATTACAAAACCTACAGGGAGACCTATGCACCGTGTGGAGCTGGAACTAAGTACCTTCATTTATCGTGGGGCCCCAAGACCACTAGAAGGATTCACAGAACTCAGAAAAGCCGTTACACTCACAGTTGTGGTTTGTTACAGCAGAAGGATAAAGATAAGAATCAGCAAAGAGAAAAGGTATAGAAGGTGGATGGAATTCGTAAGAGACCAAGGAAATGGCCCACAACAAGGGACAGCTACCAGACGCATGAGAGGAGAGAGCCAGTCCTCCAGAACTTGAACAAACAGAGCAATCTGAAGGAGAAAGCAAAAAACAAAAACAAACCCCCCCTCCAAAAAAAAAGACACCAAAACTAATTAAACAGATAAAGATGGAAGCGGAAGCCAGCGAGAAAGAATTGATGCAAATGAAAATTGCATGAATTTTGAATAAAACCAAAGAACCAAAATAATTACTTCGTAATTAAAAAGTCAGGGGCAAGTTAACCAGCACATTATACAGCTGAACTGGACTGTGTAGGTTTTACCGCTAAAGACTTTTTAAAATCCCCCTGCTTTATAAACAGAGCCAGACTTAGATGCCTACGATTACTTTCACCTATATTGACCGCTGGCTTCTCAGTTATTCAACTCATCTGCCTCATCTGCAGTTTCTACCCTTCGCTCTCTTTCCCTGTTCACCTCTTGTGCAGACAAGCTCTTCAGTGGCCCCTAGTCCCCTTCTTGGGGAGGTCTGAGAGGCGGCTGCACCATGTGCCAGTCCTAAAAGGTCCTTTCCCCGCAGGACACAAGAAGAGAGGCAGGAACCACTGCAGAAGAAGCCAGCCAGGGAAATGATACAGGCTCCAAACCATCCCAGAGGCCGGTCTGCCCCTTGGGAGGCTCTGCTTGGAAATGCATTCCCAGAATGTGACTCTGTGCTATTCTCACAGAAGTGCAAAAACACCTTCCCCAAGCGGTGCTGATGGTTTCCAGCTCAGCCTCACCTGTGCAAACTACCATGGGACAACTATTGCTGAAAACGGCCGTACAGCACCGCCCTTTTCAAAGGGTGGATGCTAACATGTTTACATCCTAGTTGATGTATTTCCAGAGCACTAACTTCACACGTGTGTAACAAAAGGGTCCTGAAAATTGCCCAAATTTTCAGATTTCACAGAACCAACCCATCCAGGCAAGTATTTCCCCTCCAGCCTCAAAAAAAAAAAAAAAAAAAAAAAGGGAAAAAAAAGCTGTGTCCAAGAAACTCACTGCATACAAATTCCTCTTTCTCTACCCACTCCATCTACCCTGCCCACCATTCATTGCCCTCCCTCCTCTCCATCACTCCCTCTGAAATCATTTCCATTTATATTAGCCTCTCCTAAGCCTTTTTTTTTCCAGGAGTACATAAATTTGAGAGCTTAACTAAATTGAATATGTCCCTTTAAATAAAGTCATCTCACCCTGTAAAAGTCAGCGCAAAGTGACTCTCTAAGTCGGCTCTCACCCCCAGGGTTAAAGTGCCTGCTATTCAGCGGGGCTTCATGGAGGCTCCCCCGGAAGGGGGTTCTGGAAGGTATTTTGGCTTGCTACATGCAAACGCAGCAGCCAACGGATCTCATCATTTCTAAATGTCAGCCTTAGTATAATCCCTCTGACCCATTCCAAAGCTTATAGGTCACAGAACACTTTATCTGGCAGTGCCTTTTATATATTTTTTTTTCAAGTTTAAAGTGTTATCCATTTTCCCTTCCATCCCCCTCTGAAGGAGACCTGGCCCCTCTATGCATATGGTGAGTAAGGCATCAAGGAATCCAAGCAAATGATAAAAATATGTCTGCAGGGAAATAAATTTCTTTTTCCGAAATCAATCATGTGCTATTCACACAAGTAAAAGAAATAGCCTGAAACTCCCCTTATCTCGTCGCCTCACTCCACTCAGGCATCCATGCAAACACTTCAAGGCCAGAGGCTTTCTCTCCCGGTCTTCTTTCTCCCACTGGGGAAGGGAAGGGAGGCTGAGATACGTGGACCGACGGGCCGAGGGGGCATGATGAGCATGAAATGACTGGCTGGCTGTCATCGCGAGAGGGAGCCGGATGGTCCATTATCCTGTGCAGACAGTGTGCGTAGCGCTCAGCGCCGGGGAGAGGACAGGCGTCCTCCTCCGCTCAGCTCAGAATAGAAATGGGACTTGGTATTAGTCCCAGCTGCCCGTTCTGCACCATTTTGATGTTGGTGTCCATGGCTCCTGGCTTTGTGGGGAACAGGGGTATAGCTGTAAATGGCACCTACAAACCCTGTTTTATAATGGAGAGCAGTGATGTGGCCGAGCCATGGTTCTTAGCCACGTCACGGAAAGGGGAGCCTTCCCTGAAATTCCCCAACGCCTTGGAGAAGGCTCTGGGCCAGGCTGCCTAGGGGCCGTCCTGCTCTGCTGTTCACTGAGTGAGTGACCATTCCCCAGCCTCCCAGCCTCTCCAGCCTGGAGATTACGTGGGGTTGTTGTTCGGATTAGATAAAATGTGCATTTAAGCGCTTAACCCATCATGCAGCCTGCGGTAGGAAGTACTTCAGTGTTTAGGTGGGGAAGGGGCTGTATCCAACCATGATTAGTGCTGTTTACAGAAACCTGTCTCCAGCCACTAAAACTGTGTATTTTATGTTGAGGGGTCCTGACTTGGTGCCAAGGGGTGCCTACCTCTGAAGACCTCATAATATGTTAGAGGCTGAAAACGTCTTCCCTGGTATCTTTGGGTGACAGAGTAAGAGACAAATGGGGAAACCAGGGCAGACTAGAGTAAATTGCCATTGACTCCAGTGGGTGTACCATGATTGACCAAAACTTCAGGGTTGCCCACATCTTAAGATAACTTTCTATCTGAGTTGACTTGGAAAAAATATTTTTAAGCCTAATTCTACCTTTTGCTTTATGCTGATAATTCCTGTGGATTTCCGGGAAAACAATATTTGCTTAAAAACAAAAAGAAGTGTGGTGGGGCGGGGGGGAAGCAATAAATTTTGCTCTTGGCTGGACTCAGTGACTTCTGATAGTCTCGTTTTTAAGGTATTAAATGAGAGGTATTTAAAGCTAAAAAGAATAAAATAGAGAGGGCCTAAAAAGTGCTACTCATTCTGCCTTGTATCATATAATCAATTAAAATTAAAAATCTTTACTTGCTTAGGAATCAAGTGGCTAACATAAGCTGGGGACAGTACCAGGCTCTGATCTATTTATCTGTTATCTCAAATCCACACATTATGTTGTCCATGTTAGAGAAAGAGAAACTCAGAGGGTGGCATGACTTTCCCAAAGACACACAGCTGGTCAGTGTCAAGGTCAACCCTCGAGTCCAGGTCTATCAGACCCCGAGTCCATTCTCTCTGTATTTTACCTTTCCATCCCCAAAGGAACAATCATCTAAGACAATTAGGGAGCTAAGGTAGAATTTTAATAGTTCGCAGTCTTGTCCTAATGGAGAGCAGAATTCGGATATGTAAGATAAAACGGGACCCTTCATGCAAAAGGGGGACCACATGGAGTTGAACGTGAATGTCTGAACCGAGAATGAAGCTCTGGGCCTGAACTTCCTACTCGCCAATTTGCATGAGACCCTGAAGGCCTGACTTGAAGGTGCTGGTTAATCATCGGTGCCCCTCCCAGCCCTGCTCATCCAGGGGTGGCACTGACAGCCGGTGGGGACTCGGAATCCAACATCACCTGCATTCGGTTTCCCTTCCCAAACTCTCCCCACTCAGACACCACAGCCTATTCTAATGATCTCCCTCCCTGTCTGCATGATCTTCTATTTATTTCCAAAGAGTACTTTTTATTAACCCTCCATCCATTTCATAGCTTTCAAATCCCCAGCACCTTTCAGAATCTCTTTACTTGGAAGCTACCCCGCTTCCCTCTGCTTCTTTCAGTTCCCAAAGGCCTGGGGAACACTTCACAAGTAGGACTTCACCAGCCAAACGCCTCTACTTGGAATCACATCCTCCCCCACTTTTTTTTTAATTTTCTAATCTATTCTATTGGCCATAAGATCACATTCCAATTAGTTTATGGGTACACATTCATAGATACCCAGCAATTATTTCATTTGGCACTTCGGTTCACAGGGGTTTTATATTCAAAACATGTAACATTAAACATTCATACCTAAGAATTATAATTTTTAACAGATTTTTTTCTAATTGTGAAAGCCTTATGTGCATCTTCCATGTGAAATGCCCATTCTGGAAAACATCAAGACATTCTGGAAAGGGATTTAATGAAATAAATCCTTGGGCTCTTGAGATAATGGAAGGATTTTATCTTTCCATGCCCATTTTCAACCTTCTTTAAAATGTAGTCAAGGGTCTCCAATTCCCATTCACCAGCCTGGTTTCTCACAGCACAGCCTCTGGGCAGCTCAGTGTTTCTGAGATGCTCCCCTACTTTTTAAAGTGCATTCAGGCTGCCGTTTACTGGGGAGGTTTAGGGAGCCAGTAAAACAACGCCTTCAGCACCATCCAAACTTGGTACCAGTATCCCCCACTGTGCACCAGTGAGGAACCTGACCTTGGAAGGTGGCATAGCTCGTCCAAGGTCAAGTAGCTGGTAGAAGGCTGAGCTGGGGATTAAACCATGATCTAAACCGTGACCTTTAATTATGCGGTGCTCCTGCGAGTAGAGAAAGAATGTGTCAGGTACTTAGAACCAAGGAGAGATTCAGTGTGTGTTAGCGGCCGAAATGAGTTCTAACAGGGGGTTCCTGTAAGCATCTTTCAAACATATTTCCTAGGAACAGAAGTACAAGGTCGGAGTGAAACAAAAAATCTTCAAGGATCAGGCTTCTGGAGAAAACAGTCCAGACTCTGCACCACCTCACTGGTGAGCTGTATGAGTTTGGGAAAGTTGGTTGGGAAAGTCAGTGTTTACTTGTTTATTGACTGGCTCTGTGCCCCCGGAATAGAAATCCCCATCAAGCAGGCAGTCTGTGTTTTCTTTTCTTTTCTTTTCTTTTCTTTCCAGGAATAGAAATCCCCATCAAGCAGGCAGTCTGTGTTTTCTTTTCTTTTCTTTTCTTTTCTTTCCACCCAGAACAAAGCCTAGCTCAGACCCGGTCTTTAATAAATATTCGTCACCTGAGTACAGACTTCTTTTCTGCCACTTGTCTCCCAAGGTCGTTAGTCAAGTGTGTTTGTTTACTGTCCTTTTCTTGCCTTGCACCCCACTTCATCATCAATCAGTCATCACCATCATCATCCCCACCCAGGGTTTCTGGGTCTCTCAGAATTTTAGCAACAGAAGGATTTTTTTGTGATTAGCTAGCCACATATCTGATGAGGTGCATGGTTGTAACAGTGAACGTCTCCATAACATCCAACACTTACAGGCACCGTGGAAGAGCGAAGCAGGTAATTCTCACTACAAAAATCCCCACTTCCGAGGTGATACAATTAAGGCTTAGAAAGCATAAGAACTAACTACCCTGGGTTTGCACAGTGCAGAGCCAGGAATTGTACCTGAAACCGTTTGATTCTAGAACCCTGGCTCAAACAGTACATGAAGAGCTTGACAGACTTGGGGTGAAAACGTAACTCTTTTATGCAGAATACAATGCTCTTTCCAAGACTTTGCCTTGAATCCTATGCCATGCTTAACCCACGAGACGAGAATGCAGAATTTAATACAATCCCCCCGGCTCTGAGATCAAAGGCAATTTTCCTCTTCACAATGTGTGTGGACAGAGAGGTTGCCTAGAGAGTAGCTGATGGCGCGTCTTCAAGCTGAGCTGGAAACCTGGGACTCGGACAGTCTGCAGGCAGAGCACGTGCGCAAGGGTGGGCCTCTGCAGCTGGCAGGTGCACAGTGGCAAGTGCGGGGATTCCTGAGGGGAAGTCGGAGGTCATAGCCCTCTTTTCAGTTAGACTGTTCCAGGCCTGCCACCTCTGGGTACCACTGCGGTTCAGACAGACGGTGCCTGCTTGTGGGCAGGGCGCTGGAGCATTCGCACCAGGTGCTCCTATCAGCTGCTCCACATGAGGCGAGAGAATCACCACCCCCAGGCATCCTGTCACCACAGCAGGGCTTCTGGATGGGCAACTGGACAGCTGGTGCAGGTCTTGCTGTGTAGAATTGGGGGCCTGGCAAGAGAATCTCTGAACCCACTATTAATGTCCCTACAGTTCCCATCTAAGAAAACAATGTCAACTTCCCGGATCTCCATTTCAGGAAAAAAGAAAAAAAAAAAAAAGAAGGTTACATTGCACTGCTTACGATACCACTTCAGCTGTTGAAACAGAGCCCAAAATAAGAATGACTATAGCAGGGTAGCTTGTTATTCTGTCATCTGAGAGTCTACACAGAGCAGCCCAGGGCTGTACAGGGCTCCACAGTGTCAGACAACCAGATACTTTGGCATCTTCAACATGCAGATCCTTTTCACTCATGGTCCAAGATGGCTGCACCAGCTCCTTCCATCATGTTCATATTCCATCCAGCAGAAATGGAGAGCAGGGAAAGTTGAAGGGGAGAATATGTCTGTTTCTTTTAAAGCTCCAGCAGAGAAACAGCACTCAGACCTCCCGCTCACATGCCATTGGTCAGAACGTAGTCAAGCCGCCAAACTAGCCACAGGAGACTAGGAAATGGAGTCTTTTAGCTAGAAGCCATGCAATGAGGTAAATCTTAGGAATTCTATTGCTGAAGAAAAGGGAAAACAGATTTCAGAGGGAGCAAGCATTCCCTGATACGAACTTCCCTTTTTACCAACCAAATATTTATGCAAAGTCTTCCTTCTAGGCATGGAACTCCCTTTCATTATTCCCAAGAGAAGCAAACTGAAATTGCCCCCAGTCCCTGCACGCAGCTGAAATCTAGTAACTCTGGGTTCTGTACAGCCCTCTCCATTAGATCTGTTAGAGATACCCACAGTCTGAGCTACCAAAACGTCACTGTCCCCATAGCAACATGGTTGAGTGGAGTCAGGACAACAGCAATGAAAATTCCCACTCAGAAAAGGAATGAATGAAAAAACACAGCAATTCTTGTCTATAGCAATTTTCACGTCCTGTTGGGCAGTGAAACAAGTTCCTTGGACGGGCTGTCTGGCAGCTCCTGGTTTTCTCAGAGAAACACCTTTGTCCATTATCCTCCATGGTCTTGTGTGAAATGGTTACTGGAGAGCATTTGTCTCTTGAGAGCTGCTGTTTCCTGATGGGATGTATAAGAAAGTCTGAGGTCAGTTGGGGGAGTTTTGCAGACCAGGCTTGCAATTTCTTTGGAAATACTATTTCCTCAAAAACCTAAAGCTATATTTGCTTCCCGACACTTGTAAGTTTAAGGAACTACACTCAGACTTGTCATCAGGATCAAGGACTTACTGTGTATAAAAACTCGTGTTTATTTGTTGGCCTCTGTGCTCTGCCCCAGTATCCTCTTCCCTTCTCTTTATGGTGACTTTCTCCAGAAGAAGCTTCCATCTGAAACAAAAACTTTGGATGGGAAGACAGTGCCTATCATCTGACTTTGCCGCTTAGATGGTTCGCATTGTCTGGCTAACAGCACAGACGCCAGAGAAAGGCTTGGGACCGCTGTGCCGTCTTCTGCTATGGCTATTTCTTCATCCGTTTGAGCTCATCTTATTGGTGGCCCTTCAAACAGCAGAAGGAGCACTCAACACACACCAGCATCCTGAGTTTTTCCCACTGCTTCCCCTGGAGTCACGTTTTCTGTTGGCATGAGGCTTGCTCTCTGAGCTGTGGCAGATTTTACCCAGTGTTTCCCCATGTCGCACCAAGCAGCACCAGTTTGTCAGCTGCAATGTCCTATGTCTCTGCTACCCACTGCTGGCCCCAAAGTAAATGCCTCACATTGTCTGTCTTATTGTGGTAGCACTCCACGTCCAAACCCCACATTCTAGATTAGTGGAGTTACTAGTTAAGTTGCTCAAACAAGAGCTAAAATAACAGTGAATTAAACAAAGGCGTGAATGTCTCTTTCTGGGACAGTCTGAGGTGACACAGCCCTGGGCTGCACCAGTGGCTCTGCTTTGCATTTTCTAGGGCTTGTTTCAGCTGCTGCCGCGTTCCAACCATCAGAATGGGAGAAGGCCGTGGGGGGACCATGACCCTTATTATGGGGATAACATGAAACTCACATGACTCCCTTTTACAGAAACCTGTCTCCAGCCACTAAAACTGTACATTTTATGTTGAGGGGTCCTGAATTGGTGCCAAGGGGTGCCTACCTCTGAGGACCTCATAATGTGTTAGTGGCCACCCCTAGTTTTGAATGAGACTAAGAAATGAGTCTTGAGTTAGACAAGCATGTATTCTAGGCATCTGTTACCAGAAGAGCAGGAGAAAGGACAGCAGGGACAAGCTGTGGTTTCTGCCACCAGCCTGGACAGGCTCTTTTCAGGACTGATTTCCCCTAAAATTGGATAAAATTTGAGACAGCTTTTGACTCAACTATCCAGTTGTGAGCCTAGAAGCAGAGAAGGTGGGGGCAGAGCAGGACGGAGCTGGTGAATTCAGCATTCACTGTTCCCTGTCTTGTTCTCGCCATGAAGGTAGTTTGAAAGTGAATTGAACTCCCCTCAGAGAAATCTCAACCTCCTCAGCCAAAATAAGACAAAATTTCTTTGACTGTAACAAATCTTGAAAGTAGAGATGTCAATTCTGGGATGGTGACAGGCTGAAGGTAGACCCAGTGTGTTTTAAAAAAAAAAATACATAACAGAGGATGGGTAAATTCTGCTTTAGTAAAAGTGAGCATATCTTTATTAGAGTTGACAGAGATCATTAAGAAGTGAAAGCAGGACCCGATGTATTGATGACATCTCTAGAACTTGGCCTCACCACCACAGGCTGTATTCGGTGGAGTATGTGTTTTCCTGTCTCGTGCAGTAAAATCTAATCTCACATAAGTTTTTATATGTTCAAAGTGATAGATAAGCCTTCTAAAGTATAGTTTAAATCAATATTCTATTCCCCAAGTTAACTGAAACTGTGGGTTCATTTAATGAATAGATATTCATGCAACTTTAAAAACACATAGCTATCACAGAAAAAAAATGAGAGGAGGGTACCCAGAAAAGACTGTACTTCACAGAATGTACTTGAAATAAATAGTGTATAAACATATTCCACATTGCTGAATAAAATATTGTATGTTGTCTTTTGCAGGCTGGCTTTATCAGCCAGCACAGAAACAAGACACCTGAGATTAACAGGAAAATGATTCAAACAATAACAATAATACTGAACATGTATAATATATACATGTATGCTTTGTAACCCAGTTGACTCTTTTAATTATCCTAATAGGCACTATTATTTTTTCATGTTTACAAATTTTTAAAAAGAATAAGGCACAGAGATAGTAAGTAACTTGCCCAAAGTCACACAGCTGTTAAGTAGTAGAACCAAGCTTCAGAGCTGATCAGTTAATCAGGAGATCTTGAATACTTTATCACCCAACAGATAGGAACTGGGTTCTAACAGATCTTAGCGCTTAGTTATTTGGATTGGTGGAAAATTAGAACAAATCAGGATACTTCAGTATTTATGGCTTCCGTGTGCTAGATCCACAAAGAATCTTTGACCCCTGGTGAGTCCACTGTGCCCATCTTCCTCTACCTTTCCAAGTTCCTCTGTCCTAAAACTGTACCTTGGTAGAAAACAATAACCCTCAAGTAAATTGCCTCAAGGCAGCACCAAACCCTAATGTCCAAATAATTCATTTCTCAAAAGCCTTCAAATACAGTTAGGAGTGGTGATCAGTTATGGCTTCCACAATTCCCTAAGACATTGCTGGCACTGTAACCGACTTCAGGTGTCCTGATACACCCCTGGGGGTAGGAGGTGAGAGGAAACAGTTACAAATAACTTCCAGTACCAGCCATCGGTTTTCTATAATTTAAACTACAGAGTCACGTCCAAATCTCAAGGTCTGAGACAAAAAATGTGGTCATAACAGACAAGAGCAGAGGTCAGCAAACTGTTTCAGTAAAGGGCCAGACAGCAATGCTGCCCATGACAGCTCAGAAGTTGTCACAGACAGACATAAAATGATTGGGTATAGCTGTGTTCTAATAAAACTTTATTTACAAAAAAAAAAATGCACCAAGTGAATTTGGCCCACAGACCAAGCATTTGCAGATGAGTTATCCCAGAATTCTTCAGAAGCACAAAATGTCACACAATCTCCAAGTTGAGGAATTCTCTTATGAATGGCCAAAGGATGTCCCTTTATTGTTTCTGGTGTAGTCCTAATTTCCAAAGTTATATCCTACTTTTCCTCTAAACATGCTCATGCTTGTGAGAGGAATGCCAATTTTTAGCTCAGAAAATGTATTTGTCATACCATCAATAAGTGATGTGATGCAGAGGAAGTTACTGCTAGAACATGCAATCTGTCCAAAACAAACAATGTGCAAGGTAGTCAAAGACATGTGGTTACTCTGCCGCCAAGTCCCATGCCCTGCTAGGAGGTTATAAGAGTATCTGACTCATCTAAACGTGGTGTCTCCACTAGAACTTGGCTTTGGCTGATGGGAACAGAAAATCAATCGAGAGAATTGAGCTCCACCATCCTTCAGGCATGGAATCCATCACCAAGTTCACAAGATGGACACAAGCCATGATTCCAGGCAGGAGGAGGAGGAAGAGCGAGGAATGAAAAGAGATCCCTTCCTAGCTGAGTGAGCCCTTTAAAGGGTTCACAATATGACTTCCACTCATGGCTCATACTTCCCCGTCAGCAAGGGAGACTGGGAACTGCAGTCCTCTACTGGGGCTCACTGTCTCACCAAATAAATTAGTATATTTCAGGAAGAATGGAGAATAGTCATACGGTAGGCCACCAGCCATCTCTGCCACATAAGTCTGACACAAAGATGAGTTCTCTTCTCTCTCTTTTTTGGTGTTCTAGTTATTCTCAGAAGCTAAGGTCAATTGAGTAAGGTGAAACTCCTCTTTCTGCCTGGCATGATTACACACAGTTCTATTTCCATCAATCCTTTTTTGCTAATTTTTTTACACTTACACATTACAAATGGGAATTCCCTCCCAGGAGATGATGGCCAAGCCTGTTGGAGGTGGGACTTACTTACTTTGATAAAAAATCTTTTGTTTGTTTGTTTTTGTTTTTTTAACAATTTTATTGAACTATAGTCATTTTACAATGTTGTTTCAAATTCTACTGTAGAGCACAAATCTTCAGTTATACATGAACATACATATATTCATTGTCACATTTTTTTCCCATGAGCTACCGCAAGATCTTGTATATATTTCCCTGTGCTATACAGTCTAATCTTGTTTATCTGTTCTACATTTTGAAATCCCAGTCTGTCCCTTCCCACCCCCCGCCCCCTTGGTAAGTCTTTTTTGAATGTTGATAAGTCTTCACTCCTCTTCCTCTCCACCTCCTACCATAAGACTCATTCTCTGCTTTATCTGCCTGCTCTGAGCCCTCGAAAGCTGCCTTCTGTGCATGACATGACCCAGCCTCTTTTCTCACTGGCTTCCGGTTGAGTTGGCCAATGGGATGCCCAAGCAGGAGATTGGAGGGCAGGAGACGAGAATGGTCAGACATAGACACTCCCCGTTTCAGTCTTTCTTGCTTGGGTGGGGTTCTGGTGGGAGCTACCTCTGTGACAACAGCTCCTGGGAGTAGCTGACTATCTTACACTACATTTCCTCTGATTGTGCTCCAAGACCTGGGGTGATAAGAGCTTCCACTGAGTGCTTCAGTGTCCCCTGATGGTTCCTCAACCTTGCCATGACCCTGTAAATATTCTCTTCACTGGAAGTCTGTTTGGAGTTGTCCTTTTTTCAACCAGAACCCTGGCTGATACGTCTTGTAAATGACTTGTGAAGCCATCCTCCCAAAGATGGAAGAAACTTGAACTGAAGATGGGAAAACCTGGGATTACTCCCCCTATTTTCAGAATGCTCAGAGAGCAAATTATAGAGACAGTTGAAAATGAGAAGGCACCCCCATATTCACAATGCAAAACACATAAAACAAACTGTAAAGACAACGAGTAATTCACTTGTGACATCCTGTGTTCTCAACATTTACACCTGGTACCTTTCACTTCATTCTTCCAGGCCAAGGTCAAGGTCATCCCATCTTTGAAGCCTCTGCTCATCACCCACTCCCACCCTCGGGTGGCCTTTTCTGTGCCTTATAAACCATTCACGCATAGGAGATTGCAATTGTCTGTTGACATATTAAACTCCTGCCTGGACTCTGTGATTCTGAGTGGTAGGAACCCTGCCTTGTACCTCTGTGTTCACAGCACCCAACCTAGAGTCTGACACCCTCTTCACTGAGACCATTTAGAGAGTAGCACTTGGTGGATCACAAGAGTGAGCTAAAAGGAAGCCAGCGTGGAAGGAGTCGTTTGACTAAGTGTATGTTGTAAGATCTTGAATCTGATCCATGAAGAGGATGGCGGGACAAGGGACAGACTGGAGAATCTGGAAGGGAATGGATAAAGGCGGGGAGGAGTCCGATTTGTTGACTGTGGGCCACGTGGATCAGTCCGGTACAACTGTGGGCGAGATATTCAGAGCCCAAAGACTGACGTTCAGAGAGACGAGACTGGAGATGATGTGTGGGGTGTCGTCTACAGGGAGGTAATTAGAGAAACATGAGCAAGGGACACGTTTCCAAGGGCAACAGCGAAGAGCAGGTCTAGGCTCTTCAGTCTCCCACCTTCTTCCCCAGGTCAGCGTTCTCTTGGATGCACAGGGTTAAACCCGCCATCTTCATCACCATCAGCGCCAGCAGATCAAACACCGAGCTAATTTGCTAACACTATTAAATACATAAAGCCATCAGAAGTAATTTAATGCTTATCAGATGTGCTTACTCTCTAATAAACCCTCACCTACCTCTTATTTCAGCCTAATGATCAAAATGGATTCAGAAAATGAATATATAATGAAGGCTCCTTCCATTTATTTCCATGAAAGAATTAGAAGGGGGTTTAGATGGAAAGGGGGGATTGGCATTTAAGGGGGCCTTTAACTGCTTCATTGATTTCTATTTCATTTTGGAGCGTGTGACGCACGGCTGAGATTTGTCAACCTTTCATTAGCCTGGGTAATTCATCATAGTTAAATATCAGATATTCAGGATACAGATGCATTCCCACCGTTTAGCATGCATTGAATATCCTTCAATTTACAAAGGGAATCGCTGAGTGTCGGCCAAATAGAGAAGCCAGTTTATTCATCAGAGGAAGCCCTGTGGAGGGAAAGATCAGCACGAGGCTAACCATCCGGCCAGGGGACACTCGCAGTCCTGTGCCCTAATATCACCGGTCATCACCTTCACCTTCTTTCTGTAAATCCATACAAATCTGTCTCTCATTTATAATCACCTCTGTCTTCCCCCACCCTGCTGAGGTGGCGGTAGAGAGTCTCGTAGTTGGAAGAGATGCTGTTCATCACCTGGTTTAAGCCCACAGGCCTGCACTTTTCAAAAGCAGACCTTGATGAAATCCAGTGTGTGCCACTCGGATACCCCCAGTTCTTTCAGCCTCTTGGAGTAACTCGTTCACTAACATCGAGATAAATATAATAAATTCCTGTGTCAGTGGGCACCCTGTCCAGTGCCCTCCTATGGAGTCTGCTGGCTCCCTTGAAACATTCACTCACAGTTTCTGTCCTCAGAGAAATGGGTCTTATTTGAGCTTCTCCACCTATAGATGTTCTGTCTCTTCCTTACACCAAGCCCGCTGTGGACCATGGCTTCTTTCTTGTGATTGTCAGACCATGACCATAAAACCACTCACATATTCGTTCACTCATTGAAAACAAATCAGGTCACCTATTGGGTGTCAGACACCGAGTTACCCAGTCCATGGGCATGAGAGACACAGCTGTTAGAGCAGGCAGGTAGCTAGATATGAGCAGAGAAAGGGGGATGCAGACCAAATAGCAGAAACTGGGCAGAAAGGAGGGGCATGGGCCCAGTGCAGGAAATCCTATATCCTGTAAGCACCAGGACAGACAAAGAAAAGCAGGAACCTCTGGGCTGATAAGCAGCCACACCTTTTAGGGCGACAAGTGGCTTGGAGGCTGACCAAGAAAGGTGGGAAAAGGCAGGACTCTCCAGTGTCCAAATGTAACCTTTTGCTCATTAAGCCCTCATTTCAGTAAAATTAGCCTTGCAATTAGAAGTACCCATCATGCACCAACGCCATGACACTTCCGATTCAGAATAAATAAGGACAAAATTCTCTCCTCCCTTTGGGAAGGTGGAGTTGGGATGAAAACCAGAGAACACAACCCCGAACCCTTCCCTCCCCAGTGAATATTATGCCCATTTATTTTTACACCGCGTAGGCTCGCATTTCCTTGTGCCCCCAGGAGGGCTGGCATGAAATACCGAGCCGCGGGAGCACACGGCAGACTTAGGAACAGGGACATGCACCTCTAACTTGAAGTCTGCACTATCGCCTGGGCAGGGTACTTTACATAGCCCAGTAATTATAAATTGACATTGTTCACCTAATTTTACTTCTCTGGGAGATCGTGATGCAGGCTTGAAAAAGCTGAAGTTCTTGCACAGACTCCCCAGAAGGGTAACACCTCTGCCGTTTCACCAAGTGCACTGATACGTCTTCCCTATTTATGCCCAACAAATCAACGTAAGTCTATTTTTTTGCATTTCATGCTAAAAATACTCCCCTACTCCCCAGTCTGTTTAGACGTATGCATTGGATACTAGGAACCTGATGGCAATTCTTTACAGACTTTATTTTTTTTTTCTTTCTCTCCTGACTTAACTCTACTTTAAATTAGTGGGTTTCAAATGAGATGAATATCTAGAGACATGTTTGATTGTCTCTTCTTGGAGGATCCTACTGTCATATAGTGGGCTGAGGTCAAGGATGGCGCAGGACAGCCCCCCTGCAGCAACGGATTATTCAGGCTGGAATGTCAGTGGTGCTGATTTGAGAAATCCTGCTTTAAATAAGTAAGAAGTCAGGGCATGGACTGCTGACACCAACAAACTGATAACAGAACATCTTTTTTTTTTTTAATTAAGATAATTACTCTGAGAATAGTGCTTTACTTAAACAGTAGAAATGGTAACAAACCATAAAGTTAGCCCTAAATTTCATCATTCCTATGTCTAGTTTATCTCTTCTCCTTAAGTCACACAGTTGTCCTGAGGCTGGTGACCACGTTCTTGTCTTGCCACAGAAAGAATTCAGAGAAGAGACAGGGAAGTTAAGAGAGTAAAGTGAGGATTTATTAAGGGATGGATAGTCCACTCTCAAGGGGAGAGCAGGCAGGCTCAGGTGAGCAGCTGCCCTGAGTTTCTTTGGCAAGCTGGTTACATAGGGTGTGAAAATGAGTGGGCAGAATATTTATTGTGAAGGGAAGGGCTTGGGGTCATATTCCCTTATTTTCAACCCAACTCCACCTTCCCAAAGGAAGGAGGGAATTTTGTCCTTATTTAGTCTGGATAGGAAGTGTCATGGCCTTGATGCATGATGGGTACTTCTGATCTGAAGGCTAATTTTATTGAAATGAGTGCATAATGAGCAAAAGGTTACATTCAGACACTGGAGATTCCTGCCTTTTCCCACCTTTCTTTGTCAGACTCCAAGCCCCTTGTCACCCTAAAAGATGTGGCCGCTTACCAGCCCACAGGTTCCTGCTTTTCTTTGTCTGGCGAGGGGTCCCTGTTGTTTATACAATGTAGGGTTCCCTGCATTGGGCCTGTGCCCCTCCTTCTTGCCTAATTCCTGACATCTGGCCTGTGTCCCCCTTTCTCTGCTCATATCTAGCCGCCTGCCTGCTCTGACAGTCCCAGGAGGGCAGGAGGATGCAGGGAGACTCTGGGAGGCTACACAGACCTGACATTGAATCCTGGCTGTGCCAAAGACTAACTAGAGGGCTTTGGTCAAATTTACATATGCACTCCCTGTTCCCCACCCCAATTTCCCCTTTGGAAAAATGGGAATATGGCCATCTACCCCACAGGGTTGTTGTGGAGATTCATTTGGAGGATCTACGTAAACTATCTGGCCCAGAGTAAGGGCTCAGTAATTGCGAGTTCCCACTCATTCCTACGAAAACCCCTCAGTTTCAAATCACCCTGGTTCCTTGGCATTGCCAGACTCTACTAAGAGCCAGCAAGTACCTAAGGAGAAAAAATGTCTACTAGTGAGATTCCTGGCTCATATATTCCATTACCAAGGGATGGGGCTAGTTCGGATGGGGTTTAAAGGGACATCTGAACTGAACTCTGCCCACTTGTCACTAGTAAGTTTTGGTGCTCATAGATTCCTATCACTTGCACATTAACCAGCTGAATGGTCCAACAGCCCTCTGAGGAGCAGCAGTCTCAAGAACGGTTAAATGCAAGTCTGAAAGCAAGAAGCTGAAGCAAATATATCCTAACACAGCCAGTCTGTGATGCGTTCTGGGAAATGACTGAGAATGTGGTCCTAGGGCAGAAGCCACTGGGTCAACACTGGTGACTGTAGGTCAGAGCCAAGGTCACGCTTATTACTCCTGGGGCCTCTTCAGCTTTCAGTGAAAATGTAAGTGCCCTTTAAATGTAGCCCCCCCAAAATTAGTCTCCTTCCAAAGAGACTCGCAGTTGAAGAGACGAGGTGATACTGGTGAGTAGGGTGCGAGGTGTCAAATTCAAAAGCCTTTTCCTTGGTTTTAGTAGGAATGTGCCCTAATGTATGATTTCAGAGCTATTCATGAGATTCCAGTTGTCTTTGCAAACCAAACTGAGGCAAAATGCATCACACAGTGATGTATGCAAGCCTTTTGACCCGGCAAGTCTGCTTCTAAGTATCTCTCTTGTCAAAATACGCATGCAGGTATGCAAGGACATGTGCCCAAGAATATTCACTAGTAACATTACTTGTGATAAGGGAAAACTGGAGGCAACTTGAATACCCATCAGTGGTAAATATGTTACATAAATGATGTCTCATCCATTCAATGGAATACTACATTTAAAAAAAATTGAGTTGGCTCTATTTGTATACACATAGTCAAGAGTGCTATAAAATATTATTGCATCCAGAAAACAAACTTTAGAACAATATATAAAGTATAATCACATTATTTTAAAGACAGGTGGAGAGAATTTCATCTACAGAAAAATTCTCGGAGGCCACAAACAAGCACTGTAAAATGGTAACAGTGTCCACAACTGAGAAGTGATTGCAGAGAAAAACAAAAGCCTAGAGACAGAGACTTGCTTTTCTCTACTTCTGTGTTGTTCATTTTCACAGTCATGATATATTATGATACAATTTAAAATAACTGCTTTATTTTCATTTTGCACACATGTGTACACACAATTCACACACAGAAAATAGATGTAGTAGTTGATAGATATACTAGATAAACCTTTCATTGATCTTTAAATCAGCCAAAATTACATCAGGAAAACAAAAATCATTTTAAGTAATGGTTTTAATATGGGAAATTCAGGCAGTCTTGAGGAGCCACACAGGCACTTTCAGCCTGAAGCACCAAGTTCCCAGGAATCCACTGAGAAGCCTCCAGAATTGTCAGTATCTTCTGGAAATCTCCCACGAAATGTTTCAGTCTATAGCAGCAAAAAGAGTTGCTCTCAAGGGCTTACTGCCAAGTTCCTACATATCCCCGCATATCTGGACAGCAGCTGCCACTGAATCATAGTGGCCTGTCGTGGGTTCTGACTAACATGCTTGCACGAGTTACTTTCATTGGCAAACTCAAACCCAGAACCATACAATGAGGGGGAAATGCAGTTCTCAGCTTCTCTTCTCTGATACAGAAGAGGCTTTAGAAGGAGATGGTGGTGATGCTGAGTTGACAACAGGTAATCCAAAGGCATTTTTCACAGAAATATGACAAACAATCCTAAAATACGTATGGAACCACAAAAGACCCCAAATAGCCAAAACAATGCTGAGAAAGAACAAAGGTGAGGCAGCACACATCTTAGTTTCAAACTGTATTTCAAAGCTACAGTTATCAAGACAGTATGGTATTGGCATAAAAACAAACACATAAACCAATGGAACAGAATCAAGAGCCTAGAGATAAACCCACAAATATACAGTTAACTAATATTTGACAAGGAAGCCAAGAACCCACAATGGGAAAAGGATAGTCTCTTCAATAAATGATGCTGGAAAAACCGAATAATCACATGCAAAAAGATGAAGTTGGACCTCTATCTAACACCACTCACAAGAAATTAACTCGAAATGGAGTAAAAACTCAAATTTAAAACCTGAAGCTGTAAAACTCCTAGAAAAAAACATAAGAGAAAAGCTCCTTGTAATTCAGCAATGATTTTGGGGGATATGACACCAAATGCACAAGCAACAAAAGCAACAAACAAGTAAGACAACATCAAACTAAAAGGCTTCTGCACAGCAAAAGAAATGATCAACAGAATGAAAAGGCAACCTACAGAACAGGAAAAAATATATCTGGTAAGGAGTTAATATCCCAAGTTTATAAGTAAATAATCAATAGCAAAACAAATGATCTAATTAAAAATGGGCAAAGGATCTGAACAGACATTTTTCCAAAGAAGATGTGCAAATGGCCAACAAGTATGTAAAAATGTATTCAGCAACATTAATCTTCAGGGAAATGCAAAATCATGACGAGATATCACCTCACACCTGTCAGAATAGCTGTCATCAAAACGGCAACAAATAACAAGCGCTGGTGAGGATGTGGAGAAAATGGAACCCTTGGGCACTGTTGCAGCCATTATGGAAAACAACATGGAGTTGCTCTAAAAACTGAAAATAGAACTACACTGTGATCCAGCAATTCTACTTCTCAGCATATTTCTGAAAGAAATGAAATCACTATCTCAACAAAAGCAGATAACCACACACAGTCGACCCCTTTGTTCTTTCAGCAACCCATACACAGCACTGTTATCCATATTTAACTTCTGAATAAAGGCATGCTTCCGCCTTGCAACTATTCCTTGTAAAATTGAAGATGTGCTCATTTTTTCTCCTAAAGTGCAGACACACATCTTATATGTTAATTTATCCATCTCTAGGTAATATCCGTCCCTTTTCTAGTTCAGTCACAATCCCTTCTTGATGTCTTATAAGTTAAATAACCAAATTTGAGTGAATTACAATTAAACCACTTTATACCTCTTCTTAGGGCAATGGGAAAATGTAAAAATAAATAATTATAACACATAATAATAATAAATGCAAATACATCAAAGCAAGTAAGCACCAAGCAACTAAGAAAATATGTAAGCAACCACAATCCTTATTCCTGCCACTGGTCACATGGTCGTAGTTGGTGTTGTAACTTACTTCTTTCGCTGTCCATTCCATTTCTCTTTGCCCTCCCTCAGTACCTCACCTAGTCTTGGTGCTTTACCTGTCAAGGTGACTGAAGCCTCTATTAATAAAGGATCTATACTTGTATTAGGTTACTATAGTTTTCCATTAATTTTTTTAAACTCAATTTTTAAAGCAGTTTTAGGTTCACAGCAAAATTGAGAGGAAGATGCAAAGATTTCCCGTATACCTCCTACCCACTCATATGCACAGCTTCCCCCATTATCAACATCCCTCATCAGAGCAGTACATTTTTTTACAATTGACGAACCTACGTTGGCATGTTACAGTCATCCAAAATCCGTAAGTTACATCACAGTTCACTCTTGATGTTCCATTTGCATGGTGGTGAACCTAACCTTACTTGGTAATCAGAATCACCATCTCAGCAAGTTCAGAGCAGTATTCCTTTCTTTGCCTGTTGATTCCATAGCATAAGGATCCCAAAGGGCCGGGGGCCAGTCTCAGTTTCCAGTTCAGCAGAACTTATGTCATGTATCTGGAAAAAGAGGTCCTTTTTTGGGAACCAAAACCATCAAAGCAGCAGAGGCCAGGTTGTAAGAATAGAAGCAAAATGTCATTACTGGATCATTAGGGAGAACAGTTGTAGAAGTCACTACGAAATCTTCCTTTTGGCTCCCAGAGTCATGTATTCTGCCTATGGAAGAAAGGATATTGTGTATTACATGCAGTTGACCTTTGAACAATGTGGGGGGTTAGGGTCACTGATCCCTGACACAGTCAAAAATTCAAGTATAACCTCATGGCCAGCCTTTCATATCTATGGTTCCACATCTCACATTGGGTTTTCACCCACCAGTGTTATAACTAAGTGTTCCACTGGCCATAGCATCGCCAGATTAGGCCAACTTCTTTGTGTAAGGCCAGTGAATTCCATGGGTATGAACTCATTGCTATACTTCTCTCATTCTAAACTGAGTTCTTGGTCAGAAAAGATGCTGTGTGAAATATCATCGTGATAAATGAGGCATTTCAAAAATGCCACATGGTAGTGCTGGCAGAAGCATTCTAGGGAGGACAAATTGTTGCTCCTTCCAAGAACTGGAGCCATATCAGGAGTTCAGGCTTAGTCCCTGTTGTTGGCAGGTTGGGCACTCACGTTGTGTTGCCACCTGACTGTTGAAAGCTTCTTCTTCAGTAGTTGTCCTTTGATTAGCACTCACATAGGCACAAATATATTCACACTTGGTGCCCATTCTGAGAGCTCCATCTCCATATCTCATCCCCCAGACCTCCTGTCACCAGTGTTCTAACCTCGTTTTGTTCCAAGTCCTTGACCACCAGCCAAACCATCACCCACCGCCCAGGAATCACTATAGGTGCATATCACTGGTCACCCATCCAGGCAAAGTGAACAGCCAGGTGCATGGTTCAGAGTCCTGCCCACTGGAAGGAGTTCCCTTTTATCCTATTCTTTAGGGACACTCCGGACTAAGACTCTAAAGCTGCAACCATGCAATTTTGAAGGATGCTAGCTTACCATGCTGTTTGCCTATCCAGTAGTCATTCCGTATTTCTCTTTTGCAGAAATAAACTCGATTTTGTTCAAATATTCACAACAGTATGTTACAGGAAGGTAGATTCAATCCAGGATAAGAATCGTAGCTGCTGTAAATCTATCCAGGTAGCCCATTCCTATACACTAGTGATTAATTTAGGGTTGCTCACATGACTTAGTTCCAGGCAACGGGACCTGGCAGAGATTCTTTTCTTCCAATAAATAGAAATACATGAGAGAAAGCATCTCTCTTATGTGTCTCTTTGCATATCAAGGTGTAAAGTAGTGATTTGAGAACTATGGCTTAGAGCCATGAGAAGAGAGACAAGACGGTAGGAAAAAGTTGGCCAGAACCCAATTGCCATTGAGCTGCTGAATTAGCCATGCCAACAACTGCCCTCCTGCTAGAGAAGTGGTATTTTAAGTCAATTTAGTCAGGTAGTCTGCTGCAATTGAACTGATTTCAGTTTAAAAATAATGTTTCACATGTTCTGTTTACAAGTCCTGTTACCTGGTCATGAGGGCTTTATATAAACATATGGTTAGCAGCTTTGCACAATTTGAACATCTTTTTGGACAATAGGTATGAGAATGGAAGAACAGAGGAGAAAAGATACAAACAAACAAAAATTCGGATGAATTTTTCCCCCCAAGGATTAGAAAGAACAGAAGGTCACCCAGTCCATATCCTCAAATACACACATACACACACACATACACAAACACACACACACACACCCCTTTATATCTCTAGATAGAACCTGGCAAGAATGGGTTTCTGTAGCCTCAGGACCAGGTCTGGGGCAAAGCTGGGGCCAGGATGAAAAGCATGAACTGAGTAATATGGGCAGAACCCACGCAGGCAGGCGTTTCAGGCCAGTCAGAGATTTGGACGGTCTGATTTACATGAAAAAATAAAGCCTCAGTAAGAGCCCTGGACCGGCTCCACACAGTGGTTCTGGGTTAAACAAGGATACTTGGAAAGACAGCTGTCACATTCAGTAGCAATCCACCCTCTCTGAGCTTTACAGTCTGCGCATATGGAAGAGAGAACAGATGATGCCTGCTGCTGGGAGTTTTATTTTTGCACAACTCCTATATCACATTCCCCCGAAATGAACTGATGAATACAGTTGTACAGTTTGTGAATTTATCTTCCGCGAATGAAATCAATATGCTTTTGCAAAGGACTTTGCCCCGCGTTCGCCGGTGAACGTCCGCGTCCCGCTGGGCGGGCGGGACGGAAGGAGCCTCCGCGGCGGGCCGTGCGCGATCTCTGCTGCCACCTTCCGACGCAAACGCGAGGGACAGGCGCACGCCCCTTTTCTCTAGTAAATTGAGATGCCCTGGGGAAAGGCTTGAACCCCAGGCACGGTCCCCTTGGAAGTAATAGAAACAATTTTTCACTGGGCCCCGACAGCGCCTACCCCACCCAACCCATCCTGTGCGCGTGGCCGGCGCAGAAGCATCCCAGGCTCCTCTGTTGTGAGTGCCTCCACAGAACCCAGATTTAGACTCTGTGCCCCCGGGAAGTATTGATCTCTCGGGGTGGTTTGTAACTCAACTCAATAGGAATGGAAGCTTCACTTTCTCAGTGTTCATAGGGGAAAAAAGGGCATTTTGGCTCAGCTGCTCCGGGCCGGTGCAAGGAATGAGAGGCGTGGCAATCAGGACGTGATTAGTCATGTGGCCCCAAGTGCCCCTTCAGGCTGTGAAATCTGGGGACGTGTAACTCATACCCTGTTAAGAAGTTTTCCTAAATCTTTTGTATGACTGACCTCCCTTTCCTCTGAAAGGGAAACATTCCAAAGGCTAAAAGTTTGCACTTATGAGAATGGGTCCTAGCAATTTTCCCATAGAAACTTCCTCTTTGCTTCTTTCCTTTCACCCCCTTTACTCTGAGTTGCTGGCATTTCTCTTCTTCCCCACTTAACAACGGCTTGGAAAAACTATGCACATTTTATTATTTCAATTTCAAACCATCAGGCAGGGCTTCCATCCTGTTCATCACTTTGAATTCTTTCTCTAATGCTAACATTTTTTTAGTCTTCACTTAGAGAAGTGAGCTTGGAATTTTGAGGGCTTTCTCGTCAAACATACGCAGAGAAGACCAGTGGCTTTCCAGAGTTGATTTTCAGATTTCTCTACAGTCATAGCCCTAATCATAGGCAGATAGGCTGATCTCATGCTGGTCAGTTTCCACAGGGCATTGGCCTGACCTGCTCTGTCTCTGGTTCGCCATTGGACCACTTTGCTGTAGCATCCATGACTACTCCCTTCATCAGTCTTTCTCTTCCTCCTATTCAGAAATGTGTTTGGCTCTGTGTTCTTGGCGTTGCAGAAGAATGAGGTAGGCATACCGTGGACATCTTGGCTTTTGTGTCCAACTCCTCAAAACTAAGAAAAGGGAATAAGTGGAAACAGAAAAAAAGACCTGTTGAAAAGTTATGAAGGGGCAAGACTTTCCCTGAGAACAGGATGTTAAGAGGAGCACTGGGGAAGGAGGGGGAAGAAGATGGAGAGACTTACACATTGCTTGCAGACACCAAAAAAGGAAGGCTGGAGGTCCCAGCAAACACTGCCTCCTAGACGCCTTGTCTGCTGGAAGCTGACAAGCATATTCGCGGTGTGACCACACGCAAACTCTGTGGAAAGATGACAAATGAACACAATATGAACTGGGGATGGGGGAGTGGACAATGAGTCTTCTGTTAAGGTTGTCATGAGCCCACTGAGATAGAAGCTTGATATCGAAGCTGAGTGGTAGAAAATAAAGGCTGCACAGGCTGACATATTGATGACCTCACAGACATTTGTTAAATAAGTCTTGCAGAATGAATCCATGCATGCCTGTCCTGGTCAATTTATGTGGCTGTGAAAATTCAATGAACTAATGCATCTAAAATCACTTCGCACATGATAAAGCATTTCACAAATGTAAGAAAGCAGCATTAGCATTCCCTCCTTGAGTTCTACCTCCACTGTTAGGAGTGAAAATTGATTACCTATTAAGTGCTGAGTGAGAAGGTTAAGCTTAATAATTTCATCTGTCCTGCATACAGAAAGCTCTGTTTCTGACGTACCTTAAATGATCACAGACAGATATTTCTGCGATTGGCTCTCTTCTTTGGTCCATTCTAGCCTAGGGGGCAAATCCTTCCTTCAGTATATTGGATCTGAGATCCTGCAATGTCAAGTCTGATCAAGAAAATGTCAAGTTGAAGGAGAGGAAAGTGGCTGCGTCTTTCTTCACAGCTCCTGGTGATGACTGTGCTGTCCCCCATCAGCAAATCATTCTTATAAACTCCAGTACATCATAGCACCATGTTATGGCATATCTTTTTAGTGGTTTCCTCGATAACAGTCATTTGTTTCCAAACACAAAGAGCAGAAATGGAATAAAAATGGGTGGCAAGGAGTATTAGGGCTGTGCCACTTGCCTGCGTTGGATGGCTCCTGCAAAGAGACGTCAAGTGAAAAACTCAGTGAAAACAGAATATTCTCTGACTATATAGTAAAAATTTTAGAAGCAGAATAAACAAGTTGGAGGAGACTCCTGTTCATATTTGATGTAATCCTTTTTTTTTCCTATCAGGTGAGAATGATATGGAATAGATCTGTTTGCTTGTTTGTTTAAAGACATTCAGGAGTTGAAATGCTAACCCATCAATGTCTGGTCCACTCGACGTTTAAAGCTGGACAAACATCATTTCAGCACATACTTCATGTAAGAGATTGGTTTGTTTGCTAAATCATTTAGGGCAATGCTAAAATAAATAAAGCATAGTCTCTGAAGTTTGGTTGAGAAGAGGAGGTATGTAAGCACAGACACACCTGTGTAATCCACAGCAAGGAATATACCACAGTTCTGCGTATAACAGTCTAATGGCTATGAAACACATAAGGGCTAGAAAAAAACATGAAAGGGAATTTTATTCGAACCTTGGGGGTTAGAAGAGTGGGGAAAAATAAAGACAAGACCAGGGTAATTGAAAAGGAGCGCCCTTATCTCACTAAGATGGAAGAAGACTGTATTTATTTGGCATCAGTTTGCTGCAACACCCTGCGATGGAAAGTACATACACGTCATCTGACCAAGACCTTCGTACTAAGACACCTACCCTTGAGGCTGATGTTAGATAAGGACACTGAGGCTCAGCAAATTTAAGTGGTTTACTCAAATGACACACCTGTAAGAATCAGAGCCTGGGGGAGGGTATAGCTCAGTGGTAGAGTGCATGCTTAGCATGCACAAGGTCCTGGGTTCAATCCCCAGTACCTCCACTAAAAAATAATAATAATAATAATAATAATAATAATAATAATAATAATAATAATAATAATAATAATAAATAGTTTTAAAATGTATAAATAAACTTAATCACATTCCCCCCCAAAATGAATCAGAGCCCAAAGTCAAACCATAGGTGTGTAATCCCAAAGTTCAAGTTCAAGTCCATGAGTCTGTTACAAGACCCAAAGGAGTTTGAGTTACAAAAGTGGTCAAATTCTTGTACTAAAGGAAATTTTTATATGACAGAAAGAATGTAAGTGTGTGTGAGTGTGTAAGTATATGTGTGCGTGTGAATGTACATGTAAAAGCAACTGTAGAAAAATCCCAGTTGTAACAATCCTGGCTGTGCAGTCCTTCATTTGTGCCAGTTTTCTAACCCACTTTTACTGGACTTTCCGTCTCCCTCACAGCACTATTTCAGCATGCTGGAAGGTATCCTCAGGATAAGTCGTGGAAATACGTGATCTGAATTCTGTCCTTACATGCTGTTCTCACTCAGGCTCATGGAAGTCCACTCCTGACAGCTGAGGTCACGGAAAGCCTCAGTGTGTTCAACTTTGACCCTGTAAGGTTTAGCCCCATCTGCCCTAATTCAGGAAACTAAACCTTAATCACTCTGTTAGTAACCTCTGGTTGGAAAGGGGCTCATCTGAGTGGAAGAGGGTCCAAGGGCACCTGGACTGGGTGGATGCAGGAAAGCAACAGGCAGGGCAGGCAAGAAGCCAGGCCTGTGGAGCAGAGGCGACCACCCCACACTGTCCCACACAGCACGAGCAGAGCCACGAGGTGTTAGAGCAGCACGTAGCCCTGAAACATGAGGTCTACGGTGTAGGAAGGTCCACAAAGTGGATTTTAAAGTCACCGAAATTGATGGCATATGCAGGGACACATAAATAAACAGAGATGATGTCACTTTGGAAGGTACCTTCCGACACTGAAAGCTATGTTACTGACTTTCCCAAAAGTTGGCTCATTCATTATGCAATCAAACACATTTATTGAGCATCTATTCATGCCAGGAGCTATATTGGACTCTGAGACAAAAATAAATAAAAGAAAATCTGTGTCCTTAAAGAGCTTAGAACGTTGGGCTGGAGACAATCTTGGTAAGGATGAGGTGTTCAAAACGGGAGGCAGAGACCGATTAGGAGATGAATCTAGCTGAGCATAGGGAGGGAGGGAGGGGCAGATTTTTAAAAAATATTTAAGAGATTGAAAATCACTGGTAATTGGTAATTTATTGGATTTGGAGAATGATTTCTTTTAAAAAATAGTGGAAGTTGTCTCCCACAGATCTCTAGCTTGGAGAAAAACCAAGAGATAATGTGAATTTCAGGTAACTAACCATTCACTTAAAAATATTTATTAATTATTTCCTTAATGCCTGGGACGTTAGCACTTTCTATCTAATTGACTCTATATACTAGAACATTTTTTTCTGAGACTTGGACATTAAAAAGGAACTTATGGTATAATGTAACCCAACCATTTCAGATAAAGAAGAGAAAAATAGGTTCATGTAATAAGAGTGAACACCTATCATCTGCCAAGCACCTTGTTAGAAGTTTTGGCTTTACAGCCAATCCTCAGGGTAACCATCAGGGTGACGGGTAGCATCCTCGCCGACAAACGAAGAAACAGAGGCTGAGAGGGATTCGGTGCCCCATCCACAGACTCACAGCTATGAATGGCAGAGGCCAGATCCCATGTCACTCCCACAAAGCCTTGCTGCCTCCAAAGGGGTCAGGCCAGCTTCCAAAAGTGACATCAGGAGCAATGCTGAGCTCGGGCTGCTTTTCCACGCTCTCCTTTAGCGCGTTGGCCCTCAATACAGTAGCGTAGCGACAGGCGTTTCGTTGTATTTCCGACTTGGCGATTTCAGACTCACGCAACCCACTGAGAGCACTTCTCGCCACAATTCTGTATTTCACCGCAGGTAGCGTTCTGACTCCTAGGGGCCAATCGTGTGGGCGGTGATGTCACTCCGGTAGCTTGAAATTGGCCATGGTAAGTACCGATACCACAAAAATGGAGATAAGTAATAAATCAGGACTTTTTCCTCTTTGTTTCAGGAAAGCCAGTTATGAAACATTTAAAGCAGATCCCTGTGCATAAACGTTTATAGATAGTGTGTGGATACGTGTTGGATACACAAAATCCTATTTGAGGCCGTCAGAATCACTTCCTTCCTCTGAACGAACACAGACTTGGCCTTTGTGTTCTTATCCCCTTTGATGTAATCTGTCGAATCTGTTGAATAAACAGAAAACAGTATTATCATCTGATGCTTTGTACACAGTGAAATTAAGTTCATTGACATTCAATATTAAAATATATTAACCTATCCCTGGATTAGTTTTTTGGTCCAGATTTCCCTTTTACAATCACCTTGCAAATTTTGTATTTCTTAATCATGGTATGTTCAGGAGCTTCTTTCTTTAGGCAGATTTATGAGGTTTAGGGGGAAGAATCTGCAGTTATTTTTTGACTGAGATTCTAAGGTCTTCCCTTAACAGTGACTAAACTGTCCACTTTTAGAATTACAGACACAATGATCATTACATATGACAATTATATATAACCATGTACGACTTCTCAGCTGCCAGGATTACATGACTGGAGCACTTTGGGGACAAGATAGCTCTAAGGCAGTGCAAAGGCTTCACCTAAAAGCACATAGTTTATTGCCGCTGGCTGCATCAGTAACAGAAATAGTCTTTCAAAGCAACTAACGCTACAGTCAAAAGAATCGTCCCATTCCTAAAGACGAAGAACTGAACTATAATTTTTCCTTTCACCAGAAAAAAAATGTACATTTTGATGAACTATGCTGACACTCATTAGCTCAGAATGGTGGATTCGAGGAAAGCATGAATATTAATTTGCAATATTTTGAGAGGGACATGTTTATGGCAATTGGATGATTACTTACTGGTAATTGTGTCATAATAATGTTAGTGGCTTATATACAATCTCAAAAACAAATAACCCAGGGAGCTGAGCACTGCAATATCATCAGCAGCCTTTCAGAAGCAAATCTTCCTTTGAAGACAAACACCTTTAAGAAAATCAAATGAGAACTTCCAAAGAGTTCCGAATCTCAGAGGCACCAGCTCTCCTGGAATCAGCAGGGGTCCAGAGAAGGCAAGTCCTCACCGAGCATTGCCATAAACACCCACAAGGTTGACCACAACCCAGGTCAAGCTCGGGATGCTGAAAAGGGCTGCTTACTTCCCCAGTCATTCCTGGGAGAAGGAGGAAGTCAGAACAGAAAAAAATGCTGTGGTTTGCGGGCAGTTCTGTAAAACCTGTAGAATATTTTAAATTGAGAATTTCAGAGCTGCACTTTTCAATCTCTGTAAGTCATCCATGGGTACAAGGAAAATTTTTTTTAAATCCAAGAAAGCAGGAGTTCAGTTGTTAAAACAATAAATAGTCTTTTCCGGAAAATGACACATTGACTGTGTCAGGATGCCCTGGAAAGGAGCCCACAAGCTGCCACCTTGCGTTTGAAAGGACGGGCCTCGTGAATCACAGGCACAGGACACGAGGCTTGTGGGGAAGAGGCTGGGTTAACATGACGCTTTTCCAATTCCCCAAACCATACTTTAAAGAAGACATACGTGACACCCTGAGAGTTTCCCCTCCCAGGTTACCCTCCAGCCCTCTCCATTCCCCTTGTACGTGGATTCCGCAAACAAGCACACGAAGGCTATTGGCCCAAGATACCGGCATTTGGTTCTCTTTGATAATGGAACGCAATCTGTTTTTTCTCTGCTCTGTTTTCTCCTCCTTTTCTTCTGAGCCCATAGTAGGCACCCAGGCTTACTTCCTGCCTGTACTAGTCAGCTCGGGCTGCCGTGGCAAAGCACCATAGACCGGCGGGCTTAGACAACAGAAATTTATTTCCTCCCAGTTCTGGAGAGGCTGGAAGTCCAAGGTGAAGGGGCCAGCAGAGTTGCTTTTCCTGAAAGTCCCCTCCTTGGCTGGCAGGTGGCTGCCTCCTCTGTGTGTCCGCATGAGCCCTTACCTCTGTCCACACACACCGCTGGGGAGTCCTCTTCTTTTAAGGACACTGGTCATATCGGATTAGGGCCCAACCCTTCTGACCTCGTTTCACTTTACCTCTTTAAAGGCCCCTGAAGGGGAGCAGAATATGCAAAATACACAGCTTTAGCGTAAGGAATCTATTGCGCTGAAGACAATTGAGGGGTAGATATGGGAAAAGCTCCCTGCCCTCCTCCTATTTGCCTAAAAGCAGGGCATACATTTGCAAAGATGCGCCTTCTCCCCTCTCTACCAGGAAGGATAGAGGTTAATCCCCAGAGAAAACTTTACACTTTATCAATGGAGCAGGCACTGGCTTAAATCTGCAAAATAAACTTTACTCTTGCTTGCATGGTTTCCCAGTTCCCTCTCCATCACTGGCCTCCCCACACCTTTCTTCTGTCCTTACCCGCAGGTGGTAGTGGGGCCTGAAGTCAAAGCCACCTCCAAGAGTTATTCATTTTCCCCTGGGAATCTCGTGTATACATGAGTTACACATGTTAACAAACTTCCGGTTTTCTCTGGCTCATCTGTCTTTTATTACAGGTGTCTCAGCCAAGAACTCAGAAAAGTAAAGAGAAAATTATATTTCCTCCTCTACTGCCCTATCTTCAAACATAGTCCCACTGCGGGGGTTAGGTGCTGGGGTTAGAGCTTCAACATATGAATTTTGGGAGACACAATCCCGTCTGTAACACTTACTTCTTTTCTTCACTATAAAAGCTGTGAAAAAAATAAGAACATTGAGATCTGTATAAAGACATATAAATAAATATCTATACATACACGTGTATATATGATGTAGTATAAATGATGCAATGTCAGATGTCCTCATTTAGAGTTAAACAGAGGACATTTCAAACTCACCATCCACATACCTAGCAAGGTCTTCTAATGCCTATCGATCCTCTGTGATGTCCAGTGATGCCTAGTGACATAAATTGCATTAGCTCTCTGAGACCCAGTTTTCTCAGTAAACATTGATTGAGTGCTTACTGTTTGCCAGACACTATTCCAGGTACTGGGGATATGGCGGTGGACATAACAGATGGAAATGCATCTCCTCCCACAAACACACCATCCTTGAGCTCACAATCTAGTGGCAGCGACAGAAGATAAACAGGTAAAGTGTGCGGCACGGCGGTGCGTGCTTGGTGGAGAAGTAAAGCAGAGGAGGAAGATGAAGAGTGGGGAGGGGCATGGTTACTAGCAGGGTTGCCAAATGGGGTCTCACAAGGAAGGAGACATTTGAGCAAAAGCCTCTTAGAGGTGAGGGGGTAACCCATGGCAGGATGTGGGGGACAGCCTGCCAGGCAAGGGGAGGGTGGGTGCTGAGTCTCTGGTGTGTTCGAGAAGAGGCTAGAAGTTCAGTGTGGCAGCTGGATAGGAGCAGGTAGGGGCCAGAGTAATAGAGCATGATGATAAAGGGGGAAAATGATGTGGGTTCTTTTAGTGGGGAGTGGTTCAGGAGGGGAGCACATGTACAAATCCTTAGTCCATGACAGGGACCAGGTTTCACTCTGAGATGTGATGCCGTGAGAGGGTATGAGCCCACTCTGCTTTGTGGGGAATGGACTTGGGGGAAGGGCAACCAGGGAGAAGTGACAAGAAGAGGCAGGAAGCCAGTCCAACAGTGAGGTTCCAAGGGGAGGAGGTGGAGGTGATGAGAGGTGGGTGGGCCCTGGATATATTTTGTAAGTAAAGCCAATGGGATTTTGCTAATGGATTGGGTGTGGGGGGATGAGAGGAGGAGGAAAGAATTGGATACAAGGGGAAAGTGGGGGGGGAAATGAAGTTATCATTTTCTAAGATGGGAAATCATAGAATGAGGGTCTGGAAGTGGCTTTCTGACAGTTGGGGTTTGAGATGCCAATTACACATTTGGGTAGAGAGACAGAGGAGACCCAACATCTACTTCATGGAGTTGTTTTAAGAATTAACTGAAGACAGTAGATGACAAACAGAAATCAAAAGAAAGACTAATAATAGCTACCAGGTAACGAGAGACGCTATGTCAAGTACTGTTCTAAGTACTTTGTATGTGCTGTCTCGTTCAGTCCTCACAACGACCCAGCTGGGTTTATTATTGATTTTATTGCTAAGGAAACTGAGGTTAAATACTTGCTCAAAGCTGGGAGGGTCCACATTCTTGATGCTAGACTCCCCTGCCCTGCCTGGGGAATGTGGACTATGCCAGGCTCATGGTGAAGATGTCTGCACAGTGAACCTGTGCTCTTGAGGTGGGAAGCCCCATAAAAAAGACCAGCAGGACCCCCAGGCAGAGCCACTAGTCTCCTGCCAGCACCATCTGGTTCATTGCCCAGTGGCTTTATCTCACTTTTTGCCTCTGAAAAGGCTAACTTCTAGGAAAGTGGGCTCACTCCTGATTGGTCCATTTCCCTCACTCCTGATTGGTTATTTCTCTCCCTCCTGATTGGTTCATTTCCCTCACTCTTGATTGGTTACTTCTCTCCCCCCGATTGGTCCATTTCTACAAAGCCTGTTCCTAATTAGTCAACTTTTGTTACACTTCATTTGTATATGATGTTGCAAAGTGTAAACTGGCAGCCTATAAAAGCCTGTGTAAACCTACAGATGGGGTCCAGAGCTTGAAATATTAACTCTGGCCCCACTGGCGTAATAAACCTGAGTTCTCCAACTCTCTGAGTGCTACTTGGTCTCTCGCCCGGATCCAGGTTGCTGTCACAACTGAGCTGTAACGTCAAGCTGTAGCACATTTTTTCTGCAACACTCTCTACAGACTGATTCTCCACACGTAGCCTTCTGACTTTGGTTTATTTTGTCCCTCAGGGGCATCCATATTTTCATGGACCTGGAAGCTCAGTGTGGGTTCCACCCATCTGCAGATGCTAAGCTGGAGCTAACCCAGCTTCTGCTAGTTGGTTGTTGCAGCAAAACTAACATAATAAAGACGTCAAATAGCAAGAAAGAGAGAAGTACAGAGAGCTAAAAACACAAAAGTGTGAGAGCGCAGGCCACTGTGAAGGCACAAAGCTGCAAGTCCTTGAAAGTCACCCAGGGGTCCCCCTGGGAACATGTTTTTTACCTACTACTGGAATCAAATTAACAAGTGAGCCCAGGGCCCCTGGGGTGGAACAGTGTGCTCGCCTTCCCATGCCGGTGCCAAAGCACCAGAGAGGGCCCAGGGGAAAACACGGCGGCAGAGGTGATGTCTTCTGGTCAGAGCAAGAGTCCCGCCCATCCTTCATTTTTTCACCCAAGATTCATTCATACTCTCACACACACAGGAGTCACAGTGCAAGGAGGAGAGAAGGCATCCTGATCTGAGATCTGCAAGGGGTAAAGCAGACTTCTCTCTCAGAAGTCACTGCATCTTCACTCTCCCCGCCCCGAGAAGCAGCACCACCGCATTCACAGGCATTTGAGCTACTGCAACGCAGCAAGACCTCCTGGCCCAGCTCATTCTCAGCCAAAAAGGGCCCTCGGGGCAAAGCCTGTACCATCTGAAGACAGAGATGGGAAAGAATGAGCGTTCCCTCCCCCACGGGTACCCACAACGTCAGCAGGCTTCCGAGCCACATGGGTCAATTTCCTGCAAAAGGGCCACCCACCCCCTGACTCCAGGTGTTTCACGTTCCCAGCTTTCCCATCCATGAGTCCTCTCTGGGTGAAGCTCTCTGGGGAAATGCGCCTCTGAAAACCTGACAAAGCGCTCGGCAGACCAAAGTGCGGCCACTCTTGGGAGTGGCTTGAGTGGAGGTTTGAAAAACGTGGGGGAGCCCTCCGCTGCCTTCTCACAGCTAGCACTCGGGCGGCCGGGGCGTTCTCACGCTCACCTGGGCAACACCCCGTGGGACCCCAGTTGCCGTCCGTCGCACCCCTGGGAAGTGTCCTTTGTCAGCCTAACCCCAGATTCCATGGCTTGCTCTCTGCCCCGAATCCCAGCCTCTGCACCATATCCCAGCACAGAGCACCGCGTGCGGGAGAGACTGAACCTGGCGTAAGACCCAGACCCACCGGGTAACCCTGGGGCTCAGTCGTTTGCCCTCCTGGTCCTTCAGCTCAAAGAGAGACCACAATGAGAAGCAGAAATGACATTTGAGCTTAAGCCTTTCCCAGGGAAATAAATCGCTATGGAAAAATTCACTTGGAAAAGCGATTTGGCTTTTTTCTTTTTTTCACCTGAATATCCCTTCAGAGGAAGGGAAGTTCACATCACAAAAGCTGCATTTAGACAGCATTAACTTGGAGGCCAGACTGAAAAAGCAGAACTTTACAGTTAAGGATTAAGCCACCACAAGCTGAAATAAGAACCCAGCTTTGGGGAGGATCTTGCCCGCCAAGGTCCGGGCCAGTTCTTAATACAACAGGTCCTGACACCACGCCAACTGGGACTTCTAGGAAGTGGCTCTGAGTCTTTGGGGTTGGCGGCGGGGGACTATGACCCTCTCATGGTATTAATGTTTTTACTATGAGAAATACCTCGACTGTGGTTTCTAACATGAACCTCTTGAGAACACTTCCTTAAGGATGCTTCTTCCTGGATATGACATCTTTTTTCTAGTTTATTTGGAGAGGGTTCCAGGAAACTGTTTAGGAAGAGAAGGAAGAAAGGAGGGAAGGGAGGGAGGAAGGCAGGAAGGCAGGCAATAATGAGGAAGTCATCAAGCTGGGTAACCACAGTGGGCAGCTGGAGCTCAGTCCCACCAGTGAATTCTGGGAGCTGGTAATACAGCATGCGCCCCAGACTCACTCCAGCTGAAGAGCTGCGAAGTGGAGTATGAAGACTCCCTGACCATCAGTGGTCCAGAGCTGCTTCTGAGATAGTAACGCATCACCCTTGCAGCCTGCCCTGCCCACTGGCTGAGCAGTGCCCAGGGGCCAGATGGAAACCCTCAGCCAGAGGGTAGAGCCAGCTGCCCCCAACACCCTTCGCCCAAGGCAAGGAGGTCTAAGGGAACTAGAGGGGCCCCAAGTGTGATGGATGATTAGAGGATATGTGTTTCTTTCTTCCTTTCTTCCTTTCTTTCTTTCTTCCTTTCTTTCTTCCTTCCTTCCTTTCTTTCTTTCTTTCTTTCTTTCCTTCTTTCTTTCTTTTCTTTCTTTCTTTCTTTCTTTCTTTCTTTCTTTCTTTCTTTCTTTCTTTCTTTCTTCCTTTCTTTCTTTCTTTCTTTCTTTCTTTCTTTCTTTCTTTCTTTCTTTCTTTCTTTCTTTCTTTTTCTTTCTCTCTTTCTCTCTTCCTCTCTTCCTCTCTTCCTCTCTTTCCACAAAAGTCAACCAGCAATATACATTGTTCTACAACTTGCACAAATTTTTACTGTACAATATGTCTTTGAAATTGTTGCAAATTCAGCACATACAGTCTTTCATTCTTCTCAACTGCTGTATAGTAGTCCACTATATAAATAAACAGTTTCCTTAGCCAGTTACATGGGGTTAGTCATTCCATTTCTTTTTAGTCTTTAACTGTTACAAACAATATAATACGCTTCATTTTTTTTTTGTCCAGATGTATGAGTACACCTGGAGACAATTGCTCTGTAAACAGCTACTTCTATGAGTATAAAGAAGACAGAGGCATTCAGTCCAACCAGCAATGCAGGGGCAAATCCTCTTCCTGCTTTTTTTATCACCCCTGTGCGCTGTCAAACTTGGGGCTTGTGCCTTCTGTCCTTGTGACCTTCCTACAAGCCCACAGGACTGTATGCGTCCGCCACTAGGCAGGTGTGATTTTGAGCCAAATGCCAAGCCAGGATGAAGAAGAAACCACTCATAGGAAGAGTCTGTGAAGGGTGGGCAAGAGAACGGAGGGAGACTCACACACACACACACACACACACACACACACGCACGCACAGAACCTTTCCTGGATAGGTAGCGACCTGGCCAAAAGCCTCCTCTCAGACATTTAAAAAACTGTAATTTGAATTGGCCCTGCACTGATTGCTGCAAATGGAGTGATCCTTTTCCTTCCTTGGAGACTCACTGCAAGCAGCCTCACAGAAAAAGGCACCCTAGCCGTGGCCGGTTACCAAGTTGTGTTGATTCCCCAGGGCAGACTGTGTCTTGTGGCCTTTTACAGAACATCCCCTTTCCTGGGTGGTTTATAAACTGACCAAAAGGGATATGGTTTGTGAAAAAAAAAAAGAACTTTTCTATCTTGAACACGAGTAAACTATCTCATCTATTTCCCATGACTTATTAGAAATAAAAGCCAGCTGTGGTTTGGGAAGCCCTGAGAACAGGTGTAAGCAGGTGCCCACTGGCTATCTGTCCTGCTCAACCCTGGCTGACAAGGATGAATTTTCTGTCCTTATGACTCACTTTAATGTACTCGCGGAGGAGATTTGCCACAGTGCTAGCACATTGGTAAGGCTGCAATGCTGTAAACGTTGCATTCCGACTTTGAAATATTTATCATCTCTTCCTGTTTGCTCTGAAAACCTTAGGTGGCAAACTTGGGAGTGGAGTCAGTGTTCTTCTCTCTCCTCCTTGCAGAAAATTCTACCCACGCACCACTGATAACACCGACAGATGTGTAACAAAATGGAGAAACACGATGCTCTCTGCTGCTGCCACGGAATTCCTCCGAAGAAGGAAGAAGTCTGTGTGCAGAAATACACTGCGCTTGGTAAGACGGCCAAGTACGGGGTCCGGGCAGAACTTCTCTGCTGAGAAAAGGGAGGAGGGATTCAGCTGTGGCTTTAGAGGTGACAATGTGATGATCTCTCCAGAGACTGGGCGGAGGCTGGGACCCCCTCCCATGCCTGCTCCCTCAAACCTTCAGTGGGAGTCTGAAGTCACAGAAGGCTTGTTTGATTCATCCATGTCACAAGTCTCTTCTGAGCGCCTACAATATGTTTCAGGCCCCCACAGAATAGTGGGAGATGGGGTCAAGGTCAAGTTTGAGACCTTCTCTGACACAGATATTCAAATCTCAGACCCAGCACTTACTGGCTTCCTGGCTGTGGGAGGTGACATCACATCTGTAAGCTTCCATTTCTTTTATTATTTACTTACTTATTTATTTATTTGACACACAGTCAGTTTACAATGTTACGTCAGTTTCTGGTGTGCAGCCTAATGCTTCAGTCATACATATACATACGTATATTTGTCTTCATATTCTTTTTCATTATAGGTTACTACAAGATATTGAGTATAGTTCCCTGAGGTATAAGAAGAAACTTGTTTATCTATTTTACATATTAAGCTTCTATTTCTTTTTTCTTTTTTTAGTATTTTATTCATTTACTATTGTATTATTTAATTATTTTATTTTGGTCGGGGGAGGGAGGTAATTAGGTTTTTTATTTTTAGAGGGGATACTGGGGATTAAACCCAGGACCTCGTGTGTGCTAAGCATGCACTCTAACACCTGAGCTATACCGGCCTCCCTAAGCTTCTATTTCTTGGTCGCTGTGAAGACGTTAATAAAATCTCCTCTCCCCAGGCTGTTAAGAGGTCAGTGGTGCTGATATAGGCCGTGCACCTGACATTCAGGAGGACTAATGCTTCTCCAGGCCTCATCACATGAGCCAAGAGAAGCTGCTTGAGGGTTTCTGAGCAGGGCAGCAATCATGGGAGTCAGATAACCAGGTAGAGTTGTCACGAATGGGTCAGTCCCAGAGAGCTAGCCACCTCCAGCAAAGAATAATTTCTTCTCAACCCTCGAGAAAGGCCTGTGTATTGATAAGTACAATGTAGCAAGCAGGCAAACCTGCAGTCAAATGTTGTCTCTAGTGCTGAGTGCCCTTGGGCAGTTACTTAACCTCTCTGAGTCATGGTGTCATCAGATCCTCAGCTGTAAAATGAGGATAATGACAGTACACATTGCATAGGTTGGTGGTGAAGATTACATTAATGAGGAATTACACACACACACACACACACACACACACAGCGGTGCCTGCTAGATAATAACCCAATAAAGATGAGGCATCATTATGATTGTGTCACCCAGAAAACCCCTTTCCAGTCACACATTTGACTTGAAGATATGCAATCAATGCAAAAGCACAGATACAGGTGTTTCGTTGAAGGGAAAGAACACAGGGCTTAGTCATAAAAAGTGAGTTGAAGTCCTCACTCTGCTGCCGCCCAGCTCTGTCACGTTGGCCATCAAAGTCTCCTCTTCTGAATTAGCTTCCTCACTGACCGCTGGATGTGGCATCCTGTGAGATGGAGGTGTTGGTGAAGGACATGGTGGGACTGAGATGTTCGGTGGTGTTACTGACTGCACGGGGCAGACAGGCAGCGGACTTGAAGTCAGATAGACCCAGGTTAGCTCTTCTGATTTGCCAGTCACTGGCTGTGTGGCTTTGGGCTGGTCACATAAGCTCTCAGGTGAATCTTTGTATCCATGAAAAGCACATAATAACAGCTATCCCGCTGATCTAAGAGACTTCTAAGTCCTCCAACCTGAAAAATGACTATCAGAGAGTTTTGTCATTTAAAAGGCTACATGGCTGTAATTTAGGATTGTGATTTGTCACGAGGAGGGCACTTCTCTGGGCAGTTACCTAGCCCACATCCCAACAAGGAAGAGCAGAAGAGCAAAGCCAGGGCAGCTAGAGAAAGCAGGGGAAATACCAAGACAGCAGAAGTGATCGTCCAACCTGAGGTCTGATGGGAACCCCGGACCCACAGATTCGGGCCAGGGCGGCTAGGGAGGGTATTCGCCTGTCTGTGGAGGAAAAAGACCCCCAGCTGCCACTGCTGTCAGGGATCCTGGGAGAGCCTCCAAGCAGTGATTCCTAGGTCCTGTGCCCCTGTGACCTCCTTCAAAAGATGTTAGTGGTTCGACCTGCTTGGCATGGAAGGGAGTCAGGCTTTGCAGCCCGAGGGCAGCTGACACGTGTAGATCCGTGCTCATGCCCAAATAAACGTCCACGACTATTTCCCCAAACCCCATGCACCTTGCTGTCCTAAGTGGGCTCATTATCTGCTGTGAATAATGCTGCCCTTGAGTTACGCCTCCCATGCTGAGCCTAGTCTAATGTGCGAACATTAATTCTGCTGTGTTCCCTGAGGTTTCTGTAAAGGTAATCAGCAGCATTCCTACTGAGAACACAAAGGAGGACGAAGGGGAAATCTCTAAAATCGTTTGCCTTGGCTCTGAAATAAATACTGAATCCATGCTAATTGTTGTGCTGTCTTCATGCTTCTGATGCAATCCGGGCTCAACATGACCCCATTGGGAAAAAAGCCTCTGCAAAATAAAGGAATGTCAGAAAGGGGAGTTATTCCCTCTTCAAGTGCTTTTCACCCTTTTTCTCTCTTGCTATGCTTACAAAACAAAGAAGGTGATGGGCAGGCCAAAGGTCCATCCCATTGGGCGGACCGCTGCGCTATTTGTAGCTGCGGGATGTTCAGAACCATCCAAGAAGTCCCACTTTCAGGACTATTTTCAGTGCCAACGAGAAAGCCAAGGGCGTGAAGGCCAAATCTTGTTATCTTAAAATGATGGTTATTATTCGCCACTGTTTGCTATAGCCATTATTTTTTATCCTGGAAAGAGTCTGCTATGGGGGTATTTGATGTCTTCCCACTGCGGTTCTCCTTCGTAATGTCCATTCTCCCTGCCTGCTCGGGGAGGGGTGCCTGCCCCTTCTCTGAATGTCACAAATCAATCAGCTGTTAGAAGAGGAAATAAAATATTACATTGCCTGCAACCTCAAATCCCAGAGACGCTGGTGCTTCAGCTAATATCAAGCAAAGGTGACTGATCCTGCAGGGACCTCGGCTCTGGAATAATCCTATCCACACGTGTCCCAGTTGTTCTTGGACTCCCCACTCGCTCCCCCAGTGCTACTCCACAGCATCCTTTGGAGAGTGGGCAAACCCTCCATCAAAATAAACCAGGTCCTGCAGACTCTGCCCTGATGCAGAATTTGTAATGCAGCTTGTCAGGAAAAGGATTTTAGCTCTAGGACTTGGACAGCTCTTGTTAGATTAATAAACCCCTTCAAATCTGGTACTCATTGTGGGAAAAGGGTGAGCACCGTGGAGACTCAATTGCCACCTCCTCTTTTCTTACAAATCCCATGGAGATTTGGTCAGAGATGCTCTTCCCTCTCCCAAAACCTGTTGGCCAGGAAGCAAAGGTGGATGGCTGCCCCTCACGTTGGATGGGGTCAACAAATGAACACGAGCCATTCTGTCTAGACCACCACTACCCTGTGTGCCTCGCAATTGAGAAAATGAGTGTTATCTCAGACTTGCTCCTAGAAGTCCATCATCCTGCGCACCTAGAGAGACAGCTTAAATAAGCAAGGAGACATTTCCTGTCATCCTGGGTCCTGCCATCCCCATGCAAGATCAGGTGAAGAGAGGAGCTGCTTAAAACACACCTGCACTGGTTGTTGGGGCCCAGAATATTTACCAACTGTAACTTTTTCTGAGAAAACCAAAAGCACGTTTGTCATATAAATACCTGAGCATTTAAACAGAATCTCAGTGGCAGTTTACAATTTTAATTAAGTTATACTTCTTTGCAACATTGAAATTCTTTTTGTGTGTATTTTCTAATTATAACAAATGATACATGCTTGTACAAACCAGTTTAAACAGTGAGACAATAAATAAAGTAGAAAGAGCATTCTCCAAAATCCTTAACCTCTGAAGACAACCAGAGTAAATATTTTGGTGTATATCCTTCCAGAATTTTCTCTGTGTGCATACAGTGTTTTTCAATAGAATAACAAGAATGCCTCTCAGGGCCTTTTTTATTATAGTGACAATTTTATAACAACCTGAAAATCTATCAATAAGAAAATAGTAAATTATATTACAGGATCTCTGTACAATGGAATCCCTTGCAGCTACTAAGAAGAAGAGATAGATCTATCTCCACAGACAATGAAAGATGTCCACAGTATATTGTGAAATTAGAAAAGCAAGTTGTAGAAAAATAAATGTTGTTTTGAATATTAAGCATTTGCCTGTGCCTTTAGCCCAATACGCATTCTTCATACCTCCACTGATTGCTTTACCTTGGTTTTCATTATTTATATTTGGGTGAATGTACAGCTGCCAGAGGATCAGTATAGAGGAGAATCATGGTACTCATGTTACTGAGTCCAAGCTCATGCTGCTCGCCACAAGACAAGCCAATAAATCGAGAGATAAGTTGTTGCAGCAAGGAAGAAAGACTTTATTTGGTAAACCAATGGACCAAGAAGATGGGGGACTAGCGTCCCAAAGAATCATCTTCCCCAAGTTAGAATTTGGGCTTCCTTGATACTAAAAAGGGTGGGGGTAAAGTCCTGGTTCTGGCCAGACTCCAGAGGAGATGTGCTAATTTCTTCCTTTCTGCAGCCAGTCACAGGTGGGTCTGGCCAGGATGTTTCCTGTGAGCTAAACAAAGGTACTTTAGTTAAATGTCCCTTACCTGGGAGGAAGGGTCCCCAGAGATGGGCCATTATGTGTAACTTAAGCTTTTAGGCAACATCCTTTTAACAACGGACTAGTAATAGAATACAAATACAAAGGTTCTTCCCTACTGCACTCATTTTCTGGAGAATTTCTCCATCACTCAGTGGGCCACTGCCTGCAGACCAGCTCTGGACAACCAGCAGCCCCCAGTGAAGTTCTCAGCTCCTGACAAACTGGCCCTCTCCACTAGTTCCTGCCAGCCCACTTCCTCTAGTGAGCTGTTCCTACAAACCAGATCTGGCCTGAGCCCTCTGGCAGATTGTCACCACCACCAGGCTGCACACGCGAATTCTGCCCGATGTGGTGGAGCTGCGGTTGACCTCCCTCACTCCATGGAAGAAAAAAAAAGTTTTGCCTCCATTTGCACATCATTTCAACATTCCTTACTCTGTGTACACTTAAAATACTTGACTTCTTTTTTGAACCAATTATACCTGCTTGGTTTCCTTGGGAGTTAAATGAAATCTCTAGTACAAGTCCATTTTTATATCTGTATGACAGTCAATAATTTTTTCCTAAAAATATCTTTTAACAATGGCAAGAAGGTATGGCCAGTGGTTTAAAGAATGCAGCTAGGGGAGCCACCTATGTCCATCTCCTTTTGCTGCTGTAACAAATTACCGCAAACTCGGTGGCTTACAAAAGCAGAAGCCCAGGCTGAGTCTCACTGGCTCCACTCAAGGGGTCTGCAGTGCTGGTTCCTTCTGGAAGCTCCAGGAGGGAATCTGGTCCTTGTGTCTCCCAGCTCCCAAGGGCGGCTGGCATCCTGGGCTTGGGGCCCCATCACTGCATTCTCTGCTTCTGTCATCTCAGGGCCCTCACCTCTCACTGAGTCCTTCCTCATCCTTCTTAGAATGACCAGTGTGATGGCATCAAGCTCACCCAATAACTCAGCATAATCTCCCCATCCCAAATCCTTAATCTCAAAGGCCCTTCTGCCATATAAGGTGCCATTCATAGGTTCCAGAGATTTGGAGATACAATTGTACGGCCTCTCCCATCAAGGAAAGGTCGGAAAAGCAGAAACTCAGTTGGGGGGTGGGGGGTGGGAAGGAAGATACAAAGGGCTGAAATCCTGCTAAGACTTCCTCAAAAGTCTAAAAAAATGTAGTAAATAAGAGAATTGTCAAATAAATTATAATACATCCATAACTGAAATAGTATGCAGCAGTTACACCCAATAAGTTAGGTCATCATAGTAACATTATATTCCATGACATGGAAAGATTGTCAAGGTACTGTAACTGAAAAAAGCAATAGGAACAGTGTGATTCCACTTGCATACATGAAAACAAGAACTATATATGAATAGATGGGTTATAGGTGCAGAACAGAAAAGAAATTGATATGTATGGTTGTCTCTTTAGGGGAAAGTGGGATCCAGTAGGACCATGAAGGGAAATTTCCCCTTTTTTGTGAGCTTGGTAATTATTTGAATATTTGCAATATTATACTTTGCACTGCATACATATAATTTCTTTTTAATCACAGTAATGAAAATATTAAAGACAAATCAGAGCAGGCAAATATTCCTTCCCTTCCCCTTCTGAAAACTCCTTTTCTGGCCCCTCAGAGAAGCTAAGTCAGGTGCACCTTCACGGCTCCATCAGTGAGCAAAGGAATGGCCCCATCATGCCCAGAGGAGATGGACGGGGAGGGGCAAACAGCCACAGGTGGTCTCTCCCCAGAGGTGAGCACGTGTTTGCTTGGTTCTCAGGCTACAAGAAACCCACAGGGAGGAAGCTGCTCATCGCATTCCACACGCCCGCTCTTTCTCCTTAGGCAGGGACGCTCTGAACTGAGCCTGCACCCTCACCGCTGTCACAACGCTCTCCCGTGTTTATGGGGATCATTTCCTCCTTTCATATCCTGCCACCGTTAGCCAGGTTCTAATTAGCAGCCGGCACAGAACACCAAGCAAGTTCTAGAAATATGCACACAGTTTCCCGCAAGCAGCCCACTCCCCTCTTATTACGTTAACAGTGAAGATATTCCCTGTGGTACCTGTGGATGACGTATCTGATTCAAAGCCGGCATAACATCTCCATGTTCCAGATATCCATGCTGAATAAACAGGACAAGCAGAGATGGAAACAGCTCTGACACAACCCTTCACGTGAATACAAATTGGTAAAAACTGCCATTTCAAAGCCCCTTGTGTTTGCTCTGTTAGCTGAGCACACTTCGCTCCCCCAAAGGTCCAAGGCTATAATGGAGTCGGAATGGGGCCCAGATTAGGTTATCCCCCTGCACCAGAGGACAGCAGGCGCCAAGTAGTTGCTTCTACAGCCCTTGACCTACTCCAGGGGTCACAGGACTGTTTACTTCGCTGGCCCCTCCTCAAACCCACAAACCAGCCACTGGTCTGGACTGGCAGGTGCCAGTCAAATCATCAGGGTCTCCTACCTCGCACTGGCGGTGGTGCTCTGAGACTGAAGACCCATTTACAGGTGAAAAAGCCACCATGGACTCCATGAAATACAAGATCTATTTTTTTGTGATACAAATGAACTTCTTTACAAAACAGAAACAGGCTCACAGACATAGAAAACAAACTTATGGTTTCCAAATGGAAAAGGGGTAGGGAGGGAGAAATTAGGAATTTGGATTAGCAGATACAAACTCCTATATACAAAATAGGTAAACAACAAGGTCCTACTGTATAGCGCGGGAACTTTATTCAATATTTTGTAATGGCCTATAATGAAAAAAATATGAAAAATAATATATATGTATAACTGAATCACTATGCTGTACACCAGAAGGTCATACAACATTGTAAACCAACATTGCTTCAATAACAAACCCTTAGATACCAGGGAGACAAATAAAAGCTAATTAAATTTTAAAAGTCTGTTTTTGCATTTATTTATTTTAAAAACATACAATGAAAAAAATCAATTATGAATTAAGCAACTCTGTAAATAAATTTGCACCTTATATCCAAAACAGTATTTATATATATTCAGAAATATTTATATTCCTAATTTTTGATACACTGTTATGGACCAAATGTTTGTGTCCCCCCCGCCAAAATTCGTATGTTGAAAACTCATACTCCAATATGATGGTGAGGAAGTAGGGCTTTGGGGAGGTGACTGGGTCATGAGGGTGGAGCCCTCATGAATGGGATTAATTCTTTTATAAAAGAGACAGAGATTCCAAGCCCCTTCTGCCATCTGCAACACTTTGAAAGGTCCTCACCAGACCCTAGCCGTGCTGGCACTCTGACCTTGGCTTCCAGGCTCCTGAATGGTTAGAAATGAATTTCTATTGTTTATAAGCCACCCAGTCTATGGCACTTTGTTACAGCAACCCATGGCCTAAGATATTTACTCTTTATACAATGGACCACAGACCCAAGGATCTCTTAAGCATCGCTCCAAGGAGCCCTCAGTCCATAACATGGGACTTACTAGTGCAGGGTGTGCAAAAGAAAAAGGGACCTGGGTTTTGCCCTTGGAGAGCCTGACATTTTTTAAACTGCTAGACTCAAGAGTTTCAAGTAAAAACAGAAGTAGAGCAAAGGGAGGGAGCCAACGGGGCCTGGAGGGGATGATGGAAGAGAAAGGGGCAAGACCCGCAGGAGGAGGTGGCCCCTGAAGGCGGGGTGCGGGGTGGAGGGAGGGCCTCGCGGAGCCGCTCCACTGTGGGCTGAGCGCTGGAGCCCTTGGCCTTCACCAGGACAGGCTGGAGGGGCAAGACTGGGCCCAAGGACTCCCTGGGGAGCTCGGCTTCTGGGCCCTCCTCACAGGATGTGGGGTGATACCCCGAGTGCTTTCGTGGCCACAAAGGAGGTCCCATTTCCCTATCACCCAGACACGAGTCGATTTCAACTCCCATCTCTTTACACCCAGGGGATCACAGCAGATCCCAGAATCCTGGAAGGAAACATCTTCATAGTGAAGCCTCCTGTGGAGGATAATTTGAGCGTTCACCTTCAATCCAGGGACTGACCCCTTCTCTGATTTCCAGCAAGGCCAGTGTCTCATTTGTGCTTGAAGAGTGACAAAGTCGATTTCACTAAGCACGTCACTTAACTGTTATTTCACTGCTTGGAAGCTGCAGAAAAGAAGACAAAGGAGGTGATTACCACAACTTTCAGGTTGCAAACCCCATGGAATGTAGCAGAAATAAATGATTATACATTCATCTCTTAGTGTAACAGCATGAGTGGGGTTCTTAACTACTGCAAGGCACCAGGCTGCACAATTCACTTCCATTCAGTTCCTCCCTGGAGAAGGGAGGACCCACCCAGGGTAGAGTCTCCCCCTCCTCCCCTTGTCATTACTCTCCATCTGTCTGTGAGTTTTGTTTTCTCGATGGTACTTCTCACACTCTGTTAAGCATCTTATTTCCTGATTGCTTTACGTTATCACATGCATCCATCCATTGGTCGGTCACCTCCTTAATTATAGCCAGAACTTGTTTGCTTATTAACCTTCTATTCCCAGTGCGTAGGAAAGTGCCTGGCTTCCAATGGACACCTTTTTTTCATTTAATTCATAAATGATTCAAGTTAAACTTTGTCACAACTTAGGGAGTAAGTACCAGTGCTAACTTGACTTTCCTGAATGTGGACATTGAAGCTCAGAAAGATTAAGAAACTTGACCTAAATCACGCAACCACTAAAGGGTGACTAGGATGCAGACCCAACTCAGGCTGACGTTTGGCTGGAGCTCCTGAGACAGGGCTGCCTCTACGCCTGCCCTTGAGCACAGTTCACAGCAGGGGCAGAGCAGAGAGGGGCTCGCTCAGCACACCCCAGCGGGACTCCTGAATGAGAACCTTAGATCTTGTTCCATGAAAGGCTGTGTATTCAAGGCAGGGCCCACAGAGCTGTCTCTAAGAGTTGCACAGAAAAGGCCCTGGAACAGGGACAAAACCTCACACTGCACGTCTCTCTGTCCAAGTCAAACATCGATATCCCAGTGAAGCTGGATAAGGCTTGCAAACCCAGAGGTCCAAAATGTCAGCTGGAGGGACGTGTGTGAAGCAAATGAGAGTGTTACTGGGAAGAGAGGGAGAGAAAGGAGAGCTATTGATTACCCTGGATATTTAAGACTTTTTGGTGTAGCTGGTGACTCACACAGGCTGACTATTCGATTCTCCACCCACCCATCTTACAAGGCTAATAGGAGGAGGAAGTCAGCTGACAAATGAAAGCCACTGTGAGCCTGGCACACAGTCGGAACTCCCTAAATGGTAGTTGTTGTTATTATTATTATAACTCTTGTGGAGGTAAGAGCAATGGACCTCAGAGCAACCCAGCTGACTCAAGGTGCATGTCTCCTTGGGTTTCCACAAACATAGCAAGGACAAGTGTCTTCATCTCAAACAAGATGTATGTTAAGGCTCATCTCCTCTGACAGTGAATAGAAGGTGCAGGTAAGATGAGATCGAGAGATCAGAAAATATATACATGTATCCATTTATCTGTATACATTAGTGTATACGTGTGTTCATATATTCCCTCCATAATGGCTTTAAGTGAAGTTGATACAGATACTCAAGCTGAGCTTGGGAATAAATTGCATCTGAATTGCTCACTGCCATATATGTCACGCTGCTTTGAGATTGCTACTTTGGGCATCAGATGAGAGCAAGAAATAAGGTTCCTGTTCTTAAAAAAACCAAAAAGCAGTTGCCCTTTAATGGCAATGAATGGGATGTCTTGTACACGATTTCCTTTCTGTAATCTGTTTGCCAAGACTAGGACAGTGTCTTAACAAGGCTTTTCTCTTTGTCCTTTACCCACCCCACCCCCAATCAAAGAAAAAGCCTTTTCAATCAGACCTGCCACCAGATTACTTAATTTTGAGAATGACAGCCAAGACCACAGGGGCACTACTCCCTCCTTTCAGCAGAAGGACCTCTGATCAGACAATCCCAGCTCCCAGTTAATCACCCAAGTGTGTCTGCCTGGCTGAGAATGTTATTACGAATGCACATCCCTAGCTTTGAAAAGGGGGAAAATGGGGATATTTACCCAGCCTCTGAATGTTTCTAGCATAGAATTAAACCAATAAGGACTTGTTCTCTGTCTTCTGAAATTTGCACACCACACAATCCAACAACCCTTAAAAAAAATAATTCAGATGGAAGGAAGGAATGAAGAAAGGAGGAAGGCAGGAGGGAGGGATGGAGGGAGGGAGGGAGAAAGAAATCCTGAATCCAACCAAATAAGAATTGAGTCAGGAGCCTCAATTTCAAACCCGCAAGCACGTGCACAGAAAGGGGAAGAGAAGGAGCGGCAGATCAGAAGGAGGACGACGAAATCCAAATTAGAAGGCAATATGTAAGTGATAATGACAGCTTTGGGCAGTGAGGTGGATTATCCAGGGGAACGTGAGTAAAGTCAACTGGACAATTTGCCATTACTCTGCCAAAGTCTCTGATATTTACCAACAGAATGCAGTCGGAATTGGAATCTCAGAATAAATCGACAGATTTGAAATGTGGCTCTGACAACCTTCACTTCTGATGTTATGGCAGCTGCAGGGCTGTCCTAGAAATGCACCACAGCCCCACTCCCCCTGCAACTAGCATGACTTTCCTGCTGTTGTCAACCCCGCATGGCTGTTCTCCTGCAGCTGCATTTGTACACCAGGCAGGCAGGACCTGGCATGTAGGAGGGGCAAACAATTGGCAGTTAATCATAATCAATTGACCAATAAACCCCAGGTATTGAGACTTAACACCCAGCCTAAAAGATACTCTAGCTCCAGGAAGCCAGATACACATGGATGACCTACAGCTCTGCTGGCAACCCTTTAGGTTGCCCAGGGGCTGATGGGATTGTGACAGAGAGAAGACTCTGAAAGTTTTGTGACAGGCTGCGGTGGAGTTCGTGATCTAGGAAGAAGGTGCTGGTCCCTGTAAATCTAAGCCAGGTGTCCGAAAACTTCAGTAAGTGTTTATGGAAATCAGGAAAAAGGCTGGGGGTCCATTGTCGGAGAACTCAGGCAGTAGCCAGGCAGACCGCACCTTAAACTGGGAAATCAGTTTTATTCCCCCAAGTTAAATTGAACTTGAAATTGGGAAGGCATGCTCCTTTCCAAAGGCTGGCTTTCCCTGTGAAACAAACACAGAGTATCATTAAGGAGGAGAGAGAAGCACTCTGGGAACCCTCAGTCCTCTATAATCTGGATCCCAGTGGGTCACTCCAGCCTTCCAGAGCTGGGAGGGGGACCATAATGGTGAGAGAGCAGGAGAGGAGAATATGGTTTTTTAGTCTAATTCTGACTTTCTATATGGTCAGCTAAGAAAACGCCTGTGTAGTGGAATGTGAAATTCATGAGCATAATTATCTGCTGTACTCATAAGAGTGGCTAAAAAGCTATTAAGTCTGCAACCATATTTAACTAGGATGCCTTAAACGGGGGAAGCACTTAAATGATTTAGTGGATATTTTCATTTACAGGGTTTCAGAATCTCAGGGTTTGCAGTAATCACCTGAGCCATCAGGTTTCAAAAAGATATACGAGAATACATACCTAGTCCTAAAGTCTGTCTTATTTACATGTTGCAGTAGCAGCTTAAACTAACAATAAACGTTTATTATCTCACACAGTTTCTAATGGTCAGGGATTCAGGAGCAGCTAAGCTGGCGTGGGGCCTCTTACAAGCTGCCAACCAGGGTCTCAGTCATCTCAGCTTGACTAGGCTGCTAGGATCCACTTTGCAGATGGCCACTCACACAGCTGACAAGTCAATGCTGTCTGAGGACCTCCACATAGGACCACCTGAGTGTCCTCGCAACTTAGCGACTGGTTTCCCCAGATGCTTATATTAAGACATGACCATACCCGCTTAAATAAAGTAGAAATGTGTTCCCTCATTTATAAAAAGTCCTAAGATAGTTGATGCATGATTGGCATAGTGGGACCACTAAGTCATTAGACACCCAGGATTCTTCTTTTATTCTGTCCACCATCCTTATTATGAGAACTGAAGTTTGCCTCCTTCTTCAGCATAGCTGCCAGAGATCCAGCCGTCTGTTCAGAATCCAACAGAAAGCAGAGTTAGAGGGGAAAGGAAAAAATGGGTCTATACCAACCGTCTGTCTCACAGTTGTAGTTTTCAGAGAATCTACCCAATAATTTTTGTTACCATGTCATTAGCCCAAATGGCCACATTGAGTGATAATGGAGGCTGGGAAATTTATATCTCAGGCTAGCTTATTGCCACTCTAAATAAAATCAACTTCTATAACTAAGGAAGAAAAGGAAAATGGACACTGGATCAGTAACAAATAGTTTCTGTCAAAGCTGTTTTGTGGAGAACCCCAGAAAGTTGTACTATGCCGTAGTTTCCACGTGATACTTCCACAGAATGGCATATACTTCCTAAAACTGGTGATGAAAGGTCAAAGGAGAGAAGAATGAAGAAAATGGGTGGGTAGGAAGTAGCAGCAGAGATGTCTCGTCTTTGGTAAAAGCATAAATTATCCCGGGAATTTTCTCATTGTAAGGATGAAAGGTTGACATGCTCCCCAATGAGTTCTATAATGCTTCCAAGAAATGAACTAGAAAGGAAGGGCTTGTAAACCTAGCCCACCGTATCAGGAGTCTCTCTCTCCAGTGTGATTGGGTGGGGACCTGTTTTAACATTAGGCTGAAATCCAAATCGATTCTCTCTCCCTGACATTTACAGCAACAGGCTGAATTTTCTGCCTAGTAAACTGTAAGGCGCTGCCGATGGTGGGTGTTGGAAAATGATGCAGAAACAAATAGAACATTATTTATGCCAACGGAAACAGTAAATCGCCCTTCCTTTGCACCCAAATGACACAGCTGGTGCAAATCAAAAGTTCTCACACCTCAGAAGGAAAATAATCCACGAGCCTCTCAGAGGAAGAAATTACCTGCCTGCCTATACAGCACAATAAATGTCCCTTTTAAAGTGAAATCATTTCTGAGCTCCTCAGCCCAAGACTGATGGTGAAAAAGACAGCAACAATATTAAAATGGAATATTTAATATTGTCATGTCCCAATAAATCAGCCGGTAAAAGGCAGCAGGTGTTTTTTTTTTTTTCCTACTCTTAAAAAGAGTTACAGGGCTTTAATTTGAATGGATGTTGGGTTATGATTATGGGTTATGATTGTGAAAAGCATGAATTTGTGTCTCTATGGCAATCGGATGGCTTTGCACAGAGCAGTTTATATAAAATGCGGCGTACTTCTCTGTCAGTGTCAACGAGTATTCACTTCTCCTACTAATTCAATAGACTAGAATGGTGACAAGTTTAGAAGCTGAAATAATGATCAAGCGAAAGCTTTGAATAGTTCGATCTTTCCGGCTCCATGGTGCTTTGCAAAGATTGCCTAGTTTTACTCTTAGACAAGTGTGTTTGCGTGGAGATCGATTTGCCTTTGTATTAGTCACAGAAGAAAACTCTAAAGTTCAAAGGATCAACTCTTCCATTTGGCAGACTTCTCATCCTACTGTCTACATACAAGACTAACCCTTTTCAGACCACCTCTAGCCATAAGCAGCGTCTGGAGTCAGATGAACTTGACTTAAATTCCGGCTCTGCCACTTAGCAACCATATGTAATCTTGGACCTGCCACTAAATCTTGAATCTCAGTTTTCACCTGTAAAAAGGTAGGCAAGAGGTGATGGAATACCTTACAGGGAAGAGAAATGCCCCTCCCCACCCCTCTGGAATTTTAAAATCGGGATTCTGTCTCTACAGTCTGCATGCATTCCCACCAAATAGGTCTTTGACCTACTTTCTTAGGAATACTTCGTTATTCCTGGAAGAATAAATACATCCATATGTGAAGTGATTAGTGGTGCAGGGCACCTGGTGAGGCTTCATAAAGCTGAGTGCACATCAGCGCCGTCATGACTGTGAGAAGTTGCTGGGCTCCCTCTGTGGCACTCCCAGAGACCCACAGATATCCCAGACCCAGTAGATTTCTCATCACGGTATGAAGGACGGAGCGGAGAGGGGGGAGTTCCTAACCAAGTGTGACTATTTTAACTGCTACAACATATTCAAGGAACTTTTTTCAATCCTTTTGTTATTATAACTAGTCACAAAAAGGCCAAACCGAGACCGCAGGAAGCGTTGGCTTCCTGACCTCTGTGCTGTGCTGGGTTCTGATTTATGACAGTTCAAGGTTGCCAAGGAACCAGCCAGGAAAGCACAAACCCACTCTGACCCTAATTCCAAGGCAGACCAAAATGCCGCCACCTCTCCCGGAGAGGGGAGCCGTGGCAGGCGCCCGCAGTCTCTTCAATAGAGCACAGCTTCGTGCAGAGCGCACCCTCCTGAAGTCCCAGAGCTGTGCACGAGACGCCTCCCCGCAGTGGTTTACAAAGCTGCCACACCTCCCATCAGAGGACGAACGGACAGCAGCTGTGCTGTCATCCAAGCCGATTTGTTAGCTAAAGATCAAATATGATGGCAGACAGAAATACAGTGGAGATCATCACACACATGGTAAATGGGAGCACCTTCCCAGGGAGGGAGGTGCGAGGCAGGGTGGGAGAGAAAAATGATGGACGGGGCCAAACAGATAAGGTTTCTTCTGTGGCGACGAGGCATCACCCTTAGACAGAAAACGTGATTTATTTTCCCCAAGGCAGAGGACAGGCAACGCAATGCTTTGGGGACCACTTTGCTGCTAAGATTGTATTCAGCGAAACGTTTTTTTTTTTTTTCAAGCCCTTGGGTCATGAAAAGAAGAGCAGCCAGTGAGCACCAGAACACTTGCTGTTTGTTGAGCACAAGCCCTGAACTAAATGCTCATATTCCCTCAATTCCTAAGAAGAGGCTGAAAGTTACTAATATCATCCCAATGACCAGGATAAATTCAGGGCCAGCAAGTCGGGAAGTTCATGGATGATTTTTGAGGACCCATAATGGACCAGGCGCTGACTGGGCTACATGCTAAAGATCCAGTGGTGGACATGAAAGACTTAGTCCCTCCCTGCGAGGAACTGACATTCTAGTAGGAATATAAATATATATATACACATATATGTACACACTTAAACAAATAGTTATTTCAAGGACAGACAGCACTATGAAAGGAATGAAGTCATTGGGTATGTTTCAGAGTGATTTGTTAGGAGAGGGGCTGCCGCTTCAGCTGGAGCGCTCTGGGGAAAAAGTGGTGACATCCAGCAGGTGCTCAGTAATGACAGATCAGCCACGTGAACACAGTGGAGAGGGCGTTGCAAGCAGAATGAATAGAAAGTGGAAAGCACTTGAGGTGAAAGCAGAAAGAAGATGCAGAAAGAAAGCTAGCGTGGCCAGGGGGCAGTGGGCACTGGGAAGGGGACGGATGAGGCTACACCATGTATCCGAAGTCATGCCATTAGGAAGGGTCGAAGCTAGAACTGTCATCTAAAACTGTCTCAAAAAGTCATGGGCAGTCACTTTTGCACACTGAGATAAACTACAACAATGTGGGGAGGAAGGCAGCTCATGGGTCTGGGGTCAGCCTGCGCAGGTATAAATCCTCACCTTCCCAGGTATGACTGGGAGGGTCTGGTTTGGGAAAGTCACCTGACTTCCCTAAGGCCTTGGTTTCCTTATATGAAAAAGAAAATGATCACAATGTTAACTCCTTCCCCAGTAAGTTATTGTGAGAATTAAGGCTAGACCATGTGAATGACTGCGTAAGCCTTGAGTAAGTGATATTTTTCCTACTCAGATGGAGTTTTCTAAAAGGAATGAAAGACATTATTTCCCATTTTTGCCCCCAGAGTTAAACAGGTCTTGGTTAAGGTGATTTTCCTGGGGTGAAAGGGCTGGGAGATGCTATGGCAATAGCCCAACTCCCATGAATTTTGGTTCAGTAAGATTGGAATAAAACACTGTTTTGGTGTTTTTCTCAAAAGGAGGAGACTCAAACCATGAGGACACAGTGCCCAGAGGTGACAGGACCTCAGATGGGGATGGTCATGGGAATACAGTCTTAATCCTAAGTTACATGGGCACAGAGCAGCAAGGAGGGTCCCCATAGGCAGCCAGGTAAGGGGCCACCCTGGCCACCTCTCACTTGAATTTCAGTCTGTTCTAAGTAGTTAGAAGGAGGAGAGTTTAACAAAAAGGATGCTGTGCTTCTCTGTGTTTTCTGTATCTGCATTGTGACCAGTGACAGGACGGACCTTGGGTTGGTAAGTGTCCAAGACAAATAACACTTCTCATACTTTCTGTTAAATTGCTTTGCAAGTATGATATTTTATCTTAGGGAAATCTTGATAAACTTGGTCTATCGTGATCTAGAAGGAAAACTGAAACAGCTCAAGGACATGCAAACTGTAGCATATGCCCTGGTTGGTACTGCCGATGAGTGGCGAGGCCTAGTCCTGGGGGCACAGGAACAAGAGATGCGTGGTCATCGCAAAGAGTCAGCTTTGGACACCAGCTGTCATTTCTCAGTGTCTGCAGACTCCCTGAGCGATTCCAGGGTCCAGCTCTCCTCCAGCGCAGACCCATGCAGAAAGTGGGCATGATTGTGTCGCTGGTCACAGAATAGAGGTGGAAGGGTTTGTGGGCTCACGGTGCAAATGTACGTGGCCAGACCACCACGCAGGGGCACTGGGGGCAGGTCTACCTCTGGCAAAGCAGTTCAGACAGCTCCTTGCTCTATGAAATTCTGGGTGTGTTTGTCCCATGTTACATCTTTAGTATGTGCATATATAGGCAGGCAAAAAGTAATGCTTATTCCCATAGACCCCTAGATTCTGCTGATAACCTTCACAAGTCTATAAACTGGACCTTGTGTCCTCTTAGGCTGTAACTTCCAGGTTTTTTCCCCCATGTTGTGGGACTGTCCAAAAGCAAGCCAGTATCCTTGGGCTCCTCTCCCTGTGCCTTCTCCGTATCTCAAGTTTCAGGTAAGCACGTTAGTTATTGCATTCTACTCCAGATAAGATGAGCGTGGGAGGGTCCAATGGAGATGAGAAAGAATAGACATGAGTGCCTTTGTAAGGACATTTCCATTCGGATCTTTATTTTATATTCTAACTATCTTTTATTTGGGCACTACAGTCACATGGAAAATATCCCAAAACAACAAGATGGCTGTACAGTGAAATGTGGCTTACTTCCCGTCTCTACCAACCATTTCCCAGTTTAATTTCCCAACAGGAATTACTGTTACCAATTTCTCAAGTATCCTTCCAGAGATATTCTATCTACGTGAACATAAATCAGTAATCAAAGCCTTTCTATACATCAATCCATAACTCATGACTCATGTTGATGTTGAAAAGCAGAACTTGAGATGTCAAAGGAAACCACACCAATTTGCCACATTCAGATGATGGTGCTACTGGTACCCCTTGCCAAAAAGCACTTCCCCCCATACGTCAAAATGAACACAGAGAGATTGCTTCTCCAGGCAAGGATGAAAAGTTTCAGTGTCTGTTTATTGAATACTTAACTGTGTGGCAGGTCCTGAGCTGGGCGCTTGTGAGCACATCTGGCGAGAAGAAGGGGTCGTTCCAGGCCAGCCTCTGGACACAGCAGACAGGGAAGTGGCTCATGCTAACGTGTGAGACAAAAGATGAAAACGACAACATCAAAAATCTGTCTATACCAATCAGAGCGTCATCCTTGGTTTGAAATACGAAATCTGAATAAAATGCCTGTTTCCCTCCGTTACGTGAAATAGATTTTGTCCTGCAATCCAACTTTTTCTCCTTTACAAATAAAGCATCAAGAGGAGTCCTGAAGGGGACAAGTGGCCCTCAGAGGCAGGCAGGGTCTCTGGGTAGCAGGTAGAGTCTGGGCACAGGGCAGAGAAGATGGACCATTCTTGTATTGTCCCTGGCTCTTTTTCAGAGTCTCAGTTCTCCACAGGTAACCAGATCTTGTCATTAATTATCGAAGAAATGCTTTAGAATGGATGCAACACATTTACGAGAAGAAGAGCCCTTCTCAACACTCTGACAAGTGTGCAGTCGGATGTGTAGTTAGAAGGGGATAAAAACCTTTCCCAAGAAGAGCCGATCAGAAGCAGGCATCATTAGGCAAAACATAAAAATTTCATAGGAGCAGCGTCAAGCCCAGGGCAGCACGATTGTATCTTGGCTGGCTTTCAAAGGGGCCGATTCAAGCGTGCATCATCATTCTTCGCCCCTGCAAAAAAAAAAAATTAATTCTCACAGATGTACTACGGTAGGACAGCTATGTTCTAAGACTCCCCTTTGCCTAGAGTTTTCCGATACTTTTAAGTTTCCTTTACTTGCAGACTCTATTTCAAAGCAACTTCCAAAAGAAATCAACTTTGGACAATAAATAAAGGTTTATTGAGTGAATATGTTGTAAGTCTTTGAAGAAAGCATTTTCCTGGGGTTTTTTTTTTTTTTGTTTTTGCTGTTGTTGTTGTTCATTTCTAATCAAAACCCACCCCCTCATCCTCCTTTCATGCCCACCAGTAATGTCTTCTCAGGCACAGCGGCTGGTCCAATCCTGGGGTGAATTGGAAGCAGGGAAAACTCCCAATGCTACTTAGGCCCTTGACTACCCAGTAAAGAGAGAGAAACAAAGCCCTTGAGGCACTTTGAAACTAGAAGCATGACAGTAAAACACAGCATCCCCTCGTCTTTATCCACCATTCCTGAAAGCAGCCGCAACATCCTGGTTGGTTTTAGGGAGACGGAGAAGAGGCTGTTTGCTTGAATGTTTTACTTAGATCCAGTGAAGGGCAGAGGATGGGTTTGAAGTCACTATCATCACAACAGCCACTCAAACCACCATCCCATAAACGATGACTGCCCACTCTGTGCCAGGCATGTACACATGACAGAGGGTAAAAAGGTAATGAATATCAAGTTCTTGCTTTGAAAAAGCTCTCAGTCTAATGTCAGAACCAGCTTAGAAACAGACATGCTGCCACATGTGGTGCCTAAAACAGTCACAAGGGATGGAGAGAATTCTGGGGACGCAGAGATTTTCATGGATACCTCTAGGCTCTTGGAACCTGGAGGGTAGAGGCCCAAGTCCCAAAGGATCACAGTAGCTTGTAACAAATGAAGATGGGCAAAGCAAAATGTGTCAAAAGAAAGAGAGTTTGGAAGAGGAGAAAGAAATAGGGTGGTGAAGAGAGAACATAGAATAAGACCTGTGAATTGTATCAAAGTGGCTGCTGATTGACTAAGCATCCAGGAGACACGCTGTAAGGACAGGAAAGAATCCACCTGCTGTAGAAGGAACCTCGTATGACCAAGTCTGGAGGCCCAGGATTTGTAATCCCACAGTTTGAAGACGAGCCTGATCCTTCCAGTCAAGGAAAGAGGTGGGGCCTCCCGAGTAAATGGATCCAGAGAGACCCCTCAAGCCCTGTTGAAGACATGAAGGACCATCAGTGTCCTCAAGGAGGTCCCAGTGCTAATAAAGACAATGCACACTGCCACCTTGACCTAACTGGAGGTCAGGTTTACTTCTCCTTCCTTGCGTGGTACCCAAGCTGAGTGAGATGATTCTTCCATTCTCGTCAACACCCTGTGCATATCCCTTTGGTCATTCTTTCCAGGCCGTACAATCCTCACCGACCTTCTTAGCTCTCTGTGGGCATCTCTCATAGGGTCTGTCTGTTTCACCTCTTCATCCCCAATAGCTGGCATAATTCCTGGCATGTGATTGGCTTCCAGCTCCCCCTGCTATTGGGTCAAAGAGACAATCTGAACTAATTGAAATATCCCCGGGGACACTTTTGAGCCAGTCAACAACAGGTCTGCGGTCTTCAGGGCTGCTCAGAAAAATCAAAACAAAATCTGAAAGTAAGCTGCTGCCACAGATCTGAGCAAGGAGGGAAAAAAGTTACCCATGGCTGTAGCTACCTTCTGACAGATGTCATAAGCGATTAACTTGTAACTGTGTGTTTTACAGGGTATCTATGGCAGAGCCCAGAATGCTGACTCAGAGAGACCGTGGTGAATAATGAGATTTTTATGGGACACTGTGTACAGGTTTGTTTGGCATTTGTAATACTGGTTTCTCGGAAATCACTAATGACTTGCCTGTCCACACCCAACTCCTTGAGCTGAAAACTATGGATTCAGACGGGATCCCAACAATACACATTTAAACAATGATTTCACAGCTGACAAAGCCTACTCTTTGAACATGATCCCATGGTCTCTTCCTCCCCCAGGCTCCCCCCCCCCGCAGACCCATATGGGCAAACAACCCCTTAAGGAGCTGTGATGTGTAGAAAAATCTATTCAGCTTCCACAGCTTGATCCTTCATCCATTTCCACCTCCCATGATTTATTTATGGGATCACATTTGCATGAAAACAAGAGCTTCGTTTCATCCAAAAGGCATTCTTAGGCTTAGGTTTTCTGAAGACTCAAAGAGACAATCTTCACACTGATGAGACACTCAGAATAGAATACAGCTCATCAAACACATAAGTAAGCCAAAACGCCCAGGTTGAAGGGCCAGCTCCACCACTAACTCACAGTGGAAATTGTGTTTCTAAATAACATTTTTTCACGTATAACAAAAGGGTTGACCGAGAGTAGCAGTTTCCAGCATAGAGTTCCAGGATGGTCAAACTCCTCAAAATACACTTTCTGGTTTTTAAAACTTTATAGAGCACCAACATACCCTGAAAAGACTAAATGTCTAAAACTTAACACTGCCAAGTGACACCTAATTGTCTAAACATATTCCAAGTAAAATTCCTAATTGTTTCCCTCCAAAAAAACTACTTATCTTAGTCCACCCGCCCTCATACAATGAAACCATCCTTCACATTCAAGCCCAAATTCCAGCAATCGTTTTTGGCTTCTCTCTGGCCCTTACTCCCCATATCCAATTCACCAGGCAGGCCTCTCAGCTTTACTTCCAAAGTACATCCCAAATCCGGCCATGACTCTCCATCCCCACTGTCTCTGCACCAGCCTGCATCACTCCCGCCTCCCACCTGGCCCTGGCCATTCACCTCTAGACAGTCTCCCTGCTCCCTCTGCCTTTGATTACCCCATGACAGCCCATCCTCCACACCACAGCCTGTGACTGCACTGCCTCAGACCCCACGATGGTTCCTTTCGCCTTTGGCATGAAATCCCACTCTGTCCAGGGGCTTTCCAGCCCTCCCTCCCACCTTCTCCTAGCTCCCCCCACCCCATTATTGTTTCACACGCTCACTGTCTTCTTTCCATTTCTAGCAAATGCCAAGCTCTCTCCCACCTCTAGGCTGTATTTGCTGTGCCGTCTTCCCAAATCCTTCCTCCAGATCTTAAAGGCTGACCTCTTATTGTTTGGGTCTCAGCTCAGATGTCAACTCCTCAAAGAGCCTTTCACTCTTTATCTTTATCTGACATTCTTTCTATCGAAAATTGATAGAGCCACTCTGTTTAACATTGCCCACCATAGCCTTCTCACAGTCTTTATCTTCATCTCTTTTATTCCTGAAATTAAATTAGATACTTTTAATTAAATGAAAAAAAATTTTTTAACTTTTTGTTTACTTTGACTTTATATGAGAACAATACTTGGTCAAAAGTACTTTCCACTCAGTTATTAACACTGATTCTCTTGGGCTGATCTAAACTCTGATTGACAATAATATGACTTTGAACTTTAAAAAGGAGAAAAATAATTGATACTTAATAAGCATTATGATGACAGCTAAAAGTTATTGACCACTTACCAAGTGCCAGGCATTGCGGTAAGCGTTTTACGGGCAAATCTCATATAATTTTCATAAAAACCCTATTACATAAATACTTTTATTATGCTCACTTTATAAATGCAACAACTTGAACAAAGAGAAACCCAGCCAAGTCCTGTGGACAACATGAAGGGATGTAAGAGGACAGGGCTTGAACTCATGTTGTCCGAATCGCAAGTTCATGCTCTTAATCATTATAGCATCCTGACTCTCTTAATAGTCGCAATTTAATCTTTTCCCCCTAAAGTTTCCAGGCAATAAAAATAATGAATACATGTCATTATCTGAAAAAAGTTCAGAAAAGTTTAGGATTACTTTAAAGTGCCACAGGAGCCCAGCTGGTATCACACTGGGGCCCCTTCGTCTAATGAGGCAGACAACTGATTTGTTGGCACCTCAAGTTTCAGATACCAGTCAACCGAGTTCACAGCCACCAGGTTGCTAATTTGTTCATTTCCAGTGAGAAAATAGCTGTCAGGCAGATATGACACAGATGTCTGAGGATCAAGCCATCCTCTCACTGTAGACAAATCTACATGGGGAGCAAGATTAGGAACAGAACTTACTTGCTAAGGATTGAACAAAGGCAAGAAGTTGAGTGGAAAGATGCCAATGGTCGACGCTCCTGATTCTCTGGGACACGGGGGTTGTAGGTGGAGCCTGTCCTGCAGAACAGACCTGGGCCGGCACTGCCCCTCTTCAGGATCGTTCTCATCAGTCTTTCTTTGCCTGTATCGGTGCCTACAGTACATTCACCATTATGTCTTAGCCTAGAAAATATGGTATTTCTAAGACGACTTTGCACTTTCTCACACTGATCTAAGTCAGTTTTATAGCTTCACTCTCAGAAAACAATCTCACCTATTTCGAATTCTTCCAAGGCATCTTGTGGTCCCTTATAGTGTGTCTACAAGAGAGTATCGGTTGGGCCAAAATGGGAAGGAAGAGCAGTAGGAACCTGTCAAATGGTGAACTAGGTCCCTTCCAACACTCAATTCCCAGCCTTCAATGAGCAAGGGGGAAAAAATGTTTCTTCTTCCCCCTTCCCCCTCTTACTTTCAGGGGTTTAAATCTGACACCAGCATTAAGGCATCCTCTGCTTGTAATTCTGTCTTAATTCATCATTTACGACAGTTGATTGTACAATCTTCCCTGCTTGTATCATAAAGAAGGGAGAAATTGATGAGCAGTTAGGGTAAGGGTTTTGCCAACTGCTGTTGCTTTTACATCAGGATTCCCATGAGCATGTTTTGTTTTGTTCTTTTTCTTTCACTCCTCTCCTTAACCCATCATATGAATTAAAAGCCACGGGGAACCTGGAAGAAACATCTCAAGCAAGGTTATGATTTTCAGGAAGTCCCTAGCCATGTTTTTGGGGTACCCTTGGGCTAAGTGTCCCCTGTCCTGTTTTGATCAGAGAACATTTTCTGGTTATTGGCAACACATGGAGAAAGAGGATCCTGGAAAAGAGGTTACCCTCTGAGAATTGCACTAGTAAAATACGCGTTCTGATTGTGATTAGCCATCTGTGAGCATAAAGCGAAAGACAGCCCGTAAATGTGTCACTGAAGAATTTGCAGACACCCAAACCTCCAATAAAGATGATGGCACTAATCTCAGAGAGATGAATCTGGAACTTGACAGCAATTTAGGAAGCAGAAAGATAATCAATTGCAATGCACTCTGCACAAGGAAAGCTTGGGGAGGGGGTGAGACCACCACTCCAGAGAACATTCAACACACGCTCCCCTGGAGCACTTCCAGCCTGAGCCAAGGGCAGGGGGAGCCCCAGGAAAAACACCCTGCGTCTTCCTAGAGCATCAATGTTTCCTGAGATCTTGGGAAAACTATAGAAAAATAAACATGAATGTTTTACAGAGCAAACAACTACAGGGGATGTTTTGTGCACCTTGAATACAATTGACAAGGGAAGAATATCTTTCTACTGCTTTCCCCAAGTCCCTTCTGTACACAGATAGGAAAGCCTTGCCCAAAAATATTTGCTTGCTCGTTAGATTCATTGTTTCGGGCTGCCACAAACGTGCCCGTTCTCCCATCTCTCTCTCTCTGTCTCTGTCTCTTTCTCTGTCTCTCTCTCTCTGTCTCCCAGAAACACTGACCAAAATTGTCAGATTTAGAGCAAGAACTCTCAGCTGACCCGAGCCACCCAAGCCAAGTCCTTGCCTAAAATTTCAGCGTGGCACGTCTATCAGCATCCAACAAGAGGAGAACCCCAAACACGATAAAGCTTTCAACATTTGGGGAAAACCTGAAATGCAACAACTGAAAGACAGATAAGGAGGTAGAGAAGGAGGAGGAGGTGGGAGAAGAGGGAGAGGGAGGCAGGAGAAAGGAAAACTATCAGCTATAGTGAAAAAGCCAGAAGGAATAAAATTGGAGAGACACCAAAAGCCATAGACATAAGGGAAAGATGGGATGCTGTATGGGCAAGGGTAGGGGAGTGACAATTAGAAAAAAATGGAAACTTGTTAGTCCAAACAAAAAATGTAACACAAAGATGGGTAGGTGAAAATTAAGACACATTTCAGAAAGTAGGGCAAAGAAAACATAAAGCTGAAACTAAGAGGAAAAAAATAAGAGATCTGGTGTCTTGACCCAGGAAGCCCAAGAACAGATTAATAAAATAGGGAAACAATGGCAAGGAAGTTATTTTCAACTTCATACCCAAGAACATTTCCCAGAACCAAAGGATATGAGAATTTCCAGATTGAAAGAACAGCCCACTCTGTCCAATACAATGAATGATAAAAGGCAATCACAGGGGCTCTTCACTATGAAATTTCAGAACACCAGAGAGTAAAGGAAAAAATCCTATAAACTTCCTTGGGGTGGGAGGAAAGGTCATTGCCAAAGGTATGGAATGGACTGATATCAGACTCTTTGACAAAAAATCTGGAGGTGAGAAAGCAATACAAAATGATTCCTCAATTGTGAGGCACAATGATTTGCAGCCTAGCATTATGTACCCAGCCAAACTATCAACCAAGTATGAAGCCAGATTAAAAACATTTTCAGAAAAGCAAGATTTCAAACATACAATCATCACTATGAACAACTTCCTAGGAATCTAGGAGCATGTGCTCCAAGAAAGCGAGGGAACAAACCAAGAAAGAGTTTCCAAGGAAAGAGTGGATCCAACACAAGAAACAAAAAAAGAAAGTCCATGATGAGAGCCCTGTGGCAGGTCTGGGAGGTGACTCTCCAGATGGAAACATAAGAGGGGAAGCATTTAGAGAGACAAACTCTGCAAAAAAAAAAAAAAAATCATTACTTTATAGATTATTTTATTTATTTGACCACTTGGCAAATAAGATGGATAGATGTACAGGAAATATGAAGGAGCATAAAAAGTAAAATGTAAGCACAAAAAAACTTAGCAAAATGTGAAGAAAATAGAGGGAAAAAAACAATATGTGCAAGAAAGAAGACATACTTATGACATAGCTCTTGGTTATTAACATTTTTTCATAGTAATCATAATGTCAATCTTGACCATTGATTTGGCCAAAATTTTTATATCATTTTAATGAGAGTATAGGAAGAGAGAAGGTAGGCAGAGTAGGGATGGGAGGAAAGTGAGAGAACTAAATCCTCATGTATCACAAGAGAATGTCGGTACATAATGTCTAAAATCAGTACATGACAAGGTATGCATTTTATTTAGAAAGATGGAGGTAACTACAAGAAAGCAAGAGCTAAAGGAGTTGAAAGCAATTGTCTACAGGGAGTTCAACTGTCGAGTTGGGAATGCTTGGTTGGAGACTTCTGGTTTTCATTATACACCATTTAATACCTGAACTTCAAACTAGTGCATGCATTACTTTATTAAAAATTGAATTTAAAAAGCAAAGAGGTGGGCTAGGAAATTGGAGTGAGAGGTGACAGGCAGCTACCTGGGAACCGAAGCACCTCTGGAACCTTATAAACATTGGAGTGAGTCGTGGACATCCTGCAGGGCTGCGGAAAGGGGCTCCTGTTATTTTCATTGTATGTTAAAGGAAATAATGCGACCAGCAGACTGAAGGACTCAAGAATATTTCGGTTAAAAGCAGAACCCAAAATTCATGAACTTTAATAAATCCTACGGCCTTTCATGGCTTAATCTTTGCAGACAAGTAATCAAAAGTCATTCCAAAGCAACTCCATTCAAGAAAGCATGAAAGGAAATTCGATTCATAATCCAGCAGAACCATTTTTAAAACCCTTCCTCCTGTCTTCACTTCTCTTGCTCTTCACAGTGGCTTTGGTCATTTGGCAAAGTCAAACCCTCCTCTCTCTGCGCCACGCACCCGCCCAGGCTTTCTTTGCTCACACGGATTGAATTGGCTTCACTCCCTTTTCTCCACATCTGTGGCTTGTCCCTCTCCACATTTTCTTGCAATTTTATATTCACTAAGTAAGCTGGCAAGACCTTTTCTTTAGTTAGCAGAATTGGAGAAGAGAGGAAGTTGTAACAAGGTAATAAATACTGTCCTTATTCCCACTCCTAGAATTTTCTGGGTTAAAATAGAAGACATAAAAAAAAAAAAAACTTCACACCACATTGTTCCCTTTTTTAAGGTATTCCTCCAAGGGACTGCAGCACTGTGCCTTCACTCCTGGGGTGAGTTTGCAGAGCTCTGAGCAGAGAAAAAGGAACACTGTGCTCGGGGGTAAGAGGCCCAGACAGTCACTAGAACCCACACACCTTGAGAGCAAGGATTCTTATCTGCTTTGTTCACACTGCTATACCTCCAGTGCCTAGACCAGAGCCCACCCTCAACTAGGTACTCAGTAAGTTGTTGGAAACTTGAACCTCCGGAGGCTAACATCCTAGCGAGGGCATGTGGACACACCAGGCAAGTCCCTTCTCCCTGCAGTGATCTGGCCACAATGCCGAGCGGTGTTTCTCTTGCAAGTACTGGAACACCAGGATCTTCCTCACCCTCGTAAGCTGGTTGGCATGAAGCCATTCCCCAGCACATTCTTAATACACTAAGAGAATGTGGCTTCTGAGCATCCTTCGCTGGGTACCAGATCTCAGATGAGGGCGACTTCACCTAGAAATGCCACCCAAGAGGACACCGCGCAGCCTGCCAGCCTCCCCTGGTGATACGTCCAGCTTACTGTATTTACTAGTGCTTGAGAGCCCTGGGCTAGGAGCCATGAGACCCAGGCCCGAAAACCAATCACAGAATCCCTCACTCTATAGAGTGTGGGGCTTCAGACCCAGGACCTGGTGGAGTTGCAGGGGAAATACCCCGAGAATGCTCACAATAGAAGAGCAGTTGTGCAGAGCTATGGGGCGATCGGCACGTGGGAGAAACCAGGGCTCCCAGGTCACTGGAAGGAAGTTCACGGTGGGGATGAGTCAGCCAGCATGGGTGACTCTAGTAAGATATGGTGTCTCAGCTAGATTCTGTTCTTTAAGGATATATCAGAATGAAAGAGGGTATTTTAAAGTGCATTTCTGTACAGATGCAGATGACACACAGATGTATTTTGAAACCAGCTGTTTGACGTGGAGTTCCCTTGACCATGCCCTGGGATGACCCTACTTTGTTCCCAAGAATATGGAGCCATGCACCATCTCCTGGGGAGGAAAAGCAGAGGGAAATGGAATTTGCGGTATAACTTGGTCTCCTTTGTTATTTTAGTGCCTACTGACATCTAAGTCGTTTCGAAAATCTGAAAAGAAATCTTATTTTCAAATCCATAATGTTGACCAAAGAGACTTGCCTTTATTATGCTCATAAATCATGCATACCTCCTTCATAACAAAGAAATTATTTTTAATTTTTATAATGCTTTTTTTCCTCTTTCTTCCCAACAAGAGAGGAAATGAGAATAATATTTTATGTTAATAGGAACAAAATGTTCAAAATGTATGAACTGTATAGAAGTTTTATAAAATGTTTCAGTGAAAACATTTTTTTTTAACCAACAAAGGAAATGAAACACAAAAAGCCACATTAAAAGAATGTTGGTGATTCTCACTTTAACGAGGAATCTGAGAGGAGTGGATTACGGGTGGGTGGAGCAGAGCCCTGTGAGAAAACGAAGGTCCGCAGGGCTCCTGTGGTTAGGCGCTGTCTCAGTTCCTCCCCAGGAAGACCAGCCGGGCTCCCAGGTGCACTCCCTGCTGGTCAGCCGCTTCCAGAGGCCAGGAAAGCCCCCGGAGCGGGGTCAGAATCCCTGAGCTCAATCTCCAGGTCCTGAGGCGGATGCCGCAAAGTGGGAAACCCTTTCCCTCTGCCAGAAAGACGCCATGACTCCTTGGACTGGCAATTGCTCCAGTGAAAACGTGGGGACTCACTCACTTTTGTGCACTGAAGGGTTAACAGTAAAGGGAAAGGAGGAGTAAATGGTTACTAGCAAAAAGAAGAGAGCCCTGGCAACCCATCAAAACCCACAGCATCAGGGGCAGTACTGGTAGGAAACAAGGTTTGGAGGGGAGAGAGTCATTTCTTTGACACTGATTGAGTGGCACATGGTTGCTGCAAATGGGCCAGTGAATGCAAAGCGGCACCTCGCAGCGGGACTGTTAGCATGTGGTGGGACAGAAGTCTGGGGCAACCAGGCTTCCCGGTATCCAGAGAGATTCATGACCCGCGTTTTCAGATTTCAGCACCTTGCTGTGGGAACAGCCACCCTGAGTGACTGGGACAACTGCCGGGGCCCTTGAGCAGGGCGGGGAGGCCTGTAACCCCGGAGACAGGACGAGCTGAACAATCGCATTCCCTGCCGCGAACCCTGGGGAGGGAGACAAACCTCTGGCCCAGCTACCTCCCCAAAACGCCACTCACTGAGTTACTAACATCTGGAATATCCAAAATGCCTTGAACTAGTCTCATCCTCGTTATTACACATTTTAAAACAGTGACAGCTTGTACAAGAGAATAATCACAATTTTTGGAGAGCAGATTTTGAAGGATGAGAAAGGGGAAAGAGATGAGAGAGAAAAAATATATTTTGAGGGCCCATTGTATGCTAATGACTTTGCCTGGGTGCTTTTTGTATTTATCTCATTTAAGTCTCAAAGTAGCCCCTGTAAATAGCACGAGCGCCAGAACCAGGCTTTTGTTGCTGTGGTGGTGGTGGTGGTGGTGGTTGCTGGTTTCCTTTACTCTCAATGCGTCTGTTTTCTGCCCTATGGAATGCATCACCCAGGCTCCCATTTCTGGGAGGGATCAGCCAATGGGAGATGCTGATTTAAGATCACAGGGTTGGTGGAGAAAGACAGAAAGAGAGAGATCAAGGTGTTTCTTCCCCATTCGCTCCATTTCTTCAAGCTGCACTTCTGTCTGCTGTTGTTTTTCAACATAAGCCCCTTAAAACTATTGCTTGCATTATGTCGATAAACATTAATTTTAAGAAGTGAAGAATGGGTGAGGGGAAAATCATTGGACAGAGAGATGACAGCTGCTTGGGAACAGAAACACTGTCCTTGGAACCTTGAAACTCTCAGAGCCTAATGAGGATGCACGTGGGGGCCCGTGCTACGTGACACACAAGCTCGTCCACCCAGAACCACAGGTCACCCGGTTGGGGGCGCGTGTCTTCCAGCTCTCTTCTGTTGAGGGAGGTTTCCCTGTCTTCTTGCTTGAGGCAGTTTGCATCTCTCCTCTTGTTTCGGAACTGACGAACCTGGTGGGACCTATAGACCAAAAAGCCTCCTCCGCCATCTGCTTCCAGGAGAAGCAGCCAGCTTTCTCACACGTGGGGATTCTGTGTCCAGCTCTGACAGCTGGCCTTCCTTCGGATCCTACCCCCACCATGACTCACGCTAGATCACAGGTGATCTAACTGAAATATGTGCCAACCAGTGCTTACTTGTCTCTTTATTCTTATTGCAATATTAATTGGGAAAAAAACCCACCAAGCTATTCCTTGGTTCACTAAAAAATTAAATAAAATTTGAAAGAACGCTAAACTCTGGAGTTTTACTTCCCAAGTAGAAATGGTTCAAAATAAAAAATGCCACCTAAGTAAGGAAAACATCAACTCTTTCCATATTCCTGGGGTTTTATTACCTGATGTGTGTTATATTGAAAGAGGGTAGTTAGTATAAATCAGGACTTTTTGTTTATCACACTCCTTTTGTTTTGAATTTCAGAGACCTATGGTTTGAGACATGCTTTTTGATATCTCAGAATAAAGACTTTTTTCAGCCACACACCTCTTCTGATGTTAACAGAGCAGCTGTTCATCTGAAAAAAAAAATTGGTCCCTTTGAAGAAGCCATCAGAATTTTACTGTGAAAACATCAATACCTGTGAACGGGCGCTCTGGCATGCCGTGAACCACTGCGGGGACAGTTCATGGTCCCTCACCAGCTGGGACTACCCCCTGGCCTGACCTACTGGCGATGGAAAGTAAAATTTTATTAACAAGAAAAGAAACAGTAACAAATTCTCAACTTTGCTTGAAGAACGGGACTTAAGTCAAGAAGGATTACAAATCTCATCACTCTATCAGTAGGAAGCTTAAGAATAAAGCCTACATACGTTGTACGTTGTAAATAAAAGAAATCTGATATATATTTTTCTTAAAGAGCAGCCTTATTAAAGATGCAGAATAACATGCTGGCAAATGAGCTAGAATAGGCGTGATTCCACTGAGCCAGAAATTTTTAAGAAAGCACTTTCCTAAAACTCAGAAATAATTAATGTTCCTAATGATGACCTGATGCCCTGGAGACAGCCACATGATCTGAAGAAGCTCTCTGACTTCACTTGTGTCCTGTCGAGTTTTACTGATCTCTGTTACAGCCTCCCAGTCCTTGACGAAGCCGTAATTGTTACACAGCACAATCCTACTTCCGTACCAAACAGATAATTTTAATAATCTTTGCAATTCATTCCTGAGCAAGGTTTGTGAAACTTGACTTCCAAAATTTTTCAAGTGAAGAAGCTGTAGATTAACATAGCCAAGTTCAAATCGCTTTCTGGTCCTCTAGCACCTCCTTCAGAAGTAAAGAAATAAGTAAACCTAATGACTTCCCCCCCATCAAAAAATAAATAAATAAAAAATCACTTTCTGGACAATGAAGTCTCCTTTGTGTCAATTAAATCTTCTCTGTGGCAGTATATCATAATTGTGCTGGGTCAACCAGATACCTTGGTTGCATATTACTTTTTATTATGTCTGTGAGAGAGTTTTCAATGAGATTAGTATTCTATTTTATTTTATTTTATTTTATTTTTTTAAAGTTTATTGAGTTACAGTCAGTTTACACCATTGCATCAATTTCTGGTGTACAGCACAATTTTTCAGTCATACATGAATATGCATATATTCATTTTCATATTCTTTTTCACCATGAGCTATTACAAGATCCTGAATATACTTTCCCCTGATATACAGTATAAATTTGCTTATCTATTCTATATATATACCTGTCAGTATCTTATTCTATTAGTAATCAATACTTTTTTGGATTTTAAATGAAAATGTTATAAATCATAAAAACAATGCATATGCATGTATTTTAATCAGTAGGCTGAAAGTAGGTCTCTCTCCCTAGGGTCAGGCATCATCCAGTCCACTGAAGGCCGAATAGAACAAAAAGGTGGAGGAAAGGAAAATTTCCTCTCTCTCTCTCCTTGCCCATACCTCCACCCCAACCCCAAACAGAGTGGGACATCGTCTGCTCGTGCCCTTGGGACGGGACTTACATCACTGGCACTCCTGATGGTCAGGACTTCAGCTCAAGCTGAAACTTACACTGTGATCTTTCCTGGTTCTCCAGCTTGCAGATGGTAGATTGTGGGACTTCTCAGTCCCAACATAATCATATATATTTTTATATATATAATATGTATTTTTCTCTGGAGAACTCTGACTAACGCATCATTGATATTGTTATAAGTAATGTAAATAATAAAAAATAATGCTAACAATTCCTGATGACTTGACCTTGTACTTGGCACTAGCATGTCAAGTCTACAAGGATCATCTCAGTGGAGCGTTACAGAATCCCTTAAAGGTGAGTGGGATTATTATTATTCTTGCTTTTCAGATTCATCATTCAGCATCTATTTACCGAGCACTTACTGTGTCCCGGGCACTGATCTGAGTTTACAGCTGTAGAGACAAGCCTGATGTGGAGCCTTGTAACACGTGAGTAAAGCAAAAGATAAACGAGATGATTCGCACAGTAAAAATTTTCATAAAGACGGTAAATGAGATAACAGAATGAGAGTGGCCATGGGGGCCAGGAAGTAACTGGAGAAAGGTACTTTGAAACACATTATTTGCACAGAAGCTGCAGGATGAAAAGTGCTTACACGTGTGAAGGTTCTGGGACGATGACCGATCAGCTTTGTCCAGTGTTACGGGTGTTTCACTGGATGTGAAATCTCCCATTCCAACCAAAACTTCAGCATTCCATCATGCTTTCCACTCCGCACATTGCTGGGTTTTATATCCCCAAAGGGTTATGCTGCTCTGAGATTTGTATCCACTGGACTGGGCACACACATACCATTCTCAAGCCCCCCTCGCTGGTGATGCCTGAGCACTTACATCTCTGATCTCCAATTGCTCTTTTTATTATAATTACATTTTCTTTCCAGTATCTATGCATTTTAGTTCTAACCCACGCAGGTTACAGCTACTGTGTATTATCAGAACCAGCTGTTTGGCTCTTTTCAACTATTTTGAACAGACTGAGAATGAACAGAAGCATAAAGTTACTTCTGATGAATAAAGAACACACACACACACACACACGATCAGGTTAGCTCTAAAACTAAACAAATCTGGCATAGCATTCATCAGTTTCATAAATAGCAGAAAAACCCACATGCTTTTTGTTGAATATGATGTATTTTTTTCAAGACAGACGCTTTATATTTTCCAGTTTGTGCCAAGGTAAGTTTTATGCCTCTGTAATGCACAACATGTGGATCTTATGACATTATGCATTATTTGCATCCCAATAAAACAGCTCATTAATCAAATAGCCTATTATAACCTCCAGCTGCAGAAACCACAAAACACACCCAAGGAGGAGGGTCATTTTTAACTTAGAATGTGTCCTTATAAAATAACATTTGTCTGATCATATTAAACAGTGGTCAAATGTACAAGAGGTGTATTAGGAAAGAGATGGTAATAAGGATATAGCCAGCCCTGAAACACACACATAGTGAATTTCTTCTCTGACTTTGGGCCACGTGTTTTGCTTTCCTCCAGTTGATCTTGAACGGTGTTTTCTTATGAGGTCAAAACAAGGGCTTTCTGTAGTAACCAGCATTTAACTATAATAATGTACAGCTAAATTACGAGCAGGTCAATCATTGAAGAGCTCATTAGAGAAGTAAATTGGAATTTTACACCCACACCAATGATTGCAGCCCACCAAGCCTAATGAAATATGCAGACTGGACTACAAGCCCTTGCCTACTGGTTCTTTCATATCAGCTCTTGACATGTGTGTCAGCCAGAGTCCTAATGGCAAACAACAGAAGCCAGCTCCAGCTAACTTAAGCAAAGGAGGATTTCTTTGGAAGCATATTGATGGAGACAGAGTGCTGCTGCCAACACGATCAGTGAGCATCTGGGGGACCAGACTTGGGAATGACCTCCAAAGGGACATGAGGCTGGAAGCAAAGACAGCAATGGCACCATAACCGAAACAGCTTGGTCAGGAAGCCTCAGCTGCCACTGCCCCTCACTTGAGTGATCTCTGTTTCTTCTGACTTTGCATCGCTCACTCAAGATGCAAAGTCCCAGAAGAGCGTGGCTCACCAGGCTGAGTTTGGGTATGGGCTTACTTGCAGTGGGAAGAGGATCATCTTCTTGGTTTTTTGGGTAGGAGAAGGGTACCCGGAATCATGCTCCCACTAAGACCTCTGAGAAAATCACCATGATCTAAGAAGGGCAGTGATAATTAAGCTGTGGAGAACACTGAGCACTGTGCTAGGCAATTTTCATCAGATGAGGTCGCCTCCAATTATATTTATATTATATATCTCACTTAATTAAAACCCTACAGCCACCAGGTGGGATTTTCTACTTGCTCCATAGATGAGGACAAGGAAGATTAGGAATATTAAGTGACCTGGACAACTAGACAGCGCTCAGTAAGGCACAAGTCTTGGCCCCGTGACTCCTGGCTCAGTGGTCTCTTTGGTGTTCCAGAGCTGCCAGATTAACTGAATTCAACTTGACCTCTACATGTCAACTTTCTCAGACTTGATTATCGATCTGTAAGTATCCTAAAGATTCAAAATTTCGGATTGATTGAAATATTCTAGCCAAGAGCCTTAGGTTTAGAAAACCAGAGTTTTTGCTGAAGGTATTCTTTTGCCTGTCTTCGTGGCATATGGTTGTCCTTGGGTCATCTTTGAAGTTCAACCATGATCCTGAATGTGAAAAAGTAAGTCACCTAGGCTCATCTCAAGTGTGGACACTCATCCTCATTAGTACTGTCATTCTTCCACTGTCCCCATAGTGGAGTTGAATGGTTATTACACTAAAGGTATTGTAGTAGCTGTCCAGAGGCTGACAAACCACTTGTTTGGGTTTCCAAAACATGGAAAACATATAAGGACAAGATACTGACAGTCATTTATGTCACTTGTATCCATGAAGGCTACCACCCAACCCCACATACATGAGGCTGCCTTATAAGAATTCTAGGCTGAAGAACTGGGCTCTGTTTTATGAAGAGCACAAACCTTGGAGTCAAGCCGATCTGAGTTCGAGTCCCTGCACTGCCTTTCACAAACATCTTCTTGGGTAAATTTTTCGCCTTCTCTGAGACCCAGTTTCATGCTCTATAAATTTAGAGATCATGATATTTACTTGGAAACACTTTAAAAGTTATAAATAAATGCAAAGACCTCAGCTTCATGGCTGGCTTATATAAAAAGATGTTCAATAAATGATTGCTCCTATAATGAATATTGCTTTGACTAATACATGACCAGAAAATCTTTTCATCCCATTTCTCCCAGATGACTGAAGTGTAAGTTTATGAGTTTTCAGCATTATGCTTCTGCAACATAGCATTTTGCCTAATGTAAGAATTTAGCATTTGGTAACATATATACAGTTGTGCATCCACTTTGCTGTTTATATTAGAGTTCTATCAGAAAAATAGAATGAGTAAGATATATAAATATATATTTAAAATAAAGATATATAAAGATATATTTATATATTATATTTAATTATGTATTTTGTATAATAGATATAAATTCAAAGAATTGGTTTCCACAGTGTGGCGACTGGCAAGTTTTAAATTTCTAGAGCAGGCAGCAGGCTGGAAACTCTCAGGAGAATTTGAAGCTGCCATCCAGAGACAGAGTTTCTTCTTCCTCAGCTTTGCTCTTGAAGGCCTTTCAACGGATCGATGAGGCTCCCCCCGATTATTGAAAGTCCACCGACTGTAGACGTTAACCACGTAAAAATGCATCTTTTCACCAACACCTAAATTAATGCTTGATTGAATAACTGGATATCACAGCCTAGCCAGGAGATACATAAAAACGTCACAGTCCACCCATTATCAACATAGGACCTATCCACACCTCCCTAAACCATACTTAACCTCCAAATAAAGACCAAAAAGTAACACTTCTGACTAACAGGATACAACTGTCTTGTATGCAACCAAAAATGCACTAACCTTTTCCCTGGAAGAGGATGCAGAGTGGGTGTTACTTACACCTCTCCTTCATATTCTATGACTTAAATGTCATTACGTAAACATAACCATTATTAATGTGTATTATGTTAGAGGGCAAGGGAATGAGAGGGACAACAAAAATGTTACATATGTGAATATACACACACTTACATACATGGACACAAATGAAAATATTCATAAAAACTTAGGAAGAAATATTAATAAAAATCAGTCCTTGTTTCTACAACTGGCCTCATGGTCACAGCTGCTACTTATAACTACTTTCTTCCACAACCCATTCCATGTTCTCTTTGCCTTCTGCAAAATTTCAGCTGGTTATGGTTTTTGGTTGGTGAGGTAAGCCAAAACTTCATTCCTGGAAGATCTGAGCCATTAGCAGTCTGGCCTGAATTTGTCATTGCAGTTCCCCATTAACTGTAATTGTGGGTCATGGTAGTGCTCAGAGACACCCAGGGGACCTCCTGTATTCCAGACATACTCTTCCTTACCGCCACTGCGTAGTAGCAGCCCAATTTCCCCTTGGTACTCAGGATCCATGAACCCAGCCAGCACAGGACTCCTTTCTTTGCCTGGTGATTCAAGAGCCAAAAGTGGCTTGGTAGCCGTCTTAACTTCCAGTTCAACGACATCACCATTGTGTCTCCTAGTTGGAAACATTCCTCCCTTTGGAACTAAAACCTCTAAAACAGTAGAGAATAAGATCACAGGGACCGAAAGCAAACGTTTTGCTAACAGATCACTGGAGGTAATAGTAAATAGTGTCATTTCCAGTTCTACCCTCTGTTTCCTGGACGTGTGAATACGGGCTGTTGGAAAAACTGCCCCACACATCAGACGCTGATTTGGAGCATGCACAGCCTGCTGGATGGCAGGGTTCCAGCCCTGCAAGGTATGACCGCCTCTCAGACATTGTGACTGAGTCTTCAAAAGGCCATTCTACAGTTTAATGAAGCCACCTGCTTCAGGAAGATGGGGGACGTGGTAAAGCTCACGAATTCCATGGGTCTGGGCCCACTGCCGCCCTTCATTTACTGTGGCATGGTTTTCTTGATCAGAAGCAATGCTGTGTGGAATACTGTTATGGGAGGTAAGGAATTCTCTAAGTCCACAGAAGGAAGTTTGGCAGAAGAGTTGTATGCAAGGAAGATAATCTCTGCCCAGAGTAAATATCTATTCCAATAAGAACAAAGCACTGCCCCTTCCATGATGGAAGTGGTCCAGTGTAATCAACCTGCCACCAAGTGCTGAGCTGATTGCCCTGGGGAATGATGCCATATTGTGGACTCGGTGTAAGTCCTGCTGCTGGCTGACTGGGGACTCAGTAGTGGCCGCAGTCAGTTTGGCCTTGATGAATGGAAGTCCATGTTGTTGTGTGCATCCCTCCATACCCTCTTTGTTTGTGAGCCCACTGGGCAATGATAGAGATGGCTGAGGAAAGAGGATGTCCAGTATCCATAGGACAGGTCACGCTATTTAATCAATTATTAATATCCTTCTCTGCAGAGGTCACTTTTCGATAAACACTCACATAGGACACAAATATCTTCATGTTTTTCACCCATTCAGAGAAACTCATCAACATGTCTCTTCCCCAGATCTCTTTTTCACCAATTTTCCAAAGATTTTCCTTACAAGTCCCTGGCCATCAAACCAAATCATTGGCAGCAACCCATGAATCAGCATGGACTCACACCTCTGGACATTTGTCTTCCTAAGCAAAATGAATAACCACGGAGAGGATTTCCCATCACCACTCTTCTTCAGGGATGTCCCAAAAAGGTCGGTAGTGCTGCAGCTGCCCACGTGTGGGTGGTGCAGAATCATCTGTAACCAGAGCTGCTTTCTCTTCTTCAGTCAGGTGGTTCTAGGGAGCTCCCTGTTAGGCCACAGGTACAGGTTTGGAGAAAGAAGGTACTGTGGCAGGAACGGGGCCATGGGCATTTGTGTCACTTCCTCAGGCAACATCTTATGCCCTCAGGGTCTGATTTTGTAGAGACTACTCCTATTTGATAATGGAACACAGTCCATTTTGACTTGTGTAGGTCAGAAGACAGTTCATATTTTCAGGTCATGTATACAGAGCTTAGGTTAGGAATTCAAAGCTCTGAGTTCATCCTTTTGTTTCCCCAGTTTCTCCAAGGCAGTTGGGAGCAAACTGCCAATCTCATTATACATCTTAGTTTGACTAAAATATCCTAAGGTATCGCATGCATGGTCACCCATAATCTTGCCTTTTACACATGCTTGATTCGGAGTATCCAGTGACGGTATTTTGTGTATCTCTATTGCCACATCATGCCACGAACTCCCAAGTGCCCTCTTTACCACTGGAAGTAGAGTTATTAGTGCCTTAATATCTAACCCACTGAATCAGTTTAGAGAACCAATTCCAGAAAACCTAGGGTCAATTCAGAAACTCATCCTCAAGATTTTGTGCTTCTAGAACCACTCCTGCTACCAAAATCTGTATCAGTCAGGTTTCTAACAGAGAAAGAGAGTCAGTTTAAAGATGATAGATTAGAGAAAGAAGGGAAGGGAGGAAGGGAGGGGGCAGGAAGGAAGGGAGGAAGGAAGGAAGGAAGGAAAGAAAAAGAATAAAGACTGCCAAATCTGAAATCCATATGATAGATCAGCAACTAGAAACTTGGACAAGAGCTAACGCTGCCATCCAGAGGCATAATTTCTTCCTCCTCGGAGAACCCTCAGTTCTACTCTTAATCTTTCAACTGACGGGATGAAGCTCACCCAGGTTATAGAGGATATTCTCCTTTACTTAAAGTCCACTGATTGACTAGCCACATCTACAAAATACATTTAGAGTAACACCTAGATTAGTGTTTAATTGAATAACTACGTGCTGTTGCTTAACCAAGTAGACATACAAAACTAACCACCACACCATCGTCTGCTCAGAAAAACTGGGACATTAGAACTGTGACATTTATAGAAAATGAAGTCCATATGATTGTTCATCATTCCAAGTATTTTCTCTGGCATTGAACTCAGTCCAGGTAATTCTGGAAATAAATCAAAATCCAATAACTGAGATGAAGCCAATGTTGGTATGTCAAACACAATACCAGAGCAGTAAGACCTGCCTCTCAGGATAGCTACACCTTTGGGTATGAGCACTGGTCACTCCGTGGGTGAGAATTAAGGGGCCCTCCTGCCCCGAAGTAGTTCTGTGACATCAAAGCACACCGTTTCCAGGAGTCTCTTTTCAAAACTATTCCTGAGAGTCTTCATATTATGTCATTAGTAAGAATTATGTTAAATAGTAAACAAGACTTTTGGCAAGTGCCCAAGGAAATTAAACGCAAGAAAATGTGGAGTCTTTTTTTTTTTCATCCAAACAGAAAGAGGAGGGAGGTGGCCCTTGGTTGAAGAGTTATTGTAAAGGACCAGAGCAGGACCCTCTAACCATGAGGACAGGTGCAGCGACGCCTTTCCCTTGAGTAAAGCATGGTATAAAGACTCGAGATGGCCTCCCCGACAAACTGACTACTGCTCCTGGTCCCTCAGCTGCTGCAGTACCTGGCCCCTCGCTTAGCCCGCCTCTCTTCCTCACTGCCAGTCCCAGACCCATGAAGACAATGTATTGTCACAACGTTCATTTACAATAGCACACACAAGGCATGACTTCACAGTCAGCAAGTCTTCGCACACGCTCAAACAGCTAACGCTAAAAGAAATGGTGTAGTGGGGTTTTGCACTGAATATTTATTGTGGTAATAACAGAGTCTCCCACCAAAACACACACACACACACACACACACACCACACACACACACACGCTGCACCAGCTTGTTTCAGAATCCAATAAAAGGGAGCAACAAAGAAAAAGAATATGTTTGATTAAAGGCGCTAAGTACAGGCTTTTCCTTAAAAACAAAAGAGGAGAATTAATAAAACAGCCTTATTTGACTAGGCTTTTATTTCTCTGGATCACAAGGCATAATTCTTCAAAATAGGATTTTGGAAGGTGTAGAAAAAAACTTGCAACTTTCCTAAATACTTCTGGGCTCCTAGACTCTCAGGGGTTTATTCGTGACTCCTAACTTTGCAGCTAGGCATCCTGGCCTTGACTATTGTAATGGCAGAATCTGCGTACCGGGAGGGCCGGTGCCCGGAGATGTGCTATGGGAAGTCGCCGGCCAGGGCCTGGCAGACATTCACAATACGCACCCACGGAGGTTCTGGGGCCCCCGATCCCCATGTGTGTGTCCTAGTCCTGTCAGTCCCAGCAGGGCATTTGCAGCACTTTTCATCTTTCTCATTGCCGTGCCTGAATCATCTTTCATTTTCAACCATGTTTTATTTTTATCACATAGGATAGTCTCTTATTTTCCATTTCTTGCTAAGTTACAATGATGTTCCTGTTGTAAAGTCATTTCCACTATCTATTTAGTCACATGATAAGTCCACACATAGTATTTTCATGGGCACTAGGATGTGTCTCATACTCAGGAAACAGCCTTTCCCCAGGCCTGATGCCATAAAAATCACTTCCTTATTTTAAGTAAACTCAACAAGAATTAGAAGCTTAGAAACACCACACAAAGTACCAATCATTCATTGAGTTAAGTGAATTGACTCCTACCACTAGTCATAAGTGCATTTTCTTTGCTAGTCTTCCAGGAATTAAAACTCATTCATACACAAAGTGATATTTTATACATGAATTTTTATTTCTTTGGGAAGTAAAATTATATTACAAAAAAATAGACCAGTTAAAATATCAAATTCACACTTAACCTGCTCTAATGACAGTGGGCAAAATATCTACCTTCCCAAAGAGCCTGCTCTACCCATAAGTACAGATAATTTTTACCTAATAAAGCTATTTTAGAAAAAAAAGTAATATGTGCCCTGGTATGAATGAGGCATTCAATAAATAATGAGTTTCTTCAATTCCACTTGAGTATAATTAAATATAAACCAGTAGATATGTCATAGGAGCTACTGAAATCAGAAAGACCGAGGTCCAAATTCTACTACTTACTGTCCCGCTTTGGGGGAGCTACTCTCCCTGAGCCTCAGTTTCTCCATCTGTAAAATGGTACCCACTTCAAAGTGTTGCATGTGAGGACTAAAGAAGTCATGGGTATTGGATCCTTCGGGAAGTGTCAGACACAGAGTAAGGACTCAATAAACTTCAGTATAACTGAACACATGGAGTAAAGCAGACCAAGTTTCAAATCCTGACCCTATCACTTTCCAGCTATGTTCCCTCAGGCAAATTAACTTCTCTGAGCATCATTTACCTGAAATATTAATTCCTACCTCACCAGTTTTTTTTACAACATTTATATTAAATACTACAAGCAAAGTGCACATTCAGAATATGCATGTATTAAGTGTTAATAAATGAGAGCAATTATTGAAACATTTTAAAGGAGAGATTAGAAGCTACCAGGGGAGGAAAATTGTTTGATCCCTGTATTGCAGACCCACATGGTTAAACTGGAGGGAAATAGGCACAACTGAGAATCCAAAAACAGAGATGATTTGGACAGCTGTCTCAAGAAGCTTTCTCTGATGGATTCCATAGATAAATAAATAGAAAGATAGATAAATAAGTAGATAGATAGATAGATAGATAGATATTCCATTATCTATGTGTGTATATTTCTATGTGTATACACACAGAACATCAGTGCCCTGAACTCTGCAAATTCCCCTATCTAACCCCCCGCCCCCACACCCTGTATGAAACAGTGAGCACTTCAGAAAACCCAACACTGTATGCTTTCTCCCTGGGTGTTTACCTTAGAGCCCGGCACACAATAACTAATCAGTAGTTTTTAAATAAATGTTTCCGCTTCTGTAGGTCTGTATTCCTATCAGAACACAATTCTGTGAACCCTTGCATCTGATACAGAACCCGACACACAGCGGGTCCTCCCCAAGCCTTGAACCATTCCTCCGTTTATTCACATCAATTAATTTAACTGAACTGGTGAAACTGACAGCACAGCATTCTGCGTACCGTTGGACTCCTCGGAAGCATGGGAACCCGGCCACGGTATTGTCTTGTTTGCACACCTATCAGTCAAATGCTAAACTGCTCAGCTGTACAGACAGTAGTAAAGCCGTCGTGTTATCGCTCTCTCCTCCTACTGTTAGAACAAGCATCTCCTAATAGATGGACCTTCTGGCGAGCTGAGGCGTGCTGTGAGCACACCGGATAAGCCAGAGTGATAATAACAGAGCTAGTCTTGCAGAGATTAAGTCCTAGCCACCCGCGAACGGAGGATGCTGGGATGTCACAGGCAGCGATCTCCCACGGAAGCACTCAAAAGGGAAGCGGGAGGAAAGGAAGGGGCTGGGTGAGAATACAGAAGGACCTGTCTCTGTTTTCCTGGTACAGGAAATCGGGGCAGAGTTTGAGGGTTAAGACCTGGGGTGGATGGCGGGCGGGTTAGCTCAAGTGGTAGAGTGCACGGTTGGAACGCATGCAGTCTTGGGTTCAATTCTAAATTTTTTTTTAATTTTTTAATTAAATCTTTAATTTTAATTCTAAAATTAAATTAAACCTAATTACTTCTCCCACCCCCACCCAAAATTAAATAATAATAATAATAATAATAATAATAATAATAATAAAATAATAAACAAAGACCTGGGGTGGACAAAGGTCAGGAACTGTGAAAAGTGCAAGGCTTTTCCGTTCAGAATCATGTGTTTGCAAAAAACAAAACTTGAAATATAAAACTGTACTTTTTGAATCATCTTTGTTTCTTTGACAAGAAATCTCATTTGTGTCATGGTCCAGCCTTCCCTTCCCCTTTTCCCCACTAACAGTTGTATGTAAGTTCTAGGGGGATTTATGCAGGATGGGAGTGTTTGCAAGTTCTAGACATGCTGCCTGGACCTCATTTGTGACCTGCCCATCCTGATGTCAGGACACGTCTCCTGTTCTGAGTCCACAATCTGTCCTCAGTCTACACCTGTCCTCAGTCTACACTGCTCAATGCAACATCAGCCCTTGTTCCTGATTTCAAGACCTCTTTGTGTCCTGCGCTCTCTCTCTCTCTTTCCTTTCCTCTGATCCTCTCGGAGGTGGGAGATCTTGCTGCTCCTACATCACTTGGGGTCAGAAGCCTCTGCGAGGCTGGTACCCTCTGCCTCCGACATCCTACTCTCCAGGGCAGGGGGATGACTGTTGCTGTGTCGTGCTGGGGCTAGAGGGCTGGGTGAGTGAGGCTGTCACAGGACCACCTGCTGGACATCCAGTGCAGCCATCTCTGTTCTGGGACCCAAGGCCCCCCAGATCTCCACCTGAGATTCGGACTCTGGAATACAGGTTTTCCCTCCACTCCCAGATCCTCCAGACCCAACGGAGAGTTGTATAAACCTCTCCCTTCCTGAGCTGTAGAGCTCAGTCCCCAGAGTCCCCCTTTCTCTTCCTTTCCCACTATTATCCCCCTCTACCCAAAACAACTGAACAGAGAAGCTGGTCATCTCTCTTCTGCTGCTGAGTTTCCTCAAGCCTGAGGTCTCTGAGACTCAGAGGCAAAGATCTGGCTACTTTGTCACGTGATGTGTCTTGCCCTCCCTTCCAGAGGCTGCAAGGCTGCTCTGTAGGACAACTGCCTGAGCCTTTGATCATATAGGGAAAGCCAGGGGAGGTCTGCACTCCTGAGGTCAGAACAGAAACCCTCCGCAGCAGCCCTGACTCACCCCCACGAGGGCACACGGCCATCCCAAGCAACCTCCCCCCACCACCGAATCTCCACTCAGCTCAAGCTTCATTTTCTTAGTCCCACAAAACACAGAGCATTCCAGAAAGGATCTAGCTGAAGACTGACTCAAAATCAGAGGCTAATAGAGGATGCAAGGGACTAGGTGTCACTCAGGAGTCCTGACGAGGAGGCTGCGGCCAGACTGAAAGCTACAGATAAGGCACCACGTCCCCACTTGCAGGCTGGGGTGGGGGCCAGAACCCACACTAAGCTGAGGATGGGGCGTGGGGAGGGTGGTCCAGTGGAGGTAGACTCCGAAAGCAAAGAGACTTAGGCAAGAATTTAAGCCAGAGAAATAGAAACAGGATCTGGAGCTCTGAGCCCAAGGTTGGCAAAGATGACCTTCTGACTAGCACGTGGGTGCTGCCTCACTGCATGGGGTCCTTCTATGTTCTGCCCTGGCTTGACATGACCCTCCCGGGATGGGCTGGAAGAGCTGCACGTCTGGGCTCAGCTTGGCGGTCAGACAGCTGTGGTGCAAATCTCAGCTCTGTCCGTGACATAAACAGGTTGTTTAACCCCTTGCTGTATTTCTGTTTCCTCATTTCTAAAATGAGGTGAACTCTTCTCCGAGCTTTATGCTTTTTGAAGTTGTCGCACGCACACACACACGCACGCACACGCACGCACGCACGCACGCACACACCCTATACAAATAAACTCAGTCACGTCTTCAACCAGTGCTTTTCCTTCAGGGACTCAAGAGCTTGACAGATGCCGGGTAAAATCAAAACAACCTCCCCTGGACGTCCCCCATCGGGAGACGAGCAGATGCACTGGCTTCCTGGCTGAAGGGCGTCTTTAACTCTCTTCTCCTTCCTGACATCATCCCCAACCCTTAAGGAAAAGTCAACTCCTTATTTTACTACAAGTGATCCACCTAGAAATTAAGCTCTAAAGCTCTAGTTTTTATTTAGGGAGATTTCCTAATGATCCGGGTGGCTGCAGACTCATGATCAGGTTCGGGTCTGCCCTAATCCTAAATGGTTGATTTCACACGATTCCTAAATAGTCACCATAAATTGTAAACCATAAGGGCCTGTGACCTAAATGCACAGCAGATGCCCAGAAGAGGCTCATGATGGGGCGTGGGGGTGAGGGGATGGCACATGGCGAAGGACTGATCTCAGAATTCAGGATGTCTTTTATTTACTTTCTCTTCATTTTCTCCCTTGTGAAGACCCAACACTAAGAAGCCAGCATCGAACAACAGACAGAGCCTCGGGGAGGGAAAGGAAGCAGCCGCAGAGCTGGGTGTTAAGCTTGGCTCTGCAACCTTGAGCATTTACACCCTTCGTTTGTAAATGGATAGGTTGGGCCGGGTCAACGGTTCCAGCGTCCAAACATCAGAACCACTTGTAGAATAACAACAACGAAAAGCTCCCTAGCCTCTCCACCCACTGCACACTTCACGTGTCGGAATCTCTAGGGCTGGTGCCCAGGGGTCTGTATTTTTCAAAGTTTTGCAGGAGATTCTTAAGATCTGTGTTGTTTGTGAACCACTGGAGTCTATGGATAAAACCTAGCCACTTCAGCTTCAATGATCACCTCCACTGCATTCATGCAGGCAACATCATTATGAGATCTTGTTACAAGTGAGTCATGTCCTTCAGTATTTAAAGCAGCTAACTCGAGCTGGGAGAGTCCGAATGGTCCACCGTATAGGTAACAGCTTCATGTCACATCGAAGGTGTGCTTGGGTGCTTCTCAGAAACTTGGGGGTTTATTTAGGGCCAAAATGTTCTCAAGAGGGATTCTACTGGCATTTTGAGCTGGCTGACTTCACCTTTCAGGAAACTGGGTTGTAAGACATACAGAATACCTGGCTTCAATTCTCTGAGTACTTATAATACCCTCAGATTCACCCTGACTGTCAAACACATTTCTCAAATAAGGAAATTGATGGCCAGCTTGGAGGGGGAGGGGTGTTGAGTAATAATAACTCCTACTTCAAAGGAATATTTGGAAAATTAAGTGATCATATGCGGGTAAGGCACTTATAAGCACAATGCCTGGCACTAAGAAGTGTTCAATAAATGTTTAATATTATTATCATACCAGAAACAATAAATCTTTAATAGAGGAAAAGGGGTCTATGACTGTAAAATAGAAACTACAAACCAATCGCACATCGATCCTTACTCTGTCTTCCAGGCTTGGTACAAAACAAGACATAATTGTCCATTAATACAGGAGTCCTCTTCCCCTCCTCCCAGCCCCCCATCATTACGCTCTGCCACCATTAATCTAATATAAAAATGTGAATATACGGGATGAATGTGTTGCCCAGGTAACCACCTTAGTGATAATGGAAAGAAATGGAATTTTCAGTAAGCTACCTCAGTAGGTATTAATATCATATTTTAAACTAAATTCCCCTGACTGTAACTTAGCCCTCTTCTTATTTCCTTTGCCCTCCTTTACAGTGAGGAAAATTGCCTTCCACCTTGTCCACCACATCAGCACGCATATTTATAGAATTATTTCTCCCCAGAGTCATCTTGACACAAGGCTGAACATGTTCAGTTCTCTTACCTCCTCCTCCTCAAGGGTCTTATTTTTAAAACATTTCATGATTTTTGTTGCTGTCCACTGAGCTTCCCAGGGTATCGCACTGCGAGGGAACTTGCTTCAGATTGCATCACTCATGGAAGAGAATTCCAGGGGGAAGAAATGCCAGGTCAACACTGAATGCTCACGTGGGTTTTCGCACTCTCTGGGGCTTGGCGCTCACTGTCGGATCGCTGGGGATGCTCTTTTACAAGTTGGCCCCAAAGGACCAAGAAGAGAAAATTCAATAAGCAGTAAAACAGTGTAAGAGAGAATCACTGCACATGTGAGCATTAGTCCAGATATTTAATAGATCAATGTAGGATGAAGAAAAATTCAAGAACATCATAGGAGGATTCCATTGTAATGGTGGTAATCTTTTTACCGAGTTGAAAGTGAAACCACCAGTGAAAGATTGGCTCTGAAGTATAAAATCAAAATGAAAACAGCAAGAATCACTTGCTCAGAGCAAAAAGCACTTTTAATAATCAAAATTAAGGGGGTAACACGATGAAGTTAATGGAACTATCTCAGGACCGAGGGCAGAGAGACTATAACCCTGTGTTCAATATCCTAGAATGCATTCACCTTCGCTGTGTGGCCTTGGGTCAAGTATTTAAACTTCCTGAATGTCAGTCATCTTACCTGTAAAAGAAGGCGTAACAGGATTGGCCTGAACCCTACAGGGTTGTTTTAAGGACAAAATGATACAATGGACACATGGCAACACTGGCACATAGTAGGTATCAATGAATGGTTATTGTCATTAATTGTTGTCATAAACATTTTTTAACAATGGGAAAATTTATAGCACAGTAGGAGGTATACAGTAGGTGCGAAGCTAAGGAATCTTCATCTCTTTTGCCTGCACAGGCTTCATTCAACCTCTTTACCTACAAGTGGAAAAACTAATGAGAAACAGTAAATAAAAAGCAAAGTGTTTGAGAGGAGGCAGTCAAGATGCCCCCTCTTACTGCGTTTTGAGTATGTGAGAATGTATATGACTCTCTCCTGTGTCTTCATTTTGTCCCCTTAAAGTTCAATGACCAGGTGCTATCAAAACACATTCAACAGGAGAAGCAGGTCATCTCTTGCTTCCAGTAGAATTCATTTTGAGTTGGGATTTTATAGAGCGAGGTCCAGGGTGAGGTCCCTGCAGGATCTTATTAAAAGATGACCTCATCTTTATCTTGCTTCCACAGACAACTCCTCCAATGCTGTTTTCTGAGGCTCTAGAGTATAATCTATATATTTCCTGACTGCCAAGAAATTTGGCTCTTTTCTTCCCTCAGGTTGCTCACTAACTAAATCGGTTACTCTACAAAGGCAGGCAACACGTCATTTCTTTATTAGGACCTGCTCTCTGATCACTTACCTTAAAAAAAAAAAAAACTGAAAAACGCGTTAGGCATTTACATTGGAAACCACACCGTCTCGTTCCACATCCCATGCTAAACACCGCTGGCGAGGTTACCCAGAAAGTCATGAGAAATGTTAAGACTCGGGGGACACTTTGTAAAGCAGCTGTACTTCAGTTTTTAAAAAAAAAAAATCATAATGAAGAGACTATTGGCTTTTTAAAACTTAAAAAAATTTAAAAAAAGACTCAGGGGAAAAATAGAAATAAAAGTACATGTTTTTATTGAAGTAAGTCAGTTTATAATACTATGTCAATACCTTTTTGTTCAATATCTTTCCTAACCTATAATGAAAAAGAATATGAAAATGAATATATGTGTCTATGTGTAAGACTAAACATTATGCTGTACACCAGAAATTGATACAACATTGTAAACTGACTTACTACAATTTTTAAAAATTAAAATAAAATAAAAAGAAGGTAAGAAAAAATTACCTTTTTAAAGTAAAATTCAACGACTTTCTGTGAAGTGGCCGATGGTTTCCAGAGACGGCCACGCCAGTGCCTTGGATGTACACACGGCTCCACCCATCAGGAGGGGACATCTGTTCCCCGCTCCTCCCACTCCTTGAATTTGGGTGGCCTTGTGATTTGCCTTGACCAACAGAATGCAGTGGAAAGGACACTGTGCCAGATGGGGGTGCTGATGACCCCTAAACAAAGACTACCAGGAATGCACCTGTGGTCAAACAAAAGTGGATGTACTGGCCAGCTGCAGTGAGGGAGAATGCCCACCGTGGGGTGGGGGGCGTGGAATGTCCCGGTAACAGTGTCGGAAAGGACTAGGCTAGCAGTAGGTGATGCTGGAGAGCTCAGGAAGCAGGGCTTTTCTCTGGAGTGGGTGCTGGGGTAATTTATGATTGGGTACCTTAATAATTTTTATCTGGGAACCAGAAAGAATGGAATGAGGCTTATAGTATAATTAGAAAAGCAGCAGCAGCCATTGATACCAGCCACAATGTTCTCGTCTTTGTCTGCACTTGGACATGATTAAGGTCTTTTTTTTTTTGGCTCCGTCTTGGTCACAGAATGACCTTGTCTAATGTCAATCTTCAGTGAAAATGTTTATGCTTAGGAGGAAAGATCCCAGTCTAACAGGGAGCACAGGACAGCCCTTAGCAACACCACAGTTTAGCTAAGGGGGCCCGGCCAGCTCCCAAAGGCCAACATGGTTTCTCTCTTTCAAAGGGACATAAACTCTAAGAAGCCCAACCATGTCCACTTTTTATTTTCACTTTTTTTTTATTGAAGTCTAGTCAATTTACAGCGTGGCAGTTTCCGGTGCACAGCATGATGTTGCAGTCATACATACACATACAGATATTCATTGTCATATTCTTTTTCATTGTAGGTTACTACCAACTACTGAAGGTAGTAGGCTAGATGTGCGGGCAGGAATTCATCCCAAAGGTGAGAAGGTGACCTGGGCAGCCAGTCCCCTGATTATGCCCACATCCCACAGACCGCTCCCGGAGCTCAGGGACGGGTGGGTTGCTGCTGCAGAGCCCAAGCACCCCCTCCCCCATCCCACTGCCTGGGTTACCGAACGGTGCTTCAAGTATCTGTTGAATAAATGATCATATAGCTAAGGTAGTCCAAAACTCAAGCGTGGTCTCCTGCAGCTGTTGTTCTAAACCTTGGCTGCACCTTTGAATCACTGGGGGGCTTTACAAAAAAATGCTGCCCCAGAGATGAATGAGGCTTTGAGATATTTTAGAAATTCTCCCCAGATGGTGATGACGCAGACCCAGTGCTAAGAGCCACTGTGCTAGTTCAGTTGTTCTTACCCTTGGCTGCACCTCAGCACCATCTGGAGGGCTTTCAAGATCTCACTGCTCAGGCCACACCCCCAGGCCAATTAAATCACGTTCGCGGGCCCCCCAGATGCTTCTGACATGGCGTCGCAGTCGAGAAGTCAGGTCCAGAGCAGCACTTCTCGGGTTTCAATTTGCACCGAGTCCCCTGGGTCAAGGAGTCTCGGACAAGCCCGAGATTCTGCATTTCTAAAAAGTTCCCAGGTGACGCTAATGCTACTGGTCTGAGGACCACACAGCAATTTGCAGCACGGGGACCACAGTTTACAATACTATATAACATACGTGAAAGTTGCTGAGAGAGTAGATCTTCAAAGTTCCCACCACACGCACGCACACACACAAACGGTAACTATGCGAAGTGGTATGTGTTAACTAATCTCGTTGTGGTAATCATTTTGCAATATATATGTATATAAAATCATCACCTTGTACATCTTTTTTTTAGTCTTATTTTATTGAGTTATAGTCAGTCTACGATACTGTCATTTTCCAGTGTAGAGCACAATTTTTCAGTCACACGTGAACATACATATACTCATTGTCACATTCTTTTTCACTGTGAGCTACAACAAGATCTTGTATATATTTCCCTCTGCTTACAGTATAATCTTGTTTATCTATTCTATATATATACCTGTCAGTATCTACAAATTTCAAACTCCCAGTCTGTCCTTTCCCACCCTCCCCCCGGCAACCACAAGTTTGTATTCTATGTCTATGAGCCTGTTTCTGTTTTATATTTAAGTTCATTTGTCTTCTTTTTTTTTTTTAGATTCCACATATAAGCGATATCATATGGTATTTTTCTTTCTCTTACTGGCTTACGTCACTTAGAATGATATTCTCCAGGAACATCCATGTTGCTGCAGATGGCGTTATGTTGTCATTTTTATGGCTGAATAGTATTCCATTGTATAAATATACCACAGCTTCTTTATCCAGTCATCTGTTGATGGACATTTAGGCTGTTTCTATGTCTTGGCTATTGTAAATAGTGCTGCTATGAACATTGCGGTGCAGGTGTCTTTCTGAAGTAGGGTTCCTTCTGGATATATGCCCAGGAGCAGGATTCCTGTCTATTCCTAGTCTTTTGAGGAATCTCCATACTATTTTCCACAGTTGCTGCACCAAACTGCATTCCCACTAGCAGTGTAGGAAGGTTCCCTTTTCTCAATGTTATATGGCAATTATATGGCAATAAAGCTGGAAAAAATATCCTTGAATAAGTACTTATAAATAGTAAATGAGTTAACACATGCAAAAGACTTAGAACACTGCCACATTGTAAGCACTAAGCAGGACTGAGTTTTTCACTGAGCATTTGCTGATCTTTCTGGAGCTTCAAAGGGCGACAGCTCTGTAACACGACCGCCTGAATTCAAATGCGGCCTCCACTTCCATGCACTGCGAGGCTTGGACTATGTCCTCTTTCTCTCTGCACCCCAATTTCCTCAAATGCAAATGGAAATAATACTAACACCTGCCTCTCAAGGTTGTTGCAAAGGTAGATTATATTCAAGGCACTGAGAAGAAGGCCAGGTAACAGGTAAACCCGCAACAAAGGCTTGTGCTCACGTTGCTCTCATTGGTGACTTCAGGGGCCCGGCACGGGGGAGACAAAGGTAAACAAGGAACTTCAAGCACAGCCCCTGTCAGAGCTCAGAGAAACTGCGAATGTAAAACCTTTGATTTAATGAGGTTTTACAGTATCCAGTCATCCTTGAAACCAAAGTAGGAAAAAAGGAAACGCTGTCAGTTAACATCTCCTGTTCCTAGAGTCATTCTCTCGGTTTACAGCAGTTATTTCTACTCTTTGCTTTAGGCCTCTCATTTGCTTAAAACTGATGACTTGAAAAGGGAAATTCGTCTGGGCTCCTTCACTGAGCTGACAGTCCACGGACACTGTCATTACAGTGATTTATCTGTATTCTTCCTCTGCTGCTTTTGACAGGCAAAGAAAGGGGTCTGCTTTCTTATGCCTTGACTTTGATAGACACATTCTCCAAAAAAGCAGCTTATGTTTTCTGATCTCATATCCTAAGAGCTGCATTCTCTGGTCCAGCTAAGCCAAAAGCTCCCCAACATGCCCTAGATACAGCATAGACGCCTCCTTATGTAAGTACTTACCAAACGAGTTACCCAGAAAAAGGTGCAGTCTATCACACAGTTCCCCGATAGTCATGATTAACATGCATCGGGCTGTCTCCTAGGTACCAGCACATTTATGATAGAGATTTGGGGGACACAGCCTCCAGTTCTTGGGAACACCTGCTTTTCACAGAGCACATTGTGTAATGACTCTGCCTTGGGTTCAGCAGGGCTGAGAAAATAACCCTCATGAATAGAGACTGATGCCAATAAAAATTATGAGATAGACTTTTTTGTATTATTTGCATTTGTTAGTTCACACACATGCCTTCACCCGTGTCAGGCGGCAGAAAGAATGACTGAAGAAGGGACCGGAAAGAGTAAGCTGGAGTTTGAGATTTATCTGTGTTAGTTCCTTAGGGATGCCCTAATGCATTACCACAAAGTTGGTAGCTTAAAGCAACTGAAATGTATTGTCTCAGACTTCTGGAAGCCGGAAGTCAGAACCTGAAGTGTGGGCGGGGCTGCGCGCCCTCTGACGGCTTCAGGGAAGGATTTGCTCTTTGCCTCGTTCAGCTTCCGGTGAGTCCATGCGTCCCTTGGCTTGTGACTGTATCAGCAATCTCCACCTCCCCCTTGGCATCCTCTCTGCGTGTCTCTTTTGTGTGTCTCTTGTAAAGATACTGTGATAGTCCAGGATGATCCCACTTTGAGATCCTTAATTTACTTACAGCAGCAAAGACCCCTTTTCCAAATAAGGTCACATTCACAGGTTAAAGGAATTCAAAGGTAGATATTTAGGGGCCACCATTCAACCCACTACAATATCCAAAGAACAGAATTATCTGGAATCATAACTAATTAAAAAGTAATTAATTAAAAAGTAATTAAAATATTGGTCATGTCAGGGACCCTAAATGTTACAAAACAGTGGATAGAAAAGAGCCAATGACCACTGGAGAGCAAAAGGCCCATCACCTGGACAAAGGTGTAACTTCAGCCCTAGACTCCTGGATCATTTTCAGATTACAACCAAATCGGACGATTCTGAAAACTGACCCCGCCACTGCGGATCAGAGCAGCTCGGGGGTTACTTCCACCTTGGATTTCACGAGGAGCACATCCACTTACTTACCTGTGCCTTGGGGAGAGAGACCAGGAGAGCTGCTCAGGCACGTCTCAGCATCCCTGGGGTCTCCAGTTCTTCCATTACGATGTACGAACTAGGTTTTTTAAAGCATGCGTGGGCTTCTCCCTTTCCTTCTGTGCCCTGTGTCTTCTTTCTGTTGGTTTTCCACATAAATCGAGAGAGGGAAAAAAATTAGCAATCTTCTAAGAAAGCCATACAACTTTTATTCATCTGGGGCTCCGGAGAAGCCATAGAAGAAAATATATTAGTCTGTTCCAGCAGGAAAAAAATGTGTACGAATTTAAATGATGGGGTTTGAAAAATCAAAAATAAACCTGTCAATAATAAATAGTCCTTTCTTTTCCCGTCTTAGAGATGAAGCAAGAACCTGGGACTTAGAAGGTTAAGTAACGTCCCCAGGGCACAGGGAAGCTGGGAGCCGGGAAACAAACACAGCCCATTCGGTCCTCAAACTTTTCTTTCAGGAACCCATTTGATAACTCTTTTTGAGCTCTTCTTTCAGGCATGTGAAGGTTTTAAGGCTGACTCTGGGGTGTTCAGGAGAAAAGAGAGGAAGTGGAGTGAAGAGACATCCTCTGAGGCATCTGAAACAGAGGGAGGGACCCCCTGGTACCTTTGTACCATGGGGAAGGGGCTGGGCTGAAGAACGCTGAGCAGTTTACAAAAATGGTGTCTTTCCTCGAACGGGAATTATCCCCAGGCTTGTTAGGAAGACGCGTATCAGGCAGCCCAGAGCAATCACGTGGCTCCCGGGACTCTGGGGCCACGCGCTCCCATCCCCTGGACCCAGCCAACAAGCTTGCCGCTCTTAAAGCAGGGCGGCTTTGGCACTTCCCTTCATGCTGCCCATTCACCCGGGGGCAGGCTGCGTGCCCGGGGGCCAGGTCAAGACCCTGCTGGGCAGGGCGCAGATGGTGTTGACCCGTGATCCACGGCCAGCTCGCGTCCGGGGGCAGAACCGCTCTGCTGTCTGCCGATGTCCATCTCCCACGTCCTCCTCTCTCAGCAGCCTGTCAACCAGCCAAGGGTCACTTTGGTCCAACAGAGTACTCTGTGCAGAAGAGCACCCGTCATCAACCTGATGACGCTCACGCTGCAGGGACCCCGAGTGGCAGGGGGTTTCAGGCATTTCATATCCCTGATTTGTTGTTTTTTCCTTTAAGAGAGCCCCCTCAAATTGTAGGCGCATCAGGCCACAGAAACCCGTGGCTGCCACATCTTTTATGCTACAGGCAGACCTGGTCTTATCAGGCTTCGTTTTTTTGCACTTTGTGGGTAGTATGATTTTTACAGATTGAAGGTCTGCATCCAGCAGGTCTGTCGGCACCATTTTTTCCAATAGCATTTGCTCACTTAGTGTCTCTGTGTCACATCTGGTAACTCTTGCAACATTTCAAACTTTGTCATTATTATTGTATTCCTTGTGGTGATCCACGATCAGTAATCCTTGTTGCTACTATCACAAAAAGATCACAATTTGAAGGCTCAGAGGATGGTTAGCAATTTTTAGCAATGAGGTATTTTTTAATGAAGGCATGTGTGTTGTTTTTAGATACAGTGCGATTGCACATGTTAATAGACTACAGTATAGTGTAAACATAACTTTTATATGCACTGCGAAATGAAAAAACCCATGTGACTCACTTCATTGCGACCTTCACTTTGTAGTGGTGGTCGGGAACCAAACCCGCGATACCTCCAAGGTCTGCCTGTCTATCCAATGACAGTTAGAATTTATAGTAGGGGCTTAGTAAATATTAGTCAAAATAAGATAGCATCTATTATACACCACCAGTCACACGCACAATCTTTGCCTTAGAGAAGCCCATAGTGGAGAGGAGAGATCTGAACAGAATACTCACCAAATAAAGGTCAATCACGGCTCAGATAAGTGCCACGCAGCTCCACGCCGCATTTCCACGGTTTTAGGAAGGGACCATCGGAGGACCTGACCCTAAGCAGAGAGGTTTCTGAAGGAGCGACAGTGGGATAAGATATAAAAGAAGTGAGAATTAACTAGGCAGGCAAGAGAGGAGTGCAAAGAGGATTTTCCAGGCTGAGAGGGCTAAAGTGCTATAGAGAGGAAGAACCTGGTGTATGCAAGGCACTGAGAGAGGGCTGAGTTAGCTGCAGCCCAGACAGCGAGGGGGATCTAGGTGGTAAGTGATTCTGGGAGGCAAAGTAATGATGCAGGACCTCGTAGACCATATGAAGATCTTCACCTTTACTCTGAGAACAGAAAGTGATGGAGGGCCTTATTTTGAGTGCTGGGTGCAGATGGGGAGCATGGATAAGAAGAATGACATGATCAGGGTACGTCAGGACACAGAAAAGGCAGGAAGTGAGAGAATCTAGCTGGCAGCGGTAGGGATCGCCTGAAGGCAGGCGATGGGACATTACTCTGTTGGGAGAGGAGTGGAACCAGAAGGGATGGAGGCAGTGACTTAGATGGAAAGGAGGTGCCTCTGATGCCTTCAGAAGAAGGAGCAGAGATTTATAAAGAATCCAAAATGATCAGCTCATAAAGCTTAATATCAAAAAACAAACAACCCAATCCAAAAATGGGCAGAAGACCTAAGTAGGCATCTCTCCAAAGAAGACATCCAGAGGCCAACAGGCACATGAAAAGATGCTCAACATCACTAATTATTAGAGAAACGCAAATCAAAACTACAGTGAGATATCACCTCACACCAGTCAGAATGGCCATCATCACAATGTCCATAAATAATAAGTGCTGGAGAGGATGTGGAGAGAAAAGAACCTTCCTACACTGCTGGTGGGAATGTAAATTGGTGCAGCCATTATGGAGGAGGTTCCTTAAAAAACTAAAAGTAGACTCACCATATGACCCAGCAATCCCACTCCTGGGCATATATCTGAAGAAAACTATAATTTGAAAAGACACCTGCACCCCAATGTTCACAGCAGCATTACTTACAACAGCCAAGACATGGAGACAGCCTAAATGTCCATCGACAGCTGAATGGATAAAGAAGATGTAATTTTATACACACACAGAAACACACACACAATGGAATACTACTCAGCCATTAAAAAGAATGAAATAAAGCCATTTGCAGCAACATGGATGGACCTAGACATTATCATATTAAATGAAGTAAGACAGACAGAGAAAGATAAATATCATAGGCTATCACTTATATGTGGAATGTACAAAAAAAAAGATACAAATTCTATTTACAAACCAAAAACACACTCATAGGCATAGGAAAAAAAAACTATGATTACCAAAGAGGAAAGGATTGGGGAAGGCTAAATTAGGAGTTTGGGATTAACAAGTGCACATTTCTATATATAAAATGGATAAACAATAAGGACCTACTGTGTAGCACAGGGAACTATATTCAATTTCTGTAATAACATGTAATGAAAAGAACTCTGAAAAGAAAATATATATGTATGTCTATGTATAACTGAATTACTTTGCTCTACACCTGAAACTAACATTGTAAATCAACTGCACTTCAATAAAAATAAAATTAAAAAAAAATATTTTAAACACACAAAAAAGTTTGAAAAGAACGCAAGATGATCTCAGAGAGATCCCCCTGCGGACATCAGGCCTCATTGCCAGGAAGAGCCCCAGGCCGGGCCAAGGGCTTTTATTTCCCAGACCCCCGGGAGGCCCTGGGAGGCTCACGTGCCCTCTCCCACGGCGCTCCTGGCTTGTAGAAACGGATTCACACTCGCGTCACTGGAGGCCTTTGGCAGGAGGACTTGATTTCACATCTCCAGGCAGCTTTTTTTTTTTTTTCTCAGCAGATTTGATGACGTGAAAGCCTCTCTGAGGCTAATGGTTTCTCTCTTCCAAGAAAACTACCGGTTTTTCTTGAGAAAAACTGCACTTAAACACAGGCATTTTAGAGGCCCAGTGGGGTGCTCTCGGTGGTGCTGTGAAGTGGTGTGTGCGGTTGAGTCAGAAGAAAGCCTCACGGGTCCGTGGCTTCAGGAAGAAGTGTCTCTTTGGTCTGTTTGGCTTCAGACAGCACTGAGGCTGTGACCTGCCTCCTGTGCTTCAGGGACGTGGGCCTTCTAATGGGCATTTTTATTCTGATTCAGGAGACCAGACTCATACATGAGGAAGCACTTGGCAAACTGTCCAGGGCGTGCAGTGTTGGAGATACAGAGGAGGGAACATCGCAGAGGGTGCCCCTGGCAGGGAAGTTTCTAAGATGAAGAAGGTACGTGGATGAAGCCTGGAAGGATGGAGAGGGTTGAGGACAGGTGGGGAGGGGCAGAGCGTTTCCCACCAAGGGAGAAGCTGGCCTGTGGTTTCTCTGCACTCCGGTCTGGCTCCATCACTCACGGGCTGCGTGACCTTGAAAAAACTGACCTCACCTCTCTGTGCTTGCTTGTCCTTGACTGTGACCAGATCATATTAGAACCTACCTGTAAGGCTGCACCGAGGATTAAAGGAGGTAATTTTTACAGTGTTCTTACAGCAGTTCTCACCACAGATATGAAGTAAGCCATAAGCATTACCACTGTTTTTCTTGTTTTTATTATTATTATGTGTTAGAACATTAAAATGCCAACTACTCTCACGTTCCAAAGTGAACTTTGAGAGCACCAGGCAGGACTTGCCAAGAAGGGGTGATTGGATATGTTCAACTCCTAGCCCCTCACCCACACCGAGGACATCGTGTGCAGGCAGTTCCGGGGGAAGAGGGGCTCTTCAGAGAGCCGTGGGTGTGCCCTGAGTCTACTCTCCCAAGGGTAAGGATGTCCCTCACCTCCAGCTGGACAAAGGGACGTCACCACGATCACTTGGAGAGCTTGCTCTGAGTTCCCTGCAGATGGGGGACACAGGAGTCTGGTGTCTGGCTCTCAGCTGAGAAACACGAAGAACACAGGCTGCTCTTCACTGGCGGCAGAGAGGAGGGGCAGCACTGAACTGGCCTGAACCCTGAGACTTAGTTGGGTCAAAAAGCATCAGTGTTTCCTGTCGTCCATACACAAGTGCTGGACGGAGCTAGCGAGAGTGTCAGGAGGGTCACTGGTAATGAAGACTTCAGCAAAATAAGCTGGGCATATCTATGTCTGAGGAAGGGGCCATTAGTGATCACCTGGAACGGAGATGCATTCACCCCCGTAAGGGAAACGTCGGTAAAGAATTGCTAATCAAGGTGAGGGCTGAGAGGCTGGGAGGGAAGGGTGTGGGAGGCAAGAGGAGTTCTCGGGGGGAAGAAATAGGAAAGCAACCCCATGAGGGGAAGAATCCGTGCTTAGCTGCCAAGCCCAAGAACGGCAGAGTCCAACTCAAGACAGGATTAGTTTAGCATATTAATGTATTAGTTTCCTATTGCTATTAAAACAAATCATCACAAATTTAGCAGCTTAAAACAACACAAACTTATTATTTCACAATTCCAGAAGTCAGAAGTCTTAAATGATCTCTGTGAGCTAAAAGCAAGGTGTCAGCAGGGCTGCATTCCTTTCTAGAAGCTTTAAGGAAGAGTCTAGAGCTTCTGGTTTTTTCCAGCACCTAGAGACCACCTGCATTCCTTGGCCCCTGGCTCCTTCCCAGCTTCAAAGCCAGCCGTGGCCAGATGAGTTTTCTCCAAGTCACCTCACTTTGACGCTCTCTCCTGCCTCCCTCGTCCACTTACAAGGACCCTTGTGATTACACTGAGTCCAACCGAAGAATCCAGGACAGTCTCCCATCTCAAGGTCGGCTGATTAGCAGCCTTAATTCCATCTACCACTTTAATTCTCTTTTTTATTTATTTTATTTTAAAGTACTTTTAATGAAATATGCTTGTATACAATATTACATCAGTTTCAGATGTACAACACAGTGATTCAATATTTTTATAGGTTATACTCTACACAAAGTTTATTAAAATGATGGCTATATTTGAACACACCTGACCTCATCTAATTTTTTTAAATTGAATTATAGTTGATTTACAATGTATTAGTTTCAGGTGTGCAGCATAGTGACTCGGTATTTTTGCAGATTATGTTCCATTACAGGTTATCACAAGACAATGGGTGTAATTCCCAGTGCTATACCGTATATTCCAGTTGCTTACCTAGTTTATATATAGTAGTTTGTATCTGTCAGTCCCATGCCCCTAGTTTGCCCCACCCCCTTCCCCCCTCCCCTTTGGTAACTACAAGTTTGTTGGTTCTCCTTCACTATGTCACCTAATGCATTCACGGGCTCCGGGGACCAGGATGTGGGCTTCTTCGGGGAGCCACCATTGTGCCCAGCGGTCAGGAATCTTCCTGCCCTTTAACTTCTCTCTCTGCCTTAAATTCAACCCTGGAGGAGCCAGAGGCAGCCTGGCAAGTGTTGGAGAAGGAGGCTGGGAAGCATAAAAGGAGCATCTGTATATCCGTAGCACCAGCCCAGTGCCCGAAACATCATGAGTTGTGAGTTTAATTAATATTCAGTGCACATACGCATCAACATCCCACACTCGGGGGGGTGGGGGAGGCCAAGTATGATTCCTAATGGAAGCGACTCTCATTAGACGCTCCCAGTCAGACCTTCCATCTCCCGATCAGGAAGGCCCTTTTGCCAAAACTCCAGCTCTCTCTTATTCCCTTTAAAATTACAGTCATTTTTTTTTCACCTGGAATTCCAGAATTGTATAATTATAATTCATAACATATGGCGTGCACAGCTCCCTGAGAAGAGGGCCCCATCAAGATCTACCAGGCAAAGAGTTTGCCTCTCTGATTTTCCATGGGCTGAACCACTCAAATCAGAGTAGTTTTCCATTCCAGAGAGAGAAGAGTGTTCAGGAATTCCAAGAAAAATCAGGGCAGCGATACCCTCCAGCCAACGTCAGATTCAATTTCTGCTCCGCTGGAACCGAAGCTGGGACAGAGGCACGTGGGGCCTTCCAAAAGAGCAGAGTGAATATGCCAGCTGATCAGAGCTGACTTTTGCCTTTTCAGAGAAAAGGGAGAACAGGGCAACATGAGCGATGGAGAGCCAGATGCAGAGAAAGAGTAAGGTGCCTCCTGATTGAAGAGGTGAAGCCACCTTCCCGAGTGAACCCGGGGCAAGTCTGCACGTGTTGACATCAGCAGGGCCACCCAAACCCACCATCCAGCTGCAGGGGCTCAGAAACACTCAAAAGTAAACCAGGAGACTCAGGAGTTTTCTCAGACCTGATTGTAACTAAAGGAAGCTTTAATCGAAGGCAATTTCAGCAAGAAGAATTATGCTAACTAGATGGTCTCCGCGTACCTAGAAAGAAGAGCCAAGGGCCATAGTCTGTCAGGGACGAGCCAGGACAGAGAGACAGTGCCCCGCAGATGAGAGGGGTGGACTCTCTTGTTGTTCAGGGATGTTCATGAGATCTTCCAAAGGCTTGGATGGATGCTTCATCAGAAGCATCAATCCCGTGCTCACCAAATAGTCTTCTGATTGCCAATTTAGTTTCATGGATTTGAGGAAGGAGTTTGGAATAATCCAGGAATTAATGATGAATAGTCTCCTCTGCGATTTAATGAACTTGTGTTTTGGTTTATACATCGGATCTTAGGGCAGCCTGAGCCATTCTGTAAGAGAGACTCTGGGCCTTCACAAATCCGCCGTACCGTGGCCAGCCAGTGAGGTCTATCCTGGGCAGCCAGTCACAGCGCTCGCTCTGGATTCTAGTCTTGGTTTCTTGAACATTGATCTATAGATCATCTAGAAACACTAAATTGGGAATTCGAAATTTGCACCTCTTGGGGAGTAATAGAAATGTAGGCTACCTTGATTGGGGTGGTGGTTCCATTAGTGCATATGTCTATCAAAGTTCATCAAATTGTACATCTGGAATACATGTAGTTTACTGTACAGGAACCATACCACAATAAAGGTGTTAAAAAATAAATTAAAAAAATTTAAAAACACTAATATCCTGGAATAATCATGCACACACCCACCTCGTGGAGAACTTCTATTCATTCTTCAAGGCCCGACGTAAATACTGCATCTCTGAGAAGTTTTTTTCCGGCTTACTCAGTACTGTTGGGATTCAGGAATGGAGAAAAGAAAGCATAATCCAATTGACAGAATCTTAGAGACCCTCTGGTTTTCAAGCCTTTTCAGCTGAAGAACACCTGATCAACCAAAAGAGGATATGGAAGCCAAGGTGTAAAGCATAAAAAATGTATCTGCTCTGGGCTTCCTCAATCCACCCTCATCATAGGGAAACCTCTCACACTACAGTTTGAAAACCACTTTTCTAGTCTCTCCTTTTACAGATGAGGAAATTGATATAGAACCTGATGTCAAAAAGCAGTTTATACAATTGTGTCGTGTGGTTCTCCCAAACCATAGATAATAAATAACATGACATTAATATTGTCCCCCTCCAGCCTTGGCAGGCAGAGCTAACCAATCCCAGATGTGGCCCCAGAGCCCTCCTCAATGCAGTGCCCCAGCAAGCTGCCAGCAGTTGATTCGAGTTGACATGTAAAATTAACTTATTTACCATGCCTATTCTAAACATTAAACTTTGCTGTCCTCAGTGTTAGCATACATTATTTTTTATCTGTTATATCATCGACCAAAGTCACTAACATTTACAAGCATGTACAAGGCTTTAGTGTGACACGTAGGCGGGCTAGAAATCCCATTTTCACATCACCTCTCCATTTAAGTAATGGCCTTCAATTGTACATTGCGGGAGCTGACCCTCCAAATCTAGCGATAGTAAATAAACAATTACTATCTTATTTCACCGCCTTTACTAGATTAAAACATAAAAACAAAGGCACTAGATCTATTCCTTGTTGGTGTAGGGAAATGCTAGCTCAAAAATTAAAATGCTGGGAAGACAACATTCTTTTGAACTGTCTTGAGTTTGGTGGATTCAAGCTGGAAGTGAAAAAGCAGGGCAAAACATTCCGAGTTCTGATTCCAGCTTAGCCATTTTCATTTTCTACATATTCAGCTCTTCCTCATTACGATTTGTCTTTGTGAGGAGAGAAATGAAGTCCCTGACCAGTCAACAGAGCGGATTTACACTATCAGCTACGTACAAGGCGTATGCGGGCTTGAAGTCACAGCAGACGCCCCGTCAGCTGGGCCTGAGAACCAGTCTCTCTCCTTAGACTCCTCAGCACAGGCCACCCCAAAGTATGGCACCTTGTTATTAAATATCTTAAGCGGAAGAAATTGCTTTTAAATGGCAGGAGCAGGAAAGCCCGTTTGACTTCCCCCCATCGCCACCCTTCTTCCCCAATACAGGTCCTACAGCTCCGCTGTGAAAGGCACCCTCCCTGCACCAAGAGGAGGAAGGATGTTATTATTACCAGAAACAGGGAACTGGGGGGCTCAGGAATCTGCACAAACACACGCTGTTTAACCCTCATCTCCCTAATTACTGCTTCACCATTCACCACCCCTGGCCTAGTCCCCTTTGTCTTCTCAAGTCTTCACTGATTTATTGTTTCTTTGTCTAAATGATGTAAAAGCTTCCTGCTCTGGTCATGTCTTCAGGTCTTCATTCTCTCGTGAAGGTTCCCAAGTGTATGTAAAAATTCAATAAAATTGTACGCTTTTCTCCTGTTAACCTATCTTTGTCAGTGTAATTTTGAGACCCAGCCAGGAAACCTAAGAGGGTCGAGGAAAGCTTTTCCTCCCCGGTCCCTGCCTCGGTGCTTAGCGGAGGGAAGTGTTCCCCCCTTGGAAGAACTGGGGAGAAGTCATGGCCCTCCCCACCGCCTCCTCTCTCCAGCTCCGCCTGAGAGGAGGTGCCGTCACCTGCTTGGGCAGGTGAGGACAGAGCACCTTTGCCCACCTGGGCAAGTCTGCGCTTGTTTCTCTGCCTCTCTTGCCGCCTGGGCTTGCCTGCACCTTAACCAAATGCTGGCTTCTCTCCTCCATGCAGTGGGCCAGCCAGAGAGGCTCCTCCTGTGCCTGGGTTGGTGAGTTCAACAGAAATTAGAGGACAGAGCGAAGAGAGAATGAGAGGGAGCCCATCTGGGTCTCAGGTTCAATTCCCAGTGGTGTCTAATCCAGCCTGTCAGCAATACAGATGCCAGACTTTGACCTCTGGGGGACTCTCAGTTGCAGAATTTGGAGCAGAGAGGAGAGTTATCACCGTGTCTCCCGGAATCCCGACACTGCCCGAGACGGGGCTCTGTGTGTGTGCGTGTGTGCGTGCGTGTGTGCGTGCTCAGCCATGGTTCCAGACACACCGGAAGACTTCCAAAAACTTTAGGTGGTCATTATTATCATCTAGGCTCAACAAATTGGGGAAACTTCCATTCTCCCCAAGGAAGAGGTTTCTCAGTGTGGCCCTCCATCACCTCCACCTCCACCACCCGCACCCTCCCCCAGCATGCAGGCTCAGGGCACTTTACTAGCATCATTTTATTCCAGGGCACAGCAGGACCAGGCAGGATAATCCACCCTCCTGTCACCTGCCCTCACCGCGCGTCAGCTGCCCTCTCCCGATAGAAGCTTAGACTTTGCTTCCTGCGTCTCTCCAAAGGCTAGACTGTGAAGCTAAGGCTTCCGTTCTCCCATCCACACCACCCCCATGCTCCCTTCACCACTGCTCTGTGTCTAATTGTCACTAGAAGCGATCAGGCAATAACTCAGCCCCCTGCAGCTGACCACAGTCAGAGAAGACGGACCTTTCCCTTCTCCAGAATTAGGACTAAGCAAACCTCCCTGCCCCACCCGTCTCCATTTCTAGCAGCAAAGTGGTTTTTCAACTTTAAAACATGAGCTTTCAAAAGGCTGATTTCTTGGGAGGCTGACATGATGCTCTGATTAGCTACTACATACGCATATAGTACATATATACGTATACACATCATGGTGAGGAGTGGAAGGAATTCCAAATCCTTGGGTTATCTCTGAAATCAGAATAGGGCAGGGCCTGGGAAGGGACAGACTGGGATTTCAAAATGCAGAATAGATAAACAAGATTATACTGTATAGCACAGGGAAATATATACAGGGTCTTAATATTAGCTCACAGTGAAAAAAAATATGACAATGAATATATATGTGTTCATGTATAACTGAAAAATTGTGCTCTACACTGGAATTTGACACAGCATTGTAAAATGACTATTACGCAATAAAAAAAAAAAAAGAACAGCAAGAAGGAAAAAAAAGAATATACATCCTACTGCCGCTGTTTCAGGGCTAAAGTACCTGTGAGCTTATAATAAACTTTCTTCCAAAACCCTGCTTGTCAAGTGCTTTGACTTTGAGCCCGAATTCATAAATTTTTTTTCTGGGATCTTGGAAACCTTCAGGGAAAAGTTTTCATTTCTGTTTTTAATAACTTAATAATAAAGGTAAATATAAAAAGAAATTTACCCATAAAACAATACAAATTCAAATAATACTAGATGGCTCAAAATACAAAATAAGTCTTTCTTCCTTCTCTGCAACCAAGAGTCTTGCTCCTTAGAGGTAACCACTCATAAATGCTGCTTCTGTGTAATTCTTACAGGCTTACTATCGCGATACTAAATCGTACGCTTTATTTTTTAATCTGCTTTCATATACTTTATACTTTACTTTTAAGTTGCTAACTGTAAGCATTATATATGGATTCCCTGAAATTAAAACTGAAGAATTTATTTCATTATACTGCCTCTCATATTCTGTCTTCACAATTTCTGCCAGTCACTGTTTTTTTTTTTTAATTAATTTTGCAGGTTATATTCACAAGTCTAAATTACGCATTTTTAGTCTTTGAACCATTGACTTTACACAGTATCTTGACCCATTAACTTCAGACAATATGTTAGGATGAGGAAATTAGTGCCCCTACATTTGCCTTAATATCTCCACATAGCCTTCTGATTCCTGCCTCCCCATCTGCCCCTTGGTCCAACGTGTCATTAACTTTACATGGTCAATGTCAAGGTTTATAACATTTACATCAATGTCAAAATATAGCTAAGGCTTTCATGCTTTATTTATAAGTGGATTCTACATTGAAAATCAATAACTAGTATTGACAACACATGATTATGTATATATTATTCACTGCAGACCATAAGGTACGTAATTGGACCAGCAGAGAAAGCACTGTAATTCTATACCACTGAATTATCAAAACCTGAGAGCCAGTAGAGAAAGAGGACCAGCATATTTCAATTACATATATTAAATAATTTAACAAGATACTTTCACTGTATTACAAAGATCACCCAGGATCCCCCATCCCACTGTTGGTTGAAAAGATATCATTTTCTTCTTAGAGATAATCTCCAGGAATTTTACTATTCCCTGTTTTTTGTTTATTTACTTTGCTTATTCTTTGAAACATCTATTATAAAAAAACTATTGATTCAATCACGACATCTGTTCATATTCTTATATGCTCCTTTCTCTTACTTTGAATACTCATGGGCTTTGATAAAGTTGTGTTCAATTATTTCTTATTTTATCTCTAAAAATAATTAGTATTAACTTATTTTGTCATCCTTCTGAATCCTTCTGTGGTTTTTGTTTTGTTTTGTTTTGATTTGGTTTTTCATTGGATTATAACATGCTGTATTTCATGGGGACAATATTATATTTTGGCTTCTGTGTACGCCACAGCATGCTCACCACCAAAAGTTTAGTTTCCATCTGTCACCACAGAGTTGCCCCCTGTTACCCGTTTTGTCTCATTCCCACCCCTACCCTCATCCCACCTTCCCCTCTGGGAACCACTACTATGTTCTCCATATCTATGTGTTTGGTTTGGTTTGTTCATTTATTTTGTTTTATTTTGTTTATTCCACACATGACTGAAATCCTGTAGTATCTTTCTCTGTCTGACTTATTTCACTTAGCATAGTACCTTCAAGGTGCATCCCTGTTGTGGCAAATAGCAAGATTTCATCCTTTCCTCTGGCTGAGTAGTATTCCATTGTATATCTATACCATATATTGTGCTGTAGCACCACCTAGTGGAAGACAAAAGGTCTCTATACCCTTTTTTAAAGTGGACTGATTTCTGGTTTAATGCATATCTATCATCCCAGCATTCCTTTTTATTGTATTCCTCGCTCTTATCCACTTTTTCTTGCATCCGTATCTTCCATTTCCATGAATTTGTTTTCTTTTCTTTTTTTAATTTTATTTTTATTGAAGTACAGTTTACAACGCTGTGTCAGTTTCTAGTGTACAGCATAATATTTCAGTCATACACATACATATGTATATTATTTTTCCTATTTTCATTATCATTAAACTTTTAAAGATAATTGTAGATTCATATGCAGTTATAACAAATAATACAAAGAGATCCCATGTACCTTTTACCCCAATGGTAATATCTTGCAAAATTATAGTGCAATATCACAAACAGCATATTGACATTGAAACAGTTAAGACACAAAAGATTTCCATCTTCACAAGGAAACTGTATGCTGTTCCTTTAAAGCCACACTGACTTCTCTCCCACATTAACCCCTAACAACCAGTAATCTGTTCTCCATTTCCACAATTTTGTCATTTCAAGCATGTTATACAAATGGAATCATACAGTATATAAACTTTGGGGGCTGGCTTTTTTCCACTCACCATATTTCTCTGAAGATTCAGTCAAGTCTGTCTGTAGATAGATAGATAGATAGATAGGACATATAAATATAAATTTTATATATATTTTTATACTTGTGTAATTTGTTCCTTTTTGATGCTTTCTTAGAATAAACCCTATGCGGCCACTCGTCTTATTGACTGCTGAATTTATATGGCAATATTTTGTTAAGGAGTTTTGCACATATATTCATGAAAGATATTGGTCTCTAGCTTTCTTTTTTTTTTACTGTCTTTGATTTTTGTGTCCGTGTAATACTAGCTTCTTAAAGTGAATTGAGGAGTATTACATCCTCTTCTATTTCTTGGAAAGGATTTGCAAAATTGATGATAATTCCCCTTTAAACATCTGGTAGAGTTCTCCAGTGACGTCATCTGTGCCTGGAGACTTCTTTTTGGGGAGTTCTTAAATTTTACATTTAATTTCCTTAATAGTTATAAATCTATCCAAATTACCTGTTTAATATTAATTGAATTCTGGTAGTTTCTGCTTTTAGAGACATTGGTCCATTTCACTCCAGTTGTCAAATTTATGTGTGTAGAGTTCTTATTGCTCATAATACTTCCTTATTATCCTTTTGATATCTGCAGGAGCTGAAATGATATTCCCTTTTTCATTCCAAATATTGGTAATTTGTGCCTCCTCTCTTTTTTGTCAGTTCTGCTAGATGTTTGTAAATTTTATGGATGTTTTCAAAGGACCAGCTTTTTGCTTACTCATTTTCTTCTGCTGTTTATCTGTTTTCAATATTATTGATTTCTGCTCCTTCTCTTTATTGTTTCCTTCCTTCTGCTTCCTTTGGATGTATTTTGTTCTTCTATTTCCAGTTTCCTAAGGTAGCAGCTTAGATTATTGATCTGATACTTTTCATCTTTCCTAATGTAGGAATTTATCTTACAAATTGTCTTCTGAGCACTGCTATAACTATGTTCCAAAATGTTTGTATGTTGCAGTTTCATATTAATTCATTACCATATGTGTTTATTTCTTTTGAGACTTCCTTTTTGGCCCATAGATTATTTATAGGTATGTTATTTAGTTTCCAAATTTTTGGAGCATTTCCTGTTATCATTCAGTTATTAAATTCTTGTTTGATTACCTTATGGTCAGAGAACACACTCTGAATAATTTTAATTCTGCTACATTTGTTGAGGGTTTAAGGCTTAGAATATGGTCTCTCTTAGAATATGGATCATGGGTACTTGAATATTAATGTGTATTCTGTTGTAGGGTGAAGCATTCTATTAATTTCATTCAGATTCTGTTGGTTGATGGTGTCAAGTTCTCTTATCTTTTTTTTAACTTTTTTTTATTGAGTTATAGTCATTTTACAATGTTGTGTCAAATTCCAGTGTAGAGCACAAAGTTTTTCTCTATCTTTATTGAATTTCTGTCTGGTTATTTTATTAAGTTTTTGAGAGAGGAGTGTTGATGTTCCCAACAAAACTTGTGAATTTACCTATTTCTCATTTTAGTCCTCTCAGTTTTTACTTCACGTATTTTGCAGTTCAGTTGTTTGGGGCAAATACATTTCAGATTTTTAGACCTTCATGGGTTGACCCTTTTACCTGCTTCTGGGATTTTTTGTTGCTCCAAGGTCTATTTCATCTGATATTAATATTTATCTGATTTCTTTTGATTAATTTTTGCATGATATATCTTTTTCCATCTTTTACATTCAATTTTCCTATGTCATTATTTTGAAGTGAGTTTCTTATAGACACCATATAGTTGGGTCGTGTTTTTTAATTTACTCTGCTAACCTCTCTGATTAAATGTAATTAGACCATTTACATTTAATGTAATTATGCATATATTAAGGCTTAAGTCGGCCCTTTTATTTTTCATTTTCTTTTTTTTTCTCAGTTTTTCACATCTCTGCTTTCTTTTTCCTGTTCCCCTGATATTTGCTTGAACATTCTTTTAGAATTCCATTTTGATTTTTCATGGTGTTTTTGAGCAAAATTACATCCATAACTTTTTTAATGGTTGTTCTAGATATTATATTATGTATACATAACTGAATTATCAAAGTTTACTGGCATCATGATTTTACCAGTTTGAGTGAAATGTAGGAACTTTACCACCCTTACATCCCTTTACACTCCCCATTTATGATTGTCTTACACATTTCCTCTATGTACATTTAGAACCACATCAGACAGTGTAATAATATTTAAACATCAAACATAATTTAGACAACTTAAAAAAAGAAGGAAAATCCATTATGTTTGCCCATATTTTTGCTTAATGTGTTCTTTCTTCCTTCTTAATATTCCTTTTATCGTTTCCCTTTTTTAAAGAGACCTTAAATTCTTAGAAGCATTATTTTAGAGTAGGTTTCCTGGTGAAAACAGTTCTCATAGTTTTCCTTTACCTGAGACTGTCTTGATTTTCCCTTCATTTCCGAAGGATATTTTTACTAGAATAAGAAGCTGGTTTGACAGTTCTTTTCTTTCAGTATTTAAAAAATATCGTATTGCTTCCTTCTGGCCTCTGTGGCTTCTGATGAGAAATCTCTCACTCAAGTCCCTGTATCTCCTTAGACTAATTAACATATCTCTCTAGCTGCTTCCAAGATTTTTTCTTTGCCTTTAGTTTTCAAAAGTCTGGTTATGATGTATCTAGGTGTGGATTTCTCTGCTGTTTATCCTATTTCAGTTTTTTTTTTTTTCATCTTCTTGAATCCTGTAGACTTAGGTCTTTTGCCAGATTTGGAGAGGTGCCAGTCACTATTACTTCGAATGCTTTTTCAGTCCTGCCTTCTTTCTACTTTCCCTGCAGGTCTCCAGTAACACAAATGTCTAATCTTTTGTTTCTCAGGTCCTTAAATTTCCATTTATTTTTTATTTTCAGTCTGTTTTTCAGATTAGGTAATTTCTGTGTGTTCTGTCATAATATTAAAGTGTTCTTTCACTATTCATCCCACTCACTTTTATTTTGCTTATTGTATTTTTCAGTCCTAACATACTTTTGGTTTCTTCTTTACATATTCTTTTTTTTTTTTTTTTTGCTTAGACTTTTAGTTTTTCATTTGTTTCCAGCATGTTTGTTAATGCTCATTGAAGGATTTTCATAATGGCCTCTTCAAAATTTTTTGTCAGATAATTCTAACATCAATGTCATCTTGCTCTTAACACCTACTGGCAATCTTTTCTAATTTAGCTTGAGATTTTCCCGGTTCTCGGCATAAGTGTTTTCATTTGAAATGAGACATTCTGGTTATCACGTTATGAGCTCTGGGTCTTGTTTAAATGCTCCATGTTAGCTGGCTTCTTCTGACATCACTGCGGCAGGGCAAAGGGGAAGCATCATCTTGTTATTGCTAAATTGTGATGAAGGTCCTGATTTTCTACGTAGCCTCCAGTGACACTTGAGAAGGGTGTTCGTTGTCACTGCTGGGCAGAGTGGAAGTTCTGCTCCCCAGTAGACCCCCACTGACCTCATCCTGGTCAGGAGGGGTTGGAGTATCTTGCCACTGCTCCCCACACAGCTTTCTTAACACAGAGAATAGGGGGTGGCCTCATTACCATATGATGATGATAAAAGTCCTGGCTCCCTAGTTGGCCTCCTCCGACACCACACTGGGGGCTACTGGATTACATCATTACAGCATGACAAAGGAGGACGTCTAGACACACCCTGCCAGTCTCTGCTGGCATGGCTGGTGGTGGGACCTCGGGTTATGCCTGCGTTATTTCGCTTGGGTAGAGCAGTAACTTTCTAAAATCTTCTGTCTTGCGAGGCTGTGCCTTTTTTTGGTCCTTTGGCTAAAGGGAGCAGGCTTCGGTTAGGGCTCGCTTTTTGTCTCTCTTGATTATGTTAACTGGGTTGTCAGCTTCTTCAATTTCTGGGATATACGAGGCCAAAAAAAGAAAAAAAAAAGATCTCAAGGTTTTTTTTGCTGGTCCACTTGCTTCTCTCTAGCTTTCGGAGTTTTCTTGTGTTTGTTTTATATATAGTGCTCAAGGTATTTAATTGTACTTAGTAGGGGAAATAAAGAAAAGTGTGCCGATTCTGTTTTCTGAGAAACAAACCTGAATTTCTTTTTAGTTTTTTAATTTTTATTAATTTTATTTTATCTATATGGTGGGTTTTTTTCAGATAATACCTCTAGGTGGTAAAATATATGAATCTTTGCTTGTCAAAAAAATTCCTTTATTTTACCCTTACTAGGTGCATAGTTTATCATGAAAACAAAAGGACTTCTAGGTTCAGAGACTTTTTGTTTTAGCTGCAAAATATAAAGAGCTTAGAAGTTGTCACTCACCTTTATAATAAGAAAAAGCCAGGAAAGGAAAGCTGAAAATCAATGACTTGTTTTGGACCCTTCAGAGAACAGAGATCTCAGCACAAACCACGCCCCTAAAATCTGGAGAGATGGGTGAATCCAGAGAGTCATAGCAGAGATCTGTTTACACTGAGCAGAAGCCACTAAAGCCACAAGCTGACAGAAGCACTCACATGGTGATGTTGATGAATTGCTGGGGGCTGGATGTACCAGCCTGAGAGTGAGAAACCCTAAGGGCCACGGTCTTGGGGGTGCCCCCATACTTTCTTGGATTTTACCTCTTAGAGCTCCAGCACGTTCTCATGGTGAAGAGTCAGGAAAGATCCCCCAGTGGCTCTTACAGGAAGGGGAGAAAAGTTACCATTGTCAATGTTCTCCATAACAAAGGCCGGGAGAAAAGACCACCAGAGTCTTGCCCGCTTGGGGGAAGGGCATTCCCCCAACTCCAGCCATCTTGTCTCACCTAAGCGGGGCGGTGGGGAGGTTTCAGGAGCTAAGAAACACTTGTGAAGGTCACAGCCCTGAGACACAAACCCCCTGTAACCTACTGAGATTTGCTCATACGATTTCAGAATGCTTCCCCTCCCACACACCTAACCACCAGGCCGAAAGAGCTCCAGCGCAGAGAGCAGACAACAGCTGAAATCACAGCAAGGCACAGATTCTCCCTGCGGAGCAGTGCCTTCGGATGCCCAAAACCAACAGCAGAGACAAAACCAAGGATGCTAAAGGAATTTGAAGTCTCAGGCGCCTGCAGCTACAGCAAACAAACACAACTCACTCCTCACCAAATCGGCATAAAAATATCACACCAAAGGCCTGTGTACCTCAGTTTCTATCACCCAGCATCTTGGGCTTTCAACCACAAAGAATTATACACAGCATGCTAAGAGGGAAGGTAAAAAGCCTGAAGAGACAAAGCGAGCATCAGAACCAGACTGAGATACGGCAGAGACGTTGGAATTATCACATGGCGAATTTCGAATAACTATGATTAATAAATTAAGGGCTCTCATGGAAGAAGTAGGCAACTGTCAAGAAGAGATGGGTGATGTAAGTAATGATCTCACACCCCCCCACCTAATTATTAATAGTGCCTCCTCAATAGTGCTAATTATCAAAGAAATGCAAATCAAAACTACAATGAGGTATCACCTCATACCAGTCAGAATGGCCATCATTCAAAAGTCTACAAAATGACAAATGCTGGAGAGGATGTGGAGAAAAGGGAACGCTCCTACACTGTTGGTGGGAATGTAGTTTGGTGCAGCCACTATGGAAAACATTATGGAGATTCCTGCAAAAACTAAAAATAGACTTACCATATGATCCAGCAATCCCATTCCTGGGCATATATCCAGAGGGAACTTTAATTCAAAAAGATACATGCACCTCAATGTTCGTAGCAGCACTATTTACAATAGCCAAGACATGGAAACAACCTAAATGTCCACTGACAGATGACTGGATAAAGAAGCTGTGGTATATTTATACAATGGAATACTATTCAGCCATAAAAAATAAAATAATGCTATTTGCAGCAACATGGATGGAACTGGAGATTTTCATTCTAAGTGACATAAGCCAGAAAGAGAAAAAAAAATACCATATGATATCACTTATATGTGGAATCTGAAAAAAAAATGAACTTATTTACAAAACAGAAACAGACTCACAGACATAGAAAACAAACTTAGAGTTACCAGAGGTGGAAGGGGATGGGAAGGGAAAAATTGGGAGTTTGAGATTTGCAGATACTAACTACTATATATAAATTAGATGAACAACAAGTTTATACTGTATAGCACAGGGAACTATAGTCAATATCTTGTAGTAACCATAATGAAAAAGAATATGAAAATAAATATATGTATCTATATGTATGACTGAAGCATTATGCTGTACACCAGAAATTGACACAACATTGGAAACTGACTATACTTCAATTTAAAAAAAATTCAAAAAAAATATATACAGTGCCTCCTTTTCACTTTCAAACGTGTCCTAGATTAGGTAACAAAACACATGGTCATCCTGCTGATATGTCAACCTAACAAACCTCAGATGTTTATCGCTGAAAACATTTAATTCAGTTTTGCTTTTTGAAAGTTCATTGAAAATTGGATATTGCACTGCTGCTAATTTGGGTTGTTTTATTTTGTTTTTAGCAAAACTTGAAAATTTCCAGGTGTCTTGATTATTCATCATAACTGTGCCAGGATGTTCCCTAATCTGTAGAAGTCAAATTGTTTATTGTTTAAATTCTTCACGCAAGAAGTCTAACAGCCCCTAAATGAAGGCATAGATAATCGAAGGTCATTTTTCTAAAGGTATAAAATCTGCCAACACAAGGTATAGAGGATCGCAATAGGACTATTTGCTTATCCACCTTTACCTGGCAACTTCCTCTCTGCCACTCCAGCTGTGAAAGTAGCCGTTTTGTACAACAAAGCCCTGCCTACTGGCTACAGTTGATTGGTCCAGAGGAAGATCCTTCACCCAGGCTGAGCCAATCAGAGTCAACCAGAGTCCTTCCCAGGAATGTACTCATTGGATCTCAAAGAGAGTCCATGATTCTCTGCAGCTAAAGCTCTATGATATACAGCTTTGTTCCCTGACCTAGGGAGCGAATGAAGGGAGAGAAAAAGAGAGAAAAGTATGAAGCCAATGGCAGCAAGAAGCAAAAACTGGAGACAAAGAGAAAGTCCTGATGCCACCTGAATACCTGCTTCTAGTCCTTTTTGAGCCTACCTGCCTCCTTACCTTTCCTGTCCCTTGTTTGTTTTGGTGTTCCACAAAATACCCCAATTCCTGCCAATAAATTCACCTTTTTCCTTAAGTAGAATGAGTTTGCTTTCCATCACCTTTGATCAAGGAGTCCTAACTGATACAAGAGGTTAATGTACGTGTCCTGTTTAAGAAGACTCTTATGGCTGGAAGTTCACAGAGAAACTACACAGTTAAAAGCCTTCACTGTTCAGCTGAGATGCCCTCGGGCCAACTGCTGCAATTTCTCTCCTTACCATTTAGGAATCTAAACGCAGTTTTTTATATCCTCTCCTCACTTTCTGTGTATCTCTAGAGTCACTCAACCAGCCTTACCCTTTCAACCATTTCCATTAAGAGAAATAGCAGATACTTACAGAAAAGGGTGTTTGGCCTCATAATCTCACTGATTAAAAATCTCTCTCTGCCTTTTTTTTCCTATGTAGGCTATTTCCAGCATCAGTTTACTTTTAAAGCATCAAGGCCTGACTTTGAAGCTTCTGACTCCATACAGAGGGTCTTTGCTATGAGTTGAATTGTGTCCCCCTTCCTCAAATTCATGTTTAAGACTTACCCCTACCGCCTTCGAATGTGACCATCCTTGGAGACAGGGTCTTTAAAGAGGTGATCAAGTTAAAATGAGGTCACTGATGTGGGCCCTCATGCAGTATGACTGGTGTCTTTACAAGAATGGGAAGTCAGGACGGAAGTACATGGTGGGGAGTTGGGGGGTGGTGATGGATGTGAAGGCACAGGGAGAAGACAGCCATTTACCAGCCAAGGAGAGGGGCCTCTGACGAAACCAACTTGTCAATATTGTGATATCATTCTTTTAGCCTCCAGAATTGTGAGAAAGTAAATTTCTGTCATTTAAGCCAGCTAGCTTGTAGTACTTTGTTATGGCAGCCCTGGAAAAATACTACCATCTGAATTAGTCAGTGTTCTCCAGAGAAACCAATCCAGTAGGAAAGATGGAAGTATGGATGGATGGATAGGTAGGTAGATAGATAGATATACAGATAGGTGATAGATAGATAGATAGATAGATAGATAGATAGATAGATAGATAGATAAAAACGAAACTGATAGGAAAGATGGAAGGATAGATGGATGCATAGATAAGTAGATGGATGGATAGATAGATCAGGAATTGGTTCATGTGATTATAGAGGCTGACAAGTATCTTACGATCCACAGTCAGAAGCTGGAGACCCAGGAGAGCTAATGTAGTTCCAGGCTGAATGCGCACAGGCTCAAGGCCCAGGAGGAGCTGATGTTTCAGTTCAAGTGAAAAGGCAAGGGAAAGCCAGTGTCCCAGCTCAAAGGCAGTTAGGAAGGGAGATTTCTCTCTTCTTTGGATGGGGTCACCCTTTTTGGTCTATTCAGACCTTGAACTGATCAGATGAAGCCCACCCACATTAGAGATGACAATCTGCTTTACCCAATCTGCCCATTTAAATGTGACTCTCATTCAGAAGCACCCTCACAGACACACCTAGAATAACGTTTGGCCAAGTATCTGGGCACCCCATGGCCCAGTTAAGTTGACATAAAATTAACCATCACATCATCTTACAAAATGAAACCTATCACTTAACTTAGCCACCTAAAGTCCCAAATTATTGGAACCATGTCCCACCCAAGTTCCTGACAAGTGGGGTTGGGACACCTACACTCCAAGCAGTGGAAAATCCACATACAGTTGCAGTCAGCCCTCCATATCCGCGGTTCCACGTCCACAGATTCAACCAACCACGGATTGTCTGGCCCTGTAGTATTTATTGAAAAATAATCCACATACAAGTGGATTCGTGCAGTTCAAACTCATGTTGCCCAACAGTCAGCTGTACATCAGATAGTCATTTAGATAGTACAGGGACCTGATACCACAATGCTTCATAGATTAAGCCACCAAATTACGTAAAGTTCCTGGTGAAACTGCCCTGCCTGCTGGTAACCAGTGTCTGATTCCGACCCACCGGGATGCATTAAAGGTACCACACCTGTGAGGAGAGAGCAGCACTTGGAGGAACTTCGCTTTTTAAGACTCTTCCACGTTCACTCTTTTCCCTTTAATTTCATGTATCTTATGAGGGAAAAAAATGGAGTTTTGTATTAAAGTTCTCATCAGCAGCTGGGTATAAGCCTCGCTGCCTAGAAGGAAAATTGGCAAAGCTGTTCTCTGTTCCACTCACCCCGTGGCTTGTCAGCACTCCTGTCCACTTATTTTTGGCAGTCAGCTCCCTTCAGCACTGGCATGCGTTAGGGTAATGGCTAATTACCGATTGCAGCCTGTGAAACGTGGCTAACTGGGTGCAATATGTGGGCTTGGATAAAGAAATCCTTGGCTAGGAATTTTGCAAATTATCAGAAAATTATTAGACCAGTGCTTTACAAGCTGAAAGTGCCAGAACGTTTAGCAATGTGGGCAAAGGAAGAACCAGCACCCTCCCCTGGACTCACTCCCTCCTGCCCACTAGGCAGCCTGGCGTCTTGCATCCCTATGCATCAAACTACTTGCTATTTCATCCTCAACGTGTTCACTCTTTGAAATCTCTTTAGGAAATAGGAAAGTGATCGATTGTCAGAGATGTCTATCTTGTTCTCATATTCAACACCGCAAGTATTTTCAACATTGAAATACCTGGGGAAATGTGAGATCATTTAAAATAATTGTCAGCCAAGCATAGGCAGGGATCAATATACACAGAACACTGAGAAAAAGAGAAAGGATAGCTGAAGAGCCCATAAGTCCATCCAAAGGATCTTGAAAGAAATGGGGTGGTGTGAGCAAAACTTTCTCCCGGCTCCGTGAACTGTGCATCAGGTTTGCCTGGGACCGGTCTGGCTTACTCACGATCTTTCTCTATAACTATTGATAGCATTTCATTTCACTCTCAAAAGTGTCTTGATTTGGATGATAAAATGGATGATGGTCCTGTTGATTTGACCCTGGAATGGAACCCTCAGGGAAATCGGCTCTCAAGTGAAAGAGTATCCTCCCTGGTGGGAGCTGGAGGCTCACCTCAGATCAGACCCACCGGATGTCCACCATCTCCGGCTCTCCACGGGCCAGATTCAGCCAGTGTCATCAGGACAGCACCAAGGGAGATCTGCGATCCAGCTCCTCTCTGCCTGACACGGGGGGAGCTCTGGAGCCCTGGGACAGCGTTTCATGAAGCTCCCCCTTCCTCTGTCTTCCCAACATGAGTATTCTGCTTTGCCATTTGCTTCCCTCTCTCCTCCACAGAGGGCTCCCTGTTCCTACTACCTGAGACACTGCCTCTCTGCGTCCCTCTGAATGAGCCCCGCAACCCACATTTCCAGTGTGGCTCCCGAGCTCCAGCCCCAGCTCTGTCCGCCAGCAGCCCTTCCCCACCTGCAGAGCCAACAGCCCCTCTCCTTTCAGCACGCCTGTGACTGAGCTTCTCTCCTGCAATACACATTCCCCGGTGGATTGCTCCTTCTTCTAAATGGTACTCATTTTTCTTAAATGTATCCTCCTTAATGTTATCTACGACTCACCCTCTTCTTTTACCTGTCACCCCCAGATAATCCTGCACAGTTTCTCTTTGGCGAGGGTTCTCACACATGCATCCTTCCTTCCCCCACCCCCATCACGGCTCACACACTAGCCCGCAGCTCCACTTCCTCAGTCCTTGAAGGGACTCTTGTTACCCTGCCGTGGTCCTCTTCTCACCCCCAAGCCAGCTCGTAGCACCGGAGCATTGCTTGATGATGACACCCGCCTGCTCTAAAAGCTGACCCATGAATCCCATTTGTCCACAAGATGAAGTCCAGGGGATTTACTCAGGGAGCCAAAAGCCATCACAATCTCACCCCTGCTCCCCTGTAGTTGGAATTCCTAAAACTCACATCCTGAATAGAGAAGGTGATGACTTAAGAGTGTTGCAGTTTGCAAAGCACTTTCACAGCTGTGATCTTATTAGCTCAGAGAACAACCCTGTGAGGATGGGAGATGCAAGCAGGACCCACAAGGTCCCTGTCCTCCTCAGCCTGGCCCCCATCAACAACGTGGGAGAAAGAATTGGCTTTTCTTTTACATGTTACTTGGCATTAAATGTCTGTGATACTCTGTTTAGAAACCTAACCTAAAAAGAAGAGAAATTGCTAGCTGCTTTCTTGCCCCCATATTTCTATAGCTTCTCCACTCTCAAAGTGTATTTCAAAAAACCCATGATGTCTTCTGGGTGTCTAATATATGACACACAGGGACACTTGAATTGCAGCAAGTTTATGTAGAACTAATTAATATCTTTGGAACAGTTTTAGAGGTACAGAAAAATTACTAAGATGATACAGAGGGTTCCTTATACCCCACCCCCAATTTCCCCTATTACTGACATCTTATACTTTGTTACAATTAACAAAACAATGTTCAAAAAGTATTATTAACTAAGGCTCATCCTTTGTTCAGATTTCCTTAGTGTTTACCTGCTGTACTTTTTCTGCGCCAGGACACCATCCAGGATACCACGTTATGTTCAATCACACATCCACAGGCTCCTCCTGGCTGTGGCAGTTTCTCAAAGTTTCCTTGTTTCTGATGACCTTGGCAGTTTTGAGGAGTGCTAATCAGAGCTTTGTAGAATGTCCTTCAGTTGGAGTTTGTCTGATGTTTTTCTCACGATTACACTGGGGTTGTGGGTTTTTAGGAGGAAGACCACAGAGGTAAAGGAACAGTTTTCTTTGCATCCTTGCTAATACTGTTGGAGTTGACACTGATTTCTTGGCTGAAGTAGTGTTTGTCAAATTTCTTCACTGTAAAAGGACTCTTTTTTCCCCCATTTCCATACTATGCTCCCTGGAAGTCACTATGCACAGCCAACCCTTAGGGTGAGGAGCTGTGCTCTACCTTCTGGAGGACAGAGAATCCACATAAATTATTTTTAATTTATTTGTAGGTTTGTTATCTCTTCCTCCCATTTATTTAATTATTCAATCATTTCTTTATGTCACTAAGGACTCATGGATATTCGTTGCCAATGATGGGTTACGATCCAATACCGTTTGATTGTCTTATTCATAGTGTCCAAGTTTTGGCCACTGGGAGCCCTTTCAGTTGGCTATTATGTCCCACTGATATACACCCATTATTATGGTGCTGTTTGCTTGTTTGTTTTCGAGAACTTCCTTACTCTCTGGCACTACAAGATGATCCAGGCTCACCCTGACCATTTCCTCCCCAGCCCTGGGATCAGCCATTCCTCCAAAGAGCCCTGGATCTTTTTATTAGAGAATAATATCAGAAACCAGGATTTGGGCACTAGATACGTGCCAACGAAATTCGGATTAATGCAGATCCAAATGAATTTTTAAGGAGCCTTTGAAAATAAGCTTATTTCTCACACATAAGTGATATTAAAGAGGTCAACGAACTTCCCTGTTTTATTTACAGATATGAATCATTTTTGGCTTTTTTACGAGTGCTTTCATCCTAGCTCCTACTGATTGGATAATACCGGCGAGATAAATAAAATTAAAATGACGATAGTAATGATACTGATTATAGCTGTGAGGAAGACAGTAAGCTAAATACTACACACACATTATCTTATTATATCCTAATGGTATCTTTGAGACTTAGGCGTTATTATTATGCCACTTTGTCGATGATGGAACTGATACCTGCCTTGACTGTCTTTCTGAGAACTAAGTGAGAAATCACCGTAACTCCCCCAGCACAGAGCTTGTAACAGTTGTTCAATACATTATTTTCTCACTCCTTTGCCTCTAGGTAGAAAGAAAATAGGCAAACTTCAGTAACACATTAGCTATAAAAGTTCAGCTCTGGTCTGTGAGATGAAAAACATAGGGGTTATATTAACTCATTTGTTTTCTTTGTTGCTGTATGAATGTGATCAGATTCGCAAGAGCTAAGAACCACCCTGCTTCATAAAAGACCTCGAACAAAATGAAGACATATTTATCTGACAGTCAACTCTGCTTACAGAACTGGTCTGTTATATAACCCAACTTCTCAGCCAGCAATGAAACCCATACAACAATTTTGTAGATATTTACATAGTCTAGGCACTTTTCCAAAACTTTAATACTGGAATTAAGATGGAGAAAATATTAAATAAATCCACAACACCTCCTAAGCTTTTAAAGCTCTGAAATAGTACAAAGTTACCATCTACCTAAATAGTATGCAGGAAAGATCTGGAAGCTTTGCCTCTCCAAGGGAGTAATTTCCCTGTTACTATAAATCTTGGGCGAAGAGGTTGAACCACGTGCAAATTTGCAGCCTCTCTTAGAACAGATAGACTATTCTGAAAAGTAAAAGGCATCTTCTCATTCTCCATTGTTTCTTCCAGCCATTCCCTCGCCTTCCTTTTTCAGGAAGACAAAAATTGAGAATTGAAGGGGAAAACCAAGGACATATATCTTGTAAGCATCAAGAGTGGTGTTGGAATTTAGATCTGCTCTGAAAACACTCTTTTTACAGCCTCTGTGCTGCCTCTGCTTCAGCAAGAAGCCTTGTTCACTGCAGATCCAATTCCAAACTTCTGGAAGTGCCATTCTCCACTTGAAGGGCCCTCAACTGCCTCTCTCACACCCCGGATCATCGGTTTACAATGAGGCGTAAGCCCCACCTCCTCCCAAAAGTCGTCCCGATGGGCAGTCCACTCTCAGGCTCGGAACTGCCCAGATTTGACTCCTTGAACCAGTCTGCTGGACTAGCCATTACAGCGGATGTGCGCCCAGTGTCCCCAGCTGAATTACAGGCTCCCTCAGGTGTACTGCTGCCTTCCGTTCTCTCACCTGCTAAGCCAGCCCAGATGGTCTCAGTAAATACTTCTGCGTGCTTTTCATTGATTGATTGCGCCTCAGGTGACAGCCTTGGCCTTTGGAGGAAAACCCAGAACAAAGATGTTTCCTACCCTAACGGCAGGCTGGCAGGGGGCACTCAGAAGCTATCTGCCCTCAGCAAAGGTCTTCTCTAGGCTGGCATTTGGGAAGCTCCGGAGCTCTGAGAATGTTCCTTTTATCAGATTCCTCTGCACGGGAATAATGGAGCTTGAAACTTTTTTTTTTTTTTTAGCAAAAGAGCATAAAAAGTGAATTTCAAAGCAAATGGGCCAAGGGTTTTCCCTGGGAAGTATTTCAATTTCACACATAGCAAATCCCTATGCTGTGGACCTATTAGAAATGCTTTTTTCAGTCTCTTTTTGCATATTTATTATGTTCCTCTATGGCTCTGTTATTGCTTGATTTGACACCGAACCTCCAAAGCCACATCTTCTTTCTTCTTGAACTATTAAAAAGGGGCAAAATATTTTAATCAGGAAGCTCTGTATAATTCAGAGATTATCTTCTGCCTGCGTGAGTTACAGCAATAATCAAAGGGAGGCTGGGGATTCATAAAACTAAGGCACTAATTTTTTGACAGATGTTCTATTTGATATGGAATTAACCTCTCTTCACATCTTATACATACATGAGAGCAAATCATTAAATACATCCTTGGTTCACACAGACAACAAAGAGGCAGAATCCACCAAGTGAGAGCTACCCCACCACCGCCTTAAGCCAGGCTCCATTCTTCACAAATGAGAGGGGAAAAAGATGATGGAGGATTCTGTCCATCAAAAAGAAGACTGCAAAAGGCTCCCAGGAGCTGGATTCCTTTCCAGTGCCCAATCAGTTCAGTGCAGTGCTTAAAAGCATGACATCTGGAGTCAGACAGAACCGGGTTTGAGTCTTGGAGCTACTACGTGCCAGTTCTGTGTCCTCTGAAAAATTACATAACCTCCTGGAATTTGCCCCCTCATGTATATAACATGACATCTACCAACCGGTTATGTAAATGAGACAATGCATGGATAGCACTTAACAGAGTACCAGGCAAATGGCAATTGCTCCATTAGTGACATTTGTCTGGTAGTCTGATGAGTATCTTGTTATCCATTCATTTGTTTGTTGACTCACTGAACAAATAGTTTTTGAGTACCAGGGATTGACTGTGTCTTGGTCAGCACAACTGGTTCCTATTTTCATGGAACTCACCATCAGGAGGGGCTATATGCATTAAATAATAAGCAAACAATAAATTTTTAAATTATATAGAAGTACACGAAGGAAAAAATAACATTAAGTAAAGGAAAATAATGAAGGGAGGGAGACATTTAAATAGAGTACAATTCCAGGCAGGGTCCTGGCAGGAAGCAGATATCAAACTCAAGCCGAGTAATTGAGAAAAGTTTACAAAAAGACTCTATACTGAAAAAGTGTGAAGAGAGTTAAGAGAAGCTAGCAAGGAATTGTGAAGTTCCCTGGTGAGGCGGGGAAGAGAAAAGCTAGCAATTTACTAACCCAGCAGGGCAAGGGGAGCAAGTTCCTTTCTGCAACCGCAAAGCATTCTCTTGGCAGAAGCTTTCAGTAAAGGTACACAGGGCACCCACGGGACTCCTCAGGGAGGGAGCCCAAAGAGTAAACACCCCAACCCCTCTCCACCCTCTGGCCTTCTTTTTTTTTTAATTGAGGTAGAGTCATTTACCATGTGTCCATTTCTGGTGTACAGTAACCTTCCGATCCAAAGAGAAGCCAAAGGGCATGGAAGTCTATCAGTCAGTGCCTCTCAAATACAGAACTGGGTAGAGAAAGGTAGGAAGTGCATCTGAGGGGCAAATCAGAAAATAACCAACACGGGCAATTGAGGGAGGCTTCTCTGAGAAGGGGAGAAAAGATTGGAAAGGAACCAGCCAATCAAGCCAAGTCAGGGGAGGATATTCAAGGAAGATGTAACTGCTGGTGCAAAGGCCTGGAGGAATGAAAGTGTGCTGGGTCAAGGGACAGAAAGAAGATCGGTGGGACAGGGCAATGAAGGGGAGAAAGGGGCATAAGGAGTTTAGAGAGGTCCCCAGGGGCCAATTGACCTCCCTGGACCCTCGATCAAAACAGAGAGGTTTTCCTTCCCACCAGTTGAGGGCCAGCCCCTGGTTTTTGGCCTCCCAAATAATGTAGGCTAAACATTTGGACTTACTAGAAGTTAAAACTTTAGGAAGCCTCCTGAGATTTCTACTTCCAAATACCATGCCATCCATCTGAAATACTGATTCGTCTTCTCCAGTCTATGTCCAGGGCTGACTCCAAGAACAAGCTTGAAAATAGTGGTTCCTTGAAATCACCCTGGATTAACCATACTTGTGAGAAAGAGAGGTATCTTAAGCGACACCAGGTTGTGCTGAAAAATAGTCCAGGGAACACTGATTAAATTATGCCTCTCCTCCTTTGGTGGCAGCTAGGGAAGTGAAGGTTGACCTGAGTTAGTGAGAGATGATATCTGCTTTCTAGCCCTACCATCTGAACCCCAGGATGCCCCAGGATAGAGGTGGTAGGGCCAGTAGCAGAAGGGTCCTCAGATTCCAGGTGCCTTCCATGGTGACACAGACAGGCCAAGAGCATGGACCAATACCACGGTAGCTGAAGTCATTGGAGAAAGTCTCAAAAAAAAGTAGTCATATCTAGAGGTTGGAGTGGAAGTGGTGGGAGTAGTTGGTGAAGGATGAGAATTCAACAGAAAACATTACCAAAACTGACTGGATATGAGTGACAGATGAGAAGTGGAATGGTGGTTGCAGGCACTGCATCATTTCTCCAGTCTTCATTCCCTCCTGTTATAGAATTACACATCAGTGGTCTTCATCATGTAAATTTACAGTGTCCCCCAATAGTGTAAGCTGAGTATACTTTTCTTCCTGTTTGTTGGTAGGCTCAGCCATGTGACTTGCTTTCATCAATGGAATATTAGCAGATAGAATGGGAGCAGAGGCTTCAAATGCACCTGCATGACTTAGTTTGATTTCCTGTAGCCCTGTGATCTCCCATGAGAAGAGCACGCCTCAAGATTCCATGTGAGTAGACCTGAACCTGCCTGGAGTCTAGCTTAGCTCAGCCAATTCAGCCAAGATCACTCAAACTGCAGCTGACCTGCAGACCCATGTTTATCACATAGCAGTAAGATGTTTGTTACTTAGCATACACTGACTAATACTAAATTTCCAGTAAATGTGTGGGAGCAGAGGTTGGAGTTGGTGAACACATATGGGCAGGTCAGGGTGTTTTCTAACATATATATATGTCAGACAATACATACTATTATCTCAGAAACTGGTTGGCTACCCATTTCCTGAGGCTTCATCTATTTTCAGTAAGTTTGTGCATGTAAGAGCAGTGCACCTCCACCAAAATGACTATTCCAGAGTCAGAGGGATCCTACTGGCATCAGTCAGAAGAAATATTGGGATCATGTTTCTCTTTTTCTTTGTTGTCCAAACTTAATTCTAAGCCATATGAGGTGCCAAGATCCTACTTCCTCCCTGGGTTCCCCACATGTCAGGTAATTGCAGATATTTCTTTCCTTCCAATGCCTTTACCCTCCCCCCTCCCCCCCAGAGCCTCTCTTAAATAAATCTGACTGGCTGTCCCTTTGGCCATTCACATAGCTTTGTTCCCCACTTCACCCATCTGACTACATCTGGCCCAGGCTTCACCATGCACCTTCAGACATGATCTCACCAGAAAGACACCAGAAGGTCTCTACTGGCTGTTTGCAAAACGCACAATTGAGAGATAAAAATGTCCCATGCTTTCCTTTGAAACACCTGGAAAAGGAATTGGGAAGGAGCTTAAATTATCTAATTCCTTCATTTCCCTACTGAACCCAAAATACAAATAGCAAAAGGAACGACTCTAATACCTTCCAAAAGAGCTCATACTAAAGTGCTCCTCAGCTGTCCAAAAGCCCTGCTACGCACCAGATACGGTGCGAGGCACTAGGAAGAGAAAAAAAAAAGGATAAATTTCCTATTCTCAAAGAGTTCATGGATTAAAAAAGTAAATAAATAAGAAGGCTTAAGCAAATGCTACTACTAAGAACAATAATAACTGACAATATACTGAGCAAGCCCTTTTTTATAAAGAGTGTGACACTGAATCCTTGCGCAAAGCCTGCTATAGACCAAATGTTCGTGTCCCCCCAGGATTCATATGTTGAAACCCTGCCTCCCAATGTGATGACATTTGAAGATGAATCTTTGGGGAGGGAGTTACGATTAAGGGAGATCATGAAGGTGAGGTCCTCATGATGGGATCAACACCATTATAAAAGAGAAGACGAGATTCATTCTCTCTCCCTCTCTCCCTGTCTCTCTCTCTCTCTCCCCGCCACCTCCCTCCCTCCCTCCCTCTGTCTCTCCCTCTCCCCATGCACTCACTAAGGAAAGCCATGTGAGGAGGCCATAACTAGGAAAACAGCTCGCCAACAACTGAGCCATGCAGCACCCTGATTTCGGACTTCCAGGCTCCAGAGTTGTGAGAAATACGTGTTTGTTATTTAAGCCGCCTGATCTATGGTATTCTGTTATAGCAGCCACACTGACCAGAACAATGCCCATTTTATAGCCAGGACAACTGAGACTTGGAAAGGTCCAAGGAACTCAGCTAAGGTCACAAAGCCCATAAGCGGTTGATGTGGAACTTCAGGCTGGATTCCTGACTCTGACCCTGAAGGCCAGGTGCGTAGCCACTTCCCTTCCTACCTCTGCATGGTCACAACGCAATAAGACAAGGGTCCCAATGAAAGTATTTACCATGGTAGATGGCCACACCAAGGAGAAAGTGGCTCCCTGGAGGAGGAGAGAACCATGTCACAAAAAAGATGAACAATGAGTAAAATATTGAAGACTGCACCAGATTTTACAAACACAAATAAAAGGAAAAGGCGTTTGGTCAAAAAGAACAGTATTTGCAAAAGCTTTGGGTGCAAAAGATCACAGAACATTCAAAGAGATTATAGGGGAAAGGTGCAGAGGGTGGCAACAAATAGGAAAGGATGACTCAGACAGAAGGAGAGACATAAGTTGGTCGCCAACTTAAAAGGACCCTGAAGCATCTTGCAAACTAAGTAAATTCGTAGTGCCCTTATAGGAATCATTTTTTTTCTTTTATTTTTTCCCCTGATCTATCCTCATTTGCATTTTTTGAAAATGAATCTCATTTTGCTGTTTATTACCCATATATTGAACCTGTCTATATCTCTTGGAATAAATTCTATCCATCATTCTTATTGGATTTATTCCAGCACCACCCCAGTTTGTATAATTTGCAAATTTCATTAACATTCTCTTTACTTTCTCTTGGAAACCATTAATAACATTGTTGCATATGATCAGGCTTAACACCAATCTCTTTGGCACCCCTACTAATCAACTACCTCTGGCTGGATGTCACACTATTCATCACCATGCCTTGTTTACAGACCCCCTGAAAATTATCAATCCCTATGACAGTGTTCATATCCAAGCCAGTGTCAATTAATTTCATAAGTAAAATTTTGTGACGTGGTATCAAATACATTACCAAAATCAAGATGAATTGCAGTAACTTTGTTCCCCTGCACTGTGAATTTTAAACAGCTTTCAGATTAGTCCTGGATGATTTATTTGTGGTAACACCAAGATGCTTATTCACTCATGATTCCATTACTTCTTGGATGTTCTGGGCTATTTTTCTCCATACATTTAAACTTCCTAGAGGTAATCTCAGAAATCATTCCTCTTTTGAAAAGATAGGTGAACACATTTGTTGCTGGCCTGAACTCCTGTGATCTCTGCAAATATATCAAGTCATTTAAAAAGCAGTTCTTTTTTTCCCCATCTGGCAGCTTTTATGAAGTAGCTAGGTATCTCCACCAGCGCTGAGCTGTCGCCCCAGTAAGCTGGTGTTAGATGTCACCAGCTGGGGCAGTGAGCATGTGTTACTGCTTAGGGAGAAAAACAGCACTGTTTCAGGGTCTCCTTCAGGTCCACCTGCGCCTCCAATTCTGGAATTCTTTTCATTCACTCAGCCCTGGGTGCAAATAATCTACAGCATGAAATATACCCAGGCAATATACTCCACTGCCAGCCAGTGCTCCCCAGATGCCGTGGGCTTTAGGGAGACAAATAAATTCAGAAGTAAATGATTGGGGGCAGGGTGTATAGCTCAGTGGTAGAGCACATGCTTAGCATGTGCGAGATCCTGGGTTCAATCCCTGGTATCCCCATTTTAAAAATTAAAAATTAAAAAAATTAAAAATAGAATACAAACCTGTGGTTGCCAGTGGGAGGCAGCTGGGAAGGGACAGACTGGGAGTTTGAGATTTGTAGATACTGACCGGTATATACAGAATAGATTAAACAAGTTTATACTGTATAGCACAGGGAAATATGTACCAGATCTTGTAGTAGCAGCTCACACTGAAAAATAATATGAAAACGAATATATGTATATTCACGTATGACTGAAAAATTGTGCTGTACACCAGAAATTGACACAACATTGTAAACTGACTCTAACTTAATTTAAAAAAATTAAAAGTAAATAATTAGGAGTATAAATCTGCTCTTTAAAAATCAAAATGTATCCAAAAGCTGAACCCAAATGATTTTCGGCCCTGAGAGCAGCATCCTTCCTCACACTTCTTTTGAGTTTGTCCCTGCCTCTGACTCCTACCTCCACCGTCACTGACAAAGGTCATTGACAGACAATAATACCTAAGTATGAACATTCACAATTTTCACCCAAACGTCCCTTTTGTCTCAAAATAAGAAAGGAGAAAATATGAGTGGGAAAAGCTTGCAAAAGCAAAGAAAAAAGAGGGGCCATTGGTTAGACACTCTTGTGAAAAGAGGCATCTACAATGAATTACACAAAAACTGAAGTGGGCTTAGGTAAGGCTTCAGCCATTTTAAAACAATCATTTTAAACTATCCAGGCTGCATCTCCCACGTATTGGTACGGCTGCTTCACTCGAATCTGTTCCCTTGATGTCTTCCTGCCTCAGTGAATAGCATCCTCTGCAGTGTTCACACTAAGAACACGAGGGAACCTGTGGGTCCTCTTATCCATTGAGCCCACATACTGCGGCTGCTGTTTTCAAGCATCTGTAGAATCCAAACAAATAGCTCTCTTTTCATCCCAGTCTCCGTGTGTCAACACTTGTGTCCTGGGTTATTCCAAGAGTCCCACAGCTGGTCCCCTACCTACGGTGAACTGGTGCAAGGGTGATCTTTCAAAAATACAAATTTAACAGCAACACTGGGTGAAACCAGACACCAAGGATATTTTTAATCCTTTTGAAGGGGCCACTGGAAAAAAAAACAAAACTGTCATGAATCAACAGTAGGGCAGAGAAAGTAACCAGGCCTGGGGCTGATCATTACACATCTCCCTCTGCTAGTCTGGGGGGAGGTAAGGCGAAGGAGACGGACAGGAAATGTTGGGACCACACTGAGATTAGTACTATGAGAAAAATATGCATAGGATGCTGAGAGAACAGCCAGGCAAGCCTTCCAGTTCACACAGGAGGGTTCAGGGAAGGTTTACAGAAGAAATAATACCCAGTCCGCTCTGAAGATGTAGGCGGCAGCTCCACAAGCTGGGGAGCCAGCATCCCAGAAGGGAAATGGCATTCCAGGCATTAGAAGAAATATAGGGTGACCCAGCGGTGTGTGAAGTGGGATCCTAGGAGTTTGGCATGGCAGCAGGGAACGGCTCGTGCAGAGGAAAAGCAAAGGCTGGAACTACAGGGGAGACGGAAGCCAGATGAAGAAGCATCTTGTTCCTCAAGCCAGGTGGTTTGGATTTTGCCTCCTCATCACCATGACGCTAACTCTGGATGGGGGAAAATTTGAGGACAAGTCATATGGCCCAGACTGGACTATGGCAGATGCAGAATCCAAATTCTCTTTAGGTACATGGTTCAAGCATATCAAGCAGGAAAACAAACAGCAAAACTGGTCATGGAACAGCGAAACTTCTGGCTTCCATGCAAAACCGCCCAGGCACGTTCTATAGAAGCCATTCCCACAATTCAAATACATAACACTCCCCACAGGGGAAAAAAGCCCCACTGAAAATAAACTCACAATCAAAATTTTTTATTTTGATTTTGATTCTCTCCTAGGGAGAACCAGCAGTTGCAACAAATAGTAGAATTAGCATTCCAAGATCTAGAATTGCATACGATATCTAAATGCTACAATTTGATATTCTTTTTAAAATCGCTAAAGGAAACAAAAGAAAGAACAGAAACACTAATAATAGGATAAGATACGAGGTTTTTTTAAAAATGAATTTTTAAAGAGATCTAGTCAGACTGAGAGAAATGAAAAACACAGGGATTGAAATAAAAGATGCAATGGGCAAATTAAGCAACAGATTAATGAACAGAAGGCATTGCTACAGAAACCACCCAGACTGTGCACAGGCAGAGATGAACATTCTCAACAAGAGAGTCAAATAGGTAGTGAAAAAATGAGAGCATCTAACATATATTCAAGAGCGTTTACAGAGGAAGAAAATAAAGACAGGAAAAAGGCAACATTTGAATTTCCTAGCTTTGAGGTCACTGTCTCATGAAGCTTGGCTGCGCAAGGAAGGAGAGAGACCAGGTAATAGTCTGAGTTACCTGGCTCCAATGAACACCAAGCCTTCCAAAGGGAGGGAGGGAGGGACGGAGGGAGTGGCAGGGAGAGGGTTGTTTCACTGAGATTTAGTTCCTGGTGGAATTTTGATTCTACAAATAAATTTTCAGAAATCTTTCAGAAAATTTAAATTACACAGCTCATCTCATCCTCATTCTTATCTTGGTTTAAAAAATATGTAAGGGTCCTCCTGTTCCAACGTAGTCAAATATTTTCAGTGCAGGTGCCTACAAGCATCTACTACCTAAGCTTCATTCAGGTCTTCTAACCCTTGCTGCATCCTTCACTGTGTTTCCAACAGAGCATCTTTGAAGCACTTGCAAAGTGGGCAGCAGAATTCAAGCCAGGGAAAGGACAGCGGTGCTTCACTATCCGTGTCACTCCAACCAAGAACCAGTTCCTCAACAGGTTAAATGGATTTCGCTAACGCCCACCCCTCCTGGGGGTAAATTAATTGTAGGGATACAAATATAAAGTGGCCTGCCTGGCACTTAGTAACGGATTCTTTAATAGGTAAATGTAGGGGCTCCATTTTTTTACTTAGTCTTTTCCATCAAGAGTGATTAAATAAATTCAATAAATGGTCACTCCTAAATGTCCAGGGAATATTTTTTGTTTTGTTTTGTTTTGTTTTGTTTTTGCTTGTTTATGTGTTATAAAAGTGGTATAATTAGGCGTTATGGATTAACAGACACACGTTACTATATATAAAATAGATAAACAACAAGGACCTACTGTATAGCACAGGGAACTATATTCAATTTCTTATAATAATATATAATGGAAAAGAAACCAAAAAGAAAATATGTATGTGTGTGTATGTGTAGAAATGAATCACTTTGCTGTACACCTGAAACTAATATTGTAAATCAATTATACTTCAATAAAGAAAATTTTTTTTAAGTGGCAGGACAAAGCGTTCACCTCATTCAATTATGACGGAGTAATATTTATTCACGAATATAATAAAGGTTTGGGGGAGAGGGGTTTTAATGGGGAAAGCAGAAAAATACAGTATTAACAACCCCATTTAGAGTCATGATTTATTTCACTGATTTGGATTTTCAGCCCTTTTCTGGAAAAAAATAATTATAAATATAGTTGAAAACGTTTATCACCTGAGATGCACCATTTGGAAAAGAAAACAGGAGAACGTATTTTTAAACCATAAATTTCTACCACGTTCACCCCTCACATAAATAAGCAGCCCCAGTCTTTGCAAGAAATATTAAAGTTCATTTAAATTGCAAATCTGACCTTATTAAAATGGCTTTCTCAAAGAGCCATAAACAAATAGCATGCATTGGTAATACTGCCAAACAACAGAATACATTCTCAACCAGTTCTGTAATTAAAGTGGAAAAAAGAATTTTCACCATCCTGAATGGCTCAGAGATGAAGAAGAAAACCCGTTATGACAAAAACTTGAGGCGAGGAGAATGCATCCATCTGGAGGGTCCCTTCAAAAAAACGTCTTGGCACAATTGCTCTTTGAAAGTCAATAGAAGTTCCTCCAAACAGCTTGGAAACGTTATTATATTGCTGCTAATTTAATGTGTTTTGAACACTTTTCTCTTACGGCTACCGCGTTCCCTCTTAATGCTGAGCCAGGAAGATTTACTGTGTTTCGGGTAAGAATAAAAGTGAACAATTAAGAATGAGCTTGTATCTGCAAATGGCTAGGAAGAGCTAATACATTTCAGAATTAGAAGCCACATGGGCTGGGCTGGTTACCAGGTTTATGGAAAATCCATACCTGGAGGGATATTTAAATTAGTGGATTGTCACCAAGCAAATGGGTTCCTTTTACTTAGAAAAATAATCTAAGATACGGTAGCCACACAAATCAGATGGAGCTGAGGTGAGACTTGACTTGGGCCTAGCTGAGTTTCGCAGCTGGGGATTTATGGCGAAGCACGTCCACACAGATCCAGCGCTAAGTGATGAGTTCTTTAGAAAATAAAATAAAATGAAGGTGCAGGATGGAACACAAACACTTGAAGCTCTGCATCGACTTGAAATGAGATCACCACCAAAAACATGCTAACTTCTTTAAAATTTACTATGGCCTGTAACTATAGAATCTCTACTCGGTGCTTGATCCAGAGTTAGGTGCCAAGGATGTGACATGAACGAAATAGACACGATTCCTATCCTCACAAAGTTGAGGACTGATTATGTATAATCTGTTTAAGAAGGCAGGGTAAGTTTCACCTCGCTTTATGAACATTTCTATCAAAAACGTTTAAAATAAGTTTGATGCTTAAATAAGCTGTTTACCTTATGTTGTCTTTAAGAGTTGAAGCAGGTATGTATATGTGTGTGTGCACTTCAAAGGCATTTTTATTTGTGGCTATTCTCTGAGGTTTTAATGATTCCAAGTCCCTTTCTCAGGGAGCAGTTTGTCTCAGACAAGCTGACATCCACCCAAAGACCCACGTGCCAGGATAAGGGAAGCGCCACTGAGACTTTCTGTGGATCTGTCCCAGAAGAAGCTCAGCCACCGTGAACACAATCACATCATATCACGGGCAGACAGAGGCAGAGAAAATAGACACACAGTCACACATACACACTTACGTGGCCATATACAGAATTTTTAAAACACACATTTGACTCATCTCAAAGTCTCCTAGTCATAGGCTGAGGCCCCGCGGCTCCAAATCATATACAAGACAGAAGCCAACCTCATTCAGAAAAGCATTTAGGGCAGCTTTTACCAAATGCCTGCTGCAGCCTGGTCTGTCCAGTACCTAAAGGGTGTGGCTTTCAATTTAAAGCAAATCTTCAAGCATGTCTTTCACCAGGAACAAGCCTCTGGTCTCAGCGTGGCTGTCCTCATGGGATGCGTGTGGGTATTTCATGGAGCCTGAGCTACTGGACACTCTCTAGGACCACCAGCAAACTTCACACATGAACTGCTTTGATCCCAAACCCCATCAAGTGATTCAATCACCTCACCCTCGTAGCCTCCATATATTCACTTGTCAGCTGGGCATCGAACATCTATTATGTCACTAGACACTTTGGTGCCCCAGAGACAAAGAAGGTTTGGCGTCTACCCTCCAGGAAGTAAGAGTGATGGGGGAGGGGTCATAAGACACATACACTCATAAAGAAAGGCACCCAAGACCAGACGTGGTGTAATGAGGATTGCAAACATGAGATGGTGAGAATTCCAGGGAGGAAGAGGTCACAGCTGCCTTTGGGAAACCTAGAAAGGCTTCATGAGAGAGGTGGGATTTAAAGGAATGCTCAACAAGTTGAGATGAGGAGGAAGGCTTTGCAGACGGAGGGACGTTGACTGGTCTTGTATCTGGGGCCACCTGGAGAGCAGGAAGCAGGCAGATATGATGGTCTGAACTGAGCAAGTATAAAACCCGGTCTCTCGTGTCCACCAGGATGAGCCAGCAGCGAAGTGGCCGTACAAATACGTGGGAGATGTAGCCCGGAAAATTTAAGGATGATTATCTGTAAATGGTTGAAGCCCTGCCTAATCTCTTCACTGCATTTGCCCACGAGCCCTTGGTAATTAGACCTGTGCCCTGAAACTTGATATCCATCAGTTTCCTACATTGTCCCAGAAGTGGCACGTGAGGCCAGCATTCCAGGCTCACATTCACCCTTGGCAGCACACTATCCTGAGTGGACAGAGAAGTGGCCCTTAACATTTCTGGGCCTCAGCTTCTTGTCTGAAGTGAGAAAAGATCTCCTATTTCCTGGTCATTGTTCAGAAGACTGCACGCTCTAACGCAGGAGGAGGCTGGTGTGAACGCCGTTCTGTAGGTGCTGTTGCCCATCTACAAGTATCAGTTTCCACACGGCTACTGCTGAGACTCCAACCATGATCCCAGAACCCATAGGAACCTCGATAAAGCAATCTAAATCAGCCCAGAGGACCTCAGCTCGAGCGCATTTGCATGTCAGTGCAATTTCTTCGTGTCGGTGTAACGGACCGCTGTGCCAGTCCCCCGGCGATAACTGGGCGGCTGCAATCCCAGGAACCCTGTCAGGACAGGAGAACGTAGGGGAGGAAACTTGTTCTCTGCCCATCTTAGGGTCTCTGCGTGGGCTCTGTGATAAAAGGGAGATTCACAAGGGAAAAATAAGCGTAGCGTAGCGAGAGGTGAGTAACTCAAAGATGTGGCTTAGAATTCAGGCTTCTATAGGATTTTTCAACCAAAACCAATAAATCGGTAGACATATGACAGGACAAAGGAAAGCTCTTTCAGGCTTCTAAGGCTGGCACACTGTGGGAAGGTAGATATAAGGGAAACTGATAGTAGATGAAGGCTGGTTAGTTAAGTCTGTTATGTAGATTCCTCTGGTGTAATCTCCGGGCTGATAAGCTTCTAAAGTCATCTCCCATGATTAACTTTTGTCCTTCTTGGTAGAGATGAGGAGAAGGGGGCATCCTCGAAAATGTATGTCCTACTTTTAGGCAAATAGGGAGAGGGCTTCTCCTCCATTGCCTTCAGCTCAAAATAATCCTTATGCCAAAGTGGCGTATTGTGGTTGCCTTCGAGGACAATGGCTCTCTGCAGACCACCCAGCTGGGTGTACTCAGCTCACAGTAGGCTGAGGTTGTGCGAGATAGTAGAAAATATGTATTGGTCTCTGACCCCAGGTCCCAGCACAGAACTCCTAAGACCTTTGTGATTTCCCAAGTGATAAGAACACTAGGAGCATCTCTTTTCTAATAGTAGTCTTTGACCTCTATTCCTGACACAGAGTTCCTGAAACCCTCATAATTTTCTGGGTGATAGGAATGTATTTTGTTCTAATGGAGCAACTCTGGGTGGATGATGGGAACATGTCACCAGAGAGAGTGAGCCATGATTAGATAGATGGAATTTTCAGCTCCACCCCCATTCTCTTGAGAAGGGAGAAGGGCTGAAAAGGGAGTTAATGAATGATCATGCTGGTGTGAGGAAGCCTCCATAAAAAGTCCCAGTAGTATGGTGTTCGGAGAGCTTCCAGATTGGTGAACATGGGGAGATGCTGGTAGAGTGGCCCCCGGAGATGGCCCGGAAGCTCCAGGCCCCATCCTATGTACCTGGTCCTATACATCTCTTCCATCTCAATGTTCATCTGTACCCTTTACCATATCTTTTTATAAATAACCCATAGATGTGAGTGAACTGTTTTCCTGAGTTCTGTGAGCCATTCCAACAAGGTAATTGAACCCAAGGAGAGTCATTGGAACATCCTATCTATAGCTGGTGAGTCAGAAGCCCAGGTGATAACCTAGACTTGTGACTAGGGTCTGAAGTGGGGGTGGAGGCAGTCTTGAGGGACTGAGCCCTTAGCCTGTGGGATCTGATGCTTCCTTTGGGTAGATAGTGTCAGAACTGAGTTGAATGGAAGGACACCCAGCTGGTCAGAGCACTGCTTGTCATATGTGCAGGGACTATACACACACCTTCTTTGAAATAGAGCCCAGGAGCTCAAAAAAGGTTGCAGCCAGGCCACCTGGCAGGTGTATCTGACACTGACATAGCTGAAGATACAGCAACACTTTGAAATTCCACATACTTGCTTTCGATCGTGTGGAATTGAGGTTTCACTGTTTGAGTCCACTGAGTTCAATAATCAAATGTGAATTGAACACCTTCCTTGAATCATAGTAGGGAGTTAGATTTTATTACAGGTGCCACAGGGACCCATTGGAGAGTTAATATATATGCATACGTACCCAGCACAGTATGCATTCAGTTACTCATAGTTCCCATGTAATAAAAGATTTGAATACAACAAAGCTATTAAAACTGAAATAGAAACTAGAAAAAAAAGCAGACCACCAGGCTAATAGAGTCACTGAACTTAAGCATTTCATTTTGTTCTACACAAGCGATTCAGGGCAAGGAATGTGTTTTAGTGCTTGTCATTTTTTTTTCCTCTCGGTAACACCAGGAGAGAAAGTTTCAGATGACTAATGACTAAAATGGCCCCAGATTTCTCATTCAGAAAGGACCATTTTCTATGTTTGAAATGTAATGAGAAAAATATCCATCAATGCTGAGTGCTTGAGTGTGGCTATTCCCAGCTAATAAATCACAAGCCTTTGTCAATCTGTTGATCCCAAAGTCTGACCTGGGAGACGGCCATGTTCCTCCCTTTTTCTGCTCTATCCCCACCTTTCCACATGGTCCCAGGCCTCACAGGCAGTTGCCATGGTGACCTCCAGGCCCCAAACTCCCTCCTCCTTATGCATATGGGTAAAAATATGACTCAGGATTCCCAGTGCTATGACTCCATCAAGGCACCACCAAATTATACGTACCATCTTGATTTAACAATGTCCTTTATTATCACTCACGACTCGATCCTCTCAATGCAACCCAGTGACGTCAAGACTCAAAGAAACCAGAAGGTAGTTCGCTGTGAGAAGAGGTTGGGGAGCTGTCTGAACAGAATTCCAAGCCATCTGATTATGAGCATTAGAGGTAAGGGAAACTGCCTCTGCTGCAGTTTGCCAGAAAGCTATGAAAGAGCACGTGAACCCGGGACGGGAAAGAGGGTTTGGGGAAGCAGGCAAATGCTCCTTGGGCATCAGTCACCTCAGTAAAGAGCCTGTTGACTCTACTCAGTCTATGATTGTGCCTTTCTTCTGGCAAATTCCAGCTAGGGAAATAAAATCGAGAGACTGGAACTGAGGGACAACAAGAAGCAAATCTGATTTAAGCTTCAATTTTCCATGTAATACAGCTTGAAAATAGCAAGCTGTATGACTCCTTGAGGGGATAATAAAGGATGTGATGCATTTCTCGGAAGGCTTAGGAAAAGGCTCCCCAGCGCAGTGTATGGCTTTATTTTCTAGAAATTGTGAAGAAAACACTCTTCCCACCCATGCTGTATTTTTCTGCAACTTCTACACCTTCCTAGAAGTGCCTAGTAAGCGGCAGCACAGGGTAAGGCTGCGGTCTCATCTGAAAGTTGGCCGGGTCAGCAGGTGTTTATCACTGTATGCATTGTCAGGCACCAGGCAAGGCTGCACTTATGAAATAAACTCAAGCATTCTTCTCCCTGGAGAAGTTAAGTCAGGCCAGAGAAGCAGCATCTACATATTTGAAAGCAGCAACCAAAAGAGATGAGCCCAGAATCTGGTACTGGGGGGTCACACAAGGTATATGTGTCGTAGAAATAAAGATGGTCGAGACGGACGGAAGGCATCAGGGGTTGGGCAAAGTCTGGGCAGGCTTAGAAGAGTGTATAGTGTTTCGATGATAGGGTTCCAGGCACTATTTAGGGGCTTCCAAACCTTGCATCACAGAGTCGTGATCTACCCACAGTCACAGAAAGCTGCATTCAGACTTCCCGATCCCACACACCTGTTATCTGTCTTTCTAAGAGCCTGTCCAGAACCACAAAACTCCCACCTACTCAGAAATCCCAGGGTGAGCTGAATGGGCACACTGCATCTAATGGGGAACGTGTACAGTGGCAAAAAGATCCTGGGGGGGCGTGGGGCAGAATTTGGCTGGATATTTTCAAAACCTCAAAATATGGCTTCTTTGACTCAATAATTCTACTTGGAAGGATTTACACTAAGGAAAAAATAAGACTGTGCATAAATATTTAGCAATGTCTATATATATATATAGAGAGAGAGAGAGACACTTATATATATTTATATATATGTAATAAATGTATAATGAAATGTTTGAAGCAACCTAAACAACCCAGAAAAACAAATCAGTTAAGAACATTATGCTGCCTTGATCTGATGAGGTACTATTTAGCTATTAAACCTGAAACAGATGAATAGACATTGCCATGAAAAGATGTTCATGACGTATGAAGCGGTCTACTAAATTTTTTGTATGATATGATTCTAATTTTCCTTTTATAAAGTATGTATGACCCACACACTCACCACCATTGTTCGTCCTTATGTGTATATTTATCACTGTGGATGTGATAAAACACCAAAGTGATTATCTCTGGATGGTGGGATGAGGGGTACATTTTGTTTTCTTTTAAAGCATGTTTTTAGCTTATGTATTATTGATTTTATTTTATTTATTTTCTATTTATTTTATTCCTGTTTAATTATCTGCATTTTATAATTTTTATATAACTTACATGCATTGCTGTGAAGGTTAGGGGAAAAGTTTACTTTTTTATTTTTAAAAAATGCTAAAAAGGAAACTCTCAGGAGAAATTAGTAGATGGAACAAAAGTCTGAGAACCACAGCGACAGGCCCACGATGTGGTCTGTGGGGGCCACAGATCGATGTACAGCTGTAATTCAACTCCGGGCAAAAGTACAGCAGTGAAAAAGAAATGCATTTTAATTCTCAATCGGTTGGCCTGGCCGTTTTAGCCAAGGCACCCCAAAGATGGCCTGGAAAATAAAGTTCACAGCACACTCGAGCCCGGCAGACTGGAAAGGCTTCAAGTTACTGCTTGTGCGTCAGATGAAGATGCGAACAGGGCAGGCGCAGCCGGGTCTGGTCCTGCGGGAAGGCGGGAGGTAGGGCTTGAGGTCACTGGACTTGAAGAGGGCTTGCAGCGCACCCCTCACTCTGTGTGAGCGAATCGGGGAGGATGATGGCGAGGCCCTCTGGAAGAAGACATGCCCTGAGGGAAGTGACACTGTTACTACACAGCTTAATAGCAGTTTTAGTCAGATGACAGAAAGCACGTTGAAACCACATTACCCACTGAATGGGGAAAGCAGTAAATAAAGAAGAGTTTATTAACTGCTGGAGAAAATCATTATAGGTTAAATAAAAACGACTTAGGGAAATAGAGATGAGGACCTATTAAGGGAGAAAGAAAGATATTTTCAGCCCAAGAGGACCTGTAAAATGAGGTGGGAACAGGGCAGACTGTGGACGACGAAGCGGCAAGGAGAGGCTGGCTCTAAACACAAAGTGAAGTTCATCTGTGGTTTTCTCAGCACCACGATGGCCCAGATGGGAAATGAAACGGCGCTCAGCCGTGCACACGCTGTCAGCAGTGCAGAGATCAGAGTCCTGGCGTGACCCTGAGGTGGCACACGAAGGGAGGGATGCCTTTAAGAGAAAGACTCTACTTGGGGGCTGGAGAAGGGCAGGACACAGGCTGCACAGAGAAACTAAATGGCTCCTTGAGCAGGTGCTCACACACCCATCTGCTGTGGAGCCGGGGAGTGTAACCCACAACCCAGTGAAGAAATAAACCCCAAGGGCCCAGCTCCCTGTCAGTGCTTCCCCAGAACAGGGGACTTCCTTTCCTTTTATGCAAACTCCCTTGTATCTCCACTCCAATTCGGGGAGAGAGTCTCTGGAGATAAACCATGTCTCTAAAAGTCACATCAGAGACACTGACTTCAGCCTGCCAAGGGCTTACTGCTCTGGACACATGGGTGTGCAAATTTGTACTCCACGTGACACAGCCCCAAGTTAGGCCATTTATCTAGGATTTTGTGGGTGAAAGCAATAATATCTGTGCCCCAGCTACAGCCCTTGCAACATTTACCTCCTTCACTTGGGAGACACCTTGCTGTCTGCACTTTTGCTGATGCATAACTTATGAAAAACACCTGGATCCCCTCGGCAACCAGGCTCTTGCACAACCTTGAGCCTTTGGCGTGATGCTCCCTGTTTAAACTACCAGGTCCCACCTTGCCACCTCACAGACTACACTCCAGTGGCATTTCCTCTTTAAAGACTTCTGGGCCAGCCCTTCCTTACTCTGGGGAGAGTTCCAGAGTGACCTGACATAGCCTCCTCCTATGACTGGACGACTGACAGTGTCTTGAAGACACAGATCAAGTCTTTGTCTACTTCACATCTGTCCACTGAGCCTAGAGGCTGGCACTTAGATGCCCAATAAATGCTTGATAAAGGAGTGAGCCATTGAATATACAAATAGCTTCCCCTCAAAGCCACCATCTCTCTCCTGTTGTGCATGTTTGGGAAGAAGAACACAGACTCGGGGAGAGAATGCCTGACATATTCTTGAGCTGATGGTCTCCTACCCGTCCCAAGTTGCTGGATTAACTGCATCTCAACCTTCTTGCTAGCTACTCATCCATGGGGCATGACTGAATTGCTCACTGGGGCAAGGCCTCTCCTTGGTACAGTGGATCCCTAATGCCCTGCCCTTTAGGAGTACATGAGAGAATTCCAGACTTAGGGCTCATAGTACAAATGCAGGGTTTAAATACTCGCTCCCATTTATTTAACACCTGCTAGTAACTCCCTGCTGGTGGTCCCTTGGCTACCCTTCAGGCCTTGCCAGCCTCTTGACCATTTTGACCTCCTGGTTTCCAATGGTTAAGCCCTGCTCCCTGACGTCTGTTACTCTGGAGCTCTTTCATAAATGGAGCTTCTATATATGTTATTTCCCTCCAAGCCATGTGGCATTATAATTCCCTTTTCCAGATGAGAAAACTAAGGCACATGGACGTTGCAAAACTCACTACAGGGCACATGGTCAGTGAATGTCTGAGCTGGGATCAGAACCTGTGTCTTCCCAAAATACCAAGACGCCACTCTATAGACTCTTTCCCCGCCTCTTTCTCAACCCCTAACTCTCATAACCCTTTTCTTTGTGACTCCTTTAAACATTAAAGAAAACCTCCAAAAACAAAAACCAAAAAAACAAAACAGTACAATAGCTGTTATAAAACAGAATAGTAGGTGGTAAAGGCCAAGCTGGTGACCGGGGTAGTGACCACTCTGTGCTCTCAAGCGGGAGAAATCACTTTGGCTGAGGGAGGGAGCCGCTCTCTTTATAAACTAGTTTATGAACTCTGCACTTGGAGTGACATTGTCAGGACAGGGAAGGATCGCAAATTGCTTCAGAAGGAAACAGATCATTGCTGAGTCCCTGGGAAAGGTGTTCAATTTGTTGCATCTTTACAAAAAGAAATGCCCCAGTGAGGTGTTGATATTTTGAGATATTGAGAAGCTCATTTTGGCAAAACCTACATCGCTGAAAGGCAGGCTGAAATCCTTGAGTAAGCTACCACCGAGCAAATATCTGAGGGGACAGTGGAGTCAAGGTGGCATCTTATCACCTCCCAATGTGAGGACAGCTCTGCCCGCAAATGAATATATTTCACTCTGCTGCTGCTGAGTAACTGAAGGAGCAAGTGATCTGACCCATCTGTTACGAAAGCAAGACTCCAGCCTAACAGCCTGTTCAGCCACGTGTATCAACAAGGCCTTGTCTACACCTCCTGTTGTGTTCGTTTCATTAATTCAAGACATAGATGCCAAAATGGAATTAGATGTGCAAGAGATTTATTGGGGAAACTTCCAAGGAGTGAAAATGGGAAGGGCAGAGGCTAGTAGACCTACTAGACTACAATGCAGGTCTGACCCATTTGAAGAAGAGAGGGAAGGAAAACATTTGGGTGAAGTGCCTTTGACTCCATGCAGTCTACGGAAGGTTCCAGCAGGCTGTCAGGGAGTCCTTGAGCAAAGGTTGCCCATCAGAGGAGTCCTGCATCTTGCAGCAATGGAGCTGCATTTGTGACCCCACTGTGCTCAACCATTGGCTGGAAGATCCCAGGGGAAGCCTATGGAAATGACAGCTAAGAGTGTCCTTGGAGCCTGTGGCCCACTGCAAGCTAGACTTTATCCAGGGCATCATTTATGACCTACTCTCTTAGGCCCTCCATATAACAGTGGGCCATGATGTGGTCGGCAGGATTCTAAGATAGCCCCCATGATCTTCATCCTTATATAATCCCCTCCCCTTGAGTATACATGATACCTGTGAATATCACAAGATATCACTCTTGTGATTATGTTACATTACAGAGGGAAAGGAATTTTTGAAGATGTAATTAAGGTTACTAATCAGTTGACTTTGGGTTTATCAAAAGGGAGATTAGCTGGATGAGCCAAACTTTTCTCCAGCTGGTGGCAGAGGAAGGTGTGAGTAATTCAAAGTGTGAAGGGGAATTCAACTTAAGGGATCCTGCTACTACTGTGATGAGATAAGAGGCCCATAAAGTTGATGTGAAGAAATTTCAAGTGGTCTCCAGGAGCTGAGGGAAGCTGCCTGCATACAGCCAGTAAGTGGGGACCTCAGCCCTGTATCACAAGGAACTGAATTCTACCAACAACCCGAATGCACTTAGAAGCAAATTCTTCCTGAGAGCCTCAGATGAGATTGCAGCCACCTGAGACAACTTGAGTGTGAATCCCTAAGCAGAGAACCCAGTTGACATGCTGAATTTCTGAGCTAAGAAACTATAGGATAATAAATGGTATTGTTGGGAACCACTATATAGGTGAACTGTTACACAGTGAAGGAAAACTAGTACACCCTCCCCTTCTCCTCCCCAAAACATACAAATTACATATGTATGTACAATGATTGATAGATAGATAGATGATAGATAGATAGATAGATAGATAGATAAAGTAGTACTTGTTACAAGGTTCTCAAAAGCTTGTGTCCTCAAGCAAGCTGCTTAAGCTCTCCCACAATGCAGTTTCCTTATGTGTAAAAAGTGAAGATGAACAAAAACAAAAGACTTTTCATCTTTTTTTTAATTGAATTATAGTTGATTTACAATGTTGTGTTAGTTTCTGGTGTAGAGCATAGTGATTCAGTTATACACACACACACACACCCATATATATGTATACCTTTTCATATTCTTTTTCATTATAGACTATTACAAAGTATTGGATATAGTTCTTTGTGCTATACAGTAGGAGTCTGTTGTTTATCTATTTTGTATATAGAAGTTAGTATCTGTAAATCCCAAACTCCTAATTTATCCCTCTTCCACCCTCTTTCCCCTTTGGTAACTGTAAGTTTGTTTTCTTTGTCTGTGAGTCTGTTTCTATTTTGTAAATAAGTTCATTTATATCATTTTTAGATGCCACATTTAAGTGATATCATGTGGTATTTGTCTTTCTCTGTCTGACCTTACTTTACTTAGTATGACAATCTCTAGCTTCATCCATGTTGCTGCAATTGGAATTATTTCATTCTTTTTCTATGGCTGAGTAATATTCCATATTGTGTGTGTATGTATGTATGTGTGTGTGTGTGTGTATCACATATTCCTTTTCCATTCATCTGTCGATGGACATGTAGGTTGCTTCCATATCTTGGCTATTGTACATAGTGATTCTATGAACATTGGGGTGCATGTATATTTTTGAATTAGAGTTCCCTCTGGCTATATGCCCAGGAGTGGGATTGCTGGATCATAAGGTAAGTCTACTTTTAGTTTTTTAAGGACTCTCCATACTGTTTTCCATGATGACTGCACAAAACTGCATTCCCACCGACAGTATGGGTATTCCCTTTTCTCCACCCTCTCTCTGGCATTTATCATCTATGGACTTTTTAATGATAGCTGTTCTGACCAGTGTGAGGTGATACCTCATTATAGTTTTGATTTGCATTTTTCTGATAATTAGCAATGTTGAGCATCTTTTCATGAGCCTATTGGCCATCTGTGTAAGACAGTTCATCTTGCTGTGTTTCTTTCCAATTCTAAGATTACTAAGACTCTATTTTTGTGGTGATTTGCATAACTTGACAGATCCCATTTTATTATTTTATTACTTACTAATCTTCCTTTATTAATATTTATTCATAACAATTTTGAATAAAACAGGTAACCTTAGTTAAGCCTTTACTTTACACCAAGTACATGTATTTCATTTACTCCTCACCAAAATCCTATAAAGTGGAAATCCTATAGTGGAGACTGGAGAAACCATCCAAATTCTTATAAGTTTATTTGTTTGTTCATAGTATTTAATTGAACATCTACTATATGCTGAACACTGATCTAGGCCCTGGGTATACAGTGGTAAGTAAAACTTTTTTAAAAATCTTCCTGCTTTCATGAAGCATATTCTAGTGGGAAAGCTAAACAATAAAGGAGTAAACAAGTAAATGACTATGATAGCTTCAGATTTGATAAATGCCATGAGGGAAACAGAGCAAGGCAACAGGGTAGTGACTGAGGTAGAGGGTGAGGCCACTTTAGGCTGAGATCTGATTAATGTAAAAGAGCCTATAACCCAAAGTTCTGAGGCAAGCACAGTCCAAGCAGAAGCTACGATGAGAAGTACAAAGGCCTGAAGCAGGAGAGAGCCTGGCATAGTCACAAAAATAAGGACCAATGTAGAAACTGAGGCGCGAAGGAGTTGAGTGAGTGGCCAAGTTCACCCAGCGAGTAACTTGTAGGACCGGGATCCGAGTGCAGGTCTAGCCCCTGGGCCTGGGACATTACCCACAATGCTCTTCAGCAGGAGTTGGCCAACTGCAGCTGTCACCTGTCTTTGTATGGCTTGTGAGATAAAAATAGCTTCTACTTTTTTAAACGGTTGAAAAAGTCAAAAGAAGAATCATATCTCATGACACATAGAAACTCTATGAAATTCAAACATCTTTGCCTATAAATAAAAGTTTTATTGGTCCACACACATGCCATTGGTTTACAAACTGGGTACGGCTACGTGGCACCACAACAGCAGAGAAGCATAGTTGTGAGAGAGACTGTAAGGTCCACAAATCCTAATATATCTACTATGTGGCCCTTGACAGAAAAAGTGAAGAGCCCTGCTCGACAGCCTCTTCTCACGCCACTTAAGTGAGCAGGAAAGATGTGCAAGGCTGAAGACTGCGGCTCCCACAGTAAAACCTGGGAAGGAGATTTAGGAGCCAGGCTGTCCCATGGCTGGAGCTTACTGGCAGGCAAGAGCAGCTGACGACCTGTAAACAGTGGTCTCGTTTTACTGTTAGGGCTATTTATGCTACTTTAATTGTTATTACCATATATCTGGCCCTAAAGGGACAGTTAAGAGAGGGGAGAGGAGGAGCAAAGAGATAGGAGAAAAATGCTCGGGACAAAAAGGGGCATGGCCACCCTTCAGAAACGTACAGCATTTTTTTCCTTTTTTCTCTTTTCTCTTTTTTCCTTTTTTTGTATATATATATTTTCATCAAAATATAGTCAGTTTACAATATTGTGTCAATTTCTGGTGTACAGCAAAATGCTTCAGTTATTAAATACATACATTTGTTTTTGTATTCTTTTTCATTATATGTTACTACAAGATATTGTATATAGTTCCCTGTGCTATACAGTAGGACTTTGCTGTTTATTAATTTTATATATAGTAGTTAATATTTGCAAATCTCGAACTCTCAATCTATCCTTTCTTATTCTCTTTCCTCCCTGGTAAATTTGATTTCTATATCAGTGAGGCTATTTATATTTTGTAAATATATTCATTTGTGTCTTTTTTTTTAGATTTCACACATAAATTTTATAATATGATATTTTTCTTTCTCTTTCTGGCTTACTTCACTTAGTATAACAATCTCAAGGTCCATCCATGTTGCTGCAAATGGCATTATTTTATTCTTTTTTATGGTTGAGTAGTATTCCATTGCATAAATACACCACAACTTCTTTACCCAGTCATCTGTTGTTGGACATTTAGGTTGCTTCCATGTCTTGGCTGTTGAAAACAGTGCTGCTGTGAACACTAGGGTGCATGTATCTTTTCTAATTAGAGTTCTCTCTAGATAAATGTCCAGGAAAAGGATTGCTGGGTCATATGGTAAGTCTATTTTTAGTTTTTTAAGGAATCTCCGTACTGTTTTCCATAATGGCTGCAACAAACTACATTCCCACCAACAGTGTAGGAGGGTACCCTTTTCTCCACACCCTGTCCAGCATTCATCCTCTGCGGACTTTTTAATGATGGCCATCCTGACAGTGTGAGGTGATAACTCATTGTAGTATTGATTTGCATTTCTCTGATAATTAGTGATAGGAAATACGGCATTTTAAATGGACTTCCAGAAGACCTTCTGAGAGCCGATTTGAAAGGATCACAGAGAATCCTGACCTCATTAATTACTGGTCAGCACAATCATTTTAACGGCCCTAAGGCCCATTTATCTCACTGCAAACCCTATGGGGAAGGAGATCCCGCTGTTCATTCTCAAATCACCCTCTACTCTGCAGCCTAGCACCTTGAGACTCGTGTGGCTAGCTTCCTCTATGTGCACCTTACCTAGTACCTGCTTGTGGGTAGGCACTCAATAAATGGTAGCTGATTGAATAAAGGGACACTGGGACAATTAAATGAGATGCTCACAGAATTAGACACAAATCAGATGTATGCTAAAGCCCCTAGCCTAGGACCAAGTACATTCAAAAGGGGTGATGCATGTTAGTTTCTTTTCCCCCTTCTGCATATTTGATAGATGCCAAATCAACTCGCTCCTCTCCTTGCTGGCAGCTGCAATATCACAAGCTTGTCATGCTAAACACCAAAATACCACCTGCTGGAGCTTCATAAACCCCAGGGAAAAGAACAGAGTCCAAAGCAGTTTCCTTGATAAATTACCCAGGGGTTTTTCTCTCAAAAGCTGTTTGCCGATGACATAATCACACATAAGGACTGACTCCCGTTCTCAGCTACCGTTCTCAGATACAATGACTTACTTCCTAGAGGAAATTGAAGAAAGAAAAGTGTGTCTTCCTTTTCTGCAATTCCTCATGGAGAACAGACATCCTCCTGTTGTGGTTGTGGTTTTTTATTTTTAACCGAAAAGATTTTGAACACAACGATCAAAAAGTTGTAACTCACATAGTCTGGAATGAGTACAGCCACTAAAAGAGGTTTGCACAATAACTCTCGCTCTCTATGCGAATTTTCAGACCCCCTGCAGATCACAGCAGACTTCCTTTAAAATCCCCCTTTCCATCTCCCTTCCACTTCCTTCTCCAATTGCAGTTGCTCCCACATCTGCACAGATGAGACTGGAGATACCTGTGTTTTAGCTGTTTTCAAGGCCACAAGGAGGTTCTGATAATTTAGTGGCTTGTCTTCCCACTTACCTGCTGGAAGAGTTTGAGAAAGCTGTGTAGCTCATCCAAGCCTCAGTTTTCTCATCTGCAAATTGGGCAAGCCAATGCCCAGAACATGAACTGTCATAATGAACAGATGTGCTGATGAGATACATATGCAAAATGCTTCATAGATTGCACTCACTAAGTAGGGGTTTATGACTGTCTTTGCAAATTATATTAATGGTGTGATTAGAAGCAGTCTCATGTCACCTAAGAATAGTTTTCATCCATTGAGGGCTTACCACAGGCGTACCTCAGAGATACTGCAGGTTTGATTCCAGACCACCGCAATAAAGTGAATGTCAAAACAAAGAGAGTTGTGTGAATTTTTTTGTTTTCCCAATATATATAAAGCTTATGCTTACACTATACTGTAGTCTATTAGTGTGTGATAGCCTTTGTCTGAAAAAAAGAGTACATACCTTAATTTTAAAATATTTTATTGCCAAAAAGTACTAACCATCATCTGATGGTGGAGGGTTTGAAATATTGCAAAGAATTATTGAAATGGGACACAGGGATATGAAATGAGCAAATGCTATTGGGGAAATGGCTCCAATAGACTTGTTCAATGCAGGGTTGCCACAAACCTTCAACCGGTAAAAAAAAAAAAACACAGCATCTGGGAAGCGCACTAAAACAGCGTCCATCAGTATGTTCTAAGCACTGTTCTAAGAGTTTTTTCCATGATTTCATGTTATCCTTGAAACAGTTATGAGAGGAGCTTTATAATCCTTACTTTGCAGAGGAGAAAACTTGGCCAAGCTTATCCACAGGTAAGTGTTGGGGTTTGAACCAGGCTGACTGGCTCCAGAAATGCACTTGACCACTAGCCTGGACTGCTTACCTTGGAAATACCGAGATGCTGACTACCAACTGGCATGGGAAAAAATGTTCTGACAGTAATAACACGTTTCCCTTTTAAACTTTTTAAAACATTGCTCCCCTCCTTGGACAATTTGGTCCCACTTCCATAAATTTTCAATAACTATTCATTTCACATAAACAGAAAAAAGGAGTAATACAAATGATTTTGTGTGTTACAATATAATACAGCTATGCACAATCCAAACACTAAAAAAAAGCAGGAAAAAAAAAGATGGAAAGAAATACTTCAACGTGTTAATAATAGTCATCTTCTAAAAGTGATTCCCACCCTACTTTCTTTCAGTATTTTCCAAATTGTCCATATATTTCTAGGAAACGCTTTTATGAAGGAAAAAAATATTATTTCATAGAGTGACTATTACACATTTTATCAGTAATTGCATAGAAACCAGCATTTCTCTTATTATCTGAACTAGACAGTGGAGGCCAATTGTGCTCATTTAAATACTTCAGAGTTTCCTGAAACACACAAAAAGTTAACATTTTCTCCTATTTAAATTCAACAGCCTATTTTTTTTTCCACTTTTCACATGTGCTAGTCCAAGCCTGACATTTAGAAACTGCTTAAAACCGTTTCTGGAATGGAATCCTGCCAAAAAAAAGAAAAGAAAAGAAAGTTGATTTTCTCTCTGGTTTGTGCCATTGGACTGCCTTCCCCTCTCTTGTCCAGGTGTTCTACAAAATTCTCGCCTGTGTTTACTATCACCATTGTGCTGAATACCATACAAACATCAAACTGATAACAGAGACAAATAAACGACATTAAATGTCATTCTGCATCAGACCTAAAAGCCAGCCAACTCGCCAGACTCAGAAAACTTCGAACAATCATTTTGGAGCATGTTGTATTAGTCAGGGTTTTCAGAGAGAAACAGAATCAAGAAGATATATATATATATATATATATATAATTTTTTTGAGAGAGATTGATTTTAAGGAATTGGCTCACACATTTATGGAGTTGCATGTCCAAAATCTACAGCATAGGTCAGCAGTCTGGAAACCCAAGGGTTGCAGTCCAGTTTAAAGGCCATTTTCTGGCAAAATTTCTTCTTGCTCAGGGGAGATCAGTCTTTGCTCTATTCAGGTCTACAATTGATTGGATGAGTCCCTCGTCCACATCATGGATCTGCTTTACTCAAAGTCTACCAATTTAATGTAAATCTCATCCAAAAAATACCTGCATAGAAACATTCATAATAATGTTTAACCAAATATTTAGGCACCGTTGCCTAGCCAAGTCAACTTATACTATTAACCATCGTGCCTGTAATGGTAGCCAAGGTTAAGAAATGAGCTTCAAAGCATCTTCAGTTCCCCTTGCAAAACCCTGATACCATTCCTCTTTATTAATATTTTCAAAACCTCTGTGCAGTCTGTTTATATTTCTAGGAATGAAAATTCTTGAATGTAAAATTTAAACATTTGAAAAGAAATCTGTCAACTCTGAAGTACAGAAAAATCTCTCATTTATTAGATTGATTCTGCATAAGACCTGTCAGAGAAAATAATTCTGAATTATTGGATATTCCAAGATATGCAAGCTTATTAAGTACAGCTATATATTTTAGCCAAAGCAGGATCATGACAAATTAGCAAGTCAATTTCTTTCTGGCTCCGCTTTAATAATCAAATTTAAATGATCGGTAAATAGCACATCAATTATTGATAAGGAAATAGGTGCTGAATAGACTTTCAAATAATGTGTCTTCAGGGAAGGTCAACCATGTGTCCTGCAGCCAAGTTTTTGTTATTAATAAATGTAATTTTTCAAGCTATGCCTCACTTGAAGTAGATGCTACATTAGTGAGGTCCAAATTATTAATGTTCTTCTAAGTATGGGGAAAGCAAGGTTTATCTAACAATTTCACTAGGTATCTGGACTTTTATTTTTTTTAGGACACAATACTCCCATCAGTGCAGTTCCAGAGAAGAAGCCAGAAGAAGACTCGTGTCTTCTACTGTGAGGCTCCATAAATGGTGACTCCTCAATATTAGGAAAGGAAAAATTAGGGCTGTAGCATTCGGGGTGTTTGAGAGAGTGGCTGTAGGAAAAGATACCCCAAAAAGAAAATTCATCATTGATTCTTCATATTGATGCAGCATTTTTATAAGACGCTTGACACATTCCCTTCTGTTTGTGTGGTCAATGGAATTCTTAGTGAAGGAATATCTTAGAAGGACACATAAGCAAATGTTTAGTGCAGGACCTGCATAAATGCCTGCTGGATCAGAGTCCAGGTCTTGTACAAGGCCAAGTTGAGCAATAATTTGCAGGTTGTTTCAAGTGCAAAACCAGTTTCATGATAGGCTCAGGGGAGACAGAAAAAATGAGGGCAGTTTTTCAAGTGAGGAGTGAAGTTATTCTAATGATGAAATGAGATTAATGGAGTCTCCTTCCAAAGAATTTTTCTTTCCAAAGTTCCAACGTTCTTTCACAAACATGACTAGGTAGTTTGTGGTCCCCCCTTGCTAATAGCAGGAAAAGAGTCAAGAGAAAAATTCCTTGAAATCTTGGAGCACATTTTATGTACAGACATGTCCAGTCTCACTCCTCTGTATCACCACGCTTAATGCTTTTCCTTGATAGCCAATCACTGTCCATTCAAGACTTCATTTTTTAAAGACGCTTCAGATAAATAACATACACTGTAACCACTGTCATTGGCCACACTCTTCTCGGTTTCAGCCTGTCCCATTCCTCATTCTTTTTGCCTTGAACTGCACTGACTGATGGGCATCCTCGAATCCTCCCCATAACATTTTGGCAAAGAGACTGGGATTCCATTTCCCGTGAAAAATCGCTGGGTAAACTTGGGTGTGGTTTGAGGCCATCTGCGATGATTCTGCTTCTGGTTACGGCTCAGAACTGAACAGCTTTGAATATATTTGTCCAGAAAGGCCCCCAAAATTCAGGAGCAGGCATTTCCTGGGCATCTCTTGAGGTGATGGGCAGAAAGTGGGCTTGGGGTGCAGGAAAACCTTGGTTCAAACACTTGCTTTGGCACCAAGCAAGTTAGGTTTCTTTGGCAGATCAGAGCCTCAGTTCCATCCTTAGTGAAATGGGGCTAATTCCACACATCTTGCAGGCTTAACTAGAGATAAAGTAGACATACGTGGCTGAGCTTGGTGGCTCCTCAACATTAGAAAAGGAAAAAATTAGGGCTGTAGAATCGGGGTGTTTGAGAGAGTGGCTGTAGGAAGAGATCCCCCAAAAGAAAATTCATCACTGATTCTTCATGTTGATGCAGCATTTTTATAAGACGTTTGACACATTCCCTTTCAGTTTTAATAAAGAGAAGAAAGACAGATATTCAGACTGGCTGCCGGTGAATTCAGCTCAGCTCAGCTCTGGCCCTGAAGGCCATGCTGACTCAGAAAGGCCTGGGCACCTCAGGGGTCTTTCCGCACAAGGAGCAGAAGGACGCATGTGCCCTCGTAGGCCGGGGCCAGCGTGGTCTTGGAAAGCCCTTGCTGATACCAGCTGCCAACGCCAATGCTCTTCCCACTTTTCCTCCGTGGTACCCACCTTCCCCCTTACCTCCCCTCACCCGACAGGGGATTGCTAAAATCACCTAGGCAGCTTAATTCCAGGGAACATTAAAAGGCTTCCACCATGAGGACCAGGAACGGCAAAGACCGGACAAACTCGGGCCTTCTCTGGTTGTTGGGACGTGTCTGCCCACCCGCTTTCAACATCAGAGAGAAAAGAAATTCCTCTCCTGGCAAAGGAAGCCCCCGAGCGGGAAGGGCCTCTCCCGCTCCCTAAGGCTGAGCTGTTAACCACGCAGAGGGGGACGCTGAAATTCATCTGATGTGTTCATGGTACCTCCTCTGTGTGATGCCTTCAAAGAATGCGATGACCAACTGCCACAAGGCTTCCTCAGAAATGCACTGTGGCCCCAATAAACACACACGTAATTTGATATTTCTTTGACATTTACTGGCTTCCCAGAGGCTCATGGTATATGAAAGACAGGCCATTTGAATTTTAAAGTGTATCCTCCTGACACAGTTTTGGTTAATGTTTAAAAATCCTTTTATCTACCCACAATTTCCACAATACAAGATGAAAGAAACAGGTATTGAGGAACTATGCACGGATATTGACAGCTGCTTGAAGGCTGGTGGAGGCAGACAGCCATCTCTCCCCCGCAGGATGGAGAAGCAGCACTGTGGAAGGTGATGCGTCTGCCAGGAGTCTGACTGCCCATCTTATGAGAAGGAGCCCATCGCTCTAAGGGTTTAAAGGCATTCACTTTGTTGGGGGTGAATTTAACAAACTGCATTAGCCAATACATAAGGGTCCTCTTTTCATGTAAGTGACAATTGTGCTATGATTGACTAACATCACTTTCGGGCCCAGAGTCAAGTTTCCCCATTGGAACCACCTGCTCCAATAGTTAACAGAAAGTCTCCAGGGAGAAGCACCAGGCCGAGGCGCTGACATACTGGCTTCTGACATCTTGCACCAACATGCTCCTGCCCATCAAGGAAGCCGTTTCTCATCTTCAAATGGCTGAGCTTTTGAAGCTCTTAAGAAACGCTATTTATAATTGTAACCAGATTGCTCCCCCCTCAAAACACCATAGAATCTGGTAATAAAGGGAATGTTCTTCTATAAAACAACAGTTTCACAAAATGATCAGAGCCTGGCCAGTGTCCTAAACACTTACCTATCCTCTGAAAGTGCTGGATTAGATTCGAGTGCCATGGGGACATAACTGATGTCATGTTTCAGAATCATAAATGCAGGGGCAGGGGTTTTAAAGCCGGATAATGGAGAGAATGGGCTAATGCAATAAAAGCTGGCTCAGACGCTGAGCCTGCGATTCTTGATTTATTGTTTTAATATAATGCCTTAAAGGCCATGCTTGGATGTACAGCAGTATTTTATTTGTCTGATAGTCGGGATCCTAACACTGGGTGTTTAACAACGGCTTTCCGCTGGGAACGGGGGCACACAAAGGAAGCTGGTCCCAAGACACTCCCTGAGCAAGGTGTCAGAGCAGCAGGGAGAGGTGGAGAGACTGTGTTTCAGGGTCACCCGAGAGCCCTTCTGAAAGACGTAATTCGTCACTTCTCCAGCCTGGCTCTGTGGCTTTAGAACTGCCACCCAGCCCTGCAGAGCTCAGCAAACTGGACACAAGACAAAGATCCTGGGTACCGATCACAGCCCACAGGACTGGCCTTGAATCTATAGTCCTGGATCCTCCTGAAAACCAGCAGTGGGGGGCGTGCACAGCAGGGGAAGAGGGTCACAGGAAGGTAGGGAGAAAGCAGCACCCCGCCTTCCCCATCTCCCTGAAGACCCAGCTCTGCCCTCTTGGAATGTGCCAGAAAAAATGCCAATGGGGCCAAAGTCCCACCTCATTCCAGGGAGCTTGTCAAGTGTCCTCAGTCAAGAGCTAGGGCATTAGTATTGGCACATTGGCTGACGTTGTTCTTTCTTAAACATTTCAAAACCCACCCCCACTCTGAGCCATTTCCAACAGCTCACTGGCAGACTGTCCGGTGGTGGGGTCTCTGTTGGCTTCCTCCGCAGAGCAGCACAGTGGTTCAGAGAAGCTCTGGGCTCAAACCCCGTGTGACTCCTGACTAGTTTTGTGACCTCATGCTGATCAGTGAAGACTCTCCAAGACTTAACGTCTTCATCTTTCAATGTGGATAGGAAGATGACCCACCTTGGAGAAAGTTAGATAAAATACCGTATCAAACCAGTGATGCTGGAACAGGAGTGGTTCAAAGGTTATCATCCAAGCTCAACACTTTCCTCGAGAATGTATTCAGCGGGGGAGGTTTTTTTTCTTTGCACGTGATGGAAGTCTGTCAAAACGATGGCGCACAATCATTGGGCCTTAGATAATAAAAAACCCTCCAATCACATCTCAAATACAGTCTCAGTTCAGAAGCTGGAAGTTCAAGTTCTAGACTATCATCACATGCCACTTGTCTTCGAAGCTTCTCCCATCCCCAAGCCAGTGTCCATTCCATAAAGAACCTGGTCCGTCTAGATGGTCCTCTTGGGCGAGTCTCTTCTAAATGACCGTAGATCCAGTGTTCCCACCAGTCTGCGCCTCTGGCCAACCATTCATGTAACTTTGACAGACTTCCCTATTTCCCCCTCCCCTCCATCCACTCTCCCACGTCAGACCCACCCAATCTCAATGTGCCCCCAAACTGTCAGCACTGACCCCCTCAAATTCCCCAAGTAATCTCATTGAAGCCCCTAATTGTAGGGGAGGAAGAAAAGGAATTTGGCAACAGCTGTCTCCAAAGAAATTCTTTTTACAAATCCACTCTTTCTATGCTTTTATATCCTCCAGGTGGGGGTCCACACCATCGAGCCCCTCACCCCACTGACAGTCTGCACTTGCTTTGGCTTCTTACTTCGAGCTCCATATCTATGGTATCCTGATGCCTCCGTTGACATTTCTAGTTTACTTCCTGTCACATGTATGCAGAGAGGCTAGCACATGCCTGCCATATAGTAAGTACTTAATAAATTCATATATCCATAGTAATAATACGAATCATAAATTACAGCACTTAGACAGCACAATAACATCAAGTTCGAAACATGATCAGGATCCGTCTCCACTTGACTAAAATCCGCAGGGGCCTCCGTTGCTCTGAGGATAAGCCTCCCCATCACTCACCCTCCAGCCCCGCCCGTCTCCTCTACCTCATCTCCTACAATCACCTCTTGGTGTGTTTCCTCCAGCCACGCTGGGCTCTTTCTGCTGTGGTTCCCCCTGCACCCTAAACTCTTTCCCATCTCAGGACCTTTGCCCTCCTGCTCCCCCTGCCTGAATACTCCTCCCAGATCCTTGCTGTCACACACATCCCAGCCCAAAGAAGCTCACCTTGCCTACCCAGTGGGAGTAGATCTCTCTGTCCCACCACAATCCCAGGAACAAACGAGCACATTCTCTTTTTTTTTTTTTTATTAATGAATGAAAGATTCTTTCAATTCTATAGTGCTTTACAATTTTCTAAAGTTTCACACATGTGATTTCATGCAATCGCATAATAACCCTTTTTTTCTCCCGCCTCTATATTGTCCCTCCCCATTTCCCTCTCCCCACTGGTAACCACTAGTTTGTTCTCTGTATCTGTGAGTCTGCTTCTGTTTTTAAATTATATTCACTAGTTTGTTTTATTTTTTAGACTGTACATGTAAGTAATATCATACAGTATTTGTCTTTCTCTGTCTGACTTATCTCACTAAGCATTATGTCCTCCAAGCCCATCCATGTTGCTACAAATGGCAAAATCTCGTTCTTTTTTATGGCTAAGTAATATTCCATTGTATACATAATGGAATACACACACACACACACACACATATATGTATATATATCCCACATCTTCTTTATCCATTCATCTGTCGATGGACATTTAGTTTGCATCTGTATCTTGGCAATTGTGAATAATGCAGCTATGAACATGGGATGCATGTATCTTTTCAAATTAGTGTTTTGGGGGGCTTTCTGTGGGGGGATATACATCCATGAGTAGAATTGCTGGATCACATGGTGATTCTATTTTTAATTTTTTAGAACTCTCCATCCTGTTTTTCACAGTGGCTGCACCAATTTACATTCCCACCAACAGTGGGTCTCATTTTCTCTACATCCTCATCAACATTCACTATGTGTCTTCTCTTTGATGGTGGCCATCCTGACAGGTGTGAGGTGACATCTCATTGTGGTTTTGATTTGCATTTCTCTGATGATTAGTGATGCTGAGCATCTTTTCATGTGCCTGTTGGCTACCTGCATTTCCTCTTTGGAAAAGAATCTACTCAGTTCTTCTGCTCATTTTTTTAATCAGATGGTTTGTTTTTGTTTTCTTTTTTTTTCTGTTGAGTTATATATATTGGATATTAACTCCTTACCAGCTGCATCATTTACAATGATCTTCTTCATTCAGCAGGCTGTCTTTTCACTTTGTAGATGGCTTCCTTTGCTGTGCAAAAGCTTTATGTTTAATTAGGTCCTATTGGTTTATTTTTGCTTTTGTTTCCTTTGCTTTAGGAGTCAGAACCAAAAAGTTATTGCTGTGCTTTAGGTCAAAGAGTGTTTTGCCTGTGTTTTCCTCTAGGATTTCCTGTTAGGTGTTCCTCTGCAAGCTCATTCTTATGAAACATTTTCTTCCTGGCATTTACCACACTCTGTAAACATCTTAAATTTTCTGTTTGTTAACTGTATGGACTGAATGTCTGTGCTCCCCCAAAATTCATGTGTTGAAGCCCTAACCCCCAGTGTGATGGTATTTGGAGATGGAACCTTCGGGAGAGAATTAGATTTAGAAGAGGTCGTGAGGGTGTGGTCCCTATGATGGGATTGGTGCCCTTGTGAGAAGAGGAAGAAAGAGCAGAGTTGCTGCCTCTGCCATATGAGGACACAGTGAGAAGACGGCCCCTGCAAGCCGGGAAGAGGGCCCTCCGCAGAACCCAACCTTGCTGACACCCTGACCTCGGACTCCAGCTTCCAGGACTGTGAGAAATAAACGTCTGAGTTCAAGCCATCCGGTGTGGTATTTTGTGATAGCAGCTCCCGTCAGCTGAGACAGCTTATTGTCTGTCTCTTTCCCTCCCCTGAATGAGCGACTCCTTTACAATTTCCAGCTAAAGACGAACATCTCCCTCTTGCCAAGTGCATGGTGATCTCCCGAGCCCAGCAGCTATAAGGGGATAATAATGATGAACGTGTGTTGAATACTCATGTGGGAGGCAAATGGCCTTCCAGGTATTAGCCATCACACAAAACCTCATCAGATAGTTACCTTTTTTAGGCTCATTTTCTCCCGAGGAAAGGAAGGCACAGAAAGGTTAAGTATACCTTTCATAGTCAAGGTCACACAGCTAGTAAATGGTGGGGTCAGCATTTGAGCCCAGGCCACCAGACCTCAGAGCCTGGCCTGTGACCCACCATGCAGGCTGCCACCTTGTACTTCTCATCCATCACCTCCATGAGCAGCAGGGAGTTCTGCCTCCCAGAGGGGAGACGGGCGCGATCACCTCTCGCCACCCCACCCGCTCCCTGCCTTTCCAAATTCTCAGCACAGCCACAGGCCCGGGACTGAATTTTCACACAAATGCACAGAGTAGTCGTAAATTTATAGACGTAAGACTCTAAGCTTTTCCCATTCAAATTCCTTTTCACTTAATCATCATTTTACGATGTTTCTCTGAATGTTTTTTCCAACAGCATCTGCTCAGCACTGGCTTGAACGCAGACTACGAAACCTGTCGGTTGCTTGCTCGTGGTGCCACCCACACCCACGTTGCTCGCCCGCGGGATGGACGTGACTCCCAGGTAGCTTCTCTTTCCCTTTCTTTTTTCTTTCTTTCGTTTCTTTCTTTTTGTTCTGAGAGAAAGCAGAGCAGAACTACAGGAGGCAGCCTCCAAAACATTTACTTCTGGGCTCTATCAAAACAGTGACAGAGACCATCTACCGAGGACTTTTATTGCCAAGGGGCAGTGGAGGGCAGTGGTTAGAAATGTCGGCCAGTCATGCTTCGAACACTCACTAGAAACTTTGAGCAAGTTATACCTTCTCTCAATACCTCTGTCCCCTCATATGAAAAATGGGGCTACATCCGTCATAGAATAGTTTGAATATTAAAGGAATTAGTAGATACAAGGTGTTTAGAGCAGAGCTGGTGTAAAAGTGCTATATTAATGTGATAGGCCTATCAGTTTGGGGCAAGGGAGTGCAAAAGCGGAGAGTGTCAGAAGAGAAGGGGGGCCCCAAAAAGAGGAGGAGAGGGGTTCACCTGGCCCATGGATTGGTGCAAATTGGATGAAACATACCCCCAAGAAAATGTATTTACAAAATAAAAGATTTGCCGAGTTGAGATGAAATCTTACAGCACAGGAAAGAGAGAGAAATTCTTTCACTTTGGGGCACTACAATTTTCCCTCCTGTCTTTCATCTATAATTGCAGATTCTAAATGCCCACAAGTCCCCCCCAAGGAAGAGTCCAGCCTGTGCAAGAATCATGCTCTACTGTTCCCAGCTCTCGAGATGTCCATGTCTGAATCCTCAGAATGCCTGAATCATATAGCAAAGAAGGACTTTGCAGATGTGATTAAGTTAAGGGTTTTGGGGGGGGGGAGATTATTCCGGAGCCTATAGGGGGCCCAAGGGTTTGATTCACAAGCATCCTTGCAAGAAGAAGATGTGAACATGGCCGTAGGAGACTTGATGATGGAAGCAAGAGACTGAGTGATAAGAGGAATAGGTCAAAAGCCAAAAACGGCAGGTGGCTTCCAGAAGCTACAAAAAGCAAGAAAATGGGTTCTCCCCAACATTCTCCAGAAGAAACCAGCCCTGCCTACATCTTGGCTTTACCCAGTGAGGCTGATTTCAGACTTCTGGCTTCCAGAACATTAAGAAAGTAACCTGGTGTTGAGTCTGCAGGTTCCTAGTCCTTTGTTATAGCAGCAATAAGAAACTAATGCAGACCAGACCACCATTATGATTACTCTCAACACAGTAGTTCTCCCACCCTCGTGCCTGCGAAACACTATGCCTCTGCATCCTGATATTCCATTGCTAAAGCTGAAAAATAAATAAAGTTAGTAGAGAAAAAAATATAATGTTTATCAGTTTTTGAAAACATAGTACTATTGCCTTAGGACGTTCAGATATGTACAACATACCACAAACGGGTCACTTATAAACAACACAAGTTTATTTCTCATCGTTCTGGAGGCTAGAAAGTCCAGGATCAAGGTGCCAGCTTGGCTGCCTTCTGGTGAGTGACGGCCCCCTTTCTCGTTCACAGCTGGGTCTTTCCACTGTGTCCTCACATGGTGAAAGGGGACAGAAATCTCTCTGAAGCACCTTTTATAAGGGCACTAATCCTGTTCATAAGGGCTCCACCCTCATGACGCAAGTACCTCCCAAAGCCCCACCTCCAAAGGCCATCGCCTCTGGGAGTTAGAATTTCCACATATGACTTCTAAGGGGATGGACTCAGACTGTAGCGTCTGTTAAGGAAAAGCAAGTGCTTCCTGGTATCATTTCATTAAATTTAGTCTTCATGACAATTCTCTTTCTAGATGAGCAAACAGGTATAAAGTGGTTAAGGAATTTGTCCAATGCCGTAAAGCTAATTCATAGTCAAACGGGAATTCAAACCCAGTTTGAGTCCAGAAAGGATTACATTGAATGCAACACAGGAAAATAGGTAAAATTTAAATTTTCTCTCAGTGCTCTTTCTTGCAATTTTGGGGTCTCCTATCATCTGTCCACTGGCCTGGGCTAGCACAAAAAAGAACTAGAAAGAACAAAGATTAACAGCAAAACTCAGGATCATCCACGCCTCAGACGCAATGGCTTATTTAAAAATACTAGGTATTTGGACTAGGTAAGTAAGGGGTACCTTCTGAGATTGCTATGTGTATATTAGTCCCTGTATTATTTTCAGGTGCCAGGCCACGATAAGCATTTAATTCTCACAACTACACTATGGTTTTTATTTTCCTCATTTCACAAGTGGGGACACTAAAGCTTGGAGAGCTCAAATAACTTGCCTGAAGTCGCCTGAACAGCGGAGCCCTGGCTGGAAGCATGGGCAGTCTGCTTCCAAAATCCACGCCCTTTTCTGCAGCCCCACTGAGAGGGGAGAAAACTGTCCAACTTTATCTGCTATTCCCCCCGCCAAAAAAATGCCATCCAGAATAACATTCCACCCCACCCTCAGACCTCGTTTTGCGGGTAGTGTAACAGGAAGCTGGGGCAGAGATGTGGCAGAAAGGCTGGACACAAAGTGAGAACCGCTCCGTGCACGGTTCTGTGATGCTTGACAGAGAACACGGTGACTTGCAGTCAGGAGACACCCAGAGCTGAAAGGGCGCTGGGTTTGTGGAGCCCAGGTCTGTTTGAACGTGACCTCCCCCTCTTCCCTGGATCTCGCCTCTGGGTCACAGAGAGCAAGCCTGCTCCCCGTCCAGCCGAAGGAGCTTTCACGCCTCCTGAAGTTTTTTTGTCTCTGAGCCAAATATACATCTCTTCTTCAACCACCCAGATGAGACAGGGTTTCTGTGTCAGGATCTGTCAAAAGGTGACCCCTACCTGGCTGCTGCCTTGATTTGTGTGCTGTCATCTCAGCAAGAGGGATGCCTCAGGATACGGAGAGAGAGATGGGTCAGGGATTTGGGGTGTGTTTTTGTTCTCCTTCAGTCACCAAAGAGAGCGCAAGGCAGCATTTAGCCCTGCTAGTCGCTGCTTCCAGGCCTTGGTCGAGGGAGCGATGACTTGAAGGGCAGTCGTGGTCCCCTAAGCCGGCACCACTCACTTACACACAGGGGGCGACACCCAGTGGTGGCCCACCTCCCACAGGCAACCCTATCGCATCCGAGGCACTAAGGGGAAGTCCCTCTCCATCTCCAGAGATGCAAATTGGCACAGCTTCCAGGTGTCTTGTCACAGGAAAGCCATAAATATCCCACGGGAAAGGACCCCGAGCACACGGACAAGAGCCTCACTGGGTTAAGCCAGATTGTTCTCACGCAAAAGGGAAGTTACTCCTTTCAGGTGAGCCTCACTGAGCTCTTCAGTTCCCCCGAAGGGAATCTGAGCTGTGCCCTCCTCCAGCAGTTTCCACTTTCACATCCCAGCTCCCCTCTGGATCATTCCACATAGGATGGCCTAACTCACAAAGCCACACGTAAGTGGAGGTGTTTAAAAAACTGACTTAACAGCGCATTCTCCTCTAAGAGACATGGCACCACAGAAAGACCTCACCACCCCCCTCAACCAAAATCCCCTAAAACAGACCTGTACTAAAAGAGACGCGCACAGACTTGATCTGGATTCCACCACAAAACGAGCTATTTAACACCCAGTGACCCAGAATGAAGACGCCACGTTGGGAGCCAGCTGCAAGGCTTCTGCCAAGCAACCCCCGACTTCCCGACAGCACGCGTGGGGACCCGGGGTCCTCGTGGACCTTGGCCCCCTGGCCGTTTGCACGGCATGTGGGCGCTCTGAGGCCTGCAGAGCAAGCGGGGTCAGGAATCCAGGGCCCAGGTCCTGCCCCTGCTCGTGTTTCACGCTGGGGTTTTGCACGAAGCCCTCGTGCTCCTGAGCTCTGAGGACCTCGTCCGGGAATTGTTGTTCCTTCCCGCAGTGCCTGCCCCGCGGGGCTTTTGTGAGGAAGCTGCTGCGCTGCACCAGCGTTACTTGTGAGATTCCCTTCTCTCTCTCTCTGGTTCTACGGGTTGACCTCACAGAACCGGGTTTTTCTTACCCCTGTATCTGATTTAGGGTAAGTCTCATGATTCATCTGAACATTTTAAAGAAATAAATTAACTCTTGGCTGCAAAATTCATAACTTTGGATCCCAATGAATAAGTACAGACGTCTACCCTGTTGGTCTGCTTCACGGCCCCGCCGCGTTCACAGAAGGCCGGGGGCGGGGGGGGGGGGTGCCTGCCTGGGACAAGGCGACGTTGGTCTCCTTCCCACCTCACGCATTCACCCCTTCTCCTCAAATCTGTTAATCGTGGTTTCTGATGTTTCTGGACCAGAGTGTGAGAGAGGGGCAGAAGAAAGGGGGGTCTCGTCTCAGGATGACCTGGTGCGGGCCTCCCTCGCCCCACAGCTGGGGGGTTCTCTCCTGCAGTTCTGTGGACGTGGACGGATGCCCCGAGGTCTCCCTTCCAGCTGACACTTACACATCCTTCTTCAGCCCCTGGAAATCCAGACTCCCCCGCTCCCCTCAGGTGGGAGCCACCTCGCCCCTGCCATTGGCCATCTTGGTCAGGACCTAAGGCAGCCCCGCCGCTCACAAGCATGGGCCCATCTGCTCCATGGGACCCACCTCCTTTGCCTAGAGAAATGCTGGGAGTCAGCCAACGCCAGGGCAGCAGCAATCTCTCCATCACACCGTTGTCTCAGCAGCTAGCCAGGCAGTCGGTCACACTCTGGATCCTGGAGGTGAGACGTGTGCCAACCCATGGCGTCCACCAAACTGCCAGGGACAAGTCATTACATTCTCGGAGTGGACTCCATCCAGCCCCTCTCTCCGGACCTGAAGTGAAGCACCCAACCCTTTTCCTTCATGGTAGTAACTCGCCCCGCCAACAACTCCATCCACAATTCTCTTCCTCATCTCCCACCCTCTCACCCATCTTTCCAACCTCTGTGAAGCTGGAGGTGAGTGGTCAGGAGCGAGTCAGAATGCAAGCTTTGTTCACTTCCTCTCTCAAGTCTTGCTTGTGAGTTTGCACCTCACTGTGGACGGGGGCCTCTGTTGACAATAATAGTAACATGGCAGCCAGTATGGATCAGTCATTGAGATGTGCTGGGCACCAAGTCAAGTGCTGGGTGAGTCTCTGCCCACTGGATCCTCACCACAATCCCTGAGGAAGTGGGGATGTCTGCCTGACTTGACAGATGAGGAAACTGAGGCTCAGAGAGGGCCAGCTGCCTTGGCTGGGATCACAGAGTTCACAAGGGACATTGGTCGGATGAAAAAGCCGTTCGGTCTGATTCTGAGGCCAGTGCCCCCAACTCTCCCCTTACCAGACACTACAAAGCTTGTGTAATCATCAAATCAGTCATTTATTTAAGACTCTATGGGAAAGCCTTTTGTAAAACTAGGAAGTAGTCTTCAATTATTTATATTGTTATTGTAGTCATAAAAACAATCATTTTTATTATTCCATTCTATTGGTAGGGCTTTAGGCTGCTTATATAAGATGCATTAAACACCCCAAAATGATTTAAACTGAGACTGGGATTGGGAAGTGATAGAGCAAGTGTTGCCCACTGAAACATCTTAAACATTAAGGTTCCTAAGAATGGAATATTTAACTATATTCAGATCACCAAATTAAACCGGCTGTTTTCCCAAGCATGCTCTCCAGTAATTGCCACTTGATTGACTAGTGAACTGAATGGACTGACGTGTAGGGAACACATATGCTGTTCAGACCCCACCCCCATCATTAGGTACTTATAGCTTTAGTGATGACTCAGAAGACAGAACACCTATGCTTTGCTCGAGCTTCATACAAACATCGGAAATATTTGCACAGATTGCCCTCCACTCAGAAGGATTTAAGAAGAAAGTTTCCCATGAAACCATTTCGTGGGTGAAAAGGCTAATAATGTCAGCTGCTTGCAGGGGCTAAGTTGACACCCTTTGCCAGGCATTGGCCTGAGTACCTCGCAGGAATGGATTCCTTCAACACTCTTAACAACACTCTGAAGGAAAACCGCAAGGATTCCTGAGTCACAGAGGGGACTTAGGGTAGTCACCACAGTAGGCGGAGTAATTCCCCCCAGAGATGTCCACATCCTCGTCCCTGGAACCTGTGAGGATGCTACCTTACAGGGCAAAATGACTTTGCAGATGAGATTAAGTTCAGGATCTGGACATGGGGAGATTATACAAGATGCTCCAGGTGGTAATCATAAGGATCCTTAAAATTGTGATGGAATCACCTAAAGGACACTTACACTGTGGAGGAGGAAGGCGGAAGGCAGAAGCCAAAGTCAAATTCAAAGAGAGATTCAAAGAGGTTACGTGGCTGGCTTTGAAGACAGAAGAAGGGGCCACAAGCCAAGGAGTTCAGGCAGCTCCTAGGAGCTAGAAAAGGTAAGAAATGGATCCCCCCCAGAACCTCCAGCAGGAACACAGCCCTGCTGACCCCGTGATGTTAGCCCAGTAGGACACATTTTGGACCTCTGAACTCCAGAACTCTGAGATAGTAAATTTGTATTGTTTTAAGCCATTGAATGTGTGTAACTTGTTACAGCTGCAATAGGAAACTAATACAGTCACCTCACATTAGTAATAACTGAGGGAGGCTGGATTTGGACCCTGATGCTGGACTCCAACTTTCATCCTGTGCCTTCTCACTGTTGTGGGTTGAAATGTGTCCTGTTTCCCCTCCCTGAAAAAAAAAAATGTTGCAATCCTAATCTCCAGTATCTATAAATGTGACCTTAATTAGAAATAAGGTCTTTGCAGATAATCCAGTAGAGATGAGGTCACTAGGGTGAGCGCTAATCCAAGGTGACTGGCACCCTTATAAAAGAGGGAAATTCACCCAGAGATGTGCACAGAGGGAAGACGATATGCAGAGAGCCAGGGAGAAGACAGCCGTCTACACGCCAAGGAATGCCTGCGGCCACCGGAAGCTAGGAGAGATGCCTGGGACAGGTTCTCATGCCTTCGGAGGGAACACGGCCCTGCCACCACCTTGGTTTTGAATTTCCAGCCTCCTGAACTGTGAGACAATAAAACAAAACTGTTCTAAGACATCCAGTTTGTGGCACTTTGTTTCAGAAGCCCTGGGGAAATAGGACACCCACGGTGCAGAGCAACTTCATGGCACTTGAGTCTACAGTCTGAGGGAGACACATTCTCCACAGCCAACATTAAGGAGGTAATTCATAACACGTTGAAAACAGCACCACTTAAAATGTGCACCTAAGTTTTTATCTTGTGGACACTTTTCACTAATACGAAGTTATCTGATCATACTATAGGTAAGCAAGGCAAGGATCGTGTCTCCAGCGTGGCTCTCCCATAGTAGCATGTATGTTTCAGACCCCAACCTTAGACTGCAAATCCTGCCCCAGTCACTGACTTGGGAGAGTTAACAGTCTTTGATGTGCCTCAGGTTCTTCATCCATGCAATAGGAATAATCATAATAGTTCCTCCTCAAAATGTTCTTGAGATGGGTAAATTAGATACCACATGTGAAGTTCTCCACCCAGCCCATAAGAAGCCCCCAGAGAACCCTTTGATACAGAGAAGCATGTGGCTAAGGACATTTGGCTCCTAAGTCACAAAACCAAGACTAAAATCCAAGACTTCTAATACTAAGGCAGAATTCTTTGTACCATAATATCCCGCCTCTTTATTACCTTTCATTTTCATTATTCTTTGAGTTTAAATCAATCTGAACCATTTTCTCCTTTGAGCAATTCTCAGTTTCATTCTGCTTCCGAAGCCCACCCCAGTCAGCCAAGGAGGACTACAGATTCCGTAAACCACTAAGTCTTCTCACCCAACTCTTCTATGAGTTGCTCTATCCCAAAAAGTAAGTCATCTTTCTGCTGAACAGCGAAGCAGTTCTTTCAAGATAATGCCTTCCCTAAGTAAAACACCAAGTCATAACAAGATGGAAGGCACCGCAGCCCCCATCGCCAGCCCCCAAACTGCTGACTCCCCTAAACCCACCATATTGTGTTCCTGGGTCACCTCTGCTTGGAGGGGGGGTGGCTTCGATAACCCATGAGTTCTTCTGGTGTTTGTAAATAAACTCAGCACCCTGCAGATTGAAAAGCCGCCTTGGGACCTCACTTCCCCTTTCTTATATTTTCTGGTTGCATTTAGCCAGCCATCTCAGAAAGTGGTTCTCCTTAAAATTATGGGAGGCAGAATGAAAAACCCATCAGGATTTAATGACCATATTTCAGCATCTTGGTGCTTAAAGGAACTTGACTTTTTCAGCACTTTTGCAACTGTGCAGACTGGAAGCAGATCAAAAAGGTAGAGCAAGTGTTCATTTGGTTTTTTTTTTAACCACCACAAACCATCCATCAGAGTGAAATTATTGAAGGAAAAAGGCAGAAGGGAGGAAGAGCCATGAGTGAGGAGGATTGGAGAATATTAAAAAAGACAATCTCTCAGTCTAATAAAATACAATTAACTGAATTTCATCAAGGCTCCTATAAAAAATACACAAAGAATCAATATTAGGCATAAAACCCAAAAGTGGGTTGTTATCTCTAAAGCAGAGAAAACATTTCATTAGGCTGAAGGATTTTATACTCCCATTGGGAAAATTGCTTTTTCCCCGCACCCCTCCTTGGCTTACTACAGAAACTCAATTGAAAAGTCAATCATCAAAATCACTTAGCAAATGTCAAAAGGTGCTGCCACTTTCTGAATATATTTGTTTCTTTACGGAAAATTCGTGCCCTGGGAGCCATGGCACCTTTCCTCCGGACTGACTCACCATCTTCCACCATTTTGCTGTTTTTACTTTTTCTCAGTTTTCTTTTTTCTGTTTGTTTGCTTGTTTTTGTTGTTGTTGGAAACAGAAAGCCTGTTTTATAAGGTTATGGCGAACAGCTTTTCCCTTTAACATTTCGATGTTCTTTAATAGCCACTGCAGCCGTGAGCCCTCCCGTCGCCCTGGGTTACAAGTAAACATCGCTCTCAGGTCTCACTCGCCACAGTGAGGAAAGCCTTTTCCAGCCTAATCGCAGGAGGTAGGGTCTTTTCACATTTCATCTTTGGAAAATCCTGTTGCTTAACTTACCCTCTGCCCAGCAGTAATGCTGGTTTGGTTTACCGTCCTGCCAACCCTAGATGGACAAGGCATGCCCCCTCCATCCCTGACTCACTGAAACACAGGTGGGGCAGATGCACAGAGACCCCAGGAGCAGAGTGTGAAGACCAGGTTCACACACGGTCAGAGCTGGAACTTAGAGAATCACCTGGAGACCTCAAGTCGTAAACTACTGGACCAAGAAGAGCACAGTGTAAGACTACTATGCCTGGGACCAGTCACCTGGCTCCTAGTAAATAGGAGCCTCAATAAAACAGCAGTTTACTGGGTGCCTCCGACGTGCACTCAACACGTGCATCGTTCCGCCTCTGACGTCTCTCCTCACTGGCCAGCTGCAGCAGCTGGGGTAGATTGCTGCATTTTCTGGACTGCACTGTTGTTAAACTTCCAAGTGTGTCTGAACATGCTTTATCAACCATCGTGTGCTTTACGAAAGGGAAGAATTATTTTGCCTAGCACAGTTACTTGTTCTGTTCATCAACCCATCTGTGTGTGTAGTCATTTATTTAGCTAACTAAATTAACCAGACTGTCTGCATATTTCTAACATTTTGCTTCGTCCATGTGGATGTCTCCTAAAGCTGACAGATGGTGACAACAGCGGACAGCTGTAACACGGTCCTGGTCCCTAATGAACACGTCTGGCGTTGGTCTTCTCATAATAATCCTTAAATTTGGAAAGCCACCTCTGATGCTCTCAGCTCCAAACCCTGTTCCCAATTACCCAGCTATTTCCAGAACTATAACTAATGGGAAAAGTATCTAAACCTTAAAAGGACTTGTGAAAAAGAATTTACTTTATACTAAAGGACGTACTTTAATTTACCCAATGTCCTGGTATATTTCATTAGCATGTAAACTCCATGAAAGTCTTATTCTGCACTGCCAACAGCTCACACACGACCCGACACTCGGCAAAAACATAATGACTTAACCTATTGCATCCATGAAATATCAAAAATCGGATTATAGGTAACATTAAATCGCAGCAGAAAAGAAAGCAGTTGACTGCATCATACAACTGAGTAAAAATTACGATCGACCAGCAATTAGCAAGATCCCAGCTGTGTGCAAATGCTGTAGACTAAAGCCATTTAATAAATAAACAGTCTCTGCCCTTTGAAGAAGGTAGTTTCAGCCAGGCAAAAGTTGGGATTAGGCAAGTAAAGGTGATGGTAGCCAACAAAGGACTTCCAGCCATAGCATTACAATCACACATAGCACATAGCATTGAATCACACGTGGATCTAAGTAACGTTAGTAAGATTTACAGTTAAGAATGCCAACATGATATCTCATACAATAATAGTAAGACTTAAATATCATATATATGTAGTAGAGTTTATAATATTTAACAGCATATTCATATCCATAAAACGTTTGAGTTCCAGCCTCTGATCAGAGTAATAAATCTCCTTTTCTAGGCCAAAGCAAGCCAGTATGAGACTTTAACCATAGTCATGCTGCCATCTAGTGGACATCCCTTAGAACTGAGGTTCTTCCATCTAGAAATTGTCAAGAAAGGATTTGAAGTCCTAAGGTTCGCGTCAGACATTTATCTTCCTTTAGGAGACTAATTTGTGGGATTCCCTTAGCGATTTCCTTGAGTGTGTATCAGAGAATTTTTACACTATCCCTTTCTCCTGTCTTAGTAGGACGATATTTTCAAATGTGTCAGTGACACTCAGTGAGCCAGAAGAGAATTTCTGTTTATCTGTTTTTGTCTAAAAATGAGGAGCTTTTCACAAGAGAAAAATGTGTCCCCTGGAAAGAAATGCCATCAGAGGCAATCTCCTGCCTTTCTTTAGCTCCATGGTGTGTGCATCTTTGAGAAACTAGACCTCCAACAGAAACACTAGCTGATCGCATCCTCCTTTTTTTTTTCCCCCTTTTTTGTTTTCCTGAGACATTTATGAACACTGTTGTATGACAAACGTGCTACTGTTTGGAAAGAGACATTTTACTTTAGCCCCTTCCTGTGCATTGCTGCAGGACTGAGGACATGCCAAGGAGGAGAGAGGACGTGGATGAAAAAGCAGAGAGGCTGGGCTCCTCTCTCAGCTGTGCAGCCTGAATGAGTTATCTCGTCTCTCTGAGCCTCAGTTTCTCCTTCTGCCAAATGAGGAGGGACATTAGATGACAAAAGTAACAGCTCCCTCAAAGGCAGGCTCGGATACATCTGTATAGGTGTATGTAAATGCCCTACGATCAATGCAAGTACCATGCCGGGATTCCAAACATATATAAACACAGAAACATGGAATATTTATGAAAACATAACATACACAATGTATTATTGTATATCTTACCTGTTATACATAAATTAGTATATATCACATATAATTATTTATATACATATGTATTTGCCGAAGTGATAAGCTGAAAAATGCTGTCTTTTTAGTGTTTTAATTAACCTGTACATTTTCATAGCATCTCAGACAGATCATCAGAACGCTGGGTGGACTCCATCATTACTTGGGAAGGGCAGCTAAGACGGCTTCCTTACCGCAAACTGCAGAGAAGTCCAGGCTTGGCAGGTCCTGCTGGCTTCGCAGAGACCCACGGAGGAAGAACTGTTTCACATGCGCAGCGCAGGAGTGTGACGCGTCTCTGTTCTGAGACGCGTCACACTCCCAGGACACAATCATCAGCTGCCCTGGCGGCCACCTTACCTCTGTTTGCTCTGCAGTGTCCCCATTCACCCCACAGGAAACGCGAGCTTTTGGGGTTATTTTATTTTATTTTATTTTATTTTTCAGGTTTTTCACTGAAGTATAGTCAGTTTTCAATGTTGTGTCAATTTCTGGTGTACAGCATGTTTCAGTCATATATATACATACATATATTCGTTTTCATATTCTTTTTCATTATCGGTTACTACATGATGTTGACTGTAGTTCCCTGTGCTATACTGTAGAAATGTGTTGTTTATCTATTTTATATGTGTATATATTAGTTAATATCTGCAAGTATCGAACTCCCAGTTTATCCCCTCCCACCCTCTTCCCCACCCCCCCGTAACTGTAAGTTGGTTTCCTAAGTCTGTGAGTCTGTTTCTGTTTTGTAAATAAAGTAAGCCAGAAAGAGAAAGAAAATACTATGTGATATCACTCATTTGCGGAATCTAAAAAAAAATTTTTTTAATAAATAAATTTTAAAAATAAACTTAAAATATAAAAAAATAAAATAATAATAAAGACCCAAACGAGGTTTTGGTTTTAATTTCAGTGCAAAACTGGCCCTTTACTGACCTAAGGCTGTTGACAGGACTCCCAGAGGCACCCAGGTGGGTGCCCCTTCCAGTTCCCTGAAGCTCTCATTTCTGAGAAATCCTGGGCAGCTGGACACGGCCCTGCAAGGTGCTAGCCTGCGGGCCTGGGCCACTTGCCCCGCCACCTCTCTGTGCCTTACTTTCTGCAAAAAGTACATTATAGAATTAAATGAGTTCACAGTTAGAAAGTAGCAGAAGCCGAGTTTGCCTCCGAGATGCTGACTCCGTCTTGTCCCTACTGGAAGGGATTTCTGCCCTGTTCCCTGGTCCTTCCCTTCCTGCTGTAATGCATAGGTCCATCCAGAAGGTAACCAGGTCTCCCTCTGCCTCTCTGCTGGTTCTCCAGAAGCGTGGGAGCCCCAGTCCTCCATCCCCCAAACACCTCAGCTACTAAGCCCTCTTCCCAGCCCCCGTCAAAAAGACTCAGTTCTTGCAGTTTTCCAAATCTAGAATCCCTCGGCTCCGTCTACAGAAGATCCCTGCAATGTATATAAAAACCAGACGCAATCAAAATGACTAAAAACAGGGTCTGCAACCTCAACTGAATGTTAAATGGCCACTAAAATTATAATTATGAAACCATAAAGAAAATACATCCAGAACATTTTGCAAAATGCCAACTATAGAATAATGCTTTGAACACTGATTACGATGTCAAAATGTGTCTATATCTGGGCAAGGGATCCAAAATAAGGAAAATTGCTGTTTTGTTAGGGTGTAAGTATTGTGAGTGAATTATTTTAATTTTTCAATTGTTCTTTCCATTGTTACAATGTGTTCTTTTTTTATTAAAGTATAGATGACTTACAATACTGTGTTAGTTTCTAATGTACAACAAAGTGATTCAGTTATACATATATATATACATATTCTTTTTTATGCTGTTTTCCATTATGGTTCATTATAGGATATTGAATACAGTTCCCTGTGCTACACAGTAGGACCTTGTTGTTTATCTATTTTATATATAGCAGTTTGCATCTGATAAAACCAAACTCCCAATTTATTTCTCCCACCCCCTTTCCCCTTTCATAACCCTAAGTTTGTTCTCTGTCTTTGAGTCTGTTTCTGTTCTGTAAACATGTTCACTTTGAGTCATATTTTAGATTCCACATATAAGTGATATCATATGGTATTTGTCTTTCTCTCTGACTTACTTCGCTTAGCATGATAATCACCAGGTCCATCCATATTGCTGCAAACTGCACTATTTCATTCTTTTTTATGGCTGAGTAGTATTCCATTGCATAGATACACCATAACTTCTCTACCCAGTCATCTGTTGATGGACATTTAGGTTGTTTCCATGTCTTGGCTATTGTAAATAGTACCACCGTGAACATTGGGGTGCATGTACCTTTTTGAATTAGAGCTTCCTCCAGGTATATGCTCAGGAGTAGGATTCCTAGGTCACATGGCAACTCTATTTTTAGTTTTTTAAGGAAGCACCATAATGTTCTCCATAGTGGCTGCACCAATTTACATTCCCATTGACGTGCAGGAGGGTTCCCTTTTCTCCACACCCTCTCCGGCATTTACTATTCATAGACTTCTTGACAATGGCCATTCTGACCAGTATGAGGTGGTACTCCAATGCAGTTTTAATTTGCATTTCTCTAATAATTAGCAACGTTGAGCATCTTTTCATGTGACTGTTGGCCATCTGTATGTCTTCTTTGGAGAAATGTCTATTTAGGTCTTTTCCCCACTTTTTGATTGGGTTGTTCGTTTGTTTGTTTTTGTTATTGAGTTGTATGAGTTGTTTGTATATACAATGTGTTCTTGTAACAAATAAAATTTGACCTAACAGGCAGGAAGAGCAGAATTTATTTAAAATACCCATCTTAAATGGTTAAAATAAATAAAACACTAAAAATAACTGTGCTGAATTAAATATGTATACTACAAGTTTATAGGAATAAAAGCTATCATTTACAGAGTACTTAGTAAATGCCAGACTTAACTAAGTTCATGCATTATCTCACTCAACCTGAATAACAATACTCATAGGAGTAATTAACCTAGTTTCACACATCAGGAGCCTGTAGGCCAAAGAAGGGAAGTGTTGTGCCCAAGATCAGAGAACAAAAGGCAGAGGTGAGGGAGGCTTGTTTGAATTTCAAAACCCCAGATGGATGCAAGGTTTTCACCTTACACTGCATGCTTCATTCTGAACACAGCCAGGCACCTAAGGAGTATTAGCATAAAATTTGGTAAAGTTTTCTGCCTCATTTAGCAGTGCAGGCATGCCCAAATACTTCATTTGGGTAATTTATATGAGTGGAAAATGCTTAAAAGCTGATTACACTTTTCACTTTGCCTATCTCTAAAATGCACTTAATGGGCTACAGGTAAACTATGTGATACTTACAAAAATGGACTTTTGTTGCATCCTAAAGAGCTGTGGTAGCTTTCCTGTGAATTTTAACTTTGCACTGCCTTTATTTCCACTCTGAAAATACAATTTATAGGATTCCTTGCTAATCCAGTTCTTGTCTGATTAGTATTTGATGACCCAAGCTTAGCAGCTGACACATACCAATGAGTCTGTCTGTGACAGCGGAACGGGGGAGGGCAGGGTGACCCGCTCCCAAGAGCACCTGTGATGTTGTAGACTGAGTAACATCTGCAAAGTCGCCTGAGACTTCAAGAAAACACTGTACTCACGTCTTGTCATTTGACCGCTCAGAACTTTGCATGAAAATATAATTCACCTTACACAGCTGGTGTCTTAGATGTCCCAAGTAAAACAAGTTGCTCTTATTGGATTGTACGCTACAGCCTCTGAATGAATACTGTGGAAGGGGTCCTACATTCCAAGCCACTGCGGAAAAGCACACCCTCACCCCCCATAATTTTGTCTGCTAAAATTAAAGTGTCTTTGATAAAGGAGGAGGTGGCAATCTATCATAAGATGACAACTAGAGAGGAAGGTAATAGAGAGGACAATCTGATTATTTGCTTTGTTAAGAGTGGGGGGTAGTTACAGTCAGATTATTTGTCTTTTAGTGTCCAGACTTCATATTCTACCAAAAGTTAACCGAGACTCCGTGACACATGGAGAGCCCATCACTGGTGTCACCACACCTCTGGTAACCTAGACAAGATTGTAATTACCATTTCACTTCAACTATCCACAAGATTTCTGTTTCTTCATGCCTTTAGGTTGCCTCTAATTTACAGTCCTGCTTCTGAAGAATTTGCTAAATTTCTACGTTATCTACGTTAGCACCCAATCCCTGTTCTGCTCTGCACCAGCCTTCCAGGAGTCATCTCAGTTTCTTACATCTGCACAAAACCATTCCATCGCTTTCTCTGTCTCTGTCAATTTTCCTCACACACACACCCATACATGCTTACATACATAAATAATACTTACGTACACACAACCATGCACATGTTCACATGCACACATACACTCATACAAGCACACCATTCAGAAAAAACATACATATGTGTGCACAACATTCTTGACTAAAGATTTCAACAAACTGGGAGCAGGGAGAGTGACATTACTAATGTGTAGCCCCTCCATACTGGGCACCTCTCATCTCTGTGCATAAAATTCCCTTGAGCTCCTCACCAACAGGGGTGCCATGATGGTTAATCGTATGTCAACCTGATAAGACCACAAGATACCCAGATATCTAGTTCAACATTACCTTGGGTGTGTCTGAGAGGCGGTTTCTCAAAGAGATGAGCATTTGAACTGATGGACTGTGAAAAGCGAATGGCCCTCCCCAGTAATGGGGGCAGCACCCAATTTGTGGAGGGCCCGAATAGAAAGAAGAAGGGAAGGGAGGTTGAATTCACTCAGCCTGACTGTTTGAGCTGGGACAATGGTCTTCTGCCTTTGATACCCTTGGTTCCCAGGGCTTCATACCTTGTCTGGAATCTCTGTCTTGCAGACAGCAGATGATAGGATTTTTCAGCTTCCATAATTGTGTGAGCCAAGTCCTTATAACAAATCTCTTTCTAGATCCATAGCCATATCCATATCCATATCCATATGCATCCAGATCCTGTTGGTACTGTTTCTATGGAGAACCCTGACTAAGAATAAAGGCTCTTCATACTCCTTTGTCCTCTGCTCCTTCTCCAGTTCCATCCTCCCTTCTTCCCCCCAAGTCTTGATATCTATGCACAGCACTTTTGAAATTCCTCAGGTTGTCCTGACCCCTGAAAGCCCTCGTTGTTTCCTCCTCCATCCCCAGATGACTTGACAAGATACTTTCCTAAAATAGCTCCCTTCCTGGGAATATTTCTGGGAGCAGGTGTTAAAATAAGACATTCTTCTGTCACCTACATGCTTCTCTCTCCCCTGTCTACTTTTTTCATGCCTGCTTTCCTCCCTAACTACTTTGTCCTGGCAGCCAGGACAATAAACAAATACTGTATTCTGGATTTGATAAAGCCCAGGAACACAAAGAATCATTAAGTACGTTTAAAACCATTCCACCTTTATGGGTATCCCACTAATCTAAAGGACTTCCCTGGCCTAGGCTGTGTTAAACAAGGGGCTTACCTGTATACTTCTTGGCTTGGGATCCAAACCATCCAGAGGCCCATGGATTTCATGGCTCGCAGCTCTATTTAGGGACAGCTGGTCATTCCTCAGCCACAAGATCTGAAGCCTAGAAGACAAATGTTCAATAACTCAAGAAGAAGGATAAATTAAGAAAACAATCCCATTTATAATTGTATCAAAAGGAATAAAATACCTGGGAATACATCTAACCAAGGAGGTAAAAAAACTTGTACTCTGAAAACTATAAGACACTGATGAACTTGAAGAAGATGCAAACAAATGGAAAGATATACTGTGCTCATGGGTTTCAAGAATTAGTATTGTTAAAATGACCATAATACCCAAAGCAATCTACAGATTCATTCAATCCCTATCAAAATATGAATGACAGTTTTCACAGAACTAGAACAAATAATTTTAAAATTTTTATAGAAACACAAAAGACCCCAAATAGCCAAAGCAATCTTGAGAAAGAAGAACAAAGTCAGAGGTATCATACGCCCTAATTTTAAACTATGCTACAAAGCTACAGTAATCAGAACAGTATAGTTACACAAACATAGATACATAAATCAATGGACCAGAATAGAGAGCCTAGAAAATAAACCCACACTTATATGGTCAATTAATCTACAACAAAAGAGGCAAGAATATACAATGGGGAAAAGCAGCTTCAATAAATGGTGTTGGGAAAACTGGACAGCCACATGCTAAAGGATCCAAATGGACTACTTGATCACACTGTATACATCCAAGATGAATTAAAACTCAAAATGGATTAAAGACTTAAATCTAAGACCTAATGCCAAAAATGCCCTCCAAGAAAACACAGGCAGTATGCTCTTTGACATCAATCTAAGCAATACTTCTTTTGGATGGTCTCCTCAGGTAGGGAAAACAAAAGCAAAAATAAACTAATGGGACTACATCAAACTAAAACTCTTTTGCACAGCAAAGGAAACTATCAACAAAACAAAAGGCAGCCTCTAAATGGGAGAAGATAGTTGCAAACCATATATCCAATAAAAGGATAACATGAAATAAAGAATTTACACAAATCAATATAAAAAAATTTTTAATGGGTAGGGGATGTGAATAGACATTTTTTTTCTGAAGAAGACATACAAATGGCCAACAGATACATGAAAAGATGCTCAACATCCCTCATCTGGGAAATGCAAATCAAAATCACAATGAGATACCACTTCATACCTGTCATAATGACTATTATCAAAAAGACAAGAGATAACAAATGTTGGCAAGGATGTAGTCAAAAGGGAGCCCTCATGGACTGGTGGTGGGTATGTAAATTGGTGCAGCCACTATGGGCAACTGTATGGCAGTTCCTCAAAAAGTTAAAAATGGAACTACCATATAATCCGGCAACTCCACTTCTGAGTATTTACCCAAAGAAAACAAAAACGCTAATTTGAAAAGATACATGCACCCCAATGTTCATTATAGCATAATTTACAATAGCCAAGACATGGAAGTAACTTAAGTTTCATCGATAGATGACTGGATAAAGATGTGAGATACATACATATCATGTGAGATACATATATACGAATATTATGTGACATTATATATATATATAATGGAGTATTACTCAGTGATTAAAAAAGGAGAAATCTTGCTATTTATGTCAACATGGATTGATCTAGAGAATATTATACTAAGTGAAATAAGTCATACAGAGAAGGACAAATACTGTATGACCTCAAGTGTATGAGAAGTCTAAGAAACTAAACAAGAAAACCCAAACAAAACAAAATAAAAACAGACTCATAGGTACAGAGAATAAATGGCTGGTTGCCAGAGAGGAGGTGGGTTGTGGGGTAAGTAAAATAAATGAAGGGAATTAAGAGGTACAAACCTCTTATAATAAATAAGTCACAGGGATGTAATAGACAGCATAAGGGATATGTTTAATAATATTGTAATAAGTTTGTATGAGGACAGATGGTTACTAGACTTAAAGTGGTGATCATTTCATAATGTATGTAAATGTCAAATCACTATTCACCAGACCCAAAACTAACATAATATTATATGTCAACTACATTTCAATTAAGAAAAGACTTCGGGTATTGGAAATATTGGGTAGAGAACATAAATTATTTTTGATATATTTCTAAAAGTAGGAGTTGAAACATAAGTAAGAAGTTATAAACTAACAAAATGACCAGTATAAATTTTTAAATAAATTATTAAGAAACTGCTCTGACTATTAAAAATATTATCTTGTGATGATGGATATTTATACATTAGCTTTAAAAATAGTCTGCTCTCCAGAAAACAGCTTAGTTTTTTATTAATTGGGGGGTAGGGGGAAGCATCCCTGTAATAGTCTATTTAATGGTTTAAAACATAAAATTTCAATTTTTATTTGGTTTTTTAATTTGCCAGCCAAGGAAATACATACCTGTTACATCCACGCTTTCATAAGTATGCCAAAAATAAGTGTATTGCATATAAATTGAAGAGCCCCAAAGACTGAATTTAACTGGAAGGGACTTTTAAATAGGAAGACACGTGATTATCTTCTGTGAAGAAGTTTATGCTTTCCTCCTTATTCTGTTCTATTACTGGGAACATTGTTCCCCAATACGTGTGAATTCTACAGCGCTGACTAAAGATCTAAACTATTCTCTGTTTACACAGAAGTCACGCCCTATATCAATGCTTGCAAATTATATTTATTAAATACAAAGAAAAAAAAAGAATCCAGGAAGAGGACTGGGAGGAGGTACCAAGTGCATTGATTCTGCGTCAAAACAGACACCCACCCAAGATGCTGCTTCATGGAAACCAGATGCGGCCGTGCCAAGCGGGAGGGATTTCGGGCTCATTTCACAGAATTGGGCACGGAGGGGCCAGCTAGGGTGTCACTTTCAAACTTTAGTCCATCGTGCCAAACACCCAAACTGAACAGAGTAGGAAAAACTAGAACAAAGCTTTGAGCAGATGTGGGCTCGGAGTACCAGGCATCACCTTCATGCTGATGAAGAAAGAAGAGAGGAAGGAGGGGACCAATTTCCTGGAACCATGACATTAAACATGGTGCCAGTTCTAGGTCAAAGACACTCAAGATGATGCCCAAAAAGCCTGCCGCATCCAGCTCCAGAGTTTCTGCCCGAGTCCTTCTCCTTTCCCCCACCTGCTCAGGCCCTTCTCTCTCTCTTCTGCCCACCCTCCCTCTTGCCCCACATTTGTCCTGTGCACACAACCAGCTGCTCAGAAAAGACCGTTCCTGGTGCTGCTGCCTCCATGGGAAGCCAAGATGCTCCCCGCACCCCCAGGGTAGCTGCATTTTCACTGTGTGAGAGGAGAGCAGCTCTCTTGGCCAGGAGAGCTCATTCTGTCCCAGGGAACAAGGAAAGGGGGCTGGGAGGTACATGATGTGCCTATATTTTTGTTAGAAAATGTTCCTCTCTGTTCCAGAAATCATTCTCCGACTCTGCTGGCTTCCTTTTTCAGTACCAAGGGAGCAGCTTAGCCAAGGATTATGAGCAATTTGGGAGGCACAATTTCCCTGCCAAGTTGCAAAGAAAAGGCAACTGGTCTGGTGATAAAAGGATCAGAAGAGTGATGGTCTGGGAGTTTGCTGAAAGCAGTAGCAGGAACCACAGGGGGACATGAAATGCAGGGTCCAAGAGACAACGCAAAGGACTCTCCGGCTGAGCTCCAGCTTCTGATCACAGGAAGCCCCGGGTGCAGGGCTTAATAAGCAGACGTTCACAGCCTGCATCCTGGTCGCCTCCCCAGCAACATCGGTCTCACCATTCACATGCCCCACCCTGAGCCCATTCTCCCTTGCCCACGTCTATGAAATTAGCCTGAAATCCCTCCTGCTGGCCACTCCTTCTCGGTCTCCTTGGCTGGTCTCTCCTCTCGCAGTTCTTCTCTTCCTGGCCTCCAAACTCAGAACATCCCAGGGCTCCACTCTTGGACCTCTCTTCTGCACAATTCTCAAACCCTAGCTGATCTCATCCATGCTGCAAGGACCATCCACGTGCTGATACTTCTCAAATTTGTAACACCAGATATCTCCCCTTAATCTCAGACTCGTATATCCAACTGCCTACTCAGCATCTTTACTTGGGTGTCTAAACAGGCATCTGAAACTTAGTATGTCCCACACAGAACTCTTGGTCATCTGCCCAAAACCTCCTCCTCCTCTCTTCTTCATCTCAGTGAATAGAAAAGCCATTCCTCCAACTAATCAGACTAAAATCTTAAGAGTCATCCTTGGACCTCCCTCCTTCTCACATACCTTTTATCTAGACCGTCAGCAAAGCCTATCGGTCAACTTCTAAGTCTATCCAGAAAGCAACCACTTCTGCCACCTCCTCACTCCCATCCCGGTACCAGCCACCATCCCTCTGCGCCTGGACCATCACAGTAACCTTCCAACGGGCCTCCACGTCTCCATCCTCCTGCAGTGAGCTCCACTGGGGCTAGGAGTCAGAGCAGCTCATTCCCCTGTTTAAATCTCCCAAGAATTTCCAGTCTCACTCAGCATAAATTCCTACATGATCTGCTCTTCACCATGTCTTATTTTTATCCTTAGCACTCAGTCATACCTGCTGTATTATATATCTGTTTTATTGTCTAGAACAAGAATCAACAAACTGCAGCACCCAGGCCCACCATCCGCTTCATAAATAAAGTCCTATTGCAGACAGCCATGTCCACTCATTCATATTTTATCTGTGGATATTTTAGTGCTAAAATGGCAGAGTTGAGAGTTGTACACAGACACTGCATGGCCCGCAAAGCCTGAAATATTTACTAGCTGACCATTTACAGAAAAAATTTTGCTGATCCCTGATCTAAGAATGTAAACTCCACAGAAATAGGGACTTTGTAAGTGTTCGGTGAATATGGGTTAAATAAATAATAAACAAATTTAAGTGCAAAGCGATGACAGGGTTTCTAACCAAGATATCAGAGCGTGACATCCAAAGCAGGGCTGTCCTGTAACAGTTGTAATGATAAGGTAATGGGGGTAGATCTCGTTGACAATAAATCCAAAACTTTTGATGCTGTAAATGGTTTCTGTCTCCTAAGGGAGGAGCCTTGACTTTACTTTCAGGGAAGACTGTGTTTGGCTTTAGGAAAATCTGTCTTAGCAGGTTCCCACCCGTTGCCCCCGGGGAAGACGTTTGCTGCACAGGGAGTAACCTGAACGCCAGGCTGTTTCCTTTAATCGGGCAAATAGGCTGTGTCTTTCAGCAGAGGTGTGGGCTTTAGCTTAAGGTAAGGCAAAACTGAAAACAAAAACAAACCCCCCTCTTCTCTTCTGATGCTAAGGTAAATTTGTCCTGGGCCCTGAGGGAGGGAGATGCCTGGGGCCTTCCCAGCTGCCCCCTGTGAGCTGCCCCCTGTGACCGGGTGGCCGGCCGGGAGGTGGGCAGGGAAGGGGCTCTGAGAGGAACCCATCTGGGCCCAGAAGGCTGTGGGTGGTTTTAAGTTATTCTCTGTGGTTTCTGGGTCTCTGATGTGCTCCTGGGAATTAGAAGAAGAGCTTGGTCCAGGCCAAGCGGGAAGAGCCAAGGAGAGAAAGCATGCTCCCCTGAAGCCCAAGGGGGCGCCGGAGAGGGGAGCCGTGCTCATGGAGGGCAGTGCTCCGAGGGTCACCAGGAGCTGGGGCAGCAGAATGAGCACATCTCAGAGGAGTGGGTGGGGCTGGGGAACAACAGAGAGAACTGGGGGCAGTTTTCCCTGAGCGCCGTTGAGACACAGCCGGGCAGACCACTCCCAGAATTCCCCCGGGGAAGGGACTCCTACGGCTGAGGCAGTGCCGAGCATTACCGTGTGCACACTTAACAAGGAAAATATGACCTGATTTGGGGTCACACCTTATTGAGACCAAGACATTTAGTTTATGGTAAGATTAGCCACTTAAACAATACTGTTTTAATAACAACCATTGAGTGTTCGTGTATTTATTTGTTCAATAAATACTGATTGAATGCCCTTCATTGGGCTATTATTGGAGATAGAATAGTGAGTCCAACAGACATGGCTGTGCTTTTGGAAGCTTATGGTCTACGGGAGAAGGCAGGCAATAAACAGAAATTTAAAAAATATTTATGTACCTGGTATAAATTCTACAAAGGAGAAGAATAGAGAGGGAAACACAATGAAAAAAAGAGAGAGAGAGGGAGGGAGGGATGGAGGGAGAAGAGGGGAGAAGAGGGGAGGGGAGGGGAGGGAGAAAGGAAGAAACAAGAAAGAAAAAACAGTTTTTCTAACTTCACACTCCTAAGTTCACCAATCCATTGTGATTTTTCTGGTCTAAGGAACATGCCTCATTCAGAGCTAACCGGCTGTGTAACTTGATCTTACATTCAGAATGCACCTCCTTCCTTTGACCAGGAAAGGAACCCCACTCTTTGCAGACCCACAAGCCCTGCACACACACACAGCACGGTGAGAGCCATCTCCCCCCACCACCTTCACCAGACCAAGTGACTTCTAGGTGACTTTTGAAAAATACGAGAATGACCTAGCCTCCCAGGCAGCCTCCATGACGGTGCAGTTCCGTGGATTCATCCACTGTTTTACAAACATGACCAAAGTAGCTGACTCCTGGTGGTCCCTCTCTGGTGGCATAATCATGAAGTGGACTTATTTTGCCCAGTAACTGCCCTGCCCCCAAAGAACCAGCTCTGCCAACATCTCCCTGCTGGCGAGAAGGGGACTGTGGGAATATCTCAACCATCAGTTCGTTCCTTCGCTTTGGGGTCACTTCTAATCATTAGAACAGTGTCATTCCAGTTCCTGAAGACCCCGTCTTCATTTTAACTCTTCAACTCACACTTGAATCAGAGCCCCCACTGCAGGGCAGGCTAGACCCCCGCCCTGAGGCGCCCCCACTCTCCCTGCGTCTCTTTCCCGGCTCCTGCGCGGTGCGGGTGGAGCAGGAAGGCAGGGAGGAGCCCAGGCGCCCAGCGCTTGAGCTGCCTGGGCCAAGAGCCAGCCCTATCCGTCGGCGGCCTCGGCTTCTCTGTCTAACCCTGACGAGGTGCCAGTCCTCGCCATGGGGTGGGGCTGCAACACTGACTCTTGGGAGCACATTTGTGGATCCTTGTGAGGGAGGGTGGTCTCAAGGGCCCCTTCCCACAGGAAGTCCTACTGAGTCTCTCCTTGTCCTTGCTCCCTAGAGGATTTGTCCTGATTTTTGGAGCATAGCTGGATCAAGAGGGAAATGTCAGGGGGAGGTGAGATGAGGAGAGACTGCATCAGCTTTTCAAATGAGACTCTAAAAGAGCGTCTGCTTCACCTTCTCATGCATAGGAGCTGAGGACTCCAGAAATTCCCTACCATAGACTAAACAAATACCACTTTCCAAAACGTCTATGCTACTGACCTTTCTCTATTCGAAGGGCTTTGAAGTGGGACAAGAATTACACTTTCTGGGGGTTGATTCTGACCTAGAATTATAATCAACTGGTGGCAATTCTAGAAAGGTAGATTCGGGGCTGAAAACAAGTGATTGCTAATGACTATAACTCCTACAATGAAGATATCTCTCGATGAGTAGGGACACCTGTCACTCAAGGGGTCAGGCAGAAGCTAAATCATCACAGATCAGAGCTGCAGGGATGAGAGTTCTCCCCTCATTCAGCCTCCAAAGCATCTTCCAAATAACTCGGAGACTTGCTGATTCTGGTTTGAAGAAGGTACCACTCGTTTGGATGCCTCATTTCCAACACATTTATTGAACAGTAATCTCCAGGGTCCATAGGTCATCATAACATGAAGAATCTGCCGAAGAGCACTGTTTATAAAACGAGCTCATGTACTGAATCATCCGTTAGCTGTCTGAACCTCTGGCCAAAGGACTGGAATTCTTGCTCTGGGACTTCGGTGATGGAGGAAAAAAGGTTGCTGTCATAAATATAAATAATATAAGCTTCTTATCTTTATGTCCCTATTGATAAAGAGAGGCGCTTTCTTCCCTCAAAACTGCTTTTTGAAACTTTCCATTGTGGTTGCCATGGTGACCTGAGCTGGTGCCTGACTCCTGCTAGGAGACCCCGGCTCCCTGCTGTTCATTGTCCAGCATGTTCTTCATGGCTAACACTCTGTTTCTCTTCAGGGACCCTGGGGCCCTGTCTGCCAGTCATGGGATGTGCCTTATTTTAGTTAAAATAATAAAAGGAAGGAACTTAAACCCTGGCTTTTGGGGGGTTTTTTAAGCAGGTTATTTTAAAACACTACATGGTACATTATAAACACACATAGATATCCATGCACGAAGACAGTGCAGACGAAGTAAAATCGCCTAAAATTCCATTCAAAGAGGACTTGGTTAATATCACGATCACACTCTGAAAAATTCTCTTATTGCCTCCATTATCTGTGTGTGTGCTCACATGTACACTGCTTTTTAAACAAATGGATCATAATGTACTTGATCTTTTGAAACCTTTATCAGTCCCTTGAAATGTCATGTGATAGTCCCTGATGCTGAGGAACAAACATGACATCTAATATTCACTTAGAGCTCCAAAGGAGGCATCGCATTAACTCCTTTAACTCCCATAAAACCCCAGCCAAGAAGGTTATTATCTATTATTATGTCTACTTCGCTGATATTACCTCTGTTTCCCAAATGGCAAAACTGATAACGTTCGAAGATCTCACAGCTCACAAGGGGTAGAACCGGGGTTCAAATTCAGGCTCTCTAGTTCTAAAGCCTGTACACTTAATTGCCACATGACAAGGTCCCTGAGGCATGCCCTTCTTTTTCAAAGGCTGTTTTGTGGTGTAAATATACCGTCCCTTATTTTCTCAGTCCCCATTTGAAGGGCATTTAGATTGTTTGCAATATTTTGCAACTAAGAGCAATTCTCTGATGGCAACACTGATGCTTGGGTATGCCTCTTGCTACCTTTATGAGATGATTTCCTTCTTTGATGGATGCTCCTCGAAGCAGGACTGCTAGACCAGGGGGTTGACCTGCCCTTGACAAAGGTTTCCTTACTTTACAGCAGCACAAAGGTACCTCTTCCCCCTACCTCCTGGCCAATACCAGGTTTGTCATTGGTGATTTTGGTTGCAGTTTTTGACTATAATAAGACTGACAGCTTTTCATTTTTATTGCCCTCTCAATTTTCTTCTTTTGAGTTACATGTTTTTCCCTTTGAGTTACATGTTTTTCCTGTCTGTTTCTCACTTCAAAACCCGGTTCTAGTGTTTCACCATTAAGCAAAGGCAAAAAGCCTTTGCCTGTTTTTTAAATGAGCACACATACCTTTTCCTGGTTAGCTTCTCAAAGCTCTCACTGTGTATGTGCCAGGATGCATAATTATAGGCAGTAGATTGGTTCCTTCCACATCTGCCCTCACCTCCTCCTGTTCCAGGAGAACTGATAATCACACTTTCCAGACTCCCTCGGAGCTAAGATTTCAAGTGCACTGTCATTCTACAACTGGCACATGCTGGCAGGAACCGTGGCTAAGAAACTGAGTCAGCACTCCGGGCATGTGTGGCATTCATGTTTGCTGCTGTGGGGTCCCTGGGCTCAGTGGGGCTCACGAGTCAACAGTTCAGGCTGCAGCTTCCTGGTCCTGGGCTCACAGCTGTGACCCTGCGACCCAGTGGCCGCAGGAAGAGATGTAGCGTCTTCCTCTGCAGCTTCCTGGAGAACCAGAGCAGCACCTGCCCCGGCAGGCCAGCTCTGAGATCTCCTTCTTCCACCCTTCCGACAGTTCAGTAACCACTTAACTCCTTGTATTAAATCCCTTCCTGCTTAACAAGCCAGAGTGGATTCTGTAATGTGCAGTTGAACCCTGACCACTAAATGCTAAACTATGCTAAACATGTCTCAAAATATTTTCCCAAGTTTGCCATTTGACTTTCAATATAGTTTTGGCAGTTCCCTTGCCATTTAAACAATTTTTTGTTTGTGGTCATATTTTAAAACTCTCTCTTCATCCTCATTTATAGCATCCCTGAAAAAACTTTTTCCATGGCAAGCTGATAAAATCTGTATTTTCTTTCAGTATAATTATTGCTTACTATTTGCAATTTGTATGTGTGTATTGTAGGAGGAAGGGGGCGCAAGAAATATGACAACTGCTGTCGTCAAATAATCCCAGGGACATTTAAATGTCATCTATAGACACTTGAATGTGGACTTTATTCCACTGCCAGGGTTGGCAAACTTTTTCTATAAAGGAACAGACAGCAAATATTTTTTGGCTTTACTGGTCAGTCTCTGTTGCAACAACTCAGCCCTGCCTTTGTACCTGAAAGCAGCCATAGATAACGTGTAGGTGGATGGGCACAGCTGTGTTTGGTCTGCCTGCCTTAGACTGCTGACCTCTGTTCTACATCCTCCATTTGTTTAATCCTGGGCCATCACCATGCTCACTGCATTACAACTTTAAGTTCTTTTTCATTATATTTCTTTGCAGATCTTATCTGGCTCTTCTTGAATATCTATTCCTCTAGAGTGAATTCAGAATTCTTTTCTTCAAGATAAGAAAATCTTGTTGGAATTACAATTGAAGAATGGCTTAATTCATCTATAAATGTAGAGGGATGCCATGCTTACAAAATTATCTTCCAATCTCCACTTATTCAAGACTCCTATTATCAAGAATTTCCTTCCTAGGGGGCACAGTGTAGGCACAGATTCCGATTCCCAGCTCTGTCATTTCCTGGCAGTGTGACTTTGGGCAAGTTACTTCTCTGTGCTTTTATTTTCTCGTTAGTAAAATGTGAATGGTGGCATGTCTCTTGCCGGGTGTTGGGAGGATTAAATGATTTGCCTGGAACATAGACAGCATGGTTCACCTGGTGCTCTAGACTTACTACATCTGTTAAATCAGAGTGGTTGTTGCTGTGGGCATCCTGTCTGTTTCTCACTTCAAAACCCGGTTCTAGTGTTTCACCATTAAGCAAAAGAAAAATAACCTATGGAAATTTTCCTAATATGATCTGTTACTATTATACTGTTTTGTTTATCTAGAATGTACATTGACTTTTGTCAAATGCCTTTGCCACATCTGTTGAAATCAACATACTTTTTCTGCTCCTTTATCCATCAAAATAGAGAATTACATTAAGAGATTTCCATTATTGATCCATTTTGGTTTATTAAAATAAGCCTCTCTTGGCCGTGGTGCTCTCTTTTACACATTGCTAGACTCTTTGCTTAGCTTTATTGGGGCTTTTCATATCAGTATTCTTAGGAAAGACTAGATCTCTTAAATAATTGTAAGAGCTACCCTACCCATTGTTTTATACCAATGGTGTGCTTGCTTCATGAAGATAATTCAGAGGCTTGACTTCTTTCTCTCTGTTCTAGAACACTTTTAAATAGCCTGAGAACCATCTGATCCTCAATAATTTAAAATTCCTCTTGAGTCAGTTTTATTAAAGCCTTTTCTTAGAAATGTATTCATTTAGCCTAATTTTTCCACTTGTTAGAAGATAATCTGTGTTCGGATTTACTGGTGACAGAAAAACCATAAAAATTTTCTAGTTCCCATTTGTTTAGTTTTTGTTATTTATTTCCATAGGTTTACTTATTAATTGTTAATTAAAAAGAAAAATAAGCCTTGGTTATATACAGCTCACTCTGTGCTTTTCATAGACAACTTCCCTGCTCTGCCCTCCCCACCCCAATCAAATGCAGTTTTTGACCGTCCTTATCAGTGTCATCCAATATGAGCAGAAGCCCTCATGCTACATGAGTCAGGGTGCAGGAAGGGGAGAAAGGCGAAGAAAAGCCATTGTCAGTGGGGCAGGAGCCTTGAGAGGCTACGAGAATGACTCTCAACACTAACCACACATCAGAATCACCTGGGATGCTTCTAAAATAAATGATAATACCTGGACTTTTGTCCAAACTAATTAAACCTGACCCTTTGCAGGTAGAACCTGGGTATCAGCATTTTAGGTCTCCTCAGATGACTCTAATGCGCACCCAAGGTCGAGAATAAATATGGAGCAAGAGAAGAACAAAACCTTCCAAGGAATGTGGCCACATCATCTCTATCCCACATTCCCTCAAAGACTTGGGCCCTAGACCCAGTCGGTCCCATGTGTCTGCTCTAGAGACTCTGTTTTCAGACACAATGTTTTAGGTGTCTCTGCAGGGGTCTGAGAAACAGGGTCATGTCCTCACCACCTAACACAGGCTTCTGGCATTAGAAATGCCTCAGGCAAAAAAGAAAAAAATTCCATACACAAAAATACAAAAATTCTGTCCCAACAAGGTGGAAGAGCAGTGCCTGCGGCACAGAAACCGCAGAGAGCCGATTCTTGTAGCTCACTGCTCTCCTCTGCTCCCAGGCAAACGCACCATTTCCTCTCAGATAGATTTAGCATCCTAGGAATAAATCCTGGGAGTAAAATCTCTATGACTCTCATCCATGACCTAGAAGTGATAACAAGGCAGGAAGGCAGTTTCAAACTGGATATATGGCTCAGAAGAAGGTCTCTCGACTCTCAATCAAGATAGGGTTGAAACTTTATTGCATAATTATTTGCCACGCAACCTCATTCCACTCCCCACAAAATAACCCAACCATCTTTAACTAACCCAGCAGGTCAGTCTTTTCCTGTTTTATTCTTCCATTTTTTCCTAAGGCTCAGTCACTTACCTTTAGTGCTGCATGACATGTCAGCTAGTCAGGCTTTTGAAATTCTCCATATTTAATCCAAGAGTAATTTTAAACATTTCACATGACAATCAATGTCAACCCCCCAAACTCCAGCCTCCCTAGTAATTCAGGATGGAGTCAGACAGGGTAGTCCAGGTCCCAGCACTCACTGTGTTTGTATCCCTGGACACATTTTCAAATTTTAGTTTCAAATACTACCTTCCTCATGGGACAGTTATGAAGATGGAATGAGATAACTCATGAAAAGTGCTTAACAGTGCCCGCCACCTCGTAAACACTACGTCCACTCATCCAACAGCTGTTTATCTGCTGTGTTATGCAGTACGCATCAAGGGCTAGGCTGGGCTAGGATATGGTGAAGCGGAAAATCAAACTTGATCCCGGCTTCCATGGAGCTTACTAACTAGTTCTCAATAAATGCCGGCTGTTATTATTTCAAGATGCGAAGAATGGGAACGACCCTTTTGCTGCTAAAAATGAACAGTGTGAGTGGTGCAGCAAGAACTTGCAACCTTTTACCTGGGCTTACTGACTCCCAAATGGCAGGTATTTGTACGGTTAAGTTTCATGGAAAGAAACAAATGCTTCCCTGAAGGGCTGGAGAGCTTTCTGACTTTGATTAAACTTGAAGGGACAGGGATCGGGGAGGTGTAGATACAGGCTGAGATGACTGACCAACTTCCTGCTCCCAAGAAGTCTTCCCAGGGCATTGTAACTTCCACTTAAGTCACTTCGCCTCTCTGGGCTCTGGTTTCTTCCCCTGCAAAGTTCAGAGACTCTGCCAGACTCTGTCTAAGATCCCTGCCAGCTCCAACATTGTCCAGTAATTTTAATTTTTTCCTAAAACAATGATAATCCGGGTCTGCCAGATTTCATACGGCAGTACTGAAAACAACTCGGCAAAATGCTTTTCCGCAGACTGAGATTTTAAGTAACATTAACAAAGATACACACACGGAGGCTTGTAGTTACCTGCTCCAACATTCACTTTCCCTTTCTCCTGAGCAACTGAACCCAGTTTTATCTGGAGTGTCAACGTGCCCAGCTTGCAAGACCTTATTTCTCAGCCTCCCTGGTGATGCTGGCTAGGATGTTACCAAACTCCAGTTAGTGACATGTAAATTGGTCTTTCCAGTACATCTTCTTAAATGGGGAGGGTCAGGCCTTTTTTTTTTCCCTCATGAACAACAAAATGAAAGGAATATGTGGGAAGAAAAATGCTACTGAAATATGCAAAAGAGTTATACTCAAAAGTCAATCTTTTAAATAAGCTTTTTGCTTAAACATCACCATAACCCAGCAAGCCATATGCATTCTCTCTAGAGGATAAGATGAATGGTTCTTACACCCACCACACTGCTAGGGGGAAAAAAATGTCATAACAGACTAATTGCATGCTTTTCATCCAACATCCATTCACAAATGTTTATGATCATTGAAGATTTCCCATGCACTCTTCTGTCGTCTATAAAGAACAGCCAAAAATCCTTATGTTCTAAGTTCCATTTTTATTAGAAAATGTAATGCAGTTACTCCAAATGGAAGATTTTATCTACTTTCATTTAAGAATTCTAAAATGCACTTCTAGGATAAAGGCAGCTGCATTAGTCAGAGTTCTCCAGAGAAAAAGGACCACCAGGATGTATATGTCTAGAAAAAGAGATTTATTTTAAGGAATTGGCTCACACAACTAGAGAGGCTCTGCAAGTCCAAAATCTGCCAGGTAGGCAGGTCAGCAGGCTGGAGACCCAGGGAAGAGTTGAAGTTCAAGTCCAAAGACCGTCCTCTGGCAGATCTCCCTCTTCTCCCAGGGAGGTCAGTCTCTTTTTTAATCAATAAGGTCTTCAACTGACTGGATGAGGCCCACCCACATTATGGAGGGTAATTTGCTTTACTTAAAGTCTATTAATTTCCAAGTTAATCTCGTCTAAAAACCACCTTCACAGAAACATCTAGAATAATATTTGCCCAAATATCTGGGTACCATGGCTTAGCCAAGCTAACACATAAAATTAACCACTACAGCATCTTAGGTAGTTTTATTTGCAAACCTTACTAATTTGTAAAGATAATCACAGTTTATGCAAATCTGTCGTAGAAGGTACGCAGGAAGGGACCTCAGTGGGGTCTGTGGCCATACTGGTCAGGGGCGGCTGTACCTGACCTTCCACTTACCCAGTCTGGCAGTAAACTCTCAGATGAGTCTGAGGTTGTTACCAGTTACACATAAGGAGTAGCCACGCACGTATCTAGTCTCCCAAGCAGTTGGAAAGAGACAGGAGGGTAGAGGCACCCTGAATCCTTCCATCTGTCAACAACCTAACCAGATCCCCACCCACATCAGACGGTATCACAAGCAGCTGAGAAACCTCATGAGCCTTCAGGGCCAGAAACTGCACCAGCCCACCTGGGAGGACGCCACGGCATCCCCGACACTGAAGAGCCATTCACAGGTAAGTTTAGTATCACCTTCTTACTTTAAAGGAAGAAGTATCTTCTGCCTGTGTCGAGCAGGGTCTTGCAATTGATTGGCTGATAGCCTGTTTGGAACCAAATAGAGCAGTGAATCCATGGCAGCAAAGTCACAGGTGCCAAAGTCCACACTGAGTGCCACAGCACCTGGCACCACCCTGCATAAAGTCTTTATCATGGGCTTAAAAACTCTCCCTGCATCGTGCTCAGTACATACCACACAATTCAAAAACGTTCATCCCAGTGCAATCTGTTAAACAGGTGGAGAAAGTAATAAACTGTCTTTTCAGTATAATTTTCAAATCGCTCAATTTCATAACGTTTCCCTCCCCCAGTGAATGTGAAAATTATAAATATCCTGTTGGAACAAAATCACTTCAGATTTCTTGTCCAACATTCCCCACAGTTTCTAAAAGTATCTGCATTTTTTTCCAGTTGAGTAACAAGTATCAATTATATGGATATCCAGTTGTTTTATTGGAGAAGGAAGGAAAAAGGCAGGAGGTAAAAAGAAGGAAAAAGAAGACAGAAAAGGAAGAGAATGTGGAGGAGGAGGTGGAGGTGAAGGAGAACATGTATTAAATGTTTCAAATTATCCATGGGCTTGAATTAAGCAAAAAGGCTATTTTCAGATTAGTAGGATCAAATTATAATACTTCTGACATACAAAGAAAACAAGCGTTTCTTTCAAGTGAGAGTAAAATATTAATAAAAGAAAAATTAAGTGTTAGGAGGAATCCACCCATGAACAAAGCTGTGGTGTTTAAATCATGCCTCTTGACTACTGCTTGACTCCACAAGGTGTGGACCCCATGACAGTCTGAAAGATTACTCATGGTTCTGTGAGACTGATAAAGTGGGCTTCTTTAAGCAGGTCACGTATCTAGAAGAATGGAGTCTGCCACTGCAGTGTCTGATCAGCTTCAGTATGGAGACAATGGCAAACCATATGGACTTAAGGAAAAAGAAGTTACCTCTTCAGGTAAGTAAGATTTGAATTAAATAAAGAAACACAGATTTACAGGTCACAGAATTATAGGGTAAGAGCTGGAATTTGTCTCAGTGACCAGCCTCGTTTCTTTGTTTTCTAGAAATTGCGGCTTCAGTCCAGAAGGCGTAAGTGATTCCACCGGTCAGATAAGCAATAGAGCTGGCATTTAACCCAGACCTCAGGGCTCCAGTTCAGTCCTTTAAGTGGTGCCCCCCAAGCTGATACTTCCAGGTGGGTGCTATGATCTGAATGCTCATGTCTCCCCCAAATTCATACGCTGAAATCCTAATGCCCAATATGAAGTTATTATAACACGGGGAAGTGATTAGGTCATGAGGTTAAGGGGTTGTTACTTTTCATAAAATTGCCCCAGAGTGATCCCTAGCCCCTTCCATGGTGTGAGGACACAGAAGGAGCCGCTATGAGCCAGTAAGGGGGCCCTCACTGGAAGGCGAGCATGCTGGTGCCTGATCTTGGACTCCCCAGCCTCCAGAACTGTGAGAAATACAAGTCTGCGGTTTATAAGCTACTCAGTGTATGGTGTTTTGTCACAGCAGCCCAAGACAGTACGTGAAGTAACTCTGGCCATTTACAAAGTGTTTTCATCGAAAAGTTTAGCTTCTCTGCTTCAGTAAATACAATTCATGGTTACCAGTGGCCTCATAAAAATTGAGCATATCAAATCAAGTCTTTGCTGACAACTCTTCAAAAGTGTGCACCAATACAGGGGATGTCAGAGCTTGAGACACATTCTTTACCCAAAGAATTAAAAGTTACTTGAGAAGATCAAGCTATACCTGAAACAGCATCGAAGTCATGATATGTGGTTCCAATTATTAGTGTTAAAAGATTTCAGAAAAGGTCATGAAAGTTAAGTCTTAAATGAGTAGAGAGTTCCACTTTCAGCCATGAAAGAATAGTAACTGGAACTGGACCAGTCCTTTCACTATAAGCAAATGTTTCAGAGAGTGGACAACACACCTCAGGACTGTGATCCCTGAAAGACGGAAAGTAAATGAGGTGAGCCGTAGGAGCACAGGTTTCTATGACGTGGAGGCATTCACCAGATTCTGGTACACAGAGGGCAAACACAAAGTCTGGAGGAAGCAACGGTCTCGGAGAGCTTCAGAGAAAAGGATCAGAGTTCACGGAGGCTGAGACATCTGAAACCTGCACTGCAGGGCACCTGAGAGGAGGGAGCTATGCAGGAAGAGAGGTCCAGAAACCTACAAAGGGGTCCATTTGCATCTTCGGCTCTAGACTAAGCTGCATATTCATGGTGTGAAACTCCATGAGCCAGGCAAAGAATTACCAGGGAAAACAGTTTCCAAGGACCCGTTAGCTGAACAACTATCAAAATTCTCACAGGGCTGGGAGACGTCCAAGATCTGAACTATAGCGGAGTTATATGGTGAAGCCGTTGAACTCCCAGAGAATTCCATGCCTTACAAACAGGGCCACTCCAGACCTGGAGTAAAGGCTCCTCTGGACCTGCCCTGATGAAGCTTTAAAAGCTCCAAAAGAATCAAACTGTTGGGACTGAAAGGAGAAACAGGAAACACACAACTGTATGCGGACACTTGAACACTCCCCTCTCAGTAAGTGACAGAACAAGCAGACAGAAGATCAGTAAGGACACAGAATTCTGAAACAACACCATCAACCAACACAACTTAATTACTATTTTTAAATGTTACAGCGAATCACTGCAGAAACTGTATTCTTTTCAAGAGACATTGGCTAAGATAAACTGGATCCTAAAACAGGTTTAGGTACATTTTAATTGAAACCAGAGCGTCTTCTCTGACCACAACAAAATGAAGCTAAACATGAATAACAAAAAAGAAATCTGAAACATCCTCAAATAATTGGAAATTAAACACCATGCTTCTAATCAGCACAAAGATCAAAAACACAAGGGAAATTAAAAAAAAAAACATTTTGAACTCAATGAAAATAAAAACATGATCTATCAAAATATGTGAGGCAGTTAAATTAATCTTTGGAGAAAATTTTAGTATTAAAAGCCTACATTTAAGAAAAAGAAGACCCAAAATCAAAATTAAGCTGACATCTTAAGAGGCTAGGAAAAGAGGAAATTAAACCCAAAGTTGAAGAAGCTAAATAGCAAAGGTATAAACAGCAATCAATAAAACAGAAAGCAAAGAAATAAAAGGAAAAAAATCAAAGTAACCAAAAGCTGGTTCATTGAAAGATAAATAAAATTGACAAAACTCTTAACTATACTAGTAAAGAGAAAAAGCACAAATTGGCCATTTCAGGAATGTCTTACAGATGTTGAAATAAGTAAATATCATAAACCGGTTTATGCCAACAAATAACTTACAAGAAATAGAAAATTCCTTGAAAAACACAAACTGCCAAAATTGACATAAAAAATTTTAAAGCTCTCACAGTGAAAAGAAAAATGTGACATTGAATATATGTATGTTCATGTATAACTGAAAATTTGTGTTCTACACTGGAAATTGACACATTGTAAATTGACTATAATTCAATAAAAAAAATTTTTTTAAAAACTTTTTAACTGAAGAACCCTGTTTCTGTCAGTTTCTCAGCCCCCAGTCCCTCTTCTTTGATCTGCTTTGTGACTGTGGATCTGGGCTCATAAACACTTCTCTTTTGCCGCCAGCATGGAGGGTACTGCAGGGACATGGAGAAGGAAGGCGACTTCACCCTTGAGACAGCGTGCTTTCTTCTTACTCCTGTGGTGTGTGGCTGCTGGCAGCACTGGGGACATCCTGTGATGCACCCCTTCCAGCGAGAGCGGGGACAGCCAGTGGTACTTACCCTCCAGTGATTGTCATCAACACTCCGGGTGCTTTCCCAGGAAGTTTCACCAGCATCACAAAGGAGAAGTTTCCAGAGTTTCAGCAGCAGCTGAGGAGGCAGCTTTCCAGGGAGTCTCAAACACACCCCAGAAGACAGTTTCCTGCTTGCCAGGATCAGCATGCGCCATCTCAGCAAACTTCTACGCCATCCACAGTGTCACAGCCACACCCTTTCCAACGAGACCTGAATCTCAGTCTTGCAGGAAAGCCCTCTTCCAAATTTGCTCCTTCCTTGAGTCCTCTGCCCCAGCCAAGGAAGCAGCTGATCTCTGTATCCACCATTTCTGTATTCTTCAGGGTTCTCTTTACCCCTTCGTAGTTAATCATGCTATTAGTTAATAAGTCTTTAAGGTTTTTCCTAGTGTGGCTTCTGTCTCCTAACTCTACCCTGACTGACAACTGATGTAAGATTTAAGAAACTCACAAAACCTTTCAGAAAACAAAGGAGAGGAGGGAATACTTCCCAACTGATTTTACAAATCATCATCCTGTTACCAAAACCAAACAAAGATACTGAAAAAAAAAAGTTAGATCAGTATTCTGCATAAACATAGACAAAAAGAACCCTTAACCAAATACAGGCAAATCAAATTCACTACTATATAAACAGGGTAATAAGCCCCACGTGGTCATGATATATAGCTCAGGAATACAAAGTTATTTTAATATTTAAAACTCAAACAATGTGATATACCACCTTAATAAAATATAGGAGAAATATCTTATTAGGTGTAGAAAAAGTATTTAATAAAGTCAACCTCTAGTCATAAAAAATTCTCAACAAATTGGAAATAGAAGGTAACCTTCCCTAGACAATGGGAATCAACAAAAACAACAAACCCTCTATAAGCTAACATCACACTTGATGATGAAAGACACTTTTACCCTAAGATCAGAAATACGGCAAGGACATCTGCTCTCATCCCTGCTTCCCTACCTTGTACTGGAACTCTCAACCAGTTCAATAAGGCAACAATATCAGAAACAAAGCAGATGCACAGGAAAGGAAGAAGTAAAACTAACTGTATTCACAGGTGACATTACTGTATATGTAGAAAATCCTGAAGAGTTTATTTTTAAAAAAAGCTACTGGATACATCAGAAATTGACACAGCATACTATACTTCAATAGAAAGAAAAGAAAAGAAAAGAAGAAAGAAAGAAAGAAAGAAAGAAAGAAGGAAGGAAGGAAGGAAGGAAGGAAGGAAAGAAAGAAAGGTAGAAAGAAAGAAAGAAAGAAAGAAAGAAAGAAAGAAAGAAAGAAAGAAAGAAAGAAAGAAAGAAAGAAAGAGAAAGAGGGAGAGAAAGAGAAAGAAGAAAGAAAGAAGGAAGAAAAAGAAAGAAAGAGAGAAAGAGAGAAAGAAAGAAAGGAAAAGGAAGGAAGGAAGGAAGGAAGGAAGGAAGGAAGGAAGGAAGGAAAAAAGAAAGAAAGAAAGAAAGAAAGAAAGAAAGAAAGAAAGAAAGAAAGAAAGAAAGAAAGAAAGAAAGAGAGAGAAAGGAAGGAAGGAAGGAAGGAAGGAAGGAAGAAAGAAAAGAAAGAATGAAAAGAAAGAAAGGAAGAAAGAAATATCTACTGGAATAAGTGAATTTAGTAATGCAGTAGGATTGCAGGTCAACATAAGAAAATCAACTGTATTTCAATGTATGCACAAAAAACTGAAAAATGAAATAAGGAAAAAAAACCCATTTACAATAGCATTGAAAAACCTAAAATATTTAACGATAAATCTAATAAAATATGTACAAGACCTGCTCACTGAAAACTATAGAAATAGCTAAGAGGTATTATGGGAAGCCTAAAAACATGGAGATGTAACATGTTCATGGATTGAAGGGTCAATATCATTAAGCTATCCATGCTCCCCATCTATAATTTCAATGTGCTCCCAGTCAAAATTCCAGAAAGCTGTTTACAGAAATACATGAGTCTAAAATTTATGGAAATGTAAAGGACCTAGATTATCCAAAGCAATTTTGAAGAACAAAGTTGGATAAACTGAGTTCAATATTTACTACAAAGCTACAGTAATGAAGACAGTGTGGTATTTGCCTAAAGATAGACACATAGATCAGTAGAATGGAATACGGAGTTTATTACTGGCTGTACAGTCAATTGATTTTTGACAAAGGAAGGTCTTTTCAGCAAATGGTGCCGGAAAAACTAAATATCCATACAGGAAAAATGAACCTCAATCCTCACCTCTCATCATGTACAAAAAGTAATACAAAGTGGATCACAGAGCTGAATGTAAAAGCTAAATATATTACACTTCTAGGAGAAAATTCCCGTGAACTTGGGGTAAACAAAGATGTCTGAGGATACCAAAAAAACACCTACCATAAAAGAAAAAAATGATAAACTGGACTTACAAATTAAAATTTTATACTCTTCAAAAGATATAGACTTGGAGAAAAAAAATCTCCTCGAAATGTATAAAGAGCTCTTATAACTCAATATGAAGACAGAGAACAAAATTTTTTAAATGAGCAAAAGATTTGAACAGACATTTCACAAAAATATATGAATGACACATAAGCCCTGGAAAAGATGCTCAGTATCTAGTGCACATATTACGAAGCCACAAGAAAGGATTAAAATTGGAAAGAGTAACAATAGGAAGCCTTGACAAGAATGTGCAGCAACAAAAACTCTCAAACATTGCTAATGGGATTGTAAAATCACATAATTATTTTGGAAAACAGTTTGACAATTTCTTATAAAGTTAAACACACACTTCCAAAAGATTGAGCAGTTTCACTCCTTGGTATTTACCCAGAAAATATGAAAACATATGTCCACACAAAGACTTGTACACAAATGTTTGTAACAGCTTTATTTGCAATACCAAAAACCGGGGGACAAATTGTGTTATACTCATACCACGGAATAATCTTTGAAATAAGGAGCAAACCGTCGATATACATGGCACATAGACAAATTTCAAAAGCTTTATGTTGAATGAAAGAAACCATTCACAAAAGAATACCAAGTGCATGATGTCACTTTTATAATGTTTTGGAACAAAGAAAACTTACCAATAGTGATGGAGATCAGATCAGTGGTTGCCTGACATCGGGGTCGGGGGTGAGGGAAATGACTGCACAGGTGTACAAGAGAGCTTTCTAGGGTGATGGAAATGTTCAATATCTTGGTTGGGGTGTTGGTTACCTGGGTGTATCCATTTATCAGGACTCACTGAACTGTACACTTAAAATGGGAATATTTTATTGTATGTAAATTATACCTCAATAAAGTTAATTTTTAAAAATATGTAGGGACCTAAACTGGAAATCACTTAGACTTGAGTTTAAACTTTAAAATTTTCTCCGTAATCTAATTTATTCTAATATTTAGTTTCTTGTCTCTAACAGTAATACAAAATTTCATGTCAGTTTAGTCTACGTTAAACCACTACAAACTCAAAAATTGTAGAATTCATTCAACAAAGCTTTAAGCTTTCATTATAAAGAATTCCAGAATTTACTTTATCCACATGAATAACTGAGCTGTTTCTACGAGATACACTAATGCTTTGACGTAAATTACACTGCATTAGAAATCTGCTCACCCGTGCTTAAACATATTTGTACTTCAACGAAATAAATGCATCTAACCAAACAAAATGTTAGAGGATGATCCAATTCTGTGAACTAGCTAAAGGCTAAGGGTTCTTCTTCCAAGCACAAGGTGATAAATGTATTCATTCACCATTTTAGTCTGTCTCCAGCGCCACAAGAGAAGACAGATCATTAAAGGCACAATGAAATGAAACACAAAAAAACTGCTACAATTTACCTCTGGACTCGCTTCCAGCATTGGCTATGTGGGGGTTCCGTCCTCCTTTCAGCCGCAGAGAGTTACAAGGGTCACAAGACCAAAAGTTGGATTCAAAAGAAATAAAATTGCAGATGACTCAATTAATCCACTGATATTTATTAGTGTAGAAATAGCTTTGGAGGTAGTTTATTAATGAGGCATTTTTCAAATCATCCCACTCATCATGTCTATAATTCAAAAGCATCATCTTAAAAAGGAAAAGACAAATACTTGTTAGTGTGTAAGCATAACACGTTGAAGTGGTTTTCAAAAAGCAGAACTTCCAGTGTCCTTCAGCTTCCTGGTGCGGCAGCGTCACCTGCGAGGAGGTCGCCAGCTCCCTTGGACACGCGGTCAGCATGAGGAAGTGCATCACAGTGATGATCACATTGCTGCCATCTGCATGGTCACTTGCAAGTAAGATGATGAGAGCTCCCTCAGCTTAACACGAGGCTTTGAGGTCTGAACACCCAAGCCACTCCTAAGGACAGGACCGACGTACCCAGGGTCCTGTCTGCAGGACATTACCAGGTCACGTCAGAGGTTCATCCGTTTCCCCTTGGAATTAGTTAAAAAAAAAATCTTCCAGGGGGTCTAGCAAAAATATGTTTTTCTCCCCATTTCTCTTCATTATTTTTAGCCTCCAAAAGGCTCATCTATCGATCCATCAAAACAAGAATTGGCTCTGAACCAAAACCAAAAAAAAAAAGAAAATCCCTGCAGGGTTCCGTGGCACTTCATGAGTATCAGTGTGCGGCTTCCACGTGGAAGTTGTCAAACTGTGCGAACTCAAAGGAGTGCGTTCCTATCGCGGCCCAGCCGTGCTTCGGGAAGGTCACGGACACGTTCTTCCAGAGAGGCCGGCCATTCAGCAGGCCAGAGGAGAAGCCACCCTGGAGCAGGGAGAAACACAGCCCGTGAAGACACATGAGAATGATCCTCTGGAGTCTGTCCCTTAATGGATGGCCCACCTACTTAGTGCAGCAAACCAAAATGAAATCTACTCTTAAGTCAGAGAATTATCATGGGATGGGCCTTCATTTAATTCTTTTACTTAATATATGGAGCCATTGCCAAAGTAACAAGATTAAAAATCAAAGTCACAGGTTTACCAGCAGAGCTAGGGCTGGACTTGGAGTTGCCCAACTCCGCGTTCAGAGCCACACGCCCTTCTGTTACTACACACCTGCAGCGGTCTTCGGCCCTCAAAGTGCGAGCTGAATATCTTCTTCCACTTAGTGAATGGTGAATATTAACACTGAGCCAAGGGACTCAAGCATACAAATCATATTAAGCACGAAGCCTGTGTCGAACGGCACCTCATCCCATCCGCCCCTGGCCCTCGCTCCCCAGGCTTCGGCCATCCTGGCCTCCCAGCTGCTCCTCTCCCGAGGCCGGTCACAGAAGTGCCCTCTGCACGGCTGCTCCTCCCACCGGTCACATCTCAGTACAAACATCACCAACTCTAAACAGTTTTCCCGGACCTCTCACTAGAGAATCTGGCAGGGGAGCTTCTTTATCTCATTGTCCCATTTTTCTTTCATAATTGTATTTACTTGTTCATTCAGAGCAGGAGTCAGCCAACTACAGCCCCCAGGTCAGCCACCTATTTTCATAAATTAAATGTTATTGGAACACAGCCACCCTATTCACCTACTCACTGTCTGTGGCTGCTTTCCCACCGCAAGAGCAGAGCTGGATAACTGCAACACAGACCACATGGGTCACAAAGCCTGAAACACGCGCTTTCTGGCCCTTTACAGAAAGAGTCTACTAGCTCCCATCCTCGAAGAAAACGGGCGCCGAGAGAGCAGGAACCTCATCCGTCTTGCTCACGGCTGCATCCGCAGCCACAGGAACAGTGCACATAATAGATGCTCGATAACAAGGTGTCCAATGAAAAAATAAAAACCACTTGACTCTAAAACAACCTACTTCCGTTTTACAGATAAAGAAACAGAAGGTTAAAAAGTGAAATAACTTGCCGGAAGTTTCTGAATATGCCAGTAAGGAAAGATGAACGCTGTCTGGTTCCAAACACACCCACTCCTAAGAGTATTAATTTGACTCATGAAGTGCTTACCACGTATCAGGTACTGTACCAAACTTGCAAATATTTACTCATATATACATATATATGATTCCATTCATCATGCACAAGAAGGGTGTGTCTTCATGATATTATGATGAAAAAACGGAGGCTGAGCAACAAAATATTTGCAAGTGGAACATAATGGGCTTCAAGTCTATTGCTCTAACCACCAAGCAGCAGTGCTGAGATAAAGCATCTGGTGTGTGCTAAGAAAAATTCAAAAATGGCCAACGTTAAAATGATAAAATCCTAATACTGGCAATAAACTGGAAAATGAACATCATAAGAGATGTTTTGTTTTTCATTTATGCAGTGAATTTTTATACGCCAAATGTTTCTTAATGCACTGAGAATCTAGGATGAATGAGAAAGACAAGGTCCCTGCTCTTAGGGAGCTTACATTCCAGCAGACGGAGACATACAAACACACACATGACAAATAACAGCTTAGTAATAAGAAGCATGTGAAGAATTAAAACAGGTTGATGTTACGATGAGTGCCTGGGGGACCACTTTAGATTGGAGAGTTGCAGAAAGATTCTCGGAGTGCGTGCGCAGAGTTGAAATGCAAGGGAGAAGCAGAATTGCCCAGAGTTGATGGAGCAAGAAATAATGGGGTAGTGGGTGGAGCAGGTGTAAGTCAGCAAAATCCCTATGTATCCCAGTAGCAAGATGGGAACTAATTTCTAAAAGCAGTAAATCCCACTGTATTAGAGAGATACCCGAAGAAACAGCGAACATCGTTCAAAGGGGCTGTGTCGGAGGAACAGAACAGAGTGGGGTGAGGAGGAAGGGACAAGCGGAGAGGCAATAAGCCCCTTTGATTCTGTTAACTATGTATGCAAAGTATCTTTAGAAAATTAGGAAATTTATCTTTTCAGTCTCATTCATGATTTCAAAAAATTCATAGTTACTAAAAATAAGCCTAACAAGAAATGTGCAAAAACTACAAAAAATAAAACTGAAGGACATAGTGGGAGATCTTAATAAATGGTGAGATGCGGCATGTTCCTGTGACCGTGTTCTTGAGAGGGAAACACATTATTCTAAACAAATACATTATTTTTACCCAAATTGATGTATAAATTCAGTGTAATACTAGCAACATTTTTCATGGAACTGAAAAGATGTCTTAAAAATTCCAATAGGAGAGTAAATATTCTATAATAGAAAAGGTAATTTTGAAAAAGAAATAATGAAGAACTTGCCTCACCAGATAACCACTCATTCATTCAACAAGGATGCACCGGGCTCCGGCTGTGTGTGTGTACCAGGCACTTTTCTAGGTGCCGGAGAGCCGGCAGTGACTAAAACAGAGAGGTGCCTGTCGTTAAAGGAGCAGGTCCTAGTGAAGGGAGCAGGACAAACACACAAGCGATCAACAGAACATGCATGATGCCAGGAGGTAGTAAGAGCTTTGGAGAAAAACGAAGGAAGGAAAGTGGGGCAGCGAGGGACATGGGTACTATGCTACATAAGGTGGTCAGGAAAGACTCTGAAGGAAGGAAGGGAGTAAACCACATAATCAAAGATTTTCTAAAGTAGACACAATTTAAAATGTGATACTGGATAGTAACAGACAAAGCAATTAAAGAACAGAAAAAAGTTCAGAAATAAGCCTCTGCACATGTGATGAGTTGTTATATCAAAAAGGTGGTCTTTAAATCAAAAGCAAAGGACAGTTTATATAATAAATGATGATGGCTATCCATTTGTTTTAAAAAAAAATACATATAGGGCTTTTCTCCTTATGATTCACAGATAAATTCCAGGTGGATTAAAAACTTAAACACACACAAAAAAATCCTAACCTTTGTTTAGCTGGAGGGAGAAAAACGTTTCTAACCTTAAGAAAATGGAAGGCCTTCTTAAATAAAGCAAAAAAGCAATGAAAAAAAGTGAAATATGTGACAGCACCAAAATTTAAAATTTCTATTCATGAAAAAACCATAAGCAAAACTGAAGCACACGAGACAGAATGGAAGTAAGTATTTGTGACATACACAGCAGACAATAGGTTACTACCTGGAATATATAATAAATTCATACAAATTCGTCAGAAAAAGACAACACAATAGGAAAATGAGGAAAGAATGTGAACGGGTAACTTCAGAGAAGAAAAAAAAACACAAATAGCCAATAAACATAAGAAGATGTGTGACCTTCTTAATTATCTAGAAAATAAAAATCATGTCTATTAGTTTGAAAAAAAATCTTTAAAATCGATAATATCAAATATGTTATATACTGCTATAAAAATTGATACAGTTTGGCTAGCAATAGGGCAGTACCTGTTAAAATTTAAAATCCAATTCCAAGACCTAGTATCTTCCTAAACAAACAACAGCACGTGGGTACCCCAAGAGGCAAGTAAAAGATCCCCTCCTTCTGCCTGCAAGTAAGCCAGCCCTTACTGCCTCAGTTCACTGCAAAAGGGGAGAACCGGGAACCAGGTTATGTCCATCAAGTGTGACACAGTTAAATAAACTATGTTACACCCAAACCCGACATTCAGTGCATGTTACTGCTACTGCCAGAAAAGTCAGTATTGTCACTTTTGCTGGTTGAGTAAGAGAACAAGTTCAAAGCTATTTGAATTCCATTTTTAACCGCTACTGTAACCTAGACAAACTTACGACAGGACTCTCTTAGCCGAGGGCAGTATATCATATAGAGGACTTTCTCCACACAGCATCCCTTGGAAGCATGTCAGTCAATTACCGATGATCAACCAGTAAAATGACACGTATTTTTAGATTCCCATGATACTAGTTAATCTGGTGTCAATCTTCTCTGACAAAAAAAGAGTCATGGAAACCAACTTCTAAAAAAAGTTGTCTTTATAGTTGAAGACCAAATCATTCTTAACCATCAAAAATAAACTTATGTGGCTTTGCTTTTATACCTGTTAGCTCCAATCAGAATCTTGGTTTAAGAAAACTTGAAAAAAATAGTTCAATTATTAAATTTATCTATTAATTACTCTTGAGTTTAAAAAACAGAAACAAAATTTGAAAAAATAGTGGGGGTGATAAAGTCAGCTGTCGATGGTTCTCACGTGGGCTTACCCAGACACACACTATCATCCCAGGGACGGTGGTTTGCTGGTATCGTGGCAGATTCTCTGCCTATTTCCACTATTTATCACCCTTTCCCCCTCCCATCTGATAACAGAACATGCTAAAAAGTCACAAGAAAAGAGCAGTTTACCTCCAGGCATTCTGATCAGCAATACTCACCTTAATAGTTAAAGTGAGCGTATACCATTTTTTTGCTGTAATGTCAGCATGTCCTACAGTATATATGGTCCATCCAGCTGTAACACAAAAAGATTATCCTGATACATCTTTAAAATCTAAATCACAGAATCACAGAACTCAGTGGGGGTTCTCAGGTGCATTTGTATGCAGTAAAATCAGCCTTAATAAAATTGACATTTCCATAACTATAACTGATTCTAAAACAAAACATCCTTCACTCAGGCATGCATTCAACATGCAGAGAGATCCAACCCCAAGCCATATATTATATATGAGCTCACAAAAGAAGTAGAGAATAAACTTACAAACCAACTATGGTACAACAGTGTATTAGCATGTACAGTTCAGGTATATATATGTACACCCGATTGGATTAAATACAGAGGATAAGAAGGAACAGTCAAAAAGTACCATAAGCATTGCAGCTAGTGTAACTGGCCACATGGTAACAGCATTCACTGAGAATTAGGCAGAGAAAATAACCATTTTTGAATGCATTATATTTGAATGCCCGAGAGAAACCCAGAATGAGACGTCCGATGGGCAATTTAAAACACAGAGCAGTGGGGACTGAAGACACAGATTTAAATTCCTAGTCCCAGTTCCGCCACTAACTCATTCTGAGACCTTGGGCCAATCAACTGTCCTCTCTGGCACTCCGTTTTGGATTGGAAAATGCGAGGTACCTTCTTGACTGGTCATGCTATGATTATGCAATTCCTATTCTAATGTTTTTTACCCACTTCCTTTCTAATTATTGTTTTATAATTGAAGCCCTTTTCACCTCAGGAAGAGGCAAAGAGGAGTAAACTTTAAGACAGAAGAGTTTTTATTAATGCAGGATAAAATTCAAGAGACTGTGAATCAAGAAGAGTCACCAGCAATAAAGACTAGTTTCAACAAAGCAGTGTGTGCACAAACCAAAGTGAACTGGATGGAATTCAACCTGAACAGACTCTAAAAGCGCTCATTCTGGATAAAATACTATTTTACTAAGACAAGGACTATTCAGATGAATGAGAAAAGTCAAGCTGTTTTCAAGTTACTGACAAAGCCAAGAAGTAGGATTTCTCCATTGTAAGCAAATCAGTCCTTCCCTTTACATTTCCATAAGCACACCTGCAACATTCTTACAGTCTTGCTTTTATTTATAGTGTTTCCTAGGCATCCTCTCGGTACTGTTACCACCTCACCCCCAGCCTACAGTAGTCCTACCCTGACAGCCTAGTTCTACTCTACAATAGCCGAAAAGCTTTGCACAATTTTCTCTTTCACTGCGCTGCCTCTCTCTGTACCAATTAATTAACACTATAATTTTGAATTGTTTGGTATTTGCTTACTTGTGTTAAATCTCTGCCCAATTAAATGTCCAGCACACTGGGGTATAAAGCTCTTTTGTTACTCCCTTAAATAGTAAACAGATACAGCAACGTATCACATAGTGAGTCATGTGCTATAGGGGAAGCTACTTACCTAGATCACCTGTAACTCTGTAGGTTCCATCTGCAAAAATCCAGAAGAAAACTCCTCTGGCACTTCTAATCAAAATGCCACCTTTATTCACTCTTCCAGCAATGAACACACCCCCCTTCTCAGGGGTCTCTATATAGACATCACACTTTATAGTCAGATTGGACCTGCAGAAGGGAGTGTTAGTGCTTTTAATTATGTCATTTCCAATGTAGCACAAATGGCTCATTTCACAGCCACGTGCTTCCAAACTTCTCATTGAGGTGAGTACGTGATTTGCTAAGTCTACACTTATGGCAGGGATGGCCTTCAAGGATCTTCACTGATAATGGTTTTAAGCTTTACAGGATTAAAGTCAAGTCATTTCATCGCTCTTTTAATGACTTACTATTGGAAAATAATATTTACTGTTTTCAAGTTTACTAAGAACATATTTCCTATCTCTCTCTAATAAAATAATTTCTCATTCTCATATAATAAAAGCCATTTTCTCTAGGAATACATAAAAAGTAAGTTTTCACATAATTTTGAGCAAAGAGGTTTATTAAATTTCCATCAGCAGAGAGAAGCAAGAAGACTACTAGGAGCCTTTGGGAGAACATAAGCTACATTGGGGCTAATTTTTACATTTAATCCTAACAAGACTTAGAAACTCCAGAAGAAAGATCTAAAATTATTTCTCTGCAAAGACACAGTCAACTCTACCCTGACTCTATAGGCAGGGGTTTTCAAATTTGAGCAGCATTTAAATCACCCTGGAGGGCTTCTTCGATTCAGTCTGCTGCCCACCCCACCCCCCACAGGCTCTGATTCAGTAGGTCTCTGGTAGGCCCCTTGACCTTGCATGTCTAACAAACTGCCAGGTGATGCTGATGCTGCTGATTGGGGAATTCCACTCTGAGAACCACTTCCCCCTGTAGAGCATCTCTATGTACACAGAGGCAGGCAAACTTTTGGTCCAGGGACCTCTGGTTGACACCAGTATATCAAAGGAGGGGAAAGGTTCAGCCAGCCAGGAACTATCAGAGCTTTAACAGTGAGCTCTCCTCCAGGCTTCCTTCTAGAAACGCTACTAGACACCTTCTGCAGCGATGCACCACCCCGACCCAACACAAGCAAGGAAAATAATTCCCCTCCTACTCAAATTCTAACTGCAAATGGGAAAGAGTCAGAAAGCCTGCACACAGCCAAGCAATACAGCAGGCAATTTATCTAAAATAAAACTAAGAATGCCAAGAAATATATTTTAGAAATGGGGGAAAACTGAATCTTGAATTATGTGACTTTTTACATTTCTCAGAGTTTCTAGTCAGTGAATTTTGCACAGTGCAATTTTAGTACGTAAAGGAAAATATAAAACAGAAGCACCTACAACAGGCACACAGCAATCAGGAAAGTTCACATTTAGTCATTTAACCAAAGCTGGACTACTTTATGGGAAAATCAAATGCTACATAACTAAAGCCCAGTCTCTCTCGTGTGTCCTCCCACAGCCGAGCGGGCTTTCCTCTCTGCAGAGCATCCCCAGCACGAAACCACTGCGGATCAGCCTCGTCCAGCACATCCCCACCTACCTGCTGGTTCGACCGAAGTCTGAAAGTGTACAGGTCCTGTCAGCACCACAAACTTATTCTATTTAGAGTTAAAGTAAGAGAAGATCAAACGTTTTCCTTTTTTTTTTAACCTTACATTCCAAAATAAGTGATTCTTGCATCAGAATTTACAGGCAATTTTACAGATAATGAAGGAAATTGAATAAAAGTCTGGTCTTCCACAGCCATAATCTCTCAGAGTGCTGAGAGAGCAAAAACCAGCCAATATATTAAAGCAAATTTGATCAAAAGGATGCAGAGTTCAGATGTGTGCAGCAAAAGATAGTTTTGTGATTGTCTTCAGATCTCAACCAAGGCTCACTAACAAGGTGGGAGTCTTAAGGAGCTTCGGTAAAGTCCACCTTTTATAGTCCAATTACTGTGCTGATACTTAACTAAATCTAAATATGAGAGAGGAAGTTCTGCCATAAACACAGTTCTGAGAACTGACGGCACTGTGCACGCATGGCACTGACTTACTCAAATAGCACCTGACTTTCCCTCTCCTACTCTCAGGAAGAAGACAGTGATTAAAACAAGGCTGTGAGGTGTATTCGAAAGAGCATGGGCTACAGCACCAGACAGACTTGGCCTTGTGTTCGGGTTCTGGAACTTAAAAGAATGGGATCTTGAGTAAATCTAGCCCTGAAGCCTCAGTTTCCCGATCTGTAAGGTAAAAAGGATGCTACCTCTGCCATAAGGTGGCTGTGGAAAGCTCACAGCAGCGTTTAGCGTTGCCCAGTTTTCAGTCCCTCCTTCCCCTGCGATAAAGAGGCATCACAGCCAGAAAACAGAAATGACCGTGGGATGTCTGTGCCTCTCGGAACAGATCCGGCTGCCTCAAATCCAGAACAAGGTAACAGCAAACAACACACAGTAAATAGCATGAGACCAGATTTTAAAGGGTCTTGGAAGTCAGGCATAGAAGACTAGACTTCTCAAGACTAATATTAGAGCTTGGGACTAGAGTTGGGGTTTATAATAGGGAGGAAGGCAATACGGAGGGATAAAGACTTTCTGCAGCATCCCACAGGCGAACAATTCATGGTTCTTTTCTGAATTATCTTCCCTTTCCTGTCCAATTCCTAAGCTATGACTTGACTGGTCAAGATAAGACTGGTGATTCGGCATTAATAGTTACTATCACCAAACCTGGAATGCTTGTGTTTTATGTTTCACGGTGGAATTACACTAGTTAAAAGAAAAGGTAGAAAAGATACACCTGTAACAGTTATAGTAAGTCAATACATTGGCATTTCATAACTGACTTAAAGGGGAAGGTGAAGTTTTGGTTCGGCCATTATATTTTGAGTGAAGAATAAATACATCTTCTTTCTTTGTCAAATGCTCAAAGACAAGAGTGGCGTGCACCAGCCAACTAAAAGCTGATTTGCTTTTCACTGTTGCCATCTACTGTCACCTGGTAAATAGATTTTCCATCAAGGCTCAAACAGTGCAATTCAAGTATGGATCCAGCAGGTGGCAACACCATATCAACAAATCAATTCACCAGCAAAAACAAAAACTTAAAAGCTTAACAGGCAAATCACAAAGTCTGCTTATAAATAAATTTTAAGTTATAATTAGTCCCCAAATCCTCAATTTTTATACTAAGATCAGTCTTATCCTGCAATAATTATTATTAAATTGGGCAAGGTCACTGAGGCAACAAAATAATTGGCTGGTTTGTGACCAGATATTCAGCAATTACCACAAACCTGTTAGGTTCTTAGACAAGGAAGAACATTAAAAAGTCCTGGCTTCAGAATGTGCCTGACAACGTCACAAGGTTATTCCAGCCAGAGCAACATGAAGGACGTCAATTTTACATACCATTGGTAATCTCCTATAACACTGATCGTGTTGAACGCATCAGCAGCCCAAGTAATGGGTCTTTGATTGAGAACCTGGCGCAGTGTGAAGCGATGCTCTCCGGGGTCTTCAATATTCATGAAGTATTCAAATACGCCAGTCTGATCAGCAAAATTTGGAGCTTCACTAAAAAATGGGTAATCTGTTCAGGACACAATAAATTCTGTTCAGTATCAAATCCTCACAGAGTCTCTCCTCTCTGACATTTTCTGGTACATTTGGAAATACTTTGAAGTTTTAAATAAGTAAATGATACTTATAACCAGTAAAAGTTTAGGGTTTTGGCTAATAAAGAGCGACTGACTTTTATATCATCATTATTAAATATCAGTATGGTCAGTTTGACATCAAACTTTACATATTTACCATGCAACTGCCTAAGAGGGAAGATGATGAGTTCTGGAATAAGGCAGACCTACATTCAAATTCCAACTCAGTTGGTTCCATGGGCAAATTTCTTAACTGCCCTATGTCTCAAGTTTCCTCATTTTCAAGGGCCAGAGGACAAGAAAATTAAATAAAAGAATGTATATAAAGTGTGTATAAAAGCTAGCACCTAGCAAGGGTTCAATATGAGATAGTTTTGTTGTTTCTAATATGTGTCAAACAAGGTTCTAAATCACTGGTCACAGTCAGCAGCTGAGAGAATGTCAGAAAAGGCTGACTGCCAAGTTCAGAATTTACAAATGGCAACTTCTCTTCTCTTTCCAAAATGGAGCAAAAACCAGTTTGGGGTCTAAATTAGTTTTATTAAATTATAGTCCTACAATGATGAAGGCTATAGAAGATCAATTTGAGTCGTAATACCTTATAGCCACTTTGCACTTCATGCTTTTTCAAATGTTTTCAGACTCGCCACAACATTTCAGACATCAAAAACCCTATAAAGAACCTTGAACAACATGAGGACTAATCCGCACATAACTCACAGCTGGCCCCTCCCCATCCGAGGTTCCTCTGCATCCTTGGATTCAACCCACCACAGACAAGGGAGAGCTGCGGTATCTACCACTGAAAACTGCCCACACGTAAGGGGACCTGTACACGTCAGACCTGTGCCGTTCGAGGGTCAACTGTAGCTCTAAGGTCTGGCATATAGTTTTTTAACTTTAGTTTTTAGTTTATTTTGCAGCCAATAAAGCATTACATTTTGGATTTGAAGATTTAGTTGCCTTTCAGTTTTCAGGTCACAGAATACACGGTTTTGGTGTTGGCAGAAGTTCTTTAGTCATTAATTAGGCATATCCCAAATCCCACACAGACTCCTCGCCTACTGAAGGTAAGAAGCGTTCCCTTTGCCAACAGAGAGCTGAGCAACAGCCTGCTGCCCCTCTCGAGGTTAGCATTAATGGGTCATCTACGAGGCCACTTCAGAGTTGCAAGGGAACAAAGCAGCAGGCTCCCCTGAGGCTCACGGTGTGTCCAGGACACAGTCCGCAGGGCCTTGTATTCCAATCAACCAGGAGATCATTTCCTAGGAAAGGAAGGTGAGACCCTGTGGCAGGGACTGGAGCGGGAGGGAGGAGTCTCCAACCTCGTGGAACAAGCGGCCAGGCAGCAACGGGAAGTTCAAGTTGCCCTCCAGCAACGGCAGTCTCCCTCCCGACCTCTCTCCTACAGCTACAGGTTTTAGGAGCAGAGAACAGGGCACCTGGCCCCTGTCTGTGAGGTCAAGGGTGCCAGATAACATCATCTACCAGTCAACAAGTTCATCACTTACTGAGTGATCTGGGAATGTAACCACAATGACCGTGCCTTCAAACTTCTCACACAGTTCTCCTAAGTGACCTATAATCAAAAGCTTTTCTACTAGCTTTAGGACAGATCTTCAGAGAAAACCAGGAGAGCACAAATATCAAGCTCCCAGGCACAGCCAGAGGGTAGAAAGTGAGCTGGGTTACCCAAGAACAGCTTCACTGCCCGTGGCGCTCAGTCTGCGAGCACTGTGGGAAGACAGGCATTTAAGCGCTTTAGTCTCCTCACATGCGGAAGATGTCAATAACGGCTTTCATGAAATATGGATGATGGGACAGTAGCAATGTTACAAATCTTAACTTTCACCCAGAAAAGGTTATTAGAGTTACAGATGGTCCCCAACTTCCGAGTTTTCGACTTTTTGATGGTGTGAAAGCAGTGTGATTCTGTAGAATTGTACCTCGAATTCTGAATTTTGATCTTTTCCCAGGCTCGCGATACACAGTACAGTCCCTCTTGTGATGCTGGGCAGTGGCAGCGGCAATGAGCGGCAGTGAACACAGCTCTGCCTCCCACACGATCACGAGGGGAAACAGCCGACACGGTTAGAGTCTAGAACCGCTCTGGACCCAGACTATTATTGTTTTTCACTTTCAGTAGAGTATCAGTAAAGGACATGAGACATGCCACACTTTATTATAAAATAGGCTTCGTGTGAGATGATTTTGCCCAGCTGTAGGCTCGTGTAAGTGTCCCGAGCATGTTTAAGGTAGGCTGGGCTGAGTTACGAGGTTCGGTGGGTTAGGTGTATTTAATTGTATTTTTGACTTACGATATTTTCAACTTACAATGCATTTATCAGGACATAACCCCATTGTAAGTCAAGTAAGATCTGTATAACTTTCATTCTGACAATAACCTCTACGGTTTTTTTTTTTTTTTGGCACTGAAAATTACAGGGCCCTCAACTTGCAATTTATCTTGGAGTAACCCAAGAATAACATCTGTTCACCATGCAGAGACTTACACCTAAGTCAACGTACCTCTCACAGCCACTCCATCATGCATGGGCGGGACAGGTAGAAATCCCTCTACTATTACTGAAGATGAACACCAAGTTACGTCTGAGTACCAAAACTTACCAACATTGAAGTCATCGTTGTAGACACAGGGGAAGGGCTGGGACTTGGGGGGCAGCGGGTAGCTGCCTTTCCTTCCAGTGGTGAGGGTGGTGAGTGTGAACAGCTCGTCCTCCTGCAGTTCCAGCGTGAAGCTGCCGCCGCTGTTGATCTGAGAAACGAACAACACCGTGTTCAAGCCAGCTGCTTTGGCTCATCTCGTCTGGACCAAATGACTCTTGAAAAAATAAGCTTAAAGAAAAGCCAAACTCATTTCTGTTAGAACTTCCTAACTACTTGGGAAGGACACACTCAGTATCAAGGCTCTCGGAATCTTTTTTAAGTTATTTTAAAGACTTCATACAATTAAACTTTATAGAAAGGAGCTTGAAAGAATTTACTTCATGGAAGGAAGACTAAAGGATCCCCAAATCTATTTCTATGAGTCTCTTCTTTTCCATTAGGCTGTCAGATTTCTCAAGCTGGTGCATAATTCAACACATGTAACTAAGAGCTCTGCTTATTTACTTTTTAGAACTTAACTAAGGTAGAAAAATTCATAAAATCTTACTGTTGACTCAGCTGTTAAACACAGAAGATCCTTTACTACTAAGAAAAAAAGTCCCACTCATGATATGTTCAATATATATTTCAATTGTAAGTTAGGTTTATGTCCCATTTATGATCTTGGCAATTTAATCTCTTTAAGCCATAATCTCCTCATCTTTAAAATGAGGGGGTAATGCATACCTCACGGGACTGTGAGGATTAAATGAGATAATGTTTATAAAGTTCTGAGCTCACTAGGGGAGGGTGTAGCTCGAGTGGTAGAGCACATGCTTAGCATGCACAAGGTCCTGGGTTCAATCCCCAGTACCTCCTCTAAAAATAAATAAACCCATTACCTCTTCCCCTGCTAAAATAAAATAATTAAGTAATATGGTAAATAGATAAAATATTTTTAAAAACATAAATAAAGTTCTAAGCTCAGTGTGTGTGACCTACGAGAAACACTCCCTGCATCACAGCTGTCCTATGGTAAATGTAGACACTGAATGCTTTGCATAAGTGATGTAGGTATTAAACGTATGTCCACTATATGGAATTTGAGGTTTTCTTCTACTCTGAATTAAAAGGGTTTATATCATACCTTTGCTTTAATAAATTATTGGTCAGATCTATGAAATATCTAACACCATGTTCTGACTTACGAAGAATATTTTTCCTATGGGGAAATTCAGCTTTATTGATCTATTTCTAGTAATGTATTGTGCAAAAAGTTGAACTACTCTTTTTTTTTTTTTAGAATTTAATATATACTTTTTTAATAGAGTTCTTGTCAGTGGGGAGGGGGGTGGCGTTCCCATGGTGGGGATACAGCCGTGCTGCTCAGCCCCCAGAGGGCAGGGCCAGGCGCCATGCTTCTGCACACAGCCCATCGGCTACATGTCCCACCAGGAATAGCGTGTAATCATTGACCTTGAGTAGGGGAGTCACAGAGCGTTCATTACCAGAAAGAGTAGCAGCTTTGTGTCAATCAGGTGAAGTGATGTGCTTCATTCTTTGAAACATTTCCTGAGAAACCTCTGTGTGCTAACAATCTCTCTAGGAGGCACCTGGGACAGAAAGCTAAATAAAGCAGAGGCCCAGTCCTGAGGCACCCAGTGTGATGGGAAAAGTGTCTGCTAGGTAAGCAGTGGCCACGACCTAAGACTGGTGGGGAGGGTTCCAGAGGAAGCAATACATGTGAAGAGTCTCGAAGGCTGACAAAGATATGAGCAGAAGGTATTCTAGGGAGAAGAAAAAGCATGTGCAGAGTCACAGAAGTCATTAACTTGGCACGCCATGCTCTGAAAAAGGCAAGAAGTTCAGTCTGTGAAGAGCGGCCAGTTTGGCAGGACATGCATCTAGAAGGGAAATCAGTCTTTTACCTCATGAGGTGGTAACGAGGGTCACATACTACACTAACAGATGTGAACCTAGAGGGAAAACTGCTGAGGCGTTTTGAGCATGGGACTGAGAAAAATCAGATGTGCATTCTAGACACATCATTCTGGTAGCAGTGTGGCATGGAGAGAGTCAGATTAGAGTCTGAGAATACAAAAGGTAGTTTCCGAAATCCAAGAGAGACAGAATGAGGAACTGAAACAAGTGGGAATGGAGAATAAGGAACGGGTAGGAGAAATATGTGGGTGGTGTTGTCTGTACTTGGTCACTGAAGGTACACAAAGGGTGAGTCGGAAAGACAGTCTCAAATAAGACTCAGATTTCTACCCTGGGCTACCAAGTGATGATGCACCAAGACAAACTAAATACCAGGAGCAAACACACCTACCAAACTTCTATACTGCCTTCAAAAAAATTGGGAACAACTTTATCTCTATTATGCTTCAGTCATAAAATCAATTATGAAATTAAAAATTAATTCATTAACCAAATATCTATTTCCTTTTACTGTTGCAATGCTCAAATTATAGGAATTTATTCAAAACTACCCATAGAGAATCCAGTTGTTTGAAAAGAAATCTCTCAGATGGTTTTCCAAGTTTGGTATACCACACCTGTAGCTCTGGTATTTCACTCTAAGGAGAAAACACACACAAAAGGCACAGTTGAGTAATTCATCATCTCCTCTTTGAGGATTTCCAAAATCAGTACCAGTAAGAATGAGCCAATGACAAGTGTATTCTATTTCAATTTCCAAAAGACCCACCTCAAATCTTACATAGTAAACATTTTGAAAGTAGGAAGACATTATTCAAGCAAATACTTTATTTCCTATAAACACTACAGACTTTTGTCAAATGTTTCCAATTTTAGTGCCTTTGCTTCAAAAGTACTCCTATATCTGTATAAAGAGCTTTTCAAGAATCTTCCTGCATTAAAAACAATTCTTATGCAATTAATAGACAGAAAGGGCCCTATATTTTCTGTATTCAAAACTAACAATAGGTAGAAATAACATGAATCTTGTGTCTCTTTTTTTTTTTTTTTGGTACAAAGTACTGCAAAGATCAATGTTTGAAAGTTCCCTCGATTACACAAATGATGCTCTACCAACAAGAACAACTTTCCTGCAAGTAACCTTTGTTAAGGTTCTTCACAGCCACAGAGAGCTTTACCTCCTAGCGACTTCTGTACTGTTTGACTAAAACCAGTCAGCAGAGAGAAGACACCAAGGCATTTTTCTATTCATATTAATAGTTTATAATATAAGACTTCACATAAGAACTGCTAGTCTGTGATAAAATATAGAAATTCCCAAATCAAAACCAGAGTGAAAGTTCCATACATTTACTTACAAAAGAACCCTTAAGGACGAAGGTAGCAAATTGTTGTGACACATTGAAATAGGGAAGAAATGGCCGTATACACATGGAATGTTTATGACTCTGAGGAGAAAAAAAAAATCATGTAAGTTATCCAAATGTTATACATGCCATATTAGGGGGAAAAAAATCAAACATTTAATGCCCCAGATTAACAGAAATGGTACACATTAGGTGATAAATACAAGTACATTTCAAATTTTTAAGGCTCTTTTTTAACAACTTTCATTGAATGTCTATTGTGTGTGCCTAGTCAAAGTAAAACTCAATGGCATTTTGACTGAATTGAACTTTGAATTCCAGAATCACTTGGTGGCACAGACAGATTAATTCTTATAACTGTTTTTCAAGTAAAATACATCAATACAATCTGGGATGTTTTCACTGAAAAGACATCTAAATACACCTTCAGATACACAACTGAGGTAAGCTAAGTGCATACAACAAATCTCATTGCCAACATCATCTTTTACAAAAATAGTCGCTACATCACTACTATGGGCTGGGATCAAAAGAAATCTGAGACATAATCCTTACTTTACGGGATTCAACAATCACAGAGCACTTACAATATAAGGTTCTGGGCCAAGCTTTGTGGGAAATCTTAAAAGTACAATTATAATTAGAGATTCCGATACCGTACCCTCAGGAATTGATAGCAACCAGACAGAAAATCAACAAGGATATAGGTATTTGAAGAACACTACCAAGTAATGTGCCTGGATTGACACCTACAGATCACTTCATCCAGCAACTGCAGAATGCACATTGTTTTCAAGTGCACAAGGAACATTTACCAAAGTACACCACATTCTTAGTCATAAAAGATGTCTCAATAAATTCAAAAAGATTCAAGTTACACAAAGTATGTTCTCTGACTACAATAGAATTATATCAGAAATGAACAACAGAAAAACCTCTGGGAAAATTCCAAAATATTTAGAAAATAAATAACAAATTTCTAAATAATTCTTGGCTCAAAGGAAAAGTAAAAATAAAAGAAGAAATTAGAAAGAACTTTGAGCTGCACAAAAATAAAAACACAACACATCAGGATTTGTGGGATGCCACTAAAGCAGTAGTTAGAAGAAACTAGCAATTAACACCTAGATTAGAAAAGATGAGAGGATCTGAGACTTCAGCTTAAGTTTCTAGGAAAAGAAGAGCAAATTAAAACTAAAATAAGCATGGGGTATGGGATTAAGAGATACAAACTACTAATATGAAATAGATAAGCAACAAGAATACAGCACAGAGAAATATAGCCATTATTTTATAATAACTTTAAAGGGATAATAATCTATAAAAATATTGAATCACTATGCTATACAACTGAAACTAATATAATATCATAAATCAATTATATTTCAATTAGAAAATTAATTTTAAAATAAAACCAAAGTAAGCAGAGGAAAGAAAATAATAACAATGAAAGGATACATCAATTAAACAAAACCCAGAAAAACAAGAGAGAATAAACAAGAAACCAAAAGCTAGTTCTTTGAGAAGATCAATAGAACTGAATAAACTTCTAGCCAGACTAATCAGAAAATCAGTATAAAAAGAAAGAAAACACAAATTGCAATTATCAACAATAAGAAAGGTGACTTCAATACAGAGTATATAGATATCCAAAAGAACAATGGGGAATAATATCAATAACTTTGTGCCCAGAAATTTAACAACGTGAATGAAATGGACAAATTTCTTGAATGACACAAAAACCCAAAGCTCACTGAAGAAGATATGGACAATCTGAATATCCCTGTATCTGTAAAGAAAGTTGAAGTTGTACTTAACAACCTTCCCCCAAAGAAAATTGCAGCCCCAGACAGCTTTACTGGGAAATTCAAGTCAATCTTGGAGCTTTGCTCAAATAGGAAGTAAACGCTAAGGCAGTGTTGTAAACTGCCTGCCTCAGCATTGAGAAACACCCCAACGATGCATACAGAGCCCATCAGCAAAGGCTGGGACACTTGCCAGTTCCAAACATGAGGAAATCTGCACAGTAATGATCTGACCACTAAAAAAACTGAGCAGACGCTTCAGTGGTCACATATGATAAAGCTTAAAATCTACAGAATTTGTTCAGGAAACTCACTAAGCAAATAAACAGCAACAACCATGACAAAGAGCAATAATCAGGAATGCTAGAGAGTGAAAAGAATCTGATCTCAGAGCCGCCATATTATTTTATGTAATATATCTAGTTTTCAACAAATCATCATGAGATTTGCAAAGAAACAGGAAGGAATGGTCCATATATAGGAATAAAAACAGTTGAAAGAAACGGTGTCTGAGAAAGCCCAGGCATTACTTTCTAGACAGGAGACTTACAGATAAAGACTTTAAATCAAGTATTTACATATGTTCAAAGAACTGAAGGAAACCACATCTAAAGAATGAAGGAGAGATCTGCTTCCATAATGGCAATGTGAGGAGCTCCATGAAACTGCTCCCAGCAAAACTGGTGAAAATTATTTAAATAATAATAATAAAGTCTCTGGAAATGATCCTAAGGGCATGCAGCAAGTATAGAAACATTCAAGAAAATCTACCAAAACTCAGTAAGAATATCAAGAGTTTATGGCATTTGCAGCAACATGGATGAACCTACACATGATCATACTAAGTGAAGTCAGAGAGAGAAAGACAAATATCATATGATATCACTTAAATGTGTAATCTAAAAAAATGATACAAATGAACTATTTACAAAACAGAAACAGACTTACAGACATAGAAAACAAACATGGCTACCAAAGAGTAGGGCTTGGGGGATAAATTAGGGGTTTGGGATTAGCAGATACAAACTACTGTATACAGAACAGATAAACAACAAGGTCCTACTGTTATGGCACAGGGAACTATATATATTCAATAGTTTGTAATAACCTATAATGAAAAAGAATATATATATGTATGTATAACTGAATCACTATGCTGTACACCAGAAAAAAACAAGATATTGTAAACAAACTAGGCTTCAATTAAAAGAAAAGAGTCTATAGCATTTAATCCTCAATCTACGCCTTCCCTGTCCCTCTTAGCCAGAGAGACAGAAACTCCATGCCACGTAGGTGCAGCCCAGAACACAGTGCTCCCTCCCTCCCACCTCCCAACTTAAGGTGACAGTATCTTCCTGGGAGAAGCAGAATGTCAGCATTTCTCACCCCGCTTCCCCTCAGTTACTTGATGCCAAGGCTAAGCACCTGAAAGTGTGGCCAAGAGGCTGGGAGTTCCCTTCCTCTACCCAGCTCCTATTCATGGACTCACTTTAAGCATGGCACACTGAGAATACAGGGATCCCAGACCTTCACCCAGCAGCCTGCTCCTAAATCAGAGATGTCACAAGGAGAGAAACACACCCTTGCACCATTCCCAGCTTCAAGTCTGAGCTCAGGGATTTTGTCCAGGGGGAGAGAAAGGTCATAAAACAAAGAGCTCAGAAAGTCTCCCCAAAGAAACTGATTGTACTTAACAGAGCATGGAGAAGTTCAAGAGTAGGGGTGCTTTCAAAAATAATGGAGGTTTTGGTGAAATGCAAATAAAAAGATGATTAGCTTCATTAGATGCATCAGCTAAACTCCTGCCCAGCTAGTTTGACAAGAAGAACCACAAAAAGAGACGGCTTGGAAGAACCCACTGGAGGTCAGAATAAACCTAAAACACCGATGTCAAAATCCACCTCTGCAAATAAGTTGGATACAAGCTAGTATACATAAAATGGATAAGCAACAAGGATTTACTGTATAGCACAGCGAATTATACACAGTATCTTGTAATAACCTATAATGGAATATGATCTGCAAAAAAAAGAATCACTATGCTGTATGACTGAAACTAACACAATATTGTAAATCAACCATATACCAATTAATTAATTAATTAAAACAAAGCTACAAATAGACTGAAAGTAAAAGGAGGGGAAAAGATATATTAACAGAACCCACAAGAAAACTAGAATGTCCAGAGTAGTAATAGACAAAACATATCTTAAAACAAGAAAAAAAATGTCTCCAGAGAAAGACATTTCATAGTGACAAAGGTCAGTCCAGCAGAAAAATGTAAGAACTATAAACATATATGCACCTAAGAAGAAAGTATGATATTAATAAAACAATTCAGAGTTGTATCAAAATATACTTAAGAATAACTAACAAAAAGAAGTGCAAGACTAGTACACTGAAAACTACAAACATCTTTGAAAGAAATTATATAAGACATAAATGAATGGAAAGATATCCCACATTCATGGACTGGAAGATTTGAAACTGTTATAATGGCTATACTCCCCAAATTGATCTACAGATTAAACATGATCCCTATCAAAATCTGAGCTGGTCTCACTACAGAAATTGACAAGCTGATCCTAAAATTCATATGGAAACACAAGGGACCAAGAATAGCCAATGTGAAAAAGTAACAAAGTTGGAGGACACATGTTTCCTGATGCCACAATATACTACAGAGCTACAGTAATTAAGACAATGTGATGCTCACAGGAGGACAGATATATAAGCCAATGGAATGGAATTGAGTGTCCAATGGGGGAAAAAAAACCTTACAGTTATTGCCAGTTGATTATCAACAAAGGAGCCAAGACAATTTAATAGGGAATGAATAGTCAACAAATGGTGCAGGGACAATTAGATACCCACATGCAAAAGGATAAAGTTAGACACATATCTAACTCTATATTTTTAAAAAATGGATCAAAGATGTAAATATAAGAGCTAAAACTATAAAACTCTTAGAAGAAAGGATAGGTATAAACTTTAATGACCTTGGTTTGGGCAATAATTTCTTAGATATGACACCAAAAGCCCAAGAAATAAAAGAACAAATAGATCTATTGGACTTCATCAAACTTTTGTACTTCAAAGGACACCATTAAGAAAGTAAAAAAAAGTCAAAGAATGGGAGAAAATGTCTGCAAATTATATAGAGAACTCTTATAATTCAATAATAAAAAGACATACATCCCAATTTTTAAATGGACAAAAGGTTTAAATGGACATTTCTCCAGAGAAGATATGTAGATGGCCAATACACACATGAAAAGATGCCCAATATCATTAATCACTAGGAAAATACAAATCAAAACTAAAATAAGATACAATTTCACACCCACTAGGGTGGCTATAATCAAAGAGACACATGGTAACAGCTGTTGGTGAGGCTGAGGAGAAATTAGAAGCTTCACACAGTGCTGACAGAAATATAAAATGGTACAGCACCTTTGAAAATCAACTTGGCAGTTTGTCCCTCAAAACGTTAAACATAGAGCTACCATTCCACCCAGTAACTCCACTGCTAGATATATACCCAAGAGAAATAAAAACACAGTCCACAGAAGAACTTACACACCAATCAATCTCAGCCTTATTCATAATTGTGACACACTGGAAACAACCCACATGAAAATAAACTGAAAAATGAAGAAACAAAATGTGGCATATTCATACAACTGAATATCATACAGACATAAAAATAATGAAGAACTGACACAGAACCATGAAAACATTAAGCTAAGTGGAGGAAGCCAGACACAAAAGGCCACATATTCTATGATTCCATTCATACGAAATGTCAAAAATAGGCAAATCCACAGAGACAAAATATAGAATAGTGGTTGCCAGGGGATGTGGGAGGAGGGAAAATGGAGTAATTACTAATGAGTACGGGGTTACTTTGGGGGAAATGAAATTCCCCAAATGTTCTGGAATTAGACAGTAGTAATGGTTGCATAACTCAGTGGATATACTAAAAAAAAAAACACTGAATTATACACTTCAAAGACTGCATTTTATACTATGTGAACTAAATTTCAATTAAAAATCAATTCATATAATTCATCATTTTAATAAAGAAAAACCACATGATGCTTTCCATAAATACATAAAAACCATTTGACAAAATCCAACATCTATTCCTGGCTTCAAAAATAGCTAGGAAGGGAAGTAAACTTCATCCTGATAAAGGTTATCTATGAATAACATCATATTTAGTGGTAAATGAATCAATGCTTTCCTCCTAAGTTCAAAGACAAGACAGGGATATCTGCTCTCACTGCTTCTATTCAACATTGTCTCAGAAATTCTAGCCAGTCCAATAAGGCAAGAAAAGGAAATAAAAGATATCCAAATTGAAAAGAAAGAATACAATTATTTTTATTTTCAGATTATATACAAAAATAATCTAATGGAAATTACAAAAAAGCAACTAGAACTATAGATGAGTTTAGCAAAGCTGCAGAAAACAAGATTATACAAAACTCTACTGTATTACTAAATACTAGCAACTAAAACAATTACAATTCTTTAAAATATAATTTTATAATAGAATTGAAAATGTCAAATTTAACCAAAAATTTTGACAAAAGATAGGAAAGACCTGTGCACTGAAAACTGTAAAATATGGTTATGAGAAATTAAAGAAAACCTAAACGAATTTGAGGATATGCTTTTGTTAGTGGTTTGGAAGACTCAGTGTTGTTCATATATCAATTGTCTCCATATTAAGCTATAGATCCGAGGCAATCTCAAATCAAAATTTGAACAGGTTTTGTTTGTTTGTTTTGGTAGAAACTGACAAGCTGATTCTAAAGTTCAGGTAAAAATGCAAATGACCTAGAAGGGCCAAACATCTTTGAAAAAGAACATAGTTCAAGGGCTAATACTATCTGTTTCTAAGAATTATTTTACACACACATACACACACACACAGAAATCACGGTGTTGGTGTAAAGATATGTAAATACAGAATAGAGTCCACAAACAATCTTACCTATATACGGACAACTGATTTTTTTTTACAAAGGTACAAAGTCAATATAGTAGAGGAAAATACAGCCTTTTCAACAAATGGTGCTAGAACAAATGGATACTCATATGCAAAAATGGATATTCACTTCTCAGATACCACACCAAGAGCATGTTCCATGACAATAAAATGAATAAATTGGATTTCATAAAAATTTTGAATTCCTGCTCTTTCAAAGACACTATTAACTATTAATAAATGAAAACAAAAGCTACAGACTGGTAGAAAATCTATACAAAGCACATAGCTATAAAGGACTTGTATCCATAATATATAAAGAATTTTCAAAACTCAACAATAAGAAAGCAATCCAATAAAAAATAGGCAAAAGATGTGAATAGACACTTTGCCAAAGAAGATATATGAATGACAAATCAGCACATGAAAATCTCAACGTCATTAGTCATTAGGGAAATGCAAACTAGAACCAAAATGAAATACTACATCATATCTATTAATAGCTAAAATTTAAAACTGATCACATCAAGTGTTGGCAATGATAAAGAAAAACTGGGACTCTTATTATGCTGCTGATGGGAATTTAAAATGATACAATCACTTAGGAGAACAGTTTGGTGACTTCCTAAAAAGATAAACATAAACATATCTTATTATCTAGCCATCCCACTCCTGTGTATTTACCCAAGAAAAGAAAAACATGTTCATATAAAAATTGGACACAAATGTTCATAGTTTTAAGTATAATAACCAAAAAACTAGAAACAACACAAATGTACATCTACAAACTGAATGGATAAACTGTGGTATGTCCTTACAGTGGAATACTACTCAGCAATGACAAGAGTCATGCCACATGGATGAATCTCAAAAATAAGGTTGAGTAAAAGCAGCGAGACAAAAAAAAAAAAAAAGCATACACTGTATGATTCCATTGATATAAAACTCTAGAAAATGCAAACTAATCTATAGTAACAGGAAGCAATGATCAGGGAAGTCACACTATATGGGCAGGAGTGGCATAGAAGGAATGTGTATAAAGAAACATGAGTACTCTTTTGTGAGGTGATAGATATGTTCACTGTCTTGATTGTGATGATGGTTTATTGTGTATGTATATATATATATATATATATGCTAAAAGTTATAAAATTGTGTATTTTTAGTATGTTTGAAGGGGATTAGAATATGCCACCCCTAAATATGCCACTTTGGTATAAAGATTATTTTAAGTTGAAGATATTTGAGACTCAATAGATGCAGAAGACGTCTTCTCTGAGCTTCCCTTATCTGACTAAAAGCAGCAACTTCTGGGAAATAAGGCTGCCATAAATTCCTCTTCAGGGTGGATCTACTCCAGATAGGAGGAACGGGAATAAAACCTACCCCAAATCTCCCACGGGTGTCTATGGTCCTGAAGGAGAGGGAAGAGTACTTATACCAGTATAGACAAACATTATCCACAAACTTTCTTATCTCCTATTTGTTCTCCTGAAAACCCATTTATCATTCCAAAAAGTCATTTACTTTTCCATAAGGGTCCTTTTCCCCTCTGCCCACTAAGCTAGGTATATAAACCAAAACTCTAATCGTTTTGAGTTACTCATCACTGAGTTTCTCCCACAGGTATGCATATTGCAAGCACAAATTAACTGTTTTCTTTCCTGTTAATCTGTTTTTTGTCAGTTTAATTTGTGGGGTCCCAGCTACTGAACCCAAGAGGGTATAAGAAAAGGTTTCTTCCTCCCTTCCATGTTTTTTATTATATGTTAATTAAATTTTAGTAAAGCTGTTTTTTTTTTAAGAAAGGTGTTCAGTTGTGTTTTATGCCATTTTTCCAACACTGACAAAGTGAATTAATCCAATAAAAACAACAAAGAATTACCATAGTTTCAATGATGATGGTAAGGTTACCTAAGCCATCTGTCAGAGCTACGTAGCTTCCTCCTTTCTCTAAATGGCCAACTGTCTTCAGGTAATACCAACCTGGTTGAGTAAACTGTGTGGTATGAGCTACAGAAAAGCAGAGAAAGACCAAAATAAGATTACAGTAGGTGATAATAGAATTTCTTCAAAAAATAAAAAGCTGTCTACTGATCTGAGTCTGAAAAAGAACAGAATATGCCACCCCAAAATGTGCCACTTTAGCATGTAGATTATTTTGAGCTGATGACAATCAAGGCCCAGCAGTCCAAAGGAAAACTTTTATCTCTCCCTTAACTGCCTAAAAGAATTTAGATAGGAAACCCGGCCTAGGAAGAGAGCTATTACAAGAGATAACTTTCTCACAGACTTACCTTCATGGCAAGGCAAACATCTGCTCTTCTCTTCCTGTGAACCATCTTCTTCCCCTTGGAAGCCCTAGGCCTTGATCCCATTCAATAGCTCAGAAGGCTATAAGCCTCAATTGCCTGACTGCCTTTGAGTCTTAGCTTTTTATGAAAGTTCCATACATACAAAATCATATTTGTTTTTCTCCTGTTGCTCTTTATGTCAATTTAATTATTAGATAAGCCAAGGAACCTAGAAGGGTAGAAGGACAAATTTTCCACCCCAGATCTGATTGAGTCTAACAGCTATTTTCTATTTTGGAGAAAAATACTTGCCAACCTCATGTTTCAACTTTTGAATAATTAGTCCAGTTAAATGGTTCAATTATGGGAAGAGTCTTAGAATGACCAATAAAAATAAATGAACCATACTCTACCAGTTCAAGAATATTGATTAAACCTTTTTTTCATGATTTAACTTTTTTCCCAAGATTAAAATAAAGTTATACCACCCCAATCCTTGTTCATCTCTATTTAACCTATCCTAATTTAACTACAAAAAAATAGAGCTTAAAAATGTTAACAAAGCATTTCAAAAATGCTTTCTGGTTTCAAACAAGTTTATTTCCACAATATGTATTTATCACACACCTCCAAAGCTGGCCCTGGAAATGTACTGAGCAACATTCCATGTCCCATTTTGAGAAGTGACAAAATTAACCCCCAAAACCAGTGAACTACAAAAGCACCTTAGTTCATCTAACAATGTGGGACCAACTATTGCAACATTTAAGGATACATAGGTCCATAGGATACATAAGTCCAACTTAATATTTCCATATTTTTCAAGGAACAATTTAAGGAGTTTAGAATAATGATTAAATGTCATGACTACAAATCTCTGAGAAAAACACATCAACTAAAAAAGAGCCTGGTCTTAGAATAATCAAGAATGGAATACGGAAAGTATTCTAGTTACCCAAAATATTCTTACAAAACACTATGAAAAATCTTGCTTAGAGACACACTTTAAACACATACCCCACCACAAACACAAAGAAACAAACAAACACACACACACACACACACATACTGTTTGTATAATCCCCTCTAAGTGTTTTCTGCTTTGTCTCTTAGAGAGGAATTCAGGGAGTGAGAGATGGAATCCTAACCATACCTGATATCCAGATAGGAGCTTCTACAGCATAGTGCCCGCTCCATGGCTCCTGTGCAGTCATCAGTCCGCAACGTCCATATGGCAACTGCTCATAGTAACTAGCCACCAAATTCCAAGCAATTGTGCTAAAAGATTCATATGATAAAAGAGAAACACCAAAGCAGCTTGTAATAAAAATGTAAATGTCTAGAAGCCTATAGTAAAAAAGACCTTATCAGAGTCTATACAAATATAGATGGATGGATAGATAGATAGATAGATAACCAAAAAATGAACACCCAAAACTGCTGGATGCATCTAAATATTTTTAATGGTAAATTATATAAGTACAGTACAAATGTATATGAACTGTACAATTTGCACTGAGGAATGGTGCAACCAGAAGACAAATCATGCCTGAGCAGTACCAGACATGTCACAAAGGTTAGTCAAATACAAATAAAGGCTTTATCCACACCTGCTTCCCTTTTGATGGTCAGCCTCTTAATGCTCCAGTTTCATGACATAATTTTATGAACCTGACTCTGAGAAGTTGCAAAGTTTTAAAATTGAGAACTCTTAGAGTCTGACTGCCTGGATTCGAATAATGGTGTAGGCAGATAGGGTAGGAGGGTAGGGGCTCCCCAGAGGAAGAGAACCAGACATAACTTTCTTGACATAAGAGAAGCCATTTTAGGCCTAAGCCATTTTGTGACCTACACTTGGCCACAATGCTGCCCTTGCAGAACAGGTCTCAGCAGTTACTGATTTTCAGGGAATAGAGGAATGTAAGAACAAACAGCTATCATCAGGCCAGGGACATAACTGTATCAGAGATAATATACTAGTTGTGAAGACTCCCAGTTCTGTTTCCAAGGTAAAGCTTATCCTGAAGCACATTCTTGAGCTGTTTTGCAAGATCCAAACTCTCTCGTAAACTCAACCACCAGACTAACTGGAACCTAAGAAATTATGATGCTGACCTTTGCTGACCCTTAGGACTTTAATTAACTAAAACCTGGACTCTGTCAATTGTCCCCAGTTCTATGCTAAATTCTCCTCTGCTCAAGCCCCTTCATGAATATGCAGGAACTCTTGCCCCTTTATGAATATGCATGAACCTTTAGTTTAAACTTCCCCAATTTTGCTGTTTGGGGAGACACTGCCTTGGAAAAGATCCCTGGTGTTCTCCATACTTGCTAAAAGTAATAAATCCTCCTTTCTCCCACTCTTTGGCTTGGCTTGGTTGTGTCTTGTGGCTTGACACCCACCAAGAGGCTAATCCAGTTTTCGGGTAACAGTGGTTCCACCACTTAACCTCTCTGGACCTCAGTTTCCTCACCTGTAAAATGAGAGTAGTAACTGTACCTATCTCATGTGACTGCTGTAAGGATGAAATGTACTATGCCCATGAAGAGGGCAGAACAAGGTCTGGGCTGTAGCACTGCTGTGATTCTGTTTCACCTACAAGTGCTAATTGGATCAGCCTGCTGCTCTGAATTTTGGTCCATTCTTTCAAGTGTGCACAGCTGGTGCTGAACCCTAAGATTATGACTCTCCGGTTCTCAGGAAAATCCAAGGGCAAAAGGTAAGCTCTGGATCCTGGTACTGCAGAGTTCCTCAAAGTTTGAAGAAAAAACAAAAAACAGAGTTTACCTATAGAATTTTATTTTTCTTATCTTATAAGTCCTCACCCAGCATAAAATGACAGACCGGCATTCTTAGAAAATCAAAGCCTTCTAATTCTGTCAACACAAAACATAAACCCAATTTTCAAAAATCCTTCCTACCAGTGAAAAATTTTAAAGTTCTCATGATTTTAGCCATGGATTGGAAGATGCATGGAGTCTACTCTGGCTATTGATAGAAGTATAAATTAAAACAAAATATCTAGAGAGCATTTTGCAGTAATACAAAAGCCTTTCAAGTCTATATACCTATAGACAAGAGGGAAGGGTATAGCTGAAATGGTAGAGCGCATGCTTAGCATGCACGAGGTCCTGGGTTCAACCCCCAGTATCTCCATTCAAAAAAAAAAGAAAGAAAACTAGTAATAAATAATTAAATAGACCTAATGATTTCCCCCATAAAGTCTATATACTCCTGACCCAGACATTCATTCTATTTCTGAGAATGTACCCTAAGGAAATAATCATAGATGTACTCAGAGATATTTGTATATAATCCATCATTTCAGGGTATGCAAAGCTGTTCATTAAAACAGAACAACTTCCATCTCCAGGAAGAGGAGGATATCAGCGAGGTATGGTGTAATGTCTACATCAGCGTTTCCCAAATTCGTGTGGCGTCAGCATCACTGCGGGCACTGACTAAACAGAGTCCAAGCATCCTTCCCTGGAGGTTCAGATTCGATAGGTCTGGGCAGTTGCCAAGGAATCAATATACACAGGTATCTCAGGTACTTCTTAAAACAAGGCAAACTGTGAAATTCTGCTTTAAGTAATGAAATACATATAAGCATTCAAAATGATGAAATAGAGGAAGTATACATATTTATCTATAAAATAAGAGGAGAAAAGTTCATAATACCTTGTTAAGTGAAAAACAGCTTACTAACTAAACATTATGTAGTACAGGGTCAATTATGAATTAAGATTTTACACATAGCAATATAAATGGGAGGACATACACCAAAATTTTTTAGGACTACTACTTCACACATGGCAAGATTTTCGGTGACATTGTTTCCTTTTTTGCACCTATACACAGTTACTAAATTCTCTGCCATGAGTGTGTATTACTCTTAATACCAAATTAAATGATGAGAACCAAACTCTCCACAATAAGCATCTTTTCTTTAAAAAAAGAAAAAAAAAAGACCAAAGGCTGTAAGAAGACTGTGTCAGCTCACATTAGCATCACAAAAGTATGTATTGGCTGCTTTTGTTCTATTTATCATTGTTTTAGAAAGGTAATTTGAATCTAATTACAACTAAAGCTTCTCAAAGCATTTAAAAAATGCTTTCCTGAGAAAGAGTGTGTTCTCCCTTAAAACCTCTGTTTTGTAAACAGACAGTAACACAAATGAAGTGATGCTGTGAGGAGTTAATCAGGCAGCTTGGGAAGTAGATAATCCACAAGACAATTTGCCTGTCTTTTCAAAAGGTCACTGTCGTAAAGAAAGAAGAAAGGCAATTATTCTAGATTAAAAGAGATTTGTGGGGCATGACATCTAAATGCAATGCATGGTGCTGTACTGGTTCTTAGCTTTAAAAAAAAAAACTATAAATGACATTTTTGGAGACATTTAGGAAAATTTAAATATAGACTGAGTATTGGAAATATTTTTTAAATGCTCCTATGCTTTTAAATTTCAAGCGATATTGTGATCATGTAGGTGAATATCCTTTTGGATAATCTAAAATCGGAGACACATGCTAAAATATTTAGAGGTGAAGGGTCAAATTATCTATAATTTACTTTATAATTATTCACTAAAATAAATATATATACAGCTTGTCTAAAATAACAGAACTACATGAATTTTACTCTACATAAGTAATATCTCAAAAGTAGGACTTCATTCAATACAGACTATATTGAAATATAGAAGAATAGATAGATACAGCTGTGAAAGAAAAGTCAAAATGGAGTTGGTGTTGCCAAGAGGACTCCCTAAAATGGAGCCAGAAGGTTACTAAGGAAGTGTGACTTATACACGTATAGGCCTGGATGGGATCTGACCTTTTGACCTGTGAAATCATCCAGAACACCTGCCAGAAACTCAAGATACTTACTGGGCATTTACCCTAAAATAACCATGACAGTCCATCTACTACTTATGGGACCCCTGTCCTAAAACCTGTGATTCCTTAAGGACAGATTTTTTCTGACTCATATCAGAGTCAATCACAATTATTGCCAAGCAACGTTAAACAGCCTCATGGCTTTTTGTCCTTATAAGCCCCTGACTCTCTCTTCCTTGAAACACTCTTTCAAGGTTACCGGAATCTGTGTCTCCCAAATTGCAAGTCTTTACACCCCAAATAAGCTCTATTCTTACTTGCGCTGCTTAATTTTTTTTTTTTTTTGGTTGATACAGCTTAGGTGTCAATACCAGGATAGATGAAGAAAATAAGACAAATGTTTATAATCACTGAATCTAGGTTGTGAGAATATGGAAATCCATTGTATTCTTTTTCTACTTACTGTCTTTTGAAATTTTTCAAAATAAAAACCTTTAAGAGTTTTTAAAAACTTACGCAGTCATGTAACCATTGATATAATTCTGATTCAGTATGCGACCCCAGCAGCCAGCACCCACATCATTATTTGAAGTGCTAAAATCTTCAGAAGACCAAAGCTTCTTCTTAGTCAGCCTCGCATCCTTTACTGTATGGGTTCCAGGGTAGTGAGCTCTAGAAAAGAAAGGGTGAGAGGAAATGTCAAAAGGTCAGAACATGGCACTTACATCTATTTGTTGAGTGAATAAAAAATGCATGTTTTCTTTTTAAAACAATAGGCAGCTTCCAGATGGATGTCAGACTGACTTTAAGCCTCTGCTCCCCGTCCTTGTGTCTCAGGATGCCCTTAGAATGAGATAAGCCTATAACAACACACAGAACAGGAAGGAAGATCATCAGTGGATGAGAATTTGCTTCTGGAAACAATACGGAGGGAAGAAGTGACGGGGGAGGCAGCAGAGGAGGCCACAACCTAGAACATTCCAAGATGAATGAAGTGGAGACAAAATTCAGACTTCCCAGAGGAAGCAGAGAGCTTGGGACAGTAGGAAAGAAGGAGTAAGAAGGAAGCCAAAAATAAGACAAGGAGTCTTTTATATAAAGTAGTGTCTCGTCCCCTGTTCCCACCCCTAGTAGACAGAGAGAAAGAGAGCTTGGCATTTATTCCCAGGCAAAAACAAAAACACTAAAACAAAAACAACAAAAACCCCCAGAGAATTCTTCCTTAACTGAAAAGAATAAACCACTTTGGGAAAAAACTAGAAGTTATTATCCCAGAGCAGTGGTGGTTCTCAACCTGGGCGAGTCTGCCTGGAGGAGAAGACAGGGCAGGACAGGATTTGCTACCGGCACCCAGTGAGCAAAGGCCAGAAGACACTGCTAAACATCCTACAACGCCGAGGACAGGTCCTCACAACAAAGAATGACCCAGCGAAAATATCAACAGAGCAGAGGCTGAGAAACCTCGCCCCAGAGTAATGAGCCCCTCCCTTATTCTAGCATTTGTGGGAAGTCAGTCAGTTGAAGTATAAATGTACATTTATTATTCCAAGAGTAAAATACTGCTGTAATGATGATTGTGGAGGCTGATTATTGACTAAAAACAATTATGAGATTTCAAATGTAAAACAGAAAATAGACTGACAGTTAACACAAGAGTAAGACGGCACATTAGCTAAGCAACTTTAGGGACAAGAGCGTATACCATTTAGGCCAAGAATTATTTACAAAAATTATATTTAATGATAATATATGCAGAATAATGGAGATTGCATTATATTACAATTCTAATCTTCCTAGTTCGGTGTAGCAGTATTCACAACATTAGAAGAAAGACTGTAAAGGCCTGTTTTAGTTTTTAGTTATTTAATTTTATTTAGGTCATGAACATTTTAAGAAAAAGCCCTGTTTGGGAATTCATCATACCTGGTAAACATGAAGAAGGTACGTTAGTCTGGCATTCCAGGATTTCATGAGGAAGAAAAGAATGTACAATAAACAAAATAAAATGAAGCATTAGAGAAAAATGAGGTTCCATTAAGATTCTGTTGAGTAACTACACTCATTTGAAAATAGGCATCTTTTCAGTAATATAAAAATACACCACAGAGACCTCAAGAGCAAGCTAGCACCTAACAGAATTAAGAAATTATTCTTCCAGCACTATAATTCTCAACTAGGAAACTCTGACTACTAATTTTTGTAATTATATAATTTCAATAAATTTTTACATTTTAGATTCATTCATATATCCCAGAACTTCATTCCATAATCATGATATGAAGCTTTGATGCCTCAAGCAAATACTAATTTTCAAATTCATCTTGTCACTCACCTAAATATACGTTCAGTATGTCTATGGCTAAAATACATTTGTTTTAAAAAAATAAATAAAACCCTCGAAAGTAATATGCTATTATGTTCCCAATGATCTCTAGATGTTAGGGGTATGAGTAGGTTCTGTAACTTGCCTTCACTAATCAAGGTCATTTTAATTTTTGCTACCAAAGACTTGCATGTCCTCCACGCAGCAAGTGGCCTGAATAATAGATGTATGTCCAAGTTGTTTTCCAGGCACTCGGAGTTGGCTACATCTTTTTTGAGCTGAGCCAAGAGTCAGCTGTGTCTAATCTGAACTGAGCTGGTTAAGAATGGATGGGACTACCACTCGGCATTCATGAGTGTCCCCTTGATGACCTTTGGAACGTGCAAAGGTCTATACCGTAGTTACACCTAGGCAGAGCGACAATTACTGCACCTTTTTCTAATCTCCTTCCCTCACACTCCCCACACCTCAAACCGCCTTGCTTCTTTATTCTCTACCCCTTAAATATCCTAAGTCCCTTGTCTTTAGGAAGGTGGATCTGAGATTTGTTTTCCCATCTTCTCACTTGGCTGCCTTGCAAATAAACCCTCTCTTTGCAACAAACCTCAGTATCTCAGCATTTTTGCTTGCTGTATACTGTGCAAAACAAACCTGGTTCAGTAACAAGTATCTATGTATATGTGTATGTATAATATTCAATTAAAATTTTTAACAAATCGAAATTATTAGACAACAGAGGTACGTGAAACTAAAATATGAGACTTACAGAATATTTATTAAAAAAGAAGAAAAAGCTTTTTAGAAATGAAGACTAAAGTAGAAGGAACACAAAACAGAATAAACACTGTAGAAAGCACAATAAAGGAAACAGAGGACAGTAAGGATAAAATTATGTAAAAGCAACCAGAAATAAGGAGATAAAAAAGAATTGAGAAAAATACAGAATAAAGACAACATGCAAAGGAGATCCAACATGTGTAACTAGGGCTTCTAAAAAGAAAATCAAAGTAATGGAGCAGGATAATTATTTAAATTAAAATTTAACTAAAACTTATTGAAATAATATTTAAATATAGATATTAAAAGGGCATATACCATGTACCAGGAAATGGTAAATAATGTAAAACTACTAGCCTTTGAAGTTAAGAAAAAAACATCTGTTGGCCATACAGGAATTATGCCAAGTCATTTATAAGCAAAGGAAAGTAAGTCTGGTATCAGAATTCTCAACAGCAACATTTTATGTAAGAAATCAGTGGAGCAAATTTTATGATACTCAAGAATTAAGAAAATGTGAGTTAAGGATTTTATATCGAGCCAAACTGTCCTTCAAGTATAAAGGCCACAGATAAACAGTAATAAACATGTGAAAGATCAAGAAATACTGTTTTCATAAGCACTTCCTGATAAACATAGTAGATAGTAAGCTTTCTGGGACCCAAGAAACTAAGGGAGATACTTCAGCAAAAGACTTGAAGGTGAGCATTGAATACACTTAATGGTAGAACTGGACTAAAAGAGCAATTAAATAGTACATAAATATTATATATTCTGACAATGTGTAACTAATAGAGCTGAAACAAAATAAAAGGAGGAAAGTGAAAGGTGAGTTTGCCAATTGGCTGGGAGTAAAAGGTTACATCTTGTAGCTGACAAATCAAGATAGTTCAAGCTTAAGCTCATGTTAAGAGTACAAAGATTAAGAAACTCTGGTAATTAAAATTACATTGTAGGAGAGAGAAGGGGAGGAATAAGACATTATAAAATAATTTTAGTATTAATTATAGTAAACCAACAGACAATATGTAGAGAGGGAAACGAAAGTCCCAGCATAAAGCGGATCTCAACTTCAGCACTATCGACATTTTGGCTGGATAATTCCTTGTTGTGGGGGAGTTGTCCTGTGCACTGGAGGATGTTCAGAAGCATCCCTGGCCTCCGTCCATCAGGTGCCAGTAGCACCTACACCAGTGACAATCATAAATATCTTCCGACATTGCCAAATGTCTTATAGGAGGCAAAATTCTCCCCAGCTGGGAACCACTGGCATAAAGGTATCAAAATAAATGTAATCAACAGAACCAAAATCAAATCTTGCTAAATAACAAAAAAAGTATCTCCTTTAAAAAGAGCAAAGAAAATAAATCACATAGCGAAGGATTTTGTATTTGTGTATATATAGCACAAATCTTTAAACAACATAAGACAGTATAGCAGAATAGAAAACAAATCCTTCACTTACATCAATAAATATAAATGGTTTGCATAAGATACCCACATCAATAAAGATAAAATGAATTAAGCATCTAACTTATTACTGAAGATATAGTAAAACCTGTACTTTCATTTAAATATTTTTCCTAGTCATATATATTCAAGATCAACACAATTTTTTTCCCTTCAAGATTTGAGCTATTTATGAAAGTTTTAACAATAAGGGCAAAAATTATACACTAATTTCAATGTATGAGATGTTTAAATATATTTTATTTTTCTTGCAAAAAAAAAAAAAAAAGTTAAGCCTGAATCTAGTCTAACCATGCTTTTATCAATTTTCAAAAAGAAACAGGAGAGAGAGGCATGTTAAACTAAACTACAAGGATGAAATCTGTAAAATGCAGACTGTGAGAAGCTTTACATGACAGACAATCCAGTTTCTTCAACAAATAAAAGAGAAAAAAATGGAGCAAGAATCAAAAAATTAGAAGAGACTTAAGTATCAACTAATCAGTGTATGACTCCAAATTGGATCCAAATTGAATCAAATAAAAGCATAAAATAACAACAGATATTTGATGATATCAAGAAAATATCTCATTTTTAGATTAATAATGGTTTTGTTATTGTAAAAAGAAAGAGTTCTTGTCTTTAGAGATTCGTGGTAAAAATTTTTATGGAAGAAATAATATAAAGTCTGGGATTTGCTTCAGAAATCATGTGGGGAGGAAGAATAGAGGACTAGACAGACGTGTAGATGGAGAACTGTCTTCAGGCTCACAGTTACGGAGGTTGAGTGATGGGAACATGGATATCCACCATGTTGCTCTGCCTACTTTGTGAATGTTCAAAATTCTTCATAAAAATAAATGTACACATAGATCAAGCAGTCTTCACACAAAATAAAGAACAAACTCCACATACACATGTCTTCTATTTTTCAAATGTTTATATATGCTGTCTGTTTATGTATGTTGTCATGATAGATAAAATTCAAACTCATTCAAAAAATAATAACAATACTGGAACTCAATAAGGTCAAGGCCTAGAGGGCTGAACGGCAGGATTAGACTAAGCAGCAGTGTCAGAGCCATACTGCCAAGGATATGTGACAGAAGCCCTGGTCAGGGATCACACCATACCATGTACATAAGTGTTCACGAGAGAACTCCCAAGCACAGGGAAGTCTGAGGGTTGGGAACTAATTTCACGACACTGCCTTTATCATTTCTAAAATGTCAATGCTACTCTATCCCTTGATCTAAGCAAAGCCATGTTTTTATTACTCCAAACATTAACACAGTATTTTAAAAGTTACCAATACATTACACTGTCATAGAAAGATACCAAAATGCATAACAGTTCCAAGGAAAATGAATGACATATAATTTATACATGCTTTAGTTAAGTAAATACGAGAAAGCCACCTTCTAAAAATACAATCAAATGGGGACAAGTCAAAAACCAAGGAACAGTCGGTATCCAGAGCAAGCAATCAGAAACTGTTAGTTTCAAAGCAAGTTACTCCTTACCCTATAACATCAATCACCTCCAAGAGCTCGGGGTCATGCAGCATAGAAGCAGAAATGGGCTCCCAGAGGTTATCGCTCGCTATGATTTTCACTTGCTGGAGGCCTTGATAGTTCAGCATTCTTCTTAACACCTTTCAGAGAGATAAGCAGAACACAGGGAAGTTTGCAAATGAGTTTTTAGCTGCTGAATTATGACCAAGAGAGCTAAAGCGTCTTCAAAATCAGCACCCTGGATAATAGCGTCCATATTATTTCTCAATAGAAACGTGCTTTCAGTGGGGGCGGGTGGGGTGGGCCTCATCACTAAAATAACCAACTTCACAGGAATGGAAAAAGAAAAAAATACTCAAGAGGTAAAAATGTTTTATATGGATTTTCCCTCTGACTTTAATACCATGTTTAGTCGTAGAAATTTGGGTGGCAGGGTGGAAATTTTTTTAAAATAACCACTATTATTTTGGCATGCATTCTTTCAGAATTTTCTTATGCAGATACAATAAATTGGGATCAAATTAAACATACCATTTGGTAAAATGCTTTAACCTGCTGTCTCATTTTGAGTATTTTCCAATGTCTTTAAATAAGCTGCATTACTGAAATATTCAAGTTCTTAATATTTTGTACCATATTAGAAATAGAATAAGAAATATCAAATCTTTCATAGGTGTAGACAGGACCGGCAATAAAATCTGTGCATAGGACTATCCACCCACACAATTAAAAGTAACAAGCTAAGCTCTAATACGAGATAAACCAACAAAGCTCAGAATACCTCCTCTGGTATTTATATTTAGCTCTGTACTTGGGCCCCATGAGGACTCTAAAGGAAGCACAAGATGGGGTCCTTATCCTCAGGTGAAAAACACACTCACCAGGACATTAAAACTAACAGGATGAACTAAAAAATCAGAGAATAGTATATACTAAAATGTACGGACTGCCAATATGTAAAACAAGAGCAGAGAAAAGTAAACATCATTTCACCCAGAAGCAGAAGGATTAGATTTCAAAACAAAAGTAGTTTCTGATGAATGAACCCACTGCTATACCTCTAAGCACTTGGAACTGTCTGGATCATAGCAGTAGGTGCTCAAATGAATATTGGTTGAATTAATTAAAATAAGAAAGAACAAAAAAACTCACAAGCTCTCTTTCACATTCTAACTTTTCTAAACTAAAGAAATTTCCAACAAATGTGCTCTTTTAGGAGGCAAATAATATAAGTGCTAAATCAATTCTACTCTGGAAGCAATATGAACTGATCTTTAATAGTAAATCGAGGCCAATTCTCAAGATTCAGTAGGACTGAGAATCCCTATTCCTCTATTAGGAGACCAGCTTTCAGTTTCCTCATCCTGAAATTCTTATTCTTACAGAAAGGAGGGACAGTGCCTTAGTCACAGTTGGATTTATCACTATATCTAGTTTTTCTAGGGCTATTCCTAGACCATAACCTCTAAGACTGTTTACTTTTTTATATGGTATATTCAAACACACTCCAAAATATATAAGTCTGTAAGTTGTGTTTTATAAATAAGTTACCATCCCAAACTCATTAATGAGTTAGCGTCATTCTTTGAGCAAAGTTTCATCTAATATATTTCAAATGTTTTTGCTGAGGAACCTTTCCCTTTCCTCTCAAAAACATGTTAGATAGAAATCCAACTTATAAGACACACTGAAGGGACGCTGTTCTGATTGAACTGACTAGGGGATCCAGAGACTCACACATCCATTTCCACCCACAACCCTCACATACTACATGGGATCTTTCAGATACAATTTTCAAACCATATCTCTGAAATACAGAGTAAACCATAAATATAATGTAAATAGCAAAAATAAAGGAGACAGCAGCCTTGCTATCTTTTCATAAATTGTTTATTTGCACTGTATTTATCCCTACTCTTAAAAACAAATCCTTATTATTCCCAGGGCCACCTTATTACAGTATGTGAAATATATATTCTTTAATCTTAGCAAATCTGAATAACGACGCATTTGCCATTACTTAACTCTTCCCAATAGGTATTTTAATAAATAGAATACAGATTCTAATAAATCTTGCATGGACCTGGAGATTATCATACTAAGTGAAGAAAGTCAGACACAGAAAGACAAATATTATATGACATCACTTATATGTGGAATCTAAAAAAAAAAATGACACAAATTAACTTATTTACAAAACAGAAACACATTCACAGACATTGAAAACAAACCTATGATTACCAAAGGGGAAAGGGGGAGGAAGGATAAATTAGGAGTTTAGAATTAGCAGATCCAAACTACTATATATAAAGTAGATAAACAAGGTCCTACTGTACAGCACAGGGAACTATATTCAATATCTTATAATAACCTATAATGAAAAACTATATATTAAATAACTGAATCACTCTGCTGTACATCAGAAATTAACACAACATTGTAAATCAACTATACTTCAATAAAATAAATAAGTATATAAATAAATAAATAAATAAATAAATAAATAAATAAATAAATAATAAAGTCTTGCTACAAAAATGGCAAATGCGAACTAAAAGTTTTTATATCTATCCTGAGATATTTACTGCTGGAAACTAAGGATTAAAAGAAAACGAAAAGAAGTCTAAATTGTTTAAAACACTGATGATTAGTCTTAGTACAGCAATTAGTCTTTAAAATCAGGTAAGATGAATTAGAAAGCAATGGAATCAGCAACAGTGTCTTAATAGTAAAAAATAAATAGTAAAAAAATAATTAGTAAATAATATAAAACCAACTTAGTTGCGTATCATTACTTTAAAAGGAAAAGGAAACCAAATTCTAATGCTTCTAATGTTTCCTTCAAATGAAATAAACACAACCAAAGAGAGACAGATATATAATCCCAAAGGGGAAAAAAACGGAAATGTCAAATTTGGGAAGATATAAAGTTCATCACTTTTCACAAGTAAGACCCTGCAGTGACATAGTCCACAGGCACGAACTTGGCTCCTGCTCTGTCCTCTTGCTGCTCTCACCAGACCTGTACTGACAGCACTCAGGACTTCCCAGTAACAACTCTTGTGCATCAGTCTCATACGAGCTCCACTGCCCTACCTCCCATAACCATGCACCCCACCACCACCACCACACTCCTACCACTTCCCTGGGAATGCCTGGAGTCTGGGGTTGCCTTTGAGTTGGCTCTGGCTCTGCCTACAACCAATCCTCTCAAATTTATGCTCTCTCTGCCCCACAGCTGGTGATTAAATTGTGCCATTACTCCAGTGAACATACTGGCCTACTAATGACTCAGAGCCCACTTGTCTAATCCATCTTTCATCACTTGCTCTTCTCCCAAATCACTTTTCTCAGTCTTCACTTCTTCCCAATGTCACACCCCTGCCTTTGCAACCTGGGGCGTTCCCATCCATCCCACCTTGAAGATTCCGACTACATGTCACCTCTTCTAATAGACTCCCCTCACTCATTCAGGCAGAGGTGTCATCTCCTCTCTGCACCTTCTGACAGCCCTGAATGCGCTTTATTCTGCTAGAGAAATTGTGGCTGATACTTTAGTTGTCCAGATGGGACTCTCTAGGCCCCAAATGTGAAACTCCTTTGGGGCAGAAACAGTACTTTTTAGCCTTATATTCCAAGCATGTGTACACAATGTCCGACAAACTAGGTGTTGAGTGAATGCTTCCTGGTTGACTGAATGAATAAATAAATGAAAGAAATTTAGCAGCTCTTAGCTGCTTAAAAAACATAAGACACTCAATTTTAAAGAAAAAATTTTCAAACTGAAAGAAAATATAACCACGAAATTATATTTCTTGGAGAAAAGACACATAAAACAAGACAAATATAACTAAAAAGTAAACTAGAGAATATTTCCACCTGAAAAGGTCAACTGTCATTTGTGTTCCAATGAAAGGGATCAAGGAAAATGCAACACAACTCCAGACAAAGGCAATTCAGGGCTTACAGGGAATTGCATATGCTTTAATCAGGAATAAAAATATTATTAAAATTTTGCTTGAATTTTATGCCACAAACAGCAAAACAAGTAACTGCGCTGTAAAAAAAAAAAAATACGGTGTTCCTACTACTAACTCCCATGGAACCATAAAGGAATTATTCACTAATAACTTAAAGATAAAAAGATTTTAAAGTTATACAGACCTTGATATAATTGACGTCAAATGACCTCTCATTCCAAATCTGCAGAACAGAAAGTCAAAAAGTCAGAATGGAAAGTTCTGTGTCAGAAAGTGAACATTATCATTAAGATGCCTCTTCTTTCACCATCTTTCATATCATCTGAAAAGCCACTTTTCTTACCTTACAGAATTTCCTGTTATTAAATTTATAGATATTTATAAGACAACACAATTTTAATTAAAAGATTATTTTTAAAAACCTTAAAATATTTGGTGGGTAGTTTTCAAAAAGCTACTTATTTCAGAGATTTCTAAAAATGAAATATCCATTCAATCATTCAACAAAGATTGACAAGGCAGTGTGTGCCAGGGGCTACAGCAGGCACTGAATAGTTAACAGACACAGAATAGTTAGCAAAGTACCACAGAGCCAAATTACTTTTTAAAAATTTCAAATAAATGTCCAAAAGTTAATCATGTTCTAAATATATTACTAACCCCAATATAATCGATGTCCAGGTCATGATAATGCTTGGCACCCACAATCCAGGTCATGACATAGTAGGCAGTCAGCTGACAATTTACATAAGGCCAGTTGAAACCTTTCCCCAGCCATCCTGGGAAGGACCACGGGAGCCCTGCAGAAAGGAAGAGGCAAAGCTGGAGTGGGTAGAACAGTGCTGGCACTATTAGAAACAAAGGAAAATAAGCCAAAAGGAATGAACACAGGCTAAGCCAAAAGCCAGTACAGATCTGACTAAAGGAAAGACTGTAAACCATGCACAAATTCTCAAATTCTCTCCCAGTCTATGAACACAGCAACTCCTGATTGATCCCTAGAGTCAGGTTCCACAATTCCAAATGCTCTTTCAAGAAAAATACATAAATAAAAACAAACAGCAACAAAAACAAACACCTCCCCAATAATACTCACTTACCAATAAAAGGAAATGTAACATACAATGTAACTTAACCACCCCACCTCCTGCTAAAAGGATGTTCAATATTCACTTTCTGTGCTCTAAGGTCAAATCAAAGTTTTAAAAGGCTTATGCTTAACTACTTCGAGGAGGTAAGTATAATACAAATTCTTCTTTCACTAGCGCATCATCTTACAACTTGAGGCTACTTAAAATGCTCATCAGTCAGGTTATCAAAGTTAGCAAAATAAACGCCAATGACTCAATAGGGAAACATACATTATATGATATAGAACCACATCCACATTCTCATAATGCCCTAGTTATTATTTTTAAGTTTAAAAAACTAAGGAGAATAGAGAAGTACTAATTAGAACCCTAGTTCTGTTACAAATATATTAAAATGAGTTCAACATTAAATTCCTTAACTGTTAACATATATTACCAATCTAGTTCACCACTGAAAAAAGTACAAAATCAAAATGACAAAATTATTTTTCTAAACTCAGGAGGAATGCCTAAGTGTTTCTACATAAGAAATGTGACATTAAAATAATGGAAACTTTTAAAACAATGAAATGTCAAATACATTCTGAAGGCCTACCATGTGTAAGTGTCTGTCAGGACGGGGCTCAGCATGCCAGATTTTCTGCATTTAAAATAAGAACTGACCTGGACAACTGCACAGTGGGCGAGTATGTGCTGAAGTCAATGATGCTTTTGATTGCTCAAAACAGTTCAGGAATCTCTTACAAAAGTCCATTTAGAAAGAACACACTGACCCCTCATTTTTTTTTTTAATTTAGAAAAACTCAAGCTTGCCTTTTAAGTTAATGATTGAAAATGACTTTTAAAATAACTTGAAATCAAGTCTATAGAATGAATCTCATTAATCTCACTTTAACTTGGGCTGACTGTGTAAACTTGTCTGAAAAAAAATCAGATCAGATTTCAAAATCTCATTTTTCAAAAAAAAAACTCATCAGATTTCAAATGATGAGAGTATGCCACCACTGTGTGTGTCTGAAATCTTTAACAGATGTGTATGCTGCTACAGGAGAGCAGTGAAAGGAATGCAGTCCCATTTGAGAAACCATCCAGTGATTCTGCCACTGGAACCTAAGTTCCAAGAGGGCAGGAATTGGGGCTGAATCGTTCCACATCCCCAGTGCCTAGAACAGTGACCACCACATCCTTGAGGTTCGAAACAAATCAACAAACAAACACTTTCATATGTACTGCTTCTAGAATCGGGGTCTACTACTGCAGGTAACATACAATTTTGCAAATAGTTGGGATACACTACTGCATATACCATACACTTTTATAAGTAGAATTGCTCTTTTAACAAATTTTGATAAGAAATTTTGTTGAGAAAATTAGTTTAGCATCACACACACAAAAACTAGAATAGAATTAGGTTCTAAATCTGATTTTGCCATTTACTAATTCTCCGACCTCATGTCAGTGGTATAACCTCTCTAAGCCTCCACTGCTGCAGCAAAATGGCACAAGAAATGCCTTACTCCAGAGGTATGATAAAGATCAGACATAATATACATGAACAAAGAAAGAATCATGCCTGGCACATGCTTTGCTTCTGGTACCGCAATGGTAGTATTAATAGCATTACTAGTGCTTCAGGATTAATAGACACTCCACATACATGATTCAGAATTTAAAAGTTAAAGGAAAACAGACTGCAAAAGTGTAGCAAACATCACTTCTTACCCATGAGTGTAATATTAGAGTTCCGCTTCTTCGCTTCCTTCATTAACCACCACTCGTATCCTCGGAAATAATCCTCATCTAATGCATAGTGCATGTGGGAGGGCTCGGTGCCATCTGAATGGGAGACAGCAAAAGAGAAAGCAAACTATCATTGGAGCATCGGAGGACCACCCTCCCCCACGCACATCCACACATTTCACGGAAGTCGTGTTCCAGATCCAATCCTAAAGTAGGGCAAATAAGAATAATCTTAAATAACTTGAGGATGGATGATCAAAGCATATTATTTCATCTTTCATTACCCTAAGCATCATAAAGGTCTTAAATAACAAAACTACAACTTTCTATTACAAGCAGTGTTAAGAGAAATGTGATCAACTCATACACTTGAAAATTCCTAGGACTACATTCTGTCGGGATTTAGTCTCACTGGGGTTTTCAAATCCCCGTGTCCAGCTTTAAGTTCAGATCACCTCAGCTTCCAGCTTCTAAATCCTAGATGTGAATCCTGGGCTCCTAAGCCCCAGTTCCCATACCCTATGCCTTGAGCCTATAACGTACCTTGTTATATCAAGACAACAGAATTTTGAGAAAAAAGGAATAAATACACACTCCCACTGTAAGAAAATTCTATACTAACCTCCACAGGGTGCCAAGGTAGGTAACTGACGTCAGTCCCCACGTGTTACCACATTTCACAAACTTCTGCCCTTGTTAAGAAGGGCCTCACAAGGAGAGGGGCCCTAGCCCTCTTCTTAAAGGTAAACGTCAGAATTTCTAAGAACTCCCTGCTTCTGTTTCTCTACCTCTAATTTAGCTTCAGCAAATGAAGATGACCAGTCATTATCAATTCTGCATAAAAGTTTGACAATAAAATGTATGACTTCTTATAATAGCTTGGGGATAGTTTTTGTTATGGGGTTTTGTTTTGTTTTTGATTTGAATTTTTCTTTCAGTGTAAATTAAATACCAGTACCACTATACAGACATATCTAGTGACTTGCAAGTCACTAACAGAACACAGGCATACAGATAATACTCTAAAGTTCACTATAATGGAATCTGGCCTATAAATAACAAATCATGTACAATCATTGAGAGAATTTTCTTCTTCCTGAAAACTAGAGGCCCATCAATTTTGAATTGACTCCACAAAGCCAATCAAAATGATGACAATGAAGACTGAAAATTTAGTGGTTAAAAATAATTTTATTTTTAAAAGACAAAAAAGCTATATCTCTGAAATACTGATTACTTATATTTTTGTCACATATTTTATTTAAAGCGAGTAACACCTTACATGTTTTATACATTAAATGCTTTCTTTTTTTACCTTCTCAGTAAAATTCCAAACTGTCCCTAAATGATGTCTAGTGAGGATTTGTTCATAAAAAATTGCAGATGTGTTTACTACTGATTACTTCAACTAAATAGGTAATCTAAAGTCCAAATCCTGTTTTGTATAGAAAAATGAATATTTTGACATAATATGTTAATAATTAGAATGAAAAAGGAACAATAAGGAATAATCTAAACAAAAATCAAAATCAAAAGTGCCGGTATCATTTATATACTGAAACCACAGTCCATAAGTTAAGGTACAGATTCAAAGGTTGGGGGAGAAACAATCCCGTTCCCCGAATACTCCTACCTGTTGTCTGCCCATCACCACCTATTTCAACTTTTAGAATATGCAAAGAGGCACCGAAGTTCGGCTGGGGAAAGAAGTAACAGTATTAACACTGTGATTCATTGTATGAAGGACAAAACACTTCAAGACAATTGCTAATCACTGCCTTTGGTTTTACAGATGAGAAAACCAAAGCAAAACTTCAAATAAATAGTAACTTATTCCAAAAGTAGTTTGTCAATTTTTTAAAGACCAGAATGCTGAAGGTGATTGAGGTCTATTGGTGAAATTCACCACAGTTTCTAAAAAAAATCACAGGTACCATTAAATAATTATTTTTTCTTTACCTTAAAGAGATAATCCAATATTTGAGAACGATAGGGCTCTGGGTAATTTACTAGAAGTCGAGAGGTTGCCTAAAAAAAAAAGTTTTCAAAAGAATGAATAAAACAAATCCAATCATGAATGCTTTTTCACAGTGCTTATGCACACCATCTAGCATGCCCATACTCAGCCAGCTCTTGGGCAGAGCTGAGCTGTGGAAAGTCATTTCCCAGGTTATTTGTTTGTCTGCCTTTGTTTTGCGCATTTTTGGGCAAACAGGGCTGTTGTTTGTCCAACGGCTAAAACATGGGTTCCAAGCAACAACCAAGTTACTCCTCTACTGAGATGAGGGTTGGCTGGGAGGTAAGCTTGCTAAGACTATTGATGAATCTCATGATTACAAGTTGATCTTAAGGACCTTGACCCAGATAGTGGTTATTAGAGGAAATGAAACTTAGCTTCTCTATGTTAAGGCTGTTTGTCAAATACAGCATCTTGAAGGATGGCAAGGATATTCATTAATGTCAGGTAATTTCCCCCCTCAGCATCTTGAAGGGAAGTATTGCAGTCAGTAATGCTGAAAGAAACCTTCTCTCTCCTCATCCTTATTAGAGCTTTATGGGTGCTATCTGTTGTTATTCACAATGACCACACAACGACCCCCCAGGTCAAGCTGTCCTAAGGAAACCTCACACAAGACTGGCATCAGAATGTATGAACAGGGAGTAATAGAAGAGCCAGGCAACAACACTTGATCACACCCAAACCATGACTGATGACTGCTTGAACAAAGAAATCACCAAAACCAACAACTGACCAATTATGGATACTTTAGGGAGCAATACAGGTAAGGGGAATAAAAGAGATAGGTTTTAATATGACACAATGGCACGTCCCTACGCTTGGAAGCCAGACAAGTTCAAACCACTGACACCTCGCCAGGTGCAATGGCAAGGGCCAGACCTGGTGCTCACGGGGCTGCCGTTCAGTGTTACACTCTCATACATGCTACCACTGACGTGCTGGTGGTACCCATGTTCTCTCCCTCACACCCAGACCCTCCCAGCCCCTGGCACTGACGCAGGCCCATGGAGCTACTTCCAGCCACCTCAAGCTCAGCAGAGCCCCAGCCATAGCATTTTCCCCTAAATCTGTTTCCTTCTAATGTATCTGCTATCTTAGTAAAAGAGCATCTGCCCGAATCAAAAACATAGGTCACCCTTTCGCCGAACTTTCCATCCATCTTCAGTCACCAAGACCTCCTTAATCTCTCTCAAATCCACCCACTCATCTTCAAGCCCACTACCTCCATCTAGGCCCTCCTCAATTATTAGAACAGCCTAAACGGTTTCAGGGTCTCCCGCCTGCCTCCCAGCATGCTATCCTCCAAACTACTTACCAGATTAATCTTCCCAAAACACAAATCTAACCATGAAACTACTCTGTTTAAACCTGCCAAGGCCTCCTCTCCCCCAAGAGCTTTCAGGATAAAGTTCAGATTGTTCAGTTTTATACTCAAATCCCTTAATTATTTGGATTCTAACTTTGACATTTTATCCCTTATTACGCTCACACCTTCTATCTAGTTATAGCAAACTAGTTTTCTTTCTTCTGTCTGGAATGCATTCCACACCCTCATTTGGCCAATTCCAATTCATCTTTCACCTTTTGGGTCAAACTCCATCTCTTCAAGGAAGGATCCCTCCTGTTCCTCCCCACTGCAGGAGCCTCTCCTGCGGACTGTGGACTCCCTCGGCACCAGGTGCACATCTCTACCATAACTCTTCTAACCCTGCAGCCTGATCACTGCTTTACTTCCCTGTCTCTCCTCTAAGTTCTTCGAGGACAGGGACTGTGTCTTATTCAAGTTCATAACACGACTTACTCCCTTATTCAGTAAGTATTTAATATCTTTTATGTTATCATTTGTTGCACTGGTACAGGCAATATAATACAGGCTTTGAGTCAGATGGCGCTTGCATCATGATTACGTAAAATGAGCAATGTGACCAAGAGCAAATTATCATAAAGTGGGTTATGTTACTCATTCAGCTGTCCTAAGGCTAAAATAAGAAATACGTAAAGGACTTATCACAGTAGCTGGCACACGGTAAGTTCTCAAGAAATGACAGGCACTGTACACACAAATGGTTTTTTAAAATACAGTCACTGTTTACAGACCAACAGAGGCTCAGATACTGAAGTCGGCACTCTTAAGTGAATGAATGCTGTATGTGCACACTAACCTACCCTTGACCCAAGGTAAACAACGCTTCCTTCCCCACATTATGTTAACAATATATATTATTGTTACAACAGTGTGTTTTGCTGTTTTGGAGTTACTTCATCCTCTATGCTTTCCTATCCTTAACATTGAAAGTGCCAACTTTCAGCAAACACACCACATCATTATGCTATCATAAGCCTATGTCATCCCTAATGCAAAAGCATGAGTCAATGGCAATAATCAGTTAGGAATAGTATAGCAAAACGTTGAAATGTACCATGAAGCAATAACAAATTACCAAATTGCTCATCATGCTCCCTGAATGAGGCCTGGAGCTGTTTACAAGCAGCCCAAGAAGTCTTAGCACAGTAGCAGGAAAACAGTAAGCTCTCAATAAATGGCAGGCATTGTATACCCAAACTGGAACAAGTTTTTCATCTAAAGTCCTTGGGATAACTTCCTCTCCCCTAATCTATGAAACAGAATGATATTAACCAAAATTAATCACGTGGCAGATGCCATCCTATGTGTCTTGACATCTATCCTCACAATGTTCCTACCAGGCAGGTGTCACCATATCTCAGAAAAATACCTGAGATGCAGAAAGGTTAAATAACCTGCCCAAGGCCATACAGTGAATAGGAGGACCTGGAAAAGCTCCCTAGCAATCTGCTCTAAGTCTGCGTGCAACATGCTGCCTTCCATATCAGGTATGAAAATTAAGTGAGGACATTCCAAAATTTACTACCACAAACTATGCTAGGTACCAGGGACTCCAGAAAGAAGTTAAAAATGGTGTGCAAATACAGTGCTGAGTCATTTTCATTCAATCAGCATTTACTGAACTTCTAGGATGAATAATGTGTTTCACATACAGACACTATCATAACAGATAAGAGTTTCCCACTCTGAGTTACAAAACAATTCTTCTCATTTTAATAATTTAAAAACTGAGTTAATAAACATAAAATAACGAAAGGTTTCCATTTTTCAGCAAGTTAAACAATGGATTTAATATCAAAGTAAAGATACTAGGACACATGGGTCCTCATTTTATGAAATACTGGCAATTCCAGGTTTAAACTACAAAAATAAAAAGGAGAAAGGGTGTAGTAAGAAATTAATACATTAGCCCATTAGTCTACTGTTTACCTTGAAATATACAACAGCACCTATGAGTGAGGTTGCAACATTAGGAAATAAAAGTTTAAAAATCAAGAAGAATCAGTTGGGTTAGGGAATAGGTTTTTTTTTTTCCCCCACTGCAGGTCAGATCTGTGATCAGACTACAGACCAAGTTACCCACTGGCTTTTTCATTCTGTAATGCAAGTGCCTAACTTAAGTTCTGATGGCTGTGGTATCCACTTTTATAATTATGTTTTAGGGTATGTCTATTTAAAAATATTCACCCCAGTCTCTTTGGTAACTTGCAATATTAGAGTATTACTAAGTTAAATGATGGACATTCATTATCTATATAGATCATTTCCAAATAATATAAAATGCTGAAACATTAATTACTGAACATAGGTTTACCTACTTTTGGTTTCTTATTACAGAGAAACTAAAGATATTTAGATCTGTTAGTAAACATGTCCTGTGCTATACTGGAAAACTGTACTACAGAAAAAGAAGCATATGCTTCTAGAAATTATAAAATATATTCATAAATTTGCCAATCTATAGATGCTGGTATAACACAGTTCACAACTGCTTACTTCCTAATCTTCAGTACAAATTAAGGTTTCTAAGAGTTAAGCAATCTCATTAATATATGTAATTAAAAATACTGGAAATAATATGAGAAGCAATTCTACGCAATGAAAGCAGGATGCATTTTGGGTAAGAAAACGTATGAGGTATGGAGATATATTTTTGTTAATGGAAATTAAAGTAATTTTGCCCGAAAGTAGGCAAGATGAGTGGGTATAGAAAGCTGGGAAAAGAAAGGGGGAGAGAGAATTTTACTTTGTGTAGTCAACCTAGTTGAAATAAATTTATCATAAGGAGCTCTTAAAATAAATTTTAATAAATAGTGTACTTATGTAAAACTAAAACTTAATCTTCTTTCAACTGCTAAAAAGAAATTTTTATTGGACTATTGGTATATCTTGATAAGATTGTGAAAGGTTTCTCTTCACCTTTCAAGTAATCTGCCTAAGAAACAAAGATTCTGTGTTTTATCAAAATAATAGTCTATGCTTCACATTATCTTTATCAGATCTTTAATTACTTAAAAACCTAAGTCTTCTCTATTAAAAGAGCAAAAGCTGTGGGTAGGGGGAGAGGGGTTAAGTTGGGTTAAAATAGGTAACTTTCTGTACTTGCCTACAAAATTCTTGTCATTTTGGTTAAATGGATAACCAAGTATTATTTTACAGTGACCTGTGATCCTATTTAATCAAGTGTTTAAACATCTTTTGATATTCTTGACAAAATTCCCAAAGTAAAATTCTAAATGAAGTCTTTTGACCTCAAACTAATTTGGAGATTTTCCAGAGGGGCCCTGAAACACCCAAAAGATTTGTTCTTTCTCCTTATAAAAAGCGAGACATTAAACTAATTAGGCCTATTTGGTATGTTAAATTTCATGGGAAGCATTGTCAAATAAGATGTAATGCTAAACTTGCTCTAGGCTATACTTGTATGGACATACGTAGTTATACATATTTCAGAAATTATATGAAATTCGTAGATACCTGCTATGTTCTGTATGTTATCACTTGTAAATCTAGTTATTATCTTAAAATGTTGAATGTCAAAGAAATAACCAAATTTCCTTGTCAATTGCATTACCATAAACTTCCAATCTTTAACATGGTGGTTTTTAAGTCTTTTTGTCATTTACAGTGATTTTACTCTGATGTTTTTGCAAAAGTGTTCTTCCAAAAGTGCTTCATCTTCAAGGAGACTTGTAGAAAGGACTCTAACAAGTACAGGTTCTGATACCTCTCAGATCATACCGCTGAACTGGATAATTTACAGAACTCTGTAAAGGTAAAACAAGATTCATAAAGCTGCTATCAAAAGATCAAGATTAACAGGAATTAATTACACTGGACTGAATGAACTGATGAGGATCATTATAATTTCTTACGACTTTTTACTTGAAACATTGTGGTTCTTTAATGTTTTATTTTTTCCAAACTTAAGGAAATCTTTTTTCCTAAGTTGACTATGATTTACAGCAATTTGGTAAAGTGTATCCTTGTAAACAAAAATAAAAAATCTCCCCCACCACCACCCTGATCCCTCCAGAACTCAGAAACTCTTAGTGAGAATTCTTATTTTCATAGTAATATAGTTATTTGCATAAGTTCAGCAAGAATCTGTCCTCCCTGCAACAGGACACAACTGGAAACACTGGAACGTCTACTTGAGAGAAATGTACACAGATTCAATATGACCAGACAGATCTAAGGAACTAAGGTTGACTAATGGAGTCAATAAAGCCCCTTGGAAAAAATCAGCCTGGTAACTTGCTTACAGGGTTCCCAGAAACCTTACCAGATAAGTAAGGAAGGTCACTTCCTGGCAGATGCAGGAATCTCAGGATATTTTGGGGACCTCGAGAAGAAAGGAATTCACCAAGATCTATCAGTATTGCAGGTGAAATCTGATGGTAAGTTCATGGCTTGGCTTCCTTGCCTTCAGAGAGACTTTTATTTAAGAGCCCAATCTGAGATTCCTTGCTCAAAGGTCTAGCAGAGCACACTCAAGAGAGCCCATTTGGTCAATCACTATTCTTGCTGTACTTATAACCGGGCCAGGCTGAATGAGACTAGACTTACTTTGCGAGCAAATTAGCTTTATTTTGATTATCTCTGATGAAAATTGGGGCAAAGGGGTGACTGTAGAGAGAAAAATTATGCTTCAATAGAAAACTATGGTAAATCCTATGGATATCAGATTTTTGTTCTGTTAATTGTCTTTACAGTTTGTTTCCTACCTATAAACTGACTCAATACTGAATTCTTCTCACTTCCTATATCTGGCTACAACTCTACAAACTAACGTTTTCATTTTCTCACTTTTCTGACTTGGAATTATTAGGAACTAAAACTGCCCTTTTCCTGAAGCCATGCAAGCTGAAGTGAGACAACCTGATATAAACGCCAGAGAAATCACCACAGCAGTTCACGCATGAACAATCTTCATGTCTATTGCTGTGTGAGACACTCAGAAAAACCCCTCCCCGGAGATACTCAAACTGCAAATTAGGAAAATCTTTGATTGTCACCATCTATCTCCACACTGGCTGAAGATGCTTTAAGCCCTACAACTATAAATCTCAACTAGCTACCCTCAGGATTCAGACTAGGTTTATAATCTGCCACACAACCTAACCATTGTTTTTCTTTTCTTTCCATAGAAATGCCTCTTATTAAATAGCCTGAATCAGACATCTGCACCATATAGGCCTAATTTTATAAGCACACCCACATCACTGCCTCTTGAAACACAACCCTTAAATTGAACTGACCTATTCTAAGAGAGTAGTTAAATGAGATACGATGCAATCCACCAGCTCAGGATAGGTTCACACCTACTGGCCCAAGATGTTAATCACAGTATTACGCTAACCTCTGAACAGATTCTTAGGGCCCCAAGATCACTGACCTGGTTTCAAGGTGGGGCCCTTTAAGCTTGGAACAATGTCTACAAATTGGATTTCAGACTACTGCTTGTGTAATTATTATAAGGGTGCTACTATAATCCTATTTAGATGTGTACTTCTAGGTTGTAACATGCCTTATCCCTGACTTTTAGCAAATCAGCTACTCAGGCAGTTAATGTCCTCACCATTGACTCCAATGCCTAGCCATCAAGGGTGGTTTGTTGTGTAATCCCTGGCAGGTGGTTTCTCCTTTTTTTTGTAATGTAAGTGCAAGACTTAAGCCTTGATTTCGAGGCATCCACTTCAAAGAGGTACCCCACTTCAGAGCCGGCTATCACAAACATGTTGATAGCCACAGAACTAGGTAAAGACCCAGATGAGGAGAGACCTCTGTTTTTTGGTTGATCTGGCTAACTGACCATCATTTGGGCCACTTATTTTTTCTCTCCCTCCACTTTAAATTTCCACTCTTAAGTTTTAACTTACCAATAAAAAGTAAGCCCACAAAACCCTAGGCCCTCACTGTGGACCCTAATGAAAGCAGAACTTCAGACTCCCCCACCCTGCAATCTCCCTATGTGGCCTCAGGTGTGCCATGTGCATTCCAGAATCTGTGAGTAACAAATTTTTTTTCCCAAAGTTTTCTGATGATTATGGCTGAGGGCATCTTGCAATCATAACAAGAATCACAAGGGCGGGTGCAGTCACAACACTGGTTATTGATAAGCTGAGATCAGCCCGAACCACCTACCCAGCAAAGCAAGCACTCAAGCTAATTTTGAACTGCACCTAAGGATACAAGCTGCATCTGACTCAACCCAACGAACAACCCATTCAAGAGCTCAGCCTTACCACTGTCAAATAAAATCAGCTTTAGCTATGATTTGTGCTACAAAATGGAAAACCCCTCTCGCCCAAAGGTCAGCCACCATAAACCCCATGGATCCAAAGGCAATAAACAGAAGAGGATAAAACAGAGACAAGACAAAGGTCAAATAGGAAGGGACAGGACCAAGTAAACTGTTAAGAGCCAAGAATAATCACGCTACTGTAGCAAGCTCCCAGGCCTAGGAGCCACCTGTCCTCATGACTAGAGAACCAAGGAAATTACTAGCTGTGCCGATAAAAATTTTGCATTAAGCCGGAACAACCTTCCTGTCTCCCTTAACGTAAGTGTTTTAGAATACCCACATAACAGGAACTAATCCCAAATGACACAGCCTAGAAAAGACTGAGACATGTCAATTAAATGTAATTAGTATCCTGGACAGGATCCTGCAACAGAAAAAGAGCAATAGGTAACAACAAAGGAAATATGAAAGGAAGTATGGACTTTCATTAATGTTAACAATATTGGTTGGGACCAATGTATCTTACTAATGTGGGATGCTGATAATAGGGAAAAACTGGCTGCAGGGTATATGAGAACTCTGTACTGTCTTGGCAACTTCTCTGTTAATGTGAAACTCTAAAATCAAAAATTTATCACATACAAACACACACCGAGCTCATCCCTACCTCCAGAGATCCTTGAATCAGGGAAAAAAGTTCTCTCAATAGTTAGTATGCAAATTAACTGGTGCACCTGTTAAAAAGCAGATTCTCAGACCCTACTCCGGAACCACAGTCAGGGGGCTGGAGGGAGCCCAGAGTCTATATTTATACAAGCACACCACGTGATTCTTATGCCCTCTAATGGTGGTGAGTCACTGTTTTGGTTGGTGACCCAACATTTCCCTCTCCTCGCATACAGAAATCCACCAATGAGGCACTGACCCTTCCAGATGGCAACTCACCCTTTTGGGCCTTGATCATCAAAGAGAAAAAGTCCCCCAACAGTAAACAATCCCAGACTATCAGCTGATACTAGTGTAGCCTGCCGGAAGGAAGGAAGGTCAGAAAGAAAGAAAAGGGAGGGAGGGAGGATCCTAGTTTCAGTCCTCTCACCTTCCTACAGAGGCCTTGGGGGCAACTGCTGTGCCTCCAAACATAAACCTATCCACCACTTGCCCTTTTGAAAGCGCGCAACCGCACCCTGACCTCCTTTCCTAAAAAGAGGCACAGCCAAAGCATCCCACTGGGACATCCTCTAGGCAAACAGGTGCTCCCCGGCTCCCTGGCCATCTCTGGAGCGACCCTCCCAAAATTGCCCTCTCCGCGGCGAAAAGGCCCCAGGCCCCAGGCCCCGTCGCCCAGGGTAAGGGAGGATCTGAGCCCCAGCCTTGTCACTATCTAGACCTAAGACGTACTCGGTGGACCTCCGGATCCTCATCTGGTAAACCTAACTGCCTCTACAGGTTCATTTAAGCGAACAACCGCAGGTCCCAGCCCCACAGCCGGCGCGTCCTGACAGCCGGGAGCGCGGCCGCGACGGGAGTGCGTCGAAACGCGGGGGCTGCGCCGCGGGGGCTTGTGGGGCGGGAGGGGGCGGACCCCCGGCGCCCCCCGCGCGCCCCGCTGCCCTCAGCTCACCCCCCCGCCGCTGACTGCGCCGATGCCGTCGAACTCCCGGCCCAGCCCGTCGGAGTCGTCGAGCACGTACGCGCCGCCGGGCGCCAGCAGCGCGCACAGAAGCAGGGGCACCGCGGCTTGGCGCGCCGAGCCCGCGGCGGCCGTCATGGCTTTCACTCGGCGTTGCCGGGAAGCCTGGAGTAGGCGCTCAGCCATTGTGTGGGTCACATGACTCCGGCGCCCAGGGAGGCGGGTCCGGCCGCCGCCATGATGGAGAAGGGCAGGAGGCCGCTGGCGCTTCGGCCGCCATGTTGAGTGAGGGCTGCGGGTCACTGACGCAGCCGCTGTAGTGTTGTGGGAGGGCCGAGCGAGCCTTTTCTAGACGCCCCCACGTCAGGCTCTGACTCCAGCGTTCACGGGTATCACTTCGCTGCTTCTCTTACCGCTTCACCTACTGGAGCACTTTAGCGAAGAGAAAGTGACTGTCCAAGGCCTGCCCAGCGTGGACCTCCCCCAGCATCTCCGTGCGCTTCTGCCACGTGCCGGCAGGTGGCAGAGCAAGAAGGAGGACCAGGCGTGCAGCCCTTATCCAAGCCCTAGTTCACCTGTCAACTTGGGGGAGTCATTTAGCCTTCTGAGCCTGAGTTTTGCTTATGTAAGGGGAAACAGGAAGAGCACCCGCGTGGAGGCCGTATGGCTAAGTGAAGTACAAATAAGGTAATCGGCACGCAGTAAATCTTAGCTGGGTGCGTAACACAAATAGCAAGCGTCAACTGACAAGGGTCTTCATCCTGGTAACTGCTGTTTGAATTTAGCATTTTGCTTCTTAAGCTACCTTCCACTGCCAGTTGAAATGGTTCCAGGCAGATAACCCTAAATTGGTAGGGAAGTTGTGAATTGTCCCGGGATTCCTGCCACATCCGGTGTTGGTCTGGGATTTCTGATTTTCTTGGTATTGAAGCTAATTGGAGAGACTCTTGAGAGGCTGCGGAGAAAGCATTTCTGATCCCCAAATCTCCCTTGGCAGAGTCATGGAGTTGGTTATCAGTGTCCGCACAAACCCTGGAGACATCAAAATGACAAGAAGACCCAAAGTCTGTAGGAACCTTTGTCTTCAGGGTCCTTATTTGGAACCTGATTCTTTTGCTCCTTAATTGCAAACCTAAATTTAAATGTCAAGACCACAAGAAAGATGAGAGATCTTGCCATTTGAAGAAAAGCTATTGGTAAAGTCTGATAGCAGTCTCTTACCTTATACTAGGAGGGAAAGTGTCTAACTGGGCAGTCCCAAAACACTCATCAGGCCCTTCTGATGTCTCTAGGTTCTTAATGAACAGTATGCTTGCTCTTTCCACCTTCTTAAATCCATTGTGCTTTACCAAGGATAGTCCCAGCTTGTTGCTGTTGCCCTAACTTAATTATTAGTAGTCCCTCTTTCACTCTCAAAAGTGTCCTGGCTTGGATAGTAAGTTAGGTGTAGTCCCCAGTATATTGGCCACCTGTTTTCTTGCATTTCTTCTTTTCTCTGTACAGCACATGTCTGAACTACCTTTACGACAACTACCATGCTATGGTTCAAGTCAGTGACTGTTCAACTTCCATAAATCCACCTTCCCAGAACTCATTCTAATCCATTTGTTCTGACACAGTATTTTAAGCGTGAGCTGGAGCACCAGTGGATGTAAGACACAGCTGATAAATCAACTAAATGCTAAGCTTCCCACCAGCCCTGAGATTTTATGTCTGTGATACATATATAACATATGCATAATTATGTAACTAGAAGGGAAATACCAAGGTGAAATAGAGGAAAATATTCAAGCAAAATTGGGAAGTTGAAACCAGTACCCAGCATACGTCATCCATTTACCTGGTATTTGGAAGGCACACCACAAGTATTTGTGCAATGTGTGATATTCATAAAAGAGGAAACAACATATTTAACAGAAAATGTGTCCTCACTTCCAGGACATACCACTAGTTCCCATTACTTCATAACCAAAGTAATTCCTTACCAGGGAAAGTATCTCTTGTTTCAGATTTCCAATGTATGTTCATGAAACCATTAGACAAGAGCATTTCTAATAAAAAAGCAATAAATACAAGCTGAGAAAGAGATCCTTGGACTTCAGGCACAGCACTCAAATTTGCTGAGAAATGGCAGTTATCAGCCAAGTGATTGTGTATTCAGCCTCCTGTGCTTCTGTGGTTTCAGGGTCCCTGAAACAAACAAGACAGTAGGAATGGCATGTCTCTCAGTTCTCAAATTTCAGATGAGTTTAGAAAGAAAGGACTTCTGAGTATCACAACTGTACTTCAGCCACATCAAATCTCTTAGTTTTCTAAAAGGAAAAATGTGATCAAAGTCAGATGGTCTCTTGAGAAAGATGAGATATTTTGCCATTTAAATAAAAGCTATTGATAAAGTCTGATAGCAGTCTCTTATCACACTTTAGGAAATGGTTTTAATAGTTTTAGAAGTCTGAATTAGGCTGCCAGAAATTCAAAGGCAGAAGCCAAGTCTGCTTCCTCTTTGTACTTCTCAAGTGCAGTATCCAACCCATAGTAGGTACTCAATGAATATATATATATTAGTTAAATTGAACTTAAACAAAAATCACTGTAACGATGAAGCCTCAAAGCACTGGGAAAGGATGGGCTTTTAAAAAATATGTTATTAAGACAACTGGATAACTATTTGGTAAAAGATCAAATTTTAGATCTATGCCTCCCGCCACACATAAGAATAACCTCCAAGTGGATAAAGCTCTAAATGTAAAATATGAAACCTTAAAAGTTCTGTTAGAAAATGGGTAAATTCCTGTACAACCAGGGGTCTGTATAGGACTGGGTATCTCAATACAACAAAATAAAATTTGATTTTTATAAAATCACTGAATAATCATATAAGGGGATAACAAAAAATAATTATTTACAGAAGAAGTTGGAAACATCCCTTAAAGCAAGAGCCCCTAGGACAGAAAGTATGAAGTACTTTCTTTTCATGAACTATCCTGTAATACCTACTGTTTCTCTGATCTTTCCAACATTTACATAAGTTGCTTGATTGCAGTTGTTAATTACATCACCCCGTGTTTACTGGCTTCTCTCTGTTAATTCTGACCCCATGGAAGACTCAAATGCTGTGTGGGTTCCTTTCCCCTCTCACAACCCCTCTCCCCAAAATCAGGAGAAGATAATTTAGACAATAACATGCTTTCCCACCCCCATCTCAGACTTTAATTATTGCCTTATGCTATGGACTGAATTTTTTCCCTTCAAAATTCACATGTTGAAGCCCTAATCCCTGATGTGTATTTGGAGATACGCACTATAAAGAAGTAATTAAGGTTCAATGAGATCATAAGGGTGGGGCCCTGATACAATAAGATTAGTGTCCTTATAAGGAGAGACATCAGAGTGCCCGTGTGCTCGTTCACTCACTCACTCTCTCTCTCTTCACCCCCTCCATCTCTCTCTCTCACCCTCCACCCTTTCTACCCCCAACTCCTGCCATGTGAGGACACAGTGAGAAGACAGCTGACTGTAAGACAGGAAAAGAGCCCCTACCAGACACCTTGATCTTGGAATGCCAGCCTCCAGAACTATGAGAAAATCCATTTCTGCTGTTGAAGCCTCCCAGGCTGTGGTATTTTGTTATGGCAGCCTGAGCTGGCTAGTACACCTACTATCTGTCTGTACTGCTTGCATGTGCAAACCATAGGATTAAGATTTTTTCTCAGACAACATTTTTTAAACATTTTTTATTGATTTATAATCATTTTACAATGTTGTGTCAAATTCCAGTGTAGAGCACAATTTTTCAGTTATACATGAACATATATATATTCATTGTCACATTTTTTCTCTGTGAGCTACCATAAGATCTTGTGTATATTTCCCTGTGCTATACAGTATAATCTTGTTTATCTAGTCTACAATTTTAAAATCCCATCTATCCCTTCCCACTGTCCACCCCCTTGGCAACCACAAGTTTGTCTATGAGTCTATTTCTGTTTTGTATTTATGCTTTGTTTTTTTGTTTTTGTTTTTTAGATTCCACATATGAGTGATCTTATATGGTATTTTTCTTTCTCTTTCCGGCTTACTTCACTTAGAATGACATTCTCTAGGAGCATACATGTTGCTGCAAATGGTGTTATGTTGTCAGTTTTTATGGCTGAATAGTATTCCATTGTATAAATATACCACATCTTCCTTATCCAGTCATCCATTGATGGACATTTAGGCTGTTTCCATGTCTTGGCTATTGTAAATAGTGCCGCTATGAACATTGGCGTGCAGGTGTCAGACAACATTTTTTAATCAACAATAAGTAACCACAATTATTAGACACTTTTGTTTAAAATGAGTTAAGAACAGGCCATAAACCCAGAGAGTTAGCAGAGTATTTTGGTTATAAAAAGGGAAATTTTCTTGAATATTGACACTTGCCTGAATTAATCCTGTGTTCATGATTTACTTCTACATGGAACCACTGCCACATTTACATCAACTCAACAATGTATATACTTAATTAGTTGTCTGTTGCCGTGTAACAAATTGTCCAAAGTTCAGTAGCTTAAAGCAACAAATATTTAGTACATCTTAGTTTCTGTGGGTCAGGAATTCAGGATCGCCTTCACTGGATGATGCCAGCTTAGGATCTCTCATGAGGTGGCAGTCATGACGTTAGCAGGAACCATAGTCATCTGAAGGCTTGCAGATTTGCTTCCAAGATGGCTACTCATATACTGTTGGCTCGGTCAGATCCCCACCATGTGGACCTTTTCTCACCACATGACAGCTGGTTTCCCTCAGACCAAAGGAACAGAGAGAGAGAGAGGAAGAGGAGAAATTCACAGGGTTATTCTGTCCTCGTCTCCAAAATAGCACACCATCACTTCTACTTTATTCTCTTTGCTGAGAGTGAGTCACTAGGTCTAGCCCCAACTCCAGGGGAGTGAGGAGGGAAATTGGGCTTTGCCTCTTGAAAGGAGGCGTGTCAAAGAATTTGTGAACATATTTTTAAAATCATCACATGTACCCATGTCGCATTTCAGCAAACTCCTCATATGATTATTACGTATGCAGTAATTAATATTTTGTGGGCTTATTTATAGAAATGGGTATTATAAAACAACATAAGGAATTTACTCAATCACTACAAAGATGTGCAAAGATATTTCAGCATCCTCTAAGAAAAGCGCTGAGGAGAATAAAGACGTTAGCATTATTTTCTATAAAATGACAAGTATTCCTATCATTCTTGGATTTTCACTATAATCTGAGCTCTGCTCACTCTGTGGATTCTGGTATGATCCCCAGCTTTGGGTAACAGAACCTGCTTTCACCAGCCCTGATGCCATAGAACCCACAGCAATTAAGCTGACTTCAGATCCTCCCTCCCATCTGTCGCTAGTCCCTCTGCCCCAGGTGACTCCGTTTTTTGCCAGTCATCTCTACTTCTTCTCTGCTCTAGCCTTTGAGTTGAACCTCCATAAGTATCAAATATTAGTGCGTGTCTTGTCTAAATCTGAATTAATGAATTTTTGGATCTTAAATCTTTAACTCTTAGCTGGTTACCCCTACCACAAGCAAATTCAACAGAACAGATAATTCCACAAGGATTTACACTTATTATCCTGACTTCAAAAATTAAGCTAATCAGCAGCCTACACTAACCACAACACATCAGAGGAAGCTATTTGGAGTTCATCTTCTTAACATATGGTTAAGTTATTTCAATAAATGGGCATAGCAAAGGCATTGAAAGTTATGTATGTAATTTACAGACATCAAGAAATACATATTAAATCTTCTAAAAAGATATTTAGGATATTAAAGTCTAGTCTTTAGTTTGATAACATATCTCCATTTTAATTATTACTATACTTATGTTCTGACTTAAGCTTTATGTTAAAAACATTTATAAGTCTGAAACGAGAGGCTGTATTAGCTCAACTTTTTTTTAAGAGTAGAGCCAAATGAACTAATGGTACAATGATGAGATTTAATGACTGATGCAGGGGTAATAGGGCTGTAGGGGAACAAAATTTGCCGCCCAAAATGTGTCACTTTGGCATGAGGATTAATTTAGGCTGGTTATTTTTAAAAGACAGACGACTTGGGAAGTTTTTCTTGTTACCTCCCCCTTAAATGCCTAAACGAATGTGGATAAAGGGCCTATTCCCAGAATAGAGCTATCCCCAGAGAGATCTATAAATACAGACTAGGTGTGCTGGGGGAAACTTGGCAGGGCCTTTTTTTCCCTCTGAATTCACCTATTTAAAGATAGAACACAGCCATTCAAAATCACAGAACACATTATTAACACAGAATAAACTTGGAGAATTGAATTGTTATATTTCATTCACATTAATAAATACCTTCAAAGAAGCAAACATAGATTTTTGAGATTCACTAAGACACCATGACACCAGTAACTAAGAGTTTCTAAGTTAACGGTGATATTGCCTGATTTTCAGGTTGAAAGATAATAATAACCTATACATTTAAATTAGATGGCAGCAAACGCAAAGGCATCTTTTGAACTGTATAGTGTGCTGTAAGCAGGAGTTTACTGTACAGCATTCCATCACTCTCCTGGCCTCAGGGTATACATAGAAGGCATGCTGGACACCAGCAATTCACATCACATGAATTATCCACCACTCACAAGGTGTAAAATCTATCATGCATAGAGTCCACTCAGTGTCCCACATTTTCTGCACAGCCCAGCAAACAGTGGTTCACCAAACATTTGTTTTTCCATCTCCATGTGAATAGCCCTCCTCCCCTTTGAAGGCCCAGACCACTACCCCCAATATCCTCTTTTGTCTTTAGCTGAAGATAATAACTAAGGTGAGGAGTTCAGCCATTTTGGTGGGTTACTCAGTTTTCCCGGGCCGCTCCCTTGCATACATTAAAGTTTTGCTTTATTTTCTCCTGTTAATCTGTTTCATGGCAATTTCATTCTTGGGCCAGCCAGAAGAACCTAGATGGGTAGGAAAAAATTTCTTCCTTCCCAACAGGGTTAAAGTACCCAAACCAAGCAAAAATTTGAACAGAAAGTATTTCTACCCTCTTCCCTTTTCAGAGGTTCTATTCTCCCTGCTTCCCCACCTCCCAACGTCTTACCCAGGCAACCACCCTGTACACCAGTTATTCTCAAACTTTGGGCCGTCAGAACCACTTGCAAGGCTTTTTATAATACACATCATTGAACTCCAACCCCCGAGTTTCTGGCTCCCTGGGCCTGCGGTGAGACTGAGAATAGTAGCTCTCAGGTGAGTCTGCATGTCTAAATACTGAAGACCAGAAGGGAAAGAGTGTATCTCAAGAGAGGCCAGCATTGACAGAGGGCAGCCTCGGGAACTGAGGGCTGAGCTACAGCCCTCCAGCCTTAGCAACATACAAACTCCCTGGACCCTAGATGTTGTGATGGGCTGAACTACGGTCACCTAACTCTCTGCCAAAATCCGTATGTAACTGTCAACCCATCCCCACCTCTAGGCTTGCAGGGAAGGGTACACCAGCAGTGAGGATGCAGGTGTTAGAGCAGGCAGATAGCTAGATCTGATAAGAGAAAGGAGATTGCTGGCCAAATGGCAGGAAACCACACATCATGTGAACAACAGAGGTCCTTGGGCAGACTAAGAAAAGCAGGGACATTAGGACTGATAAGAAACCACACATTTTGGAGAGAGAAGTGTCCTAGAGGCAGGCAAAGAAACGATGGGAAAAGGCACAAATCTCCAGTGTCCTAGTGTAACCTTTTGCTTACTATGCCCTGATTACCATAAAATTAGCCTTGCAAATTAGAAGTACCCACCATGCACGACACCATGGCTGTCCAGACTAAATAAGGACGAAAATCCTTCCTCCCCTTAGGAAGGTGGATCTGGAATGAAAATCAGGGAATGCAACCTCAAACCCTTCTCTCCCCCATTAATATTTCAACTATTTATCTTTGCACCCTGTGTAACCAACTTGCCAAAGACACTTAGCACAGCTGCTCACCTGAGCCTGCCTGCTCTCCCCTCGAGAGCTTTATTAGCTAGCGCTTAATAAATCCTCACTTTACTTTCTTGACCTCTGTGTCTCATGTCTTGTCTCTGAATTCTTTCTGCAATGAGACAAGAGCCTAATCTCAGCAACACAAGGTCCTTGTCTCAAGCAACCACATCTGAGCTCTTACGACTTCCTCTTTCACAACCCTAAGCCCCAGCCCCACCAGGCAGGAAAAACCTTTATCTATTTTGGGGGGCAGGAAGCTTTGCTTTATGTCAACAAGTACTCTTCCAAGCAGATTCTCTGCACCTCAGTCCTTTTCAATCTCCTGAGTTGCCTAAATCTTTTGAAACTCAAAACCTAGGTGTTTCATACTTTTCTGCCAAGAATTTCTTCTCTGAGGCAACAAATGCAAAATGGCTAATTGAAAGGTGGGGGGAAGGCTGTACAGGGATGGGTAAAAGGAACTTTGGCTAGGGAAACAAGTCAGTATTTCAGAACATACCCTGCCATGTTTACTTGCTGCTTTTGTGAACACTTTAACCAATGAAATTGCGCCAAAAGGAAAATGTGGCCACAAAGGACCCTTCATCAGCAGATTAGGCTCTTGCCCTGTCTGCCCCATGGAGAAGTTGGAACTGGGCAGAACCACATTCTCTTCCCCTTTTTCCCCATGGGCAGCCCAAGTCCCCCTCCAAGGGCCAGTGTTGAGAGTCCATTTTGTGACCTCAGGAGACCAGATACCCACACACCAGGAATGCCAACTCCCTTGAGGCAGTACCCTGAATAACTGCTAACTGGCTTTTCTCACGTTGGAGTTGTTCAAATGTCAGACACTCTGAATGCTCTGAAATTTTCCTCCTCATTAGCTAGCCCTGTGGTTGAAAATACAGTACTGCCAAATATTCTGGACTAAAGAAGCAAATTTATTAAAAGTTAAGTGTCTTGATGTGTAGAAATGATAAAGCTTCAGCACACATCGGCCACATTTTTTTCTCCTATTGAATCAGAAGGGAAAGTTTGACTGTGATTCTTGTGTTTTTTAAACAACATTCTTTTTTTTCTTTTGAAGAGCAAAATACATAAGTATTTGATGTGGATATGAAAATACCATTTCCCTAAAAGCAGAAGTATTGTCTACTTAGGTAAAGTAAGAGATTTTGAGAGTCATGAGATAACCTGTGTATAGAAGCCACAGCTAAGTGGATGGGCAAAACCAAGCAAAAATGAGAATTTTGGATTAGAGTCACAAGTACACTGAGATCATTGCTTTCATCTTTGTAAAGGCTTAAGTTTCTCACTATTAATTTTCTACATGGTCCTTAAATTTTTCATTATTTCAGTAAAAATAGAAAGTATTCTGAATTTTTAAGTTACTGTATGCTAAATTAGTTTGCAAATGTACTTTATAAATCTGAATTATGACTTTTATCATTCTCAGTGTAAGAACTCCAGAGGAAGTATAAGAAACCTATTACATTCCTGTTTCATCCTGAATAACCCCAAGGTTAAAAGTCTTGGTTATATCATAAGATCATCTTTTCCATCTCTGGGAAGAAATGAAAGAAAAAAGAAAAAAACTACCAACAGGGATCTGCAATGTCCTTTTATAAAAACAGACTCAAATTGCTATGATTACAGTTTTTTAAATTAAGTTAAATGTTTCCATCCCAAATTAATTCTGTCCTTATAAAGTAAAATTTCCTCCTCCATTTGTAATAAAAGTTTAGGAAGGCAAGATTCAAAAGTGATATCTCTGACTTATTTATATGTCAGAAGTTCTAGAAGCTAATTTCACTTCCTATTATGCCACTTACAGATTTGGCAACAACTGTCAACATGTTAATATGCTACATGAGTTTTCATTATAACAACCCATGTCTTTCTCAGATAAAATTTCAAGTTTCACAAAATTATTGATTCACCTAAGCCAGTTAGTTCAACTGGTTTTAGCACTGTCTGGCAATCTCTGAATTCTCCAAGAGGCGAATCAAAGGAGAAAATGGTTCTACAATAAAACACTATATAGATAATCCCAATGGTCCCTTTAAAAAAAAAAAAAACTTTACCACGTTGGCTACCTTGGCCCCAGGGCAGTGAACATGCTTGTAATACACCCAACCGCCATTCTCCCCTGCCATTTTTCTCCCAGGATGTTCACCACCCTGATTCCTTCTACAGCATCCTCGTCTATCTCACATATCCAATGACTGAGCCTATCTCTTTAGTATTTCTCTTGGAGTGCCTACCCATTTTTACCATTGATTTGTGATCATTATTGCTTTCTCCTTCACTCGGTGATAAACTCCTTACAGGCTATAGCTAGGTCCTATATATCTCCCAGCACAGTGAGGACACTGTGAGGACACGAGTATAATCGTTGTCTGTGTTGACCAAATAAATAAATGAGTGACTGAGGGAATGAATGAAATTCTAGAACACATTCTATTAAATAAAGCAATATAATATTGATATACAATTGTAATTAAGATGCAGAGAGAAAAGTGAGTTATAAAAATTATACTGCAGTAAATAATAAATAAAACATCTTCTAAAATATTTAAGAGGTTTCTTCTGCTCAAACTTGGATAATGTACATCTTTCTCATTAAGATGCTGCTTCCTCATTGGTTTGTGGTGAAATGTGAGTGCAATTTCCTGTCCCCTCAACAACGTTGGTTTCTTTACTGGATGCAAGCAGATTGATCGGGCTCCTCGGTGGACAAAACCATCATCTCAAGAAACATGGGTAAGTGTAAGATTAAAAAATAAACCAAGACTTTAAGTGGATAACATACTTTTAAACAGTTGTCAGTAATATTTACAACGTTTTATCTAGCTTAGGCTGTATCAGTGTGGTAATGAAAATCATTATAGGACAAAGAGAACTGGGGATGACATGTGGTTTCTACTTTGAGCAGTGGTAAGGGATGTCAAAATTTACATTTAGAAATCCTTAGGTAAAACTATCGAAATACAAAGAAAAGTGTTTATGTTCCATTTCCTCTTCAGGAAACAGTATATTAGCAAACTGAAGTAACTGGTTAAGAAGAAATCTAACAGCTGTAGAGCTATCTGGCACCACTTCCTCTTCAACACAGTGGTCGTCTAGGGATAATTTCCATACCGTCAGAAACAATGTGAAATTTGAAAATAACATTTCCATACTAATAAATATTTGTTAATAATTCTTAATAGGTGACCATCACAGTGTCTGACACACGGCAGAGTCTTAGTAAGTAGCTATTCAACTGATAAATGAATGTTTCCTGTAACACTTTTTATCTTCTGATCGTTGTTATCAGTAATTTGTACTATTTGTTTTAGGGACCTATGGGTTATCTTCTTTAGGCATTTGTTAAAAATTAAAATCAGAATTAAAAATTTATCCAAGTTTCTCAGTTCTAAAAATAATTTACTCAAATATTTCTAAAAACAATTTTCTCAAAATTTGATTAAAGTTAGAAAAAATCCCTTGGATTCACACAAATTAATTTAACAACTCTTATCTGCAGAGTTTGGTACCATATGTGAAGTGTTACTGTACCAATTATACTCTGAGTGCCTTTGAGTTCTTTGTTGTGCTCTGGATAGATGATCAAAGTTGATCTCCTTTCAGGACATGTAGGGGAAAACACAAAACTACTAGTGTTGTCATTAAAATAATATCCATTAGGGAGGAGAGTGGGAAGGGACAGACTGGGAGTTCAAGATTTGTAGATACTGATGTGTATATATAGAATAGATAAACAGTTTATACTGTACAGCACAGGGAAATATATACAAGTTCTTGTAGTAGCTCACGGTGAAAAAGAATATGAAAATGAATGTATGTATATTCATGTATGACTGAAAAATTGTGCTCTACACCAGAAATTGACACAACATTGTCAACTGACTATAACTCAATTGAAAAAAAAAAAGCTAAAGGGAATCTCTAAAAAAGAAACAGTATCAGTTAACAGTGAAGGCTACCATGTGCTTGGTACTTGGCTGCATGTGTCACCTCCTTTAATCCTCACAAGAATTCTATGAAGTGGTCGCCATCTTACACCTGTGAAAACTGAAACTTAAAAAGATGAAGAAACGCACATGGTGAAAAATTTCCCAGGAGCTGTGGAGAGCCTTTCAGTCCCCAGAGCCCACACACATAGCCACAAGCCCCCAAAGCCACTGCCTCTGTTGCCCAACCTGGAAGACGCCCAGTATCTGCTTCATCAAAGCTTTCAGTCCTATGGTCGTTTCAGTCAAGGCAGGAAATGTTTTTACAGAGAAAGAAATCTATTCCACCGAGAATTTTGTAAATCCGTCCCAAACTGTTTTTTTTCCTTTTTATCTATCTTATCTTTTTTAAGAGAAAAGATGTCTATCTGTTGAATAACATGGACCAAGGAGGAGGGGGCAGTTCCTGCCCGTCAGCCACTTCTCCCAGTCCTGCTTCTAAGGAAGGCTATTTTCATTGTTTAAGCGTTGTACCCCAGACACATGAGCCCAGGGATGGATATGATGTTGTATGTCCTCAGCGTTCCATCCATCTGCTTATTCAGTTTTTCACGAACCTCAGATGTTTTTCTAGTGTCATTTTCCTTCTTTGCTTATATTCTTTAGAAGTCTCTTTAATGAAGATTTGGGGGGGGGTCAATGTTCTCTGTGGTAGTTTATCTTAAAATGTCCTTATGTGTGCTCTCATTTTGATATTTAATTCTGTTGACTTAGTTCTGTTGAGTATACAGTTATAAGATGAGATATATTTTCATAGCAATTTGATAGTATCAGTCCACTGTTTTCTGGATTCTGGTATTACTGCTGTTGAAAAGTCCTTTGTCGGTTGAAATTCCATCCTTTGTAGGCAGTCCATCTTTTCTCTCTGACTCTTTTTTCTTCGTCTGGTGATCTGCAGCTTAATCGCGATATGTCTAAGTATAGACTTCCATCTCTGCTGGTGAGTTTGTTTTTCATCTTACTAGGGTTTGCCAAGCTTTATAAATCTGAGGTCACCGTGTCCTTCATCAGTTTTAGACCACTCTCAGCCAGCATCTTTTCTAATCTCCCGCCCGACTTTCTCTCTTTTGTCCTTATGGAACTTCAATTATACGTATGCTGACCTTTTACCTTTATCCTCCGTGTCTCTGTGGTATTTTCCTATCTCTTTAGCACTCTGATAATTTTGTTTTATTTCTTTAGCTTTATCTTGCAGGAGACTAATTCTCTCCTCAGCTGGAGCTAATCAGTTGGTTAGTCCCTGTGTTGACTTTTAATTTTAAATTATATATTTTTTATTTCTGAGAAGTCTGTTTCAATGTTTTTAAAAATATGCCCAGTCATCTTTTATAGTCTCTTGCTCCTTACTGATGTGTTCAAATTCCTTCTTTTATTTCTGCAACCATATTAACGTACTTGTTTTGTGTTATATATTGATTAATTTTATCTCTAACGTTTTCGTGGATCTGATGCTCTTCTTGTTTCTACTGAATCTCACTCATAATAGCTAATTTCTGTATGTGTGTATGTGTGTGTGTTGTCTTTTAGTGTGGTAGCACTTTTTATACATCTAATTTTAAAATCAAGGGTGTCCCTATTTGTGTGTTTATGTGTGTTTTAATCAGCTCATATTTGCTAGAACTCTATCTGAGAATATTTTAAAGCCTGGGTGGAGGGAGCTTTCCTCAAGGAATGATTTGTATTTATTTCTTCCAGGTGCCTAGACTATTTCTTTCTTTCATATAGTAAGCTTTTATTTTTTGGTGAATTCATTTTCATATTATTTAAATTATTTATTATTTGTTTCATTGTGTTTCTATGAATTACCTGTTAATATGAGAAGAAAGAAGTAAAATCATGTCATTCCTTAGGAAGGCATATATGCTCCATTTGTAGGTTATTTAGATGTTACTTGTCAAGACTTTGTTTGTTTGTTTGTTTGTTTTGGCAGGGGGGAGGCAATTAAGTTTATGTAATTAGTTTTTTTTTTTGATAGATCTACTGGAGATTGAACCCAGAACCTCGTGTGTGCTAAGCATGTGCTCTACCACTTGAGCTATACCCTCCCCACCCCCGTCAAGACTTTTTATATTTCATCTCACATAGCTTTTTTATTCCACTTTTTAACTTTAATTGCAACATAACCTGCATGCAGGAAAAAATACACATATCCTAAATGTACAGCTTGGTGCATTTTTACAAACTGAACTTGTTCATGGAATCAACACTCATATGAAGAAATACTACATTATCAAATTCTCAGAAGTCACCCTGGTGCCCTCCTCCTGTCCCTACCCAGCCCCTCCCCAAAGGTTACCACTACCTGACTCCTCTCTCCCTCTCCTTTTTATAACAATTAAATGTTTAATATGACACTCTACACGGCTGTTTGCAACAATGCAGACTGGCTTTGTCGGGCAGGAAGAAAGATGCACAATGGTTCTTCTTGTCATAAGGTGTCATATGGAAACATAACACCACATTGTCACTGAGCATGAGACATAACGTGAGATGATAATTCTCACAAGTTTTTTTGAAGCCCACATAGTTTAACACAGAGCTTAAAAGTGATGTCTTTTAGGAAGTGGAGGGTTGTTTATTTTATATCTAATTTGCACAAATGATTATTCATGTCATTCCCTTTCATTAGAAGGGGGCTTGTACTAATCCACTGATGCTACAATTTGGGTGGAAAATAGAAAACACTCTCTTCCTTCTCAACAAAGCCAGTCTGCACTGTTGCAAAAATACCTCAGATTTCCAAGGTATATTTATATAAAAGTAAGAAGACAAAATTGTTAAAAGAGTCAGGAGGCTTTAGAGTTGCCACCTAGGATTGTAGCCAAATTCTACCATGATTAGACAGGTAATTTGGGGCTGATTGCCTGACATGTATCTCAGTTCTTCATTAGAAATATAGAGTTATAATAAATAGCACAGAGTTGCCATGAAACGTGAAGTATAAGATATATGCATGCCATTTAACATGGTGTCCAGTACGCAGAAAGCCCTTCATAAATGGACCGCTACCCTGATTTCTGAAAGCCTAGATTAACTCGACCTGATCGTTCATCAGACAAGATGTACCCTTCATGCCTGCCATTTTCTACCCCTCTGCATTGCTTCTGAGCTTCACCCACGTTATTGCACATAGCAATAAATTGTTCATTTTCATTGATATATAGCTATTGTGTTAATAGACCCCAATTGGTTTATCTCCTCTACTGCTAACAGGCATTCCAGTCGGGGGATATCACAAACAGGGCTACTGTGAACATTCTAATTCTACCGCATGTCTTTTGTTAACTATATGTATGTATTTCTGTTGAGCATATACCTAGAAGGAGGGTTGTTAAGCCATATGATTTGCATAAGACCCAGTTTTCCAGCCAACAGTATGTAAACGTTCCAGGTACTCAGCATCTTCACCAACACTTGGTACTGTCTTTTTCATTTCGTTTATTCTGGTGGGTGTGTAGTTGTATCTCATTAAGGCTTTAGTGTGTAGTTCCCTGATGACTAGTAAAGTTGAGCACGTAGACCCAGTATTAATTCACTGTTGGCCTAAAGTCTGCAGGATGAAACATAGTGTAGACTTCGACCCTATTCGCAAGTGAGAACCCGCCAGAGGCCGTGAATACTCAGGGATTTTATTGTAACTCCTCGTAGAAACAAAGCTAAGACTGGAAATTTGCCAACTCCCCTGCTGTCTGTCTGCAAATATTTGTAAAGTTTGGTATTTTGCTTATTTTGAGGGCAGAGGCTCCTGGATCCCAGCACGTGTGGGATGTCTGAGACCACTGCCTGTTGCTCGTTCTCTGCAGTCAAAGGCTCTAGTGAATTCCTCCAGACCTACATATGCCTTAGGGTATCCGGAGCTTTACGACTCACTTACCTCCCTGATCTCAGCTCCTGCTTCCCCATCCCCTGCTTTTTTTTTTCTCTCTGGAAGGTTTACCTATTGATTTAAAAGGCTGGTTTTCACATTTTATTCATAATTTTAGGTGCAGTAAAGACTAGGCGATTTCAGGAATTTTCATTCTCCATTTTGTGTTAAGAGTGACATAAACTAAGGACCCTGGGTATGGTTAACTCTTCCAGCAGAATCCTGGCGTCTTGTGGTGGCTGGTCTCTTGCACGAAGGGCTCACTGATGCTTGGAAAGGGGTGGTTTTGAGGTCCTGTAGACCCCACAGCACACAAGAAGGCACGTCTTCCTTCCCCTGCGTAATGACTTTACAAAGCTTCGTGTGAAGAACCCCATCAGATAAATCATCCGGAGAACAAACAGGCCTCACTAGCACAGGAATAAAGACAGAAGTAATTCTCTAGTCTGTATGGAGAGAAAGATGGATTCTCTGTTCCCATGTGAATCTATAACATCAGACCGTTAAAAAAAAAAAACACACAACTAACCTAGTAAATAATCAGGTATAAAGGTAGGAACTAATGGTCACAGGATTTTACCCAGAACTGAGAACATTCTGCCCTCGCTTCTGCAAGAGTATGAGAAAGATAAAATAAGTCTGCCCACAAAGGAAGTAACAGAAAAACAAATGAGGGAGTATTCTCTAATTATTTATGAAGGTTCAGCAAGCTGCTATATTTTTAAATACTTCATTTTATCAAACTTCTTGGGACAGCTTTTTCTTAGCTAATAAGCTGATTTTGAAAGTGCCTTATACCTAGATTGCATATGAAATTAAAAAGTTGAAATCCTGTAATTGTACAGTTTATCATATGCTCAAAAGCATTTACTGATTACAAATCATTGAATTTGCCATCTTTTTTTATTAGCTCCTAAAATGAGTTTTTAACTTCAGTTTTGTGTTCTTAGATTACGTCCAGTGAGAGGTAGTCTAGCATCCCTGGCATAATTCTCATTTGAAATAGATCAGATATCTCAGCCTGATTTCATTCGCTGAAGTCAACTAGACAATTTTCCATTTTTAAACACCTTCAATGTAATTTAAAGCATTTTGATATCTTTGAATTAAAAGGAAATCGTTTCAAAAGTCCTGATGTCTCTTTTAAACATCTAAACTACTCTAGTTTACTTTTCATTACAGAAACAAAGGCCTTTTAAAAAGAGATAATCTCTGTGAAAACAAAGCCTTACCTATTCATGTTTGCACCAATCTCCTCTGAGTTTCAAGAAGAAAACCAAACTGAAGACAGCAGTCTGTAAAAGCTTGTGGATAACCCGGTTAATCCTCCGGGGTCCTTCACCAGCATTCCGTGATAAGAAGCACATGAACTTCTGCTCATTAAAAAAAAAACAAAATTGATCACCTTAGTAACTGCCAGGAGCCTGGATCCTGACTTCCAGCCATTGATATCTGTGTCAAAATTGATTTGCACCCATCCTTTGAAACCACTGGTGACTTAATCAGAACTTTGGAAAGCAAAGAAAAATGGAAGAAATCTTGGTGAAAGAGAATTAGATGTTGAAAACAAACTACCAGGAGGGAAACTTACCTTGCTATTTACCGTCCAAGAGCAAATGTAACAGGCATCGTAAGTAGAAAAAATGAACAGCACATGTACTGAGGACCAGCATGATCTGGATCACTATTTGTTTCCAGTGGTTTACATCTTCGTGCTAATAGTCAGTGTCCCAGCCAACATTGGCTCTCTGTGTGTGTCTTTTCTGCAAGCAAAGAAGGAAAATGAATTAGGCATTTACCTCTTCAGTTTATCACTATCAGATCTGCTGTATGCATTGACTCTCCCTCAATGGATCGATTATACTTGGAACAAAGACAACTGGAGGTTCTCTCCGGCTTTGTGCAAAGGAAGTGCTTTCTTCATGTACCTGAACTTCTACAGCAGCACAGCATTCCTCACCTGCATCGCCATTGATCGCTATTTAGCAGTTGTCTACCCTCTGAGGTTTTCTTTTCTAAGGTCCAGAAGATGTGCATTCATGGTCAGCCTGTTCATCTGGGTATTGGAGACCATCATCAATGCCGTCATTCTGTTGAAAGATGAAACAGCTGTCGAATATTGCGATGCCAAAAAGTCTAACTTTACTTTATGCTACGACAAATATCCATTGGAGAAATGGCAAATCAGGTTCAACTTTATTAGGATGTGTGTAGGCTATGCGATACCTTTGATCATCATCCTGATTTGCAACCAGAAAGTCTACCGAGCTGTGCGACAAAATCAAGCCACGGAAAACAATGAAAAGAAGAGAATCATAAAACTACTTATTAGTATCTCGTTGACTTTTGTCTTGTGTTTTACTCCCTTTCATGTGATGTTGCTGATTCGCAGCATTTTAGAGCGTGATGTGAAATTAAATGAACATGTATTTGACCACAACAAGTCTGGGAAGCAGGCTTACAAAATCTATAGAATCACAGTTGCATTAACAAGTTTAAATTGTGTTGCTGATCCATTTCTGTACTGTTTTGTAACTGAAACAGGAAGATCGGATATGTGGAATATATTAAAATTCTTTGCAGGGAAGCCTAATAAATCAGAAAGACAAAGAAAAAGCTTACTTTCTCTATCTACCAAAGATACCGTGGAATTAGACATCCTGGAATAGAACCAAGGAATTTTTTTTAAGATACACAATATTGTATCATCAAGATTATATTCTGAAAAGGAAATCTAAGCATGAAAGGGGACTAAGGTCTTCCAGTTGAGAGATTGTTTTAATCCTCTCCAATGGAAATGTTTTTTAAAGTGCACTGTATAGCACCCTGATTTTTATTAAATGAGAATTAAACAAAATTTAATGTTTTCCTAATGACTCAGGAGTGTGATTGTTGGTGGCAATTGTTTTTGTACTGTGCTCTAATCTCTCCGAGGTGAGTGAGGTGTATGGCACTGTGTGTCTTGAAACTGGTGACCTTTGTGTCTGGTTGGTGTGATTTTCTCACTCTTTCCATGGATTTCCAGCTATTGACTGTCCCTCTTCCCAGCCGCAGTACGTGCCTGTCTCCAACAACCCCAACTACTAAATACTGCTTCTGATCTTCTCGTTGGTTAACAAATACTTACAGAGCCGGCTCTAGGTACTAGATTTTGTGTTAAGTATTGGGGTTACCAAACGAATGATCTCAGGAAGGCTTCTGAAGCAAAGTTGAAGCTTTGGAAACCCAGTCACCGAGTTTGTCGGAGTTCTTTAGTAAATAGGCTCTGAATGAGAGTCTGAAGGCCTCTTCCATGAAATAAAGTACACGAGCTTTGTGAAAGTTCTTTCAGCTACTCAGAGAACCTCTTCGCTTTCTTTAAAATCACAACATTTTAAAAATTTTGATTCCTTCTAAATTTGCAGTTGAGTAAAGTATAGTTGAAATTACCAGATGTCCAATGTCCGGACAAAAAGACATTTATTATATGAAATTTTACATTCAGACACTTCTCTTGGGGCTTAGAGTATTTAGATAATCTTGATATAATATTTCCATTGTTTAATGTTATGATTGAATAAACAATTAATTGCCGCTTGTTCCTGTTAACTTTGAGAGCTTGATTTATTTTTTAAATTCGTACCAATTTTAAAATAGAATTTGTGACATACAGCACGCGGACGTTTCTGATTATCACATTTTTATCTTGTCCTGGACTTCTTTTTGCCCAGTCATCACTGTCATCATTTGTCATTTATACATGGGGCCTCTGTTCTTTTCTAGTGAAACCCATCCACAAGTTGCTATGGAAACACAAGAGCTACTATAACTCCCTGACCCGGGGAAGCCTTTGTGATAAGAAGCTGCTTTGTCTAGGTCCATCGGGTGACCCTGCATGAATCAGAAATCTGCTCCTCCAACAGGCACAGCCACACACAGATAACACATACTCACAGACACACACAAACAACCCACCTCATCACACAAAAACAAACAAAATTTCCCTGGAGCCCTTTAGCCCATGTTTGTACTGTTTCATGAGGCGTGTAACACCAACAAGAACACATATGACCTCCTTCCTTCTCAAATAATGCGCATGAGAGTGTTTTCATTTTCTTGTTTACGGAGTCAGCAGCTGGGGAGATTGTTAAGATTCTCCCTCCTCTTCCCTCCTCCCTTCTTTATCCCTCAGCCAGAAGTGACTGCCAAGGAAGCCGTGGTCAGAAAACTGGTGTCTGCATTGTTTCCATCGCTCTACTATTCTGGAAAAATCCAGATCTGACGGAGATGTTCTATTTACATCTCCTGGGCAGACAACTTTGGCAGGGGCTGGCGGGGTGGGGACACAAGAGTAGCCTCTTTTATTCTTTCTTCATAGTGTAAACACCTGATTCAACTCAAGTTAAAAAAAATATTTTGACCACTATTATTTCCTTGATTCTTTGGCATTTCATACAGCTCACTTATGGAGCACAACAGGATTAAAGTCATGTGTTTTAGTTGCATTAGCTGAATGCTCCTTTTTTGCAGGAGTAAGTTGACAACAGCAACATCAGGTCAAACTTGGGTGAGGGAGAAATGATGTAGGAGTTCAGATTCCTTGTCTCCAGAGAGCCTTTTCTTACTACATCGTTTGTTGCTGGCCAAGAAAAATCACACAGGGGCCCCGTCTACAGCCACTAGGTGTCGATCATGTTCTACTGAGGACCTTACCGTTCTTGGCTAGCTGCCACTCCCAAAGAGCAAAGACGGGCTTAGGATGACATTTTCCATCCATGAAACAAGAAATATCCCCTCTGAATTGGAAATAAATGAGGGTAAATGCTGAAATTCTGTTTGCATCTATTATTTTTCTGCTTTCTAGAAAGCTGAGTAACCATCCAATCACTTGGTTTAAACTCCATTTATCATTTTAGTATTTTTTTTCCCCATCCAGTTAAATTGGTCTGTCTACACGTGAGAGAATATGGGCTAAATTGTATAATTTCTGGAGGATTGTGGCTATAACATTGATGACTTGTGCTAATTTAGCTCTCTTACCCACTTAAGAAAATACTGGTCACCTTTCATACACAGGAAAACAGAAAACACATGAGCTATAAGCAGTCTGCAATTTTGTCTACTGTCATGAAATCATTTATTTATGAAGTCAAGATGTAATTCAGTGTATGTATGATTTCAATTTCTAATTTGTTATTGTTGGATCTCAGGACTAAAAACTTACATCTATTATTTTGAATTGTTTAAATCTGTTCTTCCCCAAGGAACAGTAATACAATCATGTTCTAATGCAACAGCATTTGCATATCATTAAGCATATAATGGCCTATAAGCTACTTTTCCTAATCTCTTTATGAAGCACCAGTGGATTTTTATACATTTAAAAAATAGGTCATGATTCCTCCAATAGTGTTGTAATTAGGTGTTCAAAAAGCAAGCCAGTGAAGGAATAGGCTAAGGAAATGTCCATGTCAGTGTTCATGCAAGCTTTAGAATAACAATATAAATTTCGTTATCTAGGAAGTATGTGCTCGATTAATTTCAAAATCAAATACAATCAAGAAATCTTGCTCTGCACTGACTGGACGCACCCCTGCTATGAAAAATATTAACTTCAGTTCTCAGTATTTCATTGATCTTTCTTGGAAATGTGATCAAACCTGTAAACACACTTCTAAAAGAATCCTTTCCAAAATGATGGCGATATTTCTAGTCTTGACCCAAGACTGTTGGTACTTACTAACAAATAGGTTCACTTGTAAACCTTGATTTCTTTTGACAGTTAAAGGCATCAAATCAAAGAATCGCAATAATGGACTTCCAAGTGCCTCTGTAGAAATGCCACAGAGAGGTACACCGGCAACCTTTAGAAGCATGTGCGTAAAAAGTGCCAGCTCTATTAAGGTTTATTTGTGCTTTTTAAATATTGTAACAATAAAAAATAATCTCTCATACTGCTCATCCACTCATGGAAATGACACTTGCTGCTGCTAAGGAAAGCTATTTTGGGTCTTTAGGGCAATGCTTTCCCTGCTTCTCTGGCAGCTCACTCAAGAAGAGAGAGTGATACCCTGTGTTCAGAAGGACTATGGGACAGAAAAGCCTAATACTTTTGTCCAGTCCTCCTTGGATGAAAGAATTGCCAAAGCAAAGCAGGGTCTGGAAGAAGCAGAGATTCTTCCTCTTGCTCTACAAATCTTGTTCTGATCCCTAAAAGGACTGCTGTTAAGGGTCTTGTTCTCATTGGTAACCAGAATTGTCTGTTGAGTGATTAAATAATTAGTTAATTAATGTAAAGAACTAAAAATAGTGCAATTGTGCTCTTTGTCCTAAGCCCAGAGTTCAGTTTCTGAAACCCTTTGAAACTATTTGTATTTTCGATTGAAAAATGTTAAGGTTATATGGGGAAATAAGGTTAAGGAGAAATAGTTTTCTTTTAAGAAAGCTTTTTATGAATATTTGTATTAATATTTTTGTATTTTTCAAAGTAAAACAAAAACAGATACTATCTACTATGACTTTTTTTTCATCTTAAGTTGGTAAAAACAGGAATTGTCACATTGACTTCCATCTATCATTCCTTACTCAAGAGAAATTTTTTAAGCTATCCTTTAGTAAAATGTCCATAAATTGACTTAATTTTGCTGCACACTATATACAATGGCATGAGTCTCTCTATTCTCTATAAAGAACGTTGCTGCCTTTTCTTTAAGTCAACGCAATTGTAACTTCCAGCCCACATAACCACCAAGCTATAGGAAATTCCATCTCAGTCATTGCTGGGCTGTCTCCTTTCAAGTTCACACCAGATCACAGAGATTTACATGATGCTAAGAAAATGGAGGAGGGGCCTTTGATTTCCCATCTCTAAGCATCACCAGTGGCAATGACATCAGCTAAGCTTTCAGCGATTCTTTGAACCTTGGTTATTCTTTGCTGCCTCCCTGACTATCCTGGGACAAAGTTGTGAATGAAAAAATACTGCAAACCATATCAGTAAACAAAGAATGCTGAAGCCATCAAGTCACCCCTCAGTGAAGACAAGCCTGTATCCCAGCCTCGGCAGCCACTCACAATGGTGCACCCTGAGGGGACTCAGAATAAGAAAGGGCAGGGTAATGGCCCTAGATAGCTAGGTGCTTGTCAAAGGAATGAAGTCAGTGAGCCCAAATGTTTGCTTCCTCCCATACATAGAAAAGCCTAAATTCTTTAATTTGAGATTCCTGGTTTTCTTTAGATAACAAGCAATCTTTTATTGTTCCCACTACCTGGTCTTTGTTGTAAAGCTCCTATATATCCTGGCTCCTCCCCTACCTCTTCGGAGCAGTCTCTCAGAGCGACCTGAATGGTTGTCATCCCAGCTTGAGTCCTCCCACCAAATGAAAAATAATTCTCAACTTTTAGGCTGTGCATTGATTTCAGTCAACACAGTGTTCATTGACAAGAACTGAGTAGAAGCCAGCTAATGACCCAGACTCTTATGCATCAGGGAGATGCAGGGAGATGCAGGATTCCCTTCAAAATCCATGTGGTTCTCGACTTCAGGAGTGGAGCAAGTACCTAAGTTAAGCCAATCAAAGTGTGAAGGAAAAGCCGGGCTGGGCTAACAAGCTAACTCACAAATCTAAGTGTAACAAGTGTCGGATTACTGATCTGAATTCTGCTGGGCTAACTCGTAAATCTAAGTTAATTAGTGTTGGTTTGCTGATTCCCTGTTCATGTTTTTTTTGCTAGCCAGCTGGATTTTCAGAGACATATCTGGCCTTGAAATGTTGATTTGCTGCCTCCCTGCCTCTACTTTTGTGACAATGATGCTGCTAAAGCTGTTCCATGCCTATTGACCGAATACCCCACCCTTGTAATTAACCCTATAAAACCTCATGCACACGTCTTGAAGGTGCTCAGAGCTTCAGAGCAGAAGCCCCTCTGAGCCCGCCGGTGTAATAAATCTGAGTACTCCAACCCTCCGAGTGGTGCTTGTTGGCTGGCCTGTCATTTCCGTAACAAAAGTAGTTCAATCCTCTGGAATAATGATGGCCATGTTGTGAAGAAAAAGCCCAGCTGGGCTAACAAGCTAAGTCACAAATCTAAGTGTAACAAGTGTCAGATTACTGATCTGAGTTCTGTTGGGCTAACTCATGAATCTGAAGTTTAGTGTCAGTCTATTGGGCTAACGAGCTCAGTCGCAAATCTAAGTGTGATAAGTGTCGGTTTACTGATATAAGTTCTGCCGGGCTAACTTGTAAATCTAAAGTTTAGTGTCAGTTTACTGGGCTAACAAGCTAACTCGTAAATCCAAGCTCAACAAGTGTCAGTAACGTGATCTGTTCCAAATTGATAAGCTCCAATGTACTGATTCCTTGGTTTTTGTTGTTTGAGCCTTATTGGCTAATAGCCCATACTTGTAATTAACCCTATAAAACCTCATGTGCACGTCTTGGAGGCGCTCAGATCTTCGGAGCAGAAGCCCCTTTGAGCCCACCGGAGTAATAAATCTGAGTACTCCAACCCTCCGAGTGGTGCTTGTTTCTTGGCTGGCCTGTCATTTCCATAACAATGTGACTTAACCTGCTTAGAATGCTGGGACAAAGGCTCTTTCTTTCGCTCGGGATGATGTCACATGCAGATGAGATTCCTGAAGTCTCTGTGATCATGAAGGAGCCAATACATGGAAGAAAGGGGAGCTCAGGGAATCAGAGCACTGGAGCTGGGTCCTCTGATACAGTGGTTCTCTGCGCACTGCAGTTACCAGAACTGTATAAGCCTCCTTTTTCTTCAAATCAGTCTGAGTCAGGTTTTTTTCCTTCCTTGAACCCTAAAGAGTCCTAATGGAATGTGGATTGTGGAAGTGAGAGTGATGTAAGTTCCAGGCTAAGATCATTGAGTAAACAGGGCTGAAGAGGTGTGGTGGAGAGGGCCATGGGGACAGCTTGAGCTTGGGAAGTTAACAGCCCTTGTTATTAAATGGTAGCAAAATAACTGCTTAAATTGTTCTCTGCTACGTCCTGGTTCTCAGAAAGTGCCTGCCAAGGCTCTGGCATCAGGGAATTGTTAGGAAAAATTCAAGACATTGGAGTCTTTGGGCTTCCTCTTACAGACCTGAATAAGGTCCCACAAGAAAAAGGTACAATAATATAATTTTTTGTGAGAGCTTTCTTGATATATTTTCAGATCTAAAAAACACTGGGGTCCATCCAGGGGCCCATCCACTGAAGCAATGTGTTTTCATGCTTCAAGAAAAGGGAAGATTATAGCTAGAAAAAGGAAGTCAATGTTAATTGTGAGTCATTAGTGAGCAGAATTTCAAAAGCCAAACATTATGAAGAAAGAATGTTTTTTAATCCCTTAGGCTCCCATTTCATATCAAGAACCAGGCCTAGGTGATTTAAATTTGGAGTTTTCTCTAAGCCAAGGGAAGTGATGATGCAGTTATGATGTAAATGAAGTTCCTATTATGCAAGAAAATAGAAAAGCCTGGCCTCAGACCCCAGGGCACTGTAGGGAGGAGGCAAGGAAGAATCCAAATGAGGACCTTTGAGGCAAATGTTGAACCTCATGGCCTGCAGAGCAAAGGAAACTTCACAGTGGGTGGGGGAGAGCAGTCAGTGCTGGCAATCTGCTTTCGCTGTAGGCAGCAGCAAGCCTCTGGGAGAAATCCTGTATTCATCTTGATTCACTGCAATGTGGTACAAAACTAGAGATTAACATACAGTTGTGCAGGTTGAGCATTGCACAAGAAATCCATGTCTAGGTGGAATCATTCATTTCACAGATCACAGATTTGCACATTTATTATGGCAGTTTTAGAGCATATGGCAACAAAGTGTTCTAAAAAAAATCAGCATGACAATTTTCCAACACTGGAAGGAAAATGTCTTAAGGAAGAAACATCTTGTTCTAATTTGCACGGACTGCCATGTGAAGAGCTTACCCTGCCTTTCCCCTGGCACCACAAGATTATGTAAGCCTCTTCTACTCCAGAACCTTCATAGGAGGAGCTAGGATGGGTGGAGTGTATTTGAAAGATTGAGCATTTAACCCAAAGTAGCTGAGTTAACACCGTGAGACACTTGAAGCAGAAAGAGTTGGAAATATCTTTAATTCACAATCAAAGTAATATTTTCACCCTGCTACCCAGCCAACTGCTGATTCAGACCAGTAACAAAAAGTAAAGCGACTTTTTGTGTGCACGATTGAGTCATAATGTGGTTATTGTCTCTCGGATGCCCAGGCTTTGGCTGAAGGTGGCCTGCTGGAACAGAGAGAGGAAGCATACCTTTCTTTCACATAACCCTGTCTACCTGTGACCTGTTACAGGCCAGGTTGACTACAGGTCCAATCACAAGTACACTTGTTCTCAAAGTAAAATGTTTATAACTTGGGAATCTTGGTTTAAAAGACTATTATTCAATAAATCTGAGCTGGGCACTGAGATACTGCATTTCTAACAAATTCCCAGGCAACGCCTATGCTGCCAGGCCCCGGGTCCAGGTGGCGAGTTGCATGGTTTGAGTCTAGAACAGTGGTTCTCCGAGTTTCACAGAATCACCTTGAGGGCTTGTTAAAACTTTGTAGTGGGCCCCTCTGATGTTCTGACTTATAGTAAGAAATATGTGTTTGGTCTTGGTCCCCATTTCCAGCACAGAGCTCCTAAAACCCTTGTAATTTCCTAAGTGTTGTCGACTGAAATATATGCGCAGCCTAAGAGTTGAGAGGTATGTTTCATTTGGCGGGAGGACTCCAGCCTCTCAGATGCTCTGAGGGACGGCTCCGAAGAGGTGGGGGAGGAGCCAGGACACATAGGAGCTTTACAACAAAGACCAGGTAGTGGGAACATTAAAAGATAACTTGTTAACTGAAGAAACCCGGACATCTCAAGTCAAAGAATTTAGCGCTTTTCTATGTATGGGAGGAAGCAAACACTTGGGCTCACTGACTTCATTCCTTTGACAAGCACCTAGCTGTCTAGGGCCAGCATCCTGTCCTTTCTTATTCTGAGTCCCCTCAGGGCGCACCACTGTGAGTGGCTGCCGAGGCGGGGCTGCAGGCTTGTCTTCACTGAGGGGTGACTTGACGGCTTCAGCATTCTTTGTTTACTGATGTGGTTTGCAGTATTTCTCATTTACAGTGATAAGAGCCCTGGAGTGTCTCTTTTTCTAATATTTGGCCTTTGACCCATCCCTGAACCAGGGTTCCTGAAACCTTTGGTGACAGGAGCGTCTTTGTTTTAATGAGGTGGCTGGGTTTCTGCTGGTTGGCTCCTGGATAAAGGCCAGCACCTGGAAGAACAAGCCATGATTAGAAGCTTGGAATTTTCAACCCCACCCTCCATTCTCTTGAGAAGGGAGAAGGGCTGGAAATGGAATTCATGATCATGGCTCTAGAAAAATCCCCGAAGTATGGGGTTCGGAGAGCTTCCAGGTCGGGCAACAAATCCATGCCAGGAGGGTGATGCACCCCAGCTCCACAGGGATGGAAGCTCCTGCGCCTGGGACCCTCCCAGGCCTCGCCCTGTAAGTCTCTTTGTTAGAGCAGGCAGATAGCTAGATATGAGCAGAGAAAGGGGGACACAGGCCAAATGGCAGGAATTGGGCAGAAAGGAGGGGCACGGGCCAAATGCAGGAAAACATACATCATGTAAGCACTAGGGGTCCCTGGGCAGAGAAAGGAAAGCAGGAACCTTTGGGCTGATAAGGGATCACACCTTTTGGGATGATGAGTGGCCTGGAGATGAACAAAGAAAGGTGAGAAAAGGCAGGAATTTCCAGTGTCTGAATGTAACTTTTTGCTCATTATGCCCTCATTTCAATAAAATGAGCCTTGCAGATCAGAAGTACCCATCATGCACCGACGCCATGACACTTCCGATCCAGACTATATAGGGACAAAAATCCCCCCTCCCTTTGGGAAGGTGGAGTTGGGATGATAATCAGGGAACATGACCCCAAACCCTTCCCTCCCCAATGAATATTCCACCTATACATTTTTACACCGTATGTAACCAACTTGCCAAAGAAACTCAGGGCAGCCACTCACCTCAGCCTCCCCGCTCTCCCCTTGACAGTGGACTATCCATCCCTTAGCAAATCCTCACTTTACTTTTTTAACCACTATGTCTTGTCTCTGAGTTCTTTCTGGGACCAGACAAGAACCTGGAACACCAGTAACGTCCACCAACAACACCTGCATCTGTGTCATCTGTTATCACATCCTTTAATAAACTGGTAAACATAAGTGTTTCCCAGTTCTGTGAGAGTTCTGTGGGACTCTAGCAAATTAATTGACCTGAAGGCAGTTACAGAAACCTCTGATTTGTATCCAAATTGGGCAGAAGTTGTGGATAACCTGGACCTCTGCTCCAGCCTAACACAGCCTCTCCCAGGCCCTTCTTTGTTAATTACTACCTCTCAGAGAGAATGTATTCCCCACCCCCCCACCCCACCCCCGCCATGGGAAGGTGCAGTGTGCACAACCTGTAGGCAAGGAGTGTACCTATGGGTCCCGCCCACTCCCAGGGCCAGTCCCTGCCTGCAGTTTGCTGAGAGACAGAAGTCAGCTCCCTTTCTAGAAATGAGCTTCAAGTTTTGCATATTGTGGAGGTAACAGGGATTGTATTTAGAAGATATTACGTGGTTACACTTTCCATTCCCATACGAGTGATTTTCTCTCAGAGCCCATGTATCATTAAAGCCCCATTTACTGCCCAGGAAAAAGAAATAGGTACCAAAAAGTCAGAGTTCTTAAAAGAAGATATTACTTGGTGATGCCCCACTGGGTATAAGGATGAAGCAGATATACCTTCTGATTCTGGGAGGAAGCCGTGGGGTAGAGAAAGCTAGAGCAAGAGAGAGGACGTCCCCGGGGGTCAAATCAAGAGAGGTGAAGAGGAAAGACAGAAGCAGAGGAAAGACTCCTGCCCCACTTCCCGTTTGGGGCTTGGGGAGGAGACCTCCTTGTGAGGCCAACTGATGCCCTGCTAAGTCCAATGACCCCCCATTCCTGGGCTCTCAAATGTCTGCCTATGATTCTTCAAAAGATAAAGTACATTCTTTACTTGGCGTGTTTCCCCTAATAAACAAATAGTTCCAGGTAATGCCTAATCTCACAACAGCTCAGGAATGCTTGTTTCAGCCCACCTTATCAGAGTCATAAACACGCTGCCTTTCACTGACCCTAAACCTCTTACCTCACCTACGATCAATCAGAGACCCCTGCACACGCCGAGCAGGCGCCTTGTGACCCTACCTTACAAAACACCCCAACAACTGTCCCTTGGTGCTCACACAGGCACCTCTCACCTGTGCGGCCCACTGTTGTCTGTAGCAGCATAACTATTAAACTTTTCCTTGTCTTTAAGCTTTTCTCAGCCTCTGATAAATTCTTTTACCAACCCGTGCCACCGCCCATCGCCGCATTGTGTTCCCACAGCACTCCCTCAGGAAACTCCTGCAAAAAATGAGAAAACTGCAACAGAACAGAAAAGTAGACATGACGGTGACACAGATGCAAAAAAGACCTATCTGGAAAAAGGTCAGCTCACGCAAGGCAGGGAAGGTGTCCAGACACTCTCACGTGCTCCCAGGGGTGGAAAGGTAGGGAAGAGCGCGGAAAGCAGGAGGAATGCCATGGGTCACTCTGCTGGGGGAAAATGACCTTGTGACAGAGGCTGTGCCATGGAAGATGCAGACTCAGGATGGAAGGAGGCAGCTGAGACCCAGAAGACCTGCAGCTCCAGTGAGGACCAAGGTAAGGGGGATACACTGACTCAGTCGGCCACCACGTCGCAAGTGCGGTGTCAGCAGTTTCTACCAGGAGGATTCCCAACGGATGGACAGACATCATCTCAAAGGCCACAGAGGGCCAGAGGACAGTGCCAGGACCAGCGGTGGACATCACCGCCTTCCTCACCAAAGAGGACAGGTTATCTTTCCTTCCCACCCAGGAGCCATCATGTCAATTTCTAAGAGTCCTAAGAGGAAACAGGAATCTTGAATTTGAGTATTTATCTAAAAGGAGCTAAACGAATCTTTAAAGACTGTTTAAGCCAGCAGAGATTGAAATACCCTCCATGTGCAAATTTAAGGGTTTTTTTCCCACCTTCGGGGGGAAGGGGGGTTGGGAGGGTGATAATAGTTTCTTCCCCACAGCCAAATGTAGATGCATAAATGTGTTTTTGAAACTCAACAAGTATTTGGCAAATTGTGCGGGATTTTGCTGTTACGTTCATGTCACATAAGCCTAGTTTACCTGAGCTAAAGTTTCATCCACTGGAAAATAATAGCAGAAAACAGAGCTACTGTGAAGAGCCCAGCAGCAGCATTCTGGTCCCGGGGCACTGGAAGTGTGGGTGGGTAGATAACAAGGAGGACTGAGTACTCTTCAAAATCCTTCCTCTTCACTTCAAAACTCATTTCCCCCACCTCGGGCATTCATCTGATGACAATGAATCGTCCCTTCCAAGGAGCATACACATAAAGTTTAGAATGCTAATAACCACAACACCTAGCACCTCAGCTTACTTACAGCAGGCTTGGAATGGCGTTTATTTGGTCATTTGACGTGCTAATTAGATTTGAAGAGAGATATCCTGAAAATTACATGGCTTACTTGGTCAATTTGAAGAAGGGAAGATGAGATGAGATGTCCTAGGAATATCAATGCAGCTACAAGGGCCGGGGATGGTCTTTCTTTGCAGGACCTTTACTGCACGGAGAGCAGACTGCCCGTCTACCATCCTGAATGTGCTGGAACAGAGGATGAGCTCACGCTGAGGCGCGACTTTCCCCATGGTTCCAGCTGAATTGGAAGTTCGGCCACTGTTCCTCCTTTTCTAAGTTTAGCTCTAGCAAGGCCTTTGAAGAACATCTGGTACAAAATCCTCCTATTACAGGTAAGGAATCTGAGCCCACAGACGTAAAATAATTTACCAAAGGTCACACAACTTCTAAATGACAGAGACTGGAATCAGCTGCAGGTCTCCCAGATCAGGAGTTTTTCCTTTACACCTCCTGGATGCAGGTGACAAACTAACCCGTCAGAGTTGGGGAAAAAACTTACTGGCCCAGAAAAGAAAAGTCCTGGGGCAATTTCAGACATGGCTGAATTCAAATGCTCAACTCAGGCTGCCAGGAAGATGCGCGCACCATCTTCAAGTTCCACATTTTGCTGTTTTGACTTTTATGTCAAGTCAAAGACGGCTACCGGCATCTCCCGGCTTAGGTTCCACAGCAGCATATCAGGTGGGAAGAGAGTCTCTTTCTTGATACTTCCACCAAAAATGGTTTTGGTTCTGTTGCCGAGTCCAAATTCGTTCTGCTCGCCTCATGACAGGCCAATAAATCGGGAGATGAGGTGATGGGGCAAGGAATAGCGACTTTATTCGGAAAGCCGGCAGACCCAGGGGTATGGCAGACTAACGTCTTGGAGAACCATCCTGCTCTAGTCAGAATGCAGGCTCCTCTTATACAAAAAACAAGGGAGGGGGTGTGGTTGACTGTTGCAATCTTCTTGCTGCAGGCATTCTTTGTTCTTGCAGCCATCCCCGTGGGCCAGGCCATGGTGTCCCTGTAAACCTCCAACAAAACAAAGGTTATTCTCTGCTACAGTTCCCCTGCCTTTGTTCCCCACTTTAAACCCATCGCTGTGGTTAGAGGTGTAGGGTTCCCAGTTGCCTCGTGGACCACGCCTATTCCTGGAGGGTAGGATGGTCACACCCCAAGCTCAGAGGCTGCAAAGAGAAGAGAGAGTGCCAAGAAAGGGAAAGTCAGACTGTTGTTACCAAAGTGAGGAGAGAAAAGAGTCTGTTTCTATGACGGCATCTTTCTAAGCTGTGAGGTCCAGATACACCTGTGACACCAAACACACACCATGTGTTATTCTCAACTGAAAGAAATGTTAGTTTATTTAATCTTATAAAAGGGAAGAAATTAGACTTCTTTGTATAGACAATAGACACCTTCCACAATGTCCATTGTGGAAGGTAATGTCAGCAAGGATCCTGGCAGGCAACAGAGTGCTCGCTCGAATTCTGACAATCTCAGAGAGTTCAATAAAACAATAGTTACAACAGCAAGGGCAGGTCACAGGGGAGCCACAGGGGTGGTGCAGTACGTGGGATAGTGACATCTGGGCTCCCTGACACCCCCGCCCTGCAGGGGCAAGAGGAGGGAGTGGTTCCCAAATCCGTAGGCACAGAGGACTGCCTGGAGGGGGTGGCTGGACTGAAGTTGTGACCTTTAATAGGGGTACAGCCTCAAAACAGGAGCTGGGGAAACAGCAAATACCCAAACCATCCTCTCCTCCCTCCCTCCAACTTTCTGCAGGAGCTCCCTTTTGGATGCCCCATCAGGAGGCTGGAGGCAAGGAATCCCATCCTGTGCTTCATAAACTCAGCCTCACGGGGCACAAAGCTGGGCAGACAAGGATCAAGATTGGCTCCGGAGGAGGAACAGGCAGTATTCAGCTTCTCAGCTGGACTTACACTCCATTCATGTGCCAGATCAGGGAATATCCATGAGATGTCTGAACACATGCCTTTGTCTGAATTCTTAAAATGCAGCATCACCTGCTAAATAAGCATCTATGATACAAACCCTCTGAAACGGATGGGATTGTGAACACACGTGACAACAGCAACAGTGCGGTCCACTGGGGCTTATTCTTAGTTTAGGGTCAAAAGCCTTGTTCTAGTGTTTGTTCCTTTGCTCGTTAACTTTGTGGTCATGAGCAAATCAGATAAGAGACCCGGTTTCCTCTTCTTTAATACGAAGATAATGTTTCCCTTGCCCATCTGATGGTTATTTGTCATTATGTACAAATGAAATATAAGATACAAAAGTGTTTGGGGAGTGATAAGGTACTCATTTCATATTGACCGTTGCAACACTTGCATGTGAGTGTAAGAAAGAATGTTTTACTTATGGGTATCAATTTTTGTAATTCTCACATCAAGAAAAATGCCCACTTGACTCATTCTGTATGTGGCAGTATTTTTTAACCATGTGAGGGCTGAAATGAATTAATGAGAAAGTAACCTCCAGTGCACTCCAGGATTTCATTAAGGAAATGACTTACTGGGATTCTGCTTATTGCTGGAGAAAAAAAAAAAAAAAGGTTAATCGAGTTTGCTGCCTGACACTGTGGCTTATTGTCTGTGTATGAGTAGGCATAAGCGCAAAACGTCCGTGTGTGTCCCAGCGAGTTATGAAAGTCCTTTGAAAGCAGTATGTTAGCCGTGGACCTTCCCGCTATCTCTCCCCTGCAGTTTGCTGAGAACGTTTTCCATAATATAACTAGGCTTATCACAATTCATTTCTGCACTGCGGGCTCCTGGGGCGATTGCCTAGATCTTCAAACCCCAGATTTGGAGCTGTGGGTTGATTAAAAGCCACTTTAGAGAAAATGGCCACGCTCCCCTCATCCCCTCTCACTTCCCCCTTCTTCTCAACCCCCATCCCTCTATGAATATTCTGATTCCTAAGACTCTTTCGATCAGATTCCCTTATCTTCCCTGTTTCTTGGGAGCTCATCAGTGACAGCGATCATGGGTACACTGAGTGTGCTATGTACTGAGAACTCTACACCCAATATTTTACTTAATCTCACCAACCTTCATGTGAAGTAGATGTTGTTATCTCCATTGCACATGAAAGGATTCAAGTTTGGAGAAGCTAAAAGCAGAACAAGAATTTGAACCCAAACATCTGAGTCCAAAGCTTGTGACCTTGACCACCATGCTGTATAGCCTATTTCCATGTCATTCTAGCAGACTTTTTTTCCTCCTTTCTCTCTTACAGTAAAGTCTGACTGACCCCCATTGAAGAAGGGGTCTTACTCTGATCAAGATGGAGAAGGGGTTTTATTCCTTTTATTTCAGGGAAGACATTGATGCAGGATAACGAATGTGGGGTGTGAGGAGGACCGTGTCCCAGGTCTCGGTTGAGCCCCTGGAACGTGCCCCGCCAAGTGTGGGCCGTTGACTTTGCGCAGGAAAGAATTCAAGTGCGAGCCACGTTTGAATAAAGATTTATTTAAAGAGATACATACCGCGTAGAGCGTAAGGCAAGAGAAAGGCAAGGAGAGAGGTGTGGGAATTGGGTGCTCAGGCTGAAGTTAAAGCAGGTACACACTCCATAGACAGAGTGTGTCTCCAGAGAGGAGGGAGCGGAAAAAGTTCACTAGGCGTGGTGGTGTCAGTTTTTATGGTCTCAGTAGCTTCGCATGCCTCCAAGTGGGACCATTCCAATTGCCCCGGGGAAGGGGCTGAGATTACCAGGAATTGGGCCACAGTCCATTCTTTGGCCTTTTGCGGTTAGCCTTGGGGCTGTCATGGCACCTGCGGGCATGTTACAATGAGCATATAATATAGCTCAAGGTCTACTAGAAGTCAAACCTCTTAATCCTCAAGGCCAACTAGGAAGTGAATCTTCCACCATTTTGGTGTAAAATTGCTTTCATTCCTTGAGTGGCTGTGCCCTGTCCCCTTCCATCCTGTCTCATGTACCCATTGTAGATTTACTGCAGGTACCTTACTGGGAAAGGGACGGCCACGGTCCCCTGAGGGCCACATGTTAACAGCTGAGAAGGGGACAATCGCATTGAATTGCTGTCCTCTGTCAGTCACTATGAAGTCTAAGTTCTAATTACTGTGATATCACATAAAATTCAAGGCCATCAGCAAGATAAATGATCAAGAGGCAGAGTACTCACCTTTGCATTATGCTGTTGTGTTTGAAAAAAAAAACACAGAATTTTTAAATGTAAAAACGTAGGAGAATGCGCCATGCCTGAGAATCTATATATGGAATTTAATCTATTTTTCCTAAATGATTTGAAGCCCAATGATATAAACTTTACTCTTGGTAAATTTCCCCATCAATTTCATGCTGTCCATATTTCATTTTCTTTTACTTCTTAAGTATGTTGTCAAAGTGGATGAGAAAAAAAAAATGTATACTCATCTGTTTTAAATGATATAAGGGACAGTGAACAATTTAATAAAAGAAAAAGAAAACACTTGATTCATTTATTAATCCTTTGATGAATTTTTGTCATGTGCTTAATTTTTGCCAGGTGCTGGGAGCCCTGGGAGGCTTATCGTCTAGTAGGAGATCCAGGACAAGCAATGTAATACAGTGGGTGTTACAGTAAGAGTTAAGTGAGAAGGGTGGGTGGGCATGACCACGACTGGCTCAGTCTCGGAGGGTCCAGGGAACATCCAAGATAATGTGCCGTCTCCTCTGGGATCTAAAGCCTGGGTAGGCATTAATCAAGCGTGGGGAGGGTGTTTCAGGCTGAGAGGCAGCACAGACAAAAGCCCTGCTCCATTTTAAGGAAATGAAAGTCGTTCAGTGTTGTTGGAGTTGACTGTGAGGGAGGAAGTGGCCAAAGATAAAGAATGGAGAGAAGCGGAAGTTAAATCTCACAGAGTCTCTTAGCTTAGATACATAATATGGGCTTTCATATTAAGGTCAGTAAGTAGCCGTTAGAAAGTTTTAAGCAGTGAATGACACGATCAGGTTTGTGCTTTAGGAAGATTATCCTTATCTCAGTGTCCAAGAGGACCCTGGTCTGGGTTAATGTCCCGGTGGGGTGTCACTGACCTTCATCTCTGAGGAAGCTGAGCCCTTATTTTCCTTGCCTACGTTGGGCCATAGATATTAAATACAGCTATGTTTAAACTCTGCATACAAAAAAAACCCATATTCAGGTTAAGTATCAATTCCTGTGAGGACGAATTGTGTGTCCTCCCAGAGTCGAAGATGTCTGTTGTAATCTACCTGCTACCAAAAAGCTGGCCGATCTCCTTGGTCTCTGCCGCTGGCAAGATGGGCATTCAGGAGCAGCAGTGGCTAGATCGGGGAGGGGGGCCCATGCCAATCTCTGTCTCTGTCCTGGGGCCCACTGTCCAGCACAGTCATCCTTTCCTGCTGATTATTGAGAGACTTCTCTGCAGTGAATGTTCTCTGTCGGACAATAGTGTCTGCATACTTGTGCCCAGGCCCATAGGTCAGTCTACGTACCTCTTCCTCAGACTTTCTTGTGCCTAGTTTTCCAGTCCCATTCCTTCCAGACTCTAGATCAGCCATCCATACAAAATGGATAACCAAGTCTACTGCTGATCAGTGTTCTGTTGGGTAATTCCCTGTCTCTTCCTTGGTCCTTGGACAGGGCTGAGATGCAGCTTTTCTGTCTTCACAGGGGATGAACATACAGAGTTGAGCCATCAGTCACACATAGTGGCAGCCTGCTGGCTAACAAATCCTCACACTGGCTCTCCTTTCATCCCTTCTGCATTCCCCTGGTCCTGATCTCTGGGATTATACGCAAGGCCTTTGCTGTAAGCTGTGCTTCCAAGGGAGCCCAGGCTAAATGGTTGGTTTCAGGAGTCAACCTAGAAATCGAGCCATAAGGACAGGATTTTCAAGCTATATTACTAGTGGAAGTTACTAGTGCCCTGTGTGGAATGCACGGGAGCTGGCTGAATATTCATCCCAGGCTGTAAATGTTTAACTATAACATCCTACTAGTAACAGCTATAAAGAAAATGCCTAAATGTTCTAGATATATTTTCTCATCCTCACAAGTTCAAGGGGCAGGAGCAGGGATAAATTACTGCGTTGTCACACTTTTCTGAGCATCTGGAAGGAAAGCTGTATCTGAGCTGTAGGTGATCAGGTGTATTCGTTCCCTGTGAAATATTTCAGCATTTCTTCTTTCTGATGATTTGATAACTGATGGCATTTTTTTTTTACCTTCATCGATTTCAGGTTCTAAATCAGTGAAACTCTGCCCTGATGTGTACAATTGAATTGCCTCAGTGCTTAAAAAATTGATGCCTGCGTGGACTCCACCTTTCAAATCAGAATCTCTGAAAGTGGGAACCCAGATGTCTGTGTTTTAAAAGCTCCTCACGTGGTTGTAATGTGCAGCCAGGGTTGATTACGGCATTTCCAGATGAACAAGAATGGGGAACGGGAGGGGAACTTACATTCATTGAGCAAGAACTAATCTTCCTTTTTTATATATATATCATTTCAGTAATAGTGAGATGGGAAAGCGTAATCAGAATTCTTCTTGGAGGAAGAGTCCATTAGTTTGATAGAAATACGTACAAGTATTTAATGCTTGGGTTAAAAGTTGAGTCCTCCCAAGGGCATGCTCAAAACAAAGCATGCATACAACAAGGAAAGAAATTAGACGGCCTTTGAGGGACTGGGGAAGAGAATACAAAGAAGAGGGATAGGAAAAGAGAAAGCACAAAGTAGCCTTCTGTAAGCCTCCGGATCTTCCATGACTGAACTCCCAGTGCTTGGGGTAAGGACATCTTGTTGACCCAGAGTAAGGGCTAAGGTTTCCGTCCAGGTGATGCAGTCGGTATGAAAGCAGGTGCTGGGTGGTCAAGACTGTCTCTCCCAAGATCTAGGTCTCAACGTGATAATAGCTAATATTCTGTCTATTCATCGAGAGTAATTTAGACATTCAAGAGTTGCAAAAAGAAATTGAACGATGCCATTGCATTGTGACAGAACAGAACCTGCTGAAGTCAGGAGATCACCTTGGTAATGGACTCACAGCTAGAGCTACACGTATGAGGCTCCACAGAGAGTCAGTGAGACCAAAAATGCCCCTCAAGGATGCTAGGCTCCCACGGGTAATTATGAACCAACACTTCTCAAAGGGCATTCTGTGGAACTTGAGTTCTAAGGATGCTAGGTGAAAAATTTTACTAGGGCTTCAGGGTCACAGAATTTTGATAAAAGGACTAAATGAAAGGACTTCCAAAGCCTTTCATTTGTTAAATGAGCCTGGTGGCCCTCTAAGAGGAAGACATAGATTTCAGCTCCCCTGCATGTCCTCATGAAATATCTCAAAGGCCCCAATTCCTTGAGAGTCATTTTGGGAAACACTACTACAAGCCTATGTGTAAACAACTGGCGACACATAGATGTTTTTGCCAGAAATGACCAGAGACACGAATATATTAGGACACACACTGATGCATTTTAAATTTGCCTTCTTTTTCAATCAAAAACAACAAAAGTAAGTTGTTTCCCCTTTTTCTAGAAATCAGCCTTTTCGAAAACAAGCTGTTAGCCTGCCAGAGGCATCGTGTATTCCGTGGCTGTTTCTCCGCCAGTGGTTGTACGTGATGTAATGGCTCTGCACGGTTATTTCACCTGCTCCTTGAAACTGAAATTCCCCATTGAGAGCTGGAGGAATACACGAGAGAACAGCAGGGAGACCAAAAGCAAAGAATTCATCCTGCTGAATGTCTCCTCTTGTACATTCGTGATGTGACTCCATACACTGAACGCAAACCAAGAAGCAGTTAACATTTAATAGCGGGAGGTTATACATGGATTGTGTCTCTGGGTCAAGTTACCTTACTGAAGTGGAAAGCGTGTCGTGTTGTAGCTGTGGAGTGAGAGGCAGGAGACCTGGATTCTCGTCCCAGTGATACTGACTCTTGCTGTGTGACCTTAGCTAAAAGTCCAGTTGTCTCATCTCTAAAGTAGGGGTTAGATGACCCTGGCCAGTCTCTTCCGGATTGAATCTAGGTGATCCTGGATAACTGCATGACAATAAGGGTAAGCCACTCCAAAGTGACTGGAAGAAGCCTTGGAGAACTCAGAATGTGCAAAAAGGGCCCTTCTTAGGAAAGACCCCCTTCTCAAAAGAGGCTCCAGAATTTTTACAGCCATGATGCTCTGTGGGTCTGGGGGTAGAGACAGCAGGACGCTCAGCTTGAGAAAGCTTTTGTCATTCCTAGAGCTCCTTTCCCTCCTTCATTGGAGGTTTCACGATGCTGGGAAAATACTGAGGGGTCCAGGCCCTGAGTCTGTACCCGACGTTGCTGTCCCACCCTGGCTCTTCTCGTGAGTGTCCAGCCATGATGCCACTCCGCTCAGCCATGGTGGCCAGGGCTGCGGTCCTCCATGCCTGCTCAGTCCTCTCCAACACAACTGCCACTGCCCCTGACTTGAAGTTTACACCTTCTTTCCCTCTGCCCTTTACTTCCTCATGGATGACTAGAGATCTCACCATAGAGCAAATGCTTTTCTAAAGGTTGTGAAGACCTCAGTTTATATGAATGATACCACCTTTGTCCCAAACCCCAAGAATGGTCAGCAAGCCTGTTCTTAGAAGTTGTAAGACAGCAATATGATAGAATTATCATCTGCTGTGATATTAAATTCTCAGTAATTCACCTATTTTGTCCCCTTATTAGAATTTCTGATGTCTGTCTTAGAAGGTTGGAGTGACCAGGAGGTGTAATTTTTGGACAAAGCTCTTCCAAATGATTCTAGCCTTCTTTCCTTCCTCTCCCCACTCCTCAACCCAAACATGAGGCCCCTCTCCTTCTTTGGACCTTCAGCTCTAAAATAAAGAGGCAGGACATTTTTTGTTGCTTTAGCAATTTTTGTAAAGTTCATTTCATTTGGAGCGTTAGACTTCCTGTGTGGAATTATGAGAAATGTAGCAAAATACATTTTTGCTCATGTGACCTGTTCCCATTTTAGGTATCTCCTTCTCAAATGTCTCTCTTATAATACTACCACTACCTTCATAACTCAAGCCCCTGGACTACTGATCTAACGTCCATTGTGGTCTTTCCATGTCCATCCCTGCATCTTCTCATCCATTCTTCAGACAGCATCTAGAGGAATCTTCAAAAAAGTCTGGCCAGGACTTGTCCCACTGAAAGCTCTCTTGGCTTCTGTTGCTCTTAGGTTGGATTCTAAAACTTGTACTGTGGCCCACAAGAGCTGTGAGGTCTGACATGATCTTAACATTATACCAAATCTCACTTGTGGCCACTTACCCCCGGTCCTCAAGCCTCCATCACACCAACCTCCTCCTTTTCATCTTGCTCCTTTATGCATTGGGCCAAATGCTGGCTCTTCAGTCTGGGACACTCTTTGCCCCATTTCTTTATGATGACAATTACAAAGAGTCATATAATTTGGGTAAGGGAAGCATGCCACTTCTTAGGTTGGGGAGTGTGTGATTAATACTTTGCACTCTGTCTGAAATTTATTTTAATGAGTGGTGTGTGTGGAAAAGTTAAAATGTTTTTATACTTTTTCACATGGGTGGCCAGTCTTTTGGCACATTAATTGAATGGCCATCCCTCCTTTACTGTGCAATGCCAACTTCTCCATATTTCTCAATTCTAGGATGCACCTAAGACTGTGGCTACACTCTCTTTCCTCTTTTATTGAGCTTTTGTGCCTATTTCTATACCATTCCCACACCATGTTAATTATCATATAGCTTTATAATAAATCTTTATATCTAGTAAGGAAATTCTTCCTCCCCTTATTAATTTTTCTTCTTCAGGAAATGTGTGTGTGTGTGTGTGTGGCCCTTTACACTTCCACTGGGATTTTTGGACCAGTTTATCAAGTTCTCTGAGGTGACCTTGTTGAGATGCTAATTGGAATTGCATTGAATTTCACAGACAAGTGTTGGGAAATTGTACATATTTATGACTTTTCATCCAGGAAGTTAGCGTATGTTTCTGTTTTGTGTAAATCTTCTTTTACAGCTTTCAACAAGGTTTTGTAACATTGTCCATAAAGATCTTAGGCATCTGTGTTAGACTTGTTGCTAAGTCACTTCTAGATTTTGTCCGATTTTTGATACTGCTACTGCAAACGGTGTTCTTAAAAATGTATCCTTTCATTGCTTGCGGCTGACATACAAGAATGAATTCATTTTTCATAAGGTAATTAGCAACTTTGATGAAGTATCTTATTAGTTCTAGATGTTTGCCTTTAAATTCCTTTAGCTTCCCACGTAGATATTAATTTTTGCTTACAAGTAATGGTAATTTGATTTTTCTTTGCCTGTCCTTTTAATTTTTACCGATTTTCATGCATTATTGTGCCAACTAGGACTTGCAGAATAATGCTGAATAAAATCGGCATAACAGATCTCCTTGTCAGGTTTCACTGTTAAGTGTAATATCTGTTCTTGGTTTTTTTTATGATTGCCCTTCTCAGGTTAAAGAAATTTGTTTTAAGTTTCTATTATAAATTAATACTAGCATTAATAATTTATATTATATTATGAATACTTTCTCTGCATTTATAGAGATTAACATGTGGCGTAAAATGAGATGGAAGCATTTCTCTTTTTCTATTTTCTAGACCAGTTTGTATACGGTAGGAATTATTTGGGGTTTTTTTTTTTTTTTTTGAAAAATTGTGAGAACTTGCCTGCAATGTCATCTGAATCTATGGTTCTATTTTTTTCACTCTTCCTTTCTTACTTCTGCAGATTTTCTTTCTATCATGTGAAGTCAGGAAGCACTTTTTTTTTATTGCTATACGTTATATATAGTATCCTGAATTCCTATACGTTATGCAAGTTTTTGTATTAACATGATCCACCAGCTTTCTAAAATTAGAATTCTTGGATTACTTTTTGAAAAAAAAATTTTTTTACTTACTATTGTAAAACGAGGTCTCTATTTTATTAGGTATTCTTGCTAGTCAATGCCGATATTTAGAAGGCATATTTGCATTCATTCCTAATCACTTTGTTAAACCCTTCAAAATGTACCCAGCATCTTACCAGACTCAACAGTAAATAATAACTAATTTCACAAAAGGAGAAGCAACCAGACAGTCTATGTCCCCTGATGAAAGAACACAACTGAGCTTTAATCATGCCCCCAAAAAGTGAATAAACAAACCAACCAACCTGAATCTGATGCAACTATCAATTTACAGGAAATACACAGGAATACGATAAATTACACCATGATGTTATGTAAACTACAGTCATGTTATGGGGCTCTCTACAGGTCAAGCAATCTATGCTCTTCACCAAACACTTTACAAGGGATAAAATGGGAATTGGGAGAAACACTAGATTAAAAGATCCTTAAAAGACAAATCTAAAAAAAGAAAAAAAATGAAATTATAGTAGTTATGGCTGCACATGGGTGAAAATTGCTTTCTTAAAAAAGGAATGTAACTACTTTTAGGGGACAGGGATCTAGTACATGGAAGGCGCCTGAGGTAGCTGACAAAGTTCTATTTCTTGACCTGGTGGTGGCTACAAGAATGTTTGCCTTTTATAATTCATTAGAGTGCAATTTTGTATAATAGAGGTTTCTCTATCTATGTTTCATTTTACAATGAAAAAGATGTAAACAAAATCTTTATTTGGTCCTTAGGGGATAATAGTACCACCAATCAAAATATGACTAAGTGCCACTAAAATTAATTACTTTGGGGGATCCAAGCCAAAAATCTAACCTTTGTATTCCTGTCTAGCACCTGCTTGATTCCAAGGGAGAAAAACTAGTTCAAAGCCAACACAGCCAAATATCTAAGCCTCTTTAACCTTCTGACTCCCAGCTATTCACATCAGTAAGAGGAAGAGGTCTGCCCCCTCCTCTGAATAAAGTGCATTCATTCATCCCTGCCCCCAGGATGATTGGCAGTGGGAAAATCCCTTTTCTTTCATGAAAACTCTCACTTCCACTCACAGTGGGTAATCTGACCTCAGGGCAGCAAAGGAATCATAATGGTTGTTAGCGTGTTTCCCAAAGTCTGGGTTTTTCAATATAAATAACACCACAAAGGGGATGCCACCATTTGAATCTAGTTATATACTTAGAGAAAAATCATTTTTTTAGCTCTTCAAAAGTATACTCTGTTTAAGGCCAATCTTAATTTTTGTCAGAAGCAAGTCATTATCATTTTATTCTGAAATACACTTTGAGCTGTATGGTACACTCTTTTCTCCTTTAAAATAAGTTAATTGATGTGATTTTTGTTCTTAAATCTTATCTTAGTTTTTTCTTTCCCCAAAACAAAGGAACTCTCATCTCAACTTCTAGAAATGGAAAAACCATCAACCTTCAAAAGATAATTTTCTCGTCTATCTCTATTGCTGCAAACCAGATCAAATAGAATTAAGTTTTATCTCCATTAGACACTTGTTTTAACTAATTCAGGTCATTTTTTAAGAAAATCCCTTCATTTAGCCCTTGGTCCCTTCTATAAATCTTAATAACCATGTAATAATGACACTTCAAAGACATTAAGATATTCTCTAGGAAGAATCAGTCCAATTTATTTGTCCTCACTCTTTATTATTGTGTGTAATAGAGACCACAAGCTGCCCACTCAAATCCATTCTTTCCTCTTTCCTGGACCCATGGTTAGAGTAGATTTCCCAGTTTCCTTTGCAGTTGTTTTATGTGACTAAGTTCTCACCAATGGAATGTGAACAGAAATAATATGGACCCCTCCAGGGCTAGCTCATTAAAACCCCCACTCACACTCCTCCATGTGCTTTCCTCTTCCTGGCTAACTGGGAAGGAGACCATAAGAAAAACTTGGTGGCCATGTGTGGAAAACAGCAAACTCACCATCATACCTAGACCCCGAGAAATCAGGCCAGTGCTGCCACTGACCTAAACTCCTTCCGTGAGAGAGGAATGCATTTTTATTTAAGCCACTGAATTTTAGGGGATTATTTGTTTACCATCTTCCTTAATCAATATAGAAATCATTACATGAACCTGAGTGCCACAGCCAACACTTAAAATGTATGGTACAGGCCAATATTACTGGTGAACATAAGTACAGGCCAATATCATTCATGAAAGGTGCAAAAATCCTCAACAAAATACTAGCAACAGACTCCAACAACACATAAAAAAAGATCATACACCATGATCAAGTTGGATTCATCCCAGGGACACAAAGATGGTTCAACATATGCAAATCAATCAGTGTGATACACCACATCAACAAAAGAAAGGACAAAAGTAACATGATCATTTCAATAGATGCAGAAAAACCATTTGATAAAATTCAACACCCATTTATGATAAAACTCTAACCAAAGTGAGTATAGAGGGAACATATTTCAACATAATAAAAGCTATTTATGACAAACCCACAACCAGCATAATACTCAACAATGAAAAGTTGAAAGCCTTTCCATTAAAAATTTATAAGACAAGGATGCCCACTCTCACCATTTCTATTCAACATAGTATTGGAAGTCCTACCCATAGAAATCAAGCAAGAAAAATTAATAAAAGGGATGCAAATTGGAAGAGAAGAGGTATGACTGTCACTACATGTGGATGACATGACACTATATATAGAAAACCCTACAAGCTCCACACAAAAGCTCCTAGAGCTGATAAAAGAATTCAGCAAGGTAACAAGATATAATATTAACATATAGAAATCAGTTGCATTTCTTTATATTAACAATGAAATATCAGAAATAGAAAGTAAAGAAACAATCCCTTTTAAAATTGCATCAAAAAAAAATTTAGGAATAAATCTGACCAAGGAGGAAAAGACTTATTAGTGGAAAATTATGAAACATTGATTAAGGAACTTAAAGACGACTTAAAGAAATTGAAAGATATCCCATGCTCTTGGATTGGAAGAATTAATATTGTTAAAACGGCCCTACTATCCAAAGCAATCTACAGATTTAATGTGATCTCTATCAAATTATCCAGGACTTTTTTCACAGAACTGGAACAAATAACCCTAAAATTTATATGGAATCACAAAAGACCCAGAATTGCCAAAGCAATACTGAAGGAAAAGAATGAAACTGGAAGAATAACCCTCTCAGACTTTAGACAATACTACAGAGCTACAGTAATCAAAACAGTGTGGTATTGGCACAAAAACAGACATATGGACATGGAACTGAACAGAGAGCCCAGAAATGAACCCACAGACTTATAGTCAATTAATCTTCAACAAAGGAGACAAGAATATACAATGGAGAAAAGACAGTCTCTTCAGCAAGTGATATTGGACAGCAGCATGTAAATCAATGAAGTTAGAACATTCCCTCACACCATACACAAAAATATACTCAGAATGGCTTAAAGACTTAAATATAAGACAACACACTATAAACCTCCTAGAAGAAAACATAGGCAAACATTTTCTGACATAAATCTTATCAATGTTTTCCAAGACATGGAAACAACCTAAATGTCCACGGACAGATGACTAGATAAAGAAGTTGTGATATATTTATACAAAGGAATACTACTCAATCATAAAAAAGAGTAAAATAATGCCATTTGCAGCAACATGGATGGATCTGGAGAGCCATCATTCTAAGTGAAGTAAGCCAGAAATAGAAAAAAATACCATATATCACTCATATGTAGAATCTTAAAAAAATAAAAATAAAAAAGAAGACATTAATGAATGTATCTACAAAACAGAAACAGATTCACAGACATAGTAAACAAACCTATGATTACTGGAAGGAAAGAGGGTAGCAAGGGATAAATTGGGCATTCAAGAATTGCTAATATTAACTACTATATATAGAATAGATTTTTAAAAATTTCTTCTGCAGAGCACAGGGAACTATCTTCAGAATCTTGTAGTAACCTATAAAGAAAAAGAATAGGAAAACAAATGCATGCACATATATGTATGACTGAACTATTATACTGTACACCAGAAATTGACACAATATTATAAACTGACTATACTTCAATAAAAAAATAAAATAAAAAATACAAAAATAAAATAAAACGTATTATTAGCTTGGTGTTCAGAATGAAGGAAGGAAGAAAATGGGTATCACAGACTGGAAAGCTAGAGCCCTGTTATCCATGGGGAAAGAAAACTTAATAAAATTATCATATGATAACTCAGAAGGCAGACCAAGAGTGTTAAGTCTGTAGCTCCAGGGAAAGCAGTTGGAAAACGTAAGACTCTTAGTGTATGTTGGTTGCTATTTATTGCTTTTAGCAAATATTATAAGAAAAGGATGAATTTGGGCAAAAGTTAACTGACTAGTTTGCCTGCTGTGGTGGAATTAAATTAAAAGAATCTCAAAATTCAGGCTTTCTAAAGGCTGGTAAAACTGATGATTTCTGTACCTCAAATACTATAAGATAAGATTTGTAGGTCACACATACACACACACACACAAACCAAAAAGGGGGACCCAGCCCAGTGACAAAGATAGTATCAAAAGTGTTGCCTTGCCACCTAAGACTATCATTTCAGACATCAGCATAGATTCTACAAGGGCGAGGTAGGTGGGTTGAGCGAGGAAAACAGAATTTAGAACAGACCTAGGGGAGAATTTGGAGCTTATCTGCTAGTACATGAAACTGACTGGAAGCAAGTAGGTCAGAAGGCTACCATGGTTTTGAGCAAACTGTATTGCCCAGAAACCACAAGCTTGTGTCTGAAAAATTACTCTTGTACAGCAGCAGAAAGGGGGCTCTGAATAGTGTGCAAACTCTTTATGACATGAGGATGTGACCATGAGGATGATGGACAAGAATATTCTCCAGGAGGGCAGAACCTAGGGCCACTGAGAACAATGGACAAGAAAGCACTTTGCAAAGGATGAACCCAGAGTCTATCAAGACATTTCCTTCTAAGGGTTGGGGTTCTTTACAATATGCCCCTCAAACAGGGTTCTATCATTGCTGTGGACCAAGGACTGTTTTCAGAGTTTTTATTATCCTGTGGACAGGTTATCCTGTCCACTTTTATACGTTAGGTAATTTGTCTTTTAGTTCAAAGGATGCTGGACCTTGATGAACCATATCTGGACCTGAAGGAGTGGTCTGAACATCACCTGGAGATCCCAGACTTTGAGACAGATACAATAATTGGATAAAATTTGGCTTTTCTCCCCCAAAACAGTACATGAGTATGTTTTATGTAAGAGATGATGGTGGCCAAAGAGACTAATTGTGACAGATATTGCCAGATGCCTACCAAAATGCATTCTCTCTTTCTTTCTGGGCACACAGCTAGACTTCATTTCTCAACACCCCCGGTGGAGAAGTGACTAAGTTCTCTTCAGTGGAATATGATTAAAGCAATACATGTCACTTTCAAGCATGGCCCATAAAAACTTCTCACACTTGCCCCTCTGTGCCCTTTCTCCCTATTGGCTGACTGATGTGACAAGGTTTTGGATGACCCCCAGATGTCACATGCTGAAGTTGGCGGAGCCACGGTCAACCTGGATTTTTAAATAGCTGGGTGGAAAGCTGCCATCAGCTCAGATCCTATCAAAATAGTTTTCTGTTTTTTAAGCCACTGAAACTTGGGTTACATTTTAACTGCAGCCTAGCATACTCTAACACATGCTAAGAACCAGTAATATCTATTTTTGCAGTTTGTCAACTTTCCAAAAAAGGCTAAAGTTGATTGACTGAATCCAAGACCTCGACACTGTCCCTCATCACCATCCCATCCCTTCAGGATGAGATTAGATTATATGGTCTCTTTTTTTTCTTTCCTGTATCTTTTTAATTGAAGTATAATCAGTTACAGCGTGTCCATTTCTGGTGTACAGCATAATGTCCTAGTCATGCATACACATACATTTATTTGTTTTCATATTCTTTTTCATTAAAGGCTATTACAAGATATTGAATATAGTTCCCTGTGCTATACAGAAGAAACTTGTTTTTTTAATCTATTTTTATATATAGTGGCTAATGTCTGCAAATCTCAAACTCCTAAATCTATCCCTTCCCACCTCCCTTGTATGGTTTCTTTTTATTTCTTATGATTCCCTTAAGTCCACTCTTGTGGTCAAAGCCTTTCGGTGGCTTCCCATGCTACACCCATCATGGTCTCATCAAAGCCCTTGCTAAACTGTCTGCACTTCCATGCTCTATCCCCGTTGCCCCTTCTCTGCCCTCATCTCTGTCCACTCCTTTCCTCACTTGTCTCATTCCAGGCACAGTGGCTACTCTCTGACTCTCAGGCATACTCCTGCGGAAGGATTATTATTTTTTTTCCTCTTCCTTTGTTGTTTTGTGGTTCACTCTTTTGCAATTTCCTCAAGACTGTGCCCAAATGTCATCTTATCAAACAGACCTTTTCTGACTATCTTCTCTAAACCACCACCACCACCATCAGGACATCTCCAGTAAAAGCTGGGGTTTTTAGCTTCTTCAGAAAATGCTGTTGTTCTGACAATACTGGGCCCAGTTCTCACAGGGCAACAATGGACTGGAGCCAGAGATAGCATCAAGGTGGGTCTTAAGAGAGCTTTAGTTATTCTTCCCGTATAATTTTCATCAGTACTTTGCCTTACGCTCTTGACATGAACAATGGATGTTGTGTTTATTTTATGAAAACTGCTATGCAAACTTAGCTTCAAGCGCCACCACTCTTGACTCCATCTCATCCTCAGCCCCAGGTAGATGGTCATCCTTCTAAATAAAAAGCCTACAGTTGCTACTTGCCAGATATTGGGTGGCACAGGAATCTATAGTTCACACACTCCCACCCCCTAAAAATCTGCCTGTTGTCATGTATCCCCCTGTTTCACTAATACATAATTTTGTTTGGTTGCTCAAAGCATAATGGCTTAGAGTATTTAGTTCTCACAAATGTATAAGATAAAACTCAAAGATTAAGAGGCTTTTTGAGGCTCAAAGAATTGATTCTTCAATAATGGAATTCAAGAGACAACCATTCCATATGACTTTCTATATCTGATGCTCTTGAGACAGAAAGGAAGGAGGCAGGGCACAACCATTAAAAGAATGACACAGCAATTGAAGATGGGACATAAACTGGTTAAAACCCAACTATGCACAAGATGGTGGAAGACTTGACTTCCAGTAGAACTTGAGCTTCATCATACACTTGTTGAACACATTAGCATGTTAAACAGCACTCCCACAGGTGCCATGACAGTTCTGAGGCTGGCCATAAAAGGCCAAAAAGTGAGTGGTGACCCAATTCCAGGGAAGCTCTGCCCCTTCCCCAAAGTAGTTGAAATAATCCTCCCACTTGTTAGCATATGAAATTACCCAGCCCATAAAAACTAACCACCCCCATACCTTGTGGCCAATCTCAATTTCCTAGACAACCCCATGGTCTGGGGCCACCACTTGACTCTTGTGTCTCTCTGTGTCTTGCCTTCAGAGACGACCTGCACTCTGTCTATGGAGTGCATATCTCCCTAAATAAATATACTTTCACTCTACCATGGCTTGCTCTTGAATTCTTCCCTGCGAGAAGCCAAGGACCCTCACTTGATGGAGTGCATCCCAGGGACTCACCTGGGACCTGGGACATGGCCATCCTTTTGTGCCCCATTTCCCTGCAACACTTTTAAGACTGAACTCTGTCTACCAGATTATTTTATGAAGCCATATGGCTCATTCCTGGGGAGTTGTTTGATTTGGTTCAGAGCCCAAGTCTGTTTTCTTTTTAAATGTCAAAACAGGCCAACCAGGCTTTGAACATGTGCAGAATCATTGCAAACAGATTCATCTTCCTTAGTAAGGGCTCTAGCCTTTTGTGAAAGAACAATTTCAAACAACTAAAAGGTGAATTGTATTACTGAGCTGGTAAATGCTGTGTTTAGAAGTTATTGAAGACAATTGCTAGTTCAAGTGAAGCTCAAATTCCTCAAAGTGAATAACTTACAAAAAGTTTAGGTAGAGTTTGGTAGTGCCCTGTTATGTGTTTATATCATTTGTATTAAAGAAAAGTGTTGGTGTTTCCATGTTAATTTTACCGTGTCTTTATAAATGTTTTTAAAATGAAATTCTTGGAAAATGGTAATCAAAACTCCTTTGAATGCAGCTCACAAACTTTAATTTTAGCAGTTTGTTCAGGATTAAGAACTATCATAAAGTAATTTCTTTCATTCATCCATCAAAAATCATACAACAAATATTTATCTAGCAATGCTAGTCACTGTTCTAGGCATCGAGTTCAGAGCAGCGAACAAACGAGCCAAGTCCCCAGTCTCGTGGAGATTATAGTCTTATGGGGTAGAGGGTGGGAGGAGAGACAGTAAACATGTAAATGTATAAGAGATGGGGCTACAAAGAAAAGTACCAGCTAACCAGGCAGAGATGGAGTTTTATTCACATTTATGCCACCAGCATTTAAAGCCTTGAAGGAGCTTAAGAGGATGATGGATCAATGACTTAATGTGATAAACTCTACAGGCAGAACCTCTGATCAGACAGAGCATTTGCTCTACAGCCATAGAATGATGGGTGGGGCATGCACAATTTAGCTCCATCTCCCACAAACTGGGGTCTCATTGCGTGTTGGCTGCAGGTGGTTCCCAAAAGGAAAAGTCTTTGTAGACAAGTCAACCCCTCTCCCACATCTCGTATACCAAGGGCTGCAGAGAAAATTCACCTCCTAATTAAAAGGTTAAGATTCTCGTAAAGTTGAGAACTTTCCCAATTTATCTAAAGCCAATTAGTCCTCTCCTTAGAACAAAGTCTACCTTGCTGGGAATGGAGTTTGCAAGATAAAATGTTTTCTGATAAGTTTTCTTTGCTCCCTTTAGTGTCCTTGGGGGGCGGTAATCATTTACCCAGGGTCCCCTTTTATTTTCCCCAGGGTTTTGTCATCCGTCTAGTCGTGTGCAATAGTCACTGTTTCATCACACAGACTCAGCACTCCTTGATTTCGGATCCTGTGCTGTGTTGGCTGTGTGGCTGGGTCTTGGCTCCCTCAACAGTTTCAGGAAGATGGTATCTTTACGTGCAGAATTTGCTTACCCTGAGCAGAAACTGACATAAACAGACATGCCCAGATGCTGAACTCAATATTTTTGTGAACATTGTGAAAAACAGTAGCACCCTTTGGCCTTGTCAGGAGCCACTGACATGACCTTTCCAAACCGCAAGCCCTGAGATATCAGAGGATACGTTTGCCCCACCTCCGGCCAACCGGGGCCAGTGTGGGAACCAGAGGCTGAGAGAAGAAACGGGTGACCCAATTCATGACAAATGAGTCTCAGAGGCAAGACTAGACTGTGAGGTCAGCAAAGTTGCTCAGGGCTGCATCATGACTGCCATGGGCACCAGGCCCTTTTGCCTTTGGAGTCTCCTTCCTCCATTAAAATATTAAAAATTGTATTTTGTGACTGTTGGTATTAAAGAGGAATATCATGCAGGCTGGATTCATTAGTATAGATTCATTATGATTATAGTCAATTTTTGTTATTTATATTAAAAGTGAAATTAAAAGTTTTGTGGGCCCCTGAAAGTATTGGGGGCCCTAGACACTGTGTTTCCTGTGCCTAGTGGAGAATCCAGCCCCTGGTTGGTGCTTTAAGCAACTGTGTTCTTCTTTTCACACAAACATCCTAGGCACCTAGGACTTTCCTGGTTCCACTGCCTGTCCTGCCCACTGACCCCATCAGAACATCTTGGCCAGTTACACATTGAGGAAGGATGTGATAAGCCAATGGACTTCCTGTGTCCACTTCCTCCTCACCCCCATGGGACCTGGCTCCAGCTGCCACTTCTCCACCAAAACTGCCCCTACTGAGGTCACCAGGGGCCTCTGCATTGTCAACACTCATGGATGATAGTCAATTCTAAGACTATGGACCTTTCTCAGACATTTGACACCATGCTTCATTTAATTTGATTTTACTGAGTGCCCACAATGTTTCAGGCTGTGTGCCAGATTTTGGAGGCATACTTATTAAACAGACATGATTCCAACCCTTATAGGGCTTCATGTGTAGGAGGGAACTCAGATAACTAGAGAGTAAGTAAAATATGTTCGGGGGATGCTACAGAAGCACAAAAGCCCCTGACTTGAACTTGAGAAATCAGGAAATGCTTTTTGAAGCAGAGAACACTTTACCTCAGACCTGGAAGATGAATAAGAGTTCGTCTGGTCATGGAAAAGAAGAGTGCTCTAAGCAGAAAGAGCAAATGCACTCTGGTAATAGAAATTGATCCCATCTGGCTGAAGCCTACAGTGTGTGTGTGGGAGGGGAGCTTGCACTGGGGAGTGTCATGAGCGTGTTGGCATCTTAGGGAGATGACTCTGGTGTCAATGTGGAGAGTGAATTAGAGTGGGGTGATGCTGGGATCAAAGAGAGCCAGAAGAAGGCTGTGGCTGGGATCTGGACAGAAGACGGTAGTGTTCTGAAGAAGAAGCAGAGGGAAAGAAGAAAAGAAATTGCATTGAAAAGATTGTTTATGGGACTTGGTGATAGATTGGATTTGGAGCTAGGGGAAGACAGAGGGCATCTCTTTGGGTTCTTAGTGGCAGAAAACAGAATCTTCTTTTCTAATTAAGCAGCAAGGAGTTTGTTATAAGATACTGGGAGGTAACACAGTCTTTGGGAGGACCAGAAAACCTAGGTGGGAAGGCTCACAGATGGGAAGAAGGTAGTTCAGAGTAATGCCCAGCCAAACCACAGGACTGTTGGAGCAAAATCATGGCTGCTTGCTGCTTGGCTCCCATGAGACTACCAACTAGACACCAGAAGCTTTAGCCTAGAAGCACTGGATGCCTGCGCACCTGTGTTTGCTGCGAGAGGCTACACCACCTCTTCCATTGGTGGCCATATTGCTCACTTCTGCCTCCTATTCTTATGAAGATGTGAATGCTGTCAGCTACAGTTGGTATCTCTGTACCAGCTCCCCTCATCTGAACAATATAAAAAAGGTGTTAGAACTCTTTAGACATGAGCTGAAAGGTTAAATAATTCATACCAGGTCAGCGGTGGGGCAGAGGTTTGAAGCTGAATCTTACTCCACAGCCATGTTCTTTCTTCTCCTCCATTCTGTCTTTCAAGACTCACTCTTTCCCTGACCTCCTCTGGAAAGGATGATCCCCACCTCTCTGCCCACAGGCTGAGTTAGATGCCCTTCTGCTGGGCTCCCCTAATACCCTGGGCAGCTCTGGGGAAACCCAAGCTAAAGTATGGGGTAATACTAGTACTCACCTCACAGATCTGTCAGGAGGGGCAAATGAGAGAATGTACTGAGCACCACCTTTGTCTTATAGAAATGCTTGGTAAATGCCAGCTACCAACACCTGCATCATTGTCATTGTCATTATCACCATCATCAGTCTTCTGCAAGAGAACTGAGATTGGCCTTGTTCAGAGTCCTAAGAGAGGTGATACTAACATGCTAGTCTCATTCCTTCCTTCTCTTCCCTCACACACTTACTCAGTGCAACGCTTAAAATGTCTATGAGCAAGGAGTAAATTACTGATAGTATTGGTAACTATCATTTATTGAGTACTTACTCTGCAGCCAGGTGCTAGTTACTTTGTACACATTATTGTAGCACAATGTCATCCCAGTGAATTTACCAGATTAAAATAATCAGGGGCATAATTATCCTAACAATAAGAGAAAACATATGTTGAACTTTTGCTGTAAACTGAGGAGTATTCTGGGAGCTTTACATTTATGTAGTGATGTAGTATCTTCCCACTTCACAGGTGAAGAACTAGGTTCAGAGAGAGGAGGAACTTGCTCATGACCACACAGACTGGACAAGGTGGAATCTGGGTCCGAATCCAGATCTGAACCCAAGTGCCCATCAACAGATGAACGGACAAAAATACAACAGAATATTACTCAGCTATAAAAAAAGAATGAAATTCTGCCATTTGCAGCAACATGGCTGGACCTAGAGAATATTTTGCTTAGTAAAATAAGACAAAGAAAGACAAATACTGTCTGATATCATTTATATGTGGAATCTAAAAAAATAAAATGAATGTATAGAGCAAAACAGAAACAAGCTCTCAGATATAGAAAACAAAACTATTGGTTACCAGTGGGGAGAGGGTAGGGAGGGGAAAGACAGGGATAAGGGACTAAGAGATGCAAACTATTATGTATAAAATAGCAACAAGGATGTATTGTATAGTATAGGGAATTCTAGCTATTAGCTTGTAATAACTTCTAATGGAGTATAATCTGTAAAATACTAATATAAATAATATATTAGTTTCAGGTGAGCTATACACTTGAAACTAATATAATTTTGTAAATCAACTGTACATCAATAAAGGAGAAATGGAACCCAGACCTGGCTGACTCCAGAGAGCTTGCTCATTTCATTAGACCACAGCCTTTTCTTCATCACTGAAATTGCTCCGGATGGGACTGTGTATCTGGGAGATGAACACTTTTCAAGGTAATAAAACATTGTCCTTCATGAGAACTGAAAAGAAGACTACCACTCAGCCCAAAAAAGCAAAGTTTGCAGCAAATCAAACCCTGAGACAGTAGTTTTAAGGAACAAGACATGAGTCACAATTCAAAATAGCAAGAATAAAGCATGGGATTCTGCTTATGCCAAAACAGATGCAGGGACTTGGTTTCAATGTGGAGGAGAAGTTCTGCTGAAGTTAGGATGCCTAGAGAAAATGGACATCCTAAGCATGTTAAAATGACTATTTTCTGAGTGCCTCAAAGACAGAGATGTATGGGTCTATTGAATAAATTCATATTATATTCTACCCTTAGAGAAGTTATTCTTAATAATTTATGCCAATGTTGGACTCATACTCAGAAAATTAAAATTTGACCTTTTCTTATTTTCTATGTTATCATATTACAAAATATTCCACTGAATCTTCCAGGTTAAAATTATACATTATCCCCAAACATTCTTACTATCTAAAATTACAATACGGAAACAGAGTTGTTTTACCAGATCTTTGAGCTACAAGAAAATGAATTTGATAGATTGTCCCTCCCCCATTATTATTTGCAATCATTATATTAGCTAACATTTTCCAAGGGCAGCTTGTTCGCCAGAAACTGAGCTTTGAATTTTACATTATTGCAAGTAACTTATGTAACAACCCTAAGAGGAAGGTGCTATTATCTTCATTTTACAGAAAAGGGAACTATGGATTTAGACATGTTAAAATCTTGCACAATATCTCTCAGCTGCTATGTGAGAAAGTGAGATTTAAATCCACAATTAATTAATGTGTTGTAGTTTGAAAGGATTATTCACTCAGGCAGTGCCCTTTCCATGTGAACCCAAACCTTCAAGTTCCAAAGCGGCTGAAATCAGGCTGGACAAAAGTGACTTAATGTATTAGTGACTTAGTGTATAATTTCTGGACATCTTAATAAACTCTTCTAAGAATCAACTTCTCTAGAGGGCACGGGGAGACCTCATTCTTAATCACTGGGGATTTACAGACAAGTTGCCTCCCTGTCAGACTATGAAAGCCATCACATGGAGTCAAACCAACAGATTCAAAAATGTATGCTTTTCCAAACACAAAGTCAAAATTCACTCTTACAGTATGCACTTACAAATAACCTGCACCACCCAGTGACCCTGGGCTGACCTGGTGATCCACGGTGACTCTGCATTTGGTAGGAACCATGAAATGGATTTCGTCAAACACCATGATCACCTTAGTCCATCTGACATGCAAATACCAAAAGCTGTTTCCAGCTTGATTGCTGAAATCTGAAATGAAAACTTGAAGAAGTGGAGGCACAAAGTGTGGTGTCTTCATAATAATGCCCCTCAATTCAGCCTGATCCTCTGGTAGTGACTCTGCACTCCATCCCTGGCAATTTACCTTTCCTGGGCCTGCCTGCCAGGCTTAGTCAGCACAACAGTAGCCCTGCGTCCTTCCACTCAAGGACCTCTGATGATTTTTTTGAGTCATCAGGTCGGTGACCCCCAGCTAAAGCTTGCCCACCCCATGGAAGCTACTTATGACAGAGGAAAGGTCCCATAAAAACAATCACCTATAAATATCAGAGGTGTCTGTTTACTATGGAAACAACAACAAAAGTTGTCTCAAGAGTTGCACAGGCCTTGAGGGATATTTGTTCTCAAGAAAGCAGCGTGTTGCCACCCACAGAGAGTGACAAGATGGTGTAATCGCCACCCTGAGAGCGAACTCCTCTGCCTTCAAGTCAGTGACTGGCAACAAAGCTCTTCATCCTTAATAGTCATCGTAATGTACTCATGTGGTGATCAGATTTACTTCCCATTGAGCGACTAGACAAACTAAGAAACATTCAAGTTACTCATGGTGGTTTACCTTACAAGGCAGAGGTTGGAATCCAGCAAAGGCTTTCTTACACAGAATCTGTTCCACTCATCGATAGGCCATGCATGCCAGATCTGATGCTAATACTCTAAATTATTCAAGCATGATCCAAAAATAACACCATGTGCTCCCACAGATCCTGCTCTGACTGTTCTTAGAGAGGTGGGGTTGCTCTTGTCTGGGGCTGCCCAGTGGTCCAGGATCTTAAGTGAACAGATTGTCTTCTAACGACACTCCAGAATCTCTCCACCTCACAGCACTGTGAAAGGCACCATATGATATCTCTTATATGTGGAATCTAAAAAAATGACACTTATTTACAAAACAGAAACATACTCAGACTTAGAAAACAAATTTATGGTTACCATGGGGGAAGTGAGGGTGGAGGGATAAAGTGTGAGTACAGGATTTGCAGATACTAACTACCATACCTAAAATAGAGAAACAACAAAGTCCTACTGTACAGCGTAGGGAACTATATTCAATACTTTCTAGTAACCTGTAATGAAAAATAATATGAAAAGGAATATATATATATATATATATGGCTGAATCACTATGCTGTACACAAGAAATTAACACATTGTAAACCAACTATATTTCAATAAAATAAATAAAAGTAAAAAACACCATGGACCTGTATTTAAGAAGAAATGGTCCAAAGGGCATTCTAACCACCTCTTTCTCTAAAGCAAACAGGTTTAGCCCAGACTCTTCTACCACAGTCTAGACTTACATTCTTTACCTTGAGGAGAAAACTGCCTTGAACAATATAAGATTTTTGGAGTCTCCATTGATCTGTCCTTGGCCCTCAGGATTGCTAATAAAGATCTTGCACCATAATCCCAATGGTGAGAGTCAAAGTCTTCGGATGAAATCCTCAAGCATTTAAGAAGGTGGTCATGGAAATCCAGGGAGTGTTTTATCCCCCCACCCCCACCAACCACCCCTGTTTCCTTTTTAAATGACTAATTAATAACTCACTCTCATTTATGGATTTCCCACCTCCCAAAAAACAAAAGAGGGAAAACAAGCATTCCTTCATCTATATAAAGTATGTTTTAAGAGCTATGGGTCTAATTTAGGAAGGACTTAAACTAACAGATGATCCCAAGAGATAGCATTTGTCAGAAATAGGGCTGCTGATCAGCTGGCCACTATTCAAGCTACCTTGGCTTGTTGCTTTCTCTAAATACTATTCTGGTGTCTTGCTAAGTCATCAAAAACACCTGGGCAACATCAGCTTCATTCTGACAGAAACACCTCCTTTGAGTTATGATTCAGAGTGAGGTCCTTGGCCACAAGCAGAATTTTTTTCCTGCAACTTTTATGAAAGTAAAACTCTGTTGATCACATTTTTAGTGTCCTTCATTTAAGAATCCATTTTGTAAGTTCCTCTCAGGATTGAGGGACACCAAAATTTGTAACACTTTTCAATTAGTTCATAATAAAACTCTAGCATGTTTCTCTTAGTTTTTAGAAAGAGGAAAAGAAAGTGGAAGCATCAACCATTTCTTCCTCCTACAACAATTATTTTCCCACTCTCCTGGATGAGTTTCGGTTTTTCCTTTTATTTTTATTTAACTGACTTGTGTGTATTTTATACATAAGGCGTAAGTTTCTATATCATATGCGTATGATTTTTACTATGTCTCTATAAATCCTATATCTAGGAAGATCATTTATCTATGCATGATAAAAATATATCTAGGTCTAGATCTAGATAGATAGGTAGATAGGTAGATAGATAAGAAGGTAGATAGATAGACAGACAGATAGATAGATTGATCGATCGATCTGGGTACCCTAGATAGCCCACCCTAGAAATCCCAGGGATGGTAGAAGCAGACTACATCAGGTCTCTGACAGAGTCCAGCTTTTCAGCTAGCATCAGGTGAGCTTGTGCAGGAGGTGAGGATGTTCTGCATCCTAGCCTCCCTGACACCCCTCTGACTATCTACTACTATATAACAAATCAGCCCCAAAAAGTAGTTTAAAAATAATAACAATAATTTATTTCGCTTATGCATCTGGGGTTGACTGGGATCAGCTAGCCAACTAAGGGTGATTTTTCTCCAGGGGATGTTCATAAATGTCTGGAGACATTTTTAGTCATCACAACTGGGAAGGTGCTACTGGCACCTGCTGGGCACAGGCCAGGGATGCTGCCAAATGTGCTGTAATACACAGGACAGCCCCCACAGAAAGGAACTATCCAGCTCAAGGTTGAGAAACACCAAGTAGGCAGTTCTCATTTGACATCTCTCATACAGTTGCAATTAGATGGTGATGAGGCTGGAGTCATCTTGAGGGCTTCCTCATTTGCATATCTGGTGCCTGGGCTGGGGGCCTCAAATAGCTGAGGACAGAAGAGCTGGGGCTCCTCCGCTTGCTAGCTCTCTCTATCTCTCTCTGTCTCTGTAGTTACGTCATATAGTTTCTCCACAGGGCAGCCTTAGAATAACTGGGCTTCTTACCTGGTTGCTGAAGGCTCTCAGAGTGAGTGCCATCAGAGATTGGTAGACGTTGGATGGCCTTTCTAACCCAACCTTGGCAGTCCCTCACTGTCACTTCTGCAGTAACAAAGTAACAAAGATCCCTTCCTCCTTGGTGTCAAAAGAGAAGCCGAAAACTTGAACTCCTACTTCCATATGGCAGTGATGGAGCAGCACTGCCAGGTCTACAGAAGGTGAAACACAAGATTCAAATAGGACTCTGATTTCTATAACATAAAACCCTAGCTTTCCAGATTTCAGTTTTTTTGAAAATCACTCACACCAAGAAATTGGAAGATCTCAAACTGAACGAGAAAAGACAATCAGCAGATGCCAACACCATGACGACACAGATGTTAGAATTATCTGACAAGGATTATAAATCAGTTATCACAAAAATGCTCTAATAAGCAATTATGAAAACACTTCAGACAAATGAAAAAAAAAGAAAATCTCAGCAAGGAAAGAAAATACAAAGAAGAACCGGATGCAGATTGCAGATTTTGGAACTAAATAATACAAAATCCAAAGTTAAAAAGTCAATGAATGGGCTCAACAGAAGAATGGAGGGGACAGAAGAAAGAGTCATGAACTTGAAGATACCTAATTTGAAAAAAAGAGAGAAAATATATTGAAAAAAATGAACAAAACCTCAAAGATATATAGGATTATAACAAAGAGGGAGAGGAAAAGAAAATGGATGCTGAAAAAATATTCAAAGAAATAATGGCTAAAACTTTTCCAAATTTGGCAAAAAAAAAAAAAGCTATAAAATTACAGATTTAAGAAGTTGAATAAATCTCACATAGGATTAACTCAAAGAAATCTGCACCAAGATACATCAGAATCAAACTTCTGAAAGCTAAAGACAAAGAGGAAATCTTGAAAGCAGTCAAAGAGAAATAATGCGTTATTAATATGGGGAGAAAAATAAAACACAATTGAAACAATAGTGAATTTCTCATCAGAAACATGGAGGCCAGAAAAAAAAGGCACAACGTATTTCAAGTGCTGAAAGAAAAGAATTGCCAATTCAGAATTCTAGATCTGGAGAAAATATTCTTCAAGAATGAAGGGGAAAATCAAGATATTCCCAGATGAAGGAAAATTGAGATAATTCATCCCCAGCAGACCTATCCTAAAAGAATGGCTAAATGAAGGTCTCTAAACACATAGCAAACTACAAAAGGTGTCACAGGACATCAGGGAGTAAGAAAGATGACAATAAAAGGGAAAATATGATGAAAAGAATACAATTTCTTTTTCCTCTTGAGTTTTCCAAATTATATTTGATATTTGAAGCAAGAATTTTAACACTGTCTAACGTAATTCTCAATGTATGTAGAAAAAAAATTTAAGACACTTCTATTATTAATGGAGGGGAGGAGGTAAAGGGATGTAAAAGGAAGTAAGGTTTTTAAATTTCGCTCGAACTCGCAAAATGTTGACACCAGTAGACTTCAGTAAGTTATGTACATAAAACCTAGAGTAACCACAAAGAAAGCTGCACAAAGATATACATTCAGAAACACTATCAACAAAAACAGAATTCCAAAAATGTTCAAGTAACCCACATGAATACAGAAAAAAAAGTTGAATTTATTGCTCACTACAGTAAGGGAGAGAGATGCTGGTTAGACACAGTGTCTCCGAGCAGAACAGAATATTGATGTTTTATTGGGGTTTTGTGCAGCACAAAGTTCAAGGCTTTGGGAGACGTTCAGAGACATGAGGGGTTGACATCATCTACAGAAGCACAGTTACTTAGATGAGACTTTTGCTGATTGGTCAGCAGTCCTGGTGTATTTACCAGTGTGAGTCCATCACTGATCAACCGACCTTTAGAAGTGAGAGACTAACATTGACTGATTTGTTCGCCAAGCACTGACTGCAGGTTCACTGAGGGGAGTTGCCTGGATCTGTGGGAACAGGTTTAAAACCAATCCTGGTAGTTACTGTTACTGGAGCTACAGAAAAATCCATCTTTTCTTAAGTTTACAGGCATTTTTTTATTCTCACTGGTATTGCTATTTGGAAGTATGTTTTGTAAACCTTACTTCTAAATTTGCAAGTATTTTTCCCTTAATAAAATCATATCTGCTGTTAGAGAACTAGGGTAGGAAATGTTTATGGAATGGGATTAAAGCATATTCTTTCTTTTTGCCTACTCATGACCAGTTGTCCCCTTCTTCTGATGGCAATATTCATCCCTCCATCCGTCCCTCATATCTGTGGAGAGTTTTTTCTTTCCTGCATTAAACATGTGGTTCTGATAAGAGCTGTCACTCTCCTAGGCAATTCTTTGGATATGTGATCCAGGCCTGGCCAATCATAGTACCATACTTCTTGGATTACAGTGATTTGTTCAGAAATCAGTTCAAGTTGAGCTAATCAAAATTCTTCCTCTGGTGCAGCACCTGTGGCCCTTCATTACATAGATGGTGACTATGAGCTCCTTGAAGGCAGCAACTATGTCTGAGCCGTGGGCTTATTTCTAGCGGTTGTCATAATGCTGGCAGCAGTTAGGCACTCAATAAACATTTCTCGAATGTGTGGATAAATACATGAATGGGTGATAGGTCAATAAGTGACTGAGTATTCAGCTACTATTTATTATGTAAATGGCTGTTGTAGAAACTCATAAAAAGTGTCCCAGCTCTGCCCAAGAATCCCCATTCTGTAGCAGCTGCTGGAATGGTGGGTCTGTTGTGCAGCACAAGGAAGGATGTCTGGAATGCCGAGCCTGGGGGACACCAGCCAACAGTACTGAGTTGAGCTGTGTCGTTTCTGCAGACATGATGACTGGCACCCATATTCATGTCCATCAGCCATTCTAAGCATGGGTACAATTGCTCCCCTAAGAACTTTCAAATCAGTATAGGAGTGACATGAACGAGCAGCTGGATAGACCTCAAGGGTGAGGGAATCTCTGGGACTGACTACTGCCCATACAACCCAGGTTGTGCTCCAGTCAAGCTGGGACACAGAAGGGACCTGAGATGACATGTATCTTCCTGGGACCTTATCCCTACTTAAGGCTTGGAGTAAGTGCTGAAAAGCACTGGGCTAACAGGAGTCATGTAACTCGGGCCTTGGTCCTGACTCTTACTACCTCACCCTGTGATCTTGAGCAAGTCGCTTAACTTCTCCAGTCCTCAGTGTCCTCAGTCTGAGAAATGATGTGGCCCTTTTCAGAGCTCAAGCCCACAACTGAATGGCCTCTGAGTGTCAAGACTGAAATTTAGCTGCAGTCTCCAAGACGAAGTGCTATGGCTGGGAGACCATCCTATGCCTGAGCATCGTGGCGTTCCTTTTTTCTAGCCTCTTGTCTCACCCCTCAGCCTCCTTTAAGGGACTTGTGGAACGGGTTGAGTGAAAGCCTCTGACAATTCGGAGCCTATTCACTTTGGAAAACCTCAACTTCAAGGTCATTGACTGGTGGGAGGGGCTACTTTAGCACTGATTGGGCACCTCACTGACTGCCTGGCTGCAACATGGAATGTCTCTGCATTTGGGATGTTTCCTTCAGATCCTTCTGTGTGAATTTTCTGAAGTCGATATACAGAGTATGTATCTTTTTTGAATTTTCATAATTTTTCTGAATGTGATACACACAGGAGTATTATTGCAGTGTAATTAGGGAGGATGGGGACAGAATTGGGTGATGTATTTCAACGAATAATGATGACAGACAGTAATAGTGTTCATGTTTTATGATCTTTGCTGGAAATATAATTATAATGAGGAATTAATGATGCTGACAGAAATGTATTTGAGAGTCAGTGAAGAAAAATGCAGTCCACAGACACTAGCTCCACTCTAGATATTATTAAAATAGTTTTTCTAAAGAGAAAGGGTGGGGTTACAAGCCTGGTCATCTTTACTTCTTTCAGATACATATGAACTATAAACCAAATTTGGTTTTTTTTTCATTCCTGAATAAATGAAGGGCTTGTTGGAAGGAGGTGTGATGTCACAAATTCTTAGAGCAAAATTTAAAAAAAAAAAGAATTCTCAGAATAAATTAAATCAATTCTATAATTTTGCAAATAAGAAGACTGAGGTCCATAATGGATGTGATGTAAGTTGTTCAAAGTCGGGCAGCTGATCAGTAGCTGTCAAGACTTAAACACATGACTCTCCATGTATGATGACTCTATCTCTACACTTACATCTATGTCTGTCTAGAGCTAGACCTTAATATCTACCCCAACACCCAATACCTAGCAAATATCGCTACCCACTGCACCAATATGTCTCAGATTTCAGTGGTTCGTGATTCCCATTCTGTGCCATATGCATCCAACAACTTATTATTATTTGTTTTCTTTAAATCAACTCATATTTTTATTCAAATTTATTTCAAAGTAAGATCCATATCACTAGCGTAAATGGAAAACCAGTATCACTTGCCACAAGTGGTGGCAAAAATCATTCTTTTGCGTCTGCACGCCAGCAGGTGTTTCCTTACCAAACTTTCCAAACTTTGTGAAACTCTCCCAGGCAGCCTGGCCTACGGAATAAAAGAAAATTAAAATTCTTAAAAGATCAGGAATCACGGGCCTGAGATGAAAGTAATCATCCAGATAATTGAGCAGCCTTTAACACAGCTACAACTTCTCCCCAAGACTTATTTTCCCTGCTGCGCATAATGAAGGATTTCAAGGGTCATCACCTCTATAAGCCAATAGCTAATTGTCTGATCTGAAAAGGGAAGGTAGGGCTGTGAAAGGAAAGCATTTGTTCCTCATATGAGGTTGTAGCTGTTGAACACATGGAACCTGAAGTCAGGAAGACGTTTTGGTTAGCGCAGTTCCCGTTCTGCCTCTTGCCAGCTGTGCGATGCTAGACTGGCTTTAATGTCACAGAGCCTCAGAGGTCTCTCGTTTTTAAAAAAATGAAGATGATCAGTGCCTTTTAGAGCTATTGTGAGGGTTAACAAGGAAACAGGCATATAGAAATTAGCCTGGTGTGAAGAACACAATGGATTCTCAATACATTGGACCAAAAGGCAAGTTGGTTTTCTTCTCTGTTTTCCCATTTCCGGAATCTGATGTCTTCGAGGTTTTTGTAATGTAATTCGGAAGTGAGAAGCAGAGAGCGTTTCTTTCAACATTAGGAGGTACAGTCAATTTTTATCCCATTTTTCAGACAAGAAAACTGAGCTGTAGGATTAGTATAAGTAACATGTCTGCTATGCAGGCAGTAAGTGGTGAAACCAAAACACTCTCTGTCTTGGGAGCTTAAGCTCCGAACAATTATGCTGCAGTCTGCACTACCTACTGTGGCAGGTTAAGACGGTTGTAAATGCATTGACACTCACTCCTTCTGACAGGAGGTGGAGTCTATGGCCCCTCCCCTTAAATCTGGATTGGCTGTGGGTTATCTAATAGAATATGGAGCTTCTGAGGCTCTACCGGTTTCCTGGCCTGGGTCTTAAGAGACTGGTGGCTCCCATTTCCTATTTCTGTACTTAATCATCCCTAGAGCTGAGTCTGCCTGTGAGAAATCAGACTACCCTGATGGAGAGACCGTGTGCAGAGCTCAAGCCTGCATAGGGAAGGAGAATAGCCCAGATGAGTCCAGCCTTCCTCCCGTCCCCACCGAGGCCACAGACGTGTGAGTGAAGCTTTCTTGAACACTCCAGAGAAAGCAAACCACCAGCTGAATACCAGTGTGATCTCAGTCAACGCCAGATGGAGCAGAATGACACCAAACACAGCCCAACCCAAATTCCTGACCCATTGATTACCAGTTGTTTTAAGCCACTACGATGGGGAAGCTTTGTTACCACAGAGAATGGAGCACATGATCCTCATGCAACCCTCTGAAGAAGGCTGCATTCTTCCATTTTACAGACAAGGAATTCACAGCCTATTAAAGTAACTTTCCCAAGATTCCACACCACTCAGTGGCAAAACCATTTTATAGCTCAGTTTCTGGACTCAGCCCAACTTCTGGACCACTGGATGCTGCCTCTAGGTGCTGAAAAGGGAAAATCTCATCTTGTCGTGGCAGCCCTGGCTCCCCACTGGGGTCCCAGGCAACATGGTACTCTGAGGGTGCCAGCTGGCTCCAGCATCCTCTCTGCCTCGTTTCTCATCTTCACATCCATGCCAGTCCCATCACCCTGGACAAGCCCATCTGTCTTTTCCTATACTAGCTGTGTGATCTTAGGCAAGTTACTGAAAATTCTGGAACAAAGAAGTGCTTAAAAGGTGTCAGCTGTTATTATGATCCTGACTGTAACCCCAAATTCTTTCCACAGTTAAACGTCATGAGTCCTTATTCAGAGCCCTTAGACCACAAGGCTTCTGGGCTTACCATAAGCACTCACAATTCTCCAAGCAAATATAAACATTAGATCTGACCAGGGGGTCTCCATTTAATCAACACATATAAATTATGATTCATCTTTGTTGATGTATCTATATTTACTGTGTTGCTTCAGAAGGATGCATGGGACCCCATGGTGTGTGTCCACCACATTTTATCTATTTAGGTGTCAGAATCTATGCTAAACTCTTTACTTGAATTTATCTCATTTAGTCCTCACCAGAACACCATGAAAAGTATTTTTTCATGAATTCACATATGATTTTATAATTCCACCATCTTATAAACTGTTCCAGGTACCAAACCCATCTGTCGTAAGAACAAGATGACTCAAAGCTTCTCCTTGGTTGAAACTATTTTATAACAAAGAATCAGGCACAGAGAATAAACAGCCAGAAACAGAGGAGGGAGGGAAAAAAAAGCTGATTTTTCTTCCCTTGATTCCCCCAAGAATATTGGAGATTATTTCCTGAAGAGTCAAAAGAAAACTCTTTTTAAACTTTTTTTTATTCATTTCCTGAATAAATTTATCAAGCATCTCTTATGTGCCAGTGTGTTATTCTGGGTCCTGCAAGAAGCAGACACCAAGACAAGATTAAATGTGCAAGAAATTTATAAGGGGAAATCTCTATGAGAAAAAATCAGGAAGATGCCAAGAAAGATTGAGAGGGCCCTCAGACTGTGACAGAGGTCTGACTCAGAGGGACAGAAGGAAGGACGCAAGTTTGGGTGGACGATTGCTATGCAATTTAAGAAAAGTTGGGCGAGGTCAGGGCAGTCCTCAAGCCAAAGCTGCCCATCAGAGGCGTCCTACATCTCTCCGGCGTGGGCCTGTTGAGTGTCTCCGCCATGCACAGCCAGTGCCTGCGAGCATCCCACAGCAAACATGGCTGTGGTGCACACTCAGTGATGGATTTCAGAGCCAAGCAACTGAAGGCTTCCGTTCCTACAATTGGAAACCTGAAGGGTGCATTCTCATGGCTGTACAAACAGGAACTTTTCTACCCACCAAAAAAGGGAAAAGAGGTTGCAGTGTAGACAGGAGGGGAGAATTGTAGCCCAGCCTGCTCCTGACACACTCCCCATGCCCCAGTAGCCATTCTGGTGAGCCAGCAAAAGCCTGGATTTGCTCACCAATACTCCCAAATATGGAGAGATGCAAACAGAATGAGAGAATACCTTTTTAAGTTTATTCAATTAGGTTGTTGATATATTCTTGGCTGGTTTGTACAGCCTCACTCTCATTTACCAAACTGGAGAAAAGAAATTCTGTGAATTGCTTTCAATTCACATCTTAATCCTTTTTTTTTTTTTCACAATCACATCAACTACTATGTGGGGAATGGATCAAGAAAGGCAAATTAGAAGCAAAGAGACCACTTAGTGCCCAGATGAAAGTAGTCACGATGGAAGTGGAGAGAAGAGAATTGATCGAAAATACAGTTTGGCAATTTAACCAATAGATGAAATGTCCCTGCCTTCAGCTAATGCACAGTTGGACAGATTTCAGAAGTAGAGACTGTCAAAAGGCCATCACAATTGTAAAATACTACATGCTATCACCGTTTAGCTTCTACCACAATCCTCCCGTGGAGAGGCCAGCTCAAAAGATGATTTTACCTCCATCCAGTCATGTACTATCCTGTTGTGATTTCCACAGGAAGGCCCATCACTGTCATTTTTGATGGTTAGTATTGCTTTTTTAATTTTCTTTTCCAAATGAACTCATCTACTAAAAGCAAATGAGAACTCAAAAATCACTTCATAAAACCATCTGGATAACAATGTCAGAGCTCAGCAATTTTCAATTAAGTGGAGACAATATCCCAAAATCGGAAATTCGCCTGAAGGCTGGAAAGAAGTTATAAAAAGCACATACGAAATGTCATTGTGAGCCTTTCATGTCTAACAACAAAGACACCCCACTGAAGTTTTCAATGAGAATCCAGGATTACTTTTAGAAAATTGTCTTTGATTTCCTTTCTGGGCACAATACCTGCTTTTATTAACGTAAATGAAAGCTCATTCTATTAGAGATCTACCTACAAACCTTTCTTCAGACTTCATTCTTGGAAAAAGGAAGTCCAAGGTGAGTGTGCAGGAGTATCTGCTCCTTCCCATGCACACCGACCTTGACGTCAGGCCCTTCGCCTGGGGGATTGCTCAACTGCCTTCGGGGAAGAGAATGCAAGTTTGCATCCAGGGAAAAGAGAATGAGCTCCATGCGGGAGAGCAGGACCGCTAGAGCAGCAGAACTGGAGGAGACCCAGAAAGGAAAACCACACCTCATGAGGATGCTTGGGGCAGTCCGCTGTGTGCAGTGTAAGTTCTCTCTCCATCTCACCTGTGAATTCCTCAGTCATGTCTACACTGCACATGCGAGCAGTTTAATGAATAGTCTGAACTCAGCAAGGAGACAAACAGGAACAGGTTTGTTTTTCTCCTTCCGCTGCTTCCAGCATCTTCTCCACCTTTTGATGGCATCCCAGGTGGATCCCGGGACCTTCTTTGGTTTCATGAACAATCTCTCTCCAGTTATAAAGATTCGTTTTCAGGCACTATAAAGTCCTGTCCAATCTAAAACAAAGCGTGAACCTCCTACCTAATTCTGAGCGCCGTCCCGCTCCTTTCCACCCACTACCCGCCTCCCCTGCCCACTCCTTCCCAGTCAGGGTGACCTTGGCTTAGGGACTTGCAGTGGAAACGGAACATGACCTCTGCCTCCCCCTTCTTCCATCTCTTCTGCACATTCAGAGTCAGTGCCTGGAGAAGATAGATTAGAGGAAGGAGCAAAAGTCTCCCCCTACTTCCGGTCACTGGTATGTGCTCCCTCGGCTGACACTAGGCAGCCACTTCCGTGTTGCCCCCTTTCAAAAGCTGGCTTTATGTGGGCACACGTGTGGGTTCTTCAGAGTCATGCTGCGGACCACTGTACCACTCTGTCCCTGAGAGGGTAATGTGCTCTCTAGTGCTCTCTTTAGACCACTTCTAAGCTCCTGCCTCCTGTGGGACCCCCACAATTGAGTCCCCTCATCATGCATGCTGCCCTCTTGGGAAGATTCTTTCTAGATGTCTGTCACAGACTGAATATTTGTCTTCCTCTAAAATTCACACATTGAAGCCCTAATCTCCAATGTGATAGCATTTAGAGATGGAGCCTTTACGGGTGATTAGGTCATGAGGGTGGAGCCCTCGTGATAGGGTTAGTGCCCTTGTAAGAAGAGACAGAAGAGAGCTTGCTTCCCCTCTCTAGTCTGGGCCATGTGAAGACAAGGCAAGAAGGTGGCCCTTTGTAAGCCTAAAAGAGCGATCTCACTGGAACCTGACCATGGTGGCACCCTGATCTCGGACTCTTTAGCCTTCAGAACTGTGGGAAATAAATCTGTGCTGTGTAAGCTACCCCATGTATGGCATTCTGTTGCAGTCAGCCAAAGCTGATAATGGCTTAAGTCTGACCACCTTTTGTATTGAAGGAAACACAGGTCAAACACTGCTCTTCTCTTCCTTTTTCTCCTTTCAGCCATTGCAGGCTGTCCCTCCGACCCCTACACTTCCAGAATTGTCCAGATTGTAATTAAGCTCCATTCTCCATATTCAGGAAGACCCCTAAACTCCAGCATCAAGGAGTCAAGCCCTCCAAGAGCTCCCTCCCCTGCTCCCTAGTAGCAGGCAGAGATGGCTGCCATGCTTCTGGGCTCAGCCAGCCTCCCACCAGGGAGTGAGATGCCAGCCTTCCTTTCTTGAAGCATCCACCCCTCGACTCTGTGACAGTTTTATTGGAACCTTGTTACTTGAATCTGGAGATGAAAATGCCACAGCATTCCCCAAACGGCCTGAACTCCCTACCTCAATGAACCACTGAGCCAGCTCCCTTCAAAAATAGCATCTTTATTTTATACAGGATGGTTGGAGTGTGGAGGGGGGAGCAGGTGGTGATAGTGACAGATCAATAGATTATCTTTGAAGGCTGTAAAGGGCATGTCTGCCAGCTCCCTGTCACTCTCTTAAAACCATAGGGGAATGGTCTGCTCTCCTCAGCTTTGGGGCTTTATGAGAAAACAGAGAAAATCTCATGTGTAAGCAGGTTTTGCACACCTATTGGACTGGTGTGCATGGGCTGTTCACTATAAATACAAAGAGATATGGAGGCTGTGTGTGCTGGTTGAGAACTCAAGCTGCTAGCTAGGGTCAAGGGCGTGCACAGTGAATACACACTAAAAGGCAAATTTATAACCAGATTCTAATCATCCCTGTGTTGAGTGAGCAGAAACACACCAGAGACACGTGATGAGGACATTTCAATCAGCCAGCAGATATTAGCAACAACCATCAGTGTGCCAGGCACTCACACGGGTACTGGAGGTATAGAAGTGATCAGGACCCAAGGGTACCAGGTCTCATTTGCAAAACATCATTCAGGCACCTAAAGGGTAAATGAAAGCAAATAAAAGCCCCAATCACACTCCTTCCTAAATGGATTTATAATTGCATTCATTGGGAGCAGATTGCAGTATCAATAACTACCGTATAATGAACTGACTTGCTATTCAGTGTTCACAGGGGAGTTTGCAGTTTTTCCACTAGAGCATGAATCATATTTATTTGAAGACCAATTTCCCCGCCACCCAGTATTCACAGGAAGAAGTGCACTCGTCAAAGAGACTCAGTTACTCCCTCCAGTTTCCCAGCACCAGTCTCAAGAAAGCTCCAAGCTTCATACATCATTGCCTCTGAACTGTCGCTAATTTCTCAGTGTTTTAAGAACTCATGTAAATGGTTATCCGTAAACACGCATCAAATTAGAGGGAAAAAATGAATAATATCCTGGAGTTAGGACTCCATCAGTTCAATCAGTGAGCATTTCCTTTTGCTGCTTAACTCTTTAATCCCCGTGACTACTCAATTCCCATGCAAAATAATGAGGCTGTTTGCTGCACAAGAAAGTGTTTCATTTTCTTTTTTTTCTGGGTGTAGCTCCCATGTATTAAAATCCTACTAGGTGCTGGGAACTTTGTACAGATTATCTCTAAAAATGAGCATAGAAAATAGGTAGGTTATCCCCATTTAATAGATGAATAAATGAGGCTCAGAGACATTCAATAATTTGCCTACGTTCATGCAAGTAGCAAGTGTGGCGAAGAATTTCAAGCTCGGTTGTTCTATCCCAGAGCCTACACTGTCTCTCCAAACAAGATTAAAGGAAAATATTCTGTGAAATATAGCCAAGAAGCGGGAAGAAAATCTCACACACTTCTGCTAAATAGGTCAGCAGCAGCTATGCCCACCTTGGATGTGCTGTGTGCCAAGTACTTGGAAGTTCTATAAAAGTCCCCAACATTGATAATTATGAATTCCCTTAATCGTAGTGCTGTTAACACCAAAATGAGAATATCCACAGCTGTCTGACCTGCTACATGGTTGAGTTTCCAAAATTAGTGAATCTCAGAGTGAGGTTCATGCATCCTCTGGTCCCACAACTCCTCCCTAGACTGTCCACATCTCCTCTCACAGATCCTCCAGCCCCTGCTCATCCTTAGTCAAGGATGAGCACTCGCTGACCCCTCCAGCAGCCCCTTCCATCTTTGCACAGCTCTGAGAGAAAACGCTTCCTTATTCTGAGCACGAGTCTCATGCCTTGGGGTTTTCATCCATGGTCTTCCTTCTGGGACTCAGAATAATTTTAACTCATTTTTATATGACATCCCATTGCATATGTAAAGACACCTCTTATATTCCCAACTGAAACCTCTAAGCCTCTCCTAGCTTTTTAAAACACAAATACAACATGCTTTTAAATCTCTTCATTATTCTAGTCACTCACCTCCAGTCTCCATTGTTACCCTTTGCTATGAGCCTGGCCAATTACAGAAGCTTCTTGACTGGTCTTCCTGCTTCATCCCTAAACTTCTGTAGTCTAAACAAACTTCACTCAGAAGCTGGGATGTTTCTTTAAAATGTAAAAATGATCATGTCTTTCTCCCACCGAAAACCTTCCAATCAATTCGCATTTAGAACAAAATCCATACTCCTTACATCACTGACTTAGAAGTTCAATCTTTGGTTCTCAAGAGTGTGAACAGCTGACCTGAAGTTATAAAACTTCAGCATTGCTGGGTGATTTTGCAACTGCTCTGTATTTTATTCACATTTAGATACATACTTGTGTAGAATGTGTACAGAGCAGATTCAAAGATAAGTTTGGTTTAGATGATCTGACATGCAAGCAGGTCCAAAAGTGAAAAACCTTAACCTCTGTTTCTGACCCTGGAACTGTTTTATGAACTTTTCAACCCCTTGCGGATCCCAGCTCTTCTGCCGTGAACTCCAGCTTTCCATTGTTGTGAACCTCTAAAATGTAGCCAACTTATTTTTAATGCTCTCATTAAAGAAGTTCACTCCCCAGTCACTCTAAATAAACCCAAAATAATATAACTGCAAATATGAGTGCACTGTGTTTTATGTTATGGCATCTAAACCAGGAATAATTAATGGAGAATCCTTGGACCCCTAAAACTATATATGAAATTCCGTGTGTGTGTGTGAGAGAGAGAGAAAGAGAGAGAGAGAAGGATGAGAGGAAACGTAATACACACACTGCACCTTGGCAACCTGCACGACCTCATTCTAGTGCTTTGCTCTTGGATTGTGGCAGTGTGTTTACTTGTCTGCCTTCCCACACAGACTGTAGACTCTGCAAAGGCAGAGTTCACGGCTGCCCTCTTGTCCCGGGTTCTACCCTGTGGTCTAGTGTGGTGTCGAGCACCTGCTTGGTGCTCAGTAAACAGTTTTAACACATCATAAAATGATGAGAGAGTACTGCAACCCCCCTTTATGGAAACCTCCGCATGAACCACGGGAGCCAAAAGGGAAACTCAGATGTGGTCACCACTCATCCATTCCTTCATCCTTGACAACGGTTCCCTGAGCTTTCACTGAGCACAGGGAGTTCAGACAGGCCTGCCTGTCTCATGCGGTTTTCAGTCCCGCACTGAAGACACACATTAAATCAACAATCATAGAAATATGCATTTACAAACTATGATAATGCTGTGAAGAAAAAGCATAGGAGAATCTAGATTAATGACAGGGCCTTCGAAAGGCATCATGGGAGAGTGATGTTTCAGCTGAGAACTAAAGGATGAAAAGTAAATAGCTAATAAGGGCTCTCTGCCAGGCCCAGCACTGAAGGTCTCTGCGCCTCAAAGGATAGGTGTCCTGGGAGACTTCCCAAGAGGTGGGGCCTGCTGCAGCGGCTTGTCTCCAAATACGACATCATCAGTTTCTCCCATCTTTGTACCCAGAGAGCATTCCCTTCCCTTGAATTTGAGTTGGCCTTCAGCTGCTCTGACCAGCAGAACATGGTAGAACTGATGCTATGCTAGGGCACCATCCTTCTTCTTGGAGCTCTGAGCTGCTGGGTCCAGTCTGCTCAGCTGGGGAGAGAGGCCAGGTGGAAGAGCACTGAGGCCCCAGACCTGGGGGAGGAGGCTGCACTGGACATCCAGCCCATACAAGCCTTCTGATGACTCCTGCCCCAGCAGCTTCCCAGCTGCAACTTCATGAGACATCCAAGCAAGGGTTGTCAGTCTGAGCCTCGTCAACTCACAGAACCATGACAGATAATTTTAAATTGTTGTTTTAAGCCAGTAGGTTTTGGAGTGGTTAGTTACACAGCAGTAGACAACCAGAATGTCTTCCAATGACCATGTTAAGCTCATTTGGGGGTTTAACAACAGAACTAGGTTTATTTAAGCTGACAGAGCCACCCGAGAATGACCTGAATACAGGTGTTCTTACTTGGAAGGCAAGAAACAAGAATGTGGTCCTTCCAATGGCTCCAGCACTCACCTGCTCACATGCCAAGCGTTTCCTTTCTCCGGGCTGGAAGGGAGTGGCCTTTGACAAGGCTCTATGCTGGCATTTGACTTGAATTTCTTTGAGAGCCTCTATCAGTTTCTTCCAGCTCACCACACTGCTGTGATTTCCAAACCTTTCCTAAACCAGCTCCAAGGCAAAGGTAGTGTTTCCCTTTCTTGCAATGGGTAATTTTCCTGTCAATTTCATCTCTTGCTTCTCAGGATCCAGTATCTACTGGAGGAGACCTACTTTCTGCTACTATCATGTCCTTCAGGTGAATCTGGGAGGGGGAGCAAGGGAAAGGGGGAATCATGACTTGAAATTAGTTAGAGTGTTTTGTTTGCACAGCTCGCTTTATTAATATTCCTATTTAGCATAATTAGCTACCTTCTCTGGCTTACACACAGTCTGCAGTGTTTATGCCTCCATTTGATAGCTGAACCATCAGCAAAGCAGTCCAGTTCCCTGAAGGCTGAATGCAGGTGGTTCCGAATGCTGCAGGATGCCAGTTTTTCAGAAAAGCAGGAGACATAAGCTTTAATTGTGGCTAAAAATATATTCGCTAGAAGAATCAAACTTCAGTCTGTCTGGTGTGTATAAAAGCATCTATGGATTCAGCGGTCTTAAGAAAGTCCTGCAGAACAAAGTAGAGGTGGACAAATGGGAACACATGAATTTTATTAAGGGGGTGGGGAGGAGATAGCTAATGCAGAACAATATTACTTCTCTTTATTCAAATAATTGGCAGTCCATTTTGTTTAAACGATGAGTATTGCCTTGAAATGTGATTTCAGACTCAACAAAGCAGTGTAATTTAAGTTCCCTCATGCCCTATTGTCAAGCTTCAGGCAGCCCGCAATAAGTAATTCAACATCCCTTATAGAATCACAGGCTATTAAAGCTGGAAGAGCGCTTAGAGACAGAATTATGCATTGTATGATATATTATTGTTATATGATGTATTAGATGTTATTATTTGTGTTATATTATTATAGGTCTATTTCAGTGGCCTGAGTTAATATTTTTCCATCAACCACTAATTCACTACTCAAGAAAAAGTTATATTTTTTTTTCTGTGAAGAAAAAAAAACCCATTCTGATTTGTCAGAAATGAGTCAAGATTCAAGAATATACACATTATGGGAGTGGGTAAAAGTGACACTCTCAAAGTTGATCAGCTGAACACTACCCTAGCAGCAGGACATGGAAATCCAGGTCAAACAACACTCTGAGCAAATGGTCATTCTGAGCAAATATTAACAGAGTGCTTACTACTTGCTGGACACTATTCTCATGTTATCTATATTTAATTCATTTAATCCTTAAAAAATCCTTATGAGGTAGACACTAATACTATTCCATTAGATACATAAGGAAACTGAGGCATAGAAGTTAAATAAATCACCCGTGGCCACATTGTTATTAACTACCAGAGTCAAGTTTTGAACCCAGGAAATCTTGTGCAAAAGTCTGGGTGTTTCATCACATTATACTCCTTTTCAATTCAAAGTTGAATGTTTCCCTATTTATCAATTATCAGGCTCATTTTACCCTAAAACAAGTTATTATCTCATTTTTAGTATGCATTTAGTGTGCATATATACAGAATGCCTACAACCAAATATTAAAATAATACAAACTACCTTGATAAAAAAAACTGGCCAAAACATGAACAGATACTTCACAGAAGAGGAAACACACAGCTAGTACACATATGAGGAGATGGTGGACTTGACTAGGGGCAGGGAAATGCAAGTTGAAGGCAAACGGGTTTACCCACGTCCATGCCTTCGATGGGCACAAATGTAAAAATCTACCTTTGACAAATATTAGAGACAAACAAAGCCATAGGATCTCTGATACACTCTGATGGAAATGTGAATTTGAAAATGTCTGACATTATCTACTGAAGTTGAACATTCATATGTCTTGTGACCCAGAAATTCCACTCCTATGTATATTGTCAAAAGATATTCTATTGACACAACACTGTAAACTTACTATATACTTCAATAAAATATATATATATATAAAAAATTGTATGATGGCTTAAATATTTTTAACAAGATATTCTTTTACATCTACAACTGGAGACATGTATACAAATGTTTACAAAGGAATTGTTTACAATAAAAAAAAGTGTAAAAACAACCCAAATACTCACTAGCATGACAGTGAATGAATATATTATGTAAAAAATTCATTTAATGGAACATTATATAGCAGTTAAAATGAATGCATTATAAAAATACACACCAACATGTATAAGTCCTAGGAATTTAATTCTAAGTGACAAAAGATGCAAGTCTCAAAAGCTAAATAAACCAAAGAAAAAGGAAACGAAGGGAAAGACAAGTAGATTTGAGAGGGAGGGTGCCAGGTACGCAGGATATAGGAAAGGTTTCCAAATAAGTAGCGTGGTTGACAGAATTTTTAAATGACCCACAATAACCCACACCCTTGTCTGGTCCCCTCCCTGTAAGTATGAGTGAGACCTGTCACTTGCTTTTATTCAGTACGGCACGGCAAAGGTAATGGGATGTCACAGCTGTGATCCAGTTATGTTACATGGCAAAGGTGAAAGATTTTGTAGATGTAATTAAAGTCTGTAATAGATGATTTTAAATAATCAAAAGGGGTATCCTGGGTGGATCTGGCCTAATTAGGTGAGCCCTTCAAAGAGGATTTAGAGGTCCGAGACTCAAAGCAGCAAAGATTCCTTCCATTGCTGACTTTAAGAAGTAAGCTTCCATGAAATTGATTCAGCCAACAACCTGAAGGAAAGCTCTAGATGAGATCACAGCCTGTCCAACTCTGTGATTTAAGCCTTGTAAGACCCAGAGCAGAGGACATAGCTAAGTTATTGCCCAGACACCTGATCTACAGAATTTGTGAATTAATTTTTGATGGTGTTTTAAGCTGCTAAACTTGCAGGAATTTTTTATGCAGCCATAGAAGACTAAAGTACATAAAGATTATTGTCAAAATCTTAGCTTTTGTTTTAAAATGTAGGTCTCCAATATTGTAAGTTACTAAGTAACTAAATAAGTAAAAGCAAGCCATTTTCAAATTAATAATAAGAATATGTCATGAACCAAGAATTATAATTAACCTGTTTCTGTACACCTGCAATAAAAATGAAGGAGGAGGAGGAGGAAAGAAAGGACAGGAAGCCTGGGACCTGCTCTTCCTCGGGCAGGGAGCCCGGATTAGACCTTCCACACCAGCGCTTGTGTCCGCTCCTAATTCAAATCCTAAACACCTAGAGTCTCTACGAAGAGTTCAGAAGTAAGTAGTTATTAATTCTATTCAACCTATGAAAGCTTGAATGGATCTGTGCATCTTTCCTCACACCAGACCTTCCTAGTTATGACTTGTCTTCTGCTACTGTTCTTAAAGAGGAGTCTATGGTGCCTGGAGAGACAGCCGGGACTACAGTCCCCATGACTCTTCAGAACCAGCCACTCTAATCACATCTGACTGAACCATGGTGGTCACTGATCCAAAGACCACCAGGATAGTCTGGCCAACAGCCTATAAAGAAACTGGATGCAACAGCCGGGCTGGATGGAGTAGACAGTTGGACTAGTAGGAGCAGTGAGAGTTGGAAGATATCTTTGGTGCATGTCCAAAGCTCATTCCACTTTATTTTGGTAAGATATAGGAAAAGGAAGAGCAAAAGTTGAATATTCTGTTTACGTCTTTTGCTCCATTTCCTGGATATAAAGAGAAAGAATAACAAAGAGAAAATAACAATGTCAGCGTGCCCAAAGTTCCTTCCTGGGCACGTCTCCTGCTTGAAGAAACTGAATGAGAGACTGTATGGCAGAGAGTTCCTGATGGGTGTGGCAGAATCTGCGGCACTCTTGTGCCCTGAGCAGGAGAGGAGGAATGCAGAAGCGGGTCGAAGGCACTGGACAGGCCATCCAAAGACAGTGATTGGTGCAAAAGCCTTACCTAACTGGGTATTCAGTCCTGGAGGGTAACTGGCTGATTCCACTGATCTTTTGTATGGAAAAGGCAAGATTGTTAGTGGACAATAGTGTAGGCAGAAATGTGTACATGTAGAGAGGACAAAACACAGAAGCCATAGGCACTAGAGGACATGTATGAGTTATCATTTGATAGAAAGAAACTGAGTAGAAACAGCTGATGGGTCAGTGCAGCAGGAGGGCAGAAGCATGAGAAATAGTGGCAGAGAGTAACTGAGTCCCCACAATGATGGAACAATAGTCCAGAAGCAATGGACTCAGTCCTGCTGAAGGGACAACCAGACATCAGGGCATCTCAGGTGACCACTGAGATACCCTTTATTTTCCTGACCTCTCCACCTAGCCTAAATACAAATATCCCTTACTTGAGATAACATAATTATGTCTCTGCTCTTGTCCTCATAAGAAACCACCTACTACAGTGATGGAAAGCATGAGCTGTAGAGCTAGGCTGCCTGGGTTTGCACCCAAGCTCCATCACTTCCAAGAATGTGATCCACATTACCTGACATCTCTGTGCCTCCATTTCCTCATCTGGGTGGGAGAAGGGGTTTTTATTATGGGAATATTATTAATACTTACCTTGTAGGATTGTTATGAAGATTAAATAAATTCACAGTTGTGAAGTTCTTAAAGCAGGACTTGGCACATAGCAAGTGGTGCCTAATCACTTGTTGAATGAGTAGTTTGTCAGAAGGGGAACTCCTCTTGCCTACTCCCCAACACTCTCCTCTGTGTGGAGGGACAACAGTTAGTGTGACACTCTGGGCTGTCCCCACCTCTTAATCACTCCTTTCCTCACCCAGTGCCCGAGGAGATGGAATGACTTCTCTTATTGGACAGTATATATCAGTTAGAATTCTGCTCAGCTCCAAGTGATGGGAAACTCAACATAATAATGGCTTAAATAAGATAGAGGTCATCTCTCTGTCATAAATAAAGTCAGAGGTAAGTGGTCCAGGATTAGTATGATGTGTCCAGGGCCCCGGGCTCCTCCTAGTTTGTTTGCCATCCTCCAAATTCAGTCTCCATTTCAGGTCCAAGGGGCACTCCAAGCTCCTTATTCTTGTCAGAAGGGAAGAGGAAAAGCAGGCGGAGAAATGCAGGTCCTCACTTATCCTAGAAACTGAGCACAACACTTCCTTTTTCTCCCACCTCTTTGAACAAAGTCACATGGCCACACCTAGTTGCAAAGCAGACTGGGGAATGTCATCTTTACTCTGAGGAGCCGCCATGCCCCACTAAAACAATGGGGTTGTATGACTGTGGAGGAAGGCAAGAAGAGAGTTAGGGGATAACCAGCATTCTCGACCATAGTGAGTCTGTACAGAGAAACTGAGAATGCTTGATTCATACCCTTGTTGGGGAAAAGGTTCATATTAACCTACAGGGCTGGATGGACGTCTGCCCGATTCTGGGGTTCAGTAGTAGAAAGATGCCTTGGCCACCAATAGAAGCCATATTCTCTGATATCACCATCACCATCACAAAGGTAATATATTTATCTCCACCTGCTGAACAACTTTGTTTTGTTTTCAATTGTTTCAGAACCCTAGTGGGGAAGAGGGGTGATAGTTTTATAGACACTTCAGATTTCTGGTAAAAGTCAATGAGGAAAAGATCTGCACAGAATTTGTCAACACACAAAGGAGTTGTATAGAATTCCATTCATTCATTGTGGGTTCGTGTCATGGAATCCAAGGTGCACTTCTGGCTACATTTCAGCTGCACTATTCCTAGACCCAAAATGTATTTGGTGGCTAAATTTGTCTGGATGTAATCTTTTAACAAGCTCCAGTGAAAGCAATGCCATTATACAGCCTCCATTCTGGGAAGATTTTATATCGAGTGGGAGCCAGGGCTTTCGTGTTAATTCTTCAGCAGAGTGGGGTTTTTTTTTTTTTTTTTTTGGCTCTAGACTGACTATTCTCTACCATGTACTGTTTTAACATTTAGAAAGTGTCCATTTTTAGCAAAATCGCAGCTGTGCAAATGTAGCATATTGGTGTGGAGGAGGGTGCATTTCAACTTGCTATATTAGAAAAGTAAGGAAATCAGTGACTTTTAGATCTGGAAGGAAACTTAGAGATCTGTGAGCCAACCCCTCCTATTACCGATGAGAATGCTGAAGCCCAGAGAAGGAAAGGAAAGCTGGTCACACAAGCTGATAAATTACAGGGTTGTACGAGAGCCCAATAACTATCAGCCCAATATACTTTCCAGAATACCACACTAAGCAAAACTTTTTCCCACTCTCTTTCCCCTCTGTATAATGAGAATAATCATGCCTGTTTCACAGGGCAACCTATAAAGATTAAATTAGAGAACTATGTTAATACTCTAACACAAAATCCATGTACCTCCAATGGAGTAAGGGCTCACCCAGTTTTTATTTAAAGAACACACCATGTCAAAGGTTAAAAGTGCTAAGCAAGGACTGATGTCATATAATCACTCTGTCACTTATCCATTCAGTTATTCACTCAATCAAGAGTAAGTAAGCAGTTATTAATCTTCTCTCTGGCAAGCATTGTGCTAAATTCTGAGAATATAAAGGTGAATCTGATGATGGTAATAGTGTAGAAGAGATAAATGACTACATAATATATTAAGGTCAAAAATGAAAAGGTAAGTACAGGTATGAGGTGTAAAGAGTGCCCGATTAATTCTCTTCATTGAGACTGGGAGAGGAGAGATTAATAAAAAATATTTCCTGATGGAAGTGACTCCTGAGCTTGGTTTTCAAAGTCAATTAGAAATCTGTCAGGTGAAAGAACATCCCTAAAAAAAAAAAAAAAGACAGAAATAGCATGTGCAAAGGCACTGAGGCATGAAACACCATGTTATTCATGGAAAAATAACAGAGTTCAGTGTTAGAGAATAAGGTACAAAGAGGACAGAAATAGGAGGTGAAGTGGACAGGAACCAGAATGTGAAACCTATTCAGCCCATGTTAAGAACTAAGAGTTTCTGTGCAGGCAGTGAGGAGTTTGCTAAATGCTTTTAAGCAGAAAGAGGTATGGCCAGATTGCCTGTGGTATGAGTTGAGGAAAAGGAGCAGTTTGATGAGGCAGGAAGCAGGAAAGCCAGTTAGGAGATGAGGTCAAGGCTGCAAGCTGTCCATCAACATCCATCCACTATCCATTCTCCCACCTTACATAGGGATAGGATTTTTACCTGAACACAAGACTGCCCAGAATGAAGATTACATTTCCCAGCTGTCTCTGCCTGTGAGGTGAGACCATGTGCCTAATCCTGCCCGATGACCTATAAGTTTAAATTACGTGTGACATCTCTGGATTCTGCCTTAAAGGAGAGGTAAAATACCCTCTCATTTCCCATATCTCCCTTCTTTCTTCCTGGAATTTGGAGACAGTGGCGAGTCATTTGGACCATGCAGATGACAGCAGCACCTGAAGATGGGTGGGCACCAAGATAGAAGGGATCTCAGCCCCTGCAGAGGAAGGGGCTCCAGATCAGCCTGGATTGTTACATGATGGGAAAAAAAAAGCCTTCTATCCTGTGCTTTAAGCCACTGTTACTTTGGGTCTCTGCCAATGCAGTCAAACCTATATTGTAACAAAGCCATGAGATGCTGCTGCCTAGATGAAAGGAGATGGTCTGAGGCAGGGGCAGAGGATATGGAACAGAGACAACAGATTTGAGAGAAGCTGTTGGACTTACTCACAGGATGAAGGAGATGTGAGCGAAGGAAGTGTCAAGTGCATCCCCTAGCTGCCTTTGCTTGAAGACTAGGTAGATGGTGAAGTCATTAAAGAAGAAAGAGAATACAGGAGAAATTAAATTACTTTCAAACCTTTTAAAGGACTTGGAAGTTTGCTAAGAAAAGATCTCAGTTTTCGGTTCATTTGTTCATCCATTCAAAAAGTCTTTACTGTACTTGTGCTATGTGTAAAAAAATGATTTTTTTAGAGTTATTCATTAGCAACAGAGGCAATTAAAAAAAAAAGATGGGTATCTCAACTGTAAAGATAGTACAGAACTCTCTAGACCATGCTAGATGTGCTGGACCCTCCACAGCCTGAACTATTACCAGAAGGGCATCTCTCACTTGGCGTGCGTGGTGTTACTCCAGGTTTGCACAGGCAGCGAGCCTGGAAAAGAGAAGTGTGTGAGGCTCTCCTTGAGCTGGAAGATCTCACCAAAGCCCGTTTCTTAGGAATTGAGGTGCTGTGAGAAAGAGGAAGTCCCTAAAGTGGGGATGATTCCACATATCCACTCATTGAGTTGTGCCGTAATCCTTGCATTCATCCTTAGGCAATCCATTTTAAATTAAATTGTTGTAACCCCAAAAAAAATGTGTATGTATATTTCATACATTTTAAAACGTAGCCCTGTTTAAATAATCTCTGCACATTTTCACAGCAGACTTTCTTTTCATACTGTTTATCCACCTACACAAGCAGTTTAAATAACCACCCACATGATATTCTGGACTTCCTGAGTAGAATAACTTTTCTTAGACTGATTAAAAACCCAAAGGATATCTATAAATCAGGAAAGTCACTTCACGTTCGTGTTAACATCCATAAATGTTAGGCTGCCTCAGACATATCCTAAAATAGGCTTCTTAGACATAAAATAGACAGGAAGGAAGATAAATAAATGTATTTATTCTGTTTTAATGGCCTGATGGGCCCATGTTCGTTCCTCCCATCTCTGTTGCCCTCACAATGCCCCGCTGATGCTCAGATGAAGGTATTTCTCAACTAAGTCAGACAAAGGAAAGCTTTGCTTTAATTAACTAGCATTTGATGAAGTTCTCCAGGGTGTTTATTGAACACCTAGTATGTGCCAGATCCTGCCATAGGCCCCTGGGGATGAGGAATTAAATAGAATTGTTGCTCTGTTACCGATGCAAGCAAAGGGCCCAGGGGCCCAGAGGGAGAGATGAATTCCTTGTAGTGGGAATCAAAATGCTTCCTAAAGGCTCCTACATTTGAGCTGGACTTCCGGAAAGGAGGAAGAGCTGGGCTGGCCAAGAAGGTGGATCAGAGATTCCAGAACTAGTTGGATGCTGGATGAACGGTGCGGAGCCCAGTGGGAGTGTCTGTAGGCTGCGCAGGTGGCATGTGTATGGGCTGAGCTGTGACTCCCCAAATTCCTGTGTTGAAGTCCTAACTCGCAGTACTTCAGAATGGGCTGTATTAAAAGACAGGATCTTTCAAGAGGTAATTAAGCTAAAATGAGGTCATGAGAGTGGGCTTTAATCCAGTATTTGACTGCTGTCCCTTTAAGAGGAAATTTGGACACAGACACACACAGAGAGAAGACCACAGGAGACACGGGGAGAACACAGCCATCTTCGAGCCAAGGAGAGAGGCTTCAGAAGAAAGCAGCCCTGCCGACTCCTTGATCGCAGCTTTCCAGCCTCGAGAACTGTGAGGAGATAAATTTCTGTGGTTTAAGCCACTCCGTCCTTGGTACTTTGTGATGGCAGTGCTAGCGAACTAATACAAGGTGTGACTCATCGAAATTTGTAGAAGACCACCACTCCTCGTCCTCACATCACCCTTGCCAGGCACACATTGCTGTGCACATCTAAGGAAACAGGCTCACGGAGGATGAGTGACGCCCCTGGTCACACACCTACAAGTGGCAGGAAAAACAGGCATAGAACTGGAATCACACTGTACATATTTTTATTTGCTTATTTTTACTTAGTGGTACCATCCTGGACACTCCTCGGATCACTAAAAATCTGGACATGTCCGTTTGGGTTTGCCTGTTTCACTCAACTCTGAATAAGCTGCTGAGGGAATCTACGTAAGACAAAAACATCTCGAAAACTGTATTGGGAAAAACAGAAATGAGCCATGACCTGCTAAAACTGGTAAGGAATTTAGTGATCACCCAAGAAAGCCAAACACCGTCATAGGTGAGAACACGGCTGTGGCCCATCGTGGGGCCTGGAGAGAAGGTCCTGGCCTACGTGAGTATCTGGGGAGGACTTTTGCATCTCCCTGGATCCCAAGACGTAGGAAGAGCTGAACAGGTGACGGATCCGTCCCCACCCCTGGATCTGAGAGCCAAGGGGATGACGGTGCTAGCGTTCGCCTCACAGTCCACGAGAAGAAGGGAAGAATGGCTCACAGCAACACTCAGGAAACGTTGGCAATGAACCCTATGCTTTGCAAGACAAAAGTCAGGAGTTCTGTTCTTGCTTTCTGTATAGAGGTTATCCAATCCATTCTTTATAACCCTTTTTCTCAGTGATATGGGCAATCATTTCAAGACCGTATGGCTACATCCAGTGACACCCACTGAAGAACCGAAACCATTCAAGGAGGAAGGAAATACCCCTTGTTTTCTAGGATCTTACTATCTGGTTGACGATAACGTGATAAGATCTTTCTAAAAATTGGAAAGAAAAAAGATAGGAGTATGCTTAAAGCAGATGCCAAGTCATTTTTTTAAACAACCTAATAAGAATCTATGTGAAAATTTGTAAATTTGGTAAATTTTTGTACATTTTGAAGCATGGTAGCAGGTTAAGGAGCTCTTATTACTGTTCATTGAACAAATACTGAGATTTCCCCATATGTCAGGCACCGTTTTGTGGTTATTCATAATAAATGCATGTTCGTTAGCATGGTGGAGCTCAAACTGAGTCAGTAGTACCCAGGGAGACCTAGAATAAAGGAGCGACTTCAAAGAGTTGAGGTTCTAACCTTGCCATAAACATTTTGGACACCAATGATGGCTCAGGGGCTTAGTAGACAGGGTGTGAGTTTAAATTCAGGTCCCAGGCTGGAAGCCAAGCTCCACCATCTATCAGTCATTTGACTTAGTTAAATCACAGAAAAGTCATTGGTAATAATATTACCGGTTCCTAAAGATTTCCTGAGAGCGTGTGTAATGTACCCAGACTGCCGTCAGGACACTATAAATGGAAACTTTTGTTATTCTTAGGAGATACATTGGTTTCTCAGGACTGCTGTAACAAAGCACCGCAAATAGGTGGCTCAAAACAACAGAGATGTATTTCTCACTGTTCTGGAGGCTTGGCAGTCCAAAATCAAGACACTGGCAGGGTTGGCTCCCTCTGCGGGCTGTGAGAGAGTGTCCATGCCTCTCGTGGCTTCTGGTGGTGGCCAGCGGTCCACGGCATCCCTGCAGTCCCTGCCTCCATCTTCACGCAGCCTTCTCCCTGTGGCTTTGTGTCTCCACACGGCCGTCTGCCCTCTGTGTCTCTGTATATTCTCTGTCTACCGGATTAAGGACACACCCTACTCCAATAGGACTTCATCTTAACAAATTACATCTGTAGCAAACCTCTTTCCAAAAATGGTGGCATTCTGAGGTACTGGGGGTGAAGGCTTGAACACATCTTTTGGAGGGAGGAGGACACAACTCAACCCATAACGGGTACCGACCTTCAGCGTCTCATCCCGTCCTGTCGCAAACCAGCCAAGTGACCTCGAATGAGGCATTGCCTCTGAGCATTAGTACCTTCATTTGTAAATGGAGGTTAGCACAGCTGCCTTCTGAAATGGCCCTAAGAATCAAGCAAGTGAGAGAGCCTCATGGACTGTAGAGCATTTGTCATTTAAATTAATCGCAAGCACCCCTCTGCTATTGTCGTCTTTGGATGCCCAGTCTAACCCTAGCAGTCAGTCCCCACAGCCTCTGTGAAACGTTGGATGGGCCACAGGTTTTTGCTTGCTTTCAACAACTCCAAATAGGACATTTTATTAAGCATTCATTTCCTCAACTCTAAGTGAACTAATTATGTCTGCAAATGATTGGACCACGGCAATCGAGTTGCCTGACAGTTTCCGTGTAAGTCACAGCGCCAACCTAATGCAATGTGACAGCTCTTTCCTACAGCACGTTCTTAAAATGTGATTATTCTGACTAAGAAGACATTCCTTGGGAGCCTCCGTCGGATTGTGCAAGGCCTGTTCCGTATACGTGTGGAAAGACCAGGCTTCAGGAGTGACAGCCCAGAGCAGCCGGCCCACCTGTCAATCACCTTTCTTGGGCTCCAGATGCAGCAGAATTGAGGTGTACATGATTCTGTCACCTTTTTCAGAAATAGGGAGTTTGCTAGTCCATGAATAATGAAACCCACTATTAGTCATAAATTGGGGGAGATGGTCTGCGTTTTGACTCCAAGAAAACAATTTAAAAGGAAATAGGCCTTTGACGCATTCATAGACCAGGCACATTAGAGCATCCAGAGTAGCCTCTGTCCAGGCCCCTCCCTCTGCTGCTACTTGTCGCGCATCACCAGCAAGTGTCCTGTTAGCAAATGACTTAAAAGAAGCAAATCAGAGAACGTCGGCTCCTGGTTCACTCTCATTCGGTTCTAGACTGGAAAATAGGGCTTCTCTTTTTTTCTATTTCCACATGGCGCTTCCCATCGTAAGTCACTACCACCCCTCCAGGGCCCCCCGACCACCACCACCACAGCACAGTGAACACTTAGTGCCGTAAAGGTCGGGCATGGGGTTTTCAACAGCCTGAAATGGGAGCAATGCCTATGAGGAGAATGGGGAGGGCTGATTTCAGAGCCACCTGGAATGTCACTCACGAGACTCCAGGTCAAGGCCACCTGACAGGGCGGGACACTACTTCTCCCCAACTTTCCCTTCACCAGTGGAGAAACCCCAGCATAACCACAATCACCGCAGGCCAACGGGCCTGAAATTCCACCACCAGTAGCCCCCATAGGAACCATCTTAAGGGGGCATTTCAACTCATGTAAGGCGTTCCACTGACACTTTGAGGCCCAGGTTGGAGCAAAACAGTCCTAGATGTTCATGTAAACTGTTCCTAAGAGATGATGCCGAAGGTCAGTTGGAGGAGTCAAAATACTGGACAGAATCTCAGGGACATGGAAACTTGAACTAAATGAGGGTCACAGTCACGCTCACCCCAAAAAGAACCACTGGGTTGTGGTGGGCAGAATCCTAAGGATCCCTCTCTCTCTCTCCCCCCTCCCCCCCTACACACACATCTCAGGCAAAACAGCCTTATACTGGAAGGAAAGGCCATCTACAACTGTCACAGCTGGAGAGGAGAAGTTAGTGCCTGACTTCAAAGCTTCAGAGGACAGACTGATTCTCATCAGGGGCTAATGCAGCTGGTGACTTTCTATTAAAGCCAGTGCACATTTGCCATTCTGAAAATCCTAGGGCCCTTAAGAATAAGGCTCAACCTACTCTGTCTGTGCTCTATAGATGGAACAGCAAAGCCTAGATGGCAGCACATCTGTTTACAACATGGTTTATTGAATATTTTGAGCCCACTGTTGAGAACCTAGAAAAAAAAAATCCCTTTCAAACTATTACTACTCGTTGACAATGCATCTGGTCACCCCAGAGCTGCAAGGGAGATGTACAAGATTAATATCATCCTACCTGCTAACACACTATGTGATCTGCAACCCATGGATCTGCAACTTTCAAGTCTTATTAAGAAACACATTTCAGGAGGAGAGGTGCCAAGATGGAGAAGTAGAGAGACTCACAGCTCACCCTCTCCCACAAATACACCAAGAATTACATCTACAAACCCACTGAATTGCACAGAACACCTACTGAACTCTGGCAGAGTGTCTCTCGCTTTGAAATACAGGATTCTCATAAAATCCAGTAAGAGAAAAAAGGAAAAATCAGTGCAGGACCAGTCCTGCAGGGAGGGAGCGGCATAGGAAGAAAGGCACCCTCATGCTGGGATGCCCCCTCTCCAGCCAGGAGGTCAGCGGGTACAGAAGGAGAGCTTCCGAGGCTCCAAGGAGAAAGTGGCAGCTGCTTGGCAGACAGAACTAAGGGAAACTGGCCCAGAGGGCCCCTGCAATCTCCAGCCCTAGACACGAGCCAGCAGGAACAAGTGGGGAGTGGCTGCTGGAGACCGGTGAGGAGCCCGAGCTGAGGGCTGGGGCCCACTGCCCACAGGCAGCCTCAGGGGACTGGAGGGCAGTGTGAGCGCAGGCTGGGGGGTGTGTGCAGAACAGAACAGCCTGGGACCCCCATAAAAAAGCACCACTGCTGGTGTGCATGTGGGGCAGGAGCATTGTGGAGCCGCACTGTCGCCATTGTTGGTGTGTCCTCATGAGAAGAGAGGTGGGGCTCAGCCATAGCCACCTCTGCTGCACGGAGGCAGGGCTGAAAGCGGAACCCATACCCAGGGGCCCTGTGTCTCCACACTGAGATTTGTTTACAGCCCCAGGCAGAGAGGGTGGATTTGCTCTCTCTGGTTCCTTTGTGGACCCATGCCTCTGGAAGGAACAGGCAGTGAGCAGAGTTCTAGCACACCACAGGGGCAAGTACGGCTATTTACAACAGGCCGGGTACCGCCCTGTACTGTACGCAGAGGCAGGGCTGGGGTGTGCGCTGACTCTGTGGCACACAACGGATTCAGGTGTGTGACTGTACACTTGCTACAGCAAGTCCTAGTGCCCGACATTGGTGGATCTACACTGGTGGTTGCTGAGGCCTAGAACCTGGGAGACACCAGAGCAGGTGGATGACATTCCCACAGCTGAGGGGACAAAGGCAGTGTCAGCAAAGAGTACTTTGTAAGCCTGCATAACAAGTGACAGACAACACCACAGAGGGCACTTACCAGTGGACATCTCCTGCGAAGGTGCGCTCAGTGACTCTTCTTCCCAGCTGAAGCACTCCCACCCTGCCTACCACACACCACACAGCTCAGAAACGGATCTAGAAGCCTCTATCCCAGCAACAGGAGATCAGACCTGGCCCTTGTCAAGGCTGCGACAACCACAGAACAGAAAAGGAGGCCCTGCTCAACAAAAACAATCAGAAGCAGGCTCTGGTCACCACAACACCAACCACACACCCAGTCAAAGGATAACAGCCAATACACACAGAAGAAAGATGGGGGCAAACATCCATACTAAGAACATCCCTCACAACAAAACTATTAGATGCACACAGTCTACACAGGAATGCTCCCACTTTAAATAAAAGCAAACAGAAAACAGCCCTTCAAAACCACAGTAGATCACTGATACTCCTAAATCCATAGAGCCAGAGAAATATAAAATGAAGAAGCAGAGGAACCACTCCCAATAAAAAAAAACAAGAGAAATCCCCTGAAAGAAAAAACAATGAGATAGACTCAACCATCTACTAGATCATGACTTCAAAAAGTGGGTGATAAAAGCACTGAAGGAAATAAGAGAGACTTAATAGAGGCAGAGAATAATATGAAAAGGAAATAGAAACTATAAAGAGGAGCCAATTAAAAACAAAAAACTCAGTGGCTGAGATAAAAGCCAAGCTAAAGGTAGTCAAAAGAAGACTAGATAATGCAGAGGAATGAACAAGTGACTCAGAAGACAGGATAATGGAAGTCACCCAATCAGAACAGTAGACAGAAAAGCAAGTAAAAACCAATGAAAGCAATATAAGGGACCTATGGGATAATATAAAGCATGCCAACCTATGCATCATAGGGGTCCCAGAAGAAAAAAGAGAAAAGGGGATTGAAAAGTTATATGAAGAAATCATGACTGAAAACTTTCCAAACCTAAAGAAGGAAACATATCCAAGTACAGGAAGCACAGAGGGCCCCAAGCAAGAGGAACCCAAACAGACTTACACCAAGACATATTATAATTAAGATGGCCAAAGTTAAAGATAAAGAAATGATTCTAAAGACAGCAAGAGAAAAACAAAGAGTTAGTTACAAGGGGACCCCCATAAGGCTTTAAGCTGATTTCTCTACACAAACACTGCTGGCCAGAAGGGAATGGCAAGATTCAAAGTCCTGAATGTGAAAAAAAGCTGCTATCTAGGATGCTCTATCCAGCAAGACTGTCCTTTAGTGTAGGAGAGATAAAGAATTTCACAGACAAGCAAAAACTAAGAGTTCAGCAATACTAAAACTAACCTAAAAGAAATATTGAAAAGTCTACTCTAAATAGAAAAGAACTAGGAAGCTATGGAAGTGAGAAAACCATAACTGGAAAGCAATAACTACAATGAGTTGCAAGAGAATAAACATAAAGATGTAAAAAAAAAAAAAGACATCAAAATCGTAAAAGGTGGGAGAGAGGAGCAAGAAAATATAGATTTTTTTCTTTTCTTTTTTCATTTCTTTTTTTTTTTCATTCTTTGATGTGTTTGAACCTACATGACTACCAGTCTAAAGCAAACAGATATAGTAAGGACTTAACGTATTTGAAAAACAGGGTAACCACAAATCAAAGCATAAAATAGAGTCACAAACACCAAAAAGAAACCAAGCTAATACAAAAGAAAATTATCAAACCACAAAAAGAAAAACAAAGAGGAAAATAGAGGAACAAAGAAGAAATACCAAATTAACTGGAAAACTAAATTCAAAATGGAACAGAAGTGAAACCTGAAGATGTGACTGAATTTCTGAAATCTCATGATAAAACTTTAATGGATGAGTTACTTCTTGTGGATGAGCACAGAAAGCAATTTCTTAAAATGGACTCTACTTCTAGTGAAGATGCTGTGAAGATTGTTGGAATGACAGCAAAGGATTTAGAATATCACGTAAACTTAGCTGAAAAAGCAGCCCCAGCATTTGAGAGCACCGACTTTAATTTTGGACTTGAGAGCTTGTGTGGAGGGTCTAGCAGGAGAGCACAGCTACTCGTATACCCTTGACCAAGAAGAACGGTCCTCCTCTGTCAGGGATGGTCGTCCTCTTCCACTGAGCACGTAGCTTCGGGAGGGAAGCACGTGGAGGGGTGAGGGAGGAAGGGGACACCCGCCTAGCCAGCCAGATCAGCCGAATCAACCCTGAAGATCAATGGGGTGACAGATGTTGCAGCCAGATTGCCCTCACATCTGACTGACTCCAATTTTGAAAGAAGTTCTACTGTGGGTAAAATGCTATCAAACAGCATCGCACACTACAGAGAAATCGTTTGTGGAGAGAAGAATCAGTCAATGTGGCAAATCACATTGTCTTATTTTAAATAATTGCCATAGCCACCCCACACTTCAGCAACCACATCCCTGATCAGCCAGCAGTCATCAACATGGAGGCAAGACCCTTCACCAGCAAAATGACCAGGACTTGCTGAAAGCTCAGATGGTAGTATTTCTTAGCAATAAAATGTTTAAATTAAGGTATGTACCTTGTTTTTAGACATAATGCTATTGCACTCTTAATAAACTACAACATAGGGTAAACATAACTTTTATATGCACTGGGAAACCAAAAATCCGTTTGACTCACTTTATTGCAATATACGCTTTATTGCAGTGGTCTGGAACCAAACCTGCCATATCCCCGAAGCATGCATGTGTAAGACATTGTGACCAAAACACACAGTAGTCACATTTTTTGCAGTAATGACTACTCTTCCAGAGGAAAGAAAATAAAATTAACAAGCAAACAAGCAGCTTCAAGTACAGCACTGTCCTGAGAGCTAGGAGGGTATATATTCATTTTAGTGTTGCCATGACAAGTGACCAACGATTTAGTGACTTAAAGCAACAAAAATTTATTCTGTCACAGTTCTGTAGGTAGGATGGGTTCACCTGGTTTCTCTCCAACTCGGTCTCAAGGCCAAAATCAAAGTGTTGGCCAGCTTCAGCTCTTCTGTGGAAGCTTTGGAAAGAATGCGCTTCTGGGCCCACTTGAGCTGTTGGCAGGATTCAGTTCCTTTTCATTGTAGAACTGAGCTCCCTGTATCCTTGGTGGCTGTCAGCCAGAGGTTGTCTCAACTTCTAGAGACTTGATCATGGTTCTCTTCATCTTTAAAGCCAACGATACGTATTAAAATGCTTCTTGTGCTTCAAATCCCTCTGGCTTCTCCTTCTGCCACGTTCTCCTGCCTCCAGCTGGAGAAAGTTCACTGCTTTTAAAGACTGATGTAATAGATCCAGCTCACCTGAATAATCCAGGATAATCTATTTTAAGGTCCATTACCTTACTTACATCTACAAAATCCCTTTTATCATGTGATGTAACAGTCACAGATCCGAGGGATTAGGGCATAGACACTTTGGGGGACAATCTGCCAACCACAGAAGACACTGAAGCTGGGTCGTGGCCAAGTGCAGAGAAGGAGGCATTTTAGACCAAGACTGATGCCACTTTCATGTGGGATTTGTTGTTGTTGTTGCAGTTATTTTGTCTAATCCGATTCACTCAGAAAATGCTATGGAAATAAATTTGTTGATTTCAGTATGCTTTTTATAAATTATAATACATATTGTTATATTATAAATTATTATATACATATTTTATGTGATTATTATTAAAATTATAATTATAAATTGCATATAATATATAAATATTTATATTATATATGCTATATAGTCTACACCGTAAATATATAATTATATAACTATAAATATATGATAAATATTATAAATACATCATTATACATACATAGTCAAATCCTTAGAGTTCCATATTTAGCTTATTCAATTTATGAAAAATATCTAGGACACAACCTAGTTAGCAAAGCTAGTCCTCCTTATGAGATCAATCAATTAAATCTGGCTCATCGTCAGAGAAAAAAAGCCCTCCGACTTAATTTTTTATCCAAAGAAATGCATTAATCATAAAATCCACTAAAAACAGACAGGAATCACAGTGGTAAGTGTACAACACTGTAAGATAAATTACAAAAAGTTGTCGACATTAAAATGACACAGATCTACTATCACAAAATTATGGATTTTGGTAAGTTACAAAACCAACCAAAAATCTACTTGCTGTTTTTCATTAACTCATCATAGTATAAAATTTAAAGTATAGTTTAAATTATACATTCTTTACGAAGAGAGGCCTACGATGAAAGGCAGAGCGCTAGTTCTGTCAGCTGGGTGTGTGTGTGTGCGTGTGTGTGTGACAAAGCAGGTGTTTCGCTTTGGGGGACGTCATAGAGAAAATTACCTTAATGCAATGGTAGCTTCCAACTATGCTCTTGGGCAAGTTATCTCAAAGGTCACAGAACTCAAAGGTTCACCAATCAACTCAAAATATTTGAAATAACACACATTATTTAATCAATTTAAATCATATGCACAAACCATACACAAAGTTCTCCTCTAAACATAGTCCTGCCTTCTAAATACAGACTTATTTCATTCCCTCCTCTTCCCCCCACATCTCTCTCCCAATTTAATGACAACCACATGGAGGCTATGAAGCTTGAGTGGGACCGTCACACTCAAGTCACTTTCTCTAACTGCAAAGTTTTACTCTACGTCTCTTACCTTTTGTTCTTTACAAGAAGATGGCTTTTGGGGCCCAAATTTCCATACGCTTTTTATTCACTCGATTTTCTCCTCATAGACCAGCCAGTTATTTCCTAAGGCAACTTGCCAAATGAATCCCAGAGTGACCAACACCCATCAACACTCTCATTCTGTGTAACCAGTTCTCCTTGTGCTGCTGGCTCCCACGTCACAGCCAGTGATACTTTTATCTAATGTGGGCCTCTGTGTGACTTAGGTCCCCATTTTCTCAGTTTCTGATATCAGTTCCTTCACTGCACACCACTGAGCAACTAAGCAAATGCCACAGAGTTTAAGTTTCTGTCACATCAGCACCCACTTCCTGTGAGTGTGAGAAAGCAACATTAGTTGCTACAGTAGGCAAACCCCAAATCTCAATGACTCAACTTAATACTTTTTAATTTCTCACTCATATCACAGTTCGGCTCAGATCAGGTGGCTCTGCAGCTCATAGAAAGTCCTCAAAGTGAGCATGGAAAGCAAAGAGACCAGACGATCATTCTGGATATTTTTATATCCAGACTTGATGGAAGGGTTACATCACTTCTTCCTACATTCCATGGTCCATGATTCATTCGTTCGTGGTCCGTGGCCTCAATATAACTGCAAGGGATGCTGGGATATGTAGTCTTCCTTGTTCTGGGAAGAGGAAATTGTATGGTGAACACATAGCACTGACTGACACACCGTGTCTTCTGATTATTTGGTGTTGTCTTTGCTTTTGTTTTTAAGGGAACACATCCACCAATAACTTCTTGAGGAGCATTAAAGAGAGGTTAAAATTGGGGGGACCTCACACATCTGAAAATTTCTTTATTCTAGCCTCACATTCATTAATAGCATACTTGGGTATAAAATTCTTGATTGGAAATTTTGGTTTCCTCCAGAATTTTGTAGCCATTGCTCCAATATGTTCCAATTTCCTGTTCCTGGGTCTTTGAGAAGTATCTCATCATTCTGATTCTTTGGCATGGGATGTGCTTTTCATTTGGGGAATTTTGTTATTACTCATTCATTTTCTCTCTCTCTTTTCTCTCTCACCCTGGAAGCTTGTAGAATTTTCTCCTTGGTGCTCCAGTGATTTGAGATAAATTTCACATGGATTATCTCAGTGTGGATCTATTCTCAATTTTCTAGACACTGTAAGCTTTTCAGTCTGGGAACTCATGTCTTTCCATTCAGGGAATTTTTCTTGAAATTATTTAGTGGATTATATTCTATCATTTTCTTTGTTATTATCCTTTCTGAATACTTGATATTCAGCTATTAGACCACCTGGGCTAGCTTTATAATTTTTTCTCTCCTATGGTTTATTTATTTTTACCATTTTGTACTACTCTGAAGAGATTTCTTCCATGTCATCTTCCAACTCTTGATTGAATTTTCTTCTTTACCATCAAGTTTTTAATTTTCAAATCTATTTTATATTCTCAGAATATTTTATGGCAGCCTGTTCTTTATCCATGGGTGCTATATCTTTTCTAAAATAATGTGAGGATATTACTTGTTTGAACTCTTTTTTCGTGCACAATTGGTTTCTTCTAGAACGCTTTTTTCTTATTGCTTTTATTATTACAAGTCTTTTTCAGGCCTCTGCTAATTGTTGGTTGTCCACCCCTATGAAGAACTAAAAGACTCAGAAGCTGTGATCAGATGAGGGGCACTGTTGACTGCGAAAACCCAATCATATTTTTCACAGAAGATCTTCCAATTTTCTTCCAGGATTCCTGAATGGGAATGAGGGGAGAGAGCTGGAGGTAGCTGTTGGGTCTCCCCATTCCATAGATATATTTGGGTAAAAGCTCCAGTTTTTCAGTTTGGCATCCTGCCTTCGATAATGCCTGACTGCTCCTGGCCCATAGTCTTTCTTTAACCCCTTCCAGATAATAAGGGTACTTCCTTTCTTGCATAAGAGAAGGGTGGTTGCCCTAGAAGTATGGAGCAGAAGCAAGAACCTAGGGATCTCATTGCTTCTTAAGTAGCTTCCAACTCTTCTTTCTTAAAGGAGATCCTCACTTTTGGATGTCCCTGAGCCTCCCAATTTCAAATCTTTTGAGGATTTTGTAGTTAAACTCAGTTGGTTCTTCCTTTCCCTCACTGTTGATGGGAAATTGAGCCTTCTTGTGTCTGCTAAAACAGTTTCTGCTTATTAATTTTTTTCCAGTTCCAGAAAGAATCATGTTGCTCTGGGCTCCTCTCTGGCTCATCCCATCAGTACTGCCTCAGATCTGGTCAAGAGGGGGCCTGGCTCTGAGCTGCTCCCATCCTGAAGAGGCAAAGATTCTTTGAAGCAAGGAGTATGGTCACCCAGGGTCTTCACCATCCTTTTTGGGATCACATTCTGGGTATACAGGATCCCCAAATGTCCTTTCCAGGTCACCCCCAGAACAGGTCTAGGGCCTGTGTGAGTTTCCTTTTGAGTCAATCCAGAAGGCTGCATCACCAACTCGTGCCTCTGGACCTGAGGGATCGCCAAAAACAGCTCTTTGCAAGAGCTGAAATTAGATCCACACGTGTGCTATGGTGCTCATGTGTGTGCACTGCTATCTCTTCCCAAAGTGAATCATGGCTTTGAAAAAAGTGAAATGAATTTTGAAGTTGCACTCTGTGGTTATTTAGTATGAAATATACACATATATTTCAGTTTTGTCATTATGAGGGTATATTTGTCAAAGGAGGAGGATAAACTACAATATTCTGTTTACTTGATGTATAACTTTAAAATATTTAGACATATGGCATGGCCCTCCAAGCTCAGGGGCTCCTCAGATACTAGGGGTGGCCTGCTCCCCACCTTTATTGCTTTATGCCTTTTAAAAAATTATTTGACTTTAAGTTCTTAGAGGTGTTTCAGGAGGGAGGAAGGTGAGACGTGCATGTTCAGTGCACCAACTTGAACCAAAAGTGTTCTCCTACCTCCTTTGGTTGTAGGAGTCTTGAGACTCCTAACAAGAGAAGAGAAACTGCAGCCAGCAGCTAAGACACAGCCCTTGGAGAGACAAGATGAATCTAGGAAAGAGTTCAACCAGCATTAAATACTCAAAGCTGTCAGAACTGCTGGGAAGAAGTTTCCAGAAAGCATGGCAATTGAAATTCAAAAAGCCAGCAGAGCAGTGAATGCAGGTAGTCTATTGTTTGAGGTAGAGTACTCCAGTGAGCATCTGAGGACACAACAATCAGTGTCTACCCTCCTGAAAAAATAAAAATATCTAAGAAAACTGTCATCTGGCCAAGGAACTTTTTGGAGTCAGGGAAAGATTCTGATCCCAGAAGGGAGACTGAGGGAGCTCATCATGAATCCAGGTTGATGTCTGTCTTCAATGACCCTTGCCCTGGTTTCTTGGCCATTTGAGAGATTTCTGTTCAAAAGACCACACTAAAGCCATGTGTTCTGACTTCCCTTTCATTCTCAGTTGCTTGAAACAAAATTAATGGTCCCTGCCTTTAAAAGTAAAGGAGATTTATTAATTTGAGCCAAACAGGAGACATTTGCGGTAGAAATCTTCAGTATGAACTGAAGTCAAAGCTGGGTATGAGTTGGCCAACCTAGCCTCTAACAACCAAAGCTGAGTTTTCTTCAGGATGAAAGAAGAACAGAGCTGAGTCCTCAATAAGAAATTCTAGTTTCAAAAAAATGAAAAGATTTTACAAGTTTTGTCCTACAGTTCCTACAAAACCAGAGACTTCCAACCAAGATACCCACTGACCCTCACCCACTGTCTTTACTGGGCACACATTGCTGTGGTTCCTCCAATTGCTAACTTTTTCTATTCTTGGGAGCCAGGAGTATATCTTCAATGCTTTTCTCATACCATCAAAAAAGAGTTCAACTCAATCTAAAAGTAATTTAAAATATTGTGCCAATAATGAGAAATCTGACCAGCTCAAGAAGGAAAAAATAAAATGAACAAAAGCCAGATTTATTGGTTGGGTTTGAAATTAAGGAAAAGGCCTTATTGACTAGAATTTGGATGTTAGGAGCTAATTTCTTCCAAAACAAAAGGCAACATAAGCATAGCTTCCAAAAAGGCTCTACTGCCCTTTGTGTAACAACTCTGGCTTTAAAGTACTTAACAAAATATTTGGCTTTAAACCTCGGGTTTTGCTGGAAGTCTGTGGCAGCATTGGAAGGAAAGCCCAAGATCTCTCACTTCTGAAACACTACTCATCTGTTTCTCCTACCTCTGCCTCTGCCTCTGCAAAGAAGAAGTGCAATTCAAGCAATGTTTTGTCACCTACAGGAAAAAGGACTATCAAAGAATAGCTCCAATCAGTCCCTGGGGACCTTAGCAACGCCCTACTGTTCTTTGGAAAATATTCTCTTGAGTCTTTACCATGGAGCTGCCAGCACACGACCACAGAAAATGGTCTTCAAGTTGAGATATGGTCAAAGAAAGCAATATACGGGAATGATTAGCATAAATGCTTGTTGATCTGTGATTCGCAAAGGAAGCTGTTGAGGCTTTCTTATTTCTTGTTTGTGTATGCTTAATTGTGAGGCTTCTAAAGTGAACTCTGAGAAGAAAGTGCTCTTGGAGCAGATGAGACGACACCCTGCCTGCTTTTGATTCTTAGTCTGAATACAGATAATGAAAGGATTCCTGGATTCTTTTGGGGGACTTTGAGTGGAAGGTGTCAGAAAAGTTTCCAAAGACATCGTTAGCTTTCAGTGGTCCGCAGGAGCTCAGTTTGATCCTTTTGACCCTTCAAAATGAGTGCTGCCTGTGGAGAAAACAGGCGCTGCAAGAATTGGGTTTTTCATCCTAATGAGGAGGAAGGAAGCCATGTGGGTCCCAGGGGCTGGAAAGAAGGGCTAAAAACTACCTTGGAAAAAAATCCAGCCAGAGCCCGAAGAGTCTTCTCCTGGCTCTAGAGAGGATAGGATGATCTGGAATGGGTCTTCCCTGTGATGCCCTTGCCTTGGAAAGCATTATGCTCTGTTCCCCTTGGGTGAATTCTTGCCTGCCCTTAACTACCCAGAGTGCAGATAGACATTTTGTGCCTGAAACTACCGCTATCTTGGTAGGTCTTCAGAGTAAAGCCAACGTAGCTTGTAAAAGTAAACAAGCTGCATTAGTACATCTGGAATGCAGAGTTTTACCAGGTTTATACAGGGTTTAACTGGGTATGATATAATCAGGAAATTGTTTTCTTTTCTCCCACCCATCCCTGGGGCAGATTCCATCATTTTCAAGTCAATTTCAGTCATTCAAAAACAGTCCCATCTTCAGGAATTTAAAAATCCAGTCCAGACTCTTTTAAATCAAAGCTTGAAACTTGCATTCAATTAAAACTTCTTTCTCCACCCCGCTCAGGGTCAGCTTCAGGTTTGGGAAGCAGCATCGTTGGAGGGGTCGTTGTCTGGCTTTCTCTCTTGGAAGTACCTCATGCCCCACCTCGCTCCACCCAGTGCCTGTTTCCTGGTTCTCCAGGGACAAAAGTGATGAGCGGGAAGAGATCAAAGGAATTTTTCATTAATTGGTGCTGTTTTCAGTGCTCTCTGGGTTCTTGAAGTGCCTCTGTCATTTAAGTGCTGGCTTTATTTTGTGGGCAGCAGTCAAGGGTGTGTTGAAGACCATTTAGGGCTCCTCCTTGTGGCACCATCTCCGAACCCAAACAGTTCTTCCCCTGGCTGAACCCAGCTCCATCAGCTCCTGCCCTGGCAGTGCATCTCTGGGGTCCGCTTACCCAAGAAGATCACATTCTTAGACAGGATCCTTTCAAGACAAACTTGAACCCAGATCCATTTACACGTTTGCCCAATGTCTTGCCCCTCAGAGCAGTGCAAGTACAGCTGGCTCAGCCACTGCTGAGTCTACTACTGTGAGCCGCCCCGGCCAACCTCCCACCTCTAGACTTTTCATGGGACACCTGCCAACCTTTACAGAGAACTCTGTGCTCGAATAGGCAAGCTCATGTGTTTCTGAACCCTCACTGGCATTCAGCCAGGAAATGTGACACGGTTACCTCTTCCGGCAGGCAACACCAAAGTCTATGAGAAATTCCGGTGGTTTTATTGGGTCCTCTTCATTTGGCTAATGAATGAGAACAAAAAGAAGCAACACCCTCTCCTCTTCTCCCTTCCCTGAGGAGAAGACCCATAGCTGGCTTTACTCCTACAAATACCCTTCAAAATAATGTACCCAATAAATGTCAGTCTTCCAATAAGGCAGACCTGGTTGATGGATGCAGGCGTTCAAAGGACTAGATGTTTGTTCATATATAACTGAAAAATTGTGCTCTACACTGGAATTTGACACAACATTGGAAAATGATTATAACTTAATTAAAAAAAAGTTAAAAAAAAAAAGGACAACTCTGGTTCCGCTTTAAATTCTGAATGAATGTGGAGTTGTTTATTTAGCCCATTACCCCCAACTTTAAGGCTTTAGCTGAAATTCCAGTACAAAGAGAGAAGTCTCTTTTCATAGCCCATTTCAGCAGATTCTGCCTCTCTGTGCATGAGGTCTACATCCACCAGGATTAAAAAAGGAATCACAAGATGAGGTGACAGGATGAGGCGTCCACCTCAAACAGCCATCTCCCCATCTCTGCTGGACCTCTGCTTGGCAACACCAAGGGGTCCTTAGCACTGACCCTCTACTCCAAATCACACGTCTAGCCCCAGTGATACACATTTCGATCCCGCTATAGGAGGTTGGCTATCTTTCCCCCAAAGGTACACTAACCAGTTTCAAGGGGCCTTTGGACACGTGGATGAGACTTCAGCCTTTGCTTCCATAAGGCACTGAAGCGTAATATTGTGAAAACTGGCTACATACACGTGAAAAATTGAAAACCCGTAACCAGCAGCATATGTTAGCTCATTAAACATGAAGTGTTTCTCCCAACCCCAAAGACTATTATCAGAAATAGTCAACACTAAGGTACACTCAAAGATAAGCGATAACAGGGAACTTTATGAATACCATGCACTCTCAGTTACCCCCTTGTGGTTTATTGAGAGGAAAGTGTTCGTCTTATCCCGGCTCAGTTTATGCCCAGCTTGCCTACACCTTGTGTCGCCATGACATCAAGGAGTATAATGTACCTTAATTCCACTCCCAGAAAGAGAAGTAGACAGTTAATTTTGCTTAGGGAAAAATCCACACAGTACATCCGAAAGCCAAATGCAGATTGTTTTCAGGAATTCTGCTACATTAAACTCTCCAAGGGTAACATAGTGAATTTGATAGGAAAAAAAACAGTACAGACAGGCTTGAACTTTTTTACACATCAAAGCTATTGAAAGTTAGAGTGATGTGGATGTACCCTGACCACAGTGTAAGACAGGTTCGGCCTTTCCACTTTCAGAGCTCCCACCGCTGACAAAACAGGTGCGCATGTGAATTACTTCCTGTGGTCCACTCTGAATACTCAGAAGAGTAATGGGGGCCATGGAAAGGGCACGGTAAGCAGGTGGAGGGGGCAGATCTGAGCACCAGCCTGAGCCCCCCCTCCCAGGATGCATCCCAGCGTGGATCAGCTCCCCAGTATTGGTGCTAGAAAGGAAGAGAGGCAGCAGCTGAGACGGCAGAGGACAGGACACGTGGGCTGTGCCAGCCGTCACCCAGTGCCCCCAGGGCAGCCAGTGCCACCGGCCATCAGCCTAGTGACCTGTCGAGGTGTTCGCACCCTAGCCGTGTCCCTCATGTTCACCCAGGCGGCCTCCCGGCCTCACCATCCCTGTGAGCTCTGGAACCCTGGCCTCGCCTCCCTTTCCAGCCCACTCTTGTTCCCTGGGTTTCATGAGTCCACGTGTCTTCCACCTGCAGACCTCTTAAGAAAGGCTTTTAAAGGCTCAAATTTACTGACGCCTCCTCTGGGTGGTCCAGTCAATTCCGCCCTCACCATCCTATGCTCCTCCCAGTGAATGCACTCACTACTGGGACCGTTCCCATCTGAGAGTGTCACCTCTGACCCATTCACATCCTTTCAAACGCTATTCCTTTCCCAGTTCTATTCGATGATAGGTGGAGCTGATGTTCAAAATATTTAACAACCGGTGTACGATATGGGCATCAACCAATCAGAACGGATTCCCACAGTGAACAGTCAGCACCGAAGGGCTGGTGGGAACCTCCTGAATAAGGATCCCACCATGAGGATGGAGAACGTACACCTGCGTTTAAGGCCAGTGGCTTCTGTTCCATTTTTAGCCCTCAGGTTCTTCAAGAGTCAGGGCTGTCTGCAATTAGAGCTAGCCTGACCGAGCGCATCACTCACAGAAGGGAAGCCTGTCTATGTGGGGCAAGAGGTGTCTTGCCTACATTGGGGTTTTGGGGGGTTGGGGGGTGTCGAGGTTTCTTTTACATTTAGGTAATATCTCCCCATAAATAAGCATCTCCACACCTAGAAATTTCAAGTGTATTAATAACTTTCCTTCCAAAGGGCGAGTACTTTCTGCATGGCCATCACACCGTGAACCAGTGGGAAGTCCCACGGGACCCGCCACTCTGAAGTATGGCTCCTCTACAACCGGGGGGTCAGGAAGAAGGCCTCCAGCTCCCACAAGCTGCCCCCCTCTACCGCGCCGAGGGGATTGTCCCGCTGACTCACTCCTCTCCTAATGACATAGACCGATCGGCATCCGAGGGAGAAACCACATCAAATAAAGGTTCCCAAATAGAAAGTTCTATTTTAGAAGGTAAAGTAAGAAGTCATGATTAAGACACCAAGCCATTTCCTGGAAATAAAAGTCCATCCGGAGGTGTTCGGGAGCCTGAAGTCTCATCAACAGCCAGCTGGCAATTAATCTCCAGGGAAAGCTCTTTTTCAAGTGTCTCTGTTACAGGCTAAATAGACCCCCAATATAATTTAAGTATGGATGCGCTGTCTATTCCTCACATTGCCTGGGGCTGCCAGCATAAGACAAGGATCGTCCCAACAGCCCTCAGCGTTGCGGGGTAGTCACTGAGAAAGAGCCCTAACTCTGTTCGCTCAGCAGCATCTCACATCTGCCCAACTGGTCTGGATTTGGCATATTTAAAAAACACTCATTTCTCTTCCCTCCTGAAAAAAAAGATTTCATGAATCTCTTCAATTATTTTTTTTTTCACTGTTGAATTGGCATAGCAAAGGATGTTTAAACCAGGGCACTGAAACTAGTTGCAAAACTGCAGTTATAACTCCCCCCACCCCCGTCTTTGCCGAAGCATTTTATCACTTTTGAAGGTTCCGGTTGAAAACTATATATATATATATATATATATTTAGTTAAAGTAGTCAAATAACGCAAAGGTCAATGACTGCCAAAGGAGAAGAAATGTATTGCTCGGGCTCTAGGATGAAACGGCCTTATCAGAGACTGAGGGCCTTTCTCATTTCACTTAGCATTTTGTGAACCTCTGCGGTATAATAAGGCCAATCTGGTCTGCGAGGAAAGGTGCTGCATCAGCCAAAGAATAAGAGTAAAGGAACAATCACAGGACAAGAGTGTTGGGTGTGGTTTTGATTATTTTTTTGAAAGCACCTAAGTACATCGTCTGAGGCCGGCTGGGAAGTGGCCACACAGGGCAACAAACAAGAAGGAAGCCGATCACCTCCGGAGTCTCAGAACATGAAGAGACACGCCGCTTCATACCACTTTTCCTTGACCCAGTGGGCCAGATTTTAGGCAGACTTTAAGAACCTGACACAGCTCTTAGCAGCTGTGTGTCCTCTGATGCGTAGGAAACATGTCCATGGTTTTACAAGAAAATGTTCTGGCCCTGAATTTTGCATCTCACCCAAAAGGCAATTATTATTCTTAAGACTTTCTGTTCCTCGTAAGTTACTCATGCAGACCGGGTATACAAGACTGTGCTTTGAACAGTCACTTTTCTCTGGCAGAGATTTAACTTTGGCTTTGAAATATGCCACTGATGAAGCTATAACCAAGAGCACCATTTGGATCAGAGACAGATCTGGCCAAGCTGGGCTCCAAGTGCCTTGTAGGGACAGGAACTTAGAGGCAGATCAAAGAGCAGTCAAAGTCAGAAACTAGGATTCAAAGGCTTAGCTCGCTTAAAGCTCAGGTCTCAGGCCAGGGCCAGAATGCAAAATGCGCAAGGCAGACATGTACTCCCTGAATGGGGTGAGTTGGAGGAAATCAAGATAAAGGGGCAGACAATTGTGAATCCAAAGACAGCCAGTCAGCTTCCATCACCTCCCAGGAGGCGTCCTGAGCAGAGGAGTGCAGTGAAGGTCAGGGACATGTTGGTGTCCAATGGACAGAGGGTTTGCCACGGGCCCAAGTTTAAACGGACAACCCCTGACAAGTCAACTCTACCGTCAGTCTCCACAATATTCAGCATCCACTTGTCCCTGACAGTTTTCATGCAGTCCAACTCTCAAACAGAAGAGATTTCAGCTTTACAGAACATCAGTGTGTCCATACTCCCACCCTAGCTGTTTCCCTGCCACAGCCCGACCTATCCAAGGCCAGTACCTTACCCCAGTCTAGGTCCAAACAAAGCCTGGTGCAAAGAAAGAAATGGTGAGGTGGCTCCTGTTCTCCCCCGTCCCTTCCGGCCCCACTGTCTGTCTGCAAGAGCTTAGCTTTGGGTCTCCTACCTGTAGACTGGAAGGGGAATGGCGTCCACCCATCATGACTCGGTGGCCAGGCTACAGCCTTGTGCCCAGAACCACCCTGGCTGTCATCCTGACCTCTGAGCCTCCGGGCTGATCCCTGAGCTCCACACATCCTCAGGGACAGTTCACGACATGTCCCTTCTAGCAATAGGGCAATCAGGGTTCCTGCACGCTGGAGTTCCCAAACCCAGATAATTTCTCCGTGCCCCAGGCCATAGAACTGGGTTTTTATGTCTTGTACCTCGTATTCCAATGTCCTTTCTTGATACTCCAACCTGATTCTCCAGATCTGCTGTTCTAATTTTCCAGTTCCCCAACAAATAAAAGCCCTAGTCTTAATCGCAACCATGTCAGAGCTGTACAACCCAGCAGCGGGCACCCTCTGCTGGAAAGTTCATCTCCGCTCCATCCTCCTGCACTCCCCTTGAGACAGGAAGGGGGCAGGGCACAGCCATTCAAGGAATGATACAGCAATTAACATCAAAACGGTAGACAATTCAACCCCCAGGAGGCCTTGAGGGTCAGGATGGCGGGAGATTTGACTTCTAGCAGAACTTGAGCTTATTATACGCCCACTGTAATATATTAACATGGTGAGTAACACGCCCACGGGCTCCATGACAGTCCCAAAACTAGTCACAAAAGGTTAAAGAGTGGGAATTGGCCAACTTCCTGGGAATCCCAGCCCCTTTCCCAGGCTAGTAGCTGTGACCTTGAAAGCAGGGATAAAGTTTTGACCATTTGTATATAAGCTGAGTGCAGATATGGTGCCTAGCACAGAGAAGAAACAAAATGCATGCCAACTGAAAGAATTTTGGATGGATGAATGAGAAAATGAGCTTTCTTATCAATATTAGCCAGCCCACCTGCACTTCTCTATATCCCCTGAATTTCCATGACTAGCTAGCTTCAAGGTCTAGCTTCATGACGAGAGCTCACTGGGCCTCCCAGAAAGCTGAACAGCTCTGCCCACCTGGCTGCACTTCAGCTGCGGGGACCTGCTGCTGGACCCAGTGCCCCAGAGTCTACCCCACCCTAGTGGTGATGGTGGTGGTAGCATGTCTAGCGCCACCCCAGCCCTCCCGACTGAAGGAGGATTAATAAAATGGTCACACTGAGGCTAACAAAGTGTTTATTCTTATGCTTGCCCTTAAAACGGTCAACTGACCTCACTGACCGGTTGCTACTTAACAGTTCCAGGCCCATTGTTAAAACTAAAGCTATTGATCTTACTGTTTCTACTTTATTCCAGTAATTGAAAGTAATAATCAAGCTTGGTCTCTGAGTCCTTCTCCAAGGAGAAGGTCAAGGACTGTAACCTTACAAAATAGCCTGAATTACCAAGAAGACCACGCCTTGAGTGTTTGCGGCATGAAGAGATCTAACCGCTGGCCTCTATAGAGTTGGTCACCTGGAGGCGTCATGTCGTCAAAGTCTTCTGACGAGAAAATAATTCTGTGGCTTGTTATCGATGCTTTATTGTTTGAGCTATGGCTGTATAATCACCCCACCCCATCTCCAAGGTGGGTTCACGGTTTTGAAGGCATCAGCCTGCTGTGAGTCCCCTTTGCCCGGCAAAGTAATAAAGATGCCTCTCTTCCTCTTCGCTCCAAGACCCTGTCTCTGGGTTATTTGTCTCATCAGGGACAGGGGCCGATCTTTCAGCAGCACGACGGCTCCCTCCTTTGACCCGTGGCTCCCAGAAAGTGAACTGTCTGAACACACTAAAATTCTGTTCTGTAACTCAGTCCCCTTTTAAGTGATGGTTTAAACTGTTACCATTTTTAGAATGGCATTGACATGTGCCTCCTTTAATATTCCAATAGCAACTGACTTATGTTTCAGAAACCACAAAGCTCACAGGCTACGGAAGATGTCGACTGAAATCAATGCGCAGCCTAAAAGTTAGGAGTTATGTTTTATTTGGCGGGAGGACTCTGAGGCTCCGAAGAGGCAGGGGAGGAGCCAGGACACATAGGAGCTTTACAACAAAGACCAGGTAGTGGGAACATTAAAAGATAACTTGTTAACTGAAGAAACCCGGACATCTCAAGTTAAAGAATTTAGCACTTTTCTATGTATGGGAGGAAGCAAACATTCGGGCTCACTGAATTCATTCCTTCGACAAGCACCTAGCTATCCAGGGCCAGCATCCTGTCCTTTCTTATTCTGAGTCCCCTCAGGGTGCACCACTGTGAGTGGCTGCAGAGGCCGGGCTGCGGGCTTGTCCTCACTGGGGGGTGGGGGCAGCCATTGATGACTTGAGGGTTTCAGCATTCTTTGTTTATTGATATGGTTTGCAGCATTTTTCGTTCACAAAGAGAAGAGAGAAAGAGCAAGTAGGGGAATTTTACAATTTATCCAAACAATAAGTGCCAAAAACCTTTCAAAATTCTTAATCACTGAACATCAATCCATAAAGAACTTGCATTTAATCATGACTATAGACAGGCATTGGAGTGTCCTGTGTAGTTTGTCCTAGTGCCTCATGACAGTAAACAGATAAATGATCAGGGGACTTGCTCAGGAGATTTGGAGGGGTAAGGTACCCCCCCCATGCTGGGCTTTCCGAAACAGTCCTGATTTCAAATATGCAGTCCAGTTGTACAATCAAACAATATTTCAGCACTTCCTCATCCAAATGGCATCTCCTGAGCGGGCTACTCGTCATGTAGCCCCTTCACTACATAGGTCAGAAAGGAGCTTCTTAATCTTTTCAAAGAATCCTCAGTCTGTAGACAGCACCTACCCTCTGGCAGAGATAAGGAGAGTATTAAAGCAGAAGGTTCTAGAAAACGCCCACACCAGCAGAAGGTCAGCAAAGAATTATGTCATGGGACAAGGCTTATCCAATGAGGCAGGGAGCTGGGAGAGACCCTGGGCATTGGAAAACTGCAGTCACTGACAACTCTCATGGGGCTGCCTTCTAGGGCCACTCAGAGCCTCTTTTTGGTCAGTTGGGATCAAGTCACTGCAAACGTGAAGAACTAGACTGTCCAATAAGATGGATCCACAAAGTTTCCAAACTGGGCCCCCCGGGCACCCAGGAGTCTAAGAGCACCTTGTTGAAGGGTGAGACCTCCCTCCCCACCAGCTCCTTCCTTAATAGACCACTTATCAAGTCCTTGATCTCGGCATTATCTGTTTTATCACAGTCCGTCTTGCCTTGTTATGAGTGCAAATCTTTATTTTTGGAAGTGCTCGTCTCACTTTGTCATCTTCCCTAATTTGTGCAGCTGCCTCAGGGCCAGGTGAGAGGCAACCTTCCTTCCATCATTTTTGTCAGGAGCTCACCTTGCTGGTAGGTTTGGACCAGCTGCCACCACTTAGAATTTCTGCAATCTGCATTCGCCGCACAACTAGCACTTCTCCAACCCTAGCATCCAATAGGTATCACAGCTTTTGAGTAGCTATTAAAGGCAGCTATGCATCCACTGTCCTCCAGCCACAGCACAGTGGACCTACAGCACGTACTCTGGGGTGAGGGGGTGGGGAAGTAGCATCTTGCTCCACGGCCTACAGATGACAAACTCAGTCTTCATGAATGAGCAGCTCACATAGCTCACTGCATTCCTCTACCCAGAACAACCATTTTGACATAAGCTCAGTCACATCCAATATCCTCATCTTCACTTTGGCACCTGACCAACCCCTTACTGTAAGGTTTGGTGCGGTGTGCAGGAAAAAAAAAGAAAGAAAGAAAATTAAAAAGCAGTGGCTTTCAAGACAGGATCCATGGGTTGTCATCAAAACCCTGACTTTATACGTAATGTTTTTCTTTCTGCAAATATGTCTCTCATCACCTCTCATAGGAATCCATGACCCAAGTAATGTTAAACTCCACTGTTGTAAGGTATATTCCAAGTAGAAGTCGCCCTCTGGTGCAAAATGGAAAATACATCATTTTCCTGTGCCAAAACTGGAGAACCACTGGCAGGAGCCTTTTGAGGTAAACAAAGCCATAATCCCATAGCCTTCTAGTTCTGTCAACCTCCCTTCCCAGGCATGTGCCCCTCTCTCCCTGGATACTGCCGTGCCTGACTCAGCAAGTCTCTGCTCACTGCCCACACATTCTGGTGACCCAGCTTGGGGTCCCAGAGTTCATCACTAGGGGAGCATCTGTCCCCATGGAGACCATGGCCCACTTTGGTTCCTATGACCACCAGGAAGAGGACAGATCAGAAAAGCAGTTTCTGGGTGTCCCTCTTCCCCACCTCCAGCACACCTTTCCATCAGGGGACCCAGGAATGCTCTGTTGTCATCTACCAGAAGGGCACCCAAAGGTTGAGGAGGGAGTATCTGCCTTGTCCGTGCACATTTAAATGCAACTAAATGTAACAAAGCACACCTATGCATTCCTCTTCAGAGTACAGGTAGAAGATCATTGCAAGCAAGAGCACCCCACCAGTGGTTCATCCAAGACCACCGTCTTGCTTGGTCCTGCCAGGAACTACCTGACTATGCATTTCCCACTTCTTTCCGTGGCTCTTGATTTCTACAGGGACACAGTTCATTCACCTTCTTTGGCTCAATGACTTATTCAGCTCTTGGTTGATGCATTGCCTCAGTTCTGGCCCTTGTCGAGAAAGAATACTCTAACACTTTGGCCATACAGAGCTTCCCCTGTACAGTCCAGCTACACCCCCTCCCTTTGCACTTCTCACTTCTTCAGATCTGCCTATGAAGGTGCCTAGAAGAGTTCTCATATTTACTAGTTATTCAGATGCTGAATTATTTCAGAAGAAAGAAGGGCATTTCAACCATGGCTCCAGGTAGTAAATTTGCCCACATTTTGCTATTTGAAATTTCTAAAAGCAAAGAAACTGAATTCTGTGTTGAACCATTATTTTTTCCTTTTCCATGGTAGAAGGTGGGGTCCTGGCCCACATGGGGCATATGGTCAGGTGCTGCCTTGCCATCTTGAGTGAAGCAATAACCAGGGAAGGCCTTCCTCCTCCTTGCATTCTCCAGACCTGTCCAGCCAGCCAGACCTCATCTTGACAGTTACTCCTTTCCCATATGGCCTTGGTGGTTCAGGGTGGCTGGCAGGATGCTTTTTGTGAGAAGTTTTCTGGCAGTGTTACCTCTGGTGATTACTGCCTGCCTCATCCCACAAAGCAACGAGGATGCTGCGGCCCCCAGAGCACTGTCCCTGGTCCTGATCTGAAGAGTCTCATTTCCTGGAGGCACCTCACAGTCTTTCTTTCCTTCTTGGGAACCATGTGAAACCAGATCCATCTGGATGTGAGTTCCTAAGATAAACTGGAGAATATTGTTGGTAATTGGACAGAAAAATGATCTTCTTGGCTGGTGCCTTTTGACCCTCTGTTTTAGGGTTCACCCACACCATGGAGTGATGAGGTTGAGCCAGATTGCCCTGTTTCCCCAGGGAAGCAGATGCCTGAGAAGGGGAGGGCAGCACGGGTCACTCAAGGCTCCTCCCAGCACCTCTAACTCTGCGGCTCTTCTTCTGGACAGCAGCCTGCCACCCACCTTCCCCTCCTCTTTCTAGCCCCTTTGGCTCAACTTCTCATTTTCCTGCCCCTCCGTCCCCTCCTCTTCAGTCAAAATCCAAGGGAAGATCCAGGTAAGTTTGAGAAGGAGAAGGGGGAAGTGCTGTGTAAGGGAAGGGAGAGATAAGAGGTTACATATCCTAACTCTTTCCTCCACTGCTGGAAACACTGGCACCCTGGAATTTTCTAGAATGAAGGTGGCAAAGATCTATGTAAACCAAGACAGCAGAGCTGGTTATGTCTTCGCCTTTAGACCATGAGGCTGACACTGCTCACGTTTCACTCAGCAGGAGAGTCACGCACAATCTGCTTGTTGTCTTGTCAGGAAGGCAGAAAGGAAGAACGGAGAGAGCACTGAGACCCAAAGGACCCGAGCTGGGATCTGGCTGGGCAAACCTGAGTCACTGAAGCTCAGGTCCTCAGTGTCAGCTTGTGCCAACGAGGACAGCCACAACCCCATGCCCGCCAGACCTGCCACAACCCCGGTGGGCATCCAAGTGTGTCAAAGCATGAATTCTGAAAACTTCACCTGAATCCAAACTTCTACAAATTTGAGCTGATGCAGTGGAGCCTATGCCTTGGTGTTCTAGCATGTTCTGATTGGGGAAGCTGGGGGCCCCGCAAAGCCAAGAGTCCTCTCAGAGATGACAGAGCCCTTCACCCAGAGACTATTAGAAATCCAAGCAGGCTTTGATATTCAATGATCTTCTTTGTTCTTTATAAACTTAAATAGCTGTGTTTGTCCCCGTAAAACTCAGCAAACAATGACTAAACACCTCCTGAGTAAGAACACCGGGGGACCATCTGTGCAGCGTGAATGACTGACATAGGGGCTTTTGATAAGAACTGGGGCTTTTAAAGGGGCCTGGAAAAGAATAAAGAGGCAGTATGCTGATATCCTGAAAACAAACCATCTCATCAGCAAGCAGGCAGCAGCTGAATCCTTGTATTTGTTTCTCGGGAAAGGAGATTTTTATATAGAGGGTTCAATGAATTGATATTAAAAAAAAGAACATACGCAATGTTTGCCACAAAGAATGGAGGGAAATCTCTAACTTAGCCCTGGTTTTGATGTTTAGCCATTTGTACCGCAGATGGAATTGGGCTGACAAAAATTCTGTCCCCTCTCTGAGGCTCTGATCATGAATGACACCCCATGAAAGGACGTTGTAGCCACTCTTTGATTTTGGTTCTTCCTGGCCAATACATGGCAGTTTCCAGCAGAAGTTATCATTGGCTCTAAGAACTGGACCTCTTACTATGAACTAAACTGAATTCTCTTTGGGCAGCAAATTAAGCAGCCTGTTCACCCTGGGCAGGGTGGGAGGATCTGGCATCGAGTAGTAAGTTATGAAATAGAAAAAAGCAAGGCTATTCCAGACGAAGGCTGGCCAGAGACGCCGAGGCAGACAAGGACACGCAGAGGAAAACAAAGCCAAACCTCTGAAGTGGCCCTTCATTCTAGCCTCTGTTTCCTTAGGAAGAGATTGTAACTGGGGCCCTGTCCCCACAGGGCACACGATCTCCATGAGAAGACACTTTATCCTAACGATAGAGTGTAGCGAGGGATGCAGGAGGCAGAGAAGAGGCAGTCGGGGTTGTAATCCGAGGCCTGAAGGATGAGGGGAGCCTCCAGGAGAGGGGCTTCTGACTATAAAGGGGAGGCGACTGTGCTTCAAAGTCCATTTTCCTATTTGTCCAGGACTCACCCAAGATCATGTTGGAGTGAAGCTTTGAATCACCAATTTCAAGAAATTTCCCAAGTTTTCTATTCAATAAGTAGCACCCCACTGCCAAGCCACTCGCCTCTCCTCAGACAAATATAGGAAGTAAATCCAGTAAAAAAAAAATCCAACATAAGTAATTCACAGCCCCTGCACTATTGGCAGAGCTGGGAGCAGGGTCTGCACATGCCTCCAGTCCCTACGTACCTTCCCTCTAGCAGCCCACTTTCTCAGCACTGGAGGAAGGGAAAGTTTCTGTTTAAAAAAAGTCAGGAGTGGCAACTTCTTCCTTCTAGGGAAGGGGCACGGTCCATCTCCCTGGAGATGATTTTCCCGTTGAGATGTCAACTTGATGGGCCTCTTGGGATATGAGGAGTGAGGCCACTGAGCTGGGCTAGATGTGTGCAGATTAAGCCAAAGAGAACTAAATTGTTTTGCTTAATAAAGCAGCCAGAATGTTGGAGCTGTCTGCAGATGCCACGGCGGGGGTGGCAGGAAATGGGGAAGTAGTATAGTTAGCAGCAATGGGGGGCACCAAGGGAGAGAGCGGCCTGCAGAAAAGCCGCCCAGACTGGGACAGCCAATGAATTTTGTTTCCTATGACAAGCAGTGCTAAAACCTCAATTAGAGAAGTAGCTCTGCTTCATCCCAGGGTCACATGGGCCAAAAAAAAGAAGAGTTATAAGAGGCCAGGAAGAGTGAAAGAGAAAGTTCGGTAGGATCAGCAGAATGGAGAAAGGAAAGAATCAAAGAAATTCAAGGCTCACAGAAAATCCTTGGGTGTACTTGGGAGAACACTGGATCTCTCAGAATGGGAACTCCAATCCAGAGATTTGGTTACTAAAGGAGAGAGCCCCAACCTGGGAAAGCAGGAAGACTGGGGGGGGGGGGGGGGAGGCATGCATTGCAGAAGAATGGAGGTTGACTCACAGCTTTCTCGCTGCTGTCTTTTCCCGGGTCTTCCCAGGCATCCTCCTGTCCCCTCGTCGGCCTCCTTGGAGGCATTCCCTTTAAGCTCAGCCAGAAGCCAGCTCTGTTTATTCCATCTTCCTAATGCTGAGCTGCTCTCTCTTGCCATCACTAGCATTTGTCCTTGTGCCTTTTTTGTCCAGACATTCATACTTCTCTGGAGCAGCCCCATCGAGAGTCTGTGCTTGACTCTTGGGGTCACTGAGAGAGTACCCCCTCTTCTTCCCTTTCTTCCCTCATTGCACCCTCCTGATAACTTGCCCCAGAGCAGAGACCCCACCCCCACCCCAGGCACTGTCACAGCTGTCCCGTTCAGTGCACTTCTGTTACAAGGGCTTACACTGACATGAACATCACATCGCATCTTCCCTCAAGACTTAAAGTGGTGAGAACACAGCAGAAGACTGGTCATAAAATTGTCTAATGCCAACTTTCTTCCAGAGTTTGTTAGGGGTGCATTAACCAGTCATCCATCTTTGTCATCCTAAAGCTCTGTCACCTAAATGTTTGAAAAGTCAGGCTGCCTTATGACACCAGACTGGCTGATGCCAAGAATCCCCAGTTCAAGACAACTTTTATTACTTTTTAACGGGAAGTATATACAACTTTTATTTCCAAAGGCTTGTTACATAGAGTTGACCAGCCAACTACAGATATGTCCTGAACTAGTCCTCTAAGGCTACCATTTCTAAATATTCTGATCCATCTAGGCAGAACAGACCCACAGGAGCCAAGGCAGAAAACATGATAGTGTCAGGAAAAACTGGAAAGCCCCATTTAGCCCTACTTAAAATCCGATTCTGAGAAATGCCTGTTCGCTTCCCTCTGCCCACAACCTGGCCTGCTCTCTTACTCCCCTAGTTAGGACACAGAAGCAACATAGGAGTGTGCAAGAGCACCCCAACATTCTGGTATCTGTCAGACTGGGACTCTGCCACTCACTAGCTGTGTTTACCTCAGGCAAGTCCATCTATTTTCTCTGAGCATCAGTTTCTGCATCTGTGAAATGGAAATAATTATTCTTCCTGAAAAATTCTTAGAAGAATCAAATGATATTATACGTGTCAAGTACAGAGCTGAGCGTCGAGTGAAGAGTAGATCCTCCTCCGTGAAGGTGACTGTCTTTCCCTCCACCTCCCTCCCTCTTCTCAGCCGACCAGACTACTGCACCCCTTCATCCTTTGACATGAGGGTCCTTTCCTAACTTGGGGGAGACAGTGGTGGGGAATCAGCTCTGCCTTTTTTTATTCTCCAAAATGCCACATTCAACTGCATCCTTGGATACAAACGTAGGGAGAGGTCTTTACACCTTCAAATGCCTGACAGTCAACAAACGAGCTTATTATCTTCCAGCAGATGGAAGCTTGCCCTCCATTAGCAACACTTGCTGGACTGCTCGGGTTTCCAATGAGCTTTTAACGTCATCAGAGCTCCCTGGCTTCAAACCACCAAGACACTTTGTCCACGTCAGCTGAGCTGACTCATTACCTCCTCCCGGAAGGAGAGCAAGTCAGCCAGCACACCAAGCCCTTTCGTTAGTCATCTGACAGTAGACCTTCAGGTGAGCAGAGTAAGAATACAAGTCTAGATCTCTGCGAGGCCCTGGAAAATTTAAGAGGTCATGAAAACTGGGAGAGTGAACTTGTTCATGGAACCAACCAATCATATAATGACAAACCTTGGACTCGGGTTTTCTGAGGCAGACCGCAATCAGTAACCCAACTGAAGGAAAATCCTCTGTGCAGGGAGCTTGTCAATTCAACAAGTGTTTATTGAGCACCTTTTTTCTCTTGGGCCATGATTGTGGAGGGCATAAAGGGCGAATCATACCAGGTTCCTGTCCTACAGCCTCGTTCTAGGCTCTTAGGGAAAACAAGCACGTAAGCCAATAAGGATGGCGACAGAAACAAGGTTGGGAAAGGTTTCCCAGAAGAAGAAACGTCTGAGTTTCACCCACAAAAGGGGAAAAGGAGTTTCCTAGGGGCCAGAAGGTTGTGCACGTCATTTCAGGCAAAAGGAAAGCAAATGCGAGGTCTCAGCAGGTGAAACAGCAGTGCACGTTTGGAAAGCGTAGTAAGAACATTTGTAGAGCTGACAGCGGGTAGACAAGGGGAGCAGCAGGAGACTGGGGTCCCCAGGCAGAAGCAGAGACGATCCCGTAGGTGATGGAGACCCGTAGAGGAAGGGAGGGGTTCGCACCTCCACTTGCCGCTTTAGCAGCAGTGTGAGGAGTGAGCTGAGGGAAGTCTGGGTATCACTGTCCATCTGTGAGGTTGAAACTTCACCAAAGGAACGCTGGTAAACAGATGCCCAGAGGTGCTCCGTGCTGTTAACACCGACACTGTGACCTTCAGAAAGCAAGCGTGGGGCTGGGGGTGGGGTCTCTTTTGTTGACTCTTATTAATCTGGAAGAGTTGCTAGAGAGGATGTGAGGCTGGGTATTATGATGTGCCCTCCGTTTCAAGCCTTTCCTGGAATATTCCAAATAACCTGGTTAAACTAACATCTGAATAATTCAGGTGATGCCCATATTGTCCAGGTCAACGTGGTACCCATCTACCTGTACTTCGGTTCAATATGAACCCAAAGAAACCTGCTGTGAAGAATGTTCTTTTAGTGGGAGGAGAGGCCTGGCCTGGCCTCTGGGGTGTGCAGAGGGCACAAGGTGCAACCTCCAAGAAATCACTGAACATAACTGAGATCAGGAGGGTGAACCAGAGACATAGGAGGCTCTATTTTATTCCCAAAGTCTGTTATCTATGTGCATTTGCAGGGGAAAGTGGAGCTAGAGTGATTTCAAATTCACAGAGCTAGTTCTTGTTAGAAAGTGCGATCTGCTAAGGAATGGGTGGTTGCGAAGAGGGAATCTGGAAAGAGAGAGAAATGCAAGTCCTCTGCTAGAGGGGAAGGCTGCCGGGAGCAGCCTTGGTAGAGGGAGTAAGGAGCATCTCACAGGCAGACGTCAATTTCCTTGCACCCCGCCCTGATTTCACTTGTAAGTGGATTATTGATACCGACAAGAGAAAGATGTCAGGCTGTCAGCACCTGGAAGATGGGAAAGAATTTCCCTCTCCTCTAAATGCAAAGGGCCCCTGGGTTTCTTGTGTGGACCTCTGGTTTCTCCCTTCCTTTACTAGCTATAGTGAGTTTTCTGTCCTTTCAACATTAATTCCATTTTCCCCCTTTTCAGAGTTAAGGAGGCCCTAGCAATCCAGCCATACCTGACACCCCATCCACCTTGTCAGGGCAGTTGCCCCGACTGGACCTCCAGCCAGCCCCACCACCAATACTCAGCTCAACAGAGTTGCCCTGGGGGCTTGGCCCTGTGTTCCTGCTCCTACAAGGGAGTCTCTATGGCAAGGGTCTCCAGTGAGTCTCCCCTGTACCCACCTTCCCCAAAGAGGACAAAAACTCCTTGTGTAAGTTTGTGTCTGGCAGGACATATAAATATATATAATTATTACTCTGATTCCAGCAGCAGCTTACTGGAAACGGAGACCCTCTTATCCTATTGTTCCAGATGCTTCAGGTCACGGCATTGGGCAGCTTCTGTGCACAAGGACTTAGCCTCAGGCACTATTGGGAACAACAGGAAATAAACAGCCTGGCCCCGTGGATTAGGGTCTGACAGTTTAGCTCTACAAGTGTTCCCTGGGTTATGAAATTCCCATGGGCTAATTCCCCCTTACACAAATTGTCCCTAAAGGCACTGCCTGCAATTTCAGAGATGCGTAGAATTATGCATTTCGCCAGGTAGTCACAACGTAGTCTTAGAGCACAGAAGGCAAGCCAAAGAGAGAGAGGAAGGAGGGAGGGAGCCTCCAGGAGAGACCTTCGCTTTCAGCCCCATGTTTCTGAATCACCTGGACTCTCCCTACCTCAGCTCACTTTATTTCTATGTTTTATGTGTTGCGCCCTCTCCACCTCCCTCGTGCATCTTGTTAGTGCACCTTCATTGTGATTGGAAATTACAGTTCAGGGGAAAATCAAGTCATTTTGAGGACACAAGAAAGAAAACACAGAGATCCTAATTCATTCCGTGAGCAGTCACAGCTGACTCCAAAGATCTACAATCTATCCCATCTTTATGACATCAAAGTGGCTTGTGAGGCTTCCCTAAAGTGAAAGCAAAGAAAGAGATCCTAACGCTTTTCTGTTAGCGTAACGGGAGATCTGACTTGTACCTGGGAAAGGGTTATTGCTTTAAGCAGGGATATGTCCATACACATAGACATATAACCAGGCATGCGCACACAGACACAGAGCCAAGTGACTAAAGCGTGTGAGAAATACGAAGGGGAAGAGACAGCCGTCGGTGTCAGTAAGCTTCGTGAGCTGGGAAGTCTGGAGGGCAGCAAGGCTTCCCAGTGGAGCCGAGTCTTGAGTGAGGATGGACAGGATTTACAAGGGGAAGGAAAAACGAGGAGGCTCCAGCTGGAGGAGGAAGCCTGCCAAGGATTTTGGCAGAGTTGGAGGAGCTTGTGCCCGGATGTGAATGGACCCTTCTGGATGCAAGATTAATGTAGGCAAGGACCAAGGAGTAAATGTAGACAAGTAGGGTGGGGCCAAGGGCTTTGAAGTTTCTCCAGTGAGAAGGGAGCAGTCACTCCCCCGGGGGAAGATTCATGATAGCAACTGTGCTCCTGGAAGAGTCTGCGGTATATCTCAACATCCACACCATCCCAATCTTTCAGCATCTCCTATCGACCCGTTTCCAAAGCGAATGCAGACAGCAAGAGAGGGCTACTCTTTCTTACAAACTGAGGTAAGAAAGAACTCACTCTTTTTCCCTTGGTTAGCTTCTCTCCCTACTCACATCGCCTCACATACTTGGCTTTGTGTGTGCCTTCACCAGGTGCTTCTGAAGGCCGAGGGAGAGCAGGAGGTTGAGACATCTGAGAATCTTGGAACAGGAAAACATCTGGACCTTCAAATCATTTTCAAAAATGACAAACATTGAGTCAAGTGTGTGTCGTCATAACAACGTCCAAAAGCAAGCAGCCAAATTGCCATTCGGTCATCAACTTTCCCACTGGAAATGGAATTTATTTAGTGAACATCAATGCTCCTGGAATGAAGGGGGATTTTTGTTCTTTTTAATTAGACCCATAGCTATAGTTATGCCCATTTCTTAGCAGGCCTAAACTACATAGGGTGCAATCATTAAAAAAATCATATAGAAAAGAGTATTTATTAATGTGAGAAAATGTACTGCATTGCTAAATGCAAATGGACAGTCTAGTAACATTTTTGTAAAAGCAATACAAATGCTGTATACATTTTAATATATATATTTATACGTAAATCTGGGAGGGAGAGAAACTATAAGCCAAAATATTAAATAATTTTGCATAGAGGTGACTGCAGGATTTTGTGTTGCTTTCCTTCCCCCCCTAATACCACTCAAGTTTAATATTTAGCAAGTATTTTTTTAACTAATAAGGGGCTGTGTTATTTTATTGAGGTAAAGTCAGTTTACAATGTTGTGTCTATTTCTGGGGTACAGCACAATGCTTCAGTCATACATGAATATACATACGTCCATTTTCATATTCTTTTTCAGCGTAAGCTACTGCAAGATATTGAATACGTTTCCCTGTACTATACCGTATAAACTCGTTTATCTGTTTTATATACACCAGTCAGCATCTGCAAATCTCGGACTCCCAGGGAGCTGTGTTGTTTTGAGTTGCGTAGGAATCTGGGATGAGACAAGGCCCAAGGACCGTAGTTTTGATGAGAAGACGTTCTTGAGTTGTTTTCCTTTCTCTTTCTAAGCAGTTTGCCAATAGCAAAGATCAAAAGAAGTCCCTAGTTGATTTAAATACACCTGTTACCAGTCTGCCACTACTTGCCAATGCAGGCATTTTTTTTTTAGGGCGTCTCCCTGAAAGAGAGCAAGAATCCAGGCATTTCCATAAGTGATGAAACCTATCTAGCTCGGGTGGGAGGGAGAGTGATGGGTGCCCATGAAATGAACATTTTTTTTTCAAAAAAGGCAAATGATAAATAATTCAAAACATTTAACCCAAGGGTTTTGTGTGCTCTCACAGGCCCCCAAACACATGGTCACCTACAAAGGCGATCTAAGTTCATGGCTGCCAAAGTGGCATGGGTTTCGTTTAAACGATGAATTGTCTGTTTCCTCACCTTCCAAATCATAGGCAGTTGCAATTAATGCATCTCACCACACTACTACGCAACGCAAGAGAAGGGTTTCTTGGTGAAAGGCGGCTCCATTTCCATGCTGGGCATTGCTACCCAGGCCCTCAGTAGGAGACCACAGATAATGTCCAGCCTGCAGCCAGAATGCCACAAAACACACTAATATTATTTCTTTTAATGGCTTCCTTACACTACTGTCCAAAATGAATCTGCCAGTACGTCTCTGCTTCTTCCTTAGTACTTGTCCTGAAAACCCGTTGGTAATTACCATTATCGGGCTCCATTTGCATCTGCAAGTCTTAGGACGAAAACCAGAGCTATTATACACGCTTTCCATCTACACAGTTTTCTTTTTCCATAATGCAGTGCCACCTAAGTTCACAAGAGACTGGCAGCAGCTTGACAGACCGGAATGCCAAGCAGAGGGGACAAGTTCCCAGAATGCCAGTACCTCTGACAGGTACCTCCAATAGCCCTTTGTCCATCAACAGCCTCCCAGTGGTCTGCACTTCTCTCCCTCTCTGAATTAAAAAACAAAAACAAAAACAAAAAAAGCCAAGCAGCCTCTGGGACGCTCTAACCCTAAATCAGATAAGGTGAGGGATAAAAACAATAAATTGAGCCAATCAGCTTCTCTTAACCAGCCATCTCAGCCAGTGCTTTTCAAACTTTACTGTGTGTGTGAGTCACCTGGAGATCTCGGTAAAATGCAGAGCCTCAGGTCCAGGCTGGTGCGAGGGGTCTGGGATTTCTAATGAGCTCTCACATGATGCTCATGATATGACTGGTCCACAGTCCACACTTTGAGCAGCAGGGACCTTGGCCGTTCCAGACTTGGCACCTTCTGGTTCCCATTGGTTGAGATAATTTGTAAAAACCAACCTCGCCCAGTGGTAACCCAAAATAGGCAAAGTTTAATCTGTCAGGTAAAGAGCTCATGTCTGACCAGGAAATACTATGAAGGAAGTCCAGTATCTTTGTGCCCTGAACATTTGGCAAAATGTGGCAAGAAAAGGGAGCAGGAGTGCGCAAAAGAGACAGAAGTGACAGAGTGGGGGATGTGCCCAAGGTCCCTGCACAAGTTAAAAGGGCTTTAACAAGTGTCATAGCACATTCTTTATTGAATCAAAAAAAAAAAATGGCACCAAAACAACTCCAGAAACAGAACCAGTACAAATCTGAAACAGAGCTACTGATTTTGTCCTGGAATCCAAAATGGAAGCGTTTTCAGGATGAGAAGAAAAGGAGATCACACTGCAGTCACCTCTGTGGGTGACTCATGCCTGCTGAAGGCGTTCGGGAGCCACTAACTTCTTTCTGCATTCAACACCAGAGATGCAGTTGGACAAACAAATGAACTACAAGGCAGATTAGTTGAATAGGTTACAGTGATGAGGCTCCTTCATTCCTAATTTCCAATGTTTTGTGATTACAGGACACACGCCTGGGAAGGTTACGTGTACTTCCCTCCTTAATGAAGCATTTGCACCTGCTCTTCCTCTGAGTCTATCAGAGACGTCCATTCCCCCATGATTCCCATAAAGTGGAGAAGAGTGTGCAAGTGTGCTCCATGCCACCACACGTCGAGTGCAGAGGGAGAGTGTACCCAGACCCACTGACCCACAGAGGACTCTGAGGCCCACAGTGACTTGTCCAAGTCCAACTTCCAGTTTAAGGAATACTATACCAGACCAGGAAAGGAGACTCATTTATGGAAGAATCACGGAAGCTCCATACAGTCCAGATGTATGGATTCTGCCTGGCCCAGATTCAGAACTCATTTACGCGTCCCTTGCTTGGCCTATTTGCAGGCTTCAGGGAAAGAGCAAAAGGCCAACGGGGGCAGTTTTCACAAAAACGTAGACTGCCTCTGCAGTGTCTGCCGTAGTAAACAGCAGGTTCCTGAAAGAGGTGCAGAAACTGAGACTCCAGCTAGACCCACAGTCCCTGGGACAGGATGGGGGACCAAAGAACAAGTCCCCACAGCAGGTGAGGAGCCGACCTCTGGCCCCGATGTGAAAGGCTGTGCTTTCACGCGAAGGAAATTCTTGTGTCCTAGATTACCAGCGCCAAAAGAAAGACCTCGGACCTGCCCAGCTGGACAGGAAGCTAAGAACTGAGGTAGAGGGAAGTATAATCAGGTATGTAAGGCCTATAACTTCCTGTAATTGTCAGGATGACCTTTTTAAAAAGCTGCCCAGTGCCCTAAAAGGAAGAAAAGAAAGACAAATAAAGGGATACATACTCAGAATCCCTAAATGCTAGGGAGAATTAAAGGGTGTGAGATGCCCTTGCCTCCACTATCAAAAGGTTTCTTGGGGAAGTGGCCTTATACTAGCCCTTCAGCCTTATTGATCCTGTATTCCCCCTCCTTCCCTCCCAGCCAATCCCCTCTTCATGGCTTCTCTTCCTGTTCTGGAAGAACTCACAGTGGGATTCGGTGAATCCTTTCCCTGCCCCTCCAGACATCCCCAATGTCCGAGCCCCTTCTCTTCCAGCCCCACCTGCCCTATATCCAACCTTGGAACGGTCCAAACATTCTTCCCCTCCCGTGCTTCTACCCCCATGCTGCTGAGCACTGCATAAGCAAGTCACTCCGCAGAGTCTGCATGGCGTCTCAGTGTCTCACTCCCGTATCTCACCACAGCTATTCCAAACCTTTACCACTCTTGCCAAATTCCCATCATGTCCCCCAACTTCCTGCCCTTGGCAGATCAGCTTGCCCCCTGCTTCACTGAGGAAGATAAAGCCCTCCAAAGGCTCAGGCAAGCTCCCCTCTACCTATGGGTGGAGCCAAACATACATCCATCCTCACTCCATCTCCGTCAGAGAACGTTATCTATTCTTATGTCCAAGGCAATCCCACCACCGGTGCCCTGCATGCAACCCCTTCTCCCCTCTTCCTGGCCCAAGCCCTCCCCAGTGCTTCCTTGCTCCCCTGTCTTCTCAGCCTCTCACGTCAGGTTCCCTTCGCACAGCTTTAAGTGGACTGTGCTTGTGGAGGGAGCGAAGGTCTCCATTGATCCTCCCTCTTCTCTTGCAACTGCTCCATCTTCCCTGCCAAGTTCATCAAGTGAATCGACTACCCTTGCTCCCTTCACTGCCCCCTTTAGCTCACTGCAACCGAGCTCCCCGCTGCCCCAACCCCAAAAATGTTCTACCAACGGTTTTAGGCACCTCCTGAATAGCAAAACGAGGCTCAGTGGGCTCCTTTCAGACCTTATCTATGTGACTGCTCTGCTCCTCCTTCCTCCCTTGCCCTGTCTTGGCTCTGGTTCCAGTTCTGTGGTCCCACTCTTCTGTTTCTCCACACTGACCCCTGCTTTACTAACTGCTGTGGGTTTCTCTTCTTCCTTTGGCATGCCCCAAGGCTCTAGTCTTTTCACCCCCCATGCTTAAATTAAGCCAGGGCTCTTACCGACTCTCATGGCCTTATCTCGTGGGTGAACAAGTGGACCCCAGAGTAACCAAGCCTTTTTCTGACTATCTCCTGGCCCAAGGTTTCCAAAAAAATTTTTTAAAAAGCTCCAGGAACCTCTCATTTCCTGACTAATTCTCCCTTTCCTACTATTTACAAGTACAAAGAGAGATCCACTAAATCAGGGTGCCTTCATATAGGAAGGGACTCACAAAGCTAGAAAGGCTGGAGATGCAAGAGAGAGGAGGAAGGTCTCCACAAACTCAGGAAAGAAGGGGATTATTGAGGGCACGAGTAGAAGGCTTGGCTTTGGAAATAACAGTTGCTCCTCTGAGGAAGAAAACTTGGTATTTACTGAGTGCCATTTGTAGATGCCAACAAGTACTAAGCCTTGGGCTCAGTTTATACTCATAATAATCTTATGAGATAAGTATCTCTAAAGTCATTACCCATAAAGCATGAGAGAAACAAGAGAAGGATCCCGGAGAGGAAGAAAACTGAGAAGTCTGACAAGCTTCTGAATATGACTAGAAATAGAAAAAAAGGACGTCACAAAAATGCAATGAACTCAAAAGCTGCATAGAATATTTGTCTACGCCTTCCCATCACCCAGTCTTCCTTTCTCCAAAAAAGTCCAACAGTCATTAAGCTCAAATAGTATTTCCCTTCCCACTGATTTTTTTTTTAATGTATGTGTTAAATTTCACTTGTGGTCTTTTCTTCTTCTATTGAATTTTGAGTGGAAAAGCAGAGGGAACAGAGATTCTCTGTGTCCTCCTCCTGTGACTTTTGACTGTCTTCCCTCCTCTGACTGCACCTTTTCTAATACCTTATGGTGATGAGGGAATTTTGTACACTCCAATTGGCTTTAGGTCTTGGCACCCTGGGCATTCCACACTCACAATAGCTACTCCTGGGGAGCTTGGATATGTTTTCCTGAGGATTAATCTTGGTCATTGCTTTTCACCCTCATCACTGACTTTTTAAAATAATAATAAAAAAATTAACCATTTCTGTAATTTGACGGGGCTCTCACTGAAGGGTGGTGGGAGAAGATGGAGTAAGAAATCCTTGTATTTTCTGACTGTGATTTCCTATCAGCCAAGACCATGATTCCTCCCTTTTTTGCTTAGCTTTGGAAATAGACTGAGAAGACCAGCAAGGACTACATTGGATGGTTGGTGGGTGTGTGTGGTGTGCATGTGTGCACACAGGAGGGTGGGATGAGGGCCTTGTCTCTGAGGGAGTGATCATTGAAAACCACTTCTCTTGCAAGGTTACCTTCCCCTAGAGGAATTAAAAACTAAGAAGCCAGGTACTTTCTTTAAACATTATAGTGAGAAAGGGAAAATGACCTTGACCGAGAGTATCAAAATCCCAGTGTTAATCCAATTACTCAACTTTGCCTTCTAAACTTAGCTTCAATTAGCTGTTCAATAAACAACTCTGCAGTGCCAAAGCAGTTCAAAACTCAAAGGACACAATGTTGATGTTCTAATGTTTTGATCCAATAGACACATCCAACTAGACTCAAGATTTTGGTGATACATAGCACAAGAACAATAATCCTTGTATGCTTCCAGGGGCTTTTCAGTCACAGGTTGCCTAGAAAATCCATCCACATTTGTGCCAGCTCCTCAAAGGAGCTTTCCCCTTGAGCTTGTGTTAAAGAACAGGCTACCTGTTCCCCTGGAAAATCTTCATCTTCTTGGTGGCCCCAAGTTACCATGAAACTCATACTGAAGAATGAAACTGACCCCATAAAAACCATATGTAGAGGGGGAAAAAATGTTAAGAGTTGGAGAAATTAGATCTTAACCTTGAGATTCAAGGTGTCATCCGACAGGCACAGAGAGAGGACTGTGCTGTGTCTCTGAAGGGCTGCAAGTGTGGAGAGGAGCGTCCCAAAGGACAGTTTAACTGAATGGAATCTTGGCGAAGGCAAGGTGCCACGGCCACCCTCGAGTCTTGGGGGAGGGTCTTCGGGGGTCTTCAGACTTTGATCACGCTCACATTCCAAGTGAGCACATGACCCTTCTTCCACAGCCACTCTTCATTTCCTTGTTCATCTCCCACTTGATTGTAAGCCACTTAATTTATCTCAGTGCCCCAGCCTGAGTTTGGAACAGAGTAGGGAGCCAATGAATGTGGAAGAATGGACGGGAGGCAGCGGGGGGTGGGGGGGAGTTGCAGAGAGAAGGAAGATGAATGGGTAAAACAACCGGAAAGCCTTCATACAGTCACAAGTGAAACAAGAACTTAAAATGAGCAGCATGGCCGGTCTCAAGCAGAAAGCTAGAGACCCAGAAAACTGGGTGGAGTTTCTGAAAAATTCAGTGGGCCCAGCTCAGGGAAGAAGAGGTCTGAAACATCCCTGGTGGCCAAGACAAGAAGGGAAAGCCTGAGGATGGGAACAGAGACGATGCCCCCTAATACTTGCTCCCCTGAGGGGCAGGGCCAGAGCCTGGCAAGCAGGCAGACAGATGTTCCCCAAAATCAACGTTGGATGAGTGTGAAGTCCGTTTATAAGGCCCTTTCCAGCTCTGACAGGATGAGACTCTGACTTTTAGGATCCCCGATTTCAGGCAGATTCCTCTGATGCCCCTGTGCTTGGGCCTGGCAAAAACAGAGGAGGATAAACTGCACGTTGGAGGAGAGAAGGAAGCAGAAGCCAAGGCTTGACCTTGGGAAGTGACCCCACTGGCCCACGGTGGGGAGGCCCCCCGGGCTGCTGACCAAACTACTGTTTTCTCCAGGGAAGACCATTCTGCCCATTGATGGCAGCAGACACTGCGTTGGGAGGAGAGCCAAGGTTCAGAAACTACCTCCTGATGACCCGTTTGACGGATGGTCTACACCAGAGAGCTCTGCTCCACATTTTCTCCGCCCTGGGGCCCTCCGTGACCTGATCAAGTGGAGGGCTAGCTCCCGACTGCAGGCACATTCCCTCATCGTTCTGTTCCCTTCTGAGCTGACTAGTGAAGGAGCGCGGCCTGGCAGGCCTTTCCTGAGGACGAGCGACTTAAGGAAACCGCTCTGCGCCTTAGCACGCAGCCACTGGGGGAAGGAATTACTCAGGTGCGTTTTTGCCTGCATTTATGAATGGCGGTCAGTCCGTATAGAAGGAAAGAAGGAAGGAGGAGGGTGGAGAGAGAGAAGGAGGGGGGAAGAAGGGAAGGAAGGAAAGGAGGGAGGAAGGAAGGAAGGGCATAAACACAGATACAGATGAAATAAAAACAAACGCCAAGCAGCCCCTGTCTCAAGTCCACAGCTAAAAAACCCAGACATTTTTGTAGAATTAGTTTCTGAGCATGAAGACACTGAATCAAATTTCTGAATAACTGGTTTCAGGTCTCAGCGATGCTATTTCCTAGCTGGAGGAAGAAGTCCCTTTAACTGGATGGTACTACGTGCGAACCCTCGCTTTACCTAACTTCAGAGGACTGGAAGCCCTTTATAAATCCTCAGTACCACTCTTTGCTGTGGTTCGGGCTTTGTGTTCCTAGACTGAGTTTTAACTGGACCCTTTTCTTAGGCTTGGCTCTTCCTCACATGGCCTGGAGGATAAAGTGCACATTCCTCGACGTGGTATTTGAGGCTGCCAGGGGCCTGGCTTCCCCCCCACACCCCGATTTGGTCTTTCCATTCTAACAGCACACTGTGACTCATCTGTCCCTGAACCCACCCGGACCTGCACATCTCTGTGCTTTTGCTCATGGTTCTGCTCTGCCTGGAACACTCACTTGCCCCCAGCCCTGGGCCGCCCGCTGCTCACTCAGGCCTCTTCCTGGAGCCTGCCATGTGCCAGGTCATGGGACCCCTTCTTCTGGGCATGGTTCTTTCACTGCACTGTGCACATTCTGTACATTTATCGGCTTCGTGGGCTTCACCCCTACTGGACAGTGAGGTCCTTTGGACAGAAACAATGTCTCACCTCCATCACTGGATCTCCACCTTGGAACCCCACCCCTGGTACACAGTAGGCATTCAATAAATGTTTGTTGGGTGAAGGGATGGATTAGTGAATGATCATTCTCTCCCTACCCTAGAAACCCAGAGGTGCTTTAGAAGCATGAAAACAAAGTTTGAAACCACGCTGTTTGTTGCTCCCCCACTCCGTCCTCTCGGTAGGTTCCTATCTTATGCCATTTTACCCTCACACTCGCCCTTGTTTCTCTTTTATTCCCCTTTGTCACTTTAATGGCATGGCAGCTCCCGGATCCTAAGCGGCCGACAAGGCGGGAAGCCTGGCATCAGTGACACAACCAGAATGTACCAACTCCCAGAGATGGCCGGGTCAGCCAGGGGCAGCGGGAGGCGGAGACCCCCCTGAAAGCTGCTCCCAGGGACTCAAAGCGCGTGCCCGGAGACAGTGCCTTCTATTTCGAGGGAACCAAGGAAAGCCCCGCAGGCAAGTGTGGGCGCCGCCTCAGGAATGCTGTATTCCCGTCGAGACCCCCCCCCGCCCCAACTCCTGCTGGAAGTGGGCAAAGGGCAGCTGGAGGGCCGTCTGTCAGGATCACTAGGGAGTGGACACAGGCTCTGTGCAGACGGTCAGAGTAAGCGACCTCGGCACTCCCAGTCCCTGCGTTGGCAGGTCTGCATCTTTGAGCACAATGTGGGGAAACTGCAGCTAATTTTTGATTGGGGCTGAGACTCCCATCTATTGTCTCATCCCCTTCCCTGCTTCCTACCCGAGTAGGGATCCTGTGGGGAGGCTCCAGAGGCCCACAGAGCCCTGGCCCTGGCCCCGCTGCGGGGAAGGCTGGGCCTTCTCCTCCCCTGGGTTCTTGCAAGTTCCAACCTATGAAGAGGAAAGTTGAGATCAGAGTTACAGAGAGTTACCAAAATGCCACGGCTCCCTGGTGGCTCCGGCCGGGGCGGGCAGCAGCAGCCTCGATGCCCACCGCACTTGCAGTGTGGGCACAAGCAGCTCCTGGGCCTTCGCTTGCTTGGACACAGTTAAGTGCCAGCCCCTGGACCTTCTGGCATCTTCCACGGCCTGCCCGCTTGAACGTTGGCAGAAGCCGAGATCCCTCAGCTGCGTGAGAGGGTCGCTCTCAGGGAGCCTCCAGACGATTTGAGAGGAACCTGAGGGGCTGGCGCCCCCGGGGCAGCTGAGGGCGGGGGAGCAGGGCCAGAGGAATGTTGTTTTGTGGCTGTTGCTACTTTTCTAGCCCCCAGGGGAATGGGTGGCTTCCCACAGTTTTGTTACATTCAGAACCACTGGACTCAGATGACTCCTGAGGGAAAGTTTGGGAGTAAAGAGCAAAGACTCAGAGGCAGGTTCCCTGAACAGTGGGGAGGGAGCAGGAGTCTGCCTGGTGGACTGGGAGAGGGGAGGGGAAACCTGCCAACAGCCCAACAGCAGTGCAGGGAGAGGTGGCAATGACAGTGGGGCCAAGACAAGGAGAACCACCTTTTCTCCTAATTATCCGGTGACCGGCAGGGAAGGTTTTCCTGGCCCATGTGAACCCCGGATGTGGGCCCTCTGATTACTCTGCGTGGCCTGGGGGCCCGGGGGTGGGAGGCAGATTCCGCGCAGGGCAGAGCAATGGTATGCAATGCTGCTGCTTGTCGTCTTCTCCCTTTTGTTTATGTTCCAGCCCTAAGAGAAACTGAAGAGCCTGTTAGACTGACTGGCTCATCAAGCCCGTTGCGGAGTTCAAGCTTGACAGTCTCCCTTGTGTGTAACAACAACAACAACATGTGGGAGGGGCTGCCGGAGGCTGCAGCCCCATCCCATATCTGCCCCATTGCTGCACTAGCATGGCCTCCCACCCCCCAGACCCGACCCTGCTCAGGGGGTGGAACTTTTTCTAAAAAATACTGGAACCGTCCACAGAGCAGAGGGAGACTGAACTCCAAATCATATCCGAAGCCTACAAGCACTATTCCTGTCCCCGGCTCCCTAACCTTCCCTGCACCAGCCTTCCTGGCCGCCTAAGGCCAAAGGGGAGAGGGGTCTTCCAATGAGAAATGAGCCCTCAATGCCACGAGGTCTTTTTGAATAGGATCCCATAGCTGGAAAGAGTCCTCATGAAATGAGGAAGTGGATAGATAGATACAACCATGTCAGCTGCAGCCAAACCCTCCCCAAGGACAGGACGAACTCCTTGCTGAAGGTCACCCATGTGCTGGGGACTGACCCCACGGCTCCAGCAGAATACGCAAGGAAGGAGAACCAGGCATGAGGGGGCTGGCTGGAGGGGGGCCAGTCACATCCGTTTTCTCTCTCCAGGGGCCATGGTGGGTCAGTCAGTTGGTCGGGTGAAGAGAAACCACCCAGGAGCCAGGGTAGGTTGGTTGTGGCCTTTGAGAAGTGTTCCGAATGTCCCTGTGACGATTTCTCCACCACACCTTGGCCCTTAGCTGCTTCTAAAAGGGTAGGACTCGGGGAACAAGAGAGGGAGACAGAAAAAGAGGAAGGTGAAGACACCAGCTGGCCTTTTCCCTCACGTCATTACATGCTTGTGCCCATCCTGGACAGCCTGCCACGTTTTCTGACCTCCCCGGGAGTGTTACAGACAGCCCCCAGCCTGAGCTCTCACTCGTCTTCCTCCCCTGAAATGAGGGGGTCCGGGGGGTGGGCAGGGCTCTGTCCCATCTATCACTCTTGCTTGAGGAGCCTTACAAACTCAGGGCTTTAGCTGAGCTGCGGGGAAATGAGCAGGAGCGGGGAGGGGCGGGCTGGGGAGGGGTTCTCAGCTACAAGTGGCGTCCCTAGTGGCTTGTTGCTCATCTTCCAGCTGAGGGGGAGGACTGGTCCCCTAAGTCCCTGGAGCTGGGTAGCCTTGCCTTAGGAAATCCATCCAAGTGGCTGTGGGAAGAGAAGAGGTGCCACCGATGAAAAAGCGGTGCCATCTGCCTGCGGGGTAGGGGGAGAGGCGGTGGGGGGGGGGGTTCGCTCTGCTCTGGTGTGGTTTTCACGTAGAAGTTTCACGTCAGGGAAGAGCTGAGGAGAGGAATGTGGGATCCGGAGCTAAGCATGCCTTGATTTTGTATGCCCGCTTGTCACCCACCAGGTGTTGGCTGTGACCTTGGGCGCATCTGCCCTGCGGCAAACAGGATTTACGTTTTGTTGTTGTTGTTACACACAAGGGAGACTGTCAAGCTTGAACTCCGCAACGGGCTTGATGAGCCAGCCAGTCTAAAAGGCTCTTCAGTTTCTCTTAGGGCTGGAACATAAACAAAAGGGAGAAGACGAGCTGGAAAGGGGAAATGTGCTCCTGAAGGAAAAGACCGTCCACTGCGGCCGAACACCAGCTTACTGCTTCGGCTGGATAGTTCTAGCCTTCTGCCACAGTGGCCCTGGGGTATTCTAGCCGGCAAATTCTGTCCTCTTGATTTTTTTTTCCTTTTTTTCTTTCGTAAGAGGCTACTTCTTGCTTTGTTCTAATCGCCCTTGGGACATCTTCTGGGTCTCATCTCAGAAAAAGGCCCAGAAGCCGGGGCTTAAAGACACAGGAATGGGGGAGGGCCCGGCTGCAGTGAGCACGGAGCACTGCTTTCATTTGACTAGGACTTTACACTGTGCACTTCCCTGCTGCATTTGGCTGCAGATTCTCTGCACTAAACCAGCCCCCGTCGGGGCGCAGAGCACAAGACCTGCTTAGTAAAGTCCCACAATGTTTCCATAGGTGTGTCTCCCTTTTCTATAGCCATCAACAAAACTGTTGGCTTCCCCTTCAAAAGACGGAAGCTGTGTGCGCAGAGGGGCAGAACCTGGCACGTGGCTGGGGCTTGGTATCTATGTTAACGCTGAACCACCCCTCTGCTGGCCTGAGATGAAGTCAAGCATTTTCAGTGTCTGGCCTCGAATCTCCAAAGATCTCCGTTGCCCAGGAGGTTTGGTCGGCCCCCACCTGTGGGTTTTGTTCGTCGCGGGTTTTGTCCAGCAAAAGTCCCACCACGGAAGAACAAAGTGACTCAGGACTTTATCAGGTCAAGAGAGTGAAAGGGAGCCGGAGACGGATTCTCCGAGCTCCTCCAAAGTTCTTGTTTTTATTGAGAATAGTCAAACAAAGCGTCAAAGAGAAATGCAACGTAGGAATGAACAAGGGGCATGGCGTATGTGCAGGGACGCAGGTCAGTAGTTTCATTTCATCTATAACAGAAACACTATCATCTTGATTTGTATTTAGAGAGAAGGCTATAATATTGATAGTATAAACGGTTATTTCAAGCCTCAAACAATCATGAGCAAGGTTACAGTGCTCCGAATAACGGATAATGAAAACCAGGCCACCAGAGAGTCTCCATACAATGATCAGAAGTCATCTAAGCACGTGAAGCAGCCCCGCTGTCCCCACTTAAGGGCTAAGTCACAGTCCTCTGTGAGCAGAGCGGCCCACACTGTCCGCCGACGCCTGATGAGGGAAGCATACCCTGCCGGTCGGGGCAGGGGACGAGCTATGGTTTCCCAGAAGCACAAGCAGCCCTGAGTCTACGACCTCGAACTAAGCAAAGCGAGCAAAGCACGTCTCTGCTTTTTACGGCGAGGAGACAGATTGTAGCAGGATCGTGCTAGCAAAGCAGCTTTGAGGCAATTGAGCTAAGTTCTGTAGGTAAGGTGACTGGTGTTGAGAATTCAATTTTCTGTGCTCTTAGACATTTTGCTTTGAAGTAGCAGTATACAGACAAATAGAGAAAGCATTGGTTTTGATTATACATTTCTTATGTGCTTACGTAACGGTGAGAACGTGATTTGGTGAAAGCAATCATTACATCAAAGTTTGTTAACCCAAGTGTGTGCTCCCACATCCACCCACCCCGATGGTGACACTCTGGAATGTGGCTCTTTGTTCTGCGCCATGAACAACCCACACCCCCGCTGGAAGCAGAGCCCCTGGTCCCACCACCCAGACACCCTTCACAGGCACCTCCTCTCCGCTTCCGCCTCCACTGTTTTCACTCCTCTCTCCCCAGGCTCGGGGAGCCTACTTTTTCCAGAATGAATACAATTATTTTGTCTCTTTGTCTCTTGGAAACGTTTTTTTGCCTGCATCCCCATATCTTCTTCCCTTTGCCTGTGTTCATTTTCCTGCTGGTAACCCTCAAGGACTTTGACTTTTGAGGCAAGAAAAAAAGCTGGGGAAACGCTAGGCTTCTTCCACTTTCCACCCCATCGCATCCTTCTCTTGCTTGAATAGGGGCAGGGGGTGCAGGGGGTGGGGTGCGGAGAGGGCAGACTGAGGACAGGAAAGCGGAAAATTTAAAGAGAGAGGGAAAATGTTTATACTGCGGGATAACCATCCAGCCTCATTCGTAACATGCCGTCGAGCTTTGGTGATAAAGTTCTTCCCTCAAAGAGCTCCTCAGAGGCCTGGGGAGGGGGGAGGGAGGACACAGAGGGGAGAGGAGGGGCGGACCCCCATTCCTCTCTTCCCCTCCTCCCTCCACCCCTGTACACACCTGTTTTCTGGGTTCAGTCCTTCCTCGAGTTGAGTGGAAACTGGTTCTGGATCCCAGGTCTCACAGTGCTGAGCCGGTAAAGCATGACAGCCAGGGGCAGGTGTAGAACTTATTGGGTGGGTGGGTAGATTACGTGGGCCTGGGCAGGTCTGGTTTGATCTGGTTTGGCCATGAGGCTTATAGGATGCCGCTCTCCCCACAGGGGACCCCTAGTTCTGCCCCGGTCCCCTCTCCTCTTTCCCTGAGAGAGGGGTCAAACTCTACTCCACCCCGCCCTCCCACTTGCCAAGGCAGGAAGGGGACAGAAAGCAGAACTCAGCTGAGGGTGCCCCTCTCTGACAGTTACAGGACTCTCCCTAATCCCATCCTCCAAAAGAGATTGTCCCGCCCTCCAGGTCCGAGGCACCGCACACATAGAGTGTTTCTAGAACAGAAACCCTTTACAAACCAAGAAAATCGATCTTCTGTTTCAGTTTAAGAAACGACACGATACAGGTTCAAACCAAGAAGATTTATTTAGGATAGAGAGAAAAAAAAAAGTTGAGTGCACAAAAAATAGTGAAACCCTTAATTTTCTCTAAGTCAGCATCATTTCACCTCAAGATCCATTCTGCCATGAATGTGGGAAATTCTACTCTGATGGATGGTTTGGGCTGGGACCCTGGGGCCCTGCACCCCGCCCTTCCTGCTCGGTGGCCCAGGGAAGGGGTAGGGGGGACGACTCAGGTGAAACTCAGCAGGCTGTCCCATCCCCTCCGTGTGGGCCCCCACATTTCTCTCTACTCAGCTCCTCCTCTAAGGAAATCTCTTGGACCGGGGGAAGCCTCTTTCCTGTCCCTATGCTCCTGTGCTTCCTGTTAAATGAAATCCTCCTGTGGGCCTGGCTTTGGAAACAAAGAGGCAAAGAATCCTGTTGCCTTCATATTCCTCCCTTGAGGAAAGGACGCCAGGACCTGGGAGCTCCTTGCTGTGAGACAGGAGGGGAGGGGAAACATGGGGAGAAGGGAGAGAGGCTGCTACACTGTACATCCCTCAGTCACATTTGCTTTCAGAAGGAGCTACAATTCCTGCTGCCATCGGTGACTGGTAGAGCTCATCTTCTGTTCATCTTTTAAGTCTGACTGAGAGTTTGCAATTTATTTCAGTCATTTGAAAGCATTCCTCCCTTAACAGAAATTGTCTTACAACAAAATAATCCAAAGTGAGAATTCATTTGTGGCATCCTAGGGACAAAGGGATCAATCTTAACTATTATTATGCAGAATTAAGCTTGGCAGCCGTTCACATTCTCTAGGATGCCACCTCTTACAGGAAGCCTGCTTTGACTGTCATGGTGCGTGCCAATCCTCACGTTCTCTGAATTCTTAACACTTCTATAGGACAATTCCTCATGGTTTTGAACAGAATCACATACAATCCTATTATGGGTCTTTCTCCAGTAAGACTGCAGAATTTTGCCACCCTAGAGCACATTACACAGGGCTCCCTGACTCAACAAAGTGAGATCTTTGGGGGCAGGGACCAAGGCTTTGCCTCACCCTTTCATTCTCCCAGGGCCTCACACAGAGTAGGACTCCAGAAATGTTTGTTAAATGAATGAATGGATGGGTGGACTGAATGGACGGATGGATTGTACAGTCTTAACCAATTAGTATCACCATTAGCTATGTCTCCTTTTTCTCCCCGTCTCAAAAATAATTCAGTGGAGAAATGTTTCAGAATGGCCCTGCTAACTAAAAATCGGCACTTGCCATCTGCCTCTGCAAGGACTGGATCATGTTGGCACTTGCCATCTAACTCTGCTTGGATCAAATTGTGAGCTGCTGCAGCCACTGACCTCCAACACACCCTGAAAGGAGTTCAGGATGGAGGTCAGGAATGAGGCGCTCTGTGCTCTGGGAAAACTGGCTAATAGGCCTCCAGAGAGTTAGATATTTTCAGGAGATCTTATGAGCCCAAATTCTTGCATCTCCTCCTATCTAGAAAAACACTAAATTCATCAACAGTGACAACCCCTACTCGTGATTAGCAGCAAGCCTCTGCCTAAGGGTGTGCTTGACTGCACATACAACCCCCCTGCGCTGACATCATATATAATACTGCGCTTTCCCCCTGCCTCTTTGGAAAAGTTTCTTAGAGCTTTCTGGGATGCTGTCTCCCAGGCTATAGTCCCCATTTTGCCCCAGATAGAACTTAACCCACAACCCTCACGTTGTGTGATTTTATTTCAGTCAACAGCCCATTACTTTTCTTCTCTCTCTGGAATCAGGCAACAGAAAGACGGAATGTTCTTTAAGGCATAGATTAATGTACTACATAAAATGTTGAAACATAGAGCTTCATATTATGCTAGTATTATGTGTAATTTTTGCTTCATACATTTGCAGTTTATGCTGTTAATTCCAGAATGTTGGAGTTCTCCAAGGTTCTTCATTTCAAAACAAATTTCTGCCTTACTGAGGTCTTGTCCTTGTTCTCGGCCTCAGGTGTCTACAGATGATCCAAAAGAGCCTTTGATGTAGGTAGTTTCTATCTAGCTAACAGATTATGATTTTGGAAAACATTTTAACGTTATCTGTTCCAAGTGAAGAAAAAAAGTCTTTATTTATCCTGAATAATTCCAAGCGATGAATCCTTAAATAACTTTAGAAATTCATTTAATAAACATAACTCCTTCAAATGAGTCGTGCCAGACTAAATATCTTTCTTCAGTTTTAAATACTCGCAGTGTATTTTTACGTTTATTTCTTAGAACAAGTCACACATAAAGGCAACAGATGGGTGTTGACCTGTGTGCCATCTCAAGTTCACGAGCACCACACACTGGCATTGTAGAACTGTAACAGTTCTGTGCTGAGGGCGTTTGCACCCTCGGGAGCGTGTGGTTGATGTAAATTCATAGAAGTGATGAGGTAAACGTTGCCACTGGGGTCAGCACTCTGTCTCCAGACATCTTTCGAGATGTTGTCTGTTTGCCTGGACCGCTGCCCTTTGCCCTGAACCCCTCGCAGGCTCCCTCCCCGCTCGCCCCAGATGCGGGCTCTCTTCCCCTGCTCTACTCTCTGCAGAGGCCCTTACTCAACACCACGGTTTTGGATTTGCTGTCTATCCAACAAATATCCTTTGATCTCCTACCGTGTTCCAGGCACTGTAAGAGGCCCATGAAAACAAGAAGAGAAAGAGACCTCCCTCTAGGGGCTCTTGCTATTGGGAAGATTATTACAAAAACAGAATGACTGTGGCCTCCAGAGGATCATTGGAAGGCCATCTAATCTCATCCTGAAGGGGCAGGGAGGTTTCTAGAAAACTGATCCCCACGGCACAGTAGCCAAGAAGTAGAGCACCCGTGAGAGCCCACTGGGATCCTCAGGGCTAACTGGAGAGGAACTGGAGGGACTGGAGCCCCACAGAGCGTCAGGGCAGGGCCAGAGAAATCCTGTTTTATGGCTTTTGCTCTGATCAGTTCCCATGAGGCCAAGCAGAAATGCCTTTCCAATAAAAATGTTACATCCAGGTGTTCTGGGGTTTTCTAAGAAGTGCAACTCCATTTACCAGCATTTTGGAAGATCCTTATTTTCAGCAAGGGTATCTTATCACCCTGCCTCTGTTCTCTGACGTGATGAATGCTACTCAGTTCTAAAGGCTGTACCTTCATGAGAGAATGAGAGTGAAAAGCGCAAATGATGTCTTAGAACTATTCTGAAAATCGTCCTGTAATCACGGATCCCATGAAAGAATCTTGGGGATGTACGAGGGTCACTGGGCAATATTTTGAGAACTACTAGCCTTAAGTATAGTCTTAAAATGGATGCTGAGAATGCACCCAGATGAATAGGGGAGGAATTCTATAATTGATAAAGATACCTAAAGGGGTAAAGAGTGGTGGCATATTTGTCACATCTGACACCTCACAAAACATAATTTCGTATTCCCTATGGTCAAAGACATTCAAACTGTATCTATTGTAATAAGGTTGGTTTTAAAATAAATATTCCATTACATCCAAATGAGAGCTATCCATCAAAGGAGTCAGCTTTAGGGTCAAGTTATTTTAACTATCACTGCGATTAAAATTTTGTTTGTTGTAAACCCAAAATACAAATGAAATTCATTATTTTGTAGGCAAACTTGATTTTGACCTAGATGATACTCAGGAACTGGATAAATTACTTATTCCACCAGTCTTGGCTCCAGATGACTTCCAATTCATGAAAAAAAAGAAGAAAGAAAAAACATTCAGTCTGCCTTTAAGAATGCAAATGTGTTATCCATGAGGGTAGTAAAATTATTCTACCCATAATCTGAGTGTCTATATTGTTACAGGTACAGTGCTCAGTGCTGGGAATGGAAATGACCTGAGGAGTTTATTATCTGCATCAGACAGACAAGGACCCCAGCCATTAAGCCCAGCATGCTGGAGTTGAGGGGAGCCCCCCATGCTGAAGGCAGCTAACTCACTCAGAGGGGAAGGGGACGAGTGAGGTAAGGTTCCCCAGAGGTGCCTCTTCAGCTCAGCACTGAAAGATTCGAAGGGGCCAGGTGGTTGTGGGATGGGGAAGGCAGCACATAAGTAAGGAGGACTTTCAAAAGGGGCAGTAGGTGCAAAGACCTGGAGGTAGAAGAGGAAAGCATGGACCACTGGGGAGCTTGCAAGGAATCCAAAATGGCGGCGGCAGAGGCTGGTTACGATGAGGCAGAAATGCCCTAGGAGTGTGGCAGATCAGCGCTTCGGGGTTTTATCCTGCAGGCCACGGAGGGCCACAGAACAATCTGCGTTTTGGAAAGATCTCTTTGAATTCCTACCATGTGCCGTGCACTGTGCCGTAGGCCCATGAAAATGAAACCCATAAAAACAATAAAGATATGAACCACATCTGTCCCTGCCCAGCCCGTTACCAGTAGGGTTAGCCAGGGCGAAGTTCTTGGCTTCAGCTACTGTGTAGGCCATTTGGCCTTGCTCAGTCCAGCAGCCAGGGACTCACCTTTCTGAACTTATGGCATGCCTCTCTCACAAGTAGGGAGGGAGACACAGGGCAGATAAGTCAGAAAGGACCACATCACCTTTACTGGGAAAGTGCTCAAAGCACATGTCCCAAGCAGCTGCGTGATCTGCTGAAAGAAACTCAGGTTTGGAGCTGACTCACTTGGGTTGGAAGTTTCTTATTCTCTCTGAGCCTCAATGTCTTCATCTACAAAATGAAGAAACCCAACTTGTTCCATGTTCGTGAACGGCCTGGCAGATCACCTGCTACTTCGTAAGTTCTCGAAAATGGTTGGCATTTTGTCTCTGCCCTTATGACAAGCTGGTGGATGTGTAGCAAGGGCAAAACCAAAAACAGCTTGAAATGTTGGTACCTGAGGAGTTGTCTATTTCATATTAGCAGACTTGTCACAATGTCCAAATTCAGTGTTTCTCCTAGAAACTATGACCTGCTCTCCAACCTCTAGCAGCATGTGATCAGGATCAGATAAAAATAGGGAGGTGAAAGTAAATGTGCAGTAATCATACTGGAGACAGTGAGTTTCCATCAGCTCTGCCCTGACGAATGCTTGCGAGTGACGCCTGTCCCCAGAAGACCTGTGGTCCTGAGCGTAGCTCCCGACCCAGCCACTGTGAACCATGTTGGGCCCCACAGAAGAAAGGAAAACAGGAGAGACATTGGACTGGATCTTCCAGAAGGTCTTTGTTGCAATTTTCTCCAACATTGAAAAAAAATTACATCATCAAATAAAGACAATAGCAGCACAGCGTATTGAAATGTTACAAGCAAAGTTGCTTTTGTACTTTTCCTAAGAACATTACGAAATTCCCTCCTCCCCCACCCCACATTATTTTCTGTAAAATGCCTTTTTTTTTTTAAAAGCACCATGAAATCCTACAGAGAGAAAAATAGGTAAAACACCTCCACACATGGGTTTATCGTCGTCACGGGGTCCCCTGCCTGGGATTCTGGGACGGGGAAGGGGCCGGAGGCTGGCACGTGGGTCGGTTTGCATATCGCTTCTAGGCACCCCTGCACCTTCTCCCTTCAAGCTCAGCGCCCTGATGGCAAAGGGGAGGCTTCCCAGTTATCCTTGGCGGCACAGGACTGCTGTAGAGATGGAGCGGGAATGCTCTCAAGGATTTTTTTTTTTAATGCACAGGGAACTATTTGAGATTTTTTGCTTAAGACCAAGAACAGAAAGATTGCAAATCTCTTAGGCACCTGTGAACACGATCACTTTCAGTCAAATCAGAGATGCTTCTTATTTCTCTTCATTGTCACGGTGCTGATGTCACATGACCCAGGGACCGCCAGGGGAGGGCTGAGGTTTCCATGGACTGTGGGCGGGCTGGTGAAGCACAACACAGCTGCTTCCTCGTGCAAGGACAGAGGGCGGGACTTTATTCACAGCCACGGAAACAGCCTGCTGTTCCAAAGTCTCCACGCTCAGAAGTCACAGCCATCCACAACGTCAAATCAAAGTCACCTTTGTCTCAGAAAGTTGCCATTTTTATTTTTTTAAGGCCATGACTAACTAGCTCTCACACTCCACCACCGAGAGCTCGCCCTACTCACGCAGCCACTGTCTTTGCACAAAACTGCATCATAACCGTGAGAAAGAATAACCCCCACTTGAAACATTAACGGGATGCGGGAAGCAGAGACATGAAATATAATACTGGCTTTTTTAAATCTTTCAAATCTTTTCTTTTTTTTTTTTTAATTTCAGAGTCTCTGCATGTTGGTTTTCCTATGCTCCTCCTGTGGTTCAGAAACCATAGTACATATTGAAGGGTCAACATTCTTACCCCATATAGTGAGTTAAAACCTGCCCTAACCAAATTCTGGCCACATTCTCACTAAGCCCCCAAAACCAAGCATACCGATATACGGGCAGCGTCGACTCAGCCAGGAAGTGATACCATCTCGGAGGGAGGCAGGGGTGCTCTGTTAACGTCTAACTCGACTAAGACGTTCAACACGGAATGGTCCCCAGAGGACTCAGAGCAGCCATTTCTCTGTGTGTGTGTGTGTCTGTCTGAGTGAGCAATATCTACCTATATTATATGAATCCATAAAGTAATCAAATGGAACCTTTACTACAAATGACTCCAAATAGCAAAGACTTAAAATTCTTTAAATAGTCTTGACACCAGGCAAGAATTGCCCGCATAGCCTGATTTCCAGGTGATAGTGTGCTGTAAAGGAGAACAGCGTGAGTTTACACAGGGCGTGGTCCTGATCTGGACACCAGGCTCCCAGATACATCTGGTCTCCATCAGTCACCCAGAAAAAAAAATCCCCAAGGGCAGGAGACAAAGCTCTCATCTTCACCTAAGAGAAGTGGGTCCCATTAGTCAGTATCTGCAAATCCAGCTATCAGTAGTCTTAGGAAATTTAATTAACTCATGGACCAGGGACTGTTTGGTCAGAAAACTGCAGAACTAAAAGGGACCTTGACGACTCTATGTTCAACTGCCTTGATGTGCCGATGAGGTAACAGAGAGATACAGGCAAGGGGGCAGAGGTGCCCAAGACCACAGGCTGGGACTGCAGAGCACAGACAAATAGTCCCAGTCCCCTCAGCTGTAGGTCAGGGACACCTCTACCTATGCATACATTAAGGCCCTTCCCCAAAAGTGATAACGTCCTAGAGTCGCTACTGGGTTAAGACTGGGCATCGAGCTGAATTCTCTCCCAAACTGTCTCTTGGCTCTCACCAGATCTGCTATGGAGGAAAAATTCAATCCCCATTCACCAGGAGAAACGATGGACACTACCCACTTACAAGCCGCACCTGTGCCCTTCCCGTGTGCAAAACCAAAACATTTTCTGCAGGTGTATCGGGGGCAGGTGGAGAGTGGAGCTTGGAAGGGTGGGACTGTGCGTGTCCTGACTCTAACGCAGCTCTGCCTTAGCCATGTGAATTCTACGTGTTATTTGGCCCCCTTTTACAAAGGGCGCTTTCAAGCAGCTCCAAAACAACTAGCCTCCCCTCAAATCTTAGCTCGTCCGCAGGAAGTGGGGTCCAGCCTCTCAGGCCCCCTCAGCTGCTCCTCTGGAGAGAACATCATAGTTTGTCAAACACTTTGCCCACGTATTCAGTGGATCAGTCTCCACGAAAGGAGGGCGCTTCTTTGATCTTATTCATCAGGGCCTTGGCCCCATCGGTACTCGGGAACTCCCAGCTGATCCTTCCTCCGCATTACCGTGGCTTGACCTGTTGGGGCCAGTGCCTTGCACACACCAACACCTGTTCTGTTTGGCAGAGCGTGCAGCTTAGTGCTTTGAGCTGTTTGATTCCAGCTGTACGCCGAGTTTCCGCAAGGTAAGCAAGTAAAGTGCAAAAGCGTGCTTTCAAAGGGCATTTTTAACAATACAGAAGGGGCCCCCCATACAGCGTTCCCAACACTGAGACCAAAAGAATGTACAGTAAGCGTCTGCAAGGGCAACCCATTAGGCCCTGTTTACACAAAGCCCTTAGACCCTCTTGATAGTAAAGACCTTCTCCCGTATCTGTATGCTGTGTCCATGAAACTAGAAAGACACACACGCATGCACACACACACACACTCACACTCACAAAGGTGCACAGCATGGACACCATAGAATGGGGAAAGCAGACTTTGGTCAGACAGACTTCGAATACCAGCTCTAGTCCCTTCTTGCTGTGTGCTCTTCCCTGAGCCTCCATGTCACCATCTGCATCATAAGTTTGCAAACCCTTCCTGCGGAGTCTCGCTGTGAGGCTTCAGTGAGCCCACGGCCATAAAGTGCCTCATCTAGTGTCTGGTCCACAGAAGCCACTGGATGTACGATAGGGAAGCCTTTCTGCCAGACTTGGCTCTAGGGTCTAGAACTTTAGCCCACTACTATAAAAGTACCAAGTAACAGAGGGTGGAAACTCAAATGAATGAGATCCTTGGGGAGTTTAATCACAAAGCTTTTAACTTGTCAGAAGAAGAAAGTCCCACTTACCTACCAATTTCTTAAAACGCATTTTGACAGGCTGAAATGATGGCAGTGAGAACCATCGCCCACCCTGCACATGCACCGTTCCCAGGTGCCTGTGTATCACTGTGTGGACACAGGGTGTCGCCAGTGAGCCACGGCTCCAGCCCCATGGAGGCCTTCCCCCAAACCTGCCTTGGACAGGAAGGACCTCAGCAAACTTCACTCTTACTTGGCTCCTTCCCCAAAGTAAAGCCAGAACTTTAACTAGAGCCTAAAATTTAGCAGGGGGGCGGGGGGGGGGGAATGGGGGATGGGGAGGGGCTGTGTGAGCTCCAGACAAGGGAGAGCTGTGCATTTTTGAAAACTGGGCAGGAAGAGAGATCTGCCGTGGTATCAGGAGTCAGGGATGTGGTGGGTATAATTTTCCCTGGAAGTTGGAATGCACTATGGATTTCTGGAAGTCTTTGCTGGTCCTGCGACCTGATAAATCCACTGTGTGGTATTAGTTATGTGACATCTCCAAACAGTGGCATTGAGCCTAGAAGGTCTCAAACCGGCAACTTCTTGGTGTTACCAGGTCCAACTGCTTAAGTGTGTGGCCCAAACAGCTAAGCTGGAACCAGCACAATGGCCAGCCAACTCTGGAAAAGACGGCGGCACACACAGGATGGTTGGCCTAGGACACATTTTTCCCTTTCTGATAAAAACCCACTTAGAATCTCCCTCTTCAAACCTACGACTAGCCACTCCCCCCACCCCCCGACTCTCCTTCACTGGATGTTCTATCGCGTGCTGGTTCCTGTTTGCCTAGAAACAATCACAGTGGTTCCAATTTTAGTGGCTAGCAGGTGTGAGATAAAAAAACGAGCAAGGAAAAGAAGTGATGCTTTCAGAATAAAGGAACACCCGAACATGAAAGTGAAATCTTTCAAATACTTCTTTTAAGTTTTGTTTTCTGTTTTTTGTTTTTTCAAAAACGGCAATAATGGCACTTAAGCGGCAAGCAATGAAAACAATTCAATCTTCCTGTACAAGGGTTGGTTGAGGGGTTAAGTTTCCTTTTGTTTGCAGACAGTAAGACTGGACCTCGGGTCACTATGTCTACCCTAAGACACCCAAAGGGACAAGAAGCCCTGAGATGGAATGATGCCATGGTCCTCCTTGGTATGTCTCAGACATGCAGGATGCCTATTTTTCATAAAAATTTAGGATCAGCTAGACAGAACAGCAAGCCACCGGCATCATGCAAGGCAATGATAGTTTTGGTATTTTTCCCCTCTTACCAAAACAAATTGTAACAGAAGTTCCACTAGAAAAGTGAACGTGAACATTTCAAAACCGGTTTATTTTCACCATTGCACCCACTGAGGAAAATGCATGATTTTTGCCTGTAACCATGCAGCGGCTGAGGGTGAGTTCTCACCAATGCTTGCAAGTTTGTTTGGACTACCCGCCCCCGTGAGAAAGACAAAATTCAGTAGGCTTCAGTCATTGGTTAAGGTAATATCCACAGTGTGATGTGTTTGTGATTTATTTTATTTTTTTCTTCTGTAATGAGGAAAGCAATTGCACCTTTGAATACGTGTGCTCTGATCTGCTGCCAGCACATTCCAGGTGCTCTCCCGGGTCCCAAGGACATTGATTTGGAGCTTAGAAAGACTAGGTACGCACTGAACGGTTTGTATCAAAACTGGAGCTCAGAACATGTCCGAAGTGCCCGCTCTAACCCTAGTTACAGGTGCCACTTCACCCTTGGAATCCCGTCCCCTTCTGTGTGTGCACATATCACTAAGGGTAGGTCCGTTTAAAAGACACGCGTGTTCCTTTCAGACGGCTGGTCTACAGAATAGCTGCCCTTTGCTACCCGCCGCAGCGGGACGGCACTGCCCGGGGGCACAGCGTCGCCTCGGACGCGCTCGTGACCTCCTACGCGTGCGAAGGCTCCGTGGGTGTCCTGCGGCCCTGGCGGCAAGTCCTCATCCTTCAATTCCTTTTGGCAGAGCAAGCTTTCTCGGTGGTTTATGGCACAGTGAGACAGAGTCTTCAATGCTATGTAACTTCGGACTAAGGAGAAGTCTTGTTTAAGGCACGTGTCTCAGGGTGAATATTAAAAAACCCCACAACGCTGGGTACAGTCCAGCGTCCTTACCTCTTAGTTTCTGTCTTCAAGTAACGCTTTGTTCTCTGGCTCCCTGTCTTTGGTGTCCGTGGGGACCACCCCGTCCTCCGCCCCGGCCTGCGGCTGGATGCAGTCAGTCAACAGGGCCGTGCTGGAGTGGTCCGAGTTGCACACCTTCTCCCCCTCCTCCTCCTTCCTCTCCTCGTCCAGGGAGTAATTCCGGAAGCTCCTGTAGATCTTCTGCACGTCCTCGGGCAAGGCCTTCTTGGTGTCCTTGTTTTTCCTCTTGGTGAGCCTGGAGGTGGACCCGAACTTGTTGACGATGTTGTCCTCGGACGCCCCCTGCCCGTGTTTGTTCAGCTGCTCCGAGCCCTGCAGGCGCAGGTTGTTGGGCCGGTTGTTGATGCTCTCCTGGGACGAGGCCTTGAAGCGGCCGGCGTCCAGCGCGGCGAGGACGGAGCGCTTCTCGGGCGAGAGCACGTCGAGCGAGTGGGCCCTCTGGTCCAGGCCCAGGCGCCGGCGCTCCATGCTGCGGAGGGTGGCCGCGCGCTGCAGCTTGTCGTGGATCTCCACGCTGAGCCGCCGCCGCGTCTCCCGGAACTCGGCCGTCACGTTGGCCTTCCACTCGGCCGCGTGGGCCTTGATTTCACCCACCTGGCGGGGACACGGGACAACAGTCGCGCGCTGAGAAATCCACCTCCGCCTCGGGCCCTCCTCCCACCCAGCGCCCGCAGCCCTCGGGCGTCCCCCAGGGGAAGGAGGCTGGGGCTGCTGGTGGCGCATAGGCCCAGCGGGAGGAGCGGCGTGCTACCCCAGTCCTTCCTGCTGCCTGGATAACTCATCTCAAATGGCTCAGGGGGGCGCACATGCTGGGGAACCCAACGGAAGCCTGAGATCTGGAGACGGTAACTGTAGGAGAGGCAGATGGCATTGTAGGGGAGAGGTCAATATTTGGAGATGGACAGGCCGGGGGGCCGGCTGTTTCTATCCTTTTAAAAATTATCTGGCCTGTTCCTCCAGCATAACTCTGGGCTCACAGAGTTTTTCATGTTTCATGAGATAACCATGCACCGAGCTGGGTCCTGGGCACAAAGCAGATGCTCTCAGCAGGTCCTATGCCCTTCCTTGTCCCTCCAAGTAGCTCACTCTGGGGAGCGTGACCAATTTCGCCCAGTTAGCCTGGGAATGTCCTGAGTCCTCGGTACCACGTCAGTCCTGGGCAAACTGGTAGAGGTGGTCACCCCGTTCCTGGGCCACGCTATGGCCTTGTGCTACCCAGCTTTCCTGCTATGCAAAGATCCCCCGGGGCACCTGGTAACCGAATTTCCCCAGTCTGGGTGCAGGAAGGGGGCATGCTCTGCCAAAGCCCGCAGAACACACTGCCTTAGAGTGAAGCTTCACAGGGGGATCAGTACCAAGACTCTGGGCTCTGACTCAGCAGGGGTAACAGTACAAGTCTCATGCTTTCCTGTACAGATGAGTGACTCAGATTTCTGAATTAAGGAATGTCAATATTTATGTTGTTGGTTTCTCTTTCATTACAGCTGATTTCAGGGAGGTCAGCTCTCTGGGGAATCAGACTGGAGACTGCACTGATATTGTTTGTGCAAGCCAGAAAAATTAAGCCATTGGGCCCAAGTGTGATAAGGGAGATGTCTCCGTTCCACAACGCTCTCCCAGGGGCTTCCACACAGAATGACCACATTCTGGGATGGGAACAGTCACCCTTAAAGAGGCTGTCTCTCTTTCTGTTTCTTTGGGTTTTATCTCCTTTCCTTTCTTTAGCACTTTCTTTCCCTTTACCTTGCCCTCCTCCTTCCTTATCTCTTTTCATCTGTTCCCAGAAGAACGACTTGGGCTTTTTTTTTTTTTTCATTTAAAAAAAAAAACAACTCTACCCTTCTTCCTTATGAGTTCCTTCTCTTGCCTCTGGGTAGGTTTCCATGCACATTTATGTGAGGGAGTAGGGTCTGTGTGCCCCTGGCCACAGAGCTGTATTTGTTTCTACGAATCTGACAACCAGCAGGGGACATAAGTGTAAGGCACAGCCTTGAGTTCACTTCCCCATGGCTGGCCATGGCTCAGTGACTTCAGTATCATACAGAACTGAGAAAAAGTTGACATACTTGCTGATCAGGGACAATTGCACACCTCCCTCAACTGTAATCTACCTCTGCTGACTATGTCTGGTGTTTTGTTTTTTTTTTTCTTTTTTAAAGATAAGTTGTTGTTTACTAGTCCTTCCATGATCTGTGGGCTGGTGAGTCACCAGATTTCCTCGCCTGCCAAAAAAGGGATCCAGAAATAACTGCTATTCCATTTACCTTGGAGTTTAAACTGATTCAAGAATTCAAAACAAGGAAACCTACGAGCCCTTCATGTAGTAGAAAACAGTCCAGCCCATAGAATAGAGACACATAATTCTTGACACGAGCTAATCTGATCTCAGGAACATTCATAGAATCTGGAAGGAAGCCTACCTCTTCTTTTGTCTTTTTGGACAGAACCCGTAGCCAGTCTCCGATCATACTGAGGACAGCTGCAAAGTAGGCAAGGCCAACAAGGATCCAAAACCACACTAGGGGCTTATACCACTCCCGGTAATTGATGCCAGCGTTTCCCCCTGAAAACAACCAAACGTTACTTTAACCAGGATCTAGCACACGGTCTTTGCAGCGCAAACATGTCGCAGTCCATGCAGCAGAGATGTCGCCCCATCACCAGAACACGCAGCTACTAGGCCCTGCTGCATACAAGATGTGACATGGCTGAAAGGGCAAGGAAAAGACGTGTCCCTTCTTCCCTAAAGGAGCCTGACCTGTGGCTTAACTTCCTTTGAATCTTGACCACTAAACCGTTAACACTTGGAACAAAAGGATGTCAGAGGCCAACTTGATCCACCTACTTTAAACTTAAGCTTGATGATGAATGACTTGAATTAGAGGGACAACAAATCGGGCCCAGTTGTCAATTTTTGCTTAAACTGCCTTAAATTTAATAAACATAAAATATCATTAAGTAATCCCAAATGGTTTGGAACTCTTGGAACCATTTCCTCCTTAAGTACACGTGCATTTACCAGGAGATGGCGAGATGTGTGGGAGTAAAATTAGACTTAATGGTATTCCTGTGACTTTGACCCAAGCAATGGTGATTTAACGTTAACTGAGGGATGGTGTTTACATGATGCTAATCCAAGGGGTCAATTAGACTGAGTAATTAGAATCACTGTGCTAGAACGAAAAGGGGCCTTCAAGGCCAGCTAGTCCAAGCCTTTTATTTTATGAATTGGGATTACAGTAAAAATCCATCAGACCAATTGGCTAGTTGCCTGATTGCATTGACTAGCTGTTCCACTGAATGGATCAGTCATTTATTCCAAGTAATTAGCCTTCTTATTCTAGCCCTCCTATAGGCCCTGCCAAAGGGAGCCATGCAAAACAGATTCCAAGCCCAGCCCCCCATCCTAAAGAAGTGAGGAAGCGCGATGAAAAAGCTAATGTCAGCCTTGTTCTCACTCTGTGAGGTGTCGCCCAGGGAAGCAGGCCAGTGGCCATCTCTAAGACAAGCGACATTGGCCGTGGATGAGTAATTATGGTGCTTCATGGTGAGTGAGCATGGAGTTTTCCCGCTGGGTCGTGGTTGTAACCTCATCTGAATCCAGACTGAGCTCTGATGGCATCTGTAATACCTCCCAAAGGCAGCTGGCCAGGCACTGTGGCTTGTGGCTCTTCTAAAAGTGACCAAACTAACTTTGCAGTGCAGCCCACAAGGTCTCCCTCGCTACCACCACTTCTTAGAATTAGAGTTTCAGATTTTGCTAAAGGGCTCTGTGGCATGCACCCCCTCGGTTTGGTTTAGCTGCCTGGTTTTCCCCTTTCGGGCAGCCCTCCCCCTCCGCCTGCTCTAGAATGCGGTCGGAGTTCCTGCAAAGTTATGCGGTTTTTGAGGTTAATTTCCTCTCTGGACTAGGCCGGAGAACTCTGCAGCTTTCTCCTTGGGGCTCGCTGAAAGTTAAGTATTTTACCTTAATGAGTCAGCATTGCCCAAAAAAGGTTGTCACTAGGGGGCGCTAGCGAACAAGCCAGTAACCACCCTTCTGCCTGTTCCCTTCTCAGCTGCTGGCCTGGAATTCAGAACTCTGTGTGCGCTCCCAGTCAGGGTAGCAAAACGCTACCGGCTCAAAGTGAGTCAGCTACAAAAGAAACCAGCACCGTATCCTGCATGGTGATCGATGTTCTGATCATATTTCTGAGCCAATGCCATATCAAACCACAGCAACCATCAGCTCTGGTTAATGTATCTTTTTAAATGATGGGCATCCGTCCCTGTCGCCCATAGAGTATTGCCACAAGGTTGCAACACACTTACAGCGTTCTAAGGCACGCATTCTTCAGATTGGCCCGTGTAAGCTCTGGAAACTGGCACTTAGCAGGGCCTGGTCCAATGGCGGTCAGCACCGTGAATTGTAAAAGACCCAGGGCTGTGCAGACATCAGGACAAAGGAAATCTCGGCTCCGCAGTCAGCGGTAAGTAAGGGAGTTAAAGCAGTGCCCTGCCTGTGACTGCGCAGGTCGCACTGTGACCAGTTAAGGAAGCATAAGGTCGAGTGCTGGTGTGAGCTACATGTATGGTGGCTCACAGTCCCTGGTGGCCAATAAGAATAAATAATAAATTTAAATCTTACACGATTTTTTAACTCCCACATTCTGAAGGTTGTGCTATTTGTGTCCCAGATTAACAGATTAACAGATTGAACTGAGTGACTGGTGAGAGAGCGGGGACTCCCGCAAGTATCCTCCAGCAGACAGTCCTCTAGACAGCCCAGTGTTAGCACGGAGGGCTCCACCGCACAACAGAGTTCAAATTACGCTTCGGGGGAACTTAACGATGGCGATGGAACAGCTCTAAAGTCCAGCTGCCGTTACCTGTATACACCTGGGATTGGAACCTCAGCTGAGTGTTCCCACAGGGCAGCTACAGATGATGCAAAGGAATTCACCGGACAGTCTTTCCCCTTACTCCCCTCATTTCTCCGTGTGGCTTCTTTCCAGAGCTTCAGGCCTCTGATCAAATGGCACCCAGGGACCACTTGCCCAAGCTGAAACGTAGCGCAGTGGATGAACACTGTGCACAAGGAGAGACGGGTGGGGGCCCACGCCTTCCTCGGGCACTTTGTAAACAATTTTTAATGACTTTGACTTTGCAATTGTTGATCCTTAGCCAATGAAAAGGAAGGAAAAATTAAAACTGCTATTTCTGCAAACTAGACTTCAGTCTTCATCTTCCCAATTGGAATAGCTACAAAACCACCCTGCCAGTTCTCTGGATCACAGAATTAGCGTGGCGACGCCCACTCGCCTGTTGGCCAGCCTTCAACATCCTCTCCAGAATTTGCTGTTTTCCACATTCGAGGAGAGGAGATCCCTGCCCTCTATAAATGTGTAAGTTACGATAGAGCTGCTTCATCAGAGCGTTCACTTCTTGGAGTAGAAAACGATCAACTGTCTGACCACCTAGAATCACTCCATTAGGAAAGGGAAGGATGGCCTCCTCCTTCTAGTCCTGCCTTCCTACCACACCCTGGGAAAGTGCTGCATCTAAGAAGCCAGATCTCATTTCAATTTTCAAGCTTCCTGTTCCTAGATGAATTTGATGGTGGTTTTCTTTTCTTCCTTAAGCACAGCGCATTGGCATTTATTTTTACAATAAAGGCCATTGCTTCTGTGCACATTCACACAGAACCCACTGTGGTATCACATTCCCTTGGGGCAGTTCTCAGCTCCTATTGGTCACCTGAGCCTTAAGTCTTGCCCTGGGACATGCTCAGGACAACGTCTGCAGGGACAGTGGCGCTCACCTTCACATCAGGAAGCTCAGTCTGCAGGTCACTGCAGGCTACACTCTGTGCCAATCCCTCCAGAGTTTCCTATTTGCCACTTGCTGATAGAGCTTTTATCAGTTGATTCAAGGAGTCTTAATACAACTCAGAAGTCCAAACTCCAATGAGAAATTCATTTCACTCATGCATAATTCATATGATGATAAGCAGTCTGCATCCTGGGGAGAGAGAGGCTGGCTTCCGCTCGAGGCATCAGCCTGCTGCTGTTTACATCGCCTAGGACCACAGGTTTGGCACGAGCCTGCGCACAGAGGCCCTGGCGCTGAGCCGTTTTCAGTTGCCTCTCCCATATCTTCCCTCGTGGTTTCAAAAAGCACTGCCAACAGAATATTTTCCCCACCAGGGCCCCGGCGACTGGGGTGCCCAGGGTGCTTACCTGCCACAAAGTCACCAAAGCCAACCGTGGTGAGAGTGACCACCACAAAGTAAATGGACTCCAGAGCCGTCCACCCTTCGATGTATTTGAAAATGACGGCGGGGATCGTCACGAACACAACACAGCCGGCCAAGATGAACAGGATGGTTGAGATGACCCGGATCTTGGTCTGACTCACTTGCTTTTTCTGAAGAACAGCAAAGGGGAAAGACAGGCAAGTTAGCTCCGTCACCCTGGATTCGGAAGACAGCAGTTGGGAAAGCACGGCAGTGGCTTTCCACCTTGCTTTTGGTCACTGGAGGCTTTGTGAAAATCTGACGAAAGCTGTGGACCCTCTCCTAGAAAAACGCACATACGGAGTGGTCGAGGTGGTCCTCAGGTCCTAGGAAGCCTGGGGGTGCATGGACCCCAGGTCAAGAAACCCCACTTAGCTCGTGTCTTGAATATCCTTTGCGTGGTTCCCTGACCACAGCCCAGATGCCGATTGTAACTCCCTCACTCGTGCAAACATGACTACTTCCCAAGAAGGGCTTGCTGCCGTTTCTTGTGGGGCGCCACTGACCCTCCACTGGGAGGGCAAAGGTCTGGGGTTCTTTCCACAGTGGTGGTGATGGATTTGCACCCAGTTTCCCTTGTGTCAAAGGGAATGTGCTGGGAAAAAAATGGCTCCCGAGGCAAGCCAGAAGCTTTGGGTGAAAAGAAAGATGCAGCCACCCCATCCTCCTTTTTGACAGACTCCAGCCAAGTATCTCTGTGATTCTTCACCCTCCTGCCCGCTGCTGAGGTTGCGCATTTATAACACACTTTTCTCTTAAAAACACATGTGTTTGAGCCAGTACCATGGTCATCATGTTTGTTAGCTGTATTTCCAATAAGGGACGGGGCAGGAGTCCAAGTTGAGTGACAAGGTCAGTGTCTAAAACGGGTAGTAAGGACTTCATCTCATGTCAGCTTCTGAAGAAGTCAAGTAGTTAAGTAGTAAAGAGATGAAAATGGATTTAGAATGGGAATCACAGTGACACTGGGGCAAGAGAATCGTGTCCACGGCATCCAGAGGTGGCCTGGAGGCACACTGGGTGTCCCCTTGAATGCACCCAAGACAACACTGGCATTGCCTCTAAATACCGAGTAATCCTTTAAGGTCTTCTCAACGCTCCTAGATTTGCCATTGGAGACTGTCATCAGGGGACCCTAGCACCATAAGCCCACGAAAACCATATACTATCATAAATACATGTTTAACACCTGAGTGCCTGGACCTCTGTACATTGCCCAGAGTTTCTGCAAAAGTGCACATTTAGGGCAATAGACATGAGAAATCCTTCTCACATGATCTATTTTCTAGTCATTGCCTTCTGGTGAATTAGAGGGTAGAGAACCTCCCAAAACAGAGAGAAATCTGCATTCATGCACTCATTTTACAGATGCAAAAGCAAGCCAAAAGGGGTGAGGAATTTGCATAAAATGCTGCTAATTAGGAGCAGAGCCAAGATGAGAATTCTGGTGTGATTAACTGTCGGTCCAGCGCGCAAGGATGGGAACCAGTTTTCAAGTTAACAATTCACCAGTTCAAAGCTGCCAGAGTTCTCCCCTAATGAAGGAAACCAGACTAACCTCCTCTGGGAAAGGAGACTGTGAATAAAAACTTTTCACTGGGCGATCTTGTCACTGTGCAGGAATTCCTAAGCTTTTACCATAGCAGGGACACCTCAGCCAGGTGTCCCAGGAAAAAAAAATGGTCAAGAGAGATGCTTCAAAGATCAGCCACTTGGCTTAACCAGGAAACGCTAGCCAAGGAAAGGACTAGGTCTCTGAGATAGAAAGGTTGATTATGGTTCTGTTTCCTTTCCTCCCATCTTCCTCTTCCTCCCCGACTTGTGGAGACAAACATCAGTGCCGCCTCTTCCCTGGAAAACGCCAAGGGGCAAGAGACCTGGGAAATGGGGAGAAAGGCCGCTCCCCTCTGTAGTCATGCCTCAAAACCATCAATCCCACCTAACTGGGGTCCTGAGTCCGTATGTTCAATACGGCAGCAGGGAGTGGGCAGTTAATGACGAAGAATAGCCGTAGTGGAGAACACTTATTTGCGCAAATCTAAATCAGCACTATTGACTCTCGAGTTCCTGGATCAATACATTCCCTAAATATTCATGGGAAAAGCTAAAGAAATACAATCCTTTATAAAAAGGAGTCAAGTACCCTGTAACCCCTAAGAGGGGTATGTAGAGTGGAAACAGGAAAAAATTAATTGATCCATGCTTTTATACAGTCCCCTCCCCATCTCCTCAGAAAAGCCACCTAATAAAAGATAATTTATTGATATTTTTGAAACTGCATATGGAAATACCATTTTTTCCACAAATGAAAGTACTGTGACAAGATATATTACCTGAGAACCGTAAGGAAGGTTTTACCCATTTCATGGATTTCTACATTGGCTAGTATAAGACTTCGAGGGGGCAGTCGAAGTCCCCCTGAGAATCCAGGAACTTAGTTATTACTAGCCTAGTTTTGTTTGTAGACATGAGCAAAAACCCAAAGCGCAAAAGATTTCACCACAGATCATTAACCTAATCTAATTGCTGGCAACGGGCAGATTATCTCCCCCCTCTATAAATCATCCTTCTCAAAGGCATAATGAAATTAAAGTGAATTAAATGTTTGTGAGACACTTGTTAAGTCATAAATTAGGATGCGAATGCGGTTGTAATCCAAATGACGTTGAGGTTGGCAAAGGAGAGCAGCAAGTAGGTAGGAAGCTGGAGAGATTCCCGGGCTCCAGGAGGTGGGCAGAAAGGAAGATGGCCCCGGACGGCGTTTGTTTGGTAGAGGAGAGTGAGGTGTGTAACAAAGGCTAGATTGTGGAGTCTTAATTGCATTATCTGCTAGAGAGTTTATCCGCAAGGTAGACATTTCACCACTGCTCTCTGCCCAAATCAACCAGCGTGTCCCTGGGCTGCTTCCTCCAGACATTCTAGGGTGATGCTCAAAAAACGCACGGAGAATTTAATCATGGGAGTATTTTAGGGACTTAAGAAATCAAGGGTCTTGCATGTGTGTATGTCTGTGTGTGTGTGTCTGTGTGCATGTGTGGAGGGGTGTATGAAACTGTGTATACCCATACATCACTATAAAAGGAAGAGGTATGGGCATAAAGTTTTGGCAATGTCTGTTACTCCAGAGACCCATGTTTTTTCTGCCCTCCGGATGCTTAAAAAAAAAAATGAACATTTTAAACTGTAGCTTTCAAGATGGAACCACGAACTATCATACACATCATCCAGTGATCTTTGGGCTTCTCATCCCCATCAGCTCTGCAACCATTCACCACTACTGTAAACTGGTGTTTTAAGGACTTGGAGTCTAGGGGCAGGCTGCCTGAGTCACATCCCTTCCCCGCTGCTAAATGGCTGAGTGACCTCAGGCAAGTTTCTCAATTTCTCTGTGCATTGGTTCCTTCCTCTAAAAATGAAGAATAAAAGAACGCACCTCATAAGATTGTTTGGAAGATTAAATAAGTGTGTACAACCTTAGCACAGTGCCTGCTAAGTGCTCAAGGATTGTTAATGATGTAAAAGTTCGAATCTTTCCTAAGATGTGGACAGTCCCAGATTCAGTGCTGCCTTTTGCTATTGAGGAATGTTCCCTCACATTTGGCTTAAGATAACCTTTGTTTAGCTTCAGGTGGTCACTGCTGGTTGTCCCTTCTTGGATACATTACCTCATATAATTACCTCCTTTTTAATAAAAAAAATCTTCATTCTCCCTTGGTTCTTTGGTGCTGATTCTGGATTGAGCTCTCAGACAGTCTCAGCTCACAATCTTGGAACCTTTCTTATCTGCCTTTCAATTAATTTCCCCCTAGTTTTTCATCACTCTTCTGAAACTGCCAAGAATTGCGGATAATGTTTGCAGTGTCAGGAACCAGCTGCAGAGGGACCCTGAGAGGCACGGACCTTGTGTTTCTTACCACCCCCAGCCCCCTCAACCCCCTCCCTTCCCGCCAACTATCACCACCACCTCCCCCACCACTTACAGAGTCAAGCTGTGTTTCCATGGTGGGGTTGCTAGGCAAAATCCCATTGCTTATTTACCAGTAAGCAGAGCAGCTAGCAAAAAGCTTTGTGAGCGCCCAGATCTGACAGAGCTAATGTGTTCTTAGGCTAACAAAATTGCTATTTGGGAAGAGATAGTTTGATACAATATTTGGGCAGAAGTGAGAGAATAGTTGTGTATATCTGTCCAAATCTTGTTTTCACACTTTGTTGATTAGATGAGTGTTCCTTCCTTCTCCTTATGCAAATAGCATTATGCAAAACTATTTCCCACGTCCGATTGGCACTATCTGCAGGAATTTTTGAGGAACTCAAAACCCACCTCCTGTAGAGTTCATTTAGTTGTCAAAATTATATGTGCAATTCTTCCAAAGAGCAAAATAAGCTTCATAAACAGGAGGCGGGGGACGGGGGTGGGGGGAGGGCCGGCTCTAAGAGCTCTCCTTCCAGAGGGGGACGTATGTGCTGACAATTCTGGAAGTGTTTATTTCTTTCCGACCTCAGAGAGCTAAGCCATACATCCAGTTCTCATTAAGCATAATGCCCAGCCCGTTTTTGGTTACTTCCACAATCTTATTTTTAGAGAGCAAATACATTTCTATTCATTTGTGGGCTATTTCTTTTTTGATATTTACCCCTCTCTAGTAACTGTTCTTTTTATTTTTGTGTGATTTCTTAGAATTCTGAGGTTAGCAATCCAGATTGTTGTGTCTGGCTGAGAAACTGTTTATTTGTTGTGGTTTTCAGCCAGGATGTTGGAGATTTTATTCAATAACAAAGATACTGCAATAAAAATCCTAGGATGGGAGCTCGACAGGCAGGGCTCTAGTTTATGGTTCAGTTTTGTTTTGTTGAAATGCAAACTCATCACCATGGTAATACAATTGAACTGAGAGTGATTTCTCAAAATGGAAAGGTAATAGGAACTGCCTTACAAAAGAACTAACTTTATTTTCTGATATTATTATGTTTTCTGCAAAGACTTCTTTTGAAAAAGTCCTGTTCTAACTAATGGTCTCAATATCACAATGAAGAGCCATGTAGTACCAACAATTCTATAAACTATGAAGAGAGTTTTTAAACACAATTTGCTTTTAATCTCCATGGCAGAGATACTGTAAATACAGATTAGTGAGACTCGTGCAGTAAAATCTCCATGGAGCCTACTGAAAATGTCATACTCAAAAGCTGAATACACAAATGGATAGTCTCTAGACCAAAAAAAAAAAGAAAAAAAAGAGTTATATCTAGCATCTGAGTCTGAGCCATCCAACTGCATTCAACAGATTATTGGCTGGATCAGTACTTTGCTGGTATCACCATGCAAAGTTTTTGAAAAAGCTCTTGGTATGTACAATTAAATTGTTTTTTATCACTGAAATGGCAATATAGGTGCACCTGGGATGGAGAAAAATTAAAATCTAGAAAGAATAAAAATTCTCAGCTGTTTCACTCTAGGAACACCCTAATTAAAATCTTTGAAAGTTTTCTGTTCTAAAATTCAGTGGCTTTTAACATTTGAAGATAGTGCTCTATTAGAATGCAAAACACTCAAAATTCAACCGGTTAATTCATTCAACACATAATTATTAAGAACCTGTTACATATCAGGAGCTGTTCTAGCTGCAAAGGACCCAGCAGTTAAAAGGAGAGACAGGAAAAGTTCCTTCTTCACATACATACACCAAAGTCTATAGTTGGCTGGAGCAGGGTGGGAAACCTGAGCCTTTGGCTGAAAACAGTCTTTGTGGCACTGTCCATGGTGCCCAGCCCTGGTCTGACTATTGAAGGCAAAGTTGTTACTTAATGGCATCCCAGTGATAAAAAAATATCACTTGGTAGAGAAGAAAGGAATATTCTTGCAGCTATCATATGTGGAATACAAAAGTGTGCCACCTGTGATCTTTGGATCTCTGTTAGCTAAGCATTCAGAAACCATGTTCCAGATCTCACCAATAAAGGAAATGCCCAACTGTAACCCTGGCTGAAGAAAGGTCCCTCTCTTTAGTTGAGGTATGAAAGGCAGGCCCATGGAAAGGAGAGGAGGATGGGGACACCTCCTGATGAGCGGCATCACAGAATAACTCCTGGCAAACCTTACAGATGCCACACCCAGCTGCCCACCTAACCAAATACCTAAACTTATTTCCCTAGATTTCAGCAGCACAATGAACAGTGTTTCTACCCTAAAATGCCCTCTCCACCATCAAATACACAAGCATACAATAATTACACTACAGTAACAGTGCTACAGACAGCTGAAAGGTAGATTCAGTCTTCTCCTTCCCTTGGCTAACAAGGGTTCAAGGTCCTGATTCATTGGCCAAGCAGTCCACAATAGTCAAGACACAAGATCTCCTGCACAGAAGAAATGTTCCTTCCCACCTCTGATGATTTTTCCCTTGTGCATGGAGCTCCACACACCGTAACACAAATGGCCTCTCTCCAGCCTCTCACTCTGATGGAGGAACCAAGAACTCAGCCTCTTCCTCTCTTCTTCCTTTTGGGAACAAGCTGCCCTCAAGAAATACCCATTGTGATCTCCTGTCTAATTCTCAGGTTGTATTAGGAAATCCATTTTTCCACAGATATAAGCCACATTCTCCAGTGTTGAGGGTACATACTAATATTAGGTTTCAATGTGTCATCTCTTTTATTTCTGAGTAGGTTCCTACCTTGGGTGGGAAAGATAGGATGCTATTTATTTGGTTCCTTCAAAGACCCCAATCATCTCAACTCTCCTCCCCCAGTCCTCCTGGTACTATGATTTAAAATATATATATATTTAGCAATAGTTCAATAATTATCCCATTATGAAAGAGAGAAAGAAGTTAAACCATGTACTGTGGGGCAAGTTCTCCTCAATGGAATTGAGGTGAATTCCCTTCTTTAGATTGTGGCCCCTCACCAGGAAGGAACACATGTAACAAAAACAGAAAAGAAAGAGTGAGATTACACTGGGCCTCCTGCTGAGAGTGCTCTCCTAAAAAAACATGAGGAATTGAGCAGGTCACTAAGGAAGACCAGTTTGGGCTGGAGCTGTCTAGAAGAGGCAAGAACCTTGCACAGGGGCTAGTGGGAAGGTTTGGTGGGGGTGGAATTGGGGAGTAATGGTCACAATGCAGTCACCTAACACACTAGGTAAGCAAAATGCCCACTTGCCCGACTTGTGGTTTAGCAAGAAGCTCTTTACTCTTTCTCCTCCTTCCTGGCATCTCTTAACCATGTCACTGTTGACTGGAACTAGCATCCAAGAGCACCCAAGAAATATGGGAGAGAAGAAAGCCTTCAAATGTCCCCATCTTGCATACAGGTAGCCCAGAGAGAAGGCATTTGTGAGCTTCTTCTCTACCAAGTGATATTTTTTTATCACTGGGATGCCATTAAGTAACATCTTTGCCTTCAATAGTCAGACCAGGGCTGGGCACCATGGACAGCGCCACAAAGACTGTTTTCAGCCAAAGGCTCAGGTTTCCCATCCTGCCCCAGCCAACTAGACTTTGGTGTATGTATGTGAAGAAGGAACTTTTCTTCTCTCTCCTTTTAACTGCTGGGTCCTTTGCAACTAGAACAGCTCCTGATATGTAACAGGTTCTTAATAATTATGTGTTGAATGAATTAACTGGTTGAATTTTGAGTGCTTTGCATTCTGATAGAGCATTATCTTCAAATGTAAAAAGCCACTGAATTTTAGAACACAGCCTCACAGAAAGTCACCCAGAAATAAATCTTATACTGGGAAGCCCTGCATTGAGGGAACTTGACAGAAACATTCAGAACTAAGAAATTTTCTTTTTGTAGAATATTTTCCAAGCTGTGAATGAAGTCAGATCCTATAACTTTTCTATCCTCTCATTCAATAAATATTTATCAAGAATTATTCTCCATCAGTTACAGAACTAAGTTCATTGGTAAGCAAAACAGAATGGTCCCCAGCCTCACAGAGCTAGAGGGGGCAAGACAAACATGAAACAATCACCCAAGCAAATACATCATCCCAGCCTGAAAAAAGTGCTATGATGGGGAAAGAACCCACCGAGTGAGAGAGTGTAACAGGGAGACCTGATGACACTGTTTGCTCATCCTGTTCTCCCATATATGTTACCCATACCTCAAAATTCACCCATTATAGTCAAGGGGGCTATTGCAAATGATTCAAGACAGGAGACTGGTGCTAGAGAGAAACAACCAAGGAGGTGCTAATGAATTCAGGCTTTATGTATATTGGTTGGTTTCTGCTACTGACAAAGTTTTCATTGACAGCCTCATGGCAGAGCCATCCAAGGTGGGAGTCTTGACATCCTGATAGATTTGTTCTCTTTGTATCTTACTCAAGTTTTACACAAATGCCTCAAAGATGTTCCAGGTTCCAAATGTGTGTACATTATGGGCAAATATAATAATTCCATAATTCAGCTATGCTTATTCATCTATCATTCTTCCATGATTATTAAAGAGTAGCATTGTTCTTTAATTTGATTAAAATGGATTTCATTAGAATGTGGATTTGATTAGAAGGACAAGACAGAAGCCTATTTGGATTACCAAATGAATAAACATAATAAACATCCCCATTGTTAGTTAATTGGCACATTTTTTTTTTCCTTTTAAGAGAACTAAGTTAGATACAAACCGTTTAATGGAGCTTACTGTGATGACTAAAGTATGCCTTCATCTTTCATGAAATGACTCTGCTGTTTAGCTATGAAAATGACAGCAGATGTGGACATCACGTGCTCCATAAGATAAAGCAGTAAACGCTTAGGTAGGCGTTGTGTCACTGCAGATAATATTTTCTTTAGAAAAACATTCTCTTAACAGTTTTGGGTGACTTCGATCCTGCAAAGTGTTTAGCAGAAAGGTGCATGCTCATTTAAACAGTTCTCCACAGAGGATCAAAAATGGAGACCCCTGAAGACAGTCAAATAAAAAGACATCTAGGCCTCCTGATGTTCTCCTCACGTTCAGAAATGACTAGAAAATGGAACTGGATTGACCCTGGTGACACTCAGCCTGGAGTGTGCTGTTCATGACCATCATGATGTTGTTGAAGGCCAACCGACCACCCTATTATCATGTTGTGATGGAACTGAGCAAATGAGATCTCCTTACATGGCCCCTTTAGAGGACACTGGTCATTCCTTTTGATCTGCCCATCATCCAAACCCCCTTCTTTGGTTTGGTGAAAGACAGAGGCCTCCTCCCATCCAGAAGTTAAAGAATGCCAGCTACTCACTTTCCCAGTCAAGAGCAGAAGCATGCCACCCAGGCTCCCCAACCAGAGAGACAGACGTAAGTCAGACTTTGAATCAGGCACTAGTGAGTAGATGTGGTGGAGCCGATCATGAAGTGTTCATCTGAAGGTTTTCTGTGTTTTCCTCCTCTCCTTCTCTCTCTCTGGTATTCCAAAGGGCATTCCTAAGTGAGAGGTGAAGATTCTCAGAGGCATCGTACAGACCTCTTCTTCCTCTCCTAGAGACTAGGTAAGACTTGGCTAGAGATGGAGAGAGAGGGCAGAAGGGCTGCTCGGCCTGGGGAGGAAGGAAGTGTGGAAGGGACTGAGCCTTCCTAGGGTCTTCCAAGCAGAACCCCCAGTATGCAGAACCAGGGTCAGAGAGGAAGCAATTCCATACAGAGCTCTCCTCGGGGATGGGCGCTAACTGCTTCACCACCTGTGCACAGCCCACCTCCCATGAGTCCTGGATCCTCTTAAGTCTCTTCAACAAAGACTGAGCGACTTGGACACTAAGTTGGGTAGAGATGTGATGGGAGAATCTTGGCCCTGATCAAGGTGGAGTTGACTAGCACCAGATGGGAGCTTCCATGGGAGTGGGGTCAGGGGGAGAGGGCAGGCAGCAGTGGACACACTACTGGTGTTACATAAAGAGGTGTGGACTGTGTGAATCCACTCTGGGACTCGTGGCCCCAGTGGTGGTATTACATCCTGTTTTCAGGGGCAGTTACCAGGGTGGATCCAGTGGCAGCAGGGCCCAGAATCAATGGGATCAGCAGGGCGGCTGTTGTCTGTGGCAGACAAACACAATAGTGGCTTCTTCCAGGACGAGTTCTGTGACGTGCTTTGGGTCACTGCTCTTGGCTGGATGCCTTCCAAGTCTAGGTCTCCAACCATCTCAGGGATTTGGTAACTATACAATAGCCTTCAAATTGTTTTTTTTTTCTTTTTTGTTAAATTAGCCATAGTTGATTTCTCTTGATTCAGCTAAACTGCCACTCTTCGGGGTCAGGGTTAGCTGGCTTCAGCCACTTGAAAGCAGGTCAGGGACATAACTCCATGGGGTGCCCTGCCCTGGAATTCTGGACCCCAAGATCAGCCAGAAGACAAAGATCAAGATCAGCCAAGATAACTCGTTGTGATTTAACCACTTTGGGTAATATCTCTGACATTCTTAAATCTTCAGAAAGGTCTTGTTAAAAATTACACCTAGTTTCAGCTGTGGTGTGGAAGGGGCTACAGCCATTCCTGGGATGAAGAGTTATAAGGACAGTGGTGCCAACCTCTTCCCCCAGGCCAGCAGGGCAGGAGCAACTACCAACCGAGGCAGAGGGGTCTGCCACTGGCAGGAGGGGACCAGGAGCACTGCCAAGAGAGACCCACGGCTGGAGGAAAGACTGGGAATCCAGAGGAGCTGATGCAGAAGACACAGGCTGTGGTCAGGACAGACGTGGGCACACGTGTGTGTGTGACAACCCGTGCAAGTACCAGAAGGAAGGAGAGATGAGGCAGAGCCCACTGGGGTGCAGTGGGGCAGCAGGCATCCAGGCTACATATAGATGCAAAGAGAGAATACTCCCAAGTGTAATTACTGAACTGTTAACGGTGGCTCTCTTTGAATAACGGATTTTTTTCCTCCTTTGTACTCTTCTGTGTTTCCAAAGTGTCCACAATGACCATGTATTCCTTTTGTAACCTTTTCAATGAAAAGAAAGAAGGAGAGGTGGAGAGAAGAGAGGGATAGAAGGGGAAAAGGGAAGGAGAAAGCGGCGAACAGCTCCCCAAAACTGCAGGGGTGCCCTAGAGAAACAACACGAAGCCCTTGAAAATCAGGCAGTTTCTCTTCCTTTCTTTTGGGAAGGCAGTGACAACCATGCCCTTGGGAGAAAACCAGAAAGAGAAGGAGGAGCTACTCGCCACGGCAAAGTAAGAACGATGGGTCTTGTCTGAGGCGTTAGAATCCCAGGGACAGTTGCCAGAAGTGGCAGTGAAAGCTGGGAGGACATGGCCTGGTTCCAAATCAGTAATTGCATCCTGCCTACTTCCCAGGCCACCGTCTCCTCCTCCTACAGAACGTGGCAACCCTCTTCCTCAGCAAAGCTGCCGGGGAGCCCCGCTGCTGGCAAGCACCTGCCACCTCTCCGCATCGTCTCTAACTTCAGTGATGTTTGCAGCTTACTCTCTAAAGGCACTGGATCATTTACTGGCACCTAAATACTGCACCATTCCAGGCTTCTGTGTCTTTTTAAAGGTTGTTCCATCTGCTAGGATGTTCTTCCCCTTTTTATGCTCAAATCCCTCTTCGATCCTCAAAACGCAATTTGACTTACCTCCTGCAGGAAGCCCTCTGCCTTCTGGTTAGTTACCGTGTCGACTTCCCGGCCATCTTTGTTCCTTGCACAGCCCCCGTCCCCACCCCGTCCCTGTACTGCTGTCTTCCTGCATGTGTGTCTCCCTAACCCTGCATCCCAGCTGCCCTGCGCTGGGACTGTGTTTTTCTACACTTTCCCTCTCTTTCTTAGCACCTGGAGGAAACACGAGAGTAACTGCTTAGGGTAAACTATTCTATGAAGGAAACAAAATAAAACTACTCAACCAGCAAGAGATAAACAGTCAGGAGTTTGTACATAGGTTGCTAGTAAGAGTGTATATGCCACAGGCACAGGCAATGGGCATACACACACGTGCACATGGTGCATAGTTGCTGAACTGAATTATTAATAGCATGGGAACCGCATCATGGTGGGGTCGACCATTTGAATGTGGCCATTTACACGAGACTGTAAATTATATATGCATATTCCTGAAAGTTATACAGGAGCTTCCTGGAAGTTTTTTTTATAACCCCATTCGGTTTATAGCGCCTTAAAGGTGACTGGTGAGGGTGTTTGTGGTCGTTACTTCTGGCACGTGGTGGGTGGGGGCAATAGCATTTAGACATCCTGTAACACAAGAGTTAGAGTTTCACAAATCAGAGAATTACCCCAAATTTAGTGTGAGTTTTGAACATTCCATGAGAAAAAATCATGTGTATAATTACCTGGGCTGAGAACTTAAGTCCCTTTTAGGTATAAACACACACACACACACACACACATTTTTTTTCACAGCTTCAATACAGGGTGAATTTTATAAGAATATGACTCCAATGTAAACTGCTAGAAGGCTGAATTTTGAATAGTTGGAACCTTGCCAAGACCTGTTCTCCATCTTGGAAAACCTCATGACGGGCAGGAAAGTCCCCTGTGGCAGCTTGGTCACTGATTCCACACACCTGGACCACTTCTGTATTCTACATGCGGAAGTGAGGGTCTCATCATTTCAGTACGTCTCCTAGAGTTTCATGACCAAGCATCCTGTTATGAAAATACTACTATTTTACTATAAATTACCTTCCTTTTTATTTCCCCTTCACAGCCTAGCGAGAAAATAGTATTGAATATTTCAAAAGTAGGGTGTAGGTAGGTTGCACTACCTATGAAATTTGTTTCAAGGGGCAGTAGTAAGTAGTTGCTCTTAAGCGGGACTTTGGGTGTTACCGAGTTGAGAACCGCTGAGAAGCGTAACTGTACGCCGTATCTGAGGTTGACTTGAGAAGTCTGGAAAGTCACACTTACCAGATCTCCCGATGAGATAAAAGTTCATGGGCAAAAAGTACTGTCAGGGGACAGCTCCCCCACTGGATGTCCCTTTCACCAAAATAATTGCGTCCCAAAGGTTAAAACTGTTCGTTTGGGTTTTTTTTTTTTTCCATTGACATTTACTCGCATGCATGCGATACTACTTCTGATTTCAAGGTTATTTTCTCTACTGAAATGGACGTGGTCATGCCTAGCAATGCTCGCCATGCATCCCTTCACCAGGCGCGGGTGCCTGCCCTGCGCTGTGGACTGCGCTAAGGGGCAGACACACCTGTCCTCGCAGGGCTGATGGGGGTAGCAAGAATCCAGCACAAAACTCAGATTCAAGGAGACGAATGTTAGGTGCTAATGAACTCCTGTAGGAGTCAGAAAACCCTCCCTGAAGAGCTGACCTTCATGCTGAGAGCAGGAGGAAGATTGGACAGTTTTTGAAGCGCCACAAACACCACATGCGAAAATCTGGAGGTGAAAGAGGCTGGCATTTGGGTGCAAACACACGGGCCCTGTGAATTTTCCCCGTGGAAGCAGATTTCTCTCCAAACATGATCATCAAAATCTTCCTCCAAGAAAGAATGTTAACTCTGAAAAGCTTAAAAAATCTTTTAAATAATTTTTTGAAATATGTAGTTGACTTACAACACTAGATTGGTTCCAGGTACACAACATAGCAATTTGTCATCTCTATACACCACAAAATGACCACCACAGTAAGTCTGGTTACCATCTGTCGCCACACAAAGATGTTACAATGTTATCGACCATATTCCCCATGCTGGACATTTCATCCCTGTGATTCATTTCTTTTGTAACTAGAAGTTTGAACCTCTTAATCTCCCTCACTTATTTCACTCATCTTTTAAAAATTTGACCAATATGAACTTTTCTAAAGAATCTGGTTGGAGTTCATGTTTTGTTGTTTCCCTAATAATAGGAGAGAATTTGGATTCAAGACATTTCTAGAAATATTATTAAAACTAAAGGTATTAGGTGATCATTTTTTTAAAAGGCAAGGCGATCATTTTGGAAAGAGATGGAAATCCACGTGCCCATTTTTCAGGCAGGGGGCAACCTCATCAGCCCTCAAACTATGCCAGCAGAGGCTCCCAGAAGCAGGTGTCACATGTTTATCCGGCCATCTGGACGGGTCTTCTTCCTCCTCTTCCCCGGAGAAAAGGTTGACAAGCCTCCAAAGGAGAGGTAGGAGAGAAAGGCATTTACCAGAAATACAGACTCAAAGGGCTAAAAACAATTGAGATTTTTTTTTAAAGAGCAGCAGAAGCAAGAAGCAAACAGCGATGTCAGAAAATGGATGAAAACCAAAAAGAAAGTGGTACTAACACTTCCAGGAGCACCATATGGCACTTGGATGCTATGCATTTCATCGTAAATGTTGATGTTTGCTTTCTTGTTAGTTTTGGTGCCAACTCTGTTATCGTCCCTGATAAAATTCATTTTTTAAAAAATCACACAGAAGCTTTCTGTGCTCTATGCTTAAAACCATACATACATGCCCTTGCATTTTTTTTCACTGCATGCTCTAGGTCCCCATTTCTAATTGTTCGAATCAGAAGAGAAAGTCCTGGGAACTGACAGGAGATGCCATCCCCTTTGTTTGTGCCTATTCAGCAGTAAGAGGAAGGCAGCGGGTGTGGTGTGGGTGGGGAGACAGCCAAATATTAAGAATAATCATTTAACAGGAGCCTTTTGAGCCGTTGCCCAGGCTCAGGTAGAAATGTTGATGTTGTTTACAGTAAAATTCATTTCTGCCACGGAATGGAAAAAATGAACCCAAGGGACACTGCTCAGTCTAAGTGGAGCCAAGGTGGCAAGACGGCGGTATCTAAACACCAGCACAGCAAAACGCATCTTCCCAGGGCCCCTTATTGATATTGGAGGAGCCAGGCATCTTGGGGAAGGAGAGTCTTAGAACTCTTTAATACTTTATAAAAATATGAACTGGCCCCTGTGTTCAAGGTCTAGTAAGAGCACAGGCAAGCTGAGAGACATCTAGCATGGAGCGCAAATAAATTCTTTTTCATTCTTTGACTTTTCATTCACCAGCATCAGTCTATGGCGGAATATCCCGGACACATCCGCGTATGCAGTGGTCGCCCGCGAGATGCTGCCGAGGATACAGAGCACAACCTCTCCCCTCGCTCAGACGGAACAGCAGGGGCACACTCAGACCTTCCGGATCCTTCCTTTGCTGAGTCATGGCCAGGGCCTCTTTTCCTCCCAGCGCAATGACTGATGACTGGAGCTCTGTCCCAGGCACAAGCCTTCCTGCCCATCTAATTCCCTGGGTCTGTTACTGCCCTTTCTGCTGATCCTCCACTCCTCCGGCCGCACGCACCTCCACATCCATTCCGGGAAGGACATCTCTTCTTCGGTCGGGTTTGTTGGGGACGCTGCTTAGCCTACACACCCTGGGTGTGTGGAAAGGAACCTGGCTCATTTTTCTTTCTTCACCAATCAATTTACAGTCAATACGTGTTTACTGAATGCCTCTAAAGCACTTAGCACTGAGCAGGTGCCGCGGGGGCACAGGAAAAGAAAGGCAGGGTACCCCTTAGCGCCAAGGTCCTTATGTTTTACTGAAAGAGAACAACCCATTAGCTACAGAAGACAGGTATATCCCTGAAGATGTGTGTGGCGTCAGGTAGACGAGCTAGAATTCACAAGTCCCTGCTCTGCGATCCGGAAGCTAACAAGGTGCTTACATCATGACAGTGAATAACGTGTCTTGAGCGCTAAGTGGAGGCACCAGGCACTGCTCTCCTGCATCAACAAAGTGCCAAAAGAGGTAGCTGCTATTTTAGAACCACTTTTCAAATAAGGAAACTGAGACACAGCCTGGGGTCACGTGGCTGGTAAGCAGTAGATCAGAGCTTACGCACTGAGGCCATGTGACTTCAGAGGCCACCTGCCCCAGCCCTGGTCTCATCATGGACACTAGTCTTCATACCTGTCTGTATTCTCCTTGGAAGAGGGGACTGTCTCTTGTTTATTGCCCCGTAACCCACAGGGTTGAGATCACAGAAGGCATTACTGGATAATTGCTTATGAAACAGACCTGGGGAGAGGTATGAAGGAGCAGCCACCATGGGGAGCTGGAGACTGAATCATCATGAGGTGAAGAAAAAGGTTTCAGAGCAGCACAAAGGCCAGGTGGAACCCGGACGTCACCAGCACGCAGAGGCCCAAGTTGGCCTGGCGGTGAGCCACCCTCCCAGTGGCTCTGTTGCAGGGTCAGAGCTGAGGAAGCAGGATGAGAATTCTTTAAGCCCAAGGACACAGTTGGAGGGGAGGGTGGGAGGGCGGCAGAGGCAAGAAGGAGGCAAGACGCAGGGCACAGCATCTCTACTTTGCCCCCCATGTAACAGAATGACAGCCTTGGAGCAGCCCAGATTTAAGGGGCAATCAGATAGCAAATTACCAAATGCTGTCATTGTGATGTATAAAAGTTAAAAACAAAAAGCAAAATAACAAGTGCTGGTGAGGATGTGGCGAAATTGGAACCCTCGTGCACTGCTGATGGGAGTGTAAACTAGTGCAGCCGATGTAGAAAACAATAAGGCAGGTCCTCCAAAAACAGAGCATAGAATTACCATACGACCCAGCCATCCCATTCCTCGGTATGTACCCAAAGGACTTAAAAGCAGGGACTCCAACAGATACTTGTGCATCCATATCCGTGCGGCATTACTCACAGCTGCCAAAGATTAAAGCAATGCAAGGGCCCATCGACAGATGAATGGATAATCAAAATGAGCTCTCTGTATACCGTGGGATACAGTCAGCCTTCAAAAGGAGGGAAATTCTGACACATGCCACAACATGCCTGAATCCTTAAAGACTTTACGTTAAGTGAAATAAACCAGTCAGGAAAGGATGAATGCGGGCTAATCCCATTTATACAAGGTACCCAGAGCTGTCAAATCCATGGAGGCAGAAACCAGAATAGAGAGGTTGCCCTGAGTTAGTTGTTGTTCTTGCTTTTGTGTTTTTTAACCTATTTGTATTGAAGAAGAGTCGGTTTACAATGTTGTGTCAATTTCTGGTGGACAGCACAATGCTTCAGTCATATAGGAACATATATGTATTTGTTTTCATATTCTTTCTAACCATATGCTACTACAAGATATTGAATACAGTCCCCTGTGCTGTACAGTATGAACTTGGTGTTCATCTGTTTCATAAATAGCAGTCAGTCTCTGCAAATCTCAAATTCTCAGTTTATCCCTTTCCACCCCTTCCCCCTTCCCTGTAACCATGTTTGTTTTCTATGTCTGTGAGTGTGTTTCTGTTTTATAAATAAGTTTGTTTGTCTTTTTTTCTTAAGATTTCACATATAAGTGATATCATATGGTATTCTTCTTTCTCTTTCTGGCTTACTTCACTTAGAATGATGTGGCTTATTACTTGCTTGAAAAAAGTAGCATGAGGCCAAATGTAAAAGAAAAAAGTGTGTTTTTTTTAATGTTGATAAATGTAATATAAAATAAAGGCAAAGGGTTCTATAAAAGGGTAAAGGATTATTATTCTGTTATATCAGAGCCCTCCAGAGGACACAAACTAGCCTGTGAAATCAGTGATAAAGGGTGAACATGGGAAATCATCCACCTATTAAGTTGGTTTTATGATCCTAATAAACATGTGAGAACTAATAAAATTCTTGGGTTAAATTCATAACTCAAAAGTACCTGGAAGTTTCAAAAACAGGTTACAATACATACAAAGCATCACTGGATGCTCAGTGGTTCCAAAACCCAAAGATATGAAATGTTTTAATTAACAAACTCCCTGGATTCTAGGAAGTGACCATCTCCTCCGTGGGCAAGTGAGGAGCACCCATAGAAATGTTCTGGAGGCCTCTCTTGATTGCACGGTGGTTTAGGAAGCACTTCGCCCACAACTTCCCTTGAGTTTAGGGCTGAATTAAGCCCCCAGTGAGAGCTAAAATCTTGATATTGAAGCCCCCAAACTCCAGGTTCTCAAGACCATCGAGGCAATCTGATGAATCCGGAGAAAGGAGAATGCTTTTGGAAGGTGAGACCGACTGCCTCAGCTCACCAAGCAGCTTAGCTTTGGGCCACGTGGCCCTCTTATTGTCAACATCGAGTGAGTTGCACAAAGTGGAGAAATGAACAGAAGGGTGGAGAACACGGTCTACCTGGCAACGCCCCTGGTGGAGGTAAGCACAAATCAGTCAGGCGTCAGGACCATACAAGCTCCTCTTTTACAAGCTCGCCTTCACAGTTGTCACACAGAAGGCACAAGTAAGGCAGCATTTAAGGCCTCGGTTACTCTCCAGGAGAAGAGAACACCGAGAAAGAGATGTTTGCCAATAAGGAGCCAGATTAAGGAAATAGAGCAGAAGCAAAGAGAAGAATCCGAGGCAATGGTCCAATTCAAAGTATCGATAGATGAGATTGAGCTGGAAGAGTAAAACCATTTGACAGCAGATGAACACAGGGCCAATATAGCATTTTCTCAGCTGGTCAACTTTATCTGTGCCCAGTCTTATCAAACCTTTCCTCAAGACTCTTCTGAACCATTGTAAGCTATCCCTAGCTTACGAGAGAAAGAAGGAAGGAAGGATAGTGGGAAAACGAAGTCCACGTGTGCACCCTGGGGCAGGGAGATCTACTTTGGAATCTTTGCTGTCACTTATGGGCTAGATGACCTTGGACAGTCCACAGAACCAGTCCAAGCATTCCAATCTCATAAAGTTAGGGAGGTTCTTTGAGAGGGTTGTTGTACAGCTCACTCTTAGTAAAACCCACAACCCGGTGTCTGGCAAATAACTAATTCTTAAAACAGATAAGCAATTTATCTCTAGACTTCTGTAGTATTCACTCTGCCTCAACCAAATCCCATTGGACAGATGATAAACCCAAGTCTTCCTACAGAGGTGCCCTACATACAGAGGTTTACAAGTGACCGCCCCCCCCAAAGCAACAGTCAGAGTCCCAGAAGCTACCTGCGATCAAAGCTTGCCAGAGAGAAAAAGAGAGGCTCTGTTAAAGGTACTTTTAAAATATTCAAACAGTAAACACTATGCAGGCAGTATTTTAAGCAGTTATACTTCAGGCTGAAATGATCACTTTGCTGTTTATAGGATGTAATGAGGATGCATTTTAAAGGCCATTAGAACCTCCTGTAGTGATCTCAGATGGCAACAGGAAACACCAGAGGGACACTGGCCAGTTATCAAAGATAAGCCAAGAAAGAGGGAGCATCGTCCACTAAATTAGTCCCTGGTGGGTCAGCCACGGACAGTGCTGAGACGATCTGCTTGCTAAAGAATAACAGAACCAACCTGCATATATCATCAGAATCAGGTCCCCAGGCGATGAGAAATGATCTTATTCCCCAAATATAAAATGTCCAAAGTCCTCTCTATGGACGCATCTGAGAGAAGAGAATTCTGAGTGGGAATGGCACCGACACTGAAGAGCTGGACAAGACACCAGAGCTCATGTGGAAGGAAGGTTCAGCCAGGGGACCAGGACATGCCCCTTGGGACCTGTGAGGCAGTTGGTCCCTTACCTCCCAGCAGAGTCACGGTTCTCAACTGGGACGATTTTTGCCCTCGAGGGGACATTTAATAACCTCTGGAGACGTTTTTTTGGCTGTCATACCTGGGGGCACTGATGGTAACCAGCAGCTAGTGAATGGAGGCCAGGGATGCTGCTAAACACCCTACAAGGCACAGAGCGGGTCCCAGGACAAATTATCCAGCCCAGAACTTCCCTAGTGCTGAGGCTGAGCAAGCCTGCATCTGAGGGAGGGAAAGAAGAAGGGACCATCACGGACAAACTGTGTCCTGGCCGTCATTAAGTGATGCCGTGCAGTCTGTTCTGTGGATGTCACTTACATAGTTTGTCCCCAGTGCACATCTGGGACAATATCCTTAAATTAATTAATCCAGGACAGACCTGGTTGAGAAAGTTTTAAAAATATCTGCCTTTTTTGCATTTTAAAACAATTACTTCCTACCCTCTTCTAGCCCCTTAGGGAAAGTTAGAAAGCAGTTGTTCACATTAAAACCAGGTCTTCTCTCCAATCCAAATAAAATCACATTATCCATGTAATATTAGTCCTATTGGTTTATTTCTCAGGAATGTTTCATACGATATGTGCTAGTGTGGGCGTGTCATAGACACACACACACACACACACACACACACTCACACACACAAGCCCTTGGGCACTCTCAGCCCATCACCTAGCCCTCCCCCACCCCCGGCTACTTAAGCAAGATGCTGGTGTGCGTGAGTGGTCCCCCAGTGAACTTCTCCACTAATAACGGGAATTAAAAATTATAGTTGAACCCACAGAGATGAAAATAACACCCAGTTTCCAAAAGAGGGGCTTTTATCCCCTTGAAATAATAATTTTGTTAACCCTACTGCTGCTGGGAGCTAGCTCACAGACACCCTATGAGAAACAGAAGACTCCTGCCAAGGGTGTTCTTCCCAGTCTTTCCTTGACTCAGGCCAGGCGCGTGGCAGAGGCCTCCAGGAGTCCGTGGCTTCCACCACCAGCCCCTTCCTGCATCCATAGTGACTGATAAGCCCACTAACTGAACATCATTACCAGACTGAGATTGTCATCACCCTGTCTTAAGCATTTGGCTGATGCTAAAGTCCCCAAGCGATCACAGCACCGAGAAGCCTAGGGTAACGTGTTATTTGTCAGCTACACCCAGGCTCCTTGGGCTCCAGACGCAAATCAGCATTTCTGCTGTATCCTTGAGGGTAAAGGCCAAAGAGGAAAAAGAGTGCCACTTGGTTTTAGAGGTAATTTCAGAAAGCCTGCTAATCAGCCAGATAAAAAGAGGCAGCTGCTTCCTACCAGGGGCCAAAGTCCAGGTCAGGGCAAGAAAGTGAGACCCAGTCCCAAATCTGACCAGTTTTCCTACAGTATCCTATCAAGGGACAGGGGGCCTGGCCCAGCAAAGGCACCAGCCCACAGCAGGGGAAGGAGAGGCTGCCCACTTCCAAAATCTGCTTAGAACCCGAGATCAGCCCTGCTTAATCCCAAGTAATCACCCTTTCTTGATAACTGCACAGATTTCCCACTGGAAACCTGGGAAGAATTATTTTTATTTTATGTTACATAAATACTTATAAATCATCCCAAGTCCAGGCTAGGCCCTCCACTCAGCGTTAAGTCCCTTAACAAATCACGGGCTCCATTTTTGCTGGATGCGAGATGAGTTTCACTAGAGTAGCGGTCCTCAGAGTGACCTGTGGGCCAGCAGTGTCTGAATCCCAGGGATGCTTGTCATCCGAGAGTGGGGCCAACGGGAGGCCCAGGGAACACACACATGACTTTACAGGTGCCCACCAACTTCCCCTCCCCTCCCTTTCCTGGAGGTCAAACACTGCATTCCAGGCCCTCTTTGCAGGTGGCTGAGGCAGTGTGACTAGCTCAGGCCAGCCGGCTGTGACCGGAGGCCAGAGTTCTGAAGAGCCATACCTGGCTCTCCTCCACTAAAACACCCTGAAGGCTGGCGAGTTGCCCAGGCAGCAGCAGACCTAGCGGGGGTGGGAGTAAGCTGGTGTTGTTAGTAACCACCACGCAAGTTAGCCTCCTCTGACTGAGTCAAGGAACCCAAAGGCCACCAGATTTACGCAAGCAGGAGGGAGGGCAGCGTCACTGAGTGGTCTGTGTGGTGGCAATTGGCTGACAGCTGTGGCAGATGCTGTCATTTGTGACCCCAACTTCTTCTTTGCTACCAGAATTCTAAGTTGTTTGTTCATCACAGCAATGTGGGCAGCCCCCAGGGGACGAAACATGATTCCTTCGTGCCTGGGGGGTTCTGAAACTTTAGCAGGCATCAGAATCACCTGGAAAGCTTGGTAGACACGAATTGCTGGGCCCCAATTTCTCCAAGAATTTCCATTTCTAGCAAGTTCCCAGAGGACGCTGATGTGGCTGGTCCAGGGACTACACGTTGAGAACCACTGGGCTAGGTCGAGCCACCCCACTCTCCTTTGTCGCATATTCACTTTCCTAACCTCCCTCGCAGGTCATAAGAGCCAGTTCTGGTCGATGAGACAGAAGAGGAAGTCTGCAGGGTAACTCCTGGGGAAAACTTTTCTCCCATAAAAGGAGACCTTTTTGTCCTGCTTTAAATGAGGTTGAGCGATCAGAGAAAGACAAGTACAGTATGAGATCACTTATCTGCGGAATCTAAAAAATACAACCAACTAGTGAAATAACAAAAACGAAACAGACTCACAGATATAGAGAACAAACAGTGGGGAGACGGAGGAGGGGAGGGGCAAGATAGGAGTAGAGGATTAAGAGGTACCAACTGCCATGTGTAAAATAAGCTCCAAGGACATATTGCACAACACAGGGAAGAGATCCCATGTTTTGTAACAACTCTAAGTGGAGTAGAACCTTTAAAAATTGTGAATCACTATACTGTGCACCTGCAACTTATATGACATTATACATCAACTATATCTCAATAAAAATAAATAAATACATAAATAAATAAATACAATTTTTCAAAATGTGGTTGAGTGAAAACAAGCCATTTGGTCCTGAGACAGTCATCTTTCAAACCACATGATGACAAGCCTGAGCAGGAAAAGCTAACGTGTCAAGGAAAGCAGAGCAGAAAAAGAACAAACCTGGGTCTATGTGTATGATACTGTGATTGAGAATAAGAAATATGTATTTGGTCCTGGTCCATTCCTGGCACAGGGCTCCCAAAGCCTTTGGAATTTCCTGTGATGAGAGCCATGAAGGTGTCTTTTGTTATGCCAATGAGGTAAATTTGGGCTCACCTAAGGATGGGGGCTGGTTGCCAGGGAAACCAGCCAGGAATAGAGGGTTGGAATTTTCAGTTCCACCCCCACCCCATCCCATCCCACCCTCAAACCCCAATTTCCAGGGAGCGGAGAGGGGTTAGGAGTTGACTCAATCACCAATGGACAGTGATTGAATCAACCATGCCCATGTAATGAAGCCCCCATAAAAACCCAACAGGGAGGGGACTCATAGAGCTTCCAGGTTGGTGAACACTCCACATGTCACCACGCTAGGCCCCATCTTCCATGGGGACAGAAGCTCCACTGTTTTGGACCTCACCCTACATATTTCTTCATCTCACTTTTGGTTCATATCTTTAAATAGCCTTTGTGATAAACCAGTAATCTCGTGAGAAAACTGGTTTCCTTAGTTCTGTGAACTGCTCTAAGAAACTAACTGAGCCCAAGGAAGGTGTTGTGGGAACCTCTGATTTATCCTCGCTCATTAGAAGCACAGGTAGCCACCTGGACTTGCAACTGGCATCTAAGGTGGAAGGCAGGTTCGTGGAACTGAACCCTCAGCTGTGGGATCTGATGCTGTCTCCCGGTTGATGGTGTCAGAGTTGAACTGAACCGTAGGACACCCAGCTGGCATCAGAGAATTACTTGGTGGTGTGGGAAAGAATCTGCACTTTGAAAATGGCGCCAGAAACCTCAACTTGTCATTGGGAAACTGATGCACCAAACTTAAAACAACCTTCCTCCGGGCTTCTTGCTTTGCGAGAAACGTGTCCAATTCTTAACCCACTGTAAATCAGTCCTGGGGGCAATGTCCGCTTTCCTGGCCTCCTGTTCCCTGTGGAAGGACTCCAGCTAGCGTAACAACACTGTACGCCTCTCACCCCCACTGCTCAGCCGCACAGCGACTTACTGGTGGACTTGGCAGAAGGGACTGAGCTCCCTCAGCTCAGCCCCTTTCTTCTCTTGTTTGAAACCGTCTGTTGCAGAGCGGTGCACTCTGTTTTGCTCTCTGTGACGTAGCAAAGTCGGGGAGTTGACCCTGCCCTCCCTGAGAGGAGGCCTGTGCTACCAATGACCAAGATGGTGTGGGAGGCAGATTTTCTAAAATGACCCAAGAAGATGCTCGACTCTCATCCCCAGGACCTGTGATATGATGTCTGATCACTCCAGTGACTCTCTTCTGTTCTGTTCACAGTTGACCTGAAAACAGGGAGATTATCCACGTGGGCCTGAGCTAATCACACGAGTCCTTAAAAGCTTGATACTGTCTTCAGCTGATGGAGAGGGGAAGTCAGAGAGATGCAGGAAGGATTCCATGCTGGCTTTGAAGGTGAAGATGCCCTGTGCCAAGGAAAGCAGGCAACCTCGCGAAGGTGAGAATGGCCCCCACCCGGCAGCCAGAGAGGAAATGGGACTCTCAGTCCTACAACCACAGGGGACTATTCTTTGCCAAGATCTGAATGGCTGTAGAAATAGGTCCTTCCCCAGATCCAGAGCCCAGCCTGGCCGACACCTTGATTTTAGCCTTGTGTTATCCTGATCATGAAACTGTCGCCAAGCCTGCCCAGACTTCTTACCTACACAACTGACACATAATACACCAGTGTGGTTTTAAGCATCTACATTTGAATTAATTTGTTACATCAGATAGAAAGCTAATACAGCAGGGAAATCCTTCTAATTCAGGGTGAAGTCGTCGGTAAGTCCCTCCTGTGTCAGAGCTGAAGCGACATGCTCTGACGAGCTTCTCAGCAATAAAGCTGACTGATGGCTGATCGGACTCTGGCGCCTACTTCTCAATTATTTCTGAACTTCAGAGGGAAAAAAAAAGTTTTCATTTATTATACCTCACAAAAACCTCAACAGTCAAGTATTTAAGAATGCCAAAAGCACTCTTAATTAATACACTGATTCCCAGCAATTCTTTAAAATGAGGCTCAAAAAAATGAAAGATTAAAAAAAATAAACAAAATGAGGCTCAGATCTGGAATTCAAAAGAAGAACCCAAATCACGTCACCTCATGTGTGTAATTGAGAAGCTTATTAAAATGTATATTTTATCTTTACCCCGCCAAAAATCCCCTCTTCCCGAGAGTTGAGAGAAAACACACCAGATGAAGGAAAAGGCTTAATCATTGAGCAAGCAGGTGAAAAAAAAAAAGAACCTTCTCATGGGAACTAAAAGTTCACACCCCCAGTCTTTGTTGGTTTATACAATTTTCAGTTCTCAAATAATCACCTAAGAGTAACTGGCCTTTTAGATATAGTTCATGTGAATAGCAAAGAGCTTTGAGATTTTCTACCAAAATGACACATAGCAAGCAAACTACTGCAGAATCCATTGTCCATGTATTCAGGAAGTGTGCTCAGAATTGTTCTGGAGCGCAGACATCCCTTCCAACAGCACCCTCCAACATTCTGCACATACAAGCATCGTGTGCTGCCAATTTGATAATATCCTGCCGGCTCCTTCCTGAAGGACTCCCAGTCTTTGATGGCTCTGCAAGGAAGTGAGGGGACCATCAGCAGAAAAATGAAACATGAGATATTGAAGGCTTTGTCTCGGAGTCCTGTGAATCATCCACTGGAGAGGCCAGAACAGTCCTTTCTACCTGCAGTCAGAAATTCATTAGGGGAACGAAGTCCCCAAATTTGGTAGAAGATACAAAATGATTGCAACCTCTTCCCTCAGCTAAACTACCATAACTGAAATTTTATTTTTGCTGAAGGGGGATTTCAAAAGCTTTTAGTCTAATCCTTTCTTTCCACAAATAAACTCAGATCTAGAGAAGCTATAGAAAAATAAAAATGCCAGATCAGTCATTTCTCCATTTGAATCCTATTCTTCTGAGTGTTCAATCCGCCAGATTCATTTTTCTCTAAGTTAGAAGCCATGAGGCCATGGCTAAAAGGGGACCTCTGAGAATTCCAAAACAACTCTTGGAGACAGAGTTGCCGTGTCTAGTTTAGGGAGACCTGAGCATCTGAGAAGCAGAGACTCTGAGCACTGACGGTTTCCATGGTGACCACGGAGCCCAGGTGCATCGGGGTAAAGGTTGTGGGACATTCCAGGAAAACCAGCATGCCACCAAGCAACTCACGAAATTTGAGTGGGTAGCTAGCCTGCCATCAAGTGCTTCTTTCAGAAGACAGACGCAGAGCAGCACTGAACTCTGCGTCTGGCCCTGTGCCCAGCTCTTTTCTGTACATTATTTCATTTAATCATTACCAAGACCTTTTAAAGTCAATTTGAATTCCATCCCCTTTTGCCAATGAGTAAACTGAGGCAGCTCAGCCAAGAGAACTGAGCTTATAGAAGGTGATTCTCAGCCAGATCTGGTGCTTTATTCCTTCACTTCACTCTAATAGAATTTCTGAAACTGCTCGACAGGCGAGCCCCCTTGCATTCTTCTAAATAGAGCTTTATGTCATGATTTCTTGTCTCAGAGGGGGAAACAAGTACAGCCTTAGAACTTAACCACTGATCGCTAGGTTCTGAAAAAGATCTCAAATTGTCATTTTTAAATATAAGGCCATCATAAGAAATAATTCCCTGAAGAAGGCTTGAAAGACATGAGAATTAGGTCAACAATGAGAAAGAGAACAGAAACGACCTTACACCTAAGCAAGACTAGTGTTCTGTTAAATGGGCGTGAGCTAACGGGTAATGGGAACTCCAGACCAGTCACACAGACTCCACGTGCCTGTCACTGATGCCAGGAACACCATCTTGAGTAAATAAATTCCTTGAGTTGAGACATTTGTCCCTTGTTTAAAGGCAAGTATTCTCAAGAGAAAAGACTCGCTAAGACAATAGCAATCATCAACACCATAGTATGAATGAGTATATTAGTGTACTACTGCTGAGGGAGAACTCAGCAGTGGAAGGAGAGAGAGGGTGAGGCCATGAGGAGACAGACATGAAGCACAAAGCAATGCCTGGAAAACCTAGGCTTCTGGAAGAGGTTTTAGAAGCCAGGATCAGCCTGAAGACACTGCTTGGAAATAAAATGGAGTGAAGCAGTTCCAGGAAAAAATGGGTTGATTTATAATTCTCTACTTTATTGCAAACACACTAAGGAGTCGATCTTCTATCTTAAATAAGAAACTGCATATGCCTCACCACTTCAGAAAATCTGTGTTGGCAAATCCATACTTAACCCCCTCGTGGTATGATTCCACGAAAACTAACCATTCTAAAGAAGGAAATTACTCACAAGAAGGCAGTTTAGGCACACTACTATGGACTACCATTGGCCAAGATAAAAAATACAACCGTAACACTTAAACTATTCCATTAGACGTGACAATGACGTAATAATACCCTGGTAATTCCTTCCGGATCCTATCAGGCTAAAGCCAAATGGATCACAAAGGTTAGAGCTTAAACAGATGCAGTACTCACTCGAAAGACCTTCTCCACTCTTGCAATGCTTTTCCCAAAGATGGTTCCAAGTTGGTCTCCAATTCCAGCCAATAAGAAACCAAAGAGTGGAATTCCAAAGATGGCATATAAAATACAAAAGATTTTGCCTCCTTCAGTGCTTGGAGCAATATTCCCATACCCTGGTGAGAAATGTTAAAAAGAGAGAGGGAGAGTGGTGAGGCAGCAGAGAAATGAGAAGACTGAACCAAAGAATCCACAGACCTCTTAAAGGGTCTCTCCATCCCCCCGACCTCATGAGTTTCAGGGAGAACTTCATTTCAAAGGCCGTATAAAATTCAGAACATTGTTCCACTGCTTCTTATCATTCTCTCCCTATAAATAGTTTCAAAGGCATCCACATTTCCAGGATCTTAATGTTTTTAGTTAGATGACATTTTAGGAAATTTATGTCACCCAGAATCGCATTTCTGATAGAAAATGGTGCCATCCAGTTCAGAAACAGCAAACATCTTGGACATGTCTGGTTAAGGGACCCCAAATACCCTAAGAACGGGTCACTGGTTTTTTTTTTTAGATTTGAAAAGAGCTTCTCCTTTACAGCCTCATCCCATGGGCATCCCCTCCACCTGACAGACTGTGGTTGTCTTCAGCATTTGCCTTCTTGGGGTGATGAGTGCCCCGCATTAAGGAGGATGTGTGGTCAAGTACAAACTGAGATGGGATCCATGCATCATACAGCCCTGCCCTGGAGCACCTGAAAACAGTAAAGAGCGGGGGAGAGAAGCATTTGTGCCTCTTTTCACACTGACAGTGACGTTCAGCGCTGCGTGGTTTTCTTTTATTCTTTACTAGGAAACGCCACATCATCTGAGTCCCATCCCTCCTCCCACCCACTTCTTGCACCAAGGGTCACCAGGTGCTAAATAAATGTTTGTTGGTGGAATGGATGTTTAACTACAAAAGAATCCTTTTATAGCCAGATCTATTAATATGTTATTTCAAATAGTGCTTTGAAAACACCCACATCTGCATTCTCAAGAGTTCTGCAATCACGTAAGCAACTTGCGTCTAGTGAGGACTTGGCTCACTCTGTGTGATGGGCCTAAAGAAAGTAGTGCTGGGAGAAAAAGGCTTATAGCATTAGCACAAATTACAGAGATGAGACTCTAAATTACTCATTATGCACTTTCACACCCGTCAGTGCTGCAGTGCTGCGCTAAGTCTAGATATCACCTAACTATTCTCCCATACACGGCAACTCAAGTGGAGCCCATTTCTAAATCCACGCAGTTGGTGAGTTATTGGGCTCGTGGCCATTGGCGTGTTGGGGATGCAACACAGTAAAGATAATGTTGATGGTTGTCCATCATTCATCTTCCTTTGGGTCTGGAGAACTCACTGCTTTCTGCCTTTGGGCAATGAGTCACCTGATTATTTTCCTTTTCAATTTTCCAGTCAGAATCATTCAAATCTCTTATCACAAATTATCTAAATTATAGCTTCCATTTCTTAAATGACTGTTCAGGCAAGCCTTCCTAATCTTGCATTTCTTTTACTCACCATGATTTTTATTTAATTGTGAAAAGAAAAAAAAAAAAAGAAACGAAAGGCTCTCAGAATTTTTTCAGGTGTTTTCAGGAACTTGGACAAAATCATTTTTTAAGCATTTCCCTCTAGAATAATCCGATTTACATTAACATAGTCCTATTGGAAAAGGAATAAATGTGCCTATACACAGGGTTATGGTGACTCTTGGAAATATGCTGGCAACTTGTGGAAACATTTATGACTTTTGCTTGACTGTCTCCTAACTGCCTAATTACTGTCAAAGGATATAGGTTTTCTTTTAGTCTGAATATCTCAGAAACACACTGCAGACACAGGCAAACAAAGTGAGGCTTCAAACCTCCTGAATAGGCATCTTATTAGCCTGAACAAGGGCCGCACCCTTTCCTCCAGCTTCTAGAGAGGATCTGCCCTGCCACCTGGGGAAGGACTGTGCTCAGGGAACGTTCCAGTGCCATGCAAGGAGCACGAGAGGGAAGTGAGAGGCTGCGGCTCCAATCCAGCCCTACCTCCTTTGACCCTGTTGTCCTTGGACTCACAAACCCTCTCCAAATCCCAGTGCGGAGGGGTTCAGGGGAGACATGGGGAAAATCATGAACGGTAAAGCACTGTACCAATGCAAGTGATATTACAGTCGGCTCCTTATTGCGTCAGTGTTTCACAGGCTAAAACACTATAGTAAAATGAGAGCAGAGTTCTCGGGTAAGGGCGTTAGCGAAGTGACATTCAAAGATGTCTTTAAATACATTTAAGGCCATCACATCATATCAGACATAAAGGAACTGCCATTTTGGAGTAATGCTGTTTTGTGCATGGGTGTGTGTGTGTGTGTGTATGTGTGTATGTGTTGTGTTTCCTACCTCTGATGAACTACATGGAGAGACTGTTTTCCAGTTTGACCCTCAACTCTTACTCTGAGAAAATTCCAGAAGTTACATTTTGGAGCTTTGCTCTGAGGCACCAGGAAAAACACACTCCTGGATTCTTGCCTCCAGTGGTACTGGGGCTGTTAGACTTCCCCGCCCATCCTTGCAGAAGGCTTGGTCGAACTTTGAAGTGAGGTGTAACAGTTGTATGTGGCTCTAGAAGCAGAGATGCGGGGACCCCTGCTCTGCTCCTTCCACTTACTAATCCCTCAGGTCCTGGGCCATTTGCCCTTCTGCCTCGCTTTCCTTGTCTGGATGGCGGGGCTGTGAGTAGCAGCCACCTGAGAGCTTAAAGAGCTACGGTGAAGCCTGAGTAACCCGTGGAGATTAAACACATATGAAGCATGACGCAGAGTAGGCACTCGGTCAGTGTCAGCAATTACCACCCTGCCCCGGGTTTCCTGTGGGAAGGAATCACTCCAGAGCAATATGTCTCCAGGAAAGCTGAGCCCCGAGAGAAAACAGATGGCTGGTTCCTATTTTCCTTCTAGGAAACAGTGGAGTTTCCTCCACTGTCCTCTCACAACACCAGGACCAGGCTGGGCCGGCTCAGTGGCGCAGGTGGGCCCCCAGCTGGAGTTGGGGTGTGAGTATCCCAGGGGCAGCAGAGGCCCCAGAGGGAGACGGGGTCTGTCAGGCAGAACTAGCCCAGAATATGAGAACTGCATTTCTCAAAGCGGAGGTCCCGAGAGCTCCTCCACCAGCGGGCTTCTGGTGACTTTTGGCAGGAGATGACCAGCCCGGCAAGAACATTCTGCTGTGAACGATAAGGGACCAAGGCAGCGCTTAGCTCCGGTCACCCCTGGCTAGAAAACAGCCCTGCCCTTTCAGAAGAGAAAGCTGCCGTTTAAAGAGGACTCAGCCCTGAGCAGCGCATGTGGAACACTTCCATTTGCTATCTTCATGCCAAGGTCAAATCCTGGCCAAACCATGTGCTGTTCAGCTCTGGTATCTGGTTTAGAGTCTCTGTCCTCAAACCAGGCTGTCTGTGCATTTATGGGTGTGCTGTGGGCCCCATGCTTGGTCAGATGCTCTGCTGGTGCCATTTTGATGTTCTTAATCTTCTTTTTAGCAAGAGACTGCATTTCCATTTTGCACTGAGCCTCATGCCTTATGTGGCTGGTCCTGGTGAATAAAACTAGGCTCTGTGGCTTACTAACCTTGAGATATTAAACAAGTTACTTAACATCTCTGGGCCTCAGTCTTCTCATTGGTAAAATGGACACATAAGTGTCCCTCCCTCATGTGGTCAGTGTGAAACTGAGATAATGTATGTGGAGCAGAGTTCCTGGCACCGAGCAAGCATTCAGTCAGTGTTAGCCGCAATGACCGCTAATTTCCAAACCCATAGGCTAAGCAACCAATCCACGTGCTGGTTAAGTAGAAATAGTTGCCTCGGTACCATGGCAGGTACAATTCTTCATGGAGGCCACCAGGCAAGTAACATGGTCACTGGCTACCATCTGAGACCTGACCGGGGGCCCCATCTGATGTGGGTAGAGTCAGGTGACTGAATCCAAACCCGCCTCAAAGACAAAAATCTAACTGTGCTCCATAGTGGCTGGTAGGAGTGCAATCATTTGCAGTCCTTTCACAAGTGATGGTTTGTGGGCAAGAATCTGCACACATAGTATCATTCGTCCAGCTTAGAAAAACCAGTTGCTATCAGCAGAGTCAACAACTGAGGCTGGTGGGACTTTAACCCATCAGAATTCGTTACTGAGGGAAGGGACAGGGTGCAGGGTGACCTCGACAAAGACAGCAGGCTAGCCTTCCTCCTGGCATGGCCCCTGGTTTGGAGAAGAGCCTGAATGTAGTCTCTTCAGCCACACTCTGGTAGATCTTTCTGTCTATCTGAGCACAGGTAAAACCCTTGTTATCTCCAGACAAAAGGGGCCTCTGATACTGACCAGTATCACTGCTCTTCGGAAAAGACTATTATTCCTAAGCTCTCTCAATCCACGTTCTAAATAATGAACACATCTTTCGTGTCTCAATAGTACATAACCTCACGCGGCTCAGGAGAGTCTTTCTAGAAAGCAATCTGGCAAGGCTTTAAAAGGTCCAGACCCCTAGACACAGCAGTCCCTGGGGGATCTTTCCAAGGAAAGAACCAGAGGCAAAGATCACGGGTGCGTGCACAAAGATCTTTATCATGATGTTACACTACCACAAAAGCAAAAACCTCTTAAGCCTCCAACAACGTGTGGTTACAGCGTTGATAGTAGATCCAACAAGACTCCATCAAAGACTGTGTTTTTCAAAGAACCTCAGTAATACGGGGAAATGTTTACAGAGTCGTGTCGCACATTATAGGAACTCAAGCAGGCAGGCTAATGTTGGCGTATTCCACCAATAATGCAAAAGTTCCTCCGCTGCAGCTGCTCTACTGCGTGAGTCCTAAATAACAGGAAATTTCTCAGGAAGACGGGAAGAATTAGCAGGCTCTAAGTTCTCTTATAAACCTCACTACGACTTGTGATGAATGAATTTACCACTAAATAACTGAGGGGAGAAAAAACATTATTTCCTCACTCATTATTCTAGTTACTAACATTGTACTAATGTTTTTCTTCAGAAATCTCTAATTGTATGACTTTCTAAAGAGCCTCCACCTGGAGTTAAAATTTAGCCAGCTAAATGGTGTTCAACTCATGACACGTTATTTTTCAATTAAGACAGAGCGTGAGAGAGAAAATTGCACTTTTTCTTTGAATAGAAGAGGATCCAATCTCTAACACTAAAACTGAGCCACGATGCTGAATTGGACTTGGGGTTTGGGTTGGGTTTTGTTTTTGTTTTTGTTTTTGCTTGTTTTTGTTTTGTGTTTGTTTTGTAGTAGTTTCCTGTTCAGCCTCCACCTGCCTTCAGATTTTGGGAAAGGTCCCCATTCTGTGCCTCGATAAGACACAGTGTCCTGCCTCCCACTGTAGAGGCAACAGCTTCCCAGGTTGCCAGGACACCAGCACACGACCCCTGAGGCTCATCGAATAGGAAGGTATGTCTAAGACTTTAAACAAAGAAGCAAGTAGCCCAAAGGAGATGGGCAGCAGCAGTGGCCAGCAGGGTCAGGCACTGGCTAGGGAGGTCAGAGGACGCTTACTGGTTCTCTGTGATCTCTGATCCATAAGTGTGTATCAGTTAGGATTTTTCAGTCCTAGGCGAGAGAAAACCCAATGCAGACGCGCGTCGGTGAAAAAGGAAATGTATAGGCCCCAGAAATAGCAGGAGATTTAATATTTCTTTCTTAACTATCCATGGGTAGCTTCATCCCAAGCTCAAAGGATGTAAGCTGAACCCCAATTATCACCCCTCTTTTCATACTCTGCTTCTTTACTGTTAGCTGAATTCCCGGCAAATCAACCTACTGAGGGAAGAAAATGAATGGCAGGGTCCTGGGGAGCCTGGGCTTATGTTTTTCCAGATTTACCTCCAGTAAGAAAGAGAATTCACTTCCTCCAAATCTCAAGCAAAAGCCCAGGAAATGACTTGCTTATTGGCCTAGTCCAGATCTCACGTCCGTCTCTGAACACAGGACTGTGGCCATACACACACAAGATACTGGATTTCTTAGTTTAGACAAGGTGATTCTTCCCCTGAGGCCTGGGGGCCAAATACGGGAAAGAGTACCATTGGAAAATGGTTATTAGGACAAGAGTGAGTAAGTGAAAGGATGTCATTTGTACAAATTCAAAGATTCCAATGTAAGCATGCTTAAAAAGGCAGAAAATGTTATATATCAAATATATATATATATTCCTCCTTAGGCAGATGGAACCACCATTTCTCAGTTGCATAACGTCATGTGGGTCAATGAACACAGTTGTTCAATACACCAAGCCCTTGGGATCCTAACAAGTTAACACAACAAACCAGCAAACATCACAGTGTAGCTCTAGTGTTTTTCAATGCATCATACAGACCATTGATTTAGCCATTTTATAAAAATAAGAATATTAGAATTTTCTTTTTTCTGTCTTCTTTAATATACACTACTGTCTCATGGATCCAATACTGGGTACTGGAGTACATTTTCCAAAGTGTACTTCTTGAAGTCGCCTAGACTCTCTCAATTTTAATTATTTTACTGTAAATCCCCCTAAAGCATATGACACATTTCCCCATCTCAGTAACCAGACCGTTGAACACCATTTAACCTGACACTGGTCGTCTCTGATCTACTGCAGTGATGCTCTCAGGTGATGCTGAGGTGCATAGCACTTTTTGCCCTTTTATCAAACGGTGTCACGTCACCCTGCTTCCTTTGTTGGGTGCTGTGGGATTGAGGACTAATATGACCTAATCCTGTCTGGAGTGTAAGCCGCAGACTCACTAGTGTAACACAGACCTCTAATACTTGTAATAATTGATCTTAACATATTCACAGATTTGCAAGTATGAACCTAGTACATTATATAATTAGATTAAGAGGCTTTCTAAAAAAACAATGACAACCCCCTTTTATTCCAAATTTTCTTATAACTTTTTATAAGTTAATTTAAACTTTCTCATAACTTTCTTGATTGTATCAATATAGAAAGAACACAGGTCCTAAAGATTATGTCTATAACCAAAAACAAAAACCTGTGCCTCTAAAACAACCCTTAGCTTCTGAAACATGCACCAGTAGGAAATCAATCATCAAATATGTGCATCCCCCCCTAAAAAAGGCATACTGTCTAAAATCCACTTAATGTGTGGTTATGAAAAGTAGGGAGAGGAAAAGGCCTCCCATAGCTGGGCCTCAGAGAACAAAAGATGAGGGATTTCCTCCCAAAGAATATAAACAATTGTTAATGAAGGAATCCTCCTACTTAGAGTGCATAAAGGCCTCCCACTGTCTGTCCATCTTTACTATGAACTGGTGACTGCTGTGTGTCTCCATTCTTCTGAACGAGAATTTTTATTGTAGTTTGACTTCACTACTGTATGGAGCAGATAACTCTCAAACTCATTTTCAGCAGAGCTGGGAGAGGTATTTAATCTATGGATTCCAACATAAATGTCAGGATTACCAAAAGAAGCTGAGATTAGACAGAAGCAACATGGGAAAAAATAAAAAGCAGCAGCACAGAGAATGATGAAAGGGCCCATCAGTGGCAAATCTCCAAAAGTTCTAGCAAAAATCCAATTAATGAAAGTGAAGGTTTCACCTTGCACATCAAAAGAGATACTCCTGTTTGCACCAAGGGTAGAATATAGGGTGAAGAGATAGCAGAAGAAGACTCCCTGAGCTTGATCTGGTCCAGAAAAACAGAAGCAGAACTACACAGAGAATAACACAGATGGGCCATATTTTCAGGAAGCACTCTGTTTCTTTGGCAGCAGGAAAGAGGAGACTCTTGGGATGTGCCTGAAAGATTACCTGTTCTTCCTGCTCTCCTCTCCCCAGCCCTACAGGAACATTCAGCAGATAGCTGATCCAGAAATATCCAGTTTGTTTGGCATCATGTATTTTAAAAAGAAACTGACCCAGCATAAGTATAAAGCTTCCATTTTTAAAAAGTGTGAAAGAGCAGCAAAAGTTACCAGTGAATGAAAGACACTCAGCAGAAAAACACTGCCCCAACCAGACAAAAATTGTAAACAACTATGAAGTAATCACTGCTAAGAATCATCACAGAGAAACCACAAAGATACAAGAAATCAAGGAGGAAATAGTGAGATAACAAGTGTAGATGAAATGTGAGCTGAGCTAATGGAGTTCAGGAAAAAAAAAATAGGAAAGAAAAAAGTCCCCTAATGATCACAAAAATGAAAATAAAATTGGAAGAAGCACATGGCTGAGTAGGCACTGTGAAAAAAACACATACAAAACACAAGGAGAAGAAAAGATAAAATCAACAAATTAAAAACCAAATTTTAAGGGTTAGAAAGGAGTAAAAGAAAAATATTAGACACAGAAGATGGGCAAAGAAGTGATGATAGATGTATAATTGGAATTCCCAAAGATCACAATCAAAACTATACAGCAGAGAAAATGTTTAAAGATAACAATCAGGAAAGTTTTCCTGTAATAAAAGGGACAAAACCTGGTAGTATTATCAGATGAAAGATAAAGACATAATCTTTTGAGCAGCTGAGCAAAAAGATCAAAGCACTTACAAATGGGGAAAAAATTGGGCTGGCATCAGGTTTTCCCATAGCAACAGCAACATAAACACTGAGAGAAAGTGGAGTAACACCAACAAGATCCTTAAAAAAGAACATGTTGGTCAAGGATTTCATTTCCATCCAACTGCCCTTCAAGTATAAGGCTACCATTTTGAACAACATGAGAACCCAGGGAATATGGCTCCCATGAGCCACTCTTAAGGCAACTACCTGAAGATGGTTTCAGTCAAGCAAGTGATGATGACGAAAACCATGACTAGAGATGAACACTGATGATATTTAATATAGAACTATGACTAAAACAGTTTCGAGTATCCAGGTAATAGAATAAAATGTAAAATATATACCCTGATGTTACAGAATGATACAGTAAGTAATCACTGATAGCGGAAGAGGAAAAGAAGTTGAGATGCTGAGTAAGTTCCCTGATTGCGTTGTATGAAATAGCTGAGAGCCAAGATTCTTTATTTGAAGTGGGCAGATCATCTAATTAGAAACATAAGCATATTTAACAATGTAAAAGCAAACATTAAAAGAATGGTGTCAGTGAAAATTGTGTGGTGGAGGGAGAGGAGATGTCATCACCCATAACAGGGAACTAACAGATACTGCTTAAAGAATAGAACACTAAGAGTATTAAGTATGATTATAATTATAAAATTAACCCTATGACAACAATACAAAACTCCTCAAATATTAGAAAAAAAGACACACACCAATACAAGACAAACATTGGTGCAGGGAAGAAGTAATCATAGATCATCTTATGATCAATTGTGAAGAGCATTTACCTAGCAAAATAATGTAAACATTCACTTTTGATCTAATTGAACTATCTTGGGAAGATGAGAGGACAGGAAGAGAGCCCTTCTACAGTGCGGCAAGGAAGAAGAAAGAGAATTAATTCCTCATCTTCCACAATGGGAAGTCAAGAAATCATCTCTAAAACAAAACTCAGAAAGTGCAATACAAGTGTGACTGGAAGACATGAAGTTGAGTATCAAAATAATCAAGGAGAAGAGATGAAAGCAGTTTCCCCAGGGGAGGTGAAAAAGTAGAAAGAAGGACAGAGATCATTGTTCTTCATAACAAACTTTGTAGAACAGTTTGGTCCTTTTATGTATAACTTTAATAAAAAGTAGTTTTTTAAGAAGGAATCTGAGCTTAACTGAGCATCTGAGTTCAACTGATCAATTCAGAGGTTGATCTTTTACTCTAACCTTTCAATGAGGTCCTTTCAAACTAAAGGTTCCCTGGTCTTTCATTTTGAAAAATGAAATCCTTCATCCTGCTTTGCCTTCTATTGAAAGCCACCACACAACTACTCCATTAATTTGACAATGTTTCATAAGCCTCCTTTGAACCTCCAGCCGCCATGTACTCTATGAGGACAAAGTATTGATTTTAGTGCCATTACTCAGGAGGGCCTGCAGAGGAAAGATTCTAGCAAATGGGGGGATACCTATGGTGGTGATGACAGTTCCAGCAAAGAAAAAGGCACTTCCAAGGTCCCAGTGACTGCTGTTGTTGGAAGAGTTTCCTATTGGACTTACTCCTGCATTGTCAGCATCAAGGGCATGCTGCAAAGAAAGTGAGAAAACAGAAGACTCAGTTAAAAAGTTCTTTAAAGAAAAGATTTCCTTACAAATACCACTCTTACAAATTCCACTTATATGTGGAATCTAAAATATGACACAAATGAACTTATTTACACAACAGAAACAGACTCACAGACATAGAAAACAAACTTATGATTACCAAAGGGGAAGCGGGGAAGGGATAAATTAAGACTTTGGGTTAGCAGATACAAACTACTGCATATAAAACAGATAAACAACAAAGCCCTACTGTATAGCACAGGGAAATATATTCAATATCCTGTCATAAACCATAATGGAGAAGAATATATATATATATATATATATATATATATATTCATATACATATTCATATACATATATACATATTCATATACATATACATATATATGTATAACTGAATCATTATGCTGTACACCAACTAATACAGCACTGTAAATCATCTACACTTCAATTTTAAATTTTTTTTAATTTAAAAAGATAAATTAAAAAGAAAAAGATTTTCTTGCCCAAGAACCAGCAATGATCTATAGAAGACTGGTTATGTGGATGAGTGTACAGTCATAAAGTAAAATACTGTTGTTAGAGAGAAGAGCACAGGCCCAAATGGCACCATTTCTGCTAAAGCCCATGGTAAAAAAAAAAAAAAAAAAAAAAAACCTGGACTTAATTAATACCTGACTTTACTGCAGTTTTGAAATGTAATCTTTTTAAAAAATATTTAGTCTTTTTTTAATTGAAATATAGTCAATTTACTATGTGTTAAGTTCTGGTGTACAGCACAGTGATTCAGTTTTTTATACATGTATATATATACACATACTCTCTTTTTCGTATTCTTTTCCATTAGAGGCTATTACAAGATACTGAATACAGTTCCCTGTGCTATATAGTAAGAACTTGCTGTTTATCTGTTTCAGGTGTAACAGTTAGTATCTGCAAATCCCAGACCCCAAATTTATCCCTTCCCCAGGAGTGGGATTGCTGGATCATATGGTAAATCTATTTGTATTTTTATAAGGAATCTTCGTACTGTTCTCCATAATGGCTGCACCAAACTACATTCCCGTCAACAGCGCAGAAGTGTTCCCTTTTCTCCGCACCCTCTCCAGCATTAAATATTTACTCTTTTCTTTCAGTAAACTATAGTTGATTTACAATACTGTGTCGGTTTCAGTTGTACCGCAAAGTGATTCACTTACTTCTTTCAGATTATATTCCATTATAGGTTATTACAAGATACTGAATGCAATCTCCTGTGCTATACAGTAAATCCTTGTGTTCATCTATTTTATGCATAGTAGTTTGTATGTGTTAATCCCATACTCCTGACTTGTTCCTTCTGCTCTTCCTCCTTCTCCTCTTTGGTAATCATAAGTTTGTTTTCAGTGTCTGTGAGTCTGTTTCTGTTTTGTATACAGATTCGTTTGTACAATTTTTAGATTCCACATATAAGTGATATTATGTAGTATTTGTCTTTCTCTGTCTGAGTTACTTTGCTAAATATAGTATCTTCTAGGTGCATCCAGAAATGTAATCTTAATCCAGCAGTCCAGCATTTTCTGGTCAGCACTAATGAGGTAATCTGTCTCATGGGCCCTGCTCCATTCCGCAGAGGAAGAAGAGGCAATCTGTGTGATAAAACCCCTGCTATTCCTTCCCCCACATCCTGACCTAAAAATAATCCTTTCCTCCCTTTTGCTGAAAACCTTCCATTTTGCACAGCCCCTCGGAGCACCCCTCCAGCAGCTGGATGAGATGCTGCCCGAGTCATAAACCATTGAATAAAGCCAATGAGATCTTTAAATCCACTCAGTTGAATTTTGTTTTTTAACACTATGTTTACTTAAGAAAATCAGAAGATTAGTTTTAAATGGGAAAAAACTAGATATATAGTATGTTGTCATTTATGTAAAACTTGCAGGCACAGAATTTATTGCAATCCTGGCACAGTTTACACGAAACGCATCCATCTTGTTGTGCACATACATAGAAAGATGCCTAAGAGGACTGGCACCCACAGTGGTCACTCCTGGAAGGCAGGACGTCCGTTCCTTTTCACTCTTCTCCTTTCTGTTTTGTTAGAATATTTTACACTGAGCTTGTTTCAGGAGTTAAGAGCTTGGGCTCCTGGTCACTGTCATGACTCTGCCCATCATTCACCTCAAAACCTTGGGCTAGTTATTATAACCTCTCTGAGCCCAGGCTCCCTCATTTGCAAACTGAGGATAATAATACCTTCCCCTACAGAGTTGTTGTGAGGATTGAATGAGATGACCTATGTGATGCACTTTGCCCAGCGCCAGCCCCGGGCCAGGGCTGAACAAGTAGTAGCCAAGTTCATGACTGTCATTTCAGTACATGGACACATGGACACACACACACACTGCTCCTTTTTAAAATAAATGACAGTGACTCCTCACTGGCTACTGGATTTGAAATTCCATACACCTTAAAATTCCCAATAATCTGGCCACATTGATGATCCAACCTCATCCCACATTACTGAAAAAGCCTCCAGCCCCGGGCAGGACGCTCTACATTCTGTAAGACATCCCCTCACACTTCCGGACCTTGGCTTTGCCCCCCCACCAGTGTGCTCCTCCTTCAGGGTCTAATCTGGGTCCCGCTTCTTCCAGGAGGTTCAATGTGTGCATCGCAGCCCCTACAGAGGCCCCCATCCCAAGGCCTGGACTTCTGCACCACATATATTTAACTGGCTTCTGACCACACACTCCCCTGCTGAAAATCCTTCTCTAGTCTCAGCGTGCACAGAATGAGGTGGAAAATTCCTCAGCGGCCCTTCCTGAGCTGGCCCCTGCCAACCTCTTTCAGGCCAGGGAAGACGGCAGGAAGAGATTTCCACCAGGTAACCTATGGAGAAGTGACAGGTGGGGGCTTCAGAGGGAGGTGACAGAAATACGAACTACCTCTAAAACAACAAACAGAGACTCCATTCTGTGGACAAAACTGTAATAACCTCATGTGGATATCACCAGACACAATTAAATATTGAAATGAGATTATGTTTATCCGAAATAATGCCCATTAAGCTTTGTTAAGACAGGCAGGCAGTGGTTGCCACAAATGAGATTATAACTTAAAAAATCAATCAGTGTTAGTTACATTTTGCCTTCATTAATCTGAGAGACTTCAAACTCTTTAGACCAAGGATCGGGAACCGTTTCCATAAAAGGCTGGATAGTAAATATTTCAGGCTTTGTGGGCCACATATGGTTTCTGTTGTGTATTTTTCCTTTCTTTCCTTTTCACAACCCTTTAAATATGCAAAACCATTCTTAGCATGAGGGCTGTACAAAACCAAGCTATTGGCTGGATTTGGCAAAACCCTGAGACAACTGACTGGACAACAGAAAAAAATATCTCTTTTGTTTAAGTCTTTTGTTTATTCTTTCCTGCCTCTAAGATCATAAAACATTACACTGGCCAGTTTCTAACATAAACCCTGGCACCCCAGGATTTAAAATCCAGCCGCATGGATGTGTCTTGCCGCCCTAATTGACAACGATCACTTATCCAGTGGGGACAATGCTCTCCTGCTTTAGAGAGAAGACAGATGGTGGGTCCCTTCTGCTGGTAAAATATCCATTTTCACTATGCTCTGAGTGCCCTCAGACCAAACCACAGGACTTGACTGGTATTCTTACCCTCATTATCTATTCAGCTCTAATGGGCCCACCTGGAAATGACCCCTCAGGGACAGCTCTAGTCCCAGTCTCTTAGGTGGCCTCAAATCACACCACCAATATCTAATATTTACAACTTCCATGAAGCTGCCAAAAGATTTTGGTTTCAATCAAGTCTCGCTGTGCTGAGAATTACACATAAACATCCTTAGGAGACCCAGGGTTGCATATAAACATACAGATTTGCAACAAAGACAAGCAGGGATAATTATTTGCTTCATCAAAAAAATCCAAAGTAAGGTTCCTTTGCAAGTTTTTTTTTAATTACGCAATTTTTAAATATTTAATGCTTACATATGTAACCCTCAAGGAAAGTGTCTATCGTTTGTAAAGGAAGGAAAGTAACGTTTGTTGAGTGCCTGCATTGAGGCACGTGCTTTAGAAGTTTTATTGCATTTTATCCCGCCCACAACTTGTGTGTCATTCAATCTTATCCTTTCTACAGCTTGCAAGAAAGTAATATCATCCCCACTTTACAGAAAAGGAAACAGGCTCAGGAAAGTTTAGTAACTTGCCCAAGGTCACACAGCCAGGAAGTGGAGAAGCCAAAATTCAAGCCCTGATTGGCCTAAAGCCATAGTTACGACCTTTCCTCTGCACAGGGTACCCAGAATGCACCCATCCTCCCCCACCTCCATGCTCACCTCCAGACAGAGATGAAGGAGAAAGACTGTCAGTATCCAAGAATCTAACCTCACAGGGAGTTACATCTAACTAGACTATTTCCTTGAACATGTAAACGGAAGCAGCAGACTTTATTTGGCTACTGGATCTGGTGAGAACTTGACGGTTTGGCATTAAAACTTTAATTAAAAAATAAATAAATAATTGGGGAAAGGTTGATTTTACACCCTGAGAGAGAAGTACCAGAGAAAAGAGAGAAATCCCTGAAAAAAAGAAGAGAGGGAAGCAAACGAGAAAAGGAAGAAGTCTCAGTTGAACTTATTTGCAACAAAAGCCCAGGACTTTTGAAAAGTAGGTCCATCCAGTATCTAACTTTAACTTGCTTCATGTCCGTGATGTAAATCTTTCTCTCATTCCCCTAAACCTTCAGGGAAGTGGGCTTTATCAGCAAATGCCTTGGGGAAGTGGTTTTAAATGTAGGACTTGTTATGGGCACAGTGGGCCAGAACGTGATTTAGAATCAGAAGTAAGAAAGGAGAAAAATAAGGCCTCTGGCGTCTAAGTCTCCAAGCTTTTGGCAAGGCTTTGAAGGATCACCAGTCCTAGGAGTGAGGTTTGAGTCTATCTAGATCTTATAGGTCAGAAAGACTCCAGCAAACCACCAGAATTAAAATGAATTAGCAAACTCGGGTTACATACCCACAGGGGAAACCCAGTATAAAAGGACTGTTGTCACTTGAATCAATGGCATCATTTTTAACCCAATAAGAATATTTGATTGAGTTCATACTTCTAACTTTATTAATTTGCTAAAGTATTTTCTAATGATCTTAATTGTTTGAACTCGAGTAAGGCCTTTTAAAATTAAATGCATTTGCTTTTTAAGTGTTTTTTTTTCTCTGCATTCAGGTTGCAAAAGTGAAGGTAAGCCAGCCCATTAGAAAGGTCTGCGCAGGCAGATAATGAAATGACGAAACTGAGCCGTGTACAGTCTGGCTTAAACGATCAGTTATAGATTCAGCCATCATCAGCATCATTTTCAGCCACAATTGCAGACTTAATGAGCATCGTGTGTTTGCTTAGAAGTTCAACCACTACCAAGTTCAGAGAGGTCTTATGAGGCTCAAGAAGAAAAAATTATTCTAGATGTGATGTGAAAGTTTCAATCTTCAGGGACAGCATACTATAGATAAGATGGTATCGCTTTACAATTTAACTCCACCCCTTTTTAAATTTCCTCTTTAGCCTGTAAGTTAGAATTTCCAGTACCCACCCAGTAAACGATTCATAAATGAATATTTCAATCAATAATAAATGAATGGACAAACTAAAGTAATAAATTTAGGCACAAGATCTTCCCAGAGGTGTGAGAGGAAAGCAATTTATTTCTTCATAACACAGAAAAACATAAGAAAATAACTCAACACTCAAAAAATATATAATGATCAAAAAAAAAAAGAAGAAGGAAGAGGAGGTGGTGGCGGTGGTGGTGTGCTGACTTGAAGGAGCCAAGATCTAAAAGAATCTGTTTCTCGTAGAGTAGAATGGTGGTTGCCAGGGGCTGGGGATAGGGGAATGGGATGATGCCGGTCAAGGGTACAAACTTCCAGTTGTAAGCTGAAGACACTCTCAGGATCTAACGTACAGCATGGTGATTATAGTTAACAACACTGTATTATATACTTGAAGGTTATGAAAGAATAAATCTTAAATGTTCTCACTGCAAAAAAAGAAATGGTAATTATATGACATGGTGGAGGTGTTGGCTAATGCCACAGGGGTCATCATTTTGTAATATGTGTGTATCAAATCAATACGTTGTGCACCTTGAACTTCCACAGTGTCTTATGTCAATGATATCTCAATAAAACTGGAAAATAAGTAAATAAAAGAATCTCTTTCCCTCCTGCCTCCTCCATCCTCCCGCCCCCCCCCCCCCAGGCATTAGGACCACCAGGAAGGCATAGCAGAGAAACCACAGCCTCTCACAAAGGGAGGCAGGTCTGGTGTGGATGTGGAGAAGTGGGGAGGTAAAGCGCCCTCGGAGGCCCCCCCACCAGGATCCCCTGGTGCTGTCACCCCACGAAGCAATGCGAGGCTGCACAAATCACTGCTCCCGACAGCAGGAAAGACCATCATGAGTGTGAGCGCTCGACTGGGATGAGTGATGGCCCACAGGGGACCACTAACTGTCTGTGGCTTTTCTCCTATGATCTGTGTACTCGGTGAGATAATCTGTTTTTCCTGTTTCCTTATGTGGCACCAAAAAGCCCGACAAACAAAGATGGAGCAGCAATCACTCAGCTTTGTCTGAGATTAAAGAAGGCAACCAATTGTTGCCACATGCATGGACACTAATAACCATGGTGATGGTTCGATTTACTATCCAAACCAGGACACTTGTGGAGTGAAAGGGGGCTTTGTTCATCATTACGCTTGGACTGCAGGACGGCGTAACCCAGGACACATGGGCACTTCACTGACAGCTTATACCACTGGGACAAAAGGAAAGGACCTCGTCTAAGGGCACAGAAGTAGTTCTAGGTCTACAGCGTTCTTAATCTCAAGAGGGCACAGTCAGCAAAGGGGTTTAGAAAGGAGATATTTAGCCAGAGGTTGAGGCAGGGAGAGAGGGGTGGGGGTGGAAAGTGGCTTCCTAAATGTATTCCAAATGGGCATGCATTCAGCTGTTCATGGACAGAAGGAAAGCCGCAGCCCCGGGGAGACAGAGGACGGCAACTGGCAGACCGTGTCCATCACAGCTGAAAAGTGCCCCCACGACTCCAAAACCCAACAGCAGCGTGGCAGCATCCTCCCACCCCCCCCCACACCTGCGGCAGAAGGGCCTCCTGTGAGAAGTGGAAGTGCACTATTAACGTGTCCACCACAGTTGCTTTTTATTTTTCCTGCTTCAGAAGCATTTCACATGTAAGTATTTCATGGCCGCAGAAGTGAACACGCTGGGGCTGGGAGACAGGCTATTTCACGTCCAAGAGCAAAGCCACCTCATAAGACATGCTTCAAACAACAGTGGGAGGGTACCCGAGAGGAAACCTGGAGCCACCCCCAGCAAGGCGCTTCTTGTCTCCAAGAAGCCTTCACTTCAGGACAGAAAGAGAGGGTAGAAGCACCTCATCTTTCCCTCTTGCAAGGGAGAAAGGTCATGGGTAAAGTGCGCATGCCTAGCCTGGGCAGGTACTCAGCTTCTCTGAGCCTCAGTTTCCTCATCAGTGAAGTGAGACACCCTTCCTTGCAGGGTTGTTGCCCCAGTTTGTTTTAATGTCGATATGACCTCAGGCAGTGTGCCTTGTTACTTCATGTGTGATGACAGTAATAGTGACAGGAATCCTGAGTACTTACCAGGACATAGATTAACTCAGCTGACCTCATGGTGACCTGGGAGACGGGCACCCCCCAGGACACGTGAGACTTAGATCAGTGAGCACCTTGCCCGTGGCCACACATCTAGTGCCCAGCAGAGCTTGCAAGTGGATACTCTTGGGATTGTCAACAAGAAGATCATTGCCCTAAATGCTAGAAAGGCAGCTTCTCTCCACCCTTCGTGTTCTTCTTTCTCCCCATCTCAGACCCTCTCACCCCAGCTCCCTGCCTCTGGAAAGAAGGCTGGCTCCCACCCAGTCTGGGACACTCCTAGCATCTATGCGAGGTCAGGGGAGAGGGGGACTGACGTGCACCTGTCTTCACCTCCCACCCAGGCAGATGCCGGTGTGGCAATCAGGCCTGTGCTGGCCTGAGTGGACCGGCCATCCTAACAGACTCACCATCTCACAGTCTCCCACAGATAACCGCCCACAAAAACCAGCCCAGGCCATAAAAAGGCAAAGACAGAAGCACTTTCAGCGCCACAGTGGATATGGTGATAGTGTTTATTTTCCTGCTGTCCTAAGTATCCAGTTATGTGCAAATATTAGCCTTTCCTCAGGCCCCCAGGGGATCCAGGCAGCGGGCTCTCATCGGAGCTTTACAGCCTGGTTATAAGTGCAAAGTGAAGACCACCTGCCGACTGGACGCACGAGTAGGGAATTCATTTGTAGAATAAGAGAGAGAAACCCAAGATGAGCAGGACGGCACATCCACAGTCTACAGTCTGAGCCAGCCAGCTTTCCTTGCTACCACTAGTTAATTCTTTGGGAGAAAATGGTCTAAAACTTAATTCCCTAGGGCCTAGGGATACCCTAATGACTGGCCTATCCAAACACTGCCACATGGGATCGAGCCGTATTGGGAGGAGCCCTTTTACCTTCCAAATTGTGCCTTACAATGTAGACTTAATTTTCTCTCGATCTTTGACTACATGGAAGGATGAAATAAGGGAAATTTTAAAGCATCTAGCCCACTAAGGGAGCAGAGATATATGTGCATGCTTGGATAAGATCAATAAACCTTCAGACTAACTAACTGTCACCCTTTCATCTCCGTTTGGACTCAGCCTCTACAGACTGAATAACAAATTTGCCAAGTGATGTTGAAAAATCACCCTGGTCCTGAGGAGAATGTTTGATGCAGGCTCCGCTCTCTCTGCACTTGAGATGATTCCTATCAAAGATGAGTCTATCCAATTTCTGGGAATTTTTTTTTTAACTGGGCTACAGAAGCAGCTGCCGGAATTCTGGTTCATTGCAGTGTGAGATAAATCCAAGATGACGATTCCTTCCATTGCCACTGCATTGGAGAGAGCTTGAAATTTACCAAATGATTAATAACATCATGTAAGATGCTTCTGCTACCTTGTTTTCCTTGCAGCTGTTTACTTGGATTCTTTCTTACTCTTGAGTGCTCAATATTAATCCCAAATTAAGTTTTCATTTCCTGTGCCCCCTTAGAAAGTGTGTCAACACCTCCTACCAGCACTTCCCTCTGATGAGCACAGGCTGATGTGGAGGCAGACAAGGAAGTAAAGATGATCCCAGAGCTTTCAAGGAAAGCTCTAGACACTGATAAAAAGATTCATAGGAGCCAGCATTTGAAGCATGCCTTCCTTTCTCACTTAACTCTCACAAAAGCCCTATAATAATAAACCCTATTATTATTCCCATTTTATAAGTAAAACAACAGAAAAAAAAAAACCTAAAAGTTAGCAAGTGACAGAGACGGGACTGGTTAAAGTCCAGCCCTTAACTCTGGCCTTCTCCAAGCTCCTACAAACAACTCTCTATCCAGCTTGCAAGCCTTTTTCCACAGCTTATCTATAACACCACCTTCTTCCACCTGAAAATGGACAACAGAGAAGTAGGAGTTTATCCTTCTGATCCTCATTTTTCAAAGAACGGGAGGTTAAGCCCTTCCTGACTCAGTAAGGCGAACCTCATCAAGATTTCCGTCTCCTCTGCCCATTTCTACCAAGAACGAAGGCAAAATACATGTTCTCGATAGAGACAGGCAAGTGACTCCTACCTGCAGACCTGAATGACAAATCATATACTTCGGTTTTAAAGAGAATATACTGGCGCAACTCAGCACCTTACGTGAAGATGTGAAGCCGTGTCTCTCAGGAGCACAACCAACAGATAATCATTACTCGCAGTGGTCCTCTCGCAGGTGGATGGAGGTCCTTCTGGGGATCCCACAGGTTGAGTCAGAGACTCCTGGCTCCGTGAATAGGGGCCTGAGTGTTTCCTTATCTTCTGGCACCAATCATACTGGACTCCAGCTAACTACCCAAGCCACATCGGTCTCCCCTAGCTGGACCAGAGCATCGTGGTGAAAAAGCACACGTCTGGAGCCAGACTGCCTGTGTCCGAATCCCAGTGCTGCCTGTCAATTAAGCTTGGGCAAATTATCTACCTTCTCTGTTCCTCCATTGCTTACCCCTACCTCAAAGGATCACTGTAAAGATTAAATGCCTTAATAAACATAAAGCATTTAGAGCAGTGCATGGCCACAGTAAACACCGTGTGAATGAACTAGTGAAACAATGAATATTGGAGTGGAAGCTTCTGGAGGACAGGAAGTAGGCATCACACATCCTTTTTTTATGTGATTTTTCTAATCATCGGAGCCTAACACAGCACCTGCTTCATGACAGCCCTCCAGTAAATATTAGTTATTTAAACAAATACCTTTGATTATGAGTAAAGAAAAGAGCTGTACGAGCTGCACACCATCCAAACCGCATTAAATGAGATTCTTGCTTCACTTTAAACAAGGAGCAAACACATGCACACTTGTATATAAATGTGGACACCAAAGCATTCATTTCTGGGTTTTTGCTTTATTCTCATGGAAATTTTTTTGGAATACTGACTTCTCATTTGCAAATTCATTTTCCTAGTGGCCTGCCAATTGCCATTAGCTCTTTAATTTCTGGCTTAAAAGCTTTAGATCTTCTTCACTGAACAGTGACGGAATCAACAACCCCCCAGGGATAAAAACAATAATAATAATGAAGTGGGAGCCTGTGGAGACAGGCCGGGGGCTGCAGGCCCGATCTTGCACACACTGAGCAATCTTCTGCGTGACCGCCTCACTGCAGAAAGGGCAGTGCCTCCAGCTTCAGGACAACAGCCCAGAGAGAGTCGCTTCGACTCACCAGGTCTGTGTCTTTGGGCACAAAGAAACCGATCCTGCCCTCCCCAGAGGTCATCTGCTGCCTCGGCTGTGACCCAAGTCTCCTGCACAGAAGTCTGCTGGAAGAAGCAACAGTCCAGGGCAGGGAAGGAGAAGGCTCATCTGGCTCGGCATTCCTCCCCTAGCAAGGATTTCCACAGGCTGCTGAATGCACGTCTCAGGTGTCCTCCTTTCCTTAACATCATTACGTTCCTAAATACGTAAAGCTTTGGGGCTGCAGCCACCAAGGGAATCTGCTCATGCGTGAAGAAGACAGAAGCAGTGCTCTTGAAAACCAGACCGAAAAGAAAGGTCTTCCAATGCATAGAAATAAAATCACTCTCTGCTGTGCTTCTGAGAAGGTTCTAAGTGAAGGGCTCCTGGTCTCCAAAACAGATATACAAGTACCATTCATTCGTTGCTTAATCCGCAAGATCTTCTACGGGTCAGCCCCTGGGCCGGGCAGGAGGGATGTACGGATAAAAGAAACAGACCCAACTTCAAAAAGCTCAGTCCTGGGAGAGACACAGGTGAGAAGATGGAGATTAGCCAATACAGCCCAATAAGCACAGAGGCAAATGTGAGCCGTGATCCTGGACCAAGTAGGCACCGCTCCCCCGGGGGGGTCCACGAAGGCTTCTTCCAGGACCTGAGTTCTGGCACCTCCGAGGATAAATCAGTTCAGGAATCCAGAGCAGAACACTTAGCAAAGTGCCAGCATAAAGGTTTAGCTGATGAATGAATGAACGACGTCAGCCCAGCTCATAACCACCACTGCTGCGATTTGGGTTTATCGGAGGGACCGAAACAGCAGCGTACTGACTGATCAGCTCATGTCCCCCCCGCTGCTTTGAACAGCCGCAGCTTCACAGTGCTCTTAGGGTAAAATCCAACACCGGGCCCTGCAGGGCTTCACCCTTGCCTGCCTCCAACCTAAATGCCTACAAATTTCCCTTTGCTAACAGACCTCCAGCCACTGAGGCTCCCGTCTCTCAAGTCCTCAGGCATCCCGGCTTCCTTCCAGCACGGGAGCTTGACCCCTAGCTCCTTCTGCCCTGAGTTCCCGTCCTACTCGTCCTGGTCAGTTCTGCTCACGTGCCTCACAGCTCCATCTCCCTCGCCTTTGTAGCTTTCATCTGATTTTATTTACACTTATTTCTGTGATTATATGCATAAGGTTTGCCTCTCCTACTATCTACCAGTAGAGTGACCATCTAATTTATCTTTCAAACCAGGACACTTTTGAGAGGAAAAGGGGTGCTGTTAACAGCTACCCCAGAACCACAAAAGCTGGCATGTTTGGCCATCCTAACTATAAGCTCCAAGAGGTTGGGGACTAGGTCTGACTTTTATCATCATTATGTCCCCGGTACTTAGCACTGAGTCTAGCACACAGCAGGTAATCAATAAATTTGTTGAATGAATAAATGAGTGAGTGAGTGAGTGATTTGGGGCTTGGCAGGTGAAGCGACTGGCCAAATGTCACAGCCTGGGACATGTTCATGGATTATGCAAATTAACCAACATCTCTTGCTTGGGGGAAGTAGGTTTGGCAGCTCACCACGTCTGGCCCTCCCCTTATCTGCAGAACAGCAGCATTGGTCACCATGACAACATCAAAGATCCCTGCCCAGGACTGTACCCAGGCCACCCCTGCAGCTGCCTGTATCTCAAATCAACTCCTCCTTGACCAGCGAAATGAGTCACTATGCCAGAGAATCACAGTCCAGCACCTGGCCTAGACATGGATGCTCGCTGTCCACTGGGAGGGTTATAAGTCTAGGGGAGAAGGAGGCGGGGGCTGTGTGTTAGAAAGCAAGCACTGACGCTCACGAAGGAGCTTCCCTGTCATGTGGTTTGGGTGGATTTTCCCTTAGTCGGGAGGAATTTATCCTGCTACAATTACACACTCTCCAGCCCCACTGTGTCAAGCCAGAATAGAGCCGGAGGACGAGAGTGCAGGCTCTGGAGTCACGGAATCCAAATTCCAGGCCCACTTTTGCCACCAGCTAGCTGCAAGGACGTAGCCAGGGCACCTGGCCCTTGTCAACGGGGCTGGTCACAGCAGCGGGGCCTTGGGATAATGGGGAGAGAAATGAGGCTCAGAAATATAAGTAAACTGCCTGGACTCGAGCCTGCACATAGTGCTCAGAGTGTTAAATAGTACTCATCAAATACAGTTTGAGGCCCCAGGACTGAGCAAAGGATCTAAGACTCGAATCATTTATCAGTAAAGAGAAAAATCCCTAAGAGATCGTCAAGTGAAAACCGGTGGGAAAGATCCTCCTCACCAACGTAAAACGTCACTTAACCAGTCAAGGAGGGGGGGACACAGCAGGATGAGAAGGGACCCCACCCCAAAGGTTCCCACTTCCAGGAAATTCCAGACCCAGCCCAGGCCAGGCAGAGGAAAGCCTCAGGCTTTCTTAAGACAGAGACGCCAACATGAACGGAAGGTGCCCGTTCGGAGGTCACGAGGGCTCTGAGAAGTGAAGTAACTTGCCGAGACAAGGAGTGAAGTGTGCCCGGGGCAAAAGTCAACCTTCCAGAGAGCGAGGTAACCTGCTCACCCCGGGTGGGGGCGGATTACACAAGCTGCCCCCCAGGACACTCTCCAGTGAGAGAGGAGTCCTGGTTATTTGTGCTACAACTGGAAAAAACCCATGTCCTTCCTCGCGGGCACCTCATCCAACACTAAACCCACTCCCGTGAAACATTCCCGCCCTCAGCGTGTCAGTTACCAGGAGAAAACACAGCCATGTGACCAGTGAGCTGCAGTGAAGATATTCAAAGGCTTTAAACGTCTATGAATCCACAACCTGAACAGTAACCACTACGGATCCTCATCCTCGCAGGCAGAAGCATTCTTCCCTCCCCTGTCAGGGAAGCCGCCTTGTGATTTTTGTTTCTTGAGGATTACAGAGGATGAAGGGTTTATTGCTTTCTCCAAGACTAGTCACAACCCAAGTTTCTTAAACAATTGTACTGGGGACAAGGGAATAAGCCATAGTGGCTCGTGGGAGCATCGAGAATAAAGAAACAAGTTCCCACCGCACAGCACAGGGAGCTATATTCATACCTTGCAATGGCCCCTAATGAAAAAGTACAGGGAAAGGAGTATGTGTGTGTGTATATATGTAACTGAATCACTATGCTGTACACCAGATATTAACACAACATTGTAAATCAACCATACTTCAATTTTTAAAAGTAACTTTAAAATGAAATAAATTTTTAAAAAGACGTCCTTGGGACGGAGTCTAATCAAGTTTGTGGGAACTGCAACTTCAAAAAGCTATTCAGTTTAGCGTATTCCACTGCCAAAGCAATGCCAGCACTCCAGATGCGCCTATCAAAGTCTGTTCAGGTCCGTTCCCTGCACTAGCTTTGGAGAAGAAAGCTGGAACAGGGGAAGGAAATAGTGCCTCCCAAATGCCCACTCTCTGCCGGGCACTGTGGTAGGCACTTTATGTGGGTTCTCTCAGTCACTCTTCTCAGTATTCCGAATGTGGAGGGACTGCTCCATCCCCACAATGGTAAAAGTAGCCTTCGGTTTAATGGGGTTGGGAGCCAAGTCCACCTGACCCCAATGCCCATGTCCCTTCCCCTCCCTGACACCCCCTTCTTTGAACACACAACAGTCCACCTTCGGAGTGCAATAGTACTGTGTTAGCCGCCCATGTTTCCCTAAAAATTTCCTCTTCTCCCTCCAGTCTTTTCCTTGGAGTAAAAGGTTTGAGAAAAGGTTCAGAGGTAGTATAGGGGATACTGACCGTTGTCCTGAGTGAGCAGTCTAGCCCAGCGTACACATGTCTGGACTCTGGAGTCCAGCATCCCAAGGCTCAAATCCCAATTTAACCACCTATGGGCTTTGTGGCCTTGGGCAAGTTACTTAACTTCTTAGAATGTATTTGCTCTTCCATAAAACTGAATGACGATGACAGGTCCAACCTATAGGTTTGTTGCAAGGGTTAAATGAGTTAAAGGACTGAAGCACTTAGAACGTGCCTAGAGGAAAATAAACAGCCAGTAAGTGCTGGCTATTTTTCACTATTACAATAGCTCAGTGGGAAATCTCCCTCTTACTGTCATCTGCAGGCGCTGTGACGGAGTCTCAAGGGTAAGATTCTAGAGATAGATGGGTCTTCCATGTCCTGTGTGGGCTGAACTTCTGAAGCCCAGCTCAGGGTAAGCACTTGCCCCAGGGCACCAAACTAGAAGATGGACGTGCCTCACTGGGGGACAGGCAGCAACCAGCCCCAGAGGACACAGGCCCTCCCACTCAGTCACACTCTGGAGTCAGTCGTCATTCCATTGCTCAGGTGACCTGCCTGAGCTTTCTGGGTCCCTGAGGTCCTCTGACAAGTGTCTCAAACCACACAGAGGAATAGTCAGGAGGAACAGAGACCGCAGAACCAGCCCCAGTGTCTCCTTAATCGATCTGAGGCCAAGTGTCCCCACCAACGCTCGGTGAAAGATGATTATCCAGGTGGTGGGGTAAGCCCCCTAAATGGAATAGAAAGCGGCTAGGTTGCTTCCCTGAACTCAAGCCACAATGACACTGGGAGTAACTTCTGTGAAGGGGGCTTTACACTTGAACACTCGAAGCAAATTAAGAACATTTATCAATCAGAAAATTTAGGATTTGAAGCCCCAAAGGGTATTTCAGGAGCTTTTCCCTTAGCAGCACCCCAGGATGTATATAATTTACAGGATTTCTGGTTTTGTTTTGTTTTGTTTTTTCTGCCTTCCCAAACAGATAAATAGTAGTAATCACAGTAGCTAAAAGAAATCAAGTTTTTTGTTTAATCCTCAGCCCTCCCTAACAGGTGCACACTATTATCACAGTCTCCGTGTTACAAAAGGGAAGCTGAGGCCTGGGGTAACAGATCCCCTTGCTCGCCCAAGTCATAGCCCGTGAGCAGGAAAAAGATTTAACATGGGAAGCTTAACTCGAGTCTGGGTGCTGATCACCAGGCTCCACTGCCCATGTGGCCTCTACTGGAACAGACAGGAATGTGGAGCCGAGGCCAGGCCCTCCAGAAATCTTTGCTGAATGGGGAATAAGTCATGTTCAAGCTTTCTTTGTCAGACTCTCATCAATGTGGCCCCTCACCATGTCTCAGCATCGCTCCCCTATGATGCCCCAATGTCCTTCCAAACTGGTCTTCTTCCTCCAGTTTCTCCTTTCTCCAGCCCTCCTTCCTCCTTCCTAAAAGTTACCTTTCTAACAGAAAATTCTCCTCTTGTCACTGCCTCCTTACATCTCTCCATGACTCCCGACTTCCCACAACATAAAGCCCAAACCCTTCAGCAAGGCTCCCTGGGCACCTGTCAAATCCAGACCCCGCCCCCATCCTAACCTCACCTCCCACCAGCTCCCCCACACTCTCATCTCAAGACACACTGACCCCCTGCAGCTCCCTCAACGGGCCCAATCGCTGGTGAGATGCCCTTCCCTTCACTGTGGGTAGTGAGAACGCCTCCCATATTCCACATTTTTGTTCCAATGTGTGGTGTTTAAGAAGAGGATGGGATATGTTGTCAGACTGCCCAGGAGTAAATCCAAGATCCTCCACTCACTAACCAGGTGTCCCTGAGCAGGTAACTTCACCTCCTGCTGCCTCAGTTTCCTCCTCTGTAGGCGGCACAAAAGACTATCCTCATAGAATAGTTGTAAGGATTAAAGGAGACAAATAAACACTTTAAAATCTTCCCTGACCTCTGTCTGCCTCACTGGGCTCCCATTTTTCACAGACTTCAAATAGCTCCATTCCAGGAATCAGCAAAAAGACAAGAAATAGCAAACGCTGGCAAGAATGTGGAGAAAAGGGAACCCTTGCAGACTATTGGTGGGATTGTCAACTGGTACAGCCGCTACAGAAAACAGTATGAAGTTTCCTCAAAACATTAAAAATAGAACTACCATATGATCCAGCAACTCCACTTCTGGGAACATAGCCCAAAAAATTGAAATCAGGATCTCGAAGAGATATCTGCACTCCCATGTTCACTGCAGCCTCGTTCACAACAGCCAAGACACAGAAGCAACTTACATGTCCACTGATGGATGAATGGATAAAGAAGTTGTGATTTTACACACACACACACACACACACACACACACATAATATGTGTGTATGTATTATATATATATATATCACAATGGAATATTATTCAGCCATAAAAATGAGGAAACCTTGCCTTTTGCAAAAACATGGGTGGACCTGAGAAAAATATGCTAAGCAAAATAAGACAGACAAAGACAAATGCTGTATGCTCTCACTTACATGTGGAATCTTTTTTTTAATTGAAGTACCATCAGTTATAATGTGTTCACTTTTTGTGTACAGCACAATGTCCCAGTCATGCATATGCATATATATATTCATTTTCATATTTTTTTCTTTAAAGGTTATTACAAGATATTGAATATAGTTCCCTGTGTTATACAGCAGAAACTTTTTATAAATCTATTTTTATATATAGTTGCTAACATTTGTAAATCTCAAACTCCCAAATTTAACCCTTCCCACCCACTTTCCCTAGTAACCATAAGATTCTTTACTGTATATGTGATTCTGTCTCTGTTTTTTAAGATGAGTTCATAGTGTCCCTTTTTTTTTCTTTTTCTTTTTAGATTCCACATATACGTGATATCATATGGTAGTTTTCTTTCTCTTTCTGGCTTACTTCACTTAGAATGACAATCTCTAGGTCCACCCCTGTTGCTGCAAATGGCATTATTTTATTCTTTTTTAATGGCTGAATAGTATTCCACTGTATAGATACACCACAACTTCTTTATCCGGTCATCTGTTGATGGACATTTAGGTTGCTTCCATGTGTTGGCTATTATATATAGTGCTGCTTTGAACATTGGGGTGCATGTATCTTTTTGAATTAGAGTTCCCTATATGTGGAATCTTAAGACAAAAAACTCATAGATAAAAAGGTCAGAGCTGGGAGGTGGGGGGAGGGGAGTTGGAGGAAGGTGATGGAAAGGTACAAACTTCCAGTTGTGAGATACGTTAAGTAATAGGGCTGTAAGGTACATTATGACTATAGTTAACACTGCCATATGGTATGTACGAAAGTTGGTAAGAGAGCAAATCTAAGAGTTCTCACCACAAGAAAAAAAAAAGGGTTTTCTCTTTATAGTATCTATATGAGATGATGGATGCTAACTCAACTTATTGCAGTAACCATGTCCCAATACATGTTCAAACTGTTATGCTGTACACTTTAAACTTATACAGTCATGTATGTCAATTGTACCTCAGTAAAACTGGGAAAAAATAGCTCCACTCCAATGAATTCTAATTATTGGTCTACATGCCTCTTCCTCTAGGGTTTCTCAACCTATTGCATGTTCGACTGGATAACTCTCTGTGATGAGTGGCTATGCTGTGCCTTGGTGGGTGTTTACCAGCACCCTTACTCACTAGATGTCTGTAGCATCTCTCCAGTTCTGACAATCGAAAATGTCTCCAGACATCACCAGATGCCCTCTGGAAACAAACTCCATCCCCATTAAGAAAGCCTACTTGAAATTCTGGGCTCCTTGAATAATACTTTAAACAGCAGTGGCAACCACAGTTATCTTTTTTGTATGTGCTCACCATGTGCCAAGCACAGTTCAAAGCTCTTCTCATGAATTATAGAATTTAATCCTCTCCAGGCCCTAAGGGTGAGGGATTTTAGGCAGGTTTTTTTGATAATGAAATGGAATCACAGAGAGGTTAGCAACTTGCTTAAGGTACATTTTATTCTCATCCTTTCTGTCCCTAACACCTAGCATGTTACTTGATGTAACAGAAGCTCAATAGCAACTTAAAGAATGCATAGGTGAATTAATTAATGAGACCGTCTCCTCCAGAACAGCAGCTGGGTCAGGGATGGTGACCCCTCTGTCTCCTCCAGAGTCCCATGGTACCCTCTAAAAGTGCTTCAAGTCTTTGGAAAACCCCCCCCCAGCTTTGGCTTTTTTAAGCTATCCAGGCATTTCATGGGGGATTATGCTGTTCCAGGTACTCAGTTTTTGTTATTAATAAGATGAATTACACCTTTCAGATTAGTTTTATGAGAAGTTCACTCAACCCAGCCAAAAGACTTGACATTATTAGATAAACACCATCAATCTAATTTTTTACCTATTAGTCAGGTACAATAATAATAATAATATCAGTGAGATACAGTATACTGTTTTTCCAGCTTAGAACACATCACACTGAAAACTCTCCCAAATACTGTTTCTTGTGAACACTACACACATTGCTGCTCAGACGTGTAGAGTGAGAGGGTGCTCCACGGTCCAAAAGTGTGGACACTTTCATTCTGTAAAGGAATCAGCGGACTGAAGGGTAAACCATAATGATTCGATTTTTGATTGACACAGGTTCAGCGTTTTAACTTAATCAACAAAACCTCTAGATAAACACAAGCATAAATCCTTACATCATAGTAGAGGGAGCTCTTGAAGCACCCTAAGCCCAGGAGTGGTAGTCAGTAGGTATAGGAGGAAGAAATAGAGAAAGGCTTTATGTTAAAGAGCAAGGAACACCCGTGTTTTTTGATTCTGCTAAGATCCTAGAAAGTGTCGAACAACTGTTAAAGAGAGAGTTGAGCTTATGATAAAGGGCTGTCGATTCATTGAGCGAGGCAGGATAGAGTCAGGCAGACATCACTGAATCCAGCTCTGTCAGTTTGGTGGTTGGAAAGTTACCTCTTTTAGCATCGGTTTCCTTACCTATAAAATGAGTGTAATAATATCAATTTAGAGGAGATTGTTGTCAGAGAGATCAAATGAGATGATGGGTGGAAGGAGCCTAGCTCATGACAGGTGCACAATAAAGGGTAGATTTTTTAATTGTTATAAAAACGATCTCAAGGGCATGCATGCGTGTACACACACACACACACACACACACCCTTCATTGCACAGAGAAACCTTTGAAGTCAAAGGATGGGTCTTAATGGCAGCACCAGAATTAGAATCTCTACCCTCTGCCATCCTGTCCTTCATTCTGGCCTCCGAACTCTATCATAAGGAGAAGGCCAAAGAAAGGGCAATACAGAAATACCGACTCAATAAACAAATGCACGAATAAGCTCAGATATCTCCGGCATCACCAACATTATAGATTTAGTTTGATACCTCATTCCAAAAGTGTTTCTCTATTGGGCAATAATTAGATGCAAAGCCACGCAGAGGCTACCCATGGATGCTAAGATAATAAGAAGTGATCCCTTTCCTCAGGCTCTCACTGTCTAAGGAAAATTCAGGCATGACTGTGGATTCAATTCAGACCACCCTTTAAGTTATCATAGGTATTGCAACTAAATAAAAAGGATCTCACCACAAATCACCACAACATGTATAATTCCTTACTTAAAATTACTCCAGAATTGTTTCCTCCATTCTCTGTGGCATTCTGAGCCTTAATCTAGCACAGACTAGCACAACACATTCATCACCACAAGATTGAAAGGAGGAAAAAAAAAGGCCATGTAAGAAAGAGTCATAGGAAACACTGGCCTTAGCTTTTACCATTTTAAAGTTTTATTTTTTAATAAAAATTATAGGACATCGGTATGAAATCATATTTACGCCCGGGGGGGGGGGATGTGTATTTCTATTAACCAAAGAGCCAAGTCAGATTATCGAAACTAATTGAAAAGAATACAACTATCATGAAGGGGCCACATCCTTAGTAGCCTCCGAATCCCCCTACCCCTTCCGCGCGGCCGGAAATAGTTAAATAAATAAGCCAGCCCAGACTCGGGAATCCTACATAATCCTGGATTGTGGCAGCCATTAGAATTTGATGCTGACATCCCAGAGACAGAAGAAATTGTGAAAGCCATCTTTTCCGCCATCTGCCTTCCAAACTTTAGAACCCCCAGAAAGATGGGACTCTTCCTTGCCTCCATAAATGTCACCACCTTCCACCACTACTCTTTGTGCTTCAGAGGGGTGTGCAGGAGGGGAATTCAAACATCAGCCTTGGAGGCAGCCACCTTCCCTTGCCTCTAGGGTGAAGCCCTCCAACTGGGCTCCCAACCATTTCCCTTTCCTAGGACTCGGTCCTCTCTGCCTTCCACACACTGCTTAAGCCTCCCGTTTCACTTCCTCCCATCATAACACCTCAGATGACTCCCTGTCTGCCACATCCCTTCCTAGCCACACTTCACCCTTGCCAAGGCCACTACCCACCCCAGCCCCTCTGTCTTTCTTCTGTAGGTGGCAGCCCTAAGTTCTTGGCCCTTATGGATGATTTTTCCTTAATATCTAAGGTAGGAAAAGGCCCTAGCACAGTGCCTGACACACAGTAAGTATTTGAAAACAGCATCCTTGATTATTACTATTACTCCTATCCTTATTATTTCATCCCAACAAATTCACCAGAGCCTCTTTCAAGTCACTAACGGCCTCCCCATCCCACATCAGTGGCCTTTTCTCTGCTCCATTTTCATTGACCTTAGACAGGTTAATACATCCCTGCCTATTTAAAATTCTTTTTTTCTTTCTTTGGCCACCCGAGGCGCCATTATACCCCAGCATCTTACACTGACTAAAAAGTTAATCAGCATACATACGTGGACCTGAATTTGAAACTCCAAAGCCCTCTGCCTGCTGCTGCCTCTGGACACCACATCCAAAAGCAGGTGATGCAGAACACAGCCTGCTCCTACATCGGTGCCATTGCAGGTGTGGTCCCTCTTCCTCCACAATGTCACAGGTCTCCACTCAAATGTCACCTCCTGGAGAGGACCTCCATGACCATCAGGAGCTTCTCAACCAAAGGGAAAGCTCAGTGAGCCAGAAAGACAATCGATGCTGCCCTCTCCCCCACAGGTTTTTCTGTGCTTGGCTCACTCCCTGCTCACCTGGATCAATGTCTCCAGCTCCTGTGGGCTCACACAGATATGATCCCGCAGGAATTCTGCCTTCTCCAAGGCAATGGTGTTCTTTTGGCTGCTCTCAAAGGGCTGCTCCAATGCCCGGAAGACGAGACCACCAGTGACGAGGTAGACCACCACGACTACGAAGATAGCAAGCACTGTTTTCCACTTCATGACGGTCTGCAGGCCCCCCTGGGAGGCACCTTCCATTCTGGCTACCACTGTGGCTCGGGAGGAGATGGAGAGGCGTGGGGCCGCGTAGTGCCCGTTAGTGGCGCCCTTGGGCTGGCACACCGGGGGTGCTGCTGCAGGAACGGCCACTGAGAAACAGGGTGGGAGGAAGGGGAAAAGAGAGTTTGTTTACAAATACAAAACCCAAAACTCGTCAGAAACAAAGCACAGATAGCTTTCTCAAGTCAGTTTTTAAAGGTGAGATTAAAAATTGGTTCACCAAGCCCGCAGCGAGGGAATTCAATCAGTTGCTAGATGTCTGTTTGAGTTCTAAAGTAACGAGCACAGGACTTCTAGTTTAAAAATAAAAATTAATAATAATAATAATAATAATTGAGTCCACCTCTCCCACCAAAGTCACTGTCAAATGCAGACTGTATAAGGATGCTTCGACATAAGGAGTAATAGGTAACTGTTTCACCTAATTTCATGAAGACAGAGAAAGACAAGAAAAATGAGAAGACAGAGAAATTTGTCTCCATTGAAAGAGCAAGAGAAAACTCCTGGAAAAACAACTAATGAAACCAAATAAACAATTTACCAAATAAAGAATTCAAAGCATTAGCAATAAGAATGATAACTGAATTAGGGGAAAGAATAGATGAACACAGTGAGAATTTTAACTAGGAACTAGGAAATGCGAAAAATAACCTGTCAGAACCAAAGAATACATTAACTGAAACGAAAAACACACCAGAAGGAATTCATAGCAGACTAGGTGATACAGAAGAATACATAAGGGACCCGGAAGATAGAATAACAGAGGTCACCCAATCAGAACAGCAAAAAGGAAAATAAATTTTAAAATGAGAAGAGTTTAAGAGATCTCCAGGATAACATTCAGCATACCAACATTTGCATTATAGGGGTCCCAGAAAGAGAAGAGAGAGACAGAGGAGGTTGAAAAATATTTTATGAAATTGTGGCTGAAAATTTCCCAAGCCTGAAGAAGGAAACAGATATCCAGGTACAGGAAGAACAGAGGGTCCCAAACAAGATGACCCCAAACAGACCCACATCAAGATATGTCACAATTTAAATGACAAAACTTAAAGAGAGAATTCTAAAGGCAGCAAGAGAAAAACGAACAGTCATTTACATTCTTCTGCAGGCCAGAGAAGAGCGTCATGCTGTATTTAAGGTGCTAAAAGGGGAAAACCTGCAGCCTAAGACACTCTACCCAGCAAGATTATCATTTAGAATAGATGGAGAGATAGAGAACTTCTCAGACAAGAAAAAACTCAAAGAATTCATCAATACTCAACCAATCTTATAAGAAACCTTGAAGGGTCTTCTCTAAATGGAAAAATAAAAGGCTACAATAAGAAGTAAGTATCTATAGAAAAGGAAAAATTCCCCGTAGTAAAGGCAAATGTATAGTAAAGGCTGAGGTTCAGCCACTTAAATAAGCTAGTACAAAGATTAAAAAAAAAAATTGTAAAGTCAAGTAAAACTACAATAATCAGTACAGGGAATAAATATGAAGATGTAAAATATTACATCAAAAACAAAAAAATGGGAGAAAGAAGTAAAAAATGTCACTCTTTTAGAATAGGTTTGAACTTGAAGGACTACCTATTTAAAACAAATAGATACAGTTATAGGTCAACATATATGAACCCAATGGTAACACAAGACAAAACATACAATAGATAAACAAACAAGAGAGGAAAAAACACAAGCATACCACCAAAGGAAATCATGAAACCACCAGTAAAGAAACCCAAAGAAGAAAATAACAGGGAAGAACTATAAAAAATTAAGAAGAAAACAAATAATGAAATGGCACTAAGGACATATCGACCAATAATTACTTTAAATGTCAATGGACTAAATGCTTCAATCAAAAGACATTGGGTGGCTGATTGGATAATAAAACAAGACCCATCTATATGCTGCTTACAAGAGACTTGCTTCAGAACTAAAGACACACACAGACTCAAAGAGAGGGCATGGAAAAAGATATCTCATGCGAATGGCAATGACAAGAAAGAGGAGGTAGCAATATATGTATCAGAAAAAAATACACTCTAAAACAAAGTCTATAAGAAAAGACAAAGAATGGTGCTGTATAATGATAAAGGAATGATACAAGAAAAAGATGTTATACTTATTAACATATATGCACCCAATTCAGGAGCATAAATATATAAAACAAATATTAACAGACATAAAAGTAGAAATTGACAGCAATACAATAATAGTAGGGGACTTTAACACCCTACTTACATCAATATACAGATCATCCAGGTAGAAAATCAGTAAGGCAATCGTGGTTTTAAATAACACCATAAACCAGTTAGATTTAATAAATATATACAGAACATTCCATCCAAAAACAGCAGAATACATGTTCTTTTCAAAAGCATGGCATTCTCCAGGATAGGTCACATCCTAGGCCACAAAACAAGTCTCAACAAATTTAAGAGGATAGAAATTATATCAAGCATTTTTTCCAACCACAAACATATGAAACTAAAAATCAATTATAGGAAGAAAAATGGGGAAAGTGCATGAAAACTAAACAACATGCTATTAAAAAAAATATGTCAATAAGGAAAACAGAAAATGCCTTAAAACAAATAAAAATGGTATGTTCATGTATGACTAAAGCATTATGCTGTCCACCAGAAATTGACACAACATTGTAAACTGACTATACTTTAATAAATATATATACATATTTTAAAAAATGAAAATGGAAGCACGACTTTACAAAAAATTTATGGGATGCAGCAAAAGCAGTTCTAGGATGGAAGTTTATAGCAATACAGATCTCAAGAAACAAGAATAATCTCAAATAAACAACCTAATCTTCCAACTAAAGAAATTAGAAAAAGAAGAATAAAGTGCAAAATCAGCAGAAGGAAGGAAATAATAAAGATCATAGAGGAAATAAATAGAGACCAAAAATAATAATAATAATAATAATAATAATAATAATAATAATAATAATAATAATAATAATAGACAAGTGAAACCAAGAGTTGGTGTTCTGAAAAAATAAACAAAATTGATAAACCTTTAGGTACACTCATTAGGAAGAAAAGAGAGAAGACTCAAACAAACAAAATAAGAAATGAAAGAGGAGAACTAACAACTAATACCACAGAGACATACACAAAAAATACTATGAACAGTTACATGCTAAAAAACTGGACAACCTAGAAGCAATGGACAAATTTCTAGACACATATAGCCTACTATTTAATATAACATTGGAAGTTCTAGTCACAGATATCAGACAAGAAAAAGAAATAAAAGGTACTCAAATTGGAAGGGAAGAAGTAAAACTGTCACTGTTTGCAGATAACATGATACTCTACATAGAGAATCCTAAAGTCTCCAATGAAAGACCACTAAAACTAATAAATGAATTCAGCAAGGTTGCGAGATACAAGATTAATATACAGAAGTCTGTTGAGTTTCTATACACTAATATTGAAATATCAGAAAGAGAAACTTAAAAAAGTCTCATTTAAAATTGCATTTAATCCTGAGAGAACTCTATTTCATAAAGATACATGCACCCCAATGTTGATAGCAGCACTATATCCAATAGGCAACATAAGGAAACAACCTAAATATCCATCAACAGATGACTGGATAAAGAAGTTGTGGTATATATACACAATGGAATACTACTCAGACATAAAAAGAATAAAACAGTACCATTTGCAGCAATATGGATGGGCCTAGAGATTGTCATTCTAAGTGAAGTAAGCCAGAAAGAGAAAGAAAAATACCATAGGATATCAGTTTTATGTGGAATCTAAAAAAAAAAAAAAAAGACATACATGAACTCACTTATAAAACAGAAAAAGACTCACAGACATAGAAAACAAACTTACAGTTACCAGGGGGAAAAGGGCGTGGAAATGGATAAAATGGGAGTTCAAGATTTGCAGATATTAACTACTATATATAAAATAAACAAGTTTATACTGTATAGCATGGGGAACTATATTTAATATCTTATTACCCATAATGAAAAAGAATGTGAAAACGAATATATGTATGTATATGTATGACTAAAACATGCTGTACACGAGAAATTGATGCAACATTGTAAACTGACTATACTTCAGTTTTTAAAAGTATATGTTTACAACAATAAATTAATTAATTACAGTGTATTTTTAAAAATACCTAGGAATAAACTTAACTGAGGAGGTGAAAGATCTATACCCTGAAAACTATAAAACAGTAATGAAGGAAACTGAAGATGATTCAAAGAAATAGAAAGATATCTCATGCTCTTGGACTGGAAGAATTAATATCATTAAAATTTTCATATTACCTAAAGCAATCTACAGATTTAATGCAATCCCTATCAAAATACCCATGATATTTTTCACAGAACTAGAACAAATAATCCTAAAATGTATACAGAATTACAAAAGAACTCAAATTGACAAAGCACTCTTGAGGGGGGAAAAAAAAGCTGAACATGTCACACTCCCTGGCTTCAGACTATACTACAAAACTACAGTCATCAAAACAGCATGGTACTGGCACAAAAACAGAACACATAGATCACTGAAATAGATAGAGAGCCCAGAAATAAACCCATGCACTTATGGTCAATTAATCTATGACAAAGGAGGTAAGAATATACAATGGAGAAAAGACAGTCTCTTCAATAAGTGGGCAGCTACATGTAAAAGATTGAGATTAGAACATTTCCTCACATTATATACAAAAATAAACTCAAAATGTATTTAAGACCAAAATGTAAGCTTTAAAACCATAAAACTCCTAAAAGAGAACATAGACAGAACACTCTTTGACTTAAACTGCAGCAATATTTTTTGGCTGTCTCCTAAGGTAAAGGAATAAAAGCAAAACTTATTTAAATGGGACCTAATTAAACTTAAAAGCTTTTGCACAGCAAAGGAAACTATTGACAAAACAAAAAGGCTACCTACCTAATGGGAAAAAATATTTGCAAATGATATGACCAATAGGGGGGTAATATCCCCTAAAATATATAAACAGCTCATACAATTCAATATCAAAAACAACCAACCCAATTTAAAAATAGACAGAAGACCTGAATAGACATTATTCCAATGAAGATATGCAGATGGCCATTGGGCACATTAAAAAAATGCTCAACATCGCTAATCATCAGAGAAATGCAAATCAAGACCACAATGAGATATTACCTCATACCTGTTAAAATGGCTATCATCAAGAAGTCTTCAAGTAACAAACACCGGCAAGGATGTGGAGAAAAGGGAACCCTCGTGCACTGTTGGTCCACAGTGCCACTATGGAAAACAGTATGGAAGCTCCTTAAAAAACTAAAAATAGAACTACCATATGATCCAGTAATTCCACTGCTGGGTATATATCTGAAGAAAATTAAAACACTATTTTGAAAAGACACATGCACTGCAATGTTCATAGCAGCATTATTTACAATAGACAAGATATAGAAGCAACCTAAGTGTCCATCAACAGATAGATAAAGATGTGGTATATATACACTGGACTATTACTCAGCCATAAAGAAGAAAGAAATCTACCATTTACAGCGACATGGATAGACTTGGAGGGTATTATGCTAAGTGAAATAAGTCAAAGAAAGAAAGACAAATACAAATATGATGTCACTTCTATGTGGAACCTAAAAAGTACAACAAACTAGTGAATATAATGAAACAGAAACAGACTCACAGATACAGAGAACAAACTAGTAGTTACCAACGGGGAGAGGGAAAGGGGGAGGGGAAAAAAGGAGTAGGGGATTAAGAGGTACAAACTACTATGTATAAAATAAATAAGCTACAAGGATATATTGTACAGCACAGGGAACATAGCTGATATTCTATAATAACTATAAGTGGAATATAAACTTTAAAAATTGTGAATCATTATGTTGTACACCTAAAACCTATATAATACTGTAAATCAACTATACCTTAATTTTTAAAAATTTCATTGGCTTAATATAATAAACAAACAAATAAATAAATGAGCAAGCAACAAGGATATATTGTACAGCCCAGGGAAATAAACCCATTATTTTGTAACAACCTTAAGTAGAGTATAATTCATTAAAATATTGAATCAGTATGTTTGACACCTGAAACTAATATGATATTGTAAATCAATTATACTTCAGTTGAAAAACCAATCAGAGTAGAGAAAGTTTGGGTTTCTGATGACAATTAACAGGGCAGAAAAAATATGGTGGCCATAATGAGGGAAGGAATCGAAGAGCGATGCTTTATGCCAGTTAAATTGGTTTCCTGAAAAAAAAAATAAGAACAATAAAACAGACTCTAAATGTATTTCTCAAAGGAAAATGTGATGACTTAGATGCAATCATTCCTGATCTATTAGTGATAAAATTTTTCTTCTATTTTCCTCAAATAAATCATTGGAAAAGAAATGTCCCCTGGTCTTCAGAACACATCGAATTCTCAAAGGTCCCTGTTCTCTGTAAGGGCGAGGTCATGACCTTGGAGATAAATGTTAAGCTGGGGGCTTTTCTGGAGTGGCAGGAAGTTCAGGGTAGCGTCGCACACAAAAAGTACCACGTATTTCAGAACCCTGCCTCGTGCACCATGAACAGCCATTTCCCTTCGATTTTGTTCTCCCTTTATTATATTAATGCTTATTATGGCTTCTGTCTTGGTGCAGCTTGGCTGTTGTGTAAATAAAGTATTAGGAGATGACAAACCTAATTACCTAAGGGAGACAAACTGTCCCGCTCATGAGCACTAAACTGCTCAGGCTCTGCCTTGGGGAACTCAAGGTAAATAAAACTGCAGGAATGTCACTCCTTGCTCAAAATACCAAGGACCCTGACAACACCTGGCCAGCGGGTGGCCACCCAGAAGAATCTAGGTTTGTAAAGTCTGCCTTTCCTCTTAGAACCTCAAAATCAGCTTTTCTCTTTGGAAACTGAGCTGAATATCAGCTTTTTAGTGTGCGTTTTTCTATCAAATAAATCAGTAAATGTTACATTTCCTTCTGCCCCACATGAACACAGAACTCTTGGGAATCTCTGATTGAAAGACTTAAGAATTAGAATCAGCACCCTGGGTATTACGTTCTTGCTAACCTTCCCTAAAGACACCATGTCCAGGTTCCTGCTTGCCCTTGTTGATACAGAGAAGTCGAGCCTTGTCCAGGGCAGCTTTCTGTCAACCTTCCTCTCATTTCCCATTCATTCGACCTCCTCACTGTATCTCAATTCCTTGTGTCTCTCACCATCGCCATGGCTACCAGCCTCATGCTGGCCACCAGCACATCTTGCCTGGACCAGTCCAACAGCCTCATACGTGATCTCCTTGTTTCTGCTTTCACCCACCTTCTGACCCACAAGTCTGGGGTTAAATACCACTCCTGGAAGCACCTCTTCTCCTTGTCCCCTGCTCTCTCTGTGGTCAGCAGAATAATAGGCCCCAAAGATGTCCATATCCTCATCCCTGGGACTTATGAATGTGTTACTTTATGTGGCAAAAGGCACTTTGCAGATATGATTAAGTTCTTGAGATGAGAGGTTACCCCGGATTATCCGGGTGAGCCCAGTGTAATCACAAATGCCCTTATAAGAGGGAGGCAGGAGGAAAGAAACAGATGTAAGGACAGAAGTAGGGGTCACAGTGATACAGCCACAAGACAAGGGATGCAGTCAGCCCCTAGAAGCCAAAAAAGACAAGGAACAGAATCTCCCCTAGAGCCCCCAGAAGGATCCAGCTCTGCCTACACCTTAATTTCAGCCCACTGAGACAGATTTTGAACTTCTGAACTTCAGAACCATAAAAGAATGCATCATGTTGTTTTAAGCTGCTACATTTGTGGCAACTTGTTACAGCAGCCACAGGAACCTAATACACTCCCACTAAGTTAGGTGTCCCTTGGGCCGCACTTACTCCACTACACTGCTAACAGAGCCTGTGTGCACGTCATTTGACTTAGAGCTCCAGGAGGACAGGCACCATGTCCACCCTGTCACCTCTGTACCCCCGGGTCCTGCACAGTGCCTGGCACACGGTGGAAGGCCTATCAATGATAGATGTTTAAAAGAGCCTTCTAACAATAAATGGAAGTCAGGAAGAAATATCCAGACCCACACACACAATGTGGATGGGCAGCATCATACGGAAAACAACTTAACATTCCAGCACCACTGAGCAGCAGGTCCTCCAACATAGCTGTGCTCTGTTCACACCTCCACACCTTCACAAATGTCCCCTCTGCAGTAGCTCCCTCCCCATCCTCATCTGCCTGGGAAACTCCTGTCCTTCTCAGTCTCAGCTCAAAGCTGCCTCCTCCGTGAAGCCTTCCTGGACTCTCCAGGCAGAGTCAGCGTGCCTGTCTCCCACAAGCCTACAAACTCCCTAGAGTCAGAAAGCTTGTCTTTTCATCAGTGGATCACCTTTCTTGGCGCAGTGCCTGGCATAGAGAAAATGTTTGTTTTCTGTTGTTATTTTTGATGGTGGTGATAATGATGACTCCTTCAGACTATAAACAAAAGCCCCATCATAATCGCCACCACCCTCAAGAGCAAGCATTTATTTAGCACCAAATGGGGCTGTGCTGTGCTGGGGATAAGGCATGGTCCCTCCCAGCTTGAGGGGTTGACAGCCTACTCAGGGAACACACTCCACAGCATCAGGTAACAAACATCAGGATGAAGCCTCACTGGGTGACAAAGGATGGTCTTGCTTGAGCGTGGAGACCAGTTTCCTTCACTGACCTGCGCCATGGTTGAGTCCAGGGCTTCTAGCATCTTAGAGGCTGGACAGAATTGGGCTTAAGGAAGGTCTTTCCAGGCCATTTCCTGGTGCCAGTTTGCTAAGAGACTGTCCTTGGGAGCAGAGTTTGAACAGAACCCACCAATCCCTGAGTTTCTAAAGCACCAGGAGCAAAAACCAGAGAGTTTCAATGCCAGACTCACCAGGGTCTGGGTGACCTTGAACCCTCCACTTAGTCTCTCTGTTTCCTTATCTACGAAATGTGAATAATTATGGCCACTTTTTTTTAATCCCTACAAGGTTCTTGGGAACAGCAAATGAGACGCCCAGATTTATTTATTGGAGTATATTTGCAGCTATCAGGAGTACTGGCAGGAACCTCAGAACATAACAAAACCTTTTGCGCATTTGAGGAAACAGGGACTTGGTGGCTATCGCAAAGATGACTGCACATTTCGATGGCTGGGGAAGGATTTCCTTAACTTGGATAAGTTTACAAAGGGTAGTTTAACTAATTCATTTCTTCTCCTCAGAAACCATGGTTGCTCTCACTCTAATACAAAGTTGCCTTGTGACCTGCGATGTGCCACTGGAGCTCTCTGTGGCCGGAGCCACCAAAGAGGGGAAACTGGCCAGATGTTGATGTCAGTGGTGATGGCGGTGGTGGTACGCGTAATAGGAGATCCTACCACTTACTGAGCACTTACTTTGTGCCCGTCACTCTGACAAACACTGCTCACATGGTTTCTTTTGGTACTCACCACCAGATATTATCACTCCGTGTGAGTCCAGGTCTTCCCAGAAGCAGATGCCAAGAGGGGATTAAATATGCATGGATTTTATTAAGGGAAACTCATGTGTGAGAAAAAATGGGACTCAGTCAGGAGGAGGTGAGGACAGCGAGCAGACACATGAAGAGTCTGACCCGGACTGAAGAGAGGGAAGGAAGGATGAGCGTGAGAGTACCAGACCACCTGCAGCCCAGGGGAGGGTCAGCACAGCCACCAAGGAGTTCTTGAGCCAGAGTCAGCCGTCTGAGGAGTCCTGTGTCTCCGAGGAGATCTGCTCTAGGCTCCTGCTGTCCCCGGCTCCTGGCTGGCCGCAGCCCACCGGGAAATGGGACCACAGCGATTTCAGAGCAGCAGCCAGGGCTCTTGTTTGTTACACTCCCTCCCGTGGGAGGCCTGCATGGCGCATGCGTGCACGTGGACACCGCACGTGCCCACTTCACAGACAAAGGAACTGAGACCCAGACAGCTTAAATGACTAAGGCCAGGTCAGGTGGCCAGAAAGTGGTGGAGCCAGGAATCAAATTAGAATAACCTGCCCTCAAAGTCAGTTCTCCTCTGATGCACAGGAACAGAAAACTAGGGGAAAAAAAGAAATTCCAGGTGGAAAGAGCCCTTGCCTCTAAAATGTGCCAGTCAACAACATTGTAAACTGACTATACTTCAGTTTTTTAAAAAACGGTTATAAAGTAAATAAATAAATAAATAAATAAATAAATAAATAAATAAATAAATAAAATGTGTCAATTAAAGGGGGAGGGTGTAGCTCAGTGTTAGAGCACATGCTTAGCATGCACAAGGTCCCAGGTTCAATCCCCAGTACCCTCATTAAAAAATAAACTAAAGTGTTTCAATAATAGATGAGTCATATAAAGTAATGGCCCCTCACACATCACAGCTCCAGCAGAAGAGGATTAGGCAGCAAAAGTGTTGCCAAGACTTGACGAGAAAGAAAATGTTGGAAGACAATATCCCTTCAGTTCATTTTCATTTAAAAATGCTTCCTCGCAAACGTTAGCCCATTTCATTTTTTTACCTAAATGTGTGGATATGGGGGCATGTGTGGAAATCTTTATTTTTCTTGTGGGAGCAAGTTCCTTGGTCATTTTATATTATTCAGCCTTTCCCAAGCCCCGTACATTTTACACATTCAGGCATTCAGTCAACAAACGTGAGTTTGCTAGGCACCACGCTTGGCACTCGGGATGTGTAAATGAACAAGACACATCCCTGCCTTTAGAGGTAGTGAGAGAGTTAACAAAGATCTGATGCATGCGTGAACCTAGTTTATCTTCACAGAAACTTCTGTGGCAGGCCGTGGTCATTATGTATCCCCCCTGGACAGGTGAGAAGCTGAGGCCATGAGGGTGACATGATTAGCCTGTCACAAGCTAGTAAGAAGTGGTGTCCTTGGATCCATCTTCAGACCCCTAACCCCACGTGCCTCCACTCCTCAGCACCTGAGCAGTTGGCACCCAGGGATTCAGGGTCTCTCAGGGACGTGAAAGGAAACCACCCCAGAGGTGCCACTGTCACTCAGCAACATGACTCTGCCTATCGACCCAGGCAAAGTACGACCCTGATTGCAACATGCAGGCAAGAGGCAGAGAACACCCGCCTCCCCTCCCCAACACCCACCTCCTCCAGGTCTGGAATTGTTCCAGGGCCACCTACACAGGCAGCTCAGCGCTTCCAAAGAGCCCCAGGTGAAAGCTGAGCCTGGAATCCCCGAAAGGCTTCCCCAGCAGGAGCAGAGTGTGGGTGGGTGTTGAGAAGAGGGAAGGAGAGACGGGAGCAGACCATTCCAGCCCCATCAGCCCGCGGTTGTCACAGCAGCTGGTTTCAGCCGTCATCTGCCTCTACCAGGAGCCGAGAGAATGCGTGCGCTCCCTCTGATGCCAGATACCCAACAGCCAAACTTGCTCTTCCTGTTTCTGTGAGACAGCTTGACTCCTGGTAAGAATGCAGTGACACTCCGTCTGCACACACTCAATGACCAAGCCATGTCCCCAGAACACTACCACAGACAAGGCTCTCCCTTTCGGTTTAATCATCGCCCTCTCCTGCCAGCCCTCTTTAAAAACTTCAGGCTTTGTTTCCAGATGGAAGAGACCAAGGTATCATGAAATTTCTGGACCTTTAGAGACAGAGAGCCAAGATAAGAGGAAACAGGTCTGAAAGGGGAGGAAGAAGGAGGTAAGAATGTGCTGGCACTTTGCCCCAGCTCTGTCCTCACCTCTCTCCTTGGTCCAGATCCCCGCCTTCTCTCACTTGAATCGCTGGGACAGCCTCCAGTCCTGCCCCTGTTAAATTTATCCTCCACGTCACAGCCAGGTGGCGCTCTCTGGGGTGTGGGTCTGATCACATCCACCTTATACTTAAGCTCCTCTCAGGGCACCACGAGGGAGCTTCAGAACATGCAGCTCCATAGTTTGCAGTAAGTCTCCCTTCCAGGACCTGGCACCTGCCTGTCTCCCCAGCCTCACCAGCTGCCACGCCCCCACACACAACCTTTGCCCCAGCCAAATCCGGCAGCACCCAGGCCCCTGCTTGCTGAGCCCAGAGGACTGGGTCTTGCTTCCTGGATTCCATTCTCTTCCCCACTCTTTATCTGGCCAACTGCTCCTCATACTTCAAAACTCACTTCATGCATCACCACCTCCAAGAAGTCCTCCCTGACTGCCCATCCCCAGTAAGATCAGATGCCCTTGCTCTTGAGACTTTCTCTATCTCAATGTAGAGCTGAGCACAGAGCCTACAACAGGAAGGCTCCTAGTTACAATTTGCTCATTCCTGAATTCACTCGTCCATCCATCCATAAATTTGCCTTTTGCCAGCATTTATGATATCAAGTTCCCACACGTGCCCAAAAGAAAGTCTGACTGCAGAGTTCATTGAATCTGGTACTACTGGTTGTTGTTTTCCCACAGACAGATATCCTGAGTCAAGGTGTAAATTCTCAGAAAACCAACGGTCCGAGGAGAGCTCTTCATGGCATGTTCAACTGCTAGGGAGGACTAGGACGGAAACAGAGAAGTAATTCACCTCATTGTGCTCCAGATGCTCAGTTCTGAGCTTTCTTATTCTCCTCACAAAGGGCTAGAAGCTTCTCTTTTACTCATGGGTGCAAAATATTTGTTGGGTTAAAAAAAAAAAAAACTATTGAATGGCAGGAATCACCCCTGGTGAGTCACCTCTCTGGTACCAGGCAGGCAGAATTTCCCTCCAGTCTGCCTTCCTGCGGTTCCTCTGAGCAGGATCAAACAGCAGAAATTTGGATTTGAGGACCCAAAGGCTGAAGCCCTGCTCCATTGTGTACTCCCAGCCTGAGGAGAGTACAAAGGTGGCTGGATTCATCTGGGGCTCAAAGGACCTTCTCAGGACTAGTAAGCAAATGCTTCCTCCTGATCTTCCCCAAATCTCTTGTTGTGTGTCTAAGCCAAGGCCTGGCACAAAGCCAGTGGCTGTCACCAGCAGACCGGGCTTAGAGCATGAGGCTGTTAGCATTGAGACCTCAACTCAGGCAGTAGCAGAAGGGATGGAGAGGAGAGGGTCAGAGACAAGAGGTGTTAAGGAAGTAAAATCTACGAGCCCTGGTGACTGACAGGGAGTGAGAAGCGTGGAGAGGGCGGGGCCCGGAGATGACACCCAAGCATCTGGTTGTAAGAGCAGGGTGTCCTCCAGGACAGAAAAGGGAGGAGGCCTCCATTTGCAGCTCCTGGAACATATCCAGGTGGACGTGTCCAGTGAACATCAGGCCTAAAGGATTGGAACTCACAGGCAAAATCTAGCTGGAACCCTAGGTTTGAGACTGATGAGAATGTAAGTGTATTGAAGCCAAAGGACTGGGTGAAATGGTCCAAAGAAAGATATAAAATGAGAAGAGAGTAAAAGGTAGTGCTCAAGGGAGCAACATTTAAGAGACTGCAGAGAAGGGAAATGCACAAAGGAGAACTAGAGAGAATGAGGCGGGAAAAGGGGAGCACCAGGGCATGGCTTCTCAGGCATCAGAGATGGTAAATTTCACTCCACCTCTTCCCAGCATCATTTCCCAAGGCCTGGCCTGCGAGAGGTCTCAGTGTGTGTTTGATGAACTGACTACTGCCATGTAGGATCATTCTGCTGCTCACTAATGGCCTTCTCATAGACCACTGCCTCTCCCTGGCATCCAGGAAACTCTCTTCAACAGAACCACTGTTCCAGAATCCCTGGGCGTTACAGGTGGCTCCGGGCAGCAGGCGGGATGCCTTTACTGCTGCAGTGAGAAGTCTCACTCCCCTACACCAGCACAGAGCCCAGGGACAGAGTTACTTCTTGTACGTGCTGAGCTGGTCAAAACAGCCCTGGCGTCTCCCACAGGACTGCTCATCTTTCAGCATCCAGAGCTGCTACCTTGTGCTTCTCCCAACAGACCCCAGACTCTGCCATGCTGGCGAGGTGCACTCATCCGTCTTGGCTCCAAGGTCCAGAAAGGCGCACAGCCACAGCTGGGGTTCTTTTGTTTCAAAATCGTTCATGAATAACATACTTTGTCTCCTGCCCTAAGTTTTCCCTCCACAATTAAACTAGCTAGAGCACTTTTAGAAGGAAAGATATTTTTCCCTCCCTTTGAGATTAAAAATAATATAAGCAGCTGCAGTTCCCAAAATATCTCCATCACCCCAGGGCCAAGTGTTTTAAATCCCATCGTCAGGGCCCATTCCTTCGAGGTTTGCCTTTCCCAGGTATCATGTCAAAAGCAGTTACCTCTCCTGCAGCTCTACACAGGGGGCCCCTCCCAACCAGGCTGGAGCCAGGTAAACCTTCTAAAGTTCCAATCTAGCTCCTGCTTACAACCCTGCAGTCACAACCCCATGACTCCATACGTGACCTCCAACGTCCCATGTTACTTCGCCAGCCCTACCTCACTGTCCACACGCTGTCCTCCAACCCCAACAAACTCCCTTCAGTATCAGCAGTCACAACACATAGATCACTAAGTAGTTGTATCCCCTAACCGATTCTTTTTACAGATCCACAGTAGAAAGCAAACCATTAGGGAGAAGGATCCTCTGACTTAAGCCCATGACCCATGTCACTGCCTCATTCTCTATCCTGAGGAAACCTGTGCACCTCATTCCACCCAAAGTCGGGGACAGAGGTAGCTAGAGATACTTCAATAAATTCCATAATTATCAGAGCATAAAAGACATCGAAGTGGTAAATGCACTCGAGTTTTGCAATGATGAAGGGGGCAGGGGCATGTAGAATGTGCCGTTCATTCACTTCCTCAGCCAACGCATGCCAGCGGCGTGTTGGGTACAGTACCAAGCTCCACACTCAGTGTCCAGGCTGCCAAGCCACCACCCACGGGGAGGCTGAAGGGATCAATTCTTTTGAGAAGCCTCCCTGTAGCTTTCATCTTCTTCCATGTAGCTTTGATCTCTCTTCTACTCTCTGCTTCCTCTGCTCCGATCCAACCTTCCCTTCCTCTCCCATTCCAAATCTTTCCAAAGATACCTCAGGAACCCCTGCTGAAGATCTCCCTGAGTTCCTCAGCCTCTTCAGAGAGCTTTCCTCCACATTCTTCCCCAACACTTAGGCCTCCCCTGAAGACACCGCTCTCTGTGAGGGTGGCATTCAGGTAAAGGCTGCTCAATCTCCCTCACCTACAACATCAGGGCCAGGCTGTCCCAGAAAACCAATAGACCATACTCCTGTCAAAGCCCCTGTTCCTTTGAGACCCAAGCCCTCTGGCTCGCCCACTTCCTATTCCTCTTCATGGCTGTCAGTGGTAGACTTGACTTCTCCCCCTGATTTCCTGAAGCCTTCCCTCATCCAGGTCCTCTTTGCTCCTGAGTGATTTCAGTGTCCCACAGAGAACCCACCCCACACCTACGCTCCGTTTCCTGGATGTCAGCACCATTACCATCTCCATTCCACTTCAACCACTGACTTAGGTCGGGTTCTCCAGAAGCAGATCCCAAGATGAAGATGGGTTTGCAAGCAGTTTATATAAGCAGTGCTTCCAGGAGAGCCCATAAGGGAGTGAGGGAGCCGGGAAGTGCCAGGCAAGACCAAGCAAGGGAGGATTCCAGGTGAAGCCCACTGCCTACCCAGCCCTGACCCAGCGTCTCTGCTGGAGCCCCTGAGCTCCACAGCATAAATTCCATCCCTGTGCTTATCCAGCCTTGAGGCAAGGGAGCTAGGTTTTTCATTCCTGTGCCCAGTCATTCACTGGCTAGAGAAAACCCCTGGGGGGAGATAAACACCCATGAGTCTCTTGAAAAGAGGCCCCAGTAAATTAAGGAAAGTCCTCTGAGAAAGGCTGTGGGCACACACTGCAAGGGCGAAGCACACAGACTCTGAAGGACCAGTGTGCAGGGCCTGGACCAGTGCACAGGGACAGAAAAACGCTCTGGGAGAGCCAGCGAAGCACCAGCAGCTCCCACTACTACCGCCGCCTCCTGTGGCCACATCCTGAACCTCGTAGTTGTGAGAAACGTCCTGCGTCAGAAATACTCAATTAAGGAAACCCATTGCTGACTCGAGCATCCCATCCTTCGGGCTCTCTCCCTTAATTACTCCCCGATCACATCCTGCCTCTACACTCCCGCCCTCTATTGCCCTCCCCACATTCCCCTTCTTCCTTCCCCACTCAGCTTAGACTCCAGGTTTTAACACTATTCCCCCCAGCTAACAGACTCCACTCCCTCTCCTTCTGTCCCTTCCTGAAGCTACCTGGAAATACCCACTTCTACATTATTCCTTTTCTCTGCACAGGGTTCACACCTAGGCTGCTGGATGCTGCTAGGGAAATCAAACAGCTTTGGGGATTGCTGCCCTTCTAAATCCAGAAATTCCTTCTTCACCTGGCCTCAATGCCACATGGCAACTGCCTGGTTTCCCTGCTCAGAGACGGCAGTCAGGATACCTGTTATGAAGACATTAACATGCATTTTACTATAAACAAACCTGAAATGGCATATGAAAATCCCTCTGCAAGACAGAGATTTACTTTCCAAAAGGATTTTCTGCAGAAAGCATTTAAAACATAAGTTCTGTGTGCCTCTAAAATGGGCATTGATTTACGGTTGTAAATTTTAAGAACAGACGGTTTATGTAGAATGAGATATGCTGTCACATTGCCCTTCTCCCAGAGTCCCTGAGATGGAGTCTCACTGCCCCAGTACATTCTGCTTTGCAAGCAGCCTCAGCCATCTTCACTCGCCAATGTAGCTGCTCAGTGCTCCTCGCTTGTTTCACAATCACTAAAACCTCCTGCGAAAAAAATTTAGATGAAAAAAAATTTTTCTTCAGATGGTTCTTCTTTCACTGTGCCCACTAAGTCGCAAAAATGAATGAGATCTGTCATAGGGAGAAAACGGTTTCTACAGAACACCCTACAAGATGGCTCTGCATTTCAGCATCACACTCTGGATCATTTCCTCCAAAGCAGCTCCTCTAATGTGGTGTCAGTGCTGCTGACATCAGCAACACTGCGGTGATTTACTGCAAATGCAGCTCTCAGAGCAAGGGCGAGAGGAAGAGAGAAACCCGAAAGGGAGAAGAACTAGTCCTCAAGAGGCTGGGGAGACAGCAACCCAAAAAAAACATACCAATCCAGTTCTCTGAAAAAGCGTTTTGAGGGGGGCGGACATAGCTCAGCGGTAGAGTACGTGCTTAGCACGCGTGAGGTCCTGGGTTCAATCCCTACTACTTCCGTTAAAAAAGAGAGAGCGAATAAAACAACTATTTTAAAAAGGATTCATTTAAAAAAAGAAGTGTTTTGAAATATTATAACTAACTCTAATTAGTGAAGTCTTCAAGGAACCAGCAGACTTACTGAAAAACCGGGGGAGGAGATCTTAAAAAGTGGGGGAGGGAATCTTCAATGAACCTAGCAACACCTAGGTTTGGGGGGACAAAACAGGGTCTGATGAAGCCACGAGTCAGTGCTGCCAGGGAAATCCTAGGGCTAAACCAGCCTCCGGGCAAATTTTGCACATGAGAGAGTAGCTAAACATAGGCTGGACCTTCCAGCAAGACCAACACCTCACTGCATCCCCAAAATATCTGGAGGGTAAATTCCTCCAGACGCCCCTTGAACATGGACCCTTCTGTCTCTGAATCATCCATGGTCCTGAGCCCAGTGCACAACATATAGTAAGGGCCCAATTCATGTTCATGGAATGGACTCAACAAATGTCTGTCAAAGCCTGCTGTGCTGCAGACTCCGGAGAGCACCAGGTGATGGAGCAGAACTCTGCTGTCTAGGAGCTACCAGAGATGAACGGAAGGATGAACAGGGGGAGGAGGGGTCACCCTCACCTCCACTCCTACATCGTTTAGAGAAGGCCCAGCACTCAAGGATCTAGAGAAGGCGTCCAAAATCTCAGAGAGCAAACATCCTCACACAAATCACACGGAAATCTACCCAACTCATCTGTAAGATGCCCCACAAGAAGCAGGTCATAAAGCAAGGACGAACAGAGTTTGCCTTGGCATCATTTTCAAAGGTTAAATCTCTCTTCCATACAAGTACCTTCTTATAGACCCCCAGACCCAAATCTGCCACCCAGGCAAACTCTTTACATGATGAGTTAGTCACAATTAAGCAGCCCCTATAAACATATTTCCTTTCAAGGAAATGTCCAGTCATAAGAACCATAGGACATTATTCAAAATCCTCTGGCCAAAGACATGGAAGCAATCTAAATGTCCATCGACAGATGACTGGATAAAGAAGCTGTGGTATATTTATACAATGGAATACTACTCAGCCACAAAAAAGAATAGAATAATGCCATTTGCAGCAACATGGATGAACCTGGAGATTGTCATACTAAGTGAACTATGCCAGAAAGAGAAAGAAAAACACCATAGGATATCACTTTTAGGAGGAATCTAAAAAATGACTCAAATGAAGTTAGTTACAAAACAGAAACAGACTCACAGACATAGAAAACAAACTTATGGTAACCGGGGAGAAGGGGGGTGGGGAGGGATAAATTGGGAATTCAGGATTTGCATATACTGACTACCATATATAACATAGATAAACAACAAGGTCCTACTGTGTAGGACAGGGAACTATATTAAATGGCTTGTAATAACCTATAATGAAAAAGAATATGAAAAGGAATATCTATGTATAACTGAATCACTATGCTGCACACCAGAAATAAACACAACACTGCAAACTGACTACACTTCAAAAAAATTTGTATGATATTAGGAAAAAAATCCTGTGGCCAAACACAAATTAGATACTGAGTACTGGCACACAGCAGGCCCTCAATAACTTAGTGTGGAATGAAAGAACTGCATTCAGTTTGCCGCGTAAACGAATGTTAACTGTAGATACAAGGTCCTCATAAATGGTAAGGCTTGAGGGAAACCACAAGAGGGAAACAACATTTTCATACCTGGTTACATCTAACCTTTAACCAAGGAATAGAATCTTCATAGAAAATCCTAGCTGATGCTTAATTCGTCATACACTTTGGGTTCAATCTGTACTGAATTGCTTTGAAATTGCCTCTGAAAAGGTCATTCAAAATACAGGCTTGTGGTTATAGCTCCTCCACTCCACTGAAGGAGAAATCAAGGCATAGAAGTTGGTCTGACCAATTAAAAGAGTAAATGGCTCAGCCCGGCTGTCTCGGAATTTGTGGGCATTTCCAAGAGTTCCCTGCCATTTAAAGATTTGTAATGGCCCCTCAGAAGCCAGATGCATTTAAGCTGCTCTAACTGCAAGGGACTGACCTCAGCAAAGCCACATGCTCCACAGCCACAGGGCTAAAAATGACTTGTGAAGTACTCGGTTCCTCATGCACAGCCAAGTTCATTGAGAATTTCCACGTGAAGACCATCCCACAGCATTCTCTAAGTAGTACCACAAGTACAGGGGTAGATTCTTCCCATTTAAATATCATTTCCCAAACAGCACATCATGCAGTTTTCTCTCAAGCCAGCATTTGATGAGTGCCTACTAGGTGCAGTACACAACCTGCACGGCTGTATGTGGCAGCCCCGCCTCCCAAGGTCTGCTTCAGCTGTCAAGCATGAGATTTCCTTACAATCTGGGCAGCGGCTAGGAATGTTCTTGTGCCAGAAATTTCACATTCCTTTCATCGCAAGTGAAATGATTGCTGGATGCATCTACCAGACTCTGCAATCTGCTGAAGGAGAGAGTGATCATCACACTCTAAGGTTATTTCTTCAATCACTTTCCATCAGGAAAACCCAATATGAAAAAGTACACTGGAAACAAAGATCACAATATGACCACTCTTTCTGGGACATATTTACACACTAAATCAGTCAAGATAACCTAATAGTCATAGGATCTCAATCAAACTGAACTTTTAAAAAATGAAATGAACTCTTTCTCCCTTTTCTGACTTTCAGTTTTACGGACTTGTGCTTCCATGGACACTTTAAAGGTTATTTTCTACAGCAGATGGTAATGCAGATTTTGCCGGCAGAAGAGACTTCTGCTAGTGACTGAGTTTTGAGCCTGAAGTTGGAATAATGACAGGGACACCACTTACAGACCAAATCTTTAAACCAAAAATATCCAAGAGCGGTATGGACTAGATCAGATGTGTTCAAACTTTTAGAACAAAACTTCCTGCAAAGGATTTTGTTCTAAAAGTTTGAATTTAAAGTGGAAATTCAATTGCCTTGTATGGAATTTAAGCTTTAAGTGGAAATTACAGGTACAGTTATAAAATTCCATTTGAAGGAAGGAGTCAGCCAGAGAAACCTAACAGACATAAGATGCAAACCAAACTGAACTTTCTTGTAAACGGAAAGGTTTTCTTCTGAAAGTTTGAACTTTAAGCAGAAACTCAATTGAACTGAATAAGTGTAAATAGATACTCATATAGATGCAAAATTCCATATAAAAAAAGAATCTTATTCTGAAGATCTGAACACCTCTGATGTATTTCACAGTGATCTTGGATACCGTATAGTGTGTTACATGCTGCAAACATAATGCACTGAATGTTAAATATACAAATATATCATTACATATTGCTCTATGTAATAAAATATAATACAATATAATATTATATAGTTATCTCAAAGCAGGCTGCACAGTTGGATTTTAGGGACCAACAGTCATACAAGCTTTACTTCCCCCTCAATCCCTGCACTGGGTCCCCGGGCCTCCTTGGGACCCGGAAGATTCATGGAATACTGTTGGATACCACGAATCTGGAGGAAAGAAGCTGGGGAAAGGGGACCAAAGAGAATGTCCAGAACTTGGGTTCCAGTCCCAGCTTTGCACCCATCAGTCCTGTCACCGTCAGCATGTACTATGGGAGCAGAAGACCTGGGTACAAATGCCAGTCTGCATCACTTAAACTTTCTCTCCCTTATCTATAAAGGGATATAGTACAGTAGTCTGAGTCATTGGGTTACCACTGCAAATTAAATGATATTATATGCATAGGGTGCTTAGTATATTGAATGGCTATAGTAAGTATTTGATAATTGCTGGTTGTGATAATAATTAATTAATAGATAAGGTGTATGGAAGAGGAAATGTGTTCCTGAACCCTGAATGCACTGAGAACTGAATATATTGGCATTAAACTCAGTTTGTGTCTTGCTTTGACTAGTTTTATTGTGACTATCTTTAGGGATTATCACGTCTTCCTCTCCAGGGGCCAGTTAATTGAAAGCCAGCAGTATTTGTCTTCACCTTTTAGCTAGCTGGCCTCCTGTGGTGCCTCAAGCTGCCCCCACAGCGGTTAGCACAGGGTCTCACACGAAGTCAGTAGTGCATCAGCGTTTCTTAAATGAAACAGGGTTTACCAGACCTAACAAGTCAATCTTTGAATTCCCACACAACTTAGGTCAAGAGCAGTCAAATCCTTTGGTAAATAAAAGAGACTCTGACTTCAGGGCATGTCCAAAATTTAGAAGTGTATTGGATCCTTTAAGCCAATCTGTCTCATAATTGGCCTCTTGGTTAAGCCTCAAGGCAGAGTGTATTTTTTCAAAACTGGCCACATTTCCCATCCTGCATGCCCATCTCACTATGTGACTTGGCTATTCCCTCCTTGTGAAGATGGAATCTCTGCTCCCTCTCCTGGAATCTGGACAGGCTTGTGACTAAGACAGAACTGACACTGTGACCTTCAGAGCTGTCATAAACGACCGCACCACTTCCTCCTGCTTCTCATGGGACACTCACTCTTGGAACCCAGTTGCCATGCTGTGAGGAAGCCCAAACTAGACCAAGTGGAGAGACCACATGGAGTGGTCCTCTGTAGGCATTCCAGCCAACAGCCAAGCTGAGATCCCAGCTGAGGGTCAGCATCAGCTGCCACTCACATGAGGGAAGATGCCTCCGATTGATTCCAGCCCCTGCCACCACCCCCTGGCCGTCAACACTCACAGCCTTCGAGTCTTCCCCGGTGAGGCCCCAGACATCAAGGACAAGCCATCCCCACTAAGTCCTGCCTGATTTCCCAAACCACAGAATCTATGAACACAATAAAATGCTTGTTTTGTGCCAGTAAGTTAGGGTGGTTTGTTACGCAGAAACTGGCTGTAATCTGCATTGTAGCAGAAGAACTCCCCATAAAAGTGAACCATGGCAAAAGCCAGGAACATAATCCAAGCATCCCATACAATGACTAATAAGCAAGTTGAAACAAGATTCTAAAACAATATTCTTATTATATAAAACACATCTTACAACCACTCAAAACCTATGGGACACAGCAAAGGCAGTGCTAAGAGGGAAGTTTATAGCGATACAGGCCTTTCTCAAAAAAGAAGAACAATCTCAAATAAACAAGTTAACCCACCACCTAAATCAATTAGAAAAAGAAGAACAAAAAGCCCCAAAAAGCAGCAGAAGGAAGGAAATAATAAAGATCAGAGAGGAATTAAATACAATAGAGATTAACAAGACCATAGAAAAAATCAACCAAACCAAAAGTTGGTTTTTTGAAAAAGTAAATAAAATCGACAAACCTCTGGCCAAACTCACAAAGAAGAAAAAAGAGAGAGCACAAATTAGCAAAATAAGAAAGGAAAATGGAGAAATTACAACAAATAAAATAGAAATACAGAATATCATACGAGAATATTATGAAAAACTATATGGAACCAAACTGGATAACCTAGAGGAGATGGACAAGTTTCTGGAAACATACTGTCCACCAAAACTGAATCAAGAAGAAACTGAACACTTGAACAACCCGATCACTAGAAAGGAAATAGAAATAGCAATTAAAAACCTCCCTACAAATAAAAGTCCAGGACCGGATGGCTTCACCGGGGAATTCTACCAAACATACAAAGAAGAACTCATACCAGTCCTTCTCAAACTCTTCCAGACGATTGAAAAGGAGGGAATACTCCCAAACTCATTCTATGAAGCCACCATCACCCTGATACCAAAACCAGGCAAAGACACTACAAAAAAAGAGAATTATAGGCCAATATCACTGATGAACATAGACGCCAAAATCCTCACCAAAATTTTAGCAAATAGAATCCAACAACACATAAAAAAGATTATACATCATGACCAAGTGGGGTTCATCCCAGGGACACAAGGCTGGTTCAACATACGCAAATCAATCAATGTAATACATCACATCAACAAGAGAAAGGACAAAAACCACATGATCATCTCAATCGATGCAGAAAAAGCATTTGATAAAATTCAACACCCATTTATGATAAAAACTCTCGCCAAAGTGGGTATAGAGGGAACATATCTCAACATAATAAAAGCTATATATGACAAACCTATAGCCAGCATAGTTCTCAATGGTGAAAAACTCAAAAGCTTCCCACTAAAATCTGGGACAAGACAAGGATGCCCACTATCACCACTCCTATTCAATATAGTCCTGGAAGTCCTAGCCACAGCAATCAGGCAAGAGAAAGAAATAAAAGGGATCCAAATTGGAAAAGAAGAGGTAAAAGTGTCATTATATGCTGATGACATGTTACTATATATAGAAAACCCTAAAAGGTCCACAAAAAAGCTACTAGAGCTGATCGAAGAATTCAGCAAGGTAGCAGGTTACAAAATTAATGTTCAAAAATCAGTTGCCTTTCTTTACACTAACGATAAATCAACAGAAAAAGAAAGTAAAGAAACAATCCCCTTTAAAATAGCACCCAAAGTAATAAAATATCTGGGAATAAATCTAACCAAGGAGGCGAAAGAATTATACACAGAAAACTATAAACCATTGATGAAGGAAATTAAAGAAGACTTTAAAAAATGGAAAGATATTCCATGCTCTTGGATTGGAAGAATCAATATTGTTAAAATGGTCACACTGCCCAAGGCAATCTACAGATTTAATGCAATCCCTATCCAATTACCCAGGACATATTTCACAGAACTAGAACAAATCATAATAAAATTTATATGGAACCATCAAAGACCTAGAATTGCTAAAGCATTACTGAAGAGAAAGAAAGAGGCTGGAGGAATAACTCTCCCAGACTTCAGACAATACTATAGAGCTACAGTCATCAAGACAGCATGGTATTGGTACCAAAACAGACATATAGACCAATGGAACAGAATAGAGAGCCCAGAAATGAACCCACAAACTTTTGGTCAACTCATCTTCGACAAAGGAGGCAAGAATATACAATGGAATAAAGACAGTCTCTTCAGTAAATGGTGTTGGGAAAACTGGACAGCAGCATGTAAAACAATGAAGCTAGAACACACCCTTACACCATATACAAAAATCAACTCAAAATGGATTAAAGACTTAAACATAAGACAAGATACAATAAACCTCCTAGAGGAAAACATAGGCAAAACATTATCTGACATACATTTCAAAAATTTTCTCCTAGAAGAAATAAAAGCAAGAATAAACAAACGGGACCTAATGAAACTTACAAGCTTCTGCAGAGCAAAGGAAACCAGAAATAAAACAAGAAGAAAACCTACAGAATGGGAGAAAATTTTTGCAAGTGAAACCGACAAAGGCTTGATCTCCAGAATATATAAGCAGCTCATACGACTCAATAAGAAGAAAATAAACAACCCAATCCAAAAATGGGCAGAAGACCTAAACAAGCAATTCTCCAAGGAAGACATACAAATGATCAAAAAACACATGAAAAAATGTTCAATATCACTAATTATCAGAGAAATGCAAATCAAAACTACAATGAGGTATCACCTCACACCAGTCAGAATGGCCGTCATTCAAAAATCCAAAAATGACAAATGCTGGAGAGGCTGTGGAGAAAGGGGAACCCTCCTACACTGCTGGTGGGAATGCAGTTTGGTGCAGCCACTATGGAAAACAGTGTGGAGATTCCTCAAAAGACTAGGAATAGACTTACCATATGACCCAGGAATCCCACTCCTGAGCTTGTACCCAGAAGGAAATCTACTTCAGGATGACACCTGCACCCCAATGTTCATAGCAGCACTATTTACAATAGCCAAAACATGGAAACAACCTAAATGTCCATCAACAGGTGACTGGATAAAGAAGATGTGGTATATTTATACAATGGAATACTACTCAGCCATAAAAACCGACAACATAATGCCATTTGCAGCAACATGGATGCTCCTAGAGAATGTCATTCTAAGTGAAGTAAGCCAGAAAGAGAAAGAAAAATACCATATGAGATCGCTCATATGTGGAATCTAAAAAACAAAAACAAACAAACAAAAACAAAGCATAAATACAGGACAGAAATAGACCCATGGACAGAGAATACAGACTTGTGGTTACCGGGGGGGCGGGGTAGAGGGTGGGAAGGGATAGACTGGGATTTCAAAATTGTAGAACAGATAAACAAGATTACACTGTATAGCACAGGGAAATATACACAAAATGTTATGATAAATCACAGAGAAAAAAATGTGACAATGAGTGTGTATATGTCCATGTATGACTGAAAAATTGTACTGAACACTGGAATTTGACACAACACTGTAAAATGATTATGAATCAATAAAAATGTAAAAAATAAAAAAATAAAAAAAATAAAAAATAAAAAACACATCTTATTCTTCCTCTGTTGACGTGTACCGTACAGAGCAAACGGTAACATTAAAACTGTAATCAGTAACAATAAAATTCACTGAGTGGGTATTAAGCACCAAGCACTACTCCAGATACATCGCACATATTAACCCATTTAAATATCAAAATAACTCCATGAAGTAAGTACTAGTATGACCCCATTTTACAAATGAGCAAACAAAGCACAGTAAGAGGCAGGGCCGGGATTTGAATCTAGCAATCTGGTTCCAGAGTGGGTAATTTTATGCAGAGCACTTGGGGGTGCTTCTCAAGCCTGATGCCCTGCGACAAACAATACATGCGAAGCAGCCAGCACCGTGTTTGGCACAGAGTCAACACTCTGTGAACACTGCCTCCTTCCTTCCCCAGCAATGACATAATCTAGGTCACCACGCTTTCGAAAGCAAAGATGATACCCCTCTTAAGTCAAATGGAAGCCTCTCACATTTTGTCTCACTCCTTGTTTATCTGACTGATGCTTTTGACATCTTCATCCCCGGCCCTGACCTTTACCCAGAACTTGTGGATTTAACTGTCTATTGAATCCAGCCAATTCTCCCTTCCAAGTGTATCCTGATTTCCACCACTTCTCCCCACCCTGACCCCACCACTCAAACCAGGCTGCACAACTGCACCCTAACCAGCCAGCCTCTTCCACTGCTGACCCTGCTCCCGCCCACTCACCTCACCTAGCAGCAGCCAGGGAGAATTCTTTCTAAAATGCAAATTCAACCCCGCCAAGCCTTTGCTTAGAACCCTCTAGAGGATCCGCATTAGACTTCAAAGAGCACCTGCCTCCCTCCCTGCCTCTCTCTCCAGCCTCCTCTCCTGTATCAACATCCTCCAGCCTCGCTGGTCTTCCAGTTCTTTCCAACTTAGCTCTCACCTCTGGGACTGACTTCCCAGTTGCCGGGCCCTCAGGCTGGAACATGCTTGTCCTGATCCTTGCAGGGTAGCTCCTTCTCAATGCTCCGGGCCCTGCTCCCTGCTACCTCCTCAGGAAAGGCTTCCCTTCTCACCTACCCTGCCCCCACCGCCATTGCAGACAGGCCGCTCTCCTCTCTCTGGACCAGTCCCTCTCTAGCCCACACTGTCTGACCCTCTTTCCTTCACAGCTGAAGTTGTATCCTGAAGTTGGAATTGTATTCTGTACCTATTTGCTTGGTTATTCTGTGCCTCCCCCATTGCAGGGTGAACTTCCCACCCAGAGTGCTAGACCGGGTCCAGTGGGATCCCAGCACCCAGGTTAGTGCCCGCTACACCACAGGTGTTCAGTAAACATCTGTTGGAGAAAAGGAACAAATCCATTTACTGGACTATAAACCCCTTGCAGTCAGGGAATAGTCATTGTTCATCTTTGTATCCCAAGCTCTGAATCCAATGTCTATACCCTGGTGCAAAGCGAAAGAAAGACGGGGTGTGGGTAGAGAGGGAGAGAAAGTGGAAGAGACAGAGCGAGAGAAGAAGGAAAGATAGCCATAGTATGCCACTGAGATTTTCTGATTTGTGATTTCATACACATGTCTTACAAATATCCGAAACTTAAGCCCCACGGAGTGTGCATTTAATTGGTCATCATTATTGAAAAATAATTACTCAAAATCGAAACTGTCTTAAAAAGCCAGAATATATGGATGCCCTCACTGTCTGCCATAATTTAACAAGCATTTTTTCCTATTAGCCAATCTGGGAACGTGTATAGAATGTAACACCCCCTAAGCTCCAGGGTGTAGCCAAAGGGGTAGAGAAAGAGAAGGCATCTCAGGAGGGAAACAAGAAAGCTGAAATCCAAACCCCACCCCGCGGAGCCTGCCCACCTGCAGGAAGGAATCCAGCGCTGCTCACATGTGGCACCGCCCCGGTCAGAGCAGGGGAGGCGGCAACACTTTCTGCTTTCACCTCATCCGCTCATCCCAGACTCTGGGTACGGCCCTCGGCCCTCCTAACCTTCTCCTTTGTCTCCCTGCCTGGCCAGCGTCTCACATTCCCCGAGTGAGCTGACACCGGTCAAGCCAGCAGCTGGGCTGGGTGTTCTGGCCCCACTCAATCTAGAGGCCAGATTTCACCTGTGCCCTTCATGTAGAATTTCTATTTCCACTGAAGGAAGCTCTGGCAAAGATCAAGAATAGAATGGCCTTTTGTATTGAAGTATTTCCCTCCAGATCCTTCTTTTCGCCCTTTGAAATCACCAGGCGGTTTCTATTAATCACGAAAGAGGAATTTCACTGGGCTCTTCCTTTTCTATTCAGACACTTCCTCGGGTGGAAGCAGGACCCCATGAGCACGATGTTAAATGACCTTGGGGAGGGACCAGTTCAGTGATTAACACGGGCTATTACAGTCTTCTGAAGACAAGGCAAGATTTGCCCAAAGGTCAGGGCCATGAACTTTCAGCTTTCGATCACAGTGGGGCTGGGAGAGATACAGCACTGACCTCCCCTGGGAGCTCGGCCTGCTGGCCACGAACCACAGCCACTTGTGCAATCCGTTCTCCTGCAGCTGGTCAACCTTGATTTACATGCGCTGCTAAGAAGAGACCCTGAGTTACACCCATCCATCCTTCCAGGGGTGCATGTAGTGCAGTAATTAATTGTACGTGCTTAGAATCAGACAGAAACAGGGCTCATGTTATTAGCTCTTGGACAATTTGCTAATCACTTTTCGCTGTTAGTGGCTTTTAGAAAAAGTACTTAAACTCTCTACACCTTCTTATCCTTAAAATGGGAATAGTTCCTTTGATGCTACGATGAGACTTCAGCAAGATAATCTTCTTAAAGTGCCTAGCATAATACCTAGCATACAGTAAATACTCGATAAATGTCAACCAGTGTGATCATCACTAATGTCACCATCACCACCATCTATCTATCCTGGTATAAACGTTGTATCTTACTCATTTTTTATGCCCAGCGCTAAGCAGAGCATCTGGCAGACTGTAGATACTTAGAAGACAAATGTTTAAATAATCTATGGGGGAGGCAGAAAATAACCCCCTAAAGATGCCCTGGAACCTGTGGATATTTACCTTAACGTGACAAGGAGATTTGGCAGGTGTGATTAAGTTAAGGATAGTGATATGAGGAGATTATCCTGCTTATCTGAATGCGCCCAGTGTAACCACAAGGGCATTGTAAGAAGGGGATGGAGGAGAGGCACAGAGACTATGTGAGAATAAAAGCAAAGGCCAGAGTGATGCAGCCACGAGCCAAGGAATGTGGGCAGCCTCGGGAGGCTGGGAAAGGCGAGCAAAGGATCCTCCCCTAGAGCCTCCAGAAGGAGTACAGGCCTGCTGGCACCTTGATTTCAGCACCATAAATGCCCCCTTGGAAGTCTGACCTGCAGAATGGTATGGTAATAAATGTATGTAGTTTCAAACCATTCAGCTTGTGGTCATTTGTTACAGCAGGAACGAGTGCCTTCGGTGACGTGTACTGGCTGCTTGCTCTGGGCCAGGGGCTGTGTGTGCCTCTTGGAAGCTCTCATCAAGCCTCGCACCAGTCCGGGATGGAGGAGCCACTCTGCTATGAGCAAAGGGCAAAGCCCCCACACAGAACGCCTTCACCGAACACGAGTGCTGACTCGCCTACAGGGCACGAAGCCCTAAGCTGCCCGGGCACAAGAAAAACACAAAATCAGTGCTGCAAGTCATGCAGTTGCTACTTTCAGAGCCAGAGGCAGATCTTTCCATGCATGAAAGAGGTACCCACCAAGCCAGTTTAGGCGGAAGCTTCCAGGTCAGTGTCAGGAGACCAAGGAGGCAGGTGTTCCCCTGGCAGACCTGTGCCCTGAGCAGGCGTCCACTGTTGCAGCCTGAGGGGCGGTCCCCTGCAGCCGAAGTGGGCAGCACCAGGATGATTCCCACACAATGGGCACATGTGGTTGTTTTCACCGAAAAGTCATGAGCGGGTCAAACACTGCAGAACCGTGACGAGTAGGAAACCCTGTGTAGTGGACACCAAGGCTGGCTCTCCAGGCACAATGGTTTCCACTGCACACAGGAGCCAGCCTTGAGTGCCCCACCCTCTTCCCTATGGCTCCCCACGTGCACCACATCTGTCTGCACTATGTACTGGACATCCCTGCAAGGCTTTACTTGAATAAAAGGTTTCTCTGCCACAAAGTAATGTTAGGTGAGGCCTTTCCTGTTGACTCAGGGTTTATACCAAGGCCCCAAGCATTTCTCTATGCAGAAATTGCTAAGATGAAGTCAAGCTAGTTTAGAAACCACGTGCCACCTGCAACCCATTTAAAAGAGTTCTTTGAAGAAAAGGCATTTCTTAGAAATAAAAACATAGTGTTGGGGAGCACTGGGGCAAAGGGGCAGCAAAGGAACTGCTCAGAGAGATCCAGGTGGTTGGCAGAGGAGGATCCTGGCATCTTGGCCCCCAGCTGGGTGCCTGATGAGCTGCAAACATCATAAGTCTGCCTGGCACTGTTCCAGTAAGAGTATAAGACATTTGTGAGAATCCAGTGCTATTGTATGAATTGCACAACCCCCAAATACACGTGATGGCACCCCTGGGGGCGTGCGATGAGATAGCCCTGAGAAAATCAGACCCAACTTCCCAAAGGCAGGTCTATAACGGCTGGTTGAGGAGAGAGGGCAGCAGCGGAATGGCTTGTTCCTCCCAAGTTTGGAGCACACAGATGCACATGGTTTCTCAGGGGCCAAGGGGGATGGGGTGGGAGGGTGGTTAGCTTAGGGCCTTCATAAAAAAGCCTTCCCCAAGAAGTCTATCCACTTAAGGAAAAAAAATCCAGAGTGTACTCAGGGGGTGGGAATGGCGGGGAGGCCATGGTGGGAAGGAGTCTGGACAAGGAGAGAAAGAGAACAAACAGGGCCATTCTTTTCTACAGCCGGTTTGTGGCATCTCAAGTCGGGCCTGACCTGTAAGAAAAAGACGGCTTTGAATTGAACGAGAGATTGATGTTTGGGTTTATATTAAACTGAACTTTTGAAGACCTGAAAATAATTATTTTCTATTTTTATTCTATTTTATTTTAAAAGTGCCTGGAAAATCTGTGGCATACTTCTAGGATATCATCCAGGGCTGGCCTAATAGGACAGATGAATAAAGCCATTTCCTCTTTGTCCTCCCGACAAGTCCAGCCCACTTAATAAAACAATTACACAGCTTAAAAAACACAGTTAAAACTCCTGTAGCCATTCCTCTCTTTTTACAGATTCATATGTCCATTAATTTCTATTTCCATTCCTACCCTCTAAATTCCAGATTCCTATCCCCAACTGCCTAGTTGAAATTTCCACTCAAATATCAGACAGGCTCTTCAAATCCCACAGAGCCAAAATAGCACAGCTGATTAAAAGTTAATAATAACAAAATAAAAGAAAAGCCCCCAAGTCTTCCCAGCTCAAGAAAACGGTACCACTGTTCCCCCAGGTCGCTCTGTCCACAAACCTGGGAGTCATGTTTAAGTCGTCTGTTTCTTACCACATTCAACACATATTCCATCAGCAAATTCTACGGATTTCCTCTCCGAAGTATAACTCAAATCTGTTCTATCCGTCTCCATCTCAAGCCACCGTGATTCCTTGCCTGGACTTCCTCCCCACCTCTTCCCTTCTCTCAGCATCCATGACCAGCCATGTCCTGGCAAAAGCATCCTGATTTTTTTTTTTTTTAAGGCAGCCACTCCAGCCCAGCTCTCAGCCCTTGTGGTGGGCTTTGCTGAGCTTCACTCTGAGCCACCGAGATTGAAGCATATGACCTAGGCTATGCCAATCAGCGCATTTGATCCCTGGACCTCCCCCCACCATGATTGGTTAAAAGATAACTATCTGGCCCCACACAGGCCAATCAGGACCAAGAAAATTCAATGGCAAGCCTTTTGTTTGAGCCTTAGAGAATTTAGCTTTCTGTTTCCAGAAGGACATGAATCTGGAAGGATAAAGCCCAGGAGCCAATGGCAGCCATCTTAGAACCACCAGGAAGGAACTTGCCCAAGAACAGAGCAATGCAAAGAAGACAAGTCAAGAAATGAAGGAGGAAGAGGGTACAGCTCAGTGGTAAAGTGCATGCTTAGCATGCACGGGATCCTGGGTTCAAGCCTCAGGACCTCCATTAAAAAAATGCTTTTAAGAAATAATTATATAAACAAACAAACCAATTACCTTCCCTTCCTCCAAAAAAACAAACAACAAACAAAAAAAGAAATGAAGAAATACTCAGTCATGGATGCATTCAGTCCTGAGCCCTAGACTGAGTTCTGCCCGGGCTATTCAGTTGTAAGCCTCAGTAATCCCCTTTTGGGCTGGATCCCATTTGCGCCACCTTCTCTGTCGTCTGCAGTACAAATTATCCAACTGATACACTGGTTCTCCCAGCGGCTGTGTTAATGTCTATGAAACTCAGGTCTCAGTCTTAACGAACACATGACCTCCTAACCCGCCAGATGGGCAAAGCCCACCAGAGATTCTGACTGGTCTTCGGAGCACCAATTCCAGCATCAGCATTGCCACTCGCATCAAATGCTGCCCTGAAAAATGACTGGCCTTTTCTTTCTCCAGTAAACTTAATAAACAACTTCAAGGATACTGTTCCAACTTTCCCCTCTTAGTGTATTAATAAAGCTGCTTTCTCCCCTTGGAAGACATTTAAATACAGTCACCTATGACCCGGTACAGTTATAAATTTCTCCTTCTGCATTCATTAATATTCTAATTCAGAATATACTAATTCTCTTTGATGTATTTTTATATGTATTTCCTCATGTGTTTGTTCTTATATTGGAAACTCTAACAGACAAGAGACAAGCCTCTTGGTGGGACACCTTGCACAAGGCAAAGAGTAGTTAGGCATTTAATAAATGCTTACAGATGACAAAGATGGTGGTGACAACAGTGACATTGGCTGTGTTACCTGCAATATTAGAAAGTTGACTGTTCTGACCACTCAGTGGAGATAGTTCCTCTATATTAATAACTATCTACTTTGTTCTGTCACACTTGTGAGAATATATCAGAAACAGGCTTAGAGAACAACTTAGAATTCTTCCCAGTTCCCAGATTTGAATAGTTACTTTTGGCGTCTGAAAGATCGGACTCCTTCTTATAATATGTAAAATTCTTTTTGACTATTCAATAGCTCTCAGCAAAATAACACAATGATTTTAAATAATGAACCAAAACATTTTAAATATCCTTGAGAGCAACATGAGATCAAAATCTAAAAAGAACCCAATGATAGCAAGACTGCTCCACAAATATTAGAAACATAATTAAAATTGTTAATCAGCCCCCAGCTATGGACTGTGAGCTCATCCCAAGCAAGCCTCTCTTGGGATCATGGGCTTCATTAAAATACCCATCACTGAGTTCTGGAATCTTAGCTACAATAGCACTTTTGTTCTTTGCAGGTTTGTTTAGAGTAAAGTAACAAATTCTTGAACCTCAGCACTGAACTCATCAAGCTACCAGGTACTTCTCTGGGCCTGCTGGGCTTCTGTCCCCTCCCAGTCTGGTCCAGTCCGTGCACCTGGGCTACAGGGTGCACACAGGGAAGTTACATGAGACATCGGTAGAATTCTGCTCAGTGGCCCTAATTTTGGATTCTGACGGTACTCTATGTCGCTGTCCATGTGCTGCTCTGCCCCTGGTCGGCCTCTGGGACATAAATTCACTGGATCTTCTGAGACTTTGGATGCCACACAGCATGATAAAGTGGAGTAGACTTGAATGCTCCACAGATCAAAGCCTGACTCTTGGTTCTACCACTTACTAACTGTATGATGCTGGGCATGTGACTTACCCTCCCTAAGGCTCAGGTTCACACAGGAAACAAGCATAACAATGATGCACGATGAACACCTATCTTACAGGACTGTTATTTTTTAAATAGCGTATTTGATTCAAAGTCACAATGCAACATCACCTCACGCTGTTAGGATGTCTATCATCAAGAAGACAAGAGATAACAAATACTGCCAAGGATATGGAGAAAGGGGAACCCTTCTGCACTGTTGGCTGGAATGTAAATTGGTGCAGCCACGATGGAAACCAGCATGGAAGTTCCGTGAAAAATTAAAACTAGAACTATCATATGAGCCAGCAATCCCACTTTTGGTATACAATCCAAACTAAATGGAATCACTCTCCTGAAGAAGTAGCTATATTCCCATGTTCACTGCAGCCTTGTTCACCATAGCCAAGGTACAGAAACAAGTGCCCGTCAATGGATAAATGGATAATGAAAATGTGATATACAGATATACTATTCAGCCTTTAAAAAGAGAAATATCCTGCCATTTGCAACAACATATATGAACCTAGAGGACATTAAGCTAAGTGAAATAAGTCAGACAGGGAAAGGTACTGCATGGTATCACTTATAGAGGGAATAAAAAAAGAAAAACCTCCCAACAGCATAGAATGGACATTGCCAGCGGGTGGGGGAAATACTAAGAGGCTATCAAAAGGGCATAAGGATACAAGATAAATAAGGTTTGATCTAATCTACAACATGGTGATAATATTTGATAATACTGTATTACGTAATTGAAATTTGCTAAGAAATATGAATACGAATATATGTATGTATATGCATGACTGGGACATTGTGCTGTACACCAAGAATTGACGTATTGTAATTGATTGTACTTCATTTTTTTAAAAAAAGAAATTTGCTAAGAAAGTAGCACTTTAACGTTCTCATATAAAAAAAGGTAAGTATGTGAGCTAATGGATGTCTTCATTAACTCAATGGTGGGAATCCCTTCCGAATGTATATGTGCATCAAACCATCACTTTGTACACTTTAAATATATTACAATTTTATTTGTCAATTATATCTCAGTAAAACCGAAAAACAATGTCTTTGAAATGGGCAATAACAGGATGCTCGGTAAATGGATGTTGCTGTTATACTTGTAACTCCCTTGTTCACTTGACTATCATCAGGTACACACACTGACCCTAGCCTCTCTCGGTGCGAGTCCCCATCTTCCACATTAGAGCTCTAAGTGCCATTCCTTCTGCCGTGTTCTGTCTGGCAGAGTCATGCGGCACTGGATTCAGGCAGCAGACCACAAGAGGGGAGAAGATGCAGAGAGACGAGGCACTGGAGAATTCCTCTCCATCCTGCTGTTACTGCCTCTGCAGTTTGAACCCCTAGCTCTCCATAAACCTTCTGACTGCTCCCTCTTAGACATCTGGGCATCTGAGTTCTGGCAGCCAGGAACCAACGCCAATGCTGAAAACTAAGGCTTAGCATTAGTACTGAACTCCAAATGGGGCTGTAATATTGGTCAAAGCACGGTATCAACAATAGTATTGTGTAAATATCTCCTGTCACATCTGATATGCCATCAACTACAAAAGGCATCATTATTTCGTGCACTTCTGAAAAATTAATATCGCCAGTAAATGAATACATATCTTTTGTAGTTAAGACACATTCTGATTTCAGATATGTTATACAATGAAAATAATGCATCTTAGAATTAATGTAATACGACAGAGCATTTCTCTTGGAGAAACATTAAAAAGTACAAAACATGGGTCTTGGCCTTATTTTCAAGAGTCCTGCACAGAGCGTGGCAGGCAGTAAATAAATATTCGTTAAATGAATAAATATATGCATAAGTGAATGCATTTCCTAAAGCTGCATTATAATGAGGTTCTATCATTTAAAAAGAAAATTTGATGCAATAGGAAAATCGTGCTAAAAATTAAATACATCATTTCACCAAACCTTCCACTTACATTCATTGAAAAAAATAAACAAACTTCACTCTGAACAGTTTGTTGCCCCTTCAGTGAAATGGAGGCCTAGATCCGGTAATAGATTCCAAAAGTTTGTGTCTAGTTAATAGCCAATTTTAAGGTAGACGCTATTTTTAAGTGTGCAGTATCTGGGACCATAAAACGTACAGACTATTCAGAAACATCTGGCACCATCCTCAGGGCACACTTTGGGTTCCTATTAGTCAGGAGACAGTGTTGGCATCTTTGATAACTGGGAATACAGATCCACTTAATAGCGCCTTTCCTTTCCTTTGTACCACTAAATTGGCTATAGACTTCCTGGCGCTCAACCAGTCCCTGCCTGGTGATGGGGATGAGGGCAAGTAAGTCAGGTTCCCTAAGCAGTTTCCATTAGAAGAATTCAGCCTCCACTTCCTGTCCATAGCGGCTCGCAAGGTTGCTTTGCCCTATTCATTGCTATTAAAATTGGTGCATTTTATCCCAGATGCTACAGGGATAGGCATTATATGAAACAGATAAAAGAACAGGAACAATAAAAGCAGAGATTCAATGAAAATAGATGGATTTTGGAGGTTCATAAACTTAGAAGGTTCTCTGGGAAATTTTCTGGTGGCAGGTACCACCAGCATCAGGGATCTACCTTTCTCTTGCTCTGCAGTTGAATATCAAATTCCAGACCCTGCTCTTGTGAAGCCTTGATCTGCTGCTTGCTTATACATATTCACATTAAATTCCTCTCTGTGTAGAGGCAGAATGGCAACCACTGCCACTGGACATCAGATCCTTTTCAGGTGGAAAACAAGGAACTGGAAGAGAAGAATCCTGTCATGTAAGTTTCCCTAAATATAGGGAGATTGCAGGGGAAATTACTGTATAGATAAAAACAAGTCACTCAAGCAACTTATCACAGAAGATGGTGGGCCAGCTTCCCAGAACGCATTACCCATGTACAAGCCAAGAGCAATAATATCAGTGTTGACCTAAATGCCTCTAGAATCCACTCCGAAATTATACAGCTATTTATTCTTCTGTATATTTAAAGACGAAATGAAAGGAATGAACAGAGCCTGGATTGCTTCTGTTCTTTCACAGCAAAGTGTTATCTGGAGGACGCAGCCGTCCCCTCACCCATTCATACTAGACGTGCAATCATTCCTTCTTTCCCCTACATACAATCAACGCTCCCCAATATCCCATACTTTGTGGATGATACCACTCACCTTGTAATTTACGAGAAATGATTGACTCTGCAATGCCAATGGTCAGTCAATCCCTGGACCTCTGACCCTCTACTTAGACCTTTTAATTCCCCACTGATCCCTCTAGTCCAGACCCCTGTCACGGTGACCATTCAGGACCTTATCATTTCTCACCCAGATTACTGTAGTTTCCTCCTAATAGTCTCCGCCTTGCCGTTACTCCTCCCTCCAGTTCAGATTTACTTTCTTCATAAGGTGCAACTTGTCATGTGTCATAGCCACATGTCATAGGCTCCTGATCACCCACAGAGACGAATCATGCTCAGCCCAGCGTCTAAGGGGCCCTAACCTGCTCTTCCACCATCATCTCTCTATGTTCCCACAGAACAGCTGGAGACTTGCCCTTCTCCCAAACCAATGTCTCAGTTTTCCTCTCTGGTGCCTTGTTGAGGCCCCTCCTTCTCCCAGACCCCCTCCATCACTGCCTTTTACATCATCTGATCCTCCAAAGTCCATCTGAAATGCCATGCCTTCTAAAAAGTTTTTCCTGGTCCCCAAAGCTGTGCTGAACTCTTCCTCTCATAAGCCCTGACTCTCATTGTATCTTTCTTATGGTCCTCATTCCACTCTGCCTCCCACTTCATCCTTTGGTTGCTGGTCTATCCCTCCCTAAAACACTGTTCTCGCTTCCATATTTGCAAAAGCATCATGTAGTCTGGAAAATACTTGCTGGAGTGAAACGGATTTGAGGAGCGCTTACCCAGTCCTGGTTCCCTGGTGTTGCCCAGTCGACAGAGCTGATATCAGATATCAGCTTAATTAAAAGCTGTTCCACGCAGAGACTGGGTTCATCAAGCCGACACCTCACCTTCTTATTGGTATGCCATTCTCTCCCCACTTCCCTCCAAATCCCTAAGAGCGGACACTGCATGTAATTTTTATTTTCATCTCCTCCAGCCAGCAGTTTGTACACAGTAAGTATTTAATAAATGTAGGCTAAACTCCATTTATTCAATCCCATCATGTCACCACTGGAGGCTGTAACACCCTGAGTGTTCCCAAAAGCACAGCACACGAACCATTGGTGGTGCACAAGATGACTTTTAGTGACACACAGAAGAAACCCTTTTGATGGCTATGGGTTTACTTTAATGTGCACTAGTAAAAATATAACTAGCATAGAATATCTATGATTTCATAGGTAATACCGCTTGGGATAAGGCTAAAGGTATTTAATTTTTAAATGGAGTTGTCAATTTTAAGAAAAATATTAAGGGGAGAGGGTATAGCTCAATGGTAGAGTGTGTGCTTAGCATGCACGAGGTCCTGGGTTCAATCCCCAGTACTCTATTTAAATCAATCAATCAATCAATCAATCCTAATTACCTTCCCCCACCAGTTAAAAAAAGAAAGAAAGAAAAGTATTAACGAAACAGTGGTAGATACTACTGCTTAAGGCAAAGCTAAATTTATTTAAGTTTTAAAAGTAAAATCTACTTATATAAAAATATTAAGTAAATAGTGGTACAGATATTTAAATGTGGGGGAAGAATTAAAAAGTAAAGGTGGCAAAGAAAGGCTAAAGTTAAGAAATCTTGCCCAAACTTGTATTTCCAGTTTGAATCTGGTTTGTTCCCAAATGTTCCACACCCACTGCAAGATTAATCCCTTACAAATATTCCTTCATGTCACATCAGGTCTCAGGAACCCCAGTTAGCTCCCCATGACCAGCCACATCCCACCTCCTCTATTGGCAGTTCTCATTTCTCTAACCCTCTCTTCCAAATTCCCCTCTGATCTCTCTGCAGGGAGACTCCGCCCACTCTGCCCCTTGGGCAAATGTTGCAAATATGCACCATTTTGCCTGTGCTTAGAACATTCTCCCTCCTCTTACCTCTCCATCAATCCACGTGCATCCCTTCTCCCTAAATAATGGAAGTTCAAAATCATCTGCTTCTTCGATTTCTTATTCCAATCCATCTTGTACCGCACATTCTTCTCCCATTACAGTAACGGCTTTCACCTGTGACTCTGCATTCATCCACATGTATGTTTCATCACCCCAATTAGACTGTGAACTCAGCCATGGCCAAGACTATGTCCTTAATGTGGTGTGAAATTTCAGTTAGGCTACAAAAGTGCTCAGCAAACCACAAGTACTCAGTACAGGTGTCATAATAGAATAAAACAAAACCAGCACATCCAGAAAATGTGTAACACTTGGTGCTCTACTAGCTTGTCAAGCATGAACTTGGTTTAGAATGTTCTTACCTATAGCATCATCCAAGTGGGGTTCTTACTGCTCTCATCCCAAAGTCTGAATTTTAATAGTTCCCTGCACAATAAATTTATCATTAGGATACATCTTCAGGGTGTTTTAAGAAGTAAATCACTCTGTGGAGCAAAGGGAACCCTCATACACTGTTGGTAGGAATGTATGAAGGTTTCTCAAAAAACTAAAAATAGAACTACCATATGACCCAGTAATTCCACTTCCGGGTATATATCCAAAAAAACAAAAACACAAATTCAAAAAGATACATGCACCCCAATGTTCATAGCAGCATTATTTATTTGCCAAGATATGGAAACAACCTAAGTGTCCATCAACGGATGAACAGATAAAGAAGATGTGGTATACATATATACACAATGGAATATTACTCAGCCATAAAAAGAGATATTTTGCCATTTGCAGCAACACGGATGGACTTGGAGGTTATTATGCTAAGTGAAATAAATCAGACAGAGAAAAACAAATACTGCATGATATCATTTGTATATGGAATCTGAAAACTACAACAAACCAGTGAATATAATTTAAAAAAGAAGCAGACTCACAGGTAATAGAGAACAAACCAGTGGTTACCAGTGGGGAAAAGGAAGAGGGTAGGGGCAAGACAGGAGTAGGGGATTAAGAGGTACAAACTATTATGTAAAATAAGCTATCAGGACATAGTGTACAACACAGGGAATAGAGTCAATGTTTTATAGTAACTATAAATGGAGCATAACTTTCAAAAATTGTGAATCACCATAGGGTACACCCATAACTTATATAATATTGTACATCAAACTACACCTCAATAAAAATACAGAAATCACTCAATCTAGGTTTATCTCTAACATTTTTTCAAAGCTCAATCATCGCTTCAAAAGAATTGGATGAAATAATAACTAAATAAACAAACCTAACTTCCTCCCTTGTCTAAAAAATAAAATAAAATAAAATAGAGCAGGGCTCAGCAAATGTTAAAAATAATAATAAATTTTTTAAAACATCATAAAAAAGAATTGGATGGAGTTCAAAATTCAGAAGGCTTTTGACCTGAAAATTAATTTTACTTATCATGTTTTTAAAATAAGTAAGAAATCATCTATCCTGTATTATACCCCTCTTTCTCAATCTGTTAAGGGGTATTTCAGTATTTCAGTCACGGTCTGAGGAAATACAGTCCAGTGATTATAAACGGGGACTCTTTCACTCAGATCTAGGTTAGACTGTCACCTTGACCATCTGGAGCTCAAGGACCTTGGATAAATTCACTTACTCACACAGCAAATATTAATTAAAGACTACTGTGTGCCAAGCACTGTGACTGACCTCCTTAGCCTCCATGCTCTCCTCTGTAAAATGGGAGTGATAGCTTTGCCTGAAATAGAAACATTGTCAGGATTAAATAAGATAATATATGCAAAATGCCTGGCACTCTGCCAGGTAACAGTAGTAACAATAAATGTTAGTTGTTACTGTCATTAGCATTATCATATCATCACCACCTAATATCTTCAGTCTTCGTAGAGCATTTAACACTGTTCGTTAAGTTTCCCTTCTTAACATTCTTTCTCCCTTGATTTCATGGAGATATCATTTTAGTGTTTTTAGTTTATTAATGTTTAGTTTTCACTTATTAAATTAATAAATGGAAAGGAAAACTTTCAGTGAGCGAGAGGCATAATGCGGAGAATGGTAAGTGTGCTGTGACACAGGGCGACCTGCCCAAGTTAGAAAAGCACCTCTGAGGAGAGGAGGTGGCCTGTGGGCTGAGATTTCAGAAGAGGAGCCAATCCCATGAAGATCCAGTGGGAGAGAATTCAGGAGGAGAAAATGGGTCCTACAGAAGCTCTCTGATAAGGAGGCACTTGGTTTATTCAAGGAACAGAAGTAAGTCCACAGAGAACTAGGCTTCAGATGAGCTTTGGAGCGGAAGTCAGCAGCAACCATCACACGGGGCTTTACAGGCCAGCTTCGGAAGCTCGGACTTAAGGCCAAGTAGAAAGAGACACTATTCAAGAATTTTAAGCTGTGGGCGTGAGAAGATCTGATTGACATTTTTAAGAGATCACGTTGGCTGCTCTGTGAGGAATGGATTCTAGAGAGCAGGAGTGGACGTAAAGAAACCAATGAAAAGCCTGCGTCAGCCATCCCACTGCAGGTGCTTCGAAGCAGCGAGGTGGGAGCAGAAAGAGGCAGAGACAAACAGATCCTGGATATATTTTAGAGGTCCCCGTTGACCTGACTTGCTGATAAATGGAGTGCAAAATGGGAGGCGGGAAAGAAAGAACTCATTCTTCATGCCTAGATTTCTGTTCAAGCAACTGTACAGATGGCCGTGACATTTATCAGGATGAGGAAATATCACGGAGGTACAGGCTTGGGGTGGGAAGCCCACAGTCCTGTTCCAGTCTTTGGAGTTGAAGGCATGTGAGTGGGAACATCAGGAAGCAGGTGGATGTGCAAATCTGGCGGTGCTCCCTTGGAGGGCACTAAGGGCTGCTGACATCACCTGGGGAGAACCAGGGACGGAGACGAGAAGGCCCTCAAGTCCGAGTGCTTGGGCGTTCAGTCATTTAGAGGGACAGCACCAGTAAAGAGGACAACAGGAAGCCGAGGAGTGGCCACCACTGTGAAAATGGTATCCTAAAGCAAGCGACAGAAGCAAAGTGCTTCCAGAAGAGCAGAAAGAGTCGAATGTCCGAATGGCCTTGAGGTGTCAAGGAAGACATGGCAGATGCGGCTGGGTGCTTCCACATTAGCCCCTCCCCCCTCCCTGCTAACGGACCCAGTTTTACTGAAATGTTGGTTAAATGGCAACATGTTCAAAAAGGGTGGGCCCCAGTCACAGTGTTACTACATGACATCTTATTTATTTTAGCAAATCAGTATATTTTCTGTATTTGATTATAAAATGTTAACTTAGTTTTTGAAATTTCTTTGCAAATACACTTTTTCCATTTGGCACTATGGTTTGTTGCCTGCTTAGCTGAATATTTAATGTCAGCTTATCCTAAGGCTGTCCATGTACTTTACTGAATTATTCATTTTAAGTAAAGCGCTCACTGTGTATAAGAATTTGTATTTTGGAGGTACCTGATCTATCTACAAAGAAAAATTAGGAATTACTTTATTATAAAATGCTCCTAGAAGTCTTAATCGTGTTTATTTAAAAAAAAACTTGTAATGTTAGACTTGTGTGCATGGACGTAATTAAGGTACATCATTATTGTAGTTTAAAAGTTGTACCTGATAAGACATATTTTGGTTTTACTTTATGTTTTTATTGAATGATCTATTCCCCACCCCAAGGCAAGCATGAATAAAATTAGGTTAAATGCAACATGTGGCATCGCAGTCTCTTAGAATTTGTTTCATCTATTTTATTTTATTGAGTACCGTCTGCATCTTTGGTTATACTGTTTGAAGAAAAAAAAGTTACAGGGTCATTATTGGTCCAAGCCAATAATGATAAAGGATTGGTTTAGGGGCTGATGTAAGGAGCAGGCTGTGGGGTACCTAGGGGGAAAATCTTCCATGTTAAAAAGAGCAATACAAGGAAAAAGCCACTCTGCTTCCCACCCTGTGTTTGGACAACATAATGTCTGCTGGAGCATCCGCAGCCCTCTCACCACCATCAGGGAGCCTTTGCCAACGTGATGAAGGGAGGCAGGGCAAGAAGCTGGACAAGCCCGGTTTCTCAGCAGTTTTATAGAGAAGCTGAGCCAACCCCCTGTAAAGGGAGGGGTTGGCCTTAGATAGAAGTGGACAAACTTCAACCAGAGAGGGATAAAGGCAGGATGGAGGTAGAGATGCCAGTAGTCTGGCAGACTTGGAGGGAGAAAATGAGGTGACCAATTGCTTCCTTTTTTTTTTTCCAATGATGTAGAAAATGCTCAAAATGTGAAATGTCTCTTCACATCTATCTAAAACTCTCCCTCCACTGTGCCATCTGTCCTGACCTGTGCTCTCAAATCCCTCCTCCGCACTCCCACGAAACTGTTCGTCTCTCTTCTGGAGTGTGTAGCCTGTCTTACATCATAGTTTTAATTCCCTGGGCCACCAGAATGGAGAATCCTGAAGGGCTGGGATCATCTCTTAACATCTCAGGGTCTATCACAGAGCCTGGCCCACATGTTTAAGATAAATATACTGAATATAAATGGAATCTTAATGCACTGTCATTTAGAGGGACAGCACCAGTAAAGGGGACAACAGGAAGCCGAGGAGTGGCCACCACTGTGAAAATGGTATCCTAAAGCAAGCGACAGAAGCAAAGTGCTTCCAGAAGAGCAGAAACAGTCGAATGTCCGAATGGCCTTGAGTCAACCCTTATCATTCACAGATTCTGCATTTGCAAATTCTCCTACTTACTCAAATTCATTTGTAAGCCCCAAATCAATATTCAGGGCACTTCTGTAGTCATTCATGGACATGTGCAGTGGAGCAAAAAACATGAGTCGTGCAACACGCATGTTCCCAGCTGAGGCTGAAAAGGCAATGCCTTCTTTGTGTCAGTTCTCATACTGTAAGCAGGCGTCCTTTTTGTGGTCTATTTAGTGCCAAGTTTTTCACCTTCTTGTGTTTTTTGTTGGTCATTTCATTGTTTAAAATTGCACTCAAGCATAGTGCTAAGTGCTGGCCAGTGTTCCTAAGTGCAAGGCTGGGATTGACCTTACACAGAAAATATGTGTGTCAGATAAGCTTCCATCAGGCATGAGTTAACAGTGCCACTGGCCACGAGTTCAGTGTTAATGAGTCAATGATGTATGTTAAATAAGGTGTCTTTAAACAGGAAGACACATAAAATAAGGTTATGTATTGACTAGTCTATGAAAGTGTGGGCACCAGAGGCTTGCAGGAACCTAACCCTAGATTTCCCCTAGAAGCAATGGTTCAGTAGTCACTAATTCAGTACTTCCAGAGACTTTATAGAACATAGTTACTGAAAACAACGAGAATCAACTGTATTTCATTTTGCCATCTTCCGAGAAGGGAAATTGTGGAAACAGAATGGTTTGATGAGGCTGAGATGAGCCATCAAGCCTTAGCTCTCTCTTCACGCTTCCTGGATTACTCACCAGCACCAGGATTTGTGCGGAGAGAAAGCTGCTGATTAGCAGTGAACAGCATCCCCTGAGAGCCACTAGCCTTCCTGAGAAGCATCTTGGGGCCCTGTACCCTAGCCTCTCACTCGAAGCCAGCTGGCTGGGAGATGAGGCAGAAAAGCAAGAGAGGGTAAAATGCTACCATATGTCTTAATGTTGGGTTCCCGCAGAGACTGATCCTCAGACAAAGACCTGAGTGCAGTAGCTGTTTGGGAGGTGAAGAAAGCCCCATAGGGGAGGGGAGAAGAGGGACAGGGATGGAAGGCAGCTAAGAAAACCAACAGAAAGAGCAGTGTCAGCTAGCTGTCCCTGTGGAAGAATGGAATTCTTCCCACTGTAAAACATATTCCTGGTTTCTCCCACCCAGGCCTGAAGGAACTGGGGTACTTGGAAACCAGGTCCCATCAGTCACAGGTTGAGGGCCGCTCTTGGGCTGCTCTAATTCCCCTGCACGTTCTGCCTCCCACAGGAGCAGCAAAGTAGGCTCAGTTAAGGAAAAAGGCAAATGAAAACCTGCAAGAATTGCCTGTCAAAGTGAGCCAGCTTGCACTGAAGTGGTGAGAGGGAAGGGGTAGGGATGGGCACAGGCATGTCTGCGACCTCACACAAGGCTCGCAGTCTCACGCACACTGAGACCAGCAATGGGGCCACTTCCATGAGAAATCTACAGAACAAGCACGCGACCACTACGCGAGTCCTGGGGTCTTCGTGTGCTTTCACCAAATTAGCTCATTTGGAGACCAAGTCCCACTAAGTTTTAAATCAAAGTAAGGTTTCACGGTGTTTCTTTTTTCTTTTTTTAGAGAACAGTTTGATTCTCAAAGATTTTTTTTTTTTAATTGAAGTATAGTTACTTTACAATGTTGTGTTAGTTTCTGGTGTACGGTATAGTGATGTAGTGATACGTGTGTGTGTGTGTGTGTATATATATACACACACATTCTTTTTCATTAGAGGTTACTACAAGCTATTGAATATAGTTCCCTGTGCTGTACAGTAGGACCTTGTTGTTTATCTATTCTGTATACAGTAATTTGTATCTGCTAATCCCAAACTCCTAATTTACCTTTCCCCTTTGGTAACCATAGGTTTGTTTTCTATGTCTGTGAGTCTGTTTCTGTCTTATAAGTAAGTTCATTTGTCTCAATTTTTTAGATTCCACATGTAAGTGATATCATATGGTATTTTTCTTTCTTTCTGGCTTACTTCACTTAATTATGATAATCTCTAGATCCATCCATGATACTGCAAATGGCATTTTTCATTCTTTTTTTGGCTGAGTAGTATTCATACATATATATATATATATACACACACCACAGTTTCTTTATCCAGTCACCTGTTGATGGACATTTAGGTTGCTTCCATGTCTTGGCTATTGTAAATAGTGCTGCTACGAACATTGGGGTGTATGTATCTGATGCTGAATTGTACCTTAGATGGGTAACTTTTATGTTATGTAAATTATATTTTAATAAAACTAGTATTTAAAAAAAAACAATCTGGAGTCCTCACTATGCGCAAGTTCTTTGGAAGACCTGAGCATCCAGGTTGACTGGCTAAATATTAGGATATTAACTGAAAGAACAAGCAAAGTAACTCTGGCTGCTGTGAAAAGTAAGTTACGTCTTGTGTGTTACACCCTGAGCACTGCGCCTGACACAGACCCTCAGTAGAGGGGTGCTACCAGTAACAACATGATTATCATCTATTAGGTGCCTCCTGTGTGCCTGGCACTGTGCGTCGTCCTTATGCACATCATCTCATTTAAGTCTTACAACCCTGGGGGCTGGGTGCTGTGATCACTTCTGGTTCTCAGGTGGGGAAACAGGCACAGACAGGTAAGGGGGCACCGAAGACCAGCAGCTTCGGAGTGGCAGAGCTGGGGGTGCAAATCTGAGCTCCTGCACACCTTCTCATCAAACACTTCTCACCTCCCACAGCAGCATGACCATTGTTACCATAACTGGGCATCACCAGGCTGGGTTCCCACAGTCACAAGAATTGGTTTAAAATAGAGCAGAGCAGAAACCTCCATTAGGTGCCGGCAGGATGGCTCCCACGGGTCTCTCCCAGCAACTCAGCTGAGGATCCCAGCAGAGAGAGTGCAGCTTCACTCCAGCCCGACCCTAAACTCCAGGTAAGGCACCCACAGCCCCCTGGGTGTACAGTGGACACCTCAGCCAGTCCAACCAGATGCTGCCTCCTTGAGCCCTCATGACTCAGGTTGACATCCTTGACTGCTGGTCTCAGTCTGCCCCAGCATCCCAGATGTAGCCAAGAGACTACCAGACTCATAACAAACCAACCCGAGCCCCAATTTCCCCCTATTCAGAAGACATGTAAATTTAGACACTTTGGAAATCATGTGTAGCAAAAAGCTCCCATCTGGCAGAGAGAAAAAGAGAGAGCATTTAAGTACCTAACATTTCAGCCTCTTGCAATTCCCCTGAGATTAATGTACATGTCGTCATCTTGCGGGAGACTCAAACTCCCATCAGGTCCCAGTGATACACGGATAAGCCAACGAGTCCTAATTAACAAAGGATCTTAATAAAATTTCAGTACAAACTTGGCAGTTCTGAGGCCTTTGAAATCACTTCTTTTTCTAACAGAATGTTGCTGCCTTCAGCGGGATCAACACTCATTCCCCCATGAAACTAACAAACAAAACATTTTTTCAAAGAGCAGTGTAACATCAGAAGGGCCTCGTTTTCACCCTTAGTATAAAATTTTTCGAGCCCCTTTACTTGTCCAACGTGTGCCTGAGAGAGATTTCCGAAATTCAGAGGAAGCTGACCTGAGAGTCTGTAAGAGGCTGAGAGCTCCAGCCAGGTGGTAAGTTTCAGGAGGTCGGGGAACCTGTGTTGTCCATCTCCATCCTCCAAGCCTAGGATAGTGCCAGGCACAAGGAAGGCACTTGGTAAACAGTCACTGAATAAACAGATGGACGTTTTCTCCAAGAGGCTGAATGTACACCCACATCCGTATTGTTATAAACTTACAGAGAACTCAGTTTGGAATCTTAGGACCAATATGCTCCAGGCTCCAGCAGAGCTATGGCTCTTCATTAATTCTTCTCCCCAAAGGAAGAGGAAGAAGAGCAAAGCCCCTCCCCTACGGGCATTACCACAAGAAGTAGTGTTGCCCAGCGGAGGTCAGACAAGGATGCCGATACATGCTTGGTCCCCTCTTTGCTGTCTGCGCAGGTCACTTGACCTCTCTAGACTTCAGTGTCTTCCTTTGAGAAGCCAAGGAGGGTTTAGATGTCTCAAAAGTTCCTTCCAATTTCTGAAGTGAGTTTAATGTGAACTGGACATTGACACCGTCCCGTGCCCTCATCTCTCCTCACCGCACGTTCTGCCCTCTGCTTGGACCTGTGGCATCTCTATCCCCCCCGACCCATGGCACAACCCTGTCAGTGACCAGTCTGTCCCCTACAAGGCTCAGCCCCAAAGCCTGTCTTCCACACTCCTGACTTTTCCCTTCCTCACTTTACCCCAACCCAGCAATATGTTTCCTTTTGTGTTCCACTCCCTTTGGGCCCAGGTCTCTCACAGAAGCTTGATTAACTTGGCTGTACTATCACATAACTGAGAGTTCACGTGTTATCCAGAGGAAATACATTTGCATTTTAACAAGATGTGTTCTGGAGATGAGGTTTTAATCCGTATCTCTATAAAAATGCATTGATCATGGGATATCATAAAACATGATTATGCACCTGTCTCTATGGCTAGACTGTGACTCTACTGGGTATAAAACCTCAGGTCCTTTTCATCTGTCTGTGTCTAGTGCCTAGCCCCATTTCTGCAGTCACTAACACACCAAATATTTATGGAATAACCCCAAGGATGGATGAAAGGCTGCAGATGAACAGAGTAACTGATGGATTTTAGGCAATCTGATAGTCACAGCAAGGAGTGTTGTGGGTCAGCTGCAGACAGGGACGTATAGGGCTCCTCAAGTCCCACCCCCTGTGGCTGTCGGCTCCCCTTCTCTTTAGAACTGAGTCTGAATGCAGAGATTATTGCCTGACGAGAAGGCATTCATGCTCCTACAGAAGCTGTGTTCTCACCCCGCCAGAGAAAGGGACCAGCACATCACAGCCTCTCATTAATTCAGGCTCTGGGAAGGCCTCCCGAGCCACAAGGACTCGGCAAGCAGGGGGTCCCATTATAGTCAAAGGAGAAATATCCCAATGTCACAGCACCTCCCAACACTCCAGGAACAAAGTGACGGCGGGCATGGAGGAGGCGCTGGCAATATTTATGAGGCCCATTGTGCTACACGGAGAGCTGAATGCTTCCAAAAGGTGTCTGGGGTACAAAACATTGGAGGCACCGTAGTTTTTGGTTTATTGATTCACTGACTCCAGATATGTAAACTGTCACCGAATCAAGGGCCACGTGACAAACCTAGAGAAAAGACTGAAAAGATTACATTAATGAACAGAGGGTGAAAGATACACCTCCGAGTGCAGCCAGAAGTTTGGAATTGGTTACTGAAAACCAAAGACAACAAGAAGAGGCTTTTTTGCCCACCTACATATTTTTCAAAAATTCCTGGGATTCCTATAAGAAGACACAGAGCTCCCCAGTTGAGTCCCACTCCCAGAACCATGCCTGGCACACAGTAAGTATCCTCCATAAACATTTGCTGAACCAGTCCTTCCATTTATAAGTGGTTTAGATAATCTTTAAAATACACATCTTATAGTGTCATCCCTCCTGCTTCAAACAGTTCGGTACTTTCCCATTATTTTCAGGAAAGAAAAAATACTACTTCATATGACCTACTATGCTCTGGATCAACTGGCCGCCACCCACCTCCCCACCCTTGTGCCACCATGAGGCCACATGTCATGTTCTAGACAAGACCACAGTCCCAGTTTCCTGGCCAGAGACCAGTGGTCTCTTTACTGTCCCTCGCTGGCTTTCTCTGTTCTTTTATAACACATCCCTCCAAAATCTAAGATCTAAGCCAGACGGTAAGTGCACAAAGCTTATTCAAAACAATGAGTGCTGGGAGCCACCACCATTATGCACAAGTACAGTTTAATCTAGAGGACGTACACTCCGTGACTAGGACCAATTTCTCATAGTAAAAATGGAAACATGAGGACATTATGTGTATGTGGCTTAGCCTGGGTCATAGTGAGTTTGTTGTAGGTCCAGGAATTGGAGATGGGGCCCGAGGAAGTGAAGAAATCAGTCAGAAGTTAAAATCACCAGTGTAGAGTCACCCTGAGAGTCAGTCACTGTTTGGGGGTGAGGGTGGGGGGTCGAGGCAGAGGGTGGAGGTAGTTCCTGGAGGAAGGACTAAAGGGGTAAAAAACAGAACCGGAGGGTGGGTACAATGGCATATCTGCATCCTGGAATTCTTCAGCCCAGTGGTTGCTATGGTTACAGACGCCATGAGAGTTGGCTCTGGAATGTGACGGGCCCTCGGGCAGCCTCATTCAACCCACTCTCACCGTGTCCTAGGGCCTCTATTTGCCATTTCGTGGGGGAAGCGACATAGTCCACAAAGCCCATGGTGGCACTCAAAAGACACTGTGTTCACTCTCCTCTGCCCAGGACACAGGAGCTCCAGAACCGTCCTCACACTATACAATCACCTCAGGAATAGTCCAGGCACGCAGTGTTTGGAAATGTGGGAACCTCCCAGGCTTCAAATGCATCTTGCTTCCTGGAAATCATTTTCTCTTCAAGAATGTTCAGGAAAAGTAACAAAGTGGTAATATATATATATATATATATATATATATATATATATATATATGTTGACTCCAATTTTGACAGAGAGAGGCTTCTCCCTGTGAGCCAGGCCATCACCTCAGGCACATGTCCCTGCCATCTTGGCTACATTCTGTCTTGTGCGTCCCTCACACCATACAGACACCCATTCCCTGACACTCCTACTGCCCAGCCTGCGGGATGACCTGCTCTTCTGGCTTTATCTAAGGAGGCTGGCTTTCAGTCCTGGAATGTGTAAAGGAAGTGGGTTGTCAAAGAAGGGCCATCTGTAAAAAAAAAAGTGGGCCCTGGAGTTGTCAACCTCTGGTTTCACAGTGAGAAGAAATAGGGTATACGGTGCAGTCCTTTTTTTTTTTTTTTTTTTTTTTTTTTTTTGGTTGAGGGTGGTAGTTAAGTTTATTTATTCTTAGAGGAGATACTGGGGATTGAACCCAGGACCTTATGCATGCTAAGTATGCCCTCTACCACTTAAGCTATACCCACCCCGCCTCGTGCAGTCATTTTTTTAGTGAATTCTTTATAGATCTACACATAGCTTAGTGTCCACCCAAGACAGGTTCAATAGATGCTTTTTGTATTTGAACAACCTGTGTAGACTGGTTGGTTTACTAGGATGTAGTATAAGACCATCTATTCATATTGTATATAAATCATCATCATACACACTGTCTTTCTAAAACACCAGTTCAAGCAGTGGATGGTAAGAGGGGTAAGTGGAGTTCAATGGCTCACGTTCTGTGGGTAAGTGGGAAACAAAAATCAACCTGGTTTCTGCACTGCAGACTTATCAGGGGAGGTGTATGACATAGAGGTGAGAGCTCCAGCATTAACAACCCCCGGCGTCAAGTCACAGAGCTCCAAGGTAACTTTGGGCAAGTTGCTTAAGCTCTGCGGTCCTCAGCCTCCTCACTGAATCATTTCACCTGTGTCTTTGAACTATTAAGAGGACTATACGAGATTACGACTCTAAAGTACTTTGCACTGTGCCTACCACTTAGTACATAGTCAAAAAGCAATAGGGGGAAATGTTTATGGTGATTTTAAATATGTCCTCAAATTCTTTGACATCCCCCCTTCCAAAGTAAGCTTAATTACCTCTCCTCCTCAAATGTGGACTAAATTTAGTGACTCCCATCTAATGAAAAGAATGAGGTAGCAAGTCCATTTGCAACAACATGGATGGAACTTGAGGACATTGTGCTAAGTGAAATAAGTCAGAGAAAGACAAATACTGGGTGATCTCACATATATATGGGATCTAAAAAAAACCAAACTCATAGAAACAGAGAACAGATTGGAGATTACCACAGGCAGGGGCTGGGGAGTGGGCAAAATGAGTAAAGGTGACCAAAAGATACAAACTTCCAGCCATAAGATAAGTAAGTCCCAGGGGTGAAATGTACAGCATGGTGACTATAGTTAACAACACTGTATTGTGTATTTGAAAGTTACTAAGAGAGTAGATCTTAAAAGTTCTCATCATTTAAAAAAATTGTAACTATGTGAAGTGATGGATGTTGACTAAACTTATTACAGTAATCATTTGACAATAGATAAAGTTATCAAATTATAATGTTATACATCTAAAATCAATACAGTGTTTTATGCCAATTATAACTCAACAAAACTGGAAGAAAAAAAATAGTAGTGTGGTGGTAGTAACAATATATGATTTCTGAGGTTAGGTCATAAAAGGCTTTCAACTCCACCTTGCTCTCTCTTGAAGGGCTTACTCTGGAGGAAGCCAGCCACATTATGAGAATACTCAAGCAGCCTGCAGAGAGGTTCACATTGGCAGGAAATGAGGTCTCTCCCCAACAAACAGCAACAATTTGTAAGTCACAGGAGCAAGCCATCTCAGAAGCAGATCCCCCCAGTCCCAATCAAGCTCTTCAATGACAGCAGCCCCAGCCAACATATGACCACAACCTCTGAGTGACTCTTAGTCAGACCACCAAGATAATCTGTTCCTGAATTCCTAGTCCATAGAAACTGTGAGATAATAAACATTTAGCATTGATTCAAGTCACCAAATGTTGGGGATATTTGTTACACAGCAATACTGACTCTCCAGGAAGGAAAGCACACATCATTCTGTAACCTGACATGACCATGAAACCATTTTTTTTTCACAGAGCATCTGATGAGACTAGTTTGTATCTCATGAAACACATTTTGGGAAATGCTGGTCTAGAACCTAAGTTTAAAAAGTTTGTTCACATTTACTATCTCATTTGATCATCTCAGCAAATGTGAAGCAAGCGTGACTGTGCTCTTTATTTCACCCGGGAGAAAACTAAGGCTCCGAAGGGTTAAGTGACTTGCCCCAGACCACACAGCCAATAAAATTGGTAGAACAATAACTTAGACTCAAGTATTATGATTCCAAACTATGTTTTTCCTCTGTTCTTTTCTCTGGTTTGACCAGAACAGCCCAGGTTTTTTAAACCTGGCATAAGAATATGGGGAGCCTAAAAGAGCCCCAGGAAGGAGGGGGCTCGGGAATAGGCCACCCTCCCAAATGATGCGGACAGCAGACCAGTTGCTTCTGAAGAGGCTGGGAGCTGGAGCCTTCCCTGACTTCTGCACAACAGGGGCCCTGCACCTGTGATAACATGACGCAGGTACCACTCAGGGGGCCCTTATGACATGACACCACTCTTTTGAGAGCTTTGCATTTATCACTTCATTTAATCTACAAAACAAACCAAGGATGTAGAGGCTGTCACCATCTCCACCTTACAGATGAGGAGGCCAGTTCACAAAGAAACAAAGTAATTTGCCCAAATCAGCCACTAGGCAGTGATGTAGCTCAAACTGGGACCCAGGCGATCTAAGACGTCAGGCATGAAGGGACCTTAGCGATGAACATCCCAGCTCTCTCCTTTTCCATAAGAGTGGCAGAGCTGGCACTGGAACCTACATCCCCCCACCCTAGGCTCCTATGATGTACAGAGGGTGGCAGCCAGCCCAGAGGCTAGGTTAAATGAACATAACATGCATATATGCCTGTCAAGCTATTTTAAGGAGGTATATGCTGAACCAGATCTACTCTAACTACTTCCCACGTGGCCTCAGATTCCACTATGAGAAATGAATGCCTTTGGCCTTAGAGCAACATTCTCAACCGGTGGCGTGAATGTTCAATGGCCCAATAGCACGTGGTCCTGAGAATCTCTGTTCAGCCTGTCAGGCTCACGTCACGTTAAATTTGGTAAGGTACACTATTTGTCTTTATCCTGCTAAAATATTTGATGTGTTATTCTGACAACCCACAGGACTGCTTACATATTAGAATCTCATTTCCTGGTAGTAAAACTGTTGCTAGTTCATATGTCAGAATTACCAATATTGGCATCTTAGCCCATTCTGCAGAGGGCACCGTGATTTTCAGATTCTCCTCCATCACTTGAGCAAATCTTGCAATGAGTATCCGTTTTTAAACTGTAGACAGAACCACCACCCCAACATTGGGTAGTTGAATGAAAACAGGATCCTTTGCATAAGAGACAGCAATTGAGATCAGAGCTCTGTAGAAATCAGGGTGGAACAGTGGGGGAGTGGGGAGAATGAAAGGAAGTAGGGAAAAAGGAAGGGAGGGAGGCATAAGGAAGTTTCCTGTGATCACGTGATTTGTGTGTGGCAGTGGTTGACTCTACAAATCCTATGCTTCGTCAGATTCTACTCTGCTTCAAGGTTCCCTCCATGGAAAAAGAAAGTACAGTTATTGGTGGAACAGAAACTGGAATCCCCTGAAATCCTGCCCACCTACCCCTCCATACAACATCTTATACCCATCACTCCCTGTTTCCCGGCTCTGGGAATAGTGTAAAAAGAGAAAGCATTTCCCCTCATGACCACGCCCTCTCCTGTCGATGGTTCTGGCCCTCAGTACACCCCACCCCAACCCTAAATAGAGGATTAGAACATCAGATTTCATTTTCAATTCATAGTACCCAATCCAGACACTTATGAGGGGAAAAAAAAAATCTCAAACTGTGTCTGCAAACCACAAATAAATGTGCTAGGAAGTAAATATGAGGTTCTTGTTTCTCCATCCTCAGTAACAGTAATGAGTCTGACACAGTAAAGTCTCCTCTGAGAGTACCACGAGGACCAGAGCCCGGAAGTGGACAGTCCCTCTGACCTATGTAAGAAACCTGCCAGGGGGGTGTAACCAACGTGGTGCTGGTGCCACGCTGAGGGAGATTCCATAACCAAGTCATGCAGAGTGGAGCCCCTCACCAACTCTAACCCGACTGGATGGTCCAGTAAGTGCCCTTTATAACAGATTCTGAGGACAGCAGAGATGGTCACTTGCCACTTCAGCCAAGGGAGCTGTCCAAACTGAAACTTCTTAATCAGCTTTCAGCAAAATGGCTTATTCTACTTCTTCATTAAACTCTCTAACTCCCCGTGGACTAAAAGCAAAATGAATCCACTACCTCGAAAACCTTTTCTCTTGCCAACAGTGGGCCCCTAGCACGGTGCCTGTGTTAAATACCATATCTCAGTTGTCGGTAAAATTTCCTAATTTGGGGCAAGATGGGAATTGGTTTTTAAATGCATCTGATTTAAGAAGATGCTCTTTTAGAGGCTGCTATGGATTCAATTGTGTCCCGTCCCCCTTCCCCCCCACCAAAATTCATACATTGAAACCTTAAATTGGAGATAGGGGCTTTCGGAGGTAATTAAGGTTAATTGAGGTCATAAAGGTGGAGCTCCAATTCAAGAGGGCTGGCGCCCTTTAAGAAGAAGAGACAACAGTGCACTCTCACCACCATGGGAGGGCATGGCAAGAAGGCAGCCATTTGCAACCCAAGAAGAGAACTCTCACCAGACACCAACGCTGCTAGCATCTTGGTTTTGGACTTCCAGTCTTCAAAACTGTGATAAAATGAACTTCTGTTGCTCAAGCCACTCATTCTATAGTATTTTGTTATGACAGTCTGAGCAGACTCACCCAGAGCCAAAGTACAGATGTTTTAGAACAGCAAAGTCAACCTGCCCAGTGTTCTTTCTACTCAGTGATCACGGGGATTGGCAAAAGGGTGATGCAGTTCCCCCAGGCACTGCTGGAAAAGAAGCCTGAACCAAGTCTTGGCCCAGACAGTCTTTGGAACATCTTTCCTCTTTACTTTCTAGGATAATTGTGGTGACTTTGGCACATTATTAATCCCTTTTGGAAAGCTGATCTCCTGAAAGTTGGATATTAAATCAAAATAGATGATTTTCTTTCCAGAAGAGCTAAGCTATACAAATGTGTGTTTGAAAACACATTAATAAAGTTGCACTCAAGTGACCTTACAAGTTGAGTGTGGCTCATATTCGTAAGAGACAAGAATTCTCTTTTCAGCCAGAGGAGCAGAAGCGGGATCCCAGGGTCTTCAACTGAACTCATGGGGTAAAGTGTAAGGACAACCTGCGGAAAACAGCATCGCCGAAGGACTCACTGATCAACCGAGAGCCTTCTTACTCTAAATCTCTCAGAGAAACCTCTGAATACCCTTTCGGATAGGAAGGAGTGGGAGAGCATGGAATGAACGAAAATCCTGGAAAGGAGGAAAATTGCCCTGGATGTAAGCATCAGAAGGCCTGGGCTGGTTTCAGCTCTGTCTGTTTGCGGCCTTGGACCCACAGATAAGTCCTTTACTTGTTCTGTTCCCGTTTGTAAATCTACGACTCCAATACTGACCAAAATAGGGTTGTTTAAAGAACAAATGAGGTAATTTGTAAAAAGCGTCCTGTAAACTGAAGGGTGATATACACATACAATACAGGCCTCTCTGGAATTTTGCATTAAACTGTGCTTTGAAAATGCAGCTTTAAAAAAAAAAATCCAGCTCCAGCTCTAAGGCTTTGCTTCTTTCTTAAGTGGAATACCTAAAAAGAGCTACACACCATTGACCAATGAAAGCCAAATTATTAATTGGACACCAACCATGACTTTGTCAGGCTCCATCTGCCCAACCACTTGCCCCCACCTCCCCGGCTCCTGGTGAAGGGAGAACAGAAGGAAAACAGTCTCTTGGAGGCTCTGCAGAGCTGGGAGCTTGCAAGGATATCCCATTATTTAGGGGTGTTCTTATCCTATTCTTATGTGTACTTTGCCATTTGTAGCTTCAAATAGTGCTGGAATTTCCATCATGCATAAAGCCTTAGAGATCCTGTTTGATCCATCCCTACATCCCTACAAACATTTAGAAAAAAGTTATTGAGCTTCCACTAGGTGCCAGGCACCACCCAGGGCATTGCAAATAGGACAGTGAACAAGGCAGGGAAATTCCTGGTTGGTCTGTCCTAGCAGCGAGGGAGGCTGGCATCAAATGTGACCCATGAGCAAGTAAGATGGTTTCAGATCATGACAAGTACCAGGAAGACAACTGAGCAGGTGACATAATAGAAAGTGACAGACCTGGGGAATGAGGCAAGGTCTTCAGATGGGACAAGGAAGCCCTTGCTAACAAGGTGATATTTGAACTGAGATGGAAAGGATGGAAAGGAGTCAGCCATGCCAACATACATTTATAAGTAATGGAAAATGTAAGTGCAAAGGCCCTGAGACAGGAACACATCTGATCTATTTGAGGAACAACATGAAGCCAAGTGGTCCAAAGGTCAGATCAAGGGGGATGTTGAAAAGACAGGGTCAAAGACGCCATGTCAATGGCCTCCTTGAACATGGGAGGAAAGTGAAGCTCAGAGAGGCTAAGTGAGCAGCCCAAAGTCACACAGCTCATTACTGCTACAGCTCATTTTAGAAACTAATTCTTTTGCCCCCAAATTCAGAGTGTTTTATGCCCTATTGATCTGCTTGCCTCAATTTGTGGAGGTACTGTTTGCTGATCTGATTAATTTTTGAAGCCCTTAACATACATAAAAGCAGCTAGCCAATCCCAATTTTCAGCAGGAAATCATCAACAAGTGGTCACAGTGATTTAAAATGCACATAAGTTCTGCTCTGAAAGCCAAGACTACTTTTATGTAGTCCTCCACAAACAGCCACTGTGTTTGAAGGCTTAGCTTTACAAATATGAAAGAAGGCCATCGCTCACCGGAGAATAATCAATTTACCCTTAGGTCTTATTTTTGCACCTAAACCTCTTAACAGCACTTTGCCTAATTCACCCAAGTGCAATCAAAAACAATCTGTTCTCCAACCACCTTCGTTTTGTGCTATTAAATGGCAGGTAGTGGGGCTGCAAGCAAAACATCATAATTACAACTTCCTTCCAAAATCTGTGAGCACAGCTGCCTGAAGGTACAAGTCTGTTAACACCCAAATCCTAAGAAACTGTCCCTCCTCTTTTCTGTTATAACGCTAAGGTTCCCCTTCATCTTTCCCTTACCAAACATATTTGATCTATGTAAACTCAAACTTCCAAAGAACAGCCCCAGTGTCTGTCCAGTGGCCAGTAACTGGCACCCTCCGCCTTCCCCCCACCCACAGGTTGGAGAGCCGCTGTTTGGCTAGATGAGTTCATGGAGAAAGAAATGAGTGAGTGATTCACTGCCTCACTCTTCTCCACCCCTCCCCCTTCTCCTCCTCCTCCTCTCTCTTATTCTCTTCCTCCTAGAAACAATCTTCTCCAGTCCCTGAGCTCTGAGAACCTCACCAGGCAGCAGCCAGAGGTCCCAGGAGACAGACTGGAAGAGTGTTAAAGGGCCCATATTCTAGTCTAACCCCACCACCTAGTAGCTGTGTGACCTTGGATAATTTACTCAACTTCTCTGTTTCCCAATTCCCTCACCTATAAATTTAGGATCATATCTTCCTTCTAAGATTAAATCAAGATTAAATAAATTAACCTTCTGGTTAAATAATAATGAATAATTTAATCAATTCATTAATATATGTGAGGCACTAGACACTGCCTGGCACAGAATTCTATACCGGTGTGAGATCTGGCACCCTGATGTCCCGTTCTCCTCCTGCCTCCAGCCCCTGCCTACGAAAGACTGTTGTCACCCCTCCAACTCCAGGAACAACTGTGCCTGAAGTCAGAGCACATTACTGGAAGGCAGCTCAGTGGCGTCCTTATGGCAGTCAAGTGTCAAATGGGGACAATGACAGATAAGTATTGTGAAAATAACTGTACATAAAACACCTGGCAGGCAATGATTGCTCATTGAATGCTGGGGGTTTTATTGGGTTTTTTTTTTTCATTTTTAGCACCATTGGTTGTGACTCGAGATACTACTTGCATGTTTCTTCACTGTTTCAGGCTGTAAAATATGGGATTTATCTGTATTTATCACTGTGACATAAATAGATAGAATGATGATTATATAGAAATGTATTTGAAAAGCCAAGGCAAGCTTCACAAAATCAGCCCCACAGCCCTCCCTAGCAGAGCTCCTTGGAGATACTGAGCTGACTCTAGACAACTGCCCACTTGACCATCCTCTTCGATGTCTCAGGGACGTCTCCCACTCGACAAGTCCTGGGATGAACTCCTGAGTTTTCCCTTAACACCAGTCCCGCCCTGGCTGCCTTCCCAGTCATTCTGAATACTCCACCTCCACCCTTCATTCACACAAAGCCTATAGATTCTGTACTCTCCCTAGCTCCCTACTTCATCCATTTCTCCATCCCTGCAGCCACCACCCTGGTCCACACCACTATCGTATCTGGTCCCTCACATCTACAAGAGGGCCACATAGCACTTGTTTTGAAACTTAGTTCAGATCATGTCACTCCTCAGCTTGAAACACTTCAATGGCTTAAGATAAAGACTACTCTGCAAATCCCCCAATCCACAGCCCCAGCCTACCAGCAGCAACACGAAGCTCTGGGATCTGACCCCGTGGATTCACCAGCCACATCTCAAAACCTCTTGCTCTCTGCTCCAGATATGGAAACTTCCTTTCAGTTTCAAATACACATGTTCCCTCTGTCTCAGGGCCTTTGCGCTTGCTGTTTCCTCTTCTGCCAGTCCCCTCTTCATTACCCAGTTAGTCCCTACATATCCTCCAGTTCTCAGAACAAAAGACTATCTTCCCTGACTGCCCATCTCCCCTGGTTTTCATCAGTCTCTCCTATCAGACACTTTCTTAAAACCTTGATGCTCTTTTTTGGAACATATATAAACTTGTAATTATAAACTCTGGGCAATGACTGATTTAGGTCTGTCTCTCTGACTATAAACTCCAAGAAGGCAGTTTTTGTCTGTACTATTCTGACTGTATTTCCTGTGCCTGAGGCAGCATTTGATTTGTAGTAGATGTTCGATAAATATGTATTGCAGGGATTCCTCCCCCCCCCCCAAAAAAGCAAACAAACAGAAAAAAAAAAGGCACGCTTCCATATTTCCAGAGATTTAGAGGCAAAATAGAAGGTCTAGGTTCTATTTAAGGTAGAACAGCTTCAGTGTTGAGAATAGGCAACATCTCTTCACTGTCTTCAGTACCCAGTTTCCAAGACATTTACTCAACGAATGACTGGGTTTCCTCTTTTCCAATTTGGAGAAAAGAAGAAATACACTCACAGAGAACACTGAACACACACATCAAATAAAGAAATTCAACCCCAAGTCGCTCAGAGGCTTTGCCTTGCCCAACTCAGCCTTCAGATGAGCTAAGAGAAATGCTTGTCAAAAGCATGACAAAAGCAAAAGCATTCTTGTCAAAACTGGACACGAGGTTTCAACTTGTTCTTCTCCCACACTGATCACTCAGGAGGAGTAACATCTGTATGCTAATTACAGGCAGTGGCCAATGCCAGGCACAGAAACCTGTCTAAATCACTCCCTTTTGCGCTGAAGGGACACCGTCCAACAGTCCTAAGAGCTTGCAAACGATACTGTTAACTCAGGCGGGCACACTCCCGCCTCCCCAGCCCTTACCAGCCCCACCCTTCTCGAAAACCACTCCCCCCTCCCGCTTCTACTCCGATCTGAGCCAAACTAGCTGCCTGGTTTGGTAGTAAGATTGCACGAAGATTCAGAAGGCCCCGTGGGCTTCATTATTCCGCATGCCATAGAGAAGGGCCACCTCCAGGGACTGTTGCTGCAGAGCTGAGTCCCACTTGCTGCCAGGAAACCTCTCCCACTGAGGACACCCTGGGCAGGAGGTGCATCTCCAGGTCCAGGGGGAGGCACCCCACCCACTTGCCAGAGACAAAGATCACCAGAAACAAAGGACACACACACACACATACACACACACTCGAACACACAAAGTCAGAAGCAAATACCGACACTTGGTGCAATTTCAAGCCAAACACCAAGCTTGGTGTATCTTTAAATAGGTTTTAAAACAAAACCAGGAGGGACAATGATTATGTGATAATGACAGGCGCTATCCAGTTTTGGAACCCACGCTGCCTCCGCCCTCCCACCGGCACCGCAGTTCCCAGGCGCATTTTCCAGCCTCAGGACACACGCTGCCAGGAGCTTCCACTCATGGAGGCGCGCACACGCGGGAGATGGAGGCCGGGTGAGGGCGGTCAAAAGTAGGAAATACCAACCTTTAGGATCCCAGTTCACCTGTTTTCTTGGAGTCTCGATTGGAAATTTCATTGCTCCGTTGCCCAGAAGGGGAGGAAATGAAAAGAATCACAATAATAATAAAGTCCTCAAGCTTTACACGCCTCGGTACAGCAGTCCAACAAAACAATTTCCAAGGATGGGGGAGCCTTGGACTGGCTCGTGGAAGAACCCCAGAGAAAGGACAGTGGAAAATATTTGGCTTAGGAGAGAACTGGAGACTGCTTGGGTGTTTGCACCGGTTGAGGGGTGCGGAAAAAGGAAAAGTAAGACCGGCGAGGGCTGGATGCAGAGGGAGGCTCGGGAAGATGAAAGACCCAAGCAGCTTCCCAAACGCGGTGCTGGCAGGTTGGGGACTGAGGAGCCGGAGGGACGACGCGAGGGAGAAGCCCACTGCAGTGTCACTCCAGCCCCCGAAGGCGTGTGCTCACACACTCCGGCACACACACACTCGCACACACTCGCCCGGGCGCGCGCTTGGGCGGGCACGTCGGCTTCGCTCGGCCGCGCTGAGCGCACAAGCCCCACCCCGGCCGCGGCTCCTCGCCCCCGGGCGACGCCCCCCGCTCCCCACCCCCCGAAAGCCATTGGACGTAGGGGTGGCGCGGCACCCGGGGAGCGCGCGGCGAGGGCGACCCTCCCCGCCGCGCGCCGCTGAAGCCGCGCCGCGCGGGAGGGCGCGCAGTGGGTGGAGGCGCCTGACGGGAGAGGCGCGCTCGGCCCCCTGCGCCCAGCCTGGGGCAGCGGCCGCCTGCAGACTTGCCCGCGCAGCGGCGGGAGGTGTCGTGGGCGCGGCGGCCTGGAAGCCGCCGTGAGGCGGGGACCGGGAGGCAGGCGCGCCGCTACTTACTGGCTCTGCCGGCCGGCGGGCGGGCGCGGAGGCGGCCGCGGCGCGCTCCGTGGAGTTGCAGCCGGAGACACGCTTGGCTGGCCTGGAAGGCGCTGCAGGAGGCGGAGGAAGGGCCGCGGCGGCCCCCCTGCGGACCTCTGCCCCTGGGATGACCTCCTGGCACCGCTCCCACCCTGGGTGCACCCCCACCTTCTTTTCTCACTTCATGGTTTCTCTCCAGTTCCCTCCCGCTCTTGGTCTCCCGCCTGCGCCCCGAACCCACGTCCCCAGCGCGCTCGGAGGAGGCCGGTGCCAGCCATGAGCCTTTTGTTCTGGGACCGCTCCGCGTCGGCCGCGCTCTCCCCGCCCGGGCAAGCCCGCTCCCCAGGCGCCGCCTGGTCCCTTCCCCAGCTACCGGCAGCCCGGCTGGGGCCGCAGCTCGGAGGCCCCGGAGAGGGCTGGAGCCAGGCGTCGCGGTCCCTGTGGAAAGGGGAGTTGCCAAGACCTGGCGGCCCCGGGAGCCCGAGGGCCCGGCAGGGGCAGGTGCAAAGGAACCCCAGACATGTTCTCGGAAAGAAGCTAAACCTGGCTCGTTCCCGGTTCCCTGACTCTCTCTGCCCTCCGCCCCCGCCCCGAAGCCGCACAGGGGCTTCCTGCGGTGGGACCTCAGCCTCCCGAAGAACCTGGTGGTGTCGAGATGCTCTTCAATAGGTTACTCGAAGTACCAGTATAAATAATGTTTACAAATTACTTCGGATGCCTAGCAACGGAGACTTGCGCATAGTAGATGCTCAAGAAATACTTGCTAGACGAAGGCATGAACGGCAGGAAGCAGTGTTGGACATGAAGTAGTTTATGTTACTGTCCACTCACTGTCCATTTTACATGTATCTTGAACCCTGTCTATGTGCCATCACTGTGCTAGGTGCTGGAGATCTGGCAAAGAACAAGACTGAGATGGACCTTGCCTTCATGAGGCTTACTGTCTAGTGCCATGAGGTGGGGTTAGATCATCCTTGACTTTACTTAAGAAAGTGACTGTCAACCTTATTCCCAAGACGGCCTGCTATGGCCCTAATTGCCTACACGAGCGGTTGCTCTCAGAATGCATGCCGCTCTAGGGCACCTTGAGGCTTCTGGGGGACCCTGTGTCAGCAGCATCCCCCACTATCACATCCATGTCTCTGAGATCCAGGGCAAGATCCCTGGAGATCCACTGTGATCTATGAAAAGAGTTGGCAAGTGCTTTGTCACTGACCCTACAGGCTGACCCTACAGGGAGTTCTCTGCAGACTCTGTTTAGGCTAATCTAATGGTGCTATTCTGACCTCTCAAACCTTCAGGCAGGTGCAAGTTTCCCAGGTGCTTCAGAGTCACCTTCTCTGGAACTCCATTTCCACACTTTGTTTCCCCCTACTAAAAGGCTGAGAAGATGGATGAGACAGGGAAATAAGACAAAGAATTGCTGCTTTTCCAGCCATGCCCCGAGAGACACACCAGTGTGTATGTGAATTCTGCTCCAGAACCCAAAGGGAGCTGCTTCTAAGTTCCTGCGAGAGCCTTCAGAGCCTCACTCTGTCTCCTCCTCCACTGCTCAGTGGCGGAAGGGTGCCAGCCCAGCAACTGCAATGCAATGTTATTACCTGCATCAGAGTCGGAGAGACGTCTCCACAAAGAAAAATACCCTCTCTCCTGAATCCTCTGAGGATGGGAAGGCAAGACTGGTGTTTACCAACTGCCCCTTCACTTTCTCGTATTTCTCTCCATTCATCTTCCTGACATCATGTGGAAGAAGCTTTAGCCTCGTGTTGCAGATGAGAAGATCAAGGCTCAGAGAGGTAAAGGAACACACCCAAGGTCACAACACGGAGATTCACACCCAAGTCTGGTCCCTGGACCTATGAGTCTGACCCTGAAGCTGTCATATGGGTCCTTTTGGGTAATGAAGATCTGAGTACTGTATTTTCTAAGACTCTAGCCCCACCTCCCTTGCAAAATGAATTGGACTAAACTGGTTCACTTGGGTCTATATCAGGGAATTAGTTCACTGCCCAAGGCAAATTCCCATGGCACAAAATGCAGCCTTAGGGTACATCATTCAGCCAATCAACAAACATTTATTGAGCATCCCTTGTGTACAAGACAGTTTGCAGGGTTTTTGTCAGAAGTTATTTTGGCCCCTGGAGAACCTCCCCCAGAAAAGCATCAATTTTGGGGGGAGCTGGGCGGTTTGGGATGGACCTATAGGAATGAGGGAGTAGGATCAGGGGTCTGGAGTTCCTGATGCGAGTTAAAGACTTGCACTAATCATTGGCCCTTGGGATCATCTCTCTGCTAAATCACTCCCCCTCCCCCCTCCCTAACCTTTGGGGCTTCTCTCACTTCCAATTTCGTTTTTCCTTCTAAGAATGTGGACAAAGACAAGTTTGTGGAGGGGGAATCCACCAAAATTAATTAATCAGTTAATTAGTTAATCCCAGCACCCCCTCCCCTAACATGCCTAAAATCAAGCTCTACTCCTAAACTGCGTATTTGGATAGACTGCGGGGCGGCGAGAGGGGGGGTTCGGAAAGGAAGCCGGCAGGGAGGGGAGCCCCCTCCCAAGAAAAACAACTTAGCACATTAACCCTTTGTGCTACTGCAGTCCCCTTCCATCAGCCTTAAATTCTGTTCCTTCGTTATTACAGACTAGATTCCACTCACCCCAGGAAGGAGGGAAGAAGTGGTGTGTGGAGAGAAGAAACATCCAGTAATGATGCCGCGCCAAGTGGTTCCCTCTCCTGTGTCGCCGCAACTTCCATGGCTATTGCTGCGGGCCGGTTAAGTGTAGAGGAAAGAGACCGTCTCGGGTTCCTGCGGCAGGAAAACAAAGCATCGTGGCGCTCAGTCTCTGCACCCGCCGAGCCCGCCAGCAGCCCCGGGCTGGCGGCCGCGGCGTCCTGGGCGCATGCAGCGGTAAAGGGCGCCGTTCCTTGCCGGGGATGCGTTGCTGCGGGCGGCCCGAGTCTCTGCAGTTCAGACCCTGCAATAGTTGCGGCACCACTTTACTGAATGCCGTGTGGCCCCGCGCGAAAGGGCTGGGGAAGCCCGAAAACCCCAGTCATCTCCCTCGAGGAAGTTTCCCGCTAGTTGGTGGCTCCTTTACCCTCCTGCCAACGCCGCAGCCCGGGATGGGTGTGAGGGCAGAGGGGTGCTGCCTGCCGCGTGGGGAGCCAGCCTCTCCGAGTGGCTGGCAAAGAACAGCTTCTCCAGAGAAGAGTTGAACACGGATTCCGGGGTGAGGCAGGAGAAAGTCCGGGACAGCGAATCGCAGGGAGTGATGGAGCAGCCTGGGGAATCCTGCTTAGTGCTGGTTCGGCAAACAGAAGGGGGAGGACAGAGCTGATTCGAACCTACTTTGAATCATGAATATCAGAATGAGTCCATTAATCTGCCTTGGATTTTCTTCCTTTTGGTTTCATCATTCCTCCCTGAGGTCCTGAAGAAATCACAGTCTTCCGTGATCTTCCTTACTCCCAAGATACCTCCAAGTCCGCTTCTCAAAAGAACTGCAGAGAAACTTCCAGGTCATTTTGTGAGGGTATCTCTACACACACACACACACACACACACACACACACACACACACACACACACACACACAATGTATACCTACTCAGTGGTAAAACTGAGTTTTATGCATCAGTGTTGACTTAAACTTCTCCAACCAGAAATATTTTCTTTCCCCAGCGAAGTTTCCACTTCGTTCGCAGCATTTAATCATTCCTACATTTGTCTTCATGTCCCAACCAGCATCTGCAAAACACACCCTTAAATATATGTTGCTCTAATCTTAGGCTCTGCTTTTGGCTTGGAAAAGCTGGAGACACATCAGCAACTAAAGGGCAAGTGGGTGTCACATGTCATACTGCTCAATCACAAACGCTCTGTGGGTAAATCCTACGGATTTATTTAGGTGACTGCAGCCCCTGATTGGGGATAAATGAAGACAACACACTAAGAACTCCAAAGAAGTTGTAATTAAAGCACCAGGCTGATGAACATGTTTCATAACCAGGAACTGCATCTACTTCCCTTGTAAGTTTCTCTGCTTTTAAACATTTTTATTGAGCTATAATTGACATGCAACATTATATTAGTCAAGTGTACAACATAATGATTCTATATTGATATATATTGTAAAATGATTAGTACAATAAGTCTAGTTAACATCCATCACCACATATAGTTACAGGTTTTTTTCTTGTGATGAGAACTTTTAAGATCGCCTCTCTTAGCAGCTTTTAAACATACAGTACAGTACCATTGACTGTAGTCACCACGCTTTATATTACATCCCCAAGACTATTTTAAATTTTAAGAAAACATTATTTGAGGTCCCATAAGGCATTGTGCCAAACATTTTACCAAAGATGTACAGAGCTGTAATCTTGCTTATTATAAAACAAGTTTGAAGGTGATTCCCTCTCTCTGAGTTACCACCAAAACATAATCCCAGATGACTTTTTAAAGAGATGGAGCTGGACATTTTTTGGTTTTTCCTTCAACTTTTTCATTTTGAAAATTTTCAAACACGCAGAAAAGTTATAGTTGTTTGATAAAAACCAGAATCCAGTCAAAGATGTCTTGGGTTGTTATTTTTATTTAGTGTATTTTATTCTAGAAAAATCCTTCCATCTTTTTTTTATGACATTGATTTTTTTTTTTCAGTCCAAATTCATTTGCTTTCTGGTAATGTTTAATGGTATGATGTAGCTAAAGATAAGTAGAGTCAAAGGGGAAAACAAATGATTTCCTGACCACAGGAGGTCATTAAAATAACTCAACCCTTTCTAGTTGAATTCAGTATCTCTGCCAATGTTCATGGAATAGAAGGCAGTTGTATCCCCACTTACTCGAGTTTCTCCCCTAGACTTAGCCCTAGCCTTAGTTGAAGAAGTTATATTTGCATTTTATGTCCCAATAGACTGTGTTTCAGGGATGAATGAGCGTTTTCACGCATCCACACCAAGTTGACAGGCACATATGGTATTTTACTAAATTTAAAAACAAGACCTCAGCAAGGTTACCCACCATAATGAATGATTTTCATGTCATTCTAGGAAGGTTTTAATGTGAATCAAAATTTGAAGGCATGTGGAAGGCATGCATGCTCTCAAATAACTTATTTATTTATGGGCAATTCTTATTCCCAGAGCCTTTAAGTTTGGCAAAGAGTTGAAAATCCTTCAGAAGGACCTACTGTCTCTGAACATTGACAGATGCTTCTCCCTAGCAGCCAATGAAAGGCTTGGGATAGTCTGACCAGTAGGATGAGTTTTGCTCAGTAGGAGGTGAGACATAGTTTCAGCATCCAATGGGAATGTTTGAAATATATTTACTTCATTTTTGCTGCTTCTTTGAGCAAATATTTGTTTGGTTGGAAATGATTGAAACAAATGTAGTGTTAGAAATTTCCTCTCCTGCCACTAAGGCATCTAAACGTTTGCTGACTCATAGAGACAGATTTGAAAGAGGTCATTTCAAGACACTTTTGGTTAACTTTTCCACCTCTGAATATGATTCCAGTTTACATGACCATCCAAGATTTCTAATACAGCTAGTGAAGGCGAGTCCAAATTCTATACTGATAGGCCTCCTCCAAATTTAAGAAAACTTTGGTGAGGTCAAATCGTTTCTACTTCCAGCGTAAATCTCTTCCTTCCTCAAGTTTTCTAATACTTCAGATGGAGAGCAAAAAGACTCTTACAATAACCTTTATCTATTAGAGATTAAACTGCAACAACCTCTTCTTCAAGTCAAATAATTCTTTTTACCCCTTTACAAGAAGTACAAGCATTTAGCCAATTCATACTTTTCTTTCACTGTGAGTTTCAGAAAAGAAAATCAAAATCCCTCTATGCCTTACTGAGTTTCTCCATCTATAAAATAAGGATAAATAATGAGAACAAAGTATCTGGCCAACTCTCACCCATCCTCTTCAGTAGGAAGTACGACCAAGCAAGTGAATTGAGCCAAGCTTCATTCAGTTTCTTCACCTGTAAAATGGGACACTGAATATCTGGGTAGTTTCACCCACAGGGTCACTTAAGGGAAAAATAGACATGAAAGTGCTTTGTAAGAGGTGCAGGGATTTACAGATCTAGGGGATCATTGCTATGATCTACTTGCTCCATAATTTCTTACTCTGTGCTAGGCACATAGCAAGCACTTTTTAAGATTACACTATTTATTTCTCACAACAGTCATAGAAGATGGGTACTATTAACATCATGATTTCATTTAAAACAATACCTGACATATATTAAGCACTTAAACATTTGTTGAGGAGGAAACCAGAGCTTGGAGAGGCTAGTGGCTTATCCAAGTAAACATGGCTAGCTAGAGATGGAAGTAGAAATCAAACCAAGACCCCACTCATCTCTAAGTCAAAGCACCACTCCTCATGCAAAGCTGGTTACAAAAAATTATTTGCATCTCTGGAGTAGAGTCAGTTCTACCTGAAATTGCAGCTGAGACGGTCTTTATCTTTTTCCATCTCCTCGGGTCCTTTTCCATCTCTTTCTTTTTCCATCTCTCTCTGTCATTTTCCATCTCCCTCTGTCTTTTTCCATCTCCCTCTGTCTTTCTCCATCTCCTCATCTTCTGGGCCCCTTACATTCTTCCCTCCCCATCAAAGTGTGCTCTCTTTTCTCTCTAAATGAACTAATGAATGTTTTCCCATCCCCAGAAGTATTTGCATTTTAACTGCAAGTGAACCTTTAAGCCAGAGTAGTGAATATGGCCATCAGACATCATCAAACAAATAAATGAAGTGTTGGGGAAGCAGCGAGCAGGGAGGGAGGACGGAAAGCCTTTGTTATGTCCCTGAAACCACACCAAATCACACCAAATATGTGGCCACCTTGAAATGTGTAGTCAGATAAGCAGCCTATCTTACCCAGTTCTCCACGACCTTATGATGTTACCAGGCATACTTGACTGTTTCAGTGGTCAAGTAATAATGCTGATTATAGAAAACAGAACTCTTTCCAGTTTATGCAATACTCCTATATTTAAATTCTGATAATATGTTGTTTAAAATAGCCCTCTAATGTTACTGACACACTTTGAAAATATTGACCCACTCGGACCTGTGAAATAATTAATGATCTGCACCACTCTTTCCGTCAAGAATCCAAGTTAAGCTGACAACTAATTTTTTATTGTATATCTTATGGAAAATAATTCTTTTTCATTTATTTCCAAATATGGGGCATTATTTTTCAAGTAGAGGTTCCAAAGAGCTGTATCCTCTGGTTCCAAAAAGTTGTAAGTGACCATAACCTTTTGTTTTTAGAAAAACAACGTTTTTAGAAAACCATCATCAACTATTGCTCCACTATTCATCACACGATAGGAAAATCTTGGCTCATCAGAGCTTACCAAGTTAAATCTGCCTCCAGTAACATCCTGGAAGAGTCGAATATTACATTTTTTATTATATAAACAAGGTCATTGCAAGTCTAGATGGGCACGCTATCCTATATGCTAATTAGCCTATATAAACTGGGCACGTCTATCCGTATGATAATTATCCTATATAAACTAAGTCCCTACCAGGCAGCTAGAGAGAGGCACTCCCTCCAGTGGAAACAGCACCGTGGCACTGGCTTGATTTGCAGACAGTGCTTTTGTTCAAAGCAGAAGACACTCCTTGGGGGTATAGGGTGGGGACTGGGGAGAACAGACTGATACCAGGAAGCACAGTAGTACGTCCAGAACTTGGAATTGGACACATTGGATATAGAGTTTTTTCTGGCAAGTAGAATTTTACAAGCTGACATCAGAGAGCTCAACTATTAAATTTTACATTCAAAAGGGGATAAGCTGGGGTCAGCGCACTCATCTATTCTGCTCTTTCCCCATAGAAAGCTACAGAACTTCACAGTGTATATGGTATTCACAGTGAGCCCAGTCCCTCAGACAGAGATGCAGTTGCTTGAGGAATGTTGAGCTTATTCCAGTGAGAAAGCAAAATCATGGAATGTAATCATTAGTGGAAGGGACTTTAGAGATCACATAGTGAGAGCTTTCCAGCTTTCCAGGTGACACGAAGCAGATTTATAGTCCAACGGCTTCTTCTGGGGATCATGTTTTAGTAGGTCTAAGACCTGGGGATTTATTTCTTTACTAAGAGTCCCCTTGTGACTCTTTCATGCAAAATCTGGGAATCTCTGATGTCCTGGAACCCTTTTTACACATATGATGGTGAAGTCCTAAGAGGTAAGGTGACTCTCCTGAGGCCAAACAGCTGGTCCATGACAGAGTCAGGACAGGAACAGAAATACCCTGAGGTGCCTCAGGTCTTCATAAATGGACTAACGTATTTCAAAAACACTTCAACCATGGTGGGAGTTGGTGGTTGTGGAAAAAAAACAAAGTAACATAATCAGAAATTTTATTTATTCAAAACTCCTCATTTCAGAAGCACTCAAGTTAATCAAGCACTTATGACACCCTTGTCCTTTATTTGCTGAACACATTTCACCAACTGTTTCTTTGATTGGCTCCAAATTCTTTCATATGATTTATGGGACTCCCCTCATTTGGGCAACTTTGGACATATCATCATTTCTGTCTTTATGCCTATAGTAGCCAATACTCTCCTCCTTAAAGCTTTTATTAAACCAGGCATATCTCCCTCCCCATTCCATTCACTTTATCATCCTTTTCTTTTATTGCCCAGTTTCTCTGGTTTTCTTTGTCTAACCCTAGGGCATGCTTTATTTAAATGCTAAGTATTTTACATGAGACAGCTGTCACAGAGGAGAAAGGCCACCATGATAGAGATGAGAACCACTAACTCCTAGTTCAAGCTCTTTCACTATTAAGCTGTGTGCCCTTGAGCAAGTTACTTAGCCTTTCTGAGCTTCTGTTCAATGAAAGGGTTAAATTCTGAGCTTCTGAGTCCTTTCTTTCTAATTGTCTGCTTCATCTCTTTAAGAAAGGAAGGACTCAGCTTTTCTCAATTTATTTTTTTCTCTGCACTGAGCCTATTTCATAAAGCTACCTAAAGTGCTCAGTCACTCAATAAACGCTGCTACTTCCTTCCTTGGTCTAGTTTGACTTTCCTTCTCCATGCATGAGCCATGTATCTGACCATAGCTGACCATTGTTTTTGGTAAAGACTAGATTTTTTTAATAGTACAAACTATGGGTCTTTCCAGTTTCACCATTCCTTCCCATGAAATGACACATTCTGTTCCTTGGCCTGCCACATTTTCCGTTAAAACAAAACATTATTTCCACATGTCCCTTGTATCTTAACATGTTTTTTTAAAAGTCACCTGGAGTTCAAAATAATACACAAGATTGTAGAACAAAAATATGTGAGCTTTCAGGACCTTGGACAGTTTAAAAGTACTCTTGCTGTAATGCTTGGCATCACCACATCAGCAAATTTGTGGTATACTGGAAAATTTACAGGATCCTATCAGACATGGTACCTTGAAATAATCTGATCATATTTTTTCCAGAGATGCAACATAAAGGAGCCTGTCCAAAAGTAATGTAGAGAGTGGGTGCCTGTATCACATCATCTTTCCTTGTGCTTTTCCCTGACCTTCTTTCTAAAATTGATATAACAGGAAAAAGTATTATCGAATATTCTGATGCATAAAGTTACTTGAACTCCAAGCTGAAACCTAAAGATGATCAAAGCCTCAGACAGTGTCCAAATTGTTAGGCCTCATTCTGAAACTTAAATTCTAAATCTGTAATTTCCTCTTTATTTCCTCATACGTATTTTCAGAAAATACAAGCAGCAAGCTTTTAAAACTGATCATGGATCATCTTTTATGACTCACATCTCACAAGAAGAAAATAAAGTCTTCCCTGATTAGGGCTACACGAGAGTGAACAGCTTCAAGGCACTGATAGAACTCTACACCTGTGAGTTGCTGTATGCAGTGGTAATCGTAAGTTTGTATTCTGTGTCTGTGAGTCTGTTTCTGTTTTGTAGATAAATTCATTTATATCTGTTTTTTAAGATTCCGCATATAAGTGATATCATATGTTTTTTCTTTCTCTTTCTGGCTTACTTCACTTAGAATGACAATCTCTGGGTCCATCCATGTTGCTGCAAATGGCATTATTTTATTCTTTTTTATAGCTGAGTAATATTCCATTGTGTATATATACCACTTCTTTATCTAGTCATCTGTTGATGGACATTTAGGTTATTTCCATGTCTTGGCTACTGTAAACAGTGCTGCTATGAACATTGGGGTGCATGTATCTTTTCAAATTAGAGTTCTGGATATATACCCGGGAGTGGGATTGCTGGATCATACGGTAAGTATTTTTAGATTTTTTTTTAAGAATCTCCATAATGTTTAGAAAACTCTGATTCTTTAAAAATAATATTAATATAAAGTCTCTCTTCTCTCCCCCATCTGTGCCTCAGCAATCTTCAATCTTTTAGCAGTTATGTTTCTCTAATGGCCAGTCTGCATCTCTCTCTCTCTCGTTTCTCTAAGTTTTCTCTTCTGCCCAGTTTCTTCCCTTGCTGGTTCAGAATTTCAGGAAGAAGATACAAAGGAGTCATCAGTGCCCCAGTATCAGTGAGGAAGTCCTGTAATAAAGCACTGGTTCCCTAGTCTTGACACTTGTTTAAAAGTGTAGATTCTAGGCACCATCCTATGCTTAGTGATGCAGATCTCCAGGGGTGGAGTCCCAAAATGTGTATTTGTAACAAACCCCCCAAGGAATTCTGATAGAACAGGCCTAAGGACAGGTGTCTGGGAAGCATTCTCATGAAGCACAGTGATTTTTCAGGACCATAGAAAGGGGCATACTTTTCTCTTTTCCCATCTCCCCCCACCAAATGAACCCCAACCAAACATTATCACTATAAGATTTTAACTCCACACACAAGCCCTATAAGAAATTTAAAATCCTGGTACCTGAATTTTAAAATGATTATCTAAAACAGTACTTCCATAGAGAAGGCTTTGCTTAAAACCATATTATTAACTTACTTTGTATATCACATGTAAAGTTGAAAACCCTCTTTGAGCCAGATATTTGCGTCAGCTAAGGTTCTTTAGGTTTCAAATGTAAGACGAACCAATTTATCTTAACCAGACAAGGAATTTACCAGATCATATTACTGAAAAGCCTAGGTGTTACTGGCTTCAGTTTTGGCTTGATCCAAAAGGTTCAAAATGTCATTCCAATTCCATTTCTCTGTCTATCGCTCAGCTTCACTTCTTCTGCGCTGGCTCTGTTTTCAACAGAATCTCCTTTCAAGATTGCAAGGTGGTCACAGAGGTTCCACCTCACATCTTCCTAGAGTCCAGTCTCATGTGGAAGAGGATTCTTTCCCTCTAAAGTTCCAGCACCGGTCTTGTTACCTGTCACTGTTTCTGATAGGTCACATGGCCATCCCTGAACCAATGACTGTCCCAAGGAATGTGGTGCTTATTGGCTAGGTCAGAGTCAGTGGCACCTGACCTCTGCTGAAGCTGATGGTGGAGTCAACACATGTAGACCAACTGTGATCAGAGTGGTTCTCTGAAAAAATACAGGGTACTGTTACCAAAAGGAGGATACTGGACAGCCAAAAATGACAAATGTCCTCCTCAATATATGATGATCTCAATCAAGGCTGTTTTGACGAGTGTAAGAAACACTAGTAAGTTGTAAAACTAAACACCGAAGCAGGACTTTTTAATCTTTTTATGAACTTCACCATTAATATTTCCCCAAATAAGAGAACTTACGATCAATTTTAACAAGCTCGAAGCAAGATTATTATCCCCTCAAGTTTTGGGGTGGATTTTTTTTTTGTTCTTCTTATCTTCATATTCAATTTTAAGCAAGGAGTCAAACACTGTGAAAAAAATGAAAAAGCAAAACAAAACAAAACAAAATAGATCACAAGTGTAAGATGTCATTAGATAATAATGATGGATTCTATGGCAGCTGATTGTATACAGATCTTTCAATTCTGTAATAAGGTTACTTTTTCTACCTAACTGTAGAAGCTTTCCAAACCTGAATATACAGTCATTTAAGATTGACAGTAAACAGAATACCTGAAAACATTAAAAAAAAATACCAAGCATAAATCTGAATCACATCGTACATAAGAAAATCAAGAAATTATCCAATATATATTAAGAACTCCTACAAATCAATAAGAAAAAGACATCCAACAGAATATTGGACAAAAATCCTGAACAGACATTTCACAAAAGAAGCTATCTAAATGACCAATACACATGTGAAGGAGTGCTCAACTTTTTAGTCATCAAGGAAATGCAAATTCTCATCCACTACTGCTGAGAGTATAAATTGGTGCAAACATCTGGAAAACTGTTTGGAAGTACCTATCAATGTGGACACGTGCTTATCCTATGACATAGCAATTTCACCCTTAAACATATACTCAAAATACATGATCAAGAATGTTCATTAGAAATGAATATATGTATGTATATGCATGACTGGGATAGTGTGCTGTATACCAGAAATTGACACATTATAACCGACTGTACTTCAATTTTAAAAAAAACCTATATAAGCAGCTCATACAACTCAATAAGAAAAAAACAAACAACCCCATCCAAAAATGGGCAAAAGACCTAAATAAGCAATTTTCCAAGGAAGAAATACAAATGATCAATAGGCACATGAAAAAAAATGCTCAATATCACTAATTATCAGAGAAATGTAAATCAAAACTACAACAAGGTATCACCTCACACCAGTCAGAATGGCCATCATTCAAAAGTGCACAAATGACAAATGCTGGAGAGGCTGTGGGGAAAAGGGAACCCTCCTACACTGCTGGTGGGAATGCTGTTTGGTACAGCCACTGTGGAAAACAGTATGGAGATTCCTCAAAAGACTAGAAATAGACTTACCATATGACCCAGGAATCCTGCTCCTGGGCATATATCCAGAAGGAACCCTACTTCAAAACGACACCTGCAGCCCAATGTTCATAGCAGCACTATTTACAGTAGCCAAGGCATGGAAACAGCCTAAATGTCCATCAACAGATGACTAGATGAAGAAGAAGTGGTATATTTATACAATGGAGTACTATTTAGCCACAAAAACCGACAACATAACACCCTTTGCAGCAATACGGATGTTCCTGGAGAATGTCATTCTAAGTGAAGCCAGAAAGAGAAAGAAAAATACCGTATGAGATCACTTATATGTGGAATCTAAAAAAAAACAAACAAAGCATAAATACAAAACAGAAATAGACTCACAGACATAGAATATAAACTTGTGGTTGCCAAGGGGGCAGAGGGTGGGAAGAGATAGACTGAGATTTCAAAATTGTAGAATAGATCAACAAGATTATACTGTATAGCACAGGGAACTATATACAAGATCTTATGGTAGCTCACAGTGAAAAAAAAAATGTGACAATGAATATATATATGTCATGTATAACTGAAAAAGTGTGTTCTACACTGGAATTTGACACATTATAAAATGACTATAGCTCAATAAAAAAAAATGTTAAAATAAATAAATAAAAATTTTAAAGGGAATTAATTTTCAAAAAAAAGACCCAACTTAGATTGATAAAACCTGGGTTTTAGGGTACTTGTTGTCATATACTTGTATCCCATTGAGAAAAATCATTTAATTTCTGTTATCCACAGTTTTCTTCACAATAAAGTTGTAATGAATCTTAAAAAAAAATAACTAGTGTTCATTAGAAGCACAATTTTTAGCAATTAAAAACCAAAAACTACCAAAATGCCCAGCAACAATGGAATGGATCAATAAACTGTCATATTGTTGCACAATTTAATACTCTGAAGCAGAATGAACAAATAACATGGGTAAGTCTTACAGTGAAGTTAAATGAAAGAAACCAGCCACAAAAAAAGTACATATTGTATCATTCCATTTGTATACAAGTTAAGACCATACTAAACTACTGTCTGCAATTAGAAGACAAGATACCAGGGACCAGAAGACAGTGACGGGAAGATTTAGGGGGTTTTGGTAATATTCTGTCTCTTGATGTGGGTGCTAGTTACACAAGTGTGCTAAGTTTGTGAAAATTCAGCTAGCTGACATTTATGTGCATTTCTCTGAATACATATTATACTTTAACAGTTAAAAATTTTTTAAAGAGGGAAAATCATTTAAGTCTCCAGCCTGTCATTTCTAGCCTATCATTTCCTTCCATTATCAAATCCTTTTATAAGTTGCCTCCCAGTGTTAAAATACTTGCTCTGTTTTAACAAGTGGTGGGTGGTTGATGTGATTTCCCTATGAATAGTTTGTGGAGTGGTTTTGGAAGTAGATATAAATGTTACTTTTAAGCATCTGGGGGTGTGCGCAGTATTTTTTCCTTGTAGAGATCACATTATTAAGTCATAGTACTTTTACTCAGCTTTGTTTTTTCTGTGCAGCACAGCACCCACAAGCATTCATGATTTCCAGCAGCAGATTATACCACAATTGATTCCTATGCAGATCACAGCTATTAGAGACACCAAGGTGAGAATCAGATAAAGTCTTCATTATTGATCCTGAAACCTTTTTTGAAATAATGAATTCTGAGATTTGCTGTCCTTCTTCATACAATTGCTATTTCCCAGTAGCAGTCTGTATCTAGTAGATATAGAGGAACAAATGGTCAGGTTTTAATAAAAATCATTTTGGAGCCCAAACTCCAGCTTCCTCTACAGGAGCCCACAAGTCTTTGCTCCAACCAGAGTACTCAGTGTTGCAACTTCCTCTGTAAATAAAAGCAGAAGAGTTATCCGTACATACAGACAGAGGCTGGATTAACATTGAGAATAGACAAATTATCCCTACAAGCAGCATTCTATTATTCAGAATAATGGAGTTCTGGGACTATGCAAAGCCAGGAAAAATCCAAAAGAATATAGAAACTTTTAAATTATGAAACGATGCGTTAACATGTAGACATTTATCCAACAAAACAAACAGACAAAACAGCAAGGGGCATGCATCAACAGTTAATCAGTTTCTTGTAAGTTATAACGAATGAGCAACGGGGAGGGGACTCACATCAGTGTTCCTTAAGGTCAGATATCGGGAAAATCAAGGTAAAAGTGTTTCTAACCCATAATGTTAAAAATAATAATTCCAATCTTTTGGAAATTGCCATGCTTTGTTTTCATTGGTGTAATATGGAGAATCCAGTCTTCTAAAAACTTCTAAGAGCACTATTATTTTTAAACAGTGATTTATGTATCTTTTTTTATTTTTTGAGGAGGAGGAGGAGGAAGTAATTAGGTTTTTTATTTCTTTATTTTTAGAGGAGACACGGGATTGAACCCAGGACCTCTTGTATGCTAAGCATGCTCTCTATCACTTGAGCTACACCCCAAATGGTATTGTCTTTTGAGGTTTCTCAGAACCATAGATTAACTTTTAAAATTGAATATAACATTAAAGTTTATCTTTTATGTATCTTTGATATGAGGATCAATGGTTCTCAAATTGTGCTCTAAGGAGCCCTGAGGGCTCCTACTTAACATGTCAACAGTGGCCAAGGATCTATCGGAGAAGGACCAGTAGAGAAACACTCAAGACACTCCCAACCCTGGGCCAGCATTAACAAGTGGAGCTCCACTTTTCTGGTTTTCACAATGGGCTACCGTACGGATTTTATTTAAAGAAAGCATTTTAAAATAAGAAATAATAAAGATTTCCAATTAGACAACTCATCTGGTCCAAGTATCAACAAAACTGAAGAGTTTACACTTCAAGGAAATTGGGGCTCAAGCTGACAAAGTGATTTTCCCCAAATATCAGAGCCAACTAGGGGCAGGACTGGAACTGGAACTTTCGTTTTCTGATTCTGGTTTGGATGTGCTTTCCAAACTACCAGGTGTCCATCAAAGAGCCTCTGCAGTTTCCAAAGAGAGGGGTTGGAAATCTTGAGTTGAAAATAGTATATGCTCATTTTTCCAGTCTTTATACATTCCTTTATTTTCAGTATTAAAGCTCTTGCTATAGAGACCATCTACATTTTTTTGAAATAATGCATATCATGCTACATGAAATAATACGGATAACAGAACCAAGAATAAACTATTAAGAGTTCACTGTGTGCTCCAAAGTGCTGTTTGCAAATGGAAAAAGAAATTAGCTGCTAAAAATGTTTAATTGGTTACAATCTAGAATCCTTCCAGAGTAAAGCTGCCATGGGAACTGACTAGCTGATTTTAAAGCTTAAAACAGGCCTTTTAAGTATATATCAGGGGTTTTTTTTAATATCAAAGTGTTAGTTCAAAAGTGCTACATAATTAGACACCAGCTTTCTCTCTGTCATGTCATTTTCTAAAGAGATTCTACCCAATTCATTTGTTTTTCCCTAGTTTGGTAGCCAAAGGGTTAATTAAAGATAGGGCCCTCTTTTTTTAGCTGTTACTATAGTCAGGCTCTCATTCAATCTAAAAATAGCCATGCCTTTACACCATTTTTAACCCTACAAAGCTGAGACTTATGTCTATCCAAATTAAGGATGGGCTTAAATAGCCCATCCTCAGTCAAAACCATGGCAACCAGTACACAGTACACATCCTGCATCTTGCCCGGTAGTCCTTAAAATTCTTTAATCACAAGACAGGAAATCTGTTTTGTTTGGTTGTTATTTAAGGACAGATTTACACTATACAGATTTACACTTACACTATGGTCAACCATCTGCTTTTATTTAGGGAAAAATGGATTTATGACAGTATGAGCTTTAGAATTAGGAAGAGACAGTCTTATTTATTTATTTGTTCACTGCCTTATCTCAAAAAAAGGATCTATGGTAAGACTCAGAACTTCCAAAACAGGAGATGGAGAAAATGAGAAGAATGATTGGAGTGTGGACTTCCTACAGTCATAACCATGTAAACAACTGGTTGACAGTCAGGCTAAATAATAAAAATAAAACTGGACTCCCCTCGGTAACAGTACCAAGTAGCACTGTTAAGTTGTGAAACACAAAGGAATATTTATTTTTCTGACTTTTGTTTCAAACTGAAAATAGCTTTATGATTTTTTCTGATAATAAAATCAATACGAGCTCAAGTAGACAATCCATGCATTTTAGAAAGGTATGAAGAAAACGGTAAAAATCAGCCCAAATCATCCAGAGGTAATTGTTTAAAATTGTGGTGACCCCCTCCAGCATCCCTCTGTGCATAAAAACATGCATACCTTAATAATTGCATATAAATGAAGTGGTATTCTACATGTTTTGTGACCTGCTCTCCTACTCTATTCACTGTGAAGATCTTTCCATTCTAATTAATATAGATTTGTTATATATTCTTCCACACAGATGTACCAAAATTAATTTAACTAATCCCCTAGTTAAGAATATTAGAAGTGTGCCCAGCATTTTTCTATTACGAATAACACTACAATCAAGACTTTTTACATACATATCTTTGTGCAATTGGTCAATTATCTCCACAGGATAAATTTCCAGATGTGAATTTGCTAAGTCAAAGGGTATGTATACATATGTATATTTAAATTTGGTCCATATCATCAGGACTGCACCTTGGAAAAGTTGAGCCAATGTATACATAAACAAGGCATGAGTGTAAAGTTTCTCTATACCCTCACCAATATTAAATATCTCATTCTTTTCTTTTCCTACCTAATAGTCAAGATGTCATTATGTTTTAATGGTAGCAGCTCTTCTCCCATCAATTCATAACTCTAAGAAAAGGAGAACTATAATTAAATTCAATGAGATAATTGAACTAGATGATTTTAAAAGGCTCTTCCAGTTTTAACATTCTGCAGTTCTACAAAATGTCCTCAATTCATTTCTCCACCATGCATCCATTATAAGCAAGATCCCAGGGGGAGAGAAGCTAACCTTGGGCATCTAATACGTGTATGAAAACAACTTTTTGAGATCATCGTTTTAATGCTCATTTTATGGAGGAAAAATATGGGGGTTCCATAAGGGGTTAAATAAGAGCAGAATCAGAGAAAGTTATCCGACTAGAAAGATGAGGCGTTTTTTCTGATATCATGCTGAATCTCATTGGGTTTCCTGTTTTTCAGGAATATACAGTCTACTCTGAGGCAGGGGTGGGAGTTGCAGGAGAGACCATACTCACATAAATACAATCTAAATCACACTTTCTAATTCCTAAGTCAAGCCCTTGTCCTCCTCCACCCACCCTTATCACCACTTTGTGTCATCCCCTTAGCATTCAAAGTGGAGCTTTATGTAGAGTAGATGTTCAATAAATATTGTCCATGCTCTTCCCTTTCCGCCTGACTACTTGTCTATGAGGATTCAAATTTTCTCATTGTGGATGGGGTGGTCCTGCTCACTGTACCATATGATAGTGGCCTGGCAGCCAGAAAGCTCTTAGTCTCAGATTGTTTGTAGCATCTAACTGGTAGCCCCACTTCCCTACCCAGCCTGACCAGGCTTGGAGCTATGAGCCCAGAGAAACAGATTGAGATCCAGAGACAGAACAGCATTCAGCTCCAGGACACAAGTGAGGCACGTTGTCCTCTCTCAAAGTTCTGCCTTTACCTTTCTATATAATCTGATTCAATTAGTATATCTTATACTTCTAACATTTCCTCCCTAGCCCTGTGACATTTTTAGAGTGTCTTTAGGCTTCATCAAGATTAATATAATTATCATTATTGCTATCAATCGCTAGCCATGGGTAACTCACATTTTCTATTGTTCAGTGTTTAAATGGCTCATCTCAACTACCACTATTCTAGCTTCTTAGTTACTTGTTCTGAGAGCTGATATACAGTATAAGCAATGGCTCAGGACCAAAAAGTTACTGAATTCTGATTGGTTACCTTTACCTGTGGTCAACAGGTCCAGATGTCAGTGGCTGGTGTGCATTCACAATGGTCTAGGAGCCAGAATCTTCACTACCATTCTTGCAAAGAAATCACATAATGCATGTTTCGTATTTCACATAGTACAAAACAGCTTTTTGGTTTGTTTTGTGTAAATATGTGACAAGCTGCAATTCAATGGTTTTTGCAGACTAAATATCCTCCAAAAACAGCAGGAAAAAGACATGCACATTTCCAATGTAAAGTTCGCCTAACCCTCACCTAGTGTATAAAGCTGGGCGATATTTCCAAGCAATGACTAAGTATTCCATGTGCTTTGGTTAAGCTGAGGAAATGCTGATTTTGGTCAATGCCTATATTTTTCTCCAGGCTCTTGGATGTGACAAGCCTTCAGTGGTGGCCTACCTCACTGTGAGATTAGCCTCTTGATAGCAGAGCGAGCTGCCGCGGGTAAGGACACTCGGGCTGCACTGACGCCTACTCCCAGGAATAAAAATGTGCCCATTACATTTGCTGCAATAGACTCATCATGCTCTCCTTTCTAATTTGCCATCTTTTCCCCCCAAACAAATGTGTTATTATTCAACAATAAAGGGTCTAGCAAAATGCCGCAGAGCTCCTACTACAGAGCTACATAAAAGCAGGACATGATGAATGTTAAGTGCATTCTGGCTTGATTTGGTTTAAAGAGATCACTCCCAAGAAACACTTGGGATCAGCACTTGCAGTATTAGAGATGTGTCCTGACAGCTGGGGTTCGTTGGAACAAGGGTGGCTTTGTCCTCTTTTATGTCCGTTTACGCCCAGGCAATTGTTGTCATCTCTGCTCATGGGGAGGGCAAAGCAGAAGATGACCCAGCAGAGCAACAGCTAGGAGGTGAGAGATTCTCTGACTAATGCTGAGGAGGAGGGATGGGCTGTCACGCGTTCTGTTTTTAGTCATTGCTGTTATGATAATTTCTGGAAGTTCAACCTGTCCCTACAAATGACTTCCTGTTTAGACATCAATATGCATGTGTAGAACCAAACCCATAATCTCTCCTTCCTGTGCACATACTTAGACTCTGCTGCCCAGCCTCCCTTGAGAATAGAGCTAATGGAACATGAGCAGAAGTGATGTGGGCCACTTATGGACCTGGCCCATAAAAATTTCTAGGGGTAATCCTCCTCTCTCTTCTCTCATCTGCCAGTTGGAGAGCCATGCCCAAGTAGCCATGAAGTCATGTTGAAAGAAAGACAGAGCCTCTGTAAGCCAGATCCTTGAATGATTGTTTGAAGATCAGCTGACTAACACCAATACCCCTATCAACTGGCACTTACAAAAAAGAAAATATCAGGCCCCTGAAACGTGGGTGGGAAGGGAAGGGAGGCTTTTGTCACAGAAGTTATCCTGTTTGACTAATGCAGCATGCAAGAGCCCAGGGAGAAGTAGTGCTCACTCTGAATGTGCTTGCTTTGACCTCTTTTCTGGTCACCTTTTCTTTGACTTCCCCCTCTGCTTGCTCTCTAATAACTGACCCTGAGCTGGGGAATGTTGGGGAGAAACATGCTGGGTTGTTACACGCTAGCATGTTAATACGACTTTGGAAAGATGCTATGAAGAACATGTGTTCCTGAAGAGAGAAATGTTATCCTAACCAACAAATGTGTGTCGGACACATTCCCTACAGGAGTCATTCTGCTAGGTGCTGGGAATACGAAGGCATCTAACCTCATCTCTACCTTGGAATTAAAACAGAAACAAAAAAAGATACAGTCTTATCTCTTAACAAGCTTACAAACTATTTGGGAAAATGTGACTTCAAAGATAGTTGGCTAATGAAAGAAGACAGGCTTTAGAGTTGGACAGAACTGCTATTCCAGATATGCAACTTACTAGGTTTATGGAAAATGAATCAATCTGTGCCTCAGTATACTCATCTTTAAACTAGGATAATACCTGATAAACATGGTTAAGTTTTTAAAAACTTTTTACTTTGAAATAATTTTGAACTTAAAAGTTGCCAAGAGTTCCCATCTAACCTCCATCCAACTTCCCTTAATGTCAACATTCATATAATTGCCAAAACTAGGAAATTAACACTGGGACAGCACAAATAGCTAAACAACAGACTTTATTAGGATTTCTCCAATTTTTCCATGAAGGTAGTTATCGTAGTGTAAAGAATTTAGAGCAGCATATTCCCCACTGCTTTCAACCCTAAGCACGTGAGAATCGAATCACCAGAGGAGATGTGAAAAAAAAAAAACCAATGCCCAAGCCCAACCCAAACTGAATTAAATCAGAATAACTCTGGGGGAGGTCCAGGCATCATTATTCTTCCAAAGCTCCCCAGGAGATTGTTAATAAGCAGCCAGGTTTGGCCACCAGCTCTTAAAGATCATGGGTTACCTATTGGTGCTCATGTGTGATGTGCAGCTTGGGGATGTGTTTGATTATGTCTGCTCTTGAAAAGGGAAAATACCTGGTCTGTGGTTACACCTGGCAGCCATATCATTGACCAAGCACCTATTGTCCTCATATATTTATGACAACTGCCCACTTCCTGGAGGCTTTTGTGATCTCTGGTTTAGACTGTAACCACTAACTACTAGTGGACAATGAATTATAAGAAATGTGTAAAAACATATTTAACATAGGCATGTAAAAGAAAGCAATTTCGTCTAGGTTCAACATAAGATGCCTCTCTCCAATCAGCTAAGAAGACACCAGGCAGAATGATTTACTTCCTCACTCTGAAACTCCTCAATTTTTATAAAATGGTAGTGTCAACAATCTGGGTTTTGAACATGATTTAAGACCATGAATAATTTTCTAAGAACAAAATATCAGTGAAATCACTGACACTAAATCTGCCATCTTCCATAAGCCTCTTGATAGCATGAGTCCTAAAATAAATCCAAAATTTGAGAGATTTGGTCTTTGTCAGAACACTAGGAAAAGGCTACCTTTAAAAAAAATACCCACTTTTTCATAGAATAGGGACTGGGAGCAACATTCATTGCATTTTAACTCTTTTATTTTAAAGATCAAGAAATTGAAGCTCGGAGAGGTGTCTTGTTCAAGTTCACACAACTAGTTAAGACCATGCAGCACAAGGATTCCGATCTCATAAGTCTTCACTCTGTAATGTTTCCACGCTATCATAAGCCAAATCTTTAGAGTTGTTAAAACAATTATTCTGGTTAATGCCAAGAACAGAGAATATAGTGGGGAAAACCAATCTTTTATATAAAATTTTGTTATGGGTTTGGTTTCTTTCAAGTCAGTTCTCAAATTTTTCCTATTAGAATAATGGAAATATCCACATATAACAGTAAAAATATTGTTATAATTTCAGTCTAATCCATATAGGCATTTTGAATTGATTGACGATTCCAAGTGGTCAATAAACTTACTTTCTAGGAGATTCCATTTCCATAGTGTAGTTTGAAGTCTACAAAAATTCTAATTATGTTTGGCTAGGATTATGTATAATAGTGAGCAATACAAAACCCAAAAGTTTAGTTGTTCTTTTATGAGAGTCTGCCCCCAGGACTGGAGTCTACTGGATCTATTCCATGATTGGTATGAAACTCCATGGTGTCAGGGACTCATGCTCCTTCTAGCTTGTTACCATGCTGAACATTACCTTAGCTCCCAGGGCCATTTCATAGTCTGAGATGGCTGCTCTAGGTCCTGCCATCACAGCTACATTCTAGCCAGTAAAAAAGAAAAAGAAAGGCACATGCTCTGCTTTAAGAACACATCTCTAATGTTGCATACACCTCTTTTATTTTACACATTAACCAGAATTTTGTCATGTGTAAATCCTCCTCACAAAGGAGGATGACAAATGTAGTTTGATTCCATAAGGCCCAACTAAAAATTGGGAGTGCTGTTATTAGATAAGAGAAAATAGATACTGGATCGTCTTCTCTTATACTATCTGTGTGGTCTCTCTCTGCCTCCATCCTATAAGGACATTTGTGATTGTATTTAGGGACTGCTTTGATAATCCAAAATAATCTCTTCATCTCAAGATCTTTAATTTAACCCTCTCTGCAAAGACCCTTTTTCCTTACCAAATAACATTTATAGAATCCAGGGATTAGGACCTGATATCTTTGAGTGATCAGCATTCAGCATACTATACCCACCAACAGGAAAATATGAGGCTGATTGGAGAAAAAAGAAGTCGCCTTTAGATGAAGAGCATTTCTCTGATGGAGAAGTTATTTCCTGCCTCTCTTCTTTGTCATCAGGAAAAGGAAAGCTGTCTCCCCCCTGCCCCGCACTCCTGGAAACTGAGGGAGGCAAATGCCAAGAGAATCATTGATTGGTGGATTCATGGGTGCCTATGGAAAAGGATATTCTGATTCCACTCTCTGGATAAATGTCTCTGCTAGCCAGTGGATCTGCTCACCTGCTGCCGGGATCCAGGCAGAGGGGGATGAATTAAGGAGACAAGGCAGGATGGAGGATAGTCAGACAGAGAGGGGCATGCACCCCTCCCATAGTTCTAGTTCCCTCAAAATACAGAAGAGGATCCCACACATACCTGCAAATCCATAAGTCTGAGGTCTACAGTCTGGCTGGGATTGCTAAAGCAGGGGCCAAACAGGCAGGTGCCTTGAAGCAGGGGGCAGTGATAATTGGAGTCAGATATTGCAACATATTACCAACATCTGAGGAAGTTGCTTGGGACTGAGATGCCATCAGAAGGACATGTTGGAGCAGCTACTCCTCGTGTTGAGCTCTTAGACAAAGAGCTAAAAGAACAGGGTCAACCACGCAGGGAGAGATAAAGACAGACTTCAAGTCAAATAAGAAGTTAGGTCTGTCTTCTTTTTCCCTCTCCCCTCAGCATCAAAGGAGCCAGTGCAAGGACGGAGGGAGAGGGGAGTGTATAGAAGCTGAAACGCCACCTCCAGTACCAACCCCTGGAGCCCACTAGTCTCGCCAGTGCTGGGGGAGAGAAAGAGAAGAGCCTTAGATCCAACAAAAGGTTACAACTTTTTTAAAAACAGAACTGAGTCTTAAAAGCTGAAGGTGCTTCTAATTATGAAAAAAGACAAAAAGCTAAAGAATCAGGCTGAAGTGTCTTTAAGAGCCCCTACAACCCAGTGGAGAAAGGACTTCATTTAAGCACAGGTAGAAAGAATGGGAAAAATAATTCTTCTGTGTTTCTACCCCCAAATGAACTGAAACTCCCCAGTAATCCAATTGTGTCCTTTAATCTAAATCACATCAGAGAATCAGCCTATGCAACTCTGAATGAATCCTTGTTTATCTAGTTTTTCTTTTTTCCCTGTGGAAGGGGGGATATACTATAATAAGCAAATGATTCCCAAACTTCTTTTAAATGCCACTTACATGACTTTTGCCATATTGTTACACCATTGTACTATTATTTACTTTACAGTTTTCCTTTGAGTTTACTCACTTCTTAAATTAAACATTTTTAAAGAAAACTACAGCTCAATGGTAATTGGAGGAATTAGTAAGTGCCATAAATAAGCAGAACAAAGACAAAAACAGATACCCTCAAATGCTACGGCCTGAGCTTGAGCTTCAATCTTTGTTAGAAAGGGAGATTAGCAAAGGTGACAGGTGCTAAAACCACACTAGTCTCAACTGACACCTTTTCCCTGATGGTTTTGGGAATGAAATAACTTTCTCATGGGCCAACTCAAACTTATTTAATGCTGTGACTGAGCAATAACACATGAAATGCCAAAACCTCAAGTGAGAGAAAGATATTCTGGAATATAAAGATACAGTCAGTACACACCTGCCTCCAGCATCTTACTAAGCAGCTTTCACAACTACTTGAGAATTTACACTTGAAGGTGACGTGTTAAAAGATAAGTCCTGCTAAACAAGCAATTCTCCAAGGAAGAAATACAAATGATCAATAGGCACATGAAAAAATGCTCAATATCACTAATTATCAGAGAAATGCAAATCAAAACTACAACAAGGTATCACCTCACACCAGTCAGAATGGCCATCATTCAAAAGTCCACAAATGACAAATGCTGGAGAGGCTGTGGAGAAAAGGGAACCCTCCTACACTGCTGGTGGGAATGCTGTTTGGTACAGCCACTGTGGAAAACAGTATGGAGATTCCTCAAAAGACTAGAAATAGACTTACCATATGACCCAGGAATCCTGCTCCTGGGCATATATCCAGAAGGAACCCTACTTCAAAACGACACCTGCAGCCCAATGTTCATAGCAGCACTATTTACAGTAGCCAAGGCATGGAAACAGCCTAAATGTCCATCAACAGATGACTGGATGAAGAAGAAGTGGTATATTTATACAATGGAATACTACTCAGCCACAAAAACCGACAACATAACGCCATTTGCAGCAACATGGATGCTCCTGGAGAATGTCATTCTAAGTGAAGTAAGCCAGAAAGAGAAAGAAAAATACCATATGAGATCGCTTATATGTGGAATCTAAAAAAAAACCAAACAAAGCATAAATACAAAACAGAAATAGACTCACAGACATAGAACATAAACTTGTGGTTAACAAGGGGGCAGAGGGTGAAAAGAGATAGACTGAGATTTCAAAATTGTAGAATAGATCAACAAGATTATACTGTATAGCACAGGAAAATATATACAAGATCTTATTGTAGCTCACAGAGAAAAAAAATGTGACAATGAATATATGTATGTTCATGTATAACTGAAAAATTGTGCTCTACACTGGAATTTGACACAATATTGTAAAATGATTATAAATCAATAAAAAATTTTAAAAAATAAAATAAAATAAAAGTCCTGGTATTTTAGAGCATGAAATGCTACAAATATGTATTAAATGCTCCATTAGGACTCACGCATTTCAAGTGAAAGCAAAGAATTTATTGGCTCATATAACTGGGAGATCCAGTTCAAATACTTCAACCAGAGTTGTATTTGGGCGCTCAAATAATGTCTTCACAGTTTCCCCACCCCCCACCCCCTCCTCTCCTTCTCTGTTGGACATACATTTTCCAAAGGAAACAACATGGCTGTCAGCAACCCAGAACTCCACCTCCCAGCTTCCCAGACCCAGCAGAAAGAATCAGTACCAAGAGCTGTAGCAGCTAAGTCCCAGCCCAGCCACGGACAGGATACTGACCAGGGCTCTGCACCCACCTTTGAATCAATCCCTGAGCTAGCTGGCTGGACATATTCCGGCCAGGCCAGGGTCACGTCCCCCCTTCCTGTGATAACGAGGGGCAGGAGAGAAGATCAAGACCATATTACCCAAAGGATAATGGATGTATCTCCCACAGGAAGAAAAGGGAAAGGATGCTGTGCAGACAAAAATAATAGGTGTCCTTAACAAATGCCTTCTTTGTGCCGTGCATATTTAATCTGAAAAGAACATAATAAGTCAATAATAATAACATTTAAAAATACAAAGAGTGAATGTGTGTTGAATGGCTACTGGCAGTATCCAGCTCCTGCCACTTTCTGGCCCTCACTGCAACAGTCAGCACCTGCACCCTAATGCCTAGAGCTTTCTCTGAACACTGAACCCCACTTTACCTGGCCATGGGGAATTAACCAGCTACCCCCAGTAGCCCTTAGACAAAGACTGACAGTAGGTGGTCGATAAATACCCCAGCTCCCCCATTTTGGGGAGGATAACTCTGAGGTGTTCTGTACTGTTTCCCAGAGTTCCCTGGAGGGATTGAGCTCCAGTTGTCCACTTGCTTGATAGCATCTTTTTATGGCTTCCTTCCCTTCTCAGTCATGTACCCACTCCCCTACCCGCACCACTGGTCTTTACTGGATGACCTCCTAAATAAACCACTTGTACTTGAATACCTGCCTCAGGGTCTGCTTCTGGGGAAACCTAGATTACGGCAGCCAGGCACTGTGGAAAGCTATTCTATTACCTCTCACAACAATCACATGAAGCAGACACTATTATTGTTATTTTTCAGATGAAAACATGCAGTCCTTGACCAAGGTCACAGAGATAAGGAAGAACAGAGCCAGGATTCAAAGGTAAGTAGATTCTGAAACACAGAGAATGACTTTACAACATTTCTGTAGACGTCCAGCTTTCAGGGATTCTATTCAAAGCAGGTAAAACCCAGAGGATCGTTGAAGGGGTTGTGAAAGAACTAGAGAAGTTCAGGCTGTGTCCTGCAGGCTCTGAGGAAGAAATGTGAGCTCAACAGTTTGGGCCTTGCGTATATCAGGTGCTCATTAATATTAGTTGAAATAACATGTGGCAGTTTTTAGTTTACAAGGAGTCATGAATGTTGTTCTTTTCCGCCATCCTTGAAAAAGAGATGCCCTTTCTAAGTGGTAATTCTCCAGTGAAAAATGTCCCCAAACTCAATGTGGAAGATTACTTGGATTATGGTAAAGTAATCATCTCTAGGGTAGGAAAAACACTGGACTCAACTGGGGTCACTTTCATTTTGGAAGAAGAATATATGTTGGTCTTTAAGAAAAATTTATAACTTTAAAATATACACATTTGTTTTTATCTCAGACAGCCTAAATACAGGTTTGCCTAAGACAAAGGACTTAAGCAAATTCTCATTTACCTTTTCCATTGTATGTGTATGTGTTCATGATTGCACATTCAAATAATTTTTTCATTATTTCAGGTAGTATATGCATAAGAGAGCAAACATACATAATGAAATGTCACCGAGATAATTGTCTCACTGCCTGTTTCCTGACTTAGTGGAATGAGCACTAAATCAAGAATCAGAAAGCTAAACTGTATGGACTAATTACGTGCTCCAGGCGCCAGTAGTCTTTTCTGCAAGGTGAGGGCTTTGGTTTAGTGATCACCGGCATCTTCTAGCCCCCAAATTCTCTGATGTACAAGGGAAAATATTTGCTTACTGCCAGCCTTGTTTAAAAAGTAAATTAAGAAGACTCAGAGCATAATTTATTCTACCTTTTTTGTCTGTTTATCTTACATAAGCATCTACTCCACATGTTATAAACGACACAGGGGAAGTCCTTCTGTGCCCAGCCCAGGACCAGAGCTTCTAGACTGTGCCTTCACTGTGGGAAAGGTCTCCTGTATTCAACTCTTGACTCGCAGTATTCTTTTTTAGTCCAAAGTTGCCTATGGGTATAAACTTCAGTGGACACTTAATGTTACATAATGAGAAGCTGTTTTCATTACACATTTTCATACTGTTGGACAATTTGGATTTTGTTTAAAAACATGAAAAACAGTGAACACTGAACAATTGTTTGCAGGCAAGAAAATGGAAAGGCTCCAAGAAGGGAAGAGAAAACATTTCAGCCAAGTCAGGTCAGAAACTGAGCATGTCTGAGGGGTCAGCAACCCGTCCCCACCTCCATTGTCTAAGCTTATTTGCTCAAATATTATAAATAATTAATGCAGTCTAAAAGTAATATTTCCTAGTGTCCTTCATTTTTGTCCTTCGTTTTGTCTGGAGTGGAGATTGAGTCCCTTAGAAAAACTAGGTGGGGCATTAGCAAAAGACGGTTTTCATTGGTGGCTTACAATCTCAGTTGTTGTTTTTTTCATTGATTTTATGTGGTCATTTGTGATTCATAGATGCACATATAGGCGAAGCGCTTTATTGCAACTTCCCAGAAATGCACAATTGTTAAAACTCCAGATTCTATTTTTTTAAGTGAAAAGAATATTACCAGAATAAACTAACAGCTTGGTTATGTTTTTTGCTTTGCTGTCTTTTGAATGGTGAAGCCATTTGTAAACAGAGGATGCATTAGGTGGAGATTATCAAACCTTTAGGCCAAGCATCATGCCTGATGCATTGTGGCAACTGACTGGCAGGGGAAGAAAAGACAAAATGCTCTTCTTAAACTATAGGGAAAGGTTACCTAGTAACCACAGAATGATTAAGTTCTGTTCACAGAGACTTGTTCTTTTAATTGGACGAAAAGATTTAAGGAACACAGCTAGGGGGAAACTGGAGAGAAAGAGGCCTAGGACAGTTACTGCAATTCAGGCAGCTACCTCCAGGAGCATAATTTTGTGCTCTTTTAAACTGTGGGAAAAATGAAAATGAAGTGTGGAATGGAGCATATTAAAAAGTGTAGTGAACTCTGTGTGGTGTTACAACCCTGAGGATGATATTTGCATTCAGATATCAAGAGTTCTGTTTCTTACAAGAATTCAAAATGGTCATTTGGGATCAGTTTATCCTATTATCATGCTCTATGTCTGTCTGTATTCTTTTTCCATCTGCTAGGCAGGCACTTGTTGCTTTATAGAGAATTATGGTCATTACTGTTCTCTCCAGTCTTAATAATAAAATTAGGAAAAGTCAGGGGAGGGTATAGCTCAGTGGTAGAGTATGTGCTTAGCATGCACCAAGTCCTGGATTCACTCCCCGGTACCTCAACTAAAAATAACAAATAAATAAACCTAAGTACCTCTCCTCCCAAAAATAAATTAATAAAACAAGAATACATTTTAAAAAAATCAAATTATAGGCTGACAATGATGAAGGTTTTTATTCATGAAGGGCCTCTAGCTAATACAATAATTTCTTCCTGTGTTCAAGTAAGAACTCAGTGTATACATCACCAACTATAATTGGAGAAGCTCTACCTTGGATTCACTTTTCAAAATGCTTTTCACTCCTTACACTCCTCGAGTAAGATTTATAAGTTAATATTACCTCAGCGGGGCAGTCCTGTTCACAGAGATGCAGCTTAAAACTTTCCTAAAGCCCCCTCTAGTGACAAACAGCAAATTAATACATTATTTCATAACATGCTCATACCACCAAGCTCTAAAGTTCCATTTTCTCATTTACTTATCAGATGCACAAATAGCTACAGTATTTTGACTAGAGAAGGACTAAGAAATAGTCAATAGCTCAAATTTCCAAGCATTCTTCAATCATCAAAACCTAAGGGATTTGGGAGAGGGTATAGTTCAGTGGTAGAGTACATGCTTAGCATGCACGAGGTCCTGGGTTCAATCTTCAGTACTTTTATTAAAAATAAACAAACAAACAAACAAACAAATCTATCAATCAATCTATCTAATTACTCCCCCAAAAAATTAAAATTAAAAAAATAAAATACAACATTAAAAACGAAAACCTAAGGAATTTTGTTTTGAGACTGGGGACAACACATAGGGCAAATGAATCATTTAATTCAGTTTCTCTCATTCTTCTGTGCCAGATATACCTTAAAAATATTTCCTAATTGTCTTTCAGAGGCTTTAAAGATGAAAATATGTTCATAATCAGCCATCGAATTGGAAAAGATTATCTTGGCCTTTACCTCCTGGTGCTTTTACTGCATTTACTAGATAATTTTCTTTGATGGTGTGAGCATGTCCAAGCAGACAAATATAAATTCCAGGAATCATCTGAATTATGAAACTAAGGGTAATCTATAAAGATATAGGTTAAATGTATATGTAATAATATAATGTTTTAAAACAATATACGATCAAGTACAATAAATAAACTACATATTGTATTATCAAGCTATATGATATGTATGATCAAGCTATATTATATGATATGTATAATATATAGTTTATTTGTATCTCCATTTCCAAAGGGCTTCGAGCTCATCTAATAAAAAATAGGTTCAATTAAACCATTAAATAAGAGTAGAAGAATAAAAGCCACCTGCCTAATAAAGGGAATTAAAGAGATAAATAGAAAAATAGACTATGAATAGTTACTGCAACTCAGCACAAATCTTAGTTTTGAGCTGACAAGCTAAGACAAAAAGAGAAGCCCAAGAAGAAAAGTAAACATACCAATTAATTAAAGGAGAAATTTTTTTCCTTCTAAAATCCAGATATACAGGTTTCTAGTTACCAATAACAAAAATATACCACTGGAATAATTTCTTAACAATGAGAAATTTATGTTTAAAAATTCAACAAAAGGTCTTCAGGAATGTCTACTCCCCAAGGTCACTGCAGTTGGTGGGTGTTCCTGGTGCTAATACTACAATCAGCCCATACTAGCTGCATCCACCTGCCCGTGATCATGGTTTATCTCCTGGGAAGAGCAATGAGAAACCATTTTTCTCTTGTTTATACACGTGGAGTGAAGGTCAAAGACAAATTAAATTGCACTATGATAATATTTATTGCTAAAACCGGAGGAAAAAATAACCCTATTGGGCACTTCCTGAAAGAATTGGAACAAAATATTCAGGAGAGAAATAATGAAATGAGGATGGCCTCTGTTGAAGCTGGATACCAAGCAGTGTTGTCCTCTCCCAATCATGGTGCCCCTTTCCTATTTCAAAGTAAAATTCCCCAAATCTACCTTCATAAGAGGAGCTGGTATCACCTTTGTGTGAATCAAGTCACTGCCTTTCCCAGGGGTGTCTGCCCTTTATGCTTTAGTTCTAATTCAGTTTAACAAATGCTTACTGGAGCTCTATTATATGCAAGGTATTTTCCAGGTGCTAGTAGTGTAATAAAAGGTTTCATGTTCTTAGGGATTTCAAGCATTAGTGAGTAGGTAGGCAAGAGAGTTTTTGTTCTCTGGGTAACATCTGATTCTGCCCCTGTATCCTTCTTAATGACCTTTGTTGGGGGGAGGGGGTCACAGAGTCATCACATACAGTTCCACATTCCTTAAATTTTTAATCTAACTTTCTCCTTTCCCTAGAGTCTTAGAGAATCAGAAGTTCAAGTGTTACAATAGCCAGATTTCTGACTTATTCCCCTTTCCTTTTCATAGGGGTCCTGGCTTATTCTCTTATACCTGAATTCCCTGATACCCCAGTTCTTCTGAGAACTAAGTCTTAGAAGAGAGAAAACTACTATTTGCTGAATATCTTGTTTTGCCAGGCACTGTACATGCTAAGCCCTGCAACTACAAAGTTAGTAGCATCTTTTACATCTTAGAAAAGAGGGACCCGAGTCTCAAAGAGTTTTAGAAACTAATTCAAGAAGTTTAGATAACAATTGTCGCAGAAAACTCATGATTAAGTTCCACATGTCTGATTCCAAAGCCAGTACTTCTTCCATTACAGCTAGGGGGTGGGGGTTGATTTTGCCTCTCAGGGGACATTTAGCAACATCTTGAGACATTTTTGTCACAACCAGAGGTGGAATGGGTGAGTTGTTACTGGCATCTAGTAGGCAGAGGCCAGGGATGATGCTAAACATCCTACAATGCACACGACAGCCTCCCCACAACAAAGAATTACGAATCCAGCCCAAAATGTTAATGGAGCGTCTGACCTATTCTGATCTCATCTCCAAGAATTCACAGGCAACTGATTATTGGTACTAAGAATTAAGATATAAATATGTACACGTTCTCCATCCCCAGAATGTTCACTAATCCAAATGTTCGCAGACTGCTTTGAAATTTAATTATTTGAAATTGGTTAAATACTACGCTGACCTCAACCAACATTTACGTTTGACTTTTTTCCGGGAGCCGGGTGACATGGATGCCAGATGAGACCGCCACCTCTCCCCGCTCTTCCTTCAGCGACAAATCCTGCCAGTTGACGGTGACTAGACTCCTGACAAGACTCTGGGAGACTGGTCCCAGATGCACAAGAGCCTTCCCCGCCGCCTTCCTCCACACTCCCATCTTCAACTGCCCTCCTCCCATCTCCGGGTACCCGCGGGGGCGGGGCCGCGGAAGCACACGTCCCTGCGTCATGACGTCATAATCCAGGCGCCGTGGAACCCGCCCTTAGCAACCGGCCCTGCGACAGCCTCCAGCCGCTGCCGCCCCCCACCGGCTCCTCTTCGCCAAACCTCTGCTGCGGGGGTGGCCCGGCCCGGGAAGGACCGAAGGGGACCTAGCGTGCCCTCACGGCGGCTGCAAGAAGATCTAAGCATGGATGGCAGCCGGAGAGGTAAAGGGCAGCTGTCGCGAGCGACCGCCATCGCGCGCTCGTCTGGCGTCCGGGTCCGGGCAGCGCGAGTCCAGGCCGCGCGCTGGGCACTCTCGGTCCCCTGCTTAGTCGCCGGTGTTGGCACGAGTGTTGCCCCGAGCTGCCAGGTCTCTCGCACAGGAGGAAGCCCTGCTTGCGGATTTCACAGAGTTCTGCTTCCTGCTCAGAATTTGTTGCCCTGACTCCAGGAGGCCCTGTCCCCTGAATTTGGGGTCAGTGACAGAGGAACCAGATTTTTCTTTGGAGTCAGACTTCCCTGGGTCTCAAATCAAGCCGCGCCAAACTCCTCAAGTGTGACCCTCAGTTTCCTCATCTCTTGAACGTGGTGGTTAAAACATCCATGTCCTGGCGTTCTTGAGGATTAAATGCAGATAATACATACAAAGTCCCTGGCACATTATAAGTACTCGGTAAATACAAAATCCTCCATAGTGTAACTCCGTCCTCTCCTCCAAAACTAGTGAGTAACCCAGGGATTCTCTTAACTTTAATGTCAATAGGAATCCCCTAGGAATCGGGTTAAAATGCAGGCTGTGATTCAGTAGGTGTGATGGGGGGGCTAAGATTTTGTATTTCTAATAAGCTTCCAAACGATGAAGCGTTGCTGGCTACAGTTTTAGTAGCAAAGGATTAATCCATAATAACTATGTATACCTGCCCTTGACTGAATACTCTGGGTTAAAGTGGACATCACCTTAGAACATTTAGAGCCGTAGAACTGTAAATCTCTCAGAGTCAGCCCAATCCAAATAATTTGCACCTTTATACTTTCTGAGCAAGGCAGACATGGCAATCTCCAGACCTCTTCTCCCAGTTCAGTGGGTTTTTTTTTTTAATCTATTTTAACCTGTACCTTTAAGCCAAGCTGCTAGATGTTTCCTTGCGATAAGTCTTGCTTTGAATACGAGTGTGCCTTTACTGTTTAATCATTGGTCAAAATAAATGCTATTCTCAGTGTAGGAGATAACTATTTATTGATCAGCAAACTGTATATTCTGACACTTTACCAACCTAAGTTTGAGAAAAAGCAAACCAACATGCTTTTTTTTTTTTGGTTTTAAGAAATTTTACCACATAAACTAACATTAGTACTCTTGCTGTGTACCAGAAACTAGTCCCAGGCTATCTTGTGATTTAATCCACAAAACATCTTGTAGATAGGTACTATTCTTATTTCACAGTGGATAAACTAAAAGATCATGAGTAACTGGCCGAGGTCGCAGTAATTGGCACAGCAGGCTTTCAATCTAGGTGGTGAATGTGAAACCCTAGCACCGTTGTTTTTACTTACTATCCCATGGTGGAAATGGGAGCATGGGAGGGTATGTGTAAAATTTAGAGCATGATAGACTTACTAAGACTTAGTCTCAGCATCTGTCAAATTATTTTTAAAAATTAAGTTCACATCAGAATGTCAAAAGATTTATATTTTCATAACTTACCCAATTTAATTAGCTTCACTTTTTGGACATTATGTAATATATAGTATCAAACATTGTTTTGACTTTGAGTTTTTAAGAAAAATGTAATATTCAGCAAATATCTGGGGTAGTCACTTCTCCTATACCATGATTATTAATAGGAAACCATAAGTAATTATAGCTAAAATAGTTAAGCTAAAATACTTAATTTTAATTGAAAACATTGTAATTTCTAAATTTCTTAGATTTCATTAAGAGGTTACCTTGGATGATTTCAAGAGCACAAAATCTGAAGACATCTAAAGTTAAATTCATCCTCTCTTTTGTCATTTACTCTCTCTGACTTTGTGTTCTCTAACGTCTCTAGATACACCTGCTTTCCCTTTTTCTGTGAACTGTAGGGAAACACATACATTAGAAAGGAATTTGAAGGGAATAAACTATATACGTTGCAGCCTGTTTCATATGATATAATAGCTTCGAGCATGGTTTAAGTACTAAGCAATTTATATTGATCAAGATAGTGTAATGGCTAAGACTCAGGAGCCAGACTACCTGAGCTCAGATCTGAAATCTGTCATACAGTAGTTGTGTGATCCTGGGCAAATTACATGCTTTACCTCTTTGTGCTTCACATATAAAGTGGGGATAATGATAGTACCTATCTCATACGATTGTTGTAAGGATTAAGTGAATTTATAGCTACAAAGTGCTTAGAATAGTACCTGGCACAGTTAGCAATAATCAGTAAGTTAGCGTTTGACTACGAGTGAAGAAACCTAACTCAAACTTGCTTAAGCTAAAATGGGAATTTTTGAACTCATGTAGAGAACAGTCTAGGGAAGTAGAGCTTCAAACGTGGTTAGATCCCGGGATGTTACCAGGGATCTCTTTCTGTCTTGCTTCTGCTTTCCTCTGTATAGGCTTTATTCTCAGACAGGTTCCCATTGTGTGGTACAAGACGGCCACCTAGGTAGTGGCAGGCTTATTGATGTTCTAGGAATTTCCTAATAGTTCCAGTAAATGTCCCAGGATTGTGTCTTATTTGCCGGACTTGAGTCACATAGTTATTCCGATTTAGTTGACCAGTTTGGGGCAATAATGCCCACCTCTGAGCAATGCGACCCGCTTAACCCAACTGGGCTAAGGGAGGGGAGGAGTGGTTTCCCAAGCAAGATGAAGTCCTCTTTCCACTGGATTCTGGGCAGGCAAAAAGTCAACACCTTTTTTCCTCTGGAGAAATAAAGTTTGCTTGAGAGTTTGTTGGTTAGTTTGCTTTTTTTTATGTTTACTCTCTCTTTCCTGGTGGGAACTATGCAAATTTCATGACTGTCTTCATTACCAACTCAAATGGAATCACCTTGAGTTCTCTTGTCCTAAATAAGTTGATTTTTTCCTCCTTGCTCTCTGGCTTGTGATGTAGAAGGAGCTTCTTATGTATTCTGATCTCAAAATTGTTTTGTTTTAGTCTATTCTAGTAGGCTTTGTTCTCTGATCCTGTATTTTAGTTCTGTCTATTTTCAAATACCCATGTTTCTTCCAGACTTTGTCTGTGTCCTCGCCACACCTTTATAGCTTGTAAAAGCCCACCTGATAGCAGACTGGCCATTTTACCCACTTGAAATGTGTCTTGGGATACACTATTTATATTTTGCATGTTAAATTCTATTAAACTCTGTAACTCAGCCTTCCTATCTTGGAGGTTACCCCTAAAAACACAATCACTTTTTGGGGTGAGAAGTATATATCTAGTATTTTGTGATGAAATATGTATTTAGTTTTCTGGTAGCCCATCTAATCCAAAAGATAAGACATTGACTTTAGGGGAGATAGTGAGTTTTCCATTACTAGAAGTGCTTTTAAATTTAAGATGTGTAGATAGGATCCAAGCAAGAGGGTAAGTGGGTGGAACTAGATGACTCTTAAGACATCTTTTAATCATTAAGTTCTGATTCTGACATTTTTATATACTTGTACATAATAACATGATATAATTTATAATTTATTAAATTTCTTTGTGAGAGGATTATTTTCTTTAAATCATTTTTAGGAACTGACTAGTCAATGGTTCACTGAAATACATTTGTATTAACTCAAAATATTAGTTGTTTTCTATCTCAAAATCATTTAAAAATCCAGTAGGTAAGTTTACAGAGTAAAGTCAGTATATATCAAATAACAATTGATGTATTTATCATTTTATTCAGTGAAACTTAAATCTTAAGGCAAAACTATTTTGAAAATAACTTATTTTCTTAAAAAAGAACACCCTTTATCTTTGGCAGCAGAATTTTTATCTGATATATCATTGCTGGTTAGTAATATAATTGAATACAATTTTAAACAATTCTGGTAGTGAAAGGTAGCTTGTAATAAATTCTATTATTTTTCATATATTCAATTTTGTCTTTGTGAAAGTTGAGTTTCATTTATCCTAATTCATGTTTTTTTGTTAAAAGTCAGAGCAACCTCTGTCCTTCCCAGATATGGTCCACCATGCCTATTTAAAGGACACTTGAGCACCAAAAGTAATGGTAAGTAAGGTACTTAAAATGATAAAAGATTGTTAAAAGATTGACTGTGTTTCCTTTATTTGTAAATTATATAATGTAATGGAAAATTACTTAATTTAATCAATATTTGAACTTCATATTATTAATTATAATTAAGTAATATAGAAATTCTTGAGATTAGAGAATTTAGGAGCCCATCATGCCCTGGATTGGACCTGGCCACCTCCTGCTCTCTGCTGCAGCTCCAGCCCAGCCCTACTCTTTGCTGGCAGACTTCCCTGGCTGAAGGCATGCCTTTCTTGTTAAAACGGTGATTAGCAGCTTGTTAAAGGCATAGCAGTGAAAAGGAAAAGATATGTAGAGAAAAAGAGCACTTGAAAAACACATTTGGGTGTCGGGAGTAAATGCTTAATCCAATGGGACTCTTTATCTAATTGGATTTCTAGATCCTATGAAAGGTGAATCTGTATTTTTCTAGATGTTTTCAAATTTTAAAGCCTTCAGGGTGAATTTTAATGTACTTTTAAAGTATTTTTATAATTATAACTTAAAAATTTTAAGCTTAGGTTTTTAGGCAAAATGATTGAAGGTCTTATTTTCCTTATTTACATGAAAAATCTTTGCTACTAATCCTCTGAATGTGAAAGAAGAATCATACTTTCAGTTACCTCACTTATATTTCTTTGTAATAAAGTATATATACACATAGAGCCAGAATCATGAACTTTGAAAAATAATTTTTAACTAAAAATTTGGAACTAGTTTTAAAAGATACATAGAAGAGCAGAATGAAGAACAATATGTAGTTTGCTAGTATTTCTTTTTTAAGAATATACATGCAGGGCTGGTATAGGTATGGTGGTTAAGTATGAGGCTGCCTTGGTTCACATCTAAAGTGCATCCTTTTATCACCTGTGTGACCCTGAAGACCTTATATCTCTGTGCCTCAGTTTCCACATCTGTTTAATAGTGGTAATGATGACTAAATGAGTTTTTACATGTAAAGAACTTAGAACAATGCATACATGGTACCTATTCGATAAATGTTTTTAGTGTACTTACGATAGTCATATTAAGCGTATCATTATTGTATATGCTGTTGTTACGCATAGAATTTCCGTGGAAGAATACATTAAAAAAGTAGCAGGGTGCAATTCTGGGAGAAGAACAAGGGATCAGGGCAGGAAATTCACTTATTTTTCAATCTCTATTGCCATTTTAACTGTTATTTTAAACTCATGCATGTATTACTTATCAAAAACCTTTTAATATTTTAAAAAGTTATGCCTAGGATTTACATTTACATTTTATATGTTTATACTTGTATATGCACGCTTAATTACTTCTCAGATTTCTTTTAAACAGTTTAGGTGAGGTCAAGAAGTTTAATGTCATTAAATTTCTTTGTGATTGTACTTGTCTTAAGATAGTCCTAATACTTCAAAAAGAATGCAGTAAACTGATTTGTTGGTCTTGTTTTCAGGTGTAAAATTAGAAGTTTGCATCTCAGAATAGAATCTCTGCCTGGAGTTTTGGTGTTTGGGATTTGTTTGATTCCCCAAATTCCATGTTTTCAAGTATTAACAATGGTAACATTATTTTATCATCAGATGAATAGCTAAACATTTTTAGTTATGAGGTTAAAAGCTATTAATAAGAAATAGTTTTGTAAATATAATGGTAGATTATATTTCAGAATCTCTTTCCAAAACTCTCAGGCTTCTAAAATTTATTCCTAGAAAGGTTTGAACCCAAAGTAGTCAGTAGCTAACGAGATTAGGGCTGGGACATATTCAGCATCAAAAATATGATGTCAGTATCTCCATGGTTAAATTTCAGAACATTATAAAAATTAGCTTAAATGATCAGTAACTTGCTTATCTCATGGTGATTTTTATGTTAATTTTAAATATATAATGATTAAATGTGTTTTAATTTTTAGCTTTTTGCACTGACTCTTCCTCTCTCAGACTAAGCACTCTCCACCTGGTCAAGAATCACATGGCTGTTCACTATAATAAAATCCTTTCAGCCAAAGGTAAAAATGTGCAAATGTGAACTTTTTGTACCCAACTTAAACCCTCCTCAACTTCACTTCTAATTAGTGTTTATCTGTAGCAAAAATGAATACATCATATATAAGTGGATTTGTGTTTGGTGTAGTAAGGTATCAACTACTGACTTTATATGACTGAATATAAAGTTAAAATGCCACTTTTATTAACTAGCTTTGAAATCTGTATAATGCCTATGTTACTTCATTTTACCTGTGTTATTCCTAATATACTTTTGTGGTTAGATACTGATCTTAATATAGCAAAAGTTTATAATCTGCTCTTTTGTTTTCATATCTGAAGAAGTTGCGCAAAGAACATGGTAGCTACAATTTTTTTCTTTTTGTCAGCTTTATGGAGATGTAACTCACATACAATAAAATGCACTAATTTCAAGTGTACAGTTGAGTATTTTGAAAAATATGTACATTTTTATGATCACCACTACAATCACACTATAAAAGAGATGTCAGCTAACTACAGCTTGCAGACCAAATCCTACTGCCACTTATTTTTATACAGCTTGTGAACTAAGAATGGTATTTATATTTTTAAATGGTTAGAAAAACTCAAAAGAACAATATTTTGTAACATGAACATCACATAAAATTCGAATTTCATTGTCGGTAAATAAACACAACCACATTCTTGTTTTTACATATTGTCTATGGTGGCTTTTGCACTAAAAGGCAGAGTTGACTCATTGTGACAAAGGCCATATCACCCTGCAAAGCCTGAAGAATTTACTCTCTGTTCCTTTACAGGAAAAGTTCACTGACTCCTGACATAGAACATTTTCATCATCCCAAAAAGTTCTCCCTAGTCCTTTGCAATCACTTCTCCCAAGTAACTGGCAACCACTGAGCTCCTTTCCATCACTATAGTTTTGCCTTTTCTAGAATATCATATAAGTAGAATTATACCATATGTATTATTTTGGGTCTGGCTCCTTTCAATTAGTTAACACTTTTGAAACTAATCCATGTTCAGTATTTCTTTATTGCTGAGTAGTATTCTATTTAATGAATATACCATAGTTTCGTTTATCAGTTCAACAGCTGGTGGACATTTGGATTGTACTGACTCACTTTGACTATTAGGAATAAAGCTGCTATAAACATTCACGTAGAATCTTTGAACATATGTTTCCATTTCACTTGGATAAATTCATTTACTAGGAGTGGAATTGTGGGGTAATATGATAAGTGTATGTCTAACTTTATAAAAAACTGCCAAACTGTTTTCCAGAGTGACTGTCATTTTCCATTTCCATCACTTCCACACCCTCACCAATACTTGCTATTGGCAGTCCTTTTTTAGCCATTCTAGTGGATAGGTAATAGTATCTCATGGGGCTTTAGTTTGTATTTCCCTAAGGCTTGATGATGTTGAGCAACTTTTTTTCCCTTTTTTTTTAACTGAGATATATAGTTGACATATAATACTATGTTAGTTTCAGGTGTACTACATAGTAATTTATCATTTGCATGCATTATGAAATGACCATCTATCACCATAAAATGTTATTACAGTATTATCAATTATACTCCTTATGCGATATATTGCTTATCTGGGACTTATTTATTTTATAACTGGAGGTTTGTACCTCTTACTCCCCTCACCTACTTTGCCCCATACCCCTAGCCCTCTCTTTTCCTGGTAACCACTCATTTGTTCTCTGTATCAGTCTGTTTTCATTTTGTTTGTTTTTTCAGATTCCACATATAAGTGAGATCATACAGTATTTGTCTTTTTTTGTTTGACTTATTTCACTTCGCATAATACCCTCTAGAACCACTCATGCTGTAGCAAGTGGCAATATTTCATTTTTTATGGTTGAGTAATATTATATATGTGTGTGTGTGTGTGTGTGTGTGTGTGTGTGTATACCCCACATCATCTTTATTCATTCGTCTTATCTATAGACACTTAGGTTGTTTCCATATCTTGGCTATTGTAAATAATGCTGCAGTGAATTTGGGGGTACATATAGTTTTTTGAATTAATGTTTTTATTTCCTTCAGGTAAATTCCAGAAGTAAGTTTCCAAAGAACCTCCATACTGTTTTCCATAGTGGTTGCACCAATTTACACCATCTGTGCACAGGTTTCCCTTTTCAGTGAGCAAATTTTCCCAAGCTCATTCTCCATCTATATATCTTCTTTGGTGAAATATCTCTTTAAATTTTTGCCCATTTTTAAAAATGGATTGTTTATCTTCTTAGCGTTAAGTTGTGAGAGTTCTTTTTATATAAATATGTGTCCTGTGTCGGATACATATTTTCAGATATTTTCTCCTAATGTACAACTTGTCTTTTCGTTTTCTTTTTTTAAATTTTTATTATGAAATAATTTTAGATTTATAGAAAAGTTGCAAAAATAGTACAGAATGTCACAGAAACCCTTCACCCAGCTTTCCCTGATGTTAAAATCTTACATAACTGTAGTACAATTATTAAAATTAGAAATTAATATTGATACAATACTATTAACTACAGGCCTTATTTGAATTTCACCAGTTTTTGTCTTTAAAAATTTTTTATTTTCTCATTTGAAGAGTAAAAGTTTTTAAATTTTAGTTGATGTTTTATAAAGTTTATATTTTAAATGATTAAAAATTGAAACAAAAATAATATTTGGTTACATGTGAAATCAAGTTCTTGTAATAGTTTATGCTTTTCATATCCTGTGTAAGAAACCTTTGTCTAATTTTAGGTCACTAAGATTTTCTTATGTGTTTTCTTCTAGAAGTGTAAGTTTTAGCTCCTACATTTAAGTTTGTGATCTATTTTGAGGTAGTTTTTATATATGGTGTGATACAAGGATCAGTTTTTGGCGACGGATATCTAAATATTCCCAGTACCATTCGTTGAAGAGATTGTCCTTTCCTTAGGGAACTGCCTTGGCACTTTTGAAAAACAGCTGGCCATTTGTAAGTGTCTGTTTCTGGACTTACTCTTCGGTTTTGTTGATCTGTATGTCTATTACAATACCACACTCCCTAATCACTATAGCATTATAGTAAGTCTTAAAATCAGATAATGTGGGTGCTCCATTTTGCCCTTTCATTTTCTCGAGCTTCTTTTGGGACTCCAATACAAGGTAGGTTAGGTCAGTGATGCTCTATGCATTTATTTTCCAGTCTTTCTTTACTCTGTTTCATCTTGGATAGTTTATATTGCTATATTTTCAAATTCACCAATATTTCCTTCTGTAGTATCCACTGAGCTGTTAATCCCGACCAGTGTATTTCTTATCAAGGATATTTTTCACCTCTAGAAGTAGCATAAAAAGTCAAAACAAGAAACAGCAAGTTCTGGAGCTTTTTGTGACTTTTACATTTGATATTTGTTGTCATTTATAAATATTAAAAATATTATTGAACAACTGATTTTTCTCTTTCAGCTGCAGTTGACTGCTCAGTTCCACTAAGCATGAGTACCAGCATCAAGTGTAAGTAATTTCTGATATATTGCCTTTTTTTAAAAAAATATGGTCAACTGTATATAAACAAATTTACCATCTCAAATTTACCATTTTTAAGTCTACAGTTCAGTGATGTTAAGTACATTCATATTGTAGTATAACCATCACCACTATCCATTTCCAGAATTCTTTTCATTTTGCAAAACTGGATCTGTATCCATTAAACAGTAACTTCCCCATTCACACCCTTCAACCATCATTATGTTTTCTGTCTCTTTGTTTTTGACTTCCCTAGGTACCTCATGTAAATGGAATTATCCAGTGTTTTCCTTTTGTGATTGACTTATTTTACTTAGAATAAAGTTCATCCATGTTATAACATGTGTCAGACATCTAATGAACATCTCCTTGCTTTTTAAGGTTAAATAATACTCCATTGTATGTATATACCATATTTTGTTTATACATTCATAAGTCAATGGATAGTTGGGTTTGTTCCACCTTTTGGCAATGGTGAATAATTCTTCTGTAGACATGGATGTACAAGTATCTCTTTGAGACTCCGCTTTCTGTTTTTCTGAGTAGGTACCCAGAAGTAGAATTGTTGCCTCGAATGATAATTCTGCTTTTAATTTTACATTTCCAATTTGAGGGTTCTGTTTTTTCCACATCACACCCCAACTCTTGTTATTTTCTATTTTTTTGGATAGTAGCCATCCTAATGAGTATTGGCATTGCCTTTTGAGGAAGCATTTTCTAACTTTTAAAAATTATCCATTAAAGATACTTGTGTTGTATTTCTAAGTTCAGGAACTTCCTTACTTGAGCCCAGGCTTTGCCACTAAATTGCTGTGTAACTTTGGATAAATTATTTAACTTCTCTGGGTTTTATTTTTCCTACATATAAAAATTTGAGTAGTACAAAAGTGGCTTGCCAAGGTTTAAGTTCTAGAATTCTGTGATTCTCACTGCCTTTGGCTTGTTAAGATTACTGAATTATTCATTAAAAATACCATAACTGGAACTTGTCTCCAGGTAAATATTATTTACTATTTGTATTCTAATTGCCTGATAAATATTACATGTTCAGTGTTGAGTATATATTTTTAAAGATCAGTTTCACCATAGTATACAAGTTAAATGAGCAAGTCGTTTTATGTCTTGCCCTCCTCTTCTGTAAAATGAAAGATAATTAGATAATCCCTAAGGTCCCTTCTAGATTTTTAATTTCAATGCTTTATGTTTCTTCTGTCATATTAGTAACTTTTTTAGAGCACAAAAAACTGTTTCAGTAGGCTTTAGAAATCAATCATTTGAATGAAGGTGGTTTTACCCAATTGACATTAGATTGGATAATCCTCTTTAAACTAGAATCTAAGTGGAAAAGTTTTGCTAAATTTCCATGAACAATTTCTGGAACAGAAGATATATAAAATAAGGTTATCTCTCTTTTTTTAGGTTGTGTAGTTAAAAAGCTTGAATGTCTGTATTAATCCTCTTTCTGAACCAAACTGTTGGATTTAAATTCCAAATTTACCAATTAAAAGTAATCAAGCATTTTGCATACATTTTGTTTAGTTCAGTAGAGTTTATTTAGTGATTAATTCAGCAAATATTTATTGGGCACCTATTATGATAGGTTAGATATGATTCTAAGGGCTGGGGTTAAAAAGGTGAACAGAACAAAGTACCTGCTTTTATAGCGCTTATAGTCTAGTTAAAGGAAACAATAAGCAGATACAAAAAAATAAGTAAATACAGACCAAATCAGACGGTGATAAGTACAATGAAAAAGAATGAAGCAGGATAAGGGAGATTGGGACTTTGGAGGAGAAGGCTTCACTGATAAGGTGAGTAGAGACCTGAAACTTTTCAGGAAGAAACAAGTGGGTAAGTGGAAGAATAATCAAGACTGAGGAAACAGTAGGTACAAAAGCCTTTACATGGCATTGTGATCAGTGTATTCGAGGGAACAGCAAGAAGAGCTGAATGGCTGGTGTGAAATAAGCCAGCTGAAGAGTGACAGGAGATGAGCTCTTTGAGATGGGGCAAAGGGATGAAGACCACGTAGGGCTGTGGCCATTTGCAAGCACTTTGGCTTTCATTCTAAATGAAATCAGAAGCCATGGGAGGGTCTTGAGTAGAAGACAGGAATAGAGCTAGTTTAACTTTAAAAGCATCTCTCCAGCTGGTGAGTTGAGAGCAGTCTTTAAGGGGCAATGGTATAAGCAGAATGACTAGTTAGGAGATGAGAAATAATGGTGACTTGTTATGAAAAGGAATTTATATGTAGATAACTTAATCACTATGCTGTATACCAGAAATAAACATTGTAAACCAACTATACTTCACTTAAAAAAAAATATAATAATAAAGAATGGTGACTTGGACCAAAGTGCTTGCAGTAAAGGGAGTGTGAAGTGGCTGGATTCTGGAAACATTTCAAATGTGTGTCAACAGTATTTACTGATGGATTGGATGTAGATAGAATAAAAAGAGGAGTGGGTCAAAGATGACTCTCAACACTTAGAATCTGTCAACTAAAATGACAGAGTTATAATTTACTGAAGTTAGGAATATGTTTAGAGGAGGGAGTGAATAAAGTGAATCAAGAGTTCGGTCTCGATCATTATAATAGAAATCCAAGTGGAGATTCTGAGGAGGCAGTTGGAATACAAAGTCTGGAGTTCAACAAAGTTCCAGGATGGAGGTAAAAATACGGAAAATGACAGCATATAGGTTGTATTTAAATAATTGCTCCTATTTTTTGTTTTTAGAATTTAGACTTAGCTAGTGCTTATTTATCCCATGATATTTTCTGTTTTCAGTAAGTTGAGACAGAAGTTTTTCTTTTTTAAGCATGTGAATGAAGAAAATTGTGATGGCTAGAAGGATTGCAAAGACTGTATAATCACCAAACAAATTAATTAATAATCATTATTACTTTGTCTGTTACAGAGCTGATGCTCATTATAATCAGTATGAACCAAGAAACATGTTTTATAGACATTTAAAAAAAAAGAAATCTCTGGTTTTGAGTCATCTCTGTTTTTATTAAATATACTTTTTCATAGCAGACAACTCATCAGATAATTTCAATCTTTATCTAAACTAGGATATCTAAACTAGAATATCTCTCTTTGTTGAATTGTTTAAATAATGCCATATTCTAATGCATTATAAAGGCTTTACTTTTTATAGTAGTTTTTTTGGCAAATAATTTTCATACCATAAAATTCACTGATTTTTATTGTTTACACAGTTGTGCAATCATCACTACAAGTCAATTTTCATCACCTTAAGATTCCCCACAAAATAGTAGCTTTGCAGCTGCTCCCTCATCCCACTCCCAGCCTTGGAAGCTACTAATCTGCTTTCTTTCTTTATATATTTGCCTTTTCTGGACATTTCATATAAATGGAATCATTTATGTGTTTTATTACATTATACTTTTCACTTACAATGTTTTGAAATTCATCTGTTGTAACCTATGTAAGTCCTTCATTTCTTTTTAGTTATTAAATAGTATTTCATTGATGGGTAATACCACATTTTGTCTGTCCCTCCGTTGATTGATATTTGCACTGTTCCTGTTTTTTTTTTAACTATTATGAATAGTGCTGCTATGAACATTCATGTACAAGTCTTTTGTGTGGATATATGTTTTCATTGCTCTTGGATATATACCTGAGAGTGGAGTTGCTAGGGCATATAGTAAAATTAGAAAGAAAACGGCCCAACTGTTTTCTAAAGTGGCTGTCCCATTTTACATCCTCACTTCCAACATGTTAGGACTTTAGTTGCACCATATCCTGCTAACACTTATTGTTGACTCCCTTTTTGATTATAGCCATTCTAGTGGGTACGAAGTGGTATCTCATTGTGATTTTAAAATTTGCATTTCCCTCATGATTAATGATGAGAGCATTTTTTCATATGCTTATCGGCCATTTGTGTATGTTTAGTAAATGTCTATTCAAATCTTTTGCCCATTTTCTAATTGGATTATTTGTCTCATTATTGAGTTAAATGTTATTTATATATTTTGGATACAAGTCTGTTACTAGATGTATGAATTTGCAAGTATTTTCCCCCATCTGTAGCTTCCTTATTTATTTTCTTAAAATTTTCCCATTTTATTTTCTTCCTCTTTTATTTATTTTATTTCTTATGTTATTTATTTTCTTAAGTGTGTCTTTTGAAAAAGCATAAAAGTTTTTCATTTTAATTGTCTAATTTACATATATACATATGGGTACTTTTTAGCTTATGCTTTTGATATTGTATGTAAGAAATTTGTAGGTTTACTCCTATGTTTCTTCTAAGAGTTTTATAGTGTAAGCTCTTACATTTAGGCCTGTGATCCTTTTAGAGTTGATTTTTGGTATGATACAAGGAAGCTTTACGTAAATGAATAGGTTGGACAGATTTGGTAATATGGAATTTAATTTTATATTTAATGATAGTATCTGAGGATTCTGACTTTATCATGTTTTTTTACTTGCTTATTTTACCTGTAAGTAAGATGATAGATCTAACTGAAAAAGTTCTAGTTTACTTTGCAAACATCATCTGCCATAATTTAGTTAATACATTCATTAAGTAAGTATTTGAGGATAGAATAAGCTTTTAAGTAATATTTCAGTATGTTTTAACTGATAGATATATTTACTTTAATATGCTTATAATTTTCTTAATCATTTTAGTTGAAATTTTAAATATACATATAGTTTTACAAGCTTGTAGAAATTTTTATAAACTCTAATTCAAATCAGGATGATTTGAAACTTGAAATTATCTTGTCCATTAAGTTGAGTTAGATTCCAGTAAAAAAAAGTATATGTTAAATTTTAAATTTTATATAAAAATACAAGTCCTTTTATGTATTGTTAACCTTTTTAACTCTGAAATTTGACTAGCTTTCATTTTGCCATTTTCAGTCTTTGATAACGCTCAGTAACTGACTTAAAAGCATACTAAAATGTGAAACCACTTTTCGTTTGCATTTTCAAATGAATAGCAGTTAAGAAAAATGGTAATTAATTATCCTGATTGAAAATAATGTTTTAATATTTGGTGTGATTTTTTGAGTCATATAAAACTTAAATTTTTATAGTTTATGATGATATTGACAATAATATTTCATTTGGGGGCGAGTGTATGAACTAATTCAAGCTCTGCATTTGGTGATTACAGTCACAGACTACGCGGTCAGGCATTTCTAACCTTCACATCTCTGTATCTGCTAGGAGTTGCTCCCTTGGGCCCTTAGGCTAACCAGTTTGTCACATCTTTAAATAGTTAATCCATTTGAAGTTTCTGTAAATTAAATATTTGTTATCTTAGCTGCTCTTTATACAGAAAAGAATATGGATTTTTATTTACATGTCAGTAGTGTAAACATCTTTAGCAAGAAACAATGTGCCCTTTATTAGTTTTCTAGGACCAAAAAATTAATTTTTCTATTTTATTCTGTATTTCAAAAGATTTTTCCCCCCTCAGATGCAGACCAGCAACGAAGAGAGAAACTCAAAAAGGAATTAGCACGACGTGAAAGAGAGTTGAAATTAACTAAAACTACAGTGCAAGCCAATTCTAAAAGTAATTCCAAATCATTATTTAACACTCTACAAAAGGTAAGATAGTATTTTTACCTTTTGAAAGTGATTATTTCTAAGTACTTCATTGGTGGTATATCCTGACTTTTAGATAACATTTACAATAGGTCAGAGTTGGTAAACTTACCTGTAAACAGCCAAGTAGTAAATATTTTAGGCTTTTTAGGTCATACAGTCTCTGTCACAGCTATTGAGCCACTGAAAAGCAGCCATAGACAGTATATAAATGAGTATGTGTAGTTTTGTTCCAGTAAAACTATGTTAACAAAAAGGACAGTGGGAACACATGAAAAAATGCTCAGTACCGCTAACTATCAGAGAAATGCAAATCAAAACTACGATGAGATAACACCTCACACCAGTCAGAATGGCCATCATTATACAGTCCACAAACAATAAATGCTAGAGAGGGAACCCTCCTATACTGTTGATGGGAATGTAGCTTGGTGCACCCACCATGGAAAACAGTATGGAGATTCCTAAAAAACTAAAAATAAGACTTACCATATGATCCAGCAATCCCACTCCTGGGCATATATCTGGAGGAAACTAATTCAAAAACATACATGCATCCCAGTGTTCATAGCATCACTATTTACAACTGCCAAGACATGGAAGCAACCTAAATATCCATCAACAGATGACTGGATAAAGAAGTTGTGGTATATATATATGTGTGTGTACACATACACACACACACACACACATACACACACACAAAATGAAATACTACTCAGCCATAAAAAAGAATTAAAATAATGCTATTTGCAACAACATGGTTGGACCTGGAGATTGTCATACTAGGTGAAGTAAGCCAGAAAGAGAAAAATACCATCTGCTATCACTTATATGTGTAATCTAAAAAGATGACACAAATGAACTTATTTACAAAACAGAAACAGACTCACAGACATAGAAAACAAACTTATGGTTACCAGAGGAAAGAGGGGTAGGGTGGAGGGACAAATTGAGAGTTTGGGATTTGCAGATACCCACTACTATATATAAAATAGATAAACAATAGGGTCTTACTGGATAGCACAGGGAACTATACTCAGTATCTTATAATAGCCTATAATGAAAAGGAATATATACATATGTATGTATAACTGAATCACTTACTGTGCTGTACACCAGAAATTAACACAACATTGTAAACTGACTATGCTTCAGTTGAAAAAGATGACAACAGTGGGCCAAACTGGACCTGTAGTCTCTAGTTTGATGACCCCTGCCATAGGTTTTTTTTGATACGCTTTATCATCTGAGTAAGGAAGTTCTCTTCTGTTCCTAGTTTGCTAAGAGGATTTTTTTCCTTTCTTATGAGCACATGTTAATTTTATCAAATTAGTTAGGTCCTAAAGTTTTAGGTGGATCAGATTATTCCCTCTGATAATCTTTGCCCTTTAAGTTGAACATTTAGTGTGTTTTTATTTCTACCTTCTTATCTTGTACTTTCTGTTTAACCCACAGTAGTAGGCAGAATTCTAAGCCCCACAATGACCCGCACCCTTAAATAATCCCCTCGAGTGCAGACAGGACCTGCACCTTGCTTCTAACCAACAGAATGTGGCAAAGGTGATGAGGTATCACTTTTGCAGTTATGTTAACAGGCAAAGTGAAGGGAATTTCCCCCTGTATGTGGAGAGAGAGAGGGAAAATAGGCCTGGGAAGAATTTCTGCAGTGGCTGCTTCCCCTAGCCACACCAAGGAATCAGGGAAGGGAGAGATTTTCTCAGGAATCTTCCTGCGTTTCCCTGAGAGCTCTTGGTGGGGTCCCCAGAGAAAAAGCCTGCAAGAGGGTACAAACTCCCCAAGTCTCGAAAGCTTCATACTCTGGTGCTACTCTGCACTCAGTCTTAGCAATTAGCTAAAAACTTCTAGCGTAATCTTCATACCAGTTTATATGGCATTCTGTGACATCTGTCCCAAGTAAGCAAATGCTCAGGTCCTGTTTCTCCCTGCAGGTGCCTGTCTCACTCCAAATTTCAGGTTAGTTGTTTGCTTCATGACCTTAGTTCTATCATTAGTTCAAGAAAAATCATTAATTTGCAGTTTGCCCTGGTTTTTTCTTGTTGTAATGGAGAGAACTATGCTCTTTCCATCTCTCTCCATCTCTTGGCTGAAACTGGGAGTCTGTATGTGTGTGTGATGGTCTGTTTTTTAAACTTTTTAATTCTGAAAATTACAGCATGTATAAAAGTAGAGTAGTATAATAAACTCATATGTTCTTGTCCTCCAGGTGCAACAATGATCCATTAATGGGCAGACTTACTTCACATATATCCTCACTCACTACCCAGTCCCAAATTATTTTGATGCAAATATCAGATATCATATAATTTTATCTATAAATATTTCTGTATGTATCTAAAAGACCATAATACCATTTTATTATGCCTTAAAAATTAATAATTCCTTAATATCATCAAATATCCACTGTTTAGATTTCCCCATTATCTTTTTTTTAGTTTGTTAGAATTGGGATATAAATAATTTCAACTAATTGATAAATTTCTTTTAATCTAAATTTCTCCTTCTCCCACCTTTTTATCCCCTACAATTTGTGTATTAGAAAAAAAACGAGTGCTTTTTCTTGGCTTAAGGTTTTTGTGGACCACTTGTGTAATGCAAATTTAGTCTGCAAGCTTGTGTGGAGGCAGCATATGATTTCAGATTCTCAAAGCCCAGTGTTCCCTCAGTGCCAGTATTCAAGATGGGCAGGTTTCTTTGCAGGTCACCTAATTGGGGCATAGCCATTGAGGGGATCTCAGATTCATGAGCATGGACTTCTAGACTGTCCAGATGACTCCCTGAGCTTTGTTTTCTGTCCCCTGGCACCTGTGTTGTGGAAAAACTATTGCTTGATAGTAAAAGCCAGTTTCACTGCTCTACTTACTAGGTACCAAGTGCCATATGTTTGACTCCAGCTCTTTCCATTATACATGAAGGTGTGACATATCAGTAGGCAGAAGGAGAAAAAGTAGAACCCCCAGGACTTAGCCACTGTTTGGATGATGTGAAGAGCAAAAGACAGGAATTCAAGAGGGTCCCAGGTTTCTGGCTTGGGCAACTGGGAGGATGGTGATCATTCACTGAAATTATGATAACAGGACAAAGAGCAGTTTTTTTCTTTGGGGGCAGGTAATGTAATGCATGAGTTTACTTGTTTGGACATACTTGATTTGAGGCGCCTCTGGAGTGTCTACTATATTCAGTAAAGAGTTGGATATAAGCATCTATATCAGGAAAGAGGTCTAGGCTGAAAATAGATTTGAGAGTCATCAGGAAAGCTGTCAGTATATTGTTTAGAGTCCCCAAGGTTGTTATGCAGATAAAAGGACCAAGAATAGAGCTGCTTCCTTTAGAATAAATCTGCTATACACTGTACCACACACTTCACCATCTGGGAATCTATTCTTCAGTATTTGACTCACGTGTGTATTTTCATTTTTAGGGATTGTACTTTTTCACTGAAAATTTAAAATAGTTTTCTGTTATATAGCACTAATAATTGTATTTTAAGATAAGAATGGAATTTGTTGAAAATCAAGTCTGTAAATGTAAGATATTTTCCATTCATTTTTCCTTTTGTCACTGAAACCCTGTGACTTTTTGCCTCTAAGTATAGTTCATTTATGCTTTTATGTAAGTATGTTTTTTACTCTATTTAGAATTCACAGTAACTTACAGTTTGCTTACACTTTTTATAAACCTTAATGATAAATATTTAGACACTTTCAAATTAAAATTATTTGGGACCTAAAATTTTGATCTTTGGATGGGTTTAATAAATAACAGATATCTGTTGTAGTCATAATCTGTGTTTACTGAAAAATTTTCCTCAATTAATGAGAAAATGCTAACTTTAGCCTGTGGACATACTAGCTCTATATGTATGAGATCAGGTAATCAGAAACCTTTTCTCCTAATATGGGCTACTTTTGTCTCTCACATTGAGACTCACATGCTGTCACCCCAGGATCTTTCAAGTCTACACCCTATACCCCTCATTATTCACTCACATCACTAGGATAGCACATACTGTGTGCTATTAAGATTAATTGAATATGTGAATGTAATCCATGTTTCTAAATAAATCTATTTTAAAAACAATGAAAATCAGAAGCTGTCAGTTTCTTTTATAAAGTATACTTTGAAGCTTTTTGCAAAATAAATGTTAATCAAATTTTTAAATAAATTCTATACTTGAATTGATTCCTCAACTGTTTTTAAGACCTGACAGTTGGAAAACCTTTGTATACCTTTTCTTCTGATATCATTCCTGAAAAACATTAAAACTCAGTTGTTCTGCATTGAATATTGCATATTGGATAGATACTCTTGACATGAAAACATGCATATGTTAACTGCATGATGATTATCACTTTACATAAATTCTTAAATCACAGAAACTGTTTACAATAAATTGTATTAAACTATAAGGGTGATATAAGAAAGTGAAAGTGGTCAGATTACCACCAGAATTTTTATTCCATTGACATAAAATTAACCCTTTTCTGATTTTAGAACTTTGCAGTGATCTTCTATTTTAACTTTGGTGAATTTACCAATGTAATACAGATTTTCTGTGAAAATTATATCCATCCAAGCTTTCTGATATTCATAGCTAAAGGAAGCAATTATATAATCTCAAAAAAGCAGATTGGTACAGTTGATTTTACACTGTGTTTTGTTGGTTTCCAAGGAAAGAAAAAGTAGGATACAAGGTTGGGATTACAAAACATGAAGATACAGAAAAGTTTCATGCCTTCAATTAATTCAAAAACAATTTTCCCACTCATTTCAGGCAAACGAGCTCTTTTTTTTGCCTTTAAAGACCTTCTTTGGTGTTTAATTTTGCTTATTAAAAATTCACCATTACTGATAAGAATTTTCTCATAGGTAGTCTAATGCCTTATGCATTTTTGCCTATTCTGATCTCAGTTTGTACTGTTGTTCCCCTAAGTGTAAATAATTCCTATGATTACTGTTTAATAGCTCTAAAGGATTTTTCAGATCATACTTAGAAATTGCTTCCCGGGGAGCCAGACTCCTCTTGTATGTAAGCTGCAGCGTGATTCTAGTTTGGGAGCACTTTTTACACCTAATGTGGTAAAGTTATTAACCAGACAGTACCCCAGTGACTCACAATTTAATGCCAAAATACTTTGTTGTTTTGAGGTTTGCCTTATATTTGGGAAAGGGTTAGAAAGCACTTAAAAAGGAAATAGGTGACTTAACCTATTTTAGACAGTAGTTAACAATATCCAGTTAATCTGCAATTTCCTTATTGCAGTACTTAGATACTTAAGTACTGAGATAAATCAGTACTTAAGTTAGGTGACTTGTTCACTACCAGGAAAGGAGTTAAAATCAGTTTTAGATTCCTGGTGGTGTAAAAAAAATCTAAAAATGTATAATTTTCAAATGTGTCTGTAAAATAGATAATATGATGCAATAGGAAGAGCATAGGCTCACCTGGATTCAAATCTATGAGTACCTGCACCTCAGTTTCTTCATCTATAAAACAGAGATAATATTTGTACCACCACCCAGAAGTTGACGTGATGATTAAATGAGTTGTACCTGTAAATTAATTAGAACAGTACCTTGCACACAGTATGTGCTCCATACATATCAGTAACAGTGATAGAAGTTCTTATTATTCCTCTTTTATTCCACTCATTGGCAATAACAGTACCTTTTCCACAGAAAGTTCCTTTCTTACTCAACTTGTTTATTTTCCTCTTGTTTTCCTCCCCGTGAGCTTGTAGGGCAGATATAACTGGCTAAATCTTAGCCTTTTTCACGTCAGTTTTTTAAACTTCTATGTAACTTCTCCTCTACTGTTTAATACAGTGCCTTAGAGTTCTGTAAAGGATACGCAGGTGTCCACTAAGTCTGGAATCATGGACAAGACTTGGGCATCTAGTCTGTAAGAGAATAAAATATTGTGTATGCTCTTAAACCTTATGAAATAAAGCTCTTAAACCCTGTAGAAATAAAGTTAAATCAAAAAGAAACACAGCAGGCCAAAACACCTTCCCTTTCAGAGCTTTCCCCACTCATGATAAGTTGAGAAGGAAACATAAATGAACTTTTTGCGGAATAAATCTTTCTTAATTATATTTAAAGTATCATTTACTTATATCAGGGCTCCATACATTGTGAAGAGAGGTTCCTTTTCATTTCTTCAGGCCTTTAAGTCACAGAGGAAGCGCTGGCGCTGAAGATTGCCGCAACGACAAGACAGGAGGGGGCGGATGCTGCCACCAGCAGTGGTGGAGGAGATCAGTGCTCACAATTGATTTGGAAACTCAGAACCGAGCTCTGCCTCATTACACAAGTTCAAGACCATGAATATGGATATATGTTGTTAATCATTTTTTTAGTTTCAGAAAGAAAAATGATTACTATTGCTTATATTTAAAATTATATTTTTATATATTAATAATTCAAAACCTTGAATATAACTTCATATACAATGCTCACATCTTCAGGAACCTATGTGTTAGCTTTGTAGAGCCCTGAAGCAGCCATTTTTTAATATATAATCTGGAGATCCCCAAATAAATGAATTTGTAAATGTAATTGATGACTGTCAAATCAAATTTTCTTAGCCTTCAGGAGAACCACAAGATGAAGATGGTATGTTAATTGAAGAAGTGAGTGGATTTCAATCCTTTACAAGATCACCGGTAACTTCTTCAGAGAGACTGCACCTAAGTCTACCCAAATCTGATAAAGTCCTCACAAATGGTGCTGAGAAGAACTCCAGTTCCTCCCTGTCCAGCATGGATTACACTGCCTCTGGGCCCAGGAAATCATGCTCTGGAACCTCCTATGGCAAAGGGCCCAGAGGCGCATTCCCAAATTCCCACCGGTTTCAGTTAGTTATTTCAAAAGCACCTAGTGGGGACCTTTTGGATAAACATTCTGAACTCTTTTCTAACAGACATTTGCCATTCACCCCACGCACTTTAAAAACAGAAGCAAAATCTTTCCTGTCACAGTATCGATATTATACACCTGCCAAAAGGAAAAAGGATTTTTCAGATCAGCGGTTAGAAGCTGAAACCCAGACTGAATTAAGCAGGTAATGCACAAAAGTCAAGAGTAAATCCTTCAGGATGTGGTAGAAACTAAATAATATTCCTTATTTTATATCATGTACCTTATGTGCCAGACTTCAGGTCTGGTGGTGCCCTTTTGATCGGAATGAGATTAATGTGACTTTCCCTTCTGCACACAGCACTAGAACTATCAGAAATTGTTGGAAAAATAGCTATTAACTTGTCAAGTACCTTATAAACATGAATGGTACGTCTTTAAACTTTTTGTTTCAAACATGCTACTAGAACTTGTGTATGTTTTTAAATATTATACTTTCAGAGAATCTTTAAAATATGTCATCAGACAGCATTTCTGTATGTCTATTGATTTATGTTAGAAATGGCAAAACAGTGGACTGTAGAAAGGGAGGAAAAGCAATTATTTGTCTGACTACTTCTGTGCTCCCTTCCCAGCAAATATTCAGCAGCGTCTCCCCAGGTATAATATAGACAATTGGGGTGATTTCTGGAAATTGAGTATAATTTGCCTCACTTTTCTGTATACACTAGTACCTGGCACATAATGAATTTTCATTAAAGGTTGCCAAATGATTGAAGAAAGAAACAAATCTCATAAAGTACTGAGGGTTAGCAAATTTGTGATTGTTTTTCCTTGTGTCATAGAAACAAATATTTATCTGGTACTAGGTTTTAATTATTTTAAAAAGTAAAAAAACAATTTATGTCCAGCGTTCTTTTCTCTGGTTACAGTAAGATTAGTCTATATATATATACATTTAATCAAAGAATTAAGGAATTGAATCTAATGGTAGAACTTTTCAAGTGAGGAAGAAATAAGGAAAGCAAGTATAACATATAATTTTCTGATTAGATTTATGACAGCTTTTGAAGAAAATAGTTACCATTTCCCTAGTCCCATTTTATCCAACTGAAATCTAGCTGCTACTCAAAAAAAAAAAAGGAAAAAGAAGCATATATAATCCAAGTTGTATCTATTTCCTGATTATATAATTAAAAATCACATTTTATAAGAATAGATGAATTCCATCTCTCATGTTTGAGTTTATTTTTTCTAGACAGTTAAGTTCATTATCACAGTGTTTATATTTTGAAGGTTTAACAATAATTTCTTTTAAAATATTACAGCATTAAATGTGATTTTGAGACAGTTGAGATTAAGAACTTCACAGATTCAGAAGTGAACATAAAGCAGGTAATAAACATGAGATCTCTTTGTGTTCCACGTTAGAATTATAGCTGCTTTAACTTAATATGGTATATATAGCTGTTTGGACTGAAGAATAAAATTTTGTGTGTGATCTGGCTGGTGCACAGAAGCATTGCCTGTCGACGAGTGGTGATAGCTCTCTGTGGGTGGCCTGATTGACCCTGCCCAATCTGAAAAACTACTTGTTGTTAGCATCTCTTCTAGACGGTTGGTTGGCTGGATGGATGGATGGGTGGATGAATAAAATACCTTACATGTTCTTTTCAGAGATGCATACTGGGATCACTAAAGGAGCCAGAGAAGTTGTATAGAAGTTATTTTCACTTCTATGCCTGTAATTCTTTTTAAAGAATTGCCAGTGATTATATTATTAGAAATTATACATTTTATAAGAATAGGTGGATATCATTCTCTTATGCTTGCTTTTACTTTTTTCTAAGACCATAAAGCTCCTTTTTAGTGTTTGTATTTTGAATGTTTAGCAATCATTTCTTTTAAAATATTACAGACTTTGTGATAAACTGATTATTTTTATTTGGGGGGTATTACTCATACATACCTGCATCCTAGTTTAAATTTATTGTTTGTGAAAATGATTGTCTATTAAAATGTCAAGCAGATTCAGAGATAGAAGAATAAAATATAACACACTCAACTTCCCTCTCCCCTTCTGGAAATGGATAAAGGATCGTAGGTTGCCATCTCAGCCATTAATAGCTATTAACATAAGATTCTGCCCTTTAAGGGCCAAGGACAAATCAGTTTCTCTGAGAGCTGACTTTCCCCATCTGTAAACACTGTACTTAATATGCAGGGTCATTGGAAGGAATGAACGTTGTAGGTAAAGTACATGGTCTCACCCGGGCTTCATAAATGATACCTATGACTAGCTTGAGATTTAGGAAGGGAGTTAGCTCTTAACTAAATAAACTGAAGCAGAAGTCCACTTTCATTGTGCCCCAAATGTTTATCCATAACCTTGTAAGAAAACAGTGTGCCCCCTTATTCTGTTCCGTAATCAGTATCACCAGCAGTCTACTGAGGAAGCTAGTAGATCATTAGCTGCAGTAGATAGACCAGCATTTTAATAGCATTTTTAAAATTAAAACACTACACATAAATTAGCATTGTAAAGATTAAATCTGATGGTGCAAGTAAATGCTTGGCATAGTTATGTGGCCCCTTGTAAGGGTTCTATAAAAGTAAGCTGCCATTATTTTTTGTTTGTTAATATTATTGTTCAGACTGCCGGAGCTACCATTGCTTCTACATATTTGATAGGTTGGCATTTGAACGGGTGGACTATTTGAATTTCTGAATAATAGGGTATTTTCTCTCTAGTTTACTTAAATCTTAACAAATTTGCTTCATTTTCTCTTTACATGTTTATTTGTGGTATTTCTTCAATGTCATTTAATATGTTCCTCAATAAAATATTAGAAATTGTTTTATTTTAAATTAAGAAAAAAGTATTGATTGTATGGAAATATATTCTAAAACATCCTTTGTTCTAATATACCAGTCACTTTAATCTACTGAGTATCTCTACTCTCTTTCCTTGACTATTTTTAGAAATTTTTGCTCTTTTGCTTTATTTCTGCTTTCATTATGTATTTTTGAAGCAACATAAAGATTTATTCTTCTCATTGCATCCCCAGGCATCTAGTTGTATGACATATGATACCAAAGGAAAAATAACCCCTTTACCTTTACAAGGGCATGAATTACCCTGGGACGAGATTAAAGATGGTGCTCTTCAGTGTTCCTCATCAAGGTATTTCAGCCGTTCATATAGAACTATCCTGTGTGACAGACATTCAGACTTTGCAGCACACGTACTGTTTTAATAGCGTGCTCTCATCTACTTAGGTGTTTGGTAGTGGCCTTGTTAGTTTTACTAAGGACGTTTTACAAAGTACGTAGTCAAAAGTTTAAATGAATTGCTGCCCCACAGATGGCGGACCTGCCGGCACCACGGATGCAGCGGCCCTGCTGCGCCCGTGACGTCGGGGCACAGAGGAAGCTGCTATTTCTACGCTCAGTGCTCAGAACAGTGGGCACTAAGAATGGTTTGTAGCCGGACAGTACGATTTTCTTCTTCCATAGAGGAAGGCTCGTTGTGAGGATTAAATGAGATGTATGAGCACTTGGCAGGCTTCGGGCACAGTGGGATTGACTCAGAGAGGGTCTCCTTCAGTCATTCAGTAGGTCTGTCTGGGGGAGACTTTGTAGAAGAAAGCGTTGGGCAGGTGTGACCTGCTTCCCTCCCTGAGAGCCTCTGAGCCGGTATCAGTGGCCTGTGTCCTGTCCAGACCCATTACTCCCTGTTCGGGGTCTGGAGCCACCTGGTCCATGAGCACTTGTGCTGTGAAGACCCTTGACAAGGAGCAGGAGACAGTTTGATCATTCTGGAAGGAGCGCCAAAGGGTCACCCCTGGCATTTGCCCTGTGGGTGAGGCAGAGGTCAGGCCTCTGTGTGGAGCCCGTCGATGGACCAACCATAACCCTATAAATGATCATCCAGACTGGGGCCCTGGGGGGCAGAGGGGGCTGTGGCCCCCTGTCAGGTGGAGGGCTCAGTTTGCTGTTGAGGGTCGAACAAAAGCTGTAGGTGACTGGCTCTCAACCAGCGTGTCCCTCCCAGGGCATGTGGCAGTGGGCAGGAGGGAAGGGGGTCCCCGTGCTGGCAGGGCTGAGGTTGACAAACCTGCTGTAGAAAAACGTGGTTTGGGGGGATTCACTGATGAGATTCCATGTCTCAGAAAAAAAAAAGAAAAAAAAGTTTAAATGAATTCATTTTGTCAATTCATTAATAATGGGAAAAGGGACACTGGCTTTGTATTACTTATCATCACTACTGGTATATGAGAAAGGATGTCTCCCAAGACGGATCATCCAGCAGTGATGCAAACCAGTTTACATGGCATATGTCGTACCGAATAACCTTACCATTAGAGATTCCATCATTTGTGATTTGAACATCCATCACATGCTAGTGCTTTATCTATCCATGCTTTGTAGAGGAGGCACTGTTTTTTTGTTTTAATGATTCATCATGTTTAGTAATTATGGAGCACTGCACCTAAATAAAAGTGATAGGTTAGCAGGTAGTATAGAACCTAAAAAATGCCTTTGATAGCTTCAGCTGTCAAATGCATTTCCAGTGTCAGCACTTGCATGTGAGATGAAGGAGGTGGAAGGAAAAAAGGACTAAAGAGGGCAAGAATGAGGAATCTTACAGCAGGCCAGAAGGCAAGCATGCACATTCCCTCAGGAACCACATCTTCCCTCGGGCCTGGCCTTAGGGAGATCTCACCTGCCTGGCAAAACTTTGGGGGGAAGGAGGGTGTTGGGGGAGGGGTTCATTGCTAACTTCTCTGTCTTGAAATTCACGATGCTTTAGTGCTCATAACTTCAGAGGCTCTCCTGAGCTGGTGGAGCCAGTGTGAAGTGAACGTAAAGAACGATGGGAAGAAGGGGTGCTTATCTTCCCTGGTAGTTTCTACCTCAAAGACGCAAAGTGTTGTAACTGAATATGCCTGAATAGAAAGCTTGGCATTAACGAGTGATGGCATAACTGTGTAATGACAGAATTTATCGTAATGACTACCTTAAAATTTTTTCCATAGGGAAGTATGTTTCCAACATCATTTATGTTTTTATCTTAGTCAAATTGATAATTGTTTCTACAAGGTAAGTTTCATAGTACAGTTTTAAAAAAGGATTGTGAATTTGTAATTAGAAGACTAGTTTAAAAATCTGTCTTTGCTACTTCCTGACACGTGACCTTGGCAAGTTACTTAGCCCTTCTGCCCCTTGGTGAATTGTTTAGTAAGTGGGAAAAATAATACCTACCTAGTGTGTCTGACAGGGCTGTTCGGAAGATCAGATCAGATCATCAAGATAATCTTAAACGCTGACTGTAGGCCGACCATTGTTTTGTTAAAATATTCTAATTCTCCCTTTCCTGGGCAGTATGTCAATATTCCCTGCAGCCTCCTTCAGAGAGAAAAATCTATTCTGAGTAAGTTCTTTTTGACCTCTTCATTTTGCTTAGTGGAAATCAACAATTAAGAATCACACAAATTATTATTAAATAAGTTAGGATTGAACACTAATCTCTCTTTACAACCAGCTTTGGGGTTCAATCATGTAATACATACTAAATTTGAGAAAATGACCAGAATTTTCTGAAATAATTATTAATAACTTCATTTTTATGTCCAGTGGAACTTTGTCCCTAAGTTAATAATAACCTGCTTTTTTATAATTAGTACTCATCATTTTGATTTTTATAAATAAAAATAATAAAAACTAATAAAGATGAGTTTTAGAGAAATGCAGGGTTTTTGGTAGTTCAGGATACCCTTCCTGGAGCTTTCTAACCTCACCAGTGTTCTGCAGATACTATACTTCTAGGTTTTAATGTTGTTTTAGTTAAGCTGTATTTGGGGGGGAGGGAATAATCTATTATTATAGTTTCATTTATTCTCAAATTTGCTGCCTGTGAATCAGCTTGAAAGCATAATTTTATGCAACCTTTTAATATTCTATTTGATTTGCTAATTAACTCTTTATTTATTCAGTAATTTACTTGCTATTTATATTTTCTATCAATTTACTGATTTTAGCTAATTAAAATCAAACTTACATAGTATCCTAATTTTCTTATAATGGCTACTAAAATACAGTTATCTCATAAAATAGTACAACAGAGAAATATGTCCAAGTAATTAAAAATTGTCACACAGATTTTTTATTTATGCCCACAGATTTTTCTATTAGAATATTTTTCCTCATCTCCAAACATTTTGAAAAAAAAAATTTTTTTTCTGCTCAATAAATTTCCCAATCTTAAAATAAAATGCTCTCCTTAGGATCAGTAGAGGATTTCACAAATGAAGCTCCTGCTTCTCTGAATGACTTTCCTCTTTACCTTCCTGCAAGAACCATGCAGAGAGGTTCACATCTCTGTTGCAGGACATTGTTAGGAGCCAGAGTACATTTAAAATGCTTGTTGGGAACACGTGCCCCCAGGGGATCACACTTATTTGACCTCTTGCCCCAGGTGCTTTCTGTTTTGTTTAACCCCTGCTTATCCTTTACTACTTGATGCATGTTGTAGATATCTATGAAATTTTATTCTAATAGGGAATATGTTCTCATCTTTAATAACTATCCTTGCATAATTCAAGACTAGAGACATGTTTGTTTTATAATATCCCACTATTTCTAATTATGTACTCCTGTTCCCTATAGTTTTTAGAGTAAGTAAGCAATAATTTTTATGCTGTATATTGCTTTTCCTTCACAGTGAAGAAGAACTATTGTATCTAAGTTTCATTGAAGATGTAACAGAAGAAATTTTGAAACTTGGTTTATTTTCAAACAGGTTAGATTTTTTTAAATTATATTATAGTGGTTGAACAATACATTGAATACTCTTCATTTGATGTTAATTTTCTTGTTTTGTTTTGTGTGGTTTTTGTTTTTACATTTTTTTATTGAGTCATAGTCATTTTAAAATGTTGTGCCAACATTTGAGGTTAATTTTTTAAAGTTATTTCCACATGTTAGGAAATGAAAATTATATTGATTTCATAGGGGACCATTTTCTTATAACTGATAGTAAATTGTAAAGAATATGTAATTCATAGTCTCAGGAGAGTTCACAGTTTGAGGGAGTTATAGAAAAGAATAGAGTTTCTGTTCATTTCCCTTAGATACAGAGAACAGATTGGTGGTTGCCAGAGACAAGGGCTAGGAGGTGGGGGAAATGGTTGAAGGGAGTCAAAAGGTACAAACTTCCAGTTATAATATAAAGAAGTCATGGGGATATAATGTACAGCATGGTGACTACAGTTAACGCCGTATTACATATTTGAAAGTTGCTGAGAGAACAGATCTTAAAAGTTCTCGTTACAAGAAAAAATTTTCTTGTAACTATATATGGTGACAAATGTTAACTGGATTTACTATGGTGAACATTCTGCAGTATATAAATTCAAATCATTATGTTGTACACCTGAAACTAATATAATGTGGTTATATTACCTCAGTTTCAAAAACCTATCACAAAAAAAAGAAACGGTATTTGAAAGAAAAAAGTTAAATTGTCTTTATTCACAGATGACATTGTCATCCATGTAAAAATCCCATACAGTCTACAAAGAAACAAGCCAAAAATATTAATATATTTCTTAGTTTATAAGACTAGGAAACTGAATTTTTGCTTCTCATTTGCAAAGATCCATCATCTGGTTTTTGTGTTTGAAACTCATGAGAATCCAAAGTAAGCTTTTTTGTTACAACTGTTAGTAGTAACAGGAGGACAAATTAAAGGTTAGGCTGGCACACTGAGTGAAAGGGGAAGTTTGGAAAACCAGGTTAGTATTGTATAACTTAAGGAAACTGTGTGGTCCTGAGCCAGCCTGAACATTTATTTGGCTAAAGTTCATTTAGATAACACTTTATGATAAGGATCATAGGACCCCATTATGTGTATCTTGCGTGCTTTCCCTGTCATCAAATGTCAAGTGCAGACATTTCTAATGAATTATTTCTGTTTCTATATGAAGCTTTTAAATTAAGGAAAACATTTGCATTATTAGTATAAAAAGCTACACCAAAAAGCCTAAATTTTTGATGGTAATTCTGTTTACCGCTTTCATTTTAAAAAATTGGCTAAAAATGCATAATGGGTTGTAGTTTCAGATTTGCAAGATGAAAAAGTTCTTCTGCACTGTTTCACAACAGTGTAAATATACGTAACACTACTGAACTATCAATTTTAAAGTTAAAATGGTAAATTTTATGTTATGTGGTTTTTTTACCACAAAAATAACAAAAATATTAAGATTCCAACTGTAAATCAAAAAATAAAGGTTAGAAGCTGAAACAAAAACAAAAAGGTTCACATGAAAAACATGTATTTTTGTTTTAAAAAACTCACTTTTTTTTTTAGATTACAAGGCTGTTTATTGTGGCATTTTTTATAGTACACCAAAAAATGGAATCAAGCTACAGATTGAATAGTAAAGATTTGGTTGAATAAATTGTAGAACATTTATAATACTAAGTTCTGTTCAGAGATTTAAAATGATGTTGTAAAAGTGAATTTATTGATACATGGAGATGTTCAAAATATATAATTGATTAGAAAAAACAATACAGGTATCAAAACAGTATGTACTGTTTAATCCCAATTTTGGTAAAGAAATAAACATGCATAAAAAAATGCCTAGAAGTGAATAGTCTAAAACATCAATGATAGTTGTAAAATATAGAATATAGATTTCTTGGGCTTTTTCAAAATTGCAAAATAGTTCAAAACAAAACAAAAAATCTAAGGTTGGCTCATAACTTCATTGATAATAATAAATGGTAACAAGTGAGTTGTTTTTCAAGAAACCAATTGGTGACACTCCTGTGATAGCTAGACAGGCGTGGTAGAGCTGAAAGAATGTGTCTGGAGGCAGGCTGCTCTGAGTTAAATTCCTTAATAGCTTGTGACCTTGGGGGAGGGGAAGCCATCATCTTAGGGATGTCGTTTCTCATCTTAGAATGGATTTTGTAACACTTTCTCTTTCAGTATTGGTCACGATTAGAGGTATAATGATTACCATGTGTCCAACACAAATGTCTAGCACTTAGTTGTACTTAGTAAGTGATAACTTTTAGGTTATGTGAACTTACCATCAGTGGAATTTTTTTAAGTATAATTTAGGAAGCATTGTAAAGTAATTCTTTGTAAGAGAATTGTTTGGTTTTAGGGGTGGTTTGTCTGTGAAGAGAAAGGGAGGGGGAAAGGCTTTTGGTGTTCGTGTACAAATGAGAAAAAAAGTTTCACGGTGTGTGCAGGGGGTTGGGGGAACTTTCTGTAAAATATTTTAGTCACAGAAGTGTTAAGTAGCACGCGATCTTTCAGAAACACTGGCGTCTGTTACATAACTTAACATAGTGGAAGTCATACTAGCTTCCAAATCAGAGAACTTGACAGAACGGGGACAGTGCTCATCTTTAGAAAGGAAAAAGGTAATCTAAAACATATTTTCCAACCTTTAGTAGTTTACTTATTGCATGGCTATTTTATATTCAGTTGATTTCCTGATTTTGAGACATTAACATTTTTATTTATCATTTGTAGGTTTCTAGAACGACTGTTTGAGAGACATATAAAACAAAATAAACATCATTTGGAGGAGGTTTGTCTTTCTTTAGAACTTCATTAGAAAAAATCTAATACAGAGAGAATTTTAAAGTTTTACCATACTCTCAGAGAATACATTAAAAACAAGCACTTTTTTTCCCTTGCAATTTTCATGTGTGCTGGCGGGGTGGGGGTGCAGGCACAGGGTGTGGAAGAAGTATTAATTCTGCTGAGATCTGGAGCACTGCGGACAAAAGTAATTCAATTTCACTAGCTTAATTAATATAATCACTCACGTCTCTTTATTCTAGGCAAAAATGCGCCACTTGCTACACATCCTCAAGGTGGACTTGGGCTGCGTGTCCAAGGAAAACTCACTAAAGCTAGATGATGTTGATATGTTGCTTGATTTTGAAAAAACTGAGAATTCAGAACAAAATGAATATAAAAATGAACAAGATTTAGCCATTAAACAGGAACATCAAGAATACCAAAAAGCTTTGAATATGTTATTGTCTGTACCAAAGGAAGAGAACGAGATAGTCTCCTCACCGGGTGAATTTTTCCTGCCCGTCTATAAATCAAAGTACTCAGAAGGGGTTATAATTCAACAGGTGAATGATGAAACAAATCTTGGAACTTCAATTTGGGATGAAAAAAATGCAAATATGTCAGACAGTTTACTAGACCAAGAAACCTCTGTGAATGTCATTGAAGGTGACAGTGACACTGAAAAGGTTGAGACATCAAATGAATTGTGTTGTCTTAGCACAGCACTCTGCCCATCGGTTCAGCTGTGCAGTATTGAAGATGATAATCAGGACGTGGAAGCACCAACTCTTAAAATCATGGAAATGAGCATTGAGGACTGATCTTTGGATGTTTGATCGTCATTAATAAATATTCCAGATGGCCAATAATTCAATATTCCTTTTACTCTTTTTTTCTTTTATATATTAAGATTTCTATGTTCATTTTCTATCTTGTATAATAAATTTCTATAAATTTAGCAGCTTAAAACAACACACATATATTACTTATCCCATGGTTTCTTTGAATCAGGAGTCTAAGCACGGCTTAGCTGGATCCTCCGTTCTTGGTCTCAGACGCCTACAAGCCGAATGTCAGTTGGTGCTATGGTCTCATCTGGAAGCTTGACTCGGGGTAGATTCTGCTTCCAAACTCTTTTCAGATTGTTGACAGAATTTCTTTCCTTGTAGCTATAGATTTGAGGGCTTTAGTTTCTTTCTGGCTGTGGCTATTGGCTGCCCTCAACAACTAGGGTCTGCCCACCGTTCCCTGCCACTTGGCCCCCTCCACGGGCAGCTCACAGGAGAACGAGCGAGACTCTGCTAGCAAGATGGAGTCTCATGAGACAACACAGTAACGTAATGTGATCACAGGAATGACTTCTATCGCCTTTGCCACATTCTCTTGGTTAAAAGCAAGTCAGGTCCCGCCCACACTTAAGAGGTAGAATACAAGGGTGTGAATGCCAAAGGTGAGAATCACTGGGGCCTCCTTGGAATAAGATGGCCGCAATTTCTAAAGTTACTTTTCAGGGGAACGTACTTTACCCAGACATCAGTGATTTTGTAGGCAGTGGGAAAGGGTCTATGATCTAGAGTGGATCTTGAAACAGTAAGCCTTCTCTACAGTATCTTTAACTTCTGTTTTCTCACTTTCCTGCAATACCTAAAACCTCAAGGCCTTTCTAGTTATCAGCTAGGATGGCCTGTCAGATATCTGAAAAATCATCCCTTCTTGTGAGGGCAAACATTCTACCAGACCCAGTTTGACACCCTCCCCTTGCCCTTGTAGTCCACGAATGGGGTCCTTCATATTCAATCATGTCTCAGAATACTCATCTGGACTTAGTCTTTTTAACCACTCACAATACTGTAACAATATTTGAGTGCCTGTTACATGCAGAGTTTCACGCCTAGCCGCCATGGAGGGTAAAAAGAGGAAATGGAAATGATGATAACCCAAATGTTCATCTAGAAACTTAGTGATTGTTTCCAAGTATCCCACTTCTTAACTCAGGCTTTTATCATCCTTTGCCCACACAGGTGTTTCCCAAAAGGTGGTGCATACCCCTGGAGGTATAAGACCTGATTTCTGGTGGTAGTTGGATGACAGGTCCATCTCACTCATGGGAAACTGACCATCACCAGTGTGTTCAGGATTCAGGCTCAAGGACAACCTGCAAATTATAACATGGTAGGGCTGGGTACCCAGCCCAGTTCTCCCCCAGTGTCTTACGCCGCAAGTCACCATGCTGTAGCCCTTTCTCAGCTCCACCTACCCTCAGTTCTCACCTCTGGGATTTTTACCTTACCCCCTAAGCAACCCTGCTTTTCCCCATCTTGCAGTCTTCTTCAACCACCTAAAACATCCTAACATTATTCTTGGCTCCCACCCTGGGTCTGCCCCTCGGTCATCCTTCACCCCTCTACTTGCTTCTTGAACTCCAGCCTTCTTTCAGGCCCAGCCTGAACTTGCACAAACCCTTCCCCGCTATTATCCATATAAGTACCTTAGACTCACTGCTCTGGTTCAGATTTTCCTCCCTTTGCTGGAGCTGCCACCTTGCTTAAGGCCTTCTCAGTAACTCTCTTCCTGGTGCTTCTGCACCCTTTGGGTCCAGCTCCACACTCCTGCCTGCCCTGACCTGTCTGGTCTTCTCTATCCTCCCACTCTAGGTTCAGCTTTTTGTCTCTCGGGCTATGACCCATCCTAACTTTCGTAGCCCTTAGGGTGTTTTGTTGTTATCCTCAGGTTTCCCTTTAAAATTTAAGTTTGAAAAGATGAGTTGGTTTAAAGAAATACTAAAAGTGGTTCTTGGACATGGCAAAAGTTGTGTAAAAGTAGGAAGTGAACGGTAAATTTGGGAAATACTGGCTTAGACTTGAAGCAGCACGTTAAAGTGTATCTTTCCCTCCACTTTCTCCCAGAGCCCATTCTCAGCTCTGACTCGCAGAGTTGTGCTGAGTCAGCCTTTGGAGCCAAATTGCTCAGGTGTGATCCTTATGAGCTGCAACTTTAAGCTGGTTACTGAGCTTCCTTGTCCTTTCTCACATGTTGAACAGGAGTAATTACAGAGCCTTTGTCCCAAGGCGGTAAGAAATTTAACAGGCTGTGTGGGACTCATCACAGGCTATTATTTTAACATTTTTTTATTGATTTATAATCATTTTACAATGTTGTGTCAAATTCCAGTGTTCAGCACAACTTTTCAGTCATTCATGGACATATACACACTCATTGTCACATTTTTTTCTCTGTGATCACAGGCTATTATTTTAAAACAGACCATGTCACCTCCTTCCCCCCCAAAAAATAAAACCCTTGAGAGTTTCCTCTTGCTAACAAGGTAAAGTACAGACCCCTCTGCATTTTTTATATTATAAAGTCGTGTCTCCTTCCCAGGTCATCTCTTGCCATGCTCTGCCCCTGCAGCCTAAGTGTCTATCACATTTAATTGCTTGTTCCCTGAACCTCGAGGTCCGCCCTCTCTCTGCGCCTTTGTGCTTGCTGCTCAGAACATCATTGCCCCTCTGCCGCCCCCTGGAGCCTTCCCTGACAGCCCAGATTGAATGTAACACTTGGGTGACTGCCCCTGTATCTGTCCCTCCTGCTTTGGATGAGATCTTTCCACATCTGCTAGAAGATTTATAACATTGTGTACGTACCCAGTTTGTCTGCTGTCTAAACTGTGGGCTTCTCAAAATAAAGGACCTGTTCTCTTTGGATCCCCAGGTCATCGTCTGCTTGAGCATGAATGCATCTGTTCGTGGAGGGAGACAGTTTGACCTCGAGGGGAGGTTTAGCTCCAGACAAGGGAAAACAGGACAGATATTTCCTCCTCTCTTTAACTCAAAGTGCAAATTCCCCATATAGAACAGGCAATGCAGGAAACTGCTAAATTACATGATTTCCTTATATGCTCACATTTCAAATCGTACAAAATATAAATTAGTATGTATTTGAGAAGCCTTAAAAAGTCACATTTTTCCCCCCATGAAGCCAATTAGAAAAGATCAGAGTAGCTTCTATAGGGCAAGATAATTTGCCAAGTGGATTAACTAGCTGTGAGGTCCCTAATGAATTATTTTATCCTGGGCCTTCATTTCAAAGAGTGGATTAGATGATCCAAAGATTTCTTTTAGTTTCAATATGCCAAAGTTAATCTTAGCTTAATTCTTAGGGTCTTAGAAATTATATACGAAATCATTTACACCTAGAAGTGGAAACCCCTCCTCACCCTTCATGTGCTATTATAGTCCCAGAAAGCACTCAGTGATAGAAGATGTCACCTAGCCAGTTTACTTTTTCCAGACTTTTTAAAAGCAATAGATGGAGCCAGTAATGACATATCCCAAAGAACAAATCCGTATGTTTAATTCCAAGGTCAGGAAGAAGATGATTTTGAATTGGGGTAAGGAAAGCTTTGCACTAAAGCCAAACTTACTGCCTTGAGAATTGTCTTGCACCAGCATTCAAGTTTTGAGGCGAAAACACCTAGCAGTCCTGGATGCAAGGGTTCTGTACTCACCTAGTTCTTCTAAGATCTTAAAACAGATGAGTTGAGATAGGCCAAGAGGGCAGAATAGAATGATCCTGAGTTCACCTCCCGGGCGCATGAAAATTACAGCTATTTACAGAATGACCATCCATGAAAAAGACCGGAACCTACCAGAAAAGATCTTCCATAACTAAGATATAAAGAAGAAACCACAATGAGACAGGTAGAAGGGGCAGAGATGCAATACAGTCGAGTCCCACACCCCAGGGTCGGCGGCCCACAGCTGGGAGAATAATTACAATTGCAGACATTCTTCCCAAGGGGCAAGGGGTCTGAGCCCCACATCAGGCTCCCCAGCCCAGGGATCCCCAGTCCAGCACGAGGACCCCTGGAAGCAATCCCAATTACAATTGCATCAAAAAGAACAAAATATCTAGAATAAACCTACTTAAGGAGGTAAAGGGCTTGTACTCGGAAAGTTGTAAGACACTGATGAAAGAAATTTAAGATGTAAAGATATACTGTGTTTATCAATTGGAAGAACTAATATTGTTAAAATGACCATATTACCGAAGATAATCTATAGTTTCAATGCAATCTGTATCAAAATACCAATGGCATTTTTCACAGAACTAAAACAAATTGTTAAGTTTATATGATAACTAAAAAGACACCAAATAGCTGAAACTATCTTGAAAAAGAACAGAGCTGGAGGTATCATGCTCCCTGACATCAGACTATACTACAAAGCTACAGTAATCAAAACAGTATGGTATTGGTACACAAAAGACACATAAATCAATTGAACAGCTATTGTAGAGCCCAGAAGTAAATCCATACACTTACGGTCACTTAATCTATGACAAAGGAGGCAAGCCAATATAATAGAGAAAAGACAGTCTCTTCAATAAGTGGTTCTGGGAAAACTGGATAGCTACCTGTAAAAGAATGAAATTAGAACATTCTTTAACACCATATACAAAAATAAACTCAAAATGGATTAAAGACCTAAATTAGGACTGGAGACTCCCAGAAGAAAACACAGTGAAACACTTTCACATAAATCATAGCGATATTTTTTTTTGGACCTGCCTCCTAACGCAAAGGAGACAAAAGCAAAAATGAACAAATAAGACTGAATTAAAAACTTTTGCACAGCAGAGGAAATGATCAACAAAAGGAAAAGGCAACCTACTGAATTTGCCAATGACATGTCCAGTATGGGGTTAATATCCAAAATATATAACCAGTTCATAAAACTCAATATCAAAAAGCAAAAAAACCCAATCATAAAATGGACAGAAGACCTGAACAGACATTTCTCCAGAGAAGACAGTGCATGAAAAGATACATGCACTCCAACATTCATAGCAGGATTATTTACAATTGCCAAGAGATGGAAGCAACCTAAGTGTCCATCAACAGACAAATGTGTAAAGAAGATGTGGGGGGATATATATACAATGGCATACTACTCAGCCATAAAAAAGAGTGGACTCTTGCCATCTGCAGCAACATGAATGGACTTGGAGGATTTTATGCTTAGTGAAATAAGTCAGAGAAAGACAACTATTGCAAATTATGATATCACTTACATGTGGAATCTAAAAAATACAACAAACTAGTAAATATAACAAAAAAAGAAACAGACTCACAGACACTGAGAACAAACTACTGGTTACCAGTGGAGAGAAGGAAGGAAGGAGAGGCAAGAAGGGGCAGGGGAGTAAGAGGTACGAACTACTATGTATAATCTACAAGGATATATTGTGCACACAGGGAATATAGCCAATATTTTGCAATAACTACATATTGAGTACAACCTTTAAAAACTGTGAATCACTGTGTTGTACACCTGAAACTTATACAATATTGTAAATCACCTATACTTCAATTTAAAAAATTAAAATTAAAAAAATTTTAAAAACAAGTGAGTTGACTGTTTTTCCTGTGAGAAAGACTTCTATTGCTGCTGTGATGAGTTTAACAAACTTAGTGGCTTGAAAAAAAATCCATATTTACCAACTTACAGTTCTAGAAGCCAGAAGTCATAAAATGAAGATGTTGCCAAGGCTGAATTCTTCTTGGAGGCTCTAGGGGAGAATCAGTTTCTTCTTCTGGCTTTTGGAGGCTGCCTGCATTCCTTCACTTGTGGGCCCCTCTTCCATCTTCAAGTCCAGCTGTGGAGCATCTTCAAATCTCTCTCTCACAGCTGCTTCCATCATCACATCTCTGCTCACTCTGGCCCTCCTGCCCCCCTCTTAGAAAGACTTAAGTGGTTACTTTGGGTGCACCTGGATAATCCAGAACAATCTTCCCCAATCAAGAACCTTAATTTAATCACTTCTGTAGAGTCCCTTTTGCCAGGTAAGATACTATTCACAACCTCAGAGGATTAGGAAGTGGACACCTTTGGGGGCCCATCAGCCTACTACAATTATAAATACCATTAACCTAATAAAAGTTGCCCAAGTAAAGCTCAGTGCCTATTAACTTTAGCTTGGTTATGTCATGAATCCCAAGTTGTGGTCTATATTGAACATCTGTGGCTTTTTAGTTACTAAAGCAGCAGTGTTCCCACTCCAATGGACATCAGAATCATCCAGAGAACTTGTTAAGGCAGATTCCTGGGCCCCACACCCATAGCTTCTGGTTTGGAATTTGCAGACCTGGGATGTGCTTCAAGAATTTGCATTTTAACAAGTTTCCAGTGTTGCTGTTGCTGGAACAGAAACAACCCCACTAAAACGTGAAGTGGACATTCAACTAGTAACAAATTCTACTATAGGGATGACGGTGTGAGGAGCTCTGCCAACCTGCTGGGACGTACATAAATATTTAATCTTCAAATAGATTAATTGTTCCACAAATTAATGAAGCTGGGTATTTTGGCAAGAAGCATTCTAACTCGTAAATGATTGATTACAATGGAGACGTGTGATGACGGATTGGCAACTACTGAAGGAAATATCTATTGTCTGTACATTATTTAAAATAACCCAGTGGGAAAATAGGACTAATTATATGCCTCTTTGCAATAAGATCCAGAATGAAAAAAAGAGGCAAAACAGCTTTAACTGCACTATTCACACACAAATCATATCTTGCTTCAATATTTATTTTTATGGCAAAAATAGACTGGTTCATATATATTACATTTATTCAAACTCTTTGCCCATTAAATGCACACACTTTTACCAACCAACGACAGTTTAGAAGATTTAAACTCTGCTGATTATATGTTTTTACATTATTGATCATCAGACAGTTGCATGTAAAATTGCTTTTTAAACTAGAAAATACTAGACAACTACGTATACTACCTGATTGCCAACAGGTCGAATTCCCAGTGCATTGCTTGAATGATAGGGAAACTTTCTAAGAAAATGTATTTCATAAAAATTTTCTCCACATGTTTAAGTTTGTTAGGCCTACTAAATCATATTAACCTCTGTTGTAATTTTTATTTAAACAGATTTATCTAGATACTCATTTTTACAGTAAACTTTGCTAAATTTACTATGGATAGGGCTTGGACTGCTTCAATTTTTAACAAAGAAAATGTACAACAAATTCTTTTTGTTGCAGTGTAATTCTTCATCTGAACTAAACAATATCCTTGTAATTCAGAATATCTCCCTCTGTGAAGGACAATAGAGTGAAAACATTGAGGTGTTTTCACATGAAAATATTAAACATTTGCATGATGAAAATCTAAGTGTTTTATATATTAATGTAAAAAAATTACTTGAAAATAATAGTAAAAAGCAAAAATATATTCCACTGGCCCAATGCTAGTCTTTTGAGTAACTGCATCCAAGTTTTTTAAAGATATTTAAAAATATTTTTATTCTTTCCCCTCATTTCCAATGTGTTGCTTAGAAATTGAATACACTGGTAATTGTGTAATAGCGCAATTCTACAACAAGGAATTAAGATGCTTACTTTTAATATGGAATTGAAAACATCTAATGTGGAGAGAATCTAAACTGATACTAACAGAAAATTTTCAAAAACTTTAAGAATCATCCCTGTACAATAACTACTTCACTTCTCCATTGTGCCACAGAACCAGACTATGCGGATAAAACCCATCAGGGCATTACTAATCCAAAAGTTGTCACAAATTATGGTATTTCTCCCTTCTGTGTTTTTCTTTCATCTTTTTGTTTTATGGGCTTAAAGTTCTGCATTATTTAATCTTGTTTTTATTAAGTCTGTTCTAGAAATAAGTTTGTCACTTCTGGAGAATTTTTACTTTTTTTCAGGCTATTTGTTGGACTGAACCAGTATGGTATTATTCCAGTAAAACTACAAAACCACTAGATCCTTTCAGGACACTTAACTCTAAGATTAAATGACAGTTCAATAAATATTACTATAAAATAAGGAACAAAAAATTTCTCTCATTCAATGGTCCATTAATTTCACATAATTTCTAATAAACTTCTGGGGATAAAAAGGTTTGGACAGTCTTTTAGCATTCATGACAGCAATCTGACCTGCGATATTTGCACTTATGAGAAATGAGTGACTGAGCTTATATTTCCCATTTATTTATTCAGTTTTCTTCAGCAGATAAACCAGCAGATAGAGGTGGAAAGCCAGTTAGCGTGAAATCTGTACTAGTCTCATCAATTTACTCAAATACATGAGGGCTGACAGATTCCTGTTCTCGCTCATCCACATAATCCAACCTTCTGAATTTCTTTGGTAGCACAGACCTGCTCCTAAGAGTGAATACCATAGATCTTTTCTTCACCAAGCTTTTCGAGTGTGAATTTAAAGTATACATGCACACTTAAAATGTCGATAGTGACAACCAAAAGAAAATACTTGTTTTGGATACATAGTTTAAAAACCACCTACGAGTTTACTTTAAAACTGCAGATTCAGTACATGGAAGTGTGCACTGCTATAGCCAGTGAGGGTACCTTACATTATAGATTCAAAGCCAAAGCATCATAGAGATTTTAAGTGGTCCTTTTATACAACATATCACAGAGTCATTATTTAATGGAAGTTAAAGAATAATGATCAAAAGATCTACCTAATAAGTAATTTTCAAAAATTTGGAGCAGTATGTCACCCATCCTGTTAGTTCTACAAGTAGTTTAAACAATTATTCCCTTCTTGTCATTCATCTGTACTTATTTGTAATATTAAAGCATAATTAAGTATACAGGTACTATCTTCCTTAAGCCATCAACATACTGAACAAAGTTTAGATTTACTCCAGTTTTAAACTAAGTATTTTAATGTAAACATTTTTGGAAATATTAGCGCAGCCTGGCCCTAACTCACACCCATATGACCTAGAGATACTCTTTACACGGGAGCATGTGCCTGGGAACCGCTGCTTCCTCAGCTGGGTGCTGCAGACCCGATCCATCCTTCTTGGCCCAGGCCCATCATCTGCTTCCCATTGCAGGCCAGTGACCATCCAGAGAGGCAGGAGAGGTAGGAGAGGTGGGGAAATGTACTGCCAATCCGTCCCCCTTCACCCGGCCCCGCCTCACAGGCATTTTCATAGGCAGCATCAACGCTCATGTCACCATACAACCCATTCTGTTCCTTACCCTTCATACGCCACTCAAGTTTCTGAGACAAATGAGGGGACACTCACTTCTGTGTAATTCTCTCTTGAATCCCTGATCGATCTGACCTCCATTGCTTGCTGAGGCCCATTCCCCACTGCCAGGCAGACCCAGACAGAATTTCTTCTCTGCTCTTACCGGCAGGGAGCAGCAGGGAGGAAAGTTGCCGTTGTATTTTCCTAGGAGTACAGATGATGGAGGTTTGACTACCACTGCCTAGCGCTCGGAGCCCCTGTGGTTTAAATGAGCTCCGGGAGCACAAGCCGAGAAAGTTAACACCAACATATGGTAATATTGCCCCTTGTAGGAGGGTAGGATATAGCTCAAGTGATAGAGTGCATGCCTAGCATGCACAAGGTCCTGGGTTCAATCCCTAGTACCTCCTCTAGAGAGAAAGAAAGAAACCTAATTATCTCCCTCCTCAAAAAAAAAAAAAACAACAAAATCCAAAACAAAACAGATATTCCCCCTTGTGAACAACATTCTCAGTCATCTAACATACACTTGGAAATTTTAGAGCATAGTTTTTATTTGGCAACTGCCTATACTATAGAGAAAACTATGCCACTTTAACAATCCAAGGACCTCTTCAGATATCTTCTAAAATCTTCTACCCATCCACCCCCAACATATGCAAACCTTAAATTTCTGGACTTTCCGATTTTCCCTCATTTTCTAAAGTAATTATAGATACTTAGGGTAAACGGAGCCCTTGTCTAGCAGAAAAATGTGAAAAACTCATGTTCTTTCAAGAAATGTTTTTCCAGGCAAATTTCTAATGTGTCTATTCCTGTTTTTGAAATGTCTATCCCTCAGTTTAAAAGGAGAGCCCCCCCTCCAATTTAGATTATTTTAATAAATTTTAAACTGGGAAGAGATGGTTTAGCTTGTTCCACATGAACTCTTGATGGAAAACAAATCCCCTAAGCTTATGTCCAAAAAAGTTCCTTTAAAAAGTCTGGTTTTTAAAATGATTTACAGTAAACAGTAATTCTTTGTATTGTAATATATTCTAAGTTTTGTAAGACATATAATGTGGACATTTATATTTTCTTAATATGGTCAACATTAACTTACCTACCCATTTGAAATGACTGTTCTCTTCTGATGATGAAAGCTTCACAGAAAGGTTGTGCAGGCCATGCTGCCATCACTTGGGCCTACACCGCACACCCTCCTCTGGGTTTCTGCCTAAACCGTGCTCTTTCTGGAAATTCCTAAGGAAGTACAGCCGGTTTTAACCCTGCCAAAACGTTTTGAAGGCTACATTCTAGGGCTTTCTGTATGTTTCACAGTAGATGTTCCAGAAGAAAATAAGTAATAATGACTGCAATTAACATTCCAAATGATATTCTAAAATGAATACTTTCTGTTCTCAAAACAACTAGAATATTTTATCAAAAGATCCCACTCATCAGGAAAGCTGATGCCAGAGATGCCAAAATTGGTCAGTGGAAAACACTGGTTTATAACCTACTTTCTGTGAAAATGTACATTTTGGTAATTTTAATAAGAAATTAAGAGTATCAAGGAACTAAAGGACACGAAAATGCTGAAGCATAGTGGAACTTCAGCAGACAGACATGTCCTCAGTTCAGACACGGTGAGCCCGTGAGACCTCAGCGTTCTACAGTTCGCTCTTAAAAATCACAAGACTTCAAAGTCCAGTAATGTAGATTCATTTTTATTCAGAAATACTTTCAAATTCACTAACTGTTAATTAAAAGTTTAAAAATTCGAAAGGGACACCAAAAATTACATGGGTTTTAGAAGCTATGTCAAACATGCGAGTTTTAAGAGTGACGTTTATACAGTGTAACTTAGACCTCATAAGTAATTCTCTTATAATCAAATTATTACAACAGAAACACAAACATACCATATATTACTCTTTAGATTTTTGTTTTACAATATGTTCTTGTCAATGGGACACTTCAAAATGTTTCAATCTGACAGAAAAGCATTTTTAAAAAACATACCATGGAAGAAAAAAGCCTCAGAAACACTCCTGTCCTTTATATGGTGTGGAGGTGGGAAATATTAGAATAAAAAACTTATTCCCTTCTTCTGGGATGCTCTTTCTGAATATTTACACTTGGGTCTATTGTCCTTTATAAACAATTTTAGATTTAAAATGAATGCTTTGTTCCCAAGTGAGAAGCATGCCCACTTTCAATATCCATTTTCATTAACATCTTCTGAATTTTCCTCTTAAATGGCTGTGTCTGGATCAGAGTTAGCCGACATACACTGTTTAAAAGAAATCCTGTTCTCACAGCCAACAACACACACTTAACGGTGACAAGAATGAGTTAAACCACTTTAAGAGTTAACTTGGGAACCAGAATTGTCCCTAGGATACTGTGAACTGGGGAAATGGCCCTGAACTTGACATTTTGGAAGCTCTGCATTTTGGAGAAGCAGCCTCAAGAAGGAAGAGGAAAGAGAAAGCTCCTCAGCGAAACGGACCTGTCGGTCCGTCCTCGCCCCTGCAGTGACCACGGGGACAAGGCCACCCCAGCCTGGGCTCCAAGCGACACCCCCCTTTAATTCATCCTGGTCCTGCCCATGGGGATGGGCCTAAATGGGAGCAGCAAGGGGCTAAAACAGACCTGGGGGGAAGTCAGGGGATTAAGGAGCGAAAATTCCAGTACCTCTTGAATACCACAGCTACCTCTGGTGACCCCGCAAGTCTGGGCTGCGGTTCTAGGAGACGAGGTGAGCTATTACTAACTCTTCCCTTCTTTCAACCAAAAGAAAACAAAGCCTGGTCAAGGCTTCTTTTAATGATAATATAAACCTGATTTGTTAAAAAAAAAAAAAAAAGAAGAAGAAGAAGAAGAAGAGAGGTGTAGATGGAAGAACTTCAAGGACACAGAGTGAGTCGTTGCCAGTGACGGGTCCTGAACTTCCCGGGAATACCTACCTCTGAGGGGGTCAGCCCCCAGACTCTTCCCAAGCCCCTGCTCTCCATCCCAGAGTCTCAGTCTGAGTATAGATAATACTGCATTTTTGTAAAGACGAAGGCAACTTGCATTTACCATCTTGCATTTGCACGGCACTTACTCCCGCCCGAGTCATCCTACATACACTTACTCATCTCTTCCAAGACACCTTCAACATGTCTGCTGTTACTGTTTCATCTATAAAGCAATATAACATTAAAAACTCAGGTTTGTTGTTTTCAAAAAAAAGTGCTTAAAACCATCTTATGCAATTATTTTTCACTTCATTTTCAACCAATAAAATCAAACTCATTTGGGTTTACGAATAATACTGAAAAACAATAGTGAATCTGATTATTCTCATACATTTTAAATAATGTGCCTTCATTCCCAGCTTTAACTTACATTAACTGTCTCATTTCAGTACCTTAATAAGTTGAACTCTTATTTGGAAAATATAGAAGGTACAAATATATAGAATTTTTAGGATAAAAAAATTTTCTGAATATAAAAATGTTTTCTATGTTTCAAAATAACACTTTTAGATTATTCTTATAGTTTTGGGTTTGGTAACTAAACTGTTACGTACCCAAGACTTTTTTCAAAACAATGAAATATAATAACATGGTTTTAAATACAAAGTTATATAGGAACCACTCATATCTGTGGATCATCACCACAGAAAGCTCAGTTTCTGGACAAGAAAACCCCAAATATTTTAGTCATAAAATAAAATTTCATTATCAAAAATTAGTTTATGATAGAAACCTATATGACTTAATGATTGCCAGAATTGCCCAGCGTAGCTTCTGTGAAATAAGAGAATTATCTAGAAAATACAATCGCCAAAAGTGTGCAAGTACTGCAGACTGGACCAGACTGGAGCAGGCAATGCCCTCGAAACCAAGTCCTTCTTCTCCGGCTTCTTCCCCAGGTAAACCCCCTCCTCAGCCTCGCGCTCTGCAGACTTCCTTCTGCACCGTCACTTACGTCCCGAGTAGCGCTCTGCGTGGGTTGAGTGTCGAGGAGAAAGCATGAGTTAGGCAAGCACTTTAGCTGTAAACGCTTCACATGATCAGGTCCCCCGGAGGAAGCTGTGGGAGCTTATATGAGCCTTGAGCTTTTCAGGAACTGAATGAGAACTCGGTAGACGAACGTGTACTGGCAGAGGGTCTGCACCATCATCATTCTCTGCTGCCTCAGCGTGTCCAGCACCCGTGGGATGTCCAGCACCTAAATCGAGAGAAGCAGCGATAAGAGCAGGGGGCTCCCTGGAGAGAGAGGGGTGGGGAGCGGGTGTCCGAGCAGAAATCTGGCTGCAGACAGTCTCTTTTCTACCTCGGCATCTTCTATAATGAGTCCCGAGGACATTTGTTCAGAAAGAGCTGTTAGGCCACTAGGTCCCTCTCTTTCCCAGCCGGCGCCCCGCCCACCTCTCCCCTCACCCACAGAGGGAACAAGCACCTCGTTGTGCTCCAGACAGGCAATCATGATCTCCGACAAGATGACCACGCCGGTCCGCCCCACGCCAGCACTGCAGTGGACCAGCAACGGAGGGTTGGGGCTTTTGGGCTCACTCGTACTATTTGTGTGGCGTCGAACAGACTGGATCTCCTCCAGGTACGCTGTGAGACATCAGCGAAATTGGAAAATACAGAGGGATTAAGGCCTATCAAATTAACAGTTTTCAGATTACCTCCACTGACTGAGGAGACTCCAGGTACAGAGCACCGGGTGCCGATTAACCAGCCCCAGATGTTAACTGACAGTGTGACCGCGGGCAAGTCTCTGACTGCCCGGGCTTCCCTTTCCTCGTCTACAAAACAAAACAGAGGAGAAAGCCCCTAAGAGTCAGTTATGGCACCCTGCTCACTACCAAGTCATACTTTAAAATCTCTTCTGTGAAGCATCCCTTAAACACTTAAAATTTTTATTTTAAAACAAGCCCAAAGCTTATGTGGGACAAAAGAAAGGAAATGTTTCAGGAACCTAAGTCTTCCTCTCTGTGGCAGAGGCTGTGCTGGGAATGAAGATACTTACATAAAAATCCCTTGAGGTCCTCTGGACAGCCATGCTCGGGCCAGTCTGTGTACTGGAGGTGCCAAACTGTCCTCTCCTGCCCCGTGAGAAGGTGCTTCATCTTCAGGCCCGTGGTGGCGTAGCAGCCGGAGTCTGTGCGGAACCGGGTGGTGATCTTAAACCTGCCGTAGGTGACGGTGTTGTGCCTGGAGCCAAGGCGTGGCCAGTAGCGAAAGCTCTTCTCCCTCCCACCCTCCTGTGAAAGACAAGTCCGGTCAAAACACAAGATCCAGCAAAGGATGCCCTTTCACGGACAGCATGCCTGAAATTCAGAGCCCTACTCTGCCTTTTTCTCTAAAGGTCAGGATTCCACATGATCAACATTAACTGTTCTTCCGAGGCCAAGAAAATCAATTAAGAGAAATGAGTGCCTACCTCTTCTGCTGTCACCATTGCTATAATCGCAATTCCCTGTTCCCACACCATCTGCCAAAAATCCTGACAGGTGTTTTGTAGTGGCCCCTGAGTGGCAATATAATCCCATTCAATTCCACTGACAGAGACCTGAAATTAGAAAAGGTGTTAAAAAAATTATTATGTGTATAATACACATGTGTACATTTGTTCATGGTAATACTAAAAAAGAGAACTGAACTATTCAGCAGAAGAAAGAAAGGCTTTTTATCTTATTTTTTTTCCATTACGGACACCTTTATATATGTGTGCACTATGAATTCACATCGTATCTATGCGACCTGGGGCCATCTCCTTACCCTCTCCGAACCTCAGTTCTCACCTCTACAGTAAAAATACCACCTACCCTCAAGCTGTCTGGGTTGAGCGAGTCAATACGTGCGGTGCCTTGCACGTGGCAGGTCCTCAGTAAGTGGTTGTTACTGCTGTTAGGGTTCTTCTTCTTGCAAAAATGGCATCAACATCACTGCACCCCAAATTTCAAACACAATTTTCCCTCATGAAATACTAAACACACTAGAAAAAGCATCAGCAACTTAGCCAAAACCTAAGTTAAATGTCGGATTTCTAGGGAAGAAAAGAAAAATCTTCCTGCCTGAGGTAGTCTCACCACTGAACTGACGGTCAGGGTCACCCTCCATAACGATGCTAAGTTTCCACTTGAAATTTAACCTCCTTGAGAACAGTCCAGTGTAATAATTACAGGATGGGTCACCAGGGAATCTGGGTTAAATCTCGGCTCCCCTGCTAGTGAGTGACGACAGTAACCGCCCTGTGAGTGTAAACCCTGCCACCCACGCCCCCATGGAGGGCTGCAGCTTGAGTCCCCCCCATCCTCCACTGGGCTCGCTGTGGGTGGTGCCAGTTCCCACCACAAACAGGAACCAGGGAGGAAGGGTCTGAAGGGGAGCCTAAGGGGGACATGTCGGAATTTCTTTATTTATTCAGCGATAAGTACACCAAGGTCCCACACCGGTAAGTGGTCAGTCCAGGAATTCTGAAGTCAGACTCTTTCCACTGCTCTCCAGGCTGCCTCTGAAGATGTGAAATAACACGACAGAACTGCATTATTCAACTCTTATCCACCCAGTCATGAGAGACGGGATAAGCTATCCCAAAGAAGTGCTCGGTTTTAAACAAATGACGTCCAGGTGCATAGACTCCTAAGGACCGTGAAGGGCTCGGCACTCACAGGCAGACAGCTGGCCCTCCAGTCTCAAGTGTGGAATGCTCTCAGTCAAACACCACTGGCAAACGAAGTAAAATGTGGGAAAGAAGAAAAATAACACCTGACCACAGACACTGACTCATTCACTATAAGGAAATTTCTTCTTCCCAAAATAATGACCTGAATCTCCAGCTGGCATGAACAGAGAGTATGATGATGGAGAAGACAGAGCATCTGGCTTTTCTCACCTTCCTGCTGTGAACCATCACTTCTCCCATTTTAATGGATATAACGTTACCACAGTTAAATTATACTGTTTCCAGGGGGAAAGCGGCAGTGCTTCTTTGAAGAATAAATGATTTTTGAAAATGATTAAGAGTGTAAAGGGGGAGGGTACAGCTCAGTGGCAGAGTGTGTGCTTACTTAGTACCTCCACTGAAAAAATAAAATAAAAAATAAATTAAAAAAAAGATTAAGAGACTATGCAAAGATGGCACCACCGTAAGGAAAAGCTTTGGTGAACACCATCAGAAAACCCAGACACTTCTGTCACGTAAAAACACATGTAGGTATGTGAAAAGGAAAAAGCAGCAATTCAGCTGCTCTTGAGAGCACTTAAGAGCTAGAAAGAGGTCTTCAGATTTAGAGGAACAAAGTTCTGAAGTCAGGCAAGTAAGTGGTCCTGGAGTCCTGGTAACAATGCCGGGGTGGGGGAGGGGAGTTCACCACGTGGAGGAACAAACGTGACACCGGCTCTGTTGGCAAACACTTTCTATCCAGCCCTGGCGTGTGTATTTCCCAGCTTATAATACATAGTTTATCAAGATGGTTCAAAACCAGGGTGCTTTTAGAATACAGACATGAATACAATTCTTACCATTCTTGTAATCTAAATGGAAACTTCCCAGCCTGGGTACCACTCTAAACACTCCCCTCACCTTAATATGCGATGCATTGATGTAGCCGGTATTGTTTTCTTTGGTTGGGACCAGCTCCACTCTGGCATCGTCATAGGGAAGGACATCTTGGAACCGATTTCTCTCCGCATTTTCAGGGAGTCGTGCTGTTGAGCACTCCCCATCAACTAGCCGTTTTTTAAGAATTCTTTCATATTCTGTGAATACCATCCCCTGTTCTAACCGCTGTTCCAGTATTTTACACTGAAAAACAGAATGTGGGGAATAATGTGAATATTGTCCCATGCCACAGCTGCATTTTGATTGTACATCTGAAATCTTATTTTCTGCTTCAAGTCTAACATTATCTAATATTGAAAATTCTAGATGAAATCACAGTTGAATTTAAAAAGCCAAAACAATAAAAGAACAAATGAAATAGCCTTATTGGTGAGAAATACAATGCAAAGTTCTGTTATAATTAGCCTAAAACAATTCATTGAATTCATTTCCTCTAAATCTACAGTCAATTCTGTGACCCCTTAAGAACAAAAAATTCTCCTGGAGAACAGTAAGTCCTAGAGTAGTATAACCAATTTCAACCTCTATGAATAAATGCTTCAATTTTATAGTATGATGTATAAAAAACTGAAAACAGTAGTCAATATTGGTACTATCTCCAGGGTCCAAGTGTAAGTTAATTTTTGCTTAGCATAATTCATGCCCATCTGATTTTGGTATAACAGAGTCTCATAGCAAATACATCTCGGTCACAAGGAAAGTTTTGAAAAATTCAGTAACTGTTCACTGTTGAGATAAGTTTTCTACATAATGCAAGGAGTCGATGTCTGCCTTCTCTCCTGTGTGTGTGTGCATGCTCATCTGTGTTTGCAGATTTCCTCCAACTTTCAGGACATCAAAAATCAAGCCTGCCATAGACAGCCAGAAGAAGGTCAAGAACAACATTCAGAAACAAACAGACCAAAGTCATCATTTAGTCTGAAATTATCTATGAAGATGTTAGCTAGAAATTCACCCCCACTCTGAAGTCCAGATTACAAAAGTGCTGACACTCATCTGTGATTATCAAATGTGTCAGAAATTCAGTAAAAGCCCCAGAAGGTAGCTGTGCATCACTGCGCCCAGGCCTGGCTCTGGCACGTACCCTCTCGTCGTTCGTGGCTCTGGCAGGCATGTCCTTCCCTTCATCAGGCAGAGGTAGCCGGGACAAGGAGAGTCCATTTAGGGCAGCCAGCTTGAGAGGACCCACTTTTTTTGCATCTACTCGGCTCTTTTTCATTCCCTATAAAAATATTTATAGAGATAGATTAAATATACATAAACACAATCCCTCTGAAAAGAAATTTCAATCGACTGACGACAGGAAACAAAGAGAGGGAGGCCTCTCCTAAACCAGTCACCACAGGAGAGATACTCCTTCACACACACACACATACACACGCACAGTTGTTTAATATTAGGAGGAAGACATTCCTTTTAAGGCCAAAGCCCTGATAAATCTTCCAGATACAAGGTTGTGAAATGCAACTGGTTTCAGGGCTCCGCTGTAATGAAGGGTGAGGCTCCCAGCAGACAGCATTCTTTCACAGAACTCCCAAACATCAAACCACGACACACACAAAACCATGAGCTGCAGTCCACAGAAAGGGTTTAAAAGTGGTCACCTGATAGTAATAAGCTTTTATAATTTTTTAAAAGTACAAATTATTTAAATCATTCTGAAAAAATTGTTTTCTGTGGTGGCTCTATTCCCTTGCAGACTTGTGTGACCTGGGTTAGATCGCCGCACCTCTCAGAACCACACATTTTCAAATGAGGAAAACAGCAGGGCTGAAATCTCCATCACTACACCAGGAGGAGAGGGGATAAGACGGCATCGTCAGAACCCTGCCTCGGAAAACTGGTGTTTCCTAAGTTGTTACTAAAGCCAATGATTTTCCCCCCTAAGGCAAACAAGCCCAAGAATGCCAAGTCTCCCTCCACAGTCTACACCTCCTTGGAAGCTATAATAATTATAATGACCTATTATAATTATAAGCATTTATAATAATTATAAATGGTTTTCTCAGTTCTGTCTCATAAATGAAATCAACTTTACTCCAGCTTTTTCAGCCTGGGAGGGAGAGAGAGAGGCACAGAGACTAAAAGATTCATGATTCTCATGTGTGCACAAAACTGGTGAATGTTTAACACTGGGCTTTGCGGCAGGGAGGCGAGGAGTTGTGTGAAGTTTGCCAGATTCTGCCGTGCAAACAGTCTCACCACGGCTAACTTTCATCTGCCCATTTATTATCAACCAGCTCACGAGACACTGAAAATTGAACAGTCAGCTCCTGCCAGCCAGTAGAGGTGGCCCCAGCACTTCCTGGCCTAAAAATGACTCACGATGCCCCAGCAAAGAAATGCTGGATGAAGCTGACTGGTTGTTAAGGTCAGTTCTAAAGGTACTTAAAGAAAGGGGCATAGTGTCAAAACTCACTTCAAATACCCCTTATTTAGCCCTTAGCGTGCAAAGACATGGTCTTAAATGTACAACTCGTACAATGATTTCTTCAGTGAGAACCACCACACAAGACTAAGGGTGAAACAAAAACTCTTTATGTAGACAGACAAGCACTCAAACCAGTCCACCTTTTTCAGATAGCAATCAAGTCCCTGGAGGTGGAGATGGGTGGAGAATTCTTAAATGTTCCTGCTTATCTGTAATTTATTTCACTGTTTTAGTATGAAACCTCTAAAACCATAATTCACATTAGTATAATCGCTGGCTGTAACAATTAAAACAATGGCCTCCAAGTTACTCTGAAGGGGGCCAGAAGGTTTAGCATGGGGTTGGGCTCTTCATCTCTTGGGAAGTCAGTCAGCTAAATGTATGATGCAATCTCACAGTAATAAGTTAAACTTGACTAAGCACTTTCTACGTGCCAGGATCTCACTTGATTCCCCCAGCAACTCTCTGCGGTCATCTCATTTACAAATGAGAAGACCAGTCAGAGAGTAAGTAGTTGGCCCAAAGTCACACAGCTGCCTCTTTATACACAGTAATCGGGGTTAAAACAATAAAAACTTTGCATTAAAATCAGTTATGCAGTATCATAGAATTCAGAAAGCACCTTTTACGCCTGACCTTATGTGGGACCTAACACAGTGCCACAGTAGGCAGAGGAGGGGTGACCATCCCGTGGTACAGATGGAGAAGCTGAGGTTCTGGTGCGTGAAGGACCCAGCCCACTGGCAGAGAACGAATGGATGGCAGTGCTGAGACTCAGACCCAGGTTTCCCCAGGCCAGAGCCGCCACTCACAGTCTTCAAGTAAGGAGATCCCTTATGCCAAAAGAGGGGCAGCAGCATGGTCCAATCACATAACCTAATACTGTAGGTCTTAAAGGTCAATGAAGGAGACATTTTGTATTTTTAGAGAACCAGACTGATCAAAGTCCTCAGATCTAGCAGAACTTGCTAGGCCCATTCAAAACTACAGGGACAACAGGCTTGAACACTAAACTCTACTCAAAGCAAGTATCATCTGGGGAAGAGACCCAGGTCACATAAAAACGATGGACAGTTCTTGCTGTAATTAGGGAAGAGTGTTAACAATGAGAGGGTCCCGCCAGCTAGCTCAGGACAGAGTTACTTTGGAAGACACACCTACATCTTGTCCCCAGCCTGAATCATTGATTGTGAGCCCATCCCCTCCGCTGCAGCGGACCTGAGACATTGGCCTTCACTCTTCAGGCAGATGAGTAAGAGTGTATTCCCAAGAAAAATTAAAAATAAACTTACAATTCAAATCCATTAGAAGAAAATACATTTAAATCCATGGCACTGCTGTATGTAGTTTTACTCTACCTGTACTGATCTATTTCAGAAGCACTATGATACTGTGTGACTTTTTCTCCTGCTTATGAAGATGTTTACAGCATCCTAGAGGAGCTACACTGGGCCAGAACCACACTTTCCATGGGCCCTCAAGTCTGGATATGCCGACCAGCAGAGATGGGGGAGGAGTCCTAGCTGCCGGGTCCCTGGGAGCAGCGCGGGACAGAATGGATAGGCTACTTAACCGCTTTCGCTTGGCCGGAGCCCAGAACACAGGGAATGGAGGCCTGGACAAGGAGGAGCCGGACTCCAGAGGGGTGCAGCAAGAGGACTCAGAGTGGGCACGGTGACATGGCAAGGCCCAAACGCCGGGGCAAAGCTGAGGGACCCAAAGTTCAAGGGCTTCCGTGGAAAGACACAACAGCAAAGCTCAGACAAGCAATTATTACTTAATAAAATATACCTTAATGTGGAACAGTGTAGAAGACAGGAGAACAGGTTGCAGAGATAAATATGGGTTTAAAATTCCAGTTCAGTCACTCACTAGCTGTGTGACCTTGGAAAAGTTACTTACTATCTCAGAGTCTATTTCCTCATCTGTAGGAACAATAAGCCTGTTGTAAACTGTACGTGGTAAAGCAGACAGCGTGCTCAGTAAACGCCCTGGGAATGGCAGCTAGAGATGATGCTAAGCTCTACATTTTGCTTCAAGTAGGTAGGAAGTGCTTAAATCATGGTTATTTATCATGCTGAATGTTAAGGAGCTGCATTTTCTACAAGGGGCCTTCCCCAGGTTCTCAGTTCACTTAATCTCTCTTTTAAACAGACCTGCAGCTCTCGGGTTTTGTGTCTTGGTGACGTGCTCCCTTCCCAGCTCCAGAATCACTCTCCAGCCTTCAGCGATCACAGCCGAGCATCCAGGCTGCACCCGCAGGGACTGCAACTAAGGAACACACTAGGGACACTTCCAGCATGTGTCCCTCAGACCTCACAGGAGCAACTGAGCAAGAGCAGCCCTGGGCCCTACACCCCCACAGCAGGGTACTTCCACGAGTGGCTTACAAAGCAATCTCGGCTGAAATCATGAAATCTTAACTTCCTTTTCCCTAATGTTGCATTATTAAAACATCCCATGTGCCCTTTCTGGTCCTTTCCACATAGCCTCTTAGGTTTACCTTCTGCTTCATCTAAGTTATTCATTTCTAGCAAAACCACCAGAATCTGAATCAGTCCCCATTATTTCCAGAGATAATCAAACTCAAAAGTGTTCCAAAATAAGACAAAAATAGGGTAAAATGTGTATGGAGGGGGGTGGAAAAAGTTAAAAGAAAAAAAAGCTGAAAAACATCAGAAGTGATGAGTCAAAGAAAAGACGGCTAGAGCGCAGAAGGCGGTGAGGAAAGCCAGGTGTAAAGGGCACTATTCTCGGTCGGGTGAGGGCCCCTGGCACCCTGGACGGCTCACCCCTAACGGCGGAAGTCCTTCCACGATGTTCTTCTTTCCCGAGAGGAGATCTGACACCGGCCTTTTCTTCAGAGAGTCCCTCCTGGCGCGGTACCTCCCGGACGTGGTGAGGTCGGACTCGGACATGGACGGTGTCAGCAGCCCGTCCCTCCTGGGCCGCTGGGCCTCAGCCAGCATGTGAATCGGGCTGCCGTCCCTCCCCCTCTTCTCCGCCTCCGTGACGTGGGACTTGGGCTCGAGGATGTGCAGAGGGCCGGCCCCCGGGGAGACGGAGGCGCAGGGGCAGCCGAGCTGTGCTTCCTGGGAGTAGCTGCCCCGGGACTCCCGCGCGTGGGGAGAGAGCTGCGCCCCGGCTCCGGGTTCCTCTTCAAAGTCCTCCTCCTCCTCGCTGCTGTGTATCAGCATGGTGGCGTCTGAAAGAGACTTTCTGTGACCGTATCTCAGGCTTTCCTGCTCGTCCGCCTCGTCTCGCTTCATTCTCTCCAGGACGACGTTTGGCTGGGAGCCCGCCAACACAGCCCGCGGCGCCACATCCGCCGCCGAAGCCGACATGGTCCTCTCCTTCAGCCTCATACCTTCAAAGCTGTGCGTCAGCCCCGCGATCTCGATGCTGTTCCTCTTCTGCAGCTGGGCGTGCCGCGCCGCCGTGAGGGGCTCGCTGACCTCCTGCAGGGAATGGGCCACCGGCAGGCTGTCCTCCTGGAACGTCTGCACCGAGTGGTGGACGCGCCTGGTGATGAGATCCGGGTTGCTGCTGCTGATGTACAGGTGGCGGGACAGGTCGGGGGTGCTGTTGGCGGGCCTCGGGTAGGGGTAGGGGGGCGGCGGGCGGTACACCTGCGTTCTCATGATGTTCGGCGCTGGGTAGTCCTGGGCCTGGAGCTGCACGTTGGTCAGCTCGGGCACGCTGACGGCGCCCACCACCGGCCGCCTCTCTGCGGGGTAGGGGTAGGGGCACTGGCTGTGGAAACTGTAGTTGAGATTGAACGGGTAGTGGGCCGACTGGGGAGACATAAAGTGGGCGTGCTCCCGAATTTCAGGCTGGCTGTAGACCAGGGCATCCGGCCTGCTGTAGGCGTACGAGCTGCCGATGTTGAGGTTCCGCAGCGAGCGGCTGTGCCTCTCGGCAGGCGCCGCGCCCCGGTGCAGCTGCTTCATCACCGTCTCGTAGTCCGGGGTCGGGCGGTAGGACGGCGGGATCAGGGCGCTGTGCCGGTGCGACGGCACGTAGTCCGGCCTCATGACGTCGCTCCCGGTGATACTTGGGTTCGAGGACATGGGCGACGGCTGCAAGTAGGGCTGAGGGTTATTTAAGGAGCTGGTGCTGTGTGCGCTGTAGACGCTGCCATTCCGGATGCGACCACTAAGGTCAACCTGGGCGCGATCCAGACTTGTCTGAGAGTGGCAGTAGTATCCGTTCTGGTTGGTCACAAAGAGGTTGTCTGGGGGGGAAACATTTAAAATGCATTTTAAAATGAGATTTGTTAGATGTATTAAATTGGACCAATTACTCTATAGACAAATATTGAGACAGGCCCCAGGCGCTGATGACATTCTCAACATAGCTGATGAAACTCCAAGCTGCAATGACTCGGCTTTACCTACACCACTCTGAACAACCCTGGGCACATCCTTTCTGGGAACCCTGGCCTTCTTGTCTATAGAAGGGGATGGCTTTGCCTACGCTAAGGGCGGTGTTCAAGATTTGATACCCAGTAAAGATGAGTCAAATTTAAGTCCAATATTAAGAGTACAATTGTACCACAAAATATTGTCTTTTTCTGAAAGTCAAAAACATGTGCTTCACTAGAGACACAAAGCAGACTTTCTGGAACAACAGGGAGCTACAGGCAGAGACACGTGTTTAAGGAATTGGGTCTCTGACTTGGCCTTCCCTCCCTCCTGGGGATGCAGCTGGGCTGATGCTGAGCTAGTTCAAGCACCAACTGTCTGTATACATTTTCCTTAAATGAAACTCTAGGTTGGTCGTATAGGTTCTTCCAAATGAAGATAAAAGAGCGATAGTTCAGCCGGATTTGAGCCTATGCAGGCCCAGTAGGGTCACCAGTAGCTCTAGACCTCACTAGGGGCCAGTAGCCAAGAAGACCATGCTAAGACAGCCACGCCTGCTCCTGCTCCGGCCCCCACACCTCAGTAAGACGGGGGGTCCACAGCTAGCAGAATCGGGAGCCTAATCTAACCCGCAGTGGTTGTGTGTGTGCCCCTGCTCCGGGCTGGAGGGAGGCACGTTTCTTCTGTCCAATCTGCAGTTCACCTGAAAAATTAATGAGGGTGATTTCTAACGCTTCAATGGAAAGCAGCCGTCAAGATCATCAGAGAATTGCTGTTGAAAAGCATTCTTTTTGTGATTCAAAAGCCCCATGATGGTTTAAGTGACAACTGATTATCGAAGTTAATATACCACAGTCTCATGTGTGGACTTCACTCTCGTGGCACACACCGCCACAAAGAGGGAGGCCTCCAGTGCATCACTGTGTTCCTCCTGTGGGGACACGATGCTTCCTCGTCCCCATCCATTTCTTGTGTCCGGAACACTCTGCAATCTCCGAGTCTATGGAGCCCCCTCTCCTCACTGCTGTCACAGCTCAGCCTTACTCAAGCCCGTCTTGACTAGCATTATACCCGCCTACCTGGCCTCCCTGCCTCCAGGCTTCTCTGTGCGTCCCGCAGACCATCCATCTGTGAGCCTGCTTGTGTAAAAGACCATGCTGAGAACTAACGGAGGGTGGGGAGGATGACTGGAATCCGGACAAATAAAAAGGGAAAGGTATGTACCCTAATACCATAATCCAAAGAAGCTGTTCCCACTGAAGGAGGTAAGTGTTACAGGAGTCCGGAGGAGGGAAGGATCACTTCCAGTTTGGGCTCAGCCGAGAGGGACAGGGAGGAGAAGACCAAGAACCACCTCGCAGAAGACAGGGCACCAGGGGGCTGCGCCAGGAGGGGTGGGTGGGAGGGGCTCCATCAGCCAGCCGCCGGGCTCTCGGCCTCTGAGTGCACACTGGATAAGCCTCCTCAGCTCCGGAAGGCAGGCGCAGCCATGGGACCGGTAACAATCAAGGGAAAATGAGCAGAGGTACAGAACCAATTTCTCTACTCCCTTCTCCCTGCCACCCTGACCAACATTTCACATGGAAAGGGTTCCAAGCCCAAGCCCCTGAGGCAGGCTGACGTGGAGCAGAGCCCTCCTGCCAGTACACAAAGGCAAGCTTCCCTGGGTAAGCCACTGAGAGTTTAGAATTGTTTGTTCATGCAGCACAGTCTCGCCCATCCTGACTGGGCGGAAGCGTGTGGGCAGGAGGGTGACTGGGTAAGCACACCGGGGGTGACAGAGCTGTGCAGGCAAAGCCGGGAGACTCCACATACAGGGTACACTCGGTCTGGCTAGGGGTCCAGGTAGCTAGAGAGGAGTGCAGAACATCAGGGAATGAGACTGGAAAAGTAGCATAGTGTACATCGCAGAGAATGCTGACCACCAGACAAAGGAACACTCAATCAAGGAGGTGGGATGAGATGAGACTGGCCACTGAATGGGGCACCAGGGAGAGTGGGGACTGAGGACACCAGCACCTGTGATGCAATAACTAATGAGAGGTTTAAAAAAAAAAAAAGAAGGAACTAGAGAAGATCTGGAGCAGAGGGACAAGGAGAAGGGGATACAGGAGAGAGTTACATGAAATTAATTAGAGGCAATAGGATTTGTAGCTGTCTGGGTGCTGAGGGCAAAAAGAGAAGAAAGTCACACGTAGTTTGGAATCCAAGTAATCAGCAACAGTGTTTTCATTGTAAAGAAGCAAGGAATGTGGGAAAAGGCACTGGCTTCTGGAATAGAGTGATGAACGCAAGTGCAGTATGCTGGTTTTCAGCAACCTGTAGTAGCTGATAATATTTACTGAGTGCTTGCCACCCGGTCAGGTACCCGGCTGGCGGCTCACATGCAGCAGCTTCCTTAACTGCCCCGACAACCATCAGGGAGACGAAATGTGGGGCTGGAGCACAGGAGTGACGATGGGGTGAGCAATACAGAAGTGACAGTCATCCTCTGAAATCTGAGGCGTGGATGAGACGGCTGTGGAAGCCTGCAGAGGAAGGGGGGGCCACGGGCAGACCTTCAGAGATGGTGCAGGGGGAGGGAGAACCCCGTGCACTGAAGAGAGAGGTTTTTCAAAAGGGCAGAATGCTGGAATCCGATGGTAAGGAGGATGTGCAGGGCACCGGGGATCTGTGGGAGGGCAGCTGGACCAGGGTAGCAAAGGTGGGAGGAGTAAACAGCTAACCAACAAACAGAAGCAGCACAAAGGTGTGACTCTCAGAAGTGCGGTGAAAAATGAAAGGAAAAAATAACTCAAACTGCAGTCTGGAGAGAGAGGAGAGGAAAAAATATGAGGATGCTTGCAGATCGGGGAAAGGGATAAACAGCAAGGAAACAGTAACAACACAGAGAGAAGAGCCTTTTCCCAGAAGTGGGAGGGGCTGGGGCTGAAAAATCAGACAGGGGAGCATGTAAGGAAGATGGTGAAGAAGGTAAAAAAACATCCTGACATGGACATTCTTGGAATCCACACCCAAATCCATCCCCTCCTGCCCACCTCACTACACTGCATGGCATGTCCCATCTTACACAGGAGGCCTGGCACCAACAGTGCATCATCACCCACCCTCTGGTCCCTTCAGGCACCATGTCCTCCCAGTTCCCTGGGGGAGTGAGTCCAAACACCCTCTTCCTTGTTCTGTGCCGTGGCTTTCACTATCCCCCCACAAAACCAGGAGCAGCGGTCCCAATCAGGGACCTGCTTCTCTCTCTACCTGTTCAAATGCACCCATCTTTTGAGATCCAAAAAGTCTTTCTCAATCTCTCAAATATGAGGAGAGTCTTTCTTCCATTCAACAGCACAGGAATTGCTTGCTCTGTCTCATTACAACCATCGTGTTCTCTTTGTATTTAAGTTATTTGTGCACTTGTCTCATCCCCCACCACTAGATTCTAAGCTTCTTAAGATGTGGAATTACTTCTCTGCATAAATCTCCTCAGCCTTTATACCAGAGCTTTGTAGACAGAGAGTAAAGGTCTGTACTTTGGAGGCTCTGTCTTAAATACAGCTCCCTATACTCATTATGTGAAAAATAAACAAAAATAAGTAAAAATAAAATGTTTAAATTTTACAGGTGGGAGAAAAACAAAATGAGCCTGGGACATCCTGTGCTGGAAAGCAAGGAAGCGCTCAAGACTCCGGGGGCATGTTAACAAGACAAAGGAGCCAGCTTGAAGGAGCGCCCATGGGCCAAATCTGGGACCATCTAAGCATCAAAATCTGATGCTGCATGTTTTCTATCCATGTCCAAAAAACTGACTTTAATAGCAGCTTCTTCTATGAATCTAGGACGGCTATAATCATGGCCATGGTTTCGGATGTAACTTCGGCCAAAAATTAACCTGGCTTTAAGATCTCCAAGTCTTTGTAATTTATTCAAATTATAATACTTTTGTAAGGCATTTCAGAAATAGTGTACTTTACCTTGGGAAGAAGTGTATGGTTCTGTATAATGTCCATTATAATGCAGCTGGGGTGGGGGAGGCATCACATAGGGCTGGGGTTTAGGCTTTAAAGAAATGGAAAGTTGGAAATAGGGTTAAAATGCATTGCCTATGTAATACATCTAAAGTAATTCTCTGCTGGTTTCTTTCTCTCCATTAAAACCCTTCTAAAGGAGCCAAACATATTACATACGAAAAAATAAATATGAACACCCCATAGCTCTTACCATATCTGTCTTTTCATTGTTTCCCAGAATGGCAATGCCAGGCCCTGTGCACTGATATCAGACATCAGACAGCACAAGAAAACAAGCTGTATCCAAAATGTTAAGAGCAAGAAGGAACAGACACAAATCCCCTGAATTCTTTTATAAACAACTGAATATAAGAAGCTTATACGTAGTATATTTAATCATCTAGTATTTTAAATATCTACTAACTTCTGACTACTCTTGGTTAATAGTCAATATTTTTAATATTAGGTTGGACCCAACATTTAAATATGTACAATATAATAAATATTATATATATTACATAAATATTAGGCTTAACCTATGGAAAATTCACCGTGTCATTGGTCAAATATCAGCACACCTTTGTGGCTCAAACTAAAAATTAACACTGACAAAAGCATACGTTTTTAAGGAAGATGATGTCACTAAAAGAAAAAAAGCAATTGTATGTTTCCTTCTTTCTTACCAGAGACATCCTTGAAGAAGACCTCCTCCTAATTGGGTTCACTATGACGGTCTGAGTTTGCCTACAAAATAAGACATGTCTTTGAGAAGAGCATATATGTATATGCTCATATACACATAATTTCCTCATGCGATCAAAATAAGTTAGTAAGAAGGTAAAATGATAAATCTTGTCAAGCAAAAAAAGACAAACTCATCCAACTGTAAATTAGAGAAAAGAAAGGAGATCCCCTGTCCTTACTCGGGCCCTGGCCCCTTCCTGCTGCCCAGGTTCCTCTGACCGCACGCCAGGGTTTGAGCTCCTCAGGGAGCATCCGTCACCGAGACCACCAGAGGGTGGGCAGGAGTAACTTCCCTGGGTCCCCCCAGGTGGAACCTCTCTGGAGGGATCATAAGCAGAGGCCAGGCTAGAGGACCCACAAACACATCCCAAGGGCCTGGCTCAGCACTGACCGCCTCCATTAACAGTACTGAGGAGTGACCATCAGCTGCCAGCCTGAGCACCAGAAGCAACGGGAAGTGCCTTTAATTAAGAGCCTGCTAACCAGAGACTACAAACACTAATGAAGAGATAAGTTTGTAACTTCAGAAACAACAATCTCTATTTCCTCAAAGGAACCAAGACAGGGAAAGTAAAACAGTAGAAAAATTGGTTCAGCAGGCCTGTGGTAAATCCATTTACCTTTCTTTACAAAAAACTTCTCTGTCATTTTAAGTGTACTTTTTAAAAAGCAATGAGAATCTTAAGGAGTGTGGGCTGACATTTACCAGATAATCTGAGATTTTAAGCTATTCACAACAAGTTCCATCTTTGAATAAAAGTAGGTCAGAAACAAGAAACAAAAAAGTCCTTTTGTAATTCTATCTTTTTAAAACAGAGGCAGGCATTTTTTTTGTTCTTGTGTGTGGTTAGTTTTATTGCAAATAAGATATAGGAACCTAAACCCATAGGATTTTTGGCTTTGTTGGTGACATGATTTTGTCAAAACACTTTTTGTTTGTTGTTTGTTTGTACTGAGGGAGAGGTAATTAGGTTTATTTCTTTCTTTATTTGTAATGGCAGTACTGGGGATTGAACCCAGGACTTTGTGCATGCTAAGCATATGCTCTACGACTGAACTATATACCCTCCCCCAACCTGTCAAAGCATTCTTAAAAAAACCTTTTACCATCTGTTCCTGGCTCATGAGCTTATGTGACACGTGATTACTGATTACAAAAATATTTTATGATCCTTGGTTACAGTGTTGTAGGGACTAATTACTAGAAAATTCATAATCACAAAGTGAACACTTGCTCTATTTAATCAGTAAATTTGCCATAATATCAAATCTCATGTCTCATAAATTAACACTATTCTTTGCACTCTAACAACTAATTTTTTATATTCAAACTCTAAATGTTAGCTCATTTTTACAGATTTTTGAGATTAAAGAAAATCACTGCTTATTAGGAACTTATCAGGCAGCTACAATTGCTTTTATGAGTTGACTTTTTTAAATTAAATGCTTTCTTTAACAATTTCTTTTTATTATCATTGGAATGTATTAAAATTGTTGATGAAGAAAAGATGTCTCTTTTCCAAAGGATGCTCATTCTGCCAGTAATTTTGTTACTCAACAATAATAAAATGGACGTTAATTCCATTAGATTGCAAAATACCTCTATCAATTGGTAAAGCATTATATTGGTAAAGGAGGAGGAGAACTCCTTAGAGAAGCAAATCAGGAGGGTGTGCCTGAGCCTTTTTTTTTCAAACACTCCTTAACTACATATTAATACATTCCTATAATCAGTGTCCAGAATTTGAAGACACTGCATTCTGTAGCCTTGAAATTTACTTTCCCTTTGCTTAGACTCCATTGTCAGTGCTAGGTGTAGGCAAACTGGGTCCTTTGAAGTTTGTATTTAGTACAGAGACTCATGAAATTGACTGAAATTTTAAAGTACTATAAATTCAAAATTCAGAGAAAGGGAGAAAGGTTGCTGATAGAATCCTCCAACAACATGCCCAGAGTTGCCCATCCGGGAGCAAAAATAAACTTAAGTGTATTAAACACAGACTCTAAGGATGCAGAGCTTAGGAGCGTAGGTGGCAACTCCCACATGAGGGATCTATTTTGGCACCTTGCTGGTAGCACCCAGGATGGAGGTGACACTACCCCCGCAAAGGCAGCTTCTGCTAAACACAAACTAAAATGTCTCCCTCCTGCCAAACTGTCTGAAGTAGGCAGTCGCACCATCAGTTCTAATATTCTAACCTCCTCTTTCTTCTTGCCAACATTCTCGTAAATGCGGTTACTGTGAGATCAGCTATCCTAAACTTAGTACCCAAGACAGAATGGTGGAACTGTTGGTTGTGTTTTGGGGCAGTCACTATGCTGATTGGTGCTGCTAAAAATGAGACAGCTGAAGAACTTAGGAAGAAAAAAAAATTACTGGAATGTGTGTACTGGAGAAGCAAAATAAGAGAAGGCTACACGTGGTTACCTAATGGAATCCAAACTCCAGCCCCATGAGGGAGGCTGGTTATTACCCTGATTTTCCAGATGAGGAAACATACTTAGATGAAGTAAATTGCTCCTGCTCACATGGCAAATAAGCAGCAGAACTGGCATTTGAACCAGGCAGTCTGTCAGAGTCCTGAGCACGTGCTCCTCACAGCTGATTATTCGTCTGACCCCCCTCCCCAACATCAAAAGCTCTGCAAGCTCCACAAAGGCAAGAGGACACACCTGGTACCACTGGTGCCTGGCACACAAGGAGCACGTCAACTGTTTGTTCAACAATTAATGGAACAGTGACTGAGGCCTGAAGCTGATGCTCCCTGCTGAGCATCTAGCAGCCAAGTTCGTATTTCTAACAGCTGTCTGAACTTCGCTTTAGGAGCTTCCTTTCTTACATATTTATAGTTAGTGCAGAGGAGATTTTGTTGAACAGAAAGTTTGCTGGGTGGTGGGAATACCTAGAAAATGTTGGTCTCAATGACTTTCCTTTAATAGCACAGGGGTTGCTCCCTTCTTCCAGGCCTCCTAGTCTCTTCAGACACTGCAGTCGGCCTAGAATAAGTGGAGTAACCCTATCCCCTTCCAGGCAGGGCCCACTCCAATCTATCCCCCCCCCCCCCCGACCACAGAAGTCTGCAGAACAGAGGTGGCCACTGGCCGCTGTGTTCACCGACAGCCCCAAACTGCGGGGAACGCGCGCCAACCCTCTGACTGTGCTCAGCAAGTGGCCGCTGGTGGCTGAGTCTAACGTCCCTTTCCAGAGAAAGTCTACTGAAACTTCTACCACGTGCTTTTTAGGTTGGGGAATACCATCCTCCCCTTCCCCTCCCCTTCCCCTCTCCTTCCCCACAAAGAGGAGACAGAAAAGCCTCCTATACCAACACCCTTCTCAAGACTCTCCCAGGCTTTTCTCATTTAATTCAAGAGGCTGACTGTAGTTCTGGGGCTCGGCCTTGGGGGAGGGGGAGGGGAGTCATTTGACCTAAGAAACTGACATCTCTTAACTTCTATCCCAACCCTAAAGAAATGTTTAGGGCCCAGTATCATTTCTAACATTTTTCAGGCTTGGGTGACACAAAAAGATGATTCTGTCACCTAAAGTACTTTGAAAGTGGAGAGAGGGGGCAAGACTGAAGATGGGTAATGCCAGCCTATAAATTCTAACAGTCATCTAGGCCAAGGTTAGAGGAATCATGAAAGGCCATCCCAAACAGCATTAGACTAGGTGTCAGGACTCAGGAGTGGGGAGGGGGACACTCAGGAGTAAAGTCCTCCTTTCTGCACAAGCAGAATCCATCTCCTGAGCCACCGGTTGCTGCAGCCCGAACTCGACGCCCAGGATTCGCCGTCCAGTCCCAGACCTGCTGTGGGCTCCTTACGTGCCCATCACACTTGAGTTTACCCATCTGGACCACGAGAACAAGTCTGCCAATAATTCAGAGTCATTATCATCGTAAATGTGACTAAACACAGCCTAGGTTGAGAGCCTTAAAAGAAATGACCATAAAAATTAAAGTTATTTTCAGTTTTATTATCCTTCAAAATATTAAAAGCTAAGAATTCATTTCCTTTATCTGAGGAACAAGTGGTATATTCACTTCCCATAGAATGAAATGAAGTGGGCACCTTCCATCATAAATATTACACGGGAATAATCCATAGAAATGGACTTCCATACTCACTAGATGTAGAGTTTTTTTTTTTTTTTTGGATGTAGAGTTTTTTTTAAACATAATTATTTCACTTTAAAAACATTCATATTTTCCTTATACAGATATAATATACGCAACTTAATATAAATGTGGTTTTATTTATGTTTGACAATACATAGTAATATGACAAAAATGAGATTTCTAAGACGGAATCATTTACCACACACACACAAAAAAGCCCCAATGACTTATTTATTTTCCCTCTAAACTTTAAAACTATCATCAGGTGGCGATTTGCCAAAAAACCTTTTTTAAAAAAGTACTGACCACCACCAAGTAATGGATGTCTACTGGAAAGGGATATTTTATAGTTTATTCAAAATGACTGATTCTCCATCATTTTCCAGAAACAGAATGAGCTGAGGCAATGATGGCTTAATATTATGAACACTCTTAAACTTATGAAAGGCTTTGAATTTATGAAGAGGCCGTGGTCCAATAGACTGCATATCTACTGCTCTATGCAGAACATACTTCTGCACAAAAAATAATGCCCCTCATGGCTGGGCAGCCAGGCCAGCCCAGAGGAGCCCCAAATGCAACTACCTTGGACTAGTGGCACTGAGTTTAGCCATGAGGGGAAACACTTTCATGTACAAATGCACCCCGAACTCCAAGCAAGGCAGCAAGCAGAGGCTTCCCACATCCACAAAGAAAGCAAGGTTGGTGCTCCCTGACAGCTAATGTTTTCCAAAACCCCATCAGCAGACCTGCAGTGGGACTCATATAGAAACACAGGGGTGGTGGGGACAGAGGGAGGAGAGGCGGACAGGGGCTTCAGTGCTAATCGTTAGACTGTTCTCCTAAACAGAGTCTTTCCCTCCACACGTCCCAGAGGAAGGCCTGCCTCTTTGCTCGTTGCTCTTGACTAGAGCTTTTTTCAGACCCTGGGTCCCTATAAAGCGGAAAGCACCTCCATGGCATTTCCTCTTATTTCCCGGCCTAAGGAACAAAATGTCCTTTCCCCTCTAATTCATAATCAGTAATAAAAGTAAATCGACCTGGAGCAAAAGGGCTCTTCTGCGCTCTGACTCTTGCTACTGTCTCGCCAAGGCCTCCGTCACTCACTAAGCCCTCTCACTCGGGGTGCCTTGCCAGACCCTGCCACCAAGGTGCACGAGGAGGCCCTGTTCTCATGCAGCTCCATCAGACAAGACAGACACATCCGGTCCCCGTCAAAGCAGCAGACCGGCACTACTCTGATGGTCCAGCGTGGTGACTATGGCCCAGGCTCTCATCCCCCAGCTCCCAAAGACTCGCTGTACGGCAGGGGCACAACCCTTCATGTCTCTAAATCTCCATACCTTCATCTGTGAATGGGCAATAATAATTGTACCAAGCAGGGAGAAAATTAGAGGACATAAATGCTCTCAGCATAATGCTTGACAGAGAAAGTATTTACTGAATTAGAATTACAGGTACAAAACGGTAGGGAAAAAACTAGAACTTTGAATGTGGTGCTGAGGACTAAGCAAACTAAAAGCACGGTGGACCCCAGGGCAGCAGCGCTGACGCTGGATTTTGAAGAATGATGAAGAGTCCGCTAGACAAGAAGAGGAAGGGCATTCCAGCAAAGGCCTGGGGCTATGAGAGCCATCAGCATGGTAGGACTGACGGGTTACAGGAGCCAGGATCAAGGGTCAGCTGGGCAGATGGGCCCAGAGGAGATCACAGGAGTCTGCCCTTCATCCCACAGCTCCGGAAGGCCGGAGGAGAGGAGCCGGCCCAGACTGGCCCTGAGCTGTAACCGAGAGCAGTGCTATGTCTTTTGCTCCTGTATTCAGAAGACTGGCCAGAGCTGATGAGATGGGGCGGGTAGGCCTGATGGGAAGCAGCCAGAACAGACCAGAAGAGAGAGAACAGCTTAAAGAAAGGGTGTGGGAATGGAGTGAAACCAGGCTTCAGTTTAGATGCCATTTTGCTGGGAAGCCTTTCCTAACTTGGTGGATCTGGGTTAGGTGCCCTTCTCCGAAGGGCTCCCACAGCACCACAGACATCCCAAATCAGAGCTCTTCACACTTGCTCCTGTAGGTTCCTTCAACAAACTCATCAAGGCCAACTGTGGCAGCCCTTGCTCGGCGGTGGGAATACAGGGTAAACGCCACAGGGAGAGCGTCTGTGCTCTGCAGTGCAGTGGCGCTCACCTGCTGGGAGGGGATAAAGACAACAAGCAAGTAAACAAGTAACACAAACTCAAGTGCTTAGTGCTATGAAGAAGAAAACCACAGGGTAAAGGCATAAAGGGAAACAGAGCAGATGGGGAGGGGGATACACAGGGTGGTCAGGAACAGCCCCTCTGACCAAGGGCACCTGTGAGGAGACCATGACGCAATGAGGGAGCCAGCACGGGAAGACGTGGGAGGAGAGGGATGCAGGCAGAGGGAGGAATGTGTTCGCAGCCCAGAAAGGATACTAGTGTGGCTGGAACAGCGGGAGCAAGGAGGAGGGTAAAGGGAGCAAGGCTGGAGCCAGGCAAGGACCAGATCGCACACAGCCTGGCACTCTGAAGCATGATGGAGTGTCAACGCAGGTCTTAAGAAGAGTGACAGGGTCTGACTGACGCTGCACTAAGACCGTCCTGGCTGACTGTGGAATGTAAGCTACAGGCAGGGCAGGCGCAGATGTGGAGAGTCGGAGGGCTACGGCAGTATATTCCGGGTGACAATTATGGCAGCCGGCACTAAGTTATTAGCTGAAAAAGTAGTGAAAATGATCAAGTTTCAGATATATTTTGAGGCAGTGCTGGCAGAGCGTGCTGATATACTGGACATGGGATGAAAGGGAAACAGGAATTAAGCAGGACCTCCGGGTTTGTAGCCAGGACAACTGGGTGACTATGATACGCTGCCACCTGTCGAAAGAGTAGGAAGCGGCAGATTCTGGGGCACGAAGAGGAGGAGCAAATCAAGAGTCTGGTTTTACCCTTAGAACGTACAGCACCGAGAGTCAACCCTAATATCAACTGTGGACTTAGGGTCATGATCGTATATGAATATTGCCTATCAGCTGTAACAGATGTGCCCCACTTGCAAGATGTAACAATGGGGGATTAGGAGGAGGGGGAGATGTTGGGGTATATGGGGACTCTTGGTACTTTCTGCTCAATTTTCCTATAAACCCAAAACTGCTAAAAAAATTTTTCTTTTTAAGTTTGGTTTTAGGCATATAAAATTTGAGAAGCCTGTGAGGTACTCAAGTGGAGATGCCAAGTAGATGGCAGGGTGTGAGAGTCAAGAGCTCAGGGAGACGACGGGGCTAGATAATGAAGTCGGATGCACTTTCAGTATAAAGATGGTACCATGAAGCCTGAGTCAAGCTGAATCCCCTAGAGAACAAGTGTAGATGAGACGAGGTCCGAGGACTACACCAGCAAAGGTGACTGAGAAGCAGCAGCCTAGAAAGAGGACAAACAGGAGAGGAGGAGTCCTGGCAGCCAAGGGGCGCAGGGTGCAGGGAGGAAGGCCTTCGTGATGGCCAGAGGTTAGGTGCTTCCCAGCAGTCAAGTACAAGAACTCCTGAAATGACCACCAGTTGAAGGTCACTGTCACTCTGACAAGCGATGGTGGTGGTGTGGCAGCTTAGGGGAAACAGGGTGGAAGGAAGGAGAGAGAGCAAGATTATACAACTACTGAAGATATCTGTTATGAAAGAGAAAAGAGACATGATCCCGCGGCTAGAGGGTATGTGGAATGAAGGGAAAGAATTTTAAGAGGTAAAATATTACAGCTTGTTCATATCCCGATGGGGATAATCCAGCAGGAAGAAGGAGATCCACATGGGCTGAAGAAAATGTACATTAGGAAGAAGGAGTATAAATTCTTGCAACGTCTTGAAAAGCTGAATAATCTTTTATTACTCAAAATGCTGCTTTGAAAAATTCCCCTTTAGCTTTCAAGAATTAGAATAATTCTAGAAACTAGTTGAAAGAAATCTTAGAGGCATATCTGTGTAGTTACTAGAAGTTGGTCCAAAGGTGAAATTTTTAAAATTGAGAAAATTTTAACATGCAAAAGCAAAGATGTTACAAAAATGTTATGAAAATGGTATCTTTTTTTAAAAAATCTGCCTTCTAGATGATATACTGTAAGTCAAGGCAAAAAAAGGTCTAAATTCATCATTTTCTACAATTTCCACAAGTCGGACATACTTACAGGCTACACTGATTTAGTCTGTAAAATTTGTGTCGTGCGACACAGAGTCTCCACACATATTTTGCTGTTTCCATGTCTTCCTAGTAAATAAAATATGCATAAAGTAAATGAAAGCACATCTACAACTTGATACAGAGCTTTTCTGAGAACATGACAGATTCGGGTGACATTATATCCAAGCACCTTTAACAGACTGTGATTCTCATTTTCTAATACTGCACCCATTGTTCAAATGTTATAATTAGGATTTAAATCATAAAGATAAAAAAAACCTGCTCAAAGTGTGATTCTTGTATCAGTTTCAAAATGACTTAGAAATTTTAAAATTATGAAAATGTCGACTTTTATTATTGACAAAGAGCTACCCAAAGATATTTTAAACATTTGACTTCGAGACTCATAGCCTTTGTCAAGAGAACAGAAGTAACTATGAAATAGTGTTTCTATAGAGCTATTCCCTTTTCAGTGGAAATTAAGATTATTAGTGCTTACTTTCTCACCTATTTACAGTCCCTTAAATTTAATTCAAGATCATCAGATAGTATTCATCCAAAAACTCATTCATTCATTCAACATTATTTACTAAGCAACTACTTTTTGCCAAGTTCTATTATGTGAAATGGTATATTATAAAATTTTATGCTTTATAAAACTATAATTTTAATGCTACCACCCAAACATGCACACAGAAATGTTAACTTCTAGGAAAAATATTCTATACCAGTTCCTAATGTTTACTCACAGTTTGAAACTGGATGGTCTCCTCTTTATTTGCCAGCTCTAGTGCAAAGAAGGACTTATTATGGGACATGTTAGCAATATCATGCCACCTAAAGAACGACAGACAGAAAACGGCAATGTGAGTTCTCATGGTTTTACTGAGACAGAATATGTGACCCTTCCTTCTTGAGCTTAACGTATAAGCTAATGTTTTTTAATCATTTTAGAAAGAAAACAGTTGTTCTAATCAGCTAGCATGCATTTTCTAATTGAAGTGACCACAGCTAGTTGCAAAAAGTAAATGCACGTATACTAAATGAAGGCAGCGTATTTAAAAATGTAAAATCTATTTATCCTCATTTGCTGGACTACTTTGATCAAAGATCCCCTCTCAGCTGGTTGCCAATGCCTCCTTCATTCATTCAACAAACATTTTCAAGGGCACCAACTATGACGTACCAGAAATTGTGTTAGGGCCTAAGATACTAAGATGAGTAAGGAACAGTGCTTCCCCCAAAGGGGCATAGTTGGAGGGTGGGGCTGAGAGAGAGAATGTAGAAGCAAACAAATACTGTTAAATTCTGCAGGTATACAGGGCATAATAAGGCATAAAAGTAGAGGAGAGGTGCTCTGAAAGCTAGTGAAGCAGGGTGAAGATAAAGTTCAAATGCTAGGAACCCAAAGAGTGAACTATTCTGGGTGTGTTCACCAGGATTCAAACTCCGATTGCGAACTTTCTAACTGTATTTTACCATGTTCAGATTTTATATATTAGTATTTTATTATGTAACTATAATTTTATAAAAGGGAAAAATAGGTCTGGAAGAAAAAAATTTACCCCCTTTTATGCTTCTCTATTATGTTAAGCTTTATTTAAATTTATTTAAATAAATAAAATTTATTTGTAGGAATTTGGTGTTCAATTGTTAAACCTAAAGATTATTAGCATCATATTAAAGAAGGCAATTTCAGAAATCCCTATCCAGCGAGATGAAGGAAGCCGGCAGGATGTCCCCAGTTTTCCCGTGGCCTTCTGAGCAATGCCAGGGCCCTGCCCCTCTGGTGCAGGCCAGAGCCATTTTCTGACCGCCCCCCAACTCAGTATGCTGGGAAGACGATGAACAGCTTGGGGACATGAGGGCAACTGCCAAAAGGAAGCCACCTGACCCACTGCAGGACAGTCTAAGCGTGGGGATCTGCTCCTCAAGTCAGGTACACGCTTCCGTGGTCATCATCACCATGGAGAATTCAGGGCCCAGAAGGTAGTAAAGCAAAGGAAGTGAAGGTAGAGATGTCAGCTTAGAGAAAAACAATCTGAAAAGGTAAAACTAGTTCTAAGGAAGAAATAGCAAAAATGGTTTAGAAAGTTTTAATAGTGGGGGGAAATTAAATTCCTCTTAATAAAAGAAGCTATTTAAGACAGTGATTAAGAGTCCAGCTTGAAGTGGAGAATCTGAGTTCTTGGTTATGCCAGTTCAGAACTGGGTGACGCTGGACAAGTCACAGCTTTTCTAAGCCTCAATTATCCCGTATGGAAAATGTGGTAATCCCCTCTGCTCGGAGTTGCTGTGAAGATTATCAGAGAAAACACACAGAAGGTATTCAGCATAGTACCTGGCTCATAATAATCAACCAAGAAATGGTAAACCCAAAGGGACCAAAACACAAAAATGCTATGTTTTACCACTTAATGAAAAGAATATAAACTAAGTTTTTCATCAAGAGACAATAGAGTCAAAGTAGAGTAAAATTGGCAATATTTCTATGAAATGATACTTTGGATTTTCTAGACTATGGATTTTAAGGAATGAAAAGGCAGGGATTGGACAACATGGTCTAACTTACTATCTATAAGATATAAATTGGGACACAGAATACTGAAAAGGAAATTAAATCACCTGCAATCTCACTGTTCAGAGTCGGTCACTGTTAGCACATTACTATATACTCTTTGTGTCCTTCTTACTAGATACATTCTAAGATTTCCGTAAACGAATAGCATCACATTTGTATAATCAAGAAAAAAAATGAACGTTATAAAAAGTAACTGAAGGGAGGAGGATATAGCTCAAGTGGTAGAGTGCATGTCTAGCACACACAAGCTCCTGGGTTCAATCCCCAGGACCTTTTCTAAAAATAAATAAATAAACTTAATTACCTCCCCCCACCAAAAAAAAAAAAAAACCAAAAAAGTAATTGAAATTTGATTACATATTGGTATTTTAGGAATTTTTGTACAAACTAGAATCAGAAAAAGACCTAGATTTGCCCCAAGAAATAGCCCTAGAAACCAGAGATCAAATGAAAAATTCACATCAAAACAAAGAATGGCCTCAGTATGGTAAGTAAAGGTCACATATTTTTAAGCATTTCACAGGCACCCATCACTATAAGCACTATATTCTGCAACTTGGTTTTGAAGAATCTTATAAAAACCACCACGGCAGTGGGGTGGCATTTTATTCTAGGAAGGGCATGTTTCTATTTCCCAATCAGACCCGGGGGTGACTTACCTGTGAGCGCTATAACTAGCATAGGTACTAAAAATACCACCAACAGGAACCACAAAGCCAACAGAAAGATGTCAGAAAAATACCTAAATATCACAGGAGGCCTTCCATTCTTATGTTTCACAAAGATGCCTTCGAGACACGCTCCGATGGATATGTCGCTGCCTTGGCTATCCTGAAAGGAGAAAGCGCAACAGGAAACACTCAGGCGGCAGAAGCAAAGACCTACAACAGCTACATCTACTTCCCTGTGTTTCCCAGACACAGAATGTCCAGAAGACCTGCGTGAAGGGAAAAAGTCTGCAAGGTGTAAACGTGCCCTCTTGTATATATGTATGAAAACAGAGTTGGGCTCCTTAAGGAACACTATTTCAAGAGCATTTCCAAGAACGAACTTCGAAACAGAAATGTGTTTTACTACAAAATTTGGTCACAAGGACCTCAGCTTTTAGGTTTGCAGACTTTTGCACGTCTTCAGCCTTTGCACAGCAGGGCGCCCCTGCGCTTGCCCACTATTCTCTTAGAATTATTCAGGTTACTTTTGGAGAGCCCAGTCCTTGTGCCAAGCTTACCTTCGCAGGGTAGCTCTCCTCGCCGTAGCCATCCATTCTCTCCACCTCCTGCATGTACAGCATTTCAGCATCAGGAGCAGTGAGCCCTCTGCAACCCAGAAGAGGTTAGTCAGATTATTCACAAAAACTAAAAAATTAAAAAAAAAAAACAACTATGCATCAATTTGGTGTAAAACATCATAAACATTTCAAGTTTCTAAGCATTGTAGTTAGTTACATCAATCTATCAATATTTACTGAAAATCAACTACATGCAAAATAACTGTTCTGAATGCCGAGGGTTAGTTATGTAAGATCCTATCCCTTGTACTCCAGGCAGGCAAGGGGAAATGTAGGAAATAAAACAACTGCCTAAAAAACCTTCAGTGAAAGCTAGAATCCTTTCTAAACCACCGAAGTACCAGGCAATACTAAGCATTGTGAGCTAAATGCCAAATGGTAAGTACTGGAAGTAAGGGTTAGAAGATGGAAATCCTTCTCAGCTCCAGTGACAGAATGACACGGATGGGTGGGTACGAAGGCGGTGTGGGTAAGGCCGGCACTCAGCTGCATGGACACCTGCCTCTCCAGCCTCATCGTCTGCTGCTCCCCTACACCACAAGGAACCCCACACTGTGACCAACCCTAACGGCACTTCTTTGAATAGCCCATATGCCCTGATGCCTCCAGGCTTTGCACATGCCAGTCCCGCTCCCTGGTATACCCCTCACCGACTTGTGCACCTGGTCAATCCCTAATATCCCTCAGGTCTCGGGCTTCTCTGTCACCTCCTGTGGTTGCCTGGAGCCTAAGTCAGATGCTCCAGCTCTGAGCAGATCCATCACATTCTGTGCACACCTCTCCCCCGCACTCATTATGAGCTGTAATTACTATTACAGCGGGCTGTCCTGCCTCTCCTATAAGGCTCCAGAACAGGGAATATATTCTTTGATGGCAGGTCACTGTTCTGTTTACCTTTGTGCCATAGCATCTGGCACTCTGCCTCATACAGAGTAACAGCACTAAACTATCTTTTAATGAGATGTACAAATGAATGAATGAAAATAACAAAACACAGAGTGATGTGTGCCTGAGGGATTAACTATGCTGCAAGAAGAGGTTCATATGGACAGCAGAAGGTAAAGCTGGAATGGCAGGATTTAACCAACTTGTGGGAAGCCTTTAATCCCCGGAGTAATGAACTCAGGCTAGCAGAAAGCAAGAAAAGACTCGTGAACATTTGAGGAGAAGAAGGGAAATAAGGTGAAAGGGATTATTTTAGAAAGATTAATCTTTTGTGAGTGACTGTATGGATTCGAGTGGAGACAGACTAAAGACAAAACGTTATTTTTAATGGGAGGAGATGAAAGACGGTTACAATTAGACAGACCTCGGTTCAAATCCCACCTCTACCACCTGTAACTTTGGGCAAGTTATTTAGTCTCTGTGAGCGTGATTTTCCCAATCTGTAAGGAGATAATAACATTTACCTTAAAGAGTGGTTATAAGAATGTAATGATATATAAAGTCGTCTTAACTGCGTGGTATTCAGTTCAGACTAAGACCTAGCCTTCTCTAAGAGAGGGTTCTTCTTAAGGTCAATACATAGATTCCCAAAGAAAGTCACTGTCTACCCAGAGGCAGGGGTAGAAAGCACCACAGTTCCCAGCACAGCTTACCCAGAGGGCTGGAGGGGGGCCGGGGGTGCTGTACCTGCCACATCATGAAGGAAAACAAGTCTCCCTAATCTTACATCAACCTACACAGGGCGAGGTCACCACCGAAACTCTTCATACACGGCAGGAAGAACTGGCACACAGACTGGCTGCTTTCAACTTTCCCAGTTTCATCAATGATCAAACATGAACAATAAATGAGTTAACGTGGGTAAGTGCTCAGAGGAGCATGGAGCACACAGAGAGTGCTCTGCAAATGTTGGCTCCTCGTAACTAGCAGTGGTTGCAGCAGCAGCAGCAGCAGCAGCAAAGGCTGAATGGTGTCAGCGCACGGTTCAAACTCAAACAGGCGTTAGTTCTACACTTCTTCCGTTTCTCGGCCTGACCTGTATTTCTGATGCAGCAAGGCCACTTTTTGGGTAGCTTCTTCCAGTACCTTTTCATCTTGTAACCACCCCTGAAGAAAACACACTGCGGTGAGTATGTAAACAAGCCACCCAAATTTCCTAGAAGAATTCATGCTGTTACTGACTCTTGTCAACCAGCAGGCAAAACTAGGACTCTATTAATATGTGAAAGCTTTGCTTAAGTATATAATTATAATCTAAGGAATTAAGCTTCTGCTCAGGAGCCAAAACACTTGCCCTCTTCTCAGTTCATCTCCGAGAAAGTTTCAGATGGTTTATTTCAGGTTGGTAACACATCCATCAGCCAGTGCCAAGCCCAGCACATAATAACATCTTGTGCGTTCCCTGGCTGGCTGCGTGGACACTCAGGAGAAGCCTACCACCTCCTGTAGCTGTTCCAATGCACCGTTTTCCCGTCAGTTCCATCAGTAGGGACTTTAAAAACTAGAAGGTAGTGTCTTTCTTTCATCTACTCCTTAAATTGCTGACGAGAAACCAAATTCATTTCAGCACAACTTTATGAGGTTTTGAGCCTTCAGTTAAAAGCAAACCTTCTGTGTGGTTCCTCAGAAGCTGGAAATGAGTCCCTCTCTTTAAACTCACATCCAAACACAAAATGACTTTCTCTGGCTGCGGCCCAGTGACCACAGATCCTTCAGTTTCTGTGGGTTTACAAGGACCAGAACACCACAACAGGGAAAGCCTCTGAGTTGTTGTTTATAAGAAGGAATTGATTTTTTAACGCTATTCCTGCCTAGTAAGTCTACCATACGGACTTCATTTCAGGGGTTATTAAGGGTATAGAAATAAACTGTTTATTAAAAGGCCCAATGTCAAAAGAATTCTTACCACAGGAAACAAGGCAAATTTCTGAAGGAAGTCCTGGGATTCATACTGATCAAAGTCACCAAAGTCAGCTATATAAAATGACAAATATTCACATGTCAATTATGTTTAATTGGAAGCAAACATGCACAACTAAATTCAATGTGCAGTAGGCAGATGGTGTGCTTATGATTCGGAAGTTTTCAGAAGTCAAATTTGCCTTACAGCTTATAAAGTATGTATTTCTAAAATATCTTTTTAAAAACATTAATTGTGTAAATGTAGGTGTCTTGACTTAGAAAAAATGCCTTTAATAAAGTGAAAAAACAAGTTAAAATCATATATAAATGACTTCATTTTTTATCACTAAAAAATAAACAAAACCTACCCTATAATCACATGTCCTTACTTATGCCCAGAAAAATGTCAGGAAGAAACCAAACAGTTCATAGTAGTGGTTGCCTCTAGGGGACAGAATTAGATCATCTAAACATGTTATAGGATGTATTTGTTTAGAAACTTTGAGGGTTGTTAAAAAAATTGACAGTTCAGCAAAAAACTTATGGAAAAATTAACTCTTAAAGCCAAAGACGACACTTAAGAAGATTCAAAGTACCTTGAAAAGGAATGTGGCTCCATATATATCAGGAATCTGTTTGTCTAGAAATGATACATGTCTCCATGCCTGCTAGTATCTGAAGGGATTTTATTCATAATTCTTCTGATTAAATTTCAATTCCCAAGACTAAATGTCAGTTATCATTTGAAATAATGCCCATTGTAAGTCTTCCCAAAGTATATTACAGGCACGTAAATATTTGTCACGTGAAAAATGACAATTAAACAACTCAAAAATACTTGTGAAATGCAAAACTATTTATTATGATTGATGCTCTATAATCTAGGACAACTATTTAAGAAACCAAACAAATGACGCATGCTTACAGTATAAGCAAACACGACCTCCTTGTTTGGCTGATCTTTCTTCCGAAAATACTAGCTAGCCGCAGACCCAGTCCTTGAACTAGAGGAACACGCAGCACGTTGAATGCTGTGTGCGTGTGTGCGTGTGTGTGTATTTCCTCTCTACTTTTGGTCTGTTTGCTTGGTTGACATTTGATAACATGCTTAACCTTCCTGAAGGCTGAGGTAATCCACTGAGGTAACCCAAGCTCATTTTTCCCCACAAGGAAGCCCCTTAGATAACAGAGTAACATATCACTAATGTAGAAAACTACTCTATAGTACTTTCTATAAAGTCAGTTACTTTAAGAATCCCTTGCTATTTCTGTTTGACACACATTTTAACCTGATAGATCTATTACATTATCAACTGCCGTTACTTACCTTGAACAGCTAAGCCTGCTAGCTGAATTGCTTGTTCTAATGTACAAGGAATGTTTCCTTCCAAGATATCTTTCTTCAGCTGCAGATAATACTGATACCTATTTTTAAAAAAAAGGTCAATTTTTAAAAGTCAGTATCAATATTATCCCAATTAAGACACAATGCATGTTATCATAATTTCGTAGAGGAGCATAAACTAGCCAAAATCTTAAGCTCAGATGGTTTCGAAGAATGACAGAAATGTCCCTGACTGTATCTATACCTGCAAACACACACACACACACACACACACACGCACACACACAATACAATCAATTTATTGAGTCACTTATCCTTAACTGTATTTATTTCAAAGCTACAAACTACTATAATCTAGAAGACAGCTGGTCATCTGTCTGATACCCTGTAGTAAAACAGTCTCTGAGTTTTGTTCTTCTTAGATAAGAGAAACACAGAATCAATGGCCAATCTTTACTTTAAAAACTCTAATTAGTAACTTGGTGATGTAAGACTTTCCCAGCCCTGGAAAGTAAAGCCAGAAGGAACCGGTTCCTGATAATTCAGACCAGGCTTATATTAAAATACTCTTTGATGAAACACCAAACAGAATGGCTACTAAGATGCTTTCTTAATTCTCCTGTAATGGGGCTTTACTTCTGTTAACGCTTTCAACATATAGGGCACGAGTAACCAGCACAAGCTTTAGTCAGGCAGACCTAGGTTAAATTCCAGATCTCCAACTTAGCATTTTGCCCGAACCTGGGCAAGTCATAATCTGTGGGTTTAAATTTCACTAGGAAAATAGGGTACCATTACCCCTTCACAAGGCTGAACATATCAAGGCATATATGTAACAGTCTTAGCATGATTCCGCTAACACATAGCTGGCATTTAATAAACAGCTGTTGTCATTACTATCAGCAGTCATCTACTTTCAGCCAACCATCAATATTTCATCTGTCAATTCTCCATTTTGATAAAGGTCTACAGTGAAGATGTATTCTGCCTTCCTGTTATTTATTCACCTAGGTAATTACTAGGGCCTACTTTGCATCAAGCATTGTTCTAGATGCTGGGGATACAGTGTTCAATGAAGATCCACCAACCCTCTGCCAATACAGTCTACAGAACCATCTTGAATCCAGAATCTCGTCCAGGTTTGATGTCTATGTTTATTGTCTATGAAGCACAACTCAGTTACAGTTCACAACTGAATTCCCGAGAGCCTGCCCCTTTAATTATCCCATGCGCGTCCTTACATCACCCTATTTTAGCTGCCTCTGAGGTTTCCATTCTTTGTTTTGTCAGAACCTGACCAAAACACCATCCATTTTAATAAGAATCATTTAGATCCAACTTATCCCCTTCTACCTGCTCGTAGCAGAATCTGTAGATTTCCCTCAATCGGCAAACAGAATGCTGGTAACTCTGAGATCTTGCCAAAGAGGAGACCTCGAAACTTTCTTCGGGTGGCTCCTTTCAAACATCTACTTAAAGGCTGTATTTATAGAAGTCTATCTATTGAGTATGCTGTCCACATATTCCACTCTCAGTATTCTTGGTTCTCTCCTTAAATCAAATCACTGGAAAGCAGCACATCTGGACCACATTAACTTAGCCTCTCACAGAATTTTTTTTCTTTTTTTGCCATACATTGTATTTTTGCTGTTATGAGAGTTGATTCCTCCACATATTCTCATTGCTGGTTCAATGTCTTTTACATAAAATCCCCCCAGAAAATTCCCTTTTAAGTGATAATACTAGGAAAATCTGTCATGTTTGCAAACTGGGATGCTCTTTTTTATCAGATAATGAAGTTTGGGACTCATAATATTCCTTCTGTTGCCATGACTGCCGTGAAATGCAGAGCTAAAATCCAGGCAGAGCCAGTCACCGACAACCCTCGTGCTACCCTCCTGGCCACTTTCTCCACCGTTTAACAGCCACCTTTTACTGATGAGGAGCTGGAGCTCAGAGATTACACAGTACACTCAAATCCACAGGGGAAGGCCCCACTGGGGTTTGAATCCAGGTCCAAATGACCCCAAAGCTCATGTTCTTAACTGCCACAAATGTCCAGTTAGAGATTTTTCTAGTATTTTCATCTTTATTTTTTAGAATTTTTATACTATAGTCCATAGAATACAATGGTTGAGAGCAAGGACTCAGGAGCTAGCCTGAGTTTAAATCCCAGGCCACTGCACACTACCAACGTGACCTTGGGCAAGGGAGATATTAGCCTTTCCGTGTCTTGGTTTCCTCACCTACAAAACAGAGACAGTAACAGTACCTACCTCATAGGATTTGTTGTGAGAATTAAATGAATTAACAAGTAGAAAGAGCTTGGGATAGTGCCAAACATACAGTAAAGAACAGAAGTGGTTGCTTTTATTATCTTTCCTTATATTATCCCACTGTCCCTAAAGTCCTTTAATGGAAGCAACCAGGATGTGTGCGTGTGTGTGTCTGTGTGTGTGTGTGTGTGTGTGTGTGTGTATTACAGACCATATTATATCTTCAATAAATGTTTCAGTACATGAGTCAAAGTGGTCCGCTGCTGTTTTCTCCTTTTGGCTCTGCTTCTCTCTTCCATATTTGTATCTCAGATCTGCTCTATAGTCAAGGCATGCTTATCCCTACAACGTGATTCTGGATTTTTGGTTTTTTGCATCTTTTCCCAGTAATCATCTGCGAACTCGGTACTTAAAAAGAATATTTCACAAACACAGGGCAGTACCAAATTCTCCCATCCTCTGGGCAGTGTGTTAAATATCGTATGAAAGGCAAAGTTAAAGAAAATATGGGTTAAAAAAATGGGTTTAAAAATCTAAGAAAAGATATGTACACAAATAACTATAATGAAAGGCTATGACAACTGCCATCTTGACATAAGTACAAGCAAATTCTAGGACAGAGCTCATTCCAGCCTGGTGAGGGGAGGAGGGGAGGATGTCACAGAAGCTTTATCGAGGAGGTGCCTTTTGAACTAAGATTCAGATGAACAGGATTCCAGTACATAAATATAAAAGACAGGGGTAAGGCACAAAGGTGAAAAGGCATGCAGCATGTTCAGGACCCTGCAAGCAGTGAACTCAGCGTGGCTTGAAAGTAATGTTAAAAACAGGGTTAAAAAGATAAGGCAGTTGTGGATTTTGGAGAATGTGAAAGGCAGGCTCAAGAATGCAAATTTTATTCCTTGGTTTTTTTTTTCTTTATCTTCAAGGGGAAAAAAAAAAAGACCATTTAGTTCCTCTATGCCATTCCCTCATACATTCTTCCCCTTCTGCCTTTGTCCCGTCTAAGTGCACTAATTGGCCAAAACCCCCTGACCTCCAACACCCCTCCATCTGCCCACTGACCTCCCCCACCTGTGCATACACGGTTACTGGGGTCAGAACTGGAAGGGCCCTTCTTCCACACATTTCCTTGATGAGTAAACACAGATTTTGTGTCTAATTGTTTTTTTAAATCTCTCTCATTTCACTGTTACAAAGATCAGAAACAAATCAACAAAAACATGACAGATGACATCACAATAAGAAGAGTTCACAGCCAGGGTGAAAACATCATTCTGTCCTTTAATCATTCCCTTGTGCCTAATGAACCCACAACTCGTGCAACATGCAGTAAAGCACATACCACATACCAGAACCTCCACGTAATACTGTGGCTAAAAATGTGGGGCGAGAGGGCAAAGTTTGGTCTTATCTCCTGACTTCAACCTTAGTTTCACTTTTTAATCCCACTAGATTTCCTAAAAACAAACAGCACATTATTTCTTACCTGGTAATCTCCTGCTGCAGCTGGGAAACAGAAGGCACATAAAACACCACTCCAAGGTAGACAGTAGGTTCCAATGCATATTTATCCAGCTGCTTCTTTAGAGGTTTTTCCAAATCTACCCACCGGCGCTGATTTTGCTTGTTGTAGTACCAGAGGCTGAAGTAAGTGATCTGGAAAGAGGGAAGGTCACTGAAGGAGGCAGAAACGCCCAAAAGAATTGCTCTAAACCATGACCTGGGATCAAGTGACCACAATCTCCTACTGCGTCTCTTCTCAGAAAGGGACCACAGCAAAACCTGAAGGGGGAGAAAAGGCCAGAGCTTCCCGTATCTAGATACTCATTCAGGAAATAGAAGCAAAAAGTCAATTATCCTTACAGACAATTTCTTGAAACCTGCACAGAAAAACACCTAGACGTCAGAATGCAGCAGGTGCTATACAATCTTACACAAGTTCAACAAAAAACATACTGAAAAAGTTTAGTTTTTAAATTATCAAAATACTAAATATATAATAATTAATATTTTTTAATAAGCATAACTGGGGTTCTACCTAGTTGAATTCTGACTAGATTAGTGTTCATCCAACTTATCACTACACTCAATTTTGGCTTCTATAAATAAATAATTTCACGTAAATATTACAAATTCTAGTAATAAAGATGCAATTGCAACTCTTTTTTGTCCCTCAAAGTTCATTAGATACAAATTTTAAGCAACTATAATGCTGTAGGTAAATACACATACAGACAGATACAGTTACACACACACACACACACACACACACAGAAAAGCTATACCTAAAGCAGTAAAATAACTTAAGTGTCTTACCCAGAGGTTTACGAAAAATACCCAGATATTAGCATTCAGATCTAGGGGAAGGGTGTACAGCTCAAGAGGTCCTGGGTTCAATCCCTAGTACCTCCACTAAAAATAAATAAATAAGTAAATCTAATTACCACCCGACCAACCCCCCCAAAAAACATCTCAGATCTCAGCTGATGTGTAACGAAACTGTTCAGGTAAACCAGTCCTAACCCTGGGCTTGGTCATCACCTTAAAGGGTACTAATGCACTTGAGGGTTGAAATGACAGCCTTGGGTCCCTGCTGATATTCACCTCAAAATCAATTTACAGACCAAGGCAACTGGAAAAATCACTGCTTTGTTCTAGACTCAGGAGCAACAGTGTCGAATAGAACTTACTACGATGATGGGACTGTTCTGGATCTGCACTCTCCAATGTAACAGCCACGAGCCACATGTGCCTACCAAGCACCTGACATGTGGCCACTGCAGCTTAAGAACTAAATTTTTATGTTACTTAACTTTAATTGACTTAAATAGCTGCAAACATCTAGTGGCATTGTACTGGATAATACAGCTTTAGAGTAACAACAAATAAAATGAGAAGTAATAATACTCAAGCTACTTCTTTAACCTGTAATCCTCAAAAAAAAGTTTTCAACTTACAGAGAAAAAGAGTAATTATATGAACATGTCCTCTATATTAATTTCATCTTATAATTTTCTACAAGGAAAGAAAGACCTGTCAATAGAAAATGTTGCTTAAAGTCTGAAGTCCTGTTTAATTTCTAACACTTGCTAGCTGTGAAGTGGAAAGAATCAGTCCAATTGAGTTTTCTCAGGTGTAGAATAAGGTAATACCTCCCTCATAATTCCATCATGAGACCTAAATGCAAAACGTATGAATGCATTTTGTCACTAGAAAACCACTATTTTTTTTGTTTAGTTTTACCTACTCTGCTAAACACCAACAAAAACCAATTAAAAGATCCCGCAAAAAAATAAAAAAAAAACCCTCTTCTAATTACATCTATTTAGATTGATTACAACATAACACATTTCTGTTCATTTTATTTGTGTTTTGTGTTCTTAGAACTGGACTGCATGTATCATGTTAGGTCTATAACACATACCACTGCTATGCACTTAATTCTACAAATATTTATTTTTTGCCAAAAACACAAAAGACAAGTGGTACAGTGCATGCCTAGCATGCACGAGGTCCTGGGTTCAATCCCCAGTACCTCCTCCAAAAATAAATAAATAAGCCTAATTACCACACACCCCAAAAAAATTTAAAAAAAAACCACAAATGACTAGGCTTTCTTTAGGATCTAAAATTTTGGTCATAATGGTATTTCACTTTTAACCAAAACTGAAAGGTCTTAAAAATACTGTTTGTATACATTATTTTTCCTTTAAATCTAGTTGGACTTGAATGCTCCAAACACAGAATTTTAAATAGAATTATAAAACTACAGGTTTATTATATAATTTGTGGTTGCCCCTTTTGTGAGCTGATCATGACATAATTATAAGAAAATACCTGAATACCTACTAACATTCTAAATAAAGCACATTCTGAAAGAAATAAACTCTTAAAATGTGTTAAGTGTATTTTAGCAATGCATTTATTACTCATGTTACATATGGATAGAAAGTGAAAAGAAATAGGTTTGTGAAATTCCATAGTTTTTCACAAATTATATACCTATAAAGAAGTAGAACTTTAATTGTGCAAATAGCTGAATATAGATTTAGCAAATTACTTGCTGATTAGCTATTTTAGATATAGGAGAGTCTAAGATTTTAGACTTTTGAACATTAACCCATTTTATGTTGCAGTAAAGTATCTGCTTTGGTACTTGTCACTGTGTTCAAGTTCTATCTTAAGCAGTAGTTAAGGTTAGCCAAACTAAAGTTCATGTCTTGTAAAATACTCCCAAGGAGGTATTATATTTCTAAAATTGCTGCTATAAATGTTTATAAATGTATGAGTAACTAAAATCTCATAACACTACAATCCTTGGATTCAATGCTTTCTTAGAATTTCTACACATACAAAATAAAATAACACCTGATTCCACAAGATTTTTTAACTGTAATATGGTTTGTTTCTAAGACAGATAGGTAGAGTTTGAGCAACAAAATACTGTGATTAAATTTTCATCAGGCATAGAATTGTTTGTGTAAGTCCATTTGGGGGGATTTGTTCAGGATGATAATCTTGAGAAGCTGGGTAATAAACTTTTCAAAATAATTTAAAACCCATCCATAAAGCAAACAAAGGGCGGGAAAAAAATCAGAGACAAGTAGAGAACAGTTCTTTCCTCATTCTATAGGCCAGCATTATCCTGATATCAAAACCAGATCAAAGATACCACCAGAAAAGACAACTATAGAGCAATATCCCTCATAACCATAGATGTGTAGATCCGCAACAAAATACTAGCAAACTGAATTCAACAGCACACTAAAAGGATTATACACCATGACCAAGTGGGATTCAACCCAGGAGTGCAAAAGTGGTTCACACAAAAACCAATCAATGTGATACATTACCAATATGAAGGGAAAAACACAATCAACAAAATTGACACAGAAAAAGCATTTGACAAAACCTAATGCCATTTCATGATAAAAATACTTAGAAACCTAGGAATACAAGAGAACGTCTCAATTTCAAGAGCATTTATGAAAAACCCACAGGGAACATGACACTAAATGGTAAAAGAGTGAAAGACTTTCCCCTAAGATTAGGAACAAGACAAGTATGCTCATGCTAGTCAACGCTGTACTAGAAATTCTAGCCAAAGCTCCAAGGCTAACTATAAAAGGTCAAAGAGAGGGCAATGGCCAACTTCCTGGGAATCCCAGCCCCTTTCCCAAGGTAGTTAAAATGGTCCTCCCACTTGTTAGCATATGAAGCTACCAAGCCCATAAAAACTGGCAACATGAGCCTCGTGGCCACTTCTCTTGCTCCCTCCTTTTTGGAGACGGCCTGCACTCTAGTCTATGGAGTGTGTACCTAATTCTACTTTAACCCGAGCACCCAACCCCCACACCTTGTGGCCTTTCTCAAAAAAAGTCCCTATCAAAAAAACAAAAACTAACAATGACAAAAAACTCCTCAAGCCAATAAACTCGGCAAAGATGAAGGATTCAAGATCAACTTGCAAAACTCAGTACGGATTCTGTACACCAGCAATGGAAAATTCAAAAGAGAAATTAAGAAAACAATTAACTTATAATAGCATCCAAAAGAATAAAACATTTAAAAATAAACTTAAACCAAAGAGGTGAAAAGATGTGTATAGTAAACAATACAAAACATGGCTGAAAGAAATTAAATGGAAGAGTTCTCAAATGGAACACTTAGTATTGTTAAGATGGCAACACTATCCAAAGTGACCTACAGATTCAAATGCAATACCTACCAAAATTTCAACAGCCTTTTTCACAGAAATGCAAAAGCCAATCCTCAAATTCATGTGAATTGCAAGGGACTCCAAATAGGCAAAACAATATAAAAAAAGAAAAAAGTTGGGAGATCCACACTTTCTAATTTTAAAACTTACTGCTAAGCTACAATAATCAAAACAGTGAGGTACTGGTATAAGGAGAGACATTTAGACCAATGATACTGAATTGAGTCCAGAAATAAACCCATGCTTTTATAGTCAATTGATTTTCAACAAGAGTACAAAGACTATTCAGTGGAGAAAAATAGTCTCTTCAACAAATGGTTCTGGATCAACTGAAGACCCACAATTAAAAGAATAAAAATTAGACCCTGACCTCACACCATATACAAAAATTAACTCAAACTGGATCAATGTCCTAAATATAAGAACTAAATCATAAAACTCTTTGGAAGAAAACATAGGAATAAACCTTCACAACTTCATGAATTTGGAAATAAGATTCTTGAAGTGCCAAAAGCATGAACGACAAAAGAAAAAACAGATAAATTTGACTTCATCAAAATTAAAAACTGCATGCATCAAAGGACCAAATCAAGAAAGCAAAAAGACAACCTACAGAATGGGAGAAAATATTTGCAAATCATATATTTGATAAGTCTGGTATCTAGAATATGTAAAGAACTCACACAACAACAACAACAACAACAACAACAAAAGAACAAATAACCCAATTTTAAAAACAGGCAAAGGAGTTGAATAGATATTTCTCCAAAAAATATATATAAATGGCCAAGAAACATGAAAAAATGCTCAACCACCCCATCTTTAGTGAAATGCAACTCAGAACCACAATGAGATACCACTCCACACCCATTAGGATGGATATAACTTAAAACAGAAAATAAGTGTTGCTGAGGAAGTAGAGAAGTTAGAACCCTTGTACACTGCTGGTAGGAATATAAAATGGTTCAGCTGCTATGGAAAACAGTTTGGCAGCTCCTCAAAAAGTAAAACATATAATTACCATATGACACAGCAATTCATTCCACTCCTATATATTCCCCTCAAAGAACTAAAAATAGGTACTCAAATAAATATGTGTACACACATGTTTATAGCAGGGCTATGTGCAATAGCTAAAAGATGGAAATAACCCAAGTGTCCATAAATAGATGAAAAGATAATCAACTTATGAAATATACATACAATGAAACATTATTCAATAATTAAAAATAAAGTAGGGGGTGAGTACAGCTCAGCAGTAGAGCACGTGCTTAGCATTCATGAGATCCTGGGTTCAATCCCCAGTACCTCCATTAGCAAAAAATTTTAAATTTTTTGAAAGTTAAATAAGTAAATTAATTAAATAGCTGCTCTATTAAAAAAAAAGTAGATGCATGCTACAACATGGATAGACCTCAAAAATATTATCCTAAGTGAAAGAAGACAGACATAAAAAGTCACATACTGCATTATTCCATTTAAAGGAAAGATCTAGAATAGAAAAATCCATAGAGACAGGAGGTAGACTGGTGGTTGTTGAGGGGTGAGAGTATGGAGGAATGGGGAGTAACTGCTTAATGGGTAGAGGATTTCCTTCTAGGGCAATAAAAAAAGATTGGGAACTAGATAGAGGTAAGTAATATGAATGTACTAAATGACATCACATTATTTACTTTAAAATGGTTAACTTTCTGTCATGTGAATTTCATGTTTGTGAATTTCATCTCAAAAAAGGTAAGATCAGAACTACTCATAATTAAAATCAAGTAAAGAATTTTAAAACTTTCTAAAAAATACATCAAATTCAGTTTATTTGAAAAAGTCTAAAGGAAAAAAAAATGAACCAGAAATAGATGAACCTAGTTATGGGTTAATTATATTTCCTAATACCTATACTTAGGTCAAGATTTTGTACAGTATGACAAGTACCTGGCAAATTCAACTATCTGAACATAAGTGGAAAACACTTAATAGGCAAAAATGTTTTTGAGCAGTTAAAAAAATCTGTCAAAATCTAAGTTGCAAAATATATCCCCTTGACAAAGAAGAAATTTCTCCTTCTCTTTTACCCAACTTTTTTTTTCTTATTATACACACAGTTGTAATGAGTTTAGTGATTTGGCTATCTAATTAAAAGCAGATTAAAAGAGGACAAACTAAAAGGAAAAGACTTGTTAAACTGCATGTTGGCAGGAGCAAGAAGTGATGGGTAATACTCTTTCACCAAGAAAGAACACATACAAACAAAAATCCTTTCAAAAGAAATTATAAAGAAATACAAAGGCACAGTAGTCCACAGTTATTTTTCAAAGAAACAAATAAGTAAACATTACTTAGTCATGTATTTAATAACAACCACTGTTGCTAATGATTAGTCAGTGTCCTTTTGTTTAAGATGGGTAGAGAGGTTTATAAAGTTTTCTACACACTGTCCTTAAAAATAGTTTGGATAAAAAAGTACTCCTTGGTTATTAGGCAAAGTTAATATTGAAAGTTGTTTCATTTCCAAAATATGATTAGAAAACCAACTTATTTTATATACAGCTTTACAGAACTTGAGCCAACTGAGGTTTCATTACTTCACTTGTAAGTTCAACCATATTCTCCAAAGCTATGAAAGATATTTCAATTTTGGCTGTTTGGGGAACTGCTGTTACTTCTATTTCCTGTAGGGGGCTATGCCTGTAATTCCAATAGCTGCCAAGTGCACAGACTGGTGGTCCAAAGACTTGGCTTCTGAATCCTGGTTCCACCATTCACCAGCTCTTAAGCAAATCACTTCCTCACTGAGTCTCAGTTCATCCATAGGGAAAATAACACATACCTTACCTTCCTCAAAAAGTTATGGTGAAGTAATTTGTTAAATTATAACTGTGCTAATAGAAGCACTCATAATATTTGCTATGAGTATATAAGTTTAGCAGATAGGATCTCTTCAGGTGTGTCCGAGAAAACAGAACAAAACTTGAGTCAAGCATGCTTCCTCCTTGAAAATATACCTGTCCAGTAAATCAACGACACTTCAATTAAAAATTTTTTAAAAATTTACCTGTCCAAATAATCATCAAACTAACATCTTCTTTTATTTAAAAGTTACCAGGACCTTTCATTATTTTTTTAAAACACAAAAACTTTGACACAGACAGGCCCCCTGTGTACCTGAAATTTCAACTATTACCAGTCAATACTTGGTCTACAATAGTTTCTCAAACCATGTGTTTTTCTCTTTCTTGAGTCCAAATTTTTGGGGCTATGTATGTCCTGTATTGTTTATGGGCTTGGTTGAATTGTAATAAAAATTTCCCCATAAACCACCCTTTTGGTCCATGCCTCCCATCACTCCTTATCTAACTTCCCAATCCCCTTCCCAATAAGAAATTTGACCTCCACTTAGCTTCTCTTTCTCCACAGCTCCATCTACTCCCACCGGTGACCAAAGCAAGTTGACTTGGCCTGTGGGAACCTCATTCCAATAGAAGCCTCTAAATATCTGAAGCTTCTAGCTTCCTCTAGATCAAGCCTCAGTTATCACTGAATAATTTTTGTGAAACTTCTTCATTGTTGTATGTTTACATTCACCCTTTCCTATTTTGTTCTGAACAAACACATCAGCAGTTTTCATAAAGTTATTCAATGATTTCTTCATAGTGATTTAAGTGTTCAAGCTACTCCCCTAAAATTATACAGATAACTGTTCCTGCTATGCAAACTACAGTAAAAACAAGCTACACGGTTACAAAATCTGCCTTCTTCCCATACACAACACTTTCTTTAAACGAACTAACATTTACTCTGACAACAAGGTGATTTTGATAATTCAGCTTTCTGTCCAGAGGAAAAGATAGTTTACAAATATTAGAGCTTGGGTAAAATGTGCAGTGTCCAGATCACAGTCCTTTAAAGAGACGCCGGCTATTAAAAGCAGGTCCAAATCCTGTCAGAATGTAAACCCTTATCTAATTCAAGTCATTTCTTGTCTAATTATTTTAAGAGTCTTTTTAGTTGCACTATTTTTAAAGCAGAGTAGAGGGACATACAAATTAGCCTGAGGATTTTTTCAAGCCACAGATGCACTGAGTTTGATAAAAGTTAATCCCATATAAAACTATACTTTTACCCTGATGCTTTTCTTAGACAAGGCAGAAGTCAGAAGACTTTTCATCAGGAGAGAGATGAGAGGAGATGGCACTAGATAGTCTATCCCAGGCGAGATCATCTAACAAGGGTAGTTAACAAGTATTAACCTGATTCAAGTCTCCAGCCTACCTCTACACCATGCATGCTATAAATAATGAAGCTCTCTACTTCTTCCTTCTGACAGTGTGGTGGTCACAAGGCATCTAAGCAGACAGTATGTTTTTCTTTTCCATTTAATTTCAATCCATTTTCTTCTATCGCTGGTCAAATAATACACTATTTTACAGTCAAGGTTATAATATATAATATCACTGTACTCTACACATACGAAGAATCAAGAAAATAACAAAAGTACTTCTTAGTCTTGAAATTATACTGAAACTTATTAAACTGAAGCCCAAGTAACTGAAGTCCTCAGATGACCAGATTTTGTTGTTGTTGTTGTAGCGCTTAACTTTCAGGTAAAGAGTAAAATGATACGCCAATTTCTTGAAAGAAGGTCCAGGGCATGAATTGGGATTGCTATCTACATACAGGTCTGCTCGTATCTTTCCTGTTTACCGTCCTGGACAATAAGATGCTATGAAGAAACAATGATCCTGAAACACAGTAAGATTGTTCTTCAAAAAATATACTGTAGTTTCTATAGAAAAATGGACTAACGTCTTAGAAAGAGTCACGTATTCATTCACTGAATGTTGACTGAAAGCCTGCTATGTGTCAAACCCCGTTCTGGGTGGTGGGGACACAGCACTGAACAAAAGGACATAATTCCTGCCCTCACGTAACTTACATTCCAGTAGGAAGAGAAAGACAAGCAAAATTACATGGTAAGTCAGATACTGATAAGTACTATGAAGAAAGATATTCAATTATAAGATTAAAACAACATCAACCACGTTTTTAAAAATGTAAGCTAGAATTAAATGGGAAATTTTAGTAGGTACAGCATTTTACCACACAAAAATGATAGAAATAACTGGAATGTGAGTGCACACACTTCCAACATCGAAGGCTGACAGTCTCTACTTTGCACTGCCACATAGAAGGCTCCCTTGTTTAGGGCCACACGACCAAGGGTAAGCCACAGCCCCCCGTTCTCCAATCATTTTGGTGAACTAGTTTATCATCGTACAGGACCGTTTCTTATATCCTAAGAAATGAATTAGATCGGTTTCTCTTTATTCAGATCTCCCAAATTTGGGCCTTTGTGCGCTTGCTTATTAGTTTAATTCACAAATGCCTATGTTTTAGGGCAACGGAGAGATAGCAGCGGTTCTTGGGGAGGAGGGTATAGCTCAGCGGTGGAGTACGTTCTTAGCGTGCATGAGGTCCTGGGTCCAATCCATCAAAATAAAAAAGTAAGTAAATAAATCTAATTACCTTCCTCCAAACCCAAATATATATATATGTAAATAATAATACATATGTAAATAAAATATTTTTTTTAAATAGTAGCTGTTCTCTTTTTATTGAGAAGACAGATAACCTCAGTCTAATTTGGCCTATATTCCAGTTTTTATATTTCAATTAAGTCACAGGAGAAAAACTTTTTTCATATTTTCTTGAACTCAAGTCTTAGTTATTCCTTCCGTCTCATCTTACCATAGATAGTGGTATGAGCAATATTTTTAGAAGCTGTAAACGTACACACAGAAGGGCTGAAATGTGTATATTTGGGAATAGCTGCTCGTTCTACTGACATTCACTTGTCAGCTTAAAATGATAGCTGTTTCATGTTATATAGAAATAATTATGATGTCAGAGGAGGAGGGCCATAGAAAGATAAAGGGAATTAGGAGGAGAATGTTAGAACTGTAAGGGAATGTGGGCCTTAATATACTTCGAGAAAGGATCTAAAGTTAATACCTATTGCTTAAAGATTACCCAACATATCTTCCATTGCCTTAAAAAAAAAATACAGCAGCTCCACTGTTCTTAAGTTAGTATTACCATAAAAGATTTGAGGATTATAAAATCAAGGAAATCACTTCTATGGTTAAAATCCTAAACAGATACAAACAAAGAAAACTCAGACTTCTGTTACCAAAAGCTATACTTGTTTTCTTCATTAATCAGTTTGCAAATCATGGTTTCATCATACAAGAAATAACTTTTCCCCCCACATAGTTATAAGGTGACTTTCTACTTAAAGCAACTACTTCTTTTATATACACAAATACTCCAAGAAAAGGGTAAAACTGTTTCCCTTTTTAGTAAAAAAGCTATTTTTTCCTTTTTTATTAATAATATAAAGTTCCATTTAATAAAGGCCATACTTAAGGTTCTAATAGATTTCTTTTCAAACTGTGCTCCTCACTAAGGATCAAGGCCCCGGAGGTAGGGGTGGGTGGGAGGAGGGGCGTACACAACTCAGAAACACACACTCAATATTTCTTAATTATTTAAGTACTATAATGCAAGTTACATTTTATTTCAGGAAGTGCTGCTTAAAAATACATAAGATATTTTTACTATACTTATAAGTAGCAGAGGATGAACCAGCCATTAGTATGTATGTACTATGAAGGATAATAGGAATTATCCTCAATTACCCTACATCCAACTACTCTATATATATATTCAAGGAATACAATGACAAAAGCCTCAATGAAAAAAACAGACATAAAGGTTAAATGATAGAATCATGACCTGCAGAAGAGGAATTCAAACTTATTAACAATTTACAGCTGCTCTATCCTCATGCCTCAAATTCACAGATTGTCAAACAGAAACACTTCTGTGGTGTGAACTGCTGTAACAGGTGGAAACACACCTGTGTGCCCAGCAGCTAAGTCACAGTGATCGAGCTCCACTGACAAAGGCAGCAAGCACTTCAGTGCGTTCACTGGCCTGACACTTTTTCTTGTCTGGATGCAGATTCTGACTCTAGAAGCCCCCAAGTTCATCCAACAGCAGTGCAACCAGATCTCGCTTCGGAAAACGGAAAAGGTCTCAGGAGAGAACTCTCCTGGGTATATCTCATCAGCCTAATCCTTCCAGCTCTGCCAGAGAACAAGGTCATGAATGGCTTCTCATCAAACAGCTTGGCCCTCGGCACTTCAGACATTCCCAGCCGGGTCCCAAGGCCTTATCATGATTCATGTTCCTGCTCAGGCTCATCCTTCCCTGCCTTGACGTGACTTCAGAAACATATTTTAAGCAAAATAAATCGTAGTAATTAAAACAAAAGATAACAAATCTCAAGAATACTTAAAACAACCTCCATCAGATTTGAGAGGCTGTACTGTGCTAAACTGTCCTTAAGGGCACGAGCTTCGTGGCAGGTCGCCTGTCACTGGCCCAAGGTCACACACTGGAAGGAAGGATGCTGATCAAGGAGCCAGAAGAACCAGTCCCATTGTGATTCCTGCCACAGACCCGCGAGTGAGTTACTTCACACCTCTGCGTCTAGGTTCACCCAACTATAAAATGCCTCACTCACAGGATGGCTGGGGGTCAAAACAAACAAAAACATTTAAACACTTAGAAGAGTGTCTCACACACAATAAGCTCCCAAGTAATACTAGCTCTTATCTTCAGAGTTTAAGTTCCCTTAAACAGTATAAAATTTCATATAAAATTCTACACTTAAATGCTTCCTTCACTAACAGGGTTTTCTCTTTGGCAACTTTCCTTTTCTTTCCTTTTAAAATAAACTATCAGAAAATACCAGCACTTGGATTGCTTCTCTTTAAGAAAATGGCAATGGTTCAAAGGAAAAGCAGTGTGTTGTTGAGGGAAAAGTGCTAAACCTGGAGCTGGAAGGCCTGAATTCTAGGCAGGGGCTGTCACTTACTAGCTGTCCCAGCCAGGTACTGGGGGTCCTGGAGTGTACAGTGAAGTTCGCACTCTAGGGATGGGTGACAGGTATTGTACAAGAACGTGTAATTTTAGATCCATTCTTCATTATTAAACATGCTTCATTTTTCTTTCTGTTATCATACTGTAATACAGAATTTAGAACTATTCTCTTCCTTAAGTCACCATTCAAACATAAATCTGACTTCAAAATATATGCCATTAATAAAAATGCAAACAAGTCAAATATACACTTGTTTAAATATTATCTGCAAAGACAAAATATGGGTGAATGAGAATTAAGGCTATTTTCTAGATACTTCACTCCAAACTCTGGTATCTCAGTGGTACAGCTCTCGAACTTAACTGGCTGGCTTAATGATATAACACTTTGAGTCATCCTTCTCCAACCCACTTTTCTCAGTAAATTATCCCAACTAGTGAACAAATTTACATGGTAAAAAGAAAATTGGAAAAAGCTGAAGAAAAATAACTCTACACTAAAAAACAGAGTTGTCAGTTAACAGATGTCCTGTGTCAGGACCTCCCTGGTCTGGACACTGTCCATCTTTGGTCCACTCCATCTGAGATGGTGGGAGGAGGGAGGAAGTCAATTACACTCATGGTTAAATTAAATATATGTAAAGCGTCTGCTACAGTGCTAGGCATACTGTCAGTACCCAATAAAAAGCTACTGTTGCTACCATGTGCAAACATACCACATGTGAAAGAAACACAATCCAGAGAAGTTAAGTTTGTTTCCTTGGGCCACACAAGTAGTGCGCAGGGATTTGAACCCACGTTCATCTGGTACCAAACTCCACCTTGTTGCCTACAAAACTTCACTTTGAGCTAACTACAGTTGAATTTGATGGTCCAAGATTCAATCAACTAAAAATTTACTTAACACTGAAATTTACATCAAGTCCAAGTCTTGGCCATCCAAATAATTGTAACATGACTGAGCAAAGACAAATTGCTTTCATATTCACAGAGAAATGAGCTGCTGTTATCCAGCATGAAATTACTTGTATATTTTCTTAGCCTGCTCAGTTAAAGCTTGTTCAAAATAACATAATTACTCTTGAACTATTTATAAATCTAAACACTGTACACCTTTCAGCTATCTCATTTGGCCAATCCATATAAAGTTGCACAAACCCTTGACAGAAAAGTTATTTCTACAACATCCTGCTACTACTTCTCATATACAACTTGTGACATCCATGTTTCTTCTAGTGAAATTGGTATCTTAAAAATTTTAATTGCCATCGTAAAATTTTAAACTGCCTCTGGATATCCTGTCAGTTTATCGAAAGATAAATCTAAGTGACATTTACTCTTATGAACAAACCATTTGGAGAACCAAATAGGAAAATATTTGCTAGACCAGCATATTGTTAAGATAGTGATATGAGCAAACGCTTTGTTAATGGGAAAGAAAAAGCCATGGTCAGGTAGGGTGTGTACCTGACAAGAAGAATGAAGTACAGGGCTCAACAACTGGGGCATTTGGTTAATGCATCAAGGAAGAATGAGTCATCCATTCATTCACTGGATAACCTAGGCGGGCACCAAGGTACTGTCTGGTTAAGATGGACATGGATCTTCCATCAGAGGGGCAATGAAGACACTACCATGCACAACCTCCTCCCTTTTAAGATTAAGGAGATCTTTCCTTAACAGTAAGTTGTCTGATGAGGAAATGAATACCCCAAATGGCCTTTCTTGAGATCTGAAGATAAAGACCATTAAAAACGGGCATTGGAAGGGGAAGTAGGGGAGGAGTGATAACTTTAGAGGCAAATTTTCTTAAAAATATGAAGGTCTTAAATTTTTCACAAATATTCCATCCTACCACCACCTTTACTCTGGAGAAAGAAAGATTAGAGAAGGAAGACCCTGTTAAGCTGAGAGAAGGAAAAAGATTGACTCATCCAACAGGCTTCTAGGTCCACAGCCAGAGCTCATACATGGATTGAAAGAGGGTGGTGTATCCAAGACCCACCTGAAATTGTATGCAAAATTCTGCATTTTGATTAGATTCCCAAAGGGGTCCATGACACAACTTTAAAAGCCAAAGGTCAAGCAGAAGTCTGATGGATACAAACTCAAGTTTGTATCATCCATAAATCTGACTTTAAAATATACGCCAGTAATAAAAATGCACGTGAGTCAAATATACACTTGATACAAACTCGAGTTCCGGCTCTTTGGCTTATTAGCTGTGTGATCGCCTAGATTAGCACAGCAAATCACACAGTTTTTCAGAACTTCGGTTTCTTCCACTATAAAATGGAAAAGATAGTACCCAACTCATTGTGAGGATTAAATGAGTTAAGGCAAGTTAAGCTTCCAGCACAGCAATGTTCATCCACTCACGAGGAGGACAGCAGAAAACTGTCAGAGCTTCTAGTGAGGAATGAAATCTGAAACCATATACATCAAACACAATGACAGAACTTAGAGGCCTAAAGCATGGTCGGTTCCCCACGTTTCCCATTCTATAACAACTCACACATCTCCCCATACGAGCAAATTCATGCTTAATTCCTTATGGTCATGAGACTACACTATTGTGGAAGATTGTTGGTGAGAGATTCAAGAACATCTCTAATGTCTCTTAGGTGAAAAATTCAGTACTGGGAGAAAAAACATCTCTAACTATTAGCCCTTAAACTTATTAGAAATTAAGTGAAGGTTGAATACCCTATTCCTTTAAGTAAACAAGTGTCCACATTCTGTAATAATCTGTGTGATGATATATTTGAAAATGCATAACATCTTCATGTTTGTATGTATGTATAATCCCTCTACTTATTTATGACTAGTTCTTAATTATCTAGACCAACTAAGAAAAGTAACAGAAAATCTAAAAATCAAGAAAAATCCTTGCTCATTTATAATCAGGTTTGGACACTGGAATGCTTTCTTTATCTGGCTAGAGAACCAATCTAAGATTTATATTCGCTTCAGATGGTCCAATAGATCTAACTAAAGTATTTACTGATCCTTGTCTATACGTCAATCTTACCTGTTTTATAACATACATACTTGAAATGAATAACTACTCAGCCCAAAGGTTAAAAAGTTTATAGGTATTATACTCTTACCTTACACATATTTCAGCTATTTTTAAAGTTCAAATGAAAACAGCTAGTACAGAAGGAAATGCGCATGAAATTCTTGAGGTCTACTCAGATAACAGTCAAGATAAGGTCAGTGGATATTTGGAATACCTAAGACACTAATCTAAAATAAAACACTCTGATGGCCAAGAACACTTTCTAAAGTTGTTCTTCAGAGTAATGGTTTGTATTAAATGCTTGATTCCTCTCTATTCCAACAAATCCCTTAGACAAAAAATTTCCCCATCAGCCAGAAAAACACTATGAGAAGAATCTGTTCAAAATTCAGCAAAGTAGTTGACACTCCCTTGATACAGCGATCTTACCTCAGAGAGTGGCCTGGCTGAAACACATTTTCTAAGAATTTCAGCAGAAGGACCAAAATGAAAAAGAAAGAAAAGTCAAAAGAAAGAAGGTTCTTTTCTACCCCTGTCCAAAGTTTTGTAAATGTTCAACTCTCTCCAGGAAATAAAATCATACAGTAAATAAAGGCTGACTTAACTGAACTGTGGTCTGTGCTTATCAATCTCAATTCAAAACAAGAACCTTAATTTTTAAACTAAGTAGATATTTATTCAGTAACCATGTACTGTAGAGCACAAGGCACCATTCCAGACACTGGTGACACAACAGTCCTACTCTGATGAAGCTCATGTTCCAAAGGACAAAACTTGACCTGTGTGATGTACTTCAAACATAATTTAAAAAACATTTTCTGAAGATCTGTGAAAAATCACAACAGAATAACCAAATATCAAAGCCCACAATTATAATTTTAAAATGAGAAGCCACAGTAAGAACTTCTAAGTTTTGCTAGGCTTTTCACCTTTTTCAACAAATGCTTTGGTGGTAACCTGAAGGGTGGCTTAGTATTGACCTCAACTTCAAAACTGCTATTTGAAAATGTTCCGTATGTACACCACGTATGTCGACGACAGTGAGGATCCTCCTTCCCTTCTGCACACACAGAGCAATCAGAAATAGCTGAAAGAAGGCTGCCCCCTAAAACTTAAGCTATAAAACTAACACATAATGTATCATAGCCAAAACAGGAAAAAGCTATCTTCCAAAGGCTCCCAAGATTTTATAACTTCCTGTTTCCTAACTGGAAATTTAAAAATTTATAATAAAAACTCCAAACAGATGTAAATTTAAGCTGAACAAGGACATTAAGATAAAGGAAGAAGCCCTATATAAGAAGTGATAGTTTGCGATGCATCTAATTAAAACCCATGAGAGCATGATAAAAGTGTAATTATCAAATGTAATGTAAGATTTAAAAAAGATTCTTGAAAAAGACACACTCTGAGAAAAAACATAAATCTTTAATCCAAAATTTCATAAAACTTTTTTTTTCTAATCCTAGGGTTAGGTTGAGGGCAAGAGGGAAGAAACAGAGACATAATACCTAACAGAAGTAAAAAGTTCCTGAAGTTCTGAGGACAATGAGGCAGTGACATTGTACAAATTAATTTCAGCTGGCGTGAAAAGAGGTTCAAATATGCCTGCTTGGGGAGGGTATAGCTCAGTGGTAGAGGGCGCGTCTAGCTCGCACTAGGTCCTGGATTCAATCCCTAGTACCACCATTAATAAATAAATAAGCAAACCTAATTACCTTCCCCCCAAATATGACTGCTAAATTACAATGGTATACTAAAAAAAGTTTAATAATATAAGAAGTGCAATTACCAGCAGCAACTACTTATTTGTACTATAAAAACATTTTATAAAACAAGCATGTGTTCTGTTAGTAAAAGGAAGAAACAAAGCTATTTACAAAAGAAAAGAGTGAATGTGAAGCAGTCAGCACAACATGGAAATGGGAGTCACAAACAATAACAGTGCTGAAGATGACACTCAGTTTCCTAAATCCCAGGTCCTCTGCTAAGCATTTTCACTTAAGATTGAATCCTCACAACCACTGTCAAACAGATATCATTATAATCCCCGATTTACAGATGAAAAACCACTGGACTTTGGAAATTAAAGTCATTTGCCCAAGGTCACACAACTAGTAAGTGACAGGGCTGGGACCCAAACCCAGGTGTTTCTAACCCAGAGGGCGAATGTCTTACCCACTTCTCAAAAGGCAATGCCTACCGTAGCACAGCCTAAAAAGGGCACCTAGACTCGAAGGAACTTGTCTGGTCCTGGAGATGGCACTACTCCCCCGTGAAAATATGTAAGGTCTTCTCGACAACCTCCCTTCTGATTCCATGCTCAACAAGCAACTTCTGGTTTGCTCTGGGTCCCACACAGCCTGCCTACAAGGAGATCATGGTCTGGCCCCAGGGCACACATACTTGGGGCCCATGGTGGTTCCTTATCTCATCATAAACTACTAAACTCGCATCCTGGTTTGACATATTCTCCAAGAGCTGGGATAATGCAGGTCTTACTCTCTGAAACATCTCTAGAATTTTAAGCCTGACCATCTCATTGTAGATTGTGATATCCTTTCAGGGACACACTGCCCCATGGGAGTGGTCGTGCCCAGCTGACACACTCTGGTCTCACCATCTCCATCGAGTCTCTGCAACATGCTTTCAAAATTAGAGAGGAAGTTTTTCTAATTCTCCTTAATCCTATAAAGATTTCTATAGCCTCTCTTGGAAAAAGGGTTATGAAACTCAATGAATGAGAGATAAGGAATTTCAACAACTGAGAGGCTGTTGCTGTAAAGAACAGCAATATTTACCTACAGCAATAATTTTTTTTTCCATTTTCAAAAGTCACTTTCCATAGTTCAAATGTAGTGGATTTAGAAAAAAGTTAACAATCTAAGTTAACTATACTGGCTATAAACATGTTAACCTTTTTGTTTTTAGTTCCGTAATGCATTATAAAATGTCTCACACAGTCAAAAAACTATGAACACTAACAAACAAACATCATTTACCCACACATTCAGCTTAAAAAATAAAATACTATACATATAGTTGAAGATGCTGGATATAGCATTATAACAGTATTACTGTATAACCCTTAAAATTGTCCTTATACAAGTGAAATGGTATTCACCTAAGCAAGGAAATTGAAGATTTCCCTGCCAACTTAAATTTGGGCAGTAGCAATCCTTATCAGCCAAATCTACATGCCTTGATAATTCTAAGTTTTCTTGATGAGAGAATAGTGCAAAATAACATACCAATATCTCTTGATATGAATCTCATAGGTGATGTATGGACACAAACTAAGAACAGGTGTTGCCCTGACTCAGAGGATTTCTGAACAATCATTGGGTAAGATTAAGCCTGGGCCTAAGCCATCTGTTTACACACTACAGAGCAGGGCTTCTGGAGCTTCGAAAAGTTTGCTATACAAACTAACTTTCTAACCCTAACCGTAGTTAAATGTTGGAAACGGTGGGACAGCTGGGCAAGACGGGGGCACGACATTTTCTAGGGTTAATACCTGTTCTCACTTAAAGCACTCTACCTTTCTGTTAAAAATCAGTCTCACTGTATACCCACAGCGATATGAAGGTGCTTGTTCCTGAGTCTGATAACCTACCTCAAACAAGGGATGGCAACTTTTCTGGGCTTCCTGACCAACAGAGAAGCAAAGTAATGCTTCAGTTCAACCTGTATTTATTAAGCACATTCCATGCCTACTACTTTGGGTACAAAAATAAATTAACCACAGATCCTCAAGAAGTTGACTCTAGTGGTTGTAGGCAGACTTGGTGGATAAGGAAGAAATCACAAAAAAAAGAAACCAAAATAGGAAAAATGGGTGAAGAAAGCAAAAAAGATGAAATAAACGCAGGTAGGCAGGACCAGTCACTAAAGTCGGCTCTCCTGGTTTAATTTCTCCTTCTTGGGCTGTTCCATTTCAGTTTCCTTCAAAGGCTCTCCCTCCTCTATTCAACCCAGAGGGGTCTGCTACATCCTCCTCTTCTCTCCTGGACAGCCTCATACCCTCTCCCAGGTTAACTGACCTAGACTGATGATGCCCAAATCTCCTCCCCCGAGCCTGGATCTCTTCCCTGAGCTCCCACCTGCACATGCTTTGCCTGCCAAACAGCTCCAGTTGGCACCTCAAATTCAATGCTTCCAGAATTGAACTCACCACACCCGCCCTTACTCCCCTCAAACCTGTTCTTCCTTTTGTGTTTCCTCCCTCAGTTACAGTCCCCATCATTTCCTGGAAACCTGAGTATCAACCTGGACCCCGGCTAGTCCTTCCTGGACACTTGAGAAATAGGTCCTGAATATCTCCAGACTCCACCCACCTCTCTCCATCCCAATCCAAATCCAAGTGACTACCATCTGCACCACAACTACTCCTTTCTAAGCCTTCTCCAGGGGGTTCACTCCTCATAAAAACAATCACACCACACCCCTGCTTAAAAACCCTTCACAAACTTCTCTACTTTCAGGACAAGCCTAAACCCGTTAACAAAAACCTCTCACTGTGTGGCCCCTGCTCCAGACACTTCCCTCTCCCAACTTCAGGCTCCAGGTAGATTATCTGACTCATGTCTTCAGCCATGTCTTCTGGTGGAACAGTATCTTCCCACCCTCGACAGAACCACCTGCCCCATCCTTCAGGTCCCAGCTAGACATCACTTGCCCCGGGAAGCCTTCCCTTTGCTGCCTCTCTACTGTACTACTGTGTGCTACTGTATAGCACACTCTGTTTCCTCTATCATCACCTGCATCATGCCTGTTTTCTTACTCGTACCAAAACTCGGGTGAGCTCCTAACAGGCACTTAACAGGTCTTTAATACTGATTGATCAAATGACTGGACAATCACCAGAGGCACAGTTTACTGCCAGCTTTTTATGAACTACAACATTAGCTGGATTTCCGGTCAAGACTACAACATAAACATTTAAGTGAAATAACCAGTTTCTCCATCTTTCTCTTACCTGAGAACCAGGCAGCCAAAGACTGGAAAGGTCCTAGGTTTAACTGGAGCCTCTTCACAGGCCTTCCTTACATAGTGTTTTAAACGTAAGATACTGTATGGATACTTGAGGACTCCATAACTTCCTACTGACTGGATTTGGGGTTTTCCAGGGCAAACCTCCCTATGACTACTGTAACAGACTAGTTATTAGAACTATGGCTTCGTATGCATATTAAATCACACAATCACTCTGAGCCATAGGCATCATTGTTATCCCCATGGTTCAGCTGAGGGAACTGGAACTCTGACAGGTCTCCTAACTCATGTAAGGTTAAACAACTACTTGATTAAGAAATCAGAACTCAAGTTCAATACGTCCCTAGAATTTTGGCTTGGCCTGTACCAAACATTCAATGAGTGAAGTCAGTAAACTGTCCTCAATCAGGATGGCCCATTTGAGATTTTACTATAAAACCAGAACTTGGATAGTTCATTCTTTTTTTTTTTTTCAAGTGGGTTAAAACAACCATTATATTTTGCTCACAATTCTGTAGATCAGGAATTTGGGGAGAACTTGGCTAAATGCCATCTGGGTGACTGGGGCCTGGAAGGATCCAATTCCAAGATGGCTTCTTCACTCAGATGCCAAAATGCATTCCTATTCCATTTTGGATTACATTCTGGGAGAACATACAAACATTTTCAAAACTCAGGCACTGTTAATCCTCTTATGGAGCACACCCAAAGAAAGACTTCTTGCTCTGTATCAAATCCTTCCTCATGGGGGGTGGGGAAGGTTGGTCCAGGGGCAACTGATAGCATGGCCAGGAGGGGCATACTTTGAGAACACACACAGCCAGCGTGCAATTATAGTAGCTGGGAAGTAAGGAGCAAAGCCAGGCCAGAGATGCCTGCAGCCCTTTGGGGGGCTTACCTCCCGCAGCTCCAGTCTTTGGGCCACAGCCTCAAGGCTCTCCTGGCCAGTGCTCTCCACAGACAGCGTGAACTCCACAAACTCGTTGTTGAGCAGCTGGATCCGGGCAACCAGGCAGCTCTTGCTGGATACCGTGTAGCGCCGGGTGCGTTTTAGTTTCAATCCAAATGGTAGTGGCATCTTCTTCTCCCTTCAAGAGTGGAGGGGTAAAAAGGGAAAAGCACCGCCACCAATCCAGTGGTGGTGATGGCGAGAGAAAGCGATCCTGTCCCGACGGGAGTAATGTACCGTCTCCGGCTGCTCACCCAGCAGCTGCTGCCGCCATCAAAAAGCAACCAAGTCTCCAAAGACCAGGTGATGGGAGCACCCACGCCAGTGCTGGGGGAAAAGGAACACCGGTTACTCCGGCTTTGTTTTTAAAAATAAAAACCAATAAAGCTGTATCTAAGGAATTAGCTTTCCCTCGCCTCTGGAAAAATAAGGCATTAGCAGGATCTGGGAGGCAGTGAGGAAGTTTATCATCAGAGCTGCGTTATGCCCTGGGTCAGACTCCACCCCTCACTCAATCCCACAAATAGTGGTGACAATGTGTGGCTACCTTCAGGATTAAATGAGATAATGGTTGGCATTACTATAAACCCAAATTTAGTAGCTAGCATTAGTGGTCCTCTTTCCATTTTAAATAAAGTTTTGTTTTTTTCATAGTTAACTTTTTGGCTCCCCGCTACTCCGAATGTCGGAGCTCTTTAGTCCTTAAGTGAGATAATTGCAAAAAACAAAAAACAAAAAAACTCCCAAAGAGCTAAATTCAAGTCTCAGTCCCAATTAGGCAAATTAACCCTGAACCCGAATGGAATAATCTCCTATAACATGTAGCAGCTGTGAGGTTCAAACAAGGTGAACATTTAACAAGCATTTATTAAATAAACCTTTTCTGATTTATAAATATTTACGTCACCAGATTGATTTATTTATAAACGAATTATAAAAGAGCCAACAAATGCTTGTTATCGGATTACCACCGCGAGCGTGTTTAAGTTCTGAAAAGCGTGGCCCTGGGCCCTCTTCGGGTGGGGACGCCTAAAGAGGCGGTGAGCCTTCACCTAAGCGGGGCCGTGGCCCGAAACAGGAGGTGGGCGAGGCCTTAAACGCCATCCTGAGTTAACTACGGGCGGACGGAGCTCAGCAAGCCCATGAAGCCGCGAGGACTGCGGAGAGCTAGGGCTTGGACTCGTCCCGCGTCCTCCCCCCGGAAGAGCAGGCGGCGTTGCCGGGACAACGAGCAGCCTCGGAGGCCCCGGAACCCTCCGCCTGCGGCCCCGTTTCCGGACGGACGCGCTAGGCTAGGACGGGCCCCCGCCGACGCCGGAGGGAACATTTAAAGAACCCAGCACCAGCGCCACAGGCGAAGGCGAGGTTTGGGCGGGGTCCATTTGATTCCCGATTTGGAGCCTCAGGACCCCCGAAATACCAACTTAACAACTTTTAAAAACACACCTGTTGGTGGTAATGCCTGGGCTGAAGCATACTGGGCATTAACGGCAGCAGGGAAGTTTACTTTTGGCTGGGTTTTTTCCCCCTACATGAGTCTACAAAATCGCGGATATTTGCAAAATCCCGGAACGGTACCCACCCTCCGTTATCTTCTGAACAGAGGCTGACCCCCAGGATGAATCGTACAGCGAGGCTCGGCCGTGGCTGGCTACCCTGAACTTGGGCAGGGACCCGCGCAGAGGGGCAGAGTCAGCCCCCAACCCTCTCATCTGGCAGATACAGAACCGAGGCCTCGAGAGAAGCGGCTTTCTCAGCTCCACACTAGGACAGGCTGAGCTGGGAAGGGATTCCTCACTCCCCGTACCTTGCTCTTTTCCGCTTTTCTGACTGCGTCTCAGCCCCAGAGGTGATGGGCACTCAGGGCTGGGGGGTGGGAGAGCTAGAGATACAGTTTAGTTATTACACTAGGCTTTGCCAAGCGTAACATTTTATAATTACATTCCAAATAAGTGTAATACGTCTCTTAGTAGTGGGCCTTTAGAGACACCTAAGACGAATCATAAGCCGTCGCTGCTCTTAAGGAGATTACACGCATGCTATAATTACATACATGGCTGTATCTCTAATTAGGACCCAACCACGGTTTTCTGTTGTTTTCGTTGAGTTTGGATTTTGTTTTGCTTTTTGGGCTCTGGTTATCCCCGGATGCCTGGAAAAATAAAAGCTAAAAACAAGAAATAAAAGAAGGCCAGAGGGAAAAAGAAAACTAGAACTACCTAAAGCACCGTGTTAATTAACAGCATTTGCTGAGTGCTGTCGGAAGGTAAAAACACCATACTAAAGGGGAATAGAAAATAAATATTATAAAAAGACATGGGCTCTACTTGCAGTTTTCAATGCTCTTTGCTATGTCAGGGTATAAACCAAACAGTTGAGGCAAAATGGAAAAAAAATCGAGAGATGAGTGCCTTAAAAAATAAGCTTTCAATTAGAAAATTGCCTGCTGAGCCATGAGTTTGTATAACTTTAAAAAGATTATATATACATATCATATACACTAAGTACCCTTTAAAGAGATGAGGGGGTGAATTTCAATATTATATACAAATTATGGTAACTTGTAATAGGACAGATTAAATCATAAATGAAGAGACAAGATATTGTGTATATAAAGAGAAAAAATGAGTATTTGTCTTGGGGTATTCAAATATGGTATTCTCTTTACTACAAATAACAGAACTATGCCTTCAAGGCAGTAGATACTACACTATATAACTTAATCATTAACTTATGCTCTGATGAAGCAAACAGAATAAAACTTTTCCATTGTCCCTGAGATTTGAAATGTTTTACAGCATCAGGGATTAAAAAAAATGTTTTCTCTTTATTTTGGCAGCTGTTATAATGTAATTGAAACAGCTGGGGGGGTGTATCAGATGCATTTTGCCTTAGATCCATAAGAATAGCTTGCTTTTTGGTTATTTATTTAAAACCTGTATTAAAATAATGTTCTGCCTAATAACTTACAAAATTATCAATGATTTATGCCTCTTAATTTTCAGTTATGTACAGCTTTTGCTACCAAATGTTATAAAATTATGAATGTCTGAATGGGTAAGCAGAAATTTGAGATGGTTTTGGGTGGTCTGTTTCAGGTGTAAAATAGTATTAAATAATTTGAAAAGTAGCTGGGTCTGGAATTATAACTTATCTAACTACTAAACAGATAATTCATAATTAGCTATTGAAGGAAAATACTAGGAGATATTTTGCTTTTCTACAAAAATAACTTTGTTTTGAAATAAAATACAGGTACATACTAAATTCTGTTCAGGTTTTCAAAAGGCAGTCTGAGATTTGTGAATTCATTTTAATGTTTTCACATCCTTTCTCAGAAGTTTCTTATACACTTTAATTCTGAATCCTATGGTTTCCCCCTTGTTGCATAAAGTCCTCACCACATGTAATTTTGCCAATGATGCTTTGAAATAAAACAATCACTAAAACAGTATATGACACTTTTAGAATAATACATAGATCTATAGGATTAAAGGAAACGCATGTTTCTCCTGAACATTTATGCGTAGAACTCGAATATAAAATGTCCTAGAAACAAAACAGACAACTATTTTCGGAGTAAAATTTCTATCATGTCCTAAACTTAAAAAATCTGTCAGCAACCATCAGGCATACAGCAGTTGTCACTTGGAGCACACGGAGTGTTTTAAACGTGTTTGCGAGCACACGCTATTATTATAAGGCCTTCTCAGCAAAAAAGAAAATAAGACGAGCATGCCAAGAGCTGCCAATCTCATCAGGATTTGCAGAAATCACAAGTCGGAATTTGCAGACCCAAGAATTCTTTTTTCCAGAGTAAACACTCTATACTCCAAAAACAAGTCATCACCACCAAACAGTCCTTCCCTACTCGCCTTCTCGCCAAAGTTATCTGGCAAGTCTTGCACTTTATATGCCGAGAGGCACAAACATGCCTAAGACTTTTAAAACCCTGATCCAGAATTAAGCCGCTACAATCAGCCGAGGAGTTCAGACGAGAAGTTCAAGACCCGCTTTAGAAATTATTACTCAAGTAGATCGATGAGAACCTGGAAAAGGAAGACTTTTCTCTTTGTTACGCTCCTGCCTTGGGTCTGGTAGCCGGGACCCATCCTCGGGGACTCCGGGGTCCCGACGCGCGGACACACCCCAGCGCTCGGCCTCGCGCCCGCCTTCCGCCCTCCGCCCGCTGCCTGGCCCCCGCGCCCTCACCTGCTCCCGCTCCCGCATCCTCGGGGCCGCGCAGCCCCGCTCAGCGGCCCGCCTCCCGGGGCCCCGCCGCGCGGCCGCCGCAGCCGCGCCCGCACGCCAGCCCGCGCCGCGGCGCGCTCATGGGGCTCGCACGCCTCACTTCCTGTCTCCCCAAACTCGGCCCGCAGACCATTCCCCTGCGCAGAGTCCCGCGGCGGCCGCGGCGAGGGGAGAGGCCCGGAGGGGGACCGGCCGGCCAGCAGCGCCGCACAAAGTAGCCGGGCGGGGGCCGGAGCGGCAGGAAGACAGACGGACGGGCGGGCACGGGACGCGCGGCCGGAGCAGCGGAGCGGCCGGGCCCGGGCGTCCCTCCCCCTGGGCCGGGCGGGCGGGCGGGCGGATCCGGGGAGGCGGCGGCGGCGGCGGCGGCCCGTGACCTCAGAGAGTTGGAATGCGGGCGGGGGAGGCGCGGACAGCTGCGCCCGGCCGCCGGGGAGGGGGCGCGCCGCGGCTTTTTTTAATCATATGACCACTTATTTTAAGAGTTTCCAAATAAAGCGAGGCTTTTAATAAAAATGAGGGGAGGGGGATATTATATCGGTGCCAGGGAAAGGGTTTTATTCCCGTGTTGTTACTAGACGGTCTGTAAAGTACTATTACTGCTGGAGTTCATTTACTACATTTGTGAAAACAAATATGCTATTTCTTCCTCCCGTGCTTTCATCTGAGGATATAACCCATAAAAAGAAAAAAAGAAAGAAAAAACAAAAAACATTGATTGGTATAGGGTGGCTAAGTCCCTTCCCCTAAGAAAGGTTGATAACTTGTAGGTCTTCAAAAGAGCCGTATGTACATGCAATACAAAGTAGAGGTCTTAAGGATGGGGAATTGCAGGGCCGAGTTTTATGGGTTCAAATCTCAGAGCCAACACTTACCAGTTGGGTGACCTTGTGCGAATAACCTTTCTGTGCCTGCTCCTCTCCTATAAAATGGTAATACTAGTAATCACTTTCCAGTAACTTGTGTAATATATGTGAAGTGTTTCGTTTCATTCTAGGCTCTATCAGCAATTTCATTATTGCATGGTATTGTTACACTGCATTATTATTATTACTGCACTGCAACTTAAGCCAAGGAATAAAACTGTGTGGCCCTAAATCCATTACAGTAGAGTGTTTCATCTTTACTTGGCATGTAAAGTGATTGGACCAGAGAAACTTTATTTATGCAAATTTTAATTTAAATGATTTTTTCAGTGCTTTCCTTTCTGGAAAGCTTTTTTATGTTACTTTTCATTTACATCTCCTTTTCTTCAACAGACACCTGTTGAGTACTTACTCATGGTCCCTGCACACAGAGGGCTTCTGGTCTAGTGGGGGATGAACCTACACACCACACATTCACAGGACAAGCAAGGCTAGAGTGTAAGCACCACCCTAGAGGTATGAGCCCTGTGCAAGAACAAACCCCAGGCAGGATTTGGGCTGGGTATTGGAGCTCAAGGCAAATAAGGTTTCATGTGTTTCTAATTGGAAAAAATTAATTAATTCTGCTTATAATTGATATTTCAACTGGACACTATGGGGGGGTTCAATTTGTGTGTGAGGAAAGAAAAGAGAAAATAAGCTACTCTTCTGGTCACTCAAACTAGAAAAATTGAAATTATCTAAGTCTTCTCCCTTTCCTTCTCCAGCCAATCATCAAGACATGATAGTTCCTCCTTTGAAACGTCTCACGCTTTCTTTCTTTCCTCTTTGTTCCTCAACACTCCACCACCACCGCCATTCCAATGGAAACCTTCATCCCCCATCATTTTACCTCTGGATTATTGCAACAAGCGTGGCCTCCTTGTCTCTGGTTTCTGTTCTCTCTTCTTTCCATGATAATAATACCAGGCTTATGTCTCCCTGGGGTTCATGGCTCCCCATGAACCCCCAAGGCTAAGCTTTTGTGCCTGACCTTTAGGGCCTTTCTAAACTGGGCTCAGCCTCTCTGACCATCCTGTGTCTCTCTTCCCTCCTAATGCCTCCATCAAGCTGTCTCTCCTGGCCCAGAGAACCTCCTGCCCTGCTTCCATTTCTCTTCAAGCCTCAAGTCAAGGCTCTGCTTCCAAGACAACTTGCGAGCCACCCCATTCCACAGTGATCCCCAGACTTGGCAAGAACTTTAAAGACTATTTCATGAAGGCTTCTTTTATATCTCCTAGAATTCCTAGGACACTACTGAGCAGAGAGTAGGCACTAAATAAAAACTTGTTAATTGAATCGGGAAGAAAATAAAAGAATTTTAAAAATAGAAAATGATCGTAAAACCCAAGCAATGTTAGACAAATGAGTTGAACTTCCTCCCTCACAGTCCACAAGTGCCATTTGCTGACTAAGTACTTAAGCTCTATTTTCCCACAACCATGTTAATTTGACAGTAACAGCCCCATGACAAGCCACTTGAACAATGCCTTCAAAGTGTTCGACATCAAATTATTGGCTTATGTTTGTATGGAAGCAAGTGAAGCAATTTATATGGTTTAACCCTAAAAGGTAGAACATGGTATAAGTGAAAAGTCTCCTTCCTATCCTATCTGCTCTCCTTCTGGGGTAACTGGTGTGACCACAATCCTATGTATCCATCTGGAGATATTATGTGGATAAATAATCAATTACATATCTATATCTTTATTTTCTTTTGTTACTCAGAAGTGGCATATAATACATTTTTCTTCATATAGAGGTAATGCTTATGAAAATAAAGTTTAAAATATTTTTAATTTCTTCACAAACAGATGCTCAATAAAAGGTTTGGTGGTACATTGACATATTTTCTTAGGAGTTAAGAAATTAATCTGCTTTGATAGCTTGGTGAGTACACACTATCCCTCACTATGTAAATTATCATCCTCTGCAAGAATCTAAATTGAATGGAATACAACTCACCCATAAAAAAGAAGGATATTTTGCCCTTTGCAGCCCTTCATTCACTTTTTTTTTCACTTCAAAACCAGAATTTTATAATGGGCAGAGACATTTCCATTACATGAAAAACAACAAAATACCTAGAAATAAACCCAACCAAGGAGGTTACCTATACTCCGAAAACTGAAATGACACAAAGAAATGGGAAGATTTCTTGTGCTCTTGGATTGGAAGAATCTACACTATCAAAATGGCCACACTACCCAAAGCAATCCACAGATCCAACCCAACCCCTGTCAAAATACTCATGACATTCCTCACAGAACTGGAACAAAAGACCCCAAACAGCCAAAGCAATCTTTTGTAGGACTCTTTTTTCTCTCTCTCTCTTTCTTCTTTTTGTTCTCTTTTCTTATGGTTTGACAACTAGAGAAGGTCCTTTAACGTTTGTTGTAAAGCTGGTTTGGTGGTGCTGAAATCTTTTCGCTTTTGTTTATCTGTGAAGCTGTTGATTTCTCCATCAAGTCCAAATGACAGCCTTGCTGGACAGAGTATTCTTGGTTGTAAGTTTCCCCTTTGCATCACTTTAAATGGAGAATATATCGTGTCACCCCCTTCTGGCCTGTAGAGTTTGTGCTGAAACATCAGCTGGTAACCTTATGGGAGTTCCCTTGTATGTTATTTGTTGCTTTTCTCTTGCTAATTTTAATATTTTCTCCTTATCCTTAATTGTCAATTTGATGATAATGTGCTTGGTGTGTTCCTCTTTGGGTTGATTCTGTGTGGTACTCTCTGTGCTTCTAGGACTTGGGTGACTATTTCCTTTCCCAAGTTGGGGAAGTTTTCAGTTATTACCTTTCCAAACATTTTCTCAGGTCTTTCCTCTCTCTATTCTCTTTCTGGGACCCCTATAATGCAAATATTAGAGCGCTCGAGTCTCTGCATTTTCAACACTCACAATCCGAAAGCCAAGAACATCATTTCTATCTCTACCCACCATTTCAGAACTAAGGATGCAAACCCATGTTTTGCCATTACTGGGTACAAAATCCTTAGTCAGTATTTAGATAAGACTGATAGAACATTTTTGGAAAAATAGAGAATGTTTTCATTAAAATGTATTTGGACTAGTGAAACTTTTATTAAAGTGTATTCAAGAAAGAGTTAACTTTCAAGGCAATCCATTGAAAATTATGCAGGAAGAGACTTGCAGGCTGCTTAAGAACTCATTCAGATCGCCGGAGTGTGTAGTGTGTCCAGATCACAGAGTGGGTAACCCTACCAAACCCATGGTGTTCCATGGTCCAACACTGTTGCAGGTGCTCCCCTGTAAGATGCAGCTTCGTAATCTATTATCTCCATTATCTATTCAACTACTGATGTGCACTTAGGATGCTTCCATATCTTGGCAATTACAATGTTGCTGTTCATAGCAGAGTGTTGCTGTTCATAGCAGAGTGTATGTATCTTTTTGAGTTAATTCTTATTTTGTGGTTGGCTTTATTCCTTTGATAACTATGTATGTTTAAAAAGCTAAAGCTCTAAACGTTCTTAGAAACAATGAACAGTACATATATGTAAATTAAAAAAATATGTACAGTTAAAAAAAAAATCTATCAAGCCATGAAAGACATAGAAGAAACTTAAAAGACATATTACTAAATGAAAGAAGCCAGTCTGAAAAGGCTACAAACTGTATGATTCCAACCAAATGACATTCTGGAAAAGGCACAGTTACAGAAACAATAAAAAGATTGTGGTTTCCAGGGGTTTGGGGAGAGGGAGGGAGGAATGAATAGATAGAGCACAAGGGATTTCTAGGGCAATGAAGTTATTCTGTATGATACTATAGTGGTGGCTACATGTCATTATGCATTTGTCAAAACCCATAGAATGTACAACATCAAGAGTGAACCCTAAAGTAAACTATGGACTTCGGTTGATAATAATGTGCCCATGTTGGTTCATCAATTGTACCAAATAGGCCACACTGATGAGGAATGTTGAGGGTAGGGGAGTATATATGTGTGGGTGGAGGGCTATGTGGGAACTCTGTATTTTCTGCTCAGTTCTGCTGTAAACCTGAAACTGCTCTAAAAAAATAAAGTCTATCAAAAAAAAAAAAAAGAAAGAAAATGTGGAGACTGGGTCTTGCTCATCCTTGTGCTCTGGATCCTAGCACAGCATCTGTCTCAGGGTAGACATTTAATTTTTAACCAGCAAACAGTACTGCAATGGGCACAGTTTGAAATACTTCTCAACTATTAACTTACTTCATCCTCATAATAACTCTATGAAGGAGAAACTGGTATTATACTTATGTCACAGATGAGGAAACTAAGGCACAGAGGAGATAAGCAACTTGCCTAAGGAGTCAGAGGGAGTAGCAGAGCTGGGATTCCAACCCAGACAGTCTGGCTCCTGTGTCCTTGTTCTCAGTCACTCTGCTCTGCTGCCTCTTATCAACGTTGAATGAGTGCACGATCACTGGATTTATCTGTGAGGAATGCTTTTGTAATTTAGATCATGAATTTATTTTATCCTACAAATATTTAGTAAGTGCTTACTATGTGTCTGGCACCCCAAAAGAAATTCTGGAGAAATACAGACCTACAGGGAGTTTATAATTTTGTTAGAGAGGACAAACAGACACACATACACACTCACACACACAAATAAAATAAACATCACAGAAAGGATATTATGTTATACTAGTAGCTCCCACAAACATGCTGTGGGAACTCAGAAGGGAAAAAGGAATATATGAGATGAAGGGCCATGTGGCAGACAGACCGTAGGTGGCCGGCCCTAAGATTCCTGCCCCTGCTGTTCACACCTTTTGTAATCCCCTCCCCTTGTGTGTAGGCAGCACGTGACTTGCTTGCAGCTAATGGATGTGGCAAAGGTTAGGGATTTTGCCGATGTAACTAAGACCCTAAATCAGTTAATTTTGGGGTCAGACCTAGGTGGCCCTGACTTAATCAAATGAAAGTCCTTAAAAAAGAAGGACTGGACCTTCCCTGAGCTGACACTCTTCTCCAGGGCTTGATTTATTGAGCAGCCTTATTGGAGAAGTCCCTGGCAAGGAACTGTGGGCAAAATCTATGACCTGAGAGTGGTCTCCAGACAACAGCCAGGAAAAAAGGTAGGGATCTCACTCAGCAAGCAGCAGGGAGATTAATTCTGCTTAAAATCTAAATGAGCTTGAGAAGGGGAGGGTATAGCTCAGTGGTAGAGTGTGTGCTTAGCATGCAGGAGGTCCTGGGCTCAATTCCCAGTACCTCCACGAAAAAATAATAAATAAATAAACCTAATTACCTCCCTCCAAAACAAAGCAAACAAACAAACAAACAAAAAACAACCTGAATGAGCTTGAAAGTGGCTTCTTCCTCAGACAAGCCTCCAGATGAGAACACAGCCTGCCTGACAGCTCAACTGCAGCCTTATGAGACCCTGAGCAGAGGACCTAGCTAATCTGTGCGCTCAGATTCCTGATCCACAGAAACCACAACTTGATGTATGTGTGTGTTTTAAGTTGCTAAGTGTGTGGTCATTTGTTATGCAGTAATTAATAACCAATGAAGAGTACTTCAGGAATTAGCAGATATGGGGAGAGGGGAGATCTTTCTCTATACTTACTCTGATTCTAAGGATTTATGATCAGGGACAGGGAGAATTAAGGTGCCATTGACAGAAACGAGGACGTCAGGAGCAGAAACCAATTTGAGTAGGGGAAGGGGAAGACGATAAAGACTTAAGTTTTGATGTACTGAATTTGGAGAAAATACAAATGCCTGTAGTTATCTGGAATTTGGGAATGGGGTTTAGGTGAGAATTCAGGGCTGATGGAAAATTCAGTTACTTCCATGGAGTTAAGAGTTGAAGTCCTGAGAATGAGAGAGTTCTCCAAAGGAGAGAGAGAGGAGAAGGAGGATGAGGATTAGATTCTGGTTAAAGGTCACGGATGGGCCTGGGAGAAGGGAGGTAGAACTAGTCACAGGAGAACGAGGGTAGTTGAAGAGTCAAGGAAATGACTAAGATGGATTGGTTGTGCTGCACCGGATAGTCCATTTTCCCTCCAAGTGCAATTATAATGCAACCGCTAAGAGGCAGCCTCTACTTTACAGATAGGAAAACTGAATACTTTGGGTATCAAGACCAATATCCCACAAGTGAAGGTTCGATCAGAATTCAGATCTCACATCAAAGCCAGGGATCTTTTAGCTGCACATTTAATTCATATTTATTTTCCATAGGAGAGTGGGGGCGAGGAAAGCGAAGAATGAACGGCTCCCCAGGTGCCTGTAGATGCGAAGAAAAGCCGAGGTCGTCCGCACGCCGCTGCTCTCCTCGCCGCCAGCAGAGGTCGCTAGAGCGCAGGCTCCGCGAGCCCAAGTGCACGCAGGCGCAGGCGCAGGCGCAAGCGCGCTGGACTTGGCTCGCCCCGGCACGCCGGGCCGGTGGGGGCGGGTCACGCAGAGCGCGCGGCCGGGAGCGGCGGTGGCGGTGGCGGCGAGGCTGCGGGCTGGGAGCCGGCGTCCGGCTACCAGTAAGCGGAACGCTGCGCAGTGCTGAGCCGGCCGCCCGCCCCGGAGCCATGGAGATCGGCACCGAGATCAGCCGCAAGATCCGGGTGAGGCCGGCGTCGGGCGGGGGCGGGAAGCCGGGCCTCGGCGGGCGGGCGGGCGCGCGGTTGTCAGGAGTAACGGGGGTGGTGGGCCCGGCCTGGACACCGCGGCCTGCTGGTCGCCGGGCGCTCCTGAAGGGCCGCGGGGCCGGCGAGCGGGGCCTCCTACGCCAGGCCGCCTCGGGCCTGGGCGCAGCCGCGGCTGAGGAAGGAGCGGCCGGGAAACGGAGGGAGGCGTGGGGGTCCGGGCGAGAGCCGCGCGGGGAGCTGGAGGGGGCGCCGCGGGGGAGGGGCCCGGGGAGGGGGCCGCGGAGCCTCCCCGCCCCCACCCGAGCGCCGAGGGGCCGGAGGTGCGCGCACTCGCGAAGTTGCCTCTGCGCTGCAGTCGGTCTGTTTTCCAAGGGCCTCCTTTCTTACGCACGTTTGTCTTTTTTCCCTCAGAGTGCCATTAAGGGGAAATTGCAAGAATTAGGAGCTTATGTGGGTAAGTTTTTTGTTGTTAGCCTAATGGACTTTAGAGTTTGCACGAACGGAATGTTAGTGAATGCATTTTTTCCCATCGTACCTTTGACTTGGGAGAGACGCCCTTCTGCATTCAAATCTGATACTCCCAGGTTACTTCTTTTCCTTCCGTCTTCAGTGAAAGCTTTGTATTTTTTTCCCCCCGAAACCCCATTCTAATAGGGTGTTTTGAAATTGTTTAGTTTTCTTTTTTGAGGCTCTATCATATTTTCCTTAATATTTGTCTGATTTTTTCTGTTTTTTCCTGTTCTCTTTCCTTCTTGATCTTCACTTTTTAGAATTAGTGTTTTGCATATGAATGTTTGATGCATTGTGGCATTTGCCTCTGTCATGGTTCAGTGAGTTTTATTTTCAGATCTGTCTCTCTCTCTTTTTTTTTTTTCTGCTCTTTCTTATCTCCGGGCAGTAATGTGTCCTTTTTCTTCTTATTCTCTTATGATTTATAATTTGAATGTTTCTTCTGGGCCAGGCACTGTTCTTCACTGTTGTGTATACATTGGTTATGGTAATCCCGAGTAGTCCACTGGAAGAAGGTAAGTGGTAGTGTGCCCCAGTTGTACAGGAAAGGAAACCGAGGCTTTGAATACGTGACTTGAGCAAGGTTTTACGGATTGAGACCTGGGTCTGTTTGGCTCCAAAGCTGGTGCCTGTTATAAAAATAATAGCTACCACTTAATGATAGTGATTCTCCAGGTGTGGGAGACCCCAAGGGTCTCTGAAGTCGAAACCATTTTCATATTAATACTGACAGATATTTGCCATCTTCACTGTGCTGACGTTTGGATTGTGCCAAAGTAATGGTGGGTAAAAACCTGAATCAATACCTCACACCAAAGTTTACAAGAAATTATCATGTTCACCACCCTTCCACTTGCAGTTAAAAAAAAAAAAAGGCCTGTTTCACTTACAAATGTAATTCATAAATTGAAATATTTTTTAACCCTTGGCCCTGATTACAGTTTTTTAATATGTGGTGTGAGGAAATAGGAACTACTCGTAAAGTACTTCTGCCATACTGAATGTGATGGGTTGTCTTAAGGAAGAGGATTCATGTGATTGAGTTAAAAACTGAACTAACCATCTTTTTCATGGAACTTTTTTTAAGTTGAGGTTTGGTTGATTTATGGTATTGCGTTAGTTTTAGGTGTGCACAAAATGATTGAGTTACATATACGTGTACTTTTTTCAGATTATATTCTGTTGGAGGTTATAAGATACTGAATATAATTCCCTGTGCTGTACAGTAAATCCTTATTGCCTATTTTATTTATAGTAGTTTGTATCTCTTAATCCCATATTTCTAATTTATCCTCCCCCATCTAGCCTTTGGAACCTCATTTTTAACTTCTAAGATGGGCCGACAAGCTAGTTACATACATTTGGGTATTTGAAAGACATTTCCTGGAAGTAACAAAGGAACTGAGACTTTTTTTGCCAGTGACAGAGGTTGAACTTTCAAATGAAAATTAGAATTTTGGAAAATTTTTATCTTCCCTCGTAAACTTGACAGCGTTACAATACTTCAGGATTTCTGATGAAGTCAGTGGTGATATCAACAAATGATTCTTCTGTATTGCATAACAAAATGTGTCCACCTGTCAGTGGTTTGTATAGCTCAGTGAACCAGTGTTTTTCAAATGACCAACGCATGATTTTGTAAAATTGTACAAGGATAAAATATCCATTAAAAGTTTCTGCAGGATGGATCAATGGATTTTTCATGTAGCAGAGTACAAAAAGGTCATTGATACATTTTTAGTTTCTGTATTGTTGCTAATCTTTAAGAAACTCCCACTTGTTGAGTTTTTGATACAGAAGAATAGCCACATTGTCTAAAAATGCTATTAAAATACTCCTTTTCCAGTTACGTACGTGAGGTCAGATTTTCTTCATGTTCTTCATTGAGAACAATAGCACGACAGATTAAATGCAGAAGTAGAAACTGGAATTCAGCTGTTTTCTTTTAAACCAAATATTAAAGAGATTTATAAAAATACAACATTTTTGCACCTATTTTGTTTATTTTGGAAAACAAGATTTTTTCCATAAAAATAATCTTAATGTTAACATAGATTTATTGTTAACATGATAGGTATATCATTTTAAACGAGTCTAAAAATGCTTAGTTTTAATTTCTAGTATGGCAAGTATGAATAGGTTTGGGATCATCGGTAATTTTCAGTAGTGTAAAGGGGGCCTGAGATGAAATTATTTGAGAATTGCTAATTTATCACATACTGGGTACATTTTATAAATTATTTGTCAGAATTGTAAGATTTAAATGGATAAGAAAATTGAGGCTCAGAAGTTAAAGATGAAGCTGAACCAGGATTGATTTATTCTTTAATTCATTTAACACTTCATGGATGCCTGTTTTGTGCCAAGAACTTGTTTTGGGTCAAAGAAATGCAGAGAAAACCTACCATGAGAACTTTCTTAATTCTAGCACATGAAAGCATGAACACATAGTAATTGAATTTAAGTTAAATCTTATTGATGATTCCTATCAATTATCAAAAATCTCAAACCAAGAATTTTGAGCCTATTAAAAACCTGGTTGTAAGTAGTCCAGTGTGAAATGTAATTGTACTAAAGGTACCATGTATTTTATAATTTTCAAAATATTTTTGTATAGCCTGTTTGTTCCTGAATATGATGCTAGAGTGGGGATGGCAAGTACTTTACCCCTTTTACAAGTGAAGAAGTGAAGTTTGGGGAGGGCTAGCTAAGTAGATCAGGTCAGCAGCAGGTTTAAGATGCAGAAACTCAGGTCTTCTGGGTCCTTGGTGTTTCTGTTAACGGTAACTTCATAATACAAAGTTGATGAGCTAACAAAAGGATAGGAGTCACTTCTCTAGAACTCATCTGTCCCAGCTGTTAACGTCTTAGCACAGCTGCTCAGCTTGTTTGTCTCTGCTTTATGACTGGAAATTTCTCAAGGGCAGAGACTTCATATTGGTTGTGTCCAAGTGGCCCAGCTGAAAACCTATTTTTTTTTTATAAATTTAGATTAAGCTGTTAAATAGGGGTCACCACTAGACTCTATTTGAAATTAAAGTATATATTGTTTACAATTAGCTACCAAATTATTTGTGTATGTGTATATACATCATTGTCCTTCTGAAAAGAGTGACTTTCTAATCCCTTTCCTTGTGCTGGAAAGAGTCCTGGAAACCTTTAAGGTTATGGAAATAATCCTTTAGTAAATATTTGAATATCTATTTTCAGGACATTGGGTGAGATTCAAAGGTGAACAACTTTTTGTTGAGTTGATAAGGTTTCATTCGTGTGTTTAAATGGAGTACTTTAGTGAAATGATAGATATAATTCAGAACGGTCTTTCATTCACGTTCTATAAGTATGAGTTTGCAGAAACCTTCAACATCTTTACTATTTTTTCAGTACATAGATTTCAGATGAACTTGAGAACTGTAAGAGTTCTGTAGGAGTGTATCATGAACACATTAATTTTTTATTAGATTATTTCTCATTTTGTATCTACTGAGAGAACAATGTATGAATTTCTAACAGCTTTGTTGAAATATAATTGGTATACATTAAACTCCACCTGAAGTGTACAGTTTGCTGTGTCTTGATATGTATACACCATAATCAAGATAAGGAACTATCCCTTACTCCACAAAGTTTCCCTTTGGGTTTTCCTGGGGTTCCTTTGTATCCCTCCCTTCCTTTCCCTGTCACCATCCTGTACCAGAACAACCACTGATCTCGTAAAATTTTAGAAAATACAAACTAATACATAGTGTCAGAAAGCGCAGCCTGTTCTCATGATTGACAGACATTATGAGGGAGAAAAACTATCAAAACTGCCGAAGGGCTCCAACTTTGTTTCCCTTTCTTGGATTACCAGTGGCAGCCCATAGCAGGTACACTTTACATAAAGAAGCTACCAGGCTTATTTACTTAAATTGCCAGAAAGCAGTGGGAGCCTTTTGATACTTGACAAAGAAAATAAATGGCTGGCTACTTGTCCTTGCTTCTATCTCCTCACATTGGATTGCATGCTTCCATCAGATACTCTGATTTCTCTTATTTCCATTTATAGATTGGGCTTTTACAATGTAATTGTTTTTCTTGAACTGGATTTTTGATACTTCTTGAAACAAATGTCTGATAGTACTTCTGAAATGAACTTTTTTGCCTTCATAGAAATGTTATCAGTATTTACAGTATAAAAGGATCTAAAGGAATTTTTTGGTAGAAATTAGAGTTCATGGTAAATGACTTTCCTTTTTTATATTTTTCTTGTGGAGAGTTTTGTTTTTGTTGTTTTTGGTTGTTGACCTCACCCTCATTATTCACTGTGTTATGAGGATATAAGAATGAAACAGTGATTTGATTAGAAATTATTTAATCTTAAGATCAAGTTTTTAAAATGATACAGACTTTTTGGGTGGTGTTAATTTGATGTTGCTGCAGGTTTGTTACCCTGAGTAATTGAAATCTGCCTTTACTATGAATAAAGGTGTTCCTTGGGAAATGAGTATCACTTTGAAAACACACACACAAAACTAAACAAAATTCAGTTATTATTTTTGGGAAACGTCTGTTATGCTTTCTGGAAGAAGCTTCACTGAAATTATTGACCAATATTAAAAAGGTTAAAGGAAGTGAATACATTCTCAGATGTGGTACTGTAATTTAGAGAATTTAGTTGTGTAAATATTCATTAGTTGTTCCTAATTCCCATCCTTCTAATAATTGAAATACCTATGAAATAAAGAGAAAGAAAATTATACTTTTTGTCCAGCCAAGTTCTAGTAGAGCTGAGATATTCTTACAGCTACGTCTATACTTTCAAGCACGTCAGCTTTTAAGTAGAAGAAAATGTTAAGGAAAGCTTAAAAAGTTTTTTATATACTTTTCCTTTTAAATAGATGAAGAACTTCCTGATTACATTATGGTGATGGTGGCCAACAAGAAAAGTCAGGACCAAATGACAGAGGACCTGTCCCTGTTTCTAGGGAACAACACAATTCGATTCACCGTATGGTATGTTTCTGAATATTTACCCCTCAGACCAAAGTTTGGCACAAATCAAGAGTAGGTGTTCTGTCGGAAAAGAGGTTCCTGGCAGGAGAGTCAGATTCAGTGTTGTGAGCATTGAGAGCACAGCCTCTGGAGCCAGACTGCCAAGGTTGAATCCTGGATCTGCCTCTTTCCTTGGTTTCTCTAAAATGGGAATAGTGAATCACCTTTATAGAGTGGTCGTGAGAATTAAATGAGCGTAATATGCTTATAGCTGTGCCTGGCCCATAGCACGTCCTTAGTATGTGTTGATTGTAGTTAATATGTTTCTTTTTTAAACTTCAGCATCTTTTTCCTTTCTCTCCACCAAAACCAATTACAGATTTTTTTTGGACTGGATTGACTTCCTGAATTGCTTTCTCCAGTGAGTTAACTTAGGGAGCAAGTTTTTTTGACAAAATTTCAAATCATTTTTTTTAACGTTTGGACTTTCCAAAGTTTGGAATTTTAAAATAGACAACTTTGTGTTCAAACATAAATTAATACAATTTGCAATGACCTTTTTCAAACCTCACACGCCTTTAGTTGAAAATACTAAAAGCGTAAGATTCAGTTTGAGAAGGCAGGCTGGGTTCTGGTACCAGGTATGAGGCAGAGTGAGGGCTGGAAGAGGGTAATGATGTGGCTGAGAACAGAGCAGGAAGTACTCATAAGGGTCCTCACTGGGAACCACCAATTACAGCACAAGTTGATGATGGAGCAACTATATCCTTTACAACTCTTGTGAAGCTTTCTTGAAATTCCACACAGCTCTGGGCTTATATTACACAGCTTTGAGGAACATTGAGTGCAGTGGTTGTTTCTTAAATGTTTTGGCACGTATGCTCCTGCAGCGTGGGTGACCTAACCCACCTGTTACACTTTGTCCCTGGAATTTACCAAGAAAGATCGTGATGCTTTTGACTGGGGAAATTACCATTATCATGAGTACTCCCTTTTTCTTTTCTTTTGTTTTAAATAAAGCCTTCAGTCCAGGTACTTGTTTTGTTTCATGCACATTTTTTATGTCTGGACTTCTGGGTCAACTTTGAGTCCCACTAATATAATATGGGAGATTGAGCTAGTAGTAGGTCCTTCCTCAGATAAGTTGATAGAGTGCTTTAGACAAATTTTTTTATATAAACAGATTACTAAATGGTTTTGCATTTAAAATCAGATTAATTCAACTCTCATCTTGCCATGAATTCAGTTCTTTGACATGTACTGATGCGAGTGACGGTGTCTGGCACTTCCCTTTCCTAAGTGTTCGTTGACGTCTGTCCGCCACAGACTGTTCTGATTCTTTGGAGGCCTGCAATAGTTGTGTCCTGGGGACAGGGCCATGCGACTGGGTCCTGGTGAAGCATTGTTATGAGATATTTCTTGTGTCTTCAGGAGGCATCGCCTTCTGGAAGGATTATAAGGCAAATCTGCCTGGCATATAACTACTGAAATAGGTTATATTGTAAGCAAAGTTGCGACCTATATTTGTTTACAGAATTAGTTTTGAAAATAATAGTGAAGTGATATAGTATATTTTGAGATTATTTTGAAGTTTTCTCACCTCTCACAGTTAAGTTGTTACAGAAACTATATAAATAGATTAAAAGTAAATTTAAACTGTGCATAAAGCAATTGTAATAATGTTATATTATAAATCTGTGGTATTTTGTTCTTTTATCATAAACTGTGTTGAATCTTTAGTCCTTAAGAAACAAAACGATATTTTTTGTGGATCAAGGCTGTATGGTCAGATGATAGCCTTACCCTTATTTTTTGCAGAGGCTAGATGTTGAAAATAATGATGAAAAATGTGATTTTTGATTGGCTTCTACAGTTTTCATGTAAAGCCTTTTTTTAAAATGTGGAATCTAAATTTAATACCATTTATCCATTAACTATCATTTAGTACTGTATATCAATATTTATCTGAAGATTGAGTCTATAATGCCATCAAATTTAGAGGAACGACTGAAATTAAATCTTTTTTTTTTTTTTTTTTTTGGTGAAGTTTAGGAAAGTTTAATAGTTACACTGCTATAGGCAATAGCAGGCCACACAGGCAAGAGGTGCCTGCCTGAGCTGAAATTAAATCTTGATTATCTTTAACATTTTTTTTTTTTTTTAGGCTTCATGGTGTATTAGATAAACTTCGTTCTGTAACAACTGGTAAGTTTCATGAAATCATGTCTGGATTTTTCTTTTTTATTTTGCTCTAGCATATGATTGTGTTTCTAAAGCCATTTATACTGCTTTGAGGAAAAAACCCATAAATTTGAAAACAGTAGTTCATTTGAACTTTTTAAGGAAACAACTAATTTTTGTGAAATTAAGAGCAACGAATTTAATATAATTCGAAGATAATTTAACCAAAGGAAGGGAAAGCATGCAGTTTATCCTAAGAAAATAATTACAGATGTGTGTAATAATATAGCTTCAAGGATGTTTCAGTATTTTACAACTGAAAATTACTTAAAAAGTCCAGTAATAGTAAGTTGGATAAAATATTAGATGACTGTGTGTGAAATAATTATTCAGGCATTAAAAACGTGGAAGAACACTTACTGCTTTTAAGCTGGTGAGGAGGCAGTGGAGGTTTAGAGTAATAAAAAAAGATTAAGAAGATCATGTATTTTTCTTTCTAGATCCCTCCAGTCTAAAGTCTTCTGATACCAACATCTTTGAGAGTAACGTGCCTTCAAGCAAGAGTGGTTTCAGTCGGGGAGATGAGAGAAGGCACGAAGCTGCGGTGCCACCTCTTGCAGTTTCCAGCACTAGACCTGAAAAAAGAGATTCTAGAGTTTCTACAAGTTCACAGGAGCAGAAGGCCGCTAATGTCAGGTAAGAGTCCTGTGTGGACTCCTGTGGGTAGATGGGTATGTATATGTGGCATTTATACTAGTTAATGTATCTTTAAATTGCTGTTTTCAGAATCTTTTGGAAACAGTGAGCTGGTCTTGAGCAATTTTTTGAATTAAAACAATGAATGGATAAGACCAAAGTATGATTATCTTTTATCTAAAATGTAGTCAAAGCTTAAAGAATACAGTTTCAGAGAAGTTTTTAATAGAATTCTAAAAGGATTATCCACACTTTTTTATTAAGATTTTTGTAAATATTCTTGGAAGAGTTTAAGGTATTGCTCTAAATTGATAACACATCCTTTTTGTTTTCATTTTTTAATAGACAAACTTACGATGATGGAGCTGCAACCCGACTAATGTCAACAGTGAAACCTTTGAGGGAGCCAGCACCATCTGAAGATGTGATTGATATTAAGCCAGAACCAGATGATCTCATTGATGAAGACCTCAATTTTGTGCAGGAGAATACCTTATCTCAGAAAAAACCTACAGTGACACTTACATATGGCTCTTCTCGCCCTTCTATTGAAATTTATCGACCACCTGCAAGTCGAAATGCAGAAAGTAGTGCTCATTTAAACAGGCTGCAATTTCAACAACAGCAGAACAGTATTCATGCTGCCAAGCAACTTGATATGCAGAATACCCGGGTATATGAAACAGGACGTTTGTGTGAGCCAGAAGTGCTTAACAACTTGGAGGAGACTTACAGTCCCTTCTTCAGAAACAACTCAGAAAAGATGAGTATTGAGGTTTGTATATACTTTTAAATTCTGGTTTGCTAAGCTGAAAATTGGCAGTTCTTAATACTGAATTGTATATGGAATAAGTAAACACTTTGCAAATTTATTTTAAACTGATTTCTCTGCTATTCAACATAAATACCAGTCAGTTTTTCCTCTCCACAACTGGCTTTTACAGATAGTTTACATCTTGTTTACTTTCCTTGAAAGTTAACATTTGAGATATCTTTAACCTTACCTTAAAATTTTGGGAAGGTTTTAAATCAGTTTTAGATCTTTCATGGCAGTTGCTAGTGAACAATTGAGTAACTATTTTATTGGTTTCCTTAGCAGTGCAATATGCTGCTGTTTATAAATGAGTGTAAAGCACTAGTTTTTGTTTTAGATAAGGGTTGGCTATTAGGGATATTAGTTGTATTTTGATAAGAAACTAGGGAAATAGCCCATAAATTCTTAATATGCCTGGCTTTTTCTTTAAAAGAAAGAATGTCATATAGCTCACAGTGAAAAAGAATGTGACAATGAATATATGTATGTTCACGTGTAACTTAAAAATTGTGCTCTACACTGGAAATTGACACAACATTGTAAACTGACTATAATTCAATAAAAAAAAGTTAAAAAATAAGTAAATAAAAGAAAGAATATTCTGTGAAAGAACTTTGTTATTTTTTTTAAACTAAGTAAGTGTAAATTTATATTATTTCAGGAAGAAAACTTCCGGAAGAGAAAGTTGCCTGTGGTAAGTTCAGTTGTTAAAGTAAAAAAATTCAATCATGATGGAGAAGAGGAGGAGGAAGATGATGATTGTGGGTCCCGTACAGGAAGCATCTCCAGCAGTGTGTCTGTGCCAGCAAAACCTGAACGGAGGTACCTGAATATGTTTGTAAATTGATCTTTCATTGCCTGGTGGAGTCTTCTGGGTTTCTTGAAGAAGATATCATGAAAATATAAACTTAATCACATATAAGACTTTTCCATCAGTTTTTCAGAAACACAACATTAATAAAAGAGAAACTGCCTAAAATTGGAGAAGATTGCAAATAATACTAAAAATTGTAATGTGAGTGGGAGGAAGGTTGATCCAAATTCATTTTTTAAAAAAAAGTTATGAGGTTCCAATCCAGTTGGCATTTCCTAAAAACTACAGCTAGTCTGTTCCAAACCTAGAGAAGGATACAACGAAGGTATAAATGGATGGCTAGCTTGTAAAGAACTCAAATCTAAAATTTATCAAAATACTTTTCTTAATTTTTTTAGACCTTCACTTCCACCTTCTAAACAAGCTAACAAGAATCTAATTTTGAAGGCTATATCTGAAGCTCAAGAATCTGTCACAAAAACAACTAACTATTCTACAGGTAATTTAAATGTATTATGTTGACATTGAGAGATTTCTACAACTCTTAAGTAAGTTAGAGATGATTGCTCCACAAAGTGTTGTAAAAATAAAGATGCCTGCCAAACGTCAGGACCAAGGTGAGGCTCAGAGAAGAATGATTAAAGAGAGATTTGAGGGAACTATATTCAATATCTTGCTGTAACCTATAATGAAAAAGACTGTGAAAATGAATATATATATGACTGAAATATTATACTGTACACCAGAAATTGACACAACATTGTAAACTGACTATATATATACTTCAATTAAATAAATGGGAACAAAATACTAAGGAGCCTAATTCTCTCCATATTATTTTTAAAGGCTTGAAAATTACTGAATTTCTTTTTTTTTGTTTGAATATTACTGAATTTCAAATTATCTTTGTAAATAAGTCCTTTTGTTTGTTAAAAAAAAAAAGATTTGACCAGTTTGAGAAACTTTCCCAACTGTCAGTAGAACTTAGTTCTTTGAGGAATTGTAATGCCTTTTACTCTTTGTAGTGTGTGAAATATGGAAATTTTAAAGGGAGTTTTGATAAATATGAGACTTTCATATTTATAGTATTAGAGTCAACATTAGATATGAATTTATATTGTATAAAAGGAAGTAAAATTAGAAGATATTAAAAGGCTGAAATTAGCAAAATTTGTCTAGTATAGAAATAGATTGGTTTCTTTCCTTCTGGTAGAACTCATTAATGGAATATGATAAAGAATTGACTCATTTGTGATGTTCCTGTCCCAATCCTAGTGGAAGTACTGTTATTTTATGAAAGAATATAAAGGTATTAACACGTTTTTAAAGCAAGGAGAAGTGTCAGCTGTAATCTGGTCTTCCATAAAGCTCATTCTGAAATGCAAACCAAATCATGGGTGCCAGATTGCCATTAAATTCTGTCCTCTGTGCCCTATGCGCTGTAGCAAGTGTTCAGAACTTTCTATTAATAAGCTATGCTGATTACCCACTCTAAATTTTTAAATTTTATTTTTATTATGGATTTGGTGACTGTTCTTATAGCATTGTTCTGCTTTTCTGTTCTCTCTTGCATCTCTTATGTGACCCCTTCCTTAAGTGAAGTAAACTGCTCGCTACTTTTGAGCCTGATAGTCATCTGTCCCCTTTCTTCTCATCCCTAATTTAACCTTGAACGTAAACAGATTTTGGCATATAGAGTAAGGGTTATCAGGCAGAGGCTAACAACTTGACATAATAATTTCATCTATTTACATTCCCTTGTTTGGTCCGTCAGCAATATTGAATGTTTAGAGTAATGAGAAATTTAGACATTTACTGTGATCTTGAAATTTCCTGCTTTTATAATTTTGAGAAATAATGTTCAGATTCTTTCTTTACCTAGGTTGTCTGAATTACAATTTGAAATTGTTATAGAATCATGAAGCAGAACCCAAACTGCATTCGGTTAAAAATGAATACACGTGTGCTGCAGTGTTTTTATGCCATGTAGTTTAAAGTCCATAGATGTTTACATATGTATGGGTAACTATGTCAGGCAATAGTGTAAGGAAAAATGAGGTATTTGTGAACTGTTTCTAACTCCTTGTATGTTCTAAACCAAGGGGGCATTTATATTTAATATGACACTCGCTGTTGAGTTTTGATATATTACTGCATTTGGATTTTCATCTTTTTTGCTTTTTATATAAAAGTCTCACAGAAACAGACACTTCCAGTTGCTCCCAGAACTCGAACTTCTCAAGAAGAATTGCTTGCAGAAATGGTCCAGGGGCAAAGCAGGACCCCCAGAATAAATTCACCGATTAAAGAAGAGGAAACAAAAGGAGATAACACAGAAAAAAGTCAAGGTAATAATTTAAATGATACTTCATCCTTACACTGTTTTCATTCGGCATTAAATATTTTCCAGTGAGTGTTTATGAAATGTTAGTTATACTATGAGAAAAGTGCTCAGTAGACCCCAAAATAGAAAAAGGGACCATAAGGGAAATCTATACCTACACTTTTCAGAATTAAAAAAATATTATTATTAGGGAAATTTTTAATGTTCTCAAAAATGGAAAGAATAGTGCAATGAATTCCCATGGACCCAGTCTCTCAGCTTTAATAATTACCAGTATTTTGCCAGTCTTTGGAAAGCTACTCAAAGATGCATAGATACCTACATTCATCCTTTCGCTATTCCTTCGTTCTCTTGAACTTGGTCTTATCTTTAAATCTACCCTCTCTGAGTATCCTGTCTTTGACCTGCCAGATCTTCCTTATTGTCCCAGTGGTGCTGCTCTGTCGCCTTGTACCTGACATACTTCCAGCTGATCTTTCTGCTTCCTTTCTCTCAGAGACCCCACCCCCCACCCCCAACTCCTGCACAGACTCTCCTGGCTAAAGTGTGACTCTGACCATGTGACTCTTTGTGAGATGAGAACCTTTATAGTGTCTCCCCTGCTACGCATTGCCCAGGACTAATGCCATCAGCCTGGCCTTTAGGCAGCTCCATTATCTGGCCCCAGCCCTTCTCTACTGCCCTCCGGCCTGTTTTTATTCACATCAGGAAAGCTTCTAGTTTGTTTTTTTCCTCTTCTATTGAGATCTGGTTTAAAAAAAAAAACCTACCAAAACTGTATTTAATACTTTCCTAATGCCGGAGTGTATTTTTTCATTCCTCAGCTGTATCCTTTAAGTTATTCCAGGGTCATCTCAGATTTACTTATTTCACGAAGCCTTATGATTCCATCCTACATTTGTCTCTTCATTCTCTCTCTCTTTTTTTTTTTTTTAAAAAAGCCTTTGACTGTAGTGTGCAATTTGCTATGTCAGTGTTATGTGCAATTTCAATAAATGATGGACCTGAGAACAGGAAAACCCTCAAAACAGCCAGTAGATACTAATGGAAAGTTAAGTGGACCAGTTTCTGAAAAGCAATTGGAAACTGGGATTTGAGCTTCAGCAAGGGTAAGAATTTGCAATAGATTAAACCCCATCAAACTGGCTTGAATCTATGATTTCATGATGATATTTTTAAAAAGTAAACCCTTAATTGGTCCTTTTGGAGGATAATAGATACTAATTCATTGTTTTGAAAACCAGAGAAATAGTTATTGAGCATTTATGCTTTCTTCTGGGATGGTGCCACTGGGGAACGAAGTAGGACAGGAGTTAGTCCCTGTTGTTGTAAATGGAGTTTTACTGGAACCACGCCATGCCTGTTCATTTATATATTGTGTGTGCCTGCTTTTGTACTACAACCGCAGAATTGAGTAGTTGCAACAGACCATAAAACCCACACAACTTGAAATAGAAAATGTTTGCCACCCTTTGTGGTACAGTAGATGAAAGAAGCATCTCTTAAAATTCTAGGTAATACGTAATAACAAAATGATAGAGTAGATCCCCCCAACTTAACAGTAAATTAATGAATCTAGGAAATAATCATTAATGGCTCCTAAAACTTTTTTTTTTTTAAGTAAAAATCAGCCATTTGTTCCTCCTCTATGAAAGAATAAAACACTGTCTAAGTCTTGCCAAAGGACTTTAATGGGATTGATCAAGCCTCTGATCCGGCAGTCAGCTTGCAGAGGCCAGAGGAGCGTGTTGGTTGCTGCGCAGTGACTATGCAACATGCGGAGCATGGTGTCTGGGGCACTATGTAGGTCAGCCTGAGAATTCTAGATTAAAAGAATAAAAGGGGTGAGGTTAAGCTATAGTGTCTAGTACATACACTTGTGTGATAAGACCACAGACTAGATTTACTATAAAAAGCATGCAGTGGTTACTTTTGGAAAGGACCGACTAGGATGGAGCACATGGAGGGAGTCTTGTCAGGTGCTGACATAGTGCTAGTTTCTTGACCTGGTTGGTAATTGTAAGGATGTTTTGCCTTATAAACACTCATTAAGCTGTTGCTTTTGTGTGGTTTTCTGTATCATTGTTTTGTTTTAAAGTAAAAGGTTAAAAAAAATTGAGAAGGTACCAGGTGCTCGTACTGATGAGGACTACTAGTACTCTTACTGGTTTCATTTGTTCGCAAGTGCGAAGTGACCCCACAGTCATTGATCAGTGTGCTTGCTCACTGTTTTATAGCTTTGTGACAAATTTTTAAAAATCTAAATATGCACATGAATTGGCATGAGTTGTTGCTAGTGTTTTCTCATCTTCTTGGTCTCTGCATTTTTACTAGGCTAGCCACCTCACAGTATTTTGCTTTTTCTCTTTTTGTCTTGGAATAATCTGTCACCAGTAGACACCAGTCTTTTCCAGTTTTTTCAAAGACTTACCACAACAATAATTCTTGCTTTATTGATTATCTTTTTAATGTGTTTTCTATTTCATGGATTTCTGGTCTTATTTTTAATAGGTCTATTTATATTTTTTCTTACTTATTTTAGCCTTTTTTTAACATTTGTAAACATTTAAGCTATACATTTCTCTTGACATGCCGTTTTTGCTGCATGTCACAAGGTTAGATGTGTAATTTTTTCATTATCATTCTAATTATCTTTAATTCCCATTATGATTTCGTCTTTGACCCATAAGTTATTTGAAAATGCTTTTAATTTATAGTATAGGAAGCTTTGTTTTTTTGTCTTTAAATCTTTTTAAGTTATATGCTATGTGAGGAGGGTATAGCTCAGTGGTATCAAGGTCCTAGGTTCAATCCCCAGTACTTCCATTAAAATAAATAAATAAACCTATTACTGCCCCACCCCCCCATGTTTAAATTGTATACTGTGGACTTAGTTGCATTGTGGTCAGATAATGTGATCTATATAATACATATTTGAAAATGGTTGAGGCTTAAGATGATCATTTTGTACCTCTTCCATGTGTGTTTTGGAAGAAAGTGGACTCTAATTGTTGAATTGAGAATTTTGCATTTAGTAGATAAAGTTCTGCAGTTAATGTTGTTCATATCTTGACCTTGCTGAGTTTTTGGTCTGCTTGACTTAGTAATTGAGAGAGTTTTGAAATTGCCTATCAGGATGACAAATTTGTCTTAATTTCTCTGTACTTCTGTTAGATTTTGTTTCATTTATTAACCTAGGTGCATATATATTTAAATTGAATCAGGAAGGTACATTTTTCTGATGAGTTGAACCTTTCATTTCTATCATTCTCTCTACTAAATGATGCATTTATATTAAACTCAGTTTTGTCTGATATTACTATAGCTAGTTAGTATTTGCCTTATATTTTCAGTCTTCTCTGTCCTTATGCTCTAGGCATGTATATCTCAACTATCATAAAGCTAGATTATTGTTTTTAAATTCAATCTGAGCTTGCCTTTTATTGGAGAGTTTAAGCGATTCACATTTATGAGAATTATTGATGGAGTAGTTTCTGTCACCTTTGATTTGTACTTGCTTGCTTTCATTTTTTGCCTTTTTAAAGATTTTTTTTTATTACTGTTATAATTGTTGGTTGCCCAACTTTTTTTTTTTAATTACTTCAAACTCTTTCTGTTTTGGTTTTTTTTTTTTTTTCCTACTGGTTACCACTGAAATTTTACCACACAAATTTAATTGAATATTCCAAAAGTTAAGACTCTGACCTCATTCACATACTGTAAATGGACTTTAGAATACCTTAGCTCCAGTCTTTATTGTCTCCGACTTTACATTGTTTCCAGAGTTTCATTTTGGTCTTTTTTTAATGCATAACTTGGGCACCATTATTATTATTATTGTTATTTTTTGGCACCATTATTATTTTTGTTGTTGTTATTTAGTTTTTTTGTGTGTGAGAGCTGGTTGAATCGACTATTATTATTTTATCCAGGCAGTATTTGCTCAGATTTACCTCCATGTTTATTTTTTTGTTCTCAGATTTCTTGGATATTGTTTGGGAATGATCATTTTCCAGTATTTTGAAGTATTTTTGGAAACTTCTTTAGAACAGGTCTGTTGGTGGTAAATTTCCCAAGAGGCTATTTACCCACAGGCACGTTTTTTCTTTTGTTCAATTGCAGTAGTTTTGCTGCAAACCCAAATCTAGGTTAACAACAGTTGTTTCCTCTCCACACCCTGTTTGTATTATTCCATTGTCTTCTGTCTTCTAGTGTTGAGTGGACTTCCGTTTTTCTAATTGTCTACTGTTCCTTTGTAGGTGATCTGTCCTTTTTCTGGCTGCTTTCAAGATCTTCTCTTTGTCTTTGGTGTTCTGGAGTTCTGCTACAATGTGTCTAGGCATGGATTTCCTTTTATTTTTTTCTATTTGGTATATGTTGAATAAAATTTTATATTTAAAGTAAAATATTTTACAGTATGGAATATATGCTCCCAGTAGAAAATTTGGAAAAACAACAGATCATTCTTTGCTTCATTATTTTCCATACTGGTTCTTGCGGAGGCCACCACTTTTAAATGGTTCTGTTTATGATTTTCTTTTATTGTCTCTATGTCTGTAATAATATGCTTACACCATTGTTTTTTAATTCACCAACTATAGATGGTATCTTTTGACTTCTTGCTGTGATAAATCAGGATCTAACACACTTTTCCTTGCCTCTAAACCCATGTAATAAAATCACTATTTTTTACTTCATCTATTGATTACTTTTGTAATTTTAAGTAATGCACCTAAATACCTATTTCTTATTTGATTAGCTATATCTCAGTATATTTTGACTCCCGAAATATAAGGATATTTATGTCCTTTCATTCTTAGATATCTTTTCTCATCTACCCACCTTCTAAATTGTGTCATGTTTACTTTTATATTGCTGAAGAAGATTGAATTTACATTTTGTTCTCTTTATCTAGTTATGATTACCGTGCTTTGTAGATTGTAAAATTTGAGAACCAATATGCAGCATTTACATCATGAAGACTCTATAAACATTTCTCAGGGCCGAGTTTACAGCTTGTACGGTTCTTCATTTAGGAGTTCCCTAGAGTTTTTTTTTTCCCCTTGTGTACAGCGTTTTGTTTTTCTTAGAATCTTCTTTTTCCCCCCTGTTCTTCTTGCATTGCCTACCTGTATTATAGTGTGAAGGACTGTCATTTTATACTGATAAATCTTTGGGTTTCCCTTTTTTCTTAGGTGCCTTCTTGCTAGAGCCTCTGTCCTCTTCTGCTCATCTGACTGATTGCTCTAGATCTGCTTCAAGGCTGTCATTCCAGAATTTACTCCTCCCTGATTTTGCTCTGCATTTCCTGGATCCCACTTTATCTTTTCAGTATAGTCTTCCATTTTTGTCATCACGTCATAAAGAAACTTAAGAATAAATCTGGGAGATAAATTTTCTGAGTGCTTAGAAATGTAAAGTATTTGATTGATACTTTGACTTGGTACAGAATTCTAATCCTCAAAAGGTTGAGGGTGTGACTTTGGTATCTTGAGGCTTCTGATGTTCATGCTAAGAAGTTAATTCTTATTCCATTATAAATACGAGGGTTTTTTCCTCTGGAAATATTTAGGATTTTTCTCTAGGTTCTTCATGTCTCTGTAGAACATTGTTTTCAGTTTTCATTGTTCTCTTTTGAAAATTCTGTTAGTTGGATGATAAACTTCCTGCTTTGATTTTCAATCTTTTATTTTATCTCTCCTCATTTTTGACCCTTACTGGTTGGTTTCCTTCAGAGTCAGTTTTTGTTTGCTTTTTTGGCCTTTCACTTGCAGGCTCTTTTCAATAAGTCTGTGGACTCCTGGCGCCTAGTGTAGGAAGTGGCAGTACAAAGACTTACCTAGAGTCGTGGCGTGGGCTGTGAGCTTTCAGTGGGTTTTGCTTTAAATACAGCAGACAAGGAGCTGTAATTGGCCTTGAAATTGCAGATGCATTTCCCTGGGGGGAGCTTATACTCCCACTAGCTGCCTAGTCTCCCTGGATAATTTACTGAGTTTCTATAGAAAAGAATCTTTTTAGAAAAAGTTAAAAATTAAATCTTGTAAATGTCTGTGGCTATACCACTTGCAAAATCTTGTTTTCTGTTTCACATCTTTGTAGTCTTTGCTTATTGCTCCAGCTGCTCACAGTTGGTTGCCCCCTTGTTCTCTTCATCCAGATTAAATCTCTCAATATCTTCACACTATTAGCTCCCAGATTTGTATCTCTATCCTGGACCTTGTGCCAGAATTCCTAATTCCTGTCCAACTGCTTATTCTACATTTCTTCTGGATATGTAATAAATCCTTTTAAACTTGTCTAAAATCTACCTGCTAACAGTCCTGCCCTCCGATCTGCTCTCCCTGCAGTCGCACTTCATTTTAGTTAATGGCAGCTCCACCTTTCCAGTTGCTCAGGCCAGAAACCTAGTGACACTGTTCTTTCTTTCAAACTTACTGCCTTCTTTTTCTTTCCTCTCTCTCTCCTTTCCTCCTTCCTTCTCTCTCTCAGCCTCTCTCCCTCCTTCCTCCTCTAGCAAATCCTGTCAGCCTCAACCTTTGGAGGCTATTAAAATTCACCACCTCTTTTCACTTTTGCCACTTTTATCCTAGTCTAAGCCGTCATCTGTGACTTTAGTTGATTATTACAATTGTGTCCTTACTGATCTACTTTCAAACTTCCCCTTCTGCAGTCTTTTCCACGTAGCAGCAGAATGATCCTTTTAAACCATAAATGAGATCACAGCGCTCCCCTATTCAGAACCCTCTGAAGGCTCCCTGTTATAATCCAGGTTAAAAAAAAAGCCCTCCCTGATTTCTTCATCTACCACCACTCCCTGCTTCCAGTTTGTTCTCCTTGCTTGTCCCGACATACTTGGTGTTTCTCCTTCGGAGCTCAAGGAAGAGCGTGTCTGAGCTGCTTTTGCCCTTTCCCTGGAATGTTTTCTTCCAGCTTTCCGCATAGCTTGCTCATCTCTGTGAGGCCTTTCCCAGCCCTCACCCCACTTCCCTAACCCACTTTACTGAAGCTTTATTTTTCTCCATAGATCTTATTACTATCTAATAATATTTCATATTTTCATAGTTTAGATATTTTTATCTGGACTCAGGGCTTTAAATATTTTCAACGTAAAATGCAGTTTTGTTTTGTTTTGAGATTTATCTCCTTACCCTCATCAGCAGAATATAAGCTCTGACCAGGGTTTCGTGTGTGTGTGTTGTTAATTGCTGTGATTGAGTACCCAAAACAGTGCCTGGCATACAGTAGGAGCTTAGTGAATATTTGTTGTCTTAATGAACGTGTCACTCCCACCTTGCATCTCACTTGCAGTTTTCCCAGTGTCTTTTTTGTCTTTTCTGCTTGGCTTCAGCCAGTATTTGTGCATATATTTTCTGTTTTGTAGAGGTGGTTGAAATCTGCAATGATCCCTTCCTTAACCCCCACTCGCTAAGTCAGGAATCTCTGTATTTCTAACCATGGAGTTATTTTGTATACCAAAATCAATTTGGAGTGTGTGCACTCAGTGTATAGTTTTTGTTTACATACACACAGAATGTGTAACAACAGAACTATAGGGAGTGTGATATTTCCTTCCACCTTAGTGGAGGAAGTGGATTATCATCTTAGAAACCCAGTTTGTAATCCACTACTATGTATTGTTAAGGATTTGTACCCTTTTTAAGTTCTCTACTGCATTATCATGAACGCTCCAGAAGGAGATGCTATGAATACATAAACTTAATGTATCATTTTGGACTGGAAGCATTTTGAAAGACTTAGTAAAGAGAAGTTTTTATATTCAGAGAAAACAAGGAAAATCCCCCCTTTATTCCGCCCATTGTCTTCCTCAAAGGTAAGCACTGCGCTTGCAGATTGGTGTCTGTCTGTCATCCTTGACATTTAAAAAAATATGCATGTGCATGTCCATTCTTTCTGTACAAACTAGAATTGTATATGTATTATATGCACAGAAATATGTATATGTAAAAAAGGACTTATTCCACATGGATTTCTCTGTGACATGTTTTGTCCATGTAATGTGTCATAGAGAGATACTTAACATGGTGATTATGAATTTGGGCTCAGGGAGCCAGGCTGCTTGGGTGTTAAACAAGGCTTTGCCACTTACTAGCTGACCTTAACCTTTCTGTGCTCTGGTTTCCTAAGAATATGTTCACTTTCTCTGCTGGTGGATATTTATGTTGGAATCTGTGGAAGGGTATTTGCTTATTTTGCATTCTAAAGTTGGGCAGGGCATAATGGGTGAATGACAGGGAGTCTCAGATGGGCTCTTTTTAGGCATCTTGTTTCTTGTGACTGGCTCATCCTGTCAGACCAATTTCCCTGCTTTTCTCATTGAAGTTGTGTTTGCTGCCCTCTAGTGAACCAGTTGGTTTGCAGGTGGTTAACGTCTGAGAATGTGTTGCTCTTCCTGTCTGCTGTATCTGTCTTCTGTCAGGTCAGCTAGTACTCTTAAAAACTTCCATGTGAATCCAAAGCCTTGTAAATTATGAAAATTATTTTCTGTCTAAAGATTTTGAACAGTAGGTTAATTTTATAGATACAGTGAAGAAGTGAATAAAGATTCTTATATAAAGTTCAGCACTTTTTCCTTATTCTGTTACTGTGAATGACACCTATTTAACTGGGAAGCCAAGGGCTACAATTCTTTGAAGAATTCTTTTGGAGAGGCTGTGGGGAGTCGTGTCTGCCACCTTGCATCCTTACATTTTGCGCACCTTCTTTGTTGCTCAGTGAGTAAACCAAGGTAAAAAGAACGTTTCTCAAATTAAAGCTCTGGAGGGACATTCTGTGTTCTTGAATTGGAAGACTTTAATATTGTTAAGATGGTGATAACTCCCCAAATAGGACTTTGAATTCAACTCAGTCTCTCTTAATATTTCTGCTGGCCTTTTTGCAAGTTGGCAAGCTGATTGTTAAATTCACATAGAAATTAAAAAGGCTTGGAATAGCTGAAACTGTTGAAAAATAGTAAAGTTGAAGGACTTACATTTTGCAATTTCAAAACTTAACTGCAGAGCTAATCAAGACTGGCACTGGCATATAGACCAATGGAGTCAAATTGAGAATCCAGAAGTTAACCAATATGCTTATGATCAGTTGATTTTCAACAAAGATTCAAAGACAATTCATTGGGGAAAGAATAGTCTTTTCAACAAATGTTGCGGGACAGCTGGACATCCATATGCAGAAGTACGGAGTTGGACCCTTACCTTACACCACAAATAAAAATTAGCTCAAAATGGATTAAAGACCTAAATGTAAGAACTAGAATTACAAAACTCTTAAGAGAAAAAATAGGTGTAACTCTAAATGAGCTTGGATTAGGCAGTGGTTTCTTACATACAGCACCAAAAGCCCAAATAGCCAAAGAAAAAGATAAATTGGACTTTGTCAAAGTTAAAAACTTTTATGTTTCAAAGGATACTATCTCGAGAATGTAAAGACGGCCCACAGAATGGGAGCAGATCACCTATCTAATAATGATCTAGTATCAAACCAAGGCCAGGTCCTCCTTTTCCTGGTCTTTAAATTCTCACTATATCTTACATCAGTACAGTTGAATTCCGTTATTACTACATAAATTTTTAAAGAGGTTTGTCTGTGATCATGGGTCTAGTTACCCTCCCTGCCTTCTCCCTACAAAGAAAATTGACAAATACTGTCCTGTTAGTGTTTTCAAAGGGAAATGAAACTCAAGATACTAGATAAAACAATTTTAAAATAATCTGAAGCTTGAAAATTATGGGTAACTGAAAGGGGCAAAAGTACATTAAGTTCACATTATATTGAAGTATAAAAAGTACTTCGTGTTAAGTTGTTTAATTTATGCTTCACATCTTCTGTGCTCCTTCCCATATGAAGTAAATAATAGAAGATTCTTTGTGTGTCATGTCTGCTTCCAGCCAATCAGAAGCCAGATTCTGAGTGTAATAATGGGGTTTATTGTTCGGAGAGGAGCTATATAAGGAGGACTTGACAGGATACAGGCAGCTGCGTGTTAGGGTTTCTTAGTTGTAGCAAAGAAAATGTTGGTCTGGTTTGTTTAGCATTTTCAGATTTACTTTTGAGTTCTGACTCCAGAAATGTACAATCCTATCTTTTCAGTTACAGGTTTTAAAATGTTATTTACTCTTAATACTTCTTAAACTAACAGCCTTGATGACTGCTTTTGCTTTTGATGAAACAATTTAATGGGCTGTGAAAGAACAATTACCAAATATTAAGAGGGAGAGAGAATTTTATGAAAATGTCTTCAAGGTTTCCATCACCATCTTTACCGACTTTCTTTTCACCTGGGCCAGTTGACTTAGGTTCTGTAACAAGTTCCTCTTGTTCACTGAACGAGCTAGACAATATTTCCCGTCTTTTACGGAAAATATCAACTGATATCAATGAAATAAAAGGAATGAAAGCAGCAATTTTAACAATGGAAGCAAATGTTTTTGATCTGAATGTTAGAGTGCTACAGAATGAAGCAAAAATTTCATCTTTGGAGGTTAAAATGAATGAATATTCAGCATTAGCATCTGAATGCAACAGACAGTTTGAAGGTCTTCAAGAGGAAGGTTTTGAATCACAGTCAAGGACTACTGATGTAAAAATAATTGGCTTCCTTAGAAACATTGAGAAAGGTAAAATCTGAGTATGTGGTATCATGTAACTCGACTGAGTTTTCATATGGAGGCAGCAAATCACAAAGAACTTGACTTTTTCATGAACACTTAATGACAAAGTCAGACTCTTCTATATGATTTAACTTAGAAGCCTAAAACTTAGAATTCCATACTTTTTAGTATAACTCTGTAAAATGATGTTTTGGAAAGAGATGAGTATAGAGAGATGAAACAGAATTCTAAGTGTGAGAGAATGGTCCTCTTCCGTGTACCTGTCTTGTGAAAATACTTTAAAATGTATGATTCTTTCATTGTTCACTGTTTATATGTTAGAGACCTGTTAGTATCTCAGTCGGAAGAGCGTACTTCCTGTAACCTGATGACATGTCAGTTTCCCAAGCTGTCCTGCAGGAATACGGCTGGACCAGATGACACCTGTGTTTCTGGTCAGCTCTTCTGGATTGATTGTGTTTTTACCGTGATAATTTTGGAAGGAATTAAGTTTCTAAGTTCTTGTTTTTGTTTTTTTGGCATGCCATGAAAGAGTAATGTAATATAACTTCTATTCTAAAAGAAAATAGCTGATAAAAATTTGAACTGATCATAGCTTTTAAAATTAAAAAGACTTTTTAAATGAAACATGGTAGTTGGTAAGCAGTTGCCGACTCACATGTTTGCACTGAGTGAGCAGACTTTCCTTATGAAACTGCCGGTAATAGATACACTAAAAACTGGCATTACTGATATTTCAGTATTTGAAACCCGATCAGTTACATCCCTCTGTACACTGCACTGTAACACATCTGTTTTAAATCAGCAAGTGAGCACTTAATACCTGGTGAGCACTGGGCTAGGGAGGCTCAGAGAAGTGTGACATCCTGCCATCAGACTGAAAGTAGACAAATCAGTGATATGTCACTGTTTTGTTTTGCGGTTTAACTCTGAGGGAAGTATGCACCTGTTTAAGAAATTACACACACTCCAGCTGAGCATCGCTTCTTACAGGAGATCCCAGTGATTGTTTCCGTGCTTTGCTGGGGTAGGACCTGGACAGTAGAGCTTGAGCATCTACTTACTTCTTCGTTTACTCTCCTTGTATCCATTCCAGGCCCATGGTTTGCCTTTTGAGAACTGTGTCCAGCAACTCGGGTGTTACTTTGCAGTTCTGCGGGTAGAAGACTGACTTGTCATAGTGAGAGCCCAGGCGATAGAGGGAGATACTTCTTATGTTGACCGTGCTGTTGGCCGTCGCTTGTCTCCCAGGGCACGTGCTGAGGGTCCATGCAGTACCTCCCATCAGCTTTTGTACTTTTAACCTTTATCACCAGGCTTTACCTCCAAGAAAACGAGCTTCCAAACTGGGAAAACCACTGCCACTTTTGGTTTAACCTGAGTATACAGGTTTTTGTCTTACAGACCTTTGGTCTATAATTATTATTAAATTGTATTGTTGAAGCTTTTAACTATTTTTAAGACTTTCAATTAGGAACCTAGAAAGATTATTTTAGGCTTAATTTCTAAGAAGCACACATGCTGACATTATTTGTTTTTTAAGCTTAGTGAAGTTTTTAAATTTATATTCCAGGAACTCAACAGAAGCAGTTGTTATCTCGACTGCAGATTGACCCAGTGATGGCAGAAACTCTGCAGATCAGTCAAGGTTGGTAATAATCTTAAATTTTCATTGTAATGTAGCATTTTTCAGTTGCTATTTCCATTCCTTACACCTCATTTAATGTATCATGTATCTCTTAGATCCTGCCCTAAGATCCTATATTTAGATCTGAAAATATTTTAGGGCCAGGAGACAAGATGTGCATTTTCTTCATGCTGTATGGTGTTTGTGTTTTTCACCTCATTCAGAAACTTTCTTCCTTTGATGCCATTTCACCCAGGTCCCTGGAAACTGTTGGCTGCTCATTCCCCTGCTCCAGGGACCACGTGAGTCCCTCCCCTGCTCTCCATCTGAATTTTGCATTGCCCTGAGCTGCTTTAGTGTCCTCCAGCCTGTTCAACCTTATCCTCACTTTCACTTCTCTTCAGGATCTCATGGCTATCCCTAGAGTTGCCCTTAGAGCCACTGTAACTTACTGTTTACCTGTCTCCCCCACCCTCAGCACCCACAGACACACATACCGCAGGCTACCTCAGGGCAGGGGCAAATGCCTTGTTTCCCTGTGTTCTCAGTGCCTGGTGCCTGCCAGCTGCATGTTCAGTGCCTCGTAACTGTCTGCTAATGGAGGGAGCCATTGGATCCCAGCAGGCTTAAAATTCAGGTCTTACTTTCTCTGCATCCTTCTGTCTCCCCTAAACCTGCCCAGTGTCAGAAACTCTGGTTCCTTGACCCCTCCATACTGGCTCCTAACTGAATTTTCTTCACCCACGTTCAGGATTCCACAGTCAGCAGCTGTGTTCCCTGACCCTCCCCGGCCCTCTGTCTCAGAAGGGTTTACTTTCTCTCTTAGGGCTACCTTCTACCCAGATACCAGACCCTGCCTGCCCTGCTGATGGACGTTCTGGTGTTGCTACGCTCCTTCGCTTCAGTCTCTGCCTCTCTTCTGGCTTCTCCCTTCTGTCTGTTAAAGTGCTTGAGATAGTCTCCACCCTTGATTTGCCCTCTCGTCTGCCAGCATTTCATCCTGCTTTCTACATAAGAGTGTCTTCTTTCAGGGTGTTTGACTGCTAAGGTCTCTGTGTGTTGTATTTGCACATTCTTTTTGTTTCCTTTAGTCATCTTTATCCATGGTGCACATACAGTTTGAAGCGTCAAGTATTTCTCTGAGGTTTATGAATGAGTATATCCTTTGCTTACCTCCTGTCATGTTTTTTATTTCTCTGAGCCCTTTTATTACCTTTATTTATTTCCTAACATACTGATTTTGTTTCATATATACAGTACTTCCTTTTATTTCTCTGAAGATACTAAAAGTAGTTTTGGACATTTCCCCTGTCCCTCCTTGGTCTTGTTTTCTCCAAGCTGTTTGGAAAAACTGTCTTTCATGACAGAGGTTTCCCTCTGACGTCTGGGCAGCCTTGGCTGACTTACGTGTAAGAGTGGGGCACTTAAAAAGCTGATTGGCCTCCTGGGTTTACTAGTTGGGGAGGGGGAGGGGCTTTTGACTTCTTACTTGCGTGTGGATCCTGCAGCGGCGAGTGATTTGTGTTGCCTGTCTAGTCTGGGGGCACCATGATGTCAGTGTCTTTGGGTTTTTCCTCTTAGGCTGGTTAGCTTCTCCAAAGAAAGATCTTTCAAGAAATGGATTGGTCGCCAGGGTTCTGGAAGCTAAGTGGGGACAAGGGGCTGAGCAGAGAACCTCAGCGTTAATTACTGTGTAATGTTTACTTAACACCCTCCTCCCACCCGTGTTCAGAATGGTACTTCTTTCAACATGGCTGGCATCTGTTAGTCCAGAAACCCTCTGTTTTTACCTTTTCAAGAGTCTGAAGCTCCATTTCTCTCAAGGGAGAAAATGGTCAAAGGTTATCAGGAAATGTAACTGCTTTTTAAAGTTTTCATATTGTACAGTTGGCTTATTTTATTACAACACGTTTCCATCAGAGACCGCGATGCTTCGTCTGTAAGCCTCTCCAGCAATGACCAGCAGGAAAGCACATCTCCGCTTGTTCCAAACACGCCTCAGTACAGAGGTGGGGGAAGGGTGTGCGTCAGAAAAGAGGGAAACAGATGGAGGTTAGGAGGAACCAACTGCTTCTGAAATGGATGCTTGACCCCACTTTTGTGTCCTTTCTCCCCAGCCTCTTCCCAGGGGTCCCCGATCCACGCAACATTGCTTCATTGTTGGCTTAAGACTCAGCTTTTGGAGATCTACTAAGTTAGTTTTCCACTTTCAAAATGTGGTTATCTTTTTTACAATGATTTTCTTTGGGAGATTTTTAAAAAATTAATCCTTTATTGACATTTTATTGGAGTTTCAGGAGGAAACAGTACGTGGGTTCAGCCTGTGGTCTTTACCCAGAAGATGTCACTAACTCTCCCGTCTGTCTGCTTCTCCTTGACCTAGGCTGCTAACAAGAGTCTTGCAGAGGTGACCAGGCTCGTGTGGAGCGTGAAGCTCTGTTTTCCACGCACACATCTCTAAATTCTGTGGCGTGTGACACTTGCATTCCAGCGTTTTCTTCCATCTCTGGTCCTTTGGCTTCCAGGACTTCATTCTCTATTTTTCTACTAATTCCTTTTCATTCTCCTTCAACTCCCCTCTTCCTCTGCTACGCCTTAAACTGTTTACTTTACCCTGTGACCTGCCCTCAGCATGGACTTTCCTCTCTTCTGTATTCTCCTAAGATGCACAGTAGTAGAAGTGCTTTGCCTTGAAAAGTACAGGGCGGTGAGGAGGGGCAGCAGCCCTCGGACTAAACTCAGGACCCTGCCTTTGCCAGCTGTGAGAACTCAGTAAATCAATTAAGAACGCTGAACTGCATCTCGGTTGTCTGTGACCTGGAGGAAAGTCTGCTTCCTGGGCTCCCCGTGAGGATTCAGTGAGAAGACGGCAGCACTGAATATGTACAGATTATTAAATGTTCTCATTTCACCTTCCGTTTTGACTCTGCTTCTCTTATTTCTCTCTCCCTCCTAATGATCAAATCTGAATTTTCAACTTCTTCCTAAACATCCGAGAGCCTCACAAAGACCTCAAAACAAATAAATCTAAAATTGGAATTTATCTTTGTCCCCTTTTAAACCTGTTCTTTCTGTTGTTCTGAATCAGGTTTCTCCTCTTCCTCTGTCTTTACCATTTGTCCTGCCCTTGCAGGGGAAGGCAGGTCTGCCTCCTGTCTGGTCTGTAGTCAGAAATGAACCTGATCTTTCTGCCAGTGCTGATGTGAGTGTGGAATGTGTCTCCCTCCTGCGTGTGTGAGAAGAGGACAGGGGGTGAGAATTTTGTATCTCAGAGTCTCACCATCTCTCCTGGGCAGCAGCCTCAACTGAGATCTGGGACTCCAGTCCATTCTTACCACCATCTGTTTTTCTAAAAACCAGTTTGCTCTTTCGTGTCACTTCCCTACTTAGAAACCTCTCTTGATTACTTTTTACTTCTAGACCAGAATCCAAACTCATTGACACATACAAGATCCTTTAGGCTTCCTCCTCCTCGTCACTTACCACCTCAGCCCACCACACACCCTTCCAGCGGCACCACGTGTCTCTCTGTCTTCAGTTCCTTGTGCCTTAGGAAGCCCCTCCTGTCTCCATTGCCTCTGCCTGAAAAATGCTCTGTTTATTCTCCAGCTCTCCCTCCTAGTTTATTCCTGCTCATTCCTTTAATACCTGTTACAGATGCTCATCCTCTGTAAGCTTTTCCTTGATTCCCAGCTGGAGTAGGTTGCTTTGTATTCATGCCTTTTTTGGATCACCTTTTGGGGCACGTTCTTTTGAAATTGTGTATACATCTGTTTCTCTATTTTTTTTCTTTGTGTTCTTAGCACAGTGCTCTCAAGTGTTCAGTTTGTTCAGTGAATGAACATGAATAAATATCCTGTGAATTTTGGTCTCTGTTATTTGCCTGTTAATTTTAAGAGAAGTACTCTCATTCACTTTAGCCAGCGGATTGCCTGTAGATAGGTTAGCCATCTCCATCGTGGGCTCCAGCTCTCAGTGTATTCTGTGAAGTAGTTGAGCTTAAGAACCATATTGTAGATGGTGTGACCTGTGGCTGCTTGCATTAAAGATCAGTGTTTTCCTTGCTGTGTTTTTACCAGAGCCCATTCCTCTTAAAATCCCTTTAAAAGTAGTCATTCTGCAGCTAGGCAGAACGTTCGCCAGTGGAGTTCTTTTCATCAGGATGTGTTTCCTCTGTAAATGGTACCATGCAGAATGAACAGAACAGATTTCAGACAGATTTTTTAAAGCAGTCTTTATATCATAATTCTAGGGCACATTAGGACTCTTCGTTCTTTGTTTTTAGAAAATATTGTTGGACTTAAAGTGAGTTTATATTGTTAATAATATCCGATTAGATGCCTCATGGAAGATTCTTTTATACTGTAGGCAGGAAGCATTCACTAGAATCCCTTGGTAATGTGTTGTATGAGGAGAGGAATACTTGACTTCTTTGAAAAGATGTTTGGCAACAAATTGTAGCCTTATTCCTGAGTAGAACCATTGTAATTTTTCTTTGAAAATAATTACAAATATGTAAGATTGACATTCTTCTCACGTGTGTTGTGTTGGGAATGCAAGCTATATTCAAAAGTAAACATTTGTGGCCAATTTTTTTGGCTCAGATTACTATGACATGGAATCCATGGTCCATGCAGACACAAGATCATTTATTCTGAAGAAGCCAAAGCTGTCTGAGGAGATAGTAGTGGCACCAAACCAAGAGTCGGGGATGAAGACCGCAGATACCCTTCGGGTACTGACAGGACACCTTATGCAGACACGGTAGATGGTTTCTTTTTCTTGCGTAGCTAACTCGTGTTGACTAGATCGTGGAGGTTAACCGTTAGTCCCCAGCCCCCCCCCCATCCTAGCCCCCAGTTTAGAGTGCTTTACTGATACAATGGTTAGACCCTGAATCATAAGGCAAATCCAGTTTTCAAAAATTCCAGTTCATCTTTCTTGTTCAGATATGCATTATCCTACAGATAAGTCAGTATATGATTTAATTCTGTTAATAAGATTCTTTATGCACATCCAAGAAATTTTAAAAGCCAGGTGATCAAAGTCAGAAAATCTCACCAGAGCTAGCAGATTGGATTGGGGTGATTATTGCCTTGGATAATGGACTAAATGTTCTGTAAAGGAACAAACATACGGGTAATGAAGTTAGTATCAATATAGAACTGCTGGCTGTTGTGTTCTGAGCATAGGTAGATGCCGACTTTTCAGTTTATTTCCATGTGACCCTCTAAGGGTCAGTTGGACGCCAGGGGTCAGGGTTGAGGGGAGACTGCCCCTAGAGCAGCCTGGAGGGTCGCTGGTGTTGGGCTGCAGTGCTCGGCTGTAGCCCTTGCGTGTGTGCAGGAATCCTCCAGTGCTGTACCTGGAAGTCCTACCAAGTCGTCTTGGTTAATGAACAAACTGCAAAGCGAGTAAGGGAGCAATAGTTCTGTTGAAGGGCATGCTAGGAGGCTCAGCTTTTTGTGCGTTTCCCTAATTCTATGGTATTTTCTATCTGTCTGGCAGAGATCTTGTACAACCAGATAAACCTGCAAGTCCCAAGTTTATAGTGACGCTGGATGGTGTCCCCAGCCCCCCAGGATACATGTCAGATCAAGAGGAGGACATGAGCTTTGAAGGAATGAGACCCGCACACCACAGCGCAGCCTCACACGAGGGACTCGCGGGGCTCCTCCACCCGCAGCAGTGGCGCTTGCTGAGCAGGCAGCTTGAGGACCCAGATGGTAGCTTTTCAAACGGTGTGTGGGGAGCTCAGACTTGCCTTCTCAGGGTGCTGTCACTGTGGAGGGCGTCTCTGACATCCTTGGATGAATGTTGGTTGGAGGCCTTGCTTTTATTTGTTTGTAACTTAGTAGTGGCCTTTTTCTGTTTTCAGACAAAATGACCAGTTAAGTCTGAGACTGTCCCTCCGTGTATGTTTCGTAGGCAGGCTGTTACTCCAGGGCTAAGATGGAGTTCAGCCGTGGGAGCCAGAAAACACCTCTGCAGGGCGCTTGTTGCAGGACGGGCTGTCGTTCTCCAGGCCTTGTTGACCGTTTCCCCCTTTGGGAACTATACTTGCTGCTCTCCCCTCATAGCAGCAGCCGTCTCTCTTGTAATTTACATGACAGGAAATCCACTTGGATTTTGATGCTGTTTCTACTTTAGTGAAACTCTCTTGAAAGGAGTTTCTCACCTAATCTGTCAAAATACATCTTGAAAGCTTAGAGAAGAAGTTATGTTTAAATTAATTAATATTGAGACATAGTAGTTAGTGGAAATCAGATGAATTCAGTTCAGATAGCAGCATATTTTTAGGCAGATGAACATTTCTTATCACTGGTTATTTTCATTCATGATACAGAATGATAATCGTGCTCCTCATAGCTTGTAAAAATTTTAAGAAACATTTGTTGGCAGGGGAGACAATTACTGAATCTTAAAATGAGCAGTATCAAAAAAAAAAAGCAGTAATGGGTTTTGAAATTTTTCCAAAGTAATCCTCCTCTTGGCAGAGATGAAAAGGTATTGAGTACTTTTTCAGGAACTAGAAATATAATAGCCTTTAGAGAGGGATCGAGAGTGATGGAGACACTGCTGTTGTCTTGAACAAGTGCCTTTTCTGCTGAGTCTGTGGTGCAGTGTCATGGTTTTGCCTGGTGGGGGGAGTTGAACATCTGACCCTATCGAAGAAAAATTTTAAATGATAACTGAGGTGGTCAGAACGGCAGTGATCAGGCAGTGCAGGTTCCTTGCCTGGTGTTTTTGTCTAAAACAAGAGAAGGTTCTAGTGTTTTCGTTTCTTTGTTTTTCAATTTAGCGGTTTAATTTTTGATACGGTATCATTCATTTAAATGTAGATGTCCAAGTTAGGCATCATTGGTATGTGTGTCACAGCCGTGGGTGGCACTCTAAGTAACGTGTTAGTAAGCGTTTTTGCCTGGGTGACACCGGTGCTCTGGCTGTTACGGAGACGGCTGACGAGCGGTGAACCCTTACTGCTGTTTTGTGTTCCACTGCTGCTCAGAGGTGAAGCTTCGTAGTAGTTAGGACGGAAGTGAGGCTGGAGAGAGTCCACAAAGAGGCTCTGGCCTCTCCTGCTCTCCCCCTCCAAACAGGGAGTTTGAAACTTTGTAATTGCTTTTGATGGCTTTTTGTCCAGTGTCTGAAGGATGTTACCAACAGCAGCATCCATTTTAAGCCCCTCCCAGTATGGCAGCACACATTTTATAGCTTGCAAAAAAAAGTGAACTTGCCTCTCTAAAGGAAGAATTTTAATAGCATATGAAGTAAATGTTGGGGAAGACCAGAGTTGTGACCTTCGAATGTGTGACTTAATCTTTCCATCAGAGCAGGTTTCCTTGAACAGTGTTAACTCCTTTCATCTTGCTCATGAGATGAGGTTTTCCTCCCTTTTCTAGCCACCTCGCTCTTGGGTGTTCTGTTAGCTTCTTCACTTGGTCTGGGTTCTTAAGTATATACCAGAGTCTAAAGTAAGTCCTTTTCTTGTTTGTTTTTTTTTAAAGTAAGTTCTTTAGAAGGAGAGGGTAAGACACGTTTCTCTGCAGGAATGACACAAAAAACATTTAAAACTGGGGGGAACTGCTCCTTCCAGCCCTGTCACATTTTGAGGTTTATATATATGTCTGTATCCTGGAGCTGAGTAATGACCCACACTGTTTTTAAAGTAGCATGGAGCTTTGTGCCAGGCGTGGTCCCAATAGCGCTTTGATGATGCTCCTGTCTGGGCCTTAGGGCTGGATTTGTGTGCCTTGTTCTTCATCGTGAACACTGAGGTGGGGTCACTGAAATGATAAGAACTCCTAATACTGGCTGTTGCAGTGTTTGGTTTTGATTGGTTGCTTTCTTGTTTCCATTGAACCATGAGACCCTAAGGAAGACGTTATTTTCTCTTTGTGTAGATGAGGAAGCAGAAGTTCAGGGATGTTAGCTAACACTCACCCGAAGTGTCCAGCTCAGCCAGTAAGTGAGAGAGCCGACTTGAACTGCCTGACCTCAGGCGAGAGGACTGCAGGGATGTGGTTGAAGTGATACTTGCTTTCATAAACATGAGTATGAACTGTAATGTGTAACGCCTGTGGTGGGTGTCTTGGGCCAGAAGTTGGCAGCCTTCATTATAGCCTTCAGGTGTAATTTTGTTTCATTTAAAATAAAATGTGTTTTAAATTTCAATTAACTGGCCGGTGTTTAAAATTTAGATGTCATATAAAAAGGTTTTTGGCTTTCTGAATTGGGAGACAGCCTTGCAGCACGAGTCACTCTCCTATGTCATAGTTGTTGACATTGGCCTTGTGAGTGGAGTGGCCTGAGCACGCTGCGTGGGACGCAGGCTTGCTCTCCAGTTTGCTCCTCCTCACCTTTGTATCTTCCACGAGGCTTTCTGCCGTTTGATCACCTCACCCTCAGTCTGCCTCACTCTGTTAGCTGATCTGCTGGGCCTCTGTAGGTAATGACATTTGTGACTTTAGGCAAAAATCTTTTCCTTCTTTTGTAGACATTGATGTAACTTGTCTCCCAGACTCTCAAAACGGCTTGTACCTCAGTGAGTGGGAGCACTTTTGTGTCTGGACACTTATCATCTTGCCTGAATATGAGAATTAGTTCACATTTTTAATCACCCGATGTTCTCAGTTCACGGTTCATCTTACTGGCTTCCTACTTCACATTCTTTCCTCTCTTTTGTATTTAATTCAGGTGAAATAGTTTTGGGAATTGGAATTTCTTTGGTGAGAACTTTGGCTGTAGTTCAGCGTCACTGTCCACATGACCCTTCACAGTGAGGATGGCAGTCCACTTCCTCGTCGTCTCTTACGGGATTCTAATGTCTGTGTTAGTCATGTTATTTGAACTCGTTTATTTTGTGTAACTGTAGACATAGAAGAACGTAAGATTTTAAGACTGGGTTTTGCAGGAAATTTATTAAAGGTGCCACGTCCTGAATTGATCATAATTAATGAGATGCGTTTAATTCCTTTCCCTTCATAGCTGAGATGAGTGAACTGAGTGTGGCGCAGAAACCAGAAAAACTTCTGGAGCGCTGCAAGTACTGGCCGGCCTGTAAGAACGGGGACGAGTGTGCCTACCATCACCCCATTTCACCGTGCAAGTGAGTAGCAGCGGACAGGTTCTGGTTTTCAGGTTAACTGCTAGATACAGCTCACTTGGTTTTTTCTTTTCTGTGGACAAGTTTTAATAGCGAGATGCATCAGGGGCACTCACTGTGGCCCTTGCAAGACCGCACACTCTCGTGTGTGTGTGAGAGATTTGGTGCGGGAGGTGGGAGGAGGCTGCTTTGTGCCTCAGTCCTATGAGGTACTGAAATTTTGGGGTCTCCTTAAGGATTCTGTGCATTTAAGGAGATGAGTATATAATATCCCCCCCAGTTTGTATGTATTGTGTTCACACACAGATTTTAAGGCATTGGGGGAAAAATTAGTTATAATGAGAAAACATTTTAGACTTGAGTACAATTTTTCCTTGCCAGCTGGCTGGTCCATTGGAATGAGTTTTGAGGAATGGCTTTTAGATACTGTTTTCATCCTATAGGTGGAATCTGTGCATGTTTTAACTTCTTTAAGGAAATTCTGATGTGAGAATTATGTGGATGTGCAGACAGGGAGACCATGGGATGAGTCTGTCTTTTTTTTGTAGTATGGTGCCTTGCCAACATGTATTGTGCTCACTATATTGAGTTTACTCCATAAAATATTACAAACATAGACCTTATTATAGAGTAAGTGGTGTTCCTTATCACCAAAATCCCTTCTAACTTTTGGGTTGAAAATCTGTTACTACCCCAGGCTTTGGAATAGACAGGTATGTCCTATTTTGATATCTGGCCTCATTTAAAAATGGAATTTCCTTTTTTTCCTATTCTGTTTCTCAAAATAAGTACTGATGAAATAGGACACTCTACAAAAACAGTGGGTACTGCACTGAGAAGATTGAATGTGAATAATGTTTTTGTTTTGTAGAGCCTTCCCCAATTGTAAGTTTGCTGAAAAATGTTTGTTTGTTCATCCAAATTGTAAATATGATGCAAAATGTACTAAACCAGATTGTCCCTTCACTCACATGAGTAGAAGAATTCCAGTACTGTCTCCAAAACCAGGTTAGTGACTTTTTGTACTACTATGACTGGGTAAAAAATGGAAAATGATGTTTTTTGACTATAAACTGAAATAAAAGAAAAACAAGGAATAGTTGTAGAAATCACTGTGCCCGAATCAGTCAGTCCAGCCCATCTTGAAAGAGGTGTGCCCATCCTGTAGTATTATAAAGTGTTTTATCTTGACTGACTATGCAAATCTCCTCATTGTATTTTAAAGTGGTTACCATTAAAACATCAGCAGATTGCATTAAAAATCATATTCCTAAATAAATTTGATCTTTATCCTTATTTTTGTCAGCAGTTACACCACCAGCACCACCTTCTAGTAGTCAGCTCTGCCGTTACTTCCCTGCTTGTAAGAAAATGGAATGTCCCTTCTATCATCCAAAAGTAAGAACTTTGATTTTCAAAAAATGAATTTAGTGATAACTTCTCAATTCTGAGACTTGTAAAGATCACTAGCAAACTAAATGTCTTCCTCCCCTGCCCCACCCCCCAGCTTAACTTTTTTTTTGGTTAGAGTTAACTTTATGGTCTTTAAGACCTTTAAATTCCTCCTTAATTGTCCCTGAGCCCGGGTCTGGGCCCCTCAGGCCAAGTAGTTTGAAACGAAGTACGAGCAGCAGTCTAACCTCTTCCAGTTGCTGCGCTCCTTTGCTAGTCAGTTTCCCTTCTTTGGCCCAAAGCATGGGCCCCTCCCCCCCTTCATGCCGGAACTGAGATAATGAAATTGAGCAGTACTTAATGATACCATTCATACTTTGCTGATGGGTTTAATTAACTGTGTACTAAAGATGGATGGATTTCCAGCCATTTAGATGCTCAGCATGAATCTGTCTGAAGTAACAGCCTGTAGACCACACGAGAGGCCTTCCCTCCCCTGCTGCGGCGGGGCACAGATGAGGGTGCGCAGTGCTGATGCGTGGGACAGTGGACAGGCTGCGCGGGCTGGTTTTTAGAAGTTTGTATTATATGCTGAAGTTCCTTTTGAAATGTAACCTGCTGTTGCTCTTTGATGAGGATTTTGTGTCTTGGTGGGGGCTCCTTTTTTAAGGCTTCAGTGGTATTAAAGTGAATGTTACAGGCCATCTGTTACCCCATTAACGTTATGGTGGGCTGGTTATTGTCATCTCATGTTGCTGTGTTTATTTGTATTAGCTTTGCTGATGTTACTGAAACTATTCTGTCTTTAGCACTGTAGATTTAATACTCAGTGTACAAGACCTGACTGCACATTTTATCATCCCACCATTACTGTACCACCACGACATGCCTTGAAATGGATTCGACCTCAAACCAGGTAAAGGCTAAAATTAGTTTTTCTAATGTCATTTCAAGTCTTTTTCTGATACGTAGCTTCTTAAATTTCTAAGCATGCAAATTTGAGGGAAACTTACTGCTTTAATATTTCTCTGCTCTTCAGTTTACTACATAATTTACTACATAAGCCAAGTTTTGTTTCATCCAGAGATTGCTTATTTACCTAAACCATCTCCAGATCAGGTTTTTCTTTTTAACTTCTGAACATACTTGTGAATGTAAACTAAGGCCTTCAAGAGTTACACCACTTAACAAATCTCACATCAGTTTTCTTAGACGTTGGTAATTGTAATACACTGAAAGGAAGTTTCAAAGTATTTTTAGTGTGGCCTATAAATTTAAATACATTATCTTTTTTGCATCTTATATAATTACTTTTTTCACAAGTCATATTTACACTGTAATCTGTAAAACATTTTGTCTTTATTGTCTAAAAATACTCAGCTTCTTAACTGAAGTTAATTAAAGCAGTTAATTGAAAAAATTTTTGGTTTTATTTATTCAGTGAATGACACCCAGTCCTACCTGGCAGAAGATTATGGAGTTTGAAAGTTTCCATCTACTGATGAGAAAGACATTCTACAGAATTTGTCAAATCTTTGAAACTTGGAATATATTGCTTTCATAATATGAAGTTTATTGCCTATCTGAAGTGTCTAATTTTTCAAGTTTGTAAGTTTATTAAGTGATTTTAACATTGGGTGTTTTTTGTTTTGTTTTGATTATGAAAATACAGTTTAAGGAAAAGCTGAATTCTATTAAAACATTTGAGGCATGTTTGTACACTGCTGTTTTCAAGTATCAGCTTTTATAGCGTGATGTCATTGTCAGTACTGATAATCCAGCTTGAGCCCCAGTGTTGCTGTCTGTACAGAGAGATGTATGTGGGGAGCATCTGACGCCAGAAGTTGGATTGTCACGTTCACGTTTCCACTCTGAAAACAGGAACGGCCTGAAGTGCTGAGGTGGCTTAAAATAGTTACTCAATCCTACTTTTTAATTTTAAGCAAATTTAGTTTGAAAAGCATGATAGCACAGCTTTTTGGGTTGAGTGCCACTTTGGTGAATGGTTCCCACATATCTAGTCCCTTGCCTTCTGGGAAAGTGTGAGTGAGCTGGGGCAGGTAGGGTGAAAACAGTTGGAATGGCAAGGGCGAAAAATATGAACAATTCCTTAAAACGCTTTCATTTACTGTTAACATATGCTTTTTAAATATTTTGGGGATCTACATTATCACAAAATAATACAAAATTTTTTACAAGTATATGCATAAGGTATCAGAACAAACTTTAAACTCATAAGATTATAGCTTTACATATATTCTCACATTCTGAAAAATAACATTCTTAGAAATAACCACAGAAAATAGTTATTACTAAAGATAATTTTTAAATGTAAAAATTAGATTTAAATAGTATATTTTAAATGACAGACTATAATTACAGAGATCAGATGGGTTAACTGCAAAATATAACTAAACTTTTGGACTACTGAATGAAAATACATAATATTGTGTATAGTTTTAAAGTTATTAAGGCAAGAAGTGTCAGATGCTTTAGAATTAACGGATCACTGATTTTAGAGACTTGATATATAGTGTTTTTTAAAGTAAAGCTAAAAGTTGGTTAGGAAAGAGCTAATGCAAAAGGGATAGTAAAGATCAAAACATTCTGAGGACCAAATTAACTATATTGAAAAAAAGTACATTGATTTGCTTCGTCATATACCCAAGGGATAATAAAACGACATGTGTAAAAGTCCACATTTAAGAGCCTGAAACCAGCAGTTGGGTTCTTTTGTGGCCACTGCTTTTCTGTTGGGAGAAGAAAGAATTAGCCAGTTATTAAGCCATTTTTTTAAGTTGCACTTTGTTGTGCTCATAATACTTAGAACATTAGAAAAAGAAAGACAAAGCACACAAGAGCATACATAAAGCTACCATGTAGTTAGGCTTGGGTGAAATGATAATTCCACTTCATTCTAAAAAAGTTTTACTCCTTTGAGTTTAAGGCATTTGTTCATTCCAGTGTTACCTAGAGATGCTTTGCATCTTGCAGAAGAAATTCGTTTTAAATTGTATTTCCAGAAGTTTATAAACACTTTTAGTATCACTATTTCTAAGTGGAGTGTAGTTGCATTCTCATAATTCCACCATAAAGAACATAAATGGGAAGCAAGGGTTTAAGTGGTTTAGTTCAGCCATTTTGCAAGGAAGTAACATGCTAAAATCAAATTTTTTATTATTATTATTATTATTTTTTGCTATTTAACAGACATAGCCGGAGACACATTTAAGAGTTTTATCTTTCATTTCTATGGTTGACTCAAAAATACTTGTTGGGTAACTTGGTCCAAAATGAACCACTATCAAAATAGATCACAAAAAAGGAAGGGAACAAATGTGGCTAGCAGTTCACAGTGAGTGGCACCAGGGTGCACAGTGTGCTTTGGCACGCATTTACATACAGAAACAGGACTAATGGTGCCAGGAGAAATCTCAGGTTACAAATTTGGGAGCTTAGTCAAATACTGCACACAAAAATAATTCTCTGGGTTAAAAAAATAAACATTGGGCAGCATCTACATGGCCTGTCATGGCTCTTCCCCCTCCCTTAGTTGATGGCTGGTAACAAGCAAGGTGGTTGTGGGATGACTACTTAGAATCAATGCGACCTTTAGTTGTGAAACTGACAACAGTGATTAAGGCTGGCTTATCAGGTGGCCACTTGGAAGAACAGAAATGCAACAGAAACAGTTTTTTCCTGTATTGTTTACTTGTTAAGGTTATAGTTAAGAGTGTTTATCTGCACTGTAATGGAACCGGAGTTTCTCTTCAGCCAAAGGCAGGTGAATCTGACTCAGAAGGAAAACTTGAAACTGCAGCAGCCTCAAAAATGGAGGGGGAGTGGTTCAGGGGAATTTTTTGCTTTAATTTATTGATGGCTTCTTTATAATATCCATGAATAGAAATTTAATACTAGTGTATTCTAAAGTTGGGCTTAATTTAGGAGAATAATTATGTGAAAAATGAAAAAAAAAAACTTATGTTTTAAGTTTCTTAATAAACACCCCAATCAGCCCTTCAGACGCAGCTATTGAGAGCTCTAAACTGACCAGGCTCAATCACTAGGCTTCTGTGATACAATTCAGCCATTTCTCTTTAATATTTACAAGGTGTTGCACATAGAAAACAGATTTCCAGAAACCTGCAGGGGTCTATTATGCTACAAGATAATTAACACGTTAAAATAAAAATTCATAGGACCAATAGAGCATCTTAAACTTCTTGGTACTTAGAAAAATAGATTTTTTAAATAGCAGTCTACATGATTTCCAGTCTTCCGGAAACTATAGATAAGCTAAACAGCAAATTCCTGAATGGCAGGTACTGATCTTTGGCAGCATTTAAAGTGAACAGGAATAAAGAGCTAAAATTTCAGCCCCAATCCACCAAAAAGGAATTTTTACAAGTGGACCACCTATCTACATTTATTCGTTTGAAGGTCAGCCTATGAAGTGGCATATCTCTAATTAAATAAATTTTTCCAATAGAAAAAAGAAAAGGCTATAAAAGTTTTGAGTTACTAAATTGTATAACTCTGTAAATGTGAACTTCACGCTTTAGTTTACATGTTAAACGTTTCTGTTAGACTGTCTTTTGAGTTCTCAGTTACATACTATTGCTGTCAAAAACCTTAATGGTGCACCGCTGGAGACCATCGTTCATCATGCTACCTTGTCACTAGTGAGGCTACAATGTTTTAATGTTTCAGTTACAGAGATAACTTCTGAACACAAAAAGATTGACAGCTCAAAAATGAAAATGTAGCAGTCATATACTACTAACTTTGGATTTGTTCCTGAATTTAAAACTGCCAGGAGAAAAACGTCCTTTATAAACAGTACTTTATTAATGCTTCAGAAGCATTATGTTCTCCAGTAATGCTTGTGTGTGTTTCCTTAGGGAAAATGTTTACCTTTTAAAAACTGTGATCCTTTACGGTGGTGATGTCTTTCCTTATGTAAACACAAGGATAAAATATTTTATTAAAGCATGAACGTTTGAAAATAAGATATAAATTGTAAAAGGAAAAAGTTCTGCTAAGAAGAGGATGAAAATTATCCAAGTTGGGTTTTTAAGGTCTTAGTTCATTTTTTGAGGCGCGCTGTCTCCTGAACCTTCCAGCAGATCTGCCAGATCTGCATACTCCCCAGAATGGGAGTTGACTGTCATCATCAAGTATCTATTCAGTCCTTCCTTGAAGTGTAATTACCTGGCAGTGTATGGATTATGGACAGTTACCCAGTGCATATGACAAATATTTTGAATTTATCAATCTTGTACTATTTTGACAAGTTTGGGCATTTATCCCTGTTACAATCTTAAGTTAGCACCACTTGACCATGCAGGGTTTGGTTCTGTTTTTTGTTTTGTTTTTGTTTTTTCCTTCTTTTGTAGTTCTGGTTTCTCAAGGCTGTTAGTTTAGAGTCTTCCCAGCATCCGTATCTTTCAATGAGGCATATGTACACATTTCCAGACAAATAAACTGCAATCAGAGAAAAAACTGCAGTGAGTTCATTATATTTCTAGGTTTTCAGAGCAGTTTATAATGTTTTTCAGTTAAGCTTTCAAATCATACATGTATAAACATTTTCCTCTTGAAGTCTTACTCTGTATTTACATAGTGTGCGACTCCAAGGAGCCGTCTGGCTACGCTGCCTCATGAGATGTTAAACTAGCCGAGTCCATAACGGAAGCTGTTGGAGAGAGGATATTAAGTCTCAACAAGTGAAAGTCTGCTTTTTCTTGGGCTGGGAAAGTTTACCCACCTGCAGTCATCACCTCCAGCACTAATAACATGTCGATCACCACTGGTAAATCGAATATTTGTCACATGGGGTGAATGACCCAGGAACCTCTTGTGCTTTGCCTGAAAAACAATGAAAAACAAAGCTCAGGCTGTGTGATGAATACAAAAGTCAAACCTTAATGTCAGGAAGCACAATCTCCATCACAAGGGCTGTGGAGAGAGTAAAGCACTTGGGACCACAGCCAATGATTAATGCTTTTTCAGATTTAATAATGGCTCTGCACTGAAAAACATCAGAAATTTGGTGGTAGATGGATTAAAGGTTTCACAGAAGGCGAATCACAGCTTTATCAGGATAGTTTGGAAGATGCTGTTACCTGGGGGCAACGGGAGATAATTTCTAACGGCTTTTATTTCAGAGTAATGGATTTAGGAAGTTTGGGGAAAAAAATTTTTTTCTATCTCTTGCCCTGCACTTCAATGAAATAAAAATACAAATATTTTATATTAGGTGGAATTTTGCACTCTTGTGTAAAATTAATGTCTTCCAGTACTGTATTTTTAAATATTAGGTGATTATAGTGCAGTTTAGTTTTTTTAAACTAAAGATACTTATAAACACATAAAAATTAAGGCTCTCTTTAAAAATCTTAGTATACCACAGTGTACTTCAGATTTCGGAAATGTTGGCTATCTTGATTGTGGTGGTGGTTTCATGGGTATATACATCTGCCAGAATTCATCAGGTTGTACATCTGAAATATGTGCAGTTCACAGGAACCACACCACAATAAAGGTGTTAAGAAAAATCAGATATCTAAGGTAGCCTCTGGAAAAAGTTTTAGAACCACAAATGTGAAAGTATGTTCAATTCAGGAGCAGTAACTTCATGCGGGAAAAAGTACTCATGAGGAGGAGTCTAAATCGGGAGTAAAACCTCATAAAATACTAAATTCAACGTAAACTTACAAATTTTTCAGGACATGGGAAGTCAAATAACTTAACCATGCCAAAGTCATCTCCTGTTACAAGGCTGATTCCCGAATGAGAGACGCAGGCACAGTTGACATCGGCTTTCTCAGCATGTCTGGACCAGATTCCCATAACTTCATCTCCCAGGATACTAGAGAGAAGTAAAAAAAAAGCCACCATAGTGAACACGGACAGGCTTCGCATACTGAGCGTTTCCTGATGATCTCTATGTATCTAACCAGGCCATTTAGAATACAGGAAGTAAATTAGGATAAGGGGTTACCTGGAGGCCTGAATTTCACCTGGATGTCCCTCCTCTGCCCCACCACTTTTTTAAATGAAGTTTTATAATTTTAAGAGTTTATAGATTAAGTAATCCTTTAAAAATTCAATTAATAGTTTATGATAGCTGATAGAACTATTTTAAAAACAAAGTGTTTGTCTTACAGGAATTTGATGGCATTTTTCATTTTCACTGATGGTTATACATGGTTATCTGTTCTCCAGCCAGGATATTTAAACACATTTATAAGGTTTCATTTCTAACAGTCGCCATCAATAGCATTCTTACAGAGAAATAGTAAGTAAGAGTTTCCTAACAGTACCCAATACATGTTTTTATTGTTTTTTTTTAATTAAGCCTATTACGTTAAGGAAATATCAGGGCATTTTTAAAGTCACAACTTTGATTTTCTTTAATTAAAAGAACTGATAAAGCATAGCAGTATTCGATCAAAAGGGGTCCCAGCATCAGTAATCATTCTCTTCTTAGGAAGATATCAAGATGGTAACAAAAGCTTAAAACTCTTAATTAAAAAGCTAAAATTCCTATTCCCCTGCGGAATGGCTCTAACTGTTCAGAAACAGGATTTTCCAATTTTCCTAACTGACCTTCCGTCAGTTCTTCCTTCTGAATAAATGAAATATTTACCTAGTCCATGTAGCCCAAGTAATTCTATCAATGGCAGCCTGATCCATGAGATGTTTTCCTGAAGGCACTTCATAGACATGCCGTTTATAGCAACCAGTAGAGACCTTTCATAACAAAATGGAATAAGAATTCCATTATGTGAGAGGCAAAATCCAGAAGTAGTTACAGCATACTAGCAAAGTGCTATTTGATTTACATTTCTAACATTAAGAATGTAAAAGATGACTACAAAAATGTTAGCGAAAAATGAAAGGACTGACAGTAAAGAATTTATGCAGAGACAGTGAATAGTAGTGAATAAAGGCAAGAGTTCAGAAGCTCTGGAACTGAGTTTTAAATGCTTCACTAACAAAATGTAAAAGCAGGACTATTATTTTTTTATTTTCAATTTTTCTTTACTTATTTTTTTATTGACTGGACTATTCTTGTAGAGTACAGGGTACTGTACCTGGAGATGTCTGCTGTCTGCGGAGAAGTCCATTTGAATGACAAAGCTCGGAATGTCTTTGCAGTAGCTGATTCTGTTAAGGGTGGGGCCCAGTGTTAGGTCATAAAAATCCACTGAGTTCTCACTAGAACCCACTGCCAGAAACCGGGAATCTGGACTAAATCTGAACATGGAACAAAAGATGTGAAAGATGCATTAGACCACATGAAACAGTACAAACATTTAAGACCAGGGACTTCCTTTTTAGCCCCCCAAAACAGTATTCGAGGTAAGTACGTGACACAGCCTCAGACAAATTCACCTGATGGGCACAAGTGATTCTGTGCACTGACACTGCACACTTTTCCTGTGTTACATCAAACAGAAAGCTTTATATTTTACTTCAATGTTAAGTGGTTCCTGAATTTTCATCTCCTAATTTCTTAAAAAAAATCTGTTTTTAGGAAGCCACGAAAAATTATATACATAACTAAGTTACATAACTAAGACAGTCAAGATCCTTTCATCTGGAAAGATGTCTCAATAGCAAACAACACAGACTAGCTTAACTCATGTCAGGTTATTAGATGAAGTGACACTACTTGAAGCTTGGAAGAAGTTATTTTTTTTAAATAAAATACTATTTGCCATATAAATAAATACAAATAAAATACTACTTGCCCAGTGATCACAGGAAGCAGTATGGAACAGTTTGGTTTTTTGAAAACGTTCCATGAATATTGCTGACGTACCCTCAGGACACCGGAGGGTTAGGGAAGCCACGGTTAATGTTTTGTATACTGAAGTTCTGAGGACGATTTCCTTTGTAAAAAAGGGGCTCTACTAGGGAAAAAAGTGCAAGGGTTTGACAGACCTGGATTCAGCAACCATCTTGACCACTTAACTTCTAAGTGCTCAGTAAAAGGTAGCCACTGTTAAAATTAGCTTAAGCACTAAAAAATAAAGGCTCAAAAGTTTAATTCAGATTCTAGGGCAGAAGATGTTCAATGAATTGAATGAACTATATATTCAGTTGAGATTAAGTAGGAGAGGTTTGGGGTTATAACTAACTTTCCAGGCTTCTGAAGGGCAGATGGAAGAGAATTCCTGGCAGGATGAACGTGTCCAGTGTCCTCAGTTTTCAGCAGCTCCCGAGTACTAGCTGTTACTACAGGGCACTGTGGTCGGTGCCCGGTGGACTCAGTTTAGCAAGGAGAAATAAGTACGCGTACAAGCAGCCACATTTCATCATCCAACCTGTGATGTGGCAAAAAGCTCCAGGGACTAAGGACCTTTTTTCCAAATGCAAGCTGGGTCATTTCAGAGCATCCTAGACATACTATTCCATTTGTTGACTAACCTGATATCATGGATTGAACATCGTCTATCTCTCTTCTTTCCCCATATTTTTAGAGAGCTCACCAGTAAAATAATAAATTCTCCATTTTTCATTCCAATAGCCACCATGTCCCCTTCAGGACTATAACACACAGTACGAGCAGCATGTCCCAAATTCACTTTGTTCAACATCTTCTGCATAAGAACCAAAAGAGTCGTGGAGAACTACGTTAATTGAGTACTTAAGTAAACCAATTTCTCCCCCAAATTCTCAGCACAGTTCTGAGATAATTCTTTAAATGCTAGCAATTTAAGACTTTGCTTAGAAATTTTAACATCTCTTAAAAAATTGTACCTACTTTATCAGCAATATCCCAGAGTCTCACTGTCCCATCTTCTGCAGCAGAAAGGAAAAAGTCCCTGGACGGATGTGTCGCCAGTCCCCATACAGGTCCATCCACATGACCATTAACTAAAATATTACACGCTGCATTTTTCTCTCCGACTTCAATTATTTCAGCATTCCTTGTCCCTACTAATATCTTGCCCTGAAACACAAGTGGGACCAATATATTTAATGGACTATAGCAGCTGCTCTTCTTAATAAAGAATGACCCTACTGACCTATGTGATACTGTGACTTATAAGAAATATGCAGATCTTTCTTGACTTACAAAAGGGTTGCATCCGATAAGCCCACTGTTAAGTTGAAAATGTAAGTCAAAAGTGCATTTATACCAAACGTGATAGCTTACCCTGGCCTACCTTAAACATGCTCAGGGCACTTACCTGAGCCTACAGTTGGGCAAAATCATCTAAGAAGCCTATTTTATCATAAAGTGTTGAATATTTCATGTCATTTATTGGATACCATACTGAAAAGTGAAAAACAGGATGGGTGCCTGGGTACAGACAGAGTGGCTCTAAGTGAACTGATTGTTGACCTTGGTGATGGCTGGCTAGCTGGGAGCTGAAGCTCGCTGTACTGCCCAGCATCTCAAAGGATCGAACCACCTATCGCTAGCCAGGGAAAGATCAAAATTCAAAGTATGGTTTCTACTGAATGTGTATCACTTTTGCAACATCTTAAAATTGAAAAATTGTAAGTTGGGGATGGTCTGTATATTTGGTCTTGTCCCCAGTTACTGGCATGAGCTTCCTAAAACCCTTGGAATTTCCTAAGTGATAAACAAAAGAGGGGTGTCTTTTGGACTCCACCCAAGGATGGGGGCTGGTTGCCAGAAGACCCAACCATATGATTAGGGTGTTGTAGCTGGCAGTTTCTTCCCCCTCACCTCTCACCTCTAGGGATGGAAGAGGGGCTAGAAGTTCAACCAATTACCAACAGTCAATAATTCAAACAGTCATGACTACATAATGAGGTCTCCGTAACAACCCACAGGCCAGGGTCTGGAGAGCTTTAGGTTGGTAAATACATGGAGATGCAGGCAGAGTGGCCTGGGGAGGGCATGGAAGCCCCACACCCCTTTCCACACACTGCCCTGTGCAGCTCTCTATCTGGCTGTTCCTGAGTTATATCCTTTTACAATAAACTTGTGATCTAGTAAGTAACATGTTTCTCTGAGTTCTATGAGCTACTCTAGCAAATTAACTGAACCCGAGGAGGGGTCATGGAACCCTCTGATTTACAGCCAGTGGGTCAGAAGGACAGGTAACCAACTAGTGTCTGAAGTCTAAGAAGCAGTTGCTGGAACCTCTAAACTATTAGCCAGTCAGAAGTACAGGTAACAGCCTGGGCTTACAGCTGGCACCCAGAGTTGGGGGGGGCAGTCCTGTAGGACTGAACATTTAACCTGTGGGACCGGTGCTTTCTGCAGCACATGGTGTCAGAACTCAGTTGGTTTTTTGGACATGCTGCTGGTGTTGGAGAACTGCTTGGTGGTGGGCTGGGAAGCGCCTGTGTCCCCCTCTCCCAACATACACACATTGGATTTAGGTCCAAAACCAAAATAACCTGCTTTCAGAGGACTCTGCTCTAAGCGAGCCAGTTACTAGCTCGTGCACAGTTTCTATGACTAGAGGGCCAACTGCAGGAGTACTGGCTCGGGCCGCATGTGAGAGTCCACACTAAGGATAATACACCTGGCTTCTCTATTCAGCAGAGCTTTCTCTACCTTTGACTAAGATATTTTAGCCTGAAGATCCCCAAAGAGATGTAAGTGCATTGGGATATAGGAAAAAGTACTGGATGTTAGTTAAAAGTAACTATAAATAAAAGCAAGCTTATCTAATATTTAATACACAGGCTGATGCTAATACGTGTATGTAATTTATAAGTACACTTATTGTAAGTGCATGCAAGCTCAGTCTTTTTATAGCAATGTGTATTTTTTAAACGGAGACAGCTGCTTTAATCAAAATGAGTCAACTGGCAAAGAAATTCAACTGTCTGCCACAGCTGAACTAGCAGATGCAAGAAAACGTGCAAGTCTAAATGCAGTGCTTAGGAGAACAGTGTCCTGTGCTCCACACTGCACTGGTGCAGACTGCATGTGTGCCAACAGTGGGGCTGCAAAGAAAGCAGCAGAGAGGAGGCAGAGTAAAAACCAGCAAGCAAGTGCGTCTGTAAGTTACTATTCATCAAATTGCAAAGGGTGTAAGAACCACAGGAATAACTTTTTTCTACTTTCTGCTGCACTGTGATGGCTCAAGGAGCATCTTACTTTGCCTCTGCACACAGAACGAACACAATCTGTGACTTGTCCTGTCTCGAGCCTGAAGGCACGGCATCGCCTCAGCTCCTGATCCCACAGTTTGACTGCTCCTCCTTCTTTTGACCTAAGAAAATAACAACCCAAACCAAAGTAAAAAATTTTGGCCATTACAAATAATTTTTATTATAAACAAATACTAAATTATAAGCAGAATACCAGAAAAGGACCCAATCTTAATATTCCTCTGAACTTTCTACGGCAATTTTAAGATACACAATTTTAAACATTCAGTATAAGCAAATTTTATGAAAACTGATTTTTCTGACATGGGCACTAATTTTATGTAGCCCCTCCCATACATGTATCCTCTCGCATAATATTTCTTGATTGAGGAAATGTACAAAATGATTCTTAATGGTAAGAGGATAATGAAAGTGCAAGAGTGGATAACAGGATGACAGACACTATGCTACAGAACGTGTTTTCAGGGCCAAGAGAGCAGCACATTTCTTTCCAACCATTATTTATTAAATAGCCTACTGGAACAGCATAGTTACTGGTGAGTAGGGGGTGTGTGAGACTAGGTGACGCGTGGGAAGCACGAGTGTCAGTCACGTGCAAGAGACGAAATGGAGCCCATTTGTGGTTTTTCTCTTGGAAGAACTGAAAAAGATATTCCTTTATTTTCTGCTAGATGAACTGCTTGTCTTAGAGAAAAGCCATGCTCTTGCAGCATAACACAGTCTTCCTTTATGTGAAAGGCAAGAGCTACCACCTTCATGTGGGTTCCTTCAATCCTGTATAGGAACGTACTTAACTTCTTAGTAATGTACACATTCCATTTTAACATGGGTATGAACATGTTGGTAGAAAATCATAAGTATCTGATTTCCACTGGGAGATCTGAAAATCACTCAGAAAAGCCCTCTCCTCAGACTTACATTTTGAGCTCTTGTCTTAATTTTATCTAACAAGTTTGCTTCGAGCAAAGGCAAACAAAGCAAAGTTTGTTTCTAGCATCCTCTCATCCTTTTCTAACGCAGCGGTATGAATTTTAACGCTTAGTATCCAGGCTGAACGAAAAAAAAGAAAGCAGGCAGTCAAGGTGCATCCTGAGGCCAATGGCACAGACTTCCCTATGGGTCACTGCAGACTGCTCAGCAAATACTTATTCAGGCAGAGAGACACTGAGAAAATCAATTCCTAACCTGCAGGATAGCTACCTATCCATACCTCAGAAAAATGATCACTCTGGTTGTTGGAATTTAGGTTTATCTACAATGTGAAAAAAATTAGAAGCTACTTAAGACCAGAAATAAGAATCAACAAGAAGTCACATAAAAGGTAATAAAGGAGAAGCATACGAGGAGGAAGTTCAGAGAGGATAATATGTATAGCATAGAAATCACCAACCGCAAACTACAGGCAACACAGCACGTGAAGATTCAGGAAGGCTGTGTAAAGAAAGGAGACTCACGGCCTTTCCTTGCCACCAGTGACAATAAGTCCATCTCGAAGGGTGGTGTACATGGCAAACACAGGCCCGTTGTGAGCTCTGGCCACGATTCTACACAATATGTGATCTTTCCACACACAGACATCTCCACTGATGGTACCTGTAAACGTCAAGTTATTCTGAAAAGGAGTGGGGAAGGGGGAGATAAACTCATCAAAAGTTCAAATAGAGTTCAAGCAGCAACTCTCTATGTAAGTGTGAGCTATCTCACCTTCTTGATACAAAGAGCATGGATGGTGGGGCAAACAGTAGACTCAAGAGTCAGAAAACCTGACCTTGAGGCTTAGCTTTGTCAGGGCCTTTTCCTTTTCCAGGTCTGTTGCTTATTAGCTAGAATCACCTTGGTCAAGACTTTCAACCTCTCTGAGTATCAAGTTTTTCATATATAAAATGAGGGAGTTCAGTCTCTAAGATCCCTTCCAATTCTAAAATACTGTAATCCTAGTCTACATTGTCCCTTTGGATTGCCTTCCTCTAGCTGCCCAAGAATTATAGGTAACTGAGAGTGAAAAAAGAATAGGAAGAGAAAGCAAAAATAACATTATATTTGATAAAGTATTTTGTCATGGAAAGTAAAACTATTATCTGTAGCAAAATCTTAGTTTTTCAAGTTATATATGAAAATTAACATTAGCCATGATTTATTAAAGTTGAAATAGCAAAAGTTAATGCATTTCTGCAGTGAATCCAAAATTAGATAAATTTGTTAAGGTACCAAAAGTTTAAGAATGGTTTAGATCATTTTCAGAACTGCAATCCTGATACAGTTCACTTATGCAAAAACTGGAGAAATCAAATCCTGCATCATGTGCTATTTTCATCTCATTTTAGCTTCACTTTTAGCTTCATATAAGATCCTTCACCAAAAACAATATGGAAAGAACCAATAGGAAAATAAGATTCTGGATTACATCAAAAACAAACAGATTTTCTTTAATCTTTCTGAAAATACCAGATAGTTTTTATGTTTAACTTCCCTATAACAATTTAAAATACTACTTCAAATTCCTCAGCATTTACGCTTATTCTCTGTCTCTCATATTTGGAAAACAACGATTATACGTGTCATGCAATAGCATCTTAAGTTCATGCCTTGTCTGCCACTGGAATGTAAAAACAAATACTTTACATCCCCAGTTCTTTTCATAGCCCCGAGCACATGAATTTTCTTCCTTCAAGTATTACATTCCCACACAAACACACTTTACTAAAAAAATTGATTTAGTTCTTTGATGCACCAAAGGCTCTAAAAAGCCCGGCCAGGGCAAGGTATTACAGGAAAGGGATGTGGACGGAAAAGCCCCAAGCCCAGGAGCAGCAGGGGTGGGGCTGGGGCACTGGCTCTTGAACGCTTTCTAGTGAGACCAGGAACTGGGCTCTTCCTCTTCCCCTGAGTGGGAGACACTGGCCCAGAGTCCTTCCAACTGCATGATAAGCAGTGAGTTAAGATGACAGGAAGCAAAGGAAATCCTAAACCAAGTACCACCTTAAACACTGGAAAACCATATTTCATGATTTAGCTTTCTTTTATTCTGACAAATCATTAGGACCTAGGAAATTTCAGGTGACACTTAAAAAATTAATGAAGGCTTTTGAGAATGACAGTGGCCTAATAAGTGCTCAAATGTTTCATTATAACTCTCCTCCCTCATTAACTTTCTTTCCCACTCCCTGACTTCTCAAAGTATCAAAATTTGAAAGGTGCAATACCAGGACCTACGCAGTGATTAGTGGGTTACAGTGCCGTATAAACAACGTTAGTGTGGCTTATCTATCTTAACGCAAGAAAATTCAGAATAGTCCAATCTGTGTAATCAAAGCTACACTATCACACGCATTTTCAGAGACATACTGCACCAAATGCAACAGCAAGCATGGTCTGCATCCGGGCATCTTCCAGCGTGCTCAGCAGCCCTTTTTTGCTAAGAAGAGCTCTTCCTGCCAGTGTCCAGAACTTCACATGTTTCACTCCCACAGAGACAAACTGGGAATCTGAATCTGGTCGGAATTCTGCCACAAAAATACGTTGGCTGTGACCAGCTCTGCTGGCAATTTTGGCACCTGATTAAAAAAAGATACAACAAAATGTCTAGGTCACTATAAGAATTCAGCTAATTTTTACAAGATCAAACAGTTACTCAAGGTATGTAGTTCAAAAAACAAATGCTTATAAAAAGAGAGGACATGTCCCTTGCACTGCTTCCTAGAAATCACACGATATACAATTCCTAGTAGAGGGTCCTTTTTACATATTTTTGTAAGTGATGTGTGTGTATTTACGGAGAGCTTCATTATCACTTAAAGGGTATTTTACATTTTAGAAACTATATCTTATTAATTTTCTTTGTAGCTCTATTAATTTCACTTTTTATAATAGCTATGTAACTGAAAAGTTTTGTCTGGAGTGGGTTAAAGTAATAGTACCCTACTGATCTTCCATGATCACTTACAATATACTTCTTTTCCATTCTGGATTAAGATTCTCCATAACCAACCAAATACTAATCAGCAAAGACACTTACATGCATAGTTTCTTAGTGAAAGGAAAGAGCTGTCAATCATTTACAATATTAATAACTTTCATTAATTTATGTTTCATGTTTGCAACTTCACTGGGTTTTCAAAGTGGACTATACCTACAATAACACCATCTGTGTAAGTGTATTGTACAGGGCTGTAGTGAATCATGGTTTCAATCACCAAGTTAAGGCAAATATCAAAGAGAGAATTCATATCACCCGAATATTCTTATTTTTAAAAATCACAAAGGAAAAAAACCATACCTTCCTGCCATCTCCAAATGGTAATAGTATGTTCTGGGTCTAGTCCCACAGACAGCAAGAGTTTACCAGTAGCACTGAAACTGACTGAACACACTCCCTTTGAATGGTAGCATCTCAGTATAGACAAGGTCTGCTTGTTCATTGCATCCCAGATGTGGATAGAAGGAGCTGTAGCTAAAACAAGATAAAATCCACAAGTTGTAATATACCTATTACAAATGTTTCCATTTCTAAGGCTGATGCATATGCATCTCTGACGCATGGAAAAACATTTACCAAAGAAAGACTGTGTACTTCATAAAAAGTAGCTCAGAACTCAGACTAAAAAGACAGAAAGAAAAGGGAAGAGAAAGGAAAGGGAGAAAGTTAGACTACTTCTCCAGGATATAGTCCAAATTGCAATTTTGAGAAAACGGCATTTACAGACAATCAGACAAGCAAATTAGGCGATCACAACTTTAAACAACTTTTCCAAAAAATGTATGTTTTAGACACACATTAAATCTTTATATAATTATGTGGAGAAATATGCAATCATCACACACCAATAAAATGCCAGGGTATATTATAAATACTTATGTTATATGAAGGAGAGATGAAAAGTGAACCCAAATTGAGAAAGGCCAAAAGGTAGGAAACCACCTGAATAGATCTCAAAAGAAATTTTCACCTGGACAGACATACATGGGGTAAAAAGCTAAGTTCATATTACTTTATAAAACAATTAAAAAAAAAAACCCCAAACTGCTAGTCTTTTAAACAAAATTTGTTGTTTGTTCATCTTGTGTAGCCCCTTTCTACTACTTAAAAAGTTTTCCCCATTCTCTGCATTTTCTAGGTCTAAAAACCATAGCTTTGTACTGTTGTTTTTTCAAGACGTGCATCTGACAAAAATGAAAAGATAAGTCAATTCAGCAGCTAATTCAGTTGCAGAACGTAAGTACTTTAAGTAAAATAATCAAAATACTAAAGAGTATTTACTAAAAATTATTAATCTGCTATAAATACTGCAAAAATAGAGAAATATTAAGTAAAGACAAACTGCCTTAAAATCATTTGATGCAGAAAGAAATTTTGGTCTCTAAATATTCCAGTAAATTTAGGCTACATTGTACACCATCTACAATTGATAGTACAATGATAAATTAAATCTGATAGTTCTTCAAAGTAGTTACAATATATTAACCCAGGGAATTAAATTGAGTATCATTAAATAAAAACTGTTCAAAGATTTATGCAACTCTGAAAAAAAAAATCAAAACTACATGGAAATAGATATAAAAGTTTACCATATAATAAACAGAGTATTTATGTCTGAAAAATTGACCACAATAATTTAAGTACTGTACTAAAATTAAAATATTCCTCATTCAATAAAAGTCAAAGGATATGAGGGACTAGTAAAATTAATTCAGTAAAGAACGTTAGGTGGTTTAAGTTTAAAATGTAAATATACACTGGTACATCATTCTATAATTTTTTTGCCAGAGATAAATATTATATAGGTCTTCTGTAATACAGAAACATTTTTATAAATGTACAAAAAGCACCTCTGGGCAACCCATGAACTATATTCGTCTAAATGTGACATAGATAATGGATTTTCAAGAAACATCACTCAGTTATTTCTGCCTCCAAATTTAGTATGCCACAAATTACAAAGAATTACATTTATCTAAAATTTAAATAGCAACTAATTTTAAGTTAATTGAGTTACTGAGTTTTTCAAACTTCTATAAAAAATGAGACGGTAAGAAGCTCATACTAGGAATTTATGTCTTAAAACACACAGGTATGACTGTTATGAGACTGTTACACATTTAGACTGTTCTAAATTTACATAAGTAACAACATTTAAGATTTAAATTACTGGAAATTCTCAAGGCCAAATTTACTAAAGAAAGATTAAATTATGTTCATTATATATGTTTTATTTCTCCTGTAATTTGAAAATGGTCATTCGTGATGCTAGAGTAATGCAGATGCTACTCTTACGTCTCCCCTTCCTGTGGGCCAGCAGACAGCGTGCCTCTCGTGGGCCAGGCATGCTACCAGGGACATCTCGTACTTTCTAATCCCTACTTCTGGGCAGCTATGTTTTCCTATGAACTCAGGCTCAGAGAAGTTAAGTGTCTTGTCACAGGTCACACACAACTCAGAGCTGGCAGAGCCAGTGGAGGTGTGCTGTTGTCAATACCTAGGTTCCATTCTTGCTCTTTCCACACCAAGCTGTCTCTGGAAAATCAATTCCACCAACTTTTTATAACCATTCTTGACTTTTAGTCTCCAGTATAGAGATGCCATAAGGGTCTCTTAAGATTACTAAGTGGATCTCCTAAGAACAGAAGTTTTAAAGGACATTCTTTCTCATTCTCTAGTTTGCCTTTGATGCAGCATAGTTAAAACTGTATTTAAAAACAAAATTTTAATACGGACTGTATTCTGCCCTTTAGTTTCTGCAGTGGACAACTCTTTGCGGTACACACAGCATCCATTCCCTCTTTCCTTTCTAACAAAGCTCTGATTTTATTCAGGAATCCACTCCTTCCTCATGTAGTGCAAATGACTCAGGGGAAAGACACTGTACACTCAGCTGATTAGTCTCACCCCATTGTGATAATACTTCCTCACACCCCCAACCCTCACCCTCACACTCCCCCACCCCTAAAATCAGTGATTTAGTTCAGAAACCCAGATTCAAGCCAATCAGCACATGGTATCCTCCAATGTCTTCTTAGTACAGGGTCTGGCTCATGTCTTAAAATGACTCAATCAGGCTAAAAAGGAGGCACGTTTAGGTCACGGTTTTGAAAGAGGTTTTTATCCTCTTTCCCACTTGATGAAAAAGAAGGAAGTATATAACTCCAACTGCAACTGGCAGTCCTTTTATAACACAAGTACAGCCAGCCTTATGGGTGAAGCCAATGCTGTGGATGGCAGAGCGGAAGAGATGGGAAGCACCTGACTCAGCAAACTCAGGAGACCACCCTCCTCTTCACTCTGTGTGATAATACATTTCCTTATTTTCTGTTCTTAGAGGGCACACAGAAGACCACTAAAGTCATTTAATGCACAACTGCCTATTGGGACAAATAGTAACCAAGAGCAGGGGATCAAAATGTCTTAAGGATCAAAAACGTCAAATTCTTACCTCCTGACACAGTATCTTAGGTGGGCTGAAAAAACCTTTGTCAGAGACAAAAGATGTTCCCTTAGTGTCTACTCAAAACACACCTATTGTATTGAAAAGGTGATCATACCCTATCTTTTCTAATACATGTATTTACTCTCTCACAATCTAAAGTGACAATTTCAAAAATTTTTCCCCCACCTACTTCACCACCTCCTCACTCTCAACTGATGAAATAAAAGCCATCAAGAGAGGAGCTTCCTTATTTTCCTGCCTCCAAACCTACCAGTTTTCTTGCGTTTGAACCCACACTCCCTTCATTTCTTATGACTGTAAATAATTTCTCCCTGCCCAGCTATTTCTTCCCAAGTATTCCACTATTTCATTCAGCCAGTTGCTCAAGCAAAAAATTAAGTTAGTCTTGATTCCTCACTTTCCATCAAGCCACCACATCCAATTCATCAGAAGGAACTGCTGGATTTATTACCAAAACATATTCCATTATTTGTCTAGTTCTCTCCCTTTTCATTTCCACTACCCTAGTTTAAAATGTCTTTTGCTTGGACCACTATGATAGCCTCCTAACTTTCCTAGAGGTTCTTTCCCCTCTATATTTTCAATAGCACAGAGAGTGATTTCCTCAAAGTATAAATTAGATCACATCACTCCCTTGCTTAAAACTCTCCAATGATGGGGGGAAGGTAGAGCTCAGTGGTAAAGCACATGGTTAGCATGCACGAGGTCCTGGGTTCAATTCCCAGTCCCTCCATTAAACATAAATAAATAAATAAACTTAATTACCTCCCCTCACTAAAAACAAAACAAAAAAAACTCTCCAGTGATGGACTGTGCACTTAGCATGAATCCAAACTCCTCTCCATGATGTGCAAAGCCCTATGTGACTGATCTTACCCCTCTCTACATTCACCTCAGAGGCCTTACTCCAGTCACACTGACTTTCCTGTTTCTTGACTGATCCTTAGTGTCTTCACAGGAAAGAGTTAATATAAACAGACCTGAGGTTATTAGCATTAGAAGCGCCTACTTGCTAGTGTGTAAGAACTTAACTTTTGAAATTTTCCCTATTTTGATAAGGCTGTTTTCTCTACCCGGGGCACTGAATAGCTGCTTTCTTCTGGGAGTATGCTATTTCAGTAGTTAGGGCTTTGTGCCTATGTACCCAGCCCCCAATAAAGCCCTGGACACTGAGTCTTAAGTGGGCTTCCCTGGGCAGAAGCACCGCACGTGTGCTGACGCACCTGGCTGCTGGTACAAGCAGCAGGTTCTGTGTGACCCCTGGAGGAGTGTGCTGGGAGAGACACAGAAAGCCTGTGCCTGGGTCCTCTAGACTCTACTTTATGTGTATTCCCCCTGCTGATCACTTTTATAAGCCACAGTCCTAACTATCTCTGGGGCCTGTGATTCCTCCTAGTGAATCACTGAATGTGTGGGAGGTCTTGGGCTCCCAAACCAGACCTCATCCTGGAGCCCCCAGATCACCCCTCAGCTATCATTGTTTTATATCATTCCTGGCCTAGCTAAATGTTATCAGCTCTGAAAACACAAGCACTTTGCTTATTGCCATCACTCTGTTTGTTGTTTTTATCACATTTGTCATCATCTTAGATCACATTATTTTAAAAAGTTTACTTATTTATTGCCTGTCTCCCTCTAGAGCAGGAGTCAGCAAACTTTTACTGTAAAGGGTCAGGTAAGAGACGAAAATTGAAGATATTATGCAGGTACTAGTGTAATAAAAGAAAATAAATTTCAACAAAATTTTTGATGAAATTCACTGAGTGAAAATTTTTATAATATAGATCTACTAATGATAGTGAAATTTTTTTTTAGGGACAATAATTCAGTTAAGTGGGGTTCAAAGTCAGAGTTCTTTATTATCAAAATCAATTGCAAATGTTCACCTGTTAATGATAATCTGTAATAGTTTGAGGCATTTCAACTCTGAAAATGTCTCACATAGTAGGTACTGTTAAACACAAATATCAATCCAAAAGTATATGATTTTAACTGAGCATACTAATCACTTGGAAGGCATTTAGAAAATTCTATTAGAGTTTTGTCTTGCTATCTGCTTTCTAGCATGCATTACACTGCAAAAAGTAACTTTAACTTGAATGTTAGGTGGAAGTTCCTCAATTGTACAGTTAAACAGATTTTGAAATATGGAAATTTTCTTTACACTTGCATCAAGATCTAAAAAATGCTGCTGGAACTCTAATTTGAGCCCAGAAAATACATTTGCTGCAAATTTGTGTGGGAATGGGAATCTCGCTTAACTTTTGACACCATGAGAAATAGATAATGCTGTTTGATGTTACTTGTAATTCAAACATTAGTTGCCATCAAATGACTTTCCTGCAGTATAAGTTTCATATATAAGCAATGTAATTATAATTTCAGGTTGTAATTGTAATGTCCCTGTAATTTCAGGTTGAATAATTAAGCAACATTATGAAGTCTGCAGCAAAAACTAACTTCCAAAGCCATTCAGTTTTCCATAATAGAGATTTAAGGCAGTTCTTCTCATTCTGAAAAATTTCAGTCCTGGCTCTGAGCTCCAAAAAAATGTTACCACTACTAAACCACTGAATCACTGTGGGGATAGGGCAAGTCAGGACATTCACCTTCTATTTCTAACATAAAGTAAAGGGACTGATGATGGTTAAGTCTATGAGAACAAACAAAATGAACTGTTGATTCTCAATAACAAAATACTGCTGTTCAATTACACATGATAGATTGAAAGTTTTTCCACAAACCACCTGCTGATGAATAACACAATGAATAACCATAGGCTTCCAATGTCTTAAATTTTTACAAGCTTTGTAAATTTAACCAAACCTTTTCTGCTCTAGCTCCACACATGTTTTACTACCATCAATTGTAATACATCTTAGCAGATTCTACTTCAGGTTGTACTGAATTAATGCTTTCCTAACTTATTTGAAAATACTATCTTTTGTAACTGTTCCATGGAGACCATTCATAGAAGCAAATTCTTCAGTCACTTAAAAATCAGCACTGATTCCTCAAATAAACAACTGGCAACATTTGTTGCCCATCAAGAGCCAAGGGAAACTATTCAAAATCATCTGCCCTTTTTTTTGTCTTTGTTTTTAATGACGGTTGATATTGTTCCCAATGTCCTTAATTCTTTTTGTGATGGTTTTTGCCAAAAAGTTAATAGTCTTATACAAATTTATTTTCTCTGGACACATGCTTGCTGCAATCAAACATGATTCAATTAGCTCACAGTCATAAATAGCTTTTCTTGACTGGCTAATAAATGAGTAATTCATAACCTTAAGTTGTAGCCTCACTTTATTTTTACTTTTGGGAAGAAATTCTGTTATAATAATATATTCTTTTTAAAATTTTCCATTTTTTCTGATATTTGCTTTCCTGTGAACTGGGAATATTGTGATAAAGTTTACTGTGAAAATACTGACATATATTGTATTCTTGCAGCCCAGCTACAGTGTCATTGCATAATAAACACAATGTTTTACCATCTAATTTGATAACAATGTAATTCACACTTCACTGGGCCTTTGGAGTTTGACATTCAAAGTCTACTTTCCTTCTCCTTGCCTTGTTTTGACATGATAGATATACACTGGTTAAAAAACAAAAAACTGGCAGCAATGTGGATGGACCCAGAGAATATTATACTTACTGAAATAAGTCAGACAAAAAGAAAGACAAATACTGTATGATATCACCTATATGTAGAATCTAAAAAACAATACAAATGAATGTATATGCAATTTAGAAACAGGCTCAGAGATATAGAAAACAAACTAGTGGTTACCTAGGGGGAGAGGGGCAAGGGGCAAATTAGGGGTATGGGATTAAGAGATAATAACTACTATGTATGAAATAGATAAGTGACAAGGATATACTGTACAGCACAGGGAATTATAGCCATTATTTTGTAATAACTTTTAGTGGAGTATTATCTGTTAAAAAAAAGAATCACAATGCTGTATATATGAAACTATGTAATGCTATACAACAACTACACTTCAGAAAAATGTAGAAAAGCAATATACATAGCACTCAAAACCTGTCAAGCTATAAAACAGAATCACTGCAATTTGTAGTGTGCCAAGCAGCAGCGCAAAGCAATGAGAATGTATAAACAATCGCTATTGAAACTACTCAGCTCTGACATTGTAGCACAAAAGCTACTCAGTTAATACGTAACTGACTGTGGTTGCATCCAATAAAACTTTATCTATGGATACTGAAATCTGAAGTTCATATACTTTTCACGTTTGGTGAAATTTTACTCATCTTTTGATATTTTCCAACTATTTAAACTAGTAAAAACTATACTTCGTCATGAGCTGTACAAAAACAGGTGTTGGGCCAGATTTGGCCCAAGGGTTGTAGTTTGCTAACCTCTGCTGCTGAGTGTAATCCAAGAGAGCAAGAACCTTGCCTGTTGTGCTGGATAAATTTGTAGCTGAACAGTCAAATCACAGAATCATACCTTACCCTAGAGGATGGGAGGGAAATGGATAAAAGTCACTGAGAAATGTTTTCTTATCAAACAGCTAATTCTTTTTTAAAAAACTGAAGTATACTTGGCTTACAATGGTGTGTTAATTTCTGGTATACAGCACAATGATTCAGTTATACATATATATATTCCTTTTCATATTCTTTTTCATTATAGGCTATTACAAGGCGTTGAATATAGTTCCCTGTGCTGTACAGTAGGACCTTGCTGTCTATTTTATATATAGTAGTTAGTATCTGCGAATCCTGAGCTCCCAATTTATCCCTCCACACCCACTTTCCCCCCTGATAACCATAAGTTTGTCTTCTATGTTTGTAAGTCTGTCAAACTGATAATTTGTCCTATACTACGTAAGCTGAAAATGAGTTGAAAAAGCCTAGTTGTTATAATATCTAAAAACAACAGACGTGTATTGTTTATCAAACAGTTTTTTAAATTCACAAAGCCATGGTCAAAATCAATACTAAGAAGTTATTTTCAAATCTTTGAATGCTCTGTTGATCTAATATGTGTAATAATTAAGATGGTTACATGAAATAATAAAATTTTAAAACATTTTATTTTTATGCAATCAAAAATTGATTCATATTTAAGATCAAGTTTTAATCCCACCTTTACTCTTACCAGCTATATGATACTGGCAAGTTAATATCTACTATAAAGAAGTCTTGTGATGACTACATAGATAATACAAGCAAAGTGCTTCCAACAGTGCTTGGCACACTAAAAAGGTCAAAATATATTAGTTTTTCAAAAAAACTTATTATTGCAGGCTGGACTCGGTACCTTGACATTAAACTAATGTATTCTTAATGAAAAAAAAATAAAAATAGGTTGAAGTATATTATTACTCTATAAAAATTTGAGCTATCGTGACTTAAAAATATGACTAAAACAGAAAATGATTAATCTCCTTACCTGACATGTCTGCTGAATCACCTACAATGAAAAAGTAGCAGAAAAAGTTACCCATGAATAACATAAATACTGTAAGAAAAATTTGTAAAAACTACATTATCATAAAATAATTTTAAATAATTTAAGTAACTGTCATATACAAAATTAATTTTATTATGTAAAGCTGAGTATACTGTAAGTGAAGCCACTAACATATGTTGTACACCTGAAACTAATATAATATTAGATGTTAATTACATCTCAATTTAAAAAAGGAAAGAAGTGGAGAAGAGAGTGAAATTTCATGAAAGATTAACTTGTGACCATGACATTTCTTCAAAAGAGAAAACTACAGCACTAATATGTTAAACAAAGTTGCTCAACAAAGAGAGAAAAAGTAGTCGTCATAGTGATCACTGACTGCAGAGATGTCCTAAAGAGACCTGCCATCCTCTCACCATCTTGCTTGTGGAGTTAGGGCCTTTGTTTAAGTTTTCTATAGAGTTAAAAGAAGACAGCGAGATAGGGGATTTCAAAAACAGTTGGCAAATTCGGTGAATGCCAAAGAGAAGGGCAGAAAGGCTTGACTACTGTGGACAGACTTCCATTCTCTCCTCTTCCTAGTTTAACCCCTGCTGAGGCAGGTGCTCTGCCTCTGTCAGTCTAGTTACTTCTCAGCTCCTCTTATTTATCCTTTCCTCCTCACATTCTTCTTTTCTGCTTGACACACTATTAAATTAAAAGTTTCTGGTGACTAGAAATGTCTGCTAAAAGACTAAAGTCAACTATGTCAACCATTATAAAACAACTTACTCTTAATTCGGAACCGTCTGAACCAACTCAGATAACCAAAGTGAGAGAAAGGTGCCTGGAGGCTAATAATTTGGTAAAACTGGGTGTGTGTTTTATGTACAAATGCATTTCGAACAACATCCGAATATATTTTAGTTTTTTCCCTAGCATACTGAATTAATTTGAGCAAGACAATTACTTAAAACTTTCTTTTTAAAATACAGAAACATACCTACTTGGCCAGTTGCCACTATGTTGATAAATTTGGGGTGCTGATTTACAGTGAGGCACAGAATATCATCATTATGTTCCTGATAAAAACTCTGAGTCCCTATAAAAAGAGAATTTGAGATCTGAGTCCCTATAAAAAGAGAATTTGAGAATTAAATTCAAAAACTTAAGGTAAAATAGTCAAATGTACTTATTCAGAGTAATAAATTGCTCTGTTTAACTTACTTGCTTATTTAACACCCATTTTTTGAGCACTTAATAAAACATTTCATCCTAAGTATGGAAAAATGACTGAGAAATCTTTAAAGTAACAGAACCCTGAAAGGCATAAACCATGTAATACAAGGTTGAAGACATAAAATGCCACAAGGGAATTAAAGATCAAAATGCTATGAGAGTTCGTAGCAGAAATAATTCTCATGAGCAGATGGCACTCCTGGACCAACATGACGGATTCTGTAAACATGAAGGTGGGCAGGGAGGGCATTCCAGGGAGAGGAATACTTTAAAAAAGGTACAAAAGCAGGAAAGTATCAGGTCTGCATATAAATGGCTCATTTGGCTGAAGTGCAAGTTAACAAAGAAGAAGAGTGAGAAATACGGCTGGGAAGGCTAATCGGAACCAGAACTACAGAGGATTTTGGAAATCAGCCTGTTAACTAAATTTCATATTTATTCTGTAGTCAGTAGGGAGGTACCAAATAATTCTGATTAAAGAAGTAATGTGATTCATCTAGTAGCAGTGACAGTGAGGAGGTCTTAGCAGACTATGACCACTCAGGAGGTAATAAAGGTAGACTTGTCCAAGTCAAGCAAAGAGGTGGGCAGTGAGGTCAGGACTGTAGATTGGGTCCAGATTATATAGAGGACAGTCAACAATAGGTCCTCCAAAAAGCAAAACCAAACAAAAAAATTTAATAATGACATTTAACATATCTAACATATAGATACGTTAAAGTAACATACTTTACTTTAAATAAAACTTCTTGAAGTGAAATGTGCTTCATGTTTTCCAGGTCTGAGAGTTCAGCTAAAGGAACTAACAAGCGATTATATGTGCTGTTGGCTAAGTGAGTATATCTGCCAATAGAGCAAGACTTCTCAGTCTGTAAACACAGCAGTGTATCCCCAAAACGGTGAGAGGCCAAAAAATCAGAACCGAAGCAGGTGCCTAGTCTTTCCTCTGCCCCTCTCAACACACCCCGTCATCAGAAAGGCAGCTAATTAAAAATCAGAAAATTACAAGCATAAACATGAAAGTGTATTTACACATTATCCTATGTAGCTTCTCTTTTCTTACTCTTCTCTATTCCTTTGAAGGATATGTGAAGCCTCAATTAAAGAGGATTTTCTCTCTAAGAGGCATTTTTTTTTAAATGACCTAAACTATTAAATGGAAAACTGCCACTGATTTGTGTAATCTTGGTGAACTATTTCTTTAGGAAATGAAAACAGAAATATCATATTAATGATTAATACTGACCAGGATTGTGTGTGGAGGGGTGGGGATTACAACTCACATAATTCACTCCACCTGTTCAGAATGAGGCTACCAGAGGAAAAAGTCAGAAATATTTGGACTAGGTAATCCCTGTTTTTACATACAACTTCCAGAATTCGTGGAGTTTACCACTATATGTATAAAAACAGAATTCAAAATTAATACTGAGTATTACTAGTAGGATTATCACATCATTGGTCATCAAATGATGCTAAGAGAATTTTATTTGCCTTTCAATAATATAACTGGTTAAATAAATATCAAGAAATGTTTTCTCATATTCTTGAATCTACCAAGGTATCATCAGTCAAGCCACAGGCAAGCAGCTTTCTTAGCTAACTTCCTTGGCCTTCCAAGGCCTCAGTAAGAACACCGCTATCCCCCACCCCCAACCCCCAGCAATCACTCACCCAACATGCTGCTTTCAATCACTAACTATCAAAGACAACCATCCAAACCATCCACTTTTCATGTTCAGGTTATGGAGAAACAGAATAAAGTTACAGACGGTTTCCCTATAAAACATGGTTTCAACATACAGTAATCCTTCACTTCTAACAGACACGTATGAGCACTTTGCATTACAAAATCCTTTTCTGCTGTTACACTCTTTTAAGACTTTAAATTTTTTACTTGAAATATTACTAAAAAGTTCTACAATATGAAATATTTATTCTGGATTCATGCATTTAATTATCTATACTTTTAACAATGAATTTTAAGATATTAAATAAAGATTTCAATAAATTTAAAAAAAAATGAGGAATGGAGAATCAGGGTTTCCTACCTGTAGCAACATTGTGCAGAATTCCAACAGATGCAGTGTGATAAATTATATCATCACCATCATTTAAATAGTGAACATTATTTCTACAGTCTTTGCCTCGATAGCCAAAAACAAGCTCCAACACAAGGTCCTATAACATTGACAAAACCATTATACAGTTCTTCATGTGTAAATGTTCCACTATTTTGCTGTATACAGTACTGGTGTTCTTCAGTCGAAATGGAGGATGCATTTTTGATGTTTTACAAACTTCAGATACAAAATTAAAGTAGACGTACCTCTCTATATAATGTGTTTTGGGCAGCTGAAACACATGTTTCATAGTTTTCTATATAAAGTTATAAAAATGAAAAGGGAATTACAAGGTCATCTGATTCCAAGAATTTCAGTTCTTTAGATTTCATGTGTTAAACATTGAGATACCTCTTGTGTTCAAAAGGAGAATATATTGATTTGTGTTAATTGTTGGTAAAAATACCTGATCTGCATATATAACTCAGGATAAACTATGTCCAAGTGATGTACTTTTAAGGATCCAAACAGTACATCAGTATTGGTGCACAAAACTAAGCATGCTATCTCTGATAACTCATGCTGAAGTTCTAGCAGGCAATTCTGTTACTCAAAGTGTCCATTTTCACTGATTCTGTGAGGCTGAGTAGGAGAAGAAATACAACAATCACTCTTCCACAGCTTTATGCCTTGTTTTTGACCTCATGTAGCACAGTCTGCTTGTTGCTGCTGATACTGGGATTATGAAATGCCTCAGAGAACTTCCCTTTTTTGTTCAATTATTGTGGAAGATTTCTTTGCTTAGAAGCAGAGCCTTCATTGAACCCGACAGTGAATACACTGCATGGGGTAAAAGTTCCTGACTTGGTGTAAATATTAAATGTTTAACTTACAAGTTCAAACCACTAAGTATAAGACATTGCCAAAGGTGCCTATGCTTCTATAACTGGAGATCATTCCATACATTTACATTTAGAAGTTCTCTGAGATACACAGTTCAATTCAGGGTATTTTTCATGGAAAACTGAAAAAAAAGACTAATTAAAAAAAAAGGAACAGAGGATATCAATCCAAGACTCAGACTTGACAGTTAAGCAACCAATTTTCACAACCAAATGAAAAAGAGTATTCAATACATTTAATTTCATAAAAAATAATGACAAGATTTGGGTGTTTTACAAAAAGGAAACAAAATAAACTCTGGATACCTTTTAAAGTACAAGTTAACACCAGGGAGTGGGTTTTCCTCACCTCTATGGGTCTCTTTTTCTTGCCGACATTGTTGGTCTGAAGTTTCTCTGGCTGCGGTGGGGCCCTGCTCACGGGAGGCCTGAAACAGGGAAGTGAGAAAGAGGAAAGGAACCCATCACTGGGCGCCTTCTCTGAGCTTCTCCCACCTGGCTTCCAGAGACAGATGTCTGACACATTTCACAAAAATGAACCCAATCTGTGTTTCTCACTAGACTCTGCCTTCAATATCTTGATTATCTTCTAAAGCAGGAAGGTGGAAAGAAAATGTTAGACCTTCTATTCATTTTTCTTTTAATTTCTTTGCTGTATGTTTCATAAATGTAACTAACAGCACAAGAACAGACTGATTATAAAAATATACAAATGTTAGTTTTACACACTCAAAACCTTCTCAATGGGGTGCATTATCAACAAAGCCTGGATTATTGCTCTAAAGTAGCTATCACAGTATCTTGCACACGGCAGGTATTCAATACATTCTTCTAGAATTGAATTTTGAAAACATGTCTATAAACTTTCTATACTGTTGGCAACATAAGTCATGTATGAGCTCAAATTTGTACCCATGACCTGCTCTTCTGTGCCTTTTCTCTTCTCTTCCTCCTGAAGTCCTCAGCATGGTTATCACATCACCATCAGTTTGTCAAAGCAAGACATTCTGCAGTTACAAAGCGTTGTAAACCATACAACACTCTGTAAAAGGTTATTATTACTGTTGCCTCTAACTCCTTCTCTTCCCTTATTCTCACTATTACATATTTATCAACTTTACCTGCATAGTAGCTATCAAACCTAGTTCTCTCCTTCTGTTTCCACCACTAGTTCAGGATCTATCTATGTATATACGGCGTATAGAGTATCTATTTTGAATCATTTAATTCAAAGTGAAAGCTCTATCCTAAAATCCTTTAATTAAAAAAAAATCCACATCATTCAGTTTAGCTTTAACTCAGATAACCATTATTCAAATGTTTAATAAGCTGGACAATGAATCTAAATCAGTGTTACATCAACTTCCTTCTCTAAATTTTATTAATTTTGTAACAACTAAATCAGAAAATGACACAAGTTAACTTTGTAGTGGAAAAATTCCAACATTAATGAAGTAAATCCATACAATTAAAGGCATAACAATATACTTGCATTCTAAAATGACTTTCCAGTTATACATGTATAAAAAGTAAATGAAGTGTTATGTCCTGAATATGTAATACAAAAGAAATGTGCATTTTCAGGGGTAACATGAAGCAGTATGTAGAAGTATAAAAGCATGACTGATTGGACATAAAAGTTAAATGCACTTACAACACTTTTATATATAGAACTTTTCAAATTATCATAAAAAAATCTGTTTTTAAACCTTTTTTGGAAACCAGAAGTAGAGGTAAAGAACACCAAGTAATAGCTCACTAACGGTAAATAAAAAAGACAATATAAACACAAAATGAGGCCTCACAGAGCATAACATAGAGAGATGATTACCTGGAACCTCTTTCCAGCAGCAGATTAAAAAAGGAAAAGATTACAACACAAATTTGAATTTAAAGTAGCAGTAAAATATTTCCTGTAATAAAATATTTTTATAAGTTTAATGCAGATAAACTATACTGCATACAGTAAAGGCCTATTGTTTTTATTTGCTGCTGTCTATAATAGTAATTATAAGGAAAGGCTTAAGTTGCCCCATTCATGGCAGGAAAATCAGAAAAAAGAAGATGAAAAAGAAAATAAATTAGAATTCAACATGTTCTATGTTAGAAACATTAAAGTTTGCCATTCCTATTTTTCCACAATGCAATCTGAATTTCAAAGAAAATATTTAAGCTTATCTAATGGTAAATAACTTAAAAGGCTGGTAGCACCGGTGTAGCAATTAAGAAAATTGTCTAAGGAGACTAAGCTCCCCCTAATCTGACCCAAGAAGGACTCCCAGTCTGCCAGTCTAACCAAGCAGGCAGAGTGAGTCTCGGGACAATGCTGGATTTGAGACTTTGCTAGCAAAGGAGGTAACTTAAAAAAAAAAAATTTCCTTAATAACATAATGACCAAACAGAACTGGAAGTGATCGCAGAAGTTAATCTCATCCATCCTCCCACTGAAACCAGGACTCTTTTTTACATATCTAGAACATTCCTTCACAGCACTGACAACAAGTGGTCATTTACTAAACTCTGCATGAACACTGCTTGTGACAGGGAGGTCACTTGTACAGAACGTCATTCATATCCAAGACAGTAATTATATTTCCACTTAGTTTTCCTTTTTTTTTTTTTTTGAAACCAGTGATTCCCAAAACAATGAATTATTCTTTTTGTGAAGTGACCTCCCAACCTTCCTTTACCCTGTGCCTCCTCTAGACGACTGTAAACTGTCAATGTCCCTTTAAAAATAAAGAGAACAGTCCTGAATAAGTTATTCCAGACCTGACGCTAGGTCTGAATGTTTTACTTCTGTTAAAATAGTATAAGATTATGTGGGCCTGTTTAGAAGTCACAACACATTCTAGACTCCTATCTTTGCACATATTACCTCCTGCTTAAAACAGATAACGATTTCCTGCTGTTTGCGAAATAAATTAAGGAGTGCCTGATATTTGAGGTTCTGCACAATCTGGTCTCAAATCTACTTTTTCATCCTATCTGCCAGCATTTTCCTAATGGTACCTCTTTTATTTCTAAAATAGACTAGGTTTTTCCATACTGTTGTGTTTCAGAAACTGAAGACATTTTCATCTCATTAAAGGTAGCTACAAAAGCACCCCAAAGACTCCTTTCTTGTACATACTTTATTAAACATACAAAAACTAGTATTACCCTATTTTAATGTTTTAAAATTAATATATTAAACATGCATTAAATGAAGCTAATAGGTTTGTTATAAACTGAAAAAGTTTTCACTGATAAATATGTGTAATTGTTTTTACGAGTCTTTGAAATTTAAGGAAAAACTAAAACTATCTTGAGTATAGGAGTTTGTGAAGCATTTGTAAAAACACTGATCATAATGAAGACCCTCACAACAACACCCACATACTGTATCTATAAATGTAATTCTTTTGTAGGATTTGTCCTATTTTATTTTCTGATTTCTTTCTCAAAAAATGTAGTTCAATGTTTTATGGGGGAAAAAATCAATACCTTAAAATACCATATACTATAAAAACTGAAACAGAAGAGTTAATTTTTGAGTGAAATATTTTCTTTAATAAAATACTTACCTTACTACTCCCTGCCTTCAAAAGGAGCAAGAAAAAAGTAAGGAGACATATATGAAAATTGATGATGAATAAAATATCATGGTTTAGTAAACAGAATAAAGGTAATATGTCAACAGAATTCTAAGGAAATAAGAAAGCGCCTAAATTGTGTCACATTGTTTTGAATATTTTTATTCAAAAATATTGGAAATTTGATTGACAGTTACACAATTATCTTAAAAACATATGATCTGTTATAAAATATTTATAGAAAAAGAAAAATATAAAATTATTAAAATTATTTAGGAAAAAAAGACTCCACGAAAGCATCAAGTTGTCAAAATAAATAAAGTTGTCAAAGTTGTTCATCAGAAATATTTTCCTTTTAAGCAGATATTTGACAAGCATTTGTTTTAATTGTTTAGAAACTGTTTTGTTTGATAATATATTTTATTTAAAACACGAAAACAATTATGTCTACAGACCATTTTATCTCCTTCCAAAAATTCAAAGTTAGTGAAAAGAAATACCTCTTTATTTTTATCTCCTTTGGTTCTTTCATTTTATGAAATGAATCCAATAATGAAACTCCAAACTATGAATCACAATAATGACTTCTGACTTGGCATTTTCAGCATAACTTAGTAGAACTGAATTGTGAAATACTTTGAGAGCAAAATGCACAATAAATCAAAAATAATTTTGAAAAAGTTAGCTGTAAAAAATACAAACTAATAATAAAGATTACAATTATGACAGTGTCAGCAATTCTTTGTGAGTAATAGTGTTTCCATCTGTCCCAACCTGGATCACTTCAGCAATGAAGAGGGAAATTTAAGTGTTTTACCATGAGAGATGGCCTACAGATTAAAATTCGGCCATATCTTCTGACATACCAAATTTATTGGATAAATGATATTTTTCTTTAAAAAATCAATATAATAAATGAAAAAATTAATGGGCATGTCTAGAGTTCCTTCTTCCCTATACTACATTTTTCACTACCTGTGAGATATATTTTTTTTAGGTAATATTAAGCACTATACTGCAAATATCCTAGTTACAAACATCTGTATTTGTGTGCTGACTGTTATCTAATTAGTAAATACATATGTAGCATTCATTACTTTGTGATTATTTAATTTCAGAAAGTGTGACAGTATTAACCAGGTATTTCCTTACGTTACTTTGTATTTCCAAGGAAGGGGTGGTGAAGACTTACTACCTAAATTCTTTATATACACTATTTGATTTCATGCAACACCCCATAAATTGGGGATTATAATGCTCATTTTATCTCTGAGGAAACTGAGACTCAGAGAGAATGAATAGTTTTTCAAGGTCACACAACTGGCAAATGATAAAAATGAATATTTTAACCAATTTACCTGACTTCAAAAACTGCGCCCTTTGCATTGTATGATACTGCCTTCTACAAAGTTGTTTCAACTTGGAATACTGTACAAGTATTTAAATGATGGTATGCTCAGTTTTCTTAAAATATATCTTTAATTTAATACTTTACCTCTTTCTATGTGAGGACAAAATGGATAATCACCCTCTACCCCGCTTCTGCAAGGTGACCCCCCGCCATGCTTTTATCTGAGGTATACCATGAGCAAACGGGGCACCTGGTAGAGGAGCCGTGGAGGCATCACGATCTCAGCATTCCACCTAGAGCTTCAGGGCTTCTTAGTCCGACAGAATCTCTAGTTCTCCTCTTCTCTACAGTAACATGTATCTCACCCAACTTCAGCCTTTTTCCTTTTAAATCTACAGATGCAAACAAATCCCTCTGCCTACGCTTTCCTATAGTAGCATTTCTATCTAGCTGAGCTCCAATGGTCTTTAGCACTATCCTCGCTAACTATATATTCACTTGAATTTTCCAAAAATTCTCTTCAACGTGAATCAATTCCCTTTCATTTTTAACTTTTCCCTCAAATATTAACTTCTCATAATAAAAGTTTTCCTCACACAGCTTTCTAAAGGAGAGGTAATGCTGTTTCTACTTTCCATTCCTTCTTTGTCATAGCCTTATTTCTGACTTGCTGATTCTAGACAAGGACCAGTAATTCCCATTAGAGACAAGCTATACTTCAACTTGCTTTTCTGGAAATTTAAAAATAATGACTTTCCATCCTTGATCAAAGACAAGGATAGAAAGGCCTTCTCACAATTTAATCATTTCTCTGCTCTTGTGCTTCCTAAAATATATGAGGTATTGAATTCAATTTTTATTACTTCTTGAAACCCTGTCACATACATTTATAAAAGTTAGTAAATAAGATTCCTTTAATCATACAGACTTTATATGTAGCATCATTCCCTAAACTACTTGCAAAAGACAGCATCATCACCAAAAAGTATTTAAGGACAAAAACACTTTCTAAGAGGTGCTGGGAACTATAAAATGCAAGAGTACCACTGTTACGTAGTTTTTGCAAAAATTCATTCAGTTAAACAATTAATTCAATTTTTAATACCAAAATCTTTTTCTTTATCTAGTTTTGAATTTGATTGTTACCTCTCATCAATTGAGGGTTCTTTTTGTTGCAAATGAGGCTTGATTCCAAACATTGGGCGAATATTTGTTGATAAGGCTCTGATGGTGTAACTGATTTCATTCTCCCTTGTAACATCACTGTCATAGCCTACCATCAAAATATAAGAATTATTCTCTATGATATAACTGAGGAGCTCAATTATAATTTTAAAAATTGGATGTTCAACAATATGAAGTAAATTAAATAAATTGGGCTATAGTCCAATTATGAAATAACATACAGCCAGTAAAAATGATGTAAAAGAATATTTAATGATAATGTTCTCAAAATAATGCTAAGTGATAATAGCAAGCTACAAAAAATAAACTCAGTAAGACATCATTTTTGTTAAAAAATATAATGTATATAAATGCACATACTCCTATGGATATACCCAAAATGTTAACAGAGGTTACCTCCGAGTGGTCAAATTACGAATGCTGTGTTTATTTTTTATTGCAAAACGTACATTCTAATTTTTCTATAATGAGCTGGTATCACTGGTATACTATAAAAAAATCAAAATTATTTTAAAATATGAGATTCAATACTATAAATTTATTTTAACAGTACTTATTTAAAGTATGATTATCATACATTGGTAAAGGAAGAATGTCTAAGTCATCAATATATGGCAGTCCGTTGCTTTTCAATCATAAAACCAATTTTGGTGTTAAAAAGACAAAAAAAAAAAACCCCAAAAGAAGTATTATTCAAACATTATTATTATTTAATTAACTTCTGCAGTTTAAATCGGTTGTGCTAAATTTTTCTCTGTTTTTGTTAAGAAGAAATATTTTAAAATGACATACCCCCATCTTCTTCAGAATCTATATCAGACTCTTCACTATCACAAGGCCTTTTTTCTCGATAGCCCTCCATTTCATTTGTCCAAACCATTAAGGACATATCTGTACCTCCTAAGGTAACCAACATGCTGTCATCATAAGTCCACCGAACATTTGTGACGTGTGTACTATGGGCCACATACCTCTTAAACTTTCCAAATTTTCCCTAAAGATGAAAAAAAATCCAAACAGCCTGAGAAATTTTATTGCTTAAAAACTTTGTTAACATTTTGAATTTCTTTCTTAATATATGGTTGGAAAGTAATCATTTACAAAGGCATCTTACAAAAAAAAATAAGAAAATACTGAAACTCAACAGAACAAAAAAATAACAATTCCTAAACGTGGATAAAACTCCCAGACTAGGATAAAACTAGTAGTTGTGCACACTGCTAGCACCATGGGCATAACGTTTTTGGAAATCAGCTTGATATTCTACATTAAAAGTATGAAAATGTTGACCTTTGACTCACCAATCCCTCTTTAAGAGATCTACGCTAAGAAGACATAATCTGTGCAAAAAATATTTGCCACGATATTTACTTATAGCACTGAAAATTTTTAAACACCTTAAATGTTCAACAGAGTAACAGTTAATTATAGTGGGCATCTTTAGAATAGTACAAATCTGCTAAAAACAATGGCTAGGCACACATATTACTGTTGGAAATAGATACAATAACAGAAAGTCAGGATATAAATGCTCATGTACATACAGCATGGCCATATTAACAAAAACTAATTAGCAAATATTTTGGCATATACTCATGTAAGTATCTTTCATCTTAATTCATTAGTGTTTTTGTTTATAAGTAGATATTACACATAGAAATGTGTTTTTATATAAAGAAAAAGCCAAGTTATAGATACTGGCAACTTTTAAACCTAGAACACTAGCATTACCAAGTTACATAAGTAAATTTTAGATCAACGTATCAGAAGCAGGTTTTAGATGGACATCTTTTCAAGGGTGTTAAATAAGAAATGTCTTAAATAAACAAAACATGGTAATAGCTAAATCAGTGAATTCTTTGGAAATGAAGACAATAAAAATCAGCTGAAATAGGAGGGGAATCTGTCATCAAAACACTGCAAGAAGGTAGTTTCCCTAATACTTTGTGGTTCTTATTACAGTAAGGTGAAGAAGGAATCTTCAGGCCAATACCTTAGAACATACTCTTAAGACTTCTATATCATCTAGATTATTCAGAGTGAAGTTTCTGACTAATAAATGTTTTATTGGAACACATTCTTATCAACTAAGGTGCTACTACTTAAGAGTATCTAAAATAAAGGATTTGTGAAATATTTTCTTGGGTGCTTAAGTTCTCTACAGGAATTTTTAAACTTGTATTTTCATTTCAATGCTGAGCTAAAATATTAATATGAGCAGTTACTTAAGACCACCATGCACTGAATATCATGGTTTCAGTGCCCTGTTTCAAATTTATGTTTATAAAAAGTTCATGTCAGTGCTAGATTATAATTTATATCCAAATTTGTGACTATTAATGAATAAATTCATCTGGACTTGATACATGAATTCTATTTTTGTGCTAAGTGAAAGCCTAATGTCTCCAGTAGTTTGAACAGAGGGAAGCAATAGAAGAACTGAGTCCTCATACAGTACACGGCAGCATGGGCATGTACACTCCAAAGAAGCTCTACAGTTTAGCTTTAGAAAATAACACTACTCATCACATTAAACCAGTGTTACTTATTTTGATTCTACAGGCATTGTATTTATAGTACTTTGTATTTAATTGGTTAAAACATTTAAACTTTATTTTTATTTTTTAAATTAATTAATTTATTTTTTGGTGGGGGGAGGTAATTAGGTTTATTTAGTATTTATTTATTCTTGAAGGAGGTAGTGGGGATTGAACCCAGGACCTCATGCATGCTAAGCATGCGCTCTACCACTTGAGCTATACCCTTCCCACAAAACATTTTAAACTTTAAAGTTGTAAATATAAAGAATTTATATTTACTGTTAATGGTATATATTTAATCAAAAGAATCCTAAAATTATTTAAGTTAATATTAGGGATAAAAAGAATGTTTCTTCTAAAAGGGATACTTATATTACCTAACATTGAGAAACTGCAATGTAACATACAACTTAAAGCATGGAATCATAAATTATAATACTACTACTAGATAAAAGCTATAAATATGATGTCAAGAATAGGAAACATTAATTCTGAACTTTCTTACTACATTATACATTACATATGTAATATTCATATTTTAACAATGAAATGCTATAAAAGGGCATTGCCATAACCATTTTTTATAATTATGATCATTGGAGAATTAAAGAAAAACACATACTTTAGCAGGATATCTAAATAACTTCACGAATCCTAAATCATCCCCAGTAGCTAGGATCATTTTGTCACTAGTGAGGCAAGCGGCAGTTACGTCTGTGACTTCTCCAATTACCGGCCAAATTCCCTCACAGCATAAACCAAGCACACTTGTCCATGATGCCCAACCAATTTTTTCTACCTAAAAGGAAAAAAATGCTGTAAGTTGTCATATCTCAACCTAAAAAATTAACAAAAAATACTAAATATTTTTCTTTGTAATTATATATGTCACAAGTAAAATTAAAATTTTAATAAAAACAGTTAAATAAACTATTAGTTGTCTTGGTTTTATAGCTTCCCAAGTCCACTACTTTCTGCAGAAAAAATTTAACATAATATTTATTATTCAACACGTATTTATTATGAATCCACTGTGTTTTCTGGATACTGAACACGAAATGATAATAAATAGGACTGTTTGTGCATTTAAAATAATCAAGAAACTTATTCTTATACTTCATGCCTAAACTTCTACTACTACTTTATAAGCATGTTTTCCAATTACTCATTACTGGAAATTAAGACATTTACTTACAGTTCCTTTCCTTATTAAGCTACTTTCATGATAAATTTGTTTAGCCTCTCTTCCTTGGCCATGTCCAAATATTTTGCTAATATTGTCAATCACAAAACTAAACACATTTTTTTTCTTTCTTTTTTCCTTAAACAGGAATTTGCCAATAAGCATCTTAGACACATGGGTTCCAAAAGATTTGACAGACATGCAATACTCCAGTCTTAGATGGCATGTCTTCTATGTGCTATTACATGCTTCCCATCCTTTGAGGAACGTAATTAGAACATAGCTACACATACAAGGAAGTAATTTATTCCTTTTCTTAATACAGCTTCTCTTCCTTTGCACATCTTTTTAGCCCCAATAAAATAAACTTGCAAAGAATATCCATAATATGAACAATTTGAGAACAGTAGTCAAATGTAACTAAATGAATGAAGGCAGGTATCAGCTTTCTAACCACTCTTAGTCATGTCAACATTATAAGCACCACTATCTTCCTACCTCTGCACTAGGGATGGTTTGTTTTTTCCCTCTTGGAGCTTCAAAGAATAGCTGTTCTTTAGCACCAGTGTTGACCTGTAAAAGCTTTCCTTAAAAAAATTTAAAAAATACATACATATATAAAATATAAACACATATACAGTTAGTACATATACAGTTAGTATAATGCTTAACTTTCATGGGAAAAATTAAGATTAAACATAAAAACCATTTTTCTCTGGAGCCATATATATATATAATAAAGTAATTAAATTCATAAATGGCATCGTGTGTGTATATATATGTAAGCTATTTCTGCTGTTATGCATATAAAAATCCTAGAAATAAAATTTGAAACTTTTTTTAATAGTAAGTATTTTGTTTAACTATATTTGCAAAAACTTTAATTTACAATGCTAGATTTATACAGATGAATTATCTGAAATAAAAATCCCTAAAACTGGAGCATTTAAAATATTTAGCATCTATCCAGATTATTACAGACTGCCATCTGCCATGCATTCTGCTAAAAAACAAAGGTACTCACCAACTTCTGCATGCTACACAACTATGACAATTTTAGGGAATGTATTTTATTGAATGCTGAGGAAATGACATTAAAATCTTCATCAATAAAACAACTTTCCAAAATTTCAGTTACTATTTACACCAAGCTTATCTGACAAAAACCAGGACAAATGACTAAAAAAAATTTGTATAATCTTTAAGTTACTTTACAAATTTATCACTTACTGTCCTATCATGTGAATTACATTAGAAGTATGGAAAAACTCATAGCATTCATCTTCAGATATGAAATAAAGTAGTGGAAAATCATTCTGAAAAATAATGCTTTTTTTTTTTAAAGTGAAAGTAAGTTTCTTTAAAGAGATACAGACTCCGTGGACAGAATGTGAGCCACCTCACAAAGGTGAGAGGGAGAGAAGCCAAGAGGTGTGGGGTGTTTAAGATAAAAGTAGAGACACACTCCAAAGATAAGAGTGCGGGCCACATCAGAAGGTGAGCGCAACAAGGGTGAGAGTGACCAGCTTGTTTTTCACAATGCTTTTGAACTCATCTGCTGAATTACTTGTTTCTCTAAAACAGCTATACTATATCAAATGAAACTTCCATCAAACAGTAGGTTATTTAAATTCTTACCTCTAATATCCCAATCAATATGAGTGATGTAACTGGTAGCGCCTTTGCATATTCCTACTCGTTTACTACTCATGACATTGTATATATCTATAAAGCTGTCATGGGATGCTACAGCAAGATATTTCCCAGAACCTGTAACAGAAACATATTTTCTTGACATTTTCTCGTGTTAGAAGTATTTTTTACACTCTACAACCAGAGTTAATATTATTAATTTTTTTGAGGAAACTCTTAGGTGTTTTGTAAGTTATAACAAGTGTCAAATTTTTCAAGTATATTATAATTAACACAATGAAATAAATTTCTTAGTGTAGTGAGGTAGTTTGGTGGAAAGCAAATGTCAAAAATCTATGCAAAGTAATTTGATATTCCTTGTATTTAACCAAAAAAAAAATCCTCTAAATTCAGAAAAAAATGGAAGTAAACCAACATAAGTGAATTTTGTCTTGACATTATTAATCCTATGTTATAGTAGATTTTGTCACAGGTAATGAATACATGGAAAATGATGAAGCAAAATTAATGTAATTTAAAAAGTGTTAAGAATATAATGAAAACAGTCATCCAGTCCCTTTTACATTACAAATGAGGAAAACGAATCTCAAAGAAATGTCTTGGCCCAAGTCACACAGAAAATTTAGTGGCACAACTGGCACTAAGCCAGATATTTTGCCCCTGATCTAATACAGGGCTTTTACCTCTCATTATACTACCTCTTCTGGTCAAAATAGTACAATTCTGAGATAGAATAACAGTTACTGAAAACTACACATTGATATATTTACTCATTGCCAGACCCAAGCTAATAATCAAATATGATTTCAGTGAAATCTTACCTGGTGAAAATCGAATATCTGAAATAATATCTCTTCTGTGGTGAAAAGACACAAGATCCTCCAGAGTATCTGCATTTGCCAGTAAGAAACTTCCATCATTGAGACCTACAGCTAAAGCTTTACCATCAGGAGAGAAACAGCAACATCTCCCACCTAAAAGAAAAAGAAAGCTTCTATCAGGTGATTTTCTTTAATTAAAAAAAAAAGTATGTGCTTAAGGAACCTTTCAAAGAGGTTTCCTATACTTATTATGGCCTCTAGTCAATATTAGAAAGGAATTAAGATTCAAATAATAAAGTTTCCTATTGAAATCAGTGGTGTGGAATTCCAAGCAATAATAATACAAACCATTTCCTTTTCTGAATGTAACAAAAGTGAGTACTGATATTTACGTTAAAAGAAATTAAGCTGATGAAGAGACAGAGATTTTAACTAACATAAAAGTCAGTAACATATGTGGAATTTTCTTTTCTTGTTGGGAAGGGGTTGCTATCTTTGTAATTTCTATCCAACAAATCAGAAATTTAAGAAATAAGGCCATCTTTATAAAAATGCTTTCAAATTAAAAAAAAATCTTAAAATAGGCAATTATTAGTTTAAGCTAGGAAGATCCATACATGTTTCAAAACTACACATGAAGATATAATTATGTTAATATTATTAATTAAAAAAAATAAGGGTTAATGCTGCATTGGCAAACACAAAAAAATGGGCTTACCCTGACAGCAAGGGATGCAGCAGGCATATTCAAAGCCCTAAGGCTTTTGGTGTCTTGCATAAAATTTGGAGAGGGAGGGATAGGCTACAGCTGTCACAGAATGAAAAGTTATAAAATGAATTGAGAATAAGCAGTCATTTAATTACCAAGCATACATGAGAAATCTAGCATGTGATGTCTGCTATTTAAGAGTCAAGAGATGATGGTGACCTGGAGCAGGGCAGCAGCAGTGGAGGTAATGAGAAACGGTAGGATTTGTTCATATTTTGAAGAAAGATCTGGCAGGACTTTGATCAACTGGGAGTAAAGCAGGAGAAAGAGAGAAAGTCGCGGCTATGTTTTTGTTTGAAAGATGTGTCATTTACTGAGATGGGAAAAACCAGGGGAGATAGAAGCGTTTGGTTTTGTACCTGTTAAGGATGCTTATGAGAAAGTCAAATGAAGACATCAAGGAACCAGTTTGATACATTAATATTCTGAAGTTCAGGGAAAATAGACTAGAAGTATACATATGGGAGGCAGCAGCACACAGATAGAAATTACAGCCATAAAGCTGGATAACAGCTTGTTATTAACTCATTGTCTCTCAGCTCCAAATCCCCCCATCTTTTTTCAGCTCTATGATTACTGGAGCTGGAGCCCGTATTTTGCCTTTGTCAGTACACTTGGTTTTGGCCAGTAGAGGGGGCTAGAGGGTCCCCGCAGGCCAAAGAAGAAGGAAGGGATTTTTCTTGCTTCTGGTGTGCTGGAACCAGTGAGTCAATGAGGGGAAGAGGTTTCTCCACCACCATAGCAGAAGACCTCCTAGATTAGCTCTCTGAGAAGTTTCTTTTCCACTGGCAGGCTGTGTGTTCTTGAGGCACCTATACCCTCTCTAAAGAGATCTGAATCTCAGCCTGGGGGAAGTGGGGAAGGATCCAACCTCTAAGTTCATTCCTTGGTCACTGTCCACTGGCCCTGTGGGTGGTGGCTGCTTTCTGCAGTTGCTCCTTCTACACCCCTTAGAATCCTCTTTCATATTTTTTAGCAGTTAAATCACCTTTCATTAGTTAACACTCCATATTAAACTTTTCCCTGTTCAAATTTCGGGGGTGGTTTTTGCCTCTGATTTATATAAAATTGGTACTGTAGTGGTCACACCAGACAGGGCATTAAAGATGGGATTTTTGGAATTGGTTTAGGCATGTCTTTGGGCTTGTGCATAGTGCTGAACCCTTGTCAATGGGAAATGGGATGCTAGCCATCCAAGGTACGCACTGGCAGAACAATTAATTAAGCTATCTCCTGTGGTTGATTGTGAAGTATCCGCTAAAGTAAGTGCCCTGGGCATCCAAGAGGCCACAGCCCTTGACCATTATAAAAATAATGACTACAAGGACTGCGAAGATTCTACTGAGTGCATGAAGAATTCACAGAAAGAAATAACAAGCCAGGTCCTTTTAACTCTCAGCACTAGTCTTGGTCTGAGTAGAGAGAGCTCCAATGACAAACCTAAAAGAATCTCTGACAGGGCTGATATTGCTGAAAATTTATGTCAACTGATCTCACAGATTTGCCAAGTTTCTTATGTGAAAATTAGGGCATTGATTGGGAAGGAAGAGAACCCTTAACCTTGGAATGGGAACATCTGGTTGGACTCAGACAAAACTGAGAATCTTTAACTTCTGAGTTACCTGAGTCTCACTGACCAGTGCAAATAGCTTGCTCTCCCGTGTCTGTGAAGACTCACCTTATTAAACAGACGCCTTGCAGGGGATGCTTAACTTTCTGAAGAACCATCACAATCACCGCTTTGCTGTCACTAGACCCCTACCTTGGATCAAATCTCAGCATGCTCTAAGGCAAAGGTTGGCAGACGTCTTAAAGGACCAGAGAGCAAATATTTTCAGCTTTACAGGCAATATGGTCTCTGTCATAGCTACTCAACTGTTATTGCAGTGCAAAAGCAGACCTAGATAACACATAAAAAAATGGTCATGGCTTTGTTTTGATAAAACTTGGTTTACAAAGTCAAGAGGCAGTCTGGAGTTCATCCATAGGCTGACTCCTGATATAAAGGAAGGAATCCAAAAGCTTAGGGAGGTAAGAATGTTGGAGATTTTTCATATGCAACCTGCACACTTGCCCAGCAATTACATCCCCTGAAAAAGTCTAGGAAATAGTCCCTTGACATGAAAGCACTGAGAAATAAACATTAATTAAGGGCAGTATCTGAATCACTGAAGAGCTCTGTCCTTCCACGTAGGTCAGGAATGGGAAACGTTGCCATTAATATGAGCTCCCTGATCCAACAGACAATTCTGGAGAAGCAGAGGCCAAGGAGCAGCCCTTAAACCGACAAAAACAAGACAGATTCTTTTACCAAAAAAGGCAGCAGGGGTGTACTAATAATCAGAAAAATTTGACCTGTGGAGATTTCTCCTGGTGGCTAAATATAGTATTTCCAGGAATGAAATAAATGAGTGGGTTACCAGATTAGAGTTCACTGTATATAATAGAAAAAACTCCAGATCTGGTGGCTAGAAAATCTGACTTAAATCACCACAATGGAGAGTCACAGATTCTCAAACAGTTTTCAGACCTAAGCCCATTCATACACTCAGAGCCCCTGGATTGAAGGGAAGGCCAGGTCCCACTGAGGAAGAACCCTGTAGCACAGTCACAAGTACACAACACACATCTTCCTCCAAGGATCTGTGCCCATTCAGCAGAATGACTGTGAACTGAAGAAAAGGAAAGATCCAAACTTTCAGAAATTAGGAGACATGGGCACTGAATAGACACTAATTCTTAAGAACACAAAATGCTGCTCTTGTACAGCAAAGTGGGGCCTTCTGTTAATCATGTGATAGATGGAATCTAAGTCCAATTTTGAATCATAGTGGAACTCAAGTGGTCTGTGGACTGCACCCAATTCCTGAGCTGGAACAGATATACTTGGCAATCTGCAGAATGCTCTACACTGACTCTGTGATCCATGGGGTAAGAGTCATTACAACAGGAAAAACTAAAGGAAAACCTTTGGAAATTCCTCTCTCTACAGAGACAATAAACCGAAAACAAAATTGCAACCCTGAGAACTGCAAAAATCAGTGACATTACCAAACACGTGAAGTAGGGGTAAAAATACCTAACACATCATCATTTAAACTTGCTTGTTTGGTCTATTTAACTAATAACTATGGATAATAAATTTAATCAAATGGTGATTTCAACTGAAGCTACTCTTCCAGATCTTTACTAGAACAAATGAACACAGTCCCTAGCATCCTGCATGCAGCTATCGCCCTGGTTAATGCTTTTATTGCCATACCAATTTGTAAAGACCACCAGAAGCAGTTTGCTTTTACCTGGCTGGTATCTGTGGACACCTTCAAATCCTTGCCTCAGGGCTATTTCAACTCTCCTGTTCTTTGCCATAATACAGTCCACAGAGATCCTTATCATCTTGACATTCGACAAAACATTTCAATGGTCCACTACATTAATGACATTATGCTGAATGGATCTGGGGAGCAGGAAGCAACAAGTACTTTAGATGCCCTGGTAAGACATAAGTGAATCAAGAGAGTGGCAGATAATTCCCACAAAAATTCAAGTACCCTGCCACCTCAGTGAAGTTCCTAGGGATCCAATGATCTAGAGTATATCAAGACAGTCCCTCCAACGTGAAAGACAAGTTGCTATACCTCCCATCATCTACCATGAACAAAAGGAGTAAAATGCTTGGTAGGTCTTTTGGGAAGCAACATATACCATATTTGAATGAGCTGCTTCTATCCATCTATCAAATCACTTACAAGCTTTCCGTGGGGATGAGAACAAGAGAAGGCAAACTCATCTTCCACTTGGGCCTTATGATCTACCAGATTCAATGATACTCAAAAGTGTCTGTAGTAAATAGGGATGCTGTATGGAGCCTATGAAAAGCTACCAAAGAACTCCATGCCCTCCTTGACAGATAATTATTTTCCTTCTGAGAAGTAGCTTCTGCATTGCTACTAGGCCTTACTTAGACAGTGAGTAAATGCCTAACTATGGCACATCAGGTGACTATGTGTCCTGAGCTTCGTATCATGAACCGAAAATTACATGACCAACCTAGCCACTGATTGGGTGTGCACAATAGCAATCTATTATCAACTGAACACAGTATAGAAAAGACCAGGCTTGGAGAGGCCTGGAAGTTACAAGTAATTTGTATGAACAGGTGGCTCAGAATCCTGCAGCAATTAATTCCTACTGCTATGCCTCTTCTGTGTCTCAATCTATACCTATGGCCTCACAGCTGTTCACTGTGATCAGCTGACTGATGAAGAAACAATTTGAGCTGGATGTTTCTATACAATATGGTGGTATCCATCCACCTGAAAGCATTATAGCCCCACTCAGGGGTGACCACGAAGGACAGTAGTAAAACCTCTCGGTGGGCAGTACTTTGAGCAGTACATCTGGTTTACCACTTCTGTAGTGAGATACGACTTGATAGACAGATTTACACTGATTCATTAGCAATTGCTACCATTTGGATAAACAGTGAGGGACTGGAAGAGACAGGACTGGAAGATTAGAGACAAGGAAATCTGAAAAACAGACGTGTAAGTAGAACTCTCAGAAAGGGCACAGGCTGTGAAGTTCTTGTTTCTAGGGAATGCCCAACAAGGGTCTCCACTGCTGAGGAGGCTCTCAAAAATCAGACGGACAAAATAATATGCTCTGTGAATAATATGCTCAGGCAGCCTCTCTTCCTAGCCAGCTAGTGCTTGCTTAGTGGGCCCATGTTGGCAAGGACCCAGGAGTCTACGCTTGGGTTCAAAAACATGCATCTCTCTTTACCAAGACTGATTTTGCTACCACTACTGCTGAGTGCCCAATCTTCTAACAGCAGAGACCAACCGAACCTCTGATATGGCACCATTTCCCAGAGAAACCAGCCAGACACCAGTGGCATGCTGATTACACTGGACCTCTTCCATTATGGAGGGGACAAAGAGTCATCCTCATTGGAATAGACATGAATTCTGGATTTGCTTTCCCTATCCATTGTGCTTCTCTAGCACCACCACCTGTGGACACACAGGATGCCTTAACCACCAAATGTCACCGATGTCACCGAATTTCACGCTTCTGATCAAGGAACTCATTTCATAGCAAAGGATATGCAGCATGAGGCTCATACCAATGGAATTAACTGGTTTTATCACATATTCTCATCACTCACAGAAAGAGACTAACAGAATGGTGGAATGACTTACTGAAAACTAATTTATGGTACCTTTTGGGAAACAATATCTTGAAAGACCAGGATTTTGTCTTTGCATGTGGTATATGCTTCAAATCAAAGACCATTATATGGTGTTACCTCACAGCCAGGATACATGAGTTTGTAAATCAAGAGGTAGAGGTGGAGTGGCTCTTCTCACTATTGTATCTAATCATGTCAGGTACTTTTGCTGCAAGCTGTTTTGCTGTAGACATTCTGCTGCAAGTATTTTTGCTGCAAACATTTTTACTGCATAACAAATTGGTTATGAGGCAATTTTGCCATAAAAGATAAAATAACTAGTTGACAGTTTGGTTTGATACACATAATACAAAAAAAAAGAATGATGATGATTTGGTATTTTGAAACACACTACATTAGAGGACAAAGAGGCTGAGGACCTAGAAGGTGCCGAGTTGAACCCACAATTCCCATGGAACTTTAGAATGTCTATCAACAGACATGTAACAATCTATGCTCATGGACTAGTAAAATGTTTACACTACTCAAAGCAATCTAGAGACTCAATGTAATCCCCATCAAAATTCCAATAGCATTTATCACAGAAACAGAACAAATTATCCTAAAATTTGTATGGCACCACGAAAGATCTCTAGTAACCAAAGCAATCTTGAGAAAGGAGAAAAAATTGGAGGCATCACATGCCCTGATTTCAAATTATACTACAAAGCTGTAGTAATCAAAACAGCATGATATTGGCTCAAAACAGACACACAGATCAATGGAACAGAATAGAGAGCCCAGAAATAAATCCATGCATACATGGTCAATTAATTTACAAAAGAAGTCAAGAATGTATAATGGGGAAAGGACAGTTTCTTCACTAAGTTGTGTTGGGAAAATAGAACAGCCACATGCAAAAGAATGAAACTGGACCACAATCCTACACCAGACACAAAAGGTAACTCAATATGAACTAAAGACCTGAATATAAGATACGGAACCATAAAACTCCTAGAAGGAAACATAGGTGGTAAGCTCCTTGACATAGATCTTGGTGATTTTTTGACTCTGACACCAAAAGCAAAACCTTTGTTGGTTTTTGTTAAACAAAAATAAATAAGTGGGACTACATCAAACTATAAAGCTTCCGCATAGGAAAGAAAACCATCAGCAAAATGAAAAAGCAACATACTGAATGGGAAAAATAGTTGCAAGTCACGTATCTGATAAGGGGCTAATACCCGAAATGAACAAAGAACTCATAAAACTCAATAGCAAAAAAACAAACACTCTGATTTTAAAATAGGCCCAAGATCTGAATTAACATTTTTCCAAAGAAGACTTACAGATGGCCAACAGGTATGTGAAATGATGCAGAGAACAGATTAGTGGTTGCAAGAGGCAGGGGATGGTCAGATGGGGGAGGGAGGGTGGAGGAAAAAAATTCAAGTTTGATTATAATTAAAAGCTAAAGTCATAGATGCAAGTTTTTAACAGGAACTTTCCAATACATCATTACACAGAAAAGTGCAAATATTTAGAAAATATTTACTATGCAGACATTAAGAATATAGACATTAACTTATGCTGGATATTTATACTTCTGGTTATTCTGTAACTAGTTAATATAAAATTGAATTATTTGTTTGGTAAAATTCTCATAGGATAGTTTATATTAATTATAATGACTTATTTATAAAATGTTAAGTAAGCCTCAGGACCATAATATTTGCATATTCATTTTCTGAAGAAACAGCATTTCTTACTGAATGTTTGAAAGAGATAACTGTATTTTATAATATTTAAGCCATTATGACTTCAGTAATTTTGTTATAATTAAGTCAACCAGCATAAAACCATACATGTTCTTTCAAAAGATTATGAAAATCCACTTGTTTTCCTCTTGAGTCAATGATGATGAAATAAAAATAAAAGTGATTATAGAAGAATATTTCAAAACAAAAACACAGAATCCTGAATCATGACTTTTCTCTACAAAATCTACTCCTAGAAGGAGCCAGTAATACCAGCAGACAATTTTTCAGGTTTGATATAAGATACAAATCCAAAGATTCAGGAAGCAAAACAAATTCTAAATAGAATAAAGACATAATAAACCACATACACGTACAATGTTAATAAATCTCAGCTGCAGACAAAGCAGAAGAGAACAACGGAAACCAGAGGAAAAACAACTGAATCAAGAACTCTAGAAGTAGTTAAGTTAGTATTCAAGAATAAGATTAAAAAAATCAAAACATGTTCAGATTACTAGTATAACAAGGGCAGGGCAGTGGGAACAGTTCACCTTGAGTGGTAATATATTGCTTATCAAAAATTTTAAAACAATAATAGTAAAATTGAATAAAAATCAATTTGCTCTTTAAGAATTGCAATGTCCGTGATAAAATATTTCTGCTGTCAGAACAGACCACTCCTACTGCCCTGTTCTTACATGCCACTGTTCATCCAAAGGAAGATAAGAGAATTTCCAACAAATCTTTATTATGGAAACTAAAACTATATCTTAGAAGAAAATGATAAAAGAGTTTGAGATACAAGAAGAAAAGGTGAACAAAGAAGTGTATAAGGATAGATAAACCTAAGTAAACAATGATTGACTGCATGATACAATAATAATGTCCAATTTTGAAGGGAGGTTAAAAAAAAAAAACAAGAGATCTTCAAAAAACAAAAAAACCCAGAACTACCATATGATCCAGCAATTACACTTCTGAGTATTTATCTGAAGAAAGCAAAAACACTAACTGAAAAGATATGTCAACCCCCATGTTCACTGCAGCATCATTTATAATAGTCAAGATATGGAAACAACCTAAGTGCCCACGAATGGGTGGATGCACAAAGAAAATGTGGTACAGATAGGTCTGTATGTATATACACACACACACTGGATTATTCACTCTTAAAAAAGAATGAACTCTTGCCATTTGCAACAATATGGATGGGCCTTGAGGGCATGATGCTAAGTGAAATAAGTCAGACAGAGAAGGACAAATATATGATCCCACTTACATATGGAATCTAAAAAAGAAAAAAGCTCAAAGATATAGAGAATAGATTGGTGGTCGCCAGTGGTGGGGGTGGAGGGTGAAGGAAGTCAAAAGGTACACACTTTTAGCTATAAAATAAATAAGTCATGGGGATGTAATGTACATTATGGTGACTACAGTTAATAACACTGTATTGTTATCTGGAAACTGCTGAGAGAGTAGATCTTAAAGTTCTCATCACAATAAAAAATTTTATAAGTATGTGTGGTGATGTTACCATAGCGATCATTTCACAATATTTACAAATACTGGATCAATATGTTGTACATCTGAAACGAATGTAAAGTTCTATGTCAATTATATCTCAATTTTAAAAATCTGATAGGTATTAAAACCAAGTATATTCCAAATTTGACTTGTCAAGACTTTCAGTGGACTTGTAAAGGAAAAAAATTTTTGGTACAGTGGTTTCTGGTACCAAAGAGGTGTGCTTATAGTTTTAGAATCTTACTATAATCCTTCACATTGAAAGTTCAAGTACAAAACCACTGGTAATTCTCTCTAGTTTTCAAGAATAAATAAAGGAATATAAAGTGCACACACACACCCACACACACACACACCCACCAGAGAATGAAAATGCTGGATATCAATAACTTGTAAAAAAAAAAAAAAAAAGGGAAGGACAGTGACTGGAGTTCAAGTGTTTCAGAGATTGTGATTAACTTCAGATTTTTAGTTAAGTACACGTGTTAAATATTCAATAATAACCCTAGAAGAAGAAAACAGACTCTACTTTCAGGTCAACAGAAGGAAGTAAAAGTAAAGCAACTGACTAAATTACAACATGTTACATAACTTCAGCTTGGCCCTCACAGCACTAGGCAATTCTTTCCTTCATCTGCTTATTCTATCACATTTCTTACAGTCACAATTCCCAACTTTTTCAACCAGAACTCCTCCTACAATATCCCCATGCTACAAAATAACATTCCCTACCACTTTACTAAGAAATATGAAGCTATCTATGTATCCTCATCTGGCCTAAGTTAATAGTAACAGCTTTGCTCCAACAACTGAACCCCTTGTTGCTCTATATTGATAGGGTAACCTCATTTGCCTCCTACAAATGTACTCAGTTCTGTTTCAACCTAAAATATCCTCCCCTCAATGCTGCTATCCCTTTTAAAGTCAAGTCCTTCTTAGTTTCTGATTCTGAATTATACATAATCCATAGTCATAAAGGGTAGAAAACTTAGCTTCTGTTTTCTTACTAGATTTGTCTTTTCAAAATGATATTGGAAACTGGATCAGGATAGGCATGATCACAGGAGGTCCCATAAAGCAAAGACTGCATATATAATTAGTTTTCTTTATATAGCATCGTGAGCAAGTGGACATAGAATAAATACTTAAAGTCTTCTTTTATATACCTACCATTGCTTTCTTACATTTGTGAGGGTTAGAAAATTGTGACAATTTAATCTATGTTCAAGTCTGAGAACCACTTACCCTTTTTCAGTTTCCGGACAGCCAACATACAATGACTAGGAGAGAGATCCCATATTCTTAAGGTTTTATCGTCACTTACAGTAGCGCAGATGGGCAGATAAGGATGTGTAGCCAAACCCCACACCTCTCCTTCCATGTGTCCCTATAAAAAAAACAGTTAAGATCAATGTAACCTAATGATATTTGTATTTAGAAGAAAATTAAATACAACAATCAATAATATATGATAATGATAGGATAGTAAATGATAGATAAATCTAATAAAACTTTTCTCTTTATCTTAGGAATGTACCTTAAAATACCTTCATAACAACTTTATCTCCACAGTTGCAATGTAATCAAGTTACTATTAAAATCAGCTTCAAAATCCTACAACATTCACTGGGTGAAGAAAATAGGAATGGGCTGCCCTGCAATGTTAATAATTGCCATACAGGAGGGACCTCCTGCATGACCGAGGAAGGAGCGCTGAAGACCTGCTAATCAGTGAAACGGGTGGAAATTATTTAAAAGAAAAGTAAGTCTCTGGAAATGGTTTCAAGGAGATAAAACAAATGAAGAAACATTTACTCAAGAAAATCTGCTAAAATTCAGTAAGACAGCGAGAGTTTACTGTATTTGAACCGAGACTCACTCCTTTTCTCCCTCTTCACAACTCACGGACATGAAAACTCCATACCAGATTGATGTAACCAAGAATATGAGCTGTCTCTCTCCCCAGCCATTAGTTGGGAAGCTTTCTTCCCAGAAGGTCTTCCCAGCGTCTTCCACCCAGCTCCCAGTTACTTGCTATTGAGGCTAATTCTTGTAACTACCGCTGAGAGGTGGGAGCTCCTTTTTTCTACCCACCTCCTATTCTGAGATGGAAGCTCTATCTTAGATGCAGTGTCACTGAGGCCTCAACATCAATCCAAGAAGATCTGAGGCTACTGCTCCGTCCCCACCAACTGAGCATTCAGATCTAAAGCAAGGGACACTCAAGAACAAAGAAGCATTCCATGTTTTCATGCTCAAATCCAGAACCTTGAATAAGAAAATTTTCCTGGAGGGAGAAGCAAGCCATAAAACTGTTCCTAGCCTCTTCTCAAAGGAACTGATTTCATTTACTACAGTGTGGGAAAGCTGAAGCCTAAAGGTGTTCTCAAAAACAATGGAGGTTGTGATGAAAGATTAATTGGGAGGCAACTGATAAACTCAATGGACATGAAGGCTAAATTGAAGATCAGCTAGCTTGTCTAGGAGAAACAGGAAAATCTCATAGATTAGCTGGGAGGAGATGCTTAAATTCAGAACAAACCTCAAACATTTAATCTAGGGAAATATCCCTTTTAGGAAGCCTAAATTTGATTGGTTTAGTCTGTGGAGCAATTTATGTTTCAGGGAAATGTTGAAAACAATAATCAGTGATCAATTAATAGAGCTTAACAGCTGGACATGGTTAGGGAAAGACGCCATCAAAGAGGAGAGAACCCTTCTTAAATCATTTTATGGAGCCAACATTATCCTGATACCAAAACTATACAGACATCACACACAAAAAAACTACAAACCAATATCCCTTATAAATTTGGATCCTAAAAATCCTCAACAAAGTATGAGCAAACTGATTTCAACAACATACAAAAAGAATTATATACCATGACAAAATGGGATCAATCCCAGGAATGCAAGGTTGGCTTAATACACAAGAACCAATTAATGCAATATACCACTTGCTTTTGATAAGTGATTCTGACAAATTACACAATCTTTTATAATAAAAACATGCAACAAACTAGGAATAAAAGAGTCATTCCTCAATCTGATAAAGGACATCTATGAAAAATCCATGGTTAACACAATTCTTACTGGTAGAAGACTAGGAGCTTCCTCCCTAAAACTAGAAACAAGACAAGGATGTTTATTCTTATTACTTCTATTTAACACAGCACTAGCAGCTCCAGGCAGGATACTTAGGTAAGAAAAATAAGTAACAGATATCCAGATTGGAGAGGGAGAAGTAAAACTATCTCTGTTTGCAGATGACATGATCTTGTACAGCATATAGAAAATCCTAAAAATTCCACCAAAAAACTATTAGAACTAACAAATGAGGTAAGTTATTTTAACAAAATAACTACAAGACATGTACACTGAAAACAATGAAACATTGTTGAAAAAAGTTAAAGAAAATCTAAATAAACAGAGATCTCATGTTCATGGATACGAAGACTTAATATTTTGTTTAGAGGCACTAGTTCTCAAACTTATCCATAGACTATTGCTGCTACAGTGTTGTACATGTTTTTTGGGTATACACATGAGTGCACCTCTGTTGTGTACAAACATTCCCACACTTTTAATTACTATAATTTTATATTATCTTTATATCTAGCATGGAGATTTTTTCTTTTTTTAAATTTTTATTTTATTTTATTGAGTTATAGTCAGTTTACAATGTTGTGTCAGTTTCCAATGTAGAGCACAATTCTTCAGTCATACATGAACATATATATATTCATTGCCACATTCTTTTTCACTGTGAGCTACCACAAGAACTTGTATATATTTCCCTGTGCTATACAGTATAAACTTGTTTATGTATTCTATATATACCTGTCAGTATCTACAAATTTCAAACTCCCAGTCTGTCCCTTCCCACCCCCTTCCCCACTGGCAACCACAAGTTTGTATTCTATGCCTATGAGTCTGTTTCTGTTTTATATTTAAGTTCATTTGTCTTCTTTTTTTTTACATTCCACATTTAAGTGATGTCGTATGGTATTTTTTTTTTCTCTTTCTGGCTTACTTTACTTAGAATGACATTCTCCAGGGACATCCATGTTGCTGCAAATGCCATTATGTTGTCATTTTTATGGCTGAATAGTATTCCATTGTATAAATAGTATTCCATTGTATAAATTTTTTTTAACATTTTTTATTGAGTTTTAGTCATTTTACAATGTTGTGTCAAATTCCAGTGTACCACAACTTCTTTATCCAGTCATCTGCTGATGGACATTTAGGCTGTTTCCATGTCTTGGCTATTGTAAATGGTGCCGCTATGAATATTGGGGTGCAGGTGTCATTTTGAAGTAGGGTTCCTTCTGGATATATGCCCAGGAGTGGGATTGCTGGGTCATATGGTAAGCCTATTCCTAGTTTTTGAGGAATGCTCATACTGTTTTCCACAATGACTGCACCAAACTGCATTCCCACCAACAGTGTAGAAGGGTTCCATTTTCTCCATAGCTTTTCCAGCATTTATCATTTGTAGACTTTTGAATGATGGCCATTCTGACTGGTGTGAGGTGATACCTCATTATAGTTTTGATTTGCATTTCTCTGATAATGGCATGGAGATTTTCTGAAAAATTTCTTGACTATATTTGAATATTTTCTCTTCTAGATGATTTTAAAAAAATCTTTCCAGAAATTGTGAAAATTCTCATTAGGATTTGGATTATGATCATACTGAATTTCTTATTTACTTAGGTTTTTTAAAATGTCTTTAGTAAAATTTTACAGTTTCCTTAATACAGGTCTTACAAATTTGGGGCCATTTTTAGCCCTGGTTACTATATAGTTTTCTCTGCTGACATGTAGAAATACTCTTGACCTTTATATGTTGACTTTTCATATATGCACTTTGTAGGACTCCTTAAATAGTTCTAATAATTTTTTAGTTTATTCTTTTGAATAGTCAAGGCATAGGGTAATAATCTACTCAGTGTCATCAATCTGTTTCCAACCAACACTTACACCTTTTATTGTTCTGTTTTATTTTACTGGATTGGCTAAGACCTCATATGCAATGTTGGACAATAATAGTGAGATCCAGTATCCTTGTCTTGTTACTGATATTTAGGAAACAGTAAATATTTAAAATCTTAAACTCAGTAATAAATATATAAAAAAGAATGCCATTCATGACTTCTAAAAATCTTTTCTTACAATTATGAAATTGTCTGTGTTTTTGAGGAGTTCCATCTATGGATTCATCTGTAATATTTTCCAAAAGATCACAAACATGTTAAACACCATGACTCCATCACCTTTTTACTTCAAAGGAATATGTGACTGAAATTAAGGAATAAGACATGAAAGCTTGACAGTTAATTTAATATAAAATGTTTTGTTATTTGCTAACAAATTCTCCTTGTTGCTACAGGATATTATATTAACATAAAAGTATGTGCAGTGTTCTCATCTACATGTGCTGTCTGGTGTCTTAACAGTAGTGAAGTGGGGGTTGGAGAAGAAATCAGAAGTTAGATTGATGAGACTATTACATGGAGAAGTAATTTACACGTATGAGATAAAAAGGTGTTTTGCAGATACGTTACAGGCTTACTTTAAGCCATTTAACTTATGTTCCAAAGTAACTGTAATTTAATGTTGGTAGTATAGCAAATTATGATGAATAGCTTTGACTGTATGTTTAAAGTCATATGTTCACAAGCTTAAATCTGGATATCAGAATTTAAGCAATTCTTGAAATGTATTAATGTCTCCTTAATATACTGATTACAAAACAAAAAGAAAGAGAGAGAGAGAGATAAAAGAAAAGAAAAGAAAAGAAAAGAAGAAAAAGAAAGAAAGAAAAGGAAGGAAGGAAGGAAGGAAGGAAGGGAGGAAGAAAATAATTCTTTTCCAGGGTAAAAGACAAACCCAAAACGTATTACTATACAGAGTTGCATGAGAACAATTTTTCATTAGGGTAGACCCTACCTCACCTGCTATGTTTTATAGTAATGAAAAACATAATATACATAAGAAATGTACAGGATATTAATATAGCATTCCTGATGGAAATGTTAAGGATTAGCTAATCCTGCTGATTCATTTTATATTTTTAACATCCAAATTTTTGTACTTCTGGATTTTTAAAATTATTAACATATTTTCACTGATAAATGTTTTCAGCAATAAATTTTAGCATACATTCATGTTTTACTTTTCCAAGTTAGCAACCTGAGAGAAAATGAAGACTGTCATAGAAAAACAACTGCCTTAGGTTCAACAAATATACTTAAAAGAAATAAATTAAATATGAAATAAATGGACTGGGTTAAGTTAATTGTGAATGGCTTTTCTTTATATCGGCTTCTTGTTCTGTGATAAGAAATTAATGATATTATCTGCAATTATTTTTACATGATAATGAGCATATTTATTTACTGATATCTACTCATTTAGCTATAATTACATTAAAATTTTTTGTCAATATTAACCTTAACGAGTATTTCTCTAATTAATTTAACATTATTTTTTTACCATTGCCAACTTTTGGCTCTTATGTATTGAATCAATTGTATACAAAAGGGAAAAAAGCATATTAACATTAAAATTACCTGGACCAGAAGTGTTATTGGGCCACTTTTATCCACTTCTAGTATCTCACCGTTCTTTGTGCCAACTAAAATATGACCATGTCCTAATGATATGGCACGTATAGATGGGTTATCTTCCAAGAGAAGACCTAAAATGTTAAATGGAGATGTTCTTCTAGGTATGAAGTTACTACAATACAAGGATGTATATACTGCCGGTGATGCTATTTTGACAATGCAAATCATGTTGTAAGGTTGCTTCCTCCCATATTTTAAGTATTCTAATAATTGTACCACATTTTTCACAATCATTCAATTTACTAATCTCAAAAGTAAGTAACATTTATATACTACAGTTCATGATTCTATATTATCCCAGATCCCCTACAACTGGTCTAACAACTGTTTCTTTTCTTTTCATATTTGCCCCTCATCCACCTCATGACACTCTTAGGGCACATACAATATTCTGGTCAGTAATTTTAATTCAATTCAACCCAAGATCAATTCATTTATGTTTACTGTGCCCTAAACAGGCTTCAGAGATATACTAGTAAACATGATGGAGCCAAGCTCCTGCCCTCACGGAGCATACAATGAGGAGAACAGATCCTATGTGCAGAGCATACTGAAAAAGGAACATAAGGGAATTTAACCATTTTGAGGGGGTGGGGGATGAGAGTGGATTTGACAAATGAGTATATAGTCAGGTAATTGGAAGAAGAAGGAAAGAGGAGAAACGGGAAATTCCAGGCAAAATTGACAGCATATAGAAAGGCCTGGAGGTCAGAGACACTGTGATGTAGCTCCTTAATGCATTGAGAGAATGAACGGGCAAAGAAGGGCCTGCAAGGCTAGAGAGGGAGGGCCAACGAAATATCAAGGGGAGACAAAACGCCAAGTGTGAAAGCAAATCTCTGACTGGTGGTAAATGTGACTCACATGGCAATTTTCTTTGAAAAATTTAAAATGTTAAAAGTTAACCTTAATAATCTTATACTTATTTATATTTTTACTATATGTATCACTGAAAATTGATTTTGAAAGTATAACAATGATTCTGGCATCCAGTTAAGTGGCTTCTCTGCCCACCTAGTAAAGCGCCCATGTGCTCCTCCTCAGTGACCACCCACCTTAATGAGCAATTAATCTTTTTCCTACAAAGTAGATTAAATCTCAAGTCACCTTTAGATCCTGGGGCCAAAGCAGCTCTTTTTATAGCATAGGTCTTGAGACATCTTTCAAAGGAGTCATCCCAGAGAGCTACTACCCCATCTTTTCCCCCAGTCACAAATCCCTAAGGAAGTAAAAAGTTTAAGTTAACAAAAATCTAAATATTTAAAAAAATAATAACTTCTTTATACTGAAAAACTCTAAAGGAAAGAATATTTATAGCCAAAAGTTACAGCTTATAGAAAACACAAATTAGCATAAGAATCCATTATGTTTTTTTAAACATCAACATGGCATCTGCAAAACTATCTACAGTGACACTAAACATTCTACTTTTTGGATAGGACTTTAAAAACACAGTTTGCAATTTGGAGCCATAAGGTAGCTCCACCACTTTCAGCAAGTTACATATATTCTCCTGGAGGCTTCATAATCCCATATTCTAAAAAGAAAGGATAAAAACAGTTGCTACCTCACAGAATATGGTGATTAAATATATAAAGTACTTAAACAATTTTTGATACATAGTAAGTGATTAATAAATATTAAGTTAAAAATTTTTTTAACAGCAGACCTATTCTACTCTGTGTTCAGCAGTTTGAAAAGAAGAATAACATATGGCCAGGAAGACTCTAGCTCACAAATTATTATTGGGTAGCTCAGCTAAGCACAAAGGTAATGTGCTTTACTTGTGAAAATGTTCTGTACTCCATGATCAAATTGTGTTTAACTTAAAATACCTTTAAGTTACTTACTTTTTCCAATGCATGCATACTGAACATTGGCCCATCATGTGCTTTAACTGTTTTTACAAGAAAGATGTCTCTCCAAATACACACGTCTCCTGTGGATGTTCCAGAAAAAGCCATCTCTTCAGTCCATCCATACACTGCACACATCATAGTGTCATTTTTCCCCAGTGTGCCTACGTAGCCTTTTCTTCCAATCAATCCTCCCCCTGGTTCATAAAAAATATTATGAAAGTACCACTTTCAACTCTATGAAGCATAAGCAGTAAAATTCTCTTCTACTGTTGCTGTTCTTATTTAAAGAGAAAGACATGTAACAGTAAGGAGAGTTTAAAAGTAAAACATAGGTCTCTCAATCAGTGACTTGCGCAACAACCTGCTTTGCTGAGCCTTACACATGGCTGCTTTTAGCACATAGCTTTTTGGATAAAAAAAATACACTAAGTCAGTTTTAATCAGTCTTTTGATTAATTTTTTCAAAAATTTTATTATGACATATTTAATACAAAAGTAATAAAAATACAATAAATTCTTCTATATCCATTATCAATTTACATAAAATTACTAAAACAACCAAAATGTATACCAACCACATCTCCCTTCTTCACCCCCTCCTATTCTGAATGTGATGTTGATCATCCTCACACACTCCCTTATACATATTCTACTACTTATTCATGAATTCTTAGGTAGTATGTCATATTATTTTTCATGTTTTAAAATTCTCTATACATACCATCCTGTATGTATTCTTTTGCAACTTATTTTTTTCACCAACAATTTGTTGCGGAGTTTTATACATGTTTCACCTCTAGAAAACTCATTTTCATATTTATATAACATTCCATTACATAAACATAACATTTTCCTATTAATTGGACTTAATAAAGCTGCTTCCAAGATTTTGTTATTGCAAACAAAGCTGCTTTAAACATTCCTGCAAGAGCCTTTTCTATAAAAGTTGAAGAGATTCTGTAGGAATGCCTAGGAATGGCCACAGGGTATGTGTAAAAGGAACAGCATATAGATGAGAGGTAGCATTTGTTGTCAAACTGTTCTCCAAAGCTGATACACCAAGGTAGCCTCCCACTAACAGTGAAAGGAGTTCCTGTCCTTCCCCACCTCTGAGGAATACTTACTATTGTCAGACTTGGGGGATGTGAAATATCAACTGGATTTTACTGTGGTTTTAATTTGTATTTCTCCAATTATTAATGAGCTTAATCATCTTTTCCTATCTTTATTGGTCACCATTACCTATTGATATCTTTTGCCTATTTTTTCAAGCGAACTTATTCATTCATTCAAGATATATACTGGACACTATTCAAGGCAGTGGGGGCAGAGTTATGAACAAAACAGGCAAGACCACAAAATTCCCTGCTTTCATGGAGCTTCCTGGTGAGAAACAGTCAATAAATATGACAAATCAGCAAAATATGTAGTATATTAGATGATGATGAGTCCTATGGAGAAAATGAAAGCATAGAAGGGAGATAGGAAATGGGAGGGGTCCTTTTTAAGAAGGGTAGTTAAGAAAGGCCTCACTGAGAAAGTGGTATCCGCATGAAGACCTGAAGGAGGCAGCAAGAACAAGCTATGTAAAAAAAGTCTTCAAGACAGAGGGATCAGCAAACGCAGAGGCCCCAGTGCAGGAATACAAGAATCTTCAAAGAACAACTAGGGAGGCCAGTATGGAGTAGCAAAGAAAGTAAGGCAGTAACAGGAGACGGGGTCGGAGAGGTCAAAGGCAGCATTACAAGCCATTGTGAGGATTTAATTTTTACTCTACATGACATGGAAAACATTTGGGTAGCGGAGTGACAAGATTTGGCATATCATTTATTACCAGGTTCATTCTGATTTCTGGGTTGAGAGTAATTTGAATGGCAACAAAGATGAAAAGAGTTATCATCTGGGCAAGTGATAAGGGTGGCAAGGGCCTGGTGGTAGCATGGAAGACGATGAAAAGGAGTCATATTCCAAATGTATTTGGAAGACTGTCTTTTCTTACATAGCAGCCACAGTTGTCAGTGAACTTGCAAGGGCAGTTAAGTGGTGAGGGGGAAAACAGATTAGACTTCTCTCAAAGGAGGAAGATAAATAGCAAATTTAAAGTGTAAATAACTTAAATAACTGTTTGGACATTTTTTAGTGCATAGCAGAGAACAGAAATTAATTAGCAATGGGAGGGTCGAGCTGAAAGAGGGTTTTCGTTTGGTTTTACTTAGGGTGGAGAAATAACACATTGGTATGCTGAAAGGGAAGAGTCAGTAGAAGGGAAAACTGACGATGCAGGAGAGAAAGGGAAGAGTTGGAGTGATGTCATTGAATAGGGGAGAGAAGGGATCTAGTGCACAAGTGGAGGGACTAGCTCTCACCAGAGCACTGATTATCCATCCAGAGCAGGGTCAGCACACTACCGGCTGTTGGCCAAATCCGGCTACCACTTGTTTTTAGACAGTACCCGCTGGAACAGAGTCACAGTGGTAATGTCGATTTCGTTCTCTGCTCCCAGAGCCTGCCGCCTTGACTTTTGGCTGCCTGAGCTGGTCACCATCTACAAGATGAGGACTTTGCTAATGGCCACTGCTGGGTACCTAGCAGTGAAATCACAGTCCAGGAGTTGCCTTGCCTCTGGACATCTGACCAAGCTGAGAAGACAGGGCTCTCCAGGAGAAGACACAGTAGGAGCTATGTGTCATTATGGCAGAGTGAGGCTGACCATTGTGCCCCTAGCCCAACCTGCCAGCCCTGTTCACCACAGCAAGCTGATCTTGGAGGGAATATCTCTAGGTAACAACAACTGGGTGCAGATTGGGTAAGGCAGGGCAGGAGTTTTCTCTCTTGTTCTATAGGTACCTACATAATATTCTTGATTTTGTCCCTGGATCTGGAAAGTCTAAAATATTTACTATTTGGCCATTTACAGAATTTTCCACTTCTGGTTTAGGCAATCATTACTGGGTTTTCTGATACACACAGCGTAACATATTCCTGTCGTACAAGGTCATGTCATTATTGCATTTAAAAACTTTCAGCGGCTCCCTGTTCCACCAGCCATGGAATAGAATTCAAATTCCTTAGAGGAGAGACTAATAATTCCTAATTTGGAATTCTCAAAGCCCAGATCTGGGATAGGAGGTAAGAAGCTTCCTTTTAGCCTCAGTCCTAAGTCATCTTTAACTTAGTTTACATAAAGCTATGCAATTAGAGGGTTCGACAGATGGCATTTATTCAGATTAATAAAGTTGTTACTTATTTCCCAGTGGATGAGTGAACTCTGGATCAGAAGCCCCAAAGTGAGAAAAGATGAAATGCACCAAAATCTTAACATTTATCCTTTTACGGTTCAGTTTCAGGTCTACTATATGTCTAATCAAACTTGAGGAAAAAATTTATTCAGTTGCAAATCTTTTCATCTTAAGGCTATTTTCTTTCTTTAATTGTCTTATTTCAAACAAATTTATAGTTTTTAAAAAATACTATAATAATAATAAGCAATAATAAGCATTATTTGCTGGGTATTTGCAATTCCAAGTGACTAAGATACTCAAAAGTTTTGTTTAAATGTATGGGAATGAAAAGTACAAATGAGAAGATACTTCTTTTTACTTTGTAAATGTATATACACCATCATCTGATGAGTTTGTGATAAAGTTTAAATCCAAGTCTGAAAATCGATTTGTGTCCTAAGTAGTTTACAATCTGAAAGTTAATTCAGCTTGGAAAATAGTTTCACAAAGCCTGTTCTTTTCTAACCTATGTTTCACTTCTCTCGATACCTATGTATTTTATCTGAAAGGTTTAAGTGTACTGAGACTTTGATGTCAAATTGCTTTAATGTATAAGTATACTATTCTATTTAGAAAAGAGATTTTTTTACTTTAAAATGTGAACTTCTTCTACAGTCATTAATTTACTAAATGACTAAAGTAATAGAACATTCCATTTCTGTATCATTTTATAGCACTTACAGAATTCTGACACAACTTTTCATTATCAGTTTAGATTAAAAAACATGTCTAACAGAAGAAGTCTGGACATCACTTGATTAATCTCATAAGTTAAATCCTTTTGTAAATATGAATACTATACCAATGAGCCAGTAAAAGATAAAATAAAGCTAAATATTTTTTAATTGAGTTATAGTAATTTTATAATGTTGTATCAAATTCCACTGCACAGCACAATTTTTCAGTTATACATGAACATACATAAATTCATTGTCACATTTTGTTTCACTATGAGCTACCAAAAGATCTTGTATATAGTTCCCTGTGCTATACAGTATAATCTTGTTTATCTATTCTGTATTTTGAAATCCCAGTCTGTCCCCTCCCACCCCCTGCCCCCTTGGCAACCATAAGTTTGTATTCTATGTCTATGAGTCTGTTTCTGTTTTGTATTAATTTTTTTTGTTTGTTTGTTTTTTGTATTTTTTTTAGATTCCACATATGAGCGATCTAATATGGTATTTTTCTTTCTCTTTCTGCTTTACTAAATATTTTTTTAAAATGTATCAAGACAACTGTGAAATATTCTTTTTAAAATAAACTTTTCATTTTGGATAATTTTATGTTTTCATAAAAGATGTAAAGATAACACACAGTGTTCTCATATACTCCTAGCCCATTCAGTTTCCCAAAATGCTAACATCTTACAATACTATAGACTACTCGTCAAAACTAAAAAAAAAATATGTTTAATACATTACTATTAACTGAACTCCAGACTTCATTCAGATTTCACCTGTTTTTCAACTAACGTCTCTTTTCTGTTTCAGGATCCAATCTAGGAAACCACATTGCACTTAGCCAAATCACTTTTAAAAGTAATAGTTTCGTAAATTTCAAAGGAGTAAAAAGAAGCACTTCCTTACCTGCTCTACGCCAAAATTTCATGTGTTTAATTCCAGCTGTAATTAATTTATCAGGCACGTACGGGTTCATCTTTACAACAAAAATCTTATCTTTACTTCCTCTGAAATAAATATCAAAATGTTTTAACTCTGAAAATAAATCTCTCCTATAATAATCTTTTGCCTAATCCATAACCTATCTTGATTACTCTGTTGCTAAATGCTTGGCCCACTTGTCTCTCAGGTTTGGGCTATGTAATCATGCATTTGTACGTTTAAAATTTTGTCATTAATTTATTAACTCTTGTCAACAGACTCTTAAAAGGTAGGAACAGTGAGAATTGAACGTTTGGATAGCCCCTACTATAGTCCTGTGCACAGAGAATGCCATTTGTGGCATGAAGGAGTTAAAGAAAACACTTTTTTTTATAGTACTCTGCTATAGCTTAATATAGCCTTTCTAAACACAAAATCCTTCTTAAACTATCTTTTATTTGGGGACTGTCTGTCTATTCCGAAAAAAGCATTTACCTATATTTTAAAGTGTTTTACATCTCACTTTAAGGAATAGGAAGTTAAAAAAACCAACACTTAATTATTTCCTCCCTGAAAGCAATTGTTAATATTTTTATTATTATAGCAATAATAATGCTCATTGTAGAAAATTTACAAAATGAAAAATATAATGGAGAAAATAAAAATAATCTGTAGCTTCTTTGTGATACATGTGTGTATGTATCTTCTTTCACTCAAATTTATAATAGGAGCATTCTATAATGTTTTCAATGACTACAGAATAGCTTATCTTACAGAGAATTATAGGTAGAATTCACTCAACCTATAAATGGAGATTTTAGATAGTAGCTACCTCCAATCTTACACTATAGTTACATTAAAAAAAACTATAGTTCACAAGGGATAAACCTACAAATGAATCTTGAATCCCTTGTCTTTTTATCATGATTATACTATTTACTCAATGGTAATAAAGATAGCAGGGATAAAAAAAGTTATGTTTGCCTGATTTCAAAACTATTATAATTAAAAAAAAAACTGAAAGTCCAAGAAATTTCAGCATCTCGTCAATGTAATATCAAGTTTTCCCCTACCTTGCTATTGAAAGCTTCTCTCCTTTCTTCCAGTCCCACAGCACAATAGTGTGGCTATCATCTATACCGACTGAAGCCAAACGTTTCCCATCCGCTACGAAAAGTAATCAGAGAGGTAGACTGTCCATTAATATTCATATGATAAAAAACATTCAGCACATATTCTGATACCACAGCACCGTATTTAAAATTTTATAAAATAATATTAAATGTTAGGCATGTATACAGCTATAGGGAAAAAAACCCCATAATTTACAAGGAGGGGGAAGAATCGTTTCTCAATGTATCTTAACCTAACTGCTAACACTTTCTCTGACCTCATTTTACCTTATCTATCTATCAGTTTGAGGAGGGGAAAGAATGAAGATAAGTAGAAAAAAGAGATTTTAAAGGAGAGAAGGAAAGGAAAAACAAGGAAGGAAAAAATGAATCACGCTGATGAAATTCACCATAAGAACTCTCCAGTGATATAAGAAGTCACAGGGATTATGAAAAGTTAATCAAATGAAAAAGACCACATATTGCTGTTAATATCACTGTTTTTGGTGAAGGTCAATTATTTTAGTTGTTTCTACTATCAAGCAATAAGTAATGACTATCTGACAAATGACTGAGCCAAGTCAGTCATGCTGGCAGGCGTGCATATGTTTACAGGTTGCAAAGGCTCGATCTGTAAGGAAACATTTGCCACTCTGCCACACTTTCTGCAAGCCTCAATTAGTTCATTATCACTACCAGTGTTATTTTTCTTGTTGACTCCCTTAGTTTCACATTCAGTTTCTTAACCTTTTGCAGATTTCTGAATACATATATACATTTTCCCCACAAACTCTACCATGAATAATTCACTGTCACTTCAGACAGAGCAGCCGAAAGCACAAATTTATGGTCTCTAAATATAAAATTCTCTATTAATGGTATTTCCCCCTCTTCCGAATCCACACCTTAGCTTTTATTATAGATCTATCTGTAGTTGTTAAACTTTTAAATATGTAGCAAAGAGCTAACATGATCTAAAACTATTTTGATAAGATAACTCAGAATTGTCACTTCATAAAAATGTTATAAAACAAACATTTTAGTTATCACCTCTTTCTTAGCTTTCAATTTAAACATTTTCAAAGTTTATTCTGTGGCTGCAAAACATTAAGTGAGATCAGGGTTTGCCCAAAGCAGGAGATACATACCACTAGTGGTAACTGAGATGGTTTCAGAGGTTATATATGCAAACATTTTTTATTTTAATGGAAACAACTTCATATTAGTGGGTACTAAAAATTATACTCATTAAATTATAATTATAAACCAGCTAGCAAACCCATACTTTCATAGCCTTGATTGACTTGGAAAACAGTACGCACAGTTGATAAAAATTATGGAGGTCATTGCTAAATGACAAGTTTAGGCAATGCTCATTTAGACTAAACTGCTATGTATTGCCTCTGCATTTTGATCATTCTTACTGAGACAGAAAAATTGCCTTACCTGAGAAATCAACAGCACAGACACCATATTGGTGGTAGCCCTTTAATATTGACAATGGTTTAATGGTCTCTGTGTCCCATATGTGAATTGAGGGATCTCTGCCTACCTAAAATAGAAAGCATTATAAAAGTCATTTTATATAATTAAACCATTTATTTTCATATACACAAAAAGAAATAAAACAGAGTTTACAGCCTTTGTCTTATCTGCTACATTTATCAAATAAAAAATATAAAGCAGACTGTATATGTGACCAACATTTTTGTCCTTACATTTGTTGAAAAGCTAATGAGACGAGGCTCAGTGTTTCTTGGAATGTTCTAGAACCATGTGGTTCCTCAATCTTATCTGATATATCATGAATAAAGATACTGCTTACTGAGCACCAATTATTGGCAGTGTAACTATGCTAGGTACAATGAACACTAAGACATTTAGATAAATTTGTAAACTTATTGGGAAAACAAGATATTGTCAGTTAATAAGAATGTCTGGGAATATATGCTTCACGAGGAGGAAAAGGTTGTAGAGAAAATCTTCATGGAAGAGACGATACTTGACCTGGGCCTTTAGAAAGTGTAGGTCTTGGATTGAAAAAAGCAAGCAAGTAGGATAGGCTAGGATAATGGTGTAAATGAAGATAGAGAGGGATGAAAGCACGAAGCAGGTTAAGAAGACTTAATTTTTAATTATTTCTTTAGACTCAAGTAATCACTTTCTTTTACTATACAGATTAAGAGACATAATAACTTTGCCTGTAAAGGCAACTCCTGAAATAACTAATATAGCTGCTAATTATCATTATTTTTGAAATTGTTTTTATATAAAGACATAAATAACAATACTGCAATCAGTATTTCACTAAATTATTAACTATTTTCCTTTGTCCTGTCAATTCTCTACAGATTTGCTGTTTTCTATATAAGCTGGAACTCTAAACCACCATTTTGAGTTACTTTTGGTTTAGGTTTCTTGCAGGTGATATGCGCTGCACCTGTTAACAAATGGTTTTTCTCTTGTTAATCTGTCTTTTTGTTAGAGTCCCAGCTAAAAACCTAGGACAGCAAAAGGTCAAGTTTTGCCTGTCCTACACTGGGTATCCAGAGATGTCCTGTGGGCATACTGACTTTTAATTTAATCTGGCCTGAATTCCCTAAGATTCCAGACTTATAGCAGTAAATGACCAGTTTTTACACTGTCTTCATTCCAGTAGGACCATAGTAATGTCCAAACTTTTTGTCACAGCACAATAGGTCCATTATTGTGTTTTAAGAGGAACCATTTATATAAACTAAAGGTGAAGGCAAATGGTGCCCCTGAGGTCCCCATTTAATTAGTTCTTCCACTAATGTCCATCATGCACTCTATGATTTGAATACCATTGAGCTACTCACAGTTCTTTAAAGAAGCTGCGTTTTATTTTTAGTTTTGCCCACTGTTACACAAGATATAACCCACTTAGAACACTTTTCCCAACCTCCCCACGGTCAGGTAAACTACTTAACTCAAATGTCATTATCATCTCTATGAGGGCTTCCCTGATTCTATTAGGCACAATTAATAAGTCCTTTATTACATTCCAGGAGGATTTTATACATATCTCTACATTAGTGTTTCTCAGCGGGGGGGGGGGGGGGTTGCCTCCCAGGCAACATCTGACACTGTCTGGAGACATTTTTAGTTGTCACAAGTGGAGTGGGTGGTGTTACTGGTACCTAGTGCATAGAGGCCAGAGACGCTGCTAAACATCCTACAATGCACAGTATTGTACACAAAATGTGTACATTGTACACAAAAATGCAATGATCCTCACAACAAAGAATTATCTGTCCCAAAATCTCAACAGTGCCGAGGTAAGAAGCCCTGATTTATACGTATGACTTTGTATCACAATTTTCTGGCATGTCTCTCTTCCCCCAGAGTATGAATGTTTCACTATGGCAAGAAGATATTTTATTTATATTCCCAGCATATTTCCTGGTACACAGCAATGCTCTATGAATGTTTCTGAGTGAATGGAAGAAAGGAGGGAAAAAAGAAGGGAAGGAAAACGAAGGAGTGAAAGAAAGACTGAGGGAGGCACAAAGAGAGGAAATATGGGGGAAAGAAAAAGGGAAAAATTTTCTCTCCTTTCAGGGAAGCTACATGCAAGCTGCCTACCCTCTGCCCCCAACATATGCTAGGTGGTATATTTACACAGTTCAAAGCCAGACAGACTAAGGTCTTTAGGCTTTACCACTTATTAGCTGAGAGATCTTTAAGAAAACTATCTAATTTCTCTAAACCTAAACTTCCTCATTTATAAACTGGGGGAAGTGGTTTCACTCTCATAGAGGTGACGTGAGAATAAAATAAATACACATTAAGAAACTAGTAAAGAGCTTACAAACAGTGAGAATTCATAAACATCACCCCTTCCCTTCCTTCTCTAAGAATATCCACATAGAGAGGTATTAGTTAAGACTTTTCTCAGTGTTCTCTATTTCATTATTTCTGCTTTTTACCTTGGTAAACCTGCATATGTTACTATCATGATTGTAAAATAAAAACATAGTCATCCTGTTTGTCACAGAAAATCTGATAGATAACTTATGTTAAATAATTTTTAAAAACCAGATTCTAGTCTTTATGCTTTTTATATTTATGCAAAAAATTTTTTAAACTAATATTATCTTAACAGAAAGAAGTTAAGCCAGAGCTCTTAGATCCAAATTCAAATTATAATAACAATAATTAAAGCAGTAAAACTCTAAGGAAAATTATAGGAAAAAAGTTAGGGTAAATTTTATTTGCACTAATAGGTAGAACTCTCCCTGGCATAAATCACAGCAATATTTTTTTCAACCTACTTCCTAAAGTAATGGAAATAAAAGCAAAAATAAGTAAATGGGACCTGATTAAATGTAAAAGCTTTTGCACAGCAAAGGAAACCACAAACAAAATGGAAAGACAACCTACAGATTTATGGGATGGGAGAGAATATTTACAAACAATGAGACCAATAAGGGGTTTACTGCCAAAATATACAAACAGCCCATATAGCTCAATATCAAAAAAACCCCAACCCGATTAAAAATTGGGCAGAAGACCTAACTAGACATTCCTCCAAAGAAGACATACAGATGGCCAAAAGGCACATGAAAAATGATCAACATCACTAATGATTAGAGAAATGCAATTCAAAACTACAATTAGGTATCACCTCACACCAGTTAGAATGGCCATCATTAAAAAGTCCACAAATAATAAATGGAAAGGGTGTGGAGAAAAAGGAACCCTCCTACACTGTTGGTGGGAATGTAAACTGGTGCAGCCACTAGGAGAACAGTATGGAGATGCCTTAATAAACTAAAAACAGAGTTACCATATGATCCAGTAATCCCTTTTCTGGGCATATATCTGAATAAGACTATAACTTGAAAAGACACATGCACCCCAATGTTCACAACAGCACTATTTACAATAGCCAAGACATAGGAGCAACCTAAATATCTACCAAGAGATGAATGGATAAAGATGATGTGAGGCATATATATATATATAAAATACATACACACACACACACACACACACACACGATGATGCAATACACACACACACACACACACACACACACACACACACACTGGAATATTACTCAGCCATAAAGAATGAAATAATGCCATTTGCAGCAACATGGATAGACCTAGAGATTATCATATTAAGTGAAGGAAGTCAGAGAAAGACAAATATAGTATAATATCACTTATATGTGGAATCTAAGGGGAAAAAAAGACACAAATGAACTTAATTACAAACCAGAAATAGACTCACAAACATAGAAAACAAACTATTTTACCAAAGGGGAAAGGCGTGGTGGGAAGGGATAAATCAGGAGTTTGGGATTAACATATACACACTATTATATATAAAATAAATAAACAACAAGGACCTACTGTACAGCACAAGGAACTATATTCAACACCTTGTAATGGCCTATAATGGAAAAGAATCTGAAAAAGAATACACACACATATACACACACACGTATACATATAACTGAATCACTTTGTTGTACATCTGAAACTAGCACAACCTTGTAAGTCAACTATACTTCAATAAAAATTTTTATTTGTAATATGAAAATAAAATCCTATTCCAAAGAATTCTTGATTTCCTAGAACACAAAAGATGAAGAAAAAAGTGGACTAACCTAACTTGAAACCCAAACAAAGGTCTAACCTATCTGGTCTGTTGTCATACAGGTTTTCAAAGAACCTACCTGGCCTGTTGCCACATAGTCTTTCAAAGGATGAATAGTCAGGCAGAGAATATCATCATCATGACCCAAGTAAAAGCGCTGTGTGTTCTGCTGTCGATTATAAATGACACCCACTGCTGCCACATGGTACACAATTTCACCAATTTGAGTATAAAACAGATTACTTCGACAGTCATAACCTCTGTAACTAAATATAGAAAAACAAATCATATAACATTAACTTTGTCGTTTTACTAGTGGAGACTATGCAGAGGACATTCAATTTGCAGTTCTGCAAGATACTGAACAATTAAAACAAAATACAAATATCTCAGATCGCATAAACTTTTATGAATGCTTTGATTACAAAAAGCTAAATCCAAGGTATAATACTGAGTGAAAAAAGTTAGGGGCATATAGTACACTACTATTTGCATAATAAGTATGTACAAAATTTGTATATTATAAAACAAAAAGTTAATTTTTTAACAAGTGAAAGGGTATAGAAAATAATATATGTGTGTACATACATAAATATTTCTAAAACTAAGTAACAGTGATTACCCTTGGAGGAGGGGAAATGATGGCTGGGAGGGCAGAGATGGGAAGATTTTTGAAGTGTATCCTTTTATACACATTGTTGAAGCCTGAGAATATAATATATATATTTCAAAAAAAAGTTTAAACAGCAATTTTAAAATTATACATTTCCAGAAAAAAGTAGCCAAATCCTTTAAAAAAATGGCCAATACAGTTCTATTTATAGCAAATTTCTTTGCGCTTCAAAGAAACCCAATTCATAAAACATGAGTATATAGAAATTTAGTCCCTATTTTAACACTGGAGAAAAAAGTGTTACTAAATAAGCCCATTTTCATAGTCTTGAAAACATTATCAGTCAGGTAAGAAGATGATTACTAGACGAGGGGAAAGAAAGAATTGGAATGGAGACTCTTGTTCCAGGATGAAATACGAGACCTATATTGCCAGATGGTCAAAGAGAATCCACAAACTGTATTTTATTGAAATTAAAATATTAAGGTCAAAATGCCTAAGCCAAAACAAGCCACAATATCATTCCATATTAGACATATTTAGGGGAGATGATAATCTCTTACATTTCATTTATTTTAAGACAAGAGATCCATTTATATAAATGCTAAATTTTTGTAAGACAAGTTAATTTTTATTTAATAAACACTTACATAGTGCTTATTATGTGCCAGACAACATTCTAAGTCATCACAAGCCCTAGCTTATTTACTCCTCACCAGAACCCTGTGAAGTGAGTACTGTTATCTCCATTGTACAGATGGGGAAATAGAAACACAGGGAGGTTAAGTGACTTGCTCAAAGTCACAGAGCTAGTAAATGTGAACCACAGTTCAAATATAAAGATGAAAAATAGTAATTTTATACCCGTGAACAAAGTGTAATCGGATACTATTTCCTGGAGCCCACTCTCTTCTCTTCGAAGTACCACTCTTTTGTTTCTCCTTGTACTGTTCTTTAAGCTGAGGTAGATCTTCTTTGTAAACCTTTAAATAATGTACAGAAGTAGAAATTTTCTTAGAATATATATTAATAAAGGAGTTACAGATTCCTAACGTAACTTTATAGACATTGTGGTTATTATGATCACTAGAGTTTTAACAACTGTCAAATTGGAAGGTTCTTTATGAAACTTACTTCCTTATAAAGACAAACTAATTGACATTTTCTATGTATCACACTGACAAAGACATATTTGGTTTCCATGAAATTTTTATACTTTGTAAGAGAGTATCTGAAAGGAAATAAATAGAAGTGTACTGTGACAGAAAACACATATAAAATAAAATATATTACAGGCACAGTATATCAAGCACTTAATATAAAGAACATTTTATCATGTATAGCTGAAAAATTGTGCTCTACAATGGAATTTGATACATTGTAAAATGATTATAAATCAATAAAAAATTAAAAAAAAAAGAACATTTTACACAAGTACTTTAACTCTTAAAGGGGGAAGAAGCCACATATTTCCTGGAAAATTAAAAACCACAAAAGATAACAACAGATAAATAAACAACAGGAAGCAAGATAAAGAGGAAATCAAGACTTTTTCAGGGAAAACTCATGTGATAATAAAAATTACCTGCCGACGGTAGGTGAGCTGTGTCTCTTGTTCAATTTCAGAATCCAGTTCTGGAACATCAGACAGATCTGAGTCTGATTCATCACTGTTAGAGTCAGCCAGACTTTCTGCAGTTTAAAAAGACAATACATTACTTATTTAAAGAAGATTCATTTTTCAAAACAGCACAATAAAATTAATGATTAAGGGCTGACTGTGCCAACTGACATGGAGACAAGCCATAAAACAATCAAATAAAATTACCTATTCAAGTGACACAGATGTCAGTAAACTGTACTACAGATTATCTTCCTCTCCACTCACTGCAAACTCAACAGTTCCTTTAAATCCCTTCACTGGCTCCCCAATGACCGCTACATCAAATTTAAATGTCTGTGCAAATATAAGTGAATATAACCTATAATTAACATGAAAATAGCTAGAAAATACTATACGCAACAGATTAACTGACATTAGATAATTTTTCTCTGTCAAAAAACACATATATAAAACCTAGATACCCATCTCCCAGAGAATGCATTAAAGGTTTGTTTTCCTAATGTGTTTTTCACTCATCATTTGATAGATTAAAATGTAACCAAAAGTACTATGTATTCCATGCTTTGCGACATCTGACTTTAAACATACAGACCTAATATTTTAATTTAAAATTTCCACTAATAATAACCTATACTGTTAACATATGAGACTAGTGTATATTTCAATAGCAAAATTGTTTTTGGGGGGTTATTGAAGAACTACTTGACAGAGAAATTGTTTAGGCAGTGTGCACTACTCACCTTGAGGTGCTATGTGAAGAGCATCTTTCAGTTTTCTTTCAGGAATAAATTTCCACTGAAAGACAGAGTGATCTGCTCCACCAATCGAAATAACCCACTGATAATCATGTGACCATCTGACATTAGTTACGTGAGCTGAATGGCCAATGTATTTTTTAAACTTGGCTCCTATAATAAAAATATACCTTTAAACTGGTAAACAAAAAATTTCTACACCTGAACCAATACATCCTACTTCTATTCTCTTAACTATAATCAAAGAGCGAAAATATTAACTCAAAAATCTGATGAATGAACAAATGAATGAGTCTATATCAAGATATGCAAATCTTTGCTCTACTGATTCACAATATAATTTGGTAGGAACCACAAGGGCTGTGAGGCATTCTTACTGCTCTGAGAAAAGCCTGTAGCCATGATTGCTTTCATATTAAGATACTTGAATGTTTTAGCCTGAGGCCCTTGGTCTTAAGTGACATTGACCAGTCTACTCCTCCCCCACTATTCTCAGCCCTAGCAGCCAGAAGATCCTTTTAAATCTTAAGTCATCAGCAAAGTACTAGCAACATATAAAAAGGACCACACAATATAACCAAATGGGATGTATGCCAAGAGTGCAAGATTGGTTCAACATCCAAACATCAATCAATATAGCATACTGTATTAATCAAAACAAAATATGTCCAGTTGTTCCAACAACAGGCTTTTACAGACATTTTAAAAGCCTATATATTTTATATAATGTGCTTCAGTGTGGGTTGGTCTGATGTTTCTTCATAATTAGATTCAGATTTTTTTGCACAGGCAATGTTGTGTCCTTTTGGATACATCATTTCAAGGGGCACAGTTCTATCGCAAGTGATGTTACTAAGTCAGCAGCATTGGTTAAGGTGTTATACACTAGATTTCTCCAACTGCAAAGGAGTTTTTTTTTTTTTTAACTTTCTTAAGGAGTTGTTTGTAAAGGAGTTATTTAATTTTTAAAAATCTTTGTGATGATAGGAACCATTTTTGTGGTTACCTAATACACATAATACATTTCCTGTATCCTGCTTAGATAAACCTGATATATGGCAACACGTACATATCCCTGTTAAAGTACACTAACACAGAAATGTTCAGCTTCATTTTGATAATGTTTTAAAAGTTTTATGTGAAGTTATATAAGGCCTGCATGTCAGGATGGCAAAGCTTCATCAAACTGGAGAAAAACTTTCACCTTGGCCATGAATTTAGGGATAGCCATTTTAAAGCATAAAGGATTTGACCAAAACTATATAAATTACAATTTACTGCTGCTTAATAGTAATACTATTATTTTAGGAATCAATTTTTTTTATGTAACTTAATAGAAGTCAGTAACTTTCTAGATGGGTAACTTGCCACAATACACTCAGCAAAGTCCTATAAGGTCAGGTTTAGTTCCATCTTCCTCATAAGAGAATGCATTATTTCCCTGTCAAGAGGACTTTGGCTACTACTTTCTTTGATGGGGCTCTTTACATACTCTTAGGCACCTAAAAGGCAAAGCCAGAGATTCTAGCAAATAAAATTCCAAGTTTTTAAGATGTACTAATTTTGTTATGTTTAGAGCAAATGAAGAAGAGTTATCTGAGCACCCGTTCCAATTGATTATACTGGGTGATAGCTCTAAGAGAGGTGTAAATAATCCTGTAAAATTATTTTCTCTGTGACTTTTCAATGATCAGCTCCTCTGGAAGAGCCAAGGCAGTTCAACAAGAAAGTTGTGGAATAAGTCTAAAGGAAGCCGATTATTCCTAATCAAAGGGACTTTATTAACAATTATTTAATAATTAGCACTGTTTATCTAACTGTGTTGAACAGTCATCTTAAAAGTGAACCTAGATGTCGTATCTTTTAAGAAGTGATCCTGACTCACCAAGACCAACCATATCCTCCTACATGCTTCCAGAATTCCCAGTGATCACCCTATGTGATTATATTTATGACACTAAAATGTAATAGTCTATTTATTTGTTAACTCCTCTAATAAATTATAAGCCCCTTGAGGACAGGGATGGTATCTTGTTTACTATATATCCCTAATGTCAAATACACAGTAATCATTCACTGGATATTTCAAGAGAAAGAAAGGGAAAGAAAAAGAAAAATCATATTTTCCTTTATTCTGCCTGTACTCTTGAGATGGAATGCTAGATTGTAGGGCAGGAAGAAGAGTAGTGAAGGAGAAAGGAGAGGGCATGACCTCCAACCCTTATGAGTCATAAAGGGGACAAAACTTCTGATGTAAAGTATATTAGAGTTGAAATCAAAAGACTGGAATTTGAGTGTCAGCTTGATTACTTAATAGTATAGAAGCAGGAGCACATCCTTTACTCTCTCTTAGACTCCATTTCTATTTTAGTACAAATTGGATTATAAGCTCTCAAAGTCCCTTCATTTTTAAAAACTGACCTATTATAGGAAGTGATAAAAAGAACAGCGAAGGCCTAAACAGCATGTCATCAATTAGGACTAATACCTCAGAGAAATTATTTATCGAATCAATATGGCCACAGAAGCTTTCCATTTAATTTAAATTTAATTTAATTTAAATTAAATTTTAATTTTAATCAACTTAAATGAAAAGAGAATGATAATTCTTGACAAGGATAAGGTAATAAACTGAAATATTTGTTTCAATGATCCCATTTCTTTTCTAATTTGTTTTAGGGTATATTTAAAAACAAAGTTCATATTAGCTAAATCTCTTCAATAAATCATAACAATATGCAAAAAAACTTTTTCCCATTTAACAATATTTGATTACCTTAAAACTTCTAGATACAAAATATATGAGAATATCTTTTTGACTCTAGTAAAAAGTATACTTCCTTAGTACACAAAACAGCACTGTTCAGGAAAAAAAAGAGAAACTTACCTGACTACATTGAAATTAAAAATTAGTCAACAAAAGACATCATTAAGAAAAAAAAGCCAAGCCACAAATTGGGAAAAGACTTTGCAATTCATAAAAATTACAAATCATTCGTATCTAGAGTATATAAAATTACTTCAGTAAAACAATAAAAGAAACAACTCTATAGAAAAACAGGTGAAAGATACGAGCCTGTGTTTGACAGAAGAGGAAATGCAGAAAATAAAAATATACTGAAAAAAGATGGTCAAATTCATCAGCAGTTAGACAAATATAAATTAAGACAATGTGACAACATTTACACTAACTAGATTTACAAAAATTAAAAGTATGGCAACGCCAAGTGCTGAAGAGGATGTAGATCAACAGAGTTTGTAAAATGGTATAACTATTTCAGAAAACAATTTGACATTTTCTTACAAATTCTCTATGACCCAGCGATTTCACTCCTAGGTATACATCTTTGAGAAAGCTGCGTATAATAGCAAAAGACTGAAAAGAACCCAAATGTCCACTGACAGAAGAATAAACACATGTACTGTATTATATATTCAGAACAGTATTTTACACCATGAAAAACAAATACATTAGAGCTACATGCAATAGTATGGATGAATCTTAGAAAAGTGGCGCTAATTCCCCATCATAAGTTTAATTGTTTGATATTTGTTTTGTTTTTCCAATGAATTTTCTCCTGGAATCTAAAAAAATATTTTTACCAAATGTAAGTTTTCTTTGTCAATAAGTACAGAAAGAGTTTGGCAATTATTAACAGTGATGAAGGTGTTAGATAAAGCAATCCCTCCCTCAACCTCTCCATCCTCCCCTACCTCCACATCCTCACCCTCCACCATTAGCACAGCCTCTGTGCTGCTGCCTGGAAAGAGTCTGATTATTTGAGAGAGACCACGGTCAAGAGCTGGATAATCTAGAGAGGAAGAGGATAATAATATACACAACAACAAAAAGAAGAGTAATGCTTTGGGCTGGGATCTGAGGGGGCGAAATGCAGAAGAAATCATTCTCTTTGAGCTAACCTCATACATTTTCTGTTTCAATTACAATGATTCTACAACATAAGCTACTTCTATTATTTAACTTCCTTCCACATCATATGAAAGCTTCACTTATTAGAATGTAATGGATATTACCTAAGTGGATATCTAAAATATATTAATACATCAAACACAATCTTTTCCCAAACAACTTAAGTTAGGTCAATAGTATAACTTAATGTATGAAATAATGTACAACACTTCAAAACTAATCTAAAAGACAAAGAATTTTTCTAGTAATACTGCTAGCTCTATGCAAGAATGTAAATTCAATAAACATAGAATCTTAAAATACTTCTACTAATCCTTTAAATATGCAGTAGTTACATCCTGTCTTCCTCTCTCCCATTTACCTACTCATAGTCTCAAGCTGACTCATAAGTGTCTAGAAATAAAAACCCTTACCATAGAATAAATTTCTAACAAAAATCTAAAAAAAAGAGAAAATAAGAAAAACAACTTATACTTATATTCTTATTCCTATGCATATATTCTTATATTATTCAGCAATAACCAAACAACACTAATTTTTCTTAAAGACTTTGGTAAAATATTCCTATAGCAATTCAGAAGACACATTTTATAAGTGAAATAAAATTACCAACCAATAAAAAAAAACTGTCTTCCTTGTTGTAAAGGATAAAAATTATGAGTAAATCCCATTCATTTGACTAAGAAAACTCAGAAAATTTAAAGTATTTTTTTCTTCATAGAGGCCAGCATATAAAAATGAGTAGAAACAACATTAAGATTAATATCATCATGATTAATCTTACTGAATCTCACACCTTCTAACAAGGTATCATTTTGAGTCACAATAAAATTTGTTGTGCCTGGTGACTCTCATGTCCTAGCTATGTGGTAGGATCCAGAGATAGGGTACTTTAATTGCTGGAGATTTAGCTAGCTTTTAACACCCTTAGTATTACTTATGGAGGCATTTTCACGTGCACCCAGGAAGCTGACATCTCGCAGGTGGGAACTGACAACGTGGCATAGCTAGCAGGATCTGAACTCACCAATTTACTGCAGAGGCGTGACAAATACCAGCCTAGACTTCTGGGAAAATTGGGCCCTTAAGTTTAACATCAGTGGACTACCTAAACATTTGAATAACACTATTTCAGCTGTTCCCTAAATCATCTTTTACTAAATTGCATTTTAACATGTGCCCAATACCTTTTATTAACAACCGAGTGAAAATCATTACTGCTTGTGCTATAGATGCTGATGCTCTAAGAATACACTCACTGCACCTAATATAAAGCCGTATACTAAAGGAGAGAGTTCTTTGAAAATTAAATCTCAGAAGAAACTTTGCTTTCCCTGAGTAGTAAGTATGCTTTTTTATAAAAAGCTACAAAGAAAATTATTTTGTGCCCTGCTTTACTTTATTTTTGGTTTCCAGGAAGCTCAGATCCAATTTTGGTGTTTGACTACTGTCATTTTCTTTATCTGATTTTAATATGGTATTTCTAATTATATTTTTCCTGCTATGAATTCCTTACTTATATAATTGTTTCAGTATTTATGGACTTGGTATAAGCTGACTCAATGCTTTACAGAACAAGTCATGGAACAAATAAATGACTAATAGAGCATTTAATTTAATTATCCTCAGGTCTATGAACAGAATGATTAATAATATCATTTTAAAAGAGATCCAAGAAAAAGGTGATACAGAAAATATACAGAAAATAACCAGTGATAACCCTTATTTTTCTTACATCCTTCAGTTATGAAAAATAAAGAAGTGTCAAAACAACATATGTTAAGGATTTAATAAGCAAAAACACTTTCAGATAAAAACCAACAAGCCAACAGGTTCCAAACTGTGACCTAAACTTGTACAGCTGACTCCTTTATCAGAATTCTTGAAAAAAGACATAAGAAAAGTGTCTCCTAATAGTCAAATAAACTGGACCTTTTCACTCAATCAAAAAAAAAAAAAGTCTCCTAAAAGATAGGTGTTCAACAAGTTAAATGATTAAAGATAATAAGCCATAAGAAAAGTGTAACTATCACTGTATAGTCTGACTGTATGAAGCAATTCTGGAAGTGGAAAGAAAATGATTATTTAAAAACAAAGAGGTAAAGTGTTAGTCCATTCATAATATATTAATTCAATATATTACTAATAAAAATTTCATGTCCAAAAATAAATGTAACATATGACCATAATTTCTGATTTAGCAAAATAAATAGTAGCAATTCTGTTCATTTTCATGAAACCCTTCACCAAATAATCAGCACACATATTTTAAAAAGTATAAGCCCTCTTATTTATCTTAAGATTAATCTTCTGCAAGAACTCCAAAGTCTTTTATAGAGAGAAATGAATTAATAATATTTTGAAAGAAAGGATTACCTTTTCTTAAACAAGGATATCGAAATAACTTTACAGTTCCATAGTCATCAGCTGTAACTAAAACTTGGCCAATATAGTTTCCATCTACTGAGTTTATATCATTGATATCTGAATACTTGGGCCAAATTCCATTTACTTCAAGGCCTGAAACACATGTCCATGAAGCCCAATGAACACCTTTTACTTCTTCTTTATTTGTCACTTCTTTTCCTCCTAAAAATGAATCAGAGTCTTAATTTACGAAGTTATTTCTTTTGATTTTCACTCAAGCATAACATGGTAAACTCCAAAATTTCAATATCTTCCCTCTCCAGTTAAAGGAGAATACATGAATAGGCAGGTGAGTATGATAAGGAGAAAATTCAGTGCAAGACATTTTTTAAAAGCCACTACCAAATTCACATTGATTCAGAGAGACACGCAGACTTGATGATGATGTAGCTTAGCAGGTTCACCCATGTGGACAATAAAACTGAACCCTATTAAAATCATGCTCCAGATTAGTCACATCAGGGTAAGTTAAAAGGAAAAGTAAATGCTATAAGAAAATGGCAAATCAGATATTAAAAAATAAACCTAAAAAGATACACGGTTGAGAAAAAGAACTGAAAAGGACCACAAAGGAAGAATGAATGAGTGGTGAGTAATACACTTATAGGTAACAGGACTTTAAGATTCAGTCAATCTTTATTACATACAGATTGTTAATAAAAACTTTGGGGAGATATATTAATTATGCAGCTAGCCTTATTAAATAAGTTATTGTAAAATAGTGACTAATTCATTAAGCATCATACTAAACAAAGCACTGAGATGATATTTGATGATTCTATTCTGATGATTCCATGTTTATTCTTTTTTTAAATCTTTGATGGAAACTGTTTTCCAAAATTAACTTGTTATCTACATTATTAATATTTACAAAGTTGATTTGCAGTAAACACAAAATCCCCAAATAATTTATAGCCAAACATTTGTATCAATTATATTTAGTTAATTAGTTATACCCATTAAAAATAGTATTTTGACTTTCTAATATACACTAGGACTTTACCATATACTAACTCATATGGCATGGAATTCAACATAAAATGGGTCTTAGAGCTTCTGAGCAAAGAAGTTTTAATTAAGAACCAAAAGGATTTCAAATCATAAGGCAGCCTTGTAGAAAAGATCACAGTGCCTGAAGTATTAGCTCAGATCTTTGATTTCCTATAATTAAATGTAACTTACACTATGCTTCTAGTGAAATTCTAAGATATTTTAAAGGAACTAAAAATCTACAAATTATATATAATTTATAGGAAATTTTTACCTGGCATCCTATAAAAAAGTCTTTTACCATTCCCATCATTTGTCTGTAAATATCTACTGTCTGAGGACCAGTCCAGATGAGTGATGAAACTAAGTGATCCAACACATTCTCCAAATTTTTTATAACGCTGAGCAACTCCATAAATATCAACTGAGCTGTCATTGCATCCAACAGCAAGGTAAGTTCCATCTGGTGAATATTTTAACTCATGAATTGCCTCCTTACGATCTTTAATATGTACAACTTCTGTCATATCTCTGTAAAGAAAAAAAAATAAGACCATATTAAAAAAAGTCACTACAGAATTAATTCAGTTTTCAAATGTGTCTAAAATGACTGTGAGGCTTTATCAAGTATTTATAAACCATAAAACAAATGTAAATGAGACAAGTAGCATTAATTCAAGAACAATTTTGTTGACCAAAAATATATGAGGACAATAAATGCGGAAGTTCAGAAAAATGATAAATTTCAGTTCCTAAATTACTTAATTTTAAGTAGTTTAGATTTATACTAAATTTCTGCAGTCATATAATAAATAAAGTCACAGATTTTTATGATGAAGTTTCTTATAAATACTAAGTTTATGAAAAATGCTTAATTATAAACACCATGATTTTCAAATAAATTTTTGTAATGAACCAAATGTATAAAATTACATCTAGGAAATAAATAAAGGAGGAATTGATTTGTATTATTTCAGTAATATGTTCAAATGTATATCTTTATATAGCTACCACTAGTTATTTTTATTTCAATCTCTTTAACCTTTTTAAACAGAACATAAACTTTTCCCAATTAGCAATCATGTCAATCAGTGAAGTTAAACATTTTTTTCAATGATGCCATACAACTGAGTTTCCAAAATAACACAGGTATTGGTAATAGCTATAAAAATGAATAAACGTTTAGTTTAACACCACTGAGTTCCCAAACATGGGGAGATGGTGGAGAGATGGAGAAGAGGGAGGCAGCAAGGGGGAAGGGTCAGGAGGAAGTGAGAATTAGTGACAGGGATTTTTTTCCAAATAAATTTTGTATTACTCATCTGAAATGCTCCCAACAAATAATTTCAAGAACGGAAATTTAAATGGATATTTCCCAATTTTCATAGTTTCTAAAAGGATAATTTAAAGCAATCAAACTCACATTTCTTTCAGTAACACTTATTAAATTCTTAACTTTGTTTTAGGTACATGGGACACAAAAATCAACTTACCTTCTATGAGAGATGGATATAAAGTAATCATACTTTATATTGATAAAGTGTGGTGAATATAAGAAATACTGAAAAAGGGTTAAGACTAAAGGCAGAAAGAAATCAAGGAAGAGTGACACCTATTTTCACCATAAAACCTGAGGGGTTGGCTAATGTAAGAGAGGAGGAAAGGTTTTCCAGAAAGAAGACACAGCATGAGCAATGCAAATACATGGCACATTTGAAGAATAGTAGATAGTATAACATGAATACAAGATAAGTGGGAAAAGTAGTGACTGATGGGGGTTAAAGAGATTAATTGAAGACAGTGTGTGACAGATTTGATATTTTGCCAAGAAGTCTGGGCTTTACCCTGGTCTTAATTATGTAAGAAAGAGATGAAAATTATTTCTCTAACTATAAAAGGGAATCAAAAACAAAACAAAACAAATGAAGGAAAAATGTACTTTTTAAAAATGTTTTCCTGGTCAACATTTCTTTTGCCTTAGACCCTGCAACTTGCAAGGTCCTCTTCCTAAGCACAGACCAATGGAGCTACCTCTACCTTTCCCAGTGACTCCTTCAAGTTTTAATTAAATCCATGCACCTTATTTCCTTTTCTCCATATACATTCATCCACCCACCCATCCACCCATCTATCTATTCATCTATATCTATACGGAGCAAGATTTTTACGAAAATATCTAAGGCACTACTTGATAGCTTTTACTTTTATGCCTTCTTTATTAAAGATATAATCATTCTAATATCAATCACAAATATTAGTAAAGTGCTCGTGGAGAATTCTTCAGAATTACCTTGGTATTCTTCATAGCTTTCTTGTTTTAGAGACTTAACTACTCCCAGTCAACAAGAAAAATAACTGTGGGTATCTCAGGTTGTCTCTTGCTTTCTACCACTGTGCCCCTCCCCTGCCCACCAACAGACAGAGACACAGGCGCACGCACGCACACACACACACACAAGAAACAGTGATGTAAAAAGTGATTCTGATTGACTGACTGGTTTTATATTATGTTATTACATCAACATTAGAAATTGTGCCTATCTTTGCTGATGAAGATGTTTCTTTGACAAATTTACAGGAAAGAAGACTATTATTAGATGAAAATGTATTGATTTCTATAAGTTCTAAATTAAGTCTTCTGGGAAACTGATATGCGAAGTCTATATTTCTTTAAGAAGCAGGGAGAAGCCAAAGCCTGGGAATATCCATACATTAGTTAGCAGTTTGAAACACATCAAGAAGTAAAAATACACAATACTGATAGAGCATGTAACAGAATTGTTCCTAGCTTGAAGGAGTTAGAAGAGACAGACCAAAGGAAGTAGAGTTTAAACTTCATTCTGAGGAATTAATGGGACTTAGCTCAGCAGAAGATAGGAGCTGGGAGGAAAAAGGCCCACATCCAGCAGAGATAACAGTATGTGAAAGAGTTGGTGGCAAGACAAAGTATTCAAGCTTATTTTGAGAAAGTCAGTGTAGTGGTATTCACATAAGCAAAGGAGGCTTTGGTGTGAGCTGAGTCTGATGAGGGAGGCTAAGGTAAAATCATAAACGGCCTCATTGATCATAGGATACTTGGCCTCAATTTGTAAACTTGAGCTAGGGTGGGGTGAATCAATCAGATCACTAATCTGGTTTGACAGTAAAAACAAATTGAAGGACTATAATGACAGCATCAAAACCAGTTAGAAGACTACTACAGACGGTGCTTGCTCAAACTTCAGAAAGAAGTGAAACAATATAAAATATGCAGTATTATATATTATAATCCATACTATTATAGCATATATGTTAAAGATACTATAATTCTAATCTTATTCACCAACCTTAATTAAAATGTTCCTAGAAAATTCACCAGGCAACTAAAATCAACAGGATGTGGTGATGGATTAGAAATGGTGGTTAGAGAGAGCGAAGTATCAATGATAATGCCTAGGTTTTTGGCTTATACAAAATCATGGACAGTGGTGCCATTGAAAGGGCTCTCAGACAGAAGATCAGTTTGGGAGGTGTGATCCTGGGTTCAGCTTTGGAAATGCTGAACTGCAGATGCCTTTGAGATACACAAGTGATGCTAAATAAGCAACTGCATATGCATGGCTGGAGTTTAAACGAGATCAGGGCTAGAGCTATGCATCTGGGATCATCAGGCTATGGGTAGTAACTGAAGCCAGAGGCAGGATGACATTACACAGCAAGAAAATAAAAACAGAGTAAAAATAGCAGAAAGCCTAGATCTGAGTTCTGAGGCACTCCAGTAATTTACTAGGCAGATGATAATTAGTCTATAAGAAAATGGAGCCAAAGAAGTAGGCTGAAAAGAGAAAGAAAATTAACATCCAAAGCCAGGGAAGAGAATGTTTTGAGAAGGAGGAAGTGGTTAAGGGGTCAAATACTAATGAGAATCAATTTAAATGAGAACTGAAAAAAGGTTTCCTGGCTTTAGTCACAGGGTACTATTAATGAGGGTTTTTTTTTAATGTAAAGATGAAGGCAAAAACTATGCTGGAATGGAGGGAGAAAGTTGACAAGTTAACTGGAAGAAAAGAGTAAAACAGGCAGTTTTTTTTTTTTTTTGAGAATTTCTCTGTGAAAGAGAAGAGAGTGAAGATGTGATATAACTAAAGATGGACTTAGGTTCGAGGTAGGAATTTTAGGATAAGATGTATTTGACTGTATGTTAATAGTGCTCTTGGTGGGGACAGAGAGATTAAAAAAAACTTTGATATGAAAAGATAATGGACATATACAAATAATTACTTTTTTAAAGCCAGGAAATAACTTTTGGAACTCACTTCTCCCACAAAATGGGGCAGACAAAATTTAAATAGGGTGAAAAAACTTTTAAATGAATTCATGGTTAGTCAGGGAAAAACTGTCGTAATCCCTCTCAAGTTGATGTAACTCAGCAGCTATGCTGTCAGAAAAGACAAACAGCCTGTCCCTTCCCACCCGGCGCCAGACTGGGATTTCAAAATTTGTAGATGCTGACAGGCATGTGTAGAATAGATAAACAAGATTATACTGTATAGCACAGGAAATAAATACAAGATCTTGTGGTAGCTCACAGCGAGAAAAAAAATGTGAAAATGAATATATGTATGTTCCTGTATAAATGAAAAATTGTGCTCTACACTGGAACTTGACACAACATTGTAAAATGACTATAACTCAATAAAAAATGTTAAAAAAAAAATAAAGAAGCCTAGGGTAAACTGTAAAACAAACAAACAAACAAATAAATAAAATGCTTTTAAAATGGGAAAGAAAAGACAAACAGCTAAGTGACTGTTAGACTCTAAAATGGCAATGTTAATGTTTTTACAACTAAAGTCTACCCCATGCCCTGCAGGGGACCTTACTTGGTTTTCACATGATTTATTAACCATGCTCATCAAGCCCCTCCACTGAAGTCTCCCTACATACTTCTAAGAATGAGTTAGTGTCTCTAAGGCGTTTGACGTTGGTAACACCATGGAGCCTACTATAAGTCAAAGTGTTAATAGGTCCTACTGTACATCACAGGGAACTAAATCCAATAGCTTGTAATAACCTACAATGAAAAATATGAAAAAGAATATATATAAACACATACACTGGAATCACTATGCTGTACATCAGAAACCAACACAACATTGTAAATCAACTACATGTTTATAAAAAAATTAAACAAAAAGAATTAGTATACTAGATTCTAATCCCTGCTATGTTTTTCTAATCATAACATAACCACCCCTGTATGGATACTCTACTACTCCTATACTTATGAATTCTGCTCTATGATATAGAGAATAGACACAGCAAATCAAGAAGAAACAGTGACCAGGTAAATTAAGAAGGATTAAGAGTATTTTTGAGTTAGAGTTTTGTGGTTATACTACAAAGGCATTTAATAGTAACTATTTCAATGGTCCTGTCAGCAATGTTGGACTCAATTGCTAAAATACTATCTATCTTATTAGAGATAAGAACTTATTCACCCAGTTACTTGCAAACAATAATTGAAAGAACAAGTTAAATGTACAAATGAAAAAATAACAATCACTTTTTTTAAGGCACACCAACTATCTGATAGAAATTCTTAGATGTTTTACATGCATCTTAAATTCTTGGTTGTAAAACAATGCAAATGTACTTAATGCCACTAAATTTTATACTTGAAAAGGTTAAAATGGTAAATTTTATATTATGTATACTTTATCACAATAAAAAATTATCTTAAGAGGAAAATCTCACCATATCTCACTATAAAAACCTGTCCAGAAAGAAGACTCATATATGTAGAAGCTCAGAAGTATTAAGAGAATATGATACACTTGAAGAAGCAAAAGATGTTATATACATGTTAAAAGAAAGAGATTGGAGTAGAAAGAAATAGGCTAGAGAGATGGGCAATATAGGCTATGTTAAGAATTGTGAACTTCATCCTAAGGATAGTGCAATACTTTTATCATACTTTAGAAAGAGGAATGATGCAAACAAATGTGTTTTAAAAGGCATCACTATAACTGTAGAGTGAATAAAGGACTTGAGAAAGCAAAATAAGAGATAAAGAGACCAACTGAGATGCTGTTCCAGTGATCCAGTGAGGAGATGACAGAAGCCTATATAATGAGTACAATGTGAGAATGGAAGGAAGTAGATTAATTTGAGAGCTATTTAAGAAGTAGGTTGTCCAGAATTCTATGACTAACTAGACACAAGAGACAAAAGACGCAAATGAATCAGTGGTTTCTGGACTGGGCAACTGGGTGGACAGTCCTATCATTTACTAAGCTAGAGATGAAAGATTTCATAAATATTTATCCTTGTGAACACATGTGGATCTACAGTAAATTTTTAAATGGCTATATAGGATTCAATTGAATGCACCATATCTATCATTCAATAAAAGAATATAACTGCATTAGGAAATTCTTTAAACTCTTCTAACTACCCAAACAAAGGAAGAGGTGTGGGCATTTTTTTCAAAGCATGAAGCTGTAAATAACAACAACAACAAATATTTTTAAGTTTCAAAGTCCCCTTCTCCCCCTTCAATAGGAAAGGATCATTACTGAAAATCAATACTACCAAGAAGTGGAAAACAAGACCCAAATTTAACTCAAAATTTTAGTTATTAATCTACTAAGCATTCTTATTCCCCCACATGAAGGTTTTTTGAGTTAATTTTCTGACAAAGCCATTTTTAGAAATTTTTTTTTTATATTTTGAAACTAACATATGAAAATATATACATTAATAAGAAGGAGGGAAGGAAATGGGTAAAAATAGTAAGTATTACACATTCTATTTCACTTAAAAATTTACTATTTCTATTTCTAACCTAATACATACCTCACTCTAAGTACAGTGAATGAACCATCCTTCATTCCAAGGGCAAGATGGATCCCATCTACATTTACAGCTGCACAACGAATTGGTTCTTCCATATTACACCTTGCTATTAGCGCATGATCAACTAGGCTCCATATCCTGTAATATTTAATTAAAATAAAAGAATAGTTAACGAATGTATGCTTAAAAATGATACACTATGAAAAATGCTGGTTAAAATAATCATTTCATTTTAAGGAAGTAAGATAAATCTAGATTTTTAACTGTATGTTTTGTGGCAAAGAAGTCTTATCTATGAAAACAATATACTGTTAATGCTTAAAATGCTATGGGTTGATAGAACCTTTTAGTTTTAAGACATTATGATGACATTAATTTTTTCCAATCACTCTTTTTAGGTAGATGATTTCTAGCCTGACCAAAGGGGAGATACATATATAGTATAGTGGTAGACAGTCTTTTAATTTAATAACACTTAAGATTATGCAAATTTAGAATCTTTTCTATACTGTTAGAAAACTGTAATAAGTACTAAAATGGTATATACATCTATCAAAATTCATCAAATTGTATGTTTGAAATATGTGTAGTGTACTGTACAGGAACCATACCATAATAAATGTGTTAAAAAAAACTAAAAAATACTCATTGAAAGTAAAGAATTACATTTCCAAATAATATAAAGGACAAAGACAAAATTCTAATGGAAATTAGTAACATTTTGAAGTAAGGTTACAACAAAAGTATTTCAAGTCAAAACTTGTGGGATATAGCTGAAATAGTACTTAGGAGGAAATTTAAATGCAGATATTATCAAAACAAAGGCTACAACTTAATGAACCGGTATCTACCCCAAAAGGTTAGGAAAAGATCAGCAAAACTAAGTATATTTTAAAATGCTTTTTTTATAGCAGTAACTTCTTTTAAAAAAATTTTCTTGCTATTTTATAGGTAAAATGATTTTATATATTATTTTTATATCCAGGAAATTTGCTAAATTCTTTTTAATTCCAATAATTACTCTGTATTTTCCTTTCAGTTTTCTACAGATACCATTATAACACCTGCAAATGACAGTTGTTTCTTCCTCTGCAATCAAAATGTCTCTCTCTATGTATATATCTATAAAAAAAATATAAATACATATATATAATTTGGCTTCACTGTGTTGACAAACACTTCTAGTCTACAGATGAATATAATGGTGAAAAATATAATGGTGAAAGTGAGCATGATTGTCTTCTTCCTAATTTCAAAGGAAAACTTTAAATGTTTCAACATTAAACATGGTATTTCCTGATGATTTTCTAAGCTCTATCACACACTGTGGGCCAAACTGGGCCCACATCTATTTCCGTACAGTCTACAAGTTAAAAATGGGTTCTGTATTTTTTAAGAAATTGAATTATAGCCGATTTACAATATGATATTAGTGTCAGGTATACAGCATAGTGACTCATTTATTTTTTGCAGATTATATTCCATTGTAGGTTATTTCAAGATATTAAATATAATTCCCTGAGCAAAACAGTAAATCTTTGTTGCTTGTCCATTTTAAGTGTAGTGGTTTGTATCTGTTAATCCCATACTACTAACTTGTCCCCCGTTCCCTCTGGTGACCGTCAGTTTGTCATCTATGCCTGTGAGTCACTTCCTATTTTGTATATAGAATCATTTGTATTATTTTTTTTAGATTTCACATATAAATGTTACTATATAGTATTTGTCTTTCTCTGTCTGACTTACTGCACTAAGTATAATATTCTCTAGGTCCATGCCTGTTCTCCAAATGGCAATATTTCATTTTTAATGGTTGAGTAATATTCCATTGTGTGTGTGTATGTGTGTGTGTGTATACACATCTTCTTAAGCCAATCATCTTGTCTTGGCTATCATAAGCAGTGCTGCTGTGACCACTGGAGTGCATGTATCTTTTCAAATTAGAGTTTTTGTTTTTTCCAGATATATATCTAGGAGTGAAATTGCTGGATCACATGGTACCTCCATTTTTAGTTTTTTAAGGACTCTCCACACTGTTTTCCATAGTGGCTGCACCAACTTAAATTTCCTCCTACAGTATAGGAGGGTTCCCTTTTCTCCACACCCTCTCCAGCATTGATTATTTGGAGACTTTTTGATAACAGTCATTCTGACTAGTGTGAGGTGATATCTCATTGTGGTTGATTTGCATTTCTCTAATAATTAGCAATGTTGAGCATCTTTTCATGGGCCTGTTGGCCATCTGTATGTCTTCTTGGGAGAAATGTCTATTTAGGTCTTCTGCCCATTTTATGATTAGGTTGCTTGTTCTTTTGATATTGAGTTGTATGAGCCGTTTGTATATTTTGGATATTAACCCTTTGTCACCACTCTCATTGTTTGCAGTCCACGTGTATCTTTTCTCATTGTTGATGGTTTCCTTTGCTGTGCAAAAACTTTTAAGTTTGATTAGGTGTCACTTGTATATTTTTGCTTTTATTTCTTTTGCCTTGGTAGACTGCCCGGGGAGATCACTGCCATGATTTGTATCAGAGAATTCTTTGCTTATATTCTCTTCTAGGAGTTTTACAGTATTGTGTCTTACATACAGGTCTTTAAACCATTTTGAGTTTATTTTGGTATATGTTGTCAGGGAATATTTTAATTTCACTGATGTTCATGTAGCTGTCCAGCTTTTCCAGCACTACTTGTTGAAGAGACTGTCTTTTCTCCATTGTATATTCTTGTCTCCTTTGTCGTAGATTAATTGACCATAGGTGTGTTGGTTTACTTCTGGGTTTTTTATTCTGTTTTATTGATCTATATGTCTCTTTTTGTGCCATTATCATGCTGTTTTGATTACTGTAGCTTTGTAGTATAGCTGAAGTCTGAAAGGATTATACCTCCAACTTTGTTCTTTTTTGTCAAGATTGCTTTGGCAATTTGGGGTCTTTTGTGGTTCCATATAAATATCAGGATTATTTGTTCTAGTTCTGTGAAAAATGTCCTTGGTATTTTGATAGAGATTGCATTAACTATAGATTGCTTTGGGTACTATGAACATTTTTGACAATATTAATTCTTCCAATCCAAGAGCATGGGATATCTTTCCATTTCTTTGAATCATTTTCAATTTCTTTCATCAATGTTTTATAAGTTTCACTGTATAGGTCTTTCACCTCCTTGGTTAACTTTATTCCTAGATATTTTTAATGTGATTTTTAAAAGTCACATCAATTTTTTGATCACATCACATTTTTTATGTAATTTTTTTTCATTTAAAAAATTATTATTTTTTAGGTTTTTTTGGGGGGGAGGTAATTAGATTTATTTACTTGTTTAATTTTTTAGAGGAGGTACTGGGGATTGAACCCAGGACCTTGTGCATGCTAAGCATACACTCTAGCACTCTGAGCTATACTCTTTGATATGATTTTAAACAGAACTTTTTTTTAATTTTCTCTTTCTGACATTTCATTATTAGTGTAAAGAAACATATCAGATTTTTGTATATTAATCTTGTATCCTGCTCCCATGATGAATTCATCTGCTTGTTCTAACAGTTTTTGTTTGGAGAGTTCGGGGTTCTCTGTATTTATAGAGTATTATGCCATCTGCAAGTAGTCACAGTTTTACCACTTCCCTTCTAATATGGATATCTTTTATTTCTTTTTCTTGTCTGACTGTTGTGGCTAGGACTTCCAATACTATGTTGAACAGAAGTGGTGAGAGTGGGCATCTTTGTCCTGCTGCTAAATTTAACAGGAAGGCATTTAGCTTTTCACCACTGAGTATTATGTTGGTTGTGGGTTGTCATAAATGGCTTTTATCATGCTGAGATATGTTCCCTGTATACTCACTTTGGTAAGAGTTTTATCATGAATGGATATTGAATTTTTTCAAATGCTTTTTCTGCATCTATTGAGTTGATAATGTGGCTTTCCTCTTTCCTTTTTTTAATGTAGTGTATCATACTGATTAATTTGTGTATGTTGAACCATCCTTGTGACCCTGGAATCCAACTTGATCATGGTAATTAATCCTTTTAATGTATTATTGGATTTGGTTTACTAATATTTTGTTGAGGATTTCTGCATCTATATTCATCAAAGATATTGGCTTGTAATTTTCCTTCTTTCCTTCTTTCTTTCCTCCTTCTCTCTCTTTTTCTCTCTTTCTTTTATTCCTTCTTTCTTTCTTATGTCTTTGTCTGGTCTTCGTATCAGGGTGATGGTTGCCTCATAGAATTAATCTGGGAGTGTTCCCTCATCTTCAATTTTTTGGAATAGTTTGAGAAGGGCAGCAAGTTTTTGTATGTTTGGTAGAATTCCCAATGAAGCTGTCTGGTCCTGGACTTTTGTTTGCAGGAATTTTTTAAAATGACAGATTCTATTTCACTTCTAGTGATTACTCTGTTCAAATGATCTGTTTCTACACATTATTATATATAAAACAGATAAACAACAAGGACCTACTGTATAGCACAGGAAACTGTATTCAATTTCTTATAATAACATATAATAGAGAAGAATCTGAAGAAAAAAAAATATATATGGATACATATAACTGAATCGCTTTGCTGTACACCTGAAATTAACATTGTAAATCAACTACACTTCAATAAAAAATAAATTTTTTTTTTAAAAAACAAAGACAAATTATCTGTTTCTTCATGACTCAATCTTGGCAGACTGAATGTTTCTAGAAACATGTCCATTTCTTCCAGGTTGTCCAATTTGTTGGCATATAACTGTTCATAGTACATGCTTATGATTTTCTTGTATTTCTGTGATACCAGTTGTTATTTCTCCTCTTTCATTTCTTATTTTATTTGGGTCCTCTCTCTTTTCTTCTTGGTGAGCCTGGCTAGAGGTTTGCTGATTTTGTTTATCTTTTCAAAAATCAGCTCTTGGTTTTATTGATCTTTTCTATTGTTTTTTGACCTCTTTTATTTATTTCCTCTCTGGTCTTTATTTCCTTCATTCTGCTGACTTTGGGTTTTGTTTGGTTTTTTTCCTAATTCATTTAGGTGGTAGGTTAGGTTGTTTGAGATTTTTCTTGTTCCCTGAGGAAGGCCTGCATAACTATGAACTTCCCTCCCAGAACTGCTTTTGCTGTATCCCAAAGATTTTGTAAAGTTGCATTTTCATTCTGTTTGTTGCTAGGTATTTTATGATTTCTTCTTTGATTTCACCACTGACCCACTGGTTTTTCAGTAGCACATTTTTTAGTCTCCACCTGGCTGTTCTTTTCCCTTTTTCCTTTCTGTGGTTGATTGCTAGTTTCCTACTCTTGTGATCAGAAAATCTGCTTGTAATAATTTTGATCCTCTTAAATTTGCTGAGGCTTGTTTTACGAGCTAGTATGTGGTATATCCTAGAGAATATTTCATGTGTGCTTGAAAAGAAAGTGTATTCTGTCTTTTTCGGAGGGATGTAGTGTCCTGTAGGTATCAGGACTTACTGGATAAGTCCAACTGATTTACTGTGTCATTTAGGACCTCTGTTGCCTTATTCATTTTCTGTCTGGATAATCCGTTTATTGATGTCAGTAGGGTGTTAAAGTCTCCTACTATTATTGTATAATTGTCAATTTCTTTATGTCAGTATTTGTTTTATATATTTAGGTGCTCCTGTATTGGGCGCATTTATGTTAACCAGTGTAATATCCTCCTCTTCTATTGATCCCTTTATCATTATATAATACTCTTTTCTTTATCTTTCTTTTTTTAAATTTTTTTATTGATTTATAATCATTTTACAATGTTGTGTCAAATTCCAGTGTAGAGCACAATTTTTCAGTCATAAATGAACATATATATATTGTCACTTTTTTTTCTCTGTAAGCTACCATAGATCTTGTGTATATTTTCCTGTGCTTATACAGTATAATCTTGTTTACCTATTCTACAATTTTGAAATCCCGTCTATCCCTTCCCACCCTCCGCCCCCTTGACAACCACAAGTTTGCATTCTATGAGTCTATTTCTGTTTTGTATTTATGCTTTATTTTTTTGTTTTTGTTTTTGTTTTTGTTTTTGTTTTAGATTCCACATATGAGTGATCTCATATGGTATTTTTCTTTCTGCTTCTGGCTTACTTCACTTAGAATGACATTCTCCAGGTGCATCCATGTTGCTGCAAATGGCATTATGTTGTTGGGTTTTATGGCTGAGTAGTATTCCATTGTATAACTATACAACATCTTCTTTATCCAGTCATCCGTTAATGGATATTTAGGCTGTCTCCATGTCTTGGCTATTGTAAATAGTGCTGCTATGAACATTGGGGTGCAGGTGTCATCCTGAAGTAGGGTTCCTTCTGGATATATGCCCAGGAGCGGGATTCTTGGGTCATACGGTAAGTCTATTCCTAGTCTTTTGAGGAATCTCCATACTGTTTTCCACAGTGGCTGCACCAAATTGCATTCCCACCAGCAGTGTAGGAGGTTCATCTTTCTTTATAGCCTTGGTTTTAAAGTCTATTTCATCTGATATGAGTGTTGCCATCCCCACTTTCTTGTTTTTTCTATTTGCATGAAATATATTTTTCCATCTTCTTACTTTCAGTTTGTGTCTGTCACTCTGAATGAGTCTCCTATAGGCAGCATATTACCGGTTTTTGTTTTTAATCCAATCTGCCACTCTCTGTCTTTTGATTGGAGCACTAAGTCCACTGACATTTAAAGTAATTATTAATAGGTATGTACTTACTGCCATTATAACCCTTGTTTCCCAGTTGTTTTTGTTCTTTCTTTTTTTATTTAAAATTTTTATCTTTATTTCAGAATGACCCATAAGACCTTATTTCTTATTGTTGTTTTTCCTTTTGTGGTTTGATAATTTTCTTTCGTAGTATCCTTGAGTTCCTTTCTTTTTGGTTTTTGTGAATCTACTGTATGTTTTTGATTTGTGGTTACCATGGAGTTCAAGTATGTTGGCCCATAACTATATCTACTTGCTTTAAATTGATAGTCATTCAAATTCAGACACATTCTAAAAAAATCTACATTTTAATACTCCCCTCCCCCATATTTTGTGATTTTGATGTCCTATGTTACATCTTCATGCTTATCCTTTTACTGTTTATTGTAGCCATGATTGCTTGTACATTTTTTTAACTGTATTTTAATTTACATAGTGGCTTATTTAAGTGATCTTCAATCCTTACTGTATATATTTGCCTTTCCTATTATGATTTTCCCTTTCCTACAGATTTTTGCTGCTTTTCTATTTAGAAAAGATCCTTCAATATTTCTTACAGGGTAGGTTTAGTATTGCTGAAATATTTTAGTTTTTGCTTCCCTGAGAAATTCTTTATGTCTCCTTCTATTCTAAATGATAATCTCGCTGGGTAGAATACCCTACCCAGGTTGTATCATGCCATTCCATTCTGGCATGCAAAGTTTCTGCAGAGAAGTCAGCTGTTAGTCTTATGGGAGTTCCCTTGTAAATGATTCTTTGTTTTCTCTTGCTGCCTTTAGAATCTTCATCTTTAATGTTTACCATTTTAATTATGATGTGTCTTGGTCTGTTTGGATTCATCTTATTTGGGACTATCTGTGTTTCCTGGACCAGGATATCTGTTTCCTTCTTTAGGTTTGGGAAGTTTTCAGCTACAATTTCTTCAAGTACATTTTAGATCCCCTTCTCTCTCTACTCCTTCTGGAATCCTTATCATGCATAGGCTGACACATTTTATATCATCCCATAGATTTACAATGTTGCTTTCATTTTTATTTTATTTGTCTTTCGGTCTGCTGTTCTGATTAGGTGATGTCCATTATTCTATCTTCCCGATCACTTATTCATTGCTCTGTGTCATTTAGTCAGCTATTCATTGCTTTTAGACTTCTTCTCACCTCAGGAATTGTGTTGTCTATTTTGAATTGTCTATTTTTGATAGTTCCTTGTTACAGTGATTTGCATTTTTATCAGTAATCTTTCTTAATTCAGTTAGCATCTTTATTACCACCTGTCTGAACTTGACTGATGGTAGACTGAGCTCTGTTTCATTACTTTCAGGGAATTTCTCTTATTCTTTTAACTGGGAGTACTTCCTCTGACTTTTCCTTTACTTAACTTTCTCTGTCTCTATGAATTTAGGAGAAAGTTATCTACTGTAGTCTTACAGGAATGTTTTCATGTGGGAGCATTCCTGTGTAGACTGTGTGTGTCCTAAATCTTAGGTGTGAACATCAGCCATGTCTTTCCTCAGGGTACTCTGGTCGTTAGCCCCTTGATAGGGTCTGTAGTTGGTGTTGGACGGTCTAAAGCTTGTGCAGGGTGTGAGGCAGGGCTTCCTCTTTGCTCCTTAGCTATCCTCACACTGTCAGGGATGGGGTCTGCTCCTCAGTTGTTGGAGTAGAAACCCTAAGGGCCAGGGTTAATCAGGCTTCACTGTCCTTGAGTGTGTGCTCTGCCCTAAAGGAGGTGACTGTATATGGTTTTTGGTTTTGGGTTTTTTTTTATTTTTTGGAGGAGGGGAGGTAATTAATTATTTACTTATTTATTATTACTTTTTAATGGAGGTACAGGGGATTGAACCCAGGACCTTGTGTATGCTAAGCACGTGCTCCACCAATGAGCTATACCCCCTCCCCGGAGGTGACTGCTGAATCATGTAAGGCATTTGCTCTCATAGAGGACCTATGAGCTGCCTGTGTAGGCATCAGCGGCTCCACTCAGAAGCAGCCCAAGATTGCATCCTTTCCTCTGTTATGTTTGTTGCAGATCTAGCGCAAGGCTGTGTTTTGGAGTGGGCTGGGTCTGAGGGTCAGAATATTGTGGCTGCAGGAATTGAGGAAGCTGCACTGTTGCCAGAGATCTGGGCTACCTCTGCAGCAGTCTTCTCCCACAACTTGTCTGCACCAGATCTAGTACTAATCTGTGGGGTGGAGTGGGCAGGGCTTGGGCAATGTCGCTGAGAGAAGAACTGCTGCATGCTTCTGTGCGTGCTGACTATGGTCACCTACGCCCCAGCTGGGCCACACCCTAAGCCCCACAGTCTGTCTCTGCATCTTTTCCCAGGGCCTGGTTGACCCAGATCTCACACCAGGCTATGGTGTGGAGTGAGCAGAGCCCCTGTGTTTGCCCCATTTGAGTAGGGGAGTGCAGCAAGGTGGCAGTCACCAGTGCAAGGGTCTTTCCGCCCAGGTGGCAACCCAGCATGCATGCACTCCTCTCAAGTAGAGTCTAGGATTTTCCAGCCCTTATGTCTGTCCCAGTGGTTATCCCAGCAGGCAAGGGGGCTTATCTCCACTATGTAGGCTCCCAGGACTAGGATGCCCAGATTGTGGCTCGACCTGCTCGCTCTCCAGGGCAAGGGACCTCCCATGCAGACCTTCTCTTCCTTTCAGATCCCTCCCAGAGGCGCAGGTCCTAACCCAATGCCTTTTTTTCCCATCCTACTCAGTTACATGAAGATCTTTCTTGCAGCTTTGGTTGTATAGGAGTTCTTCGGCCAGTTTCCAGTTAGTTTTCCATAAGAATTGTTCCATATATAGATGTATTTTTGATGTGTTTGTCGGGGGAGATGAGCTCCATGTCTTCCTACTCTGCCATCTTGATCCCCCTCCTTGTTTTTACATTTTTAGATGGTTGAAAAAAACTTTCAAAGAATAATATTTTGAGACATGAGAAAATCATATGAAATTCAAATTTCAGTGTCCACAAATCAAGTTTTATGGGAACACAGCCACAATGGTTTGTCTTCATATTGTCATGGCTGCTTTCACACTAAAGAAGCAGCGATGAGTCCTTGTAAAACAGACAGTAGATGGTACGTGACACACATCACTCTGCACTGCTCCTTTTAAGCACTACAAACTGCAGTGACACAATTACAGCCTGAGAGAAATTCTGCTTTGTATATTGTCCATTATTATATCATGACATCTTACTCTTTTTTATTTCCAGTACATACCCATTATGTCAAAACAAGAAAAAAAAAAAGAACAGTGAACTTCAAATGTTATGTTTTTAAAGCACAGTGGAGTATGGATTACACTGTTATTGAATTAGATGGTAAAGCATTGTTTATGATGCAATGACACTATAGTTGTTCTAAAAGAATACAAATGTACATCAACATTACCAGACTAAGCACTCATCACAATATTTTCAACTCCCAGGAAAGTAATGGTCAGAAAAACTAGAAAATTTAAAAAAAAAAAAAAACCTCACCACAGCAGAATTTCTTTACAAATTTAAAAATTAAAATGCATTTTACTTAAAAAAGCAACTTTCTGCGTGGCTCATTTGTTAGACAAGCAAAGAAAGCTGTTTATTGGTAATGGATCATCTAAATTACTTCAGATTGCAGCAGCTGAAGAAATGTGTCCAGAAAAAAATAAACCTGTTAAAGACTATCAGCCTTTTGGCAAGAACAATTGCTTACAGAGTTGAGGGTGTTGGGAACAACACTAACAGTTAGTTAAAAACAAGGCAAATAATTTTGAGTGTTTTTCCTTGAGTCTTGATGAGTCAACAGATGTTACCAATACTATTCAGTTGGTTATTTGAGGAGTCAATGCCAAGTCTGAAGTGATAAAGAATTAGCATCTTTGTGGAACAGCTACAGGCTAGAATATTTTCAAACACGTTACTGAGAAAGCAGTAAACAAATACAACGTAAAGTGAAATTACATTGGGGTAAAAATATGTATGGGAAAAAAACATACTCAAGACCCCTCAATATGAGAGAAAAGCATATTTTCAAAACATAACAAAATACTATTTTTCACCTTTTGGGGTAATAATTAGTGCTGGCAAGGGTGTGGGAAGAGAGGTACTGTTACACATTGCTGATAGGTATGTAAATTGTTATTGCTTCTATGTAAGGTATTATCTATTAAAATTTAAAATGCATATATCTTTTGAACGCTGCTAAGAATTTACTACAGAAATATTCATATTTACATGTGTACAAAGTGACATAGGTATAAAGGTACTCACTACAAACAATGTATTTAATACCACAGAACTAGAAGAACCTAAACTTCCATCAATGATGGATTAATTGAATAAATTACAGTATACCTACACAGTGGAATACTGCATGGCTGTTAAAAAGCAGAGATAGTTCTGTACATTCTGATATGGAACAAACTCCACATAGGTTTTATAAGAGAAAAGCCCAAATCTTATAAATAGTTATTATCTCTATGAATTTTAAGCACCTATTAATTATGTTCATTTGTTATACCATAAGCTGAAGTTTAAGTCTAAGTATTTTTTAAAAAGTTTTTCTTATGTGTACCTAAGGACAAATTCCAGCTTATGTAATTACTTTATGATCTGCTTACCTGACTGAACGATCATCACTTCCAGTCACAGCCAAAGGTTTAGTAGGATGGATGGCAAGTGCCCAAAGTTCACCTTCACAATGCCCTTGCATAATTAGGAAAGGTTTGTTTCTTTCATGCACCACAATTTCAAAAATTTCACTGTCCTGGGTTCCAACCAGAATGTGGTCACCTCGCCAACAAACACTCCTTACAGATAAACCTAGTCAAAATTGAATTGTATTTAAGATCAAGGCTATAATAACAGAATGCCAATCTTCCTAAACCACTACTAATTTTTCTACCTTTTATACCTTAGATGTAAAATAAAAGGAATCTGCAAGTTTTGGATCAACACGTTTTCTTTACTTATCCATACTGTTTTCTACATGGAATATTTCTATTTTTATATACCCCAATTTCTGCCCATCCTTCAGGACAGACACTTTTCTTCCTTATTAGACAACATCAGTCACAGTCTGACCACTTCCTCAGCCAAAGCCTTATAACACAGTTTGCATCATCCAAAAAGTAATTATTCAGTAACTACCTTCATAGAATTGTGTTATTTTTCTCTTATAATAATCTGACATTTTACGTCTGTATTTCATTTCTTCATTGTGCTCATAAAATCACTGAGAAGAGAAACTTCTACTTTTTCTGCATACAATCCCTCTGTAATCTCAGAAAAGCTAGTGTTTCCCCTAGTTTTCTTATCTATATAGTATGGCCAACAAAAAGTTGCTGTGTAACTTACAATGTTGTTGTGAGGATCAAATAAGAAAAAGTATCAAATTATTCTTTAAACTGTAAAGGACAGTAACACTCAACAAAACTAATGAAAACAGTATAACAGTTAACATTTACTGTATGATTATTACGTGCCAGATACTCTTCTAAGTATTTTACATATATTAGCTCATTTAATCCTCTTACTATTATTTCACAGTTATTCTTGTTCTCATTTTACAGATGACGTATGCAGCCCAAGGTCACACATCTAATAAGTGACTGAAACATGGCTTAAACATAGACTTGTGTAATTTCTAATCCTACTCTTACAATACCACACAAGGGGATAATATGTTTATTTTATAGTGAAAGATTCTGTTTTATTACATTAATTTTTAAAAATTCCCCAAAGAAAAAAAATGTCTCTTGACTGCTGATAAATTTAGATGAAAGAAAAACACATCTACATGCATTTAAGTCATACTGAACAAAAGTTCCCCTAACCCTCAACACACTTTATTTTCAACAGTTTATTTGCTAAACAGTTACATTTCGCATTCTAATGGTAAAATATTTTCAAAATTTAAGGTTGCCAAAGTAAGTACCTATCACATTTCTCTGTAGGTCCCATTATAATAGGCATTAGACATAAATCTTTCTCATAACAGTAAACTCAGACAGTCTTTAGGCAAAATTTCTCTTCAGCAGAAGGATTTTAATTAACTGTATACAGTATGAAGGTACAAATATAAGTCTCATTTATATTTATAAAACATACTTTTAAGCTTGCTGAAAGAAAGAGACAATCCTTGGTACATTTAAAATTTGCCTAGTAATTAAATATTTATTTTGTTGTTACCTTTGTATCCCTGGTCTGTTTCCCTGAGATCAATCACAGTAATTGGTTTAAAAGTTAAATCCCAAAGACGAATACAGCCATCTCTGCCACCAGTAGCAAAGCCTTCTTCACAAGCATTCATGCTAAAAATTCCTGCCTAGAAGAGAGAATAAAATAATTTAACAATTCATACTTTTTTTTAATATAAAGTAGAATGTATTCAAAACAAAAATAGGACTGTTTTTCCATTTCAGAGTTGTTGTTCACCATGGAAGTGTAAAATTATAGAATGTGACTCTACAGGTTGAATTAAGATTTACAGTGAACACATACCACAGAGGAAATACACTCGTAAGTTCTGCTTCAACTTATTCATGGAAAACATTTCATGACTCAGTTATCGTGCATTTCAGAAAGGAACTGTAATCAAATTTACCATAAATCAAACTCTTGTAATTGTTAACAATACATACTTCTTAAGAAAATCTATTATATATGAAGGTAGAAATCTACTTTTAAAAATTTTTATATGACACAGGAATAAATAAGTGCATCAGAAAACACAAATGAAAATCTAGAAATAAATCTATGTATATATAGAAACTCAATATATGACCAAGGTGGTATTTAATGATATGAGCATAACATAAAGGAAAGTTAAACCTTATGCCATATATAAAAATGAATTCTAGATGGACAAAATTCTAAATGTAAAAAATAAAACAAATATGTTAGAAAAGAGTCAGATGAACACTCCTGTAACTTTGGGCTGTGAGAGCATTTTTTATGCTTGGCAGATTACCCACAAGCCATAAAGGAAAAATTTTCAACTTTTCATATGAGAAAAGATGTAAGTAAAAACAGACTGGGGGAAATATCTGCAATATGTATGACTGTCAAAAGGTTAATATCCCTAACATACAAATGAATAAAGGAAAGAAAATCCAACAACAACAGTAACAAAAAAAGGGCAAAGGATAAGAAAAGCCAATGACTAGAACACGAAATTCAAGTACAGATGACCCTTAAACAATGCAGGGATTGGGGGTGCTGACCCTCTGTGCAGCTGAAAATTCTGGCATAACTTAAGAGTTGGCTCTCCACATCCAAGGTACCTCCAAATCTGCAGTTCCACGGTATTCATGGATTCAGCCAACCATGAACTGTGTAGTACTGAAGTATTTACTACTACTGAAAACAATCCGTACACAATGGACCCTTGCAGTTCAAACCCATGTTGTTCAAGGGTTAACCGTAGTCAAATATAAGAAATTTCGTAAGTAGATAGGAAAGAAAATTAAGAAGTTACTATTTTTAACCAGAGGACAAGCAAAAATTTACAATAGTGGTCATATCCTGTGCTGATGGTTACGAGAAAGAAACTGGTATTTTTCTATACTGATGGTAGAAATGTGAATTGCCACAACCTTTGCTGGAATCTGCTGTTTCTGGTCTTCAGGTATTTTTGCTTAAAGCAAGGCCTGCTCTAAGTAGTTCTTTAATATACTTAATATGTAATATATATTTAATAGTGATTCATATTAATAAATTTAATAGCTTTTCTACTGGAGGTCTTACTGCTAGCAATATGGTAGCTCTATGCTCTAGCTCTCTTTACTGCGTGAGGGACCCAACTGCTAAAAAGCCCAAATCAAAGATCACACAGGTTTCAACAACAGATGGTTTCACCTGATTTGATAAGTTATTTATATGAAAATCTCATGAAGTACAAAAATTAAATTCCTTTGCCACTCACTTAATGAGTTAATGATATAAAAATAAAGAAGTTAATTTTATTCCAGAACTATCCCCAATTTTCCCACTGGTAAATTAGCTACAAGAATACTAGTTGTATTCTAATGTGGTTAATATAGAATAACTTTAGGTTACATTTTATAAATTTTTTTCAACACTGAAAGACACCATACTAAGCAATGGTTTGAACAAAATACTAGTTATGCTAATTTAATTGCATAATGTTTCTTCACTGAAATCTTGAAAACAAATAGACAAATTAATTCAATTGTAATAGTACTATGCAAGTAACTGAACTGATTAGAAATTCTGCTATATTATAGAACCTTTTGTTCCCAGACAAGAAGGTAAGTAGTTAGGTAAGTAGTTAATATCTAAAAGTGTTTAAGATATTTAAACATACTTACCGTATGAGCGCCTTGTATTGTTCGTATAAGATTGATTCCTTTCCAAACATATATATCCCCATTGAGTGCACCAGAATATGTTAATTCATCCCTTGCACAGGCCAGGCACAATATTGTCTGAAGGTCACCAGTCTTACCAAAGACCCCTCGTTTTGGAGTCAGAGCATTTCCACATAAACTCCAGAACTAAAAGATATGTAGTATAATCAAATTACCAAAGAATGCTTATAATATAATGTAAAATATTTCCAATACTTTGATGCTATATTAGAACAGCAGACTAGAAATTACCTAAGAAATTCCCTTATGATACAATAGCATTCAGTGTTCATATCCTCATCTGAGTGTTGCCATTAGCTATATTATAGCAGATAAATCACTGTTTTCAATCCTTACTGTAAGAATAAGGGGGGGTTGAACTAGATTACTTTTAAAATATGCTATGTTTCCCTTAGGTTTCTGGAAAAAAAGACAGGTAAAAAGTTGCGAATGGATTAGCAATGAAAATGAAGCTAATATTCATTTCTTCAATCACACTGGCAGTTACATTTCAAAAGCTCAAGAGCCACAAGTATCTAGTGGTTACTCTATGGGACAGCACTGATCTGGATTCTCAAACTATGGTTCGTAACTCCTGCTAAGCATCAAAATCATTTGGATATCAGGGCTTCACTCTCCAGAGATTCTGTCTCAATTTTTCTCAGTGGGAGCTCAGGTTATACTGTTTTTAATTTCCCCCAGGTGATTTAATATGCAGACAAAGCTGAGAATCACTGATTTGGAAGAAAATAATAGACTGAAATTGGGACTTACTGAAAGGAAGAGAACCAGTTATATTTACACACAGAAATCACGGAGCTTTTACATTTAAAAATCATAAAGTTTCATTGATTAAAGTATTCATTAGCTATTTGAATGGATAAGTCATAATTTTTCATTCTTTGAGGATTCAGACTTTAAACCTAGATCTTTAGGTCTTAAAATAAGATCCTGAGGATCATGGAACATCGTTAAGTATATACTATTAATGAATTATCTTCAGTGGTAATTTACTTTTTATAAAGTAGAACTTATTCTCTGGGCCTAATTTCTTTATGCAGAACTATTTAATGTGTACATCCCTGCCCTGTTCCATATCTTCTTCTTTAGTTCTATCTGCAAACATTAAAATTTACCTGAGTCCACATAAAAGAATAAACACCCTGACCCTGGTCATGAAGGCTTATGTTTGACTTCCCTATTTTCTTCCAAAAATGAACAAATCATTCTAAATGTGTATCTCTCGTATTTTTAAGCTTTACAAAGTAAAGGAACTACTCAGCTTTGAAAATATCAGAGAGCAACACAGTAATCTTTTTTTTATCCACCCCCTTTCCCTCTCCCTCTTTCTCCTCTCTCTCTCTTTCCATATATATCTGATATTGTAATATGGTAAGTGCTTAGTGGCAGAGAAGCAAACATGACTATTACAAAACAAGACCCTTCTAGTACCTTGATATGCTTAACGCCACAGCTGACAAGTTTATTTGGCTGGTACAAATCCCAAGAAATATCAAATATCTGTAAACAAATCAGATTCATGGTTAAAATACTTATTTTCAGGATCATTTAAGAACTCTGTCCAAAAAAGACCAAATAGCCCCAAACCCTACCTATCATTAAACAATATTCCTCAATAAATAATAATCAGAATCCTATACTGCAAAATCTTATGAGAAATAAATATGTAAATGATAAGGAACAAAAACTATTTGTTAGTTTCTATGAATCACATGAGGTGACTAGTGGAGTGAAAATTAACACTTCTATCCTTAACTTTTTAAAAAATTGGTCTATAAATAACAAGAATGATTCAACAGAACTAGGGCATGAGGCAGGTACCTGCATAATTTCTACAGAGGAAAGATAATGAATACAACATACACTTAACACTTATATAGCTAGAAACAGACAGTATTTTTATAGCTTTCTATCATACAGAACTATTTCCATAAAGGATTCAAACATTTATTTCACGGTAAAAATTCTGCTTCTAGTTTTCAGTTTTCTTTATTGTTTATGAGTCAAACAAAATAAACTTAAATTTTAGAGATTCCCTGGGCTTCATTTTCTCCCAAGATTCCATTAATAATTTTTGTTTCAAAATCAAACAAGAAAAACACAGGTGAAATAAAATATGCATCAGAAACACATACTTTAATAATAACTGAAAGAAAATTAATATTTGAAAAATAATCTGGTAGCCAAAAAAAAAAAAATTCTGCTATCTGGGAGTCTTCACCATTTTCTTTGACAATTGCTTTATAATCACCAAGGATGAGTACTACCTCTAAAAATTTACAAAATAATACTCTTTAGTGATAACGAAGAAAGAATATACCTTATAAATTAATGTAAAACATATTGATGCACCTTTAAAATACTAAGCACAAAAATACTTTAAAAATTCCAATGGCAGTATCATTTTTCATGATAATCAGTCTATGTACTAAATCCAAATATATGAAATGCTTTGATCTAAGTAAGTCAGAGCATAATAATAAAATGTACCTAACATTTTAATAATTATCTCACTGTGTTTGTGTATAACAGGCTCCTCTGAGAATCGGCTAAAAACCGATTATTTTCCAAAATGCAAATACACACAAAATTTTTTATATAATTTTTATAGATTTATAGATTCCCCCAAAATAGAATCAATGATTATACCTCCTGTGCTGGTTCAGGTTAGGATTTTACTCCACACAAAAAAATCAGGCATTTTAAGTTTATGATAAAATTTTTGATATGTTTTTATAAAAGTAGTATAATATTTAATTGAAAAGGTGACTACAAAGTATTTGTTATATTAATTTGATACAACTTGGAATAGGAATATATTTTTAACAAGTTTCCAAAGTACAAAATGTTAGGTCTCTAAACAATTTAATACTAGTAAATAATTTCTATGATATATATGTAATAAATTAGTGATAAACCAGACTAAATAATAAATAGAGCTTAAGTATGAACCATTCAATTTTTAAATTTAGGTTTGACTACCTTAAAATTCATCATTTTTACTGAAACAAACACTGGGTTAAAGGTTTTGTGCTAACACTCTACATATCAAGTCATGTTTTTCAGTACTATAATACAAATATGCATTCTAAGACTTTATGAGTATTTATAATTGCACTTAAAATTTTTAATTACACATGAACTATCCGTCAATAAGAAAACACAGAAACATAAAATTCCCCCAACTCTTCTCTGGCCTTTTCTCACCTGGTACCCACTAGAAACTCCAAAGGAGAATACTTACTCTGTCAGTGTGACCAGGAGCCATAGATAACATTTTCCCCCTTTTCCAATCCCAAACACAAACTGCATTCTTTGAATCAAGTCCAACTGAAACCAAGCGCTGAATTATGTCCAAGAAGTCCAGGGGGGAATAAAAAAGGCAAACAAAAAAGGAACCAAATTATAAATGGCAAACTCTAATCATGCATAACATAAACATCAAAACTTACACATTTATATTCTATAGACATCATAGAGAAAGGCTGGATGTACTTCATCTTAATATTATGCTAATATTTATACATATGCGTAGTTCTTCATATGAAGAAACAAAAGAAATATGTCCATTTCTAACAGCAGGAGTGACAAAATACCCTAAACATCTCTCCTGCCAGAAACTAAAAATGCTATATAAAATGTAAAAATATCTTTTTAAATTCACTGTTGAGCTGTCAAGGAATTAAGGAATCTGAGAACAAAAACAAAGTGATTTCCTATGGGAATCCTGGAAGGTAAGAGAGCTCCTACACCCACTTTATTCTAAAAGTATCAGCCAGCTCCTGGTAAGCCTGATTTTTGTTCTGCAGGTTGAACAGAAATAGGAGGTAGAGTTTAGGTTCTGCCCACGGTAGGAATTTGAATTGAAGACCTCTGACTAAAGCAGTGAACTCCCTAGAAAAAGAGAGACCAAAAAACCATCCCTTTTTAAAGAAGGGGCAGCAATGCATGAAGGGGGAGAAAAAGCTCCCTGAAAATTTGTAGCCACAAGCAACCTTCACATGGTTGCAGGCCCTAAATCCACATTAATCATGAATCCTTCAACTGAAAAATTTCATTCAGAATGGTCCTAAGGGTTGCAGAGTTTTTAAGCATCAACAATGCGTCACAGGAAAATATAAACCCTGTGTGGAAAAGATACTTCAGTCTATCCATGAAAGAATTCCTATAGACAGCAATTCAATAAACATAAACTTAAAAATAAACAAACCCCCACATCCAATAACTGTAAGAAATAAGGGACCATGAGTGAGAATCAGCAAGTTACCACAAACAGCAAAACCCATCTTATAAAGCATCAGACATTGGAATTATCAGATAATATAAAATAAGCTTTATGTCAGTAGAGAAATTAAAGTCAAGGCTTCAAAATATCTTCATATGAGAAAAGAACAGGAGACTAAAAAAAGTATCCCAAACAAATTTAAGGACGCAAACTGAATTTCTAGAAATGAAAAAATAAAATAAATGAAATTTAAAACTCAGTGGAAGAGTTAATAGGAGATCAGAGGGAAATGAAGAGACAGTTGAAAAGAGAAGACAGTGAAATGGGAAGTATGAGAGACGTTAAAAAATCATGAAAGATGGCCTACTGGCCATGAAGGAGTATCAGGGTCTGAACTTGCCCCTCGGCCATAAATAACTAGAACTGAACAAAATACGTAAAACAAATGTTTTCAGAAAGTGAAGCACTCTAAACCTTAAATGAGGGGGAAGCAAACATGTTAAGTCCTGCAACTGCCCCAGCCTTCATCTAGAAGGCAATTTCCAGACTACAGTATAGAAAGGTGGAATTCAAATAGAGCCCAGAAGGCTTGCTAATTTGAGAAGACAGAGCCTGGAGTTCAGAGAGGCCAACATGGCTAGAATTTGCAGAGCAGAGAAAGAACTCTAGAAAACCTGTTTACAGCTCCCCTTAAGAACACCAATCTCTGTAGGCATAGGGTGAAATACATGAGGCTATTAAAAAAAGAACAAACTGAAAAAAGAACAATTACTGGGAACTAAAGCCAAATAATTTTCAGAGCTCACAAAGGCTCAGGATCACTCAAATCTCCAAAAGCAAGAATGAAGACATATCTTTGAACACACTGGGTAATCAGTAGAGATTCTAGGAGGGTCACACCTTAGTGAAGTTAAACCAGAAGTCCTAAAGGAAAAGCTACCCTAGCCCCACCCCAAAAAAGCTTAAAAGCAAGCTTTCCAAAAGTATCAAACTATCCACAAGAAACTTAACTACTTACAATAACAATGTCCAAAATGCTTTAAAGGGATACAACAAAATCCAGCATTTAGAATGTAATATACACAATGTCCAGCATCCAATTTAAAAAATTACTGGACATGTTAAAAAGGAGGAAAATGTGACCAATAACTAGGAGAAAAATCTATTAATAGAAAAAGACCCAGGAATCTCATAGAAGATTAAAATTAGGAGACACTGGCTGTTAAAATGGAAACATTCAAGAACTATTTTTATTTTTTTATTTTGATTTTTTAGGTATTATCACCTTCAGTCTTTAAATTATTTTTTCAAGAACTATTTTTAAACAAACATATAAAGAATAAAAAGAAGGGAAGATATAAAAGAAAAACATGTTGAACTTGTAAAAATACATGTTAAATTAGCTAAAATGAAAAGTCACTCCAAAGGATTAACAACAGCTTAGACAATGAAGAAAAGACAAATGAACTTGAAGATATAGCAACAGAAACTATCAAAAATAAAGCATAGAAAGAAAAAGGAAAAAGTTAACAGAGCCTCGGATACCTTTAGAAAAATATCAAGTGGTCTATTATACAGGAAATTGTGATTCCAAAGGAGAAAAAAGATGAAAGAAAAGAAAAACAAAACAAAACTGAAGAAATAATGGCCAAAATTTTCTCAATCTGATAAAACATAAACCCACAAATCTAAGATGTTCAATAAACTTCAAGCACGACAGTCACACAAACAGAAATAACTCATCAATACACATGGCAATCAAACTGCTGAAACGAGTGCTAAAGAGAAAAATCCTAAAAGCAGCCAACATTTGCAGCAACATGGAGGGACCTGGAGATCATCATACTAAGTGAAGTAAGCCAGAAAGAAAAAGAAAAATACCATATGATATCACTTATACGTGGAATCCAAAAAAAAAAAAAAAGGGAGGGGACACAAATGTAGAAATGTACTTATTTACAAAACATAGACTGACAGACATAGAAAACAAACTTATGATTACTAGGGGGGAAAGGAGGTGAGGAGGGTATATTGGGAGCTCAGGATTTGCAGATACTAACTACTATATATAAAAAAGATAAACAACAAGGTTCTACTGTACAGCACAGGGAACTATATTCAATACCTTGTAACGGCCTATAATGAGAAAGAATATGAAAAGAAATATGTATATAAATATATATAAAAGAATCACTATGCTGTACATCAGAAATTAACACAACATTGTAAATTGACTATAAGTCAATTTAAAAAAAAAAAGAGACACTTCGGGTGTGTAGGAACAAAGACTAAAAAATTATCCTACACTTCTCATCTGAAGTTATGCATATCAGATGACAATGAATAACCTCTTTAAAGTGCTAAGGGGGAAAAAAGTCAACATAGAATTGTACACCTACCAAAAACATTTTTCGGAAATTGGGTCAAAATAAAGTCTTTTTCAAGTAAACAAAACGTGAGAAAAATTCATCATCAACAAACCTGCAGTATAAGACACGATAACGAAAGATTCTTCTGGCAGAAGGAAAAATGATACCAGAGGAGACTTAATTTACACATACGAATGAACAGTACCCAAACAGTAAATATGTAAATAAGACTTTTCTTATTTTTCATTTTCTTTTAAAACTGTTCAAGGCCAAAATGACAATAGTTACTATGGGGTTTACAAAGTGTGTAAAATGAATGAAAATGAAAGAAGTAAAATGAATGACAACAGTAGCACAAGGAACAGAAGGAGAAAAAGAAACAGCAAAATACAAAATTTTTTCCATACTCTTTCAAAGTATACAGGAAACTTCATGAAGAGGCAGACTATACATTATATGCAGATTAACTCCTACACTGTTCAAAAGTCAACTGTATTTATTACAAAGTTCTAGCACACTAAATACTCAAATGAGAAAAGTATCTTAATAGACACAACTAGACACATCCCATGAGTTCCTGCAATTGTGAAACATTCAAATAATGGACAATTAAACTTAAAAGATTCTAGCATGGGGGAGCAGTCCTTGTGATATCAGTGCTCATTACATATGGACTAGTTGTTACAAATGTTACAAAGTAAAAATCAAAATTTGCAAAATACCTAGGACTTAATAGATTAAATATTGGTCAAATCATATATAAAGCCATTAGAAATTAGGATCTGGCAGAGCAATAGAAGAAAACTCAAGAATAATACAATACGCACTTGAGATATGTCTAGATACCAATGATTACTAAAAGGCCCTTGGAAAAAATCAGTGAACCCTAATATTTTTGCAAAAACGACCCTTTTCATAATCATGTACCAAAAATCAAAGGTAAACTAAAGCATTTTATACCAGCATATAACTGACAAAATTTTGTTAAAAATTACACTTTATTCTTAGTTCATTCTATAAATTAGCAGAGTTGTAACTATAACTTGGCTTTTTTTTTTAACTTGGCTTTTATTAAATATGGGAATGTGTATTTTATAAATTATGGTTGTCTTTTCAAGATAAAATACCAAATTCCCCTCTCCTACCCACTCTCTCCCATTTACTATGAAATTTTAGTCCCTGTCTGATGTAGATGTACATAACCTTTTCATGCCCTAATTATTCTCAATAAGGAAGACTTTCAGTATTAGCATGAATAGTCAATCTACTTAGAAGAAATCCTCTAAGAGTTGGGTATAGCTCAGTGGTAAAGTGCATGCTTAGCAAGCCATGAGGTCCTGGGTTCAATCCCCAGTACCTCTGTTAAAAATAAATAAATAAACCTAATTACCTATCCCCCCCAAAATGTAATAAAGTAAAAAAAAATTTTTAAAAAAGAAGAAGAAATCCTCCAGAAAAAGAAAACTCAGCATACTACCAACAGGGAGACTCATTGGATAAATATTAATTGATCACTTACAGTTTCAAATCTAACAGAAAACGCAAAAGTTATACAATATTTCCTAGTTGGTATTCCATAAACAATTTATAGAAATTAGTGAATAGATAGATAAATTCTTAAATGTATTTTTAACTAAAGCATTTTCTCATTAACATAATTTCCGAAATACTCTTCTTAACTTAATCTTCAAGTGGTAGCAATTCCTTACAAGTTTTAACTGTACTTAAGATGGATGAATTCCTTCTGAATTATAAATAACTACCTCCTAAATTCCATGTTTGGGAAGCAGTAGAGCACTGTGGTTAAAAACATGAGCTTTGGAGTGTGACTGACCTGGGTTTCCGCTCTGGCTCCATTTACTAGCTGTGTAACCTGGGGCAAGTTACTTAACCTCTCTAAGTCTCAGTTTCTTTATCTGTAAAATAGAGATAATAGTAATATCTATTTCATAGGGTTGTTGTGAGGATTAAATGAGATAATGTAGGCTTAGCACAATGCCTGGCAATTAATATGTGCTCAATTAACTTTGAGCTATTATGTTTTCTATAAGCTTATATTTTTAAGTAACACGTTCTCATGAAGATCTCTGATAATAAAAAGTCATGTACCCAAGACTTTTCTTATAAGTTACTTAAAATAAGCAAAATTAAAAGCTTTCAACTAGTAAAAGCTATGGGCATATTTCTCTTTGTATACATAAGAGAAATTCCTCAGCAATGCAATACATTACATTTAGAAAGGGCAATTTTAAAATTAAGAAGAAAACATCTATAGTTAAGGTATACAGACATTTATAGTTAAAACATCTTGGATATCTTAATACCTCTGGTAAATGACTTTTAAAAACAAGTTTGTCAGCTAGTTTCATAACATAATCTCCAGTGAAGTAAGTAAAGAGTACTATTCTCTTCCTTTAAGAAAAGAAAATGAAAATCTGATATGAGGACATTAAGGGATTTGAAAAACAATAGCAAAAATGGGACATGAATTAAGGTTCTGGAATTGCCAATCACTGACTACACAGTGATTCTAAACCAAGAAGCACATTTTTCCCCAAATGAGATGTTCTAGTTAAATCTTTATAGATCTCTTACCAGACTCTTATCATAAAGTCATATTAATCTATGCTGCTCAAAGAAGCTATTCCTCAGAGTTATAAATAAAACATCTACTGGCTATCATTTTCAAGTGACTAGAACAAAATGTAATCTGTTCCTATACAATATAATCTACAAAATTAATTTTAAGAATTAAAAAGCAGATAATTAAAATTTTTCTAAAAGTTAAAATGATTTTTAAAAGTCTAATATTAATGTAAAACTTTTGAAGATCATAAATTAATCCCATCTGCAAAATCTAACTTCTTAAATATGTTTTAGGTATAACAAGTTCCATAAAGGCATCACAAAAGAGCTCAATTTTTTAAAAAAAACAATGACCACAAGTAAATAATAATTTGGGAAATGATTAGTAAGTAGAATGATGATTATATCTTTTATCAATAACTTTGATTTTATAAAAAGAAAGGCTCATATTGTAAGAAATGCCTTATTATTTTGAATTAAAAATGTAATTTTAATAGAAACCTTTACAATAACTGAAAACTAAAATGTATATAGGTCTATTTAGAGAAACTTAATTTTCATAAGATATCTTCCATCTTTCCTATCAACATACACTACCTGGAAAAAGAGTTTTATGCAAAATTTTCCATAACAACCAGGTAATGTTCCACTGAGTCAGAATCACTTTGGCTCTCATAGCAATAATTAATTCAATTGAAAAGTTCTTGAAACAATGAAATAAAGACTTATTATTATTTTTCTTGTATATATTCATCACCCATCCCATCTACCCACCTCCACCTTGAACAAACTTGTTTCATCAACTGCATTCCAATTTAATATTTACAGATTTATAACTTCTTATAGTACACATTTTAAAAACATAGTTTAGAAAAGGAGAAAAACTTATCACATACCTGCCCATCTAAGTCGAATGCTAAGCAAGCTATACCATGTGTATGAACATCCTTTAGAACTGATATGGTCTGCACAGTGTATGAATCCCAAATACAGATATAAGGCTCTTTTCCAACTTGTCCTGTTGCTACCAATACTCGTTCAGGATGCAATGCAAGGCTGCAAAATAAATAAATAAACAAATAAACAGATTTTAAATTGCCTGTAGAGCTTTTATATCAATGTGAAAATTAGACTTTAAGTATTTATCCATTTAAAATAATTTGGATTTAAAATAACTTCCATAAAAAAAATCCATGCTAAGAGTTACCACTTCAACAACATACGTGATAAACAGTTGATGACAGACTTCATAATCCCTGTGATATGATACAGTGTGTGACAACTTTTCAGAAAAAGAAATTTCACAAGAGGCCAACCTACCCGCAGCAACAAATTAGTAGCAATCCTACCACATGCCATTTTCTCATTAGGTATTCATCTGTTTTTAAGCCCTCTCTTCCATTTATTCTTTTATTGAATAAAAATTTAGACCAAATTTTAGTGTCCACAAATAGCATTTAGTAGCACTTCAAGAATAACATTAATATTAAATTATAAATCCCATTTTAGAAAACAGAAAAGTCACCCATAATTCACAGAAAGTAGTCTATGAGTCTTTAAAAACAAGACAAAAGATGAAACAGTTGGTAATGGTTTATGTACATCAGCAGAAGGCAGGGAATGAATATAAATTTTTCATTGATAAATTTTTCTACAAGTCTATTTAGATGATCATATACTCCTTTGGGAGGAAAAAAAAATCACTCCTGGCATCAGGGTGGAGGATGAAATGAAAGAGGGAAAAATTAGGAGGGTATTAAAATAGAATTAACTAATTGGATGCAGGGAGTAAGGGAAAAGGAAGGGGCTAAGATGACTCGGGTTTCTGGCTTGGGCATCTGGATGGCTTGGCGTGCTATTCATCAAGTCAGTGAATACTAAGTGAGAAACTAGTGAGAGGGAAGGTAAGTGGGAATGGACATTTGGTTCAACATATTAAATACAACCAATGTATATGCATATTATATTAATAAAGAACCCAAAAAACCCACATATGTTCATCTCAATAGATGCAGAAAAAGCATTTGACAAAAATCCAACCACTTTCATAATGAAAACACACAACAAATTAGGAATTGAAGAGAATCTCCTCAACCTGATAAAGGGCATCTGCGAAAATGCATAGCTAATATCACATTTAATGGTGAAAGCCTGAAAGTTCCCCTACAAGTATAGGAATAAGACAAGGATGTCAGCTTTTGCCATTTCCATTCAACATGATACTGGATATTTTAGCCAGGACAATTAGGCAAGACAAAAATAAAAGGGAGAAGTAAAACTATCTCTACTTGCAAATTACATGATCTCATAATATAGAAAATTCTAAGGAATCCACCAAAAACAAAATAAAAATGAGTTCAGCAAGGTTGAAGGATATAAAACCAATATAAAAATATGAATTGTATTTCTATACACTAGCAAGAATCTGAAAATTAAATCAAGGAAACAATTACACTTATAATAGCATCAAAAAGAATAAAACACTTAGGAATAAATTTAGAACAAAAAGTATAAGACATACACTAAAAACTACAAAACACCATTTTAAAGATCTAAGTAAAGGGAAAGACATCTACTCTAGGCTGGCAATATTGTTAAAATGGCATTACTTCCTAAATTATCTACAGAGTCAACACAATCCCTGCCAAAATACTAGTTGCTTTTCTTGAAGAAATTGACATGCTGATTCTAAAATTCAGAACGGTCAAAATAATCCCGAGAAAGAACAAAATTAGAAGACTTACACTTCCTAATTTCAAAACTTACTTTAAAATGACAGTAATCAAAACAGTAATCAAGACAGTATGGCCCTGGCATAAAAACAGACACACTGATCAATGAAACAGAATTGACAGTACAGAAATAAACTGATACATTTATGGTCAACTATCTTTCCATTAAAAAGAAAAGTCTTTTCAATAGATGGTGCTAGACATCTCTATAACCACATGCAAAAGAATTAATTTGGATTCATACTCAAACCATACACAAAAAATCAACTCAAAATATAAGAGCTAAAATTATAAAATGCTTAGAAAAAACATAGGCATAAATCTTATTTAACTTGGATGAAACAGTGGTATCCTTTGATATGACATCAAAAGCAGAAGTGACAAAAGAAAAAACAGATAATGTGGACTTCATTAAAATTAAAAAGATCTGTGCTTCAAAGGATAACCATCAAGAAGATAAAAACACAACCCACAGAATGGGAGAAAATATTTACAGAGTGCATATCTCATACAGTATGCATCCAGAGTATTAAAAAACTCTTTCAACTCAACAACACAACGAATAACCCAATTTTTTTAAATGGACAAAGAATTTAAATAAACACCCCTAAGGAAGAATATAGAAAAGGTTCATGGAAAGATGCTTAAGATCATTAGTCAATAGAGAAATGCAAATCAAAATCACAATGATATCCCACTTCTGTGATTAAAAAGACAGTATTATATTATAGATGCATTTTATATTATTATACCAAGTATTAGCAAGGATATGGAGAAATCATAACCCTCATATATTACTTGTGGGATTGTAAAATAATGCAGCCACTTTGGAAAACAGTTGGCAGTTCCTCAAAAAGCTACACAGAGTTACCATATGATCTAACAATTTTACTCCTAGATAAATTGTCAAAAGAAAATATATATCCATCCAAAACTTGTACATATATTCATAGTGGCATTATTCATAACAGCAAAAAAGAGGAAACAATCTAAATGTTCCTGAACTGAAGAATGTGGTATATCCACGCAAATGGAATATTACTGGGCAATAGAAAGAAATGAAGTACTGATACACACTACAACATGAATAAACCTTGAAAGCACTACATTAAATGAAAGCTGACAGATACATAAGGGCCAAATATTGTATGAATCCACTTTTATTAAATGTCCAGGATAACCAAATCCATAAAAACAGAAAGTAGGATAGTGGTTGTCAGAAACTGGAGGTAGAGGAGACTTGGGAAGGACTGCTAATGGCAACTGGATTTTTTCAGGAGTGATGAAAATGTTCTGGAACTAAGATAGCAGTGACAGTAGTTACCTTTATGACTATACTAAACACTGAATTGTGCACCTAAATGTAAATTTTATGTTATATGATTTATATCTCAATAATAAAAAAGTTTTTTTAAAAAGGCAAAATAGTTGTATATATTTTTAAGTATGACAGTTTATGCAAAATACCATAACTTTTGAAATCAGACAAACCTAGGTTCAAAATTTTGGCTCTGCTCTTCAAAGGCTTCCGGGTAAATTACTTATCTTACCTTTATTTTCTCATCTATAAAAAGGCAATATTTTAAACTCTATCTAATGTGAGGGCAATTTCTCCAAACTTGGAAACCAGGGAGGAAAAACACAAAGGTCTTCACAGTTTAACTATGAAACATACATACAACAGATCAGAGATACTCAAAGTATCTTACTGGGATTATGACTAGGATTGAATTAAATCTATAGATCAATTTGAGGAGAAATGACACCTAAACTATATTCAGTCATCCTCCAATCCATAAAGAAGATGTATCCCTCCATTATTTCGATCTTTGCTCTTTTTCAAGTACCATTTCATGGTTTTTAGTATACAGATCCTGCATAGATTTTGTTAAATTTATACAAGAGTTTTTTGAGTTTCTGTAAATGTATTATTATTTTAAACTTCAGTTTCTAGTTGTTCATTGCTGGTATGTGCAAATACAACCGATTTATGTATGCTGACCTTGTATCCTATGATCTTGCTAAATTCACTTACTAGTTTCAAGAGGTGTGTGTGTGTGTGTGTTGTAGATTATTTGAAATTTTCTATGTATGGAATCATGTTATCTAGAAATAGACCCTCCTTTCCTCTAAGCATTTTATTTCTACTTCTTCCCTTATTGCACTGGCCAGAGCTTCCAGTACAATGTTGAATTAGGAGTGATAAGAGGATATTCTTGCCTTTTTCCTAGTCTTATAAGGATAATACTGTTTCTCACCATTAAACATGATGTTAGCTGTAGGTTTTTCATAGATGCTTTTATAGTTAAGGGAGTGGCTCTCTATTCTTAGTTTGCTAAGCATTTTAAAAAACATTAAGAGGTGCTGAATTTTGTCAAATTCTTTTCCTGCATCTACTGAGGTGATCATATTGTTTTCCTTCTTCAGTCTGTCAATCTAGTGAATTACATTGATTAATTTTCTAATATTGAACTGGCCTTGTATTCCTGGATTAAACCTCACTTGATTATGATATATTATTCTGTTGATGGATTTTATTTGCCTATTAGCTCACTTTGTTGTGAAATTTTCATATTTATGTTAATAAGGGATAGTGGTCTGTAAATTTCCTTTTTTCCTAATGTTTTTGTTTGGATTTTGTATTAGAGTAATGCTAGCCTCATAAAATAAGTTGAGAAATATTCCCTCCTCTTCTATTTTCTGTAAGAGATTATGTAGAATTTGTATTATTCTTTAAATGTTTGGCAAAATGACCAGGGAAATCATCTGGAGTTTTTTCTGTTTTGGAATGTTTTAAACTACAAATCCAATTACTTTAATAAATATAGAGTTTTTTGTGTTACCTATTTCTTCTTGTTGAATTTTGATAGCTAGTATCTTTCAAGGAAATAGTCCATTCCATCCAAATTGCCAAATGTACATGCAGCCTTGTTCACAGCATTCCTTTATTATCCTTTTGATTATCTTTGGGTCTGCAGTGACAGCCTGATGAATACTGGCAATTTCTGGCTTCTTTTTGTTCTTGATAATTTTACCTAGAAATTTATCAATTTAATCTTTTCAAAGAACTAATTTTTGGTTTGATTTTTCCCTATTGTTTTGATATTTTCATTGATTTCTGCTCTTTATTATTTCTTTCTTTCTGTTTGTTTTTGGGTTTAATTTGCTCTTCTTTTTCTAGTTCTTAAGGTGAAATCTTACATTACTAACCTGAGATTCTTTTCTCTTTTCAAATATATGCATTTAATGCTATAAATTTCCCTTGAAATAATGCTTTAGCTGAATCTCACAACTTAGAATATGTTGTATTTTCATTTTCTTCCAGTTCAAAATATTTTCTGATTTTCCTTCTGTTTAAGTTAATAATTTTTATTTTGATTTCATTATGTTTAGAGAACATATTTTGTAGTATTTCAATTCACTTAAATTTGTTGAAAGTTTGCTTTATAGGATATGACCTATATTGGTAAATACTCCAAAGGTATTTGAAAAAAATATGTGTTCTGTTTTTATTGACTCATGCTGTTTGCTATGCCATGAGTAATAAAGTCCTTTATCTCTGATCCAGGAATTTCATGTCTTTGCCAACATCCAAGGAACAGTAAAAGTCTAACTTTTTTGTTTGTAAAAGGGTAAAAATATATTCCAGACTCTGTTAGTTTTCTATGCTGCTGTGAGAAATTAACACAAATTTCATATCTTAACACAACATAAATTTATCTTCTTGCAGCTCTGCAGGGCAGAAATCCAGTTACAGTGTGGTTCAGTTGAGTCCTCAGCTTAGAGTCTCATGAGGCCAAAATCAAGGTGTCAATATAGCTTTATCCCTTTCTGGAGTCTTAGAGAATGAATCAGATTCCAAGTTCACTCAGAATGTAAGCGGAATTCATTTTCCTGTGGCAAACCAACTGAGGCTTTTGTTTTCCTGCTGGCTGTCAGCTGGGAACTTCTCACTTCCCTAAGGCCACATGCATTTTTCATGACATTGCCACCTCCATGTTCAAACCAGCAATGGCACACTGAGTCTTTCCCAAGTTTTGCATCTTTCTGACTTCTGCTGCATCTTTTCTGACTCCAGCTGGGGAAAGGTCTGTTTTCAAGGGCCCACCTGATTAGACTGGGCCCATCTGGATCTAAGATATTCTCTTAAGGTCGATACCCTAATTATATTTTCAAAGTCACTTTTGTCATGTAACAACATATTCACAAATTCCAGACCTGAATACATATTTTTCCAAAGAGGACATTCAGATGGCCAACAGACAACTGAAAAGATGCTCAACATTGTTAATCATCAACGAAGTGCAAATAAAAAACCACCATGACATATCACCTCACACTGGTCAGAATGGCTATCATCAAAAAGAACAAAATAGCAAATGATGGCAAGGATGTGGAGAAAAAGGAACCTTTGTTCACTGCTGGTGGGAATGTAAGTTGGTGTAGCCACTGCAGAAAACAGTATGAAGGTTTCTCAAAAAACTAAAAATAGGACTATCATATGACCCAGCAATTCCACTCCTGGGTATATATTAAAAAAAACCAATAATTCAAAAGATACATGCACCCCAATGTTCACATAGCAGTATTATTTCCAATTGCCAAAATATGAAGCAATCTGAGTGCCCATCAACAGATGAATGGATAAAGCAGATGTGGCATATATGTATGCCATGGAATACTACTGAGCCATCAAAAAGAATGAAATTTTGTCATTTGCAGCAACATGGATTGACTTGGAGGGTATTATGTTAATAGAAATAAGTCAGATAGAAGAAGACAAATACTGTATATGACTTATATGTGGAATCTAAAAAAAACTAGTAACTATAACAAAAAGGAAACAGACTCACAGATATAGAGAACAAACTAGTGGTTGCCCTCTTCATGTCTCTGTGTCACATTTTGGTAATTCTCACAATATAACTGGATTACAGCATTATATACAGGGGTTTGTTTTTTTTTTTTTTTTGTATCTATCTTTACAGTATCCAGTCAAGACACTGTTTTCAGTGTTTTTAAGTTAAGCTGCTCCCTCAAAAGCCCAGCAGTGGAGAGAAGAAAGCTCGTGAAATTGTAGTTGGAATTAATTTTTCTCTTTTTACTTGTAGTTATTTCATAGTTTTGGTATTCTCTGTTTAAATAATGGTAAGACTAGGATTTTGTATAGAAACATCAGAGTTTGAAATGAATTCTGCATTTAGTTAAGGGAAGCGATTCTGTGAGGTTTCTACGTACCTGCCTCTATCTTCAGTTACCTGGAAGTTTGAAAACTTGTAAGTTTAATGAGACTCAATTTGTAATTTTCCTTTTATAAGTATGCTTTTTATGTCCTATTTCCTACACTATTTCCTAGAAATAACTATAATTTTAGCTTTTACATTTAAGATATATGACCCAATGTGAGTTAAATTTTATATATAGTGAAATATAGTTGAGGTTCACTTTGTTCCCCATATGGATATTCAGTTGTTTTTAACATAATTTGTTGAAAAGACTATCATTCGAGCATATTTTATATGCTCACAGAAATCATCCAGTAGAAGAATCATCAAAAAGACTGATATAGGAGAAAGAGAGAGTATCTGGAATAGGAAAAGAAGGGTGGGATCTTGTGCACAAGTGGAGGGTTTAATATAAGAAAGGAGCCTGATGTATTGCAGATGGGTGGGTGGAATCTGAAAATTCTCTTCTGATAGCTCCAATTTTTTTGTTTTATATATTTATTTATTGGGGGGGATTACATTTATTCATTAATTAATTTATTTTAATGGTGATACTGGGGATTGAACCTGGGACCTCGTGTATGCCAAGCACATACTCTACCATTGAGCTCCCACCTCTGATAGCTCCAGTTTTCTTAATGAGGAAGAAAGCACGAGTGTTTTTCTCATATTCTGAAGTCCACTTAATGTGTTATAGTTAAGTTTTATCCCATATACTGCCTCCTATATTGCTGAACATATAGGAGAACTCAACAACACTTACGGATCGATTTGGGAGAAAGATAACAGAATTAACTACTTCAAGGTGTAGTCCTATCCTAAAACATTTAACAAGGTGACTACCCATCCACATTGTAGCACCATCATTTGAAATACATCAAAACAACAGATTCTTTTAAACTTAAGCTCCTTTTCCTATTACCATTCCTGAATATTGGGAATTAATTAGGTAAGAGCACTGTGATCAAATCCTGCAATTACATGTTGTTATTTTAAACATTTAATCTCTAAATTTATCGTAACTATAAAGTAGTAAACACATTAAACAAGCATAAAGGGGGCTGTCTTCTTAAAGGTAGTTAGCTTCAAATATTTCCCTTCCCTTCTTTCACCCTAATTTATATCTCCAGCCAAGAGTAATGTATGCGTTATGGGCAACTCATATTTAACATCAGTGTTTCTTTCAATTTATCCTCACAAATCTCAAATGAGCATTTTTACACTATCACACAATCCTTTAAAAAACTTAGCTGATAAATTTTGCATTCTTTCTCTCAACTTCCAAAGTCCCTCATGACCACGGTCCCCCACCTCCAACTTGCAGTTGATAAGCCTGCCCTGTACCCAATGAATAATACAGATGGACTTACAGAAGACATTTGCCCTCAACAAATTCACTAACCAAACTGCAACTGTTACAGCTGACTTTGACCTTCCTTTTGTAAAATGGATGAAATGTCTCTATTTCATGAACTCTTCACTTGTGCTCTGGACCCCATCCCCCTTATTTTCAAACACTTTATTTCTACGACTGTGTTTTCTAGAATTACTGCTTCCTCACTCCTGAGTCATTCCCATTAGTATTCAAATATACTTACTGAAAAAACTCCCTTAACCCCTCACCTATCACTCTATTTTCTCTGCTCTTTACAGCAAAATCCCTCAAAAGAGCTGTCTCTACTTTTTCACTCCCTTTACTTTCTCAATATATTCCAATTAGGCTTCCACCCCTAATTTTCAATGTCACATGTGACCCTGTCAAATCTAATGGTCAATTACATGTCCTTATTTTCCAATGGTATTTGACACAGTGACCAATCTTTCTTTTTTTGAAACACTTTCCTCTCTAGGCTTTCCTTACTCTATAATCTATTAACCCATCCGTCTCTGTCTCCTTTGTTGGGCCCTATCTCCCACACCGAACCTCTCAATGTTAAAGTGTCCGAGGACTTTGTCCTGGCTGTCTTTCCTTCCTTTCCTAGATGATTTCATCCAATCCCATGTCTTTAAAGGCAAATATACAGCGATAACACCCTAATTTATATTTCCAGCCAAGAGTAATGTATGTGTTATGGGAAACTCATATTTAACATATCCAGAATTTTTTCCTTCCATAATTACCCCCAAATTTGCTCCTCATCTTAGTAAATGGCATCTCTATCCACTCAACTGCTAAGACCAAGAATCTAAATTTAATCCTTACCACTTCTCTCTTCCTATTCACCACACACATTGCATTAGCCTGTCCTATTAGCTCTATCATCATCCCCATCACCATCATGTAGGGCTGCTACAGCCCTAATCTGAGCCACCTACACTTCTTCCTTTATTGCTCTCTTTAGGGCTTTCTTAACATAGCAGAGTGATCTTTTAAAACAATATAAATTTCACCTACTTAAAATCCTCCAACAGCTTCCTATTATAAACAGAGTAAAATACAAACTACCTAGTATGACACTTACAAGGCTCTACAAGATATATCCTTTCCTACTTCTCAAACCTCAACTTGTACTATTTTCCCTTTTGTTCACCACATTCCAGCCACATTGGCCTTTCTGTCCTTTGAAGAGGCCAAACTCATTACACTCACACAGTCTTTTGTCTAGAATGATCTCCCAAATCTTGCTTCATTCATATCATTCATGCTTCAGGTCAAATGTAACTTGCTTAGAGAAACCTTCCTAGTCATCCTAACATAAATACCCCTTTACTGTATTTAATTTGTAGTAGTTATCACTATCTAAAATTACAATTGTGCATTTATTACCTTACTCTCCTCCACTAGGATGTGTACTTCATTTGAACAGAGGCTTCCCCGTTTTGGTCGTATTATACCCTAAGCACCTAGAACAATGATGAGCACACAGCAGGTATTCAATCAATATTGTTAACTGAATTTTCAAATAAGATGGTAGTGTTAAAAGAATTTTTTAAATGAAATAATCCTCAATACAGAAAAATCCTTCTGTATAGTTTTTTTTTTTTTTGGTCCCTGCATCATTACTTACAACAGTAAAAACTTGAAAACCACCTAAATCTCCAATATTTAAGAAATGGTTAAATATTTATGGTACACTAACAGGATGGACTCTCATGTAGTCATTAAAAACATGTTTGGGGATCTTTCACAATACTGGAGAAAAGTAACACTATAATGTTAAATAAAAAGCACAGAATTCAAGATTTTATATATAGTATAGCCTTAATTACTTAAGAATACATGTATTAGATATAATCTGCCAAAAGTCAAACATCAATTTTGACTATTTGAATAGGCCTATATCTATTAAATAAATTGAATCAATAATTAATAAACTTCCAAACAGAAAGCATCAGGCCAAGATGGGTTCACTGGTAAATTCTACCAAATAGGTAAGGAAAAAATTATACCAATTCTCTATAATCTCTTTCAGAGGATAGATGCAGAGAGAATGCTTCCTAACTCATTTTATGTGGCCAGCATTACCCTAATACTAAAACCATCAAAAGACAACTACACATCATTATTTCTCATAAACATAGATACGAAAATTTTCAACAAAATATTGGCAAACTGAATATTAAAAAAGTATAAAAAGAATTATACACCACAACTATGTGGAATTTATCCTAGGTATGGTTAAAAAATCAATTGATGTGATCCATCATATCAATGGACTGAAAAAGAAAAATCACATGATCATATCAACAGATGTAGAAAAGGCATCTGACAAATGCCAACACTTATTCATAATAAAATTCTCAGGAAACTATGAATACAGGAAAACTTTATGTCAACCTAAAAAGGAGTATCTACAAAAATCCCACAGCAAATATCATACTTCATGGTGAGAAACTCTTAAGTTTTCCCACAAAGATCAGGAACAAGTTATGAATGTTCCCTTTCATCACTCCCTTTCAGCACTGTACTGGAAGGCCTCACAAATGCAATAATGCAAGAAAGGGAAACAAAAGGTATACATACTGGGAAGGAAGACATAAAACTGTCTGTTCATAGATGACACGATCATTTATGCAGAAAATCCAAAAGAATCAGCACAAAAATTCCTAAGCAACTATAGCAAGGTCTCAGAATACAAAGCTAATTGCTCTCCTATATACTGACAGTGAACAAGTGGAATTTGAAATTAAATGCAATACCATTCCATTAGCACCCCAAAATTTAAATAGTTAGGTATAAATCTAACAAAACAGACACAAAGTTTATATGAGGAAAATCACAAGACTCTGACCAATGAAATCAAAGAAGAACTAAATAAATGAAGAGATATTCTACGTTCCTGGATAGAAAAAGAGATCAGATTTGTGGTTACCAGAGGTGGGGGCTATGGTGGGGAATTGAATGAAGGTGATAAACATGTATAAACTTCCACTTATAAGATACATAAAACTCAATAAAATTGGAAGAAAAAAAAGATAGTATGGTATCTGCAATAGAGTAGACAAATATATCAATGGAACAGAATATAGAGCCCAGAAATAGACCCCTATAAATATAATCAACTGATCCTTTACAAAGGAGCAAAGGTAATACAATGGAGCAAAGATAGTTTCTTCAACAAATAATGCTGGAACAACTGGACATCTACATGTAAAAAGTGGATCTAGACACAGACCGTACAACCTTCACAAAAATTAACTCAAAATGAATCATAGGCCTAAATGTAAAACTATAAAATTCCTGGAAGACAACACAGGAGAAAACATAGATGACCTTGGGTATGGGGATGTCTTTTTAGACAGAACATCAAACACAGGATACATGAAAGAAACAACTGATAAGCTGAACTTTATTAAAATAAAAAACTTCTTCTCTGTGAAAGACAATGTTAAGAATGTTAAAAGACAAGTCACAGACAAGGAGAAAACATTTGTAAAAGACACATCTGATAAAGTATCCCTATCCAATATATACAACGAACTCTAAAAACTCAACAATAAGAAAACAAACAACCCAATTAAAAATTAGGACAAAGACCTTAACAGAATCCTCACCAAAGAAGGCAGACAAATGTCAAATAGTGTATGAAAAGATGCTCCATATCATATGTCATTAGGGAAATGTAAATAAAAACTATGAGGTTCCACTACATGCTTATTAGAATGGCCATATCTTGAACATTGACAACACCAAATGCTGACAAGGATGTGGAGTAACAGGAGCTCTCACACACTGTGAAAATGCAAAAATAGTAAAACCACTATGAAAGACAGTTTGGTGGCTTCCTACAAAATTAAACATACCCTTACCATACAATCCAGCAATTCTACCCCTTGGTATTTATCCAAAGGAGTGAAAACGATGTCCACAAAAAAACCTGCACATGAAAAAAATTTAGCAGTTTTATTCACTAACGCCAAAACCTGGAAGCAACCAAGATGTCCTTCACTAGGTGAATGGATAAATAAACTTGGTATATCCAGACAGCAGAATATTATTCAGCACTAAAAATAAATGAGCTATCAAACCATGAAATGATATGGAGGAACCATAAATACCTATTACTAAGCGAAAGAAGTCCCTCTGAAAAGGCTACAAACCGTATGATTCCAACCGTATGACATTCTGGAAAACGCACAATTACGGAGTCAGCAAAAAATATCAGTGTTGAAGGGAGGGACAGTAAGTGAATAGGCAGAGCACAGAGAATTTTTAAAGGGTGTGAAAAAACTCTGAATGATATGATAATGATGGATATATGTCAGCAAACATTTGGTCAAACCCACACAATGCATAACACCAAGGGTGAACCCTAACAGTGATTGTGATGTGTCAATGTAGGTTCGTCTTTGTTAAAAATGAACCATTCTATTCGGGGAATGATGTTTATAATAGGGGAAGCTATGCGTGTGTAGGGGACAGGAATATACAGGAAATCTGTATCTTCCTTTCAATTTTGGTGCAAACCTAAAACTGCTCTAAAAAAGGTCTTAAAATCTTATGAACCATGTAATATAAAGGCTTAAAAGGAAATAATCTAAAACACAATAGTAATATCTCTAGGTTACAAGACTGTGGGTAACTATTTTTCTACATTTTTTTATCCCTTTCAATTTTGTATTATAAATATATATTAATAATTTTAAAAATATAATAACCACCCTTTAAGAGGGGGCCTACCAAACTTCTCATACTCCCTTTTATGTCAACTTCAGACTCCTACAGTCTCTTTGTGTGTTGCAAAAATTGTCTTTTGCAAGTGCATGTCAACTTGCAGTCTGAATCATGCACTGTGAAAAGCCAGGTTCCAGGTAAAATTTCTTACCACGTTACTAATGCCACCTTCTATAGTGTTTTATGTGTTAAATACATTGTCTACGGGTTAACTAATAATTAAAAAAGTCACAATGCAACCAAGTAATGATGACCAGTGTGTGGATTCTGGCCAGTCTGTGGAGTCTGTAGTTAATCACCTATGTTCCAAGACTTGTAACAGCCTTCTACTTTCCACTCCCAGTGGGAATTATACCCTGCTCCCTGATTAGCCTTAATATCTGTAAAGATATGGAAACTAAGGTGGTTAGACTTGACTACAATCATTATCTTGGGGCTAATTTAAATAATACCACAAGCAACATCATACGAAGTAAAACTGCAGAATGTTTAGGGGTGACTGCCTGTGGCAATTGTCATTATGCTCCACAGACTGAAATGAATATGTATAATGTGAGTTTCCACACCAGAGTCAGTAGTATCTAGTACTATATTCCTGACCAGGAAAGAAATTCTCTCATAGTAATGAAAAAAGATAGAGAATGAATGTCCTCTTTGTTTGGAAGGTGAAATCGGTACGTTTCCCAGGAACAGAAAGAGCAGAAGGATTTCCTCAACAAGGAGACCTATGGCAACTGTGCATCTCAGTCCTTCTAAATGATTTGGGGAACAGGCTATGTACACTTCTCTTACCATCAATTTATTTCTGCACCTTTAATTTCAATTAGGTGCTCCTGTTCTGCCACATATTCTAATACCCATGTTTCCAGAACCCATGACTATGACCTCTCCCTTTCTCAGGCTCCAATAAGAGGTTGAACTACCCACCCCTTGGCAATGATACAATCCAGAATTCTCATTTCACATCCAGTCTCTCTGCTTTATCCCTATACTCCGCAGCCTCTGGATTAAAGTAAAATCAGGTACCTTTCCCTGATTGGGAAGAACAAGGAAACTTATAGAATGAAATCTGAGTTAACACCTCCTACAATCACAACCTCTTGTTTGACAGTCCAGCATTATGAGCCGCCCATCCCAAAGAAACAAAATTAACAATTTTTTGGTTAATGATGAATTAAGCCTGCTTATGGCCTCCAAAATAGCTATTCAGAGTTCAGTTTCCATCTTCAGTCCCATGCCTATCCCCTCATTCCAAGAATTTTTCAGTATTTCCCTCCTGTGCTTACTAACTCAGATGGATATGTGTGCCAGTGTTGGGTGGGCACTATAGTTCACACGATCTTTTAACAGTCCAATCCATTTTTAAATTACATTACCCAGACATTACCCAGCAGAAGGTAAGACTGTAGACAGGAAATTCAGGAGCTCTTAAGGCTTTTGTACACTTTCTTGCTGTCTTTGGCCAATCTGGTGATGTGTGCCACATTATAACTAGAATAGATACCACTGCAGCCCAGGTAGCTAGGTGTAACCCCTTGCCAGTCCTGCGCTGTCTCAGAATACTGATCCATACTGAAGACATAACGGAGGATACTTGCTGGCCTAAAGAGAAGCCAGTCAGTTGTTTGTTAGTGGCTGCTTCATGCTTGGTTACTGGCAACACAGGGCCTCAAGCTTAACAAAACGCAATATCCCAGCTACTTTGCTCTGACTGGACATGAATCCAGGGTGCTGTTTCAGCTGTCCATGTGGATTATGCCCACTTTAGAACTTCATAGGTTGGAGATGTCTTTCCTTCTGAGGGGCATTTATATGCCTCTTCAAATATTAACATACTGGATATTTGGTCTATTTCTGACTTCAGATTCTGGCTCCAAAATGGAAATTTATTAATGGACAATCCTGGGCTTTCCATGGTCCAAATCATTTAGCCAAACCCACTGCAAGTGTTCCATGAGTCTGCTGAAATCACCACCTGGGACCTGGGTTATACTTCATTTGATACCATCAAGGATGCATATAATTTTGCCCATTAAGTGAAACTTCCAGGTCCCCAATGAGTAAGCATTTTTTGGATTGACAATGCAAGATATTTGTCTTTTCGTGTTTTCAGCCACAGGACAGATTCAGCAATGGACAACCATACTCAGGGTTGCTTGTTTTGGTAAAAAAAAAAAAAAATCTCCAAATGGGAGGACTTTAGGCAATAGGCCCAAACTTTTTAAAAGGGTCTCATACTTGGCAAATCATCAATATTGTGATATAATGCATATAACAGTAAATGAATAAATCTGGGTAAGCCCGGAGTTTTTTTGAGTCTGACGTCCTAGCGTACTGCCAAGGATGATACTATATCTAGAACAGTGGTTTTCAACCCTGGCTCTATATTGGAATCATCTGGGAAGTTTAAAAACAGAAGTAAACAACAAAGAAACTATACCTGTGACCCATCATAAGTACATTAAATCAGAATTTCATTTTATTATGGTTGCTTTAATTCTCCACTTGATTCTAATGTTGAAAAATCAAGACTCCAGAGCAACAATTTTTAAACTTTAAACTACATCAATATCACATGGAGGTGAATAAAATGGATTGCTGGGCCCCATATCTAGAATTTCTGATTAGGTCTGGGGTGAAGCTCGAGAATGTGTATTTCTAAGAAGTGTCCAGGTGATTGTAATGCTCACGGTTAGAGGACCGCACTTCGAATACCACTGATTTACAGCATGCTTTTCAAGCTTTAATATCAAAACCCACAACTTTAATATTTCAAACCCACAACACAACCTGAGAATGCTGTTAAAATTCAGTCTAATTCAGTAGGTCTGGGGTGGGGTTTGAGGTCTGCATTTCGAACAAGCTCCCAGATGATGCTGAAGCTGCTGTGGTCTAAAGCTCACACCTTTGAACAGCAAGGATTTAGAGCTGCCAGTCATGTGCCATTTTTTAAACAACCAAGCAAACTAGAAGCTGCTGGAACAAATCTTGAAGAAGGCCCATATACTAATAACAACATGACTCATCTTGATGACTTCTTTCTGCTCCCTCTGTTCCCCTGATCACCTGAATATATAGTCTCCTGGAGAGACTTGTGATTACAACGTAATTATTGCAAAACAGCCAACATCTCCAGAAGGTGAAGCACTACTCACCTCACCTGATAAAGCTTATCACTTCCTTCACCCTGAAACACTCTTTTTACTTGATAAAATGCCCACTATTGCTAATTATCAGAGAAATGCAATCAAAACTACAATAAGATATCACCTCACATCAGGCAGAATAGCCATCATTAAAAAGTCCACAAATGATAAATGCTGGAGAGGGAGTGGAAAAAAGGGAACCCTCCTACACTGTTGGGGGGAATGCAGTTTGGTGCAGCCACTATGGAAGACAGTATGGAGATTCCTTAAAAAATTAAAAATAGATTTACCATATGATCCAGCAATCCCACTCCTGGGCATATATCCAGAAGAAAGTCTAATTCAAAAAGATATATGCACCTTAATGTTCATAGCAGCACTATTTACAACAGCCAAGACATGGAAGCAACCTAAATGTCCACCAGCAGATGACTGGATAAAGAAGTTGTGGTATATACATACAATGGAGTATCAGTCAGCCATAAAAAATAAAATAATGCCATTTGCAGCAACATGGATGGACCTGGAGATTGTCATACTAAGTGAAGTAAGCCAGAAAGAGAAAGAAAGGTATCATATTTTTATGTCGAATCTTAAAAAAAAAAAGACACAAATGAACTTATTTACAGAACAGAAACAGACCCACAGACACAGAAAACAAACATGGTTACCAGGGGGGAAAAAGGATGGGAGGGATCAATCGGGAGCTCAGGATTTGCAGATATCAACTACTATATATAAAATTGATAAATAAGGTCCTCCTGTATAGCACAAGTAACTATATTCAACACCTTGTAATGGCCTATAATGAAAAAGAACATGAAAAGAAATATATATATATATATATATGCACACACAACTGAATCACTATGCTGTACAACAGAAATTCAATACTATATACTTCAATCAAAAAAAAGATATGTGTATGTACATACTATATACATAATTTATTTATGTAAATAAATATGAAATTTATCTTGTTTATTGTCCCTCCTCCCCTCCACCTCCTGTAGATATAAGTTCCATGAAAGTTGGAAATTTCACCCGTTTAGTTCACTGCTGAAACACTAGTGCTAAAAATAATCCCTGATAAATACTAATAGGTACTCATTAAATATTCGCTAAAAGAATAAGTAAACCAAGAAATACCTGTTTCTACACTAAGATGTGTCCCAGATGTCACTTAAGAAAGTGTCTTAAGAAGGTGGGAGTAACCAACTGTGGCAAATGATGGTGATAAATCAAATAAGATTAGAATAGAGAATTGACCACTGACTATGGCAATGTGGAGGTCATTGGTGACCGTGACAATAGCTCCTATGGTGAAACAGAACGGAGGAGAAAAAACTGAAGACAGTGAGTACAAACACTCTTTCAAATATTTCCTCTTAATACAAGACCAGTGCACATGATGTTAACCTCTTTCCAGAATGCTTTACCTTCACTCACTTTTCTGATGATTATTTCTCCCTGCTTTCCTTAGGGACCCAGCTTAGGTATTATATTCACTAGGAAACATCACTGTAAACTGTGTCTCCACGTACATTCCATCACAGATACACTAACACCATTCCTAGTACACATGGTATTCTAAATGATTCTTTACTTGACTGATTGTCTTTAAACTCCTAATACCTTAAGGGTGGGACCCTTACACAAAGCAAGTGCTCAACAATATTTCTTTCATAAGTGAAAAGGTCTTGGACAGTAAGTTAATATTTTCTAAGTATTCTTATTTAATAGTTTCTAAAAATGTATTTATTTTTCATATGTTTTCCTTAATTTATAACCTAAAATATTTTATTACTTATCTGCATGTTAGACATGAGACATTATAAAGTTATAAGGGAAAAATTGTTATTATAATACAAATCTAAAATTTGTCTTTTCCCTAAGTAAATAGTAAAGATACATTTAATGTACATTTATGGCAATTTGAACTATTAGTCTACATAATTCCAACCTTTGCCTGAAAACACCTATTAGTATTCTCCCTTCAACTATGCAGTATTTGGAAAAACAAATAATCATAAATATTTTGATATCCAAATACATAAAATGAAATGTTACAGAATAGAATTATTATATAGTCTGTGAAAGTCAAGGTCACCTATCTTAGTTACTTAAACATAGGGACATTTTACTAAATCTGTATGGAGTCTAATACTTTCTGAAGTACTACTTCTAGACATTACACAATACTTAAGAAAATTCTGGTATCAGGTTTGAGGCAAAGGTTTATACCCATTTCTCAAACTGCTTATTTAAGAATTCTATGCATGCTTGTTTTGGGATATAGATTGGCAATACGTTTCCTAAACAGAACCAGCTGGGGCACTTTTTGAAAAATTTCTGGGATCCAGCTCTAGAGGATTCTGACTTAGCGCATTTCATGAAAAGGCTAGAAATTGGCAAAAAACTTCTGAAATGACTCTGATGATCAGCCAGGTTTGGGAAATACTGACCATATATCTGGAAATATTAAGTAGACAACAAGTAGGTTTGCAGTAATTCCTGCCAGACCTTAAAAAGTTGCTGCCCTCAACCCATAAACACAAAAAATACTAATCCACCATGGAAACAGCATACATTCTGAAATGATTTTTCAAATGGAATTTTGACTTGTGTTGAATAAATGAAGTTTCCATATTATAAATACACAGGTGTTAAAAATCGCGTTTACTAGATTATGGTGAGGCTTGATCAGTTTTCTTTCTTAAGAACACTACCTACCACAATTGAAGAGCTACTACTACACCTTTCATTTTGTTTAAAGAAAAAACAAGCATACCACAGCAAAAGTGTTAAAAAAAAAAAAAGGTAGTAACAAAATGCACCAAACTAACTACATTCATCAGTGGTCTTTGCTGGTGATATATGATTGATTTGAAAACTATCACTATAACAATATCCACTACTTCAAGAACAAGCATCAAAAATGTGTGGATGACTAGTAACTAGAAACATAAATTTTAAAATCCTTTGGAAAGACAGCTGGCAAAAGTTTAAAAATACAGACCAACTTACAGATGTCATCTTATACTAAAACTGGTAGTAGTCTATTGCATAACTTAATCTTTAATCTGTAATAAACACTTAATAACTAGAGAATTTTATCAATATAACTTGGGACACAGGAAAAAAATTAAGAAAGAAAAAGTAACTAAAATTCCAGTGTTATTTCTGACACTGAAACTAATTTCTATATAAATCAGTAAAACTGAAAAAAATATAACTAAAGGACAAATTACTAGAGAAGTATACATACATATATATGGCAAAAAAAAGTAAGACAACTACATGCAACAGACAAAAAGATAAAGCCATGTGGCACCACCACTGGCAAAGTAGATGTAGTAGAAGTAAAATGATAAAACTAGTAAGCAAAATGATGGACTGGTCGTTATTCAGCCTTTCAATCAATATAGCACTTAACATTTTCAAAACCTAAGGACAATGACTTGCTCATCTGAACAGACTTAGCCTTAGACTAAGTTATACCTATCCAATAAGTTTTACCTAAGTTTCAAGCAAATATGGAAACAAAACAGATGATAAAAACAGTGACTTTTTATTATAAAGGCTACCATTACAGCAGCACTGTTTTCCACCATGGCATTAAATTTACGAATATTACATTTTCTGCTGTGACATAACAAAAATTACCGGAGTAGTTTCTATGCTTAAATTTCAGACACTGAATTGAAAAAAACTGAAAGCTTTGTGAACACTTGCCTGATTTATTTCACAAACAAGAATGATATCTACCATTATTGTCTGAAACAAAATTTCCACAGTCCTTTGACTGACTTTAAAGTTATAGTCTTGGTAATGTATTAAATTTGTGCCACAAATTCAACATGCTATATATTCAGATTTTACTATCCCATTGCAATTTTCAAGAAAACTTTTTACTGTTATAAATTATTTTAAGGATGAATCATTTGCATAAAGTCATAAGCAAGTATCCAGTTATGGGAAAATTACAGTAATCCATCATTTTGAGATATTTTGAGGTACTATATATACGGTTGTGCAACTGTATATACCAAGGGAATACACAGTTTACTGAGACACAGTTATAAAAATTCAAGCTGTGTGACATTTATCTTCAAATTACTGCTGGAAGAATAAACAAAACATCACTTGCTCCATCAATAAATCAATAAATATCTAGTTTCAGAAGGTCTTCATTGCATATTGCTCTCAACTACCAAGGAGTAAAAACAACAGAAGTGCATGGCAAGAAGACCTCACCATCCTTCACACCTACCCCTCCTTCTGAATTCAACCTAATGGACTGAATATCCATTATTATGGAGGAGGGCTTCAGTCAAGCTGCTTCAACTAGGTAAGGCTACTATCCCCTGTACTGTGTGGGAGACCTTACATATGGAAAAGACAGAAACTGGAAAGGATCAGAGAAAAAGACAACTGGGGTAAACACTACTCTTGGGGAGAATAACAACAAACAAATGAACCCAGAACATTGTCTCATTTTCTACTCCATAATCTCAGTTTCTGCTCTCCTTATCTTTACTCCATCTTGCCCTACCTTTTGTTTGTCTTAGGCCTCGATTTTCCTGCTACAGAGCATAAACATACAAACATGCAAAATAGAAGAGCTTCCTTATTTATAGAATTCAAGTACCAGAGCGTTTTGCCTACAAGACGTTAAACCACGATGCTGGATTTGAAATATCCAATTTAAATCCTGCGGAACATAAATATGGGAATATAACTGAGGAACCAAATCCAATCATAATTCTCTTTAAGAAAAAAACAGAAGCAGCACACACACACAGTCACAGAATGTTTTAAAAATACATTCTCCTTCTATCAACGACAACTAAGCTGTGCTTGAAGCAATAATCAATGGCCCAGAATAATTTCGGCAGCTTTTAACTTTGTCACACAAGTTCTGTTCAGACACTGACTTAAACGTTACATTTCAAATATACTGCTCACTGAAGAAATGTAAATAAGCACTGGGACCAACCTTAAGATAACGCCCAAAGAAGAATTAAAATGGAGGAAAATTGTGATTTAAGTAAAAAATACAAAAGTAAACTTATTTAGGAGTACTCTATTGAAGGGGAAACAAGAGAACTGGAAATCAGAATTCTTTTTAGCATCTTCTTCGGATCAAACATACCCCAAAACTGCCTTTAGGTGTGCAAATTCTAAAGTCCAACGAATTGCCTGAAGGTTGCCGCGGTTTCTTTTCTATCTGCTGATAACAGCAGGCAGTGAAACCTGAACTAATTATCATGGCCAAGAGATGAGTGCCCTCCAGGACGCCACCCTGGGCGCGCTCCCCAGGACCGGCCTACAGCTTACTCTACTTTCATCAGTTCTCATTAGGCAAAGGACTCCCCCGTGGCGCTTTAAGAGTTCGTCTAACAAGAGATCTCCGACGGGATTTAAAAGAGTGAAATGCTACCAAAATAACCTTTTTGCAGGTTCCATAAATTTGATGGAGGGAGACAGGTACAAAGCCATAAAACCGAGCACCCTGTGGATCCGCGGACTCGGTGTCACCGCACCGACCCGAGGGAGAGAACACGAAGACGGGGAAGGCGTTTATCCAGTGTTAACAGGGCGGATTCGGGACCAGAGGGTGGTGGGTTTCTCTCTGGGGCGATGCGCCCTGCAAGAGCGGGTCACGGGCGCCCAGAAGGACGGGCAAGTGCAAACTCCGCGCGCGGGTCGCAGGGGGGACGGCGGCCGCCCCCGCCCCTCTGTACCTGATGATGTCGTCGCTGTGGCCCCGGTAGAACTTCTGCCGGTGCTCCCGCGGGCTGTACACCACGCCGACGCCCGCCACGAAGTACACGATCTCCTTGGCCGCCGTGTAGTAGAGGTTGTTGCGGCACTGGTGACCCCGGTAGCCGTACACCCACTCGAGCCGCAGGTGGCAGCTCGGGGCGCTCCGGGCCGCCATGTCGGGGCGCCCACCCCGCCGCCCGGCTCGGGCCCGCGGCAGCGGCGGGAGGCGGGAGGCGGCGGCGGCCGGGCGAAGAAAGCCCTCCCGCGGGCGGCCGGGACTCGCCGTCCTCTAAGCTGCGCCTGGCAGGTGCATGTCGCTTCTTGTGGTCGCCGTTGCCGTTGCCGCTGCCGCCGCCGCCGCCTCAGCCCACGGGCGGGAGGGAAACCCTCGCCTCGAGGAACATGCTGAGGGCCGCGGGCGCCGCCGGCCGTCAAGGGGTTGCCGCGCGCCCTTCGCCTGCTTCAGCTCGCTGTGTCTCCTCAGCCCGTAGCGCCCAAGCCCTGAGCCCAGCCGAGCGAGGACCCGCCTCCCGCCTCCACGCCTCAGCCGCCGCCGGCGCACCCGGCTACTCGCCCGGGTCACCTGCGGCGTTCGCGTCCCGCCGCGGCCTCGTCCCACAGCCCCGCGGACCCGCGCCGCGCGCCCCCGAGCCCAGGAAAGCGGCGAGAGCGCGGCCTCGCGCGGCCCCGCCCCCTCGCCGCCGTCGCCGCCGCCGCTCGCGCTCGCTCCGCCCCGTCTCGTCCTTCCCAGCGGGGGACCGCTGAAGCGCGGGGAGCTCTTGGGTACCACCACTGTCTCCCTGTTCCTGCGCCTTCGCTCTCCTCTAATGTCTGTAGTCCCGCCACCCTCGGCCAGGACAAGCGACCCCAGGCACTCTGATCGCATCGTGCCCGCGCGCGAGGCCCTGAGCCATCACCAAGCCGCCCAGGCCCCGGGCGGACTCTCGGCTACCCCTCGTCCCCTGCTACTGAGAGTTCGCGCCCGGGAAGCGCCTACTGTGTGCGTGTGTGTGTGTGTGTGTGTGTGTGTGTGTGTACATTTTCTTAGTGTGTGTGTGTGTGTGTGTAAGTGCACATTTTCTTATTTGTATATGAAGTTAAGAGTGGATTTGAGATCGCAAAATTACTATTTTGAACACCGATAAACTCTTGATACTTTCTGCATTGTGATGATGGAGAAGTACGATGGCTTGAGTCTTACGATCCTGGAAAATGAACCTCAAAACACAAGTATGGGGAGCAGTGAACTCCTATGTCAGTTCCCCCCTACTCAGTTTTCTAAGTGCCCCTTTTCTCATAGGAATACAGCCAAGACTTACCAACCTGTAAAAATAATTTGAAGTCCATATTTTTAAAAGTTTTGAATGCAGAATAGTAGTGACAAGGTTTACAACAAGAATACTATGAACCGTCTATGTCTTAAAAAAAATCACTATTTTGATTTCCCCAGGAAATATCAAAACTTGCAAGTCTGACAAAAGCTAGAATAACCTAGTATCCTTTTATGAAACAGTGACTGCACAGAGATGATGATTCCTAGATGGTAACCATACCTTGGAAAAGATGCCACCTAATCTCTACTTCCTCAAAGATACAAATCACCAATTTAAAACAAGAGGATACCTTTTCAGTTTTGGTTATGACTTTTAGTCTCCTTGCAGGGAGAAAGGGCTATCTCAGAAGAAGGAATTTGCATAAATATCATGAAAAATAAACTGTGAAGGAGTGAGCAGATTTGGTGAACTCTACCAGGAATGCTGAAAGTAGAAATCGAATCAGTGTAGTTTGCAATTAATTATCTAACAGAGTAGTGAGGAATTATGATGTAGGAAAAACTGATTATAAGAACTTATTAAAAATTTTTTCCAACCTTTCAGGCGTTTTAAAGTTTATTATTTTTGCTATTCCCAGAGTGACTAGCTATAAACTGTTGATGGAAATAATTAAGAAACCAATCTGTAATAGAAATAGAAAAGAGTTTTATTTGAGCGAAACAGAACTGTAGCCTGGGAGAAAAAGATTCAAGAAGCAGCACTCAAATTGTGCTTCTCCAGACTACAAAATGGGGGAGGCTTATATAGGCAAAAACAGCAAAAGTACAAAAGTTGTTCGTCAAGAATTAAGAAGGAGCTGGCAAGAAGTAATGGTGCTTGTTAAGCATGAGTTAGTTGGGGTCCGAAATGATTGTATAGTTACAAAGGGGAATTTGGAGACCATAACGTTGTGGCTGGAAGCTGCTAGCAGATATTGTTTTGAGAATGGCTGGTAGGGTCCTTGAGAGTGATACAGTTCAGAAAATTCAAGTTCTCTGTGATGCAGGAACATACCTGATACCACATCCACAATAGCCACCTGCCTCTGATTCGGATGCCTGGACCACAGTTACTCCGTTTTGATTTTTAAATGCATTCTCTTCTTTTACAGTTAAAGCAGATATACAATGCATGTTTTTTTCATGTTAATGATGCTTCTTGTTTTATTTTCCCCAGTACTCTTTTTAAAATGCAGATTTTATGTGTACATTTTCATAAATGTTGATAAGTTTGTTCCACCCTAAATAAAACATGAAATGTTCTCATCATCCCAGAGAGTTCCATCAGACTACTTCCCAGTCAAAACCACCCAACCAGAGGTAACCACTGCTCAGATTTCTTTTGCCATAAATTAGTTTTGCTGTTCTAAAACTTCATATAGATGGACTCATATAGTAAGTACTTTTTTGTGTCTGGCTTTCTTCACTCAACATACTATTTATAAGATTAATTCTTATTGATCTGTGTATTGGTACTTCTTTCCTTTTCATTGCTGTGTAGTATTTCATTGCACAAATGTACAACAGTATTTATTCTTTCACCTGTTGATGGACATTTGGTTTGTTTCTAAGTTATGAATAAAGCTGCCATGAACACCAACCTTTTAGTAGATATCAGTTTCATTTCTCTTGGATAAACACCTAAGACCTGAATGACTGGTTGTGGGGTACAATGTGTACAATGCATTTTAATTGTTCACAAAACAGGCTGTTCTGATTAGCATAAGGTTTAAGTTAAATCCCGTATGAGCCAGAATGACTTCCCCATACCTCAGTATGTGAAAATTTCTTCCATTAAAACTCTTGTAATGAGGGCAACCAAAAATTAGAAGAGGTGGTGAGCAAGTCTGGGGAAAATGTGCCACACTGAACAGCTCGTCTTTGGCTTGAGATAATAAAAATCTCAGCAGAAAGAGAAGAGGAATGCAGATTAAGTTTTTGGCATCTGCCGGAAAGAAAATCAAAGAATTTGGGTTTGAGAAGTGGCTCTGAACCCATAGAAAAGCCTGTGTGAAGTTCCCTGGACAAAGACACGTGACGAAGAGAAATTGTATGTGTCTTTGTTTTTTAATTTTTCAATAAGAATATATTTGCTAACTCACTACTGAATTCCTCAAAAGCCCCTGGTTAAAAAAAAGAAAATGTTGTTGATTATTTAAATTTAAATAGTGAACTCAGAAAAGATGAATTATTTTTTTTGCTATACAATTGTGGTACATTAATTGTTGGTTACATTTAATTTTCATGAGATAAAGGATGGTGAAGAATAAGGAATACTTTTCTCTATGTTTCAGATTTTTCAGTACACTTTCTTAAGGATCCCATGATATATATTTAAGTAATCATATTAATAACAGATTTAAATAATTTATTTTTCCATTATCGTACTTTCCATTACACTTTTTAATGACCTAAGGGTGGAGTGTGAAGCAAAAACATTCTTAATTAAACCATCTTCAACTGACAACTCAAGACCAAAGGAGACAGCAGGGGCACAAGAGTGTTTAAAAAATAAAACGTTCATGAGTATTAGAGGGACAAAAACAAACCTGATTAGTTCTTACCCTACAACTTTATATATAATCTGTTATTACTACAGTCACATTGGAAAACTTAATCAAGTTTTATTGCTAGATGTGATTTCACCATCTGTACTTTCTGAAAATAATACAAATAGAGGTGCAGAAGAAAGACCCTCAAATTCTACACATCAACAGGTGGGCATTTGTTAGGCATTTTAAATATAAACTACAATACCCTTTGGTAATCTATATCCTGAAGCTTGAGTTCCTAGTATGGAGTTTTATATTCTAAACATTTGAAATATTAAGATTCAAGCAAATAAAATTTTTGCTGGCTACCAATTTTAGCTACCCTCAGGTCTACAAAAGAAATAGAAGGCAAAGTATATAAAGCATAAAAGCCAAAATTCATGCTATTAATTCTAGCTAGCTAATTCAGCCAACTTTTGAATTACAATGATTTTTTAATATGTTGTCCATAAAATATTTCTGGAACCATAACTTTAATTAACCTGATTTATGTACAGAGCCTAACATAGCGCCTGGCAGCACAGAGATGTTCCATATACATTTGTCAGCCATTAAATATAAAATAGAATACTTGCATAATCACAATACGATTCCTCTTAGTTTTATCTCAAATAGTTGAAACTTGAAAACTTGAACCCTTTTCTGATCTCCAATATTGTGTTAGTCAGGACTTTTTAGTTGTACCTGACAGAAACCCACTCAAAATGGCTTAAGATTAAAATAGAATTTTAATGGCAAAAAGGACTAAAACTAGAACTGGCATCAATGCACTTGTATCCTAGGGCTCAAGAGATGCCATCAGAACCAGGTCATCAGTATTAATTCAGTTCTGCTTTCCTTTGGGTTGACGCCATTGGCAGCAGACAAGCAACATGGCTGCCAATAGCTCCAATTCTACATCACATTCTCTTAGCAATCCTTGTGGGGAGAATGTTCTTTATTTTTTTATGATCTTCCCCAGGAAAACTGAAATGGTATCACCAGAATGAGAGAGCACAGATGCCAGTAGTAGCTATCTAGGGCTGGCTTGGAACCTTCAGTGTTCTCCTGTCTCCATTTCCATAACTAAATACACATGCAATCTAAATCAAAACAAAAACCAAAATAGGCATTTGCTAAATAAACGCAGCTTTAAGACAAAACTTCTAACCAGATTGCTACACCAATACCTTCCTCTGAAAAAAAAAATTCTAAAGCTAGCCCCAAATTTCAGGCAGGCAAAAATAACAGGTGTTTCCCAACAGTAGCCATATTTCCAAATGCCTATTAGATTCCACTTAAAGCTGTTAAAAATAGGTATATAATTCAAGAGGGAAAGAAAAGGTCTCAAACCAGATTATCCTCTTCCACACATCTGCACACCTTGCCATCTTCTTTTTCTGTGTTAGCAGCACCAGAATTCCCCCAGTTAGGCAGGTTGGAAAATTAGGCAGGCAGTTTTCTTTGGTTCCTCAACTGTTTCTCACCTCACATAACCAGTTACTAAGTCCCTTGGACTCGATTTTAGAAACACCCCTAAACTCCATCCTCACCCCCATATCCACACCCTCCCAATCGTCATTACCATAGTTCAGTTCAACTTTTAATTATCTTTTCCTTAGATTCCGTACCCTGAGTTATCTGTAAAAATGTATCTAATCATGCCACTATCGTTTCAAGCAACTTTTCTGGAAGCAATTTAGGCATCTTGAGCATTGAAATGTTCCTATCCTTTGACTCACTAATTTCTCATCTAGTTATCTGTCATTGTGTAATAATAAAAAAATGCAGATCAAGATTCATGTACCAAAATATTTATCATGGCATAATTTGGAACAATTAAAAAATCAGGAAACCTAAATGTCCAACCACAGGAAAAACTTTAAGTAAATTGATTCAGCCCGTGTGAAATATAAAACCATGGGAAATTAGCTTTTCAAATAAATTTTAGCAACATTGGAAATTTCCCATAATAGAATATACATTTTTAAAAAATCCAGTTACAAAAAAATGTATATACAAAATGAGCCCAGTTATGAAATATACTTAAGACTGAAACAAAAGATACTGAGTATTAACAGTTTCATAATATAATGGGTAATTATTATACTTTCATTGGTCTGTTTTCTAAGTTCTTTAAAAATATACATGTAATGAGATGAGAAAATTTTATTTCTCAGAATTCCTCATGGGAAGAGAATTATATTTGTTTGGAAAAAAATGCCCAACTGGGGGCTTGGCACGGAAAATGAGATCCCAAAGGAGATAAATGTAGGCAGAACTGTTCCCACATGAGGAATAAGACGTTATTTGTTGCTCCAGGAAGATGAGGGATGAATGAAGTCAAAGAGATGGCAAGGCTGAAAGTTTTGGGTGCAACCCTCTCCAAAGTCTCTTAGATCTTAAAGTTTCTAGACACATGAAATGTTAGGTGGTTTTTCAAAAAAACAGAAACTAGAGAAATGGGGCTTCTTATCTAGATTGATGTAATAGGAAGCAAAACCCCATTAAGAGAATTATAAAGATGCTAGAGAGGGAACAGGGGAAGCCCAGGATTCTAACAGGTGGTAAACTTGGGGTTCAAGCCATGTGAAAGCGTCCCAGTGGTAGGGAAGTCCAAACTGATGTGTCAGTTACACATACCAGTTGCTTCTATAATTAGGAAGAAATAACAAAAGTAATCTTTAACAAACATTGGGTAGCTTCCAAAGGACTACAGAATAAAGGACCATCTCCTCACCGTGACACATGAAGCCTCTAACTTGTTTTGCCTCAGTGATTTCCAGTTAGTTCCTCCCTGCCTTGAGCTACTCCTGCTGTCCAGTCATACTTGATTCTGGTCTTTACTAAATTTGTCTGGACATTTCCAGAACTCCATACACACATGTATCATTCATGATGTGCATAATCTCAGCTTTCCACTGTCAACCTGGCAGACTCCTACTGATCCTTTGAGGTCCAGCTCAAATGTACTAATGAAGCAATGATTAAGGCACAGTTCTTTCAGTTGGGAAGGGCAAACCTAGGGCAGTGAGGTTGAGGAAAAGGGAGGCAAGAAAAGCTGTGACACAATGAACCAGACATTACTGCCTGGTTACCACAGTAGAAGAAGACTTCAAAGGGCAGAGCAGGCCACCAGACAGGTGCATCCTTCAGGCACACATGATTTTCCTTAATGGACAGCAAGGGCAAACTGTAGCCTGGAGTATTCTAGGGGAAGGGGAAGGAGTAGGAATTTATTTGCCCAGCTCCCTCCTAGCTCCTCTTTCCCATTGGTTAAAGTTCACCCCTTGGGGAGCTGGAGTTAACACCCACACTTCCATGTTGCATCATCCAACTTCTTCTGTGATCTCTGGGCCACTAACTCCCTAAGCCCCAATTCCTACCAGGTAACAGAGGGAGGGCCAGATGGTAACTACACAGAGTGAGTTGCATTACAGGAGAGGAATCTCAACCAATGTCAGGGAACCTAAATCTTTTATAATGGGCAGTAAGCCTGTTTGACCCTTGCCCTGAAGGGAAACATTATCCTTATTATACTGGACAATAAATAAACCTGCCCTTGGCTCCAAAGGGAGACACCAGCTTTATCTTTCAAGGTTGTTCACTACACCAACATCCCTGAGAAGACATTCTGGAACAAAGGTAGTGAGTGCCTCTGTAAACAAGATGTGCAAAAACACAGGAGACACATGGAGCACTGTCGCCTAACACAGATCCAGCCTGCAGCTGCCCAGTGCTTATTTCCTGAGTGGAAATACTACCAAATTGTGATCGACATGTAAAACATATTTCTGCAGCAACTGCAGGTAATGCAACAAAGCTGTGAGGACAGATTTTATTTGGGAATACTATCACAATAGGAAAGAGGGTCCAATGTGAACTGAATTTAACTTCCCTGAAACAAAGGGCTGGAGACTTTGAAAAGCTGGGCATGTTTAGGGAAAAGCACTGTGGGAGTTGATAAGGGGCATTAGTCTATGTGGACTAGGACACCTGTATTTGCTAATTGGAGTTTATCTGGAGGAGAAATAAACTTCTACCTTTATGCAGGAGTGCAAGTCGAAGCAAGGCAGCCACTGAAGTTAGACCCTTAACCTCCACTTAGCATTTATCACATTAAATTTTAGGAAATTTTCTTTTAGTTGTTTCCCTGGATGTTTGCATTTCATAGAGACAGCTGGCAAGTCCTTAGGGAAAAGTTTTGGGTGGCAGACTTATTATCTCAAAGGGCCAAGTAAGGATTTATAATTGCAAGCATTCTAAAGTAAGTATTCTAAGAGGGAGTTCAGGGGTCTATCACCAGGTTTTGGCTGAAACAAGGGGTAAATTCTCTCGGCAGCATTGAGCTTTCTTAGGCAAGCGTTTTAAGAAGGGCTGGAGTCCTTCTAGACCAATAGCTGCAAGAGCCATGCCAGAGTCTCTTATTGCACAGATTCGGACGGAATTGTTAGATGTCAAGAGTTCTGCAGTTTGCAGGACACTGGTTATATAACTCACTTCCAGTAAGAAGTGAGAAGTGTATCTTGACATCAATCTAATAATAGAAAACATGAGAATTTTGTTGTTCAATGAACTTTGAACAGAACACCTTTGGGACCATAAATAATTTTACTCAAACAGTGAAGTAACTGTAGATGCTTGCACAGATGCTGGAAGACATTTTTATCTACTGTAGTAGCAATTATTCTGTAATTATTGTTGACTTGTTTCAAGTTGCTTCATGTTTCTAATGCCTTCAAAAATATCACCAAAAATTCTACTATTCAAAAGCATCCCACAGAAAGAAAAAAGTTAAGGACCACCATCGTAATCATTCCTGAACATAAATTGAGCATCCATGTGTGAATCACTCAGCTTGGAACTATGGAGAAGTAATCCAGGAAAATGCACTCATAGTCTGTGCTCTGAAGAATTTATGTTTGAAAGAGGAAGACAAGATAAAGTCGTAAGTACCTTTAAAAACAAGTGAAAAATATATAAACAAGTGACTTATACATACATATTTTTAACTACTAAATATTATCTCTAAAAAAACTACAAAAGGATTATAGAATAAACATACACTTATCATAAGAGACTTTATTGAATTCCACTGATCATTAACACCTACTACATTGTTTCCTTTCCTTTTCTTTCTTTTCTCTCATTGAAGTATAGTCAGTTTACAATGTTGTGTCAATTGTTAGTGTACAGAATAATGTTTCTGTCATACATATGCATACATGTATTCCTTTTCATATTCTTTTTCATTATCATTTACTGTAAGATATTGAATATAGTTCCCAGTGCTAACATCTACTACATTTAAAAATTGGATGTAGGAAAGATAGGAAACAAAAGTAGATCTACCATGGGTTGTGCAAAAAAGTAAACTTACGGGCAACGTATTTATGAAAAGACAGATCTTAAGGTAATTTTGATTTAGAAGGACATTTTCTGGAGAGGCAAATATAGTCTGGTTGTCAATGGGACAGTTCTAGAAAAAGGAGATATGATAATTGGAGCTAAAAAAAGACAAAGCTGGGACGTAGGAAAGACAGGATAGTAGTAAAATGCCATATATAAAGTTACAGACTTTACTGGGAAAATATTTTAGTCAACAAATGAAACACTATCTGTAAGCAATATCTGTATATTTTGTAATATTTGTTATTATTTTAATCTATGAATCCTATGAGTATTCAATAAATGCTTGATTTACATCTTTTGTAATCCTTTTAAACTAAATATACTTGTAACAAATGTTTCTGAATAGAGTTGCTTATAATTTATTTTGCAATGTAATACCAAATGACTAAATAAATTAATTTAAAATTGCTTCTGAGTGACAACTTGTATCCATTGAATAGGGTGTGGAGAGATAAGTTGCCTGTGCCATTCTATAACCCAATACAAAACATCAGCATATCACGGAGTAGTTCAGGTGTTACTTACTCTCCTATTTGTGATCCCTTCTAGCACATCCTGGTTTGTCTTCAAGAATGTTAAGGCTTTAATATGTAAAATACAAGCACTGTAGGACCTGAACTATACACTGCTTAAACTTTTTTTGTCCAAATCTAATTATAATTATTCCCCCTACCATCAGCAACCCTAACGTGAAATTCTCCGAAGGTTTCCCACTGCTTAAAATAAAGACCAAAATCCTCATCAAGACTAATAGGCCCAGCAGGGTCCTATCTCTCCACCTTTATTTCCCACCCTCTTCCCGCCCACTTGGCCCTCCTGCCATCCTGGTCTTGGTTTCTTCTGGGTCTTAGAACATGCCACATGACCCTGCCAGAGGGACTTTTTATGGGTTTATCCTCAGCTGCTGGGAATGGTCTCCATCTCTAGGCCCTTCATCCGGCTGACTGGTACTCAGCCATCACACTTGAGGCAGTCCTCCCTGAAGAGGTCAATCCTCTGCTTAGATACTTCCCGGCTCTGGTTCTTCTTTCTTAATACTTATCAAAGTTGTACATTTCTATTTCCTTGTATGTTTAGTTAATGTTGGTGTCCCCCACCAGCTATAAGCTTCTTGAGGGCTTTCATGAGAAAGAAGTCAGAGCTGGGAGGTGGAGCAGGAAAATGGAGAGAGGCTCCCTTAGTGGTACAGGCTGCTAAATGAGGATCAGCTGCTTCTTGGGGACGGGCAGAAGACTGCTTACCTCCCTGGACCCACGGACCTCAGACAAAGATCCACTGTTGTAGGGGAAGGGTAGTTACAAATTGTCAGCATGGAGGGAGAGGCAAGAAATCCTCTTGGGCCCAGGAATACAATACAATTACCAACAGCAAGCGGAGATCTGCTACTGCTAGGGGAGGAGCACAAAACTCTGGGCAGAAACAAGACCAGACAGAAATAGGTGGTAGCATTCGGCTGTCACGAGAAGAGGGCAGGAGTGCTAAGAAAGCCCCACTCCCAGGTCCAGGCTCACTGACAGGCTGGACAAAAAGAACCAAGAACATCCTCCTGCCCCCACTACAAGATTATCACGAGTAACAAGCACCAGCGTCTACTGCTGAGTCAAGAGCAAGGACAGAGTGAGAGAGAGACTCCTTTCTGCGGTACAGTCCTGCAGGGACTACTGAGAACAAACGGTGGAGCAGAAGCACTGAGCACAATCCTGAAGCACTGTTGCCGAAATATCGGCCCCTGTCTCTGACGAGCCAAATAACTCAGAGACCGAGTCTTGGAGCTTAAAAGAAAAGAAAAGTTTTATTACTCTGCTGGGCAAAGGGGATTCACAGCAGGCTAGGGCCTTCAAAACATTGACTCCACCTTGGGGATGGCACAGGGTGACTATATAGCCATAGCTCAAACAATAAAAAAATCAGCAGATTCATAAGACTTAGAATGGTGTCATAATGCCTCCAGGTGACCGATGCTATAGAAGCTACCTGTTGTCACTTTTTCGATCTCTTTATCTCATAAGTACAAAAAACTTTCGAAGGAAAAAAAAATTACATACAGAGGAACAAAGATCCTAAAGCTTCTACCCAAAAGAGCTGCCAGAGCTAATAAGTGAGATTAAAAAGTTCGTATAAATAAGACCAATACATTAAAAAAATTTTATTTACTAATGGTTATTGTAATTCAAAAACAGTTTGTTAAACTTTTTTGATTAATAACAGCATTAAAAGCAATGGACAAGCTAATAATCAACTCTGCAGAGGCATAATTTCTCTAAGACTCTACAAAAGTTTTAGTTACTCTAATTTGGGTAACAATAACAAATGATTTAAAGCGATATTTCTCCTTCTAAGGCTTCCAAATCATAAGAAGTCTGTGAAAGTAATAAATCTTTCAAATACAGAAATTCAGTGGTATACTTTCCAGCGTAAGCTAAAATATCAACTTGTTTTGGGCTGGATCTTACCTTGGATACAATGCTTACTTAATTTCAATTAGAAATCCTTGTGCTCTAATTTATAATTTTAACTGTGAAATAATTTCAGACTGATAGAAATGATAAAAAGAATTCCTGTATATTTAAATTTTTATCCATATTCCTGATTCTTTGAATATTAGCATTTATCATATTTCTTTTAGCATTCTCTCTCTGTCTCCAAACACATGTGTGTATGGAAATATGCATATATACATACAGTTATGTACGTACATATGTGTGTATGTATACATGCATATATATATTGTGATGTGTATATGTGTGGAAATCCTTTCAGAGTAATTTGTAGACATAATTCCCCTTTTTGAATGTGTATTTTTTGTTTTAAAAAATGACATTCTTTTATATTAAATTAACAATACATTTTGTTTAATCCATATATCATATTTAAATTTTGCCTATTGTCCTATTAATGGCCTTCATAGGAAAAGTTTTAATATCTGATCTGAGATTTTATCCATAAATTGCATTTAATTTCCATGTCTCTTTTAATGTGGAAAAGTTTTCTGAGTCTTTATCTTCCATCATCTTGACGTTTTGAAAAATACAGATCATTTATTTTGCAGGATGTTACTCAGCTGGATTTATCTGATGTTTCCTCATTACTAGATTCAAGTTATACATTTTTGGCAGTAATACAAAAAGCAGTGTTGTAAGCATCTCAGTTCATCATATCCAGAGGGAAAAGATATCTATTTGTTCCATTACTGGTTACATTAACTTTATTTGTCACTTGGTTAGTGGCACCTGCCTGGTTTCTCCTCTATAAAGTTACAATTAATTAATTATGGGGAATTAATTAAAAAATTTAATATAAATTTTTGATTCATAAATATTGGAAAATAAGTAGAATTAATAATTACACTTTGGCACACAAGGTTTTTCAAGGCATGCTATTCATGAGGAGTTTTTGATGGGTAATGAAAAGATTATAAACTACTGATTTAGAATATCATTATTTTAATCTCTGATTGAGTGATGAAAATGCATGTGACAGTATCTTTAGTCTATTCATGATGTTTATCATATTTTGTAGAGACTTCTCTATGAATGCCCAGAATAAAAATTTCAGCCTTCTAGAAATTAACTTTGTTCAAACGACAATTAACTTTATTATAGCTTGAAAAAAATTTTTGAAATGTCTCAGTGAAGCATTTTGAACATTGGCGCACTTTAAAACAATGCTTGCCTGCAAATTATTCTCCTTACTGAGCTCTTATCCTTTTCTATTAATTTGTAAATATTTTTCAGCTTTATGCTGCTGCTTTTTTAAATTAAAAATATGGAATTCTTCACAAATTTGCATGTCATCCTTGCACAGGGGCCATGCTAGTCTTCTCTGTATTGTTCCAATTTTGGTATATGTGCTGCCAAAGCGAGCACTCTTTTCATTTTTAAAGATCAGATAATACAGAGGACTGTAAATTAAAATTTGGTTATAGAAAGTCAACCATTATAAATATCTGATAATTTATATTCACCTGTATTTCAATAGGGTTCACACAGTGACATTGATAGAGCCACAGGATTCTTAGAAGACTACAGGATAAAAAGGCTCATTTAACTCATTATTCAATGAGTTATTTGAGCTATTTCCTATTCTTTCCTGAGCAAGACTGTGAAAAAAATTAAAATGATAACTTGAACAGTTTTGAAAAGTAATTGAGAGCGTTAGCCTAAAAGTGGAGAAACAGGCAGAAGCTGGAGTAGATGACTAGAAGGAAACATGAAAACTCAATGTTGAAATTAGGTAATAAAATGTTTATATAAGAAAAGCAGTTTTAAAATTATAACATTCCTGCAGGAAGTAACTAATAAATTAAGAAGCCACATATGCAATATAGCCATTTCAAAAAAATAATTGTGAAATATTCCAAAAGGAAGGAATGATTTGGCTAATTAATTATCCTTATCCTCTATGATTTCAAACTATATTACAAAGCTATATTAATTAAAAATATATGCTATTGGCATAAAAACAGACACATAGATCAATGCAACAAAATGAAGAATCCAGAAATAAACCCATGCATATATGGTCAACTAATTTATGACAAAAGGGGCAAGAATGTACAGTGGAGAAAGGACAGTCTCTTCAATACTGGTGTTGGAAAAACTGGACAGCCACGTTCAGAAGAATGAAAGGTAGACCACTGTCTTACACCATACACAAAAATTAACTCAATATGGATTAAAGACTTGAATGCAAGATCTAAAACCATAAAACTCCTAGAAGAAAACATATGTAGTAAGCTACTTGACATCAGCCCTGGTAATCAATTTCTGGATCTGACTCCAAAAGCAAAGGCAACAAAAGGAAACATAAACAACTGGAACTGCATTAAATTAAAAAGCTTCTGCACAGCAAAGGAAGCCATCAACAAAATGAAAAGGCAATCTACTGAATGGGAGAAAATACTAGCAAATTGTATATTATTGTATTGTATAAGGGGTTAATAACCAAATTTATCAAGAATGCATAAAACTCAACAGTGAAAATCAAACAGTGTGATTAAAAAATGGGCAGAGAATTTGAATAGACAGTTTTCCAAAGAATACATACAAATGGCTAACAGGCACATGGAAAGATTCTCAACATCACTAACCATCAGAGACATGCAAAACAAAACCACAGTGAGATATCATCTCACATCTGTTAGAGTGGTTATTATCAAAAAGACATGAGATAACAAGTGTTGGTGAGCATGGAGAGAAAAGGGGACCGTCATGCACTGCTAGTGGTAATGTAAATTGGAAAACAGTAAGGAGTTTCCTCAAAAAATTTAAAACTAAAACGACCATATGATCCAACAATTCCACTTCTGGGTATTTATCTGAAGAAAAGAAAACAAAATACACAGCTAATTAAAAAAGATATATGCACCTCCATGATCATTGTAGCATTATTCACAATAAGCAGGATATGGAAACAAGCAAAGTGTCCACAGATGGATGAAAGGATACAGAAAATTCGATGTATACACTATGGAATACTACTCGGGCATAAAAAAGAATGACATCTTGCCATTTGTGGCAATCTGGATGAACCTTAAAGGAATTATGCTGAATGAAATAAGTCAGATAGAGAAAGACAAATACCATATGATTTCACTTATATGTAGAATCTCAAAAACAAAGCAAAGGAACAAATAACACAAAACAAAAATCATAGATACAGAGAAAAGAATCATGGTTGCCAGTGGAAGTGGGGGTGGGGAGAAGACAAGATGGGTGAAGGGGATCAAGAGGAACAAATTTCTGGTTATAGAATAAATAAGTCATGGAGATGTAATGTACAGCATGGTGACTATAGTCAATAATATTGTAGAGCATACTTGAAAGTTGCCAAGAGAGTAAATCCTAAAAGTTAATTTTGTATTGTCACAGATGGTAACTAGACTTGTGGTGATTATTTCACAACATATACAAATATCTAATCTGAAACAAATATAATGTTATACTTTAATTATACCTCAGTAAAAAAATGTAAAGACAATCCTTATCAAAACAGGCATTAAACAGAATAAACAATTGAATTAAAATAATTCGATGGCATTTGTTGCTCCTAATTTGTTAGGCTTTACATGAACTTGACTTGGGTTCCAGTGAACTTGCAGATGAAAAAGCAGGCCAGCATCACAGAAAGAATTATATTATACTTATTGCTGTTATAGTGTTGTTATTATTTATCAGAGAAGAAGAGTAAAGATTTTTTCTAAGCAATATCACATACAGGGACTGGTAATACACCTAAGTGAAAATCTGTGCCATAGAATGAAAGTCTGAATTGGTTACATATGATCATGGGATGTACCTTCTGGAATAGAGATAATAAACATTAAAAATGCAATGGATTAAGTTTGGATTTCAGAAAAAAATGCCAGAAATCACTTTAAAAAGAATAGTCTACCATACTAGGAAGAGAACACAGGATGATTTTCAACTACATAATTATAAATTGAGGGGTTTGTATCTTTGAAAAAAATGCACCTTTAAGAAAAGTTTAGGAAGTATACTGTTGAATCACTGACACTATCTGATACAATTTTTGAACAATCCTTAATTTTTCTAATAGTTATTGCTTCTTATCTTGTGAAATATTGTTTAGATATGTCATAAAAGAGGTTGAAACAGCATAGTCATTGAGAGTGTCTTATTGTATGTAATAGAGACATAAAATGATTTTAACACTAGTAAAACTAGTTGTCTTCCTTTCATGTCAGTGGCTTAATGTACAATTAGTAAAGTGACAGTAAAATAAAATATATATTACATTTGAACCTTTTCCTAGAAAGCAAGAAATTTAATGACTAGTCATTTCCATTCTTAAATAACTCATACTTCTAATCTTATTTTTCTTTCTAAATTTAGACCTACATGCTTTTCTTTCAAAACCTACAAACATGTATTGTGACTGAATATTAATTTGTTCAGCAAATGTATATTTAGTGTTTATCATGTATCAGGCTCTCTTCTAAATCCTGGGGTCATTATAGTGAATAATACAGACAAAATCCATGACTTCATGGGGCTTACATCCTAGGGCAGAAAAAAAGATAATAAACACATAAATACATGTCTCTCTGAAGAAAAATACAGGAGAATAATGAGATAAGGAATGTGGGCATGAAGTGCTTCTTTATGTGACAGTGTCAGTGAGGCTAGCTTCAGGGATATGTGAGTTGTATGGTTGCAATGGTCCCCGTGCTTAGAAGAGTCCCATGCTTGGTTTGATGTTCCATTGCTGCTGTCTTGAAACTCTTGATAACAAGGGGTCCTGAATTTTCATTTTGCACTGAGTCCTGTAAATTAGGTAGCTAGTCCTGGTGGTTATGGATGACAACTCTAATAAGGTAACATTTCATGTGAGGCATGAGGGAAGGAGGAAGATACTCATGTGGACATCTGGGCAAAGAGCATTCTTGGTAGAGGAAAGAGTAAGTACACATAACCTGAGACGGAACCGAGTTTGATCAATTCAAGGAATCGCATAGTCTTGAGTACCATATGCCAATGTAAAGTGGCATTAGATAAGGTCAGAGAGATGGGTGCATGAGCAAATAGACTGTGTAGGGCTAGTGTAAGAATTCTGGCTTTTAATCTGAGTGAGACAGCCACTACTTGTTGGGGCAACATGGTTGGGGTAGAGTTGGATTCTAGATCTATTTTGGAGGTAGAACCAACAAGATTTGCTGATGAATTTGGATGGATGTGTTAGAGAAAGAGGGGACAAATATATATGTGAGGTTTTCAGCACGGACAACTGGAAGGGTAGATGTGCCATTTTCTGAAACTGGAGAGACATCAGAAAGAACAGATTGAGTACCGCAGGGAAGAAATCAAAGGTTCATTCTGGATGTATCAAGCTTGAGATGGCTGTTTTTCTCAAGTGTAGATGTTCATTGGTTCTTACATATGAGTCTGGAGTACAGGGGAAATGTCTGGGGGGAAAACATAACCAACAAGCAGATGATATTTAAAGCCAGGAGATTGGATCTGGGGATAAATACTGGTACAGAAATGAGATCCACAAACTGAATGCTGAGGTTCTCTGGCTTTTAGGCCTGAATGATCGAAAAAACAATGAAGGACACAGAAATAGCCAGTGAGGAAGTAGAGTCCCAGAAGAAGAGGGTTTAAGGAAGAAAGCATAGTCAAGAGGGTCAAATTCTGCTGAAAGATCAGCTTATGATTGGCCAATGGATTTGGCAAAGTGGAAGAGGGCAGTCAACAATTATTTTTTATTGAACATCTACTGTCGTGGTTGCCAACCCTGACTACACCTTAGAATCACTTAGGGAACTTTCAGAAATTGCTAATGCCAAGGATTCATTTTCAGAGATTCAGACTTAATTGGATTTGAGTGAGGCTTAAGCATTTGAATTGTTTGAAAGCCACCCAGGTAATTCTAATGGACAACCAAAGTTGAGAACCTCAGGTCTAGGTGTATTCAGCAGTGTCTATAGTAGTTAGGGGGAAACACTTAATGTAGTTTTTAAAAAGTGCTAAAACAAAAACCATGTTAAATTTGGGGTATAAAAAATAAATACAGTATAAGGTAGGCCCACAAGTGTACCCTGCAGGAATAAGTAAAACTTAGAGAGTAGAAGTAATTTAAACTGGGTCTAAAATTTGGTAAGTACACAACTTGTAAGGGAGGAAGGAGGACATTACTGGAGTGTGCAAAGCTATTGAAAAGAATGAGGGTGCATGTGGGGTGGAGGTGTAAAGAGTTATATTAACATTTTTATTTTACATTATAAAAGTAATATATAGAGTTTCATTATAAAAATTAAAGAAATACTAAAAGCATACTTTTTTCCCCTAAATGGAAAGCTAAATTCCAAAAGTGAGATCAAAGGGGTTTTGTATTTTAAACTTTAGATTATTTTCTTACAAGGTTGTCGGAATTCCCAATAATCCTACGGTGGATGAAAGGAGCTTTTTCTCCATATTCTTGCCAATAAAATTTTTACCTTTCTGACTTTTCCTAATCTGCTAAATGAAAAGTGTGCTGCTTTAATTTCTCTTTCTCTGATTAATAAGGACGTGGATCAACTCCTCATATGGTTATATTTTATCTGCCATGGGTTTTACAATTTTTTTAAACTTTTTTCTTGATTTGCTTTACAGGAGTTTAAAATGTGTTATGCATTCAAGTAAGTCAGTCTTTTCAATGATGGATTTTGGGTCTTTGTGCCTCTTTGGTAAAGCCTTCTCCTGCTCAAGATTTTTAAAAACAAGTAAATAAATAAAAGCTTCCTAACTTTCCTTCTTTTACTTTTGTCATTTGTTTTAACCAGGAGATCTTTATTTTTGTATACTGGTGAGTTGACTCATTCTTTTCCCCAAACGGAAAGCTAACTGTCCCCTACACAATCTGTTGGAAAGGCTATCTTTTCCTTACTGTTTGAAATACCATGTTCGTCATATGTTAAACTGTCACATGTCTGCAGTCATTTCTAGCTCCTCTATTCTATTCCATTGGTCTATTTGTGAACCTGTTCCAGTACCACCTTGTTTTGATTACTATAGCTTTAGTGTAAGTTTTTGATATCTTGTAAGGCAAATCTGCCCTTATTATCATTCTTCTCAATTTTGGGGGGAAGGCTGTTCTTTCTGATGATTGTCAGATTCAACTATTCTAGTTATTGAAAATACACTGAATTAACAGGGTAATTTGAAGAGAACTGAAACTTATCACTGTATGATCTTTCTATGAAGGAACATATTTATTCATGTTTCTTTTTATACGGCCTTTAGTAAAATTTAGTAGTGTGCTTCACATGGGAGTTAGCTATATCTTGCTAATTTTGTATAAATTGATGTTAGAATTTTAATAATGGGAGAAAAAAAATGAGTATGAAGGTATAAGTGTTCATTAGCTTTGCTGCAATAACAAATGACCCAGACATCTCAGGATTGTTCACATTGCATGTTCACAGTTGTGAGTCATCTGCAGTGCTGTGGCTTGGTTGTCCTTAGCTCCATCTGTCTTCTCATACTAGAACTCAGGCTGAAGAAGCAGAGGGAAAGAGCAAAAGCCAACCATGCAAAGGTTCTTAAAGATTCTGGTAGAACATGGAGTTTATTTTTTCTGCTCATAACCCATTGACCAGAGCAAGGCACATGGCCGACTCCATTGTCTATGGGGACACAAAAGTCACATGGCAATAGGGGCAGATGTTTACTCTTCTCGTAGGGAAGGGATGAATGAATAACTGGGGATAATAATCCAATTTGCTACAGTACTGTAAGGAAAAGGAGTTATGTGTAATGGAATTCAAAGCCCTATTAAATGCTTAAAACTTTGGAACTTCTAGAGTAAAGTGGAAAATTTTTCAGAATATGAGGGAGGGAAGGGGAATGCCAGTAAGTGTAAGTATGAGATTTTCACAAGAAGACAAAAATATGTTCCACCATGCCGTGAAATGTTAACTCTAACCACACCGCCTCTTCTCAGGTGCCAGTGGGGGTTCAGGGATGTGTGGTCAGGATAGAAATGAGAGTAGGCAGTCTGCCGGGCAGAGGATTCTTCTGGATTCCCTCCCTCTTTGTCATTTCTCTCCTAAATCCCTCTAGTAATGACTACCATAAGGGTAGCACTCTGTTACTGATTCTGAGAACAAAGAGAGGGCCAACGCCAGTCATTGAAAAGAGGATGGACTAAAGATGCAGAGGTTCTTGAGATGAGTTTTCTGTTTGGTTTTATGAGAAAGTATAGGTATTATGTTCAATTACATAATCCACTACACTATAAAGTCTCAGTCAAGATGCTAATTAATAGTTGGATCTTTAAACTCAAATGGTGATCCTGGAATTTGTATTATTAAGTATAATATTATAGGAAAGAAAGGCATTTATTTAGCAAAAATTTTTTTGAGCACATAATTATGCACCAAACACTCTTCTAGGCGCTGGGGATGCAGCAAAATGTCTATTCTTGGTGCTTGCGTTCTGGGGAAGAGTGGATAAGGGTAGAGATAGATGGTAAATACGTACATGCATACATATGAAATATATCAGGTAGTCGCAGGTACTGTGAAGAAAAATGTGGCACGGAAATGAGGTGGGAATGGTTTGCAGGGAGGTCCTCTTTAAAAAAGTGACATTTCAGTGGGGAGTTTTATGAAGTGGCAGAGTAAAGTAGGTGGTTATCTGGGGCAAGATCATAGCTGTCAGCAAACAGCAAGCACAAAATTGCCCTGCTAAGTAAGCTCAGTCAAGGACTAGCAAGGAGGCCAGTGTCACTTGAGTGGAATGAGCAAGTCAGAGGAAGTGAGAGACGGTCAGAGAAGTAGCCAAGAGCTGGGATCTGTAGCATCTTTAGAAGCTGGTAGGGAGTTTGGATGGTGGTGTTAGAGCTTCCAGAACTTAGTTTCTTAAAAAAGAGCAGCACTCTAGCTAAACCAAAGATACTTTCTTACTCACTGCTTTCCTGTCATAGACGTATGTAAGCTTCCTTGTGGAGGATCAGAGTAGCAGGCAGGGATGTAAGGATGTAGTGTATATTGCATTTTAAAAACCGGTACCTTTATTCTACATTTTAAATATTCATACCAGGATTCCCTGTATATAAATACCACATGATAGGTAGATTTTGGTTTGATCAAAGTGTCATTATTTTAGTTGAAAAGATCTAAGTCTATTTTTCTTTTTTAAAATAATTTTAAAAGGATCTGCCTGACCCCTTACCAATGAATAGAAATAAGGTACTCTTTCATATCATGTTCAGTTGAATGAGGATGAGATGGAGACAGAAGTGGTTGTCACATAAATAGAATTTATACCAACAGAGTCCTAAGCTTACTTCAACTGTTGAAAATTAATTCATTCTCAGACTTCAGAATCTGATTTTCAGAGTACAATAAGCTTGATGGAAAAAGCCATTGAATGTAATCAGCCTCTCTTCCTGTGCTTAGTTTAAAACTGTTTAGGCTGTCATATGTGATATGAATCAGAGAGACTTGATAACTACTCCTAAGAACAGCTAGATGTTCACCTTAGTGGATGTGTAATTGTTTGTGAAATTCAGACTGAAACAAGGGAATGTTTAATAATTGTATTTTCACATTTTTAAGACCTATGCCAAAATCACAGGTGATGACTTCATTGGAGAGCCACAGGAAAGAAATGGATCTTGGCGGATGGTCAGTAATTTGAGTTAATGTAGCACAGCGCACGTACAGAAATTGAGAAGCATTTTATTTATTTTCAAAGTAGTCACTAGTTTTAGAGTGCTTCTCAGTTTGGAAATTACAATGCCAGTAGCAGAGTAGGAAGGAGACTATTTCCCACCAGGTTAGGAAAAAATTATTGTTCAAGTACTTGCAGTGCTAGTAATACTGGATTGTGACTCACTTTATAGCATGAAATCATTTTTCTATGAATAAAGGCTTACGTAAGTTTGAGGACTTGAGAAAATGTGAATATTTGTAAATAGAGCTACAGTAATGAAAGCTGTGTTATACTCTTATAGATTTGACCTTCATATCAGTGGCCTTGAATAGACAATCCAGAAACAGCATTCATTCTATACTAGAATCTAGCATATAATGAAGGTAGCATTCCAAATCACTGAATCAGAGCACCCAATAAATTACAGAATACAAAATAAATATTTTTTAAAAAGAACTTTCTTGCATAACAGAATTTCCTAGAAAGACAATCATCTGCAACTGGCAAATAATAGAAACTTTGGCTCTGCCTTTCCAATGGTCAAACGTCTTATTCTGTTCATTGCAATGACTATAATTTTATGAACAATATTGAATAATAGTAGTGCTAGCATGTCTTATCCCAGATTTTACTAGGAATGCTTCTAAGGTTGTACCTTTGAGTGCAATTTAAGGTAGGTATACTTTAACCTGCTAAGGAAATATCCTTATATTCCTCGTTTACCAATAACTATAATTTCCTCTCCTGTCCATGAGAGGAGAGAGCTTTTGCTCTAGCCTTTACTTAAAAATTCCTGTAATTTATAATAAACTGCCTGGTGCAGGTTGGTATTCAGAAAATGCCTGATGAATGAATAAGAAATTATTAAGAGGACTCTATTGAGAAGACATGCGAAGTGTCAATAAAATTATCTGAAAAAAATCTAAGATCTTAAGAATAATTTATCCAAGAATATTAGAATTATACCTATAGAAAAGTTGTATTAGAATAAATATATCATTAGTTTAAAGTAAATGAGTTTTCTGATAGTTTGCCCAACAATTAAGGCATCTTTAAAAATTGCAAAATGATCTTTAAACTGGCCACTGTAAAAAATAAAGACCAAAAACCGGTTTGACTGACTTTTACCTTCTTCAAATGAAAAAGAATTGTAAAATGACTTTAGGTAGACTGTCCTTACATAGACTAATCTTCAAAGGCTTTGACATTTTAATGAAAAAATTATACTGCACTAAGTTTTGAAATGGTTAAAATTAGTTTAAATAGATGTCAAAGTGCATATTCAAACATTAAATTATTTATTTCAAAATATGACAGTTTTGCATTTAGCAGAAAAGTATAGTATTTATTGAACTTCATTTAGGTATTCATTCAACAAACATCCCTAATATGCCTATTACTATGTATTATGTGCTGGGCTTTTGGAAAAGGGTTGATTGACCCTTAAAGTCTACTAGGGTAATAGGCATTACAATGTAGCACAGTAAGTTTTATAAGAGGAGTACTGAGAGTATCTTGCAGATAGATCTTTGGAGAATGAGAGTTCAAAGGAGAGTTGAAATTTGGCTTGGATCTATACCAACCAGACAAGAGGCACGGGAGAAGGAGGCAAGGACACTGCAGGTATGGGACGGCATGCACAAAGGCACTAAATCCTGAAAGCACACGGAGTGTAGAGAGAATAGGGAGAAATTCAGTGTGACTAGAATATCCTGCACATTTGAAAAGTAAAGTTGCACATTTGGTTGAGGATGTAGGATCTTGACTCAAATTCTGATTCTGCCACTCACTAGCTGGATGACTTTGAGCAAATAACTAAATCTAAGTCTTGTTTTCCTCTATAAGATGGAGATAATAATAGTACCAGCTTGCAGGGTTAGTAGGAAGATTTGAGAGCAAGTATAGAACCTAATGTTGTGTCTAACCCACCTAGAGTAAGAGCTCAATAAATGTCAGTCATCATTATATTGGTATATAAATAAATCTGTTAGTGACTCCTTCTTTAAGTAATAACAAGTAGTGAGTTGTTTATATATTGCTGAGAATTATTCATCTTATAGCTTTTTTTTAACTTAAAAAGCAGAATAAATCCCATACTAGTGTTAATAATGAGCTCACTTTTCCATACAGAGCCCAAGAGTATAAAAGCACCATTTTTTCCTGAGCAGAAAGACTGTAAACCTGTTACTTCAGATTGTATCCATTTTAGAGAAAAATTTCTACCCCAGAATCAGTGGTTTATGCAACTGCCAGTCACAGAATTCTATAGCTTTAAAATTCAGAGAGAACATCTATTATATGGTAAACAGCCGTAAAATATAACACTTCTATTAATTCACACATATGCATGTGACTTTGCCAGTATTTTAAAATCATTTGTATGAGTGACTGTCCCTTGAAACAGCTGTATTTATATGTCTATTTCTCTAGGTCTGTCTCTTGCTTCAGCCTACTGCATTTAGATTTCTGTGCCTTTCTCTGACAAACATTGTAAATGGATGACTAATGGCCAAATCCAGTGTTTGGGTTTTTTTTTTAGTTTTTGGTTTCCATCATCTCTCTTCAGAATTTAACATGGTTGAACTGCCTCTGCTTTTTTGAAATTCTCTCTGTACTTTGGCTTCAAGAAGCTACACTCAGCTGGTTTTCTCACGTCTGCTTTCTTATTACATCTCTGACCGTTTCTTCTTGGCATGTTTTATCTTTCCTCTTTTCAGTACCTGCTCCTAAATGTTGGAGGCCTGCAGGGCTCTGCCTTTGGCGCTCCTATAATTCTCTTCATTGCCTTCCATGAGCAGATGTATAGTTATATGAGTCTCAAATTTTATCTCTATCCCTGACCTCTTTCTATGACATGTATCTGTCTCCGGTTATGAACAGAACATCTCCATCTGGTTGTCCCAGAGATACTTAAAATCATTACGCCCCATTTTAGTTAATCTCTTTTTTTCTCAACTTATTCTTTCTCCTTCATTCTGATCTTTGTGACTGCCTCTGCCTCTGTCCCAAGTTGGAAACCTGTGAGCTAGCCTAGATTTCTCTCTTTCCTTAGCCAAATGTCCTCCACGTATCAATCAAGTGTCCAAGTCCTATGGATTCTGCTTCTTTAACATTTTTTGGCCTCTTCTGTCCATTCTCATTGCTCCTAGCTTCTCACACTTTGACTCTTGCAGTAGTATCTGAAGTGATCTCCCAAGCTTCACTCTTAGTCAGTCAAGTTTTCATTCCCTGGTAAAACTTCCCTGGTGACTTTTTATTGAATATGCAAACTTCACTGCATCATGTTTCACATTCAGCCTACCTTTGCTTCTTCTTTCCTTCCACACTCCTTTCCTGGTCACATGGTTTCATACTTTGGTGAAGCTCTTCCTGAGCTGCTGACTGCAGAGCCTTTACCAACCATGTGTGCAGAAGTAGAATTGCCCAGTTCTGCGCCTTCACTTGGGCCCATTCCCCTGGTAGGTTTTATTGAACTCATTTGTTCACATATAATATCCACTCTGTATCCCTGGCATCTCACAGTCCACATTTAAGACCGTTTTTTTTGCATCAATATCAATAACAATAGATATTTATTAAGCACTTCCTCAAGGAACTGGGAAAATGAGAACTACCTTCAGTGTCAGTGTCTTTGGTATTGTCTCAAAGTGCTCTATCTCTAGCACGGAATAAATCTTGTCTGACTGAAAATTGAGGTGACCCCTAGTTGCATACATTCTTGGTCTCCACCCCAATGTGTTTGTATGTTCTTTGAAAAGACAATGTAATTATGCCTTACCTGAATTAAATTGATTTGATCTCTACAACCATCTCATAAAATAGTTACTATCAGCATCATCATTGTCATCATAGTCGTCATCATTATCAACATCATCATTCACATTTTATACCTAATGGGGAAGTGCTATGGAGGCCTCTAAGTATACAATGTGTCAGGCTATCCCAGAGATCCTGGAAGTGAAATACTCATAAACCAAATTAAGATGCTAAATCAACTTAAAACATACAGTGAGAAGCAGGGAGAAAGAGCTTAGATAGGTTATGACATTTAGTGCAAGCAGGTAGAAAGACCACACTACCTGTAGGTCACTCAAGGTTCCTATATCCTGACTCTCCCTTTGCCTTATCTGCCTCCATTACTGATGGTGTGGTTATAAGGACCAAAGTTGAGGACAGGGAAGAGAGTTCATGGATGGAAGTTTCATGGTCTCAATATGCTTGTTCTACTGGAGAGATGAAAAGGCAGGTATGATAGCAGGACTATTTACAATAGCCGAGACATGGAAACAGCCTTAATGTCCATCAACAGATGACTGGATAAAGAAGATGTGATCTATTTATACAATGGAATACTATTCAGCCATAAAAACCGACAACATAATGCCATTTGCAGCAACATGGATGTTCCTAGAGAATGTCATTCTAAGTGAAGTAAGCCAGAAAGAGAAAAATACCGTATGAGATTGCTCATATGTGGAATCTAAAAAAATAAAAAAAATTTAAAAACTCCACAAAACTTAAATATAAAACAGAAGCAGACTCACAGACATAGAATACAAACTTGTGGTTGCCAAGGTGAGGGGGTGGGAAGGGATAGACTGGGAGTTCAAAATTTGTAGACACTGACAGGCATATGTAGAATAGATAAACAAGATTATACTGTACAGCACAGGGAAATATATACAAGATCTTGTGATAGCTCACAGAGAAAAAAAATGTGACAATGAATGTATGTTCATGTATAACTGAAAAATTGTGCCTCTACACTGGAATTTGACACAACATTGTAAAATGACTATAACTCAATAAAAAATGTTTTTAAAAAAAAAGAAAGAAAAGGCAAGTATGCATGGCCTTAGCTATTGCTCAGTGATAACTTGGTGAGCAGCAGTTCATGCTTTAAGCACGGCACAAGTGGGCTAGAGTGGGTGATCCCAATGGACGGCTGATTTGAAGTAGATAAGGTGATCCGTGCTTTATGTATATTTAAGATGTATTTTGCTTTCCAGCTCTTTCTGTCCACAAGTTAATACTCTCATTTGTTTCATCAATTTCATCTACATACAACACATAAATATCTATTTATTCTATGTTTAACATGTCCTATAGGTTAAAGATGTACTTATTATCTACACTTAAGATTTCTTATGAGTTTCATCCATCCCATTTGTTTTCTTATTCTTTAAAGCAGAATCCAAAATTCTTAATGCATACAGCAAATACATTTCATTAAGGGTGAAGCACATTTATGAGGCATAGGGCCATTAAACCATTTGCCTAAAATTCTCACATTTAGTGCATGACAGAGACAGGGGTTCTAATTTAGTAAGTCTAGCTCCAGAGCCTACTTTTTAATCATCATCCTATATTGATTCCCTATTTGCCTGAGAAAACACAGCTACCAAGTTCGACCTCAGGTTTGATGCTTTTTCCAGTACAACTCTTCACATACAAGTACCTTTGGGGGCAGATCTGTCTTTTTCTTTTTTGAGTTCATATCACGAAGCATAGGGCCTGAACAAATACCTGTTGATCAAGAGAAAATCCCATTTTAAACTTCTGCTTTTGTTTTGGGTTAAGTTTAAATGCTTAAGTGATTCCACTTTAACATTTAAAAAATTTAACATTTTGCATTTAAAGTTATACTGTCTTCAGTATTTGATTTTAAATGAAATTAACCTAAAGAGGTATCCAGTTGCTAGAGAGCAAAAGATAAGGACACATGAACTGAGATCTAGCTCTGATTGTGAAACTGACTCTTTCAAAGAGATTAAGTTGTTTCTCTTCGCTTCATTTTCTCCAGTAGGAAAATGGCCCTAGCAATTCTAATTTATCTCCCCTTCACCAGGAACTGTTGCATCTACTATTCTTTCTATATTAGCATGTCATTAAGCAATGGCTTCTGCATTATGGATTAGAAATTACTAAAAATGTAACAAAATATGTCTATATATTCATAAAATTAACTATACTCAATTTACAAAATTAAAAAAACAAAATTTTATAACCTTTTAAAGGCATATTATGTGCTACATTTGCTCATGCTTAAAATCTGGCAATTTGTTAAACATTCTACAATTTTTCTCATCCATTTGACTTTTCTGAAAGAAAAAAGTTAACAGCCTTCTGAAAGGCGCTAAGATGAATTATATGCTCTCTCTCTCTCTATATATATATCCTGCTTACGAAAGTCTTTTTCTATCTAAGAAGTTGGCAATAATCATAATGTATACAAAACCATTTAGAGCTCAACACAATGGTTGTTCAAACTTAGCTGCCAATTAGAATTACATGGGAAACTTAAAAGAATACTGATGCCTCAGCCCTTCATCAAACCATTTAAGTCAGAATCTCTAGGAAAGGAATGTGGGCACCTGTGTTTTTAAAAGCTCCCCAGACATTCACTCTTCAAAACTGTCAAGTCATCATAAACAAGGAAAGTCTGAGAAACTATCACCGACCAGAGCACGCAAAGGAGACAGGATGACTAAATGTAAAATGATATCCAGAGTGGGATCCTGGAATAGAAAAAGGATGTTAGGGAAAAACTACTGAAATCTGAATATATTGTGGAGTTAGTGATATACTAATATAGGTTCTTTCGTTGTAGCGTATGTGCCTTGTAATGTTGTTAACAATGAAGGAAACTGGGTGAAGAGTACATGGAAACTCTCTGAATTGTCTTTGTAACTTTTCTGTAAATTTAAATATATTATAAAATAGTTTATTTAAAAAAATCTGTCTAATATGGAGCCAGGGTGAGAATCACTTACATAGGAACCACTTACATTGTACCAGAAAACAAAAAGACCCTTTGAAATATTGAGCTCAACTGCCAATTCCAGCATATATTGTCCTAAAAACCTGACCCCTAGAAACAATGGGCTGCTGCATTAGAACTGATTACATTTCTAGAGGCACCTCCAGGGAAACACATGGACTAACTGCAATAAACATAACTGGGATAATCACAATCCTGATAATTAGTTGCTTTCAAGATACAAAAATTCAAGAAAGACTTCTTACTAAAAGAAAAAAAAACTACTCACAATCCATTTCTTACTGTAGAAAGGTAGGTTTTATTTTGATATATGTGAAAGATATATATATATATTTATATATATTCAATATAATGTCTGCATTATGGTATCCTAGTGGTTTGAGAACACTACTAGTGGTTTATCTTTGCTAAGAGCTGTTGTCAGTTCATTTCTTATCTCTAAAGGAGATTTAGACCTGATCAGAATGTTCTTCAATACTAAGTTAACTTTTCCTCTTCATCCTCTCCCACTGAGGTAGGAAGAAGGCAAGGAAAAACGAACCCCTAGTCCTCTATAATGAAGTCTACCTGGATTTAGCTTGGTCACACTTCTCTTTTCCTAGCCATTAAAGGTATTTGTCTCTGTGTAAATTTCTAGAGGGAAGTCAGGATTGTACCAAAGAAATCACTCTGCACAAGTAAACACCTGACAGATAAAAAGGGCTTGGAGATGATGTTTCTAAAAACTCCTTTAAAAATTTTTTTGTACATTATTTTGTTTGGTAAAAATGTCACCGGTTTATAACCCAGAACCCCTAGGCATCGTCGAATTAACGAACGGTGTTAACAGTTTGTAGACATCCAGATTACAGTCCAGCTCCCTACCTCCACGTGACACTAGGTAAATAACTTCTCTGAGGTAATCTCAGTTTCTCATCTGTAAAATAGATGGATTTTACTAAGCAATCTTCAATGCACCTTTCAATTAGGACGCTGAGATTCAGTGAGGACTTCGAGAAACAGACTAGAGAGTTTTACAATTTAGGACTTTGGGTCTGGTGGGCAGGATGGTATTGAAGAAACTGTTCTCATGTTTGTATTTCTAGAGTCGGAGGGGCAAACGATAGGGGTAAGAATGCCTGAAGGGAGAGTATGACAGTGACCTATTGGAGGGTCAGCTCCCGGGACTTTTCTAGGACTGGCAGAGTAAGCAGGGCGTTTAGTTGCTAGGTAACTATTCCTCCTCCGGGTGGGTGGAGGACCCCAGTTGAAGGTGTCTAAGTCACTGCCTCTCAATTTAGCCACGATGCCTTCTTCTCGAAATTAATTAAATATGTAGCCTTTAAAAGTATACACTAAAAAAAAAAAGCCACGGTTTGGCAAGCCCTATTGTTGAGTTCTGCTCGCGGTGGGTTTTCTTCTTCTTTTCTCAGGCGCAATGCGGGGCGCCTCTCTGGAAAGGCCCTTGCCGCCCTGCGTTGCCGGGCAGAGCTGGACGCCGCCTGCTTGCCTCCCCCGCCCTGCCTGGGCCCGGCCCTGGTCCTTCGCGGCCGGCCCTCGGCAGCCATGGCCCCGGAGATGGAGCCTCTGCTCCTGGCCTGGAGCTATTTTAGGCGCAGGAAGTTCCAGCTCTGCGCCGATCTGTGCACGCAGATGCTGGAGAAGTCCCCATATGACCAGGTACGGGCCGGACCCCGTCAGCCTTGTGGATCCCGCCAAGACTGAGAGGCTCTGGGGGGGTCCCCAGGTCCCCGGGAGGGGGCTTCAGGGAGGAAGGTCCAGGGCGAGATTGACCGTGTGGTCAGCCCAGACACCTGGAGCGAGACTCCCCCCTCCCCCAGCCATGACTGGCGGGTCCATTCCCGCGGCGTCCCTGAGACCCTCTGGGACCCACGAGTGCTGTGCCCTGAGTGCCTCCTCCTCCAACTTCAACAGTCCCTTTTCTTTAAATGTCCCTTAAAGGAGCACTTTGGTGAGGAACTTTGTCCATTTATACTTGCATATGGATGGGCTCTTAAGCTCGCTGCATGTGCGTTGTTAATTTCTAAAACAATTGTGTATAAACATAAATATCTGTAACTTCCACCCATCCCTGTTCAAATAGCTTTGTTTTTTTCTTTCGGATCAAACTTCGGATCCTTCCATTTCATCATAAGACTGTCGTCCAAAAGTGGGGAGCCTTGGATTCTAGGTCTTGAGTGCAACTTGAGGCAAATAATTCAAGTTAGAGAGATGAGAATCCAGGAGAGGAAAAGATACATTTATTATCAGGAGGGAGGGATGGGGAAAAAAGTACCCCCAAAGAAGGAGTGATGGCATTGATTATAGTAGTTGTTTTAGGTTCTCTTAAATCAAGTATAATATTAAACAAAGGAGTGGAAAAGATCTCATGCTATGTGTATAAAGTTACGACTGTGGTGGGCAGGTAGTTCCTGGAAGAGGCAGAAGAAGGAGGAAAAGGGAGAAGAGGAGCAGAGCTGTGATAGTTTGTTAATACTTCTAGTAAATGCAGAATGTACTTTTGAAGTTTCACTTTCCCAGCTTTTTCTCTAGCGGTGTTGCCTTGGAGATGTTAGAAAAAAAAGGAAAATTGAGGGGAGTTACATAAACAGAGGTGTGAAAACGGTTACTGGGTTCTGCCTTAGCTCCCAGCAAATGGATGGAGGATAACTTGTAAAGGTGAATATTTTGGCCTTTAGATAGATAGTACATCTCCCGTAGAACAATCTTTGTTAGGTTCTGTCTGTGTTAGTTCATATTCATTAACAGGACTGCATTTCTGTAGACAAGTGTTTTTCCAAGTGTGTTTCTTGGCACAGTAGTACACAAATGCTGCTGTAAAACAAAACAAAACATCAAATATATTTGGGAACCATGACAAAATATTGACCTCTTTACAGCTGTACAAGCCAAGTTTGATACAAACCAGTGATGGACCAGACATTGTTCTGTTTTTCCGTTGAATTAGGGTAGTTTCCATTTTGTTTTCCACAGAACAATAGTCCCAAGAGTTCTCAGTAGGGAATACACATTTGCGAAATGTGTATTCCCTACCTAGAGATTCAAGATGCATAGTAAAAGCTCTGAGAAGTTTTGTAGAAAGAAGCTTAATTTTGCCTAACTTTGATGAATAGTTCTGAAACTTCTTTGATCTCTGATTCCTTTTTTGGCAGTGGGCAAAGGTCAGATATCTTTGTTGTTATCACCCTAAGGAGATGTCACATTGGGAAATGTGTTACAGGCAAACCAGCAGTGTTCTTATTAATGGTTAAGACCTTATAATCTTAATGGCATAGTCATAGTGATAATCCAGGGACCTTTAATTGAGTGCTTACTACTTGCCAGGCATAAATTCTATGTATTCTTTGCCTACAACAATCTTGCAAAGTAGGTAACAAAAATAATAGTTTATTGAGTATCTACTCTGTGTTACACTTGGTTCAGAGGGTTTTATGTGTTATCTCATTTAATCCTCAGCTATTTTAGGAAGTCGATACGATTTCCTCCATTTTGCAAGACTGAGTGCACTGAGGCACAGGGTGAAGTAATTTGTCCTAAGTTACAAAGCTGGTAAACCCATTCCCTTTGTCTATACTGTGTCGCTTCTTTGGTGCTTAGGTAGCCTAATTTTTCAGAACTCTGTGTTTCCGAACTTTTCCCAGTATGTTTTCCCATCTACTGTGCCTTTTTCAAAGTTTTAGCTGAATGGTTAAGAACTTGACATATCTGTGTACTTGGATCAAAGGCTCTGAGAAGTCTTGAAGGAAGGAAACCAGCCTAACTTTGAGTAAGACAGTATTCTGAAACTTATTTGACCCTTGACTGCTTCCTTTTTTAGGGGACAGAGGTGCATACTTATCCTTTGGGAAGTGCATAGGCAAAGCAGCAGTGCTTTATTAATGGTTAAGAAGGGTCTGTGGTTAAGAGGAGATCTTGACTCCTTTCCTTGTACCTGGGAAGACTAGGATGAACAAATTAAGTACTTGATTAAAAATTTCCCAAATTAGCAGCTAAATAAGGTAAGAAGTTGCATCTTTTATTTAGCCTCTTTCACAGTTTCCTTTAGGCCTTGCTGGCCCTCTTGGAAGATTAAGACTTGTTACAAGGTATGTGTGTTTAGTGGATCTGATTTTGGTAATGCTACTGAAGGAAAAAAGACAGGCTCATACTGGGAAATACTGCTGCTGTCACTGGTTAACCACTGACGTGGTTAAGATCATTATGGCAATAGCTCCTGTTATGTCCTGGTCTATTCTACCATCCTGTTTGTTGTGGATTTGAAATAATACTTCATGATGTGATACATAATTAATTTTAATATCCTAGATATTTTAAATGTTATTTTTTGTTACTGTTTTATTATTATAAGCAGGGCTTGATATGTTCAGCTCCTACAAATATCAGCGAAGGCCTAGGAGAATCTGTACCAGATCTGGAAGAAATTTATGATATTCTTTTCCTTTCTAATTCTTTTTGTTTGTTATGCTGGGGTAGTTTATTTGAAGAGGAACTATTTATATTGTCAGAATGATGAGTAACACTTGACCAGAAACAGAAGTTTTAACTTGATGTTACTTTACCAAAATAGCCTTTGCATGCCTGGATAGGGCTTCTGAAAAGTTCACAAGTTTACTCCTGTTATTCTTTGATCCAACCTTCAAACATTGTGCTTTTTCACTGTGTGCTTTTCTTAGCACCAATTTGTATATTTTGTGCCCAATTGTTATTTCATTTTGGAAATATTTTCCAGTATGATTTCCCCAAGCTTAAAGAAATCTTGCCTTTTCCTTAATTAATTAAAAAGAATTTAAATATTTATATTAGAGGGTGGATGTATGTAATGAAGATCTTTAGGAAGCTTAAGGAAGTTCCTTTGAATAAGAGCTTGAAAATTTTCTTTCTTTGTCTTAGAATGTGAGTCCAGGACAGCAGATCTGTGGAATGGCACAGAATCTGGTACCCAGGATCTTTCCTTATGTATTGGCTGAATGAGTGTGTCGACTGCATATGCGTTTGGATGATGTTTTTTATGTGTGCCAACTTCCCCTCTGTTTATGAAGATCACCCTAGTTGATCACCTGATGCTTTTTGCCTCTCCCTGCCCCCCCATCCTTAATTCATAGCACCATAGGGTCTTAAATGTATTCATCTTTTCAAATAAATGTAATTGCATTATGGACATTCTTAATTCTTTTTTTGTTTCGAGGGTCAGTTTCTTTTAAATCAGTTGAGCAAGTTCTTCCTGGATTTGCTCCAGGAGAGTGTTTCTGATAGTAATTATCATCATTGGCATTTTTTAGGATGCTCTTCTTGTTTTAGTTAAATGGAGAGACTAAGTAATCTATGGAAAGCTAACAGAAATATGATCAGAGCAGAAGCAGATGGTCCTCAGCCCCACAGTTAGCTTGTTTATCTTCATGGGCCCCTTTAACCTCAAGAGCTGTTTTTTGAGGCTTTTACTAATTTAGAGTATTTTCCCTCTGCAGCCCCTTAAATTACCATTCCTGTGCCACTAAACTGATTTTAGTACAAATGAGCAACTTTGAAGCAGTGTCTGGACACCTGGAAGAGAAAGGAAATTAAAGTATTTTCTTCTGAGTGCCTAACGGATTCAATTTTGCTCTTGCTTTTTTTTTCCCCCCAGAACAAAAATAGCTTTTGTTTTTTATGTTAATTTTCACTTTTGATTTTGTTTATTTATTTTTTTTCCAGATGAGGAAAACCTCTCTAAAGTGATTTGTTATTTGCTAATCTTTTGATAGGCTGGTCCAGGGAGCTTCAAAAAGATAACATTTCAGTAGTCATATGTTAGTCTCTTGGAATGAAGCCTACCTCTAAGCTATTTCTTCTACATTTTGTCCTCCTTTAAGAGATACCATTTTGGTATTGTTCATCAAAAATATTTAATTAGTGCCTTGTACTTTCTGTTAGGACACGTGGATTTTATTTAGTTTTGATACTTGCCAAAGCAAAGTAGTCACGTTGGCTAGAGAGCTATGATACACTATGACTAGCATGTTTCTTTAGAGTAAAACATTTTTATCTGGATACAGAAGGACTGAAGGGTAGATCGAAGATTTACATAGTGTTTAGTAATGAGGAAGGGTTCCTGAAACAGATGGATTCTGAACTGCTTTTCCCAGGTGCAGAATGGTGAGAAACAGAGGGCAGGGTCTGTAAGCCTGAAAGACATTAAGATTCTGATCAGTTAAGAATAAAGGATAACCGATTAATTTATCTTCGTTTCCCTGTTTGACAAAATACTGTAAGAGTAAACAATTCATAGAGAAGCATTGTCCTTTTTCAAAGTGTTCTCTAAATTGTGACCGATAAAAGTGGTTTAAGTTATAACATACAAAAAAGTGAAATGCAAAATGGCCTTCCACACAGCCGTGTGACCTAGAGGGGATGCTTGCTTTTACGGCTCATGTCGGTCATCCTGATTAGTTGCTTAATCTGATTACTGTTCTTTGTGTTCCATATGTCAGATTCGTGGCTTTAAAACTAGCCTTGATTTTTTAGCTCCAGTATAATTAAACAGTTCATAAAACAGAGGTTTTTCAGGTAATGGTTTTTTTTTTTTAAAGATAATACTTTTCTAAATGAGGGGAGATTTTTAAATGATTAAATTTAAAAATCAATGATTCTGGGAGTGGGGAGGTTTAGCTGTTCATCAGAATGGGGGTAGTTCATCTTTTCCTCCCCATTCCCAATCTCTGCTTATAATGAGAGATGTTGCAAAGAGGAGAGGATTATTACTGTAAATGGTTTGAGAGTTGAGAAAAGGCTGAAAGCCACTGGTTTAGATAAAAGGTAGGGAAGCAGGGGTCCCCAGTAAGCTGTATGCTAGTAGTTGGCTGAGACAATGATACGGTGATCCAAGCCAAAAAAACATCTTTCTGTATGATTATCTAATTTATTTCCTCTTTGGGGCCATGGAGACTTAGAGCCAGACTGAACCTTTTGATTCTGCACTCTGTGGAGCAGTTCACTTTATGAATTTGTCTTCCTGCTGAATTTTACAGAATACTTTCCACTTGGCTCCTTCGTCACTAGATCTTTAATTTTCTGAAATCTATTCATTACTCTGTTCTCTTACATTCTTTTCCTTCCCATTTCTGCTAAATTCTGAATAGTAACTCTGTGGTTTAAGAGCAGAGCTGGTAGACTCATTAGCCAGAGTAGGTATTGGTGGCAATTAGGAAGTCGCATTCGGAATTAACTGGAGGCTTAATTCCCTGAAGTAACAGCAATAACCTAAGAGAAAGCTGTACCCCAGGGAGGAGGGAAGGAAGCAAACTGCTGTGAAGTGAAGTTTATGCTAATGAGTGTTTGCTGGTTCTAGGCAGTGCCCCTGTCTTCTTACTCACTCACTTGGAAGGAGATTCAAAGAGAAGTTTTAATTTGATGTGCCGGAACTGGGAGTCAGTTCTGAGTTCCAAAAAAGGAAGTAATAGAGAGTCGAGTGCACTCTGTTCATTTTATACATGTTTTTATAAAGAAATTCCGTGTGCTTGACACTTCTTGTTGAAAGTGCTACCACCTTACACTTCATTAACTAAGGGAATGTATGTAAAAGGACTCTGAAAATTATGAAATATTCTTCAAGATGAAAGATTTTATTTTGAAAGTTATCCTATAAAGTAGGTGCTATCGCTCTAATTTGAGAGGAGGTCAGGGGAATGGAGGTTGCATGATGTGTTCAAGGTCACACAGCTCAGTAGCTCCCTGAGGACCAAGGTCTTCTGAGTCTAGGGCAGGGCCTGGTTCTTTCTACTCAACTGTGTTGACCCATGGAAATAATTTGCTGAACCAAGTGAACCTCACTTGCGGTTTTTTTATATGGGTGGATTATCTTAGATCATAAAACTATAGTTGAGAGAGACCCAAAGATGAAGGTCTCAGTGTTTTTAAAACAGTTTTGCCCTATCTCTAGATGAGAACTTCCTGACTCTTTCCTCCATCGTCCTGCTGCCCCTGGGGGATCTCCAGACCAGCCGCACCTGGCCTTGGGCTTCCCACAGCCTGCAACCTGCGTTCTAGCCTTGCTGTGCTCCCACATAGAAAGCAAAGTGCATGCTCTTGACTGAGAGTGGCTAGGTTCAAATATTTACCTGTACGCTCTGACTTCAGAGTTTTCTCATCTGTAAAATGGGCATGATGATATACCTACCTCAAAGGGTTGTTGTGAGGGTTAAGTTCATTAATACATACATGGTAAGCAATCAAAAAGTTTAGCTGGATTGCCTCTATATAGCTAGAGACATTTGCAGGTAGGATTCTGTCATTTATATTTTTCTGAAAGGATTGTTGGTAATCTGGAAAGGATCTATGAGGAAAGTGTCCAGTGAAATTGATGATAAAATGATGTTGAATATAGTTCAGAGATCATTGGCACGCAGTGATTTCCAGAATAATCTCTTTCCCTTTTCTCTGACTTTCTTATCTCCCATGTGTTCTGCTTTTCTCTCCTCCATCTAAGTCATCTATAGTTGGTCCATACTTGAGAATAGCATTTAACACGTTGTATTGTAATTTATTTAATTATGTGCCTTCCCCCATAGAATGTTTTTAGTGCCTATCCGGGTGCCAGGGGCACCAGGAGAATGTTGTGGAATTAATGTGTTCTCAGCCTCACTGGTAGTTAAGCCTTGCCTCCATCTTCATCCACACCACCTCACCTGTCTCTACACCTTCCCATCCTCTAGGCTGTCGTTTTCTTCTCCGACCTTCTCATTTCACATCATTTCCCTACATGATTTTTACCTGCATGGTAACAAGCATCCAGCATTTACTTCCTATCAGCGGCTCTGTCTCCTTTAACTCTTTTCTTTTCCTTTTCAAACGTTGTCTGCAATCAACTCTGGTAAACTTTTTTTTTGCCCCTTCTATATGGAACTTATCTTGTATCTGTCCTACACTTTCCCCTTCAATCCTGCCTTATTATTTCCAACTCATTTTTTTATCTCCAAGATGGACTGGCAAGAAAGAGCTCTGGCTTCTTTGTGTGACCTTGAGCAAATTACATCATGACATCTCTGAATGTGTTTCCTTATCTGTAAAATGGATAACAACACTTACCTGCCTCAGTGAGATGGTTATTATGAGACTCATATGAGATAATGGGTCATATAGACATGTATACAAATAAATGGAAGAAAGAATGGAAGGGGTTAGTTCTCCTGCCATCTTATTGCCTATATCAGTGTTTCTCCAAGTATGGGCTGTGGGATCTAGGATATCTGTTTTTCCAGATCTTTCTTATGCACACTGGCAGCGAAAGCCCCCAGTTGCTATATCTTCTTAGCTGTTGTTTTATGTTGGGTTCAGCTGATGTCAGATATTCTCTAATCCCACCCTGTAGGGCCCTCACTGTCCAGCCTAGTCTAGCCTTCTCCTCGCATGTTGCTACAGTGTGTCAGGCTCCAGAAATTGCTTGTCCTTACTTAGTGACCAGATGGCTTACACATTGCTTGCACACATCATATATTCTTAAAAAAATATTTAGGGTATTCTTTTTGGATTTTAGAGCTGTAGAAAGCAAAGAAAGCAAGGATCCTTTGTTTTTCTTTCCTTTTTCTGTTTCTTAGTAGCTTCCTCAGTAAAATATGCCCCAGATTGTGTTCAGAGGCTGCTGATTATAGACATTTAAGTGTAGATTTTTTAGTAAATAAATTTGTTATAAATCTTTTTTTATCCAGTGGATTTCTATGTAATTTGGACAGAAAAAAATCTGAGTTTATCAGCACCTGGCACTGATACATACTACATAGTCTATTTACAAAAACTTCTCAGAGGACATTACAGTCAGAATTAATTTCTTAGCAGCAGCCACTAATCCTATTATTTATGTGAATAGAAGGGTTTATAGTATGTGGATTTTCCTTCTCCTCCCCAAGTGCTTAAAGCCTGGATGTTTTAACCACTATGAACTTATTTTTAAATATAAATAAATGTTTCCTTGGTATAGTTGTAAAATTATTTTTAAGTCCTGAGATACTATGACTTCATTAAACAAGTAGTTAAGATAGCCTCTCTGTTAGAGTAATTAGAATTTTCTAATCAGAGAAAATTTAACACTCTTCAGTGTGTATTAGTTTTACAGAACTCTTCAGAGCCCTTTGGATAAATATTAAGGTTAATGTTTGGGTTTTAGTTGAATGAGTTTGAGTCCACCTACAAATACTTGGTTAGTCATTAAGACTTTTTTATTTTAGTAATTGTATTTCTTGAAAATGTTTACTACCTTCTTAATGCTTTCCAGGAACCAGATCCTGAATTGCCAGTGTCTCAGGTAAAGGTTTAGCTGCAACCTTTAGTTTAGAGAATAGTTTAATTACTTAGTTGTTGCTATAGATTAGCAAACTTGCTGCCTATTTACTTGTGCTGTTATAAAATTAGCCGTATCTACCAAGCATTCTATACCTATATTATACATACAGGTATATATGTATAATATACCATTATGATGTACTATAACATAATAGTATAATATACTATTGTATTTCCAGTACTTTGTGTCTGTGGATGAATGGCCTTGTAGACCTAGTGCACTCTACTCATTAAGACTTAAAGCTTAAATAGGAATGACCAGTATTGACCCCGAAGGATGAGAAAAATAAAGGAGGAGGCTACAGAGGACCCTGGGGACAGGGAGCCGAGAAGTCGGCCCAGCCACGAGTGTCTGAAAAGACTGTGATGGGTAGGACCGTATGTCCTGAGTAAAGAGTAGGCCGACTCTGTTTGGGAAGTTCTTGGTTTTAGAGAAAGGTGCCTGGCGTAGTGAGGAAGAAAGGAAGACACAATTCCCAAATTAACTTGGTTAGAATGGGGAGGCAGCCAGAGAGACCTGCTAACTGGATAAGACATAGCAGATGAGTGGGGAGGGAGCCCAGGAAGAGGAGATCTGATTGGGGGACTCCTGGCTGGTGAAGCTTTTAGCTCAGAGGGTTTCCAGTAAGTCTGGGAATAAGAAGGGATGGGAGAGCTCTAACTCAGAGAGCTTAAGTATTACCAGGTGTTTGCCCTGCCAAGCGAGAGAGAAGTTTAGCAGTGGTTTTTAGGTAAATAAACAATTTGAGACTCATGGGGTTCATATACATAATCATCAGACCTCTTAGAAGAAAGCAACATAGGAAGTACTCTGATGGAGGCCTGGATAGTATTAAACAAACATAGTAAGTAGGTTAAAATGTAGTACTCTGTTCTTTAAAAGGATGACGTTTGCCATTGGAATGTTCATAATCCTGGTTTCCAAATTGATAGATGGTGCAAAACTATATTTTTGCATAATATGTGTACAAATCATAAGAAGGACCTAAAGTATGAGTAGAGTAATGTGCTTTTTAGTTTTCCATAATTTTGGAAGTTTTTTCCATTAAAATTAAATTAAAACATCAATAATTTGCACTGTTGGTATGGTTTTAAAACTTTAAATGGTATTTGAAAGTTTCAAACCAGCTCATGAAGGACCTGCATTTGATATTTCCTGTTTTAATGTCCTAAACTTAATCTCTCATTGGATAGTTATCAAAAGCGATAAGAAAGGAGCAAGGCTGACTGGATTCTTTTACGTTCACTATTCACACTTTTTGCCTTTCTTTTCCATGTTTTTCTGACTTCAAAATAAATGAGGCTTTACAAAAACAATTCAGTATTCTGTGCCTAAGTTTTCCTTTTCATAGAATAGGCCGAGTGTCACATGTTACTGAGTCTCATAATGTGTAAATCAGTTTAGACAGATTGTTCTTTTGGTAGCCTTTTTCTAAGAATAACTTAGGAAAACTGTTTCTTACATGCCTTAAAAGGCCTTACATGGTCTTGCATTCTGTATTAAGAGGAAGAGAACAATTTAAACCTGTTTTGCTCAGTCAGTAGAGTTTTAACCTTTCCATATGTCTGTTTTAATCGCTAAAATTGGATTAACCTCACAGAAGGTAGTGCAAGTAAGGCAATATTTTCCTGATGTTAGCTGGCAGATACTTGCCTCAAGAGTAATGTCCTGTGGACTAACTCAGTGAATGAGATGCGATTATGTTTCACAGACAAAAAAGGAAATAATTGATGTGATGATTACTCATCTAGATTGGGAGAATCTGTGCTTTTCCATTATAAAAAATTCCTAAGCGTCTATTGTTTGGATTGATTTCACAGAACTTCCAATACATAAGTATTCAAATTTATTTACATAAACTGCATGACCCTGTCATTTACTAACAAGTTAAATGTATCTGATAAAAACCTGTTGATAGTTTTATTCAGATTCAGGGGGCAATGTGGGATTACTTTGTTATGCATTTTCTTTTAATTGCTGATTAGTTTTGAACTTCAAAAAAATTTTTAAACAGACAGAGGATTTTAGGGCTGTAAAACATACTTGGCTTGCCTCCAAAATAATATGTTTTCATTAAAATTCCAAGAATTGTTCATACTGTCCAGAGCAGTTCTTTGAATACAATCTGATGTTTAATCAAGCAGTGGTATGTGACTTTCAAGGTCATTTTTTGTTGGATAGAAAGAAAGTCAGGAAAATTAATATTCTCAAATACTGATGAAATTCAAAATTAAGTAATGGTAAGTAGATTTTATTAAAGATCTTAAAATATCTAAATTCACATCATTGTTTCTACTTTTTAAGAGTGAGATTTTAGAAACTGAAACAAATATAGAGCTATTTACCTTTTTTGAAAAAGTGAATTCTTATGGAATAAAATTTTTAAAAAGATCTCCCTATTTGGCTTCTGAAGCATGTATTCCTTTGGTGGAGAGGGAAGGCTGGATTTACTTTCCTATGTTTTGCTTAGCCTGAATTAAAGCATTTGAACCTCTTTTGTATTTGAGAGGTTAGTAGGAGGATGGAAGTCAAGAAGCGTTATGGACTGGACTAGGAGATAACAGTATGGACATGAAAATAGGTAAAAATAAATGTGCATGTATAGTTAATATCCAGCTGTGTAAATGATACCATAAAAACTTGCTTTTGGAGAGTTGATTTAACTATGACTCCAAATCATACTTCTGAAGCTTCGTTTTTCATCATCAGGATGAAAATCCACATACCTCATGTTGGCCTACAAGGTCCCTCATCTGCCCCTGCCTTCTTCTCCAGCTTATTCTCAGCTGCTCCCTCAGCTGAACCTGATTCTTTTACGAAACACAACTCTTTTGTTTCCAAATGAGCCCTCAAGCTAGCCTGCCTTTGTCCTATTCACTTTACCTGGCACACGCTCTTCTGTCTTGGCCACTGGGCCCAATTCTTCTCCATTACCCTTCCTTCCACCCCAAGGTAGCTGGGTGCCTTTCTCTGCCCTTCTATAGCATCCTCCAGATTTCTGTTATAGCACTTTCCTCATAACACTGAAATTCTTATGAGCTGTAGCTTGGGCTGTGGCTTACTCATCTCTGTTCCCAGGACCTGGCCTGTAGCAGATGCTCCCTGGGAATATGGGAATGAACCAGTGAAGCCCACATTCTGCTTCAGTGTTTGCACAGAAAGTGCTGCAGTCCTTCCTCCTGCCCACCAGAGGGTGCTGAGCAAAGAACGTCCTTTTGAAAAATTAAAGCCACCAGATACTTACAGAGCAGTATGAACTGTGAGGACTTTGCCTTGTCATTTAATCCAGTAGATGATGTATTCAGGGAAATTAGGATCCATGTTTTAATCTACTCATTTTTCAGAACCTAGCCCAGTGCTGTATAATCAGGAAGTGCTCAATAAATGTGCGCTGATGATTGAATGCATCTCGAGGGCTTTACATGAGCACTCTTTGGACCTCTTGTAGCCTCCATCTTTTCCTCTCTCAGTCCCTTTGCCTTCATTCAGCGTGCTTCACAGCCAGATTCCTAGCTTGGTGAGGTCTGACCCCTTTCCACATTTCCCTTATTGCTACTTCCTCTAAACAACAGAGTCAGTCCTGTATTGCTGCTTCATGAGTTGCCTTCTCCCCAAATCTTCCTCAGGGCACCCAGCTTTGTTGCTCTCTGCTTCTGTTCTGTAGTGAAGCAGAAATTTAACTTTTCTGATAAAGCAGGTTTAAATGTTTAACAAAATATTTAATTGTGTACACCTTTACGTCTAATTTCTCAAGCTAAAGCAAAGCTGGTAAGATATTTTCCAGATTCCTTAATGACCTTTTCCATTTTTTCCCCCTCTTTCTAGCAGGTTTTCTACCAGCTAGATCACAAAGCAACCAAGATTGTGATGATTAGTTATTGGGAAGTGGGAGAGATTGATCTTAATTCAAGTCAACATGTTTGGAATACCTACTGTGTACAAAAACCATAGGTGTTAGGGAAAATTAAAAAATGAATAAGGGAAAAAAGCTTGTGTTCTGGTGGAAGAGAGGGCTAACATATGTCCAAATAGTTATAGTGTTGGGCAAATATGGTTAGTACATAATAAAAGAAGTATATAAAAGAGACTGCTTTATAAGAGAGACAAGAGGGAAGTAAGTTTAGAGTTAAACCATCAGGGAAGTCTTCATGAAGGACTTGGCCCTGGAGGAGGAAGGCGGAAAGAAAACCATGGTTATAGATTTATTTGTTTTCAAATTATTCTAGTAAAATTTTCTATAAAGATCTTTCATTCATAAAAAGGCATGTCAGAAGACTACCAGGTAGTCTACTCCTTTTGTTTCCTGGGTAATTAATACTAGGTTGTTTCTTGATTAATAATGACCTTGCCTTCTTGTATTAGTTTGTCAACATAGCCCTTTAAATTAGTATCATGCATTAAGTGTGGTAAACAGGTTTGATTAAAAAAAAGTTAGATAATAATAAAGGATGGCTAGCTTCTATAGGCCCTCTACTACCTCTAATGCGATTTAATATATGCTTTATCTTATCCATGCTTTTTAGGCAGCCTGGATTTTAAAGGCACGCGCACTAACTGAAATGGTGTACATAGATGAAATTGATGTAGATCAGGAGGGAATTGCAGAAATGATACTGGATGAAAATGCTATTGCTCAAGTTCCACGTAAGTCTTGGTTTTTCAGTTAAATAAGTAAAATGCCATTAGGAGGAGCAATACTCTATTTTTTTATATATGAATAAGGCATTATACACATGAAACACGTATATATGTGAAAAAGCATTACCTTAAGTAAATGGTCTCTTTTCTGCCTTATAGTACAAAGACACAATTTAGTTATAGTATCTTAAACTTAAGGTGTGAAATTGATGTGTAACCATTTTTCAATAGAAGCTATTTTACGTACTTCAAAATATTATATAAAAATGCATTTTATCTGAACTGCTTATCTAATATATCAAAAGATTGTTTACCTAACGGTCTAAACACAGGAAGCATCCAAACAGCAGAAGTTTTCTAAAAGGATATTTTAAAAAAAAATGGTAATTTGAAAACATTGCTTCATTGTAGTAACTGAAGATGATTTGTCCTAACGCATGATGTGAGGTGATGGAGTGGTATACTGGGCTGTGACCGCCTATCAGGATTGTCACCAAAGCCTAGTCCTAGCTTGCAGACGTGCTGGTGCACATGATATTGAATGATTACCATGACATATAGTGGTCTTGCTGGTAACTGATTACTTGTGACAGTTACCAGTCATGTATATATGTTTGGAAGGTAGTAACTGTTTTAATGCCTCAATGGAAATTAAGGGGAAAAATACATATGTTTCATGTTAAAATGTCTTTTTTCCCCCCATCATTTTGCTCTTTTGGAGTTGAAATATCTAAATTCTAGATATTGGGGGTAAATGGTCTTTTATTCGGGGAAGAAGTTTGTATGAAAAATAAACTGTGAGTTTAGAAACATTATTTTGATGTGTTCGACCTTTGGGGCCTGCCTGTCTTGAGTTTGAATGCTGGCTGTACTAACAGGTTGACCTGTTTACTTAACTCTCTAAGCCGTTGCTAAATGGGTTAATACTACTTACCTTACAGAATTGGTGTGAAGTTTAAATGTGGTAGCATAAATAGCTTGAGAGGTACTCAATAAATATTAGTCTCAAACACATTTCCCTAAGATACATTTCTTATTATTGTCTTTTTCACCAGGCCAGCACATTTGTGAAAATTGCGTTAGCTGACAGTTTTTATAGGTTAATAAATAATACTATAAATTGAGTTCTCCGTGTCATCTCGTAGGTCCTGGAACATCTTTAAAACTCCCTGGAACTAATCAGACGGGAGGGCCTAGTCCAGCTGTCAGGTCTGTACAGTAGCTCCCTATTTCATACCCTTTGCCACTAAGGATTGACCAGACTGTATGAGAATCTTCCTTTATTGATCTTCTTTGTATTTTAACAATTTATAATCTTCACACAGGCCAATCACTCAAGCTGGAAGACCCATTACAGGTTTCCTTAGACCCAGCACACAAAGTGGAAGGCCAGGCACCATGGAACAGGCCATCAGAACACCCAGAACTGCCTACACAGCTCGGCCCATCACCAGCTCATCTGGGAGATTTGTCAGGCTGGGGACGGTAAATTTTCTCGCCTTTACCTGGCCTTGTATGACTAAAGAAATTTATGTTATGTTACATCATTTTTCTCTATTGTCATAGTAGAGAATTAGATGGAAGATTTTTAAAGATGATTCTTTTTACCTGTGTTGGCTTTATACTTTTATGCACGTTAAACTCAATTTATGTTTCAAGAGAAAGTTTCAGATTTCTTATTCTATCATTTTCCCTATAGGCTTCTATGCTTACAAGTCCTGATGGACCCTTTATAAATTTATCTAGACTGAATTTAACAAAATATGCCCAGAAACCTAAATTGGCAAAGGTATGTACTTAAGATTATTCTATGTTGTGAAGTAATGTTGGAAGAATTATCATAATAATAACACTGCAGGAAATGGATTAAAATTTGTGAAGGAAAGACCTTGTCTTGATTGAAATGGAAATGTTTAATTACTCTAGTATGTAAAATTTCTCTTAGCACTGAGTTAGGGGGAGTCAATCAGAAATAAAGTATATATTGCATTATAATAGGAAATTATTTTTCTCCTAATAAAGAACAGTGATTTATACAAAGAAAGCAGATACGCAGTACCGTCTTTTGGTAATGACGCTTAAGAGGTCATCTGTATATGTGTGTATTTTTTTTTTTTATTTTTCAGCTTGGATTATTCTCAGAGAAATCATTTTCTATTCTTGTAGGATTTTAGGACTGTCAAAAAGAAGACAAAAAATATGTTCTCATTCTAATTAATGATTAATCAGGCATCTCAATAAAGATTACATAAGCCAGACAGTGGCGAGCCAACTACATTAATAATTCTAACTACTCAAAGATTAAATTGCTCCTTTAAATTGAAGAGGAAGTGAGAGTGAGAGAAAGAGAGAAGGAGGGAGCGGGGAGGGAGTGGGGGAGAGGGAGAGAAAGGAGGGTGTCTGACCTTTCCAGTATAGAGAAATTTGGAGGTGGGCGTGGAATAATTCAGAGCCAGGAGCAGTTATTTTGTGGAAACTGGTGTAAACCTAGGTCAGGTTTTTAGCTGCAATCTCTGTGAATTCTGTGCGTGAGTGCTGAGCTCATTCATATTATCGGTTCTACTGGCATTTAACGTATTTACTAAATATAAAACACTCTAGGGAAAACGAAAAGGGACACTAGCCATACAGACTTGAAATTTAAATCAGAAAAAGAAATGCCAGTTGGTAAACAGGGAATCAGTACAATAATACAGATAGTGCTTTTTCTTAATTTCTTTTTTGACAGCATTCCAGTCAGCTTCATTGAGCAGAATCATGCAGCTTTACTTATTTCTCTTTCCTTTATGAGGAATATCTGGCTCCCGACTTTTTTAGGCCATTTACTGGAGGTGGCTGAATGGCAACTTGATACCAGTGCTGTTTTCTAGCCAGAGAGTACAGTCAGTGGAGGCATTTCCCTCAATTAAACTAAGATGCTTCCAGGACAGAAAATGGCCTATGTTACAAGATTTAGACTGAACTGTATTTTGCGCTTACTTAGTGTGTTGTAGAAATAGTGCCAGGTTTCTCTACCTTTGATCCCCAACGTGCCTCAACTTACAAGGACTCGTTTCTGATGCTGGCATATTGCTTGAAGTACCTGTGGTGACTGCTTGACGCTGTCTTGGGTGTTGTAACATCTTTTTCATGGCAGTAGTAGCACTGACTTTGCTCTTAACTTGTTTTCTTTGTAAGAACAAATGGAGGTTTAGGAGTACTTTTTAAAAGAGAGCCTTATCCTGATTTCTTTTTCCTTTTTTTTTGGTTGCCTCCAAGTCTTCTCGGTTAATAACCTTGATATCTTCCGGGGGTGCTATCCTCTTTGCAAGCGTAAAATAATGGTGTTATGGACAAATGTAGTACCACCAAGAGGTAGTCCAGAAAGTGCTTATTTAAATATCTAGATGAGTTTCGTGAAGTATTAGAATAATGGTTCTCAGCCCTGGCTGAGCATAGAGGCATCTGCACATTAAGTAAAAAACACCCCACTTTGCAGTTAAACTCTACTTTGTTTCAGAAGGAACTTCCTGATTTTCCCATATGTAAAGTGTCATTATTAATATCTTAACCACTGTATAATACATGCAATTTTATGACAGTCCTAAAGTTAGTCTTTTCATTTGTCTCTTTCTAATGAAATAGTATGTGTAGTATGAAAAAAATTGTTGAATTATTTGAGCTTTCCAGTTTGTGTTCTGTAAAAATAGGGATCAGTTATAAGTAACCTTATTTTAAAATGAGAGACTGTAACAAATGATGGATAGACCCTTTGCTTATAAATTCCAGGCACTTTAGAGTACTATGATATTTTGGTTCAATCCAACTGATGTCAAGATGGCCTTTGAGTTTTGATAATAACAATAGAGTGCCTTTGTTAAAATCTAATGGTTTTTTGGTCATTTTTTTTTCTTCACAGGCTTTGTTTGAGTATATCTTTCATCATGAAAATGATATTAAGACTGTAAGTTTTGAATTTGTGCTATTTTTTTCTTGTTATTTTTCTGACTTTGGGGATTTAGATTTTCAGATATTCTATTTCTTACCTTATAAACAGATGAAATTGTTAAAGACTGGAGAATTACTAATACTTTCAAATCCACTGTCGTTTCGATAGAAAAATTTATATAACTGTAGGAGTGGTAAGACTGCTGCCTGATCTATAGAGTAGATCGCCCTTAAAGAGCAGGATACAGATAGCGGAGAATGCTGCCTGACATGTTTGTGTTAAAGCTCATTTCTTATACTAGTAGTTGGCATTGTTGATCTGTTTTTTCCTTTGGTCCGTACAGTGGTGATAGGGTTCCCGATACATGTATTTCTGGTTTCTTTGTAGTGTGCCCTTTCTCTCCCTTTAACATTTTATGATAGAAAATTCCAAACGTGCAAGTAGAGAATATAAATCGCCTGTATCACCATCACCCAGCTTCAACAATAACCAGTGATCCATCATCTTGGTAGCCTCTTAACAGGGAATTTTAAGGTTATATGCATATGACTTCTTCATCTGTTTCAATTTTTGCATGCTAATAGGCACATGAGCAGGAACTTCACAAATTTTGTCAAATTGAATGTAGTTAATTCTGCAGTGTCTAATGATAGTGTTTTCTGTCACTTTTCCCTTTCAAGGAAAAAGCTTTATACCCATAATTAAGTATGCAGAAAGACAAAAAACATTTTCATCAATTGTATTTTCTATATGTTAACCACTATGCTATATACTAGGAAAACGAATAGCAATACGGTGTGTTTTCCTGCTTCTACAAGCCATGTGATCTGGCTGAGGAAATAAAATTGACATAATGAAACAATTGAAAAGGTAATTGCCAAACTGTGAAATTGATTTTTTTCCCCTCTTATTATTTGGTAACAGAGGGGTGAATATTAGTAAAGATCCGTAAAATTAGTGGGATTTTTTTTGGAAAGGGAGGAAAAAAATTTAAAAGAAGGGTAAAAACATGAGCAGGGTATGGAATGAGAAATAAATAGGCCATATCCTCAAAAATGGGAGCGTCATAGAGCCATTTTAATAAAGAAAGCAGTGATCAAACTTGATGCTAGATTTAGTCTGGAAGACAGAGGAGAGACACAGGTCAAATCTGCCTCCTAAAGGTGCTATAAGAATGTTTTACTAACAGAAATGAGATAATTAGGGAAGGAAGTCAGTTTGTAAAGAAGCAGAATAATTCACTGGAAGGCATTCTGAGTTTGAAATTGTGCAGGGTTGTCCCAGTGGAGATGCCCTTGCATGTACTGAAGCTGTGGCACTAAAATGGGAGATCCTGGGCCGGATACACCAAGTACAGGAGTTACCTGTAGTGACTAGTAGTGGATGTGGTGACATAGAGAAAAGAGCAAACTAAGGCTGGGGAAACTGAGGACCGTGCACACTTCTGTCAATAAAAATCAATACATGCCATTTTCACTTAATATAAAGTTGGTCAGAGGCTTTCAGCGTGATATATAAAATCATATAGTCGTACTGTCATTAAAAAGAAACCTTCAAATACCATCCTATTTCATACCTGAGTAAATGTTTGTAATTACTAGAGTATCATAAAGCTATAGCCGAGTCTTGGAAGATTAATTCACTCACTGCAGAGACATTTATTCTTTCATCCAACATATTTTGAGCCACTGCAATGTGCCAGGCACTCTCCTAGGCCCTGAGATTACAGAGTGAGGCAAACAGACAAAATCTCTGCTCTTCTGGAGATTTTGGTTGGGCAACGAATAGAGAAAATTAACAAATTTAAAGATAAGTAAAATGTCATGGGATAAGTAGTATAAATATGAAGCAGAATATTTCACAGAGTTGGTTGGATTTATGAAGCAATCACAAAGGAAAAAGACTCACTGATTCATACGTATCTCTACACAGAGGCAGAAACAAAACCACAGGTAAAAGGCCAGTAAAAGGGTTAAATATGTAGCTCAAGTATGATTTTAAAATATTAGTGTTTCTCAAATATTAAAAAGCTTATTTGAATTTGATAGAAAAATTTTTATGGAAATGGAAACCTAAATAACAAGCAATTTGCATTAGAGAAAATACTAGTAAACAAGCACATAAAAGATGTACTTTCTCACTAACAACAAAAATGTAAGTTAAGGAAATTTTGGACCTACAATTTTACATTTATGGAATTTGAAAAAAACTGGGGAAGAATGGAATAAATTGTTATATCTAATAGGTGATATTTTAAATGATATAATAATTTGGAAAATGATATGATAATATATAGCAAGTATCTGTAAAGATATTTATTCAATTTATTTCTGTAATTCACTTGTCAGGTAATTTCACTAAAAATTAATGTGTTATATTTGCAAAGATGTTGATTGTCACATTAGTTGTAGTAGCAAAAAAACCTGAAAAACAATCTAAATGTTCCATGACAGAAGATGAGTTTAGTAAATTATAATAAATTACATGATGGAATTTTATGCAGCCATTAAAATCATAATTAATAAAAGTAGGCAGAAACATTATAAGTGTTTATTTTATAATGTTAAACCAACAAAGTATACCATTTAGTGTGATAAATAGTATTATAGCTCTAAAAAGATGTATTTATAACAGATACTAGAAGGTATCACCTAAAAATGAAAATAATAGTGTTATGAAGTTAGGATGTATTCATTCTACAAATATTTGTTCAATGCCTATGTTGTGCTGACAGCTTGGATTATAACAGTGAATCAAAAAGCTTTACCTCGTTAGCACTAATGGCGATGATCTAATTTTACCTTTTTTTCTCCTCACATTTTCAATAATAATGTTATACAACTTTTCTTTTATAAACTTAGCTATAAATAAGGAGCAATAATAATAAACTAAAATGTTTGTAATTATATGCTCTTTGTTATTTTCATCTGCTTACCCTCAATACATATACACTATTTTATAGAACGTAAAATTAAGCAATGTGTTTTGTTTTTAGTTAGTGGAAAGCATGAACTGTTGGTTCCTCTGATTTCCCTTTTTCTTCATTGATTGATTGATTGATTGATCATTTGATTGTATTATTCTTTAAACAAATAATTATTGAGTGCCTATGTACTGGCACTCTGATGTGTGCTAGGTATACTGAGTGGGACAGATGCCCTGTGTCTGTTTTCTTTCTCTGTTATAGGCTTGCCATGTTACCCTTCTGTAATGGATCAGATCGTTCCATTAAAATGTCCCTTTAGACTTTACCACAAACGTTATTTTCTGAATAGAAGGATTTAGATAATGATCACAAAGCATGTATTTTTATACCTTTCATATGCTTTAAAACTTAAGCTGGAAAAAGAAAAAAGGAATTCTGTGTTTTAACCTGACGAAGAAATCAGAAGTGCTTTTATGCTAGTTACTTTGGGTGGCCTCCAAATTTCCTTGTAAACAAACTATTCTATGCAAATAGACTATTAGAGACAAACATAGCATATTGTGAAGTAAATTAAATATTAAGAAAGAATAAAATTGATCTTCCATGGAAAACAGTATTTCTCTCTTTGAGTTAATACTTTTCACTTGTTGTAGGGCAGTATTGATACAACTAAAGTGGCTGGTAGGTTGGTGGTTCATGTTTGTTTGCAGACAAATATGGAGGCTCCTGTACATCTTATATATAGGATAACTACAGAGAATCTTCTGAAGTGGTATTTAAACGTTAAGAAAAAGTGAAGTTCATCTATGGAAAACTGTATTTCTGCCTTTGAGTTCTTAATAACTCCTTCCCTTCCTCTCCCTTTTTGGGGCAGTATTGGCAGTTAGTTGTTGACAAAACTGAAGTGGCATGTAGGTTGGTGATTCGCGAATCTTTATTTCTATTTGCTCTTTAATTTCATCATCCTGAAGTTGTCGCTACTACAACAATAGTGAAGGGATGACTGTTTTTTTAAACTTGAGTGGTTTGGAGCACTGTTACTTAGGAAAGTCATTGGGGATGCCTGGTTGGACATATTCACAAGTATTATGTTGTCTAGATCTGCCAAAGTTCTCTGTTCTTATGGACTTTTATAAACTTATGCCTTTTATTTATGACATTCTAGGTCTTTATTAATACCTAGATATTAGATTGATTAAATTATTCAAAGATCCTTAAATATAAGTATATAGTCATTAATTTTAAAAATGCTGGGAAAGACTAAAGAAACATTTTCTGTCACCACAAAATTTTTCAAATGTTAATAGCTTTAATTATGAATCTTATTACTCTGACAGTTTTGTGTAGTTCTTAAGTTATTTTCAACATAAATCAGAAATAAAGAATTAGAATTAATTCAGTAAACAAGTAATTCTTGAGGGCCTCTTAACAGCAGAGCAACATTCCTGAACAACAGAGATGTGTAGGAGATGGGTGCCTGTCCTCAGGGAACTTCGGGTGCATTTGAAATAGTCACACATGATTTTGTTTAGTGTAGCCTCAGTCTTCAGATAAACAGTGATCATTAAGAATATGTGCTTTTTTAAACCATTTTTATTCTACATCAATAATTCATATTAATTTCCTTAATTGGTTTAGCACAGACATATAGGTTCTACATAAGAACCAAATCTGAAAGCAAAATCAGTAGCCTATAAGAAGCACTAAATCTAATCTTGGAAAATTAGAATATATTAAGAAAAATTTAGAATGGCATTTTCCTGAAAAATAGAGATCTGTTACATTGAACATGAGACTGAATATGATCTATTTGCGGGAACAGGCCTTTTAAAAGATTAAGTTAAAATGAATATATTCAGATATCTGCAACGAACTCCTAAACTGAGCTGCTAGGTTTTCTAGCATTTCCAGAGATAATGATAATTGAAATTATACTTTTTTCTTCATCTTTTGCTTCTGTTTTTTACTTCTGGCTTGGAGAAAAAAAGAAAAATAAGCATGTGAATGTAGTATGTGGCTTGTTATTAATTTTCATAGCTTTCAAATAGAGGTGATGTTGATTTTTCAAGTCCATTAGAACCTCAGCATGGCAACACCATCCCTTTATGAATAGTTTGCATATTTCGAGTCTCCCCTGGAGCGAGGGAAGATGGGGAACACAAGGGAAGTTATTAATTTTGCAGTAGGAGATTCAAGAAGCTCTTCTGGCATTCATTTCAGAAAAGATTTAATTTTAAGAAATGGAAAATAATATGGGATTCATTCTGAGATAACGAACTGAAAATCTAAGTTGCTTAAACTGAACTGTTGGATATCACGATTATATTAACACTGACTAAAGAATAAAAGTTTTTCAACCTTAAGAGAAAGAATAATAAGTATTATAAAAATGAGAATTCTTTTTTAACTAACAACCTGAGTCTTTATTCACCAAATCTTTATGTGAGCTTCAGATTTCTGTGAGCTTTAAATTTGTATAAAGATTGATTTGCTTTCCTCTTTGTCCAAATAGTTTCCACTTTTTTTATATAGAATCCTAATTCCTGATTAGCTGTCTCTTGTCTGATCTTAAATAAACACTGGAAGGAACAAACTAGAAGACATTATTAGAGAGAGAGATAAATGCATGTAAAATATGAAAGCAAATTGAGATGATCTTTTTTCATTCTCTAGCAAAGGAAAATCTGACCTTTAGAATTACTGGAATGTAAGATGATGTCAGAAGAACGATGGTTGTTGAAGATAGTGGTTACCAAGTACCCCAGCTTCTTTCACTCTTCTTCATGATCTTGTTTTCAAACCTTTTTGTCTCTCCACACTTGATCTTTCTCTGTCTCTCTACATCTGTCTTTAAAGTGGGGCCTGCAGTTGGGCCTGGTTTACACAACAAAGGTTTGACTGCTGCTGATTTTGGGGGCTTTTTGGTGGGGAGAGTCTAAAAACTTAAAGATTTTTTAGTATCAATTTTATACCTTGCATATTAAAATTGTATTCAAATAGACAGTACGTCTGCTTCCCTTTGATCAATGTTTACTTCTCATCTGCTGTCAGCCCTCTGGTCTGGAACTGATTATTTAGGGAAAATTGGTGGGGCCATCTGGAAACATGAGCAACTTGAGTTTCTGTCTGACTTCTAATGCATGTTTTGATTGATGCTGATTACATGGGTTATTTCATTATTTATTGTTTCTGTTTACTGTTAGAAAAGACAATCCTAATCTAAAATGAATTGTTTTCAAAGGCTTTGGATTTGGCTGCCCTTTCCACAGAGCATTCTCAGTACAAGGACTGGTGGTGGAAAGTGCAGATTGGAAAATGTTACTACAGGTACAATTTTGATTATTTGTAAACAGCAACATATTTTAGAGTCTCAAATGTGGTAACCTTTTTGCGGGGAAGATAGATTCTTCCTGAAGAAATGAGGACTTTGTCTTTCGCTTACTTGAGAAAGCATTTACTTAGCAATCACAGGATAGCACTAAGAACTGACACCTTTAGAATAATAAAATTTTAGAGCTGGGAACAGGAAACTTTGAGACCATCAGGTCCAGCACTCCTTTTCAGACGAGGAAGTTGAGGCCAGAGAGAGGCTGTGACTTGCATCAGGAATCGGTTAGTAACAGACATGGGACTAGAATCGAGTCTGTTGGTTCTCACTCCACTCCTCTTGTACTTTACAGTTAAGAGAGAGTTTGTCCACACATTATATTATCTCACTTAAATCTCACAGGACTTAGGAGGTGGTTGCTATTAGTAGCCCTTTGTCCAGATGAGAAGCCTTGAACATCAGAAAAATAAAGTGACTTGTCCCAAATCATGTAGCTAGTATGTATTTGGCAGAACAGGAACTGGAGCTCAGCTTTCTGATGCCAGTTCTTTTACTATTTGCAGAGTTCCATAGTGTTTCTCTAGGATCTGAATATTCTTACACTAATTCACTTAATGTTTAAACACACTTTTAAAGCAAATTAATTAAGAGATCAAAAAAGTTGTAATTTATTTTATAAATATTACACATCACTAGTAAATAAGATCTGAGACTGTTGCCTGATACTGAAATATGCTTGAAACATTTGGAAAATAGAGATAAATGAGTAATTATAGTTTATAAAGATAAATATGTCTTTTATTATGCAAAAACAAGGTAGACCAGTTACTGTGAGCATCCTTCAATAGTTATAATCTTTAGTTGTTAAACACTGTTTGGAAACATAAATAGAATACAAAGGATGCTTATTTCTCTACTATTGAAATTCAGACTACTTTCCCTTTAGATATTTCAGATAGAACTCTTAAGTATTTTTTCCTACTGTTAGATTGAGGAAGTATTTTCTGCTGAAAGGTAATTCTGGATCATTATAACATCAGACTCTTATGAATATAATTTCTGAAGATAAGCTTGAAATCTTGAGCTCTTAAGCAAAGCTCTCAGAAATCTTTAATAATTTTAAAAAAGCACAACTTGGATTCTGTCTGTCATCCATATAGCATGGCATTTAAGTGAATGTATTTTGTTGTATTATTGTTCTCTTTTGTTTCTTAATAGCTTCTCATTTTTATTATCCAGCATTCATTCACTCACAGGAAAGTATTTAATGAGCATCTACTCTGGCAAGTGGAGAAGGAGGGAGTTTACAGATATTTATTGGATAGTCCCTTCCTTCAGATGGTTTATAGTTGAATGGAGGAGCGAGAACAGGAAACAATTATAAATGTGTTTTCCATTACGATACAAGCAAGTGCAGGGTGAAGTGGGAGAGAAAGGGCTCCTGACTCCAACTGGAGAGGTCAGGATGGATAACCAGAGGAGGGAGCCCCGGATTGACTTCTGTCTCTTTGCTCCTAATAAGTTCTACTGGCTCTTCCTTTGCAGCAGCTCTCACAGTTGCTCCCTTACTACCTATTCCCACTCCAGTGCCCTAACCCTGGCTTTTAGTGTCATTTGTTTGAATTGCTACATTAACTTCTTGTCTGGGTTTCTGCCTCCATTTTCTGCCCCATCAATCCTTCCTATATAGTACAGTCAGAGTAGCTGTTGCAAACAAACAAGCAAACAAAACAAAACCCCAAAACAGCTCTTGTTGGAGTCTGGTTAATCTCCATTAACTCTAAAATGAAGCCTGGATTTAAGTGTGGCATCCATGATTTTTGTCTCAGTCTACAGCTTTGCCCATGTTTCTCACTTCTCCCGGTCCTTACTGTGTTTTCCTTTCCATTTAAACTGAACAACTCAGCATTCTCCTGATGAGCTGTGTACTCTCCTGCTTGTGTGCTTATGCCGATGCTTTGCCTCACCCCCGCCCCACCCTACTTAGCTGTAAAAATCTTGCCTGTTACTTCCTCCCTGAAACTGTCTTGGTTTGCTCCTCCTCTGTGCTCTCAAAGCACTTTCTTCCCCCTCATTGGACATAATACAACTAAATTTATTTATAAACATGCTTTGTTTCAGTCTTTATTGGTGCCTTCAGGACATGGTTGTTATCTTCATTTTTGCAACTCCTTACCATCATTAAATGTGCATGCAGTTGGTGCTTGACAAGGTTTATTGAATTAAATTAAAGAGAAAAGTTGGCAGTTGGTGGAAATTATCTCTGGACTCTGACTCTTTGATATTGGCCTGTGTTTATGAACTTTACTGATGTTTTCATTATTCCTAGACTTTCTTTATACGTGGTGCCCACTCCATTTCCTTTGCACAAGAACCCGTGTGGTAAATTCCTTTTTGATAGAACTAGAAGAAATTGTCTCTTAAAGGTGCAGTAATAGAATACATATGACCCATCCTTCTTTCCTTTCTTTGGTTTCCAGGTAGTTTAATAGTTCTGATTGCTCTTCTGTCTGTTTTTAATTTGTTTATTCTTCCACCTCCATTATGTTTTAAAAATCTATTTGTTTTCATATCCTTATTTTATATGCATCTTTTTATTATACTCCCTCTTAAATCATTTTTCGAAGGAGACAATTTATTAGTTAAAAATATACAGACTGTCATGGATAAATCGGTGTTCATATAATTCAGTGACTGAACTTCAACTCTGTGTTTAAGACAAATGTTCAGTTGAAGCTTTGTATATAAATATGCTATTGTTCAGAACTTCAGAGTTCTCTGAAAACATTTTATGAATACTCCTTATAAAAGTTGTGGGACCTTTGAAGAGGTGGGGGCTTGTGCCATCTCACACATCCTCTAACTCTAGACTAGATTTGGGGGTCACTTTTAACCTCTTTGTCCCACATCGTCCAACAGCTATTATAGCCACACCAATGCTTGAGGCTTAGGTTTGGAAAAAAGAACAAAGTTATTCTTTCAAGCCTTTAAATCAAAGTAAAATAATGGGACATATTGTATATTGTTTTGACTTTCTTTCACAAAATTAAAGTGTTATCATGAAGTGCCTCAGTAGCTCGTAGATGTCCAGGGATGAGTAATTATGACAAAGCCTGGTGGATCTATTAAGGACACACTGAAGTGTACTCTGATGATTGATTTAGTGGTAATAAAATGCTCCCTGGGAAGAAGAAGTGGGTGTTGACATCAGGACACTTACGTTTAGGCAGAGAACAAATCTCAGATTCATAGACCAGCACAATCAGTATAAGATACTAAAAAGGAAAATAAAATGATTGTAGAATAATAAAATGATAAAGCTATATTACTCAAGTGGCAATTACTGTTTACCTCGAAATTGTTGAAGACTTTAAAAATTGGTTTTTGCAAAATCAAAAATTACCTAGAGACAAATGAAAGTGGAAATACAACATACCAAAACTTATGGGATGCAGCAAAAGCAGTTCTAAGGGGGAAGTTCATAGTGATAAATGCCTACTCAAGAAACAAGAAAAATCTCAAACAACCTAACTTAACTAAACCTGAAGGAACTAGAAAAAGAACAAATGTAGCCCACAGTTAATAGGAGGGAAATAATAAAAATCAGAGCAGAAATAAATGAAAGAGAGACAAAAGAAGACAATAGAAAAGATCTGGAAATGAGAGCTGGTTCTTTGAGAAGATAAACAATATTAACAGACTTTTAGCTAGACTCACCAAGAAAAACAGAGAGTATTCAAATAAATAAAGTCAGAAATAAAAGAGGAGATGTTACAACTGACACCACAGAAATACAAAGGATCATAAAAGACTACTATGAATAATGGATGAATTCCTAGAAATATACAACCTTCCAAGACTGAATCATGAAGAAATAGAAAATCTGAACAGACCAATAACTAGTAAAGGGATTGAATCAGTAATTTATAAACTCCCTCCAAACGATATTTCAGGACCAGACAGCTTCACATATGTATTCTGCCAAACATTCGAAGAAGAATTGGTACTAATTTTTCTCAAACTCTTGACAAAAAATAGAAGAGGAGGGAACACTTTCAAATTCATTTTATGAGGCCAGCATTACCCTGATACCAAAACCAAAGATACTACAAGAAAAGAAAATTACAGGCCAGTATCACTGATGAACATAGATGTAAGCCAGGAAATGGAAACAACCTAAGTGATGAATGGATAAGGAAATATATAATAGGATATTATTCAGCCATGAAAAGAATGAAATCTTGCCACTTGTGATGGCATGGATGGACCTTGAGGGCATTATGCTAAGTGAAATAAGTCATAGAGAGAGACAAATATCATATGATCTCATTTATATGAGGAATCTAAAAATAAAAACAAAGCTCATAGATAGAACAGATTGGTGGTTGCCAGAGGCAAAGGGCAAGGGGTGGGCAAAATGAGTGAAGGGAGTTAAAAGGTACAAACTTTGAGTTATAAAATAAGTCATGGAGATGTAACATACAGCATGGTCATCATAGTTAACATATTGCATGTTTGAAAGTTGCAATGAGAGTCAACCTTGAAAGTTCTCATCAAAAGAAAAAAATTCTGTTAACTATGCATGGTGATGGATATTAACTAGATTTACTGTGGTGATCATCTTGCAATATATATACAAATACTGATTTACTATTTTATACAGCTAAAATAATATAATGTGGTATGTCAATTATACCTCAATTTTAAAAAATGGGCTTTTGTCCCAGAGCAGACAGTGTTTTCAAAGAAATGTCATCTTCAGTTCTTCCGATAAAATGGTGACTCGAAGCATTTCTTCAGTCCATATGACATAAGTCAGCTGATCATAAGCTCTTTGGATGGTGACTGGTGTGACCTGGCTCACTGGTGTCTAGTGACTTAGTCCTGCTGTGACTGGGCTGCAGACTACACACCATTTAAGGGTGAGACAGGCAGTGTATATGGGAAACAGGCAACTTTTTCCTAAACTATAGAAACACACATGTTAATATGTGTGTGTGTATGACATCACCTTCTTTGGTACATGCTTACTCTTATAGATGTAATTGGTCTCTATTCATATCCTCAGGGTATGAATAAATGCTGTAGTACTTACATTTAAGTTGAATGTCTCATTTTTTTTTTTTAATGGCTGTTCTTAGGTTAGGAATGTATCGTGAAGCAGAAAAACAATTTAAATCAGCCCTGAAGCAGCAGGAAATGGTAGATACATTTCTCTACTTGGCAAAAGTAAGTATTCTTAACCTGAGTGAAATGCGTCTTCTCAGAATAAATGTTTAAATTCTGACTAGTGCGTGGGGAGAGTTGCCAATTTCTTAAGGAATGTTTGACAAGTTAATGTGTTCAGACTTAACTTTTTGTTTTTGTTTTTAAAGAAAGGGAAAAGGTGAGGATAACCATCTCAGGAGAAATTAATTGCCATGAATAATAGGAAAACCCCTTTGAAAGACTGCCCGTTAGAGCAGAAGAAAATGCCACAGGCTTACTAACCCCATGGAGAGCAAGCCCCAGAGAGGCCCTCTTTTCTACAATACACTTGTCTCCCACCTAAGCAGACTGTAGAGAACAGGGGTTGCTTTTATGTAGGTCCTTCGATTTCTTGGCACTGCCATTAAAACAAAAACGGTATTTCCCCTTTATTGAGCACCTAGTCAGTATAAGGTATTGAATCAGGTCTGCTCCATATGCAACTTAACCCTCATAGCAACACTGCAAGGCAGATTCTAACATTTCCTTTGTACTTTTAAGGAAAAGGAGACTTAAACAGGATGAGTAAGATTTTCAGGCTCACTTGGCTATTAAGAGCCAGCATTCAAATGCAGGACTTCCTGATTCCAGAGCCGACTCACTGCCTGTAGTGCCACCCACGGTCACAGCAGAAGTGAAGGGCGGCCTAGAATTTCCAGTCTTGGAATAAAGTTCCTTCTTGACCCTCACCAGGGCTACTTTAAAAGAAACATTTGCTGTATCTTTAAGACTTTTTTAAATTAAAGAAGTGTGGTAGAGGAGGTTGAAAAGAAGACAAGATATAAAAGGAAATGCTACTACTTTCTAAATATGGCATTAAAATTAGCATACTGAAGAGAAACAAAGTGGAACTTCTGCCAAACAACCTTACTGTGCTAAGCTTAGTTTGTCTATAGTGGTTTTCAAAAATGGTTGAAACTATCTGGTATCTAAGTATCTTCTATACGTTATATGTTTAACTTAAATTCTTAAAGAGGTTTCTAAACATCACAGTTAACTTTTCTGACAGCTGGAAATTATAACTCAGGTCACAGTATTAGACTATCATCTTCTTAACTGAGAATCACTTTCCACATGGTTTAGAAATGTACTTTTAATTTTAACTGTTGTTACATGGCTTGGCTATTTTGTCATAAATTAATTAGTTTAAATCCATGCCTACATGACCGTGTAGAGGTAAAATTTACTTATTTTCTTTAATATGTGAAGGAATTCTTGCTAGATAATAGAAATCAAGCAGTTTTAGGAACAACATTGTTTTTAAAACTTTAGGTTATCAATTAAAAAATTATTAAATGTTTTATGTTATTTAGTGTATTGAATCATATTATTTATTGTATCTTAAATAAGGCAGTTTTTTGAAGACTATTATTCTATATTTTAGAAAATTTCTACTAAGTATTTGGTTTAGCCATGCTAATGTTCTGATTGCTAGTCCAGTGGAAACTAGTAAGTGCTAACTCTCTCAGCTTCCTGACCCTGTGCCTTACAAATCTGTTTCCCCTCTATTTCCAAGGGCCCTTCTCCAAAACCACTGTCTCTGGAGGCTTTTCCAGGCTGCTTTTTCTCAGACCTTCTTCCACGGGTCATCTCCTCTTTCTGCAGCATCTTCAGCATCAGCCCCATAATTGGTTCCTTAGAGCCAGCCTATAGATAACACTCATGTCTGTTCCATCCTAAAAAGATTTCCCTTTGATCCTTCCTTTTCTAGTTACCCCCGAGTCTCTGTGACAGTATTAAGTCCACGATAAGTGTTTGCTGAAGGAATAAGTGAATGAATGCTTCATATACAACATGTGGAGATAAAACTATAACATCAGTATTGGAAATTAATCCTACACATTTCTGAACATTTTTTACTTTAGTATCTAGGAGATAATTTGTTACTAAGCAATAATTATGAACTTGTCATAACAACTGCTATTATTTTAAGAACCAGTACTTTTATTGAAATGTATCTCGGTTTTAGGTTTACATCTCATTGGATCAACCTGTGACTGCTTTAAATCTTTTCAAACAAGGCTTAGATAGGTTTCCAGGAGAAGTAACCCTACTTTGTGGAATTGCCAGGATCTATGAGGTAAGGTTCATATTTATTCAAAAAGTTGATGTAAAACTGAGGTTATATGCTGCTTAAGTAGGCTCATAGTCCCTTGGGATCCTTGCAAGGAAAACAGTTTATAAAATCATGACTGTTGGCCCGTGGTTTACCAGTAGAATAAGAGATTTTAGTGTATGCATTTAGTCAAACTAAGTTTTTATTAGGAAGTATTTCAGACATATAGAAGAGCGTAGGGATGGTGTGAGATTTTAAATGAGTTTTCCCCTTTATATAGCTAGTTGTCCCAGCACATTTACTGATTCTTTCCCAAGGTCTGTAATGTCAAATATCAGGTGTTTTTCTAAATACGGTATATTGTTTTGGCGTTTCCTATTCTGTTCTATTGATCTGTTTGTCTGTCCTTATACCAGTATTATACCATCTTAATTACTGTAGCTTTATAATACATACTATTTGGTAGGACACTTTGTTCATCTTCATCAGGAATGTCTTGGCCGTTTTGACCTTTTGCTTATTCTAATAAATTTTACAGTCATGTTGTCAAATTCCATGAAAAGTCTCATTGAGATATTCTTCCTGCTGCCTAATTACTGTATCTTTATAATAATTCTCGATATCAGGTTGGGCAAATTCTACCACCTGTTCTTCACAGTTGGTTATTCTTCCATATATTTAAAAAAAAACAACCTATAGGCGTGTAGATTAGAATTGCATTGAACATATGAATGATCGGGGCAGGGGGCTGCCTTTCTTCCCTCTCTTGATCATGATTTAACTATTTACCTAGGTTTTCTTTTTTAATCCTTCATTGAATATTTCATAATTATCTCCGTAAATGTTTTGTTGAGATTCCCAAAACCACCTTGAAGTTCGATGGTTTATTAGAAGGGCTCAGGACTCAGCATACAGCTGTACTCGTAGCCGTGATTTACTGTAGCAGGATACAAAACAAAATCAGTACCGGGAAAAGCCACAGGGGGCAAAGTTCAGAGGAAACCAGGCACCAGCTTCCAAGAGTCCTCCCCTGCAGTGGAGTCACACAGGACACGTTTCCAGCAAATTGTGGCAGCGTGTGGGGAGCATGGTCTATGAGGGAAGCTCATTAGAGACCTGGAATCCATTACTGGGGGGCTGGTCATATAGGCACTGTCTGCCTATCACGTACCAGCATCCCAGACTCCAGCAAGTAAAGCAGGGTGTTTATGTACCACATCAGGTTTAGGCCTCACGTTGTTTGTATAGCTTAGAGGTAGTGAGCCACTCTTAACATTTGGGGAGAGTTTTATATCAGTGTAGGGCACTAGCCAAGTTCTGAGATGCCAGCCGAGGGCCAGCCTTGCAAAGTAGGCTTTTCTAAGAATAGCAGTCACAGGCCTGCAGTATTGACTCTTTTCTTCACAGAGAATGTATTCGTAGGTAAAATTGTGAATGGAATGCTTTTTTTTTTATTGTCTTGTATTTTCTATGGTTATTTCTGGTGAGTAGGAAAGCATTGATTTTTTTAAAGTTGATCTGATTCTAGCAACTTGGCTAAATACTCTAAGTTTTAATACCTTATCTATACATTCTCTTAAATTTTCTAAGTAAATAATCATCATCTGCAAATACAGTTTTCTCTTCATTTTAATTACTTTACTTAAAAAATAATTTATTGTTTGGGACTTTCAATACAATATTGAAGAGAGAAGCGTCTCTGTTCTCTTTTCAATTTCTTGAATGCTAGGTATGGTCTTTTAAAATTATTTTGTTAGAAAAAATAGGTGATATTAACAGTTGCTGTATCAGGTAGTAGTATATGAATGATTTTTATTTTCTTCTTGATATTTGCTGTGTTTTCCAGATTTTCTGTAATGAACGTGCTATTTTTAATATGAAAAACAATAAATATCTTTAAATTGTCTAGAAATATTTTCTCCTTTTGAAATATAACTTTGATAAACATATAAATAGAAAACTTTGATCATTCAGTAAAAATTGTATATCAGTATCTCTGCATCTGTACTTGTGTGACCCTAAGTTGAACATGAACCCTAAAATTTTGACCAAGAAACTTAGAAAGAAAGGAAGTAAAATAGACTTGATTTTGAAGCCTGTGAGACAATCTCAGTGCACTTGGAGCTCTTTGACCCATGGGCTCTGCCTTCTGCATATTTTGTTCTTTCTGCTCGTTTAGGCAGGAAGTGCTGGCAGAAAGAACTTGAGAACTGTGGCAGTCTTTAATGTGTGGCTGGTGGTTGGAAGAATTCCTTCCAAGCCTCTGTTACAGTCAGTGTTGCCATGGCTGAGATAGAGACTGGTTCTGGAGCGGATTCTTTAATCAGCTACCTTCTTCCTTCCCCTTCTCTGGGCTTGGCCAGGGCTTGGAGGAACACATCCTTATAAGGGTATAGGAGAAGGCTTTGTGAGAAACAGTAGAATTGGAGTTTACACTCAAAGGAAGAAAGAAGTGGAGAGAACATTCAAGCTGTGAGGACAAGTTCATGTGCAAATAGGGTGACCAAGGACTAAGCACAGACTTGAAATAGTCAGATGCAGGATTTCCCCTTGAATTTTCATAGTTAATTTCCCTTACTGGCGAAGTTTGCCATACAAAGATTTCCACTGTATTCCTCTTCTGTTTATGTGACAGTGGATTGAGGGTTAATTAGTAAAGCTTGCTCCTTAGCTTTGCAACCCACACAACATATGTCCTTAGGGATCTTTGTATGTACATCATGCTTTTCTCTAGAGGGATTCTTTTCCTTTATGTTCTTTTTATTTATTACTTTCATTTTGCTCTTATGTCTTTTAAATGTTTTCTGTTTTAAAATGAACACATTGTACTGCCTATTGTTCATTGCTTTCTCTATACAGAAACTTGTTGAAAATGATTTATCCTTGCTAAATTTGTTTGGTTGTGGTTTTAATTTTTCTTGGGGCCTTTTGTTTATTCACTTGAAAGGCAGGCCTTTATTTGAACTGTTCTTTGTTAAAAGGTATTTGAAATTAGAAACATTACCCTAGGAAATATTATGCTAGTGGTCCTTGAACTTTACTGTGTGTAAAAATGACTTTGGAATTTTGGGGGAGTCTCCCTACTGAATCAGATGTCCTGGGAGATGGGGCAGAGGTGTATGTATGCTTAACAAGCCCACTAGGTGATTCTGATGTGTAAACAGAGTTTGAGAATCATTGCAACATTCACTTCCTTAAGTTATTTGCAGTTTTGTTTTAAATAACTGAAAATTTAATTAGAATTAGTATTCTGTAAATTGGTTCAAAAATAACCACTGTAAAAATCACTTAAATGATACTATGGTTGTTTATATACTTGAAGTGACATTTATATACTTGAAAATATTTTGAATCTACACTAATAAAATTTATTCTAGAACTACTATAATTTAAACAATTCTGATGCAGGAATAGATTAAAGGACAAAAAATAGAATTTATATATGCTCATGCATATGAAAATTTACATGATAAAGATTGTCTATTAAACCATTTGGCTTACTAGATTAGTTAATAAATAGTTTAAAAACAGAGCTGGATGAGTAATGATTTCTTATGCTGAAAGAATCCATTGCTACCAGCTGACTCAAAGATTTAAAACCATGAAAGTTCCAGAAGAAAGTACAGATGAATTATTTGTATAAACTTAAAATGGGGAAGACCTTTCTAAGCATGATAGTAAGTCAGAAAGCCATCATAGAAAAGATGGAGAAATTTCAGATCATAAAGGTTAAAATTTCTATATAGTAAAAACAAAAATATAAATAAAATTGAACCCAAACTAAAAAGGTAAAAATATCAAGCAGGGGATGCATTTGCCAAACCTGGGACAAAGAGAAGGCTTCTTTTAATTTCCTCAGTCTATACATTGCTTAACAATGGCTGGGTTGCAGGTGGTTTACAGATCGGTGGGAAAATTATTTACAGGCAGACAAATGTGTACACAATTATAAATTCTCATTTTGGCAGGGAATGCAAACATGGAAACTAGGTGTTTCCTCAGGGCAGTTGTGGGACAAAATCGTGATGTGGCCCTTGGTGTCCCACCAGTCTACACAGTGGCTGTTGACCCTCTCCATGCAAATCAGTACCCCCAGAGACAAGACAACAGCCAAATTCCAGCTGCATTGGAGCTACACTCCTGCCCTTTTTGTAGTGGGGCTGGTACCACACATCTGGAAGAACTCAACCAAACCATCTTTGCTTTTCCTCTGAAGGTAATATTTGTAAACACGGGGCCTTCCTGGGTTCTGAACATCAGAACCCAGGGTCAGCATCAGCACAGGCTCATTTCATCAGGAAGGAGGAAACAGAGCCAGTGCCTAGGTGTCCCCAAGCCACAGCTCTGTCTCCAGCTCTCCTGAGCCCTGGAGGGCAGTTTCCCACCCAAGAGCCTGATACATGCAAACCAATAATACAAGGACAAAAGACAGAATAAGAAAACTGTCAAAAGACATGAATTTACAATTCACAGAGAAAGAAATCAGGTATCTGGTGTGTTAAATGTCTAACCTCAGGAATAATTAAAAAAATAAAATTAAAACCAATAATGTCATGTTTTTCACTTAATCACGTTAACCAGGATGAGTAAGTTCCATGGCAGGTAAGGTTGTCAAGGGTGTGGAGGAACAGACCCCACATATGAACGTTACTGCTGGAAGTACACGTTGGTGCAACCCGTTTGGAAGCTGTTCGCAGTTACGTACGAGATTTTTAATTGTGCATGCTCTTTGATCCAGCAATTTTACTTCTAGAAATTTTCCTTAAAAATGTTTTCGCTAATTTTATAATCGATAAAAGCAGAATTGGAACAGGTGGCTCTGGTTTATGACCAAGACAACTTAATAGTGTTCTACCTCTGATTTAGACAGACTGATCCATCCTGTCACAGACATGACTGTACTCGACCCAGGAGAGCCTGCTCCACACAGCAGGGCAGAGAATGTGGACCTCCTGTAGGAAGGTTGACTTCCAGAGAGACCCACAAGGGGCTGAGACAGTCATATGCAGTTTGCCTCATGGGAATGAGGGAGTAGGAATGGGAAGAAAGGCCCCTCAAATCAATCTAATTATCAGCATTTCTCAAAGTGTGGTCCAGGGATTCTTGGCGGAATCCTTTCAAGGAGTCCATAAGGTCAAAACTATTTTCATGATACCAGTATTGATGAAATTGGTGATAATATTAACAGATGTAATTAAAAAAAATTGAGATACAGTTGATATACAATATATGTTATATATATGTTACATATAAATAGATTAACAATTTTAAAGGTTGTACTCCATTTATAGTTATTATAAAATATTGGCTGTATTCCCTGTGCTGTATAATATATCCTTGTAGCTTATTTATTTTATACATGATAGATTGTACCTCTTTATCCCCTACCCCCATGTCCTTCCTCCTCCCCACTGGTAACCACTAGTTTGTTCTCTATGAGTCCTTTTTGCTGTAATCACTAGTTTGTTTTATTTGTTAGATTCCACGTTTAAGTGATATACAGTATGTCTTTCTCTGTCTGTCTTATTTCACTTAGCACAATACCCTCCAAGGCCATCCATGTTGTTGCAAATGGCAAGTTTTATTCTTTTTTATGGTTGAGTATTCTATTGTATATTATACCACAGTTTCTTTATCCAGTCATCTATTGATGGACACTTAGGTTGCTTCCGTATCTTGGCAATTATAAATAATGCTACATGAACACTGGGGTGCATATATCTTTTTGAATTAGTGTTTTCATTTTGTTTTGTTTTTCTTCATTTCAGATATATACCCAGGAGTAGAATTGCTCTATCGTGTGATAGTTCTATTTTAGCTTTTTGAGAAACCTTCATACTGTTTTCCACAGTGGCTGCACCAGTTTACGTTCCTACCAACATATCCAAGGGTTCCGATTTCTCCACATCCATGCCAACATTTGTTATTTGTGTTCTTTTTGATGATAGCCATTCTGGCAGGTGTGAGGTGACATCTTATTGTGGTTTTAATTTGCATTTCTTTGATGATTAATGATGTTGAGTATCTTTTCACGTGTCTATTGGCCATCTGAATGTCCTCTTTGGAAGAATGTCTAGTCAGGTCTTCTGCCCATTTTTTAATCAGCCTGTTTGTTTTTTTGATAGTAAGCTGTATAAGCTGTTTGTGTGTTTTGGAAATTAGTCCCTTATTGGTCATATCATTTGCAAATATTTTCTCCCATTCAGTAGGTTGTCTTTTTGTTTTGTTGACGACTTCCTTTGCTGTGCAATAGCTTTTAAGCCTAATTAGGTCCCATTTGTGTATTTTTGCTTTTTTCCCTTTGCTATAGGAGACAGATTAAAAAAATATTACTACAATTTATGTCAGAGTGTTTTGCCTATGTTTTCATCTAGGAGTTTGTGTTTTCAGTCTTATACTTAAGTCTTTTTTTTGAGTTTATTTTTGAATATGGTGTTAGGAATATTCTAATTTCATTCTTTCAGATGCAGCTGTCCAGTTTTCCCAGCACCACTTACTGAAGAGACTTTTCTCCATTGTATATTCTTGCCTCCTTTGTCATAGGTTAATTGGCCATAAGTCTGGATTTATTTCTGGGCTCTCTATTCTGTTCCATTGATCTATGTGTCTGTTTTTGTGCCAGTACCATACTATTTTGATGACCAGCTTTGTAGTATAGTCTGAAGTCAGGGAGTGTGATTCCTCTGGCTCTGTTCTTTTTTTCTCAAGATTGTTTTAGCTATTCAGGGTCTTCTGTGTTTCCATTCCAATTTTAGAATTATCCATTCTAGTTTCTGTGAAAAATGTTGTTGGTATTTTGATAGGGATTGCATTGACTCTTTAGATTGCTGTATGTAGTATGGTCATCTTAATATTAATTCTTCCAGTCCATGAGCACAGTATATCTTTCCATCTGTTTGTATCATCTTCAGTTTCTTTCATCAGTGTCTTACAGTTTTTTGAGTATGGTTCTTTTACCTCCTTAGTAGGTTTATTCCTAGGTATTTTATTCATTTTGATGCAGTGATAAATGGGATTGTTTCCTTAATTTCTCTTTCTGATAGTTCATTGTTAGTGTATAGAAATGCAGCAGATTTTTGTATATTAATTTCATATCCTGCCGCTTTACTGGATTCATTGATGAGCTCTAGTAGTTTTACTTCTTCCTTTCCAATTTTGATTCCTTTTATTCCTTTTTCTTGTCTTACTGCCGTGGCTAGGACTTCCAATACTGTGTTGAATGAAAGTGGCGAGAGTGGGTATCCTTGTTTTTGTTCCTTAAAGGAAATGCAAAACATCCTCAGGAAAATATTTGCAAGCCAAATCCAATCATACATTAAGTTTTCTAGTGGCATCTTCAGGATTTTCTATGTGTAGTGTATCATCTGCTATGTAACTTTTAAGTACAGTGTAAAGGATACATAAATATTTGCCAGTGTGCCAAATTCAAGTTTTGCTTTTTGCAACTTTCTTGAATTTTTTTCTGAATATTTTCAATCTGCAGTTGGTTGCATCTGCAGATGTGGAACCCGCAGGTATGGAGGGGTGACTGTAACTTTGTCTTTTTGTTCATATTGTGTCTCCAGGGCCTAGAACAGAGTCTGACACATGGTAGGCTATTAATAAGTATTTAATTGAATAAAATAGTGAAAACCACTCAGAATAAAAATGACTTATTGTCCTAATTTTCAAACAGTATTGCTTTTTTGTCTTGATGGAGAATAGGAAATGAACAATATTTCATCAGCCACTGAATACTACAAAGAGGTTTTGAAACAGGATAGTACTCACGTGGAAGCCATTGCGTGCATTGGAAGCAACCACTTTTACTCTGATCAGCCAGAAATAGCTCTCCGGTTTTACAGGTGCGCTTTGCATTCAATTTGTAGATCTGCTTTCCTATTAAATATTGGTGAAACAATAATAATGATGGAATTAAAATACAGAGCAACAATGTATAGGCCATGTCTATATGAGAGTAGAAATTCAAGCTTCCAGATGTTTTATGAATGTTAGAGCTATATGTAATAATTTGGAAATGCATGAGTATTTGGCATCTTGCAGAAACACACCTGGATAATTGCCTGAGTTTTTAACACAGTGTCAGTCTATGAATTAGCCATCCTGTCATCAGTCAATAATAAGAGTTACTAGAAGCACTTCCCCATTACTGCCTCCATTACTTCCGCTGTATGTAATATAAAGACCCTGAGGGTAAAATAGTAATGTGATTTGTAAGGAGCGGTGGATCCCAGGATCCCCATTTTGTGATGTATTGTCAATTCTTGTCCAAATATTTTTTTCAAAATCTAAATAAATTATGTTCACTTGTTCTCTTCTGAGCACATACTTATTTTATCCTATAGGTGATTTTAAAATTATGATTTCCTCCTCAGCCCTTGGGTAATACACAGGGAGATAACTGGCAGCTGACAACAGTTCTTTCCAAATATACTCTGGAGGCATAAAACCTAATAATATGAATGCTAGCCTGTGCACATACAGCTGACTCTACTCCTCCACTCCCAGCGTGGGACATGGTTTTCTCAGGGCAGCTGGGGTGGACGTTCGTTTGTTTATTTGAACCCTCTTATCCTTTGGGATTAATGATGCATGGAAGCAAAATGGAGTTCTTGGGCTGCAGCATGAGAGCTAAGTGGACAACATAGGGATCCACTGATGATCTTGTCTTCCTGGGTGGGAGCTCCTGGGAGGTCACTAGATGCAGCTAAACCACAAAATACAAATAACCAAAAACAGGATCCAACTCAGCTGAAAACTTGGAGGTAAGTGCTGAACACAGCCCTCAAATTTGATTAGAAGTTCTTAGAAACTTACCTACGAGCCCCAAAGCTTTATGAGTCAAAATATGTGGGCTTTACTTTGCATGATTATTTATTTATTATTTTGATTCTCTAGCAAAGCTTTTAAGGGAAAGAAATGTCACGTAAGTTATTTCTGACCTTGCCTCTGGACGAATTTCCTGAGACCAGTACCATTACAAAAGACATGCTTTTGTATTTACTTTAAGTTTTTTTTCATTTGCTATAATACTTTATATTCTTCGGAGGGTATTAAAAATTCTAAAATGATGGGGAGGGTATAGCTCAAGTGGTAGAGCACGTGCTTAGCATGCACGAGGTCCTGGGTTCAGATCCCAGTACCTTCTCCAAATATAAATACATAAAGAAACCTAATTACCTCCCCCTCATAAAACAAAAACAAAACAAACAAACAAAAAGAAAAACGTGTACTTTAATATGGTTCCAAAAATTCTAAAATGAATTCATTTCTAACTTTGTAAAAAAAAGTGTCTTAATATTTATAAAATAAATGTGTGTGCTTTTTTTCCAAAAGGCGACTCCTGCAGATGGGTGTTTATAACTGCCAGCTTTTTAACAATCTGGGGCTTTGCTGCTTCTATGCCCAGCAGTACGATATGACTCTGAGCTCTTTTGAACGTGCCCTTTCTCTGGCTGAAAATGAAGAGGAGTCAGCTGATGTCTGGTACAACTTGGGGCATGTAGCTGTGGTATGTTGCTTCTGTAATATAATTTCTCTTCTAGAAAAGGTAGCCACACATCCGTTTGAAGAAATTTTCAGGTATTGGAAATCCAGGTTTGCTTATTGTCTCATGTCTCAATTTAGAGTTTCCTAGGAGTCACCCAACTCATATTCTGTTCCCAGGTTAAACCCTCTGACACACAGTTCAGACTTGACCCCTGTGGCAATGCTGGTTGCTTTTTCTATGGTAGCAGAGATTTCTGTGAGGAAAGGAGGATGGAGATGGCGGGAGGAAGTGAATGGATTTGCATGTGCGAGTTTGTGCTTTTCTTCTGTAGGGAATAGGAGATACGAACCTGGCCCATCAGTGCTTCAGGCTGGCTCTGGTGAACAACAACAATCACGCTGAGGCCTACAACAACCTGGCCGTGCTGGAGATGCGCAGGGGCCACGTGGAACAGGTCAGTGAACTACTGGGGTACCTCAAAGGAAAGCTGTGACGCGCAGCTGTCTTTCCACGTTACAATTTAAAAATGAGCCCTAGAGTCTGACTGGCCTGTGTTTGAACCCCAGCTCTGTCACATATTAGTGATGGGACCTCGGGCAATTTACTTAACCATTCAGTATCCAAAATAGAGCACTTGAGTTTATTAGGACAAACCTGTACTCCCTAGTCTTCCCCATCTTCGTGATCTGTTCCACCATTCACAACCCCCTCATCCACCATCTAGCTGCTCCAGCCAAAATCCTAGGAGCCACCCCTGAAACCTCTCCTTCCTTGCCCCACCTGCCCCGTGCCTCCATCATGTCCAGCGAGTCCCGTCCGTTCTACTCCCACATCCTCAGTCTCCACTCCAACCCACCTTGTCCAGACTGCTCTCATCCCTTGTCCGGACGGCTGCAGGAGGCTCCTGGCTATTGTTTCCACTTACATCAGCAAGTGAGCACACCCCGTAATACATCTTCTTCAGAATAGCCGAAAGGATTAAAAAAAAAAAAGATTATTTTATTTCTGCTTTGCTTAGCATCCTCCAAAGGCGTCTCCTTGCCCTTGGAATAAAATTTGGACTTCAGACCTTAGCCTTCAAGGACCCACATAATCTAGCCCCTGGGTCCCTCTCTGACCACATCTTCTGCCACTGCCCCTTCACCGCCACCTGGCAGGTGTGTCAGCAGACTGCTGCTGGGCAGCACCGGTGCTCGCTGTGGGGCCTTTGGAATACACTTCATGCAGGTCCTGCAGTGACTCTTCCTTTTATCATTCAGGCCTTAGTTTAATTACCACCTCCTTACAAAGAGTTTCTTGAACATCAGTCTAAAGGAGCCCTCAGGTGCTACCACATCTCATACTAATTTTTTCCTTCACAATACTTAGCATTGTATCGGATGTTTTCATCCTTCTGTGTAGAATGGAGACTGCTAGCTGCATGAAAGCAGGGACCTTCTCTGCCTTCCAACTGCTACATTTTCAGTGTCAAAAACATTACCTGGCACTTGGTAGGTACTCAGTCAGTGTGGAATGAACGGGTGATAAGTAAAATAGGGTAAAAACAGTACTGACTCGAAGGTGTTCATGTGACGATTAGCAGGTTGTGCATGTAAAGCACTTGGCATGGTAAAAGCACAGTACTGAGCACATGCTAGGTAATAAATTGTATTATTATTGTTATTATTTATGTAACAAGCTTGAAATGCTAAATACAGTCATACAATATTAATGGCAATCAAGATAGATATCATTACATTCTCTGCTTCAGAGATGAAGAAACAGAGACTGAAGAGGGTGAGTCATTAGCCAAGGTCACAGACGTAGTCAGCGGTGTGCCAGGACGTTAACCTCCAACCTGGTCTCCTAAGCACGTTGACAGACTCAACAGAACAAGCAAAGAAACATCACTGGATGTTGCATTTGCTTCATAAAATTTTCCCAAAGTAAGAAAGATGGATTTGTATTTTATAAACAAAAACTAACTACTCTAAAATGGGAGCTTGTCTGTCATGGAACTTTGCCTGTGTCCAGTTGAAGCAAGTGCTTTTTATGATTTTCCCTTTTTCCATGTCGGTGATTCTCTTTCCTTCCAACTTATTGTAGTTTCTCTAGTATATAATTGATTTGAAATGTTTTGTTGAAAGTTTTCATTATTATTAAAAATTATACCTCAATTTTTAAAAAAGAAAATAGAGATTCATAAAACAACAAAAAAAGAATATCCACCATCCTATATAAACCGCTATTCACTTTCCATTTAAAAAAGATATAAGAGTTTGTCCTCTGGGTCAGGCATAGAAGTTCAGCTACAAGTTGAAAGACGATCCAGTGGCTTGGAATGCTGAGTTTGTGGTCTGGATGGTGAGCATACGAGCATCTCATGTCACTCAGTGCTCTTTGCAGTGTATGATCCTTTGAGCCTATAGGGGACAAAAAAAAAAAAAATGATGTGATTTTTGTCTTTGGAGTACTTGAGAGAACAGAAAGCATGTCATTTTCAGTTGCCTTCAGTTGTCATTTTCAGGTCAGCAGTGTAATAAGTGCTTGTTTGCTGTCCTCCAGCACAGAACTTGAGCATTTGATTTTACAGTGATTTTTGGTGGGTTTTGTTGTTGCGTTAGAGGACAGGTAATTAGAAGCCTACTAAATCAATCAACAGCAGGGAAAACTAGATTAATAAGATTATTTTTTAGCATTGAGAGGATTATATTTTGAGTTGTATGTCATATTATGAAATATAAACTTTGTAAGAACAGTGGTTCTTATGTAACTTTAAATCTACTCTAAGTTTTCAATTGTATCATTTTCTCCATGTTTTGAAGCATTTTATTATTAATAGAACTTTGGCACAAAATAAGTAGTTAATTGTGTATCAGTAAGTCGTATTTCATGAGGAATTAATTCATCTGTATTTATCACAGGGTCATGTTTATTATTCAAGTCCTATCCTGGGTAAAGGATTCTTTTACTCAAAAAAAAAAACCAAAAAACAAAATATAAACACAAATATAATATTAATATATGCCCATATAACTTTGGTTTTTCTCTCCTTTCTTTTCTTTTTTTTCTACACAGGCAAGAGCACTGTTACAAACTGCGTCATCTTTAGCACCCCACATGTATGAGCCACATTTTAATTTTGCAACAATTTCTGATAAGGTATTCTCTTTCTTTACCAATTTATCATCTCATCTGTTTGCTTTTCTTTCTTGGTTTTAAAAAATGTACAGATAAATAAGGAAATTCTAACCATAACTTCCTGAAAGAAATGAGCAATTATGTACACGTCTTTACTTCAAGGGTTTAATACACTTTAAATGTATTTATCACTGAATATTACTTAAACTTAACACCATTCTAGATTGCAGAAGAATTATTTTATGTTTTAAAATATGACATTTAATCATTGAAAACTGACTCATCAACTCCTGGTTTTAGTAATCAGCATTTACAGCAAAGAAATCCTGTATATTATTTGTAGATCATATTGCCACCAAGTCTGGCATGATTAGTAAAAGCTGTTTTAGCTACAAACAATATGGGAGAAATGCAACTGTGGATACTGTGTTACAAGTCAGTTAACATCCAAGAGCTAGAAAGAATCATGTGCCATTTTAAGAAGAGAACAAATAAAGGGTATCTAATAACGTTTACTCGGAAACCGTTCTTTAACAAGGAAGGTGAGTTTTGAAGATAAGAAAAGGGCTAACAGTATTTGCTGTAAAGACTCTTTATAGGCCAAAAGACGTTATAGAAATCACTTTTCATAGCATGAACGGGAAGCTGTTCACCCTCTCATTTCTATTTTGAAAATAAAACAAGCTGTTATTTGTAAGTTGTCATTTCTGAGCACTTGTTAAGTGCTGGCCACTGTTCCAGGTGCTCGCCACATCTCTGATTCTCTCAACAACCCTTACCTTCCTTCCTTACTTTTCATACAACTGATGTGTCAGTTGTTGAGCATCTGCTGTATACCAGGCACTGTTGTAGGCGCAGAGGATGTTAGCAATGAATAAAACAGACAGAAACCTCAACCCCATGCAGCTTACAGTCTAATGGAACCAGGGCTTGGAAGCTTAAAACTCTTCCTTATAGCCCCATGGCAGCAGCAGGTTCAGAATTCGTACCCAGCTCCCGACAGTGCCCATGTATTTTCTATGGCACTGAGACCACAGAGAAGCCTTGATTGCTTTCTTTCAGGACTATTATTACATTTTAATAATATATAATGCAAATGAAATATTTCTTTAAGCAAAAGGCTACACTTCCATTAGAGAATGTACTATGTTAAAAAGAAATGCTGTGATTTAAAAAAAGGAAACTTATGGTTTCAATACATATGCATGTTACCAAAAAACTACCAGGATTGAATGATGTAGATTTTTATTTTTGATGTGCACACACTAAAGAGCTCTCTCTTTTTAGAAATGTGTATATGAATCAAGATACAGTCAGATGGATTCAGATACTGTGTATGTTTTTCTTTGGGACTGGACTTTTAACACAACATTTATTGAAAATCAGAGATACACTTTATAAACTTTTAAAACCAGATATCTTCCCAACATTACCGTGTTGCTAACATAGTAGAAGATCCCAGAGCATGTTATTGTATCTTAAATACAATAGTTTTTACTTGCATTTTCTGTCTGAAAGATAATACCCTAATCAAAATATATCTTTGTCTGTGGTGCGTTACAAATAGTTTAGTACAAAGCTGGCTGTTTTAGCATGCAGACTTCATTCTATTTTTATGATACTATCAGTGACAGGAAAAGAAAACACAGGTTTATGAATTCATAACTAGACAACTGTAATGGAGCAGGAATTACTTACGTAATTGGTTATTTTATTTTTCTCATATTTTTTTCAAGATTGAATTGTAATCTAGGTGAAAAATTTAAAAATCAAAGTGGCACAGCCGAGCAATTTACCTGTTAAAAACCCTTGGGTTTCTACCTTATGCAGATACTATGTCTTAAAAAAAAAAGTTTTTTTCTTCTTCTTCTCTGGTCTTATTCTGGTACGTCTTACAGATTGGAGATCTACAGAGAAGCTACGTTGCTGCTCAGAAGTCTGAAGCAGCATTTCCAGATCACGTGGATACTCAACACTTAATTAAGCAGTTAAAGCAGCATTTCGCTGTGCTCTGATTTTTCCTTAGACTGAATGTATTCTTATGCAAGGACATTAGACAAGGGGAAAAGGAGGATGTATATATGTGTGTGTAATACAAACCTGTGCTTGATATTAGTGAAGGTGACGTACGGGAATTTAAACCAGAATGTGTAATGAAAACTTTATAATAATAAATTTATAAAATAGTATAGAAGATAAGTATTTGTAAGCAGATCATGAAATCTCCCACATCATACAGTAGATGTTTATAATATTTACAAAACATTTTCATGAATTTCCTCAAATTTTTATAAATGCACATTTTTAATGTACTTTAGCTGGCCATTAGCTGTCATATCGCTTAAGAGGTCTTAAATCTGCCTTTAAAATTGCGCTTTCATGGCTAAAAGTGTATATACTTATCCTAGGTGGAGGCTTTATTTAAAAATTGTATTTAAACTATTTTTTATCAAATGCTTTGTGAGACACTCTACATTTTCTTATATATTATGCTTTAAAATAAATAAGTATAAACCATTCTGTTATTTTTCATGAGTTTTTATTTCAGTCTTCTCAGTTAAAACTAGACTTTTCAGAAGTCTTGTAATCTTAGAAATCAAGTCATTAATCTAATTTTATTTGAAATGATGTACCATCAATTTTGCTCTTTCCTGAGAAGCTATTTATGGGATATCATATTGTTAACATAAGAATATCAGGATTAGGAATGGAGCCACGGGCCAGAAGTCCCGCCTGCGGTCAGCCCCGAGAAGGTTGGACTGGATCCCAATACCGTGCATTGTAAAGCCCTCTCCAGTACTCAGTGGAACTTCCACTGAAGTGTTCATACAAGAAAATGTGTTAAAGGGACAGGGCCACTCAGATTCTTATTTTGGGCCTTGGAATCTGTCTATGTTCCTTTCCTTTTTTTTTTTTAACTTCATGAAAACTATTTTACAGGTACTTATTTGTTTCTGTTCACATTTATGTAAATAGTACCACTTAGTTGATGGAACACAAAAAATGAGAATTCAAGGAATAGATTGTTAGAGGCTGGAAGTAACTTCAGAGAATACGTGGATGTGGATAAATCTCTTCATGGGACAGAAGGCGGCCAGGCCCAGAATCACACTGCTGGTTGGTGTGACTGGAACCACGATCTTGTTCCTACATTTCACTTCAGGCTTGAACTTTACCCCCGACCCAGGCACCTCCCTCCGCTTCTCCGTGATATCTTAGTGCTTGTTTAGCTTGTGAGAATTTCCTCAAGCACTATCAAATTTCCTAACACTGTATTCAGTATTCAGGTTCAAATTTTATATTGTGAACCATTTGCTGAGTTAATTTAAACTAAGAACTAATTATAATGGCTAGCATCTACTGAGGATGTATGTACCCAGCAGTGTTATAAGCACTTGATACGGATTAATTCATTTAATTTCCATTGCAGTTCTATGAATTGCTATTATTCCCATTTTACTTATGAAAAAAATGAGGCACGGAGCAGTCAAGTAACTTGCCCATGGTTATAAGGCTAGTAAGTGGCAGAGCTGGGATTCAAATGCACATTCAACATAGTGGTTAAGAGCATATACCCAGGAGCCAAGTGCACATTGTTCATAAAGAAATGGATATGAGGATGACAGCAGATTTGTCTGTGGCCCTCGAGTATGTGTTCTTAACTAAAATGTCAAATTCACTTTTAGTGTTTTCACCTGTAAATAAAGCTACTATTGTTTAAGAGGAATGTTATATGCATTAGTAAAATTGAAAAATAAGGGAATATTAACACAGCAAAAAATAAATGAGTCAGTATTCCTAAGATGTATGGAGAGATTTTTGTCTTGAATTTATATTAATTCAATGTGAAGACCAATGCAAAGAATGAGTCAGGATGGCTAAGGGCAGAAGGATGACATAACATAACATAGTACATCAGGAGCTACGTGCATCTTTGTAACAAGTTGATTCCTGGACTGCTTAACTTCTGGCCTCTGTGCCAACACTTCTAATAAGGAAGGTTAACGATTGTCTTCTACCGTGGTTAAAAAGTGTTCAACCCACATACAAATTGTTCAGCCAAAAGTAACATTAGTGAGCTTCCAACTGATGAAAATGAGATAGGGCAAGAAGGCTGCCTGCACTGAGTAATTGCCAAGGTTGGACGTTCTTCCTTTCCAAATGTGTCATGTCTGAACCAGGTCCCTGTGGTACTTAGTGTTCTGTTACATTTCTGAATAGTGTTTCCCAGAATCAGAGTACCCATCAGGATATAATTTATGGCCTAGAGAGAGAGAGAAAAATTAGTAAAGATAACACATTACTTACTATACTTCTAATGTAGTTTCCACCACGAACTCTTTATTATTATGGGGAATTTCTATCAAGGGCTGTCAGCTGGGATTGTGTTTAAGCATTCAGAAAAACAACAAAGATTTTAGAAATACTCCAGGAAGTCTCAACCTTGGAAAATAATGAGCCCAGAAATTGAGTTTAGGTCAAAGGCCATTACTGGATAGTTTTAAATTCTAGGGAGTAGGTAAATTGGAATGTTCCATGGATACATTCCAGAGTTCCAGAAAGGTTACTTAGGCTCAGATGCTGGGGGCGGGGGGAGTTATTTATCAATTTGAAAATAACTGCAGTTTTACATCCTTCAATAGATGACATTAGTCCTAGTTGAGCTGGCTGAGATTGTGACATTTTTGAGAGATGCTGTCATTTTACTTCCTTGATAGTAAAGCCAAATTCTTAAGATTAAAGAATAAGGATTAAATAAAGATCACATTACAATCCTCGGGGAGTATATTTCTTGCAATATGATCCTTTCTCTTAACCTGAATCCTGACTAATAAAGAGTAAATTGTTGGTAAAATGTAAATGATGGAAACTTTTGGAGAAAACAACCACATTATCTTAGAGAAGAAAAGGTCAGATCTAGACAGATAATTAGGAAGAAAGAGTGTTCCTGTTTTAAATCATAGAAGGCAGACCTTCTTCCTGTGTTTGAAACTCGAGTTTCTATGGGCACCAGCACTTTTATTACTGTTCACCTGCCCCACGTCTGCTCTGATCTAATAGCTTCCATTTCTTCCTCTCTCCTGGATTGTCTTTTTAAAAAACCAGTCCCTTTAAACCTTCCCCTTTCTAGTACTAGCCTATCTCCTTTGTCACAACATCTTGAAAGGGTAGGTGATGTTTGTTACTCGTCATCTTCCACTTCTTTCTTGATGCTCTTCAATCTGACTTCAACTCCCACCACTACTCAGCTGCTCTCACTAGGCCACTAATGATCCCAATAAGCAAATCCAGAGGGTTTTTTTTTAATATAACAGCTTTTTAAAGATACTATTTATATACCACACAATTCTCACTTTTAAAGTGTACCATTTGATTGTTTTTAATATGTTCACGGTTAGGCAGCCATCACTATAATCAATTTTATTTGCTTAATTATTTATTTTTATTGAAGTATAGTCAGTTACAATGTGTCAATTTCTGGTGCACAGCACAATGTCCCAGCCATACATCTATATACATATATTTGTTTTCATATTGTTTTTCATTAGAGATTATTACACGAAACTGAATATAGAAGAAATTTATTTTTTATCTATTTTATATATAGTAGTTACTATTTGCAAATCTTGAACTCCCAAATTTATCCCTCCACCCCCTTTCCCCCAGTAACCATAAGATTTTTTTAGTATGTCTGCAAGTCTGTTTCTGTTTTGTAGATGAGTTCGTTAGTGTCTTCTTTCTTTTTTTAGATTCCACATATGAGTGATACCATATGGTATTTTTCTAATATAATCAATTTAAAAACGCTTTTGCTATCCCCAATAGAAATGTCATACCCATTAGCAGAATTTGTTAAATCTGTAGATTGATTTGGGGACTGTTGCCATCTTAACAACGTGAAGTCTGGTCCCTGAACATGGGATGTCTCAGTGGTTAGTTTTTAGTCTTTATCTCACTTGACCTCTCTCAGCATTTGTCCTGACCACATTCTTAAAACTCTTCTCCTTTGACTTCTGTAGTGCCATCCCTTTTCTGAGTTCTCCTATTTTTTAGAGCACCCCTCAGTCTCATAAAAGACTCCAAATTGCCCAATGGTTTCATGCCTTGTCTTCTACTTGTCCTTTAAATCTTGTTCTTCAGGGTCCCATTCCCCACCCTTTAAATTTTTCACTTTTTGCTCTTCCTTAGAGTGCATTCTCTCAAAGTACATTCAACTACCACACACTTGCTAGTGATTCCAAGTTTATATTTTAGATTCTATCTTCTCTCCTGACTCTATATCCTTATTTCCAACTTTCAGCTGGAATCTCCACTTGGATAGCTCAGAGCCACCTCAAATTCAAAGTAAAAGAAGTACTCATCAGTAGCTTCTCCAAATCTATTTCTCTTCCTGTATATTCCATCTCAGGGATAAGGACTTTGGCCCTGAGGTGCTCAGAGTCTAGATGGGACATGAAAATATAGATATTCTCCAAAATGAAACAGAAAAAACACTAAAAGAAATGAATAAAGCATAAGTGAGTTCAGGGACTACTCTAAGCAGGAGTCCTCTAAGGAGGGGAGGGGACAAAAAATATTTCAAGAAATAATGAGTGAAATATTTCCAAATCTGATGAAAACTATAAATCCACAAACCCAAGAAATGGGATGAACTGCATGAACAAGAAACATGGAGAAAATTACATTAAGGCACATCAAAATCAAATTGTTCAATACCAGTGATAAAGAGTAAATCTTCAACCCACACCAGGTCTGTAAGCATCTCAGTGGAGGGGTTGCAAGGGGTCCCCATCCCCCAGTGCTCACTTCCTGCTTTCTACAGCCATTGAGCAGAAGCAAGCGAAGTGAAATTTCCTAAGAACCTGGAGGATTCTCCACTCCCATCATCTTGGAGACCCTAGTCATGATGTGGATGAAGAGCCACCTGCAAGATGGACACGAGTGACAAGCTACACTGTGAACCCGAGCACTCCATGCCGGTGCCACCAGCCCATGGGTCTTTGAGGGGACACTCCAATTGGACTGCCAAATTCCCCAGTTTTCCCTGGGATATTACAGAAAATTATTTGTATGATTAATGAAAACAAAACACACCTCATGGCAAAAAAAAAAAAAAGTAAATCTTCAAAGCAGCTGGGGAAAAAAAGACTACTGATAAAGGAATGGATATAAAGCAGATTTCTTGTTGGAAACAGTGAAAGCAAGAGGGCAGTGGAGAAACATCTCTAAAGAACTGAAAGTCAACCTAGAATTCTACACCTAGTGATGACATCTTCAAGAATAAAAACAAAATGAAGATTTTTGGACAGCATTATAAGGAAATAGACTTTTCAGAGAGAAGGGAAATAATCCCTCATAGAGATGAATCAACACACAGTAATGAAGAACACCAAAAATGGTAACTACATGAGTGAAAATATAAGATATTTTATTATTTCTTATTCTTTAAATATTTTTTTCAAACATAATCTACTATTTAAACAAAAATAATAACCACGTGATACGGAGTTTATAACATATACGTAAGTAAAATGTATGATGACAATAGCACAGAAGCTGGGAGAGGAGAAATGGAAATATACAGTGTTAAGCTTTTTATACTATATATGAAGTGATTGAATAGCACTAGAGGACGGGCTGTACTAAGTAAAAGATGTATATACTATAAAGCATTTGTTAAAATAACAAAGGAGTTGTAGCTAATAGGCAAACAAGGGAAACAAAATGGAATCATGAAAATACTTGATTAAAAAGAAGGTCAATATGAACATGGATGCAAAAATGTTCCACAGAATATTAACAAATCAAATTCAACAGTACATTAAAAGAATCATACACCATGATCAAGCAGATTCATTTCAGGGAGGCAAGGTGGTTCAACACCTGCAAATCAGTCAATGTGATACAGCACGTTAACAAAATGAATGATAAAAATCATACGATCATCTCAATAGATGCAGAAAAGCATTTGGCAAAATTCAAAATCCATTGATGATTAAAATACTCTCAATAAAGTATAGAGGGAATGTACCTCAACATAATAAAGGCTGTATATGACAAGTTCACAGCTCTTATCATACTCAATAATGAAAAACTGAAAAATTTTGCTCTAAATGAGGAACAAGACAAGGATGTCCACTCTTACCACTTTCATTCAGCATAGTATTGGGAGTACTAATCAAAGAAGTTAGGCAAGAAAAAGAAACAAAAAACATCCAAGTCAGAAATGAACAAATATAATTGTCTCTATTTGCAGATAACATAATATTACATAGAAAAACCCTAAAGACTCCACAAAAAAACTGTTTGAAATAATAAGTGAATTCAGTAAAGTTACAAGATAGAGTCAATATACAAAAGCCAGTTGTGTTTCTATACACCAATCACAAACTTCAGAGAAATTAAGAAAACAATCCCATTTACAATTTCATTGCAAAGAATAAAATATCTGGGAATAAATTTAACCACCAGGGTGAAAGACCTGTATAATGAAAACCATAAGACATTGATGAAAGCAACTGAAGACAACACAAATAAATGGAAAGATATTCCGCACTTAAGGGTTGTAAGAATTAATATTGTTAAAAATTTCCATACTATTTAAAGCAAACTACAGATTCAATGCAATTCCTGTCAAAATTCAAGTTACATTTTTCACAGAAATAGATAGGACAATACTTTATGTATGGCACCACGAAAGACCCTGAAAAGCTAAAGCAATCTTGAGAAAAAAGAACAAAGCTGGAGGCATCACACTTCCTGATTTCAAACTATATTACAAAGCTATATAAATCAAAATAGTATTGGCATCAAAATAGACACATAGATTAATGAAGCAGAATAGGGAGCGCAGAAGTAAACCTACACCTACAATTAATTTATGACAAAGGAGGCAAGTATATACAATGGGAATGGATGGTTTCTTCAAAAAATGGTACTGGGAAAACTGAACAGCCACATGAAAAAGAAAGAAACTAGACCACTATCTTATACCATGCATAAAAATTAATTCAAAATGTATTAAAGACTTGAATGTAAGACTTGAAACCATAAGACACCTGTAAGAAAATATAGGTGGTAAGATCCTTCATGTAAGTCTTGGCAGTTATTTTTTTTATCTGACATGAAAGGCAAAAGGAACAGGAGCAAAAATTTAAAAAAGGAACTATATCAAACTAAAATGCTTCTGCAGAGCAAAGGAAACCATCAACAAAATGAAAAGACAACTACTGAATGGTAGAAAATAATAGCAAATCATATATCTGATAAAGGGTTAATATCCAAAACATGTAAAGAATTCATACAACTCCAAAGCAGAAAACAAAACAAAACAAAAAAAAACAACCCCCAACAAACCAAAACAATTTGATTGAAAAATGAGCAGAGGATCTGAATAGACATTTTTCTAAAAAAAAAAAAATAAGTACAGATAGCCAATGGTACATGAAAAAGTGTTCAACATCACTACTAATCATCAGGAAAATGCAGCCCAAACCACAATGATCTACCACCTCACACCTGTTACAGTGGCTGTTATCAAAAAGACAAGACATAACAAGTGTTGGTGAGGATATAGAGAAAAGGGAACCCTCGTGGCACTATTGGTGGGAAGGCAAACTGGGGCAGTGCCTATGGAAAACAGTATGGAGGTTCCTCAAAATGTAAAAATAGAACTATCATATGATCCAGTATTTCCACCTTTGGGTATTCATACAAAGAAAATGAAAACACTAACTCAGAAAGGTATCTGTCCCACCATGTTCACTGGAGCTTATGTACAATAGCCAAGATGTGGAAACATTGTGGCCATTGATGAATTGATGGATCCAGAAGACATGAGATACATATATATACAATTCAGCCATAAAAAGAAGGGAAATCCTGCCATTTTCAAAACATGGATGGACATTATGAGGGCATTATGCTAAGTGAAATAAGTCAGAAAGAGGAAGACAAATACCACATGATCCCACTTATGTGTGGAATCTTAAAAAAAAGAAAAGAAAGAAAAAAAGCTCATAGATACATATTTACAGAGAACAGATTGATGGTTGCCAGAACTGGAAGGTGGTGATGGAGGGTGAAATAGGTAGAGGAGGTCAAAAGGCACAAACTTCTAGTTATAAAATAATAAATCATAGGGATGTAATGTATAGCATGATGATCATACAGTTAATACTGTATTGTATATTTGAAAATTGCTACGGGAGTAGATCTGAAGAGTTCTCATCACAAGAAAAAGATGTAACTGTGAATGATGATGGATGTTACCTAGGCTTATTGTGTTGATCATTTCATAATATATACATATATTGAATTGTCATGTACACCTAAAACTAATATAAGGTTATATGTCAGTTACATCTCAATTAAATTTTTAAAAAGACTTTATGGAAGTTTTATTGTTTTATATTATGTAATGATGGTTCTTTTTTCTTTTTAAAAGGCTATCCTACCAGATCATAGCCTTGCAATTTTTTCTTGTAGGAATTGCTTGGTCATTCTCACAAATCTTAGAGCTATCTACTTCATTGTATTTTTACTTACACTAATTTTTTCTTTTTTCAGGGGAAAATGGGCATAGATAAAACCCATGTATAAGTAGCAATTCTGGGTGCTATCGGCAGAGTAAATAAAGGAAAAATTAGAGAAGTGCATTTTCTTCTGATGAAAAAACTTTGAAAATTATGTGTTGGCTGAGGAAGCTCTAGGCAAGTTATTAATTTCCACAAATTTCAAGAAATATAGGTAGTACTTAAAACAAAATGGAGTTTGTTGAAGTGATGTCTCAGGTATTTGAACCGCTCAGCATTCAGTTCAAACCTACTTTCAGTTCCACCCTTTACATGTCTTCCCTATAGGCCACCTGTGTGGCAGCCAAACATAATTATTAGTTCTCAGAAGGTTCAGCGCACCTTTGAGGTTTTGGGTGTGATTTTTCTGTCAGCCTTAAATACTTTTAACCTCAACCTCTGTATCTTGAAAACTTAGGACCCCTTCAGATCCAGCTCCCTCAGGAATTGCTCCCTAATTAGGTGAAATGAATGTCTCCTACTCTGAATTCCCACAACAATGTACCTGCACCTTCCTGTAGCCTCAAAAAAAACAAAACAAAACAGCAAACAAACAAAAAACCAAAACAAACAAAAAACAGAAAAGAAAGGCAGAAAAGAGGAAAAAAGAAACAAAGAAAAGATGGCACCCATTGAAAACAAATAACATGGTAGATTTAAACCTAATTGCATTGGTAATTGTATTAAATGGGCTTAAACAACAGAAATTTATTTTCTCACAGTTCTGGAGGCTGGGAAGATCAAGATCAAGGTGAGAGCCTGTTTGGTTCCTGGTGAGAGCACTCTTCCTGGTTTGTAGATGGCAGCCTTCCTGCTGCGTCCTCACCTGGCAGAGTTTGGCGTGTCTTCCTCTTCTTATAAGGTCACCAGCTATATTGAGTTAAGGCCCCACTCTCACTTAACTTGAATTACTTAATTACTTTATTATCTTCTATATCTGCAAAGATGGTGACATTGGAAAAATGAATATATCACAATTAAATGTCATTTTTTTTCTTTTACAGATACTTTAAGTGCTAAAAAGTTTAGGAGCTCTATAAAAGTTTTTTTGAAGAAGGATTGAGAACATATGGGAGAAATCACTGGATGAAGGATCAGTAGTTTGCTGACAATCAGGGAGGAGAGATAGGCTATGGAAAGGCATTCCAGGCAAGGCTTTGGGGGCCACTGGGATACGAATTTGGCTGCATGGGAGTCAGACAATAGCAGCAGGAGTGGGCTGGTCATGAGAGCGCAATCTGGAGGCTCAGGAAGGACTGGCATGTAGAAGGTTTTGAATCCCAGGTTAAAACCTTTAAGTTTTACCTGAGGGTTGAAAAGTAAGCAGGTAGTTTTGTAAGAATTGATCTGGACACAACGTTTAGGATCAGTTAAAGAATATAGAGTTGGATATAGATTTTAAATCAAGTTTTCTAGGAAGAGCATGAAAATGAATATATTTGCACTAGGTAATAGATAAAATTTTCTCAACTGCATGGCATATGCAACTGATCAGATAGTTCATGCCATACTTCTGCTTGGTTACCCCCTTTTCTCTTTCCCATCTGTGCTAAAAAGCGTAAAAAATCACCTAGTCACAGCTCATGCAAAGAATACTGAATATCACAGATGGTGCTTCATTAATTACGGTTTGCAACAAATAGTTTTCTTAACAAGCTTTCTGTCTTTTCACAAATGCAGGGCTGGGAGTTATGTAATATTTTTATTTTTCATGAAACAGGAACTTTGGGGAAATGCAAAAACATTAATACTAACTATAGGGTTCTATATTATAATTTTTGTTACAACTAGTGTCTTGGGGAAGACTCTGGTGATGCTGATGTACCTGAAAGTTTGAGAACCACTTTGCTAGAAGGTTTCTTTTCTTTTTTTTTTTTTAAATTGTATTGTTTAATTATTTTATTTTGGCAGAGGGGGAGGTAAATTAAGTTTATTTATTTTTGTAGGAGATACTGGGGATCGAACCCAGGACCTCGTGCATGCTAAGCCTGCGCTCTACCAATTGAGCTATACCCTCCCTCTGCTAGGACGTTTCTAAGAGCATTTTTTAATCTCGAAGTTCCTTAAAAAACACACACTATGAAAGCTCTTTCAGGAAGAAACAGATAACCTAAACAGCCCTATATGTATTAAAGAGTCTACCTGTTCATACAACTCGAATGGGAAATGTCCAATACAGTGCCAGTGGGAGGTGTCTCCGATCCCTTAAAAGAGAGAGAGATCTAGGCCAGCTTTTGAGACTCTCATAAAATACTTGTGAACAGAGGTGGGGAGAAAGGACATCACAATAATAAGTAATTATTATGTATGATGTGACCACTGCTTGCAATCTTTACAACACTACATATTAACTATTATGATTCCCCTTTTCCTGGTGATAACCTCGGAGAAGTCACATAACTTGCCCAAGTTTACTCGGATAGTAAAAGGCAGGAAACAGCTGGTATCCTAGCAAGCTATCTTCTTTCAACCAGTTAAGAACAGATAGGCTGTAAGTTTGGTTTTTTGTGTGTCTATGAGGGATAAATTAGGAGTTTGGGATTAGTTGATACAAACTACTATATATAAAATAGATAAATAAGTTCCTAAAATATAGCAGAGGGAACTCCATTCAAAATCTTGTCATAATCTATAATGAAAAAAGAATATGAAAAAGAATGTATATGTATAATTTAATAAGCTGTACACCAGAAACTAACAAACACTGTAAATCAACTATAGTTCAATTTAAAAAAGAACAGATAAACTAGCAAAAATAGAAGACGAGGTGGTAGCTCCCCACAAGTTGGAGAAATGAGGTGTGGCAGGGAACAAATGGTTCGCAGACAATGAGATGTCTCCCATTAGAATGGGTCCTGACATCTCCATGAATTCTGTGGGTCACAAAGTGCTTTCATGATCTTCTCTGATCCCCTCAGCAACTCTCTGGGGCTAGCAGTCCAGCAATTCATATCCCCATCCTACAGATGGGAAAAACAAAATTCCGAGAGATAAAATGATCCACCTACAGTCACACAGCTGGTAAGAGACAGATGAGGGATTTAACAACAGGTCTCCTATTCCCTGCTGCACCAAGCATTTCCACTCTCCCGACCACGCAGCCTGCTAATAACATAGAGACGAACTGAAAGGCACAGCTGCATGTGTTAAACTTCCCAGGCAAAGGAGAGCTGTGATTAGAAACAGTTACCTGAAATAGTTCTGAGCATGTCTTTAGATACATTATACCGAGTAAGCATGGAAGATGTTCATTGGTCCCAAAGGAAGCAGCGGAAGATCCAAAATGGCTCTGCCAGAAACTAGCTGTGTTTCAAACCCTGCATTCTGAACTGTGCAAGCTTACAGTGGACTTATTTTGGTTTTATAGTCCCTGATAGGGTTTCATTCAGAAAGAGAATGTCTCAAGAACTTTGACTGAAAAGCACCTGTGTTCTTAGTACTGTGCTACGCTCCGATACTGATTTTGTTAACAAGTCCAAGCTCACACCACTCGCCGCACGACAAGCCAATACATTGAGAGAGAAGTTGTTGGGGCAAGGAATAATGACTTTATTTGGAAAGCTAGCAGACTTAGAAGATGTCCTGAAGCTGTAGGCAAATTTCTTAACTCGCAGCAAAAACAATAGAATACAAATGTTACAGTAAAAGAAACAGATCCAATTTGGAGTCATGTTTGCTCTTCCCTATTACAATTTCCCAGAACAAGTCTTCTTAGTTTCATATCCATGAAGCTCATTAGCAAGCAGCTTTTCCAGGTGTTACAGTGACACTCACTAGCAGGAAGGGAGGTGACTGAGCTGAGAAAATCTGAGTCCAGGTCACCGCCAAGAGGTCCACCTTAAGCATGACATTTGAAGTTGGAGCCTCCTGTGTTTTTTCTCTTTAAAATAGTCAGTCACCTGGATCTTGCAATTAACCCCAAAGCAAATCTATATTTGTTTTAATATAAAAATAGTATTTTCCTCACATCTTCACATAAAACAGCTGTTCCAGGACAAAGTTCTAAAATTTAGTCTATAGTTTCCCCAGCAGTACCCACACTCTATACTTTCTATTTCTCAGCTCTTTGTAGAAGAATTAAGTGGTTGAAATTTGCCTTGTTTGGCACCTTCCTCTCCCCACCTCCCCCTCTGGCTCACCCAGCCTCCTTCCCCTGTGATCAGGGCTCAGGGTCCTGTCCTGCCCTGTTCAGCAATGTCTCCTGTTCTGGATTTTTGTGCCCCTTTGCCCAAATTTGCCAGTTCTGTATCTTCTTCCACCAAGATTGTGCCAAATCACTGTCTAATTGGACACTTTTATGTGTCTTTTCCTCCTAAATAAAATATTTGTAGTTTCACATGGGATTTCAGGCATCACAGTGGACTTACATGAGAGATATTTGGGGGCAAGAAGAGATCTGAGGCATAGCTCAGCTCACACCCTGAAAGCAACTGTTATAGGAAAGAACAAATCTGACTTCATATTGAATCTCTTTTACTTTAACCCTTATTTTCTATCTCTTTTGCTACAAATTAAGCAATAAAGGGATGCTGCCTGTAGCTTGATGTATACATAATGACCCAACTCTGGGAATACTGCCTCCCATGCCTGAGTGTTAAGCTAAAATACCTTTGTTCAGCTCACAGGAAACATCCTGACCAGGCTCACCTGTAAATGGCTGCAGGAAAGAGGAAATGAACACACCCCCTCCAGAGTCGGGCTGGAACCAGGAAACATTTGCAACAACTTATTGCCTTTTTTACTTTACCTCCTCACCTCCCCCTCTTTGTTCTATAAAAGAAACTAGTATCCAAACCTGGGCAAGATGGTTCTTTGGGACACTAGTCCACCATCTTTTCCATCTGCTTTCTATTCCTTGCCCCGACAACTCATCTCTCTATTGGCCTGTCATGTGAAGTGCAGTATGAGCTTGGAGTCAGTAGTAAAACCACCTTGGCAGGGACACTGCTCTTGCACATCCCAAAACCATGGGAGCAGCTGATGAAATTATAGCAGAAAGCCAGAAAGTTTTACATCCTAGTTATTTAAATAGCTTTCCTGGGTTTTCACCATAGTATTGCTTGGAGTTGTACTTGGTGGCATTTAATTTTCAAATCTGATGGACGTATATGACAACAATGACAGCAGGATTCAAAGAAAGGTTGGTCCGCACCCAACCTGGTTTCCAGATTCCCAGGGGACCAGGAAATGATGGTGGCACTTGGTTTATCCCTCGGGTAAACCATTGCTCATTGAGATTTGAGTCTGTTTCTAGCATGTCCTGTTAAAATTCTCAGGACCTACTCTCCTATGAGTAAAAGTGTTAATTACAGTTTCAAAGCTGTAAAAAGCAACGCAATGTTTTTGGAAAGCAGTGGGAGGATGAATAAGTGTTTGGACACACTTTCTGTGCTAGCTTCACTCACACATCCATTTCTGCCCACGTGGTGCCATGCAGATTACACCTTCGGGGTTCTGTGGGGTGGTTTCTTTGCACATCCATGTGTATGTGTGTGTATGTAGGTGTATATATGGTGGAGGACATCAAATTCTTTTTTTTTTATTACAAGTTAATCTCATCCTGAGAGTTGAGATGTAGATGCCATTTGGGAAATTGAAATCTTCTATTTGCTTTTAATATAGAGACAATCCTTATGGTCATGGGAACTCAGTAGGCATACTGTTATGGTGCCATGACCCCTCTTGGAGGTATCTGCGCCCTATCCACAGACACCTACCCCTCCTGCCACAGCTGGTGGGACGAGGAGGAGCAATTTCATTGGCTAGCTCTCTCGCATGGGGTGTGAACTAAAGGGCAGTGAAGAGTTAGGGTTGCCGAGGAGGAGAGTCAGAGAAAGTTCTCTTTAGCATCCGTCTACTGATCTGGAAAATTCATAATCTCTTTTTGTGTCTTTTTAGTAGTTATTCTTAATATTAAGAGGCATACTTAATTTAAGTCTATTTTAAATTTAACATTTCCACCCTTTGCCTGCGTAATTCAAAACCCTCCAACCTTACATGGTAACATATTACAAGTACTTTAATCTCACCTTGTATCTATAACTCTCAAAAGAGTCATTTTTTACTATTATTGCTATTGCTTGTTTAGATATACCTATGTGATGATCAGTTTCTTTGTTCACAGTTCTTCTTGTAACTCCTGGCATCTGGTTATAAATTCTCAGGGAGACTTACTATACATTTGGTATGTTTTGCTTGGATGTAAAAATGTATATTCTCTGGGCAAGAGATGTCGGATTTTTTTCCTCTAAAATGTACATCTTTTTTCCTATTCATTTTATTATTCATGATATCTATGTCCTTACTGTCTTCTTTATCTATTAAATTTGTCAGATTCTTGAAAGCATAGTAACTGATAAATAATTTCACAGGGTTTTGATTCGAGCATTAAATAAAATTGTGTATGTATACACACCCAACTTCTAACTCGGTGCTTTTCCACTGAGCCAGTGTGTGCTCAGTCTCTTTCCTTCTCTTTCTCCTCCTTTTATAACAGTCCAAGTCTTTGATGGCCTATGGTGTGATGGACAAAATCTAGAACAATATTGTCTTACCCTAATATAATTTTATTTGGGGAATCTCACAGTGCTGGTAGCTGGAAGTTCAAGATCAGGTTCTCAGCAGGACTATCCTCCCTCTGAAGGCTTGGCCTAGGTGGCCAGCAGCCACTTTGGCTTGTCACTGCCATATTCCAGTCTCTGCCTCCCTGTGTGTATGTATGCTTTCTCTCTTCTTAAAAGGACACCAGTGATTAGGTTTAGGGCCTGTTCTAATACAATATGACCTCATCTGAGCTAATTACATCTCCAAAGACTCTATTTCCAAATTTTTGAGATTCCAGGCGTCAATAATATTTGGAGGATGCTTTAACTCACCACTGGGAATGATGTATACGGGTATAGTGGTCTGATTCTCTGAATGAAGTCTGTTACTTCCAGTCACCTTTGCTGGGGCCATCCCTCCCTGAAAGAGGGTTTTAAGGTCACTTTGAGAGCAAAGGTCTCGGTAGATTGTACACGGTAGAATGCTACTGGGGCCTCCTGGGCCACGACCCGAAAGGTATTCTAATAAAAGAGAGACTGAAGTGCCCTTTTGCAAATTGGAAAAGTGCTGGCTGCACACCCTGCAGGATCTGGAAAAATGAACCTCCTCCTTACTCTTTTTTTCATAGTCTTGATAAAAAAGCTCTGACTCAAAGGAAGAAAACACTACCAGCGGGGGGCCATGTTTGTGATGAAGTCCACACAAGAGTAACAAAAGCCTGCTGGGAGGAATAAGGGCTATTATAAATGTGGCAGAATTAGTGTAGAACTGGGGCCACATCTTCGCGTTGAACACATGGGCTTAAATTCTAGGGCATGAAAGGCCAGTAAAGGAAGGGATGTTAGCAGGCAGTGGGGAAAGATTTATCTTGGGAAGAATATTTAGATGGCAGTTATTTATTCATTCAACAAACCCTTCCTGAAGGCCCACTATATGCCAGGCCCTGTATTAGATTAGGTTTCTCTTCTTCAGTATAACTCAAATACCACATATGACATATTTTCTTATGATTATTTACTCAAAAAATGTAGAAAAGCTCATCTGAGGATGATCTCGTGTTGTTCTAAGCACTGAGTTAACTACAGCGTGGAGTGTTGATGTAAAATAACTAGGCACCGGACTCAGAGTTAAATAGCAAATGTCAGGGTTTGTATGAGGCACAGAGATTCAGACAAGATCAGCATGAAGTACAGGGGAGATTGTACTCAGATCTGCCAACATAAGCTGATTCCTAAGCCAGGTCATATTAGATGTTGTATAAAGGTCAAGAGAAAAGAAACAGTAAGCTTTATCAGATATTCAGGAAAATGTGTTGCTTTTTGGATTTATGTAAAAAAGCAATTGCTAGAAGGAAAAAAGTTGAAACATCTTCTACTAAAACAGTTTTGCACATAAACCTCAGCTGTTGTGGTATGATTTCTTTTATCTCAAAAATGTGACTTTTGATAAAGTGTCCAGGAAGCTCAGAGAGACCAGAGGCTTTCTTTTCTCTCCATAGGCACCAATCCATGTGTTCATTCATTTAGTCACATTTTGGAAGGCCCACCGGGAGCTAGCCGCTAGCTGGTCATGGAGTCACAGCAATCTGAAGCCAGAAGAACTTGTACAGAGTGTTTAATTCTTCCCCTTTATGTCTCAGATGAGGAAATTGCCTATAATGTTGACCGGCCTGGCTTGAGGTTATCAGTGGCCGGGGGAACCGGGTCTTCTGAGTCACATCAAATGCTCTTTCTGCAAGGCCATTGTTATGGGAAGAATGTTTGTGTTCTCCCCAAATTCATATGCTGAAGCCCTAACTTCCAGTATGACGGTATTTGGAAGTAGGGCCTTTGGGAGGTAATTAGATTTGGGTGAAATCATGAGGATGGAGCCCCCATTATGGGATTAGTGCCCTTGTAAGAAGAAGAAGGGAGACCAGATCTCTCTCTCTCTCCCCCATGTGAGGACACAGTGAGAAGGCAGCCCTGTGCAAGCTGTGAAGGGGGCCCTCACCAGGAGTGGAATCTGCTGGCACCTTGATCTTGGCCTTCTCCACTTCAAAAACTCTGAGAAATGCCTGTTCTTTAAGCCACTGGTCTATGATGTTTTACTATAGTAGCCCAAGCTAAGACAGTCTTATTATCCCTTAAAAAATGTGTTTGGTATTTTTTGTTTGTTTTTCGCCAAGGTCCTGGTATCAGCTTACTTTTCTATTATTTTAAGCAACTTCCTTCATCTGACTCCATTTTCTAAAGCAAAACAAAACAAAACAAAAAACCAAAATGGAGTTTGAAGAAGTCAAATCCAAATACTAAAAAGCAAAGAAATGACAAACAAATAAATAAAACCTGAATGACAAAGACATTTGAATCCCTATGAACCTATTTCATCACAGTCAGCATGATAAAACTCTGGTACGACATAATTTGGGTAATTCTGAGAATCTGTAAATGTAAATAATAGTAGTGGAGGATCTCTTAGGTCTTTTTCAACCTGAAATTCTACGATCCCTTTTTTTTTTCTGTTTGAAACCCGGAATTTCATCTATAAGCTATAACTGACCTAAAAGGTTGTTCTTTTTCAAGGGATAATTAGCAACAGATTTAGTTCTGTTCCAACAGTTAATTCAATTCCATTCATTTCTCTGCAGCCCAGTATAACCATATATGCCATGATTTTACATCTTCGACACTAAAATGTGTATGTATATCCCCTTAAGGCAAAGTAACAGAAGTTTTCATAAAATCTATATTACTTTTTATTACAACCAGAGACTTGGAGATATAAAACCTATTTCTTATGCAATTCCAGCATCAAGTTAGGAGACAACTTTCCTTCCACATGAGAATGAGTGTCTTCTCCGCAAAAATCATTATTGCAAGGTTTCTGAAAAAGTGATGTCTGTTTTCAGAGGAACCAGACAAGAATTAATTTATCTTTGTCTACCTGTGTGAATGTTGGATATTCAGGAGTTGGTGATTTTGTGTCAGTTATTCATTCGTAAGTGTTCTAAGTATCCCTGCATAAGGGACTTGAAGATGGAAAAACAGGTCGCGTTTCTGGCCTAAGGTCACACACTTAAGTAGCAGACCCCACTGCGAGCATGCTTTTCCACCCCCAGATCAGCTGGGACTCACTGGCGGTACCGCACCCATGCTGATGGAGCCGAACATTACTCACAGGAACAGCTTTTGGAAGTCCTGGATTCCTTGCAGTGTGGTGTGAAGACCATACTAGAGAAAATCAGCTCAGGGAGAGGGTGCTTGTTAAGAACACAGATCCCTGGACCTTCTGGCCATCCCTCCTGAATCAGATCCCGGGGACGAAAGGTCCCCAGGAAAAAGCGTTTTAGACATGCTCTGTGGCTGATTCGTAAGCTTACAAAGGAGGAGAACTGTTTTCAGAAGGGACATCGACTCATAGCCGAGTTATCACCATAGCAACCAAAGAACCCATCACTTGAACTGTATTCCACATGATTTCCTGTTTACTGTCTTCTACTTTAAATGATAGATAAGAGAGGAAAAAAAAAAACCCACAAAGATCTGGTTGGCAAGTCATCATTTATTCATTAACACAACTTCGAGTCCAGAAACAGCCTGACATGACAACTTTTCTATCTCGGTTATGGTCCCCTCCAGACAATAGAGTGACAGGGTCATGGATCCCTTTCAACAGCCCAGAGATGTGTTCGCCCCAGGGTGGCCTCTTCAGGGACACACCGTCATTCTGCCAGCCTTGCCAACGTGTGACACGGGGGATTGGCCCCCAGGGGATCTGCTGTGTGCTAATTCTATCCCAATCCCTCACCTCGTCAAGCACAAGGACTCATGAATCAGACGGCACATCAGAGAAAGAAATAAAAGGCACTCAGAATAATTCTAGGAGGAGAAGGGGTGGGTCACTTTTAGAACTCCAGTATCAAAACATGAGAAAGGAGGAGAAACAAAGAAAGAGAGACAGAATATGAATTTTCCATCTTCCATTTTTCTGAGATTGTCTGCAATTCACTCCTGACGAAGCAGTTTGGAATAAAGCTCAGGTGATGGGCCTCTGGTTGCCATGGCAATTACTCAGCTGTGTGCAGCGCCCAGTGCCTCTCTGATTTCCCTACAGAAGTGCACACAAGGTGAGCAGAGGATGCAGAGTGCCTGTCCCAGGCTCCTGGGGAGAAGTTGGTCTTGGCCTGGCACGTGACCAAAATGTCTTTACAATTTATCCCATGCCTTAAAATATTAGTGCTTGTGTTGACACAAGATAAAATGAGGCAGGTTGGAGCTTTGGCATGCAGGAAATAGAATTTTAATTTCACATAACCCAACTTAGTTATGATTTCTACCTTTATCCCACAGGGATGGTGGGAAAATGCAATCAGTCTTTTGGGATCACTACATTTTCTTAGGGCAGTATGAAGGTTTGGATGGAGGTTGGTTACATACTGTCAGGTTTGGGGAGGGAACAGCTGGGCACACAGGTTTTCACTGAGACCACCCTCTTTTCTGGCCACATGGCCATCTTCGGTCCTGTACCTCTCTCTGCTGCTCCACTTGCTCTTGGGTGTGCACCTCTCTGAGATGCTGTTTTTGGTCCTCTCTGCGTGGGTGCAGCGCCCAGGCATCCCCCTCATGGGTCTTGAGGCCTGAGTCCACAAGACGAGACGTAGACTTCACTGTCCAGAACTCACCACGCTCTGCTCTCATCACTGTTTTCCAACCCCCTCAAAATATTTTTCTAGTACGTGGGCAGGGAGGAACCCTTCTCCCTTCCAAGTTTCTTCTAAACATTTTGTCTACACCCTATCCTTCCTGTCACTCGGAAGCTTCGAGTTTTAGAAACTCAGGATGACTTTCTCTATTTTCTGCCTGGCTATGCTTCTCCCTTGAGACATTCTTTCATTTATTCAATAAATATTTATTGAGCATCTACTAAATGCCAAGTACTGTTCTAGGCTATGGGGATCTAGTAATGGAAAAAAATGCAGAAAATCTTTGTGATTGTGGGGCTTATTTTTATGTTAAGAAGGGAAGACAGACAATAATCAAGAAATGGAACAAAAAGTATTAGGAGAGGACACATGTGAGGGAAAAACAGAACATGAGAAACGGGATCAGGAGTGTGCAGGGGAGCAGCAGGTTGCAATTTTGAATAGAGAGGATGGGGTAGGTCTGGTGGGGAAGAGGACACCTGAGCACAGACTTAAGGAAGCCTGAGGGAGTCAGCTAAGTGGGTGGCTAGGGGAAGGGTGTTCTGGGCAGAGGAAACGGCTCCAGCAAAGGCCCTAAGGCGGGAACACGCTTGGTATTGTTCAAGGAGCAATAAACACATCAGTATGGCTGGAGGTGAGTAAGCAGGAGAGTAGCACAAGGCGAGGTCACAAAGATGTGTGTGTGTGTCTGTGTGTGTGTGTGTCTGTGTGTTGGGGGGGAGAAACTGACAGATCATTAGGGTCTTGTAAGCCATTGTAAGGACCTTGCTTTTTTTCTAAGTGAGGTAGGGAATCATTGGAAAGTTTGACTGGGAACATAATCTGACTTAGGTTTTGAAAGGATCACTCTGGCTGCTGGGATGAGAAGAGACCGTAAGGGATAAGAGTGAAAACAAGGAGACGTTAGGAAACCACTGCAGAAACCCCGGTGTGAGATGGACCAGGAGGTGACGAGACGATACAACCCTCTTCCACCTCCACCTTTATCTGCCTTTTTTTCTATGTTTACTAAATTTCTTCTTTTCCTCCACTGCTCGGGGCGGCTGTCAAACCCACATTTTATATATAACACATGATAGGTTTTCCAGGAGCTTTGCTTCCTGACAAGCAGAACATCCTTCTGGGGTAATGCAGGCATCCACTGCGCTGCGGCACTTCCGGGTAACATGACTCATACTGAAAAACGCTTTTGCAAATGACCTCAGATTTGATTCACATCATCTAAAACTTTATTAAATCCTGAAGATCATGTCCCATCACCTACTGTACCAATTAAGGCCCCCCTCCCCCACCTTAAAAAAGAGAATTTAACTTTTATGTTCTGTAGCAATTTATCTCTTCTGACTGCTTTATAACAGCCCAGCTTTTACCTCTGGGGGCCTCCTGTGACTTGTGAATTAAACCTCAGCTATTTCCTGGGCATGTATGAGTGTTCACTCCACACAATTACTTGGATATTATTGCTCTGGTTTAAACCGCAGGAATATAGAGAGTATTGGAGAAGGATGGGCTGGCGGCTTACGACATTCCAGCTGCTTTCTATTAACATTCGTTCTGAATACAGGGATTTCTGCTCAGGAGCCATTTATCGTATAGATACAACTGCCATATACTTGGAAAAATGCTTCTCTCTTTATTTTCACTGCTTCAGATTCTTCAAGTAACAATCAAACGATCTCGGGTTTTGTTTTGTTCGTTTTTTGGTTCTGGTCTCTTTGGTGCTGGGCCAGTTGCGGTTCCTGGCTGCAGATAGAAGTAAGTCTGGTTAACTTGGGTGGAAAGTGAACATACCAGAAGGAGGTGAGATAGATCACAGAAATGGAGAGATGACTGGAGAACCAGGCTCCAGGGACAAGCAGGAGCCACGGGGAGGAAAGGGAGGGTCATGGCCAACGCAGTGGGCTGAATGCTCGTGTCCCCCCAAATTCATGTGATGAAATCCCAGTGGTATTTGGAGGTGGGGACTTTGGAGGTAATTAGTTCATGAGGATGGAGCCCTCGTGAATTGAATTAGTTCTCTTACAGAAGAGAGCCCAGCGTGTTCTCTGGCCTTCTTTCTGCCACATAAAGATAAAATCAGAAGTCAGCAGTCTGCCGTCCAGAAGAAGGCTCTCACCAGAACCCAAGCATTTCCTTTGACTCCAACAGCCAGTCAGTTACCAAATCCTATGGATTCTTTAAAATGTCTCCTGGCTTCTCATTTGTCCTTGTTAATTATGCCGTCTTTGTTTAGACCCTATGCATACTGTATTGGATGTGCGTGACTCCTAATTAGTATAGACTCTAGCTTCTCTCTACCCCAGCATATCTTACACGGTGTTTTCCAAGCATTTGTAATGACCTGGCTTTCTAAGAGTGCCTGTAGCAGATCCAACACAAGGACTTCAGCCTGATGTTAAGTACCCTCTTGTTCCATCATCTTAATCTCATGCTCCCATCTCAGTATATTTCCTTTTACCTTTGGTTAGAATCTTGCAATCATCCCTCACTCCCCCAGGAAGGAGTTCCCACTCTTCAGCATGGCAGACAAGGCTTTCTTGACCTTTGCCTGCCTACATGTTTCCTCTTCCCCAAAGCGTCAAGCTGTTTTATTCCTCAGTGCTGACTACATATGCTCTTCTGTTCTCTCAGACTAGAATGTCTGTCCCTGTCTTCTTTCTTTACAAACCTTTGTTTATCCTTTAAGATTTAACCCATTTGTTCAGTCCATAACTATTAAGCACCTCATGGTCTCAGATGAAGTGAGTTGGTCAGACAACATTCCTGCTCATGGCTTTTATTTTCCAGAAGGAAAAGACCAACAGTTACTTGGAAAAAAATAAATGAAGTAACTGCTGATAATAATAAGTACTCTTAAAGGAAAAAAACCCGAGATGTGTTACAGAGCAGAGGGAGAGGGTGGCCATGTACCCGGGTGTTGAGAGAAAGCCCTCTCAGAGAAAGTGACATTTGACCTGAGACCCAAATGAGAGAAGGAACAAGCTATGCAAAGATCAGGGGAGAAGGTCATTCTGGAGAGAGGGAACAGCAAATGCAAAGGCCCTGAGGTAGGAAAAGTTAATGCAGTAGAGGAGCAGAGAGAAGCATGGAGAGGCTGAGGTATAGTGAATGAAGGGGAGAACAGCACAGATGAGGTCAGATAATGGATGTGGATACAGTAATGGGTAATGGATATGGACCAGATCACACTATTTTTTATAGATGATGGGAAAGAGTTTGAATTTTTTGCTTCCTCTATTGAACCTTCCCTGACCTTCTTTCTCTAATTCTTTAAGCACATTATTTGATCCTGAGTGACTCTACCACTGAGCACCCTTAGTTCATCACCCGGCATTCTCATTGCAGCTTTCTTTGTACATCTCTGTTTCCTGTATCCTTAGGAAATGAAACAAACTCTGTTTCTCTGTTTTAAAATGGCAGCAGATTAATGAGAAAATGTAAATAAAAATTGAAAAGGCAATGAGGATTTGCACAGGAAACGTGTGATTCTCTGTGAACACATTATCCATATTTTCAAATCTGGGAATGCTAAAGATCTCCAGATATTGTCCTTCTGAATGTCAAAGGTCTGCTCCACTGGAATGCACCATCCTTAGTATCATCTGGTTGCCTATTTTTCGACTAAGTAGTTAACTCCTTCAAAGGTAAATTTTTTGTATGAAACTGCTTTTCTACATGAACAAACTTCCACAAAGTACTGAACACATTTTTGGTTTCATGAAAAAGTAGGTGCTTATTAAGTCTCTAATTCCATTTTGAAGGTCTTTGCTTACACTGACAGAGAGATTGTGTAAAGATGGGGTATTGTAGACAATTATCAGGGTTTATGAGCATCCACATTTTGGGGGGAAAATCCCATGATATGAATACTTCCCCCCATCAATTTACATAGAAGCCAGGCTTTTTTTTCTCAGCCTCCCTTGCAGCTAAGGTGCAGATGTGTGATCTTGACCTCTCCAATCAGTCACCCACATCACACTTTAAATTGGAAGAAAGAAATATGGGGAACCAGCTGCTTGCCAGAATCTAGTTTTCAGATGACAGGGCAGCGAGGCATCCAGCTACCAAAAACAGAGGAGGGAGAGGGCTGGCATGCTGCACCTGGGCTCGGTGGTGGGAAACGTGGGATTTGTATCCAGTGACAGTGGTGATGTCTTTGCTGGAGCTGCCCCACAGCACGTCTCACATGTTCATGAACTCTCAGCCTGAATCTCCCTCCAGGAATTTCTGTAAGAGACGTCATATCCTTGAATACATCCTGTTTTCTGTGTAAATGGCTAGTACGCCTTCTGTTTTTCTCAACTAAGAACCCCGACTGATGCAGGCAGGGTAGAGGAGGCAGGGAAACTGTCTATGAAATGTAGGGTTGAAAACGAATCAGGAATTAAAAACAAAACCTCTGTGAGTTATAATGTAAGCCGGTGGGGGAGGGTGATAGCTGATTTATAAAAATCCAATTTGCTCACAACCGCTTGGAGAGCAAAACAATTGAATAACGTTGCTGTAAAGCAGAAGGCAGGTATTTGGCAACTAGAAACTTGTAAAGACATTCTGACTATAAGATACCCCAGTGGGACGCTGCATAGACATTTAAAATAAGGCCACTTCTCACTTACACAGCTACTGGCTCGCTGCTTGGTGGTATTATGTCCTTTCCCCATCTGAGCTGTTTTCCTTTCACCCTCAGACCCCAAGCATGTATAATGCCACGGGAGTGTTTCTGCATGGAATTCTTGGCAACTGAAGGGGAGCTTTTGCACTGCTTGGCAGAGCTGGTATTCTTGTGGACAATTCAGGTTTTCTTCACCCGGGCTGTTTTCACACCCTGTTCTTTATTTTAATGTAACCATACTACCAGGTATGATCTAATTCTGCCAGTTGAGTTTCAGGGGTCAATCTAACATCAACCTGAGGCTAAAGCCTGAGCTAGAATTAGTCCTCACTGAACTGTATTCATAACCTTATAAAGGAGGTATTATTTCTCCTGTTTTACAGATGATAAAACTGAGGCTCAGGAAACAGATGTTACTTTTCCCAAGTACTTGAGTTTTGAAATCAGTGTAGCAGATAACTGTCTTAGTCTGTTCGGGGTGCTACAATAAATTAGGATAGACTGGGTGGCTTAAATAACAGAAATTTATTTCTCACAGTTCTGGAGGCTGGAAGTCTGAGATCAGGGTGCCTGCATGCTTGGGTTCTGCTGAAAGCTTCTTCCGGGCTGCAGACTGCTGACTTCTCACTATGTCCTCACACGGCAGAAAGAGAGCAATTAGGGAGCTCTCTGAGGGTCTATCTTATAAGGACACAAATCCCATTCATGAGGGCTCCATCCACATGACCTAACTACCTCCCAAAGGCCCCACCTCCAAATACCATCACATTGGAGGTTAGGATTTCAGTATATGAATTTGAGGGGAACATACATATTCGTCCATAACAGTTACCAGGAGCATCATAAAAACAAATAGAATAAATAGAAAAAAAGAATCAGAGTCTATTGTGCTTCTTAGGGGTCCTATTTCATGAAACTATAACTTTTGTTTTTTATATACATGCAGATGTAAGTACTGGGTAGTGATATGAAATAGTTTTTTTGTGTATGAGTTTCAGTGAAAACTGTTTGAAAGCTAATGAGTTTTGTCCAGTTGCTTCAAAGGAGAAGAGACTGAGTCATGGAAAGATTAGGTAAGGGGGCCCAGATCACTCAGCTTTTCAGAAAAAAAGACAGGACCTGCAGTGAAGTTCCTGTTAGTCTCTCTGTTTTTCTATCCTCCTGTAAAAATGGTCACAATGATCCTGTCTTCTCAACCTCACAGAATCGTTATAGAATTTAAATAAGATCATTTGAAATACTTTAAAAACCAAAAACCATTAAACAAATGGATGATACATATTTTTACCAGTCAGAAGACAGAAGCCACTCTAGGTCTTTAGGTGGGAAGATATTTAACATAGGAGTTGGGTGACAAAGTTATCGGAAGGGCTGGGGGAGAAGAAAGCAGAGAGAGATGATGTTCCCTAGGGTCCAGAAAATGCAGAAGTTGGCTGCTGCCCCAGCAGTGGCCTGGGTCCTGACATTCCCTCTGGTGAACCACTAACGGGCCAGGAAAGGAATGGCGTCCACTTTCCTCCCCACTTCTCACCTTGGTGAGTGCGCCTGGTCAGCAGAACCTAACAGAATATGTCTGTTTTGCTGGGGAGAGCATACAGAGGTGGTTAGGACAATGTTTAATCCAAGTACAATGTTTAATCCAAGTTTTCCCCTCTATACCAGGGCCCTACTAACAAAACCCCAGTGTTTCTCTGGCTCGTGCCCCCTCCACAGTTACGGGGTCTTCAGTCTCTCTAAGATACCCTCTTGGTATTCCCGTGGGTCTCCTGATGTGTTTCCGCATGCTGGTAGACACTCTACTCTTGGGTACCACTTGTCAGCTGATGGGGTCTCATCTAGGGCTTCCTTCAGTGGGAGCTGCCCCAGGGGGTTTTGAGGCTGGTGCTCCTCTGGCTTTCCTGCTGGCTTTGCCACTAAAGGGTCTGGCACCCACTAGACACAGGCGCTGCTGGCCACTGCTGCACCTGCCATCCAGGGTGATGCTGCCACCGGCCACAGGAGCTATCAGTTCCACCCTGATGTGCAGCAGAGGGCGATGACATCAGCTATTAAGGCTGCCTGAGTCCCAGCTGTGCCCCTGCAGGGCACCGCCACCACCACCGCCGTCTACCGAGTCTGAATGCTGTCCTGATGCTAGGTCCCCACCTGGCCCCGCCAGTGCTGTTGGTTCCATCACCACCCTCCGTGGCTGTCCAGAAGCAGCCTTGTGCCCACACCACACTCTGCTACCTTGTCCTGGAGATGGCTGTGTTCATTGCTCCAACTTATTACCGCATATAACTCTGCCCCCATATGACATAGAATTTTTGTTTGAAAAATGTGCTCTCTTGATATTCTTTCTTTTTTCCATTGACTACTCATCTTTCCCTAAAGACTAGACCAAGGGCACCTGGACACAGAACAATATGCCCATTCATTCACTCATTCCTTTGGGCAACAAATATTTATTGAGGCCTGGTATTGCCAGTCCTATTCTAGGCTCTGGAGATAAAGCAGCAAACAAACAAACAAAAACAAACAGAACTTTGGCCCTTGTGGAGCTCAGAGTCAGGTTAGAGGCTGACAATAAAGGCAGATCACAAACAACTGTGTATCGGGGGTGATGAATGTCATATCAGAATAGGGTATATGTATCAGATAGTGGTTGGTGTGAGTGTCTGTGTGTGTGACATTTTAGCAGTGGTTAGGGAAGACCCCCAGGATAAGGTGACATTTGCTCTCTGCCTTTGCTATGGATGGAAGGTCTGTGCCCCGTGCCCCCACCCAGTTCATATATTGAAGCCCTAATCCTTAATGTGATGGTATGTGGAGGTGGGACCTCTGGGGGTTGATTAGGTCATAAAGATGGCACCCTCACGAGTGGGATTAGTGCCCTTATAAAAGAGATACCAGAGAGATAATCCCTTTCTCAGTCACATGAGGACACAGCACACAGGGCAGCTGTCTGCAAACCAGGAAGGGATTGCACTGGACACTGAATCTGCATCTTGATCTTGGACTTCCCAGCCTCCGGAACTGTGAGCGATAAACGTTTGTGGTCTAAGCCCTGCAGTCAGCGGTAGCTTTATAACAGCAGCCTGAGCTGCCTCAGATGGCTTCTGTCCTTTGACTGTTGCCATCAATGCTGTTCCTGTCCACATCCTGTCACTCAGTGACCCTCCAGCAGCCGATCCTCAGGGATGCTGCTGGCACCTCATCCTGTTTGTCAGACAGAATGTTAGACAAGTGCAACAACCACAACCACACAGCTCCAGCAGATCTTGAGCATCTCCTATGTGCCAGGCACTGCTCTAAGCACTTTGCATATCGCATCTAACTTAATCCTTATCTTAGTTCTATGAGGATAGTACTATTATTTTTTCTATTTCATGGTAGGAAAATGGAGATGTTAGAGAGACGGAGTTCCTAGTTGACATTCTACGTCTGGATCTACCTTTAAGCGGGTCACCTTATAAAGACAATTCCCCCCGGTAGCACTGATACCTCCTCACAGGCACGCTGATTCCCCTGAGTTGGCTGGCTTAGTTAATTCTGCTATTAAACACCAGTGGGGGAAACAAAACAAAACAAAACAAAACAAAAACAAAAACAAAAACAAAAAGAAGAAAAAACAAACAAACTGCAGTGAGAAAAAAGTGCTGCCTCAATTTAGGTGCCAACTCATTGAAAACTTGGCCCTTGTAGACTATAATTAGGAGAGAAAGAGCCCGAAATTGACCCAAATAGAATAAAGGAGCAGAGGAGTGATTTGAGGGCCAAGGGGCCGGGGAGGCTCCTCCATGGAGCCTACGCTTCCCAGAGGTGCCGCTTCTCCTTCTCTCCCAGCGTCTCAGCCAGGGCAGCCCCTGCTCCTCGGTAGCTGCCTCCATCTCTGTGGCCCCTTCGTTGAAGCCTCAGGTGCAGGGGGTAGGGGAGAACCTAACACCCAGTGCTGGTGCGAGGGGGTGAGCCTGGGGCCCTGCTGATGCCAGAGGATAAATCACAGTGGGACCCTCCCCACTCTTGCTCCCTCTCCACTCCCAGGACTTTGATCCAAAGCAAAAGAGGCTTTGCAGAATGTCAAGGTCAGCCTTCAGAGGAAACAGAAGAGGGAAGTGAAAAACAAGGGGAGTGGAGGCAGGAGTCTCTTAGGAGGCCCTTCCCACTGCAATCTGCAAGGCTACCCCTAGCCTCAGTCTCTGCCACACATTCTCTAAAAGAAAGAAAACAGAGCTGAAGAGAAGCTTGTCCGGGGGCTGCCGTCCCCAGAGCTTCTGTCAAGTCCCCTGAATGACTTTTGCATCAGTGTGTTTAATTCCTCACCCCCACCCCACCCCTAGTTCTCAGCAGAGGTGACCATCACTTTCAGAATGTTCCCTTGATGGTTGTGACCCACTAAGGACGGTTGTGAGATACAAAAAGTAAGCCCGGCTTTTCCTTATCACCTCTGCACATTTGGGGTTTTCAATTTAATAGTCACAGACAAAATGAGTTCCCCTGGTTTGATCCCAAACCAAAGGAAGCACACCTGCAGGCAAGCGAGCGTCAGGTGGGGTGGGGTGTGTGTGGGGGGTGTTGGCTCATGTCTCACTATCTGCCTGATGTCTTTCCTGGCACTGGGGGTCACTCCTTCTTAAGCTATGGAATGATGTTTTGAAACACTTCATGTCATTTGAACCAAGCAAATGATTCTCTAGCTACTTCTCCTGTATCTCCTGTCAGGAGGGGTCCGTCTCAGGAAGGGGCCCCCTCAGAGAAATGAGGCCGATTTCCCAGGTCAGACTCCATAGCAGAAAACAAAGAGAAAGAAGCATCCGGGGCTGCAGAATGAGACTCCTCCAAACAAGTTCTCAGTGACACTGGGCACCATGTCATCTCCCCACAATTTCTGCACCCAGTGATGTGTTAGTAAATGTTTAACAACTGGCTCTCTGATTTGTCACATGTGTCAGGTGCTGTGGTGTAACCAACCCCAACCATGACCAGTCGCAAGCTTTCCAACGTGAGATCACTGAATGAGAAGTTGGGAAATGTTCTCTGTTGGCGCCTGTGGGTTGTTGTGAGCTGGCCCCAGCACATCATCAGTGTCCCATTGTCAACAGTGTGAGGGCACATGGACTTCATCTCTTGCTCTAATTAAAGCTGTGGTGGGACCCAGAGAAGTAAGAGGTACAGGGACACACACTTTGAAAAGTTGGGCAGAGGCAAATTTCTCTGCATAAAAAGAAGGAACATTGAGGGAGATCTTTGTAGTGGGTGGCCAGGAACAGAAACATTTAGGAAGAAGCACATGAGATATTTTTGGGATTTTAGTGGTGGGAAGGAGGTAAAATCCTATTTGCCATTTATTACTTGTGTAATTGAAAAAGTAGAGAAAATTAATATTAAATATTAAAATTTAACATTTTAATATTAAAAATACTGAAAAGTGTGCTATGTAATATATACTTCCCTTTACCACCCTTTAAGAAATCTTCAGTAAAATCTTCAGATCAATTCTTTACTTAACAGTTATCTGAGTGGCTATACTTTGGGGAGATACAATTGTTGGGTTGTCATAGGATAAAGTTACAGTCCATTTATGGGAAAGCAGGCATGCCTACATCCATCGAATAAGGATCTCTTATTTTTTCAAATCAATAATCACTAGAAGGTCAGCTCCATGAGAGCAAGAATTTTCTCTGTTTTGCTAATTTCTGTATTTCAGGGGCCTGGGAAATTGGTGCATGGAACATGCTCAGTACGTGCTGTCTGAGTATTGCCCAATGGCTCTCTGACATCTCGGTGATGCTCTAACACAGCAAAGGCCCATAGGACTTTCCATGATGATGGAAATGTTCTCTCTGTGTGCTGTTAAATATGGCAGCCACTAGCCACATGGCCACTGAACACTTGAGATGTTACTACTGCAATTGACAAACTGGATTTTAAATTTTATTTAATTTAAATTAATATAAGCCTGAAGGGCCACGTGTGGCCAGTGGCTATTGTAACAGACAGGGTAGAAAATAGCCTTTGACTCACATTATGGTATATGACAAGCAGCTTTGACATCACTGGGGAGCTTGTGAGAAATTCAGAATCTCAGGCTCCACGCCTGACCTACAATGAGAATCTGTACCCCATTCCCATGTTATTTGTTCTCGCATCAATTTCTGAGAAGCTCTGCTCTAACAAACACTAGCACGTTCACATACTTTATTTCACTTGGTCCTCAAAAAAAAAATCTGCATCATGGTTATTACTCTCCCTATTTTAGAGATGAGGTAATGGAACCTCTGAAAGATTATGTGGTTTGCTCAAAACCACAAAATGGAAAGGAGATACTGGGTCTCCAAGTGCAGCATTTCTTGTATTACATTCTCTGTACAGTTGGCACGGAAGCAGCAGGTGAGGTCCAGGCAGTTTCAGGACCATGTTTCTTGCAGTTCTGTTTTTAAGTGGAATAAGATTGCAGCACTTCATTGCTGGAAACGTGAGCTAGAGATGTAGGAGATAGTGGAGATGGGCTGTGGATGGGATAGAGCTGTAGGGGTGGGTAGGGAGTTAGCCGTTAGCTTCCAGTCTCTTCCTCAAGTACAACCCAGCAAAGAAGAATTAAGACATATCCAGGTACAATGTCAGACTGGCTTTTAACCAGAAAAAAAGGGTCCTTTTGTTGCTCAGGATTTATTTCTACACGTAAAATGAGCTACAGCTCTCTGTTTTTCCCTTTTGTTCATTATTTCATCATGTGAAAGCACTGGAGAGATTTAAAAAAAAACAATTTGGAGATTAAATATTGATTGACTTGTTTAAAAATTTCCCTTGGGTGGTCCTAGGAGTCAGGGCTGGGGGACTTCCTCCAGAACAGCTGAAGGTGAGATAAAATGACAGAGAGAAATGAACAGTGGTTTCAAATATGAACCCCATATCAAAAGAAGGTCACAAGGACTGAGACTCTGTAAGACTTGTTTTGCTGTCTAGCAGCTCTCATGGAAGCATTTGTCTGTAGGAAGCCCCAGGTTCATATTAAATAAACACATAAATGTGTTTAATGATGGTAAATGAGCGTCCTAAGCGAAGTTAAGAAGTCTGCAATATGTATGTGCTGGTCCATCATTGAATTGTCACTGTGGTCACTTTCTTCTTCCAAGCAACTCAGTCCCTGACCAGCCTACACTATTCCATTGGCCTTGTCTTTGTAGAACTCACAGCATCAAGGGCCTTGTTACAAAAAAATAGCTAAGGCTCGGTGTGTGTACTCTTGGTTTGCACACTGATAGTGAGAAATAATAAGCAAAGAAACGATTAAGTAAACAAATGAACAGGAAAAAAGTAAAATAATAATAAGATTCAGAGTTATCAACCAAAGCTTGAAATGACGGGCATCACCTCCTCTTGGCCCACCACCCCAGGACCTGCCTCTCCTCTGCTCCTTGGCCTAGAAAATGGTCCCTCCTACACCCAGACACTTGAGCTGGGAGCCCCGCAGTCAGTAAGGATTCCTCTCTGGAGGCATTCTTAACTCATCTGTCTCTTACCCTTCACATGTAATTGGTCATCAGATCTCATAAACTCTAGCTTTTCAGTAACTCCCTGATATCCTTTCTACTCTTAGTCATGGTTCAGGTCTTTATCATTTTACCTGGAATTCTACCTCCTACCCCCTCCCAACTCCATCTTTAATGTCTTCCCTTATCAATCTGTGATTTCTGCAAAAATAGAAAGCAAATTCCCAAGGATAATTAAACAATCATCTATATTTCCATCATCCAGAATTGTCATATTTGCATCAAGTCTTTTCTAAAATTATGTCACTCTTCCAGATAACATCCTCTTTATTCACGAACTCCTTTTCTCACTCTTCTTCCTGCTCTTACAGAGACAATCATCATTGTGTTTGATGTGTATGGTAGATTGTGTTATTTTATTTTTTTTTTCCCCACAATGCCTTCTCATTCTGTTGTTTTACCTGGAGGCAGGACATAACCTACCACAGCCCAATAGAGCCTGGCAGAGTTGAGCAGAGCATGGCCAACCTGCAGCCCTTATGTAATGTGAGTAAAAATAAACATTTGTTACTGCAACCCACTAAGATACTGAGGTTATCTGTTACACAGCAAAAAAGAAAAAAACCTGACTAATTCAAAATATTTATGCCCCTGAATGTTTACAAAATGAACACAAATGTATCTATTGTGTTCATTTTGTATATGTTGATATACATATATATGTATTCATAAGCAATGCATGGTTCTTTTTTTTTAAATGGAGGTACTGGGGATTGAACCCAGGACCTCGTGCATGCTAAGCATGCTCTCTACCCCTGAGCTATTACCACCCCCCCATATGGTTCTGTTTGGTATGTGTTCCAAGGTTTACACAAATGGTTACATTCTAGATACATTTTTCTACATCTTGATTTTTACACTCAAGATTTTTTTGGTTATCTCTCCATATGTACAGATCTAGATTATTCCCTGTAACAACTGTCAGAGAACTCTTTCTTAATCACAGATTTGGTGCTGTCACTTCTCTGCCATGAAGAGCTGACAGCTGAAGGCAGTCACCGCCAGCACTCCCAGCAGCTGGGCCACAAGCCCTTCCCGAAAGGGGATGTAGGTGATGTGTCACAGCAACCACCATAGGTCACTCTCTGTGCAATTGGATCCACTGAGCATACACATTCTGGAAGCAGCTCCTTCCACAGCTGGGGAGGCCTCTTTCCAGGGAGAAACGTAGAGGAGGAAGGCTAGTAAGACGAGCTGGAGTCCTGGCTGTTGCATCTGGTCTTAGAACCATGCTATTCATCATCTCTCTTGGCCATTCATTCCACCTTCCTCTCACCCCCAGGCGGCAGCTCTGTGGCTCTCGATGGCCTGGCGGTGTGACTCAGACTTGCCTCCCTGAGGGGTCTGTGCCCCTGGTCACCACGCCCTTCTCGGGGTGGGCTGGGCTTGCTGCACTCATCCACCTACTGTCAGACTGGTGTGGGTACCAAGAGGTGCTCCAGGGGGTCACCCGGGTGGGGCACCCAGTCCTCCTTGCTCCCAAGCTGTTTTTGGACAGAAAAAACAAGTGAAACCCAGGAGGCTAATACTAAACCATTTATGACTCCACTCTCAGATAACTAGCCCATTAATCTGATTTCCTTTCCAGGAAACCAAAAACTAGGTTTATTTTCAAATTCTGGTTATAATTGTATATATATAAAATTTTACGTATTTACCTGTGTATGTGTATCTATATATATCAGAGGCTGTAGAAAAATATAAGGGATACCATGAAAATCACTCAGAATATCACCATCCAAAGGAAAATATTACTACCCTTTTGGTATCTTTCTTTGCAGTATCTTTCTCTATATATTTCTTTGATTTTTCTAAAATGAAAATCACATATGTGCATATATAAATTATTAGCCTGTGTCCTTTTTTAAAAATGTGAATATTTTCGAACCCCTGTGTCTTTACACTGTATTCAAAAAAGGGTGAAAGAATCAGGCTGATTGATTACCTCTCAAGAGCATTCTCAGTGAAATTTTTATGACAAGAACTGGCTGACTCTGAAGAATTAAAAAAAAAGATTTCTCTTGAGCAAAAAGCAGCATACACAATACGGAGCATATATGATAATGACTAGCAGAATAATAAATGTATTCGTTCATTTAACTCAACAGTTGTATTAGGAGCTCTTTGTATGTTATTACTATTACCACAGATGAGAAAATTGAGACACAGAGAGATTAAATTACTTGCAAGGGTTACAACAACTAAAACCTTGACCCAAAGTTCAAATCTAGATATCCTGCCCTCAAGGCCCACACTCATAACTACTAAAAGTGGTTAAGACAAGTTTGCTGTGGTGACAAAAGCCTGGGAGACATGGCTATGAGGGATGGAAGGAAGTCTGGCAGAGCCAGCGAATCATGGCACCCAATGAAGACATGGGACAGGTGAGCATCCATTGATGTTAGGCGTCTGCTTTCGGAGGGCTCACCTGAGGTCCCAGGAACTCTGACCTGCAGCTGAGAGGAGGATGTGGCATCATCTCAGTGCAGGAGCTGGAGCTCCAGGGAGGAGTCATGGGGAAGCACATGAGCAGGAAGGCAGCCACGAGCTGGGGTAGCAGAACCCCAGGTATGAGAGACGGGGTGGAGGAAGGTGGGTGGAGCCCGAGGTATGAGAGATGGGGTGGAGGAAGCTGGCTGGGTAGGATGGAGGTGGAGGCTAGAAGTCAGGCAGTCAGGGTTCTCTTCCTTTCCCCTTACCCCCCTCCCCCAACTCTGGTTACCCTGCCTCAGTGTGACAAGTGGAGGGAGGCTGGGTAGAAAAGAGGGGAGATGAAAGAGCTGTACGAAACAAGCTAGATTATACACACTCACAAAAAGACACATACCAGAAGGTTCCTAGTAACACTACTCCAAAATAGCCCCAGACTGGAAACTATACAAATGTCCATGCAATAGGATGCACAAATAAATTGTGGCAGAATCAAGGCATGGAATACTACACAGCCACAAGAGTGAACAAACCACAACTACACAAAGCAACCAAGTGGATGAATCCCGAAAACCCAACATCGAGTGAAAAAAGACACAGAACCATACATTCCATAATATTGCAATCAGGTAAAGTATCAAAACAGTCCAAACTATTCTTTGTCCTTAGAAGTAAGGCCATATCTTATAATGATGAATAAGAATGAAATGAAATGAAAAAGAATATATATATGTAGAACTGAATCACTATGCTGTACACCAGCAGTTAACACAACGTTGTAAATCAACTATACTTTCTTTAATAAAAAAATATATATATATAAAAGTAAGGTCATGCTTGGGACATGGGGGGTAGTGACTAGAAGGTGTCATGACAGGGCTTCTAGGGGCTTGTAATATATATATTTTAAAATTTGGGTACAGGTTGCATTTGTTCATTCTAACAATTTTATCTGAAACTCAAACAGGGATTTTATTAGATTAGAAATAACAAAAGAAGTAAGAGAAAGAAATGAACAAGAGCAGCAATGACAACAGAATAACTGAAATCATTAAGATGAAAACATTTAATTTTGCTCGCCTTCCATCTATGGGTAGAAAATAGCACACTTTTGGCATCTGTTCCTATACAGTGACCCCCAAAAGTGTCCTAGCCAAGTGCTCATAAGAGTTGGCAAGGGAGAAGTTTCATGCTCTCAAATAATTTACAATTGTTCCAACCCACTTTGGAAGATTCAGAGCTGTGGGCTGCGGGGCATGGTTCCAACTCGCTTTGAAGTCCTATTGCATTATTTCTATGTAATGCAAATTGACAAGGTCTCCAAATTAGGCAACTAACTAGAAAATGAGGTCTGAAAGCCAGTTTTATTAGTAGCCAAGAATCTGATCTGATAGATTTATCTGGTTGTGATCAGGGCATGGGTGGAGGAGGCGTACGTTTTCTACTTGGGAAATCAGGATGATAGAAGGAATGGGGTGGAGATGCCAGGGAACAGATCTGGGGTTTGAGCATTTTTCTGGGCTTTATTTAACAAATATTTATAGAGCGCTTTCTATGTGCTAAGTGCTCTCTGCTCACTCTGTGAATAAAGACTCGTTTAATCCCTACAACACACCTGTGAGGTGGGCGTTGTTGTCAACACCCTCGTTTTAAAGTTGAGGAAGCCGGAGCACAGAGAGGTTACACGCTAAGTGGAAGCCACACAGCTGCTGAGTAGCAGAGCCAGAAGCCAAAGCCAGTTAGTTGGGTTCCCGAGTCCTTCTTCTTAGTTAGCACTGAACTATCGAGACTTCCCCGTGGGCAGATGCTGGTGGTGGACCGGGCACCTACCTGCATGCTGTGATTCAAAGATGGCTAGGAAGTCACTTCTGTCCTTCTGCCCCCTACCCCCAGGACATCTTCCATATTGTACAATCGCAAGTGCCTGAACTTCCAGCGTTGAAGTTTACTCTTTGGAATCAGCGCTCTGTCTTCCTGAGCGCTCCTCATAAAAGAGCAGATACCCTGCCAGATGTCTGTGAGCCGAGAGCTGAGTGTAAAACTTCACCTGCTTTTCTGGGAAGGGGCACTTTTCTGGAATGAGGGCACTGAGCGTCTGGGTCGGGTTGGAAGATTTCCAAATCAAGTGGGGCCTGAAGGCCAGTTTCACTGAGCTCACTGTTCCATCTCAGCACAGTGGGTCAGTGGCTGCCCTGGGCACATCTCTTCATCCATCCAGTCATTCCCACATTTGATCCATAAAAGATGCAAGATCTCATCCTCGGTGGCGTATGAGTTATAATGGCTTTATAATCCTCATTATCCCTTAAGTGTTAATCACATTTGAATTCAAAAACCCTTTTCATGTGATCCTCCAAGGTCACTATTATTATTGCCAATTCCCCATGAAGGAAGAGAGTGTCTGTGTGCTTCCCCGGGTCACGGGGTTTACAAGTAGCAGCTCTGGGATCAGGACGAGAGCATCAATTCATCTCAGTGGAGTAGCTGAGGGGAAAAAAGGGGAATTACTCAACAAACACTTTTTTTTTCTTTTGGTCTGTTTGCTTTTACTGTGGTAAAATACCCATAATATAAAATTCAACATCTTAATCACTTTTCAGGGTACAGTTCAGTAGGGTTAAGGTACACTCACACTGCTGTGCAACCAATCCCCAGAACTCTTTTTATCTTGAAAAATGGAAACTCAGTACCATTAAACACCAGCTCCCCATTATCTTCCCCCCTCCACCCCTGGAAAGCACCAGTCCACTTTCTGTCTCTGTGAATTTGACTACTCTAGTATCTCATGTAAGTAGAATCATACAGTGTTTGTCTTTTCATGAGTGGCTTATTTCCCTTAGCAGAAAGTCCTCAAGGTTCATCCGTGTTGCGGCATTTGACAGGACTTCCTTCCTTTTTAAGGCTAAATGATGCCCATTGTATGCATGTATCACGTCTTGTTCCTTCTTTCATCTGTTGGTGAACACTCAGGTTGCTCTACCTGTTGACAGTTTCAAATAGTGCTGCTATGAGCATGGGTGTGCAAGTCGCTGTTTGAGTCCCTACTTGCCGTTCTTTGGGATCAGCAAGCGTTTTTATGATCAAGTATTAACGTGAAGATTATTGAGCCTATAATGAGACCTTAGAGAAAGTGTTGTGAATGTGAGCCTTTAGGGATCAGAATATGAGACTCTTGGGGAAGTGGCACCTTCCTTCTTTCTGGGCTGGTGGCCCCACTTTCCAACAGTACAAGTCTCCACCCCTGGACTTTGTCCTTCTCATAGGACGGCTGGCCATGCCTCCAAGCTAGTTCAGTGCTCTCTGCTGTGAGCAGCTTGTCCATATGAAAATATAGTCAGGACCCCAGTTGTTTGCCCTTGCCTTCTTGGCTGCAGTCTAGTCCAGAGGACCAATCCTTGATCATCTGTTTTCAGCCTCAAGTGGCTGGCCCGTCACATGCAGCCTGGCCTCAGCCATGGTACACAGTCTGGGTTCCGGTAGGTGACATTCCCTCAGCAAAGACACTGCAGAGCTCAGGCCCCAGAAGAGCTGCGCCAAAGGGCCACCTTCCAAGTGAACATTATAACGGGATAGAATGTTAGACAGAACTAGCCTTTGAAATTGCAAGAGGGAAAAAATAAAGTTTTTGTCTAACACTGCATTATCTGTAATGGGCCAACTCTAACACTCCCATTAGACCCATTGTGTCCCAAACACAAGCCGTTTATGGTATAAATGAACCAGAGTCACATTTCCCATTTCTACCTTGCCCACATAGCTCAGCAGAGCAGAACCTGCCTTTTTCATTGTCACAGACTTAACAGAGAGGCTCGGCATCAAGAAGCAGGCTGGCTGTGGTCAAGATGGAGAGGGAGAAGCATGGATGGCCCAGAAACTTGTGGAGAAAACTCCAAGTACACATCCTCCTGAGAGCCAGAGATGTCTCCATGACTCTACAAAATCTTCTCCTAATTGGCTTGGACCCATGAATGTGGCCCCATTTGGGTGTGAGCTCACAGAAGGCAGGGAGCACACCTATTTGTCTTTTCTGTCTTGGGCAGATGTTTTTCATCTTATCTTATGACAGGACCCGAGCTTTGTAGCATCTCTGTAGCACCTCAGCATGGCAAATGGCCCCAGAGAGGACAATCTATAAAGTGTGTTTCCGTTTCGGTTCAGAAGTTCCAGGCAGTCACTTTTAGCAGACGTCTTGATCAAGGCCTGGTCTTTGATGTACAAAGGCTGCAGAATTTAGACCGCTGCTCAACATTTCCTTTCCCTCCAGCTCTTCTGAGGCCTCAGAAGTGGATCATCCAGACCCCTCTGCAAGCAAAGGAAACCAGGAACCGGGGGTAGGTGGGGGGAATGTCTGGTTATGGATCAAAGGAGTGAGGGTCCAAGGCTCCATCCCTCATCAGAGGATTACGCTTTGGGCTCTCAGCCCATCTCTTTGCCTGATTGTTCTCTTATGTAGTGGAAATACAGTTCTTTGGAAACAGCAGATGAAATAATGGGCTGGAGAAACACTCTTCCAAGTGGCATCTGTGCTGTAGGAACCTGACGATGACCCCCTCTCTGTGAAATCGCTGGGGCTGTTTCATAGCCGCCCCCCTCCCTGTGTCTGAAGCTCTCATTAGTCTTCTAATTGAATACTTGGAGGTGGCTCAGAGTCAGAGCCAGAACACGTGTTATCACCGTCTCTTCTTGAGTAAAACAAAAAGTAACATTCAGGTCAAAGGAAGATAGAACCTCTGTAGAAAGTGAGATTTAAATAAAAATCAGAAATAGATCCTTTGAGAAAGGGCACTTTATTTTTAGAAAAGAAAAGGAATTAGGAGAAGATAATGGTTGCCATGGCAATGGCAAGGCTCTGCACATACGCTATAGGCTTGGCTTTAAACAAGATGCGGGGAACAAAACGGATTCCCTGGCGACTTTCTGAGAAAATACGGATAGAAATAAAAAGGGCTGCCCGGAGACAGTATCTCACACTAGTTCAACCGCCATTTCACTGCCATTTTACAGGCCCTTTACTCCATAGCCCCTTATTAACGTAAAATCCCATTTTAACGTTTGGTACAAAATCCATGTTAAATGAGAGTCTCCATTTCTTTTCACTCCTCCATGTCTAATTGTGCTTTAAAAATTGAACTGACAGCAACAGACCCAGGAGCATGGCTTGGAAACTCGTGATTCTCAGCTTAAACGGGAAGATGATGTAGGCGGCATCTGCAAACATTTAAATTGACCTAGGAGGACAAAAACGATTAGCTGCGGACATTTAAGCATCTGGAGATCGTTGTACGTAAAGATGCAAATTTCTTTTCTCTCTTACAAATTTAGAAAAACTGACCATCCTGGATCTTCCTTTTCATGTGGTAAAAATCAGCCACAGTTCACTCAAGTCTCCACCACATTCCCTTCTGCCTATGACCCTTCCTAGCACGGCCTCGTCCCTGTGGCATTCGGGTTTGGCATCCCCACTTAGCTGCAGCCAAAGCCCTGCTTCCAGATCAGGGCTTCTCAAACTTTAGTGCACATCAGAATTTCCTGGAGGGCTTGTTAAAACATAATTTGCTGGATCCCACCCCCAAAGTTTCTGCTTCTAAGAATTTGGGGTTGTGACCAAGAATTTGCATTTCTTACAAGTTCCCGGGTGATGCCCTTGCTCCTTGTCTAGGGACCACACTTTGAGAACCACTGTCCTAGATGAAGGATTCCTATACTTCTGTTAGCAAAGATTCTTTTGCTTGCTTTTTTTCAATTGAAGTGTATTTGGTTTACAATGTTGTGTTAGTTTCAGGTGTATAGCTAAGTGATTCAGGTTATATATCTATATCTATATCTATATCTATATATATATATCTTCATGATCTTGGACTTCCCAGCCTCCAGAACTCAGAAATACATGTTTGTTATTTATAAGCCACCCAGTCTATGATATTTTGTTATGTCACCTGAACATACTAAGACAATATGAGTAAAAAATGTATAATCCGTTTTGCCTATTTTTAATCATCAAAGACATGTCTGGCAAAGACTCTGAGGTCCTGCTCAGCATGAGTTAACACCTGGGCTGACTTAATTCCAGACAAAAGCAACAGCCCCTGACCTTTTAGACAGTCTGTGCAGGTTTACACAGAGCAAACTCTTCATTGGTCTTTTCTTGAAATGCCAACGACAGCTCCTGGGACCTCATTATTTCCTCTGAAGATCTCTGAGGGCCTGGGGGCTCCTGGGAATGCCTCCTGGGCGGGCATGAAATTAACACAGATGGGGGTCCGGTAATAACGGGCCCTTGCAGCACCATGTAGGAGGCCTGGTGGAGGAATAGTCAAATGACCATCTTACTTGATGTTTCCAATATGCTCTGTTATTATTGAGTATATACAATCACACATATGAAAGCATCATGTAGACAGGAAGATGTTGTTTAAATATTTTGTTGAGCACTTACTACCTGTCCAGTGCTTTATGTGCACTCTTTAATATTTGCAACAATCCTGAAAGATAAGCATTTTATCCCTATTTTACGAAAAGAGATTAGGCTCAGAGAGGTTTAGTCCGAAGATCGTAGTAAATGGTAGGGCTGGGATTTGAACCTAGATCCGCTGAACTCCAAATTCCTGTTGTCTTCTTGTAACCACCCCCGTGCTCCCTGCTTTTCACATGAAAAGGAGCGCCTTTTGTATAATTTCTACTGCCTTTGAGTGTGACAAGCAATATTCTGGTTTGCTTATATTTGTTCAATGTCTGAAGCCTCTTCCCTAGCTCCCTAAAAAGCATAAAAAAGAATTCTTCCTACTCTCCTTTGAATGGTAACCCTACACTTCTGAGCTGAAACCCTACAAGAGGTCTTCTCTGAAATAGTGAGATTTGAAAACGACTGTTTGTCTCCAGGCCTCTGTGATTTTTTTCAGCGGGCAGTTCCGACATTGCTTTGCAAGTAAAAAAAAGCTCCACTTGGCTCCCAGTGAATTTAATCTCTCAATTTTCCGCAGGCATTTGGACATGCTAGAATGAAATTCAGATGAGAGGCTATGATAATGACCCTTCCTTCGCTGGCCTCGCTCACAGCTGGGCTTCATTTACGTGCCCATAAAACAGCTCCCCTTGGCCACACAAGAGTGACTATGACCGGGAAACCGAGCTAAACCAAAAACAGCAGCAAAACCCTCTCGGTTCTGCTGTGCTCTGCTCTGGTTGCAATTTTGTCTGAAGGAAAGAGGGAAAAAGTCCATGTAGAGGGCAGCTGTTCTTGCCTCCAGGTAAAACACTGAGAAAGAGCTGAGGAGAACGCTATCCTTTTGTTCTGGGGTTTCCAAGGAGGAAGCTCTCCGGCATCGGGCATTCTGTTAACCAGAGCTCCCAACTAACCAGCGCTGCAGCCTGCTTAAAACTATTCACAGATGCTTAGAACATTGATCCCGGGGACGATTTGGAAGTATTCTAATGGTCACTCACCTGGCTTCCTAGTCAACCGTCTCCTCCCATCCCACTCTCCATCTTTAGGTCATTCTCCACAGCCACCAAAGTGATCTTTCTAGACTATGAATCTGAGCAAGTCACATCCTAGCTGTAAGGTCTTTAATGACCGTATCCCTGCTGACTTTTCCATTCACATACTAACATGTCTTCCTGCTTCCGCATGCTTCAGAGAAACTACATTGGATCCTGTCACTCCCCTGCTCAGACCCTGCTTCCCAGCCCGCCACCCTGCCCGCCTTGGCGTCCTATTGCATGTAGGAAGGAATCGCAGGTCCTGACGTTGGTCCAGGAGAGCCTTTGAGATTAGCTCCTTGCTGTCTGTCATCCCTTACTTTTCTGTCTCTCTCTCGTTCTACCAGCCATTCTGGCTTCTGCACTGTTCCAAGCCCACGTCAGGGCCTTTGCACTTCCTATTCCCTGGACCGGGAGTACTTTTCCCCCCAATGTCCACATGACTCCCTCCTTCAGCCTCTTCAGCTTATGGGCCAAATATCAGAGAGGCCTTCTGGAACCTGTCTTAATGAAAACAGCAACTCTTGTCACTCTTATCCTTTTACAGACGCACATTCTAGCAAATGCAGAGCACTTGGAATAGCTGAGCGTGATAGGCAGAATATTGCCCTCTCCCATCAAGATGTCCACGCCTCAGCCCCCAAAATACACATGGGATGCTCTTCTCACTCTGCTCCCCTCCGTGTCCCACCTCCCAGCCTGCCTCTCACCCCATAAATGTTTTCTTCAACCACAGCACAGTACCCGCAAGTTCCACCCATATTGTTGTAAATAGCAGGCGTTCCTTCTTTTTCATGTTTGAAATATACACATGTGTATATGTGTGTGTGTGTGTGTGTTTCTTTATCCATTCATCCCTTGATGAGCACTTAGGTTGTTTCCGTGCCTTGGTGTCTATAAACAATAACTGCAATGAACATGGGGGTGCAGATAGCTCTCCAAGATGGTGACTTTGTTTCCTTGATAGTTAAATACTCTTATATTTGCCTTTAAAATGAATATTGCATAGTATAAAAATGAATAGTAAAATTTATGCCAAAATCTCCAATTTTAATTTGTGTTTACTTAGAATCTTCCTATCAAATAAGAGACATCATGACAATTCAAGAGAAAGCGAGCCATGGAGGAAAGGAAAAACTTTGTAATTTAGAACTATTAATGGTACTTTCCGCTCCCCCCCCCCCCATTTTTTGAAGAAGGAGCTCTACACGTTTATTTTGTATGGGGCCCCACATATCATGTAGCTGCTCTGCATGGAAGGAGAGGGGAGGGTGTGACCTCAGAGCTTTTAATAGGCAGCACATTCACTCGAGTTGACAAGTCACGCAACCCACTGTCTGAGCACAACCACCACAATAGCAGCACACACACACACACACACACCCCTCTAGTCTTCTGATTTGGGTAAAGTTTGGAAAGAACTCTGGCGTCCCCAGTGTCTGATGGGGAGATTTCTGTGGCACGTAATAAGTGTCCTCTCAGAGGCTTCCCCGTGAGGTGTGAAGGAGGGTCCCTTAATTTTCCATGTGTCTCCATTTAATGAGCAACCCTCCACCGAAAAGCAGAACCACCATTGCTCCCCTACGATAGGCAATCATTATATTGAGCTCCTACCTGTGCCAAGCTTCGTGCTTCCGTTTTCCTGTAAAACTCACAACAGTCCTGAGAAGTAGCTTTTTTTACTACAGACAAGTTATAACTCAAACACCTCTCTGTTCAAGGGACATGTTCCTGGTTTCCGAAGTACTTGCTCAAAACTCTTCCCCATGAGGCCTGCCCTGATCACTCAACTCAATATTGCAAAGTGCACCCCGACTGCACGGCTGCCTAACGTCTTTGCCCCACCCTTGCCCTGTCCTACTTCTTTTTTCATAACATTTATCGCCTGATAATACACTATATAATTTATGAGTTTTATGTTTATTTTCTATTTATTTTTTCTTTCTAATGAGTATTTTGGTAGGTAAAATTATGTATTGTGATTTTTCTTTTCTTTTTATTTCAGCACTATTGAGGTACGATTGACAAATAAAGATGTAAAATGTTTAAAGTGTACAACGTGGTGATTTGATATTCATTGTGAAAGGATTCCCCGCATTTAGTTAATGAATACATCCATCACCTCACATATTTATCTTTTTTTTTTTTTTTTGGTGAGAACTTTTAAGTTCTACTCTCTAAGCAAATTTCAATTATATAAGACAGTGCTATCAACAATGGTCACCAAAGAAGTTGTGGTATATTTATACAATGGAATACCACCCAGTTATAAAAAATAATATAATAATGCCATTTGCAGCAACATGGATGGACCTGGAGGTTGTCGTTCTAAGTGAAATAAGCTAGAAAGAGAAAGAAAATTACCATATGATATCACTTATATGTGGAATCTAAAAAAAAGACAAATTAACTTATTTACAAAACAGAAACAGACTCTTAGGCATAGAGAGCAAACTTGTGGTTACCAGGGTGGGAGGGGGGTGAGGGGGGATAAATTGGGAGTTAGAGATTTGCCTATACTAACTGATATATATAAGATAGATAAACAACAAGTTTGTGCTGTGCAGCACAGGGAACTATATTCAATATCTTGTAGTAACTTATGGTAAAAAAGAACATGAATATGAATATATGCATGTTCATGTATGACAGAAGCATTGTGCTGTACACCAGAAATTGACACAACATTGTAAAGTGACTATACTTCAATATATATATATATATTTTCCTTTGTGTATATATCTATATATACACAAAGGAAAGAAAGAAGAAAGAAAGAAAGAAAGAAAGAAAGAAAGAAAGAAAGAAAGAAAGAAAGAAAGAAAGAAAGAAAAGAAAGAAAGAAAGAAAGGGAGAAAGAAAGAAAGGAAGAAAGAAAGAAAGAGAGAAAGAGAGAAAGAAAGAAAGAAAGAAAGAAAGAAAGAAAGAAAGAAAGAAAGAAAGAAAGAAAGAAAGAGAGAAAGAAAGGAAAGAAGGAAGGAAGGAAGGAAGGAAGGAAGAAAGGAAGGAAGGAAGGAAGGAAGGAAGGAAGGAAGGAAGGAAGAAAGAAAGAAAGAAAGAAAGAAAGAAAGAAAGAAAGGAAGAAAGAAAGGAAGAGAGAAAGAGAGAAAGAGAGAAAGAAAGAAAGAAAGGAAGAAAGAAAGAAAGAAAGAAAGAAAGAAAGAAAGAAAGAAAGAAAGAAAGAAAGAAAGAAAGAAAGAAAGGAAGGAAGGAAGGAAGGTAGGTCATCATGTTATGCATTATTAGATCCCCAGACCTTTCTCCTCTCATAGCTGGAAGTCTGTACCCTTTTGCCAGCCTCTCCCTATCCCTATCCACCTCCCCAGCAACTAATTTTCTACTTTCTGTTTCTAGGAGTTTGATTTTTTTTTCTTTTAGGATTTCACATATAAGTAGTACCATGCAGTATTTGTCTTTCTCTGACTTACTTCAATTAACATAATACCTTCAAGTTTCATCCAGGTTGTTGCAAATGGCAGGATTTCCTTCTCTCTCATGGCTAAATAACATTACATCATATACACCTCACATCTCCTTTATCCATTCACCCTCAGATAGACTCTTCGGTTGTCGGTTTCCTATTTATGTTTATTGCTAATACACTGTATAATTTACATGTGTTTTAGTTGGTTGTATAATTCTGCCCAAATATAAGCACCTTTAGGGGAAGCACTTTCTCTGTTTTGTTCACTGATCTATCCCCACAAGGGGAGAAGAGTGTCTGAAGGTAGATATTCAATACTTATTGAATGAATGACTGAGGATTGGTAAAACTCTCAACATCCTTTTACACAAACTCATTTTAGTTCTTAGCATGGCCCGGTAAGGGAGGTATTTATTGTCTCCACTTTGCAGTTGAGACAACATGGTTCAGCAGCTTGCATGAAAGTCACAGAGTTAGCAGGAATCACAGATGAGGCTTAAATGCAGCGCCACCAGTATCTAGTTCTTACATTCTCCTTGGTGTTGTGTTTGCTTTTTACTTGAAAGTCAAATTCTTTGTTCAGCTGCTGACCTGGCCACATTCCCCAGTGCTTCTAGCAGGTCTAGGGACTCACCCCCTCAGGGGAGGGGAGGGGAGGCTCCTCAGCTTGGGGAGGCCAGACCTTGAGGTTAAAGGCTCCCCCTGGGGAAGCCCTGAAGGAACCCCAGCATCTCAGAATCCTTCCAGTCCATCCCTGCTCCCTGGCGCCTGAGGCAGCAAATCAGCATCAGCATTTTCCAAGACCAGCTGACTCCATGCAGGAGCCGAAAAAGGAAAAGAAGACCCAATCCTTGCCCCAGGATCTCACATATAAAAATAGCTAATAGCACAAGGCGGCCTGGGCTGCGTGAGCACCAAAACCATTTATCCAGTCTTTTCCTCGGCAGTCAACGACGGTCTCCTGAGGGTCTAGCAGACGGGTGGGTGCACTTATTCTGTAAAGGGCCAGATTGTAAAATATTTTCTCCTTTGTGAACCAGATGGTCTCCATCACAACTAGTCCCCTCTGTCCTTGTAGCACCAAAGAAGCCACAGACAGGGGTAGGGGGTGGGGGAGACAAGGTGAGGCTGGTATAAAGGTACAAACTTTCAGCTATAAGATGAATAAGGCCTGAAGATCTAAGGTATAATGTAATCTAATGTATAATGGTGACTATAGTTCATAACACTGTATGTATCATTGAAGTTTGCTAACAGTGGAACTTAAATGTTCTCACCAAATATTATATATACACATATACATAGTGATGGACGTATTAATTAACCAGATGGGAGAAATCCTTTCACGATGTATATTTATTTCAAATCATCATGATGTACACTTTAAATATCATACAATTTTATCAATTTTACCTAGATAAAGCTGAAAAAAATTTAAAGAAGCCACAGATAACTTATAAATGAGTGAGCAGTGCTGTGTTCCAATAAAACTTCACTTATGGACACTGAAATTTGAGTTTTATGTCATTTTCATGTGTCAAGAACTATTCTTTTTCTTTTGAATTCTCTCCACCCATTAAATAAAGTGAGAATCATCCTTAACTTGCAGGTCAATTAAAAATAGGAAGTGGATGGGATTAGGCCCATGGGCTGTTGTTTGCTGACCCCCAGTCTAGCTGGGGGCCAGGCTCTGGGCTGGGCACAAGCATACAGCATTGATTGAAACCCAGTCCCTGTCGCCACAAGCTGACTGTCCAGTGGGGGAGCAGACAAACCAACAGGCTGTGATGGGTGCATGGGATGAGAAGGGGTGTGAGGAGGCGTACCAGCCACTCACCTCTGGAGAGGTCCTGGGAGGTCCGGGGCAGCCAGCCGTGGAGGGCTTCTCAGAAGAGGGAGGTGAGACCCAAAACAGTGGTGTCAGAAAAAGCCCCAGGGAGCTGCCTTCCCAAATTGGAGCTTGAAGGTGAGCTGTCCCCTGCAGGGTGAAATATTTCCACTTGAAAGCTCTCAGAGCCCCTGCAAAACCTCTCTTCCCTGGGGCATCTCCCGAAGCCAAGTCCCCAGTGAAACAGCTATGGTGCTTGTGAGAGTGGTTTCTGGGCAGCCTAGTTCGGTTCTGCTCTGAGCAACAAGGATGGGGGAAGGCATGGAAAAAACGCTTTTGGATAAAGCCAAGCCAGTAGACTGGTCCTCTAGACAGGTGCAAGGAGATGCCAACAGCAAGAGCAGCACAGGCCAGCTCCGTGGGTCCCACTCTGTGCTTGATAGGAGAGCGCTCCCTCCTTGTTATGGATGAGTTGTGTCCTCCACCCCCAACACAGCTCATATGTTGAAGTCCTAACCCCCAGTACCTCAGCATGTGATTTTATTCGGAAAGCAGTTCATTGCAGATGGAATTAGTTAAGATGAGGTCATGCTGGAGTAGGGTGGGCCCCTCCCCTAATCCAAAATGACTGGTGCCCTGATAAAAAAGGGAAATTTAGACACAGAGACAAAGAAACAGAGGGAATGTCACGTGAAGATCAGAGTTACGCAGCCACAAGCCAGGCAACACCAAAGATTGCCAGCAAACCACAGGAAGGAGCTAGGGGAGAGGCTGGGAACAGATGCTCCCTCAGAGCCTCCAGAAGGAACTAACCTTCCTCACACCTTGATCTCAGACAGCTCACCTCTAGGATTGTGAGGCGATGCGTTTCTGTTGTTTAAGCCTCCCTGACCGTGGTTCTTTGTTACGGAAGCCGGAGGAGACTAATACGCTGACCCTGGCCGGGACCCACCCAGCAGTTCAGTCTGTGCCCAAAGGTCTTCAAACACCCACTGCAAGTGCCCCCTGCCCCTCGATTCCCACCGCAAAAGCTGGAGCCGGCACAGAGCTTTCCTCCCTGAGTAACCACACGCTCTGACCTGTATGTTTAATTTAGCAATCAACTTAGAGATTATTTTTCTAGTATGGAATTCTGTCTCGTACCTGGTTTTTGACTCTGGTAGACACGTTCATACTTTGGAACTTATGGATTAAAAGGGGAGAGTATTCAGCTAACAAACGAAAGGAGTCACCGTGGTTGTGGTGATTGGAAGGGAAAGATGGAGTGTGGTCATAAATAAAACTAAAGGATAGACTTACCGTATGACCCAGGAATCCCACTCCTGGGCTTATATCCAGAAGGAACCCTACTTCAGGATGACACCTGCACCCCAATGTTCATAGCAGCACTATTTACAATAGCCAAGACACGGAAACAGCCTAAATGTCCGTCAACAGGTGACTGGATAAAGAAGATGTGGTATATTTATACCCTGGAATGCTACTCAGCCATAAAAACCGACAACATAACGCCACTGGCAGCAACATGGATGCTCCTGGAGAATGTCATTCTAAGTGAAGTAAGCCAGAAAGAGAAAGAAAAATACCATATGGGATTGCTCATATGTGGAATCTAAAAAAACAAAAATAAAAACAACAACAACAACAAAAAAAAAACCAAAGCATAAATACAAAACAGAAATAGACTCATACACATAGAATACAAACTTGTGGTTGCCAAGGAGGCGGAGGGTGGGAAAGGATAGATGGAATTTCAAAATTGCAGAATAGATAAACAAGATTATACTGTAAAGCACAGGGAAATATACACAAGATCTTATGGTAGTTCACAGAGAAAACAATGTGACAATGAATATATATATGTTCATGTATAACTGAAAAATTGTGCTGAACACTGGAATTTGACACAACATTGTAAAATGATTATAAATCAATAAAAAATGTTTAAAAAAAAAGAAAACTAAGGGAGAACAAAATACCTTTTTGACAAGCGTGGTCAGTTCCGTGCTCTGATGTGTTCCTGCCTTGTCTGGCTCTGCACTTATGCCTGTTACCTCCAAGTTTTCTGACAGCCTTTCTCTGAAACTCTGAGCACCTGAGGGCAAGCGCTGTCACTAGCTCCTTGTGTGTTGCTAGACGCTCAGAATGCTCTGGGCGATGTTCACCGAATGGATTACAACAGATTCACTTAACTGTTAATTATTCAACACACTTTTATTGGACACTATATTTGTTTCCTACAGATGCTGCAATAAATTACTATGAACTTGGTGTCTTAAAACACCACCAATTTAGACTCATAGTTCTGGAGGCCAGAGGTCTGGAAAAGGTCTCATGGGGTCAAAATCAAGGTGTCAAAATCAAGGTGTCGGCAGCCCTCTGGAGGCTCAGGGGTTACAGCTCGTGTTCCTTGGCCCATGGCCTCTTCCTTGGCCCATGGCGTCTTCCTCTATCGTCCTGGCCAGCTGTGTACGTCTCTTCTTCTGACTTTGTTTCCCTCTGTTTTCATCACATGATCTTCTCGTCTGTGTCAAATCTCCCTTGGCCTTCCTTTTATAAGGATACTTGTGATGGCATTGAGGGCCCAGGTGTTTAATCCAGGATAATCTCCCCATCTCAAGGTCTTTAATTCAGTCACATCTACAAAGTCTCATTTAGTCCTATAAGGGCATTCACAGTTTCCAGGGACTGGGAGCTGGATATCTTTACAGGTCATTATTCCGCCTACCACCAGCTCCTGCAACGTGTATGCCAGGTTTTCATTTTTTTTTAATTGAAGTATAGTTGATTCACAGTGTTGGGTTAGTTTCAGGTGTACAGCAAATAGATTCGGTTATACATATGTATGTATAATCTATATTCTTTTTTTTAATTCTTTCCATTATAGGTTATTATAAGAAAATAGCTCCCTGTGCTATTCAGTAAATCCCTGTTGTTTATCTGTTTTATAGATGGTATTGTGTATCTGTTAATCGTGTATTCCTGACTTATCTCTCCTCACTCCTCCATGCCAGGCTTTGTTCTGAAAACTTGAGACTCAGCAATGAGCAAGATCGACAAGATTTCCTACACTCAGAGGACCACACTCCAGGGGGGTGATGGATCATAAACAGAACAGCCCAGGTGGTCATAAGGGTTTTGAGGGAAATACAGGGGTTCTAGGGTGGAGTATAAAAACAGGGTGCCTGTACCAGACCCCAGGGGAGACAGAAGTTGAGAGCTGAAGAGGAGGAGCCAGCTGTGTGAAGAACTTGGGAGGGTGGTGGTCCTGACAGAAGGGACAGGAAGAACCAGGAAGGAAGAGGAGGCTTGGCACGTTCCAGGTGCTCCAGGGAGGCCACTGTGGTTGGAACCCGGAGAGTGAGGGCAAGGTTGGAGAGGTCGGACAGGAGCCGGAGGAAGGGGGCACTCCTGGAGGGAAAACAAATTCCTCACGTGGCAAAGAGCACAGAGGGGAAGCAAGTGCTCTCCTGACTCTTATAAGGGCACTAATCCCACCATAAGGGCTCCACCCTCATGACCTCATCTAATCCTATTTACCTCTCAAAGGCTCTTCCTCTGGAATACACCACATTGGGGTGTAGCGTTTCAATATGCATGAATTTGCGTGTGTGTGCGTGGAGGCGGGTGGGGGGTGGGGGCATACACAAACATTCAGTTCAAAGCAGTTGCCTTCAACCACCTCCTAGCTAGAGCCCCAGGCTTTTGGAATCCAAAGCCAGGAGGTGGTTCTTGGGTTGTTGTTACAACCCTCCTGGGATAGCCTGTCTGCTTGGATGAGAAGGGCAGTGAGAAAAAATATCAAGATAAAGACAGTTATTATTAAAACCAAATCACCCTGCCCCTCCTCTCTTGGCTCATGGTAAGCTGTAAATGCGCCTGCTCCTTTAGGACACTCAGCCTTTTCACGGCAGGTCATAGTGTTAACTCTATTATTACTTGGAAGCTATTATTTCAGTGACCTAAGATAAATTGAGAATATTAGGCAAAGCAATCTTTCATTCAGATAATAATTACTCACCCAATTGTATCACCTACAGGCTGCACTGCTTTGAGTTTATGACGAAATTAACAGGACTTGAATTCTCACTGGTTTTCAACATTGAATAGGGATAGTGACTAGAACTCAGTGTTGTTTTTGTTGTTGCTGTCATTGTTTTTTGGAACATTAACCAATTTATTTATTTAACTTTAAAATATCCGATTTTATTTAAGTCAAGTTTGATTTAAAATGTTTAAGCATAGACTCAGCGTTAATGTATCATGGGCTGTAGTTAATTGAATTTACTTCTGTGTGCATGTGTGTATCTATCTGTGCTTTGTTGTTTTTTCTTCTAGTTTTATAATTGACATACAGAACTGTATAAGTTTAAGGTGTGGGGCATAATGATGTGACTACATACATCATGAAATGATTGCCGCAATAAGTTTAGTGGACATCCATCAACTCATATAGATACAAAATAAAAGAAAAAGAAAAAATATTTTCTTTGTGATACGAACTCTTAGATTTACTCTCTTAACAACTTTCGCATATAAAACAGAGCAGTGTTTAGTATATAATCATGTTGTACATTATCCCCCTAGTACTTACCTTTTAACTGAAAGTTTGTACCTTTTGGTTTCCTACCCACACCCGCCGGCTCTGGTAACCACAAATCTGATCTCTTTTTCTATAAGCTTGTTTGTTTTGAAGTGTAATTGACCTACAACACTATGTTAGTTCCTAGTGCACAACATAGTGATTCAGTATTTCTATACATTTCAAAATGACCACCCTAAGTCTAGCTGCCATCTGTCACCAAACAAAAATAATACATTATTATTGACTATATTCCCCACACTGTACATTTTATTCCTGTGACTCATTTATTTTGTAACTGGGAGTTTATACCCCTCTACCCACTTTCTCTCTGGCAAACATTTGCTTGTTCTTTGTATCTTGGAGTCTGTTTCTGTTTGTTTGTTCATTAGTTTGGTTTTTGAGTTTATACAGATAAGTGAAATCATATGGTATTTATCTTTCTTTATCTGACTTATTTCTCTTAGTGGAATATCCCCAGGCCCATCCATGTTGTCACAGAAGGCAAGATTTCACTATTTTTTATGACTGAGTAATATTCTATTTTATATTTATGTGCACATGTATATATCACATCCTCTTTATCTATTCATCTATCAATGGGCACATAGGCTGCTTCCATATCTTGGCTATTGTGAATACTACTGCAATGAACTTAGGAGTACATGTCTTTCTTTTAATTAGTGTTATTGTTTTCTTTAGAAAAATACCCAGGAATGGAATTACTGGATGGTATTGTAGTTCTATTTTTAATTTTTTGAGGCGTCTCCATACTATTTGTATAGTGGCTACACAAATTCACATTCCCACCGACAGTGTTTGAGGGTTCTGTTTTCTCCACATTCTCACTAACATTTGTTATTTGTTGTCTCCTTGATAAAGGCCATTCTAACAAATGTGAGGTGGTACCTCGTGGTTTTGATTCACACTGCCTTTATGGTGAGTGACACTGAGCATCTTTTCATGTGCCCGTTGGTATCTGTACATCTTCTATGAAAAAATGCTTATTCAGTTTCTCTGCCCATTTTTTTATTGGGTTGTTGGATTTTTGTTTTTGAGTTGTGTGAGTTCTTTGTGTATTTTGGATATTAATCCCTTATCAGGTATAATATTTGCATTTGTTTATTTTTGCTTTTGTTTTCCTTGCCTGAGGAGACATATTCAAAAAAATATTGCTAAGAACAATGTCAAAGAGCACACTGCCTATGTTTTCTTCTAGGAGTTTTATTGTCTCAGGTCTTACATTTAAGCCTTTCATCTATGTTGAGTTTATTTGTGTATACGATGTGAGAAAGTAATCCAGTTTGATTCTTTTGCATGTAGCTGTCCAGTATTCCCAACATGATTTATTGAAGAGGCTGTCTTTTCTCCATTGTATGTTCTTGTCTTCTGTGTTACCGATTAATTGACCATAAGTCTGTGGTTTCATTTCTGGGCTTTCTATCCTGTACAATTGACCTATGTGTCTGTTTTTGTGCCAGTACTATACTTTTTTAGATTACTGGAGCAAAATCCTCAACAAAATACTAGCAAGCCAAATTCAACAATACATTAAAAGGATCATACACCATGATTAAGTGAGGTTTATTCCAGGGATACAAAGATGATTCAATATCCACAAATCAATGTGATGTACCACACCAAGAAACTGAGGAATAAAAATCAAATGAACATTTCAATAGGTGCAGAAAAAGCTTTTGACAAAATTCAACATTTATTTATGATTTAAAAACACTCTCAACAAAGTGGGTATGGAGGGCCATATGACAAACCAACAGCCAACATCATACTTAATGGTGAAAAGCTGAAGGCATTTCCTCTAAGACCAGGAATAAGACAAGGATACTCACTCTTGCCACTTTTATTCAAAATAATGTTGGAAGTTCTAGCCACAGCAATCAGACAAGAAAAATAAATAAAAGGAATCTAAATTGAAAGAAGTAAAATTGTCATTGTTTGCAGATGACATGATAATGCATGTATAAAAGCTAAAGACATCACCCAAAACTATTAGAACTAATGAGTGACTTCAATAAAGTTGCAGTGTAAAAAATTAATATACAGAAATCTCTTGCATTTCTGTACATTAACAACAAACTGTCAGAAAGAGAAATTAAGAAAACAATCTCATTTATAATTGCATCAAAAAGAATTAAATACCTAGGAATAAATCTAACTAAGGAAGTAAAAGACCTGTACTTGGAAAACTATAGACACTGATGAAAGAAACTGATGATGACACAAACAAATGGAAAGATATACTATGCTTGTGGACTGGAAGAATTAATATTGTTAAAATGACCATATTTTCCAAGGCAATCTAAAGATTCAATGCAATCCCTATCAAAATGCGAATCACATTTTTCACAGAACCAGAACAAATAATTCTAAAATTTGTATGGAATCACAAAGGACCGTGAATAGCCAAAACTGGAGGTGTCATGCTGTGTGATTTCAAACTATACTACAAAGCAACAGCAATATGAACATCAATCTATTTATTATGAAGATTCAAATGTGTACCAAAAATCAAACAAACATTATAAGAAAAGAAGCTTATGTGAATTCTCTACCACTATCTTCTTCTTTTTCTTTTTTATTGTGCTAAAATACAGATAACATAAAATTTACCATCTAAGCCATTTTTAAGTGTTCAGTTGAGTGGTATTAAATACATCCACATTGTTACATAGTCATCATCACCATCCAGCTCCAACTCTTCATATTGTAAAGCTGAAATTCCAAACCTATTAAATAGTACTGTGCCAACTCCCCTCCCCCCAGCAGCCCCCATTCTACTTTCTATCCTTATGATTTTGACTAATCTAGGTGCTCATGTAAGTGGAAAAATCGAGTATTTGTCTTTTTGTGATTAGCTTATTTTACTTAGCATAATGTCCACAAGTTTCTTCCATGCTGTAGCATTCACAGAATTTCCTTCCTTTTTAAGGCTCAATAATATTCCATTGTATGTATACGCCACATTTTGCTTATTCATTCATGTGTTGATGGATACCTGGTTCACTTCCATGTTATAGTTTTTGTGAATAATGCTGCTGTGAACATGGGTGTACAAATATGTCTTTGGGACTCTGATTTCAACTATTTTGGGTATATACCCAGAAGTGGTATTGCTGGGTCATTTGGGAATTTTTTTTTTTTTTGTAGGAACCTCCATTCTGTTTTCCACAGCATCTGCACCATTTTGCATTCCCACCAACAGTACACAAGGAGAACTCCATTTGATTCAACAGAATTATGTTGCCCACCTACTATACAAAGGGATCTGGGCTAGACCTGGTGGGAGCCAGAGAGATGGAGAGGACACTGCCTTTATCCTAAGGAGTATGCAGATTTATCTTACTAATTTAATTAATTTAGAGAAGTCAGTTTATACTACTAAATGTTAAAAGATTAAGTTTTTAGAGAAAATATGCAATTAAAATACTTTTAAAGAAAATAAGCAGAGTATGACCATCTGGTTGTCTGCTTCCCCCAGTCAGGGAGGTAGCAAACCATCACTTTAGGACATCTTCTGAAAAGAAAACCAGAAAATTTTGCTATTTCTTCTTTCATCTTCAGCAGCCAGCTGAGAAAGGTGATGTTTCAGAAAAAGACACCCGGACAAATGCTACATCCACCCCTCAAGGCATTCTAAGTTCTAATTTGGACCAAGTCAGATCATCTGGGGTGCATACTTCTATCTCATTAATTTTGCCCTTGTGCAAATGTCTTCATGGAGCAGAAAGAATATTCGGAATGTTTTTGGAGTCAGACAGGCTGGGGCTCCCATCCCAGCTGCTTTGCCTACTGGCTGTATAATCGTGGGTAAAGAACCCACTACCTCCCTGTGAAATAATCCCTGAGTCTTGCCTCTGTTGGAAATGAATCATCCTCTCGTCTGTGACATTCCATAATACAAACTCATATTAGTGCAGTTTTTTTTTAAATCTTACCATGAAGGGTTATTTGGTCACCAGCTTGTCCCCTCCTAGCACCTTGGCAGCTGGGAGTATAGCTGAATTGTACCTGCACCCCCGAGGCAGCACAGAGCCTGGCACATGGTGGAGGTGTTAAGAGGCATTTCTACATCTACTGCTTTGCAAAAGCTGCCACACCTGTTGGGCAACACTGTTAGTGACCCATCTAACTCTGTGACATGGCCTCTGATGGTGTCATCCAGTATTGTAGAGATCAAAGTAATGGAAACTGATGAGGCAGAACAAGATTATAGCCTCAACCCCATTATTCCAAGAGCTGTTTTGTACCTGTCTTTCTTTAGCTCACCTGTGATGTCATTCTTATTACTGGTCCCTGCTCAGTACCTCCGAGGAGAAGGCAGTCCTGGTAGGGAGCCTACTTGGGTGCCAGAGGGTTGTGATAAACAACAAATTCCCTTTTTATTGCCCTTTCCTATATCTTATCAGTAGGAGAATGCTGAAAGTTCGGAAAAAGGGGATGTGGGCAGTTGGGTTTGTGTAAGGCTGAGTATGTCCTATTTTTAAGGTTCGTAGGATCTAGCCTCATTCTCTAAAAAGTAGGTGCTAACAGCCTCAACCACGTGCATTCTGTCTAGTCTCAAAATTATTCTTTAAGTGCTCTGGATCAAAACCCAACACCTCTGTAGTGAATTGAATGATGTCTCCCTGAAAGATATGTCCACATTCTAATGCCCAGAATCTGTGACTCTGTACTTATTTGGAAACTGAGTCTTTGTAGATGTAATTAAGGGTTGGAAAAGGAGATAATCCTAAGTTACCTGGATGGACTCTAAATCCAATGACAAGTTTCCTTAGAAGAGAGAAGACACACAGAGAAGAAGATGACATAAAGATGGAGGCAGAGATTGGAACGATGTAGCCACTCCAGGTGTTGGAAGGGTAAGGAATAGATTTTTCCCTAGAACTCTTGGGGACTGCAGCCCTGCTAATGCCTTGATTTTGGACTTATGGCCTCCAGAACCATGAGAAAATACACTTCTGATGTTTTAAGCCATCAAATTTGTGATACTTTGTTTCTGTATCCCTAGGAAGTGGATACACTGCAAGTTTCAGTTTACTTGATGGTAAGATGGAATAATAATATTTCCCACCAGATTTATTGCATGAATTTGAATAGAAGCTATCAGTAAAACTGCCTGTATCAGTGGCTGACACAGTTGACCCTTGATAAACATTAGCCACTAAACTTTAATGCTATGTTCCTGATACTTGTGGAAGGTCACTTGAAGACCTGTCCTTGGGGATGTCATTGCAATGCCTTACATGAATCTGGATTGCCCTCTCAGAATTAACCTGAGAGAGAAACACTTGGTGAACAGCAAAAAAGTGAAAGGTCACCCTCAAAAGACTAAATCTTCTCAGGTAAGCAAGACGTGAGCTACACTAACTGTAGTAATGTTGTTAAAGAATGCTGTGACCTACAGAGGGGTTGAGCCACCACAAGGGGCTTAAAAAAGAAGAGCCAAGGGGCATATGTTGGTTACACAGATTTAGACTCTGTCTAGGGGAGCGGAATCTCTTTCAAAAGATTTCTATGATTGCCGGTCGCTGAGGGAAAAGATTGCACCCACGTGGCCATAGGTGGCCTTGAGGCCATTAAATGTTTAGTCTGTCACTTAACTTCCCCTAATTCCTGGTTTTCCAAGCAACCTTTGCATTTCCATGGAGATCTGCTTACAGAGGAAAATGAACTAACTGGGGGGTTTTAAGGATTTCTGATCCCTGTGATAGAGATTTTTTATGACAGATACAAAGTGTGGCTTTGGATGAAGAGTTGGCTTCCCAAGTGTCTTAACTAGAGACAGAATGCACAGACGGTGCCAGCGAAGACACGCTTGAGCTTTGCAACAATTATTTTACTTGCTGTTGGTCCTTGTCTCATTGTCAACATGCATTTCTGTTAGGCTGAGTCAGTCTTCCAGGACTTGAACATGGTGTAAATGACACACTCTGACATTTCTGGTTCATTCCTTCTTCCGATTCCCACAGAACCACTTTTCACACTCCCCGCAAAACTTATCAAGAACGTTCCATTATGCCTTTCACTGTTTCCAATACCCTTGGTGACCATGTTTTCTAAAACAGAAATTGGATGTGTACTAGCAAGTAGGTGCATGGAAAATAATGGGATAGAATATTTAATAATGAGAATAATTTTAAAAAGGCAGAACATGTGGCTATTATATGCGGTCCCAGTGAGAGGAATAGAATTCAATTCTGGGATACATTTTTCTGCTACTGAGGAATTAATATGTTTGCTTCTCTAGTAAAAACAATTCTTTCTTTTTTTCTGGTTATAAAAGGGCTCAGTGTTCAAGCTATTATTTAATCATAGTAACTGCATAAATTCTTTTACTTTTCTTGCTCTTAATTTTCTAGTTCTCACTCTCTGATTAAATTACAATTTTAGCTGCTCAGAAGGATGGCTGGCTGGCTATTTATGGTGGGGACTAAATCCATTCTCCTGTTTTTCCTTTATTAACAAATGTTCCCTTTCAGTGATGTGTGGACATGTGACTAAGTTTAGGTCAATAAGATGTAAAGGTAAGTTTTGTGTGGGAATTCTAGGAAGGCTGCTAGAGGTGCTGACCCATTGGAGGGGGCCTCTTTTGTGTCTCCTCTCTTCATCCTACCTGTTGACTGGGTAGTTTTGCTGGCACACTGACAGCCATCTTGGACCATGAGGCGTTCCAAAGGATGAAAGCCAGCACGACGATGATGGAACAAAACGATGGGCACTGGGTCCCGGTCAGTTCTGGCTGACCTAGCTAGTGGCTTCTCTTAGGTGAGTCAGAAATAAACTTGTCCTTTGTTCAAGTCACTCTTATTTTGTGTTTTTATATAAAATTGCTCCGCTATCTTTTTGCAGTGCTTCCCTGAACTCTTGAAAAATGTATTTCAGATTCAGTCCATTTGAAAAGACAGATCACCCCCCAATTTAGTGAAAATTTATCTTAACCCTTTTGTGTGATGTGATGATTAGACAAAAATTTAATTCTGCCTGTATAGATGTATCCTTTGTTGTGGGCTGGTTCAAACTCTTTTTGGAAGAGGGTAGAGTATAAATAAACAAGCAACAGCAGTAGAAAGCGAAGTGGAAAAGTATTGTCCATCCATCTTCTTTAATGAAAAATGAAAAAATGTGAAATTAGCATACTACTTGTATGTAAAAGAAAGTGCCTAATGAATATTCCATCAAGTATATAGAATGTCCCCATAGGATTTATTGACATCATTCACCTGCAGAGAAAAATCACTTTTTCATAGATTAAACCAAGGGAAAATATGAGCCAACTCTGTCCAAGGTGTTATAAATTTTGTATTAGTGAACTAATGAGATTTAATAAAATCCAAATTAAGTCTTTTAGTACTTTGGAAAGAATTTTTCTTTCCTCTCAACCCTAGGTCTTTCCACTCATCTTCAAAGGAAGCGTTAATGAGAAGCAATAAATCCCAGCATGATAGTGATTAAATTTCATGAATTAAACAGACGTACTTTTGCAAAATGGTAAATTCAATCACCAGAACAGATATTTTTCTTTCTCAGCCAAACTAAGGGCCAAATTGTCTCTAGAGCTTGGCGTAAATGACATTTTGATTCTTTCAATAACGGAGTATGTTTTTAAATACTTCCAAAATCATTTTGCAAAATTATAACTAGTGTCTTTAAAAATAGGGCCTGCCTTCCCCTCCTTTACCCTCTCCCTCCACTCCCACCCTCAAAACATACTACATACAGATTTGATGGCTGTTTGGGCAATATTTAAGGATGATCATGGCTCTGAGTATAGAACGCAGCTTTGAAATTCTGGATTCTCTATTTTAAGCGAGAAGCACCAGCTTGGAAATAATTTCTCCTAGTCACTGTAGGTTTTCCAGTGTGCTGGCAATAAGAAACAGCAGCTTGCTGACAGCATTTTAAATGACCTACATTTGTGTGGAAAGCCATGTGGTCCAGCCCAGCAGGATTAGCGAGGGGGGAAGATGCTCTGGCACTGATTGCTTATCAGGACAAGCTGACTCCAATCCTTCCTGCTTGGTTTCTCCATCTCACCATCTGCATAACTGCTGATTCATTAAGCAGGTGTCTCTCCTGCTGCTGGAAGGGACATTTGTTCCCTATAATTTGCCATTTTTCCAAATGGTTAAGGGAAATTGGACTCACAGTTGGATACCAGAAGCAGGCAGGATTGGGAATGACGTAGATGAGTTGCTGCCAGCCCTTCTCTGTGTAAATGCCATTTGTGAAGTCAAGGGTCAAATGGCGAATAGCTTCCCAGCTAACCTGGAAACTTACAGGGGCAACCAGCAACCATCATTATGTTTTTGGAATGGGGCTGATTTGTTGCATCCTGTTGTCCCTGTATTTATCAGGTTATGCATTTGAATTTTGATTTGGAGAATATTGGGACTCTATTCAGAGTTTAAACAGATTGCTCAGAACGTGTGTCTTAAAAATATGTCCAAATCACTGTAACTCAGAAGCCAGGACGTGGAAGGGGACAATGCCCACACGTCTCCAGGAAGAGTTCAGGATGGAGAGTGTCTTACCTTCAGCAGGGTCTAAGAGACTACTTGTGACATCCAGTTTGCCCTTAGTGTTGGCCCAAAGTCTCCACTTTGCTTTTTTTCTGTCCTGCCTCTGCTCCTGTTACTCCTCACACCCAGTCATAGGGGCAGGACTCAAGATGAGCCAATCGTTGTACCTCAGACCCCTGGACATAGTGATGGGACTCAGAGGTGGCCAGACCGGGGCTTAGTCCTTGCCTGTTGCATGAAGGAGCCGTTCATTCATTTCTTCCTTCACAAAATGTTTACAAAGTCTTCACTCAGAGAGAGGCACTGTTTGGGTGCTGGGGAAGAGCAGATGAATGAGACAGATGTAATTCCTCTCTTTATGGAGTTTACATGATTGTGGGGCAGGGTAGTGAGGCAGACAATAGACAGGTAAATGAGCAAGATGATTTGTGAGAGTGTTAAGTGTTAAGAAGTGTAAACAATGAATGATAGTGAACAAGGCTAACACTTGGTTAGGAGTGGAAATTGGATGGGAAGGAGATCCTAGGGGCACCTGTGTTACTGGCTCTGGCTGTCCTGTAAGTCCAGTTCCACCACTGCTTTTCCTGGGTTTTTGTATCACAAGCTGACACATTCCCCTTGGTGCCAAAACCAGCTCAAAGCCTCCACTTACACATTCCTTATCCACTCTGTCACCACTGAGATTCTAACTTAAGAGCGGTCATTCAGTTGGCTAGTGCTGACTCAGCACATTTCTAGGCCCGTGCTGGATTCAAGGATACGCAGGTTAGGCTCGCTGCCTTCAAGGAGTATTTAATTATCTGGGGCCTGGGGAATGGGCACAGAGGCATAAGAACAATCTCAAACTGTGACTGTGTCCACCCCTAACGTGTTCTGCCCAGTCTTTCTTCTCAGTAAGTGGTTCCACCATCCACCAGCTTGCTCAGACCAGAAACCCAGGATCCCTTCTTGATATTCCTCTCTCTCCATCATCTCCCATTTCTAATCCATCAAAATGGCTTCTTGAGTCCATCTCCACTGCCACCTCTCTGGCCCAAGCCGTCATCACCTCTTACAGGGACTATGGCAAGAAGCCTTTCAACTCATCTGGAGTTGAAACCACTTGGAACCACTTGAATCTACAAATGGAAATTGCTTGCAACAGGGAAGGAGATAACAGCAGCTGGGAAGGCATCTATTACACACCCGCCACAGACCCAAGGAAGCCACGAACTCTCATGTGTTTCTAGACCAAATAGAGATAACACTTCCATTGCTTTTGATAATTTGCAGTGAGATTTTCATTAGCATAGGTATGGTTAGAATAGAGGATCCTTGATGAAATGCTAGCACTGGAAAACACTTTGAGGGCACCCGGACCAGCTACTTCGTGGTATCAGTGAGGAAATTAAGATGTAAAGAGGTTAAATGGCTTGTCCGTAATTAATTATTTTTAATGTCTCATTTCCAAATTAAGATACCTTATCTGCAATCTGAAAGTACATGCCTAGTACTTCCTCAAGACATTTTCATAAACATCATTTACACAAACTAGGCTTTTGATACAAATCAGGTAGCAGGGAGTTTGAGGGTATGCCTGGTGAGTACTGGAGAACATGTTTCATGGTACGGATTAAGTGCTGAGCCACATGCAGACTCCTGGGGAGGACTGATATCCTTTTGTAAAAGTGGAGCCCCTCTACCTCCTCACACCTCACTGTAAGTGGGTGCCCCTGGATATGGCCAAGACTTTTCTTAGAAAACATCTTTGGTCCCACACTTTACTAGGCAAATGAATAATGGAGGGCCTCATTTTTCTGTTAGAGAAAACCGCTGTGGTCATTTTAGCTTAAGAATTAGTCCATCTCAGCCATAAAAATGAAGCACTCATTAAATATCTAATATTAAGCAGTTAAATTCTGCAAGATAAACTAATTGCAAAATTTATGAACATGTGAATAAATAAATTGACTTTCTATTTGGAGTGGAAAGCCTTGAAACAACTAAAGGTTGGTGGGTATCTACTCCAAATGAGAATTGCCATTTTACAGTGGTTATTTTATGTCATTATTCTCCACTTATTTGTCTGTAGGACAAATAATTGACCTCTCTAAGCCTCAGATTACTTCTCTGTGCAATGGGTCAGTAATATTACCTATGTTCCAGGGCTGTTGGGAGGAACAGAAGGATAATTCACGTAAATAGTTCACCATATTCTCAATAAATATTAATATTTTATTATAGAAGAGCTAGCTATCTATTAAAATCACTCTTTACTCATGACAATAAAATCTTGTATTCCATATATAGAAATTTGGGGTAGGGGATGGAAATGTATGCAACGCACGCTAAGAAAGTCTGGGCACTAAGCAAGCTCTAGTCCAGGCCAAGACTAAACCTAATTACCTGGACATTGCACGGCACTTGTCATCAATTCAGCAGTATTGGGTTGACAAAGTTGAGTAGGACGCCATCCTTGCTTTTCGTGTCCTCCCATGTAGAAGGAAGGTAATAGATTAGAAAATAGAGGTCTTTCCCTTCAGAGAGAGCTTTCATAATTCAGCTGGATATTGACCATAAGGTCAGTGAATTAAGCGGCACGATTTGCATTACCCTGATTGCCACTGGTAACAATAGGCTCGTCACTGGGGATTAGTCCTTGATGAGCAAGACGACAGGTACTGGGAACAAAGTGTCAGTGTGAGTGCCTCTTCCTTTGTACACCTGTTCATGCTTGTGTTCTTTTGTTTACTGTGTGTTATGAATTGTGATGCCAGCAAAGTTGCAAGGTTGAGGCCAAGACAACAGAAGTTTAGAAGGCTCATGGGTGTGTGGCTTCTGAGGCAGATGAGATGATGGATTCATTCTTGTCTTTCTTGATCAAGCAATTCGATATTTCAGCTAGCAATTAAATAGTCTGATAGCTATAAAACACCCTTATTATTGAAAATCCTGCAGGAGGACTAATTTTGTTATCCTGAATCGCGAACCCCCTAACCTCAACCTCTTATATCTCTCACCCCATCAATTGGTTTTTTAATTCAACTTTGATAAACTAAAATTTCTTAGGAACCCAATTACCTTTTTCTGGCATATCAGACTGTATAAATATACAATGCAGGAACTGTTGCAGCAGAAGAATGCATAAAAGAGGATGGTAACCCCAAAATAATTCTGCCTAGGGTTGTGTAGGTGGGTAGAGGGAGTGTCAAAGGAAGCAATGGAAAAGAGGTGACATTTGAGATGGAGGCTTAGGAATAAATATCTGTTCCCTGAGCGAATGGGATGGGAAGGGCTGTTCCTGGCAAAAGGAAGGGCTTGGATGTATAAAGCACAGAGAAATGTAAATGCATGTCAGGACAGGAGGTGATGACTGGCATGGCTAGTTAAATATAGCTGAATGTGTAGCAGATGCTGTACAAGGCACTGGCCACTGGCTGCAAAGAACAGAGACGACCTGGAAAGGTAGGCTGGGGCCAGGAGCTAGCTGGAGGGTCCTGTGCAGTGTTGCTTTAGAGTTTGTATTTATTTCCAAAAACAATGTGAAGTTCAGTGTGGTTTTTAAGCAGAGGAACAGAGTGATGAGAACCAAGTGTAGAGAGAGAATGCTAGTAGAATCTTGGAGGATGGATTAAAAGGAGGAGTCACCGGGAGAGTATGTACAGTCCAGGCTGGAAGAGTTTGGGGCAGGAGTGATGTGTGATTCGAGGAAGCCCCACTGATACATCTTGAAGGAGGATTGATGAAATGGCTACATTTAGGCTAACAGATTGCTTATTCTTATGCTTGTCCTTAAAACAGTCAACTGACCTGACTGACCTGGTGGCTACTCACAGTCCAAGCCTATTGTTAAAACTGAAGCTATTGATCTTACTATTTCTACTTCATTCCCGTAATCAAAAGCTATAATCATGCTTGGTCTCTGAGTTGATCTCCAGGGAGACGGTCACAGAACTGTAACCTTGTAAGGCTAAATACCAAGAAGACCACACCTTGAGTGCTCCCTAGATAAAGAGAACGAAAAAGTGACCACCGCTGGCCCCTATAGAATCGGTTATCTGGATGCAGCATGTCGCCACTCTAAGTCTTCTGATGAGAAAATGATTCTGTTGATTGTTACCGATGCTTTATTGTCTGAGCTATGGCTCTATAATCACCCCAGCCCATCCCCAAGGGGGTTTCACAGTTGTGAAGGCACCAGCCTGCTGTGAGTGCCCTTTGCCTGGCAAAGTAATGAGGCTGCCTCTTTTCATCTAAGCTCCAAGATCCCGTCTCTGAATTATTTGGCTCGTCAGGAATGAGGACCAATATTTTGGCAACAATCTGACCCTCTTTCCTGGCACCCACAGGATCCATTTCCCCAGTTTCTCGACTCTTCTTATCACCTGCTCTAATTTGCAAGGAATTAAGAAAAGAAACAAAACAAACCCCCACAACAACCTAGAAAGCTAAATTGTACTGACTCTCTCTCCCTCTCTCTCTGAGCTGAAATTACTTTAGCAAAGATAATGGCTTCTTTTAGTTTGCAGGGTCTTGTCTTTTCTTCTAAAGGTTAAAAATAGAAAACAGATTGAAATCCTGAGTATGAATCCTAAAAAGGATTTCTACTCCCTCACTGCAGGATGATAAATTTAAAGGGCCATGGCATCTGAAAACTACCCAAGAGGCACTCTTCACTGGATGCATTTAGTTGAGCCAACCAAGACGTGGCCATGTGCTCTTTTACAGGATTGGCTGTTGTGAAGCACGGTTATTCTGTTTTGCATAGCAGACTTGTTCCTAACCGCTTCTATTATCATTTCAGGTTAGATGGGGGGTGGGGAAGTGAGAGAAGAGAAGATGGAAGTCTATTTTAGCCTCTGCTTCAGAAATTAACTCGGTTTCCAAAGAAGATGTCTGTTCTATTAGCTTCATCCCTTTGGGGCACGCCCAGAACAGCAGCATCTGATTTCCACTCCTCCAAAGGCTCCTCTGCCCTAGAATTGTAACCCACTTTGTACTGCTGCCTGCACTGCTGGACCCCACCCGGCCGGCGGCACCCCCCACCTCCCTGGCATCACCACTCTGGATCCCCTGGCTGGGGGCTCTAAGTGGATCTTTATGCCACGTTGGGTTAGCCAACTAATCCGGCCTGGAAATAATGAAACTCATCTAAAAATCTCTCCTAAGCCTTCTTAGCCCTGGACTGAGGGATATTAACTGCAGGGTGGGGGTGGGTGAGGGGGCATCCCAGGCTCTGGGCCATTTAGCCTTAGTGGTTATGTAAATGAGAAAGCCAACCCCAGCTGACTCCTGTGCTGGGGAAAGGGGGAGGGGACAGGTCGGTGGATGGCAGCCCCACTTCCTTGACATCCCCCTGAGAAGTATGTTACGCTTGAGACAGTAAGGCAGGCATGTGTCAGCATGCTTAAAGTCTCCTTGTTCATCCTTGCTGAAGTTGCTGATAAAATCATAAGTTATTGTCTGTTAGGAAGGTGTTATTTTAAAAATAAGTTGCCTTTGATTTCACTTTCCAAATTGCCTTTGAGATATTATTATTATTATTATTTATGCTCAGAGATAATTTTTTAAAATTTATGCTCTTAGGAGCAAAGATTTTTAGAGCCAGAAATTTGTCGATCTGGGATTATAATAGCAATCTGTTGTTTTTCTGCACCTGCACCCCTTCCTCCCTTTTGTAGTAATCAATCCCTAACTTTCTTTTGGAAAAGCACACCAACCATCACACCCGCCACTTTTAATACCTCAGGCACTCTTCAGACCATCCTTGCACATATATTTCAGTTCTGTTCGGGGAACGATGGACAGAATACTAGCTTTCACAACCTCCCTTCCAGCTAGAGGCGACCGTGAGACACAATTCTGGCCAATGAGATCTAAATGGAAGTTTGAGGAGGGGAAGTCTGGGAAGGCAGTTGCATTTCATGATACCAAGGGACAGATCCACTGAAACAGCCTTTCCATCTTCGCCCCTTGAATGCAGGCATGAGCTGCAGCATTCCATCTGTGGGGAAGGCCGATAGAATCACAGCTTGTTGACCCCTGATTTAATTTAATGCTGCTGACCACCTATCTGTAGATCTATTATTGTAGGAGAAAAATTAGCTCACGCATGTTTAAGCCACTGTTAACCAGGCATACTGTTCCTTGCAGATGAGTGCATTTCTTACTAACACACTTGAACTTACACTAACAGGAAACCAGCTGCTAAAGAACTGCATTCCCAGAAGGGCAGTTCACCACAAGGCCCATCTCTCCTATGTTTATGGAGGGAGAAAGGAGAACAAAACCCAGGGCAGCTGGATTCACTAGTCTAGGAACTCATCCCACTGCCAGAGCAGGGAGTTTTGCTGTCCCTCTCCAACAGGATATGGTATATGCCATGGACTAATAACCACTGGTGTTTTTTCTTTTTCCTTTTCTAAACAATTTTTTTTAATTGAAGTATAGTTGGTTTACTATGTTGTAGCAATTTCTGGTGTACAGAATAGTGATTCAATTACACACACACACACACGTGTATATATATATTCCTTTTCATATTCCTTCTCATTATAGGCTATTACAAGGTATTGAATATGGTTCCCTGTGCTGTACAGTAGGACCCTGTTGTCTAACTATTCCATATATAGGAAGTTAGCACGTGCAAATCCTGAACTCCAAATCCATCCTCCAAGGCACCCTTTTTCCCCCCAGTAACCACAAGTTTGTTTTCTATGTATAAGTCTGTTGCTATTTTGTAATAAAGTTTATTCATGTCATTTTTTTGATTCCACATGTAAGTGATATCATATGGTATTTTTCTTTCTCTTTCTGGCTTATTTCACTTAGGATGACTATCTCCAGTTCCATCCATGTTGTTACAAATAGCATTTTCTTTTTTATGGCTGAGTAGTATTCCATTGTGTATATATACCACAGCTTCTTTATCCAATCATTTCAAACGAATGTTTTAATAGCACTTATCCTATTTTTTATCCACTACAGTCTATTGGGCATGTTGGTAGTTGGTTAAATATGCCATTTACTCAAAGCCTGCAGACCATGTAGGGCCTCACTCGATCTGATGGAGCAGCTGCACTACATTTGGCAGGGCACCTTTGAAGCTGGGTTTATAGGAGAACTGGTGTATGAGAGATGAGCAGCCAACGGGTGGACTGTAGTGGATATCCAGTATTTTTGCATTTTGGGGATGCCTTGCCCCTTCCTCTGATAGCAGTACCCAGACTTAGAGAACCATCCCTCTACTCAGCCAAAGTAGTTTGGTGAGGCTGGCATAAATAAAGCCTATGCAGAAGACAAAAATGAGCGAGAGATAGAGACTTCTCATTGAGATCACCTGAGTTCTTGGATCCAGCTGACCTTAGATCTAATCTTGAACTTTTCAGTTATATAAGGCAATAAAATCCTTTTTTTTTTTTGTTTAAGATAATTTGAATAGTATTTTTGTTATTTGCAGCAGAAAGGACCCTAATTAGAGAATGGTCTAGTTTCTTGGCCTTATTTTATACATCAAGAGTATAAAACTTATGGAAGATAAGTGACTTGCCCAAGATTACATAGCTATTAAATAGCAGAGGGAGGAAGAAAATTCACGTGTCTTGACTCGTGAGCCATGAAGCTCTTTTCCTTCAACCAATTAGCCAGTGGACCAGGACGATGAGAGTTCACAGGAGGAAGATGGTTTCCAATTGAGAAGAGCAGGAAACCTCTCACAGAGTAAGTTTTAGATCAGGGAAGAAGATGAAGGGAACCCTAGGGAAAGGGGATGATGTGAGGAAATTCGTGGAGATTGGACAGCCAAAAGGCCATTTAGGGAGGAGCAGATGGCAGTTTTCTTGGAGCAGAGGTTGTGCAGGGGAGTACTTTGCTCATTTCGAGTGAAAAAGGGTAAAAGAGAACAAAAGAGGAAAAGAAAGCATGAGCAAGGAAACAAAGAAATAAAGAGCCAGGAGAGAAATGAGAGAACTAAGTTATGTTCAAGCACTATTATATGTTCCAGACACTAAAATAAGTATTTTATGTTCAGCATTGAATTCTCACAGAACTTAGTGGAGTATTTCTAGTCCCATTTTGCTAGTGGTGAGATGTTACGTGACTTGCCAAAGACCACACTGTAGAAGCCTGGGAGGGATGGCCAGCATTCTAAGTGAGATCCTCCTGTTTACAAAGCCCTTCCTCCCATTACTGGGGCCTTTAGCTACAGAGCTCAAAGAGAGAGAGGTGACACCCTGGTCAATTCTGCAAAGATGGAAACAATTACAAGAGATTGCCCACGGCTGGCAATTCAAATCAACTTGATTCACCAGATTTGGCCTTTTTAGAAGCCAGCAAATCCATTGTTTTTAGCTTGGGGATCATCCAGAATTTACCATTTTAACACAGTGAAAACTCTCTCTTTGTCTATAGAAACATGCCTTTACCTTCCAATCAGAGGATGCATAGGCCAATAAGCACATAAAGGACTTTTCTATAACAGGACTGCAGTTTTGTCCTGAATGCTGAAAATTATGTTTGCATCTGAAGCTCTCCTGGGACAGCTCCTACAAGTTGGGCCATTGCATTTTCTTGGGGATACAAAGGATTTATGCTCTCCTCTCCTTAGGATTGCTATAGACTAAATGTTTCTGTCCCCCACAAAGTTCATATTTTGAAACCTAATCCCCAGTGTGATGACATTTGGAGGTGGGACCTCTGGGAGGTGATGTCAGGAAGGTGGAGCATGCATGAGTGGGACTAGTGCCCTTATTAAAGAGATCCTAGAGATCACTCTTGCCCTTTCTGCCATAAGAGGACGCATGGAGAAGACACCTATCTACCAGCCAGGGAGCTGGCTCTCACCAGATACCAAATCTGCCAGCACCTTGATCTTGGACTTCCCAGGCTCCATCTCTGTGAGAGATAAGTTTCTGTTGTTTACATGCCACCCAATTTATGGTCTTCTGTTATAGAAGCTCGAGTGGTCCAAGCTGACCACACGTTCTTGACATTTCTTCTGTGGAAAGGTGGATCTATGTCCTCTCCCCTGGAACCTGGTGAAGGCTCTTGATGGCCTTGACCAATAGCGGCAGAATAAGTGATGCCATGACAGTTTCCAGGCCTGAAGTGTTGACACCTCCCACTTTCTATCTCTGGAACATGTGCTTTTGGAGTCCAGAGCTATGACGTAAGATGTCTGACTCTTCTGCTGGAAAGACCATATGAGAGGCCCTGAGGCCACATGGAAAGAGAGGAATCCAGCTGCGCCCGCCTAGGCCTCAGACATGTACGTGAAGACTTCTTGGATCCTCCAGGACAAACCACACACCAGCTCAGTACCATACAGAGCAGAATCGCCCACCCAAATACCCCTAGATATATGAACATAATAAAATGATTGTTATTTTAAGCTGCTGTCTTTGTGGGGGGGTTGTGACATAGCAATTGATAACCAGGATAGAACATCACTAGACAATGAAGACTTTTTTGGAGAGAGGAACAGAGAGGGGATCTCCGAGGAGTGCCTTTGTTTGAGAGGAGGACGTCAACATCATTCCACTCCTCCTTGAAACAGTCACAGAACCAAAGACTGCAAGAAAGGTGTAATTAGAGGCCTCTCCACCTCCCACCCTCACAGCCAGCAATGCAGAGTAATTTGGAGGAAGCCTACCAGCAGGTGTTCTGGAAATGAGCAGTGTCAGCATGTGGGTGGTGGGTTGCATGAACTTCTTTTGTCATATTGAAAAGGCCTTCTCCCTGATACTAAAAGAGCAGCTGGAGGGAGTACCAACCTGAGGCTTCTCCTGTCCTGTGAGCTGAGCTGGGGCAAGGCCTTCATTGTCTCGTCTGAGAAATACAGTGCATTTCCTCCAGGCCCCTGCAGCCTGCAACAGGGATGCTTAGGGGTTGGCGAGAGAAGGCGCTGCATGGGACCAGACTAAGCCTGGCATTCACAAGAAGAGAAGTTTTCTGCTCCAAGAGGATGTGGATTTTGACATACAAAGTGCTTTGGAATCCTGGGCAAAATAAGAAACAAACACTCTTCCTATAAGACTGTCAAAATGCATAATTATTCATTCGTTCCTTCCACAGATATTTACTGAGCCAGTACGGGGATTTATTAGCTCCCAAGCAATTTTTTTTTAAGCTACAGATACAAACTGAAATAAATTTAGATGAATGATGGGATACCTGGGATTTGCATCAAATAATCCTGGGATAGGAGAACATAGATGCTATAAGACTTGCCGTGAATTGACTAGTTTTTATAGCTAGGAGTTAGATACTTGGGCCTTCAGTAAACTCTAGTTTTGTATGTGTTTGCAATTTTCCACATTAAAGTTAACATCAAAGCTTCTGAGCAAGGTGTGCATGATTCATATGTGCTACCTGGGAGGGTCAGAGGACTTAAATGATGGCCAAAGTGGCTTCTATCCTCTCATTCATCTAAAGGGCTCCCTGTGTCCCCTCATGGCCCCTTCAACCCATTTTCCATGGGAAGCCTGAACGGAATTTTCAAAAGATACATCTGACAGTAACCCCTCTCTCCTTTTAGGAAAGGCCAAGATCAAAGTCCTTTCCAAGGCCATGGAAGCCCTGCCTTCCCTCCTCTCCAGTCTGCTCTCTCACCAGTCATCTCCTGGCCCCTGGTACTCCAGTCACACTAGCTTTTATAAAAGTCCTTAGCTCATCACTCTCCCTCCTGCCTCAGGACCTTTGTTCGTACTGTTTCCTATTTGGCAATGCTCTCCTGCCCTCTTTCACTCACTTCACTCAATTAACTCCCTCTTCTTCCATTTATGGATTCAGAGGTCACTTTCTCCATGTGGTAAACAAAATAATTTCCCCTGCCCCGCCCACCAAAGATATCCATGTCCTAACCTCCTGAACCTCTGAATATGTTACCTAGCATGAAAGAAGAAACCTTACAGCTGTGATGGAGTTAAGGATCTTGAGATGGGGAGATTATCCTAGCTTATCTGGGTGGGCCCAATATAATCACAAGGGTCCTTATACCATTCAGTCAGTTAATAGACAATACTAGGTCTCCTATTTCCCAAGGTAGGATTATTTCCCACTGCAACTCTTTAGGCTTCCTTGTTGATTTGCAAAGTGAATTCCAAGGTGAAATTGGCTTCAGGCATGGGGGGATCCAGGAGTTCAAGTGATGTTCCAAATTCCAAATCTCTGTCACTCTGTACATTGACACTGCTGTAGCTTCTTCTCTTTGCATTGGCCTCATCCTCTTCTGCCTTGGATAGGATCTCTTCCCAGACCAGGAAACGTAGCTTACAGTTTGAGATCAAAGCTATAAGGAAAGATCTTCAGTTTAAGATCCAAATGGCTGAGATCTGGAAGAGGAGCAGCATATGCAAGAGCACAATGTGTTAGAAAATGCCAAGAGCTCAGTGTGGCTGCGGAATAAGAATCTGGGAAGATGAGACAGAATGTGAACTCAGAAAGAGGGTCTGAGGCCAAGGGGTGAAGGACCTACAGGAATTGGGGCTTTAGCAAACCTTGAGTGATGTGAAGTCACGAAAAGCTTTTTTTCCCAAGTAGGGGAGACATGATTGGACTTGCATTTTAGAAAGATTAATCAGGTTCCAGTGTGGCAGTTGGACTGGAGGTGGGGTCAGCCTGCTCAGAGAGAGCAGTGGCGGGGCGAATGTAATGGTCTAGGCCTGAAATGGCAACAATGTTTAATCAAGGCATTGGTAATGGAAGGAAAGAGGCCCGGATGTATGGGGGCCTGTTAAGACGTACAATCAGGGGACCGACCTGGTGGCTGATTTCAAATGAGGTTTCTGACTGAGCAACAGGGGAATGGTGGTTCCATTAGTGGAGGCTCGGGAGCTGACTGTCCAGTGACCTTTTGCTTCTCTTGGCCAATGAGGGTACCTCCTGGATGATGAGTCCCATGCAAGCGAGTGTCATTCCTTTCTCATCTCTGTACTTCCACATTAGCCAGGGCAGAATCACATACAGATTTGCTGGGTAGAATTTGCTTAATAAACAAGAAGCCGCGGCATCCTCACTTGCTAAGTGGCAGAACAAACAGACTGGGATGAAACGGCTGGAATAAAACCTGAGCTCCTGCTGGGGCCAGCAAGGTCAGGTGATCTGTGATCACCTGTGATCTAGCCCTGCCCCGTCCCTGACCTCACCTTCTGTCTCCAGCCACGTGTGTCTTTTGCCCTTCCCTCTGCCAGGTACACCCTTCTCTTAACATTTACAAATAGTTCACTCCTTCAGGTCTTCCTGAATGCTCTAAAAAAGCACCTCAAACCCACCAAAAGTCTAGCTTCTTATTTTGCTCTATTTAATCTGTAGCCTTAATCACTCCTGGGATTATACCTTATATTAATATACTAATATATAATAAAAATAGCATATTAATATCATAGAATGTTGTATATTATACTGTATGTCATTTATGCCTATAATCAACATATTTTAATATTACATTAATCTATAATATATATTAATGATTATATCTTCCATTAACATAATATTAATATCTTATATTATGTCTCTCTCACTAGCTTATAAGACTCATGGAGGCAGGGACCTCACAGCCCTTGTTCCCTGCTGTATTTTCAGGGCTGGAACGGAACCTGAGTTCCACAGAGGGAAGTCAGTAAAATTGTTGACTGACAACTGAGAGGGAAGATTGACCTCTGAGAGATGGAAGTCTCCAAGATTCCCTCCAAGAGTCTTTTCTTTCTATTTTTTTCATGCTTCCTTCAATGCTTTGCACCCAGGAGGCCTTCATATATTTGTAGAGTTGACTGAAGGCTAAATTCTGGGTATTAAAAAATTTAAACGAAATTTATAAGTTTGCTCTAGCTCCCTGCAGGGCTGTTACTGTTTCTTTTTATTCCCAAATAGCACTTCCTCTCTTGGCTCTGCATGAAATACCTTAAGAATTTATCAGAGAGCCTGGTTGAGCTGCCCTGCATTTCCCGCCTGTGTAAGCAGGCCTGGGAGCCCATGGGTTGGGGCTGAGGAAGGGAAGGAAGGGGAAGGCAGGCTGTCTGTCAGTCCAGGTCTCAAACAGTTGGAGCCTAGTGTTTGTCTTAAAATTCATGCCTGTGTCAACACTGCTACCATCCTTCTCAGACTTTCATTACCATTTTCATTCTCTTTTCTGCCTTACATAAACACTTGATCTTTCCTGACCTATCTTAATCTGTAAATCCACTGAGTGTCTTAGGCTGGCTTATCACTCCGGCTGATTCCCAATTTTGTCAAACTTTAGCAAAAGCTTGGCAGCAACCCCTAGTACAGTTTCCCTATTAAACACATCTTTCTTTGGAGTAATGGCACCAAGAGATCATCATGCAAACTTTGGAGGCAGCCAGACTTGAGTGGGAATCCTGACTCCCTTCTTTTATAACTGTGTGACTTTGGCCAAATACAGCATCTGTCTCATTTCAGTTCTTGTCAAAATGTGATAGACAAAAACATGATTCTTGTACAAGTATATAGTGAACACATGTAAAGATTTAACTCATTGTGGTAGTTAATTTTATGTATCAACCTGACTGGATCAGGGGATATCCAGATATCTGGTGAACACTATTTCGGGCTGTGTCTGTGAGGGTGTTTCCCGAAAAGATGAGCATTTGAACTGGTGGACTGAGTAAAGCAGATGGCCCTCCCCAGTGTGGGTGGGCATCATGCAGTCCACTGAGGGCTTGAATAGAAGAGAGGATTCTCTCTCTCTCTCTGCCTGCTAATTGAGTTGCCCTCAGTGCTTCTGGTTCTCAAGGCTTCAGACTAAGATTGGAATGTACACCAGCTCTCAGGCCTTCAAACTTCAAATCACCGGCTTTCTTGGGTCTCAAGCCTGCAGATGACAGAGTGTTGGACTTCTCAGCCTCCCAAGTCACGTGAGCCAATTCTTTATAATAAATCTCATTCTCTCTCTGTAGGTTCTGTTTCTCTGGAGAACTCTAATACACTCTTTAAGAAGGGAACCTGCAGGATGTGTAAAGCTGGTTCAAAGGACACTCAAAAACAGATACTTATTCAAGATATTTAGAAACAGATATTTAACCTGTCAGGGAAAGAACGCTGAAATAAAACTTCTATGTTAGATATAAAACTGTGGAATGTTATACAGGACAACAAGTCTGCAATCTTAGGGTTGTTTTTTTTTTTAACAGGACAGAAATAACTTACATCTCTGCTGAACAAAATTATTTGCAGCCTATCAATCTTTTCCCAAGCTAAGATAGAACTTTGCAGTCTGGGTCTTAATTAATAGTAAATGAAGCAAAGATGTATTTTTCTAGAGAATTAGTAACTCTTGGGAGTATCTGTTAGACAATGCTCCAATATGGTATTAAAGGACATGCAACATTCTTTACCATTTTCCAAGTTTTGAATAATTTTTTCTTAAAAGTTTTCTCATGTCAAATGGGATACTGCAAGAAACATTGCTGAGTATAGAGGAGATACCATATCAAACATATGAAAGGAAAGCCCTTCTTTCTTAGTCAACAAGACTGATAATTTCACAAGCTATTGCCAGCCATTAATTTCTTATCATGTATCAATAACACCATTAGGCAGAAGGGTGTCCTTCTCCTGACATTCAAGGGTCTGAAGACCCCAATGTCTCCTCTTTGTTTCTCTAGCCCTAAGGGTTGGGAACAGCTTTCTGCTGTTACTGTCTCTGAATTACCTCAGTGTCCTCTTTTAGCTTTATCCTTCCTTCAACATCTGTTTAATAAGTTGACTATATTAAATAATTAGTAAGTTCACTCTGTTAAAATAATGAATTTTTTGGTGTGTTTCTGACTTGACCCTGGCTGTTAAAGATGGAGGAGTGCATATTTCCTCAGTTTCCTGGTGACCAGAAAGTGTCCTATTAAAAAAAAAATATGATCCCTAAAATCACATTAGCTATTACATTCAGAATTGTTACTCCTGCTAGAAAGCATTTGCTGAATTTTTCCCACATATAACACAGTCTCAAAGCACTTTGCATACATTATCTCATCTAATCCTCAAAACAATCTTATGAGCTGTTTAATACTCTGAGCCTCACTTTGAAGATGGAGAAACTGAAGTCCAGAGAGGCTTAGCAGCTTCCCCAAGATCCAACTAGCCAATAGTGGGTCTGGGATTCAAATCCAGGTGCCTGCATCCACTCTCTTTTATAAATTGTGACACATGAATCATGGGTCCTATTTGTGTTGTGACAGTGTAAAAAGGGAAGACGTTTCATCGAGATGAAAAATAAAACAAAGAAAACCTATATGTGGCAGGAACATTCGGCAGGAATCACTGGGGACCCAGAGATAGAAGACGCGTGTTCTTGCAAGGATGAATTGTTCAGGACCATGGACAGTGGTTGCGGTTCCCCTTAAACTTTGGCCTCCGTGACAAGGCAAAATACATTTCTTTGCAGCCTGCCCTGTGCCGCTCTGTAGGTTGTTCTCTGAACAGGAGTGCCTGGTAAATGGGTGAGGGTGGAGTTTGACTGCCAAGCGTGCAACCCAGTGCAGGGCTATGATTTCCCTGAAGAAGGAGCACCTTTCATACGTTCTCTCATGGAAGTCTTATGGGCTGTTAGTGGCCCTGTTACTGCAGGCCATGATCCCAAAGTTTGGAGACAAGTCTAAGTTTCAGCAGCTGGGAGCTGAACTAAGACCCAGGCAAGCTGAATTTGGGTGAGGAGAGGAGGGAGCGATGACTTTGGGGAATTTGGAAGGCAAATTTCGGAGAAAGCCTTGGAAAGCCTTGGTGGCGCTTGAGGAGAAAGAAGGGTAAAGGAGGAAGGAGGCTGCTTAGTGGAAGCAAATTTTTCAGACCTGATGCTTTTGCCTAAGGCTGGCCTTCACCTTAGTGTTGAGACAGCAAAAAGAGACAAGAATGTGCATTCAGAAGACCTAAGTTAAATTCCTGGCTTCACAGTCTCTAGACTTTGAACTTGAAGTTGCATTTATCATCTTTGTGTCCTAACTCCTCTGAGCACAATATGCAAGGAGATTGTGTACTGAACTGAACTAGGTACAGATTCCATGCAGTCTTGTGCCAGTACTTCCAGAAATGTCTGAGACTGTTTCTTTCCCTGAAAAATAAGGTCTTATTTTCTTGAAAGGGTTATTGTGAGGATTGAATGAAATAATCAAGTTGTTTCTTGTATAGTTTTATAGATACAAGTTGACTGGTCCTTGTTTTTATTTATGAAGAGTAGAATATACTACAGAATCCATAGGAAAGTGTTTTGGAAACTGGTAACAGATTTAAAAAAAAACACCACTACAAATGCTGTATGAAAAGCCAAAATTCTATACAAAAAGAGGATCCATGAGGTATTTTTATAATTAAAATAGTGTGAACGTTACACTTTAGAAACTTTGTCCAACTTAGTAAATGCAACATTTACACCTTCAGAAAGAAAACTTTTCTCTTTCTAAATTTTTGATTTGTTTGAAAAATCAATAGTTGACACTCCTTTAAATCCAGCATTTAAAACAAACCCACTAGGCAAACTCTACCAGGAGCTGCAACCTCTTGATCTCCAAATCCAGGCCAAGATACTAACAAGGTGCAGAAATTATTTCATAACTATGTAGTAATGGTGAGACTATGGCAGGTGATGAGGAAATAAGAAGGGAGAGGAGAGAGTGAAAGGAGAGAGCCAAGGAAAAGATCAAAAGCCTCCCCAGCCCAAGCAAATTTAGGAGCTTTTCCATATCAGGACACCTGCCGTTTAAGACTAAAATATCCACTTTGAGGCTTTAAATAGATGAGCGCCAAAGTGACACAACGGATGTCACTCTGGCAAACATTGATCCATTAGGGTGATTTTTTTTTTTGCAACGTTCTTTCCAAAGATGTAAATGTTATTTGTTTCAAATGAGGAAAGGAACAACACTGGTCTAAGTCACACTTACCCAGCTATTCTTTTTACAGCATAAATTAATGATCTCTCGGTTTGCACTGACAGACACTCAGAGGTGTTTAATCAGCTGTCTCCGACAAAACATGGTATTTTTTAGGCTGGCACATTTACAAATAAAGAAAAAGCAGCCTGTAATCCCTCATAAAGTCGAGCCATGGTTCAGCTGCATTTGATGAAATGACATTATCTTGAGCACTTGCTCATGAATGCATAAACAGGGCACAGCTTGGGAAGTTCAGGTACGTGCGGAGCATAAATATTGTATGGGATACATTAGCTAGGGCCCACGAGGAAGGGCATCTCAACCTTCCTATTCCAGGTGGAAGGAGAAAAGGGAAGATGGTCTAGCCAAGGCAAAAGATCACCTACTGGCTTCTGATGAGTCAAGGTCATGCAGCCCAGCAGAGAAAGCAGGGGTGGGAGAATGGAGGTGCTGGAGATAGACATTTCCTTGAGCAGGGGAGCATCTGTGCACACAAGAGACAGATAATTATTATCTGAGCTGATTGTTGCCTCCTTGGATGCAGAAGGAAGGATGAAAATGTTAAAATGCATAATGTCTCCTTGAGTCAGGCCTAGATGTTATTGACAGTCTGTGCACAAATGCAGCAATTACAGAATGCCCACTGTGTGCCAGGGCTGCAGATACAAAGGCAATGAAGATACTCCTGTCATGGAAGGGCTCATAGTCTCAACGGGGAGGAGCACAGTCAGGGGTCTCGGTGGCAACAGAACCCAGTTCTGGCTAAGCTAAGCAGAGAAAAGAATTCACTAAATTCACTAAAAGGATATGGGGGGGGGGCTTGCAAAATGGGGCACAGAATAGGACCAAAGCTTGAAAGCATGCCTCAGCTGGCACCACTGGTACCACCGACATGAGAGCCTAGTTGTGACCTCTGGAAGAGCTGCCATTGCTGCAGCCACCCCTGCCAGCATGGGGTCCCCAGGGTCTCTGCCTTTTTGTGCCGCAGATTTCTGAGTCAAGCCTGGAGGTGGGTATACGACTGAAGATGACAAGTCAGTTGCCCTCATTTTAGTGAAAGGAAATTGGGGGAGCAGGTATCTGGCATTTTCTGTTTTGATGGTGGGAAGGAGGCTTATAAGAAGTGGAAGATGCTCCAAGCATAGGAGAAATGTTCAGATGCTAGGTGATCAAAAAGAAAGACAAATGTCCACTACAGACCAATACAATATGTGTTTCAAAATATTATGGCACGTGCTCAGTACAGCCATGCACAGAGAGCTTCAGGAGCAGGGGGAGGGAATCTTAGGCTGACTGGTGCCAAAAGAAGGCTTTCTGGAGGGAACAGTGCAGAGTCTGAATGAGGAAAAGGAGCGATCTGAGGAATATAGGAGGGAGGGGCATGGTAGACAGGGAAGCGCACAGGGGATTCTGTTTCCAGAGGAGAGAGGGTGTGGTGGAGACTGATGGGCTGGAGTCTTACAAAGGAGCACAGGGAGGATGCTGTATGCCATGGTGGGAACTCAAAGATATGGGTGGATCTGTGAAACCAAAGAGGAAGAATGAATTTTTAGTAGCTGTGGAGGATGAGGGAGGATCCATGACAACTCTTCAGTCCAGCTTGGATGGTTGGGGAAGTGGGGCCATTGGCCAACAGAAAGAGGAGGCAGGGGAAGAAGAGGCAGTTTGGGAAAGGGGACGGGATAGTTTTGGTTTGGGACAGTTGAGTGGGAGATGCCCCAAGGATATCCAAGTTGTCAAGTCAGCAGTTGGATACATGAGTCCAACTCAGGAGAAAGATGACAGTGAAGGTATGATTTGACTTACCATCCTGGTGGTCAGGACTACAAGGGGGCCATCAGTTTGTCTAAGTCGAGCATGTGGAGGGGAAGGACAAGAACAGAATCCTTGGGAGCAGACACTAATTTTTAAGGAGAAGAGACTGGAAAAGAGCCAAGGATGGAGCCAGAACATAAGTTAGAGTGGTGGACCATTCCAATGATGCGTGGTTCATGGTGTTTCAGAGCTGAGAGGATAAGCAGGAACTGGATGGAAAAAGCCACCCTTTAGGATTAGAACTATGGAGGCATTGGGCACCATGAGCAAAAGCAGTTCTAGAAGAATGGTGACTGTGGAAGCCAGATTTCAAGGGGCTGTGGAGGAAACAGGAAGTGAGGAAATGGAGACAAAGAGCAGTAACAGCTTCTGCAAGAATCTAAGTAGAGAAGCAGTGGAGAGAGAAAGACTAGGAGAAATAGAGAGGTCACAGAGGGTTTTCTTTAAGGGCGTGAAAGATATGAGAGGACAGCACATACAGGTGGAGGGGACAGAGCCAACAGAAAGAGGTTATGGAGAGATTTAGGAGAGAGGCTACCTGCTGGAGCAAACTCATGATTAAATACAGGGGAGCACGGGGAGGAATTCCCCTTGGTGAACAGGTACATCTCATCCTCTGAGACTGGTGAGGAGGAGGCAGTAAAGGGTACCGATAAAGGTAAGTGTGTAGGTGAGTAGATTATCAAGGTAAAGGCTAAGCTGCTATAACAAAGGGGCCCCAGAATTTAGCAGCTCAAACAAGACAGAATTTTGTCTCTCATGGGACAGTCCATGAAGAGCAGGCAGGCTCTTCATCATGAAGCCACCCAGAGATCCAGGCCAGCAAGGCAGTGTGGCCATCCTCAACATCAGCTTCCAAGGTTGTTCCCAGCCTGTGGGATGAAAAAAGCATGAGCCAGTCTAGGGTAAGATCTTCTTTAAGAAAATGACTCGCACGCAAGACATTTGCTCATCTCCTATGAAAAAGAACTTGGACACATGGCCACACCTACCTGCAGGAAGCAGCCATATGCCCTGGAAAATAGACTGGGACTGGGGAGACAAAAGTAGGAGGGGAGGAAATTTAGGTATTTCATGATTAATAGCCTCAGATTTCCTCCCTGAGTTGGCACAGAGGAGAGAATGCGGATGGAGAGGTGACGTAGAGAGAATGGTGAAAGAATGGCACAGCCGGTGAGGGAGATCCTAACACTGAGTCATCCTAACATTCTGCTTGGCTGGTGTGGTGCCATGCGGGGGTGCTGTCTGTGTCACTGTGGCTCTGGCAGAGGGCAGAGAGTAGCACTAATCCAGACATAGGGGGTTGACAGCAAAGAATAGAATTCAATTCTGTAGAATCCTAGCTGGAAATAAGAGTTCAAGGTCAGTGCAGCACTGAGACCCCCTAACAGACTATACGTGGGCACGCATCATGCCTGTGTGTGTGCGCTACTGCATGTCCAGAGGGGATAACAGCATGCAGGCTAGAGCTCTCAGCTACGGGGAAAAGCACGCGGGGTTAGGGGGGTGTGAGAAAATGCAGTAATCAAGCACTAGGGGTCTCGAAAAGTGTGCCTATTTATAGAGAAGGTTCTGAGAAGGGGAAAGACAAGAGACTGTGTTCGCTGTGTGGGACTGTAAAATTTTAGACTTTGAAAGGAATACCAAGGGCCAGGGGCAGGGGGACAGTGGCTTAAGTGGAGGGGAATGGAGGTTATTAAGGCTGAGACCAACTGGGAGGCCAGGATATCGGGTGGCGAATGCCACCAGGATGATGGCATGGCAAGGAAGAGTGAGATCCAGGCGCCAAGAGGCTAAGGAATTGTGGGAGCGGCCGGGAAGCCTGCAAGAGCACCGGGTAGGGGGGAGAGGTGTGAACTTCAGGGAAGGGAGGCAGAAGCTTCCACAAGAGCAGAAGCAGCGATGCCGAATGGATGGCTGAGCCCACCTCCAGGACCTGAGTTGTGGGAGAAAGGGGAAGTGGCCCCTCTGTTTATTATGAGAGGGCCACTGAGGAAACCATGTCCTTGGGCAAAGTCTGTTTGTAACTAAGGCACCAGCCAAAGAAGTTGCGAATTCAGAGAAGTATAGTGTTCACTGTGGAAGACGGCAAAGTGGAAAGACTGGTGATGATGGTGGTGGGGAGCAGGCAGCTCAGGACAGCAGGAAGAAGACAGCTCTGAGGAGGCGAGACGGCCACGGGGATGCAGGGCTTACAGGATGCAGGACCTGGCTGGACTGGGTGTCTCAAGGCTCCCACTGGGGCTCTGGTGTCTACCTGAGGCCCAGCCTAAGCAGACTCTGCCTTGAGGTGCTCAGGGGGCTCTACAAGACCAACCAGGCAGAGGCCCGCCCACCCCGGACTTGTCCTGTCAGAGCCATGGGTGAGAAGGGGGCATGGGGGCTGGTCTTGATGGCAGCTTCCTGGAGTCGGGTGGGGCCCAGTCTTCCACGGGCAGGCCCTCTGGGTCCAAGGCTGTATGCACGGTCTCTTCTCTGCCCTGAAGTTCTTTACCTGTTACTCCTTATGATGCCATCTTTGCAAACATAAGGCATGACCTCCTAGCCCATTGCAAGTTCAATGAGAACTTTTTCTAACATGGAGACATCAATTATTCCTAACAGAGGCCACCGTACTAGTGGGGCAGACACACCAGCACACACAGGCATACCCACAGCAGATGCAAGTATACACAGCCTATTACTAAGGCCAGGATGCTGCATTGACACACACGTTGGTGTTTCTCAAAGTCATCAATGCTTTGTTCCATTAACTTTAATGTCACCTTTTATTATGCGCAAACGTACCTTTGTGCAAGCAGCTGGAACTCAGGACTGCGGGAGAGTATAAACGTATCTGAGCATCACTCATTACCTGGAGATCGTGGTAGAATAAGGACAACTTCCCGTGCCTGGTCTTCACACCTCTGGCTTCATAGCAACAAAAATAGGATGCTCATTTCCGCTCCTGGGAACCCCTCAAGTACTCTGGCTTATTTTGCAGATCATAGAATGAAAATGTTTAGAGCTGGCAGAGTCCCTGAGGATCACCTCCTTGTCCAGAGTCTTATATTTTGATCCCACTTTAGGCCCCTTTGTACTGGGTAGATGTTTTAGCATCAGTCATGGATTATCTTAAATTCCAGCATCCTGTTGGGTGAATCTATCCTCTATCAACCACAACAACAAAAATGTCCATTTTGGCTAAGAGGCCTAGACTTCAGGTTAAATTGCCGTTTGAGAATTTTTATGTGTCTTTTACTCTTGTTTGGAGGAGGAAAATGTGGTACTAATTTTATTTAAAAAAAAAAACAAACTATGCCTCAGTGTGTATAGTAATCCCAGGGCAATTTTAAAAATAGAGACGAATCGTTTTGATGTTTCAAAACAACCGGGAAACACATTAAGTGTGAGTCCTGGGGCCTCCCCCTTTCATCACGTGTGCCTTTTGAATCAGGACAGGGGTGCCAAACGGTTTTCATCTTGTGTGCCCACCTGGAATGCTAATAGTAGCTGCTGAAAAGGACCCTGGGGTGCTTGCAGGCTCAGGGAGAGAAGCTGGTGTTAATTAACAATGTCTGTTCTGCATAGAAGCATGGAGAGTGAAACAATGGAGGACAGAAGGACGAGGAAGCCGAGTGCTGGAAGACTGGCCATACTGCCTGGTCTAGGGGCTCCTCCGGAGCTCCCGCCCCCCGCCAATGTCCTCTGCTTCTCAGAGATTCTGTGTCTCAAGGGCATCTATAAACCACGTTAAACAGTTTCTTAAAGCTCTGCCTACCTTCTCCGAGCATGACTAGGTTGGGCTAAAATACTCAGCAACTTGAATCTTACAGGAAAAAGGTGAAAATAATCACATTATAGATTCAGCTAGATGTCTACTGCATGAATGAATTAATCGTTTTCAGACTCTCTCTGCCCCTATTTGAGTGATTGCTGAAGCTTTATTTTACCCCTTCCCCTTTGAGATGAAATCCCTACCTTTACTACTGAGAAAGGGCATTTCTGCCCTCAAACATCAGAGCGTTTACTTATGGACTCACCTTCCACCCATCCACAGTCATTCCTGCCTCTGGTTACACAGAATGCTTCTTCCCTGTCTCTAAAGTCATCCCTCTGCCTAAACTCATGACTCATCCCCTTTGTATTCTGAATTCCCTGACCCTTGATCTCTATTGGTGCCATTGATCAAAACAGAACATACAAGAGGATAACAATGTTGGTGAGAAAAACATTGAGTTTAATTAATACGGAGCCTTTTGAGTTTGAGGTGTCCATGGGTCATCTATGTGCACATGTCCACCAGGCAACTGGCTATCCTGGAATTTAGGAGGGAAATTATTTGGTGGTCTTCTGGTAAACTTGCTCTCTGAAGGAAAACAGAAACAAAAACCTCTGTAGTATTTGCCAATTTCCGTGGTGTAAATATGTCTGCATGGCTGCTTTCAAGTTATCAATGGCTTAAAACTAGCTTGCAAATTTCTTACATATTTAATAATCAATCCTTGTGAGTACATTCAATCCAGCTCCAGAATATAAGCAGAGGTTGAGAGTAGAGATAGAGATTTTGGAGTCAAAGATGGTCAACCTATTCCTTATCTTCAGTGCTTTGGTTTGTTGGTTGGTCAACACCTTGCAAGTGAGGTAGAATCAGTTCTGCTCGAGTTGAATAAACTCTGGATTAACTATCATGACCATCATCATGACTTCTCTTTCAGCTATCCTTATGACAAAAGTGTTTAAAATGGAGAGTGCATGGCGTAAAAGGAGAGGGTCAAAGGCCCAACTCCTTAGCATCCAGCACCTCCTATCACCTTCTTCCTGGGGCAAAGAACAACCTCAATAACAAAAAAATGAGAATAACTGCGTGGGGTCTTGTGTTCAGCATGCAGAGCCCTAGAGTGGGTTCATAGAGGGGAATAAAAAGGTTGATGTTTGAGAAAGAAAGTTTTAAAAACTAACATCAAACAGATAATGACAGCCACCTGCCAAAGATTCCCCATCTCAAGGCACAATCTGTGAATGTGCTGTCCAGGAGGTCTGGAAGCAACCTGTCTAAGCGCAGGGGCCTGGGAGCATACAAGGCATTAGGATGGGCTGCCACTCAACAGCTAGATGGCAGCTGGGCAGGCTGAAGGAAGGATGCTTTCATGGAAAGGCGGGCTCTCCACAAGGTCCAGAACAGCACAGGGAGGAAAGGACCTTTGTCATTCTGTCCAGACCTGGCTGGTCAGCACCCACATCTTTATCCCTGCAATGGAGATGGTGACTTTGGAGTATAAGGTAGCTTAGCTTCCTTCCCTTTAAAGATCAGCTGATCCTCTTTGCGTGGATTAGCACAACCGCTGTGCTCCCTTGCAGACTTGCAGGATTCCCTGCAGTGGGAAAGATGCTGCAGGATTTGAATGTTTTAGACTATCTGGTCGACCTATTCCTTACCTTCAGTGCTTTGGTTTGTCGGTTGGTCAACACCTTGCAAGTGAGGTAGAATCAGTTCTGCTTGAGTTGAATAAACTCTGCATTAACTATCATGACCATCATTATGACTTCTCTTTCAGCTAAGCATTTGTCTGTCGTAGGTAGTACCAGTCACTGGGCCAAGCACTTGGCATATATGATCTCAGTTTATCCTTATGACAACCTTACCAGGTGGGAATTGCTAACCCCATTTACAGATTAGGAAAGTGAGGCTCAGAGAGTTTAAGTAACCTGGATTCTCTGAAATGTGATCCTGGGGAGCAGACCCTAGGTTGAGACTCCACCAGGGCCAAGGTGAAGCCTTGCTAAACAACCAGCAAAGCTAAAGCCCCGGATCCTTCACACCACTTTTTAAATCAGCAGCTACTATTGCTCTGGGCCTGGGCAGATGGCCCTGGTGCCTTCCCCAGGGAGAACAGTCATGGACTGTTGAATGAGGGAGAAGTTATGGACCAACAAGTGATGAGATTCTAACGAACAAAAGGGATGCTTGATTACAAAGGTTGCTCAGTGTTTAAGCAGAGCCCTATAGCTAGTTTTAGTTCACTGTGAACAGCAAAAGTTGTCTCCTTCAGAGCTCTGTTTCCCAGCCTGGCTAAATCTTGTTACTGCCTTAAGCGTCACTTGGGTGTCATGGCCTTTTTGAGGGCATCTGGCCTTCCTCAGGGCTAAGAGATACTGGTATGAAGAGGGCAGGTGGGCAGTAGAACTAGACAAGACATCCAAGCCTTCATCGCAGTAAGGAGGTTGGCCTCGTCCTAGGAAGAGCTGGGTATCTGATGTTGACTAATATGGCAACAAGGATAGTAACAGCGATGGCAGTAAGAAGAACAGAAGGGAAAAGATGAGAAGATACAGTTTGTGGAACACACAGGAAGAGCTAGGTTCTGTGCTGGGCCTCTGTGGTCATGCACTGAGCCAGCAGCTCACCCAGGAAGTCATGGGCACCTTGGGTGTCTCAAGTGGGGCAGGAAAAATACTGAATTCAGTGGTTCTTTTACTTTATGAGTTGTGCTCTCCCTCAGCAGATTATCGTAGGAATTTTCCCCTCAAGCTGGCAAAGTGCCGGGGGAAAGAGCTGCGGACATCCAGGGAGGATGCTGAGGGGTCATCTGGAGGGCACTGCAGCCCGTGAGTCAGAGAAGGGGCGGGTGGCTGGGCACCAGCTCCCTGCCCTAACTGCATTAATTCCTTGGCCCAGTTCATGCCTAGCCTGAGAGGCAGGCCAGAAACCAAAAGGCCTGCTTTAATTTCAATTAAATTGAAATTTAATTGTGGTGCCTTTCACCTCCTCACGATAAGACCAACAGACAACCTAGGTTCCAAATTTTCCTCCCTCGCATCCAAAAGGCTGTTAGTTGCTCTCAAGGATGACCCACACTAGCCTAGGAACACTCAGGCATGTAGTGCACACACACCTGGTTCCCAATTCTCTCTCTACTAGGCAGATGGGGAAAAGGAACAAGGCTTGTTTGTGGGAGGTTTATATGGCCATACCTGAAAGTGGTGGACATCATTTCAGCTCAAATATCATTGGCCAGAATTCAGCTACAGGGCCACACCTAACTCCAAGGGAGGATGGGAAACGTAGCACAGTTGTCCAGAAAGAAGTTTGGAACGTGAATGTTGTTAAGCTCTAGCAGCCTTTGCCACATCCTTTTAGGGCAAGCTTCCTCTGTTCTAAGTTGGAGCTCCTTGTTGTGGTCCATTCAAATCTAAAAAGAAACCCTAGCATCTTCCATTGATATGAAAATGGCCATACAACTGAAGCCTCCTGAAAGTTTTTCTGGATAACTCCACTAGAATCAGACGCAAAGATGTAAGCAGAGAGCAAGTCTCCTAATGTTAGAAGTAGGACCACTGAGTCATCCTTAGTGTAAAAAAAATTCAACACAGCAGCCACATAATTCTGTTAATTCAACTTCTTCCTCTTTCTTCCTATTTCCCTCCAAACACAGGAGAGAAACAGTCATTATTCTTTCCCTTCTGCTCTCTTAGGCCTGGAAATTTTGCCTTCAAAGCTTCAGGAGAAACTGTTCAACCCAAGATAAAAACAAAAAACAAAAATAAAAAACAACAAAAAATCCCTTGTGAAATCATAGCAACTTAGTGGGAGGAGAATGAAATGTTCTCAGCTATCTCTTGCTACTGAAGATGTGAAGAGAATATAAATAAATGTAGACAGTACAATTTACTTTGCTGAAACACAAAAATTATAGGGTTTCAATCTACAGAAAAAGACTGAAGTTTTTTTTGACACTAGGTACATTTTGTGCATTTTTTTGACACTAGGTACATTTTGTGCATTTGGCTCCTGATTCTCTCAGAAATGAAACTCCCTGGAGAAAAGACTTGAAATCCAGAGAAGGAAGGTGACCACTCATTCTGGTGTGCCTACGACAGCCCCAGACTACGTCTGTTCTCCCATGTAATCACTTCTAACCCCTTTGCTCTCAAAAACGTCCCAATGAGATGATACTTTCTATGATCATATGAGAGTATGGAGAGGAAATCTGTTTATATTTACTATCACTCTGGAAAAACTATGCTTGTAAACAGCATTAGGAAAATGGTTAAGTAAATCATGGAGAAAGCCACCAAATCATGACCATGCACAAGATTTGAAAACTTTTTGGACCCATAGTACTGACATGCCCTCCTAACTGGTTTCCTTGTCTGCAATCCTGTCCCTTCTAATGTGTTTAGAACCACTGTATACAATAGCACAGATTGTACCCAGCAAACTCTAGGAGGTGCTACTCCCACAGACGAGGATGGAAACAGTGCCTATTCTTGAATTGTATAGTACCCAACCTGCCCAACTGTATGGGGCAGTCCTGAATGTGTTTTCCACACTGCAACCTCAATGCTTTTTCTTAAAATGAACACACTAAACATGACATTCACTGATTAGAACCATTCTGTAACTTTCATTTGACATCAGAATCAGGTACAAACTCTTTATTTTGTACTCCTAGCAGGCCTATGACCTCTGCTCCCTGACAAACTCCCTAGCATCTTCCCTTGCCGTTCCTCGTTGTGGAATCTGTGATGGCTACTTGTGTGTATCAACTTGACTGGGCCAGGAGGCTCCTGTGTAGTTGGTCAAATGTTACTTTGGGTGATTCTGTGGGAATTTTTTTGAATGACATTAACATTTTAAATCAGTGGACTGAATAAAGTAGACTGCCCTCCATAATGTTAGTGGGCCTCATCTAATCAGTTGAAGGCTTGACTAGAACAAAAGACTGACCTCCTGCAAAGTAAAAGAGAATTCTTTTTCCTGACAGCCATCAAAATGGAGCATTGGCTCCTCCTGTTTCTACAGCAGCTTCCACCCTTTAAACTTGAATTGGGAAATCAGCTCTGCAGATTTTGGACTTGTCAGTCTCCATAATCCTGTGGGTTAATTCCTTATAACAAATTTCTTCCTCTTTTTTTCTTTCCTTCAGATTTATTGGATTAGGGTCTCACTCTTATGACCATATTTAATCTTAATTATCTTTTTAAAGGCCCTATCTCTCAAAATACTCACTTTGGAGGCTTAGGGCTTCAACATATGAATTTAAGGGGACTACAACTCAGTCCATAACAGAATCCAAGCTCCTACCACCCTGAGTTACTCTTGTATCATGTCCTCCAAACACCATATACTTGTTCAATTTGGGTCTTGCCTAAGCCATGAAAAACTCTTCCTTCTGCAGAGACCACTCCTCCCAATTCCTCTTCATTAAGCTCATTCTTAATGCATCTTTGGGTCTCAGATTACAGAGCACCTCCTCCAGGAAGCCTTCCTTGAGAACCGCCTATAAGTCTAGATTGGCGTTTCCTCTAACAGGTTTCCATAATCCCTATCATTCACTTCCATTTGCTTATCACATTGCATTGTCTGTTTCCCATTGCCTGACTTGTATTCCATTGAACCCCTACCATCTAACCCTGAGTCTGGTGCCATAATACACAATAAATACTTCTTAAATTTAAATTGAAAAAGTAAAATGAAAATAACAAGCATATACTGTGATTATAACTATGTAAAAACACTCGAGCAAAGGAAAAATGTTGAGAAGGAATTACACCAAATGACAACATTGATTTTGTTTATGTGGTTGATGGTTTTATTTGTCTTTTTTCTATTTCCTACATTTTCTAGGGTGTGATTCGATTATTTTATAACTTTTAAAAGTATGATTTAATAATGATATTTTAATTCTCAGTCTGAAGCTGGCTTGTTTCAGGCTATATTCCAAGGGAACTGATTTCCTTGAAACAAAAGATTCTGGAAGGTGTCTTGGAGTTGCCCCTAATGAGATTTGACATGTATGTTATTAGTTGTGGGGTGTGACCTCCCCAGAGAATGGTTCATTACTGCTCTGTGGGGTTTCCATAATGAGCACATACTCACCTTGGCAGGTGGGAATTCTCCAGATGGTGAGCTTGCCCTGGGGATCTGCATTACTAAGATGTCCTATAGCTTGAATGCCAGAAGACCAGTGAGGTGTGGATATTTTTTATTGAGGTGAAGCTACCTGGTATTATTCCCTAGTTCTTAGTTTTACCCAAGGGGAGAGAAGAAGCCAAACACCTGAGGATATTTATAGCCCAGTGTAATGGCCTCTCTGGGCCTAAAGAGAGTCATGCACCTGCAGATGTTCAGTAGTTAATCAGACATGCTGTATCTTTGGTCTTAGGAGAGGGGCCAGTTCTAGGTTGGAAGTTAGAATTACTGAAGGAAAAGGGCTGATGTGGTGGTTGGTAACGATGGGATGGCAGGATAAAGGGCAAAAGCAACTAACATGTACTGAGCTCTGTGTGTGGAAAGCACAGTGCAGGGTCCCTTAATAGACTTCTTGGTGGCCACATCAACTGTACTCACCCATTCCCTCCTTCTTGGCTGTGTAGCCATCTGCCATTTGCAAAGACTGAAAATGCCAGAAACCCATTTCCTCAGGCTCCCCTGCTGCTAGAACATGTAACTTCTATCTTGGCCAATGACACCCAAGGAGAAGACTATAGGGAGGCTCTAGGAAGAGTTAGTAAATGTGACCATTGAAGGAAATATTCTTTCACCAGACATTACCCTCTCTACATGTGATGCCTGGAACTGTGGCAGCCATCTTGTGAGCATGAAGAAGCAAGACTAAACCCAAAGCCAAAAGACCCCAGGGATGTCAGAGCAGAAATGTGGAAAGAGCCTGAATTTTTTATGATATTGTGGAGCAGATGAATCAGTGCTGGAACTGTCTTACCTCTGAAAGTCTCGTCATGTTAAGTAATAAACCTTTTTTAGTTGGGTATTCTGTGACTTGTAGCATCCTATGTTCCTTTAATCCTTGTGAAAACTCTGTGGTGGTGATAATATATTCACTTTACAGATGAGGAAACCATAGGTTCCGAAGGTTATCTGGCACTAAATCTGTGTTTTTTCTCACCACACATCACACTTATTCTGCTCATCACTGAGAGTTAGGGCTGTTTATTAGAGCAGTTAGTCTCTCTTGATTATAGAAAGGCTGAGTATAGAAAGAGCACTTTGTGAGCTGGTGCTGTAAAGATGTTGGACATTGTGTTCATATCTCTAGGAGCACTGAAAAGTCATCTAGCTTAAAAGTTCTGGTGCCCAAGCTGCAGACTAGTATGATTAAATTAGAAACTATGGGGAGTAGATCCCTGACATGAGTGCTTTTTCAAAGCTCCCACGCGATTCCAATGTGCTGCTACCACAGTTGAGTTCCACTGTTCAGCACAAAGCATTATAGGATAGTTTTAAGCAAAAGTAGTTTGAAATTACTTAAATTCAATGCTTAAAAAGATTGGAATCTCCTTGAAGGCAAGAAATAGGTCTACTTTTGCATCCCTTTTCTTCTCCCTCTTCCAGTAACCCTTTGTCCAGTTTTTTGTAGTACTTAAGGTGGCAATGTGCCTTCTTCCCTAGGGGGGAAATGCCCTGATTTGTAGCATTTGCCAGTTTCTGTGGTATAAACGTTCCCTCCATGGCTCATTTCAAGCTACCAATAGAATGTCAACTGTCTGGCAAGATTCTAAAAATATAACAATCAGCTCTTATCAGTCAGTATGAGTCGGCTCCAGTCTACCACTAATAAGGTGAGGATCACAGACCAAGTGACTTCAGGATACAGGTGAGAAAGTCAAAAGGCTGCAGTAGACCAGATGTAAGGTAATGGTGAGGACTGTGGCAAATGCCCATGTAACGACATTCAAATTCAAGCATCTGGCGGAACAATAGCAGAAACAGAAAACTGCTTACAAACTGAATTCAGCCTCCATAATGCTCAATTTTGGTGACTGATTAATGTTCGATGAATGAAGGAATGAGTGAATTAAAATCTCATGACTGGACCTTTCCCCTAGCACATCCCTCTCCCAACTGCTGGGTTTACATTTCAGCTGAGGGATCTTGCTGTGAGGGTCTCCTCTCTGGAAACTGCTGCTGACCCTCCAGCTCTGGCAGTTCCCAGGGACTCCCTCCAGCTAAAGCAGAGGCAGGAATTCTTAGCACTGGGTTACAGCTGCTCCTGCTTGATCTTGGGAAGTGATCAGATTCGGGTTAATTTTGCAGGCAGAGCAGGGTGATAAAAGAGTTGGCTTCACTAGGGTCCCCCTCATCACCCAGTGCCTGGATCTTCTGAGTGAAAGATGCATTGGCATTCTCCATCCTTGCGTGGACCACGGAAACGGACGATGCCCCTCAACCCTCCTCCCTCTTAGAGACCTCCATAGGTCCTCAGACAAAAGTGACAAGGTCTTTGCAAGTATCACCCTACAGTGAAAAGCAAGCCAGATCAATGCTAATTGAATGAAGAAATTCGCATTTGGTTGCTTGTAGCCAGAGGTCATCGGCATTCCTTTAATCCTCATGAAAGACCGAGGGTGATGGTCATAGTCTCCATTTTACAAATGGTGCAAATCTCTCATTCTCACCACTTCAGACGCTGCCTTGAGTCTGATCTGCCCCCCGCCCCCACCCCTCATGGGTACATTCCTTACTGGTTTTTACCAGAACCCCCTCCAGACATCGAGACTGCAGCACACTTCTTTCTTGATCTAATCCCACCTTCTGGCCTGGCCTTGCCTGGCCAGCAGCCCTGGGTAGCCCTGGCCAGCACCCTCCCTCTGCACATCCAATGATCCTGGGCTTTGGCCACCACTGTCTCAGCATTCTTAGTTTGTGGCAGAACCAAGCTGCTGCCCTTTGTCTTGATGGTCCAAAGAGATCACTCTTGATAAACACAATCTGTTCCATGATTCATGGAGACTCCTGATTACCTGACCCCTGCTTGGCAAGACCTTATAGAATTAAACCTCATTAATTCTCATTACAGCCCTGGAAAGATGAGCATATTTATAACCCTGCATGGGTTCAAACTCACAGACACGTGGGTCCCTCAAGTATTTTACTGCTTGGATGGGCAAATCGCTGATGTAAGAACCAGCCTCCAGATCTGTAAACAGGCAGGAATTCCAGGCTCCACAGATCACCTCTTATGAAGCAGGATAAAAGGGATTTCACAATATTGGAGAAATCATAGAGGTTAGAATTAGAAGGAATATTAAGGGTCATTTATACTAACTCCATGGAGACGACTTGAGGCTGAGAACTTTTGTTGTATGCATCCCATACACCCTGTGCTGGCACTTGAAAATATCTGGGGCATGGGCTGTCCCAGGGAAGTTAGGTACACTGTCTAAGTCCCACAGCATATAAGAGTGGGGACCACTGCCAGGACTCCTGGCCTCCAGGTCCAGGCCCTGCCTGGGATGCTGATGTCCTCTTCTGATAAAGCCAGCACTCCGTTGGACAGGATGGAAACCTTCAAGAGGCATTCGAGTCCAAAGAAGACTCTTATCCACGCACAGCTCTAACTGCTGGATCTCTCAGCAGTGCAATCAAGTGAATTGGAGGATTTTAGGCTGTAAACCTGAGAGAATGAGAGATTTCCACTCAATTTATTCATTCACCAAGTGTTGATCTGACTTGCTTTTCACAGTGAAGTGAGATTTGCAAAGACCTTACTACAATTTTTATCCAGAGACCTATGAGAGGTCTCTGAGAAGTCCAGGGTTTAGTGGTATCATCTGTTTCCATGGTCCATCCAAGGATGGGCTGTTTCAAGGGGTCTTTAGCATTGCTGATCCAGGTAGTGCGTGATGGAGGTGGGTCCTTATGAAGCCAACTCTATTATCACCCTGCTCTGCCTCCAAAATGAACCCAAATCTAACCACTTCTCTCTACTGCCCCCAACCTAGCCCAGCCATCACCACCTCTCACCTGGGTGTCTTCACGGACCCCCCCATCAGTCCACCAGTTTCCATTCTCACCCTCCTTCCATTCTCACCTCTCAAAGCTTCCCACTTCTCCTCCACTGAATTCAAAACCACTCTCCATGGTCTATGAAGCCAAACATGAGCCGGCTCCTCCTACTCCTCTCCCATCACCTCCTCTCCTGTCACCTCTCCCCATCTCTCTATCCTCCACCACACTGCCCTTGTTTATAACTCCTGAAACTTACTGGTATCCCTCTGCCTGGCAAGCTCTCCCTCTGGACCCCTCTCTGGCTGGCTCCTTCTTGTCATTCAGGTCTCAGCACAAACACCACTCTCCTTACCCCACCAACCACATGCCCCATTGCTGGGCCTAATGTGATCAGATACTATCTGGGTTATATTTATGGTTACATCATTTTTGTGCTTTAAGGTCCACAGGGTCCTTATCTGGTCAAGTTTATCCCACACCTAAAACAGTATCTCCTCAACATAGGTATTCAATAAATAGCTGTGGAATGATTGAATTCTCTAGGGATTCAGTCCTATCACAGGTCAGAATGTATTCTTCAAATTTCATCCAGTCAAACTCTTATGGAACCTATAACATTAATAATGATGACAACAATAATAATACACACTGGTGTAGACTCACCAAACATTCTACCTGCCCCTAATATTTCCCAGGCTCCCTGGCACTCAGCTGAATAATTCTGAACATTGAGACATGTTAGAAGTCATACGTGTCACTTCTGGGTGGGCTTCTACTGTCTCTCCTCCTCTGCTGCTAGATGCTTTGCCAGGTATAGCTGTGGAGTGGTGGGTCCCTGAGTGGCGACGTACAACACCCTCTTCCTCCTCTCCCTCCATTGACCCATGTCGGGACATAGTTTGAGTAAGAAATGAAGTTCATTGAGTAGAGTCACTGGGATCTGGGGACTTACTTGTTACTGCAGCAGACCTAGACTTTCCTGACTAATTCAGTAGCTAACACACGGTTAGCCCATACTACACCAGAACCTTGCGTACATTACCTCATTTTCTCTTTACCTTATAAGGTAAATATGATTATTATTCTTTTTACAGAGGAGGAAACTGAGACAGAGAGTCTGAATAACTTGTCCGAAGTCACACAGTTAGAAAGGAGCAGTTATGGTTTGAATCCAGGCAGTCTGACCCCTGAGTCCAGGCTTTTTGATCACCACACTATACTTTTAAGAAACAGTTCATGTTATGAATTAAACTTTTTCAGTAGTATAGGCAAAATATAAACTCCTTTGCCAGTAAGAAATTTCTCCCCAGTGGTCATCACAAGAGTATCTTTGAGAATAAAACTGATTTAAGGAGATGCTGCTCTTGACTTGCTTCTGTTTGCCTTCTAATAAGCGCTAATTGAAACATGCTGCTAGCAAGTCTGCTTTACGGAGTCGCTCTGCTATCATGCCAACTAATTTTAAAAAGCATGGCTCCTCCTGCTTCAGACCTGAGGCCATATTGATTCTGGAATATGCACCACTAATTGCTAAGGGCCTGATGCAAAGAAGAAAATAAAAGAAAAAAGCTCTCATGTCAATATTTGTTACTGGCCTTGACAAATAAACATTTTAAGTGATGGTGACTTTTTCCTCTTTGAAGGCTTTAATTACTGGCTTACACACACTGCAATCATTTTGTTCTTGTTTGTGTTTAATAGTCTGTAATCCATTTTAATTATATTCTTTGCTTATCAAGATTAGACTCCTGAAGAAGGATAGAAGAAAATTTAACTTCTGCCTCTCCACCTCCCCCTCTTCCTTATCCAGTGTCTGAAAAAATGTTCTGGGATTTGAAAACATCTTAAAGATAAAACTTGTTCTTTAAGTTTAAAGCCAACAAGTGGAAAGCATCGAAAAAAATTTTCTTTCTAACTTTTCCAGTCTGCCACTCCATTGACTAAAGGGGTTGGACAAACCTGCTTCCTTCACTAAACTCTGAATGTGAAACTTGTATGAATTTTGAGAGAGGATGTGTGGTGGGGCAGGCAGGAGGCATCAAGGGTGAGAAAAATGATTTTTTCCTTAACCTGGATGGTGAGTCCAGGGTTGCTTCACTTTGTAATAACTCACCAATCTTGAAGAATTGATGTTTTGTACACCTTTCCATATAGGTGTCACATTTCTACAAAAATACTTTTTAAAACACTGAAGCACAGCAGAGCTGTCTTGTGCTTTTGTTAAGGGCAACCGTTTGAAGACAGCTGTGAAAGACTGAATATTTGTGTCCCCCGCAAATTCGTATGTTGAAACTTAATCCCCAGTGTGATGGTATTTGGAGGTGAGGCCTCTGGGAGGTGATTAGGTCACAAGGGTGGAGCCTTCATGAATGGGATCAATGCCCTTATAAAAGCGACCTCAGAGACCTCCCTTGCGCCCTTTTCCAGGACACAGTGAGAAGACAGCCATCTATGAAGTAGGAAGCAAGCTAGACATCGGTCTGTTGGCATCTTGAGCTTGGAGTTCCAGGCTCCAGAACTGGGAGAAATAGATTTCTGTTCAGCTGGTCTCTGGTGTTTTATTATAGTAGCCCCAACTAGAAGAACAGTCAAACTCTTAAGAAAAAAACTTCTACTATTTTCACTTCATTTACCAGAGTAAGAATTACAAGAACGTATGCCTGTGATGCTGAAAGGTACCACCAAAGATGCATTTGCTTACCTACCAGTCCGATGCGGTGTTCCTGGTCAGTGGGGGGCCTTCCACACAGCGATCCAGGGATCAAGCCTCAGACTGTCCAGCAGGTCTGACAGTCTCAACTGTCAACTCGACAGGGAGTCCCAGAGCAAAGAGTGCCCGTTAGAGCCCTGCGTGGGGCAGGAATGGCCAGCTCTAGTACCCCCACCCCATGCTCAGTCGTCAGCCAGGGGGTGCCCTGGGAGAGCATGGCTTTAACTCCAAAGCTAATTGCACTTTTTCGGAGCTGAATGGCAGTTACTTCTTGGAAGAAGGTAAGAGAGGTACCCCTCCATGGCCGTCCCACTCTGCAGTGGGAGGGGAAGCACACACATACATGCCTCCCTGCTGCAGAAGTGGAGGCTGGTTAGACCTTGCCTTCAGAACCATGTTGGCCTAATTCCCCTTGTGTGCTGAGCCCCCTTCCACTGCGCCTGAGATGTCCCATTGTCTCACTGTCTCTGGTCCATTGTGAGGCCATTTATGCCCCATCACTCATTCCCCCTTTTCCGTTTTCTTAAATTGAATTTGAGTTGATTTACAATGTTTTACTGTTTAACACAATGCTGTGTTAGTGTCTGGTATACAGCTCGTTTCCCTTTTTTTCTGATGAAAGCCCCCATTTTGTGTGACAATCCAAACCTCCCCTTCTCTTAGTCCACGTGGTTGCGTCAGGCCTCCCCACCGCCACCACCGCAGCTCCACAGTTAGGCACATGCTGCGGGCCCGAACCAGCCAATCTGTCCGACCCCAGCCACAGCAAACGTTTCAGAGTTAAGCATATGGCCTTACCAGAGACATCTCCAAGGCATTCTGGGCTAGAGAAGAGTGGTTCTGAGAGGACGAGGGGCTGGAGCTGTGAAGCCACCTTGCCACCATGAGGGGAGAGCTTGGAGACGTTAGGATCATCTCGGAGAACATGAGGGTAAAGCCAATGCGGTGAAAGGCAGAGTCTAGAGATGGAGAAGAACCGGGTGTCAGTGAATGTGTCTGAGTCTGAAATCATCTGAGTCTGAACTCAGACTTGGACTCCTCAGTTACATCTGCCAACAAATTCCCTTTTTACTCAAGCCAGTTTGCATTGGTTTCAGTCTCTTCAAAAGTATTCTAACTGAAGACCGATCATCAGACTGAAAGTACACTCAATTCGGAAATATTTATTTTCACTTTATTTACCGAAGTCTCTGGAGTCAATCATCAAATCAGTCCCAGATGGCTTACACACACCAGCCAAGCGCTTTCTAAATCAATGGCAGTATTTTTGTTTTAATTAAACCCATGCAGTCAGGCTCCTCCTCCCTTCCCTCCTCTCCCCCTACACCCCGCCACTGCCACTGCCCCCCTACACACTTCATTTCAGAACTAAAATTTAGCCGAGTCCCTCTTTGGAATGGATGCTGAGTGCCTGAACTGTTTTAAGCGCTGCTTCTCAAATAGACTCTGACTCTTTGAGGGCAGGGCCCTGAGCATCTCATATTCCCAGAGCCCAGCACAGAACCTGACAGGAAGCGGTAGTTCAATCATAGTGAGACTTGACAGCATCCAGCTGGCATCTCCTGCCTTGAGGTAGACAGGCAGATGCCCTCCCACGCCCTATCTGGCTGTGTGTGTGACTCACCAGTTTCCTGCAGAGAGAGGGTCATTCAGGGCCTCCCTGGAAGTAAGTCAGCAAGATGACTGGGCCATCCGAGGCCTCCTGGTGTGGACCACCAGCCTCTTCATCCCCCTCCTTGTCTCTCTCAAGTGCCTTTCTCCCCCTCCTCCTCCTGCAAATCTTTTCTTTCTCCTCCCAAGGTCCCCCCACTCCATGCCTTACTGCAATCATGCATGTGCTCCCACAGGCCTTGTGTACCTTGCTAGTGGTCCTCAGGGCTATGCTAGAACTAATCTTGTCCCACAAGTCAAGGAATTCCAAGGGGGTTACCAACCTGTCTGAAGGTAGATTTCACAAGTGTGGACTCTTCAGTGGACCTCAAAGGCTAAAAAGGGACTTGTATGAAAATATGATGGGTTAGCAGCTATCTGTCGCTGTGAAACTACTCTAAAAATGAATGGTTTAAAACAACAATAACATTTATTATCTCTCTCTTTTTTGGGGGGGTGGTTAGAAATTTAGACAGGACACACTAGGATAGCTTGTCCCTGATTCATGATATCTGGCACCTCAGCTGGAAGACTCCAAAGACGGTGGCAGGAATCATCTGAAGGCTCGTTCACTCGCATGGTGGGAGGCTGGTGCTGCCTGTTGGGGAAGACCTTAGCTGGGGCAATCGGCTGGAGCACTTACCTCCGGCTTTTCCAAGTGATTTGGGCTTCCTCACAACATGGTGGCTGGGTTGCCAGGACAAGGATCCTGAGGAAAGAGAGACAGGGACAGAGAAAGAGAGAGAATAACAAAAGGTAAAAGTTGTATCCTTTCCATGACCTAGCCCAGAAGTCACGCTGCATCATTTCTGCCTCACTCCGTTGGTCAGAACAGTCACAAGTCCCCACCTAGATTCAAGGGGAGGACATAGACTCTACCTTTCAGTGGGTAGGCTGGCATGGTCTGAAAAGCATGCAGGAGTGGGAAGTAGAAATACTACTGTGAACGTTTTTTTAAAATTCAACCTGCCACTGGTACTCACAGGTCTTGCACAAATTTCCTCAAAAATTGTGAAATGCTCTAACAGAAACTAACTTCAGTTGATCACTTACTCTATGCCCCAAACTCTGTTAAGCACTCTGCTGGTGGTAAGTCATTTTATCTCCCCAACAATCCACTGGGTTAGGTGCTATTTTTTATGTCAGATTTACAGATGAGGAAATGCAAGCACAGAGAGAGTAAGTGATTCTCCCAAGGTCACAGAGCTGGCGAGCAGCAGCAGCACCTGAATTCACACTCTGAAAAGGAAGCGTCTTTCTAAAAGTCAAAGCGTACCAGGATCAAGATGCGGTAGCTAAGGGGTCACAGCATATCTTTCCAAAGGAGCATCTTGGGCACTTTTTAGGCTCTACCTCAGATCTCTCATGTTCACTGGTCTTTTATACCAGCCACCACTGGAATGACTGGTTCTTCAGAGACTCCAGCCAGCTTCACACAGAGGCCACCTAACAACCTTGCCCTCAAGCCTGTGCCTCCCGCCTCCTGCCCTATGGCTTTCCCACTGATGCTTGGAGCCCTTGAAAGCACAGCCTGGAGACACAGGGGAGTTAATGCCCACAGCCCAAACTTTGATCTGTAAAGGGGAGGCAAAATGGACTTAGGCGTCCTCTTTGCTCCCTCTGACCATTCCCACAGATGCGCTTCGTGTGACTTCTCCAACAGTCCCCTGCGAGCGGGCAGCCCAGCACTCTGAGTGCATCCTTGCTTCGCTTTTTCCTCCTCCTGGCTTCTCACTCTCCTGTTCTTCCCCTCTGCTCCCATTTCTTATTCTCACTTTACCAACAAAGTCCTCACACACATCTGCCTTTGGGAGAACTCAAAAAGCAGTGATTTTAAGGAATGCAAATTTCCAAGAGGTGTTACAGGCCAAAGTTTGACTATAGAATTACAGACTATCGGGAACAAACATCTCTTTGGAGACCGTGTGCTGGTGCTGAGGAGAGCCCCTTATGCACATCTCTTTCCAAAGGCATGTTCGGTGACTTTGTGATGGAAGCTTGAAATTGGCCACAGGGGGAGTATTTACACCATAGAAATTGGCAAACGTGACAAACCAGGACTTCCTGCCGCTCCCCCCGCCCCCTCCGGCCCAGGGAGCCAGTAATTATACATTTACCAGCACAGCACTGCTTTCAATTCACTTGCAGCTGTGATTGATGAATAATGGCTGTCCTGAGGAGTGCATTGGGAAGAATTCCAAGGCTATTGACAATGTTTGTTGACCATTTCTACTCCAAACCAAGCCTTTTGTTTTATTAACTGAGGTAACAGAGGCCAGTGAGCTCCCACACCACGTTAAATATTTTAAATGGCACCACACACATCTATTGTGTGTTCAGTGAAGTCAGATGTACCTGCTTCCCCCCCACCCCAGCTTCCTGCAGCTGCTGAAAGCCCACAGCTGTGATGGGACCCTCCTCTCTGGTTGTGGGGGGTGTGAGGCACCCTCTCCTCTCCTTATTTTAAGAGGCAGGTTATGTTTATTGAGGAAAGGACGGTGGAGGGGCTGGGTTTAATTTTCGTTCTTCCTGGATAGACCCAGTAGGGGTAGCCCTGGGATGAGACAAGTGGGGCCAACAGTGTAAAACTGAAGGACCCTAAATTTTAAGCAAGCATAGTCACCTCAAATGCCTCACCCTAGTCCTGGCCAGGCAGCCCAGCGAGGAGGTGGCTGCGGACTCACTGACAGAACTCCCAGGTCCCCAAGGAGCAGAGGATCTCAAGCTTGGTCCAGTGTGGGTATGATGAGGACCTTTGGCTGTGTTGTTGAGGCCATTGGGGTCATAGAACTTGAACTGGGATCCAGGTTCTCTTTCCCAGCTCTTGGGGAAATTTACTCAACCTCTCCCAGTTTCCTCATCTGTGAAACAGCAGTGACAACAATGATACTTTTCTTGTCGTGAGCACTAGAGGAGTTGTACATACGAAAGCACTTTAGAAATGGCAAAGCACTACATGAAGGCTGGCTAGTATTATTCATTGTGAATTACTAATATAAATAGTGAATTGCAATGTATAATTAAGCGTAGGAAAAATGATTGAAGTGTGGTTGTTCCCAAATTTCTTCTCCTCCATTTGCCCATGAAACCACGCATGTGCTCGCTACCTTCCTAAAAACAAGTACTACTACATGCTCACGGAGGCCATGCTAATTTCATAATGAGATGGGAAGAGATGCTGCAGAAAGAGAGAGAAAAACCACATGGGACAATTGCGGGTGTGGTGAGAGAGACGTTTACAAAGTCTTACGACAGATTATGGTTGAGCCAAACTGTTGGTGTTCTCTAAAAGATGCAAATATGGGATTTTAGTTACATTTTACCAATCTTTTTTTTAATTCTTATTTTGTATTGAAGTATAGTCGACTTGCAATGTTAGTTTCAGGTGCACAGTAAAGTGACTGGGCTACACAAATACATAATACATATATATTTTGTCAGTTTCTTTTCCATTATGGCTCATTACAAGAAATTGAATATAGGTCCCTGTACTATACAGTAGGTCCTTGCTACTTGTAGTTACATTTTAATTATTCCTGTTTGTTGGATTATGAATGTAACACTGTTCTTAGCCTGGACCACATGAATCTCCAAATGTATAGGGAAAAAAATTATAATAATAGCAAGAGTGGTTGATAAGTTCTGCCTCCCAGCTCAGAATGTTCAAGGTCAAATCTAAAACAAGATGTGATGAATTACTCAGAACTAAGTGACAGTCACTGCAAGTTTTACAGGGTGAAATGGTGCAGTCAATGACCATGCATGGCTGAGAAAAAATCTCCAGGCTCCACTTCCATCTGAGACCTTCCACTTTCCTTGAGAACTCTCAAGGTGATATTTAAGCAAATACAGTTTGCGCTTTTTGCATAATCAATTTTATGGCAATGATGGAAAATTTTGAAAGGGAAAAAACTCACTCACCATCTCCTGCCCAGTTTCCACTTTTGATCTGTGATTCAGCTCAAGATATTTTTAACCTCTTCCTGCCACTATGAGCACACATTGGAAAGATTTTCTCACGGCAGAACCGAAGACTGAGGTCTGGATATCTTCGGACCAAAGGAGGATGTTTGGGAAGAAAAGAAAAGAAATGGCTGAATGTTTCCCAGCCCTTGTGAGATGCACGCCTAACCCTGCAGGGCTTCTGACACTGCCTCCCTCCGAATATCAAGTAAGGACACAGCCCAACCTTGCTTGGGCATAAGGAGTGAATTACAAAAACTCAGGCTCCAGAAAGTTATTCTGGAATGGAGTTATTCCCCAAGACTGAATTTTAATTGCACTGTCTGAGCTGACAGACATTAGATCATACTCTAAGAGACAATAGTACTTCTGATCAAAGATCTTTATCATTCTGGTAAATTCTTTAATCCTTCGTCATCAATTTTATGAGCATACCTCAAATTTCCTATTGCTGGGAGGTACTCAAATGAACATTGGACAGTTGGAATTTACTTTCTTCCTCCTGAATTTGCCCCTTTCTGGGGTCTCTCCTGGTCAATGGTACCTGGAAAACCTGAGTCAGTACCTATTCTTCATGCCATCCAACCTGCTGCTGAGTCTGGTGATTCTACCTGTGAATCAAACCCACCCCTACTTTTCCATTCTCACAGCTCTAGTTAAGGCCCCTGAGCATCTCATCGGAACTCTCATAACAGTCTCCTAAATGTTCTCCCAGTCCCCAAGGCCATCTTCCTCCAGGCACAGGCACCACTGTGGAGAAGAGCACATCCTACCCCTACCCAGAAGCTGGCAGTGGCTTCCCACTTTCCATCCAAAGCCCTCCAGCACCTGCTCCTGGCAGCGTGGTTCTCCTGTTCTGGTCCAGCTTCCTTCTCTTGCTCCTGTCCTCCCCTAAAGGCACCCCATGTAGCATCTCAAACATGCATAAAAATTCTTACCTTATTACTTTTGATCTTACTTTTTCCATCACCTGGGATGCTTTTCATGCCCACCCCCACCCCACCTCCTTCATTTCTCTCCTTAAAAATGCCAATCAATAATTCAATGCCCAACTTTAAAACTACCTGCTCCATAAACTTCTCTATCATTTCAGCTAGAATGAATCTCCCCTTGTTGTACGATTCCAATAGTTCTTTGTTGGTATTCTTTACTCATTTACAATTAGTAACTTATGTTTGGATAGAACCTCAGACCTTACAAGATACTTCTAAATAACTCATCTCATTTGATTGTAACTCAATCAAATAAAATCAACTCATCTCATCTACTGCACGTGTTTTACAAGTGAGGGAACTGGACGGGCAAAGGGCTGGGAGTGGTGTGGTGGTAAAGAACGGGGCAGAGATTGCCACTTATGCGTTTTTCCTTCCATGAGGGTAGAATTTCTTAGCTGGGAACATTACTCTTCAGCTAAAAACTAATTTCCCAGACTCTTTTGTAGTCACATGTGGCCATATGACCAAGTTCTACCCAACGAGATGTGAATGGGGGGTGATGAGTGCAACTTCTGAGGCCAGCCCTTAAAGGGAGGGGCTGGTCTTCCTTTCCCTCATCCTCCTCCTCTGCCCGCCTGAACATAGACATTAGGGGAGCCATGTCCTTTTTTGAGCCACAAGTTGGAAGCCCCATTTAAGGATGCGACAAGATAAGAGCCACGAGATAGAAGGAGCCTGGGTCCCTGATGACTGCGGAGCCATCATGCCAGCCTCAGAGAACCTCTTTGGGCTTTTAAGTGAGAAAAACAAATGACTGCATTGTTTACATTGTTAATATGGTGGTCCTTTATTACAGCAGCCAAACTGATACTTTACCTAATACAAAAACTTGCCTCAGGTTATAGGGTAGTTTATTGTGCATTAAGTATGATCCTAGAACATGAATTGTTTCCAGGAAATGACATTGCACACCTTTATTACAATAATTTTGATCCTGGATGCACACCTTTTCTTTCTCTTCACCCTTTCCTTCTTGACCCATGGAAGCACCTTGCTCATTTATTAAAAGAATATTTACCGAATGCCTATAATGTATGAAGCACTGTTCTAGGAGCTGGGGATACCATAGTGAATAAGACAGATAATATTGCATTCTTGTGGCGCTCACATTTTAGTGGGAGAAGAAAGACTACAAGCAAATAAACATACGACATGCCAAGTAGTGGTAAGTGCTAAAGATAAACCAGGACAGTGTGTTAGTGAATGAATCAGGGCAAGTGGTGGCTACTTTAGCTAATGATCGGAGACAGCCTCTCTATGACGGTCATATTCAAGATGAGACCTGAATGATGAGAAGGCAACCACGTGACAATCTCAGCAAAGATCACTCCAGGCAGTGGGAAGAGTAAGAGCAAAGGTCTTAAGGCAGGAATACTTGCGGTTTTTTTGAGGAGCAGTGAAAAGACAAGGACCTTTAAATGTCCACACAGTGTTTTGCAGGTAGCAGGTGCTCAGTAAGTGTTTGATGAGTTGAACAGAACTAATCTCTAATGCTTGACCCTGAGATCTCCATCCAGCTGTCTACTGCCCTAGAGCACAGTGGTGAGGCGGGTGGAGATCCAGACTCACCCAGATTTTTCAGGGCTGTAGTCTGTGCTGCCCACTGGGTGATCCTTTGTTTTTCCTGCAATAGCTACCATGATCCATTAGCCGAGATAAAAGTTTCTAACTTTTTAAATCCTCTAACACGTATTAAGTCTACTCTGTCCCATTCAGTGGCCACTAAATTCCAACTCCATATGAATATCAGGCAGTTATTTCTACAAATATGCTGTGTAACAAAGCCAAAACTCAGTGGCTTACTATAACTTGTGTTTATTTTCTTAATTTACTGCTTTGCAGCTCTGCTGGCTTGCCAGGGATTGTCAAGTTTTGCTCCAGGCTGGTTTGAAATCTGCTATTATTTCGTCAAACCCACTAAATCCCAGAGAGATGTGATGTTGGTGACAGCATGCAGCTGCTTGGTGTAAGAACCTGAGGTAGAACCAGTTCTCCCTACTTCAAAATAAGCCTTCAAAATAAGGACAAAGTGATAAATATAAACACCAAGAGAGGGGATCATATTAATTCTCCACTGTCTTTGGATGAGTAGCTGACCAGGGCACATTTTCTCACAGCAGATAGCAGACATACAATCACACAAGCACGCTTAAGAACTCTGCTCATGTTACATCTACTAACATCCCATGCATCAGACAGGTCACATAGTCAAGTCCAATGTCATTTGGGTGGAGATACATACTTCACTATAGTGAGTGGGAGATAAAAGTGATCTTTGCTCACCAGCAGTCCAATCTATTACAGCATATACACAGTTTTGAGTCTGCTCAGATTTAGAAGTTTAATCTTTTAGCTAGAGATTTCCCCACTCATGTGCTTTTCCATGGAGACTTTCCCCACTCTCCAGAAGTACAGAAACCTTCATTTCATGGGCTGTTCCCCATCTCTGAGTTGTAAGAGGCTGTTCGGTGACACTATGACCCTCGGGTGAGATGTTGGGGATTGGGAGGGTGGTCTCCTTGCCGCATCATCAGAATCCTACTCCTACCTGGAGCCCAAAGCTCTGAGGTCCCTTTCAAGGCCATATATATGTAAGCAAGACCTTGATGGAAAGAAAGGCCATCCGGGGATGGGGGAAGTGACCCTTCTAACTAGATGCTGAGGGGACCTCAGAGGGGCACACAAAATAACCTTCCAGGATGGATTGTAAAGACCAACCACACATTATGCTAAGAGAAATCAGTCAGAGAAAGACAAATACTGTGTGATCTCACTTACATGTGGAATCCAAAAAAGCCGAACTCGGAGAAACAATAGAGTAAAGTAGTGGTTACCAGGGGCTTGGGGGTGGGTCAAACGGTACAATTCCAGTTAAAAGACTAACAAGTTCTGGGCATCTCATGTACACGACAGTGATCACAGCTAATAATACTGTATTATATATGTAAAAGCTTCTAAGAGAGTAGGTCTTAAATGTTCTCACCATAAAAAAGAAATGATAACTATGTGATGGGAAGGAGGTGACAGCTAACATTACGGTGGTAATCACTTTGTGATATATAAGCATAACAACTTGACACGTTGTACACCTTAAATTTCCACAGTGTTATATGTCGATTATATCTCGATAGGGCTAGGGAAAAAAGGACCAGCCTCAGTGGGGCATTTTACAAATTATCGTACCCAAGAGGCTAGCCAGCACCACAACCATATCACAGCTGCCTGTCTGTGGCAGAGACTTAAGGCAGGACTAGCTTTACTTGCTGTAGGATCTGCTCTGCCTCTCTGAGGGTCTGGAGATAAATGCTTTGTTACCACGAAGTAAGTGAGAGAACCATAGGGTGAATCGTAAGCTCCTCCAGGCAGCTCTACTTGGAAGTGGGGATGGGGAAGAAGGCTCAGGAAAGGGGAGGTGAACTGATGGGATTCCTTTTCTCAGTGTTTGCTTTCTTGGTTTGCTGTTAGTTTGAAGGCCCATTTGAAAGTGTGGAGACGTGGCTTGGCTTGGCTTTCACACTAACTGGCTGCTCTCACTGAAGTCATGTCTCCTTTCTGGGCCTTAGTAGGCTCATATAGAGCCGTTCCCAATCTGGGGTCCCTGACGCCCAGGCAGGTCCCAGCAACAAGGGAATCTCTTCAAGTGTCACTGAGGGGCTGTCACTTTGGGTGATTGGTCTGGAGGACTTGCCAGAGGAGAAATTACTGGAGCTGGTTCAAGAAAAATGGGGAAGTTTTGATTTTGGTGGAGAGAGAAGACGAAACAAAGGCTATGTTCTGAACATCTGTCTTACGTCAGGCAACACGAGAGGTCTGATATATGTGACCAGATGTTAGGACAGTGCTAGTCTAGCATGAGTTTCAACTGATGAGCTCATATGATGGATGTCAAGACCCCAAAGGGACCATGAGTATGATACTTTCCATGTGCCGACTTGATCACCTATCACAATACTCTGTTCCTGGACCCCTTAGCAGACCAATGGTCTAAATTGAAGTGAGAAAAAAGGTGAGGAGACCTCTTTGTTGCCTCATTGAGTCTCCAGAGATAGGGATACAGGTACCATCTTCTGATGTTGGAGCCTCAGAGGACTGGGGCCTGACTCATGCCGAAGAAATCTTACATGCACCTGGGTGGAGGATGAGGTGTTCACCCGACCCAGGGAGTTCTGAACAGAAGTGAATGCTGATTAAATGTGCTGGTGAGGCTCCAGGACAAAGCTGCCACATTGGGATTTGCTGTTCCCACAGGAAGGGTCAGAGCAGAGGGGAGAGCGTGCTTCCCCCGACCAGAGGTGGCCAAGCCAGAGAGTCACTGTAATGGCAGGGCTTGGGGTCAAGGCCATCACAGGTTGCATCTGAAAGGGAGAGTGGATTGGTTGGTCTCCAAAGCTGCAATGCCTTCTGAAGAGAGAGCACAACCTATGGAGCTACTTGCTGCTCACCTATGGGCTGAGGAGGGTCCCCTCAGAACAGAGATACCCAAGCCTGAGCCAAGGGGATACAGGTCATGGGGCTCAGCACAGCCTCACAGAAGAGACCAGAAAGGTGCCTGCCACAAGAGCCAGCCCTGACCATCACCAGGCCTAGAGACAGCAGAGCCGCTCGGAAGAGTGCAGGCTGTCCTCTCCTATAAGTCTCCTCCCTCCCCCAAGGCAAAGCCCAAACTGAAGTAAAGAGTGGATGAGGAGAGGAGCAGGGAGCCAGGAGGAGAAGCCAGCGGGGCTACACCTTTCCCATTGCAGGTGACAGTTCAAAGCAGACCTGAGCTAAGTCAAGATCAGAATTGAGTTGAATAGCTTAGGCAGAGCTAATCCCTGAACTTGGACTCCATTTGAGACTTAACCTCATTGTAGTACTTTATTATTGAAAAGTGAGCAGAAAAGTCAAGTGACCTGCTAGAGTAGGTGGGGGAGTTACTGCCTCTGAGTAATGTATAAGGAACGTGGGAAACAACAAATAAAGGTGTGTTTTTTTAGGTTAGGAGTAATGCTTATTCAACATTCTAGCTGCATGTGCATTAGCCAATTCAACCCTCACTTTTCTTTAAGACTTAGCATCCCAGGGGTGTTTAGGAAAAACCTTCCTCAGCATGTTAATGGTGTGCTGAGGAAAATAAAGGTCTTCCCCTGAGTAAATGAGCTTATTCATTTAAGCAGAATTAAACTGGCTTCTTTATCACAGGATTTCTCAGAGCCTTTAACATGCTAATGTGTATTTTGGACCTACAAGATGTAGACAAGCATTTCCTGTGCTCATTTGATCTTGTCTGTTCCTACAGCGTGCATTTAGATGCTTCAGTGAAGGGACTGAAAAATGCTGCCCCCTAAACAGAGAATAGCAACTCTATTTGGTAGATGAAAGATGTTTTGGTTGCATCTTTTATTTTCAAGTAGTACTAGACGATTTAATAAGAAGATAAATGTGAAAATAAGGAAGTAAAAATCGCGAACAGAGCGTCAGGCCCCATAAAGATTGGAACAATATTTACGAATTGGGAGGTCATTCAAAAGCCAATACAGATTTTTGACAAGGATTTCTTGGGTATGACACCAAAAAGGAGGGGGAGGCAATGAAAGAAAAAATAGATCTGGACTGTATCAAAATTTAAACTTCTGTGCATCAAAAGACATAATCAGCAGAATAACAAGGCAACCCACAGAATGGGAGAGAATATTTGTGTATCATATACCTGATATGGAAGAGTATCCAGGATACATAAAGAACTCTTACAACTCTGCAACAACAAAAACAAAGAACCAGTTTTTAAAATGGGTGAAAGACTTGAATAAATATTTCTCCAAGGAAGACAGACATACAAATATTCAAGAAGCATGTGAATTAGCCCCTTCTCATGGTTCAGCCAGCCCAGGCCTGGGTGGTACTATGATATGGTGGAGAGAATAGCTGAGAATAGCTACAGCAGAAATGGCTAGTTGCTTGACAAAGATGCCAAGGTAACAAAGAATAATGTTTAAAAAAAAATAGTGCTGAGACAACTGGATATACACATGTAAAAGAATAAACTTAGATCTATATCTCACACCTTATACAAAAATGAACTCAAAATGGATAATAAACCTAAGTGTAAGAGCTAAAACTGAAAAGATCTTAAATGAAAACAAAGGCATAAATATTTGTCATCTTGGGTTAGACAATGTTTTGTTTGTTAGACATAACATCAAAAGCACAAGAAAGAAAAGGAGAAATAGAGGAATTGGACTTCATCAAAATTAAAAACTGTTTTGTTTCAAAGGATAAGTATCAAAAAAGTGAAAGCCAACAAAACAAGAGAAAATATTTGCAAATCATATACCTGATAAGAGACTTATATCTAGAATATATAAAGAACACTTGCAACTCAACAATAAAAAGACAAATAACCCATGGAAAATGGGCAAATGATTCAAATAGATATTTCTCCAGAGAAGATAGATAAACAAATGGCCAATAAAAAAGATGTTCAATTGTCATCAGGGAAAGGCAAGTCAAAATCACAATGAAATACTACTTCACATTCACTAGGATGGCTATAATAACAAGGACAGATAATAACCAGTGTCAGCAAGGACATGGAGGAAATTAGGCCCACACATATTGCTGGTAGGGATGTAAAAACAGTGCAGCTCCTTTAGAAAACAGCCTGGCAGATCCTTAAAAGGTTAAGTGTAGATTTACCATATGACCCAGCAATTCCACTCCTAGAATTATACACAAAAGAAATGAAAACAAGTTCACAAAAAAACTTGTGCATGAGTGCTTACAGCAGCATCAGTTGCAGTATCCCCAAAGTGGAAACAGCCTAAATGTCCATTGACTAATAAATAAACAAACATGGCATCCATGCAATGGAATATTATTAGAAAATGAAAAGGAGTGAAGTACTGATACATGCTACAAAGTGGGTGAACTTTAAAAAGGCCATGTTAAGTGGAAGTGAGACAGGAGAGAAGGCGGTAGGGCTCAACCATTAAAAGACTGACACAGCAATTGAGGAAAGGATATAAACTGGTTAGAACCAACTCAGCCCAAGATGGCGGAAGATTTGACTTCCAGTAGAATTTGAGTGTCATCATACACTCATTGTCATACATTAGCATACTAAATGACACATCCACAGGTGCCATGGCAGTTGCCAGGCTGGCCATAAAAGGCCAATAAGTGGGCAGGGGCCCAATTCCTGGAAATCCCTGCCCCTTCTCCAAACAGTTGGACTAATCTTGCCGTGTGTTAGTAATATGAAATTACCTGGCCCATTAAAACTAACCACTGCCACACCTTGGGGCTGCCTCTCTTGTCTTCTGAGATGGCCCACACTCTGTCTATGGAGTGTCTGTCTCACTGAATAAATCTATTTTCATTCTTCTATGGCTCGCTCTTGAATTCTTTCCTGCTGGAGACAAAAACCCACAACAGAAGAAGCCAGTCACAAAGGTCCTCATGTTGTGTGATTCCATTTATAAGAATGTCCAGAATAGGCACTTCTATAGAGAAAGAAAGATTAGTGGTTGCCCAGGACTGGAGGGGATGGAGGGATTGTGACACGGTATGTTTTGGGGTGTGGGTGGGAGGGATGGATAAGAAGTCTATAGGGTTTCTTTTGGCAGGTAATGGAAAATGTTCCAAAATTGATTGTGGTGATGGATACAAAACTGCGTGAATAGTTCAGAAGACAAGATCTCCAATGGGAATGAAGTGGGAGATGACACCAGAGGGGCAGGGTGGGAACAGATCATGGAGGCTGAACAGTGCAGGAGGTTAAACTTTATCCTGCAGATACAAAACCGTGAGCTACCACGATGAAAGGAGTGCTTGGGAAAGATTAATCTGGACATACACTGTGCTGAGTGGTGAGGCGCGGCAAGCTAAATCTGTCCAGTGGGAGAAGGGAGATCAAAGACAGCAATGAGCCTAGACGTTAACTGTTCTAGCCACACAGATTAAGTCACAAGCAAACTGTCCTCAAATTGACTCTCAGAGAATTCTCAAAGAAGCCAAAGAGAGCAAGGCACGTTTACTTACACAAATGTGGAAAGGAGTTGCTTTCATTAGAAGAAACCATCCTTCCTTTCAGCCTATCACCATCACTCCTCAAGGGAGAATGCGGCTTACTTTACAGTCTGTATCCTATAAAGTACCCATCACAGCACAGGTTTCTGGCTGGCTCTTCCTGGGTCTCAGAAGAAATATATATTGCCAGCAAACGCTGGCCCCTGTGGGCTGGTTACCTAAAAGTTAAGTTGGATTTTTCTATTGTCATTCTTCTTCCAAGGGCTTCAAAACCCATCTTTTAAAAGCTGATCAGTTTCTTATGATTTCTCTAGAAAGTGGGTGGAGTTAAAGGGTATCCCCAGTTCTCAGTTGGTGAAACTGAGGTGTGGTACTTAACCTGATTCTTTGGCATCCCTGTTGTGGCCTGGAATAAAACCCATGTCTCCTGAGCCTTTGACTAGGATCATAGGGTCATGATGCCTTGTGCAAGAGTTCAGCTTCATCTTCAGTGGTGGATCCCCTGGTACCACGGGGGCTGCAATGGCTTTTGCCTCCTTATCCCCTCTGGGTGGGTCCCCACACCTCTTCTCCACTGCTTGTAAAGAAAGCTTGCCCCCTTTCTTGAGACCTTCTGGGGATTTAAAAGATCATCATGAATGGTATTAGATTACTCAATACATTGAATTGATACAGTTTATTTTGTTTAACAAAATTGAGGAGCATCTGGGGTTAAAAGTGTGCATTCTGGCATCAGACAAATCTGACAAGTCAGCCTGGTGACTCCCTGTGCCTCCGTTTCCCCAGATATAAAATGGCCATAGTAATGCTGCCTACATCGTAGGTTGTTGAGAGGATTAAGTTAGCGTATGCATGTCAAGCAGTTAGCACAGCACTAAACAAAAGGTATTTGGTAAATATTAGTTTACAGAGAGGAAACAGAACTTCCAACATTTAAATAGCTACTGAAGAAGGTGAGACAAAGTCTGTGTGCCAGAGCTAAGACAAAGCAAGCAGATTTGTCCTCCAAGTGAAAAAGAACATTATAGCTACTGGAGATGTTTAGCAATGGAATCAGCCAGTCAGAGGGTGAGCTCCCCATCCCTTGAAGTATTTAAGCTGAGATCCGGATGACCCCTTGATGCTGTAACAGGGGTTTCAGTCCCAAATGGGGAAATGGACCAGGGAAGAAATTCTATATAACACATATAAGGAACTTTAAATGACTGATAGCCAAATGTGCTTTAAAGTTTTTAGAAATACAGTAGGCAATGGCCAAAGAAGGACTGATCTTGCTTGAAAACAATCGTCCAAAGGCTTTCCCTCCCTCCTCCAGTCTAGAGAGTCCAAGAAATAACCAGGTAGGGAAAGGGGGAGAAAATCTGGCTGAGGAAAGTTTTTCTTCAAAGTCTACAAAAGGCGGGAAAAGAGAGAACAGCCAAGTTTCACAGCCTTAGATTAGACGTTCTGGCAGAGGCTGGGCCAGGGCCTGCCAAGCTGCCAAGGAAGAGAGCGAATGGGGAAAGCAGGCCCCGCAAGGGTTGCAGGACTACAGGGGCCGGCCATGGAGCTGCTGCTTCCTCCCTGGTTCACCAACTCCTGTCGAAAGAGCGCCCAGCCTTTGCCATCCTCTGGAGGAGGCAAGAATTGCTTCTGATCAGAGAGGTCTCCCTGACCAGAGGCAAAGCGATCTATTCTGCTTTACCACTGCCGGGTCCTGAGAATGGGGAAACTATTCAGAACCTTCCCTTCTGACAAGTCCAGGCTGGTTGTCATAACTGGCTAATTTGTCAAACGAAGAGAGGTTATTCAAAGGAAAAAGCAGAGACACGGAACTTACCAGAGCTACTGGATTTGAAAGTTTCAGTTCTAACGCCGGTGGAAGATACTTGTTTTCTTACTCTGGCTGGACCCCTCTGCCACCGGGGAAAGGAACTTTCCCTGTTTCACGTGGTTCTGATGGGCCTGCCAATCACAGCATCCCCCTGGTCACATGACCCGCACTTGGCCAATCACAGAACTCCATTCTCCTGCATTCAGTGATTGATCCAATAAGAGGGCCCAGGACCCAGGCGGACCAGTCAGAGCCTCCCGTGAATTCTATGCTAATACGAACCCTGAGAGGTATGCTCACTGTCCGGGAGAGTGGACCACTGGGGTCAGGTAAGCCTGGCACTGACAGGCCGTCTTTCCCACCGTATGATGACGAGATCCTCCCGGGAGGAAGGGAGAACTGAGAGTTGGAAAGAGGCCTGTCCATACTGTTTAAACACCCAGACCCAGTTATGACTCCAAACAGCTCAACTCTTGGGCTTGTAAGTTACATGAACAACAGCAAAACATTAATTAGATGGCTGTCACTCGCAACCAAAACATATGCATTTTGAGGGGCCTCAGACATTCATAAAGTCTTTATTCATAATGCCATTGAAAGCGGATGTCAGGTCAACTTAGGGCTGAGGAGACCTTTGAGAAAAGGTAAATAATAAACATGGAGAACTGCTTAGTTTTCTCTCCTTGTCGTTGTTGCTAGTTACCTAGAGTCAGAGAGACTGCAGGAATCAGATTCTAGCCCGTGTCGGGTGCAAACCAGGTCTCTGGCATCACATAACTGAGCTAATTTTGAAGGCATAGATTCTCCTCAATTCTTAAAATAAAAAGCCCCCCACGCTCATGTCAATCATGCAGCCAATTAAGAGGCCTCGAAGTGACAAACCACCGGATTGTCAAGGTAGATTAAAGACACAGGAGTTTCTGATAGTTGGGATCATTAGACTGTCATCCTGCTGCGTGGCCTGATCCACTTGCCGGGGAGGGGGATGTGGAGGAACCCAGGATTATTCTAACAGGTGATTTAGGGAGCAAACTCCCCTGTAACTTACCTGCTTGGTCCAGAGCTGGGACTGGAATGCCAGAACCAGGAGATGGGGTAGGTGGATGGGGGAGGTGGAGAGAGATTGCTGACATCTACAGATGGCCCAGGTGGACTTTAATCAAACATTTGTTTGCAAACCACAGGCACCTTCCATAACATATTTGGCCCAAAATTCTCTGTTTGAGATGGACTTTATATGCTCAGCAATTCTCTTCCGTCCCTTTCCTCAGGGAGCCCACAGCCAGATTTGCACCTTTGAATGCATGTATGAAATTTCAGATCTGATTCTTCCCAACCCACACCTCCTCCCCACCAGTTCACAGAAACCCCCATGAACACTGACTGCTTTCCTCACTCTGAAGACCAAGAGAGCCCAAAATGCAAGGGACCTCTCAGCTTCCAGACACCAGTCAGCAGGAGGTCCCAAGATTATATCAAACTACTCCCCTCCCACCCTCATAACTGCTCTGCGGCAAGGAGTCAGTCACAATGCTAGTGCTGTAAAAATCCCATGTTAATGTACACATGAGGTCCCCAAGGGCCATCTTTAGGGGTTACTAAATACCAGCATTGTTTATATCAGCCCAAATTGGTAAACAACCTGAATGGCCCCAGCAGTGGGGGCTGGTTGGATAAATGAAGGACCATCCACAGGATGAAATGCTGTGCAATTGTACAAGAGAAAGTAAGAGGATGAGATAGATTTACATGAGCTACTGTGGAAGAGTTTCCTAGTTAAGGGGATAGAATAAGGTACAAGACAGTGTACAGAGTACGTCCCTCTGTGTGAAAATACAAAGGAGAAGTGCTTGTATCTATATCTAGAATATATGTCTGGAATATTCCCGAAAGAGGCTGGAGACAGGTTGTCCCTCTTTAGAGAATGACTGGGAAGTGGGAGGTATAGAGTAAAAGCAGTTTTATTTTTTTTACCATGGACATTTATTACTTTTTCAATTAAAAAAAACAGTTAATGAAAAGAGAGAGAACAAGAACATTGGTTTGGGAGAGTTGACAAATTTTATTTGCCTGTCCAAGGTACTCACGCATTTTGGTCTTGTCCCCTCAACACCCCCACCCCCATCACCAAGGCCAAGGTATGCATCTTCTTCCCCGCACCCCACAGGCTAGTGTTGCCCACTCATGTCTCCTTTCTCCCTCCAGGCCCCGCATGTGTGTCTTTTGAAGCCAACTTACTTCCACCAGGTTACAAATGGGGATGTGGGGGGCAGTTGAGGATGGGGCTGGGGGAACAACGTTTTCCCTGGCCACAGACTAAGGCTGGGGAAGGGTAGAGAGTCTAACACTCCAGGGTTCAAATCCTGATTATATGGCTTTGAATAAGTCATTGGACCACTCTGACCCTCAGTTTCCTCATCTGAAAGATACAAATAGTACTATAAGCACAGGATTGTAGTGAGAATCAAAATAAAAAATGAGAATATTTTAGACAAACTTTTGGAAGCTCTCAAGTGGACTCCCTTCTTGGGGATGGTCCTGACCCCACACTCAGACAGCTGAGGGAGGAGAAAGATATTAATCTGAGGAATGTAGTCCTCCAGGGTTAATGGTACGGGATCTTGAGAAAATGTGGGCTGCCGTGTTACTCAGAATAAAACACATGGTCTGGTGCCTGGATTTCTAGTCCATAAAACAGAGAATTCATAAAACATAAAATTAATAGACAAAGCAGTATACGGTTTAATTAACCTTGTGGTACATTGAGAATCTTTTTAAATTTAAAAAGAAAAAGTCTATTAGAAACTCACAGCCACTTGACTACTGATATTGACCCAACAGTTCTGCTCCAACTCAAACAAAATCAGCCCTTCTCAGCTCCCATACTTAAACTGCTGGAACACAGTGTGCCCAAAGTCAGAGGGGAAAATAAACACAAAAGATAATCATGAGGTGCAGAAACCAGCCTGGCTGATGGACTGAGGGCTGGATAAGTGTGTTGGAGGTAAAGCCACGGCCACACAAGGCAAACGAGCCCTGCCCCCGGCCTGCAGGCGGGCCCAGAGCTTCCCAGGCCGCCGTGGCTGGGCTTGGGGCCTCTGAGCCTGGTGCGCTCAGCCTCTCACCACAATACATTGTACACATCCTGAACACGATGCCAAAGCAGCCAGAGATGTCCGCCCACGTTCCAAGAGAAGACAGCATCTCTTAGAAGCTCCCTGTGTCCACTGTTCCTATTCAAAACGACACTCCACCGAGCTTCTAAAAAGAAAAACAGTATTCAGTTTTTTAGACTAAGTGTGAGTGAGATGAAGAATTCACTTCCCCTGAAGTTGACATTGCAGTGGTTGCCCTGCACCTGAGTCCTGGTCTTGACATTTACTAACTAGATAACTTTGAGCAAGTTATTAAACTCTCTAACACTTAATTTCCTCATCTACTAAAAAGGTAAAATACCAGATTTCCTCAATTCCAAGATGGCACTTTGTGCCATTTCTGAAAGGATGCTGCATTTCCTGGTCAATGTGATACTTAACGTGCAACCACTTCTTTTATTCCCAAAGACTCTTGTAATATCACTGATTTTTGTCAACAGCTTTATTAACATTGGCAGCCACATACCATACAAATCACCAGTTTAAATTGAACAGTTCAATGGCTTTTAGTATATTCACAGATTTATTCAATGATCACCAAAATCCATTTTATCACCCCCCCAAAAAACACCTGTGCTCCTTAATTTTCATCCCCTCATCATTCTGTCTCTACAGATTTGCCTATTCTGGACACTTAATATAAATGGCATCATATAATCGGTATTTTATACCTGGCCTTTTGAAAGTAGCATCCATGGTGTAGCACATATCAGTACTTCATTCCTTTCCAATGCCCAGTAATATTCCACTGTATGAACATACTACATTTTATGTATCCATTTGGCATTTGATGGTGATTTCTACTTTTTGGTTTTTATATGAATAATACTGCTATGAGCATTCATTTGTAACTGTTTGTGCTGACACATGTTTTAATTTCTCTTTGGTATGTAGGTAGGAGAGGCATTGCTGGGTCAGTCATACGGTAACTCTATGTTTAGCTTTTTAAGGGACTGCCAGACTATCTTCCAAAGGGGCTGCACCATTTTATATTCCCACCAGCAATGCATAAGGGCTCCAGTTTATCCACATCTTTGCCATTATCTGTCTCTTTTACAATAGCCATCTCAGTGAGTGTGAAGTGGTGTCTTATTGTGGTTTTATTTGCATTTCCCTGATGACTAACGACAGTAAGCATCTTTGCATCTTGACCATTTGTACAACTTCTTTGGAGGAATGTCTATTCAGATCCTTTGCCCATTTTTAAATTGGGCTGTCTTTTTTATTATTGAGTTGTGAGAGTTCTTTACATATTTAAGATACAAATCCCTTGCCAGATGTATGATTGCAAATTTTTTCCCATTCTGTGGGTTGTCTTTTTGTTTTCTTGATGTCCTTTGATGCAAAAAAAAGTTTTAAATTTTGATGAAGTCCAATTTATCTTTTTTCTGTTTGTTGCATGTGGGTCTCTAACTGTCCCAGCACCATTTCTTAGAAAGACTACTCATTCCCCATTGAACTGTCTTTACACTCTTCTTGAAAATCAATAGACTATGCATGTGAGGGTTTAGTTTTAGACCCTCAGTTCTACTCCATTGGTCTAGATGTCTAGCCTCATGCCAATACCACACTATTTTGATTACTGTAGCTTTGTAATAAGTTTTGAAATCAGGAAATGTGAGTCTTCCAGTTTTGTTCTTCTTTTTCAAGATTGTTTTGACTATTTCAGGTCCCTTGCCTTTCCATATAAATTTTAGGATCAGCTTGTCAAAATCTACAAAAAGCGTAGCTGGGATTGTGATAGCAGTTGTGTTGAGTCTGTAGATTACTTTAGGAACTATTGCCATCTTAACAATATTATGTCTTCCTATCCAGAACATGGGATGTCTTTCCATTTATATAGGTCTTCTCTCGTTTCTTTTAACAAGGTTTTTGTTTGTCCGTTTGTTTCAAGAGTATAAATTTTGTATTTCTTTATTAAATTGTTCCTAAGTATTTTATTCTTTTTGGTGTTATTGTGAATGGAATTGTTTCTTAATTTCATTTTCAGGTTGTTCATTGCTAGTATATAGAAATGCAATTGACTTTTATATATTGATCTTGTACTCTGCAACTTTGCTGAACTTATTAGTTCTAATAGTTTTTTAGTAGATTCCTTAGGATTTTCTGTATACAAGGTCATGCCACACGCATCTTCTTCCTTTCCCAGCTGGATGCCTTTTCTTTCTTTTCCTTAACTAATTGTCCTTGCTAGAGCCTCCAGCACAGTGTTGAATAGAAGCGGCAAGAGTGAATGTCCTTCTCTTGTTTCTGAGCTTAAGCAGAGAGCAATCAGTCTTGTACCATTATGTATGATTCTTTTTTCTGTTTCTTTATTAGATGTCCTTTATCAGGTTGACGAGGTTCCCTTCTATTCCTAGTTTGTTTGTTTGGGGTTTTTCATTTGTTTGTTTTTGTTAGCATTTTTATTATGAAAGCCTGTTGGATTTTATCAAATGCTATTTCTGTAGACATAATAACATAGTTTCTTAGAGCACTCTCCAATGTTTTGCTTGGTGATAGATAGGTCTTTGGACCACTTTACTAACTTTCAGTTCCAGGCCCAAGCAGGGGACACCTAAGTTCTGCCTAGTTGAAGGCTTTGAGACATCTGAGTGGCAATGAGGAACCCTTTCTCATTATACCTTAGATTCAGCTGGTCCTCCACTTGGACCCTACTTGACCTATCTTCTAGCAGCTTAAATGAGGTTGGAAGGCTGATTCCTGTTACTGTGGATGATCAGGGGCTGGAAGATCAAGCGTTGAAATTCATGACAATCAGATCAGATTCTTTCTTTGCCCTCTGGAGAGGGAGCTGGAGCTAGAATGGGAAATTGCCTCTCCTTCTTCTTCTATTTTTCAGTCTTGACCAAGATTTAATTTCTACTCATGGGCATTTGGACCTGGGTATGAGACATACCTTCAACTTAGCTATTTTATACATTTTTCATAGGTTTTAATTTTACTGATGCCGTCAGGCAGTGAGCTCTTTGAAGGCAGAAACCAAGCCTTAAATTTCTCATGGAACCAGGTAAAATCTTTGTTACATAGCACAGACTTGATAAATACAGTTTACTAGTAAATTCTGCCTGTTAGCAACATTGTCAGATGTGAGACTTGGCTTGTCCACCACCACATTCCCTAGAGCACAGAGGATGCTGAGCAGCAGAGTGGAGGATGACCCCAACACTTAGGTCAGACAAGACACTGAGACACAGAGCACTGGGACTGCCTGAGTCACTGGTTTCTGCCATCCCTGTGTGTCTCATATCTTCCCATGCATGAGCCTGACAGGAGGGTCTGAATGAGCGACTTGAATGTGGTGTCGAAAGAGAATAAACAGTGCCATGCCAGCATTCTTTCAAAACTTCATGAGATATGTGAGGCTGATAAAAGAGACTTTGTCAGTATCTGATGTCACAATGCAGATCACTCCACAGAGTACTGCCTGTCACCCCCTGAAGCAGTTTGAAGAGAGATATTGACAAAGCATGGCACGATGGCATTATTAAATGACAGTGCCACACATACCCCCCAGAATGTGACACATGCCACCCTCAGCTCACAGAAGTCATACTGCCAGGAGTCTTCTTATCAGTGATGATAACATGACAGAGCTTTTGAGTTAAGACATCCTCTCCTCTCCTCTCCTCCAAACCACCCCCAAAAATTCTGATTTGGACATTCACTCCCATAGAAACCAGAACACTCTGCTTACTAACCAAAGATAAGCAATAGTTCTTTTTGTTTGCAAGTATTAAATCCATGTAAATCACTTTAGATCACTTAGCACAGTCCCTGGCATGTGCTCAATGCCCACTGCACGTTCACTCCTGCTTTACTATTATTCTTATGGCGCTTTCAGGGTATCCATCTCTGAATCTAAGTTCCCAGGCTGGGCAATCCCTTCAGCTGGGTTTATTTGGTAAAAATGAGTGGGGATTTTTTGGGGGAGGGGTTTCTTTTAGAGAGCTAAGAGCCATTTTGCACAAACTGCACCCTGCACACACAGCAGAAATGAATTGCTCACCTGAGTTAATGGGCATGTATGTAGCACAGGGACTGAGCAAGACAGGTGCTAATCAATATTCATTTCTGGAAAGATGAGGCGCCCATAACACATCAGATGTTGTTCTTGATGCTGGGAATACAAATGTGCGTAAGCCAGTCTCTACCTTTGAGGAGCTCACCTATGAGCAGAGAAGTCAGGGTATACACACCCTTCCACGGGGGAGTGGCGTGGACGGCACTGACAGAGGGGCCAGCAGGAGGAGGGCTTCCCAAGCAGAGAGGGTGACATTCCCAAGGATCTAGAAGGATGAATAATTCATCAGGCAGGCAAGGAGAGAAACCCCCAGAATCTGTTTCTTTATCTGTAATTTGAGAATAAAAACAACAGCTTTCTTACAGGAAGCAGGACAGTCTAATGGCAAAAAGGTGTGGCCTCCGAACAGGCCTGGGGTTGCTTCTTGCTCTGCCACCAAGATTTTGGGAAGTAACAGCAACAATAAAAATAGCAACTAACACTGAAGCCAAAGTTGGGTTTTTTTGGTCTGCAAAAATGGGACAATAGCAACAGAACGTGCTTTTAAAAAGACACACGTAAAACATTTGACACAATGCCTGGCATGTATAACACACCTAGCAAATGCTACTGTTACTACTGTCACAGGGAGCTGGTGAGGACTGAATGAGATATGGAATAATGGTTTGTGAAACGAAATCTCTGGGACTGTTATTCCAGGCAGAAGTACAATCTCATGCAAATGCAGGGAAACTAAAAGAGCACTGATTGGTGTTTAAACAGGGAGTCCGTGAGTGTGGTCAGGATGAAAGGTGTGTGGCAGGAAGGGTGTGGTATTTGAACTGAACAATCAGCCCATCAAAGGCCAAAGGTCTTGCTTTAATCAATCAGGTATGTGGTTAAACAAATGACACAGAAAAGCACAAGGGATAAAATTACTGTGACATAATTTTATTTGAGTTGAGATTTTTAAATAATAAAATATTCACACAATGATAAATAACTTAATATATAACACATATGAGATATAGAAGGAAAAATTTAAAATAACAATGCCCATATAGCCCCACACCCAAATTTAATAGATGTTGGCATTGTAGTATTTGCTTCAGACCTTCAGGGTTTTTTCTTGTTTGAATAAATAAAATACAGATTCTGCTGTAGGGTCTGCCGCGCTGAAATGTGTCTCTTTGGCATGAGGATTAATTTGATTATTTTTACAATCCAAAAGACTCAGGAAGAAATTCTGACCTTCCCTCTAACTGCTTAAAAGCATGGAGAGAGAGGACCTGTTCCAGAATAGAGCTACTACCAGGGACATCTGCAGGGAATGTGGGCAGCAGTGATGACAGGACTCTTAGATCAGAGTCCGCTCTGTGTCCCATTATCTCTGCACCACCCAGCAAACATTTATTTACCCAATGTTTGCTTTTCCATCTTCATGTGAATTTCCTTCATTCCCTTTCAAGTCTTAAAGCACAATTAACGTCCTCTTTTGTCTTTAGCTGAAAGTGAGGACTTCCACCACTTTGGCAATTTACTAAGTTTTTCTGCATCTCTCCTAGGCATACCTATTATAAAATTTTGTTTGATTTTCTCCTGTTAACCTGTCTCAAGTCAACTCAATTCTTAGACCGGTCAGAAGAACCTAGCATTGTAGAGGAAAATTTCTTCCTCCCTGACACTACAAAAGATTCACAGTCACTCCTTCATGTGTATGTTTTGTGCCCAGCTCAGCCTATCAATAACCAATGTCATGTTGTGTTAGAGAATAGAGAGACTCTTAAATTAGGAGACCCACCTAGTGTGGGTCCTTGCCACTGGCTGTGAAAGAATTCACAGCAGAGGTAGAGGGACAAAGTGAATGGCTGCTTTATTGCTCAGAAGAGGAAAAAGAAAGAGAAGCACTTGAGTGGAGAACCATCAGCCAAGATGGCCAGTCGAGATCTCTCCAGCCCCGGCTCGGGCCATGTGAACTTTTATTGGGAGCTTCTGCTATCATGTCCTTCTTCTAGGTGTGCTGTTGCCAATCTCCTTGTCTTCCATCTTTGTATGGGCTTTTCCAGTTGTTGTCATGGCAACTGTCAACTGCCATGGCACTGGTGGGTCTGTCGATTAGCATGCTAATACATTACAATGAGCATATAATGAGGTTCCAGTTCCGCTGGTCCGCTCAAGGTCAAATCCTCCACCATCTTGGGCATTGGTTCTAACCAGTTCTTGTTTCTTCTACTTGCAGCTGTCTCCTAAGATTTAGATAAGAGTAATTGGTTTCTATTCAAGGGAGGGGCAGAGGTATTATCCTGGGGGCAACAGCCTTAAGAACAAAAGGAAAGTTGCTTTTAATCAGAATGCCAGCAATCTGGAGGAGCGCATCCCCCCTTAGAAAAACCATCTCTGAAGATTCTGCTCAGCCATACATAAGAGACGGAGGTTGGGGGCGGTGGGAGGTGGTGGTGCTTAGTTCCTGCAGGAGAACTTAAACATACTGTTATGTACATTCCATGAGGAGGAACTAGAACACTGCCCCAGGATTGCACTATTGTTTCTTGACTGTTCCTCCCTGGTTTCTGCATTCCTTCCCTTCCCAGATTAGCAACTGTTTTGATCTGTTTTTTGGAACTCAGGGAAAATCAAGGAGGCTGAATGAAGCATATTTCCTACAAACAAGAAATGGAGTGGAGGGGGAAGATTTGACCAGGGAGGACCCCACAGGGTCCTGCTTGGTATTAGTTGGACTGGCCCTCGTGGTTCTTATTATGACTGCAAGATGTCCTTCAGTAATAACCAATAACTTTGAAAAAAAATAAAGGTCTACAACTTACAAGACCTGGAAATTATACAACATACTTGGGGCCACACAACAAGGTTACAGGTAGAAAGAGAGAGGGTGCAGTCCTGGGGTTTTGTTTTTATTGGGGTCAAGGATGGGGACCAGGAAGAGAGAAAACAAGTTGCCCAAATGGTCAGTTATTAAAATCAACCAAAACAAAACTAAATCAACTAAACCAAAAGGGCTTCAGCAGGGGGAGGTGGACTGGCTGGCAATGTGTTTATTCGAGATCACCATGGTTGAGGTGGATGCCCCAGCCAGCAAAGCTTAAGTCTGGCACTTATGTTACAAAAAGAGAAGAGCCAAGTGTCAGGGCTCACACTGCAGTGGATTGCTCCTCTGTATGTTTTCACACTTTTACTACATATGTGCTTCCATAAACAAAACCTACTTTGACCCAGCAATGCTGCTTCTAGATGTCTCGCTAGGGAAACCTTCAGGTATGTGCAGAAGGCAATAGGTCTGAAGAAGTCCACCCTGCAGAACAGTTCAGAATAGGGGGGGAAACGTGTAGAGAACCTGGTCCAGGCATTTATTGCTGTATAACAAATGTCCCCAGCTTAGTGACTTAAAACAACAATAATCACTTATTCTGCTCACGAATCTTCGATTTGGGCAGTTTGGCAGGGTCAGCTTATCTTTGCTCCATCAGCTGTGGGCTGGCTAGAAAGCTGAGGCTAGAGGCAGCAAGTTCCAGGAGCAAGGTAAACATGCATGGTGTTTTTCTGGTCCAACCCCCAAAGATGTATACCATCACTTCTGCCACTATTAATTGATCAAGGCTGTCATGAAAGTCCCCTCTGGTTCAAGAGGAGAGGAGATGGATAAGTTAACCCAGGTCTACCCAGGTTCAAGAGGAGTGTCCCTATTACATTTTAAGACTATGTGTGATGGGATGTGTTGGGGTGACCACTTTTGGAAAATACAGTCTGTTACCCAACCTAACCATCCATGGTGTGGTACACAGAAATACACCGAAATTTTAGATTATTTGTTGTTGTTTTAAAAGCTATGAACGTGTGGGCATTTTTTCTCAAGACAGTATCATAACTCCATGCAGAATAAAAAGAATGAGATGTTTGGGAGGGTAGAGTAGGGACTTTGCATTGGTCTCTTGCTTTATGTAGGATGAAAATGTACTACTTCTAGCCAGAGAGAGCACCTTCCTTCCATGGAGCAGTCTCAGGAACAGGCACAGGGGAGAGTTCATTTTTAAGATTGTTTTTTCCCTCCTGAACGGTGTGAACAAAATCTCTTGGTTCTATGAACAGAGGACTTTGACAGAGCAGTTGCAAAAACTGTATTTCCTTGAAGGCACATCTTTGTTTTCTCTGGCTGCAGAAAACCCCTAAAAGAGGTTCCAATGTCTTCTGAAGCAGCCCACCAGTTGAAGGGGCACCTGGAACCAGGAAGGCTGGGCTTGAATTCGACTCTGCTACTTGCTCTCTGTGTGACCCTGTGCAAGATATCTAAATTCTCTGTGACTCAATTTCCTTCTACGGACAATGAGGCTAGTAATACCACTTTTATTTTTTGTAAACACTGTGTTAATTTAAGGATTTTGTTTAGGTCTGACAAGGGCTTTAAAAGCTATTATTAGCAGTCACAAGGGAGAGCAGATTCAGAAAGTTGGAAGGACAAAACTTGCACCAAGTCCAAATTTAATCATGGTCACTATCCCCAAGTAACCTCCAGACTCCTTCCAGCAGGCCAGATAATTAACCTCAGGCTTTCAATGGAAACTTCTCTGCTCTGTTCCTTCATGTGTGAGAGCTGAAATAGTCAGGAGGGAAAGCTGGAGGACAGAAGGATGCTCTGCAAAGACAGGTGGCAGGAGCCCTCCGGCGTTGCCGTTTTTTTACAGACGAGGAAGCTGCAGGGCGGCGGAGCTCCTGCAGGGGGCGTGGGGGCTGCGGAAGTGGCACGAAGACTTCTCCTTCCGTTGGAAGTGAGTTATCCCCCCCTACTCCCCAGGCTTCCCTGGCTCAGCTCAAGAAACAGCTCCTCCGATGCCCCCCGCCCCGCGCTCCCCCTAACTCCCGCCCGAAGTCCGGAGGTGGAGAGGCAAGTTGTCTCCTTCTAATGGTGATGGGCTTGGGAGAAAGACAGGTTTTCCTGTCTGTTACTTATTAACAGGATGACCTTGGGCAAATTACTGAGTCTCTTTGGCCTCATATTCCTCAGCTATACTTTGTCAAACGCCCCGTAAGATTCCATTTTGAGGGGAAGTTAGCACAATGGCTACTCCCAGGGTAAGCCTCAATAAACAAGAGCTCAAAGTGGACGTCGGGGAGAGGGAGCATTCCCACATGCTGCGGGGAGCGCCAGATGCTGCTGACTTCTCTCCTCCTGAATCATCCCCAAGCTCCAGGGCAAAGCGCTTGAAAACTCCGGGGTTTAGAGAGTGTTAGCGCTGGGACGGAGCCCCCTGGGTGATCCCTGGAATCACGGGTCCTGGGACAAGGTGGCAAGCACTCTGGGCCCTGGGGACGTTGTTGCTCAGGGTCAGGCCCAGGTTCCCGCACCTCAGGGTGCTCCGGCCTGCCCTTCTCCTCTAACCACGTCCATCTGGGCACCCTCCTCGGGAACTCCCTGTTACTCCTCCTTCCCCTGCGGGATCTAATAAAAGCAGAACCTGGACCTGGGGATGGGGCGATCTGCTCGTCAGCGAGGGGAAAGGCAAAGCGTGGCTGGCCCACGAACCTGCGACCCCTGCTTTACAAGACCTGTGCGCGCTAACCCTGAGATGCGGGGCTGGCAGCTAGACACTGGCGTATGTCATCAGGATCCACATTCTCCTCGAGGGGTCCCCGGTCGGGAGCAGGTTCGTGTCTGCCCCAGGTGGCCTTTGTACCGGCGCCCGCCCCGCCGTTCCTGCTCAGAGAGAGGGCACCGTCCCAGCTCCATCCACTCTGTACCTGGTGGCGCGAAGAGCTCCACAAGGAGAGGGGTGTGCAAGGAAACCGGTGAGGGAGGGTGGTGCTGGACGATGTGCCCTCCCCACCGCGCTCCCTCCCAGTAAGTCTGTGGCTTGGCTCGGCTGAGCAGAACCGAGGAGCTGGAGGAGCGGCGGCGCTTTGATGTCGCACGACCACACGGTGGCGCTGCCGCACTGCCCGCTGGCGGAGGCGCGGGACCGGGGGAGCCCTGGGCGCGGGGAGCCTAGCGCCGCAACTGATGCTTTCCTCTGCCCCTCCCTGGGGACTAGGCCGGGTACCCCGGGACCTGCACGGTCCGAAGGCAAGGGGAGGCTCATTCTACCACGTCCCCTCCCACGCCACATACACGTGCTTTCTGGATATCTTCGCTCACACAGACCCTGGGGGCTGAGCCCCTAAGAAGTCATCTAGGCTAACGTGCCTTCCTTTACAAATAGGGAAACTTGAGGTCCAAAGAATTAAGAATGCTGCCTAATTTAGTCTCAGCTTAGAAACCCCAGGGAAGCCACTCTCCTGTCCTGTAAAGAAAGAGGGTACGACCAAGGGAAAGGGGAGGACCCACTAGGGATTTTTTTCCTGGCCTTACCTTGATGACCTCCTCCTGCAGCCCAGGAGGTCGAATTGATCCCGTTTTACATATGAGGAAATGAGGCTCAATATTGGCCAAAGTCACACTGCTCAGAGGTGGTATTTAACCCCAGGACTGTTTTCCACCAAGTCTGTGAACTTCCTGCCACAGACCCCTGCCTCCTACATCCCTGTCTATCAGATATACCTTTTTATTTTTTCGCAAAGACCTACACCTACACATCTGCAGGTATCTGTGACTGAAAAGGACGCTTACCCTTGATTAGTGTGATGCACTGTATTTTCTTCTTTTATTCTATGTCTTCTCTACCTTTCTTTCAATGCTGGGCTTGATCTGATAAAATGCTATCACTACTCACTAGTGGGTCCTGAGTTACAGTTTGACAAACACCATCATAGGTGCTGTCTGGGTTCTTCCAGCTGTAACAAAAGAAAATCAATGGAAAACTGTCCATGTAAGAGGCCAAAGCCAAGACTAAGTAAAGGTGTGGGGAAGCTGTGTTTCTCTGGGAACCACCTGGAGATGTTGTTAAAGGGCGGATTCTGAGTGGGTCTGGGATGGGACCTGCTCTTGCATTTCCAACAAGCTCCCAGGCAATGCTGATCACCTCACACTCAGAGCAGCTGGGTGTACTCACAGCCTCACCATCAAGGATGCTACAGTAAAAGGAATTCTGGGATCAAATCTGGCCATACATGCAATGCAAACATTTATCAATAAGTAGGAACAAAAACTAAGTTCAGCCTGTCCCTGCAAAGTCCCAACCCTCTGTCCTTTTAAGCCATTCACCGAGAACCTTGAGGAAGGGTTCTGTGGCAGGGAGGCTGAAGCCCAGTCTCCCTTCTCTCATGGTAATGGAGCTGAAGGTAAACAGATGCTGTTCACACAGACGCTTTCTCCCTCTGGTCTCCTTCCACCCAGGGTGGATCTGTGATGAAGTCCGAGCTGATGGGATGTGAGCACGAGGGATATATTCAACTCCCAGGCTATCTCCTGGGACATAGCCCAACTTACCCACTTAAAAGACAACCTAAAACATATACTCCGATGTGTACTCCAAGCTGTATGCACTCGAGTTTTCTTCTTTTCCCTTTCTACCAGTAGGAAAATGGAGATCACATGACTCCGCTCTGACCCTGCAAGGCAGTACCCTAGAGGAAGACAGCGCACCAAGCCGGAGGGAACCTGGATCCCTGAATCACTGCACGGAACAGAACTGCCCTGCCAAACTGCATCTCTCACCTAGATGGAGGTGGTTATTTAAGAGAGTAATCAATTGCTTTAAGCCCCTGTATTTTAGTGTGGCACAGGGAAAGAAAGGCAGCTCTTTGTTACAACAGAATATCCTCATAAACTTAGGTTCATCTAAAGCAAATGCAAGAATATTCTCATGGCAGAACCAACTTTTTCATCTGAGTAGGTGACAGAATCCTTTAAGTGTGTAGAGTGAGGGGCAGGGTCAGACCAAAGTTCTAGACCTGAAGCATTAGATTCTAATGCTACTTTCTTGCAAACATGGAGACATGCCTGTATGTGTCTTTCCAGCCATCCACATACCATTAACACTGCTCATTTAGCCAAAAAATATATATATTTTTAATATTTATTAATTAAACTTTGGCGAAGATTTAGGAAGCAGTATTTGAAACTTGGGGTCCTTCACATGCTTATTAATGACCTCCCTCCACCTTGGTCACCCTTTGAAGTTAACTTGCAGACACATACACCTCCCATAACCATACTGAGGTGTTTTAAAGAAAATACAAATGATATTCTAGCTGTATTTTCTTACTCAGAGTGTTGTTATAGCCTCAGTAGCCATTGCCTTCCCTGTCATCATTTTATTACATTAAAGAGTCTGGCTCAAACCTTGTTTCGCACGTGCTGAAATCCACCTCCCGCTGCCAGGCGTCTCCAATAACCCTCTGGGGGGGGCCTACCTTGATCCTCGTCACTTATACCCCCATTTCTTGCTTCTCCTGACTTCTCTGGATCCTCTTTGGACCTCATGCCCGTGGCGGTCTCGTCTCTCTGCCCCACATTCACATAGAGGGTACTTTTGGTGAGCATTAGTGAGGACTGGTTGGTAAAGGGATTGGGTTGGGGTTACAGTGAAGTGTGGTGCTGCTAATTATTTAAAAATTTAATATCAGACATCCTCATTTGCAGAAGTGTCCACCATCCTCACTCCAGGGTATTCCTTCCTTCCATGCCTCTTTCTAGCTGCCTGCTCTCTGCCTCCCAGATGGTTCTCTCACTCCCAGCTGCCTTCTCTCTGCCTCCAGCTCCCTACGTCTCACAGGGTCTCTCTCTCCACCGTCCCACTCCTCCCACTGCTCCCTTATCCAGAATAAAACTGAGTGCCTCCAATTTGTTTAAAAAAAAATCTCCTGTCGCCCCACTGCCTTCCTCTCTCATTTTGTACTCTGCCCCAAGGCCTAATATCACCTGTGCCAGGAGGGGGAGGGGGAGGTTTGCTTAACACACATAAACACACAAGTAAACCCACAACAAAAGTCTCTTCCTGTCTGGCCAGCTCACAAATAACTTTTTTCCGTCCCAACTACACACAATCGGATCAAGGTATTCCTTTGCTTAAGTCTCTGCGGTGGCTCTTCGCTGGCCTGTGCGCATCACCATTGCCATGGTTACCGGGACCCTGGCGACTGGGTCCTGCCCCCTCCATTTCAGCCTGGTATTTTACTGCTTGTCCACAACACCTCCTGCCCAGACACTTAGCGTTCTCTGAATGGCCCAGCTCAGCTCTCTCTCACCGTCACTCCTTTGCACCTGTGCACTCCTCGCTGCCGATGCCTGGACTGTTTCTCCCTTAACTCTGCCAAGCAGCTGCTCCTTCACCTCCACTGGGAAGCCCTCCCTGATTTCTCGGGCTGGAGGTGGAGCTTCTCAGTGGTCCCTACAACTCTCTCTGGAAGGTCTATCCTATCACTTAAAACTCATCTCAGGAATGTTAGCCTCACTTGCCCCTCTCTCCCACCAGAAGGACTCCTTAAGGGCAACAGTCCATCAGCAAGAGTGTGCATCCTCAGGATGAGCATGTAGGCAGTCTTCAGTGCCTGTTTGCTCAATGACTGAACATGTGAGCCTCGTCACTTGCCTTGTGAAGTGACTAACAGACAGTCTGGAAGGGGCGAGGAAGGGAAAGGAAGGATGGAGAAGCAGCTCGTGGCCGCCAAGCTGTGGAGGAAGAGGGACCTTCTGGGCAGCAGGTCCAGGGTCCACAACAACCCTCACTGGCTCATACCCTTTCATTTTCTTCAACACCAGTGGGCAAGACCCCTTTCTTCTTCTTCTTTCTCTTTCTCTGGGATGGATCTGGGTGTCTCTTCCCCACCCCACTCCAGTACCCATCACCAAGTCCTGACTGCCTGTCTTCCATGGGATGGACTGGACAACGGGATAGGAACTGGATGATGGTTTGTCCTGACCTTTAGCCTCAGTTTCCTGAAAGGAGACCCCTAACATCTTAGGTGACCATGGAGGGGGTTCCCCTCACAGACGGGACAGGGAATCCTGGGGTTTCTGAATGTCTGTTTAGATCCATTACTCTCCTGGCCCCTCTTCCAAAGCCATCCACCCCGAGAAGATGTGCTCTCTCTCAGTGGAGGGGCTGTAGCTCTCAGGATAGGCTAGGTCAAACTGTGGCAACACCGTCTCTACGGAAGGGAATTTAAAACCACAATGATGTATTTCGGCCTCGTGTGACATGGCCACAAGGAGTCAGCAGAAAGGCTCAAACCATTGTCCTTACTGATGGAACAGCTACCATTTCAAGCCAGATTTTCAAAGAACGTTCTGGAGGGCCCCAGGCTGGCAATTAAATGCTCTGGCTGGGATTGACTCCCTTCACTGCTACTCACAGCTCACTGGCCAGAGTTGGCCACACGGCCCCGCCCCACCACGTGGGGGCTGGGAAATACAGGCCTCCCAGAAGACGGGGAACTAGAAATCCATAGTCCACCGCACTGATGGCTACGTAACAGGTGAGGAAGGGAAAGTCTGAAATAGAGGGCAAACGGGGACAAGGAGGCTTTCAGAGAAGTAGGCAAATGTGTTTGCCGCTCAAACACAACAGCTCTAGTTTTTGGCTGACCTTGGATAGCGCAGGGCAGCTGCAGGCACGAGTCCAGGCTTAGTGAGCATGGAGCGGGAGGCTGCTCCCTGAGCCTCCGGAGTCCAGGTCCCCTTCCCCTAATGCCTTTCTTCGGGGCCTCCTGGAACCCTAGGCAGACTCCAAGGACCCTGCTGCTTCCCAGAAATTAGCCCTGGTGAATGCAGCCGCCCTCCTACTCCCATCCGCCGTTCACTGTGGTCTTTAATCATATTTAACCTGACGTCAAACTCTACGCTGTCTGATGGGGTTCTCCCATCCATTGTTTGATACGGCACCTTCTTCCCAATGGCAAATCCCTTGGATTCAGAGTCAGTCTCAATTCTTTTTCTTGACTTGCCTCCATCGCATGGAGCTAGACACTCACTCAACACGACTGGGTCCTCACAACATGCTCCACTTTGGAGAGATGAAAATGGACACAAATGAATGTAAAGGAGAGGCTTTAGGATGAGAAAGTTGTGATCCCTTCCTCAGTCTATCAAGGTGCCTGATAACGGTTTAAACTGAATCAGATCATCCCCGACACACAAAGCAACACTGTCTATTTCTTCAATGACATCACTGTCATTTCTGTACAAGTGATGGCTTCAAACAGGTGCATCTGCCCAGCATCCTGTATCTCCGTGCTGGCCAGTAGAGAGGCCTCTATTCACACGCAGCTCCTGGGCATTTGAAATGTGGCTAGTGAGACTGAGAACTGAATTTTTAACTGAACTGACATATGCTACAAGTATAAAAAAAAATCAGATTTCAAAGACTTTGTATGAAAAAAAGAATGTAAAATATCCCATTAATACTTTCTTCTATTGATTATATTTTTAAATGATAGTATTTCAGATCTAGTACATTAAGTAAAATTTGCTTTTAAAAATAATTTTATTATCTCTTTGTACTTTTTAACAAATGTGGTTCCTAGAAAAGTTAAGATTATATCTGTGTCCTGCAGGGCAATTCAACAGAGCCGTATGGCTCTGGAAAGCCCAGGGCAGGATCTGCGAAAGATTACCCACTTTTAAGTTGCCATTTCCAAAGCTGCAAATTCTTAACATTTGATCAAACCCTACTTTGCAAAAGTTCTCACAAGAATGGCATTTGAAGTTTGGGGCATTTAATTTTTGTTTTTCTTTATTCACCTTCCTGCTTTTCTCCCAAACCTGTGACTACAAAACCAAACTAAAAGCACCTTATTTATTCCACAAATGGATCTCCAAATCTTAACAAAATAGCACATGCTGTTCTGTACTTCACACACACACACACACACACACACACACACACACACACACACCCCTACAGGGACCGACATTTTCCCATGTGTAAAGCGACATGCCTGATTGCTGTATTAAGCAACGGAAATTAATTATTACAATAATTACTCGGCCACTAAATATTTGAATGCCAGGCCTGATACAGCCATCCTGGGAGCCACCTTCAGCTTCCTGAATGCATTAGTATCGACAGGGCAGCTCAAGCCAATGTATTTTAAAAACTCTTTCTTCTGCTGCTCTTTGCCAGGGTCATCCAGGAGCATTTGTTTGGGGCTCTAGGTGGCTGTACACTTTATGCCACAGGAAAAAAGACAGCTGGCTTCTGGCACCCACCTTTCCAGCCCAGGAGAACATCAACTACCTGAAAAAGGAGAACTTTAATCTTCAGAGTGGCCATTCAGTAAGGTGTGGACATGTGAAGCCTGAAAACACCAGCTGGGCAGTGGGAGGGACCTCAGTGTCGCTGAAAGGATGGCCTGTACCCAAGACACCCTCCCTGAAAGGCTGGTCTGTCACCTGGGAATTATAAAGCTGCAGGGAGCCAGGCGAAGGTGCCTGTGGACGGTACCACTGAATTCCTTCTAAACCATCCTCTTTGTTTTATCTCCCCATAGTAAATATCCTGGGCACACCAGCCATTCGGGGGGCATCACCTGCCTTCTTCCCTGAGGCCAACTCTGTTCAGGGCGGAGGAAAGATGTCCTTTAGGAAACAAATCCAGGTCAAGACCCTAGATTTCAAAAGCAGCTCTGCAAATGAACTTATTCACAAAACTGAAACAGACTAACAGACATAGAGAACAAACTTATGGCTACCCGGGGGGAAAAGGGGGTAGAAATGGGTTAAATAGGGAGTTCGGGATTTGCAGATACTAACTACTATACATAAAACCTATAAACAAGTTTCTACTGTACAGCACAAGGAACTATATTCAATATCTTGTAGTAACTTATAATGAAAAAGAATAAGAAAACGAATATATATGTACATGTATGACTGAAACATTACGTTGTACACAAGAAATTGACACAATATTGCAAACTGACTAGACTTCAATAAAATAACACAAATCTTTTTTAAAAAAGACAGCTCTACAGGATGGGGCTTCTCTGTCTGTAAAATAAAAAGTTCCTCCTGCTGGTCGCTTGTCTCTGGATTTCCTTCTGCTGCGGGGCTTTGACTCTGTTCAGGAGGCCTGTGATTGTTAATGTGGCTGAGGCTGGTCTGGATGGTTCAATGCGTGGATTTATGGGATAAAAATGTTTCACCTGCTTGTTCTTTTTGCACCTTGAGGTAAGGTTTGAGCTCAATGGCACGAGGGTGTCTGTACAACTTTTTGCGTTTTTTTTTTTTTTCCCCACAAGTCATCCATCCAGTTAAACCACTATTAAGGACATCCAGGGTCACCAGGCAATTCTCCCTGACACAGCCCTATTGTTCCTGCTTTAAAACTGTCAGTTTAACTCAGAAAACTATTAGGCCACATGTCAGAGAGTATTAAAGGCAGTGGCTTCACTAAAAGCCAGATGAGAAACTCCAGTGTTGCCCGGATGTCTGAAAGGCTGGCCTAACTCATCTTGAGTTTTCTTTCTGCAGGTCAAGGCCAGAAGTGTTTCCATTTTCTCCAAAACAGCGAGTTCTATGAGCAAATGCACAAGTCCAACTATTACAGCATCACCTCCAAATGATTCTGTCTCCTCTTGGAAAGTATCATCTATATATTAAAAAAAGGAAATGAATAATAAGAATAATAGCAACTGTATGTGGTACTTTATTTTCGAGGACTGGGTTGAACATTTTAGAATATTTATTTTATTTAATCCTGATCATATGTATTAACTCCAAATGCAGTTATCGAATGACATGGTCTTGACCATTCCCTCCCTCTTGGGCTCCCATTCCATCCTGTAATTGTGGAAATATTTGATGCAGACACAGGAGAGTAGTCTGTGTCACCTGCCCCGTCCACCTCTGACTGCAGCTGTGCCTGGATAGACAGTGTCTCACCTCCAGTGGCTTCTGATGTGGGGAAGGAGGAAGGTAGGTGCAGCCTGGAAGGCTGGAGGTGGGAGGTGGAGAGATGTCAGGCCTTTCATCCTTCTGAGAAATGCGCTCCACACAATTCCTCCAAGGGTCCCCCACAGGAGTGAGCCCCACTTGCCTGGTGGAGCTTACTAAGGCCCCCTTAGTGGGCTTACTTGCTTTACCTCTGTCCCGCTCTCACTGTGGTTCCCCGCTGGGCTTCCTGGACCATCTCTCAAATAAATGCCCTGTGCACACACCGCTGTCTCAGGCTCTTCTTTAAGGGAACCCAAAGTGGGTTATTACTCCCATTTTACAGATGCAGACACTGAGGCAAACTGCCCTCAAGTCTCACACAGCTGTATGTGGCAGAGCCAGGACCCACACCAGCTGCATCTGACCCAGAACCCATGGACTCAGCATCTGTCCCTCATCACCAGATGCTTTAGTGCTGCTCCAATCTAACTAGACTTTGTACCGATGAGTTGCTGACCCCAGCTGGTGCTTTCCAAGGCAGCCCATTCCTTCATGAGCCTTTCTAATAGCTAGAAAGTTCTGATTGATATTCAGCCCATATCCACATCCATGAAACTTCATTTATGTATTTATTCCTCATGCAAATATGTACTTACCAGTGTCCAGGGGCCAAACATGGTTCTAGGCACTGGGACACAGCTGTAAGGTCCCTTTGGTTCCAGAGATTTCTGCCCACGACTGATGAGCACCATGCAGGGTGCTGTATTTGGACTGAGCACCTCACCCAGCCAAGCTGCCTTCTGCCACATCCTGAAAAAGGATGCTCCCGCATCCACACAGCAGCCCTACAGGGCGTGGTTGCAGGTGTCACATTCCCCGAGACTTGTCCATGTTGTTCGTGTCCATCAGCCCACCTTTGGATGGGCCTTGATTGCAAATTGGAGGTGACACCCCTGATACAATCAAAGAAAACCTCAGTGCAACATAAACTCCCACAATGGGAGAAGAGACCTCGCCATCAGCATGGAATGTGGAAACCATGGCTGAATCCTTGAACTTGTCCTCAGGTGCAGTTTTTGGAAGACTTACTGGTTTTTTTCCTGTTGCTGTGTCATTCATGCCCCACACCCTAGCTCTCCTGCCACCAAAAAAGTTGGCAGCACAGGCCTAACATGCCTGATTTCAGCTCCTAGGAAGCTGAAAACAATATTATATTCCATTTTCCTTTGTGTTGTAACTGATACACGAAGTAGAAATTTACATGGCTAGTTGGTGGGTAGAAATCTTTGGAGTCTGCCTTATATATACATATGTAAGGAAGCCTCATATATATATGCTAGATAAATATATATTATTTCTTTATATAGTATAATATAATATTATATTATCTATAATGTTATGTATTATACTATTTTAATTGCATATTATTAAATATATATAATTATATATTAAATATATAATATATTTATTACATTATATTATATATTATATATAACATAATAATTATATATAACATATGTGTATTTATATGTAAATATATAAATAAATATATAAATATTATATAATATAATATATAAATATAAATATAAATACATAGTAAATAAAATTATATATAAAATATAAATATGTAATAGTTATGTTATCAAATACATGATATAATAACATGTTAATATTATATATAATATAATGTAAATAGATATAAAAATGTGTATTATTAGATATAAACATATATAAAACATATATATATGTTACAAAACTGCCATGCTCGCCTGCTTTCTTAGATTTCAGAAGGTCTCAGGGCAAAGCAACATCGTTTGGCAGTTACTTGGCTGTGGTGCACTGGGATGGTGTGAAAGCAACCACAGAAGTGACTTGTTTTCATTTGACTTTCCCTGAAGCATAAATGATGCTCAAAGTTTGACTGCCTTCTCTTTGATCTATTAAGTTCTCACTTGGATATTTCATTTTTTATAACATTTTGAAGAATGGAAATCTAGATGCTCAACCCTGGAGTCTTGGAGAGGCAAAGCTCAGATTTCAGGAAATGAAGCTACAATCTAGACCATCCATCCATCCATTCATCCTTATCCCCCCACACCCACCTTTTCCTGATGATACCAAATCCACAGGCTTCATCTCTTCCACTAAGCTTGGTAAGGGATTGAAGTCAACTTAAACCTCAGAAAGTCCTATCCAGCCAGCCAGCCAGCCAACCAGCTATTCATACATATATACATACATCACTCTCCTCTTCCATTTGTTAATTTATTCAATAAATATTAAGCACCTAGTACATGCCAAGAGCCCTGTTAGGGGCTGTGCTGTGGCCTTGAGACATTGCAGCAAATGTGAGTGTCAGACCTCTTCTCCTAAGGCTTACAGTCTAGCAAGGAATAGACATTCTGCAAATAATTTTATAAATAGCTAGTTACAGTTGTGATCTATGTCCCTAAGGAGAATGTTAGGTGATTTGTGAACCTATAACAAGTATAACCTAACCTTACCTGGGCTCCCCGGGAGGTGACATTCAAGCCAAGGAGGAGGAGGAGACAGGTGTTACCAAAGTAAAGGAGGAAAGAAGAGGGAGGGCGAGTAATTTAGGTGAGAAGTGTCTGGAGGACACCAGAGCAGAAGTAATACTTCAATGAGCCACAAAAGGGCCAGCGTGGCTACAGGGAAAGAGCAGAGAGGAGAGGAGCATGGGGAATTTGGGCTGGAGAGAGAATCTGTGGTTCCACAGAGCAAGATTCAGGAGAAAACAGGGAAGCCCCAAGGGAGAATTAAGCGCATGATGATGGAGTCAGATTTGTGTATTAAAAGACTGCTGGGGGCAGGGAGGATATAGCTCAGTGGTAGAGCACACGCTTAGCATGCACAAGGTCCTGGGTTCAATCCCCAGTACTTCCATTATATAAATAAATAAACACAAAAACAAACAAAACTAATTACCTCCCCTCCCCAAAAAAGTTAATATTAAAAAAAAAAAACCAACTAGCTGTTGTCTAGAGAGTGGACTCCAGAGGAGACTGAGGATGAGGGCTGGGGGCAAGGGAGACAGACACAGGGAGAGCTGTTAGGAGGCCAGTGCACTGGTACATTTTGGAAGGAGCCCATTAGATCTGTGGCTGCATGAAGGTCTACAGGGTCGGAAGGAGGTGGCTCTGGCTGTTTCACCTACTGCCCACCCCTCCTTCTTCTGTTTCCTCTAAGACTGTGGTGTGCAGGCATTGGCTCTGTTCTCTAATCACCTCTAGCAGGTCAAGTAACTAAGAAGAGTGTAAACTGAGAATTTTTTTGAAGCTCCCTCTTTCTCTGAACACCCCTAGCAGTTACCAGCCTATAAAGGAGGCAACTTGGGAATTGAGCCTCGCTCCATAATCTCTGGAAAGGTGAGAATCAGATACATTCTCACCTCCATCCTGTTATTACTTCACATCAGCCTTCAAGCCAGCTAAGAAGTTAGGCAAACAAACTAAGAAGGAAGAAGGTGATGAGTACCCTGCACCCTAGTACAGGAAGTTGGAAAAACCATACCATCATTACAATTCTTGATACAAGAAAAACAAAAAACAGCATCAAAAGGTGAAATGGCTTATATTTTAAAATAATTTCTTATAATTATAATTAATATAGTTATAATTCTTGTAGTATACTCTCTCTTCTTCTTGCCTAGTTGCCACGCATACCACCACTTCTATTATGCACTCATGGCAGACATCACTAATCAATCATGATACTGATTTTCCTCAAACTGAACCTTTAGGATCACTCACAAGGTAGCATGTCAGGTTCCTTAGCTGATGAAAGTTAGTACATAATGTGCAACCTATTTCCTACCCCTGTTCTAGAATTTTTTTAACTGTTTGTTTCGGGGAGGGGAATAATTAGGTTTATTTAATTAACTTATTTCTTTAATGGAGGTACTCAGGATTGAATCCAGGGTCTCGTGCATACTAAGCACTCACTCTACCACTGAGCTAAACCCTCCTCCTTGACTTTTAAATCAAACCAGTCAACCTGGAAAGGGTCTTTAAGCAATCATTTGCGTAAAGCTTCTAGGTAGGCAAACCTCCTGCTCATCATAGGTAGGTGATCGTCGATTCTTCTTTTAAAGCTTTCCATGGTTCTTGATACCTAATTCCAATGCCTATCCTGCCTTGGCTTATCCTGAAAACAGATTCTGTTTCACATTTACCTAAACTCTCTCCTGCATGCTTTTTGAAGAAAGATTTACAGAATTACGAAGAATCAAGAAACTTGCCCTGCTCAACATAGTCTGTCAACAACCATAGCTTGTCTGTTGTTTGGAAATCACAGTCCTTGTCTCTGTACCCAACAAAAGTGAGTACACATTTCACCAACTGTAGCAAAACAAACAGCTTTGGAATTTCAGAGTTTCTTAGAGAAACGACTCGATTACTTTCTAATCTTACGATTACACTTCTGCACATATCAGCCACAAGCCACAACCATTTTGTAGCGTCTCAAGGAGATTAAAGTAATCTGACTGCTTGGTCCTCACTTCCCTTCAGTACAAAGAGCCTCTGGCTTCACCACAGACAGAGGAGAGATGAGGATCGAAGGAAACATGGGAGGAAATTCAAGAAGGACAATTTGCTGGGTCATGAGCTAAATCAAGAAGGTACACGTGGTTTCCTCTTACCTGACGCTGCCTTCCTGGAACAAGAACCTCCCGCCCCAATCACTCAGATAAAGGTCTCCAATCCCACTTGCCAGGCCTGGCCTCACCCAGACGCTACTTTGAATGGCGCTGGGCTCCGGTGTCCACTAGGGGGTGCAAGCAGGCTTGCCATCCAGCTCAGCCCTCGGAAATTCTCACCCGTGGAGAAGAGAAAAGGTGATGACTGCCTGAGGCACTGCTCCCTCTGGAAAGGGCTGAGAGTGAAAGGGGGATTGGAATGGGGTTGGCTAACTGCTGTAAATTGTCTTCTGGTTTTGTTTTCAGAGTGGACCTGGCTCCTGAGAACTGGGGATGAAGGGAAGGTAACAGAAAGGGGCAGGCAGGCTCCTCGGCTGGCTGCCCAGGGTGAGTCAACACCTGCGACATGGCATCCGAGGGTGGCCCCTTTCAAGCTGGCTGGAACTTTCTAGTATTACACTGAGGCCACTGACCCATTCCCAGGCCAGGGAGGCAGGAGCTGACCAGGTCCCTGGCCAGGAGTGCCTCTTTCTGGCACTAGTCCATGGAAGGAGGAGGCTCAGAAAGTTCTTTTGAAACTTTAGTGCCGGCGTTGGGCAGTGGGGCATCTCACATAATAGACTTCTGCTCCACTGGCCTACTTCAGCGTGGGGTGGACAGAAGCCAGCTCCAGGAGAGCAGAGCCTTCCTCTCCACCCTGTTTTCCACCCAACTCTTCCAGAACCTTCAAGAGAGGCCTTGTCCTCCAGGGCTGGAGAACTGCGGATGGTGACCATCGTTTCCCAGGCTATCGAGGGGAAATGAGTTGAGGAAACCAGTGCAGGGTTTTTTATTGCCAAATATTTCTTTCCCTAGGAGGACAGTGCATTCAAGCCGCCAAGTGAAGATTGGAGTTGGTCCAGCCATAAACCAACTTAATGAACACTAATAGAGAACTGCAATTATTGTTGACTTCAAAATGCAAGCAAGAACTTTAGCCACTGATTCCTATCAGCGGGTTAGGCCAGCACAGATGCCGCGCGCTGTTTTTGCTGTTGCTTAGCGATGGGAAATGAGCTGTTCCTGTCTCTTATCACTGGAGGTAGAGGTAGGACAAAGCGCTTTATTGGACTGAATAGGTATGAAATTAGTTTATTCTTTCTCACTTGGAGAAGGCAATTGGCAGCAAAGAGAGTCACTTGGACAATGGGCAGTGTCGAGGTTGGAAGGTGGCCCTCCTTTCCTGTTATCTCAGTAAATCCTAACCGTTGTGTGTTTTTCTCTACAGAAAAAGTTTGAACTTTTGCTGGGAGTGTCTGTCCAAAGCTATCATTAGAGAAAACGGCTTCAGAGGTAGACCCCTAAGGACCAGAGTAGGGGTTAAGGCAAGGAGAGTGAAGTCAAGGGCGCAAAGTTCAAGGGGTTCCCCGCAAAAGATCAGTATTCAAGATAAATCGTATTTTAATGCAATATGTCTTTTAAAAAATCAAATTAATGAAAAAAGTTTCATGATGAATAAAGTATCAAAATTTTAAATAAAGACAGAATCAGTATCACTGATTTTTTTCCCTTTGGTCTCAGGTTCCAGTATGGCAGGGCACAGCACTGCCATGGACTTGGGTCCTGCCTCACACAGATTTATAACGTGGACGACTTTGGACCTGCTTTCTCCTCGAAAGAATGATTGTGTTGTGGGGTAAAGGATCGTGTAGCTGGGCAGAGGGATTCCCTTCCTTGGTAGGAAGAGGACCTTTCCATAGTTCTTTATCAAGGCCTCTTCCAGGACAATGGGGAGGGAGAGCTCCCTGCTTCTCAGGCAGTGACGGAGGAGGTGCTAGAGATCCAGGCCTCTGCTCCAAGTTGTCCAACTACTCCTAAGACAACAGGGGACAGGCCTGCAGCTGGCAATATATGGTAAAATCATCTCCCTTTCTGTTTTCTAGTATTAATAGTAACTCTTATGTTTTGGGAAACTTTAGATTGAATCATATGAAATTCCCAATATTCGACTTTTTTCCCCACCTCAAATGCATATGGTTTAATCAAATACGTGGCAAGAAAGATAAGCTAAAGAACGGACCCAAAAGATGGCTCCGTCCTAATCCCTGGAACCTGAGGATGTCACCTTATATGACAAAAGGGACTTTGAAGATGAGAACGCACATGAGAGGGCCATGTAGTAGTAGGTCTAACAAAAGACGTGTAAATCTTTCATGGAAAAACTATAAAATGTTGTTGGAAGGTATAAATAAATAACCTATAGACTCAATACAGTTCTAATCAACATCCCAATAGGCTTTTTAATGGAATTTGTTGAGCTGTTACTAAAATTTACATAGAAAAGCAAGGGACCAAGAGAAGCTAACACACAGATGGGGAGACTTGCTTTACTAGATGTCAGACTTGCTTCAAAGTTCTAGCAATTAAGACAACATGGTGTTCACACAGATCAATAACTGGATCAGGAGAATAGAATAAAGAGCCTAGAAACAGACGAACCAGTTCTAAAGAAGGGGATTTAAACCAGCACTGACATTGCTGATCAAAGGGGAAGGACTAGACTAATCAATAAAAAAGGGAAAAAAAGAAATACGATATACGATATAAATAACAAATTTTGATTGATAAAAGACAAAAACATGAAGGATAAATTTTTTTTTTAATTTTAGAAAATTTAGGAAAACCTAAGTTTTTAACCTAAGTTCCATAGACTGCCCCCTGCCCCCACCGCCCCAATGGGTCAGTGGATAGAATTCAGTAGGTTCATGAACATGGATGGGGAGAAAATTGATATTTATTTTCACTAACTCAAACTAAAATTTAGAGATTCAATTATGAATGTAGACAACAGACCAGAGTAGCCTTTCAGAACCTGTGACTTTGTCTCTAATAAGGATATAGATATTTTCATATTACACTACGGTTGTTGCAGATAACTCAGAATATTATGTATGCTCATCAGTACTTGGAAATTTACAGCAGCTGTTAGATATTCTGCTCAGTCTTGCTATCTTATGCATTAAAAGAAGCATATTTCTTATATATCATAATATATCATAAATTTTAATTGATGACTTTGCTTTAGTATAATTAGCTTTCTTTGTAATCCTACAATTACAATTTTGTCCAAAGGATCCATAGCATAAAAATGGTTAGAAACACATGCTATAGAAGTATATCTATATGACTTCAGTGTAAAGAAGGATTTCTTAAAACATCCCCAGGGTCCAGGGATTAAGACGGGGACATCTTTAGGGTCCGTTCTTTAGCTTACCATTCTTGGCAGGCATTTGATTAAACCATATGCATTTGAGGTGAAAAAAAAAGAATAACATGAGATATGCCACATTTTATTACAAAACAGGCTTCATGTTAGAGGATTTTGCCCACTGTAGGCTGATGGAACTGTTCCGAGCACAGTTAAGGTAGGCACGGCTGAGCTCTGACGTAGGTTAGGTGTGTTAAGTGCATTTTCAACCTAATGATATTGAGCTTACAATGGGTTCATCAGGACAAAACCCCACTGTAAGTTGAGGAAGATCTGTCTAAAGAAACTGAAAGATATTTCACAAACTGGAAGAAGATACCTGCCTCCGTTTTTTAATGGATAACAAAATAGGACGCACTTCGCAGAAGAGAACCCAGTGAATGATAAACATCTGAAAAGATGGTCAACCTCAGTAAACAGTAATTTAAAATAAGGAGCTACCATTTAAAGCCCACATTGACCCAAGTGAATATGAAAACATATCGGACAACATCAAATGCTGACAAGACGCAGAGCCAAGGGCACTTCCATGTGCCGCAAGTGGGAAAACACATGGGGCTGTGGGTGAATCTCATCAGCCTGACGTTGAGTGAAGAAAGCAAATTTCAGAACAAAACAACGTGATTTCATTTATATGAAGTTCAAAACAGAAACCAAAACAATTTCTGGTGCCTGAGAATATGGGCATTTTTATATTCCTCTTCATGCTGATCTGAATTTGATATTTGTCTACAATGACCATTTATTGCTTCTGTTATAAAAATAATTTATTAAAAAAATCTTTTAAAAAACACCACATAAGTCAAAACAGATAATATATTATCCACGGAAATGTGTAAAATTATAAGAGAAGACAAAGGAATCTTATAGTCTTCAGAGGAACCCCTCCCCACACTCTCACATACACTCACATAGAGGCAAGAAGCTGGGTCTTTGACTGTAGGGGGGCCTCCAAGGGGTGCCCATGGGTGGTGGGGATACATGTTTGTTTTTCAATGAACTAGTTCATTACGAACAACAAAAATTAAAACACAATAAACAAGTAAAACCCAGAAAACAGAACCTCCCCTCAGCATGAAAGAAGTCTGAATTAATGGAAAAGCTTGTCCCAATCTTGGATAGGAAAAATCAATATTATAAAGATGTTAATTGTCCCTCTATTAATTTACATATTTAATGAGTTCCCATTAAAAGTATCGAAAGTTGGCGCCTACTCATCTTTCCGTCCCAGAGGCTTCTTCCTGCACTCAACCCACGGTAGATCCACCCGACGCTTCTCTCCAGCCTTTCCTTGGCTGCACTTACCCTGGTTTGTAATTTGCTTGTTTAAATCTCCTCTCCCAAGTAGACTATATCACACTGGAGGGCGGGAACTACGTGTATTTTTTCCACCCTTTGTATGCAGTTGGTATAATTAATGCCTGGCATATTATGGCTGTTTAATAAATATTTATAAGCAAATGATTCCCCGAAAAACCTGAAAAAGGTGGATTTTATTATCTCTGCAGATGAATACACTGAGGCCCAGGGAAGTTTGGTAATTTTCCCAGGCTCAGCCAGCTGATGACCCTCTCCAGGGATGACGGGGATACTGCTGAGCAAAAAGAAGGTGCCAAAGGGTACTTGCTGTGGTGGTTGTCCATCTCCAGGTTTCTTCGGAGAGGCTACTTCCAGATGCTGCCATTTCCAAAACAAAATAGAGGGCCCCTCTGAGCTCTGCAGCAGCCTCTGTTGATGGACCCAGCAGTCACATAGCAACAAATTCCACCCCACCTCCCACTCACCGAGCATTCCTTGGCCATCCACTCCGTGGGCTGCGGGGCAGCGTGAGGCAGGGTTATCTACACCGGCCATCAGCGGCTCCGTGAGACAACCGTGTGCGGGTGACCTACTGCTCCCAGGGGGCTCAGATTCTCCCCGTCATGCGCCCTGAGAAAACTCTCAGTCCTGGGCAAACTGGAGTGGTTGTTCATTTAACTTTTGGTCACCACCCTCGTTTTCCAGGAGACGCAGAGAAGGCCACGGTGTTGCTTATTCACAGAGGATGAATTTGAACCATATTTTTAATATCACATCTGCCCATTTAATAATAGCAATCAAAGTAATAACATTTATAACACTCACTAAGATTTAGGGAGGGCTGACCATATGCCATCCACTGAATATTCAGGTCCTTATTCACATGTCACCTCTCAGAGAGCCCTTTTCCTGACCAGCCTGTTTTAAAACAGCATGGAGCCCCTGCTCTCCAATCCTCTCAGTCCTCTCTCTCCCCTTACTCCATCTTAATTTTCTTCCTAGCACTAATCACTATCTGATCCCACATGGTATTTACAAATTATATTTGATTGTCCTTGGAGTCTCCCACCAGAAGTATGTCTGCTGACCCATGAGGCTGTACCCCGGGGCAGCAGGGCGAACATGTCACAGTGCTGTTCCGGGCCTTTCGGCTAATGTGTTCTGCTGCCCCACTGTGTGCTGGGCTGGCACACGTGTCAGCTTCTCTTCCTCAATTTATGCTTGCAGACGCTGTATTAGTTTCCCAGCACTGCTGCAACGCATCAGTACCAATGTGATGACTTCAAACAGCAGAAATGCATTATGTCACAGTTCTGGAGGCTAGGGTCTGAGATCAGGGTGTTGGCAGGGCCGTGCTTCCCCTGAAGGTAGGACTCCTCTCTAGGGGAGAATCTCTCTCCTTGCCTATTCCAGGTTCTGTTGGGAGCCAACCACCTGTCACATCCCCTGGCTTGTAGCTGCATCACCCAAGCTCTGCCTCCGTGGTTCCCCCTGTACATCTCTGTGTCTGAATTTCCCTTTCCTTTCTCTTACAAAGGCACTAAACCAAAACCCAGTCCAGGATGACCTCATCTGCAAAGACCCCATTTTCCCAAAAAGGTCACGTGCTGAGGTTCAGGTGGACGTGAATTTTGGGAGGACACTATTCACTCCGCTACAGACACTAAGGTGGGAAAAGTCACTTCCCAAGGTCACGGAGTGAGAAGAGGAACTGGGATTCCAGCCCACGTCTGCTTCACCTCCAGGCCTGAGCTCTCTATTACCACTCTTTACTGCTGCTCAGTTGTCTCCATTTGTGGAATTGAATCAGAGTTTTATTACCCTCAAATTGCTGGGCACAAGCAACCTAACAGCATTTCAGGGACCAGGGCCTTGGAAATCTCATTTCTGCTGGTCCAGGCCCTCCAGGGAACAATGTTTCTTCACACTCTCCTCCAGATCCTTGGAAATGTTCTACCAGAGGCCGACTCACTGGCTCCGAGGACTTTCCAGGTCACACCCTCAGTCACTTTCCCTAATTAAACTTCCCGGGCCCAGTGTCTTATCTTAAACCCCCGAATATGAGCCATCACTTATCACCAGTGTTTAACAGAAAAGTTGGGAAGAGAGTCTCAAGGCTCTGTTACAAAATACTGAAAACAAACACACACGAAAATCCAACAAAACATCCAACCAACCCCACCCCACTTCTTCTATTGGACCAATTCATTGTTCCTTCACATTTGCTATGAAACCTGTCCCATTCTGTTTTCTCGATTTAGTTGGCTCTGCTTATCACTGTGTGTGTATTTCTTCCTTCCTCAAGAATTCTAAATAACCCAGAGGAGAGCCCTCTCTTCCTTTGGGTGACAGTTCTCCATCTAATGAGTGTCCTTGAGATTTAAAATCACCAGGGAGAAAACTCTCTTTGGCTTGAATGGTTTCCCTCTCTTTATTGCTAGTCTGTTTACCAGTGAAACGAAGGCGCAACTAGTTCTAATCAGCTTGCCTACGTGCTGTTTGCCAAGCAAGCCAAGCTCACTTCTCTCAAAGCCTTTGTACCAACTTTTCCTTCTGCTAGGAACTCATCTGTGGATTTATTTTTTTTTTTTTAGCTAAGGTAACATTGGTTTATAACATTATATAAGTTACGTGTGTACAACATTATATTTCTACCTCTGCATACCCCATGGCATGCTCACCACCAAAAATGTAGTTTCCATCCATTACCACAGAGTGGATCCCTTTACCCATGTCGCCCCTCACCCCCATGCTCCATCCCCTCTGGGGACCATTATTCTGTTTTTGGTATCTAAGCATTTGGTTTTGTTTGGTTTATTCATTTATTTTATTTTTTGTTTGTTCGTTTTTCATGTTCCACATATGAGTGAAATCACATGATTGGGGAGAATGTGGAGAAAGGGGACCCCTCACGCACTGTTGGCAGGAATGTAAATTGGTGTGGCCATGATGGAAAACTGTACAGAAGTTCCTGAATAAAGCTAAGAATAGAACTACTGTATGGTCCAGCAATTCCACTTCTGGGTACTTCTCCGAAGAATATAAAAAAAGATGTATGCACTCCTATGTTTATTGTGACATCACTTACAATAGCCAAGATCTGAAAACAACCTAAGTGCCTATTAATAGATGAATGGATAAAGAAAATGTGAGACACACACACACACACACACACACACACAATGGATTACTACTCTGCCATAAAAAGATGAAATCTTGCCATTTACAATAACATGGATGAAACTTGAGGATATTATGCTAAATGAAGTAAGTCAGAAGAAGGAAGGCAAATCCCCTTGTGGATTTTTATGGCTCATTCCCTCAGCTCCTTCAAGTCTCCATGTCCATGTCATCTTCACAGAGTCCTTCCACGACTATCTTCTAAATGAAGCATGCTCCAGTGCCCACCAACAGCTTCTAGTCCCTTACACTCCCACTTCATGTCTCCTGAGTCATTACATTGATTTGGTTTTTGTCTGCCCCCCTCAAAGAGAATTTCAGCCTCCAGCTGGTCTGTTTTGTGCCCCACAGTATCCCCAGTGGCTCAGAGTAGTGGCAGCAGCTGACTCTAAGCTGCTCTAAGTGCTCACGCTAAGTGGAGGGCTCCCTAAATATCTGCATAAATAAGTGATCTCCAATCTTAATATAAACCACAAGAGTCCACATTTAAACTTCTATCTCTATGTCCATACTCCCATGGGAGGCAAAGGATGCACTTAGCTTTCTTTGTTCTCAAGGTCCTAGGGTTGGGGGAGTCATTTAGCCAAGGAAGAAATTTTTCACCATCAACATTTATATCAAAACTTTCCTTAACTTGGGGGTGGTGTTGACCCCTTTCAGAGCCTGATGCAAAGGATAAAACTTCTCTTTGGAAAAATGTCCACATTTGGAGCACTTTGCATATGATCAAGGCGGGTGGGATACGGGACCATGAGCTTCCCCCATGCTACCTGCCTCCCTGGTTCAAATGTGCTTGCCCCATAGCTACTATTTGTCGACTGCGTGAATAATGTATATATTATCAGTTCTTGGCTGTATACCAAATGTATGCATTTCCTAAGGCTGTAGCAAATTACCACAAATCCGATGGCTTAAAACACAGAAATGTATTCTCTTACAGTTCTGCAGGGTGGAAGTCCAAAGTCAGTATCACTGGACTGAAATCCAAATGTTGGCAGGACACACTTCCTCCAGAGGTCCTAGGGGAGAATCCATTCCTCACCTCTCTGGCTTCTGCGGCTCCCAGCACTCCTTGGTTTGTGGTTGCACCACCCCAGTCTCTCCTCCGAGGTCAGGTGATCTTCTCTTCTGTGGGAGTCAAACCTCCCTGTATCTCCCTCTGTCTCCCTCTTATAAAAATACGTCTTATTCCATTTAGGGTTCACCCTTAAAATGTGGGGTGATAATCTTCTTGTCTCGAGATCACGAGCTTAAACAATTCTGCAAATTCCTTTAAAAAAAAAAAACTATGGGGGAAGATAAAGCTCAAGTGGTAAATCACATGCTTAGCACATACGAGGTCCTGGGTTCAACCTCCAGCACCTCCTCTAAAAGTAAAACAAATAAGTAAACCTAATTACCGCCCCCCGCAAAAAAGCTCCATAAGGTAACGTGTGCAGGCTCTGGGGATTATTACCTGGTACCCATTGTTATTATTCCATAAGGCGATCATTCTTCAGTCCACTAGACAGAAATAGAGCGAATGGCGCCATACGTGAAAACACACACATTGAGTTATTTGGGAATTTTCATTGCGTGGATTTCCAGTATTCATGGTATTCAAAATAAGGAAGCCAGAGTGTGAAAGACAGACTCCATCCCCACCCGCCCGCCCGGCCCCTGCTTCCTCCTCCACCTCCCTCCACCCCACAGGGCTTTGTTTAAAAGTCACAGGACTTTCAGGTTGCCTGGGGACACAAACATAAATAAGAGGACAGTCAGAGTTGTTTAAAGGGCTCTGTACTCGAGTGTGTCCACTCCTGTCGATAGGAAGGTGAAAGCCAGTTTGTCTTAATGCACCGATGCTCAATTTCATTGCGAGTTAACAGTATGTGGAGGGTTCCCCTCCTTCTCAGTGCCCCGAAGGCAGCACTGAAAATAATCTACCTGCAGTGAACTTTGTGACTGTTTAGGAGGAGAAATAGGATTTAAAGCCATAGCTCTGAGGAGCCCGGGCAGACTCAGCTGGACTGTGTAGCAAACCTTTTCACGAAGGGTGGCTGGAGTCCCATCACACGTGTGTGTTAATTAAAATAACCAAGAGAGCATCGCCAGTCAGGAGGGTCCCAAGTCCCTTTTCCGTCTTGGCAAGTTAATGGGGCTTAAGACTTGTCTAAACTCCGCCTGTTCTCTTAAATAAGTGTATTATGTCATTTTACCTAGCAGAATTTTGACAACTGTCATATATCCCCAATTCTTCTAAACAATGAAGCAGACAACTTTTTCTTTCTCTTCTGCTGTACATGCGGAAGACTTTTCCAAAAGGCTCGCTGGGTCTAAACACTGTGCCTGGCACCAGTATTTGACAAACGAGAGCTAGCCCTGCCCTCAAGGATCTCACAGCCAGAAGCAGGAGGGAACACACACAGCCGGTGTCTGGAATGTGACCTGTACAGATGCTTGGGATTCTGGTTAGAGCCTTGAAGTTAAGGACAACAGGCAGCCTGAACCCCGTATTTTAAAGAGAGCTGCCCTTACAGGAGTGACTGAAATGCAGAGAGACCATCCTCTAACCGTCAGTCCCCATTGCCCTCCTCCAGCCATGTAAGATGAGATTGGGAGTCTGAAGGAGGGTTCATGGAAACCATGGGAAGTGGTAGATTGATGCTACAATGCTCCCCCAAAGATGTCCACGTCCTAACCCCCAGAACCTGTGCCTGTGTTATCTTACATGGCAAAAAGCACTTGGCAGAGGTGATTAAGGTTAAAGACCTTGGCCTGAGGTTATCCTGCATCATTCAGGGGGGCCCAGTCTAACACATGAGTCCTTAAAATTGGAGAAGCTTGCCTGGCTGTTGTTGTCAGGGAGGGAGACGTGACTACAGAAGAAAGGTCAGGGATGCGCGTAGCCAGCCTCAAAGATATAGGAGGGGCGACGTCCATCCCTAAGGAATGGGGAGGCCTCTAGAAGCTGGAAAAGGCGAGGAAATGGATTCTCCCCTCAAGCCTCCAGGAAGGAAGGTGGCCCTGCTGACACCTTGATGTTAGCCCAGTGAGACCCGTGGCAGACTTCTCCCCTCCAGAGATCCAAGAGAACAACTGTATGTTGTTCAAGCAACTAAGTTTTTGTAATGTGTTTCAGCAGCCATAGAAAACCAACCCAGGGCATTCACAGGAGGAAAAGGCACTTTGGATTTCTAAGGGAACCCCCATTCTCTGTCAAGTGGGGACCCCAGGACAGCTGCTTCAGGAGACTAGGAGAGGCTTCGGAAGGAGCTGAGCCCTCACTCCTTGGCCAGAAGCGGCTTGCAGAGCTGCAGACATGAAGGCCTGTCTCAAAGAGGCCACGAGGTTCAGGAAAATGGTTCTTTGGAGAATGTAGTGTGTCCCCAGGAGTCTGGGAGGCCCGAGCGTGGAGTTGGGTGCCTCCCTATTGGCTGCAGGATAGTGAAGGCAGGAAGTGGCCAGAAGAGGGAAAGTGGCGGTGGAAACAGGGCCCAGAGGACCCCAAGAGCTGTTGCCAGGGCCAGGGCCCTCACCCTAGATACCCTGTGGTCACAGCAAGGGAGGTGAGCATGAGAACTGTAGGGGATGCTGGGGGTCAGAGAGGGTGCACCACTTGGAGCTGGAGGTCTCCAAGACATTCACAAATGAGCGCTCTGAGGGAGGGCCTGTATACAGATCTTGAGAGTGCCAACCCTGTCCCCAGAGTCCCCTCTCCCCTTCCCAACTCGAGGAACCAGCAGGAGGGAGGGAAGGAACAGACGAGCAAGCTGGAGGAGGAGAGATCCCAGCTCTGTTCCCAACCTGCTCCCCGCACCCTCCACCCACTGGCCTGAGCTGGGAGGGGATCTCTGTGGAGCTGGATGTAAGACGGAAGTTTTGATCTTCACTGGACTGGGCTTTCCACTGCCCTCCAAATACAACTGTTCTCATAGCTGCAGGCGACTGAAAAGCCATGGGGGAGGAAAGGGCGGGACCACAGAGTGTCAGAAGGCAGTGGGCAGAGAAGGTAAAGCGGCTGCCTCTGGTACCCGTGGGGCTCAGCCCCTGGAATAACCTGCTTTACTGAAACCCAGCACCGTAAATCATAATAAAATGTATCTCGACTTCTGCAGGAGACCAGACAGAGAGTTACATAGGCTTCTCTGCCCTTGGTATATTTTTTAAAAAGGACAAAAATGCCCCCAAAAAGTTTTAAAATTTGCGAGATGTTTCAAACACTTGGGTTTCACAAATTAATGATTTAACAAAAAATACAATGCAGTATAATTGTGCCAGTCATTACATAAGCACAGCTGGATATGTGATAATTACCACGAATTTACAGTGCACAATGGCCAGTGTGTTTGGGTGATGAGACGTGTCTAAAGGCAAATGGCGAATCTTTGTGCCTTTCAATGCGCTCAGTATATTATCCTCTGCGTGGGTGTGTGTCCACACGCATCTTTTTGAAGATAACATCAAGGTCCAAACTTGAAGGTGCTGGGGATTGAACCCAGGACCTCCTGCATGTTGAACACGCACGGTACCACTGAGCTAAACATTCCCCCCATAGGTGTGTTTTCATTATTGCAAAATAGAGTGATTAATCTAAACTGACCGAAACAAAAAACCCGAAATAGCTGAGCGAATCTGAACAGAAGCCAAGCGATCAAAATAATCCCAGACCTAGACCACGTTTGTTCGAACCTGGCCACACATTAGGATCATTGGGGAGGTTTGTAAAAATATTGATGATTGAACCCCGCCCCCAGAGGTTCTGATTTAGATCCCCAGGCGATTCTAATGTGCAGCCAGAGTTGAGGACCACCAGACCAACTAAATAAATTGCCACAGAGCACATACTTCGTAACTGTCTTTTAAAAATGCAGTGCCAGCTGAGCAACCAGTACACGGAATTCCCGTGTTGTGCTGCTGCTGGCGACCAGGTCCTTTCTCTTTTACTTTTTCTTTTTCCTCGATGGAGGCACTGCGGATTGAACCTAGGACCTTGTGCATGCTAAGCACACACTCTACCACTGAGCTATGCCCACTCCCCCTTCTTTTACTTTTTATTAAAATGCACTATCCATACAGAATTGTGCACATATCATAAGTGTATAGCTCAATGCAGTTTCAACAATTGGACATGGCCATGCCACCAGCGCTAACATCAAGAAACAGAACATTGCAAGCACTCCAGAAGCACCCCTGTTCATTCCAGATTGTCCCGGAGTTTTCCCCCTTCTATGCTTGGTACTAAATCTCACAGGTGTTTGAGTAGTAATCAATAGAGATCTCTGTAATGCATATAATTTTCCTTAATTCATCTGTCACATTCTATCATTTGAATTAGGAAAACTTGTGCAGGAGGAAATAATTAGGAACATGTATTTAGCTACAAGAAGTTTATCACCCAGACTGTTTAGAACAGAAAGGACTAGGGGAAAAGTACAACTCAATATCCAATCACAGGATTCAATTTGAAAAATTAACACCCATATGAGACTGTCCAGTGGGTATGCTACGGCACAGATAAGAATAAGGAGAGGTCTTCTGCAAAAAAACAGATTTTTTTCCCCAGTAGAACCCTAGAATAGTGCTGTGATGGGTGAATTTTGTCCCACTCCAAATTCCTATGTTGAAGTCCTAACCCCCAGGACCTCAGAATGTGACTCTATTTGGAAATAAGGCCTTTCAAGAGGTGATTAAGTTACCATGAGGCTGTTAGGTGGACCCTAATCCAATACGACTGGGGTCCTTATAAGCAGAGGAGATTAGGACACAGATGTGCACAGAGGGAAGACCAAGCGAAGACACAGGGAGAAGGCAGCCATCCACAAATCAAGGAGAGAGGGCCCCGGAAGAAACCAACCCTGCCCACACCTTGATCTTAGACTTCTAGCCTCCAGAACTGTGAGAAGATAGATTTCTGTTGTGTGAGCCACCCAGTCTGTGGTATCTGTTTGTCTCTTTTGACTCAGCAGTTCCTCCTCCAGGTATAAATTTAGAGAAACTCTCACACGTGCACAAGCAGACGAGCACATTGTGTTCTCTGCAGTGCTGCTTCTCACAGCAGAAACCTTAGATACAGCTCAAACATTTGCCAGTAGGGGGATGAATAAATGCATCGCGCATATTCCTACAACAGTCTATGACACTGTGGTCAAAATGAATAAACTAGATACATGACAGCCTAAATGAGTTTCCCAAAAAGTATTGCTGAGTGAAAAAAAGCTAGCTACAGAAAGGTAAATCCAGGGTGACACTCTTTATCTTTTTGTTTATTTGTTTGTTTGGGGGTTTGAACTTTTGTTCTTCTTTTTTTATTGAAGTATAATCAATTACAATGTGTCAATTTCTGGTGTATAGCACAATGTCTCCCAGTTATGCATATACATATATGTATATTCGTTTTCATATTTTTTCCATTAAAGGTTATTACAAGATATTGAAAATAGTTCCCTGTAGTATACAAAAGAAACCTTTTAAAATCTATTTTGACATATAGTGGCTAACATTTGTAAATCTCAAACTCCCAAATTTATGCCCTCCCACCACCTTTCCCTGGTAATCATAAGATTGTTTACTAAGTCTTCAAGTCTGTTTCTGTTTTGTAGATGAGTTCAGTGTCCTTTTTTTTTTTAAGATGCTACATATGAGTGATATCATATGGTATTTTTCTTTCTCTTTCTGGCTTACTTCACTTAGAATGACAATCTCTAGGACCATCCATGTTGTGGCAAATGGCATTATTTATGCTTTTTATGGCAGAGTAGTATTCCGTTGTATAAATATACCACAACTTCTTTATCCAATCATCTGTCAATGGCCATTTAGATTGGTTCCATTTGTTGGTTATTGTATATAGTGCTGCAGTAAACATTGGGGTGCATGTATCTTTTCACATTAGAGTTCCCTCTGGATATATACTGAGACGTAAAATTGCTGGGTCATATGGTAAGTCTATTTTTAGTTTTTTAAGGACTCTCCATACTGTTTTCCATAATGATTGCACCAAACTACATTCCTACCAGCAGTGTAGGAGGGTTCCCTTTCCTCCATTACTTTTTATCTTAAAAAGCTAGAAAACTAGGAACAACTGAGGGATGGTATAATATATCTACATCTGTATATCTATAACATATATATAAACACATACTGTTTATGACAGCAATTGCTGTGGGGAAGGTGGAGGAAAAGAGTAGCGAGAAGAATCAATTTAGTAAGCAGAGGAATAAACTGCAATTTTATCAGTAATATTTTATTATTTTATCAGAAAAGAACCATAAAAAGATACAAATTTTATTTACAAACTGGAAATAGATTCAGGGACACAGAAAACAAACTACGGTTACCAAAGGAGAACGGGGGGAGGGATAAATTAGGAATCTGGGATTAACAGAGACACAGTACTATATATAAAATAAACAGCAAGGACCTACTGTATAGCACATATTGAATTTCTTGTAATAAGCTATAATAAATAAGCTATAATGGAAAATAATCTGAAAATATATGTGTGTGTGTATATATATAAGTGTATGTTTAACTGAATTGCTTTGCTGTACATCTGAAACTAACGTTGTAAATCAACTGTACTTCAAAAAAAAAAGTTTTTTAAAAGAAAGAAACCAAAACAAGCATGACAATATGTTAATGTTTGTTATTTCTGACTGACAGGTACATGGGTGTTTGTTATGTTACCTTCTGCAATTTTCTATGGTTTATAAATTTGTCAAAAGAGAAAAATCCCACACTGGATGGATTGATGAATAAAATGAATACAATGGAAGAGTGCATTACCAAAATGGAATATGGAGAAGAGAAATCTTCCCAGATATTGAGAAAAATTCCAGGCATTGAAAAGTGGGAGATAAAAAAATAAATATATTAAATAAAATAGAACCACAAGTTCCAACCTCTGTCTCAAAGAATATCCAGAGGAGAATGGAGAGAGAAAATAATAAAATAAATTATACCCCAAACTTTCAAAGCTAAGGACAGTCTCAAGTCTTCATACTTTAGTATGAAGCCAACCAAGTGTTGAAAAGAAACATGGGAGAAGGTTGTGGAGGATTTGGCACTAGGCATGTGGGTAAAATTTTCAGGAATAAAGAAAAAAATTTCAGAGAGGGAAAAAAACCCTACAGTTTAATTTCAAAAGAAGAAGAAACAGATGGATATTAGACTTCTCAAGTGCAATAAGTATTAAGTTTTACAATATATAGTGCCATAAAGTTCTGCAGGTAAAAAATTATTTAATAAACTTTATTTATTTATTTTTATTTTTTTACATTTTTATTGAGTTATAGTCATTTTACAATGTTGTGTCAAATTCCAGTGTAGAGCACAATTTTTCAGTTATACATTAACATACATATATTCATTGTCACATTTTTTTTCACTATGAGCTACCACAAGATCTTGTATATATTTCCTGTGCTATACATTATAATCTTGTTTATCTATTCTGCATATGCCTGTCAGTATCTACAAATTTTGAATTCCCAGTCTGCCCTTCCCACCCATCACCCCCTTGGCAACCACAAGTTTGTATTCTATGTCTATGAGTCTGTTTCTGTTTTGTATTTATGTTCATTTATTTATTTATTTTAGATTCTAAAAAAAAACAAACTATTTTTAGGTGGACAAGGACTCAGAAAGTTTCTCTCCATGAACACTTTCTGAAAGATTCTTTACAGGATATACTGCAACAATAGGAAAAATGAACCCAAAAAAGAGGAAGATAGAACACAAGCAACAGTGGTGTACAAATAAACCAGTAAAACTAATAAAGTCCAAAGGATCACCAAAAATATGGTTATGAAACTTAATGAATTGTTAAGAAAAAATTCCAGCTGTTAAATTCCAAAAGATTTCAGCAAAACTTGGGAATGGGTGAAAGGAAGGTTCATGAAGAGGGAAGAAGACACGATAAAGTGTTGAGGTCTAGCCTTTTTAATGGGGGTAGATAATAGATATTGATTATTTTTCAACATTAATGGAAATATATATGTTCAAACATATTTATCAAAGTGTAAAAAATAAATGCATGAAGGAAAAATAAAAACAGAATGTAAATTTAGCAAATAACTGATGGATAAAAAGGGAAAAGAGAAAACAGTCAATCTACTATCGTTTGACCCCTTCTACCCTCTATCCTCAAAGTGAAAAAGCAAATGCTCAAAACCAGAGTGATTCGACAAAGGTAACTTGGGTTTGATTTTAATCATGTAGCAGCTGTGTCTTCAGAAACTGTGTAAGAGGAAACCCCTAAGCCAGCGGTTCTCAGGGTTTATAAAAATAGAGATTGCTGGGCCCCATCCTCAGAGTTTTTGATTCAGTGGGTTTGAGGGGGGGTCCCAAGAATTTGCATTTCTAACAAATTCTGTGGTGGTGCTGAAGCTGTGGACCAGAGAACACACTCTGAGAACCACTGCTCACAGTGAATGAATCCACCCCCATCACACGCATCAAATGTGAGTGTCTGCTAATTTTCCTCTTTAGAGGAAGTTATCAGAAAGCACAGTTCTGGGACCCAGTGGAGGGAGGGCTGGTTCTAGCTGCACCTGATTACCAAGAAGAGGTAATTTTTGACTCAGAAAAATGTCTTTCAAGGAAGCCTGTTGCTGATGAAGGAACCTCTAAGGTAATTTTTTAAAATTAAATAAAAGGAAGAGAAGGGCAGTTGCAGAAGTCAGGTCACTCAAGTGGAAATACTGGTTGAATATGCCTGGGAACAGCTTTTTCTTACTCCACTTGAGCATAAAACAAACATTTCCTGACATTCACATGTATATTTCATAAACCACTTGAAAAAATTCTGGGGTTGCCAAGTGTATTAGACAGAATTCTTTGTTTCAGTTTTTTAAAGCCCAAAATTTAAATAGACTTAAACCAAAAAAAAAGTGAGTTATTGGTTCTTGTAACTTAAATCCCAAGGGTTAACTAGCTTCAGGCATAACTGGATCCAGGTGTTCAAATGATGCTACCAGAGCTCCATCTCTCTCTTTCCCTCTTTGTCTCTTTGCTCTGCTTTCCTCTGTGATGTTTCATTCTTGGTGGGCATTTACTATTTGGTAGCACTGGGAGCTAGAAACTTATAATTACCTTTATAGTCAGGTATCCTAGTAGGAAGGGAGCGCTTCTTTTCCACATCACCAGCCAGAATCCCAGGTTTGGTTCCCATTGGTCCATCTGTAATCAGATGTCCATCATCATTGAACCAATCAGTGTCCAGGAGAAGGACTGCACTGATTGGCTAGACCAGCCCTACCCAAATCAGAATTACTAAGAGTAGAGGAGGGGTGGCTGGACAAAGGAACTCCTTGTTACATAAAGAAGCAAGGAGGAAATGAAGATGTGTCTTAGTGAAAAAAAAAAAGCAAGGGAGGATCCTGAGCAGGCAAAAACAGCTGATGAACCCAGAGCTGTTTTTATCTTGTCAGGTTAACAATACATTAAATTAAATAAAATAAGACAAATAAAATAAAATTAGTATGTAATTTCATGATCATTTCCTGAAGGAAAGCCCCTTTTAACCACGAAACAGAAACAGAAAAGAAAGCATCCAAAGAGTTCATTTTTATTTAAATAAAGGTAGCTTTGTGCAAAACTCAGAACATTTCCCTGTTTTTATAAAAATTTCATTTAGGTAGAAAATGCAGTTACTTTCCATGCCCCTAACTCCCACCCACCCACAGGCACTTGTGCCTAGAGGCCACAAAAATGTTTTAATTTAATTTCTTTTAAAATCAGAATAAAAACAATGACGATTATTAATAATAATAATGAATCCAAGCTACATTGTATTCATCTTTATACCAATGCGGTCGTATAATGTGATTTAATTTTTTCATGGAAGGATGGGTCCATGAAGGCAAATGTGCCTTGAGCCTAGGAAAGTTATAATGCAGGCTCACCCGCGTCTCTTTCCCTCCACTTTCTTAAATTTCTGAAGGCCAGTGTCACGTTGTGTCATCTCCAGAAAAAGTCAGCTCTGCACCTGCATTAATGACCCAATGTGTAACCCTGCCTGAGGAAGGAGAGTCTTAAGCCAGTTAGAACAACTGCTTCCTTAAAAGGCTTAAATGGGGACGTCGGGGGAGCTACCAGGAGGTGAAGCAGGTGCAGAGATGCTTGCCGAGTGCTGGGAGGGAGTTACTTCCCCCAGACCCACAACTCCGTTCACCGCATTTGTTTCTCATCCCAACGTCTGTCTCTCATTCGCTGAGATCTCCCTCTGTAGCAGGTAATCAGGCAAGCTAAGAACTTGTCTACACCTCCTGAGTTGGATCACTCCAACCCCCTACAACCAACTGAGGCACCTTGAGGTGAGCTAACCCGCACGGTCACATAGGAGAGACGGGAAGCTTGAACCCAGACCCGAACCCAGGATCTTAATGCTGCACTACACTGCTTTTGGCTTTTCTAAAGTCCTGGCCTTCGTGTTCTTCCTGGAGTGGAAGGGGAGGCAGGGGTAGGTGGGGTGGGGTAGGGTAGCCAGGGAAGACCCTCTTCTGCCCTCTGCCAGATGGATTCATTTCATGGGGAAGAGCAAACTTCTTCAAAAGCAATTACTCATAAAGTCAAAATTTTCTACCTTCACAGCCTTATTATTTCCACGTACATTTTTTTGTCCTTTCACCTGTGTTTTAATTTTTCTGTCTAGCGACTCTACAGCCGGCTCCCATTAGCACCGAAAGCCATCTACCCACTCAGCTGAGCTTGACTCATGCACCATATGTGCCCCAGTTTATCCACGTGGCTGCAGGCACTCACATTTTCCTCCGGATCTCGCCCGCGGGCCTCTGGGACACGGGCAACGGTATCCTGAATTCCCCTCCTCTCAGCACCCCCGCCACCACCTCCTTCCCTGCTCACAGCACTCAGCCTGCTATAATTAAACAAACAGGGTTATTTGTGACATCCTGGTTTACACATCAACAAGCTATTTTCTCTGATTTTGCTGTAGATGGATTTGCTCTGCTTACATCAAACAAAAACAGCTCACCCAAAAATGCAGAATGAGCAGGGCGGGGGAGACGTGGCCTGGAGCTGCCTCTTCCCTGTGAGGTGGGGCCGAGACTTCCTTTTCCCAGACTCCCTGCCACAAAGGAGCCACACCAGGCGACTCCGGAGCAAACAGCCATGGAGGGTCAGAATTCCGAATGGGAAGAGAGGGCTTCAGAAACACAGAAAGGTCAGATGGGAGTTTATGGTGGAGGAGTCCAGACTAAACAGCAGATGAGAGTAGTGAAAGCATATGGGATTCCCTAAGCAAATGTGCCCTAAGAAGGACCCTTGCGTCTTGGTTTCTGGCAAATTAACTGCTTTGTAGGCTGTGCTGTGAGGTCTGTCTCAGCGGGGCAGGATTGGGGGATGGGAGCTCTGGTCCATTGGTCCATCACCTCATCCCTGGTCAAACATGTCCATCTGCCTCCAGTAGCCCCTCATCCCATCCCTCGCACTGCAGCCAGAAGGGGCTTCTCACAAGCTAAGCAGTTCATGCCACTTGTCTATTTAGATGGAGCCTCTTTGTCCTCAAGAAAAGTCCTTCAACGGCTCCAAGTCTCTTCAAAATCCAGCCTCTAACTACCTCTGCACTTGACTTCACCCCACTCCCCATCCTGTTCTCCAGGCCCCAGAAACAGGAACGTTCAAGCTTTGCGAACATCCAAGCCCGTCCTTCTACCTTGAGCACACTCTCTCCAGCCCTCTTTGCTTGCACCCTTCAAGCCCTCCCTCTGCTGGGCTACTTTCCACCCTGGACTGAACTCTAATCTCTCTGTGTTCTAATTGTCTATCCACACACCTGGCTCCTTTACAGATGGTCAGATCCAAGAGGACTGGGTCATGGCAACCTTGCTTGCTCACTGTCCAGTCCCAGTGCTTGTCCAACCTCCTGGCACACCCGAGACACTCCAAGATGTTGGAGTGAACAAATGAATGAATGACTCTCTTTGATGTCTAGCATCTCCTTCAGGGAGAACTGGCCTTTTGCAAAGACCTGATACAAAAGCAGAGGCCACGCTGTTACTCCATACTGAAAACAACCCAAATGCCCATCGATGATAGAAGAGGTAAATAAATTGTGGCCAAGTCACACGGTAGCAACTGTAAAGGGGCTGTGCTATGCATGACTTCACCCCCAAGTGGGGATGCATTTCACAGATAAAATATTGAATGAAATACACCAGACACGAAGGAAGATAGGCTACAGGATTCCGTTTACATAAACTATAAAATGGGTAAAATAAAGCTATGCTGCTAGCAGTCAGGAAAGGGCTTCACCCAGGCGGGGAGTGACTGGAAGGGGGGCTTCCAGTGCCGGCCTGGCCTGCTTCCGGGTCTGGGTGCTGGGCACAGGCACCGTTAGCTGTGAAAGCTCACTGTGCTGTGCACTTATGACAGGTGCATTTCTGTCCCATACATGTGACTACATATTCAGTGAGTATACATGAACATATATATTTGATGAATACATATTATATATAGTACTTATTTATAGATGAGTACTGTATAATACATACACATCTCTATTTACTTATATAAAATACTTCAGTTAAAAAGAAACAAACAGCTAGAGGCCCCTGTGGTGCTGGAGCAGAAGAGCTGGGTTCTGTTTCCCTCTGTCCTTCCTGGTCGGTCCACCTTGGGTCTGTCCCTTCTCTCAGCCGGCCACGTCACTGGTGGTCAGAGGGTATGGTCCCTGCTCTCTCGGCCCCCAGTCTCATACCCTTCCTCCCAGGATCCAGGCTTACTGGAATCTGCCTCCATCCTGCCCCGAGGGCCCCAACCCCCAGTGGTGAAGATGCATGATTGCACAATCGACCTCCTGAAGGCCCTTGGTCCTACCTGCCCCCTGATGAGTCTGACTGAGTGTGGGAAGAGATGGGGGAGAAAGGAATTGCTGTGCAGAAAAGAGGGCGAGGAACCTGGACCACAGGTGATAATCCCAGGGGAGTGGTGGGCAGCAGAGAAGGAATCAAGATTGAGTGGGATGGGCTGCTGTCGGGGCACCATGTGGTGACGTCTGCAGTCAGGCGGCCAGGGGGCTTTGATGCCAATATTCAATTTGATGTTTTTGCAGTTTTGCAGTGGGTACCCCTCATGCCCTCTTCCTCCCCAACCTCCAGTAAAGTCTGCTACTACTACTACTGCTACACACACACACACACACACACGCCTTGACTGAGTGGGATTTGGGAAGGAATCCAGGAAGAGGCTAGACTCCATGTCAGGTTCACTGAGGTAGTGAAGGGGGACAGGGAGATGGTCCTTAAGCTGATCTACAGTTGGAAGCAGTGGGTACACAAAGCTGACTGAGGGGCTGTGATCCTCCTCGGGGTTCTTACAAATCCTGGGAATGATTTTGGAGCTGCATGAAACACAGACTGAGAAGTTTAAGCGAATCTTATTTAGATTTTTAAAAGCTTCAAGATCATGCTGGCATCAGGGTCATATTTTGGCACATTTATGTAGTTCCCTTACTTAATTGCAAATCCCTCGAAGGTAGAAACTGCACATTTATTTTGGTGCCTCCAAGAACCCAAGACCTCTCATGAGGTCCCTAACAGTCCTTTCCTGAAACTCAGCCCCCCTTTTGGAGGTGCTGGTCATCAAACTGGCTTTCTATCAGCCTTTCTGAATCCTGTGTGGTGGCCCTGGAACGTGGTATCTGTTTCTATGGTACGATTAACACATGAGACTGTCCAGAGGGAACCACAGAAAGGACAAATAAGAGCTGATAGGGCCAGGAGGCCAAGCAATGAGCCTGGGTTAGCACTCCGCAGGCAGGTGCATCCCAGGGCTCGGGATGGGACTGTGTGGTGAGGTGGGAATACGTCAGCCTTTGGCATCTGCGGGGCCGGTGCAAATCCTCAGCCACTCGCACAATCTCTGAGTCTCGGTTTTTCCATCTGTAATATGAGAATAGCAAGACTTCACACATAGGGCAGGATCTGTGACCAAAGACACGTTCGGCCCTTTGCCCAGGGCCTGGCATACAGTAGGTGCTCCACAAACGGTAGTCCCCACCATAGGCCGGGGAGACATGCTCCACTGTTTCAGACTCTGTCAGTCTGAGGTCCTGGGGGCCAAGAATTCAGCATGTGGATTTTGAGATGACACAGTTCAACGTGGTTTCTTTGCCTCTAAAATTATTGGTAATCTTTTTTTTTTAAATTGAAGTGTAGTTTTTCATTATAGTTTATTACAAGCTATTGAATATAGTTCCCTGTGCTGTACAGTAGGACCTTGTTGTTTATCTGTTCTGTATCTAGTAGTTTGTATCTGCTAATCCCAAAGTCCTAATTTATCCCTCCTGTCTCTCTCCCCTTTGGTAACCATGAGTTTGTTTTCTATGTCTATGAATCTGTTTGTTTTGTAAATAAGCTCATTTGTGCCATTTTTTTAGATTCCACGTATAAGTGATATCATGGTATTTGTCTTTGTCTGACTTAGTTCACTTAGCATGGTAATCTCTAGGTCCAACTATGTTGCTGCAAACATACGTAGTATTGTGATACATACATACATATATATATATATATATATATATATATATCTCACAACTTCTTTATCCAGACATCTGTTGATGGACATTTAGGTTGCTTCTATGTCTTGGCTATTGTAAATAGTGCTGCCATGAAGATTGGGGTGCGTGTATCTTTTCAAATTGGAGTTTTATCCAAATATATGCTCAGGAGTAGGATTGCTGGATCAGATGGTGAGTCTATTTTTAATTTTTTAAGGCATCTCCTTATTGTTTTCCATAGTGGCTGCACCAAACTACATTTCCACCAACAGCGTAGGAAGTTTCCCTCTTCTCCACACTGTCTCCAGTATTTATCGTTTGTGGACTTTTTAATGATGGTTATTCTGACTGGTGTGAGGTGATACCTCATTGTAGTTCTGACTTGCATCTTTCTGAAGTATCGATAATCTTGAGGGATAAGTGCAGCCAGGTGCGTGAAGGTCCCTGACACATAACAGGTGTCCACACAGAGTAGGGACTCAACCAGTACTGGCTCCTGCCACCGACAGAGGTGCCCAGAGCCCAGCCCTGGTTCCTTTCCTCCAGCTTTCCTCCCTCCCCACCTCCCTCTAGCCCGGTGGAGCTGACAAAGTGATTAAGCTTAACCTTAAGAGTTGAATCTATTCTCTAAAAGGAAGTTGGCTGCTGGAGTCTATTCAGGGGCATTGCTTTTATACTCCTGAAACGGTGACACATTTGTGACCCACAAAGCCCAGCCTCACCATAAAGATAAAGGATGAGACAGCGGCATGGAGGGTGACTGCTCTCCAAGAGCCTCATCGGCCGAGTACACTGTGAATAATCACACCCACCTTTCTCCCCTGTGCTCCCCTTCTTGTCGGCTTCTATTCACAGGCTGTATAATTCAAGTCATTAATTTTTTCCATTCAGTGAGCTGCCAGCTTCTTCTCATTTTGTTCCTGGAAATCTCTTGTGTGCATCTTCTAAATTTAAAATAAATACACTGTACATAATTGGATGCTAACCAGACAACACTGAGCAATCATACGTTCTCATTGATTCTGCAGATTTATTTGCCTCCATCATGACTGGGAAAGGTCTCTGCATGTTCTGGTTAAAAAGTTAAGTGGGACAAGTTGCTCTCCTGTTCTTTGATATCAGTATCAGCCTTTAGAATATTTCTTATTATGATCTTACTTAAGCATCAGAACTTTCCTGTACCAAAAATAAACATCCATATTGTTCCAGTTGCTACCATTTTATGCTCACAGGGTTGAGTGAAAGAGCTTAATACAGACCTCAAGAGACCAGAGATCTGGCTTCAAATCCACCGTGAGGAGGGTATGTAGTAGCAAATTAGTCCTTACGTTGTGGACTTCAGTTATGCAATTAAGAGATCGGCCCAGATCATTTTATTTTGTTTCTAAAGCATGGGATGCATCCTTGAGATTTACTCAAGGTGCTTTTTTAAGGACAAGAAGATGATATTAAGTAGCAGCAGATCTTGTGAAAGAGACAGAAGCACGCTCTAAAGAATCCATTTCTTTGCTTACATTTCTTGACCCTCTTGCTGTCAGGTGGGACCACGTGACTAGTCCTGGCCAGCGAAACGTGAGCAGAAATGCTGATGTGTGCCACTTCCAGCCTGCGCCGGTGGGAAGCCCTTCACGCCTCCAAACTCTCTTTCCCACACATGGTGGCAGAGGCCATGGGGAAATTCCAGGTGACGCAGCTCCAACATGGCAGAGCCTTCATCAGCCTAGGGCCCTGAGTGCCTGGATGGAGGAGAGCCCCCGCGGACCTGTGTGGGACATAGAGTCTGTGTGAAAAGTCAACTTTTCATATATTAAGACACTGAGATTTTTTCAAAATGCATCATATTCCAGCCTGACAGATATAAACCTTATAGTGAAAAAGTCACTTCCTTTTGAATTGTACTTAATTCTTCTAATTTGCTGTCAAGAGGAAAGTCTCTGTCAGGGATGATAGGTGTTTAATCCTTCTCTTACTCTTACAATCTCAGCTTTCAACTAAATGAGAGCAGACTTTGGGCTCAGTGTCTTTAGCCAGCAATAATAGCCAGTGTATTAGTCAGCTCGGGCTGCCATAACAAAACACCACAGACTGGGGTCTTAAACAACCAAAATTTATTTTCGCACAGTTCTGGAGGCTGGACGTCCAAGATCAAGGTGTCAACAGGCTTGGTTAGTTCCGAAGCCTCTCTCCTTGGTTTATAGATGGCGTGTCTTCTCGCTGTGTGTTCAGTTGGTCATCTCTTTGTGTCTCTGCTGTTTCTGTCTGTCTGTCCTAATCTCCTCTTCTTATAAGGACAAGTCAGATTGGGTTAGGGCCAAATTTAACTGAATTACCTCTAAGGACCTATTTCAAAATGCAGTCACATCCTGAAGTGCTGGGGGCTGGGGGTTAAGGCTTTAATGTAGGAATTTGGAAATGGGGATACAATTCAGCAAATAACACCCAGCCAGACTTTAAGGATAATATTCAACATACACTAGTTTTTGGATAGGTAGGGATTGCTTTTCAGTTATAAGCCATGCCAGTTTTCCATTACTATTATGATGCACATTTTTCTTAAACTATAAATGAATTTAAGTAGTAGAAAGGTAGATTTAAAGAAACATGTAAGAATTAATAATATGCCAAAACTCATGATGGGAGATGCAAATGACGGTATTTGGGGAAACACTGCCTAGGTGATTTCTAAAGCCTGTCCCAATTCTGACCGTTTTTTCCGTATATAATTTGAATATTATTCATTTATGCATCTGCTTAATCGAGTGCCTATGAAGTGTTTCATCAGTGTTGGACACCAGGGTGATTAGAGAGTCAAATGATATGAGATCAGAGGAAGAAAAAATTCACTTCTGCCTACAAGAATCAGAAAAGGCTTCCCAGAGGTGGTGACGAACAGCATATTTTGGACTTCTCAGCCACACACAAACCCACAGATTGCAAACATGGTCTTCTCATCCTTGACTCAATGTTTTCTGAATTTTGAATGTGTGCATAACCCTGTAATAGATGCTATCAAGAAGATACTGTAACTTTAAGATGAGGGAACATGCTAATTAGTAGCAGAGAAGACCATGCATAAAATCCATGACTTGCATTTCAAGTTATACTTCCCCCAGAGATGATTTTAAACATGTTTGGGTTTTTTCCCCCTTGATTAGGAACCTTTTCATTTTCCTAGAGTCTAGCTGTCTGATATGAAAACACAGATTGGGAAAATTCAGTCATAATTGTGAAAATATATTTCTAATCAAATGTAACCGCAGGGGGAAAAACCTTTCCTTGAACAGGCTCCTTGGAGGAGAGGGAGTCTATTTGGGGGGTAAATCATTCAGTGTTTTCATCGTTGGCCTCTGACTTGGTCATTCAGTGAAAACAAAAGTTTCCTAAGCTCTTGCTGAAGTGAGGGCTGATCTAGATGCTGCAGATACTGTGGGGAACCAGACTGGCTAGGTACTCTCCAGGGGGCTTACATCCTAGCAGGAGAGACTGACGGTGGTAAGCAACAAGCAGATAGAAGAGAGAATAGCAGATGTAGATGCTCTGAGAGAATTACAACAAGGAGACTTGACAGGAGGGGGAGCGGGCTCCTTTGGATTGGGTGGCTGGGAAACCCTCCCCAACAGGCTATTTAAGGTCAAACGTAAATGGCAAGAAGAACCCAGTGGGAAGAGTGTTGCAGACCTAGCAGAGATCTGTGTAAGGCGTCTAAGGTAGGGATGAGCATGCATGCTTGAGGAACAGAAAGCAGATCTGTTTCTGCAGCCCAGTGGGCTGGGGAGAGTGGTGAGAGGAAGGAAGGCGGGGTCAGGATTCAGACGGATTATTACTCCAGCAAAGCACACACAGACCTGACTTTCAAACACATACAAAAACCATTCTCAGGAGTTCTTTCTCCACTCATGCTAGTCTCCTAACCTTTAGCTTCTTTCTTTTTCCAGCATAAAAATCTGTTTAAGTAACTTTCCCTTCCAATTAAGATGCAATCCTTTCTCTCCAGAGAGTAGTCAGCTACTAAAAATAATTTTGGAAAATAGCTCATTTGTCTTCATTTCTAATTAGTGAAGCAGTTGCTCCTTTTTTCTTATGACCATTCTTTTAAAAAAACAGTCTCATAATTTTAATGTCTGTATTGTTATTTTTGCAGGGAAGATGGTGCTGATGGCATCGTAGGAATGAACTGGTATATGGAACCTCTGGGGTTTGGTTAGAGCAGCTGTTGAGCTGGGAACAGTGGTCAGGTGTTGCTCTTTCATTTCTTTAGCCTCACCTGGTCACCTGTTTCTCTCCATTCCTACTGGGCATCGTCCCAGGTCAGGCCTCTTTATTTCACAACTGGATTATTGCAATAGTCGTCCCTGTGCCTCTGAGCTATTTTCTTTCTCATTTCTTCTTTTTGCTACAGATTCATCTTCCTAAAACACTTTTTCAGTCATATCATTCCCCTTCTAGCCAATCTACAATGGCTCCCCGTTGGCTTCCAAATCAGGCTCCTCTGTCTGGCACCCACCCTCGTAAATGTGGCCTTTTCGATTTATGTGAGTAAATAAGGTATTTCTTTCAAGGCAATGTGTCTCAGGTTCCAGCAGAACACCTCTGATTTGTGTAAAATATTCCTCATCCTAAAAATGCCAGCAGCACCCATAAGAATCCACAAAAGTGGAGAAGCAAACAGAATTGATAGTATATGAAATCAAGCAGTTCCACTAAATTCACCAATCATTTGTGACATGCAGCACCCACACAACAAAGGTACCTCCAGGTGGGCGGGGGATGGGAGCAGAAAATTGAGCCTAAAGTTCAACTCACACAAAGCAAACATTCCACCCAGTTAAAAGGTTGGCTGTGTGCAAGTGTGAATCAGGAAAATACTGAATTCACTCTAAAAGTATATATACTATTAATCAGCATAATGCAGCTGTTATAACAAATATGTCTCCAGATTTCAGCAGCTTGACATAATAGTTTAGTTCTTGTTCCCATAACAGTGAATAGGTGTCCCAAGGCAGGTGTTTCTGGTTGGTGGACAGCTTTCTTCCACAGGGTCATTAAGGGTCCCTCTGTTGTCAGCTTCATCTGCTGGGGGAGGCGAGAGAGCCAGTGGGGGGAAGGCATACCTGCTTCTTAACAGTCCGGGCCCAGAAGTGATACCCGTCATTGGTGCTCAATCCTGTTGTAAGAATAATGGCAACTGAACACAAGGGGACCTGGGAAACGAGTCCCTGGTGGGTGGCCACTTCCCAGTAACAGCACAGACTATGGGAGGGGGAGCATGGGCTTTGATGGACAGTGAGGTGCTCCTGCTGTGGAGCTCCAGGCTGTTAGAATTAAGATCAATGGTAATTTGTTGGTCCTCAGGCTATTACCTGTTATTTATTGTTATGGCAGTCAGGCAGAAGCTGGAAAATAAAAACAAAGTTATTATTACTAAAAATTACTTTTTTAATCACACCACTTCATCTGCTTAACTCCTACTCATCCTCCAGATCTCATCTCAACTGTCACATCCTCCGTGAATCTTCTTATCATTTCTGCCTAAGTCACATTTCTGTTCTCTGTGTGCTTCTAGCCCCACAAGCTTCCCATTTGCAGCACTTAGCACGTTGCAGTTTTACATTTACATGTGTGATGATTAGATGAATGCCTGTCTCCTCCATTAGACTCTAAGTTCCATGAGAACAGGTGTTTCAACTTTTTTTTTTATTATCTTATTCCAGTATCTAGCACAGATACAGTAGGTGCTCAATATACAACAATTGATTGAATAAGTTAACACTTTTTTTTATTGTAGAAAACTTGGAACTACAGATACACAACAAGAAGACAAATTTTAAAAATCATTGGAAAGCTATATTAGTTAGCTATTGCTGAGTTAATGCTGTATAACAAACAGCTCCAAAAAGTTTCAGTGATTTGCAACAACAAATATATATTTCTCAGAGGTTTGGGAGTTGGCTGTTATAGCTTGGCTCAGGCTTCAGGTCAAATCCAAGTCTACCCCTCATCTATCTTTGGCCAAGACCTAGGCTAAGAGATCAGCCACTACCTGGAGCAGGTTCTTCTCCTGGTACCAGATAGGAGTGCAAGTGGGCAAGCCAATCCCACATAAGCAATGTTTAAAACCTCTGGTTGGGTGTGGTGTGTGTTTTGATTTCATATTCTATTAGCCAAAGTGATATGACCATGAAAGACAAGGAAAGACTCTGCTTCAGGGAACTTTGACAGGAATGGGGAGAGATGGAAGAATAGGGTAGTCTACCACATCCGCATCTTGATTTTTTTCTCTATGTATATTTAAACATTATGTGTATATATATTTCAGATCAACATACTGTCTTCTAAAGGCAGAATATTTAAAGTTAGAGAAATCCTAAGGGGAGGGGCATTGTCAACACATGAACTTCAGAGACTATAAAGTATTTTATTAATTACTCTAGTGATTTTCTCCAAAAATTGCAAAAAAAAAAAAAATCTTTCAATCTAAACAGTGCTAGAACCAAGCTCTGGCTTTATTTAAAGCCCCTTTTAAAAAATAAGTGAAATGTGTCTCATTAAGTGTAGAAGGAATAACGAAGCTGTGACTTCCTACCTTCAAACGCTGACATCCCCAAACCATTCCAGAAAACACACAAATGCAGAAGCATTTCATCACCACTCAAGCCGGTTCTGGTGCTTAACAATTCTCAGTGATGAGAAGCCCTTTCATCTCTGAGCAGTTTAAGCCTTTTCCAGGAGACACGGAAAACAACAGGTCATCCCCACCAAGAACTCTTCCTTTGAATCACCTTTATGTCCCTGGTGAGTGACAGGAGCTGATTTCTTTCACAGATCAACAATAACCGAGTGCTTAAAAGTCTCTCTCTCTGCAAGCTCTTGGTGTATTCAAATACAACTGATGCCTTAATTCCTGATTTATTAAATAAGAAAGAAATGATTTTCTGTGATCTTGTGTTGAAGCTGCTCAGATGTCAGGGTGAAATGTGCATCAGAAAATCAAGGAGGAGGACTTTTCAAATACCTCTTGGCGTGTTCATATTTGAAGGGGGAAAGTGTCCTTGTTCAAACATTCATGTTGCTCCATTTCCACTTCTATCAAAGGTAATAAATACGACAAGTGGATTCTTCGACCCTAAGTTTCCTTTAGATTATTTTTGGCCATGTTCTTTTTATCTTTAATTTAAATGGGGCTAGGTTAGAATAAATATAACAAAAGACTCAAGGCTCAAGTTGGTAACTATAAATAGAAATTGTGATTTCAAGCAACTGAGAGCCACCCTGAGTGCCCCAGTCTCTCTCTGTAGCAGTGCAGGGGAGTGCCTGCACAGTGCTTAGCATTTAAGAGCCTGTTCCATAAATGTTAGCCCAAACCAGTCTCCTTCCCCTCCAGAGAGGGGCTGGGTTTAGGGTCACATAATTCTGTTTGGAGACACTGACCAGCAAAATGATGGTGTAAAAATAGTAACAACCACCTGTCTTCTCAGACATCCTTTGGGCCTGTTTGGTTAGAATCTGGCACCTTGGTTTCCCCAGCTTGACAAAGACCCCTCTGACCTTCCTCCCCAGGAACTCCCTTGCCGGTGAACTGCAGCTCTCTCTGGGATGTGCCGCCTGGGTAATCCAGAGATAGAAATTTTGAAAAAAATGGCCTCTCCTCCTGGACCTTGACTCCTATCTCACTACTGCCAATTCCATTAACTGAGAAAAGGTGACACCCAGAAAACCAAGGAAGGGCGCGGTCCATCCCAGAGCAGCAGTGAGCTGGACAGTGGCTGGACACCGTCTCTTAGCAGGTGTGCACCTTGTTTCTGCTTGGGCAGATTTCAAATGATCTCTTTCTACATAATGAACCGCCCCAAAATTGACAACAGAAGACCATGCCAATCATTTTTATCTCTGTCGTCCTCTGGGTGGACCAGGCAGCTCTCCTGCTGGCCATGTGTGTGTTCCTTCGTGTGTTGGCAGCAGACAGCAGCTGGGTCTGGAGTCACCTGATGCTCAGCACAGGAGCCCCGGGCCTCTCTGCCTCTGCATGGCGTCTCAGGGCCTCTCTTCTCACCAGACCAGTCCGAGGGAGTCAGAATTCTGACCTGGCAGTTCAGGGCTCCCAAAAAAGCACCAAGAGGAAGCGGCAGGACCAATGGAGGACTCAGGCCCAGAATCCGGTACCGTGATTTCCTTTGGCTAAAGCAATGCCAGAGCCAGTCAGTGGAGGGGAGCGAAACTCCACCTCTTGATGGGGGTGTGGGAGAGGGATACTGACAAAGAATCCATGGCCATCTTTAATCCACCAGAGGTAGCATCTGGGAGGACTTATTTCTCAATACACTTCCGCAGCGGATTTCACCACGTCCTGGTCTCTTGGGTGCACTCTTACTCTTGGCTTGATTATTCTTCAGTACGTTGACATCACTGAGCACTCGGCCTTGCTAACCATCTCCACGACTCCCTGCTTTCAGTTCATCAGTTCACGTTTCTTTTCCCGGAAAGGAGGCAAGACGTGGGCACACGTGAGTGTGCTCCCATGTTGGTGTGTGCATGCGTGAGCCTGGTCACGTGTGTGCACGGTTACTGGGGACTAAAACAAACGATACACACATCAGGAAAGGAAAGGAGTCAGGTGACTCCTAGCCCTGTTTGATGCTGCAAATTCTGGGGCTTCAAGCAGTTTTCAGAGGGAATGATTGTTAGGTCCGTAAGAAGAAAAAACAACAACTTGAGAGAAACTGGGGCATTTTAGTCAATAACTAACATGGCCTCCTGTTTTCAGGGACTGTTTTGAGTGGAGAACATATTGCAAGAGGAAATTCCCATCGTGCCACTCTTTTCATCAAGCCTATTAAGCTCGTGATTTTATTTTAACAATGGCTTTCCCCACAGCCAGCCTGTCTTGGGTATAGACCGCCAGATATGGTTACTGAACACCCAGAGACTCAAACAATTTTGGAAGATGCTATTTTTAAGCTCTCTTGTGGCATCTCCTGGGCAATAAGCCGGTTAACATCAGTGGCAAGGTTTCTGGAAGCTTCTGCACTCACCAGTGTGAGATTCAACTTCCTTCAGGTACCTCTGGGCACTTCTGTCCAGGGCTTATCCAAGAAAGGGGTGCCTCGGGGACGAGGGGCATTGCTCATCCCCGGCAGGACTCTCAGGGATCGGGAATCAGCAGTAATGTGGGTGGGGTCCCTGATGCTACTAAGAGATGCTGCTTCTCTTTCCCCAGTAGCCTTTGGGCTATTGACTACCATTCCCTTCCCTTGCCTGGTCCCACGCGTGACCAAAGATACACGTGTGCGAAGCACCTGAGTTTCAAGCTTCCACCTGAGTCCTTTGGCAAACTTTCAGAATAGCTGGGTTAGTTGTTGGTGGCATCACCTTCCTTTAGGAAGTCTTTCCTCCTCTGGAGCTTCTCTCCTCAGAACCCTACTTGCTGCCCTCAAATCTCCCCCGTGCCCATTTTAGTCTGAGGTTGCACATCCCTCAGATGCTCTCTGATCATTTCATCACAGTCCCTCCCTCGACTCTGCTCCCCATTCTTGCTCCCTGAGGCTTCACTCTGCTTCTCTGCCCTCCATGGGCATTTGAATTGCAACTGGAGTTCACAGCAATAATCAGCCTTCTTGCCACCCTCTCCCATCCTACGTATACACAGATGATCGGCTGGCTACAAGATACCAGAGGCAGATTTGTAGGATGAAAATTCAAAAGAGCGCCATCTGGATGGGAGGAGAACACGGTCTACCTGCTTCCCTCACCCTGGGACCAGCCCTGCCTGGCTCCCACCCAGGAACAAGGACCATAATCCCAGTGGGAGGCAGTTATCTCAATCAGCCCCGTCTCAGCAAACGGCGATGGAGAAGTTCTCCTTGGGAGTCAGGTCCGTCTCTCCGTCACCCATCAGCTTTATTTAGCAGGTCAAGTTTTCCTCAGATAATCAGGAAGAAACTATATCGGCACATTCTGGAACTTATTTCTTACAGAATTTGAGTTTTCCATACTTCTTTGCTCTCACCCACAAATAGGGTGTCTATCAGGGCAGATGCTAGTTCAAGGGTGTCTTCGAATTAAAGATGAAAGCTTTTCTTTGGGGCAGACTCACCCACACCCAGAAGCGTGAGGAGATTTCAGCATCCCTCCATCCCCTCCAGTGGTACCTACCCTTCTACAGGGAATGATGTCCCCACTGAAATTGCACAGCTGTGGCGTGATTGTCGTATGGTTTGAACACGAGTTTATCACATTTGTCTACATCATATCTTATTCCAGAGAAGACTTGTGGCAATTTACAGACATACTAAGTCAAATTGAAAAATTACACATAAATAAAAATCATATCCAAGGAAAATGTCAATAAAGTAAGCAAAATTTTTAGCAAGGGAAAGTCAGAATTCAGACATCACAGGCTGGAGCAGTGTATTTAACTGCAGCTGCACATTCTTTAAAAATAGGAGGTCTGGGTCCCACCCCCAGAATTTCTGATTTAATTGATCTGAGGTGTGGCCTGGGCATTGGAATTTTTTAAAGCTGCCCAAGTGATTCCAAATGGAGCCAAGGCTGAGAATCACTGTTCTCAAGTGGACCCTACCACTGTTAAAATGAGAACACAAGTTTAAATCTGAGCTTCCCAGGAGCTGAAACAAAAAGGAAAACCTGATGAGTTTCATAATATACATTGTCTCAAAGATAAGAGAGCTTTTCCTGCCTCTGAAGTCTAAAAGAAATCGTTAAAAATGTGTGTTCTTCCAACATTTGCTGTACAATTGTATGTGCAAGTGCACGTATTCCTTGTGTGGTTTATATGCATTTGTATATACCTTCCTTTTAATGCAGATAGAGTCATATGCTGTTGCAACTTGCTCTCCTTTTTACAAGCATGTCGGCATGCACAGATTTTAGGAAATGTTTGGCAATCTTGATCTAAGATAACCCAGAAGAGCATAGATAGCCTCTATCTTTCCCTTTGGTGGTGGTAGTAGTAGTAGTAGTAGTAGTAGTAGTAATAATAATAATAATAATAATAATAATAATAATAATAATAATAATAATACTTCTATCTTTGTAAATGGCAAGCTGCTGCCTTGGCTCCCTCCTGTCTTCTCTGCATTTTTCTGCCTTCTTGGTAGCACTAACAATCCTCAGAACAGAGGGTGCCCAGAAATCCAGGGATGATAAATGGTGATGAGTCTACAAAGTGCCCCTTTTATGGACAAAGGATGTCAAAAGTAGCCATGTTACACTTCTTCCTTTCCTGAGACAAACTGGACTCATCATTTGCGACTGTTATTCCCAAGTAAGAACCCCACCAGAAAGAGATCCAGGAGGGAAAAACAGCCTCTTGGTGTGACACATGGTGTCAGGCAGTTGTGGTTGGACGCCACCATAGCCCATCATTTAGGACCTAAGAGAGGCAGCAAGAGGAGACAGATCGCATCTCCCTTTTAAGCAGTTGCCCCATGTTCCTGGAGACGTGGGCAAACCACCCACTTCGGGGGCGGGGGACGAGGTGCCCGTGGCGGATGCCTAGACGTGCCTCCAGCAGAAACAACGAGGACACGTTCCAGTGCTGCTCGGTCTTGCCTTAAACAGAGATCGAAGGTCTCTGCTGAGCACCCCTGCGCTGTGGTGACCTGAAACTTTTGTCTCATCATTTTAAAAAGAGTCTCCACAGGCCTGGCACAGAAAACGGAGCTGCCCCTGCTTTTGGCAAGATTTTAAAATAACATCCCCACAATAAGCAAGGAAAAGACACGCAGCCTGCTTCTTGATGCTTGTAAGAGAGTAAACTCCATATGGAAGAGAGTGTTGTGTTTTTTTCAGCTGTCACCTACCCGTAGGACTACGACAATTGGCAAGACGTTGAAATACTTCCAGACCAATTGACAATCCCTTTCCTGAGGCTCAGGTGCCTCCTGTTGCCCGGGCTGCTCCCCGCTTCCGCAGGCTTACCTTGGCCTCCTTATGATCCAGCGACTAAGCGTTAGTGCCTGGCCCACCGGGCCTCTGGGACCCTGTTCCAGACCCACATCTGTCCTGGTTGGTCATCGCTGCAGATTTGCCAGCTGTTACTGTTCTGTGGCCCCTTCCTGCTGGAACCCCAGGATCTGGAGCCGTGCTTGGCAGCCCATAGACCTTCCGTGAGTATCTATTAAGTGAATGAATGAAGGTGCAACCTTATTCTGCCTAGCTGTTGGTAAATGGATCACAGGTTTGAGTAAAGGCCCTGGACAGGGGACTGGCTATGCTTCTGAATAAAGGAGCTGACCTGAGAAATTTCATTCACTTATGAAGATTTGATACAAATTCTCTGGGGACCAAAGGTTGCCCATGGACAGACCAGGCATGATCCAGCCCAGGGAGACCCAGGCTCTGCCCGCACTTTAACTCGGGGTCCAGGGGCAGCCCTGATGCGTCTCCAAGTTGCCCCCACCCACATCTCCAGACGGAGCTCGGGATGAAAGGTAGGCACTGACAATGCTAATGACCGCAAACATGCTGGTATTAAAATCTCATCCAATTAAAGTTCACTCTGTGGACATTGATTTTTGCCAGGAAGTACGAAGGACTCCTGTCCCTCCCTCGCCCTTTTTCCTCTTCTTTTTCTTTTTTAAAACACATTCAGAAGTGTTTTAATGGCTGTTGAAGGAAATTATTGCTGCCGCAATCACCGCTCTCTGTGTGAAATGCCTTCAGTAGTCTGCAGCCTCCCTCCTGAGGGTGGGGGACATTTGGATATTAAAATGCCACTGAGCTACATCTGCTGACAAGCAGCCACTAATCATCTCTTAAGGCAGCAGGGGACATACCCCAGGTCCTCAACTCACCAACCCCTTCCTTAGGCGGGTTGCAGCCAGATGGTGGTTTCTGAGGCAAGGACAGCAGAGAACAAGGAATAAAGAGGTGGAAAAGGACCTGGCAAGAGGCCAGCACAGAAAGAACCATTTGCTCATCGTCTCTGCTCGAGGTGAGAACAGACCTGCACGCCTGGCATCCAGGAGGTCCAATTTTCAGTTAAGTGGTGCCTCAGAAGAAGCATGTGGCCTTCTCATTTGCAGTTAAATCCACAGACTATAAATTTTTTTCTTTGTTTCTTTCTATTTTTTTTTTTTTTTAGTGCTCCTGTAAGTTGGGCGGCTTCATATGTTGGATTGGGGGGATATAGTCATTGGTCCCATCAGTCCCTCTCCTGCTTCTCCAACCTCCTCTGCATCGATGGTCCTCTTTTCCTCTGCCTTCCCTTGGAGTCTGGTCATGGAAGGCAGCAGCAGGAGTTAGGAGAGTGGGAAGAGAGGAAGGTCAGGACCTCTAGTCCCCAGCTCGCTCCTTGTAGAGACTCCATCAATTCAAGGTACCCGTCTGAGCACCGCCGCCACTCCTGTTGGGCGGCCTGTCTCGCCACCTGGATGGAGCAGGGCTTCTGGATCCTGCTACTGGCTCCCTTTTCTCCCCTTCAGGCCTGGAGGAGGCAATGGCTTCTCCTCCACCCCGTACGCAGGACTGCTGCCTAGATACTCACTGTCTCTTGTTAGTCTCCCGTCCCTGCCACACCTTTGTAAATTGCTCTTCATTACACTGTCTCAAATCACCCAGCTTGAATGTGCCATCTGTTTCCTGCCGGGCCTTACTGGCACACAGGTGCACTCAGGTCGTCATGTACCTTCTCACAAACCTGAGTGCTGCAATGTCATCGGAACCCTCTTCCCTCACAGAGAGGATGCTTCGTGACTCCCCCAAGGCCATGCAGATGGAATTTGTGACTGTAGGCATGGAAAGCATTTTGGTCTCACTTTCAAGTTTAGGTCTTTCTCACTGCCCCATAGGGTCTCTCAGACCTCATGGGGCTCTGCCTGTGGTTCCCTAAATCCTTACCTGAATCTCTTCTCATCTCCAGCTGCTTTATGAACTAAAATTTGCTTACTATCTTTTTTTCAAAGCACTTGAGCACCTATCATTTCATTTGAGCCTCAGAACATGAATTTACTTGGATCCAAATCATTCCAAGGCATATGAAGAACCTACAAATGATGAGGCATCCATCAAGGGATTCCCTTGTATCATCCGTCAGTGTATGGGACACAGCGGGGGCCCAGGAATGTCATGGGAGCTGTGGCACTGTCCCAGCAATTGCAGCCAACACGTCTACAGAGGTGCATTTACACGGGTGGTTTGAGAAGCACTACACTAGGGCTCCGCTGCTCTTTCTGGTCAGTTCTGTAGCCGACAAGAAAGGGGAAAAGAGCATGGAAGAGGCACGCCCTGAGTCTTTAGTTGCCAGCCTGGGAGAGGATCACGCTCCTACTCACATTCCCTGGGTGAGAACTTTTCAATGTGGCTGCCGCCCCTGGCCACAAGGCATGTTGGGAAATGTAGTCCCTAGCTGGGCAGCAGGTGTCCGGCTATAACACCGGCGCCGTGGAAGGTGAGGAGAACGGATCTGGGTGGACAATTAGCTGTTGATATCACACCAGCCTTTCTAGACACAATCTACCCGACCCCAAATCAGTCCCACCTTTCCAATCAGCTCGCCTAGCAGTTTTTTTTGCACTCTCAACAATGAGTCGGGACATGCTGGAAAAATACCAGCATCTGAAGACCTACATTCTAGCCCTGCCTCTGCCAAAAACGGCTCCACCGCGTGCAGGAGGCTGCCTCACTCCCGTGCTTCAATTCCTCCCCTGTCAACAGGGATAGTGACATTTATCAAATAAAATCATGGTTGGCCGACCACATCGTACATTATTTAATAACAGTAGCTGGCATTTATTGAGTGTTTGCTGTGTGAGCCAGGCACTGTTCTGACTGTTACATGTTTTTGTTCATTTAACTTTCAGTAAGCCTCTACAAAAGGTACTATTATTATCTTCATTTTGCAGCTGAAAAAAGAAGTGAGATACAGAGCAGGTAAGGACCTTGCCAGGGATTCATAGCCAAGTTCATAGCCACTGCTATCTTGCCCCTTTAATAGACAGGTAAAGGATTTGGGGAGTATTTTATCTTGTTTTCCTTGAACCTCCTGAATTTTCACTTTAATTCATGAGCCATCTGGCCTACCTCCCTATGAAATGAAGAATTACTTTATGAAGGGACCATTTATTTTTCATCCTCATACCTGCCACCGCAACCCTCCCAGCCTGGTACTTTCACAGAGGAGACACTCTGTGAATGTGTGGGGATGATCTAAGCAGATCTAACAAAATGCAGTTTTTACCGAATTCATAATACTGTGGTAGAAATGGCATCAATTTGCCATCATCACACCTGGATTCAAATTCCCTCTCTCCTGGGAACTAGCAGTGCTAGACTGGGATAGCAATTTATCCACCTAACCTCACAGAGCATCCGTGTTCTCATGACTAAAATGGGTGAAATAAAGAGAAGTTTAGTTCTTGAAACTGAGGTTGGCTATGGTAGCTCCTGCCTCTTGCAGTCGGTAGAATCATTCATAAATGACACTGAGGAATGGACCACTATTCTGTGCTTCCCTCAGCAGAGATGGGGGTGGCTGGGAGAAGGACAAGACAGAGCACAAAGCTAAGCTGCTCGTGAGAGGGACCCAGAGGGACTGTCCAACTGATGACCAACATGTTTACGAGCCTTCAGAGAAGCCCAGAGCTGAGTAGGGGTGAAGAACTGAACTCCTTTTCTTTGCAAAAGTGATGTGGAATCGAGCTGAAAAGGGGAGAGAGAGAATGAGAGGAAAAGGTAGAAAGGGGGATGAACCTGGAGAAGTGAGGAGTGAGGGATTTGGAAGAAGAGAGGGGACTCAGCAACATGGCTGGGATGGAAAGGGCACAAGTGAGAGAGTCTTGTCGGAAATGGCCAAATAAATAAATGCAGAGGGCTGTGCACTTGATTTCTTTTCTTCCCTTGTCTATCGATTATAATCCCCCTCCAACACTCTAAACATTCAGTAAAGTCTTCCATGTACAAATGCTTTGTGTTGATGTGTGTTGTTAATAATGGGGGAGGGGGGATCCACACCTAGGCTATGTGATCAGTAACTCAGAGGAGCTTGAATCCAGGGGAGAACAGGAAACCGGTAAGCCCCCATCTCCACTCCCCACCAAAACTCAGAGAGACTGGAGGACCGCTGGATGGCTGTGGCCACACACAGAGTAGCCCTGGAATCAGTTTCATTTGAATCTCAAAGGGCAAGATGCCTCTGCTGACCCTGGGATGCAAGGAGATGATAATATCAAGGAGTCCCACCTAAACACTTTAGCAGCCCGTGTAGCCTGGGCGCCACCACCAGAATTGGAGGCTGGCCTGCCCACCATCATGGTGATATTGGGTGAATATCAGGGCTCCCAGAGGTGCAAAAATGGCAACAACAACAACAAAAAATGCCATAACATATGTAAAAACTCAGCATTTGTAAAACCTGGCATATATCAGGTCCTTAATTAATGCTATTATCCTCTTCTTCTACTTTAGGGAGGAAAGAGTCTACAGGGTCAAAAAATTGGGGGGAGATGGAGTGGGAGGGGGGTACACTAGCACTGGAAGGGGATTCAGAGTTCTTCCACTCCCAACTCCTGTTAGCCCAGGTGCGTCCTAGAGGCAGAGAGAGGAAAAAGGAGGGAGCAGGGCAGGCCCTTGGGGGTAGAAGGTGTCCTCTCTTAGTCCCATGGCAACAAGTCACAAAGGACCTTCCAAGAAGAGAGGAGAGTCAGACCGGGCCTCCCGTACATACAGAGAGGAAGTGATGCTTGGGTTCTACGCTCCACCTTGAAGTCAGTATCAAGAGGTAGGACTCTTATGGCTGCAAGATTTATTTTGAAAAAACTATTCAAAATGGTTTAGGCAAAAAGGAGGACTTATTAGCGCCCATAGATTGAAAAATCAAAGTGTTGGGAAGTTTTCAGGCCCAGTAGGATTCAGAGACTCAAACGATGTCACCCATGTCTGGGCTCCAAAATGTCCTGCATTTTGGCTTCATGCTCAGGATCCGTGTGGTGACAAGATGGCTGCTGACTGCTCAGCCCACATCTCTACATTTGCTGCATGTCACTGGCCCACCCCTGAACCAAACACTGTGGCCAAGGGAACTCAATATACTGCTTGACTTTGCCTTCCATTGGACCCTTGTATTATCTCTGACTTCAGGTCATCCTGTTGGAGGAGAATTAATAAAATGGCTGCACTTAGGCCAACAGAGTGCTCATTCATATGCTTGCCTTTAAAATGGTCAACTAGCCTGACTGACCAGTTGCTACTAACAGCTCCAGGCCCATTGTTAAAATAAAGTTATTAATTTTACTGTTTCTGCTTTATTCCAGTAATCAAAAGTAACAATCATGCTTGGTTTCTGAGTCGTTCTCCAGGGAGAAGGTCACAGAACTGTAAACTTACAAAATAGCCTTAATTCCCAAGAAGACCACACCTTGGCACTTATAAGATAAAGAGATCAAAAGAGCAACCACTAGCCTCTACAGAATTGGTCACTTGGAGACACCATCAAACCACTCTGAGTCTTATGAGAAGAAAATGAATCTGTTGATTGTTACCAATGTTTTATTGTTTGAGCTATGGCTGTATAACAACCCCACCCCACCCCCAAGGTGGGCTCACAATTTTGAAGGCACCAGCCTGCTGTGAGTCCTCTTTGCCTGGCAAAGTAATAAAGCTGTCTCTTTTCTTCTAAGCTCCAAGACCCAGTCTCTGAGTTACTTGGCTCATCAGGGATGGGGGCCCAATCTTTCAGTGACACTACTTTTCCACTTACCTACTCTGTCCCAGCCACATTGGCCTCCTGTTGTCCTTCAAATGCTTCAGACATGCTCTACCTCAGGGCCTTTGCACATCCTCATCCCCCTGCCTGAAACACCCTTCCCCAAGAAGTCTATGGTGGCTCCCTCTCACATCTCCTTCAGGCCTTTGTTCAAATCTCACGTTCCCCAATTGGGACCACTGGATTTAAAATTAAACACAACTGATACACCACCTACACATATACACACTCCTTGTCCCTGTTTCCTGTCTTATTTCCCTAGGGTACAGTTCACTATCAGCTTATCACCAAATAAATAAGTGGAAAAAAAAATAAAACAGCATGTTCACCCTCTCCCCACCCACCCCAGTGGGAAGAAAATTCCATGAAGCCAAGGATTGTTGTCCATTCTGTTCTTGGCTGTGTTCTCAGGACCTAGAGTAATGTCGGGCACATAGCAAGTTCTCAATAAATTGTTGAATGAATGAATAACAAGGTCAGAGGCTCCAGAACTGGAAGCGGGATTGAGGTCAGGAGAAGCAGTTCCCTGACTAATTTGGTGTGGAGGGGTCTCCACCAGCAGGCAGGCGATGGGCAGTTTGGCCTCCAGAACAGCAGATGTCTGGTTCCCCTCCCTCCTCTCTGTAACACACACACACACACCCCATCCCTCTGGCTTCCTCGTAGAGTCACAGCTAGATCCTCCCGCAGCATTTCCCCTGTTATTGAGAGGCCTGGCCCCTCCCCATCCCGTCCCCGAAACTGGCCCTGGGGGCCAGCAGGGCCCTCAGATGGCAGGGGACAGGGATGTTTCAGTCTTAATCAAACCCAATCCTTTTGTTCCCACCTCCTGCACACTACTCCCCTTTGCGTCTTTTTACATGACAATCAATAGAGGCCAGGCTTTGGGGATATTATCAGAGCCCTGATTGCAACCTCTAACATTATAATCCACAGGGTTGCGGGGAGCATTAGTACATCCTGGATAAATTAATTCAGTGTAAGTAAGCGCTTTGAAGCCGGGCACATCGCTCGGCTTTTGAAGCTTAAGCCCTGTTTAGATTACTTGATTAAAGTGGGTCCAAAGCTTTGGCGATCAATATATTTTGCTTAAGAGCGGTGTTGCTACAGAAGCCGATTTAATTGCGTCCGTGGTGCCCTGCCTTGTGGATAGCTCTTTAGAATATAATGAGGTATCACAGAGGCAAAAATCGGGGCTGAGAGGGAGCGGGGAGAGACAGTCATCAAGTCACCACCCTGAGAATGCAAGGGACACATGTTTGCAGGACGTGTGCATAAATAATCCCTGAAAATGAGAAGTCAGAAGGAAAATAACAATGATAATCGCTGCTTAGAAAACCCTGGTGCACGAGACACGGGAGGGAAAGCTCCGTTACCCGGCTGTTTTGAGGGTGGTTTCTTGCATTGCGACTGGGGATTCTATTCGGTCCAAGAATCGGATGGCACTTCATCAAAGTCATTGTGGTTAATGAGGGGGTTGGCCGACCCCACACCCACAAGGCAGGAGATGGGAGTGTTCTCGAATATTAGGGACAGTCACGCTGAACGAGCAACAGGGGGGCTGGACCGGGAGTCCAGATGGGCCAGGAAGAGAGGAAGCAGCCCGTGTGACATGCATACTACCTGCTAGGTACTGCTCCAGCAGTTTCCCATTTTTATTTCGTTTGGTTGCTGAAGCAATGCTACCGAATGGATGTGACTGGGCCCATTTTACACGGTGGGCTGGCTGGCAATGAGGCAAAGGCAGAATGTGAACCTGACTTGTCTGCTTCTCAAAGCCATAGTCTGTGCAGTTCTGGTTTCCACTGGGCCACGAACTAGCTGTGCCAAGATTTGCCAAGTCATTCAGCCAGCCTGGGTCACAGTGTTCTCGCCTGCCAAATGAAAAGGATCCTGAGGTTCCTTGTGATTCAAGATCTTTGGTCTAGAGTAACTCTGGCCGGGGAGTCAGGAAGCCAGTCTTTGCACCATAAAGAAACAGCCGTGTGACAGGGGTGGTCACTTCCCTGCTTTGCTGAGTTTACCCATTTACACTATAGGGTAATAACTTGGTGACAGAGAGCCATCAGATGAAGGAGGCCTCTGACACACCATAAACACCGCACAAGTGAGTCTATTTCAGATACGTAAATCAGACAGCCCCAAAGCCCACCTCTTTATCAGAGCAGGAAACTCTGTGCCGTCAGGAATGAGTCATGGCGGAGTCAATAGACTCCGGAGAGAAGGGCCATTGACTGATCAACCAATTAACAAACCAACAGTTGTGGTTTTCTGCATCCTACGTGTTCTCTCTCCTCCTGGATTCCTGGAAGATTCACACCTCAAACCAAGTGTTACGAACCAAACTTGGGTCCACTTGCACATGAGCAGTAAAGCCGATCCACTGACACTGGGCTGCGGTGAAGGAAAGTGCAGCGTTGGCTGCAGGACACCAAGCAGGGAGTCCAGGCAGCTAAAGCTTAAAGGGCCAGAACTCCCCCAAGGCATTCAGGGAAAGGTTTTTAAAGGCAGGGTGAGGAAGCGGGGGTGTGGGGTGTGTGATTAGCTCTCGGACATCCTTCTGATTGGTTGGTGGTGAGGCCATCGAGAGTCAACACCATCCACCTTCCGGTTCCAACAGGTCTGGGGTCTATGTGCTTGTGGGCAGCACACAGTTAACTTCTTCCACCTGGTGGGGGTTTCAATCTCTGCAAAACAGCTCACAGGACGTGCATGGCTCAGAATATTATCTATAGCCCTTGAAGAGGAACTAAAGGCCCTTGACTTTGTTTAATGGCTAAACTATTATTTGTTTGTCTTGCTTGACTGTTTTCCTTTCTTTCTGCATTTTCTCACTTCTCTGATTAAATTTGTTCCTTGGAACTCGGGGAAGGCCAAGGATGCTAAGGTTTTTCTATAGATAAGAGGCAGGTGGAGGACGTGTGGGGGCAGTTCTGTCCCGGGAAGACCCCATCGCGTCCTGCTCAGTTACCTCCTCCTTTCTAAGCCACACCCAGGTAGCTGCCTTGGGGATCAGGGCTCAGGGAGGAGGAGGATATGAGGAGAAAGACTCAAGCAGGCAGCGGAAGAGAGGCAGCTGTCCCCCAGCATCTTCTCACGGAGGTGGTGTGAACATCAGACACACTCTGCATATCACAGCTTGAGGCTGCGAATAGAGTGTGGGGGCCCCAGAGGCCTCCAGCCCTTAGGTTTGCATGTGAAATCTTTTTATTTATGTGACAACAACATGATACAGCGTTGTATGCCCGTGAATCAGACCCCGTATAGAGACTGCAGATCCGCCTTGCAGGGGAGCAAAGCTGAGAACAACGGTCTTCAGAAAGCTCAGTGGGGGGCCCATGCCCCAGGTCCCAGGAGCAGGAAAGACGGACTGATGGCATTTGTCTTTTTGGCTCCTAGGGTAGGGGTTAGGTTGCAAATCAGCATTTTAATAACGAGGGCACATTTAGAGTTTCAAGAACACTAATTCTGGCCATCAAATACTGAAATCCTCTTTCGAGGTCTGGGAAACTCACCACTTTTTTGAGAATTGATGGGTGGCATGGGGGCATCTCACCTGAAAGCTAAAATTGCCGGACGCTTGCTTTCCGCCTCCTTTGCAGCTGGGACATGGGCATGTGACGTAGCTCCACCCACCACACGTACCCAGCCAGACTTTGAATGCAAGGTTAGCAAGATAAGGAGGTAGGGACAGTAACATATGCAAGAAAATGGAGTTACAGTTTGAGTGTGTGTGTGTGTGAGAGAGCGAGAGAGAGACACTGGCCAGGGCTAGGGGTAGCGTCTGGTGCCGGTAGTTTGGGAGGTACCAACTGTTGTGTGTGGTGCCGGGTAGTGGTGGAGGGGGTGTCCTGCAGGCCAGCTCTGCGGCATAATTGGGGCATTGCTCCTGCCAGCATGAGCCCGCCTGCTTCTCCAGCCTCTCCAGCAATTCTGTAAGCTCTCCTTTAAAGCATTGCTTTGGGTTTGCATTTCAGTGGCTTCCTCTTAGAAGCTCTGGCAGAGGCAGAATGGAAATCAGATAGCCGGGGCTTAGTCTTGGCTCTACTGGGCCTAGTAAGATGGGGCAGTGGGACCCTCCACTCTCTGAGTCCCATCCAGCGCTAGTATGCCATGATGGGTAAGGAGAACCTGGAGAACAAACACAGAATCCCCAGGCGGGACAGGTGCAGGATCCTCGGGCAGACCTCGGGCAGACCTCGGTGTTAGTCTCCTGCCTCCGCTGCCTACTATCTGTATTCTTTGGCAGAGTTATTTATATGCCTGAAGCCTCAGTTTCCTCATCTTTAAAATGGAACTAATAGCAGTGCTTACCACCTAGAGTTAGGTGAGGATTAAATAAAATAATCCATGTAAAGCATTCAATAAATTCTAGGTGTAAGTTAGCACAAGAATAGACTTACATAAAGAGGTGTTCTGAACACGCTTCCAAAAATGAATTCCTGCAAAACAAATTAGGCTTTTATGCTTACTTAAACCAAAGATAACATACATGCCACTCACCTTGCATTTAAATTAAATTTTAAGGCCAGTAGAAACTTTCCATATTCTTACCTCTTTCAAGCTTTTCAACCACCCTGTATGCAAAGCAAATATTCTTCTCCCCATCTTAGACAGTTGAAAGCCAGGACTTAGAAAAAAGCAACTCCTCCAAAGCCAATTCACCTTGGAAGGGGCAGGGCAGGACAAGAAATCCAGGTATCGACACAGAAACTTAGTTCCTTTCTGTCCTTGCAGAGGTGTGGGCCCCAAGCAAGCAAGATAATTTTTGCTCCAATGGTGTGTGCACTGGTGGTTTCCTAGAGCCCTTGGAATTTAGTCATGACTAAAACCAGCTCCACCGCTGGACTTCCCATTACATGAGCTGGAAACTCCCTGTGTTTGCTTAAACTAGTCTGACTTGGTTTCTGTCATTTGCCACCAAGAATTCCCACTGGTACAGAAATGTCACCACTAATGTTGTTTCCTTTTATCTCATCCATTTGACAGCCATTCACTGAATGTTTGTGATGTGCCAGGGACCATACTGGGCTCTGGGGATGAGCAGGGTACAATCCCTGCCCTCAAAATACAACCACCCCATGAGCTAGGGATGGTCAGATGTTCCTACGTTTGTTTTTTAGAACAGAAAACTTAGTCTCAGAGAGATGGAAGGACCTTGCTCACGGTCGTAGCTTTTCAGTGGCAGAGCCAAGAAAAGAACCCTGGCAGAGAATTTTCTATAGAGACCATTACTTCACAATTGGAGTCCACGGCTGATGGATGGGGGACTACTCAACCACAAGTCTCAGGGGCTGCCTCTATCATTTGGAATCCAATAAAGGCTGAAAGAATAAATAAGTTCCAGAAGGGCTTAGAAGAGCTCACATGAATGATAGAGCCAGAATGAGTTGTTAAGGGCAAGTCAAAGAGTCTCACTTCCCTAACCTTTGGAAATTGACTTCACCAAAGGCAACTACTGTGTCTCTCCCATAAAGCATCTCTTGCTACTGCTGTCAGAGACAGAACAAAAGGACAGACCAGACTTTATTCCGTTCTCTGGGCTTTATATTTCAGATTTTGTTCTCTGCCTCCCTCAAGAAATAGGACCCAAGTGACTCAGAACATCTAATCAGGAAGTGAGACTCCTTGGAGGACAGGAGCAGGAGAGAGAGATTTGCCCCGGAGGTGAGTCAAACAAGCTCAGATATTCCCTACTTGGGCCCTTTCTTATAGCCTCAGAGGTGGTACCCACAGTCAGGAGGAGAACAAAGAAGGAGGTGGGCACAGCACAAAGCTACACATCACACCGCCTAGCCATCGCCATGGTAACAGCAAGTCCCCTCGAAGCTGGGAAGAGGAAGCCGGCACCGCCGCCATTTTCTGCCTGACCGTCTGAGTGGCAGCCTCTGGGTCATAAGGAAAACTGCGGACAGAGTTGCCAAGGCCCCAGGCTCCCTTCTGTCCTGAAGCCCCTTGTTTCCCTCAGTGCCACCTGCCCTCCTTTGTTCCGGCTCCAAATCCTCCCGGGGACTTTCCCCCACTAGGGGTCTCCTTACTGCTCCTTCCCAGCAGCCAGTCAGCAACTTACTTTTCAAACATATCATCTTCCAGAATATCCGAGCTGGATGGAGCCTCAGGTGTCATCGATTTCAGACCCCTTCTCCATTTTTCACAGGAGGACATGAAAGCCAGGCACATCACATGATCTCCTAAGGTCCTAATCTGTCTTGTCCCTGGACAGCCATGACCAGCACACACTTCCTGGCCTCCGTCATACTGTGATCAGGACCTGTAACCTACATGCCCCCCATTTTCCACTCCACCCCCATAAGTGCCTGTCTGCCAGAGTTAATCTTCCCTCTTTCTTCCTTCAGCAGGTCTCCTTAGTGACCAAAGCTGAGAATGATGGCCCAAAGACCTTACCCTCCCATACGTGTTCCCTGTGCCCTGCACCAGCCCCAAAAGTCTTGACTCCTGCTTCATCTCAGGCCTCTCCGCGGCAGTAATTTTCGAAAAGAAGCCCCCTGAGCAGAGCCAGCCAGACCACAGCACAGAATCACATTTTCAGAGTCTCTAAAAGAATTCACTAAAAAGAAAGGCAAGAGTGGATTTTTAGATGCTGATTTACCAGAATCAGCTTTAAAGCACTGCAGCATTTGTAAACTCTCCCTATACTCTCGGGCTTTTAACGGAACAACTGTTTCCATTAATTCCATCCCTTTTGCATTATCCATAGAAAGTCCTATGAGCAGGTGGTGTGGCAACCACGTGCCTAACAGATCTCAGACTTGTGACTTGACTCTCTCTACTAAAGGACCCTAAGAACCCATACAGCACAGATGAGCTTCATGGACCCCTTTCTAGGGAGGGGACCCTCCCTCATTTACTATCCATGATGACAAACACGTGCCAGTGCCTGAGGCTGAGTGTGCCCTGGACCAGTGGTTCTCGACCTTGACCACACCTTTGAATCACCTGGCCAGTTGTCTTTTTAAAAGCTCCCCAGGGGACCCCATATGCAGCTGCAGTTGAGCACCATTGCTCCAGGGATCAGAAGTTGTTCCACCAATTCCTGATTCGCAGACACCATCCCCCTTTTCTACTCGCAACTTTTGCAAAGGCCTTGCCTGCAGTGAGAAGGATGTTTATGAATACAAGTTGTTATGTGGGAAGACTACAATGTGGCAGATATTTTTATTAGGTGTTTCTTATTACATTCTATTGTACAGACTACAATAAATTTATATTGCAGAGTAAAATAAATAAATTATAAAAATAAATAAATGCATTTATTGTATTTTAAAATTTTATTATGGTTTTGCTATTTTCTTTTCTTTATTACACCCACATCTATAAATGAGCTCATAGTTGCAAGCTGCCCCCTGGCAAACCCTGTCCTGACGTTTGAGTTATTGCGTGGGATTCCTGTGTGTCCTACAAATTGTGGTAATTGTCAAGGAACTGTTGCCTGGGAAAATAAAGGAGGTTAGCTGGACTTCTACTGTCTCTGGTATTCCACTGGATGTTTCCTTTTTTTCCACATCTCATATATCTGCATAGTCTATTACGTATATCTTTCCCTTGAAAGAGGAAGACCGAGGGAAATGTTTATAGCTGAAAGTTCTGGTACAGTCTATCTTTGCACTAAAGACAGAAAGATGAATCATGGTCCACACATTCAGTCTAGAGGGAAAAACAGACCCATTCACTCAACATGTCATTTATTGGGCACATGTCAGCTCACTTTATCCACACAACAGCCCTAGGCCATAAGTAGTATTATTCCCACTTAATAGATGAGGAAACTGAGGCAGAGGGATTTATTAATTTGCCAAAGATGGTAAGTGGAGAAGCTGGGAGAAACTTGGAGGCCAGACAGCCTTGGTGACACCTCACGGAAACAATGTTTTCATCTAACAGGGTGAATGATTCACTGGCTTCCAAGGTGGCATTTTGACAGGAGTGGGGCACAGAGTCTTAAGGTTGAAAGGCACCTTTGAGAATATCTGGACCAATTTCCCACTGGGGCTCGAAGCCCCTGTTCAGATGTCTTTACAAGTTGGGAAGTTCTGCTTTCTATTGAGTGAAAAGAGCATCTTCCACGGAAGGCTGTATCCTTGGGACCAAAAACTCTGCCATAGCAGGAGAGCACGCCGGGTAGCAGGCCCAAGGCCAGCCTCCCAGAGAGAGCTCTGGGTTTTCTGTTGCTCTTTTCTCACCCCTGCTGAGAGGGCAGGCGTCCCTAGGTCAAGGCCCCATACTCCCAGGATGGGGGGTCTAATCCAGCACCTGTTGCCACACACTGAAAGGACACTACTACCACCAACAGCTCACCCACTCCCCATCCCTAAACTTCTGCCCTCCACGCCAGTCTAAGACTAGAAAGGACCCAGCAAGGCAGTCAGTGCTCATCCTGATGCACAACCAGCGCTTCCTTGCCAGCCAGGAAAGCTCAGTTGCAGGCAAGTGGGACAGGTGAGGCACAACTGGGCTGCACGCAGGATGGGCTGGGAGCCAGCTGGAGCCCCAGCTGGTGTGTCTTCCTCCTCTGCACGGTGATCTTTCTTTCCAGTGCTCCTGCTTCTTCCCAATCCCTGTCCTTTTTCTTTGGGTGAACTCCTTAACCATCAGTAGGCTGAACCTTCCTTACAATCCAAGAAAAAATTTCAGTGAAATGTAGTACTGGACTCCGTTCTCCAGCATCCCTAAAATTGGGGGCTCCTCAAAAGCATGGACCAAAACCTATTTACTTTTACATTTCCTACAGTAAATATTTATTGAACCAGATTAAATCTCTGATTTTCTTTGAAAAGGGAGGCATTTACAAAGGGAAAAGTTAATATGGAAAGGCAAGGTATATGAAGAAGCACAAGAAAGGGGAATTTAAGACTCAGAAGAGGTATGAGAGATGCTTGGTTCAGGTGCAGGCAACTAAGTTGCAGGAGACGGGAAGATCTGGGCTCTTATTCCCATGAAAGACATCAGTAATCAATCACTGCATTTCTTCCCATGGTAGACATTACTAGTCAACCACAGAAGTCTTTCCAAATTTCCAGATTCAATTTTGCATTAAGATTCCAACATTTTCTCAGCACAGTTCCCCAGCCTAACAGAGTTGATACTTCACTGGAAATCTAATGTCATCTCCGATTTCATATTCCAAAAGTGAACAAACTGGGGCCCAGAGATTTGATTCAGATGGTTAGTTGCAGACGGGTCTCAGGACTTGGCTCTTCCAAGACTGAGCTCCCAACTCGCCACACTGGTTTCCAAGCCTTACGGCCACGTGGGGTGGAAGGAAGGGATGAATAATAGCAGGACAATACCTGTTGCTCAGAACACCAGGATAAGTTTTGTTTGCTTAGAAAAAAAATCACATTTATTGTTTGGGTGTGTGTATTTTCAAAAGTAATGGATGGTTCTTAAAGGCAATTTGAAAACATCGGTAAGTAAAAGGACAAAAAATTGTCTATAATCCAACATCCAAAGATAATGCTGTTAACATACTGGTTTTTAATTGTTATGTCTTGGGAGGGTCTTGTGTGTATGAGTGTGCATATATAAACATTAAATATTTTAACAAAATTGGCGTGTGGTTATACACAATTATGTGCATGTGTGTGCATGTATAGATGTATATATCTTTATCTTTTTTAGCTGTTTGCCCAGCAACCCGTGCTCAAACAGTGGTAGAGTGAGACGCAGGAAAGGAATCCAGCTTCAGGTGTCAGGGAGCAAGACGGATGCAAGCTACTGCCTGGTACTTTGATAGTATCCTAATTCCCCATTCTAGGGCTATGGAACCAGAATCACACCTTAACATATCAGTGTTTTAGCCCATGAGTCAAAGGCATTTTTAAATATTGGTATACCCAATACTGGGGTATGTGGGGGTGGGGGGAAGCCAGTCCTCTCACATTGACTTGAAGAAGTGTACATTAAAGCATCTTGCCCAGGGGGATATTCATCGATATGTATCAAAAACCTTGAAAATGCATACTTCCTTGGCTTTTGAAATTCCACTTTAAGAAAATTATTTATAAGAAACAGGGAATATACAACTGAATTTTAAATACATAAATATATATGGATATAAAATATATAAACATACACTGAAGCAGTCATTATGATAACAAAGAATTAGAATTTAAATATCCAACAATATGATGGAGCTCAGTGTAGCCATTAAAAAGACATTAACTACTAAACATGTTGACGAGGATGTGGAGAAAATGGAACCCTCGTACACTGTTGCTGGGAATGTAAATTGGTGTGGCCACTGTGGAAAACAGTATTGAGGTTTCTTAAAAAACTATAAATAGAGCTACCATATGACCCAGCAATTCTACTCCTGGGTATTAACCAAAAAAACAAAAAAAAAACCAAAACAAAAAAAACCACACACACACCACCACTAACAACAACAAAAACACTAATTCAAAAATATACATGCACTGCAATGTTCACAGCAGTACTATTTACAATTGCCAAGATATGGAAGCAGCCTAAGTGTCCATGAACAAATCAATGGATAAAGAAGATGTGGTATAAATATACAATGGAATACAACTCAGCCATGAAAAAGAATGAAATGTTGCCATTTGCAACAACATGCATGGACTTGGAGGATATTGTGCTAAGTGAAATAAGTCAGACAAAAGCAAATACTATATGATATCACTTGCATGTGGAATCTAAAAAATAAAACAAACTAGTGACTATAACAAAAAGGAAACAGACTCACAGAGAACAAACTAGTGGTTACCAGTGGGGAGAGGAAAGGGGACAGGGGAAAGAGATGGGTAGGGGGTTAAGAGGTACAAGCTACTATGTATAAAATAAATAAGCTACAAGGATATATCATACAACTCATGGAATATAGACAATATTTTATAACAGCTATAAATGGAATATAACATTTATAAATTGTGAATCACTATGTTCTACAGCTGAAACATATAACACTGTACATCAACTATGCTTCAATGAAAAAAATTCTTGTAAGACTTTAACTAAGAATATCTAAAGACTTGTTTACAACATATTGCTAAGTTACAGCAAGCAGATTATAAAGCAGTGTGCCCAGAATGATCCTGTTCCTGTATATATGTGAATGTATCTGGGTAGGTATATTCACATGTGGGTATGTCTGTGTGTGTGTGTGTGTGTGTGTGTGTGTGTGTTAGGCTGGAAGTAAACACTTCAAATGAGCAGCTTTCTCATGAACAGCATGGCGAGATTATGGATGATTGTTTTTCTTTGGGCTCTTCTGTATTTATCATATTTTCATCAATGAATATGTATTACTTTGGTAATTTGAAATAAAAAATGTTTTAAAAAAGCACCAGCCCATTTGCCACCTGACAGATGGGAAACTGCTCAAGCACAGAGAAAAACAATTGCTTTAAAGTATCAAAATTAAAATTAATATTCTTTTAAAATCAGATTTGAGTCCAAAGAGTGAGCCACAGACAAGATAATCAAGGTGCCCCCAGGTTTCAAAACTCATTGCGTAGCTTTAAATAAACATCACTAACTTCAACTCACTATTTGTTAAAATGAATGTTTTGTGTTTCTGGAAACAAACTCTTCCGATTCTAAATCACATTGATTTAAATGAACACCTTTGCTTTTCCGTCTGCTCTTCTCTTTGGCTCCTCTCTGTGATCAGACGGGCCCATCTGCCATTGTGCATCAGGCCAGCTTACAGACAATCGTCCATAAAACTTGAAAACACCTAATAAAATCTGATTAACTGGAAACCTTAGCGAATCAGACATGTGGGGCTTTGTTTTTTAGGCAAAAGATCAAGGGAAGAGAAAATAAAATCTTAGGGTCTTAAAACCACCGAAAAGCCCCTAAATCTCAGCTTTGCATGTTTGCTTTGTGCTTGCTCCACACAAATCTTAAAAATCTAAGCAAAATAAACCCAAAAAAGCAAATAAAAGAAAATTAACATAGCCTGCAATCTCTTCACTTTGAGTTAGCCACCATTTGTGATTCTGTACGTGTTACCAGTCTTTAATGCATACACAAAACATGCACACACACACACACACACACACACCCCAAGTAGTAGGTGCTTCCTTTCTTGTGGAAGTTTATAACTGGAGTATTAATATTTGAAATCTGTTGACAATTTTTAGTTTCTGGACGTGCAGACATCATTTTTCCTGTGGAGCAGACGTATAATGTTTTTGGAAAACGTCCCAGTCTGGGCTCTTTCGTTACTCAAATGTAAAGGGCTTACCTAGGATACTGAGAGAAAATGGCAGAGTCACAATAAATATGACCTCGGCTGTGTAGTGTAACGTGGCTACTGATGGAAACGAGGTGATTCTTTAGCCTGGTGTTGACCTTGGAGCGTTGGAGAAATGGTTTTTATCCAAATGAAAATTTGGGCTGGACTGTTAGTGTTCCTTTCGTTGTGTTATTTACAATTACGTAACTGGCCCTGGGAGTTGTGCTGACAACTGCCGTTTTTGCTTTTTCTAGGTCAGAGAGGTCAGACCAAACCCTGTATACCCGCAGGCCTCTGGAGTGTGAGCCTGTGGATGGGTGGGTGTGCGTGGGGTGTAACCTTGAAGGAAATAGATTCTCTCGCTTTCTGTCATCTAGGGTGGATGTAAGAGTCAGCTCCTGCACTTCGGAGGGGCCCCCTTACCTCCTCAGGGGTGGGGTGGGGCCAGCCAGGCTGGTGCCTGCCCTGGGCTGGGGTCTGTGGAGCCTCCCAGGTCCTAACCACAGACCTTGAGGGTGGCCCGACCCTCACGGATGTAGAGCCCGACTACCAAGGGCATTACTTGCTCTTGACTTTGGGTTATTCCCCCAGGCATTCAGCAAGGACTCGCTAAACACCAGAGCTTGGATTTAAGCAGTTAGGGCAGCTAAGGAAGGGGCCCTGCTTGGAGCCAGCAGCCCAGAAAAGAGAGTTGCTTCCCCAAACAGCAGCCTGAGGTGACCTGCAGGGCTTCAGAGCTGTACTTACTGCAGCGAAGCAAGGCTGCAGGAGGAAGTGCAAGCAGGTCCGATTTGTGAAGCTGCCAATCATTCCCCAGCACTTCCCAGAATGACCTTGGACGGGAACAGGAAGAAGAATGGATTTCCTGTGATCTTTGGAGTGGGGAGTCTGGAATCATTATAATTGGGATATGAAAGAAAATGTAAACTTGTTTTGTGCTCCAGCTGGGAAGTGGGTGGCATGTACTAATAATATGCATATTCTTATTTTAAAGAAGAGGAAAATACAATACATTGTGTTTTATAACCTGATTGTTTCACTGAAGAATACATTATAAAAATTTTCCTATAGCATTAAATGCTTTTACAGAACATTTTAAAACATGACTGCCACATATTCAAATGCATGGAGGTACCCTGATTTATTCAACCAATTCATTTCCAGTGTCATTATTATAAGCAATATCGTGATGAATATCTTTACTGCTAAGTCTTTAAGTACTCCCATGACCATCCATTTAGACTAAAATCCTTGAAGCAAAATTTCTAGGTCAGAGGATACGCACTTTCAACATTTTGCCATGCTATCCTGCTCAGAGATTGCATTTCCACTAGCAGCCCTGAACCTTTAGCAATGCTGGCTCTAGTTACCATTTGAAATAAAAAAAAACTTTGTGACTTTTGATGGCAAAATAAAAAGGGCATCTCCTGGCAGTGGTGTCTGCCTTCCCAGACGCAGGCCATCATAGGGTGCATCATCTGTGGAGAATTTAAGAAGAACAATGAAATATACTTTTTATTAGCACCATGTGTCAGCATTGTTAAACATTGTCAGGGATCAATACTCCTCAAAGACAGCTTTTGGGCATCTAATTTCTAAACAATCCTTGTTATGGTTATTGTTGAGTTTTAATACATTATATGTGACCTTAAAACTAGTGCATTTTTATTACTTACCCCTTAAATATAAATTGTATTCTACATAGAAGTAGAAAGGAATACTAACAGTCCAACCCAAATTTTCACAGGAGTTAATCTGCTTACTCATTTCCCAGCACACTGTTGTGGAGAAACACTAACAATGCTTTGGATGCGACTGTCTGAATATAAAGCGATGGTGATGAAGGTAAGAAATTTTTATTCGAGTGCATGTTGGGGTCCAAGTCTCAGACATAGGAGGGGGACAAAGAGGGAACGAGCAGAGCCCAGCCCTCCAGGGCTGAGAGGTCTCCTTACACAGTGCAAGGGGGGAGCAGAGGCTCACAGGAGAACGGGAAGGGGGGAGGTGGTGGCTTACCTGCTGCCCCAATTTGATGGAAGAGGCTGTGAGACAGTGAATGTCCCTCGGCCTTTATACTCTCATCTGTAAAAAGAGCATCCAAGCTTCAAGCATCCAAATGCTCCAAGCTTCACAGGTTGCTAGTGAGAAATAACTAATACAAACCCACTTATGAGTCTTGAAGTGCATTTGACACAAACTGAAACCGTACAAAGGACTGTGCTTCTTGGGTTTTCTTGTGAAAGGCTGGGAGGAAGTGACCTACAGCCTTTGCAAAGAGGCCCAGAGAGTATTTTTGAGACAAGAGTCTTGTTTTCATTCATGTTTGTAATGGGAGCATCTCCTTGAAGTCAAGAATCCCTGATGTGCTGGATCAATGGCTGCCGACGTGGGCATTTGGAGCTGGTAAGAAGTTAAACACAAGGATTTAAAAAAAAAATTTCTATATAACACAGGGAACTATGTTCAATATCTTGTAAAACCTTTAATGAAAAAAATATGAAAACGAATATATGTATGTATATGCATGACTGGGACATTGTGCTGTACACCAGAAATTGGCACATTGTAATTGACTACTTTAATAAAAATTAAAATAAAACCCCAGGGATTTCAGGAAATTTGTCATTGTAATTTAAGATAAGCCAGTGATGTAAATGAAGCTGCCATTTAGCTCCAAATATGACTGTGTATTGTGGTCTCGGGTCCCACCCCTCCCCTGAACCTCTTTGAGGATGGAGCCTCCCTGGATCTGTCTCACAGGTGACTCTGTCACTCAGGCATGGGTCTGGCCCCGAGCCCAGTATGCCTCTGGTATATGTGCGGACAGGCCCTTTGCAGCCATGGAGTGGGAGATGACTTCAGGGATGTTTGCTCGAGGTCAAGAATAGCCTTCTAGTGGAAACCCTTACAGACAGGTGACATCTGTGTGATTTGGGGCTCCTTTATCAATGAAGCTCATAGCCTGGCCCAATGGGACCAAATCCTGAGCACATCACCATACTACGCTGAGACCTTGGGCAAGTTGCATTCTAAACTTCACATTCCTTGTCTGCAAAATGGGTATGATCACAGCATCTACGTCAGCACCTGGCATGTAGCAAGTACTTAATAATTATTAGGAGACAAAGTTTTTTTTTCACTTAAAACTAAGGCAGAGGAAATGTATTTAATACCACTGAGCTGTATACTCTAAAAATAACTAAAATTTTAAATGTTATGTATATGTTACCACAATAAAATTTTTTTAACTAAAAAAACTTATGAGGACTCCTAATTTATCCCTCCCCTGCCCTTTCCCCTTTCATAACCATAGTTTGTTTTCTATGTCCATGAGTCTATTTTTGGTTTGTAAATAAAATTTGTATCATTTTTTTAAGATTCCACATATAAGTGATATTATATGATCCTTGTTTTTCTCTGTCTGACTTACTTCACTTAATATGATAATCTCTAGGTCCAGCCATGTTACTGAAAATGGCATTATTTCATTCTTTTTTTATGGCTGAGTTACATTCCATTGTGTATATACGTGTGTGTGTGTATATATATATATATATATATATACACACACACACACATACATAAATACACCACATCTTCTTTGGATAAATTAGGAGTTTGGGATTAACAGATACACATTACTATATATAAAATAAACAACAAGGACCTAATGTATAGCACAGGGAACTATATTCAATTTCTTATAATAACATATAATGGAAAAGAATCTGAAAAGAAAAAAATAAATATATATTTATAAAACATACATATGTAACTGAATTGCTTTGCTGTATACCTGAAACTCACATTGTAAATCAACTACACATCAATAAAAAATAAAATATAATAAAACATATGAGGACTTATGCTTTCAGCTGTGCTAGAGTAACAGGGATTGGATTTATTCCCCTTCCTTAAACAACTAAAAAAGTGTATAAAACATATGAAAAAACATTTTTCTGATAGTAGACACTGTTCAGATAGTAGAAACTGACCCCTGAGAGAAGAAAAATAAGTAAGGGGAATGAATTTCCAGGTGCAGCAAAGGAAGGGAAATCCAAACAGAGTCTGATGGTCTTTCTGAATTGGGGAGACACAGCTGAGAATTCAAGAAGGCTACAGCCCCTCAGATTCACAAGGCAGAATACCTGAGAGATGAGAGCTGTACAGAGAGGAAGAGCTACAAAGAAAAAGAGTGTTGAAGACCCATGGAGGGTTCTCCATGATTGACTGCTGCTCAGTGCATGATGGGAGGAAACTGCCTGAGGCTGGAAAAAGACCAATAAGCAAAATGGACTGAACAGTCCCTGAGGCTCACCCAGGGCCGAGAGTGGTTCATGTTCCCACCAGCCAGAATGTCATAACACGCAGGGCATGGATAGAAATGCTCAGAGGGCACTGCTTAAAGTATGCCCTGGTCCCACCTAACAAAGCTTCAAAACAAGCCTCAAGAGGATTAAAGTAATTTAACTAAATCACAGAATAAAATTCAAGAATATTTAACGTTAAAATATCCAGCACCCAGAGCCTAGCATCTAGAGTCCAATAAAAAAAAATGACCAAGCATGTTAAGAAGCAGGAAACTATAACCCCAAAAGAAGCAAAATATCAGTCAATAGAAACTGACCCAGATGTGATTCAGATGATATCATTAGTAAACAAGGACATTAAAACATTCATTTAATTACACTTCATATATTTAAGAAGATAGAGGAAAACATGAGCATACTAAGGAGACACACAGAAGATGTTAAAAAAAAAAAACGGACCCAAATAGAACTACTAAAGATGAAAATTACAATGTCTGCAATAAGAAATACACTGGGTGAGAGATACAGCAGATTAAACATTGAGGAGTAAAATATTAATAAATTTGAATACATAACAGTAGATATCATCTAAAATAAAACAGAAAGAAAAATGAATGGGAGAAAAGCCAGCTGAGCATCAGCATGTGATGGAACAATTTCACACAGCCTAATGTATGTGTAATTGGAGTCTCTGAAGGAGACTAGGAGGAAGGAAAAAAATATTTGAAGAGATGATGACTGAAATTTTTCCAAATTTGAAGAAAAATATAAACTCATAGATCCAAGAATTACAGTGAATCCCAAGCACAGGAAACATGAAGAAAATGACATCACAGTAAGCAAAAATAGAGTTGTTTAGAATCAATGATAAAAGAGAAAAATCTTAAAAGCAGTCAGAGGGAAAAAGTACACATTACATACAGGGAAGCAAAGACAAGGATGACAGTAGCTTTCTCACCAGAAATCATATGTCAGGAGACCATGGAGACACATCTTTAAAACAGTGAAAGAGAGAGAGAGAAAAAAAAAAAAAAAACTCAAGCTAGAATTCTATACCCAGCAGAAATATCTTCCAATAAACAAAAGCTGACATACTAAAGTGGGAAGAGTTCATTCCTATCAGACCTGCACTACAAGAAACATTAAAGGAAGTCCTTTGGACAGAAGAAAACTGAGACTAGATGGAGATGTATAATACACAGTCACACAAAGGAAGCGCACTGGAAACGGTGTCTGTGTGAGTGAATGTGAAAGACTTACCCCCTTATTTTAAAAATACCTTTCAAAATTAAAGCAGAGGCTCTCCTCCTGCCATTCAAACTGTCCATTTTCTGGAGTGAAGCGTTCACAGGATTGGGACCCACTATATGAGACTCTTCCTGCTTCGGCCTCTAGCAAATGACTCAGGCTATTTACCTCCCTAGACCTCAGTTTCCCTCACTTGACAAATAGGGGATCCTATGTCCCAGCCTATTTTCCAGGGTGAGTGTGAAGATAAAATAAGCTAATGAACCACAAACTTTTTGTAAAATTAAAGCAGCCTAAAAACATGCCTGGTCTTCTTTTAATTTTGCAGCCCCTTCCAAGAAAACAGCTTCTCTTGGTGAGTCTGCCCAGCTGATGGTGACAGCTATTTCTGGGGTGGCAGATCTGTGTCTCCACTCTCTCTCAATGGAGACGTTTCCTCTATCACTTGGGGTAGGAGAGAACCCCTGGGAACACACCTTCCCTCGTTCTGGTCAAGCTCACCCACGAGTCCTGCCCAGTCCCCTCACAGAGAACAGCTGAGTCCCCGTGGATCTTGCTGGCCCTGTCTGGGGAGGAGTTTGGGTTCACAGAGTAAGACTGTTCCCTGCTGGCCACGGAGCAGAGTGGAGCCCCACTGGGAGTGGCAAGGGGCCAGGTCTTTCTGTCTGTGGACTCTTCCTGTTTGCTTAGGCTAAGGAGGAACTGAGGTGACCCAGGCAGGGGGCTGCACTCGTGGGCAAAGGGCCAGGCCCAAGTCTGAAGTTCAAGAGTGAAGAGTCAGGCTAGGATCTGCCTTGGGCTAAGAGATTTGCTCAGAATGCCATCCCTCCTGCTTTTGCTTCAACAGACATTTGCTGAGCACTCACCACATACCAGATTCATGGCCAGATGCAGTCTACATGCTGTTTAATTTCTTCACAAAAGGAGGGTTGTGAAGGTTGGTATTTACATCCCCATTTCACAGATAAGCAAACTAAGATTCAGTTTCCATAGCTGGTGGCACAGCTGAATCCAGCCCTTTCCTCCCACCTCAAGTCCAGAGCCCTTTCCAAAGCTCCGGGTCACCTTCCTGCATGACTCAGATGTTGGGGGATCACAGGGCCCAGGGGACTAAGAGGACTTCAGGAGAAGGTACAGGAGAGAAATGACAGCTATATTTATGGAAGGGCTGCTCTGTGCTGCCCACTGTGTCAAGGCTTGACAAGAAAGAGCTCATTTAGTCCTCACAGGAATTCTAAGAACTCAATACTAGTTTTCTCTCCATTTCACTTGCCCGGCTTGGAAGGGGTCAATGGGGCTTTGCAGGACATCCATTAATTTGTTCCAAAGAGGCCTTGGGTCTTAGGTTGGTTCTCCCAGGAGCGGACCTGGAGACAACACAGTTTACTTGGGAGGGGGTCCCAGGAAGCAGCAATGGGTAGGGGGAGTGAGATATTAAAATGTAGGAAACCATACACACACACACTCACACACACAGAGGAATATTACTTACCCATAAAAAGAATGAAATAATGCCATTTGCAGCAACATGGCTGGACCTAGAGATTATCACACTAAGTGAAGTAAGTCAAACAGAGAAAGACAAATATCATGAGATATCACTTACATGTGGAATCTAAAATATGACACAAATAAATTTATTTACAAAACAGAAACAGACTCACAGACATAGAAAACAAACTTATGATTGCTCAAGGGGAAGGCGGGGGACATTGGGATAAATTAGGAGCTTGGGATAAGCAGATACAAACCACTATGTATAAAATAGATTTTAAAAAGTGCCTTCTGTATAGCACAGGGAGCTATATTCAATAGTTTGTAATAACTTGTGATGGAAAAGAATCTGAAAAAGAATATAAATATGTATGTGTACAACTGAATCACTATGCTGTACTCCAGAAACTAACACAACATTGTAAATCAACAATACTTCAATAAAAAAAAAGAAAGAAAGAAAGTGTAGGAAACCGTAAAGGTATGGTAAGGAGAAGGCAACTGAGGTGGGCAACCATGCCTTCATCCCTCTGGGACCTTCGGAAACAGTGAAGGACAGCACTTCTCAAACTGGGGAGCACACAGATCTCCTGGGGTCCTGTTAAAATACAAATTCTGATGAAGAAGTTCAGGGTGGAGCCCAAGATTCTGCCTGACTCACAAGCTGCCAGTGATGTGGCCCCTGGTCCCTGGACCACACTTTGAATAGCAAGGGGTAGAGCACACACATCAGAATGACCCCCTACCAGAAGCCGAGAGCCCTAAGACACTTAACTGAGGGCTGCTGGGGTGGGGCATTAACTCCTCACAGGAATTAATGACTTTTGGCCGCCCTCACACCGTCCTCCGCATCCGCGCTCCCGCCCACGTCCGTGGGGGTGAAGCCTCATCTTGCCCGCATGTAGGTGCTGAGAGCCGCTGAGGCATCACGGGGCCGCTCCCTGCAGGGGATCTACGCTGCTCCTGAATCCAGCCCAGACCCCAGAATACCTGGAGGGGCTCCCCCCGACTCCCTCAGTCACTCTTGAGCTCCAGAATTGGGGGTCAGCTTTAAAAGACCCTCCACTGATGAGTAAGGGGCTTAGAAGGGACTCAGTCAGCGTCCCAGAACACAGTCCTGCTGGGCCCAGCCTCCTGCCACCCTGGGGACTGGGCACAGTGGCCCCTCCCCCAGCTCGGGGCTCCTGAGGAGGGTGGCAAGACATTTTCCTGGTGTGAGACCCGCTCAACGATCACCGAGCAGTCCCAAGACCCCGGGGGCGACTGCACAAACTCTCCCCAAAAGAGCGGGTTCAGGTGGCAGAACACCGCCTCTGTGGGCCCTGGGCGGTGGCCGGAGCCGGGCGGAGCCTGCAGCTAGGCGGAGCCTGCAGCTAGGCGGAGCCTGCAGCTAGGCGGAGCCTGCAGCTAGGCGGAGCCTGCAGCTAGGCGGAGCCTGCAGCTAGGCGGAGCCTGCAGCTAGGCGGAGCCTGCAGCTAGGCGGAGCCTGCAGGGGACCGAGGGGCTGGGACCCGCGCGGAACCTCCTAAGGCTCGGTGATGCGGCAGAAGCGGCCTCCTTCATTGCCCCCTCGCTCTCAAAAAATGACTCGGCTGCTTTTCTTCAGAAGGGCCCAGAAAGCCCCGGGTTCAAGCCTTCCCTCTGCCACTGAGCGCTGCTGTGAGGCCTCGGACAAGCTGCTTAACCTCTTACCTCTCAACTTCATCTGTACAACGGGGATACAGGTCCCCTGTCACAAGGTTGTAAGGGGGGCGCTTAGTGCAAAGCCTGCTTTGTGGGAAGCGTGCGGGGAACCCAAGCTGTCGTAGTTACCGTGGGAGAAGAGGATCCTCCTTCTCCTTCCCACCGCGTTTGCTTCTCAACTCGGAGAAGAGCGTTCTTTAGTAAAATGAGCTAATCTCCAGATTGCCAGCCTCATACAGCGGGACTTCTGCTCTGTTAGAGGGTCAATATCAACAAAAGAGCACGTGTTTGTCCTGTAAAATCTCCACCTCCCGCCCCGCGGGGTTGGGGAGGGAGGGTACCTAGTAAAGCTGCAGAGGCACGCAGAGATGCCGGAAAGGAGGCTGCATCCTGGAGCGGGGGGCTGGAGGTAAAGGGAGGAGAATGCCCATCTGAGGGGCCTCTGAGGGACCACAAAGGGAGTCAACAGCAAAAGCAGAGAAACACTGACCGCCCTCCCCCGGCTCTGTGAACACGTGACCCCTTGTGCCCATCAGCTGTGTTGCTTCACCCTAACTTGGGCGCCGGAGAAAACCCCAACTCCTCCACTTACATCTGTGCTGTCTTGAGTAAGGATCTTGGACTCTCTGTGTCTCAGTTTCCTTATCTGTAAAATGGGGTAATAAAAGTAGCTGCCTCCCAAGTCTGAAGAGAGATTAAGCAGGTTTGCACATGTAAAGTGCTTCCCACAGACCCTGGCATATAGAAGCTCCACACGTAAGCTCTGCTGCTCATTTTCCCTTGACAACCTTCAACACTCAGGATTATCTGGGTCCTTCTTGTATCTTAAATCCTTCTTTGCCAAAAGGGACCCACACCCAGGTGAGGGAGAGTCCAGAAAACAAGAAGTGTGATGGCTTAACACGCTTCCCCCCAGGACCTGTGATTTGCTGAGTGAGGTGACCCTTATCCCCATGTTTGCTTGCAAAGGGCTCCTCCAAAAGCAGAAACACAAGGTGGGAGAAAGGGCAGTCCAGCCAATGGAGTCGGGTCCCCTTTGGTGACCCCCCCACCCCCACTGTGGAATCTCACCAAAATGAGAGGGAAATGTTGGCACCCCTGTGACCACCCCCTCCTCCCACCCCCACCAACAAGGACCCATGACCAGTCCCAGATGGGAATAGCACACAGTGAAATCAGGATGCTGGTAGCGGAAACCAGCTCCTTGTAAAGCTCCTGGAGCAGGCTCGCTGTTTCCTCCAGATGCAGAAAGGAGTATGTAAAATGGCTAACTTGGGTCCCTGCAGAACTACCTGGTTCCACATTCAGCAGAGAAGAGAATCATAGAGGTTGCAGGGCAATACGCTCCCATGGCAGTTTATAGTCCTGATGGGTTACTGTGAACAGTCGCTGTTAAATCCTTTAATTCATCTCTGCATTCTGCCACATCCTTGCAATGCACGTCAGGTGGCCGACGAGTATTCTTATTTTTGCTTTGCTCATTTTTTTTTTTTAAGATTAGACTTCCAGTACAATTACCCCTCCTTTCCATTATCCCAAACTTCATTGCTTTGGATCTTTTATCTTAATTGCAATTTGTGGATTCACATCTTACTGGCTTCCAAAAGGGAATTGAGGTAGTTTATTTTCATACTAAAGGAACAATAAGACAAGCAATCATGAAGCAAAAGAGAAGAGGAAAATGTAGAAAAGAGAAAGGAGAAAAAAATGTACCAAGAACCCTTGGCTAAGGGAAGTTATAGTAATGAAACCCACACTTCTTTGCTGTCTGAAAAAAGGAGGAGCTTAGACACCATGTGTATTTCATTGAGTACAAGTTCATCATGGGGGAGAATAAACAAAAACCCAACTGATTCTTGGCTCTGAGCTTTGAGAAGATTTTGTCATGGGTCATGGGGGTTTTGATTCCGGGTCCTTGACTGATTAAAGGAGCAATATCTCAGATGTCATTCTCAAACAGAAAAGAGGTCCTTTTATTGAGAGTTTCTTACATCAGTTCTCAAAATAGGATGAGTGCATAATAAAGCAAGTTTCCTTAAAAGAATTTGTGAAGCTACCTTATAATAAATAAAGCCAAGAATGTAAATGTTTTACTTAAAAATATGTTTTTCATAATACTAATAATGTGATGAGTGCATATGAGTGGTGTAGGTAACCCCCAAAGCCTTACTAAGTTTCTTCCCAAGAGTGAAACTCGGAAGTGTTTACTCACAGTGGCAGCAAGATTAGCTCCCATAAAGGCAGCCTGAGTGAGTGGTTGCTGGGTTAGTTCCTGGGGCTGCCAGAGAGGAAGGGGGAGGAGTGGCAGGACAAAGACAGTGGGCACTGGGGTAGAGCAGGTGGAGAGAAAAAAAGTCCTGTGGGCGGAAGTGAAGAGATGGTCTGTGTGTACTTGGCAGTGGGGGCAGGGAGGTGGTAAATTAAAGGCTTTAAAACAGCACTGGGTGCAAGAAAGTTGGGAGGAGAGGAAAGGCGATATGAGGAGCATTAATGACGCGGGTATTTTGCTTGTTTGTTGTTATTGTTTTAAAGAGATGCAAATTAAAGATCGGAATCCCCAGGGGGATTTACTTGCCTTTTTGTTGCTGTTATCATTGATGACTTATGGCTATTTGGTGGGACTTCTTTGAAAGGGACTCATCTAGAACGGTGTTGTGCAAGAGAAATAAAATCAGAGCCACTAGGGAATTCAGAATTTTCTAGGAATAGCCACTTAAAGAGAAAAAGACAGGTACAAGTAATTTTAATCACATATGTTATTTAACACAATGTATCCAAATATTATTACAAAATGTAATCAATATTTTACAAGGTATTAGTGAAATATTTTACTTTCTCCTTTTCATATGGAGTCTTTGAAACCCAGTCTACTTAGAGCACATCTCAATTTGGATTCTACATCTCAGCTGCTCTAGTGTGGCCACATGTGGCTTTTGGTTCCCAAATGGGTCAGCATCAGCACAGATATAGAGGCTGGGCTGTGTAGTTCTGGGATTCCTAACAATAAAATAATAATAATAGCAATAATAATAATAGTCACTTCTTGAGCCTCTTAGATGTGACACATGCTATCTTTCTCATGCATCATCTCAAGTAATCCTTTTAACAACCCTATGTGGTACTGTTATTATCCCATTCTACAGATGCAGTAACAGAGCCTCAGAGAGGGTGAGTGATTTGCCCAAGGTCACACAGCTGGTAAACAGCAGAGCTGGGATTAGAAACTTAGTTGGCCTGACACTGGCCACTTTGCCTCATTTGCTCAGGGTCAGCAAAGAGGCCAGCCGGCAATCTTGGCTTCCCTAGCCCCTCTCTTAGGGCATGGGCATAAGGGTTGACTTTCTTTTTTGATTTAGTGGAGCTGCCACATTGACTGAAAAACAGACCGGAAGGAACATTAATTATACAGTTGGGCGTACTGTGTGACTGACTGAAACAGAGCTGTAACAAGATGCTCCGACTCTCATCAGCCAGAGGAAGCTGCAAATTCAAGGCCTGAGACCAGGTTCACACAATGTAATTGTTCTCAATGACACTTACTTAGCAAAGAGCTAGCGAGAGAATTGATTGTCATTAAAAACCGGACAAGAGCATCGATTGTCCCCGCAGTGATGATTTGAGGATTCTGACTTAGTGATGCCAAGAGCACTGGTGCAGAGACATTTGTGATGTGATTTCCCCCGTGGAAACGGGCTCTAGCATGGCCAGTCAGTGTAAAAGAAGCAAGAAACAGAGGCCTGGGCCAAGGGTGGGCTGTGCCCACGCCTCCATCCCATCCCTCACAGGCAGCAGGAGGGGACTGGCGGGGCTCGCTTGGGAGGTGGGAGCTCCCGCTGGCCTGGGAGGGGCCGTCCCTTCCCCTTTGTCCTCTTTGCCTGGATGCTCTAGGGGCCCTTTGAGATGTGACATTTCTGGGTCTGGGGCTCTGTGGGAGGAGGATGGTCCTTCACCTTGCTGGACACATGGGCAGTACCATCCAAAGATTGAGGACCTGGCCATGGATGTGGCCTGGTCAAGGCAAGCCAAGGCATCCTTTATTCACCCCTGAAGCCCCAGGCAGGTTGGTGAGTGAGGCCTCACCACCCTCTTCCCTGGGGAGCTGTCCTAGGAAGGAGGTGATACCATGTTCTCAAATGCTCCTGAATGCATTTCCATCTCCCCCTCCATCCTGCCACAGTTGGAGGAATACATGTAAGACTCTCCCGTAGAACATCTGGGCTAGGACCTCAGCAGCTTGTGTTCCTCCATCCATCCATCCAAGAAATGCTCACTGGGTAACCACTGTGTGCCAGATGCTCCAGCAGACCCTAGGGATAAGGACATGTTCAGGGCAAAAGCCTGTCCTTTAGGAGAACCTGATGCAGACAGACCAGGAAATCAGTAGCTACCAGGAAACACAGCAAGCATGCAATACAGGAACTTTAACGACAAATACCTTGTCTGCAGAGGCTGTGGAAGTTGAGGGAAGACAGGGGGCAAGAGCTTTGTGGGGTGAGAGGACATTCCAGAAAGGCAGAGAAGACAGTCTGTGCAAAGGGACAGGAGACACCAGGGGCATCCTGGAAACTGCAACTTCCCAAGCAGCCGCTGGCTCTCAGAGTGGCCATGGGAGAGGCGGGAGATCAGGCTGGGGGCCCGTGAGGGCCAGGTGAGAGGGCTCCCCTGCCATGCTAAGGAACCGGGACCTTAGCCAGGGCTTAGGGTGCGTGGGAGGACACTAGGAAGGTAAAGTGTCAGATGGTGATCAGAACGGTCACCCTGCCTGGAGTGCAGGGGACAGACAAGAGGGGCAGGACCGGAGAGGAGCCCTCTGCCTCCAGTTTCATTGCTGGACCTTCTTCTGTTTGACTGCTCCGCTCGGCTGGGCACCACAGCAGGGCTGACCCCGGGGACTACGTTTTCTGCCCTCAACTGTCTTCCCTTGGGGTTTATCCAATGGGAAGAAGTGACAGGTGATTGGAAAATAGGAGGAGGAAAGGGCATTTCTCGCCAAGCTTCTCTGTCCCAGGAGGTGTCTGGTCACAGCTTCAACTCCCATGGCTCTGCTCCTGTCAGACAGGCCTGTGCAGCTGTGTTTTCTAGGAACCTGGCCTCCCCTTCGGCTCCTCTCTGTTCAGAGGTGATGATAGTTCTCTGCTCCTGTGTTTGGTGCCTCAGCTCTTCCATCACCTGCACAGCCTGCTCCCCGAGCATCTCTGCCTGCCTGGTTGGGCTTGACTGACACAAGAGGAGAAAGGCGGGGCACCAATTATACATGTTCTCTCGCTACTAAGTCCAAAGAAATGATAACGGTATGAACTACCGCAGTGGGGACGGAACGCAGAGACATCTCAGAGGCTGAACTGATGCAGGCAGTGAGGGCTAAAAGAAATTGTGGACAACCTCAGGGTAATACAGTGGTCAGCAAACTTTTTCTGTAAAAGGCCAGGTAGTAAATATTTCAGATTTTTTAAGTCATTGGTCTCTGTCTCAAATACTCAATTTTTGCTGTTACTGTGTAAAAGCAGCCATAGACAATATATAAAAGAATCAGTGTGGCTGTGTCCCCCAAAGTTCCATGTATAAAAGTGGGGGAGACTGGAACTGGCCTGCGGGATGTAGGTTGCCAACTCCTGAGGTAAGGCCTGAGGTGGCTGCAAGGGCTGCAGTGATGTGAACAAAATAGGGAATCCAGGAAGGAGGACTGAGGTGGTACAGGAGTCAGGAAGAGAGTTGGGAGGTGGGTAACGATGAGGCCTGCATCAGTCAGGAATCGAGTTTGATTGCAAGTAACAGATCTGACATAACGATGATTTAAGCAAGACTGAGGTTTATTTTCTCTCATGGAAAGGAAGTCTGGAGGGTGGGAGTACAGGGCTGACATGGCAATTCCATGGTGCCAATGTGGTCCCAGGCTCCTTAGAACTTTCTTCTCCATCATCCTTAGCACCTGGTTTTCATTTTCAAGGTTATCTCAGAGTTGCCTCATGGTCATCAAATGGCCTCTGCTATCCAGCTATCACATTGGAATTCCAGCTTTCACAGTAGAATTTCACATTGTAGGAAGGAGGGTGGGGAGAGGGATCAGTAATGTCAAGAAATGTGTTAGTCCTCTTTCAAAGAGCTTCTTGGGAGCCCCACTCTTTAAAGTATTCTTTCCTTTACATCCCACTGGCATTTATCTGCAAGAGAATCTGGGGAGTACAGCTTTTCAGACGGGCACACTGCCATTCCCATTGAAATCAGGCTTCTGCTGGTGGATGGTGAAGGGTGATGGGACACTGGATGGGCAACTAGCTTTCCCTGTCAACAGTGCTGGTTTGGTTGTGTTGAGTTGGAGGTCCTTGTGGTCTGGCCATATGGTCTGGATCTTGGGCAAGGAGGTTGGGTCTAAGATATGATGTGGGAATCACCCTCAAATGGGTGGAGCCAAATGTGAAGATGGAAGCTCCCCGGGAAAGGGCTCAGCATTCCCTCTCTGGACCCCATCCAAGGAGATTTGGTGTAATGATACAGAGGTGGAAATTCTACCTTATTGTACTGTGACATCGCACTGGCTTGCAATCTTCCTACGGGCATGCAGGTGGTGTTAGTCATTCTGTATGCCCAGGGCCTGGCACGCATCTGACCCTACAGTCCCTGTGATTGTTGAATGACTAAATGAGTCATTTTTAGTTCATGCAGATTCCGGGAGATGGGAGGTCTTAGGAGACCCAGGGAAGAGAATTTTCAGGTGTAGATGGTGATCTAATTTTTCAGATCTAGGACCCAGAACGCACATCCCAATTTCTGGTCTGACAATGACACATCTGCTTTGGATCCTTGGTTACACTGACCACAGAACCACTTACCACAGATTCCCTCTATTTTTATTTCACAGCTTGGCTGAGGATGAATATTTGGCAGCTTTCTTGTGAAAAAGAGAGACCCAGCGTGGGCTCAGGAGCAAAGGAAAATCTGGGGAGATTGACATATCTTTGCCAACAATCTGTTTGGTTAAATAAGGACATCAAACAACTCCATCTATGATCACCATGATTTTATAGAAGATCTGATGCCTGCCTGCGTCCAAGGGGAAGTTTTCAGTGCTTCAGAGACATGGTGAGGGAACAATCTGACTTAGGTCTTAAAGGATGGTCAAGGATTTTTCAGGAGGAAGGAGGCAGCAAGCAGGGGGAGCATTCATTCCAGGAAGAGAGAAGAAGGTGAAAAAGTTTTGAGGCAGGAAAAGCCTGGGGAGTTTGGAGACGGGGGCTATCGAGGGTGGCCACAGTCCAGGTGGGTCGAGAGGCTCAAGATGAAGCTGGAAATTTGGGCCGGGGCTCTTTCAAAGGGTCGCCTTGTGGGATTTGGCCATTATCTTGCAGGCAATGCAGCCAGGGGTGAAGATTTTAAGTAGATGACACAATCAGAGGTAATCTGGAAAGATAATTCTCCTGGCTCTGTGGGGACCCTGTGGTCATGGGAGGCTCATGGTTACGGCCGACATCCAGATGAGAGGAAGTGGGGCTTGATGGGGGCAGAGGTGGTCATGAAGGTGGGGGACAAGGAACAACCAAAGGAGAGTTTGGTAGAGCTGACCAAATTTGGTGCTAGATTCCATGGGGGACCTGACAGAAAAGGAGGAATTCAGGATGACTTGGGGACTCTTAGAGAGGCTGGTTGGGGTGGAGAAGTTGGGTTCTTGATAGTTCCTGATAAACACTGAAGACCAAGCTCATCTACAGTGCATTTATGTTATTATTAAGTTATAAGTCCTTAGAAATACAAAATGACTTTGACCTTTGAAGTGTACAAAAGTTCACTCAGGCGTGAGTATGACATCCTTCTGAATTTTCTTAATTGGCACCTGACCTTTTCACTCTGAAGGGGTTAGTTATTGCCAATAAAGCTGAAAAGATATTGAGTTGTTTCCCACTAATAGGTCAGGATGGGTTAGATGAAAATTTCAGTCAAAAAGAAATGGTTACCTAGAAAGAATTACACACCCAGAAGTCATGGCTCTTGATTGTGTGACCACAGTTCCTGATCATCGGTGTGTGGTGGGCACGCATCTCTGAGGTCAGAGTGGAGTTTGCGGCCATGTCCACTGATGGGCAGGAGGCTGGACATAATGAACCTTCTTAGGTCTGTGGGTCCTTGTTCAGTGTGTAGGAGTTTCAGGGGAAAGACTAGATTGATAATCAACTGAATGCTTCATGCATCTTTCTGCATGTATTGTTCACCCGTAACGGTGGCAGGAGAGTTATTAACGTAAAACAAGAGCTGGCTGTGCTGCTTGGCCTCTCCAACCTTTGCTCTTACAGCCACCTTGAGAAGGGAGTGATGATGGCTAGGTGGCGGGGAGAGAAAGCAGAGAGAGGGCAGGGTTGGGGATGAATGCTGGTTTCTGAATCAAGAACTGGAAGCACTGGGTGGACGAGAAGGACACACCTGGCTATCACAGAGCTGGTAAGCAGGAGCGAGGATCAGTTCAGTAAGAAATCACGCTTCCACAGGAGGGATGGCCATGTCTGCAGACAGCAAACAGGCTCTCTCTAACTCCTCACTAGCTGACAGAGGTGGAAAGAGGAGGGATGAGAGAGAGGAAGACAGAGGCCGTGTTGATCTTCACAACCAGTATTTTCACATCTCGAAAAGATCACCTACAACTGAGAAGTTTGGGGAACAATACTGCAGCCACCAGTGAGACCCCCATTACTTGCTCCAGCTGGACTTTTGGAGGTGATCACACCGGAAGGTAGGACCCAGATTATTCCCCTGCATCCCCAGCGCCTATCAGGATTGGCACGTAGCAGTTGCTGAAAAACAAAAGTGGGTTGATTGTGACTGTGAAGGAGAGAATATTTTAACACTTCCTTCATCTATTTCTTCTTTAATTTCTTCTCTGTCCTTTCATGTTTGGGGTAGTCCTCTCAGACTACTGAAGTTCTGGACGCTTAAATAGATGTGCCGTGCCAGGAAGTGTTAAGTTTTTAAAAGTAAATAGGTGTGAGGAGTAACTAAACCCAACTTCTGAGTTGTTTTTTATTTTAAAGGAAGACCATTATTTTCGATGCATCTGACTGTATTTAGAGACTAACTGCATGCTCGGTGTGGCCATGCTCTAAACAGGCTTGCACATGGAGTGAAGAAATACCACTCAGCATTATGCTGAAACTTCTTGATTGTAAACAGAAGACGGTCTGCAAACTGTCGCTGCATAGTCTCAGGGCTATTCCTGGGCAGAATTCTTGGACGGATTATTACAAGAATGGTTTGTAAGCTCTTGGCAAGGAAGCCAGCTTGAGCTCCCTAAGATGTAGTAAGTGAATGGATGAATGAGGACATGGATGAGTAAATTGTGGCTGCTTTTTATATGAGGAATATGTTCCTTAAAACCTCATATAATTTTATATATGCATGACTCAAGACTAATTCCCCCATAGAAATAAAGTAGGATTTACATTATCTCAAGTTTTGTACATTAAGTTAAACTTTATTCTTTCCAATTGCCTTATTTCAAATTTGCATAATTCATATTGGCATAGAGTATGACTTAATTTCCTTTTTTATAAAGGAAGACTGGACTTACACCTGGAGATCAAGGATATTCTTGACAAACTTTTGATTGCGTGGAGAAATGTAGGCTTCATGTATCTTCATAAAGCCAGATGCACACATAACTTGTTGAACTTGCCCTCTAAGGGGGCTGACTGAGATGAAAGTTGGCCTACAAAGGTGTCCCCAGAACCATGCCACATGGCTCCAGCTTTGTCCTAATCAACATACGAAAGACATTTTCAAATTTGTGATCCAATGATACCTAGAGGGAAAGCAAATGTTTTGGATGACAAAGTCAGGACCCTCATAACCCAACCCCACTGCTAATCTCAACTAGCCTTGACCAGTGGACCAAGTCTAAGGAGGTGGAATTTAACAGCGATAAGTATGAAGTCCTGCACTTTGATCTAAGATGAGTATCTGGAGAAGAACGCCAGCAGCTGGGACTTAGCTGTTTTAGTTACTAGCAAGTTCAATGTGAATCAGTGATGTGATACAATTTCTGAAAAAAAACAATTTAGAATTTAGTCTTCGGTTACATTAATAGAAACAGAAGATCCAGAATGAAGGAAGTGATGGTTTTTCACCATCCAACTGTACTTTGAGTTCTGTGCTCAGTTCTGATCACAGACTGGAACGTGTCCAGAAGAGGAAAGGAATAGACAGAACTTGAATATTTATTCTGGAAAAGACTTAGGGAAGAAATTATTGTTGTTTTTCAAACATATAAATGGTTGCCATGTGCAAGATGATTTAGGTTACATCTTTTCAGCCTTCCAGAAAAATCTTAGGAACTTTGACCAAAAATTTAAGGGAATGGGCTTTGTCTCAATGTAAGGACAATTAGAGCATCTGAAGATGAGAGCACCGTCTGGGGTCAGCTGATGTGTTTGGTCATCCTGGCACCATTTAGTGGCTAATCAGGAGCCTTGCTAGAAAACAGACTCTGGATCTAATTTCCTTCTCCTGGGAACTCCTGAAGAGTCAGTCACAGATGATTCAGAAAAGAGAAAATAAATGGCCAGTAAATTATGGGAAATCATGTAGCTTTGCTAGCAGGTAAATGGAAACTCAAAACAGTCATAAAATCTCAATTTTAAAAAACACCAATAAAACACTACTTTTGTCTGGTAGCACAAATTAAAGAGAAAAAGAAATTCCAACACTGGTAAGGGTGCAGTGAAATCAGGGTTTCCATTCATTGCCCTTGGCACTGATGCCTTTTGGAAAGCCCGTACAAAAAGAGCTGTAACACTGATAATACTTTTGTTCCAACAGGCTACCAACCAAAGGGCAAGTTGAAAATATGCAAGTGGCCATATGCCTGAAGATGTTCATTGTGGTATCACTAGGAATAGAGAGAAACTGTAAGCAATTTAAACAATGAAAAGAAGGTAACAGTTGTAGATGACATGCCACCCACTCAATAGAATGTTATGATACAAAAGGCACATGAAAAAATGCTCAGTATCACTAATTATAAGAGAAATGCAAATCAGAACTACAATGACGTATCACCTCATACTGGTCAGAATGGCCATCATTCAAAAGTCCACCAATGATAGATGCTGGAGAGGGTGTGGAGAAAAGGAAACCCTCCTACACTGTTGGTGGTAATGTAGTTTGGTGCAGCCATTATGGAAAACAGTATGGAGATTCCTTAAGAAATTAAAAATGAACTTACCATATGGTCCAGCAATTCCACTCCTGAGCATATATCCAAAGGGAATGCTATTTCAAAAAGATACATGCACCCCAATGTTCATAGCAGCACTATATACAATAGCCAAGACATGGAAACAACCTAAGTGTCCATCGACAGATGACTGGATAAAGTTGTGGTATATATATAATGGAATACTACTCAGCCATAAAAAAGAATAAGATAATGCCATTTGCAGCAACGTGGATAGACCTAGAGATCATCATTTTAAGTGAAGTAAGCCAGAAAGAGAAAGAAAAATACCATATGATATCACTTATATGTGGAATCTAAAAAAAGACACAAAACTTATTTATAAAACAGAAACAGACTCACAAACATAGAAAACAAACTTATGGTTACTGGGGGGGAATGGGGTGGGAAGGGATAAATTGGGAGTTTGAGATTTGTAGGTACAAACTACTATATATAAAATAGACAAACAACAAGTTTATACTATATAGCATAGGGAATTATACTCAATACCTTGAAGTAACCTATAATGACAAAGAATATGAAAAAGAATATATACATGTATGTGTATGAAACATTACGTTGTACACCAGAAATTGACACAACATTGTAAACTGGCTACACTTAAAAAAGAAATGAGAAAAAAGAAAAAAAAAGAACATTATGTATTATTTTAAAAGATGATCATTTTCACTATGGCTATGGGGAAAATGCACAGGACATTATGTTAAGTGTGCACATGTGGGGAATTGCCAGCTATGAAATTCTACAGATGTGGTGATTATAATTATATACCAAATAGATGAATATGACAAAAGACAAGGAAATTTTCCTCTTGAGTCCAGGTCTGCCACTAGCCAGCTGTGTCAACTCAGGCACATCCCTTAACTGACCCAGTGCTTCAGCTTCTGGGTCAGTAAAATAGGGAGTTTGGACTCAATGGTCTCTAATGTCCCCTCCAGTTTTACGATGTGCAGAGAATGGTCCATTCCATTTATTGAAGAAACTGTATCCCAGTGGGGTTAAAACATCAGCCGCTGGCTTGTTTTCAGACTTCTCTCATCATACTCCTCTTCTTCTATAGTATATATTTTCAGAAATCAGTTCTGAGATGAGTAACAGATGAGGAAAAAATAGAACTTCTGGATCCTTCTGAAATAAACTGCTGCCTTTTGAAAGAGATTTAGCCATATGCCCCATAAGTACTTTACTATGGAGTAACATAAAGCATTAGGATACTTTATCTCAAAATGCCCAAGAATGATTTCAATTCAAGAGACTACTGTCATCTAAGTTACCTAAATATTAGTATTACCTAAAGCACTGCTCCCAGAAGGTTTATTCACACAAAACAAAGGGAAGAGGTGGACATTTAATAAACTGATTTATTCACTTATATTTGAGTCTTTTAAAAAGTTGTCCTTACTAAATCCCCGAACCCCCACCCGGTTCTGTATCCCAATGTTTAAAAAATGGTCAAACTTACTTTCATATTTGTGCCCACGTAGGACCATTTGATTCCTGGGGGATCTGAGAAGCAGGGTGACAGACCTGTGCTTTCAGGTGATAAACAAAAGCCTCCTAGCTATGCCAGACCCCCTCTGAAATTGCCCTCCTCTGTTCAGAACTTTCTAGAAGGATGGTAATTCCTTAGCTCAGAACTCTTCCTTTCATCAGGGAAAGCAGTCAACAGGAGAGGAAAAACTGGCCAGGGGCAGCCACTCTGCTCCCCTTCAGTCATCCCACCTCATTCAGGGCGGCGTCAACACTAAATGCACTTCGTGGTCCCCGAGGTACCTGGTGCGGGAGTTTCACTGCTCTGAGGATTCAAACAACTTTGAAGACAGTGTTATCTGATTGTTCACCCATTTTCAGTTGTCCAGGAAGAATGTTTATAAAGCAGGGATGAGCCACACCTGGATTAGCTAAGACTTAAAGGACAGCTTGCATGTCACTTGTATATGCAGATGAGGCATCCATCCAGCAGATAATTATGTCTTCAAGGCAGAGTCCAGAATCTTGTAGTTTGCTCAAAGGAAACACAGAACATGAGATATACAGTTCCCCAACCAAATGCATGACACAGAATCGCAAATGCTACTATTAAAACTGTGGTGGGAATGAAAGTCACTTACGAGTGTGAGCTTTATTCATACTTTGGATTTCTTCTTTCTTTGCACTCACACCAAGCTGTTTTTAATAAACTGAAGACACCGGTCATTCCTTTGTTTCCTTCTTTTCAGGGGAGGAACTGAAGAGTGAATTGGAGAGGAAGGCACAGTGTGGCCCCGTTTTGATGAGGGCAGAGGACACAGACGGGGATGCAGGTGAATACACAAAAAGGAAGCAAAGCCACCTGAACACACCTGGAAGCAGCTTAGAGACACACCTGTGTGCTGTCCTTTCAGATCAGTCACCTGACGATACTCTGAACTTATTTCAACAAGATCACCACTGCTTAACCCTTGGGAAGTTCTGCTCCAGGAAGCCTGGCCCCCACCCCTCTGGGGTGCCGTCTAAACACCTAACCGTATGCCTGTCCCAGCAACTCAGGGCCCCTCTTCTATTAGCTTTCAAGTCCCTTCCAGACTAATTCCACTTGTCACTGTGGCCCAGCAGTCCCTGGGATAGTGTTGGTGCTCAATGAATGCTGCTTAAATTAGAAAAGAACAAAAATAATGTGCAACACCTAACACGATTATTTTGACCCTGGTGGTAGTTTTTTTCTATTGTCATGCAGTGTGATTTCAAGTCTATCTTTTTCACCTGCCTCCTTTCCCACTTATACCATCTTGTAGCCCAGAGGCCCCTCCACCCCGCAGCCCCATTAGGTAACAAACACTTCAGGTAACAACTACCAGACTCCCCCCCCTCTTCTGTGGGCCAATCAATGCCCCCTCGAGGTCAGATCAGAATTTTGGAGGTGTTATCATCATGACGGAATTCCCTCAGATACTCTGATACTCAAGCTACCTGGGTGTCTCGTCTTCAGACACCTTAAGCATCACTTACGGAATATGTCTGATGCAGGTTTTTTACGGTGGCCACACCCTGTATTTGGTGTTAAGTATTACTCAAATTGGTCAATTACCCGATTCATCAGATTTGACCCCAATGACTTTCTGCTCTTCCTCCCCATCAATTCTCCCTCCAGCGTTGAAGTGCTGTCATCGAGGAGGGCACACGGCAGCTTTGAAGGTGATTCCAACAGTGGAAATGGACATGGTGGCAGTGCTGGCAAACACCTTAGATCTGGGGGTGACCACCTTGAGAAGCCTTGTTGGCAATCCATTCTGATAGACGCACTCGAAGTGACCTTACAGTAACACTGTGACCACAGGAGGCACAGCCTGGGCACCTAGAAGACACCAGTGAGTGTGGGGCCCAGCAGAAAGGAAGCGGTGGAGGCCAGCTCTGCCGGGGTCACTGTGGCTGCTCTGAGAGCTACAGATCCACACAGCACACTGGCAACTGTCACAGAAGGAACAAGCACTCGGAAAGAACATCCTTTCCATTCCTCCAGCATGGTGGCTGGTACCCTGTGCCTATCACTTGGCCCAACCACTCTTCTCCGCTCCAACTCCTCCTTGGTCCTTAGGGCATGCGTGGTACTTTGAGGGATGATGGATTAAATCCTGGAAGGCCAAAGCCTCAGGGTTAGGAAAGTCATCATAAGAAGCCCTCAGGACCTGGGATAGGCTGGCAGGCCCCCGCCCCAGTGTATAATTTCAGTGTATTTGTCATCTTCCAAATGAAAGGCACAATCGGTTTTAACCACAAGCTCTAAGGTTCGTGGCGGGAGGCTTACTGTCTAGCAATTCTTTAGATCCAAGCTGGAATTCTGAGAGCCACAGGGGAGCCCAGCCTTGGGCTGTGAATCTGTGTATTTGCAAAAGGTGTGTAATTTTTTTACTGAAAATGAAGCACGCCTGAGGATGGGGGCAGTCAGCGCAGTGGAGATTCAGACACCGGGCCGTAAAAAACGGAGCACACACCCTAGTGCAGGTAGGAAATATAAATGATTTTACTGCTCAGCATTTGCACATGGAGACGCAGTGCACACAATACGACATGGCATTTTTCTTCAATTGATGCAACTCAGTAATTTTTATTGCAACTGGAAGACAATACATCACAGAAACTTTATGGTAGGTCTGGGGGAAAGTGTTATTTACAATAAATGATGAATAGTTTGTCTTTGGCAATATGATTACATATGGAGAATGCGAAATGCAAGTATGGGTGCCTCCGAAGCAACGCCACCAGGTCCCTAAAGTTCGGCTGATCGTGCCAGCTCCCACACTGCTCCTCTAGGTAACACAAATGCGACTGAACGTCACCTCCTTTCTCATGGTTCTCCCTTTCTATTCATGATATTGGCAGTTTCATACAGAAAGATACAGAAAAAAAATTGGCTTTCGAAAACTTATGACTCTAGTAAATGAATTTGGCCATGGAGGTCTATTGGCCAGAGGTCCGATGACCCCAAGTCTTGAGAGTAAACCTCTTGTCTTCTGATTGCTTGATCACTGTTATTTATTTACTTATTTTTTCTGTAAAACAAAAACAAAACTCAGAAATGTTACAGAATCAGAGTATAAAAAATAAAATGTACAAGTGTATAATGCTTCCCAGACACACACGGACACTTGTTTCCTCCACATTGTCACCATGGCAGTGTAAGTAGTGAGTGTGAATGACAGCAGGAAACTGGTTACTGAATCAGCTGTGAGCTTCGATGGCTCAACACACAATGCTGAATGTTTAAATAACTGAAATTGTGCTAAGAGTTTCATCTAAAAAAAGGGAGGGGTTGGGAACTCAGGCCACAGTCATGAAAGGATGAAAGACAATTTCTAGGTGTGAGAGGTTCCCCATATCGAAGTCTTTGAGAATCCAATATGGAATAGTAATCCTTTGCAAAAAGTAGGGAAGGCTGTTCTCAACTTTTTGCAAGTGAAAGACAGTGGCAAACACTGTTGTATAGATTCCAAATAAATAGTCTTGATTTCAACGCTAACAAAACGAACAGGAAGGGTACTTGTGAGCGTATCACAGTTGAGTCAGAAGTGATCTTTCACCCAGGTCTGATTTCAAAGTAGGACAGACAGCAAAATGCAGCACCATAGACATACTGGTTTCGGCCGTGGAAAGATGGATCGTTTTAAAAATCGGATTTTCCTTCCTAAATTTTTGGTCAGTGAAGCTAGCACTTGTTTGCTGAACTGTGGAAGAATTGCAAGGTCACACGCATTATTCATGATGAAGCAACGGAGCTGATGCGTCTGTGCTTAATTCAGGAATAAGCAGTGGGAGTGGGGCGGGGGCAGAGAGAGAACAAGAGTTCACCAGCGTCACCAGTGTTCTCTCAAAGGAAGAAGGGTCAACAGATGAATTCACAAAGGCAGGCGGGTCTATACAGAACACTGAATGCCATGTGTAAATCCTCATGGGACTCCAGATACAGGACCGCCACACAACGTATATACGTTGATTTACACATTTCGTTACAAATAAAAAGGAAAAAAAAAAAGACACCATTACAACTTTGTAACTGTGTTGACTGCGATATAGACCAAAGTTCCGAGTTTTGGCAGGGAACTAAAAAGAGGGTTACCACTTAGGTTATATAGCAAAAGTGTTGATGTATATTATATATAGTAGTATAAATAATAAAAAAGTATTATTTAAATTAGATCACAGTGCTGCATTATGTGCATAACAGTGTTTGATATAGTATTGGAGCTGGGACCTACAACACTAAGGATGTAACTGTCAACACTGGTAAGTCACGATCAAGAGGGGACATGGGGTTCAAACGTGTTCTTTTGGTGGCAAGAAAGAGAGAGAAAAAAATCCTGAAGTTGAAAGAAAAATACTCCTCTACAGAAACACAAAAGATAAAACTGCAACATCTGGGCAGCTGTGATCCACCAGAAAGAAACGAGTCCCAACCTGAATCAAGGTGAAAGGGCAAGAGAAGTCACATTACATCGAATTCAATCCCATATGGAAAACCCTCCCATGGAGGTCACTGGTACAGAACTCTGATTCCTTCTCCAAGAGCCCTCTGACGAGAGAGGCAGAGGGCCCACACACGTGGGGTGGGGTAACTGGACTGGGGAGTCAGCAGCACTGGGTGCAGAGCAGTCTTGCTGTGTCCCAGGACTGAGCCGGGCACAAAAGCCATCCAAACTGTTGAAGCCTGAAGTTGTCTCCTAGGCAGGACGGCCATCCAGTGCAGTGACCTCCTCCAGAATACCCCGTGGTACTCACTGCCACGCCCAGCAAGGGCCGGCCAGGCCGAGTGCCTCTACAAGACAAAAGTCAGCTCTTGGGAAAAGCTTCCAACACATCCCTTCTTAAACACTCAGCACCAAGACCAAAACCTGCCACTGTGGTCTTGGCTGTGGTTTCTCAAACCGTCTACCTGTGGGTTGGGTTCATTTGACTTTCAGATAGACAGTTCTACCAAAGAACTCTTGAACGGAGAGTGGTCAGAGAGGGGCAAGGGAAGTAGGAGCTTATGAGTTATATTATAAGGCTGGGAAAAGTCTATGATGCAAACCCCTTCCACGAAGTACTAGGTAAAGACAACAGACAATTGTAGTAGCATAAAAATAACTGTCTATGCGCACATCATTTAAGAATAAAGAGCCAGTCTCTTTCTCTTAAATGTGTCCGAGGACCAACAGCAAGTAACTGTGGATGTCACGGTGCAGATGTGTTCACGGTTGTTTCCCAAAGCATCTTCAAATATTGCTATAGTTCCCCATTTCCCCCTCCCCCCCGCCCCATGTGAGTATGTGAGACACTGGAATGACACACGAAATGCCACTTCTCCCAGCAGGAGAAACGAAAGCAAAAACACCACCACACCCCTTGAACGGTGCTCAGGCGACTTTGTCAGACTAATGAATACATAGGCTAGTTCGAAAGCTAAAAGAACACCTGACGTTTGGGAAGGAGTTCCAAGACTAAAGTGAATTACACTTGAGCAAAATATTCTTTCACAAATAGGCTTGTGCTTAAATTCTCTACTGCTCTTGGAGGAAGGGGTGAGAGGGTGCCCCTTGCCCCGTGGCTTGGCAAGGACATGGGCAACCTCATTCTGCAATGAATTCACTACAAACGGCCACATACACATCAATACTTTTTTTTTTCTCAACAATCAAAATACAAAGTTAAACACAATTGAGCCATTGTTTTGGTTATGCATAATGTGTATGCCTCCAAAAACAGAAGAAAAATAGAAAAAAGTACCCTCACTAAAGTTTCCCCTACGTCTCCCAGTGGCTCCTAAGAAGGGACTGAGGGACACTCAGGAAAATAACACTTAGAAAGCTGCCCGATGAGGTATTTATGCAAAAAGAGTGGTTCTGGAGTTAAGAACACACTTTTATAAGATATTTATCTATTTCTCAAAGAGATCAGAAAAGTAAATCACACACATTGCATTTTATTATTTTCTAAAAGAGGCCTTTGCTCCTTTAGAAAAAGGAAATGAGGGGAGACAGCCCACTGTGGGGGGTTTTAATCGGAAGAACCCCCCCGGCCAGAAACCGTCCTGGACGTTGACCTCTGCCTTTGCGGAGGGAAGTCTGAATTTGATCTTAGGGGTGGAGTGAGGGCGGGGGATGGAGGTGGGCAGGGTCAGGTGACAACACAAATCAAAGTGTCGCTTAGGTTCCACAGCTGTGGATGGCTTTTGGGGTGTCAGATGTTTGGGGAGACGGAGGGAACAGAGCACTTCAAAAAGACATCCTTATTCCCAGCCACACCCTGCACAGATACGCTGGAGGTCTTCAGGCTCTGGCCTGCGTGTGGGTGCAGATTTTCTTTCAGGTTCTCTCATCAGCAACCCAGAGGAAGAGAATGCACCAGGTAATTCCCACTGTCCTGGCTGATGGAGCTTCAGATCGTGCCTGGTGCTGGCAGGGGGCACCCCAGCGCCCCACACTGCCCCATTTTTAAAATCACCATCACCCCACTTCCCTTCCTTTCCCTCAACATCAGATCCTGAGCCACTGTAGTGGGTGCTCTTGTTTGTGTTCTAAATTTCCCTTCCATGTGGGTGGAAGATCAAATTCTTTTAGAGGCTTCTCTGGATCTCCCCAAATAGCTTCTCTTAGGCAAAGATAACAAGAGTTTCTGGTCTGCGTGACATCATCTGGTTGTCTAAATTCAGCTCTCACAACCTAGGTGGGCTTCATTCCAGGATGGTTCGTGTACCGAGGTGGTAGAGATGGCTGGCCCCTCCTTCCCACCGTGAGATGAAGTCACGGGACAGGGTCGGGGGCGGGTCCTCCCAACACCCATTCACTTCGTCCTTCCGTGTACCCTAACTCACACCCTCATCCAATAAGGCCCATTCGTGTGTTTCCCCTTCTCCTGGCGAATTTGCATAATTATTCACTGCCTTTTTCCTAGAACCAAATCACGGTCATGGTTTTCTCAAGTCAGCGTCCCATAATTCTCTTGATTCTATCATACACACTCACTACTAAGTTTGCCCTCAAATTATTGCGTCATGGTAAACATGTACAGACAGAGAGAAAGGACACACGTTTCAACAGAGAATCAGAGGGGGTCGGGGGCTGAAGTGCAGACAAGGCAGTACAGAGATCCACCATCCAGGCCCTACCAGAACATGAAGATATTTTTATATTGCAGAGTAAGTTCCCCAACAGTCAATTTGTCCCTGAAGAAGGTTAAACCTTAAACACCTGCTTCAAAAAACCAAAACAAAATAATCAGAAAAAGGAAAAAAAGTAAAAACAACAAAAAAAGAAAACTAGAGGAAAGAAAAAAAAAAAGGAAAAAGAAGAAAACCAAAAGAACCTCTAAGCCTAAGGGCTTAAAAATTAGAGGCATAGCCTTTTCTCTATTTTCTATATTTATATGAAAATAATTCATGCTTCATGCTAAATACATTATTTACCTTACAAGAACTTCGTTACTTTTGAATAAAAAAAAGTTTGTGTTTTGTGAATTTTTTTCTTTTTTTTTTCTTCTTTTTTCAAAGGAATTCCATGCATTGTGGATCAGAAATTTCTGCTGGCTACACTGACTGAGTGTGGAAATCACTGGATTTTTGCAAAGATGAATCCTGACATTAATTAATTGCAAACTCCATTTTGAGGGCAGTATAGGAGTTTTTTCTTTTTCTTTTTTTTTTTTTTGCCATGTTTTCACTTTAGTTTGTCCATCAATGTGCCTTTCATCTTTAAAAAATACACCACAATACTAATGGAAGGTTCTGTAGCTTTTAGTTTTGTTTTGTTTTCACTTGGATCAAATGGTTTTGACAGACAGAAAAAGATTTGTACCATTATTTCCTTCCTTAACAGCTACTGTAATTTCTTGGATTTGCTTTTCACTTGGGCAGTTAAGAAGACAGAGCTTGTTTTTTTTGCATCAGTTTTTTCTCTTTTGCTCTTGTGTATCTGTGTGTGTGTGTGTGTGTGTGTTGTGTTGGTGTGCATGTGTGTGTGTGCAGGACCAACCTTCAGGCTTATGGCTTGTGGAACATTCTCATTTACTATAGATCAGAATTCAATGATTAGCAACATCACTACAAACTGACCCATGTGCTTCTCATGAGTCATCGACACCTGCTGTACAGGAATGGCCCAGTGTCCACCTGGTAAGATGCTACTAGGCTTCACAGTTAAGAAGCACAGAGGACTGGTGACCACCCTGCCCCTCCTAGGGAAACCCAGGGTCCCTCCCCCTCAGTTGCCTTATGTGCATTCACTCGGCAGATCTAACTGGGTAGATATCCTGACTTTTAAAACCTAAAGGTTGGGCCTGATGGATGGTTACTTTGCACACGTGCCTTCTAGGTGCCAGATGTGTATCCCTGTGGCCTTTTCGTTGCCATCCCTGCGGATTCAGCCACGGGTTTCTGACAAGCTGGAGGAAGCAATGGTAATTTTGGCTTTTTCATTTTGTCTTCAGATAATGAAAAGCTTTTGTAAAACAGCTGAGTGTCAATATGAGTTCTATGGCTTCAATCTCCTTTAAACATAAAATTCTTAAGGGTCCAAAACAAAGGAGGGGGGCAAATTAAAAAAAAAAAAAGGAAAGAAAAGAAAGAAAACCAAACCAAAAAAGAAAAGAGAAGAAAAAAATAATAAATTGCTGATATTGCCACAAATCATTAGAAATCTCCTGACATGCTGAAACCAAATGGCCGTAAGTTCAAAACAAATCAGTGACTTGTTTTTAATTTTTTGTGGTTTCCTTTTGCTCTTTCTGCCCCTTTGCCGTCCGATTGGTGATGTTATTCAAACAGGACCGAATCCCCGCCAAGTGCAGGAGGGACCCTGCCGCCTCTTTCATCTCCTCGTCATCGCTCTCGGGGGGCTTTTCTGTGCGTCTCTTTTTGAGGGGCAGCGTGTCGCTGGGGACCTTCCTGGCCTTGGCGAAGTGCTGGCGCTTCTTGTGCTGGGACGCATAGCCGCTGTCCCCCAGAGCATCCTTGGCCTCCTTTGGGCTACGTTTCCTGTCATCCTCCTCCGTCTCGCTGTGGCTCTCGTGGCTCTGGAAGCTGCCCTCGCTGCCCTCCTGGCTCCCCTTGGCGGCAAACTCGTAGTGGTCGTCGGCCGAGGAGGAGGAGACGGAGTCGCTGGCAGGCGAGGTGCTCCTGGCATTGGAGGATTTGGCACTGCTGTAGTTGTGATCCTCCTTGGGGTCTCCGCTGACCACCGGGGAGCCACAAGATGGCTCGCTCTCAGTCCGCATCCGGCAGCTGGTGAGGCCGTTCCTGCGGGACAGGGACAGCGGGGAGGGACGGGAGACAAGAGAGGACAAGGATTAACCTCCCTGTGGTGAGGCACCGGCAGCCCCCTGTGTTCTCACGGCAGATGCTCTGACGTCCAATCCAGCGACCTGCCAACAGGTGGCTCCGCTTTGAAGACAGGGTCCTAAATCCTGACATCTCCGTCTTCCCTGCTTATCTCCCATCATTGACATTTTCACTCAGTTTGTGCAGCTGAGACGTCAAAACAACACTCTTTTGAAGTGACAGCAGTGGAAGCGCAATCTCTTCTATTAAACCATAAAAATCAAGTTGTGCTTGGTTTCACATACCCAACAACACTGTGGAGGAGACACCACCGGATGATGCTGGCTGGGCACTTCACAGAAAAAAGCCCACTCTTCCAAAGCTGCTCCAGTAGGAGTCTTTTGTCGGGAGACTAAATCTAGTGTTTAGCAAAAAGAGATGCCTGCCGTGTGGTGACAGCTATTCACTCATGCCTTCCCTCCCTCACTCATTCACTCTACAAGTGTTCAGTAACACCTAATATAAACGCACGGCCTTAGGGAGGGTCCTGGGGGAGGTATCCGAGGTAGAATCAGACCCAGACATTGTCACAAAGATGCTTAAAGATGAATGGAGAAGCAAGTCATGGTTAGATCTCAGACGAGACAGCAATAAGCTACCATCTCCTAAACTTACCACCTGCCAGGCATCCTGCTACGTCTGTACAGATGACTGCATTTTACTCTGTCAAGTGGATATTAGCGTTCTTATTTTATAGATCCCAGAAGTGAGGTCTGGAGAAGTTTGCTAATTTACTTAAAGCCACATAGCTAACGAGTAGCAGCAGAACTGGGATGGGAACCAAAGCCTGATGCTCAAGCTTGAGCAATTTATAACATCATGAGACCGACCCTCACTCTCACCCGACTGCTCTATAACTAAGTCACCTGCTTATACATTCCCATCAGGTCCCGACAGCACCCATCACACCTCTGATTATTTTATCATGTTCCTATGTCTGGGCAGTGAACAGACCTCCTTTGTGCTTCCTTACTGGCAAAGAGGGGATAGTCCCTTCACCCGTTTCACGGGTTTGTGGGGCTGAGGATGCGAGCAAATGCCCGCCGGAGCGTGGACCAGCGTCTGGCCAAGCAGCGAGGTAGAGCGCACAGTCTGCGTGTGAATAGGCCCCAGTCCTGCCTGGCGGCTGCAACACTGATGCTGTCTGGCATACACAGCAGGTGTTCAGGAGAGGTGGTGATGGGAGATGAATACTCACACGAGGGAAGGATTTCTTATAGCTGGAGGGGGCGCAAGGAGGTTTGCGGAAGACCTAGCCTCTGACCTGGGATGTGAGGGCTGGAGGTTTTGAGCAGGGAGGAGAGATATTTCACTGCACCACGCTGGCCTTATTTCCATAGGCATATCCACCAGTGATACATTTCCAGATCCTGGGAACATGAGCACGCTTTTCCCTCCCACACACCCCTCCATTCCCTCTGTAGACAGCACTGCCCACCACCATTACGCACCGCGTGATGACCTGTTCCATGTCTGTGGTTCCCATTAGGGCATTAGCCCCACAAGGCAGTCCCCAGTCACTGATCGGTCCCTCAGTGGTTAGCGCGGTGCCAGGCAGAGTGGACCCCCAACGGATAAGATGGAGCAAGCACTGGAGCAGATGCAATTGTGCCGCAGAGAGTAGGAAGTTTGGGACATACCTTCCCGGACCCTCCCTGAGGATACAGCCCCAGCAGAAAGACCACGGGGTTGGGCCCTCCAATGAGATTCAGCCTCGAGCCCTCCCCCTTTCTCCCTGGCACTCCTGTGGGCCCTGAGACTCCATGAGATCCTGGTTGCAGCCCACAGAGGGGAAAAGGTGAGGAGAATCCTTGGTGTACATGGTGCAGAAGCGGGTGGGCCAGGGGGGTCTCCCTCCCTTTTGGAGCTCCATGCCATGGTGCTCTGCTAAATTTAAGCTGGTGATGAGGAGCCTCCTCCTGTTAACGTACACCGACAAAATGCACAAGGGCCATCATCAAAATTCCATCTTTACTAGATGCTTCCAGACCATCATGCTACCTCCGACAAGTGCAGTATGTGCCCTGGTCCGATCAAGTCCTAGCAGGCTTGTGAGGGGTTTCTGCACTCGTTCTGAGCCTGGTGATCCTGGGTGGGCACCCCTCCCCACAATCCTTATAGAAAGGGCCTGGCTTTCAAGACAGACGGACTTTTGGGGTTCACACCCCAGTGTGGTTTATTAGCGAGAGCTTCAGCGGGCTCCCCATCTACCTCACAGGGCTGTGTGATGATAAAATGGAAGGTTCAAGCACAGAGCGCGGCTCGTGGGGATGCTGGAGAACTCTGACTCGGCCTGCCCCCTCACTGTCCCGCGGCTGCTCCCCGCTGCCCGGACACGCCTGCCCCGAGCAGCCTCGCCTTCTCCCTCTGCCAGGTCAGGAGGCAGATGGAAACGCAGCAGAAGCAAGAGGGAAGAGGCCCAGCGACAAGCTGGCGAGGGAAAGGTGACTGCGAGGTGTCACCGAACACGAAACTGGGTAAATGTCATGAATTGTCCTGGTAGCTGAAGAGTCATGAAAGCAAATAAAAACCAAAGTCTCGCACGATGCTTCTCGCGATCGTTGTCACCGCAGGTGACCACCGTGAAATCCCCACGTAATCAGTCTACCGAACTAGCCTCATGTTCAAGGTGGAACCAACTAGGCCTGGGTGCCTCCCCTGGGCTGCGAGTGGCTTTTAGAAAAATCAGTTCGGTTCTGAATCCTTACTTTCTCACAACGTGGGTCTGATGAGTCACTTCACTACCACAGTTAAGCAGAATATGACACCACTCTCTGAATGTGGAGGGAGAGAATTCTGGGAGCAAAAGAGTAACAAAGAGGCAAGTGTTGCAAAAAAGCTCACTCTTAGTGGATCCAGGTACTTAATGGCGTTCATTGTGCTGCTCTTTCCTTTCCCACATGTTAAAAACATTTTTTTTAGGAGTTTGGGGTGCAGGGTGGAGGAGTGGGAGGAATACACCAGAAAGGAAGCAATGGTACAACAGTTCAGATCCATGCTATTACGAGAGGAAAGGTTCTGAGCCTGGCAACTTCTCTTCCCAGGATATAAGCAAGCGTGGGAGAGGTACTGAAGACACACTGGAATCACACTGAGACTTTTCTCTTAACGACATCACAGGAATTGAAGGAGAAGAGAAAAGCAAGTCACTTCCAAAGCCCATGAATTCAATGTTGTGTAGCGCAGGGTCTCTGGGGCCACCCGGAAGCATGCTGCTCGCCAACTGGGATTCCATAACCCACACCCTGCAACCCTGGCCTCGCTCAACCATCTCACAGACAACCGACAGAATAAACTCAGGGAAGCCCGTGAGCTGTCCCCGCTAGTTCTCAAAGACGGCTCAACCAGAAATTTGAACCGTCTCCCTGTCCTCCCCAGGAAGGAAGTTTCCTGTGATGAAGACAGGGCACCAGCACGCCGCTGACACTATTTCTGGATGAAAACAGGTACACGGACATAACTTCTGGGAGTTAGAAATAAAATATAAATGCATCTCTCTCTCACTTGATAAAATAAATTTTCCCTGAGATTTTAGCATTGGCCTGTCATCCATAAATCACATACAAACTCAGCAGAAAGAGACAAGCTCCTTGAATGATTAAGCACCCGATGTGATGTTGTTCATGGTGGTGCATGATGGCTACGCTGACTTGGTGTCAAACACCTCCCCGCTGCAGGGGTTGTCATTCCAGGGAGCCAAATATTTAAAAGAAGAAATCAGGCATCCTGAACATACTGGAAGATGAATCTCTAACCACTTCCTCAAAAATCATTCATTCGAATGAACACACAATACATCCGAAATGCCTGCAGTTCTTCAGTTTTAGTTAGAGACTGAAATTACTCACAATGATCATGTTGGCATAAATTAAAGCCACTTGATATCACTAGGTCTCAACAGAACCAGGCGTTATTAACCTCAAATAAAAGCCTGGTATTCATTCTCTCGTCACTTCGATGGGAAATACTGAACATAAAAGGTGAGTGATCACATTAGCTCAGGCCGAGAATGAGCAATGCTTGCAACTAACCAGTTAAGGTATAGCTTCTGATTAGACATGGCCATTGTGCCTTTTTCTCTCCGGGTTTATTATTTGCTGACACATCAGCATGTGTCACCTCCACCCTTCACCCATGCACTAGGGCTCTCTCTGGAGCTGATGGCTTTAAACCCAAAGGCTGGCATTTAGGGCGAAGTTGTCCTTCTTAGGGATGTACCAGAGAACTCTGGTCTTTCGCCAAGTGTGAAAAGAAGCAGGTGGAATTAGTGAGACTGTAGAAGCAGCGTTCAAGCTGAAGCTAGTACAGTGCTTTTGTCTAAAACTGACTGTAGGTAGAAAGACACAGAGGCCACGAGATGAGCAGAGGCCTCTGCTGCCAGCCGGTGGCAGAGAAGACATCTGGAAGGCATTCTTCCAACTGTCATACAAAAGAGCCTGGATAAGTACAGCAACACATTTTTAAGTCATTGCTGGGTTCCCTGGAAAATGAGGGGAATCTTGGAGAGCCACATAAATGCACATGTACGAGAAGAACTTCACACAAAGATGGAAAATTAAAAAGTAAAGAGACAAAATCTGAAATGTGACCAGTGGGCAACCCAGAAAGGCAGGGTTTTTGGGGCACAAATGCCTCCTCTAGCGCTGGGACAAGAGCCCCAGCTTAGGGTGAAGGTGGAGGGAAGGGCAAGAGAACTGATTTTGACAGCTCCTCGGCTACTGTGGCCCCTTGAGGGGGCTAAAGTGGCCTCAAATGCTTTGGTCCCCAGGCTCCCAGCAGAAGTTTTAAAAAGCAAATCCTCTCTTGAAGAAAGAAACCCACATTTTAGCCATCAGGAGTCCCACATACTAAGTTTAATGAAATATTCAAGCAGAAGCTCGTAACCTAAAATCACCCAACAGGCCACTAGGAACATATACATGTAAATGTGCCACGTAAAGAGCCAGGACCCTTGAAGGACACCCTCAATGAGATCGCAGGGAAAAGTAACCGCTCCTCACAGGCAGACCTTGGGGTTAAGAGCCAGCCTTAATCTCAGATCCAGAGGGAGCTGGAGACAGGAAAAACCTCCCGTGAGACTTTTTAACCATGCGCCTGTAGTCTGGTGGGTATGAGTTCAGAATTCTGCTGTGCGGACCAAAAGACCTCAAGCTAAATTTAAAGCGCCCAGTGTTGCCCACTAGAAGAACATCCTTTAAACCCAGGCCACAAAAAATTCCCACGGATAAGATTTTAAGAAAGGTTCACAATGAAAAAAAAAATTAAACATAAGAGAAATAAGCCACCGTAAGCAAGAGACCACAGAAAAATGAATTATAGAATCAGAGTGGCCAAGCCTGCAAATATTGTGATATAATGAGGTACAGAATGTAAAGTATGTATAAAAGCAGAAAAGAGGGAAGGGGTGAATATCAGAAAGGGAAGACCAGATTACTAAAACAGAGCAGACAGATGTTGGAATGCATCAAATAGAATTTCCAGAGCTGAAAAAGATAATCCCTGAAATTAAAAAAATCAATGCAACTGAAAGAGAAAAAGTCAAAAAAAAAATTAGGGAACTGGAAGATGGATCTAAAGATATGATAGAAAATGCAGCAGAGAGAGACAGAGATGGAAAATACGGAAGAAAGACTAGGCAGTATGGAGCATAGTAAGAAGATAAATCCAACAGGAGTTTGAGGGTGAAAGGAAAAATGGAGACGGTCCAATACTGGAAAAGAAAACAGCTGAGGATTTTCTAGTTTTGGTGAAAGGTACCAACCTTCAGATTCAGAAAGCCAACAACTCCCATGGAAGAGAAATAAAAAGGAACGTGTATCTTAGAAACACCATAGTCAGACTGTAGTCATTACGCTCACACACACACACACACAGAGAAAGAGAAAGATTTAGAAATAGAAGAAAACATCACCTAAAGAGGAGAAGTGATTAAAATAAAACCAGAGACACAGATGAAAGTGGAACAATATTCTCAAAGTGAGAGAGAAATAGTAACTGTCGAAGTACAACTGTAAAGCCAGTAACCATCTTTTAAGAATGAAGACAAAATAAATATATTTTCAGGCAAAAAGTCAGGGTTTTAACTAAAAGCAGATACTCACTATAGGAACGTCTTAAGAATAATGTTTCAGGAAAAAAGAAAATGGTCCAAGAAGAAAGGTCTGACATGCAAGAAGAAAAGATAAGCAAAGAAAAGGTAATCGAGTAGTGACTGGACAACACAATACAGCTGCCCCTTGGTGTCTGCAGGGGACAAAAGTTCCAGGACACCCACAGATTGCAGCAGTTGCAGATACTCAAGTCCCTTATACAGAGTGACACAGTATTTGCTTATAACCTATGCATATCCTCCCATACACTTTAAATCATCTTTAGGTTACTTCTAATACCTAATACAATGTAAATGCTATGTAAATAGTTGCCAGTGTGCATGGCAAATAGTTTTGATTTTGGGAACTTTCTGGAATTCGTTCCCTCCACCCCGAGTATTTTCTATCAGCAGTTGTTTGAATCCATGGATGCAGAATCCACTGACGTGGAGGGCCGACTGTAGTAACAACTGACATTATGTTTTGCTTTTGTTTTTTATTAGTGGAGGTACTGGGGATTGAACCCAGGACCTCGTGCATGCTAAGCACGTGCTCTACCACCGAGTTACACCCTCCCCCCAAAAACTGACTTTAAAAAGAAGCTGAAATAGAGCTGAAGTCCCAGGCAAATGTAGTGTATCATTTGGGAGGTAGACAGAACGGAAGTTAAATCATTCCAGGGGTCTCGTATTGATCAGAAGGTTAAAGATACTGATTAACTTTAAGCATTTTAAAATATTCACGTCAAAAGTTCTAAGGTCAGCACTAAAAGAAGAGAAAAACGTATATAACTTCTAAACCCTCAGAAGGAGAAAAAGGAATGAGGAGTGGAAGAATCGTGATCAATTTAAAACAATGTTAGAGAGGAATCTGGAAAAAGGAGGAAAAACAAATGTAAAACTAAGATGGTAGAAATAAATCTAAATATGTCATCGAAAATGGGCTAAAAATCTTCATTAAAAGTAAAGATCATTAAAAAAGGTTCAAAAAAACCATATGCTGTTTACAACGGGCAAAACTAAAATGTAAAGACTAAGAAAGGTTAAAAGTAAAAGGAGGAAAAAACATATTGTGCCATGCTGGTGTAGCTATATTAAAACCAGATAAGATGGATTTTTAGGGCAAAAAGCATTACTACTGATAAAGAGAGTCATTAAACATTCATAAAGGTTCAATCCACCAGGAAGGTCTCTAAACATGGAGACCTCCAATAAGATATTTCCAAAATATATACACCCCAAATTGGAAGAGCTACAAGGAGAAATGGTCAAATCCGTATCTCCCTCCCATCCTCACCCCCTCCCCACACATATACACACAGACATGATTAGTATGTAGAAGATTTGATCTAGTGGACATATATAGAACATGTGCTCATAATGGAGAAGGCATATTATTTTGAAGCATATACAAAACATATATAAAAACTGACATACACTACTAGACCATACAGCAAGTCTCTGTAAATTTCAAAGAAGCAGTGTCCCACAGATCAATTCTCTGACCACAACGCATTGTAATTAGTCATCAATGCTGGAGAGGTAACTGAAAACAAAAATAAGAAATAACCACCTCCATGTGGGTTTGAAAATTTAAAAACACACTTCTAAAAACAAAGAAGGAATCAAAATGGAAATTAGAAAATACTTTGAACTTGTAACAATAATGAAAATAAAAGGCATCAAAACTTAAGAAGCAACTAAGCAGTAGTTTGAAGAAAATTATAACCTTAAACTTTGATATAAAAAGAAGAAAAGTTTAAAATAAAAGTATCCAATCCACCACAACAAAAAAGACTAAACCCAAAGGAAGAAAGGAAATTATAAATAGCAGAAACAGATGAAATAAAGACCAGATACAAAATAGAGGTAATTTTAAAAAAAAGCTCTGAAGTTGATTCTTTGAGAGAAAAAAACACTATGGCAAGGTTAAGTAAAAAGATGATAAAATAAAACAGTAAAAAATAAAATAAACTAAAATAAATAAAAATAATAAAATAAAAAAGGGATGTAACTACAAAAGACATTTAAAGGGTTTACAGATGTATTGTAAACAACTTTATGCCAGTGTATTTGAAAAGAGGTGAAACGGAATATTCCTACATTTACCAAAATGAATTTTAAAAGATATAAAAAATAAGTTATACTATAATCATTAAAGAAATTAGATCAATAGTTAAAAATCATCCCACAAAGAAAACACCAGCCCCAGAGTGTTTTGCAAGCAAGTTGCATCAGACATTAAGCAATAGTTAATTCCAATCTTACACCAACTCAGAGAATTAAGAGTGAATACCCTTTAACTCATTATATGAAAATAATGTAATCTTGACAATAAAACTAGATAAAGATAGCACTAGAGAAACATGGACATGGACAAAGATGCAAAATTCATACATAAAATATTAGCATACCAATTTTAGCAATATGTAAAAAATATAATGCATCATGAATATATTCAGAAGTGCAAGTTTTATTCAAAATTGGGACTTTATAGTGTAATTCATCACACTACGATAAAGAAAGAAAAAATTTATAGTTATCCTAAATGATGTAAACATTAATGAAATTCAATAACCACTTATGATAAATTATCATAGCAAGCCAAAAATAGAAGCAATTTTTTGTTATGCTAAAGTACATTTTCTAAAAAAGCTATAATAAACATTCTGTCAGCTGTTCATCAATACATAGCTCCCTTTAAAATAAGAAACTAATATAAAGATGTCTATTACCATTACTTTTACTCAGAGATTCTAACTGAAACAGGACAGGCAAAATAAAAGACATAAGAATTAGAAAGAAAAAATAAAACCCACCATTATTTACAGAAGATATAATTTTATATACAGAAAAATCTACAAATAAATTATTAAAATTACTAAGGCAGTTTATTTAGCAAGGTTGCTAGAAAAAAATCAATACACAAATAATTAACTCCAGATAGATTATTGATTTAAATGAGAAAGGAAAACCTTTCAGAATCTTTTAGAAAAAAACAACAGAAGATCTTATCTTGGAGTAGGGACTTTTTAAAGACACCAAATTTCATTACAAAATTATTAATAAGCATAAAAATTAAGAGCCTGTGTTCGCCAAATGACCCTATTATGGACAGTGAAATGACCATCCACAAACTTAGGAAAGTTATTAGCAACACACATAGTCAATAAAGGATTAATATCCAGAATATACAAAGAACTCCTATAAAGATAAGAAAACGAGAAACAGTAAGAAAAATGAGGAAAATGTTGAACAGGCAACCCATCAAAGAGCACATTCAAACAGCCAATTAAATATATGAAAAACTGTGCAACATCTTTAGTAACAAGGGAAATGGAAATTAAAGTGCAATGAGATACCATTACACAGTAATTAATTTGGTTGAAATTGCAAAGTATGATAATTCTAAATGGTGAAGATGGAGAGGAATGGAACTATCACACTCTGCTGATAGGGGTGTACCTGGATATAAGCCCTTCAGAAAAGAACTTGTCATCACCTGGTAAAGTGATCAGGTATATACCCTACAAATCAACAATTCCTACACCTGGACAACCATCTTAAGTGAAACCAGAGACATGTACAGGAATTCCCATAGCAGCTCTGTTTGTCATGGTGAAGAATTATAAACAATTCAAATGTCTTTAAAAAAAAAGTGGTATAGTCACACACACACACACACACACACACACACACACACACACAGAGGAATATTATACAGCCACGAAAACGATTCAGCTACAGCCAGATGCAACAAACCAAATAAACTTAATAATGAATAAAAAGAACAAGTCAAAAAGAAGATATACAGTATCATTCCAGTTCTATAAAACTCAAAACCAAGCAAAAACTAGATACACTGTTTATGGATATCAAAAATACTTTTAAAAACACAGGAATAGCAAATATCACATTTGAGATTGTGGTTATCATTCAGATAGCAGGTCCAGGGGCCAGGATGGAGCACAATTTTCTTCCATGAGCTACAAATTGTCCCCTTAAATTACTGAGATAAATATGACTCCCTCCCTGCATTAGATCGAAGAACCCAGTAGGAATGACCCCAAAACTCTCCTCCATGAATAGTTTTGCATTTGGCACCAGTCCAGCATCAACAGGAGGTCAGAGGAGTTTTAGATATAATAGGAAAAGTCACCAGGACTTTCAAAGGCATTAACCATTGCCATTGATTTGAAATACGAGGAGCAACCCCAGAATGCTGATCAAATTTCACACAGCAGATTTGCTGGTCATTGTTTAGGTTTCTGGACCAGAAGGCCAGAAGTCAAGACAAAAAGCCAAGCAGGCAGCACAGTGGGAGCTCAGTGCATCCCCTGTCCTCCTGGTATTGTTTTTCCCTTTTTCCTTTAATCTCCCCTTTTAGTATTTCCTTCCCTCTCTCCCACCACACAGCAGGACTTAATACTGAGTTTCACAATTCCCTTCAAAGACATGATTTCAGAAGACAAAAGCTGACAGGTACTTAGTTTTTCTAAAAACAAAATGAAATACAATACTAAAAAAAAAAAATCAGTGGCAAACTTTCCTTCAAGTTGTATAATCAGGCCACACCTTATTTTAAAATCAAATGGTGTCAGCTTCCTAAACTGTTACAGACATCTCCAGCGGGAAGAAAGACGACGACCAGGAGCAGATCTCAGGCTGATAGATGGGTGGCTCTATTTTGACAAGACCTAAAGTATTAATGTTTTGTATCACAACTGAACCGCTAATTCCTGACATGCTTCCTGTTGCACAAACTGCAGCTTTCACTGGAGGCCCTTAGAGCTCCAAATACAATTAAGCCACCTGAGGTGGTGATCCGGTGGAACTCTCATATAACTTTATAGCATCTATGGTTGGACGACTGCCATTGCTCCTCAAAACCATGGCTCTGTCCCAAATGTGCACTGTCCTCAAGGTGGCACAGGAGCTCAATCTGAGCCTTTTTTGGGGTTTGGGACTGAGCTTCAGGTGCTCAGAAGCGGGGCTTGGGAAGCTCTTTGGAGGGCAGGCTGGATGAATCCATGAGGCTGTTCATATTACTCACTTCACTTTTTTTCTACTTTAAAAAATTATGAAAAAATACACCAACATAAAAAACTTACCATCTTAACCTTTTTTTAAAGCATATAGTTCAGTGGTATTAAATACATTCACAACGTTGTGCAACCATCACCACCACGCGTCTCCAAAACTCTTCATCTTGTAAAACTGTAACTCTGTACCCATTCAAGAGTAACTGCCCACTGCTCTCCCCAGTCACTGGCTACCACCATTCTACGTTCTGTCTCTATGAATCCGACTACCCTAGGTACCTCATATAAGTGGAATAATATGGTGTATTGTAATAATATGTACGTTTCCTTCTGTGTCTGGCTTATTTCACTTAACATCAATGTCCTCAAGGTTCATCCATATTGTATTTCCTTTCATTTTAAGGCTGAATTTTCCACTGTGTGTATATACACCACATTTTCTTGTTCGTTCATCTGCTGATGTACTCTTGGGTTGCTTAACATGTTCTAGCTATTGTGAATAATGCTGCTATGAACATGTATGTACAAACATCTCTTTGAGAACCCGCTTTCAACTCTTTTGGGTATCTACCTAGAGGCGAAATTGCTGGATCATACGGTAGTTCTATTTTTACGTTTTTGAGGAGCCTCCAGACTGTTTCCCACAGTGGCTGTACCATTTTATAGTCCCACCAACAGGGCTGAAGGGTTCCAATCTTTCCACATCCTTGTTGACACTTGGTATTTTGTTCTTTTGATAGTGCCATCCTAACGGGGTGAAGTGCTAGCTCACTGTAGTTTTGATTTGCATTTCCCTAACAATTAGTGATGTTGTGCCTCCTTCTATGTTCTCACTGACCATTTGTATGTCTTCTTTGAAGAAAAGTATGTTCAAGTCCTTTCCCATGTATGAATCTGGTCATTTGGTTTTTTTCTAATTATTTATCAAACACCTGTCCAATGCGTACTGTGTGCCAGGCATGTAACTGTGTGTTACTCCTAATAACTCATGAGGCAGGTGCTGGTTTTCTCGTGAGAAGCCCAGACACAGCTGCCCAGGGTCACATGGCTACACGCTCTGGACACAGGAAACTTGGTTCCCAAGTTCATGCCTGTAATTTCTGGGCTCTGTTGCCACAGAAAAGACAGCCCTCCCACCAGTTCTATCTCAATTCTCTGGTAAGTCCTGGAATTTAATTCTTCTCAGTGACCTGAATGGTCACTTGAGGTCAAAAGATTTACAAGCAAAGGTGGCTCAGACCCAGGACAATTGTGATGGCCCCTACCTGGGAGGCAGCCCATAATTCTAATAACGTAAGAAATCTGGTGCTCCTATTTCCCAAGAGGGCCAGAATCAGTTCTTTTAAGGCCGTGATTGTTTGTCCCATTCAGTGTGTTCTCTGCAAGGACTTTCACTGGAGAAGCAGCAGAAGACATGGGCATAAAACTTTAAGATGTGGGAGCAGTTATTTGGAGGATAATGTGTCTTGAGGACTCTACGCCCAGGCAAATTTGAAAATAAGCAGGATTCCAACGTCTAAGGATGGGCTGATCCCTGAGGTTATTGAGTAAAAAGTCAACACTGTAAAGTCAATTATACTATTGACAGATACTCTTACAAGGAGATTTCACATCATAATTACATGCAAGGGAACCCAGCAAATACAAGCTGTGTAATGATCAGCTAATAAAAGTAACACTTCATCTATGTCAATAACAGTTTCAGAGTTAAGACAAACAAATATGGCCTTTGCCACTCAGTGGAGGAAAAAAAATCCCTGAAAGACAAATATTTTCACTTAAGGAGAAACTGCTTAGACTCACAGGAAAAACCTGCCACACGAAGCAGAGTAGGAAACTGGTCTTCGGGGGTGCTAATGACATTCTGGCCCTCCTTCCAGCCCCCGCTGAAGTGACGGGGGCAGCAACCCCCGTAAACACATGAGCACCCCCAGGGGCCCTTGGTTACTGCCACGTGGTCCGGCAGATGACATCTTCTGTTGTGCTGTTCTCTGCCGGACTGTTTTCCCTTAAACCTCAGCCAAATGTAAAAAATTTTCAATTACAATGAATGTGAAAGAGCAAAACAAGATCCCCCCCACCGCCCCCAACATTTCTGAATGGGTTTTACACAATATCCTGCAAATATCCACTATGTTTATATTCATTCTTTCTGAAAAGTGTCTCACTGCCTCCTATTTGCCAGGCATCTGGGCCAGAAAGAGGGCAAAAGTACTAAGAGCAAGGGTCCCTGACCTTACAGAGCCTGCAACCCTCCTCCTCCCCCGAACATCTCTTAAACCAAGGTGGAAGATGCAGAATTGGTATCTGGATAATGGACTGTGAAGGCGCGATGGTTCTCTTTACCGGTTATCTCTATTTATGCAAATGGTGAATTGTCCAGTTTCTGCAAAACATGACTTGTCCAGTTTCTGCAAACCATGGTCGTACATTTTACTGAAATGATTCTGCAGAAAATTCCTGTGAGGTTCAGGAAGATCACTCTGATGATGTGTGCTTTTGAGTGAACAGTGAGAAAGTTGTGCCCTCAAGAAGCTACAGTCACTCAGCCCCAACACATCCTTCCCTAGTGTTTCATATGCTGGGGCGGCTGGGCTGACCTGGGCGAGCCACATTTCTGCTGCATGCCCGGCCCTGCCATCGCGAGACTGGGAGTGGGTGGAGGGATGTGCTCCTTCCTGTGTGCTTCCTGGTCCAGTATCACCCCAGCATCGCCTCTTCCCCTCTGCAGGGGCAGCTCCTTCCTGTAGCAGCTGCTGAATCAAGTTTGAGACTCTTCCAACACTTGGAGAACCAACTTCTTCATGTTCCCTCTCAGGCACTGGCACCAGCAGGAGACTTCTCCTCTGAGATCCCTCTCGTCCTTCCACAGCCCTCTCCTCTGAGCTCAGAGGCTCCGGCCCCAGCTGAGTGGTGCCTCCAAGGAGGTCAGGACCCCCGCCCCAGCCCCTCCTCTGAGGTATGAGGTCCAGCTTCGAGGGGTGATCATTTCAACCCCTTCCCTTTGTCCCTTGCCCAAGAGGATGTACAGTTGTTCCCTCCGTGATACCCTGAGCTCTCTATCCTCCTTCCAGTTGCCCAGTTAATAACTTTCTACCTGGTTAACGGTTCTTTACGTTGAAGTCTCTGTTTGAGTACCTAATGTGGCTTTTGTTTCCTGGATGGACCTGACTGATACACAGGACTATCCCCAAAATCCATCTGTGGTCTTTTACTAAGGAAGGAGCCAAAGTGAGGTGCTGGCTGGACTGGATGAGCGGCAAGTCTTTGACCAGAAACAAGACTTCATTGTTTTGCTGCAGTGCTATGTGATCTTCTAACCAGAACACAACTAATAAAAAAAAAAAAATTTAAATAATGCCTCTAGAGGGTACTCGTCAGTAAAATTTGTGATAATATATGCCATGAGGTTAATAATTAAAATTAGGGGGCAGCTCCCACTGAAGGCCAACCAGCTCTCAGGCCTCCCTTCTCTCTTCCCTTCTATGGGCATGGCTTGGAGCCACATGGAGAGCTATGTTCAAAGGCACTGAAAGGATGCTTGAGACCACAAACTGTAAGTCTATACTTAGACTCTGCTCATGAAAGTAGACCGTTACTCCATGAGAACACAGTCTATGGTCTCTGAGTCTTCTCAACCAAAAAGGTAACCAAAAAGGAGGTTAGGTAGAAAGCATTCTAATAAAGAATGGAAAACAGAATCTGTCTCTCTCATAATGTGAGGCTAAGGCATGGATCTTCTGGCTTCATGGCATATCATTTATGAACTCAAGAATTACTCATCTCAGGATTACCAAGAAAGATACAGAAGTACAAGGAAGACCCTTCCTATATATTTTGGGAAAGTATCACCATGTCCAGTTCACAGAAGTGACAACTGGTTTTACCATTCTATTACTATTCTAATTCCTTTTGACTTCTCTCCTTAGCAGGTTCCAAACGCCAGCATCTGCCCTGGAGATTAAGGATGCCCATCCTGGCAAAAGCAGTTGGTTTGCTGGGAGGGTTCAAAGTCACAAGTGAGTGAAGAAACTCCACATGGTTGATTCACAGCAGGGAGCTCGACCTGGCATCTCCCTCAGGTCCCAGCTAACAGACTCACTGGGACAGTTTCCTTGGGACATCAAACACTTTGAAAGCAAAATGGCCTTTAGGTGAGAACTTGATCCAAAAGTGCAGGAAAGGAGCGAGGAGATGATGCTATGAAGGGATGCAGCTCAGCATGGCAGCCTCTTCTAAGCAAGCAGCTGGGACCCAGGACTGTGCAATATGCAACAAGGCACCAGCCAAGTGAGTGCAATCGGCCCCTGTCCTCAGCAAGCAAACCATGGAGGACAGAGGGGGACACTGACCAAAGGGCCACAATCAAAGTATGGGGCTAATGTGTTCCAAGAAAAGAGAAATTCGTCTGATGCTGGCTCAGAGGCCTATTCAGAAAGGCTTTGTGAAGGAATCATTTTTGTGATGGGCCACGAGGGATGTGCTGCCTTACATGTGGAGGCTGCGGGAAATCCACACAGAGGAAACTGGGGGAATGAGACGGGCAAACACTGGACATATTTGGAGGACAAATGTGGTTCGAGGAGATGGGAGGACTGGGGGGATGTCAGGGTGATGCGGTGGGAGTCATGAGGGATGCTTCTGCGGACAGCTGGAGAGGTGCATTTTGGGAAGTCAGTCTGGCGATGGTTGATGGGTGGGTGGGATGGGCAGAGGAGCAGCAAGGAAAATGGGAGGAAGGCGTTCACACTGGCGCATGTGAGGTTTCCAGGCGAGTGACGGACGTGACCTGGGGCTGGCAGTGAAGGTGAGAAGGATGGAGGGAAGAAATTTCCCAGGGAAGAGTTCACTTGGTTTGGCAACTGACTCAGTTCTCAGAAGCAGGGGACTGATGTCATCTGGTATCTACATACCACTGACCAAAGTACTTCTCACACCTGATTTGTATATGTGCTTTTCATGGCAACCCTCCCGGAAGGCAGAGCAGTTTCATGGATGAAGGAACTGAGGCTCAGAAAGAGCAGACATCCACCCAAAGTCAATGGGCTCGGAAGTGACAGGGCTGAGTCCAGAGGTAGACCAGTTAGCCTAGAATCTAATGCCTACCTTGCCCAACACTTCCTCTTCCCACCTTGCTCCATCTTCTTAGAATACAGCCACTTAATTTCATTTGTCTTCATCTCATCATCCGCAGAGACCAGGATAATTTGATGGCCCAAGAAGGAGAAGCTGGCGCTTGGATTGGGGGGGTCATTGTAACTTTTCTGAACACCTGAACTATTTCTGTCTTCACAGCTTAGAGGCTGGTCTTTGCCATCCCCTCAACTGGCCCCGTGGGACACGCGGCGCCCTTCCCCCCGCTCAGGTGGGCTGTGCCCAGCAAGATCCTCCCTTACCTCCCGGCTGCTGTCATTCCAATGGGAGTGATGGGCAAGGGCCGGACTCCAGGAAACAGGCCTCGGCTCAGAACCCGCGCTCCATTTTGTATCACTCCTGGAGGAACTGGAAAAGCAAAAAGGAAAAAGATACCACATGTGAATTCAATTGTGAATATTCCTGCTCTGAGTCCAGAGAGAGAGAGCAGAGGGAAGGCAACAGTCACAGGCAGAGAGAGAAAAGAAACACACACACACACAGAGGGAGAAAGAGACAGAAAAAAGGTACCCACAGAGCGAGACGGAAAGATAGAAAGACACCATCGCTCAAGAAAGCGATTCAGTCAGCCAAGTCAGACCAATCGCTTACAGTCAAATTATTGATGCCTTGGTTAAAAAAAATGTGGCTTCAAACATTATTTTCTTACATTTATTAAATCTAAGCTTTTATCTCTAGTCAGACCCTAACAAGATCTCAAGAACCTGACACCATCTGACAGCAGATGAGCAAACAAAAACATCTCCTCATGTGGCTCAGGTCATGGTCAGAAGTGGAGAACATCTTTCTACGTGTCCTTAATCCAACAAGGGAAAAAGCCAGAAGGATAGCAGGGCCGAATTTACAAGCTACTCGGCGCTTCAACTCTCATACCTCATCTCACAACCGTCTTGGCCGCCAGAGGAAAGGCCCCTCCTGTGTTGTTGGGGGTGAAGGGTTGTCAGTGGCGGGGCTCTGGCTTCCGCCTTGGGATCGCACAGCCCACTCCTCCTAACCTGAAGCTCCTCCCAAGCAAATCTCCCGAGAGCTCACCCGGCATCCCATGGCCTCCTAAACACACTCATCCCTGGATTAATCCTAAGCCAACGTTTCCTCCAGTGATCATCAGATACTGCTCATGTTACATACAAACTCATGGTGGCCTCACACCAATCGGAGGGTTTACAGAACCAGGGGGACCAGAGGAAATCCCTGGTATTCTATCTATTTTTGACCTCCCAAGCAGCAGTTCCATTTGGTTTGAGCTAATATTCTGACTGCACCACCAAGCACTCCTCCATGTGTCTGTCGCTGGGGCCAGGAGAGCATCGTGAGCGTGAACGCTGCTGGAGGACTTGTACACCTGCATGTTAACCTCAGTTCTTTTTGTGGCACTAGCACGAGATCATGAAATCTCTTTTTCCCTTCCTGAACAGTTCTCTAAAACCCCTTCTGCTGTCACCATCCTAGAGAGTCCCCAAAGCTCTGGCTATGTTCATGCAGCCCCTGGCCCAGTCTCACCCAGGGACAAGGTGGACAAGTTGTGCTTTCTCAAACAAAGGCCTTACCAAAATGGCCCTAGAAAATCATATCTTCAAAAAATGAAAACCACTCTGGATATCGAGTTTTAAAAGCTGGTATTATTTGTGTAGAATACTTTTTCCAAAGCACAGAGTACATACATTTCACTCTTGTAATTTTCAGGTCTTGAAGACCTTCTTTACAGAAACGTTCCAAACCTTCAGTTATGTCTTTCACGTAGGATGAATGCTCACACTTGAACATGGGATAAAGTTATAGACTGATTCTTTGGGCATTCTGCAACTCCTGCTAAGATTTTTTTGCCATGTCTTGTCCAGGTTTGTGTAAGGCCCTGTTACTAGGTTTTATAAAAGGTGGGGTGGGAGACAAAATTGAAACTAGTGCCTGAAGTCAGTACTACTAGGGCAGTCAGGGTTCTAGAATCCACCCCAACTGTCTCTTCCTGTATTTAACTACAAAGGTAGGTTGAATTAGATGAAGAACTCCTACCCATTCCTTACTATCAGCCTGATTTCAGATATTAGATCATCCGAGGCAGGGGACTCACCAGGTATCTTAAAAGCATGAAACTTGTTATCATGTGATATTGCAGCTATCATAGTTTGCTTTGTTGATGAGTTCTCTTTTAGGGAGTATCTAGAACCTTTATATTACCTGATTTAATCATTGAAAGACTGTAAAGCTACAAGACAGTGGGGCACTGGTGTAAATGCAGACGTACAGATTAAGGGAACAGAACAGAACCCAGAAATAGACTCATGTGTACGTGGTCAACTGATTTTTGACAAAAATATGCAGACAACACAATGGGGGAAGGAGATTTAGAATAATCAGAGGTCCATTTGGAAAAATAAGAACCTTGGGCCTTACTTCATACCATATATGAAAATTAATTAGAAACAAATCATAGACCTAAATGTGAGAACTAAAATTACAAAACATCTAGAAGAAAATATAGGTGGAAAAAATAGCAATAATTCCCAAGGACAAACATATGTAAAAACCAGTGGAATTCTGGAGTCCGTAGATAGATGTTTCAGGTTGCTTGAAACCTTTCAGTTTTTTTTTTTTTTTTTGGTCTGTCTATCTATTGTGGATTGTGGGAATGAGCTTTTCAATTATTTTGCTGTACGGTACCTCAAAATGGTCAGATAACCACAGCTTCCGTTTAACTCTGATACTACTACTTAATACATCAATCATTGGGGATCTCATCTAGAGCAGCAAGCAAGTCTGATAAAATGAACACCCGATACAATAACTTAAATATTTAAAATCCATACCACAGTTATAATTCTTGCCAGTAAAGATGATTACAATCCCATATACAGATTGTATCAATGAATAGATAAAATTACCAAGTACCTGCCTATGTATTAGATGAAGGGGACATAGGGTCATCACAGTTAAATGGAGACAGAGAGAGAACTGAAGAGGCAATGAAAATATACTACAGCAAGTGCTGGGGCAGGGGCTTCTTGGCATGAAGGATGGAGTCACCTACCCCAAATAAAGGGTATCTGGGAAGACTTCCTGTAGGAAGTGCCATTGAAGTTGGAATTAAAAGGCACAGGAACGGCACATACCAAGCCTGAAAGTGATAAAAATCACCATGTGCACAAGAACTAAAAAATAATTTTGCTAAAGCACATAATCCTAGCAGGAATGAGATGCATTTGGACTTCAGCCCATGGATACTGGGAAAACCATTAAAAGGTTTTGAGCAGGGAAGTGGTCTGCAGCGTGGTGGCTGACAGCCAGACTCTGGTGTTAGACAACCTGCGTCTGTGTCCCATCTGTCATTTAGTGCCTGTGTCCCCGAGCAAGCTACTTAAGTAAGATGGGGACAAATGGTATTTATCTCACTGAGTACATGGAGATTTAACTGAATTAACAAAGGCACTGCTAGTTAGAAAGTCCATGTTAGTTATCAATATCATCATCATCATCATCATCACCACCACCACCATCATCACCCTCATCATCACGATCAACATGCCCAGAGCAATCCTGGGTTGGCCACTGCCTTCTCCAGTTCAGGTGAGCCGAAAGCCCACAAGAATGGACGGGATAAAATTAGGCTGTGTTGGGAGAACTTGGCCATCTTCCTGTTCAAAGAACTTCGCTGGAAGAGCAACCACAGCTCTCAAGGTGCTTCCATTCCCCTGGTGCAAATCATGTCAGAGTCACCCCTGTGTCAAAAACACCTGAAATACCTAAAGTCCTGGGCTAAAAACCACTGCAAAGTGAGGAGGACGGACAAGAGCCATGGAGCACACGTTCTCCTGGACTCTGGCACAGCCACGGAGTCAGCTGCCAGACAAAGGGGAAAAGCAGCCTTGAGGACAGAGCCCACGCCCAGAGTCCTCTGCCCAAACACCCAGAACCTCTAAGCACAGGGGCACGCCCAGCACCTACTGGAGACCCTCACCAAGCACCTACTGGAGACCGAGTTCTTTCGATGCTCCTTGTCTTATGTAAGCCTTCAGGGAAGAAGTCCCTGCAGTGGTTAAGAAGACAAGCTTGGGGCAACATGGCCTCCATCCAAAGTCTTGCCCCAGCACTGGCTCTGTGGCTTTGGGCTAGTGCCTTAACTTTTCTGTGCCTCAGTTTCCTCACCTATAAAGTAGGCATAAACATACCTCATAGGATTGTCTTGAAGATTAAATGAGACAAATTACGCCGATTGCTAGCCCAGTGGCTGGCCCATTATATAAGCTCACCGTCATTGTCATCACAACGTTCGTCTTCCTACTCACTCACTTCCCCATCTCACCTCTCTAGCACCCTCTTGTTAATTTATCTCTAAGGCCCAAGGCCTAATGGACATGGGGAAATTCTTCCAGCCTACTATGCTTTTTGTAGCTAACCCTAACTCTGCACTCACCCATTAGAACATCTTCCTGGTTAATGAACTGTATTCACTTCAAAGAGTGTCTCACGGATGGAGCTATCCTGCAGCACTAAAAGGTTTTCCCTGGGCTATTTTCTGAACCTCACAAGACTTCTGGCATGTAAACTAGGCTCTTCTTCTGAATCTTGGAGCTCGTTCTCAAATGAGCTGCCACTGAATGCCGCCTCTGCCAATCCTAGCATTTCTCAGTCCTTATTGTTGGCAGTGCTCTTCATGGGGTGGGGGGTGCGGACGTGCTCCTCTCTGCTCACTGGCTGCCAGGAGCCAGATGTGACACTTAACTGTTTCCCCATCCTTTCTCCTTTCCGTCTCCATCCCCAAGTGTCAGGAAAGTGGCTTCTGAAAAATGAATCACAGCCAGTCTAAAATGTCTGAGAAAGACATTCTGAGGTCCCCATTTCACTCCTTTTTTTGAGTCTGGGATTCTGAAGGAACGAGTCCGCCACTCCTCAGCCCTTTCCCTATCAGCATATCTATTCCTTTCCTTTACTCTGTACTTCCCTCGTGGATATTGGAACACTTAAACCCCAAGTCCTTTAAACCAGTGCACCCCACCCAGTGTGCCAGAGCAACACCTGGGCTCCCGCTACAGAAAAGATGTCATAAGAGACTGGACAATTAAAATCAATTTCAGACTCGGATTTGTGGCTCTTACTAGAAAAGGCACAGGCCTCCAGCATCATCCCTTTTTGGTTAGATCAGTGAAATACTTGGCTTTTACAGGAGAGAAGACACATGTCTGAGACTCCAATCCTGGGATGAAGTCCCCTGGACATCAGCACTAGGGCTCCCAGCACACACTGATCAACCACTTTATCCTATGGTGTCAAGTGACCCTAAACGTTCTGATTTTTAACCGGCAAGAAAGCAACACTCACACACACACAAAGAGTCAAATCAAGCAGCACCGCTCACTGTGATCTAAATACAATTGCCTTGAGAACCTAAAAAAAAAGTTGGTGGCACAAGATGAACTTTCCTCCACGGCTCCACCACCCCTCAGCTCTTCCCCATCCTGGCTTCCCCAGCTTCCCTCCTGGTGCTCAGTTTCCTTGATTTTCACAGCTTCTAAAATTAACCTCTGAGCTCCTACTGCTGCCTTTGGAGAGCAGCCCTGGCTAAGGCAACTAGAGGCCATAAGCTGAGCAGCAGGTGATTCTGATAATCCTTCCCTCTCCTCAACGTGGCCTTTCCACCTGCTCACTTGGAAGGATGCTGGGGAGGGGGCTGAAACAGGGGAGCCTACTTCCTGGTTGCCTTTCTCCTCTGGTGCCTGGGTGCCGGGTGCATCTGATACACACCCCAGTTCCGGGGGAGGTGGGGAAAAGGAGGTGCAGAACGCCGCCTCCTCCCCTCCTCTCCCTCTGTCCCATTTTGTTGGTTTGTTTATTATCCACAGTTCCTCTGGGAACACGCCAACCAGGGATTATATAAGCCTTTGAAGATGGGTAATGGTGATCTGACTTCTCCTGACTTAAGAACGATTCCTCCATTGGTGTTAAAGATGACTCACAGGGCTTGTCAAGGGGGAACTGCAGAGCAGGTACTCAACTAGACTCCAGAAGCTGGAATTAGTCTACACGGCCACTTCTCTTCTGGAAAGGGGTGGGGGGAGAAGGTAAATAGACTGACTAGAAGCATATTCAAAAATTCAAGAGATAATGGGGCAGCAGTGTCCTATGTAGACTTTCCTGGAAGCAGTGTCCTACAGAGTATGTGAGACATGATAGCACACCTTGCAGAACGTTCCCTATGCTGCAAACTGGCAAAGTCCGAAAATGATACCGTTACCACCAGTGCTGCTGGGGGAGACAAAATGTCGCAGCCTGAGATTACCAGATACATCACTGAAAGCGAAGCATCCAACTGTAGGGAGGGGCTGAGGGGACCCACAGGGAGACCAGCTCAAGCCATACATGGTGCAGTGAGCTCCCTTGGGATGGGGGCAGGGGGCAGATAAAGGGCTTCGCTGAATGGGGTTTGCACCAGCTTCTTGAGACGTTTCTTTTCGAACGACCTATTCAGCTGAGAACCAGACTGTGGCCAGTCTGCCAGCCCTGAGCGAGCTTTGCAGACGCTGAGTGGAGGAAGGAGGAGAGGAAAAGATCTAAGTGGCTGCCGTCTGGTGACCTCAAGTGGAGTGGCTACGGAGGGCAATGACAAAGGAAAAGCCTTTCAAACCCTGCAGACCAGCCTCTGCTGGGAGTGACAGCGGCAGACAGACTAGGTTGGTGGCCCCCGTTCAAACAGGGGCACCACACACCCGGAAGGTGAAAACAAGAGTCTATAAATAGCAGCACACGAGGAGGCTCGGCCCAGCGCGGCAGAGAGCGCAGGCAGGCTCTGCGCAGACAGGAACCCCCGCTCCCCTCGCGTGCGCAGCGGCGGACCGCCGGCCTGGCTGATGCACGTACACATCCTCCCCGGGACGCGGGCACACACACCCCTCCGCAGGCTGCCCCACCGCCTGGGGGTCCGCTGCCCTTGAACCTGTTTGCTGAGGGGTCACCTCTCACTTTTTCCAGGCCTTGGGCAAAGCCGGCGGGGCAGGGGATGGTGGCTCCATCACGGTAGGTTTGCAGTGCTGCTCCCTTTCGGGAGGGAGGGACCGCATCACATCCCGGGACAAGAAACATTAGGCAGCGAGGGGAGGAAGAGGGAAGCGAAGAAGAGCTAAGTGAAAACAGAAGCCTCTGACTGCGTTTCTCAGGAGGCTGAGGAGGCGCCCCCTGGCTCCCCCAAGCGCACGAAGAGAAGCTCAACGCACGCTCACGTCCTTCCTACAGCACCGCTCCCGTCCGCTGGGGCTCCACACTCCGCCCGCTGCCTATGCGCTGGCTTGGCCTCCGGGGGATTTTCCGGGGGCCTGGGGTCAGAAAGGTGGGGAAGGTGAAAACAGAGGTGATGTCTGACCCTCTCTCCGGTCTTTACATTTACCTGTCTGCTGCTCCCGCCAACAGTGTCTCCTTCCACAACCTTCACGGGCTTCCTGGTTCCTCCCAGGGCCCTGGCGCCCCCTCTCGGCGGGGGGCCTTCGTGAAGGCTGCGGCCGGGTTTCTCACAGTGTTCAGAGCCAGGTGGGAAAGCCTTCTAAAAGTGACCCGACAGCTTCAACACATGAGCGCGGAGCTTTGAAAAACTCAAATTCAGCATTTCAAGTAAATAAGGCTACGAATACCCAGAAAAAAGAATGACTACCGCTGGTGTTACAGTGAAGGAGAGGGGAGAAGCTCCCTCAGCCATGGAAATGTTAAACACAACGTCTCAGCTCAACAGAATCAGCCCTTTCCCTTCGCTATCTGTGGTCAAGAATCGAGTTTTAAGGGACTTCTGGGAAGCTGCTGAAGGTCCGCTGACGGACCAGTCCCTGTGCCGTTTCCCTCTTAACTCCATTATTCCAGGTCATCAAGTTATTTCTTTAAACCAGCGATCACTGCGGACGGTGGCTGGGTGCTAGGAAGGTGCTGGAATCTCACACAGCTCTGATAGATCAGTATGCAGCCCCCCCCCCACCATGATGAATTATGCAACTTGGTTACAGTCTGGTCTATACTCCTTCTGCAAGTCATCTGAGACTGGAGCTCTGTGTGTGTTTCCGTTTCCTTGTAACGTCAAACATCATTTAAAACCCCCACTACAGGTTAACTGCTAGTTACAGGACTGCACCGACCACACACCTGCTTAGCAGTGGTGCCTTTATCACAGAGGTGTGGGCAGCCTGACATGTCAATTGCTGGCAAGCTAAGTTTAGCAAAGAGAGAATAAGAATTCTGTGCCTTTAGATCAGGTAATGGCAGCCTGTGGCGGAGGGATGAGTCTCTCCTGAGAGTGCCTGGCCGCACCTCTTGGGTCTTTTAAAAAAGTAATAGGTAAGAAAGGATGGAGTCAGATTTCCTAAGGCTGCTGGAAGGCTGTGATGAGTGGAAGGCAGGGAAGGATGGGCTGGAACACCACATCAAAAGACATGTGTGGTGGGCCTGGGACTGGATGTTCCCCTGTGGGAGACACTATCAGCTCCAGAAGTGGGGACTCCCTTGCTCAGGAGGCCATGCAGCCCTCGGAGAACCAGAGCCCAGATTGGGCTGAAGGCCCAGTGCTCAAAAGGAGGTAAGTGGGCGCCAGTCCAGGTGGGCGTTATGGTAGGTCTGCTGCTTCATGTCGCCACCTCCACACCATGGGCTGTAGCCCCAGGAGGAGCCTGACCGTGAGCTGAGTGGTGAATGAGCTGGCTGTCTGCTCAGCAGGATGCTGGTAGGGGTGGAATGTGGGCAGAGGAACTGGCCTCATGTCGCAGGGAGGAAGGGACAGATGTCTGCATTTGGGTCACTTGTCATCAATTGGGAAGGAGATCTTTCTAAAAACGTGGTAGCTCCAGAGGTGGGGAAAAAAACATCAGATGGTGGCTAGAGAGAAGTTCAAGTTAGGAAAATTTTCTCAAGCTTCACATTGCTCAGTGGCCCAAGAAGGTGAAGAGAGGAGCCCTGCTTGGTTGACCAGCCCTGCCCGTCCACCTGTGGCACCTTCAGAGGCTGCTGGGGACGATCTGGGGTAGGGGTTCCATGACCAAGGCTGCTGCAAGCTCCTGCACACCAGCCTCCCCAGATTTTCCTCTCCTCTCTCTCAAATGGTAGTTTGTTACTAACGAGGTCCCCAAGGGGAAAGGAATGCCTAAAAACGGGCACTGAGGAGTTCCACAGCTGCTCAGCTGGTCCCCCGGAGCCTCTTCTAGGAGAAACTACAAGCTCACAGAAACAATTCCTGCAGGAGAAAGGGTCTCTCCTCTGGGACTCATAACAGGGTCTACTTCCCTTCCCCTAAGTCTTCAGCCCTGAAATTACTTTAGAATTTTGTCATCTTGGAAACACACCTATGCATTCATTCATACATCTGCATGGCCGCATCTTGATATGCACATGTATGTAATCATGCACTCAGGTAGTTCAAAGTGATCCTATAAGGGAAGTTCTGCTTAAGCATTAGTTCTTCCTATGGCCTGGTGTATAAAGGAGAAGGTTAAGTTCACAAACTATGGTGCTGTAGGCTATAGAAATATCTACTCACAACCTGCTTGTATCTCAGGGGGAGTATTCAAAAGCATCATGGCACTGGCAGCATCAATGTCAGGATCTGGAAAAATCAACCAATAAATAACATTATTTACAACGGGGCTGGTGTGTGTGTGTGTGTGTGTGTGTGTGTGTGTGTGTTTGCTCCCCCTGCAAGTTACAGTTTATGAATGCAACAGAGAAAAAAAAAATTCAGGAATTAGAGGAGCTATCCCAAAGGTGACTTTTTTCCCATTTGGATTTGCAAGAAAGAAAGATTTAAGGGGCACGTTAGCAAGTTTTGCAGACAAAGCACGGGTTTCTTCTCATTTTGCTAATTTTGTAATTTGCACTGTATGGTCCTGATAAGTTGTTGATCTTTGTACCCGCATGGCTTTTTGCCCCTGGGGTGGAGGAGTAGGAGGGTGGGGTGACGATAGGAAGTTCAGCCACAGGAATCTTTAATGAACTGGGGAAGCTCACAGCACCAAGAAGAGAAAGCCCTAAATACACCTGCATCTACTGAGATACAAACAAGACATTTGGTCATTTCCACTTGTCAGCAGAATGTAAACCATGTTTTATGAGGTTGTCACAGCAGGGTGGTGGCAGCGAAGGCATTAAAAACACACACACTTAAAATATAAAAAGAAAAATTAAAGTTCTGATGGTGAGGGGACAACATTTGCTTCCACATCTATTATTGCTTTTAATATGGGACCAAAAAAAAAATACTCATCACTTCATTGCTATCAGTCTTAATAGGTTTCTGAATCCTTTCTGATCCACTGGTTGACAGATGGTAGGTTATATACAGACAGAAAAATATTATCCTTTTATAACTAAATTCATTTTCCTCTGAGAAACAGCAGCGCTGCTGCTATGGAAATGAAAGTCACCATGGCAACAGTAAACAACCCCCAAGAACGGTCAGTGAATAGGCTGAAAAGAACAGCTGCCCCAGCGCAGCGTCCCAGCTGCCCTGGGGCGAAATTCGCTAATAGTGCAGTGATGCCGTGAGACAGGCGCTGCCGCCTGTGCTGGGTCCACATAAAGGAAGTCGACATCAAAACGCCTGCCCTTGCAGATTACTACCTCCCTGTCCGCTAAACCCGTGGACTAATGATGGGAGGAGGCGGCTGGGGGGCTTGCACTTGTCAGTTTTCGTACAAATTACGTACCAAAAAATTCAATTTACTACTAATGGCACCATGGCACTTTATTTTAGATTTTATGTTAGAAAATGACTTTTTTTTTTTTACTGTTTTAAAAAGTACATTCTTCATACTTTTTATGTGCACTTGAATTCCAGGGGAGTAATGTGATGCAGTATAAAGCCCCAGAAGCGATTAATAATACGGGGGATGCTGGCTCCAGAAGACAATGTTTCAAAAAAGAGAGAAGAAAAAAAAAAAAAGGTAAAGGAACTTGACTCTGCAGGCCTTTTTCTATTTTGCCTGCAGGAGGCCCATTACTTACGGAGTGAAAGTTTATTTTAATAAGTACATGGTGTGAGAAATGGATCAATTAACTTATCTGACAACTCCTGGGGTGAAATTCCTAAAACAGTCATTGATTCCAACTGATATATATTTATATACATACTAGTTGAATGATGAACCAAAAAAACTTAAAATTTCCACTCAGTGCTCCCAAGGTTGCTGCTGCTCCTGCCCTCTCTTCCCCCACCAAGATGAAGGGCTCACAGTGTCAGGGTACTGCTGGCACCCCACAAGCTGCAGGGAGCAAGCAGCTCCTGGGAGATGCCGTGGGGGGCTGAGGCCTTTCTCAGGACTGAGAAAACATGCCTGTCTCACCAAGCAAGCGTTCTTTGCCATCTTCGAGAACACAAGTGCTGAAGGCAACCCAGGCTTGGCCTGGCTGGTTGGTCTGCACCTCCCCAGGCCATGCTCACCCACCGAATTCCCGAGTGACTAGGAGGTATGATGGGGACAGAAGAAGAGGAAGTACAGTTAAGAAGTCTGGAGTCTTTTCTTATTTATTTTCTCAGAAAATTAAAGAGAGTAGTTCTGTACTCTTCAAAAACACATCTGACCAGGAGGAAGTTGTAAAGGGCCATGAATAGAAAGATGAAATGAAAGAAATGAAAAAAGAGGAGAAAAGAGAACCTGAAAGGGAAAGAGTAACATCAACATGACATGGATTTCACAGAACCTAAGTGGGGCAGCCCCCAAGGGCAACACGGGGAGTGCTTCAGACCCACACAACATCCACCCACCCAACCCCACCCTACCCAACCCCAGCCAAGCCAAACAAACACATAAGCTAAGTAAAAATAGGATGCTTTAGGACAAGCGCCCCAGTCCTTCCTTTCAACCAGATTTGCCGTGCCTGAGGCCTCCACGGATAAACATTCTGATGCTATCTTGGCACTCCTGCTGGTCTCCAGGCATATGGAGAAGGTCTAACACCCAGTCTTCTCATTATCTCATTCATAATCAATTCCTAAGCCCCACTCTCCATCCTCAATGGGTCAGTTTCTGGATGCACAAGCCTGAATATGCAGCCCTATGAGCAGAACGGAATTGGGGGGTAAGGCACAGGATGCCACTCTCATGACATCTTGGCAGGTGAACTGGCAAACATATGAGAATTGCAAATGGTATGAGAAAACGTGATGCAGCATCTGTGTAGGCATGTGTACCCTGCATGACAGTGCCAGCCCTTCCCTGGGGGTTACACCGAGGGTCGTTCTTGGTGTTCAGGTTGATGGGTTTCTACAAGTGCTACCACCATTATCAAGATAAAGAGCACAGCTAAGATACAGATTTCCACTGCGTCAAAGTTTCCTTGTGCCCCTTTGCAGTCATCCCTACCCTTGCTCTCAGCAACTACCGATTTGCTTTCTGTTATTGATCCATGATGTGGTCTGAACACTCCTGTTACTGCTATTCCCAAGTAGTACTCCGTCCTACGGATGCACTACAACTTTTCTTATCTGTCCACTTATAGATGGACATTTGGGTTGGTTCCAGCTTGGGACCTTACAAAAAGAGCTGCTGTGAACCTTTGTACCAGTCTTTAGAGAACAGCTGTTTTCATCCCTTTGGGTAATTACTGGTTAACTGTATGTTTAACTTTATAGGCGACTGACAAACTTTTTTCCAGAGAGGCTGTACCGTATGAATTCCAGTTGCTCACATTTTTGTCAACACTTGAAATCGTCAAACTTCTAAAATGGTAGCCATTCTAGACGTGTGGTCAAATTTCCTTGTGGCTTTAATTTGTATTTCTCTCCTGACAAACGATGCTGAACATCCTTTCATGTGCTCAACGGCCATTTGTGTACCTTCTTTTGTGGAAAGCCTGTTCAAGTTTGTGCTCGTTTTTAAATTGGGTTGTTCAACTCCTTATTATTGAATTGTAAGGTTTCTTTAAACATTCTGGATAGAAGTCCACTGAGAGATATAAGGTTTTTCAGTCCATGTCTTGTCTACTCAGTTTCTTGATAGTGTCTTTTAATAAGTAGAAATTTGAAATTTTTGTGAAGTCCAATTTATCCATTTTTTTTATAGTTCAGTGCCTTTGTGTCCCAAATAAGAGATCTTTGCTGACCCCAAAGTTGCAAAGAATTGCCTCCTGAGTGACATCTTTTTTTTTTGGTCTCATTAGTTAGTGTATCAAATATAACATTATCTGGGTTAAATATTCAGATATAGGTAAATGAGAGTGGAAGTAATCAACCAGACCTTTTCTTTATCCAGTAATCTGGTTAAGCACAGACCTCACAGAACTGCACAGATTAGCACCAGAAGGGCCCTCTTTGGTTCCAGGTGTGTGGGGGGAAAACCAGGCAGCCTGAGAGAAGTTCTAGTCATGCTTCTATGTCAAAATTCTCTTGGACCCTCTGCTAAAATGCTTATCACACCCTGACATCCTGTGTGTGTTTCAGTCTTCAGAGTTGACAATCCCCTCATCTCTCCTCTCTAAAGACATGCTACAATGTTATTAAAATACCTAAGATTTTTTTCCCTTTAAAAAAAATCAAGAAAGTAATATATGCCCACTGAGAAAAAAATATGCGCTAAGTGGGTATAATCTGAGAAATAAATGCCTCCCCTGTGGACCCACTCCCAGATTCACATTTTCCTGTAAGTATGTCTAGAAACTGTCTATACAAAGACAGGTGTTCATGGATATTCACTGAAATACCAATACATATATACTTACACGCACGCACACATATCTATTCTTTAAAAATTGGTTTATATGGAAAATACTTCCCTGAAAACAATTTTTTGCCCCTATTTTTCACTTAATGACAGATCTTGGCACGCCTTCACATTAGTACACATTAGTTGAAGTTGTTTTTGTGACGACTTTTTCAGGCAGAACAACACACCACAGTGTTAGAACTAACATTCTCCTTTAGCCTGCAGACGGTCAGGAGACAGACACAAAGCATTTGTAACTGGAAACCTGGGCCCAGCACGCTGCTTCTCTCTACAAATCCTGAGCCCCTGAAGACACCACCTTAGCACTGCAATCCCCTCCTCCTCCTCTCCCAGGCCCCCTGTCCCCTGCCACCACTTCCTATGAGGGCCCAGCGTGGCCCTGGTCTCTCCCTCCTCTGCCCACACCCAGCTCTTACTTCCTCAACATCTCTCTGGGGCTCACCCCTAGCTGCCGCCTTGGGAACATGTTAGTTTCCATGAGCACCCGTTGGGTGTCCCTGAAAGACTCTCAATTCCCTGTGCTCAGTTGAGACTGGCGGTGGTCTGCGCCTTTAGGCAGCAGAGGGGCTTTCTGATGGAAGCACATCTTTCCGATAGGATGCTTTTGACCAAGGACACTTGTTTTGGAGCTTTCTGGCTGGAGATGTGTTAGGGGACTGGGTAGTTGTTCTGGAGCTAGAGGATGCTTCTGCTTCGGAGGCATGGCTGACTCTGAAGGAGTAAAACTCCAGGACTGGATTCAGGGGAGGAGAAGCAGTGGGCAGCTGCATCGGATTTTTCACTGGGCTTAAATGGGGAACCTCTCTTGCTAAGATGGTTCCATCCAGCTTACCAGCATGAGAAAAGAAGATACTGTGGCCAGGAACTGTTTTTAGGAATGAAGATCCACTTGGCTGAGTATCCTTTATGTTGTGTCTCTGGGGAGTGAGGGTGAGGCGGGGGGGGCACAGGAAAATAAAGCAGAGCAACTCGCTTTCTTTTCGGATGGGGTGGGGGTGTTTCCCAGCAGTACCGAACTCAGCCGCCTAATTCCCAAGGCCAAATCATGTACCACCAGGTTAATTCAGTGTAACAGCAAGAATGCCACCATGGATGCTTAATAAAGCTGTGACCGTCCTCAAAACCGAGCCAATCTCAAATCCCATATTAAAAAAAATTCCCCCTTTCTCGTGCTTTAGTAACAAATGTGACTTCTCCTCTGGACCAGTTCCCAGCGGCCCATTTCAATTTCCATCTTTAATGCAGTTGTCTTATCACATTGCCTCTTCTCTGCAGTACGAGACTGAAAAACGGTCACACATCTTAAAGATGTTTTCAAATCCTTTCTCCTGAAGGTACATACATGATTATATTACACTAGTGAAATAACAGGTAGCAACATTTCCAGAACCAACCGGTTCAGCTGTTTGGATTTAAAAAAATATATACTGTGTTTCATTTTACTAAAATGTGGAGATGGTTTCCTCTGGGCACCAGGCGGAGGCTTTTTCTTTGTGAGTATGATGGGAAAAGCCCTAGGCAAGGCATGGGGATTCTGGGGTTGGAGTCCTGGGGCCGCCGTGTTCATTCCCTTTCAAAGAGTGATGGGTGGCTGTAGACATGGCAGGGGCCGAACTGGTTTTCTTCAGGGTGGGATAATTAGGGATGTGTGTGTGTGTACAATTAGGTTTCATATATATAAAACTTTAATGGAGGTACTGGAGATTTAACCCAGGACCTTGTGCCTGCTAAACACACATTCTACCACTGAGCTATACCCTCCCTGACCCTCTTGCCGAACTGGCTTTAAATCCACAGAGCTCCTGGTTCTGCCCATAATGTCCCCTGACTTCTTCCTCCCTTTCTGGCTCATGGCTGCCAGAATCATGGACTCCAAGGAGTACCTACCAAATGGGGCATCTGCTCTAATGCCATTGGCGGCAGCTAACACCATTAGCAAGGCTGGGAGACACTCCTATTGTCCCTGGAGTGTGGTGGACTGTCACTCTGGGCATCGGCTGGGTCCACTTCAGAGCAATCCACTCAGCCTGGCATGAGTATTCTATGGGTTCTTGGTGTGGCTTCTGTCAATATCCACTCCCCTTCCTCTGGGATCTGGGGTCACAGGGAAGCGACTGCAGAGACCACCCGTTTTAACAAACTAATACAAAAGATGGCCGGAAGCCCCTGGTTCAAACAAACCTCACTGCTATAGAAAAGCTGCCGAAATGTGAGTGCCATCCTTAGCATATCTGAGCTGAGCAACCTAACGAAACAATGATAAGGAAACATTTCCCAAAGGTAAAGCCTGAGAACAACCAACAATCATAACTCTCTCAGAAATCATTTAATTTTCCACAGGGCTAATACGTTTCTCTAGTTCTCCCTGTTCCCTTTCATACCTGAAGTGTTTTACAGGATGATAAAAGGTCTTTATGTAACTGAATACAAGGGGTTCAAGAAGCACTACAAAAGTACCAAACAATGGATGACACACATGCGGACAGAAATGATCGGATACACGGACACAATACACATTCAATCAGACGCACACACCAAGGTGCTCAAGTTCTGTCTCACAGTCTTCACTAGAACGTGAGCCCTGCTACAAGGGCTCCTCCTTGCCTGCCTTGTTCACTGCTGTGTCCCCAGCACTGAGAACAGTGCCTGGAGCACAGGGATGGGGAAGAAAAATAACTCTTGAACATCTGAATGGATGGCTCGTCCAGTCCAACTGTCTGATGCTCATGCTGATGATCCCAGGGCATAAACCTCTGGCTGAGCAGCAGAATCCTCTGGAAACTCCAGAAAACCAAATGTCAGCCCCACCCGAGATAACATTTAGTTCTGTAAGAATTCGGAGGACTCTGATGTGCAGGAAAGGGAAAGACCCTCCTTTAGTAGCAGTCAACAGGGGGCATGTGAACGCCATCCAGAGAAGCCCACAGAGGATGGCAAATGCTCCCCAGAAATCCTTTATCATCTATAACTTCACAAGATCTCTTTGCTTCTTAATATCTTTATCCAGTTTTTTAAAATATCTCTGCATGAGAATGACACATCTTAAAGTATTTTTTTCCATTTCCTAAAAATGGAAAAAAAAATACTTGGGTAACTTTTAGGGATAAGGGAACAAGGAATAGATTAAAACAAATACACAAGTAAGAAAATAAACAAAAAATTCAATAAGGTGTACATTTCCTGGGGAAATTCTGCGTAGACACGCGTGATTTCATTTACATTCACTCCTTATACTCTGTAAGTCAGTGGTTCTCAGTCGGGCACGATTTTGCACCCCTTCCCTCCAGGGGTGAGTGGTAACGTCTGGAGTTATTTCTGATTGTCATGAATGGGTGGGGGTGAGGGGTTTGGTGGGAGCACCGAGCCCAGGGGCACAGCCCTCCTTTCTACAGTGCACATGTCAGCTGCCCCCAGCAAAGAATTATCTGGTTCAAAATGTGACTAGGGCTGAGGTGGAGAAACTCGGTATTAGGCTCACTGTCCGTGGACTGTCGTCAAGAAAAACAGTTCTTGGAACCAAAGTATCGCACAAAGAATACATCAAAAGTAAACAAATAGATAGAAAATTCACTTTGTTGTTGACGTCTTTTTTCTCCCCTTTTTGTAAAATCCCTCAGTGCAGGTTAAGAGAGAGCGGATGTCTACATTTGTGGCTTTGAAACCACCGAAGTAGGAGTCACACTTCTTTGCCTCCTGTTGCAATCAGTCGAGGTATTTGAAACAGCCGCCTCTGATCTCGAAGGCGGCAGGACAGGGGGGCGCTCGCTGTCAGATCTACTGAGGTCATGCACCACGAATATTTCTTCCACCTCCCTTCTGGCTGAAGGTTACTAAGATGGTATTCACCATGGCTGCAAATATCTGCGAGGCTCTCTCACAGCCGGATGGGAGACAGCGACGCTGCTGACCCCAGTGGTCAGTCTTCACGACAGACGGGATTTTACAAAAACGGACTTCACGTTGTGACTTTTAAGAATCGTCTTTATGACGGGAGTTAGAGCTAGAGAACACCAAAAGCAGCCCTTCTTCTCCAAAAGATAAAGAAAAAAAAAACCAAACCAAACTCTTGCTGCTCTGAAGAAATGAATCAAGTTAAAACTAGTAATTAAGTGAGTTGAAACTAACAGTTTGTTGCCATGAAAGAGAATCTAAATCAAGTTGGGGCAAAATACAGGATGAATAATCTCCACGTGCATTTTAGGACGATCAGACTCCCATTCACACATCTTCTGAGTCTTTCTCAGGTTAAAAACAGGCAATGACGGACTCTGAGTGAGGGATTTACTGACTCTAAGGAACAGCACCAGTCAAGTCTGCAAATTAGGAACATATTTCAAGCCAGCTTCCCAAGGGGGGCATCCTTCTAATTTGTGTAAATTGCCCATTTTTTTTTTTACCTTTTTTTATTGAGTTATAGTCACTTTACAATGCTGTGTCAGATTCCAGTGTAGAACACAATTTTTCAGTTATAGATGAACATACATATATTCATTGTCACATTTTTTTCCACTGTGAGCTACCACAAGATCTTGTATATATTTCCCTGTGCTGTACAGTATAATCTTGTGTATCTATTCTGCATATTTTCAAAATTTGTAGATACTGACAGACATATGCAGAATAGATACACAAGATTACACTGTAAATTGCCCATTTATTGCCCCAATTCCATTTCAGGCAGAGGGTATTCGATGAAAAGGTTCTGGCAGGTTAAGTGCTGAGCTCAGAGTGCTCCCTGGGCTGGGGGTGAGAGGACACGGCTGTCACCTCTGTAGGTCTCTGATGCCCCATCTCTAATGTGGGGTGAGAGAGGCTGAGCCACCGGCCCTCAGGGCCTTGAACTGCTGCTTCCCTCCCTGAGACGTACAGGAAAGCGCCTCGACCTTCCTCAGGGCAGATGCTTCCATACTTCTGTTTTTTTCTCGGGAACAAGAAACATTTTAATTTTGATGTGTTCTGAGTCCCTTAATTCTAAAGTCTCCTTTGCTTCTTCAGAGACATCAGCATTTCATTCCCTATTTTCCCAAATCTGTGCTTCCAATGAATGCAACACCTCCAGCCTTTCCTGGATCCCTTCAGGTCCACCCTTCCTTTCAACCTAGACACTGTCACTCCAACCCCTTTTGCCTGGTGCTCTGAATTTTCCCAACAATGAATGCTTGCCTCTTTAATATCTTTGATCAGTTGATGGAAATCTTCCTAGCAGCTGTGTGGGAGCAAATGGAAGGAAACCACATGGACTGAGACAGACAGGACAAAGGGTCCAAAATTCTAGAGCTCGAGGATGTGGGCAAAGGTGATAGGAGACCCACGGGTTATGACATCTGTCCCACGAGCTGTAACCATTACTTAAGAGGCTGCTTGTCTGCGGTGGGTTTCTGAAAAACCTTTTTTTAAACTTCTTGTAGGTGAATGAGGAACTGTGTATCCCTTGGAAGTGCCTTCCCCTTTGAACCTCATTGAGCTGTGAATCTCTGCTTACTGCATTCTCTGATTTTTGCCTCTCTGGGGACACTGTCCTGGTCATGGTGAGCAGAGAAGACACTTGGTGATTCTGTACAGGGGCTTCCAATGCTGGGAGGGAGGAGAGAAGGGGATACATGCTGAGCCTTCTAGACTCTGGAATTCTTTGCTTTGAAAACCTCCTGTTTGCTCCTGGCTTCTTCAACCAGGGATACGGCAAATGCCCACCACCCAGCTGGGACCAGGAAGCCAGCCGTGAGTGCAAGATGGTTTCCAGGGGCAGGAACAGGAATGGGGGCTCCACGAGAGCCACATCGATGTCTCAGAGGAAGGATGTACCAGGTCCAGAAGCCAGAGATAGAACCAGGCTGGGGATCCCTGAGACGGGAGCTAAAGGCCCAGCGGGACAATGCAAACACTGGAGGGCTGGGCACATAGCTGGCAGGACGTGCTAGGGGAACTCCAGGGCATCTATCTCAGCGGGTTCTCCCCTCTCCATGCCTTCAGCCTGTCTTCCCCACTATCACTTCTCCCTGCCTACTGGAAGGTCAGCTCCTGCCCAGCCCCCACCCCAGAAGCCACTTCCTCCTCTAGTAAAGGTCACTGGATTTCTGGCAACTCCTGCACAAACTGTTCCCTAGCTCCAGCTGTTCTCATGGTGGCTTGGGCCCCACCAGGCACTTGCAATTCTTGTTGGTGCTGACAATTGAATATTTCCATTTGCACAGCATTTTCAATTAGCTCTGTCTAAAGCTAGGTACATATGCAAAGTCTCTTTGCCAGAAGCAAAGATTCCATCTCAGAGTGACAGCGGCAGGTGAGTTAGTGAGGTAAGTAGCACACAGAACGCTGACACGAGTGCTCTAAGACACAGACTGCCTGCCTGCCTGGCTCTCCACTGTCTCCCTTCCAAATATTCAAGGGATGAAGAACTGGAGGACTTAACCCTGAACACAAGGCTCACTTTGGGAATGCATGTAGTAAGCTGACTCATAAGAATTTCAAAAGGGACCATGGAACGATTGATTTTCCCAGATCTGACAGGTGACTGTCATCAGATAGGACACGTCAGAACCAAGCCTTCCCCCAGGCTTTCCACAGCAAGGTCCACCACACGAATGACACACATCACCCCAGTGTAGCACACTGCCACCTTTATGTGCTTGCGCCATAAATAATTAATCAGTTGAGACATCTCTTCACTGGAAAAGGGTTTTCCCACACTGAAATCAACTTCTGTAGCAAAGAGCCGCTCCTCAGTCACTGAAAGAGGAGACCACTGCCACTCTGGGCACCAATCTCTGCCATCAGGGTACCTCCACAGCTGGCAAGTGGTCCACACGCTACATCTGGGAGTAATGCCCGACATTTCCCTTTTTAAATTCAAGACAAGTCAGAGGGTGCTCTAAGAACCCATCTGCAGTCAGAGGATGAGGGTAGGGGTAAGGAGAACAAATTAAAAATAAAAGAATTCACCTGCTGCAGCCCATCAAGTCATTAGTGACAGCATCCCCAGAGAGGGGTGCCTGCAGAGGCTGGAACCAGAGATGCAGTAAGTAGTGACTGACGGCCGGATGGAGGTGGGGGTGGGGGCTGGGAAGGGACATCAGACGGACACGCAGTTCCCCACCCTGACCCTTTGTGTCTGCACCCCAGGGACTTGAGTTCACGTGCACATCGCTGAACTCCCTCACTTTGCTACAACGGATTTCCAAATGAAAGTTTAGGGTGTTCTCTGGGGAGAGGCCTGTCTACCCACCAAGGCCAGGTTCAGACTGCAGCCTGTGGCAGGCAGACAGCGGCCACGCTGACGGGCCCAGGCTGGGCTGTGGGTGTGGGACAGGCAGGTGCAGGGCAAGGTAGAATCATCACAGGCTCGCGCAGTCTCCTGTGGTTTCTTTCTAGCTAGTCTGGAGGGCACGTCCGTCCAGGGTGCCCCAAAGCTGGGCAGCTGACCAGCAGAGGGCCGGTGAAGCGGGGACATTCAAAAAAAGCGAATGTCATGTTAGGACTCTCTGGCTACCCTGCTCCCAGATGAAAAGTCACAAGAATTTACTACTAAAACCTAGTTATTTAAATCCTGTTTGAGGCATCTTAAGACCTGAAGGAAACAAACAGTTTCCCTCCCCTATACACACATGCACACACACACATGCATGCACACACACACACACACACACACACACACCCTACAATCACTGGCTGACATCATCATGCTGCCTTGGTGAGTAGGTCCTTGGAAAGCCCATCTCTCTCCCTTAGAGACCTGAGTTTCAGAGACCAAGAGGAATCAAAGCAGGGGGCAGCGCATTTCCCATCAGAGACCTGGAGGTCCTTATTCTCGCTTTAGTCTGTACACAACAAGCTGTACACAAACAAACCCATGTCACTCCTGGGAGGCTGGGGCGCATCCTTCATCAGGAATGATGCTGATGCCGCTGGACCATCTCCTCAGCTATTCTTCCAAAGGGAATCGGGGCCGCGGATTCTCGCAATAGGATTACTGGTCACTGAGCTCTGTCGGGGCCTCAGTTTTAAAGCTTAGCCTTTTACGCTTTCTGATCTAATCTTCACCTTGAAATACATTAGGAAAAAATAAAAATAAAAAGCACATCTGTTGCTTGTTGTTGTTTTTTTTAACCTGTCTGTAGTCCTCTGAAAGATGTTTATTCGGAAACAACTTACACTATGAAATTCACTGATTGGAAAAAAAAAACAAAGCGCCACATGGCAGTCGTTTTCATTTATCCTACAGGGGATCTTTACCTAATGTCTGTCTCCAAGCTGGCTCCTGGGATGTCCTCCACCTTTTAGGGGTTGCAAAGAAGGTGGAGACAATGAAGAGGCTCTAATAGTATAATGGTTATTTATTCTGTTCCCACTGCAAAGCACACGCTCAACAGCATAGAAGGAGACACTGGCCCCATCCACCCATCATTGAGAACAAAAAAATATCGTTCAGATGGTAAGAACTAATTCACTTTGGACACGATTAAATATGGAAATACATGGAAATATGGATTCAAGATTAAGACCACAAATAAAAGTATCATGGAAACAAAAGGATTAAGTTTTCTACCCAACAAGATTGACACACAGCACTGTGCTCCTGGGAGAGAAATCCTGAAGGGGACATGGGCCAGCTGGGAAACCCACTGCCTCTCAGCAGGGAAGACCCATGCACTCAGAGCCCATGGCGGGGCGGGGAGATGATTAGCGTGGGGTTAAAATTTAGTCTAACCACGAAGGAATGAGCTGATCTTCTGGTGGGTGAATGGGAAACCAATTCTAAAGAAAATCTCTACAGAAGTTTCCAGATCAGTTTTTGGCATCCCTGGAGTATTTTGCCTGTAAGAACTCTATTTTGAAATCTCTCTCCCTCTCTTTTTTTTGGATGTGCTTGGAAAAAAAAAATTACTCTCCTTACTCTCCAGCCGCATAGCATACATGACTAAAACAACCCGGACGTAACAACACTAAATAAATATAATGTGGAACAGAATAGGCCAAGCGCCCAGGGCAAGGACTTGGTTAGGGAAGCATGATTTTAAAGGAGATGAGTTCAGGCCAAACCCAATTTCCTTCTGCAGATGCTATATATTCATTCCAGAACTCTCAGTGCTAAGCCAGACCAAAGCTTACAGGCATACTTGCTTTCGGAAAAACCAAGAGAGATGACCATCACCAGACAATGTGATGAACAGACCCAGGGAGACTCTTAAGGTAAAATGGACAAAAGGTGACCGTCTGGGTGGGGGAAGGTCTGTTCCCGCTGGGGCTGCAGCAAGGACTAAACCACCTGGAGACAGCTCTGCAGGCCAGCTGGGGGATCGGGTGACCCTGTGACAGCAACTGGGTTCCTTCTCTGACCGTGAAAGGCGCATTTCATCTTTAGAAAGGTAAAAAGTTACAGCAAATATTAGGCGAGCAAAACTAAACCAAGAACGTTGGAAAACAGAGAAGGAAAAATCCACCTGCGCAACCACCAACCCGCGGCTCGCCCGCGGGGGCCCTTCTGAGAAGGCTTCCCGCGCAGTTCTCACTAAGCTCAGGCAAACCCTGCCAGGGAGCCTGCAGACCCAGGCTGTGCGGGGGATCAGGGTGGCAGACGTGCTTTAGGGGCAGGGCTTTGGGAAGCGGGTGGAGGGGAAATCAAAGTGAGTATGTGTTTTGAAGTCTTTCCCAGTTCCTACTCTGAAGAAACCCCCAAATCCCGTTTCTGCAGACTCTGATCACCAAGGTGACCGGTGACAGGCATTCAACCCACCCTGCTGGCCAGGCAGGCACGAGCTGACCCGACTGCCACCAGCCTCCTGTCCCCACAATGATCACTGCTCCAGAGAACGTTGTACGTCTGTGATGAGGGCAGGCGGGGTGTGGAAGAGGGAGGTAAAGACAGCAAGAAATCTGAGCTTTGGCTTGAATTATGATGGAGAGAAAATGCTGAGAAGTCAAACCCCTCCCTCCTCCACTTAGCATTTATGTCTCATTGTTTCTCTCCAGGTAAGACAAAGAATTTGTTTAAAAAAGTTGTTTGCTTTTTGTACAAAAAGTTCTTCAGAGCTAATCTTACCTAAAATCGAACCTGCATGTTTAACACAGTATTCTGAGTCCTGCCAACTATACCAACAAAACACCAAAACCCACAACAAAACAAATAAGTGAAATACACAGCAGTCCCTGAAAGTTGCTTTTCACTCAGTCTGCTGCACTGTGCATGCAGACTGATGGAACTGACGGCAAAATGGAACGAATGAACCCAGATCCCCGTGCATCCCCCTGAGCAAGGCTCCTCTGAGAGCACCTACCTGTTGCCTCCTGCAAAAGGCTCCCAAGGCACTTTTAGGACTTGGCACCCGGTGCTGTAACAGCCAGGTGAGGGCTCAGGGGGTGCTGGCAGCAGAGGGGTGGCTAGCCACGTCTGAATGCATGGAGGCAAGTGGTACATGGCGAGGCCAAGTACAGCTCCGCTACAAAGCCTCCTCTAAAAACCTCACCCATGGTGGTCTCCCCCTTCCTAGACACCAAGAGCCCTCCTTACCATTTCCTGCCATCTGTCTCAGGTTATCTCCTAATCATTTCTTGTACATACACAGGGTCTTACCAAAGAGATGCAAGGAGGGTCTTTCCAAAGCTAGTGGGCGTTCATGTGCTGGAACGCTCATGTCTCACTTCTAACATGCCTGTCTTATTTGCACTCTGGGAAGACGAAGGAATTCTTTTTGCCACGGAATTCTGGGAAGGATGCTTGCTTCAAGCGTAGAAGAAGAACTGATGCCCCCAGGTGGCCAGCCCACACCTTCTGACAGCGTGAGCCACAACTTCAGGTGTCTGAGGAGCATGAAGAGGAACCTGGAAGAACCTCTTCTTGTTTGTTGAACTGCCACGCAGGGTGGGCAACTGCCAAGACTGTGACTTCCCCAGGTTGTCGAGACCTGATAGAGAGCTTGCAATCGAGGGTCTTCGGGTCCTCAAGAAATGGACTTTTAAGGATGTCCCATTCATTCCTGGGTAACCCTGCTACTTCTAGAACCTACCACATGACCCAACCACAGTGACCTCCTTGGGCTTGACACTTCCATGTACTGTGGTCTAGCCTGTGACACTGACTTCAAAGGTAAAAGAAACATTAGTCTAATCAGTCTCCAGAGGGGTCAGGGTTGCATACAGACAGGAGGTGCTTCTGAGCAGTTTATAAACTCATCCAAAGAAGCTGTACATATTATCAAGGTGCCAAGAATTTAATTGAGTCTGAGATCCATCGCAAACAGAAGAACTACATGGTTAAGAATTACTGGTGGCAACAGAATGCAGTCTCTACCATTTCCCATTAAAAAGAAACCAGGGTTTTTTTTGAGGAATGTCTGATTCCCGGTCTGGAGCAGGAATATACACTATGAACCCAGAGTACCTGTCATATCAGAAAATGACACTTTTGAAGTCTACTCACTTCATGTCAAAAGGACTCAGGAACCTACCTGAAGACCCTCTCATTGACCAAAGATGGGGCAATTTGAGATCCCATGACAATAGTAAGTGCGTTAAACTGAAACATACCAAATATGCTTCAACCCAATAGTTCACAATGATAGTTTTGAAAACTTGAAACTCATTGGTTGCCTTCGGGAAATGCTGGGGAACTGACTCACTCCTTGGGAACTGATACAAGAAAGGATCAAGCGACTCTTCCTTTCCTAGACGAGGTATACCCGGATGAGCCAAGGGATCGATGGGGAGAGAGGATTCTCCTTAGGGAAGTATTCAAGATAATATGGGAAAGAGGAAAGATGAGAGTTTGCATCTGCAAAATTTTGCAAGCCCCTGACGAATTAATTTACATAAGCAGTGATAGTCAATAGCTGCTACTATCACAAAACAGAAACAACCAGACACAGTGTATCACCTGGTAGAGGAATGATACCCTACTTAGAAGTAATCTTACCAGAAAAAAAAACAAAAAACAAAAAACCAGTGTTCAGTCTGCATCTTTTCAAGCCTCCAAAGCAAGGTTCTCAACCAGGGAGTGACTGTGCTCCCCTGGGACACCTGGCAACACCTGGAGACATTCTGATTGTTGGGACTGATATGTGTTTGTGTGTGTGTGTGTACTGACATCTAGTGTGTAGGGCCCAGGGACACTGCTAAACATGCTACAGTGCACAGGAGAGCCCCTTATAGCAAAGAATTATCTGGTCCAAAACATCAAGTGCCAAGGTTGAAAAACCCAGCTCTCAATCGAACCACCAATTTATAGGAAATTTAGGGGACAGAGGAACAAGTTAAAAGACAACATAAGATGAATCAGCAGAATCCAGACTCTGGAAGACAAACAACCCAACCTCTTTAACAACAGCTGCAGCAAGAAAAAGAGATAGAACTGGATAGATAATTCTGGAAGGGAACCTACAGATTGAAAGAGACTTAAGCGATGTATCAATGGATTACAATGTATGAACTTTATTCGGTTCTCAATTTGAAAAACAAATGGCCTAAGAAAACCTATAAGCAATTGAAGAAAAGTAAACACTGATGAATTACTAAGGAATTACTAACCCACTCCCCAGCTTTATTCAGATATAACTGACATATAATATTGTATATGTTTAAGGTGTACGACATAATGATAAGATACGTATATATTGCAAAATGACAATTAAAAATAAACTTACCACAGTAAGTTTAGTTAGTATCCAACACCTCACACAGTTACAATTGCTTTCCCTTGTGCTGAGAACTTTTGAGATCAAAGGAATCATTATCAAAAATTTTAAGGTGTGTTACTGATACTGTGGTTGTGCGCAAAAAAAGTTTCTATTTTTTTGAGATACACACAAAAGAAATGACATGATATCTGGGGATTTGCTCCAGAACCCCCATTACTTGGGGGTGAAAGGTGGTAGGAAGTGGGCAAAGTACAGATGAAACAAACCTGGCCAGGATTTGATGATCATTGGGTGAAAGGTGATAGGGGTTTATTATTCTATTCTTTGCAGTGTATTGAAATGTTCTCTAATAAAAAGTTTTAAGAGTTTGGAAAAAATGGTGGCAAAATACACCAGACCAACTGGACTAGATGCGTAGTATGCTCTTTACTAACAAAAACAGGGTTCATGACATGGAGCTCCAGGTGACGCTGGGTTCTGAGAAGGTCTAGACTCACTGAGGTGTTCTTTCCCCCTTGAACGTGAGTTAAATGTGAACTTCCACATTTATAAGTGTTAAACAGTGGTTCAACCCAACACTTAAGCAGCATGATACAAAGCACAGCAGGCCCGATTTAGTTTGTCTTATGGTGCACGCCTGGCTCAGGGTGGGGGAGTGTGTGCGGGGCAGAGAGAGGGGTCAGCACCTTCTGACCCCTGCAGGCAATTAACTGATACTTCCAGGCAGGAGGTGCTATTATCTTTAACTCAGCAGGCATAACTGTACATAATTAGAGGTCATAATTATGGTTCTCTTTTTAAAATGTGACCACAGTATCCAAATTGACCTCCTGTGGCAGCGCTGCCCACATGCTGGGAAGTACATAAAAGGCGGGGACAGGCGACACAGTGACGGGCAGTCGGAGTCCCCGCGCAGGTTCTGAGGTCAGGAGACCACACTCATTCCCAGCGGAACTCCGATCTGTTTGGGGTTTTCTAATTATCATTTTTCACGAGACACATTGTATTTCTTTAAATAGACACAGACTGAGCCAGAGCGTTACACTGTCTTTTTGACCACGGGAAAAAGGCAAAAGCAACCATGCAAATGAATATGCCAGCAATTATGTGCATCCACTGTCTAATTATCCATGTAATGACAAAGTTGAGAAGATCAATTCTGGATCCCTTTTCCATTTGTATTTTGTAAAGCTGCTACAGGGAATCCATTTTACTTTAAAAATTCTCTCTTATCGTTATTTTATCATACCTGGTAATCGGCCCCACCGAGCAATATTTCTAGCTTCTGAGGCCTGAATCTTTATAGGGAACGAATCATTTTGCAGGGAAATAAAATCTACCTGGATTTTCACAGAGCCAGACTTGCTCTCATTTCTAAGTATGGGATAATAGAACTTTGAGGGCTAAAAGAGACCCTCTTAAATCACCAACAGATGAGAAGCCCGAGGCAGGTCCAGATAAAGGGGGAAACAAATGGGATGGCAGGAAACCAGGGGGCGAGGAACTCATGGAAACACTAGGACCAGCCGGTGGTCAGCGCCTCATCCAGCGGTCAAGTTAATTCCAGTTCCCGCTTTCAACACGAAACCCAAGCAGCGAGTCTGTCTCGTAGCGCTTTCTTCAGAAGCATCTGATTCTTCACCCTTCACCAGTAGCCACTTAAATAACCCTGACAAACGGCCAACTTCTTTCCAACAGTATTTGAAACCCTCAGCAATGCTTGAAAAATTGGAAAGAGAGAGAGAGACTGCGGCACCAGTTCATCTCTTCCTGGCTGAAAAAAGGGATTGAAAATTCCCAAGTTTGATACAAGTGGTTTCAAATGAATAAGACAATGTCAAGTCACAGCATTTACAGCCGAGTGACGATTCCCACTCGGAGTCCTGAGCTTCAGATAAATGGCCCTGAGAAATGTACTTTTTCACCAGTATACTTTTCTTGAATAGAGCAGCCTGGGAGTGAATGATGGTTCTCTATATTTGCAAAAGCTCCTCTATTCAGAAAAGGAAAACTTAACTACTATTCAGAGGTGTCCAAAACTGCGGTTTAAATAAAAGAATGGCTGCCTTACTGTTTTTATAGGCACGTCACCACCAAGAAATACTACTTTACTACTGTTTTCTTTTGGTTCAGTAAGAGAAGTCAAAGGAACAAGTCTAAATACATTACAACAAAGGTGTTTAATTGAGACTTGTTCATTTGCATCGCAATGTAAAATCACTCATGATATACTAACGCAAACGCATTGATAAAGTTCATCCTACCAGTGGAATGAAAAGGGGGAAATGTTTCAGTGGTAAATTCTTCAAGTTTACATTATCTATTGGAACATTTCAGGTAGTTACTTGGTGCAGAAAATCCAATTCCCTGCTTCACAAAGATTTTTGCCAATTACATGCCCGTGTGTCACAGTTCCACGGCACCTAACACACTGTTGTCACTCAAACATCCTATTAAAACACGAGGCTTGCTTTCTGAGAGTTTTGCTTTCCTACTTAGTAAATTAGCGCCATCATATTTATCCCTAAGTGCTATTTGCTGCATTAATTTACACAAACAAGCGACAAATTAAATATTATCACTCCCTATTTCAATTAAATTCTGGATCTAGACTGCACACTTCATACAGCTATCTGTTGGCCCTGCTATATGGGCAGCCTCAGCACGTGGTGACTCAAAGGGTTAAAAACACGGGCCCTGGTAGGTCAGTCCCTTCCTGCAGGGGTTCATCAGACTGAGTGTGTTTAAAAGTAAAACATTCCTTCCACATTGTAAAATCCTGGCATCTGCTGAGTAGCAAATCCAGCTCATTGCGTCTCGCTTAATTTTATTCTCAAGTGAATCTATACAGTTTGGACTACAGAACACAATTAATTTTTACATTTCCTCTCACTCTCTAGCTGCCTATTTTATCCAGCTATGCACTTTGCAAAACAAAACCCCGAAAACCAAACAGAATAGCTAATGAATCCAAAGTGGATTTAATTTTATTGATTCCATTTCACATAAAATTGTTCATTTATCCAATTCTTTTCTTTATTTCATTGCCTTTCGTCTGGAATATACCGTGTCCCACCCAACCAGCTGAAGTCACTCTACCTGTTTCTCTCTGCCGTTTTCAGTGCTGGAGGGAAGAGAGCCCAAACTTGAAGCCATTTTGGAGATTAAGCTTCCCAGGTAAATACATTTTTAACTGAATCTTCATGTTCCAAAGTGGCCAAGTCATCTTGGCCATGTTTATTAACTAAAGGTAATAGGAAAGATCCTAATCAGAGCCTCCGTGTATGTAGCCTCACAAACCAGTTCTCTCTCTGTGAATGTGGACAGTTCTCAACTCCAACCACCAGATCTCATTAGTGCCCTGGGACCTGACCAGCAGCACCTGGCTGTCTTGACGACTACCTGAACAGAACCAGTCTGCAAGGAAGGAAGGAGTTGCTTGCCCCGAAGACAGAGCAGGAAATCATGCAGGAGGAGGGACGAGGGTCGGTGCTCAGTCCACGGGAAGACTTGCATGGAGCCCACAGAAAGTGCATGCAAACAAATTCTGTGATTCTGTGCATGTTTCTGAAGAGGGTCCAGAGCTTTTCTCCAGAATTACACAGAAAAGGGTAAGACTCACTGGCTTTACACTCACTCATCAGAGATATGAATCTCACCCTGGAGCATCATTAGGACAGGACTAAATGTTCTCCTTTTGCTAAAAGGAAGCATCCTGAGTCTTTGCTCTGGAATGATCTTGAGATCTTTGCAACGCCAAGAAAGATGCATTCTGTCAAGAACTGAATGTTTGTGTCCCCGCAAGATTCATACATCAAAGCCACTACCCTCAATGTCATGGTGTATGGAGATGGGGTCTTTGGGAAGGAATTAGTGTTAGATTTCAGCACGAGAGTGGGCTCCTCATTTTGGGGTTAGTGGCTTTATAAGAATAGGGAGAGAGAGAGAAATCTCCCTCCTTCTCTCTCTGCGAGAGGACACAGGGAGAAAGTGGCTGTCTGCAAGCCAGTAATAAGCTCTCACAAGAAACCAAATCCTGCTGGACCTTGATCTTGGACATTCCTGCCTCCAGCCTGAGAAAATATATTTCTGTTAAAGCCACCCAATCTGTGGTTTTTTGTTATGGCAGCTGGAGTAGACTAAGACACATTCCATGGCAGGTGTTGTATTATCAGAATTCAACAATTCACAAAGAATGTGTGTAGCAGACATTGGATTGCTCAGCTTCTATTCCATTAGCTTTGTAGTTGGAGAGGCTGGGAAGCTTTCCAGACTCCCCTGCAGCTAGAGTTCTGGGTGTGAATTCAGCTCTGCCAATTAGATGCAGCCAGGTTGACTGAAGGCAGAGGTGAGGTAAGGTCCCTTTGGCTGTCTGAGTGGACACACAGGAAAGCACATTTGCTGGGTTTTCCCCTAGTGGTGGTGAGGGTCCATTCTCCACCGCCCTCCCTGGGTGTTGAGTGGGTCACAGACGTGAGGCATGTTCTTGTCCTCACTGCTGCAGTGACAGCGGCCTCTCAGGTGGTTCGTTCTATAGGATCTTGGAAATCATTCCTCAAGAGTCGGTCTGGATTCTTCTCCTCTGGCTCTTCCAACAATTTGGTCAGCACCTAATGCCCTGTGGGCCTGTCTCCCCTACTCCTTGCAAACAGCACGGCCTTGAAACAACCTCAGCCAGCACTGAATCTTTGATTCTCACTACGGGCCTTAAAAGAAAAAGGTACGATGTGGGGAAACTTTTCATCTGGTGTTGAATCCTGTTTAAGGTACTTTTCTTACCACTCTCATAAAAACCCATTACAGATCACCTTTGTTCTCAGAGTCAGGCATCTCACTGGTATGTATGTTTCCTAGAAATGACAGGTGGTGTGTACCACATTTCCCTTTTTGCCCTTGCTGCTAGGAAACCCAAGAGCTGAGTTTTAAATTAATTGCTGTTGTTTTCTGGCTTAGACTCTTAAAGTACAGCCCCTTAGAGTGCCCCTCCCTCCTTTTCCTTCCCATATAGCTACTTAAAAAAAAAATCCTATATTAGGGACTATTGATACTGTTGTTTCTTGTCCTTTTATGATCATAAGTCACCTTTCTTTGGAGCTAGATGAAATATATGGATAAATAAAATGTTTGTTTTGGGAAAGCCACTGGTCTGAGGATGAGACTCTACCAGCTCATGTAAGTGAGGGACCCTTTCCCTTTTGTTCTGGAGGAGACAGGAAGTCTGCTACCCCAGAGGAAATTTGACAACTGTGTTTCTAGAAAAGCAGCGAGCAATACCAAAACTTGAGATGCAGCTGCTCAAGGGCATACCTAGTAATTTATTAGGCTATTGCTTCCTCTAAATATTACACTCGCTTTGACAGCATCAAAGATGAAGATACTATCCCTGCACTTCCTTAACTTATGGGTCTTTTCCTCAATGAGCTATCTCACCGATCCTTGAAGACTGAAAAATCTGTCTCTGGGGGCAACAGGCAAGCAAAACAAGGAGCAAAACAGTCTCGAAGAATTTAGAAAATACCCAAAGATAACAAATAAGTTAAGTACTTTCGCTCTCCCAACCCTGACAATGTATCTTCTTTGTATTAACTGCCAGCCAGTCTGGGGCAGGTTACTTAGCGCACACGGCTTCTGTCTTCTTATCTGTTAATGAGGGAGCTTCCTTATCTGTGAACTAAAGAGGCTGGACTTGGTCTCTAGAATCAATTCTATCACCTGTGATGCAGGCTCAATCCTATTTTCCCCACTCGATGTTGAGAGAGGACAAGGTTTGTCCATGGAAGTCTCTCCCAGAGCCGGGCCTGGGGCCTCCCCCACTCTCCCGGCTGGCCCGGCTGGCTGCACCCTCCAGGCTGGACAGAAGGGACCGCCTGGGCTGGGTCTTCTTGTTTGGTTAATCTCTTCACATCTATTTGCTCGGCTGCCCGGACAACTCCACAGCAAACAAAGGCCCGGGCTCCATGCGGCTGGCTCCAAATTGGGAACCTGCCCGTTTTGTTTGCTTTGGGGCACAAGGAGGGGGCAAACAGCAGCTTTTGTAAGTCAAGTTGGTGATATTCTTCACCCAGTTACCGCTCTGAAAGGATGGAGAGATGCAAAGGTCCCTTTCCAGGGTGGGTGCTTCCTACCGACCCCCTCCCACAGCTCCTTCACTGGATTTGCCCCTGAACGTGGTTCAGCGTTGATGGCAACTAATCATATTTTCAGATTTTTTTTTCTCAGCCCAGTGGGGACCGAGTAATGTGAACGCCTCCTAGCTAAGCAAAGTATTTTCTTAAAAGAAAAAACACAGGCTACAACCAGCTCCTCGGGAGTAACACAATTCCATTTTCTGATCCTTATCAGAGGGCCAGACGCTGCTTCTGACTGTAAAACTGTTTTATCAGGTAAGGTGAGCCAAGCTGAGCCCTTTAAAAAAGCAAGAGAATTAAAAGAATTTGCCTTCAGATGGTTAGCAAAAAATGGAAGAAAGGACACGAGGTTGAGGACAGCACAGCCTATGGAAAATAATTTTGCAAGGCGTCTCAACCAGATAAAAACAGGACTGGTTGGTTAATTGTGTAATTAAACAGCAGCCAGTAACAGGCAGGGTCTTCTATCTTTCAAAATCCAAACTAGTTATTCAAGCTTTCATTGGGTACAGTTTAGAGATTCTATTTGGGGAAGGCCCCCAGTTTTTCTTGTCTGGATTAGCATTTTAAACAAAAAGTGCTGCTTTGCAAATCTGGCTTCTAGTCTCCAGGCTAAAACAATCACAACCCCCTCCCCCTTCCTCAAATACCTTTTTGCTTCATTTCTCCAGAGTTAAGAGAATAAATAGAGGGTTTTTTTTTGTTTGGCAGAAAGCCAAAGTAATATGCCAGCAAGATATCTGACTTCTTTAAGAGACACATACTGTTTCATGTTTGATTTTGGTTTTCAAAAGCAGAACAATTTTCACATCATTATATAAAAGGCTTCCACTATTTAAAATGTCAGTTCGAAATTAATTTTATATCCCCGAGGCAGAATGCAACTTGACCACACTGAATTCTATCAAGGTGAGAAAAGTTCTTGGACAAGAATTTAGTGAAATCAACAGTAAAAACTTTCAGTCTAGAACAAGAAGTTGACATCGACTGTTTCTGGGAGCTTGGTTTTTGTCTTTATAGAGTGCAGGTCTCTAGCTGTCAGCCCATGTGCAGAAGGAAAGTGGCTTCTTTTGCATGGCAGTCAAGAGAATGTGCTGGACCTGGAGACCTAGAGTGACATTTGACACCTGGGCCGGGGTGGTGGTGCTGAGACAGCTGAAAACGTTGATGACTTGCTGTCTTCAAACTTTCACAGCTGGGCAGATGCCGATGGAATAATGAAATGGGTCCCTGTGTCTAAAACTCTTCAGTTCACCTTGAAGACAGACCAGGATCTTCCTAAGAAAGTAGCCTCAGTTTCTCTTGAAAAAGTTTATTAACTTACTGAGGGCTGCTGCAGAGGCAAAAGTGACAAGTGGGACATTTTGGACAATGGCAAAAAAGATGAAGTGGGCAGCCCAGTGCCTTACTGGCCGGGGCACTGGGAGCAGGTCTGGCTCAAATCACCCGAGGCACCTGGGTTGACACACTCCATGGATATGCAAGTTGGTTACCAGGCATTTATAGACACACAAGTAGTTTATAAGTGGTGTGTGTGTGTTGAGGGGTATGGATAGAAGAGGGAAGAAAACATCTGAGTAATAAAAGGCATTACGTTTTGATGGGGTATCAACTTTCTATCATCCCTACTGGATAAAAAACAAAAACAAAATCTTTTAAACCCCAACATTTTACCCAAAGCAAAATAACCTGTAAGAGAGAGGTCAAGGGCGAATGTGTCTTGGTGCGTAAGGCGTTTCTACCACACTCACATTGCAGATGCATTTAGAATGCATCCAGGCCTTCTCCCCTCGCCTTAGCCCAGTGTTCATTAGCTCGTGCCACCTCTGGAATCGCCTTCAACCAAGTCTCACCACCCTGAGCTCTCCCCCCGCTAAACCACAGTCCACATAGCCCCCATCTCAGAACCCCTTTCCTTCTAAACCTCTGCCAGTTCTTCTCCATCCTGTGAGACGTGGTCCAACCTTCCCGCCTGGCGTTCGAAGCCAAATGAATAGCGGTCTCTCTGGGAGCAACCCCGCCCCTCCAGCCATCCTGGCACTCCTCGTGGGCGTTTCAATTCACATGGCCGCCAACCTGGAAACCCTTCCCCAACCTTTCTTCCTAAGGAAACTGTACCGACCCTTTAATGTACCGACTTTTACACATTATATTCTGTTGTGTGGAATGGTCATTAAGACCTTCAATCTTCAGGGTATATCTTCATGATCCTACAAACAAGCCAGATGCTTCTGGAGGCCAGTGTTGAAGTAGCATCTTACTATCTCTCCAGCTTGGACCTTTTCTATGCTGGCTTTGTTTAGGAGAACACCTTCATTTATCTTTTATGAGGCTCCTGAGTGAATGAGATGTAAAAGTCCTGGGAACTGCTCAAAAGAGAGACAGGTGTTTAGGAAAGGGGCAAGAGTGTGAGATATCCAAATGTGTTGTCTGTCTTTCTTACCCCCAACTGCTAGTGAGAAGGGAACCCAAAAGTCTGAGTGCTGGAGCCAGACACACGAGGGTTCTAATTCACCATTCAGTTGCTGTGTGACTTTGGGCAAGTCACTTCACCTCTCTGAGCCTCACTTTCCTTTCCAAAGGAGACCAAAATACCCTAATTCATAGGGTGGTTGTTGAGAATTAAGTGGAAAAAATAAATAATAAAAAACAGATTAAAACTTTTTTTGGGGTTCGTTGCTTTAGTAATGTTAGCTTCCCACTTCCACCAATCAGTCCCAACAATCAACAGAAACAAAGCCCAGCCCTGTAAACACTAAAGTGACCTGTCAGCCCTCCCCTCTGTGAACCCCTCCCCTCTGCTGAGCCGGCAGCTTCACTGCGGCCCTGGCTCACTAAGCCGGTGGCTCCCCAAGGTGCCGATGCACTCAGGCAAAATGAACCTAACATCTGTATTCTATTTGCTAATGAGCAATCATCATTTGTACCTTTCTCCAGCCTGGGATTCAGCTGCCTGGAATACTAATGCCATTAGAAACTGGAGTCTTTTTTGAAACACACACACTCATTTAGCAAAATCCTGCTTAACTCATTGACATGTGTATGGTTCCTGGGATTTCTTAACAATATTTGGCTGGTTTACGAAGCTCTCGATTCCCTTCCATCCCACCTCTCCATGCTTGAATTTTTGGGTGTCCCAGTGGGGACTGGGAGCCAGAAGACCTCTTGAGTGGTCCTAGACTCGCCATTTCAATCAACTCAATGAATACAATCAGACAAGTCAATGGACCTTTCTCTTTTAACTTAATTTTTAATCACATGATTAATATAAGAATATAGTTGCTTATTTTAAAAATTAGGCCTTTACAGAAAAAGATCACCTTTCATCACCCATGGCCTTCCATCGTCACTGAAGGTGACCTTCCCTACAAGCTGGGTGTGTATCTGTCCCAGAGATGTTCCTCTGCAGACAAGCAGACAAGAATCTGCATCTTTCAAAACTATATAGTGTTGTTGTCTTAGGTAAATGCAGACAGACTGCCACATGACACTGCAGTGTGTTTCCTTCATTCATTCCACAGGAAGTCTTGGCCTCTCTCCATGTGGGGTACAGAAGGATGGAGTGCATGTTTTTCAGTGCTGCATGGTTTATTTCAACATTTCCCTGGACATGGACGTTTATTTAGGTTGTTTCCAATTTTGGGCTTTTATGAAGACAGCCTCAGCAAACACATGTGGGACTGCTCTTCCAGGGAACGCATCTCAAAGAAACTTTCCGGGTCTTGCTTTCCTGTCTGCAAAACGAGAAGGCTGGACTGAGCAGTCTGTTGTGACTGTACTTCCAGTCAATGTTGTGTGTCACTGGGGGAAACGGAAGAAGGCTGTGTTTCTACACACAAACTCGATTCTCAATCCAGCCCCCAGCTAAGCCTCTCCTTACACTTCCAAAGCCTTCCATAATCTGAGCTCATTTATCCTTATTTTCTGCTTTTATCTGACACCTCCAGTTACTCCTGATCCTACATCTTTGTAAACTCTTTCTTACTCGTAGAAAATTCCTGCCCCTTTTTATACTTGACAGGCATCATCGCAGGTGCTCAGAGCTTATAGCTTGTGTATGCGTGCACATCTGAGTGAATGCCAGCCCCTAGGGAAGGGCCTTGTCTGATCGCTCATCACCGGAGCTCAGGAGCCAGAAGTGCGCCTCATACAGTGGATGGACGATTGTTACCTTGGCCTTGAGCTTGGCGTGTAGCCTGGAGCAACACTGATTTATCCTCTCTGTGCCTCGATTTCCTTAACTGGAAAATGCAGAATAGTACTACCCTCCCTTACGGGGCTGTTGGGCAGATCAGACAAGTGGATACATGCCAAGCCCTTAGAACACTGCCTGGTACACAGACACAGTCAAATAACATTAGGTGTTACTACAGTTATCATTATAACTTGGGTGAGTCTGATGTTCCATTTGATCAATGGCAGGTTGTATTCAGGGCGCCCCTGAGATTGCGGGGTGCGGTGCTGAGATACCGTTGAGTCATATAAGCCAGAAGCTGTGCATGAGACAGAAGTCTGGGGCAGGGTCCTCGTCACTCACAGTACCAACATTCCACTTGCAGTTTACTATCCTTTTTATTATAATGATGCGTAATTCCATACTGAAAACAACTTGTGAGCAGAACTTTTCGTCTACTTTATTTTGCTTTTCGCAAGCAAGGCTTTCTCATCTAGTTTCAGAGTCCCTTCTTCCTCCTTTTTTATCACCACAGTTTCTTCTTCATTTTGCACCACTGACCCCAGCGGTTCTCCCAGGAGGGGTCCAGTTCCCTCGATGCGTTTAGGATCTTCCTTGGTTCTACTTTGGATCACAGAAGTGGCAGTGCAGTTGGGAACACCGGCTCTGGGGCTGGTGCCAGCACTTACCATCAGTGTGATCTCAGTCAAGACACCTAACCTCTCTGTGCGTCAGGTTCCTTGTCTGTAAAACGGGCTGTGGTGAGGATCAGATGAGCTGATGTGTACAAAGCACACAGGAGAGTACCTGGAACTCAGAAGTGCTGTCTCATCCTCATCAGACCAAAATGATGCAACCCAAGTACCGTCACCTTAAGGACCTGCCATGAGAGCTGTGTTTGCAGGTGGTGTGATGGATTCTTCCGAACTGTGTACACACACACGACTCTTCCTATACCGCCTACTCCATACCTTGCTGGGTGAAGAACCTGTTTTCATGGGCTGGATGAGAATGAGGTGGAGGCGGATACAGCCATGACTGTGGCAAAGACAGCTGATCTGGACCCAGATCATCCTCCTGGCCTTGGCCCCCTTTGAAACCTTTAGCGCTAACCCACCCAGGCAACTGAACATAAGGAGTCATATCAGAGGAATTTCCAAGAGCTGTATCCAACACTCTTTGAAAGATGGAACAGAAAAATGGAAGACTCCACCAAAAGAAGACTGCCCGAAGAACCACCAGAAAGCAGAGATTAGCTTCAGTGCAGATGCCTCTTCTGCAAGGGCTGTTCGCTCAGGGTCTAACAAAGTATAACAATGACTGAAAAATAACCTAGGGGAGGCAATGTTGACAGCAAGGAGAAACACGGAAATTAATCACAGACTCTACAGAGAAGGCATGCAAACCCTGAAGCTTAGTGAATTGGGCCAGTGGCTGAAAATGAGTTCAGGGAGGCATTAAAAACATAACCTATTTTAATATCAATGAGCAGAACCAAGAGGTACAAAACTCTCAGACGAAGGCAGAAGCCCGTGTGTGTAACCAGGGATAGTGTCAGGGCTACTCAGCATTATCAATTAAAAAAAAAATAGCATGGACTTGACTATTTGACAACATTAACCGGCACTAACAATGATCCTTTTGTTTTAACTGCAGTTCTGTTCCAGTGAAGTGCCTTATGCCAGCGTTTCCTCCTTTCTCCGGGATGGTGTTCTATTGCTATGACAACCAGTAACATTTTGCACACCACAGAGCACTGTATCATGTATCACCACGGCAGAAAGGAAATGCCATACTGTACTTAAAAGCCACCGTCTCTCTTTTAAAGTCTGTTATCACTCCCCATGCATTATTCACCGCACCACATTACATATAACCTTTGGTTACAGTCAGATTCGTGATCTATGGAGCAGAAGCCAAGAAGTCTTGCAAATCCCTCGATACTTTATAACTAAGAAATGATAACCAAGCGGTATTATTCTTGTTTTTCTTCAACCGAGTTATAGAGAACTTGCTTTTACCAACTTCCTCATTGGCTCAAGAACCTTTGTCAGACTTTTACAAATGTTTGTCTCATGTACCAAGAACTCACTCAGCCACATTGTGGGGAAATACAGCACTCCCATTAAGACAATGTTCCAATGCATGAAGCACTGCCTCTTGAAATATCTTTTTTCATTTTAAATATTTTAACAAAATTAAAAAACCTATTGTATAATTCCCCTGTCTACATAATCTTTTCTTGGGGACTATTGTCACCATGGAAACCCATCACTGGGCATGGCTGTAATGCAGGATGTTCTCCAGGACTGATGTCACTTGTGGAGTGGCCGGCCTAGGGGTTGGGAGCCCCAGCAGCCAAAGCTGAGCACCCACAGGCCCCCTTCAGCATTTAGCATCACGGGCATACCTCATTTCACTGTGCTTAGCAGCAGCTGCATTCTTTACAAATGGACGGCTTGTGGCAACCCTTCTAGTGAGCAGGTCCGTCAGCACCATTTTTTTCCAAAAGCATCTGATCACTTCATGTCTTTGTCACATTTTAGCAATTCTTATAATACTTCAAACTTTGCCATTATTATTATATTTCTTATGATGATCTGTGATCATGATCTTGATATGACTCGCTGAAGGCTCAGGTGGTGGCTAGCGTTTTTGAGCAATAAAATATTTTTAAAGTATGTACTTGTTTTTTAGACACAGTGTGACTGCACGCTTAACAGACTACAGCAGAGTATAAATGTGACTTTCATTCTAATATTCACCTTACTGCATGGTCTGGAACCAAACCCACGCTACTATCTCTGAGGTCCATCTACATATGAAGGTCATGCACAGTCCCATGGAGTTTCAAGGTCTTTGGATTTTCATGGAAAGACATCTGCATATATTAAAATTTAGAAAATGTGAAGCCCATTCTCGTGATGGCCAGAGGACAGGCAACATAGATCTCTGTGAGTGGACAGAAGAATCTAAGGGATGTGGGACAGGAGAAACTTGCCTCTCTGAGCTGTGGGCTCATTTACAGCGTGACTATAAAAAGGGGCTCAGCCCCACACTCAAGGGCACAGATACTCAACTGAGTGCAGGCTGACACTCGCTGACTTTAAGAAATCCCAGCAGCTGAGAAGGCAGGCCCTCCTTCCCCGCAGCTCGCCCACCCCACCCCTGAAATTCACTTAGGAAGGCAATGCACAGAATGACTTGAGATGACCTCAATTAATTGTTCTTTAGTGAAGTAAGCATCTTCCCTCCCTCCCTCTCTCCCTCCCTCCTCTTTCTCTTTTTTTAAATAAGATGTAGGCAGCTGCTTATTTTTATAACTTGTTATTATTTGGGGGCAAAAGAAGTTCTATCAAGAATATCTGAACCATGGATGCGGCCTTACTGTTTCTGCAGGGTAAGAAACCATTTGGGACCAAATTTTTAAAACACGTGAACCGGAGAGCCAGATTTGGTTTGATAACTTCCAGTAATTTAAGTGATCGTCATTGTTCCGACCCAGGTCCACACTCTGCAATCAACTTTGACCACCGTGTAGATTCCTGCACGAGGAGAGAGAACGCAGGACTGAGGTGGGAGAGGAAGCTGTGGCATGTGGCTCTCAAGGCCAGCCTCGGGCAGGAAGAGCTCTGGACCCCGGCAGGGTACAGACCACCAATGTTGGTGCCACAGCCACATCCCCGCGGCCCCCCGTCTGCTGTGCCCTCTGTAAAGGCAGCCGTGAGGACAGTGGGCAGGACCTCCTGGGGGACACATCCAGGCACCAGTAGCTGATGGCTCCCCAAGAGTTTGGGTGGGGCTTGTCTGTCTTTGTAAATCTTTTAGGGGAAAGAGGATTTACAAAGCCCGTGGCTGGTGCTGTGTTCCTGGGCAGCCTCCAGAAGGTTCAGATTGCTCAGACTTTGTCTCTCAGAGCTGCCAGCAGCACCTGTGAGGGCCCTCCAAGGAGCACCTGGTGGGGATCGGTGGCCGTTCTCCAGCTGGACTGTCATGGGTGGGACGGGGCACTGCTGGATGCTGGTGAACTGAAGTTGCCAAAGATCCTTGATATGTAGAAAGAAGGTTCTGGACGGCAGACTGGAGGGGTATCCTTTTTTTCTTTCTTGGACAATGTGAATGAACACTTTTTAACCCACAAAAGATTTAGAACAAAGCACAGAAATGTTTAAGAAAATCAGAGCTGTCGAATTAACTTTTTTAAAAAAAGAAATCAGTGCAGATCTAGTATTTTAAATATCTGTTACAGTTAAGACAATTGGCCTATAAGAATAATGACTAGACTTTGAACATCAACTTAAAGCCTGGAATTGAATAACCAGTTCAGACTTCGATTTTAAGTCAAACTCTCACGAAAGGCATATACAGTCTAAGAAAACTTGAGACCATAAGGTATAACATACTTATAAGCTTAATTAGATTTGTAAGAATTGCTTAAGAGCTCTGGGAGGCTTATTTGCTGAGTCAAGCAATTGAGTACTTATAAATTTAATATGTTCGATTTCCTTTACAAATGCAGTTTAAAATTTTTAAAGGAGTTTAATTAACTAAGTTTGCAAATTGGACCAAACATTAATAAAAGGCCCCCTTAAAAGTGATTGCTAAAAATGGCTAGACTTATAAATAAAATAATGAGATCTGAGAACAGCTCTTAAAAGCCTAAAGAAAGGTAGTTTCAGATTTTGTAACTTTAATAAGAATTAATTTTAAAAGGGAAACATCAGAATAATCTTCTTTGCTCAAAATTCTTTGAAATGCTACCCTGACTAAAATTATTAGGCACCTAAATTACCTAATTACTGTCCACCTAAAAAAACATCCTTTTTAGTTACTCAGTCTTTAATAAGAATTTATTCATGTGCTTGCTGAATGTCAGGTGTTGTGCTGGGCACAGCTGGGTATGTCCTGGCTCTAACAAGCATCTTGTGGGGAAGATGAAAAATGTACACAAATTAGAACATGTATACAAACTGTTAGACAAATGACTAATGAAGATGTAAAGTAATATTGGAATTCAGAGGAAGACATCAGTGAAGGCATCATAACAGAAGTAATATTTAAACCAAATCTAGTTTGGAATCTGCTTTTTAAGGTTTGTGCGGTTCCCTCCCACTCCCTGCTGCCCTGAGTTTGCCACACACAGATTCACGCTTCTCCTAGCCTGTGAACTGGAAACTGAGATTTCAGAAGTCTGTGAGAATGATGTGTAAAGGTGAACAGGATGTGAGTGAAAGTCCACAGGGCTCTCTTAAAAGTCATTTTACGGCTGTTGTGACATCTTTGCTCAGCATGCTTTCCGTATTCTCTGTGAGCTTGGATTTCTGTTCTCCACCCACCTTACAGGTGAGGTTGCCAGATAACTGACCCCTGGATGAGTATCCTACGACCAGAAGCAGGCTGATGACTGACCAATTTTAGATGTACAGTGAGAGCTGCTTTACTTCTAAAACGAAGTCCGAAAAGCAAGGATGCCATTCTAGTGAGAAAACAGTAAATTCCCAAATGAGGGGGTGGAGAGAGAGAGGGAAACCTAATTGCCTCTGACCATCAATCCACCAGGGAGACTTCTATTTACTTGCTACAATAGTATGACGAGCAGGAAAATTTTAAATTATTCTTCATTAAGTGTTATGGGTTGAACAGTGTTTACTTCCCCCACCTCCACCCACCCAATTAATTAATACACTGAAGTCCTACCCAGCCTCTCAAAACATAGTCTTATTTGGAAATAGGGTTGTCACAGATAAAATTAGTTAAGATGAGGTCATACTAGAGTAGGGTGGGCCCCTAATACAATATGACTGACTGGTGTCCTTATAAAAAAGGGAAGTTTGGACACAGGGAGGACAGAAGCACAGGGGAAGCGCCAGGGGAAGAGGGGAGGGGTGCCCCCCATAAGCGAAGGAAGTGCCGGCAGCTCGGAGAGAGGCCTGGGAAGCCCCCCTCCCAGCGAGGACCTCCCTGCCGACGCCCCGATCTCAGGCTTCCAGCCTCCAGACCGACCGTGAGAGCACAAACGTCTGCTGGGTAAGCTACCTGGTTTGCGGTACTTCCTACGGCCACCTGAGGAAATGATACACCGAGTCAACAGAGCCAGAAGAAAGAGCAGCTCTGTGAATAGCCCATTAAATTCGACCGCAAACCAGCGCCCATTCAATTTTGAACTTTTTATTAACCGGGAGTTAGACTCTGAGTAAACCAAGAATGATCTCAGTCAACATGCAGCTCCCCCTCCACACCCCGGCATGAGGCGTTTTAAGCTGTTTTGGGGTCTGGCTGCCTCCCGTTTGTCCAAACCATGATCTTTCTGCCTCAAAAAATCAAGCACGCGTGGCCGGGGAGAAGATGTGCGTGGGGAATACGGTGTTTGCTGTGGCTCGCCTCCCACCCGGCCTGGAAGGAGCTCTTTCCTCTCGTCAAGGCCTCACCACCTGGCCCCCCTTCACGGCGCCAACTCCATCTAGATAAAGTAAGACGGATCACAGTTTCCCCATTCAGTCATGTCGGGCTTCTTCCTACGGATGTGACATGACTGGTCAGTCAATCAACGATGTGTTTGTTGGATGTCAAAGTTGTCATTTTTCAGATTCCAGAGCAGTGTGTCTTCTGAGCTTTCAGGGGGTGACTGGCAGACAAAGACCAAGGTGACCCCCACTGGGTGATGACCTTGTACAATCTCCCTCCCTTTAGTATAGATTGAACCTGTTACTTGCTTCTAGTAATAAAATATGGCAAAGGTGATGGGCAGTCGTTCCCCGGGTGACCCTACGCCACACAGGACTGTGTCGTAGCAGACTGGAACGAGAGGTCTCTTCCTGGCCTTAAAGCAGCTGCCTGATCGTGAGGGTCTGGGAGGGGGCCGCAGGGAGGTCTGGCAGGGACTACACGGGTCTCTACCCACCGAGAACCAACAAGAAAGGGGGGCTTCCACCCTTCAACCACAAGGATCTGAATTCTGGCAGCAACTGTATTAGCTTGAAGGAGAACCAACTCCAGAAAGGACCACAGCCCTAAGACACTTGTTTGCTGCCTGTTGAGACCCTGGGCAGGGGACCCAGATAAATTGTGCCTGGACTCCTGACCCAGGGCAACTGTGGCCATTATAACTATGTGCTGTCTGAAAACGCCGTCAGTGGTAATTTGTTACGTGGCAGAGAAAACCGACATGATGACCATGTCCTTTTAGGGTCTGATGAAAAAGGAATCTTTGGGTACAAAAGCTCGGGAAGGCACGTGTTTTCAATACAACTTCAGGGGTTTATCTAGACCCTTTAAAGCTCCTCAAGGTGTCTTCAAGATGTTCCTGGACGCAGGGCTATGCACTTTCTCTTTGTCTAATCAACATAATTTACTGCAAAACTTGGTAAAGTCTGGGAAACTAACAAGGTCATAGTACATAAACTGTGAGTCCATTCCTACAGTTTAAAATGTCAATTTAAATAATTTCTGTTTCATTCTTAACCTGTAAGATAGAGCCATTATTTCTGTATCATCTTCAGCTTGCTTAGAGAGATGGAAAAGCATAGATTTGAAGAGAGAAGGCAATTTCTTATTTTACTAGGAAAAAAACTTCAATCCACCTTAATTATAGGAATCAAACAAACGAACAAACAAACAAAAACTCTGCAAACAAATAACTCAAAATCATGTCTTATAGGAACCTGGAAGTGTTTTAAGTGTTTACAAAAGAACACTTTTAGGAGGATAGGTTCAGTTCATTTCCCCTACAAAAGAAAACTTGTTCAGAACTAATGTAACAACACCTGAAAGAAATTTGCTTTCCAACTCAAACGTCCTTGGGGTGATATCCGGAAAGAAAACAAACCGAAATTTAAAAATCTGGATTTAAGTCCTTGTTCTGCTTACTTGCTAGCTGGGTACCTGGCAGGAAGTTACTATACTTCTCTGAATCTGGGTTTTCTCCACTGTAAAATGGGCTGTTTTGAGACTAGATGGAGTAACAGTCGTGAAGTGCCAGGCCTTCCCGTAAGCACCCAAAACAACACTGCGGGCCTACCAGAGGGGATGCCTTCAGCTGCCCCAAAGGGGCGAGGGGAGTCCCGACCTGTGATGAGTGCTAATGACGACAGTCAGTCTCCCCAACTGACATCTGTGGGAAAAGAGGTACGCGTGGTTGCCCCGGAGACACAAACAGATAACTTCCTCCACAGCAACACTCATCTCCTGATTCCTGAGTGATAGCAAAGACAGTTCAGACTCAGTGGAGGATTCTGTCGGACAAAAGAACTAGAGAAGCAAACATAAGCCTGAAACAAACAAAAACCCCTGCAGCACAGGGGGATTTATAAACCCCTGTGACTCTCAGCTTGGACCGGGGGATTACAGAAGCTCCGCGGACAGAACACCCTTCCATCCTGGCTGCTGTGGGACACCTGAGTGGGAGAGAAGAGGACAGTGGGGACCACCCTTGGCCAGGTGCACACTCTGACACCACTCAGGCTGCAGGTGGGCTGTGGGAAGAAACAGGCTGCATCTGGGCTGGAACCAAATGCTACTAACCCTCCACTAGCAGGAAAAAAACTTGCAGGGGCTTTTTTTTCTGAGTCATGAGTTCTTCCTGGCCCTCCTTCTGCCAGTGTTGGGATGGAGGACCATGGGCAGGGCTGGGTACAGGCAGGGGGGGGTGCAAAGGGTTGTCCCTCTGTGTGACATTCACTGAGATAAAAGGAGGGAGGGGTGACACTCAAAAGAGCGAACGACTGTAGCACAGGCACCAACTGAACAGGAGGAACTGAACTGGCCCCCCAGGTGCGGCTCAGGAAGGCCAAGGCCCTTGGCTTTGTGGCCTGGAGTCTAAACTAAGTCGTTATTGCCTTGATCATCCTCTTGTGCCTAGAAGCTCCGCAGTGAGAGGGTAAAACAGCACGATCAATGGTCACCGGTAAGGCGGCCGATGCTGTGAAATCACTAGTCCTAAACCCAAGTGTCACAGCAACCAGTGCTTTCCCAATATGGTACCTCTGCTGTCCCAGACAACCAGCGAGGAAGGTTATCATGTGGTTGGCTACTACGTCCGTGTGCCCCTCCACGGCAGGGATAATGCCCTGGCATCCAACACAATGCCGGCGGGCACAGGGCACTCAGAAATGTTTGCTGAATGGGTGACCCCTTACCCTGTTCTGTTTCTTTCTCCACCAGCTCATCAATTAACTTCTTCTACGATGAAGGCCTGGCTGCCTGAGACTGAGTTCCAGCTTCCAGCATCACTAGCTGTGTGACCTTGGGCAAGAAACTTCACCCGTGTGGGTCATTTTCCCCCAATGGGGCTGATAATGGTATCTTCTTCATAGAGTATTTGGGATTAAATACATGTAGGGGGCTTAGAACCAGGCCTGGCACAAAGCAAGCGCTATTTAAGCGTTAGCTACTCTTGTTATTTTGATGACCGCCTCTTTTTTATTTATTAGATTTATTGTTTCTCATCTGTCTCCCTCACAAGGCTCCACAAAGCAAGGACTTGTGTCTGTTTTCTTCGCTGATAAATCCCAAGCACCAAGAACTGTCCCAGGCCCCAATAAATATTTGTAAAATGAATAGATGAACTTTTAAGTTCTTAGATCATAATGGCCACATCTTCTCTGATGTTAAATTGTATAAACATCCTTACAACGTTCTGCCTTGTCTCCCAATGTCGATGAAAGTTCTCTGCTTTTGTTGAAAATAATAGCTTCCATTTATAAACTACTTTCACATCTATTTTCTCATTTGAGCCTCCCAACAACCCTGTGATAAATCCCCACGGTGTCCACTGGAGCAGCACACACCCAGCAGCTCTGCAGAAATACCAGGACTTGAGGTTGATGGCGATGCCGGTGACGTCCCACCCCATCTCACCTGTGAGAGGCCACTTATTATGTGATGAGGAGTGAGCCCGCCCCATACTTTTGCATTGATTTACCTTGGGATGATTTTATTGTTGTTGATATTAGTCTACTGAATAAAAAAAAGACTACTTGTTTTTATTTTCTGTCTCCCCAGCTGCTATTTGAAAATATGTATTTTTCTTTTTCCAACTGAAAAAATGGTACACGTTTATTGCAGAAAATTTGACTTAAAGAAAAAAGGGCATAAAGAAGAAAACTGAAATTACCCGCAACCCCATTTGGTGTTAATACTTGCTTCTCAGGAAGTATTTGTGGCAAAATATTACTGTTTTGCAGAAAGATGTTGGCATGGCTTCTTGGTCACAATGAATTCTGGGAGTCAAGAGTAGTCCAGACCTGCGTGTGGGGGGAGAATGGGGCTGGCAGGAGCTAAGAAGGAGGATGGCCAAAGATGGAAAAGAGTGCAGTGGGTCCAGGTCCATGTGGCCGGGAAGGGGCACCTGAGGCTCTGGTCTACCTGCCTGGCAGAGTGAAAGACGTGTCCATCACAGTTCCACTAACTAGAGTTTGGTGGAGCAGGATGTGGGCATCACTCCCTGGGGACCAAGAGCTGTTCAGAAGGTCAGCTTCCAGCATCACTAGCTGTGTGACCTTGGGCAAGAAACTTCACCCGTGTGGGTCATTTTCCCCCAATGGGGCTGATAATGGTATCTCCTTCATAGAGTATTTGGGATTAAATACATGTAGGGGGCTTAGAACCAGGCCTGGCACAAAGCCGGTTGGGATGCTAGGGCCCTGGCAGGGACAGACACGAACCCTCGCTTCTGGCGTCAGAAGAAGGTCATGTAATAGCATGGCCGCCTCGCGTGTACTGTTTCCTGCGTCCCTCTCGCCTACTTAAACTGGGGCCTGGGGCAGGTGTGTCTGTGCTGCAGTCTTCCAAGCCTGGACAGATGGGAGTAGGGGGCCGTGGGGTAACTGATTTCTAGGTCTGCTTTAATCGACTGGCTGGGGGGCCCTGAATTATGGCTGCTGAGTTTATAGTTGAAATAACTAGGAGGGGCCAGGACGGAAGCAGGTGCTACAGTCACTTCAGAGGTAGGCAAGCTCAGTGTGCAGGAAGGTCTTGGATCAAAGTCCCAAGAAGCCCACCTGCCCTTAGGTTGTAACATTTCCTAACTGCTCTCGGGCCAGGTCTGGAAAAAGTCACAGAGGCCACCTCACGGCAGCCCTGAAAGTCCCTCCCGTGTTGTACTTTTCCACATCGAGGCTGTTTCTGACCAGCTAGAGACACAGGCCAATACCAGAAGGATCTCAGAAGCTAGGATCTGAAGGTTAGCTCTTTCAGCCTGCTCGTCTGTAGGATGATAGATGTGTCTGCAACTCATTTTATATCCTTCGTACACAAACTGTTCAGACAGACGTAGCCCGTCCTGCGTATAGTATTACTGACAACCAATAGATCCCATGTGCTTTAATCAATAAAATGACTGCCTCGGTTATTACAGGAAACCATGAACTGTTGCGATCTTCTATCCCTGTTTCAATCGATGTAAACCAGGGCAAGAAGAAACAGGACCCTTAATTATATAACCGGGAAGGATTATGTAACAAAGGTCCTGATGCAGCTTTAACTGTGTCTGTGCCAACCAAGGCTGAAAGAGTATGTTTCTGAGTTAACGTGAGGCACCGAGAGTTGTGCAAAGCATCGTTCAATATTGGTTTAACTAATCCCACTTACTCATCATCCACAGAAGTCTCTGCTCTTCTAACCTTGTTTTTCCACGGCACTGGATGAAGCAACCCCACTGCAGGGTGACAGCGTGTTAAAGTGACAGTGCACCCACACTCACAAGACGCGCACAAGACGGAAGACAAGAGCGTCAATTTCTCTGAGAGGCTGGTCTCCAATGCCCGGCCTGGCGATGATAATTTCTAAGTGCTGCTAAAGCCAAAGCCACTTCTGGTTTCAAAGTGGCAGGACGCTGATCACTTGTGATGGGAACCATTTGCACGGAGAGACCTTTTGAAAGCCACATGGCATTTCTTTGTTCGAGGAACCCAAGAGACAATAATAGTAACAACAGAAAAATAACCGTAACCCCCCCCTTTCCTTTCACTGGGGGCTGCCAAGCAAAATGATCCTTTTCCATGCCTCCTTTATGTCTTCCGGATAAAAATTATATTCGAGAGCAGCCAGCACAAAGGATGCTCACGCAAGCAATGTGCCTTGTAGGTGACATTCCTGGGAACCTTTAGGAGAGATATTGATTTAAAGCTACCGAGAAGCCGTGTGTGCAATGCTGCTGCCATAATGAATCTACCTGGCACCACACACTTGTGATTTAAACTGAGTCTGGAAAGATGAAATCTATTGAAACAACATTAGTGGCTCTACTTCATCCTGCACAAGGACAGGATACCAGGAACAAGGCTAAAAGCGCAACTTGGTGCTGTCTGAGGTTGTATAATAGCTGCTGATTTTATAAATTCTACCCTCTACAACTGGTGGGTGGGCGGTCAGTGAATGAAGCCGTGAGCTGGGACTTCCCATCCACTTGAGGCTGGGAGTGGACTTTTTTTCCAATGACCCATAATAAAACTGAATACTCTTGGGACTTTTATTTTAATGTCACATAAACTTACTCTTTCAAATCCCTTTCTAGAAGGTCAACATGTTCCCCTTTTTGCCTTTTCTTTTTAAAATTCCCTTTTTCCCCTCAGTAAACAGAATAGTCTAAAGGCATAAAAAACTCTGCCCCCCCCCCCAAAAATTTTCTGAAGTCAGAACTACAGACGTTAGAGTTCCTTTAGAAATTTCAGAGGTCTGGATGTGAGGTTTAAGATCTGAATTCAAGTCCTGACTCTGTTCCTAGCGGAGTGGCCTTGGGTGGGTCACACGATGCTTCCTAGCACAGTTTAATCCAGTAGGAGGAAGAGTTGGACTAAATGAACACTGAACTCTTTTGCCCTAAAATCCTTGGACTCCAGTCCACTCCAGTTTTCTACTGGGAACCACACCACCGTTGGCCATGCCTGCTCCCTCCATCCTCTGTCACCAGCCCACTGACCTCCAAATACATCCCAGAGACCTTAGCCTATAGGCCAGAGACTGGGGAGCCCCTCTGATGATCAGATTCCCCCAGCAAAGACGACCCATTAGCCACTGATGTGATGCCAACAGGCACAAGTGAACTTCCCTGACAGACTGAGGCCATCTGGGTAGAATCCAAGGCGAAGTCCCGTAGTACAGGGCCAAGTACAAGCTAGGTATGTTAGTTCCTAGGGCTGCCGTTAACAGAGAACCACAAACTGCGTAGCTTGCAACAACAGAAATTTACTGTCTTACAGTTCTGGAGGCTAGAGGTCCAAAATTAAAGTGTTGGCAGGGCCACGCTCCCGCTGAGACCTGCAGGAGAGGATGCTTTCTTGCCTCCTTCTGTGCTGTGCATCCGTTCTGGCATCCCTTGGTTTGCGGCCATATCCCTCCAGCCTCTGCCTCCGTCATCTCATGGCGTTCCTCCTGTGTGTGCCGGTGTCCAAATTTTCCTCTTCTAATAAGGACGCCAGTCACATGGGACCAGGGCCCACCCTAATGACCGCATTTTTATTACAAGACACAAGATGACTCCGTTGGCAAAGACTTTATTTTCAAATAAGGTCACGTTCCTAGGTACTGGGGGGCGGGTTAGGACTCCAACATACCTTTGGGGTCTAATTCAACCTATGGCACTAGGTGGGCAAGCACATTCTGAAGTCTGAACTCCAGTGCACAAATGAATGAGAGGATGACCAAAGCCCACTTGAGCTGAAGTGGAAGGAAAAACGTTAAGTGGAAAGACATTATGGTTCTGATGGTCACATGGGGAAGAGATATTTACTTCAGTGGCTGGGCAGGTGAGCACTGGTGAGGAAGGCGGTGTTCTCTCCCCAGCGTGCTCTGGGCTGTGCTCTCCGGACATGCTTTCCCCTCGGTCCACCCAGTCCCCAGTGCCAGCAGCTGCTGAAATCCTCCTAACTCTCGAAGTGCCTGCTCAAAGTACACCAGCGGAAAGCCAAGTCACCTGCAGCTGACCTTTGATGGCATTTTGTCTGCTCCTTGGAGACACCTGAACTATGGTCATTTGTGCCCTCCCTGCCTTCCACTCCTTGAGAGCAGGGGTTATTTCTTACATAATCACTGTACCCACAGTGGGTGCGTGCAAATATTTGCTAAAGTAAACCAGCAGGAAGATAAGAGGAGAATGGAAAGAAATACCTGCTGTTTTGAAAACCTCACCATGGAGAGGGACCTTTGCACCAGGGGCTCTTAGAAACTGTGGCCTGTTGATTCCCTCACTGGATCTCTGTGACCTCTGCTACCGTGCCATAGTTCCTGCAAATCATAAGAAATGCTGCGAGATAAGCCAATCATTGAAAGTAAAGGATGGGAGTGTGCCCAGGTGAGGGGCTTATGCCGAGGCCACATGGCACCAGTGGCTCTTGGGCTCTTTCAGCCACTGTGACCTTGGAGGTGTCTACTGAGGGCTGACACTCGAGTCTTTGGAACTGCAGCACGTTCAGCTGGAAGGGGTCTTAGAGATGGTGGTAGGCAGAATAATGCCTCTCCCCAAAGGTGTTCACATCCTACTGTAATCTAGAACGTGTGAATGTGTTAGGTTAGAAAGCATGGGGGGAACTAAGGTCCTGGAAGTGAGAGGTTCTCCTGGATTATCTGGGTGGGCCCAACGTCATCACCAAAATCCATGTAAGTCAGTGGGAGGTCAGAGTGATTTTATGAGAAGTTGGCTTTGAAAACGGAGGAAGGGGCCACAGGCCAAGGAATGTGAGTGGCCTCTAGAAGCTGGAAAAGAAACAGATTCTCCCCCAAATCTTCCTTAAGAAACATGCCCTGCCCCTTACTTTTAGCTTCATTAGACTCATTTCAGGCTTCTAACCTTCAAAACTGTAAGATAAGAAATTTGTGTTGTTTTAAGCCACTAAGTTTGTGGTATTTCATGATAGCAGCCACAGGAAACTAACACAGAGATCATCCACTCCTTCAGATGGGGAAACTGAAGCCCAGGCAGGTTGTGCAGTTTTTGCCTGTTAGGTACACAGCTGAGGAGCGACAGAGCTGGTGCTCACGGCGGGGTGGACAGCTCCGGCTTGGGCAGGCTTCGCTCTGCAATGTGTTCCTTTCTCCGGTAAGGTCGCGAAGCCCCTGGCTTTCATCTGAGGAGGAACACGCACCCCTAGCGGCCCATCTGCAAACTGTCCTTATGGAAATTCTGGTCACAGACGCAGGGTGACTGGACAGAGAAGCTGGGAGGAGGCTTTGAAAGCAGAGGCCAGCATCTTCTTTACTATGAGGATTCTGCTGCCTTAGAGACGTCTAGCATCTCACCAAGTGGTCACAGGGCGGTAACAGTAAGCTAGAGGAAGGGGGTTCCTGGTAATCTGGCCCCAGATTACATGTGCTGCTTAGAACCTAAGCTTTTAGTTATCCTGATGGGGTGGCCTAAACCCCATCTCCGCAAGACGTTAAGTGCTCTAGCCACGGGGACACTTACTGCCTCTGGTTTTCTGGCCTGGCAGGCTGGTTGGGCAGGCCTGAGTTCCAAGCCTTTAAGAAGCTTTACTGTCTGAAAAATTCTACCTTTTGACTGCCAAGCATTTTGACTTCTAGAGCTGACCTAGACCAGTCCCAGTCTCGTATATGCCACCATTCATTAGCTCTTCTGATATAGAAAAGAGATTCTCTTCGACTCTCTGAAACCCCAACTCCTGGACCAAGCATCATCATGTCTACAACAGGGGACAAGTGCCCCTTGGCCTAAGTCTCAGGACCCCACTGACATACAAATCATTTGGCAAATAACTGATAGGTAACAGAGTTTGCAGCAACGCGCAGAGAACCTTTCTTTGGGCAAATATCTGGTATTACCAACAGCTTGCAGGAAATACAGTTTAAATAAACGCTGTTGGCACAACAGTGGATTGAAGTTCATCAAAAGGCTTCTATCAGTGTGTGATGATCTGCTGGGGTAAGAGCCTGTATAACGTCTCTGACACTTCGGTGATCCTAACAGGGTCTTTCTTCTGCTGGGAAGCCCAGGAAGTGATACTGAAGAGCTGATGGGGTCGCACCTTTTTGCTCAGCCATTTATATTTCTTTGTTCAGCTTCTTTTCAAATCAAGCAAGCCAGACTCATAACCTGGTAGAACTTTTTTATTCATCGAGACTTGAATTCAGGATTTTCTTTCCTCCTGGTAGTAAATTATGTCACTGCTTGAAAGTATACCTAAAAATTGACCATCTGAAGGGACTTTTGCTTCTGGCAAATGGAACAGATATATTTTTCCTTATTCTCACTAAATACAACTAAAAATACATCAAATATAAGACAAACATAAGAAGACTCTGTATGGTGGAGATTAAGAAAGCAAACCAGCTAAGTTCAGTACAAAAAAGACAAGGTATACACCAAATTAACAAAATGTTATCAAGTGTAATTTAGGAATATTTGGCAGGGGGTAATTAGGTTTATTTATTTATTTTACTTATTTATTTTACAATGGAGGCACTGGGGATTGAACCCAGGACCTTGTGCATGCTAAGCGCATGTTCTACCACTGAGCTATACCCACCCCCTAATTCAGGAATATTTTTAAAGAATTATACACTAAGACCAAGTGGGGCTTATTTCAGTGATGCAAGATTGGTCCAGTATTTGAAAATCAGTCAAAGTAATCCACCATATCAATAGGCTATAGAAGAAAATCATATAGTCATATCAACTGAGGTAGAAAAAGCATATGAAAAATACATCTAATCATGATTTAAAAAAAAAGTTACCCAACTTGTCAAGGAGCGTCTACAAAAAATCCTACAGCTAACATTATGCTTAATAAGGAAAGACAAATGCTTTCTCCCTATGACTGAGAACAAGGCAAGGATGTCTTTTCTCACCACTCTTATTTAACACAGTGTTGGAAGTTCTAGCTAGTGATTATTGGCAAGAAAATGAAATAAAGGCATAGAGATCAAAAAGGAAGAAATAAAACTGTCCTTATTTGCAAGACTGTTTACATAGAAAATCTCAAGGAATTTACAAAAAACCCTTCTAGGACTAATGAGTGCATTCATCAAGGTCTCAGGGTACAAGATAAGCATACAAAACCAACTGTATTCTATACGCTAGCAATGAATAAGTGGACATTAAAAATTTAAAAATAATACCATTTACAACTATTCAAGAAAAATAAAATACTTGAGTGTTAATCTAACAAAACATGTATAGGACTTATATGCTGAAAACTACAAAATGCTAATGAAAGAAATCAAAGAAGATCTAAGTAAATGGAGAGGCATACCATGTTCATGGATTAGAAGACTCAATATAGTAAAGATGTCATTTGTTCCCAAATTGATATACAGGTTTGAAGTAATTCCCATCAAGATCCCAGCAAGATTTTTTTTTTTGTAGATACAGATGAGATTATATACATGTTTTACAAGATGTCACCATTGAGAGAAACAGAGTTTCTCTGTATTACAATTTTTTACAGCTGTGTATGAATCTACAATAATCTCACAAGGTTTAATCAAAAACAAAAGCTGCTCTTTACTGCATCTATTGTGAGAATGAAAACTATTCTCAGCAATGAGACTGCTGACACACCAGAAAATGTTGACATTGCTCTGATGGGCCACAGTTATTGTGAAGGGCCCAGAGGAACCCTTTGGAGGGACTTTAAATCATATCAATGTAGAACTCAGTTTCCTTGGAAAGAAAAAGAGGCTCCAGGTTGACAAATGGTGGCGAAACAGAAACTGGTTACTTTTGTACTATGTCATGTACAGAACATGATCTAGAGTGTTATGCTGGGCTTCCATTACAAGATGAGGTCTGTTCATACTCACTTCCCTATCAATTTGGTTATTCAGGAGAACAGGTCTCTTGCTGAAATCTGAAATTTCTTGGGCAAAAAAAATAGGTGCTCCAGGTTCAGATGAAGTCAGGCATTGCTTGTTCAGTATCTCAAGCCCAGAAAGGTGAGTTAATTCTTAAAGGAAATGACATTGAACTTGCATCAAATTCAGCGACTTTGATTCAGCAAGTCACAACAACTGAAAACGAGGATATCAGAAAAATTTTGGATGGTATCTATGTCTCTGGAAAAGGAACAGTTCAGGAGGTGATAAGACTGAAGTTGTCCAGCTACAGAAACAAGAAGCCAGATGATTTCTAACTCCTGTTAGTGATATTTTAAAGATGCAATGAAAGTCCTGTATTGACTTTGGAGAAAAAGATAAAAACAAAAACAAAAACAAACAAAAAAACCCCAAAGAAACAAAACCTGACTACCCGCTTACCCAATGTTTTCGTTTGATACTGAGAAGAACTGGTGAAGTACAGAAAGGATTAGTAGAGTAGGACACTTTGGCCACTCTGTTCCTTTACCCTGACTTATAATTCTTTGTAGCCCTCATAAAAATGCATGACATGACATTACATTACATCACATCTGGCTGTCCTATTTGTCTGTCTGTCTGTCCTGCTTCCCCCACTGAAATGGAAGCTCCACATGGGCAGGACCTCTGCCTTGTTCACACTCTAGCACATTCTACAAGTACTAAAAAAAAAAAGCTGCTGAATGAATATGGGAAACTCTGTCATATGCCTTTTTGGATAGAGTGTTTCCAACTGCTTAACTTCCCCTGGACCCCTTCTCCTCTAAGGAGCTGCTCTTCAGCCTCATCCACCAGCAAGACCCCCTCTGACATCAGTTTCACTGAACTTTAGTGTTCAGCTCTACTCCAGACCTTTCTCAAGTTCCCGCCCTTCTAAACTCATAGCACCAGGACAGCCCCATCTTGGGAATCATTCCCAGGGGTCAGTTTTAATCGAGGGTGCTGGAACTTTGAGGAATGTGGCTTCAGCCATATCCACAGTCACTCTATTCACCTGGTCTGTATAGCAAGAACATACCACCCAATCCCAGCCCTGTTTCTTGACCAGATCAATCTGATGTACCTCTAATACAATTTGCACACAGATCCGAGGGATGTCTGGAACTAATGTGATCATCTTTAAATCATTATGTTTTCCATGTATGTCTCAGCTGCCAATATCATATGAGGGACTTTAATTTGAAATACTCACTTTCATTGCCAGTGGCCTCTAACTTCTTACCATATTCCTCACTAATACAGTGCTGGCAGCCTAGGGGACACACGCTCACTGCCAGCAGCCATACAGTGGCTGTAAGGGCCAGCTGGGCAGTCCTTCACTCACACAGAGAACTGTAGGGTATTTTATTTTGTCTGTTCTGTTCAGATATATATCTCAAGTACCTAGTGTGCAGTGGATGCTGAATAAGTGGTTGTAGGTTGAATAAATAAATCCAAATCTTGGGTATTTCTAAGTTAGAGGATAGCAGCATTTCTGAGCTTAAAACCTGGTAATGAACATCAATAACATGGCATTTACTCAACTACATCAAGAGTGTGAATGAAACATATCGATTTCTAGATGGTTCGGGGGGATGAAATTATAAATTAGAATTCTTGCTATTGGAAGAATTCTAGCTGACTACCCTTGCCGCATGGAAATGACAAATAGACAACATAATTACAGGCTGCCGGTAATTAACATACACCCAGCTATAGCAAACATGAAAATTTAAAATGAACAATTATATACTGAAAAAGAGACTGCGAATGATCAACTGGGGGAAAAGGCAGAAATCTATGAATGAGATGGTGTTAAACAGTCAGATGTAATTCACTCCACTTTCCTCCCTCCCTAAGAGCTTTTCCAGCCAGGCGCAGTGAATGTTTCCTGTCAAGCCAGCGGAACCAGAGAGCTGAACTGGTATCTCCAAGCCGGCAATTTTCCTAGTTGTAAATAACCAGCAGCTTTGTGGGAATCAATTAGGAGGCTCCCATCGCTTCTCTGGGAGTCTTATTTCAGTCCATCCATCTTCCTTTGTTAATTTCCTAAGTTGGGTTTAAGGGATACAGACAGAAAGATCTTTTTTTTTTTTTTTTTTTTTTTTGTCCCTCAGACTTCCTGGAGGAGGCAGGGTGAAGAGGAGAGTTTCTACATCTTTCTCACTAAGAATCCAGATAGAATACTTTCAAGTCAAGTCACTCTCCCTTTTCAAGGTCAGAAAACTGGATGGGCATTAGGTTCCACGTCCAGCAACAAGGGCTCAAAGCCTATAAGAAAATGATGGTCACAAGACAAAAAAATTGATGTAGGTCCAGATAGGCTTTAATGCAAAGACGCAGGTGGTCTGCAGACCACATGGCATCTTCAAGAATAGGCTGACGAAGTCACAGTTGAATATAACACGCTCATCTCATGAATCAATTGCTTAGTCTTAGCCCGGGCCCTCGCTGCCACTCATTTGGTTTACGGTGATGGCAATAATTGTCCCAATCATAACAGTGATACTAATACGAGAAGCTGTCAATTACTGAAAGCCTGTCATGTGCCAGGTACTTTAGTATGTTCCTTCCATTGCTCACAACATCAGTATTATTACTACCTTTTATAGATGAGGAAACTGGGGTTCAGAGAAATTCACATGGCTTGTAAATTCTGGAGCTGAGAGGATTTGAACCCAGGTTGATGTCTAGAGGACTAGTTGATCCCAAAGATAATCCTGTCCCAAGATGCCATGTGCTCTCTTTTGTTCATCCAGGAAAAACTGGTCAAGCCCCCCTACTGGGCAGGTATCCCCCTATTAACCAGAGACCAAGTCTGAGTCTGGTTGAGGGACTTGGGATGACCCCAGCTTGACAACACTGGGGAGGCGGGGAGGGACCAGGTAAACCAAGCCGGCCTCCGCTGACATGGGCCCTTTTCCCAGGTACCCTGACTTCCATCGTAAACATCCATTAGATCACACCTACCCAGCTAAAATATTCCTAACTGCAGAAATGACCAGCCTTTGGATCATTACCTCTTTGAAAAATGAGGTACGGTAAGAAAAATAAAACTTCAATGGGAAAAAAAATGAGATGAACAGAGGGCACAGCAAGAAATATGCAGCAAAAGAAACACAAATAGCTTTCAAACTCATTCCGTTAAGGAAATGGAGACCAACCCAATGCCACTTTGCAACACTGTAGACTATCCCGGACCAGGGCTCGCTTTAATCCAGTAGTGCAGCCACACAGGGAGGAACTCTGGAGCCCACAGAAAGGACAGCTCTGTAGGCACAGATACAGAATGGTCCTCATGATCAGAATAATGTATACGGTATGTACCTATTTGCATAAATGTGCACACACACTCAGGTGTGTAAAGGCATCGGCCATCAACGGACACGTAAGAAACACATCACGTTGGTTACGTCTGGGGACGGGACTAGAGCTATATTTCTCTTACAGGAGGATGACTTAATTTTTACTGTATATCTTTTTGTATTTTATAATTTTTTTTTTACAACATACTAAAAAGAAAAGGAGAAAGGAAGCTGAGTGGTGCAGAGCAGGTAGTGACACACCTGGCATCCCATGAATGAATGGTCGGTGGCTGGGCCTCACCCCCAGGACCCTGACTGCCAGCCCAGGGCTCTTCCCCCGGGAGCAGCATCTGTATAGACAGCTTGATTTTCTACGCCTCACTCAATGCTCACCACCCACATTAATCACCTTGGAGAAACTGCACCTACCTCCCTGGCTCTGCGATTTTGTTAGCACTGACTCTGATAAGCCATGATTTTCCAATTAGCGCTGCCCACCTTCGGGGAAGAGGAGGGGATGAAAGCGGCTGGAGCAGCGAGAACTCCATCCCCGAGACACTCTCCACCAAAATGATGCCCTACAGCTCAAAGTCCAGCCAAAACACTTCGATGGATTTTAAGTTTCTGGACAGAAAGTTCACACCGAGGATAAATCCTCATGATGTGCACAAATATGAGTCCATCTGTGGATTACCGCCAGCAAGTTTTCCACTTCAGGCCAACGTCTAACCAGCCACTTCCCTGTTAAGCACCTATGCTCTCTCCCTGCGTACCCATGAGGCGTCCACTCCGAGCTTGTGGGGACGTGACCCAAACCTAGCGCTGCGGTCAGTTCTGCATTTTGGAGTCATCCGGGAAAAGTGACCTGGCTGTCTGCTTTCTGGCTGCATGACATGACACTTTGTCCTCCAACCTCAGTTTCCTCATCTGTAAAGTGGAGACATCGGTACCTAAAGGAAGAATCAGAAAGCCTGCTGGTTCTGTGGAAACAGTGACTGGAGTTATTCACACGACTGCTTCTCTGCCATCTAGCTAAGCAACGGGGAGTTGACTATAAGTCATTTTGGGGGGGATTCCCTTCAGAAACCCACACTCTGGGATGTGGCATTCAGATTCCAGCAGAAGCATGGTCATCACGGAAGGCTGGATGAGGAGTCAGGTCGCCATCCTCACAAAAATACACAAACCCAACGCGACTGCGGGTGTCAGGCCCACTCACAACGAGCCTCTCTCTCTGGGAGCTGCCCCTTGCCTCGCCCATGGGGAGAGGCCCTGGCCGCCATGATTTCACTTCATGAGATGGCTCTCCTGGACCAGATGACTGGACCTATGGAGCCACCTGACCACAGTCACTCCAACCAGAATTCCTGCTGCTCCTGGGAACTGGGAACTGAGCCTGAGAGATGGCGGGTCCACCTGGGCTACTCTCTTCTACTGTGGCTGTTCAGCTCGAAAGCTATGGACGACCACTGACCACCTTATGCGCAACATTAGAGAAAACACAGGATGCACAGAAAGAAGCAGACGGGAGGCACACGCTTCTTGGCAGCCTTCCAGCTTCCAGTCCTGATGCCTCCCAGAAAAATGCCTGGCCTCGGGGTCCTGAGAGACCCGGTACTGCCTCCAGTAGGTCTCCGTCTCCATGTATTTCTTCTTGAGCTGGCTGCTGTCCGTTACTCGCAACCCCAGGAAGCCTGAGGCATTCCTCATCCCACCTTCGCAGACCATGATCAGCGTCTGAGAACGGCCTGCAGATGGCACTTTCCATTCTGAGACAAAGAATTATTCTAAAAGTGCCGAATTTGTGGCATTACCTTTATTTTTGCCTGATTGCATTACTCAAACAGAAAGAGCTATGAATAATAATAATAATAAAGACACCACTGAAGTAAAATATTTGACACTCACAAGATTAAAAGCTGAATACAGTAATCTTCTCATAATCATCGCAGGATATGCAGCACTTAATCAACAATTACACTGGGAAACTGCTGGAGACTTGATGCTTCAGTAGCAGGGAAAGCAACGGAGAAAGTTCGGGAATCATCGCAGAGAGAGAGGGGAATATTACCTAATCTAAATATCGCAGGCATTATTGTAAGAGTTCTACCTCGTCCTAACAATGCTATGCGTAAAAGACAATAAAAAATAATCCAAGAATACACACCCGGAACCAAAACACTCTTGCAAAAGAGCTATTTTTAAAAACCACTTAGAGTCTTCACATAACGGCGACACAGTCCATTAATCAGGGTGCTTTTGTGTGTGTGTGTGTGCGTATGTGTGTGCGTTAATAGCCTTATTGAGGTCTGATTTACACTTTATATAAGACTTGCTTCAACCAGTCTTGCCCCCCGATGTGAGAGAGAAATGGAATGGTCCAAGCTGGAAACCAGAACCTGGTGGGGGAGGGGGGCGCAAGAGGTTGGGGTGAGGGCTGTTCAGAAAGGAGAGGAGACAAACTCTTCCTCCTAAGAGGGTGGGGGTTCACATCCCCGAAGAGCCAGGCAAGCGATTGTTAAGAAGTTTGCATGTATTATCATATCTAGAACATTGGGGAAAAAAAAAAAAGCAAAGTCCAGGTGTCTGGTCAAAATATGACCCAGAGGCACTCTGAGTAACCCTGGGAAACGAGTAGCCATTCATGATACCTGCAGTCTCCCTGGGCTAAGTCAGATTTCTACAATAGGAATTTTGCTTTTAATGTCCTTTTTAAAGAGCTGATTCCTCATTCAGGATGCATACAATGCAAGCAGCACAAACACCCAGACTATATTATAAATAGCCTCTGTTAAGAAACGTTGGGAGTACAGCAATATTTTTTAACCCAGATACAGTTTCGACAATCTCAGTTTGTTCCTTCGTAGCCTTTGAGCATCAGCCTTGTTGCGTTATTTTATAAGAATACATCCTTGATGGCGGTGGCAATAGACAATGAGGCCACATCGTGACTTCATGAACACATAATAATGCTGCCCTTTTCTTCTCTGAGAGGGTTTATTTTCCTCCTTCTATCTAAGGTTAAATATAGTAAATCCGACATCATGGAATACAATTGAAGTAGCAAATGATCAATGTCAACCACAATAATAGTGCTTCAAAAAATTACCTCGACAATCCTATTTTTGCCGTTTTCCATGACCTGTGGAGGTGAGGGAGCGCCATGAATGGGCACCTGCAACTCTGAGGGAGGAATCTAAACATAGCATAGAGCCTGCATCGCATCCGCCAATGGAACCACGTGAACGCTCTCCCCGGAATGCACTGGTTCACATAAGGGCTCCCCTAAGCTCCATCTCGCAGGAGAATGAAAACAATAAAAAAGCTCTCCTCAGCCTTGGCTACGGAAGAAAGATCTCTCTGCACCGGTGCTAACAGATATGCTCAGAGAAAAGAGTTACAGCAAACCAACTCGCAAAGTCCAACTCATCGTCAGCTAGTGGAGACATGCAGTTAATCTCAACACCAAGTATCTAGAAATCTTATTTGTACAGAATTGAGGCAAAGTCATCCTGAGCAACCAAGCACAATGAAATCGTTTCTGTAACAGAGAAAATGTTTTCTTGGACAGAAACATATCATATTGGTACTGGCCTTTCCTGACCTTAAATCTGACCTTATAATACAAAGGCAACCCAAGGCAAGTTTCCCAAATAACCCAGGAGTCTTCAAATATTTTCCTTGTCTAAGCCATACCCACAAATGCCATCTACAAGTCCTTCTACTGTATCTTCAGGAAGCAAAGAGACACAAGAATCTGCCTATGGCCAAATATGTTCAGAGTTCACCTACCAAGTGTCACGAAAACTTTATGAAGTGTGAAGGTATGAAAAGGCAAATTTATTAGACTTCTTTTAGATCTGTTGTCTGTTTCCCCATAGGCTCTGGGCGTGTGCTAACATGTAAGCTGACATATACACATGGAATGAAACTAGCCCTTCAGGATCAGATGTGTGTAAGAATTTCACTTCAAAGGAGACTATTAAAAAAAAACAACACTTACCTTGTCTTCTTATAGCTACAAGAAGGAAGATTCCCCAGACTTAACTTTCTCCTTGAGATTATAGAGAAGGGAGGGGGAAGGGTATAGCTCAAGTGGTAGAGCACATGCTTAGCATGCATGAGGTCCTGGGTTCAATCCCCAGCACCTCTTCTAAAAATAAATAAATAAACCTAATTATCTTCCCCCTCAACAAAACATTTTATTTATTTATTTATTTATTTATTTATTTATTTATATTTACTAATTTGCAGTGTTGAAGACTTAATTGGTGAAATTCTTTTTTTTTTACATTTTTTATTGGTTCATAATCATTTTATAGTGTTGTGTCAAATTCCAGTGTTCAGCACAATTTTTCAGTCATTCATGGACATATACACACTCATTGTCACATTTTTTCTCTGTGATTTATCATAACATTTTGTGTATATTTCCCTGTGCTATACAGTGTAATCTTGTTTATCTATTCTACAATTTTGAAATCCCAGTCTATCCCTTCCCACCCTCTACCCCCCCCATAACCACAAGTCTGTATTCTCTGTCCATGAGTCTATTTCTGTCCTGTATTTATGCTTTGTTTTTGTTTGTTTTTGTTTTTTAGATTCCACCTATGAGCGATCTCATATGGTATTTTTCTTTCTCTTTCTGGCTTACCTCACTTAGAATGACATTCTCTAGGATCATCCATGTTGCTGCAAATGGCATTATGTTGTCGGTTTTTATGGCTGAGTAGTATTCCATTGTATTTTAAAAATAAAATAAAATTAAAAAAAAAAGATCATGGGGAAGGGAAACACACAAAAAGTTCAGATCAGGGGATGTGAAAACCCAGTTATCCCTCATACACACACAAAAATGCAGAACAGTTTCTACAGGGCTTTCAGCGTGGACGGTCAAATGTTAAAAGCCAGAGGGGCCCTTCGGAATCACCTAAGTCCAACTCCTGACTTCACACAGCACTCTGCGCGCTCATTTCCTTCAACTCGTATTAACCGAGCACCCACCATATGCCAAGTACTGTTCCAACTGCTGGAATGCAGCAATGAATAAAAACGAAAGTCCCTGCCTCGAGGAGCTGATATTCTAGGGGTGTGATGAGAAGGTGGAAAATAACCAAGACATATGCTGTCAGGTGAATGGAAGGGCTATGGGATACACAGAAGTGTTGCTGAATGGGTTTCACAGATGGGCAAACTGAAGCTTCGAAAGTTGCAAAGCTAGTTTGAAAGTAGCAGCAGAACTGGAGAACCTAAGTTTGGGGGGCCTTTTATGTTTTTAGGCAGCAGAGGAATACCAAAACACTAACAAAGACAAAGGAAAAATCGAGTATAATGAACACACATCCTATTTTTGGAAGCACATGCAGAAGATACACAACAGGTTGGCATCGATCACGGCCCTTCCAGAACTCTGTGACCTTCCATTTCTATGATGCTGCAACGATCTATTGACCAAGAGGTGACAATCTTCACCCAGCAACTTGAAATATCAAAAAAGTGTTTTGGGGCGTAAAATACTCCAGAGCAAGAAATGTGTTCTTGTTTGCAAGCAAGAAACGATACTCACTGTAAGGTTTCTCATTTCAAAATTTCTTGGCCTTTTATTGCATGAAAAAGGCACTGGAAGGAAAAAAAGAAAGATGGAAAGAAACAGGGGCTTGCCTCCTCTTGTCTCTGGCCCTTTCACTGTATATTTCCTGCTGTATACATTCCACACCCCTCCACCCTCCACAGCTGGAGCGCCTCAGCCTCACAGTTATAAAGCACTCGTCAAATAAAGTAAAGAAGAAGGCTGTTTCGCCCACCAGGGCTCTCATTTGGAAAAGCAGTTCAGTGAAAAAGAAGAGATTTTCAGGTAGAAGAGACATCAAAGAATGCTTCAAAATTCACATTTCTCCCTCCTTCTCCCCCTAAAGTGGAGCTTCTCGCTGTGTGTGCTCTAGAAGTATCTTGGTTAAACAAACAAACAAATAAACAAACAAGCCCTGGGGGACACCTGCAGGGAAGGCAGCCCCGTGAGACACATTGCAAGTATCAAGGGCACAGAGGCCGCCCCGCCCAACCCCACACCAAGTGCTGGACGCCCACAAGGTGCTCTCTGAGTGCTCCGAATGAGAGCTCAATAAACAAGTCCTACTGCACAGCACAGGGAATTACATCAGTATCGTGTAATAGCCTACAATGAAAAGGAATATATATATATATGTCACTATGCTGTACACCTGAAACTAACACAACATTAAATTGACTATACTTCAATCAAAAAAAAAAAAATCAGAGCTGAAATTTCAGAAGGTCAATGATTTGCAAATTTGATTTAATAAATGATCATTTGCGGGAGCTATGGAGGAAGAGCAATGGCTAAAGGGTATGGGGTTTTTTTTTTTGAGGTGATGAGAATATTCTGAAATTAATTGTGGTGATGGCTGCACAACTCGTGACTACACCAAAATCCACTAGATTGTATGCTTTGAATGGGTGAATTGCATGCTATGTGAATTATATCTCAAAATTGCTACTCCCTTATCCCCCACCGCCACGCCTCAAAGTCACTGTTTTCATCAACCTCCAAATGTCATCAGTCCTTCTCATTACATCATCCTCACAGTAACAGGCTAATGCTGAGAACTGCTGTTCACATTTTAATTATTTTACATCTTGAAATTAAAAAACATACTTTCCCAGAGCATGACTGCCTCTAGACCTGAGTGTCTGCACTACAGCAGGTCAGAGGCCCATGAAGAACACACCCCCGGGTTGAGGGTTTTTACCCCGAAACAGTGGGTTTCACGTACTTATATGCCGAGTGTTCTGAGGGCTCCAGTGAGAGGCATAGTTCCCCATATCTTTTCTCATGTTGTTTGGGGAATGGAGCTGCACAGCTGAAAAAAAGAGAAGGCATGACATGGCTGGAAAAACTCACATCTAGATTACTGAGAAAATCAAATTAATTGAATGATAACTCCTCTCCCAGTTCATCCCTCCAATTTTGGAGTGTAGAAGATGAGGAGAGATTTTATTTCCTTCCTTCCTTCACTCATCAAACATCCATCCAACCAATTCTCCATCCTTCTATCCATCCATCCATCCATCCATCCATCCATCCATCTATCCATCATTTATCAATAGTCTGTGCAAAAACCGTGCTACAAATAAAGTAACTCTGTAAATTGCAAAGTACTATACAGAACTTAAATACAATTATTGTAATCAAACCTGAAGGGCATCCTTTTTTTACCTCTTTGCCCTATCCCTACCCAAAAACCAGTCAAAGGTTATTACACACCCATGGCTGGGGGCCAAGAAAACTTTGATGAATAAAACAAAAAAACTGGGTGGCTAGTGGAGGTTTATGGAACCCACAAGAGCTAAGAAAGGCCAGCGAAGAATTATTTGAAGATGCCAAATGAGATAGTACTTCTAGGCTCAATTCAATAAGCTTATACTTTAGGCCTGAAGTATGTTAAGGAGAGAGAGAAAGTTGTATAGTCCAAGGCCTCTGCTCTCTAAGTGTTCACGGTAAACAGCCCCATCTGACAGGCCAGCATCCTCATCTAGATTATGACAGTAGCCTCTTAGCTGGATTCTACTTTCACACCCCCAGCCACCCATCCAGCTACTGTGTTCTCTCCCTCTGGGGTGATCTTTATGAAAAGCATACCAGATTAAGTCTTGCCCCTCCTCAAAACCCTCCAATAGCTTTTAATCATAATTAGAATAAAAACCCAGCCTCTATGTCATGATTTATAATGATCTGCCCTCTGCTTACCACTCCCAGTTCCTTTCCTACCACCTTCTGTCTTGTTCATTCCCCTACAACCACAGTGATGTTGCTGTTCTTCCAACAAACCATGTTTGTTCCTGCCACAGGGCCTTTGCACTTGCCCTCTGCCTAGAAAGCTCTTCCCCTACATGGTGACATGACTGGTACCTTCTCATCATTTTGGTCTCTACGTCAATTTTTTAGAAAGGCCTTTCCTGGTTCCTGGTTACCTTCCCTAAAAAAGCACCCTAAGACCACCACTCTACCCTTGCCTCGCTTCTTTATCCTTCTTTACGGCAAGTATCCCAACCTGAGATCACACTGCATATTTATTTCTCTATTTGTTTGCTTTCTGTCTGCACTACAGTATTTACGCCACAGGGCAGAGACCATGGTACTTATTCTTTGCTGTTTCTAACTTAACCTGTTGCTGTTTCCTCAGGGCATAATATAGTCACTGATAAACAACAGGCATTTCATATACAACAAACATTGCATATTTGCAAATATGCAAATAGATTATTTTGACTTTAGCTCCACCCTCCACACTTCTGCATTCCAGTATTATTTTGCTTTCCAGCAACAGAAGTAAATGATCCACAACCAATGTCCAGAACGAGGTTATAACTTCACTATTAATACTTTCCCCATCCCCATCTTCTTCCTTGTCCAGTGACTAGTTTTAATCAAAGACAGATTTGAGCTGACATGGGCCAGAGACACTGAAAATGTAGCATGCGCTGTATTTACAGACAGGATGCGCACGGGGAGAAAACACAGAGCTTAAACCCTAAGTGTGTGTGTGTGTATAGTGCACTGTGCGAAACGTGTGGAAACTGCCTGCTTTCACCTGTGGGAGAATCTACTGAAGTATGAGATCTACTCTACCCAAAGGAATAAAATTAAAACTTCCTTAACTATAAAAATCATTTTGATTTGCAGTAAAATGAAAAGGCAAAAACTTCAATTAAGTAAATCTCAAGAGCAAATAATCCAAGAAACGGGTGAATTTTAAAAAAAAGCCGTTCTAATGGTTTAAACAGCTTATTCAAGTGGTCTCCTTTAAAATGCCAGGAATTCAACCTCTTGATTTAAGAGCTCTGGAATTCAAGTGCTTCAAATTGAGAAAATAATACACAAGTAAATGGTCGTAATTTCTCCTTTGTGCATCCTGGCATTAGATCCTCCAGATACACACAGCTCTGTGCACAGTTACCCTCCCGAGTGTCTCGCATCTCTCACGGGAAAGTGGAAGTCGGGACAAACACCACCGTGCTTGAATACCGAACATCACTCCTCAGTTGAAATCATAAAGCTCTTGCCTTAAAATTACAAACAAGGAATAAAATAAATATTTCAGGGGCTCATTCAAATGAGCCTCTCGAGAACCTGGACTCAGCAGATAGGCTGTATTCTCAAAAGCCTGCCAACGGTGGAGGGGAGGGTATCTAGAAATTCCCATAGATCTACCTGGTGTATTTATAGAAGACCTGTAGCGGTCAAGGCCTCTGTTGCTGTCTGTCCTGTCACTTCTCTATCTTCCTTTCCCAAGCCCTTTCCCCTTTCATCTGACAGCATCTTCCCTTACTCGGAATCACAGACACAGAGCTCCTCAGCTGAGCAATTCTTAGAACAGTGGCTGTCAGGTAAGGAGAATTTATTTACAAGCATCGCAGCCTTTGAGATGCTGGGAGAGCCACTCAATGATGTAGACACGAGATACCTTCTAGGACGGATCTATCCAAACAGATGTTGCATTCTAGGAATGAAGCAATAATTTCTCAGTGTTTCATGTAGACACAGTCTGTTCTGCAAGTGGGATAATTACCATATCATTCATTTGGAAAGCATTCAGCAAGCACCTACTATCCGCCAGGGACTGTGGCTCTGGAGGAAGGTCTCAGAGTCCCTGCTCATGAGATGCTTGGGAGAAACAGACACAAGTACCAGTGATGGTACAACACCATAAAGGCACAGAGGTGAGTAGGGCTTCACGAGGAGCTTGGATAAAATCTGATGGCTGCTGGGGAAGGGCAGACTAATTCAGACATCAGCCAACAACAGCCAGCCTGTGGGCCAAATCTGTCTGTTTTTGCACGGATGGTCTATGAGCCGACAATGGCTTATATATTTTTTAATTATTGAAAAAAAATTTTTTAACATTTTGTGATGCATGAATAGTATATGAAGTTCAAAGTTCAGTATCCATTAACAAAACTTTGCTGGACACAGCCACACCCAGAGGTGAGAAGCTGTCAAGTCGACCTGTGTGGTCTACAAAGCTGATCATATTTACTATCTGCTCTTTACAGAAAAAGCGAGTCTACCCCTCCAGGCCACTGGATCAATGCAACTGAGCAGGACTAAGGCTTTTGGGTTTTTAAACAATAAAAATATATAAGTAAACCTCTAACTCCCATGTCCTGTGTGTTAGCAATGGAACAGCTCTGAGAGGCCCACAAGGACATCTGACAGGTATAAGAGAAAGCAGCCTTTGATGTCTCCTAGACCAGCTCTCACATTCTGCAGGTAGAGAACTGGACCCCAAGAAATCAAGGTGCTCGGCCACAGGGAACAACACAGTCAAGAAGAAACTCGTCCACATCCTGTCCTGCTAACCATGGGGCGTGGGGGAGTGGAGATCTTTACTGAGAACTTTCTGGAGAAAACAAGGTTAGGACTTGAAAGTGCTAGATTTATACTTTTTCTCACCAAGCGCCCCTACTTGGGAACCACCTTGGAACTTAACCACTTCCTTCTTCTTGAATCTCTGACCCTCTTCCCACCACACCCTACGCTCCCCAGTGAAGCCAGCGTCCCGAAAGATGTCCTCAGCCATTTGGCCTCACCCACAAAACTGCCCCTTCTGCTTGTGATTCTTTTCTGACCTGTCTGATCCATCAGGTCCCCAAATTTTAGTGCTTTTGGGGTCTCCAAGCTTTCCAAGGTCTAGAAAACAAGACCTGAAAAACAAAACTCACTGCAAAAGCGCCTTGTAAATTTGGGGGGGAAGAAAAAAAGAAAAAAGCCCACTTAAATGTCTGTAAAAATATTATTATATGAATCAGTCAAGCGCTGGTCTACATAGAATGGTATTTAACGTGGGAGGTGGGTGTACCTCAGTTAGCTTACTAGGACAGAGTGGGGAGCCTCCAACACTGAGCGTGCTTGAGCTAATAACCAAGCACTTAAAACACCCCACTGTGCGTCTGTATAAAGGTCCCACCCAACTGCCATGCCCTTCAAGAAATGTTTCTTCATTTTCAAGTGATTTTCTTTGTGTTCTAATACAACATGCCACTCTCGAGCCATTAAGTCATTTCTAGACACAAATAACAGAACACACTTACAGAATACCAACAGTGTGCTGTGAGAAACATAAAGCAGTCCTATTACCTGGTCCTTGACCTGGAAGTACTTACAAACAACGGGACAAAAGTCATAAAAACAAAGCATAATTAGCTCTGGGATACACTAGCTAAGAATGCAGACAGTAAGGTTAGGTTGAAACTGTTGAGGAAAGTCCTTTGGAAATACTGCATTGTGAATGGCAACCAGTCACTGAGTGTCTACTGGGTGTCATTTATACACTTAGTCATTTAAATAATCACCTTTACTCTATATAACATCACCAGAAAGTAGTGACTCTTATACCTATTTAGCAGATGAGGAAATGGAGGTTAAGCAACTTGACAAAGGACACTCAGCCAATAACCAGGCGAACTACAAGCCAAACTCAGGCTGTAGAGCCTAGGATTACTCTTATCACGTGAGCTTCTCAAAGTGGGCCTTACACTACCGTGCCCACCCCACCCTGATGCATGAAGGTATTTGGGAAGCCAAGATGAAAATGATATATTTGACCCAAGCCTCTATTATACACGCAAATTTAGGGAGAGTTTAAAGTAAGCAAAAACATCGTTATATTACTGAACACACAGATATGGCATGAATAGAATATAAAATTTGCAAGAGTTTTCCACTAAAGATATGGAAACACAGCAGTCAAGGTACTGCCCCAAAGCGTGGGTAGGTTTAGGAGAGTGGGAACCACCCAATTTACCTGGAGAGGGCAGTTGCTTCTCAGAGACAGGCGACAAGGTCAGGCAGAGCTTGGAAGGGGCTGTTGAGGGCACTGAGTGTTGTGGTCTTGCCCCTGCGGGAGTCGTGCTGGGCCATGCCAGGGAGAAGGGCATCTCTGCCACCACAGTTCAGCTATAAATGGATTCCCCGCTGCCCCCGGTTGTCAGTGCTCATCAAGGCATAATGTGAGATGGTCCAGGCCTGGGGGCACTAAAAATGGAGGGAGCGCGCATTCGCAGGCATCCTCTTGCCTTACTCATGGAAGAGTTCATGGGCATCATGGAAAAGGCCTGCCAGCAGGAACCTGACAGTCACTCTCGGGCACAAAGGTTCTGGAAGGGTGAATCCAAAGAGCTCCCTGGGGAGAGCGGCCAGGGCTGGTACACCTTTGCACTGCCTTGAAGGTGGAGATATGGTTCCAGTTTCCATCACTCCATTACGCTTGGTCCCTCCTGTTTGCCCTGAAATGCTGTCCACGTGGGAGATCAAACGGTTCTTTCCCGTGAAATAGACTGGGCTGCAGAAATCTCAATGGAGAGCCCAGAAAAGATCAGATCTCACTTCATTCCCAGGGTCGTTTCTTAAGGTAAAAGTCTGACTCGTCCGAGCTCATGCTTTTGGGCTGGGGCACACCAAGAAACATGCCAAATTAACAGTAGGGGATTACAATTCAACCTGGTTCCAAATGAAAGAGAATAAACAGACATGTCTGTCTAGATCCTTCCAGTAAGTCTTTTGCCTCCTCTTTCTTCTTTCCAGTCTCTGTTCCCTCTCATTAGCCATCATTGTATTTTCTGAGTCCCTAATTTCCTTCTTGAAATCCTCTAGGATTTCCTGATTCTCCTGCTCTCACTCAAGACTCCAGCTGTGTCCCTGAGGAAATCCCTCATCCTCTCCAAGTCTCCACTTCCTCAGCTGTACGTGTCCCAGTGCCTGTGCACGAGTTCATGGCAAAGACCCACACGAAGCACTTGACACCAGCACTGGCCCACGCCAGCACTCAATGACGGTGAATTTCCAGCATCGGTCAAGAGCAGCCATCCAGGAGCCAGCTTGTTTGGGTGGAAACCCCAGCTTTCTCCCGTAAGAACTGCATGTCACTGGGCAGTTAATTCCAACTATGAAACTTGTGCTCTGGTTTCCCCGCTGTCAAAATGGGTCGTAAGAGTACCTGCCTTAGTGAGTTTTCACGAGGATGAGTGAGTTAAAGCCAGCAGAACCCTCAGAACAGGGACGGCACGTGGTGAGCAGTGAGCTCCATACGCTCAGCACCACCTCCACCATCCAATCCTACCTTCTGCAGGGCCGTGTTAACTGCCCAAACCTGGACTATTTCCCCAGCAGAACCGGGAAGCCTGTTGTCTAACCAGGGACTCCGAGTAAAGTGCCTGAATGAAGCGGGGATGGGTTGGGGTGGGGCGGTTGGTAAGAACTATGCATCTGGACATCCAGGAGGGAGCACGGCCACTCAGGTCCAGCCAGCTCCTGCCCCGAGGCAAGGCGGGCCCAGGGCAGCCACTTTCCCAGTCATCAAGATAAGCCAGAAATCTGAATATTGATGTGAAAAGTCCTGATTTCTCAGCATTGGCAGTGAATTCAAATGCTCAGAATCAACTGTCTGACAAACAAAACCCATCTGGGAGCCAGACCTGCTCCCCGCTAGCCCTGGCCCCGGCCCACCAGCCTGTGCCCTCCGCCGGACGGGGTAGGGTCACTTACAAATTGTCCTTCTGAACACCAGTCTCTTCCATGAGGCCTGCCCGAGGGGCCCACGGAGCTGCTGGCCCTCCTCACCTCTTCAGACCCAGGGCCCTCAAGGCCACCTTCCCTGGCCACACCCTCCCGGCTGCGGCCCAACACAGACCTTCTGCTGATCCACTCCCCCCTCCTCCCGGACAGTGCATTAGAGGCACTTAGCGGGGATCCGTAGGAGAGCTAAGTGCTTTAATGACACTCGTGTATCGATTTAGAGCTTTTTTTATTCCTCCACTTGGATTTCTGCGAATGTGGTGCATCTGCACAGTGAAATGTCCTGGAGGCTAAGTTCCCATTGGCCAGGGGCTCCTCCTCCAAGTTCTCCGCGGGCTCCCACCCCCCCAGACACAGGGAGTGCGTGACTCGCACCAGTGACTCCTTCTCTTCATGAAGTCACAGAGGACTAAGGGCACAGTGCGTTGTTAAATGTCTCTTGTAGAAATTCACGCAGTCACGCCAACACTTCTGTCTCCACAAGCCGTGTGCCTATGTTGCCACTTTCTGGTCTCCTTTTAGAAATACAGGGTTTCACGTGGTGCCCAAATCTCCAACACTGCAGACTCAGGTCAAACACAAGAAGACTGAGCTCTCCGTTCTTAAATCAGGCACAGGCTGTCTACTCAGATGAGCACTGCTCTTCCGGAGTCATTAATTCATCTACTCATTCACTCATTCATTCCTCAAGCATCGATTCTCTCCACGTCAGACCCAGTACTGAGCACAGGAATGGCCAGGAAAATGAAGTACAGAAGTCCTATGGCAGAAGTCTACTCCTGCAAACACAGAATGCCAGAGGCTAGACAGGACCCTGAGAAATGATCCCAGCCAACACTGCCATCCAGGTGAGGCCCAGGGTTGAATGTAAACTACACACGTCCGTTTGGCTCTGAAGGAGTCATGCCAAGGTCAAACCAGAAGTCCTTGCTCTTGGTCCAGTGCTCTTTCCAAAGCACCCTGCAGAATACTCTAAACAGGATTCCAGCAAAACCGTTAATAAGGCCTGGCATCCAGGCGCCCATGTCAGCAGACTGGGACCTTCAGGGAAACACGTCCCTCACTAATGTCCGCAAGAAAAAGGCCTCTGTGAGAAGCGGGCGGGGCCGTCTGCAGTCAGCTCTCCCTGCACCCTCTAGAACCATCTCAAGTGGTTTTCATGCTTTTTGTGGTTCATGTCCCAATGCACCTAAAGGTCAAAGCCCCTGCCCATGGGTGAAGGAGATTCACAAGGAGTCTGAAGGGGGTCCTGGACACTTACACAAGGGGCACACCTGATATGCCTTTAATAAGAGGATGAAGTCTGGCTGCCCGCCAGCCAGCTAAGAGCAATGAGCTAGCAGAACCCCGCCTCCCTGCCAGCCATGCCCACAGCCTCCGGAAGGATGCCCGCTGTCACTTTCAAAGGGGAGATGGAGCAGTGTTCCATGGAACAACTGGCACTAAAAAAAGGCTCTCTGCACAACGTGTTTCGATCTCCCTCAAACTAAAATCAATCCATCAGTAAGACGATCTCCTGTGATCAAAGCCTGTTTTTGTGTGCCCCCATGGGACGGGGTGGGGGTGAGGGTGACCCCTGAGCAGATAGTCATGGACAGCTTGGCACCAAGGGAAGCAGGGACAGGGATCATGGGTGTCTTTGCAGACCTCGTGGTCTTGCCACGTTCCATGAGGCCGGGACAAACGGGCCATGTGCAGGGCTATTTTGGTCACACAGCTGCACACATGGGATTTATGAGGATGTTTGGCGCTTGGCTCCCAGGGGATTTGTGCACCAAGCTGCTGCTCTGTTGGCCGGAAGAAGTTGAGTGTCTGCCCATGTTTCCTCATTCCCACTGAGTGAGGTCTGTCCTCCAATGCTGATCCTTTAATCACCCACGTCCCGGGTTTTCTTATTTGTCGTTCCCTAATTCGCGAGAGGTTAAGGCAGTGCATTACTGTGTCTGGCATCCCCTGGCCTCAGTGCTGTCTCTCATTCCACTGCAGGGCTGCCTTTTCTGGGTGGAATTTAGCTTTATTGATTTCTACTTCTGACTTGCTCGACACTGCCTCATTCATTATTCAGGGAAAACCTGGCGATGAGACCACAGTTGATATCCTGCCAACAGGAGCCTGAGCAGGTGGGACCTCTGTGAGTCTTCTTTTCAAAGAATCAGAACCTATAAAAAGCCGTGTAGTTTAGACTTCTCAAGCTATTCATTTAAGAGCTGGCCTGAAAAACAGATTCTTTTCTGTGCAAGTAGCAGGTTAGTTCAGTAGGAAAAAATATGAAGTTAACCACTCTGAGGCCAAAGGTCTGATGCCTGTATAAATCCGTATAAATCAGCCATCTTTGAGCAGAAAAAACCTCCACTGTTTAGTGGGAAAATGAGCCCCTCCTCAGTCACCCATCCTGTAGGTATGTGGTGGGGGTGACCTGCACAGGAGACTAGAGGCCCCTTTTAATCACCACCATCAACTCCTCTGCTGACTCAAATGGACACTCGGACACTAAGGAGACACGGGGGCTCTATGGCTAGAGGCCGGGTCCTGCCATCTTCCCACGGAGCCCACGGGTGTCGATGGCGAGTGTGACGTCTCGAAGGTGTTATAATAAGAGGCTAAGATGCCGGGGAACAGCCCACTTTGTCGTTTTGTTGTTTGTTTGTTTCTTCACAGACGTAAAGGTAATGATATTTACACCATAAGAAGAGAAGTTCAAATTAAAGAGTGGGAAGAAGTTCCTTCCAGAAATTCAGGCTGAAACATACTATTGAAAAAAGGAGTAAAATTATCCTCTAGAGAAATCTTTTAAGAACAGAACTAATTACCACCTGTAAGTACCAATTTGCGCATAATCCGCTCCTGGGGGAGGAGGCTAGATGAGAAAAATCTCTCAAAATCCCCTCTGGGCTTCCCCACCAGGTTGAATTTTCACCATAAAAAGTCTGACACACTTGGGTGGATTTCCGGTCGAGGTCCTGGTGTGAGAGGCTGTCTGGTCACAAGCCTTCTGACGATTTTCCCCTCAGCGTTACACAAAGTGCGCGGCTAGGGGACCAGTGAGAGCTCTCTAAGGGGCAGCATTCCTTCAGAATACACGGGTGAAAAGACGGTGCTGTGTGTGCTGGTAGCAAACTTTGGGCACCACAACCTAATACCATAATAGAACCTCCGTGTTTGTTTGTTGTTCTAATTTGTAAACTTAAATGAGACATCACAAAGAGTGAAACAGGAAATTACTATCCGTCCCTCGGTTGAAAATTGGAATGTCTTGAACACATGCGTGCGAGACACACACACACACACACACACACACAGACTAGAACCACGACAAATGGGGCTTAGAGTCACATTACGGAAGTGCTGCAGGCCACAGCTTGGGGAGGCAGCGAGCTCCTGGCCCAGGGGTGTTTCACGGCCTTTCTGGCACTGGGGTCTTGGGGGAGGCTGAGCCAGGGGACTCTTGGCCCCCACACCCCTTAGTTCAGCCAGAACAGTTCTGATTTCACGATTTACCTTATTTCAGCAAAGAAGAAGAGAAACAGGAGGAGGGGGAGGAGGGAGAAGAAGATGGAGGGGGAGGAGGGATGGGAAGAGGGCGAGGAGGCAAAAGAAAAAAGAAGCCTCAGCAACCAAGGGACTGCCAAGTTTCTGGGCTCTCCTGGCATGGGCAAATTTGGAGCAGATCCCAGTTCCTCCATGTCCTTCCTTAGTTGCCTGCCGGTGACTGGGGGACACTGATGCCTTCTCCCCATAGGATGAGGTCCAGTGAGGGGTGCAGGCTGGACCCTAAGCACAGAATAGGCCAGGTCAAGAAGGTGTAGCCCCGGGGCAAAGCCAGCACCACTGCAGCCCTGTTCACTGGTAAACATCCTCCAAACCTTACTATACATTTTAATTTAAAGAATTCACATTCAATGGTGATAAATGTAACCCGTTTATAAAGATATATTCAATGTGCTTTCCCTTCAAACGTCTTTATTCGCATTACAGCTTACCTTCCCAATCTGTATGGCTTCCTCTTCTAAATGCTACTCCGACAAGGGACAGAGAAAATAAAAAGAGGCTGTGATGGGAATGCGCCCAGTTCTCCTCTTCCTGCGTCCTGCCAGGCTCGTTCACCCCCACCGCCTTTTTCTCTAGACTGACTTCTTCAGGTAAGTTTTTGCCTCTCACCTGCTTCGTCACTAACAACCCACCAACCCAGTGTTTCTAGCTCTGGCCACTTACCTGATTTAGTGACGTATTTCTCACTAGCTAAAACAAAGGCGATCCAGTCTGTCTGTACATCAGAATCACCTGGAAGCTTTTAAAACTGCAGATTCCCTGGCTCTTCCCCAGACCCATCATTCAGACTAAAGAAGGCAACATCCCTGGGCTATCACTGAAGAGCTGGCTTCTAACTGTCTTGGTGCCACTGCCCTGCCAAAAGAGATGTTACAGAAAACTGCCTATGAAGTTAGGCATAATCTTAAGGATGCATCTTGCTACATAACTAAGGATTCGTCTCTCTCTCTCTCTCTTTCAGGATCTGAAGGACAAATTAGTGCCAGGGACCCCTGCATTCCTTTTGTGTAACAAGTCAGTTTTAATCTTCTGAACGTTTAAACTATATACATGACTATTTTTCTCTCTTTGCCTTGGCTACTAGGAAGCTCAGAGCCACATTCTTGACTGACCACTCTATCCTTACACTGATACATTGAACTTATAATATTAACTTATATAACTTTATATATCTATATATATAATATCTCCCCTAACTTTATCTTGGGGCTTATACCCTTATTTTCCCTTTATTTTGAATCCTGCATGTCTTTTAAAAAAATACTAGTTACACTGCATTTCTGTAAGCTGTTGCAAATTCTTTTTAGAACAAGATGGGTTATGTTAGACAAATCAATTAAATATAATCGTTGACATGCAGCCCTTTGCAACACAACAGCTCTGAGGCAGATGGTGACGAGCACCAAAGTAGACACTAGGGCTCTGAGCAAACCTTTGGCTTTGGGGTCAACTCTCCCACCAGAAGCCCTCCTACTGGCTCCAGCTGTCCTAGAACACCTGGAAGCACATCTAAATTGCATACTAAATATGCTTCAAGATTATGAACATTTTTAAGGAAAATATAAACAGCTATATACCTTCAAAATCAAAACCTGACATTCAATTCTGAACCGACTGTCTCTCAGTCCCATCCAGCAGATCCACACACACAACTTCTCAAATTCTGGTCCTCATGGAAATGCATCAGGTTGGTCTGCAAAATTACAGACAAGTAATAGCAGATACTGGAAGTCTGTGGCCTTGTGTGTCAGGCAACATGAAGGGATCATTTAGAGTACCAGAAGATTATTCCAGTTGTTTAAAAACATGTAATAATTTTTAAGAGTCCTGCGTACAGCAAGCAGCCCGCACACTATGCGCTCACATAACCGTCCTCCACGCTTTTAACTGAACTAACTACCCAAATACTACCTGTCCTCAAACGTGATCAAAAAGATTCCTATCTGCCACTGAAGTGCTTTCTTGTATCTGGAGAGGATCTGTTCTCTGGGCACAGAGACAGGACCACTTCTGATGTGGCCATGAATCCGGGGGGCTCAGCCCTGGTGGCAGACTGTTTCAGAGCACTGGGTGGCAGGGAAGACCTTCCCACCCTGTGCCTGTGGTGACGGCCACATCCTGTTAAAACACAGAGGGGCTCCTGGTCCTTCTTAGCCCTAACTCTGCCCGTCTGCCTCCGGAGTGGGGACCAGCTAAAGGTCTCCTGGCTGACATGGTCTGGGTGCCCTCAGCTTTGCCCCAGGCCCTGTGTGGTATGGGCAATGGGACCTGACTGTTTTCGTCATTCTATTAGTTGTGATTTCATTCATGTACCAATGAAAGGATATGGATCATATTTATTAAAAAGGAAAGAACTCTCAGGCACACATATTAGGCACAAGGAAGGGATGAGGTTTAAAGTTTCCCCATGTTCTAAGATTTAAGAGCCCAGAGTGCCTTAAACACTCTGTCACTAGACATTATTGCAAACATTGCTCTGTCTTTGGAGATGTAAACTCACCATTAACAATAACCTAATGAGCATAAACTAGCAGCTGTAAAATTTAATTTATTTTACTTTTATATACTTCAGTTGTCTAACCAACACAACCCTGCTGCCACCAGTAGAAAGTGAATAAAAAACTACCCATAATACCATGGCTTAAAGTAACTGCAGTGAACATTTCAGTATATGCCCTTCTAGTCCTCGCTCGTGTATGTGTCTTGGGGTCAGCCTCAGTCAGACTCTGGGCCATACATGGAAGCAGTGTGCTGGGTTCAAACACGGGGCTGGCCAGGGCGTGCAACTTCTTTAGCTGCACCGAGGTAGAGCTAGACCCACCAAATGTTGCATGGTCATTTCTAATTACACGGTGCTTACTGTATGCCAGGCACTGAGGTGACATTGTTACCCCAAAAGGGGACGGGGAAACGACCTCAGTTCTTGTCTTACCTGAAAGAGAAGAATTCAGACAGGAGATGAAGAGCATTGGGTTCCAAGGGAGGAAGAGTGGTGGTCTTTGTTTGCCCCTTCTCTTGGACCCTCTCTTAGAGGTGGTCTTTTGATTGATCGATGGCTCTTGCCCCAGGAATGCTTAGTCATGTTGGGCCCCTTTACGCATGTCCTACCCATGATGCGTAAAGAAAAACCCATGGTTGGGGGGCTTAAACCGCAATGCCGATTATATCACAACGAGCATCGGGGCCACGTCAGTTAGGTCCTTCTTGCTACTGCGCAGCTGCGGCTGTCGGGTTCTAATCAGCTTCTTGCTGGCACTCGTTTAGAGAAGGTAAGTCCCTTTATGCTGAAGGCGGGCATGGCACCATCTTCCGGACCATCCTCCCTCTCCTCCACCTGTCTGCCCGATGCCCCCACTTATCTAACTACCTGACAGCACCATGTAAATTCTCCCTGTGACCTAGCCTCGTGGGAAGTAAGCTTCCCATTTCACAGATGGAGGAACTGAGACTTAAAAAGACAATACCGCTAGACGTAGAAAAGCTGGGATTCGAGGTCACGACTAGCGCCAATGGGATGAGAAAGAAGAATCCATTTTATATTACTGCTTTGATGAGGCTATATCGTTTGGGATTTCCTTCCTTCCTTTCCATATCTCTGAGCGTACCAAGAAGAGAAGGGGTGTTTACTTCGATTTGAGAAGATTGTCGCAAGGAGAGCTGGACTAGCTGGCGAGGGGCTGGTTTGCCACCCATTTGCCCTGTGACCCTGGGATCCCTGACTCCCTGGACCCAGCTTACATGTCTGTTTCCTGAGGGTGTGGCCAGCTGGGTGTCTGAGAAAATCTCCCAGTTCGGAAATCCTACAACTCTAGTTGGTCCCCACGTAAACACACCGCATGCCAACTGAAGGCCAGTGTGACCTGTGGCCGTCTGCCACTATGGCCAAAATAATGGTCCCAAATACAAAATTACCTTGTTCCAAGGAAGCACATGAAACAAAGGGGAGGATGAGGACAAAGGAAGGAAAAAATATGCCAAGTCATGTAAGAGACACACGCAGGCACTCCCATAAGTTAATTTTGTACCATGATGTGGCCCCAAAACCAAGGGTGTGTACTTTTCTTGCACAACCGCTGAAATAAAAAGAGCAGAACACCTGATGTAGGGGATGAATACAAACCTCACGACTGATACTTCAAAGCCTGGTATAAATAACTACAGGAGTGAGGAAAGTCCTTCAGCAGTATTTACAGGCAGACCTTGGAGACATTGTGGGTTTGGTTCCAGACCACCGCGATAAAGCAAATATTGCAATAAAGCAAGACATGCACATTTTTTGGTATCCTAATGCACATAAAAGTTGTGTTTACACTATATTGTTGTCTACTAAGTGCACAATAGCATTATGTCTAAAAAAATGTAGATACCTTAACTAAAAAATATTTTATTGCTAAAAAATGCTCACTATCATCTGAGCCTTCACCAAGTCGTAGTAGTAACATCAACGATCACTGAGCACAGATCACCATGACATATATAATGACAATGACGAAGTCGGAGGTGTTGCGAGAATGACCAAAATGCGACACGGAGACACACATGAGCAAATGCAGCTGGAAAAATGGTGCCAATACAACTGCTTGACACACGGTTGCCAGAAACCTTCAATTTGTAAAAAATACAGAATCGGTGGAGCACTTGTACTGTGTAGACTCCCAGCAGTTCAACTAGTCAAAAATCAGAAAACGGAAAAAGAAAACATCATTATACTAAAAACATGAAGAAAACACACTGAAATATTGTCTTAAGTCTTTTGGGAAAACAAATTCAGACAAATCTGAGATTCCCTCTGTCCCCGAAATAGGGGCGTTTCATAGTCTTTGGCCTGGGAATGCTCAGGACAACATCCATGTCTGAGTATTAACATAAAAATGATGCTAAGTGTTTTTTTTTTTTTAATTACAACACCTTCTTAAAGGATTTGAAATTTTAAGAGGCGGCATTAGCCACTCAGTATTTACAAAAGGGCTGATGTACAGACTGGGGGTTTAACTGAAGATAACGAATGGTTCGGCAGTCTGACAGGCTTTCCCGAACACCTTAATCATTTCGACAAATGCTGCAGAGGAAGGGTTCTCTTTTGTAAGTCAGCCTTCAAGGTACAACCTCAATTATATGTGCCTCCAGTTGAAAAAGGCTTTATTATTCCATATTCCACTGGGAGTTATGAATCTCAGTGTAACTGGCCTGGCTGGCTTTTATTTTATTTTTTATTTTTATTGAGATGTAACAGACATGTAACATTACACCAGTTTCAGGCCTACAACAGAGTGATTTGATATTTGTATGTCCTGCAAGATGATCACCACAGTAAGTCTAGTTAATGTCCATCACCGCACACAGTTACAATTTTTTTCCTGTGATAGGAATTTTTAAGATCTGCTCTTAGCAACCTTCACATATACATATTATAAAACAGTCACCATGCTGTACACTACACCCCGAGACATTTTTTATTTCATAGCTGGAAGTTTGTACCTTTCAACCCGTTTCACCCATTTTGCTCAGCCCCCACCCTGGCTTGCGTATTTCAAATCTCAGAAGTTTTCAAACACAACGTTTTCTCCACTAGCAAAATGCTTGCTAGGAAGTTTCAAGGTTTAAATAATGACTTCTAAATCAATTACTTTACTAACGTGTTTATCCATCAAGACACTATGATGGAATGAAAACCCACTTTTGCTTAGGTACACTTTTACAGTCTGCGTGAGGCTCCTATGTGTTTTGGCAAAGACCTTCTCAAATTCTTTGAGAAACAGTTTTCCTTTCTTTTTTTGAATTTCATTTATAGTCACATAAACTCATCTTAACCTACATTTCAGAACCTAACTCTCTGGTTATGAATGTTAGAAACAAAAAACAAAAAAACCCCAGTCTTGGAAGAGATTGACATTTCAGTAATCTTTGCCAGCTGGCATGTTCAAATGGAATCTAAATATTGTATTAACAATATAAATAACAAGTAGGTTTGGCGGGCCTTAATAAAACACGCTCGATTGTGAGAGAAATTCTTATTATTTTGTGTTTCACCCAGCTTTAATTTACTACACTGATTTAACAAAATCTATGGCAATCTCATTTTTTAAATCATGTAAGAATCTCATATACGTGCATAATAATAATCTGAAATCAAGCAGCGGTAATGAAATTTTTGTTGCCTAATCATTTTTTGAAACTTGACTGAAGTCACACATAACCAGCAGAGCTCACGTACGTGTCCAGCTCAGTGAATTTTCACAAACAATTTACCCAGGCAACCAGACCCAGCTAAACAAACTGGCATCTCAAGGGCCACTTGCACCCCTCCCTCACCACCTCACACCCCAAGGGTAACTGTAACCTTGACTTTTCTCTGCCCACCTTCCCTGTGAGCTCTGGCGGGGGCAACACTGAACCCAGGTGATCTCCCCAAAGCGTTGGCTTGCATGTAAGTGACTTCGTTTACTTTTTCTAAAAAAATTTTTTTAATGGGGGCACTGCAGATTGAACCTGGACCTTGTGCCTGCTAAGCACACACTCTACCACTGAGCTGTACCCCCTCACCCTTACTTACTTCTTGAGAGGTAGGTGGTAACCTCCTAGTCTTACAGATGGAGAAACAGAAGCTCAAAGTTGAATATATGAGCAAGCCAAAAGGAATATATGTAAATGAACGAGGAGCTGTTTGTGTGTGGGTGTCTGGATGGGTGTGTGTGTGTGAGAGAGAGACTGACTGATTTGATTAGGGACTGTCAGAGTCAGGATTCAAAGCCAGGTCCCTCCAATGTCAAACTCAGTTCTGTAAGCACAAAAGCTATTTTAGGCAATTCCATTTTCCCTCCAAATTCATTACCTCACATGTCCAACAAATGCCATGTATAGTTAGATGTCCTTATATAGAGAACTATCGCACCCCCCTTCCTCTTAACACACACACACGTGCACACACACAGATATGCGCATGTGCACAACATCACAGTTACTGAAATGGAATCTGTTTTCTCATTCAGTATCTTATCTTCCCCTCACTACACTTCGGGTCGTGAACAATCTTGAGACTCGTTAGAGGTGTCTTAATTTCAAAAATTAAGTTGGGAACCAGCAAGTGAAATTGAAGAGGCTCCATCTTTGGTTCTGAACTGGATTTTCATTACCCAATTACTCTTCAAATTACACTGATTTCAGACGTGATTATTGGTACTTTTCCTAAGTGGACTGGGACATGAGAGAAATGCAAAGGCATCCCAGCCTAACGGTACGTGAGGCTCCCTCACCTGCCCGCTCGCCCCCGCCCCACCTCACCTCCACCCAAAGCTACCGCTGGGTCTGCCACTCACTGGGTCTCCGCTCACTGCTCAGCAAAGCTGCCTGCATCCTTTCCCTGCTTCAGCCCAGCTCTGACCCCTACAATCCAAGTCACCCTGACCACCTTCTGCTGTGATCACGCAATACCACACGTACCACCCTGCAGGAGCTCCCCTTGTTTACGACTATCAGCTCTTAGCTCTTGACTCCTCCTTCTATGCCTGGTTTCAATACAAAATTTAAATTGCACCATCGAGCCCAAGTCCCCACTATCCAGCCACTCCTTAGTGTCAACCCCCTTCCCACTGCCTTTACCAGAATTCCCCACAATTCTTCTTGGAACACTCTTCTTTCATCTTCCCATCTTCTTTCCTGAAACGAATGAGGGAAGCTACCTGAAAGGGACATCACAACCTTCCTGTCTCCATCCCGGATCATCCTATCTCTCCACTGCTTTAGAATACACATACGTCACGTATGACACACTGTCCGTGCACATGTTAACGACCTGTCCTTGCGGTGTGGGCTTCACAACTGTGTGAGGTCGGCTGAGTGAGTGTTTCTGCCACCGCCATGATGCAGCGCGTCTTTTGTACTGAGGCCTGGAGCGATGCTGGGATTGAGAAGGGCACAGTTAGCCACGCAGAGGAGCCCACAGGCGCGGCGGATTTAGGAGCTGCAGGGGCAGCAGGTTTGCACTGCACAAGCAGCACCCCTCAGCGGAGTCCTCCCTGACTCCTGACTTCCTCCCCCCAGAATCTGAGCCCTTCTGCAACAGCTCGAGCCACCAAGGCTTCTTCATGATTCTGTCTCCTCGCTAGTCTGCAAACCCTTGAGGCAGGAGGTCAGCTCTGTCCCCAGTGCCTTGAGGGGCACCTGGCACATTGCAGGAAATCAAGAAATGTTTGTGAAATATACACATGTAATTCATGGTTAGGGGCTGAACTGTGACTCCCTCCCCAAATTAAGGTTGAAACTCTAACCCTCCATGTAACTGACTTTGGATAGAGAGCCTTTAAAGAGGTAATTACGATTAAATGAGAATGTTAAGGATGGGGCTCTAACAAAACAGGACCCTAATGGGGCCCTAATCCGAGAGGACTGGGGTCCTTAGAAGAAGAGGGAGAAGGTAAAAGCTGAAAACTTTCCTAACTTGGGAAAGGAAACAGTCACCCAAGTCCAGGAAGTGCAGTCCCACACAGGATTAACCCATAGAGAACACGCCGAGGCAAGTCATCTAACTGACAAAAGTCAAAGACAAGGAGAAAACAGTACAAGAAGAGGAAGAGACCAGAGGAAGTACACATACACAGAAGAGGCCATGTGAGGACACAGTGAGAGCGGGCAGCTGCCCGCAAGCCGAGGAGAAGGTCCAGGAGCAACCAGACCTGCCGACTCCTTGGTCTCTGACTGCAGCCTCCAGAACGGTGGGGCGTGAATCTGTCGTGTGAGCCACCCAGGCGGCGGTGTTTTGTTATGTCTGCCCTAGTAGACTAATACATCCACCAACTGTCCAAGCATCTTGTATTCCAAAGTTAGGACCCTGGGGATCAACGCGGGCTGCTAAGAGATGTTCTTGAAGATCCCGAGGTTGGATGTGCAAGGTTAATCCTCAGTAAAGGGCAGCTGGGCCCCATCTTCCACTCTCCTTTTCATCAATAAGTCTAGTTCAAGTAATCCATTTCAGCAACCATGGCTCTTCCAAGCAAAGTGGATGTCATCATTAACTAAGATTCTGGCCTCTGAGACATTACTTTACCCTGACCGACACCACCACACGCCCCAAGCTCTTGGCAGTCCTGTACACCCATGGATGACAGCCATGCTTGTGAAAAGAAAGCTGGGAGAATCTCAAAGGGGAAGATCTGCACGTAGACCTTCCCCTTGCTGGTCACATATACTTGCATACGTAAGTTTTACTGCCCATTGCTCTGCTTTTTGAAGTGGCTATGCCGTAATGGAGAGTCCCTTTTCCTCTCTTTGGGAACTGACCCTGACTTGCATCTGGAGAACCTCCCATCTCCTAGTGATGTTTCCACCCCCAGAGTAAACCAACCCGCCCCTCCCATTCTGCTGATTACAGTGATGGTTCCGGGTGGCCGTGGGATGCAGGCTGGTCTAATTACAGTGCTGCTCATGACTTCTGGGAACACCGGGGAAATGCTAGATTCAAAGTTTGCAGCCCAAGAGGCTGCTGGCAGCCACCTTGTAAATTCAATGGGAGCCTCTCTCAGCCTGTTTCCACTAAAGGCAAAGCTGAGTTGGGGTGCAGAGAAAATAGGTACTATTATTACCACGATCCTACTTTGTTTGCTTAAGTCAAGTCACCATCTCTGGAAAGCTAAAGCTCTCCAAGCTCATCTTAAGTTTTTTTCAAGAGACAGCCAGATCATGAGGGGGGCCTCCTAGGACGGTGGGGGGGTTGGAATTTCACTGACCCACAGAACTCATCAGTGACATACACTTAGCTGAACTGATGCCATTGTTTCAGAGATTCTCCGTTAGTCAGGACTCTGGGACGTACACACACATACACAACCCCAGATCAAGCTGGCTTAAGTAAGAAGGAGAATGTATGAGCTCACCTAATCCAACCATGGGAAGGGCAGTGGTAGAGTGGCCCCTCATCTCTGCTTCTTTGCACTGGTGCCATTCCTTGTAAACTGGTCGATTCTGTGTGGAAGGCCTTGTGATGCCAGCAATCCTTTAACGCTCCCACACCCAAGACAAGAAGTACCCGTTGGCATGTGCTTGCCCCTCAGCCAATCGCGGAGGCCAGGGAGCTTCTGTCAGAAGTCGGCACCTTGCACTTGGAATATTATTGGAAGTTGTGTGGCTGGCAGGGGGGTGGGGGTGGGGAGGCAAACAAGGGGAGAGAGATGTCCTAGGTGCCCTGCTACCCCTACTGGTACCCCTGCCGTCCCTGTGAACATCGCAGCCTACAACAGCTGCCGAAGTTTAAAACTGAAAAACTTCATTCCTGTTTCATTTTCCAACCACGGCAAAACTTAAAGAATGAAATCTCTCAGAGTCTGAGAAATACGGTACACGATGTCTTAATAATCTTGCCCCAAGTGTGGGAAAGGAATCCACAGCCAACACGCAGGGTTAGAGAAATCTTCCTGGCAGATGTCATCAGGCACAGACCTGTGGTTCTAACACCTCCCTGCAAGGTGTCTCCAATAAGCAGAATGACATCATCCTGAATGTGCCACATGAAAAAAAGAAAAAGAAAAGAAAGAAAAATCACAGCTCAAAGAGGGGCAGATCCATGTGTACTATGGTGACCAAGGTAGAGGACAAGTTCAACAGGATCCTTTAAACTACGTTCTGAAGTTCTTTATCACTGCAAGTATGTCTCTCTTTCTCTCCCTCTTCCTCCCTCCCATCTTTGAAACGAATCTTTGCAAATAGTTTATATTCTGGCACAATCAAGACACTAAGAGGAAGAAATGGGAATACAGACCCCAAGCTATTCCAACCCATCCCCAAGGAACCTCCTTTTCCTGTGTCATGTTTCTGCAAGATCTCAGTCCCTCAAAAGCATCACTGTGAACAGCTGGTAAAGACTCAAGTCCTGCTCCTCCAGTGGGCATTCTGTGGGTATCTGTCTTACGTAACAGGAGCCTCAGAGAGGCTGAAAACATTCCTGAAGCTATGACCTTCAACGGGGCAAGGATTCTTTTATGTTGTTGTTTGAGGGGTAGGAGGAATGGAAACACCTCACAAAACTGCAGAAATCCTATCATAAACATAATGAACTCCCTTTCTTGAACACTCAGTAATTGCCAGGCAGCGTGCCAGCCCCCATACATACACTATTTTAATGCTCACAGAACCCCATGAAGTACTGCTATCTGTCTCACCCACTGGAAAGGAAAGCTTCAAGCAACCGGAGGAGCTGCTCCAAGTCACACGGTTGGTGGATGGCAGAGGTTGGCCTTCGCACCCAAGACCGGCCAGCTCCAAGGTCCATGAGCTTCTCTCCCAGCCACGCTGCCCCACTGGGTTGAAAGCAGAGGGAATGGCACGTACCATGGAGCACCTACTAAGTGCCAGGGATGCTGTGTAGATTATCAGCTAATCTTCCCGTATAATTACACCTATCCTGCAAGACTGGTATTTTTGCATTTTACAGTAGCTCAAAGAAGTTTATGCAAGCTTTCCAAAGCCAAACAGCAGTTAAGCAGCAAGGCAGGGAACGGGTCCAGGTGTGCCTGATTTGAAAAGGGAGGGCTCTTGTCCTTCATGTCATCTTTTGCAAAGGCCAACAACAGCAGAGCTGGGTGGGGTGGAAACACCACAGGAAGAGGGGCAGGGGGAGGGGGTGGCAGGAGAGATTTAATCTTGTGGACTCACAACGTCGGGTAAGCTTGAGTTCATGGGTCACATCGACTCCTGTGAGAGGACGCGTGCGCGCGCGCGCGCACACACACACACACACACACACACACACACACAGGCATACACTCTTAACCTGCCCCACGCACTGCAGCGAGTAACACCCAGGAGTTCTCAGCCACACCTTTTGGTTGTCAAGGGAACCAAACAAGAACACAAACTTGACCTCTGGCAGTTTACAGGTGGATGCTTTTAAGTTCACTTCTGAAACTGTAATGTGAACATTTCGCTCAGTCTATTCTAAAAAAAATTCTTCTTCACTGTAATTGTATAAAAATATTTCCAGATTGTCATCCAAGCACGGTTAAACAGAACTCCAAGGGGGATGACTTTTCCAATTGTATTTTAAGATTAAGCACTCTGATAAAAGGAGGTTCCGTAGTGCAGTAAGATCCACAACTGTCTAATCTTTATATTTTGTAATCTAAATGATACAATAACTTAAATAAGATACAGTGATTTTAATCAGATAAGAAAAACATTTTTAAATGCTCAAAAATTCCAATTGTAAGGAAATATTCCTATTGCTGAACTATAATTGATATGAAACTATCTTTATCTCTCTCCTAGTATAAAATTCAGACAGACTCTCATAAAATATTCATTCTATTAAGAGGTGAGTCCTCTCATTGCATTAATCTCCGAATGACTAATTTCAGGAGTTCCCTTTCTCTCTATCCTCCATCTTTAAAATATCTTAAAGTTAAATCTTTACAACAGTCACGGGTGGGGACAAAAAGAGAAACAAAGTATTTTCATTACTTAAACGGAAGAAGTCAACGTAAGGATTCGTTTCCATCTTTTTGTCTTGTCATAACAAATCGCTTTTACTCATTATAACAGTTTTGTCCCCAGCCCCAGTCTGCAAAACATCGCAGAACATCAAAACATCTAAAGTGGAAAATTGTTTAGACATACTTATGCCATTCTGAACCAAAGGTTAATTAATGTGAGTCCAGGTTTGTGATCCAAGCTCCAGGACCCTGAGCAGAACAATTGCTTCGGGCCTTATTGTTCCCACCTACAAAATGGGAGGAATACTACCTAAGGCATAAGGCTACTATAGGAGTAACGTAAAGAATACATACATCCAGACACATAAGGTCGCATATGGTGCGATTCCATTTGTGCGACATGTCCAGAACAGGCAGGTCCCTAGAGACAGAGAGATGAGGGGGTGTGCCCTGGGGCCCCGCGTGCCATTTGAGTCATCAGAGCCCACAGTGGGTTCTTCTCCAGCCCATCCCCCCCACCTCCCACCCCTACCGCCTCTGCACGCTGGGTGCCCCTGCCCCCTCCCCTCCCTGGAGCTCTTTGGCCTTCACTTCAGTGATCTCCTCCAGTTTCGAACCAAGCAGCTTTGCTGACGTCATGGTTGCTTATTGTCCACTACATCCCTCTTTCCATCATAAATCTAGGTCTTCAAGACAGAGCTTTTCCCTCTTTTTTCATTCTATACTGCCTGAAAATCTCACATGCGCGTGCGACCTCAGGGGTCATTTCTGGATTGACAACGTCTAAAACTCCCTCTCCTGCCCTGCCTTCCATCCCCTCCCCTCGCCTCCCCTCCCACTGGGTTTCTACCTTCCAGCAGCAGGACCAGCCTACCCGCACCCAACCCCTGGCCCCGCAGGGGTCTGGCCCAGAGGAAGCTCTCAACAAAAGCTCTCAATGCCACATCCTTGGCAAAGCTGGCACTTCCTTCAGGCTTCCCTGTTTCTGTCCACAGGGCCATCGTTCTCTCTTGAGTACACCACTGAATTTTTAAGAAAACGGTTCCTATGGGCAGTGGTAGAGAGACTGGCTGAAATTAAAGACAGACAGGAAAACACAGGCCACCCGACTGAGGCCTTCTCAGCGTCCACGCCAGGCTGCAGACGCTGGGAAGTTGGGGCAAATTTGGATTCCTAAGAGACGGTGAGGGTCAGAATGGACCAAAGCCTTCTTTTAAAATTGCATTTCCTACGTCAGACAGGGAAAGACAAATACTGGATGGTATCACCTCCATGTGGAATCTAAAAAAATACTACAAATACAAAAAATACAACAAAATTACAAGAAATATAACAAAAAAAGATGCAGACTCACAGATGTAGAGAACAAACTGGTGGTTACCAGTGGGGAGACAGAAGGGGGAGGGTTAATCTGTGGGTTGGGGGCCTAAGAGGTATAAACTATAAGCTACAAGAATATATTGTGTAACGCGGGGAATAAACCCAATATTTTATAACAACTATAAATGGAACATAAACTTTAAAAATTGTGAATCACTCTATTGTACACCTGTAACATATATAATATTGTACATCAACTACACTTCAATTTAAAAGAAGACTGGAGTAGAAATAAAATAAAATTGCATTTCCTTATAGTGTTTAACCAACTTAAGAGCATGCTCGGAGTGACCACACAGAACCTGAGTGATTTAAAGAACAGGACAGCATCCCTTTAACTTCACTTGCTTGGACAAAAACAGCCAGGTGACTTTATTATTGTAGTTACATAAATATCTTTACAAATAACTCGGTGTAGAACAATAAGACAGACACGCCAGGAGATAAGGGCTCCTCTGAAAAATCAAAGGACTTCTGCAGGCCAAATAGGACAGAAGGCAATTAGCACTGGGGGGAAACGGCACAGAGGCTTTTTTTGTTCCTTTTCTGTTATTACTATTTTTTTTTGAAACGGGTGTGCCTGGGGGCAAGAATCAGGAGATTTATGCATTAGGTGGATACCCTCGTTTGCAAAATGGACAAAAGAGTCAGCTTGTGGAGCAGATTAGACGAAAGATGCCAACGAGCCCAGGGGCTGCAACCAAATGTGAAAGAAATGAGTGGGGGAGGGGCAGGGAAAACCCCAAACAAAACCTGAGATCTGGGTCTTGACAGAAAGAAAGAAGTGCTTGGACCAGAGACCAGGGCTCTGCAGACATCCCGGTTCTATCAGACAGGAAACGTCGGTGAGGCAATGCGAGTGGACACTGGAGAGGAGTCTGGGAGATCGCGCCTTGTGGAACTTTGGAAATTTTCACCCTGCATATACCTGCAGGGATTAATGATCAAAAACCTTGGGATGGGAAGAGAGTCCAGGGTCAAACGCCTTCACTCATCAAGCCAAGCAGCAGACTGGATGGATGCTTTCGCGTTCACATCCTCCTGTTATCTCCACAAAGATTTTGGGAAGCACAACTGGTAGCCCCATTTTACAGTCGGAACTGAGGCCCAAGGTCAAAGAGCCGGTGCACGGAGAGGGAGGGATTCAACCTCGGGCCGAGGGGGCTACCTCAGCACCTGCTGGGTACGCACAACTGTACAGCAGGGCGTACAGTTTGGTCTCTGTGAGCGGGGTGACCTCACAAGGAAGCTGTCCTATTGAGTAGGAATCTGAGATAAAGAGACGAGCAAACTGCCCTGCAGAGATCCACATATAAACCCAGCAGGATCTGGGCTCTCCTGTCTTTTCGCCCCACTCAGAGAATCACTAGCCCCAACAAATGGACAAGGGAAATTTTAGCAGAGAAGAGAAACAGCACGAGGCAGACCACACTCAGAGGATGCTCGCCCTACTTCCTAGGATTAAGTTTTGTAAAATGTTACAATAACGAACTCTGGGAGTTTAGCATCTTCTCATTGCTTTACTGAGTTGAATTCACTGATTCCTACAAGAACCCCACGAGACAAGCATGTTATTATTACCCCTACAGAGAGGGTAAGCCAGGTGCCCAAGACGCCAAGACGTTCCCTTCCGGGTTGTCCAGCTCTGTCGTATGGAGTCTCCCTATGCTCCATGAAACCTTTGAGAAAGGTCTTGCTGAAGGATCAGGATGAAGTCAGGCAGCCACCACCCTGCTTCCTCTCTGTGGACCCATCTGCTGACTGCTGGCTGCAGGCAGCACTCTCTCCACTGAGAGAGTGGATCCTGAAAACCACTTTGACCCACTTCACGGAAGGTGCTAGAAAGGATCAGAGATGGGAACCACAGGAAACCTCTGCCGTCCCTGAGGTCCGCTCCTCAACTCACAGGCAAGAATGTGAGCCCTGAGGGACACCATGTGGCCTGCCCAAGGTCACAAAGTTTACCAAGTGGCAGAGTTGGGACCACGACCGGGGACCCGCACAGGTGACCTGGTGCTCCTTCTGCTGTAACTTGTTTCCAGCTCAGGACTCGCTCCTGAGCCTTTCATGCTGCAAAATACAACCAAAGGGATGTATCGCCTACATTTCAGCAGAGAAAACCCACAGCAGAGCTCTGGGCGAGGGTAATGGTTGTGGGCAGGGGGCGACCCACAACAGTCTTCCCAGGAAAGTAAATGCATGGAGCCAATCTGGGACCTGGGAAACTGACATCCCACAGAGCAGGTCACCTAGCATCCCACAGAGCAGGTCACCTAAAGGGCATAATTTGCTCCCTGCACGTTTTGCACCAGCAGCATATCTGTGCACTCACAGAAACAACGTGCATCCAACAGCAAAAGAGCTGGTTTCCTTTCCCCCGTTTGCTCTCGGGCCGGCGTGAGCACGGCCCTGCCCTGGGCTCTGAGAAGGCCTGGAAGGGCTTCTTTCCATTTCATTAGCTCATGTCAGAAGTGAGTGGGAATAAAAATCTGTTACGCGTGTTATGGAATTTAACTCCACCCCTGCATCCTACGGAAGTAGACTGGCTAATAATTTGTGGCCCCACAATGGGGTGACCAAGTGGAGAGCAGAGGGAGGGCCAGGAAGGCCGGCAGGATGTGGGGAACCAGGCAGGTCTGCATCACTTGATCAAGTTGCTTTGCAAGAAGATTTGGGATGTGTGGTTTGACCTCAGGATGGGCTGTCTGTGGTTGAGGGAACTTCAGTGAACTCCAGCCGAGTCCAGTGCCGGACTCCGGGAGATGGATAAGAAAGACATGCTTGCAGGTGGGGCCGTGTGCCTGGGCCTAAGTGGTCAGCAGGCTCAGAGCTGTAAAGGCAGTAGCTTCTCTCCGGGCAAAACTCTGTGGGGAGCTTGGAGGCCCATCAAGACTAAGAAGGCCGAAATGGGGCTGACGTGGGAGGTGAGACGGGCGGCAGCTCGTAGTAACTCAGCAGAAGGCGTGACTTGAATAGCAGCAGCGATGGCAGATGTAGCTGAGGGACGACCCGTCCAGGGAGCAGAGGAAGGGTCAGACCGCAGGTGGGAAATGTCTTTAATCAGGAATCACTGACTCTTTAAAATAAGGTGATGGGTAATAAAGTAAACTAGTTCTAAGTTCGATGGGTGTGAACATGTGTGTGTGTGTGTGTTGGGGGGGTGGCTAGGAGTTTGGAAAAGGGAAAAAATTGAAAATGCTTTACTCTTTTAATTGTAAAAATAAGAGACATTATTTAATGAAAAAATTAAAAAATGTATTTCATATACATAGGGACCGTCGCAGAGACAGGCAGAGGGTACAGCGGGAGACACCTGTCAGCTGGCCACTCCTAAGGGCTCCGAAAAAGCCACACTCATCTGCTTGGCCCCATCCTGGGTCCCTTTGAAACAAAGGGTCTGTCCTCTTCTGGTGCTCGGCGAGGTTTCTATTGCACAAGAACTGAAGCACTCTCTACCCCCTGAAACTGCTAACATACTGAAACCGTCTCTAGCAGCCTTAATGGCATTTAAGACAAATACTATGAATTGATGAAATGACCAATTATGTTAAGTACCCATGCCTGGTGTAATCCAAACCAAATCTTACCCCATTATCCTCAAAACTGCGAGATGATTCAGCAGGCCCCCTTGCCAGTGATTCTGGAAGAACCAAAACACAGAGGCCACCCTTGATGGGACCTTCGGTGCTTCCAGTTAATTCTTGCAATTGGGTTTATGCTGGAAAAAAATAACTGTACTATGTTTCTGCTCAACAGCTTATAAACAAGACAAGTGTTAGACGATACGCAGCGATTCCCCACGGCAACCAGTACGCCACTTTGTTTCTTTGATCCAGGTTTTAACTTCCATTATCCTCTCTTTGGAAATCACAGCATTCTTCTGACACACATCTTGGGGTGCATGTCAATATCCCAAAGTGCCCGAGAGCCCCTCATTTTCTGCACCCACCCCTAGCGTTCCCATCGCTCGCTCCGTGGTCCTCTCGTGCCCATGAGCCCTTGTTGTCCGCCCTCTTTCTGTGTCTACCTGCCCCCACCCACCTATATTTCAAGACCTTGCGCACGCAAGTGTCAATTCTCCCAAGAAGTCACAGCCACCACACTCTCTCCCTCCTGACAAAAACGAGGTCTTGTCCTCCAAGCAATGTGGCACATCCATCCGTGTATTTTGCTGCTTCTGGACTGTTTTAGTCTCAGCCCCCAGGGCGACTCCGTGAGAGCAAGTTCTCCCTGGCCCCACTGCAGCCTGGTTTAACCAGTTCTGCTGGTGCTCAGGGCCCAGGGTCAGGCTTGGCTCTGCTGGCCTGGCGCTGGGTTCCTGCATCACCATGGGTGACCACGCTTCACCTTCTACCTCGCTTCCAGGCACTGGGTTCTTTCCAGCATCCTGCTGGCCTTCAATCCCAATCCTTGTGGCTGGAACCTATTAAGAGAGTTCTTTCCTAGTCTGATTATCTAGAAAAACATCTTCCTGCTTGCTACAGAGATAAAGAAGGAATGGGTCCGTATACAAAGTATAAAGATGAGAAAGTGAGCATGAAGTGAGAATAAATCAGGTTACTTTTTTCTACTTGATTCTAGCTGATAGCTTCTGCGGGCACGATGGGGCAGCTCCCTTCTTTCTATGCCTTTATCTTTATTGTTGAACTTTTGTTCATGGGCATCAGCAACTTCATCAGTAACACTCACCAAAGAAATACAAAAATATTAATTAGGAAGAACATGCATACCGTTTAAAAAACTTCATCAAGATATGTGTCTCGAGAACTCTCTATACATATATAGCCAACGAAGAAACATCACAGGAAAAAAACCACGAACAAATCCTCACCCACACTTCCAAATTCTCCCCAAGATCCTTCTTCCACTTGCACCAAAAAAATAAATAAATGGGCTGTACTGAAGTGAACGTGGATTCAATGAGCATCTGAAATCTGTAATAATTTAATTCTCAATGCCTAGAGTAATTAGGAGAACACTTAACCCTATGAAGATGAGAAAAACAGTCGACCACCCATGAGACAGAATGAGCGAAACCACTCAACTTCAGAAACCTTATCAAGTTTCCCTCATGCCTCTGCCCCGCAGAAATAACCCAAAACTAACACGCTTAGAGCAAATCATCTCTAATGTGGAACTTAATGAATAAAAATCCTATAAGAAAATGCTCTAAGTAAATAAAATCCCTTTTGTGAAAATAATCCAACCATGAATGATGTCCATATCACCGCCGCAGATCTACAGCAGAAATAAAGATGCACATAACTTCACAATTCGCTGGGAAAAACACCCAAAGGCGCATCATAATTGGTTTCCATTTACACTTTCTGAAGGGAGAACGGAACAGACTTTTTAAAAATTATGTATTAATTTTTGAGAATGGAGGGAGTTCCTTTTTTTTTGCTTTAAATATTTAGGATATCTAGGTTGGTCATTAAAATTAGGATTAATCAGAACTGCCAGCCTAAATCTCACCTGTACCAAGCAAAAAATGCAAAGAAATCCTTAATTTACCAATTTCACAGGCTATTAAAAAGATAGCATGCAACTGTATGGCCTTTAAAACAATAGCAAAAAAAAAAAAACCCCAAAAAACGTGAGGACATGTCTCACAATTGTTTGAGCTGCTCTGGAAACCTGAAGATAAATGCCTCTCTTCTCAGCTACAATTATTTTCAACTCCTTCACACGCACACCCGGCCCGCAGGAAAAGAGGCTTAACCGCTCCAAACCAACCAAAACGCACTGAAACTCCTCCCACTTGGCACAGCATGGGTCCTAAACCCTTGGTTACAACCAAAGCCATCTGCTTGGGCCAGTTATGCGGCTCAGAGGCTGACAGGGAAGGGAAGCTGGAAGACCCTTGGGAGCCAGCCGATTCCAGCCAATCCGCAGAGCAGACACCCAAAATAGCCATCACCCCAATGTAATTTCTCAAAGAATTTAGAATGCATCTTACTGCTGTTTTCAGCCACTTATTCTTCTTTGATGTGGGCCATTTTTAAAGAAACTTGATAGCAAAAGTAGAGATGACAGGCAGTTTGAAATCCTTGAGTGCCCTGGATAGGAAGCCGTAGAAGGCAGCTGAGGGTGGGCTGCGCCTCAGGAAGGAAGTCCCCCTGCAAACGATGCTGGTAGGGGTGAGGGAGGGGTGTTCTGAGCCTCAAAACAGGCAACAGTGACCCTTCCAGGCGCATGCGGATGTCGGGGGACAGCCAAGAACCAGTGGACTTCCACGATGACCCAAGTGCCAGAACACCCACAACATTCCCCACAGCCCAGGCACTGGGAATATGGTACGGGGTTTGTTTTTTCTTTATCAGCCCAGTTTACACTATCTTTGCATCTTAACTTCTACATGATTCCAATGCCACCAAAGCAAGCCAAACACTTCCAGAATATGACGAGTGACGACAGACCAAAGAAGCAGTCTGGTTTCAGGCTAACAATTCACAGCAACCAGAAGACGTGAGTAGGAAGAAACACAGAGAACTGGACGAACAGACCCAACCCACAACACTCACGCTTCTCCAGAGCGCCCACTCGGCAACAGGACAGAACTCTCCCGATGGACACCAAGTACGGGGCGGGGGTGGGGTGGGGGAGTGGGGATGGAGACAGGGGCTGCTAGAGACCTACCTTGTAGAAGGGCTCCGTTTCTCTTGAAGAAGGTACTGCCCGGCCAGATGGGTGGACCTGATGTGCTGAAACAGAAGAGAAGCCAGCGTGAGGGCAGGCTCGTCTACACCCATGCACCAGCGCTCAGACCACCCCTTCTCCAAATACATCCTTCAAAATGGCCTCAAAACACGTTCCCAGTTATGCATTGTACACCCTCTGAAAGTGCAGCTTTAAAACCATTAGGCTTGTTTTATGATGAATGGGCTTCATCTTTGAAAGTGCAGGACCCGTCCGTGTGGGTGTCTGGTCACTGTCTTGACCCTGCTTCCTGATGGGCATTGAAGTCATTTGCAGGTAAACAAAACTGCAACATTGGTTCACCAAATCCTTAATATACAGATATGACCTTGATCGACTCCCTCCCTCCTCCATCCCCTTGTTTCGTATCCTGTTTTAAATTTCTTGGCTTAAAATGTTGCACTCTGTATCCTATAAAACATTTTGCAGATATGTTACCACCCACAGTCTGGTAACAAGAGAGGCAAGAAAAGAAGAAAGATCGATATATCACAAAGACAGTTTACTACATCTATAGACAAGCATTTTCACTGTTTTAAGACACCCAGCGAAAAACTTTATTACCAAGCCAGTCTTAGGAAAATATCCTTGGAGTGGAAAGGAGGTGATTCTAAATCAAGAATTGGTTTAGATTAATGTTAGAGGGCACTTCGTCAAAACTGTTACTGCCTCCAGCCCAAGAGGAAGTATAAATTACTTTCTCCAAAAGAAAACGTGGCAAACAATACTGGTTAATGCATTATCAATCATCTTCAACAGTGAAAAATTAAAAAGTTGGTCTGAATCAGACATTTGTAAGTTTGGCAGACCGGGAGACACATGTACACACAGAATAAAAAATCTGAACGACTATACACTGAATGTTCCAGAGTCAACCAGGGTCTCCAGGAACGCAGGACAGCAGCACTGCTAACGAGGAGGGATGTCGGCGACGTGTTCTGCTCACCAACATTTCCTCCGCAGAGGTCCGAACAGCACCGCAGGGATGGGGACACGTGACATGATGTGGGAGGAGCAGCGAGAAAGGAAGAAAGGTACTAATGCGTAAGAGTGCTGTCAGACATCAAAATAACGTCGAAATTGTTAGAAAACCCACGGTATGAACCTCGATGCAGGTGGAACTTTCTGTTTTTATTTTGGTTTGGATCCACTCCAGTCAGAGGAAGTGAGAATAATGCATCTCAGCTTTAGGCTCTCCCTGCAGCCCTGACTCTGCTCTGGCAGGTGGGGCCCCTCTGTGACCGGGAGTCCGAGCGAGACGACGGTAGGTCTGGCTGGTGCCTGAGGGCTGCGGGGTGATGGCTGCAAGCCCATTTTCCTTCTATCCTATTCAGCTTTGAGGCTGTTAAGGCTCAAAGTTGCGTGAAGAATAACGTACATTAAAATGCTTAAGATTATCTTTTAACAACCCTGGCCAGCCCCTGGGATTTTTTTTTTTTAACCATCTTATTTTTATAAGAAAGCAGGAAACAGCAAGCTGGCTGTTGCCAATACTGAATCACCTGATTTCTAAAGATATTTAAAAACTGAGGACTTCATTATAGAGGAGCTGGTGCTTCTAGAGAATTCAATAATTGAGTATTACTGCAGGAGCCTGAATATCCAGCTTACTTCCACCCAAAGCTCCTCTTTATCCTGACCCCGATTTGGCTGAAAACTGAGTAGACGCCAGGGATGGAGTAAATGTGGGGAATCGAGGGCGGGTAAATCCAGTGGTTTAGATAAGGGAAATTCTCTCTGTGATAAAAATCTACTTAAAGATTTCTGCAGCGTCCTTTTAACGTACCCAAGTCACTGATCACTATTCTGCTCGGTCTGCTGTGTCGCTGGTATAAGCTATACTCCAACACTGGAGAGCGATCTGGACCAGCCCAGCCACCTGCTCTTATGTGGCCCCTGTTGTGGGTGATGAATTCACCTGTGGTCAATTTTTAGCTCAAGGTAAGCTGGTTTCTGCCACGCTAATTGCAAAGCTTTTAAGCTCCTTGGTGCCATATTCTACATCCTTCTTTGGGATGGTCCCTCAAAATGGTATCTCCTTATTAGGAGAGTCAAAGCTTTATGAAGTGCTTATTGAGAACTGTGCTTAGACATGGAGGGAAAAATCAAAAGTCATATTTTATGGCCTCTAGGAGCTTACTGTCATACTTAGCTAGCTCCAACCTCCTATGACTATATCTCAAGAGACTAGAAATGCATGTAGAAATGACAATGGTTATGGCTCCAGGGGCTGCAGATTGGGGAAGCAGCAAACTAATTTTTTCCCTCCATCTGGAGATGTCTTTGGCTACTTGGCCTTTAAAGCTCAAAGTTAGCTTTAAAAAAAAGTATATGAAATTATTTACAAGTGTATATCAACCACTGTAATTCAGAGAAGCAGCTACTGGTTGAGGCCTCTGTGGGAGGATCTCAGGCCACCCTGGATACCACTCATCCATGTGGCAAATCGAGGAGGGGAGGGTGGGGCGGCATCTACAGAGAATGGGGGACTCTCCACACTCAAGTCACCTAAATGCCAGTGAAGTGGCTACTGGGGCCCCTTCAACCCACCGGAGTGGGTTTAATCACCTTATGAAGGTGCTCACGCTGCTTGACGACAGGATGCCAAAGCACCATGTACAGAGCACAGCCACCAACACTGCTCCACGGGACCCGCCGATCCTGCAGGCAGGCCAGGCAGGACCCGCCTTCCCCACTTTGTCAGTGAGGAGCTGGGAGGCCTGCAAGTTGGAGAGACCTGTCCAAAGCTGGTCAGCAATCAGTTTAAGGCCAGCCCGCCGTACCACAGAGACACACGTCAACGACCCCGATTTCATTCCTCATCGTCCAGCTTTCTCTGCCAGTCTTCCTTCCGGCACCAAACTTTCAGCCTTCCTCCTCCGTGGAAGAGGGCTGCAGACGGTGCTTCACCAGGAATCTCTCCAAGGCAAAACCCCAGGCTAGAAAAAGCAATCAGGCTCACCATGTGCGAAAGACAGATAGTGGGCCCCATAAGCAGAAACAATACAAGGCTGGCGCCACAAATGTCTCATTTCAATAACGCTCTAACAAAATCATGCGACCTTTGGTACCAGGAACCAAACCCACTTGAGACAAAGGAAGTTGGCCTCAGGTTAAGAGGGTCTTGCTTGCCAGAAAAGGCAGTCTGTGAACTGGCATTTGAGAACATCGATCCAGCTAATCATTAAGACCAGAGTTGAGCGGAGGGAGTCGGAGGGGTGGGTGGAGGGAAACAGCTCAGTGGCAGAGCGCATGCTTAGCATGCCCAAGGTCCTGGGTTCAACTTCCAGTGCCTCCACTTAAAAAAACAAACAAACAAACAAAAGACTAGAGCTGAGCCAGCAAGTCCCCAGGTTGCACCTACCCACCCAAACAGCACATCCAGCGTCTCCCTGGGCCTCCCACTCTCAGCTGCTTCACTTCCACCTCCCATGAGGGACTCTGTAAGTTAACAGGTTGTCCAGCCCGAAGGTGGCTCTTGGCATAATGATGTGATCTGTCACATGTTCTCCCTACACCACGAGCTTTCATCATTGTGAGAGCCGGCTCAATGTCACCAAGACTCTGGGAGGTTCTGGCAAGATCTGCGCTTGTATTCACCAGCCTGGACTTCCTGTGAGTCTAAGGAAAGAAAATTAAGACAAGCTCCTTTTTTCTAAGTACTTTTAAAAAAGTACTTTTTTCTAAGAACAGCTGCCAAATGTGAATTGGTGGATCTAAAAGACAGAACAGGACACCACACCGCGGATGAACCTGGAGGACATTGTGCTCAGTGAAATAAGCCAGTCACAAAAGAACAAATACTGCACTTGACTAGAGCGGTCAAGTTCACAGAGACAAAGCGGAATGAGAGTTGCCAGAGGCTGGAGGGAGGGGGAGCAGGGAACTGTTTAATGGGTAGAGGGTTGCAGTGCTGTAAGAGGAAAAGAGTTGTGGAGACTGGTTACCCAACACTGTAAATGTGCTGAACACTCCTGAACTGTACATCTCAATGGTTAAGATGATATATTTTATGTTATGTGTATTTTGCCACAGCAGAACTTTTTTAATGTGCAATGAGAGAGGGAGAGAGAATGAATGCATGCAGGAAGGACCCCCAGTAGTGAATCAAAATCTAAAGAATTTTGGGCAGTGAAAGGCCAACCTAAGTGTTGTCTCTGAAGGTCCCCTGCTGTTAGCATCTCCGCCAGAGTGGCCTCCAGCACATCAAGAACCAGAAGCCCAAACCGCCTGGGCAAAGGACAGGGATGTGGCGAGACCAGCCTATCCTAACCCAGTACTTATGGACGCCAAAGCGCGCCTGCTAGTCTTCAGGCAGCTGAGCAGATTCCTGCCATAGTCTTAGTGCTGGGAACAGTACGAAGGAAAAAACTAATAGAATTTCAAAGAGAGAGATGAATCCACTCTCATAGTTAGAGACTTGAACACCCTTTTCTCAGAAGTGGGCAGATCCAGGAGGCAGAAAATCAGTGAGGACAGAGTTGAACTCGGCAACGCCATCAACCAGCTGGATGCAATGGACATCTGAAGCCTACTGCGTCCAACAGCAGCAGATGACATCTTCTCACACTCACGTGCAACAGTCACCAAGACAGACCACACCCTGGGCCATAAAATGTGTTTAATAAACTTAAAAGAATACAAATCATGCAAGGCAACCCTGTTAGACCCGTGACAGCTACCATCAGACTGTGTTTCCCCAGGAATAAAACAGCCAAAGTAGTTGTAATGAAGGGAGAATTTCTATTAAAAAAAAAAAAAACAACTTGGAATTCTACTGTCAGTTCTGTGGACTGATCACCAGGGTATCATAGAAAACCACACATCACCTGCACCACATACTAACACAGGCCCGTTGGGTGAAGGACGCCAGTCTTTGAAGCCTGGAATGCAGGCATCAGGGAGACCTGTGTGAGATGGCTTCGAGTTCCACAAATCATCCTTCATAACTTGAGGGGCATCACTCCTTAACTCAAGAACCCAGGTGAAAGTTCACAATTCTCAGGGACGTTCCCGACACTTTTACTACCCTCCATATAAACCCAGAGCATGGCTACCTGGTCCCACCCTTGTAATTTTTCATTTCAAGAGTTTGGTGGTATAAAAAGGTGGGTGAAAACCAGTAACTCACAAGGCAGAGTTAAGTCCAGTAGGTTCTCTGCCTCCTCAGAAAGAAGCCTTTATCTTCTTTCCCAACATGCCCCCAACCTGCCACCTGACACAGGTCTCCAGGACACACTCGTACCCCGTATATATCTATGGCCCACTCAGGCCAGTTCTGTTCCCCTCCGCTGAAATGCCCTGCTCCCCTGTTCTCTTCACCTAGTCGACTCCCATCCATCCTTTATGGTTTAATTCAAATCGCAGATCTTTTCTGGTCACTCCCACGCTGGAACCTCTCCTCGCACTGAATTTGAGAATTCCTGTAGCCAATTTGGCAACTGACTGTACTCTGTGGTATTTCCTCATCTGCTGTCTTATTCCTTTAATTCACTTTCCATGGGTGTGTCTCCTACATTTCCAAAGAGGAGAAACCCCATGTGGGCAGAGACTAAAGGTGACTCCCCTCCTAGAATTTAGCCAAGTTCACTGGCCACAGAAAACAGCTGTCATGATTCTACTAAGTTTTGGCGTAAAACAGCTGAAATGTTACCTGCACATCATAAACAGAATTATTTCAAACAGTAGGATTTCTAAAATAATCTCTTAACAGATACAATTCCCTTACAAAGGGACTAGCCTATATACTAGTATTTCTTCTTCCACTATCGTCATCTCTGATAAAAACTTAAAAATCTTTAAAAATGGAAACAAAATTATAAACCTCATCTTTGATGGTAAGTAATACGTTAGCTAATTTGGATTACTCTTTTCTGTGATTTCTTGATTACTTAGGAATATATAAATAACTGGATAAGTACATGTGTATTTCTGATAAGACGGCATGCATGTTTGGGTATACTGAAGAAATTCTGCTTGCAGCCTGGCTACAATTTCAGATGCATCCGGCTCCTGATACATCTTCTGAACAGATGCAAAGGTGTTTATCATTATCTTTGTGCTACACAGTTTCTAATTTTACATATGAAAACCAAGGCATCATTCAGCATAAAGTACATTATTTGCATGATATATTTGCATTTGTAAAACACCCACATTTACTTTTACTGCTTAATGGGCCTGGTTAAAATGGGCCACTCTATATAAATGGAGCACACTGGTTCCCAACTCAATGGTGCTGATAAGAAAACTACGCCTTTTAGATGCAAATGAACACACTAATCACAATGAAAATGGTGGAGTTGAGGAAAGCTGAGCAGCTGTTCCAGGAGCTACAAGTCTAGGGCCGGTCTGGTTCCAGCTTCATCTCAGGAGCAGCCTGGGACTCCCCAGAGGGCATCTGCCCAGGGGCCATGGGATAAGCTTATCTTTTTCAAAGGTGGCTGGGAGAGAGCGGAGGCAGCTCCTGAATCTGGGCTGACTGAGGTCATCAGTCCAGGCCAAAGGACACAGGTGGAGCAGAAGGGAGGAGGACTGCGTGTGCAAAGCTCACAGAGGAAAGGCAAGACACACAAAATTAAGTAACCGCAGCACGCCATTAAAATGATGTAGCCATTATGGAAACTAGTATGCTGGTTCCTCAAACAATTACACAGAGAATTACCATGTGACCCAGTAGTTCCACTTCTAGGTATATACCAGAAGAACTGAAAGCAGGAACTCAAAGAGGAGCTTGTACACTCAGATTCATAGCATTATTCACAATAGGCAGAGTGGAAGCAACTCAAGTGCCCATCGATGGATGAATGGATAAAAAGTGTGTGATAAATACATACAATGGAATATTATTCAGCCTGGAAAGAAGGAGGAAATTCTGACACATGTTATAACATAGGTGAACCCTGAAGACATTATGCTAAGTGAAATAAGCCTGACACCAAGGGACAAATACTGTATGATTCCGCTACATGTGGCACCTAGAGTTGTCAAATTCATGAAAGACGGACAGTGGAACGCTAGCTGCCAGGGGCTGCGGGGAGGAGGGAACGGGGAGTTACTGTTTAATGGGGACAGAGTTTCAGTTTTACAAGATGAACTTAGTTCCGGAGATGGATGGTGGGGAAGGTTGCACAACAGTGTGAATGTACTGAATGCCACTGAACTGTGCACTTAAAAATGGTTACGATGATAAATTTATATTATGTGTATTTTACTCTAATGTAAAAACAAATCGTAGCTAGCTAGCCAGCTAAGTAAATACATAAGCAGACATTCCCTAACGGCAAACCAGACCCTCAGGTAGGGAAGGTGGTGCTTCTGCTCCTCTGGGCCAAGACTCTGGAAACAGGAGCCAGTTTGCCCACCTTTCTTTCTCTGACTCATCTACTCACTGAATAACATGGCTTCACACCTCCTGTGGGGACATGGCAGTAAAAAAAACCATCCTGCCCTCCAAGACGCAGGGACATGGATGGGTAAACAGATAAAGAATCGGGAGCTGTACAGAGGATGGCACAGCTCTGGGCCCACAGCCGTCAGACCACAGCCCTTGGGTCCCTCGATTAGTAAGCCCTGAATAAAACTGGGCACTAGCACCTTCTAGACATCGACCCTCTTGTGGGCCAAAACCATGGACAGTTCCCTCTCTTCCACGAGGCCTACCCTGACTTGATCTTCATCTGTCCCTTCTCGGAGGCCAGGTGGCCCGCCATCAACACACAGACTTTGATACCAACTGTCCTGCCAGTTCTCCGGCTGCGTCCCCGGGGAAACTGCAGGCCCTTCAAAGGTGTCATCCACCGGCTAGGTGCTCGGCACGGGGCCTGGTACCTTGTACGTGCTCAAGACATACCAGCTGTGACCACGGCCCAGAGAGCAGCCCTCAGTGGACTGTTAGGTCTCTTCCTGGGTAGTTGAAACCTGGGGGCTTTGTCGTGGAATTTCTCTATCTCAGGGTCACTGCCCATGAATCCGGACACGAAGACCCTTCCAGGAGCAGCCTGTGAAAGGATGGCAGGTCTGAGATGGAGTGGCCTGGGGTGGCACAGGGACAGCCTCTGGGCCTTCCCCTCTAGCCACGCTGGGCTGGAGGGGCGTCGAGATGGAGGAACCCCACCCCGCTCTCCCTCCCTTGGCAATGGTTTGTGAAGATCTTGATGACTATGCAAAGGTGCAAAGGGGCTTCAGCTGAACAGGTGGAACCCATTGGGGACCTCAGACAGTGTCATGCAGTTGGAGACAAGCCGTGGGAAACCTTGCCCTGAGATGCACTCCTTAAGAGGAAGTACCTCTTGAGTGAAAACATCATTTTGCCTTGAACTCAACGGCAGGTTTTAGAACGCCCTGGGCCACCCCATCACCAAGAAGCAGGAAGGGCCGGCCACATGCCTATCTTCTGTCCCAGGACTGAAGCGTTGTTTTGAGGCCGTGACGACCACACGCCGCACCACACACGTTAACAGTAGTAACGTGAGCCGTCACTACTCCACTGCGCTCACACAACCTCCAGGAAAACCTCAGTAATGGAGACCGAATTCACTATGACCTATTTATCATTCAGGTTTGTGGAGATCAAGAGATACAAACATTGAATGCGAGGCTGGGACACAGCCTGATTCCCAGTACCCCCTACGATGCTGAAAACCAGTCACAGACAGGAAAATGACCTATTTGTGGGGAAACTGATTTATCTTGACTATTCATTTCCTCCCTTTCAGAGCCAGTCACATCCCACACCCCACCATGAGGATGAGAGACATAAATGCTGATTTTGGAAAGCCGATGCTATGGGGCAGGACACCGCTGTCTAAATGTTCTATCAAGGGTACCAAATCCAGGCACTCAAACCCTGAAGTTGTACATAACAGCACAGTTTATTTCTTTTGAAATATTTCTCCTATGGTTTATTGGATCTAGTGATGTTGGCTTTGAAGTGACAAAAGGCAATTTTCCATTTCCCAAAAGGAACCTCTTACATCTGCCCAGGCAACAAATATTGTGATTGGCATCAGCAACTCACTATGCCTTTATCCTCACACTTCCAACCGAGCAAAGAGAGCTGGCCCTACCTTCGAAGATGCTCCTTCCTCTCCACGTGATCCTGGGCCACCTCCTTCACCACCTGCACCAAGCCATTATCTGCTTGTGACTCTTTTATTCTCAAACTGTCCATGTGTACCCTGAGCCCTGCTCGGGAAAACCAAAGAAGGAACGGCCGGGAAACCCAAGTAAGTGAACTGGTCCTCTTCCCACACCACGTGGGCCACAGCTTCTGTAACTGACTCTTCAGCACCTAACACCTCCTGCCCCTCTATTTCTTTTAGAAAACTTACAGAAACATCCATTTCTCTCCTTAAAGGACAATGAAGCAATTACACTTACTAAACTTTCTTAACAGTATTAAGTTCAAGGAGAATATTGCAGAAAAGCAATGTTAGCTCCCCGCCAGTTACAGAGATGGGGGTGTGAGGACTGCGCTGGCCTCACACCATTCAGTAGTCCAAGGGGACTGCTCGGGACATTTACTCCTGGGTATAGACAGTCAGTACACCTGTGTGAGAGGTTTTGGGTTTGCTTTGTTTTGCACTTCTCGCTTCTTTGAATTACCACGTAATTGAAGCTTTAAGCATATTCAGGACAACTTTAGCTTCCTGAAACCTTTGGGAACCTGACGCCCTGTGTACAGACCATGTTTTCTGGTGCTTGGTCACTGCACTCACTGTCGGGTGTCCGACGACCACATGCAGCGCATGCTGTACGTCCTCCCTGGTGACACCTGGCCTGAGAGCATCTGAAGGACACAAGTCATGCTCCCTGCTGGCTTGCAGAGCCCAGCACTAAATCAGGCTCCAAAGGGTCTTCCCAGACTCTTGCTTCTGGACTTCCCACCACCCTCCTTCAAAGGCAATGCTCCACGGAGTCACATGCCATCCAGTTTGGGGACTGCCATCCCAGGCTTAGCCCCTCCTGGGACGTTGCTTTATGATTAGGGCATCCTGACAACACGTGCATTAGATAAACTGCCACCACTACATATCTGCAGGTATGTGGACTTTCCTTAGCAACGACTCCACTTTAATTTTTGCAGAATTCAGTCAATCGTGTGTTCAAAACCACCCCCTGGGCTCCCTGTGGCCTGAGTCACTCCCAGTTTTCTTAGCGCTGAGTGACTGGCTCAGCTTGCTCCAGCTTCATCTCTTGCCTTGTCTTGTTTTTTGTTTGTTTGTTTGCTCTGGCAATACCAAGTTGCTCGTGGGTTCCCAGACACACCAGAATGCCTCTTACCCGTCTTTGCTCACTGAGATGCCCCGCCTGCAAACATCCCTCCCTCTCTTGTCCTCTTTGCAAACTCTTCTGCATCCTTGAAAATTCTGCTCTCCGGCCTCCTTCTCACTTCCATCCGTGCCCGGAGCAGATCCAGCTCTCCCTTGCTGTTCCCCCCATGCACCACACTGTATTGTAATCTATTTAAGTGGCTTGACTGTGAACTCTTGGAGAGCAGCAACTCTCTTATTAGTTCAAAGTTCCCCAAAGCTGGCAGGAGTAGGGGTTCAATAAGTATCTGCTGGCAAGACCAGCCCAATGAAGTGTACAGAGCCGGCATCAGGATCCTCATTTTGCAGCTAAGAATTTAATTCGGAGAGGTGAAGTGATGAGGGTCCTGAGCCAGTGAGTGACTCACATTGTTTCCACTGCACCGTGATATGTGTGTAACTCTCACTTCCTGCTTTGTGATCGACAGGAAAGAAGAGTTCACTGGATGTTTCTGAGCATCTATACACTGCCTTCTTTTTGGAATGGACAACCAGAAGGACAGTCCTATAATTCACCATTATCAGTGCATCTAGTTTAACTCAGAGCCCAAGCAGCCAAGCGCTAAATTGACATGACTCCTCTCTGCAGAGGTGGTGGGGCTCTGAACAGGCATAAGATGCCTGCATAACTTTGAAGAAGAGATTTCCACACCCCTTTGTCTCCTATATAAATGGACTCAAGAGCTGCAGCAGTGCATAAATGATCCTTTCTTTCCACTGTTTATAGTTGAAAGCAGCCGTTTTCAGCTTCTTGCCGGTGATCACTCCACTAAAAATAGCTTTGATGGTGTCACATGCAAACTGGAGCAGAACCTGAAAGCCTGCCCCTTTTTAGTTCTGAGCGGGTTCAACTTTAAAAGAGAGGCAGCTGTTAACATACTCCAGCGTGTTTACATGATGCTAAAAGAGTCTGGCTCGTAGTAAAAAAAAAAAAAAAAAAAAAAAAAAAAAAAAAGGAAAGGAAAGAAAGAAAGGAAGGAAGAAAAATCCTAACAAGGGACAGAAATGGGTTTGCAGCCTCTGGTGATGACACTTTTTTCTGCTGAACTGGAGCCCAGGAGAACAGTGAGGCTGGCAAGGAAAGTCCAAATCGCCCAGCTTTCAGGGGGAACGGACTGTGGGCACCACAGTGGTGAAGACGGGAGAGATGCCTCCTGTGATGAGAGATTCCAAACTGCTGGATGCTGGGGTGGGGGAGGCGGCGCAGAAAATGGTACCAAGAAAAGAGGACTCACAAATGTGGGGTATTTTTTTTTAATCTTATCAAAAGCATTGAAGAGCTGTTTTTAGAAATCAAGGATGAAACATATTCAAGCCATTCCCTGGATGCCTTATATTGGTTCACTGGGCAACCAGACCTCTCTGGATGTCTTTGTAAAACTAGACCCAAACTGAAGGGAAAGCAGAGTATAGGCTTGGAAACCTGGACTTTTGTCCCAGGTCCTCCCCTTCTGGCCCAGCGGACCTGCTGTGTCTCCCCTGTCTTCTGCCCAGGGTACAAGTATTAAGTGAGAAAACGTAAGCCAAAGTGCCTGGTGGACTGTGCGACCCCTAACAGACAATCGCAGTGTCCTTTAGAAACATGTCACCAAAGAGTGACTATGACCAAGAGTGCTGACCATGGTCTGGGGTCAAGTTTGGCATCTAGTGCAGTTTCATTAAAAATAATAATAATAACAGCAATAATAAAAAAGCACACACCAAATAAAAGTATTTTTCCTTCCTTCTTAATTCTAATGTCCAAGGGATAACACACCACATTTGCTTACGAAGCAAGCATTAGTTTTGTCCTAGAAAACTTGCACCATGTCTGGCCGAGCTGGGCTGGAGGACCAGGCCCCTGGCTGCCGCAGGACTTAACACATGCAGGATGCTCGCTGTGGACCGCTAGGAGATGGAGACTCAGGTCAGCAAGGGGTAAATGGTAGCACACGTGCATGAACCAGAGTCCTCGCTTGGGACGTCTATGCTAGAAGTCCACATACATCTCACCACTTATAACTTAACAAAAAAATCTCAGAACAATGCCCCTATTGCATCACTGTCCCATTCTGCGAGCTTGGGTGCCGTGAGCAATCGCGTCTGACTCAAGCACAAGAGTGAACAGGCTCCCCAGACACACTATAAATTTTAGCGGCACAACAAGGTTACATTAGTGTAGGAATTTATCACCTAAGTTGTCTGTATTTGAACAACAGAAAAGACATTATATACCGCTGTATCTTTAACACTCATTTTTTGGTTAACAAGACAAAAGAATTTACAGTTACTGCCAACAGCTTGCTGGCAGCTAATACCCCGATTAGCCGTTGCCTGGCAACAGTCAAGCATGCTTCCTCCCAAATCAGAAAGAACCACTGCTAAATCTAGACTAATTACAAAATGGGACAAATATTTAAAAGCTTTATATTTATTAAGGATTCGGGGAGGGCCTCCTAGTAAGAATGATTCCTATTAACGATGTGACTAAATACAATGCATATCTGTCTTGGTTGCGTTGTTCCACGTTAACGCAGATCATTTTAGGAAAACTGGATGTTTTGCATCTTTCCTAATTTCCGTAAATATTGTACTACACACAACCATGTGCTTACATTTTACTGAAGCACGTCTTTCTGCCTACTCCTCTAAGATTAAGGATGAAAAGCAGCAGTAGAGACACCCAAGCCTTTTAAAATCTACATGCCTGCAAAGAAATGAGGTGATTCTCCCAACAATTCTCCCAGCTCTCACAGAGATCTCTGCATGGAAAGCTCAGCTCTTTTACTCTCGAGTTCCTACCTTTGTCTGCCTTCTCAATTCCCTCTCGTTCAAGAGCCACTCAGAGTTCTCTGGATGGGGAACCAGTCCAGAGACTTTTCAGAGTCCACGAGGCTGGCCTCCCTGACACAGAGACTATGATGCTAGTGGCAAAGTTCTGAACAATCGAAGTTCTCAAGTCAGGAGACCTGGCTTCATCCTCTGGGGGAGGCAAGAGGGGCCGTGGAGCTCAAAACACACGCACACACGTGTGCGCACACACACATGCACGCACGCATACACGCACGTGCCCACACCATAGAGTCTGGCCCCCTTCTACATGCAAATGTAGGAAGATTTCACATGTAGGAATATTCTCCTCCAAAGACAAGACACCGACCTCAAAGGCAGTATGGAGACTGGACAGGGGTTCACAAACTACAAGCCAAACCACACTGCCCCAGAGCCAAGAACCGCTTTTACTTTTTGGAGCGGTTGAAATTAACAAGTTAAAAAAAGAATCCCATTTCATGACACGTGAAAATCATATGAAATCCAAATTTCAGCATCCACAAGTAAAATTGTACTGGAATACAATACACTCCTTCATTTATGTTATTGTTGATTTCACGCCAAATATTTAGTATTTGGCCCTTTACAGTGAAAGTTTGCAGCCTTCTCAAGTGGAAGACCAGGGACATTTTAATTCTTGAAAAAGAACCTGATTTGGGGTGACCTTTAAACGTGACCGGAACAAAGCAAATGAGCCACTTCCCACCAAACGGCCTTGAGTCCAGGCTGCTTTGTGAAGGCATTACCAAAATTTCCAGCAAACAGTCCCCATGGCATGCTAATTTAATCAGTATTAAATTTAATCACCGTTGCTTAGAATCTTTCTGATTTCAGCTAACCAACCCTCCTTCCCCCTCCACATACATAAACTCTCTTCAAAATGTTTTAGATTTTTCTCCTCTATCTTGTCATTGGTGGCACAATCTGAGTAACCATCAGACAGTCCATGTAAATTGACACCACTTCCTAAACTGAAATAATTCTATTATTAAAAACAAACATGAGTACTATTTTTAGGTCTGAGAGGAATATGGTCTCAATTATATTTTGCGTATAAATAAGCCCACCCACCAGGTAACACTGTCTGGCCCATGAACTTTGTTAGGAAAGTGCTGATCTGGACGGAAACATGGAGACACTCTCACCGAAGTCTGAAACAGCCCAAGGACTCTTTGCTTTTGCTCCCCTGGCCCTCGGGTTCTCCATCTACCAAGCCACAGTAGCTCCTTGAAGCTCACTGGCAGCCTGCATGTCTGATTACACTTTAAAGACGCATGTTTTGCATCATATGACAGCACACGGTTTCTGCGTAACCATGGTCCTCACCATCTAACCAACTAAACATTCTTTCCAATTCCACCATCAACCAAAGCTTAGAAAAAGTGCCATTTTTCAAGTCTTCCAGGATCATTTGCAATAAATCCTAAAGAATCACTGTTAATCAAAGCACAGGTAGGCACCAGTAGAAGTGACTTCTGGACACTCTGCACCTGACGTAAGGAAGAGGAGGGATCTTCAAGTTGTGTCAATGTTTAAGACTATGGCAGTTTTGGAAGAATACAAGAGTAATTAATATCCGAATAAAAAATTGTATTTATCCCCCTGATCCTGCTGGGTAGAATTAGTTCTCCTAAAATGAACTTGAACCTTCTGGAATTACCTCAGGTGGTGCCATACCGTTCTCCGCAGAGGCACGCAGCTTCCTCTGGAAATAATCCTTGTATTTTCAGGCTGAAGTCGGTAGAGTGCTATTCTGTGACTGGGGACACCAGGTAAACTCCATGTCTTCCGGCCCACCCTCTCCTCGGGAAAATGCCCTCCTCAGCCCGCGGGGGTGGCCACGGTTTACACTACACGAACCCGTATCAATGGCCTCGGCTGATTGGGCTGGGGTAAAACCTGACCCCGGGCAGACCCCAAGGGTCACCAGTTTGGGGTGACCTTTAAACCACGTGGCCTAGCTCAAAATGAGGAGCTGAGCCATTCAGAGTCCTCAGGCCTGGGATTATAAGAACAGACTCTGAGGAGGTCATGGGAGCAGAAGCCGCCGGGAAGCAGTTGGGGCCTGAGCAGACTTCCTGCGTAGATGGAGCCATAAGAGAGCTCGAGGGAGTCAGAAGAGCCCGGCGAGGAGAGAGGTGAATGGAGCCGCAGGGCTGAGGACAGAGCGGGCTGGGGATCAGGTACCCGAAAGCCCTGAGAGCCCACTGGAGTCTGGAGCTCCCTGTCCAGGCCCTGAGCTGCTCTGCGGTTCCCATGCATGTGTGTGCGATTTCCCTGATGGCTACAAAATCTTTTGTTTCTCCTGGTGGTAGTTTAAATGCTCCCTCCCTCTCTCTCTCTCTCTTCCTTTCTCTCTCACATAAAGCTTGTTAACGTGATGGATGATATTGATTTTTTAATGTTGAACCAGCATTGTATACCTTGGAGAAATACCACTTGGCCATGCTGTATCGTTCTTTTGATACATAGTTAGATTTTACTTGCTAATATTTTGTTGAGGATTTTTCTGTTTATGTTCATGAGTGATATTGGTCTGTAGATTTCTCTTTTTTTTTTCCAACTGAAGTATGGTCAATTACAATGTGTCAGTTTCTGGTGTACAGCATAATGTCCCAGTCATATATTCGTTTTCATATTCTTTTTCATTAAAGGTTATTACAAGATATTGAATATAGTTCCCTGTGCTATACAGATCTTTTATTTTTTTTAAATTTTGTTTTTTATGGAAGTGTAGTTGATTTACAACGTTAGTTTCAGGTATACAGCAAAGCGATTCAGTTATACATATACATAACATGGATAGATTTTTTTCCCGATTCTTTTCCATTATATATTATTACAAGAAATCTAACATAGTCCTGTGCTATAGAGTGGGTCCTGTTGTTTATCTATTTTACGTATGGTAACGTGTCTCTGCTAATCCCAAGTGTTCTTTTCTTGCAATATCTCTGTCTAGTTTTGATATTAAGGTAATGCTGGCCTCAGAATGAGTTAGGAAGAATTCCCTCTGCTTCTGTCCTCTCAAAGAGACTGGCAGGAATTAGTATAACTTCTTTCTTACATGTTTGGTAGAATTTACCAGTGAGCCCTTCTGGGCTGGTGCTTTCCGTTTGGGAAAGTTATTAATTATTGATTCAATTTCTACAATAGACAGAGGCCTATTCAGATTACCTATTTCTTCCTGTGTGAGTTTTGACAAATTGTATCTTTCAGGGAATTGGTCCACTGAATTTGGGTTATCAAACTTGTGGGCAAAGAGCTGTTCATAGTCATAAAGAAATATTATCCTTTTTAGTGTCCATGGGATCTGTAGTGATGTCCTCTCCTTATTTTTCTTACTTGGCCCAGCTAGATGCTTATTGATTTTATTGCTCTAGTCAAAGAACCAGTTTTTGGTTTCACTGAATTTTCTTCTACTGACTTCCTGTTTTCAGTTGCATTGATTTCTGCTCTAATTCTTTTCTTCTTACTTTGGATTTAATTTTCTCTTCTTTTTCCAGTTTCCTAAGATAGAAACTTAGGTTACTGATTCTAGGTCTTTCTTCTTTTCTAATATATGCTTTTGCAGCAGCAAATTACCCTTTAAGTACTACTTAATCACCACATCCCACAAATTCCAGTAAGTTATGCTTTTGTTTCAACTAGTTCAAAATATTTTAACATTTCTCAAGAGTTCTTTTTTGACTCATGCTATTCATAAGTGTGTTGTTTAATCTCCCTGTATTTTGGCATTTTCCAGTTAGCTTTCTGTTACTGGTTTCTAATTTAATTCCACTGTGTCTGAGAGCAGACATTATATGATTTGTATTCTTTTCAGTTTGTTAATACATGTTTTATGGCCCAGAATGTGGTCTATCTTGGTGAATGTTCCATATGAGTTTGAGAAGAAGGTGTCACCTGCTGTTGCTGGATGCAGTAGGCCACGGATGTCCATTAATTACATCCGGTTGGTTGATAGCGTTGCTGAGTTCAACTATGTCCTCACTGATTTTCTGCCTCCTGGATTTACCCACTTCTGAGGCATGGTTAGAGTAACAAGAAATGGAAAACAATGTAAATGTCCAACCATAAACAGATAAATCCATACATGGGCACACACATTATGCACAAAGTAAAAAAGAATACCGCCTATCAGTATTAACTGAGAAGAGGTGTCTATGACATAGTGTAGAGTAAAAATGCACATGACAAAGTAGCATATACAGTACAATCCACTTATAAATAAATTTGTGGGGGTAAAGGGGCATGTTAAAAGAGGTTCAACAGCCATGTTCATAGCAGCATTAGTCACAATAGCCACGAGGTGGAAGTAACTCAGGTGTTCACTTACAGATGAATGGGTTAACAAACTATATAAACATACCCAGACATAGATAGACATAATGAAATATCATACACAAATTCTGACACATGCTACAACATGGATGAACCCTGAAGCCAGACACACAAAAAAAGACCAACACCATATAATTCTATGTACGTGAGATACTTAAGAGTAGCCAAATTCACAGAATTTATAGAAAGGAGATGGCGGTTGCCAGGGGCTGGGGAAATGCAGAGCAGAGTTGATGTTTAATGGCTATAGTGTCAGTGTTGCAAGATGACAAAGTTCTGGAGGTTGGTTGTGCAACAACGTGAACATACTTACTGGCTCTGGACTCTACACTCAAAAAGGGCTGCGAGAGAAGTTTACGTTAGGTGCATTTTACCACAATTAAACTTCTTCTCGTAAATGTTCACAGCATGGAAATGAGGGCACTTTATTGAGTCCTTTATAGTCTTGCTGTCTGACCATTCTACATGTGTGTATGTACTAACTTCATAATCAGAAAATACAAAGCAAGCTATTTTAATTCTGCAGAAAGGGAAATACACTTCAAAAAGATAATATACTTCTACCACACTAGGCCATAATCCAAATCACTTAGGTTTCTGGGCTTCTAGCGTGTTTGTTTTTCATAGTGTAGAAATTTTACTTTGGTCACTTGTTTTGTCCGCTTCCTTTCATTTCTTATCTCACCGCCACCAAAAGAGCTTAAAAGCCATCAACAGTCATTGTTCTGTGACTGATTAAAATGTCTAGGTTAATTTTGTAAACAATTACTGTAAAACAAACAACAAAAAAAAGTAAAGATGCTTTAAAAAAATTTCTTTTCCAGCTTTTCTTGACTCATTTATTCAATAAATATTGCTCAAGCACTTAAAAGGTGCCTGGGAACACGCAAAGCTGTGGGGACACAGTGGCAGAGAGGAGAAGCTTGGTTCCTGGCTCCCAGGTCGCAGACCATAACTGGGAAGACAGACAGACGTGAGAGGCACAGGGTGGGACGGGGCTCCACTTGTGTTTCTGTACTAGGCTCTGCAAACACAGTCACGCACACAAATGGTCACTCGAGCTGTCTTTCACGCTCAATGATACTGATGCTGGCCAGACTAGAATCTTCACAGTCCCCACCAGGGAGGGCTCTTGACTCCCACTGACCGTAATAATTGAATTTCTTCAACTGGAGACACTGTCATAGTATCAGACTGAAAGAACAGAAAATTCCACCTTGCTCAAATTTAATTCTTCTTCCCTGCTTGCAACAAAAGTCATCTCCCCAATACTCACGTATCAGACACCTAGTCATCCCGAATTATTTCCCCAAATGCACTTGGGACACGTTCTCTGATACCTGATCAGTCCTATTCCCCCATCACCTGGCTCAGCCAAGCAAGTGTGTTGGATGTTCAGGGCCCAGCCTCATTCTAGGATCTGAAGATCATCCATCATTCTGGTCCCTTCCTTCCCCTACTTACTCCAGACTCTATACACAAATACCTATCTGATCTCAAAATCATTCCCTTGACTCTCGTCTCTTGGCAATATTTCCGTAAAACTCGCTGAAGACAATCTGTAATGTGAGCATAAACCTGAAAAGATCCACAACTTAAAATAAGGTTATCAGAACTGGGATGAAAGCAGACGTCACTGGGTCCAGCAGCCCGCCCCTCCGCCCCTCCACTCACCCAAGACATCAAGTCTCCTGGCAGTGAACCTGGCTGAAGAGTCGGGGTGTCCAGTGTCTCAGGCAGTCTCCCTCCTTCTTTCCCAGGCTCTCCCTCGTTGCTCTGCTGTCGCTGCAGCATTATCAGGGCCACAGAGGACAGCTACTGGCATTTCCTCAGGGACGCTCAAGAATGGAGGAGGGACGCGGCCCAAGCTCAGGGTAGGCCAAGAAGACCGTGGGGGATTTTAGATGTCGCTTTGTCAGGACTATCCGCACGGGCTCTATTTGCTTTCCACTCAGAGTTCCTTTTCTAGCATTAACATCAGATTTGTGCTGATTCAGGCACGCTCTCCTGGTGGGTCCTCTGGGGCAGCAGTGCCCATCAGTCTGTGAGCCAGATGGCTGGAGCCTCTGTAGTATGGCTAGTCACAGAGAGAAGTGGTGTGAAGAGGGCCCACGTGGACCAGTGAGCAGAGCATCTAATCCACTGACTGTACGCATCCCAGGAGACTGTTTGAAGGAGAAAGGCAGAGGGAGCCAACAACACTGCTGCTTTCCCTTCTGGAAAGACCCCAGAGACACACCTTGAGTAGACTGCTGCAGCAAGAGCCCATGCCCCCCACACCTCCCTGTGTCCACACCCGCAGATGGGCACCGCCAATAATCCTGGCTTGGCCTCAGGGCTTGCTGTGGCCAAGGGGACACTGGGAAATAGGACACCAGCAGAAACTGGAAAAGTGCCTGCATATTGGGGCAATATGTTTTCTCTAGTTGCTGGGAAACCTTCTGCCACCACGTGAATAAGCTTGGAATAGCTTCCTGAAGGATGTGAGAGCCCATGGAGAGAGGCCCCTGCTGTCCCTGCCCGCCCAGCTGAGGTCCAAATACACAAGAGAGCCCAGCCAACAACATAAGGAACAGAGATGACCCAGCCATGCTGAGCCCAGCCAGAACTGCTAACATGCAAAATGATGAACAAAGAGATGATTATTCTTTTAAGTCACTTAATCTGGGGTATTTGTTATGCAGCAGAAGCTAAATGATACAAAGGTCTATCCAACAGAACCTGCACAGCAAAGCACGATCCCAAGACTGCAAAGTAGCTTCAAGATGTCGCTTTACGTGGCACCTCTAGTGGCTGCCTAATGCAAACAAAGGAAAGGAGCAACAGCAATCTTGATGACGCCCTCTGCACTCTGGCCTCTAGCAGTGACCAAGGAAGCTCACAGGACAAAACTGCCTCCACAGGACAAAACTGCCTCCACGTGGCACTGCTATGTCACATTCAACAGCAACTCACTCAGGCCACCCCCTCCACCAACTCAGTGATCCAAGACTCAGTGATGGCCACCCATTCCTCAGACACACGTGAGAAGGCAAGGGTCCTGGGTGACAGCACCGGCAGGGACATCAATTCTCCTCTCTCCCGGGATCCCTCCTACCTCAGAGATCCAGGAGGAAGTCTAGACACCCTGGAGAGACTGGCTCAGAAATCATTAGGCACGGATCGTACTCTTGGAAGTGTGCACACCCCCCGTTAAGTAGCTCAAAATGTCCCTCCAGAGAAAGACAAGTTTCAGCAAGGGTGGAATCTAAGGGTCCCACAGGAAGACTTCACTTTCATGATTGTTCCTTAGAAGCACACCAGATCCTGACACTTCTCTGCCTCTCTGTGTGGGATCTGAAATGGTGGTAAAGCGTGAGTTTGGAAATTTTGCGTAAACGATCAGGTGTGCCTCCCCCCAACCTGAATCCTTTACACTACGTGCCACTGGCCACCCTTATTCCTCTCACACTCTGTTTAATTGATTAGGGCATCTTGTATCCCCCAAATAACCCGTAAGAGCACAAACCATGTTTTAACCCACCTTTCCTTCCTCTTCCTCCCTCCTTTCTTCTCTTTCTCATTCATTCATTCAGCAATTGATTATTAAACAGCCACAGCCAGACAATGTCAGGGAGCAGCTCCCAGCCCAGGGGGAGAAGGCCAAGAGATTATAAGAACTAAGCACAGCTAATAGTTATGGGCCACCTTTTACGTGCCAGGCACTGTTCTAAGGATTTTAAACATGTCCTCGCTTAAACATGTCCCCTGCACCAACCCTATGAGGAAGGTACTGTTTTGATGCTCATCCACAGATAAGGACACTGATGGGCAGAGAGGTTACGTAACTTGCAGGTGGCAGCAGCCAGTGAGTGGCAGAGCTGACAGCACAAATCTGGGTCCCAACCGCTCTGGGACTGCCGGGTGAAGGGCCCTGGGAGGCTGACCCGAGGCATTTGTGTTTTGTTTCAATGGTAACAGTAACTCAGTCTAGGTTGGGGATGGAGGTGAGATGAAAGATGGGCTAGGATGCGGATGAGAGGCAGAACAACAGGCAGGGAAGCTTGTGCACTAAGTCCAGGGACAGGCGGCAGCACCAACACCAGGACCACAGCAAGGGCTACGGGACGGCAGGGTTCGAGAGGCACGCTCGCGGCAAAACTGACAGAATCTGGCGCCTCCATCAAGGGAGGAATCAGAGATAATCGTGACGTTTCTGACTTTGGATACTGGGTTGAAAGGAGGAACCTGTCAAGATAGGAAAATTCAAGAGGCAGAACAGGTTTGGAAGGTGTGCCGAGATGCCCCAGCAAAAACAATTTACTCACTCCAAGGAATAATTAGCTCAAACTGACACTGAAGGGCTCTCCAAACCCTAGGCCACCCCCAGGTTCGGTGATTTACAAGGAGAACTCACAGGGCTCAGCATGCAGCACATGCGTTCATGGCGATGACTTATTTCAGCAAAAGGCTACAAAGTGCTCTCAGCACGAGGAAAAGGCACGTGGGGAGAAGTCCGGAGGAGACCAGGCCCAAGCTTTCAAGAGTCCTCTCCCATGGGTGCTGAGCTTTTCACTGGGGACTGCTCACGCAGGCACCCCCTGCCTAGCTGCTACCAAAATTCCAAATTTCTTCCAGCGTCACATTGTTTACACAGTTTAGCCACAGCGAACCACTCTTTTTATCAGTCCTGGGAAACCTCCCAAAATCTAAGTCCCCAGACAGCAGCCAAGGGCACACCGTGCAAGCAGGACTTTCTAAGAAAAGCAGTCTCGGGCCTGATTTAGGTAAACGTTTTTCTGCACAAAAGGACAAGTATTTGAATTCTGTACAGACGATGTGTTGGAAATCACCGACACACAGGTGCTCAAATGTTAGGCATCAGAGCCATTCTTGAATAATGTCCCGATTATAAAGCTGAAGTCACTACTTTCCCCAGATCTGAACAGAACGCCAAAAGCAAAGAGCAAACACAAAGCGCCAGGCAGGGCTCGTGGGTTTCTAGTCCTCTTGTTGTCCAGGAGGATGAGAGCTCGGAGAGGACTCTCTGCATCTCATCATTAAGGAAAGCAAACATGAGGTCTGCTGCAGAATCAAAGACAATTAAAACTTTAATTAACTGAAACCCAACTAGCCCCCATCTTCAAATAAAAACATTTGCAGGCGGCAGGGGAAAGAGAGGACAGAGATCATTTCATTTCTAAGGGAAAAGGGTAAGTCAGATACCCTGGTCAGGAATTTATTCAAAGCCATAACCTCCTGTGGCCTCTCGAGGGTGGGTACATATCTTACACCAATAATTACAAACTGAACACTGCAAGGCAAAGTGCAATGTCCTCCAAACCATCAAGTAGTTCTTGAGTATATTCTAACTACGGGCAGAAAATAGACACATAGATTCAGAATCCATTTTTAACAAGGGAAGTTCGAACACAAGGTGTGGTGGTAAATTTTCTTATCAGAGTGTCCAGGTTTTCCAAACTTTGTGTTAACTTGGATTCTGGGGTATGAAGACTCTCTCGAACATTGTCTTTGGAATCACCCACAAACTGCTCCCCTCGCTGGAGACGGAAAGCTCCGTGAGTTAGCTAATCCCCGGCCACGGGGCAAGACTCAGACCCAAATACTATCAGCAGACGGACAAACCCCTCGTGAGTCTCCTTCCTCACACTCGGAGGAACAGGAAGGTCTGTCCTTCTGTCAGTAAAAGGCATTTCATATCCATAAAAACCTCAGATAAGGCGGGGAGGCTGCCAGTGGGAGGAAGAGGACGCTAACTAAGATTTAGGGTGAAGAGGTACCTGGGCCAAGAGCCAAACAAAATACACCTCCAGGAAGCATCAGAGGTGAAACAGACGCTCAGGCTTTAAGGGGACTGTTATGACAGCTATAAACCCCACCCGACAGTAGAGAGCACACCGACGTGAGTTGAACTCAGCCCCAACCCAACCTGCAAAGGTTTTATGAATGGCCTTCCTGGTAGGGAGCTGGGGCCCCGGGGAAATAACCCTTCCTCTCAGGATTCAGAATAAAGAACTTGCGTTCTGATCACACGGCCTCATCACTTTCCAGACCTTGGACCAAAGACACACTGACCAAGTGGGATGTTCTTTAAAAGGAGGCTGTCTTTGCACACTCTTAATGGATCTGGTTTTCAGTTTTGTTTGCTTAGAGTACTTTTACTGGGCTTTTTTATTTCTTTCCATTCCTGTTCTTATTCTTCTTTAAAAAAAAAAAAAAAAGAAGCCAAAGGGAGTACACATACAGATCAACTGATTTTTCAGTACCTGAAGGACCCCAGGACATTGATCCTGACTCCAGGCCCTAAACTGGATTGTCTCGCTGCCTGGAAGAAAACCGATAAATTGTTTCCTGAACAAAAGCAAGGAGCTTTTAGGTCTATAATCTCATTGCAAATCCTTTTACCCACTCCCTAGTCCTCTGGCCCCACGACCGCAATCCTCTTCGGGTGAGCGGAGGGCTGGCGGGCGCCAGGGCCCGAGCTGCCTCTGCTTCCCCTCCCTGCTCTATGACACCGTGCACCGCGGCCGGTGGGCAGCCTGCCAGGGTTCGGGGCCCCACAATGGCTCTATTCTTATAGGGCAACTGTTAATAATTAGCAGGAAGCATTCTGTCTTTAAATCCCACAGCTTAAACTGTAAGATCTCCGAGTGCCAAAGAAACACTTAATTCTAGAGAGGTGAGACCGGCTTCCAACAAATTCTGTACAGATCTACCCATAGAATGAAATGGCCCCGTGCATCCTTTGGTACACAGTTGTCAAGTGCCTACTCTGTGCGGCCTGCTCGTTCTGAAGGTGGGGGGAGCACGGGGAGAAAGACAGAGATGGTTCCCGTCCTCACGTAACTTACCGTCGACTGACACGGCTGACAAGTGTGGAAGCCGGGCAGACGAAGCTTGGGACATCTGCGGACCCAGTGCCCTGGTCTGCAGTGGGTGCAGAGGGGAGGACAGGGGATACAGGAACAGCATGGTGGAGGGAAATTCCATAAGGATGAGGGAAGGGGACTAGTCAAGTAGTCAGGAAGGCAGGAAGCCTCTGGAAGGAACTGTCAGGGGCATGTGGAAGTTTCAGGTGGATCACTTCGGCCGCTGTGGGGAGCACACCAGGGAAGAGGCAAAGAAGAGACCAAGTGGGAGGCATCAGCGGCTCTTCCAGGTTAGAGAGTCATTCATTCATTTGTTCATTCACTCACTGGTTCATTTAGAAATATTTCTATTGTGCTATTATGGGCTGAGCACGGTTCTAGATCCGGAAGATGGAGCAGTGAACAAAAACAAAGTCCCTGCTCTCAAGTGACGCAGGTACAAATGTATGTGATACAGGTAATAAAGGAGCTAAGGAGAAAAATAAAGAAGGGCAGTGGACATACAGAATGCTGGTGTGTGTGTGTGTGCACGCGTGTGTGCACGATGGTATGTTTAGGGAAAGCACCTTTGAGAGGGTGACATCTGAGCAAACCCCTGAAGGAGGAGAGACTAGACACCATGACAGTGATGATCAGGAGCGAGCACAGGGGACCCTCGAGGGGGCCGGTTCCTGGCAGAGAGCAAAGGCGGGAGGTGGTGAAGTGAGTGCACTCTGGAACCCAAACACCAGGGGCCAAATTTTGGCTCCGTCATTCACTAGTGCTGTGACCTTGGGTCTGTTTTAGGGACACATTATATAGGGGCATGGAATCCTGGTGGGGTGCCCCGTCCAGTACACTGCCTGTTTCCTCACAGTGCCCTTCACAGCTCCCCAGATGCAACTTAATATGGTTTTGCAGCCTGTCCCATAGACAACGCCTGGCGGAGAGCCGTCAGCACATCATGTCTGCAGCTTAGACTTAAAAGGGGGCAGAGTGAAAAGTCTCCATCAAAATAATTAAACACGGAGTCAAATCCCCAACATGGCTAACGTCAGCAATACCCCAGTAACACCCACGTGAGCCAAAGCGGTACGGCCGATAGATGCCACAGAAACCTGCGAAGTTCTCTGTCGTTGCTTCAGCTGGCTGCTACAGAAGAGAAATGATTATTTTCCAAGGTGAGGGACATTTCTCTCTTTTCACTTGAGGAGAAAATGCGATTTATTCCTTTGGAAATATTTATCACTAGCCAGAGTCCTGGAAACACTAAGCGAATCGCAGCCCAGACGTACCGATTTGGCTTGAAACATCCAGAAAGTAAGTGTGTCTGTGTGTGTATGTATGTGTACATACCCACATCGTTACCAGTTTAAGGCAAAGTCACAGGAAAAATAAAGCTCTAGTGGGATGAGTGGGAAGATAAAGAGAGTTACCTTTTGGGGAGAAAACATCAGAACATAGAGATTAAGGAGGTGTATGAGGAGGAGTAAGCAAAATAGCATTTAATACGGAGCTAAAAGCTGCGTAACGTTTTCCTTTGATCCCTCGGCCGCAGGGATGCACAGGGACTCATATGCTTGGCTTTCCTGGAAACGGCATCAGGACGTGCGAGTAGGTGAGAAGGCACTAACCCCCCAGCACCAAGGTTCCAGCCTCCCTGGTACCACAGCTGCACGAAGTCCGCAGAGAAACCCGGGCAGCTCAGACGTCAGCCCTGTTTCCTAAATCTGGAAGTGCACGTGCACCTCCTGTGCTGATTCTGATCCAGCAGGTCTGGGGTGATATCTGAGAGTCTGCGTTTCCCTAAAGCCCCCTGGAAATGGACAGACTGCCAGTCCTTAAGCTCAGCAAGGCCCTAGAGCTGCACCGCCCAATGAGCTAGTCACTCCCCTGTGATGGGTTTATATTCAAATTCACATGAAAAGAAATGAAAACTTCAGCCCCTCAGTCAAACTGGCCACCTCTCCAGCACTGGGCAGCCACATGCAGCTCGTGGCTGTGCGTGCGACAGCCTGGGAACAGAACGTTTCCATCATCACAGAAACTTCCACTGGACAGTGCTGCTCCCAGATCTGCTACTCCACGTTCACCAACACCCCCCCAACACGCACACCACCCCCCCGCCAGCATCTGTCCTCCCAGCACCTGTGCCTTAGCCTCTAACTCTGCACCGTATCAAAGATTCCCTAAAGCACCAAAGACCTGAGGTTACAGGGCCCTTTCTCCCGTCTTCCCCCTTCCCTGAAGGACTAAGAGGTAAACTGTTCACTACAGTGGAGGGTGAGAACCACCCTATCGATAAAAGCAACACACCAGCAGCAGGTAAAGGAACTGTAAATGGATACATTTAGTTAACAGCTCAGCACAGAGGACACATCTGTCACCTTGTGTAACACCCATCACCCACTCTGGGGGGCGGGGATTCCTGGCGCAGCTTTATAGGAGAGGTTATACCACTTACCCCACGTCAAGAGCTAGTGGTGGGTGGCTTTGCGCTGGGTGTGTGAGACTTCCCCCCAAGTTCACGCCTTGTCCTCAGGGGCTGCGTGAGTGGCACTGGGCACTACCTGTGCCTCTTGGGGACCAGGCCTGGCCCCTGCCCTGCCAAGTCAGGCACACAGCTGCAGCTCTTGAAGACAGGCGTGGTAGCATCTTCCAACACCGGAAAGCAGCCCTAAGGCATTATTCATGGGGACTGAGAGACACGGCCACAGGGACTCTTTAATCCAGAAAACACTTTAATCAGTGATTAAAAGCAACACTAGTTAGTATTTCTCTCATGCATTCCCACTCAACAAACATTTACCAGTCACCATGTACCAGGCACTGTGTGGACCCTGGAGGGAAAGAATGAACAAAACCATAGGCCCCTGCCCTCCTGGAATGGACACCTTTCATGGGTGCTCTTGAAAGAAAAGACTGCTCTTTAGCCAGAAACCTTTACACATTCTATACCTAATTTCAACTCCCTAGATACTTAAAAAAATACTCAACAATGAGGAACGAATAAGACACATGCCTATTTTTAATCTCAAGAGTTGCACAGGATTTTAACTTTGCTCCACACGTTGCTCTAAGAAATCAAAACTCCTCTTGGTTACTAGCATACTCGGCCCGTTTCACAATCCACAGTCCTCTCTGGCTGCCCGACACGTTGCCAAGAGCGGGGCACACACTCACAGGCACACCGGACTTTAGTCAAAAGTAATGAGTTTTGTGATAGAAAATTGATCTCTCTTGTTCCCACAATACAGGCTCTGTTGAGAGAGCAAACAGGGCTGTAATAATTAACTGGAAAGAAAAAGTCCAATTAAATTTTTATCTTAGTGAACATAATGGCCAGAAATAGTAAACACTGCTGCGAAAAAAAAAAAAGAGGAAAGAATAGAAAAAAATTAAAAGCGTCAGAGCTATAAAGCAGCTGAAATCTCCATGGCTCTTCAGATAACCAGCCGCCACTTACACTCTTCAGTGAGTACACACAGCTTCATCTTATTTTCTAACCCACAGTAAATGGCATAAAGTAGAAAGACTAGAGAACTGGGAAATAGTTAAGCACTTAGAATTCAGTCCGATTCTACCACCATGCATTGCGTGCTTCCCCATGCCTGACGCTGCGAAGCAGCTATTCACTCCACCAGCATTTACCAGGTGCCTTCTGCACACGCATGCGCGCACAGCCTGACCTGGGCTGCGGGGTCTTTCCGGGTGGTTAAATACAATCATGGCCCTAGGAGAGGATTACAATCTGTTAAGAGAAACAGCACATGTACACACAGGACCACAATATAAGGCAATGTCTGCCAAGTCTCATCCAGGTGATTCGAGAAATTTACTCTGACAGGCGGTGAGGGTTCACAACGTGGTTTCTTGGAGAAGGGGAGATTAACCTGCAAGACCACAACTGAAATATCAGTAAGTGTGCAAAGCCATCTTGAAGAAAGAGAAAAATGCTCTGAATCTTTCTTTCCCCTTACCTACGACTAGAAATCTTGTCCTTTACTAGGCTCCTCTTGCCGGGAGACGACCAGCCTTGGGATGCTGGGGATAGAGCTTGCAGGCTCCAGAAGTGACAGGTGTGGAGACAAGGTTTAAGGTGGGTAGCAAATTCACCAACAGCTCCAGGTGCAGAAGGGATGGGTAACCTGAACATACTAAGTTTATGTAATTCCGTAGGTGGACAGAATGATACTGGTAAAAGGCACCTGTCCCTAAAAAGCCCTGTGAAAGACATCCTCTGAAGTTGATGGGTCTGTTTACAGGCAGTTATTCTTCATGGGTCTTCACGGCAAGACCTCTTTTCAATCTTTCAGACTTCTGGTCTGCCCCTTCTCTGGGGCCTTCTAAGTGCTACAAGGCCTCTGACCCCACCAGAGCTGTGAGAGTCTCCCCACCAGGCACAGGTGAGCAGGGAACCCACAGTAAAAATGTACACTAGATCCTCCTCACAAAGACTGGCTGGTCATGAGGTTTCTAGCTCTAAAACATATTATAATTGTACTTAATAATTCTAACAAAATTATTATCATAATATGCACAGACTGCTGGAGTCAGAAGGGACCTCAGAGATGATCCATCCAATACACATCATTTTAAATCAAGGAAGTGAGATCCAGAGAGAAGTGACTTGGGTAAGAGCGCATGGCTAACCGGGGCCAATGTCAATGTTAAAAAAAAAAAAAATAGGGTGTCAAACTCCCAGAACAGTGCTGCCCCAAACTGCACGCTAATACCTTCCAAAATACTCATCACCATGATCAGTTCTTCAGACTTAAGAAGAGCTTCAAACTAGGCGGGAAGGTTAAGCCATAGTACTTTGTACAAGTGATAGAAAGCCATTCTCAGCAAGGAGGGTATAGCTCAGTGGTAGAGCGTGTGCTTAGCATGCACAGGGTCCTGGGTTCAATCCCCAGTACCTCCATTAAAAATAAATTAAATAAATAAATCTAATTACCTCCCCCTCAAAAAAAAATTTTTAAAAAAGAAAGCAATTCTCATGTTACATTAAATTTATTGTAAGTCCACCTTTCCAACTGGAGTGTGATAGGAAACCAGCTTAGTCAACAAAGTATCTCCAAAAATTTGCACAAAACATGATCCACGGGAGCTCTAGCAACAATGGGGACTGAAATAATGGAACATTCCAGCTTATCCAGCCTAGGGGAAGAAAATGAATGTTACACTTTTTTGGAAGATTGAAACTGGGAATCCATCTGGGCTCTGGAACAGGCAATAAAATCATGACGAATCCCATGGTCCCAAACAACTGACGCCACTCCATGAGGTGAGCAGCAGATGAACTGGCTACATCATGGCTATTTAACAAGATGCAGAGTAGGTCTCACCCTCCACTTTAGTGTGGGGGAGAAAGACACAGGGGAGGAAATAAGCAACTTGTTCACATCATTCAGCCATGTGACCGTCACAGGCAGGAAAAGAGGACAAGGATACTCGGACTTGAAATCATAACCAAACACCCATCAGAGAACAAGCCTATTACACGGGCAGTGGATTCACCGGACACCAGAGAGATTTAATCTCTCCCAGTGGGTGGCACTTTACACACCCATTAAAGATCGGAGTTTTATACTAGTAAAGCAAGATTCAAACTAACCAACCCCCAAGCATTTCCCCATTATCTCCAGAATAACAATTGACAAAGTCCTCAAAGCCTAAAGCTCAGAACACACAACAGAACCCCGGCTGCCAGGGGCTCCCAGCCAGGGGCGATTTTGCCCCCTAGGTGACATCAGACAATGTCTGCAGACATTTTCAGTCATCACAAGTTTGGGGAGGGGTGCTGTTGGCATCTGGTGGGCAGAGGCCGGGATATTACAAACCATCCTACAATGCCCAGGACATCCTTCTGACAACAAAGAATCCTCTGGTCCAAATATGAACAGTGCCAAGCTGGAGAAACCCTGGATATGATTTCAAATCACAAGGTTATGCTGAGTTTTGAGGTCAATGGCATGCTCTATTCCCCTAATTCTGGGAGACTCTACCAGCCACCCCGCCTCCCCGCCCTCAGGGCAAAGTTCAGGTACCACAAGGATAAACTATTTCAGAAGCTCTTCTTGGCTCCCAGTAAACCAAGTTTACTATCTTCACTGGTTGAGGTTAGAGGCGGTTTCTCCTGGTTTCCCTTACTGTGGATGCTGACTGAAGGGCTACAGACATCCCACAAGGGTCACTGCAAGCACAGGCCTGCTGTTTGTTAAAACCACTGGAGGGACAGGAAGCAAAAGGGTGCCTTCTGGACAGAAAGAAATCTCCGAAGTCCTCAAACAGAGCCAAAGTGCGACTCCCATCTGCCGCAACTTTGATGGGCAGAAGCCGCCTGGCACTGGGAGCTGCAAAAGCCTTCCCGGCTCTGAAGAAGAAACACATCCATCCCGCGATCCAGCCACCCCCGCCCTCATTCACGGTTCACCCTGAGTCTTCTGATCCTCAGACCCAAACTGTTTGCCGCCAGCCCGCAGATCGCCCGTAAGGACAGAGGGAGGAGCAAATGAGACCAGGCGATCTGTCAGTGGGTCAGGGTTGAAGCCCAACTGATGAGAGGGGAGAAACCCAGAGAGAAGCCGTGAAATATGTTTCTGCGTGGCCTTCCAAAAGCAAACTGTGGGTCTGTCCAAATGCTGCAGTTGGAAAATCAGAGCTATTAGCACAGAAAAGGTCATCAGCTAAGCGTGGCTCACTGCTGTAAAACGCCTCACCTGCGGAAATGCTAGCGGCCACCACCTGCCAGGGGCTCTAGAATCAAGGCCACACGTGGCCACACTCTGCTCCAGAGATTCCTGAGAGCAGGAGGCCTGCCTTGTCTGCCCCAGAGTCCTCAGTGCCTGGGCTGCACAAGACAAGGGCCGCTGAGCGAATAAATGAATAGACGTTAGAGCGGAAAACAAGGTCTGTCTAAGAGAAATGCTGTGCTGCTTTTATTACTATTATTACTAATACATTAGGGTTATTTTGTGGCTAGAGTCTTAAATTATTATTGTGATAAAATATACAGAACATAAAATCTGTCATTTTAACCATTTTTTAAGTGTACCATTCAGTGCACTGAGTCCATTCACATACTTGTGCAACCATCACCACTACCTATTTCCAGAAGTTTCCTATCATTCCAAACAGAAACCCTGTACCCATTAAACACTATCCCCTGGTTGCCCCTTCATCTCAGCCCCGGGGAACCTCTAGTCCACTTTCTGCCTCTATGGGTTTACCTATTGCAGTAACCTCACATAGATGGAATTACACAACACCTGTCCTTTTGTGTCTGGCTCAGCTCACTGAGCACGATGTCTTCAATGCTCACCCACGTTGTAGCATGTGTCAGAGTATCGTTCCTTTTAAAGGCTGAATAATATTCCACTGTACATGTGCCCTTATCTTGCTTATCCAGTCATCTGTTGGTGGACAGTTAGGTTGTCCCATCTGGGCTCCTTTTTAAACGGAATGACTTCTGGACTGGGCAGAGCACTAGTGTGGGTGGCAGAGGGTGAGGAGTGGACTCAGGTTCTGTCACTAACTCCCCACATGCTCCTCAGACCTACACGGATCTCAGCGTTTTCATTTATAAAACTGAGGAACTGAATTAGACCAGGGTTCTCCACAATGTATTTTTGGCCATCATCCGTAGTAATAGATTTTTCATTATGACTGAGTTCACATTAACTCACATACACAACTGAAACAAAAGTGTCACAAAATAACATTTACCCTCCCATGTGCAATGCACTCTGGTATTTTCTATTTTATTCTATTATTTTTCATTAAGAAAAAAAGAATGGTTGCAATCCCTACATTGATTTCATAACCCATTAGCAAGTAGCAACTAGAGCTTTGAAGTCCCCTTATTTTAGATAACCTTTTCCCAAACTGGTATTCCTTAGAATATGTTGATGAGTGTGCCCCGCCCACTGCAAAAAAAAAAAAAAAAGCGTGGGAACCATCTGAATTAGCTCAGTACAAAGAAGTTATCATGAGAGGCATTTCCCAATTACTGACCCCGGAAAACTGCACACATTTTCAAAAGTAGAGTCCTAACATCTTTGGAAACTGCTCACTGAAGTACCATTTGGGGAAACTAAACTGGGTGATTTTAGGTTCTTTTCTGCCTCAACTTCCTGTGACACAGGACAGTAATTCTCAGCATGATTTTCCTGTTGCATTTTCCTGAGGGAGGCAAATACCCACCACAGTAATACCATAACTGACTCTCTGGTCATGTCATCGATATATTCATGTAAAAATTTTAAAGAAAATAAAGCTTTATTTCTTAGAGAAGTTTTACATTCACAGCAATTTGAGTGAAAAGTTCCCCAACACACACAACCTCCTCCACCACTGACATCCTACGTAATTTTTAAAAAGCCCCCTTAGTGATTCTGACACCCCATCCCTTGTTCCCTTAATATTAATCTAGAAATTTTGTTAAAACCACTAAGGGCAAAACAGCTCAGTGGTCTAACACATTTATTTCAGTTGATTCTCTCAAATGTAGTATCACTCTTACACCTTTTTAGATGATTGAAAACATCCTCACGTGTTGCATTTTGCCTCTCAGGCAGTCCATTCAGCTTGGCACAAAACAAACCAAAACGGCCAGCAGAGCTTTGCCACTTCTTACAATCTAAGTCGTGCCTTAGCAAACATGCACTTGCACAGCACCGGCTGGACAGTTATTTATAGCTTCATTTGTAGATACGTGGGTCAACCAGAATTAGCCACGTATTTTCAGAAGAATCCTCACCTGCTTATTCTTCAGCGAAGTAAAATTAATTGTGTCTTTAATCCATTTTATGACTTCAGTGTCAAATAAAGGATGCTAATCACATTTATTCACTTGATTTCACAAATATTTACTAAGTTCATACATCTTGGAGGTACGGGCCGATAACTGGAGAATTTTTTAAAAAAGAATCTTAACAAAATCTATTGCTTTAATGACGAAGACCAAGAGAAACATACTCAACCCCAAAAAGGGGTTAGCCCTTGTCAGTTCTCCCTACAAACATACTTCTTTCAAATTACACATAAAAAATGATTAGAAAGATGGCTGTGTGGCCATTTACTCCCAAAGATGACAAAGTATTTAAGCAGGCTTAGAGGAAAAAAACAAAACAAAATCCTAATTCTCTCTGAGAGTGGAATCCATGGACAAGCTCTCAATATTGAGAACTCTGAATTTATTTTTTCTTATTAAACAGTCAGTATATAAATAATATCCCAAATCATAAAATTCAAATCGCAAGTTTGACAAACTGTTGACCCCTCTCAGCTTCCTCCACCCCAATTCCCAGGCCCCGGGGTCTCCCTCCAGCTGGCTTTGTTCCCTCCTCTCCATGCTCATCTCCAAAGGTCTGATCTGCTGTAGGGGCCTCCTAACTGCTCTCCATGTCCCACCCTCATTATATACAAAACCCAAACTGCCTTTTTAAAAACTGCTGTGCCATCCTTCCTTTCTCAGGCCCACCTCTCCAACCATCAGCTACTGCAGAATATTTCCATAAGAGGCAGTGACCACAAGATGCCGAATTACAGTGTTAAGTGCTGAGTGTCTGGAGTCAGGATAGTGAGATTTTGAGGCTCGGGTCCCAGCTCAGCCACCTGCGAGCTGGGCGACCTGCTGTTTGCAGGTACAGGATGACCTCCCTAAGCCTCAGTTTTCTAAAACGTAACACACGTATAAAATCAATCTCATCAGATTCTTATAGGAATTAAAACAAGTTGCATATACGATTTCTGTTATACTAAGCCTGGCACACAGCAGGCGCTCAATAAATGTTTGGTTTTCTGCCTCCCACACCAAATCCACAATGGTTTAGGGTTTACAGCAGGGGGGGATAACTAAATTTTAAATCCTTCATACAGGCACACTTCATTTGTTTCTGCTTCACTTCACTGTCCTTCACGATCAAACGCATTTTTTTACAGACTGAAGGTTTGTGGCAACCCTGCATCGAGCAAGTCTGTCGGTGCCATTTTCCTAAAAGCATTTGCTTGCTTTGTGCCTGTGTGACACATTTTGGTAATTCTCATAATATTTAAAACTTTGTCATTACTATTATATTTGCTATGGTGATCTGTGATCAGTGATCTTGGATGTTAATACTATGACTCACTGAAGGCTCAGATGACAGTATTTTTATCAATAAAGTATTTTTAAGTCAAGGTATGTACCCTGGGTTTTTAGACATAACGCTATTGCACACTTAAAAGACAACAGTGTAGTGTAAACATAACTTTTTATATGCACAGGGAAACCAAAAAACTCCTATGACTCGCTTTATTGCGACATTGGCTTTGTTGCGGTGGTCTGTAACGGAACCCGCAGGATCTCCGAGGTCAGCCTGTAATCCTACAGTGCTAAAGAGTTTACATTCATTACATAGCTCATTTTGCAGAAATAGGGAATATTGGGTGGAAAGAGGTATCTGTTTTACTCTGGATGAAAGAGTTGTATTAGAGAAATTCAGATTGGTTTCCCTGTAACTTGGACTTCAACAACAGCGATGACAGAATATTCCCCATGTCTCAGGTGAGGGTAAGAGGGCGTTAGAACTTCAAAAGGTTTGAGTAATAAAATTCAATTGGAGTTTCCATATACCCAACCTTTCCTTTCTCAAGAACAGCCCCTTAAGAGCCTGGCGGAGTCACTGCTCAAGCAAGGAGTCTCAGGCAGGCAGGCCACAAACGATGGCCAGGACAACTCCTGCAGAATCCAGGGCCCGGGGCATCACACCTTTGTGAGTTCTGAACCCAGATTTTAAAGTACAGAGAATCAAGACCATCTTTTAGCAGGTAGGGAAGGACAATATTTGGGCGACTTTCTTCTTGAAGGATGAAAGTGGAACAGTGAGATTTCCTGGGAGAAAGAAGCAAGATCTGGAGCAGGGAGGAGACCGCTTTGTTCTCATCAAAGAGGAAAAGAATGTAGGGGGAAAAAAAAAACTAATGAGTTGCTGCCAAGAGATTTAAACACGGATTATGTATCTGGTAGAGAATGCGCACAATTGACTGTTTGGGCCAGCCTGCGGTGAAAACTTTTCCCATTATGATGAGGGAAGGGAGAGCCGGGGCGCCTTACCTTTCAAGTGCTCTGTTCTGCAGTAAGTGTTCAGAGGAGGCTTCTTTTCAGTAAGGAGCAGAGGGAGGCTTCTTTTCAAAGGAATAATGAATGAGACAAAGCTGGAGCAATTCCTGGCCGGCACCACCTTACGCACATTTGCATTTTCTATGGCAGCTGCAGAATGTTTCAGTCCTCTGACAATATTTGGTGCCTTGGAGTCAAAAGCCTGGAATTTATAACATTTCCATCCCAGAGTAGCCTGATAGGTCTCTCTCAGGCTTCAAGAATGATCTGGTCCAAAGAGTCGGGCTTTGTGATACCAAGAGGTACACCAGGGCCTGGGCAGACGGATGGGGAAGGAGACGGAAGGCCAGAAAACCAACCCCGCAAAACCGCTAAATTATGGTCAGAGGGAAGGGATACAGAGTGAGTTCCCCTCCCCTCCACACATCCCTTGCCTTGTGACAGTAAAGGGAGGGAGGGCAGCCAATTACTCCGGGGCATCCCTGAGCAACTAGAAGAATATGTTTTGCACTATTCACATACTCTGCACCATGCTTTCTAAGGGAAATCGCTGATAAATACCTTTTGAATAACATCTGAATGCGGGGTTAAATCACAGAGAAAGAGAACTCCAAAAGAATCCTGGTTTTCACAGGAAATCTAGTGGAAACTACAGATTATAAACTATAAAAAGATACTTTACAATGCAAGCTAATATATAGGGGTGTAAATATTGCAAATTAGTACGCAGCATGTGTAAAAACAGGACTACACAGTTATCAAGAGAAAGTCTTGTGAGGGTGAGGACGAAGAAACCTATTTGTGCGGGCCAGGCACAAATGCAGTTGATAAAGCCTTTACTTAAGTTAATGCCCACAGCACTCCTTTGAGGCAGGTATGCCCATGCCACAATAGGAATGACCAAACGGAAGCTCAGAGAGTTCAGGTAACTTGACCAAGGTCACACAGCTAGCGAGTGGCCGAGGTGAGGTTCTAACCCACGTCTCTTTCTGAGACTTACTGGGATTTGCTCCAGCCTGTGGGAGCTGGGGGGGGGGCCTGGGGATGGGCAAGTGTGGGGTTCTCAGGCTGTGCTCCATCATGTGTCCTCTTGCACGAGGAGCTGAGGCCCAGGGATACAGAAGGACCTGCCCAAGGGCACCAAAACTCACAAGGGACAGGCCCAGGTCAGGGCAGGGCGCCTTGTCTGCCTTCTGGTCTACTTGCAGAGCAGGCTTCTGACAGGCAAGGAGGTGGGGCAGGGCTGGGGATGACAGTCCCACACTTTGACACCTTAAGATCTTTAGATCTGTTTCATTTTTCTGCTTCCTTACTGTTGTTCCAGACTTGCCTCTTCCTCCTGAGGACCTCACAGCTGCTGCATCCAGCTACCCACCTGCAGGACCAGCTGGGGTCCACTCCACAGCAAGTGTGGGTGGACATGAGGCTGGGCGGGGTGCTGTGGGCCTGGGGAACTCACCAAAGCCCTCCAGAGCACCACCTCCAGGGACAACTCTGCTAGAAGTTGATGGGGGAAATCTCTCTTATGTGCTTCAATTTCTCTACAAGCAAGAAACCGTGGGAGGGTACCAATTTCTACCCCAAAGAATCCTAAGATACTAGACTTCGTTCTCCTTGTAGTTAAAAAAAAAAACCCTTTCACCTAGAAGTCCCACAGTTGCAGAGGAAAATGGAGAGGGAGGAGGGGGAGGAGGAAGAGGGGGAGGGGATTGGAGGAGGAGGAAGAGGAGGAAGCCACTAAAATTCTTCTACTTGTTTCCTCTGAGTGCTTCACTACCCCCCACCCCCACTTTTATTCTTGCCAAACTAGACGGGGAGTGTGTGTTGGGGACTGGGAGGTACCAAGTTTGTCAGAGAGATTTGGGTAGATAAACACACTTTGAACATGTCTCAACTTGGACTACCGTGATTACGCAACTCAATCTAAAGAGATAAGTTAGGATTTAAAATGTGCCTCCATGGTTTACAGATGTTTTCTCTAGATGAATTAAAAATCAGCAAGGGTTAGCAATTAATATGGAACTTCGGATGCTTCTCACACTCTCTCTGCACCTTTGACACATATGGCAAAGTCTCAAAGATGCTTTGACAATTAATGTGATGCGGACCTTGTGTAAGAAAAAAAATAAAGGTTAAGAATGTGATCAGAGACTGGCCCAGAACATGTGATGCTACTGAATCAGGACACAGGTTTGGCTCTTCCACAGAGACTCCTACAAAGAGTGGGTGTTGCTCTGGTTAATTCAGTGGATAAACAACAGGGGAAGGTCTGGGTGATGTGATGGACAGCTTTTGGAAATGATCTTCTGCTTGGCAAAACACTGCAGTGATCGTTTTCTTCACACGGAAGGAAATGCAAAGAAGTGTCACTAAAACAGGGAGGTAATTATAGGGCATGAATCAAAAAGCTGGGTGACACAGACGAGGAGTAACGAAATTAGTCCCATCGTGGCCTTGAAATCCGGGCTTAACAATTTCAAGAGAAGAACGTGACCTCTCATTTCTGAGTAACAAAGCCACGCACACTTTCCCTGTGTTTTGTTTCCAACCTACACTGTGGCCTTGGAGAACTGCAAACACCAAGCTATGGGGTGATACTCCATCACTCTCCTGGGGTTGCAGCTCAACAGACAAAGAAACAGAACATCTCAAGACTTGGAAGGGATGACCGGGCACTTCTCCAGCAATAATTAAATCTCATCTGGACTAGCATCCCGAGGGCAGCTCGTTCACACACGACCCAAACATTCACCCACCCACTCATCAACCCAAACATTTCCCCAGCTCCTGGTACGTGTCTGGCACAGTGTTAGATGCTGTTCCGTAGGAGAGATCTTTCTTTCATTGAGCCCAACTTTCTTTCTATGACGTTTACCCCCATTGGATCCAAATTCCTCCTAGTGGAAGCTGAAGACGGCTGGCACGCTGACCTTCTGAAGGTGTTTCTCCAGATGATACATTTCCAGCTCTTCTGTAGTGATAGGTGGGTCCCCTAGACAGCCTCACCACTTTTCTCCATATCTCCAAGTGCCCTTTCCACCTGGTCAAAAACTTCCCAGTGAGGCCTGGTCCACACTGAATGTGGGAATTACTGCCCTCACACTGCTTGTTCAAATAATCATCTTTTCTTAATATAACCTAAAACTACCTACAGCACACTTTTGACCAAAGTAAGTCACTGCTGACGTACTTACAGTAAATGAATTCTTCCCCCCATTCTGTCTTCCTCGAATCTTTTATGAATGATGGGTTCTATGTTCAGCCTAATTATAGTACAATTCTACTTCTTAATCACGTTCCTTTTTATCTATAAAATCCAGGAGTGTTTAGTGTAACCAGAAGAAGGAAAAAAAAGGAATCAGATGTGGAAGTGGTTGGTTTTAATTTTCTGTTGTGATGAAAAATGTGCCAGTCTTACACTGCTGCAAAACAAAGAGCACGTGGTCTGTTGTTTCACACTGTACGTCATTGATTTCCTGTGTTTTTGACAGCTCTTTCATATTTCTAACGTGGATCAATCTCTCCCCCTTGGAGAAGCTGAAGGGGCTGACAAATACGCAGAATGCAGGTCAGCCCCACTTCGCATTGCCCTCCTCTGACAGTGCCTAAAATGCAGGAATCTGCCATGTCTTCTGCTGGCTATTTGGAGATGCAAATAAACAGGAAGCCAATCTGCAAAGACCTCAGACTCCTACTGAGTTCATCGACACTTCACTTCCTAACTAGGAATTAGAGACACAGAACCTCTCAGGAGTTAGATCAACAGAAATTTATCAGTAGTAGATTTCAAGAGATCCTAAGACTTCTGCTAGTGGACTACAAACTGGAGACCGAGGGCACCCTAAGAGTTCAGAGGATGAAAAAGAACTCCACGTGGCTCTCTCAGCCGTGAGTTTTACTGAGTAAAATAGGTATAATCAGCCCAGCTGCTTAAACATTCAACTTTCAAAGTGAATGTGAACACAGAACAAAATTGGATGACTGGGAACAATATTCATGCGACATGCCTACCACATAAGTGCTCAAAGATAACAGAGGCTACTTTCCATTTAAATAAAATAAATGTAGGACACAATGAGGCTGAAATGTACAATGGACAGCATACTGAAGGCAAATGCTGAGATTAAAAACATTCTGAGACCAACTCAGAAAATAGAATGGAAGTCAATAGATAATATGATTTGATATGCAAATAAAATTATAGCTAACTAATGGATTTTTAAAACTCAGACTGTAAATGAGCATTGTTTTTTTATATTTATGAGTGAACCCCCACAATTTTAAGCCTCTTCTAAGATCTGTCTCCTCCAATTTTTTAACAAAGTTTAAAACTGGAAGTGTTGTTATTAGAAAATCTTGTCATTCAATCCCATATCCATTTTATCACATTAATTTGGCACATCCTTCTATATATTTAGCACGATGAAGCTTCATATTGATTTTTTTAATTTAATGTTCTTTAATAAATGACTCTAAGCATAAAGTTGCAGTTTAAGCTTATGCTTTAAAAACACCTAATACCTCACCCTTTTTAATTATACTTACACAAGTAAGTGTATTGAATATGAGGAGCATTTAGAAAACTATTTATGGTTTCCAGGAAATACGTTGCTTACAAGTAAATATAGGCAGTGTAATGTGTAATAATGATGCAACTGGTCTAAATTTTCACATTCACTCTTTATGCTTGACTGAATTGAAACTTGCAACGACACAACAATCTAACAATTAAACTCCTTCAGTGCAAGTTAAAACTGATTTTACTGTGGCTTTGCAGTTCTTCTGCCAACAATTAAATGCACACCACTTTGAATAATGAGATGAATGAAAGATGTCTTAAAAGTTAAAAAAAATTATTGGATGCTATCCAAGCAATGAATAAGCTATTTCTTGCTGTGTGCAAATTCAGCATTTTAGGGGGGGTATTAACATGGTTATGTTAACAAGCTTAACATTCTAAGGATTTTCTAATCTTATAATTGTCTAAAAGGATGAGCTCCACAAACACCCCACCTTCCCCACCTCCTCCCAGGGCCATTACCAGATCCCCCACAGCCGTTACCAGTTCACTCCTTCCCCAACGCTTACTTACCTGCTGAGGAATTCCTGATGATTTCCTTAATTCAAATGTATATTGACCACTCTGTACAATTTCTATATCCTTAGCGGTATTTTTCTGCTATGTAGGCATTTTTTTAAATTAAAAGAATAAGCTTACAACATGTGAACAGGGCAGCAGGCAAGATACAAATAAAACCTTTTGCTGAGTCAGCACTAAAATCGGTCATTTTCATGAAGACCCTCCATATCTGAAAGGCCAAAACTCTTTAGGGAGGGAGAGGCCATTAATGTATCTTTTGTGAGTCATTAAATTGCTCTGGAGAAGGAGAAAGAGATAAATGATAAGCTTAAATGTTCAGAATTAAAAAAAAAAGGTGAAAGCAACAGAAACTTTCTTGAAGTGTTTTGACTCTGTCAACTTTAGAGAAAGTCATCCAAAAAATAAATCTTCAGACCTAGATCAGCAAATAAAAATCGTGTGGGTTTTTCTAACTCCGTGCATGTTAGGCTACAATACTTAATACAAAATATAAAACATGCTGTCATTATTTTTAGAGTGAAGATATTTAAACAAAAAAAAAAAATGAAAGGTATGTCTGGGTACACAAGTCCCCTCAATCAGGGTTTATGTGCATTGAGAGCCAACGCGGCTGGCCCATCTCACAGACCAGACAGAGGCAGATCAGACGCTGAGATTTCTTTGGAAGAAAGGAAGCACAAAATGACACTGGTGCTGGCTTTCAAATTAGGTATATTTTATTAAATTTCCCTTCTCTGAAAAATGAGCACCCAGGAATCTTTCTATAAACCATACTGTCTGATTAGTCGTAAAACCTGTTTCTACCTAAGGTGAGAGACGATTACAGTATTTTTTCTATAAACTGATTTTGGATTGGTGCCTAATACCAGAGAGCACAGATACCACATAAATCCATATATGTAAATTTTGAGAACAATCTGTTGTCATAAACATTGTTGTGAGACATCCTCAATTTACAGGGCGTGAATCTAGCTAGTACTGTAAAGTTTAAGGACCCCCACTGTAAAGTAACAAAGTCATAAAAGTCAAGGTCACTCACTGGGGAACTAACTGTTCTTTTAACCATTAGACATGGAGAAAGATTAGAAAAGGGGAAATTCCTAAAAAGTTGGTGGAAGTGTAAATTGGAACAGAATCTAGAATTGGAAGGCAGCTGGGCAATATCTATATTAAAAGCATTAAAATATGCATATTCTTTAACAAGAAATTCCTGGGAGTTCAATGTTTACAGATGTTAGCCACTATATATAAAAATAGATTTTTAAAAAAAGTTTCTTTTGTATAGCACTGGGAACTATGTTCAATATCTTGCAATAACCTATAATTGAAAAAACAAAAGCAAACGAATCTATGCATGTATATCCATGACTGGAATACTGTGCTGTACACCAGAGATGGACACATTGTAATTGACTGTACCTCAATAAAAATAAAAATAAAAAAAATAAAAAATTCAAAAAAAAAGGGATGAAAGAAGAAATTTCATGTCTAGGAGAGAGGGGCATGGGCAACATAACCATTAAAACAGGTAACAGGACTCTTCTGAGGAAGTATGGGCAAGAAATCCAGTGCACTAGCCTCCCTCCCTTTCCAGATCTGGAGTCTGAAGGCCACACTGGTAAAAGCTGGGAAGTAAAGGAAGCTGTCTGGGTGTGGCCAGGCCGGCCTAGGGGACCCTTCCAAGAACAGCTGAGTGCCATTTCACAGAAATGAAGTTCCAAGAACTGTAACAGCCAACTTACAGCAACGACCCTTGTGCGGCTCAGCAGAATGAGGTAGAAGAAAGAGCTCCTGATAACCAGCTCTTCAGACGTATTATAAAGATGACAGAGGCAGACTCTAGGTGGGTCGCGCAGACCGCTCAGTGATACAGTGATTCTGACTTTCTGTTACAACAAGGATGATGTGGATATTTAAAATTGATAAACCCAACTAGTCAGTGCACAGGGAGGGGGGAACTGCTTTTTCTTTCGTGGAGAAGTTACAAAGTCAGCACAGAGAGTTCCCACATACCCTGCACTCAGGCTGCCTGAGGTCAGCATCTTCTGGACTATGGTACGTTTGTCACAACTAAGGAACCAACATCTGTGCATTACTGCAATTGAACTGCACGCTTTATTCCTGTTTCACTAGTTTTTCCCTAATGTCCTTTTTCTGTTCCAGGAACCCATCCAAGATACCCCATTACCCATTTGGTCATCATGTCTTCCCAGCCTCCTCTGGTCTGTTCACAGTTTCTCAGACTTTCCTTGTTTTTTTTTTTTTTAATGACCTGACAGCTTTGAAGACTGTTAGGTATTTTGAAGAATGTTCCACTCACTCTTTGGGGACCAAACCTTGTCTAATGTTTTCCCTCTGATTACACTGGAGTTATGGGTTTGGGGCAGGAAGACAACAGAGGTGAAGTGACAATTTCTCGACATCATATCAAAGGTACAAACTGTCAACTAAACATCACAGATGATGTTAGCTTCGATCGCGTGGCTGAGGCAGTGTTTGCCAGGTTTTCCACAGTAAACTTTCTTTTCCACCCTTTTCCCATACTCTTCTCTCTGGAAGTAAGTCACTAAGAGCAGCCACGCAAGGGGTGGGGAGGTAAACTCCAACTCCTTGAATGATGAACGTCTATATAAATTACCTGGAATTCTTCTGTATGGGAAATCTGTCTCTACTCTCATTTATGTATTTGAGCATTTATTTATTTATATCAGTGTGGATTCATATATATTTTATATTTCAGGTTATAACCCAATACTATGTTATTTATTTTGTTGCTCAAATTGTCCCAGCTTTGGCCACTGGGAGCAAATTCAGACTGGCTCTGGTATACCTTTGACATCCTTGTTTTTTGAACACTTCCTTACTTTCTGCTTCTCTATATTTTTGTCAGTGAAATGCCTTATCTAAGAAAAGGGCTGTTATGGGATGGACTGTGTGTTGTCCTTGTCCCCTCCCTCCACATAAAATGTCACATTAAAGTCCTGGTCACCCATACTTCAGAATGGGACCTGATCTGGGAACAGTCATTGGAGATGTAATTAGCGAAGAAGGGGTCATACTGGCATAGGTTGGTCCCCTAATTCAGTGTAACCGATGTCCTTATAAAAAGGGGACATTTAGAGACAGTACACAGGAAGATGAAGGCAGAGAGCTGGGTGATACTTCTAAGCCATAGATTGCCAGCCATGCACCAGAAGCCAGGCAGGAGGCATGGGACAGACTCTCCCTCCCAGCCCCAAAGGCAACCAACCCTGCCCACCCCTTGGTCTTGTATTGCTAGCCTCCACAACTGTGAGAAGTTAAATTTCTGTTGTTTAAGTCTCTCAGCTGTTACGTTGTTATGGCAGCTCTAACACACTAAGATGAGAGCTAGTGTCACTGAGATCTGCATTTCAATTAAAAATAATTCACAAAGGTGGTATCCCAAGAAGCAGGTTTAGAGGAACACCCCAACAAACATCCACAAGGGTAGACCAGAAGGCAGGGACGCGAGTCTCCGTGCTACAATACTCAACATTGTATTTGGATGTGAACAAGGTTCGGGGGCAGTGTTTTCAGAGACCTCATTTTCCCTTCAGAGTTCCCAGCCACCTGCAGCTTGGTTCAGAGCCCTACTTCTGAGGCACACCTGCAAGTCCTGGCAATAACCACCCACCCAGTATAATCACCATCTTCAGCATGCTAAGTACCAGCTCCGTGAAAGCGCCTCCCAGGTGCCCCGCACAGCAATCCTGTGGGGCTGACAGGTGATTCCCTGCATCACAGCCAACCCGGCCAGATCCTGTCAAGTCGGCATTTGGGTCCCTGCTGAATGACCTGCTTTGTCCCAGTTCCATCTTCCCCAAGTCACGTCAGCAAGTGGCCCGATGACTTAGAAGGGAACTGAATACATCACTGTCAGCTATACAAACACTGTACAATCATCCAGCATTTAGGACCCTAAGTACGATCGGACATGCTAGAGGATGCTGAAGCAAACTCTAAGCTTTCAGATGAAGGGATTATAGTCCCCAGGAGAGAAAAAGTGACTTCTTCTTACAGAGTTAAGACACTGAAGAGGCAGGCTGGAATCTCAGTCTTCTCACTCCACATCCAGTAACCTTTATGGAAGGGAAACAGAAGCTCCAGCATAGGTAGATGCAGAAACTATTTTTTTTAACTCAGTTCACTAGAAGAGGAACTGGATGTGACAGATCCGGAAAACTTCAGATCTGAAGTTTCCGTTTGGAAATAATTTTCACTACAAAAGTTCCAGTTTGTCTGCATTTTTATGCCTCTACGAAAAAATCAAATGAAGTCATTAAGCTTAGGCCAGCTCAGAAAGCCTCTCGCCTGAGTATGCATTCCTCCTGCAACCCCGAGGGCTCTGTTCTAATCCTTCGAATTATTAAATAATTACTGTGTTTCCCCTGGGGTCATGTTTGGCAACAAAATACTAGTCTAAATGAACCAATGATAAGATCCAGTGACTAACACTTACGGTCTTAACTTCTTCAAACTAAAAGGATATGAAACACTTCCGAGGTACAAACTGGGAGGAAGGGAAGGGTTTACTGTGGGGTCTGGCGAGATACAAGAGCAGAATGACAAAGGAACACGAGACTCTGGGAACCATTCCAGTAGCAAGGGTCACCCCTCCCCCACTGACAGTGTATGTCGGCAAGTCTCCACCCCAATCTCGGTTCTCTCCCATTTCAGGAGTGGCTCCGGCCACAAGGAGAAAACCAAGCATATGGCTTTGCCCTTCTGGACAATTCTACAATGTTGGCTGAGCTGCTCTGGAAAATCCCATTTTATCTCCTACAGCTATATGACCTCAAGTTGTCATTTCCAATAAAGTATGCTTCCACTGATTTTTATGAACATACCCCAAAGCTGCTACAATCTTTTTTTTTCCCCCTCAAATCTTTCAAACCAACTGTAGTTGCTATGTAGGGCTATTTGTTTCTAAGGCAACAGCGTATATCTAAGTACTAATGGCCTGTCCTTTTGCCAGGCAACAAACAGCCTTGTGATGCAACTGCACCTGTCTCGGCTACGCGTTACTATGGAGACGCTGCGGTTGCTATGGCTACCATCACGCTAATCGCCTAGCAAAGGCAGACATACAGCAGTCTTCTCAGAGAGCCCAGCTGTTCCTCCCTGTCTCTTGCTGAAGCCTGATTGTCTAGGGCCTGTGATGGAATGCTTCTCAACTGAGATGCACAAGAACTTCATTAATGCTGTTTTAGATGATCACTTTGTGTTCCCTTCTGCAAAACAAACACCAGACTAGGGAAGGAACCTGCAATCATGTGGACTGTGAAATTACTGAAATCTATGCTTGACATAAACTTGAAGTCCAAGGATCATGTCTCTTAACTAGGTGGTTAAACATTTCTATACATTAAACAAAAAAAATTTTTTTTGGTAGAATTGAAGGACAGGTTTCAAATCCAAGCACCATGTAAGAGAAAACCAGTTTTAAAATTTGGTTTTCTGTTAAGTGGTTTTTTTTTTAATCTAACATTAACGCCCCCCCTCCTTTTTTTTTTTTCAAATGACAAGCCACGCATCCTCCCCTCCAATTACATCTCTGTAAAAAATGGCACCCGTGACCTCAGTCTCAAAACAAATGGGCATCTGAGGAGCGAAGTCTCTATTGTTCTTTGCTCTTTTCCTTAAAGAGCCAAACACCCAGTAACCACAACAAAGTGATCGCTCTGGAGCACCGTCTACATGGAGACGGGGATGACAACAGCTGAGTGGGTCCTTCCATGAAACACCTGGAGCCACTCCTGCTCAGATGATGGGAAGACAGAATCGCTTACCTGACTCATTCCTGGACTCTCATCCCGACAAACCGCCACACACTGAGACGTTAAAGCTGTCAACTTTCCTTTGTAAATGTTTCTACCCGGGAAGACATTATTTCACCCACCACGATGCCCTTCTGGAAGGAAACACATTCCTCCGAAGCAGCAGAAGCGGTAAGGTTTGCAGAAAATATAATGGACATGCCTGCAAGACTGCTTGACTTCTTTCTCACTTATCTAGTTATTTTTAAAATCATACAGCCTATTAGATTAGTTTCAGTGCCTGTCTCTGCCAAAATAATGCAACTTCAGTAGACAAAAAAAAAAGAATAGTCTGGATGGCTTACCTTTGATATGCCTGAGGAGAGGCAGGAGGTGTATTGAACACATTCGAGTGTGGGTGATAAGGTGTCTTTTTCAAAGCCTGAATTAGATTTTGTCTATACTCTGGGTCTATGCACCACAATGACCCTTTCCCGATACTCTGCAAAAAAAATTGAAATACGAAAGTGATTAATATAGAGACAGTAAATATTTTGCAGCAAGTAGATGTAGATTTATTATCATAGTTACTTATGCTTAAAAGCCATTCTCTTCTTTCTTCACTGTTTGCCAGCCTTAATTACAATATTATACTCTGACAGCAGAATACCATACGATGCACTTCTGTCTACTCCTATGAAGTTTGACAAAATGAACAAGTTATTTGCAGGTGATGTTGATACAATAATATTGTAATTCTTCTATCCTACAGACCAAAACCCTTTATTATTTTTCAGTGTCAAATTTGAAGAACATGTGTCTTCTCTTCTAAAAGTGAGTTTTAAATGTGTCAGGTTTCAAGGGTTGAGGGGAAAAGAGGGCCAGAGACACCTTCAAAATTCTGTCCCTGCTTTAAATATTTGACAGGTACGTTTTCAAACCATATGACATGGGTGCCACTTTACAAAAAGAGAAAAGTAATCCACTTGTTTTTTTCCTACTTACAAAAGAACGACATTTAAGCTTCCAATGGAATTCTGGAATGACCTTCCCGAAGACACAAAAGAGCCCAGGCAGCAGTGGTAACCCTAAGCCAGAATCCAGTATTTATTTTTTGGATGCCTCAGTTTCCAGGATTCTGCTCCAGACCTGACTCTTCAGAAGTTAAACTTCAAAATGCAAATTTTATCGAGCTGTCTCCATGGAAGAGGGAGACGTGCTCTGAGGCCCACTTTCAGTTGGAAGCTTTCGTTCTGTGCAGAGCATTTTATAAAGCAAATGTAAGGTCTTCCTCTAGGCCCACTGACAGTGGCGGCAGACCAATGGGCGGTCCCTGCTCTGGCTGCACGCTTGCAAGTGACTGAATGTACCCAAGCTGCTTGATAAGGTCATTTGTAAATATTTACTGATTTGGAGAGAAAAGAAGTCAAATTATATCAACGCGGGCCCACCCCATGCCTCCAGCCAACTGACTTTTATTTTCACAACTATTTGACGACAGAAAGATTTAGAAAGCAAACAAGAAAATCATGTAACTATTACATGGGGGAAAGTCCAAGAAAATCCCTCAGAAGGAGAACTAAAAATCAGTGATTCCTAAAATCTTTAAAGAAGTTTTAATAATCTGTATTCCAGTCATCAGTTTACCAGATAGTTTACTTACAGTTATTTCATTCACAGATCCCGTTGAAATTCTTTACTATCTACAGCCTCAGTGCACTGGGCACAGGGAACTGCTCAAAGCAGAGTCAAAGGTCAGGAACTGGAGTCTCTGATCACCCCCGTCACCCACCCCCACTGGTGCAGGCCTGACCCCAAAGCCAATCCCAGTCAGGCTGACCTACCTCGGCTTAATACCAAAGGTCCTAGTTTAACCATCCGGATGTTTAAAGACACGAAGGATTTCAACTTTGGAAAAGTCAACATCCCTACGTGGCCTTCCCTAGCATGTGTACATTTTCAAGTCCAAAATAGTTCAGGGGGATGGATGAGATTTTCCAGGTAAAGCAGGCAGGCCATCAGTGATCAGCCCTGTACCCTCCATTCTGTCCTTTGGAGAAAACCTATAGACACACTCTTTAGAAGAGAACGAAAGCCAAGGGGTGGAGAGGTATCGGGAGGAGGAGCCGGGCCACTAACCACCAAATCTGGACACTGTAAAACCAACCATGAAAGCAGGGAAACTGCTGGGCTGCAGTGGTCCCAGCCTGACTCCTTCGAAGGCTGCCAGGGGGCCCGCCTTTCTGATCCACTAGAAGACAAGTCCCCAGACCAGCTCCTGGGAGGGCCAAGGGCCCATGTGCAACCCAAACGTTTCTGCAATGAGATTATCTCAGTTCTGGGAACCACAGGGCTTTTCTTTTCATCAAGCTGGCTTTCAGGGTGGGGCCGTTTAATCTTACAGGGAATAAAAAATATGACAAAGAAATGAAGGGAAATAACAATAAGCCAAGAACGTGGTTTCTCCTAATCCCAAGCATCTTGTTTATTACACTGCACTACTGTTGACCAAAAGAGGAAAAAATACCGCAGGATGGGGGTGGGTGGGGTCCACAAGGTAACTGATCCAGGTACAAGAGGCAGGCAGAGTTAGAATAAGAATGGGTGTTCTTTCCTGTGTGGCCTTGGGCAAATCACGGTCCCACAGAAAGTCCTGGCTTCCTCATTGGCAAAACAAAGACCCCCTGCTCCCTTACAGCCTGGTGTGGGGCCCAGCCAAGGCATGACTGGAAATACCCAGAATAGTGGAGAACCTACAGGCACTCAGTATCTGGGGAACAGGGTCAGGAACAGAAGAAAGGGAACAGAGCTGGCTGTGCAGTGCCTTTCAATATCTGCTTTTCCCACAGCCGTCCATCAAAAAAGCAGCGCCCAATTCCACCAGGGCAGTGGGAGGGGCCTCCAGCAAACGGACCGGGCGTTAGCAGTTCCCTTCATTCCCCCTTGATTTCCGCCAGCCCCCCGCCTGCCTTCCATGCACCCCTCACACCCCCTGTCACTCGCCCCGTGCTCCCAACAAGCTCCCCGCTGCTGCAAGTTTTCTTCTGCCAGGTCTTCGCACGCTGAGCATCAAGCTGAGGTTTCACTCCGAACCTGGTCAGCACGTAGTCACGGCCACCGCTCACCGCGGGCGGGCGTCCGCCTGCGCTTTGAGTCATCACGAACCCCACCTTGAGCAGTTCTGCATGTTCCGGCGGGGGTGGTCTGGAACTGCCGATAGATTTTTCTCACGGACCAGATAGCAATTTCAATATCTCACATTTAGAATTTCCAGACAGAAAAAAATTTTTTAAAGCATCTTCAGGACATACCCATGGGGACACTGTTGGTCCCGCTAATCCCTTCAGTGATTTTACAGTGGAAAGTTCTAGGCGGAGCTTGAAAGGCGCAAGAAAAAGGCTGACACTGCATCTTTTTTCTTTTTTTAAATTCTTTAACTTCTTTTTTTTTTAAATTGAAGTATAGTTGAATTACAATGTTCTGTTAATTTCTGGTGTACAGCATAGTGGTTCATTTACACATACGTATATATTCATGTTCTTTTCCATGATAGGCCATTACAAGGTATTGAATGTAGTTCCCTGTGCTGTACAGTAGGACCTTGCTGTTTATCTATTTTATATATAGGAGTTAGTAGTGGCACTGCATCTTATTTGCAAGCATTCTTCTTGGTTTCAGGTAACAGTCAGAATAGTAAAAAGGTTGACTTGAAAACTTTTAAAATGAAAATATGCAGAGGAGAGAATGCTCAAGTTTATTCGGCCAGGAAAAATTACATTTAATGCCCCTAACAGGGGAGAGAGGGATGTAATGTGATTAGGGTTGTGTAATAAGTTTGAGGGTCAAAGCTTTCAGAATTATCTGCATCTCATCTAAAGGATATGATTTTCTTTCTTTTACCATAATAACTGTTAGGACCATGCACTATTAAATGTTAAGGAACTCACAATAAGGAATTTCTTCCCTTATGGAAGAAAGATCTCCATGCAAAGAGACATTTTCATCTTTAAAAAATATATTTTAATATATATGTACATATATGTATTTAAGACAAAAACATATCTGTGAAGGAAGACCTTTCTTACACACACACACACACACACACACACACACACATATACACACACAGAGCTTCAGAAAACTAATGTGAAAAGTAAAAGGAAAAAATGAGTGAAAACATATAGATGAAGCCAAGTTGTTGTTTTAATTAAAGATCACCTGGGGAATAACACCCAACTCCTTGTTAGCAATAAAAACATCAGTTCGTAACAGGGGAAAAGACAAGGAGAACCTATATTGCAGAAAGAACTGTTCCGTGAGAAAGGTTAGAAAAAAGAGGTAAGAGTAACATTTAAATTAAATCTTACATCTAAAGATAACGTGTTTTTCTCTGAGAGGGCTGGGCCCAGGGGGGGCCCTGGCAGCTCGCACAGCTCTCCAGACCTGCACGGCAGCCTTGGTCAGTCTGCCACACACTGGGTCGTGCGTTCCTGAGGATACATATCATTTTTTAAACATTATTTACAAACTCGGCCATGATACATTAACGGGGCATGAAATCAAAGTAATGGGTCACAACCAGCACTGCCTTCGTGGAACAGAATAGAACCAAACAGAATAGACTGGGAAGTACCTGTACTAAAGCGACATGCTGAGAATTGTGTAGGTGAGTACACACGTGTGTTGGTGTACACTGGATTACAAGGTGGCACACGCTTCTAGGACAACGGTTCCATTTCCTTCCTCCTCATGGCTTCTGAGGGAGAAAGCCCTCTTCCGGAAGTGAAGGCGGCCCTCCCTCCTTGTGATGCCCAGCGTGGGGGAGGGGCCGTGCTTGGGGAAGGGGGTTAATGAGGCAGGACCCATATCAAAATGGGCCAGGGAGCTGGGTATGCATTTGTGGTGAATTTGAAACAAGCCCTTTTGATGTTTTTGATATGCTGTCTCCAAGGGTGTTACCAACACCACCCACTTCTGTCCTTTCCCTCACCCATATGGTACCCACTGCATGCCAGGCACCCGGGGGTGCACTAGTGAATACAAAACAATACAGAAAGGCAGCTGCTCTCTTGAAGCCTGGATTCTGGAGGGAGAAGGAGACAGTAAGTAAAGAAAGACATAAGCAAGATCATGACAGACTGTAATGCCTGCTGTGAAGGAAATAGAGTGGTGAGTTAGAAGACAGGAACTTGCTGCCATGTGAAAAATAAATGGATCGGAAGTGGAAGAGGACCTGCTGATGCCACAGCCCAGGCCCGAGGTGACCAGGTGGCAGCAGTGGACGGACAAAGGAGGACAGCTTCAGGATGTAATCTGGAGAACCAACCAGACTTGGTGATGGATTAGAAGTGGCAGGTAAAGAAAAGAGAATAATGGTTTGAGATGAGTAAGTAACTAGGTCACAGATTGGGAGGGGGGAATCCAGAGCTCATGTGAACATATAACCTTTGAGATGTCTGTGTATTAAGAACTACTGACTAAGGTACCTGAAAGGATTTGCTGGACACAAGCCACTATCTCCCCTCTGCTGTCCCCTCACTGACCCCAACCTTTATAGCCAAAGCTCATGCACACAGAAAGGCAGATCTGAGACAGACTGGCTTTAGAGGTTTAACATCAACTGACTCTTCTACAGCAGGGGTTGGTAAACGTTTTCTTAAAGGGTCAGAGTAAATATTTTAGTCTTTGTAGGCCATAAGGTCTCTGTTGCAACCACTCATCTCCACTGTTGCAGAGCCAAAGTAATCACATATGTAACTGAACAGATGTGGCTGAGCTTCCATGATATTTTATTTACAAAAACATAGGCCATCGTTGGCTGCTGCCTCCCTATGGCTCCTACACTTGAACCCAGAGTTTGAACTCAAAGCTCCTTTGTTTTGAGAACCTAAAACCAGGTAAGGGGTCTTCAGGGGTGAAGGGAGTGGGCTAGGTCCTGTGGGGTTGGGGGTGGGTGCCAATGATGATCTAAATCATGTGCTCCAAGGCAGGAAAGGGGGATGGGTAGGAGGATGGAGGAGGGAGGACTCACAGGCTCTCACTGGAGGAGGTAAGCTCATCACTAATAAGAACACATACTGGTATTTTTGAGCTGCACCTGACATCACTGCATGTGAAATCACTGCGCAGGTGCAGCTCACTCTCCCTTTCTGGGGCTCGGTCTCTCATCCATAAATTAGTTGGTCAGACTAAGTCATCCCACAGGCTTGTAATGCTATGCTTTGAGAATGTGTTACTGCAGATTACTTAGTACACATACGGCTTTAATCCCCCACCTCCTTCCTGGCTTCCCAACACCATCACTTTTCTGTTATGGGTGGGTATGAAACACCCGCAAAGTCAGCTAGAAGCACATTACTGAGTCTTTAAAGAGTAGCCCTTACTTGGTTGGCATGGACACTAGAGTCAGAGAGACTTGGAACCAAGCCTTGTCTGGATTTCCCAGCTGTGTGGCCTTGGGTAAGTTACTTAACTGCTCTGAGCTTCAGTTTCCTCATTTATAAAATGGGAGTGATATAACAATACCTGCTTCACAGGGCTGTTGCAAAGATTAAACGAGGTAATACTGTGCATGGCACATAACAAAAGCTCAACAAATATTGCTCTCCTGATCATGATGGTAGAAATGTTAAATAGCGAGGTTTCCTTGACACCAAGCTCCAAAACAGGCAGGCCCTGCCCTGATGGAGGAGTACTTGCCAAATTGTGAAACAATGCAAATTTCATCTAAAAAAAAGAATCACATATGGCAATTTGTTTACCACCGTCTGATGGTACTTTCCTTGGTCCGAAGGAAGCACTTTATATCGGACGTACTAAGGTAGAGATGGAAATGAAAGGCTCAAAATAGAACAAAGCCAAGACCTAGGCATGGGAGTAATGCCGGAAGGGATCAGAGACTTTGAGGAAGCTTCTTGCTTTGAGTCACCACTTTGTGCAATAAGGCCCAGGTGCCAGGCCCTGTGGCAGCCCAGCGCTTCCCAAGGGAGTTCCTTGCCCTTCAGAGCTTAAACCCGCCACCTCCTTGGGTGGAAAGGCCCTGCCCTCCATGCTGCCCTGGAGCAGGCAGGCAATAACGCCCAGGTGGGCAGAGCTGGGACCGGCAAAAGGAACCCGCCTTGGATACGGGAAGGGTCTCCCGATGGGGGGTGGGCCTCCAAGGCCGCACTACTCTTCTCAGGACCTGTGGGCTCAGGCTGGAAACGGGAACTGATAAGCTCCACTCAGTCTGTACCAAAGGACACTTGTAGCTTCACAGATAAGGACCCGAAGTTGACATTTTTCATCAAGTTGCTATTCTACCCAACATACAGGTGTTCTCCCAGGATCTAGAAGGTAGGCTTAAAATGGAAACAGCCTAGGTTTGCCTCACTACGAGCACCTTGCTCATCCCCTGGGGCACCCTATGCAGCTCCCCACACGCTGTTCCTGCATTTCTTCTCCCACCTTCCTCCTCCAACTGCTGCCTCCTCCTCTACCCTGGCTCCAGCCGAGGCTCTTCAGGACCAAGGGAACCAAGGAGGAAGGAGGGAAGGAAGGAGGGCTGGGGGCTGACAGAGGGGTTAGCAAGGGGGAAAGAGATAGGGGAGGGGGCCTGGGAAGGAGGAGGGCTGGGGATTGGAAGAGGGAAGGAAGGATGGAGGTTGGGAGAAGGGTGGGCAGGTGCTCATACCCTCAGAGCAGCAGGTCCCCCATTCCCACAAAACTCATCCTCAGCCCCAGACCAGGCCAGAATCCAGACTTCAGTGGGTCACAAACCCATCCAAACTTCCGTGGCCCTGAAGAAGGGATGCCCTCTGTGCCTCATTTTGAAGCAGGCCATTTAACAACACTTGTAACCATGACGCAAGGCAGGGTCCATTTTTTAGGGTGTGGAACCTCCAGAGGAGGACAGATGACACACCACGATAAAAAGACTGCGTGCGTTGGCCCACGGGCTATAAGGCAACAGAGGAGGAAAAGGACGAGCCCCGCGGGGGAGGGGGAAGGGGCTGAAACCTCCCGCGCACGCGCGCACGGCCGGTATTGGGCCAGCTCCTCCCACGGGCCCACCCAGTGCCCACCCCCTGCTCAGCGCAGCCCCGCCCACCCGGGTCCGCCCGCTAGAGCGCGCAGCCCCTCGGAGACCGTGTCCTCACCCCACCTCCTCTTACTTCCCCACCGGAGTCCCAGGACAGAGCTCCACTTTCTCAGCTTCACGGTCCCCGGGACCTTCCAGATGGTGAGAGGCAAACGCTCCTGACTGCCTCTAACCAGTGCGTGGGGCAAGAAGCCCTGCCGGGGCTTCCCAGGGAGCATTCCAGAACGCAGCCCCGCACGTGGTCCCCGCGCCACAAGGGATCCACCTGCCTGGTTCTCTCCGCGCCGCTCCCCTGCTGTGAGGCTACCAGGGACAAACCACGTGTCCTCGCGGACAGTGTCTTCAGCAGAGGTCATACTCTTCTCCAAGTTAAGTTGGGCTTATAAGGGGACACCATATAGAATACACCTCACACCACACCCAACGTGAAAAAGACACTCAGGCTAATTCTCTTCCCTGTCACTGGCCGTCACAGGAGAGGTGGGGCAATACTGGAAAAAAAACACATAGAACGGAGAAGAGTTATTCCAACAAGTGCCAGTAAAATCACACCACAACAAAATGCTTAGCGAGTGATTCCTAAAGGACTTTTTTGTCCTAAAATTCTATAATGTATAATCTAAAGACATCAGGGGATTTAAAAATTTTAAAACTATTAGGATAATCTGAAGAACTAACCAAGTACATGAACGAGGAAAGGAGAGAGGGAGAAAGACCTAAACTGGTCACAAAGAATTTTTTTTCTACATACATCATTGTTTCCCACAGCAAAACAGACAAGTACTCCAGAATAAAGCTTTTTTTTAAAAAAGTCACATTAGACATTTGGATTTCCTGAACTGTTTGCAGTGTTTTAAATGCCCACTTGAACCTCTAAATACTTTTGTTTGTTTGTTTTCCAAACGCAGAGAGATGAAAAAGAGAAATGATATCCTTGGTCCAGGCAGGACTCTCTCTCAAGACCTTGGCCCCACTGCCTCCATCGAGCTCCATTCCGGGGAGCGGCCCCTATAGGCAGGGAGAGCAGCCTCCATGCCTTGAGGACCACCCTAGCTTGCTGACATCAGGAGCTGGACATAGAGCCCCTGAGACTCACAGCCACTGACTATTTCAAACTCACAACAGGTGTCTCCTCTGAATATCAGATACACAAATCTCCTCCACTCCTGCAATTGCCTTGCTATTACTTTACACATGTATTCCAAAAGCTAGGAAAATGGAAAGCAAGATTACCATGTCACTTGTACAATATTCAGATACCTGAGCTCTGTGATGAAGCTCTTCCACCAGAGCACCTCAGCTGTCTCTGAAACCCTCCTCCGTTCAATGAATGTCCCTGGAGGTGGGGGCAAGGGAACACAGGTGGGACAGGTGGGGAAGGAACTTTTTAGATGGGAGGGAAATGCTTCATCTATAGTGGAGAAGCTGGACAGATTGCCTATATGTGTTAAATCAATGCTGTAAGAATCAATAATTTCTTTGCATTAACACCTAAATAAAACCAAAAGAGCCCCAAGATTAGCCTAAAACTAAATTGGTGTTTAGGAGAAAACTGGCAGGTGAAGATGGGTGGGGGTGGGGATGGCAGGAGGAGGCCAGTTGATTGGAATTTACAGGGCTTTTGTTCTACAGGAAATCTCTCTGCTGGGTGCCGCCTCGTTTCTTCTCCTGCCCTCCACTCTCGAAGGCTGGCAGAGCTAGTAAGTGTTTGTTTGGGTTGAAATGAGTTATTTTTTGTATTCTCTAGACTATTGTTTACCAACTGCCAAAGGCAGTCAGGAGCTGATGCACTAACAACAAGCAATAATAAAATGATCCAAACACCTGCAATATCCCTACTTATAAATATGGTCAACCTCGACATTGGGAAGTTCTAATAAAGGAAAGGGCACGCACGCACGCACGCCATGCACCCTCATACTCCAAGTCAGAGAGTCACTGGCATCTTTAAAATCATTGCTTTTATCCAATTAAATCTTGGGATTCTCCCAATTAGTCACCAGTCTGTCCTTTCAGGCCCTTTAGCAAATAAGGGTCAACTATTCTCTCCCTTCTTTTCTTTCTAATTTTTTTTTTTTTTTGATGTGTGTTATATACTTTTGCATTCCTCTTCACTCTCTTTTTTAATTGAAGTACAGTCAAGTACAATGTGTCCATTTCTGGTGTACAGCACAATGTCCCAGTCATGCATATACATACATATATTCGTTTTTATATTTTTTTCATCAAAGGTTATTACAAGATACTGAACACAGTTCCTTGTACTATACAGAAGACACTTTTTAAAACTCTATTTTTATACATAGTGGCTAACATTTGCAAATCTCAAACTCCCAAATTTATCCCTTCCCACCCCCTTTCCCCAGTAACATAAGATTGTTTACTAAGTCTTAGGGATCTGTTTCTGTTTTGTAGATGAGTTCATAGTGTCCTTTTTTTTTTCTTTTCTTTTCTTTTTTTTAAAGATTCCTATTCTCTCCTTTCTGAAACCTCACAATATTACCTGGGCAGGCTGAGAAGGAATATGGACATAGAAGTTTAAAAAAATTACACTCCCAAAACACACAGGGAATATAAAGAGCTGGTGGTTTTACATACTTGTAATACCGGCCATGCTACATCACTTTGAAGAGTGAAATTACTACTCAAATGAAATCAGAATATTGTGGCATCAAACCATTCTCTCTCTGTCTTTCTCTCCCCCACCCCATACACACACAGAACATATACAGATAAATAAATAAATTCTACATGACCATTTAACAGCTAAGAACTTTAATACAGAAACAAAGATATGCAAATTTACAAAGTTTTATTTGTCACCTGATATAAAACAGGAAAGGATGATATGTGATAAAGTTTGGAATGTGGATATATTCCTTTTTTTAAATTCTTAAATACCAGTTGTCTGCATCACACCCACAACCTTAAAATTGCATAAGCAAATTGCAAGGAGGCTACATGGGAGAATAAAAGACATATACTAAATTGTCTTTTTCATGTCTTTTTTTTTTTTAAATTTAAAAGGCAAACTGACAAAGCTAGTAGATATGAGGGAAAGTAAAACTCATCATTCATTACACTGATATAAAAACTCGGATATTTCAAAAGTTCAAGTCCAGGAAAGGATTTTATAAAACAACTGTATGAAGTGGAGAGGGGAGGAGGTGACAGCCAGCTTCAGCTCTGGACGGAACCTGCACCCTTTCTGGTACCTCTACTTTCTTTACAATGATTCAAATGCTGCAAATGATAATTAATGCAATGCTGTTTTATGAAAGGTGACGAAGGCACCTGTGGGTCTGACGGAGACACCCATGGTTGGATTACAACTGGCCCACTGGTGCCACTCTATCTGCTGGTTGTCAGCAGTTACTCATGTATTTTTAAATGTCCCAATATGATCTTATCTAATTGGCACATATAATTTGATCACCTTATTTCCATACCTAAAAGTTGGTGAATGTGCCTGGCTAGGTGAGGGTTACAGTTATAGGGTGTGTATGGACTGGGCCGGAGTTTAAGGAGTTTAATGGTAAAGGCCTTTTATTTTTTGTTTAATTTATTTTAACAATCTTAAAGATCCTATCTCTAGGTAGAACATACACTCTGGGTGGCTGGGAGGCTGGCTGGTTTTGTAAAGAGTAGCCATTGGCCATGGGACCAACCAGTCACCCACTCTCCCTGGTGGTCCACAAGAGGCCTCTGCTAGGAGGTCCCAGGCTGGGAAGTCAGCTTTTTGCCACAGCATTTTGCTATGAGCAACTCGGCCCACTTTGAAGGAGAAATTGCCTTTACAGTAACTCTGAGTCTAGCACAAGGATTCCAACAGCCAAGGAGACGCTGTCAATAAATGGTGTCTGAGCACAGCCCGGGCCCTGACGTCGTGGCATCCACCACGAAGATAAATCTGAAAGCATCCCTGACCCAAGTCGGGGAATCAACAATGACCAAATGACACTGTGAGGTTCCTTTTAAATTCTTAAAGATGCTGGTCAAGATATGGACAGAACCGGTGGGGGCACTGGGGGCAGAGGGTGTGGCCGAACTTGTTGCTGGAGGAGTGAGGGTGTTGAGCAGAACTGCAGGTAAGCAGTGGCTAACCCAGAACACCAAAAGAACACAGGCCTGGCCAAGCTTGAGGCAGAGACAGGGGAGGGGAGATGGAGTTAGAGAATGAACAAGCCTGCGATTAATGCTGAGGAAAAATGTAAGTGAACAGGGTTCCCCCAAAGACTCGCTGACCTGGACCCTAGGAACCATGTGAAATCACATGAAAACCTTGGCGAGGCCTCAGCTACCTGGCCTCCCACTGGGTCTCTCTGAGACCCATTTCTGAGCAGTTTACCCCTGAACAGCACACAGGTTAGGGGCACTGACCACCTGCAGCCGGCACTGCTGAAGCCCTTGTAAAACCCTTGAGTCCCGCCAAAACTCAACTGCTAACACCCTACTGTTGACCTTCAGAAGCCTTACCAATACCCTATACAACTAACACCTATTTTGTATGTCTTCTAATTTTTTTCAATATTTCTATGCTACACGGTCCATCTGTGAATCTTTTCAAATTGTCACAAGTCTCCAGAATTTTTCCAATATATTTAATGAAAAAATCTGCCTACAAGTAAACCCACGCAGCTTAAACCCATATTGTTCAAAGGTCAGCTGTGTTTAAAAGGCAAATTACATTGGTTCTCCACCTCATCATCACATCATCCTCAGATTATGCTCCTGTGAGGTCCTGCAAAGGGGCAGAGCCGCCAACCTCAGTAAATGCATCTCTCTTCCTCAAACTGCTGAGCTTTGGTGACAAGGTGATGTGTGTCACCTGGAAAGGCCAGCGTCAAACCTGAGCACTGGTCACTATGGGGATTCACCTGGGCCACCAGCACAGTGACCTAGAAGATTCGGGCCACAGGGGCAACACACCTGTTTCTGGACACTCCTCAGCTCACCTGTGACCTCACTGCAGCCTGAGGGGCAGAACACAGAGAACAGTCCTCTAGAGATTCATCCAGAAGGTCAAATGAGGTTCATTAGTGACTGACAATTATACAAGGCGACTTGATAGCCAAGCAGAGGACCGAAGGAGAAAGTTTGCCAGGGGTTCTGAATTACCCGATTACAGCGCATGGAGGGAGACCCCCAGTTTAGACACTACCCAGCGCAATTCATCTCAGTGTAAAAATTCTCTCTGGCCACCTCCTCCAGAGTCCCGAACTGGATCTCAGCAAGGACCCCTGCGGCCGGTATTCTGATCTCCCCCCGGGGGCGGGGGGACACGGGGAAGCTTGGTGTGTTGCCCAGGGGCACGCCGGGATCCGTCCCAACCACACTCAGCCCAGGTCACGGTGATTAATCAAGGGTTCCCAAAACGGCCAGCCCTTGATTATCCAAGGAAATTTTATACACGAGAAATTTTAACTCACTCAGTGTGCTGCTGAGTCACCTGGCCTACATGTCAGTCCAACTTGGAACTCAGGCTACACACACACACACACACACACGAGCAGTGCGACTGTGGTGGCAGGAACGGCGGTGACTGTTCACGCTGAGGCTGAGGACAGGCTGTATGCCAAGCACAGTTCTAGCACCTTATGTACATTACTTCTTTTAACTCTCCCAACAAACCTAGGAGGTGGGTGGTAGCAAGGCCCTACAGATAAGGAAGCTAAGGTTCAGACAAGTTAACTAACTGGCCTAAGGTCGCATGCAAGCAGTCTGATGCAGGAACCTACAGGTCACCACCAAAATGAGTCCGTGACACACAGCAGTAGGTGGGCAGCCAGCTGCAGTACACCCCTACCACACATTCCCAAGTCAGATCATGAGCGGTTTGGGGCTCATCTACTGTACTAGGTGATGTACATCCTTAAATGGCCGTGTGCACACAAAGGCTTTCTGTACACACACATATCTTCTCTGTTCACGTCAGATGACACGCCGTCAAAAGTTACTATTGTTATTATTATGATTTTATATTTGTGTTGCTGGCCCGTGACCACCTGCAGACAAAACATTAACTTTCTGTTTGTACAGCAGATTTCAAAGGGCGATCAAATCTCAGGTGGCCCTAAACAACTCGATGAAGGAATCTGAGAAGATTAAGTCCATTTACAGCCAAGAAAAACAGGCTCCGAAAGGCTAGGGGCCCGCCCTAGATCCTAACCAGGAGGAGGCAGAGCTGGGACTCCAGCCTCAGGCTTCTATGTTGCCTCCATCTTTCCGCCAAATCACGCTGCTTCCACGAGAAAGTCCTAGCAGGGTTTTCAGATCTGTGGGGAGGGGTCAGAGGGTACCAACAATCTGCAGAAAGGGCCCGACCAAGATAAGCAGAATCCCCCAGAGTGGGGCAACTGTGCCAGTATTTATGTCCTCTCCCCTCCAGCGGGGACCCCAGGTCTCCGAATTCTCCTGGCTGGAAGAGTCTTAAAACTGTCTGCTACTTTAGAGAAATTTTCAAAGAGACTTGAGAGAGAAAAAGCTTTGGTTTGATGGACATGTTCTAAAATGGGTGAGAAAAAGCTGAACTCCAGTATCAGTCTGCTGGCGTCATCTCCACTGGGTTTGTTTGGCAACATAAACGCAGCTCTAAATTACGCTCAGCTTCCGGGGCAGCGTCTACAGGGCCTGGAGGGTCCACATACCACTGGGAGGATGTGATTTACATTCCTGATAAGCTATATCCTGGTAAGTTCAGAGTAAGTACTTACAAGGGCATATGTAGCACTGTTATCAATCTTTTAAGACAATAGAAAGAAATGTACTTTGGGTGTTTCGACTGTGCAGCTGTTCCCCGGAACAACAACAAAGCCCGGCATCTCTTTTAGCATTTCCTTTCCCCGTGGAGCAGCCAGAAGGACAACGTGCAGCTTTCAGGGCACTCTTGGACGGGACACCTACTCTGACGGTTTATGCTGTGGTGGGCTGCAGGGGTCCCAGCTCAGAGAGGCTCTTCATATATGAAGAGCTTGCGGGGATGTGTGCTGCTTAGAAAGGCCAGCTCTGTCTTGTGCCTTCTCACAGGAGGCCCTGCAAGGAAGGGAGGCGCTCCTCTGGGAGGAATCTCCCCCGATTGGGTACCATCCTCCAGTGATAGGAAAGTAATTATCAAGTGTTTGAAAATGGAGGCTATTAGAACCTAGCTGAAAAGCACTGGGGGCTCTGTTTAGGTATTTTAAATTAAGGAAAGAGTCTTAGGTATTTGAGAAACCTCCCACAGTGATCCACCCACCCACCAGGAGCCCGACTCCTCTCTCGCCTCTGCCAGGACTAAGCATACATGTGCACTGGATATGTGGGACCAGGTGGAACCAGTGCAGCAGCTGTTGGTCCTCCCCATCTTAGGTCACACAGGTGGGCTGGATACGCTCCCTCTGCCCTGCGGGGCCATACTCTGCCCTCCCAGACTCTGTTCACAGTCCTAGGAGACTGACTCTTGTAGATGCATGGACAGTCTCTGGTGCCCACTGACCTCCAGTACCAAAGGGAGGCACTGGGGAAAGGAGTGAGTGGAGGAGACTGAGGGCAGAGTTATTTATTCCCCGGCTCTCTCTCCAAGAAGTTAGCTGCATCCTGCTACCAAAGGCCCTGCCCCTACAGAGGGCCTGTAACTACTCAGCTCCTTTCTCCCCTGGGCCCCAGCTCTTCCTCCCTTCACCCCTGGACCTACAGGTGAGCAAAGTTCCCTGGTGTGGCTCGCCATCCCCACTCCCCTGGGGGCAGTGACCCCTCCTGGCTGGCTGGTTTCCTGTATCCCTGCCCACTGCTGCCAACTGGCCTTTTATTAAACACTTCTTGGTTACTTCGGCGAGGGTGTCATCTGGGTCCTGCCAGGGCGGTGGCTGGCAAAATGCAAATCAAACAGATCACTCCAGAATTTCACTAACGGAATCTACATGATGCCAATTCCCCTGCAACTTTTCCAAGTCCTAGAGGATAGTGATCAGGCAAGGGGAGAAAAAAATGCCTCCGCCACTTCCATCATCATTTACTATATTGCCTAACCTTGAAAGAGCAGAATTCATCTTCTTAGAAAGTGAAGGAAGCTTTCAAACATGAAAACTTGATTACCGTATTAGAAAAGTATGTTGTTCCTAAAAATATTCTCTGCAGAATTCCTTTATAAGTGCATCATCAATGTTCGACTATGTTTCAGAGTCACTTCAACCGTGCGTGAAAATTGCAAATAGGACAACTGCGTCAGGGAAGTTTCCAGTTTTAGCACAGCAGATTGAAACTACATCTTATCTAAAACAATTTATAGAGTAGATAATAGCTACATGGTATGCATTCAATTATTGTAACAATAACAAAATCAAAATGTCTAAGCATTTAAGACCTAACAGTCAACCTCCCGCTAAAGACCACTGGTATTTTGTACTAGGTCAGGGTGACCTACAGGAAACGAAAACATAAACTGACGTCTCAGATCTAAAAGCTATGAGCTTTCTTGGGGTGGGGGGGTGGAGTAGGGGCAGGGTCTCCAACAAACCTACGAAATGATAAAAAAAAAAAAAAAACAACATGACTGCCATTCTTCAGTCACTGAGAAATGACCCAAATCTAGTGTCGGTATCTACAATGTTAAAAACAAAATTAAAAAGGGCTTGTGACAAACTACATGTAAACCAGGTGTCAGCGATATATTTTTTAAAAACACCAGAAGTCGGTTTGAAGCAGGGCTCTGTGAGGAACAAGCCTACGCAACTTCATCTAAAACCAAATAATCAAGTGAAGGCTTATCACGGGTCCTGCACAGACCTGGGTTCCAACAGTGGGGTGTTGGTTACTTTCCCAGGGTTGAGCCTGTTGCTACAGGTCCCAGAGTTACAGCACATTAGAAATTTTGCAACAAGTCTTAAGGGCAGGAGACGTAAACAACGTCTTTTTCTTGGGAAACCATGACGGAATCCAGATCCTCATACTCGCCTCTCCTCATATCTGTCCTACAAAGCACACAGCAAAGTGAGGATTTTCCCTGTATCTGTGAGGCCATGTATGATTTTACCTGTGATTACTGTCTGTCTCCCCTGGCTAATACGTAAACTCTCTGAAGGCAGGGACTATTTCCACTTTGACTCATGACCCGGGGCCAACACAGACATGAATGCTCAACAGATTCTTCAGTCATTTAAACCACACCTTCAATAGCAGGATTGAGAAAAATCAGCTTGAGGCTTCACGAAACGTACTTTCCCATGGAATTCTGACTTTGGAACTGAGAGCTATTTTACTTTTCGAAATATAATTCAATGCAAAGGAGAACACCACAAATTGAAATCATGAGATAGGGCGATATGGAAATTGCCAAAATTAAGAACACTAACAATACTAAATGTGGTCAGGATGTGAAGCTACTGAAACACTCAGAAATTGGTGGGAGGCATGTAAACCAGCACAACCTTGGGAAACAGTTGAGCATTTTTTTTTTATAAAATTAAACGTACACTTATGTGGGACCCAGCAACCCCAGCCCTAGATATTTACCTTACTGAAATGAATGCCTCTGTGCACACAAAGACTTACACAAAGATGTTCAAAGCAGCTTACTCATAATACCTAAAAACCGCAAGCTGTCCAAAATCCATCAGCTGGTGACTGGATAAACAAATTACGCATCTCCATAAAACAGAGCACTACTCAGCATTAAAAAGGGACGCCTTACTGATACATACACATGTGATTCTCAAAAACATTATGCTGAATAAAAGAAGCTAGAAGTAAAAGTACACAATTCCATGATTTCATTACTATGAAATTCTAGAAAAAGAAAAAATATCCTACTGCAAAAGAAAAGTTCCTCAGTGGTTGCACAAGGGTTTGGATGGAGGGAGGGTGGGTTGACTCAAAGGGGCAGAAGGAAACATTTCGTGGTGATGAAAACGTTCTGATCTCCACTGTGGCTGGTTACATAGGTGTATACGTGTTAGTCAAAATACTTTCTCGATGGGTGCATTTTACTGTAAACGTGTTAAGTTTTGCCTTTATCAATAAAGTTGATTTTTTAAAAGAAAAGAACAAACTATAAATTTAAAATAACATTTAAAAAGCAAACACCACCACCTAACTAGAGGATCAGGTTGGCAATGTAACCTGTAAGGGAAAAGAATTCTTTCCCATGGCTTTTGAACTCAATCCTGGTGGTACATCCAACTGGAATGTATACTAAGGACAACACAAATTACAAAGAAATAATACATTTTGATCAGAATTATATTATTAATGGTAACAGACTATAATTTTGAAACTATTTTATATATCTTGTAGAGTTAAGCGAAAAGTACTTGTGTTAACAGCATTAACAGGATTAGGAGCCAAGCAAAGAGCTATGAATACAAAATCAAATATTTAAACCCACTGATGTTAAATGTGATTTGGAAATTATCAGTAAAGTCATGATTCTATTTTTCCTTAGTTCTATCCACTGAAAGCCCTAAAAATAATAACAGCCCACCCACAATAAACACCCCTAGCACGCAGATTCAGTTTCTAAATACCATTCTCCACCAAATGCAATCAGAGAGTTTTGGAGAAAAGGATGATTCCACATCTGGAAATAGAAAGTGTAAGATAAGCCTAAGGCGTTTCTGTGCAAGAAGGCGAGCAAGTACTCAAAGACTGGAAGAGGCTTGTTCACAGGACATAAAAGGCGGCTCGAAAGGCCCTACTGGCCAAGTTTTGGATAATTTAAGGATCAAAACAACATCTGTAATTGATTATAAAACACTGACTAAACAAACACCTATGAGTCCATAGCAGTATTCACAGAGATTTATTTGCCACCATTAGAGCTGATTATTACACCAGTCCTTTTCTCTACACATTGGTCATTACAGTTCCTTTTTAGAAACTGTAATGCCAGCTAATGATAGAATTAGAAAAAAAATCACCATTTTGCAACTCCCCAGTGAAATAATTCAGGCAAGAATCATCAATGGATATGCACACAGGTGACAAATTATCTCCCCATAGATTACGGGCTAATTGCAAAGTGAAAAAAACACAGCATCCAGGGAGGAGATCTGGCATCACCACCTTAGGTCGGTGTTCAAACTGAGCATCACTAATGGTGGGACAACCTGGTGAGCTCTGATGGTTTAAGAAGCACCCAGCACCACCTGGCAACTGTTTAAACAAGCTAGAACCTAAACAAGCATTTGGAGCTGACTTCCAGGGGACACAGGGACAAGCTGAACAACATCACAAAGAAACAATCAGCCAAATTGAGAACGTGAGGCATCCTCTAAGACAACTGGCCTCGATCTTCTCAAAAAAAAAAAAAAAAAAAAAAAAAAAAAAGGGCAGGGAAAAAAGGATGGTTCCCAGACTGAAGAGACTAAAGAGATATAAAAATTCAGTTGCAATGCCTGTGCTTTTATTAGTTCCTGGCTTAAACACACACACACACACACACACACACACACGTTATAAAAGATTTGGGGGCAAAAAAAGAACTACAGTATAGGATAGATTTGGAGGAGTAGTCAAAAAATAAAGTAAAACATTTATTAAAAAATTACATTTATAAAAAATGGTTTTAATGATTTTGGGGGACAGATAGAGAAATCTGAATATGAACAACATATTAGATGCTATAAGGAATTATTTCAAATTTTCTCTGGTGTGATAACACTGTGATTATACAGGAGAAAGTCTTTATTCCTAAGAGGTTCATGCTGATGTTTTGAAGGATGAAGCGTCATAACGCCTACAACTTTCTTTCAATTGGTTGACATAATCTATCCATAAAAATGAAGCAAATATAACATGCCAACAATGACTGATTCAAATAGGAGGTCACTATACTATTCCTGCAATCTTTCTGTATGCCTGAAGTTTTTCATAATAAAATATGAGAGGGGGGAAGAAGCAGAAGTGACATTATGACCATCTGTAAAGTCTGATCCGAGACAGAACCAGTACTCCACGTACGAGCTGAATTACACCCCCAGCCCCGCAAATCCACACACTGATGTCCTAACCCCCTAGTATCTCAGGATGCAACTACATTTGGAGACAGTCTTCAAAGAGGTAAGTAAGGTAAAATGAGGTCATTAGAATGGGCTTTCATCCAATACATGACAGGAATCCTTACAGAAGAGGAAATGTGGGCGCAGACAGAGTGATGACCACGTGAGGACACACGGAGAGCACGGCCATCTACGAGCCAACGAGAGAGGCCTCAGAAGAAACCAACACTGCCAACACCCCGATCTCAGACTTCCAGCCTCCAGGTTTTGAGAAAATAACATTTCTGTTGTTTAAGCCACCCAGCCCTGTGGTGCTTGTTACAGCAGTTCTAACATAATAGGGAAGATTTCCAGGAGAGGGAGGAAGACTGTGCCTCTAATTCTAATGGAGAAAATGGCTTTTGTTACCTTGGGCACATTATTCACTCAGTGACAGAGAAAATCAAGAGCTCCCGGGACCCTGTGTGTGTGCATGGAGGGGGCGGGAGTTGAGATTACTATTCAGGATGACTGCACGTCTGCTGCATCAGCTGGGGAAACACCCAGACATCCTGGAATCACAGGCTTTTGCACACTACCAGGCCTCTTCTTAGAGCCAGAGGTGTCGGGGGAGGTCCCCGCGGCCAGAGTGCATCTCAGGAGAGATGCTTAAAATGAGCACGTCTGTCTGCTGTAAGTGATCAGACATGGAATTTTCATCGCCAAGCAGAAATGTTTCAAATACCTTAAAGTCATTTCTCCTTGAGAGAAAAGAAACATTCCCACATTTATCAGCATAGCTCTTACTGATTAAAAAGGGACATTTAAAATATGTATTTCATATTACACTATTTTTACACCTTTTCAAAACCCCCCAAATGCAAATAAAAACTGGTAAGAAAGGTTAAGAAAATGGTTTCTCATCAAATCTCTTTTCCCAAATTATTCGAGTCATACCCAGGTTATGAGGATAGAGGGTCGGCTCTCAGGATGTGACAGCTGGAAGGGTCTTCCAGATCTCCTGGTCAGTTCTCCTCACCTGACATTTAAGGGACCTAAAGTCAGATGGGCAGAGCACATGGCCAGTGGCCTGGCCCCAGGCTCCTGGCCACAGCCACACTCAGGCCTCTGTCACCCAGACCTTCACTCAGGGACGCTCCCTGGCTGTGCTGAAGTCCCTCGGCTGTGGTGAGAGCTCTGAGTACCCCCCAGCAGACCTCCCCAGCGGTGAACAAGGGAAGATTTTGCTGGAACCCTAGCCCATGGTTCTTCTCAACCTTGGCCGTAGCGGCACTGAGGGTAACTCTTCGTTGTGAGGCTGTCCTGTGTGCCGCAGGCCCTGGTCTCTACCCACTAGAGGCCAGCAAGACCCCTCCCCCACGTTGTCTCCAGACATTGCCAAGTGTCCCTCAAGGGGACAAAATCACCTCCAGTTAAGACCTGCTGCTCCAGAGCAGAATAAACTACCAAGTTCTGGCAGAAGGAGGACCCCCCCAGGTCCAAACCTACTTCAAATACAGGAGGGCGCCTTTTCCCACATCACTGACTCCCCGCCTGCAGGTGGCCAAGGCCCTGTCTTCCCAGCCTCATCCCTGTGAAGGTCCTATTTTTCAGGGACATCAGGACTTCAGTCAAGCCTCACGTCCTTGTCCTTGTTAACATCAAAATGCAGTCAGCCTTCTTGAGAAGAGCATCTCAGGAAGAACTTGGCTTTGCCAGGGCCGCCCCACCAGCCCCCACCCCTGCCCTTCCCAGTGGACCCAGGGTGCGGGGCCCCTGGAACCACATCCCCGCCCACGAAGGAGCAGGGCCACACGCCAGGTGCCCCGGCCCCCCTTCCTAGCAAAACAGCAGCAGTGACCTCACAGGCCCACAGACCACAAGCAGTCCTGGAAATCACCTTCAGAATCACTGTAAAGATGCCTACCCATGTGGATGAGAGGCCAGACCAGCCCTGAGATGCCTAAAGCTCCGAATGTAAACCTGAAGTCGGGCTCTAGGGCCGCAGGAAGAAAGCCCTGTTCTCCTAGAGTCATCACAAAGACACCGACAAGGTCACTGAACTGTCATCTGCAAATATTACTGATAAATAGTAACTCTCCACTGTAGACTGTTTACTGAGTATTCCTGAGGCCATTCAGAAGGATTATGCCGCCGACCAAGGCCTCAGCTTACAAAACCACATGGATTATAGGTTTGCTCTGAATTTTACGAAGCCTCCCCACAGCATCTGGTGGCAGGACCATAAGAGCCCTCCCCAGCGAACCCTACACACCCTGACATCCCGGCCCTTGGGAGCATGCGGCCAAGTCTACGCGGCCCAGGCACACACAGTCCGGGAAGGGCTTCACAATGTTTGCTTAAATGAAGGTAAAGCTGACCCCAGGCCCTTTGCTTAGTCCTCTCAACTATCTCCAAAGCTTCACCTGGCCTGTTCACTAACCACACACACATCGGCTGCCCACTGGCCATCCTCTCCCAAGACCCTTTGGTGCCCGGAGTCCACCATGGCCAGACTAGGACCCACCAGTTTCTTCCACCACCCCTGAACCCACCACCCCCTCCTCCTTGATGCTTGTCACAGTACACGATGCCACCACCCTCTCCTCTTAGGAGACGTAAACCTTGCCTCTTACTCCTCTTCCTTGTCTGCCCACCCAGAGGCCCCCACTGTCACCAGTCCTGGATTCTACCTCGGGGAAATGGGGCCAGCATACTACCCTTTCCTACAGCTGCCAACCTGGTCCAACCCTCACCGCCCCGGCCGAGCCTCTGGCCCCTAACCCGCCTCTCTGCTTCCCACGCCAGGTGTAAATTACTCCAGTAGCCGCTCCCCTCCATGCTCCAAGCCTTTGACAGTGCCTGGTGTAGGCAGAGAACATCCCGCTTCCAGGCCTCACAGCACACACCTTCCCAGCCCCTGACCCTATCCTGTGCCATCCCCTTCCTGCTCCCTCACACTCTCCTTTCTCATCAGCTCCCTCTCCAAGCCAGTCTGTGTCCATCCTAAGTTTGCTCCAGCTACGGGTCCTAGCCACTCCCTGCCACAGATGCCCTCTGCGGTGGGCTGGGAGGACGCAGGTGTCAGAGTCAGACAGACTTCACTTCAGATTCTGCTCTGCTGCCACAGCGGAGTGACCGTCATAGGCTACCTAACTGTCTTTCAGAGCCTCAGTTTCCTTGCCTATAAAATGGGACAACAGTTACCCACTTTGTAGGGTCCTGAGATCATTAAACAACATAGGGAAACACTTGATAAAGAAAGGTGGTATTTGAGGCAAGGGAAACATGGAGGTCACACTGAACAAGAGGTAAAAGGGCAGTAAAATGCACCCCCATCTAAGGGAAGGGTATCCTGCTGGGTCCCAAGTGGAGGTCGGGGGAGGCCCAGTACAACACTGTTTCACCGACACCCAAATGCTCAGAACACTCGAGTTGTTTTGTGTTTTGAACATGGTTGCTTTCCCCACCCCCAGCCCCCGTCTTTTTCTTTTTTGGCTGAAGCCAGTACCATCTGTGAATTACACTGCAGAGGCCAGGTTTTCGATAATTTGAATAAGACCTCAGGGAGCCTGAAATGAACATATGTCCCACAAAAATATAAAGTAATTCATATGCTTTCATCTATTAATTGGGAAAAGGGGCTTTTTACCAATGCCTGAATTTTTACGAACAGTCAGAGAAATGTCTGGTTCTCTCTACCACACACCGCCTGGCGAGAAGACATCTCCCGAGGCATCAGCCGTAGCTGGGTGGACGCGAGGAGGGCGCCCCAGCACGAGAGAAAGCAAACGCAGAGGATGGTTTTTACAGAAAAGCACCAGGTGAACGTGCTGCTTCCCTAGAGTTGTCGTGATACATTATCACAAACTTGGTGAAACAAAAGAAACACTGTGTCACAGGCCAGAAGTCTGAAATCAAGGAGCTGATGGAACCACACTCCCCCTGCAGGCTCTAGGAACAGAAGCCCCCCCTCCGCCTCCCCCAGGCCTGGCGGCCTCAGCCACCACCGGCATTCCTTGGCTTGTGGCCACATCACTCCAAGCTCCACCACCATCGTCACACAGCACCCTTCCCCACGTGTCTGTGTCCTCTCCTCTTATGATCGAATCCAGTGTACTTCATCTTAACGACTTCCATCTACAAAAAACTGATTTCCAAATGAGGTCACATTCTGAGGTTCCAGGTAGACATGAATTTTAGGGAGATGCTCCAGACCATTACAGTGAGAGCAGAGGAAAACCAAGGAATTTTCTAGATTCAATAGGGCACAAAAGAATATCAAATATAACCACAGAAGTTATACAGGTTTCTTCTCTGGCACCAACCCCGATGGACTGGCGGTGGCTTCCGGGAGCAACGCTCAGAGAAGGAGCCTGACCCGGCACGTGCTCACGGGGAAGAGCTGTGGCCGATGCGGGTTGCCCAGCCTGGACTTGGAACACGGGGCTGGAGACAGATTCCACATCTCTGCGCTCCCTGACCAAACTCAACAGCTGTCTTCTTTGCAGACACAGAAGCCAAGCTGGGAAAGGCTGAAGTCTCACCTCTACCTGGTAGAAGTCCCAGGACTAGAACCCAGGCCTCCTGAGTCTACACCTGACAGCCACTACACTGAGATGTGCAACTTTCTCACGTCACAGACGAGCTACTTACAAGGGAGGGGCAGACGCCAAAAATCAGCCAGTGACATTCACTGGCAAAAACTGGCTTCGTCCACACAGAAAAGCGTTTCTCACCTAGGTCAATAAACTTCTTTCCTTCAGCAAACACTGGTCACACACCTACCACGACACCAGGCATGAATCCTAGGAATACCTTGTCAGGTTGTGAGAGACAACATAAAGCAATATGGAGGTGCAGAGATAAAACTATGCCCATAGTATATGGGCCCACTGAGGAGAAGGAGTCAGGCTGGCCTGGGCAGAGAGCATCACAGAGGACTTCTTGGAGGAGGTAACCCCTGTCAAAGTCTAAAGGATGAACAGGAGTCAACTAGGGGCAGATAAAGATAAAGCCATAACAGGATGAGCGAAAGTCTTGATCACTTCTGGAACTATAGCTAGAGTTGTTGTACATGTTGCAAATTATGTGGTTTTATATTCTTTGGTGAAAGAGCCCCACAGTGTATTCTTTCTAGAAACTGGCACCTGAGAATTATGATTCTCTCCCAAAGTAACATTTCACCAGAGAAGAATTACATAAACTGCTGAGTTTCCATTTTTGCTTTGGCTGTCAGGGCACTCAATCGCAGCAAATACACCAGCTTCCGAATTTGGAATATTTGCGTTCCCCCTCTCTCTACAGGGCTTGTCTATTTTTGAGTTCCACTTTCACAGTCTTATTTTATAATGTGCTGGTAAGGTATATATGCCATTGTCTGTGTACAGGGTCCTGGAAATCTAAAAGCTAGAACCCCACCACCTTGACCCTCAGTTAGATTCCACATGGCTAATCTTTTTCAGAAGCCCAAACCTATCAAACTCTGAGAAGAAAGAGGTTAATTAATTACTAACAAAGCCATCTGGGTCCTGAGGAGAGTGAAGCAAATTTCTCTCTGAATAACAAAGGCTGAGGCAGGAAAAAAAAAAAACAGTTTAATGTTCTCTCTGGTCTTTTCAATGTAACTTCACACAAGAGAAGAAAGCAAAGGAGAAAAAGAAAAAGAAGAGAACTACTTGTACAACCAACGTGTAAAGACTCCTTCACCGTAAGGGCCATTCTCACAAAGACTCGCTTCCACTCACTGACAGTAAAAAATTGAAAGTTCAGACTCACAAAGTTTTAATACCCACCATTGAAGACTCGACCCTGCTTTACTCTCTCCAACTCGGCAAGCTCAGGGGCAGGCTCTCCACCTCACTGACAGCAAACAGCTCAGGGTTGCACACTGGGGAACCAGGGTGCACGGAAAAGTTCACTCTTTGCCCAGATGGAGGCAATCTAACTGTCTAGGGGATATTAGCCAACCGAAAATTATTTTTTAATTGCTTCCTGTGCACGGAGCACTTGCTAAGTGCCACTGGAGAGAAAACACAAGGTGTCGCCCCTGACATCAAGGAGCTCATCATCTGGTCTCAGAGACCCGTGGCCCCCCATCAGGGTCACGCAGGGTCACTGGCACATCCTGCACACCTCTGGGAGGCGCCACTTCCCAAAGGCTAGAAGGTGACGTTGCCATTTGAATCCTGGCTCGGCTAGGCTCTGGGGACCTCAAGCGAGTGAGGAGGTTATGAGAACTGAGAGATTAGACGTGGAAGGTTAAACAAGGTAGTGTGTGACACGTAATAAGTGCTCAATTAACATCAGCTCAACAAACTGTTATCTAATTAGAGTGAAAGTCAACTGTGTTCGTCAGCTCGAGCCGCCTTCACAAATACCACTGACTGGGAGGCTCAAACAGCAGGGATTTATTTCTCACAGTTTTGGAGGCTCCAAGTCCAAGATCAAAGAGCTGCCTGATTCGGTTCCTGGTGAGGACTCTCCTCCTGGCTTACAGACAGCCACCTTCTCACTATGTCCTCATGTGGCCTTTCCCGTACGTGAGTGTGGAGAGAGAGGTCACTCTCTCCTCCTCTTCTCATAAAGCCACCAATCCTATCGGATTAGGACTGCAGCCTTATGACCTCCTTTAACCTTAATTACCTCCTAAAAGCGCTATGTCCAAATATAGTCACGCAGAGGGAGGATACAATTCAGTCCACAGGGGAGATGACCATCAGTATTATAGTTACTTAATGTCTGGCATGTTCCAGGAGTTGTACCACCATTATATCATTCAATCTTTAAACAACCATGTGAGAAAGGCATTCTTCGTCCCACATCACAGAGGACGACATGAAGCTCATTGACAGTAATTAACCTGCTGAAGGACACACATCTGGCAAATGGCAAAAGATTCACACCCAGGTCTCTCTGATTCCAACCTCCCAGCTCCTAAAGCTCATCCGCACTGCTCCTTATTTCATTATACGGCAGGCTCTGTTTATTATAAATTTCACAGACAGACTGTAAGTGCCAAGGGCCAGAGACAGAGAAGAATAAGGTCAAGAACAGACTTCACGAAGGAGATGGGCTTGGAATTGAGCTCTCAGGAAGCTGGGCTGTACAAAAGGGAGAAGGAAGGGAGAGCCCAGGTAAAGACAGCTTGAGCAGTGGACCCTGCCTGGTGGATTCTGTAGAGCAGGCAGGGACCCCCTGCCTCCAATGGTGGTCACGTGCAGAGCAGCCACATGAAATAAGGACAGCTAAATGAGTGAAGGCTCCAAGGCGTCTAGAAAGTCAGGGAGGAGATGGGAATTTACTGTCACACAGGTGGCAGCAACCAACGAAGACACCTGAGCAGAAGATACAGTAGTGACAGTGTTCAGACCACAGAGGACAGAGCCAGGAGATGGGGAAGGCTGGACCCGCCACTCAGGGATGAAGGGTGGGGCCACAAGCAAGGTGTGGTCCAGAGGCCCACGGAGAGGAGGAATCAAAGACAAAGGCAGGTTCAGCACTGAGGGGACCAGGAAAATGAGGGTGCCAGTTACTCATGCAGCAGAGCTTCCAGAGCCCCCTGTGCAAGGTGCTGCTCTCCATTTGGAGAAGGAGACAGATGGTTAACAAGTACCAAATGAGTGGTAAGTACACCTGGGGCTACGTGCCCCCTAGAGGAAAGGTCCTGATGGAGCCCAGCAGGAGGACCTGAGGCAGATCTCTAGGCAGTGGCGTCATGGAAGCTAGAACCTGATCGTTAAGGAGACACCAGATTGTGGGAGAAGCAAAAAAATAAAAGGTGAGATGCCAAGAGGCCAACAGCAAAGCCTCTGAAGGCGGAAGCCATGATGAAGCAGGACGGATTCCAAACACCAGGCAAACACGGCTCTGAGGGCAGCAGGCTCACCAGCGCCGGCAGAGCACTGCCCCGACTGCTCTGCGACGCCAGGTGGCACCCACAAGGTGAGCCCGGAAAATCAGAGAATCCAAAGTCAGGTGATCCAGAAAGAGTAAGTCCTAGGAAACAGGACATCAGAAGCATGGGGAGGGGAATCAGGGTGACTCGGGAAACACCCTGAGGGCTGACCTTGAAGACCTCTAGCCTCTCTGAAAAGGAAACATTTACCCAGGAAGGCTCTGGTGGGCAGAACCGCAGCCCGAGGGGCAACTTACAGGAGCCCTGTTTGGGTTTCCAGGGCAGTCCTTTTTGACAACGGGTTTGAAAGTAAAATGCAAGAAAGTCAAACTTCTCTGTTACCACGTCCACCTCACCAGTATAAAGGTGTGTTCTTTCTAAGAGCACTTAACACACAAAGCAAGAAAAGGACGATTATGAATTCCCTAAAGACGCCCAATGTCGCAGCATTTCACAGACACGCTTCAACTTTCTTCTTTCTCTTCCCAGCTGAGGACTCCCACGGGGCCCCAGTCAAGACCCGAGACTCATGCCAAGTGATTTCCAGCTTTTTCTCAATGGATGTGTTTAGGAGAATTATGCTCTTCATAACTCTTATTATTAACCTTTTTAATTTTTAATTTTCATTTTTCTATAAGAAGGGCAAAGTACACAAGCAATCCAAATGATTGCCGAAAAAAACTGTGCCACAAAGACAAGGATGGGAAAGTTCTTGAAACTGATGATGCGTTGGGAGCAGGCTGCGAGGTTGGGGATGGGGGGCAGGGCAAGAAGCATTCACTTGCTGATGATGAAGGAAGTCAAATTCAGGGAACAAAGGATGGTCTGGAGATGTCAGCGCATGACATTAGCATGTCCGCCATGGAAGTCACACAGAAATGACCCAGGCTGGTCACGGCCACAGAGGGGACGCCTGCTCTTTGGATGAGGACTAAGAAGGGTCTTCTGAACTACCCAATTTTAGGAAATTAAGACTTTTTCCTATTTCGTAAACCATAAAACATTCAGCACGGGGAATCTTTTCAGCCATATGTTTCAATAGCACTATATATATTGTATATGCTTTTAAAATAAGGAAAACTGTTACTTTAAGAAAATGATAAAGCCATGAAATCCACTAATATATTTTTCAATCAGGAGACTATGTTTGGGGATTTTCTCTAAGCTGCTTTTTTTTTTTTTAAGAGGAAATCCCAACCCACAGAGCAGACAATTTGCTTTTTCTTCAAACTGACAAGCAGTATCATGCTGTATTAGATGCCAGAGAATTCCTATTATTGAATGTGCTTTTATTCTAGGAAGGGGGAATTCTAGCAAAATAAAATACAAGGTATTAAAGAAAATAAAAATGGCACAAGGAAGCACTAAAGTAATTGAATCCACTCGTATGACCCAAATCTCCAGAAACCCTCCTGCCGCTCCTGATGTTGCCTGGTGATGCCATGAGCGGGGGTGTCACTTCTGTCCCCACACGTGGGCGGGGGACCCTCTCAGGCAGGCTCCAGACTTATACTTAGTCCACGTCCTCTCAAGAGGTCCTGCCCTTGTCGCTTAGGAATAAGGTCACTAACGAAGGAAAAGCAGCTCAAGGCTTCAGAACAGACGAGGTAAAGACAGTGTCAGGAGGTAATATCTCCAGAAAGCTCTCTTTCCAGCTGCTAAGCTTAACAGTGGATCCATCTGCCACCATCCAGAGGTGAAGAGACTGGCATCTGTTCCGGGAACTGTGTTTACTTACGTCCGGTCTCCTGGGGCCAATTAAGGAGAGCGAACACTTCAGGGGAGAGAATCACCTTGAACCCAAGGAGCAGCCCGACTGCCCACTGCCAGCCCCAGACTGACCTCGGCTCTTAAGGGCGGCCAGCAAGTCCTCCTCAAGAGCAGCCCAAGTTCAAGGCACGACTGTTGCTCAGAAATAAAATGTTGTTGCACTGGGCAACACTAAAGACACTCGACTAAAGTGCCTTCAGATGCTTAGTAGAACTGAGGTCATGCAAACACTGAGTCACTGGGAACAAAGTAGCCAATACATTCATAATCTTTTCTAAAAGGATGCAGCCAGGCCCTCGGCGGCCGTACCAAGAACCCAGCTGACGTGACCATTTGCAGTTGAGCAAACCGAGTCTCGTGATTTCTTGTTTCAGTCAACACATTACTCCAAACAAGAGTTGCTCCTTCCAAGTTCAAGGTTTAAAGAGATCCTAGGTAAGAAATGTGGGGCAGGTGTGGCACCGAGCTGTACCCAGATGACCACCAGGCAGCAAGGACCATCCAATGGGTTCGGTGCACGAAGACCCTGCCACGGGCAAAGAGGCACATGAGTGGGCCCCGGAGACAGACATCCGGTGCAGGAGACAGTCAGGGAAGGGGGGCTTGGTGCTGAGGAGCTGAGGAGGGGACTGAGCCAGGCCCACAAACACCTCAAAATCAAAGCAGGCAGAGGTGAGCTGGAAAGTCACTGATCTAAGGAGGGGAGCCTTCTGAAGAATGAGTGGGGTTTTCAGAGGACGAGTGTCATGGGTTGAAAACAGAGTGACACCTTTTCAGATTTTCATACATAAAGTTAAAACCTCAGCCTTCCTCCTACTCCATCACCCCACACCATCTAATAGGGACACTGAGGACAGCCTTCCAGAAAATGCTTTCATTCAGAGAAAAGAGGGTGGGGAGGATGACGGAGGAAGAAAAGGAGCACATGGGCACTTACTACAACCCACTGCAGAGAAAGTTCAAGTGCACAACAAGCAAGCCACGGTCCCAGAAGAATAAGTCCCATCATGTTGTGTCCCCTGCTCTCCGCCTGCAGTTTGTGGAGCAAATACGACCAGAACCCTAGAAATTCTCCCCACTCGGTCATCGAGCCCCCGGGTCTCCTCATTCACCATCAAAAACTGATGAGGAAAACAAACCATTTGCCTCCTAATTTGGCTTCTTCCTCTTTAACGGGAACAAGGTCAGGTTTCAAACGTACTGGAAAAGGCAGTGGTGGGAGCAGAAGAAGCTCCAAGCTCTGGAGATGTGGGTTCTGGGTCTGAATCCATCACCAGCACCTCTGCAGCCTTAGTTCCCTCACTGCTACTTCTTTCTGCTGCTGTATTAGTTTCCTGTGGCTGTTGTAAAAAAATAAAAATAAAAAGCACCACAAACTGGATGGCTTAAAATAACAGAAATTCCTTCTCTTAAAGTTCTAACTTGAAGTTCAAAACTCAGGTGTCAGCCGGGCTGGTTCTTTCTGGAAGCTCTGAAAGAAAATGTGGTCCATGCCTCTCTCCTAACTTTTGATGTGGCTGTCAATCCTTCAATTTCTCAGCTTGAAGACGCATCACTCCAACCTCTGCCTCCATCTTCACACGGCATCCATCCCTGGTTATACGGGATAAAGGCCCACCCTAATCCAGAATGTCCTCATCTTGACTTGATTATATCTGCAAACACCCTATTTCCAAATAGGGTCACCGTCACAGGTACTGAGGATTCAGAATTCAACATATTTTTCTGAGGGACACAATTCAACCCACAATGCTTGCTTAGACAAGCAAGTGCAGGGCACCATGAGAAATCTACCAATGACATGGTATGAATGAGCTACCATTTCTGAAGTGATGATCTTAAAACCTGCACGCCCAGCTCCGAATGGCTAAGAATGCCCTCCGTCAGCCATGCAGCCGGGGACAGCCAGGAACAGAGATCCCCACCAAGCCCACACACCTCAGCACCGGGGCAGACACGTGGCTTAGGGGAGGTACACCGAACATTTTGCACAGGGGGAAAAAAATACCAACTGGAATCACATTTCGCCAAACTCAACCACAGCTGACTGCAAGACACTTGGCAAGAAGGTGAGACCCAGTGGGCAACTCAAGCACAGTGAGTCCCTATCTACACAACTTCAGTTTTGATTACGACACAAGAAAGGACTTGCAGGTCACGCACATCCCAGACCTGTGTTCCCCACGTGGAAAGGGTCTCCTGCAGAGTCAGCGCTGTGAGGACAGGGCTTCTTCCCAACACGTCTTCAAAGCCTTTTGCAAATCACACACGTGTGAACATCGCTGTGTGAGCTGCCACATCCAGCTCCTGTGCTTGGGGCACAGACGTTCTTCCTGGGCACACCACGCTGACACTGGCGATCTGATGCAGACTGGAACCTGGGGCTGGTGGTCATCCTGGGTGTCTAATGAAAGCACAGAGTCGGGAGGACAAAGAGCTCTCCAGGACAGGTGGTTTGGGAACCATGGATCTAGGTCAACTCTGCTTACCGATGAATTACCGAATTAACACAGTGGGACCACAAGAGAAGGATTACTGAATTGAATGGAGAAAGCTTGGGTTCAGAGAGATGCAGGCACTCACCCTAGGTCCCAGAGCTGGCTAGTGACCCAGTTAGCTCTAGAACCCAGAGACCCTAAACATCTGCCTCAGTGCTTGGTGTACCATCCATGCTTTCTAAGAACATTCTCTGTGCAACAGACATCCAGTTCATCAACACACATAAAAACAGGCTGCAGTCACCCCACCCCCGCCCCCCACAGGACCCTGAATGGATGTCATACACCATGCTGGGCATGTATTTCTTTATATGCGCATCTCTCCCACAAGACTGGAATTATCCCTGTTTCCTGATGCCCAGAGCAAAGTCTGTTTCTAAGCACGAAATCAACATCTGCTGAATGAATAAATAAGTGAGGGGAAAGTTTCAGGCACCGTACAGGATTGGTATCATTCCCTTTTAACTTCTGAGTATTGTTTCAGAGAAACAACCCCTTCAATATAAACCAGCCTCTAAGGATGAAGTGAAGACTTTTAAAATAAGTTAAAGAACCAGAGATAATGAATGTAGAGTTAATCAAGACGGAGACTTATGTAAAAAATCCTCCAATAGTCCTCTGATTACACTTGCCACTGCTTCTGGGCATTTTGCATTCTCTACACATAATGTCCCTATTAACAAACAGGTCTTATGCTCACCAGGAAAGATTTGGGTGAATTTCATCAATGGCTATAATACTCATTAGCAGGTAACTCAAAATAGTGTCCACAGACTTATTCAAAGACTAAAATTCAAGGACACTCTGAGTAATTTAAGAAACAAAAATTGGATAGGCTTGAGCATATCCTCAAAGGTCACAAAGACAAATGATAAATCACTTCTTAAAAACTGAGTACATTCTGTGACTCAAAATAAGACACATGAAGGAAAATAAATCCCATGTAAATGGCACAAGTTCATGTCCATTTCCAATTAGTCAGCGTCTCGAGGAAGGAATGAAGCGGTGAGACGGTGCAGAGGAAAGAGCGGCAGACCTGGACTCTGTGCCCAGATACAGGAGTTGCTACCCAGTGCACTGTTTGGACCTCAGATTCTTCTATAAACCAACATCATCTTCTAGGATCCCAGAGAAGAGAGATCTCTATCAATGGATTTATGGAACAGCAACAGCAAAGACAATCTGCTGTGCCCCAGTTCACTTTACCAAAAGTGACAGACGATTGGGTGTCGTCCACGATTGAGCAAATCTCAGAGGGGAGGGGTCAACTCTCCTGTATTGCCTGAAGCACCCCTTTCTCTACTAGCTGTGAAACACTCATTGGTCAAGACATCTGGGGCTAAGACTTTCTCCCTTTGGTTAATTCTTAACAAGAGGGTGGTAGCTCTTGGCCACTGCAGGGAGACAGAGGCATCTCCCTGGGCGAGCCCACAGCCTTACAGTGGATGGAAAACAAACTTAAAAAGCAGTGTTCTTCCTAATTAGAGAAAGCTACTCATACAGGGCATTCAAAGCTTCCTGCACTATTACTCAAGTATTCCAAAAAACCTGACACTAAGTTTAATGTAAAATACTTAAATTGGTGGCTGATGGCTCGTCCATTGAGTCATAAAGTATTTCCAGAATCCCCACGACATGCCGGGCAGCATCCAGTCCCAGGGGAGGCAGAAGTGAATTCCATACAGTCCCTGCTCTCAGTCCCAGAAGTGAAGGGAGGACCCTGGCAGGGACAGAGACTAAGGGGATAATTACACTGCAAAACAAGTGTTGAACAGTAATGGGCAACGTGGGGAACACAACCAAAAATGGGCAGGGATGGTCCAGGGAAGGCTTTGCAGGGGAAGGGCTGCAGGTCAGCTGGGTCTTCTGAGGTAAGAATCGTCCAGAGGGGAAGAGACGAGGAACATTCCAGGCCGAGGAAACAGTGTACACAAGTCAAAGTCAGCATTAGCGCACATGGCCTTTTGCAGAACGGAGAGCCCTAGGACACGGCAGGACGGGAACCTCACAATAATGACAGGAGGAGAGGACAAACTGGGAAGACGCTTCCTTTAAGTGGTGAGGAGAAAAACAACAAAAAGAAAAAAAACGAAGAGGAAGGAGCTTAGATTAAAAAGAGACCGAAGAGCTTTGAAGAGATACAGGCATCCCCTCCTTTCTGAGAGTTACTTCATGCCACTTTGCTTTCACAAAAGCCCTATTTTAGTACCTGTTTTGCTTAACGAAAGAAATCTAAAGAAAATTCTCACCTTTATGAAAAGAGGCAAAAAGCAAAAAGAGCACTCAGCTTGTTGCAGTGAGCACCCCAAGCAGCGAGAAGGGTCCCCAAGCTCCTTTCCCGGGAACTACCCTCAGCATCTCAGTATCCAGCCCCAGGAGCTGTGAACTGTGTCCGTGAGTGTCTGTGCTTTATCCCAATTTGCTTTGTGCATCTGTTAGTAAGACGGGTCTTAAGGTAATGGCTTCTTCGCTTGACAGCATTTCAGCTTACAAAGAGTTTCACAGGACAGCTCTGTTTTCAGACAGTCGGGGGAAACCCTGAACATCAACCAAATGTCACATGTGGACCTTCTTTGGATTCTAATTTGAAAAAAAAAAAACACTGCTAATATTTTTTTTACCACTCAGATAAAATCTAGAATGGACTGGATTTTAGATGATAGTAAAGAATCACAGTTAATTTGGTTTTAGGAGGGATAATGGTTTGGGGGACGGGGCTGTGCATGTTTGAAAGTTATGTATTAGAGACACATTCTGAAATATCTGTGGATACCATGATACACTGTCTGGGATCTGCTTGAAGATAATCCGGCAAGCGGAGTGAGAAGGGGCGAGGCGGGGGGATGGGGTGAGGCAAGATGGGTCAACACGTCAGGATACACACGGTGTGAGGACTCCCACCACAGTTACAGCATACACTGAAGTCCATTATACTACAGTGTTAAAATCTTCCATAATAAAAGGTATAAGAAAGGCAGACTTTATAAACCCAGCTGAAGAGTTTGACCTTGGTCCTCTATCAATTTGCTTCTCAGTTCAGTATAAAGAAGGATCATTTGGGGAGTCTGCTTAAATGCAGATTCCCAGGCAGCACCACCAGAAATTCTCAGTCAGTCTGGGCTGACGCTCAGAAATCTGCATTTCTAATAAACACTCTAGATTATTCTGAAGTTGGTAGGTAGAGGCACACTTTGAGATAAACCACTCCAGGTAATAGGAACCACTACAGGGCTGTGACAAAACTCGTTTGTGTATTAAATGAGCCCTCTGACAGCTCTGTTTAGATGGACTTGTGGGGGAGACGGTAAAGTGGAGGGGAGGTGGGGAAGGAGTTAGCAGGCTCCAGTACCACCCAGTAAACAATGAAGAGCAGTTGCAGTGGGGCTAGAGAGGAGGGGCCAGCTGGAGAGACTCAAGAGACATTCTGTAACTGACTGGGTATGGGGCTAAAGAAGAGAGACGCCTCAGGGATGACCCGAAAGTGTCCCCCCAAAACCCAGTCTTACACCTGTGTGTTGCCCACAGCATCTGACGCAATGCCCTCCACATTCCAAGAACTCAAAGCGGCTGAATGAACAAAGGAATGAAAAAAATCACCTGTGACCCCATTTCCCAGGGGGTTAATATTACTATGTTTACCTACAAGGCCAAAGAGGAAAAGATGTCACCACCTGAAATCCGAAGAGGGAAAAATCCACCTCGACACCAAAGGAGGATCAAATCCACAGGGCAGCGATGACGGGGTGGGTCGCTCATTTCACTCCTGCATAAACTCTATGAACTCCAGAATGGTCAAGGCATTCAGAGGAAGTGGTGGCATCAATAAATAAAAGCAATGATCAGTGAAAACAGAATCTATTAAATAAGAGCAAAACACTTAAAATGAAAAATAAGCAGTGGACTGTTTACAAATCTGGAGCAAGTTAGTTAAACCTATGGAAACTCATTCATGGTCTTTTTCTCCATAAATTTCTGGGCAGCAGGAGGTTCTGCTGCAGAGGACCGGGCTTCTGTAAAAACCTTGAAGGCATAAGCAAGAATCACTTGTCACTTAGAAACATCTAAGGGCTCCTCACTGCCTTAGGAGCAAAGTCTAGACTCCCTGGCACGGCACTCAAGACCCCTACCATCCAGCTCAACTGACCCTCCCAAATCTACTTCCCTCTCCATCCCACAGGAGCCCTCTGCTTCAGCCAAGTGTGGTCAAGGAAAAGCAAAGAGGTCCCAGATCTTGGTCCAACATCTGGCTCTGTCACTGTAGCAAGCCATTGAATGTCTTTGAGCCTCAGTTTCCCCACTTGTAAAAAGAACACAGTATCTACTTTCCAGTTGTTGGAGAGCTACAGGACCACGGATACAAATGCCTCACACAATGACAAACCACCCCCGACAAGGCCTGTGAAAATGTCACTTCCCATTTTCACACCCAGTCTTCCCCCATATGCATTCCCATCCTCATGTCCAAGCTCACCCTAATAACCCCAGTGACCTCCTCTCTCCCAGTCCCCAGCCCCAGTCCTGGCCACCCAGCTAATAAAATTCTGTCTCCTCCCCAGGATTCCCCCTGTGGCTCTGTTTGCCCGCAGGGATTGTTTTCTCCTTTGGATTTCTGAACCACGTAATTCTGGCCATTGGACAATCAATCCTTTGGCAATGGGCAAATGATGAGTTTAACTTTCCTGGTCTCTTTTTATCTTTGCCCAGTCTACTCCACCAGAGTTTTGTAATCTCTTTGTATCTCCCGTCTCTGGAATGAAGTAATTACATTTTTCCCCCATTTTGAACATCTCAATGTGATGACAGGGGCTGACATACAATGGTTATTAACAAGAACCATTACCCAATCTCTTGATCCTGAAAACCAGGACAACTTGTGTTTGGATAGTTGACATTTATTCCTGTCTAGAACAGGAGGCTAGAGTTCATAATTTTTGGTAATCACTCAACCCTGTGATTACAGGCAATTTGAGGCTAGCAGGAAGAAGTAGCCACCAAAGAAAAGCAATGCTAGTTTGAGAGCCACCAGCCCCAAATCTATAGAAACAAAATGCAAGAAAGATGAAGTCATCACAGAGACCAAAAAGAAGCAAAAGGGACAGTCCCAGAATTCCATCACCTGTGAGAGATACTCCAAGGGGACGAAAAGGGAAGAAAAAAAAACACAAAATACTTGGAAGTTATTTATTATTTTGCTTTGCATTATTAAAATGTTTCCAAAGACAAAAGACTTTCCAGAAAATCTTTGTTGCAGGCAGGTTTCGAGCCCAAGCCCAGGCCCCACCCCATGTGAAGGGGTGGTGCCAGCGGCTGTCTTGATCTGGGGGCCCTGCCCCTGTTGTGACCAGGGCTGAACATCTGATGCAGGAAGAACAAGTTAATGTGTCTGGAACTGTGACAAAAGAAAGAGCACAGAGACGGCAGGGCCCACATCGCTGGGCACTGGGGCCGTCCCATTACAGGGGTTGGTACCAACGCTCCCCCACAGCAAGCCAGTGGTGTGAGGAAGCGAAATCAAGAGTCACACGGAAGAAGCCAGGCTACAAAGACGAGACTGGAACAGGTCCCTAGAGAAAGGCAGGGATGGGCGTCCACGTGGCCACAGAGGGAGCGGTTCCAATAACCGTGGACCCAAGATGTGCTTTGTTGTTTGTCGCCACTGGTCCATGGGACTGACTGCTATGTCCTTGGGACAAGCACTGTTTTAGTTAAAACAACTTGGGTGGCTTTCTTTTCCTTGACACCAACTGTACCCTGACGATAACATTCTCCTCTAAGTGAAACTAAATAAATTACACCAGGAGATCCCTCTTAGAATCTATTTCAACTGACAGCAGCTACTTTTGTCTGATTTATTATCTCTGTAAGCCCTTCCTTCTGGAAGAGGGAGGAGCTGCGATCTCTTTTAAAGCAGGACTGATTTTACACTGGCAGGGCCGGCGTGCACAGCCCTACATTACAGCGCCCTACATGATGCATCTAAACTAGTCTGGTCAGCTTATCCATTCCCTGAAAGCAGGGGAGCCACCACATCAGCAACTCCGTTGCTAAGGCAACTGCTTACTTTCCATATCAACTGCAAACTCGTTGCTATGGAGACACATATACAAGAAAAATTCCTCTCCCCAGCCAGGGACCAGATGGCAGGGAACTCTCAGAAGTCATGGGTTAGGGGGCTCTACTAAATGGGATGTTTACTGTAGTGCATTTCCCTCGTCATGTCAGAGATGCCACGGGCCCTGAGCACACTGAGAAGGGATACCCTCATTACAAAAAGCAAAGGTTTGTTTTCTTCTGCCTGCAAAACTATAGGCAGTAACTACAATAATGACAGGTAAGTTATTTTTGAAATACTTCTGAATTTCTCCCTCTAAATAGAAACCTCTTTTGTTTTTATTCATCATGCTGAATACACCCCAAAATGAATTCTCGAGTCAAACATTAATGGAAATATAATTTCCTACAGACCTGAAATAGAGGTTTGATTTTACCTCCTTTCTGATGGAGGTAATCCAGAAATCCTCTTAGTTTCCACCAACTAAGCGCTAATGCGTCCCAGATTTATACCTCTACTCCGACTTCTCCAGTGAGCTTGAAATTCACAAATCAAACTTCCAACTTGATAGCTCCACCTAGATGTTCAAAAGTCATCTCAAATTCAGTGTGGTCAAAGTAGAACTTTTTGCCCTTTCAACCCACATCTGCACACACGCCTTCATCTGTAAACCCCAACCGTGGGCTAAACCAGCATCATTTTCATCATCTCTAACCTGCACCACAGGAACAAGCTCCAGACAGATGTTCCCCCGCCAGCCCCTTTAAACATCTCATTCTCCCTTTGCTAACATACTTCCTACAGACCTTCTATTTCCTTGGACATTTCAAGCCGATGCCACCTCAGGGCCTTTGCACTTGCTGTTCTCTCTGTCCCAAGACTCTGCTTGGCTGAATGCTTTCACCATTCAAGGTCTGGCCCAGTCAGCTCCTCCATGAAGCCTCCCACTCTGCTCCCTACCCCTCTTGTACATAATCCTGCTTTACCATCTTATTGCATGAAGCACTATCTGATACGCCCTCTGTGCCCATGGATGGAGCTACTGTTTAACATGTGCCTCCCTCTCATCCTCCCTGCCCCCCACCACCCTGTGGATGGTCCAGGAGAGCAGCAAGGGCTGTCACGGGTCACCACTGTCTCCCGAGCACCCAGAACAGTGCCTGGCATGCCACAAATATGCGTGGCATGAACAAACCACTGCTGACAATGCTTCCAAAACGACTCTAGTTACTTCTTTTTGGTAAGTGCAGAGTCCAATTTTTACTTTGCAAACTAAGGCTTCTGTAGGGTCTCAGAACTGTAGCTGTGAAGGCAGGTTCTCACTTCACATGACTGCGTCTAGGGAAGATTCTGGATAAAAACTCAGCATTCCGTGAAGTCCTGTGGGAGAATTTAGCATGACTCTGCACCCCAGCTCTGTGCCACATGGTTTGTACTCTGATGCCAGGAGACTGGATATTTTTTCTCCCTCCACGACAGACATGATTGGAGTCAGCACCCACGTGACTTGGCCTTTTCTTTTAAAAACAAAGTGCATATGTGTTCTGCTAGCCGACTGTTTTCTGTCTAATGACATTAGTTAAACCATTTATGGGTCCTGTCCCCAGAGGAAGATCGTCACTCTCTCTGAGGCACTGCAGAGAGCTCTAGTAAGTGGAAGGCAACACTGACCTTGACCCCACTGGGCCCAGAGGGGCCCCCCACACACCCTGTGGGGGTGAAGGAAGAGAAGGAAGGGTAATTGGAGAGCCGCTCTCCTCACAGAAGCAGCACAGTCACTCTGCCTGTATTTACTGGACTCCAGCTGAGTTCACAAGCAGAGGTACTCAAACAGCATGTGCGCGTGTGCGCACACACACACGCACACACACACACAAATCAAAGACTTCATTCTCTTGTTGGGAACTGTCCGCACCCCGCAGAGCCAGCCATCAAGTTATTATTAAAAGAACTACTTTACGCTGCTCTCTATCTTCAGCCATAGATTTCCCTGGCTTTTCTTCTTATCACACCTGGCACAGACTACATCTTCACCTCTATCAAGCTACTGCTTTTGAAGATGCTAAATGCAATTTAAGCAGAATATCTGGAAGCAAAACCTTGATTAACTGGAATGTTTGAAAAATGGGTCATCATCCCTGCTTTACTTAAGTTACTAGAGCAATTTAACGTTTTCCCCTTAGCACCCTAGCTCCCCCACCAACTCCTCACCCTTATTTACATAACCTCCCTGACGACCCCTTTCTCTGATACTGTTCCATACAACCCTTGGGTCCAGCAGCATTCACCTCCTAAGCATCTAGACCTCTGTGGCAGAAAATCTCATGCTTGATTAATAACAGTACCAGCATTTTATTTGGGACTGCAATGGGCCCAGCTAAAAGACTACATTTCCCAGCGTTCCTTGCAGCAAAAGGGGTCATGTGGCCAGACGCTAGCCAATAAGATGAGAGCAGGGAGGGCGCTGTTCTGGAAGAGTTCCTTATTATTGGTAATTCAATGGAACCCCCTTTTGTCTTTCCCTGCATACCCCTTTCTGCCTCCTAAGATGAGGACAAGCTAACAGACACTGTCGTGGACCATGAGAAGACTCTGAGAATGGAAACCAATGTAGTAAGGGCAGTTGAGCAGAAAGACGGACGGAATGTCTATCCGATTCCTCAAGACTCACTTTATGTGACAGAGCAATACACTTCTAGCTTGTTTAATTCACTGTTATTTGGATTTTTTTTTCCTATTATAAACAGCAAAACCTTATCCTAACTAATCCATTCTTGGAGATCTCACGTTCATTCATGCTTTGCTAACAATTTATTCAAGTGATCCTCCTCCAAGGGATAGTCAACACATGCCCACTGCTATCTACTATCTCAGCTCCAAGTGCCCCTCTTTGGGGAAGAGAAGCCTCCTTGATTAACTTCAAATGACATCAATCACTTACTGATCTGGTACCCTCCTCATACCTGTGATGGCTTATTCTTTTTTATCTTTTTTTTTTATCATGTCTCTTATTTCACTGGAATGCAAACTCTGAAAAGGCAAGAACCGAATCTCATTTTTCATTTTAATCTTCAATATTACCAAATAATTCTATTGAATAAACTAATAAATAGAAAGTGTCCCAAGTCCCTGAAATTACAGGCAACGAGATACTGATGTTCTGCTAATGCGGAGGCATTTCATTTCACAGGGGGCGCTAGAGTGAACTGCTACAGTCTGAAAACTTCAGGCCAGTGTTGAAGTAAATGTAGCCGAGGGATAAATTCTTACAGGGCTGGGTAGATTTATTCACTGAGGCAAAGCAGTTAAAAGTGAAAAGGATAGAGAACAAGAATTAAACCCTTCAAGGGGGCCACAAAACCAAAATCTGCAAACAAACAAAAGACTTCCCTAAAAAACACAGTATCATCAAAACAAACAGTATATTAGCCTTTAAACGTGTGTGTGTATATGTATATATATATGTTCATCATCATCTGTCTCAACTGCAAAAATTGTCCATTAGGAAGGAAATGGAATTTTCTATAAAATCTGCCATCATATTGCTAAAGCTTAAGAGCACGAAGATGGCCAAGGGCTCCACGAGAGGGTGCGGATGAATCCCAACAACCCATCACTATTCGTTGAAAGAAGCAAGACCCATGACTTTCAAGCAGGGGGTCGGTAGGTATGCCAACTTCCTGTGCAAAGAATTATCCTGCAGCTTAAAGTGATTTCAAAGGGAAATCCTGGAGCCTCTTCAGCCCAACAAGGGAAGTTCTGAGAATAATTTCTTGTCGGTAACATACTCAGGCAATACATCAATGAAGCATCTCATAGGCCTACCCAGGTACCACCAAGCCCTACCTAAGAGAACACAACATTTTCTGATTAACTGGTCAGAAAACGGTCCTGGACAGGCAGGTTAATGGAGCTCCCCAGTCCAGAAGAACCCAGATTTCCGGAAGACCTCTACAGACCCTCATCAAGGTCAACAGCAGGGGAGTCACCTTGGGGACTGGAAAATCAGGGCATCCTTGAAATGGAAGGGCCAGGAAAGCGATGCTGTGAGAAACAGGAAACAGATACATAAAAGGGGGAGAGAGAGCACTGGAGGAAGGGCTTCTGCCGGTGAGTGCCTTCACTAGGAGGAAATTCTGTGGGTGGGGCACAGTGGACCACAAAGGCTTTCCAGGCCATGGCCACCCACGTTCAACTCTGTACCATTTCAGCACTTAGTGTAGTAAGTATTGTAGGTACTGAGAACAACAGGTGCTTGCAAAGGCTTGTCACATGAATGAATGAACAGTCCGTGGACAGCTGGTAATAAGACAACAGAAATGTCCTCCCAGCGGAGGCATCTATGCCTGGAACAATCAGGAAAGAGCAGTGTCTGGACGGAGCAAATGGCAAGATCAGTGGGGCAGCACGGCCAAAGGCAGTGCACGGATTTCTCTGCCCCAGGATGCTGGTATGACGCCCTTCTTATTCCAGGGCCTGTGACGTGGATGTATGTTTACTTCAGGCCCCTTGAAGACCCTGGTAAAGTCTCAACCTTCCGAGGCAACCAGCCTACAGCACAGGCAATGGAGAGCAGCATGCCAGGTGGTAGGCGCTGGTGACGAGGCTCTGTCCCTGCTGCCATGCGGGGCAGCCCCAGCTCAGGAATGAACAGGATCGTCACCTGCCCCAGACACCACAAAAGAATCTCACACATCTCATCTCATTTTTGCGTGACCCACCACCCTACAGGACCCTGACTTTTAGTCATTTACTCATCAGTTCTTCAAAGGGTCTCGTTTACCTCCCCAAATAATAATAATATTAGGCCAGGCATTTCTTCTTCCTAAAGTGACCATCACAGGGATGCAATCGTCACGGGAAAGGGAAATGTTCTTGATTCCGTGGTTGCCCCCCAACCCCCGCAAAAGGAGGGAATGAGAGACAACTGTGCCTATGGGGGACTGTTACTGCATATAAGAAATGCTACCACGTTTTCAAAACTGCCTTTGGAAAAGAATCTCATTCACCAGGACAGAAGAGTGAACATCGAGGGGGCTGGGAACTGGAGGGAGAACCTGTATACATGGTGTCTATGCAGGGAGAAGGGGCTTTGAACTTGGGCCAGACCTGAGTGGAGGGGACCTGGAAGGCAGGGGGCCTGGGACAGAGCCTGAAAACGGGGAGCTGCAAGGACAGTGATTCGCTCTGTGCAAGGGCGACACCTTTCCAGTGGCTTGACAAGGACAGAGCCTGGCCCCATCACAACGGCACAGAAATATTCTCTCTAGTTACCCTTCTCTATCCTGTACCCCAGGACTAAATTCTGGGCTTACCTGAGTTAATTTAATCTCCCTAAAACTCATGTTCATAGAATATTCTGAGAAAGCACATGGAGATCACCTATAAGAGCCTCTATACTGAGAAAGTGTGGTCAAGCACCAGGGTCAATTTAAGCACATGCCCTTCGGAATTGGAAGGAATAAGGGTGAATGTCTGTTCTGCTACTTACTCGCTGTGTGACCTCGAGCAAGTTGCTTAACGACTCTGAGCTTAATTCAACATCTATTTTTCTATTTAAGAAGGAAACTAGGACTTACTTCATAGAGTTGTAGTGAGGAAGAAACTGGATAGTGGGAAAGCATAAAGAAAGTATTCCATATTACATACACTATTGTTATTATAAAATACCAGTGTTTCTTCACCTTTCCAGGATCAAAGGTCCCATTAAGAATAAAAAAACTAATCCAACAAACTTGTGGGATCCTCTAGGAAAATGCGTAGTCACACGAAATGCTGTCAGTAATTTCAGGCTGTCTGATACTCAAAGACCCCAAGTTAAGATGCTCCAAGTCATGATAAACTTCTGCTTCTATATCTGAGAAAACTGAGGCCCAAGACAGCCACGTACCTTCAGCATCAAAACTAGAACCAGGTAATCTGGCTTCCAATCCAGTTCTCTTTCGAACACGACAAGTGCCTAAATTTATAAACTAAAATTGTATTGAGGGCACTGAGCCCTGGATGATTTAATAAACACACTTGTGTATAGTGTTTCTTTTAGAAACCCTCTTATGACAACAATGGTTTTTGTTCAACTGGCAAGAAGGGAAGTAAACAAAAAGCACAGAAATAGAAACACACATACCTGAACCACTGTAATCCAGTTCACAAAACAAACAAACAAACAAAAAACGAAACTACTTTACTTCTCATTTACAAATACTCAGAGGTTAGTCCATGTGAATCTTATGGTCCTAAGTAAGGTCTGTATTTAAGAAATAGAAAACTAATCCCAGGCTCTGGAACTCTATCTTGATTGATTCAGGCAAAGGTCACCCACAGACGAAACCCTAAGATGCAAGGCTGAAGGGGACTTTGCACAGGAGGGAGCAGCCACCTCACAGCCCAACCTCTGCACCCCTAGGAGTGGGTCAACCAGCCTTCCTGATGTGAGAAGACAAGACTCATCTACAAAGTATTCCTGGGGGTAAGCAAGCCAGAATGTGATCTACCCGTCAGCACTCAGTTCCATTTCACAGAACATAGGTACAGAGGGATAGAGGAACAAGCTAAATGACACCCCCACGAAGCAGACAGACTGTGCAGAGGGGTCTCTTTGACAAGGAAGGGCATTAAAAGGGGGAGGGGGACTCACTCTACTGGGGATGGAAATAGGCTGAAGACAAAGGCAAATGCAACGTGTAAACCATGTTTGGATCCTCATTCAAACAAACTTTTTGTAAACCATCAAGGATATTTAAACACGGATCTGGCCTTCGGCGATACCAAGGAATGGTTCATTTTGTTAGACATGACATTGGCATTGCGGTTACGGGAACTGTTCTTACTCAAACACACAAAAATATGCTCAGATAACTAATATAATATTGCACATCAACTGTACTTTAACAAAAATTAAAAATTAAAATAGTATGTTGGGATAAAACGACATGAGGGCTAGGATCTGCTTCAAAATACTCAAGCAACAGCAAAACAAAGAAGAATGAATGAAAGGAAGGAAGCCCTTGTTATCTACTGAGTCTGGGGTGGCCCACGGTGGTGATGGTTCTAGAGTCACGATACTATCCTCTCTACACGTACGTTTGAAATATTCCACGATGTTTAAAAAAACAACAACAACAAAACCACACACACACACAACAACAACTCTATCTTTCAAAGTCTTGTAAGAGATGAAATGGCAAAAAAAAGGTCTATTCTCACCTCACCTACTCATTCTTGAGAATATGTTCTTGATGAAATTTCAGCATTGGGAAGTTCAAGGATTCTCAAATCTGGCTATGTATCAGAAAGACCTACAAAGCTTAACAGAACTCCTACTTTCCCCAACCCACCTCAGACCTCCTGGGTCAGAGTCTCCAGGGAGGGGCCGAGAAGTGGGGACTGTTCTAAGTGCCACAGGTGAGTCTGATGCAATCCAGTGTGTCCCGTCTCCAGCACCCCAGCCAAGCAGCTGCCCAGCAGGGGAAGCGTCCCAACCCCCACGGACAGATCACAGGATTCTGCACTCTCACGCTTATGCCAAGTTTAAAACTGTGTCCTACAGTTTTAAAAAGAAAATAAAAAGTGGAATGGCCAGCCCTGTGAAGACAACCTGCCAGGCCCCCGCGCTCCCCTTCCCTAACACCCTTCCCACCAACACTCGGGCACATTTAGTCCCCGTGTTGCCCCGGAACCTCAGCAGGGCAGCTGCAGACAAGTTAAGTCCCCTGGGAGAAAACAAGTTTACCTGAGAGCCCGAGGGGCTTTCACTGGGCAGAGGGTGGGGGAAATGCCTTCCCCTTCCTCCAGGGGCCATGGTAGAAAACCCCAAACAAACGGGGCAGGGCCAGTGGCTGAGAGTCCCTGGGAGTCTGCACCTCTCAGAGCAGCCACCAGCTGGTCCCAGGGGACTCCAAGGAACAAGGAAGGAAAAGGAAGCTCACACACCCTGCTCTGTTCTCAGAGCATCACAAATGCTGGGAACAAACTCCCAACTACAAAACTGCCTGACATCTGATCAGAAGCCTGCCAATCCAGGTCGGGAGGGCCAGGAAGCCAGAACTCCACTTTTCGTACGATTAACAACCTCAAGCCCTTAAAACCACTCCCTTTCAACAGGCATCTCTGCAGAATGACAACCGTCAGTCCTGGAAAATGTGACTCCCAGAGAGAGGTGGGGGGTGGAAGATGAGGTACAAGAGGGGAGCTGGTGCTCCTGCCAGGGTGCCATCCAGTGACCACCTGTCATTCCCCAGGCTGATGCGGAATCCTCCTGAGTCTCCTGCACACTTTGGAGCCCGTCCTCGTTAACCTTTCAGGGTGTGCACTTGCTAGGGCACTTTGATCTTTGATGTGCCCCGGCGTGACGGGAGGCACGCAGACACGAGCATGCGGTAACCTGCAGAATCGTTTCACACGAAACTAACAGCCCCGGTTGCTGTTGTACCAGTGACGTGTGGCTCCAGCGCACCTGACAGTGCTTTCTTCTCTACATTCTAACCCTGGAATTGCTTCCCAAGACTTTCCCATTCTTGAGGACCCACCTATGTGGAAGGTTTGAAGACCACTGACTTGGTTCTCTACAGGGGAGCAATGAATTTTGTCTAAGTTCAAGGGATGATCTAAAAACACTCAGCAGAGCCAACTCCAGAGGTGGGTCTCGGAATGCCCATCCTGAGATGTGGAGGGGAGGAGGGAGAGTGATGGACACCTGGGGACAACAGCAGTGCCCCATGACCGTTACAGTTACACAAAAATAAGGACCTAAAAAGCCAGGGCCCAGAGCACTTAGGAGTGTTCAGATTTGCACACCAGATCTAGGTGCCACTTGCACCCACGACAGTGGCAAAGCTCCTGACCGTCTACCTCTTTCCTCTTCCCGGGCAACACCCTCCTCAAAGCCTACGTGGCCTACGCCCCATCTTCAACATAAACTCCGGGTGCAACAGCATCTGCAGACAAACGAAACCCACGGAGACCAGGGCTTCACCACTGCCTCACTCACCATCTTCCATGCCAACGACAAGCAGACTTTTCTCAGGCTCAAGGTTCTACTAGGAACACAAACCTGCTCCTGGAGAGAAAGAAATTAAAGGCCCCAACCCCACATAGCCTCTGAGCCCACGCAACAGTGGTCATGAGCCCGAACCTGACCTTCAAAAAACGTGAAGCAGACTGCCAGCTGTTACACAACTAACACAGAAAACGCAGCTGGAGGACATGGTAACACTAACACATGGAGACCATGTTTCCTGGCAGCATATTTTCCCTGTGGCTGCCTTACTTTGCAGAACTCCAAGCTAGGTCACACTTCTGTTTTCCAGCTCTAAGAGTCAGTCCTGTTCCTACTGTACCTACTGTTCTCCTTAAAAGAAATACAAAGCAAATTATTAAAACCATCTTCTTCTAGTGAACCACGAAGCTTGAGCTTTAAATGCTTCAAAGTTAAAACTCAACCTTTTAAAAGACAGTCTCGAGTGGGAACCTTACCCTTGGCTAACTTCCCACACTCAGGGAGTTTCAAAGTTGCCATACACTTTGTAGACACCTGACTTCAAATGACCTGGGCAATTCCTGTTTCTGATCTCGGATTATATAAGGATGCTCAAGCAGCCTCCTAATGTCCACTACTGTCCATTTATTCCAGAATCCTGGACCAGCTACCTTTCTCCAAGTTAATATTCAGGAAGAAACTAAATGCCATTTTTCTCTAGCCCTTGGTGGCAATTATCCTCAAATACATAGACATACACCTCGTGGTTCATGGCTGCCCTTAGAATACAGACCTTTATTTGGTCTCTAAAACCAAAGGGACTTACCCACACTGAAGGATGGTATTAAGAACGAATCAAGTCTGTAAACCACTGTTTTGTGACTACGTACAGATCCCCCAGTGGGGTACCCTCAATCCAGCTCTACAAACACGAAAAACAGGAAAAGGCAGTTCCTGACAACTATCTAAATGAATACAACAAGACAGAATTACTCCTTTAAATCTGCTACTTCCATATGGTGACCTTACATTCCTGGATTTTTTTTATTAATGGAGAAAAAAGTTTAATTGAAAAAAAGACAAACTTGCATTCCAGATCCAGAGGCTTACCTGACTCCTCTCTTTGTCCACTTTCTTAAAACACTTATTCAATGACAAATTATGTCTCACTGAGTTTTTCCACCCAGTAGGTGCATTTGCAAAATACGGAAAATGTTCCAAGATCCAGTTGTAGATGTCCTTCACCGGCAGGCGCTTGCTTGGAGAGTCCTCGATGGCCATAAATATGAGGCAGCTGAAGGAGTAGGGGGGTTTACAGTTGGGGTTCTGCCTGGCATCGTAGGGCATGTCAGAGTGGGCGGGGGATGGGGGCGTGTCATCGTCCAGGTCCTGGACGGGGCTGACACTCCGCAGGACCGAGTCCCCGAAGCTCTTCAGCAAGTTCTTGCTCTCGTGCAGCCAGTTCAGGTTGGTCAGCTCTTCATCTTCCATTGCCCCCTCTTCTAGTCGGATGTCAGGCAGAGGAAAGTCGAGGTCATCGTCCTCCTGCAGGGTCTTGGAGAAACCACTGCCCCGGTAACACTGACTCAGCCCACTGGAGACACGAATTCCTGAGCTTTCTGGCTTCTTACTGGGAGGCATGACTGGGCCCATTTACGTGAAGGCTCCTGGTAAACACAGGACAGAAAAAAGATGAGAGGGTGAAGGGCAAAGGAGAAAGGCAACTGTGCCCTCCCTCATTATGATGCCTCCTCCCACTCCAACAATCTCTATGGACCCCCTCCTGCTTAAGAACACCCACTCCTGGCTCCCACATCGAGTAACACAACCCACATTCTACCAGAGATGCCCTGGTAATACTAGTCAAGTTGGCCCACCATGCACATAGCACAATGGCCTGTCACCCCTTCAATACAAGACTGGAAATGTTCAGGGCACCTTAATGTGCACGTGTATCACAAAAAGAATGGAAAATGCCAGAGCCTTCTTCCTGATCTATGAAGGTGCTCACTGTAACCCTGGGAAAATCAGTTATTGCTTGCTGCCTCAGTTTACCTATTATACACGAAAATGTACACAGGAAAAATTCTTTTCAGCCTCACAATGAACACCAGAAGGTAAGTGAAACCACAACCCATGTCACTTTGAATGACAGGTCTCACCGTTTATCTTTCTCAAAAAAAAAAAAATACCTGTAAGTTTTAAGGCCAGTTGTTTCAGATTAAGTTTGGCTGTTTCCATAAAAGACCATCACAGCTGCCTGGGAATTAAAACTGTGGCCATGGTGAACATCAGTCTGATAGTGTGTTATTTAATTTTTCTTTCCACAAGTCATGAGCAAACACTCTGCAACTTTAATGACATTTTGCAAGTCTGAAGAGTGATGCCAGGGAATTCTCTGGATTCATACTGGAGGAGGGAGCGCATTTAATTTTCTTGGGACACAACACTCTGAATGAAAAAGTGAGTAACTTCAGGCACCACATAAATAAATGGGAAGACGAGCTATTAACTGAAATTAGAATTGGTGGGGAAAAAAGTCAGGAGAGCAACCAGGAGCTTTAAGACAAGAAGGCAAATCCAATAAAAATTGAGACAGAACTCTATTCTGCCCCTGCCCCATTTTTATCAATGACCTAGAACAGGGAGTCAAATACCTGATGAGAAAAGAAAATGGGGAGGTGACAAGTCCACAGACAGAATGACCCCGACAGATACAAAGCACTTTCCACCCTCGAACGCTCGATGTGAGAAAGAACAGTATTCAAAGAGGTCTCCCACTCTCGGTCTGCAGCGCTCAAACAATGTGCTCTGTTTAAGAAGCCTGTCTGTTTTATCCCCTACCCTACCCTGAGTAAGAAGATCAAGCAGTCTATCTAGAAAAAAGAACAAACACACTGAAAGCAAAGACATGATCATTCTAAAGCTCGCAATGTCCACGCCTAAAATAACTGCCACTTCAGCTGGAGAAGCTCTAGAATGAGATTCTAGAAAACATAATATGGGCCCTAAACAGCCAGCCAAGGGTGCTGGAAAGCAGCAAGACTCTCCTTCCTCTAAAAGGTGGACAAACAGACTCTGAGAAACAGAAGGCCTGCAGGGTTGCTTCTGGAGCTGCTGTGAGATGCCCAACTCGCAGGAGAGAAACCTTCCCCAAGCACCAACATGCCACGGAGCAGGGCAGTGCAGACACCTCAGGTGCATCCACGGGGAACATCTTTCTGTCAAGTAAGGAGGCTGACCTGAGTAGCACATGACACATTTTAAAAAATAACCTGACACTGCTTTTACCTTCCTTATGAGCAAATCAAAGCGAGACTTGTTTCTCTCAGTTTCCAAGAATCCCATCAAAAAACCTAATTTTCTGATAACCAGGAATATCCCCACAGCCGAGTACAAAAGAGAACAGCCACCCAGCCGCTGAAGTCAACTTTAGCTCCAGATGAAAGTTTTATGTCTCCTCAGCTTCCAAACAGGAAAATTATATCATGGCTGACAGTAAAGTAATTTAATTGCACTGTTGCTATGACAACATGCTGCTCTCTTTCTTTTTAATTTGCTTATTTGTCAGTAGCTTCCCAAAGGAACTAACATGCTATTCTCCATGTTTTCTTTTGTTTTAAACAAACATTGCCAGCAATATCATTTTATCAGGAAAAAAAACAGCACTGTCAAGAAAAGAGGGTTACGGGGGTTCAGCCTCCTTGGATCACTTCTCTGCTTTGTGTGTCTGTAACCCCCATGCTCTCCAACTGTTAAATGCATCCCTAAAAATCCCGCATTTTATAGCAGCGGTGTCAAGAGCTGCTGATCAGTACAGTTCCATTTTAAAAAACAGTTCCCAGAAACCACAGCTGAGGAGTTTTCCGTTATTATACTCTAACTACATAATTCGCCAAATCTTTTTTCCTCTTATTTTAGGGGGGGGGGGAAGAATCCGAATCATGTGAGTCTGCAGTTCAGCAAACATTTTAAATCTGCTGCCAATAAGGTTGCTCCACCAGATACGCAAATAATTATTCACTAGTGACCTCCTTACAACTTTTCGGTTTGCTATTGGTTGTGTTCTCCCCAGAAACACCCTCTTGTTTTTGTTTTTTTCTTTTATTAATGACTTGCTGTGTTTTGCTATCTTTTTTTCTTTTTAACGGAGGAGACGCAGCAGGAAAGCTAGTCTCTTGCCCCACTACCAGAAGGGCTCCAAATAACTGACAAAGACATTACTAGCCCAGCTCTGAGCAGATGTTCACCGTGAACTTTAAAAAGTTGAGAAATTCTCCCCAAGCGGAGCAGGGCAGTTGCTAGTTGGGGGGGGGCGGGTAACCCTCCGCTTCCGCGCGCGCGCACGCACGCACGCGCTCCACTCCCGACTACTGTACTTGTCAAAAACATTTCAAGGGGACCTGCGGGACCGGCGATTGGCTGCGTCCCGCGTCAATCAGTGGCGTTGCCAGGCAACGGGGAAACTGCTCTTCTCCCCGTATACAGGGCAATTGGGAGCTCGCATACCTTCACTGCCGGTCAGATGTCATAAACCTTTTATTGGCCGCACCGCGGCGAGCCTTAAAAACACATCAATAAAAGCCCGCGGTCCCCCAACTTCTTCAGGCCCCAAGGAGGGCTTCAAAGAGGCCCGGGGTGAGGAGGGGAAGGGCCTCGAGAGTCTCGGGAGACGCTCTCTGCCCGTGCCAAGCTTGCACAGTTTGGGGAGGGGGGATCTTTGTTAGGAGCCTGTTTCTCATCGTGGGGTCTCCCTTTGATCGGCCCCTTCGCCCTGGCCCGGAACGGAGGGGATCCTGTCCTCCGCGGACAATACCAACTCTGTTCCTTTAGAGCGTCTTTTCGAAAATCGAGGCACCGGGAAACAGCCCGCACGTCGGGGCAGGAAACTCTTCGGATCGGGTAACTTCCCCGCTCGAGGGCTCTCGTCTCCCCGCCTGGCCAGGCCCCCCACCCCGGGCCCTCCTCCCCAGGAGCTGCGGAGTCCCGGGTCTGCCGGGAGCCGAGAGGTCGCCTCCGGGACTGCCTCGGATAAGTGCCCCCGCCCCGAGTCACCCCAATCCGACTCGAGCGCGGGCAGGAGCGGGGAGCAAACTCACCTGGCCGGAGCGGGGCGCGGGGGCGCAGGGGCGCCGCTGCCCTTCAGCGGGAGCCGACAAACTTTCGCGGACGCCCAGCGGGCATCGCTTGGTGGCCCGGCTAAGGGCGCGCGGGCGCGGCGGGGCGAGCCCGGGGCGGCAGGCGGCGGGGGGCGGCCGCGGGCGCGGGCGGCAGGGGCGCGGGGGTCGCGGCGCGGCATGGGACCTGCGGCGTCCGCCGGGCGCGCCGCGCGTCCTCCCGCCGGCCCCGCCGCTCTCCCCGCCCCGTCCCGCCTCCCGCTCGCCTCCGCCGCGGCGTGTCGGGCCGGGGCGCGCCGAGCGGCGAGAAATTGTTTCCACTGCAAACAAAAAAAGGCGACACATGACCAGGCAGGAGGAGGGGAAGCGCGGGGAGGGAGGGGAGCGGAGGGGAGGGACGGAGCGGAGGGGGCGGAGGGAGCCGGAGAGAGGGAAAACGTGGGCCGGGATGCCGGCGGCCTGGGGCGCGGGGCGCGAACCCGGCGGGGCGGCCCCTGCCCGCGCCCCCAGCGCCATGCTCGGCCCCGCGCCCCGCGCCCGGGCGCTCCCGAGGCGCAGTCAGAGCCGAGACCGGCCTGGGTCGCGTGGACTCGCTTCCTGCGGCCCGGCGGGGCGGGGATGGCCGGCGTGGACCCGGCGACCCGGGGCGGCCGCGACCGTGGGCGGCGGGTCTGGTGCGGCGGGCGGCGCGCGGCCTGTCCTTTGCTGGGGGCTCCGGCCACGCGGGCGAGCGGGCGGGCGCTGCGCCGCTGGCAACGTGTCGCTCGAACGCTCCTACCCCATCCGCATGCCTTACAAGGCTCGAAAGTAAAAATAAAAAGAATTACGATGAGGGCGAGGCTTGCGAGGGGGAGAAGAGATTCCACTTCTCCCCAACTACGGCGTCCTGGCGGGACTCCCGGGGGCTGTCCCCAGCCGTCCTCCAGCGCCCACCTCCGCACTGGGAGAAAAAGCACAAAGACCCCGCAGCCTCCCGCCCAGGTGGCTGCTCCCCTTGTCTGTCTGCCCTGCCGGCGCGTGTCTGCCGGGAGGGAGGGTGGCCATTACAGATTACGAGCAAGAGGCCCGCCCCGAAGGCCAAACCGTGTGGCACACAGTGGGTTGTGCTCAGCGTCCCAGACGGCTTCTAACTCTCCGGTGAAAACAAGCCTCAAGTCCTTCACCCTTAGAGTTCTCAAGAACCCCACCGACAGCTAGCAGGGCCACGCTGCCAGCCACTCGACCACCACTCCAAGTCTTTAGGCACCTCCAAAGATCGGCCACCCGCTGTCACAGCTGCCTTTGGAGACGATGAAAGGGGAGTCCAACCGGACACCCTGGTGGTGACATAAATAAAAGTGTGATTGCACACCACCCCCAGGTAACCGAATCAGCAGGTTCCCCTACGGAAGAGAAGCCCAGGTCGTACTGCCGGCCACCCATGCTCCCCTCCCTCCAACCACCTGAACCAGAGGACAGGCCTGAGCTCTCTGAAAACTGCAGAAAAACCAGCCAGAAGGCCTAGAGTGATCTCCCTCAGAAACCCCTCCAGCTTGTAGGACCTTGTAACCTAGCCAAAGGCAAGAAAAATCCCACAAGGCTTCTGAAATTTTTTAATTTCCCCAAATAAGGAAACCCCATTCAATCTGAGAGTCATCGCCCTTAACAAAGCTCCAAGATGGCGGGTGGTAAGTTTTCAGAAGGGACGCTCACCACAGACATTCTTACTTACCAGTGCTAAGGCAAACCCCACCCACTCGGGAGATGATTCAGAGGTGAAGGCCCGGGGGCAGCCTGAGGTCATCCAGCCCCACCCCTTTAATTACTGAGCCCTGGACTGACCTTCCCCAAGTCATGGAGCAAAAGGTGTGAGGTGAGAGAGACCAACTAGATATCTCAAGTCTCTAGAGCCTGAGATTCTAAAGGTCAGCGCTGGTAGCAAAGCCAGGATGGGAGCTCGGTCTAGGGCAAACACCTCCATCAGCCTATCAGTTGAAGGTGGTGAATCGCTCATCAAAGGAGCCGGGGAACCTTTGTCCAAGCCCTTGCTGCCTTGGAGAGGAAGAAATAGCCCTCTCCCATCCTCCCCTTCCATTGCCAGGTCTCAGCCCTCCCTCTCCCAAGCACACTCACACCCTAGCTAGAAATCTCTACATGAAGTTGAGGTGACAGATATTTCTATCCCTGTCCTTTCCTTCTTCCTCACAGCTCAAAATGAGGGGATGTGAGCACATGGTTATTGCACAAGGACTATGTCAGCCTCAAGACTTTCATGCAGGCTCCTGGCTTCCAGTGTCTGAACCAGCCATCCTAGGTGAACAAAGACTTAAAGACACAGCAAAGCCTTGGATGAGAAGCCCTAAGCAGAGGGTGGATGTGGGGAGGTAAGCTGCCTTTCGGGAGCTCACCTCTCTTTCCCTCTGTGGTTTTTAGTTTCTTCCATTCTCAGAGTTCTTTAACTTCTCTCCCCCCCCCCCCCCCCCGTTACCAGGGCAGCAGGAGATATGAGAACGTAGCAGCCTGTAGAGGAAGTGGTGGAGCAGCCCTGCCTGATGTGGAGAGCAGGGGACATGTGGCTGCCTGGCTGTCAGAAATGGGGGATCTTTCCAGACCTCTGCTGAAAGCTTAGAGGGGCCTCTCCACCTTAGAATTCCACACATCCCTAGCTCTGGGACAGGCTCCCTGACAAAAGGGGGCAGGAGCCAAATTCGCTGAGGAACAGCCACATTCTCAATTCCCTTCCTGAACTTTCAGGAAGTACCCTTGAGCCTTAAACCTTGAGAAGTCTCACAGAAACAAGTGGAACGGTGCAAACCATTGTTTTATAAACCCAGTTCACAGAAGAATCCTATGTGTGCTCTAGAACTCACTGGGCAACACCTGTTTCTGCCTGGGGATGTCACGGGACCATTTCTGCAGCCCCATCTGGGCAGGGGCTGAGAGCACGAAGTATCTGGGAGCGGGAGCCCCCGGGTTCTAGCCTAGTCAGTCCCCAGTCAGTCTGAGACCCCAGGTTCCTCCTCTGTGGAGAGGAGTGCCCCATCCCTCGGTGTTCTGTGCTTTCTTCTCCAGCATACTTCTCTGCCTCTCCCCCATCGCTGGTTATCTGACCAACAGGCTTATTTATGAGTAGTTCCTTACAGCCCGGTGATCCCTCCTGAGGCAGGAACAGCTCGAGGGAGTGAACCAGGGCTGCAGGTGAGAAGGCCTGAGGGACTTCCAAATACAAGGAGGAATCTGAGGCAGGCCTGGCAAGATGGCCTTCTGAACAGGATCCTTCAAACTGACTCCAGTGCAAAAGCTACCCTGAGAGGGAACCTGGGCCAGCCTGGGACAGGCAGCAGAGCTGGGCTGCGTGGAACCAGGGAGTCCTCAGGTCGTTTTCCTCTTCATCCGTCTCTCTCCCCCTGAGACCACCTTGCCTTTCCTACTTCCCTCTACACATCTGTTCCCCTCTCTTCCCTAAAGGCTGGTTTCCTCTGCCCACCTATGACCACACACGGCCGCCAGCGCCAAGTCCAGAAAACTTATGATTTCCAGCACCTACCACCTTCAGACTGCCCCAGCCATCAGTAGCTCAGATTCTCAAGGAGACAGTCTGATGGGCTTGGCCTAATTCAGGTAACTCTTCCCTTCTCCCCATCCCCTCCTACCAGCTGAGGCTGGGGGCATGGTAGAACCATCTGGTACAACAGGACTGGGGAAGAGAAGGGAGATGACTCTGGAAGGAGAATATCTAATAAACATAGGTCCATGTTTGAGCTGTAGAAATGGGGAAGGGGCATTCTAGAACCGAGCATCTCAAATGGGGCTACCCACAAAGCCATACCTAATAGGTCAGGGTCTCCTAGGATGGGTCCCAGGCACATGCATTTTAGGAAAGCACTACAGCACAAACTGCTTTTCCAAGCAGGAGAAATGAAGGGCACGAGTAGGTTTATCCAATATGACTTGACTGTATTAGAAGATGCATTTGTTCATTGAACAGATATTTACTGAGTGCCCGCCAAATAACATGGCACTGTTAGGTGCTAGAGGTGTAGAGTTTTTGTTCCTTAAGGAGCATGTATATTACTGGGTAAGAGTGGAAACATCGTCTCACAAAACTTGAACAGATGCTAAGGTGAGCAGTTGGTGTGCACTAGTCAGAGGGCAAGAGGAACTCGCTGAATATTTTTGAATCCAGGAGTTGCTCTATCAGAAATATGCTTTGAAAAGAAGAATGGCTTGCAACTTGTAGATAAATAAATCCTGGAGCCCTAATACACAGTACGGTAATTAGAGACAACAAAACTGTATTATAAGCATTAAACTTGTTAAGTGACTAGATCTTAATTATTCCCAACACTAGAAGAAGTGATAATTACGTGGCACAATAGTGGTATTAGCTAATGCTACAATGGTGATCATATTTCAGTATAAATGTATCAAATCAATACACTGCACACCTTAAATTTACACAATGTTATATGTCAAATATATTTCAATTTTTTAAAAAAAGAAGAATGGGCTCATGGATCCACCATGAGTTTTGGGAGAGGAAGGAAGGAAATGGAAGGCCCAAAGCAGACAGAACCACTCAGAAAGCACTGCAGTAATCCATACAAAAAGGCATAAAGATTATCTTTTTTAAGTAAGAAAAAAATGTAAAAATATTAAACTAATGTTTCATTTTTAGTGACAGAGTTATGGGGTAATTTTTTTGCCTGCTTCTTTCATACTTGTCTATATTTTCCAAATTGTCTATAACGAGCACCCAACACGTTTATAACGTTCTAATGATAAACGGGGTTCCGTTAGAGCAGTGGTTCTCACACTTGAATATGCATCAGAATGACTTTTAGGGCCTCCGAAAACTCAGCCTACTGGCCCCCACCCCCAGAGTTTCTGATTCAGTAAGTCTGGGCTGGGGCCTGAGAATTCGCATCTCTAACAAGCTCCCAGGTGCTGCTGCAGCTGCTGGTCCAGGGACCACACTTTGGGACCCACTGAATTAGAGAATAGTCAGTGAGACTGGAAAAAATGAATGCACGAGAGGCTTCAAAAGAAGAACCAAGAGGCTCTATTAAATGATTGAATATGAGAAGGAAAGGAGAGATTATGGTCAAAGATAACTCCTTAATCGTGAGTTGACTGTCTCTTTGAGATAACATGTGAGAATTCCACCTGTAATACTAAAATAGTTCCTCACTTCCTTCCCCCCTGTGCAGAAGGAAGAGGACCCAGGACCACAGCCGGTACACCCTCCATCTCTTTGTGAGTTTCAAGGTTTGGTCAAGCATCCTTCGGCTTTCCAGTCATCCCCCTTGGGCTTTTCCTCTTGTGCGTTCCTGGTGTTCACAGGACAGGTTCTGAAGGGTGGAGCCTGGGAAAGGGTTTATTAGAATTTCTCCGGCAGGAACTAGAGCCAGGAGGCTTACTTGAAGAGGGAAGGAGGGCTGTGAAGCGAGGGTAAGTACAGCTGAACTGGTGGAGGGCAGTTCATTAGCTCAGGTGCCCCACCTAAACCCACGTTGCCTGCTGGAGGCAAAATGGAAAATATAGAACCTGTCAACTCCTCTTTGAGCACAAACACAAGTGAGCGCTGATGATCCAGAATCCAGATTTAGTCAATTCATTTAGTCAACAGACATTTATTAAGCATCTAGCTACACTCTGCCCAGTACTGTGTGGAGGGCACTGGGAAGGAACCAGGAGAAATAAAACATGTGGCACTCGCCCTCAGGGATGGTGGAGACTTAGCATTTATGAAGCAACCACAGATACACACACACACAGAGCCCAGTGTCAAGACCAGAGGTGCTGTAGCTTCATGGCCAGTGCAAGAACCTGGGGCCAGGTTCTAACTCTCACTTCACCGAGCTGGGTAACCTTAATCAGGGTACTTCTTTCTCTCTAGCTACTTTCTTCCTCTTAAAAAGAGGAGAAAGAAGAATATAAGCAAGACCCACTTCATAGGGTTGTGATGAAGATTAAATGAATGAATATTTGTAGAACACATATAACAGTGCCCTGGCACTTAGTGCTATGTTTGTTAAGTAAATAAATCAAAAGGAAAATATTGACATATTTGACTGCATAACAACTTAAAATGTGTGTGTAGGACCAAAGGTCATAAGTCAAGTTCAAAGACAAAAACATGAGGAATTATTTGGCATACATATGCAAAAGGGTTGTTATTTTAAATGTATAACTCTTGACAACTCAAGGAGAAAATTATCACCCTAGTGAGAAAGGGGGCATATGCACAAAAGGAGAAACAAAACAATGGCAATCTACCTGTGAAAAGATGCTCAGACTCACTACAAAATCACAGAAATGCCAATTCAAGCAATTGTGATTATCTCATTTCATCTATCAGATTGGCACAGACTTGAAAAGAATAACCACACCAATGCTGGTGTGGGTGTCAGAGGAACTTGACTTGGTACAACTATTTAAGAGGTCCGGTGAATTGAATTAAAACTTAAGGGCAAATGGCCACGGTCTCTAAATGTCCAGCTTCTAGGAATCTATCCTAAGGAGATGCCTTAACAAGACAGTAAACTTCCCCTCCAGACTGCCTGACCCCATGAGAGCATAAGCTCCATGAAACCAGGATTCACGCATGTTTTATTCAGCCCTGTACACGAGCAGTTACCCCAGTGTCCGACGGGCACAGAAGACAATCAGTGTATTGAGTGAATGCACTGAAATATGCGACAATGTTTTCAGGACAGTGTTTGTTGAGACATTGTTCAAAATCGTGGGAACTTGGAGATTGCCAGAATAATAGGCTAGAGGCATGTTGTTAAACTATATGGGCCACAGTCACCCATGTTCCCTTCTATCTGCATTTTCCAGTCATTTTAAGTGAAGCTTTCCCTTTTCTGAATCACTTTCACATTCTCATATACTTGTATGTGTGAAACAATTTGCAAACATTTCAAAAAGTAAGAGTCTGGGGGAAGATGGATATGTTGGCAAAGCTTTTCACCAAACTGCAGCATTCTGTGATCTTTTCAATCAGAAGGGATAAAATGATCCCCTTCTGCAAAGGCTGGTGCTCCAAGCAAACAAGAGAATTGCTGAGTGTAACAAACGTTGCACCCTGCGTAGCGGGGTCTATTCTATTGTCTGCTTGTGGGAAAGCTTTCAGTTTACTAGTTTTGAGTATCAAACATTTTCTTCAAACTCTTATGTAGGTTCAAAGATGAGGGAAAATACTCTTGAATTAAGAATTTGTGAGGGAGGAGGAACATTTACTCTCTGTTTCCAGATGAATCTTCTGTAACAACTTATGCTTCTAAGAGACCAAAGGTGGTTACATCTTTTTTTTTTTTTTTCCAGATCTGATAGAAAATCTGTGCCCAGCTGAGGCACTCTTCCTGGGCAGAACTACTGCTTCCCCTGCCCTGCCAGGGATCCTCCCTGCAGTCAGAAGTTTGTCCTAAAAGAGGCTGCCCCTCTGAGCTCTTGGATTCCATTTACCTACAGTCAGTTCTCATTCCTTGTGGGAGTTGCGTTCTATGAAGTCTCCATAAATACTGAACTAGCAATGCTGAACCACCGCTCCCAGGGGAAGTATCAGGTTAGGTTCCTGCAAGCCACTGGTCACAGCATTTTCATGATCAATTCATCGATCAACTCATCTGATCAATTCGTTACCTCATTTTCTCTGTTTCCACTTAAAGATACCTTATTTAATATATTTTGTTAATTCGTTAACATTGAGCTCATGGCCGACAGCACTGTGACACATGTCTGAAGGAAGCTTATCAAACACAAGAAAGCTGGTCTTTTCTCCGCACACAATCAGTTTCTGGCACGTAGGAACACAAGACAGTGCTTCAGCACTGTGACTGGGTGCCATTTTAAACAGCAAAATCACCAACCAAAAGTACCCCCACAAACGTGACACTAAACAGACAGCAAAAAGGGCACTTGTTTACAGTGTGAGGGCTGAAACAGGCAAAGAGACACTTTGTTCCGTCTCAGCTGGGAATGTGTGTGGGGTGACTCAAATTTGCTGCTACTCTGTGCATGTCCACGAATGACCACGAGGTCCCCACAGTTATTGATTTTGTGATTCCAAATAAATGCTACAAGTAGGAGAATCTGCAAATATGAAACCCATGATTAGTGAAGGTCAGTTGTATGTAACAGTCATCTACATAGCAGCATATTCAGCGCCAGTGAGGGTTCCAGGGCTTTGCAAATACTCACTCTTTCAGCCTCACATTAACCGTGTGAGATAGGTACTATTAGTATGCCCATCTTATAAACCTAAGGCACAGAGAGGTTTAGCCACCTGCCCAAGGTCACACAGCTTGTAAGTGATAGGGCTGGGATTTGAACCCACAGAGTCTGGCTCCAGAGTTTGGAGCCATGTTCCAGGTAAGAACCAAGGGAAGCTTCGGATCAATCCAGAGCATTTGGTTTCATCTTAAAGAACCTCTTAGGGGTCAAGGATGTGAAGAGAGGAAGAATTATGACCAAGAGATGGAAGGGAAAAGGGACTTGGAGTAAAAAGGGACTACTTGCCGAAACAGCAGAAACAATCACCATCAGCAAAGTTCAGCTTCCATGTCATAATCAATATGGTATGGTATACCTTTGTCATCAGAAATAAATCAGCTAGCTACTGAGTGTCAAACAGATCGTACGTGCCTTGAGAGGCAAGCACCCTTCTTCTGCTTCTCCGCTCAGAGCCTGTGGCGTACTGGAAATCAAAAATATCAATCACTTAGCGGGGGTGGGGGTGAATGCTCCTTTTTTATCCCTCTTTCAAAATGGTATCTAATAACTATAGAAATTAATGAAAGAAAAGTAGCATCCTCAACCTCTTCCTCCTCCAGAGTTTTTAAGAGCATTTATTGTTTTCCTCTCTTCAGCAAGTACACAGAGTACCAGTCTCATGGGCTTCGGTGACTGTGTCTGCCAAAGTCTTCACCATGCCAAGAAATAACTTCTCTCATTTTACTTTTTCAGAGGGACGTGAAAGAAAACAATCAATTCTTCTCCCTCACATCGTCTTTTTAAAACAAAGTCAGAGCTCTGCATTCGATGAACTTTCTGGGAAATGTGACATAGACTAAAAATATTACCAACATGTTTCCCCACCGTACAAAGTTCTTTTTCGGAGATTAGCAACTTGCCCAATTTATTACGACAGCCAAACCTGATGTCTCTTCTCCCCTACTGGGCAGTGCAACTCACCAGCACTTTCTGTTTTGAAACCCCTGCGCCTTCCAAAAATGGCATCTCTTGCACCTTAGTATTGTGATTCAGAGGCAAGCAAAACGTGCCCATAAACTGTGAGGCATGAGTACATGTGAGGGATCCTTCTCAGAAGGGGTGGGGGCTGGGAAGGAAGTGGCCAAAGGGATGGCTGTCTCTTTGTGGGTGTGATCAACAGCACCCCATTTCTCTGTACTCAAATACACATGACTCTGACTGGCTCCAAAGAGCTGGCCCCTAAACAACCAGGCGTCCTTTTTAAGTTGGCATTTCTTCTGGAGAGGAATACTGAGCATCTTTCCTCCCATGCCTCACACAGTGCTGGGCCAGCTGTCTAACAATATGGAACCCGGAAGGGGGTGCTGCCCACGTTGGTGATGGCAGCCATCAATGCCTGTTGCTCACAGCTAACGTCAAAGAGACCTCAGCACAGGGGTCCCCGTGGTTGGCTAAGACTCCCCCTGGGCAAGCATCCATGCACCAGAAGTGCAGCGGAGGCCACCCGAGGGCCAAAGTGGGCGTGCCACAGAGCCCTGGCCTTCCGGATGGAGTCTACTCCCAGCGAGTGGACGTCAGAGCTCTCCGGAGTCTGCCCAGGCCAGGTTCAAAGGGAGGGATGAACATCATGATATCCGTTCCAAAGAAACCCCACCTACTATTGGTGCGCCCATGCTTCCCTACCTCCCAACCTCGCGGGCAAGTCTCCAAGGGCATGGTGAGGAGGCAGCTACAACCGTCTGCTTTTGCTTAATGATCTAGACAGGGAAGACGCAGAGATGGCCATTCTCAGTAACACTGGGACCCTTCAGTTGGCTGGGCTCCTGAAAGGTCATCTTGTCGACCCCTTTGTTGGAAAATCGTGCTTCTCTTTGGTCCTGGAAGTCTGGCCTGGCAGATTTGCCGGAGTAAGTTTCTCATCCACTTGCACACCCACACCAGGTTGATGTTCCGGACTATATGCAGACCTACTCCGACACAACCCGTCTTCCTCCAAGCTCCAGGGCCATCCCCTGCCACCCCGTGCGCGAGCCGCTCAGCCGCCCACAAGGACCCCCTAGCTTGCTGCTGTGGAAGGACAAGCCAAGCACAAAAGGGACAATACACAGCAGTTGCTAGGGAAAAAAGCTCACTCCATCCACTTCATTCTCTCTGGCAGACACAGCTGAAAGATTTTTTTTTTAAGCCCCGAAAAACTCATTTAAACTGGGGGTGCAAAAGGCATCTGAAATGTGAGAGTCCCTGGGCCGGCACAGGGGTAGAAGGGGAAGGTTTCAATGAAACACAAAAGCAACGCAGACCTGAACAGGGAGCAGGCTGCCCGAAAACAAGGCAGCCAACTGCCAAACTGTCATTTTGCTCGGCGGCTGAACAGAAGGCTCGAGTAATGACAACCACAAAACTCATTTAAAGTCTGAAAAGGTGACTAATGAGCTCATTCATGCTGCCTATAAATTATTCACTACAACACTGATCCCACTCAAGACAAACAGTAAAGTAAACTTTAAACACAGACACCGCCGGCCTCCAAAGCAGAACGAGTTATGTCTGTAAAACTTCTTACAATGAAGGGGATACTTGTCTCTCCCTCCGTCTATTGTCACATTCATTCTTCTGTTTACTTTTTTTTTTAGCTGCCTTTAATCAAGTTTAAGCAGACACAGCTGTTACACATTTATTTCTCTGTTGAGTTTTTTCCATTAGTTATTACGAGCAATCATGATGCTCTAAAAATAGCAGCAAATTATATTCTCTCAAAATTGAAGGCTGACCTTAAAATGAAGCCCAGGTCTTCGGAAAGAATATTCATATGCACATGTTGGGTGAGTGACAGCGCAGCACAAAGGCAAAACAAAAGTACATTTTCCACTCTTTGAGAGGTTTACAATTCGCTTCCAAATTTCCTCAGGTTCTAGTGGAAACGGGTTGCTTTAAAACCTTACAGGATGGAACCTGCTTCCAATGGTCATGTTTTCGTTGAGATTTTCATGAAAACACACCATCTTAACAGCATAAAAGGGGAAATGTCTTATGTCACTTTTCAGCCCAGATCACCGCAGCAGCAGGTTTGTTGGAAACCCACCACATCTCTGCAGACTGCTTTCAGTTTCCTGTTTAATATTAAATAAAGAATTTTAGCTCTTCTGTTTTTCACAAACTGTGCTATTTGCAACTACTGTCACCACAAAAAGCACTATGACTGTGGAGAAGTAGTCCTACTTTTTTCAGACCTTTTTTAAATCTTAGAATCTATTCCAAAGACGTAGTAAGAGTTAAAGTGTTTTAAATCTGTCTAATAGATTAAAAAAAAAAAAAGTCCCCAAATAAGTACTTACATTAGTTCTTGGTCAGATCGCTGAACATTATGTATTTTTTAAGCTGCTTTGAATACTTTGAAAAGGAGCCACAGAAAAGCCACAGAAAACACTCATATTCAAATACCGCCAGATGGAGGTTCTGACTAACCAAAAGCGAAAGCAGAAAGGTCTGAAGCCGAGTGGTGCCCTGCACATGCCTCGAGATTCAGGGGAGAAAATGAATGATTGCCTGGTCTTGGATGGGGGGGTTTCTTGCCTAATGCAGGAGAGGAAATGCATGGAAGAAAAATTCAGACCCGGGCTTTTGCTTCCACCTGAGACAGGGCCAAACTCTGTCTCCATTTAAGGAAAATCTTTCCCATTGTTTTCAGTTTCTTGCACAAGAACTAAAGACTTGTCCAGCCATTTCTGCTACATTCTGAAATGCAAAGCAATTTTTCTTTTAAGTAGAGGAAGAGGAGTCCTGCAATATTGATAGCAAAGTCCTTTGCCACCTACCGACAGCAATCTGGTTGGTCTTCACGTGTTTTGCATGTTTTTTTCTCCACGTTTCTGTATCTAGTAAGAAGGCTCTCTTTCGGCCCTCTGTGCAAAAGGAGTTCTTGCAGATTTGCTGCTGTTGTTTTTCTGATAAAACAACATGTAAGAACCCAAGTCCAAGCAAAGAAATGGAGAGGTTTAAAATGGCATCCCGCTGCAGTCTCAGCTTCTCCACAACTCTCCACTAACTAGATTCCTGTCACCTCTCTGTGGCAGGGTGGGGACAAAATACTGCTTTGAAGCCAAGCCACAAGGGGTCCTTCGTTTGTAACTTGTCTGACAAGAGCCCGCCTCTCCCTTTATTGGTGGGAAACCCAGCTTGTCCAAAGGCCATCCTGACATGACCTTACTCCTAACTGTCCTGGGAGGACCAAGGGTAATGTCAGCTTTGCTTGAGGATGTTCAAGGCACCAAACAACAAAAGCCAAAACAATGAGCCCCAACTACCCAGGGACTGCAGTCCAAGGAATCACACAACATACAGAACAAAAGCTCTCTTAACGCCTCCTGCGGGCCAGGCTCCGTGCCAAAGCTTTACCTACACCCTTTACTGTATCCTTCTGTTGTCCTTACCAGGTGGGGGCTGTCACCCTCCTTTCCAGATGAGGATGCCGAGGCTTAAAGGAGTTATGTCATCAGCCAGTGTCAACAACTGGCGCTAAGAGACGAGATGAAAAGTTAAGACCCCAAGTCTCCTTGGCCCGCAGGAGCCCGTCCTCTGAACACTGCGCCCCCCTGTCCATTCACACCATCCAGTATCTAATCTCCAAGATCACAGACTATAACTTGCTGCTTGCAGTCTGCCTCCGGGGCTTCTTTGTCAGAGGCTTTTGGGTTTCTTTGATTTGGTTTTTGCAGAGCATTTTTCAAATGGACCACTAAACGTAGACAACCTTTCTACTTCCGCAGGCTTAGCTCCTGATACTCAACACGGAAGTGGACGTCATCTCATGAACGGACAAACATATCTACAAAATGCTGAAAGATCCAGGGCAGTGGGCACACGCTAGCACTGTGCTCCTGTCTAAATCATAAAACACAATGATTTGGGGGGAAAAAACTCATCACAGTTGACAACTGCAGAGGCTCGGCCTGAAACTCCATGTCTGCCCCCGCCTCCCACCTGGATGGACCCTCTGAAGGAACAACAGCTATGAAGGTGCCCAGTAGGCCACTCAGAGAACAGTCTGCTCTTTCTCCAGTCCTCACCGTCCTCTCCCTCAATCCAACAAATGACCTTTTTTCAATATCCTACAACCTCGGGGATACAGATCTGATCGTTTCACTTCAAGCTACTGATGCCAAGGCACGGACATCTGACTAGAAACCATTTTGAACCATTTCTCTTTCCCTTTGCACACAAGGCTAGGTGGTAATTGCCTGCTAGTTTAGAAATACCACTGACAACCACACCAGAACTATGTTCCAAAAGCTGTATTACAGAGAATTAGATCAAAGCACAGATCAACTTTTGCCAACTCTATAAATACATTCAAAAGTTAGCCAGCCACAATAAAAATACGCGGACTGTGCTACCAGTCAGGTTACCCTTTCCCTGTATATCCTGGATGGGGAGGAAATACTCCCCTACTAAGGCAGCCCAAGGCCCCGCAGTCCCCGGGGTCTTCACACAGCCCCGGACAGTGGAGACGGAGAGGATGCACGCTCCTAGAGCTGAACGCCATCTCCAGCAGCCCGCCGTCTTCCCATCCGTGGCACCCCCAGACAGCTCTTAGTGCCCCCAGGACCACCCCCAGATGCTTCCTGGAAAGCTCTCCTGGTGCCACGACTCGAGTCTCGGCTGCAGACCAGCCAAAGGCTCTGTAAAAAGTGGATGAAGGAGAAAGCTGAGGGCTGTGGTTTCATTCTTGAGAAACCCTCAACTCTCCACAGGGATCTGATTCTGCTGCCTGTTAGAGCCACTCTCTGGCTTCTGCCAATACCAGCTCCCTCTGAATCCAAATTAAGTCTCTCTCGGCTTCTTTGTGATACCAGTATCCCAGCAGAGCCTCCAATGGTTACGGTAAGAAAAATAAGCCATGCCTGGACCTTCCCGGATCTTCTGTGAATGAACAACCCAGTTACGTTTGCCATGCATAACTCATGCTTCACAAAGCCAGAGCAGGCTTTACCCGCCGTTTTGGGGGGCTCCTCCCTCACATCCTCCACTGCTCATTTCTCTAGATCAAAATCTACAACTCAGGGGTAGGAAGCAAGTTACTAAGGCTGACTGTCCTGACGTATCCTTTACCATAAACAGAGCTATTTGTTTACTAATTACACGCTTAGCTTTACAGCATTGACCAGCAAAGGTTTGTTTATTCATTACAAAAACCAATTAATGTGAAAAGAAAAGAAAATTGTCAAGGTTACCCATAGGAAATGCTTCACTCATGGATTCCGACAAGCCCCTAATTTAATGAGGCAGCTGAGGCCCAAAGAAGTGAAATGACTTCGGGCTACGGGTCAGAACACATACCGCAGTTTTCCCTCCGGTGTCTCCTCTCCCCTCCCAACAGCACCCCAAATTTCCCAGCCTGGTGGTTTGGGTGGGACTGCCCCCATCATCAGTTCCAGGGGCCTGGATGGTGCTGAAGAGTTGACCAGTCCAGCTAGGACTCAGTGCACGAGCCAACTCATTCCCTCTGTTTTCTGGACACTGAGCTGGATTTTCTGTCCTCTGCAACCCAAAGCATCCCAACGCAGAGTTAGTGGCACATCCAACTTCCTGACTCCTTGTCCACGGATGTTTCCGCCTTGAACATTGCAAAATAGAGGAAATTACATTTTGACAAATTCAGTGACTGGACTTGATGGGACTAAAAATATCTGGAGAAGAAAATGAAGTTAAACATTACCATTGAGCACTTTAAAAGTATGGCTTCATGTATAAACGTGGCCATATTAATATAGAGCATTGTTGATGGAAGGAGTATTCATGAGTGGAGATTAACTGTAGAGATTTCATGGATAGAGGCGAAGCCATCTCTGTCTAGAACTTGAGACAAACCATGACTCCCACTCAGGTCTCAGATTTGACCTGAAGCTGGGAGCATTCCAGCCACCCAGAAGGACAGTATCTCAGCTTTATATCCCCAAGTGTCCAGCTGCAGAGCTGGTGCTGATAGACAGGTAATGATGGTCACAGTGGCTACGTAGTTGCTACATGAAGACACTGAGCTGTGTATCACCTGCTTTATGTCATCAAATGCTCCCAACGATCAGTGTGAGGTAGGCTGATCAAAGCAGACAGCCAAGAAATGATACTGAGTGAATGACTGTTGCACAAATTTAACTAAATTAAGATTCTATTTAGTGCCAATGAGAATTCAGTCTTTAGTAAATCTAAAACTTTAAAATTAAAAAGATGAGTGTCAATAAATGCAATAAAATATGATCTAGCATTTAAAATATGATCTAGGTAATGCTTATTGAGTACTCACAGGAGAATTTCCCATGAAGCGCTGACGCTTAAACCCCAGCACCCCTCACTCACACAGGCCCCTTCCATGGCCCCAGGAAGGACCGCAGAAACATGTCGAATGAGTGTCTTTGGTGTTTAAGATTAGACGCTGCACAAAAAAAACCTTTAACGCCCTGAAACTTTATAGCTCATATATCAAAAGAAACTTGAAAGCAGTTTCCCCAAATTTGACAGTAATCCTAAAAATTGACATGACATTGCCAATAGCCAATTGTGAAGGTAAAATGGTTTTTTTAGCTATCAATAATTTAAAATAATAACAAATCCCAACCAACCATGCTAGAGGAATGGGTGACTTATCTTGCTATTCTCTGGAGAGAAAATGCCATTCCAAAATCATTGTCATATGAAGAACTGATCAAAGAGTGTACAGCCCAAAAAATGAAGGAACAAAAGTAACACAGACATACTTAAACAGCTGATTGACAATAATACTATGTGATTGTATTTCGACTGTGTGACATTTGGGAAGTCAGCTTTTTAATAAGAAACTTCTTTGTGTTTTCTTTCATCATCTGAAATAAATTCTTTCTCTTATACCTGGTTTTTTTAAAAAAATAATTAATTAATTAATTAATGGAGCTACTGGGAATTGAACCCAGGACATCGTGCATGATAAGCATGTGGTCTACCACAGAGCTGTACTTACCCCCACCCCTGGTTTCATATTTGCAACTTTATACTCTTTTCTCAAAGTTCCCTCCTACCCAAATGGGATGGACTTCAGGCCATACACAGCCCGCATCCACCCCACGTGGATGTGGCACATGTCAGGCTCATAGCATTTCATGGACTCTCTCCTCTTGGCCAACAGCTCTCTGAGGCAGGTACTATTATCCTCATTTTACAGATGAGGGGTCTGTGCTCCAAGCAGGTTGAAATGACCTGCCTAAGGTTACTCGGCTAAGAGGTGGCGGAGCTGAGCGTTAACCCAGCAGTCTGATCCGATGGGCCCCGAGCCAGGGCGCCATCCTGCCTCACCAGCTCTGCTTCTCGGCCTGCCCACCCACCCCCACAAGGCAAGAAAGGAAGGGGCCACCCCTCCTCTGATGGAGGTGTACCTTCCTGGCCTCTGGCTGCTGCAGCAGCTTCCTGGGAGGGCTTGAGGAGAAGGGAGCATCTCACACCCACGGAGCAGAGAGAGCCCTGTTTCAGTTCACTGCAGAGCTGAGCGTTCAACCTTTGTCCATGGGCAACAGTGGGTCCCTGCAGTGGGTCACCTTTAGCCCCAGCCTCTTGGTCAGAGACCAGCCCTTTCCTTTGATGTTATTTATGGTTCGCGTGGTACTGATGAAGCTGCAGCAAGACAGATACGGGGAGAGTGGGTCCAGGTGTCCGAGCCTGGGTGAAGGCTGAATCTGACGGATGACCACTTTAGGGAGGAGCGCACCGGGAGAGGACTGGACCCTGGTCCGACTGCAGAGAAGACAGCCTTGAATGACGTGTGAGAGCCTGGCCGAAGCTCCAGCTCTTCTTGCTCCCAAATCAGGCCCCCTGCCCAGGGTCTCACCCCTGCCTGGGCCATCCCTCCCCTCTCAGTGCGGAACAGCAACTGCATCCTCCAGTTCCTCCTCTGAGGCCTCTTCCCCAACCACCTGAACCCTCTGCAAACCGTCCTCCCTGCACACAGAACTGGACCTGCTATTTCTGGGTTCCACTCTTTTTATGTTAAAAACGACGAGAATGCAAGGTGATATGTGACTGACCTTCTCAGAGAAGTACGTAGTGGAGCCCAGGGACCCTGTGGAAGGAGGCTAGGCCATTGACTTTGCCATTAACTCAGTGTCACTGGTTGTTTCCAGTGCTCTGAGTCACCCTCAGGGTCTCCACTCAGTCCTACACCCCCCACCAGCTTGAGCAAAAAAGACTGTCCTGCTAGATGGGTGTACAGGTATACAAAGTCCCAGAGAGAGAGACCTCCCAGTTCCCAGCCTGCTGGATGGGCTGTGTCAGCATATCTAAAGAACTCAGTGTCCTCCTGAGTGGGAGGGAGGAGTGGACGTAGGGGTGGGGGGTCAGGGAACTGAAAGCCCTTACAGATTCTACAAAGGTGAGACCTTTTTCTAAGACCGGCCCAGTGCACGGGCAGCATTAACCTTGGCCTTGAGGCTGGGATCTTAGCAACAGTGGCATCCAGTTACACGGGGGGCTGTGAGCAATTGATTTTTCCAGTGGCACCCATTCAAATCATTCAGATCATCCAGCCCTGCCCTTCCCAATTTGCAAGCTCCCCTAACCCCTTCTAGGCAGGGGTATTTCTCGCTGTAAATGAATACACAGGCTTTCTGATTTGTCACACCTGTCCTGTGAGCTTTGCTAACTGGTACGCCCTTGGGAAACAGGCCTGCTGCTCTGGGCTGAGGTTGGTCTGTGGAGGTGACGTCACAGAGCAGGAGCGCTCCTTCACCTCACCCAGCGCTGCTGTAACGACCCACAATCATTACGTGCAAGCAAGCCAGGAAGACAAGAGTCCAACCCAGCAGACAGTAAGCGTTAGAAATCTTTGCCAAGTAAGGGATGGAATGGGGGACTGAAGGATCTGTTCTAGAAAGCACTAGATCCATTAGAAAGGAATACACTCATACTTTTGACGGCCACGGCATCCGTTTAAAAGGCGAGAGGCGGGATGGCAGGATGGGCACAGGCCATGCAGCCCTTGCCAAACTTGAGGGCATGGCCAAGTCATCTGATTTCTTGGTGCCTTAATGCTCTCACCTGTAAAATGGGACTATAACACCACCTCCCTCCTCGGGCTGCTAGGAAGAACAAGTAAGTGGGCATTTGTAAAGTACCTACAGGAAGGCACAGGGTAAATGCTCCACAACTGTTTATCATCATTATGTAAAATATAAAGAGAATTATAATAGAACAAGAGTTAAGAGCCAAGTTAAGAATTATTTGCTCATTATTTACATTAGCTTTGCCTAATACCAGTACATTTTTTCTCAAGCAGAACGATTAAACCTTTTCTTCTTTTCTTCCTTTATAGTTTAAGCTATCAAGAAACCACTGAGATGCTTTCCTGGAATTAATTAGGATTTCCCAATATTTTCTGCAACTCTCCAAAGACTGCTGAAAAATTCTTCTATTCTTAGTCCCGGATCCTTGGCTGTCTCTGCTGAAAGACAGACAAACAGCACTTCCTCTCAGATCAGCAGAACTGAAATAACCTTGCCCTAACCTTAATGACTAAACTGTCCAATTTCCAGCCTGGTGTGGAGGGCACTGCCCTTGCAGAATGCACATTCCTAGGCGGGAGTCTCAGGGGTAAGGCGAACACATGGGCAGCTAATTTTTAAGCCATTTTTTTTTTCAAACCCACCTGTTCCATCAGCTATGTCTAGTCACACTTCCCTACGAGGCACCAACACCTGGCTGCAGAGGGATCACATCCTTCCCAGCCCTCTGCCACCAATAAAAAACTGCTTGTTGCTGTGGATGATGATGTGAACAGGGCACTCATTGCCACCCATTTGTCATCATTTTGCCTTTTCTTGGGGCCCACATTTGGATGTAAGAAATGGGACAGCCCATGGATTGTAGGTGCCGACACTGGGCAGAATGGAACATTCTGGCTGTGCAGGCAGACGATGCAATGATAACCCTCCTTAGCAGAGGACACCCCCAAAGCTGGTTAGTTCAAGGATTCCTGTGCCCAAATTCTCCAGAGTCTCCCCCATGTGGCTGCCTTGAGACCAACGCCCATAATCATGGGATGCCTGGCCGTCTTCCGCTTGTTCGGTACACAGTCTATTACTTGAACATACACTTCCCAGTTTTTTTCCTGACCAGCCCATCTCCCCAGCCATGGATGTGAATTACACATCAGCCTGCAGACAACTTCAGAGCCCGCTCAGTGTTCAAACTGAAAATTTCTCATGACTAACAACAGAGAGGAAGGGACCTTCTATAGCAAATTACAGCCTGCCGGCCAATCCAGTCTGCTGCCTGTTTTAGTAAATAAAATGTTACTGGAACAAAGCCCCAGCCATTTGTTTCTGTATCACCTACGGCTGCTTTCCTGCTGCAGGGGCAGAGTGGAGTGGTCGCAACAGAAATTGTAGAGTCTGCAAAGCCTACAATATTTACTATCTTGCCCTTTAGAGAAAAGAAGAGAAGATGACAAAAGCCACCAGGACATTGACAGCAGTTCCTGATGGCCAGTGACTCACGGTTGAAATGGAACAGTGGCCGAGTGACTTGGCGAAAGGAAACTTGAGTTCAAGTGCTGTTTCTCTCAAAGGCTCAGCTTTGAGAGGTCATGCAAGTATTTTCACCTCCCTGCTTCCATTTCATTCATAAAATAGGATTAGTCATGGGTGGCAAATGCATGACAAATAATTAGCTAAAAACCCAACATGTGCATTTTGAATGCACAACAGGAGGAACTGGCTGTTTTCTGCATATAACTTAGAGGTGGCTCCTCCCTACTCGCCATTCCTCTGCATCCATGGAGTCGACCAACCATATGTGAAATAAAATTCGTATTTTCTGGCAAGACGAAAAAAAAGTTAAACATAAAAATTCTTCCCTGCCCTTTGGCCTCCCCCCCCCCCACTGTGCACTGTGTATCGGCCACACCTCCCCCATCGGCAGGGATACCTGCTCAACAATAAGGAGCAACATTCTCCAAGCATCAACAAGGCAACTCCTTAAAAGATAACATTCCTTCTGGATCTTGTAAGAGGTCACATGACCCACCAGGATGACACTTAGGTCTGGATTATGTAAACTGTCAATAATACATCATTTGATGGACAGCCCTCTGGCTCAAAAAACTTATAAAACTGTGCCTTGATTTCTAACCGGCGGAGCAGTTCTCAAGAGTTTTCTGAGATGTTCCTCCTCCCGGGTTACAATCCTCAAATTTTGTTCAAATAAAATTTTTCCATTTCTTTCTTAGATCAGCTGATTAATTTTTTGTTGGCACACAGATCATAGAGTGCTGTGGTATCCACTACTGAAAGCAATCTGCGTGTTAAGTGGCCCCGCGTAGTTCAAATTCATGTTGTTCAAAGGTCACTTGTAGAAGCTATCACATTGGAACATTCTTGTGATGGGGAGAAGAAAGTTAGATTTTCCCCCCTGTGTGTCCCTGTTATCTCCTATGGGTCTCATAATCTTTTAACACCTACTGAATAGGCAAAGCTAGAACCCAGCAAGGAAAGTATTTCAAGGAAAAAAGTCAACAACGAAGGTCAGGTCTGGGTGTAAGTTATCTCCCTTTTGGGAGGTATAGGTGTATAGAAGGTGCAATGGCTGGCCTTGCTTTCACATCACAAGCAGGAGAAAAGGTTATTATTGTGGCCATAAGGGTGGTTATTTCTCTCTCTCTTTCTTTCACTCAGACCCCAGTTGCCTCATTTACAGCCCCCTAGAAAAGGCAGAGCAGAGTAGCTTCCTCTGCGTCAAGTTTCACTAGAAATAAGCCTCTGCATCCCCTGGTCCCCAGTGTTCTGCCACCTCATGGATTACTATATCCCACACACACACACACACACACATTCCCTTGACTTTAGACATCAGTTTTTATGGTTATAGTAGAGCTTGCTTCTTGGAGTGGGAGGCAGTACAGAGCAGAGGTTAAAAATGTTGCATCAGAGCCAATGGACTGGGGTTTGAATCCCAGCATCTTCTACCGGAGTGACCTGCCCGGGTTACCTGCCTTCTGAGCTCAAGGTCCCCCACCTGTAAAATGCGGGTGGTGAGTCCCTACTGCAGGGTGTATCATGAGCCTCAATTCGGACTGTGTCTGCAAAATGCTTTTTACATCGTAACTGGCACTGGGCAAGGTTCTATCAATGGAAGCTGCCGCCCTTGTTTTCTTGGGGTGCAGTGACATCTGGCTGAGTTAATACAAGTCAACTGCAGTTTGTTTTTATTCACCGAGTGAGAAGCACTTCCTTAATTTAATTATCACATGGCTGATACAGAAACTCTTCTCCCCATTTGAGTACGGCACCAGACTCCTAGAGGACCAGAGCCCCGAGACCAACAGTGCCCCAGCATGGAGGCTTCAGCTGTCTGGCTGCTGTCCCGCCTCCCGGGAGAGCCCTGGGCCCGCCAGCCCTGCAGCCAAATCCCCTAGTGTCCTCAGAAGAGACACAGCATGAGATCAACACACCCTGAGCTGGAGGCCTGACAGGCCACTCCCTGAACCATTCAGAGGACTTTCAGGAGGGTTCTCAGTTGAGGGGGGAGGGTGTAGCTCAGCAGTGGTAGAAGGCATGCTTAGCAGGCACAAGGTCCTGGGTTCAATCCCCAGTACCTCCAATAAAAACGAACAAACAAAACCTGAAATTAAAAAAAAAAAAAAAAGAGTTGGGTCGAGAACCCAGGTCCGCTCACTTCTTTTCCTCTCTCTCCTCAAAGCCACACTTAAAAAGTCATAATGGTCACTGTGAAAAACTTGGAAACTAGAGAAAAATTAAAAGGGAGGAAAACCACGTATAGGACCTCATTGTCCACACACAGGCTTCCGCGCCTCTGTGGATTCAGACTGTCTTCCAGGGTGTTTCTATTCACGCAACGAAAATGAGACCCTGCTGTACGTACACTTTGTACCCTCCCTTTTCCCAGGTCGCAATGTATGAAGTGTCTCTAGTACAGAAGTTTGAGTTTCGGGTGGGCTGGGACCACATCAGCCTTGACATCGTGCCTTCTGTGCGCCTGGCACACAGTCAGCCCTCAGTGGGTGGTTGTGGAGTGAGTACCTGTGTGACATTGTGTGCGAGAACCAACGTCTGAGCCACCTTGTTCTGTTGGACACTTAGGTTACCTGCTACCGTGAACCAGGCCAGAGGAACAGCCTTATTCAGACATCACATACAAAGCTCTACGTCCTGACGGTGAATTCCTAAAAGCGTAGACGCAGGGTCAGAGTATTCATAGGGTAAGGCCCTGGATCCCTGCCACCAAACCGCTCTCCAGAAAGTCAGTCCTAATGTATATCCTCATCAGTGAAATACAGGCATGAAAGGCATAATCTTCTCCACAGAGTGAGTGTGTGAGTTGAGGGGAAACTGGAGAATCCCTCAGTAGGTATTTTCATTAGGAGTTGAGGACTGGACTTGAAGTTCATTCAATATCCTGCAACCCCACACGGTATAGAGTATCTTTCTGAACTTTCACCAGCCTCCCTCCAACATCCTCTCTGTTGAAGAACACCGCATGGTCCCTAATATCACTACAAGGAAAATTATCACCTCCCTACCGTCCAAACAGACACTATGCTAGGAAATAGTCCCCATGCCCCCAGGAACACAGGAGGCGTCCTGGGACACGGCACGGAAAACCCAATCTTTCCATAGAAACGGTGAACCCACACCCAATCCGTGTCTCTGGCACCTAGCTCGTATGTTTTGCCTGATCTTGTCTATAAATATCTGCAGCTAAAAGTCAACGTCCACAGTGGTTTCTAGATGTCTTTCTGATTACACGCATGCATTAAAGATACACTGCTAACCTCAGAAACAGACTTCTAATATTTGTCTCTTAGAAAAAGTTCTGTTCTTTCTGATCTAAAGTCAGCAAAAGAAATGCCAAATGAATAAAACACTCTATAAAGAGTGTTTTAACGGAATTTTTTCCCCTGTGGGTCAAGGAGGTCGTTTGTGAACATGAAAACAGAGCTGTGTGAATGAATCCTGATTCAGAAAGCCCCAAGCCCACGTTCTCCACGGGGCCAGTGTGCATTCGGAAACTAGCACCTCGGCAATGAAGAGGCTCCAAGGTCTACGCGCGTGCTCTGGCCGGACACCCGCCACGCTGGGCTCCGAGGCGCTCGGGCTGTGACGAGATGATGAGCTTGACTCTCCCGCCCCGTCCTCTCTCCCAGTCTCCTCCCTTCTCTCTCCCCAGGATGCTGAGAGCTGCCTGCCCAGGGGAATCACTACCTCCTCTCCGAGGCCTTTTCAGACAGAGCAAAAGATGAAAAAGTATTTATATTCTCCGTCTACAAAAGAAACTCTGGATTCAAATCCCACCTTTGTCCCAGAATTACTACGTCAGTGTTAGCCTCTGTGTCTTCATTTCTCCATCTTCAAAATGGGTATTTTTCCCTTTGCATCTCCCTTGTGTGTTTCACAAGAACTTTGCAAAGAACCAGAACATAAACATTTTTCATGTGTTCCGAGCGGCAAAGAAGCTCTATAAATTCAATGTATTCCTTTGTTGATGACTTCAGCTTTCTTGACTTAACAACCGAATACAGCTCTTCTACCCCAGTCTTCCTCACGTCTTAGTTTATGATGGCAACATTGTCATCTCCTAACCTTTGGATCATCTGTGATTTAAAAAAAAAAAATCCATATGGCTCTTCACAATCAATCAACATTAGCTACTTTTTACCTTGTGTATTTTTCCTATAAACACACGCACACACACACACTCATAATATGTTAGTCCAAATTCTTTTCTTTGACTCAAAAAATAAAAAACCACAGGCCTCCAGAACTCAGCAGATAAAAATCTCAACGTCCACAATCACATTAATCCATGAAAGAAATATAATAGTTCAGCATGTCACACAGCAAGTCAATCAGAGGACTGAGAAATAAACACAGAAGTTTCACAGTCCATGTTTCCAGGTTTCCTGTGATATGAACAAGACAGAATTTATTTGAGAAGGAAATGCCAAGGTGACATTTGGAATTACCACGTTTGCGGGGGCAGGAGGCCAACTTCTAGGGCATTTTGCATTCTCTTTGGGAGCCGTGGCTTTGCCAGATTCATAACCCCATATGCACACAATTCAGCCAGCTCACCGTGGGGGTTTGACAGTCTTGCCCAAGGACTTCTCCTCCTCCAGCAGCTGAAAGGGAGTTGGCCATCAGGAGGCCTCCTGGGGAGGTGGGCTCATGGGGAGAGCCAGAAAACTGGTCCCCTGAAGAAATCCAGTTGGCTTAAACATCAGATTTGTTGAGTTAAGGGTAATAGGCCATAGGGGGGAAGCTGGTGGTCCAACACAGCAGAAGACCAGCAAGAGGGCAGCCCCATCACTAGAGGCACACTGGCCACATCCCCTTGTTCCTAAGCCACGACACTGCTGCCTTGATGACAGGGTCTGCTTATTGCCTGGGGGTGGGGCCAATGGTCCCCATCCACTCTATCGTCTACCCTGTATGGGCAACTGCTCTGAAGCCACCCGGGGCAGAGGAGTCCCCAGGGATGGCAGGGAAGGAAGTGCTGTAAGACAGCTGCCTGTGACCGCACCCACCCAGGGGAGCTCCTGGACAGACCCAGCTCTAGTCCATGTCACGAGGTCTTCACATTCTCCCAGCCTTCCTAGAAGTGTTTCCAGACCAGGACTTCATGAACTGTGTTCTGCAGGATGCATTATTTTACTGAACTCCTAATACCACTGCTTCATGGAGGGGCAGGCCGGGCCAAGAACATTATCAGTAATTGTCCCTTTTCGTATCCACCCACTGAGGTGCAGACCCGCAAAGCTTCCCTGTGGCCCACAGCTGTCATCTACACCTTCTCCCAGGCCTCAGAGCCCGCGGACCCCTCTGGCAGGCTTCCCTTCCCTCCTTTTTCCTCCAGGTCTTGGCGAAACACCCTTTGTTGAAATTTCAGCAATTCCCTGGAGCCCTACCCTACCTTGCATTACTAAGTCTGCCTTAGAGCTCTGTCCCCTTGGAGGAGCCTTGGAACCACTCTGGACTTCAGTGTCTTTTTCTAACAATGAGGGGCAGGAACAGCTCTTCTCCAAAGTCCTTTCTAGCTGAGAAAACAAATATTCTCTATTTTTCTTCTTAAAACTTTGCTCCCTGTGCCTCTGACAGAAATAACTTTCCAGGCTCGCCTGTTAAATGAATCTGGAACATGGAGCCTGCCAGAGAAGTCCCCCAGGGCTAGCTTTTCCTCCTCTGGTATCTGTGGGACATTGCATGGCCTGGAGGCAACATCCTCCCACCATAGGTTTAAAGAAGGATGTCTCAGTTTTCCAATTTGCAATCGGTGGGGCAGATAGGATGAATTCTAAGGTCTCTTTCAGAGTGAAGAGCCCAGGATTCTATCTCAAGCTAACAGCAAAGGCCAAGAGAACAAGAGAGAAATGCCAGTGTTGACTGAACACCTCAAAGCAGACACAGACTTCCACTGCCCATCATTTTGCTACTGATGCCAGGATGCTGATGACATCCATAGAGGCACCAGGAGAGTCAGCCAGATCTCTGCCATCAGCCCAGCCCTGGGGGGCATCCCTGGTGACCAGGTAAGGTAAAGACCATCTGGTAACATGATGCTCTGAATATTCTGCCTAGTTGTCAGGAAATATGATTCCTCCAACCAGAACCCTAACCCTAAAAAAAGACCACCGGCCACCACATACTGCCTGTGGGCAGAAAGTTCTGGAAATGGAGCTTCTGGACCACGTTATAATTTAAAAAGGCTTTCCGTGGGCCGGCCTGTGGATGGTTAGGTTCCCAGTTCTTCGTGTTACCTGTCAGTAACATGTCACCGTGCAGACGTCTGCCTGGGAACAGGCTGGATGTAAGGGATGCTGTCACGTCTCTGCGTTCGTTCTGGAGAATTATGGTAGCTTGAGGGTGACAGTCTCACAAGTTAAATCTTCATCAGCCCTGCCTGCCCGTCTTAACACTTCAAACTCACTTTTTTATTTCTGAGTGTATCCACTCATGACCCATGTGAAAAATCTTGAAGGCTTGTGTGCGTATATTATACAGTTTAAATTAAAAGAGCTTCTAAAAAATATAAAGTATATTTTTGGAAGTCATCACTCAAGCATGAGGTGGGGAGGTGACCATCGAGTTACCAAAATCATTCCCATTTCCGAGGACAACACTATTCTTCCACCTTCTGCCTCGTCTAAATAGCTCTGAATCCACTTGACACTCAGGACAGGATCATTTTCATAGAATGATTTCAGAGTAAGAAGGAGCCACACCTTAAAGCATACCTGAAGCTCTTCCTCACCTCCCATTACCATGTTTAAAATCCCACATTCATACTAACATGTAAATGACTGATACCAAGGTCATTCCCTTGAACAGGCTGGAGAGAAAACAGGGCTCCACGTGTCCCCAAGAGGAATAATGGTGTGTTTTCAGGGTATGTCTTAAGGAGCAGAGAGAGAGAAAGGCAGAAAATCAGACTGAAGGCACCCAGAAGAAGGAGGCCACTGAACTATTTTTCCCTAGAGATGATCTTGCCTCTTCCTAATTTGGCTTTAAAAAGGGGGGCATCCCAGAGCAGTGACCTTCCAAGGAAGGCTAATTTATCCACCGTTGGCATAACCAAGGCCTGAATGGAGCTGCTGTGGAAAAGAGCCCTGGGCCAGCCCACCCCCATCTCCCCGGCCCTCCTCAGGGAGGGCAGAAAGGAGCACGGCTGAGACGTCAGTGCCGTCATGGGAGCAGCACTAATGTGGACACAGGAGGTGCCGGCTCCTTCTCCCCAGCCAGGTGTCCAGGCTGGCGAGGCCATCTGGGTTAGGAAATGTGTGTTCTAAAGCCTGCTGGGGAAGCCCATTTTGATGGGGAGCTTAGCTGAAAAATCAGCTTCAAGAAGCTTCCTCAGCCCTGACTCCCATTAAGATGTGGGGCCTTGGAAATCAGGTATTTCCCCTTACGGAGCCCTGAAAAGGCCAACGCATCCAGCTTCAGCAAACCCGTGGCCAGGGTCCAGGAAACAAGCCAGCTCCAACAGGAAACCCTGGGGGAAAATTTGGGGCAGAGACTAAACTTTAGTTTCAGATTTCCAAAAACCTAAAGGCATAAACCCCAAATGAAAACATTTTAAGAAATGCCTATCTAAAATGTAACCACCATACCTTTAAATTCTTTGTACTCTGATGGAAGAGAGAACACACATTTAAAAATGACCTTAAATTGTACCAAATGATAACATTGTTTCTTTAAAAATATTTTAGTGCCAGGATTTAAAAGAGCTGTTAAAAAAACCCAATGGGTAAAGATGTAAAGAAAGGCACTCTCGCTGAACTGATGAGAGTTTAGTGGGTCCCATCATTTTGGGAGGGATGGGTACCAATATCTAGTAAGTTTAAAATGCACATCAGCTTTGACTCTGCAGTCCTCTCTGCATGCATTCATTGTCTGGAAATACATAATCATGCAAAAAGATGCATGCAAAGGATTATTTCAGCCTTGTTTATAACAGAGGAAAACTGGAAAGAACTCCACATCTGTCATAAAGGGATCAGTTAGCTAAATCCTGGTTCATTCATAGAATGGAAACTCGCAGCTTTTTAAAAGAAAAAGGTAGACCATGGTGCTTATGGAAAAAGATGTTCGGAGAGAGAAAAGCACATTGCAAACTACATACCAAGTCTATTTTTTGTAAAACAGTATTAGACATGTTAATGTAGGCACACACACAAATCTTCAATGGGTGGATTATTAGGGACTTTACACTTCCTATGATAAGCACTTCTCAATTGGTTAGGATTTTAATGCTGTTTTTATTTTTTTAAACATTAAACAAAAACTTGTCATCAGAAGGAAAAAGAGCAAATGCTTCCAAAGTTAATTATCTACAACCCCGTCTCTGCCCCTTATCTTATTCTGGAGCGGGAGTTCTTTTATGTCCTAGAGAATAGTGGCATCTGATAAATTGCTCAAAATCCCAACTCTTCAAATACTCTCACATTAAAGATACTTTGTGCTTGAGAAGTGGTCGTTGTGAAGGACAGAATGCAGTATTGTGACCTGGCCAGTTTTCTTCCTGTCCTAGTTTTTCCATTGTGAGATGAGGGGCTGGAAGGGACACTGAGCCCACCCTGACCAGACCCTCTGTGCACCAGGTACTCAGCTGCATTTGGTGAAGACGAGGCAGGGCCTGAAATCAAGAAATAGTGGGAAAAGGAACAACTGAGAAAGGGCCTCTTAGCATCACTTGGAGTTGGCGTTGAATCGGCCGGGGGGCAGAGGAAAAGGGTTTGCACGCTGGGGAAAGACAAGCACATTTCTGGGGTCTGGAGAGCAGAATGTCTGGCAGTGGGGAGGTACGGTTTGGGTCGTCACAATAACGGGAGAAGGGGGGTGTTACTGGCATCTAACGAGTGGGGCAGAGCTGCTACCCTGCCACCAGGACTGAGACAGGTCACACGGGCTCCATCCGTGCGGCCCCCGGCGTAACATGAGGGGCCCGGCCAGCTTTGCAGCCGCCAGCTTCCCGCACTGACAAACGGGCTGGGGCCCGGGCTGGGCGCTGGCTAGGTGGGTGGCGAAGGAAAGCAAGGAGGCGAGACCACTAGGCCATCGGCCAGACAGCCCCGCCTCTGCAGCCTGTTCCCAGGTCAGCCCGAGTCAGAAAACTGCAAACTGCCCGACTCCAAAATGGCCCAGCCTGGATCTTTTATGATAATCCTACTTCCCTTTAACAAACACTAATAAATAATTAAGCCTCCTTAAAGGACCCATATATCTGGAGTTATGAGCCTGAGTAAATCCTACCCACAAGAGCAGATTGGGCCCTGCGGGTTCAAGGCCTTCATATACATCCTGGACCCTGGCCTCCCACTTGCCTCCTTCACGTGGGGGTCCCAGGCTCCGCAGGCCACCGTTGTCTGGCGTAAATTCCAGAAAACAGAGACTGTCTCCCGTGTTCCCCAGCACACGGCATCCCCCAGCAATGGCTAGCACGTGGTAGTAGGTGCTCAGGAAATAGTTTTATGAATGAATGAAGTCATGGAAAGGGCATAATCGCAGGAGGCAGTCAGAGCTGCGTTAACTCTTTATAAGCTGTGTGGTCCTGGGCAAGTCACTTAACCTTTCTGAGCCTTTGGTTCTTCATCCGTGAAGCAGAATAACAATCACCAGCTTCCCGGGCTTTGGGGAAGACTGAAATGCCACATGGGAGACCTCCAGCACCGGCCGCTCAGATCCCAGTAGGTTCCTGGGAGATGGGAACTAACACGGTATCACGATTATTAAGTCCGACTCACCCCGTAGCCCACGCATCTCCTGCAAGCACCAGCATCACATAAAGGTTACGCAACTCGTTATAGCTTGTCCTTTGTGAGCTGCTCGTTAATAACCAACACAGCAACAGCCTCCTCTTTAAACACAGTGTTTCTCCTGTCTCCTTCAAAGAGCTGTACTCAGAATATTATCAGTTGGCCTATTGTTTCCAAAGGCCTTCACCTGCAAAGGTGTGTGCGTCAGAAGAATGTGAAGACCAGTCAAGGAGAACCAGCAGGTTTCTGGTTCAGTCCTGGTCCAAACTGTTGATTTAACCTCCGGATACCTGAGCCTGTTCACTAAGGAAAATCTATCCAACACGGCATAGGGATCACAAGCTTGGAATCTGGAGCTGGAGGCTGAGGTTCAAATCCTGGCACCACCATAAAAGACCTTGGGCAAGTTACTTAACAACTTGGAACCTCCAATAGTGCCTCGCTGGGGAAAGGGGGAAAGAAAGGAAGAGACCGTAGTTTTGTTGGTTTTGTAGGAAATCATGGAAAATAATCAACTCATCTGCAGAAGCCTCATGGAGACCCTCTTTCCTATGTTTGCCCATTTTTTACAAATCATACAGTCATCTTGAATCCTCTCTGAAGTGTGGAGGAAATAGCTTGCTAGGGATACAGTGGATGTCTCTACAGGAACATGAATAGAATGCTTGGCACATAGTAGGTCTTTGATAAATACCTGTTGAATAAATGACTGCATGAGTGATTCAGAAGTTGAAAAAGTCTAACAGTCCATCATACCTGTTTGACCCAAGAAACTAAGTGTAAACTAAGGTAAGGGAAGATCTTGGCATTTTTGAAACCAAGCCTTGGGATCTATATTAATAGAAATCTCTTTTTTTAAAGCTATCATTTTTTTTTTTGGTGGGATACCCCCACATCTGAAGAACACAGACATTTAACTACACACAGTTAACCCAAAGAAGGTAGGAGACATTTGTCCAGCCAGCAAATAGATAGTGATGGGCTCTTAGGTATAAGAACACATGCCATAAAAATGAACGAGCCCATGTGCTCTCCAAGAGGGCCAGCCGCCAAGTTCACTGCCGGGGCTTCAGGGCCAGTGATGCCCAGCACACAAGAAGTGCTCAATGAACATCTGTCCCCAAAAAGATAGCACGAACAAAACAGACGAAGACATGGAGGGAACACTCAAACGGGGAGATGGCTGTTGCAGAGTCCAGACCAGGGCAAAAGGTTTCTGAAGTGGCTTTGCTACTTCCGCAAGCGGCCTTCAGAAGACGCAAGACACATGAGTAACGGGACTATGGGAGGGGAGATGGGAGAAATAAGTGGATGCAGGTGAGTTCACAGGGGGATGCGATGCTCAGTCCAGACATTTGTCTTGTCTTCGAGAGCATCACTCTTGACGTCAGAGTGACTAGGAGATTTGGAGGAAGAGTGGGGTGTGGTGAAACAGCACATCAGAGACAACCATAGCTCCAAATGCTGCAGCCCACGCCCTCCAAGGCTTTTCCCCTCTAAGAAATAGCCATCACTTTCAGAGTCTCTTGCTGTCCGCATCTCTTCCCTTTGCCTTGACCCAAGCACACTCTCTGGGCCTCCCGGGCTCAGCTCTACCTGTCTCATTCCTACATTGGAAACACGCAAACACACATTTTTAGAGGCAGCCATGTGGGCAGCCCCTCCCGGGGAGTTGTGGGCTCACCGCTGAAGAACTTTCTTTCCTCCTGGGAGAAGCACATTGTTCTCCCCCAAAACACAGCATGTGGGTTAACTATGGACCCCAACCACCTCTCTCTGGCCCTCTCACCGCGTGTTTCACAGTGCACTTCTCAGCAGATTACCCCATTCCTTCCACACGCAGAGGGGACATACAATGTGAACTGAGAGCTCAAGAATAATTTGAGTTTCAAGTGCAGCCTTGGCACGCCTGAAAACACATAATTACCAAAAAGTGATCCAGCTGCCCTCGCCATCCGCCGGCGACTTTGTCTTGGGTGTGGAGCCCTCCTGGCCAGCTCCGCGTGAGCCTCAGCGACCCCCTCCAGGTCCCAGTCCATGACTGCAGCAGAAGATTTTGGCCGATTTGGCCCCAGAGAAGATAAAGCCCTTAAACAGAGATTAGCCACACTCATTCCAGCCCCACTCACAGCCAAGAGTCAAAGTCGATATTTGCTGAGTGGAAAAGGACAAAAGGAAACAAATTCCGTTTGCAAGCTCTCCAAACAGACCAGAAAAAGTAATTCTCTTCTGCTGACTCTGATTGCCTCCACTGGTAAGAAAGCTAAGCTCATACGTCCCTGCTTTGAGAGAATGTCAACATTTTGGTGTCTGACTCACAGAGGGTCCGCTGGATCTCCATGTCGGGTGTTCAGCAAAGACCTGTGAAGGATGTATTCCTTAGAAAAGCAACAGGGCCGTTTTCAGCAGCCTTATGATAATTTAAAATGACAATGACACTTGCTCATCTTAGACCAGTAAAGGCCTGGGAAACCTTAGAAAGAAAACTCCTAAAAGGTCACACTCTTGCTGGACGATCACTGAGGAGCTGGTTCATAAAAGGCACCCTCTAACAACAAGGTCCTAAGGTACAGCACAGGGAACTATATTCAGTACCTTATAACCACCTGTAATGAAAAAAATATGAAAAAGAATATATATATGTATGACTGAGTCACTATGCTGTGCACCAGAAACTAACACGACATTGCAAATAAACTATACTTTAATTTAAAAGAAAAACACCCTCTTTTTTGGGAGGGAGAGGTCATTAGGTCTATTTATTTATTAGTTTGTTTTTTTTAATGGAGATCCTGGGGGGTGAACCCAGGACCTCGTGCATGCTAAGCATGTGCTCTACCACTTGAGCTATACCCTCCCCCCGAAAAAAGCATCCTCTTAATCAGAGTGAATTTAAATCTGCATCCAAACCATTCGCTGTCGGTGACCAACAATGGCAGATTCGCTCCAGAAGAGACTTTAGGACTATCCAGACCAGCTCCTCCTCCTGGGGCATCCGTTCCACTCACTCTGTGCACCGCCCAGCCCGGACTAGGCAGCCGAGGAGGATGAGTTCTTTTGCTGATGGAAGTCACCTCCTACACACGGGCCATGGGGCAGCCAGCAGCACACCCGTTCGCACTCCCAGCAGCCACTTTCGCAGCCTCTCGGGTCTGTACAAGCACCAACTGGATGTACAAGGCGGGCCCATCACATGCATCATGAAACCCAGAAGCCTTTGTGAGGAAGGTAATTTTCCATCCAGCATCAGAGTCCCCACAGCAGGCTGCATTCAGAGCCCTGCGCGCAGGGCCAGACAAACAGGTCAACAGGGACTGTGTGATGAGGGGGTGGGGTGCACATCCGCATAGGATGACTTCTGGCTCAGAGAGGAAGCCTGAAAACTCAGCCAGACAGGGGCTAAGGGACACCAGGAGGACCCCCAGCAGCCCAGCCCGAGCTGGAGCCCCCTGGGGGTTGGAGGCACGCTCCTCTCGGGTCTCCTTTCCACTCTCCTCTCTCTAGAAAGCCGAGCTGCTTCTTGATAGGAAGGTGTAGGTACTTTTCTGCATTTTGCTCTAAAAGACAGGGACATCCCAGCTAGACCTTATTCCCTGAGTGTTCCAGGGGAGCCACGCAAGCTGTGCAGAACAGGGCTGCCGCCACCCAAAGAACACGCTCAGAGGGTCAGAGCCCAGTACCAAACACTTGATTAAATGCGCACACTCCTTTTCTGGTGTGTGGGGGGGTGCTGTTTCATCTGTGTAGTTCCAGTAATCAACAGGCATCTCTCTCCCTCTTCAAATTGAAGGAAACATCTATATAGCATCCAACACCCAGTTTCTTCACGTACAACAAATGTCAATGATATGCAGATACAAGCACTTCGTGGTAAAACACGAGTCTGCCGGAGTGGATGGTGAACGGGCTTCCCTTCTTGCTTCTGGTTACTCTGCGCTCTGCCTGGGAGGAGGGACCTCACGGGACAGCTCACAGGTGTCTCTCTCAGGTCAGACCTAGTAGACACAGTCTTTGTTGCTCAGAAGGATGATCAGAGAGAAAATAAATCAAGCCGAGTTATCAGTTGATCACAGTCATTCTCCAAGTTCCTACCTGGGCTATGCACTGGGGAATCTGCAAAGAGGCATGGAGCCCCAGCCCCCCAGCCTGACACTAGGGGCCCGGCATACCCTACACCTGCTAACCTCTCTTGGCCGACTTCACTCCCTTCTCGCCTCTGGCATTTCCAGGATGGGCCATCCTTTCTCGTGTCCAGACCTCACCAGGCTAACCTTCTCTGGACAGCCTTCCATGACCAGTCACTGAGCCCCCTTGACATGCTCTGCCCACCTAGGTATCCTTTTATCTTGTATCTCCAGAACCCAACACAGAACTGATGCGTGGTAGGTGTTCAATTAATGTTTGTTGAATAAGTAAATCAGGCATTCCTAAAACAATGAGCAAATTGAGTTTAAAAGAGGTGAAGAAATGTACACATTAAAAACGCAACACACACAAACACACACTCAGGAACACAAACACAAAGGCAAGTCCTTTACAGGCAATGAATACATATCAAAGCTGGTGAAGTCCTCTAAATAAGGTCTGCAGTCTGGTTAATACTTCTGTAGCAAGGTCAATTTCCTGCTTTTAATGATGCAGTTGGGTAAGATGGTATCACGGAGGGAAGCCAAAGGAAGGGTGCAGGGGGTCCTTGTCATGATATTTTTGCAACTTCTGAGTCTGTGATTATTTCCAAATAAAAAGTTTCAAAAAATAAACCAAACAAAAAAAAGCAAGAAGTTCCAGGTACCAAATGAGCAGCAGAGATGAGGGGTTTCAGCCTCCTCCCTGCGGGACCCCATCATGTTCCTGACACACACCTGACACTCCCAGGTTAGGAACAATTCTCGCCCTTTCTTTCCCCCTCTCTTCCCTTCCTCAGGTCTCAGCTGCAGTGTCCTCCCTGCTGGGCGTCCTCCCAGACCACCCGCACTGCAGCCACTTTCCCACAAGCTTACTCACTTCCTTCAGTGCACAGATCGTCATCAGAAACCTCGTGTCTGTTTGTCACCTGTCTTTTCTCACCAGAATGCAGATGCCACAAGAACAGGGACCTCAGCTGTGTGCTTATCCCCAGCGCTAGAGCATCTCCTGGCCCACAATACTTAAGGAATATTTTCTAGTGAATAATGCATATGTTCATGAATTAATAAAGTGTATCAGAAACCAATGCTGAGTGATGCTATTAACCTTAAAGACTTTCTAATAAAAAAAATAATAATAATAATAGCGAGCAAGACCTTTACAAAATACAGCACTTTAACAATGCCTCGTTGGAAATGACTTGAAACACACAACGTGATGTCTGGAGCAGGTGCCTGGAGGAAGCCGACACCCCTGGAGCTGGTGTAATCAGGGAGGATGTCCAGTGGGCAACAGTCTGACAGACACAGAAAGATGGACAGGTTTTTTTAAAGAAACCAAACAGGAAGGAGGGAAGAGGGTATTTCAGAATTGAGAACCAGCAAGAAAGAAAACCTCAGGCATCCAGCCCACATCTGTCCTGTGAGAAAGCTGGTGACCTGTCATGAGCAGTGCTGGGGTCGAGACAGGCCCCGCCCATCAGCTTCTGCTCCAGATAATCAGCTCTGTGTCCAGTAAAATAAGATTTATAAATGTTTATTTTTGTTGTTGTGAATGAATGTTTTCCCGATGGACAGCAGGAATTTAGAGACTGTGCCTCAATAGTTCTGAATTCTTGCCGGCTGGAAGAAAGGCCAGAAGGCTATTTAAAATTAATCAGGGAGAAGCAGGAACCCTTTTCCCTTTGGAGCAAACGCCTCCATTGTGGGGAGGGCCACTTTAGTAAGCACTCACGACCACGCAGACAGAAGTCAAGTTCCTCTTCTTCTTCCTTAGGGGAACCCATGGTATTGGAAAATTCATCCAAGGTCAAACGCATCAGACTAGGATGTTAAGGAATCTGGCTGCTGCTTCAAAAGCCATCTCACAAGTGATACATTCCTACATAACTTCATTTTTTCGTTATGCCCACCATCTAGCTAGACCAATACTGTTGGAGGAGACAAGATCTGGCAAGTTATTAGGAAATTCCAGGAGGGCAGGTTTAAAACTAAACATGTGCATCCCAGCCCCCACCCCAGAAGGTCACAGGTTGGGTGATCTTGAAGCAACCAGTTCTCACCCATAACAGGTCTTCCGAGCCAACCAAGCATGCTGGGTTCAGGTTACTCCCGTAGCCTTCGGTTCTTCCACAGCAGAGAGAGTATTTCAATAAAGTCTTTACCCCACAGAAGCATCTGGCTCCTGAGGCCACTTCATTCCACGTTTAGTCACTAGGGCCAGGCCATCGCACCACCACTCCAAGGCTATGAGAAGTTGGGGCTCCCCTGTTGGTTTGGCTGTGGACCAATGTGTGGGGCATCAGAAGTGCAGGGATATGGGTCTCCCAGCCCACTGGCCCCAGCCGAGTGTAGAGCAGATGGAACAGATCCCAGTCTCCTCCAGATTCCATCAGCTGAGTAGGCATGGGGGCACCAACAAATAAGGAAATATCATGGATGGGAGGGGTAAGGACATGCCTCTGTCTTCTTCCCATCTCCCAGCTTGCCCCACTTTCCAGGCCCGGGGAGGTCCTGTGCTAAAGTGCACTCTAGAGGCAGTTGAAGTGCCTACTCTTCTCACTCCTAGCCTTCCTCAAATCATGGCTAAGAACTCCCATCCTCCCGGCCCACTGAAAGGCAATCCTGGTGTCATATACACATGGCCTTAGTGTCCAAATATCTTTCCAGCAACACCTGGAAAACTCCTGAGTGATTCCCCCTTCTCAGAAACCCGTGCTGAGAAAGCTTCCTTGACTTAGTTTATGAAGTGGGCTTCACCCTCTTGCTCACCTCTTCGGTAAGTTAAGCCAGAAGGCCACAGGAGGTGTGTTCTACACCACTGACCACATGCAAAAGCAGCTCCCTGAAACTCACAGATCTCAGCATCGCAAAGACTGAGAGGAGTGATCTAGCACCTCGAACCTGAGGCTGGAATGCTTATCATTTTGGGCGAGAGGTCACATTCCATCCTGTCCTGTAGATGAAGCTTTGTTGGCGCTACTGACTGGAGGACACTCCTGGAAGCTCCCACTTCAATCTCAACTCCGGGGCTATTGGATGCACAGTAGGCTTAGAACATTGTTCTGCATTGATCGTGAGATTAATTTTAAATCCTATTCCAGGATTTAGGTTTTCATGCAGTGTTTTTTTTCACAGGCTGATTATTTGGGTAGAATACTGGGGTGGTCCCCATCTCATTAGCTTTATGCATTCTTATAAATTATGCACATACACACACGAGAGTTCTGGCTGGCCGGAAATGAGTCACAGTGTGAACACGGCTAAGCACTGGGGCGGAAGAAGTCAGCGAGCAAACGCGGGCACCCCCAACCCCACCCCAACCCGAATCCCACCCCTCAGGAGCCTCCCTGGTGCTCCAGCCTCTAGCGGCTTCCCAGAGCCTCTGGTCCGTCATCTCCACTTATTTTTCCTCCTTTTCACCCATTTTCCTTCCTTGTGTGCCCCTCCCCATAGTCACAACTCACTGAGGCATACAAGTTACTCTGCTTAAAACGGACTGAGATGGGAACATTCAGTCCCCCAGAGGCAGCCACTTTGCTACCAAACATGACTTGGCCAATCTAAAAGGAAACTCCACGTACTTCTCCTCTTTCTCGTTTCTCTTCCAATCGACAGCAAGTGCAGGGGATGTGTTTTTTGCACGGCTGGCTTTCTGGTGCCTCTTGACTGCTCAGACAACTGTCTTCCCCACGAGCACTAACTCTATCCATGTTGGAAAGGCTCCTGGAATCTTAATTAAGGGCCAGTTCTAGGCACTTAGATCAGCGAGGTGAATCAAGACCTAGCCTACCGGGAACCCACACCTAGTGAAAGACGCAGCCTGCAACGGCGGTTACTCTGCAGTTAGGTAAGTGCTGAGATGCAGGTATGAACAGACCGTCCTGAGGGATTGCAAGATGCGAAGTTCCCCTAATTCAAGCAAGTCCTTTAACATGAGACAGAAAATTAGAGGGGGTATGGGGCAGCTGAACAAGAATCTCAACCCCTCTCTGAGTTTTCTCGGTTCAATTATTGTTCCAGTCACCACGCCAAGCTCCTGGGGCAGCAGCACGGTCGGGTGGAACACTGTTCTCATCATTAAAAAACTAAGGCAGAAACGAGGGGAGCACATCTGACTCTTCATCTAGAGAATGGAGAGAAAAACAAGGCTCGCACCTGAAGAGATGATCACAGGCTCAGCACAAAATGAGAGGCAGCGCTCGCTGCTGGAACACTGCTGCTGCTGGTGGCCATAATCCCGATCCAGGCTGGAGCCTGCCGGGGGCTCCCAGCACAGGCAGCCACACTCACCGGCCTCTTCTCCCCAGGCCTCTCACGCCCCAGCCTCAGACACAACCCTCTGCTGGGGAAGAAGGGGAGTGCTGGCCCAGCTGGCCCAGCCCGCCTCTCGCAGAGAATGGTGTGATCGCGGCGCGTTACCTGTCCCAGGTATGCGTACCTGTTCCAGGTACGGGTACCGCGGCCCGCCACCACCTGCTCCAGCTCTGAGCGCCTCGTGGGCAGAAAACATGGTTCCACTACATGTTACATGAGAAACAGGGCTGATTCCGCGCTCAACAAGTACAATCAGGAAATTTCTTATCTGGAAGGGGCTCTCGGAGAGGGTTACGTCCAACCTTTCCATTTTAAAATACAACAATTTACTAAATAATTTCTAAATATAGAGAAATTTAAGGAAAATGTAAAGGGCCTCTAGTCTCACTACCTAAACAGATTAGCCCCATGTAAATGTTAAACAGTAAAGCAAAAGGGACAGATGTGCCCCCCCTTTTTTTTTTAAACAAAAAAGTTCAGGAATGTATAAAAAGTTGTCTGCCCGCCTACCTTGAACCCTTTCTACCTTTATTGTGTGTATCCTGCCAAAAATAACTATAAAAATATAAGCACATATATGCATACACATATATGCACACATATATGACTTAATTTTTTTAACATAAATAGGACCCCACATTCCTGCAACTTGCTTTTTTTCACTCAGAAATGTGCTATGGTCTGAATGGTTGTATCCCCCTAAATCCTAGCATCCAATGTGATGACTTCAGAGGTGAGGCTTTTGGGAGGCAATTAGGTAATACGGATGGAGCCCTCATGAATGAGGTTAGTGCCCTTATAAAGAGCCCCCCACAGAGCCCCCGAGGCCCTTCCACCATGTGCGGATACAAGAAGTCTGTGACCCAGAAGAAGGTCCTCACTAGCCCATGCTGACACCTCGATCTTAGCCTTCCAGCCTCCAGAGCTCTAAGAAACAAATAACTATTTTTTTAAGCCACCTTGTCTGTAGCATTTTGCAAGAGCAGCCTGAATACACTATGATGGACAGCAGTGAACAAAGTTCTCAAACCAGAATACTTGCTTTGTTCTCCCCACATCGTGCTACTTTTATTTTTCAATTTTAATTTTTTTCAGGTCTTTTTGGTGGGGAGGAGGATAATTAGGTTTTTAATTTACTTATCTCTGATGGGGGTACTGGGCATTGAACCCAGGGTGTTGAGCATGCTAAGCTAAGCATGCACTCTGCCATTTGCGCTATATCTTCCCCTCTGCTAGGTCAATGCTTTTGACAGGTATCACCAAATGCCCTCCCAAGGTGCCCCACCAATGTCTCCCTCCAGGAGAACAGAGCAAGGGTGAGGGTGTCTGTTTCCCAACCCCAGCCCAGAATTGGATATTCTCAAGTTTTTTAATATTTACTAGTCAGACTTGTGACAAATGTTATCTCCTTGTTATTTTGACTTGAGCCTTTTTAAACTATGAATGAGGTTGAGAACTCTTTCATTTAGAGGTGAGAAAAACAGACACCAAGCGTGCCCTAACTGGCTTAAAGTCTAATCCTGAGCTAGTTACAGAGAGAAGCCTGGACCAGATCTCACACCTGGGACCACGCCGAGTACACCCTGACCCCCAGCATCAGGAGGAGAGTCGGACAACCAGTGGACAAACTTCTTTCCACCTTCAGGGTTCACCAGGCTGGGTAGGTGGGTGGTTCTCCAGTGCCTGGGTTAGGGCGAGAGCCTCCCTCGGGACCAGCAATGCCAAGGCATGCGACTCCCCTGCCTGACGGGGAATTCTCAGCCTCGTCCTCGGCGCAGGAAGCAGGGCTGTGGGGCTTCTCCTACCCGAGAGATGCCGACTGCAGCTCGAACAGAGAAAGCCTTGCCTCCAGACTACCCGAGGTTCCGAGGTGTTTTTTTCTCCTGTTCACGTCATCTCAAGTCTTAGTCTGTCTGAGAGCAAAGCGGTTCATGTTATGACTGGACCTCCTTCACATTCTTCTTCCTCCTTCTCTGTGGAACTAGAACTTCATTAACTGGGAAAGAAAGCTCCCTGGAGTAGGGAAAGGATCTCTGGCCACGTCCCACAGGCATGGACAGGTGTTCACGGAGCAATGCAGGGATGCGAGCACCTGGTCTAGGCGATGGGCTCAGGTCCTGCGTCTCACTGGTGCTGTGGCCTTGGGTACTTCCCTCTAAGCCTCACTGTCCCCACCTGAATGATGGAAATGACACCAATGCCTGCTTTGCATAATCTGCAGGGTTGTTGTAGGCTAAGTAGATGATGCCCATGACACTGCTTTGAAAACCGTAAAGTTCAACACAATGTAAGATTTTCATGAAAGTCAACAAACTGGTCGCCACTGGCTTCCATGTGGGAAGTTTCCTGTACAAAGCATCCATCCTCAGTCGTGGGGCCAGGGTACGCCCCTGCTCCCAGATGTGCCTGAAGCCGTCCACCTCACACCAAGCACACCAGAGCCAGGCTGATCATCAGAGCATGGACTGAGTCGAGGTTTCACACTGATTGTGCAAAAAAAGTATTTCATAAGCATCCATTTGTACACCAGCTAAACCAGATGTTCAGCTAAGGGACCATCCAGTGACTTTATATTTCTTTGCAAATTAAGAAGCACAGTTCCACTTGCTGGAATTTCTCAGCCAAATGATACTCATTGCACATTAGAATTAAAAAAATAAATGTGGCCATTTTGAAGGGAATCATCCTACAATTAGTATGTGTTTCCCTACTACTTTCTTCAGGAAAAAAAAAGAGTTAAGCACAGTCCAACCTTCCTCCTTATCTCACTTTTACCATCATAAACACTGATTATCCTTCTCAGTCTAGAATCATAAGAACCTGTTCTACCACTCAGAGCTTTGAGACCTGAGGCAAATTATTTAACCTCTTCATGCCTAAGTTTTCTCATCTATAAATGTAAAGCAGATCATACAACCAGGTTCATTAGGAGTATGGCTACGTTAAAAACACAAAGCCAGCAAGGATCAACTTAAAGTTTAGTGTATGGATTCGGAGAAAGCTCTTTTGTCCTCTGAGATATTTTTTGTTTCTTCTTAACGCTTGGCTATATTCCAGATGGCTGAATTTGCTGGCTATGTGAGGCTCACTTGTATGGATATAAATTCCTCTGTGGGCCTTGAAGAACATAACTAAGGCCCTGATGGAACTCATTACACCAACAACCCAAGAATTCTGTTCCAACAGGGAGACTTCAAGCCAGAGCCCTGGAGCAGGCTGGTGGAGACGAACAGAAGATGCAGAGAGAATGGAAGCAAGGACAACGGGAGCCTGTGAGTGAGGAACCGCTTCCCTACGGTGGGTGGTACCCACAGACCAACACCCCAACCAAGCAGGCTTTGTCTTTGTAACAAGAAACCGTCCGATGCCCACTTAGGAAAATGAAATATGAAGGATGACCTCAAACACTGGGACAGCCCACAATGAACACCCAAGAGGGGGAAACCACGTACTGTGGCCACTCCAGAAGGCCCATGTAGGAGGGGCTTAGAGGGGCACTGGATGGCCAAGAAGGGGATGGCTGGGCGACTCCACAGATGTTCCACCTGCAAAACAAACACACTGCATGTTTGTTTGCGTGGCTTACGTTTGTGCGTGAGCTGAGCGTTTAGGGGGCTAGAGCCCCGAGCCGCTCGCTGGTTCAGCCTCTGGAAAGGACAGTACTGAAGACCTCCCTTCAGGTGACTGGTCCACTTTCCTGAAGGATGTAAAGAATTCTCTCATCAGTTCTGCTCACTTGCTCCCACTGAGCTAGGTTTCTAGAGTTCTATGTGTACAACTGAAGGTGTATGGGGTGGGCATCACAGAGCGGTTGATAAATATTTCCGCGCTCTCTCCTTCAAGTACACAGTTGTATGTCAGTTTCCCACCTCACTGAAGTGAGGTGTGGCCACATGACTAGCTCTGGCCAATAGAATGTGAGCGGACACGACACCTGTCACTCCTGGCAGCTTTAAAGAGCCGGCACGTGTTTCATCATTTTCTCCTTTGCCTCAGCCGTGGGGATGGGGAAGGTTCCATCAGCCTCCATCGGGGAATGAGGACAAGGATGACTGAGAGCAGAGCTCCCAGCCAACTTCATAGATGCGTAGAATGAGCAAGAAGTGAACCCTCACTGTTTAACGTCCCTGAGTTCTGGGGGCTCTCTGCTACCCCATAACCTAGGCTACCCTGAGGGACACACACGCACCACTTCGCCACCAGAACATGAGCTTCTTCTAAATGGGTAACTGATGACCAATGGTATTAAGACAGACTGTGGGCCCAGAGTCTGCAGTCTTCAGAACTTGGCGGCTTATGACAGATGTAGACATGTTTTTAATTGTGAGAAACCAAACTCCTTTCCAAAAGGTAAAATTTAAAACTAAACTCTCAAACAATCCCCCAAACCTTCCAATTCCTTTCTTGAGCCCCAGTGAACACGCCCCCAGGTGCAAGGCCAGACATTAAAATCTGCTCCAAATGCATCAGCCACCAGAGGAGGGAAGGCAATCACTTCCATAAACTCCAGTTTCTGACGTTGAAGATTTCTGTTCGACACTCTCCATCAACATGTGTGTCCTCCTCTCAGGTGTCAGGCCGGGCTGGCCAAATGGGAACTCCTTTGTTGGCTACGTTCTTTCCCTGCTGAATCCAGAGTTTTAAAATGTGGTTCCTCAAACATCACTGTGGGTAGACACCCGCCACGGTCAGGTTCAACTCCATTTCTCAATGCCTCCATTTTATTTAATACATAAAACATGAATTAGGAGAACGTTTGCAGTACTCTGCTACACTAAAAAACTCCACAAAGTTTTCCTATAGCAAGATGTATCGGAACATATGCCTTACATAGTTGCAAAGCAGTCTAGGAACACTGGCTAAGCTGTGACAGATAAAGTCTCCCCATTTCTAAAGAACAAGCCCCAGAGACACAGATTCTGTTTACACGAAGCCACTGATTCAATCATTTGGGGTCAGATTTATTGTTTTAGCTGTCATTACCTTTCTCACTTATAAATCAGTATCAATCTAGTCATTTTAGTGACCAAAATAACCATACCATGATCCAATTTCTTAGGTTGCTAAAATGACCAGGTCAGAGTCACAGCTGATGAATCAATTAAATGCCTGGAAATAAACATGAGGGGAAATGTACCATCAACCCACTGGATGTCAAGGCCAAAGGCCCCGCCTACCACCCATATCCGCACCTCAGGCCTTAAAATTTGTATCTAAACTTTTACTTCCCAAGGTGCCCAGGGCCAATCTCTAAGAACTCTGATGTGTGTGTTGCAGAAACACTTGGATGTAATAGTCAATTAAATTATTAATGAAAGAACTATACAAATAAAAGCATCGTGCTCTTTTATGCAGTAATAATTATTACCGTAAGCAAGGCAAATTGAATAACAAGAATCATCAGACAGTTCAGTGATGATAAGCTAACAATTTCCGGCAATCAGACCAAACATCTCTGCTCAAGCTGTTTAATAAAATAAATAGCAGCTTGTTGACATTTTTGTTCAGTTAAGCACACATACATCCAGAGGCTACTCATGTGTCCCGGGTAGAAGGGCGAGAAAAGAAACAGACACTGAGTGATACAAGAGTGGAACCACTTACAATGGGGGCAGTGCAGCTATTTCCATAAGAAAAGAATGAATCCTATAAACTGTCCCAGAATCGAATGACATAATTTGTCTTTTTATACCCACGCTGTATATACATATGCGTTACATGAATATACATATATATGTGTGTGTATGTGTGTGTGTATATATATAATAACAGATTCTTATAAGTATGTCTCAGGTACTTTCATGTGAGGTTTAAGATAAAGTTAAATGCGATCATAATAACACGCTGTCACTATTTAGAAGTATTCATTAAGCACCCAACTACTGATCACTCAGGCCTACACACTTTGCAAAAAGAGCAAACCATTCCCTTATTTACCCTAGAGGGCACAGTGAAAGGAACACTCTAGAAATCATGCAGGCTTCAAGCAGACCTCGGCATGGCCCGGGTCTCTGCCCGTTCACCCAAGACTGATACAAAAGGGAAGCTGTCCGCTCACGGATCAAACTAATCACAGAGAACGTCTGTTCAATTCTAACTGACAGGTAGTTTGGACCTTCCAGTCGCTAGTACAACAAATTTCCTGCCTCTTTTTGTTCACCTGGAAAAAATACGTTTTATATCTGAGGCAATGATCCCCTCTGGTATTCAGGGGGGAAAAGTCAAAGGCAGTGACGTCTCCACGGCTTCCAGCAGGAATCAAGTAATGCTGAAGAGTGGACTTAACCTGCTTGCCGCCATGTGTGTCCCACTCACAAACACACACACCTTCTACCAGGTCTGAGTGTGGGTTGAAAGTCCAGCCGTTCAGAGGCCCGGTGGCTGGGCGTGGGGGGGGATCACACCCCGTACAAAGGCGCCATCCTCTCCTTCGTTAGGAGCTGCCCTGTTAATAAGGCCAGTTTGGAAGCCCTTCTCTTTCAAGGAGCATCAGTTTCAAAACAGCTCTTCCTCTTCAGACTCTGGGAGGCGTCCCTGCTCGGAATGGCAATTATTTCTTTGAACCTAATTCTGTCCTGTTAACCTAAAAACCTCTCACCTGTGCTACGTTGCTACCACCACCAATGGAGCTGCGAGATTTGAGCACAGCTCTGAGTTTGGACTCAAAAGACGCGGTCCCTGGTTAATGCCCAGATATCCATTTTGGGAGTTCACAGGCATAGACCAGAGTGAGAGGAAAATAAACGTGGACACATACATGAATCCACTATAGGGAAGCAGGCAGCACAATATAGCACTGTTTCGGTGGGAGAAAGAGTGACAGCTCACCCTCTGCCTTTGCAGGGGAGATGGGGTCTGCCAGATTTCCACCAGCAGACGAACGGATGACTATATATTCCCACTCCGGAATGCTGCGGACACATGCCTGCTCATCTTTCCAAACGCCTTTTCCTCCTCCTCCTCCTCCTCCTCAAATCAGGAAGAAAGTCTTAATTGCTGGTACGCCTCTAACACTTGCTAATCTCCTTTTTAATAAGGAGGATAAGCCACAGGCTGCGGACCTCCAGTCAACTGTAGTCGGAGCCGGGAAGGAGCATAGCGGGAGCGGAGGGCGGTACCAAGGAGAGGGGGCCAGAGAAGCCAAGGCAAGGAGGCTCCCAGACAGTGAATTTGCACCACAATAAAATTTCAAAAATAGTTTCAAGAGAGGCAGAGGTTGCCAGCTTCTTATATTCCCAAGTAAGGATACTGAAAGTCACTATCTTGAGCTTATTTTTCTCTTTGCCTTCTACTGGGGGAAGTTCTTGTTTGAACACTTATTTGTACACATTTGTCTGGCTCTCCCCCCACCCCCCGCCATCCCCCAGGAGACTGTAAACTCAAGCAGGGCACCTCCACACCCCTCTGCCCTCCACACAGGAGGCCCCTGGTGTCCAGGAACCACTGGAATAGACAGACTGGATCCTGAATCTGAGAACTATTACTTATTTTCTCATTTCACTTGAGAATGTTTCACATTTCCTTATCTTCCTTTAGAGAATTTCTGTGAAACACCTTTTCTAAGGTGATATAACTATACGGCCAGCTCAGGGGAAAAAAAAAAAAAACCCAACACATTTTACATCGGATTCATTTCAACCCTTGGTAAGAAAGCAGTATGTATGCTTCTAATGGAAACGAATTCTAACAAAAGGGTATATTCACACTTCCAGCCTAGGGGGCTGACCTACCATAGCCAAGAATACATGTGCAAGGAATGTGAATGGCGCCTTTTGCAGGCAGGAGCAGCAGAAGGAGCAAGTAAGCAAGGATTTCCACCCATTCATCTTGACATGAACCTACCCCTCTGCTAGCCAAGATGACGGTTCTGAAGAGAACCACCTTGCAGAGTCAGGACCCGCACCAGGGCTTTCGGCAACAGCTGAGGATTTAGACCAGCTTAATTTCTGAATTCTTGGAAAACAAAGATCACGTATATTAAGGTGGCCCGCACAGTAAAATTCATCCTTATCCCTTGAGGCCAGAGCTCTGTACCTGGCCTCTCCAACACTGGGAAGCAGCTTGCAAAGGGCCTTCAACATCAAGAGCTGTTTGTTGGATGAACAAATGAATGAACTCTCCTATTTACCTTGGGTTTTTGGGGTTTTTTTTTTACTTTTTTTCAATTATTCTTTTTTTGAGCATTTTTTAATAATGTCACATTTCGGGCAGGTAGGTAATTAGGTTTCTAATTATTTATTTTTTATGGAGGTACTGGGGACTGAACCCAGGACCTTGTGCAGGCTAGGCACACACTCTTGCCATTGAGCTATACACACCCCCGTCTACTTTGGTATCTTTTTGGTACACAGAAACAACTGACTGAGAAATCTTTGTGATTAATTCTCATTAAATAAAAGATGGATTTTAATCTCATTTCCAATTATTAACCAGGACCATATTTTTAAAAAATTTACACATATATCTACCTCATTTATTTTGGGGTTGGGGGGCATTAGGTTTATTTATTTTAGTGTTCTTGGGGGGAAGTAATTAAATTTATTTATTTAGCTATTTTTGTAATGGAGGTGCTGGGGATTGAACCCAGGACCTCGTGCATGCTAAGCATGCACTCTACCACTTGAGCTATACCCTCCCCCTCCAGGGCCATACATTCTTAAGTAATAGAGATTATAATCATTGCAAAAGCTACCATAAAATGAGTATGTACTATCTGCCAAGCTCTGTGCCAACTACTTTATTTTTATTTACCTATGTTTTATTGAAGTACAGTTGATATACAATATTATATTAGTTTCAAGTGCACAACACAGTGATCCGACAGCTGAACACATTATGAAAGGATCGCTACAACAAGCCCAGTGACCATCTGTCATCACACAAAACTACTGCATGTTATTGACCATATTCCTTATGCTGTATGTCATCCCTGGGACCTACTTGCCTTATGGCTGGAAGTCTGTAGCTCTTAATCCCCTTCACCTGTTTCATCCCGTCGCGCCCCCCCACCCCTGTGCCCAATATTTTACAAGAATTATTTTATTTAATTCTTATGCTAATTCTATAAGGTAGATCTCATTAGCTCCATTTTACAGATGGGAAAATGAAAGCTCGACACCTTACATTATTTTCTAGGAATTCACAGCTCAGAAATCACACCCAAGACACTCAGCTGGAAAGAGAAGGAACAGGAATCTGAAACTCTGACTGATATTCTCACCCTAACATCCACTGCCTCACCCTGGGACCCCTGGGCCACTTGGCTAAAATCAACCCTGCCGTTAAGTCACAGCTTTTATGGAACATGCACTCTAACTGGCACTGCTGAACACCCAGGCTATCCCCTCTTTCCTAGAAGCCAGTGTTGTTTTCATTCTGTTTTCAAGTCCTGTTCCAGCTCTACACCCGCTCTCTCAGGAGCCCCAGCATCAGCCCTCAGGCCTTGGCCCCACCAGCGCAGTCACTCTGTCCAACTGGACGAAGCCGCTTCCCTCAGGACAGCGGTGCAATTCCAAAACGGTTTATGAGGGGCCAGAACTCTGAACTTGTTTTAAAGAAAGCAAGCCCTCCAGAGCTCGCAAATCTCTTTCCCTTGCTTTAGTCTGTGAGGACAATGGGACAAACGTCACTGTGGAAGCTGTCCCCCTCCCTCTGCCTTGGGGGAATGTCTTGCTTTGGGACCTTCAGTTGGGATCTCTGCAGCCCCTCAGTTTCCCGATACACAGAATACAAACCCTCACCTACCTCACAAAATGAGTGTGACGACCCAGTGAGATGGTAAAAATACTCTGAGGAAAAAAAAATTCAATGCCTTCCACAACAGAAGTGTTAATATCATAGCTTTTCCAAATAGTGTGGGTTCTGGCGAATCCTGCTGGGCATTTATGTATTTATGAGGCCAAAGCACAGGTTCAGAAACTCGGTTGCATACATGGGGATTTCCATTTAATGAAACGTTTCCGGGAAACACCTTACAGCCACTACCAAACGTGCTAACCGGGCAGCAGACCCAGGAAAACTCCCTGTGGGTCTACGCATCGGTCCCTGGGAGAGTTTTTTGTTTTGTTTAACACTTGGACCCCATTTATGACTCAAGCATAACTTCCCTTGGCGTTAAAGTAACTGGGAACTGAGATGAATTGCCCAATTTTTAATTACATTTGGCCTCTTTGCACCCCGTGTTGTAAGCGCCCTGTGTATCAGGGCAGCGTGACAACAAGTGATCTGTCGTCGGCTGTTCTGAAAGAGCTTTGGTGTCTGCACAGTTTACAGTCACTAAAATAAGGGGTTCTACCTTTCTAAGAATCTAACACACACACTCTGTGTGTGGCTCTACAAATAATGTGACCGTCACAGGAAAACATACTGGACTGAGTTTCTTGACTATTCATACACCCTCTAACCTGTCCAGCTGTCTCTGGCTCTCCAGGCATCAGACTCCATTTTGAACATGGATTTCTTTTTTCCTTTCTGGAGTCTCTTATTCTCTCCATTGTATTCATTCACAGGAGGGAAAAAAAGGCCTCATAAATGTCATTTCATATTCCAAGCAATTTGCTATAGGCAACCACACCATTACTTTGTACAAATAAATTTACATAAATCATTATTAGAATGTTTTATCTTAGCAACATTATTTGGTTCCCAGAGCACAAATTAAATGCATGCTTAAAGCAGAATATTTGAAAGTTATCCCTATATTGTTTATGACACGGGATTAGAAATTTCCATCTAATTTTTCTTTCATAATAGAATTCCTTTAGTTTTATTTGTACATTTAGGAACCACATGCATAATTTTCCTGAGTGGGGTGCGGTTTGAAGCAAGCAATGCAATAGATGACTCTGCCACATTTGGTTCATTTTTCAGGGACTGTTCCCTTTGATTCCATGGGGTCGGTTTTGAACAGTGATTAGGAAAGCCAGGAACCAGGGAAATTAATACCATCTCATGAGTAGATGGGTTTCTGTTTGATATTATTCTACAAGCAAGCTGGTCTTTGGTTGTGATTTGGCTTTTATTTTTTTTTTCCACTAAACAAATTTGTAAATAAACTCCCCGAAAATGGAGCCCAGTTTCTATTTGCTGTGTCCGAGAGAAGCCTGTTTGGATCAACTGCACGGTACATGGCAAGTCTTCACCGGCTGGAGTTCCACCCCACCCTAGATTTCAAAATAACATCTTTTTTCCCTAAGTAAAATGCAGTGCCCATTTTTAAAACAAGCTGCAGTTGTCAACAACAGGGGAGAGGGTGGAAAGGGACCGCCTCGTAGTCAGGAGCTGTGCTCGCCAGCCCTGGTCCTGCTACCTGCTGGCTCTGTAGAATCACTTCCTGATTCTACGACTGGCCTTCTCATTGGGGTCATCAGGGGCTGGACTCACCAATCAGGGCTGCGAGCTTCCACCATGGCGTGGTCCAGGAACAGATCCCCAGGCCAGTGTTAGGGAAGCGGGGCCCCACCTGGTCGAAGGCCCAGTCCTTGTAAAGGATGAGCGAGGCAGTCACACGGCGCACTTAAGAGCAGGCCAGACCTGGGTTCAGAGCAAAGCGGTGCCACTCGCTAGCTCTGTGATCACGCACAATTTAAAGCTTTCTGCATCTGTTACCTCATCTTAAAGTGAGGTCACTTGTGTCTACTTCACAAGTTTGTTTGGGGGATTAAATGAAACAATGCGAGCAAAAGCTTACAACACTGTGACTGTAAGAAGCAGCTCGATAAACAGCAACTAACATTAATCTTCAAGGATGACCAGTGGGGTCAAGCTGGGGTGATCACATCATGTATTGTCCACAGCAGCATATTTCTGGGTGTGAAGAAAGGACTGTATGGTAACTATGTCAGGTCAAATGGCGACGGCTACGAGGGCCTCAAGCACACCTGGGTGTGTGTGACTATCCTGGCTCCAGGCTATCACCATTCAAGACCCAGTAAAGAAACTGGTTACATATTTTACAGTTTGTTATATCTTTTAAAGATCTTTCCTACTCCTTATTTGAGCTTTTCATAAACTGTGAAATGCAGGTCTGCGTTAATTACCCTTTGATGATGAGCAGACAAAAGCACAGGCCAAGTTTGGGCTTCTCCACAGTGACACTGTGCTGTGGGGTCAGTAAGGACCCGAAGCAACCCTCATACTCCTGCCTGCTTCCCAGCCTCCCAGCAGCGAGACAGAGGTACGTGGCTAGTTCTGGCCAATGAACTGTGGACGTGGAATTAGTCTGAGTCACTTCTAGTCTAAGGCACCTAAGAACGGGTGTGTGTTCTCAACTCTTTTTTTCACATGACAAAGCAACCAGGAAGCCACTTTTTGAAATGCAGGTGTCACAAGATGGGGGAGGCTTGAAACCTCAAAACGCTGGAGGCAGGACAGCCACCCTGGTGCAGTCCAACTCTGGGTGGGTGAGAAATAAACTTTTATTGCACTAGGCCCTGAGATTTGGGGTGTGCTTTTCACCCTTGTAGACCACAGCCTGCCCTGGCTCAGCTAGCTAGGAGGACTAGAACCCACATCTCCAAACTCTTCCCAGTTTCCACTCAACAGTATCATAAAAATCCCACTAGGATTGGGGAAATACTGCCAAGATTAAATGCCATAGCTTACACATGGCAAGTCTTCAATGCTTACTTGATTTAAAACAAAATACTTATTTGGTTTAAAATAAAACAGTTCACACCCAGTGCCAAGTAAAAAGAAAAAAGTTCCAAAATCCAGGCTGACTTGTTCCAACACTTACATTAACCCAGGAAGCCTGGATGCCTTACTTTAAAGGCACCTAAGAATCGGGTTCCTGAAATGAAATAGCTTCAATGTCATAGCTAGCTTTAACTGAACGTTAAGTAGATGAACAGAAAAATCCAACTTGAGTATGACCAATTCTCCATCGTAGTCTGGAACATTCCTCTCTTGCTTATTCAAATCCCACTCACCCTTCAATTCTATTTTCTTTATGAAGGAAAAAAGTTTCACATCTCAAATGTTGCAAACATTTGTGCCCACAATTGCCTGGGCCAGAGGATGGCAATTTTTTTTTTAATGTAAAAGAACAGAAAGTAAATGCTTTCTGGTTTCTGAGGCACCTATTTCAACTCTGCCCTTGTAACGTAAAAGCTGCTACAGGTAACCCAGAAATGAATGAACACGACTGTGTTCCAGTTAAAACTTAATTTAGGGACATCAAAACCTCAATTCCATATAATTTTTATGAGGCAAAAAATATAATCTTTTAATTTCTTCCAATCACTTAAAAATGTAAGAATCATCACAGCCTGTCCATCTCAAGCAAGCAGAGGGCCATACCTGGCTAGCCGGCCGCAGCCCACCCACCGGGGCTTAGAAGAGGCAGGGCAACAACTGATGAGGCAACCGCTTTCTTGGGAGCAGAACACAAACACTATTATTCTCATTCTTCCACTTCCTGGTGGCTGGTGAGCCAGGGGTCTGATTCCAGGAAGGCCTGAGCTCCTGGATCGGCGGGGCTGTCAGTTCCAGAAGCACCAGCGCATGTGAAGGCAGGTGGGGTGGGTGTGGCCTCATGGGACAGACAGAGCGTTGGCAGGAGACCCTCACAGCACCCTCAAGACCCAGGGCAGGAAGCAGCCGCTGCTTTATCCACTCCAGCGAGCAGAGTTTGCGGGGGCCACCGCAAGATGACAGCCCACCAGGCTCCCATCCCCGCCCACGACCACAGCTTCAGCCTTGAGACCCTCCTTGAATTCTGGCTTTCAGAACTCCAGGTTCACTCCTGGTATCAACACACAAACTCATGTTCCTAGCTGCTGCCTCCCACCCATCAATTCCACTTCTCAGCTAGGAATCACATCTTGTGAATCACCAGGTTCTGACCTCACACGGGATCTGGCTCAGCCCGGGGCCCTGTCAAGCCACACCTGCCAGGCAGAGCGCCGGGCTGAGAGGGGCAGATGTGTGAGAGAAGAGTGAACAATCAGGTAGACAGGGAGAGGCCAGGCAGGGACAAGCCCAAAGAAACAGAAGGCCGGCAGGTAGCAGCCAAACCAGGACCGGGGCAACAGTGACTGGGGCCCCCTGCAGGAAGCCATCAGCAAAGCAACCCTGTAACAGGGCAGGTGGGGTTTCCCCACAGAAACCTTAAGGGATCCAGTCCCTGAGCGGAGCCTGGTTCAGGCTAGGACAGGAGTCAGGGTCCTCCAAGCTCTGTCTGGTCCAGGCAGCCAGGGTCCTCACTGGCCAGGCTCCCAGCGGGCTCAGTCCCACCCTCCTGGCCAGGCCAGGCTGCTCCTCTTCCTTCCTGGCTGAATGATTCTCAGTGACAAAGCCCACCTGAGGCCCTGCCTCTTCCATGAATTCTTCCCTAATTATTCCAATTCCAGTCCTCAAAGTCCCTGAACATGAGAGTTACCATTAGCACACAGCCCCAGCAGGAAGCTGAGCTCCACCATCCACCATCTTCTTACAAGTGAGTGTTGGCTCTTTGGCTCAGGTGTGAGCTGCCTGAGGATGCAGCTTACATTTTTAATGTCTTAGTTTTTTTTTAATCTCCATCTGCCCCAAGAACACATAACAGATACTCAATAATACTTATTAAACTCAACTAAAAGGTCCAACTTAGATAGACTAATATAATTCAGGTGAAGTATTGTATTATGAGAAAGAAAATGAGTTAGAGGAGCTACATACAGTAGATGCTCGTTTCTGTGTGAAAATTCCCAGCAGCGTTCCTGCTGCATTGTGTATGACACACACCAAAATTTTACATAAAGATGTGGCTCAACATTCTCATTATCTTAATGCCTAAATTGACTGACCACAACGTCAGTCTGATCAGCTGCATAAATTGATCACTAAGAAGACTGGGAGGAAGAGGGGGTGGTTATCAATTGATGGAGAAACAATCAATTTGGCATTTGCATTTAAATATAGCTTTGGAATTTCATTTGTTCAGTGCAGTCTCCATGAGGGGCAAGCCAGCTGGTTACCTGAGTCAGAATGGGTCCAGGAAACCGAGGTCAGCATTGCTCCAGTCACAGCAAGGACAGAGAGGCCTCCATGATCTCGAGAACGCTGGCCCTCTGGGAGATGATGCGTTTAGTGGCTGGTGGAGAGGAGCAGAAGAAAGACGGGGTTAGAGCAGGGGAGGAGAGAGAACCCTTGCAAGCACAGTGGATGTCATCTCTGGCCTGACTCTCTAAAAGATGCCACACTTCAATGAAAATGCCAATTGCAACAGTGCCTCTTTATTTCTTGAAAAGTTATTGAAGCATTGGGTCCTTCCCGATGGAGTGTTCTTGAAACTGCCTCACGGGGCATAAAAGGACCCAGAGATTTGAAAATACATGCCATAGATATTGTGAGATGATCTTATTTTGCTACAGCGGCCATTGAGACATTTGTGAGATGATTTTATTTTACTATAGCTGCCACTGAAACACTTGACTAGATAAAGGAAAAACACCAGAGCACCAGGAAGCATTCAAGGCCAGGCACCAAGCACACCAGCCTTGCTCCTCTGGGTAGACCAGATACACAGGCTGCAAAGTCAATGACTCTCTGTTCTGTTACTGTAAAATAAAATTACTTCGGCTCAATTCCTGGGGGGAAAGATCCCATCAAGCTAAAGCTCACAAAATGGGCTGCAAGTTTGGGGGCTACAGTCAACCAACGAGCTTGCAATATAGGAAAGTCGGTACATGAGACAGATTGCATAATGATTTCTGATGGAAGATTTTTTTCTTTTTTGGCTTCCACCTCAGGCAAGACACATCAGTAGATTGTCTGATGAAAAGAATGGTATTAGCCTAGGAGCTTCTGAGTGAGAATGTTAGGAAATTAATTCATTAGGACAGCGGTTCTCAAACTGTGGTCCCAAGGAAGGCAGCATCACTACCATCTGAGAGTCCGTTAGAAACACAAATTCTTGGCCCCGCCCGAGCTCTGCAGAATCTGAATATGTGGCGGTGGGGCTGGGAGATCTGTCTTAGCAAGCCCTCCAAGTGATTCTGCTACACCTTCAATCGTTAACTCATCCACGCAACCAAAGACACTGAATCTGTTGTTATAAAATGAAATCACCCTACTCTACTGCATATTCCACTTCAATTAAGGCCACAGTATGGGGCTAAGGATTGGGGAGGGGGCAAGGGTCAGAGAGAGAAGCTGATGACATCCCTGCCTCTGAGAAATGTACTGCCCACTACGGGAGTCAAGACAGGTAGACAGGCAGCTCAGACAGAGGCAGGCCATTATTTCCTCTAACAAACAGGAGGCTTCAAAGGGGACAGTTGTTTCTGGTTGGGGTGGGGAGGCAGGTAAAAGGAAGCATCGAGAAGACAATACTAAGGGCCTTGAGATCTCGAAGGGATTTTGGCCGGCGGGAATAGGCAGACACGGAAGCAAAGGCCCAGAGGTGAGGACACAAGAGGGCTACTCAGGTGCACAGGGGAGTCAGGTCTGGCTGAGAAACGTGAAGGTGAGCTGGGTGAGACAGGTTACTTCCAAGCACAGTCAAGTAAACGTGAGGGGCACGGCTCCTCTTTCTGCTGTGAAGACTGCCCAGTGGCCTATGTCTAGACGCTGATGTCTGATAAACCAGGCGATTTAATGATTTCTAAGTCCAGGCTGCGTTTCTGTACATTTTGCACTGCATTTTCTAGAGGGGAGCACCCCAGCTGCTTCAAGGATAAACGGCTGAAGGTTTGCCCTGGAGGAAGACACAAAAGAAAATTTTAAAGTAGGCGTAAGAATCTGGAGGTCACAGTTGCCTCGGGCCATTCTGCAAAGGGGCAAAATGTTACCACACCTAAAAAGCCCCTGAGGACATTGATGGTTTTCGCTTTATAAAACACCTCTAGTGGGGAGTGGTGTGCCTCAGTCCCAAGAAAAAGTCAAACCAGGAGGTGGGAGAAATGGGTAAAGGGGGTCAAAAGGTACAGACTTCGAGTTACAAAATAGATCAGGGATTGATCAGCACGGTGACTATAGTTACCAACACCATGTTGCATACTTTTAAGTTGTTAAGAAAAGAGATCTTAAAAGTTCTTATCGCAAGAAAAAAATAATTGTTAACTATGCAAAGTGTTAGATGTTAACTCGACATAACTGTGATTACTTCACAACGTACACAAACATCGGATCGTTATGTCGTATACCCGGAACTAACAATTTTATGTCAATTATACCTCAATTTTTAAAAATGTAAACCTGCAAAAAAAAAAAAAAAAGGAAAGAAAGAAAAGAAAGAAATCTTAAACCAATGCTCAACACCTCCAATGCGAGAAAAAAGACTACTTTTCATGATCAGGAAGGTATGGCTTTTGCTTCTAGAAAACTGACATGAACAGAGGGCTTTATTTCCCGGTGCTGCTAGATGAATGACAGGAAACTGAAAATGTTTTTGATGTCAGGCAAGGCTCTGATGGGAATGGAGATGGATTCAGAACCGGTTGCTCACCCCAGTTCTGCCATCTGCATCATTACAGGCAAGACACTCAACTTCCTCAACCTCAATTTTTCAACAAGACGCTGACTTGTACCACCTTTGAAATTTAAATAAGAAAATAGACAAGAAGTTGCTATGACTATACTTCAATAAAAAGATTTTTTTAAAAAAATTCCTATGAAAATTATACAGTACAATACTACACGGGTGTATTTTTATTATATATATAATTATAATCTCCTCCTCATGAAGACATTTGGGTGCCAATTAATACTAGTCACTGTACTGGTCTTTGAAAATATAAAAGTAAAATGTTTCTTATGCCCTTCAGACTCTGCTTTTAAATATTTGCAGATACGGCAGTTCTAAGGCACAAACTTGGCATCAACCAACCATCCTCCCAAGAAACATTTCAAAGTAAATTTTTTACTTCTCATTTTTTTAAAAAAAAAATTTGACTCCTCTGACCACGACAGAATATCCAGTTATCTTTCAGCAGCTCCCAGCGAGCACAACATAGTCTGCAGCAACAGAGACATAAGACGGTGATAATTTATCATCGCTCAGTAGTTTAGTCCCAGATGGACCATTTACTAATTTATTTCCATATGTAACTGGCGGAGAGATTAATCAGGCTTCCAACTCAGAAACCTGAATTGTGCTTTATTCCCGTCACAGCCTAACCCTGGGCAAGAAGAAGTACATGTTTACACAGAAAACCAAGAGTTCCTCCTAAAGCCTGTGGATTTCAGATGCAGTCCTTTAAACACACACACACACACACACACACACACATGCACGCACACCCAGGCACAGCCTGCTCCTGCCAACTTGGAGGGCTGGTTCTTTCTTTAGACACTAATGGGCTTCCCTTAGGAGCTGTGTCTGGTAGAACCACAGGCAGAAGTAAGACCAGAAATGCAGCGCCAGCTCAGGCCCAGTCGCAGCCCCAGTCCCCTCCCTGTGTGCAAGCTCGGGGGCTCGTATTTCTGAAACTGAAGAGATCTTTCTGCCACGGTGCTACGCCCAGCTGGCCTGCCTGTGCAGCGCCCAGGCACTGGAAAGTATGTGCTTTCTTTTTTCCACTCTTTTTAAGGGTCTGAACTTGACTGAATTCAGCAGCTGCCCGTAGCCTCTGTGAGGCTCTCAGTCCCCCTGAGTTCAACTCTCAGTCCACTGTTATTTTTAATTCTATCCCAATGATATCAGCCTTTAGCAAAGGGGGGTTCTCAGGATTGTTGTCGGATGACGATGCTTCCATATAGAAAGCCAGCCAATCCCAACACGGGGCAGAAAGCAACAGTTGCCTAGTTATGCCTTCAGTGGAACTCACGGCCACAGCCAGGAAGGCTCAGGAGCCAGGACCATGCACAGGTATTACTGGCTGGATCCACACACCTGGGTCACTAACCAACCATGTGCCTTCAGAAAAGTTACTTAACAGTTCAAGTTCACAATTCTTTTCTCTGTAAGATGAGTTTAGCTCTCTAAGGTTCCTCTGGCTCTAAAATCTTTGATTCCATGAAGACGGGGGAAAAAAAATCAGCCATTCACCTGGTTTCTGTGTTTAGATGATGCCAAACAGCCAGAAGTTTGGAAGCATCTGGAAGTGGCTGAACTGGTCCCAACGCTTGGAGCTGTGACAGAAGTAGCCTTAGGAATCTCAGTGTCCAACAGACTCTCTCTGAGCAGAAGATAGTTCAACGACATATTCCTCAGTCACGTTTTAAGAATTCAAGGCAATCCAAGTTTGAAGTACTGTTCTAGGTGTGGCCAAGCTACAGAAGTATGCACACCATGGTCTTTTGTCTTTGATATGTTTACATCACAGTCAAGATTCAGGGCATCCTAATACAGTGAAATAAGGGTTATAATTTGAAAAGAAACTGTTAAGGGAACATGAGGGATGGAGAAATCATCCCGGTGAGGGTGAGGGGCAGAGACCTGTAAGGGTTTTGGAGGAACTGAAGTTGAAGATGGAAAGGTGGGAGGAAAGGAATCTGGGCTGAGGCTGCAGTAAGAGCAAAGGCCTAGAACCTTCCCCTCGTGGTCAGGACACGGTGCTTATTACCCTAGGGCAGGATGCTCAAGGAAGAGACCTGGTAAGAGGGAGGTGGGAAAGGGGCTAATGCTGGAAAGCCCTGGACGCCAGCCTAGCAATTGGCTCTTACCTTGTGACCACTGGAAACCTTCAGAAATGACCAGGCAGTGGAGACTACGAACAAGCTCTGCCCTAAGACGTTTATTCTGGCAATTCTGTTACCATTTAAGGTTGGTAATACGATCAGTCTGTACCTTCATTTTTCTCTTTTTCATTCCATGCTGCCACTATTTGGGAATCCCCCAAATTTATTATTTTTTTTCCAAATCAATTTCCTGGCCCTTCAAATGGAAGCAATTGAGTTTCCTACAAGCGCTGCCAGGATTTCACATTCAGATGAATGGTTCGGCCCAGGGCTTTACATTTTGGTTTATGTGTTTTTCTAGTCTCACAAGAGAGCTAACATAACATGACACAGACTGGTGTTTTTTGGAGTTGTTGCTTTTTACACTGGAAAATATTTGGGGATGATGAAAAAAATATACATATGACTCTTACAAGGGCGTGCACTCCCAAACAGACAAAAGTTGAACTATCATCCAAAGTCGTTCATTGACACTTTTTTGATTTCCAGTTTCAGAGCTCCAGGCTAAGGAACCCAAGGTTTCCAGGGCCCCTCAAATACAACAGCAGAACATCATGTAAACCCTCATATCAACGGTATTGGATTCCTCTGCTTCGGGGAGCCAAGCACAGGTGGCTTCCGGCAGCTGTCACAGAGAGAAGCTGCCCACCGGGATACCCCCGGCCTGGCAACTCAGGGCACAGGCCCTCCCATCAGCCCCAAAGATGGGCTGGAGTCTCGAAACTAGAGATGAGTATAAAAATAGGCAGAGGGGCTCCCCCTCTGAGAAAGGAGCTCCCTTTAGTATCAGCCACCATTAAAAAAAAAAAAAAAAAAAAACCCAGAGAAGACACAGTCTTCACTTCCCACCTCTGGGTAGCTCGGACGACAGGTGGGCATCAGCGGGAGACTTCAACATCCGTTTCATTTTGGGTCCCCTTCTGTAGAAAGGCAAATCGTATCTACCCACTGGGGTATCAGACATTCTAGGGTTCAATCTCTGATTCATAATTCAAAATCTCTCCCAGCCCTCCTCGTACCCAGGTGTTCAGGAAGTCCCAGAGCCCCTCCTCCCAGAGGTGTTCCCTTAACACTGAATCAGATCATTGCTGTAACGATTACATGCAGTAGACGCTGGAGACAGTTCCCTGTGCACCCAACAGATTGTCTCACACGTACAAGAGTTGCGTTTCTCATACCACTTTTTGTAAAAGTCCACCTATGGTCAGAAAATGAATCCTTCTCAAACAAATAGATTAGCTTAAATTGCCATGCCATTTCACATTCTCTTTACTGATACATGAATAATAAAACTATAAGGTAAATGCAGGCTTACACCGAATAATGGGCATAAATAAAAATATTTTGACATTAAAAACTCAGTCTAAATTGAACTGCAACATACTTGAGAGCTCCCGCAATCATAACGTGCACATTGAAATCCATTAACCTAATACCGAGGCTGCTATTCCAAAGTAGAGGTCTAGCCTGTAAATAAATCCCCATTTGAACACTTCTCCTCCTAAATTACAAAGTCATACACTTACAAAGTCTATCATCTTTACTTGGTTGCTTTCTAACCAACCCTCAGGTCCTATCAGGCTACAATGTGGCAGCATAATCTAAACACGGAGACCAGTAAATGGTACCAAAAAGTAGCAGCAAATGTCAAAGACAAACCAGGGTCACCCCGGTGAGAAGGAAGATATTTACATAAGCATTCCGAAAGACAAAGGAGCCCCAACTGCTCTTTAACTGTAAACCCAATCAACCTCTCTGCTCCTCTGATCATTTTTGTATAAAAGCAATTTTCACAATGATACATTCAAATACCTTAGTTGCTATAAACTCAGCAGCAGTTAAAGATTCTGGTGCACATTAGATCTGCTTTCAAGACTCAGCTGTTTTCAACCAAAGCTTCCATTCCTTACCCAACACTACCTCCCTCCAAAAAATTAGCTTCACTGACAATACCCTTCTTAAGTATGTCATCTGCCAAGGCCATTTTCTTACCTTTGCAACTCACTCACATTTGTTTCATTTGATGATACTTACCCAAGCAAGGACAATTCTTTGACTGGAATCTTGCAACTTTCAACTTTGCCCAGATTTTGCTGTCGTGAGGAAGGGGTATGCCGAAATCCCCGGTACATCGCTTAGCTGAGCTAATATACATCTGAATCAGAGCTGTATTTTAAATTCTTTTACTCTTACTTAATATAGTGCGTGCTGCCTGTCCACTGATGCGATATCAGAAACCTGCAAGCTACTATTTCTGCAACTGTGTCACTGTGGATAGTCTGAAACATGCACGCAGCTGTTGCCATGGAAACAGACACAGCTAGGGCAGAGTGCCACGCTGTGTTAATTCCTTCACCCATGAACCCCAGGGGAATGCTAACATTCATCTTCTTTCTCCTTTTAGTCTCACGCTGCTTTAATATATATATATTTTAGCATTACCAAATGATGTACTAAATACATATGGTACACCTGAAAATTCGGATGGCTGAAATGAGCTGTGTGCCAGCCTAGCCTGCTGGGCATCTGTTTAAGGTGGTGCAAATATGCATGGATCCTTTCACCAACTTCTCCTGGGAGAAATGGAGAACTTTGTTTCTGTCTTTTAAAACAGCGTGCATAGGACACACACAAAAAAGGTGATCATCTCGTCTCACCTAGGAACAATTATCGTGGAATTGCACGGGAATGAAGATGCTCTCAGAAAGGTGCCATATCAGCTCTGTGAAAGGCAGAGGGAGGTCTTACAAACTTTCTGAAGTAGATCCAAGCTAAGAGTTGTTCACCCTTCTACCTAGAGCTACATTAGCAGGCTGGAAATCCACTAGTTTTAATCAGGCAAAAGCATAAACCCTCAACAAGGGCTTCAACTGTCTGCACTTGGTCTTTGTTCCTAAACCCATGGAAGAAGGAAGGTATTAGAATGAGTGAGAGACTAACAAGATGGAAATCTGCCAGCATTCAGGAAGAAACATGATTTTCCTAGAGTCTGAACATTCTCCTATTTGCATCTAGTTCAGTCTCTGCCCTTATCAACTATGTGGGCCGGTGAAGGAAAGTCAAATTCGTTCATTCCACTTAAAAGCCAAAATTTGTAGCTACTGTCTCCCTGGGCCATCTTCCCATTATTTAAACTGGTACGCCACTTTAAATTTGGGGGTTACTCATCACAGTCAACAAAAGTCGGCTGTTCGAAATCTTAATTACATCCTGTCCCTTGGGCTAGTTAATAATATTCAATCTAGGTGAAAATGGCTACGTTGTAGATTTGCATGCTGATGTGCTTCGCTGGAACACAATTTTAGCACCAAACAATCAAGTGTAGGCTTTAAAGGTGCAGATCCGTGACTCCGAGCTAGCGTGTCTTAAAAGAAACCACTATTTTAGTTGCAGGGGTTATGGCAAAATCATCCTACAAAAGATAAGCAAAGTTTGACTATTATTTTTCTAACCTGAATCATTCTGGGCTACATATTATGAGAACAATGACCAACTCATCTCTAGGAGGAGGAAAAACAGAAAACACATACACCTTCCTGGTCAAAGAACTGTGTCACTTTTTTAAAGCAAACTGAAGAGGATGCTGGGGTCCAGTATAAAGCCTAGTCTTCGAGCGTCAGCGGGGCAGGCAGTGGTTACCCTTTAAGTAATTCTGACCAGTACTTACAAACTTACAGAGCAGAGTCATAACAATAAAAAGAGTAGCTCTTTATGTTCACTTCGCCCTTCTGTATTTATATTTGTTGAGTATTACCAAGTGTTTTCATACAGGTCACCTCATTTGACTGTGACAAGATTATACTATGAATAAGATTTGCAATTACCACCATTCTCAGCTCCTACTGGAGAGCGCCGAGATGCCGAAAGTCAGTGACCGGCCTGCGGCCGCATGTTCAGTAGCAGAACTCTGCCTTCTATTATCTGACCTGCTTCTCTTTCCAAGTGCCCCACTGCCTCTAGGTGTGCTCGCAAACGCACTGGGTAGTAAAGGACTCAAAATAACTATAGTGACAATACTTATAAAAGGACAGATACCAAGTAGCAGATGAACCAGTATGGAGATTAAATATGGCGGGTGGTTAAAGTTAGGCCAACACTCCCCTCGGCCATCACCCACCCATGTTCTTCTTCACAAGGTGGAAGGAGAGGGGTCAGCCTTTAGGCTGAGGTCAGCACCTGTCCCCAGAGCACATCATCTCAGCCTGCTCACAGGCCCTGAACCCTCTTCCTTCCCAGGTGTCCCACCTCAAGTCATAGCGACTTCGCAGAGGGGGCCTCGGAGGGGAGAGGTGGTTGGTGGCTCCTTGGGCTTTGGAGGTGAAAGGAGGACGGGGAGCGGCAGGAAGCAGCAATAAATTGGCACACCTCCTGTGATGGTTAATTTTATGTTTCAACTTGACTGGGCCACGGGGTACCCAAATACTTGGCTCAGTACGATTCTGGGTGGGTGTGTGAGGGCATTTCTGGACGGGATTTGAAGCAGCGGGCTGAGTGAAGCAGACTGCCCTCCCCAACACAGGTGGGCCTCATCTAATCAATCCATTAGAGGGCTAAATAGAACAAATGGCGGGGAAGGGAGGACTCGTTCCTGCTGCCTCTTTCCGAACTGGGACTGTGGTTTCCTCCTGTACCTAGACTGGACTTAGACCAGCTCTCCTGATTTTCAGGCCCTCGGACTTGGGCTGCACCTGCACCACCAGCTCTCCTGGGTCTCCAGCTCAGGTGGCAGATCGTGGAACTTCTCAGCCTCCATAATTGCATGAACCAACTCCTTAAGAGAAAGACAGATACACACACACATGCACTGTTGGTCTGTTTCTCTAGAAAATTCTAATACACCTCCTTAAGGAAGGCAGCCGTTCTAGACTGGCAGCCACCAGATAATGATAAATAATACAGTGGATTTCATTGTGATTTGGAATGTTCACGATCTCTTACCCACATTACCCTGAGTATCAAGAATGAACTGGATTCGGCCATGCTGCGTTTTGGTGAAAGAGGACTTCCCAGGAGTGAATGTCTCCAGATCACTGAACTTGCTCTTGGTTGGCCTGGGGGAGCTCGTGAAGCTGCAGAAGGCATCCTTGTGGGCTGTATTTGGGGAGACTTCTGGAGGGCAGGGGACATGGGTGCCTTCCAGTGGATGTCCCAATTCAAGAGTCAGTGATTTGACGAAAATATTTCAAAAGTGGATTGGAGGAGAAAATAATCAAATGGGCAAAGTACAGCCTGTGATTTAGCCTGTTATAAACATTTTTTATGACTTGGCCGGCATTATGCACATGGTGATCCAGAGGCACCCTTCAAAGTCATAGATGCATGACGCAGGCAGGGGGTAGAGGGGGACAGGGCACCATACAGGAAAGGGCCCCTCACTCCTGGGATGTTCTAATCCCTGCATCTACATTTTCATTTCTCTGCCTCCACCACCCCCGCCCAGGCTGTCAGGGTATCAGCTGGCCTTCTCGTCACACAAAGTGGCCTGGCTCTGGCCGTTCCCTCCCTGTTTTGATTCACATCTCCTATGCCAGGGACTGGGAAACCAAATAAAAGAGTTGATTAGAATTTTGTCTGAAATAAGATGAATAAAGGCCCGAGAAAGCATCCCTGAGCACAAAAGTGTCGACTTTTGGATGTCCTTGACTCTAGATCAGTTAGCCTAAAGCCAGTCACCTCATGAACAATTTGCCTGTAATTTGAAACCTTTTCTGAGTGTTTTTACATGGGACTATCCTTTGCTTTTTTTTTTTTAACCTTCTTTTTGGCATTATAAGGTTATATTATACGGTAATCAAGGGCACGCACAGCTTGTTTTTAAATTTTAGTTTATGTTTCATTTCAATTTTTAAATTAAAGTAATTTTTTGATAGTGGCAAGGAATTCAAAAACAGTCCACGTGGAATTGAATTTCTGGCGAACTGATTATTGGGCAAGTCGATCTGAGAACTGATTTGAAGGGAATTTTCTCTCCTAATTTTCATTTTCTTAAAATTCAAAAAACCGTCCAAGGACACCCGCAGTTCAACCAGGTCAGAAAGCACATCTTGACTTCCCCCTACCTCCTGGGCTTCTCTCCTTCCTGCAAAGGACTCTGCACAGTTGAGTTTCCAGCCTCCATAGGAGGGAAGGAATTGAGTACTGCTTGGCTTTGTTTTTGCCCACTATGAATTTAATTTACAGGCACCACGGAGCTCAGCTCAGCTCGCGAGTCCCTCCCGAGCAGCACTCACCTTCTACTCACTCATGCCAGGAGCCTCTTTTGTGCTTTTTGAAGCAGTCGGCACAGCTGGTTTAAGAGGCACCCATGATCTTTTGCATCCAAGCAACTGCCGAAGTCTCAGGGTCACTCATCTGACAACCCAATTCCTACTGCAAACGGGAAAAGGCCCAAGGTCAAGGTGTATCCAGCTGGACTGGAACTGATGGCACCACCCCCATTCAAAAGGCAGGGCCAGGTGCCTTGCAGCTCTGTTCCAGGTGCTCTTTGACAGGGAAACCAAGGACCAAACCTGCCTTTAAGGCCAGAAGCCAAGTTGACCCAGGAGATCAGGCACGAGCCTAGTGAGTAATCAGAGAGCGTCAGGGCTGCATGATGGGACCGGAGAGAGTTAGAGATGGTCCCTGTACTCCACTATTAACCACCCGTGGCTCTGACACAGACATTGCCCTTCTGGGCAGAAGGCAAGCATTCCAACCAGCCTGGGACCCTGGCTGCACCCGAATGCCAGCCGGCCAGCTAGCGTGGGTCCTCCTGGAGCAGCTGTTCTGCGGTTTGTCTTGCAGGGGTGGGCAGTTATGGGGCCAGCTCTTGGAGAAGAGAAATTGATCAGGAAGGCCTCACTCTCAAGATGCTCATTTGAATGCTGAGTCAGGGTCTGGAAACAAAATTCTCCTGGAAATGGAAACTTTTCATTTTTATTCTCAATTTACTGTTGTGACATTTGCTTTAAACATCTCCAGTTGGGGACAGGGCAGGTAGCTGTCCTCAGTGTGTATGAACATCCTCTATCTCTATTTGGAAGATAATGAGCTCAATTCACGTGCCCCCAGTGGGGTCATGTCCACTCCAGGACAGGACACTGATACTGAGCCACTGGCCAGCTGTAAAATGCACTTTTTTCTTTTTTAATCTGAGGATGCAATGAATTACATAGATGTGTTTTACCCTAACCCCCTCTACTTAAGAAAAGTGAAAGTTTTTAATACAATAAGTCACTAGAAGGTACATATCAGAGTTTAAGTCACTCCTTTTAGAACATTTTTCAATCAGTCTTCATAGAGACCAAATAATACTGACAAATAAAAATACGGTTTTATTTCTCACAAAACAGCCTGAGACGATGGGCAGCCTGGTGGCAGGGCAGAGGGTGAGTCGGATGTGGTTGGGTAGCTGATACCCTGAAGATGGGGACCTGGAATTTTTCTATCTTGTCACTCTGCTCTCTCCCGGTGTGTTTCACACTTGTATAAGTTCAAGTAGCTGGCTACCACCTTGCCCCTGTCCTAATCAGAAGCAAGGAGGAAAGAGAACGGGAAAGGCTTGCTCCTTCGTTTTAAAGGCAATGTCCAGATGGTGCAGCCATCCCTTCCATATCCAGCCATCACCCAGAACTCAGTCACTGAGCCATCGCCAGCAGACGGGGCTCGTTTGAAGCTCTGGGGTCCTACTAGTAAAAGGAAGAAGGAGGGAATGGATAGTGGTGGACAACCGGCCGTGTTTTAAACACACTAAGTATATGTATGGATACAGACATATATAGTAAAGGTTTACAAACATGCATGGGAATGGTTAAGAGCCAAATTCAAGATGGCGGTTGCATGTGGACACGGGAGAGATGAGTCCTGGGACTGGGGAAGAGATACATAGAGGTCTGCAATCATATCTTCCATGTTTTATTTTATAAAAATATTTAAAGCAAATATTGCAAAATGTTAAGATGTGCCAAAGTTGGGAAATGGTCACAGCTTTTTAGCTTTTTATATGTTAGAAATAAATTCTAATAAAATCTACAAAAATTAGCATCATCTCAACAACCCAACTGCAACTCAACTCATAAATAAACTGTATTTCACCAATTCTAAAATGCACAGTTTTCTACATTTGAACTCTCTGAAATGAGTGTATCTAATTATACTGAGCAGTGTTTTCTCTTAGCGGGACATAATGTTTCATTTTACAATGAATGGTAACTCAGAGTTGAAGATGTACAATGTATAAACTCTATTTCATGTGGATCCGCTGTGCATTTTAATATGTTTGACAGTGGAGAAAGGAGGTGGCTTCCACAGGTGGGCAGCATAAGGCTTACGAATCTCTTAGAGCCCCGTACCTGGGCTCTTTCTGTTAGGTGGTCTTTCAACTTCCAAGCCAACATTCTTTCCAATGATAGCAACTCTGATTAACATCATGCAAACACACATACATTCGGACTAATTTTCTGCAATGAAGGAAAATCTAGCAGATAAAAGCCCTCCTTTATTAAAGTGCCTGAGAGCCTCCTACCTGGTAAATGACGGATGCATAAATGGCACCTACAAATGAAACTCCTCCCAATGGGAGAACACAGAGTCAGAGAATTACTGGACCAAAATTTTGGACAGACTGAGAGTACATGACAGACACAGCCATCTGAGGACGACCAAGGCTAAGCCCATGTCCCTGGTCTGCAGAGGTGATAGGCAAGACCATCGTGGTCCCTCCTTTTTTGATCTGTGCTATTGTGGAACTCTCTTGTAGAAAATCAGCTAAGAATACACAGGCAGCATTGTTCCTTCCATATTATCAAGATGCAAATAAACCAAAATGGGGAAAAAAGAAATCCACACACCTGGTTTATTTGACTGCCGAAAAATAAATCATTTATTAAAAAAAAATTATGAAAGTTTTCTTCATTTCTCACATTCAGTTAGTGTACAGTTGGCATTTCCAAGATTCAAACCTGATGTGGATTTGGAATTCAATGAAGCACACTGGAAGACATCTGAGTGAAAAAAAATAAAAGTTCTAGCCATATGCTACTGGTGCACGAATTTGAATATCTGAAAAGTAATCTAGAAATGAGAACGTTTCCAATTCTCCTTACCAACAACAGAATTCATAGCAACCACACGTCTTGCGGATCGAGCCACTTCACCAACTGAGAAACAACAGTGGGGCAGACGGGGTCAGGGGCTGGGGTGCTGCTGCAGCCTGGTGAGTTACAAGCCTGTGATTTTCACGACGTCACGACCCCTCCGAAGCTCTGCGTGGTCACTGCTGAGGTGGCAACAATGATTCTCACCTCACCAGACACATTAATGCACAAAAGAGCTTCTAAATGTTTCGATTTTGGTTAACAATTGGGTGAAAAACCAGAAGACCGCGCACAATGGCTCTTTCCAAATGACATATGTGACACCATTGAAATAAGCTCTGCTATCAAGCCCGTCGGATTTCTCCTTCCTTCTTTCTGGTTCTCTACATAGTTGGAAAGGAAATCACCCAGAGCCAAACCAGCAGCAGGCTCTCCCTCGTGCTCTGACACTTGTCTGCACCCATGACTGGCATGGCAGGTGCTCCCGGCCCCAGCTAGCGGTGCTTCCCCTGACAGTGCCCTGTTCGGCTTGCCCATCCTGTCCCTGGGCCAGGTCTCTATCTGGGTCACTTAGCCAGGGAATATACCAGCCAAGTGGTCCCGTGCATTGCCAATCCACTCACGTGCATTCAGGGGACACCAACCTGCAAAAGACTAAAACCCAAGCCCTTGTGCTAGCTGTCTTTCCAAACCACATGTCAAGAATCCACCTCAGGTGTTTGCAGGATGGCTACAAGGCCATGGAGTGGTCCAGACGCTGGATGTTTTGATTCCTCTGTATCTGGACATGGGAATTGAATGGCAAGACTTGTGACAGTGGTGAGCAATCTTTCACCAACCGACTGATAAGCTGGGAGGACAAAGTGACAGCATTTCTTCCGCATCTGTCATGGAAACAATTCCCAGCAGACTAACCCTTCAATCTGCTCCAGTTTATGCAGACTGCTGCTCTTCCCAGGGGCATTAGAGAGGGCCCGAGCAGGGCAAAGAGCCACAGCTCTGTGTGGGGAGAGGGTTAGGGTGTACACGACAACCTGGTCCAACCACCGATGTGCTCACTGCTCCCTCTGTCACCCCAAGACCTTAACCCTAATCAGAGCCCCAGGTCTGGGGGAAACCTCTGGGAAGTGGCTTCACACTGCTTGGGAGGGACCCTCTTCTTGGTATAAATGACACGTTATGATATTACCAGACCAAACTCCCTCTCACAGCGACCATGGCCCACAAGACCAGTTGTTACCACTTGCCAATGCCAACGAACCCTTCAGGAGCTCTCGGATCTAATTCCCACTCACCCCAGCAGCTTCTGAACCAGACATGAACTTGCCTGGAAGCACTTTATTCCTCCACAGGCCTCCATGCATCCTAGAGGTCTAGAATGATATCCACCCTGGGCAATGAAACAGACTATAAAGAAAGAATTGCCAAGGGCTGGAAAAGATGCATGACCTGTGACTCCGCTCGCCATGCAGTTTCTGCCTGGCTAAACTGTGATGGTCGCGTCTTATCTCTGCAGACTAAACTTGATCGGAGATGCACTGCGACCCAGGGAGGTTTGGTGCTGCTTGTTCACGTCGTGGTGTTTGCTCGCTTGCTTTACTCTAGGTTGCCTAAAATTACACAGCTAATGAAACATTGACCCCATCTCCTTTACCCAGCATGGACAGCAGCTGATTAAGCAGTCGATAACATGAGGTCAGAAGTCCGTCTGGCAGCAAAGATCTGAAAATACCCAACCCCAGCAAACCCTGGGCTCACCTGGAACTCCAAGGTGGTAAAGTAAGACGCAGCTCCATCATGGCTCTCAGGCTGCCCCACCAATGGAAAATGGCAGTGACAAACGAAGACTGCTTTCTCCTAAGTCCTCGGCAGGCCAGGAAACACTTGAGAAATCTGAGAGCTTGACCATATCCAGAAAACAATGTTCAATCATACCTCCCTAGTTCAGCAAGTGCTTTGCTGGAAAGGTCTTTCTGTTTGCTTGCAAATCATACATCAGCTTGCCTTAACTTTATCAGAAGGAGAAATCCAAAATGTATTCTGAAAGAGATCAGCCCTAACCTTATTTAGGTCATACTGCTGACATACACAAATAATGGGAAGTCCGTGACTAATTCAGAAACAGTCAAGGAAGGTCAATGCCCGGTTTGTTCCTTAACTCACAGTAATCTGTGAATAACGCTAAAAGGCCCTGGCCAGTCTCTGCTCATCAATGCTGCAGCCATTAAAGGAACAGGAGAGGGGGAGCATTTCACACTTATTAAAAAAAAAAAAAGAGAGAGAGAGTATGTAGTGACTTAAGCACGAAAACCACATATTTAAAAACAGCTCTCAAAAGCATTTATGGGGTTGGGGGGAGGGTATAGCTCAGTGGTAGAATGTGTGCTTAGCATGCAGGAGGTCCTGGGTTCAATCCCCAGTGCCTCCGTTAAATGAATGAATGAATGAATGAAATGAAATGAAATGAAAGCATTTCTATAACGAAGCCTCAATAGCCTGCCTGTGAAGCAGAAATGAGTCTTATCAATAAGCAGCCTGATATCCAGACACCTGATGTATTTGCCCAAAGTTCCTCAGAAGCTCACACAGGCACACCTCAGAGATATTCTGGGTTCCGCTCTGGACCACTGCAATGAAGTTAATACCACAAGAAAGCAAGTCACACGAATGTTTTGGTTTCCCAGCGCAATGAAAGTTATGTTCACACTATACTGTAGTCTATTTAGCTTTGTCTGAAGAAAATGTACATAACCTTAATTATTGCTAAAAAAAACAACAGCAGCAAAAAACCATCATTGGCGCTTTGAGCAAGTCATAATCTTTTCACCATAGTAACATTCAAGATCACTGATCACAGATCACCATAACAGAAAACAATAATGAAAACGTTGGAAATACTGTAAGAATAACCAAAATGTGACACAGAAACACAAAGCCAGCAAATGCCGTTGGAAAAATTCCTCCAATAGACTTGCTCATTGCAGGGTTGCCACAGACCTTCAATTTGTAAAAAAGAAAACCAAAAAAAAAAACAAAACCAAAAAACCCACAGAATCTTCAAAGTATGCGGTATGCGGGTAATAGCCAAGCCAAGCATTAGATCGTCAAGATTCCAGACTCCGTGCCCAGGCCACAGAGCTGTGTGCTTTGCCTCAGGAGGGCAGGCCGAGTTTATGACGCCCGGCGCTGGTATGGACCAGTCAGTACAATGCAGTGTCCACGCTCATCATCAGAGGCAACTCGCCTTCCTGCATCTGGAACCACTCGGCCCATGAGGGACCTGGCCGAAGTGGATAGGAACTTGGTCCTGTAGATCAGCCACCACACCTGCGGCTCTGCTCAAAGTACATGCCCTGCAGAAGGTGGGGAGCAGTGTTACACACACAGAGAAGGCAGCACTGTTCCCCATCGTGGGACAGACCGTGGACACTTGTAACACTCTTAAAGGGAAAGAGCACCTTCCCTGAGCACATCCTAGAAATTCCACAGCGCCCCGAGTACCAGCTCCCCACATACCTCCCCATCCTGGACAGATCCAGAGAGTCTGGTCTGATGGATAAGGAACGTGATGAGGGAGCAGTGCATGCTCAGAAATCAGAGAGGAACTTGGCAAGAGCAGAGAACGTCGGCATCATTCAAACCTCCTCATTTCACTGAGAAAACTGAGGTCAATGAGCAGTGAGGTGCCCGCCCAAGGTTGCCAGATCATAAGTGGACATGCTTAGAACAGACTCGGTGCCCAAAGCCACAGACCTCTCTAGCCCAGTGCCTCTCAAACGTGAATGTGCCCGCGGACCACTTGCAGAACCTGTTAGCAGCGGGTTCTGACTCCGCAGGGCTGGGGTAGGGCCAAGGCACTGCCTTTCTAACCAGTGCTCAGGGGATGCTGGTGTGGCTGGCCAGAGGGCCCCACGTGGAGGAGCACTGGGGACCTAGACCACCACACATCCTGTGACCTTATGATTTTAACCCCGGCTCCAAATGATAGATTTGCACATGGCAAAAATAAAACGGTCGCTATCAATTGGCCCTTTAAAAGTGTATGGTCTTGAAAGAAAAACACTATATGATGTCACTCATATGTGGAATCTAAAAAATAAAAAATGAATTAAAAGAAAGACATAAATGAACTGATTTACAAAACAGGAAACTGACTCACAGACGGAGAAAGCAAACTTGCAGTTACCAGGAATGAAAGGGGTGGGAGGGGATAACTTGGGAGTTTGAGGTTTGCAGATACTAATTACTATATAAAATAGAGAAACAACCAGTTTACACTGTGCAGCACAGGGAACTATATTCAATATCTTGAAGTAACCTACAATGAAAAAATGTGAAAAGGAATATACGTGTGTGTATGTATGACTGAAACATGCTGTACACCAGAAACTGGCACAACATAATAAACAGCATACTTCAATAAAGAAAATTTCTTAAGCATGTGGCCTTCTCCCTTGCACTTACCACTGTTTGCAAATACATTATTTGCTGTGTTCATTGTCCGTCTCCCCGTTAGCACACCAGCCCTAAGAGGGCAAGGATTTTGACTGTTCTGTTCACTGCTGTATCTATTCCAGTGTGTGGCACCTAACAAGCACTTACATACTTGTGAAATAAAGAAGAATTTCAATTTTGAACGGAAAATTGAAAAGTGCCAGCCGTCATTCTCAAAAACGTCAAGGATTGTTTGCATACTTCTAATGGTATGTTTCAATCTGAAGAAACTACTTCACGATTTCAAAAGGATCCGTCGTTACAGATTGTAGATATTTTTATCTTGTCCTGATAAGCTCAGGCTTCGCCGAGAAAGGCATTCCCCGTGTTTTCCAGCTCTCACTCACCAGTCTGCCTGGATTCCTCCTCCGTCCTCCTCACGGGACCCACACAGACAAGAAGCGGATCAAAATTGGCAGGCAGACTTCCCCATGAGAGGGGCTTCCCAGTCGTACACACAAACGGGGATGATTCCAGAAAAACCGGGAGCGGGATGGGGAATTCCTGGCGGTGCACATGAAGACGGGGAGGCTCACAGGAGGCACGTGCCTCACACAGGGTCTCACTGCCATTTGATGGCGGGGCTGGGACCCGAACCCAGGCCCCCTAGCCTTCCTGTACTCTTTGCACTGGGCTTCTCTTTATAAACAGAACCTGGGATCTGGTTTGAGAATGACTTCAGCTCCAAAACCCATGATAGGGACCCAAGATAAGCCTCGTGATACCCACGGAACCAGAGAGAGTCCTGCAAGTGCCCCGAAGGGGACTACAGCTAAGTAGAGGGGGCTGTGTGTCCAGGGAAAGCCTGGGCCCCATGCTGTCCTCCGAACTGGTCATGCGTCTCGCCAACGCACATCTCCCGGCACACAGACCAGTGCAGGGCGTGAGTCACTCCACCTAAACTCCCAGAAGATATGTGATTTTAATCACGGTCACATTCAGAACGACAGGATATTTTTGGAGCTTGGAGGTTGCAACTGTGAAGTCACAGATTGAAATGAGTGACCAAGTTCACCACCACCTGCCTTTTCCCAAGGGCTACTTCTGTACCCGCACCATTCCAAATGTGCACAACCGGTCAGAGCGGGCCTAGGGGCATTCATGAGCATCCTGAGGGTTCCTCAACTCACATTCAGATCCTCACAGGGGTCAGGGTTCTCAAAAGTCCACGTGGCTTATAATTCACAGTATAACTCACATTCACTCAGAGTCCAGAAGCCTAAAGGTGATCCCCTAAAGGCCCTGGACCTAAATTAGCCCAGGCTTAATGAGGTTTTGCAGTCCTGGTATGAACAGCGCAGACTCCCTGGAAGCAACAGGGCTGTACACTGCTTTCACAAAACAGCACATCCCTGTCCTAGCCATTTGCCTACAATGTAGAACAAACAGCTCTGTCTGCATCCCTCCAGAGCAGACCAGGGAGCCAGACTGGGGAGGGGACTGGGCAGCATGAGCAGCTGCTTGGATACTCTAGGGGAGGGCAGACATCCCCCCATCCTCTTAGGTCCTGTAACTGGAACCTGCGAATTAAACTGACAAAAGACAGATTAACAGAAGGAAAAAACGTACAAATTGTACTTGATGCTAATATTTTTACCTGGAATAGGGGCCTTCATAAAAAGAAATGAAAACCCCAAAGAAGTGGTTAGACCCAGGAGTTTACATATCATTTTTTCCCACTGAGGCATTTTATTTGCACATATGTGTTACATCCCTGGAAAAAGAATTCAAAGATTTTTCCCTCTTGGTTTTCACTTTGCTTCTTCATGGTCCATGAATGAGGTTGTCAGTACAATGAAACCAAACTGATGGGACGGGAGCAGAGTATTCTGCCATTTTTCTAGGTCTTTGAGTTGCACATCAAATCTGGGGCTGATCACTCCCCACTTATTTAGCCTGCCTATGAGGTTCACAACAATTTTCCCAGCTCTGTGATCATCGATGATTTCAAATTTGCCAATGTAACCATGCTTCATCATCACAGTTGGAAACCAAACAATGACTTTGGAGCACAGCCTAATAAGAACCTGGCGTTTGCCTCTCTTTCCAGCTTTGTCGATGCTCTTTGAGAGCATCAGCCAGGACGGTCACATTGCAGCGACACGGAAAGATGGTGGAAAGAGTACGTATCATTTTAACAAAGAGCGATAAACTGTAGAGATGTGACAAAACAAAGGAAAAGAGGTTCGTGGGAAAGTGACTTGTAAGGATATGGGAGAAACCAATGCGAGATAAGAGTTATTCTGGTAAGAAGGTGTCTTTGTACAGGACCATCTCAGCCTCAACTCCCCTTCTCCAGTAGTAAGAATGTTCTCTTCCTGGTACAGGGAGGACCCCTTTCTCAGCAGGAAATTTATGCTCTGCCAGCAAATACAGAGGGAAAGGGCACACAGCTCTCCCTGAATCTGCTGTTTCTCAAGTGCCTTCAGCTCAAAATAGTCACAAGGCCAGGTGACAGGTTTGGGGATGGTGTGTTCTAATCCCTTTCAGGATAGTGGAGCAGAGGCTGTCAGGGGGCAGGGGGGCAGACTCCTACATGTCAAAAGTAAGAAGAGTCTATATTCAATATCTCATAACAAACAACAATGGAAAAGAACCAGGAAAAAATAGATACATATGTATATATATGCATCACCAAATCACTGTGCTGTACACCTGAAACTAACTGTGCAAATCACTGTGCTGTACACCTGAAACTAACACAATGTTGTAAATCAACTATATTTCAATTTTTAAAAATCTCCAAGGAAGACATACAAATGATCAAAAAGCACATGAAAAAATGCTCAATATCACTAATTATCAGAGAAATGCAAATCAAAACTACAATAAGGTATCACCTCACACCAGTCAGAATGGCTGTCATTCAAAAATCCACAAATGACAAACGCTGGAGAGGCTGTGGAGAAAGGGGAACCCTCCTACACTGCTGGTGGGAATGCAGTTTGGTGCAGCCACTATGGAAAACAGTGTGGAGATTCCTCAAAAGACTAGGAATAGACTTACCATATGACCCAGGAATCCCACTCCTGGGCTTGTATCCAGAAGGAAATCTACTTCAGGATGACACCTGCACCCCAATGTTCACAGCAGCACTATTTACAATAGCCAAGACATGGAAACAGCCTAAATGTCCAACAATAGGTGACTGGATAAAGAAGATGTGGTATATTTATACAATGGAATACTACTCAGCCATAAAAACCGACAACATAATGCCATTTGCAGTGACATGGATGCTCCTGGAGAATGTCATTCTAAGTGAAGTAAGCCAGAAAGAGAAAGAAAAATACCATATGAGATCGCTCATATGTGGAATCTAAAAAACAAAAACAAACAAACAAACAAAAACAAAGCATAAATACAGGACAGAAATAGACTCACAGACAGAGAATACAGACTTGTGGTTACCAGGGGGGTGGAGGGTGGGAAGGGATAGATTGGGATTTCAAAACTGTAAAATAGATAAACAAGATTACACTGTATAGCACAGGGAAACATACACAAAATGTTATGATAACTCACAGAGAAAAAAATGTGACAATGAGTGTGTATATGTCCATGAATGACTGAAAAGTTGTGCTGAACACTGGAATTTGACACAACATTGTAAAATGATTATAAATCAATAAAAAATGTTAATAAAAAATTAAAATCATAAAAAAAATCTTTTTGACTGCTAGAGCTCTTTATTTTTTTTTAATTTAGGTTTACAATGTTGTGTTAATTTCTGGACATGGAAGCAACCTAAATGTCCATTGACAGATGATTGGACAAAGAAGATAAAGCAGTATTGGAATACTACTCAGCCATTAAAAAGAATGAATTAACGCCATTTTCAGCAACATGGATGGACCTGGAGATGCTCACACTAAGTGAAGAAAGAAAAAAAATTAATTTTTTAAAAAAAGTGATGAGTGAAATATAAGAAACTAGACAGTCACCGCATCCCCAATCCCTACTCCCCAAATGTGGCCTCCAGGGGTTTTAATGCTGTCTCCAATACTACTATTTTTGAGTTTGTTTGGGTTGGTTTTTTTTTTAATCTCAAACCCTAACTACATACCAACTGTAATAGTCTTTCTTTCTCTCCTTCTCTTTCCTTCTTACATGCACACACACAGAGACACCCTCCCCTATACTTAGAGAAAAGTTGATAGCATTTCCAGAGGAACCAGAAGGGAGGGGCCGTGTTTTTTCCAGGATGCCAGAGGCTAAGGGGAAAGAGGTGCTGGAGAACCTGGTGACAACGCTGATAATGGAAGATAAGCAGAACAGAGGAGAAGGTGCTAGAAAGAGGGAAAGCGGTGAGTGAGAGAGGAAGAGAGTGGAGGAAGAGGGAGGAGAAGCTGTCCTAACAGCCAGGTGACCGAGCGCCGCACTCCCCTCGCGTGTGCAGCAATGCTGTGCTCCTGGAGAGCCCCTCTGCGGCAGGTCCAGAAGGAACTGGCCTACTAGACCGATTTGCCCTTGGCCTCAGCATCAATCAGACTTGAGACTTTAGCATCTGCAGTTGTAAGCTCTGGACTGTCCTCACCTCCTCCCGGGGGTGAACCTCCACCAGAATCACGTGTCAAGACGACAGCAATGTTACCTCCATTAAGTGCAATTAAACTGCCAAGGAGTGTTCCTCATCACACCGTCTTAGAGCTAGTGTCTCAGACTTTAGAAACGGACCTCACCCATGGTGACCAGACTTTATTCTAGAAACAGAGGCCCAAAGAAGGTGGCGGAGGTCACACAAGTTGTCAGAAGCAGGGCCTGTGCAGGCCATCAGGACGGCCCTCTGCCCACGGTGCACACCGCCTCGCACAACTACATTTAATTTTAGCTCATCACACATTCGGCTTTGTGCTTTCGAGGAATCTGAGAGTCCCCACTCCATCTGTGCTTTTTGCCATTCTACCAGCTCCACTTTATTCACTGCTCCCACCTAGCTCTCCGCGGCACTCTATCCTTAGAAGAGGAGAGGTCCGAGAGTCGAAATCGATCGTCATCTGCTTGTCATTTCGACCACACAGAGCTGGCAAAACCTTCACAGCTGAGCATGTTCCATGTTATTCTGAAGGGCTCGTTCTGGACCGACAATCCACTTTGGGCAAAGGCAGAAAAAGATTTCTTCCAAGATTTACAGCCACTCAGAATCAGGTCACCATTGTCAACGGACAGCATACACCGTCATTTAGCAAGGTACTAGGTTTTACTTTTCAGAAGTGCTTCAAATACAGTGAAGACCGTTTAGGCGAAACCCCAGCAGTCAGTATGGATGCAAAGGTGCATCACTGTTAAAATAAGACATGTAATGAGAAGTTAAAGGCTCAGTTTTTAGAATGACTGGCTGTGAATCCTGAAGGGACTGGGCTGCAGCGCAAGCCATTCCTGTAGCCCTTGGTGCCCAAGGAGCATTTAAGGAGCCATAACTGTGACAGTGCGGTCGCCCCTGGGGCCCCGGGGCAGGCGTGCTCCTCATCTTTTGCCAGAGCATCGGTCAAAAGCCACACCACTTGAAAGGGCTGCAGGGTTTTCAAAATGCCATCGGGCGTAAGGGGAGAAAACAAAACCCCATCCAGCATCCAAACTGTCCAAGTTAAGCAGCCAAATTGTTACAAATAGTCATTTATTTCACACAAAAGTTGTGCATCTTGGGGAAGCAGAGACCCAGCATGCCTGTTTGGGAAGCACCTACACACAGAAGGGCTTTTTATTTGTGTGCAGATACTGTCCGGACAGAGATGGCTATCTGGGCAGATAATCAGGGACTCTGAGCTTTAGAAAAATGGGATCTGGCTAAAGTTTCTCCTCTCTCTGCTCTCTCTGTTGCTTTAATCTTTTATATCCATCCATAGGCCAGACGGAAATGGAAGCGTCTACTTTTCTAAGGTGGAGAGGTAAATAAAGCAAACAAAATTCAAGGAGAAACACACGCTTAGTATTCGACATGCAATAACTTGTCTTTCTGCCATCACCTAGGGTCTGACTTCCGTGGTGAGGTGCCACTTAGGACTCAGGAAAATATAACGGCATTGGAGTACCTCCTAGTGCATTCGGTGCGCTGTGGTAGGCACCGAGTGCCACGCCTCCAGTAGCTTTGTAAAGCAGGCGCTCGCTCTGGCCAACAGTCACCATCCATCATCTCAGTCCTGAACCATTCCCTTGACCTGTCCACACTGTCCCCGGCACTGACTTTACCCCTTGACCTCCTGTAGGTGCTGCTTCCCTAGTCACCTTTGGTTATCTTCTCGGCCACCCAAGCTTTCCTGAAACACAACTGCAGTCCAGATTCTGGTGCTTACCTGAGGACCCAGTCCCCGCCTAGCTGGCCTCCCCACCAAACCGGTAACTGTTCTCTACTCCCTGCGCAGGGCACGACTCCAGCAACGTGGAAGATTTTTAAAGAATTGGATGCCGTGTCCCAAACCTTCCAGAAGCTTACAATCTCAGTAGGAGGATAAACATAACCACGTAAGAGGGTGTGTATCAAAGGAGTGGCACAGGGGAGCCTAGAAAAGACAAAAATGAAGACCAGTCAGGGAAAGCGCTATCAGGGAGGTGGCCTTGCATAAGTAGATTTTAGACAAATGCAGAGCATTTCAGAGAGGAAAAAGGCATTCATTCATTCATTCAACAAACATGGCTTCACGGTTTCCATGTGTAATAGGTATAGGGTACTTTAGCGGACACACAGGTAAATTTGCCAAGGCGCTTGCATTAGATGGTGCACACACCAACCTCTATAATGCTTAGACAATTAGTCGAGGGCCAAAAGGGTGATTGTAGAAGCCCTGGCTTTCTTTGGAAACTGTCTCCTTTCAACTGCTCGCCCTGCTACCAAGATCAGCAGGGGTGCTTCTGAGTGTTATATAAATGAGACAAAGATAACCTATGTGTATTGGCCCCTCGGTTGTTTATTTCTTCACTGCACTCCCCGTTAGCTCAAGAGACTGCTGGTGCCAAACTCAAATTTGTACACATCCAATTATTTTAAAAATAACCCAAACAAGCAGATTTTTAGCCATTTAGAACTGACCTGCTTTGCATACCTTACAGAGCTGCACCCAGCATCTTCCAGCCACTAATAAGATAGAGCCTTGTGGTCTGAGACCTAAGCCACTACTGCCCTTTGGAGCTTAATGACCTAGAGACTCCCTAGCGTGCTGCTGGGTGACATCACCTAGACGCGGGTAAATCCTTTCCCTGTTACCCTCTCCTCTGGAGCTCCCATGTCCTCCACCCCTTCCGAGTACCTACTCTCAACCTTCTGGGCAGACTCACGCCCTGAGGGGCTTCTCCCCTCTTCTCCATGCAAACCTGCCCAAGTATTGCTCAGTAAAGCTGTGTGTGCTACTGCCACCTCATGGTCATATCTTTCCCCTTGATCAGACTTCATCTCACTGGAACCCCCTCCTCCAGGCTGCCATGTTGATAATCACATGACCTGCTCTCCTGATTCAAGCTAGGCCCATCGGATTATCTTTCTTGAGAACATAGACTGGGGGTTTAGAGAACAGGAAACAACAAATGAGACACCCAAGAGGATGTATTCCCATATAACACATTCTCTCCCACTCCAAGAAAAACTAAATTTGTTTGAAGGGGTCTCTGTTACTTGTAATGAAACTTAATTAAGTAATTTAAAAACAGAAGCAAAAGAGCCCAGCATTGGGAGAGGTGAGTTTCAACCACTGGCAATCAGGGAAGACTTCATGTAAGAAAAGAAGTAGAAATTGGAATTAGGCCTTAAAGCATGCATTCTTCACAAGCATTCATCCACAGGCATGTGAACGATCGTGGTATGCCTGCTCAAAGGGAAGGGGGGCCAAGTTGGAGGAAATCATGAAGCTAGAGTGGTGGGGGTGGGTACTGAGGTCAGACAGGTAGGCTGCATCCAACTGTGGATGTCTGCAGATGCTCAGGCTGCAAGCCAGAGGATGCCAATTTATCTGAAAGAAAAGCAGGTTTCTTATTTCCCTCACGTTCTGAGGTGTTTGTGCTACATGCTGAGAGTGAAGTCTTGGAGTAGAGCTGAAGTGACTTGCTTCTACCCACTCTGCCTCTTTTACCTTCAGGAAAGCTAGGAAATTATGGAGAAAGGGTTGTGAAAATGAATACAAAGGCAGCTGGCTTCCAGAACTTCTGAGATGTCACCATCTATGAGTGAGGAGATCCCTGTCATAGGCAATGGAGAGCTGCTAAAGCTGTCTGAGCAAGGCAGAAACTGGGAATGTGATAGTCTGGGAAGTTCTGGGTAAAGGTGTTGAAGATGGTTTGGAGGAGGAGAGCCTAGAGCCGGAAGGTCAGGTATAAAAGAATAAAGCCTGTCCTGGGATGATGAGGCCAATAGGAATAGAGAGACTAGAGCCCAGAGTCCCTCAAGGAAAAGCAGGAGTTAAAAGTGAGACTGATGAGGGCAGGAGGTGGGCAGCAGTGCCTTCACTGTAGGGATGAAGCCAAGGGAGATTTAAGCACCTAAGCCAGGGATAACATTTTAAATGTTAGGGAAAGAGGAGGGCTTGCTTCTGATAACAGGAGAAGGTTATCTAATAGATTATTTTTCTTGCAGAAAACAAATACTGAACTTAGATTTAAGAAACATACAAACGAGCAAATCAACAAAAATATTACCTGAAGGCAGGCAGGAGTCACAAAAGTGGCAAAAACTATAGGGGAGTCTACACTTGAATGAAGGAAAAGGCAATAGGTGGAATTTCTGTTTGTTAAGACTTTTCACTAGTCTGTGCCATATGGGGCACTTAAGACTTAGACAGAAAACCTTCAAGGTATTACTGGCTTGAAGAACCAGAAGAGTCCAAGGCATCCACAGCAGCTATAAAGTGAGGGGTGTAATCCTAGAAAGGGAGAATCTAAAAAGGGGAAGCCCCAAGTTTTGTGTAAAAATTGCCCAAATCTAAGGCTGTACATGTGTGGTGAGGATTATGAGCTTCAAGCTAAAGCTAAAAGAACTGAAGAGATGGAGCTACTGCTCACCATGAGAAAGACAGGGCTTGGAATCAGAGTTAACTCAAGATAACTGCCTGATGAAATAAAATGAAATAAATCAACATTTTTCAAGAATAACAGAATCAAGTCTCTAGAATATATCATCCATAACACCCAGGTTACAATCCAAAGTGACAACACAGATGAAGAAACAATAAAATATAACTTATACTCAAGAGAAATGCCAAAAGCAATAAAAAATACTGACCCTAATAAGACCCAGATATTGGAGTTACAGGCAAGGATTTTAAAAGCCTATTCAAACTATGCACATGATATTTTACCATGAAAAGACTATACTCATAACATAAATGAAATATTCTCTAATGAACAAGAACCAAATGCAACCAAATGAAAAATAAAAATCTGAAATTAAAAAGTCTCCTGAATGGCCTTAAGAGCAGAATGTAAAGAAGAGAAGAGAGTATATGAACTTGAAGACAATACAGATTAATTTAGTCTGTAAAACAGAGAAATAAAGACTGGAAAAAATTAGAACCTTGGGGGACCCATGAGACTATTTATCTATCCATCTGTCTATCTACCCAAGTATAGAAATTCAAGCCTGAGAAGGAGAGGACAGGAGATAAAGAATGAGGAACAAAGATTATGTGACGATATAACACCCTAAATTTCTCAAATTTGGTTAAAGACATAAATTTTCATGTTTAAGATCAGTAAACACCAAGCAAGATACATACAATGTACATCACATGCACATCATAGCCAAACTTCTGGAGAGAAGGAAAAAACAAAACAAAAACAGAGAGCATGCTGAATGTACCCAGAATGGGTCAAGAACGTGTTAGGTACAGAAAACCAAAGATAAAGATGACAGCAGATTTCTCATCAGAAACAATGGAAGTCAGAAGACAGTGGATCCACACCCTTAAAGTGACAAAAAAAAAAAAAACCTGTTGAATTAGAATTTTTTACACCCAATAAAAATAGCTTTTAAAAGCAAAGTGAAATAAAGACTTTTTTCAGACATAAAAAAGCTAAAAGAATTCACCACCAGCAGACCTGCACTATAAGAAATGTTAAAGGAAGTCACTGAGGTAGAGGGAAAGTAATATACAGATGGAAATCTGTATATAAGCAAAAGAATGAAAAACACCATAAATTATAACTATGTAGGTTACTATAAAAGAAAAAATTCTTATTAAGTCTCTATAAAAGGTAAATTGACTGTTTAAAGCAAAAATAATAACAATAAATGATGAGACTTATAAAAAACACAGAAGTAAAACTAATGACAATAGCACAAAGGCCAGGAGAAAAGAAACAGCAATGTAATCTTTTAGGATTCTTATACTATATATTAATTAGTATAATGTCATTTGAAGGTAGACTGTCATAAATTAAAGATTTATACTACAGAAGCTTAAGCAACCACTACAAACATACAAAGAGAAATAGCTATTAAGTAAGCAAAGAGATAAAATAGTCAAAAAAGAATGCTCAATCCAAAAGGAAGCAGAAAAGAAGAAACGGGTAATAAAGAACAAATTCTACAAACATAAAGCAAATAACAGAGTGGTCAGTTAAAACACAATCAAATCAATAATCATATTATTTACAAATAGTTTAAATATCCCAATTAAAAGAGAGATTATCAGATAAGAAAAAAAGCAAAACCAAGCCACATGTTGCTTATAAGAAACCCATTTTAAATAGAAAATCACAAAGTAAAAAGATTAAAGAAGATATACCACCCTAACATTAATCTAAAGAAAGCTGGAATGGCTCTGTCAATATCAAAGTAGATTTCAAATCAAAGAATATTATCACAGTAAAGGGGGTAATTTCATAATAATAGAGAGGTCAATTCATTAAGAGAACATAACAACCCTGGATGTTTAGACACCTAATAACAGAATTTTAAATATTTGAAGAAAAGTGATAGGACTGCAAGGAGAAATAGGTAAATCAACAGGTAGTCTGAGATCTCAGCGACCTCCTCTCAGTAAATGATACGACAAGTAAACAGCAATCAATCAGGATGGAAGAGCAACACCACTAACAAAATTGATCTACTGTCAAGAACACTACACTCAACAACAGAACACTACACATTCAAGTGCACATGGAATGTTTACCAAGTTAGGTCACACTCTGGATCATAAAACATATCAATAAATGTAAAAGGGTTCAATTTTTATGAATATGTTTTTGTCCATAATGGAATTAAGTCAGAAATCAACAATAGAACAATATTTGGAAAATTCTCAAATAATTGGAAAATAAATAACACATCTCTAGATAACCCATGAGTCAAAGAAGAAAGCAAAGAAGAAATCTGAAAGTATTTTGAACTGAATGAAAATGAAAATACAACATATTGCAATTGTGAGGTATGGCTAAAGTAAACTTAGAGGAAAATTTAAAACACTCAATGCCTATATTCAAAAAGAAAAAAGATCTCGAATCAATAACCTCAGTGTCTTTCACTTTAAGAAGCAAGGAAAAAAAAAAAGGATCAGGTGAAACCCAAAGTAAGCAGAAGAAACGAAATAATGGAGTAAAAAAATCAATTAAAGAGAATATAAACTAAAAAATAGGGCAAGAAAAATCAATGAAACCAAAAGCTAGGTCTTTGAGAAGATCAATAAAACTAATAAATCTGTAATTAATATTATCAGGAAAAAAGGAAGGAAAAACAAATTGCCAGTATCAGGAATGAGAAAGATGATGTCACTACATTTTATAGATATTAAAAGTATAATAAATGGGCATTATGAATAACTTTATGCCAATAAATTCAATCATTTAAGTTAAACTGACAAATTCCCCCAAAGACACAAATTAACAAATATGAATAAAAAAGAAATAATCTGAATAAGTTTACATCTATTAGAGAAACTGAATTTTTTGGTAAAATTTACCCAGGCCCATATATCTCAGTAGTGATTTCTACCATACATTTAAGGAAAAAAAAATACTAATTGTACACAAACACCACCAGGAAATTGAAGCAGAGAATGCTTTCCACATTATTCTGTAAGAGCAGGATCACTCCAATACCAAAACCTGACAAAGATATAGAGGGAAATAAAACTAAAGACTAATTCCCTTCAGGAACATACATGTAAAAATACTTAACAAAAAAAGTTTAACAAATCAAATCCAATGATAAATGTAAAAGATAATATATGAACAACTGGGATTTATTTCAGGGATGCAGGGTTAAAATAACATTAAAACATTTAAAAATTCAATCAATACAATCCACCACAGTAACAACTGAAAAAGAAAAATCATATGATCATCTTAGTAGACACAGAAAAAGCATCTGACAAAATCCAATATCTTTTCTTGGTAAAATCAACAAACTAGGAATAGAAAGGAATTTCCTCAACTTGATTAAGAGCACTTATTTAAAAACCCCATTAATTCATGGGGGAGGGCACAGCTCAAGTGGCAGAGCACATGCTTAGCATGCATGAAGCCCTGGGTTCACTCCCCAGTACCTCTATCACAGAAACAATTAAATAAATAAACCTAATTATCTCCATCCCCACCAAATCCCACTAATTCAAAAACATATACATACCCTAATATTCATAGCACCATTATTTACATTGCCAAGATATGGAAGCAACTTAAGTGTCCATCAACAGATGAGTGAAGAAGATGTGGTATATATACACATTAGAATACTACTCAGTTATTAAAAAGAATGAAATTTCGCCACTTGCAGCAACATGAGTGGAATTGGAGGACATAACTAAGTGAAAGGTCAGAGAAAGACAAATACTGTACAGTATTACTATTATGTGGAGTCTAAAAAGTGTAACAAATTAGTGAATATAACAAAAAAGAAGTAGACTCACAGAGGGCCAACTAAGGGTTACCAGTGGGAAGAGGGAAGAGGGGAGGGGCAGCACAGGGGTGGGGGATTATGAGGTACAAACTATTAGGTATGAAATAAGCTACAGGAATATACTGTGTAACACAGGGAATATAGCCAGTATTTTATACTAACTATAAATGGATATAGTTATAATAACTATACATGGATATAGGATAATCTTTAAAATTGTGAATCTCTATACTGTACACTTATAACTTATATAATATTGTACATCAACTATATTTCAATTTAAAAAAAACCTATAGCTACTATCATACTTAAAGATGAAAGACTGAATGCTTTTCTCCTAAGATTAGGAACAAGAAAAGATTTTCTGTTCTCATGACTTCTATTTAATATTTTATTGTAGGTTCTAGTCAGACCTATCAGGCAAGAAAAAGAAATAAAAGGCAACCAGACTGGAAAGGATGACGTACAACTTATTTGTAGATAATGTGATCATCTTCGTAGAAAATTCCAAACAATCTACTAAAAAGATCCTAGAACTGATGAGTGAGTTCAGCAAAGTTGCAGGATACAATCTCCGTATGCAAAGAGCAGTTATATTTCTATATTTTGGCACATGATCAGGAATTGAAAATACAATTTACAATAATATATAAACATTAAAATACCAAGTGATGAATCTGACAAAAGATGTGCATGACCTATATGCTAGGAACTGCAAAACATCACTACAAGAAATCAAGGACCTCATAAATGGACAGATAAACTATGTTCATGGATCAGAAGAATCAATTCATTAAAATGTTAATTCTCTTCAAATTGATCTAAAGATCCAGTATAATCCCAATGAAAATCTCATCAGTCTTTTTTTGTAGCAGTTGCCAAGATGATTAACAATTCTTATGGAAGTACAAAAGACCCAGAATAGCCAAAATAACTTTGAAAAAGAGTGAATTTGAAAGAATAGCACCATATGACTCTATTGTGGCTTTATTACGAAGCCACAATAATCAAGACAGTGTGGTACTGGCATCAAGACAGACAAACAGATCAATGGAACAAAATACAGAGTCCAGAAATAGACTCCTACATAATAAATTTTAAACAAAGGTACAAAAGTCATCCCGTGGAGAAAGGAAGTTTTTTAAACAAATGTTTCAAACAATTTAAAATCCATACATTAAAAAATAAACTTCAATACGTTTATCTTACCATATACAAAAATTAATTCAAAATGGACCGCAGATCTAAATGTAAAACTACAAAACTCTTAGAGAAAAACATAAGGGAAAATCTTTGTGACCTCATATGAGGCAAATACTTCTTATTTATTACACCAAAAATGCAACGCATAAAAGAAAACATTGACCAATTGGACTTCAAAATTAATAATGTCTCCTCTTCAAAAGACACAGTTAAGAGAATGAAAATACAAGTCACAGATTGTGATAAAATATCTGTATCTCACATATCTGACAAAAAACTTACATCTAGAATATATTAAAAACTTTCATAATTCAATAATGAGTGAGTAAATAACGAACCAAAAAACATACTGGGCAAAAGACTTCAATAGACACTTCACCACAGAAGATACAGTAATGACAAAAAAGAAAATGAAAAGACACTCAGTAACGTTAAGTCAGCAGGGAAATGCAAATTAAATCTATAATGAGATACTACTACTATATACTGACTAGAATGGTTAAAAAAGAAAGGTGGAGAAGAATCTGAAGCAGAGCAGCCCTCCAAGCCCCTCCCTGGGTCTATAAGCTCATCTGTCTGCTCATCTCCTGAATACTTACAAAACCTGTGGGCAGAACGTGCAATGAATGAATCTGATTAGTTGAGTTTGCTTTTTTATGCTAAACAAGTTGTAATTTTACGATGCTTTTTAGGTAAGTGATTTAAAATGTCATTTTCTCTAGAATGAAGGACATGATTAAAAATTACTCCTTGGAATAGTACAGAAATGAACTCATCTAAGCAAGTTCAGCTATGGCCAGGTTGACCTCAGCTTGCCAGAGAAGATGGTATCAGAACGATTAAGTACCTAAGAGTTCTAATTTCTTTAGGATTTTCTCTTTCCCCTTCACTCAGTGCTTATGAAACTCAGTGCTATCAACAGAGCATGGATGATGCTGCAAGTAGCTTAAAGCACGGCTTCTCAAACTTGAACATGCACATAAATCATATGGGAGCTTGCTAAAATGCAGATTCTGATTCAGTAGGTCTGGGTTGGAGCCTCAGATGCTGCTTTCTGACAAGCTCCCAGGTGATGCATCAACAAGGTACGACATAATGCTGCTGGTTTCGGTCAACACTTAGCAAGAGCTGAAACTGCAGTGGTTCTCCAAGTGTGGTACCCTGACCAGAAGCATCAGCATCACCTGGGAACCTGGGAGAAATGCAAGTTCTCTGCCCTCACTCCAGATCTCTTGAACCAGAAACTAGTGGTGGAGCCCAGCTGTCCGTGGATTCATAAGCTTTTCAGGTAATTCTGATGCACGCTGATATTGGAGAACTTCTGGCTTAGAGACTGAAGAATAACTGACGGCTTCACTGCAACAGGCCTGTAGTTCTAAGAGAAAGCCATGGAAACATCGAGAAGAAGCCCAGTTACAGAGGGCTATTTTAAACCAGAATGCGTTTAAGTCTTCCAAGAGACATCATCAGTTCTAATTCTTTTTTAAAGAAAGAAAGAAAACATTATGTGAAATACACAAACATAAAGCTTTCTTGTTGACAAGGTACAATATATATATATATATATATACCACCGGCATAATCATGGGCTCCATTTTCACGTGTTTATAATAAACATGTCACAACCATATTTTTCAAAACCCTTTTCCCTTTCCAAACTCTATGTTTAAATTAGAACGCACAAAACTGCATCTATTCTTAAACTTTACAAACCTTAAATAATGTGTGAGCACATTATGAAACGATCAGGAAAACGACATAGACACCGATTTACGGTAGCAAAACAAAAATCTAGCAGTTGGGCAAACAATATAATCAGAGGATCTTATTTATAACAATGTTGGTAGGTTGATTTTATCCCGACATTTCCACTGATAACCCAGTGAGGATGAGGTTAGCCAGATGATTATTTTGAATAATTTTGCCACTTACCTAGAGATTTTTTTTTAATTACAATAGTAGGCACCAGATAAAAGAGATCTAGCTGTACAGATAGGTAACAAAGATTCGAGAGATCAATTAGATTGAATCACAAATGGAGAAAGATCGGTGGCTGACATACCAGAATTCAATAAAAGTAGAAAAAATAAATTAACAGAGAAAAAAACTAAATTCTCATACCCAGACTCCCCTGAAGGTCATGTAGAGCATGGAAACTATATAAAAATTGGTATCTATAAAAAGAGCAGTCAAGAACATAAATAGACATTGATTATACTGAGTTGCTTGGGGCCACATGAACCCAAGGCTAAAAAGTATTTATTGTGCCTGGATTTCATTCGTCGCATGCACGGAGGGCAGCTACGCACCAGTCTTCTCCGTCCGTGTCTTAGTCTCTTCCAGCCGCCCTAAGAAAAGCATCCATACCAGCAGATGTTTTGAACTGAGGTGCCTCTCAGAGTGTAAGCCGGGGATCAGCGCCACCAGCATCATCTGGAAATGCTGTTTGTGGGAAATGCAGACTCTTAAGCCCCTCCCTGGACCTGTTGATTCCACAATCTGTATTTTAACAACACCTCTAGATTTGTGGGCACATCTCACTTGAGCACTGCTCAAGCCTACTTTTGGTCTCTTGGATCCATCTAGATACCCACCAGGACTTCTTGAGTTTATTTCTGATTGGTGTTGAGGGGAAGACACCCTTTCTCAATCACCCCAAACTAAAATATTGGCTCAGGAGGCAGTTCCTTGCAAGGAATTAAATGTTCTTTATCAAATTGTATCTTATTTTTGAGTAGAAGGCATATCTTATTTTTGAGTAGAAGGCAGGAGCAGTAGTATAATTCCTGTTTCAGAGATTGAGAAAAATAATTGAGAATTATTGAAGGTCAGTGCCAATCATTAGCAAAATACTAACTAAAAGCCATGTTTCTTCTTACTTATGTTACACCATACTGTCTGGTATTCCCGAGAAATCCCAAAAAGGAAAGGGAAAAACTCCACTTAAGTTAGGGTATGTAGTTCTGACCATCTGACCTATAATCAAGAATGCACTCCATTTCTATGGAGTACCACTCAGCCATAGAAAAGAATAAAATAATGTCATTTGCAGCAACATGGATGGACCTAGAGACTGTCACATTAAGTGAAGTAAGTCAGATAGAGAAAGACAAATACTATATGGTACCACTTATATGTGGAATCTAAAAAGATGGTACAAATGAACTTATTTACAAAACAGAAACAGACTCAGACTTAGAGAACAAATTTATGGTTACCAAAGGGGAAAGCGGTGGGGGAGGGATAAATTAGGAGCTTGGGATTAATAGATACATACTACTCTATATAAAATAAACAACAAGGTCCCACTGTGTAGCTCAGGGAACTATATTCAATATCCTGTAATAACCTATAATGGAAAAGAACCTGAAAAAGAATATATACATATATGCATGACTGAATCACTTTGCTGTATACCTGAAACTAACACAAGGTAAATCAACTATACTTCAATAAAAAATTTTTTTAATGTGGTCTATTTCTTTTCTTTTCTTTCTTTCCTTCTTTCGTTATTGTTGTTATTGTTTACAGCAGTAAATTAGGGTCAAGTCTCAATTCACGAAGATACCTTGATAAATACCACTTCACGCATCTTCCTATTACTTGGAAGTTTGCCTGCATTTCGATGTGGCTGTTAACTGTTTTCCTACTTCGGCGTTCACAGAGAGTATACTTATACTTTCTCTGTGATGGGAAAAAAAAAACCCTCAAGACCCACTTTTCAAAGGAAACTGGAATTTTACTTTTTAGCCCTTAAAGAGAGGAATCTACCAAACCAAAGACTTAACCAAATGCTCTCTGAGTTAGCTTTGAAGGCTTCTGCTCCTCACTCAGGACACAGGCTTCCAAACCAAAGTCCCTACCAGCAAACTGCCCCAGCTGCAAAGAACATGGGAAGAGAAAGGACTCAGTCGTCCTCTATGCCCATGGTTCTCCAACTCTGCTGTACTTCAGGGTTCTTTGGGAGCTTTTAAACATCCCCATGCCCAGGCCACCCCCAGACCCGTCAAGTCAAGACCTCCGGGCCTGGAATCAGGCATCGTAGCTCCACAGTCTCACCAGGTGATTCCAATACACGTCGAAGTTTGAGAACGAATGAGCTGTGCAGACACCCACAAAACCCGACACAGATGCCACGGGGTCAGCTCTGTCTGCGGCTCCAGGCCTCCTATATTTACCCCACTCTTGCTTCATTTCAGGCAGCAGAATCTCAGGGATATACTTTCCTTCACGTTCCAGAACCTGCTCTTCTAAAACAGCTGCTTCAATGGAGGGTATATATTTTTTGCAACGCTCTCCCATTTAATAAAGAAATTCTTTCTCATTCCCTTAATATTCCTTCCCATTAAAGCACAACCTACAAACAGATGAATTATACTTTAAGCAGTGAGCATAAAGGACAGCTGTTTTATCTCAATGGAGCATTTTCTCGTTATGATTCCATTATTTTACTCTGGCATGACATGACTAATGTTTTAAGTAAGGCATAGCTTTTCTTTCTGTCTTTTTTTTTTTCTGTTTCTTTCTCTTTTATTTTTTTTCCTTTTTTTTCTTTTCTTTTTTTTTTTTTTTTTACCGGAGGTGAAATTTCAGCTGGAAATCTACTCTAAAAGATCTTCAAGAAACAGTCCGAGTAAGAACACGGCTGTATTTATTTTTCATGAGCAGCTGAAGGCTGATCAAAACGTTTCTCCCAAGCCGCAAAATGGGTAACCCTGGCATTTTTCAGGGCTATTTTCTGGCACGCTGAACACAGGTCAAGACGAGAGACAGCATTTTATTTTAATTACTCTTCTTGAGCTTCCTGAATCTTCAAGCAGCAATTCATAAAGAAATTCATTCATGGTTAGCAGATACTGCAGCTTTTTTTTTACCTTGCAGTGACCTGGTACAGAGAAAATATAGTGAATACACTTTTTTTTTTTTAACCAAAGAAGGATTATCCCAAGAGTTAAGTTGTCCTTGGATCTCAATCGCCTGTGTGTGAACTTCTAGAATATTTTCCAAACCGTCTTTTCAACAAGCAGAGCTGGCCGAGTCTGCCAAACCTACTTCCTTACCTTTGTCTGTTCTGTTCTTTGGCAACTTCTTTTGACAGCCCTACCCCATTCAAGGTCTTTCCCCTACTCTAATCCATCTCATTACATCCTCCTCAATTTTACTTTTACCTATTCATTATGTGGCTCTGCAGAGGAACTCTCCAAAAGGATGGAGTCCGAATCGCGATCGATTTTCTGTTAACACTGGAAGGAAGACTTATGTACATGCCCATAGAAACATACGATGTTTGTAACACCCAGTTAGTACAAAAGAATTAAAATCACACATTCCACTCCATAAATTTCGTTCTATTTAATGATAAAAGACTACATGATTAAAGACAAAGATTAAATAGTTGTAAATAATGGCACGTTTGTTTAATGCTGATCTTGAGTCTTTCCAAGACATCTACACTCTTTGCTAAAGGTCACTGGAAGCAAAACACAGCCACCAGCCAAAACGTTTCAGGTGAGAAATGAAGGGCAGATGAACAACTTGCCAGCATCCTAACAGCATCGCATGACAGGCTAAGGGTGCAGGGGCTCCAGAATCCGGGAGACATGGGTACAAATCCTGGCTGTGCCACTAGTATCAGCTGTATCTCCCTGGGTCACATAATAAGCCTACGACCCTCCTCATCTCTAAAACTGCAAATAATACTGGTAATGACCTTCAGAGGGTTGCGGTCAGGACTAAAGGGCTTACAGAGTAGTGAGTGCAGGTTAGCTCTTCTCACTGCCTTTTAAAGAGGGAAATACAACCCAAACAAACCCCCGACGCCAGAGGAGTAGGTCTTATTTGTGTCGTCTTACAGATGAGAAAAATGAGGCTCACAGAGATTAAGTCGACTCATCCTCCTCATGTAGCTTTCTAAAACACAGACTTGACTGTGCTGTTCTTTGTTTAAAACCCGTTGGCGGCTCTCATGATCGGGAAATGCAGAGAGGCATAAAGTGCAAATGCCTTACCATGGCATAATCCCTGGATGGGATCTTTTTTTTCCTCCCCCAAAACTTAACCCTATAACCCTTCTTCCTGCAGCACCACCAATAGTGTCGCTCCTCCCCTTTGGGCTCTCACTATACCTGGACACACTTTTAGTAAAGCACCCCTGGCATTTTTCTGAGTGCATTGGTGCATGCATCTGTATCAACACTCTAAACAGTAAGTTCCTTAAGAACAAGAACACTGTCCTGTTCATCTCTGTAGTCCTCGCATCTCGCCTAGCACCAGACACCTAGTAGATGGTCCATAAAATGATTGATGAATGAATGAATGAATGAATGGTCCAAAACCATCCAACAAGTAAATGGCAGAGCGAAAGCCCACACCTTCCAACTTCCTGGAACACCCTTTGGGCCATCGTTCCCTGGGACCACGCTGCCTTTGCTAATGTGTGGGTAACATCTCGGAAAACACGTGAGGCTCAACCTCCATATCCAGAATGGACTTGCCATATAACCTGAAGCCACGCATTAAAAAACACACAGAAATAACCACAAAACTGCATGCATCAATTTACACATCTGTAAAAAGGGCTCAGATTTAATACTGGACTTTAGAATACAGAGGAGGTGGGGGGAGAACAGAGAAAAACCAATTAGATAACACGGATGTGCTCCTTCTTAAAAAGGGCCTTAATCGAAAACTGTCACAATAGTAAATGTAACCAGATAACAATAATAATGCCAAATACCACAGTTTATTACAGTCCTTTCTTCTGAGACTTTCAGTTGGAACTGAAAACACAATTACTAATTAAATTAGACAACAGGAGGTATCATTTTCCAAATGGAACCCTAGTGATATAAATGAGTTACTGCAGCTTCTCAAATTTCTCACTGTCACTCAAAGAGGGCTAGGGTCAACTCAGAAAAACACACCCATGCACTGCATTTGTTCTTTTGCTCGAAATGCAGTTCAATTTCGGTGTTTCTTACACAGTTACTGAGCTGCTAGAAAACCACAAAGATCCCTCCCCTCAAGGAGCTTAATGTGGTGGGTGAGCACACAGATGGTGGAAAACCTAGTCAAGACTGGAGCCAAAAAATAAAAATCTCAGGAAAGGAGGTAAAGAACAGGGGACTCATATTTTTTGTCTTAGGGGAATCTGAGTAAAAAATAAGAATGGAACAGGCTGAAACAGGAGGCTGTGATCTTTAGGGGGCCTGAAAACATTCTGTTTTCTCTTCTTCTTTTTTAAAAAAATTCTATTCTATTCTATAGTGAAATGCACCAAGCTCTTCCGTTGTCTTTTACTTGAAGACATTTCCAAATTGTGCTTTTAAAGGCATTAGGAGAAAAAAGTAAATAAATAAAGGTTCTGTGGTCAAATGGAAATTTGGGGAAATTAAATGCAAATAAAAATTTTAAATTTTAAAATAAAAGTACTTTTTGGCTGAAGGACGTCTCAGACCTTTTAACATGCAAAAAAAAAAAAGGGGGGGGGGATTCAGAATTGCCTAGAAGGGGATTTAAGGTACACTTTTGACCAAACTAATTTAATGAAAGACTTTTTGTTTGTTTGTTTTCTAGAAACATCTTGCTGGCTAGTGTTCTGGAAAAACACATGTAGAAAATACTAGTCTAGTGAAAATGATACATAAGTGACCTCTCCTTCTTGTTTTAAGGACTTTGTCACAGGTTAAAAGAAAAGTGAATGCCTATAATGGACAAATAAAGGGGGTGTTACAGCCGGTGCCTGCAGCGGTAGACAGACTTTAAAACTATGTAAGTACAACTTCGGGTCCTGCTCACCACTTCTACTATGTGACCTTGGCTTAAAAACTGCTCAAACTTTCTCGGCCTCAGTTTCCACATCAGTCAAGTGGGAATAATGGCATTACCTGCCCCTATGGGTGAGCAGGAGTATTTATGGAGTCAAATCATCACGCAGAGCACTTAGCACAGAGCAGGGCTTTAATGTCCAGAAACCATCAGGTGAGACACTCCAGGATGGCAGGGAGACCCATTAGGGTCAGTCCACTGTCACTGTGTCTTCTTAGGCTAAAACAAAGATGCACTCAACTTGGATGCAAGTGAATGACTCGACGTACGCCACGCGGGAAAAGAGCAAGAAACTCGCCAAAATGGAAGAAAAGTCTGAAGGAAACTCCTCTCCAGCCAAGTTTTCAAGGAAGTGAATTTATGAAGTCACAAAAAGAGTGCCCACCGGGCTGCTTCTGCTTCTCTCTGACATCTGATATCCAGATACCACGACGTATCAGGAGAACAAAGAAAACGCACTGAACAGCAACATAAGCGCTTTCAGCCACTTTCTCACTCCGCACCTTCAAATCGGTGTTTGCAGCATGGGCGTGGAGGGACATGCAGTATCCACCCGTGGTAAATTGACAGCAGATTTGGGGATCCAGGATGCTTCTGAGGAAATATACAGAGATCGTGGCAAAGCCAGCCACAAATGACCATGTGATCTGTGGAAAGATCGAGACTTTGAAACAGATGCTTCACTGGCCAAGTCAATGCCTTTTCACCACTGCCCTCCAGCAAACCTGCTTAATACAGGCCTAAAATGAAAGCAAAGCCTCATGCTAGAATTTCACAGTACACGTTAAAAGAAATCTTGCATGTAAAGTTGCCTGGAGCACTATAGCAACCAGTTAGAAAGACAAAGAATGAGCTATAGGACTTAAAAATCCAATTTGTCAGGATAAAATGTCCCAGGATTGCTGATAACAGACATCTGTACGGACTAACCCTTGATAGAAGCGTGTCAGATAGATCTTGGAAATATTTTTGTTGTGCAGAGACTTTCAATAGGAAGTGAACTCTATCTAATAAGTATTTGTAACGTGAAGGAATTGAATGAACAGATGAACAAACAAACAAAAGAAGTGGCTGGGTCCTACCATCTAGGAGTTGGAAGAGAGCTAAGATCCCTACCAATTTAGGGTTTGGCTTGTACACTGTCACGTGAAACTCACAGTCTCACCAGGCAGGTCACTCTGCTGAAACAACGTGGTATGTGACAATGAGCCCTTCCAAAGGTTTCAGTTTATCCAACATATTTTTTTTCCTAACATATTTTCTGTTAGTGGTAAGAATGCAGGTATCCCCAAAGAGTTAAGCACTTTAGCAGATAATACTGGTGTTATCTAATTCTCACCAGCATTCCTGCGTTTCGCTTACACCTCACCTAAGTATTCATCACAACCTGTCATTTTCTTATTGTTCCACTGCTGACCAGGGGAGTCTCCTGCTTCTAAATGTGACTTCATGAAGGTAAAGACCTTGCTTTTCCCTAGCACGCAGCCCAGTACCTGCACACACACAGATGGTGTGTGCACTAAATTTTTGTTGGCTACATGGATGGAAATCAGTGTAGTGGAAGTAGGAGCTTTCCCTTCTTCATTTCACTTCAAATGCATCATTTTTATTAAGAGTCAGCTGGCTGGGATGTTGGTCCCTGCTCTGCCACTCTCAGCACAGTTGTGCACCCTTGAGCAAACTTTGTCACCTCTCTGGTTTCCTTCTTTGTAAAAGAGGATTTGAGGGTGTTTGAACTACCCTCTCAAAGGTCCTTTGCATCAGGAATGTTCTAAGATTATTTGGGAACGCGTAACCCCAAATTCCAGAGTTATCAAAGTTCATAAAGTTTAGAATGATGAGAACAAATAAATAAATGCATTTCAAGATTGTTTCATGGAGTTCGTCCTGGTTTTCTCAAGTTAGCTCATTTCTCTGCCAAATCATTGTATGTACCTTTCTGCATTTGGATAGAGAGGGATTGATGAGGTAGCTAATGTCCACTCACAACCCCCTTCTCTCCTATTCTGAGAATCTGCAGCCGGTTTGCAAGATGTCTAATTTGAGATGCAACTGTCATTTCCTTAAGTGGTTCTTGGAGATTTTTTTTCCTGCCACCAATGGGTTAATGCGCTGAGATCTTCCTTTGTTTTACAAAGGGGCAAGAAAACACAGTGAGCTGATATAGTCCATTATTAAAATTGCATTTCAGCAGAGGCAAATACCTCCAGCCACCTGAGGCTGGGCTTAGCCATCATCTTCTCTTGCTACTACCCGAAGCTATTACATTAAAAGCATAAGCAAAACAATAGAGCTGATAGCACCGCGAACTCCCCTGGTAGACGGAAAGCATCAATCCTGTGGGTGAAGTATTTAGCTACAGAAGGAGAAAAGACATTCTGTGATTGAAGGATAAGAGGAAGGAATACACAGCCCCTTTTCAATCAGACCCAGATCTTGTACACTTGAAAAAATAACAGCTTTAACAGCCGGAGGCTAGAAGTTTGCCTCTGGAAAGCACTGAGCCGGCAAGTATACCTGGAGAAGACTGAAAAGTCTGGGGGCAAATAAAGTTGCACTTGTCTGCTCCACATTCAACTTAGATGCTCACGGTCCCCACCCATTCCCCATGTGGCAGTTTCTACAGAAATTAAACAACGAGCTTTTTTAGGGGCCAAACAGGCACAAAATTGACCTCTTTAGCTTGGGCAATGTTAAGCAATATTAATAAATTCTAAGTCTACACTTAGAAGTCAATGATATTAGCAGCAGAGTTTAGAAGCCAGAAACACAGTGCTGGGTTATTAAAAACAAAAAACAAAATCCTCTGACCATTCTTTTCAGCTAAACTCCGGCTCCGCTTCTCTGGGCTAGAATAGCAGTGTTAATAGATTCCGCCTCGACTAAAAAGGGAGCCGGTAGCAGAAAATCTATTCCTCCAGCGAGGTTGCCGGGCAACGAGCAAGCTTTTGGCATGTGGCTGACGTCTCCCAGCAGCCCGGACTACACAAAGTAAGCTCTTCCATCACTTGTAACTAACTTGACTTTGATGGATTAAAACCGAATCAAAACGTACTGTAACTCACTCGCTTCCAAAGTCAGGAATCAGGGAGAGACAGAAAACATCCCAACACCCAACCCAAGACTGACTGATCAGGAAAAGTAGAATCCACTGAAGTTCATCCTGCCTGGGAATGACTTTGTTTTAAGACAAGTATATCCAGAAGCAATGGGGGAAAAATGGCATTTGAGAATATTTTGGGTTGAGGGGATGAGTGAAATAGGTGAGGGAGATTAAGAGGTATAAACTCCCAGTTACAAAATAAACGAGTCACGGGGGTGAAACGTACAGTATGGGGAATATTGTCAATACTATTATAATATCTTGTAGGGCAACACGTGGTAACCAGACTTAACACGGTGATCATTTTGTCATGTGTATAAATATCGAATCACTATATTATACACCTCGAATTAACACAGTGTTATAGGTCAATTATAGTTCAATTTTTAAAAAAAGAGTATTTTGGAAAAATATTAATATTATAAAGATGGAGCCTCAATGTCACAAGTAGGTCTGGATTCACATGCATCGTTGTGCCTAGTGTCGGTGAAAGTGTCCGCACCTTTTCTGGCAAACATTTGAGAGTGTTAGTCAGTAACCTGCAAGCCCTCACTAAGGGCTCTGAGATCCCATCCCTGAGCTGTAGGAGTGATGGGAAACTGTAAGACTTTTGGGCCGGGCCTTATTGAGAACACATTTACTACTAGGACGCAAGGTAAGAGGGTTTCTTCTCACCAACTAAGTTCTTCCGCAGAAGGTTAGTTTGGCATTTACTGTGTTCGATTATGAAAACTACCTCCAAGATACACTGACTGAGCTGACCAGTCTCCCCAAATGATTAGGACCGAGCGCTGAAGGCCAGGCCTGTCCTGTCCTGTCCCAGGGTTCTGGTGTGAACCAGGCCTACCAGCCACGGCTCTGAATGCCTTAAAACACCTTCACACTTGATCTCTTCTTCTTTCTTTCTCTTTTGGAGAAGCATCCTTCAAACATTCATACTGCATCATCTCCTCCCATTTAAAAAAGCTCTTTTCGTTCAGAAAACTGCACACACCTGCGCTGACCAGCGCCCTGTTCTTGTGCTCGTCAGCGGAAACAGGCCCACGAGAGGGGGTGCAGGGGGTGACTGCAGTCAGATGGAGCTGCCCCGCCCCTGTGCCCACACATCCCCTAGGAATTCTGGGCGAAACCAGATTGTGCCCATTGGCTCCTTCTACAGCAGACAGCACAGGTGACTTTCAGCACCAGGCTCCCACGCGGCAGGTCTCCTTTGTGGCCTCGGCAGCCCCTCGCCCATTCCGGATCCATTACACCTTTCATCAGCTTCCATGTTTCTTCTAACACATTCAAATGCACTGCAGGAGCTAAAAGCAACCTCCTCTGTAACCATTACGATGATAAAACGCAACTTGATGAAAATTGATATATTACCCTTGCTCCCTAAGAAGATATATGCCCTCAGGAAACAAAGAGTTGTTAGTTTTAATATGAAAAAGAGGCTTAATGGGTCTTCCCACGAGCTTGAAGAGGTGGCTGAGCAGGTGCATGGCAGTGCCTCTCTCCACCAGTCTAATGCTTGCCCGCTCTTTAAGGTCTAATCCCAGCGTCACCCTGAAATCCTTCGCTGAGCCCTCACCCATCTCAACTCAGCTCTCCCTCTGTTACCTGCAGCTCTGCTCCTGCTCTGAACATATATTCACCCTTTGCACATAACCATTCTCTCTCCTCCTAAGTGTGTGTTCTCCAAGTGCAAGCTCAGGGCCTTATTCAGAGTAGATGTTCAGTCAATGTCAGATGATTCTGTTTTTCATTGGAAGAAAACAAAGTGGCACGGAACCCCTGAAAAATATTTTTAATTTTTTTTTTTGTAGTTTACAGGTGACCTGAGATATATGGTCAAACCATTAGTGCCATGTCATGGAAAGAAGAGTCAGTGGTCTCAGTGTTAAGTCAGCCAACTGACTCTACCTTTCCTGTTGGGAGTGTCCTTTGCACCCTGTACGTAATCTAGTAAATTGTAATTTTGCAGAGGAATTATTCAGTAAATAGAGGCCATGAGAAAATTAAGAGTTGATGAATTTTGTCCTAACATCTTCCTTTCTAAAAACAATTTAAGGTATAAAAGCATTACAAATGTATTATAGAGCCTTTGTCTTTTTCATAGATACACACACACACACACACACAACATCAATTGCTGATTGCTGAGTGTCAGATTTTCTCTTCACCTGATGAGCTTGCAAGATGGCTTCTTTCTAGTTCATCGGTAACAGCAGCCCACTTGTTTCCAGTCAGAATTCATGACTATTTGTAACTAATTATTTGTCGTGCCCTGGACTGTCTGTCTCTCCAACAGAGCATGAGCTCTTCAAGGGTAGAAACTATTTCCTCTTGAGTTCTACTAGTATCCCCACTAGCCAGCACGGCGTCTGACGGGGAGGAGGCATCCACGTACCTGCTGAAGGATCGCTGTCTGAATTAATTAACTGACTGATAAATTCCTTCCTAATCGAAGTCCTAGCCTGGGTGAGGGTCTTCCAAACAAGACTGCCAACTGAGCAACTAGGTTACTGGTTACAGTAGATTTGGCCTCAGAGAAACTCTTGCAAGCCAGAATACTGACGCTAGCGTCCCCTTTTAGGCAAACTTCAGGAGCCTGAAATCCTAAGAGAGCAAGTGAGAGGTTGGAAAGAGGAGCTGACAAAGGGAAAACACTTTGTTATCTCGTTCAAAGAGAACGTTCAAGATTAGAAACACCTTGACTCAGATGTTCAAGACAGAGGCACTTGAGTTGAAGTCAAACTATATATTTGTTTTTAAATACCAGTTTGGGACTAGAAACCCCCCTATTCACTTAGAGGAAAAAATTCTCTTCCACTCGCGCACCCTCTCTTCCTCCCTCGCCTCCCGCTTAAGCACCCTCCCTACATGCCCCACACAGTCCTCAGATTTTCTCATAGTGTATTTCAGATAATTTTATTATTTCCCACATGTTCGTGTATGTTTGTCAGAATATATGCTCTGATTTTTTTTTACTCAGAAAGAAACATCATAAATATATACATGCATGCGAGCAGGCTATACATATGGTTATAAAGACGTATGCATATCATCACAGTATTATCTGTTTATTTACCCTGGCTAATACAGCAGAGACATGGAAAAAAATCAAAGCCATAGATAATTTTTTAAATTATTCATTTTTGACTCTAGGACACTAGCAATTTAAACACTAGACTTTCCTTCTCTTCCTAATTCTATTTAGCTTAGGCTATCAAGACTAACGTATGTTTCAAAGGCATTCACCAACTGATCATATGGGGTAATATATGTAAAAATACTCAGTAATTAAAATGCGTGACTGTAATAATGTAGATGCGTTATTACCATCATAATTATGACTTTTCATTCAGTTTATATGTACATGTATATGTACATCTACATATGACATCTGTAGCCTAAAACCCTAACACAGTAGTTTTCAGATACTTGTTCACAGGCCAATACTGGTCAGTGACCATGTTCTCACCAGCCAGAGACAAAATGAGAAAAATCAGAACAACATATTAAGTTTTTTTTAATAATGCTAAATGTATCATATTTTAAATATTGCTTTTATTCTGAAATTAAATTCTTACTGTTTTTTTTTTCTGTTTTATTCGGAGGTCCACTGTTTCATTGAATTATGGTGCTAACAATTGGCAATTTTTAAAGCCCGTATATGCAAAGAAAAAAGAGAAAATTTTCTTCTGGAATGTGTTAATCCATGAAACCTAAAAGTCTGAAAAAAACTGGTTCAGGCAACAAAAACACCCACATCTCCATCTTCTGCTCGAGGGAACAAAGTGAGGCCCGCCCTTCACGTCCGGCTTCCGTGAGGCTGGCCAGTAACATCTGGAGCTTCCTGAAGGACCCAGCCTCCGAGCTGAGCCCTCCCCGGCTCCCCACCTCCAGCACCTCCTCAGCTGGTGGGTGTTGACTTCATTTTTTCCCAACCCCCCAACAAGAAGCACCACTTCAGAAGAAGCCCCAAATCTTGAACTAGTCCAAGGTGGGGGCAGGCCGAGGGAGGCACTGAATCCAATTTATTATAGACAAAGAGACTTCAAAGTCTCCTTCTGATGGCTCAAGCATCCATAACAGAATTGGTATTTCTTCTCGGATTCAAGGCGTGGCCAAGTCACACAGGCTCACTTCCAGGGTCCAGTTTTCATCTTGGAGGCTGCAACCCAGGCAGGCTCTCCGCCCTTTGATCTGGTTGGAACTGGAGTGTTACAAATATGCTCGTATTAAGCTATCTCCAGTCTGCCCGAAGGCATCGGTCTGGAATGCGAGAAAGGGAGTTTCAAACCCTGAGGTTCTCAAGTCTTCATTTACGTTACCTTTTTTACTGGCAGGCTGCTAAGGCTTCTTGTACAGAAGGCGGCCAAGTGGTGCCTGTGGACCGCAGGAACACAGGATGGCGTCATGAGGCAGGACTAGAGTTTTGTCTCTCTTCCTGCACCAGGAATCCAGATGAAGAACAAGAGAAACTACAAGTGAGCATCAGAACCCTATTAAGCCACCACCGACATGTGTGGAGCATTGAGGAGCTCTAAGCACAGCGCCACAAAGACCTAAAGGAGGCACCACCACTTTGGGCCATCAAAGCATCCACGTTCCACCTGCCACCTCAGGGGTACAGAATCGTTTCAAGGACTCCATCCCTTCTATTCTGAGGCCTTCTCCTCGACTTGACAGTGCAGGCCTCCATTTTCAAAATCAGGATGTATAAAAAGCTTGTTTAGCTGGAAGACAATCTGTGTGAAGGAATGTGCACTCCACAGCAAACACTTCCAGCAGCACAGCCAGCCTCTCGTTCCTGGACAGTTGACTAAAAACCTTCCACCCTTGCTTTCATAGGTTGAGGACGTCTACTGTGCCAAACTGTCTGCTGGTGACAGAGAGAAACCAACACATTCTGCATCGCCTGGGGATAACACTGAAGAGAGAGAGAGAAGTGTCCTTGACAGCAGACTCTGAACTACACCTGTGTCACCTGTCACAGCGAGACTTTCTGTGGTGAATGATCAGAGATGGTGAGAAAGCAGCTCGATTATCTTTCACCAGCTTAAACCACACCAGTCAGAATCCAAAAGATATCAAGAACCCCCAGGTCCTTGGCTGACTGCTGCATGCAAACATGGAAATGGTGCAACAGAGACCACTGTTTCTTTGACTCCTCCAGACGGCAGTCCTTCTAATGTCATGCTTCCTGGACATCCATCATCCAAAGCACAAGGCAACCATTGTAGGGCAGAGAGAGCGTATACTAGATGGTGGAGAGGCATGCAAACGAGAGCCTCTACACACTGAAGAAACGGTCTTCTACTTCCCTTTGGAATAATGGTGGGACGTGCACAAGAATGTTTCTGGCTGGCCTTAAAAGAAAGAAACTCTTTCAGAGAGCAGCGACCTTAAACATCTTATCAGCCTTTGAAGTTATGCACAATGACATCCTTTGGTTCCTTGCCCGGGGCAGAGGTTTAAGCTTTAAGACTCCATTTACTTACCAAGAATTATAGAAATATTTTCACTGCGGCACAAGGCAGAGAAGAGCCAATGTTTTAAGACAGCCAGCAACATCCTTCACAGGGGGCACCCACTGTGCTACGTAGAGTAAGAGCTACAGAACTAACTTTCTGGGGTTAATCTCCTTTATTTTTAGTCTCCTATACCATTCAGATCAGTTTTGCAAAACTCACATCAAAGTCATAGAAGCTGAAGTAGGTTCTGATGCGTCCACTCTCCCTCTAACCCATCCCTGGTCCACTCTGCCCTAACAATACCTGTCCTTCCTACCAACACCCCTACATCTCTGCAAACCATCTCACCTCTCCAGTCACCCCCAAAAAGGGCACCTCTGGCTCCCTCCAATGTTACCTCTGGAGTAGGAGTCCAAGGTGTGAGAACATCTCCCACAGTGGGGTGACGGGGAGCCTTGTGCCCACAGCTGCCTCCACACAGTTCTTTGGGGCGTCTAGACTACTGTTGATCCCTTACAATGGGTCCTGTCTATCTGGTCGACCACTCCATCCCTGCACATACTCTGTGCCCAGATGGTACAGTGTTGAGTATAAGTATTCAAAACATGCTTGTAGAACAAAGGCCCGGTAACCCCACACGAACATTTTCTCTTTCCTTTCTGCCAGACGTCTGTCGTCTTGGGGTATACTCTGTTTTTAGGGCCTCACCCATGACTCAGTCTTGGACAGTAGAACCTTCTCTTGCCAGAGCTGTTTGGTTTATTTGCTTTTGTTTTAATCTCATGCCATGGCAAAAGTCGTTTTGCAAGACCCCCAAAAGCTGGGACTCCAGAGATTCTGGGAACTTTGCAAGAGTCACCTAAGAAAAGGTAATAATGTTATATGCCATCATTTTCATGACTTGAGAAGCTACGTAAAACTAATTACTGAATGGGAGCCAAACACTGGAAGGAAAACAGAAGGAAATCTGTTGCCTTGAGATTTATCGTTCTTCTTCAAAGAACCCAGAGTTGCTTCTACAGCACATGATGTTAGGATAGGCCTTGGGCCAATCATTGTAAAAAGCATCTGAAAAATCACTCAGAATCGTGTGCCCAGTTGTTTTGTAAAGGACAGAACTATTTGTTTGCTTAAGAGAGGCTGTAAGGATTGCTGGAAACGTTCTGTGAAAACATTAGCCGAACTCAAGTCCCTACCAGCAAATACAAGCATGCAGTTCACACAGGTGTCACGACCACACTTCTCATCTCCGACTCACAGGTATGAATAATGTATAAACAAGCTGAACCCCAATCCAACAAGCAAGAGACTCCAGTTCACAACAGAAGTGTAAACATGACCCTTAGCTGAAGATAGCCTTCAACTCCACATTGTCCTGGCTCCGGGAAAACAGGTTCTTTACTGTGGCCGGGAGGGGGCCTCCACGTGGGCTGTGCTGATTCCCTAACTGAAGGAGACGGCAAGTCAACAAGAAGGGGCTCTTTCAAACACCCCATGGGGCACATGTTCATGGAGAGCCTCTCCACTTGAAAAACTTCAAGAGATCCCACCTGGTCCGCAGGGCTCCATTTGGCTACAGAGCGAAGCGGCCACACAGGTTCCCATAACTACACAAAAGGGCCGAAACGGTAAGGAAGAACTCTATGAACTAGTGCTTATGGGTTAATCGAGTTAAAAGACGAGCCCAATTAGAGGAGCCCTTTGCTTAAACAAAATGGGCGGGGGGAGGAAAAGAAAGTAAAACTCAGGAGGTACAATCCTCAAATGTACAACTTGTAATTTCTAATAAAGCAGGAAGGCAGAACTTGAGTCACTTAACAAAATGTTCAATACCCAATTAGGATCCAGGGCCCCTGAACAGCTATCTAATTACCCTGGAGATTAATTCCCTGGGCTGCAGGCCCCAAGGGTCCTTTCCAGCCAACTCCATCGCTCACTGGGAATCAGAGACAATGAATATCTAAGTTTGGTTTGATGCTCACATCTTTTCAAGGGTTGCTCAGATCTTGGAAATAAAGATGGGCAGATCAAGGGGAAAACACAGACATGACCGTGTGGTTCATGAGAATCGTGAAAACAGAATCTCTTTTTGCAGTTGTAAGGAGTTAGTTTTCCCAACAGTAAAAGGAAAATACTCTAACTTTACCTTAACAAACAAAGAAGTATATGAAAGTCAAGCATGATAAAGGGAAGAAAGAAAGGAAAGAAGGAAGAAAACCTGAGTAATTCCTCTTAAGTGACTTCCTTCCTTTGATTTTATTTTATTTTAGCAAGAAGAAAGTAGCACAGTTGAGGCTTTGTCCATAATTTTTTTTGTTGTTCACTTTGATTTTTTTGTTTATTTTGTTTTCATTTTTTTTTAAAAATCGGCATATGGACAAAATTCAAAAGGTTCCAAGGATAAGTAAGTAATCTTATCACCTCTGTCGCCAGTCACCTAGTTCCACTCCTGGGCAGTAAACAAACAAAAACAGCAAATACTACCAAAGCAGGGGAGGGGGGACAAACAAAAGAAAGAAAAAACCCCGAAACAATGATCTGAATCTGGTGTATCTTTTCAGATGTAATCGGTGCAAATATTAGCACTTCTTTCCTTGGGAAAAGACAAAACAAACATGTTTTCTAAACCACTCTGTACTTTGCATTTTTCACGGAGCAAATCTTCAAGGTCATTCCCCATCATAAATATAGACATGCCTTATTTTAAAGTACAAGGGCGAGCACATCCGTAGGATAAATTTCAAGAAATGGAATGCTTGTCCAAAATATATGCAGTTCCTATTTCAGTTAATATTACCAGCGTGCTTTTTCCTAGAGACTCTGTCCATTTCTGCTCCTCTCAGCAGTGAGAGTCCCTGTTTCTCCTCGCCCTGACTGACACACAGCACCGTTAACTATCTTGAACTTCACCACTCAGACAGGTAAAGTTTTCGTTTATATTTTTCTTATTAGCAGTGAAGATATGTACCTTTTCATATATTTAACAGCCACTTATTTCCTTTCCTGTCAACTGCATGTCCGTATCTTAGCTAATTTCCTACACTTTCTCTTCATTAAAGGCAGTCTCGGGGTGGAGGGGTAAACTGGGAGTTCAGGATTTGCAGATACTAACTACTAAATATAAAATGGATAAACAAGAAGGTTCTACAACATAGCCCAGGGAACCATATTCAATACTTTGCAATGGCTTATAATGAAAAGGAATATAAAAAGGAATATATATATATAACTGAATCACTATGCTCTACACCAGAAATTAACACCACACTGTAAACTGACTATACTTCAATAAAAAATAAAAACAAAAACCAAAAAACAAAAGGCAGTCTCTCTAGTGAATGATATCCAAACTGGTCTTTTGCATAGTTCTTTATAGTACTTTAAGCCCATTCATATATTATTTACCTTAATAATTGCAATAAGCTGGTAAGCAGGCATAAAACATTACTGCCACTTTATAGCTGAGGAAGCCGAGGTTCTGACGGTTAGTAGATTTGACCAAAGGGCTCACTGGAAGTTTGTAGCCAGGACGAGAATTCATGTAGCTTACCTTCCAGTCTAACGATTTGTGCGTGCGTGCATTCACGTGTGTGTTTACGCCTCCCAGATTGTAGAAAAGATGAGACTGCAAATATCCTCTTTTTCCCTGTGATGAATTTGCGTTTTCTATCTACCTGGCGAGTTTTCACTGCATAGCAATTAAGGGATACTAACACTTTGTTCTCCTTCTGTGTTTACTCCAAAGCTTAGACTCCTCACACACATCATCCAAGTATCAACCTGTCATTATCAACCTGGATAGGCAGAGGCCTGGGTGGAGGGGAGTTAGAGGAGAACTAACACACTAACTAACACACTAACTAACTAACACGCTCCCCAGGAATTCTGGGGCGCCGGGATGGCCTTTACATGCTGAGGGGCATGTCAAGAGAATGATACTCGATCTCCTACGAGGGGGCAGAAGGAGGAGCCACCAGGAGGGCAGAGAAGCAGGTCACAAGCCACCGAGACCTGTCAATTTGGGGTCATTGACAAGGAATGCTTCTGGGGTCAAGCTTCACCACTATACTCTGCCTGCCCTTGGGGAGCTGGTCTCTAGTCTCCCAGAAAAGGGCTGTGGTGGAAAGTACCCAGCTCACTGGGGAAGATGGACATGAAGGATCTAAAAAAGCTGAAAGACCTTCGTCTGCCCCGTCTTGGAGGGCAGTAGGGCAGGGGATCCAGAGCCGCGAGCCATGGGGACAAAAGCAGAACAAGGGAAAATACTGTCAGCGCTGCCTGGGAGGGCTGGCCTGCTGCCACGGGAACCTGCAGGGCAGGACGGGGCTGGTGGGACAGCAGCAGTCCGCGCATCCAGGCGGTGGTGGAGCATCCAGTCCTAAACTGCACCGGGGGCGGAGATCCAAAACCCTGAGGCTGTCACCCGAGCTACCTCAGGGCCAGTCTTCAAGGCCAGTCTGGCCAGAGCAAGTGGTGAGCGGTATTCTATAAATCTGAGCGGATGCCGCTAGTGCAAGGTGCCAGCTGCATCCTTTAATTTAGATACTGCATCGGCTCATTCATTCATTCCCTTCAAAGGCGGTCCTTGCCCCAGAAACTCTCCTAGTTCCCAGTCTTACTAAAAGGTTAGTATTCACCCTTTTGAGAAATCCTGGGAGAGTAAGCAGGTCAGGACGGTGCAAAAATTCCATTACAGTCAGCCAGAGCCCCTGCCCCACACATAAAGTGGGTGAGACATGCCAACACCTGAAAGGTGGAGCATTCAAGGGAATCTGCCTCGCTCCTGGTGACACCCCTGTTGGCTTCAGCCAGCCGGCCCTGACAGCTGGCCCATATCCCGACTACAGCCTGACTTCTTCTCCTGGTCAGCTGCTTAGACCCGGCCTTCTGGCCAGCCTTTGGCAGAAGGTCTGCTCGCTGGGGTGGGGCAGGTGCCGAAGGCAGAGATTCCACCGCAAGCACTAAGGAGGGCTTTGACATCGCCCTAAACGTGGTCTCATGTTACCCCGGCATTAGGTGCGAAAGCCAAAACACAAGGCAAAAAAACCAAGTGGAGACAAAATTACTTTAAAATTCAAAAATTAAGATAGAAGAACCTTAGAGATGTAAAAATTCACAACGTATGGTTATCTTTTTGAAATTCTTTTTTTATTGAAGTATAGTTGATTTCCAATGCTGTGTTAGTTTCTGGTGTACAGCACAGTAATTCACTTAAACATACATATATATTGTTTTTCATATTCTTTTTCATTATAGGTTATCACAAGCTATTGAATACAATTCCCTGTGCCACACAGTAGGCCTTGTTGTTTACCTCACAGCATGTAGTTACTGATGGGACAACAAAGACAGATACTGAAGACTTACTTCTACTTCTCTATCTATCTACCAATCCATCTATCTGGCCAAGAACATGTGGTTAAAACCTGCATGAACTATCTCCACTGTATACAAAGCAAAGGGGGCAAAGAACACATGGTAGTTAGTACAGGAAAGAAGCAGTATGAAGTCATTAAACAGGGCGCCCTCGCGTGGTGGGTGAGCCGGGAAAGAAGCAGTGCCAAACTCAAATCTGATGGACAGTGAGAGTGGAGGTGAGCAGACCCCCATCTGTGGGGACCATATTGGGTGGCAGGTGCTCCTGCAAGGACAGGGCAGGGCCGAGCACAGCCCTCTTCAGACCTGGGGTTCTCAGCCAGGTAAACAAGACAGGAGGTGTGGGCTCAGAACAGGGTAGGGACCAGTTTGGGGAAACCAATAAAAAGAACCAAGACTGAAGGTCAAGGTTGGATCAGGCAACAAGGGTTCTAGAATGAAGGTCCTTAAACACTGCCTCAGGTCAAGACTTGTCCCGGGACAAGTCTCAGGGAAGGCAGAGCCAGCCCGTGGGCTGCGCAGTGAGAGGAGATGCTAGGTCTGGGGCCCGGGGTCCGGCACATCCAGCACATCCAGCACATCAGGTGTGAAGGAGGAGGCAGGCCGGGGGGCACCGTCATGCTGGCTACCGCAGGCCTCGGAGAACCAGCTGGAAAATAGAGATGACAACAGGGCAAGGGGGGTGCCACTTGATTTTCACTGCCCGGCTGAGATGCTGAATGAATCCCCTGCAACCTGCTCACATCTGAGCAAGTGTAGCCACTCTTAACACAAACCTTCTTCCTGTTTACCCCTTCAGGTTCTTGCTCACCTTCTCAGTGTCCGAGGAAGGCACAGCGCCACTAAAAGGGAACAAGAAAAGTGCAACTACAGAGTCACAGGACTATTTTTTAACACCATGTGTCAGAACTGTGTAGGAATAGTGTCTGGAGCCAAGTTCCTCTTAACCCTGAACGTGGGGTGTCAGGAACGGGTCAAGTTACTCTCTTTCGCCCTGGGACCAGGCCGCAAGAGCTGAGGGGACAGACGCAGTGGTACTGGCTCAAATACATACTCTGGGGAAGGAGGTGGGGGTCTTCCCAGATCAGTGAGGGTCTTCCAGGCTGGTCTTCCTTGCACAAGCCAGTGGTGAGCACTGGCAGGGGCCGGCCAGGCTGTGGCCGCATGCAGCCCCAAGGTCACTGGTGAAGGGCTGGGGACAGAAAACAGGGACCATCCCTCACACAGCCTGTCTTGACTGCATGCAAAGTCGGGGGGACCAGGCCTTGCCCCCCAGTTACCTACACGGCTCAGGCCTGGTGCAGAAGCTTTGGGCTGCAAAACTCTGTCCCTGGAATACAGTGGCTTCATGAACAGTGGTAATCTTGTCACTGATTTTGGAAGTGACTCCAGAGCCGGTTCACAGGTCTGAGTCTCATGACTTTATAATGACCTATTGTTATGGACCCAAAATTACACTACTCAGCAAGTATTAACTGCTTTCAAGTGACTTACTTTTTGTTATCTCTGAGCATATTCAGAAGAAAACTAAAACCAGCTACACCACTTCCTGAATGTGTCCTGTGTGCTGGTTACTGGGACAAGCATTTCACACACAACCCTTTTGGCTCTGAGGCCATGACTTTCTCAAGATCACACAGCCAATCGCGAGACCAGCTGACATCAGACACAAGGTCTCCCCTTCTCAACTTTGCTCTGTGTCCTCGAGAGATAGCCCCAGTTCAGAAATTTCCAACAGAGGCGCTCCAGATTATTTAAAACATGTAACAACTGCTCTGCCCATGCCTAGACCAACTGGAAAGGATGATGGCAGAAAATGACAGGTAAGGAGGTCCAGGTGTCTTTCTGCTAAAATCAGCTCTGAGTGGAACCTCAGGGGTACAGGAGGGACAGCCTCAACTGAGATGACTGGGGATGCTACCTTACACCAAACGGAACAGAAAGCTCTGCCAGACGTTTTCCACCCCACTATTCTGCAGACCGATTCTGCCCTCACATATGCCTTCAAAGGGTTACTGCGAGGACATTACACAAACCTTGACACCGTCAAAACTACGCTCAATTAGACTAATAGAGGATGTTCCATTTCAAAACATGCCCGTGTTACATCCTGATGAGGAGGTATCAAAAGAAAATGAATTTGGACCACTTTTGAATGATGACATCTGCATTACCACGGCGATTCACCTATCAAACTAATTTAGGCTTAGAGCCCAAATCAACACTGCTGTCAGAGTGTTGATTTCTATTCATTTAAAAACTTCCAGGCTCAAGAGTGATCAGTGGGAATGTTAATGTCTAGGGAAAAGGGAGAAAAAAAGAGAATGTGAGTAACACACACAGCCACGACAATGGACTCTCGATTTAGCCACCAAGTGTCGACTGAGGATCTAGGACAAGGTTCCATCCTACGCATGGAAGAGATTGCAAAACACAGCCTCTGTCCTGACGGGGCACACGGTCTCATCCAAAGATACTGATGATGAGGATGAGGATGTGTGAGAGCCAGCTTTTCATGATGACCCTCTATAAGCCCGGTATGGTCCCAGGTGCTTTACTAAATTAATCCTCACCAGGTACTATTGATTAATAGGTCCGTTTGCCAGATGAGTAAACTGAGGTGCATTAAGCAATAAATATTTAAATAGTATTTCTCATAGATGAGTTTCAAATAATTTTACTGTTCTATTTCTCGTCTGATCCTCACAGAACCACAATGAGACAGCCAGTATCAGACGAGTCCCCTGGCCACACAAAATGGTAATGGCAAAACCACGGATAGAAGGCAGGGCTTTGCGGCTGCGAATCCACTACTTCTATCAAGAGACAGCATTCAAAGGCAGTGCGGTGAGGTCCAAGTGAGGCGCTGACGAGGGATTCTGTTGGACTGCACTCAGGAGGAGGTCGCTTCCCGTGGGGGCAGCATCCATGGAGGAGGGCTGATGGATGCAAGCCGCTGGGGGCAGGCTGTACTCAGAGGGGCAGAATGGGGAGCGGACACCTCTGCAGATGGCAGAAGGAGCCAGAGCCAAGTGCGGAGGTGGACAGGTACAATGCGTAGCCGGAGATCAGGAAGCAGGTCAATTTGGGCTGAAGGAGCCTTCAGTGGGCATGAAACTGGCCGGAAGTGGGTGTCATCAAGAATTTTGTCTGCAGCATGATAAAATGGAAGGAACTAAAATTTCAAGCTTTCCGGAAGGTGAATTTAGAGCGAGGGGACAGGGAAGAAAACACACGTTAAGGAGTCAGGGAGACTAATCGTGATTGCTGACTACATTACAGAACAAATAATATAAAATAAATTATTGCCTCTTCTAAATTATAATTATTCTAAATTATAAATAAAAGCAGAACAAGCATAAGAATAAGTATAAGAACAAGCATAAGAAGCGGCTCTCCAAATTGAAGGGCCCTCGTGGAGCCTAAAAAAGAACCCCGAGCATCTCTCTGACGTCTATGACTCAAATCTCGTCTCTGAATCATTTCCAACTTTATCCTTTCTCTATGGCTAATCCTCGCGTTGACTCACATGCCCTCACTCCTCGCTAAAAAGTGAAAGCTACACACCATCCTCATTAATAATAAATGGAGAGGACTCAGGTTCCCGCACTTGACAGGAAAAGCATCAAGACAGAACAAGCTCTGGAAGTACAGCTGAAGGTGAAAATGATTCATCGCAGTTAGACGTTTCCAAAAACCCTCCACGGAAAACCTTCCCCAGCCCCAGCTGTTATGCGCTGAATTGTGTCCCCTCAAAAAATACGCTGAAGCCCTAACTCCTGGAGCCTCAGAATGTGACCTCATACAGAAATTGGATCCTGCAGATGCAGTGAGTTAAGATGTGGTGCTAGTGGAGTAAGGTGGGTCCTAAATCCAGGGTGACGGGTGGCATTATGAGAAAAGACTCAGATAGAGACACGCGCAGGGAGAAAAACCACATGATGTTGGAGGCAGAGACTGGAATTACGATGCCACAGCCAAGGAGTGCCAAGGATCGCCAGCGCCACAGAAGCCAGGAGAGTGGCACAGCACCGTTCTCCCCGAGAGCCTTCAGTCTGACAGTACTTTGAGTCTGGATTTCTAGCCTCCAGAACATATGAGAGAATTAATTCCTATTGCTTTAAAGCCACTCAGTTTGTGGTATACTTTGTCCTGGCAGCCCCAGGGCACTGTGACACTGGCTTCATTTCAACCTTCGGGAGGTAGGACAGAAAAGGAAAAACCAGGGACTTAATGAGTTCCAGGCTCCATTCAGCAATGACATCCCAAGGTTCATCTCCCTGGACCCCACATCCCCGTCTTTGAGATGGAATCGTTAAGCTGGAAGAGCCTAAGTTCTCTTTCAGGTTTCAAATTCTATGATCTGTCACATCCTCACCAAGAAAGTCACCTGCTCTAACATCTACTGAAGGTTAGACTATAACATAGCTGCAAAAGGAAAACACTTTCAAACTCAAGAAACCTCCACTCACCAGTGGACATTAAGGAGACAGTGGAAAGAGTAATTAGCGGTGGTTCCTGCATTTACCATATGCCACATAATCATTCCATCTTCACGTCCAATCTGGCCTGCAGCCCTCATGCCATGGCAAGTTAATACAAAGAGATGCCGGGAGCTGCCAGATGCAGAAAATTAATACGTGGGACCAGAGAAGCATCTCTACGACCTACACTCCATTTCCCCAAACTGCTCATGTCAAGGTCATTTAAGCCCAGAAATATGAAACCTGCTGCAGAGAGAAGACCAAAAAAATAGAAAGGAAGGCTGCCACTGGAACTGTCCCCCAGCCCTCACCCTAGTGCTGTTCAGCTGGGGAGGTTCTTTGAAACTGCTAGAAACTAATGATGATAAAACAAACCCCACTAGTAAAGACCAGCAAGAAATTCCTGGAAAAACCTCACACACACACACACGCTACTCTATTTTACCTTTTTTTCAAGAGGTAAATTGCGGCTGTCAAATTACACCCTTTCATTACTGTCATGGACTCTTTTAAGAACAGCTAATCGGAAAAACCTACAGAGGTATTTAATCAGATTTTTTTTTATTCCAGTGACCTGATGTTTTGGTAGGAAACTGCTGCCGGCTCACACTGGGTAGAAATTTAGCACTGTCAGCATTTAATTATTATTTTATCACGAATTTCTTTACTTTCCTACAGGGAAGAAATAACTTCAATTTTTTGTAAAAATGCAACAAATGCTTAGCTTTTAAAAATTGCAAGACACGGCAGCCCTCGTCATTTTGCTTGGTCAAAAATTACTAGGCGGGGAGCCGGGACATATCCCAGAAATGCACGGCTAAGTTCATAAGAGGGACAACGATCACCAGCGTCCGTGTTCCGGAACACCGAGACAATGCAGTGAAAATTGCGTTCATTGTGCTGCTTGTCGGGGGATGAAATATTCACGACTCATTCATGTTCACGTGGCAGCAGCTCCATATTCTAAACAACATCCCAGCCCCTGTGACACCGGAATGAAGCCCATGGCTTCGCTCTCCTCCCCTTCTTCCTTCTCTTCCAAGTCACTTGGCCTTTTTTCCCTCTAGGGTGGGAATAAGACAAGAGGGAGGAGAAAAGGAGGATAAATGGAAAAGGAAAAAGAAGACAGGTGTGCATCTGTGACCTTGACCCCCACCGAGAGCTGACCCAAGATTCCAAGTCTAGAGGCCAAGAAAGGGGACACAAGGGCCAGGTGTCCAGATGTGCTTCTCAAGCTGGTTTCTCTTTCGTTTCTTCCTCTTCATTCTTCTGAAGTCTCTTTTTAGAAAAATAGCCATTTCATCATCAACACCACCAAGAAAACCCTCTTCATTCGCCTCTCTTCCCCTTTACCCGCCGAGTTCCCTGCTTCAGAGTTGAGCATTGCGAACAAGCTGGGGGTACCCAGTGCAGACCCAAGATCAACAAGTATTTACCGACCATCTACTGCGGGCAGACAATGAACTACTGAGGGAGTGACGTGGTATAAACATAGGTGCTGTGAAATATAAGTCATAGTTTAGGGCAAAACAAGAAAAATTTAAACAAAAAATTTTCTCTGCCCTTTGGCCCCCTGTCTCCCCACACTGGTCATCGTGTACCTGCATGGTGCATCAACCAAACGGCCCCCATCAGCAGAGATACCCGCTCAACCGTAAAGAGCATCATTCTCCTCGCATCAACGAGACGACTCCTTAAAAGATAACATTCTTTCTTGATCCTGTAAGGGGCCACAATGACACTTAGCTCTGGGTTGTATAAACTATCAATAATATCTCATTTAACGTACAGCCCTCTGTCTCAAAAAACTTATGTAACTGGGTCCTGACTTCTAATGAGCAGAATAGTTCTCAGAGTTTTCTGAGATGCTGTTCCCAGGTTATAATCCTCAGTTCGGCTCAAATAAAAGTATCCATTTCTTTCTTACATCGACTAATTAATTTTTCATCGACAATACAAAGTGGTACCCAGGGAAGATTCACGTGGAAAAAGAAAGCTAGTCATTTATCAGAGCGTAGTACGATTCGTGAGCGGTAAGGACAAGAAAGGTTACGCTGGTTCATGCTTACCAGCTCCAAAAGGTGCCTATGCCACCATGCACTCGATTTCAAAGCAGAACTTTAGATTTTCCTCCCTAAATCTGTCCTCCGGATCGCTCCCAAATTTCTCCCACCTTAATAAATGCCACCTCCTAGATGTCAGCATCCTAGGACCTCCCTCCCCACATCCATTCCAATCCACCAGAAAGCCCTCTTCATTTTCACCTTATTTGTCTAGTCCAGGGGCATCACTCACCTGGTCTCCAGGACTGCACTCCTGCTCACCTCAGAACTCCTCCACTACAGCAAAGGGATGCGCTAAACAGAAACATAACAGTGCCGTTCCCAAACCTAAACCTGGCCAAAGGTAGACTGGCCCAGGGCACAGAATAAATCCAATCTCCTCCAAAAGCAGCCTGCCCCTGACCACCTCCTGGGCCTCCACCAGGCCCCACTCTCCCACACATGCACACTGCTCCAATTCCACAGATGAGCCAGGAACCCTCCATCAGCCCCAGGGTCTTTGCACATGCTGCGCCCTCAGCCTGGAAGCTCTTCTTCCCAACGTTCGCATAATGATCATTGCTTCTCCTTCTGGACTTTTAAGACTCTGTAAATGTCACCTCCTCAGAGCTGGCCTCTAACATCTGTGTCCTTCGTTGCTTCTTACTACAATTTGCAATTGTTTCACTTGTTTATTTACTTGTTAATTATATGTAAATCCCTTGCTGCCAAGGGCCTCCTCTGTCCTTTTCGCTGCCATAACCCTAACAACTAGCATAAAGCCTGGCACAAATCAGAGATTCACTGCTTCTTTAAATGAATGAATCAAGTGTTTGTTATTCATTTCCCAAGAAGACATCTGTAACATCTGAGGAACATATACATAAATACATGTATTTACACGTGGCTTGGATTATGGATGGTTTGGGCCCCTTCTAGGATAACCTTCCAGTTGAGTTCTACATCAGTCTTTTTTTTTTTTCTTCAGTTCCCACGGATTATCTATGGACAGCAGAGAGAGGCAAAATGGATGCGGGTGAGGAACGAATGCCAGCCTCAGAGTCAGGGAAAGAAGAGAAGTGGTGGAAAGCCATGGTGACTGTGGGTGAGCAGCGGGCTAAGACAAGGTTTCCCACTAAGATTTCAGCCCAGCTCTGCTGCATCTGCAGCCGTCGCCTGCCTTCTATTTCTCTCTCCTAAGGGAAGGGCCGCTTCCTCCAGAAGGTGGCTGTGTTTTGACACGGAGCACTTCTACAGATGTCTGGCTACTATGCAGACACACAGTGAACCTAGCACGTCAACTTCAAAGAAGCCTTTATGCCACCAGGAAACCTTGGTCATGACAAATCAATCCAACATATGTACGTTGAAGCCAGACATCGTTCGAGTCAATGGAGATTTGGAACTAAAATTAAAAAATAGTTCCTGCCCTTAAAGGACTTACAGACCAGAGTGGGAGACAGTCATCTAACCGCATCTATATATGCACGGCCTCAGGGCCACTCCTGCGAAATAGCGCTAACATCAGGAACGGAGAGGAACTGGGGCTGATACTATTATGACCAAGGACCCGTGAATGTCTGCATCTTTCCCCTCACCCTAACTCCCTTCTCCTTACCATCCAGGGAGCCATACACAGGAAGAAGGATTCAAGGTTTGACTTTACCAAGAGCTGAGCCAATCCAGCCCTTCGGCAAGGATTACTCACCTGGCCACGTGGAAGAGGGGAAGCACTTGGAGTTCTCGGTAATTTTTAAGGCACAGTGATCTCACCCACCACTGCTGTGGCTCATTTCATGTTCTGTAATTTGGCACATCAGTTTCACACCCGCTCTACCCAAGTGGTGGGGAGGATGGAGCTGAAATATATATCCCTTGCAGCACACCCTATGATGTAGTTACTATCATTCCCATTTTACAGATGAAGAAAGAGGCTTGGGAGAGTAAAGGGACTACCTAAGGTCATGCAGCCATGGGACAGCTGAGGCGGCTCTAAACCTCGGTCTCTTGTCTCAAGTTCTGTTCACTACTTTGGCACTAAGCCTCACCACCATAGGAATACCATGTATGAAGTGGCATGTAGATATAGGAAGCAGATTTTATGGCAAATCCATAACCACAGTCAGCGACATAAAAAGCAACTGTTTCAAGAAATTTCAAATTGTAATAAGATTTCAGCGACATAGAACAACTCTCCAGAATTCAAATGAGAAAGAAGGACCTCTCAGTAGCTAAAAAGTGAACATACTTAGCACTGCACTCAAAGACTGTCCCCTTGAACTTTTGTTCAAAACCTATTCACTCTTACTTTGAACACAATTCTAATTAGTTGTGCTGTCTGGTTTCTTAGCCTCTAGCCAGGTAGATGGGCTAAGTTAAAAATGGATTTTTGGAGGGAGAGAGAGTGATTGCAATGAAAAGTGACAGACAGAGAGTGAAAAACAAAATGAATAAAGCAGAGGTTGGCAAACTTTTCCCATAAAGATAAAGATCAGAGAGTAAATATTTTCGGCACCGTGGATCATAATTTCTGTGTTGTGACTACTCAGCTCTACCCTTGTAGCTCAAAATAAGCCACAGGCCAGCGTGTAAACGAACAAGAGTGGCTGTGTTCCAATAAAATTTTATTTACAAAAACAGGTGGCGGGTCAAATGTGGCCCAGAGGCTATGGTTTGCAACCCATGGAATAGAAAAAAGTTTCAAAGCCAACATAATATCTAGAAAATCTTAGCAGTCTGGGACCATATCATAAAGGAAAAAATAATCCCAACTTCAACAGCCCTTAGGACAACTGGCATTCAAGAAGCATGGCCCTGAATCCTAAAATCACAGAATTTTGGAAATCTCAACAACCTTGGGAATATTATGGTCCAAATTCCCACTCTTACAGATGAAGAAATAAATTCTCAGAGAGGTTAAGAGACTCGCTAAAGATCAAACAGCTAATTAGTGATTAAACTTAAATTAGAATCAGGGCCTGCTTCTATGTTTAGAACTCTTTCCATTATTCGATGTCTATTATTTTAACCTTTTCAGTAACAATGGACAGAGGAAATGCTCATTTAATTAACACACGACACCCGTGAGATTGCTAAGATTCTGGAATCACTAAAGTACACAGTTCTAGATGTTTGGAAAGATGATTGTGAATAATCAAGACAAAGGTTAAAGTGGGTTTAATGTCCTTAGAGGATATAATTTCAGAAGTAGTGCTAAAAATACATTTCCAATGATTAAAAAGTTAATATACGTGGAATTGTTTATTCTCCCTTGGGCATGGGAAAATGAGGTACCACTGTCCATCAGCATAGGCAGAAAAGTTTGCCATCGTATTTGATCACTTTAGATCTGTTCATAAATTCTGACCAGTTCCAGGACAGCCCAAGAATCATCAAGGCACTGGCCGGCCCCAAGGCATTTCTCAAATTGCTGGACACCTGTATTCATTCAATTGCTTCCTCTAACTGAAAAAACAAAAGCCACCCTTGGCCCTACCTGTCCCTTTCGCTTTTCTATCATTAGCAACTTCTTTTCTGCTCCTTTTCTGCATTCATTAGGAAATAAAAATAGAAACCCTAACATGTTTAGAAAGATTCTGAAATGCTGGTTAAACACGAGAGAACAGAGGTTGGGAAGACGGAGGTGACAAATTTTATTTCTGTGATGACAAGTTAGAGTCCTCCTGCCAGCTGGACCTTGCAGCTGCCAGAAGCACGCACCTGTCTACAGAGAAGTCAGGGAGGAAGGGGAGCAGACAAAGACTGAGGTCCAGCGGCCCTCTGCTCTGTGCAAATGAGCTCTAACTGCCCAGGGGTCACTGAACCCTGCTCATGGGGGGAGGTTCCTGACAGCTTCCGACACAGGGGAAGGCAGGGAGGCCACTTCTGTTTTCCTGATCACACAGGTGGTCCTGTCTGTGTTTACAGACCCTAGAGCTGGGCTCTGGTTCAGGGAGTTCATCTCCCACTACACAGGGAAGGGGCGCCGGGGGCGGGTCGCCTGTTGCTCTGAGTGGCCCCGAGATGCACTTCCCAGTTTGACAGACCCGCCAAAGGAAATGAGAAGCGATAAGTGATTGGACCCCGATTAGATCAGCCACCTTGGGAAAGGTGCTGAGCCAGAGATATTTCACTGAACTAAGGAGAAACCTGGGAATAGATTTCTGGCAAGCAATCCCGAAGTAGATATGGTCTGAATTGGAAATGGATTTCATGGGCAGATAAAGTCTAATAAATGGCAGGTCACTCAAAACTCATATATCATCAAGTCTCATACAGCGTCTGTGAAGTTTGTTATCAATAATTTAACATCAGGAGAACCTAGCCCTTAGCAAATATTTAATTTCAAAACATACCTACTGATTTACCCAGATACAGCATACATAGTATATTAAAAATATATTACAAGAAGCCAAATGCCAGTAAAGTGGCACTTAGAGAAGACCAGGGGCACTGGTTGCTTTTCCAAATACTTCGTTAAAGAGGGGACGGGGCCCTCCATCCACAAAGCTAGTCCACTAGCAGTTTCTAAACTGCGTGGAGAAGAAAGCTTGTCCGTGAACTTCACACAGCAAGGACATCACCCTGGCGCCCGTTCCCAGCCAAGCAACAAGCCAGATGCCGCAAGTACGAGTTCTGGGGGGCAAGACCTGGGGGCCCCATCAAACACAGCACTCCCTGCCAGGCCTGGAAGCTGAAGGAGGAGGGGGCATCTGTCTAAAGCAAGGTCTTTGGTAGTAAGGAGGGGACAATGTTAAGGGAACAGGAGGCATAGGGAATTATCTCTGTGGTCACTGCCTGCAATTACTGTTCATCTGAGCCACTCTCCCTGCAGCTCCCCTCTGCCCCAATCATTCAGCCCACTTCACAGCAGACCCACACCACTTCCTGGCTGAAAGGTGTCACCTCTTGCTACGGTATGAATGTTTGCATCTCCCCCAAATTCACATGTTGGAATCCTAACGCCCAATGTGATGGTGTTAGGTGGTGGGGCCTTTGGGAGGTGACAGGGTCACGAAGGCAGAGCCCTCAGGAATGGAATTAGTGCCCTTGTAAAAGAGACCCCAGGAGCAGGAGCGCTTAGCTCAGTGGTAGAGCACATACCTAGCATGCACAAGGTCCTGGGTTCAATCCCCAGTGCCTCCAGTAGACATATATAAAACAAACCTAATCACCTCCCCACCCCAACAAATTTTTTAAAAATAAATAAAAATAAAAATTAAAAAAAGTAAAAGAGACCCCAGGAAGCCCCCAAGCCCTTTCCACCATGTAAGGTACAAGGAAAAGTCTACAGCCCGGAAGAGGGCTCTCCCCCAACCACGTCGGCACCCTGATCTCTGACTTCCACCTCCAGACTGGGAGAAATACATTGCTGTTGTTTATAAGCCACCCAGTTTAAGGGATTTTGTTATAGCAGCTGGTACAGACTAAGACACCCATGGGCAGCTGACAGCAAGAGACAGTTCCAAAGAAATGGATGTTCTCCACGGAGATGGTAGTTCATTTAACTAAGTTTAAACCAGAGGCATAGGCTCAACAAAAACAGATCAGCTCCATGGTAAACACTCCCCGAATCAGGTTTCAGGTCTTTGGTGGGGGTGGGGGTGTTGATAAAGGCCTGGGAGAGAGCAGAGGAGGAGAGACAGATAGAGAGAGAATGCACATCAGTCAATGGGTGCCTCAAATTGTCTTCCCCCCAGAAAGCGTTGAGGGATAACTGAACTAAGGGCTCGAGGGAGCCAGGTGACTGTCCCAGCTATGCCACCCTGAGCCTGTGGCCTCAGGACTTGACTCCACAGTCTTGAAGGGCCTTTCTATCCTAGGGTGTTGGAACATAGCTGTCATCCACTCTCAGCAAAGGTATTCCTACCACTTCCCATCCCCCTACACTGGCGTTGCAATGGGCAGCTACTCCAATCATCCTACAGGCAGCAGCCAGGAGGAGAAAAGAAGAGTGGGCAACGTCAGCAGACCCACCTCCCAACTCTCTGGGTTTGTCTACACGTGCAAAGGTGGCCCAGACCTCAAGGCCCTTCCAGCTCTCAAAATCTCTTCCGTGTGAAATCCAGACCTGCCTTGACAGCCAGAAAACTATGAATTTTTTGGTTCTGCATGTAGTTCTTTAAGAGGGTTGAAAGGGTATACCAGAACTCCGAAACAAAACACTCACCACTACCCACCTCCCAACCATCACCACCACCAGAGCTTGCCCTGGACACAAACACACCTAGCAAGGCCAGCCAGAAGCTTATGCAGATGAGATCAGATAAGAAAACAAGTTCTCGAAGCCAAAGTGACGTGCTGAAAACAAAGTTGTCTGAGCTGATGACAGCGAGGTCAGCCCAGACTCAAAGGTTTCCCTCCATTAATTGAAAATGTCTCCTCCTCTCTTTCCCTGATAAGTCCCTACCTTTCAGAGACATGAAGTGGCTGGACTACTAAGAGGACCCCAGGAGATACTGACTCCAGAAAGTCATAGTTAAAAATCACTCAAGTGATGACCTTGAGGGACCTAGTCATCTGGACAGTCTCCCAGGTCTGATGGTCACCAACCACTTGATCCTTCAGGTTCATGCTGAGGACAGCATGGAGGGGACTGGAGTGTTTGTTTTGGGTTAGTAAACCCCAGCAGGGCTGGGGGACACTGTGGTGGGTGGGGGTAGGGGTAAACGCTGGAATGACAACAAGTGAGAGGCTAGACAAACTGCCCACTCCCCACTCATGCCAAAGGCTGGTCCTCTCCACCACTGGTGAATTCTCTGCAAAACAAAAGCCCAGTCTGCAATTCATCATTATAGCCAGGCACAAAGCACAGCTCGAGAACACACAAACCACAAAGTATGCAAAACTCAGCATTCTGGAACCAAAAGGAACTGCCACGTTCAGTCCCTTGGATCCTGGCTAATGGATGACTCCCTTCCTCTCTCTCGAGGCATCCATGGATTCAAAACTCAACCTAGACCCTACGTCAGACGACGGTAACGTCATCTCATAAACGTTTCTTGTTTAGGGTTAGCAACCCCAGATCGCGCTTGGAAACACTAAGCAATGCCATGGCCACGTGGTCTGAGACATAAAGCAACTCCCGATGCGTGGAGGGGACTCCCAACTGCCATCCCACCTGGGTGGTGGTGTTGCTGAAACTCTTCACTCAGCAGAACTGGGAGCTGACGCACCCGGGTTTCACTGATAAACTCCTCGCTCTGAAGTTAGTGCAAGTGGGAGGAGAATCGGGTCTTTGATTTTTGCAACCTCCACCCCTGACACCATAGCGACTTAAATTCAGTCCACTTCTTCCCCTCTGATGACTCCCTAGTTAATTTTCTAGGGACACCACGTCAGCAGACTCTGGGAGCCCCCGGGACAAAAAATGTTAGAAAAATCAAAACCGCCACGTGCGTGGGCATTCAGCGCTTTGTTGAACAACTTCAATTCAGTGCATTTAGATCACTTTGTATTAACTAATATAGAAAATTTTGCTTTCGCAGACTTAGCTGACTGCTTTTCCCTGCCAAACTAAATACTCCACTTTCAAACACACCCCTGTGTACGCATGTGATTTCTCCTTTTAGGCCAGGAATGTAATGTTGACATAAATGTCAAATAAAATTAATGAGAGAATGGTCCCTCAAATGGTACTCCTGCGAAGGGAATTTGTCAGACGGGGACCTTTGAGCCCAAATGTATATATAATTATATAACACTCATATGAGGAAAGAATCTGAATGTTAAGCTTCAGCAAATTTATCACCTTTGGCAGAAATGCTGTTACCTACAAAAAGCAGGATGCAAGCAAATTAAGATGAAAATACCATCAGATTAGTCTGTCACAGCGGGCGAGCTACTGCAGAATTAGCAGGGTGGCCCAGCTGCTGGGTATGGAATCCTCCCCTTAGCCTTCTGCTGCTCTGCCTGAATACTTCCGCTGTTGACTTTGCAAATGGACTTCCTCCTGCCCAGCCCAGCTCCTTCCCCCGCCCCTCATCTGAACTGGCCACTTAGGAGGAGTAAAAAATGGCAGTTAGAGCAATAACAGGTATTTTCACTCAATAGTCAAGGCACTGGATTCTAAGCAGAGTGGCTGCCTCCATCCATACACTGATATAACTACTCTGTCTTTTATTTGTAGTCTCAAAAATCTTCCCCAAGTACGGTAGAATCACAGAAAATCACTCTAATCATGGAAAAGAGCCCTGTTCCCAGTAAAGCAGCAACTCTTCTCTTGTCAGAGTGAAAGGCATGGAGTAAAATTTCCTGTAAACACAGGGGAAACCTACATTTACCCCCCATGCCAAGGGAAATGGCCAGCAGGACCCACCCACAGCCACACTAGCATTTATGCAGAGAACCTGCAAATGTTTGGGGGGAGCAGACGCCTTGGGGGGAGGAGTTTCAAAGAAAACAGTTATTGTGTTTTGTTTCTCGCACCTCAGATTGAATCCTAAGGACTAGACAGACACCACTCATCACATTCCTTTCTCATACACTGATCTCAAATACAATCACATAATTTTGAAAATCCACGATGTTTTCCCTAAAGAAAATGAAAAGGAATTAGAAGGTCAGGCTTCTATTTCTTCCCAGTTACCTGGATCCCCTGTGTCTCCTGGAAAACCCCCAAAAGAAGAGCACACTAATCATGGAGGTCCTAGGAGCGATGCCTCCAACGATGGGAATCACAGAAGAACCAGACAAAACGCACAAATTCCTTCTGATGCTCATGCATCGTTAAACAGCTCACAAAATCCATATATTCAGGCCAGACACAGAGGCTCTCTAATTAATTTACCGTCAGGGAAAGAGAAAGCATTTAACCACCAACTTCAAACAACTCACACCCCATCCGTGCACTATGAAGTCATCCTGACTCTGGATAATTTGAAATGTCTGCACAGGACCCCGGGAACATTCTCCATTTTCATTCTTCTTCTCCAGGCTATCAGTTCATAATGAACAAATATGGAAATTTTTCTGAAGGGGAAATCCAACCACCAAAATAACTCCTTCATAATTCATATGTGCAATCACAACGGTGATTAATAAAATCCTGAAACAGTTCCTAAAAGCCTAAAGCATTCATTACTCTGTTAGATGTCAAGACTCTATGAAAACCTATGACAGCAGGTTACTCAGGCAAATTAAATCATGCGAACTTAAGACGGAAAAAGAGAAATCTTCGCTTGGTGGATTTGCAAGCTGGTAAATGTGTGCTTTTGCAGAGGGGTAACCAACCCACGGCTCTTTGGGGCTTCATATTTCAACCTTGAAAGACATATGAAAGAGGTAAAAAATGCCATTGCAAATTGAATTTATGCTGGGATGAAAGGTAATATTATATCCTTTGAAAGACCTAAAATAAATGAATGAGACTATTTCCATTAAGGGGAGACTAACTCTCATTGAGCGTGTCCAGCAGCTGGTCGAATCGATTCTTGTCTTGGCTTCTGTGACATCACATGCCCAATTCTCCTTCAACTTCAGTGAAGGCTCCTTCTCGGTTATTTTTGCAAGCTCATCTTTTTTTGGTCTTATCTCTAAATTTTAGTGCTTGGGGCTCTGTTCTGGGTCCTCTTCTCTTTTCTGCCCCCTCACTCTGGATGGCTTACACCTGTTGCCACCACCTACGTGCCAGGGATGTCCCTGAGTTCTACATGTAAATGCCCCGCTGCCTTCCTGACATGCGCAACAGGCATCTCAAACCCGGGCTGTCCAAAACAGACCTCCCCATCTCTGCCTCCCCACCCCGAGTCTTTCCAAACTCAGGAAACGACACTGCTTTCCAAGTTCCTAAAGTGATCCTCCATTACTCCTTTCTCCCCGACCCTCCACTTCCAGTCCACCAGCTCTACTTCCAAAACACACCTTGAGTCTTTTTCCTTCTCACCGTTCCAATTTACCAGGGTAGTCTAAGCCCCTTCTGTCCCAGACACTGTCATACCTCTTAAGTGGCCTCTCTGCTTCCATTCTCCACACAGTAGGCAGAATGTTATTTTAAAAAAAAAAATCAGACTCGGTGACCCCTTTGTTTAAAATTCTCTGGTGGTTTCCCATTATACCTAGTTTACCTGGTATAAAGTCCATACTTCTCTTGTCTATATTAGTTAGGGATCTCCAGAAAATGGAAACAATGGATGGAGATACACACACACACACACACACAATTTATTTGAAGGAATTGGCTTATAAGATTGTGGGGGCTGGCAACTCCAAATTTTGCAGGAAAGGCCAACAGGCTGGAGATACAGGAAAGAGCTGATGTTGCTACTTGAGTCTGAAGATAGTCTGGAGGCAGAACTCTCTCTTCCTCAGCGGACCTCAGTCTTTTTCTTGTAAGGTCTTCAACTGATTAATGAGGCCCACCCACATAGCTAGTTTACTCAAAGCCTATTGATTTAAATGTTAATCTTATCTAAAAAGAGTTTTCTAGACTGGTGCTTGAGTATCTGAGTACCATGGCCTCACCAAGTGGCACATAAAATTAACCATCACACTGTACAAAGGAGGATTTGCAAACTCAAATGCCACAGGAGCCAGGCAGATAAAGCAACTGAGTGAAGCCAGTGTCAGTCTGATAGGGAATGGTGGGGACTGCAGACAGATAGAGGGTGTGTGCTTCACCCAAAGACAATCAAATTCAAAAATTTTCCAGCTGCCACTTGTGAGAAGCAACAATCATCTGCAGGACAAAGAAAGCCTAGGAACCACATTTTGGATAAAGCAACAAACACAGCAATGGGGTGCATGGGGGCTTTCTCGTTCTAGGATAAATATCGATACTACCCAAAGGAATGAGGCCAAAACACAATTCCATGAAAGTTTCGGGCTAACGCTGTGTCAGATATAGTAGTCAGATTTCTAGTAGTCAGCCTGAAATCAGGAACGGGTCAGACTACCCAGCAATCCTTCACAAACATCGCCTTGCTCAACCAAAGATTTGAACAGGATTGCAGAGCAGCACATGTGACGTTAAACTCCTGGCTGGCATCTGTGTTGCTAGTTAATTTCGGAGAGGTGTGATAGAGATAGCTGGGCTGTAGGTAGAGCCGCCTTCATGAAGAAGGGCTTAGCAAAGCCTAAATAAAAGGCACTCAGTCCCCATGGGCAGAGCTTACACTCACTCCCCTGTGCACCAGTGATTTCAGGACACTTTAATACACAGGCAAACGTGCAGTCAAGCTTCCATGACTAAAATACTTCGAGCCTGGAATTTTGTAAAACATCATCAAACACACCTGTTTTAAAGGGTGGCTCATGTCTCTCTCCCAACCGTGCAATCTCTTGGTGTGCCCTCCAAGATTATCTAGCTGCAAAACATGCTACAAATTAAGTGACCTGCTGTGTTAACCAATTTAAGACTAAGAAACACCTACCAAAAAATTAAATCATTTAAGAATATTTGAACTGTGGCCATTTTTTTTTTCTGGCAGTAACTGAACAGCAGAGCTGATGGTCTACAACATGCACCTCCAGATCATGAGACTAAAACCATATTTGTCCTTGTATAAGACAGTATATTCTTACAATCTTTAGAAAAGAGGCACTCTTCCCTCCAAATCACTGGGAAAGCAGACTGACTAAAGCATTTCAAGTTTACCTCTAGGTGTGGGCCATTTAAAACACAATACTCTTGTATAGCACAGGGAACTATATTCAATATCTTATAATAACCTTTAATGAAAAATATGAAAATGAATGTATGTACATATATGCATGACTGGGACATTATGCTGTACACCAGAAATTGACACATTGCAACTGATTATAATTCAATTTTTAAAAAATTAAAAAAAAATACTCTTGCCAGAACCTTTAGCAATCTCTACCAAATCAAATTATTGATGAAAGTCAAGGGACTCTCATTAAAAAATCTCAAGGTAGCCAAAGAAACTGATCATGCTTAAACAATGTTCCAGTTACTACGGTAGAATAGAGTTCTCGAGAAGGGCTCCACTGACCATGGGGCATGGTCTCAATGCTCCTCATGATTCAAGAATCCCAGGGTCATGCACCTTAGCAATATTTCACACTCCCAGCTCTGGATGTATGAGAGGAGGAGGAAGAAAAAGCCCATCCAGCTGAGGTCTACAGGAGAACTGTCGCAGAGCGCCATGCAGCATAAATTAGGGATGTTGTGAACGGCAGCCCGGGACTGGAAGCCAGCTGCACTCTCTCCTGAAACTACTTAGCTACACCAGTCAAGGTGCAGCTTCTCAAAATCTGCAATCAGAATGAAGTGTGGCATATGTGTATTCCCGGAGATTTTTATTTTCAACAATAAGCCACTTCTGAGGAGGGCTGTGTGGCTGTATTTACACCACAAAGTTTCAAAGGCTATTTGAGAGCATTTTGTTTCTACTTAGAAGGGGAAGAGAAGCTCAGTCCCTTCAGGTACCCAGAGCTGTCCCCCCTTCCTTTCCCTACTCCTCCTTTCCAGACAGTTTGGAAGCAAGGCAGGGCAGAAGGAAGCAGAAGTGCTTGGCACAGGTGATGGGCTGATGCCGGGCAGGGTCCAGGTTTTCTGGGCACCCAAGGGGCAGAAAGAAGGAGCAACCTACCAAAAACTGGATGTAGCAACCAAGTAGATGCTATCACTTGCATCTACCCACCTGCAAATGAGAAACGAGAGAGAACATGGGGTAAAGGGTCAAGGAAGCAAGAAGGCAGAATACTGCAATGATTAGGGAAGTGGGCATCAGTCAATCAATGTTTCTTAAGCCTTAGTGCTTGTGCCTGCTCAAGTAAACTAAAGATGTGTAAGTCATGGCTGCTGCCCTCAAAGAGTTAACATAGACCAGAAGGACAAAAAGAATGAGAGGAGACAGTAGCGGATGAGAGCTGTTAAGCAATGTCTACAGGACAGACGCATGATAGCTGAATGCAGGCATAATGAAGAAAGCTGAGACTCAAATTCCAGCAGAGGAGAAAGCTGATCGGATGCTAATGGATTAGCCTCACAGAATTCCAGAAAGTCTCCAGAATTGGAGGCATCCAACATGGTGGACGGTGGGAGCAAGGTGTGGAAGTTAGTTAGACTCTACAACAAAAAGTTAGACCTTCATGTTCTCAACAATTCCTGGGCATAACCAGGTGACTGCCCCTCCCCCTTTCTCACACAAGTCAAGTTTAATGCCGGAGAAATTGAAGAGAAAAGCACAGGGGTGAGACACCAGCCTAAAAACAAAAGGTGAGACAGACAGCAAGAGCCTATGTTTTCTAACCCAGCTGGCTATCGGAACACCAGCACCCAGGCTCACATCCCTTGTACAGGATTAGAAGATCCTTCTCTATAGAAATGGACTGGCCCCAAAGGAAATCTCCTGAGAGATACTGAAATTTGAAAAAACTGGCTCCTCGCCAGCCACTCCACAGGAAGCCCCCCTCACGCACGCAGCTTCCAATAAGCTCTTCAGAACCTTACATTTAAATATGAAAGGACACCCAAGGAAAACCTGCACTGTAAGTCAGACACCTAAGCAATCAGGAAAAACAAGAAAGTCGGAGGAAACAGAGATAACGCAGGAAACAGAAGAAAATATCAAAAACCCTAATTAATATATTGTGTAAGATAAGAGAAGGCATTGCTTCTGTTGAACAGGAGGTTGTAAAAAGAAATATTCAGGGAAAAATGTAAAGTTCTTGGGAATTAAAAAATACGATGGACAAAATACAGAAATTCAATAGACGATCTGGAAATAAAGGAAACCATCCAGAAAGTAAAGGCAATAAGATGATCGAGAAATAAGGGGGGAAAAAAGTAAGAAAATTTAAAAATCAGCCCGGAGTTCAACTAGCAGAGTTTCTAAGTGTTCAAAGAAAATGGTGAGAAGAAAAAGATTAAAAACAACACTTCAACACAAACCCATAAGGACATTTCTTAGAACAGGAGCATACGTCTTTCAACTGAAAGGTTTAATTAAATCCACAGTAAAATGATTTATAAAGACACAACAAAATTCTAAAAGCTTCCAGAAAGGAAAAAAAAATCCGTTTACATAGAAAGATGAATAATCAAAGTGGCATTTGACTTTTCAACAGCAATAACAGAAGCTAAAGAGCTAGAAGTCCATTCAGTATTACCTTCAAAATATGGAGGGAAGATGATTTTCGATCTAGAATTATATGCATACCCAAACAATTGAGTAAGGAAGAGGGTAGTTTAAAGATTAAAGATATTTCCCAAGATTTAAGTTCTTTGAAAATGTATCTCCTATGTTCACTTATGAGTAAACCATTGGCGGATATGCTCCACCAAAAGCAGCAAAGCAAAGAAGACAAAATAAAGGGGTGGGGGGTAGATCCAGGAAATGGGAACTCTACAGGACACAGGTGAGAAAGAAATCCCTGCACAAAACCTGTTCTAGAACAGGCTATAGAGCAGGAAAAACAAAACAGAAGGGGTACATGATCTGCTACATTTGGTCAAGAGCAAAATTAGATTAAAAGATGCTATTAGAAGGCATGGGAAGAATAAGAGAGAAAGAAGAATAGAAGGTAGAAAGCAGGAAAGAGGGGAGGAAGGGAAGGAGGGAAGTGGATGTTTGTATATATGTATATATATATTTTATATATATATAATACACAAATCAAAAAGATGTGATATTTGTTAATAGAAAAAAATGAAAAATTGCACACGAAAGGATTTGTCATCAGAGTACGTCATTGGTGTCATTGATGCATAGTGTTTACATGATAATATAAAGTGTCCATTCAAAAGAAAGGAAGACGAAAGGTCTTATTTATCATAATACCAAACCAATGGGTAATAGTTTAAATTGATTAAAAACCAAGAAAACGATGGTAAAGGTACATTATTGATTTTTTAAACATTTCCAATGTGAACTGTAACATACAACATGGAGAGAAAAAGTGCACAAAACAAAATGTACAGCTCAGTGACTTATCGCAGACATCCACGTAATCATGACCCAAGTCAAAAAATAGAACTTTGCCAGCACCCCTGAAACTCTCAACATTCTCCTAATTAGCACTCTTCTTCCCTACAACCATTATCTTTATTATCTTAACTTCTATAGTAATCACTTTGTAGTTTTGCTATCTAAGCATGCATCCCTCAAGACTATAGTTTCATCATGCCTGCATTTTGTGCTTTATATACAGGAAATACGTACGTGTGTGTGTGTGTGTGTGTCTTCTTTCACACATTATTGTCAATGAGACTCATCCAGGTTGTGATACAGCTATAGTTTCTTTTTATTGGTATATCTTTTTCAGTTATGTAAGTGTACCATAAATTATGTGTGCGTGCGTGCGCATATGTGCACACATTATACTATACTCTTGGTGGACACTGGGTGCTTTTCAGTTTGGGGCCATGATGAATTCTGCTACTATGAACTTTTCTCTCTATATAATTTTTGGTATATTTGTATTCACTTCTCCCTTGAATCTGTACATCAGAGTAGAATTGCTGACTCACAGAATATGCCTTTGTTCAATTTTATCAGATGAAGCTAATTTGTCTTCTAAAATGGTTGTACCAATTTATAGTCTCACCACCAGTGTATAAGAATCCTCATTTTTCCAAATCCTCACCACCTGTTGGTACTGAAAGTCATTTTTAATTTTAGGCATTGGGTGGAAATGTAGCCACATTTCATGTGTTTTATAATTTGCACTTCCCTTAAGACTTACGAAGTAGAACACGTTCTCATATGTCTGTTGGACATATGGGTATCATCTTTTGTAAAGCCTATTACCCATTTTTCTATTTTATCTTTCTGTTACTGATTTGAGGAATTTTTGTATATTCTTCCCATGAGCCCTTTGTAAATTATAGATATTGCAAATATCTCTAACTTGCCTCTCACTCTCTTAATTGTGTCTTTTGATGAACATAAGTTCTTCATTTTAATATAGTCCAATTTCATCTGGTTTTTTTTTTTTTTAGATGATTGGTTGGTTCTTTGGGTCCTGTGCAGGAATTCTTTTCCTAGCCAAAATCATGAGTATATTATCCGACATTATCTTCTGGATATTTTACTACTTTGTCTTTCACATTTAGATCTCAAATTCACTTGCATTGGGTTTCGGTGTATGGTGTAAGCTCAAAGTCAAGGGTCTACATTGATATCTAATTGTCCTAGGGCCATTTACTAAAAAATGTCTTTTCATCCCCAAGGGGATGGGACTTTTGTCATTGATAGTGTGTCTGTATATACACAGGTCTGTTTGGAGACTATTCGTTTCCACTGGTCTATTCATCCATATTTGCACCAATGCCACACTCCCTCAGTTACTCTAGCAGAACAATAAATCTTAGTATCTGGTGGGGTAAGTCCTCTTTTCTGATTCTTCTTCAAGAATATATTGGCTATTCTTGGTCCTTTGGGTTTCCATATCAATTTTAGGATCAGCTTATTAATTTTCACAAAAATCCTCTTCGGATTTTGATTGAGATTGCACTGACTCAGTTTGAGATTAATTGACATCTTTAAGATAAAACAGAGCCCTCTATTTCATAAACACAGCGTATCCCCCTGCCTAATTACGTCTTCTTTAATTTCATTTAGTTAATGTCAAATACCTTTCAATACAGAAGTCTTCATAACTTTTGTTAGGTTTATTCCTAGGTATTTATTTTTATTCTGATGTATATTCAGAATTTACATATACATTGATGTAAATTCACTATGTATCTGTTTATTAGTATTAAAGAGAAATACAATTTATTTTTTCATATTTACCTTGTATCCAGCACCCTTGCTAAATTCACTTTCTAGTTCCAACAATTTATCTGAAATTCCTTTTGAATTTTCTACATTCATAGTAATTTAATCTCCCAATAATTATAGTTTTATTTATTCCTTTTCAATCCTAATATCTTTATTTTGCTTTTGTGCCTCATTGCATTAGCTGGGATCTGCTACACAGAGATGAACAGAAGTGGTGATAACTGATTTATCTGTCTTTTTTCTTACTGTCAAAAGTTTTAACATTTCACCCATTATGCATGATATTTCCTATTCTTTAATAATATAGGATACTTTTGTAGATACTCTTCTTAGAGTAAGAAAACTTCCTTCTTGTTTATTAGTTTCCCGAGTCTTTAAAAAATAATGAATAAATGTTGGGTTTCATCACGTATGTTTTCTGCATTTATTGAGATGATCATATAATTTTTTTATTCTGTTATAAACTGAGTTTCATTGACTGATTTTCAAATATATTACCCCAACCTTACAGTTCTGGAAGATAAGCTATTTGGTCATAATGTGGTAGTATCAAAATTCTGCTGACCTCTTAAAACAAACTGGGAGTGTTCCTTCTTTTTCTATTATCTGGAAGAGCTTGTGGAAAATCTGTGTTATTTCTTCCTTAAATATTTAAAGAATTCAACAGAAAACCCATCTGGATCTGAAGTTGTCCTTGTAGGAAGGTTTCTAATTACATATTCATATGAGTAGATATAGGGCTACACAAACTATTGTTTTTCTTATGTCAGTTTTCCTAAGTGGCTTTTTTAGAAAATTTGTCCGTTTCTTCCAAAATTTAATTTCATAATATTGCTGTGGTTTTATTCATCATATTCCATCACTCTCTTTTGAATGGAGTGGTGCCCCTTGTTTCATTCCTGATATTGATTATCCATGCCTTTTTTTGTTTTCTTGATTATTCTCACCAGAATTTATTGATTTCATTATTCCTTCATCTCTGTGGATTCTGTCTATAGGATGTCCGTTTTCCGTTTCACTATTTTCTTTTCTTATTTGTTATTTCCTGCCTTTTACCTTTTTAAAAAGTCTACTTGCTTTTCTTTTTTAACTTCTTGAAATTAATGCTTATTTTGAAGGCCCTTTCTTTTGATGTATATTTGAGGCTATAAACATCCCTCGAATCACGGCTTTAGCTGTATTCCACGTTTGGTATCTCATATTTTCATTGTCATTCATTTCTAAATATTACCTCATTTTCATTGCCATTTTTTATTTGACCCATGATTGCTTAATTTCTAAACATATGGGGTTTTTTTCAATTATCTTTTTCACTTATGAATTCTAGTGTAATGTCACTGTTATCTGAAAATACACTCTGTATGATTTCAGTCCTTTGAAATTTGCTGAGTTGCTTAGTGCCTCAAAATATGGGCAATGTTGACAAATATCTTCTGTGCCCTTGAAAGGAACATGTATTTTATATTTGTTGAGTATACTGTTTTATAATTAGATCAAATCTGTTAACTTTGTTCAAACTGTCTATATCCTAACTGATTTTGTTGTCTGCTCATTGTCTCAGTTACTAGGAGAGATATGTTAAAATTTCTAACTATATTGGTATCTCTGTTTTCTCCTTATAGGTCTTACCATTGTGTGTGTGTGTGTGTATTTTTAAAGTGTAGACAAATTTAGAAATATGATGTTACTGGTGAATTGAATCTTTTTTGTTATAAAATATCTCTCTCATCTCTTAACAACACTTCTTGCCTATTTAAGGGTCTACTTTACCTGATTATTAATATACCTACATAATCTTTCTTTTGATTACATTTGCATGGTATATCTTTTTACATCTTTTTATGCTTGACACGTCTATATCTCTTTAAATAATATACGTCTTTTTAAAGCAGTATGTAGGTTTTAAAAAATCCAATCTGATGATCTTCAACTTTTAATTAAAGTATTTACTCTGTTACATTTAATATAATTGCTGATATATTTTTGAACTAAACCCTCTAGTTTTTATTTGTCTCACCTATTCTAGGATCCTCTTTCTCCCATTTTTCACCTTCTGTTGAATTACCTGCATATTTTTTATTATTCTACTTTCCCCTTCTCTTAGCTTACTATTTATATATTCCTTCATTCTTTTAACGGTTATCCAGAGTTTAAAGCATGCATCCTTGACTTATTAATGGCTAATACAAATTAGTTTTTTATCACTTCCTACATAACATAAGGACCTTAGAACAATTAAAGTTCATTCGTCTCTCATGGTGTTGTACAGTTTATGGGTTTGGACAAATATATAATGGCATAAACCCATCATTATCATACAGACTATCTTCACTGTCCTAAAAATCCTGTGTTCTGCCTATTTATCCCCTGCCCCCCTCCTCTCTACTCCCATTGCCACCCCCACTGGCAACCACTGATCTTTTTTACTGTGTCCATAGTTTTGCTTTTTCCAGAATGTCATACAGTTGGAATCATACAGTATGTAGCTTTTCAGATTGGCTTCTTTCACTTAGTAATATGCATTTAAGGTTCCTCCATGTTTTCTCATGACTTGATAGTTCATTTCTTTTTTAGAACTGAATAATATTCCACTGTCTGGATGTACCACAGTTTATTTATCCATTCACTTACTGAGGAACATCATGGTTACTTCCAAGTCTGGGGAATTATGAATAAAACTGCTATAAACATCCATGTGTAGGTTTTTGTGTGGATATAAGTTTTCAACTCATTTGTTAAATACCAAGGAGCATAGTTGTTGGCTCATATGGTAAGAGTGTGTTTAATTTTGTAAGAAATCACCAAATTGGTAATTTCCAAAGTGGTTGTAGCATTTTGCATTCCCACCAACAATAAAAGAATTCCTGTATCTCCACATACTTGTCAGCATCTGGTGTTGTCAGTGTTCTGGATTTTGACCACTCTAACAGGTGTGTAGTGGTATTTTATTGTTTTAATTTTCACTTCCCTGATAACATATGATGTGGAGCATATTTTTATATGCTTATTTGCTATCTGAGTATCTTCTTCAGCAAGGTGTCTGTTAAAGTCTTTGGCCTAGTTTTTAATTGGGTTTTTGTTTTCTTATTGTTGAGTTTTAAGAGTTCCTTGTACATTTTGGACAACAGTCCTTTACCAGATACGTATTTTGAAAATATATTCTTGTATGGTTAATATTCATTTATCATTAATTAATATTTCTATTGCTCTTCATACCCTCCTATGTCTCTAAGCTTTGATCTGGGATAATTTTCCTCCTGTCCAAAGGATGCCCTTTAGTATTTCCTTTAAGATAGATATGCTCATAATAATTTTCTTTTAATATTTTTACTTTTTTCCCTTCATTTCTGAAGAATCTTTTAGGTAGATATAGAACTCACAGTTAACAGTTGTTTTCTTTCAGCAACTTGAAGATACCATCCATCTCCTTTTGACTTCTATTGTTTCAGCTGAAGAATTGATTGTCAATCTTATTGTTGCTCCTTTGAAGATAAGAGGTACCCTCTCCCCTAGCCCTGACTGCTTTTCAGCTTTTCTCCTTGTTTTTATTTTCAGAACTCTTACTCTGTTGTTCCTAGGTGGAGTTTCTTTGTACTGGCCCTGCTTGGCGTCCCAGGGTTCTTGATTCTGCAACTCTGTCATTTCTTAGTTTTGGAAAATTCTCAGTCATTTTTTTCCCCAATTATTTCTTCTGACCCATTTTTCTCTCTCCCCACCTACTGGAAGTCCAATTACCTGTATATTAGGCCTTCCTACTGTATTTCACATATCTTTAAAATTCCTGTATTTACTTTCCATCATTTTGCCTCTCTGTGCTTTATTTGGGTATTTTCTTCTGCCTTATATTTTCGTTCACTCTCTCTTTAACTATAGCTACTCCATTGAATCCATCAATTTTTAACAGCTTTTTAAAGTATAATTATCATACCATAAAATTCACCCACTGTAAATGTATACGCAGTGATTTCAGCATATTAGTTCAGCTGTGCAACCATCACCATCACCATAATTCAGTCTTCGAGAATTTCTATCACTCCCAAAATCTCATCTGTTTAGCTTTTTACTTCAGTAGCTATATTTTTCACTCCTATGTTCTTATTATAATTTTCAGTTTTCTGGCTAATTTTTAAGTCTTATCTTTTAATCCTTTGAATATATTAATCGAAGTTATTTTAGACACCGTATCTGATCAATTCACTATCTGGATCCCTTGTAGGTATACCTTGGTTGTCAATTTTTTCCCCTTGGTTTCTGATCATGCCTTGTTTTCTCATACATCCAGTTGTTTTCATTGGGTGACAGATATAGTTCATGAAAAACTCTAGTGAACATGAGGTTCTGGAAGATGTATCTTCCTCCAGAGAGGATTCTTGCTTTTGCTTCTGGCAGGCATCTAAGCCAGTGACACTAATCTGAAAATATTTTATTTTTGGCTTCATTCCCTGTGAGAGTTTTTTCTATTTCTAGTTCATCTTGACTCAGGGTTCCAAGTGAAAGCTGAGGTTGTTTACTAGGGTTTCTGCTCCTTGGCAGGACCTAACTACAGCTACCATGCCCCTAATCTCACGAGTCTGTTGAAAGCTCTGCTAGTTTTCTTAGTCTCTTAGCCACTACTTTTGGAACCGATAATTGTCTCAAAAGGAAGATCCGAAAGCTGGACTCACTTCTCAGGTGAAGGGGCTCTCCTTACCCCAGATTTTAGCTCTGCAATTCTTCATTATCTTGATGGCTCTCCAATGCCTCCAGGTTGACTCTTTTTTTCTTTTTAATTTTAAGCAGCTTTCTCAGCAGAAGAGTTGGTCTGAACAAACTTGATCTACTATTGATTGCTTAACATACTGATTACCATTGTAAGTAAGGTGACCATGATTTATCATACAAATCAGAATGCTTTTGAAAATGAAAGGAAGCAGTATTAGTGATTACACTGGGGCAATAGACATGCACCCAAACTATCACAAAGAAATCAGGATATATGGCCACCCCAGTAATAATGCATGGAGTACTTTGCTTAAAAAATGTAAATTAATCTAAAATTCACATTGGCCATATCAAGGATATGGAGGTCTTGTTCCTTTCCTTTGTAGTGACTGAATATTTGGTATTAAGGATACAAATGAGCCCTTGCTCAATGTGGGAAGACACTATTCAGGAGCCCATTGTACCTGTAGACAGAATTTACTGTTCCACCCAGAATACTAGCTCATGGGCTCTATATCTCATTAGTGTCCTTGACTGACATCTGGTACCTCCAAAAGAGTAGTTTTCAAACTTTTCCAAGCAAGAGAGAAATTTTTCTGAGAAATAATTTCCAAAAAGAACACTGTGCACCACCCCCTCCTGATCTCTTTTATTAGAAATTCTGTACTCTGCTCTCATCTACCAGAAATTCTATGACCTGTTCCATGAAGGAAGCATCATAGTAAGTGAAAGGACAGCTCTGTCTTGGCTTTTGAGGATTATCCACCTGGGTCATCTTCTAAAGTGAACTCCTCTGGGTTGAAGAGTTATTCTCTGACCAGTGCCAGAGCTAAGCCCAAGAAGCGATTCGATCGAATAAAACATGGTCAATACCTAAGTACAGACTCACCACATCTTGTATTTTGCAGCCTGACCCTTCCTGGAATTTTGACGATGCTATTCAGAATACACTTCCTCTTCTTCATCTGCATATTTTAGATGGCTTGATTCGAAACAATGTTTTGTATATACACAGCCCAACCTTTTTCCAAAACACAGGCTTTATCAGCATATAAAGTAATTTGCCACATGCATTGTGTTCGCCTCTGAGCAGGTGGATAATAGATTAGTTAGACTTATTAAGATGTCAGTGTATTTTCCCATCCACAGCACACTGCAGTAGAGAAAGAAGACTACTCAATGAAAAGAAAACAACATGATTCCAACAATTTAGCCCAGGTCCATATGCCATTCTCATTTACTAAGACCAATAGCAACAGAAAATAAAAATAAAGCACTGAAAACAGTGAACCTAGCAACAAAGTAACAGGTTAAACTCAAGTAGAGAGTGACACTGAGGCCAATAACCCAGGGTCCAGTTCAGCTGAGATTATCTGTGGCCCTGAAGAATATCTGAGAGCTAAATTCCTATACTTGTCGCTAAATACTGGCTTGGACAAAGGTCGGCCTCCCTAAGCAAGACGGAAAACCAAAGGAAAAAGCAGGGCAAGGTCTCTACTTAAGGACCTGAGACAGCACCAAGCCTTTTTTTTCCCCACATCATACAAATAACTAGAACCTCACCATCACTGTATCAATCACAAAGCCGACTATAAAGGTCTTTCTCCACTCAGAGCAGTTTGTCTACACCCCTCATCTAACCACCTCTAGGGAAGAGTCTGACCTGTATTGCTCATCTCCCAGTACTCTGTTTCTCAGCAATATGTAGAGCTCCATATACCTCAACAGACATTTCCAGAATGACTGAATGAATTCTCCTAACAACCCAGAAGGAGCTGAAGGGGCTGATTTCAACATTACAGAAGAAACAATTGAGACACATTAAACTGACCCCCCACGGAAATGCCACTATTGTTTGTAGTGCCCCGTCCAGACTCCAGGGGGTTAGGTTTTTCTCCATATTTTTATTTTGACAAATTTCAAATCTAAGAAGACAAGTTGAGGGACTAACATCATGAAGAAGCGGCAGACCACAATGCTGCATCCTTAAATATGTTCGAACAAGAACATTCTCCTTTCATTCAGAGGTTTACTTTTTTTTTTTAGACCATATGGCATGTTCAAAACTGAGTGGTGGGGACATTTTTCAAGAGCCGAGCACAAAATTCACACCTTCAAAGAACTTAGCTGGGGATTTAAACTGTACAAACGTGAAATGATTCAGGATTATTCAACCCTAAACTCGAGTGGCACTGATGATAAGTGAAATAGGAGCTCAGAGAAGTGAGAAAGCAGGTTGGGCTGAAGTGTCAGAGAGGAAATACATGGCAGAAACAGACTAGCTATTTATTAAACCTGTTTCTTCTCCGTCCTATACACACATCCAGACTACCTTTCCCAGCAACCTGTCTCTGCAGTCAGATGTGGCAGTCTTACCCAGAATTAGCTGATAGAAAGGAAAGTGGAACGTGCCACATCTGGGACTGACTGGTAAAAACCTGCCACTCAAGAATCTCCACCGCTTTGCCTTTTTTAGCCAGTGTGATCCAAAAAAGCACAATGACCTTGGGAGCCATAGCTTGAAATTGGCGGAGACACAGGAAGAAAGGGGCTGGTTCCCTAAAGCTCCACCTGCATGGGAGCCACCCCCTAGTCAGGACACCCATCTTGGATATGTAAGGAATAAACATCTATTGTTTCAGTTCATTGCACTATGTTAGGCTGGCTGAAGCCACTAGTGTTACCTCAACTAATATCAGTTAGATCTTAAATTGCCTTTGAATACGTGCGGAAGGAAGTAACGGTTTGAAAATAATGATTGTGTTTTCCCTCTATTGCTTTCTGCACATATGATCTTCACCCTAGTTGTCCAGAGACATTCATACACTAGGGACTATTAGGACTGTTAAATAAGGAATACAAAGAGAAAGGATGGATGTTCCTTTTCTGCTGGTCTGGCAGAATAGATACCTCTCAAATCCTCTGAAAACAACCAAAAATGGTGGACAAAATATTTCCTCAAAAATAGTTTGAAATGTGTTTATAAGCTGACAGAAATATGAGGAACACTCAAAGCACAATACTTTTTTAAGTACAGTCAGTTACAATGAGTCCATTTCTGGTGTACAGCACAATGCCCCAGTCATGCGCAGCATAATACTTTTTATCAGCTTTGATAGGAAAGGCATTTAACAAACTGGGAGAACTCAATCTCCTGGTTTTACAAGTTAGCAGGGCTTAGGGAACAGCAGATAAACTTGCTGGCACTGACAAAGACAGGGCCCACCAAGGTACAAAATATAATAGGAGATGCCCTGCAAAGATAGGACTCCAACGTGCTATCGGCACTGCCCATCTCAAAAATGAGTGCCGAGTAGAGGGGAGAGAGTCTTTACTGAAAATCTGTAACCACAAGACCATCCTCATATGGGTTTTGAGTATGAATTGATTATGTGGTTGGTCCCCAAAACCTCTAGTGGAGAATTTTCAAGTCCTTGTTTTGCAGATTGGCACTTGGCAAAAAAATCTAGTGAAATTCACCTTCAATTCAAACCTCAAATCATTCCCACTGATACAGTCTCCAAAAAGAAAAAAAAAATAGAAGAGGACATAGTAAAATTAAACAAAGTAAATTAAAAGCCATAAACACATACATGCATAAGGAAACAAAGCATCGTGAACATCAACTAGCAGAAAAACGAGGCAGTAGAACTAAACCCATAGACTTCCAATTTTTAAATTATCAACTAACATAATATTGTATGTCAACTATATTTCAGTTTTTTTTAAAGTCTAAAGAATTACCTGACACACAATATAAAATAAATGTTTAAATAAATAACAGAAGGAAACAAGTATGTAAACCATAAGATTAAACAGATTAGATACAGGAAACTAAAAAAGACTGAAAAAATTAGCTATGCTATAGCACATAAAGACGTTACAGAGAGAGAAGCAGACAATATGAAAAGAAAGTTAAAACACATAGAAGAAAACAAATGTCTAACCTATACCTAATTGAAAATCCAGAAGAAGAAAAAAAAGAGCACAGAGCAGGGAGAATCTTCCAAAACTGATGGAAAAAAAAAAAAAATCAACCCATAAGTTCACAGAGCAAAACAAAAAATCTTACACAAAATAAATACATAAAAAGAAATTCACATCAATAGACACTTTGTAATAAAACTGCAGAATAGATCAACTGTAAAGATAAAAAGAATATCTTCAAAGCAGCCATAAGTCACTCTTTAAAAATGAATACCTTTGGTGGCAATTGGCAACTAGATTTAGCATTGATTTCTTAATTAGCAGAAATCAGAAAACAATGGAACATCTTTAATGTGTCAAGAGAAAATAACCAGAATTTTGTACCTAGCACAAAAATATTTTATACCTAGCAAAACTATATTTTAAGGAAAATAAAGGGAAAGAGTGAAACTTTTCCAACCAACAGTAACTGAAATAGGTCTCCCTCAACTGATCCTCATTAAATGAAATCTATGAAGAAACATGATTTGAGGGGAGGATACAAGGTGGGCAAGGAATTATAAGCAAAGAAAGTAGTAAGGAGGTGGATAAACAAACATTCCTATTTTAAAATGACAATGTCTAACCTATGAGGCTGAAAAAAACACAAGATAAAACTAAAACTCTGGGCAAAATGGGACCTAAGCTAGTCGGGAGGTGTGGGGAGTGGTAATGACTGGAATTTAATGGTCTAAGGTTCTTGCATGGTCTAGGAGGAGAGGAAAGATATTAATTCACTTTATACTTTTAAGTATGCATGCTAAAATTTCTAGAGAACTACTAAAAGAATAGCAATAGAATGTAAAACTTCCCAATTAGTATAGAATAATATATGAAATCAAGAAAAAAGTCAAACAATTCAAAAGAAGGCAAGAAATGAAAGGAAAAGAAACATGGAGAGGTAGAATAAGTGGAAAGAATACAATAACGTGAAGGAATAAATGAAATAAATCTGAAATTACAATAAACATAAGTGAATTACATATTTCATTTAAAAGATATTTACAGAGTACATAAAAACAATACCCAGCTTTATGTCACATATAAAAGATACATCTACGATATTAGGATGCAAAGAATTGGGTTTTTTTTAAGGACGGAAAATGAATTAGCAAAAACTAATAATAAAGAAGCTGATTATATCCTGCTGTTGTCTACTGTTGTTGCATGGACACCAGAAAAAAATACACTATAAGACAAAAAGCATTGTAAGAGTTAAAGTGCACTACTTCACAATGACTTTAAAAGATTCAGTTCTCCAAGAAGATAGAAGATTTCTAAATGTGTATATACTGAATAGAATGACTTCAAAATATATCAAGAGAAATGATAATCTATCATCTTAGAGATTTTAATACACTTCTCTCAGTGAAAAAATAGATAAAGTTAGGATAGTGGTCACCTTGCAAAGACAGTAACTTAGGGGCATAAGGGGACCTCCTGGGTGCAGCTAATGTTCTAAGTGCTGGTTACATGGGTGTGTTCACTTTAAAAATCTGTCTACAGATGTAACTGTAGACATAAATATACACACTATATATTTACATATATATATCTATACTATATATCTCTATATACTACAAATGGGGTGTGTGTATATATATATATATATATATATATATATATATATATATATATATATAAAATGTTTCCATTCATATGAAAGCATGTACAACTAAACTACATATAGTTTCAGGATTTAAAAAAAAAAAGTATGTGGTAAAATTATAAAGAAAAACAAGGACACAAACTAGAAACAACACACTTCACATCTACTCACTCACTTCCAAGTTCCAGTTTGACCATTCTTAGCTGCAAGGGAGTCTTAGAAATGCAGCAGTTAACGGACATAGGTGGGAATCAGTAGACTCGTAGCCTTGAATGTGGGTCTTTCTCCTGGGACAGGATTTTCCCCTTTTAACAGGAGTCTGAAGGACTCAGCTCAAAGAATTGACCTGAAGGCAGTGGAAGATGCAGCTTTCACCCACGAGGGACAGTGAAGTCCCTGATCTTTCTGACCGGATGGTAGAAGAAGGAGATGGTGGAGGGGAAGTGAAAGAAAAACCCACCCCTCCTGGGTCCAGTTAACAGTGGGAAAGAGAAAGGAAGGAAGAGAAGAGGACAGTGGAGTGGTTCGCTGCTTGTCCTGGCTTCTCCCGGGGGATTCCACCTCCTGATGGAGTAGGTAACTCTGGGCGCAGAGGCATGTCCTTGTGCCCATCCCCCTCATCACTTGGAGCTCTAGCAAGAGACGGCCTGCACCAGCCTAGAACACAGCTTCCTCAGCCTGGCACTGCAGCCTGGTCAAGCAGGGGGAGCCGTGAGGTGGGGCGCCTCGGGTGGGCTGTGCCAGAGGAGAGGAGCCCTTGTAAAGAACACCAGACCAGTGCGCTTGGTGGATGATGTCACCAACACTCAGGGTTTGTTGCCACCAAACCTGAGGTTGGACCCAGTCAGCAGGGAATAATGCCACATCAAGTTCTGATAAAGCCAAGAGGATGACCAGATCAACTTTTTTTTGCAAACTGCAGGTCACTTATTGGGTCCCAGCTGTGGTTTTTTTTCATTAAATAAAATAGAATGGAAGAGATCAGAGTACATCAAGGGTAGCAAGACTATAAATATCTTGTAAAACTTCTATTTCAGCTATACACATTATTTTGTAAAAACCTTTGTGTCATCTGTCCGTATGTGTTTACTGCCATCTCATGCAAAGGTATCTCTGTTTTACTCTGAGTCCTTGAAAACCAATGGACTAGACTATGTGTTATAAGAGCCACAGACTTCAACAGCTAATATAGAACAGGCAGCACCTGCGGGCAAGAGACATCGCCCCTGGGAGCCAAGGCCACCCTCGTCCTTCGTAAGAAGTAAAAGAGAAGAGTGCACATTACACCCTTTCCCGCACGCTCTGTCGTCACGGGCAAAGACGGGGGGCAGCATGAAGGAATGGATACTGTTTTCCTAGGAAGACTGAGGCTTATCTTAAGGGACTATTTAGATTATCAGATCACAGCAGGTTTTCAAATGGATGAGATCAAATGTTATTATTCTTTTTCCTGATAATCAACGAACGGGTGTTTGCTAGGGAGGAAGGTTTGCTGCAGACAATATGAACAAACTACACTTTCTCTGCATATCAGAGTTGCAAAGTGGGAGAAACTGGTGACTCTACAACGTGTGTACAGTGAGGAAGAAGAAGGTTGTGGGCAGGGGACAATATGAACAAAGGCAGGGGACTTGGAAGGAGTAAGGTAAGATTGGAGATGCATAAACTCTGACCAGATCTGCGGGCATTTCCTGAGCACTAACGGGTAGGGTCAGATTATAGAAGGTCTTGAAAGTTAGGCAGGGGAGGACAGACTCGGTAAGGAGAGCCACAGGGAGTCACCACAGGTTCTTAGTAGATGAGGGACATGACGCAACAATAACAACATAAAAATAAAAACAGCTATGATAATTTAAGTTGTAACTATATGTCAGGCTCTGTGCCACGGGCTTTATCATCAGCTTTCACAATCATCCTTTCAGGGTTACCACATTACTGAGTCTTATTTCCATATTCCTGAGTCTTAGGTTAAGGTCTTACAGTTGTAAGTAGGTTTGAAAGCAGGAAGTCTAACTTCAAAGGCCATATTTCTAGAGTGGTTTAGGGACAGAAGCCTTCCGGAGGACAGGGGAAGGGAAGGAGCCAGGAGGGACAGAGCACCTTGGAGGTCCCCCACGGTACTCCTGGAGTGAGGAGCCAGAGCGCAAGCTGAGGAGGTGATCACAAGGTGGATTTCCAAGAAATCAGCAAGAGCCTTGGAGATAAATTAGGTACATGGCATGTAAAACAAGTGGCTGTCCAAGTTTCCCAGCCTGGGAAACAAGGATTATGGTAGTAGTAGAGAAAAACAAAACAAAAACACACACAACAAAATAAGTGCCCTTAATGAAAACTCGGCCTGAATGCCTGGAGTCTGAGCTTTGCCACTTCTCTTGTTCCCACTTCTCATACCAAAAACCACTCTCTCAGGATCTTCATTCACTTTAGGGTTTTTGCTTTTGTTTTTGTTTTTGTTTTGTGGCTGGCTTTTTTTTTTTTTTAATGGAGGTACCGGGGATTGAATCCAGTTTTGAAGTTCGGAGGGTCATGAGAAATAACTCTTCTAAATCACCCACAGTTCCAAGACTGGAAGGCAGTGAGAAGCCAGGAGGGTCACTGAGGCTGCAGATGCCCCGGCCATGCCGCCTTCAGGCCTGACTACTCAGTGCATGCAGCCCAACCTTCACCTGGACCAAGGGCATCAAGTCCCTCCCCTGAAAACCTCATCTGTAAACTACCCACCCTCGCGTCCTCCTTGCAGGGCCAGCTTCTAAAGTAAAGCAAAAGGCGTAATACCTGGAAGAAGGAATTCAGGGAGGGTATCACTTCGATCTGTTGACATCAGCTTAGAACATGAACTTCAAAGGGGCCACGTTTGAGGATACCTCCAGTTTAAGGAGCCGATCAGAGTTATGGAGTAGATGGTTGGCTCTCCTACATCCCTATCACAGGGCACAGTTCCTGGTATGCAGTAGGTACTCAATAACTGTTCATTGAATGCATGGACGCATGGTTTGTTTCCCCAAATTGGTGTCTATATGTCTTTAGCACTTCCCTAGATCAATTCTTTAAAATGATTTCACTTGTGAAATCCGTGAAAGGACACATGTGAAATATGAATTAGCTCCATTCAAGTTCTGAGCATTCACCTGAAGTTCAAGAGAATTAGAAATTACCAGGCACCTGCTTCCCTGAAAACGTCCACATTAGTTTCACCACTGGTTCCAACTAGTCACACGCATACCAGGCATCGTGGGATGCCCAGGTGAAGATTTAACCTGTCCTTTCCCCCTTGGCTAGCATGAGAGCAGAGCTCCTTCCTTAGATGAAGTCAGACTAACCTAGCTCCTCTTGGTCTATGTAAACCCATGTGGAGTTTGTCTGATTTACGGGTAGCAGGAGTCCCAAGAAAGGGACACTGACATCCTGCTAATCTGACCACTTAAGCCAGTTGTTTTTTTATTGGGAAAAAAAAGGAAGAAAGGTGGCATCATTGTATCTGCATCTCTGAGTTTTTGAGCAGTTCACATGAATTATAAAAGACAAAGTTGTCTAGGAAATCTGTTTTTGTGGATGCCACCAACAGAAATTCTAAGTGTAATATTTGGGTAATTCAAGAAAATCATATCCCTGTGGTAGAAGCCTCTTGTTTACCAACTGGGTGAATGTGCTCAGGGATGCATGAAGGGAAATTCAAAAGGTGAAGATGAATTACAGAAGATAATCTCTGACAAGGGAACTCAGAAGTTCCTCCCATCACTAGTGGTCAGACATGGGAACAAAGAACATCAAGAAGCAAAACCCTGCTTCTTGTCAAAATCACAACAAATATTCCCCACCACACCCTGCAGTTTTTCCCAGGAGGAGACTCCATTTCAGGCATGGAAGGGGGAGTCATTAACCCTGGAACAGAAACAGAGGAGCAGCTGTGAGGTAGCCAGTGGGGTGGAAAATGCCTAGAATGTGGAGTCAGGGGGCCTCAGGGTGAGAACAAGTTGGCTATTAAAGAGTGTGTGGCCCTGAAAACATAACTACCTCAGTTTCTTAATCTGTAAAATGGGGCATTCATGCGTATTATTACTATTTATTACTAGTACTAGTGAAACAGGAGGGAAGGGGGCAGGGCACAACCATTAAAAGAATGACACAGCACCTGAGGATAGGACATAAACTGGTTAGAACCATCTAGGCCAAAGACGGCGGAAGACTGGACTTCCAGTAGACATTGAGCCTCATTATACACTCATTGTAACACATTAGCATGCTAAATGACACACCCACAGGCACCATGACAGTTCCCAGGCTGGCCCATAAAAGGCCTAAAAATAGGTGGTGGCCCAATTCCTGGAAGTTCCTGACCCTTCTCCAAAATAGTTGGAATAATCCTCCCACTTGTTAGCATATGAAATTACCCAGCCCACAAAAACAAAACACCCCCACACCTTGGGGCATCTGCCCCCATGCCCTGGGGCCACTCTCCTTTCTGAGACTAACACATTCTGCCTATGGAATGAGTATCTCCTAGGGCTGCTCGCACTTCCCAAGAAGATCCCGTCTCCTGGGGCCTCCCTTGCCTACTGAGACCCTGCACTGTCTATGGAGTATGCATCTCCCAGAATAAATCTACTTTCACTTGACTATGCTTGTTCTTGAATTCTTTACTACTCGAAGCCAAAGACCCTCACTTGGCAGGGCACGTCACAGGGACTTGGCTGAGACCTAGGTCACAGCCATTTTTTCGTGCCCTGTTTTCCTACAACAGTAGTAGCACATTAATACTAGATTATTATAAAAATCAACAGAGACAGCACCTGGCCAGCGGAAACCCCTTATCAGTTTGATGTGATTTTTCTGTATTACCCAGTATTGCCAAACTTAACATAAGCAGCTTACTTATTTTCCAAGAGACCATACAAAATGCTAAATCCAGTCCCATGAAACAATACAACTGCCTTAATTTAGAGACATTATTAACTAGTTGTTAAACGGTAACAGTTTTCATTTTAAAGGCTGCAAAAGTGCTGAGTTTGAAGAGAGATATTTGAAGTTATCTAAAATCTGAACTTGTGTAACATACTAAAGTCACCTCTTCAAGTAGGACTTGCTACTTTCTGAATCTTCAGAAACTGTGTTATCTGCAAAGGTGGCGGACACACTCTGTATAAATATTTGGAGTCCTCCATTAACAACGTCAGCAATTTCCTGGTAACTGAAATGCATCCTTGAGTTCCAAAACAAAGTCCCTGAGAACATCGGAGGGTAAGTGCTCACTCAGGGAGAACCCCTGGTCAACTACCAAGAATAAGGCTCCAACAGTTTCCTATGGCTGTACGCTCATGCAGGTGCAAGGAGGAGTAAGATAGCTTTAAACAGCCTATACATGAAAAGCTTTATTCAACACAATTCAACAAACAAAAGTTAACCACAGTCATTTTCATCCACTACCACAGCCAACTATTTTGTGCTTATACTAGTTTCATCTTTGAAGAGGAAATATTTTCTTAAAAAAAGTCCCAGCACAAATTGTTGGAAGATCTGTGGCTTCCCAGAATATTGACTATTTTCATCGCCATCTGAGACACTGTGTAGGTAATAGTAACATGCTAATGAGCATAGTGGAAGTAACAGGAGAAAGCAGACAGGGGGCTGTCCTTTCTAATTCCATGAGCTCCCCAACTGGGCAGCCTCCAAGGAAGAACGCAGGGAGGTTGGCCGTGGCCATGAGAAACACAACGCAACTACAGTTTGCCTGAAGTCTCTGCTGATGACTCCTTACCCAGCATGTGTGAATCTAGTGGTTGTGAAAGTTAATAAGAGTGGAAGTGAAGGGGGTCCTCTTGTCCACCACCCCTAGAAATCTTAATATTTATGGCTTCTGGGAGGTACAAAAGGAGAACTGAGCTCAATCTCAATACTGCCATTTCAGTAAGTCTCATAACAGGAGATAATGTGAATATATTTGATGATATTCAAATATCATCTGTGTGTTATCATTTTACTCAACACTCAAAACACGACTGTGTCTGCCAAGCAGATTATATAGCTTGGCAAACTTTCATTTCATGAATGACACTTAATATGAAATAATTTTCACTGACAAACAGAATAACTGTGATATAACAGATCTTGTGGTGGGACTAGAATAAATCCATGCATTCCAGAACAATGATAACCAACTAACTTCAAACGCCTCCATGCGGCGTTCCTATAACATGTAAGGGCCCTTTGAAAACATTATTTCCCCTTCCCCCATGACAGACTGGCCCAGGGCTCTTCCATACATATGGCCCATCCACTCTTGTGCTGTGTCCAGAATGGCTTACTAGAGCCTATGGTCTGCCATTCTTCCTTGCCACTCTGAGCAAAGCGCCCTGTTAAACTGTCAAGGCAAAAGTCCCCTCTTTGGCTCAGAGGTTCCAGGACGCTACAGGTAATTCCCTTGGGCCTTCTTTAGAGAATATTTGGGACACTTTCAAAGCAGCGGTTTTCAAACAGTTCACAGGTACTGGAACCCTGGAGTTCTAGGGTACGCCACAGGCACGGCCCAGGAGAACGGAGCAGATTCTGGGCTTCCTGGGTCTTGGTTCCACCAAATCAGCTCTGTTTTTATTCCACTCATACATTAGGGTCTTGCATAAGATTCCATTTGGTGCTAAATATAAAACCAAAAGGACGTCTTCAAAAATGCGTGAAAACCATTGCCTCCCTCAGGCCCTCCTACCCCGCTCCCCAGGCGGTCCCCTTCAAATAGAGGTTTAGGTACTACTCATTTTCCTTTCCTGGCATGTGGTTGGTATTCTGAGCTAATTATTAGAAATTTGGCACAGTCATCAAAAAATGCCAACTTCAGTGAATGTCTATGTATCTGACAACTGAAAGTGAATTGGAATTTTATTGAACATCTTGTTAACGTAAATTGGTAAAATAAGTTGCACATAGCAGTATAATGATCAATTTTTCTAATCTCAAAGTCAAAAATCAACAGAAATGCCAAACATTTGGAGTCATTTAATTGGACTCCTCAAAGGTTCATTTAAAAATGAACTGTTCTGAGCAAACTATTTGACAGACAATGGAGCATGAAGGCAGATTCTAGAAACTAACAAATCCCATTCATTTCCTTCAGTTTGTAAAAACAAGCAACTGACATGTTTCCTGCCAATGAACACAGTTGAAGATAAGAAAGTTCCCAACAGGAAATCCTTTGCTAAAAGAGAACAGTTGTGCTATTAAATTTAACTTTTTTTTTTACCAAATCTCAATCAGTTAAATATCTGATAACATGGGGTCATGAAATATATACTAAATCACCCCCAGTGATGCTATATTGCTTCTGAAGTCTGTATTTCCTATGACATCGATGCAGGATATTAAATAAATATTACAATATAGTTAGGATTCTTTCCGCCTCCTCTCCCCCATCCCATGCAATTAGTTGATGAAAACAAGGGGAATTTTCTGCTTTTTCAAAAGCTCAAAGTGTTAGTTAAATGAGATTTAAAATTGACCATTTTCAATTATGATTAAGCAATACAGTGCTATAAATCATCATGACTGTAAGAAGGATATTTCTAAATGAATATCAAGCACTTAAAATTTAATGACTCCCACTGTCAAGATCAGAAAAATATAAGAAATGCAATGGCTTTATATTTACAAGCTTCAGTGTTGATCCCCAAAGTCAACATTAAGCCCCCTTGGTTATTTTTCACTTAGCAAAGTGAAAGGGGGAGATCTCCAAACTTTCCTCCTTTCTTTACTCTCAATAAAGCACTACAAGACATTGAAAATATTCAGTCTTGATTTGGGGAACCTCTCAATTCTCCTAAAAACTAGGATAGCACACTTCTCCATCCACAGAAGAAGAGGAAACTTTTCTCAGTGAACCGAGTAGTAGTAACTGTAGTTTTGAAACAGCTCTTATTTCTGTTTAGGACTGTCCTTTCCCTGCTGAGCTACTGAGAACACCCTTCCTTCCCAAAGCACCAGGCAGAGTTTTCATTTATCCATGCACTTGCAGCCTTAGAGCAAAATCCAAAATGCCACAGCTCTTGAAATTCAATTGCTACAGTTCAAGTTGGACACCTCTTGCAAACAGAAACTCTTCATTACACCATCCCCAGACAACTTCATCCACAGGTGACTGTCTCGTCTTTACAGCCCCACAAAGAGTTTGGTCCTAACAGCAGACGCAGGAATCAGTTTGCTTCCACAATTAGGTGATCAGATACATTCTTCTTAGCCTTTCCTGGTGCAACTCAGAGGTAGCAAAATGCTAAGCAAGCATGTGTGCTCATCCTTGCTTGAAGCCCTTTTCCTCACATAGTCTCAATCAAAATACAGTTATGAAATCCAGGAGACTGCATTTTTGGTTGTTGTTGTAAAATGACCTTGATTTGACAGGCACCAGTTCAGGTTTCAACAGATGCTGTGGGAAAGCTTACAGAAGCCAACATGTTCTCCAGGCATCTGTGATGACATGCAGGGGTTTTTTTTCTTTTTTCTTTTTTTTTTAAGTGGTGGTTATGGTAGTGTATGTGTGTTGGGGTGGGGGTAGGGGGTTACTCTTCTCAGTTTCCGTGACAACCATGTCTCTACTCACGGGTTATAAGACACCATCCACTTCCTGTGTCTAAATTTTTCAGCCAATCAGAAAAGTGTTTATAAATTTAACAACTTCTGGGACCGTGATTCTTTAATTAGGGTGTTTTAAGGCTCAAATGGAAGTGGCCACCGGCCTTATATTTTTCATCTTATGGAGAGAATATTTCACTGTATCCACTAATTCATACTTTTTTGATTGTTTGCTCTTCATTGCCTTTTTCTTTCCCCATTACAGACTTAAATTTAATGCGTGATACACGCTAATAATGCACCAGACACTTAAATTATCAAAGATAATCGCCAAGCATTCATCTACTGATGGTGCTATGATCAAAAAGAAAAAAAAAAAGTTACAAAAAAAATTCTAAGTTGAACAACTTCGCATTCTACAACTCCTGAGGAGAAATCATCGAGAATATATTGTAAAGTGATACGTCTATAAATGTAATCTAGTAGCTGACGTCCGCAAAGAAATTTGTCACCAAAATGGCCTACTTTATCTGGATAGAAGCAACAACAAAAAAATTAAACACAAAGGTATCTCAAGCAAACTGCACCCGAATTAAAAGTCAGGCTAGCAGGAATTGTGCACGAGAAGGCTACGCTGGGATTACAGCGTGCTTTTAAACGAAGGTTTGGGGTGAATGTTTTCCTAAGTCTCCATCGCACTGACCAATCAGCGTGAGAGGAGAGCGGGCTGTAGTCATTTGTGCAGTCTTCCGAGCTCTGCGCTCTCCGAGCTGCTCTCCCTTCTCCGAGGCAGAGCTGGCGATCAATGAAAAACAGGGAACAAAAGGAATATAACAGGACGTCTTCCTTAGCTAAGGAAAATGCTTCCCTTTTTTTTCCTCAATGAGCCGGTCGCACCCTGCCTACGACAGCTCCACACGGGAGCTCCCAGCAGACCAGCCCCTTCGGCTGAAGCACATTTTACATTTGCAATCATGTGTCCCAACTGCTGGCAAATGTGTCACCTTAAGCACATCCTGTGACAGAGGGCTCCCCGAGCCCTACCAATTGAAACTAATAAATGAAAGAAATTAATAATCCCACAATTAAAAGCTGCCCAGAAAGACTGCATGTCCCTTCCCCAAATGTCAACCCAGGAGTACAAAGCATGAAAAATAGTCTCTTCAGCCTCCCCAGCCAGTAATCATGGTTTTCTCCTCAAAACAATGTTTCTCCAAAAAGAGAAAAATTCTTCCTGCTCTCAAACGAAACTCTCATCAGCATATGTCATATCAGGATAACCAGATACAGTATTTGAAGAGAGGTTTAAACTGCCCACAGATTTGACACTCTGTTTATAACTGATAGCAAAACAGTTGCGACAGCAATGCTGTAAACTCTGCCCGAGCCAAACTCCACATTTAACACGTTAGTTCCTTGAAAATAAAAGTAATGCCTGAGAAGCCCACAGAAGTAAAGACCTAGGAAGTAATTAACACAATTACATCAATTATTGGACTTTTTAAAAATTATCCATTTGTCTGCTATTTAAAAATGAAAAAAAATTTTAACGACTATCCACAAATTCCTGAGAAACTTTTTTTAAAAATGAACTTACTTTCGAGACAAAACTAATGAAAATATGCAACTTGCCATGCCTGGATCTTCCCCATTTGGACTGCATGCTATAAATCAATCTGAAACCAGGTGGAAATACGGGGGCAGACACCTTAAAAAACCAAAAGGTGCCCCAAAATGCAGCAGCCTGAACAGTGAGGGCTTCTCGTGACAATGCTGAACCAGAGCAGAAGATCAGGCAGGAGGCAGGAAATGAGCCCCATTTTCGTTACCTTCGATCGCCTGCCCCCCCGCTGCTTCTCGCGGCCGCATTGGGGGGCTGCGGGCGGCGCTGGACTCGCGGGTGGCCCCGCCGCCGGGTCGCGCCGTCTCCCGGCCGAGCTGCAGCCGATCGCGGCCGGAACCCCGGCTCCAGCCCCGGCGCCCGCCCGGGGTCGGCGGCGTGGCTCCCACCCGGGCCCGGAGCCCTGCTGGGTCCTAGTGCGCGCCGCGCGCCCGCCGGCGGCTCAGTCTGCAGCCCGCACGTACGGCAGGCGGCTCGGGAGCACCGTGCGTCCCCGGGAAAACCGAAAAACCCGTCGGCCCCTTTCAAAACCAGACACCGTACTTGCGAATGAGCTGGAGCTTAAAGTCAAATCCCGGCCTCAGATGTTAAAAGAGAAACACTGGCGACAACTAATATCTGCAGCCCCAGTGTACAACGTGGGGCAGTAACTGATTTCCGTAGGTTCGCCTGGAGCACTTGTGATACTGTACGTTCACAGAGGGGAAGAGAGAGTGCGGGGTCTGTAAAGAGAGGTTTCAAAAATGTAACGCCAAAAAAAAAAAAAAGTTGAAAATTGTGTGTTTAAAAAATGTTTTAAAGAGTTTTCCAATGATTTTTTCCCCCAACACGTCCTTTTGCATTTTGCTTTCTCTTACTTTATCATACGCTATTTTAAATAACAATGGCCCATATGGCTAAACACGTAGTCATTTGATTTTCAAAAGACCTCAAAAATTGCATCAGAATATGCACTCATGTATCTCCCAAGAAATCAACGAGAAAGAATTAATGGTGGCATATGGTGTGCTTCATGGAGGAAACTTAATTACAAATTAAAACAAATGCAAAAATTCACAAATTCAGTAAAGTGAAAGTAAATTATGATCCTAGATGTGTACACAAAGCAGCTTGTGTACAGTTAGGGAAAATTTAAGTTCTAGATTTCTCTTCTAACTGCAGAAAGTGTGTTACAGGAACCCCATGACCGAGTCCCCTCATTTGCCCCCAAAAGGGCTTTCAGCGCCCTCTCAGCACATTCATTTACCATAGCCCACCTGGATGGCAACTTTTAAACTTGCAAGTGCTCATTTAAGAGGACAATTCTATTAGCCTTTAATACAAAATAAAAGTGCTTTAGTTTAAAAAGCTTATTTGAAAGGCTTCAAGACTGAGAGCTTTCTTTCAGTCTTTGATATCGCCAAGTTTGAAGGTCACAATTCTGTAAAACTGCTAATAACAATGGCACTGTGGTTTGACACCAAAAGGAAAATCAAATATGTGTTTTCTGAGCTCTATTTTTGGAGCTCAAAAAAGTCCCTTTGAAAATTACTCATGCCCTCCTCCTTCCCAATTATAGCTAAATAAATGTAATGGAAGATTTTTAGTATTAATTAAACATCAAAGGTACCTTTTCTGCTGTCTTATGTCCACGCATAGAACGAGTTGTAATATGTTACACTTGTCAATCTTCAAAGTCCTCATACAGACATCTCCTGTGATCTTTACCATACTCCTGTGACAAAATAGACACTATAATCCCCGATTCTCAAATGAGGAAGTGGAGGCCCCGAAGGGTATGGGTGACTTGTCCAAAATCACAACAGCTGGTCCTCAGAGGAGCTGGGATCCCAGCCTCAGTCTCTGACATTTCCAACAGACTTCTGCTTTTTCAAGTGCACCACTTGGCCTCCCAACTACTTGTGGAATATTGTGGAAAATGAGGTATCCAAAACAAAAACGCAGGTATGTTTCTGTAGTCATCATTTTGTAACCAAGCAGCACCCTGCGGGGACTTTCAGGGTCAGACCCCTCCCCCATATCTTCTCCTGTAGCTCCTCTTTGAAGTCCCCAGATAATAGTATCTCATGTACATTTCCTGAGTTTTTCAGATGCTTAAAACCACCACCAAAGGGAAGAAATGAACTACTTGATAATCGAGGGCAGGTGGCCTCCAGACCTTCTGGAGCCTGGGGGTCAGTAGTGTTGACCGCCCTGTTACCTCAACGTCAGCCAGAGAATTGTGCATGAGCTAATCACGTACCCTGCAACCCCTGCCCTTATCTGGCCTTTAAATATGCTTTGCTGAAACCCTTCAAGTAGTTTGAGGTTTTCTTGGGCATAAGTCACCCCATCCTCCTTGGTTAGCCCTGCAATAAACCTTTTTCTCCCCCAAACTCTGATGTTTCAGTTTGTTTGGCTTCATGGTCCTGCAAGCACACAAACTTGTATTGGTAACAATTTCTTACCTGTTTTGGAGCAGCAATTTACCAGAATGGAAGTAAGAGGCTGGTTGCAAGTGTTTCAGTCTCTGCTAAATGAAAAAGCTGACTGGTCAGATTTCTGTCCCATGGCTGTCCAGGGCACCCTGGCAGACAGAAAACTTGAAACTCTGGGGCTGAGCAATGCCCCTGTCACCTATACATTTTTTTGTTCTCTGTCAGAGATTATGTACTGACCCCACCAGACACATAGAGGAGTGAGGTTTTATCAAGTGGAACTTGGTTTTCTATGTGTTGTCCCAGCACTGAAAGTCCTTGAGAACCCTGGAAACTCAGACATTTCAGATACCAGGCAGCCTATTCATGAGATCCAGGGTGTCCCTGCCCAGACCTTGTGACAACCGGGGTGTTAGTTCTCAGCACTCCTGCACCCATGGGAAAGTCACCAGTCAGTTCCGTTTGTGGCATTCCACTTCCTCCTCCCCTCTGCTAAAAGGAAATGTGACTTCTCTGATGATGTGTCCCAAACCACCTAAATACCAGCCAGGTGAGGGCTGGGTGACATATAACTGAAAAGACAAATATTTTATTCTTAAAAATGATTCATTCCCTTTCTTGTGCAGCAACTAAGGAAGTGGCTAGGCATGGTGGCATCCTCAGAAGACGTGGACAGCCTTCCTGAGGAACCACTTGGAAGCATTAATGCTAAACTTACTTGGTGAATTCATTTGACTCCTTTGTTGAAAACAGGTCTAATTATAGTCACACTATCCACGTGGCCTTCAAATGTTGCAAATGCTAGGCTGAAAGTAATCCTAGTACCAAAAGGAGGTGATGAGAAACTGAAAAGAAAAGCTGGTGGTGAGCAATTCCCCAAAGCTAGAGTGCACCCGAGAGAGACTGGTCAAAAGAAACCATCACTCATTCATTCATTCTGTATACCTCAAGCATTGAAAATTTAATGTAAGCAAGGTACTATTCTAGGCTCTGGGTATAAAAAATAAATAATGCAGTGGAGCCCTTAAACCGGCAAACAGTTGCAGAGCAGTGATGTAAGTGATGCAGTAAAACTGTGTCACAGGCACTGTGTGTCCAAACGTCAAGGGTCCAGGCCAGTTTGTCTTCAGAGCCATTCTCAGCCTTGCCCTCACTCAGTGTTGCTAGGAGCTGACTCTCACGGGCCAAGCTTTACAGAATCCTGGAACAGTTGGCTAATGGCTGGATATGGCCCATGAGAGGCATTGGAGGGACAGTGGAGGGTGAAAGAAAAGGAGAGGCCAGAGAATTTCTTCGCTTCCCTCTTGCCTCTGATAATCATCTCCAGCATCAGGCTGCCAGGTGACCCCAGCCCGTGGTTCAGGTAACATTGTTATTTCCTGTTAACTCTCCAGCTTTGGGATGTTAATGGCTTTCTGCTAAAATTAGCTGATGGGTAAATTTATCTTCCTGTTTGCATCTCAGATTCTCCCTCACCTATGGAGCAATCCCCTGCATTCAATTCCTTCTGTGCACATCAGCAAATCCCAATGGAAGGGCAACTCACAAGACACCTGAGCAGTACTCCTCAGAAGTATCAAAAACCAGAAAATGCTGAGAAACTGTTACAGCAAAGACGAGCTTTAAGGAGACATGACACTTAAACATATTAATAATATGCTGGATGGGACAGTGGGACAGAAAAAGGACATCAAGTAAAAACTAAGAAAATTTAGATAAAGTATGGATTTTAGCTGGTAATAGTGTATCAATATTGGTTAATTAATTATAATAAATGTACCATACATTAACATGTAAAAAGTTAGTAATGAGGAAAGTGGGTATGAGGTAGGTGGGAACTATCTGTACTATCATCTCAATTTTTCTGTAAATAGAAAACTGTTATAAAAAAAAATAAAGTATACATTTTTAAAAAATCCTTCCGTGGTAAACATTTGAACTGGTTTTGTTTCCCTGCTATGGAAACCCCACTACCTCCCCTCCTAAGCAGGGGCTAGACCCAATCTAGTGGGTCTGGGTTTTTTTTTTTTTAGAAGGAACTGGAGCAGGGGGTTTAATGGTCAAGACATCAAGAAACAGCCCAGCAGGGGATCAAGCTTCTCTGGGGAGCCAGGAAAAAACTTAAATCTGAAGCCAGAATGTGTTCTGGATAAGAATCATGAGAGGCTGGAGGTGGCTGTGGGTAAGGAAACCCAGCCCACCAGCTGGGGTGTGGGGCCAGGGTCCAGGGCAATGGCTGAGGAGGGAGGCTGCTTGAAAGACTATGGGGGTGGGGGCGGGGCTGGCCCCAGGCTCCCGGAGCCCAAAGAGAAGAGGAAGAGGGGAGGAGGGGCATGAGGGAAAAGGGAAGAACAATGATAATAGCAACGAGAAGTCCCTGAGTCATTTTACTTGCGTTTTCTCATTTCTAGACCCTTCTAAGCAAGGTTCTATCTTTATTCCCATTTTACAGATGAACACACTTGCCCCAAACTGCACAGATATTTAGGGGCAGAACTATAGCTCAAAGACAAGTCTGTGGGACAACAAAGAGGGCCAACAAGTCACCAGGCTAGGCAGCCTTGGGAGAAGCCAGGACATTGAGTCTTCAAGGACAAGTAGAGATTAAGATGTAAGTAAGAGTCCGGAGAAGAAGGACTTCACCAGGGGGACATCCTAGGTGTGGGCAAAGGCATGGAAGGATGAGACGGTGAGGCAGGTCAGAGGGCTGCATGGAGAGCAGCAGTGAGGCTCAAACAAATTTTCAAACAAGGAAGTCCCTGTAGGCCCCTCTGGAGATGCAAGCAGAGGCCAGTGTCCACCCAACTTTACACTTTATCTTGACATCCACATGGCCAACCCCTTTATCTCCCTTCAGCCTTTGCTCAGATGTCCCCTTCTCAACATCTCTCGAGCCTTCCCATCCTGCTCCACTTTTTTCCTTTTCCCCCCGTACTTAGCCCTTACTAGTTTACTTACTATTCATTGTCGGTCTCCCTCCACCACCAGTTTCCACACAAATAAAGTTCAATAGGGCAAGGCATCTGTTTTGTTCAGTGATAATTCCCAAGAACATGAAATAGTGTCTGGCCCATAGTAAGTGCTCAGTAATTTTTTAAAATGAATGAATAAGTAAAGTTAGTAAATAAGAAGGTATTTGTATTAGCAAGGATACCCCAAAGAAACAGAACCAATAGGATATAGAAATATATAGAAAGCAATTTATTATAAGGAATTGGCTCATATGAGTATAGAGGCTAAGTCCCAAGATCTGCAGTCGGCAAGCTGGGGGCCCAGGAGCACCGATGATGAGGTTTCAGCCTGAACAACGGCAGGCTCAAGACCCAGGAAGTGCAGATGTTTCAGCAGGAGTCTGAAGGCAGGAAAGAACTGACGTCCCAGTTCAAGGCAATCAGGCAAGGGGTGTTCCTCCTCACTCAACTTTTTTCATATTCAGGCCTTCAACTGATTATACAAGGCCCACCCACATCAGAGAGGGTAATCTGCTTTATTCAGTCTGCTGATTCAAATATCAGTTTCACCCAAAACACCACCACGGATATAACTAGATGTCTGACCAAATACCTAGGCACCCCATGGTCCAGTCAAGTTGATACATAAAATTCATCCTCACACTATTGAAAGGGGCTCCATATTTTACAAATCCTAAAGCTTGTATGGAGAATGATTTAGAAGGGAGCAAGACAAAGGCAGGGAGACTAATGAGGAGGTTATTGTTATACCTATTCAGACAAGAATGGATGCAGACCTGAAGGAAGCCATTGTTGGAAGCTTCAGATGACCCTTCTGTGACCCATGGATGCCGCGTGATGTTACATATGCCGAAGGTATTGCACAGACTCAACTCCAGGAAGGATCAGTCAGGAAGGATCACGACACCATCCAGAAAAGAACAAACTAGAAGACTATGATGGCTACCGGCTATTGAGAAGTCCCCTTGCTGCTGGCTGAGGACCACAGCGTCTTCTGGCCAATGAACAGCTCAGCTGGAGCAGGCACGAATGGGAGTGGTGACTTGGCTTTCCATTGGGGGATTTTCCATTTCATCTGATGGTCCTGGCGTGGAATCAGAGCAGGCATCTTATAGTGTGACTCTCCCTCTCTGACCAGAGGATCGGCCCTGGGCTGGGCCCTTGACCCCATGCCAGGCTGACTGGAGTCTTCTGGAATTCTCTAAATAAAGTCACAGGAAGTGGGCTCCTCCTCTGGTTGCCAAGCTATAGGGTGCTGCCAGCAGTCATAACCTTAGTCTGTGGGCTCAAGAGATAGGGTAGCAACCCAGCTATTAGCCCAAGTAAGACACCAAAAATTACTGAAGAGTAATATACACTTTGGATTACCCAAACAAAACATTTCCCCTTCCATCATCATAAACAGTTTAGAATAGGCTGTACATACAGCCACCATTTAGATACACACAGAGATGTGCAGAAGTCCTCACTCAGTTGGAAATCACATCATAATTTGAACTTTCTAGATACAGGTGGTACCAAGTGAGGTTGAAAGAAAGATTTTTCCACTTGCTTTTTCAGACGCTTTTGATTGTGATAAATGCCACTCACCTTTACCCTATGAGGTCACAAGCCTTCACATTGCCTGCGAAACCAATGACCTCGCCCTCGTAGGAACACACTCTTAAGAGACGGTGAACTGGCATGTGACTCAGACTTTATTATTTTTACCCACCACTTTCTAAGGGATTTAATGCCTCCCACAGGTGACAGCACTAAATCACTACTATGAACCCATGCTTGTCGAAAGGAAGGAACACACTTCACTGTACTTCATTCATACCTTTGGTGTTTAACACATTGACTCCTTCATGGACCAAGTCCACTCGCTTGCAGATGGTCCTGTGTGGGCAATAGGGGAAGCCAGTGGCATCCCCTTCCCTGTAGGGCCAGTTACAGGACTGGCTGCGATCTGCGTCCTCAGACCCATTTGCCTCAGCTCTGGCTCAGCCCTTTAGGAGTGATTTATCCTGGAGTCTGACTATGAAGCAGAGCTGCGATGTCGGCCTTGAGAGGGAAGCCGGGGGCAGAGCGCTGCCAGAAACAGTCCGAGCTGGCTCCGGGCCAAGCAGCTGGCTGCTGAGCTGAAGGCTCTCGGTGTCTCCCCAGATCCCCTTTGTTTCCCCGGGCCTCCCTCTTTCAGCTGTCTCGCCTCAGGTAATCATCGACACTCTGCCGTTCCCCAGTTCTTTTTATCGCCTCCTTTCAGATCACTTTACACACGTTAATTAAGCCTTGAAACACTCAGGAAAGAAAAGCAAAAGGCACGAGGGATGCTTGCACCGTTCACCTCCAGGGGAGGGGGGTGGAGCTCCAACTCTGGCTGGGGAGCAGGCCAGCAGTGGGCAGCTCGCACTCACCCCGAGGAGGAAGGAGCCAGTTAGAGCGTACAGTGTTGGGATGTAGAGGCTGAACCCTTTCCACACATCACAGAAATCCCATCCACTTAAAGTCACGTCAGCATCACAGGACAACCTCCCAGCTCAGGGTCACCTGCCACTAACGGATGCAGACAACCTTGGAAAGGTGGCATCCTGGGCAAGACTGATCGGGAGACAGTATCTGAATCACACCTGTGATGAATGCCCTTCAGTCTCTGCTGTTGTGGTGACAGTCATGGTCATGGGCTTTGGGATCAGAGAGGCCTCAGTCCACATCCCGGGTCTGCCACTTCCCAGCCAGACTGTCTTGCAAACATTGCTTAGAATCCTAAATCCCACTGTCTTAGCGGTAAAGTGGATATGATAGTATCCCCCACCGCCACCAACCCCTCCTTGGCTTCTGGGGAGGATGAAATCAGATCATGCATGTAAAATATCTGGGGCCAAAATTTAAAACAGATTTATACCACAGAAAATGGCATATTTTGTGGTCTTTCTGAACCATCTCTAGACCTAATCCCAGTCCATCTGAATTAATGCCATTCTCTAGCTGTGTGGACACTTTATCTCAAATTAGCACCAAAGTTTCTCATTGACAAGGCATGGTGGGGGACGCCAAATAATGTCTGTAGTTTTGTTGACAGCTCATGCCATTTGCAGTGTCTTAGTGTCTTTGATGGATGTATCACGGTTACTTACAACACTGACATTACCGGAAGTTGGGTGGACGGTGCATTGGAACTCTTCTTTCTTTGCAGCACATGCTCATCTAACAACAATAATCTTCTTAAAATGCATCAAAATCAGTAATGCTTACACAGCAAGTCTAACACTTCACCCATACTTTTGGTATACTATATTAAAATACCTCCAAAAATGCCAAGGGTTTTTTGTTACCAAAAGTAAGAGGCGATTTATGTTATCTCTAGCTGTTCTCACCACCAAGAAAAATTCATTGAGTTTTCCCGTGTCTGCAAGGCACCATGTTATATATTAAAATAGCAAACCTTACTGTCAGGAAGAAAATGTGGCCTGCGTGGAAGTCATTTGAAGGTAGCTGTTTGAATGTTAGATATTTGATGACTTTACCATTTGAGTCCCTACTGCTTCTCTTATTTCCAAGAAAATGGATGGCTCGCCAGTCAATCAGCTCTATGCTTTCCCTTCTGGTGGGCAGTGACTAGAACAATCTTGTCAAATAGCACCGTAGATTATACCGCTTGCCACTCTGAGTACAGTTTTTGCAATGTTCATCTTAAAATGCTGAAAAGGAGACTCTTCTCTCTCTCACTTAAAGGAGACCAGAGGCTTCAAATACTTTGATTTCCTTATTTCTTATACCAAGCAAACTGTGACATCCTCATGGTAGTCAGAAGGGTGGGTGGTGAGCTCTGTATGGCTTTGACGTAGATCCCATCAGGGAATGTGTGGCCGCATTACAACAGGTTCAGCAAAAGAGCCACTGCTTTAAAAAGGCTCTCTGTGTCACCAGGTTGCCCAGCTCTCCGGGCCATTGGGAATCTGTGAAGTGTAACTCACAGCTGAATGTGTGTCAGCAGAACATCTCATAACCAAACGTGCTGGTGGTGCCTACTGTGTGCAGGGCATTGTGCTGGGTCTGGGCTCATAAAGTACATGAAGACATGGTCTCGGTTCTCAAGTGCAAGAATGACATTTGTCACTTTTTTTAGTTGCCCAGGATGTGACTTCCTTCCTGTGCCTGGGGAATCCCCAACCTCAGAAGGCAAAGGCACCTCCCTGCCAAAGACTGGAAATGCCGGAGACAAACTTCCCAGCCCTTCTTGCAGTTGGTGGCGGAGGGGCCTGACCTAGGCTCTCTCTGCAGCTGGTGACATGAAGTAGGGGACAGTGTTTCTACAGCGGCCATTAGGGTCGGGGGGAGGAGGAAACAGCAACCCCGAGGGCAGAGTGCAGTATCCTTGGGGTCCACAGCAGAGTCATCACCAGACTCCAGTCTCCAGTGAGACTTTGGGCTTTGAACCAGGCTGCATCACCTCATTGCTGGTCCTCCAGCCCTCCTGAGGACTTTTGTGGGCCACCTAGCGTGCTGAGTAGAAAAGCCCTTTCTGCTTAGACCGTCTGGAGTCAGCCTCTGTTGACTGACACGAGAGTCTTGCCCCATAGTCTCCCTCATGGACACCAGTTGAGCCAACCAGCCATTGTTTTTCAAGCCGCAGCATTGGGTTTGCACTGATTCCTCACCCTCTCGCCAGACCCCTTATAATAACACACACTTAGGTATGAGGCCGGCTGTGGTCACGGCATAAGCCACTTGCTCCCATGAGGGATTGAACTAGTTACTTTGGCTGTCGGTGCTAAGCAAATCAACCAGAAATGCAAGCAAATTTAATCTCAGATCCATTTCTGAATGGATAAAACGAGGCTTGTATTGTATACATGTTTCTGGTACTATAGGTAGGGTCGTCTTTTTTTTTACGACACTAAAGAATGCAATTAATATATTAGGGCTTGGCCAAAAGCGAAAAATGAAACAAAACAAACCTTCCTCGTGACAGAGAAATATTTTTTTTTCTAAATAGAGAAGAAACAGTTTCAGTTTCAAAATTCCATTCATCTTCCTTATTCAGCCTCTCTCTTTGTCTTGTAGAAATCGCATTGTGGTGCATACTTGTAATTCATCCGCTGCCTCTTCTTGATGACATTGAACTTGGCAATAAGAAACTTTCAATGTGAGATTGGATCATTTTGTCTCCAAGAGCAAAGAATTGATTCCTTAAAAGATTGAGAAAATATGAATTTTCCCTGATGAAAACCAGGAATGCAAGTCTTTCATATTCTCCTCCCAGCAAGTTAAACATGGATGTGGAATCATTTCTTACAAAATGAGGAGGCAAAGAGATCATTAAGCCTTTCACTTGCACTTACTTTGAGCAGCCATGAAAATAAGCCCAGGAACGAATGCGTGGGGCTCAAATGAAAGCAGGGTGGACTGAAGAGAATGGGAGTGGCGGTCTCAGTGAAAGGCATCGCCTCCTGCCTTTCATGTTAAATTCCTTTGCATTCAGTTGTCCAGAGGCTGGTTATCGGGGAGGAAGGTGACCATCCCGCCACAGTGTTGCAGAGAGCTGGGGCGTGGTTTCCACCTCCCTCCTCCCATGCCTTCCACTGATGGCTCTCACTAAGGAGTCCCCTCCTGCCTACTCTCCCCACCTGTGCTGTGTGAAGCTGCTACTTTCATTGTCAGGGAACTCTTCCTTTCCTGGAGCTCTGCTTTGTTCTGGTTTTCCACCTACGTTTCTGGCCAGTCCTTCGCAGTTTGTCTCACTGGCTCCTCCTCTGCCTGCTGCCTGATGCTGGTCTCCTACCATTGGTTCTGTTCGTCCCACTTGCTCTGGCTCAGTGACCACATCCATTTCTGTGCCTTGGAAAGATCACCGGTAACTAGTAACCAGCACCCAGCTCCCTGCTGAATTCCAAATCTCTGTCTCCAATCAGCTCCCAGACCACTCCACCTAGGAACATTGCTGTCACCTCAAATTCAGATTCACTATGTGCCAGTCTGAATCATTTCCCTTCCCGCTCTAAACCTCCTCTTTCCATATCCCTATGTTCAGCACCCAGAATCCTCAGAATTATCCTTCACACACTCTTCCCTCCTGCTCTGCACTCACTTGCCTAATTCTATAGAGTCAGCCTCAGAAATTGTTCTTAACCCTGGCGCTGCCTTCCTCTCCATCCCCGTGGCCTCTGTCTCCGTTCAGCCCCCTGGTCTCCTGATCACTGCTACTGCCCCCGGTGGACCCCCACTGCCTCCCAGTTGTTGTCACACCAGACGAGATGTGCTGCTTGGGCAGCCAAGGGAGAAAAGCCCATCGGACCCGGGAATCCAAGCAGATGGGGGCCCAAGAAAGAACGGAGATTCCTCAGGCGGTCAGGACCCTGGATGATTCTGCAGCTCGAATCGGAGAGACAGATATGAAATCTCAGCAGATCCTGCCTCTACCAGTGACCAGACCAATCCCCAGCCACTCACTCCCAGGGTCTGCCCACGGCCGCCTGCCTCCACTCACTTCCCACTCCCAGGGAAGGTGCCAAAGGCCATATAATTAGTTATCCTAAAGCGCCACTTCGGGTCCATCACTTTCTGGCCCTCAGTCATTGATGCCTCCCATCATCCACGGAATACACAATGTACAGTTGACCTCCAGGACCCCTATAATCTCTCTCATGGCTTTGGTCCCCCGTGCATCTCCACTTACTCACCCAAATTAACCTTCCTCCTCTGCCCCACTGAGCTATGGACCTTGATCTTCCAATCGCTGAAATTTTGCCTATGCTTTTTCTCCTTCCAGAACCCGGTCCTATAATTCCTCAAACTCGTTTGTTTAGACCACACATGATTATTCATCTGCTCAACTGTTGATTGGGAGCCAACTACGGGCCAACTCGATTCCAGTGACGAAGGCAAATCTCTCCCATTGAGGAGTTCCTCATCCCCCAGGAAAGACAGACGGGCAAGGGAAAGGAAGTTACATTAATTACAATGCAATCAATTCTGCAATGATGCTACCGGATGTAGTCCTAGGACCCTCCTGCAGAGAATCTCTCATATCTCATCATCACAGAGACGGTCAGCTCACCTTAGGGAGGAAATACTTTCTCTCTTTTGAACTCCGAGGGTGTGGTTCTCAATGGTACAAAGATTCATCTGGAGTGCTTTTTAATCCCACAATTTCCAAGGTCTCATTTCCAGAGATTCTGTTTCAGTAAGTCTGGGGTTGGAACTCGAAATAAGCATTTTTAATAAACCCCTCAGTGAATATAATATAGGTGAGGCCACAGGTCACACTTGGAAAAACATTGCTAAGGGGTTTATTGCTTTTGCAACTCACAGAACATACCAGATATTGCCTTGTGATCTACCTACTTACATATGTGGCTTATATAGTTTGCTGAATGATAGCTTTTTAAAAGTAAGGTCCTTTTTTTTTTAACATCCTTAGATTTCTCCATAGCATAAGAACAATGCATGAGAAATTGCATATCTTTTGTACCTTCACGAGTCCTTAATAGTTTTAGTAAAGTCCTTTTTTGTGTTTGAATTTTCATAATACATATTGCTTTTTTAAATGAAAATTTAAAAAAGATTATCTGAAAACATGTTGCTGCTGAAGGCTGAGTTATTAGTGACAAGATGGGGGGCACATGGGGTTGCTGCCATGTCCCTGAGGTGCCAGCCCCTCACAGGGAGGCAACCAAGGCAGGGCACCTGCTGCACGTGCCACCCACAGCAGCTAACGCTGCCCTAACCTGAGGTTAAGGAAATGTTTCAGAAGGATGCCACTGGGTGAGCTTCAAAGTTAAGTCTGATCTCCTGCAGCACAGTTGACAAACCACTCTTTCTAACAGGTTTTTCGGTGGCCTTTCATGAAAATGTGGATAGAGGCCCAGGAAGCCCAAGAGTCCTTGGCCCAGCTGGAGGACGTCTGCCTTCCTTTGCTTGCAGCCCCCACCAGCCACCGCACTTAACTGCTCCTGCCTGAAACGGCTGCAGGACCACCAGACATCCTGGGGCGGGTGTACTGAGGTTCTGGTCCCAGCCAATCGGGATGACTCTGCCCTCTCTCTGCTCCGACAGGGTCCTTTTCCAGATGTGGCCACAGCTGCCCTGTGATGCCCCACGCACTGGGTCCCTGGTTGTGGCAACCTCTATGGTTATGTCTCTTGGGGTGCAGGCCCTGGACCACATACATCAGAGCCATCCCAGTAGTGAGCTTGAGCCCAGGCTGAGCCTGGAATCACCAGAAAAGAAATAAAAAAGGAACATTAACTTGGAATTAATATTCTCTTTGTTGTTTTTTCCTCTAGTTCTCTTCCTGTTCTCAGGAGGGGCTTATTCACTATCCCGAGAGCACCTCTTCCCCAGCTTTCAGCTCTCTCCCCACAGCTGTGTGGTGTTAGCCCTACTCCAGTCTTCAGATTCTAGAAAGTTCAAGAGTCTAGAACAAGTCCCGATCTTGGGCAGAGGAGTTTTAAGGATCTACTCTTGAACAAGGCACATATTGTATCTCGGAACCCAATGAGATGCAGCCTAGTAGCTCTGTAGGGCAGGGAAGGCTGGGAGACTTCCGGACCCAGAGCAAGACTTAAAATTGGACCCAGAACTGGACCAGGATGGAGCCATCCCAGTCACAGGTGCTGTGATGGGGCCTAGAGCAGCAGGTGCCTTGCTCTGCAGTAGGGACGTCGCAGCGCAGACCCACATGCTCAGGTATGACCCACAGGGCATACCTGAGGGAGCCAGAGGTATGGCCAACGGTCAGAATTAAGATAGCCCACTGGTAAATAGAGGGCCCCTAGATGTTGGGCTGAATTTGAGGAGCTTCTCTTAGCGGGTTTGTGCTACTAGGTGATTCAGCAGGACGGGGCAGCAACACAAGAGTCCAGTTATCAATTCTGAGGTCAAGGAATGTACCATGGCTTTGGAGCAAAGCTAGCTTTGATATTTAAACAAAACCAGAAGGAAGAGGGACATATGCCGAGGGCTGGGGTTTGGAGATGGGCTTCAGAAATTATCCCTATGTTTCTCTTTACAGGATTCAGTGGGGCAATCATGCCCCATCACAGGGCTGAAGCAGAAAGCGGAGAGGGTAGACCAGGCAGCCCCAATACTCTCCTGGGTCCAAAGGCCGACCACTGCCTCAAACATGTGATATTTCTTTATTATAAAATCGGCATCCTTCCTTATCCCCACGTGCCCTGGTTCATGCTATCTGAAAATTGGAATTGATCACCATGGGTGCCTTTTCAGAATATCTGCTAAGCAAAATGGGGAAATGGTATTAGAAACGAAGTTAGTAATACAAACAAAGGCCCCGGATATATTCCCTTGGGCAGTGTTTCCTTTTCCTAGGAATTTGGTGGAAGTGAGACCGTTTAGAAACACCGATTTAGTCCATCCCACGGATGTGATCCAGGGCTCTGTGTAATCCATTATTTTCATTCCTAGAACAGAATCCCAAGGGCAGTTCTACTGCTATTGCCCCAGAAAATTGAAAACTGAAAAGCTCATCACCTCGTGGTAGTGAAACGTCATGATGTGCTTTACATTTTTTTGTTGGCAGTAAGTTATACAGGCTGGATCCTGCGGCAGGATTGGCTTTTGCTGATGTCAAAATAGGAACATTAATTTATTGGGGTGGATATATTCTAACACTGCTCTAAAAATCATTGCCGGTCACCATACTAGGATGTACGTCACCAGGAAATCTTCCTTGGTGTCTCACCCATTCTACTGTCACACAGCTCATGATTTAGGAAGATGTGCTTCCCTACCGGCCCACTTCCCACTTCAGCTCACCCTGTTTTATATAAGCTCCTTATGCCCCCACCCCTCCTTGTCTCTGTGGCAAGAATTTCTGGTCATTGCTTTTACTGTATCTTTGAAATTATGTCAATGTGGTTTTTACTTCACATTTCCTTCAAGATGTTTGTTTGTGCTAAAGAACTTATACCAAGATTTTTTTCCCCTCCCAGGGGATTAACATTTTAGTAAGAGCTGAATAACAAAAGTGGATTGTACAAGCCTGTCAGAAACGTGGCAGTGCGTGTCTTACTTCTCATAATTGCCTTGGAATGATGAGAATTGAACTTTGTTGTTGTTGTGCTGTTATTCCAAAGTGAAAACAGGCACTTTTTCTCTGCCAGGCCTCAAAGATGGGTGTCAAAGGGGAAATGACCTGTGATGCCTTGTAAAATGTAAATTCCGATTTTTTTCGATTAAAAAGGAAGATATGAAGCAAAGTGAGATGGGGCATGAGTGAGTGAACCACTAGGGCTATTTTGAATGTTTCTCAACTTTTTGTGGGTCTCATGCTCCTTTGAGAATTTGAGGCAATCACATTCATATACAGAGATACATAAGACAGGGCAATATTTCAAGGGAATTGTGGACTTCATAGCCCTCAGGTGAAGAAGATCCTCGTGGGGTCCTCAAAATAATCTCCCCCTTCTGTTGGTTCAATCTTAACCCAGAAGCTGGAATAAATGGATGAAATTTAGAGTCCAATTAAGTTGCAAATACAGCATGATGCTTAGCATTGTGCTGGGTACAAAGGAACCTAGAAAAATCTAAGACCTCATCCCTGTCCCCAGGACTTTGAGATGACTATACAAACTTAGATGGAGTACCTTTCAACAAGACAGGATAGAGTTCAGTGCTAATCTGTATGGTAGCGATGAAGAGAGTCAGTGGCTTAGTCAAAGAAGATTTCATAGAGAAAGAAAGATTTCAGTTGCATTTGAAAGAGTCTGCAGGGCTTAGACAGACAGAAGAGAAATGTGAACGTATTCCGGGGAGACAATATGGTCCAGGAGGGAGAATATGATCTGACATCGGATATATCTGGGTTTGAATTACCACTCTGTTGATTACAGACTGTGTAACCACGCTAATTTTACTTAATATCTCTGCATTTCAATTTCTACATTTGTGAAATGGGCATTTTTGTAGAATGGATGGGAATAAGAAATTAGTTGATTTTTTAAAAGCACATGGAGCAGTGCTAAGAAGGCAAAACCTTTATTTCTCTTGTTTGCTACCATATCCCAAGGCGTAACCCAGGGGCTGGCACATAGAAGATGCTCGGATAAATGTCTTCAAGAATGTTGAATAGATGGGTGAGCGAATGAGTAAAAAATATGTTGAGCAGTAGACAATCACAATGAATCCAATGTGTAGCAATATACAATTTATTTTTTCAAATGTATTATAATAAATAAAACTATAGGATAGCTATAACTAAAATGGATTCCTATTGTGTTCTAGATTGTTTGAGGACAAACTCCCCATTTTCTGGGTCATTTAAGCCCATTATAGCTTCACGTCCAGCTTCACAACTTTGGCTGATTTTAGTGTTGGTCTTTTTCCTTTTCTTGGGTTTTCAGTTTTTAGCAGTTTATTATGATGATCCTAAGTGTGATTTCTTTGTATTTATCCTACTTGGGATTCACTGACCTTCTTCAATCTGTAGGTTGATGGCTCTTATCAGTTTTTTTTTTTTAATTTTATTTTCTATTGATGTGCAGTTGATTTACAATGTTAGTTTCAGGTTACAGCAAAGTGACTCAGTTACACATATACATACATATATTTTTCAGATTCTTTTCCATTATAGCTTTTTACAAGAAACTGAATAAAGCTCCCTGTGCTATGTAGTAGGTCCTTGTTGGTTTTCATCAGTTTTGGAAAATGTTTGGCCGATACTCCTCAAATATTGCTCCCATTCTAGTGTCTTTCCTCTCCAAGTCTCTGATTATCTGTATGTTAGACCGTTTCACTGTCTCCTATATCTTTTATCTTCTTTTCTGTTTTTTCTCATTCTTTTGTCTGTGCTTCAATTGAACAGTTTCTATTAATTTGTCTTTCAGTCACTAACTTTTGTTCTTTTGTACCTAATCCACTATTAAACCCATTTAATGGGCTCTTAATATCAGATAATAACTTTTCAATTTTAAAATTCTTATTTTATTCTTTCCTAATAGATTCTAAGTCTCTGGTAAAATAATCCATCTTTTCTTCTGTTTTCTTGAACATAGTAATCGTCGTTAATTTAAAGCTCTTGCCTGCTATTTCCAATGTCTGGACTGCCTATGGGCCTAATTCTAGGGCTTATTTTTTCTATTGATTTTCAGCCATACAGTACTTCATATGGGGCTTGTCACAGCTATATTACTTTACGTGACCACCTCTGTTAGATAAATCCTTAAGGGATCTCCAGATATTTATAATGTGTCTGTAAGGCAGAAGCTGCTTTCCAAAACCACAAAGGCGCCTACTTTTGGGATATTATGAGCAAATATCTAAGAGGACAAACAGCACTACCTGGTTAACACCATCTAGGGTTCTTAAGGTTCTGAGGACTTTCCCTCTTTCAACATTCACTCAACAAGTATTTGAGAGCCTGTTAAGCGCCAGCACTATTCTGGTGCTAAGGCTATTTTGGTAATCAAGATAAGGTCTCTGAACTTACAGAACTTGAATTTTATGGGGGAAAGACAGCAAAAAATAAACAAATAAATAGCAAGAAAACAATCTGATAGTCATGAGTGTTCTGCTGATAATTAAAATAGAGTGGTGTGGTAAGTAACTTAGGGGGATGCTTTACATTGGATGGTTAGGAAAAGGATTTTTTTGGAAGGTGACTTTCAAGGTGATAACTGAATGACAAGAAGGAACTAGCGACGTGATTACAAAAAAGCATTCGAGGCAGAAGGGAGAACTAGCACAAGGGCCCAAAGAGAGGAAGGAGGCTGGCACGTGTGATGTAACCACATTTATGCATCAACTTAACTGGGTCATGGTATATTTGGTTGCCCAGATATTTGTTTAAACATTCTTTCTGGGTGTGTCTGTGAGGGTGTTTCCAGGTGAGGTTAGCATCTGAATCAGGAATTTGAGTAAAGAAGATGGCCCTCCCCAGTGTGGCTGGGCATGGAGGGCCTGAATAGAACACAAAGATGGAGGAAGGGAGAAATTGCTCTCTCTGCTTGACTGCTTGACCCAAACCATTGGTCTTCTCCTGCAGTCGGCCTGGGATTTGTATCAGCAGCATTCCTGGCTCTTCGGCCTTCAGACCTGGCCTCACACCTTCAGCTCTCCTGGTGCTGAGGCCTTCAGACTCAGGCTACACCCCACACCGCTGGATTTTCAGCTTGCAGATGGTAGACTGTGGGAATTCTCAGCCTCCATAATCACGTGAACCAACTCCTTACAATAAATCTCTTTATGTATATAAATATACATATGCTACTGATTCTCTCTGCAGAGCCCCGACCAAAGTTAAAGGAAAAGAAAGAAGGTCACAGTGGCCCAAGTGAAATGGGGAAAGTGGAGAGTGAAAGAAATGAGGCAGTGGACAGAGACGGGAGCCAGATCCTTCAGGGCCCCATCAGTCAGAGTAAGGAGTCCAGGTTTATCCTAAGTGTGACAAGCTACTGAAGTGGGTGGGAATACAGCTCACTGGTAGAGTATATGCTTAGCATGTGTGAGGTCCTGGGTTCAATTCCCAGTACCTCCATTCAAAAAAAAGAAAGAAAAAAAGCTACTGAAAAGTTTCACACAGAAGAGGAACAGGATCTGATTTTATTTTTAAAATCTCATTTTAGTTTTTGTGTAGAAAGCAGTTTGCAAGACTGAAAACAGAGAAACAAGTTGGGCTGTAATTGCAGTGGTCCAGGAGAGGGGTGCAAGGGCTTGGGTGAGGATAACGGGAGTGGAGATAAACAGGAATGGAAGGACCCAGGATGGCTTTTGAAGGCAGAGTCAACAGAACTTGCCAACAGCTGGGTGTGAGTGGGAAAGGAGAGAAGACTAGAGGGAAACCTAGATTTCTGGCTTAAGCAACTAGGTGGAGAGTAAAGCCATCCCACTGATTTGGGAAAACTAAAGGAAAGCTCATTTTAAAGTTGGTGGGGTGGACTGGGAATTCTCCTTCAGCTACGTTAAATAAGAGATGCCCACTCACCATCCAAACGGAGATAGCAAATAAATACTTCGGCACGCGCCTCTAGCTTTCCAGAGAGAGCTCAGGCTACAGAGCAGGGTGGGAAATCATTCACGTGTAGATGCCATCTGAATCCACCTAGGGACTAGATAAGACTCCTGCATTTCTTGACCAAGTATATAGAAACATTACATCTAGGACTGGAAGGGACATTAAAGATCCTCTGGTTCAATCCTATTGTTTTATAAATAGGAGAAATGAAACCCTGTGAGGTTCAGTGCGTTCTTCCTACTCATACAGTCCCTCAGAACCCAGGGTTTCCTTACTTGGTTCAGTGCACTTTTATTTACCTTCTGCTTCTACAATAGTGCAACTTAACTCCAAAGTTATGGCAAATATTTGTCGAAAGAGATAATTAAACTGTGCGATATCGGATTGTAAATGATGAAAAAAAGTTGAAAAAAGAAAAGAAACCACAAATATATTGCTTTAAAATATTTCACTATCAATTTGAATTCAAATAAAGAAAGAGGTTGGTTGGCAGACCAGTTAGCTCAGTGAAAAAAATGAATTAGCAGAAACATTTTTATCCAGAATGTATTGATGCAAACTTCTTTTTAGGAGACGGCTTTAAATTAAAAGACCAATCGTTTCTTCATCACTTAGAAGGAAAAAAACTTGCAATGTAAAAATCTCATTACCTGAGTTGTTAAACTGGGTAGTAAAATTCTTAGACCACTGTGTCTTACACACACACATTTACAATTTCATTAGATAAACAGCAAGTGTGCATCCCGCGGCTACAGCAAAGCAGTACCAAAGGAAGCTGTGAGACTGAAAAGAACAACCCTGGACATGTTGTGTCGGAACACTCTGAGGGGCATGAAAGAGGCAAAAAGTTGAAACTGATATTATTGCTGTCAAATTTTGCTGAAAAGAGCTAATCTAGGCACTGCGGGTAAAATGGTGTGGCAATAACTTGTCAGTAATTCCTGGTACGAACATACCTCTGACTTGTTTAAGAAACTCTCGACAACTCTATAAGATATTCCAGCTGTAATGTTCCAGGTGCTGTCCTGCCTGAGAGGCTTTGCTGAGAAGAAGCAACAGCTGTGCCTTCCCCCCCGTGCCCATATCCAGCAAACTCTGTGCTACCAGTACAAGGGACCACCATAAACATCATTGAACCTCTTTGAGCTTCAATTCCTTGGTCAGTAAAAATGAAGCAAGTGATTGCCTGAGAATTCCCAGGGTCTTTGAAATCATCATTCCACCGCTCACAAGGCCAAAATCAATAAAAAGAAAAAAAAATTTCTACGGTTACATGAGACTAACATTTTTCCTATGCTTGTGCACAGCTGTGACCGGCCACTTGGAATGTCACACAACTTTGACCCCCTTTAACTTATGCCTCAATTTAAAATATCTTTTCTTTGGTATTTCATTGAGTCTTTAAATTAGTAAACACCATTTTAGAGATAAAGTCATAGTAACTTCTCTAGTAACAACAACAGATAAATCCATCTTTCAAAGATGATCACAGATGAACTCTTCAGTGCAAATATAAATGATGGATTCTTCCCAACGCATTAAGATGAGGTAGAAGGCTAGCCAAGTGTGAAGACAAGCTCTAATGTTAGGTCGGTAAACAAGAGAGAGCTTGTCAAAACCAGAGGTCGTCCCCTTTTAGCAAGGAGGACTTCTCTGTTGAACTAAATCGGTGAGGTCTTTGCAGGGTCTGATGCCACATCAATGACCAACAGCAGAGCGGAAGAGGAGTCCTCTGCCTGCCGCTTGTCCACTCAAGAGCAAGGCCTCTCTTCCTTGATTCAGTCAATTCTCTATATTTGGGGGAAATTTAACACAACATTAGCCCTGTTTCCCTCTGTCACCCCTAAATGTTGACCCAACTTAATGTCAACTCAAATTTGACATGTGCCAATTTTCGTAGCTGGGAAGCTTCCATATTTTTCAGGATTTGGGTTGTGGTATAACAGGAAACATTCCTGATCTTTTTTTTTTTTTAACAACCAGTTACTTTTACTAATGTGTGCATGCTATGTCATGGGCACACTGTATTTGCAGAAAGCTGAGTGAATGTATGAATGGATGGACATCCTTATAGTCTGGGGAAGAACTCAATGTGCCATGAAGGTGGAAAGTAGGACTGCATTTACAGTTCCCTGAAAAGTTTCCCAAACTGGTTCCACATCATGTGCTATCAGGGAAATGCAAATTAAAACAATGAGATACCACTCCACACCTAGTAAAATGGCAAAATCTGGAACACTGACAACACCAAATGCTGGTGAGGATGTGGAACAAAAGGAATTCTCATTCACTGCTACTGGGAATGCAAACTGGTACAGCTACTTTGGAAGAGAGTTTAGCTGTCATCCTATGATCCAACAGTTGGGCTCCTTGGTATTTATCCAAAGGAGCAGAAAACTTATATCCACACAAAAACCTGTGCACAGATGTTCATAACAGCTGCATTCATAATTGCCAAAACTTAGAAGTAACCAAGGTATCCTTCAGGACCGTGAATGGATAAATAAATTGTAGTACATTTGGACAATGAAATGACATTCAACACTAAAGAGAAATGAGCTATTAAGCCATGCAAAGACATAGAGGAATCTTATATGCCTATGACTTAGTGAAAGAAACCAGTCTGAAAAGGCTACACACTATGTGACATTCTGGAAAAGGCAAAACTACGGAGACAGTCAGAAGATCAGCGGTTGCCAGGAGTTGGGGGTCAGGGGAGGGATGAATGGGCAGAACAGAGATGATTTTTTCAGACAGTGAAACAACTCTGTATGAGACTATAATGATGGACACGTGCCCTTATCCACTTGTTCAAGCCCATAGAGTGAATCCTAACATAAAATATGGACTTTGGGCTTTGACTGTGTGCCAGTGTTTATCAACTGTAACAAATGTACCACTCCGTTGGTGGAGGTTGATAACAGGGGAGGTTCTGCACACGTGGAGGCAAGGGGTATGTGGGAAATCTCTGCACCTTCCCCTCAATTTTGCTGTGAACCTTAAACTGCTCTTAAAAAAAGCCTATTTTGAAAAAACATTCTAATAATATACAGAAAAGGGGAATGAGGTAAAATGCTTCCTACACTCCTTTTTCTCAGCCTAAACTCCGGGCCCAATGCAGACACCCAGTTTCCCCACACCAGGTATACACCCCAATTAAACTGGAAGAAGCAAAAAAGATCTGTTTAACTGCAAAGCCTGCCCTTTTTCCATTTTACCATACCATCTCCACCATCTTGAAGTCTCCTAAAGTATATTATATACTTACCTCTTCTTAAATGGAAAATATTAAACATGAAATGAACTTGATGACTTAAAGACGTAGTTAGGAGCATAATTTCCATTATCCTGGACATTACTGCAGCATTAGAATTATTTGACCAAACATAAAATGATTCCTCATTGTTTTATTTTTTTTGAATTGTTAAGTCTGGGTCTTTTTCTGTCTCCTCCTTTGTCACCAGCCGTCATGTTGATTTCTAGAAGCCTCTTGATTTTTTTTGAATTAGTTGCTTCTAATCTTCTGTGGGCTAAGAAACCAGGTAACTGGGTTTATTAGGATCATGTCTAAAATGGGAAAAGACAGTTGCTGAATGACAGAGTAAAAAGATGGAAATAAAATTCATGAGCTTAGTGAATGAGATCTATGGTGTTTATTTTAACTTCTCAGACGGCTTTTTCTTTGGGCTGTGTTCTCAGTGACTGACATTATTGGAAAAATGACCTCTGAGTAGGTGAGTTATTGCTGCAAAAAAAGCATTGTTTCCTTTAAAATGAATAAGAATGGCAGCTAATACTGTATTCTGTTTTCTTTGTAGAATGGATTCTTTGTTTAAAAAGAAGCAGGCCAAAAAGCAACAACAAAAAAAGATGGAGTGATATACTCTAGGAAAGAAGACCTAAAGTGAGTCACGTTATATGAATAGCTAAGTTGATAGGAAAATAAATGTTATTTTGCTCATAACAACACTGAAAAGTCAATAAGCAGCCAACTAACTTCAGAGTAGCAGGGCCAATATTCATTTAGATGTCCTTTATACTTAAAAGAACACCCAAACAAAAATAAAGCAAGAGGTAGGCACAATGCCTAGAAGGGCTACATATACAGGGGAACAAATCAGTGTATAAATAGATTTGTAAAACTTATTCATGAGACATCGATAGCACATTAATGGAGAGGATGAGAAGAGGTTCCTTTATTCAGAGTAGGTTCCATTATTTTTAATTCTGTAGTTTAAAGTGTAGTAAGGGATTTGAAAATGGAAAATTCTAGTAAAAAATTTTAGAACACCAAAACGGGAAGAAAATTCCTATAAGCGCAGATGTTTATACTCTTGGTAATTGTACAATAAAGATTTAATGGACTTTATCTGATTTTGATGCTGCCCATTCTTCACCTGCCTCGACAAAGACATCTCCTTTACTCTTGCCCTGCAGAACAGCTTATGACTATTTTCAGGTGTCCATAAAGGACATTTTATTGTAGACTATAAGCAGCTTCTTATCTTTTAACCACTATTTTGGATTCTAAACTCTACTTTGTATACCAGAGATGTTATCTAGGTCTTATCTTGTATGCAAATTCCTTTCAAAGATAGTGCCTTCCTAGAAGATTACATTTAGGAAGTTTCTGAGCTCACATTTGTGCTCAGAATGTGGAAGGAATGTGGTGGTTGATTAGTAATGTCTACCATGGACAAGACACAGGTGATAGAGAGATGCATGGCAATAAATCATCTCCTACTCCTGTATCCTGCCTACAGTGAACCAAGAGAGTCTTGGTTCATGCTAAACATCTCCCTTTGGCACTGAACTTTCAGTTAATTAGAAAGATCAGCTACCTCTAATACCTGCTTGTGGAATATGCAAGTATATTGTTTCTGCATTTGAAGACAACGAGGTATATATGGATTTATTTCTTGGCCACTTGGTGGGTGGATTATATAAATTATGGAAATAATTTAAGGTGGTTGAAGAGTATTTAACATAAATGTACTTCCTGCATGACCAATACACACACACACAAAGACACAGAAAACGACATCTATGTCTCATTGAAGGCTTTCTCCGTTTCCTGACCTAGTGTCATTTCTTAATCTCTCTCTTCTGAATTAAAAAAAAATTAAATCAAAGATAGCAAGTTTTCAACCTGCTCATAGAGAAGGGAAAAGACTGACAACACTGATCAACAGGAAATACGATTCATACCATAGCAACAAATTAGCCATATACTTGAAGGTACATTTGACTGAAAACTAAATGGAAGGGGGACGGCTCTTTAGAAGAAATCAAAAGAGGAAAGAAAGAGAAGGAAGAAGAAATGTTACATTTTGATACCCAATCATTCAAGGAACGCTGGGCTCCTGCCCTCAAGGAGCTTCTGGTCTAGTTTAGATCGGTGCATATGCACCCTGGGTGTGCATGGAGAAATATCAGGTAGCGGTGGCTTTTTCTGATTTAAAAAAAAAGGCAAGTGTATACTTGTTTTAAGGTGTTGCAAGACTGAAATTTCCTCCTATCCTGTTTGGTAGCCCTGTGCATGCTCTTGTTGCTCTCAGGTAAGTGGGAATCCCTCCTGATGTCCAGCAGCCCCACCTTAATATCCACTATCACTGCACTTTTTGATATGCAGAAATCTGCAAAATAACTACAGAAACATATAAATATTTAAGTAAGAATTAAGTCTTTCAGAAGGCAGTCTCTGCCTTTACCTCTGTAAGACCCAAGTAATTTGTAAACTTGAATGAACAATAAAAACAAATTTTAAAGAATGGAAAAGGGCACCTGCTTTCTCTTTGCTTCCAGGCCTACAATGACCAATAGAATAGCCACTAACCCCATGTGGCTTTTGAGCACTTGAAATGTGGCTAGTCTGAATCTAGGTGCCCAATAAGCATAAAATATACACTGGATATGATGACTTAGAACAAAAGAGAACATAAAAAATGGTATTATTAACTTTTTCTATTGGTCACATGTTGAAATGATAATATTTTGAATATAATGGGTTAAATTAAATCTACTAAAATTAATTTCGCCTGTTCCTTTTTACTTTCTTTTTGTGTTTGCTAGAAAATTTAAAATTGCCTAAGTGGCTCACAGTGTATTTATACAGGACCTTGCTTCTTTAGGCAATTGTTTACTTAACAACATTCAAGATGGATGGTGGTGTAGTTTATTTTTGAAGACTCACAGAGACAGAAGTAAGTACTCTATGCTAATTTATCCTTCAAGTCCAGAAAACTCCCTGTATCTGTCTAAAAGGACACAAATGTTAAAAGTGTCTATTGCAGAGGGTCACGAGGTTTTTCTCTATGGCACAGATAGTATATATTTCAGGTTTTGAGGACTAAATGGCCTCTGTCACAACTGTTCAGCTGTGTTCTCACAATGGGAAAGCTGCTATAGTCAAGACCTAAAAGAATGAGTGTGGCTGTGTTATAATAAAACTTTATTTACAAAAGCAGGCGGCCATGCCATGAGACACCAGGAATTTCTAAGTATATACTAATAGGCATGACACAAATACCTCAAAAGATGAGACAATTCGACAGGAGCAGTCTATTTGCTCTTGTTCAAAAATATATTATCTCCTTTTGTAATTATTGGACTAATTGGCACAGAAGAGACTGTAGGTCTGAAACCATGAAAGGTCTGCATTAAAGATGACATATTTTAATACAAAATAATTTTTCAACTTCATGTACATGCATTGAGTACTATGTGCAGCAATAATTTGTTATAAAGCTACCTGTCTCTGAAATGATTCCATATTCATAATTTAAATAAGGAAACTATGTAATCCCACATAGACTTCATTACAGCCTACGGCAATGCCTGTTTTCTCAGGCTGAGTAGATCTTGTGCTCTCAGCCAATGAGAGAGGATGTGGCAGACTGCTATATGCTGCTGTCCAATGAGCATTACTGTAGTATAAAGCATGTACTCTCAACCAATCAGCTTGAATGGGTTTTGTAGCGTGTTTTTAGTTTACAATGGCCTCTCTTTTTGACACTTATTTTGTGTTCTGGTTAATAGCATTGACCCATGAATGTCTGGCAGTGCATACGTGTGATAAGACTGGACCCAATTTCAAGGGAAGAGTATCACCAGGGGGTTTAAATGTCAGTTTTACAATAGCTTGAGGCACCTTCATGGAAATGGTTGAGGAAACAAGAGGGAAGATCAGCAGATGATTGGGCTTGGTGGAAACCTTTGATGCTGTGATGGGCATCCTGAACATTGTTGCAGCCCGGGATAAGGAGAAACGATGGTGGGAGACTTGTGCCCTTTCTGGGAACTTAGAAAGAATAGACGGGAGACTGGCAGCATGGCAGTGAGCAATGCTGGGCGTGTCAACTGCATAGGGATGGGCCTTCCCCGTCTCCTCCAGTACTGGTGTGGGAGGCAGTCCCATTTCTAGAAAAGCAAACCCTGTGATAAATAAGTTTATGAGTAATACAATAATACAGTAATACAGTAATTCAGAGTAGACTTAACAAAGTTTTTTTTCTAGTTTGTTTTGACAAATAAGACATCTTTGGATCTGCCTTAATAATTCTATTTTAAAATGTCATGTAACTTACATGTTTCATTAATTACATATTCAGCCACCTAAACGGCTTGAAAACCGTTTATTTTCTAAAGTGGGTTTAATATTTTCCTCCGAAATACTTTTAAGCCATTCATTTCCATGACAAACTCTGTAATACAAAAGTAATCTCTGAGCTGATCTCTGACCAAATCATGACAAATTCTAAATCAGCAGCATCTAAATTAGTGCCTCCACCAGCTAAACAGTAGCATCAGTCATTAATCTCTTTGTAAAATTGTTAATTTTTTTTTCTGTTTAAAAGAGATGGTAAAATCATGTTCTTGTAAGTTACAATTTAAAATTGAAAAAGAATATATGATCCCTCTGAAGAAGATAGTCTGCTTCAGAAAGCAGTTGTATTCCATTCTGGGTTAGAGATGGTTACCAAGGAGACAGCTCAACTTCATCAGTAGGCTTCTAGGATCAGGAATCTAGTGGGCTCTTAGGAAGTGTTTGTAGAAAGAAAAAGGAGAGAAAGAAAAAAAGGAGGGGGAAGGGACAGGGGATAGGCTTTTTCCTATTAGCAAAGAACATTATGATGTTTAATTCCATGTGTCAACTTAGGTAGGCCATGGTACCCAGACATTTGGTCAAACACTAGGCTATATGTTGCTGTGATATTTTTTAGATGAGCTTAACATTTGAATCAGTCGAACTTTGAATAAAGCAGTTGTGGGTGGGCCTCATCCAATCAGCTGAACACCTTAAAGGGAAAAAGACTGAGATCCTGGTACATCCAGACAATGGAATATTATTCAGCTCTAAAAAGAACTGTGCTATCAAGCCACGAAAAGGCACAGAGATACCTTAAATGTACATGCTAAGTAAAAAGAAAGCCAGTCTTAAAAGGCTACATACTGCATGATTCTTAACTGTATGACATTTCTGGAAAAGGCAAAACTATGCACACAGTTTTAAAAGATCAGTGTTTGAATGCAGAATGAATAGGTGGAGCACAGAGGATTTCTAGGGTGATGAAACTACTCTGCATGATACTGTAATGATGGATACAACCCTTGATACATTTGTCTAAACTCAGAAAATACAACATCAAGACTGAATCTTAATGTAAGGTGTAGACTTTTGAGTGATGCTGATGTGTCAGTGCAGGTTCATCAGCTGTAAAAAAAAAAGTCCCACTCTGGTGGGGGATGTTGTCAGTGGGGGAGGCTCTGCATGTATGGGGGCAGGAGGTATGTGGGAAATCTCTACCTTTCTTTAAATTTTGCTGTAAACCTTAAGCTGCTCTAAAGATAAAGTCTATTTACCAAAAAAAAAAAAAAAAAAAGGCTAAGGTACTCCAAGGAAGAGGTAATTCTGCCTCGACACTGGTTTTGAACTCAAACTACAATATCAGCTATTCCTTGAGACTCTAGTCTGTTAGCCTATCCTTCAGTCTCCATAATCATATGAGCCAGTTCCTTAAAAAGCTCTGTATATGTGTATGTATGCATGTGTGTGTGTGTGTGTGTGTGTGTATACATCCTATTGATTGTGTCTCTCTGGAGAACCCTAATATAAACATCATATAAAGTAGTATTGCACTGATGTAAACACATTCTATGTGTAAGTGCTTTTTTGTAAATGGTGGTTGTTCCATGGAGAGAAAGATGGTGTAACTCAAAGCTTGAGGAGATGTGAAGCTTTAGTGGATGTAGCAGTAAGCAGTCAGAGTTAGGGTTCTCCTGGTAAGAAGCATCCCAGCTCCCAATGAAGGACGTTTAGGATGAGTCTTAGATTTTGAATAGAACATGAGATAGACCTGATGGTCTCAAACTTGCAGCAGGTAGTTGAGAGCAGGGGTGCCATCTGCCCTGGAAATTCTGTTTCATTAATAAATCCTACCAGACTTAGAAGAAAATACCATCCTAGTGACTCTGAGGGCCAGAAGCTTTGATGAAAGCTATGGTGCTAGTCAGAACAGCCAGAAGCTCTGATTGGAAGTATAAGGATTCCAATGACTGAAAAAGACATCTTCTACAGAGCTTTCAGAATAAAACAAAGATTAACAATGACTGATAAGATTCAAGGACAGGTGAGAAATGTTGCCAATGTACTTAGATATGTATTTTTTTAACAGTACTTTACTCTGTGGGTCTATCTTCTTTGCTTTTTAATGTTTGTTATCTGTCCTAATAAAGAGATAACTTTTTTGTAAAAAAGAATTATAATTAAATTATACATTATAAAATAAATTAATCTTTCAACTAATCATACCTTTGTAAGATTTGCTCTTTTTAGACTGCAAAGCTCTAATGTAAGAATTGTCACTTACTTGGTGGCCAGTGCCCTAATCATATGCTAAGTACTAAGAGGAATTAAACAGTCTTTTGAGTGCCAAGCTTGCGAACTCAACCCCATAAAGAGAAAGAAATATTGGAGAATCAAAATAATATTAAAATTTCCATGTCTGAGCAACCTAAGTGTCCACCGACAGATGAATGGATAAAGAAGATGTGGTATGTGTGTGCGTGTACACACACACACACATGCACACACACACACACAATGGGATACTACTCAGCCGTAAAAAAGAATGAAATAATGCCATTTGCAGCAACATGGATGGACCTAGAGTTTATCATACTAAGTGAAATAAGTCAGACAAATATCAAAGAGAAAGACAAGTAACATAGGATATCACTTATCTGTGGAATCTAAAATGTGATACAATTTACACAACGGAAACAACTCACAGATATAGATAAACTTGTTACCAAAGGGGAAAGGGGAGGAGGATAAATTAGGAGTTTGGGATTAACAGATACAAACTACTATATACAAAATGGATAAACAACAAGGTCCTACTGTATAACACAGGGAACTGTATTCAGTATCTCATAATAACCTATAATAATAAAGAATATGAAAAAGAATATATATGTATGTTTAACCAAATCGCTTTGCTGTACACCAGAAACTAACACGGCTAAACTAACGATATTTTAATTTAAAAAATTTCCAGTGTCTGGGTGAACTTCAAATGCTGTCCAGGCCTCTATCACCAATAATTATAACAGAGTAGCACTCACAAGACACCATATCTAGAATTGTGAACTTTTTCAAATATGAAGACTCTACAATATTTCCAAAATTACTGGGATTCCCCTATAGAGTGCTAGCCCATATTTTTTGTATCTGATGCAAACATACATAACAAAAAGTTACGATGAATTTGTAGTTATTTCAAATGAATGTGCATATTTATGCGTATGACCGAGCTCCATGGTTAATTCAGCCTAGGTGGGTACAAGGATTCATAAGTCTCTTGTAGTAACTCTTCGGTGGCCTCAGGGGCCACTGATTTAGATAATGGGAAGCAAATTGTCTCAATAACCTATACACCTTTCGACTCTCAGCATCTTACTCAGAGCAAAAGCAAGGTCTTCCCTTTGAATTACAGATGGTGGATCCCACTGATCCACTCTCAACAGCTTCTAACTGGTCCACTGCCTCCACTCACCTCCATGCCCTCTCCCAGTTCAAATCCACCCTCCACATCATGGCCAGAGATAACTTTCTAAAAATCTAGATTTGATCCAGCTGTTTCCCCACTCAAACATATTCCTGGCCCCTCATCACCAAGAACAGTGGTTCTCAATGTTGAGCACACATTAGACTCAGTGGGAGGACCCCTTAGGACAGATAATGGGACTCCATCCCAGAGTTTCTGACTCAGTGAATCTGAGGCTAACGATTTGCATTTCTAAGAAGTCTTCAAGGGATGGTGATGGTGGTGGTCTGAGACCACATTTTGAGAACCACAGCCCTAGAGTGTAAAACGCAGACTTCTGAATATAACCAGAGTAGGTCCTGCATTGTCTGGACCCTGACATCTCTCAAATTTCATCTCCTGCCCTGTCTGCCCTTCATGCTTTACCCACTTGTCAAATTCCAACTCATCCTAAGATTAAGCATCACCTCTCTCTCCGAGTGCCCTCCAGGCAAAATTAATCAATTTATCTTGCGAGTTCCCACAGACTTAATATGTATCACTCTCTTACGGCAAGCATCCCATTCTCTTTGCAATCACTTGCTTACACACATCTGCTTCACCTGCTAGATTATGGGCCCCAGGAAGATGGGATCTGGTCGTACAGCTTAGTATTTCCAGCACCAAAAGATAGTGGGTGCTTAGTAAGTATTTATGTGGGTTTTAAATCAGTATAAATAGCAAACGCACAACTTTTACAACACACCGTCTCTAAGGCATTTGGAAACCCTGCACCCTGCTGGCTTGCATCAGTAGGATTAGACTGTTGCCAGTGAATCAGAGTTCAAGATGCTGCTTGCAGCAAAGAAAGTAATATGTTGTTAACACCCTGTAGCTATTTGTGATCCTGATTAAAAAGGACATATGTACATCACGCATGCAAGTAGAATGAAGAAACATCTGAAATCTTTGTTGGAATCTAGGACCAACTAGACTGACACCAAACCAAAAACTTGTGTTTGTCTCTGAAACGGTAAGGTTCAGTGAAAATCAAAGATGGTTCCACATTCCTTCCAGCAATGCGGCATCAGAGCAAAGGAAACTATATTTCAGTGATCTTTTCTGTGTATCTTTTACAAACACAGCTGAGAATTCCCAGATGACAGAATAATTGGAGTATGGCAATAAGAGATGGAGGAATTTTAACATTTTTTGAGATTCTCTATAGTCCACGAAGTAAAGAGAAAAAGGAGAGTCTATAAGGACATCTGATGTGGCTGCAAGTAAACAGTGAAATTTATGTGTACTGGGTCTGGGGACTATTTGTGAGCCAGTTGCCTCTGGAGACCCCCGTACAACTGAAAATCAGCATCTTCAAATGTAAACAATGTTACATACACAGAGTCTATCATTCTATTATTGGCTCCTATGTGAGCTATATTCTGGTTGATTACTCATTCATGATTAGAGTGTTTTTGTATTTTAGTTCCAAGGATACATATATCTGGTCTGTGACTGCTGTAATCTATCAGTTACCCCTTCCTTCCTTCCTTTCCTCCTTCCTTCTTTCCCCCGACTCTCTTGCCCTCATATATTCATACACACATACAAGTTTTATGTATACATGTATATACAGACATCCACACACATTCTCCTATTATTCAGTCATTTCTCCTGATTTTCATAAATTAATTCACGGAATGATACCTCCTCATGCTCTGATAATAGCGACCAAATTTTGTTCAACCTTTAACTCTCTGTTATCAGATCCTGCTCATGGGAACATACTCCGCTTTTAAAATGTTCTTCAGACATTTTGTTCATTTTTACTCAATAGGTAATTGAGTGTCACGGGTTCTGGTGACACCAAGTGAACCAAACAAATATGATTCCTGACATCACTGGGCTCACAGCTTTATGGGGGAGACTGCCAGTAAATAAGTAATCTCACACATAAATACACAGTCACCAAGTACAAGTTCCCTGAAGGAAATGTCTTCCCTGTGAGATGTTAAGAATGAATGATCTAATTTAAATGAAGGAAATACAGAAAATTACAGCATTGGCCCCCATTCTTCTCTCTTCCCTGTATCCAAGCTGTTTGTCATATGGTCGCCCCTCTGACAAAAGGGGAGGAGTGCACTTCCCACCTTTAACTCTGGCTTTCGCCTCAGAACTTGGTTTGACCAATAGAAGGAGGCAAAAGTGATGTTGTGCCACTCTTGAGTCTGTCTCCAGAGTCCACATGTGTTTGTATTTTCCCACTGGACTTCTGCCATTGCCATGAGAAGAACATGCCCAGGTCAGCCTGCTGGTCTTGGGGGAGGAGAGACACCCAGAGCTGTAGTCCATCTTGCTTTAAAGCAAAGCCTCCAGCCATCCCATAGGCACATGTGTGAGCCCAGCTTACATCAGATGATCCAGCGGACCTGTGGGTGCATGAACTACAATAATAAATGATCCTTTTTGAGCCACTGAGTTTTGACTTAGTTTGTGACACAGCTATTATTAGCAATAGCTAACAGATGCAGGGCATCAGAGAAGTTGTCTCTCAGAAGGTGAAGTTTACCCTGAGATCTAAACATTAAGCAGGTTTTAAACAGATGAAGAATGCAAGAGCGTCCTCGTGGAAGGAAGATTTTAGGTGAGAAAGAACTTGATCACTCCAATGATGGGGGGAAGCCCGTGGCTTAGAGGAGAGAATGAGCTGAAGCTAGAAAGAAGGCACTAGATCGTGCGTGGCTCTTCAGACAGTCTTTTTAGAGAAACTTAGATTAAATTTCAGAAAGTGAACTCAGAGGAGAGCTATTGGTAATAAGGAGCATTAAAATAAAAGGATTGTTATGGGAGAAAATACTTGCAAATGATGAGGCTGACAAGGGCTTATTTTCCAGAATATACAAACAGCTCATACAACACAATAACAAAAACCAAACAACCCAATGAAAAAGAATATATATGTGTATAACTGAATCAATATGCTGTGCACCAGAAACTAACACAACATTTAAAATCAACTATATTTCAATTAAAAAAAAAATCAAAGGATTGTTGTCTTCATTACTATTAATCTAGAACTGCACAGTCCACTAGGGTAGCCACTAGCCACATAGGGCTACTTAAGTTTAAATTAATGAAAATTCAGTCCTTCAGTTGCACTAGCTTTATTTCAAATGCCCAGTAGCCCATGTGGCTAGTGGCTACCATATCAGCTGTACAATATAGAGCACTTCCACATGATGGGAAGTTCTATTGTACAGTGTCTAAGTGTCTTATTACTGTGTAACAAACTACCATAAACTTAGTGGCTTAAAAAAGTACACGTTTATTATCTCAGTTTCCAAAGGTCAGGAATCCAGGTACAGCCGAGCTGGGTCCTCTGGGTAGGGTCTTACCAGGCTGAAATCAACCTGTGGGCTGGGGTCTCCTCTGTGGCTCAGGATCTTCTTCCAAGCTCCCTAGTTGTTGGCAGAATTCATTTCATTGCATCCATATAGCTAAGGGACTGCTTGCAGCTCCTAGTGGCCACCTTAAGGTCCCTACCATGTGTCCCCCTCCTCTCACAACATGGCAGTTTGTTTCTTATCCAGGGAGCTGGAGAATCTTGGGGGCCATCTTACAATCCTGTCTACCACAGAACTGATCGAGAAAGCGGGAAAAGGTTAAATAAGTTAATAATAGAGAAGGCAAGTGGCGGGAGAATTTGGAATGATTCTCACCAGCTTGGAGCACAGGTGTAATTGCTATTTACATAATCTCTGCATTTGCTGAGGTCTGTATCAGCCCTCTTGTAATTAAAGGCTGGCTGTAGCCAGGATCCAGGTTTACCCACAGTAGTTTCACCCTCAAAGTAGCTGGAACCACTTCTCTGTCTGCAGCCGTGGAGAAGAAGAAACAAGCCCGACAAGAGCGAACACCAACAGATGTTACCTTAAGGGCTGATGTCCCTCTATTCTAGTTCCTCGCTGTCACTAACCTTTGAGAGTTTCTGATCTTCCGCTGGTCTTGATCTCCAAAACCCAACTGCTCCTTCTCAGGTGAGCTGGTTTACTGGCTTGACACACCCCAGCCTCAGCCTGAACTCCCTGGCTTCCAGACCCTTGGCCCTTCCAACTGCAAACATTCTTGGGCACAAGCCCTGCCTGGCTGCTGCCCATCCCCCAGGTGACTTGGGTTTCGGGGAAGGAGAGGACTTTAAATATTGATTTGCAGGGAGAAGTGAGCAGGCAGAAAAAAGCATTTACACCATTTGTTTTTTTTTTTTTTAACTGAAGTATAGTTCATTTACAATATTATATTAGTTTCAAGTGTACAGCACAGTGATTCAGTATTTTTACAGATCACACGCCATTAAAAGTTATTACTAGATAATGGCTATAATTCCCCAACAATATATCTTTGTTGCTCATCTATTTTATTCAGAGTAGTTTGTATCTCTTAATCCCATACCCCTTACTTGCCTCTGCCCCCTTCCCTCTCCTCTCAGGTAACCACTAGTTTGTTTTCTATATCTCTGAGTCTGTTTCTGTTTTGCATACACATTCATTTGTATTATTTTTTAGTTTCCACATATAAGTGATATCACACAGTATTTGATTGGTTGCCCTGAATGTAAACTTCAGCTACAAAATATAAGGACTATGTGAGGCTAATTATTCATTTTAAACAGGTGCTAATTAAAAATTATGTAAGGAAGATATTTATCATTTTAATAAAATTATAGCTACATAATTTAAATTTCATGAACTATTTTTTCAATGTAGCACTTCGTTATTTTAAGAAATTCTATTTCAAAACTATATCTGATTTTGAAATGGCCTCTAGAATACCACTTAAAAAAATTTTTTTTTTGTAACAGGTGAAGAATAAGTGTTTGCCTTCTAACTCCAATCAGTATTTCAATGGAATGGAGATATTTTAGTGCCTTCAGTGGGCATTTCTCTTCTTGCCATCAGCACAATAGAACAAAAATGTACCCATATTAGCATTAATAATAAAACCAAGTCCATTATGCAGACTTTCTTGTCAGTTAAATTTGTTGCAGGCTTAGTTTTGGATTCAATTTCATACATTGGGAAGTACTTTTGCCAATGTCAAATAAATTCTTGTTTTATCATTTTAATTTTGGAGGTTTTTTTTGTGTGTGTGTCTTCATTTTACTCTCCCGTGTCTAAATTACCTTTTAAGAGGTTGGCAAATGGTTCTTCCCCACTGATACAGGAAGGATTTGATTTGGCAAACTTAGATATTTTCCCTGGGATGTGAATAGAGTTAATTTTAACAGAGCTGTTTCATTTTAACAGCCTCAACTTGCACAGTGTATGTCCTGCCAAACAGCTTTGTGTATGATCATCGACTGATGTCAGCACAGTTCTAGAAATAGTATTTGATAGTTAACAGCTGCCACAGAGCCAGAAGGGGAACACGAGACATTGTGTTTCAGGAGGGTTTACGAAACCGGTGGCTATTGTTTTTATTTATTTATTTATTTGATTTCTTGACAACCGGAGGGTTTAAAATACACAGCATTGGCTTTTAAAAAGGACTGATATTCCTAAGTAGGTCGAGTGGATCCTAGGACCTTGACACTATCTACCGTATAAATATTATGCTCTGAAATAATATTTGATTCATTTAATGTAGGTTTTACTCATTTTGCAATGATACATGTGGTCCACAGGTAGGAAACAAAAGTTTTTCTTCGGGGTGAGAGTTGGCCAACCTTTTCTTTAAAGAGCCAGATAGTAAATATTCTAGGCTTTCTGGGTCATGCACCCACTCAGTTCTGCTGTTGCAGGGCTAAAGCAGCCACAGACAGTATGTAAACAAATAGGAGTAGCTGTGTTCCAATAAAACTTTATTTACAAAGCAAGCAGTGGGGCTGGATTTGGCCACAGGCAATAGTGTTTTCACCTTTGCTTAACAGTGACTGGGAATACGCCACACATTTCCACGCAGCATTCCATAAAGGTTAAAGGTACACACACTCTCGTCTAGGCTTATGAATCACATGCCATATGCACTCCCTGTGGAATCACATGCAGTTCTTTTATGGCCACAGAGGGGTACTTAATTACACATGTAGATGTGCACTACAACCACTCTAATAATGATCTGAGCATAACGTGAGCAATAGATATGCTTTTATGAACTGAGAGGATAAAGATCATGATCTCTGGTGTACAATGAACCTGATTTTCCCTCCCTTTCTTATTTTATTTAAGTTAATATCACCCTTAAAGTTTGAATTATCCTGCAAGAATGCAGGTTCATTAACTCCAATTCAGCTTGTGCATCATCTTAATGGGACATATTTTGTAATGATGTGAATCACAAAACAGTTCTGTGCTCCAAATGACCTGAATGTTTCATTGAAGTCATTACAAGCAGTGCACACTAGTAAGAAAAAGGATTTTATTATTTAAAGATAACTTACAGAGGGAAAAAAACCTGAGGAAGCAAATTTAAAGCATGGTCTATAAAAAAGAAATCAAAGAATATGCTGGTTGAGAAATGTTCTCTCGAAAGCCTTTATACGCCCTCCTTGTGCTTACTCTCAACCATGAACTGACTACCATGAACATTACCAATTTCACTGTTTACAAAAATGGGAGGGGGTTTGGAATGTAACAGTGCCTTACACATTATATTTTTCTGTATTCTTGTATCACATTTGTTCTAGAAATGCCATTTTAGCCTTTGGCATCTCAAAGGCAAAGTGATGGTCTCAAGCCCAAGATGTCAACTTGAATAGGATCCCATGCGTTAGCAACTTCCTCAAAAGTGATCACTTTTCCAAACATGCCTCTTGCTCTAGGCTACATTTTCTTTCAACAATTAGTTTTGGAAAACTTTCCCTCTCTTAATGTCTCCACGATCTCTTTGTGATTCTTTCTTGTTTCTCCTATTTGTTACTTTCTAGAGATGGGAAAGCCATCTATTTGTCTGATGGGATTCAGGATGGTTTTAACACTATTGCTCTTCTTTTTAGCTCAGTCTGTTACTCGCCTTCAATATACATGTCATATAATGCAATAGTGTTGCACTGCGCCAAACACTATAATGCTGTCTTTTTCTTTAAGGGGTTATTCTTATAGGAATTTAAGTTGAATAAGTAAATCATTACACTCTAAGTTATTCCTATCTATGTACATAATGTATAAAAACTATGCCTATTATTATGTTATTCATTTCCTAATTGGATTAGGGCCATCTGTAGCTCTCTCTGGCTCTAAGTTATCTGAAGGATGCTGTGTTGTCAGCAACCATTTTTCAATTTAGTCTCCCACTGTCATGAGTAAACATCACTGATCTCAGCACTGATTGCTAAAATATCTCAATCCTAACTTCATCATACTCTTCAAATGGCCTGGAAGTGTTTTTTATACACACTCTTCTCTCCCAAACCTTCCGTTTTATCCTCTGGAATTCTTATTAAATGCTAAGCAAGTTTCCTATTCCATCACTTCACAAATACTCCCTCCACTTCCTAGTTATAACTGAAACCTGCTCTCCCTGGAGGACAAGCATGTTCTTTACAGGACTCTCAGGCAGTTGTTCATTCTCAGAGGATTACATGTGACAGGGCAGGGAGCAGGGGGCAGGGTGATGACGAGAAGGGCTTAGTATTCCCTTAACTTCTTTTTTTTTTATTGAAGTATAGTCAGTTTACAATGTTGTGTTAATTTCTGGTGTATTGCATAGTGATTCAGTTATACATATATATATTCCTTTTCATATTCTTTTTCATTATAGGCTATTATAAGATATTGAATATAGTTCCCTGTGCTATACAGTAGGACCTTGTTGTTTATCTATTTCATATATAGTAGTTAGTATCTGCAAATCCCAAACTCCCAGTTTATCCCTCCACCCTCTCCTTTTCCCTGGTAACCATAAGTTTGTTTTCTATGTCTGTGAGTCTGTTTCTGTTTCGTAAATAAGTTCATTTGTGTCATTTTTTTAGATTCCACATATAAGTGATACTATATGGTAGTTACTTTTCTTTCTGACTTACTTCATTTAATATTGCAATCTCCAGGTCAAGCCATGTTGCTGCAAATGGCATTGTTTTATTCTTTTTATGGCTGAGTAGTATTCCATTGTGTGTGTGTGTGTGTGTGTGTGTGTGTGTGTGTGTGTGTGTGTGTGTGTCTCACATCTTCTCTATCCAATCATCTGTCAATAGATCTTTAGGTTGCTTCCATGTCTTGGCTATTGTAAATAGTGCTGTTATGAACACTGGGGTTCATGTATCTTTTCAAATTAGAGTTTCCCCCAGATATATGCCCAGGTGTGGTCCTTAAATTCTCATTGTGGCAGCCAAGTCATCCCTTCTCACATGGGCTTTGCTTCCTCTTTGAACCTCACGCCATCCAGTTGTGTAGCATTTCACCACTCCTCATGTCCGTCATCTACTAGGACAGAGGCTAGCATGGTGGAGGCACTTCAAAAATAGGGGAGGAGTTCCTGAAATAATCAATATAATTTCTCTTCATTCCCCATATTCATCAAGGACAAATCAGGCTCCCTCTCCATTACAGGTACCAGAATCATTTTAGGGGTTCTTGATTTCCAAGTGGGTAACCTATCTAAAATCCTTACCTCAATTTTCCTCACACTCAATTCCAATGATTTTTTTTACCTCCACAATCATGATTGTACTATTCTTTATCATCACCTACTACCACCTACTAACTTAAACAATTTAACATTCTTGAAGTGTGTTCCGATCAATCCCTGATTGTCCTTTGCTCCCTATCAAACCATCTACCTAGTGTTTCTCTGCATTTAGATATCTGCAAACAAGTTTATGGCCACTTAGAACACACGGATATCCAATTGTAGGTAAATGCTTTTTTAAAAGATTAATAAAAACTTTTAGAGTGACTAATGAGGTGTTTTACTCCAGTGCTCCTTCTGAGAAAAATTAGAAAAGCTGAGGAAAATATTAAAACACACACACACACACATTAGAAACTCTAAAGATATCATAGAAATATCAAAGCAGAGTTAATTTGTAGGATCAAGATCTGAATAAGAGAAAACCCAAGAGAGGTAAGCCTGGTGTTTGGAGTGGAGTGTGGCTGAGAAAATGAAAAGGTAAGCAGATATGTTAGTGATCCCACAGATTCAGGAACTATGAACACCCAAGCATTATATCTATATAGACATATACTTGATAGTAAAGCTGCTAAAATACAAAGAGATAATCTTAAACGCATCCAGAAGAAAAATTATATATGAGTTTCAAAGAAGCAATACTATAGGGCTTACAGATGATTTCTCAACAAAAGCAATGAATCCAGAAGACAATGGAATGATATTCTCCAAGGGCTGAAAGAAGATAGCTGCCAACCTAGAATTCAATGCCTAGCAAATACAGTCTTCAAAAATGAGGCTACTATAAGAACATTTTCAGGCAAACAAAAACTGAGTTTTTCTTTTATAGCAGCAAACTTTCTCTAATGCAAATATGAAAGAGAAAATTTTAGAAAGAAGAAATATGATCCTAGATGGTATTTGGAAAAAAAAGAACAAATGATAAGTATGTAAATAAATTTAAATATTTACTGTATGAAGCAATAATTACAATGTCTTGTGGGGCTTGAGATATATATATGTGAATAGACAACACCTACCCCCCCAAAGAACCCCAAAAATGTATAGATAACAAGTGAAGAGAGCTGGAAAATGTAATAATAAAAATGGAATTAATGAAAAAGAAGACAAGGAAGAGAGAAAAGGAAACATAGACCATGTAGAATAAATAGAAAACAAATAGTAAGATGGTAGATTTAAATCCAAATACATTGGTAATTACATTAAATTAATGTAACAATGTAAATTAATAAAAACATAAACTGACTAAATTTTCCAATTAATAGACAAAAAAATTTTGAGACTAGATTAAAACAACACACTGCTCAAACTAGTCACATCTTAAGGATAAAGATAAGGATACAGAAAAGATGAAAGTAAAAGGATAGAAAAATATATACCATATGAACACAATGAGAAGAAAATTGATATAGTTATACTTCTATCAGTCAAAGGAGACTTTAAAGCAAGAAGTACTACTGGAGATAATGAGGGATATTTAGTTATATGTCTCTGTAAGAAAAAATTAAAAGGAGAAATAGATAAACCCATTAACATAATGAAAAATTTTAATATACTCCACTTAGTAACTGAGAGAGCAACAGACAGAAAAATCAGTAAGGCTATAAATTATTTGAATAGCATGAGTTAAGAAACTTAACATACACAGAGCACTTTACCCAGCAAGCAACTGTAGAATACACATTCTTGTCAAATATATATGGAGAAGTTATCAAAATTGTTCATAAGTTGGGCCATAAATTTAAAATAGTTAAAATCATACACAGCATTTCAGGCTGCAATTGAATTAATTAGAAGTTCATCATTTTTTTTAAAAAACCCTAGAAATCCCTAAAATATTTGAAAATTAAAGAGCATAGTTCTTAATTAGCATAGGTTAAAAATAAAGCATAACACAAAAGAGAAAATATTTTGACGTGAACAATAATGAAAACACAACATGTCAAGATTTGTAAAATACAGTTAAAGCAGTGTTAAGAGAATATTTTTATTGTTAAATGCATCAGTTTGAAAAAATAAAAAGGCTAAAAATCAACTAGCTAAGCAACCCTCTAAAGAAGTTAGGGAAAAAACAGCATAATAAACCCAAAGAAAGGGAAAGGAGATAAATACCGTAAGAGGAGAAATTAATGAAATAGAAACAACATAGAATCAACCGAGGTTAGAGCTGGTTCCTTGAAAAGTTCAACAAATTTGATAATGCCCTAGAAATAGTGGATCAAGATGATTCCAACAGTAGTTTTACCAACCACATAGTCCACCAGAATTTTCTCAGAGGATCCATTGCTCTGACACTTGGTGCTGTCAGTTTTTTTTTTCTTCTATTTGAGACATTTTGGAGGGTGTATAATAGTATCTCATTATGGTTTGAATTTTAGTTTCCCTAATGGCTTATGTGGTTGAGCTCACTTTTATATATTTATTTATTATTTGTAAATCATAGTTATTATTTACGTTCTGTTGCAACATTTAGACATTGGGTATATTTAAAACATACTCAATATTAGTTTTTTTCTTATGTTTTCAACAGTTTTTTAAAAAATCAAGTGTAAAATTGAGAAATCTTTAAACACTTTGTGTTGAAATCATTTGGACTTGCATTTGTGTTCCTGGGAAAATCTAATATCTGGTCCTCTGCCTTAAGAATTGTGGTGTTGGTTTCTGAAATGATTAGTGAGAAAAATCAGCTAGACAAACCAGTCGGTAATATAAAAACATCTTCACTAACACTGTTAGTGTCGTAAAGAAATAATTTCTTTTTTTTTAACATTTTTTTATTGAGTAATAGTCATTTTACAATGTTGTGTCAAATTCCAGTGTAGAACACAATTTTTCAGTTATACATGAACATACATACATTCACTGTCACATTTTTTTTCGCTGTGAGCTACCACAAGATCTTGTATATATTTCCCTGTGCTATACAGTATAATCTTGTTTATCTATTCTACATTTTGAAATCTCAGTCTGTCCCTTCCCACCCCCCGCCCACAAGTTTGTGTTCTATGTCTATGAGTCTGTTTCTGTTTTGTATTTTGTTTTGTTTTGTTTTTTTAGATTCCACATATGAGTGATCTCATATGGTATTTTTCTTTCTCTTTCTGGCTTACTTCACTTAGAATAACATTCTCCAGGAACATCTATGTTGCTGAAAATGGCGTTATGTTGTCAGGTTTTGTGGCTGAATAGTATTCCATTGTATAAATATACCACATCTTCTTTATCCAGTCATCTATTGGTGGACATTTAGGCTGTTTCCATGTCTTGGCTATTGTAAATAGTGCTGCTATGGACATTGGGGTGCAGGTGTCATTCTGTAGTAGGGTTCCTTCTGGATATATGCCCAGGAGTGGGATTCCTGGGTCCTACGGTAAGTCTATTCCTAGTCTTTTGAGGAATCTCCATACTGTTTTCCACAGTGACTGCACCAAATTGCATTCCCACCAGCAGTGTAGGAGGGTTCCCTTTTCTCCACAGCCTCTCCAGCATTTGTCATTTGTGGACTTTTGAATGATGGCCATTCTGACTGGTGTGAGGTGATACCTCATTGTAGTTCTGATTTGCATTTCTCTGATAATTAGTGATATTGAGCATTTTTTATGTGCCTAGTGATCATTTGTATGTCTTCCTTGGAGAATTGCTTGTTTAGGTCTTTTGCCCATTTTTGGATTGGGTTGTTTGTTTTTTACTTATTAAGTCATATGAGCTGCTTATATATTCTGGACATCAAGCCTTTGTCAGTTTCATTTGTAAAAATTTTCTCCCATTCTGTAGGTTGTCGTTTTGTTTTACTTATGGTTTTGTTTGCTGTGGTAAAGAAATAATTTCATCCCATCTCTCACTGAAAAATGTTATGGGCACTCCCTGCCCACCCCCACCCCCACCACCAACCCAGTGGCCAAGATGCATTAGTGTGAAAAAGCAAACTCTCTATTCACTGCCCACTTTTGTGTCGCCTGACAAAAAGAAGCTTAGACTCTGTGAACTCAAGGGAAACATATTCACAATCTTCACTGTTTCCTTCAGCACTTTGGCTGCTGGGTTCTCCTCTTCTTTTGAGGCAGAAATTGACATGCCGGAGATATATTTGGGGAGTGCTCTTGAGATGAACACCTGCAGAGGAAGAGAAGGATGGAAGACTGGGAAGAGGAGAAGCTGGGAGGCAGTGTGGCCCCCACTAGGTCTCAGTCGACCCCACAGGGTGCTTGGGAACTTGGATGGCCCTTCAGAGTTGTTCTGACTTGGGGCCTTGGGGTGGGGCCTCTATCCCATAGTGACCATCCGTGGTTGTGGGCTGCCCTGGAAGAGGAGCATGACTTTGGGTGAGACAGCTCTCTTCAGCCTCGGCAATTCCATCTGGACAATGCAGCCGGCAGCCACTGCCAACAGTGAATCAAATTTAGGAGGCACATTGTGGACCATCCTCCACACTCTGTGATACAAGCCATCCTGGGGATGGCCTTTAGGAGCTGCGTCTTCTGCCTGAGAAACCCAGCTCTTTCTTTGCTGCGCTTGAGGTGGTGATCTATGAATACTGAGCCCCACTGACATCGTGACTATGGTGTGCCTTATATGCCCAAATATGAGGCAATTGTATATATAGACAATACTCTATGAGAAAATATAAAACAGAAGCCTTTTTTGCCATTTGAATGTAATATAAACTTTCAGGAATGCAGATGGACTAGCCAAATGTCTACTTATAATATTTACTTTAATTATGTATATTTAAAATCTCATGTTATAAACTCTCATGTGACAATTTTATTCAAAGTCCTTTTATGCTTTACCGTATGTGTCATCATTGGAGTCACTTTCTGAGTTTTCTAGAGTTTTTCAGGACACATCACCTATGTTTCCTTCTAAATTGTTTCAGATACAGTACTTTTGGACTCTCTGTATGATAATATCCTTGGAAACTGTAGTCTAAGTCAAAAGTAGCCATTTAGTATTTGTGAACTCCACAATGTGATCACTTCACTGCTTCTTAAAATGTCTGTCTTTTCTTTTTTCTTGAGGTACAATTGACATATAACACTGTGTGAGTTTAAGGTGTACATATGTTGATTTGGCATATTTATGTATTGCAATATGATTACCACTGCAGTGACAAGCTAACACTTCTATTATGTCACATAATTATCATTTCTTTTTTAGGGTGAGAAAATTAAATCCAGTCCCTTAGCAACTTTGAAATTTATAGTATAGCACTACTGTTGACTGTAATCACTCCACTGTGCATCGATCTCCAGGACTTACTTATCTCCTAGTTGCAAATCTGTCCCCTTAATCAACGGCGCTCCTTTTTCCCAACCCCAGTCCCTGGGAACCACCACTGCAAGTTCTATTTTTATGAGTTTGGCTCTTTAAGATTCCATATATAAGTGATATCATACAGTATTTACCTTTCTCTGTCTGACTTATCTCACTTCTTAAAAGAGTTTTTGAAAGATTCATTTTCCACAATTTCCAACACATGTAACTGAGAGATCATTTTACTATCAATAATTACTAAATCTGGGTTAAACTTTTTTCTTTTTAAGTGATGCCGTAACTTACCACTTTAAGAATAAAAAAACAATGTCTTCTCCCCCTGGTGTCACTACTCCAAACAAAGCAACTCAGAGGGCCCTCTGTAATACGAGTGACTTTGTAAAGATTCTAACTCCAAGCAAGAGCTTCTTTTCTGAGAGAATATATTGTGGGGAAAGAGGCCTTGCGTTATAGCTGGGTGTGTGCAGCACCCTCAAACTAAATGAAAAAATTTGCCTCTAGATAATGGTTTCCAGAGATAAACAGATTAAGAGCTGCCTTAACTTCCCAACTCCATTCTTAAATGTATCTTCATCACATCTTCCCTCTCATGTCAGATGAAATTTACTGAAGGTAGGAAAAAGAAGAACAAATGGGTCAAAGTTGCACATACTTGTAGCGAAGACCATCACGTTATTGCAACGAAGCTGGGAATGTGGTAAAACAAAATACAGCAAATGACAAATTGCTGAGGAAAAGAAAAAAAAAAAAGAGTGAGCTAGTGGCAACATTCCTTTATCAGAGAAATGAGTGGATGTGCACCATGTCAGAGGCCCTCTGCGTGGGAGAGGCCAGGTGACCCTGGCTGGGCTCAAAGCCCACGATGGAGCCTGAATCCCTTCCCACAGCTCCCATCCACTGAAGCCCCTCTTGCAGAGGTCTGCCTGCCCCCAGCCCCTTCCCCAGTTGCAGAGTCCAGTATTTATGTGACACTTCTCGTCAGCTGGCCTCCCTGCCTGCAAAGGAGAAGGATCTCTGGAAACATGCTCCTCCCTTGAGTTCACCACCTCCCTTCTACACAGCTTTCCTCTTCTCTCTCTGAACTCTCCCTTTCAATCTTTGCCAAGGAAATCTCTCATGACTTACCAGTAAATGATCTTGTTCCCGCCTTCTGCTTAAACTACATACTCCAGCTAAGCCAACCCACTTATCCCGTAGCTTTATTTGTTGCCTGTAAACTGAAAACCTCCAGCCAGATTGTTTGAGCTTAAACCCCAAGTTAACTATGTTCTAGCTGCAGAATCTCGGGAATGGGTGTAACAAAAGGACTGCTGTCATAGGACTGTTTGATGATTAAATGAGATCATACACCCAACATGCTTAGTACAGTATCTGGCACATGGGATATAACACATGAAATGTTCACTGCCCCTCTTAGCATCCCTATTTCCAGCCTGTATCTGCATTCTGAGTTATCCTGCATGTGATCATTTAGATGTTCCATAAACACTGCAAATGCAACAGGTTCCATTTAAAACTCACCATCCACCCCATACATTCCACTGCCTTTGCTGCTGAGCAGGACCCTGTGGGGTCCTTCCCAGCACGAATCTTTCCATGTTCCCTGTTTCTTGTTCGTAAAAAAAAAAAAAAAAAAAAAAAAAAAAAGGCTTCATTCAGACTCCTTGACCTCCCCTGAGTTTCAAAGGGCAGATTCAAATAGTTGCTAATCAGGGAAGGGAGGGGATGCAGAGACAAGAAACAATAGTGCAGCCTTGGGGCAGGGTCCTGGTTACCAAGGCTGTTGCCCCCAGGATCATATCCCTGCCCCTCTCTTGAATAGAAACCAGTTACTCTTATCTAAGTCTCAGGAGGCAAAGAAAAGAAATAAGGACTGGTTAGAACCTGCAAAGCCCAAGATGGCAGAGGATCTGACTTCCAGTGGCCTCCTTCCACATCACTGTAACGCATTAGCATGCTGAGTCACACGCCCACCAGCGCGGGACAGTTGACAATTGCTATGACAACAACCGGAAAAGCTCACTGTACAAGGATGGAAAAGAAAGGCAAGAGGCTTCGGCAGACCCCAGCAGAAGCCTCGCATACAAGTCCACGTGGCCCGAGCTGTGGCTGGAGCTACCTCCACGGCCATCTTGGCTGACGGCTCCCCGCTCGAGCACCTTTTCCCCCCTCGAGTGTCTTTTTTCCCTTTTCCTCTTCTGAGCAATAAAGCAGCTGTTTACCTTATCCCTCTGCCTCTGATGCTTGAATCCTTTTGCAGCTCGCGGCAAGGACCCACACTTTGGTGGGCTTCCTAATTTAGGGGCCCCTCGATCTGCTAACACTGCTACCCCCCACACACACACCCCTAAATACGTTGTTCCTTTGGTAACATACTCTAGTATCAGATAGCATCCTTGAGATGGAGAGCTAGTTTTCAATATTCAATTTTGCTAGGTTATTTTATTTTGTTTAATGCCACCACTATCCATACACACGTTCGAGCCAGAAACCTTAGCGTGATTCTTGACTCCTCTCTCTCCTTCCATCCAACATCCTCCCCGGTCTCAAAATTGAGAATTAAAGTAGCAAAAGAGCCCCTCCAGAGTGTGTGCAACTGCTGAATGGGTGAATGGATGCCACGTGTTTGTCTGGCTTTCAAAACTGTCTGCTGCCAACGCACTATTTCAAGAAAGTGCGTGGCAGAATTAAAGCCTGATAAAATAATATTTAATACGTTGTGTCTGTATGTGGTCATTTTTCAAGGTGCTTAAACACACTATCTTATTTGATCTGCACAGCAACCATGTGAGTTGGGGGCAGGGAAGATATTACTTTTCCCTTTTTAAAGAGGAGGAAATTGAGCCCCAGAGGTGCCTCAAAGACCTGCTAGAGGTGCGTGACCTGGGATTCGTGAGCAGGGGAGCAGCTCTGTGACTCGTGGGCCTGTGCTCTTTACTCAGCTCCACCATCTCATCTCACTGCGATTAGGGCATCAGTGCTCAGATTCAAACCACCACCTCCAACCAAGGGCACTTGCTGTCTGTATTCGTCAGGATCCTCCAGAGACACAGAACCAACAGGAGATACACATACACATTAACACACAAACAGACATCTGGGAAATGGGTATGATAAAAGGGCAGGTCATATATTTTATCTGTCTCCTCCCCCCCATATATATATATGTCTTCATATCTATCTAGAGAGAGAGAAAGATTGATTTTAAGAAACAGGTTCATGTGATTATAGATGCTTGGTGAGTCCAAAACCTGCAGGGCAGGCTGGCAGTCTGGGGGCCCAGGGAATAGTTGATGCTGCAGCTCAAGTCAGAAGACAGTGTGCTGGCAGAATTCCTTCTTGCTCAGGGGAGATCAGTCTTTGTTCTATTAAGACCTTCAACGAATTGGATGAGGTCCCCCCCCATAATGGAGGATAATCTGCTTTACTCAAAGTCCACCGATCTTTGAAAAGCATAAATCAGACCTTGTCACATCCCTACTAAAGATCCTCCAGCGCCCTTTCAGCCCTCTAAGAATGAAATCCAGGAGGAGGTGGAACCTGAGCCAGGCTCTGAAGGGATGATGTAGAGGGTCTACAATTCTAAGAGAGGAGAATTCGCTTCTAGTCAAAACTCTACCACTTACCAGTTCTGAGAGGGGCATAAGCCACTTATCTCTTTTTGGGGGGAGGGGGTAATTAGGTTTATTTCTTTCTTTATTTTAAGGGGGGTACTGGGAATTGAACCCAGGACCTTGTGCACGTTAAGCATGCGCTCTACTACTTGAGCTATACCCTCCCCCCACTTATCTTTTTTTTTTTTTAACACTTTTATCGTGGTGTGATTCCTGTACAGTAAACTACATGTATTTCAGGTAAACAATTTGATGAATTTTGATAGTCCACCTCCTTCAGGGAGCTCTCCTTACCCACGGGATTCTTTCTTATTTCTGAAGAGTTCCAAATATTATTTTCTATTCTACTCATTTGACAATAACACCTTGATACCACAAATACATTGAGTTGTCATCTATCTAGAAGGATGTGCTTTGCTCCACTGTGCTGTTTACAAGCCTCTCCTGATGCAGGAATAATGCTGTATATTACTGGTTCCTTCCCAGACCTCACACCATTCCTTTCCTGCAGCTTGTGCCTGGTAATTACTGGCTGAGGCTTGGCTATCCTTGTGGGATGCAGTAGCCAAAGAGCCAGCTCCACCTACAAAGACTGATATGCCCCATATCTGGGGGAAACTAGTTCAAAAAGACACATGCATCCCAATGTTCACAGAAGTGCTATTTATAATAGCCAAGATACAGAAACAACCTAAATGTCCATTGACAGATAACTGGATAAAGAAGTTGTGGTGCCTATAGACAATGGAGTACTACTCAGCCATAAAAATAAAATAATGCCATTTGCAGTAACACGGATGGACCCAGAGATTATCATACTAAATATCATACTAAGTGAAGTAAGCCAGAAAGAGAAAGAAAAATACTATATGATATCACTTACATGTGGAATCTTAAAAAATGACACAAATAAACTTATTTAATAAACAGAAACAGACTCACAGACATAGAAAACAAACTTACACTGGGGGGAAGAGGAGGGTGGAGGGATAAATTGGGAGTTCGAGATTTGCAGATACTATTATGTATATAAAACAAAAGATAAATAAAAGATCCTACTGTACAGCACAGGGAAGTATATTCAATACCTTGTAAGAGCCTATAATGAAAAAGAATATGAAAAGGAATATATATATAAAATATATATATATCTCTGAATCACTATGCCATACAGCCAGAAATTAACACATCACAACATTGTAAAGAGACTATATTTCAATTAAAAAAGACTGAAAAAAAATTAAAAATTAAAAGTTAAAATTGAAAAGAAAAAAAGAATAAAACCCAAACTCCTATTGTGCCTGCAACGTTCTCCTTCATCCCAGCCCCTGGGCTACATTCCAAACTCTGCTCACCTAGATTAGAAACCTTCTCAGCAATGCATCCCCACACACCCCGCTAACCCCACCGAAACCTCTCCCCATTCCTGCCTCTTCCCTCTCAGGAATCCCTGCACAGGAAATGAAGATAATTCAGGGAGGGATTAACTAAGGCGCTGCGTACAAAGGCCTGGGTGGGGTGTCAGAAAACTACAGAGACAATACAATGCTTGAGGGCTGCTATCACCTGAAGGAGGGGCACTTACAGGGTCTTGGAGGAGAGAGTGGAGAGGTGTCCCAGGACACCACCAGCCAGCCAGGAACCACCCCACAAGTTCCTGAACTCACTTACCCTCCTCCATCCAAGTCTCCTCCTGCGGCTCCTCATTGGCTGAACCTAACTGGCAGCCATAGAGCACCTTGGAGCTCACCAGTGTTGCCCCTGCAAGTCAGGCTCCTTTTCAAGATAAGGGGGCAAAGTGTGGAAAGCAGATGTCAAGGAGCAAATGGAAGGAATCTGGCTCAAGTACCTTCAACAGGTCCAGCTATCTCTCGAGGGGGCGGGGTATACAAACAGCCTTCTACCTGGATCACCTGTCTCCTCCCTGCCCTCCTCGAACACTCTCCCCTACTCTGACGTCCCTTTGCTGGGCTAAGTGTGTCCCTGATGTGTGCCAATAACACTGCGAACCTCCCCTTATCACACTGTACAGTAATGATATTAATTACCTGTTTCCCCCACCCTGTGCGGCTTGTTCATCATTATTCACCCAGCAAGTTACCTCTGTGTCCAGCACACAGGCACTCAGTTTTTATCTGTTGAATTGAATTAACTTGAATTATTTTATATTCCTTAAAAAATTTTTTTTATTGAAATACAGTTGCTTTACAATGTTGTGTTAATTTCAGGTGTACAGCAAAGTGATTCAGTTATAGACTTTTTTCAGATTCTTCTCCATTATAGGTTATTACAAGATATTGAATATAGTTAGTTCCCTGTGCTATACAGTAGGTCCTTGTTGTTTATCTATTTTATATCTAGTAGTTTGTATCTACTAATCCCAAACTCCTAATTTATCCCTCCCCCCATTTTATATTCTTAATCTCCATTTTAGCCATAGTTACAACACTCATTGACATCCATACTCTTACCATATTTGAGCAAAGAATGGGCTAAAGTATCGGTTTATACATATTCAAGCCACAGAGATACTGTAGTCAACGTTATTGTCAGCATTTGAAACAACCAATTCGTTATTTTTATCTATACACTTTTCTACCACGTACACAGAGGATAAGACACTTGCCCTTTGTAGGCCACTGTTTTTTTGTTTGTTTGTTTTAAATCTGGGATAAAAGTGGGTGTGGCCAGACAATTCCCGTGGTGACTTCCAACTCTAAATTTTTGACTGAAAGGCTGCAGAATCTCCTTAAACCCGGCACCCGTGTCTTACTCATCACTGTGTTCCCGGCACTCAGCCGAGGGTTTGGCACGCAGTGGGGACAGCCTGGCTATAGGTCATCTATGTTTAAACTCAGCTCTGTCACATTCTGTCTGAACCCAGGCAATTATCTTGGCCCTTGGGGCCTCAGTCTCCTCTTTTGAAAAGTGGGGATAATCATGGGATAATGCTGGCAAAGAGCTGAGCCCAGAAGCCAACTCGTGGTAAACTGTCATGGAATGCGGATGACTGCACCAGCCAATGAATCTGGGATTCTAGACAAATTGCCAGGATTAAATGGCAAACTGTGCACTATTTCTTCAGTCTCATGTTCTCTAAAATACTGAGCGATTCACATAAACTGTTTCTACTCTCTAGTTTGTAAGTAGATGTAAATTAGCTCCTGGCATTCGTGCTAAAACACCAAATATTACTAAAATGTATGTTCAGTAATTACATAGACATTGCTAATACATTCACAATAGAGGTTAGATGCTACATTTGTTTATCTTATTTTTAATGTATAAATAGACACCTAAACTGATTATTATACATTTAAATGAACAATGGCCTAAACATTTGCTCATAGTTTTGTGGGCAAGAATTTTCTGTTTCTAATAAAAAGATCTACTTGATTATCATATTGTTACCTAATTATTCCAGAACAAAATAGAGTCTGAACTTTCATCGAGCTAAATCAGAGCTCAGGAGTTACATTATCTTTCAAACCAAGTTCCTGATTATCTCATTAAATAAGAGAAGGTGTAACAACAAATGTAATGATCAAATGTGACTTTTTCTGCCTATTTTTCCCCTTAGCTGTTTATGCTGTCGGGTTTGCCCATCTGGTTTTCATTTGAGAACAGAAGTCACTAATCCCACAAACCAGCCACTGATTTCTAATCCTAGAAAAGACTGGTATTACCTAGCAGCACAATATGTTTTTCTTTCCTCCTGTGGAAATAAATGTGCAGCTTCATAGTGGATTAAAAAAGACAATTGAGAAATTTCCTATTGTAAACATGTATGGTATCTTAATTTCCCAGTATAATAGCGGACAGACTAACATAATTAATCATATTTTAAATGCAAATTGTTGACAACGGTTCATCTGGTTGGAATTATTTAAGCCACATCAACTCTAAAGAAAGTCCTGCTTTCTAATTCCTAATTTCTTTTTATAAAAATAATTCCATAGTCGTTCCCATACCCAGCAACCACTTCAAAATTTCACGTGATATTTAAAGCACCATCGTGGCAGCCCCCATAGAGACATCTAGGCAAATATAAGCGATTTATATGCAGATTTCAACCTATTTACTGAGCTTAATAGCGAGAGACAAAATATTATATGCAAAATGCGTTCATTTAAATTTTTGATCAGATCTTTCTGCTGCTTGATGGAATGAGAAAGTTATATTGGTATAGGAGCAAATGCATTTCAGAATAGAAGTCTCAAACCATGTGTATCTGCAATGAAAGACCTGGACAGTAGGGCTAGATCATCCATCAGTTTCACTCATCTTCTTGATTGACAAGTGTCACGGCAATGCGAATCAATCCAGAGATTTCCACAGTAAGCACTGAAGTGGCTGAGATTATGACAGCTCGCGAGCCTGCAACGCTGTGGGACCCACAGGGATCTGCAGGATGCTAGCACAGGTGGTATACCAGATAATTTTAGAAAGTACACAGACACACACACACACACATTGTTTAAAGTTACAGTTACGTTTGTACATAAATGAGTTTTAGAAAAAACATAACTAGCATATTGAAGCTATGATTTCATAGATGTTATTACTTAGGAAAAGGCTCAGTAGTTAAGAAAAAAGAGGTAAGGTGATTAAAGAAAAATGTTAAGAAAATAATAGTGCAAGTGGCATATGGAAACGACAAAAATAGTAATAGTCACATATAAGAATGACTAAAATTTAGAAAACACGGACCTAGTCCAACCCCTAATTTTGTAGGTGAGGAACATGAGGCCCTGAGTAGTTTTAAAGGCTTCCCCTAGATCCTATGGCCTGTCAGAGGCATTTTAGATTCTATAACTTACCATCCCACACGCTATGTGGTGCATCTAAGATTGACTATCTTGCCTTGACATTTGTTTCAGCCTCATGAAGCACATACTTTTTTTTCCTCCCTGGAAGAATGGATCCATGAGAAATTCAGATACTCTCAAGCTATTTATGTATTTGCTGTTGTTTCTTTTCATGGAACAATAGGTAGTACAGTTGTCATCTGACCAGAATAAAAAGGTGTTAATGAAAGCTGATTGCACTTTCAGCCTCATGTCTTTTTAATTCAATAAATTTGACATGTAATACTGTATCAGTTTAAGGTGCTCAGCCTGTTACTTTGATGTATATATATTGCAATATAATTGCTGTTGTAGTGATATTTATCACATTGTGTAATTATAGTACAATATTATTGTCTATATTCATCATACCGTGCATCAGATCTCTATAGTTTATCTACCACTCGTTAGCAGTTGGTACCCTTGAACATTGTGACTCTTACTCTGCCCCACCCACCATCCCCTGTAATCACCATTATAGTCTCTGTTTTTCACAGGTCTAACTTTTTTAGATTCCACATGTAACTGATATCATTTAGTACCTTTCTTCCTCTGACTTATCTCACTTAGCACGTTCAGCTGCATTTAAACAGAGTAATATTGATGAGATCTGTGTTGCTAATTAGGAGTGTAGACGTGGAGTATAAGCATGATTTAAGTTTCTAACCCTCTACATATGTTGTTAAGATAACTTGTGAGCTGTCTTACTAAATTCAGCTATGCTTCAGCTCTCACTTTTACCCAACACACTGAGGTCTTTGGACATTTTTGCTTTGTATGTGAAGGATATTCTAAGATATATACTCTATAGGCAGCTGAAAACGGTGGGAGGGAAAGTCCACATAATCTCACTGTGCTCCAGCGATGGGTTGGAGCCGTCTTCTACCAGACCGTGAGCTTCTGGCCCCCACCTCCCACCGGTGTTCAGAATTGTCACGTTGGTAGCTTGAAATTGATCACCATGGGAGTGTTTACACCATAGAAGTTGGCAAAAGCTACAAATTGGGGTTTCTTCCTTGAGACAGTTGATGGTCAAGCATCTACAAGCAAACCAGTTTTTTGAAGGTGGCTGGAGGGAAGGCCCTTTTAAAATGGTGCTTGGGTACTTTAGGGAATGATAGGCAAATTAACTTTCATTCTCTCCAGGGAGTAACTGAGAGGCGCACCACTGATGCTCTATGTAGCAGATAAATGGAGGCTCGCAGAGAGCTTTTGACTATATTTTCTTTGCTTTCAGGAAACTATAGTATAGTTTGAGCCCTGAGGGAAAGAAAAACTGGTCCAAAAAATCAGAAATGGGCTTTCTTGTTTTTCTGCTGACAAGAAAGACACTGCCTAAGGCTCCTTGGAAAGTAAAGATGACAGGTAATGTTTTCTTCAGAAAGACCAATTTCTAGATAAAAATCCTCCTGAATGGGCTAGCTGTGTGCCATCCCACAGAACTTTGTGCTGTGATAAAAATGTTCTGTATCCACGCTGTCCTGTAAGGTAGCCACTACATGCAGCTGATTTCACGCTTGAAATGTGGCTGGTCTGCATTGAGATGTGTCGTGAAGGTAAAATACACACTGGATTTCCAAGACTTCGAATGGAAAAAAGAATGCAAAATATCACATGAAACCTTTCATATTGATTATAAGTTTAAATGATAATCTTTTGGATTTATCATTAAATATTATATATATTATTAAAATTAATTTCACCTGCTTCTTTTGTGGGTGAGGTAATAACATTTATTTATTCTAATGGAGGTACTGGGGATTGAACCCAGGACCTCCTACTTACTAAGCATGTGCCCTACCACTGAGCTATACTCTCCCCTACCACTTACTGTTCTGAATGTGGCTACTAGAAAAAATTTAAAATCCATATGGGGCCCATGTTTATTTTTATTGGGCACCACCGAACCAGATCATGAGGCTCTGAGTCAGATGCTACAGGAGGGCGAAGGTTACAGAGAGTCACAAAGGAGGCGCAGGTGTAAGCACGGCTCAATTCCGCACACTTGGTGAGACAGGGTTTGTGATGCAATTTCCTCCCCGCCAAAGAGTGTTAGATTGTCGGGGAAATGCATGAGGAATTGTCAGTATGTGGCCTAGGTGGAGAGGGTGACACACCTAAATATATGAAACCATGAGCAGGTAAATCTGAGTCTCAAGGATAACCTATATTTCCCTTAAACCTTCTTCCTTTGGCTGATAGGATTAGGACACTGTTTGAGAAGGTTCTATGGAATTCTGTGAGAAACTAGGGACACATTTTTGGTCCTGCTTCCAATACATGTGTCCTATTTCTAGCCCCAACTGGAGAAAGAACATTGTTGTGCTCGAGAATTTATGTCAGACCATCATCTACCTTGAAATTCAGAACCTCTCTTTCAAATGGGGAACCAAAGGCATAGACTAAAGGTGTAAGCATGCTCAGTAAATCAGAAAGAGGGTTGAGGCCATACAGAACTCAGATTTCATTATTTTAACTTCAGGTCATCCCTCTCTCAGGAAGGTTTAAGAAACACCACACAGTCAAATACATGTCAAAGACGGATTTTTTTGGTCCATTTTTCAGAAGTCGGCTTGGTTTCCAAATCTGTCATCAAAAGCATGTCATCAAGGGCAAATGCTGCAGCCAGCAGAAAAACAGCTTAAGATTTCCCATAAAGGAAGGATGGGGAAGAGAAATGTATTTTTGTCCTGCTGTCTAGAAATCCAAACTTTCAAGCCTTCAACCATAGAGAAAACCCACTTTAATGAGACAAAATCATGTTCTAATTAGGAAACTCTGATCCAGTAGAAGTTAAACAACTCCCCACCTGCAAAACCATAAAGAAGCGAAGAAGGAGGGACAACAGCAACTCCTGAGCGGTGGCAGGGCTGGGACACAAATCCTTACTGTCTCTCCACGCGCCTTCTGGGACTTTAACATGCACCGCAGAGTGGGAGCTGTAAAAATAGACGCTATGTTTCGAAAGAAGTGAAAGACTTATTGCATAATGGTGGCAAACTCTGTCTGCTAGAACAGAGCGGCTGTGCGTGCAAACAGAAAGCTGAAAAAATAGCTCCCACTCTAGACACATGTATTTTTGAAATAGTAGGCCTCGAGAAAAATGTATGGCTCCATTAGTATAGTAAAAGCCTCCTTCCCTGATATTGGGGAACTGGAGTGACCTTAGCTAGTCCACACATCTGGGCAATAGATCTGGCTAATTCATGTTGACCCCTCCCCAGCTGTAAGTCTCAGGTTATTTCTCTCCTCTTTCCTTCCTTTTCTCTTTGTAAGACTTGTACATAAATAGAAAGGAAATGATTTGTAAACGTAAAGTATCGATTTTGGCTGAAGTCTCCAAAGGCAGAGATCGACAGCTTCCTTCGTTTTCATCGTGGGGAGCGAGAGGAGTGGGGAAGACGCAGACACAGCTGCAGGTTGAAGAGGCATCACCTCCAGCCGCTCCTTGGCTCTCTGTCCTCCCCTTTTCCATCCCCACTGAGGTTTCATGCTGACTCCGAAGATCTCTGTCTTGATAACCACTCATCTGCTGAGTCACCAACCCATACAACAAATATTTATTAAGCAACTAATACGTGCAAGACCTTGATTAGGTGCTCAGAGACAGGGCTGGCGGGAGGCAGAGAGAGCTGCAAAGACAATTAAGATACAGTAACTTTCTTAAAGGAATTCAAAATGCAGGGAGATACCTATGAAGACTGTAATAAAATACCAAGTGTATCAAGCACTGTGATTATGTGGCAAAAAACCTGACAATGCCCTAGGATAGGGTTTGTCTCAGAGCGCCCGGAGGTCCTAAGGTACAAGTCTAAATACCCAATGAATTGAAAGGCCTTTTGTGGACAAGTAATCATAAAGAGAGAGAGGAGAGAGGTCAGCATGGCCATCAGGCACATCCCTGAGTCTTAAAGGGCGAGGCCAGAGTGGACAAAATCCTTCCATCAATAACAAGTCCATGGGGGTATCTACTGCCCACTGTTACATTGTGTCCTTGCTGGTGGAACAACTTCGCTTCCCTCTGGAGTTTTTGCTGGAGCCCCGATGGACAGGGCGCTGACCCACTCTTCTAAGCAGCTGTACAGTCCAGCCAGAAGCTGGACCAAAGAAGACAGGACAGAGTGCACCTGCCGTTAAGATCATCAAGGCCACCTGGTGGCCTCAGGAGATAGAAGTGCCTTTGAAAGGCTTCTCTTTGGGAGGTGTCAGCAATTCTGCCCTCATAGTGACAGGTGGCTTCACAGGCAGTAGAACAGGAAGGGAGGAAATCAAAGAGCCCGGAGGGCAAGGCTGACTGCAGTTGAGCAAAACTCAGGCACCCCATGGAGCCATGTGCCAGGCTCTGGACTAGACCTTAGGGATAGGGGTGCAAGGACCAGCCAGTCAGACACTGGTGCCTGCCACAAATGGCGGATGGTCCGCTTACTCACACTTGCATGTATGATTATTTCATCGGGTAAGTGCTCTGAAGGAAAAGCACAGACCTGGGAAAGCATAAAGAGCCTGGGGTCAAGGACGTCTGAGGGGTTATAAAATGCTTCCTTGAGGCTAGAAGTAGTTGGGGAAAGAAGGTTGAATGGAGGAGTTGCTACAACTGCAGGCAGGGGCAGGATCAGAAAAAAGCTGTTGTGACGGTTGTGAAGGTTACTATACCAAGACCACATACCCTGGAAAAACAGGTTACCAAATCCATCAGAAGGGACTGCGGGAACCCTTAGGAAATCAACTTGCAAGATCTCAGAAGGCTTCTTAGAGAAGGTAGTGTTTTAGCTGGGCTTTGAAATATGAGTAGGGTTTTGACAGGTAGAGAGTGGAGGCAAACAGTATTCCAGAAAAAGGAAGAAACAATAAAAGCAGACAGTAAACATGAGGAGATGAACAGTTACATATCTATATGTCATGTATATAGTTTATCAATCTATCTATCTATCTGGATGTATATATCAGATATATGGATACAGATATAAATATACATCCTCAAACCATGAGGTAGGTTATTTCTATTTTGCAGACAGGAAAGGCAAGCTCTAAAAGATGAAACTGAAAGCTTGGAAAGATTTGGCCAAGGTCACCAGGGTATTTATTAGGTGATAAGAGCCCAAATTTAAACCTCAGTCTAAATCTACACCATGTTCCCTTCCTAATAGCTCATGGCACATTGTAAGTCCTCAATAAGTGGCTGTCGTTACAGATATAAACGCAGAACAGCAAAAGTGATCATGCGATGTGCCCAAGGGCAGCTGGATGAAGAGGGAGGTAACGGGAGACAGGATGGAACAGCAGGAGGAGCCACGTATTGAAGGGCTTTGAAAGCCTGTTAATGTAGCCCATGTGCAGTGGGTATAAAACGATCAAACAGCAAAGTCTCAGTCAAATCCGTTACCCAGGATCCTGCAAGGCAGAACCTGCTGTTTCTGTGCCTCATGGGGTTTGTCCAGAGTCAAGAACAATAAAAAGTTGGAGCAGATTATAGAGATAGATTAATGGGAGTTGATGAATCCTCTGTAGTTGAGGCAGAAAGCCTGAATCTTCAGGACTGCGGTCTGAGAAACTGCAGACAAAATAGAACAAATCTCACGTGGACAGATGTAGGTTTCCAAAAGTGAACTGCAGACAATGAATGATGTGAGGCAAAGAGCAATGGCCGTGTAAACGAAGGATGCTGGCTGAGGAGGGGTGATAGTTAACACCTGTGTGGATCGTGTTAGGAATATACTTTGTCTCAGCAGATGCTTGGTTAACACACTGTTTAGTAATTTTGTTTCAAGATCAGTCATATTATTTCCTAAGAAATTTTGCAAAAATTCCTTTTGATCGTCACTCAGATTTTATGAACTCTTTCAGATTTTTTTAAGAAGGGAAATCTAATCAAGCAGTATGGTCTCTGTGCTCTGGTCCTGGTTCAAATGCTGTAGAGAATTTGCTTCCTAAGTGGGAAAGTTGGGGTAGGGGAAGGGCAGGGGGCATTCCTGCTTGGGTAAGACAGACAAACACCTTTTGCCTTAAGGAATTTGATATTTATTTTGTAGGAGATAGAGTCATCAAAAGAATGTGAGGTGGAGCTGTGACATAGTCAGCTCTGTATTCTAGGAGGAGAATTCCAATAGCAAAGTGAAGGATGGGATGGTCAGGCCTTTCATGTGCCTTTTTTTTTCTCATGTACCTTGTTTTACCAAAACTTAACTGCTCTTCTTTAATCAGTACAAAGGTGACGTTTATTATCATGAGTCTCTTAACATCTTATTCCTATTAGCTAATAAAAGTTAATGTAACTGAACTTCAGTTGAATTGAATAGTTCCTAGAAATATACCGACAAGCCTTCTAAAAGGGTATTTCAAGTTCTAGGAGAGGGGAAGGCAGAGCAAACTTTTCGGGGAAGAGAAATATCTGGTGCTAAAACTACCATTAAGCGAATCACCCTCTGCCCCTGCCACCCAAGTTCCTTCCACTGCTGCAGATCACCTGGAAGTATTTGTTCCAGTGTGGGATAACACACTCATTTGAGTATCTACATTTAAAAATAACAGAAATAGATTTTTCCTAGAATTTTTTTTCCTGCAGCAAGTTTCTGGAGAACGCAGCTTTGGCTAAATTTAAATCAAGTTGTTATGACTGTGTGCTTGATGGGGGCTCTCAGCGCTTCCCCGTTTCACAGTTTTCTGCATGTCTCTGGGACTGTGGTTTACTCAGAATTGACATGTACTTTGGGCAAGAATCTAAGAGCGATCTCAGTGGAGGCTGAAAAACAGATTTCACTTTCAGGACTTCTCCCTGTTTAAATGGTTTGAATGAGTATCGGCACGCTTATTCCTTACTCTCTGAAGCCTGCTGACCACCTGCCACATTGTTCCTTTCTTTCTTTGGATATGCATTCATTCAGTCAGTCATTTGTTCATTCAGTTGTTCATTTAGCAAATATTCGTTGAGGTGTACTGTGTCCTGGGAACCGCACGGGGGACAGAGACAGGAAAGGTCCAGTACTCGCCATTGAGGACTGCGTGGTCTGCAGTGGGGGATGAGGTGATGGATGCTCCATAGGTTCAGACAGGCTGTGCCTCACAGAGATCGCTGTGTCGGGGAGCAATTCTCAGAGGACCTGGTGCTTGAGCTGGGTCTTCCAGACAAGCAGATGCTCATAACATCAGGAAAAAGAGGGAATTCTAGGCAGAGGCAAAGAGGTGCATTTCCTTTTGTCCCTTTCAAACTCTAATTCCCACATCAATTATCTTTACCTTTTAAAATATTGATCATCCAAAGTGGATAAAGATGGAGAGGAAGACACAAGAAAGTAGCAACAGAAAAATATTTTTTAAAATACTCTTATCCAATGTCACAAGAATACTTCATTCTGTGTGTGCATAAAGAATTAAGTATGTGGCTGTATCGTCTTTCTGTATCCTGAAATTCCAAGACTCACTGTGAGTTTTCATTTCTCAAGCCAGAAATTGAGCACTTTGTGCTCAGTAGACTACCCACCTCTACCAGCACTTTCGTTTTTCTCTCTTGTGTGAACGCCTCGAGGCATCACTCAAGGCATTGGTAATGTGCAGTCTCGAAGGGTCATTGACAGTGAGAACCTAATGAAAACCACAAGAGGGCTGGGAAGGCGACACATAAGTCAAGGGCATTACATATCTAGGGCATAATTCAACAAAATATACCCAACTCTCTAGAGCCATAAGAGAGAGTGGCTGGGTTTGGGGGAAGTGCGGAGAGGTGTAACAGGAAGGTAGACGTCGTTTTTATAAAACTAATGAGGCATCACTGCTAGTGAGCCCCACAACTGATGAGAACCCTGTATCGGAGGCTCTTAGAACTGATGGTAAACCTGAGTAGCATTTTAGGGAGGGACCAGGCATCAATTTGCACACTGGAGGCAATTTTGCTATTTTAAAATATTTTTGAAATATGGTCCTTGTGAGGTTTGTTTTTCTTTAAAGAAACACCAGCTAATGTACATGGATAATTATTTTTAAATCCTTAAAAAAACACTGGGGATGCTTTTCCCCATCAGTCTATACTAAAAGATTCATTGCCCATGTTGATTTTTCTTCCCCCAAAGACGTCTCAATTTTCCATCAGCCTTTCAGCCTCTCTCTTCCCATATACTCTTCTCCTTGCTTTCTCTGCTAGCTCTAGCCTCTGGCAGTCTGGCAGTCCATTTTACAAACACGTATGTTTTTAAAGAAATTCAGTGATGATATCTGGTTTGAGATATTTTATTACTCATTTGTTCTTTGAGGTTGTGCTGAGATGTTCAGGGATAAACAGGTAACATTAGGTATCTCTGTATATGGATAGACTTGAGGCTGCCCATGGTGATGAATTAACACGGCCAAAGGTTCTTCTAGAACTAGGGAGAAAAGCAGGGGAATGAGGGCATCTTCTTAGCATCCACACAGAATCATCCACCATCCACAGCAGAAGCGCCAACATACAAAGTTTGTCTTCAGCACATTCTCACCTCCCTATCTGGCACCACTCCGTCTCTCTGGGTTGGGCATCCTTGTTTCCCAACCATAAACATCTTTTCCAGGGAGTTAATTTTGTTTCCTTACATGTCAGGTTGGAAAGCATTCTTGATAGGGTCATAGTAAAACAAAGAAACAAACCATAGTAACAATAAAAACAAAACAAAGCAACCACTGCCAAAAATAAAAGTCTCCTAAAGTGTGTTTACAACGTGATTCATTTATTCCCTCAACAAACGGTGGCCGGGTGCCTACATGTACCAGACACAGTGCTAATGAATGGAGGTGAAACCATGAACGTTCCGAATGCAGCAGGTTACATGCTAAGATAGATGTACGCATGAGATGCTTGACAGCTCAAAAAAAAAAAAAATCAAGCATCGTGGGCCAGTCTTTGCATGCATGCTCTCATTTCCTGCTCACAATGATCTTAAGGGGGAGATACTTCCATTACCCCCACTACGCAGATGAGGAAATGAAGGTTAGGAAGGAAACATCATTTACCCAAGGTCGCACAGTTAGTACAGGGTAGAACCTGGACTTGAGTGACTCCAAACTCCAGCATCAAGTTTCAGCCTGGCTGCTTTGCAGAAGAAAGCACATCAGACTCAGTTTAGTCAAGGAAGGGATTAAGAGCATCCCAGGCAGAGGGAACAACACGTTCTAGGGCTCAGAAGCAAGAGTCGTGGCATGTTCAAAGAAACCCATCTACATCATTTCAGCTGAGGGTGATCTAATTAAAAGAGTAGAGGGCCCAGGGCGAAACTGCGGAATCTCAGTATTTTAGGGGAAAGGAGGGTAAGCCTGGGAAGGAATTGGAGAAGGAGCAAACCATAGGAAAGGAAGGCCACTGAAGCCAAAGAACAAGAAATCTTCTAGCAGGAAAGAGAGATTTCAGCAGAATGAAGGATGAAAGCCCCGGAGAGTGAAGGATGGGATTTCAGGCACGTGAATCCTTAAATACATAAATGAAAATACACTGCATAGGTGGCCCCCTATTTCCTCCCATGTTGCCCACGGATAAGGACTGATGATGGGTGGACCGATGGACAGAATCACAAAATGTTAGAGACGAACAAGGAGATCATTCAATTTAATCATCTAGTTTTCCACAAGGAGATGGGGACTCAACTCCACAGTGGTTTTTTCCTGACATCGCATAGCTAATTAGGGATAGAGCCGTGATTAGAATTCAGATCATCTGACTATCTCAAAAGGAAAGTTTTCAGACATGTATTCAATGCAAAAGACGTGAGCAGACAATCCGCAAATGGCCAACAAATGAAAAAATGTGTTCAGCATCATTTGTAATCAAAGAATCCCACATAGTACAGGGAAGCAGGCAAACTTGTGTGTTGCTGGTAGAAACCTAGATTGTAATAATCTTTCTTGGAAGATAATTTAGCAATATGGAAGGGGCCATATAGTGTAGTGATTAAGAATATCGGCCTTGAAGGCAAACAGACTTGGACCCAAATGCTGGGTCTGCCAACCACTTCCATCATATAGGCACAAACCTCAGTTTCCTCTGAAAAAAATGTGGATCTTAATAGTACTTACCACATGAATTTGTTGTGAGGATTAAATGACAGTATGTTTATATAGCATTAAGCACAGTCCCCAGCATATACAGAGTCCAACAGACAGTATATTCGTGATCTTCATATATAAGGATTTCTACAAGCATGTTCCTTGGACTGGCGATCTCCCACCTAGGCATTTATCTTACAAAAATGATCAGAACTGGGCACAAAGATTTATGTACATGGATACTCATCACAACATTATTTATAATAGTGAAAAATTGGAAACAGAAACATCCACCAATAGAGAGGTAAATTAATGATGGTTCATCTGGGTTGATGGGATACCACGTGGCCATTAAATACCAGGCTACAGAGGAACACTTCATCATCAGAGAAAACATCCATACAAAGTGACAAAAGCAGGCTGCACAACAATATATAAGCACAATGCCAATTTTCTAACAAACCACGTGCACATCTATGTATTCTGCACATATAGAAAATACTGGATGGCAGTTTGGTGAAAAAGGAAGGACTCCTCACATCAATCCATGCTGGTCATACAAGTGCACGCCTGCGTGAGACCCCTGTCCCCCAAACTAAGGAAAACCCAACCTTAGTGGATTGTGTTATAAACTCTGTAACAAGACTAAGATAAAAGAATGGAAATAAATTCTTTTCTTCTGATACTATCAAAACGACATAAATATTTGAGTTTAACGAGCCATTCTCAAGCTTCCAGATTTGAAAAGACTTGGAAGGAAATTATATTTTACAGTTGTGAACTTATCTCAGCATGCTGGGATTTCCACATTTAACTTCTATTAATGCTTCTCATTGCCAGCATGAAAACATATACCTTAGACAATCTTCCTCAGTGGTATTTCTTACAGAGAGCTGATTAGACTAAATAAAATAAAGTAATAAACTAAACAGACAAACCCTCTCTGGAAAAACACTGGAAAAGAACATTAGCATTGGTTTGTTTATTACTTTCTTCTATCGATAAATCCTAGGAACCCTACAGAGGAATTATAGGACAAATGAGAAAAACAAAGAACCCAAATGAATGAGTGATCATTTTTTCCTACACAGATGATTCCAAATAGTTCACCTTAATAGACTTGGGAAAGACTGTAGTATGCGTTCTTAGCCGTAAACCACTTATCTACTCCTTCTAGCTGTACATTATTTGTGTAAAGTTTGGAATATAGACACCAAACAGGTTCTACAAATATAGAGAGCCCAGCGTTATTGGTTTCGTGTTTCAATTTACAACAGGATTAAGTTATAACTGTGCTCCTAATAATGTGCTCTTGGGCAAGTCCCTTAGTTTCCATCAGATCCTCAGTATCTTCATCTGTAAGTGGCTATAGGACTGAACGGAATGATTTCTAGGATTCCTTCTAGCTCTAAAATTATACAGCAAACTATGGTGCAAAAACATGAATTAAATTTAAAAGTTGAATTTTCCTGGGGAAGAAGTTAGTCTTAGAAAGAATCCCTGTTGGATTTGTCCAAGTTATAAAACACATATGTTAATATTTTCAATATTAAAGAGACAAATTTATGAGTATTATACTAGTTCAAATTCTGATTAACAGAAAAGCATAGATTAGTACAATCAAGATGAAATATTTCATATGATAAATATGGTAAGAAATGATTCAAACTTCCTGTTATAGTTTGTGGGCAAGCAATCTCTGCAAATGCATTTACACTTTGGTTGTGATAATAGTAATAGTCTGTTCTGGAAAGACGCTTTCTTGCTTCAGTGTACGCTTGTGTACGAGGTCTCATTTGAATAAGACAACAACTTCCTGAGCATAGGTTCAGTGGAGATAATATTCACCTCTTTACAAAGATCAGAGGCTAGATGACTTTCTGCAAATAATGTCATTATTGGAGTAATAGATTTGGGGCTGGAAACTAGATCTCAGACTCCAAAATCCATCCTCTCTCTGCTACATCACATTGCTTCCCAGTGCCATCTAGCTCATTTCAGTGTGAGTTTTTAAGATGCCTTTGAAGGTGGCTTTTGTGCCCACTGGTTATGTTTGTTTTTATAATTAATATTTGACTTACTGAAGTTATACATTTAAAAACTTTAAATAAATTTTAAAATTTTCAGTCTTTTAGATCAGGGGTTGGCAGAGCATAAGAGGTGGGCCAAATTTGGCTGGCTGCCTGTTTTTTGTAAATAAAGTTTTATTGGAACACAGCCACACCTATTCATTTACATACTGCCTAGGGCCGCTTTGGGGTGACAATGGCAGAAGTTAGTCCCCAGCAGAGACCACAGTGCTCACACAGCCTAAGATATTTACCACCGGCCCTTAACGGAAGGTTTGCCAATCCGCTTGGGTTCGATTCACAGATCTTACTACTCTTTATTCAAACCAGCAAATCTTGACACTCACTTTTAAGGAGGCTTTTATAAATTCAGTTAAAGCACCATTAAACATTTTTAACATGTATACATGTATATGTTTTATGTATTAGATTTCCTTTTTTTTTTTTTTACACTTAAAGCCTTTATATGTATATTTATTGAAGTATAGTCAGTTTACAATGTTGTGTCAATTTCTGGTTACAGCATAATGCTTCAGTCATACATGAACATACATATATTCGTTTTCTTATTCTTTGTCACTACAAGTTACTACAAGATATTGAATATAGTTCCCTGTGCTGTACAGTATGAACTTGTTGTTTATTTTATATATATAAGTTAATATCTGCAAACCTCGAACTCCCGATTTATCCCTTCCCAAACCTTTCCCCTCTGGTAACCATAAGTTTGTTTTTTATGTCTGTGAGTCTGTTTCTGTTTTGTAAATAAGTTCATTTGTCTTTTTTTTTTTTTTAAGATTCCATATATAAGTGTATGAAATGGTATTTTTCATTCTCTTTCTGGCTAGATTTCCTTTTAATGCAACTCAGGGGTCTCTCTTAACAAACAAAAAACTTTCCAAGTGTTTGTATTATTCTCGTAAATCTAATAAACCATGCTGAATCTTATAAATATAATCATATATTGATATTATTTTATATAATTTATAACTATTACTATAATCCTATAACTATTAAGTTCCCTGAAATGATCCAATATTTTGTATTAATGTAGAAAGGTTTTAGTTTAGAAATCAGAAGCCTAAATCAATTATAATTTTTATTTAAGATAACAAGACTGACCTATTTAACCAGGAGGCTAAATTCTCTTAAACAAAAATGAACAGATTCCTTCTTGAAGTAACACAAATATTAAAGCGTGTATCCTCTTAAGTGTTTCTAGGCTTAATTCTAAACCATCTCAGAGTTAAAACATAGCTACTCATTAAAGATACAATTACATCATCCCAAGTAGTTCTGGGGGCTCCCTTGTCAAAGATGAATATGGCAGAATGATCAGTAATAGCAGTGGGGACACTGACTGGGCTTTTCTTGGCAACAGTGATGGGACCTGCTGAGCTCCATTTATAAGCCATGACAAGGACACCATAAATTGCAGTAGGGGTGGTCACATAGTCTCCATCAGCTTGCTAGGAATGCCATAACAAAATACCGCGAACTGGGTGGTGAACAACAAAAATTAATTGTCTCACAGTTTTGGAGGCTAGAAGTCCAAAGTCAAGGTGTCAGCAGACAGCAGTTTCCTTCTGAGCGCTGCAAGGGAAGGACCTCTTCTAGGACTCTCCTCCAGCTTCTGCTGGTTGCTGGAAATCCTTGTCATTCTGGGGCTTGTGGAAGCATCACCTTGCTCCCCATCTTCTTCAGCTTCATATGATGTTCGTTCTCCGTGTGTGTGTGTGTCTCTCTGTGTTCAAAATTCCCCCTTTTCATAAGAACTGCAGTCGGTGTCCACTCTAATGACGTCATCTGAAGTCAGTGACATCTGCAACAACCCTCTTTCCAAATAAGGTCACATTCTGAGGTGCTGAGGGTTAGGACTTCAGCATATGAATTTTGTGAGGAATACAATTCAACCCATAACACATTCCATGTCCGTGAGCTTGATAGCAGAGACTGGAAAGCTTAAAACTATCTTCCCTGAACTCTTTTGATGTTGGGATAGAAGACACAATGTAGGTTCAGTACCCAGGTAAAATTTGGAAGGCAAAAATGAGGCAGAGGTTTTGCTTCCACTATTTCTTCTGGCAAGCATGGTCACAGAGGCATTTTGTTTTTCTACGAGAGTTTTCACAGCGGTTTGGAGCTGGGTCTAGTGGGAGATTCTTGACCATGGTAGCTCCCTGAATATGGCAGCCTTCCAGACCATGGCCGTAATAGGTGACTCTGAAGGAAGCAGTCTACACTGTATTTAGGTGACTGATCCACTTACCAAATAAGCCGTAGGGCAGTGAGCTTTCAGTGGGAGTGAGGGCAAGAGAAAGTTCTCAAGCTGATCCAATGCAAGCGTCCTGCAACCTAGTTCTCTTGATCCAGAATATCTAATGGTGTGCAAATCACCTATGACAAGTAAGAGTGCTCTGTGGAGCCTTGATCAGCCCCAGTCAGAGGGTCATAGCATAGGATTTTAATATTTTGAAACTAAAGCCACATCCCCTTTGCAAAGAACTATTCCCCTTTTAGGAAACAGATCTCAGTTTGCTGACTGCTTGACAACGGAAAAACAAGTGATCTGGTGCCCTGTCTTCCCCTCATGAACTGGGTGCTTCATGAACCCACTCATCCACAACGCTGGCGTCAAGTGGAAGGAGCATATGGGATACCGAGCCTGTGCAGGTTCTGATAGTCCAAGGTGCAGGAGTGGTTAATCCATACCTAAACCCTCATGGGAACTTCCTTATAAAAAGATTTTTTTTTTAAGATGAAAACAGAAAAAGTTGAATCTGGCTTATGGATGGTTCTGCCTCATATTCAAGCCTCATGGACAATGAATTGCTCCAGCATTACAGACTCACTCAGAGGTGGGGAGCAGCAATTTTCCCAGTGGTGAGAACTTCCAATGATTTATCTGATTGTTCAGTTTGCATGGAAAGAGAGATGATCAAAAGCATGGGTTTACTTAGGGACTTGGAAAAAGAAACAGCCGATTGGTGACATGGTGATCATGTGTATAGGCCTCCTGGAATAAACCCAAAGTGTGATGCTCACCAAAGGACAGCACTGCATTGGGGGGGATCCAAATAATAAGACAGAAGAGATGCTTCGTTCAGTGCATGTGAGTCAGCTGCTTTCCTCAACGACCCCAGAATGTCCAGAAAGCAGTTGTGGCAGCAGGGATGGGGGTTATACCCCGGCTCAGTCCCATGGGCTTCCCCATAACAAGGCAGATCAGGACACCTTCCACTGCCAAGCGCCATCTTACTACTGGCAAACAGACACCGAGCCTGGAGGCACATCATACTGCCTGGAAGCAGGTTTCATATAATTGACCTTTTCCATCATGGAGCGGGCAACAACTCGTCCTCAGCGGACTATGTAGATTTGGATTCGCCTCCTCTGCCCGCCATGCTTCTGCCAGCAATACCATTTAGGGACCCACTAAATGCATTATTCATTCTTACAGTATTCCACACAACACTGTTTCTGACCAAGATACTAAAATGTCACAGCCAGAAAGAAAGCAGGTGGCTGACCGCCACAGGACTCACTGATGGAACTCTGTGCCCATCACTCAGAAGGCTGCCATGCGGAGAGAGGAATGGCCCATGGGAGACAGCTGAGCCACACGTGGTACACGTTCTAGACCAGATGCTCTCATGTGGTGTCGAGTCTCCCATAGGCAAGTCTCACAGTTCTGGAAATCAAGGCATGGGAATAAAAAAGGCATCTCTTGTTATGAAACCTGATGATGTGGAAAAGTTTTCATTTGCATCTCTGTGGCTTTGATGTATTATGGAATTGGAGGTTTGTGGACTCCTCCATCAGGGAACATATGGTTTCACTGGACTGGAAGTTGAGACTCTCACTTGGTCATCATTGGGTTCCCGACAGTCAGGGAATATCCAAGTAGCCACTGGACATCGAGGGCCAGTGAATTCTCTGGAGCATCGCCTACTGCAGAAGTGAGAGAAGACCTCAGCAGCCCTAGAACTCAGATGCCTCATGGAGGTTTAGATCGTGCCACCAAGCAAAGGAGTCTGGCCCACTGAACAAAGTTTGGGAAGCAAAGATTACGTGGAGTGGGCAGTTGAGAAGGGAAATTTCGAATACCCGCTGTGAACTTGTGACCCACAGCAATACGGAGGATCACAGTAGCTCTTATATTTTTTTCTTGCTCTTTATGTGTCATTTACATGTATTAACCACTATCCTTTTGATTCCCTCCCCTTTGTCCCTCGTGTTTTATAAAGGGTTTTGGGGGGGATGCTGATTAACTTTACAACTCAGCCCGTAGAAGACACCAAGACTGGGTTGTGACTGGGCTGAAGGAAAAATGAACATTACCCACAGAGAGATCCAGACAAGTGTTGGGTCTCCCTTTAGGGGACGGCAAGTGCATTTGTCCATTAGGGAGGACCGATTTTATTCTAGTATTTGGAAGCTTCAATTTGGGAAGAAGAGTGGCAGACGAGGTGGATTAGTGCTTGGTAGCCATTCCAACCCCCTTTTCATGTGCCTTCCTCTACTACAGAGGTGGGAACACTGCAGACCCATTTTTTAGACTTCCTTGAAGCAAAGTTCTGGCTGTAATTTAGGTTCTCACAAAACAGTTGCATGATTCCAGGTACACTTCTAGGTTGCACCGTTTCAATTGGCAAGCATGATCGAGGAGACATTGAGTTCAGCAGGGTTAAGGTGGGTACCAGCATGCAGTCATAGCCTTGCAGGTGTCTGGAATTTTCCCTCCTCCCTGTACTCCTCCTTAGTCAAAATGTCTGTCTTGTGTCCTGTCAGAATCCTGTCTACCTGCGGATAGTCTAATCTAATAAACGAAGTCAGGCTAAGTGAATTGGGAATAGTGGAAACAACGTTTTAATATTGATAATAATAATGAAGTTGACAGCCACTGCTGACTAATACCATTTGTCGCATGTTGATCACAGGCCAAGAGCTTTACAAGAATTATGCTATTTAATCCTAAAAATCCCCAAACCTAGTGAACTAATGTGCTATTATCTTCATTTTACAGATGAGGAAACTGAAGCTTAGAGAAGTTAAAAAAAACTTGATTAAAGTCACACAGAGAGTAAGTGTTAGAACCAGAACTTGAATCCCGGTCTGAGATCAGAGTCTCTTCTCCTAACTACTACATTATATTGTCTTTTTAAATCCAATGGAAATGATCTGAGACTATTAGGTGACCTTGCAGCTGAATGGGAAAAATATTTTAAGTCTTCTAGCCACAGACGTATTTATATTTTCCTGCGATCAGGAGAGCTAAACATAAGACACTAAGAACTAAACAAGGACATTCTGTGGTAATACAGATATTTCTGTAGTAATGAGATAAGCATTTTGGTTTATAATGAAAGAGGGAAACATGAATATTTAAAGAAGGAAAAGATATATAGGTAAACAAGCAAAAGTAAAGAAATTTGGAAAAATGGAGAAAGGCTAGTTTATTTTTATGATAAAATATTTCATTAAAGAGCCCGTATTATGATAAGCCTCTAAAAGATTAAAGCAGTATAGATAAAGCGGTAAATCAAGTTTAATGCAGGATTAGATAAGAGGCTGGTAGTCAGTAATAAGGATAAGACGCTCAAAACTTAAGGTCACTGATTATTTGGGAAAGAGCAAAGGTGAGCGTGCAAAATGGATCTTATATTTGATAAATAATAGGTTCCTAAGGAAACAATGACCATAAATGGTAAGGAAGAAATCTTGTAACACTGGAAACGCACTGGAATGGCTGTATGAAGATCATTTCCACATTAGGAAATTATGTGAAAAATCTAGAGAGGTTCTCAACATTCACATATTCTTTATTTATTTTAATTTTTTTTTTTTGTGGGGAAGGTAATTAGGCTTATTTATTTATTTTTAATGGGAGTACTGGGAATTGAACCCAGGACCTCGTGCACTCTGCCATTTGAGCTATACCCACCCCCATCACATATTCTTTATAACATAGGGCATGCAATAAGTCCTATAGTGTCTATTTAACTCTCCAAAGTTGTCAATAAATGCTGTGGAGTGAAGGGTGGGCTAACTCATGGGTATAACTAAACCTCTACCACCTACAGAGAACAGCCAGCCAGTTAAACAGCTGACCTAGTCAGTTCTATTTGCCACTCCAGACACAAGTGGATCATTGCCAATCTCTTTCAATCAAGTTGGTCTAAGTTCACACTGATGAATAACTTCTGTGAAAAGAACTTCAGGTTAACGAATAAGCAGACACTATGAAAATTTCCAGAGAAAAATTAATGTTTGCAAATGCTGATATTTTATTATAAAATACATTGTTATTCTTTCTACTATTCTAACATTTAAGCAACCAAATCTGAAGCAGATTTAGCAATTGCCTTGTGCACGAAAAAGCTGTTAGGTACACGTAGTTTTATACATTATTTTTTCTCCAATTAGTGCTAAACATGAAACTATTATTTTCAGGTCCTTGATTTAGCCTTCAGAATTTATCCACTATGCTCCACTGTACAAAGTAAAAGTTCTGTTTTGATACTGGGAAAAAATATACAAATAAACACACATATTTATATATAAATTATATGATCATTTGCCCAATCACAATTACATTTTCAAACTAAAAAGCATGTGAAAGTGGCTAAGAGATGAAATATTCTGGCAAAATAAAGAATAAAAAAGTTCCATGTGAATGATCCTTTAGAGTGGAAAAAGGTTAGCTGTAAATATTCTTGTGAAATACACTGTGAAGGATTCTCGTTCTGAGATTATGGTCGTTCTTGCCTCCAGGTTCAAGTGTTGCTCAATCAGCAAGGTGCTCAATTCACAGTGATTGCTGCGCATTTCCTTGTTGATCAAGAAAATGCATAATCTCAGCCTCGACGCATTTACCATAAAAATGAATATAAGAAATAGGATTTTGATTTAAATTTTCCAGTTGCAGCAGATCCAGAAAAATATATGCAAGAGAAGATTTCATTTGAAAAGCTCTGATTCAAATAAGTCCAAAGAGAACGCATCTCTATGTACCTAAAGCTGTCTTCACATCAGATAGCAAGCTTTTCTCTATCATAGCCCTTGTCAATTTGATTAAACTCACAAACACGTGACTGACTCTGCCTCTGTTAAAAACACTCTCCAAACAGAGGATGACTGAGAACCCTGTGGCTTTGTCTTTGTGAGTGGGTCCTTTAACAGAGCAATCATAACACGTTAACACCAGCTAGCTAGAGGCGTGTAACTTTAAATTTAATACCCCACAGCTGAATTCTCCAAACGCAGCTCAGTGCAGAGAGGGATTTAGAAGAATGCAAATTCAAGTCCAGAATCCAGAATACCCTTCCAAGCATGGCCATTTTCAGTTTAAAATGGCCCTCATGAAATATGACACTTATTTGCAGTGTTGCTTTAAAAGGCTGATTTTGGAAGCCGCTCTGTTTTCTGCAGTCTCTAAGATTAAAGATCCTCCAGGTGAAACACTTGAAAGAAAAGGACGGGATGTTAAGGGTGTGTGTGTGTGTGTGTGTGTGTATGTGTGTGTGTAAGGGGTGTGTGTGTAGATCCTTCAGAGGATGGGACCAAAACAGTCCACTCAGCCTAGACCTGGCGGGGATGGACAACTCCGTCCCCACGAGACAAGCTGGAGTGTCTCCAGGCCGTTAGCCGGGTCAGGCGGCGTTGCGGGCGGGCCCAGCCTGCAGGCGCCTCACCTCGGGCTCCCCATGGCTCCCAGCGAGCCCGCGGTTACCCCGGGCCGGAGCAGGAGCTGTGGCGGTGGAGGGAAGCCGCCTGGCCGCCTACGCGGGGCCCGGAGCCCCAGCTTCCTGCAGGCGCCGCCGGCGTCGGGCGCGACGGACGCGGTGCCATGGCAACGGCGGCCCGCCCACCCCCTTCCCCCCGCTTCCCGGCGCCGCCGCGCCAAGCCAGGCGGGATGGGGCGGGGCGGGCGTTGCTAGGAAACCGGCGGCGGGTGTCCGCCTCCGCGGCGCGGTCTCTCGGCTTCCACCCTTCACCCACTTGGGCGCCCTACCCCCCTCGCGCCGCTTTCCCCAGAGGGAGTTGGGGGAGGGTCGGAGAGGCGGCCTAGAAGCCACGTGGTGGTGGTGGTGGTGGAGGGTCTCAGGGCCTTTATCCTTTGAGGCTGGCCCTTCCTGGGTGACGTCCTCTTTCCCTTTGGCTTGCAAGTATTGTGTCCTGTGCCCTGAGTACAAAAATGAAGGAAAACACTTCGACATTGTCTCTCCTGAGGATGGCACTAGAAGGACAGTGATATCCCAGACTCCAGTGAGGGCGCTTTAGCCTCCAAGCTTCCCCTTCTAAAAGGAACCGTTTTGGGGGGTTTTGATAGCTCAAGAAGCAATGTTAAGCATTTTGCATACATTAGCTTATTTTCAATTCTATGAAGTAGAAGCTGGTAACTTCGTTTCAACATGAATAAAAAATATTGCCAAGGTCATAGAGCTGGTTGGGGTGGAGCCAGGATTTGAGGTCCAGTCTTGCTTAACTTCAAGGTCCCTGCTTTTTCATAATGCTTAAGTGTCCTCCCTCAGCTGCTTCTTGGCTAGCACGTCATCCTTTGCTATCCAAACACCGCACCAACTGGGACACACTGTCTGGAAATGGTCTAAGTAGGAGACTGAAAAACTGAAATCAGGGTTGTCCAAAAAAACTGGGACATACGGTTTACATGGCTGTATCATTGATAATTTACAGATGTCCCAGTCTGTAATGTACTAAAGCAATCGCCACTTAGGATCCTCAGATTCTTATTAAAGGAAGAGAATCTAAACCAAAGAATTTGCCAAAACCCAGACGGACTTGAGATAGGCATCCCCATGCTGGACTACATACTGTGACAGATTAAGTGGTTTTTTGTTTGTTTGGTTTTTCCTTTTCTTTCTTTCTTTTTTTTTTTTTAACTGAACACTGACCATAAAGAGTTTATATGCTACTAGCGAACTGTCTTGTTTGTCAAGGATTTCTGTGCAAGCAATTTATTAAGGACACGCTTCCAGAAGAAACTAGTAAGGGAAGCAGAATAAGGCAGGGGAATAATGCAAGCAAGTCAACAATTTAAGGTCAAGTTCCAGCCTCAGCTTGATCCAAAGGCAGCTCAGGAGCACAAATTACACAGTGAGTTGATCCCACCTTGAGGTAAGGGAGCTGGGTATTTACACCCCTGCACTCATCAGTCACCAGCTACAGGTCTTCCTGAACACCCGGCACTTCTGGTTCTAGAGTGAATCTGGATGAAGTGGCTCTGGTAGATTAAGGTAGTTCTCTGAAGGCTGGAGGTGTGAGTTCTCTGAACGCTAGGAGAGAAGCACTTAGAAGTTGGGGGATGGGTATAGTGAACCAGTAAAGGAGATCTGAAGGGCTCTGGGCAGAGCACCAAAAGCATCCACTACAGTCCACTCCTCAAAACACTCAGATTCACATGTTCTCACATTAAGGCTCCATTTTGTCACAACCTATTCAGGATTCTAATTGGTCGCAAATCTAGTAGGTCAAACCATAGCCCTTGCTGCTGCAGCTGGTCCCAAGATTATAGCCAACATCCATCTCTTCTCTACCATCCATTCTGGAGTCCCCTCATCCTTGATTACTCCTTCTGCTGGTCTAGGGGGTTTGCCTAGTGGAGTTGAGACAGGAGGGAAGCAGGCAGGCTACAACCATTAAAAGAGTGACACAGCCATTGAGAAAAACAGGATATGACAAAAACTGGTTAGAACCAACTAGGCCCAAGATGGTGGAAGATTTGACTTCCAGTAGGCCTTGAGCCTTACTATATACTCATTGGAATACCACAATGACATGCTAAATGACACACCCACAGGTGCCATGACAGTTCTGAGGCAGATCATAAAAGCCAAAAAGTGGATGAGGGCCCGATTCCTGGAAATCTCTGCCCCTTACCCAAAATAGTTGGGTAATCCTCCCACTTGTTAGCATGTGAAATTACCCAGCCCATAAAAACTAACCACCCCCATACTCCAGGGCCGCTCTCACTTTCTGAGATGACCCCATCTCCTGAGGGCACTCTCCCTTCTGAGACGGACCACATTCTATCTATGGAATGCACATCTCCTAGGGCAGTTCTCACTTTCCAAGATGACCCCATATCCCCATATCTCTTGCCTTCTGAGACGGCCCGCATTCTGTCTATGGAGTGTGTATCTCCCTGAATAAGTCTACTTTCACCGGACTATGGCTCACTTTTGAATTCTTTCCTGTGTGAAGCCAAGGACCCTCACTTGGTGGCTTTCGTCCCAGGACTCGCCCAAGACCTGGGACATCACCATCCTCTAGCGCCCCATTTTCCTGCAACACAGTGACTCAAATCTGTATCCTTGAGGGGTCTGAGTTCCTTGCTACCAGGTCTTTATCAGGAAGTGGTTAATACAATTGCCTGTTTTCAGTTAAAACTGGGCCTGGAAGCAGCTAGAGAGACTCCAGTGGATCAGCTAAGTGCCAAACATGTTCCTTCCCGGTTCTGTAACAGCAGGCCTGCCTTCTTATGATGATCAGGGCCAGTTACCTCTGCCAGTATGATCATAGCTTTCTTTGCCCACACAGAGTCCTAAACAATAGGATTGCAGCAGTAGCTTTAAGTTTAGTGTGAAGCATTCTCCCTCTGGGAACTAGAACCTCTAGACCCAATGCCCAAAGTTGTGACAACAGGAAGGATGCATTCCCCAAGCCGGTCACAGAGTGGCAGTGAGCCAGGCTTTTCCTCTTTCCACCCTTTGGTTCCCAGACCCATGTATTCAACCCTCTGGAGACACAACACAATATAACAGCTGTCAGTTTAAGGCACACGCTGCATCCTGAAGGGTGATGCTCTGACTCACAGGGTATCACTTCTGAGTTAGTGCCTTTGTCTACCTTCAGAAGGTGGTTACGACATATCATGCTAGAATGGTGTGGCACGTTGTGGGATCATCCGTGGATCCCCTAGTCCTTTGCCCATTACCATACTTTTTTGGGGCAAAAAAAAAATGTTTCGTGGGACTCTGTGTCCATAAATCGGACATTCTAAGACTTCAAATGGTGGATCTTGCCAAAGCACTGTAGGCAGGAAAGGCAGATTCATTCAGTGATTTGTATTAGTTTCGGTCGGAACAAAATGCTGCCATTTTGAGGGTGAAAGGGGTAATACACAGTTAACTTGTCTCAAGTCTCTGGTCAGTCTCCCCGAGGAATGACACTACAGCGGGGACTCAGAGTCAGTCTCTGACCGGTCAGACATTCGGCAATGGACCAGCTTTAGCCAGAAGGAGCCCACTCTTTTGGACTCATGTGTAGCCTCCATTTTTATCACTGTAGCTACTACACTCAGGAGCCTTTTGGACAAGGACTGAGGTAGCTGACAACAAATGCTGGCTGACATCTACCCGATGAGTCATCCTGCCCACCTGTTTGCTTAATGCCTCTTTTGCAGTGAACGCGCCCTGGTCAGCATTCAATGAACAGCACAGAGATCTCCACTCACAGAGGTCCTCTTCCCCCAAACCTCCCTGTCCCCTAGCTTCCAGTCCCATGACCAACCCGTGGAGTCAACTTCCACTGCCCATAAGTGGAACTTATGTACACTATGTACATCTTCACCTTGGGCCACCTCTCTATCCACGCAAATTAGATCACCAAGTGCAATGCCCAAAGCTTTGCCTATTACAATGATTTCTCCTCTCTGGCCCCTTCAGAGCCACCTCTGGGTTTTCAGAGTACAGCCATCCATTCTCAGTTTGCAGTGATACACTGAGTCAACCCATCTGTGAACCAAACTTGGGATCGTTCCTCTATCAGCTGGTCATAGGGGACACCCGTGAGGCCATCAGTGTGAGCTGATGATGATGCCTTGGTTGGGGGATAACACAGAGTCTGGGTCCCTACTCCGTGCAGTTACTCTTGTGTTGCAGATCTGCTTAAACCCAACTCCACCCAATTACATAGTCCTTGTCACTGTCATTTCCTCTGTATTTCCCAAAAGCTAGAGATACGGCACAAGCCAGGCTGCTCCTTTCAGCTGTATCCCATCACGGTTCACCAAGACTGAATGTCTCAGTCACTGCGATGATACAAAGGTACAGAATGCCACAATGGATGCTTGGTACATCAAAAGTATTCTGCTTTCTTGGTGCTTCCTCATATACCATTGGAGGTTTGTTTGTATATATGTCCTTAAATGTAAGTAAAATGAGATAAATTATCATATGCAATTTGCTTTTGTATAAAGTCAAGATATGCTGATTGTCTAACAAACACACAAAAAAAGAGATACAGAATGCCACCTACCACCAGGAATGGGATCCCCATTTTCATCTCGCTGGTGAATGAGCTGCATCCAGAATCCCGTCCTTAAAGTCAGCTTCCTGGGACTACTTACGGCACCATCTGTCTTTGGCAGGTTCCCCAGATGCAGACCCTGAGAAGAAAGTTTTTGTGTAAATAATTCATTAAGCAAGTTGCCCCAAGAGAAATTGGTAAGGGAGTAGGAAAAGCAGAATAGGGAACAAAAATTAGCTAGGCAAGGATGTGACTTCAAGTCAAGTTCCAGACTCGACCTGAGCCACTGAGGAGCTTTCAAGAATAAATGGTCCAACTTCCTCTTGATACTCAGCTGCCATGCTGTGAGAAACCCAAGCTGCATGAAAGAGCCATGTGCTAGTGTTTTAGTCAAGTGCCAGCTGAGCCCAGGGTTCAAGCCAGCCACCAGGCACGTGAGTGATGAAGAGCAAAGATGTTTTGGTCATCCCAGTATTGGGGTCTTCCCATTTGAGGACCCAGATGTGCATGGGCAGAATCATGGCATCCTTACTGGCCCTGCTCAAATTTCTGACTCAAAAATCTGTTATGATAAAATGTTGCTGTTTTACACCAATAAAAAAATAAAGATCATCATCATAATAAAAAGAATAAATGGTTCACCAGAGTTTATCCTTCCTGAAAGTAGGGAACTAGGTTTTGATACTTCTGCATCTGTCAGTCACTAGCTACAGGCCACTATGGGGATTTCTAATTTCTCAGGTTATTTTGGTTATGGAGGCATCTGAGTGAAGTTCTTCCAGGGTACCCCGGTTAGCACTCTGAAGAAAGTTATAGATATGAACTCTTTGGAGCAAACCCTGGAGAAACTGGGGGATTGACACACTGAATCAAGAAGGGGGGCTTACAGGGACCTAGAGAGAATGCCACATCGCTAAAGGAGCTAAGATTCGTACAGGAACAGCTGACATTGAGCTTCTTCCTCCTCCCAGAATCTAACTCTGAAGAAACCTCCAAGGAGATGTAGAGAGGTTGGGTCTTCACGTGTGTTGAGGGGGAGAACAGGACATGGAGGTTCAGAGCATCAGAGTAATGGGTGCCGTGGAGAGTTTTGCTTCCCTCATTGCCCTGAGCTGATGATTACCTTCTGTGATTCAGCTACCTAAGATTAAGGGCTTCCATCTCTCCAGTAGACTCTCTCTATTGCATTTTGGGGTTGCATGCCTTGATGAAGCAAGCTGCCATCTTGGAGAGGCCCACGTGGCCAGGGAGGCTTCCAGCCAGCAGCCAGCAAGGATCTGAGGCCCTCAGTTCAGGAGCCCTCAATGAACTGAATTCTGCCAACATGAGCTTAGGAGAGGATTTTTTCCCATTTGAGCCTTCAGATGAGAACCCAACCCTGGCCAATACCTTGACAGCAGCCTGTGAGAGACCCTGAGGACAGGACCCGGCTAAACCAATCCCTGTGAGATATTTCATATATGTTATTTCAAGCCGCTAAGCTGTGGCAACTTGTTACACAGCACTAGATAACAAATACTAGCATTCTGCAGCTGGCCTGTAGGCTTGAGCACATCCTCCATATTATAGATGCTTCTCCATGTACAGAGTATATCCACCGGCTAGAATGCAATGCCCACCTTTGGGTCCCCCTGCAGCAGCTAGGGTATTGCCCTGAACGTAGCAGTCATATAGAAAACGATTTCTCAGCAGGAATTCCAAGCATTTACGATAATAACAAAAATTGATTGAGTCTTTACTATGTGCCAGGCCTTGTTGTAGGCACTTTACAAATCTTAATTTAGTTAATCCTCATGACAGTCATATTAGGTAGGCTCTTTTAGGAGTTCCATTTTGGGTGAGAAAAATGAGGCTCGCAGAGGACAAATAACTTGCCCGGGTCTGACGCCTGTGAGTGGCAGGGCTGGGATTCAAGCCCTAGACAGCCTGAGTCCAGAGCCTGTGCGCCTCTCAGAACTGAGAAGAGATGGGGTCAGTGCCACGCCAACACCGTCCTTTCCTGAAGCATCAGAAAGAATTCCAGCTCTTCAGCTGCTGCTCGTCACCTGCTGGAGGGCAGGAATGTACCTCATTTGACATGAAACCTCACTTTTAATATTCAAAGCACGGCTCTAGTAGGAGTCTTAAAAGTTGGTTGAATGAATGAATGAATGAATGAGATGCACTGAATAGGATGTTGGGAGAAGAGAAAAGGGACCACAGAGCAGGCTTTATTTCCAGATCTCACATCAGCGACTCACACGCCTCCCTCCAGCACGTTTCTTTGCAGTTGCCATCCATATGACGCCTTCTAGTGCTTATCTGACAGCATGAGCTAGGAAGGAGGGGGCTTTTCTGGATTTGGAATTGAGAGCAGAAAATAATCCATAAGCGGTAAACGAAGTGGAAGGCAGCTATTGTCCCAAACAAGTGCGTTCATTTCTCATTGGTCTGACTGCACTGCACGTACACACACAGAAAACCCTGGATTATACCTAATTCTGCCTTTATAGCAGCTTATTACCTGCAGGGATAAGTGAGGTTATATAATGGGCTGGTTCAAAGAATGTGCTTGCTTGTATATGCAAATATCTGTCAAAATTGCTTAAAATAACAAGTTGCTTAACACCCACAACTGAGGGAATTTGGTTTAAAATGTTCAAACATCGCCCTTTATTAGGCCTGCCTACTACAAGCGTAGGAAAGGCAAGATGGTTCCTTTTCATGCCAAGTACCTTAGCCACACCGTGTTTTCCGAGGCAGGAAAGAAGCTGAAGTCTTGTCTCATGTTTCATGTTTTTCAGGTACTGGAGTCAGAATAATAGTTTAGTTATTAATAGTTTTTATGATTAAGTTGCTTTGGTTACTTGGCACAAATAAGCATGGGTGGGAGGTTCCACTATGTGGCCTTTGCTTAATAACAGTGGACTCTGTCATTTCAGGTGGTGTGTTTTGCTCCCTAAGAAGATGTGTAAACTGAGTTTAATTTCCTTGGCCTTTTTCTGCCTTTCTCCTTGCTTTCACTGCCATCCTGGCTGGGCCATGCAAGTCTGGTCACATCACGCCCTGCTTAAAATTTTGTACTGACTCTCCCAGTCCCCCAGGGCACAGGGCACAACACCTCAGGGTCTGACAGCCACGGCCTTTGTCTTCCAGTCCAGCAGAGTTTTCCTCGCTCCCCAGCCTCCACATTCCCACCCTTCTGCTCTGTGTTCGGTTTCTGAAATGTTCTATGACCTCCAGAGCCCTGGGCCTTTGCATCTGTGGTCCCTGCGTCTCATTCACCTGCCTTTCCCACCCTGGCCCTGCCCGCTGCCTCCTGTTCTCACTGAGATGCCAACGCCTGGGAGGCATTCCCTCCGCTGAGGTCTGGAGCCCTTTTCCTGGTTGCGGGGGCACCCAGCACCCACCCCTGCGCCATCCTGCTGCCTGAGCCTTGTCCGAATCCCCTGCTGGCCTCTGAGCTCCTGGATGGGGTCTCTCAGCACCCAGCACAGGGGCCTGGTGCACAGAAGAAACTCAAAACACCTAAACTAAAAGTCTGGGGAATGAATTTTCCCCTTACTCTCCTGTAACCTTTGTTTCTCTATTTGGGAGGATCTAAAGTGCAATTAGTACAGTTCATACATTTCAATCCAAATGAAGCACAGTTTAAAGTAAAATAAAAGCTGCCAGCACAAGAGAAAATTTCCTGAAAACAAAATTAACTTTTGAAATTTTAACCACATGCAATACATTGCTATCATTTAAAGCACAAGATTGAAAACCAGTTTCTCAAAATTTTAGACCTTAGTACTGCTTCCAAATCAATCTATTTTCAATTCTTACAGACCCCCCTCAACACATGGAAATTAGCCAGCATAAATGATGCAGCCTCTCACCCTCTGTTGCAACTTTTCTTAGAAAGCGTGACATGCATTTTTTTTTTCTGTTGGCATCATAATGAAAGGAAGATTAACACGGTAAGATGGACTCTGTGCCGTGCTGGTACAGGACAGAAAATTAGCTAAGAAGATCTACAGAACTCTTCTAAAATACTGTATTTATTAGCAGAATTGATTTTTATTTAGAGCAGAATTCTCTCTGTGCAGTGCACACTATTCCTTTGGTATCTCCTCAGCTATCAGCAGCAGCAAGAAGTTTATTCCAAGAGAAGAGATGAGACTTAATAATTTGAGTGTGTTTCTAATCAGACCCCAAAGCTCTGCTGGATGGAGGTGACTTTAAAACCAGTTCTGGGTGTTAGGGCTTCGCTTTTATTTTGACAATTCTGATGGGCCGTGGTCTAAATACTTTGTAAACTATAAACCACTAGTGTAGTTTGCCCAGAGTCTTAAACTGCCTTTATCAGTCTGAATTTTTAAGACCCAAGGGGCCCAATTTGTACATCGTGTAGTTCTTATTCTAGGAAAAACTCCAGTGTTTTCTGAACATTCTCACTGAGGAACCCAAAGTAGGCCTGACCCCACTTACCAAGACTGACTTCCCGGGTCTGCTGAACAGGCACTCAAGGCTCACCAGGCACACGGGGAAACAAGAACAAAGGGAAGACGAGCAGAAGGTGTCGAGGGTCTTTTATCTTCCTGGGGCTGCTGTAAGAAACTACCACAAGCCTGGCAGCTTACAGCAACGGAAACCTCTTCCCTCCCAGCTCTGGAGGCCAGGAGTTCCACATGGAGGTGTTGCAGGATTGGTGCCTTCTGGAGACTCCGAGAGAGAATACATCCCGTGCCTCCTTCTTAGCTTCTGGTGGTTGTGGGCAATCCTGGGCGTTCTTTGGCCTGTAGACCCATCACTCTGACCTCTGCTCCATCTTCACGTGACCTTGCCCTCTGCGTGTCTCTGCGTCTGTGTCTCAAATCTTCCTTTCCTTTCTCTCTCTCTCTCTTCGCCACCCCCCCCTTTCTCTTTTAAGGACACTGGTCACTGGACTGAGGGCCCACACTTCTGCAAATATGCAAATGTCATATCCAGGATGAACTTAAGATCCTTAATTTAATTACATCTGCAAGGACCCTATTTCCAAATAAGGTCACATTCACAGGTACCAGGGGTTAGGACTTGGATGTTTCCTTTGCTGGGACATAATACAACCTGCTTCCAAGGTAGAATTCACTTGGGTAAAAATCCTTCGTGCTTTGACCCTCCCAAGAATTTTCTATATTTTGACCTGCTGAACTTTCTCCTCCAGCCACTGAGGGAAACCCCTGTCTCTTGTCCAGAGTGTTTACAATAAAACCAGAATCTGAGATGCTATTGTGAGGTCATCTTGAAGACTAAAAGAGAAAAATAACCAAGAAACAAAGAAGGAAGACTGATCCTAAAATCCGAAAAGATCAAACTTCAGAACCAGTCATGTATAACATGGCCCCACTGTTTGACACACAAAAATTGCATCTATGTTCACAGAAAATGTCTGGAAGGATGTATACTGAAAAGTTAACAGAGTTAATCACTGGGTTTGGGGAGTATGAGATCCTCAATTTCTTCTTTATGTGTATTTATATTTTAGACTTTTAGGTAATTTTAAAACACCTCTTTAAACATCAGAACTAATAGTTTATTAAAAGATAATGAGATCCCAGGATGGTAAAGAATCATTCACCTGGTCTGGTCTTTCAAAGAGGCAACTGCTCCTCTGAGATCAAGTAGAGAAGGTGGAACAGGAGTCAGTTGGCATCTTTCCCCGAATCTCCTTTCATCACTGTAAGTTCCATGCATCGCATCCTGTTTGGTCACCATATAGATAACCTTATTGAAATGTAGATGTGAGAACTGGAAGAAAACACACGGGTCATCTGGTCTAACTTCCTAGTTTCACAAACAGTGCAAGAGAACCGTGGAGAGTGTGCCATACTCTGCTGAGGCCCACGGACAGACGCAGAGCTGAACCCCCAGGTGGGGCTTCTCCTGTTACTGTAGGTGGCTGCAGTCAAGGTCTTACGAGGGACCACTGGACTAACACAGCTCATCGGGCCTATTTCCAGTTCAGCTTCTAATGAATAAGCCATTTGTCTATGCTCATACCAGGTACACAACATTTGTGAAGACTTATTCATTGGACAATTATTGAAGGTCTGTCCCCTGTGCCAGCATATGCTGGTCACTGGGTAGAAAGACGGACAGGCAAGTCTTCAGGATCTACCTAGTTAAGAAGAAACCATAACCTAATGTCCCCAGGCTTACCTGGGCTGTGGATGCAGATGTGGCCATTTTCATATAAAGGCCCAGCTCTCCATGACTGAGGTCTCCAGTTGCTGTCCTGGGCATTCAACGACCTCATCTGGTTATTTTAGGGCATCTCAAGACACAGGGACATGAGGGTTTGGGTTTTGCTGGTGGTGTCTCACAGACACTCGGCAGCAGCTCTGCTCATGTGCCCCCCAGGGCATCATGTGGGAAGTCAGAGGTCCCGGCACCACTTGGGGAGGTGTGATTGTTAATTTCCTATGTCCGTTTGGCTGGGTCACGGTATGCCGATATTCGGTCAAATGTTATCCTGGACAGATAGATAGAGGTAGCTCCGTCTAGAAAGACAGATATAGCTACCTAGTAGATATCTCCTTTCATCACCACGGATAGATGATGGAGCTCTATCTTTACACATATGTATATATATCTAGACATCTAGATCTGTGTATGTCGAGCGATTGATCGATCGAGCTGTCCATCTATCCTTCCTAGTGGCTCCTGGTTGTCTCTGGACTGATACTGGAGGAGAACTCATCGTCACCGTAGTGCCAGCCCAGAGAAGCCTATTTCCTTGCTACTCTGGTGACTAACTGTGCTGCTACTTCAGAGCCGCCCTCAAATCCTGCTGCTCTGTCCTGGCACAGAAATGGGAGAACATCACCTTCCTTGATTCTGCGTCAAACTTGCTAGCTGCAGCCCTGAAGCAGCTAATATGACAAAAGACTGTGATGCCTACTGGCAAAAAGGACTTCTAAAACTTCTTAAAACGTTTTTTAACTAAAAAAAAAACTATGAAAATAGCAAATAAAAATAGCATTAATAACAATTTATAGATTTAAAATTACTCATGAAGAGTACTGCCTACTTTTCCATTTTCCCTGTTTTACTGTCTGGATGCTTTTCAGGTTTGCCTTCCCTATGGTTTCACCACGATATGCTTGTAAATCAACACTTTGCTACAGACAACAGGCATGCTAAAAAGTTTTTTTCTTCTATGTTTGATTCCTCATCCACATTTTCAATGTGTTTTGTACTTTTTGGCCTGGACTTGTGGGCTTTCTCTCTCATGTCCTGTTGTGATCCCAGGAGTATGGAATAACTTGAATAAAATAGTAGCCTCATTGCATATCATGTGGGAAAAGCATTATTATTCCTGTGGTACAGAAATGGAAACTGAGGTTCAGCGATGTCCAATAACTTCCCTAGTGTTCCTCAACTAGAATATTCCAAAGGGGCCCTGAACCCAGGGCTATGTGAATCCAAGCCCACTTTTGTGATTTAGATGCTTTTGTGATTTAGATGCTTCAGGTAACTTTAATTAAATTAGCTCAGCATAGCTGAATAGTGACTTGCCAGATCTGTCCCACCACATAGAAGGTCATTCAAGTCCTTTTCCATGTCCACGATATCCTCACAGCATGACATGTGCTGTCCGTTCCTCTTAGATGTGGCCCTGTTTTCTGCTTCCACTCAAACTCAGCCAGCTGATTGGTCTTCAGCCTTTGTTTACTTCCCCTGGGCTTCCTTCATCTTCCTTCCCAAGGCTTCAGTGATTCTTCTCTGCCTTCTGTTGTACCTCAGTTTTCTATTCTTCACTCTTAGGTAACTCTCAACAACTACTATTTTCACCTAATTATTCCTTACAGAAATGAGTTTCATGTAGACAAAGCAAAATATTCATGCTTGCAAATAAAGGCACTGTATCAGTCAGCACAAGTTACTGAAAACCAACTCAATCAGTTTTAGGGAGTTAATTGACTCAGGTACCTGGGAAGTCTGGGGATGGCTGCCTTCAGGCATGGCTGTATCAAGTAGCACAAGCAATAACATGAGGAGTTTGTCTGTTCATCTTTTGACTTTGTTTGACTTCACTCTCAGATAGAAACTCTCCAATATGGCACCAAGAATGCCTTGGCATAGCCAGGCTCCCATGTTCCTTAGCTCTCTTGATCCTAGGGCAAGAGAGAGAAACTCAGCTCTTCCCCACCCTCACCCCTGGTTCTTGTACAAATTCCCTATAATGATTTTGATTTATCCTGTTTGGTTTGCATATCCATCCCTTTGTCAAAAGGTTGGGGACGTGTTTGACAGCCTCAGTGACAGGATACAAAATAGATGTAACAGTACCCATTACCTTCAGAAAGGGAAGCAAGGGAGACTGAGAACATGTCCACGTCAGGACTACATAATGAACTTTCCGTGAGGAACACTCGCGACAGCAGAGAGAGTAGGAGTTCTCCACTTAACTACCATGAGCACCGCAGGCAGTTTTTAAAAAATTGAAGTACAGTTGATTTACAATGTTGTTAGTTTCTGGTGCACAGCATAATGATTCAGATACATACATATATAAATAAAATATACCTTTTCATATTCTTTTTCATTATAGGTTATTACAATATATTGACTATTGTTCCCTGTGCTATATAGTAGGAACTTGTTGTTTATTTTATTTATTATATATATATATATAATATTTTATATTAGTTAATATCTGTAGATGCCAAACTCCCAATATATCCCTCTCCACCTCTACGACAGGCTGATTTGAAAAAATTTAACCCCCCACACCCCATTTCCAGTTGGCTTGGGATGGGAGTGTGCCAGGCATTAGATCCAGACAGGCCAAGAGAAACTAGCCGGAGGCAACAGGCACACTCAGTACCCGGAAGCCCTCCCTCCTCATAAATGTCCCAGTGCCCCGGGCAGGGCCTGCCTGAAGTCTCTGAAGAGTGTCCAGTCCCTCCTTCCGCTCCTTCACCCCCAGGGCAACTTCAGGGACTGTTTTCAATAAGCATATTTCCAATGTCCTTTTTCCTCCTAGATCTAAATAATGATGGTAGTGCTGCTAATGATAGTGTTTGCATAATAATATAAAACGAAAACTTACTGAACAGCAAGTACTGGTCAAGATGCTTAAGATGCATTAGCTCATTTAATCCCCTCAACAATTCTGTTTTACGGGTAAGAGACTGAGGCAGAGAGAAATTAAGAAATTTGCCCAGGATCACAGAGCTAGTAAGTGGAACGCCGAGCTTTGTACTCAAACAATCCCTTAGCCAGTAATGGAAATTAACGTTAACTGAGCACGTATTATGTTCTAAGTGCTTTATAAGGATTTCCTTTCATGATACAGCAGCCCAACAATGCAGAGACTATGGTAGCCCTTGCTTCACAGAAGAAGAGAGGGAGGTGGAAGAGGGTTAACTCACTCCGTCCTCAAAGCCTGCACTGGACTGACTCGGCTAAGAGTCGGGCACCACTGCCAGTTCCAAATAGCAGAAAGGTACATCTGAAGCTGTGCTTTTGGAAAATTAATCAGGCGGCAGCGTGGAAGATAGACTGTCTTTTCTCAGCTCAGCAGCACCAGCTGGAAGATCCGGCTACGGGGCCAGCAAGTGGCGGAGCTGGGATTAGAACCACATATGTCTGCTTCCGGTTCTCAAGCTCAAATCCCCTAAGCCAGGTGGACTGAAGTTGGATGCAGGCTTTAGGCTCCAGAAGCCCCTCTCCTCAAGCCCCTCTACTCGTCGTGGCTGCTCTGGCGCCTCACTTCCTTGCTGTCCTTTCTCTTGTTTTGAACCTTTCCATTGGCCCATTTCAGCAGCTGACAGTTCCTCCAAGTAGAATATGCTCTGAAAACCCAAATCCGCCAGCCACCAGCTGGAGCTGGTAGGGCTGCAGTACTTCCTGTTGAATTGGGTCCTGGGGGCAGAAACCGCAATGTTATTTATACCCGAAGTTCTTTATTCGTGGTGCTTTACAAAACACAAAAGGTTGAGTTCTCTGTCTTATGGAGCCAGCAGATCACAGATACACATAAAATAACAGAAAATAATAATAAACTCTCTCTCTCCTCTCCTTCCACCATTACTTCCCTTCTGCCTGAACAGTTCCCTCTGTTGCCCCTTTTGTTTCTTTCATTACCTTCCTCTGAGCAGTCTTATTACTGACATAGACTCCTAATTAACACATCAGGTTTCCCCTTTTCCAAAAAGTCTCGGAAATTTGCCCGTTCCACGATGCTGTTCTCTCCAAGCACCCCCTGCCGTCTTTATTTTGTTCTGCTTTTCGTCCTGGCTCATATCATTTGTTTCTTTGTATTGAAAGCTTGTCAGCTCCTGGAACCTGGCAAGTATTAATTAGGAGGATGGTCCAGCGCACATCACAGTTTGATGGAAAGCAAGTCTGAGTGGGAAATTGGGCAGAGAATCAGAAAGAAGCGGAAGAAAGCAGGAGTGGGAGACGGCTTAAGACCGTGACCCAATTTTCAGACTCGGGGCGACCAAAAGCCGGCCTTTTGTGCCATGATTCTTCACTTGAGCTGAGCCGGTCTTCACTTGTGCTATAAAAGTGCATGTCAGGTCTTGCCTCTGTGCCTTTGCCCAATTCGCTTCCCTCTGCCAGGATGCTCTTCCTTCTCTCTCTCACCTCTCCGAATTCCACTGATTTTCAAGGCCAAGAGGAAAATGCCATCTCCTCCAAGAAGCCTTCCATGATTCCTCCAGTCCTAATTAACTTGTATTTTCATGACACTCTTACACTATTTGTATCACAGAGTCTAGCCCTTGATTATGTAGTCTTCTTAAGGCGAATGGTCTCAGCCTCTCCAGCTCTCAGTCTGGAGAGAAAGGAAAAAGGGTTCCTCCAGACGCAGGTTTGAATAAAAAAGAGGCTTGTTAGTTGCTTTGGGTCAGATGTGCCCACAGAGCAGTCCTTCCCCCACCCCTCCAAGGGCAGCAGAAGGAGAGGGACAAGCTCTACGGGCACATAAGATTATACAGCAGCTGCAAAGGGGAATCACCAGCCATTGTTTAAAAACAGGACCAAGAGTACACATCTCTGTGGCTGCGCTGCCGGCTGCATAGAGTTGCCCGCCTGCTCGAGAAGCAGCTCAGTTGTAAACCTATTCCTGCAACTTTAAGTATCTGCCTTTGGGAATTTGAATGCATATCTGAAATGTCTATTTCTTGTCCTGTATGCAGGTTTTAATACATGTAGTGAACACTGTTGGGGCCCTGTCTGATCCCCTCAAAATTCTTTTCCCATTTCTGGATGCCCTACCCTTGGCTTCTAAGTCCAATGGCTAACACCAATGACCCTCTTCAGAAGACTGGGACTTAGATTCTCCCGGTACCCAGTGTGAAAGCCCTACTCTCTGGCCAGAGCTGGGACCAAGTCTGAGGTATAACTTATACTTCACGGCTCTCCCAGGGTTGGGCCGAGGCTGCAACTTGCCTGGAATGGCTCCCTGGCTTGGCTTCTTTGTGTTCTCTGTCCTGCCTGCCTGTCCTCCCCCGACTCCACCACTCCCTCTGATTTTCCCCGGGGAGCAGTTCCTTTAAAAAAATGTCCCTGCATGTGAATCTTCATCTCCAAGTCCATTTCTGGGAGAATCTGACCTAAGATAATACAGCTGGCGCATCTCTTCATTGGTCATTGGCAGCCACGCACTGCACCCCACCCCTCCCTGCCAGTTCTGCCTCTTTGAGTGATAACTGACATTCTCTTTGAGGCAGTCCTCCAGGACCTAACTCCAAGAGGTTTTGCCGCAGAGCCCACATCTCAAGTCAGATCACTGTAAACGTGCCCTCCAACATAGTGAAAATCTGCCCGGTTACTCCTGATACGCAGTCGGTTTTACTCGTCTATTTCTAAGATAAAATGTATCTTATTTTTTCCCTTGGACTTTCTCCATTTAAAAAATTTCTATGCAATACATTTAAGGACATCAGTGTATGAAAATGCTTGGTCTGTGAAACAGAGGAACCATCAGGGCCAAAAGAAGGCATGGAGCTTGTATGCGTTATTAAAACAACGATGGCTACTTTTGATCCTGGGTAAAGGCTTTCATTTTGTTTTTACATCCCAAAGTTTGCAAAGACAGCCAATTAAATACCATTGTTCATCTTCCTAGAAAACAGCAGTAGCTCCCCACTGTATGACTGTGGATGCTGCCAAGGGAATCACTGATAGATTTCATTCATCTTTCAAGATCCAGCGTTCTTGATATTGTCACTCCAGAATCCTTCTTCATCCCTGGCCCTGCCTTCAACTCTTCTGATAAGCTTCCTTTTGAAACAGAGGGAAAAATTACCTTCCTATCCTTGGTTACAATCACTAAAGTCTTTCTATCTGTGTTAAAACCTATCCCTAAAGCCCCACCACCATGTGGTCACCTTTGCTGCAGGTGTGCAAGTTCACGTCCTACACCGCCACCCCCCTCCGCCGGCCAAGCCCAAGGCCAGGTCCTGTAGTCCTTTGTTCCCCTAATGTGCTCGGCTCAGGTCCAGAGTCACACCTGCCAAACACCTCAAACACATGGGAAGTGAAAGTCACAGACTACTTTGAATCAAGCCAGGCAAATAGGGTTTGTATGGGGCCGGACAACTTTGTGAATTAGAGCTTCAACTGGCGGCTGCAATGTGCTTTTCTGAAACGCAATTTCTCACACTCTACCTGCCATAAGGTGCATTCAGGTTTTCTTTCTAGCTGTCGTTCTATGACTTGATCTCCCTTCCTGCCTCCCTGAGACATTCAAGTTCTCCTGAACTTGGGGGTTTTCATACTTTTGATTTCTAAGAAAGGCGGTTTATTAGGAAACGTGTGTTTACTCAAGTGTGCGACAAGTCCCACTTGGCCAGCAGGCTAAATGTCATTCCTTGAAATTCCCTTCCAAGCGTGGACTCCAGGGAGCCAAATGTAACATTTAGTCATCAATAGGATCATTTAAGTTTATTCTTTCTACCTGCCGTCTCAGGAAGGGATTGGAGCTCACGCTGGTGCTGTCTAGAAAAAGGAACTACCTTCCCACCCTGTGGACGTGTGTTGCTATTGAAAGAGCCACCTATTTCCTGCCCTGGCTTCCCCTGTGCTTTGGGACTTAGGCACAGTGTCTCTTCAGACATGCTGACTTTTTATGGCTTCAGCAAGGTAGTAGTGTATAAATGCCGTTGGCCATTTACCATTAGGGATTCAACTCCACGTCTGGATCTGGTTATGCCGGCATTTTCAGAGCATTACAGCTCAGCTGTGAAAGCACTCTGGCTTAGAGCGAAAATGCAGTAGAACCTTGCTAATCTAACAACTTAATAACACTTGCCACCCCTTCACAGCAAGGACTTAATAGTAAGACTCACAGTGAGGCTGCGTGTCTTCGGAATGCACAAGAACACATTCTTCTGATGACTGTGTTATCATAAATGATCTCCAAGTTTGCTTATTGAAGCAAACGAGACAACATTACTTTACCACTGTGCTATCCTTTTAATTCAGCTTCCAAGGATAGCCTCAAAATGCCGGAGAACCTGACCGGGCTCTTCTGGCTAATGCACTGCATCCTGTCCTTTAGTAACAAGACTCTCTATCACAGCGTGTTGTGGTCCTGGGGCATTTGGTCTTCAGGTGTCTGAAGACAATCTTTAGAGAAATGTTCCAAACATGGAACATTTGAATTTAGATATGGAAATTCACACATATTATAATTCTAATTATTTGGCCAGAATAGGTCAGTCCATTTTCTCTCCCTGCAGGGGTGAGGGAAGCTTTCAGACTGATATTACAGTTATTTCCAGATGAACGGATGAACAACTGTGGTCTATCAATACAATAAAATATTATTCAGTGATTAGAAGGAATAAGCTAGCAAGCTTATTTCCAGTTATCTCTAAATGATTTCCATCACATATACTCGTTAACTTGTCTTCTATTTACCACCTTCCCCTTCATAAAACAGATAGTGTGTTTCCAAAACAAGAGAGACTGGAAAAGTGGCTGATTGTTATTTCTGAAATCTAAGTGATCTGACCTAAAATTTTACTATCTCTAATCAGGATATTACAGTTGAAAGTTTCTGTGTGTGTGTGTGTGTGTGTGTGTGTGTGTGTGTGTGTGTCTGAAGTCATTACACTCTTCTATGTGAACAAACTGTTTACAGACCCCAGGAGGCAGCCCTCAGTAGCAAAGTTTAACGGAGACACAAGAGGGAAAACTGAGCGCTCATATTTACAAGTCCCCATGACAATGACTACCAATCCATTCAATGAATATGTTTTCTATTGAATATAGGGCTTGAACCTGAGTACAGCATAAATAGTCTGTAAAAATGGATGTGGCTATTTTAAATGACTTAAAACACCTTCATAGTTTGGGGTATAATCCAGTGTCATGCAGGCTTCCTGTATGTGGGCTTTCAAATGCCCAGTCTTTGGTTAATTCAGACTAGGGTCCAGGTCTGATGCACGTGAACTGCTTTGTGGAGAGCTCTTGTTTTTTGGCAACAAGTTGCTCAAGACTTCCAAAGTAATTGTTACTCTTCCTTGTTACTTCATCTAAGTCTGGGGATGGCATTTGTCAAAGACAGAAAGACTCCTCAGAGTTTGCCCTGACTCGAATTGTCCCAAGTGACCTCAGTTTAACATCACTCCTTATAAATAAGTTACTACAGACCTGATCATCATGAACTTTTTCTTCAAGAAAAGGGAACTTTTCCACATATGCAAATTGAACCATATATTTCTCTTGTCAAAAACTCAGCATCACTGAATGTGGAAGGAGAATCCTCAACAGTAATCCAGCATTTCCTTAAACTCTGAGGGAAAGAATTCCTAGAAAATTAGTGGAGAGTAATCTCTAAGGTCTCATCTCAACTCTTCTCTAAGAAACTTCTGGGTTTCATGATCAGTATGACCTTTCCAAGTGAATTCTTGGGAGTCTACAGAAAATCTGTTGTAAATTTTAAAATAATCCTTTAAAAACATATGGGAAATTATGTCCCTGCCTTGCTCAAAAGACTCCTCTGACTTGCCAGGACATTCAGAAGAAAATTCAGTCCTTGCCATGCCTCCAAGGCTCCTCATGACTGGCTTCTCCCTGGACCTGTGGTGTCCTTGCCCTCCCTCACGGGGCTCCAGTCACCACAGCCTCCTTCATATTCCAGCCTCCAGCCTCTAGCCTGTGCATGCATTGTCTCCTCTGCCGGAAGCACTCCCACAGATGACTCAGCTACACCCATGAACTGTTCCCTTACTCAGTCTCTGCTCAGATGTCTCTTATCAGAGACGCCTTCCCTGAACCCATTATCGGCTGAATTGTGTCCTCCCAAAATTCATGCTGAAGCCCTAGCCCTTGACATCTCAGAATGTGACTGTATGCGCTGAGAAGGCCTTTAAAGAAGTGATTAAGTTAGAATGGGTTTGTAAGGTGGCCCTAATTCGATATGACTGATGTCCTTATAAGAGATTAGCCCAGACAGGGAAAGACACACAGAGATGACAAGGTGAATACACAGTGAGAAGACGGTTCTCTGTAAGTCAAGGAGAGAGCCTCAGAAGAAACCAAAGCTGCTGGCACCTTGATCTTGGACTTTCAGCGTCTAGAACTGTGAAAAAATACATTTCTGTTGTGTAACTCCCCTAGTCTGTGCTATTTTGTTATGGCAGCCAAGCTGACTAACACATCCCCCAATCTAAGGGCCTTTCCTTGACGACTCTACCCCATACTGTGATTCCCATCTCTTCTTAGCCCTTGAGAGTACGAATCTATTTATTTCTATTTCTAAACTGAGATTTAGTTGACATATAACATTGTATTAGTTTCAGGTGTACAATGTAATGATTCCATATATATGTGTGTGTGTGTGTGTGTGTGTGTGTATACAGTGAAAAGATCACAAGTCTAGTTAACAGTCACCACCACACAGAGCTACAATGTTTTTCTTGTGGTGATAACTTTTAAGATCTACTCTCAGCATCTTTGAAATATGCAATACAGTATTATGGACTACAGTCACCTCCCCAGGTATACATTACCTCCCCAGGACTCATTTATTTTATAATTGGAAGTTTGTACCTTTTGACCACCTTTCGACATGGCAGGTATTCAGTAAATATTTGCTTAATGAATGAATAAATATATTAAATACTGCACAGTAGCCCAGCTCTACAATAACTATATTAGGAGTTTTGAGCCATGTGTAAATACAGACATTGAGGTCCTGTGCTTAAATTAGTTGAACCAACTTGTTCCCTAAATGTATAGAAACTTGGCTTGCAGTGATTATAATCCTGGCAGGCACCTTGAAAATGACATTGAAATGAACCTAATAAGTAGAGAAGTACTAAGTGGAAGCTGTGAATATGAAATCAAATTCAAGAACATAAAATGGTGTTTCTTTTGGCTTTCATGGTCATTACACTATATTTGGAGTAATTAGGAAAAAACACATCACAAAGAAGCTAATGTTCAAAAAGGCAGAGATACTTGAAAAGTCTTTGAACACCTCACCAGAAATAATTTAACCCAATAAGATTAAAATTCCAGATCAAAGGTAGCAAAAATACAGAAAGGGAAGAAAGACAGTTGTGAGACCTCCCGTTCCCACACACATTTACCACCACGCAAATGATTACTAGACGTGGGGTCCCATAGAAAATAATTCCCATTTCCATCACATATAAGGAAGAGCATTACATTATTGCTCTTAGTAACAGAGCTGGTAGTTTCCATCACTCATGATCTGATTGGTCTAGGAACAGGGCAACAATAGAGAAAAAAGAAAAAATGATACAGAAAGGATGAAACTTTCCTGTCATATAATCAATCAGCAAACATATATTGACTACCAGCTACTATTTGAAATTCTATCCATGGTTTTATAGGAAAATCCACCATTATATGCAAAAGCTTCATGTGATTTATGCAGTCAAGCAAACTTACATTAAATGGCAATGGACGTTAAGTCCTTTGCTGGAATGTAAGCTACAACCATGACGGTGATTCACCTCTGTATTTCAAAATCCTTACACCTAGCTAGGGCTGCATTGATGTTGGTTGAATGAATAAATCAATATTAAAACAGAAGTAAAAATATGGCAGTGGCTCAGCTTCATGAGTGATCTAGGAGTTATGAATTCAAAACTGTTAGAATCTTTCAGAGGACTTTCTTTGGTCAGCAAGCTTTGTAGGGAAAAAAAAAGACTTCTGGATATCTGGTCCAATGATGGAGATTCCCTGCACTCAACCTCGTGGTCAGATAACACCCAGGGTCTGCCGCTGACTGCTTCGCTGCCGGCGGCAATAAATGTCTCTAATTTTTGTCTGCCCTGCACACACTCCCTCCTTTGAATACTAACATCTCCATTTGCCTTTCTCACTCTTGACTCAATTCCCAGAATTTAGGTAGAGCCAAACCCCTCCCCCACACCAGACAGGAAAATGGGCAATTGACTCAGGTCAGACCAATCCAGGATTTCTTCCACTTGACCACAGTCATTGGTTTAGGGATATTAGGTGACTCAAGACAGGCCCACAAGACTCAATGCCAGGATTCACGCTGGGACTTGTGAGGAGAAAAAAGCCCTGTCTCTCTACCAAATTTTAGACTTTTGGAGGTAGGCCTGATGCTACTCAGTTTAATCATGCCGATGGAGAGGTAAGTAACTCTAGAGGTGGAGAGTGTGCACGTGTATGTGCAAACGTGCACGCATGTGTGTGCATGATGGGGGACAGAGAGGGAAAGAGAGAGAGAGTGTGCAGGGCACCATTTGGTCACTGGGATACAGCCATGCCTGAAATTGGCCACACACCACTGATAAATTCCCATACTTGCTTCAGCAAATTTGAGTTGGTTTTCTGGGCTTTCTAGCAAAATAACTTGAATAATACAGCGACACAGAGCAAGCCTCAAACTAGTCTGCTTCTCAGCGGACCACGCCATGGTGAAAGTAGTGGTCAAGAGGAAGGAACACAAATTTACAGACAAGCGTGGAACTGGGAAAGTTACCTCCCCTCTCTGTGACTGAGTTTCTGCACCTGTGAAATGGGGACTCGTACAACCTGCCTTATGGCACTATTGTGGGGATTAAATGAGTCAATGTGAAAAGTATTTTATGAAAGTATCCCCAGTGTTAGTCAATATTGGCACCATTATTGCTATTCCCATCCAAAAATGATCATGTCAATGCCAGAGTTCTGTTGCTCTGTGGGAAGATACCACTTTGGGATCAGATTTGAACTGTTACCAGGTTGAATCAACTATCTGCAGAGTCTATTATTGGATAAATTGATCACTTACTCAATCATTCGGGAAGGAAATCCCTGTCCAAGTCTGGGACCTGGCCTGACTCCTGAATCTACAGGGAGCATCCATGGACAGCCAGGAGGCCCCTGGAGGACAGGGTTCTTCTCCCTGCAAGAGCCTGTAAGGACCAGGGGGCCTGGGACTCCATCTGCACCTGTGGAACCAGCCAAATTTCCCATCTCTGTGGACTCCAGCAGGGAAACAAGTATTTTTACAGGAACGGAGGGAACAGGATAATGGTAGCTTTAGCTTGAATCTGAGGCTGTTGTAAGAGAAAATAACAGTGTTGGTAATTTCTCCTGCCTGTTTAAGCACTTTGGTGAAGTGCCTGCCCCTAAATTAAACCGGGAAGTAAGAAAAAACGAGTTCACATGCCAGCATACAGACCCACAGGCCCACTTGGCCACAGATTTCTAGCACACAGGAGTTCTCTTAGAGGAGAACCGGGCCCTGGGCCAGACGGCAGCAGCAGAATTTCCCTCCACCGTGGAGAAAAAGAAAAAGAAAAAGACACTTAGTCATCTCAGTCAAAAATGTATTGAAGGTTTTCTTCCCAAATCCTTTGTCTTTCTCAATCTCTTCTTCCTCCTCCTCCTCTTTTTCTTTTTTTTATGGTTGTAACATATACATAACATAAAATTTACTATATTAACAATTTTAAGGGTGCGCTTCGATGGCATTGAGTACACTGATGTTTTGCAACCATCACCACCGTCCAGCTCCAGAACCTCCTCATCATCCCAACCTGAAACTTGGTCCCCATGAAACACCAGCTCCACATTTCTCCCTCCCTCCAGCCTCTGATAACCACTGTTCTACTTTCTGTTTCTATAAATTTGACTGCTCTAGGTCTCTCATATCACTGGAATCACATAGCATTTGCCTTTTTGTGACTGGATTATTTCACTTAGCACAGTGTGTTCAATGTCTGTGTTGTGGCATGTGTCTGAATGTCCTTCTTTTTTTAAGATTGGATAATATTCCATTGTAAGTACCCCATTTTGTTTATCTCTTTATCTGCTGATGGATAACTTAGATTGCTTCCATCGTTTGGCTATTGTGAATTACACTCCTATGAACGTGGGTGTGCAAGTATCTGTTGCAGCCCCTGCTTTCAGTTCTTTTGAGTGTATACCCAGAAGTGGGATGGCTAGGTCATGGGGTAATTCTAGGTTTAATTATTTGAGGAACCATCATACTGTTTTCCACAGTAGCCATGGCATTTTATAACCCCACCAGCTAGGCACAAGGGTTCCAATTTCTTCACATCTTCACCAGTATTTGTTATTTTCTGTTCTTTTAAAAATAATGGTTATATTAATAAGTGTGAAGTGGTATCTCATTGTGGTTTTGACTTGCATTTCTCTAGTGATGTGTAATGTTGAGCATCTTTTCACGAGTTTATTGACCATTTGTGTATCTTCTCTGAAGGAACATCTATATGTCTATTCAAGTCCTTCACTCATTTTTAATAGAGTTGTTTGGTTTTTTATTTAGTTCTAAGAGTTCTTTATATATTTTGGATATTAATCCCTTATCAGATATATGATTTAGAAGTATTTTCTCCTGTTCATGGGTTGACTTTTCACTTTGTTGACAGTGTCCTTTCATGCACAGAAGTCTTAAATTTTGATGTAGACCAGTTTATGCATTTTCTCTTCTGTTGCCTGTGCTTTAGGCATCAGAGCCTCAAAATCATCACCAAATCCAACGTCATGAATTTTTTTTCTTTGTTTTCTTTGAGGAGTTTTATAACTTTGACTCTTACGTTTAGGTCTTTGATCCATTGTGAGTTAATTTTTGTATATGGTGTAAAGTCCAACTTCATTCTTTTGCATGTGAATATCCAGTTTTCCCACCATCACTTGTTGAAAAAAAACCTACAATGTTTAGTTTTGAAAACTGTGGGTTTTAAAATCTTTTCTCACTTCTTTCAGTGTTTGCTTTGTGCATTTGAAGCTCTGTGAATAGGTACATACACATTTAGGACCGTCATGTTTTCTTAATGAGTTGATTCTTTTATTAGTGGGAATTGTCCCTTTTTTCCCCTCTGTTTATATTCTTTATTCTGAAGTTCACCTTGTCTGATCTTAGTATAGTCACTTCAGCTTTCTTATTATTAATGTTTGTATAGTATATCTTTCTCCATTCCTTTATATTTAAATTAGATCTCAGGTAGGCAATGCTCAATTGTCTTGCTTTCTTATCCAGTCTGACTTTTAATTAAAGTGTTTCTATTTAATGTAGTTACTGATGTGGTTGGATCTAAGTCTAACACCTTACTATTTTGTTTTCTATTTGGTTATGTGTATTTTGTCCCCTCTTTTCCTGCTTTCTTTTGGATTGTGTATTTTTTAGATTCTGTTTTCTCACTGTTGGCCTATTATCTATCTGCTTTTTTTTTTTTGATGGAATATAGAGTTCATAATACACACCTTTAACGTCACAGTCTACTTGCAAATCATTATATACCAGGTAATATGCAACCTAAGAATAACACAATGGCTGTACTTTCATTTCTCCCTTGGTGTCCTTTAAACAATTGTTGTCATCCACTTTACTTCTACGGGTATAGTAAACCCCACAAGCCAATGTTGTTATTTTTGCCTTAAACATTCAATTCTTTTTAAAAGAAAATTTTAAATCAGGGAGACATATGTTTTACATTTACACACACTTTCACCACTTCAGTGCTCTTCTTTCCTTTGTGAAGATCCAAGTTTCCAACTGGTATCGTTTTCCTTCAGCCTGAAAAGCCTCCTTTAACATTTCTTACTGTGTAGGTCTCCTGGATGAAAAGCCTTATTTTGCTTTCATTTTTGAAGTTACTTTTTCTAGATACAGAATTCTACTTTGACAGTTTTTCCCCTTCCAGCCCCATAAGAATGCGTTTCCTTGTCTTCTGGCTTGCACTGTTCCTGACAAGAAGTCCATGAGCGTTCCCATCTTTGTTCCCTGTGTGTAATGTGTCTTTCTTCCTCTGGCTCCTTTTAAGAACTGTTTTATATCATTGGTTTTCAGCAACTTGGTAATAATGTACTGTGATGTGTTTTTATTTGTATTTTTTTCTGCTTGGGATCCACTGAGCCTCTCAAATCTGTACATGTATAGCTTTCATTAAATTTGGGGAAATTTTGGCCATTGTTTTTTCAAATAGTGTATCTGTTCCCCCTTTTCTGGGACTCCCATTTTATATACATTAGACCCCCCTGATCTTGTTCCACAGGTCACTAAAGCTCTTTTCATTTTTTTCAGACTTTTTCCCCTCTGTGTTTCAGCCTAGATTTCTCCAAATGGCAATCTCTTCAAATTCACTGATCTTTTTTTTCTATACTGTCCAATCTCTTGTTAAACTTATCCAATGAATTTTTCACTTCACTAGATTCCACTGAAATTCCATTCATTTCTTTTTTTATAGTTGCATTTCTCTCCTCATTAGGATCATGTTTTCTTTTGATTTCTTAAGCATATTAACAAGAGCTATTTTAAAGTTTTAGTTCAGTAATTCCATTATTGTATCATGTCTGGGTCTACTTCTATTGATTAATTTTTCTCCTGATTAAGGATTATATCTTCCTGCTTCTTTAAATCTCTAGTAGCTTCTTTTTTTTAGAGAAAGTAAATTTATTTCAGATCATTGTAATATGAAAATATCCAAAAAGAGCATGATAGAATAAAATCAATCTTCATATGTTTTAGTAATCACAAAGTATTCCTAACATCACTGATTATGAAAATCACAAAGGAGGACTTTTAAAAGACTGAATTCTCACACCACCAGAGTATTTTTGCAAATTATAAGCCTAGTTCAAAATCTTACCTATGAATATACTTCCTGGGTTACCTGCATAAGGAGACTGCTATTCAATCCACACTCTGGGCTCTTCTGTCTTCTCCCTTGCTCTTCATGCACTAATGCCATCTATGAAAACACGGAGGGCAAGATACATGCAGCATCACTGGACCTTGAGCTGTTTCCATGTGACTAACTCATTTCATGTTGGCAGGAAATCTGTTTCATCTCAGTCATTCAGAAAAATACTCCTTTTCAAAAGGTTGGAATTTTTAAAGTGCATATGAATGGCTCATTACTAAAGAACTCTGAATCTTGGTTGTGAACGGAGAACCAAAATATTCATTGTTTGCAGGACTTGTTCTAATCACTAACAAATTTCAATTCAACATTTTGATTGTAGAGAAAACTGTAAATTGTGTATGAATTGTTCACATACAAATGTTGCTCCTCGTATTGTTATATGAATGAAATTGAAATAGTGGAATAGTCTTTCCAATATTTTGATTCTCAATCTGTTATGCTGTCCTGCCTTCATGCAGCATTGCTGAGCTTTGAGTTTCCTGAAGGATGGAGAACAATCTCATATACATACTTTATTACATTTTTCATGAAAGTCTGCCCTGTGAGGTAAGGGCAAAAGTCTGTAACACTTTATCTACGTTTGAACTATTGTACATGTTACAGAGTCTTTGAGTTGGTGCCTCTCCAAGGGTGACTCTTGTCTAATTAAATTCAGTGGGACCTTAATCATAATTTTGATGGTGACTCTTTATCTCCAGAGATGCCAGCAGGATAATTACCATGTAGAACAGGACTTACAGAACTTTTGGTGGTGGTTTTAAACATCGCATTGCTTTGTGTCTGGGTTTTGTTGTCTTTCTTTAAAGAGTACTGATGTTTATTTTGGCAAAGCATTAATTTAACTTGTGGATTAGCTTAATTCCTTTGAGTTTATTTTAAAGCTTTGTTAGGTCAGGTCTAGAACATCCATTACTTCTGGGCTATTTTCTCTCTACTACTATGGCATAACGGTTCTGAGGTCTCTAATAAATGCCTCAGTGATTGTAGTAAGCAGAATAATGGCCTCCCCAAATGTCCACACCCTAACACCTGAAACCTGGGAATAATTAGGTTAAAAGACAAAGAGGAATTAAAGTTTTAAGAATTATATTTACTAATCAGCTGATTTTAAAGTAGGGAGAGTATCGTGGATTATCCAGCTGGGATCAAGGGTCTTTAAAAGCTGAAGGAGGCAGAAGAGAGAACCAGGGTGTGAGGAGGACTCAGCTCAATGGTGTTGACTTTGAAGAAGGAGGGGAGGAACCATGAGTCAGAGAAGGTGGGTGTGTCTCTAGCAAGTGAAAAAGGCAAAGAAACATGTTCTTCCCCAGATCTTCCTGAAAGGATTGCATCATACTCACATTTTGATCTTATCCCAGTGAGACCTGTGTCAGACTTCTGGTCTACAGACCTGTAAGATAATAAATTTGTGTTATTTTAAACAACTATGTTTAGAGGAGTTTGTTACAGCAGCCATAGAAAACCAAGGCAGTGGTCAGTGAGATTTCTCCACACCACCTGTGTGGAACTCAGATGTCTCCCAGATAACTGTGCATGCTGAGAGCATTTCTGTTTATAGCTCCCTCATAGTTCTTGACTTTGTTTAGTTTCCTTCTCAGGGATTATAGTCCTGCTCTCCAGTGCCTGAAAATAATTGTATCATATATTTTGTCCTGTTGTCTAGTTGTTTATGGCAGGAAGGAATAGTGCTGGCTATTCCATGACTAGAAGCAGAAATGATGTGTTCAACTTTGCATATTGAGAAACACATTGATACAGCATGACTTTTTTAAAAACTTCCTTAAGTACAGAATGGAAGACCCATCTCATCTTATGCTGCCAAATCACAGCACTGCCTTCTTTCGGTCTTGGCCGCCACCGCTGAGGATAAAAGGAACTCTACGTCTTCACATGGTCTTCCCTGTGTATATGTCTGTAATAAAATCTCTTCTTTTAAGAACATACTGGATTGGGGTCCACCTTAGTAACCTCATTAAACTCAATCACTTTTTTAAGGACCCTATCTTCAAATACAGTCACATTTTGAGGTACTAGGGGTTGGAGCTTCAACATATGAACCTAGTGGAGGGGGTGACCATAACTCAACTCATAACAGTGCTTTTCCATACTTGAAGCTTTGGGAATCTTTTCTTCTTCTGTTTCTATGGTCCATTGGCTGTTCTTTATCAGTTACTGGCAGCAGGAAATATTTAATGAAGTAAACTCGATTTGCTGGACAGAATACCAGAATACGGTCAGGATATAGTTCCTGCCCTCAAGGGGCTTTCTTTTTGTGGTGGAATTCTGTTTTTGAAATGTTAAAATATTAACTGACTTTGGTTTTGTCTTTAATACCTTCTTCTGCCTATTGATCCACAAACCAATTTCCATACACCTTCGACTCTCACACAAGCCTTTTTATCCTCACATACCTATAAGCAGCATGAACATGCTGAGCCTTGGACCAACACAGGGAAGTAATACAGTCAAGAATGAGTGAAAACGCCCCAATTAGCTGACCATGAAACCCCAAACAGAAGTGAGAATGCTTGCATCTGATGATGATGTTGAAGACCAGATGCCCATCCCCATGACTCAAAACTTTCAGTTTCTAAAAGAAATTAGGAAAACGTTCAAGTAGAATTCCTTCTCTGCTATGCCAGTAGCACAGAAACTCAAGAAAGGAATTAAATTTAAAAAGTCACATTTCTTGCACCCTAAAATAAATACCTATGATATTGCATAACTGGGGAAGCAAGATGTTTCCATAAAAAGAGAAGCATGGGCACTATCTAGTAGATACAGAGAGTAAACAAGCTGTGTAGCGGACAATTTCAACCAAAGTTCAAGGCTTTTGAAGCCTGTGGAGGTGGAGAGGACATCATGAATGGTCAGCAACCTTCTTTCAATACTAACTGACCATATTGGTTAAGGTGATGCATGGTGCCTAACAAGCTGGCTGCTATAATAAGCAAACCCCAAATTTAAAAGGTTATCTGCAATAGTTTACTCCTTGCATATGTAACAGCATGACAGCAGTGCTCCTGGTTGCTGGGTGACTTGCTCCACACAGTCATTCAGGGACCCAGGATGCTAGGTCTCCCCAGTGCAAGATGGAACATTGTAACAACAATACAGAGAATTCCAAATGAAAGGACTCATCCTAGTTCCCACGTATCAAGTGCTTCCTGAGTGCCAGGCATTGTGCTGAGACCCTCCATTCCATCCTCATAGCAACACCTGGTGAAGAAGCTGGGGCTTGAAAAGGCTCACACCCAGTTCTGCCCAACCACAAGCTGGAATCTTAATCACTCTACACTCTCCTCTACAACAGGCTCTTGATTTATGCTGATATTGCATTTCTGAGAAGTGACATTTAATTCAAAAAGTTGTAGAGCAAAAGTGAATTTTCTAACCAGGAATGAAGAGAATGAAAAGCAAGAGAAATGCTCTTGTGAAGATTGCAAAAGATTCCAGTCATGTAAATGTTTTTGCCATATTGCATTAATATGAGCAGTGAATACACAGTTTATGGGGAAAATTGAATACATTAAAATTTATTCATGGAATAACAAGAAAAAAATAGCCATGGACTAATGGAGCACTGGCCAATATAGCCTGAAAATGTGAGTATGCAAGGCTCCATTTTCTACATTATGAGAATCCTAATGTGTGAAGTCTCTCATCATGTTACTGGTGTTCCCAACTGAACACTCCTGTTACTCCTGGTGGCCCTGCTTACACGTTTTCTGAGCATTTTCATCAGAGTGAAGCATACAGCCAAAGCCCATGACAGTAGTAATTAATAATAATAGTCAAGAGCAAACACTCACTGAACACTGTGTGCAGTCGTTGTTCTAAGCATATGCATTGACTCATTTACTCTCCAGATTCACCCAATAGAATAGTCTCTTTCATTATTTTCATTTTGCAGATGAGAGCACTGATGCACTGAGAGATTAAGTAACATCCTATGATGGTTGCTTTTTGGGGTCAACTTGGCTGGGCCACAGTGCCTAGATACTTGGTCAAACATTATTCTGGGTGTTCCTGTGAAGGTGTTTTTGAATGACATTTCCATTTAAATCAGTGGACTTTGAGCAAAGCAGATTGCCCTCCATAATTCTGGGTGGGCCTCATCCAATCAGTTGAAGGCCTGACTAGAACAAAAAGCTGACCTCTTCCTGAGCAAGAAGAAACTTTACCAGCAAATAGCCTGTAGATTCCACCTGCAGCACTGTCTTTTCCTGGTTCACTAACAGGCTGCCTTTGGACTTGAACTGCAACTCTTTCCAGCCTGCCAGCCTCCCCTATCAGATTTTGGACTTGCCAACTCCCCACAATCACATAAGCCTATTGCTTAAAATAAATCTCTTTCTCCATATGTATCAGATCCTATTGGTTATGTTTCTCTGGAGAAGCCCACCTAATAATATACTCGCCTAAGGTTACATAACCAGTAAGTGGTGGAACCGGCTTCCAATCCTGCAGTCTGGTGCCAGAATCCACACTCTTGATGGGAACTGTCCTGTTAGCTCTTATCAGTGCAGCTGGTAACCTCTATTTTTATGCAAGTAGTGATAGCTTTTTCCTACTTCTTCATATTAACTGACCATATCGGTTAAGATAATGCAAATTGCCTAAGAAGCTAGCTAAGCTAGCTGTGGTAATAAACCCCAAATTTCAGAGGCCAACCACAATAGACACTTCCTTCTTACATATGGAGCAGTTTGATAATCAAGGGGCCATCTTGGTTGCTAGGTGACCTTCCTTCACACACTCATTTGGGGACTCAGCTGCTGGAGGCTCTGCCTTCTTCAGCATGTAGCCTCCAAGATCACCCTGGGGCTTGGCTCTACTCCAGCCAGCCAGAAGGGGAAAGGAGCATGACAGATCATGCATGAGAATTTTTATAATCACTATTGCTAAGGAATTTTTTGTTTAAAAAATTGGCAAGCAATTTAAATTGTGTTTCTGAAATGATTTCATGTGCATGTGTGTGTTGCTCATTTATCATTGATTTTAAAATCACATTTAAAAGCACATTTTAAAGTCGCTCGTTTCTCTTTCATTTTATTTCATACTCCTTAAATTAATAGGGTGTAAATTGAGAGGCAGGTGTATTTCTTAATTAATCAACCAAGTTGACTGGAAGGGCTGCTTCATGTAGTGGATATTAAGAGAGAAGATTGGAGGTAAAGTTGGGGCAAGATTATGGAGGGCCTTGAATGCCAAGCCAAGAGGACTTGGACTTTATCCTTTGAGAAATCACAAATTCTCACTGTTTCTCTTCCAAACTAATAGCCCTTGTTCTCTAAACCAACTAATTGTTGTTGACGTTCACTACCTTATGTGAGAGTAATAATATTTCACTTGTCGTTTGTTTCTTATTTCCTCTCCTCCCTCCACACCCATCAACTGGATAAACTGTATGCATCTCAAGGTCTGGACCATGACTTCCACTTTTCTTAATGCTGCACAAGCCTAGCAGAACATCTTACAGATGAAGTTAAGGACTACATTCTGTTGAAATTCAAGAGGTGTACCTACACCATCAAATATCCCATAAATTGGTGAATATATCTATGCACATAATTTCCTCCTGAAATGCAATATATTTTAACTGAAAAATATGAACGATGTCTTGAAGCTTCTAATGACTTAATAAAGTACCACATTCTGGTTGGGGTTCTCAGTGATGCTCGCCCAGTTATGCTCCTTAGTTTTGGAGTCACATCCTCCAGCTGTTTCACATCACAAAGCCAAGCTGCCATCATGTTTGACACTCTGCTCTTTGAAATTTCTATTATGAGGTGGGGAGTCTCTTTTTCTCAAGCCTCTTTATTTTCCTTTCATCTCTATCACTAAGACTAGCAGTCAGCTGATATTTTTTTAGCACTTTTTCTTTTTCACAAAGGAGCAAAGCATTTTTTAAAGATTCCATCAAAAACTTGTTGCATAAAGAATGCATAGTAGGGAACAAAATCCTGTTTGTGCTGGTAGTCAGCTAGGAAACCTCCTCCCCACCATGAGCCTGGGACTCCAGTTCACGGCTCAACAAAATTACAAATGACCATACATCATGGATCCTGGATTTACAAATAACCCAAACCATGCATGCTAACCCTAGGGGTGGTAAGTATCTAGGATATAATAGTAACTGTGACAATAGCACTGATACCACTAGTTACCACGCTATGTGACTACATGCGTGTGAAGCTGAATATGTCTCTGAATGAATGCACATGCATACACATGTGAGTTTGGGCATGCGTATATCTTCAAGTTCCCTACTACTACATAACGAGCTACCTCAAACAGTGGCTGGAAACAATAACCATCATTTCTTCTCTCACTCAGCTCTGGGGATTGACTGAGCTCTGTGGAGTTGTTCTCATTTTGGATCTCTCCATGGGTGCAATGAGCTTACAAGTGGAGCTGGAAATCATCTCAACGACCTCTTCACACATATGTCTGGGGCTTGAACTGGGAAGATCCAAAATAGCTGGGAGCTAGGGCTGGAAGACAGGCTGCTCCTTGGACATCTCTTTATTTCTGTTTGGTTTCTCTTTGTGGTCGTTCTAGTATGGTGGCTTCAGTGTAGCTGGACTTTGACATGGCAGCTCAGCCCTCCAAAAGCACAGGTCCAAGAAGAGAGACAGAGACAGATACAGAAACAGAAAGAAACTCTTGCAAGATGGGTGCTATGTGCTTACAAAATCACGTGCACATAATCATGTCCATCCTATGACCTCTGCCACCCTCCATTGATTAGGAGTGTGTCACAGATCCCATCCACACTTGTAGGGAGGGGAATAACACAAAGGTGTGAATACCAGGAGGCAGGGATTCCCCTCAAGTCTGCCTGCCACATCATGAAATTAAGCAATGTGTTCCAAATCACATAGCTACTAAGAAGCACAAACAGGATTTGACCCCAAGCAGTCTGAGTCCAGAGTTCCCATTCTCTATGATCATGCTAGAGGGATACTTGGTGTGAGGGAATATTTTTAATTATTGTAATCTTCCTTTCAAATTAATGCACTCTCCTCTGCGTCCTCAGTTAGTAAGAAACTAAGCTGAGAGCATCATGGGTCTGAGTCTGCAAAGCTGAAGACCAGCCCCCACCCAGGACAATCCATCAGTGAGGCTTCCTTGTGGCATCTGCTCCATGCTGATCCCTTCAGGTCACAACGACAGACCTAACATATTTGTACAAACAGAGAAAGAAAGACGGCACCTGGGCAGGAACAAATGGGTAGTGTTGTGATGGAAGCAACTGGGGGAATGTCCCGTAGATGCTGGGAGGTCGGCCTTGGAAAGGACCCCAGCAGCAGCTGATGCTCCACAACACAAGGGGCTGAAAAAACACATCTCTGTAAAAATAAAGAAAAGCCTAACCGAGTGCAGCTGCCAGCCTCCCAATAATTAGATTTGGAGGATTATTGCTGAGATGGATGGAAGATATCATATGGTCACTGCTAGAAATATTGCCATCTTTGTCTAACTGCACTCCTAGACACCAGAGTTCTTAGAGGACCCACATATGTTTGTTTTTAATTAAAATGTGCTGAGTGAACCGTTAGCTACACTGAAATAAGGAAGAAAAGCACCACAAGACAAATCGACTAATTGACAACTCCAAACATTCTATTTTATACCCTTCAGTTATGTTAATGGAGAGTTCCAGTATGTTCTAGTTGAGATAATAATTACACAGCACAGTTACATAATAACACAAGAGGTTGATAAAAATATATTGTAAATAACTACAGCAGCAAAACCCACAAATAGGTCAAAGGATTACAAATTCATTTACTCGGTCTTTACTCCAACAAGTACATATCGAGTGCTTATTGCTCATTAGGCGCTTGGCTCTCATAGGCTAATACGTACAGTGAAACATTCCTGGGGTTTTCAAATACATACTTCTGTTTAAGATGGCATACTTTGTGACTATCAAGGTGCCATGCAGGGTACCTCTCCAATAACATGATGAAACAGAACAGCAAGCAACTCTTGAAAAAGGAGAGACCATAATTTTATGTCATTTCAGAAGCTAGTTTATGTGAAGGTGGAGAATCTGGCCAAGATCTTGACAAATTACATTTCATTCAGTGCACAAGAAACTAGCACAGCTGCCTGAAGGAAAATGTGTCCTGGGATTGTGCACACAGAGCAAGGGCAAAGGGCAGTCATATTCCAAGTAGACCGTAAACAGGAGGGTGACTGGAAGCCCTTCCAAAGATCATGGCAGAATTTCAGCTGTGAGAGAACCAAAATTCGGGCCCAAATTGGGAGTGATGGAACTGTCACATATCTTTGGATATTCTGTGGAGATTAATCCTTTGGCTGGGTCGCCTCTGATGAATGAAGGAGAATAATTCAGAGTCAGTCACTGAACACTCTTGCTCTTAACTGGAGGGCAGGATATCAATGAGGTAAATTAACTCCAAAGCATTTAGAGTTTATTTACAACTAAACTGCAGAGCCTCCATCTCATCCATATTCAATCAGAGAAAATTGTGGCTTATCCAAGACAAGACGGGAGCCAAATTTGGGGCAAGGCGAAAGGGTGACATCATCTGAAAGGGCTGGAAATGAAGTGCAAATTTGAATATCATCCGTATATAAGTGATAATTAAAGCCGTGAGACTCAATATGTGCCAAGAGGGAAAGTCTATAAAAATGAAGAACAACAGTGTCCCGAGCCACGTGGTACGTCTGAAATGAAAATCAAAAAAAACCAAAAAAACAAAAACAAGGTGGTAGGGGCAAGATTTTCCCTTCCTCTTGAATGATCTCAAGACAAACTCAGATCACTTGTAACAAAGACACTCATCCTCTTGAAGACAATCCCTGAATCACTTGATTGTTAAAGCAGAGAGTTTTTTTCCTGTAAGATTTACATTCCAATTATTTCATTTCGATGGGGGAGACCACCCGCTCTTCCCAAATAGACCATTTTAGTAAACAATGACACAGCGAGTCACCCATTCAGGCTGACATTTGATTGTCCTTTTCGAGTTGGGTGTTAAATGTGGGCAGGAAATACCAGTTGCTCTATCTGGGTGTTCGGGGATTTCATTCATGCGGTGAAGAAATAGTTCCTCTTTTCTCAGCTGTGTGCAGACACTTTAACAGGCGCACAACTGAAGGAAGTGCAGTGTGAGTCAAATGAAGTGCAGCCTAGTTCATAAGGAATAATTCATTATGAAAAGGGCGGCTTTTGCCCTCATCATCCCCCGGGAGATCTGTGACTTAGGGCTCTTTTTTTTTCTTTATTCCCCCCCTTTTTTTTTTCCGGACTACCAGCTCTCCAGACATAGAAGTTTCCCCTCAAATAGCTGGTTTCTCAGGCTGAGCATGGAGTGACCCTCCCCCTGAGTGGTGGGTGTTAGGGGCTCAGCTGTGACTCCCCAAAATTCATGTGTTGAAGTTTTAACCCTCAGTGCCTCAGAATATGACTATTTGAAAACAGGGTCTTTAAAGAAGTAATTGAGCTAAGATGAGGTCAACAGTATGGGCCTTAATCCAAAAGGATGGGTGTCCTTTGGAGACAAGGGGATTAGAACACAGACACGCACAGAAAAGGCTGTGTGAGGACACTCAGAGAAGGCGGCCGTCTGCAAGCTGAGGAGACAGGCCTCAGAGGAAATCAACCGTGCAGACACCTTGACTTCAGACTTCCAGCCTCCAGGGCTGTGAGAAAACACATTTCTGCTGTTTAAGGCCCCCCATCTGTGGTGCTTTGTCAAGGCGCCCTGAGCAAGCCAATACAACGGGACCAAAGGAAACGGGGCCAAGAATACGTATTTTCCAAGGAACACCCTTACCTTGAGCCTTTTCTCTCAACTCATAGAGACCTACCTCACAGATTCACTTGTTGTGTCATCTTGAACAACGAAACAACTAAATTTAGTTTACTTCTCTGGGCTTTAGGATCCTTACCTCAAAACTGGGATGAAAAATCTAGAATTGTTGCTCTGGAAGTGGATTTTCAACAAATTAACATGAGCCTGTCTCCTTCCCCTCTTCCACTCTCTGTACAATCATAAAATACTATGGCTTCCCAAATATTTTTTCCTCAAAATATCCTATTATGGTCTGAAGTTAGCCTGGTTTAGTTTCTCACTATGTGACTTTGGACAAGTTACTTAAACTCGCTGTTCCTCGTAACCTGCTCCATAAGGTTACGGAAACGAAAATTCAAGCAACAATTATTTAAGGCCTCCAGCAGTGTCCCTGGCAGGAGCTCTGTGAAAGAGTTCCATGAAGGTTGCTTTCATCCTTCTGAAGGCATGAGCCTGTTATCCACCAGCAGAAAAACGTTTATTGCATTTGATATTACACTCATTTTATTTATTTATGCCCCTCTTCATTCTAAAAGGATTTTATCAGCTCAGAAAAACTCCTCCTGGATAAATTAGTCTTCATAAGGGAAGAATAGCGTGAGGTGGTGGACAAGATGATGGATGACCTTCCTGTAACAAACTCAAAAGAAAGTTCAGAGGGTTGATCCCTAAGGCACCTCATAACTGCATGACCTCAAAATGCAGTGAGAAGGAGCAATGCTCTTCTAGGGAGGCAGAGGGGAAATGAAGTCCAACTTTGCAGCTCCTTCATAAGTTGAGTTCATCCCCAAATAAATGTAAAGTACCTTCAGGAATGGAAGAGTTGGTCTTCCCTTTTGCTTTCTTAACGTCATTAAAAATTTAAATATCCAAAAATACAAAGAATATAATAACCAAACTCCCACATTCTACTGCCCAGCATTAGAAACCATTCACAATTCATCACATTTGCTTCTGATATTTTTTAAAGAAGTAAAGCACTCCAGCTAAAGTCACCTTTAACCAACCAACACAGATGCAACCTCCGAGGCATTTGAATTGATCCTTCCGGAACACTGAAATGTTTATACACATACAAAAGATATTTGTGTAGGTTTGTGTGTGTGTTTCACGCCCGTAGTGTGAAGTGGTATGTTGCATTTTGCATCGAGCCCTTTCAGCTCAGCATTGTTTTCTGAGAAGGAGCAGCATTGTTACACATGGATCTCACTCACTCCTGGTAGGGGCTGTGTGCTATGGGAAGGACTATGTGCCCCCCAAATTCCTATGTTAAAGTCCTAACCCTCAGTGCTTCAGAATGTGACTATTTGGACCTAGGGGCCTTAAAGAGATAATTAGGTTAAAATCGGGCCATCAGAGTGGGCCCTGATCCAACACGATTAGTGTAATCTTCCTGATGTAAGAGGAGATTAGGACACAGACACACACAGAGGGAAGACCATGTGAGGACACAGAGCGAACGCAGCCACCTATAAGGCGAGGAGACAGGCCTCAGAAGAAACCAACCCTGCCAACACCTCGATCTCAGACTTCCAGCCTCCATAATTGTGAGAAAATAAATTTCTGTTGTTTAAGCCACCGGATCTGTGGCACTTTGTCATGGCAGCCGGAGCAAACTAATACAGGCAGCAAAGTATTCTGCAGAATACAAAGCCCACCACGTTTTACCCACTCCCCTAGTCGTGGCCATTTAGATGGAAACTAAGCACAAACACGCATCCTTGAACATGGCTTCTTGGGTACACATGTGGGAGCATCTCTAGGGTAACATCTATAAATGAAATTGCTGTTACACGGGAGGCACGCTTTCAAACTTTCCAGATGCTGCCAAATGGCCCTCTGAAGCATCGATGCCAATTTATACCCTCAACGGCAGTGAGTGAGAGGACCAGTTAGTTCCTCCACATCCTGGCCAACATTTAATATTCCCAGACTTTAAAATGTGTGCCAGTATGATTGACAAAAAAACTCTTATTGTCTTAATTGCACTTCCCTGATTATATATGATGTTGACTATCTCTCCATACGTTCATTGCCCATTCTCATTTCTTCTATCAATTCTCAGTTCATGTCCTTTGCCTATTTACACTTTGGGCTGTATGTCTTTTTCTACCTGACTTGTGGGAATTATACACATTTTAGATAATAATCCTCTGCCTGCTAGCTGTTTTGTAAACCCTTCTTCCAGGCGACCACTTGTCTTTTAATCTTGTTCATAGCACTATTTTAACAAAAGGTTTTTAATTAGGTGTAATCAGATGTACCTCTATTTATAGTTTGTCTTCCTTTGTGTGTCATCCTAAAATAAAATCTTTCCTCTCCAAAATTCATAAAGGTATTCTCTGATATTTTCTTCTAATAGTTTTAGAGCACTTCCTCCATGTTTCAGTACATCTTGAATTTATTTCTTTGATAGTGATAGGTAAGGACTTTCTTATTATTTCCCCTCTGAGAGTCAGGTGTGCCCATACCATCTATGGAGCCATCAAATACTTACTCTAAAAAAAAAAAAAACCTCAGTAAAGCATCCACAGACAGTCTCATTTGAAGTAGTGTAATTTCCTGATAACTCCTCCAAAATGTATTAGGAGGAAAATGTGCCCCTAGGTAAGTAAATAAGCTGACCTAAATGGGTATCTGGATATGAGCCAAGCAAATGCTAGAAGCTGTCTGCCAAAAAAGGGTTTTGATGTTGGAAGGGTTGATGTTAAGCCCTTCTTCCTGAGAGTCATTGGATAGCGGGGCCAGGTGTTTCTCCGAGGCCATTCTGAGTGTGTAATGATTAAACCATCAGTGGCGTTTAGAAGGCTTGTCCTTCTACTGTCCCTGGCAAGGAGATGTGCCTCCTGCCCCCACCAGAGCAGTGACCCCTGCATAGACATCTTTGGAAGGACACGCTGAAGCTGGCTACAGTATTATCTCTGGAGAATGGGGGATGCATGTTTGTGGGGAGCCTGATTTTTCACTGAATTCCTTTTTTTTTTTTGACTGTATGCACATATTACCAACTCAAAATAATAGTTTTTTTTAAAGCCAAAAAAGAAAAAAGAGCAGTATGTCACGAAGACACTAAGTAAAACCATGGGAAACATCCCTGTGCTATTCTGCTTTAAAAAAGAAACATAGATTGATGAGAACTTTTGGGGGGAATAAGCTGAATAGAAGTTACACTTCACCTTAATTATCTGAACAATTTACACCATTTGTTTTCAAATATTTCTTAGCCTCAAAACACTTCTCAGACTAGACTTTTCTCAGAAGACCAACATATAAAACCAATGGAATGAAAGCAGTCTTGGTTAAAATGGGGATCCCCACTGGCAGTCTCTGTGGGACCTCTGGGGCTCTTCAGAGGACACTGAAAATCTTCCTTTAAAGTCAATATATGTGAGAATTAGAGATCAGTTAGAATTCCCTTTTTCACCCTCTTCGTGTAGTAATTCGATGTCCTCTCTGAAATTCACAGCATTGTGTGTTCACTCATCCTGTAAACATTTCTTGAGCACACCTATCATTTTCCAGGCACTGGGATAGGCACCCAGGAGGAGACTGATTTGGAGATGGTGAAGCCTGGGCAAAATTTTGAAGGGAGAGTAGGAGACAGCTGAAAGTCGGGGAGGGCAGGGGAAAGCGGTGGGGAAGCAGGCTGGCAGATTAGGGGGATGGCGGGTGGGGGTGGGGGCTCAGCCTGGGGATATGCGCAGGGCATCTGTTGGCAGTGGCAGGTGCTGAAACTGAAGAGGCAGGGAGGAATGAGTTATTACGTGCCCGGTGGACCTTTCTAAGTTTGGACTTGGAAGACCACGAGGAAGCGACTGAAGGCTTTTGAGCAGGAGATTGACACAGTCATATTTGTGCTTTGGAATGATCGCTCTGGCCAAAGTGAGCATTGAAAGGGGACGTGATTCAGGCAGGGAGACTGGGTAGGAGATGGTTGCAGACCTCCAGGGAAGGGATGACGTTGGACTGACCTGCAGCTGAGCCACAGAGATGAAGCAGAAGGGAGTTGACTGAGCCAGAAATGAACTGGATGTTGGTCAGAGGAGGAAGATAGAAGTGTCCAGGGGATTCCTGGAGTTTGGGTTCAGGTAACCAAATGGGGTTGGACAACTGGGGCCATTCAACACAGCAAGAAAGATGGGAGAAGGCACTGGAGGTGATAGGTGATGAGTTCCACTGGGGGCAGGTCTTGTTTGAGGTACCTGTGAGATATCCAGGTGGAGATGCCCAGGAGGCTACTGGATATTCAGTTCCAGAACTCAGGAGAGAGAGATCCAGGATGAAGGTGACCATTTGGGAGACATCCTCCATGCGAAGCTAATGGTGGTAGTTAGGAGCAGGTAGGTAGAATCCTTGAGAGACTGGAAACAATACAGAAAGAGTCCCAGGAAGGCAGAGGAGGGGGTCCCAGGAAGCAGATTGAGATGGCTCGGCAGAGAGGAAGAAAATCGGGAAGAGCGGAGGTCAAAGAAAGGGAGAGGGTTTTCAGACAGCAAGAGCTGTCAGAACGTTCAAAGGCTGTGCTGACAGGGCGGCAAGGACGGTGATGATGAAGGAAGTATAAGCTACACTGAGGTGAACCTGCTTCAATCCTTGAGGAGTGACACATGGGATGACTGGGTCGAGGATGCCAACTCTAAGCACATGACAAAAACACCTGGGGAATTTTTTTAAAATAATAAAGTCCTGGGTCATTGATTTAATCAGTCTGGTGTGCAGCCTGAGAAAGGATATACTTTTAATGCGCCACAAGAGAGCTTAATGTGTGGCCACAGTTGGAACTACTGGTCCATTTATGTCCTGTCTGAGCAACAAAGGATTGAAATAGGCTACTCTGGGAGGGTCAGATGGGTTTCATGTTGATTGGTATAAGTAGAGGAAATGAAATTCAGCCAATTAAAATGCGTCTGGGTGGACCCAGTTCTTTTCAGTGGAGCCAGGTGCTGAAATTGGGGAAACACCAAAGACGCGTCCTCTGTTGCTGGTGAAGGGAACTTCACTGGGCTTTCCCAGAATGTGAGACCTGTCCCCCAAACCTCCAAATCATGCAGAGTCTACCCCCACCAAACGTCTTTCTGAATAATCATTAAGCTTTGCCTGGTGCTTTAAAAATGATACACATATTTTTGAAAATCTGAAAGGAATACGTATACAGGATAAAAAGAATCCTACAGAAGCAACATTCTTCCCCCTCAACCACACCCCAAAGCCAACCACTGGACGATTTCTTCCAGTGGTTACCCCATAACCACAAATAATACGGTTATTCTTCTCTTTCAGAATTTACAACATTGTACATTATCTATCAGTATTAGAAGATGAAAATTTACTTACTCTGTCTTCGCTTCCCCTTCTGCCTTCCAAAGTTTGGTAATCGCGGTAGTATTCTTAATTCTTCTTGTGGTTACATTGACAACTTTAATGTAACTTAAAATTCTATTTCTCATTCCATGGACTTGACACAATATTTCTTAACTCCACACAGTGTGAGATGAAGATATCAGCTCCCCGGTTTTCCCCTTTCAACTTCTGTCAGTTTGATCTATGAGTTTCCATTGTTTTGATTGGCAGCCTTACATTCTGTTCTGTTAACCGTTAAGTCCTCTCTGCTTGGCATGCAGGTTAATTCTGAGTTGAAAACCAAAAAAAAAAGCACTTAAAATATTCTGAAGAGGTAGGTGCTGTTCCCTGGAGAGTCAAGGACTGTGTTAGGACCACATTTCTTCCTTTTGGGCCCAGTGTCATAACTCTTGGGTGACTCCGGGAGTGTTCCCAGTAGCATGGCCTGATTCTGTTTTATTTCACTCCATCAAAGACTTGAAATTGTGGTTCATTTTAGTTTGCCTCTTTTTGGATCATGATTTTCTTGTATGTACCTTTTTGACTTTTTCCTAGACTTCTTTTTTCTTATTAAGAGAAGAGACATATTTTGTCTTCACCATTTCACAAACACTTCCAGCTTCTTGCTCATCCCATCTAATGCATTGAATGTCTTTAAGTTTTCTTCTTACAGAGACATTTCTTGGAGCCCAATCACTTCCTGTTTTAACCTGAATCTGGGAAAAGGGATGTTAGGATGTTAGCAATAAAGAACACAAATATTTTGATCACTGCAAAAGGATAGTCTCACTGTAAACAAATCAATTTGCCATGTATTCATTAGTCTTGTCTGAATTTAGTTAGTGTGACTCTGTCATAGGGATGCTAATTATCTATGGACATACAAAGACACTTCAGGTTCTGGATCTCAGAGATTAAGTATCAGACCCTGAAGACAGTCACTCAGCCACCCCAAGAGTCTCACTGCAATCAGCCAAAATCCTTCAGTGCACTTGCAGCGGACGCTGTGCTGTGTTGCCAAGACACCAAAGGACTTGCCACAATTTGAGGCATCTCTGAAAGGCATCCTACATTCAGAGCTCCACCATGGGATGGGCTGAGGCCTCTTTTGCAACTGCTTTCAACTTCATCTTCTTTTTTTGCTCAGTCTTTCCTTCACTCTCTTACAGGTGCTGTTCCCAAAAGCACTCTCCAATAAATATCTGTCTCAAAATCTGTTTCCTGAGGACCTGTACCTACGATGCTACTTTTCTGTCACAAACAAATAAGATAACATAAACAAATAATAATATAAACAACAACTCTAAGCAAGCAAACAAGAAGGTTTATTTCTGACAGGGGATACTGGGTTGCTGTGGGAGAGGGCTGTTTTCCAAGCAGGAGATGGGAAGAGAGGTGGAAGTCAGTTTCAGGGCAGGCAGGAGGGGCTGGGATCCAGGACTCAAGGGATGGGAACAGGACTGACGCCTAGTCAGAGACAGGAAGGGAGGAGAGTGCGGTGCAGAAGATGACTGCAGGGATCGGAATGGGGGAGGGAGTTGAGGAAGTGGTAATGATGGCTGCGACTCTGCATTTGCTTAAGGAGGAAAGCACTCTATTTCTGAATTCAGTTTTTTCTTCTGTTATAGCTGTACTCTGAGACCCTGACTGGAGGCAGGGCTGGGGTGGGGTGCTAGGGATGGGCGTGGACCTGAACTCCTCTTCCATGGTGGTGCCCTGTCTGGACATTGCCAATGCCCTCCCTCAGGAGTCTGGTCCCTCTCTTTGCCTGTTCTCTATCTTTCCAGACACAGGCCAGCACCCTATTCTGATGAAAGAGATCCCTCAGATCCCAGCAGGGCCCTCTTTTGATGGAAGAGACGCCCAAATCCCGGTGCCAGGCTGTGGGACTTTCAGTATCACTTCTTGCCTAGACCACAGCCTCATCTTCCCTTACCTCCCCATGAAGTTGCTCAAGCTACACTTGAACTTGACTTGCTTATCAGCTTCCCACCAATGATGACGGTGAGCAAAATCTTTTCCTCCCCACAAAGACTGGTTTGGTAAAAATGAAATTCTCAGGGAATATACATTTATCTTTTTCATTCAAAAGGAGAACTTGACTCCCAAGGGAAAATGTCTGACCCTCAGTTTCCACATCTGTAAAACTGTCATAAGAACAGCAGCTACTGGTCAGAGTTTAAGGAAAACTAAATGAGGCAACCACGTAGACTGGCTGGCACACTGCCCAGCACATGGTAAGCACAAAGTGAATGTTACCCGTAATTGTGATTATGATGTTTGACTTTTAAAGGTCAGTAAATTGGCACTGATTTGTAGTTGCTAAAATGCTACTACCTGGGCCTTTGTGAGAAGTAGCTGTACAGAGTCAGCTTCCCAAAGTTTTATTCTGAAATGATGTCTAATCCTCTGCTCCCCCTTCCCCATACAGATTCCAGCTCTGGAGGTCCCAGGACGCCAGAACCCCGAGGAGGCGTCACGTGCAACTTGAAGTCAAGCCTACTTCTCTTTGGTAAATACTTACACCACCCCATGCAAAAGCCTGCCTACTCCATGGGGCAGATTCATCTTTCCAAACTCAGAGATTGGTTTATCAGCCTGGACCACAAGCATGGCATCACATATTGGGTGGCATCTGAGGGCCTGACAGAGTAGAGAACTTGTCCTCTGGGGACGAGGTTGCTTTCTCCCCTAACCCGCCCTTACTTCCCTACACCTGGATTACAGCCCCTGCTGGGTAGCTGCCTGTTTCTATAAATAAAGTTTTATTGGAACACAGTGCTGTCCATTTATTTACATGTTGTCTATAGCTGCTTTTGTCTTAAAATGGCAGTTGAGCAGTTGTAAACGGAGACCGTGTGGCCCACAAAGCCTAAAATAAATGTGAAACACAAAATGTTAAGCTTTTCTGGTGTCCACAGTTTTTTAAAGAAAAAAGGCAACTCAGTAGCAAAAGAAACAACCTGACTTAAAAAAATGTACAGACATTTTCCCAAAGAAGACATAAAAATGGCCAACAGGTACATGAAAATGTGCTCAACACTAATGATCAGGGAAACGAAATCAAAACCACCAATGAGCTAGCACTTCACACCTGTTGGGGTAGCTATGACGCAAAAGAGAAAAGGTTGGTGAGGATGTGGAGACAAGGGCACCCTTGTGCACTGTTGGTGGGCAGGAGATTGGTGCAGCCACTATGGACAACAGTGCGGAGGATCCTCGAAATATTATAAATAAAACTACCACATGATCCAGCAATCCCTCTTCTAGACATATATACAAAGGAATGAAATCACTGGTTCCTCAAGGAGATAGCTGTGTTCTCGTGTTCACTGCAGTATTATTCACAACAGCCAAGATACGGAAACAGCCCAGATGTCCACTGCCAGCTGAATGGATAATGAAATTGTAGTATATACACACAATGGAATCTTATCCAGCCTTAAAAATTGAGATCTTGCCATTTGCAACAACATGGATGAACCTGGAAGACATTTTGCTAAGAAATAATCCAGACGAGAAAAGAAAAATACTGCATCATCTCATTCATATGTAGAATCTAAAAAAGTCAAACACACAGTAGTGGGGAGTAGAATGGTGATTACCAGGGTGGGGAGGTGGGGAAAATGGGGAGATGCTGGTGAGGAGGGTACAAAGCTGCAGTTATGCAGGATGAATGAATTTAGAGATCTAACATACAGTAAGAAGACTATAGTTAATAATACTGTAAGATGCACTGGAAATTTGCTGAGAGAGTAGATTTCAGGTACTCTTACCACGAAAAAAAAAACTGCATGAGGAGATGGATATGTTAATTAGCTTGACTGTAGCAATCATTTCACTCTGTACATAGATCAAAACATTATGCTGTACACCTTGAACATATACAATTGTTATTCTTAAAAATAAAAGGAAATATTTTAAAACATATTTAAAACAGACAAAGAGGGGGAAGGTATAGCTCAGTGGTAGAACATGTGCTTAGCATGCAAGAGGTCCTGGGGTCAATCTCTAGTACTTCCAGTAAAATAAATAAATAAATAAATAAATAACCTAATTAACCCCACTCCAAAAAGTTAAAAAATGAAAAAATACAAAAGTGAAGTTCATTTGAATAGTATGTCCAAAATATTGTCATTTCAGCATTGCAATCAATAGAAAAATTATTAATGAGACATTTTACGTTTTTTTTTTTTCCATACTAAGCCTTCACATACAGCACATCTCAATTCGGGCTAGCCACATGGCTACCTTGTGTGGCTAGCGGCTACTGCACTGGACAATGCAGGGCTACACTGTTGCAAGCTACACTATTTACTTAATATAAGTAAAGGCCTTTCATGCCCACTGAACATTTTTATATCACTTTTAAATGGCTCGATTTATTTAAAAGATCTCCATTATCTGGATATTTATATTGCTCCCTAGTTTCATAATTATAAATCATCAACATTTTATATTAAGACTTTATACCTCATCTCTATTTCCTTAGGATAAATTTCCAGATGTGGGTCAAAAAGCATACATAAATTTTTAGGTTTTTTGAAATACACTGTCTAATAATAACACTTCTCTTATAACATTGTTATGAGGATTAAGTGAGCTAGTACAGGTAAACCAATTTTGTGATTTCAAGTGAAGTTAATAAAACTTCAACTAGTAGTGCCTGGCACATAAAGGCACTTTATATAAATATGTCGTCTATTGTTATTAGTACTATTACTTCTGAATTCACCCCCAGCACTGTTATACTTGCTACTTTATACCCAATGAACAATGTCTAAGAATGCCTGCTTGCAGTGCATTCTCTCCAATACTATTATATTTATAGTCCTTGCAAATTTCATATGTAAAAGTGGCTTCTTGCTACTGTTGGTTTAATCTGTGTCATTCGTTTGTTTTCTTATACTTAGGATTAGTTGGATAGATTTGTGACAACCTCAGTCTATATCCACATATACATAAATAGTAGGACTGTTTTTCACTGCAATGTTTAGGACAATACATGGCCATTTGTATCAGGCAGCTTTCACTCAGTTATGTGGTTGTAACAAACAACCTTAAAATCTCAGGGGCTTACAACAACAAATGTATTTCTCACTCACATCACATGTGAGAAGCTGGGCTGAAAAAGCAGCATCTATTGGGGTCATGCCTTTCTCTTGGCAGATAGAGAGGAACAAATGATCAAGGGTAAGAATGAATTTTCCTATAACTTCTACCCTTACTTGGCACTCAGTCTCTTCTGCTCATGTCTCATTTTGCTCATGACAAGCACGTCATGGCACCAAGCCCAAAATCAAGGGGGTAGAGAAGTATGCTCCAATCATAAGAGACACTGCAAGTCATGTGGCAATGAGGGGGCCTGAAAGGGGGAGCAAATGATTGAGAACAATAATATGATCTACCGTACCAGTCAAATCAATCCAGTTAAGTTAAACTGGTTATGTGGCTCCGCCCACCTGAAGTCAGGAATCCTATAGGACCCACGTAGTCCTTACAGAAGTGTTATGGTCCCTGCCCCATAAGGGGACAGATGATAGATGCTCAGCTGCTGAACTGCTTCCAAGGTGCTCTAAGGACAAACTGATCCAGAGAGACTCCACTTAAAGCAAACGCAGCTACATCTCCACTCTCTGCATGAAGGGACAAACTTGCCAGTCAAGGAAAAGAGCTTTGTACCTAAAGAAATAATTTCATCATCAAACAACTAGGAAATGATAAACCCTGGATGCTCTTACAGCCATCAAACAAACGGAAGGTATCCTCAGTTCTCTAGGAAAGATGGTCCCCCTAGAACAGGGGAGACTGGGGTTCATATCCTGGCTGCATCACCTGTAAGATCAGTAGTTGCTATCATCATCATCACCATCATCATCATCATCACTGCTACCGCCACAACCACCTTTTAAGGTCAAGCCAGCTGCCATAATTCTGAACCCAGCCAACAGCAGCCTGGGTTTCCATCCCAGAAACTAACCCCTGTCCTAAAGAAATGGGCCACAGGCTCTGGTTGCCTGACCATTTGGAAAATCACTAAGCTATTTGAAACTGCATAAAAATGTATTCCTAAAATCTTAACACTAGATAGTTTTGGAATTAATAAATGTGTATTAAAATTACAAGCCTATTCCACTTCAAACCTGAAAGAAACCATTCTAGGAACATGAAAAACGAAAAGGAGAAATGCCTGTTTCCTACAGTAAGTCACTTCATATTCGAATCATTTATTTATATAACAAGCCTTTCTGGACTGATTAAGGGAACTGCCAATTACACTCCCCAACCTTTCTTCAGGTTACAGAGAAGCACAATGCTGCTTCTTGCTTTACGTGGGAGTTTCTGGGCTGGAGAAGTGTGTCCTCGACAACTAGACTCTTCCCCATGTGTCAGCTTCTGGAAGGATTCAGTGCTCAAAGGGGAACACTTCTCATCCTGAACCAATGGCAAAGAAAAGAAAAACAACACGATCCCCTCCATCCCACAGGGCTGCTGAGCTTGCCCGAGCCTTTGAAAATGGTCAGCAATGAAAGTACACTACTTTCCTCTTTATCTATTTTTAAACTCTAAGTCTTCCAAGGCCCAGCTCAAATCCCACCTCTGCTGTGAAGCCTTTCCGAACTCCCCCTGGTGAGCATGATTTTCCTTCCTCTGAACCCCAACTGATATTTCCTGACTTTACTTCCTCATCTGCGCTGTCTTCACTCCTGGTAATGCTGGTTAACTTCCCAAGTGGACAGGAGCACGTACTGATTTTATAGCTTCATCCCAATCTCTCTTCTTCTGGGGTTCATAGCAGTTGGTTCTGGAATGAGCCTGTGATCCCAGCAGAACCATTCAGCATTTGCTCCGCACAATTAACAGTCATGTTGGAAGAGAGAGGCTCCTGTCTTCTCCTGGGTCATGAGCTATAAGGAGATTTTAAGCCTACAATTTCTCAAGGCCATCTTCCTTGGACTTCCACAGAAATACCAGACTGAGAGATGGAGAGCCCTCATGACATCGTTTGAACTCCTAGATCCAGCTATGCCTGAAATTCTTCCCCTAGACTTCCCTATTACGTGAGCAAATATATTCCCTTTTCTGCTTAAATGAATTTGAGTTGGCTTCTATCAGCTACAACCTAAGTGACTAATATGCTCACTCAGAACTCCTTAAGAAAAAGGATGCTTCAAGTAAGGCTTCTCTGGACCACAGAGCCTCCAGAATCTTTCCGTCTTGCTGCCCCGTTCTTGTCATTGTGTGGTTGACGCCGATTGTCCCCAGGTTTGGGTTCCAGCTGGAAATGGACCGAGCACGTGGAGGAGCGCACAGCCCGTGCCCGAGGGCCACGTCCGGAGCTGGCACAACGGCCTCCCTCACAGTCGAGCGGGCAGGAGTTAATGACACGGCCACACCGAACTGCGGGGCAGGCAGGGACGTGTGCGGCCGCTGTCTGTTCAGCCATGACTCTGTTTCTGAAAGAGAGGACAGAGGTGGCTGCACAACTATCGGTCTAAGTCACGCCAGGTGTTTGCAGATGAAAACAACTGAAAGGCCAAGTCTCATCTGAGTGCATGCAAGGTTGGGGGTGAGGTGGGGGGGAGCCGCATCGTAAGGGAGAAGCGCTGGTGAGCAGAGCTCCGCGTGGTCTGGCGCGGAGGTAGGTACCTGACGGTGTCACCTGAGCTCAGCCGGAACTACATTCCCTACAGGTCCCTCCCCGACGTGGCTCCCGGCCCGGGTGGCCAGGGCAGCAACGAGCATGCGGCTCGCAAGGCGGCCGTGCAGCAGCAGCCTTTACTCTGAGGGTGGGTGCGGGACCGCCCTCTGCTGCGCTTCGGCCCGCTCACCTGCGGCTTCTCAGCAAATGCCCCACGTCCTCTTTCAGATTCTCCAAATCCTCGGCTGAGCGCCAGCTAGCTCCCTGTGCGTGACCCTGCACGGAGGCTGGAGGCTGTGGGAGACGGAGTGAGCTCCAGTCGGTCTTGCAGGTCCCAGCCTTTCTTTACCTTAACCTTGAGGTTTGTCAGCCTCGGCACTGTTGATACTTTGAGCCAAGTGACTCTTTGTTGTGCGGGGCTGTCCTGTGCCTTGTGGGGTGTGTAGCAGCATCCCTGGCCTCTACTCCCCAGATGCCGGTAGCAACTGTCACCATAGTTGTGAGAATCCAGACTGTCTCCAGGCGTTGTCAGATGTCTCCTGGGGGGCAGATCACCCCAGTTGAGGACCACTGTCTTTACAGCCAGGTTTTCTTCCCAGTTTCTCACCTTGCGACCTATAGCAACCTCAGGCCCACCTTTGCCTGCAGAGGCCTATGACTCAGAGACTCGCTGAGACCTCGCCACCAGCTCCCACGGTCACAGAGTCTAACCCCACAATCTGTCCCTTATCCCCTGTATCCTCATAGCTGTTCCGCTCACGTCTGCACTATAACTTTCATGGGCCCTTTCTTCCATAAAAAATAGAAAATAAAAGATAAAAAAACGGTATGTTAAGGCTATATTGGTATAAAAACAAATATTATGTAGGATTTATTATTATATATCATTACTATACTTATGTTAATTAAAATGAAAGCCTTTGTGGGCCCTTGCAAGTAAGGTGAGCCCTGGGCATTGTGTGTTTCGTGGAGGCGTCGTCTGGGGCTTGGTTCTTTCCCCCTAAGCCTGACTAACAGGTGCACTCACGGCAGTCCCACAATTATCTTCTTTGTCATCAGAACAAAAACACACGCAGCAGTGATTTGCTTCTTTCAAGACCATCCTGAGTTCAGGGCAGTAACTCCAAGCACTTGATGCTGCAGTCAATGGGAGCAGAGCCAAACTGGGCGAGGGCCCTCCATGGTCTGCCTTTCAGCCTACTGGCTGGGTCAATAGAAATGATAGTTGCTGTTTAGGGAATTCAGGGCAAAAGATGAGTGTGAAATAAAACTCCCTTTTAAAAACACATCAAAGAAAACAAGTGGGTCTCAAGGTGAAATTGTAGACATGTGTTTCCTATGTATTTTCCATTAGATTGTTAATAATCGGATATAAATCATCCAGTGCACTCAGATGGGCCAGTACCAGGGTCCCTCTCCCCACCGGGTGACGGCTGTTTCTCATTAGCTTGGAGCCCGCTGCCCTGATGAACAATAGGCGCCTCTCCGGGTCCGTGGAGGACAGGAAATTAAGCCATCAGGCTTCTTGCCTATTATTCCCACGCTTTCCTCAAGCTGTAAATCCATCAAGTGTGAAAGGCAGAAATATAAATTGGGGCCAAATAGGAGGGAGTTGGAGATGGTTTTATTCCACACCTTTCTTAGAAAGTTTGTCCACAAATGTTCAATATTCACTCTGGAAATAAAATACCCCCTTTACGGCAGATGTTCTATAGACGGGGACCACTGTAGATGTTAGGAAGTTTGTATCAAAGCACCAAATACTTCCTTTAGCAAGAACTCTGCTGTTACGTATGGAAATTTCAGAAAGCCATTTTGAGTCGAACAACCAAACTAAAGGAAGCAGAGTTTAAGATAAATGTTAGGAAAACTGTGTAAAACCTTGTATCAAAAACCTCGGCACTGTCGAAAAGCAAGATTTCTGAATCCAATGAATAGCTGAAGAAGAAAATTCAATTGCACTTTTTCAGTTTGTCTGCCAATTTTATAGCACTTCATTTAAAATGGAATCTCTAAAGAATCCATTCAAATTAGCTTTACAGTTTTCCCCAAAGAATCCGCTTTAAAATAAATTGAACTGGAGCACGTGACATAAGAAGTGAGCATAAAATTCATGTTAACTAGTCCAAAGGAAAAAACTTCTCATAATAAGGAAACAAATACTCTCACATGACTGAGCTAAAAATAGTCTTCAGATTGTCAGTTTCAAAATTGAACAAAAATAGGGAGCGTTGTTGTAATAGTGATATGGCACATTTCCTCCTAATGAAATGGCCTTGAATTTTGTCATAAATTCCCAAAAGAGGATCCTCTGGGCAAAAAGAAAATACCAGACATGAGTTGCTTTCCTAAATAGAGTGACAGCAATGCAAATGCTGTCCAGCTGGGACTGAGCAGCCTCGGCTGGTGGCTTCGTTCCTAAAGACAGGGCAGAGCTGGCGTGAAACACAGTGAGAGAGAACATGGTCCTTCAGAATCTGCTGCCCCCTGTTTAGTAAACACTTTGTGCTGCGGTATTTGCTTTATTTTGATCAGGTATATTGAGCATAAATGTTGGTTTGAAATCTCTCTATAAAGCTTATTAGGGCTCTTAATTAAGCTCCCTGAGGATGGGGACAACGGCTTCTGTGACTCGGTAACCACAGGTATCCATCCCACCATCTGACACACAGTGGGAATCCCGTACATGTTAGAGGGAGGAACATTAGAATGAATAAATCAATTAATCAATCGATTGTTTAAATCAGATTAAACTTAGTTGTTTTTTTTTTAATTATGCCTTTTGAAAAATTTCACAGTTAAGTTGGTTTAATGAAGGAGAGGATGGTTGGGTTGTGGTTGACTTTTTTTTCCTCTATTGAAATCAGAAAACAACTACTTTGGTTTATTACCAAAGAAGGCTTGAGGGAGATTATTTAAGGCCTTGCCTGAAAGTACAGGAGAAGTTAATCTTAATGGGACCCAGTATGTTGGAATTTAGCTATGTCTTGAATATGGGCCAGCCTCTCTTTCCACAATACCCATTTGGGCTCCCTTGCTTTTCCTCTCTGCTCACTCAGCATAGCTTGATAAAGACCGTGTTTTATTTCCTGTCACCTTACCCACCCTTCCAAGTTCTTCAATCCACCCATGCTTTGGTCTATCCATCTATCTGATCATCTGTCCATCAAATATTTCAGGCTACAGTGATGAGCAATAGTAAGAGCTAACATTTAGTGAGTGCTTACACTATGTCAGGTACTGTTATTAACAATTTATGCTAATTAACTCATTTAATCACCTCCACACTTCTACAAAGGATGTACTACCATAATCCACCCTTAACCTTCAAGGCAGCTGAGGCACAGCAAGATTAAACACCCGGTCCAAGACACTACCACTTAAGAAGTAGGAAAGTCAAGATTTGAACCAAGAGAGTGGCTTCTAGAACCACCAGTCGGCTGCATTCATCAGGCAGATATGGTCTTGGCCTTCATGAACTCTACATACTAATTCTAAATTAAACAGAATTTAAACAAATAATTAAGTCATTTAAACTGTAACAACTGTTTGGAGAAAAACTATAGGTGTTATCAGAGTAGGTAAGAGGGACATACATGTAGCCTGGTCTGAAGAATTCAGGAAGGCCTCGCTGCTGAGGAAGTTGGGTCGAGACATGAATGGTGGGTAGGTGGTGAAGCATAAGCAGGAAAGAGTGTTTCAAGCAGAACAGCAGGTGCAGGGGAAAGAGGCATCTGGGTTGAGGAAGAGAAGCTAGCCAAGGGGCCGTTGGTGTCTACTGTTGTCAACATGATCAAAACGCAGCTCAAACCTGGGCCTCCTCCAGCGCTCTCCATCCCGTTGTCTTGCACCTTGTTAACACAGTTGTGAAAGTCAGACATCCAGGAGACAACCTTGTCATCCTCAGCCTCACCCAGTGCCCAGCAAAGCTAATCCGTCACCCACTTCTGTCATCCAGTGCCACTGTATTTAACCCGTTGTCCCCACTGATCTAGCAAATCCACTTGTTTCTTTCTGATCCCACCCTAATGCTTGAATCCAAGCCACTTTCATTTCTTGCTTGGATGTCTGCAGCTTTCTTGTGTACCCAACGCTCTTCCAGAATGCACTCCAGAACCACTCCCATCCATCCTCCACCCTGCAGCCAGATTGATATTTTCCAAAGGCAAATCTGGTCATGTCATCTCTGCCCTCACTTAAAAACCTCCGGTGGTCTCCCATTGCTCTTGGGAAACAGACAAAAGGTCTAGAGGGCCTTGCATGGCCTGGCCACCCTCTGTAACGTCAGCGTCCTCCTGGGCCCTATGCTGTGCCTCTCCGCTCCTCAGCCACCACCATCTGCCTCCCCTTGGTCTCTGCTCCCTGCCATGCCCCTCCCAAGGGGCAGCTTGGCAGTGCTCTTCCCTCTCCTGGAATGCCCTTGCCCTCCAATTTGTTTACTTAGCCCTTAGTCATCCTTTAGATTCCCATTTAATCCGTGCTTGGGTATGTGACCTGTCCCCATTAATATCTCTGTCTGAACCAGACACTCCTCCGTTATGGCTGAATGGTGTCCCCCCAAATTCCTACCTTGAAGCTCTAACTCCCAGTACCCAGAAAGTGACTGTGTTTGGAGATAGGGTCTTTAAAGAGATAATTAAGTAAGAATGAAGTTGTTAGGCTGGGCCCTAATCCAATATGACTGGTGTCCTTGTGAGAAGAAGAAATCTGGACACAGACATGCACATGCACAGAGGAAAGACCAGGTGGGGACACTGTGGGAAGGCTGCCATCTGCAAGCCAAGGACAGAGGCCTCCAGCGAGACCAAGCCTGCTGGTGCCTTGATCCTGGACTTCTAGCCTCTGGAACAGTGAGGCAATACATTTCTGTTGTTTAAGCTGCCCAATTGGTGGTCTTTTGTTACGGCAGCCCTAGCAGACTAATACATTCTCTTTCATAGAAACTGACATAGTTGCAAGTTAGCTTTCATTTCATGGTTTGCTTGCTGGCACCCTGATAAGAATGCAAGCTCTGTCAGGACAGGAACTGGGTGTGGTTTTGCTCACCATGGTATCACCAGAGCTGGCACACAGGTGCGGGTGTAGTAGGTGCTCCATAAATACTTGGTATGTGAGTGAATTAATGCACAAGTAACACCATGAGTGAGTGGATGAAGACACACAGGGAAGAAACAGTAGTTACACAGTGGTTTTATCTTTGGGAAGATCCACTGTGGGCCTGGGTTGCATCTAGAAGCAAGGGCACCTTGTATTGGCTAATATGGGTATTAACATGCATTTATGTAATTTCACTAGATCCAGTGAATTCCTGGAATTTCAAGTTTTTAGTCCCTCAGAGAAACACTGTTCAGTGAAATTTAATCTCATGGATTTTATTTTTAAAGAGGCAAATATCTCTCTAGGGTAAAAAAAAAAAAAGATAATTCTAAGAGTCATAAATCCAACATCTTTGCAATTGGAAGAAAATATCTTGTTTATATCAAACCACATTGATTAAGGGCACGCCTGTTTTCAGCTTGGAAAACGTCCTTGCTGGTTTCTACCGGGGCAATGACACAGTGAGAGCAGCTCGGAACTGCCACACGGGAGGGAGGGTGGAGCACACGTGAGCATTTCTGTCGAAGTCTTAAGAGGAGTCCTCTTTTCTGAGAAACTCATTATTCACTTAATTATTCATTCTGTTTATTTACTGTATAGTTATTACACATAAATATGGTGCAAATCCCCAGAATCCTCAAACACCAGATGCCAGTTTCCCTCTGCAATCCCAAAAGACATGGCCAAGCCATCACTGTGAGAATTAAAACAACAACAACTAAAACCCAATTAAAATTGTGCCAGCATGTTCATTTCCAAAATAAAAACCCTGCAAATGAATAAGCTTTTAGTCACTCCCCTGACTGCTTCTGCAAAAGAGCACACACAAAAAACTTTAAACTCAAACTGGCATATAATTAGTATTTAAATCACAGCTACAATGAACTCCGTATCCGCACAGAAAGGGCATTGGCTAAGTCAACTTCATATTATTTCTCCCATTTTCAAAATCAAATGATTGAAGAAAACGGCGTTTGCTTTTCAGAATTTTGACATGTCTGGCAAAGCCCAGTGATGGTGGAGGAAGAAGCCAAGATGGCAACATGATAGTTGGGGTCTTGGAATCTGTAGGTTACACAACCTCTTCCTCCCAGTGACGTGAGGGGGGCCCACAGCCAGGTGTATCTCACCTACCTGAGCATATAGGGGGTGAACCTGCAGCCCATGCTCTTTGAACAAAGCCCAACAGAGCACAGGTGGCACCAAGGGGAAAGAGGGGGGCCCACAGCCAGGTGTATCTCACCTACCTGAGCATATAGGGGGTGAACCTGCAGCCCATGCTCTTTGAACAAAGCCCAACAGAGCACAGGTGGCACCAAGGGGAAAGGAGGCGGTCTCCTTCAAGGAATTGTTGGGGGTGCAGAGAGAACCACACGACTGCGGGCAGCGCAGGGCTCACCGCTGGGACGGAGGATGTGTGTGGGTGTGTGTGGAGGAGGAGGAGAGGCGGGGTGAATGTGTGTAAGTGTCACCAATTCTCTGATGATACTGGCTCCATGAAGAGCCAAGTGGACTTTTAGATGAGTGTGTGACTATGGTCACTTGAGGAGAGAGTCACAGTGTGATGGGGAGATCTGTCTGGTCCACAACACCCACACCAACAGCACAGTGTGCCCGGTGCGGGGAGGTCACTGTGAGACCCGAGGTGACCTCAGAGATGCAGGGAAGTGAGTATATTTCTGGAAGTATGGGAAGCTCTCTTGGAGGGGCCAGAGGCCTGCAGGGTCTCCCCTAACCTGGAGCTTGGACCTGAAAGGCCAGGGCTCTCGGTTCTCAGGGCTAAAGTTATGAGGACCGGCTCAGGAGTCAGACTCTCCGGGTTCAAACCCCAGGTCTGCCACTCTTCTTCACTTTTCTGTGCTTATCCCCCTTCCTGAGAATAAGGATAACGCCTCCGTCTTATAGTTGCCAGAAGAATTAAATGTAGCAGTGCCAATGAAGTCCTTAAGCAGTGTCCGCCAATGGCGGACAATACACTTAACGCTGGTTCTTACCATCAGTGGCGGTAAGTTCCAGTCCACGTGGCTATTTATCACAGGACTAAGCTTTGCGGTAACCCTGTTTTTTTCTACTTTTTATTTCCAAGGCAGCTGATAGAACTGTTTGTTTTACTCTTGAGCAACAAGAATGTTGCTATTCCTGGGGCTCAGATTAAAATAAGTTCATCGCCTCCAGTCCCACAGAGCCTCATGGCCATTTTTGTTACCTGTTTTACCTGTTGCAAATGTTTTCCAGTCACGTAGCCTAATTTGGGGCTTTTTTGCTGAGAAGGCAGAAACATTTTCTAATCTCTTTGGCAACCACAGTGTAAAGTATCAGGCCCAACAAAGCACAAAAGGTCTTCATTAATAAAATACGGAATAGGAACCCTGCGTAATATTTCATTATTGCTTTCTTATTAACATAACATGGATAATCTGTTGCTGCTTTAAGTATTCCTGGGCATGAAAGCCTCGTATATCAAGTGATAGCTCAAAATAGATATATTAAACGGTTACACCCATGATATCATGAAAGAAACGTGGTAGAACTGAGAAAATCAATTAAAATTAAAATAAAATCATTCTTTCTGCCTTATGCTTCAGTTTTCAAAGCAGCTGCTCTTTTAGGTGAGCACTGACTTTACCTCGCTATCAGAGGTCTACAGTCAAGTGCGTGCACCCCAGCCCCTTCCCTCCTGACGGGCATTTCAAGTCGAGTTGCTCCGGTGTCTTCTCTTGGAGGCGGGGAGGGTGCCAGGGGAGACGAGGAAGTAGGGGCAGAGGGAGTGGAAGGTTAGAGGTGTGGCTTCTGAGTTCACAGTCACTGCTAGTCAGGTACCGGGGACAGTAAGACGGCAGTGTGCTCATAAGACATAAAAACATTGAACTAGAAGATTCCTTAGAGATCAGCTAATCAATCATTTCCCAAAGTATAATCCATGGAACATTAGTTCCTTAAGACAGCTCCTTCTCTACACACACACAGTTACACTGCCCATCAAATAAGCCCGAGAACCTCGGCGTCCTACCCGTTCCGCGCAGTGCCATAATGGACTGAATCGTGCTAGAGTTTCTGTGAACTTCTAGGCTAAGAAAATACCCACGTATCATCCCTAATGACCAAGCATTTCCTTAGCTTCCTTGGCCACCGCACTCTTTGTTCATGTAACACTTACTTCCTTATAACAGGCAATTAGCGATCTTATCTAAGTCAACTTCCTCATTGAAACTGATGAATAAGAGGAAATTGAGACCCAGGAGAAGTGCCTGACTTGCCACCGAGCATAAGAGGGAGGACTGAGTGGAGAGAGAATTCAGATCTTCTGATTGTCCGCTCCATATCACACCACCTCTCAGAGAGATCTCCCTCCCATTCAGTGCACACAGTGCCAGACACTCAGGACACAAAGATAAAATACATTCCTGGCTTCGAAGAGCTCCTGATCCAGAGTTGGAGATGGAACTGGAACACGAAGAGAACGCTTAAGTGACCACCATGGGCATCCAGAGGAAAATGTGACTAATCTAAAGGAGGTAGGAGTTAGTCATCACACAGGAGGTGATGTCGGCATGGAGCCTTGACGGGTGACCAGGAGTCTAACTCAGAATGTTCTTCTCTCCTTCAATCCCTTTCTGAGGAGTCCCCATGGTAGAAGCTCCCTTGTGTGGAATAATATTTATATAAATCACCACAGGGCTCTGTCTCCTGATTGGATCAGGATCAGGGCCCCAGGGCAGTCAATCCTAAAGTTGGCCAGCACCCTACAGGAGTGTCTAGGGAGTGTGTCCAACAGAACTTGGTGCAACGATGGAAATGTGCTCTTTGACACTGTTCAATATGGCAGCCACCAATCACATGTAGCTACTGAACACCTGAAACATGGTACTAGATATGGCTATTCAGTGAAGAACTGAATTTTTATTTAATTTTGATTAGTTAAAAGTTAAATTTAAATAGCCACATGCGCTGGTGGCTTTAGACAGCACAGCATTAGGCTGATGAACAGATTTACCTTGTGATTCCAATTTAAAATAGAAGCTGGTTTAGATTTACGATTTTAAGTTGAAATCTGAGTTTACAAATACTATCGGAATATTTAAGAGAATAAAGACATCAGATTATAGAGTTTAATTAATTATACTTAAAAATGTATTTAAGTACATGGGAAGATGTATTTGCTCATTGGAGAACTGAAGGACTTAAAAGAGAATTGACTCAAGGATTTGAAAACATTCAGAATAAGTCCTCTCACCACAGTGGAACTATTGAGAAATCAATAACAAAAACTAGAAAGAGCCACAACTCTTGAAAATTTAACAACTTATCTCTGATTAGCTCACGTGTCAAAGAAAAAAACCACAACAGAAATTAGGAAATATTTTGAAGAAAATGATAATGAAGATAAGACATATCAAAATGCATAAGATGCAGCTAAAGCAGGGCTACAGGACATTTACAGTCTTAAATATAAGTATGAGAAGAGAAAAAAGGCTGAAAATCAGTCTGATATTTGTCTTTCTCTGTCTGATTTATTTCACTTGGCATAGTGCCCTCAAGATTCATCTATGTCATCATAACTGGCAGGCTTTCTTTCTTTTTTATGGCTGAATAATATTCCATTGTGTACATACTGGTATATCTCCTATTTCCTTTATCCATTCATCCATCTGTGGACACTTAAGTTGTTTCCATGTCTTGACTATATTGACATCTTAACAGGCCTTTTGAGACGGGCCATACCTGTGGGTTTTCTCAGTGCTGTGAGGAATTAGGAAGTTCAAAAGAAGTATAAAAGGCTTTCATTTCAATAGGTCCAAAGCTAAGGTATTTCTTTCTTTGAAATGTATATTGCAAGCAAAATACAGGAAAGCTGGGTACTTTTTTTTTTCTCGCTTTTTTGAAGGTTCTCCAAATGCAATTCAAAAGCAGATATATGAGATCTCTTCCTTGTTAGAAATCAACCCATATCATATACCAGGCTGTGAACACACTTCCCTATGGCAAAAGCCTGACCCTGGGGGACACTGCTGAGAATTCAGAGAGTCCTATAAATGTGCCATTAAGTGATGGTCTTCCATCTTCTGCTAATGTATCCTATAACATTATTTTGAAAAGCTAGGTAATCCTTTAACACATCTATAATTTTATTATAAATTTAAATAGCAAAGGACACAATTTCCACATACAGGAATATCTAAAATTTTTTTAAATAAACTTTTATTTTAGAACAGTTTTAGATTTACAAACCCCCCCCCCCAAAACTGACAATAGTACAGATTTCCCATACACCTCACACCCAGTTCTAGTATTAACATCTTACATTAGTATCCTACATTTGTTATAATTAATGGAACAATGTTGATACGTTATTATTAACCAAAGCCCATGCTTTATTCAGTTTTCCAGGGTTTTTATCTAATGCCTTTTTCCTGTTCCAGGATCCCATCCCAGCTATCACATTGCATTTCACTGTCATGTCTCCTCGGGCTCCTCTTGGCTGTGACACTTCTCAGGCATTCCTCGTTTCGGACTTTGACGGTTTTGAGAATTACTGGTCAGGTATTTTGTAGAATGTCTCTGAATTGGGATTTGTCAACCGTTTTGATTGCGATTGGACTGAGGTTGTGGGTTTGAGGGAGGAAAGCCTAAGGGGTTCAGTGTCTTTTCATCCCATACATAAGGGTACATAGTATCAGCATGATTTCTCACTGTTGATGTTGACCTTCATCATTTGGCTGAAGTAGTGATTGCCAGGTTTTTCTATCCCCTACTTCCACGTGGTACTTTCTGGGAGACGGTCACCATATGCTGTTCCCCCGTAAGGAATGAAAACTTATATTCCATCTCTTTGAGGGCAGAGTACCTTCATAAATTATTTGAAATTTTTCTGCAAAGGAGATTTGTCTCAATTCCTCCATTTATCTATTTATTCAGTCATTTATTTGAATCAGTATGGACTCATGGATATTTATTTTATCCTTTGGGTTATAATCCAATATTACTTTATTTTGTTACTCAAACTGTTCTAGCTTTGGGCACTTGAAGCTCTCCTGTTGGTTCTCGTGTTCCTCTGACATACCCTTACTGAAGTGAGTCTTTTTTTTCTTTTTAAATTTAAATTTTGGTTTTGTTTTGTTTTTTGAGCACTTCCTCACTTTCTGACACTACAAGGTGATCCAGGCTCATCCTGTATATTTTGCCACACACTAAAAAAAGTCCCTGGGATTTACTTAGTCAACCCTCTCCCACCAAAAGAAAAACATCTCTGATAATCATTGGTCTTCTAGTCATCACTATAGTTTTGCCTTTTCCAGAATGTCATATTGGTACTGTACAGAATGCAGCCTTGTCACACTGGCTTCTTTCACTTAGAAATACACATTTAAGGTTTACCTTAATGTGTGTTTTGTGGGTTAATATCTCATTTCTTTTTATCACTGGATAATAATTCCATTATATGGCTGCACCACATTTTGTTTATCCACTCATCTCCTAAAGGGCGTCTTAGTTGCTTCAAGTTTTGGGTGATGATGAATAAAGTTGGTATAAACATTCTTGTGCAAGTTTCTGTGTGAAGAGGAGCTTTCAGATCAGTTGAGTAAATACATAGGAGCCTGACTGCTGGATCATTTGGGAAGACTATGCTTAGCTTTGTAAGAAACTGTCAAACTGTCTTCTGAAGTGGCTGTACCGTTTTGCAATCCCACCAGCAATGAATGAGTAGAAATGACTGAACTGAAACTTAAATGAGAGGGAGGAGGAGGAGGAAGAAAAGGGGGAAGGAGAGGAGGAGGAGAAGAACAGAATGAGACACATGTCAGATAACACCATCAGTATAACATATGTATAACTGGATTCTGGGAGGACATTCTCTTTAAAGAGTGTGGTAAAAGAAGCATTTGAAGAGAAAATGGCCAAGAAGTTTCCATATTTGATTAAATGCATACAGTGTCCTGGAATTTTGGTTTCTATTTGTAGTGCAGGGGAGGGTGGAATCTGCTGATACAAATTTGGATATCAGTTAAAGAGCAGGTGAGATAGAACCCTGGGTGGCTCAGTGTATGTAGTTTTGTTTATCCATGTGATAGGGATAGCAGAAACAAAGGAAACAAAGAGTGAAGGGAGGGAGGAACCGAGGGGGGGAAGGGAAAAGGGGAAAATAAAGACAGAAATGAGCAAACCTCATCCCACAAGCAGTCCAGTATAAGTAGTAGTGGGGAAAGCCTGGTAAAGAAACTGACTCAAGCACAATTTCTGCCATGTTTAACCTTGGAAACATCATTTAAAATCAAGGTTGGCTTCCTTCTTTAAAACAAAGATGACTAAACTTGGCTTCTACTCTATAGTGACTGTCATTATGATAATACTTGTGATGTATTTCCAGACCCTTGGTCAATTTTTTCCTATAAATACAATATTATTGCAATTGCTCTTCCTAATGAATATACTATAACAAACCTAACTGTTCGTTCTCCTTTGAAGTTTTTTCTCCTCTCAAGGATCAGTAAACCATAAAATAGGGAGCATATTTGAATTTCAGTTTATGTTTTCATATACATTAAACTGCATCTTCTGTGAAGTTAATGTTCTTTTTGATACACATTTCTGAGCATTTAACCAATTTATCAATCTAAGAGAAATTTAGATTGAACACTTCATATTTCATTATGTTAAATTGTTTTAAGCCACTTTTCAATCCATGTGGTCATGCCAATTTAAATTTGTTTTGTAAGAAAGGTCACTTTGTGAGCTGCTATCCTGAATGCCATTAAACTTTCATTTGTGTGTGTTTTAACTGTCTAATCCTGCAGTTCTAAACAGGTTTCTCAAAAGCTACAGGCTAAGAAAAAGGAAAGCAACTAACTGTTTTTATTAACCCTAAATTACAGTTCCGTAAAGTGAAGTACCAGGTAGCATGATTGTTGAAAAAAGCTGTTTAGAATTTACACACATGAGTGAGTGCAGCCCAATGAGAATGCACATCTATTTCAAAAATGCTTCCATTGTTCAGAGCATTTCTAGAAATCCTCTTTGAAAACTGTCTTCAGAGCTGGCAGCACATTTTAAAGGGTATTGTCTCTGGTGGCAAATCTTTTGTCTTTTGAATGTGGATTTGATTAATAACCCAAAGTAACTGGGGTTAGGCTTGGGGATGGGTAAGACAGGAGTTAATACTTAATATCTAATGTGATAGATGCTTGACCTGAGATGGCCAATGAATCTGGCTAAACTCATTTTGAATCAAAAACATAGTGTGACCCAAGAATATGGGCCAGTGTCATAGAAGATCCTCCCACTAGAGGTGATGTAGCCTAACAAGTTCTCTGTGTTGAGTCGGGCTGACAGGTTTGGATCACACCCTGACACTCTGCCCATCCCCATCACGTGGCCTGAGCCAAGTTACTTAGATCCTCTGAGACTGTTCCCTCATTTCTAAAAGAGGATGCTAATATTCACCTTAATTTTCAAGAATAAAATAAAGTAAAAATATTTTTAAAGCCCTAGCATAATTGCCCCCCCTTTCCCCCTTTGAAGGTGACAACTGTGAAGGAAAAAATATTAAGATGACGGTGGTCCAATATGTTTTTTTAAATGGAATTTTATCTTATGGTTTTATTTTCCTATTATCTCATCAGATGTGAATTCCAAGGTTATTTGTTACTTTTTCATTTGGGGCAAAGATCTAGTTGTCATTTTGGTGTTTTGAGGCTAAGGGACTCTGTCTGTTTGTGTGTGTGTATGTGTGTGTGTGTGTGTGTGTGTGTGTTTGTGATGGTATGGCAGAGGCAGTTGTGAAAGATGAAGCTGAATAGAGAAGTTGAGACCAGATCATAGAGGTCTTTGAATGGCATATTAAGGATTTAGACATGACCTGACAGAAAAGGTGGCTACAAAAGCTTCTGAGAAGAAACAATTCTATCTTTGCTTTGTGAAGATAACTGATGCACAGGACTAAATGTATGACATTGGGGTCTGGTTTTTACTTATCGGCACATCCTTTACTCATCTTTACACCAATGGAGAGAAGAACATATGGCCAGATGGATGGATGAGAGAGGGCAGGGAGATCACGAGGGGATGGAAGAAAATGTCATGCAAGTCTTTGCGGACATAGACTCAAAGGATGTGGTGACTGACTGGATGTCAGGGGGAGATTTGAAAGGAACCCTGAGGCAGCTGGTTTGGATGACAACTAGGGGTGGGGGGTGGGGGGTGGGGTGGATGCCATTAACAGAAACAGAAAACACAGAATGAGAAGCCAGTTTTGGAAATTAGAGAAAACAATGAGTCTGATGTTAGTTCAGTGAGCTTGTATTGAGGTGGAAATGTCCAACAGGCAAATGAAAACCACAGGTCTGGGTGGAGCTGAGATAAAAACTAAAGATAAGAGTTGTTTGTGGAGTCACACCCATAAAGGTGATAGCTGAAGTCTTGGAAACAGATGAAATCATCCTTGAAGAATGTGTTGATTAAGAAGATTGGCCAATTAGAGGACCTTCAAGAGTCTTAACTAACACTTAGGAGATGGTTGTAGAAGAAAGAGAAAAAGATAGTGGGGGTAAATGGGCATAGAAATACCATGAGAGAGCAGTGCTATGAAGGCTAAAGAGAGAAGGACCCAGGAGAAAGGACAAGTGTGATGAGGTCTGAGAAGGGCTGAGGGGTTTGGCCATTGGCAGATCACTGGCCTCAGGGGAAGACTGGATCTGATTACAGTTACAGATCAAGTAGAGGTGGGGCTTTGGGGACAGAGAACTGGCTACAGCTCCTCTTCCATCTTCAACTTCTTCTTAGTCTCTTTAGAAGACTCTGTTCTCTGTTGCCCCAGTAAATGTTGATGTTACCTAGGACTCTGTCCTTGGCTCTGGGCTTGTAACAGTTAGGGTTCTCTTGGTTTCAAATAACAGAAAGCAACTCCAGCTGGCTTGAGCAGAAAGGTTTATTGGAAGGATACAGGGTTACCTCATAGGACCCAAAGGGTTATGACTGGGCCTTGTGTACCAGCTTTAGCCAGAAATCAAGTACCACAGGGATTCTCGAGCTGCCTCCTTGCTCTCCTCTTGGTGTCTATTTCATTTTCTGCTCTTGTTGCAAGGCAGCTGCCTTGGTTTTCCAGGCCATGTGGTGGCAAACACGTCTGCCACTTGCTCCTGAGTCACACCCACTCACTTGGCCAGAGAAGCACTGCTGCATCTCCCTCACTCTCCTGATGTCTCCATTGGAAGAGGCTGAGTTGATCAACCTGCATACATGGCCACCCTTGGGCCATTTAATTGAGGGCAGAACAGTAAGGTCACACTACAGACAGCATCGTGGCTTGGGGACAAGGGTTGGGGCAGGGATCTGGAATTTAGAAGCTGGAGTGAAGCTCACAGGATGAGGATCTGGATGGGGTTTAGGGGAAGTGATAAGATGGGCGGTGATATGAGAAGCTTCTCACCTCCCCTGTCTCTTTTGTTCTGTGCTCTGCTCTGTGAACCTGGGCCCTCCTAGGCAGCAAATCCTAGAGGGGCTCTCCCTCCTTGAGAAGGTCCAGGCCATGCTGTTTTCTTCTAAAAAAGAAAATGGAATGGCTGTCCAGCTCTTATCAACTTCCCCTCCCTGTGGCCAGCCCGCAGCACACCTGGGTGCGTGCCCAGTGACCAAGTCTAGACTCTCAGGATGAAGCAGAGTTGACTGATCCAGGAGCCAACCAGAGCCTCTTTCTAGGGTCTCTGCATGTGGAACAGGACAGATCATGGGCCAGTTCCTTTAAAGAATGGTGTGAGGCTGATGGTGCCCGTGGGACGGGGGCAGGGTCTGGAGATGCTTGCGTTGCTGGTTCTCGTTCTCCTGGAAACCCAGTTGCACCACTGCTTCTGCTGTGTTAGGTTCCATAAGCTAGCCCAGTATTTTCTAGTAAAATTTCTTTTCCATCTAAGCTAGTTTGGGCAGGTTTCTGTCCTTGAGACCGAAGAGAGCCTGGACTAATCCAGGGTCGAGGAAATTGCCCAACAGCTGTTCCCACCCTGGCCTCCTGCTCCCACTCATCTGGCGGGAGTGAGCTCTCCCTTTCTCCTGTCATGTTTCCAGGGAGAAAAGGAGTCAAAGAGTGATGCAATGCAAGGTTTCGGTATTCTGGCAATTACTGAAATACAGGCATTGTGCTGGTGGATTGCTCTGATTTTTATATTTTCACAATCTAAAATCACTATCACTCATGTATTGGGATGAGGATCTGTGACTCAACTTATTCAATTTATGATGAAAATACTTGCTAATAAAACTGTACCCAGAGTCAGAAAGGGCTTTTCATTAGCCAGAACAATTTGTCCTAAAACACACAGGATGCTCAGTGACACCACTGATCTACGCTGTTCTTGAAATGATGTTTCAATTGTACTTCTTAATGATTTTCAAAGTTTTCTTCATTTTAGAGAATGTTTAGTATGTGAATTTTGGAATAAGACTTTGTTTTTTAACCTTTTTATTTTGGAACAGTTTTAGGTTCCTAGAAAAATTGTGAAGATAGTACGGAGAGTTCCCAAGCACCCCTCGCCAGTTTCTCCTGTGATTGACGTCTTCTATGCGCATAGTACGCGTCACAATTAATGGACCAATAGGTACATAACATTATTAACTAAAGTCCGTATCTTATTAGGGTTTCCCTAAAATCCTTCCTTCTTGTATTCCAGGATCCCGTCCAGAACACCAAGTTGCATTAAGTTGTTATGCTTCTCTAGGCCTTTCGGATTTATGACAGTTTATTAAGTTCATCTGCTAATAATCTGTATTAGAATGAGGCTCATTTCATGTTTCTGTTTTACAGGTTTACATTTTTCCTTGACCTTCAGTATTTTTAAAATTTGGATTGTATTATATGTTTTCACAGTGTTGTCAATGTTTGGAATTCTGAGCATTTACAGATAAAATATTAGGACTGATACTAGTATTTATTTAAAATAAGTGCTGAATGTCCAGTGTCACAGCTTTTGTTCCAGTGTGGCAGTCACTGGATCCCAGGTGCGGAGGCGGAGTGGAGAACGTGAACACAGATGGTGAAGGCTCCTGGTGGAAGGCAAAAACCTCCTAGAACCCGGGAGGGCACAGCAGAGGGCAGCCGGGCAGCACAGGGCTTGCTGTTCTGCAGGAGGAACCCGAGGCCCAGGCCATTCAAACGGGTTCTGCGAATAAGTCTTTGTTCCAATATCCTTACGGCACTCTGTTCTGCCTCTGGAAACAGCTGAAGAAGACTTACTTATGTCAGCGCAATCTTGTTTCTTTGTCTTGCACAACTAGTGCGCTGGGGCCATTTCGCAATGATGATTTTGACTCTACTGCATCATCCTAGACAAGTCTTAAGTCTTTGTTTTCCCAACACCTAGCTCATTGCTTGGAACGTAGTTAGTAAAAGCTCAGTACATGTAGGTACTATTATTTATTCAACCAAAGCTGAGTGCATGAAGGAAACTGGCACCACTGGCAGGAAAAAGCAACCCCCTCCTGACTTTGGGAAGTGATGAGGCTCAGGGAGCCTGCGGGTGGGGTGGTGAGGACCAGTAAATGAGTGGAGCATCCCGGCCTGCAGTGCGGGGTGGAGTTGGGGGACAGGGAGTGAAGAGGAGGGGCAGGGGACCACCCCAGTGGCAGTGCCAGCAGCAGCCTGACTCAGGACTGCTAGCCATCTAGAAGGAGACTGCCTGTAACAACCACATCTAGGATTATGAGATGCAAGCAATTATCAGCATCTGAAAACCACGATGAAGCATGTAATCGAAGGTATGCAGCATTACATTTGTAGAGTGGAATTTGACCTTTAAATACATCACAACCTGTTGGTCTCCCTGGAAGTTGCCAAGACAATACCCAAAAATTAGGCTTACTTCTGTCCATAGTTCATGGCATATTCGAAGTCTTTAAAGCTGACGTGACCATCTGAGTCTTGATCTACTTCCCTGGAAAATGAAACAGAAAATTATTTACAGGTTAGTTTCGTCTCACTTAGGCATGAAGAGCAGATCAGAATCTATTTCTTTGCGTGTGTATGGAGAGGCACCTATTTTAATCTCCTTGAAGGCTAAGGTTGATGCCTATCTTTTTTCTTACACTGATGAAACCTAAGGTAAAAGGAAAAGGTATTTATTAAAACCCACAGAAATAATATATTCAATACATTTAAAGGAATGTCACCACATGCAGAGGTTATATTAAAAAAAGTAGAAGTGATGGTTTTTCTAGCCATCCTACAAACACCTTCTGTGATATGTCAATAAATATACATGCATCTGTCAACTGAAAAACAATGCAGGAGGCTGAAAACAGAAGAGTTTATTTGGGGTCTTAAGAATTGCAATTTGGGAGACACAGATTGGGGTAACCCAGAAAGAGTGTTCCGACGAAGAGAGTCGGGGGCTTACAAAGACAACAAGCCACGAGGTGGTAAAAGTTGCTCAGGAAGAACTGTGACTGACTCTGACATGAGTCAGAAAATATTTGTCCTTGAGGAATCCCAAGCTGTTTTAGGGTAGGGGCTCAGTAAGTAGACGGACTGCCGTGAGTTATTTCAGGGTAAGGGTCCAGTACGTATCTTGAGTTTCTGGCAGGTATTCTGGACGACTTCACCAGGTCAAAAGGTCAGACTCCATGCAGGCCTAGACGTGCATAAGTCCCACTTCCTTGATGGCCCCCCGGCTCCATCTCACAGAGCTCTCTGAGCAACACCGACTCCATTTTGATTTTCCTTTCACACGTTACACAACAGGAATGTGGAATAAAGCATTAAGAGACAAGAAAAACATTCGGGGAGCAAACAGTAATGAAGGGAACAGTGACTGACATTCTGCATCGCACTCTTTACATTCCGGGTCTCATTGAATCTGTGCATGGATGCCAGGACAGGTTCCTTTTCACAGACATTGAGCCTAAAGAGGTTTAGCAGTTTCCTCGAGATCACGGGGCTGGTAAGTAACAGATCTGAAACTCAAATTAGAATCATTAAATTCCAAAACCATACTCTGTTCCACATCGTCTCCCTATGTGAGTAGGATGTTCCAGAGAGAAGTGGTTGTGTTGGGCAAGTGCTGGCTCCGGAAGTTTTCACTGGCTCAGTCATGGCCTCAGAAGCTCCGTTAAATCCTGACAAGCACCCGATAAGCTTTTCTGACTCTATGAAGAGAGGTGAGGATGGGAGCCTTTGGCTGGCCTGCTGAGGGCGTAGGTGGCCTCAGCTGGGTTGTCCCTGTGTGTCCCTAGAGCCACTGAGACAGGGGCATTACTCTTTGAACAGGGAGCAGAGAAAAGGCGCCCGTTCCACCTGGTTACGATGACACACGTCAGAAGGACAAAATCATGGCATAGGCAATACATTCCACTGTTACCAGCGAAAGTACTGTTTACTGTAAAAATGTGTTTGGAAGATAACTGATGAGCTGTGGTCACGATTCCTCTTTGGGGGGCATTCTAAAACAACGCATTACACGCCTTATACGGAGCTCTCGGGTTGGTACAAATTATATTTCGTTGAAACAACAAATGTTATCAACCATGACATAGGGCTTTTTACAGCAAGGACGAGCCCAAGTAACAGGGCCACTAATCACTGTAATAGTTTTAAAGCAGGCTTTTAAAATATTGAATTCTAAAATAAACTTCCTGAATATTTCATGCCAAAGTCTCTGAAGTCTATAATGGCACTGGATAGAGTGATAATAATTTTTCATCCTTTTGAAGTAGAGAAAAATCCCTACTTCTCTGCCCAAGGGCAAAACCATGTTGCAGTATGTTAGTATAAAACGATTGCAGACTGTAGGGGCCATTATTCTTGTTACTTCTTTTGGTAAAATATACATGATGATTTCATGCTATACAGGACCAAAAGCGGAATGTCAGATCTCTTCTAAGGGATTAGAAATAATCAGTATCACATGTTACTGACTACAGAGTATAAATCATTCCCTTTATTAAATTAGATACTTGAAGATTCTTAATATTGCGTAAGTATTTTTTCCCAAGGAACTGGATTAGATAAATGGCTTTTTTTTCTTTCCACTCTGAACTGTTACGGTTGAACTATAAATCTCAGAGGGTGAGCTAAGTGGATAACCTAGAAAAGTAACACTTAGAATAAACTGCTTCTGATTTTTTTGGGTGTGTGTGTGTTTATTTCCTTTTTGATACTGAATGCTTGTAGAAAAGGGAATTCCTTTTCCTGATTTTCTCAATCAATAACCTTTACTGTAATTACCTTAACTTTTTATTTTCTTTCTGTCTTTGCCAAAGTGTCCCCTCAGAAAACAGGCACAGTGTAACTAAGAGGTGTTAAAATGGAAAAGCCTATTCACAAGGCTTGGAGTGGCATTTTATTCACATGATGACTGCAGGGATGTCATGTTTATGTTTAGAGAGAGACATGGCAAAACACTGTTTTCCAACTTTTCTTCCTCATATATATATGGTTGTCTCAAGGAAAATGAAGAGGAAAGTCACATTTCAGAGCTATCATTTTAAAAGCTAAAATACTGTTTTTCATTGCAGACAGAATCCTTCCAAAGAAGGAAGGTTTTGCAGCACCCACACTCAATTCACTGTGTGATGGAAAAACAGGTGTGGCTGGTGGGTAGAATTGGTGATGTGCTGAGCAGACGAAGAAAATATCATTAGGTTAAAAAGTTTCACTGTTTCTGTTTAAAGCGTTAACCCTAAGAGGAGCATCCTCTCCATCCCCAGAGTCTGCTCTTTTGGTGTCACCGACATACATTCAGTGCTAAAATATTCCACCACCCCTCACTCCAACTAGAAATAAACTCTGGGAAGGCAGGGATTTTCTCTTGTTTGCTGCCATATCCCTACATTCTAGCCCATGCCAGGCAATGAATGTTTGCAGAGTGAATGAATTTGTAGAATAAATGAGTCTGGGGAAACCACAGACAACATTTTGGAATATCTACTGCCTCCCAGGATGTACTGGGGGGTTAAAGAGAGTCTATCATCACTGCTTTTACAGAGTCTAAACACCAGCCAGAGAAATAATACACACTGAAGAACACACCCAGGGGCCAGGACTCAGGGACCCATGAGTAACATTCAATTACGGTCTCCATGCCCAATTTTGGAAACAGAGACCAGGTACAAGAGAGACCGAGTGAGAGACGGATTCTGAAAGATGAGGTTGCATATAGAGCAATGGATGAAAAGAACCCCTTGAGTGTCAGGCTGAACAATTTAGAAGTAAAGAGCAGGAAACTGGAAACCAAGACAGAACACTGGACACCTCTGAGGCTAACCTGCCTGATCGCTACAGCCCAAGTACTTGAATCCGGTTAAGTAACTGCACTTTTACCAGACACGTGGATCAAGATAGAGATAGAGATGGAGAGGCTTGTATTTCAGAAGTGGCTTTTCAAAGGAATGAACAAAGCATATCTAGGTGTATGAGGGGAAAATAAATTGCTATGAACACCAGTAACTGCTTTCTAGACATGTAAATCCTGTTAAAGGCTTTTTGGTTCGCTTGTTTCTGAGATGCAAAAGGGAGAGCTGAAACTGATTTGGGGAGTAGGGACTCAAGGGAGCTGAACGGCTCTGTGTAACTCGGAATGAACAATTGAGGAGCATCTGGGTGGAAGGAGATGACAAGCAAGATATGGAAGATGCAGGAAGAAAGGGCGACTGAGGGGCGGGAGGGAGAGTGCCACACTAGACCCAGGGAACTGGCCCAAGAAAAAGTCCCCAGTGGCGCAGTGGTCAACAGTCCTTTAATTAACTGCCACGTTTACTGTGTGTTGTGTGTTATAACCTCTCCCTTATCTTCAGCGAGGGCTGTGGCAGGCACCCGGTCTAACGGAGGATGGTGTGGTTGGGGTGTGTATGCTGAGTTAGGGGCTGAAGACGGAGTTAGGAGATGAGTCCAGGCTGAACGCCTGTGGCAGAGAGCAAGAAAGCGAGTGGGGAACAGTAAGATGACCTGTTAACTGGATTAACTCAGGGAAGAACTCAGAGCCCCAGGCCTTCCAGAAATTTACAAAAACCTTAGGAGTGCTTTAAAATTCCACAGGGTGTGGAATGGGAGTTCCAGGCAATACTATCTGGACTTTGAAGTGCAGACAACCCCAGGTGACAATGGGATACACTGAGAATTTTAGGCAGGACTAGACTCTGTTCGTTCAGCCAAATTCTAACCGTTTTCATATCTGTTAAAATACAAACATTTTTTGACTCACCAGATAAGTGGTTATAATTACTTTTATCACCACAAGCTTTAGCATTTGTCTCTTTACATCCTGATTTGTGAAGCAGGATTCTGCTTCCTCCTTTTTGTGATGCTGGATGGATGAGATACGCTTCCGTGACCCAGAGGCTAAGTGGTCCCCACCCTGAAGGAACCAGGGCTTCACACTGTGAATTTTTATTAAGTTAGGCCATAGTGCTGCTCTAATGTGACATTCTGAAGAGAAACACAAGTTGTTTTTCAATTTAAAAGCTACGTAAATAGCAAATGTTTCTCACAAGTAGTAAATGCTTCTTGTGTGAAAATATTTACACAATAACAATTTCTCATAATCTCTTGAAAATAATTTTTGTTTTAAATAATTCAAGAGTACTGCACGATCAGGTCTCCAAAGCCAGATCTCAAATTGGAGTATGTGTTTTTCCCAAGGTACTTAAAAAAAAAAAGAGGAAGAAAGGAAAGAAAAAAGGAAAGAAACAAAGAAAGAAGGAATTGAAACAATGGAATAGTCTCTATTAAAAGATGAGGTGGGTAGAGATCAGTGGTAGAGCGTGTGCTTAGCACACATGAGGTCCTGGGTTCAACCCCCAGTACCTCCACCCAAAATAATAAATAAATAAACCTAATTATCTCCCCCCCCAAATAAAATAAAAATTTAAAAAACTGATGGTTTTTTTAAAAAAAGATATAGACTACAAAAGTGACATATTTAGGTGGAAACAAGAATACAGAATATATATGTATTATAATTGCAATCTTATAAACATCTATATTCATTTGGGCAGAAGTTAAAGATTATATGCTAAACACAAACTTGTCTTACGGGTTATTTTGCCTTAAAATAGTCTTTAATATTAATGTATTTTCAACTGAAGGAATATTTTCTTTCTTTTTGGTCTGAATTTTCTAAATAAGTGGTCTTATGTCACACTGTATAAATCCTCATTAACGAGAGCAGGATTTCTCAATCTCAGCACTACTGGCATCTCGGGCTGGCTCATCCTTTGCTATAGGGACTGTCCTGTGCAACATCCCTGGTTTCTACCCACTAGATGTCAGTGGCACCCTCCCCCCTCCTCCCCAGCTCTGACAGCCAAAAATGTCTCCTGATATTGCCAAGTGTCCCCTGGGGGACAAAATCATCTCTGGTTGAAAACCACTGAGCTAGAGAAGCCAAAGTTGGAGGCAATTCTCTGGAACATTCCAGCTAAATCTAGCCTTACTGGAAAATTGCTTTAAAGACTCTTTTTTTTCTTCCTAAACAAGTGATTTCAGGGCAGGTGAGGCACACATGTTTCTTGGATGGATTAAGTGGATAATTGCCTCAACGCTCTGCCTCGCTGACGCTAAGGTTTTTGAATTGAGCCCAGAGAAGACCCCACCAGAGAGGCAAGCTCTCGGTGGTGATAACAGAGCCGGTGGCAGGCATATCTGTGTTTGCAACACATACACTGACAGACGGCAATTATTTTGAGTCACTGTGATAGTTACACGGGGTGTTGCAAGTTGACGCTGCATTTGGTTCACCTGAAATATGAATGAGAAATTTAATGTGGAGGCATAGATTTAAATGAGAAAAGTTCTCCAAGTGGAATTTTGGGGGGTGAGGAAAAGGGAGAGAGCCTCTCTTTCTCTCCAATTCTTTGCAGAATAATTTAAACGGAAGTCAAAAGTGCCATTACATTAGGGACAAAGCTGTCATACTGACTGAATAGTGAGAGTAAAAATTACCCTCCAAGCAAGGAGCCCCTGCTGGGCATGAGAGGACCCGCCAATTGAAGATGCAATGCTGACAGCTTCTCCCCCAAGCAGCCTTCTCTTCTGAGGACCCTGCTGGTTCTCCCCACTGGCGTGCTTGCCGCTTTGTTGATGAGAGTCCTGCGGGGCTCGACAGCAATTCAGTTGGTAATGTTTATTAATTTTACCTTTTTAAAGACACATGTTAAGAAAAGCCATTCAGACACGCAGGAAAGATAAGAGAGCCACGTCGATATTTTCTGGTCTTTTGTAGGTTCCTCCATGGCTTGGGCAGATGCCTTCTCTTTAGTGTGTGTTGCACTTCCTTCCTGCCCCACCTCACACGCTCCCCGCCCATCTTTTACTCCAGGGGGTGCCTCCCATCAGCTGCACCAGGCACCTCTGGGTGTGGCCTCACACTTAGTTCTGGAGGTAGGAGAAAAGGAGTTAACGCCCCATAGGTGACCCCTGACCAATGAGGGAACAGGCGTCAGTGGAAAAACACTTTCCTTCTGTTCCTTGGAGGTTGTTCTCTGGGCTCACGGGAGGCTCTGATGGGATCAAGTTGCTCACAGAAGTAACAGATGTGGTAAGAGACCCTTTCTTTGGCTTGTCCTCATTCTCCATTCCGCTCTTGCTCACCAAGGTTATGTCCCAAACAAGCAACCTACTTGCAAGCCCTCATCTAAAGCTCTGCTTCCAGGGAGAACCCAGGTGGATGTGGTGGAAAGTTGATTTTCGGAGATGAAGTTCTCACCGGGCATTTAAACTGCCATCAGCAATAGCCTGTCACGTCAGATTCTCATTCAGGTAAAAGGGATCTCAGTCCTTGAGACAGTCCTTCTTCTATTTGGAAAATGATTTTTAGAGCAAATTAAATATTGTCTTTAAGAAAAACTCTGAAGTTTCGGGCAATTGAAGTGCCAAAGTCAACCAGAAAAAAAGAGCAGCAGTCTTCTCATCACTGTCTCATATGCATGTCTTACTGAATACTATTTAGTCTGCCAACAATTAGTGGGATTATTAGACTTCAGCTGAGGACAATAGATTCCTCAATGTAAGAGAGTTCTTCTGCCTTCTGGATGCAGAGGTACAGCTATGGATTGGCCATGAGCAGGGGGTGGGTTAGTCATTTAGGATGAACCGTGAAGAATAAAGGGATGGCCAGGAATAAAGGATGACACAAGCCAGGCAGAACTTCGGCCTTGTTAGGAACGGGCTCAGCCTGCTAGATGAAAGGCATAGTGGACATCGTTGGTTACTTCCCCGCACCCCTCCCTCTGCCCCCTGTGCTACCCAGCAGCAGTGTGATTTGGGTGGTTGGATCCCCTCCCCAAGCTCTGGTAGTGGGATCCGACTGGCCTAAGCCAATGCATATAATTCCACCCTCCTAACTATAGTACTGGTTTAAGGGTCCATTGGTTAATTAGTACATGGCATTCCTCCCCCGACCACTGCTGATGGGTAAAGTGTTGGGTCATCTGTAACAAAGCCTGGGAATTTTATCTGTGAGTTGAGACAGGAGTAGCCCTTTCACTGGATGGCTGGGATGCAGAGAGGAGGCTTGGTACTAAGAGTCCCTTTCCTGCCACAAGGGGACAAACTCCACAGCACTTTTATGAGCCAATGGCACAATGATCCCCAAATTTATGCATATGCTTTCAAGTGTCAACTATCAGCCCGAAAATGGAGCCATACACAGTGAAGGGAAAAGGCAGAAGAATCACAGAGTGAGCTGGAGCCTAATCAGACCAGGGCGGAAGCATGCCGTATGTCAAAACTCTTAGTCACCCGGCCCAATAAGTTCCCTGGGGTGTTCAAGGCAGTCTAAAATAGAGTTCCTTCTACCTGCAAATAAAGGTGTCCTGACACACCGAGTATCCCATCTGAAATTTTTTCTAAACCTTGCAATATCTAGAACTTGGCAGACATAGAGTAGACACTCATAAATACAATATTTTTCAAATAATGACTCCATTTTGCAAGAAACCCTAAAATAACTCAGATTTTCTCTTTAGGTGCTACCTCAAGATTCCGGATTATTCTCCACAGTTCTGCATTCTAAAAGAAGTTACTTTCTGGCTGTCATCCAGCAAAAATCTTTGTTTACAGTGCTTAACTGTGTTGATGTGCCGAAAGAGGCTACGGATGGGACGAATGTGGTTTTTTCCCTAAAGAGTGACAGGATGGATTCTCCAGTCCAAGAAAAATAAAAAGAAAGAAAGAAAAATGGATGTGAAATGCAGTCACAGCTGGCAGAAGTGATTAACCATAAATAATGACTCACTTTTTCCTATTTACTAGGTCTGAAAAGTGAGGAGTCTTATTTAAAGCTAGAGATATTTTAAAAGGAGGAAAGAATGTACTTTCAGGATGCCTGGTATTGACTACTTGTGTGATGTGGATAAATGCAATCAACATACAGACCAAAGTCTCGTTTCTGGCAAAGGGTTTCATATTCCTTCCCGATCAAGTGTTTTAGCAGAACTGCTAATAAATAGTGACATGATCTTTTTTCTCAGTTGGAATCTCTGGAAGAGAAATCGTGATGTAAGAAAATAGCATGCATCAGACAGCTTTTAGGATAAAGAACAAAAACCAAAGGGAGCCTCTTTGAACTAATTATAAAAAATCGAGTTCCTGGACTTTTAGGTCACTAGGTCCTCCATTCTTCCCCCATGCCATACAGGGGTAGGAGGCCTGCTCTGAATATGGCAGGGAGGCAGTGTGGTTGACCAGTAAAGGCCCAGGAGTGAGCTTTCATCCCTGTGAGGCCGGCTGACCCTGGGCAAGTGTCTCAGCTGCTATGAACTGTGAGCATCTCACTGGTCAAGCTGAATGGATGGGCTGTGATTGCTCAGATTTGATACCGTTGTAAATTTTGATGCATCTACATTGGATCTTAATATACAACTATAGTGTCTTTGTCCGGAAAGTTGAAAAAGGCAACCCAACCCCTGTGAGCCACTTTTAGCCTTTAAAAAGCAGTTTGAGTCTTTAACCCTGTGGATAGTTTTGTAAAGAACTATAAGCATATATAAATGTAAATGGGGAAAAAATATGATCCTGCCTTCAACAGTGTGGAATATGAATGGAGATGAAGACATTTCTATTTCAAATATATAATCACTTCAGCTGAGATATCTAGTATCATCTTGAACTTGATTATGAGATAAAAGAAATGGGACAGAGATGGCAATCATTTAATCTCTTAAGAACAGCTATTCTGGAGAGCTTTTCACTCTGTGCTCAATAGATTTCTAGCAGGTTATGATCTGGCTAGAAAGAAAGCATAATGATGAGGAAAATTATGTTTTCAATAACACAGGCTTTTACAGTACAAGTCCTTCCACAAAGGAGGCAATAAAATGAACTCTGACCACTTTAACAGATGGCGTAATGGCTCGGTGCACAGATGTGGCCTCTCTGAAAGCAACAAGTTCATATCCTTGATTGGAGGTTTAGGAATGAGCTGAACTTTCAAGTGTAATGTGGGAAAGATTACATACTTCCAGACAAGAAAGCTGAGTATTAGTGGGTTCAGATGCATGAAGAGATGGACTAAAAGAATAAAGCTTAATGAGCTTCATTTTGCTAATGCAACAAATAGAGCTGAAGTTGAAATGTGAACTATAAACATCCAGCCATTTATAAATGCCCCGCTAATAACACCGTTAGCCACCGTTAGAAAGCTTGCTTTTTAAAAAGCATACTTCCTGAGAGTCAGAAAACACCATTGTCAGATGATGCTTATTTTCTCTAGGAGTATAATGTTTTCAAGCAGAATATATTTTTAGTCAAATATGATGGAGGACTGAAGAGTTTTTTATTTGCTCATTTTATTCCTTTTTTTGTTTTAGCAAATTTGATAAATTGAATGTAAAATTTATCTGGATAGATAAATATGCCAGGAGAATATTTTTTAAAAAAACAATGATATCAAAACAAAATATAAAGCCTCAGTGTGATTATGAATTAATGAATGAGAAAAGCCTTCCAGACACACACACACACACACACACACACACACACACACACACACACACACGAATTCAGCAAAGGTCAACAGAGGCATTTTGACAGGTGGGGATAAAACAGGTTGGTAGGAAAAGGAGCTGGGATCACTGGTATCCACTCTGGGATGGCTGGAGTCTGTTTCCATGGCAGAGCCCACTACGTATAGTTCAACAAAACTTACTTCCTTCTCTTCCTGAGAACATAGCTAAACCACATTTTCCAGCCTCCCTTGCAATTACATGTGACTGGGAGTTCTGGCAACAGAATGATAATAATATAATAATATAGAAACAAAGAACATCCACCGCTCCATCTAATTAAAAGCACTCACATTTCAAAGGAGTCTACAGGACCTGACAGTCACCCCAGGGACTGTGTCACGGCCAAATCCTGAAAGCTGCTCTCATCCTGCGTGAGCAGAGGCTCCCTGGTAATTCAAGGGATTTACTCTATATAGCTTGGTTATAGGAGCATCATTTTACAATTCTATCAAGTCAGGGTACTGGTTTTCTTGATTAAATGAGAATGCAGAATTTTTTTTTAAATGCTATGATTTTTAACTGTTTATACTGCAGTTTTTAATAATCCACTTGGGGAAATAACATTTTACATCTCAGGCCATTTCTCAATGACGTGCATCACTGAGCCAATAGAAAGTCTGGCCTTACTTCCACATAATTATAATAAATTATTTATGTTTTTGTTTACAACATGCCCCCAGCCTTGAAAACCTCTGGGTCTGTGGACAATAATAAGCAACATAAAAACAATGAATAATACTTCATAATGAAACAATTTCCTCGGATTATCAAAAATACTCTCTTAATAAAGCCTACCTATAATTGCAAAGTCACACCCACTACAATGACCATGAGGGCTTTTAGTATGAGAATTTCAGTCGAAAGAGAGTTCAGAGGGCATATGGCAAGCGTTTAGAAAATTAGGAAATGCACAGAAAATGAACATAACCAAATTAATCAAATCCTCGGTTCAGACCAAGGGGCTCCACGTGCAAGTACAGAGGGACTATTTCAGGACTGAAACCTGGAGGGGTTTCTTCATAAAACAGCTAGAAAATAGGACTTCTTTTCTAGCCCTGAAATAATAATTCTCAAGGTTGCTGTAGGGATAGGGAGAGAAAAGGGGATGCACCCACCTTAATGAGGTCTCACAAAGTGTGGCACGTCCCCACCCCAGTCCTGAAAGTCCTCTCCCCTCCTGCCCAGCACTGAAAATGACTCTCCAGGTGGGTGACCAGTGCTGGAAGCCGGTGGGAGTGGCAGTTGCCTTCGTGAGTGGGTGGGTGGGTTGGGGAGAATCTTCAGGGGTTTCAGAGAACAGAAGCTGGCTCACCAGGGCTTTAAGTAATACGTGAATCACAAAGGGGCATTAGGAGTTGGGGGGGCCTCTTCCTAGCCTTGGGAAGAAACTGGGCTCTCCCATAAATGGCCACCCAAAAACCGATTTCAGGGATTCAAATGTCTGTCCCCATCCAGAGTGACATTTTCTGCCCATTATCCAGTCTCTCCTGCCTCCAGGCAGGGCCACATCATTGATTACAGAGTATTTCAGCCACTAAAAAAGATCCCGACCATCATTAAAGACATTAAGTGTTGATCTGTGCTGGCTAAGTGAGTTAAAAGGTTCGTGCCCTTCTAGTAACAACTCGACGAGGCTATTTCAGGATATTTATTAAACAAATTAAGTATTTACATTATGCTCGAGCACAGAGGCACAGTCATTGAGTGCATAAGTATATGAAAATGAACCCAGGAGAATTTATTCTGGGAAAACTATTTTTCCAGTTTCCTAGAACTGGGTGCTGAGGGCCCACTGAATGTTTGGGAACGAGTCTGAACTGGGCAGGAATCAACAGTGTCCTAGTAGCCACCTGCACAAATCTTCCTGTGGATGAACTCAGGTAACCAGGAAAAGTTCATCATGACCCCAGACGTTTTCCTTGGAGGGTCTACAGTTTACATTTTGGAAAGTGGTGATTAAAAACTAGGGAGACAATTTAGGAAATCTCCTTCAAAGCCTAAAGACGAAAGGAAATGGGTATATTACTCCCACAACTTCCCCACCACAATTAAAAATTTTAGTGCCGTAAGGATGATGAGCCCAATCTAAAAATATTCTCTTTAGCCAATGGTACATACTATGGTAAAGGGATCTGTGTGTTCTCAAATACAGCGATAGTATGAATATTGGAGCATCTGTGTTACATTATTGTCAGTTTCCATCTTACTTGACTAGAACCTTGCATGAGGCAGAGACCAAATGCATGTTGTTCACTGTGCTGTTCTTAGACTTGACACACTGCCTGGCACACGCTGGCCTTCAAGAAACAGGTGCTGAATATGTGAACATGTGAATAGGAAAGTTTGGAAACAGGTGAAAAGAAATATCACTTACCATCCCATGGCCTTAGACCAATTGTTATGATCATTATGACACTTTCTGATTAGCATAAGAATGTTCTGTATCCTGCTACTTTTAAAGTACTATAAACATCCCCCCCATTACTATAGTCTTATTATTTTCATTTTTTAATGGCTGTATGATTTTATCAAATGGATTTATAATAACTTATTTACTGGACTTTTGACTCCAGTCTTTTTGCTTTTGTAAATGTGTCAATGAACACATTCATTAAAAATGCTTTTTCTTAGAAATAGGTTTCCAAGTTCATTGACTAGTTCACCAGACACACACTAAGAACCCACTATGGGCTGGGCACCTTGGGCTCAGAAGATGTAGGGGGAGCAGAAAAGAAACAGAGGCCACTGCAGCTTTTAGTCCAGGCAGGGAGAGAAAGAAAGAATCCTATAAGGAAGTAAAATCATCAGTGTGCTAAGTGCCCAGGAGGAGAGACAGAAGGTGCTATGAGAGGGCAGGAGAACAGGACCTGGCATGGAAGTCAGGGAAGCTTCCCCGAAGGGCTGAGATCCAAGGGATGAGCCAGGAGATAACTGGGAGGTGTAAGGAGGGGAAGAACTGTCTAAACAGAGGAGACAGAATGTTCAGGGGTCTTGTGGCAAGAGACAGCAAGCACATTCATGGGACTAGAAGCTATGTGGCTGGAGTAGAGAGTGGGGATGAGCACAGAGCCGAAGGAGGCTGGAGGATGAATGGAATGCAACTACTCAGGACCTGGTGGGCCACTCAGAGGATTCTGGCTGTTATCCAAAGAGGTATGGGAAGCCATTGAAGTGCTTCAAGGAGAGGGCTAACATGCTTAGACATACATTTTGAAAGTTCATCCTTGCTGAGGTTGGCAGAATAATGGCTCTCCAAAGATGTCCATCTCCTAATCCCCAGAACGGTTATGTTCCATGGGAAAGGGGGGATTAGGGCTGTAGATGGAATTAAGGTCACTGACCTTAAAATGGGAGATGATCCTAGATTATCCAGGTGGGCCCAAGGTATTCTCAAGGGTTTTTGAGGCAGAAGAAGGAAGGAGAAGACTCAGTAAGAGTCAGAGAGAGATGGGATGATGCTAGGCTGCTGGCTCTGAACACGGAAGAAGGTGCCATGAGCCAAGGAATGCAGGTGGCCTCCAGAAGCTGGAAAAGGAGAGGAGATGACTTTCCCCTAGAGCCTCTGGACGTGATTCGGCCCTGCTGACATCCTGATTCCGGCCCGGGGAGTCCCATTTTGGATTTCTGACCTCTGGAACATAAAGCTAATCAATGTGTGTTGTTTAAGTCCCGAAGTCTGTGGTAATTTGTTAGAGCAGCCACAGCAAATGAATACAAGGGCAGAGATCATGAGTTGGTTTGGGAGAGTTAAGCTTTATACGTCCTTAACTCAAGGAATATGAACATTTGGTAGCGTTCATCAAATATAGCTACTTTCCTAATAAGTTACATGATCTATAAAGAAATTTTATCTCTCAGGACCCCAGTTTTATCATATATAAAAATAAGTTATATTTAAGTTAGAAATTCTACTTCTAAATCTCTGAGTTTATAAGCTCGAAAAGAAATAAATGTGCTTTTCCCTTAGATTCCTGTCAGTACTTGGCAATCATTGGGGAAAAAGTGATGCTAAAAATAGTAGATCTAAACTAAAGGGGGAAAAGATTCCATGAAAAAAAATACCCCATATATAAAATTATCTTGAAATACCTTAATAAGAAATGTGTTGAATTTATATCGAGAAAACTACAAAATTCCAGGGAGACATACAAAAGAGTATTTTAAAATGTGGAGGGACGTGCCATATGTGTATTCCTGGATGGGAAGACTGAACATTGTAAAGATGCCAAATTCTTCCCAATTAATTTATAAGTTGAATGCAATTTTCATCAAAACCCCAAAGGGAGGCTTTTGGAACTCCACAAAAATGATTCTACCATTCGTCCAGAAAATAAACAGGCAGGAAGAACTGAAAACAATTTGAAAACAAGAAATACCAGATTTTAGAACATATTATGAGAACTAGGGGGAAAAAAGAGTGTCTTTGTTGTAAGAATAAGGGCAGAAAATAGATCACAACCTGGAAAGGTCCCCAACATGTAAAAGAACTCAATACAGAATATGATAATCAAGGCAGTATATATAAATAAGGATTATTTAACAAATGATAAGGGAAAAACTGGCTAGCAATTTGGAAACAAAAGTGTTTAGATCATCATCTCATGCTAAATACCCAAATAAATTCCAAAGCACTAAACAATCTTAAAATTCAAACCAACTAAGAAAATGGAAAACCTTCTCAGTATAAAAGCAATGGGGGAAAAAAAACTGTGAAGGAAAACATATGAAAACTTAAAATTTTGCACGTCAAAAAATCTTCATAAAAATAAAACAACCAACTGGAAAAATCGTTGTGATAAAAATAGAAACAGGTAAATGTTCTCATTATAAGAGAAAAAACAGGCAAATGATATGGATGGATAATTCACAGAAGAGGGAATAGAAAGAACTAATCAACCTATGAAAATGTTCACTATTACCAGCAATCAGTGAAATGCGACCAAAAATGAGATACTGCTTTCACCTATTAGATTATCAAAGATTTAAAAAATAAGTAACATTCAATTATCAGTGAGAGCAAAGAGGGGCAGATACTGCAAGAGGGAGTGTCATTTGTTAACTAGGCAGTTGGGTAAGAAGAACCAGGAGTCCTAAAAATGATAAAATAAATTCATACTCCCCAGTATGGTCTTCTGGCATTTAGGAACCTCTCCTAAGGAAGTAACTTAAAAGTGAGGACAAACACGTTTATTGAAGGGTTATTTATAAAGCGAAAACAGCAAAAATGATTGAAAAGCATGGGCTCTAAAATTCATTTATTTTAATAACAAAAACTTGGAGAGAAACAAGAAAAACTAAATGTTAACATTTATCTTTGATTTGCCAGGAATACGGTTGGTTTTTATTCTCTTTTTCTTATCTTGCTCTATTTCCAAAATATTGTACCAGGAGCCTGTTACTTTTGTAACCAGATCTCTCCCCCACCATACACATGCGTAAGCCCACCCTGCCCCCATCACACACACACACACACACACACACGCATGCACGCACGCACAACCACCTCTTCTCTATGTTGTCAGCTTCACACTGCACGCAATTGAGAGCTAAAGGAAAATTCATGTTTGATAAAATCATCCGTCGAGTGATGGCCAACGAAGGAAAAACATTTAGCACTTTGAGGGCTTATATGAGTTTATAAGAAAGGAATGAAAGGAAAGATGTTATGGAAGCACTGTTAAAGAAAAAAGTGCATTCGAATCCACAGAGAGGAATGTGGGTCCAGGGTGCTGCTGTCTGGGCATACACTCTGCTGTGACAGTTTTCTTTCTGTGACTGCATGGTCTGACTATTCTTAACACTGTTTAGCAATAAATACATCTCCGTATGGAAGTTTTACTGAAAACGGCTCCCAGCAGGGAAGGAAAACAAAACAGAACCCTTTTCTTAGTTTGAATCAAACCACAGGGATAAAACAACTCTGAACTTCGTGCTTGGTGTTATCATCTCGGGAGCCAAGTACAGAACAAACACCCTGAGATGGGACCATGTAATGTCTTCTTTTCTTCCCTGTGGCTTCTCTGCAGCTCCACCCCCGCCCCCAGCCCACCCAGTGAAGTGGGCTGCTGTATTGAGGACTTCAGTCCTGTCAACTGCCAGTCCCACGTGCTCTGGTGCATGGGGAGAGAGGCTGCATTTAAACTGCTCACCATGCTTCCAAATTCCCACCCTCTCCCCAGAATAAGAGTATTTTTTCCCTTGTGGGGACTTTAGAAATCACCCAGACCATTATTTCCATTTTATGGATGAGGAAACTGAGGCCCAGAAGCATAAAGCGACTTTCCTAAAGTTACATATCCAGCTGGCAACAAAATCAGGACAGAAAACCAGGTCTCTTGATTCACAGCATGGGTCCCATGTGCAGCTAATAATAATTCTGGGCTTTCTGACATCATGAGGACCTTTGTCAGAAATCCACGTTGGTCCCATTTTACACAGAAAGAAAAGCCAAATTGCAGAATACTGACAGCTCAAAGCTCTGTACATGCTGCACATAGTACAAGGAAGAAGACTCCAGGACTCCTCATTTCTAACTCCTGGATCGTTCTCACTTTATATAAGGATATGGGATAAATTCTGGGATTAGGATGACTTTATTGTGCAATCAGCCAAGCTCTTCACAGCCATGAAGAATTATGGGCTGATTAAGACCTGGAGTTGGCATGCCCTGTCCATAATCTCACACTGAGTGTCCTCCCCAGAGTTCCACAGAATAGCACAGAGAACGTTCCAATAATTCGGGGCTGGGGGGAGAAAAAGCACAAAGACATTTCAAAATATTAGTGCTTCAAAATTATCTAGTGAGTGTACATTTGAAAATTTTCCATTAAAGTTCTTAATTATGTTTTTCTCCCACAGATGCTGGGTTGTACTTAAGAAAAGAGCCCTTAGCAAAACTTGAGTTTAATAGAAGCACTGGCATCAAAATTAGAGGAATTTCATTATGAAATACTTTTTAATTAATGCTACATAGATAGCTGTAAAATTGAGTTTCGAGCAATGGTGAGAAAATAAACGACTAGCAGACAGTGAGTGTTCCTAGAGCATCCTGAAAACTAGAGTTTTGACTCATTTGGTAGAGTGTCTAGCTGGAAAAATAAAAGTCAATGAGACTCAAGGGAAAAGTTGAATGAGCAGATTAGAGACAGAGCTGACACCAGGGAGAAAGTAAAGTCTACAGGAGCTGGAGCAACGAGATGAATGGGTGCTAAAGTCTCCTCAAAATTCAGGGCAAAAGATGAAAAATTTGTGAACCAAAATGGAAAATAGCCAAAAAAGAAATATGTTTTTTTTATAAGATAGTTAATTCACTCCTTGCATACTTTACTGGCATTCATAATTAGCTGTGTATTAAAAGGCTTCAAAGGGAATTTTATAAAATATAAAATATACTCTTGATTTTGAATTTCAGAAAACTGAAAAAACAAAAACTTTAATGATATTGTTCTTAGTGGAGATACAGATATTAGTGGCATGTTTCCTAAAAGCAAAGTTGAAACAAAGATATTCTTCATTATACACATTATTTAATAAACTATTAGAGGGTCTTGCCATGGTGATAAGGCAGGAAAAACAAGTTTAAGAAAAATTAATAGGAAAGAAACATCACTAATTGCTGAAGTCATGATTATATAATCTAGCAAACTCAAAGGAATCTAAGAATTTTAGAAATAAAACAATTCAAGAAAATTTACCATATGAAACATATTCCAAAATAACAATAGCATTCCTTTTTAATAATAATAATGATTAGTTTTTTTCTGAAAAGAGACTTCTCTTATAACAAGGATGAAATATATCTGTATTTAATGCACATTTATTGAGTACTTATTTGGTAACTAACCTAAGCTGGGATGTATCAGTCCAATACAAATAAAACTACACACACTTTATAGAAGAAAAAAATGAACAAAAATTTTGTAAACATGGCAATACTTCACGTTAATTTATATATTGAATACATTTTCAAATAACAATAGGATAATTTGTTACATAAAAAATTCTACAAATCATATTAGAGATTAATTTGGACAATAAAGGGGAACTTGCCTTAGGAAATATAAGATTGTTTCAATAAAAGCAACCCACATTAAAAGTATGTTGCTGACCTCAGAAATCCATGGAACAAAGCAAAGAATTTAGGTATAGGGCATACGTTATATGAGAATTAAACACATGGTAATCTGAGTGCAAGAGAAAAGAGAACTGCTAAGGTTATTCCTTAATAATATTAAGGTATATAAACTTAGACCCTTACTGTATACCATAAACCATAATAAAATTATAATAAAGAAAAATTTAACATACAATTTCCCAAATTTAGAAAACAGAGTAGTTTCTTTATTCTAAGTGGGCATTTAGATTTACCATTTAAGAAACAGGAGAAATTATGAATAAATGGTAGTTGAGGATTTGGGGTGGAGGGTAAAACTAAGATAAAAAGTAAATATTGATATGAAAATATTTATGATAAATAGTTCATGTAACTTTTGACATCAAATTGATAAGAGAAGCTCTTACAAATCTGTAAGAATCAAAATTTCCAGTTATAAATGGCCAAAAGTGACAAAAGAAAAAAATTTAAATATATCAAATTTAAGTAAATGTTTAACTTGCTAGGTAAGTGAAGTGAAATAAAACTATGATGTAACATTTTATGCTTACCAAAATAGCAAATAAATATAAGTGATAAAGACCAGAGTTGGTAAGCCCCCAGGGAACATACTATTATTCAACAACAGTATTTCCAACTTTGCTGAAAGCAATCTGACAAGAAGTAACCAGAACCACACACAGAGACACACACACCCACACACAAACTCTATTTATTTACATATTGTCTATTTTATGTTTATATATTTAAAAATCTACTTATATTTTAATTAATTTATATATTTTATTTTTATATTATTTATGTTATATATTTATTTTTATATTTTATTTTTATTTTTGACCCTTTAATCCTACTTCTGAAAACGTACCCAAAGAAAGCACATTTTAAAAACTTCTGCTCTTCAAAAGACACTGTTAAGAGACTAAAAGATAAGCCACAGACTACAGGAGAGTCATTGCAAAGCATATACTTAATAAAGTAGTACGTAAAGAATTCTCAAAACCCTAGAATAAGAAAGCAAACAACAATGGGCAAAAGACTTGAACAAGCACTACACTAAAGAAGAGATACAGATGGAAAATAAGCACATGAAAAGATTTTCAACATCACTGGTCATTAGGAATATATGACTGAAAACAGCACTGTGTACCTTAAAGAATGGCTCAATTTACAAAGACCAAGTGCTGATGAAGACGTAGGGCAACAGGAATTCTCACTCACTGCTGGTGGGAATGAAAACACTTTGGGGAAGTCTGGCAGTTTCTTAAAATAGTAAACATACACCTACCATATAATCCAGCCATTCTAGCCCCAGGTGTTTACCCAAGGGAAAAGGCACATAACCATTCAAAGACTTGTACCTGAATTGGCCTAGCAGCTTTGTCTGCAACAGCCAAAAAGCAGAAACAACCCAAATGTCCATCAACATGTGAATGGATAAGTAAACTGTTGCATACCATAAAATGAAATTAAAAAGGGGTGAACTACTGATACACCACATAACGTGGATAAGCCTCAAAATAATCAGGCTGAGTCAAAGAAGTCGCACACACAAAAAAGAGTACATATTGTGTGATTCCATTTATATAATATTCTAAAAATGGGAACTAATTTATAGTGTCAGAAAACAGTTCAGTGGTTGCCTGTAAAGAAGAAGCAGGGAGGTGGGGTAGCAAACAGAGACAAGGGAACTTTTGATGGTGATGAATATCTTCATTATTTTGACTGTGGGGACATTTCATGAGTGTATACATCTCAAAAACTATTAAACTGTATACTTTAAAATATGTGAAGTTTATTATATGTCAATTACATTGCAATAAAGATGCTGAAAAATGCTTTAGGCAGAAAATCATTTATACCATCATCTTTTATAATGGCAAAACCCCAGTAGGAAACCCAAGTATCCTACAAAAGGGATATAGCTCAGTAAATTACGGCTCATCAATTTACCATAAAGCTTTTCTGCTATTAAATAATATATGTGATGACATATAGATATAAACTAATACTTTCTCCAAGTAGAATATGAAATGATATAAACAACATTACTACAACAATGCAAAACGCAACAATTACATATGGCTGAAGACTGATAGAGAAACCGAACAGTTGTTATGGTAAAGTAAGAAATTATAGGTAGAAACATAGAGTTATTGAAATCAATTCCCCCCCCTTTTTTTTTTTAAAAGAACAGTATGTTTGTTTGGTTTTTAGAATTCTGTTAACATCTTTCTAAAGCTTTCTCTAAAGCATTCATGTGGGGAGGGTGTAGCTGAGTGGTAGAGTGCATGCTTAGCATGCACAAGGTCCTGGGTTCAATCCTCAGTACCTCCATTAAAAAATTAATAAAATAAGAATAAATAAACCTAATTACCTCCATTCCCCAAAGTAAAAAAAATTAAATAAATAAATAAAGCAAGCAAGCAAGCATTCAGGAAGCCCCTCCCACGGTAAGGAGACAAAGGAACTAAGCGAAACTTCAATGCTGATAAAATATTCATTATTTACTTTTTTCTTTTCTTTTTACAGGCACTCTGATCCATTCCCACTGGTCCCACTACCGCTGTGATTTTTCCATCCCCAGGACACTGCTTTCTTCAGGTCCTTGCCATTCTTTTCCCAGCTACTGTCAAAATTCTGCACACTAAACTCCAGGCTCTACACTGCCATCAAGAGAGACTACACCATGTATCTCCCTCATAAAACTATTAGAAAACCCCCACTTTGCCCACATAATACAGTTAACTCCTTAACGTAAGTCCCTCATAGGCTACTACAACCCTTACTTGCAGCTTTATTTTCTAACATTATTTCCTTATTCCCACCCCCACCCCCCGCCTCTTATTTGCTAATCCTTAATTCCTATGCACCACTCTGGGTCCTGGGGGGCATAAAAATGAGTATTACTTGTGTGATGGTTAATTTTTAGTGTCAGCTTGGCCAGGTTATGGTGCCTAGCTGTTTGGTCAAACACCAGTCTAAGATGTTGCTGTGAAGGTTAATTTTTAGATGAAATTAACCTTTAAAACAGTAGACCTTGAGTCTGGCAGATTGCCCTCCACGTGGGTGGGCCTCATCCAATCCGATGAAGGCCTTATAAGGAAAGCGTGAAGTTTCCCAAAGAAGAGGCGATTCTGCCTCCAGAATGCAGTAAAGAAACCTCAGCCGAGTCTGCAGTCAGCAGCCTGCCCTATGGATTTCAGACTTGCCAGCTCCACAACCGTGTGAGCCAATTCCTTAAAATACATCTCTCTCCATATATATCTATCTCCTATTGTTTGTTTCTCTGGAGAACTCTAATATCACATGGCTCTTACACTTATAGAACTCGTAGGCCAACCCAGGAAATAGAAACAGAAACAAATACTTACATCCAACTTGGAGGGTGCCAGAGTAGCCCTTCTGCCATAAACAATGATAGATATACTTTTAAAAAATGGTTTTCAGAGGTTGGACAGCAGAGAGCAAGGCCTGTGATCTCTGAGAAGGAAAGCAAGTGAAGAGAGCCCTATAATTATTCTGGCTTTCTACCCAGAGGTACCATCTGAACTAAGGTGCAGGGAAGGGAAACGCAAGCAGGGGACGGCGGCCTCACTGAGCTGAGAAGACAGAGGTCAGAGTTTGGGGCACAGGGTACCGCATGTATTTGACACCAGGAGCATATCATTTCTTAAACACCCTCCTCCATGTGACAAAATTCCTTGCAGCAATAATCATGTAATAATCAGCAGTAATCATTATGTTCTTGATTTATTCTCTGGTTTAAAAGAAACCATTAATAATGCAAAAAGGAGAATAAACATCACTTTGCAACATTTCATTCAAATCTGGTAAAATAGTTCAGGTGTAAACTAAGATTTATGCTTAACAAACATAAATATGTGACCTCACATTTTCCACCGCGGTTTCACTATCTTACATTTTAAAAACAAGTTAAAACTCTGAAGTGGTCACACACAATGACCGACTTTAATAACTCATGTTGTTTATCTTCACAACCACTGTGCTGTCACTGCTTATGCTGAATCTGTTCTTTAAACATGAGTTTCTTGCAGCACAGGAGATGGAAACGCAAACTATATTTGACGCCAGTTCAAATGATTCTGAGCTGCTAGAGATGTACTCTCAAAATAAGCACGTGTAGCTGTTTAATAAAGATATAATACTGTTCAATTTAAAGTTTCTGTACGTATTATTCAAACGCAAAAGTAACCTCAGCAATTGTTTAGAATGTAGGCCAAAGTCCCGCTCCCCACACATTCCTGGGTATTTTTATCACTGATGAGTCAGAATTTGTGGAGACATGATGATAAATAAAAGATAGGCTTTTAGTCATTTCTATAACTGTTTCAAAATTCTCTTCAGAGGCCATACCTCCAAATTCCTAGCACCTGGGTTGGACTGCGCCCCTGGCCTGACTTCAGTGGCGGTGGCTGAAGGTCTGGAATTTGACTGCAGGAAGGAGGCAGGTAAAGAGCCCTGAAACCTGCATGGGACACCCCGAGGACATGCAGAGGGTGGGAATACAAAACATGGAGGAGGAAGTGACAGGGACGAGCCCACTGCACAACCACTGATCTCCCACAGGGCTCGTCCGTGTTGAGGCTGCCGCGAGTGAGACCGGCGAGACCTCGCTGAACACGCTGGTGACTGAGTAGACACCAGAAAGGCCATACCTCAGGAGGAGGGCTAATTTAGTTGTAAAGTAAAGGGTACTCTAAAACCACACAGTTCACCCTTAAACAGCATGGCTTTGAATTGAGCAGGTCCACATATTATAAACGGATTCTTTTTTAATTGAAGTACAGTCAGTTTACAATGTTGCGTCAATTTCTGGTGCACAGCATAATGTTTCAGTCATACATGCACATACATATATTCCTTTTCAGATTCTTTTTCATTATAGGTTACTACAAGATATTGAATATAGTTCCCTGTGCTATACAGTAGAAACTTGTTAATCTATTTTTATACATAGTAGTTAGTATACATGGATTTTTTTCAATAAGTATAGTACCTGTAACTTCAGTTTACACTTTTTTTTTTTTAATGGAGGTGCTGGGGATCGAACTTAGGACCTCCTGCATGCTAAGCATGAACTCTACCACTGAGTTACTTCCCTCCCTGCCTGCCCCACCCCGCTGAGTTCACAGATCTTTAAATTAACTAAGTGTGGAGAAAATTTTGTGTTTCATTAGAGTTCACAATATACGGAATCAAAAGAACTAAGGCTGAGCCCTGATTCTATACAAAGTGTTTCAGCTTTCTGACCTTGGGGGAGTCATTTTTCAAGTCCTTTGTTTTTGTAGGCAGAGATAGCAGTACGTGGATTTTCAACTGTGAGGGGGTTGGTGCCCCCAACCTCCACTTTGTTCAAGAGTCAACTGTGCAAACAAACCTTATAAACAAGTTTTAAGAGTCAAGCTTGAATATAAAGCTGATTTGCAAGTGAATGGAACAAGTCTCAATACTCAAGGAAGACATCAAAATCTTGACTCTCAACATCATAACATTCATAATGGTGGTAGGCAGAATTTCTAGGAATGGCCCCCAAGAATCCATACCCCCAGAACCTGTGAATGTGATGACAGGTCATTTCCATGATTAACTCAGGCAAAATAACCCAGGTGGGCCTAATCTAATCACATGAGCCCTTAAACGCAGAAAAGTTTCTCCAACTGGAAGCAAAAGGAGATCAGAAAGACTCAAAGTGCAAGAAGGATGTGGTACACCATTAATGCTTTGAAGATGGAGAGGACCACATCAGAAGGAACGTAGGCATCTTCTAAGGGCAGAGTAGACTGGCTGACAGCCAGCAGGAAAATGAGGACCTCTGACCTACACCCACAAGGAAGTAGGTTCTACAATGACCCAGATGAGCTTGGAAGCAGATTCTTCCCATGAAGTTTCAGACAAACTCAGCCCAACCAACACCTTGATTTTGGCCTCCGAGACCCTTGGCAGAGAACCCAAGTGAGCAAACCAGACTTAGAACCTGCAGAACTGAGATGAAAACAGAGGCTGTTGTAAACTGTTAAGTTTCTGATAATTTGTCACACAGCAATAGAAGACTAATGAAATAAAGTCTAGAATTCAATAAAAACATTACTATACATGTTAAGAAGTAGCCAAATGTGACCCATAAATAGGAGAAAAATCAGTCAATAGAAACAACCAGAACAACAAAGATGACACAATTGGTAGACAAGAGCTTTTAATTATCAGTATGATCCAGGATTTTAAAAAAAAGAGAGAGAAATGGAAAATATAAAAAAGAACCAAATGGAACTTCTAGAGACTCAAAGTATAGTATCTGAAGCAAATAATTCATGAGATGAGATCAATATCATATTAGACATTACAGAAGAAATTATTTTTGAAGTTAAAGAAATGGTATAGAAACTTTCCAATTGGAATCTGAGAAAAGAGGTGGAAAGTGAAATAGAAAGAACATCAGTGACTTGTGGGGCAATATGAAGTGGTCTCATTTATATGTGATTGGAGTACCAGAATATCAGGGAAAAAGAAAAAATATTTGAAGGAATGATGGCCAAACATTGTCCAAATTTGGTGAACACTGGAATCCCTGATCCAAGCTCAACAAACCCAGAGCAGGAGAAATAAAGAATACTATAAAAAGGAACACTATAACCAAATTGCCAAAAACAAAACAAAATCTTCAAAGCAGCCAGAGAAAAAGAAACATATGTTCAGAGAAAAAAATATATAAAAATTACCACTGACTTCTCATCAGAAACAATGGAAACCAATTAGAATGGCAACTCTGAAGTGCTGAAAGGAAATAGCCTTCAGAAATGAAAGTAACAAAACCTTTTCAGACAAAGACAAGCTGAGAAAATTTGTCATCAGTAAATATGAATTACTGGAAAATTTAAGTTCCTTAGGTTACGAAAAATCATACAGAATGGAAAACTGGATGTACACAAAGGAGAGACGAATCCTGGAAGTAAAGATAAGAAAGGAAGAAAAGAAATAAAGGACAAATAGAATAAATGAAAATAAATATGAAGATGGTAGGCTTAAACCCCACAATACTGATAATTAGATTAAATGTAAATACAGTTAATACTCTAATTATAAAGCAGAGATTGTCAGAATGAATAAAAAAGTGATTCAACTATATGCTATCTTTAGGAAATCCACTTTAATTATAAAGACATAGATAAATTAATAGTAAAAAAATAAAAAAAGATAACAAAAGAGGAATGGCCATATCAATATTACTTCATAATAAAGACTATTGTTGCGGATAGAGATATTTCATAATAATAACAGTCAATCAGTTAATCAAGAAAACATAATAATCCTGAATGTATATGTATCTAATAATAGAGCTTAAAAACATATGAAGCAAAAAATTGAGAGAGGTCAAAGGAGAAACAGACAAATCTATTATTATAGATGATTATTTTAATACTCCTTTTGGCAGTAAATGGTAGAACACCAAGACAGAAAATCAGTAAGCATAATATGACTGAACAACACTATCAACCCACTTGACCTAACTGACATTTATAGAGCCCCACCCTTGACATCTCAAGGGTATTCATTCCACTCCATTTCTCATGGAAAATTCACCAAGACAAATGCTGAGACATTACAAAAAGTACAAGCAATTTAAAAGGATTGAAATGAAAAGAATTCAATTAAAAATCAGTAACCAAAAAAATCTGGAAAATATCTAAATATTTAGAGATTAAACAACATATTTCTTAATAACCCATGGTTCACAGAAGAAAACACAAGGAGAATTAGAAACTGTTTTGAACTAGATGATAATGAAAATACAAAATTTGTAGCATGCAGCTAAAGCAGTGCTTAGATAGAAATATGAAGTTTCAAATGCTTATATTAGAAAAGAAAAAAAAAAGTAAAATCAATGATGGAGACATCAACCTGAAGAAACCATAAAAAGATCAAGTAAATCAAAATAAGTAGAAGGAAATAATAAACATAACAGCAAAAATCAATGAACTAGAAAAGGGAAGAATAATATAGAAAATGAGTGAAATCAATAAAATTAACAAAACTCTAGACTGATCAGAGTGAAAAAGCTCACAAAATTTCCTGTAACTGAAGTGAAGGTGAGGCAGATCTTAGAGTCATTAAAAATATTACAAGAGAATATCATGTATAACTTGGGCTAGTAATTTTGAACTTAGATGAAACGGATACATTTCTTTTACATTTAACATTCCTTTTAAAAACGAAGAGTGAGAGAGAACAAAGTACAACCTGAAGTAAGTATGGCAAAATGTCAAATCTGTTACATTTGGTTGGTAGTTACCTGGGTGTTTGTAATGATATTTTCTGCATGCTTGAAATCCTTCATAACTAAAATTATAAATCAGTTGAGGGAAAATTATTTCTGAGCAATCATTCAATCAACAAATATTTACTGATCATCTACTATGTGGTAGGCACTGGGGCAGAGTCTTGGGAATACAGCAGCCAATCAATCAGACAGACAGGTCTCTGCCCTAATGGAGTGCAGGTTGGTGGGGGGAGATGAACAAGGAAATAAACAAGATATAGATAGATTGTGGCAAATGCTATGAAAGAAATGAACCCACGGTGACATCTTTACAAGGGGAAAGGGTGGAAGGGAAGCCTGGAAAATTAGGGAAGATGAGATATGAATGATGAGAACAAGTCATATATGCAGAGTCATGGGAAGTGAATTCCAACAAGACAGAACTGTAAGTGTGGGAGCTCCCAGGACAGAAAGAACTAGAAAGACTAAGATATGGATAGGAGGAAAGCAGTTTGAGATGAAGCTAAAGAGGTAAGATGTTAAGTGCAATAGGATGTCATTGGAGGTTTTAAGCAGAGGAGCTGGTTTCAAAGCACTTTGGTCACTGGAAAATGGATGGTCAGAAGGGAAGAGTGGAAGGTGGAAGCTATTGCAAACTTCAGGGGAAAAGGAGGGCATAGGGTAGGGTGGTGTATGTAGGATGGCGGCAGCGCAGATGGAGAGAGGTGGGATCATTGACGGTTTAAAGTTTCGAGCTTGTTTTTTTTTCCCTCTACTAATGGCCACCCAGGCAGAAATAGCCACCCCATTCCTCACTCTTAGGCCTCGTCATCACTACGGCAACAGGTACATGCAGCAGCCTCATGTTTGCTTCAGTGAGCTCTCGAACACAATCTACCCCGGGGGTGGTATGATTAATCATGATGCTACTGCAGGGCAGGGATTCCCATTCCACTTCGCGCTGGCAAGCTGCTCAGCACTGCCAGACACAGCGAAACCATTGCCAGACCACCTGGGACCGCTCCTGGTACCAAGTATTTTATCAGCTGGGATCCAGTCAGGAAATCAGAAATACAGTAGTTATTTTATTTTTAAAAAATTTAGGGGGGAGAGGTAATTAGGTTTATTTATTTTAAATGGAGGAACTGGGGATTGAACCCAGGACCTTGTGCATGCTAAGCATGTACTCTACCACTGAGCTATATCCTCACCCCTAAAATAGTTGTTTTAAAAGAGAGACTTAAACATAAGAAATAAGTTAGATAGGTATTGGAGGACTGAAAAGCAAAAGGGATACCTTGCAGTTGTTTAAAAAAAAAAAGGTAGTAACTATGAATACATGAAACCTCTACCATCATCAGGGCTGAAGAAGCAAGAAGGAAGAGGCTGAGGTTATGAGGACCCAGAAGGCTGGTGGAGGGTCCTGGGGAGCTGGAGCCCAGAAGCCCAGACTCTGGAAGGCTGCAGCTGGTGCCTCTGAGGGGTCCAGGGTGAGAAACAGTGGGAAACTAGCACCAGCTGCAGGAGCTAGAATGAAGCAGCCCCACCCCGGGAACTGAGAGGAGGCAGGAAGGAGCCGTGTTTCTCCCTTCTCTAGCCGTCAGGCATCCTCTGCACCTCGGGAAGATGGGACGTGCTGAGAGGCAGCTGGCAAAGGAGAAACGTGGCTTTTTAGAGTCCTTGTCCCAGCCTCACCATGCAGAGTACAGAGGGGTGGGTTTGGGGCTCAGAGACAAGAGCTTCATAAGCAACACACACTGCATTTTCCATGATCATGTTTCATGAAACAATTTTATTCATTCTTGACGTGCACGTTCATATAAATGTTTTCATTATCTCCGGAGCCACTTTTAGAGACATTAACTTTATTTTCCAGGGCATGTCATTTTCACATCTGTTTAAGTTGTCTGGAACACAGGACTGTAAATTCCATGCTTGGTACTGACACAAGAAATTTTTACCTAAAGCCACTTAGGAGCTATCTGCATAACATTATAAAAGGTGTGTTTGGGGGTTTGTTTCATTCAATCTGGGATGAGTATTTGTGATCTCTAATATGTGACCACTTACTAGATTGCTTTTACAATGATTTTTAGAGGCTTATTTACAATGATAGCCAATATTTGCAATTACGAGTTTATAACACCGGGCAGAAGAAATGGATCTGTGTTAAATTTCCTTTCTCCTTTATTTGCCCAATTACAGGTGACCTCTGTAAGCATCAAAACCTCACATTGATTGAGGCTGCTTCAGGCTTAAAATCTTGTTCAAAATAAAGTAACTGAGAACGTCTGGTAGTTTGAGAGACTTTGTAAGAGAACTAATTCTTTTCAGAGGGTATGTTTTGAAGAGAAGCCTCATTTTCTATTAAGTCCCCTAAGGCAGTGCTCCTTAAACTCTCTTTGGTTTAAAGGACCACTTTAAAAATTTTTCCAGTCTGTTGCAAACTGATACTTTGTAAAATTTAATAAAAGTGAACGACTAGAAAAATGAAATGCAAAAAAAAAGACATACAAGATAAAAGCCATAATTCTGTATTATTAGTTCTACCAACAGGAAATTATATTGTGATATATATTACCAAAGTAAACATAAGGAAAAAGAAAAAGCCATATGAAAATTGTACATGTTGTTTGTTCACTGAAAGTATGCATGTAGGCAACTAATATATAGGCTCAGTATTAAACTTGTAACTTTTTTTTTTCATTTTGGGGAAAAAAATGAATCCCCATATTAAATGCCTATAGGCACACTTTGAATGAACACAGTGTATATAAATACTTAAAAATTTTAATGGGACAAACTGACTTGCTTCTTGATAATTTATCTAATCTAGGTGGGGTTGCCAACAAGGCTACTTGAAGGAGATAAATTGAACATCTGAACTGTTCCTATGTTTTATTTTAATAATAATAATAATAACAGAAAAGAAACAAGTCTCATAGAATGGAATAGGAAAGATTTTAGAGCAATTTCAGTGAACTCAGTTTGTTCATTTTAAAATTTTATCTGAAATGGAGAAAGTGCTACTATGGTTTCAGAGCCCTTTAAATCCTTCGACAGAAGTTGGTTTCAGCAACGTAGCCTATAAGTTATGGTTAAATGTAAGTGATATTTTGATGAAAGAAATGGATTCTGGATCCATGAATTTTTTAGGCATAGATCTTTTGATGGAAAATAAAATTCAAAATGCCTTACCAAACTTTAAGGTGTTTTATGATAGCTTTTCACAGATGTGCAGTATGAAGACTATCACCTGCCATATTGATAATTGTTAAATTATGGAACATGTGTCATAATAATTTGTAGAAACTGTTCTTCCAAGTTCTCAGCTTTCGTTTTTGCCCTTTGATCTTATCCACTGTTGAAAAACATGTTGCATTTCTTCCTTGCATGCAACTACTGAGATGGTTAAAAATACTGAATATATCAGATACGTATATAGTCCTGCTTGTCTAGTTCATGTGTTTAACAAGCCGAGACCAAACTGTCGTCCGATTTTACAGAAACGTTGAGAGTTGTTCTATAAATCAAACATTCTCGAACACTTGTCCTCTTGATTATCATCACACCTCAGTGTGTAGCAACAGCTGGTTACGATCTGCTTCCACAGTATCATATAACACAAGAAAATCAGCCAGAATTTAACACACCAGCCTTTATCTAATTCATGATTTTTCGGACAGCACGAAGCCTACAGTTTAGTTCCACCAACATTTCTTTTCAGGGCAGGACTTTCTCATGAGACTCACAGTCCACTGATTTATACTCTGATGCAGCCCCTTTATGAGGGTGACTTCTTCAGGATGTTTTCTGCACACGCTCCTACATCAAACGCAAACTCCAGTCCACACTTGTTGACGGGGTAATCCTTCATCTATGCAGTCTAGACTTAAGTTGTTCTTCAGGGACAATGCTGAAAGAAGAAGTTCTCCTTCGTATCACAGTCATGTTCCAATTGCACATAAACAGGAATATGAGTGAAATGATCGGGCTACCATGAAAAGATGTGTTGCTGGCTTCAATCGCTCTGTGAGTTAGTCTTCCAGACTGTTAGCCCGTTGCAGAGGACGCTGAACTGGAGGGCTCTGGATGTCGGACTTGAGCTACCTTCTTTGCTATGGATTCACCCGACAGTTCTAAGCAAATACCTTTGAAACAGTCTTTCACCAACATCTCATCAATTGTATATGGATTTCAGTCTCGGCAAGCTGAAATGCTACTTATTAAGAAGTCTGTAAAGCCCTGATGTTTACATGCGAAATATTGAACATCTGTTCCAATCAGCTTTTTAATCCAATATTCTTTCTTTAACAAAAATTCTTATGATCTTGAACTTAATTTTTGTACGTAAATGCCCTACACATTTTGATGGTTCCATTGCTTCACTGCCAGTACATCTCTACAAATCACTGAAGATTATGTTTTGAGGGATGTCAGCATCAACTGAACTCAGTACGTGAGGGAAGACAGTTTTGAGGAAAACCAATATGTACTCTTCAGAATCACTTCTGCCTTCACCATTTGTTTTATACTCTGCCACATTTTAGAAAAGACAAATATTTTCTCATCAAAAACCAAGCAAGCAAACAAAAGAAATTCCACTGAGGTTTGTTCTGCCGTCCGTAAATTAAGGGTGAAAATAACTAACATCAATTTTATTTCCTTAATTAACTAATAATGTTAGACAATAAAGTGAAAATTTTTGATTAAAAATGAAAACTTGTAAATATAAGTTGTAAAATGAAACACTTCCATTTTCACAGAGTACAGCTGACAAACCAATCATAAGCAGTCACATACAGTGACACGGTCCTACCGCACAGGGTTATTTACTACACAACTTGCACCACATGGGACCCAGCATTTGAGCTGCCAGAACTGAAGTGGTCTCCGCCTGTTTGGTGAGATGAGCCTGCCATCGTGAATGTGGGCACCATGACAATTTCAAGCTGCTATAAAATCTTCTAATGTTTACTCTCCACGTCTGTACCTAACTTGTCGTGACCAGCGCCGCTCTGCTGATCACAGTTTGAACAGCATGGTCACAAGGTGTTATGAATATAGAATCAGTGGTATTTGCTGATGAAGTGCATTAGGGATGTGGAGTAGGGGGAGGCAAGTAGAGGAAAGGTAGGATTCAAGGAAGATCCTTGGGCAATTTTTAGCTTTGAGTCAATGGGTGGATGGTGATGCCACTTACTGAAACAGGAGGGAGAAACATGTTTGAGTATGTGAAGCCTGAGGTGCCGTGAGTCACCCAAGTGGAGGTGGAACGTATGGATAAACCTGGACCTTAGGGAGACATCTGGTCTGAAGGCGTAACTTTGGAAATCCCCAGCATTTAAATATCATAACTCTGCATAAGATCACATAGGAAGAAAATGTGGGTCTAGAAGGAAGCCAGGAGCAAGGTGGGCAGAGGAAGGGAGTGACTAAAGGAAGGAAAGGCTGTGGGTAGACAGTCTGATGTGCATCACTGGAATAGAGCCATTTAAAATGTTCCACAGCGAGCACAACCAAGGATGAGATCTTCACCTTTGATTTCCAGAACTCTCTGCACAGAGCACTGCATGTGGAAGCACTTAATCAATAAGCATTTGATGATTGACTGAAAGACATGAGAGCTGCGAATATTTGTGTGTCTGTTATTCTGCTATTGAAATTTTGTGGCACTTTAATTTTATCAAATACCTAATGATTGTCTGTGTGAGTAACTTATTCCTTGAAACGAATCATGGCCCCTTCGATGAACAGAGCTCCTAACTGTTTTGCCACCACGGACCCTTGTGGTGGCTTGATAAAGACTCTAATTTTAAATGCATAAAATGAAACCAATTATATTGAGATAGATATAAGAATATTAAAAAAACAAATTAGCAGTAAGGCAGTATAGGTGCTTCTTTATTAACACACTAAATAACAAGTTCTAGAGGCAAGATGAGTAACCAGTGGCGGCTAAAGGAAAGGGAGGATTCAAGGGCAGGTGGATTCACTATGATTTCAAAGCAGTGAAGAGGGTGAACAAATTCAAGACTGCCATAACATTTATATTACGATGCAAAAATACCTGTGACGTCTATCGGAGACAAAGTCCCAGATACTGCTAAAATGACCGTGCTTTGTTGGCAACGTGTCTAGTTTAAAAACATGCTAAATATCCATCAGAGGTCTATGTTCATGGACCCCAGGTGAAAAATCCCTGAATTCAAAGATCTCTTTCACTTGTACCCTTACCCCTGAACCCAGGTTAAATTCTATGGTAAATAGAATTAAAAAAAATAAGAACAATCATATCATATACCAAATAGTACAGCCTTTTCAGAAAGCAATTTGCTATGTCTACTACATTTAAAATATGCACCCTTTGGCTTAGCAATTCCACTTCGAATAATTCACCTTGAAGAGAGAGCCCCACACGTGAGCAAATGAGTATCTTGCATGTGGACGTTCACTGCTGACATATTCATAACATCTGCTCATTCAGCAAGTATCTCTTGGGAGCCTAGCGTGTGGCAGGCACTCTTCTAGGTGCTGAGTATTCAGCAGAGAACCAAGTAGACAAATTTCCTCCCCTCACTGAGCTCTCTTCTAGGGGTAGAGACAGATAATAAACAAAAGAAAAAGTAACCTCTATTTGTAAAATACGTTAGGTGGTGATAAGTACTACACAGATGGAGGATAAAGAAGGCTGGACGTGTTCTCTATAAATACCGTGGGTAGGGAAGACCTCTCTGGGAAGGGGACAATTCAACACTTGGAAGTGTTAGGAAGCTGGCTTGTGTATATCTGGGGGAAGAGCTTGGCTGACAGCAGGCAGAGCATGTGCAAAGGCCCTGAGAACAGGACACATCTGGTGTGTTTGAAGAAAAGTGAGATGGTAAGTGTGGCTGAGGCAGCATGAGTGAGCAGGAGAGCTACAGATGAGTATGGTCGAGAAGATGATGGGGACCAGATCAGTTAAGGTCTTGTTGACCAGTTTTTATGCAAGTGAGATAAGAATCCACCAGAGAGCTGGGAGCAGAAGCGTGGCCTGATCTCCTGCACATTTGAGAAGGACCCCTCAGGCTGAGAACAGGCTTGAGAACAGACTGTTGAGCGAAGGCAGAAGCCTGGAGCCAGGTTGAGAGGCTGGGTTGGTGGCAGTGGCTTGGACAGGGTGTGGCAGTGGAGGTGCTGACAGAGCTCATATAAATGGAAGAAAAAGGAAGGAGCTTGGGATGACTTCCAGGGTTTTGGTACAAGTGACACCAAGGATGGAGTTATTGTGAATTAAGATGGGAAAACCCTGAGAAGCAGGTTTGGAGGAGAAACTCAGGAGTTTGGTTTTGAACATGAACGTGGCCATCACACATCCATGTCGAGAGTTAGATACAGAAAAACAGCAGAAAAGCTAGAAGCAGTTTAAATGCCACTAGGAGGGACAGATTAAGTGAATCATTACATCTTGATAAACTGTTGAAAGAAGAGCAGTTACAAAGAATGTGATATAATCAGACTACTACGAAAATTTGTACCATATGAAAAACAAGTTGCAGAATGGTATGTCACATTTTAATAATATTATATTCATGTATCATCAATGTGTGCAAGTCTGTGCCTGTATATGCTAGTTTATATGCTCAGAAAAAATCTGGATGAATACACACCGAACAGCTAATAATATTTATCTGGGGAAATGGATTGGCAGAGGGAAGAATGGAAGAAACACAGTTTATTGCTATATTGTCAGAACTTTCAAATGAAGAATACATATTATACATATATACATAAATAATATACAAACTAACAAGGACTAAAAAGTTTGAAAAAGTGTTTTAAATGATGCTTGGTTCATATGTAAGCAAACAATCTCAAACCCAGGTACATTTTGTTAGTTATTCTTTGAAATGAGGCAGAGACTGTGATTGCAGCTCTTGGCCAAGGCAGCAAGTGGCCTAAGATATGGGATGGACAGCGGTGTCAGAGACGAGTAAAAGTGGGTGTGTGGAAGGGGAGAGAGGAAATGAGGCCAGGGGCAGGCATACTTCAGAGATCACTAACACTCAAGTTGGGACAGTACTCAATCTCTAGACATGGTTTTGTCTGGCTGGCACAGTGTTTTTCAAGTTTTTAAACATGGATGCCTTTAGGCAACTTGGGAACTCTCCAATTTGCCATAAGCCCCACCACTCTCTATAATCTCACACCCAGTATAACTCATATATTTATGTTACTGCAGGCAATGACTTTTACACCCCAGTGCTAACATGCATTGAGTTCTTATCCCAACTAGGCACTGTATTCAATTCTGCTTTGTGCTGTCTTGGGCATGTAGGTAAAATCAGAAGATTATAAGAACATTAATAATTTTCCCCACAAAATCTACACATGCCTTATCTATCTCCCTTTTAGCCATATTCATTTTCTTGGACACGGCAATAAAAATTAAAGTGGTCATAACATCACTGTTTTATTTCATACACATACAAATCAGCAGACAATGGAACCCTGACTTCTGATTTAATTTTGACAATTCCTCCTTCTCCTGGGCTGGTAAGAGTTTTCCTTGGCTTAACTATAGAGTAGGAAAAGATAACACAACCCAAATCATTATTAAAATGACTGCAACAGGCATAGAGAGAATCATAACAATATGATACACATGACTGTGCAAAATAGGTTCTGATGGCAAACACATTCTGAAGGTGGGGAAGAGAAACCTTGGCAAGTAAAGGCCAAATAAAGTAAAAAGCAAGCTCAGCATTTCTTCTGCCAAGCATCCTTCCACACATTAAATAATATCCATTCTAAGATGACTTTAAGTGGCTATTAGCATAATTATTTGTAGAATGAATGATGAATGAATAAACAAATAAATGCTCCACATGTGGCATCTCTTTATCTCAATGAAAAGAGGGCCCTAAATAGTTCTCCATGGAATTCTTTTTTCAAAGAGGGTTTCAAGATCTAATTATGGCCCCAGGCTGATGTTTGGCCCTTGAGCGCTGAGAAAGGTGCAGGGTGTTAAGAGAAACTTCACGAGACCTGGAAAGGAAAAGGCCATAATGTTTAATCACACATCTCTGGCGAAAAAAGAAAAGCAACTCTGAAACTATTCTATTTCTGATATTCATGAAACATATATTGCCTTTTAAGATTTGTTTCTCAGAACAGCAGAAATCATTTGGTCTGGGAGAACACAGTGTGGCTTAATTATTATTATTTTTTTCTTTCCTGGATTCTCTGCCAAGAACTACCAAGCAAAATGAAATGACAGTGTGGGAGACAGCTGCTAAGTAATCTCTTTGTTTTATTTCTAGTAAGATAGCGACATCATTTCTGTTGCTAACGTATAGCCACATTAGTTCTGAAATAAGCTATTACAGTCAGTGTACTCCAGTGGACTCCAGCTGCAATAAGTCATACATCATTTATAATTGGAAATGTGTATCTCTCCAAAAAAGTTTGCTGCTTCTTGGTTAAACTTTTAAAGACTTGAGTACACTCCTTGAACTTGAAACCACTGCTTGATTTGCATACATAATTTGATATTGATTGAGCACCTGCCACAGGCCAGTGCTGAGACTTTAATGACTAAGAGAAGCAGCCGAGGGCAGAACTATGAGGAGGACAACATTGAAGGGAAGGAGACTTGGAAGGCCGGCTGGAAAAGCAGGAAGAACACGGATGTCAAGGGCAAAGAGCATGTTTAAAAGGCGAGCTCACTAGTGTCAAATCCTGTGGACAAGGACTAAAGAGAGTCCTTCAGCCAATAGAGGTGACTGTTGAACCTGGTCCAAGCGATTTCAGCAGAGTTACTGAGGCAGAAATAAGGTCACAAGGGACTGGAGGGGCTTTGGATACGAGAAGCAGAGGAGTGACTGCAGCTTAAACGCAGAGCGTGAGAGAAGATAACTGATGCAAATGGGTCCCCAGGAAGCAGAAAGGGGAAGAATCCAAAGCCATGGTGGAAGGATCTACCGGAGACTGCCGGGGGGTGGGGGGAAGCCCCTTCACCTCTGTCCAGGAGGGAGTCATGGGGCAGGTCAGGGCTGGAGTGGAAAAAGCTAGCCATCATCCTCCATCCTCATCTCCACAGTCGTCATTAACAGGGTACAAGAAAACTAGAGAGGGGGGTGGAAGTAAAAGACGCTGCTTTGGTGACTTCTATTTGCTTAGAGAAATGGGAAGTGAGGCCATTTGAAGAGAGTGACAGGGAAGAGATGGGGCAGGAGCTGGAGAAAAGTGGCAAAGGTTTGAAACTGCTTCTGGGGGAACCAGAAAGAGTTGCCTGGAAAACAGAAAGACACCCGGTGGTCCAGAGGTCCAGCTGGGATGTGTACACTGCTCACACCATTCATATTGCAGGAGCTCAACAACCTGAGTGTAAAGCAGGGGGATAGAGGGTCAGATCGCCAAGTAGGGGCAAAGGAAGGACAAGGGGGCTGGAAGCTGAGGGCCTTGCTGAGGATGTGATGGACCAGACAGGGACAGGGAGTCTCACGAGAAGCTCACAATCTGAGAAAAATATAGAGAAGAAAAGGGACTGGAGGCCTCGATGAAGCTGAAGATCAGGTGTGATGAGACCAGCACTAGACCCAGGCCAGAGGGGACCCTGCCCTGGGCCCAGCATTTCAGAGGGCTCTGCTCTGGCCCTTCTCCAGCTGCACCCCTCTCATGGAAGGAGGCTGCAAGACCCACATGATGTGTCCACCCCGAGTCTACATCCTCCACCTTTTAGACCACATTCCAGGTACCTGGTGACCCTAGGATTCCCTACCCAAACAGGCCGGCCCCCTTTCAGTGTCTGTACAGGCCTCTTCCTGAGGGTCTGCCCAAAGGATGGCTGTTTGTAGGTCACGTGGGCTAAGGTCGGATGTGAGGGCTGTGTGTCCACATAAGTGCATGTGAGGCTCCTCAGTACGTGGAGCAGACCCAGGGACAGATCTCCAGCTCTTCCCTGTGCCATGGGTGTCCCATGTGGATCTCCCAGCAACTGATGAGTTCTAAACACAGCTTTGTCTTTAAGGTCATTATTAAAGTATATTTACCTGCTGGAGAGGGTGTAAAGAAAAGGGAACCCTCCTACATTGTTGGTGGGAATGTAGTTCGATGTAGCCATTATGAAAAACAGTATGGAGATTCCTTAAAAAACTAAAAATAGACCTACCATATGGTCCAGCAATCCCACTCCTGGGCATATATCCAGAACAAACTCTAATTTGAAAAGATACATGCACCCTAATGTTTACAGCAGCACAATTTACAATAACCAAGACATGGAAGCAACCTAAATGTCCACTGACAGATGATTGGATAAAGAAGTTGTGGTATATATATATATATATATATATATATATATATATATATACATACATACATATACACAATGGAATACTACTTAGCCATAAAAAATAAAATAATGTCATTTGCAGCAAACTGGATGGACCTGGAGATTATTATACTAAGTGAAATAAGCCAGAAAAAGAAATAAAAATACCATATGATATCACTTATATGTAGAATCTGAAAAAAAAAGGATACAAATGAACTTATTTACAAAACAGGAAAGACTCACAGACATAGAAAACAAACTTATGGTTACCAAGGGGGAAAGGGGTAGGGAGGGATAAACTGAAAGCTCAGGATTTGTAGATACTAACTACTGTAATAAAACAGATAAACAACTAGGTCCTACCGTATAGCACAGGGAACTATATTCAATACCTTGCAATGGCCTATAATGAAAAAGAATATAAAAAGGAATATGTCCATGTATAACTGAATCACTATGCTGTACATCAGAAATTAATACATTATAAATCAACTATACCTCAATAAAAGATCCAAATAAATTAAAAAATAAAGTATATTTGTCAAAGTAGGAGGATAAAACATACTTTATTTAATTAGTTTACCTTGATTTGCAATTTTCACATATATAGACATACAGCGGGTGGGCTTCCACTTGTACTCTTGCCCCAGGCCCTGCAAATGTTAGGCGTGTGCCCGAATGAGAGATTCAGGTGGGTAAGAGGCTGGAGTAAGGATTGATTATTAGACTTTTGAGTCAATGTGGCAGCATAAACCCTCGCTGAAAATTCTCAGTCTGCTGCAACTTATAGAAATAACGGATAATTTTTTGAAAAATCACATAAGTCTTGTACTATTTATTTATTATCTACTTGCATATCCCCCCAGTCCTTTCTCTGCCTTGCTCTGTGTCCCTCTGGACCACGTTACCTGGGCTCCCATGCTGATACCTTCCAGCTGGGTTTGGCCAACAGATGTTACCAGCAAGAGATAGGACAGGAGGAGAAAGGATGAGATATTTCTTTCCTGCTCTCTCCCTGGCTCAGGTCTTCCTTCTGGTAGTGGATACTTCCCTCCAAACTCTGCTGCTACCCTCCTCCATAGCTCCAGCTGTCCCTGGGCTCCAATGATGACATTCCCTCCCTTGCCCCTTCTGGACTGGGAGTGGTGACAGCTTCCTAGCCTCTAGGTACCTCCAATGATCTTGCTGGATTCATTATTCCTGTCTGTACTTCTGTCAATACTTCATTAAAATCTCTTGAATTTAAGTATTTCTGTGATGTTCTCTTTTCTGCTGGGGCCTTCACTGATTGTGAGGTTGGGGTAGGGGCAGGTGTTGGAAAGACTAGAGGGGCCTGAGGTTTCTATATCTTCAAAGGGAAAGGGACTGAATATACCCCAGAAATATTAGGGGTAGGATGAGGTGAGATTACTTCCATTTTTTTCAGTTAAGGTCAAGACCTCAAATTACCTATGACTACAAATGAAGATAAGATGCCTACAATTGACTAGCATCTGAGTCTATATTGCATGCAAGCACAGAAGTTTTTACTTCCCTGCAGTAGGATTCCCAAGCCATGCTTCATTTATGACCTGTTACAGAGCTAAGAAGCTCATGGGCATGAGGTTGAGGAAATCTCAAAACCACTCCTCAGGGAGAACCCTTGTAGAGCAAATCCATATGGGAAGTAAGCTCTCAAGAAAAGAAAATTACAAAACATTCAAGGATATGCAGCATGACTAAATGTAGTCTAACAAATGAGACAACTCACATCTGAGGAAACAGGTATATTAGAACACTCTGAAAAAGACTTTAAAAATGCTAAATCATCATAATGGAGGGATTAATAGTTATCACACAAGACTGTGAAATTGGAAGGCTGTGAAATAAGAAGAGGTAGACATGAAAAGAAACCATCTGAAAATCTTGGAATGAAAAAATAATATTAGCAAGTTTGATACAGCTTAAGAGAGATTTAATGAATTGGAAGGCACAACTAAGAGAATCTCCTAGGATGTAGTAGGGAGAGATTTTTCTAAAAAGGTAGGGGGAGAAAATGAAAGGGAAATTATGGAGACAGATGTAAGGGGGGAAAATTAAGGAGAAAATGTAAGGGGAGCTTTGATGTTAAAAGAAGCTTCAGAAGGAGAGGAAATGGAGGAGAAAAAATATTTAATGCTGTAAATATCAGATTAAGGGAGAAAAACTGTATGAGTACTTCCCATGTGCAGGAAAAAAACATTCAAAGTAGTCCATCACCTGTTTACGATGAAAAACAATTGAGCAGATTTGGAATAGAAAGGAGTTTTTCCTTCCACCAAAACTCTATAGCAATATCCTGAATGGTGAGGCTTAGAAGCATTTCCATAAAAAGCTAGAAACACAATATGAATGCCCACTACCATCCTGACCACTCAATATTGAATCAGAAGTCCTGATTCAGGGAAAAGAGTTATCTGAGTATGAGATTTTAGAGATGGTGCATTTCCTGGTAATGGTTCAGATATTACCAGGACCAAACAATGCTCCTGCTAAATGTGAGCAGTCAGCTAAAGCAACGGAGGTGAAGGTCATTAGAACTGAGAGAGTGAAGGAATTGAAGATCTAAAGTACTGGGTAGCATCCAGAATAATGAGTTTGGATTTGGGAAGAAGCTATACATGAGGGAGGTGACTTGGAGCTTGGGAGGAGTGCCATGGACAGTGGGCAAATCAGTCAGATAGCACGATGATCCAAAAAGCAGGGTCCCCATAGGGTGGGAAATGTTGGTCTCCAAACAGCATTGTGCTTCTGAAGCAGTGTTCTCTCAAAAGACCAACTGAGCAAAGCTCTGGAGGAAGAGCTGAACGTCAACTAAAGAAGAAGAGCAGATGCAGCGTTCCATCACTCAGTTAAGGATGCAGGGAAGTTCATTTACAATGGAAAAGGGATTCTAGGGATGTCCTTGAGAAGTCCAAGTGAAGTGAAGGGTGGAGGCTGAGTCAGAACAAATGAAGATCCAAGTAGAATAAACAGGAGACAACCAGGGGGAGTGGAGGGACTTCTGTTTACCACAGGGATGGTGGGGCTGTGAGCCAGATGGGACCAGGTAGCATGGAAGACAAAGCTCTCTCCGTTAGTCTGCCCCAGCCTGGAAACTGATAGGAGAATCCATTATATGTGTTAAGGAATGGAACACATGACCTCTTGGGGGTTACAATGGGAAGAAATAAAAAAATAAACTCTGCCTCCAGATCAGTTTCACTAAACGGCAGATTTTTCACTTGACAGTGCCCTTGTACTGTACTGAAGTCCACACTTACACATATTCAGCACAGGGATATTCATATTTCCCAATGTGAGAAATCTAGACAAATTAGATTTCTGGAACAAACACCAAAGTCTTAAATACAATAAATATTTAGAAGAGGGCTGTAGACATGGAATCTATAAGCATTTAATGAGTTAATCTTATATGGAAGCTACCTGAGATATTTTATTTTACAATTTCAATGAAGAAATCGTTTCCTACTTTGTGTAATTAACCTCAGAGAAATAGATTTTGGAGACCAGTGTCTCTTTTGAGCACTCAGTTGCCCCCCAGAAGCAACTGTCTCCATTACATCTGCCTTATCACTTCCCTGATGCAGAACATGGCATGTGCAAGTCAGGAAGCATCCCTTTCAATAAGGAACAAGCATCGAAACAAGCAAGGACTGGCATCTGTTAGCCTATGAATCTGGACTGTTAATTATAAGACAAACATGATGTATTCAAGAAAACAGTACCCATTCATTGCTTTTTCTTCAAAATGGAATGGCACTACGTTTAATTTGTGGTTCTCTGCATTTTAAATAGGCAACTCAATGAAGCAATAAATGTGTTCCTAATGAATAGATTTTTCTACATAGGAAACTCTTAATGGCAAGAGCATAACTGAAGATTTAACCTGGTGAACGTAACAGTAAACAACAGAACACGTAGTGATAATTTGAATTGGCCAGAAAATGATGTTTTGGTAAAAAAAAAAAAAGATTCACTATTGTTGAAGGTAATTTTTTAGGTTGTGATATAAATGCATCATTGTGTGAAAAGACAAGGTAATTGTTATTCAATTACCAATATCTAAAATAAGATACAGCTCTGAGTATATCCCACCTGTCTCCTTATGTAACTGTTATGCTTGGTCGCTCAGGTGAGCCCCTCTGGCCTTCCAGTCTCCCCTGTCTTCTGGGTTTTTTTTTCTCCTTTGATCCAAACTCCCACTGCTCTCCTCCTAAACCTTTCCATTGAGTACCTGGAACTTCCATTTCTAATTAAGCTATCCTATACCCTAACTTCTTTGGCTAACGTTCACTCTACTGTATGCCTTAATTGAACTTGGTTCTCTATTGGAGACACCCATTCTCCAAATCCCCTTCCCTCTTGACTCTTCTGAAACCTCATCATTGATTTCCCTTTCCCTCTTGTTATCTTTAACCTTCTCTCTCTATGGGCTCCTTCCCACAGAACTGTAATAATCTCAAATCTCAACATCTTTCTCTCTCTCTCCACCCACCCTCCACACCTTTTTCTATCTTTCCCTCCTCTCCTCCACCAGCTCTCTCCCCTCCCCTCTTCCTCAATCTTCAAGCTATCGGAGCCTACCACTCCACTGATATTGTTTTGGATGCAGTCAGTAACTCAACAACTACTTCTTGCTAAATTAGAAGAGCCTCTTAATCATTTCACTGATTTCTTGACAATACTGGTCATCAATGACCCCTCCTTCTTCCTCTATTCCCTTGCTCTCAATGACCACATAGTCTCTGGATTCTCTTAATTCTCTGGGCACTTTTCCCAGCCATCTTTGCACACTCGCCTTTCTTTGTTTATCCCCTAAATGTTGGTACTCCCCATGGTGCTCCCTTAGATAGTTGTCCCTTCTTGTTTAAATCCTCCTTCTACAAGATCTCACTTACCGTATGGTTTCAGGTACCTTTTATATGCTAATAATTCTCAAATCTATGTCCCTAGTCCAGATCTTCCTCCTCAGCTTCAGAACCACATACCCAAATGCCAACTGGGCATCTCCTCTTGGATGGCTTGGAGATGGCTCCAATGCAATTCATCCTCCTCCATTTATAACCTGTACCTCCTGTGTTCCCTCTGTCAGTGAACATTGTCCTTGCTCCCAGATGCTAAACCTGAAACCTAAATTCAATCTTGATGCCCTCCCTTCCCTCTTTACTCCCAATCTATTTACCTACCTCTGTAAACTTCTCCACACAAGTTTCTCTTAACTCCATCCACATCTCTCCAACACCTCAGCCATATCCTAGCCCAGGTTCCATCATCTCTCGATTTGATTGCCATGGTGATCCTGAACTGGTCTCCCTGCCTCTAGACATCCATTCTCTATGGCAAGAGAGATTGGTCTAAAATGCAATCTGATGTCACTGTCCTGACTTAAAACCCCCTTGGATCCTCCTTTTCCCCCAGGGGGAGGTCCTGACTTCTGGACTCACACAGCCCTTCATGACCTGGCTACTGTCTTTTAGTCCAGTGTCACATCTCACCATCCCTCCACTCTGTGCTCCAATTACTGAAGTCATTTCTGCACTGAAGTCATCATCTCTTGCCTGGGGACCTTTGTACGTGCTTTTCCATATACCTAAAGCAATCAAGCTCTCCTCTTTCCCTGGCTAACCTTCAAGTATTACTAAAGACATTAATTCCTCCTGGAAATCTTCTTTAAACAAGGCCAGGTGCTACCATATCACCTAGTGCTTCTCCTGTCACTGCACTTATCTCACTCTATGGGAATTATCTGCTTAAATGTACGTGACTGTTAGCGCTGTGGGCAAGACCCACGTCTGTCCAGTACATCATATTACCCCTGCATGTACCCCGTACTTGGTAGGGACTCTATGTGTGATAGATCAGCAGTCCCCAACTTTTTGGCTTCAGGGTTCCTTTACATTCTCAAAAATCGAGAATTCTAAAGGTTTCTGCTTACATGGGTTATATCTATCAACAGTTACCATATGAGAACTTAAAACTGAGAAAATTTAAAAATATTAATTCATTTTAAAATAACATTAAGTTCATTACATTTTAACACAAATTTTTTTTAATGAAAACTAGGTAAATTTTCCAAGACGAATCCCCCAAAAATAATGATATAAGAGAACTATTTTACATTTTTGCAGATCTTTTAATTTCTTAGTAAATTACCACTGGATCCTCATATCTGCTTCTGAATTCCCTTTGTGGCATTATGATTGTAGTGTATAAAGAAAAATACAGCTTCACACAGATATGTAGCTGAAAAGGGAGGATTATTTTAATAGTCTTTTCATATAACTAGATATTCTTTCTGGATATTACACTATAACTCAATAAGTGGTAGTTTCTTAAAGGCTAGCTGCACTGTATAATTTGAAATCATATCAATTAACTTTTCATACTTCGCTACATTAAAATCCTTTGGTGTATTTTGTACTTTCAATGGATCTTTTACCCAACCAAGATTTTGTAACATCATGCATTGGTTATCTGGAAAATATTAATTCACTGAGTTACACAGATCCTCTAAATGTAACACATTTCATTATACAACGTTTAAAAAATTAATTTGTTAATATCACCACAGAAATTTAGCAGAAAACTCTGTAAGTATTGAGAAACTGTCAAGCTTACAGTGTAGATACAAGTTTCCCAAATTCTAATTTTCACTTGAAAGCTGGAATTTTATCACTGGCAACAAATACTGTCACAGTTGTTTTCCTGGAAATGATAGGCTCACTTCGTTCATTTTTAAGAAAATGTCAACCAAATACACAGATCTAAATAACCATAGTTTTTCTGTCAGTCATTCTCTCAAATAGAAACAGTGTTGCAGGAAAACAGTGGCCAGTTCAGATCGCCACTTCAACAACCGTGCAGTGCTTTTCCTGGAGACCATGCGTGGGCATGCAACAGAAACGCAGTCTGGACACCTCCCAGAATGGTAAAAAGATGGGCACTTGAGGGTTAAGATTTAATAAGATAATTGCTTCATCAAGGATATTGAGTGAAACAGACTTTTTTTTTTAACCGTGAGGGCAAAATGATGATGAATACAATGATTACCAGGACAGTTTGGGGCTACTGCCTTGATTCACGCTAAACACAGGTGAAACAATTCATGCAGTTAGACCTACCACAGCTTTTGCATCATCGATGCAAATGTCATCAGGGTGAGACGAGGCAAACTGGGCTTTAGCGTTAGGAAAATTGTTCTGACCTCACAGACCCCTTGGGGCTGGGGGTCACACGTACAGAACTGCTGGCTTAGATGAGTGAGTACAGCAAGGAGACCATAGCCAGTGTGGGTGCCAGTGACACTGCTGCCTGGGCACTGGTCCCCTCCCTCGTCAGAGATCTACCCCGAGCACCTTCTGCCCGGCTAACTCCGCTGCTCTTCACTCTCAGGCTTCTAGCTGCCTCCTCCCACTCAACATCTGGTTTTGCCTCAACCCCTGGGTGTTGACACCTGGTCTGTCATAAAGTCCTGTTTGCAGCCCAGTTTCCTGGCTTCACCTTTCTTACTATTTCTGGGACCCGGCTTTGGGTATCAGCTCTGTGGCCTCAGGCCCCATGATCCGAAGTAAGGTCAACCCTCCTAGGTATTTTTCCTGGGCCATGCTGGGGTGCACAGGGCACTTGCTGGCTCTGTGTCTCGCACTGTGTGTGTGTGTGCTGGAGGAGGCAGTGGGGGAGGGGGAGTTAGGTTAAGGGATTTGGTACAATTTGATATTGTTTAGGAATGCTCCTAACTTTCAAAGTAAAATAAAACTGATTTTGCTGTTTCACTTCTTGCAAGATAAAGTGAAATATTCTTTTACTCTTGCAGATAGCAGTCAAAATAAAAACCTTCATCTCTCTGAACATAAGCTGAAAGAAATGCCCGATGTCTTGCAGTTTTAAAAAAGCTGTGGGCTCATCCATTTCTCTCAGGACCTTCTGAATGCGCATCAGGAGTTCATCAAAGTATGAGACCTTGGTAAACGCATCTTTTAAATATGAAAGGTGGAGTTGCGCTCGCGTGGGACAAGGTGCTATTTCCTGAAAATAGCTTTCAGCAAATAGCAAATTAATTTAGAGGCAAATTAGTAGGATTTTCAAGGCGGCCCTTCCTATTGAGTATTTTTATCATTACAGAGGAAACACTCTTCTCCTTGTGTCCCTCTTGTAGTACTTTTTAAAAACTTTTATGGGAGGGGTCATTGAGATTTATTTATTATTTATTTTTTTATTACTCGTTTTTTTTAAATGGTGGTACTGAGGATTGAGCCCAGGACCTCGTGCATGCGAGGCGTGCACTCTACCACTGAGCTCTACCCTCCCCCCAGTACTTTTCTGATCATTCTTGAGCTAAAGTTTCCACATCAGCACCACCACCTCTTTGCACTTTGCACAGCCAACCTCCATCGTGGTGTTGTGCCTGTGTGAAACAACCCTGTAATATTCCCAAGAGTCAGTGATAGAATGAAATGCCTTTCCTGCCATCCCTCAGCTCTCTTGTTAGTGGAGCCCAGAGATTTAACTTCTCATGCTGCCCTTGGTAGTGGGGGGCACTGTGGTGAGAAAGCACTGTAGGGATGATGGGTGCTGGAAAGCACGGAGTCTGTGCTCCAGGGAGAAGCAGACTGAAGATGGGCCCTGGGGAGACGGGGGCCAGTCAGGCACCCCAGTTCCAACAGTGTGTCTCTGGGACAAGGGATCTTGAGAGTGGCTACCTTCCTCTTTCTTCGCAAACAGGAATACACTGGCCTCTAACATGAGGTCTCTCCAGCCATTGAGAAGCCAGTGTTCATAGTTTGGATCTTGAGCTCTGAAGGCAGATGACCTGGGTTTTGAATGGTGGCTCGGTCACTAATAGCTGAGTGACCTTAGACAAGGGGCTTCTCTAATATTCTGAGCCCTCATCCGCGAAACAGCAAGAGAAGTGTCCATCTCGCGCAGTTGTTGTAAGACTGGAGAGACCAGCTGCATAAAGTGCTTAGCCCAGTAGCTGGCATGTAGCAAGTGCTTAACAAATGACAGCCATTGTTATTATTAACACTATTCTTCTGAAAGCGTAAGCTGCCTCCCCCCTAAATGGAGAAGCAATGAACACAGGACTTTTATTTCCTTCCCCTACCAATCCCAGGAGGAGGTTCCTGAGTTAAAGTTGAAGAGTCTATCGGACTTCTCAGACACCAGTTAAAGAATGTGTCACTTCCTAACAAGAATGTTTACACCCTAACAGGGAGGGACCTCTTTAGATGTAAACATTTGGATTCATAACAAAGAATGTTAAAAAGATGCAGTCTTGAGATGCAGACTCAGAAGGACACCAGCATGAGGTCTCAACCACAATTCCACGCCTAGAGAGCCTTGATCTGCTCAATTCTGATGACCTTCACCTCTACCCTGCTTCAAAAACTGACCTTCAATGGCAAGACCAGGCGCCAGGTCAACCACCCAGAACTTCTCTGCAAGTGAATTGCTCAGGGTCAAGGTCCCATTCACCACGCACAACTCACCACTCTTACAAGTCTACTGCTCATTTATTCCCAGCTTCCTTTCAACATCTTCTGAGACTCCTAGGACCCTGACCACTCAGCATTCTGTCAGTGCACAGATGTCTGCCTGGCTTTCTTTATTCTCTACCTCGCCTGGGGCCCACGGGCCCACGGGCCCACGCTTGTAGTTAGACAGACCACTATCCTCAACCTTCTGCCTCCTTGTTCCTCTCACCACACCCCCACCCACACAACCCAAGCCTGAGATCAATCCGGTCATCATTCTCTGGCCAGGTTTGGACCCCATTCCTCTCGCCTCCTAAGGGTCTTGGCTCCTTCAATCGTGTTCTGATATCTTCCTTTCTACTCACTGTACCTTCCCAAAACATAGATGTTGTTAAATTCCAAGTAAATTCCAAGTTACTTCTTCAAAAGTCATTTACGCCAGTTCTTTCTACTTGTTTGTTGTCAAACACACATGTGCACACACAACAAAGCACATCTGGATCCACCAGGCCCCAAAATCTGGTAAGTTAGATCTGGATCATTTGCCTGACAGCAATTTTCCAAAAATAACTTAGTCAAAAATCAAGTTGGTGAAAACACCAAGGTGTCAAAACAATCTGGTTGAAAGGAATACCACTCAGTGACAGGCTGCGGGCTTTTCGTCTTTTTATTTGCTTCTCTCTCCAGCCTCCACTCCACTCCAGCCTGACCAACAGCTTCCCACTGCTCACAGGTGCGATGGAGATGGTCTCCTCTCCTGGAGGCTCAGCACCGGCAGTGCCCTCGGCCTGGAACGTCTATCTTTCCGACCCACCATCTTCCCCTGGCTGACTCTGTTCCTCTAAATTTCCACTGGGGCATCAGTCATAGGGGACTACTCAAAACAGACTAAGCCTCAGACTATGAGAATTAAGTAGGAAAAGCGCAAGTGTACAAGAATTGGCAGATTGCTTATACAAACGGTACTAGTTTTCAACACCTAAGTGGCATGACCCTATTTCAGGAAGGAAAAATGCACATAGACACAGAAGAGGATCGGAGCGAGTCTCTAAGGGTATTAGCAACGATTTACTAAATAATGGGTGGGATTATGTGCATTTTTTGTCTGTACTTTCTGTCAAAGCATGATTGTTTTTGTAATTAGAAAACCTATTTTTGTAAGATACTTTTATTGTTACCGTATTTGTATTTCAATTGTTCACAATTCTAGACCATTGTGGACAAGGATGAGTAGATAGAAAAAGAACTCAAAAAACAGGTAATTTTTAATCATGTGTAATTCATCTTAGGGTGCATGAAGATTACCAAAACTAGAGGAATCAGACACCAGAGAGATTAACTTTCAACTAAATGTGATTTCGGCAAGATTATTGGGTTGATCAAATTATATCTGACAAAATTCTACGGCAGCCTTAACTCTACCTCCTTGAGATCTCTTGTGAATCTTCACATTCTCTCTCTTCCATTCCCTTTGTTACCAGGTGAGGAAAACAATCAAATTCCTCAGGGCTCCCAAGATCCATCATGAGCAGAGTTCCGTCTAGTTCTTGACATTTCTTCTGCCACATGCTCCTCCACCCCCCAGAAACACCCACTGGCCAGCCATGTGCCCTTTGCCCTAGTAATGCAAACTCCATTTCCCTGAACGCATCACGTGGCTTCAGCTCCCCCTGCCTGTGCATGTGCTACGTGCTCTGAAATGCCTCTGAAACACACACGTGCTCGCACAGAGTGACACAGTGACATAGTGTGATTAATACGATCACACTGCAGAGTGCGAGTATTAATCCTGTCTGCCCTATGGACAGGACTGCCGCCTTCATCTTGGCATTCTGAGTGTCTCTAGAACTCGGGTGTCCAACGCGTGGTCTGCACAGCAGCTGTACCAACATTGCCTGGGACTGTGTGAGGGATGCACATTTGCAGGCCCCGCCACATATCTACTCAATCAGAAACTCGGAGGATGGGGCCCAGGACGGGTATTCAAAAAGCCCTTCAGGTGACTCTCATGCGCCAAGTTTGAGAAGCACGGATGTAGGTAATCATCAATGTTGCCTGAAGGAACTGATAAACGGTTAAAAACTTGTGATGCTCCTTTCCATTTTTTAAAAATACCTCCATCCCAAGCTTTGACTTTTGCATCGGTCAATCCAAACCTACGGATATGTATATACCTAAATAAAATAAATAACCAATCTTTTCCAAATGTCCAGTGAAATTTTACTTAATTATTTGATCATGGTAGGACATTAAACTTTCTCCTCTAAAAAGAGGCTGTTAACACAGGGCTGAAGATTTATTATTAGTTGGCTGCTCAGTGGCTGTATTTGCATTACAGGTCTGAATTTTGGTTGGAGAAATGGAACCCCAGGAAGTTAAACCCACACTGTCTTGCTTAGAACATGGCAATTTGCGGGAGGCCAGGTTCAGAATGAGCGGCCTCAGAATCTCCCTCTATTTCTGAGTTCACAGAGTCACAACACTGCTCTACCTTTAGGTGTATCACATGATTAACTTGGTGTAGACACCTTGGAAGCTTATAGTAAATATTCTGTTTTGTGGTCAGGCAATTAAATGTGTAAAGGTCCCTACCTCTATCTGATCGTTACCTACAGGACATTCCTGTGGGGCCAGGAGTGATTTGTTGGTGTTGTGATATAGGCAGCCTTTCTGCGTCAACCTCTGTGAGCTGCTGAAGTCTTGGCTCACACTCAAATGCCCCACTTGGGTTTTGTTCAGGAAAGATTTCTTCCAGCTGCTTTATTTGTTCTGCGATTACATGTATGAGCTTCCAGAAAGTACAAGATCACAAGTCAAATGAAAGGCTTCAGTTCCCAGTTCGCATAAAGAGAGAAAATTTGAAACCAAGGAAACAACAAAACATGGTTAAATGAAGGGCTGAGTAGAAACGAGACTGAACAGTATTCTTACCAAGAGGTCAGCACGTGCCAAAATGTGAAAGGGAAATGAGACACTGTGGGGTAATCAGAGCATCCTTGTGCTGTATTTATGGCCATGCTTGCAAAGGGACTCAGACTTCCTCCTTAGCATTTACGATTTAAGGCAAAGCAAACTGACAGAAACAAAAAATAAATCTGTATTTAAAAACAAACAAAAACTTGCACATTCACATTCACAGCAGCATTATTCACAACAGCCAAAAGGTGAAAAACACCCAGATGTCCACCAACAGAGGAATGGATAAACAAAATGTGGTATACACTGATAATGGAATAGTATTTAGCCTTTAAAAAAAGGGAAATTCCTTTTAAATGTGGATGGACCTTGAGGATGTGATGCTAAATGAAATATGTCAGTCAAAAAAGATTTTACTGATACAAAGAACCTCCAGGACTGGAATTCACAAACATTGGAAATAGAATGGTGGTTGCCAGGGACTGGGGGGAGGGAAAATGGGAGTTCTGGCTTTGCAAAATGAAAAAGTTCTAGAAATTGGTTGCACAACAGTGTGAACAGAGTTAATGCTATGGCATTATGTACACTTAAAAATGGTTAAATGGTAAAAAATAAAATAAATAAAAACAACCACATACACAGGACTTCTGCTCTAAGGATCAGAAGGGTGTATCTAAGAATGAAATCTTGGCATCCTGGAGACTGGTCATCATTTGTGTCAAGAGCCTGGGGATTAGGATAAAGATTCAGGTCTAAAGGGAAAATGTAAAGTAGGGGGAACAGGAGTGGAGAGCTGTGGCAGATGGACGAGTAACTGAAGAACATGCAGATAAAGACTTATAGGTCAGAGGGCGTGAGAGGAAGATGACCTTTGGCATAAAAATGGAGGGTTTGACCGAAAAAAAAAAGAAAAAGAAAAATCACCGCATGCCCCAAAAAAGCCTAGAAATTTAAGAAGTAAAAATCTGAGGTTTCATGAATCTCAAAATAGATACTGGAAACTATTTAAAAGTCGACAGAGTCCTGATCATCAGTGGAGCTTCAAACACATCACACACATTTACCCACTGTGATGAAGCCTCAGTCTTGCTCTACCACAGATGGGACAACTGACGTATGCAAAGATCATCAGCCAGTGAGATCTTCGGAAGATGATGTGTAAACAGTGAAGATGCTCTTATCTGAAGCAATCTGGATCAAGAGTCAATCAGCTAATCTTTAAAAGTCTATTGAAAGGGGGAAACATGCCAAAAATGGACCCACTGGCTGTAGATGCCATGGTGGACCATCAGATCCCCCAGCTGGAACTGTAAGCTGCTGAGAGTTGACAGGTGAGACCCTCTTAGGCTTCACCTCCAGCCAAAGAAATTGCCTTGCTCCAGGGGACGTCAGCCTTCCTTGGAGGGTCGGCCACACCTGATGTCTGGTCAGTGCAGGAGGACCAGTACAAATTGCCCCTCTCTGGCACATCTCTGAAGGGTGGTCAGGACCAGCATCCCCCTGGCGTTGGCTGGGGCCTGAGGTGCAATTCTCCCTGTGTTACCCTGCTTCCCTCACTCCCATCCAGGCCTGGTTCCGAGAGCGCTCTCCAACAAGCCTCCTGCATACAAATCTCCATCTGAGTCTGCTTTCCAGGAGCCCTATCTAAGACACAAATATAATGTAAATGTTTAATTTTAAATTTTAAATATAAACATGCATTCATTCTCTGATATTCTGATCTATGCCAAAGGCTTCATCTTTGGGAACTGGTCCAAGGATCAACATGCTTTGTTCTCTTTCTTACATAAACTACACCTCAAATGAATTACCTTTGATTTCCTATTTCGGTTTCTTAAAAGTAAGAAAAGTTAAAGGCTACTGGAAAACAACCTAGATGTGGAATTCCTCTTGATTTTTAAATTCTCCACCCACCAATCTTTAACAGTTATCTTACCTACAGTTGATGGGACAGATTTTTAAAAAATCTTTATTTTAAATAAAATACACATAACATAAAATTTACCATCTTAGATCAGTCATATTAAGTGGTACATTCATACTGTTTCCCAGCCATCACCACCATCCATCTCCAGAACTCTTCTCATCTTGCAAAACGGAAACTCTGTAACCATTAAACAATAACTCCATTCTCTTTTCCCCCCTCAACCCCTGGCAACTACTATTTTACTTTCTGTCTCCATGAAAATAATAACTTTAGGTGCCTCCGAATTTTTTCTTTAATTTAGGGAGCTACTTTATTAAGACTTTCCAAAGACTTCAAAATTTATTTAATAGAAAAAGCAGCTGTCTTTTTGTACTTACATCCTGTCTGCTTAATATTTCATTAAATAACCTAATTACAAGTGCAACTGGCATAAACAGGTTTGAGAACAAACACCATAAAACAGGTTTGGGGACAAACACAACTCATTTGGGGCAGAAGTACATGAGGGCGCTAGAGAGAGGTCTCTGATTACAAGTATCCAGCCTGCTGTGGGCATCCACCCAATTGCTATGCACGAGGACTAGAAGCTTCCTTCAAGCTGCTGAACTGGTTAAGGGACCTTCATCTACTGTCTAAAAACACTGATAGCATTTACTGAGCACCTATTATGTGCCAGGCACTGTGCTAAGTATGTAACTTGCATTATGTCACTTAATGTCCAACATCCATGAGGGAAATATTATCATTTTCATTTCACCTCCAGGAAACCGAGGCACAGAGGAGGACACAAGCAGTTTATCCAAAGTTGCATCACTAAGAAGTGGCAGAGCTGAGATTTTCAAGTTGGTGTGAATTCAAAGCCTGCCCTCACTCTACCTGCTACAGTGGCTCTTCGAATGAACATCAAATAAAAAGTGTAACAAGAATAAAAATGGAGAAGTGATCCTCTGTTTTCTGCTGGCATCATATAAAATGACAAAATATGTCGCATGTGGTTTTTTTAAAGACTATAATTTAACAAACAAGGGATGCACTTAAAGCCTCACAAGAAAGGAGTGTAGGTAGTCCAAGCTGCAATTGTTCTTTGTTTATGTAGGAATGATTTCAGTTAATTAAAGACAGAAGAGTTAGGCAGTATTTGTAAGGAAAGAACTGAAGTCAGACATTTTAATTATGCTATCAGATTAGCACAAAAAAGAGAAGAGGCTGGAAAGTTCATAGAATATAATAAAAGCTAAGTATGTTGCGTCTCAAGATAACTCTTTGGATCAAGAAATAAAAAGAATGAAAGAGCCAGCACATCTAAAATAATTCAGAGAATCAGATAGTAAGTGACTAATCAGAGAGGTCTCATTATAACCATCTGTATCAACACCCACATGGAAAAAATCAAGCTACAATTTTATTAGAAGTATTTTCCCAAGAAAATAAAGCATGATTTTTGTGGCTGTCTTTTAAAAAGAAAAATGAATGGCATATCAAAACAGATACAGAAACATTGAAAACCAACCAAAAAAAGAGGAGGCATTTAAGACTGCCAAACCATGAGCAGAAACAAGCTGTGTTTAACAGCCTACGGGAGGCCTGGCAGAGAGAAGGGTTCTTGTCATCCAGGACAACGTGGTAGCTGCCTCTATATCCACAAGCAAGAGGTCACTCATTGTCCCACAAGGACGCTGAGATACAAAGATAGCAGCAGAGATTCCCAACAGAACAGCACAGCCAGGAAAGGCTGCCCGTGCCATTCGGCTCTTTTCTGTACCAGCAATCCATCAACCGACGTACATCTAAGACCCAGACTCTGTGTCAGATACCCTGACAACTTCTCTTTCATGGGGCCATCTGACCTGGACACCCATTTGTACCCAGAATGTCTTTGCTGGTTGTCCCAAAGACATCTCAAATTGACATCATTATCATCAGCCCCACACCTGACTCTCCTCCTGTGTTCCCTGTCACACTGAATAGAGCCACCATCCACTCAGACTTCCAGGCCAGGGGCTCAGGGGCCATCCTTAACTCCTCCATCTCCCTCCACTGCACATCCTGTCACCAGGGTCCTGTGGATTTAGACGTGAAACATCACTTGAATGCATCTGCTCTTCTACCATACGCCCTTATTTGAGGACCTAGACTCTTGCAAGAAGGCATCTTAGCAGTGATCAGTTTGGCCAGGGAGTCTGATACATGACCTCCTCACTGAGCTCCAACTTCATATCTAAATATGATGTTCAGTTCCTTCAACAAGCAGGGTAGAATCCCTGGAAAAAAATGGGAAGAGAAAGTTCTTTCCCTTAGCACTTTAGGTGTGAGAAATTTTTAGCATCCTTGTTAGAGACAGCAGAACCTCAGGTAACACCAAAAATTTGTAGCCCAAATAAAATAGTCCAGTTTATTTTCAATATCCTTCTATTCAATCAACAGTCTCCTTCTAGCAGTTTTAAACTACAGTGATTCATTCTGAGTAAACACGGAAATATTTCCTAAGGAATTTCTCCCAGGTAAGAACTGTAAGGATGCTACTTGGATCTTCCAACACAGTTGCCTCCTGGAGTCTTTCCAACAGCATCTGTGCTGACATACAACATACAGATCTGGCTCTGAACTCGGCCACTTCCTAACTGCAGGCCTTCAATCAAGTTACACAGTCTTACAGAGAAAAAGAAGACAATGGCATTTGTTTGTAAATAAAGCTTGTTAAATTCAACAACAAACATTTAGGGTTCTTCCATGTCTTGGCTATTGTGAATACTGCTGCTATGAACATAGGGGTGCATGTATCTTTTCGAATTTGAGTTTTCTCTGGATATATGCCCAGGAGTGCGATTGCTGGATCATATGGTAGGTCTATTTTTAGTTCTTTAAGGATCCTCCATACCGTTCTCCACAGTGGCTGCACCAATTGACATTCCCACCAATGTAACACTGTAAATCAACTATACTTCAATTTTTAAAAATACAAAACAAAACAAAACTTCAATTAAAAAAAAAAAGGTTCAACAGCAAATAATAAAGATCAGCCAAGGGCCAGGCACTGTCTTGAGCACCTGGGATTCCAAGATGAAAGTCACAGCTCTGTCTCTGGCACTTCCAGTCTAGTGGGGCAGACAGATATGGAACAAGAAATGTGACAACTTATGTACATGCTAGAAGCAAGATGTGAGCAAGCTCCATGAAGAGGGAAGACTGGGGAGGATGGAGAAGAACTGAAAGAGAACTTATTTGAAATGGGAAAATTATGCAAACACTTGATGCCTGATACCTGACTCACTTAATAAATGCCTTTCAGTAGTTTTGTTTTGTTTTGTTAACCCACATTGAGGCTTACAATTGTTACTGACCTAACCTTTCTCTTGTCTTCCTGAAAGTTCTTACATATAATCAGCAATAAAACACCTGAGGGTCACTGTATCATGAAGACAAACAGCCCTGACAAAAGGGTCTCTGTAAACAACAGGCACTAAATTGCCAGGTATCTGAAGAAGCCACCTGGGAAGTCAAGCCTCCCGCCCCAGGGAAGCCGTCAATGGACCGTGGTCCTGGCCAATGTCTTGTGTCACCTCATGAGAGGCCAGGAGGAGTCAGAACCACTGGTTAAGTCTCTCCTGGATTCCTGACCCCCAGGGATTTTGCTGAGTATTAGGGTAACTTGTTACTCCAAAATAGATAACTAAGACACAGGTCAATAGGGCATTAATGATATGGTCTTTATTGTCAGGATGGCATAATTTCCTTAGTTAAAAACCAACTCCTTCCATTTCTTTTCTCTGGAGCATAGAAACAGGAGATGCCCGATCCCGGGTTGTGAGACAACATGGAGTTAGTGCTGGTTCTACTTCTTTCTTTGCTTCACATCAACACCCCAAGAAAGAGGCTACAGTTTGAAATGCCAGAATTATATGACTGTAAGAGAGTGACGGGTCATGACTCCTTAAAAAAACATTTAAAACAAGGTACACAGCAAGGCAAGGAATAATGAAAGCAAATGACTTACCACTAAATTGTAAGAATTGAGCAAAGAAAGCAAAGCAAGTTCCAGCTACAATTATTAGATAACTATGAGTTTTTAATTTATCAGAACTGGTGATTTTGGTACTCCATTTCATTTATTTAAAAATATAATTTTTATGGGTCGTGTGAATCAGTATTTAGTAAAGTTGCAAGGTGCTACAGTTAGTAGTAAAGTTTCAAGGTGTTGTATCTGGAACCAAAAGAAAGGGCATTTAATTCTCATTTACTGTTTGTCTCAAAATTTAAATTCATTCATTCACATTCACCCTATACCTAATTTCTGCCAGGCATTACCCTAGGGCTCGGGAATGAACTGGCGGGAACTATGATCTGTGACCAGCAGGAACTCATAGAGGGTAGACCAGTGCTTCTCACATGTGCATGACCAATGGGGATATTTTAAAATATGGATACACAGGCTGATTTATAGAAACTCACATATTGAAGGTGGGGGAGTGGGACCTGGAGATCTCCATGGTTTTAACTCATCATTGCTTCTGATGCCTAGTCTGATGGTTCTCCACCACCAGGGTGGACAGTCATCCAATACAGACCACAGACTCAAACATCAGATATTTACTGAGCACCTGATCTGCAGTGCAGGTGCTGGGAGCTGGGGGGGCTACTGTATACCGGAAAAGATGCAACATGAAGTTAGAAGGATGACAGTCAGCCAAGTGGAGGGGGAGGTGATGTTCTGTCATAGGCAGAGCACGCAGTGCCTTTCGGGAGCAGGGGGGTGGAGCGTGCACGAGGAAGTGGGCCACAACCCCAAAGGTGGAATCACACCAGGTAGGCTCGATGATTAAGTTAAAAGACACAGTAGCATATTCATGAATTCTGAGCTTCTTTTCATTTGAAAGAGACCTAATTGAGCCTCTGCTACACCCCCCAAGGTCACACAACAAAGAAAACAGCTGAATCTAGGTCCTGTGACTCCAGTTCGAATGTACTTTTTTCTTGATCACTTCCTCCTAGGTGTAAAGGACATCTTCAAGAACCAGAACAAGAACAAAGTGTATTTTTCATTTCCAAGAAGATTGTGTTGTTACTATAGGCATACTATATCTCGGGAGCTATCAATCTGGGGCATTTTTGAAAAGATACGATCAGCGAAGAAAAAACAAGGTGGATGTGAAAAATGTCTTTGAAGCTATTTCAGTTGCTACTGTTGGAAAATGTTTGAATTTCAACTCTAGTAGGCATAAAATAAGCTTATAGAAAACAGTAGTTTTGAAATCTGAATCAATGACCTAGAAATAAATCTCAGAGAGGGATAAACGAAATTTTGAAAGAGCAGAATCAAAGAAAATAAAAATGTTATTTCCAAATGGTTTGTAAAAGTAATGTTTTTGGGTTACAGTGTGGAAACAGGTACATTTTAGATCTACAGGTATTAATGATATACTGGCATTTTGTTACCTAACCAGCTGGGTAAGGAGTGTATTTCCATCAAAAGGGTTTATCACTGGAAATAACTGAAGGATATTCACCAATAATACAAAATAGTCTCACCAATAATACAAAATCTTTCCCCTTTTCAGGGTCTTTGCCATCTGGCACCTACGCCTGCCATTTTCTGAGGTTACTCAAAGGAAATAATTTTGTCCTTCTCTGGTACAAAATCAAACTCAGATCTCTTATTTCTTGATTTCTCTGTTCATCCTGCCTTCTGGAATCACTGTCTTCCCATTGTTCCCATGAAACTGTAGGTTCCTGGCTGTCCTCTGACCACTCCTTGCCTGGGCATCCCTCCCCATCGTGGGCATCCTCTCAAGGCTTTGCCTGGTCTGCTTCTCTTTCTGATCCTCCATTTCCCAACATGGCACCATGATGCTCCCACTCACCCAGGCTCCCCCACCCCGGGAGTTAACTGACAGTTCTCTTGGCACTGCTTCCTAATATCCAATCAGCTTTTGAGGCTATCAGATTCTGTATAACATTCCTAAGACTTGCGCTTCCCTTCACATGTCCGTCTCCTTTACTCTGGAAACAGGACCTCACTGACTGAGCCCTAGTCAGTTACAATGGCTCCCTGCGGACCAGCTCTTCATTTTCTGGTACATCCTGCAGCCTGAGGCCAGATGAAGACCTTTCTCTTCATGTCCCCTCCTTGTCCAAGAATCAGTACATGCCCTGCTGAATCCAACCTCAGTGCCCCTTACCCAGAATGACTTTGCCCTTTGTAAGCCAAATCTACTACTTTCTCCAAGATCCAACATGAAATTCGTTCTCAGATGATGCCTTCCCTTCCCAATCGAATCCCCTTCCACAGTGGATTTTAAATTCCTCAGCAGTCATATCAGGATCACTCTCTTATGTTCATGTACTGTAAATAGAGGGCAGTTCTTTTAGAGGCCACGGTACTGAGGGGCCAGTGAAAGGGTCTCCATAAATGTTTGCTGAATTGAACTGAATTCACTGCAGCTCTTCCAAAGCTTAATGTTAATGATATAAAGATTGAGGAGAAACAGAAAGCACATCTTGCTTCAGCTGTAACAGTTATTCCTTTAATTTCTTAAACTATAAGAACAGAAATAGATATACACTAAAAGCATTTTTTATTAGAAACATCAATGGAACAAAATCATTATATATTCTTCTTAGTTTTGTCTCCTCTGACGTTTCTGGTGATCTTATCACTCTGATTACAAAGGGGTCTTTTGGCATCTGAGGAGCTAAAATTGATGACAATGGGGAGACTCAAATATGTGAAGGATGAGTTGTGTCCAAAAAACCGTGGGTCAGAGAGATATTTTCCAAATGGGAAATGAATTCTGACAGGAAGCTGCCTGCTGGGAAATGAAGGAAGGCTTTGAAAAGCTAGTAATCATGATCAAATTTTAGTTGTGTTGACTAGTTTGAAAGACACATGTGGAATCTACAATATAGAAGTTGTTCTGAAAAGAACATAATTATGCAGAAGTAAAAGCCAAAGAGCTTTTAAAATTTAAGCATCCACATTGTCTAATGTGTTAATATGTCATAGGTAACACGTCTGTCTTACAAAGTAACTGAGTTCAAGAGTTCTTTGTTAGGCTCATAAATCTTACCTCCTTTATATCAAGATTAGCTCCTGACTAGGTAAAACTAGCAGGAAGTTGCTTTAGTAAGACAGATTGTTTAAATAAAAAATCCTATGTAAAAATTAAAATCATACATATGTTCCTGTACCTAATCTCCTCTGTATTATTTCTTTCTAATCATATGTGAAATGTTTTCATTCACTTACTAAGCATTTATTGAGCACTGTCCAAAGCTCCAGGGATTCGATGATTCCTACCCAGAAGGAACTCACAAATCAAAGATAGGTGCTTCTAGGCTTGGTGGAAAGAAATGGAGAGTAAAGGACAGGAAATAACTAAAAAGGAAGAAATAACACTACATAAGAAATTTCATGTTTATACCTAAATTAATTGAAGAATACAACAAATCAATGTCAAATAAAGCCAGCAAAGATCATAGTCTGCCAAATTGATCATAGTCAGAATTCAATTTTCCGAAATTCTCATGTCTGGATGTGTCAAGCTAAGACAGCAGTGAGCGACAGTTCAGAACATTTTAAGATGCTGAAAAACAGTGACGGTGTAGACAGAACCTACAGATAAGAAATGGTCTCTACATTTATTTCACAAGAAATACAACTGTGGATACTTTTGTCTCCTAGTTTTCTTTGGCAATAACTTGTTCATCACCATAAAATAAATTTAGAATTATGTTATTATACCATTGTAAAACAATTTTAAAAGAGTAAGAAGGAATCATTACAGAAATTTTAGAAAACATACAAATGGTCAGAAGTGATTCATATGACCAAATCCTAACAATTCTACAGGAAATTGTAGTACAACAAAGAAAATCTTGGAATGAAGCAATATGCTCTAATAACAATTTTAGGGAAAATAGAATAAAATGCAACTGCAAATGCAAACTTACTTGGTGGCCCGGGATGGCCTCCCCTTCCTTCCTTCCTTGCAGAATCCGAGCCCCTCCCATCCTCCACAGGATGTAGGACCACCACACACCCCAGCAACTGCTCCCTTTTCTGAACTGCTTATTTCATCTCACCCCGTGGATCTAGGCAGTGAATAACCTGCTACTGTTTACTTTCCTTTTTTTTTTTTTTTTTTTGGCTTTTTTCCCCAAATAGATCATATGCTGTCTCCTGAGGACAGGAAGTGTGCCTTCAATTTCTCTGTATCCCCAGCAACTAGGAAGCACCCTTCACACGATAAATGTTTGTTGATGAAAACACATATGATCACTTTAATTTTAATATTTATGTGAACATTAACAAAATAGGGTTGGTTAATCTTTTGAAGAAAGGATCTGAGGTTAAAATTTTTAATGCTATATATTTTGCCTTATTTGGCAAGATCTCTGAAGGATTCAATATAACCGTGTATTATTTAGACAGGTAAAAATTATAAGAAATGAAACCATTCCCATTAAAAAATAAAAATTTATATATTCTGAATGTTTAAATCTCTTTAAACTTAGATACAGTACACAGAGAACAAAAGACGGTCAAACCTTTCACTAACCAATAACCCTTATTTGTATCTCCTTTTCCTCTGCCAAACCCCAATTTATAGTCATTCCAACACATCCAAAGAGGAACACTGTTTAAAAAAATTTTTAATAACAAACAGTTTTAAATAAGGCACAATTGTCCTAAATGAACTGGACCCACACATTTTTTGAATTCTACCTACCACACCCACACACTTAGCCTATTTAAACTTCAGACTCCCCAGTTCAAATGTCAGTGGCACTGGAGTGTCAGAGAGAAAAATCACGTGGGTAATCTGAGCTACACTAGCAGATTAGAGACTGAGTGTGTCAGGGGAAGTGTGGGGGGCACAAGTTTCCAGGACTCTTAGATGGCCCCACTATTCACTCTGAAAACAATTCCTTTCCCATCTCTTGCTGGTACCCATGTCTCTGTAACATTCTGCGAGTAGACAGATGTAAGGCTTTAAATACAAACACCCCTATGCTGTCAGCATTGTTTGGTGCTTCCCTAGAACCCCCTTGACCCTGTCCTCACTGCTGGTATCCAGGATCCGTGTGATTTGGGAGAAAAGGATCTCACCCACTCTCGCAGTGCCAGGGTGTGCTCTACCAATCAGCAGGGTGCCAGTGCCTTGCCCGCAGTGACTGGTTCTTAGATTAGCAGATACTCCTGGCCCCCATAATTAGCTCAGGGGTGTCCCACCACCTTGGAGAGAAGCCCAGGACTTCTGACTCCCCTTCTAAATAGAGCAGCTCTCTCACCTGGGGCTAGGGAGATGGTGGGTGTGAGGGCTAGAGCTGCTGCAGTCAGTGTCACAACCATTAGGAGCATCAGAACAAGATCACTTTGGAACTGGGGGCAAAGGCAAGGCTGAAAGAGCACCCCAGCTCTGACTGAATTATCCCCAAGCCAAAGCCACCTCTTCAGGGTTCAGTTGTGAGAGCCGACACATTTCCTTTATCACTTACAGCAACTTGAGTTCCAATCAGTCACAAATTTACATCTTAGAAGGCAACAGACTGATTCCAAATTGCATCACAAGGTTCACTCAAGTCATATCAGACAGATCCTGTCTTGAAATCAGGTGCTGATTTAGAGACTGACATACGAGCCCTAGGCATCTAAAGGAGGAAAAGATGTCAGAGAGACAGATAAGGCACTTTAGAAAACGATGAACAGTTCAAAAAATGTTAACTTATGCCCCAATTTTGCCTATGCCTTGGTTGTTAGAAAGCCCAAGTTCTAAAAGAGATTAATTCTTCAATTGTAGGATTTTAGACTCTCTGGCAGGGGTGACTGGAAAGATATTTTGGAGCAGGGGTCTTGCTGGGAACCCCTCAGATTACAAACTCCCCAGAGGAGGCACCAGCACACTGGCTTTAAACTCCCTTCAGATCTGAATGGCCCCACTAATAGATTTTCCTTCCCTAAACCTTAACTACTCATATAGTTGGGGCTGCACATTATAACCAGTTGCTCTTTCACTTAAAATTTTTGAAGTCAAACCCCTGACTTTTGAGGTTCCAAGCCTGGACGTAGCTGACAAAACCCAGGGACAGAGCTGCGTCCGTCTCAGGGCTCCTGCACCCACGGGTTCCTCCTCCAGGCAGTTCCTCAGAGGCACCAAGAGCCTTTCCTGCCCGGGTTTCACACACCCTGTGCATTTCGCCTGAGAAGCTCTCCGCACGGCCTGGCCTTCCCCACCCTCCTCGCGGGACTGAGCCAACTAGATCCCCAGGGCTTTGCTGAAACGCCCCTTCTCCAAGAAGCCATCTGACCCCCATCCATGTCACTTAGGACCCCGGTTGTAAGCAGTCATGACATCCTTTGCTTTTCTAACATAGCAAGTAGAGAGATTTGTGATGATCTTGTTTTAGTGCAATTATTTCCCTAAGCGCTGTTTTCCTGATGAGACGATACCTGAGTATGGAGGCAGGAACAGTCTGTAAGGCCCGGATTTGCTTAATGATTTCTTGATTTCTGCTGTTTAGTGAGATTCCTCTGTCTCCTTCCTTAGGGCAATGCGCATGCCTGATACCAGCCAGCTTGCACACAGCTCACACCTACCACCAGTCATCGATGTCCTCAGCCAACACCTCTGCCCTTCCCACCCCTCCCCTCCACCAACAGGGCGTCTGCTACTGCCTCACGGTGTTAATGCTTGGCCTTTTCTAGAAGTAATGAGTTCAGAAGCAGTAAAGGAAAGAAGTGATGAAAAGCAGGGCCAGCTTAGGGGAGCAATCCTCAGGGAATAAACTCCACACAGGGCTGCTCTGCCTCCACGGTGACACCCCAGCCCCACACAACTCCCCTCGCTCCGCCTTAATCTCTTATTTCACTGTAGTCATCTGAATCATCTATATTTGTTTGAGTTAATAAGCATTTAATAAGCATTTTCTTTTAATAATGCAAATACCTGTGGGAGGATTAAGAAACTATCAGTTAAGTACACATTAGTATGAATTAGTTTAATCCAAAGTACCTCCCTACTAACATCCAGCTGAGATCAGCTCCACTGATGAAACGAGAGCTTGGATGGGGTGTGGGAGAGGGGTAAATGGCAGGTGATCTGGGAGCTGTGTGACATGAGGACACTGGGGGCCTCTGAGGTAGGAGGACAAGGAGGAAGGGATAAGCTTAGAGCCTGGAAAGGCAGAGGAAAGGCTCCGCCTCCTTCTCCCTGTATTTTAACACTAACAGGACCCACAGGCATTAGGGTGCGGGCCACCTGCTCTAGGGATGCAAGGAGCTGGCGGGCTCACCTGGGAAACTAAGCACCACTCTATCATGCTGTCGGGCATCACACTCCAGGCTCCAGGTCCAACTTCCCTGAACTTTAGAAACCAATCTGTTCTTAGTTGGGGGCTATACTGTGTCACTTCCAAAGGGGAAAACCTCTGTACTAAACTCACAATAGGTGTGCAGTACACACCTGTTTATGTGATGCATCAACAGTGTACAGTCTGATCACTGCCTCAAGGAACCCGAACCCTGAGCAGAAACTCAGAAGGATGAAACAAAAGGAAAGGTTTCTTTCTGATCATCTTCCAAGACCTTCATGGAGTTTGTGAGTGAGAGTGGCGGCGTGTCGAATTATGCATTATAATGGTTCGACCATTATTGCGTATGGTCCTCAGGAGGTTTATGATATGAAATATTCCTACTATGAAAAAAGAGATTTTGGTTTTGTATCATGCCCCTGCAAAATGAGGCAGGTATACGTACATATCGAGATAAAAGTACCCCGTGGAGCTGAGCAGAGAACCGTCTTCTGTACAACGCTCTCCTGGATTCATTACAACTAGGAGTTCTCTTCCTGGTGGGCACCCCCTGGGGGGCTCCTCCTGCTATCTTTCAGATTAAAGTATTTGTTTATTTTTTCAGTGGCCGACTAAAGACAAATCTGCAAGCTAAGGATAAAGACACTTCAAACTCTGCCTTTGAAGCCTGTTTCACGTCAAGTAATTGACTTCCCTCCTAGGGACCAATTATAGATCAGGAGGAAAACGAGGCTCATAGCTTTCATGAGAAAACCAGAGACGGAAACATGGTTCGTACCCTGCTTGCTTTCTTGTAGAGACAAAGGTGTGTCTCCTTCCTGTACGTTAAAGAAATATCATCGTGTTTAGCAAAATAAAAATATCTCTAATGTGCTTGTCCCTCCCCTTCATACTTTAGGAATGTTAACCCCAGCTCACCCAAAAATATCAAGCAGCCAGAAACCAAAGACAGGGTCTTGATAAGAAGGAAAAGTACAGAATTCCCTAAAAAGAGGGGTAACAGGATCTCAGCAATGTAGTCTCCCTCCTGCCTACTTGTCCCTACTACGTAACTTCCAATCGCCACAACCCTGTGGCACTCTGATGCCCATTAGGTGAAAAAAAATTCTGGATACTCACACAACAGTGTTAGAATTAATGGATGAGGTGACAAGGCATTGTTAAAAGTAGGAACTCTGGAATCCGCAGAACAGACCCTGCATTCTGGCTCGGAGAACAGGAAGTTTCTACCCTTTTCTTTAAGCCCTGCTGCAATATAAAATGCGGTGATGAAAACAGCCACCCTGGAGTTGCTAGAAACAGTAAAAAAACAAAGCACGAAAATTTTTAGCAGTAGTAGGATGACAACATCCTAAGGGTGACCTCACACAGAATCCAGTGTCTTAACTCTCAAGGTCAGCTGGACCAAGCATGTGCTAGCCTCCCACTCTGATAAGGGATGGAGAGCTCCCAGAGGCCTCGAATGGGGCTAAGCTTGCAGAGGAGCTATAGTCACTCCCAGGGTACACAAGAAAGACAAAATTCTCCTTTGAGTTTCACCACCTGAGAAACACTTGAAGTGCCCTTTCTCTCTCCCCCCCACCCCCGCCCCCATCTCCCTGTTTCTCTGTCTCTGTCTCTCTCTCGATCAGATAGAAGATAGTTAGGAAGGGAAATAGCCTTCCCTGTCACCCCTGGACAGAGAAGTTGGTTCAGTACATATAATTCCCCAAATTTCCCAAATGCCTGGGTAAATTCCCTCAGCACTATAAATATCCAAAGTGTTTAGTCTGTGTTTTAGGAATAACGAAAAAGAACAGTACCTAGAATTAGTCATCAAGCTAAAATAACTCAATCAATCTCAGTTTAGGCAAATATGAGAGCACTTAATTTGCAATAATTTCATGACAGATCTCCTACCTAAGAAAGGTCAAAACTCAGCCTCTCCAGTATTTCTGGCACGAAGGTATGCGGATGTACCATTTTCCTGCTGCATATGGTAGGGGTCTCAAGGGAAGACATTATCCTCCACTCTACCAAAATCCATATAGGGTTCTAGCAGATGCGATGTAATTTATAGCAATCCAATAATTTTAATTATAAACTAAATTTCCTTAAGCTGGTCATAAAAATGTATAGTTGATACACACAGAAGAATGAATGTATGTTAACAAACAGCTACATTATGAAACATGATAATAAAACCAAACCCTGCAACCCCAGCCCAACCTAAGAACTAGAAAATGACCGATATTTTTGCCGCTGCCTGCGTGCTCCTTCCTGACCTCGGTCCTGTGCCTTGCCTTCAAAAGTAATCGCTCTCTTAAGTTGTGAATATATCATTGCCTTGCTTTTCAAAATAATTTTTTTGTTGCAAATATGGATCTTCAGGTGTATATTATTTAGTTTGGCTAAACACTGCAAAAATTTTGAGACCTTTACCTCCAAGTGGAGCTGAAGCTGGCACCGCAGAGCACAGAGTGGCTCAGCTGTCGCCATTCTCCCTTAACAGGCATCATGGGCCCCGCCCCTCATCTCTCAAGAGAATCAGCCCAAGTGCGAAGGCCTCTCCTGGCTTCTGCCCACAGGAGTCATGAAATTTCCTTCATTCTCAGTACAGGTATCTGTCTACCCAGCTGTTGTCTGAAATGGGGTGGAACCTTCTGCCCAACCAATATGAATCTAACTGCTAGACATTACTAGTTTGCACAGAGTGGACTTGAGGCTCACCGCCATATTGGTCACTGGAGAAGTCCTCCTGCCTGAAGGGGACAGAGCACAACCCAGGACAGCTGTGAACCTCCCTGATGGCTCTTCATTAACAAGCACACCAAGGCAGAGGACTGTTAGGCCTGGTTGACCATATCATTTGGTCAACATATTCACTAATTCCCCTGGACTTCCTTCAACTTCTGGTAAGAACCATGATTTCCTCACCATTCTTCCAGCAAGCCATGCCACTGTCAGCATCCCATCCTATTGATAAAACTGGTAAGAACTGCAAAGGGTCTGAGAGCTCAGTTTCCTGGCAAGTTACCAAGGTGGCCTGCCACAGTTTCACGGATGCTGGCAGAAGATCCAGGTCTGCTGGCTCCGAGGCAAAGGACGTCATCACTCACGGCACGGTGGGCATCACGAGTATCACACATATCATAACAAAAGGCAGTCATCGCCTTACTCCTAAGATTTGTAGAAATAAGAGAGGTCCACAGAGTTCACACAGTCTACCGTTATTTGTTATACTTCAATTAAACATTTCATACAAAAAGTTCTTAATTGTATGATTGTTTTAAATTCTATCTTGAACCCAGCAGTGACAATCATACTTGTAGAGCCTTGTGGAGGAACATGTGTCTGTGTGCTGCAAAGTATCCCCCAAAAGATACGTGTTTGTTAGCACTAACATATATGTGGTTTGCAGGTTCAGAAGTTTTGAAGGAATCTTTCTGACTCAGTTTTTTTTTCTCTAGTAAGCAAGAACAATAATTTTTCTCTGTAATATTAGCTTCAAATTTAATTAATAATTCTAAAAGACATAACGATCTGCTGTGAGCTAGAACTATAAAAATACTGAAAGTTCTAGCCAAGGTCTGTATGGCCAGCAAGCTTCCTCAGTATGATATAAGCTCATCTTTCCAGTGATGCCCCAATTTTACATTATCCTACAATTTGCACCTTTTCTTCCCAAATCTGCCAGTTTTCTCATGTTACTAATGTACTGACCTCTTCTTTACATTACCCTGTAATTGATGCCTTTTCTTTAAGTCCATCCCATTCCCTGCATTACCAATAGACTGACCTCCCCTTTATCATGCCCTGCAATTTACACCTTTCCCCCCTGACTCCATCAGATTTCCCAGGCCGCTACTAATGTACTGACATCTCACAATTCGCACCGCATTTCTTGCAATTTATACTTATTTTTCAGAAAAGCCGGGGGAAAGCTGACTTGTGACTGTGTCTAGGGCTGAAGACCGAGACTGCTGAGCGTGAGGGCTCCGCCACAACCCTTTGCACAGTGCCCCCGACTTAGGATGTGATCAAATACGAGGATCTGGGTCCTGGGCTGATGGCTACGTACGTGACAGAAAGGAGATGTACGTTTTATAATCTGTCCTTTAGGAAAGCTTCGCAGAGGCTCCGCAGGATGAGAAGAGTCTCTAACAACTAGCTTAACATATACATTGAACACATTCTTTTTTACTGCGTTCATATGGAGAGAGACTTTTTCATATAATTACCACCTTCCTCAGTTCGTACCACTGCTATTTGCCGTATTTCCTTCCGGTCACTCGGAAGTAAGACTTTCTGCAGAATGTGCTACCTACGTTGAGTCTTAAGTGAGTTCGAGTCGGTGAGACAGAGGGAGGGAGGATGAAGACAATTACAGATACAGAATGCCTCATGTGCAGAGGCACAGAGGTGCAGGTCCCAATCCTTTAAGGAACTAGAAATATTTCAGTGGTTGGAGAGCAGTCTGAGTAGGAAGGCGCCTGAAGCAGATAATCCAAGAGTGCCACTGGCAGGTAGGAATCTAGTCAATCTACGTAACTAGGAGCCATTCAAGAGTTTTAAGCTTGAAGAGTGACGTGCTCCTGTTTGAAACCAGAATAAACTCTCAGTCCCGTTTTCTGAATTCTACACCCATATCTTCACTTCCTACTGAGCACCTCTCTCTGGGCGTCTCCTCAGACTCTACGTGTTCTAAACACTTTAGGTTGTCTTTTGCCTCAGAACTGCTGAGCTTTCTCTTTCCTTGTGTTACTTTTCTGGGTGCACGGTATTACCATCTACCCAGTCACCCATACCAGGATCCTCTAAATAAACTTCTTTCTTAGCCACCTATAACCAGATTTTGTTATCACCCAAGTCTGTCTCGGGTGTTCCCTCCTCACCAGCCTTGACCCATGTCTGCGGTAACACATGCCGCAGATGGGATGGCTCACACAACGGCAATTTAGGTGCTTATAATTCTGGAGGCTGGAAGTCTGAGACCAAGATGTCAGCAGGGTTGGATTCTTCTGAGGCCGACGGCCATCTTCTCCACGCATCTTCTCATGGCCTTCCCTCTGTGTCTGTGCCTTAATTTACTCTTCTTACAAGGACACCAGTCATTTGGGACTAGGGCCCACCCTGATGATCTCATTTAACTTAATTAACTTTTTAAAGACCCTGTCTCCAAGTAGTTAGAGTGAAGTCCTAGGAGTCAGGACTTCAACATGGAAATTTTAGGGGAACACAGTTCAGCCCATAACACATACCCTATCATCTCCTCACAAGCTCATTGTACGTTCTCCTGATTTGTTTCCCTACCTCAGTATCGTCTCCATTCTGATGTACCTCAGGATATCTTTCCCCACACAATTTAAAATCTCTAAAACTGCGGTGCATCTTACCCTGGCTGGTATCTCAGCATTGTGTCCCAGTTTAAAGGGCAGAATTTTTTTTTCATCCGTGGCACACGGTAAGAGGGTGCCCTGGGATCTGTGGTGTCTTCAACTTAATGACACGGCACTGTACTCCAGGAAAGGGTGTGGCAGTTTTTTTGATCTGCTGTTTTAATTAAAAGTCCTCCACCTTAGCAATGGGTAAATTCTAAGTACTATCTCAAAGAAAAAGAACATCTCAAAAGGCACCCCTTCATACATTAAGACACTGAGTAACGATATTGAGCTCCAACTGTGCACTTTAATTTACCAGTCTCAAGACAGTGAGCCGGAAGAACTCCAGTTGGCAGAAAGCTCTGTGAAGCTATATCATGAATAATGACATTCAGGTCCCAAAACTCAGTAATAAAAAGAACCTGATTGTTACCACTTTTCGTACAACTGCTTCTACATTTGTAATTAAGTCTGTGCCTTCTCTCCAACACCGTGCAATGCTGATCACTTACAACATGGGTCGGAGGGAAAAGACTTGAGGCCCTGCTATTTCAAAAGATAGAAGAAAGATTCTAGCCTGCATTTGGGACACACGCAAGAGTATTTTGAGACAGTAATCGTTCACTAGATGAACCCTTGTGGTAACTGTGGTATTTGGGGTTTGTAATGCTTTCACAGTGTTTACAAGGTCAAATCTAAATTCATACATTGAAAATGTGTTCTATTTTCACTGCGAAGTATGGGCTGAATCGATTTATTTGCTTATTTTCAAATGCATCTACTGGCCTTTAGAAGCCATTATTTACATAAAGGTCCTTTTGAACTTTACAAACGTATTGGATGCTACCTACTGTCCAAATATTTTAATAAGGTATTAGGCATGTACAAAGCAACAATCTATTTCCAAAATAAGAAAATGAAAGATGGAAATCATTGCTGAATGCCTTCCTTAACCATATTTTTAAAATAATCATTTTCCCAGATTTCTTTCTATCATCCTGAATTAAAATACACTTTCTTAAAATATTAAACCATATGAATATCTAAATCTATTTTCAGTGTTTTATACAAAGAGCAGAGAGTACATTTTTCACAGCTATCAATATGTCTTCTTTGGGCAGGTATTTTATTTATTGATTATTACAACCCAGCGTCTGATTCTTTTAAATTGACCTAAGAGACAGTTAACAAATGTGAAGGTTTATCTTAACCTTCTTTGAGGTCTAAATTCACTTTTCATCTTGGCTTTTCTCATTTTCACCTTGTACCTGATTACTTTATGAGGCATATGTCTCTTTCTTCCTTTAATTGCTTTTTGTACTTCCTTTTTCATTCTGTTTTTTTTTTAAGTTGCTTGTTGCTAAGCAATGTGCATAACATTAGGACATACATTCATTATCCTTGACTACTGTCTACTTGGTATTATTTTCCTTTATTCTTTTACCTCATTTGAATTGATCTAAGCTATACTTTGTTTTCTCTTGACCTTTCTCTTTGCCAAAACATATTCCCCCCTTTTCCTGCCCTTTGATCAGTATTCAATAGCTATTGTATTCGATATTTAGCCCCATTTTTTTCTATTCTCTGTTGTTTCTGTTAAGCTCTGGTGGACGGGCTCGTATCACTAGACTGTTTTTTTTTTTTTTTTAGTCTACTCTGCCTCACTCCTTTTGTTCGCAGTTAAAGACGTAAGGAAGACATCTCTTCTGTGAAAGTCAGGGCGCTTTCTTTTCCCTTTATCACGTGAGCCATTCCAGATGCTGCTTTTTTTCAGTACCATAGCACCTGTTCTCTCTTCCTCGTTTACTTGTTTACTTTAGCGATTACAATATTAACTGTGGTATAATCTGTGAAGCCAAATTCAACTTGAATTTGGTCTATTTTTCGGTGAACTACAACGTATTTAATTTCCTCAGCTATGGTTAGCTGCCAAAAACAAAAAGCTCCCCCAGAAGACCAAGCAACAGAACAAAAAACCAAATGTTGATTGCTTACATATACCATAATTTTCTTTTACATACATGTCTGAATAAATATTTTTTGAAGAACACAAAGAGCACACTTCACCTTTACCAAACCAAGCTAACTCGTAGGCTAACCTGTACTGCTGGGCTCATGCAGACTCTCGTTCCAATTCTTACTCCTGGAGACAATGATTTCTGAGTAGGGTGTGGATCGGTTTATGATATAAGATTACCTGATATTCAGCTTGACTTACTCTGGCTATAACCTCATAAGGTTTTCCTTTTTCTAATTATAAAAAGAAAAAAAGTGATGATTCTTCCCCTATTACAACACAGGGATGTTATGGAGTTGCAGACGAAGTTTAAGCAAGATTGATTATGGATAAATTCTCTGGAACAAAGTTGTTCTATCAGAAATGTCAGATATGCGTAAGAGTCTACATGTTAATATTAGTGTATCCGCTTTCACATCTGGCCTATTAGTACTTTTCAAGTTCCATTCAATACAAACTTTGCAAGCATACCGTTCTTAATATTTATTTGTATGACTCCTTGAATACTGGACTGCGGAGTCAGATGAAAGAGCTCAAATTAATTGACATCATAGTCAAAGATTCTTACCACATTTCAAATTGATCCTACACTGAGGAGTTGCTTCCATTTTTTTCTTTTGAAGGTGGTTTATAGTTAAGTTGAAAAATAATAGTGGAAACTAAGTAATAAAATGGGGAAAATGTTAATTACTTAAAAGAAAACAAATGATTAAAAACATGTCTATAAACTCTATGGCTTACAGAGAGGCAGTGAGTGTAGCTGTTAAGAGGACAGGCGTTAGGGTCAGTCAGCTTGGTTACCTCAGCTATTTCATTTAAATGAAAACTAGTAACACTTCTGGGCCAGTAGACCATAGCGCTTAAGAATGCGAGCTTGAAAATTTATAAGGAAATGCACTGAGCTAAGGGCAGTCAATACAATTCTGAAGAAGTTACAAAGTTCGAGAACTTACACTTCTAGATATTAAGATACTACAAAGCCACAAGTAAGAGAATGTGGTACTGGCACAAGGGCAAATAGATCCATGCTAAATAACAGAGTCCAGAGAGGAGCTGCTGTTATAGTCTCTCAAGTCTAAAGGTAGTCCAGAGGCAGAATTCCTTCCTCCTCAGGGAATCTCAGTCTTTTCCTTATGTCCTCTTACTAATTAGATGAGGCCCACCCACATTAGGGAGAGTCATCTGCTTTACTCAAAGTCTACTGATTTAAATGTTAATCACATCCTAAAAACATCTTCACAGCAACATGTAGACTCGTGTTTGATGAACATGGCCTAGTCAGGTTCACACATAAAATTAACTATCATACTTGCATTAGGCAAAGATTGCTAAGAAAAAGCCAAAAAAAAAAAAGGCTAAAGCTTTTGATAAATTGATAAATTGGACTTCATTAAAATAAGGAAAGAAAATGTAAAAAAACGGAAAATGAAAGTCACAGACTGGGGGTTGTATCTGGAATACATAGCAATCTCTTACAACTCAGTAATTTTAAAAAATGAATAGAAATATGGGCAAAAGATTTGAACATACACTTCATTACAAGAGATATGGATGGCAAACAAGGACAAAAACCCCAACTGTTTAAGTCATTAGTCATTAGGGAAGTATGAATTAAAAGTACAATGAAATACTACTATACCCCTGTTAGAAGTGGCTAAAAACTAAAACAAAACAAAAAATTAACAATATCTAGTGCTAGTAACAATGTACAGCAACTGGCAGTCTCATGTTCTGCTAGTGGGGATGCAAAACGGTACAGCCGCTGCAGAAAATAGTTTGCCAGTTTCTTTATAAAATTAAAACATACATCTACCATATGACTCAGAAATCACACATAGTAACTCAAAAGAAATGAGGACAAATATCCAAACAAAAACCTGAACACTAATGTTTATATAGTGGTATTATTCATAATCTCTCCAAACTGGAAACAACCAAAGGTCCATAGATAAACAAACTATGGTACACCTATACAACAGAATGTGACTCAGCATTTAAAAGGAATTAACCCTTGATATGTGCGTCGGCATGGATGAATTTCAGATGCATTATGTGAGGGGAAAGGAGCCCAACAGAAAAGATTACAAAGTGTATGATTCCATTTACATGACATTCTGGAAAAGGCAGTAATATAGGGGTTTAAAAAAACAAAACAGTGGTGCCAGAGACTGGGGAGAGGGAGGGAACTGAAAGGACAGGAGTATTTTGTATGTTGATTGTAGTGCTGGTTACACAACTGTATATATTTGTCAAAACCCGTATGACTACAATACACCTATTAGAGAATTCTACAATCTGTAAGTTATACCTCGATAAACCTGATTTTAAAATATTGACAATGAAAACCAAAAAGGTGAAAAAATATTACATTAGGATAAAACTTAGGGAAGAAAAATAAAAATATGAGTTCAAAAGGAAAGGATGTAAAATTTCAAACTGGTAAAGAACCATTCACATAATTTTAAACGCTTGTTCACACATTTTTGAAAGAAAAATGATGAGTGTCAAATCACTGTAGTACGTAGGCTCCACTGGATACATTTAAGAGTGACATAACAGTTTTCTTTTTAAATATCAATGTGTACAACACACTGGAAATTATATGCTTTGCAACCATTAAACTTACTTTGAAAAGTTATAGCCATCAACCTATAAATACGCCAAGAAAAGCATAGCTTTTAAGAATCCTCTTAGGGAAATAGCCCTAGAACACAGCTTCCCAAAACTCTGCCACAGATGGTTTGCATGTGTGCCAAGATATTGTGCCCCAAAGTCTCTTGGGCAGGCAGGCTGTTTGCCTTCAGCCAAAAGCAACTTGTCTGTTTACCTAAATGTGCTTTATAAATAACCTCATTGTCTCTGAATGCAATAAGGTGAAAAAGATTGTAAGACACTGCCCTAGAGAAATTCTTGCAAATGTGTACAGATGCAAAGATACAAGAAAACCTGCTGCAGCATTAATTGAAATAGTGATAGTGAGTAACTGAAAGCAGCTTAAATGTCCATCCGCAGGTGAATGGACAAATAAAATGTAGAATTACCTTTCAATGAGATTTTACGTTGCAATGATAATAAATGAACTACAAGAGCTCCATGTATCTTTATGGATGGATCTCAAAAACTTAGTGAGTGTAAAAAATCAAGGTCATGATTACATACAATATGATACCATGTATAAAACATTTGAAAACATGTAAAGCAGGATAACATAGTGTTAATGAATAAATATCTATGCAGTAGTATTAAAACATGCACAAGATTGATAACTACCAAAATATTGATCACATGGTTCTCTCTAGAGAGAAAGGGTGAGGAATAAGGGAAGGATACATAGGGGTTTTCAACTCTTTGTGTAATATTTGATTTTTTAAAAAAATCTGAAGCAAATATGACAAAATTTAAAACTAAAGAAAGCTAAGTAGCTAAAATGCAAGTGTTATATTACTATCTGTACTGTTCTGGATTTAGAATATTTCCAGTGGACACAAAACAATGAAACTATGTATTTGGTATCCTGAAATTTGGCAGGAGTCCTGATTTACTGCAGATGTAATGATTTATAGCATATACAGAATCTTCAGGGTCCAAAGGATCAGAATACTTGATCAAGCCTAGAGAATACATATACACATTATTAACTTTTTAGTTAGCTAATTACTGGAGCCTAAACCCAAGGTCAGTCTGGAACTCCTCCTCAAATTCTAAGAAACCCAAAGGAAATCTGATGCGTTTGAATTGATATAGACCAAATATCACAGCTAAGATAAAAAACTTAATTATCTGCAGTCTTTAATAAATTAATTTGCTGATTCATCCAACAAGAACTAAATGACCACGTGCTTTGTGCTAACTTGAACGTCCAGAGGTAACCAAGACAGAACAGACACATTCATCACTGCTCTCGTGAAGTTTTATAGTCAAGTGTAAGAAACAGACAATAAGCGAACAAAGTAAAAAGACTGTCTTGGAGACTGGTAAATGCCATGAATGACATAAAACTGGGAGGTAGAGATTCACTGTTGAGGGGAAGAGTGAGAGCGTGAAGCCACTTTGGCCTCTCTGATGATGCAGTGCTTAAACAGGGAACTGTAGGGCAAAGACCCAGAATAGAAGGTAGCAAAGGTAACAACCAGACCCAGGGGACCACATAAGCATAGCAAAAGAAACAGAAGCTTTCCAAGCCTATGGAAATACAAGGACATTTATTATCACGTAGTAGTTTAAAAGTTTTACAATTCTTTTTAAAAAGTTAAAATTAGAAATAACTTGTTTCATATCCATGAGCACTTAAAGTATCACATCTCAGTTCTCTACCTTGACTTTTTACCTGGTATTTCAGTAAAAAAGGTTCTTTGGTATTACACCGAAATAAAATAATACTGAAAATAAAGTAACAAGGAATCGTCAAGGTATTTACTGAATGACACCAGTAAAAATCAACTTTTGTCTAACATATGTGCTAACCACTTAGAAAAGACAACAGACTGTAAATATATTCTTGGGAACAGGTGTTATGGAATAAAGCAAGCACGCTCAGGCAGGGATCAAAAAAGCAGGTGACTATGAACAGTAAAATAATATTACAGTAAGACATTAAACATCTGTATCATATTTCAGCACATGTGTTAACACTCAAACTTTTCTCGAAGCTATAATGTATTTTCTTGGGAATGGATATAGCGAATAGTGGAGTTCTTCATTTCAATCAGAAAAAAATAATCTAAAGTAGACTTAGGTACACTCGATCAGCTGTATTAGTTATCAGTTATATCCCAGATGGCCATCTAGGGGCCTTTAAAAGCCATTCCCTACGTCACTGCCTAATACACGGAGGTAGACAATATGGTTAACACAATGAGAATTACAAGGAAGGAAGCAAAACAGAAAATGCTGCTGTCTTTCCTCATTATACCACAGTGCAGTGATACCTTCTCTGCTTGCAGTTACAATTGCTACATCTCTGAAGATACCAAAAGGAAGCATAGAAAGAATAGTGAAACTAAAATTAGTGACCAAGGACCAGACAAGTCTTCTGTAGGAAGATGGGGAAAAAAGAAAAAAACCAACTCAGAGCCTCTAATTCAGAAACACAAAGGCTGAGAAAAGCCAATGAGATCAGGAAAAGTTTGCATGTGACGATTAGAATCAATTTCCAAACCTGAAAATTAAGAACCATGAAATAACACTGAAGATTAAAAGAAGTTATATGAAGAAAATTTTTAATCACAGTTGTATGGAAACATATGAAACATCTTATCCATGAGGTGGAACAAGATGAACATAGTTTTAAAAAATCAATAAAGTGTTTGATAAACCATGGATTCTGAAGCCTGGATTTGAATTCGGATTTACTAGTTACTAGTTGTGCAACCCTGGACAAGTTTCTTAACCTCTCTGTTTCTCATCTATGAAGTTGTTGTGAGGGTGAAATGAATAAATGAATAAATAACAGAGCTTGCCACATAGTAAATGCTTAAAAAAACCTTAGCCACAGCTCCATGTGCAGAAGCAAGTTAACATATCAGGTGTGATTGCCATCTTGCTTATAAGGATGGCCCTTGGCTGGCATCTGGGAACCTGGATTTCTGGAAGCTTCCCACCAGCATTAACTCATACGAGTGGGTCACTGTGCCAAAAACTGTTTGTGCAACAATATAGTTTATGTTGAACACCTGCTTTCCTTCTGGGAGTCTGAAATTTTGGTACATGCCAGGCAGAGACTGCCTATGTGATCATCCCACAATAAAAATTCTGGGAGCTGAGTCTCTAACGAGCTTCCCTGGTTGGCAACCTTCCACACATGATATCACAACTTGTTGGAGGAATTAAGCACGTCCTGCGTGACTTCGCTGAGAGAGGATCCTTGGAAGCTTGCACCTGGCTTCTCCTGGATTGAGCCCGGAGTGCTTTTCTCTTTGCTAATCTTGCTTTGTATCCTTTCACTGTAACAAATTGTAGCCCAAAGTACAGTTGTATGCTGAGTCCTTCCAGCAAATAATCAAAACTGGTGGTGGTCTTGGGGACGCATCGACATACTCAGCCATAGATTACTATCATCAATTATTTTATATTAAGTTTAAGTATAGTAAAAAAGTACATTTTAATAAATCTGAAAGTCAAATTCAAGAAAAGTGATTTTTAGGTATAATACCTTGATGAAAATAGAAAACACTGTGTTGTTTCTTTTCATAAGTAAATGATGAAATAAAAAAGTTGAGATTCAGTAGCATGTTCATTAAATTATATCACTATTTCCTGATAAAATGCTTTTATGTCACATGAAAATATTTAGCTGTTACACCTTTCTAAATGATATTCAAGGCAAGAAAAATAAGTGGTCAGAAATACTTGGGCACATCCTTCAAATAGCAATAAAAGATACAGCAAAACTAAAATGCCAGAATCACTCAATTATAGAAATGCATCACTAATTTTATATATTTTCTACGTATCTTACAAATAAGTGGTTAGTCCTTCCCAAAACTTAATAAATCCAATGTTCTGTCCAAACTTAATAAACTGAATGTCCTGTCTAATAAGTAAGTATTTGGAAAAGAGAATTTAGAGAAAAAGTACTTAATAATTCATGTGAATTTCTGTTTTTGGATAATCAGATGAATTCCTCCACTGAAAAAAAAAAACAAAAATGGTAAATAAGATACTAAAACAAAACTACCTTAAAGACCATGAGTTAAAAAGATAGTGAGGGCAAGCCATATTCTCGAAGCAGCCCAAATCCAGAGTTTAGCGGAAAGTCAGCATGCCAAAGCTACGTTTGCCCTGAGGGTATTGGTCCATAGCTGCATTTGAGCTTTGGTTTGATGGCTTCATGGGAGAAGATCCAGGGCTTGCCCGATATGGATCATCTCACAGGATAACTTCCTCACATTAAGCTGATGCCCAAAGGTAACATGAAAGTAGTCTTGAGAGAAGAAGTAAAAGAAAAATAAAAAGAAAAGAAAACAAAGTTAAGCCATCTCTGAAAGGTTATGGCTGCTGTCTGCCCTCATGTAGGCTGGTACCTTGGATCTAAGCATATCTTGAGTGGGTACAGAAATTTCAACCTGTGAACTTGTTTTAACATGGTCCTGTACTGACAGTACACACACATACACAAATATCTTAAGCAAAATATTAGCAAATTGGATCCATGTATAAAAAAGAGAATAGCATGACCAAATTGTGTTTATACTAAAATATGTCATTCAGCATATTAATAGATTAAAGAAAAAAATCATTACCTTGATACAGAAAAAGTATGTAATAAAATTTAATGCTCATTCTTGATAGACTAGGAAGAAACTTCGTTAATCTGACACAGGATCTAATTATAAAACATCTATAAATACAATCAAAATAAGTGATAAAATGTTGAAGTCCTTCTTTCTCCCTGAGTCTGGGAACAAGACAGTATCCCCACTAGAAGTTCTAGCCAGTGTAGTAAGTCTAGAAAAAGAAATTAAAGACAGGATTGAAAAGGAAGAAAGAAAATGTTACTCTTTTACACTGACATCATAATTTTCCTAGAAATACCTTTAAAAATTTACAGGTAAATTTAATAAGGTTGCTAGACATAAGATCAATATATAAAAATCAATTACATTTCTATTTAATTTTTTCTACAAGTAATTTAAAAAACAATTTTCAAAAGCTACCATTTTAACAGCTACAAAACTATAAAGTATTTTATTATTAACTTGAAAATTGCTAAGAGACTAAATCTTAATTGTTCTCACCATAAAAAAAAGAAACAATCATTATGTGACCTGATAGAGTTGTTAGCTAACACTACAGGGGTGGATCATATTGCAAAAATATCAATGTATCATATCAACATATTATACACCTTAAACTTACACAAAATTATATGTCAATTATATCTTAATAAAAAACTATAAAATATGTAGGAATAAATCGAACACAAAAAGAGAAAAACCTATTTGCAATATAGAGTAGTGATTAAAAGCACAAACTATATCCAGGTACCTTGTTTTAGAATCCTATTTCTGCAATTTACTAGCTGTGGGATCTTGGGCAATTCAATTAACCTCTATGTGCCTCAGTTTCCTGTATGAAATATCAAGTATTACTAGGACTACTTCATAAGGTTGTTGGGAAGACTGAATACAAAGTAACAGAAGGAGGCCTGGAACACAGGAAACCCTTAGAATGCTTTATTAAGTGAAAACCAATATGATTATAGTGATGACAGTGATAGTATTATGGTGTAGAAAACTATAAAATTTTTCTGAAAGGCTTTAATGAATACTTAATTAAATGGAAAATATACCATGTTCATGGATAGAAAGACAGTAGCGTTAACATGTCAATTCTCCAGAAAATTGATCTGTAGATTTATTACAATGTTAATTAAAATCTGAACAGGGCTCTTGACTCTCAACAAGACAGTTCTAGAATGTATATGGAAAAGCAAAAAGCTGGGTATAATCAATACAACGTTTAAGAACAAAAGTAAAGTAGGCGACTCACCCTACAGATAGTAACATTTTATGAGGACAGTGTGGTTAAGTGACCAAAGGAACAGAATATAAAATTTATAAGTAAGGGCAGCATGGCAGGGTTATAGAGGAAAGTGGGTACGATCAGTAAAAAGAGCTGAAAACATTGGTTATCCACATGGAAAAACAGTGAAATTAGGTCCCCACATACTATGCCATACTCAAAAATCAACTCTAGAAGAATTAAGGACTTAATCTTCAAGAGCAAAACTTTAAAAAAATTATGAAGAAAATATGGATATTTCTTTAACCTTGAGATAAGGAGGGGTTTCTTAAATAAGACACAATCACTCTACCACAAAAAAATGCATAAATTCAATCAAACTAAATTTTATTTCTATTTCAAAAGATACTTGAAAGTGAAAAGACAAGCCACAGACATTTGTTCACCAATGAAATATCTGCATCAAGAACATATACAGATACACTTTACTAAATATAAAATAGATGAACAACAAAGACCTACTGTATAGCTCAGGGAACTATATTCAGTTTCTTGTAATTAGCTGTAATTGAAAAGAATCTGAAAAAATATAGATACCTACGTATAACTGAATCATTTTGCTGTACACCTGAAACTAACATTGTAAATCAACTACACTTCACTAAAAAACAAGAATTAAAAAAAATATATAAATAATATGTTCAAATCAACAGAAAGTGCAGAAGAAAAAAGAATGGGTAAGAACCATGGACAGATCTACAATATACAGATAGACAAGATACAGATACACAATAAACATGAAGTGACATGATAGATGAATTGTTGTAAATCAGGGAATACAAATCAAGTTCACAACGAGATATTATACCCACCCCAATGGAAAAGATGAAGAAGTCTGACAATATTAAGTGTGGGAGAAGATGCAGGTTAACAGATTCTCTCACACACTGATAATGCGAGAAACACAAATGATTTGGAAATATCATTTGGTGTTATAATATTTTGGCATTAAGTCAACTTTTGCATACCTTATCATCTAGGTACATACCTAAGAGAAACACTTCCACATAGCCACCAGGAGTTATGATACAAGACTGTACGTATTATTAGTAACAGCAAGAACAAACAAACAGAACTGGTGGGGAAGAACTAAATGTTCATCAACAGGAGAATAGATACATTATGGTAAATTCATGCAAAAGAATGTTATACACATTTCAAATGAATGTATTAGAACTACACACAAAACAGGGATAAATATTAGAAATATATTATTGAGAGAAAAAACAAGTCACAAAAGACTATATACATTTAACATCTTTTTAATATAGTTTTAAAATAAGGAAATTAAACATTAGGGAAATATACAGGGTGTGTGTTTATACATGTATATTTATGTATGTATGCATGTATTTTTAAAGCCGGGTAATAATAAACACTCAATTCTGGATGTCACAAGACCCTTTTAGTATGCTCAAGTGATACTACTTAGATTCTCTGCATAATTTTAGACTTTGAACATGTCAATGCCTATAAAAGAGAAAGCCCTATACTTTCTCTATTTTCAAGTTTCCTCTAAAACCTCTAGGAAAATATATATCCCAGATATTTATCAAAATATATCCTATTAAAAAAAATGACACTCCACAAACAGGTGAAGATTTTTTGTGACTCATAAATGAGAAAAGATTAGTACTGTGAATATATAAAGAGCCCCTGTAGATTAATATAAAAAAGACAACTAAATATTTATATGTGGGCCAATAATATAAATAGGCAACTGACAGAACAGGAAACCCAAATGGCTAGCAGACATGAGGCTGAACTTTACTAGTAATCAGGGAAATTAAAATCACAGTAAGATGCCATTTCACACCCATCAGCTTGGCAAAACCTAAGAGTTTGATGACAAGTGTTGAGGAGGATGAGGATAGAAAGGAATTCTGATGCACTGACAAGACAGAATGTGAAAGACCACTTAGGGAGCAAGTCAGGTTGCAGACATGCATCGCTAAGACCCTGCCGATCCACTCCTCTGTATGTGTGCTCTACAGAATCTCTCCCACATGTGGACGAGGAGACACTTGTGAGACTATCCACCGTAGCACATCTGTGACGATGACAAATGAGTCTGTCAACAGGAGAATGGATATATAAACTATGGGATGCTTATATAAAAGAAAAAATTGTTCTGGGGAAACCTTTCTTGCTGTTTTTATTTCCATGGAGAGGAACCTCTTTTGGAGTAACATTCCCAGCCTCTCTCCACCTCCTCACTCCGTCTTCCTGAAAAGAAGTGACATTCAATTGGTGCCCCCTCCTCTTTTTCTCTAAAAGAGCCACCTGATTGCAAGGGGTGGGCATAAACAGTGCTCTGCTCCATAGTGCCGTGGGGCAGACCTCATGTGGGGAGTCCCAGGCTAACTACACGGCCTGTGATTAGGAGGATAAACCTATTTACTTCTGGCTGCTTCTAGCCAGCCCATTCCCCCAAGAGAGCTACCTCACAAATAAAGCTGATATCTCTAACACTTGCCTCTATCTCTTAATTTATTCTAGGTGGCAAAAGAGGGTGCTAGTTATTGTGCCCTCTCCAACCCTAACAGAATACTATACAGCAGAGAAAATAAATGAAAGATACACGTGCTAGTGTGGCAGAGTCTTTAAAATATAATGAGAAAAAGCAATTTGCATTTATGTAGTAAGCTTGAAAGACAAACAAAACAATACTATGTATTATTTAAAATACATAAATCTGTATCATAAAATATAAAGACACACATAAATGATTTAAAAAATTCAGGATAGTGATGATCTCTCAGGGAGAGGAAGGGAAATGAAACCAGGCAGGGTTACCCAGGGGGCTTCTCAGCCATGTTTGGAATGGAATGTTTTATTTCTTAATCTGGGAGGGACATAGATGGATTTTTTTTCTGCCTCAAATATTTCATATATACACACACAAACTTACGTGCCACAGGCACATCTACAAGAGGGTAAGGAGCAGAGCTGCAAAAGCTCTGAGAGCTGCCTAAAGTATCTTGCCCTGTTAGCCAGGCCTTGCCAGCTCTTTTCCAGACCCCCTGGAACCAAGCCAGTGGGAAGAGGGATTGCCCGCACCTAGAGATGGATACTAAATGTAGTGCTGGCTTCTACAGCTTTACTCTAAACAGGAGGAAAATATATTAAACCACAGAATCAGGGAGAGTTAGAAAGGATAAAGCAAGACAAGCATCCAAGGAGTGGAATTTCTAGCCATTCAAATCATTTGAAGGCTTCTAGAATTTACTTTTGTCAAAATGAAACCTAAACTGTTGACTTAAAAGAAAATAATAACAAAATCTTTTTATTAATGATCTCTGATGGAAGATTCAACAACTGTTCTTAGTAATGCATCTTGATGTCTTATAAATCACTAGAAAGTTTAATTCAGTGGAAATTTTAAGTCAGTATATTATGACTACGTATGGTCTGAAGATGCAGAGAAAGGAGATAATCTGTATTATTTCCTGACTCCCTAGGCTAAATCAGACACTGAATCATCACCATAATAATAGAACAGAGTTTACAAATCTATGTTGCTTCATTGAAAAGAATAGATTTTTTTAAACTTTAATATATTTTATTAAATTGTTAATTTTGAACAACTTCTTTCCTCCAGAAGAGGAGGTATTCAAATAATAAACTCTTTTTGGCCTGATGCACACGCAACCCTCAAAACCATTTTTTCTTGTCTTGTGTCTCCAAAGGAGAGGAACAAATGAAGACTATGTTAATACCACAAATCACTGACATTTAGACTAGATGTCCGGTCTTTACACACGGTTTACAATTTGTAACCTAGGGATAAATTAGATGTTAGAAAAGGTAGCTGACCACTGTTTGAAACAATAGACACAATCCAGTAAAATTGCTTTCCAGCGAAAGTCTATCACATTTTCTGCTGCATCCGTCTATAACTGCTCAATAGACTCATCAGTTTCTTGTGCCCAAATGGGCTCAGAAAATATCTGCTGAACTGAATTTAAATGATAATTAAAAAGAAACATGAGAAGATGGTGAGGATTCAGGAGAGGATTCTACAACCCCCAAGCAAGACTGCAGACTGGGAATGCTTAGGAAGCCTACCTGTCTTGAGGACTCTAATGGCTTTCTTTAACCCTTTATCTCCCTGTTGACAAGGTATAGAAACTGAATGAAAAGCACTGCCAGCCATATCGGTAAACAAAGGATGCTGTGGCCATCAGGTCATCAGCCACTGCCACCACCCCCTGACAGTGAGAGGAGGTGGACAAGCAGGCAGCCAGCCTCTGCAGCCACCCTCAACAGTGCACCGTGAGGGAACTCAGGATGATAAAGCATAGGACATTGGCCCTAGAAAGCTAAGTGCAGATCAAAGGAATGATTTCAGTGAGCCCAGATCTTTGTACCTTCCCATACATAGAAAAGCTCTGAATTCCTTAACTTGAGGTGTCTGGTTTTCTTTAATTAACAGTAATCTTTTGATGTTCGGACTACCTGGTCTTGGTTACAAAAAAACCTCCTATATATCCTGGCCTCGCCTTGCCTGGATGGAACAGTTTCTTAGAGCAATCTGAGAGGCTGTGTCCTGCGCTCGAATCCTTAGGAAGTCCACCGAATAAAACATAACTCAACTTTTAGGTTGTGCATTTTATTTCAGTCGACAAACCATAAATGATAATTAATAATGATTAACAATAATAATTGTATAATATTTATACAATATACTGAGACAATGTGATACAGTATATAGAATAAAATAATACAATATAATATGGGGCAGCATCCATGAATAAGACATCTTCTTGCCTTATCTACCTTTCAAATTTCACCTCAGATCTCCCTGCCTCTCACTCATTGCAATCCAGCCATTCTGGCCTTCTTCTAGTTTCTCACACATGCCAAGTTTATCCCCACCTGAGAGCCTTTTTAACTGCTTTTCCTCTTTCTGGGTGGCTCTTCTCCCAGATGGCAATCAGCTTTTCACCAGTTAGGTCTTATTCCAATGTCACCCTTCCTGGCCTCCCTTATCTAAAACTACCCCCGCGTCAGTCATTCTTTCCTTTGTTCTGTTTTTCTTTCCCTGCAGTACCTTATCCCCACCTGAAACTAACTTGTTTGTTTATGCCCTGATTGTCTGCCTTCTTACAACTAACTGTGAACTCCTTGAGACCAGGGAGCTTGTTTGCTTTGCTTATGAACCCAGAAAGATACTAGGCACACAGTAGGTGCTCAGTAACCATTTAATGAATGGATTAATGAATACATGCCTGCTCAATTTAAAATTCCTCAATTTCAAGGCTTCGAAGAGTGTAACAAATGCATTCCCTATTCTATCAAATTCAAAATCTTGCATATTGGGTTTACTTAAAATGGGGGAGGGGAGAAGAAAACAGTACTTAGGATGAATATTAGAGAGCGAGCCGATCCCACTGCAAACGCCACTGACGTGAATGCTATTATTTAATTTACATATTTTAATCACACTTATCTGGATCCATTAAAACCTAAAAATAAATCCTTCCACTATTTTTACACTAGGCACTAATTTAATTTTATTCTGTCACTAGAGCTATTACATTATTTTCTATCCAAATTACCTTGTACTTTTCTAGCAATGATAGGCGCTATCTCAATATGGTACAGGTGTTCTTGTAGCCTGAGAGACAGAAAGAGGCGAAACACAGCATGAACATACACGACTGAATAAAATGCTTTATAAAGTGTGATTCCTTCTCTCAGCCAGAAAGACGAGACACAACACATTAGGTCAATCACTGGGAGTAAAAGCCCACGAACGACGCCCCTGTGTTATGCATGAATCCGGCTGTCTTACACGTCTACTGGAATTTGAATAACTGTGTTTTACCGAACACACATTTAAAGGAGAAGGCTATCCCTTAAAAAAAATAAATTCAGGAGTCATTCAAACACAATTTTACTGGCACCGTTTCAGAATCTAACTATCGTGAGGTATTCCAAGTTAAATTTAAAACTCCTCATTTTTCAAGCTGACCTGTTACAACTAATAAGGTTTTAAAATGATGAACAGCCGCAGAACCATAAAAAATATTCCACTTTTATAAAACCAAAGATCATTCTGTCTGAAATGAAGGTTCATTTTTAAAACATCATGTACTTGGGGGGAAAAAAAAGTCATATACTCCTGGCAGCAATGGCCATTTCCATGAAAGAAAATGTTACCGGGATACAGCAGTGGCACAGAAGTGAAATACACACTGTCAAAGAAAAGCTGTTCTGCTATTTGGCAAATACAGAGCTTGTTTCCATATAATGGGTAGGGGAGAAGGGGAGGGGAAACGCCAGGATTATGTCCAGGAAATTAGAAAAGACAAGACAGAACTATGGTATTAGGGCATGGAATAATCACAATTTATTATCTGCTTTTAAGACCATTTCTACAGAAGTGTAGAACTTCAAAATGCAGTAAGACTATGGTTAAAGAAGCATCTCAAACCACATCTCCTATTTGCACGCAGTAGGACAAAAACTCAGGGGCTAGTGAGGCAAAAGGCATGGCTTCTGATGGGATGCTTTATAGGGTGGAGGGGTCTCCACCTCAAGATCACCCTCGAGTCTGATGATTTGCTGCTTTTTGCTATGTTCTTTGGTCAAAGTAAGTTACAAGGTCAGCTCAAATTCAGAGAAAGAGAGAGAGAGAGAAATACATGCCACCTCTTGACGACAGGAGAACCACGCTGCTTTGCAGAAGCCTGCAGCAATGAGGCGAGAGGGAGGGGTTGTGGCCATCTCTGCAAACCCATGACACAATTGGTGAACGCGTGTGGTCCTTCTCCAGTGAAGTGGGTCTCTGAATAATAAGGTCGTAGTGGATTATTGGGAGATCTCTCAACTCACTGAGTTCAGTGTGAGAGATTTGTTATAGAGACCTTAAAAATTCCTATCCCCGTGCACGTACTCGGGACAGAGACCTGCACTTTGGGGTATACAGCAAAGTTCCAGAAGTTCACGAGGGGTCTAGTCTCTGCCCCTCAGCACCACTGAGAGACAGATCACACACAGGAGGAGCAATACAAGGCAGGTGGCATGAGCTTAGAGCAAAATGAGATGGTATAGAAAGTACCATCCCAAGTGCTCATCCCAAGAGGGGATGCTCACTGAGGAGTGGACCGGTCAGAATGTGTGACAGAGGAGGGCACCCGACCTGACCCTGAGGGAGGAGCAGGACTCACAGAGCAGGAGGCCAGGGAGGGGACATCCCAGAAAGGAGCCACTGGGCACAAAGGGGGCCACGTGGAAAAACAGCATGGTGTGTTTAGGTAACTAGTTTATCAAAAGGGAAGTGAGCACAAAAGAGGAGAGGAGCCAGAGGGTAGCCAGCCTTGACTACCGGGTTTGACCTTACAAATGCTGGAGAAGATGTGGAGAAAAGGGAAACACTGGTTGTGGGAATGTAATTTGGCACAGCCACTATAGAAAACATATGCAGTTTCCTCAAAAAACTAAAAGTAGAATTACCATATGAACTGCAATTCCACTCTTGGGTATATATGCAGAAAAAATAAAAACACTAATTTGAAAAGATACATGCACCCCAGTGGTTCACAGCTATTCACAATAGCCAAGACATGGAGGCAACCTAGGTGTCCATCAACAGATGAATGGATAAAGAAGATATGTCATATATATACACAATGAAATATTACTCAGTCACAAAAAAGAATGAAATTCTGCCATTGCAGAAACATGGATGGATCTAGAGAATATTACGCTTAGTAAAATAAGTCAGGCAAAGAAAGACAAATACTGTACAATTATTACTTACATGCGGAATCCAAAAATAATACAATTGAATATATATGCAAAACAGAAACAGGATCACAGATATAGAAAACAAACTTTGATTACCATAGGAAAGGCAGAAGCAGGCAAGGGTACATTAGGAGTACGGGATTAACAGATACAAACTCCTATGTATAAAATAGGTAAGCCACAAGGATATACTGTAAAGCACAGAGAGTTACAGCAATTATCTAGTAATGACTCATAATGGTGCATAATCTGTAAAAAAATTGAATTGCTATGTTTTATACCTGGAACTGATATAATACTGTAAATCAACTATACTTCAATTAAAAAAAAAGTTTGACCTTTAGCCTCTACACTTAGATGTGAGGCCTGGACCCCTGGACTAGGGTGATGGGAAGAGGGCTGACAGCAGAAAGACACTGAGCAAGCAAAGGGACTTGGTGATTGAATGGATTTAGAGCAAGGACAGAAAAGGAAAAATTAATGACTGCAAAAATGAATCTGAGAAAATCTTGGTATCACTGACAGAAATAGAAAAAAGAGCTGACTTGAGGACAAGGCTAATGACTTTCACTTTAAATATGATGAACTGAAGGTGACAACAAGCAACTTGAAACATTTTCAGCTACGTATTAACTATGAGACTTTGGGAATATTATTTAACTTCTCTAAGCTAGGTTTTCTCATCTACAAAATAGGAATAAGAATAGTATACAACTCATCAGGTTACTGTGAGGACTGAATGGAATGATGGCAATGCCCAGCACTCACTAAAGCACTTGAAAAATGACAGATATTTCGGCCATCATCATTATTCAGTTTATATTTGACAAACTGCCCAACAACTCTTTTTTTGTCACAAGAATATGTGATACACCTTTTATCAGGGTTTTCTTTTCCCCAATACAACTGAGATAAGTTAAAATACTCTATTCTAATTGCAGACCGCATGAATTTGCCACAGCATTTACAACCTGGAGAAGGCTCTAATTCTATGACAAATTCATCACTGCAAACCATTAAACCTAGGATGTCAGCTGATCCAGCTGGGTTAGATGTGAACATTTGATGGTAATGGTTTTCCCTAAGAAGCAGTAGGTTTACATGGGGCCTTATTACATTGAAAAAATTGAAAGAAAAATCTTGTACATGATTTAATAATAATTTGCAACAGACTAAGGATCTCATTGAAATGAAAGTTTTCTGCTTTGCTTTGTTTGTTTGGGATAGAAGAAATAAGATTAAAGAGTTTAAAATTCTATAGTAATAATGTAGTCATGAAGGGAACATTAGCAGTGGGGAAATGGAGAACAGGTAAATTCCAAGTAAATCTGGGAATTTAACATTGTAATTATTAGCAATACTGGGCTGTGAAACACAAATATCTATCATGTGCATAGTAGGTGCTTAATAAACACGTTAAATAATGCTGAATGAAATTGATGATGGTGATTGATCAAACTGATGATGAAAATGATGACCAAATTATTTGCTTTTCCATTTCTTCATTTCTGGCCATTCACTCACTGTGCTATTAATCATAATTTTCTTTAAAGAGTAAGTAAACAAAAGGTATGGAAACAGAGAATCAAGGTATTTAAAGCTAGAAGTCCTTTAGGAGAGGAAACTGAGGACCAGGGAGGTTAACAGGCTTATATAACATGAGACTTGAGCCTGAACAACTAACCAATAAGCCTTGTGCACATCCCACCACCCCACGATGGAGAAGAAAGAGTTATGGAGAAACTCAAGCCAGTCAATTTTGTGATTTGTTTGAAGGTCTAACAAAAGGTTGACATGAGTAGATGGATTCTGAGAAATGTGGACTTCAATTATTTAAGCCATAAATGTTTCCCATTATGATGTTTAAACAGTTCAAACTACTCTAAAATACAGATATATATATATATATATATATATATATATATATATTTTGGCCATTAACACAGTCACATTTTATGGTATTGCAGTATGAGGTTTTTGATATTTTTTATCAAAAGATTTTATGACCAAATTGTCAGAAATCAGGGAATTTTATAAAAAGGGTGTACAATTCAGCTAGTGTTTCCATATATCCATAGCCTTAGGTCCATGAAAAGGGTTATAGCCATGGATTATATAGCTCTATTTTTAACTGTGAAAATTTATATGCTGTCCAGATCTTTATTCTATTGAAATTGAACTGGAAAGGCCCTTAAATAAAATGATTCCTTCAAAATCTATAAATTGTAGTTGATCTGATTAATAAAGAAGCTCAAAATCCCTTTCAAGGGGGCACGTGGGTAGAGATGTAAAAGGGAAGGAAAGGCAAAGATTCCTCCTTGCGTGACAGGTGTGCTTGCTTGTGTTTCCAGTCTGGAGTCAGACAGTCTGGGTCACAGCTAACTTCTATTAGTTAATGTGATCTTCAAACAAGTTAGCTGCTCTGTGCCTCAGTTTCCTCATCTGTAAAATGGAAGGGGGGGTGTTGATAATAGTAGCCACCTCCTAGGAGTGTTGTGAAGATCAGTTAAGTCAAGCAAAGCATTTAGAATGGGGCTTGGCCCAGAGCAAGCACTCGGTGCGTCTTGGCTATTTGCTCACACCCTCAGATCTGCTTACCCACCTTTCCTGCTCCATCTCCCACTCTCTTCCATCCACTCTTCGTCCATCTCTCTCCTGGATGCCTTTCCTTCCAGGGATTCTTCAAATCCTAACTCAGCTGCTAAGTTCCTGGATTACTCTGGAATTAAATCCTCTGGCTTCTTTCTTCTTCTACAGTAGGTACCATTTTCTACTTTACCTTATAGTCACGCTGTTAAGGACTGCCCCTGTCTGACTCACTCCTGTGGCCCTGAAACTACGCTTCTCCGTGCCTTGCACGTGGCACTCAGTAAGTATCTGTGGAATAAGCCAATATGCAGGGAGACTTGTCTTCTGCCTTATCAGCTGGTAGCTATTCTTATCACTATCAAGGAGGCCCACACTGCAAAGTGAAGGCATGACATCATGACTGTCTTCTGGAATAAAGTGTAATTTTTGAAATGCAAAGCTCATTTAATTTCATGAAAACAAGAATTTCTGGAACAAAGTCAACCCAGAATAAAAGCTCAGATTTGAAATGAAGCCAGGTTGGTCACTACCTGCACTGGGCAGGGTGTAGAATGACTGTCATCTCTCGATTGCCCAAGGTGAAAAGGAGTGGCCCTTTCAAGATTCATACCAATTATCCCTGAAGTCAAAATTCTTTTCTGTTCTCCTGCTTCCTTCTCTAGGATCATCTAGACACCTTTATACAAACATGAATAAACAGTGAGTGCCTACTATGGGACAAGCACAGTGTTTTATATGCAACCACTCATTTAATCCTTCAAACAAATCTATGATGTCAGTTCTCTTAATATCTATTATTTACTGATAAGGAAACTGAGGCACAGAGGAGTTAAATAACTTTCCTAAAGTTTATCAGCTAGTTCAACTCATCTTATTTTAATCCATCTCACTCATTTATTGTCCTATATGAGAGTGGAAAGGGGATTCGGGTGGAATATCTGGAATAGTCAACTGCTGGTGGGGAAAAGGGCCAGAAGAATTCTACAGGGTCAGGTCAGGTTAAGTCTGGTCAGGCTGGGCTGGACTGGATGTGCCAATTGTGTGGACTGCAATGAACTCGAGGAGTCAAAGGAACTCAGGCTAGATCCCCAAATCCTGGGGGATCCAGGTTGGTAGGACTCTCTGAGCAGTGGCAGAAAGGGGGATCCAGCGGATATTCCAGATGACACATTCATTTTAGAGTAAGAGCTTGGGAGAAGGTGGAGTCCTGGCCTTCAAGACAGGAAGCCGGAAGAGAGGACTTAGAATTTGGGACAAGCCTTCGTGCTCATCAAGAAAATGCAAGAAGCTGGACGTGTTGAGCTGGACACACACTGCGGGGTTAAGGAAATTAGTCTGGGATGGGGGATGCTGGGATCAACCCAGACAGAGGTTACTCTTGTCACATTTTAATCTACCCTTCATACTGCAATAGGAGACACCAGGTAAACCACGAATCTGATCATGTTGCTCCCCTACTTAAAACATTTCAGTGGCTTCCCATTGTCCTCAGGATCAAGTTCAAACTTCTCAGCAACTCACAAGGCCATTAGTGATCTGGCTGCGCTCACCTCTCCAGTCTCATCACTCTGCATTTATCCTCCCGGCCCCACCCTTCCAGGCAAACAAAAAGAAGTATATTCAACAGCAGACTACCTGTACCTAACAACTTTTGGTTATTTAAAGGGCCAGGCTTTACCCCTGAGCTCTGCAGATGGGCTCTGCCTAGAACATGTTTTCTCTCTCTTTGCCTGGCTATTTCCATCCTTCAGGTCTCCCATCAGTCATTACTTCCTCTGAAGTCAGCCTCAGTGCCCCTTCCCCAACCTGCATTCAGCATCCTTCCTGTATATTCCCACAGTGCTTTGCAGTCGTCTTTCAGGATTAACCATCTCGGATTCTAACTCCGTCTCCCCAACTAGACTGTAAGCTCCTAGAAGGCAGTGCAGTGTCTGTCTTGTTTACCTTTATATATTCCCAACATCTGCAGCATAGTAGATGCTAAAGAAATATTTGTTTCCAAAACAAAGATATAAGCCTGAGGACAGAAGAGTGCAGGGCAGAGGCACCTGACCTAGTTTTCGGGGTGCAAAGAGAAGGTAAGAGTGAGCGTTGCTCATTAAGTTTGAGTTGAGGACCACACATCCAAGCAGGGGCCCAGGGAGGATTTGGAAACATTACCAAACATGTACAGAGGGTCTAAATTTTAGTCACTGATTTGAAAGCTATACATAGTGTGTCCAATGTAGTCACAGAAATATAGGGTCTCTTGAGTGCCCATGTCCCTTCGAGGGCTGAGATCTCATGGAAGACAGGAGGGTCTGACTCAAGAGTTTTTATCACATGGGGAGAAGCAGGAAGAATGACAGGGAAGGGGGAAAGCAACATGAAGAAAAGTTAAACTACTATCTCTTTGGAACTGACATGAACCTACTAACAAGCAGACAGGGAAAAACAAAGAGGTAAATAAAGACACGCTGTGGTGTAATATTTGCATGTGGCAAAGGGGAAGCCATAAAGGCCATTTTGTTTTAATCATTAACAAAAGTGCACCTAGCTCACATGCTAGGATCAGGCTTGAGGGGGAAAAAGACAAATTAATCTAAGGCAATTCATTTTGTGATGACTTAAAGCAAACAACTTTAAGCAACCCTATGAAGCCAGCTAGTAAAATAAATAGAAATGAAGTCCAAGGAATTTAAACATGAAAATTTGGGGGGGGGGGAAAGAACTGCACAAAGCAAAACAGACAAAATACAAGGCTAACCAAACAAAAGCTAAATCAAATAAATAGGCACTGCCGTGTGCCCTGGAGCACTGCCAAGAAGAGTGAATTTCAACAAAGAATGCTTTCGCTACCAATTCGGAAAACTTCAATTCCAGAAAGGCAGAAGGGAGGCTGCAGCCGCTGCTGAGTGACACGGGGAGCGTTGGGTGGAGAGGCAGCAGATCAGACGTTATTTCAAGCTTCGTAGACAAACACTAGGACCTTCCCCTCGCAAGACGTAAGACACGAACTGGCAGCCCACTCCCTCCCCAAGCACCGCATACACAGCCAGCTGTAAGAAACAAGTCCATGTCATAGATGAGAAATTTGCAACACCTGGGTAGCAGCCTTCTCTTCTCAATTTGCAGATAAAAAGACTATTGTAAACACCTCTTATCTTACCCAAAGTGTTGAGATGAACCCAGTCCCTGGAGCCCAAGTCAAACAAAGCATTGGTAATTATCTGTGACCTTGGATGCTGGGGACGGAGCTCATGCTAGGGCTTGGTGCTGCAATCACTCCTTGGATTAGAGCTCAGCTCTCCACTCTGTTTTGACCTGGAATAGTCATAGTTGTTGTAAGAGCAGCACTGTAATCCTCGCAGTAATAACCATCACCACCACCACCACAATTTCCCCCTTCCCCTGCCCTGAGCAATTATTCTGTACCAGGCACAGAACTAGGCCCTTTGTGTGACTTATCCCTGTTAAGCCCCCAACAACCCACTGGCATCTTAATTTTAGAGCTGTTCACTCCACAGATAAGGCAACCAAGGTAAGCCAAGATACTTTTCAAAGGTCTCACAGCCAAGGAGCAAGAGGGCAGAGATTTAGATCCAAAGTTAGTCCAGAAAAGCTCTCTTAATCAACAGACTTGGCCAGAAAACCCAGTAGGTGAATAATCAACAAGCACTTATTAATCGTGGGCATGGTATGCACTATGAACTCTGCCAGGATAAACCGGGGTAGAGTGGTTTCTTTTTTTTTTTTTCTCTCTTAAATGATGAAGACTAACTAGAATTCCTTTCAATTATACTGTAAAAAAATTGTTTTTGAACTTTAAGTCTTTAAAGAAAAAAGGCTCCCTACTCTTTAATACCTACCATATCTATCCAGCAAGTACTCAGAGTACTCAAACCCCCAAGGAAACTAACAAAACAAACCAAAAGGAGAGCTGATAACATATGGCTTTTTTTGGTTGGCATTACCCAAAACACACATTTAGCTCCAAACACTGGGAAACCTGCGAATCTGAAGTTCCTTGAGATTTCCTTAGTGTAGCAATGCTTTTTCCTCAAATGTCTATATTGCTTTCTTTATTGAGATTTCTGTACATTAATATGTGCTTTAAAAAAAATGACCTATTTTTCCAATGGGACTGAGGGGGGAAAAATCACAAATACGTATTTAAAGCCACAAGACTAAATTCTCCCCAGTTTTGTCATACATTTTCAGGACTTTCTACGTGAGATGAAAGATCAAAACTTGTGTGCATGATTAATTGTAATGATGAAAGAATACTAGGCAGTTGCTTAAGAAACGGGAACAACAAAGGAATAAACTACTGCAGGCATCACCAGGACTGGAATGACACTGCTCTGTGTACTTGATTTCCATGGCAACTAGCAATGGGAAGATGAATGTTTCATAGTCACTCCGCTCTGCGGTACACGTCTATAAATCAAACTTGCATAAAGAGCACAAGCTTTCTGCTGTGGGCTGTACGCAGAGCCAGTTTATGTTCCTGTTACTGTATAATTATGGAAAAGAAGCACAAAACAATGAGGTCATTTTGAGTGGGGAACAAACTCAGAAATTACTAATACACCTGCGGCATATGCTGCCATTCATCTCGCAAGGAACAAGAAGCAGGCAAGGCAGAGGGTGCATGGAAACCCTGTTTGCTTCTGGAGGGTTTGGTTCCAGGCACTCATTTGCTCTGGCTGAGAACTGCACAGTACGTGCCTGGTGTGCGCGCCCTCCGCCAGCTCTGCTCTGAAAGGTACAGAGGAACACCTTAATTAACTGTCTCTTATCTGCTCCAAGTTTTCATCCTGATAATTGGGCAGAAATGATACTGCATGTTTAGCACGGAAGTTTACTGAAGGTAAACAAGCATATACTCATTTTTATTTACACCTCCAGACGGTTCATCTTGTAGAAGTTAGGATGGAAAAAATAATGCTTTGGCATTGAATTAGAAGTCAGGAGATCTGAGTCTTGATCCAGGTCCATATAACCTTGGAAAAGCCATTAAGTTCATTTAGCCTCCATTTTCTCAGCTACATTATGAGAGATGGTACATGTGATTTCTGAAGTCTCTGCCACCATCTGCTTCCATGACTCTGTAATCTCAAAAACCCAAAGGGCTGAATCAATCAGATCTAACCAAAGCTATTAGTTGTGCTATTCCTAAAAAATAGACCTTACACAGTCATACTTTTAAATTCTACACTGGCTAAAGCACCTTGTTAATAGTGTTTTATAATTTTACCATCGCATTGAAGCTTTCTTCTGACTCGTTTTAATCTTCCAAATACAGGATAAACTGTAGAAAATTTAGTGAAACCATCAGAGTCTTAAATGTAAAAAAAAAAATTATAGATAATCCTAGAACTAATTTTTATAATATTATAAAAACATTTAAATTTCAATAATCTTCCTGTCACCTAATAAGGGCTGCCCATCAATTTCTGCAAGTGGCAAGCATCCTGCTATTTGAAGTCTGCAGCTCACAGAGATGTGGTGAGGCTTTCCCGGAGTTTATCTCTGGAAGAGTAATGCTCACTAAGAGTTTGTGGAACAAATAAATGGATGGATGAGCAAACTGTTAGTTACATCTTTGCTACACCTTTAGGAAATCTTGTATTCTTTTCCCCAATCTTAAATGTTTAGGCAGATTCAGACGAACACATAAATATCTCCAGGATAGACAGGCAAATATCTGAAAACCAGATACAACTCTAGGAGTATCTCTTTTGTGAGTTGGAAAGTCTACAAAATCCTTGTGAAACTTTTTATTAGTAGAGCATGAGGCATTAGCAGACACAACAAGGACCTCCTGTCTTAAAACCCTGCCTAAGTCTGAGGGTATCGTGGGGGCTCAAAATAACTGAGTCACTGTCTTGAGCTCAACAGAGGGAAATGTAGGGAAAACACCTAACAAGCACTCAGTACGTCGTCTCATGTTTACACCTACTCTGCAGAGATGTTATTATTCCCATCTTACAAGTTGGGAAAACTGAGCTGTAAACAATTGATATCAGTGAGGAAGAAACAATTACCTAAGTAACAGGAGGATTATTAAAATTTAAATATTCTTTATAACCTTATAAAAATCAGTTCTGGGATTATCTGTAAAAAAAAATTTTTTTTTCTTACTTTTAAAAACTCTGATAGTTTCATTAAGTTTTCCACAGCATATTCTATGTTTGGAAGATTGAAACGAGTCAGAAGAAAGCTTCAATATGATGATAAAATCCTAAAACACTATTAATGAGGTACTTTAGCCAGTATAGAATTTAACAGTATAACTGTGTGAGGTGTGTGTGTGTGTGTGTATATGTGTGTGTGTGTGTGTGTATGTGTGTGTGTGTGTGTGTGTGTATATATATATATATATATATATACACACACACATACACTTTTCTTTTTTTTTAAGAATAGCACACGTAACACCTTGGGTTAGATCTGACTGGTAGGTCCAGACCTTTGTGTTCCTGACTCCAAGGTCTCTGGCCACTTCTGACTGCGTCTCAGGACATATTCAAGCAACAGAGTCTTGCTCTACGTGGGTGCTAAAAAATAAAGGCTTAAACAAACAAACCTAGCCCCTAAAAAGCACATTAATAGTACAAAATAGTGGTAGTAATAAAAATCATATTTCTTAAACCTGAATTAGGCACCTAAACAGAACCAGGCAAACTGTGCCAACACACCCCAGCCAGCAGGAGCCAGGTGTTCATAACCAGGCAATTTCCAATATGTGAATCCTACGGGAGCCAATGACATCTTTACCAAAGGTTACTAGAAACGTATTCTGCTGTCCATCAAAGGTATTCGGCTTGGTTCCTAAGCTTAGAAGCTGCAGAAATTTGGGCACATGTTTCTGGTACTAATTTTCCAAAAATTAATAAAAATAACATCAAGAAAGGCTCCAGGTTAACCGGCTCGCCTTCCAATTAGTTTCTTATTAGAGTTTTTAGCACCACCAACTGGCTAAAAAGAACAACTACAAATTTGTGTGGCTCTCCATCTGCTTTGTTCACTAAAAGAGGATCATACGTGTATTTCACATTTAATTTATAGTAAAGTAATTTATTTCAGTCACTAAATAAAATTTAAAATGTCTTTCCTTGTCAGTCAAATAAAAAATAATACACTTTGGCTTTTTCACTTACGGAGAAGGTATATTTTGGTTAGTAAGTCATCAGAGAAAACTAAATCTACCCACTAAAGCTAATTTGATTTAGTCTACCACAAGCTCACACTCAAAAAGCAAAGCCTAAGAACTACAATGAAAATTAGAAACAAAGAGAGAGAGCGTGCGCAAACTCAACGGTATTAAATAACTCTGCTAGTCTTCGGTGTCTACATAAGATGTTAATTGGAAAAAAAATGATTGAGGGGGTAATTTCACATTTTAAACATTTTGAGATTTTTCCATCAAGATTCCTGACTCAGAGATGCATGGTACCATTGGACATGTGAATATATACTGCCATTTATCTTTCTCTACTGTTCAATTAAACCACACCTAGCAATGGGAGCCCATGTACAAGACAGCACAACTGAACCCTAAGGGTTCAAATCTGGTTTCTGTACAATGAATCAATTTGTGAAAATAAGTATTCCTGAAGAACTAAGCCCAATTTTTTCCCCCAAAACAACCAATTTGTTGATACAGGTTGTCTATGAAAATTACATCCAGCCACTTGTTGTCATGACACATATGTAACCTGCAGAATGAGCGGCACCACACTATAACAAATCTGGTCACTAACAGAAACTTCTCTACTGGACAATGTACAAGAGAGAAAGGAAAACAAGGTTCCATCCAGCTAATTAAATCTGACTCTGCTAGCAGAGTCTTGGCAAAAGTTTTCTGGTTGAGTTTAAAACTACTGTAATAACTTTATGATGACAGCAGTTGAAATCTCTACACAAACGTGTAGTCAAGTTCATACTTTTCAAAGCCTCCGACTCCAAATCTGCAATTGACAGCCTAGTAAAGAAGGCAAGTTGCAACAGGCCCAGATAAAATTAAGGGCCAGCAGCTGCTCTACCCAACTTCACACACAGTTTCAACATGCAAACTTTGATCAACTTCATTCTATTCCTTTGCTCATTTATTTACATTCATTCATTCATTCGCTCATAAATTCATGAATATTCTGTCTCTGGCATACACAGTTAAATTTCTGCAAAAGGGGAAACTAGAGTAAGAATTTTCTACTATCCCTTTCTCTCCTTGGATGAGAGCCTTGATATGCCATCTCCAAGGCAGAGGAGATTCCCATTTGCCATCACGAATGGATTATCAGGAACTTTACCAATGAGAAGACCTGGGTTAAGAAAAACCTTTTATAACTTTGACTGTTGTTCCTAAATACATTCTTTAACATGATTCTTGAATGATACTTAAAACTAAGTGTGTTCAGACATTTTAACTGCATATTCTGTCTACTATCGTTATTAGGCAGCAGTATTCTTAAATCAAAAAATACACTTTTGAGGTATAACAAAAACATTTGTTACCAAGTACCATCAGTGTGACTATCATCAAATTAAAATTTTTGATTATTTGTCAATTTCCTATGACCTTTCTTCTTTAACCCAAAAATAAAATAATTGAGAGGTCCAGTTTAGCTTGGATTATCCATAAAGTAGCTCAGCTTTATCTGCCGAATGGGTATGAATAACAGCTGATGTGTAGGATCACTGCATGGATTCAGTAAGGTAACACTAGCAGGTGTTTAATGCATGGGAAACGCCATCACTGGTACTGGGATGGTCCAGTGCCATGAAAGCTGGGAAGGAGCAACCAGTAAGAACAGGGTCCCCAGGCAGAGTGCTGAATGCCGTGAGAAACGGACAAGAATAAAAATTTAGGGAAACGACAAGGTGGGGCTACCTGGGGAAGGACTTAGGTGGGGGGAGCAGCCTTCGAGGCTGAGGAGACTGAGGTATAGCTGCAGGCAGGGATGGAAGTTGTAAACAGGAGGGGCGATGACTGGTGGAGAAAGGTCGTAGAGGAAGAGGAGAGGATGAGACAAGAACAAAGGAGAGGAACTAAAAAAGAAAAGAAGAGACCCCTATTCCTCAGAAATAAAACTGAAGGGAAACAGAACTCTGGAGGCGAAGAGGAGGCAGTAAAGGAACCTCATGACCCTGCCCATGAAGCAGAAAGCAAGGTCGCCTGAAATGCACAGCAGTGGGAAAGGTTTGGTACAAACGTGACAGAGATCAAGTCGATCTCATCCTGTGCGACATGCACACTAATGAACTGGGTGGGGCGTTTACCAAGAAGAGTTCTGAGTTTCATCAGAAGAGGGTATGAGAGGGGATGGCAATAGAGTACAAGCCAACTATTTGCCATCCCTGAAACAGGGACCTGAAAACAGATGAGTTAAAGTTCCCTAGGACGGCAATAAAAGCATGACATGATTGAGTGACAGAGATACCAGATTTCAGCACAAAAAGGAAAGCATTCTGGAATTATGTAGGACCAGCCCCAGGGAACTGTGTCCAGAAGATGGATTTGAGTAGTCCAAACACTTTGGTCAAGTAGGCAGTTTCTGTCTGACCTGAAAACACGGGTCCATTCTGGGACAAGCAGCGGGAGGAATGAAGGCTGGCAGGAGGGATGGAAGCAAATGGATTCAGGAAGGTGGAAAGAGAGTTCCGAGATCTCTCAGACACCACACTTGCTCGGAGAGGGAGAGGGAACCTATTGATTGTGGGAGCTGTGTGTGTTTGGGGTAGGAGGCAGGTGTATCACAGAAAGAAGACAAACAGTAAGCCCGCCCCAGGTCTCCAACTGGCGAGGAGCAGCTCTGATCACCAGCGCCCACTCCAGAGTGCAGACGTGCAGCCCAGGACCATGCACAGGATAGAACCAAGGTGGGGGCCCTGGACGCAGGCTCAGCCCCAGGCCTGGGTTATAAGTGAAGATAAGGAGGGGAAAGCGTTACACATTCTTGGGGCTCAATCGCACCTAAGGAGAACAGGGGTGGGGGATGTGGAGGATATAGCAGGAGGAAAAGGAAGATGGATCCAACAGGAGGGCCTGCAGCCATGTTCAGCCGCCCATCACTGGCTCTACGATGGGACCATTCTTAGTCTCGTGTGGGGCGGGGCTAGAGGTGAGTGACGGGCAGGAGGGAGGGGCGGGAGATTAAAGTACCATTAGTGCCGGTCCTGCCTCTTATGGGGCCGGCTTAGGAACAAGGACAGGCGGGGCAAGGAAAAGCGTAGGAACCAACAGGCACCGCACGAAGCTTGTCGACATTTAATTTCTAGTTTGCCCTGGTCTTCCCCGACAAGACACTGCAACCGCGGAGGGAAGACGAGCGGACAACACGGACAAGCTGGAAATAACACACAGCGCTGAACTCGTAGCAGCTGACTAAAAGGGTCTGGCAGGTGAATCAGCGTATAATCCCGCCTTATAAAGAGACAACAAGCATGAATCAGTTTAGCACTCCCACCCCAGCTAAAATGAGAAAACCCTACTTGTCAATTTTAAACATTTTTTGCTTTTCCAGTTGATTTGGCGAACTCTTTCGCTATCGTGATATCATTCCAAAGGCAACATGCAGAACTCAAGGGTTCCGATCAGAGCAATCTGATGGGGAACATCTGCTCCCGGCTCATGTGATAAAATGCTGCATCAGCATCCTTTTGTACATTTTTGTAAGAAGTTCCTTTCATTTAAAGGCAGATGATCAAACGAAATCTCAAATGTAACAATCCAAACCACATCGGTTCATATGAACAGGGGAAAGCTATGTAATTGCGCAACTGGTTTATCGAGAACACTTCTGAGCAAAGCGAACGTGCCTTCCTTCCTCAGGTCTATAGTCGCCCTCGTGGGGACACAAAAGCATGCGTGGTTCCTACCCTCGGGACATTAACACTGTTACCAGGCGTGAGAAGGGAGAATTACAGTGATTAAGAGCACAAGCAGATCTTGGTCCCATTACTCACCAGCTGGTAGCATCAAGTAAGTCTCTTGACCTCTCCAGGCTTTTTCTGCCTCTGTAAAACGGGGACAGACAGAGCCTAACCCAGGAGGTTCCAGTGCAGATTCCTTCAGCATAGTGTCTGGATACAGTAAATACTCAGCAAATGTCAGTTGTCAGTGCTACGGTGGATACCGCCATTAGATGCATGAATGCGGCAAGTGCTACAGGAGTTCTAGGGAAGGACAAATTTTGGGGGCTGAAGGAATGGGAGAAGGCTACATAGAAGAGAGTTGGGCTAAGCTGTAAGGAATAGATACCATTTAGAAACATGGATGGGGAAGTCAGGGGGAGGAGAAGAGAGAGCAGGGGAGCTGACATGAGCAAAAATGCTGCAAGAGAAATGAGAGAATATCAGGATATAGCCCGTGGATCAGAATGATGGAGTAGTTTTTGATTTGGGAAATGCTGGGGGATAAGCTAAAAGGCAAGCCAGGTCTGTGTGTGGGAGGGGCCTTGTGAGTCAGGCTAAGGAATCTGGACTTCTATCTGGTAGGCGATGAAAAGTTATTCAGGTCAACAAGTAACATAAAAAGTAATGCTAATTTACCTTTGTTATCCAAAATTTAACAAGGAGGATGGACCAGTGATTTTCAAACTTTAATTTGCCTATGGACCACCCACAGATTATATTAAAGTAAACAAGCTTGATTCAGTACATTTGGAGTGAGTCTTGAGATTAGGCATTGCTAACAAGCTCCCTCCCCCAGCACGGATGCCACTCAGTCTTTGGAGCTCTGAATGACAAGGATGTCTCTACTCAAGGTGGTCTCATGGAAGAGAATGCATGAGGAGGAGGTAGGTAGACAAGATGGCTACACAGGAGGTGGCAAACTGATAGGTTGGCATGCCATAGAAAAAAACAGCATTAGAAATCTTTGGTCCTAATTTTTTTAGGCTATTTCTAAGGCGGACCACTGAAACTCTAAAGTAGGAGTCTTAATTCTGTGCTAATCTTCTTGTGTGTGACATCATAAAACAATGTTAATTTAAATATCTCATATAAAATATATATTTCTTTTATGAAACCCACGTTTTTATATATTTTATAAATATAACACACGATACTATCAAAATTTTTACCCAGAAATTAGCTATGTACTACAAAAGATAAATGTAAGAAACTGATTCCTCTTTCTATAAAGGAAAATGTCATGAATATATTCATGAATTGCTCCTATTAATGACTTCAAGGATGACTGAAAGGGTGAGCAACGTTTGGTCCTAAGAAAGAAATCATGGCAGCGGTGTCTTATGTGACAGTTGGTTTAAAAGAAAAATAGCCCTCATGCTATTACAGCAAGAGCAGCGTATTCAACCATATACGTAGATGAGGAACTGGATACGTTGGCTGTAACACTTGTTTGAGTGACATCACAAAAACTAAACCGGGAGGTGGAGGGCTGTCAAATACAGTAATTTCCTCTTGAGAGCAGTCTCTGTCACACTGACAGACCACAACTGTGTTCATGGATTCTGAATAAGACCTAGGGTACACAGAGAAAACAAAGGAGACGGCGATGCCACTCTCCGTGAGAGAGAACCCCACCGGTGGGTTCTGGGGGTAGAAGCAGCCTGCCAGGACCCTCATTCCTGAGATGTGGGGAGTGCCGGCCACAGAAGTGCAGTGATTTGTGGAAGACAGGCACATGGCAGAGCTGGGGCTAGAACTCAAATCTTCTCTTGATTCCCTACCCTGGTGCTTACTGTACCATGCGATCTCAGTATGGTGCCAGTGTGGCATTTGGAGAGTGAAACAAAAATTACAGAATGATATAGAAGCCATTCATTTACATACTGTTCAGTCATCTACTTGACACGGTCCCCTCTGTGCCCTGGGAGTGGGATGAGGTACCCGACTCTTCCCTGTGCACATTAAGCTCATGTTCTAATACCGGAAATAATTGATGTATACAAATATCTAAAATAAGCATAAAGAAGAAAATATACTTATGACAGATTAGGAGTTTCAAGCAGAAGGAGAAGACAGTTTTCTTTTCAGGGTTGAGAGGTGGTGGAGAGGGTGTAGGCTTTCAAGATAAGAAATATCTTAACAGCTGGGCCTTGAAGGAAGAATAGAATTTGCATCTGGATGGGTTTAACATGAGAGAAGATGATAGAATCTGGACATCCTGAATGTGAAAGAGATTAAATATTTCTTCCACTCAAATAATACATCCTTATTAACATGAACTCATTAACTTAAGAAATGAAAATAACACATTCTATTTGAAAATCTATGTGATGAAGTCATTACTGTTCTCTTATTGTTGTCTGGTCCGGTGTCTGAGCATCAATCCTACATTGCCAGTTCTAAAATTTACACTGATAAAAGGCGATCCTCAAATGTAAAGATACAATTTTTGTCCATGGAGCAAAATCGATTAAGAACCCTCTGAAAAACCGGCATTTTCTTTAAATGATTAGCATATAATTATTTCTATAGCTGGATTTTTAAAGTACAGTTGTATTTAATATATTACATGTGACAGCTCCCAGAAGAGAAGAAATTCTGAGGTCAGCTTGAAAAGCTTATCCATATTCATACTCCCCATTCAGTGACCACATGCAAGAAAATAATCAGAAAAGGGAATCTCAGACAATAAAATTTTGAAACGAACAAAAACCAACTGAAATAAAACCTAAGGCATTATCATTGCAGAGAAGATAGAAAAATTCATGACATAAAAATTGGAAACTCAAGAAGTCTACTTCTTTGGTCATTACACTCATGCCCCAGGTATGGCAGGTAACAGCTCTCTATGTGTAGTCACGAAGAATGAGAGATGATTTCTAGTCTTTTTATATTCTTCTATATACAGAAGTATGTAGATACTTAGAGATCCATAACCATATTCGCCAAAGTAGGTACTCACTATAATAACCGTGCTCTTGTTGAGGTCACCTGACTACATTTATAAGACAATCATTCTGATGCATGGAATAATGACTAGGAAGCTTTCTCTTGTTAGATACTGTCCAAGAAAATGATATGCAACAAGTCAGCTGCGGGCAGAAGAAAATTATAGGATGCTAAACAACACAGTGAAGAATAACATTTCAAAAGAGATGCAAATGACTTGAAAAAAATAAATGCTATCTTACATCGCTTTCCTTGGGGCTCCTTGGTTCTGTAAGACTCTTCCATTCAGCTTAACAGAGTCTGTCTGCTGGTTCACTTTACCCAAGCTCATGAGGACCCTTTCCCCTACAATGGCTGTGATAAAAGGCATACGGAGTTTTTCTACCCAAAGAATGGCCATCACTCCCTTTATAAATTGCCCTCTTAAGCCCCTACCCCATCCATGCTCTGACATTGAAAATGTATTATTCAACAAGTCACGATGCTCTCATTTGCAACCAATTGTTAATACTTCTGAGAGTTAGATGTTCTGTTTTTTGACCTTCCCCATGTAATACAAAGAATAACTCTTAGACCAAAAATATCAGAGAACTTGAAATGTCTCCAGTGGTGACTGGCAAGCATTTTGGTGCCTCAATATTTCTACATTACATTACTCTCTGGCAATCCGCCTGCACTCAGAATCTTGGACACTAGTGGGCCTTCTGCACATCTTTGTTTCATTTCATGACTGGAAAGCAGAAGAAGCTTCCCAGAGCTTTTTGCCAATTGACAGGTGGTGGGAAAGTGCAAATCTCAGTGCTTATGATGAGATGGAGAAGGCTCCTAGGCATAGGGAAGCTCACACACCCGTGCAGAGAAAAACGCCAGCCAGAAATACCACAGGGCGCTAATGGCGGGCAAAGTCGAGAGAGAACATTAAGCCAGCTCCCCGATAACAGCTGGGTCTAAATCATGAACTGAAAATGTCTCCAAAACAAAGCAAAGTGAGACCATCAGAGATTAATTCATGAAAATCACATGGAGAACGAGAAAAATGGAATGGCAAAGCCACATGTGGTTACAAAGCTCCTGATTGCATTTTAAAGGACTCTTTCTTAGATTATAAGAAATTAAGCCATAAAGAAAACTCTAAGTGAGAATTTTACTGTCACTGGGTATTTAGGGTAAGGGACAACAGCCCCACAATTACTTATTAAGTAACTAGAATGAATAAGGCAACATGCTGAGAACAGTGGAAATTATAGATAAATTTATAAACTCAAAGAGCTTGTAGTATTTTATGGAGATAATCCTAAATACTGTATTTCTGTTTCTCAAGTAAGAGATTGGAAAAATTATACAACCACAAATACTATCACAATTCAAAGACAGGAGATAAGACTGTTCAATGTTAAAAGGGGGGGGGCTTTTTTGTGTGTATTTATTGAGCAGGACCTTGAAAGTGAGATCGAATTTGGACAGATGAGAAGCAGAGAAAGGCATTGCCAGCAAGAGCAAGAGAGTGAAGTATAGAGACACGTTACACATTCAAAGGAACACACGTTACGCCAAGGGAAACACAGGACTTTGGGATGATGAATGAAAAGATGAGTTTGGAAAGGGAACAGATGTTGGAGAGTCAGGTTAAATGGTTTTAACTTTACCCCGTAGAGGCACTGAAGATCATTGAACATTAAAAAAAGAAAAAAAAAACTACAAAGTTTTCATTAAGTTCTATTAATATGAAAAATGAAAGTTTTTTTGTTTTACACTTTTAGTGCTGGAAACAGCCTGCTATCTCACATTCATCCCACTGGAAGAACAGCAGGATTCAGTTCTCCTGCCTCTTAAACTTCTGCCATTTGTAGTTGGTAGAAATAAAAAGAAAGAAATTTCTTCAAGAATAGAATTTCCCATGGAAACAATCTAAATGTCATCAACAGATGACTAGATAATGAAGCTGTGGTATACTTATACAGTGGAATACTACTCAGCCATAAAAAAGAAAATGCTATTTGCAGCAACATGGATGGATCTAGAGATTGTCGTTCTAAGTGAAGTAAGCCAGAAAGAGAAAGAAAAATACCATATGATATCACTCATATGTGGAATCTAAAAAAAAAAAAGGACACTATGAACTCATCTACAAAATAGAAACAGACTCACAGACATAGTAAACAATCTTACAGTTACCGGAGAAAGAGGGTGGGAAGGGATAAATTTGGGAATTTGAGATTTACAGATGTTAGCCACTATATATAAAAATAGATTTTAAAAAAGTTTCTTCTGTACAGCACAGGGAACTATGTTCAATATCTTATAATCACCTTTAATGAAAAAAATATGAAAATGAATATATGTATGTATACACATGACTGAGACATTGTGCTATATATCAGAAATTGACACATTGTAATTGACTGTACTTCAACAGAAAAAAAATGCATATTGCTAAGTGGGAAAGAAAAAGAACAGAATTTCCTAAGGATGTCATAATAATAATGAAATACCATCTTTGATACAGCTTCAGTTATTTTAGTACACAGATACACAAGTCATGATTATCAGCTCTAAATGGAAACCAAAATTGTAAGCTTCACATACTGAAAGGGAATCTCAAATGTGAAATCCAAATATTAAGCTCTTTATGATATCTTTAGAGGTAATATAAACTAACACCAATTTTTTTTGTTTTTGTTTTCTGCATGAGATATCATCTCTTGGTTTAAGAAAGTAAGATTCCTCAAAACCCCTCCCTTGGTAGAAAACTTGCTTTCTTAATTTATATGAAAAAAAAGCTACAATTAGCAGCCCCCAAGCAATCAGCCATTAAAAATAAAACCTCAAAAACTGCTTCCCCCTTTAAATAAAGCAAACACCTCCATAAAACAGGAGTTGAAAGTAGATACAGAAATGCTTAGAGGAGATACTATAAAATAACAAGATACAGTAAAAAACAAAATGAAATGAAACATGAGGAGATACAGCTCAAGAAAGAAATGTAAGAGTCAAATAAAACCATAACAGAAAAAAAAAGCCGCACTGGACACAGCACAAAAGACAATAGACAGTGCTGAAAATATACTGAGAGACACAGTGAACAATGCAAGCAAAAGAAATAGAAATTAACAAACAAAAAATGTAAAAGGACTTCCAACATAAGCACAATCAGCATTTTCAAAGAAAATGAATGTGACTCAAAAATGTCCACATTCAATCCATTCTTTATTTTTTATTCAAGGACAGTGGCCCAGAGAAACACTGGAAGAAAGATACCAGGGAATATAGTTATTACAGTCCCTCCCTAGAGGATAAACTTTAGCCAAGCAGAAACTACAGCACAAAGCCTGGAGGTAAACTTTGAATCCACTTAACTATAGAACTCAGATTAAAACAAAAGAGATTATGACTGCAGAACAGAATGTGAATGTTGTAAATCCTGACTATATGTATACATATATGTATTTTTTTAAACCTCATTGCTTTTATTCATGATAAAAATCACTAAAGTAAACACTACCAGAGTAGTTAGGCAGTAATTCACAAACCTTATAAACATACCTCTTTTAGTTCTTGTCAAGCCCTCCGATTTAATGAATGAAACACCAGTGTTTCCCTCAAGTTATAAAGTGAAAGGATTCTTTGATGCCTTAATCCCCTAAGTCTGTCTTTTTGGATTGTTTTGGCTGTTTGGCTGGTGTGATTGTTAGGGTTGGTTGGCTTGGCTTGGGAAATGAAGGTGTGGTGTGGGCAAGTACTTCTGAAAGTACTGCTTGATCTTCAGAAGTTTCTCTGGGAAGAATCTGGCAATCTAAGAATCGAAGACTATGAAGACTTCTTTCATCATTCAAACCATAGATGATTCTGGTTGGATCAGAAGTCTCCCACTGTGGTTCCACTCTTACAGTGATCTTCATGTTATCAGCTTTCTTCTGGGTAACTGTGGCCTTGGGCAGGAACTCCATTTATGCTGGTCAATTAAGTCAAAGCTATTCAAGCGTCTCACACAGTGAGCGTCTGACCTTAGAAACGTCACATAATTTGCATCACTGACAGCCTCAGCAGCTGCTTTTCTTTTCCTTATTCTTGAAAATTATTTGTACCACTGAAACTGACATGTGTGGAAGTTAGACATCTCTGTTTCTCTAACCTACTTCAGTTTACACTCAGAGGAAATTTTTTTCTCTCTTTTGGTGTCACAGCTTCATTTAATTCTTATCATGCATCATTTATTCTGGTGTAGGGATTGTGGTGCTATAAATAATAATACAAATGAGACTCTAAGCAGGGCGTGTTCAATTAACTAAAATGCCTGTTTGGCTCTAGACTTGCCATGGTCTCTGAAGTGTTCTGATCACAATCCGAGGAGGTACAAGATTTCTGGGCATATGAATATATTTATTTGTAGACTATATGGACATGTACTACAATATTAATATGTTATGTTCATTGAAAAGCATAATACAGAAATTTCTAAAGAATTAAAGATAAAAATTTTTTTATTAATGGCAAATGACTTTTTGCCGTCACTAGAAATTATTAATATTTAACAAGAACAGTGTGATTTCACATACTTTATTATTTCTGAACATCTCAGTATAACCCATTAAGCAATTTCACATTCAGTTTGTTTTAATCCTTCGTCTTAATGGCTGTCAGAGAGACCAATAGGGCATCGTGACATGGAATCCCTCAGTTTTAAATTCCATCTTCCAATAATGAAAAGGTTTAAGGGGTTTGTTTTGTTTTTTAAAATTATTTTGTTGGTATTGCTAGTTGAAATTCAGCTAATAAATATCTATCTCTCTTGACATCAACTAGTTGCTCTTAAAAACTTATTAAACCTACTGAATTTTTATACTTTTTAAAATTGTGCTCTCAAACTGAAACCTTGTATAATTTTTTTCACCAGCTTAAGACATTTCATTTTCAACTTATTGAAAAAGTAGATATGAAGGGTTTTAATAGGTGACACACACCATTTTTAAAAACAGAATCACATTTCCAAATATCCATTTTCAAAAGTGCCCTTCCATATTCAAAAATGCATAGGTTTCTTCTGAGAAGCAGTTACTTTTTCACTCATTGTTAAAACACTGCTTCTACCTTGAAGGGCTATATTTAAATGTATGTTTCAAAATGACACTTGTGGTATGAGGGGGCATCTCCTGAAACTATTTAACACTTAAAGGTCAGCAAATTTGGACACTTGTCTTTTTGTAAAAGGAAGATGAAAAAAATTCTTTGTTCTTTTGTTAAAAACTATCACCATGTGGTAGAAATACACTTTCATTACTTGTCTCATCACAAAGTATACACAAAGATGCTACTATAACGGACCTGCTGTTCTAGAATCAACTAAGTAACACTGTCCTGTAACAGCATTTTGCCTGCATCTGGCTTGAACTCCTTTGCTCTTCAATGACTTGCTCAATAATCTGCTTGCAAATGATGTGGCAAAGGAATCTCATATATGCCATTGTTAATGACAGTGATTACAGATCCTCATTTCAAATAACCTGCTTGATAATTTCTACTTAGCAGGTCTGGCTTCTGGTCAGATTTCATGAAACTACTGTTATCCAAATGAGACACCTGCTAGATGTCCCCCAATATCCATTTTCTCCTTCCTCCTCAGTATCAGAAACTCCATTTGAGTCCACATGACTGCCCAGAGCAAAGACTACATTTTCCAGCCCCACTTCTCCCTTGCAGCTACACATGGCCTTGGACTAAGTTTTGGTCACCAGGATGTAAGAACAAATAACAGATAGCCTTGAAAGAAGGGGCATATCTTCTGTTCCCTTTCTGCCTACCTAGCTGGAATTCAGGTGTGATGGCTGACACCTCAGCAGCCATTTTGAAGCAAGAGGAAAAAGCCAGGTGCTGAGGCAGCCAAAAAAACAAGAGGGGAGGAACCCGGGTCCTTCATGACTATGTTACCATCAAATCAGCCCTGGACTTCCTGTGTTCATGTGGGAGAGAAGTGCACTGCTTTTTTTTTAAGCTTTGTTGTTTTGGGTTTTCTGGCTCTCACTGCTGGACTAAACCCTAATTAATACACCTGGTAACAGCATTGATGCAGAACTCATGTTAGCAGTCAGAGAAGAGGCAGCTCTGCCACCTTCTCATGGCAGCGCGTGCTTGCACTAGTCACACTATCTTCAATCTGCAGTTTCCTAACAGAAACTGATTTTAAGCCACCTGCCTATTTTGTCAAGATTAGTTTATAAAGACAGCATAATGTAATCTCTAAATCTACTTTACCAGGTGTGCATGAACTACAACATGGGTCGATAACTCTGAAAGCAAACAAAGCAGGGGCCACCATTGATCAACCTAACTTCTCTCCAGACAACTCAGGAACCACAAGTAGCCTGTGTCTGATGAAAGACAAACCACAGGAGAACAGCAGCATCCACGTTAAATATTAATAGAGCTAGGTTTTCTGGTCAATATGTAAACATACAAAGAAGTTGTACTTTCTTTCTGCTCCTTTCCCACCGCTGCTAACAAGTGTTTTTTTCCACCTTCCTGGTGTGCAAGCACTCCACTCACTTTACAGCCCACCGTCAAGGGTGTGGATGCACTAACAGCTAACTGTAAAATTCTCTCCTGGATCGTGACAATATGCTGTGAGATGAAAATGTTCACTAGTGAAAAATAAGCATAAACGAGTGTTCTCCATAAAACCGAAAGCTTGTAAGAGCAAATGGCAAATCAAGGGGTGGGTATATATAAAAGATTTTGGTGTCTTACCTGAATACCTCGAGAATAATCCTCTCCGGTAACTTGGGAGCCACTTGCCTAAACGCTTTTGTGAAATCTTCCAGAGTTAAATATCCACGATCTATTTGAAAACAGAATATGAAACATTCACTGACTTCTACAAACCCTATAAACTGCCATTTCAGCCATAATATTTGTGTGAGATTTTAATATGTACTAGGAGAAAAGCAGTCACTTAGAGCTGATTTTACATATAAGGTGATTTGAGATTGTCTTATTGGAAGAATTTAAGAATCCAGTAATACTCTCCCTCAGTACAGCCCCAGATGATCTCGAAGGTCTCTCCCAGCCCTATCATTGGCGGAGTCTCTGAGTCCCAGGGAAAGAACTGAGAGATAGACACTGTGGTAATGACATTGGGCTTCCAGTCTTCGTGAATTGCCAAAGCAATTTATTCTTAAAAATTCACTTTTCTTCTTGCTTGCTATTAAAATTGTAACATATTAATATTTAGAAGGAAACCATCATAGCGGCCAAAATATGGAACTTGGACTCCACGTGTCTTTCGATCTTGTGTGTGATCTGTAGGGAGGGGTTCTGAAGCGACTCCTTTAGGCCACCCCAATGTGGAAAAATGATTTCCCCAATCGTATGTCAGTCACAGAAGGAGTCAAAGGAAAAGGCCACATGTTCTCCACACTTCCGTTGAGTAGCTCGTCACCTATATCCCCGCATGGCCAACCCTTTTGCAGTCCCTGTTACAATGTAGGCAAATCATACATACAATTATATAACATAGATACTGTCTCATCCATTGTAAATATCAAGAGTTTAAGATTGTGATGGAAAAAAAAAACTTACACCAACATCTAAGGTAATAGCTAGTGAATAGAGTAAAATAATCTTCCAAGTATATGGATTATTATATTTACTGAGTCTATGTTTCTGTTCACAGTTCCTTAACAGCAATTTTTTACATCGAAACACTTTAAAGATACTTACAGTGCCTGTCAAAAGCTGTGAAGATGTGTCTTATTTCATTCCGATATAGTTGAACTTCCTTCTTTTGCCTTACAATGTTTAAAAATCCCTCAAGCAATATCCCTAAAAGTTGGGGGGGAAAAAACCCAATTTACCAAAAATGACAGTCTTCCTCTTTAAGAAGAAAACAAAACATAAACAAAGTGTTATGTATCACAAACAAATTTTACCTAAATTTTGGTGAACAGTATTTATTCCTAAAGATCACTGAAGTCAGAAAGATATTTTGCTAAAAGCTAATGATAGCAAAGAATGGTAGACATTGTCGGTTTTCACTGAGCTTTTCTAGGGGGTAAAGAAAAGGTGATCTCGAAAAAGTATGACACGCTTCCTTCTAACAGATCTGACGGACAGGCCCGAAACTGCTTATAAAACGAGGTCTCGTGATTTTTCTTTCCTAATGCTTCTTGGATCTCTTTTTTTGCAGCCAGATGACGTTATGGCAGGGTTTTTTTTTCCAGCTGGGAGATCAGGACGAAGAAGTAGTTTCTCAAAAGTCAATACAATTGCGCACCGCAGATAAAGGTGGAGAGAACATTCCATAAACAACAGAGCTGGCACTGTCCCCAGCCTCAGGGACACCCCATGACTGTTCTGCAGCCTTAGGCTCTGCTTCCTGTGATTCTCATAATAAAAGAGCCCAGCGTGATCATATGAGATTGGATGCTGTGCTTACAAAGTCTATTAAAATGAATTCTAATGTGATCTTTGTAGTAGGTTTAAAGAGCAGAGCCAAGAATTTAAACATTTTGGTGAACTGAGCCCTAAATATGTAAAAAGAGCAGTTCATTTTTTATGTCAAGGATTTCTATTAAAAAATGTATCACTGTTTTAAACATAGCCCCAAACCACACAATAACCACACGCTAATTTTTAAGAACCTGCACCCTTTTTCTTTTAATGAGGTATCCTGAGCTATATACCTTTGTACTGGAACCTAAAATAGTTCCAATGGTTTGAAAAAAAATAGACAATAGTTTTCTTAATTTTCCACTATTTTCTTATCTGTAGTTAAAGATTCAGAAACTAAAAAAGTCAATCGCTCTTTACAAGTTTAAATGATCATTTTACAGCTCTTTAGGATGCACTGTGTGCCAGGCACTGTGCTAAGCTCTGGAAGTAGAGGGGGAAAGAGAACACACGTGATTCCAGTGCCAAGGGAGTTACTGGTCTAGGGAGGGAGACAGGGATTATGCAGCTTCAGTTACAGATGTACACACTATTACAAACTGGGGCACGTGCAAGGAGGGGAAAGACAGTCACAACAGTCCTCCTGTACAGGAGAGTCTGGTGAAGACAAGATCTCCTAGAGGAAGTAATATTTAAGCTAAGGCCTAAATGATGAGAAGATACCAACTGGCTGAAGGGTGGGAGAGAAGAGCACTCCAGGCAGTGGGAACAGCATGTGCCAAGGCCATGGGGTGTGTCGACTGAAAAAAATAAAAGCACAATGTAAAAGTTGAGAATTATGTTTTATTCGGCTGATTCTCTGAGGACTTCAGCCCGGAAGGCAGCCTCTCACAGATGGCTCTGAGAGACTGCTCTGAAGAGATAAGAGAGGAGCCAGGATATATAGGAGTTTTTGCAACAAAAAGCAGGTAGTTGGAACATGAAAGATTACTGTTTATTAAAGAAAACCAGACACCTCAAGTTAATGAATTTAGTGCTTTTTTTATGTATGAAAACATGCAAGAGTCTGGGCTCAGTGAAATCATTAGCTAATTATCTTAGCTCTCTAGGGCCAGTGTGCTGTTTTTTCCCATCCTGAGTCCCCTCAGGTGCACAGTCTGGGTGTCTGCAGTGGGTGATGGCTCGATGGCCACTATATCCTTTGTTTACTGACTGATATGGCAAGTAACACTATTCATCCACATAGGATGTGGGAAAAATGAAGAAAGGCCACTGTGACTCCAATGTAGTGAATGAGCAAATACAGGTCAGGGCTGGTTGGTAGGCAGGGGTTGGCAGGTAGGCGGGGGTTGGTAGGTAGGCGGGGAATGCATAGGCATTTGTGGGCCACAGGAAATAATTTGGTTTTTACTTCAGGTGCAACAGGAAGTCAATAAAAAGTTTGAACTGAGGAGTGATATTATCTGATTTAGATTCTGTAAAGATCTCTCTGGCTTTTGTCTTAAAAAAGGGACTAGGGAGAAAGTGAAATGTAAAAAAGGAGACCCATGAGGGTCCTTCTGGCAAGAGACCGGGTTGCTAGCGTGCTGGCCATGGGCAAAGACGGGAGCAGAAGGATCCAGACATACTGCAGAAGAGATGAAGGGTTACACACGGTGCATGAAAAAGAAGGCAACTTCAAGAAAAGCCCCTAAGTTCCGGCTTGAGTGCTAGATGGTTTGGGGAATCATTTAAAGAGATGAGAAAGACGAGGGGAAAGGTGATGGGGGTGCAGTGAGATCAAGAGTTACGATTTGGAGAGGTTAACTGATGCTTCGGAGACAACTACGAGCAAAAGTCAAGAAAGCAGCTGGATCAACTATACTTCAATAAAAAAATGGAAATAAAAATAAATTTTAAACATTAAAAATAAGAAAAGAGCAGCTGGATATACTCTGGACAACAGGTGTATCTCCTCACACCTACCAGAGTGCTTGGCATGTGCTCAGTAAATATGTATTGCATGGAATTAGTGTCTGAGCATTTCCCCCACGGCAGTGAATATGTAGTGATGCAGCTCCACTCTTGTCTCATCACCCTGGTGACTGGAGAACATACTGAAAGCTTCTAGCTGAGGTTAAAATTGAGGTCCAATTACACCTTGTTCTCACTGGATCAAATCTGTAACTTTAGTCTCATAACGCCAAAAGCTAATCAATTACACAGCATCTAGAATGGCTGAAATTCCTGAATCACATCTTCACTGATCCTGGCGTGTCCTTTGAGACCCTTCACGATCTTCCCAGTCTGCCTTTCTAGCCTGCCTAGCAAACATCCCAGTGCCTCCCCAAGAGGACAGGCCTTTCACACCTCCTGTGGAGGCACATCAGCCTGCGCTGGGCAACGGGCTCCTTGCCCGGAAGGTGCTTTCTCCTTTCTCTTCTAGTGAATTTTTACATCTCCTTCCAGATGCAACCAGGGCACTACCTCTTCTTTGAAGATTTCCCTGGTTTCTCCCAGCTGAGTCCCTTTCCTGTGACCCAACAGCCCTCCGTTCATAACACAATCATAGACTCTATTGGGTTCTATGGTAATTATTTGGTCATCTGTCTGCCCGAGACACACTGAGGGAAAACACTGTCTATTGTCAAACTTTGTTCATGGTGGCGTTTAACACGATACCTTGCTTGTAGGAGGCACTCCTTACATGTTGCTGAATAAGTAAACAAAATAATAGAAGACTTCTAGTTTTCAGCAAAAAGCATTAAAATGTGTTTTAAATGCTCTTGTAACTCTGTAAACTAATGCCCCAAACTAGGTCACTTTTTATTCACATAGCCAGCAAAATAAATCATTTTAGAAACTCCAATTTCTTAATACATATGATATAGTAAAAAACAAATATGCAAAATTCAGAGGAAAAGGAAATGCATGCATAATATTTGTTCTTCACTAATTGTATTTGATTTAGGGAAACAATAAGAAAAAAGCATTATTCCATGGTTCAGTGTGTGATTCAGATTTACAAGAAAAAAAAGATACATGAGTGGTGATATCTTTTAAATCATATACTCAGAAAACTCATCAGTATTTAGAGCTGTAAAGTAGTCAGGTGTTCATTTCAAAATCTTGGGAGATAAAAACTAGATGTTCTTTACTGTTTCCTAGGAGAGAATGTGTGGATTTCAATGTATGTTTATTGCCACTTACAAAGAAGGAACAATCTGATAACACAAATATATATGTAATCAAGTTCATTCATACAGTTTTCCCACAGGATTGTATACCTTATTTTTTAAAGCCAATATCAAACCACATAAACATAGCCCACTGACACATGCCCATCCCCATGCCCTTAACTTGTGATAAAATCAATGGCAACACATACAAATGCATTCAACGCCAATGCAAGTCCCTTTTCTAAAAAGGATAGAGAAGCTTCCGTGCAGCTCAGCTCTCCTATTATAGTCGTATGATCACTTCCCAAAGCTTTTCAAAGCATAAGGGCTTGCTGTCCCTAAAGCTCTGTAATGCAAACACATTAACTTAAGTTTTATATGTCTTGCTGCTCTTTAAGTGGCCTAGAAATAGAGTTCCTACCACGAGCTCCCCCTGCTGTCACAATATTCAAACCTAAAATTACTTTACAAAGACTTTCCATAATTCTATTGGCGCCAGATTTCATACCCAATGAGAAATGCATTACCTGTGTCTATCCCTGAGCAAAAGAGTATGTTCAGAACATTCTAATTTCAAATACAGGTTGGGTCTTCCACGTACACTGTCCCACTAATAACAGTTACCTAAACACACCTCGCTGCAGCTACACAACAGGAACCACAGAGATCCACGTGTTTATCTGTGTTTGTTGTTAATCTGTCTACAGAAGAGGTTCAGGAATTGCCTGGATAATTGAGTTCTGTCAATAGTTCTCAGACTTTTTTTTCCTGTTTTTAGCTGTAGAAAAGGTTCTTCTTTATAAAACAGGAAAACCCGACGTGTAGAGATGAAGGCAAAGCTATTCAGTTTGGAGTGAGGTGGGCTCCCCACCCTCCCCTCTCCAGCAGTGCACCTGGAAGTGTCCAGGACCGAGGATCATGCCTTAAAGACCACTGGGACCAACAATGTTTACAAATCCCTCCAGACTCTGCAACTCGGTGCATCTGGTATACCACTGGAAGAACTCCTTCTGCTTTATAAACTAGTCTTGGCAAAAGGGACTCTTCATGTTTATAATGAATATATACATATATATATATTTCTTTCCAACCACTTAATATATGTATCAATGTATCGTATAGAAAGAAGTGTTATCTTTTCTCCTTTTTTGTTTTTAAACAGTTTCCTAGGAGGCTAATCATCTTTCACCACATGGGTGGATATATTCAAAAAGCCCAACAAAACTATATACATTTTTCCTTGAAAGTTTCATCATGTACACATATTTTTTGTGGCTCACAGTTCTAAGCTTCAGGGTCAGTGCGCAGAGAGAGAAATCCTCTTGAAAATGTAGTCATCCAGTTTCCGGCTATCACAGTGACCTTAAATTAGAAACTGCAATAAACTGGGAGAGTGAAGGAGAAAATAATAAAAATGCCAAGTTATTTAGACGGGAAGTCTGGTCCTGGATTTAGTAGAAAAGGGAGGGTACACATTCATTGGGCCATATATTAATTTTTCCAGGGGCTGAAAATGCCTAAAAATGAGAGCTTAAAAGGATTAAGCGGCCTTTTAAAAGGTATAATGCAAGTCTTTCCTACTTTGAGAAACAAAATTCAGATTATGACTTTTGGAGGCCATGCAGGAAAAGCATGTCCACATGAAAAGCCTGTAAGAACAGAAGGCGAGAGTGGCATCAACAATGTTGAGCTGTCAGAGTAAGATGGGTAAGTAAATTCAGAGGACTAATATTTTCTTCCAGCTACACGCACAAGAGTAGGGGAATGAAGAGAAAAGAATTTACCTTAATGGAAGAAATCAAGTTTTACTGTATCATTGGGAGGAAAATGAAGAGGAAGAGTAAAAACAGGTTATAGTAGAAGAGAGAAATCTGAACCAATAAAACCTTATTTCTATCAAACAAGGACAGGAATCGTAACCTTTTTACTAGGTACATCTCCTGCTCGTAAACCTTCAAAGGTTCCTCGGCATTAATAGTGCAAAGTCCTGATACCGTATTCTGGAATTTAGAGCTTCATTATTCCTTCTAGGCAAACTGGTCCTTAAACATCCTCCTTCTGAAACTCAGCTACCATCAGGGCCACGGACTCTGATGAACACAGCTCGTTTATAGGTATGCACTGTCCGTCCTGCTGGTGTGGGACGTAAACCTATTCCAAGGAGGGTGGATTCTGTTTCCGTTAAGACTCTGTATTAACAGAATACTAACAGAAGGACAGCTGATAGCTTTGGGTATGCAAATCTGAGCGGCACACGGGGAAGACTGTAAAATGAGGTGCAGGGATCAGAGAGATTTTAGCCACTGGGGGTAGACACTTGAGGGAAGAGGGTCTGTGGGAGAAACTCCACAGGGTAGCATGCAGAAACTCTACAGAGGAGAAAATGCAAACCCGGCCTTTTCCAGTGCTGGCTGTGGAGAGGAAGCGACAAAGCCCCTTCTCTGCCCTGTTAAGAAACGTATCAGCAAAGTCTACAGGACGGAACATGGGACGTCGGTGAGGGCACGGATGTGCGGGTAAGTCCAGGTCCACGCCAAGTTCTACATCCACGCGGCCCGGCACCTGCGAAGCACGGAGGGCAAGCTCGCAGCCAGCATCCACTTTCATCCACTTAACTTGACCTTTATCCCTTTTGCTTCTCCCCTTTTCAAAACTCACCCAGTCTTCCACATCCGGCTCCGGCCCACACCTCGGGCAGGAGGCATCACTCTTCTAAACTCTTAGAGGTCTTTTTGTCTCTAGTATTCCTGTGACGTCTGACAGTCACAGAAGTGACTATTTCTTTCATCCTCCCTATCACATATTACTTAAAAAAATTTTTTAAAATTTTTTGGGGGGGAGTAGGTTTATTTATTTATTTATTTATTTAGATGGAGGCACTGGGGATTGAACCCAAGACCTCCTGCATGCTAAGCATGCACTCCGCCACTGAGCTATACCCTCCCCCTCACATACTACATTTAAGAAACGTCTTTAGGTCCGTGTTGGTGTCTCCTAGTTCTTTACTACCCCGACAGTGAAACTTACTCAGCATCTTTAAATGGGGAATTAAATACATTTATTTAGTTGTGAATATCTGTGAGTGACACCACAAAATGGTCTTATGATTTTAAGATAAGGTAAGCATAATGTGTACTCGTTTCCCGGTTATAGAAAAGAACTAAGAGGTCCATTGAAATCCGAAGTCAAAGAAAAGCCTGCTATTCTGCAGGCCTCAGTTCTTCAGGTAGGACCCCAAGATAACAAAATATATGCAAAACAAAGACAAAAAAAAGTGTTTACAATAGAACTTAAAAGACTAGAAAATGGACATTTAAGTTTAAATTTAGAAAAAGCATACTTTTAATAGTCGACTCTCTGGCTCAAAACAACTCAGACAAGACAGCAATAAATAAAAGGATACAAGCCAACTGGCCATTAACCTCATTGTCCACAAATTACTTTTCAGTTAAACTGACCCTGGATAGCATGACTGAGTCAGAGTCCATAAACATCATTACGATGAATCACTCACTAATTTTTCCACTGTTTAAACTTGAAGGGTAAAAGTAAGCTTCTTGGAAGGCTTTTTTTTCTTTTAAGTATTAAACTAAAATATGTTCAACTGTTTTGAAAGGACAACAATATAATAAAACAGAAAAGAAAAAAAAAGCGCATGATCTAATCATCCAGTAGAAACAAACTTCTGATGTGGTTTGCTGTGGTTTTCTCCTTAGGCACATTGTATATGGATCTAGGATAAACACAAAGACAGCCGTGGGAGGATTCAGGGGGGCCGGGTGCGTGCAGTGCTGCACGGCCTTGGGCACAGTGAGCAAAAGGCCCACAAATCTTAGCTGCTGTTATTCACATAAAATGCTCTACAATTTACCCCATAATGAAGTCAAATCATCTGAGCTCCACTTGGTCTTGCCCTTCATACAAGTGTCCAGACACGTTTGGCATTAAACCATTGGCCTATATGGAAGAAAATTCAAGAAACAGCCTTACAGAATTCTCTGCTGTATTTACTGAACAGTTTGTGGAATCCATGCCCACCCATCAGTCTCTCCTGCATGTGACATCGTGGGAGAAACATGCCACATCACGGAAAACTACATCTCTCTAGAAGAGGAGTTTCTGTAGTGTGCATGCTGATTGCTGGACTTGGTTATGATTCCCTGTTTGCTCTGCACACCTGGTAGCTCAGAACCAAATTTGACATTAACCTCTAGCAACTGCGCAGAACCTTGTGACTTGTCTTTTGAGTACTGACCCACTCCTGACTTCAACTCATTCAGTAAGTTCCTAGGACAATGAAGACTGGCCTCAACTCTGTCGCAATGACCAATATGAACCATGGCACATCAAGGGAAGGGTTTATCAGATGGTTGAAAGGGTAAACTTGAGATTAGACTCCCCTGGTCTGCTGCTCCCTAGCTAGCTGTGCCACCCTGGGCAGATTATTTACTCTCTAAGCTTCAGGATTTTTTTTTAACTTATAAAATGGGATAATCCTAATACAAAGTTGTATTAAATTTAACAATCCATGCATAATACTCAGAGTTTGGTAAACACTCAAGAAGTCAAAGCTATAAATATTACCTTTAATAACAATAAATAACACCTGTAAAAGTGCTCTGTAAACAAAGAACCATCAAATTCCAGGATTAAGGTCCTTTTTAATTTCTCTCTGGAGCCCGGTTTCTTCATTTTAAAAAAGGGAATATATGACCGTTTTCTAGGTTCTTCTAGTTGCAAATTTCTTTCATATTCTATACTTAGAGAAGATATGGAATGCAACACAGAGAACAGAGTTGTAATGAAATAATCCCTCTAAAATTAGGTAGCAATAGTCTGTATTGGAATCAACCCCAACACTGATTTGCTGCTTCCTTAAACAAGGGCTTGATTTTTTTCTTCTCCCATTAATTCCTTGTTCCTAGTGCCTAAATTGTTTTTGCTGATACTCACTTGCTTGCTAGGTTATAGGCATTAAAAATGTCATTAGCACCTTTTTTGCTATTCGTTCTGGCTGCCCTCAAATTCTCCCAGTGTGACTTTCTTTCTCTCCTGTCTAGTGGCTTTGACTTAACTTTCCACTCTTCTTAATTTTCACAAGGAACCCCTACGGAAACAGCCTACGTTTTAGAGAGACCAGAAGCTCTTGGGAAGTATGGTCTGGGCATCCAGGTTTAGGTCCTGGGGGAATGTGAGGACCTTGCCCAGTCAGGGTCAGTGCAGGATGTGAGTCTGGACCTTCCCCCAAGAAGCCAGGCAGAAACTGGGCCCTGCATGGAGGGCTATTTGGGGGGCATGCTGGAGACCGGGCACTACCTTGTCTGGATGTAAAAAGAGCTTCAGTCAATGGGAGAATTCCCAAGTCACAGCTACCCAGAAGAACTTTGGAAAGTTGATTACTCGTATAAATAGCTCCCAGAAAACCAAGGCCAACATTTCAGTTCTCCTTCAAGAGCAAAACATTAAGGAGAGATAATACATTTGGTAAACAATTAATCTGTGCATATACTCCCTTCCTGTTAGAGAAAAAAATAACATGTAAATGTGACTCATGTCACTGAAAGGGAGACAAGAAGGAGTTGATGGTCCAAAATTGGTTCAGTGTTGAACAGTTCTAATGAAAAAAAAAATTACGTTAGCAGCATTCAGAGTTCAGCAGTGACTTTTTGCTAGGATGGCCATTTTACTCTTTCTCTTGGATGTCTGTCTCCCTTTGAAGGGGACATGAATTGAAGCTGGTTGGAAAGTTAGGACCTTGGTTATAAGTCTGCTCCTTTAGTCATGAAGAAAGTGACGCTTTGAGAAGGTTAATTTGCCATTGATATCAGGACCACAGGAGGAAGGGGGAAGCCTGGAAGCCTGTAGACTAAGGAGAGCCCTTTCACAGTAATTTTGGAGCTAAGTGCTAAGCACCTACACTCCGATCTCATTCCTCCAACCCAATCTTCCCCAGAATGTCTCAGATGACTAATATACTTTGTAATCTTTTGAAATATACTTAAAAATTAATCATTAGGAAAAGAGGCTATGGCAGGAAGCACCCTAATGATCTGCTGGAGAAGTGGATGCAAGAGTAGCTATAATATCCTTGATATTAAATGCAAGGAAACACCTTCAGGAGCAGGTCCCGGAGCAGATCATCAAAGGCGGAAAGGCCTCCTAGGAAAGACTGTTTTCAGTATCAAAAAGTTCTAGTTCTGAAGCAATCCTCCGGCCATAATGAATTTCAGAAAATGTTGCATAATAAGGCAGACTTCATTATACACAAGAGAACTCAGGTGTGGGAGAGACCAGGTGGAGGTGGTGAATATGGGGGAACTCTTGTCCAGAACATAAAGTTTCCATGTACATCAGAACTAATATCAAAAGGAAACTCTATGACTGAAAAAATGTGAGTCCAAATTTAAGAATTAGAGAACTCAGAAAGGAGAGGGAATGTTCGTGGAATTTACAGAACAGCTCCAGCCACAAGTCAACCCTCTCTCAAACATCACGAGAAAAGAAAAGACAGTGGAGGAGACTAACAATGGCACACCTGGAAGACCCTTTGGCCACAGACCAGTCCTCACTTTATATCAGAGCACACACACCCAAGAGAAACCTTTAGAATGTAACGAAGATGGGAAAACCTTCCACCAGAATTTACCCTTCAACGTACAAATTACCCACATAGGAGAGAAACCATATGAAAGTAACACAGGTAGGGGAAACCTTTTTATGGAGTCATATCTACTAAATGTGAGATAATACATGGGGGGCATTAAGGACAGTGAATGGGAGGAGGATTTGTTGGAAGGCAAACTTTACATCAGAGAACTCACTATACCTGTAAGGAACATGGGAACCCTCTCTTCCAGAATAACACCTGTCTGTACAACAGAAAACTGGTTAAGGAAAGAAAACTTTCCATGTGAAGTCAAATCCCTAATGCAGAATCAAAGGACACGCATAAGGGAGAAAATCTATGAGAATAATGAATGTGAGGGTACCTTCGGCAACTACATGTATTTATGTAGAAACACTACATAAATAAAATGAGTAGTGGAAGATCTTCATCCAGACAGAATCATTCACTGACTCTCAGGAAACTCCTAAAGGAGAGAAACCCTACCAACGCAAAAAAAAAAAAAAAAAAAAAGTGGGAAATCCTTCTGCCAGAAGACAGGAATCTTTCTAGATTCAAATACTCACATAGAAACCCAAAGGAAAAATGTAGGGAAGGCTTCTCCAAGAAGATACAATCTAATTAAATACAAAGAAACAATATTTGAGTATTTTGAAAGTATGAACATTTTTAATCAGAAATTTAAAATCTGTGGTTTTAAAATTCCATCAAGTTAGGGAGTATGTCAAAACACCTTCCCCTAGCAATAATATTGTTCAAAAAGTCATGTTTCATAGGTGATACCAAACCTTGTATCCAAAAAACAATCCAGTAAACTCTTTTGTAAACCCAAAATTTATAAATAAAAAGAGTTTTAAAAACAAAGAAAAAGTCAAACCAGGCAAAAGGACCCAGGAGCCAGCTGGAGGAGGCTCTCAGTGGCCAAATCTGGGACAAGTTGAGCACCAAATAATTAAGTAATGAATTAGAAATCATTTAAAAACATACAAATTCAATGTGTCCATACGGATAATAGAGACAGACTGATCAGTCAAGAAAAAGGGAAGGCTCTTGCTTATAGTAAAAACACCAAGGGCTAACTGAAAGAGGCACTTGGATTATAAAATCATTACTTTGTAATCATTATGGCAAAAACTGGATCAGACAAGTATCACAAATGCAGACCAAATCTAGGGGAAAATTTTGATGAAAAGCAGACTATTTGCAATGTCTTAAATGTGTCTCTCCACAGACTGCTGATCAGTTGCAAAAGAAGAAAATATAAAGAGAACTAATACAATGGAGAAACTGGACAACATCTTGACCGGTGATAAAAATTAACATCATCTATGAGAGACAGACATGTGTGCCTCCAGATGTGGCACCCTGAGAGGGACACGTCACCTGAGCAGGATTCTGGCGAGAACACTTAACCTTCACCTAATTACAGAGAAGCATCAGACAAACACAGGATGAGGGCTGTTCTCAAATCACAAAACAGTAAGGGCTGGGCTACTTCTTCAAAAATATCAATGTTATAAAAAGAAAAAAAAAAAAGCCTGCAGAAATGTCCCAGATTAAAGAAGGGTAAAGAGACGTGATGCCAAGGACTCATTCCTGTATACATGGAAGATGCTATTAAGGACATAATCAGATGAAGTGACAACACTGGGATATAGACGGTAAAGTACATCAAAAACAAGTAACAATATAAACTTAGGATAAGCGTGCGGTGGTTTGGACGGCTCAGCGAGAGGAAGGGGTAGAGGTAGGAAGTGCAGACGACAAGGTAAACGGGGTAATAAGTGAGCAATTAAGTGAATCTGGCTAAAGGGTGTATGGCTCTTCTCTGTACTACTTTTATTTTGCAACTTTTCATAAGCTGTAAATTATTTCTCCCCAAAAAGTAATGTTTAAAAAGCCAATCCAGCATGCTCTGGGCCAGATCTCCTCAAACAATAGGTATTCATCTCCCTTCTCTCTCACCTGCCTCTTCCCTCTTCACTAGATCATTCTTGCCAAGCTCAGAAACCTCTTCTTCATGCTCAGAAAGAAAAAAAAGCAAACAGGGCTCCTGATCCACAGCCACTCTGGACCTGCTGAAAGTCTTATCCACTCACATTGTCACTTTCTCACTTTCCGTTTATCTTCAAGCCGCTTGGGCCTGACCTCTGCTCTCACCATGTGCTGACACTGCTCTTGCTAAAGTCACCCAACACCCCAGCTTGCCAGATCCATGGATCCTCTTCAGATCTTTCACTTCTTGACATTTCAACACCTTTCAACAGCATTCCATAGTGCTGACCACACCCCTTCCTTGCAGTATCCACTCCTCTTAGCTTATGATCAAACGCTCTTGATTTTCCTCCTGCCCCTCTGCCCCTCCTGAGCCTCCTTTGCCATTTCCTCATCCACCTGACCTTTAATGGTTACTGTTCCTACGAGTCTCAGTCTACACTCCCTCTCAGGTGGTCTCATCCACCCTCATGGCTTCAAAACCGTCCACATGCTGATGAAAGTTCTGCAGCCCAGAGCTTTCCTCTGAGTGCCACAGTCATACAGCCCAACTGCCTTGACATCATTGACCGAAACTTCTCAAACTCAACATATTCAAGATTGAACTCTTGCTCTTCCGGAACCCTCAATCTTCTCTCCACGATCTTCCCATTCCTGTAAGTGCCACTTCCGTTCACCCGGCTGTTCAAGTCAGAAAACCCAGATCACCGTGGTTTGGTGACATTATAAGCAACATTTTTTCTTTGTGCTTGTCAACGGTTTAAAATTTTCCCACAACACTCATATACTTATGAGTATATTAATTAATCAAAATTAAAAGAACCAAACCTCTTTCTTCTGGGTAATGGGAAACAAAACAAAGATTTGCTTAAACATAATGCTTTATAGTCTCTATATTTGCTCTCAGTTTTAGTTTTACAGATGTCTGAATAAAAGTATTAAAAATTAACTTTCTATTACCGGAAGTGTTTGGATCTACTGAAGACATCACAGAATCAGCTTCTATCTAGAAAACAAAAAAGAACAGCATACATAATCTCATCAAATGTTTTCACAGTGCAAATTCTTAATTCCTGGTGTGTGGGGAAGGGATGTATTTTATGAGAAATCAACTTTGTTGAATCTAGCGAACAAGTAACGTCACAGGACAGATATAATCCTCATTTCACTCTTCTGTCTTTAAGGTAACAGACGCTAAATTGCTACAGACTCTAATGGCCCTCCAATCTTTATTCCACTGACCAAAACAGTTTAATCATGTGAAATCAACTCAGCTGTCACATATATGCTTAACCTAAAAGACAAACTTTCTGTTTTATACAAATACAAGCAATTGTTACAATGGGCTCTATGACTTTATTAAAAATTTTTTCCTGCCCGTAATAGTAACATGATGTAGCAAACATGAAAAATATTTTTGAAGTATGAAGAAAAACATTTTAAAACCCAACTGTCCAGTGAAAAACCATTGTTAATGTTTTGGCCTGGTATGGCTTTTTTTTCCTCCTATGCATTTTTTAAACATATTTGAGAACACACTGTATATTGAGATTGGGACTGGCCTTTACTACATATTAAAACATTAGCATTTTCCCACATTGTAAGAAGAGCTTTATAAACGTCATGGAATTAGAACCTTGGCAATATCTGACATAGTTCCCCTACCTTGGATTCCAGGTTCCTCCTGTTCCTCCCAAGTAACCACTTCCTGGCACCTCTTCCTCATGGTACCCCTGCCCCCGATGCTCTACCGTCAGTCTGCTGACTCCCACACTCTGCACACTCTTCTTGGGCAATGCCATCCAGTCTCATGTTTCGACCTACCACCTGTAGGGAGTCTCAAATCCATCCCCAGCCCTCACCTCTCCACCTAATTTCAGATTCCTCCATCCAAGGGAGGTAGCACAATCTGAGAAGCAGATCTTTACCACCATAACCTCAACATTCAGCACAGTATTTAAAAAGAGAAAGCACTTGGAGTGCTCATAGCTTCCTCAAACTTAATACGCCCCAATCTGAACTCACTGACTTTCCCCCAAACCTGCTCCTTCTGAATTTTCTTACTTGGTGAAATCAACATCCCTTTAGTCCTGTGGTCACTTCACTCTGACATGGCCACCACACCCAATCGATCACCAAGGCATAAATGCTCCCACCACCACAGAGTGCTTCCAGATACTTCATAATACAAGGGTCTATCTCTGCTGGTCTAAATGATGCCCAGACTCCTTTACAGTTACCACTGGAATTAAACTCTCCTCCTTGTCCTCTTCATTTTCTGTTTTTAGTCTCTTCTCTTAAAATTTGTTAGAGTTTTGTAAGTCTTTCTACACTAAACTATGAACTGCTTCAAAGTAGGGTCTATGTCTTATTCATCTTTATATCTCTTTATAGCAAATGTTCCTTTTATTAAATGGGACCACTTAATAAATTTCATTCTGAAAACATCTACATGAGTGGAGAAGTGATTTATAATATAAGTGCTTTCAGTAAATATTTCATTTGCTCAAAAGCGATATTTAAAAATAAAATCCCAAACCTCAACTTGGTATAAAAGCAAAAAGCTGTTAAACTTTGCAGAGGGAGCACATTAAGTGTCACTTAATAAAAGTTCACGGTACAAATGATTGTTAAGTGCACCGGTGATTTGTTATATCAGTACTTTACTGTTTAGTGATCTGCAGTCAATAAGCACTTCATTTGATTAAAAAATAAAATCAAAAAACCCAACCAAAAGGGAAAATCTGTTAAATTTGATGGTATGTATGTATGTTACCATATCACTGTACTTCTCATTAAATTCCTCACTACTGTTCTAAAATTAAAACCAAGTAAGTAGATCCAAGGGTGATGAAGGCAGAATGAGACCAGGTATCTTTCCAGCTGAACCTAGGTTAAATTCAGTGCTTCAAAGGCTGAGTCATTAGCTGACCTGCTTTGGAATTCCAGCTGCAATGACTGCAGGTTAACAGAAGAGCTGCAATTTCTGGGAGCCAGCCCTGACTACTTCTTCGAGCTCCATAATCAGCGTCTCAGTAACTAAGCATCCCCTAGCAGTTGAACCACTCTGAACCTACCTGGGATGTTCATGGGACATATTATATCAACAGAACCTATTAACAGTGAAGTTGTCATGCACTTAAGCATAATGGGGCATCACGTGGTCCCTGGCTTCTGTAGGGCTTGCAATCTCACAGGTAGAGCCCACTCATGAGAAACAGCTGGGCCACAGTGATTCCCAAGCCTTTTGGTCTAATGAAGGTAGAAGGGAGGGCATTCCAGGCAGAGCCCTGACTGCTCCTTCTGTTTGATGCCTGCAGTTGAATTTCTTAAACCTGGACGAAGTCTTGCCTCTAATTCCAGTTCAGCAGCTTAGCAAGAGGAATCCATCACTAGAATGGATGTAATAGACAAGAGGAGCAGCAGAGTAGGGGACAGGAAATCTGTCCTACTGAAGTGGGAGGTTCACTGAAGTTCAGCTCAACTCTCCTTAATTAGTGCAACCTTTCCTGGAGAGCAATAATGCCCAACAGATGTCAAACGTACTTAGCACTTGTACTTCTAGGAATTTATTCCACAGATGCACATCCACAAGTAGAGACATAGCTATAAAAGAACGCTCACTGCAGCAATATTTGTAGGAATGAAAAATAATGGAAACAATCAAGATGACCAAAGCAAGAAAACTAGCTAAAGAGAATACTGGGAAACTATTTCTTTTTAATGTTACGGTGTGTGCTTTCATATTCATCGATTACTAAGTAAAATAAGCAGCTTAAAATAAAATAGGCATACTATGCTGCCACTCATGTTTTCAGCAGAATGCTAGGCGTGTTTGTCATGCATAGGAAACTTTGGAATGATACACAAGAAACTGTTAATAATGGTAAGTCCTGAAAAGTAGGACCCTTTGGTAGGGAGGTAGGGGATTTTACATCCAACTTTATACTTTTCTGGACTGTTTTAATTTTGACTATGTAAATGCATTATTTTTATAATTTAGATGGAGTGATTTTTTTTTTAATTTAAGGGGGGAAAAAAATCCCTGCATGTCACTTCCTCTGTGAATTCTTCCTGGTACCAATATCCCCCTCCCAGTCTTCCTTCTTGAAACCTTGCTAGCATCTCATAATTATAATTATTACAGCTTGGTTGTGACTTAGTCTTGGTGGATTCTAATTCATCCCTGAGGGTTGGGTTCTTAAGAAGAAAGTAAAATTCAGCACTGGACATTTCTGAAATTGCTCAAAAGGCACTGGTTTGCTTCATAAACATCCTAAGCTAGTCCTCTGCACTTAGAATCCATCCACTATTGTGTTGTCTGCTCCATCCCCAAAGACACAAAAAAAGCTCTACCTTGGAGGGCTTGTACCCAAACAGCATTACAACAGCAACTTTAAAGTCCTCTCTGCTTAGATAGCCTTTGTTATCTTCATCGCACGCTTTAAATACCTAAAGAACATTAAATAGCTTTAGTTAATACGACAGAAGCCGTTTGTCCTATTATTTTTATTACCAACTCATATTTAGTTAAGGCCTCTCACATCTAACACCCAGCCGAACAGTAGGGCTCGGAAGTGGAATTTCACTACCCTAATTTTAATTCTCAAGAAATCTTAAAGAATTGCTAAAATTTACTCCCCCAAAAGTGCAAAGGACTTAATCGCAAGGTTAATTCCTTTAAAACACTGGGATAAATTCTACCCAATATTCAGTCCTAGAATTAGGAAGGTGAGGCAAAGGCGGCGGCTTTGAAAGGCGGGAGGAGAGATGAAGGTTATCATAAACACACTGTGTCGCGGAGAAAAGAAGAGAAGGAACTTGGAAGTAGCCAGAACACTAAACAGGGATCCAGAAGCTTTGAAGCCCTAGTAGGCTAGGACATTAACCATGACACTCTGGAAGGACAGCCCAGTCTTTATCTGTGCAAGTGAGAGCCCTGGGTGAAGTTAAAGCTCAGCTCTCTGGACACTTACTTCAACCCACTTCTTGTGTTCTGAGGGGCTGACTTCCCACATCTGTGGCCGGGCCCCAGCCTGGGAGAAGAACATAGCGACCGCCACACCCGAGCCGGGACAGCTGAACCCGGGACCTCCACGGCCAGAGCCTGGCTCGCAAGCCACGGCTGGCCAACTCCAACTCAGTTCAGGAAGTCAAACTCGGCCGAACACCTCCAACGTCGCCTCCCATTGGACGGCCTGCGAGCCACTGGCGTTGATTCCGCAGTTCTATTGGTCAGAAGCTTTGTTTAATAACGTTTCCTTGGAACAGCCTATGGCCGAGAGGCTCACAGACCCGCCCCCAGCCTTGGCTCCGCCCCTCTCGTCTCCTTAACTCCTGGCGCGCGGCTGGGGATCCAACTCATCCCAGTACTGTTTCAACGTGTCCTGCAAGATTCCTTTCATTTTCTGACCCCACACCTTGCAATAAATTACTTTTTATAATTTTGATGTACGGCACTCTGCTAAACAATATAGGAGACATAGAAAGTGTGAACAAAGCATAAAAGGAACCAATCAAAACAAGTCCAGGATTCACGTACAGATCAACGAGTCACCGGGGTCGAGCCCTCCTGGGTAGTTACTGTCTGTTGTCCTCCTGGTAACTTTTAGCACCAAGTACGGCGCCTGCCACAAAGCAAGCGTTCAGTAAACGAACCAAGTGAGCCCTCAGGACGTTTACACCAAGTTATTTCATTCAGTCCTCTGGAAGAGGCGCCTAGTTTGAAGGAAGTTCCGAGAATAAATAATAGAAATAGCATTGAGCCTAAATTCCGCAGCAAACATTCTTACTAAAGGCAAGGAATATGACGAGGGCTGCGTTTTGCAAAGGAGTTTATCTCAGTCCCCTCTCTTCTGGCAATTCAGTAAGATTAAAAAAGCAAAACTCACACAGAGGCACACACACACCTGTTTCAACGAAAAAAAAAACCCAAAAAACAAAAACAGGCATTCGAGGTGGATTCTGAGGGAGCTCATTTAGCCTTCTATTTTACAGCAGGTTTTACAGCCCGCTTCTCTCGGGATACTGGTCTCAGCCGTCAGCTTCCTCGAACCTCTCAGCTGATCCACTTTGCCTTTAAAAATACAACCCCCATCCCCACCACATCTCAAGCTGGGGGACCCTGAAGCTGTCTATAAAAATCCCTGCAAAGGTGATAAGTTTTGCTAATTAAGGGAGAAGTGAGGGAACACTTCTTTCTCTCTTTCCAGGTTTCCTCTCCTACCCTTCCTAGGGGACCCCTCTGCATCCCCTCAGGATCCGGCGGGCTTTAGGGCCCAGCGGCGGGCGTCCCGGAAGGGGAAGGGGCAGGCCTAGAGGTGCGAGCCGCGGGCCGGAGAGTTTGAACTGCGCGCAGGCGCAAGCAGCGGCGGAAGAACGGGATCCCAGGCGGCTCTGCACTCGAGGGGCTGTAGGTGCGTGTTTAGAGGCTGCGGGCTCTGGGGCCTCGGGTGCGCGCTAGGCGGATGCGGGAGCCCGGCCTGCGATTCTGCTCTTTCCGGCGTAGTGCGCGGGCCGATAAGGTCCCGCGAATTCTTGAGTTCCTGGCGGGGCTGGAGGCGGACCCTAGGGAAGCGGAGCATCTTCTAAAGGCACTGGGTAGGGTCCCCTCCCGGGCCTCGGCTTCCTCCAGCAATAGTACCTGTTTGGCGGGAGCAACTGGTGCTGTAGAGACCGGAGTCCTGCCGGAGGGGTCCCTTATTCTTATTCTGGGTTCTCTGTAGTAAATGGGTGGTTACGACAGTGATAGCCAGCATGTTGGGCTCTTACTCTGTGCCAGGCATTTAAGCTTTCTGTGTTCAGTTTCTCCATAAATGAAACAGTCGTGGTACTTAGAATAGACTTGCTGTGAGCGTGAAATGAGTGTATACCCGGTAAAGCGCTTCGAATTGTGTCTGGCCCGAGTTAACCGCTCAGAAAAGTTAGCAGCTGTCCTTACTTCCTCCAACGTACTGCAAATCAGCCCTCCTCGCTCCATCCCCACCGCTTTCAACAGCTTCCCGAGTCCCTGCAGGAGGCTCCTCACGTATACTTTTGTCTCCCTCCAAGCCATTCTCCACACAGTTGTAAGGAACGTAGTATTTTTAAAAATGTAAATCGGACCAAGGTACCCCTCTGCTTATTAAAGCCTTTCATTGGGGGCCCTACTGTTCTTTAAATAAAATCTAGGATCTTTAACTTACTTTTCCTCCTCCACACCCCCTTCATCCTGGACCACCAACCTGTCCTCCTTACCCAAGCCTTTCTGTTTCTTAGATTTACTACAACCGTGTTCTCACCTCCTGGCCTTTGCTGGCCGGTTCCCTCAGTTGGAATGCTCGTGTTTCTCTCCCCCACTTTTATTTGGCGGGCTCCTTTTCATCCTCCAGAGCTTTCTTAAATGTTATTCAGAATATTCTGATGTAAGGGCATCCCTGTTACTCTCTCATACCTGTAAAATGAGAGTATCTGTAAAGTGTATATCTGTAAAGGTACCTTGGCTTTTTTTTTATGTTGTTGTTGTTATTTTTGTTTGGGTCAGTCTGTTTCTTTCCCCCAAAATATAAGCTTTTCTAGGGCAGATACTATTTCTATATTAACTTCTTATTCCCAGTGCTTGGCATATAGTGGCAGCTAAGTAAATATTCATTGAATGAACCAACTCTGGGAGGTAGATATGATACCCATTTTGCAGAGAAGGAAACTGAGGCTCAGTAATTAAGTAACCTGCTCAAATGCACATTTGTCACCTAGTAATGACTGGACTTGAAAGTGGGGTCGATGTGTGCCCACTACTGACCACACCTGGCCTCAGTTGAGCTTGACTCCCATGCCCTCCCAATGGTCTGCAAGTTCTATAACGAGGAGCAGCTGTGTCTGGATGATGGGGGAGAGGAGAGGCTAGCAGCTTAAAGAGGAATATCCATTTGCATCCACAATTTTTTTTCAGTCCCACATAGAAGCTCTAATGTTATGAGCTGGCATTTGGTGGGAGAACTTCTTTAGATTTTGATTCTCCTCGGCATTGTAGCTTAATGCGGGTTTGCTAAATTTTCAGTAATGTGGTTAGTTGCCTGCTCCTCAGTTTTGTCTTACTCTCAAGTTCTATACTATTTGCTTAATATTTTTATTTGAATCCGCTTGCACATAAACACTGTCTTTAAGAAGTAAATTTTAGTTACTATAAATATAACGGAGCCATTAGATACCTTCTGTACCTATTAAACAAAAGCAATACTTACTGATGCCTGTGGAAGGGCCTGAAGTCTGTTATTTGTTCAAAAGCAAGGTTAGAGGCATTTCTACAAAAAACCTTCTCCATGATTAAACAGGCTATTGGATTGGAATGGAAAAGGAAGGTCCTTTCGTATTATGTTAATGTCAAGTTCCGGTCATCTCGGTCATCTCTTTGGGAAACACTGCTCTTCGCTGACTCAGTTGAATGTCAGGTCTTGGAATCAGCCCACCTGTGTTGTAATTCTAATTCTGTGTCACTGCTTACCCAGAGTATGATGTTAGACCTGTGCTGGGCCAGGGGAAGGCAAACCGTAAACAGATGATTGAAGGAAAATAGTCGGGTTCTATCCTCCTAAAGCTCCGTGACTTGATTACAAAGGAGTGCTGGGAACGTGGGCCTGTGTGAGAGGTGTTGACTGAAAAAGAAAAATGCACAACCTAAAAGTTGAGAATTATGTTTTATTCCACAGACTTTATGAGGACTTCAGGCCCTGGAGACAGCCTCTCGGATTGCTCTAAGACTGCTCTGAAGAGGTAGGGGTGGAGCCAGGATATATAGGAGTTTTTGCAACAAAGTCGGAACATCAAATGATTACTGTTAAAGAAAACCAGACATCTCAAGTGAAGGACTTGAGTGCTTTTCTATGTATGGGAAGATGCAGGAGTCTGGGCTCATCGAAATCATTCCTTTGATGTACACCCTAGCTCTCTAGGGCTGGTGTCCTGGGCTTCCCCATCCTGAGTCTCCTCAGGGGCATCTCTAGGGGAGGCTGCAGTGGCTGATGGCTTGATGGGGGCATCCTGTTTCCATCCCAAGTTCCCTGAGGGCTCACCTTCAGGGCGGCTACAGTGTGATGGCTTGATAGCTGCAACATTTTTGTTTACTAATATGGCAGGCAGTATTTTTCATTCACAGAGAGAAATGAAATTCTGATCCTGGGACCACATCCAGTTCCCCAAAGTAGAAGTCAGTTCCTGATTGATCCTGGTGCTTACCAGCAGCTCCTCCTGGACAGGCTAAGCACCGTGATTGCATAAAGAGGTTGGTAACCTGCTAGATTTCATGATTTGGTATGATTTTTATTATAATATTACAAAGGGTTTTTGCCTTTAATTGCTAAGTAACTCTCAAGCATGTTTTGGAGTGTGAGCAGCTCCAAACCTTAGACCGTGCATAGAGCTAACAAAAGCTTTTTTTTCCCCTAGGAAATGTCTTTTTCAAGGCTTTATTTGTTACCTGCTTATCCTTTGGAGAAATTCTCTCTCCTCCCCCTCCCCCTGCAGAGGTGGTTGTAGATAAAGGGATAAAGCTGAAAACTTTGGAAATCTCCTAAATAGCTCAGAGTCACTAAAGACAGATTTGTATCTTGCCTTCAGAGTTCTCAGGGTTTTTGAATTCCATTTTATTTATACATAATTTATTTGGGAAGAGGGACGGTGGTGACCTCTAAGAGATCTGTATACAGCTTTTCTCAGGCAGGAAGGTGAACCCTTTTTTTCTGCTAAAAACCTAAAGACCTGTTTGCTCTAGAATGGAGTGGAAATCTAGAGAGGGCAGCCTGAAGAATCTCAGTTGCAGATTCTGTTACTAAGGGCCTCCCTTCCGAGCTGGTTTAGAATTCAGTGGAAGCTAGAGCTCACAGCTGACTAGGTTTTCCAAAAGTGGTTCTTTTGTTATTAAATAATTCTTTTTCTGGTTTAAAATAAATTTATTCAAAATATTCCCTTTAAGTGTATGTTGGTTTTTTGTTTGTATAAAGTTTTTTCTTTTTTTTTATTGAGTTATAGTCAGTTTACAATGTTGTGTCAATTTCTGGTGTACAGCACAATTTTTCAGTCATACATGAATATACATATATTCATTTTTATATTCTTTTTCACCATGAACTACTACAAGACTTAAATACTTTTTTGAACACAAAACAAAAATGATTCCTTCAAAGTGAATTGTGATAGTAACTTCCATAGTCTAGGACTTAAGTCTTTTCAAAAATGATCAAAACAAAAACAAAACACAGAGCTGTTTAAGTAGGCGTTAAGTAGTATGTCTGCCTTAATTTCTTTCATGAGAAAACCTGGTTCTCAAATCCTGTTAACTGTAACACTACAATTCCAACCAGCGTGGTTATCTGGTTTCTTAACCTTTAGCAGATTAAAAACAATTTAGGGAGAAAACCTACTCTAAGAGAGTTCTAACAGCCCTTAGACATAGGCTGGACAGAGAGGGATTAGACAGAGAACCTTTAGAAAACAAGACCTAGACAGAGTCTAGGGCCACTGTTAAAGGGGCAAGTGGCCGCATCCATCTGTGGTCCCTGAGGCTGTGGCTGCAGAACAGTGTCCGTGCCTGGTGGGGTTAATAGTGACCCACAGCCATGAAGAATGAGTCAGATTATTGTGTAGATGCACTCTGCTTAAAAGCTCTTTGAAATATGTAATTTACAGGAGAAACCTTATCTGACTTAACTGGTCATTAATTAGAAAAGGTGAGAAATTGTGAAAAGTGATAGATAGCTGGAAAAAATTTTTTTAGCTCAAAACATATGAAATACTCATTTGCATATCTTCCAGTGTAGAGTTAAGCCTTTTTTTTTTTTTTTTTTAAGGAATGGGGTTTTTGGAACAGAATACCACGGTCTTGTCTTATGTCCACACTCATAACAGGTCCTGCTCACTCTCTTTAAAAGAGCAAAAATGTAGATGCTCTGACGATAATCTGAGCACAGACTCTTGAGTCCTATAATTTTGCTCTAGGTTTTGCACTAAAATTTTTTTTTGATCACTCTTTGGGACTGCTCTGAAGTTATCTAGAAAATCTACTTAGATAGCTCTTTACCATGGAAGTGGTGACATTTTGTAGATACCAAAACCAAAATTTTCACCTGTTTACCTCTTAAAGCAAGAAAGTAGAAATTAGACTGTGTGGTTTAGAAAATAGTGTTTTGCTTCAGTACAAGTTCTTTCTTTGTAGGTTTTAGTAGTTTGATTTAGAATAAGATCATTATTAAGTTAGTTGGGTTCTCGGGGAAGCCTTTCTAGATAAATGTGTATACAGAATTGATCATTTGACACTGTCTTGAGGACTTTGATAAGCCGTATAGTAAATAGCTTATCTTTGGGGAAGTAAGAAATAGTCACTGAAGTCCTTTGGGCTCCCATGCTTGGGTGAGGGACTGTAAATTCCAGTTCGGGAGCAGAGACAGAATTAATCTTGAAGCTCCTTAAACTACCCTTAACCTCAAGCACCTGATGGAAGCTTCAGGGTCAAGAATGGACGTTTTTGTTTCAGACTTTGTCTCAACCTCATTTCCTTGGGCATCTAAGAACCAGGTCTAGGTTGAGAGAGAAAGGAGGAGAAGGTGACCAGGATTTTTGCTGTCATTTGATTTGCCAAGTTCTCATGGCAGATTCTGGTCCTGTGCCCCTGAACACCCCCAAAACAGCTGCCGTTAGTGACATGGCTCAGCATCTGATGAGTGTCAGGCGTGCTGTGTGTATTCTAGAAGCTCACGGCACAGGGTTTGAGAGCAAGGCAGTGTTTGCCAGCGGCCTGGCAAAAGGGAAATAACCAGATTTCTACTTTTCTTTCCAGAAGTATAATGTCTCAGGAAGGCAAGTATGGGAGGTGGACGATATCCAGTAGTGATGAAAGTGAGGAGGAAAAGCCAAAACCAGACACACCATCTACCTCTTTTCTCCCCAACGCTGGGCAGAGAACAGCAGCGGAGCCGAAGTACACCTGTTCCGAGGCTCGGAGAGCCGCACACAAGAGGAAGATAGACCCTGTGAAGTTCAGCAATGCTGACTCGGTTTCCGAGGCGTCTCCTTCCAAAAGGCAGAAGACTGGTTCCCAGGAGGACCTAGGCTGGTGTCTTTCCAGCAGTGAGGATGAGCTGCCACCAGAGACTCAGCAGAAGCAGGCTAAGAAAGCGGGGGTCAAAAAGAAGGAAGGCCCTCCTTCTCCCCAAAACGGTGCTGCCCGCAGAGCTGGGCATGGCAGCCCTCCCGCCAGCCCCGGGCTCAGGCGGGAGGAAGACGAGTACGAAACGTCAGGGGAAGGCCAGGACATCTGGGACATGCTGGATAGAGGGAACCCCTTCCAGTTCTACCTCACCCGCGTCTCAGGAATTAAGCCAAAGTATAACTCCAGAGCCCTCCACATCAAGGGTGAGTGAAGCTGGGGGTCCGGGAGCCGTCACACTGCACTTGAGGGGTCCCCCTCGGTGAAACAGGAGGGGGCAGCCTACAAATGGTCTCCAGGAACCTTTAACTGCCCTCAAGGGAAAAAAAATTAACCATTTTGACAAGCAGATGCATTCATTTGACAGCAAACTGTTTACTTAGGGTGTTAGCGGATAGAAGGACCCCGAAATTAGGAGGCCCACCAGAGTATGGGTCCTTGCCTGCTGGCTGTGAAAGAATTTGCAGCAGAGGCAGAGGGACAAAGTGAATGGCTGCTTTCCTGCTCAGAAGAGGAAAAGGAAAGAAAGGTGCTTGAAGTGATGGGGGGAGGTTGGGGTGGATTGCCTATCAGCCCGGATGGCTGGTAGAGACAGATGGCCTGGATCGGGCCACGTGGGTTTTTATGAGAGGCTTCTGCCAGCATGTCCTTCCAGGTGTGATGGAATCAATTAGTCCTTGTAGGGGCTTTCCCAGTTGTTGGCATGGCAGTTGTCCACTGTCATGGCGCTCATTGGTGTGTCACTCAGCCTGCTAATATGTTACAGTATAATGAGGCACAAGCTCCACTGGAAGTCAGATCCTCCACCATCTTGGGCTTCGCAGGCTCTAACCAGCTCTTGTTTCTTTTTGCAGCTGCCTCCTGAGACTTAAGTCATTGGTTTCTATTCAAGGGAAGGGCAGGTCAGGGGTAGGATCCTGGGGGCAGTAGCCTTGGTAACAATTGGGAAGCTAAGGAAGAGATCTGGTTATAAAACAACTCAGGAATGTGCATCTGACAGTGAGTCTGTGACTCCACTGTCCCAGTCATTAACCGCTTGCTTAAGCCTACTCTTCTATGACTCAGGGAGGATTGGGAGACTCCAGCTTTTCTGTAAACAAGAGGCAGGCGTTGTGGGGGGCCCACAGGGTCCTGCTCAGTATCAAGGTCAGGAAACCAGAGGGTGCTTCCTACCGCCCTGTAGATCCCCCTGGTGGAACCCTTAGCATGGTGCTTAGAATTATTTAACTTCTAATATAAAGATTAAATTTGATCAGTCTCACTTTATCAACGAAGTAGCGAATACTTGATAGCAGCTCTCTTTGGTCCTTGGACCAGCTGCACCAGCATCACCTGGAACTTGTTGAAAAGTAAATTGTTGGGCTCCACTCCAGATGCCTTGCCTCAAACTCTGGAAGCCAAGCTCTGGGATATGTAGTTTAACACGCTTTTCAGGTGATTCTGTTGCCCAATCAACTTTGAGAACCATTGCTTGAAAGTCTGGTTTTGGTACCTGGTGAGGAAGTGAAACAAGAATGCCTTCACCTTTGGTGGCTGTGGTTGGTCCCCAGGGAGCATCTGTGTGATGCTGTGATGTGTGTATATGTTTGGCCTTCACCTCTGGTTACAGTTGTTTGTTTTTGTTTTGTCTCAGGCTCCTGAAATAGCTCCAAAGCAATAAAAGAGTGAAAGGAGCCTCTTCTGTTATTCTTAACAGGTCCCTTTCAAACACACCTGAGTCTCTTAATGCGGGGACTTTTGGGAAGCCCCCAGGAATTGGGGGGAGGGGGCTGGTTGCCTGGGGAACCAACCATGTGATTAAAGCTGGAGCTTTCAGCTCCCAAACCCCACCTCCAGGGAGGGGAGAGGGGCCTGAGGTCAGTGATTTCATCAGTGCACTATGTAATGAAGCCTCCATTCAAGAAAATCCTAACTGAAGAGGTTTGAAGAGCTTCCAGGTTGGCGACTAGTGGAGGTGCCCACCTCCGGCAGGGGCGCACCGGAGAGGGTGTGGAAGCTCTGCATCCCTACCCCCACCCTCATACCCCGGCCCTGTGCATCTCTTCCATCTGGCTGCTCCTGAGTTGTATCTTTTTATAATAAACTTAATCTAGTGAGCGAAGTGCTTTCCTGAGTTCTGAGGTGTTGCAGCAAATTATCAAACCCTAGGAGGAGGTGGTGGCAACCCCCAATTTATAGCTGGTCGGTTAGATGTACAGGGGGTCTGGGCTTATGATTGGCATCTGGGGTGGGGACTGTCTTGTGGGACTGAGCCCTTAATCTGTGGGAGCTGATGCCAACTCCAGGTGGATGGTGTCAGAATTGAGTTCAGTTGTAGGACTCGCATCCGGGATCTGTGGAGAACTGGTCTCTGTGGGGACACACCCCCACCCCTCCCCTCGGCTGCACTTGGTGTCAGAAGGGTTGAGTGTAGAGAGGGAACAGGGTTTTCCTTGAAGAGAGAGCAGCAGGAGCCCTGGAATCTGAGTCACAGGACCTGAACCCCAGCCTCACCGCTTGCTTGCTGGGTGGGTGGTTAACAAAGGACCTGTCATTCTTCAGAATTTCAGTTTACTCACCTTTAAACGGGAGATTTAGGAAAAAAGGGAGAAAGCACATGAAGTGACCAGCACAGTACATGCACATGGCAGAGACATAAATAAACATTATCACCCTTACTTCACATCACCTTTCTTACCCACATTCAAAGACAGATTGTGTTCGCTGTTAATGGTGTTTTATATACCAAATGTATAGTTACATCTTCTCTGTGGTAAATGTTGGTGTGTGTGATAATTCATGCTCTAAAGAGTTTGATTCTACAAGTTGTCTGTTTTTCCTTTTTGTGGATGAATACCTTGTCCAGGTACTTTGAAGAAATGCGAGATAGACCTTGGTGTTTTTGTTTTATTTGAGAGAGACTGGTACAAGAAATAGAGGACTGTGCAAGGTTTTGCTGTATGTCAAAAAGTGATGAAGACTGGCTGTTAGCACCAAGATATGGAGGAAGGGGAGGTAACGTTCCGATAGGAGCTTTTACACGGATTATCTCCCTTAACCCTTAAGAGTAGATGTTAATGACTGTCCTCCTTGAATAGGTGACTCATCTGCAGAGAAGTTAAGTAAACTGCTAAGGGTCACACAGCTGGTAAATGGTAGAGCTGGGATTTGAACCCAGGCATTCCAGCATCGGAATCCATGCTCTTAACCATTTCATGCTCCACTCCAACAAATGCCCTAATAGTATGCTGTTGAGAAGGTCTCATCAAGGAACAGTGACTTCAGATGGTCCGTGAAAGATGGGTAACATTTAGAAAGGTAGAAAGAGGGACTGGTGTGGGGGCAAAATGTGGGACATCATACTGAGAATTTCTCTCATGACCGCAACTCTCCCTCTAAGGTAGGAGCTTCCCCAAGAGGACTTCTTTGTTCTTTTAAAATCTTTGTGGCCTGGCATCTGTCTCAGTGTCTGGAAGACAGAAGACACTCAGTAAATATGGGCCCAGTAAGTGAATGAGTCCAGTCTGAATCCTCAGGGAGGTTTGGTGGTTAAGAGCAGAAGCCCTGGAGCCAGACTGTGTGGGCTCAGATCCCCACCCTGCCCCTTCCCAGCCGTGTGGCAACAGGCGGCCCCTAAGGAGAGACCCCTTTGTCCACCAGATGGGAGTGGCAGACCCCACAGGCTGGAGACGGCTGTGAGCAGTGAGAGTGACACCTGGGAAGTGCCGGGAACAGCGCCCGGCCCCCAGTGTGTCCTGTGTAGGTGAGGCTGTCACAGTCAGCGGTGGTGATAATGGTCACGTACGCCTGCTCAGTGTAGTTGATGAGGTGTGAGCTTTCCATTTTCTCCAAAGGGAAGCCTGAGGGGGTGCTAGGTGGGTCCCGCTCAGAGATGACCGGGATGCTAGAAATGCGCACTTCTGGTTGGGGGTGCCTCTGCCCGCCCCGCACACGAAGCATGTGCTCTTGGGCCCCGGAGAACGGTCCTGCTAGTCTTGAGCTGGGAGGTCTCCTGGAGAGTGACTTGGAGGAGGTAAAAAACTAAGAGATCTGGAAAGAGCAAGAATGTGTATCACTGTGGTTGGCAGTTTCTAAAATGGGCCAGTCATCCAGTCCTGAAGTCGTAGATTTTTTATTTTACGTTATGTTTTGTTCAAAGAATGTGTAGTAAATACTGTTAAATGGCACGGAGAAATTTTCTCTTGAATCTTACGGAACATTAAAGTCTATCTTTGTAGTAGCTTTTCAGCTCTGTTTTCTAAGTTGAATTTTGATTTTTCAGTGACTATTAAGCCAATTATGATTATTATTACTAGGTGATTTTCGTTCAAATGTGAATGAGGTGTCAATGTTTTGTCTCCTCAGATATTTTGTCTCCTCTATTTGGGACCCTTGTATCTTCAGCTCAGGTGAGTTTACAGTTTTTTCTTTGGAAAGGGACAGATAAACAATTTGGGAAGAAAATGGAGCAGTAGGACCTGCAGGCCAGTCCTGTCGGGGTTCCCCGAAGTGGCACCTACCTGGAGGCTGGCACCCAGTGCCACGGTTGTGGGCTCCAGCAGCGTAGAATGTGGGTGCACGGTCAGTGAGGCTTCCGCCTCAGTTGGGCCACAATGACTGGCCAGGAAGTCACTCTGGAAATCCCAGCCTGAGGGACACTGGTCACCTCACGGGACCCTGGTGCAGCTCCCTGGGTAGAGGGGGGAAGGCCCTGTCAAGTTTGATTTGATTTAGAGAAATAAATGAGAAATTTCCTCACACCCTCCAAGAAGAAGTGAGTAGAATTTACGGGTGTGGCTGCTCCTGCGTGCTCCTTCGCTCCGCCTGACAGAGCGGGTCCCTTTGTATTGATAAGTCACGTTAATTAAGCTCCAGGCCCTCAAGTAAGTAGTGAGGCCTTGTCCCTAAGAAGGTGAAGCTTTCTGTGTGCCTCGTGCTCTGCTTGGCCCCGGGAGCCCTGGCCTCCAGGTGGAACATGTGGTGGGTTGGTGTGTGTTCTCGCCAGACTGAGTCGTGCTGTCCAGCAGAGGGTCAGGGGCTCCCCAGGCGTGGGGAGGACCCCCGGTAAGTCCAGCCCCGCCTTGTGGGAAGCCTAGTGAGCGCCCGGCCCCAGGTGCCTGTGTACAAAGCGAGCTCATAAGTTAGACTGAGAGCAAATGTTCTTCGCGTCCTTTTCATAATCACTTAGTGGGCAAGGGATACCTTTATGAGCCCTTTTGTTTAAGTTAATCAGGGGGCCCTTAGAAACGGTGTAGTGAGACTCAGGTTACAAAAACAGATGCTGCCAAAGCAGGCGGAGATGGTTTCCTGTGTGCTCGGGCACCCCACCCCCCCCACCCCCCGCCGACTGATGGAGACTCTGCACCGTTCGCTCCCTTCAGGGTTGTTTTAGGTTTGTCTATGAGCGCTGTGGCAGAATTGTCCAAGTTTATAAATGAGAATTTATGTAGTTCATCATTAGTCTCTTTTAATAACCAAACAGTCCTCCTTATGAACTGTTTTCTCTTCCCCTTTTCTCCCCATCACCCCCGCTCCCCAATCCAGTTCAACTACTGCTTTGATGTGGACTGGCTGGTGAAGCAGTATCCACCAGAGTTCAGGTGAGTTCCGCAGAGGGCTGGGAGACATCGTAACTGTAACGGGGATTTAAAACCTAAGATCTGTGTTTTTTAAGCAGCTGCCATCCATCTCTTTTGAATATGTATTTTGAAATTATTGAACTCAAACGTTGAGTTGTACTGGGAAAACAGCGTCTTTTGATCTGTTCTAACTAATCACAAGGCTGCCTAATACAAATTGTAGCGTGTCCCTCTGTTGTTCTGTCCAAAGTAGGTAAAGACAGACTTCACCCCAAATAAAAGAACTTTGGGTCCAATATTAGTATGAAGGAAAAGGTCGTTGCCACCTGCTTTCTCGACCTGTAAGCGTGCCGCGCTTCACTTAGCACAGCAGTGCTGTCCCATTTTTGAGAATCTCTTGTTCCACAAATGATTCTTCCAGTAGCTTAGGAGTTAACGAAGGGGTCTCGGGGCCTCCCCTCTCCGGGTTGTGGAGGTGATGGGTGTTGGTCTGTCTCCTGTAGTTCCTCTACCTCGGGTTAGGCAATGCAGACCAAATAAAGATAGTATTGCAACGTGACATGCCACCTGCCCCATTTCCAACACATGTACGTGACAGAATCCCCGTGACAGGTAAGGCGGAGGAATACACAGGCAGGAAAATGATGGTCAGGGTCTCCAGCCTGTTCAAAGGATTGGATGCTGCCCACCGCCATTAAGGAGGGCAGTCGGCGAGACTGAGCCACAACTCAGGTGCTAATCTCACGCAGAAGCATCTTCTCAGACACACCCAGCAACGATGTTTACCCAGACACCCTTGGCCCAGTGAAGCTGACACACAAAATGGACCATCACGCTGCCTCTCTGTGATAGATTTTGGGGCCAATACATTTGAAGTAATTAATGAGGACTTCAACTTCTGTCAATAATGTTTAATCTTTTATTTTTTTTAAAAAAAAAAAAGAGGAGTTGGAGTATAGCTGGTGAATAGAGCACGTGCTTAGCATGCTTGAGGTCCTGGATTCAATCCCCAGTGCCTCCATTTGAATGAATGAATGAATGAATAAAAAATAAAATAAAATAAAATACCCTGATGATCTGATAACAAGAATTATTTCTAGGTGGTAGATGTGTGATTGTCTCTTTATTCTCAGTACTGTTTTTCTAGTTGTAAAATAGAACTTTTTTCGCCAGTAAAAACAAATTCGGAAGGCATGCTTCTTAGTTCTATTTTACCTACCATGTTAGAATAAGGCTGTCGGGCATTAGGGGATTAGACATTAGTCCCGGAAGTACAGTTTCTGTAACGTTTCTTTCTAGTTCAGTGTTGTCCCTTCACGTTCGGAGGGAATCATCCTGCACATGATTGATGATTGTGGAAGTGGCTCCAGTTGTTCATCTTGCTTGATCACTTGTTGGAGAAAAATCCGATTTTTCTTTTGTTGGGAGAGCTTGTAGAGATAAATTGATTTCCAAGAATTGTCTCACTTTGAATTAACCAGAGAAGATCATGGTTCCCTTAAAAGCCTTTTAAATCTTTTCCTGCAGAATGTTCTTATATTGTGCTTTTGAATTTAAAAACAGGACATTTTCAATCTGCGTCAGGCTCTGTTTCATTGAAATAGAACCATCTATTCATGAATCTGCAGGTGATGGATCTGGGCCCGTTCACTCATGTATCCTGGGGCTCTGGTGCTGGACCACACACACAGTAGAGGTTTAGTGAGGAAGTGATCCATCGCTTGGTCCAAAAGGAGAGAAAGAGCATCATACTAGACAACAGTAATTACGTATCTTTTAATCTATCTGAACACAGAGCTAAGGATGTGCCCTTCTGGACCACAGAGGACAGTTACTCAAGGACCTTGGAGTCACAGCCTCTCTGGGTCACAGCAGAGCTTCCCAATCAGGCCATAGGGCCCCATGACAGAGGTAATCAGTTAGTGAAGGTTAACCGGTCACCACTGTGTGCTCGCCCTGTGCTCAGTCACCACCCAGGCCAGGAACACACGTTCCTTAACTAGGCACCCGTCCAGCTTCACGAATGACAGATTTTAAATACTTTTGATCCCTTTTCAGGAAGAAGCCAATCTTGCTTGTGCATGGCGACAAACGAGAAGCAAAGGCTCACCTGCACGCCCAGGCAAAGCCTTATGAAAACGTTTCCCTCTGCCAGGTAAGCCACTTACTGCCGTGCGAGAGCCTGCGTATTCTGAGAGTTGCAAGGAAATTTAGACACTCAGTCTGTCCACCTGCTGAAAGCAGGAGTCCCCTCTCGGCGTCACCGACACACACTTGTCCAGCCTTGGCTTACACGCTTCCCGAGGTAGCCCATCCTGTTTGTGGGCAGCCCTTGTGGTTTGAAAGATTTTCCTTTTTGTTGACCTGATGTCTCTGTAATCAGCCAGGGTTCTTCGGAGAAACAGAACCAGTAAGGGTACGTGTGTGTTTGGAGAGACATGTATTTTAAAAGAACAGGCTCACGTGATTGTGGGGGCTGGCAAGTCCAAAATTTTCCAGGTAGGCGGGCAGGCTGGAGACCCTGCAAAAAGTTGATGTTGCAGTCTGAGTCCAAAGGCTGGCTGGAGACTGAATTCCCTCTTCCTTGAGGAAAGGGGTCTTTCTTTGTTGTTGTTTTTTAACACTTAAGGCCTTCAACTTACTGAGGCTCACAAACATGATGGAGGGTCATCTGCTTTACCCAAAATCTACTGATTTAAATGCCATTCTCCTCAAAAAATACCTTCACGACAACATCTGATCAAATATCTGGGTCCTGTGGCCTTGCCCTGGTGACACACACAGTAACCATCACAGTCGGGGACGACCAGGGTGACACACGTAGTAACTGTCACAGTCTGGGACGAAAGCAGAGCAGAGAGGAGGCGAAGAGAAGGCTGTGGGCCAGTTTCTTTCTGTCTTCCCATAATTTTACCCTGATATTTTCCCATCAGTAAATACCTGGAAATACAGTGTGACCAGTGAGTCTGGGACTGGTTAGGACCCGCTGTTATAGACCTCGCATCTGAAAGGATCTGTTATATGTGGCATTTTGTGTAAGAAACAGGCAAGGAGGTGGAGTTAGCAAGGAATTCAGAAATGTTTACGTTCATGATTTCCTTCCTGTGGCTGTGGAGGTTCTGGGGTGGCTGGTGTAATGGTCACCTTGTCCTGTTGGAGCAGGCTGGTCGGTCCATCCGTGAGCAGCCTGACAATGGTCCTATCCTGGCCAGTAGCTCAGTGAAGTTGGTTCGAGATTTCTGCTCTTGGAGTACAGAGCCAAGAGAGACTTACATGAGACCTAGATTATTTTTCCTTCTCACTTTCCCTCCAGTGTCTTTTTTCCTCCATCCATACGGGATAAAAGAATTCCAGCCCACGTTTTATCTCTCTTCTTCCAGCTGTAGAATATTATCTGGGGGGGGGGGTGTGTATCTGTTTTATAAAGATTAAAACTGAAAAATCTCAGTCTGATCCATTTTAAACCGACCTCACAACGCCTCCTGTGATGGACCCCCTGTGCGTCATGTAGTTGGACTTCTTTCCCGTCCTGTTGAGGGTTCCCCTATACACAGATACGCCTTTGCTTAGCAGTTGCCTGAACTCCCCTTGTTTTGCATTTGTTTCCAAAAGCAGAAGGGGTTAAACTGCAGTAGGATAGTGCTTATCAGACTAAGAGTGGGCAGAAAATAAACACAGAAATCCTGAAGGGGGGTGATTAAATCAATAGAAATACAAAGATTTTCAAATACACTATCTGTACTGAAACGTTTAGGAGAAAGTGTGGCATGCTTCAGGCCAGCCACGAGGGGGCGCTATGAGCGCTGTCTTCCAAGCCGCTTGTGCAGAGTGACCAGAAGCTCCCAGCTCGTCTTTGATGTACAGGGTGTTTGCCCTCTCCTGCCCCCACCTATTGAAATACCTTTATACCTTGTCTGTAAAATGAATTTTTGAATATTTTTTTAGCAACATAGTGTCACTTGCCTAAGCTGAGTCTTGTTAGTCAATAAGTAGATGCTGTACGTCTCCCGTTTTGCATGGGTGGCAGAGGCCAGAGTCTGAAGCCTGGTGGTGGTCAAAGTTCAGACTTCTGGGGTCTGTCCCAGCCCTCCACCCACTAGCTGTGTCAGTCCGGGCCTATCACTTAACCACTTAAAGCTTCATTTCTTCATCCTTTTTTTTTTTTTAAATGGAGGTACTGGGAGTTGAACCCCGAACTTCTTGCATGCTAACTAAGCACGTGCTCTACCAGTGATCTATGCTGGCCACGCCCTTCATTTATTCATCTTTAAAATGGATTGCTAATACTGTTCCTTATACGGTTGTTGTGTAAAGGATTTGGTGCATTTACCCAAAAAAGCACCCATTAAATATTATCTGTTGAAGTTATCTTCCCTTTTTTTTGTGCTTAGACTTGCCCGAAAGCAATACAATGAATAGCAAAACTAAACTCAAAAGCCAAGTCTTTTGACCATTGCTTTTTCTGAACTAAATATCAATTTACAGGATATCAATCTTTCTTCTCATTGTGTAATTTAAAGACATGGAATACACTTTTCCTGTTCACTCTTCTGTGGCCAGACCCCACTCTATAATTGATACTCTTTGAGCACTCCAAACACGGAGCTTACGAGTGTAGTAAACTCAGCCACCTGTCCATGAGCAACTCTAAGGTGGGCCGTGTCATCCTCACCCGCGGGTTCACTTGCCCATCGCGGCCCCCAGTGGACAGGCCCATCCACCCGTCCCGTGGTGGGGAGTGGGGAGGGCTTTGCTTTTAATAGTACTTGCTTCCCTGCTTCCATTTTTAGAATGCTGACCCCGTGCAGGTCCCATTTTCCTAAGCATTTAAGCAATGTTTTTCTCATTTATTCCTGACAACTCCCTGAATCTCTGAACAGTACCCTCATTGCAAAGAGGAGAAAGATGAGGTATAGAGATTCAAATATTTTCTAAAGTCACACAAATTTGTGAAGATAGGACTTGTGCCCATATGCTGAATTCCTAACTCCTGAGCTATTTTTGACATTTCTTTTTAACTTTCTCATCTTGAGGCATATTCTGCTTAACCAAGGTGTTGCTATACTGGATGTTAGAAAACAATGTTTTACTTCTTCGCCTACTAACCCCCCACCACCATTTGTTTGTAAAGGTGTCACTTTGTAACATGAAAATGAATTTAATATCTTTATTCTCAGCACTTGCTATGTTATAAATGTAAGAGAACTTTTGTTTTGACATCATGATTCTCAATGCTGCCACCACTTTAAATGTTTCTTTTAAACGTGCTTTAAAAACTTGTGTATATTTCTGTATAAGCCAAATAGCTAATTTTAAAACTTTGCATAGAGTCTCATTTGTTCTTGCTAGTTTTCTGGCAACTAAGGAAATTAAGCTTCTCACTTCTAATTACTATAATTAAAAAGTGCAATATGTATTGAACCATTCTGGATGCCTTTAAAAAAAAAGTTGTTTTTTCAAAAATGAGCCTCAGTGGATGCTCTTCTAAAAGCTGTCTTGGCAATCAAGGACTTGTCCACTAGAGGGCAGTAAAAAGTTTAAAGATAGTAAAGTTACCCTGAATCTTTTCTAATTTAATTTTTGATAGGGATATTGCTGATTTTTTTTTCTTTTAAACTGACTTGACTTCTTTTTCATCCTAGGCAAAGTTGGATATTGCATTTGGAACACACCACACGTAAGCAATTTTTATGAAATAGGGGAGGATATGAGTTTAATAGATCAAAGGATGCTCTTCAGAAAGTGCCCTTAGAGGGACTCATGTGTGATGATTTTGCTGGGGGAAAAGCTGTCACTAAGGGAGTAGAGGAAATGGAGTTGTTTCCTAACAGGCTTACGACCAAGTACCAGGATTCTGACTCTCAGCATCAAAATCTGAATCTGTGACGCCGTTTCTGCTTTCTGTTCAGGATGTTCATTGTAGCCGACGAGGGGAGTAGATTGTGGTCAGTGGTTATGAATGGCTGTATGTGCGGTCGTCACATGCTGTGGATTCCACTACTTTAAAGAAACCGTTGTGATTTTAAGATTCTGAGTTGCATCAAATAGAATATTGTTAGATCAGCTCTGTGCTCTGAAAGAAAAACTATTTTACAAGAAGTTGTCACCCTGAGAGGCTAGTACCTGTCCCTGCCCCAAGACATCTCAGAAGATTCTCTTAGGATAATTTCAGAGACATTGCAAACCACAGACAAGAAACTTTTCTGTAATTTCCTACTTGACACACATCAGCTTGACTCTTGTTTTACTTGAGTTTTAACCCTCATTTATTGTGCCCTTTCATGTAATTGATTCTCTGAGAAAAGAATAAGACATGGTTGCCTCTATTTCAGTATTTTTGTAAATCATATTTCTCTGGAAAGGATTTGTCAAAGGATGTGACAAATCCTCATCTTCCTTCTGGACCAGCAGTGGGCCTGGGTGGCCTCCAGCTTCAGGCCTGTCCCTGCAGGTGTCTGTCCCTAAGGCAACAAGGGATGTCACCAGAGGGAGTGTTTGCCCCGAGTCATGCAGTGACCACTGTTTTCCTGATACTGTACCAGAAATGAGGCCATTTTTTCATCATTCTCTTTATACGCTTAAAACTGTATTTTGCAGTGTGTTTTCAGAAAGGAACCACAGCGGAAATTGTTGAGCCATTTTGTCAAAGGAGACTTGTCAGCCGTACGCGGTCTGGTTTCAGATGCTCTTGTGTAAATATTGCCACGTTTACCAGCCGCCCCTAATTGGTAGCTTTAGTCTCGTGGAGGACAGGGTTTGAGGGTTGTTGAGAAGGAACTCAAGCACCTACTCAGCTAAGGTATCAATTGTTCTTTCCACGGCACTGAGCTCACAGAATGCTGATTTCAGCAAAGGATGCAAAATAGCGCTGATAGGCTGAACAGGCATCTTCGGCCCCGCAGCTGCACCACGGGAGACCCTGGGGGGCGGCACAGTCTCCCTGGCATGGGCAGGCCTTCTGCCAGTAAAGGGTCACAGCAAATGGATCCTTGTCCCTGCCCTTAGCTAGAACCCTGGCATAAATTCTTTACTGATTCTCAGATACACTCAGCCAGCCCTGTCACCTCTCTGGACCTTGGCGTGATTTGCTAGACCTCCAGTGCCGGGTTCCTGTGCCCGCCAAGCGTTCTGTGCCCCAGTCCGCATTTCCTGAGGACACTCACACGGCTCTGACTGTGCTAGCACACAGTAGGAGAGCCTGGGCCGGGTCCCGGGAGGGCTGGGTCCCGGGAGGGCCGAGCGCGCTGGGCCTGGCCCGGATCTGACACAGGGACGTTTGATGGGAGTGGGCCTATCCTTTTTTAAATGCTAGTCAAAAAATTATTTGGTCCTCCTCCTTCATTTTATAGATCAGAGGCCTCAAGTAGACAGGCAGTTTTCCTCTGGCCAGGGTTGGAGCCAGGACTAGAACCCACTTATTTTTACTTAACTTCTTTATTTTTGCTATTTACTTATTGCTAACGTGCACTCTGTGTTCTTTGCTTCCCTCCACGACACACACACACGCTTTGCGAGGCCAGGCTTCCTCTCCCCTCCAGCACGCACGTTTTGCAGGTGAAACCCAGCAGGGTTCGTCATTCAGAGTTGAAAATCACTGGGGAAGTAGTGACGACAGAACCTCCCAGTTCTGCAGTCTGTGTAGCTTGCATTTTGTTGAAATGCCAGTATCTTGTAGGAGATCGAACTTCAGTGGCTTGTTTTAAAATATTTTAAGAATTAATCGTTAGATATCTGTTATTTTCTTGAAGCACGGCTCTAGGGCATATAAAGTGTTCTGAGATTTAACAGTTCTTGTCCTTGCAGCTTTTAGTCTTTGGGTGAGAGAGGCAGGACAAATCTATGAATGAGGGAAAGACGGAAACCTTCCAGCTCACAGTGATGGGCGTAAGCAGCCTCTACCCCCGGGCAGGGTGGAGCGACCACGGGGCCCTGGGGGAGTCTCTGGGACCACGCTTGGTTAGCCGGCCTGTGTTGACCATGTACCACGTGTGGAGCGTCTGAAAGTGGCCAGATGCAGCCCCGTCCTCCAGGAGCTTGTCGTCCTTTTCGGGGCGGTGGACATACTCCATCCCCGCTTCTGTAGGACGCCGGGCAATCCCGGGGCTTATCTCATAGTGCTGGAGACTCAGGGGAATGCTAATGCTTTTTGTGGCCCCTGAGCTGGGGGCAAAAGCTCCTCCCATGGCCCCAAGAATCTACAGTGGGGCGAGAAGTCAAAACAGCCATGTGTCAGATGTGGCCAGGCAGCCAGGAGCAGGCTGCAGGGTGAGCTGTAGCAGGGCCTCCCGTCACACGTGACGCAGTCCCCTCTCACCTGGGCCGCACCGTCCCCAGCCTCGCCCGCTCCGGCCCTTAGTGCCAAGTAGCCACAGCCCCGTCCAACCTTGTGGGAGCCGAGGGGAGCCGAGAGGAGGAGCTGCTTCGGCGCATGTGGGGACCCGGGCAATCCCATTGCCTCTCCCAGCCACGGATTTGCCCTTGTAACGGGGATGGTGACACCACCCCTGGGTGCGGAGGGGTTTAGCGGGCTGGCATTCTGGAGCTTCTAGAACGGGACCTGGCACGTAAATGCTGCACAGACGTGCGCTGCTCTCCCCTGTGCGGCACAGCTGCAGGCGTGGGGGGCGGCCCTTTTGCTGCCTCCACAGTCTAACGGGTAATATGCAGATCAGCATTCTTCAAGGGGAACCTCATTTCTTTGCGTTTTTATCCACTTTCAGCTGTGACCTTATTGGGACGTGCCACCTTGTCTAGGAAAAGATTAGCAGGACTCCCCTTAGACTGGTTCTCACTTCTGTTTGATAGGATTCACTGACATTGGTGCATGATTTTCCTGGTAATTGATGCCTTGACTAATGGAAATATTTGTAAAACTTCCATCATGAATTCATAACTGGCTTATTCCTAATTACAGTCGGCTGCTAATTTGCCAACTGTGTATGTAAATTTGCCCAGATTTCAGGGAGCACATCTCATAGTAGAAAGAAAGCTTGGCCCAGCAGCTGTCACATCTCCAGCTTTGCATTAATTTACTGTTTGCCAGCTTGGGTTCCGTTCCCGTTCCAGCAAAAGCTCAATCTCATTCTCTGTTTTTGTATTCTTTTCTGTATTTTTTTTGATGCTGACCCCATTCTGTCCAAATAGTATTCATGTTGTTTATTTGAGAGAACCGGTGGTTCATTTTTTTCCCCCACGTTGAACTGACTTACCTCAGTACGTGTTAAGTAGCATTTTGGCCTCAGTGGAAACAAGGCAGAGTTACTGCCTTGAGTGGATCTCTAGTTGAGGGGAGAGAGAATTGAGATTCCTGAAATAATTGGAAAACCACCGGGAGGCCAGGAATCATCCACTGGGAGATGACAAAATAAAGCGAGGCCCTGATGGAGTAAAGGGAAGGTACACGTGGAGGGTTTCACGTTTAATAAAATACACATTGTATTTCATTCTCACAACAGTCCTATGGAGTGAACACAGCATTGGTTCTTCATGTCACAAGTAAAGAACTGAGACCCGGGGACACCAAACGACTTTGGAATGTTAAATGACTTACGGAGGGTGGGATGGCTCTGACCTATGAACACAGGCGCTTAGGTCTCCGGGCTTTAGATGGAGCTCTGTTCCCCCCTCTCACTGGGATCAAGCTCAGAGAAAGCGTCTGATGCCTGGGGAAGCCCTGTGGATGAAAAAGGGATCTCTGGGGCTGACTGGAGTAAATGGAGAAGAAAGGGGAAGACATCTCAAGCCCAGGTACACGCCGGTGGCAAGTCTGGTGACTGTGGGGCATGAAAAAAGATCAGTCTCCTGAAAATGAAGCATCTCCCAAACTTTGCTTAAAGCTTCAGCCCGCAGCAGTAAATGCATTTGTCATTTCAGTCTGCTGCATGCATCCACACCGATAAGTGCCAAAACGAGTTTCATGACCCAGTACTTAAATGTTTGTGATACACTCTTGAGTTTTTAATTTATTCTCTTGCAATTAAAAAAAATGTTTGGTAGCCACAGTGTAGCAAGAGCTTGTGACCATACTCTGAAAACACTGGACAAGAAGATTCCTTGGTTGTAGTGGATGATGCTGAATAGATATTAAGGAGCGAGGCTGGAGCCAGGAGGAGCTCAAAGCATCAGTACAGGCCTCATGGACGGGTCGGAGCACAAGTTCATTTACCACCTGATGCCTGGCGCGTTTTGGAGGGTGGTTTTCCGCCTGTCACTTAAGCAGGCTTTGATAACGATGATGTGTGGGAAAAAAAGAAGGCTGTAAATGTTCAACATCTGGGTACTATAAGAGTTTAAGGAGTTCCTTTAGCTATTGGATTTGTATTAGAAAGTATTGTGTATTATGAAAGTGCTGTTAATGCTTTTTGACCTTTTTCTGTTTTTAAAGGAAAATGATGCTCCTGCTCTACGAGGAAGGCCTCCGGGTTGTCATCCACACCGCCAACCTCATCCACGCCGACTGGCACCAGAAAACACAGGGGTTTGTAGAATTCCCTTCACTTCTCAGTGGTCGCTGTGTGTGCTGAGAAAAGGCAAAAGCCAGAACGTGGCTTTGTTCTCTTTTTTATCTCCTATGTTTTAATTGTAAAAAAGAAGCCCAGAATTATGGCATAGAAAAGAGATACCTATAAAAAGGGGGGAGGGCATAGCTCAAGTGGTAGAGCACATACTTAGCATGCACAGGGTCCTGGGTTCAATCCCCAGTACCTCCTATAAAAAAAAAATAAATAAATAAGTAAACCTAATTACCCCTCATACCCCCGCACAAAAGAAAAAAAATAAATTAAAAAATAATAATAAAAAAAAAAAGAAAAAGAAAAGAGATACCTATAAAAAGTGATAGCGTTCTTTTACTGCCTCCCCCACTTCCTCTCTTGAGGTAACAGGTGTTCACCGTTTAGCACGTGGTCGTCCACAACCGTCTCTGTTGTACATGTAAACATACAGAAATATTTATACACCGTAGGTTTTTCCTAGTTTTTACAAAATAGCGTCATATGTACATTATATAGGTAAGTAGATCCAAGGACCTGGGACAGAAAGAGGGTAAAAAACCCATTATTTTTCCCATCAGACCCACCTGTCAGCTCTCTTGGTCCTCGCTCACCCTGCATCCCCTGTACCCACGCCGGCCACTTCCCAGCAGGTATCAGAGGAAAACCTGGGGGTTGACTGTGCGCTAAAAATAACCCTCTCACCCCCAATGCTTTGTTTCCCATAAAACAAATCTCACCTGCTGTCTTTTCAGAGCCTGAAGTATGGTTGTGAATCTTCAAAAGAACTGAACAGGAAGGATTTTCATGCTTTTTTTTTTTTAATTACTAACCCTTTGTCCTTGGTGCACATATGCTAGATCTAGTTTTTGATCTCATAGGAGAAGATTGGGTTTATTTTCAGGGATTTGCTCAAACCCAGCTTCACCCATTGCTCTCCCTCCCAGTGAGCCTGTCATTGACACCTTTAGTTCCCCTTTCTTTCTTTTAAGCCATTCTGCTGTCTCTGCCTCCCTGTGTTGGAAGACAGCTGCCCTTCCAGGGTTTGAGTGTTCTGCCCGCATCCTCCCCTGCTTCCCTTGTCCGTAGCATTGCCCAGCCCAGGCGAGACCCCGGATTTGAGGCTCTGACTGAGCCCGAGTTACACCTTAGGTGGAGCTAAACAGCCTTCCCGCCTGCATCCCCTGGGCCATCACCTACCTGAATGTGCCATGTACACAGTTACCTATCTTCACGCGGCCTTTCCAGGTTGAAAAAGTCTTTTCCCTCAGCCAGACATCTTTCTTCCCTCCCCTTCCCCACCATGGCAGGTGGCTTGAGCCCACATCCCCACTGCCTGATGGTTTCCCTACAAACATGTTCTAGTTTCCGAGTGTCCAGTGGGCGCAGGGTGGCAGGGATGGACACTCCATCCCTAACAGCCTTGGCCACAGGACTCCTGATCCACCGAGTTCTGGCTAACCCAGCCTTTGTTTCCCCTAGAGCTTCTAAGCTGCCAGCTTGGGCTTCAGGACTCGGGACTTGTATGCAGCCCTGTCTAAAAGGGAAAGACATTGATGCAGCTTGTTCTCTGGGGAACAGTCATTCACAAAACTGAAGGGGTTTATCGGGTTGGTGCTCAGTCTTACATGGCTCAGAGGGTCCCGCCATGGCCTCCAGCTCCTTCTGGAGCCTGAGTTTGTACAGCCATGCTGCCCCAGGCATCTCTGAGCTGGCTGCTGTGGAGAAGCGTAAAGGGCAAAGGGCCTAAGTGTTTTTTCTCTTTACTTAAAAATTTTTTTAATTTAAATGTTTTTAAAAATTTGTTGACTAGGTAGTAGCTTCACGTGGTTCAAAACTCCAAGTACCAAGGGTATGAAACCTCCCTCCACCTTCCCGCTTCCCTCTGCAGCCGCCCCAGTGCGGGGTCCTGTTGTCTCACGGTTAGTCTAGATTCTACTCTCGGATGCTTTGCAGTTTCACGTTGTGGGTTGTAATTTTTTAAAAACATTCAAAAGTAGTTCTTTCATGGAATCCTACTTCACAGTCAGCCTGTCGTGGCACTGAGTCTTCCCTCCTCCGCCAGTGACCCTGGTGTCCTTTTCACCAGCTTCTTCATCCACCTGATAGTTTCTCACTCTTAAAATGATTTGGCCCAAGAGAACTTCTCATCTAATTTTGTGAAATGTCAGGATGCCTCACGTCTCAGTATCCTGGTTTAGAAAGTCTTCATCTGTCATGTGCCTCATCCAGAACCCCTCCTGCCAGTGAACCTCTTATCTGGTGGGGCCCCACTTGGCCTGTGGGCTCCAAGTTGCTGTTGGGAGGGGAGAGAGGCCTTTGCCATCCATCTGGCCCGACATGGTCGTGTCACACACCTGGGCAGAGGGAGGCCCATAGGGGTCACCGAGCTTGCCCAAAATGACACAGCCAGGCAGAAGCAGATCCGGTTCCAGAGCCTGGACCACCGTCCTGGTCACACGTGTTGCTCCCTGTGTGAGGGAGTCTCCAGGCAGGAAGGGAGGCGTGGCCTCCCTGCTAGAAACAGGTGCAGAGTTCAGAAGACTCACAGCCAGGATCCTCGTGGTTCTGGGTGCTGCCTGCCCTGATGGCCTGCCTCTTGCCAGTCTCCTTTGAGGGCTGCCAGGTGGGCAAGGAACTGGGCGATTTCTCTCCTGCTTCTGGCTTAATGGGTAGAACTGGGGTGGAAGTGGCTGTGGAAGGGGAAGAGGCAGGAACTGCTCATGCTTGCTTGGTGCTTCTTGAAGTTGGACCCTGTTCAGCCTCGTGGGCGCTTTGTGGGGCAGGACTGCTAACTGGGTTTTGCAGTTGAAGAAACAGCACAAGAGGTTTGAAGCCATGTTTCTCTAACCCACCATGGATGGGTTCATAGAGGGACTGGGTTTAGGCATGGTTGTTTTCCATTTGTGGGCATGATACAGGAGTTTTGGCAAAGTACACTGACCAGGAATTGATGAAATGAAAGATGTCGTCAAGGTTTTTTTGTTATTGAATTATTTGAAAGTCTGAGGTTGGTGTTAATGTAATACAATTAAGTGTGGTCTGTACAGACACCGGTAAAGTATAGGATATAAAAGTATCTCAAATTGCTGTAGTGTTTGCATCATGAAAATGAGTTTATTTTTTATTTTATTTATTTATTGAAAACAGATTTGCACCTTTTTTCCCTTTGTATAGGTAGCTTTTATTTTCCATTTGGCTAAAGAGCTACACTGACATAGGCATGGGCAAAATCTTGCTGGGGTTACTGGTGTGGATTTGCTCTAACAGTTAGGAGTGGAACTCGGTTGTCATCAAGTCTTTACAAGCAGTATAGAAGTGAGGTCAGAGGGGGAATAATAAGGAAAGTGTGTGAATGAACAGGGAGCCTGGAGGAATTGAGTTGGGAGAGGCAGGCTGAGGCCAGGTCTTAAATTCACAGTTCAGAAATAACTCCAGATACGATGGAAGCCATTGGAGTGGTGCGATCAGACTTACTTCACATTTTAAAAGGATGATGACTTAAAACATGGGGAGAGAGATGGTGAGAATTCACCTCTTCCTTAGGGTGAGCGCCAAATCAGTATGGAGATAAGCATTGTGATCAGTTGTGCTCCTGACCGCGAAAGGTTATTTTTTTTCCATTCCAGAATATGGTTGAGCCCCTTGTACCCACGAATCGTCCACGGAGCCCACAGATCTGGAGAATCAACCACACACTTCAAAGCTGATCTCATCAGCTACCTGACGGCTTACAACGCTGCTCCCCTCAAGGAGTGGATAGATACCATCCAGGAGCACGACCTCTCAGAAACAAAGTATGTGGCCTCTTAGCCATTCGGGGTGCTCACAGTAGGTCAACCTGGAGAGCCACGTGGGGTCTAGGATGCAGGGGCCTGGAAAGAGGTGGAGTGACATCTGGCTGTCCCTCATGGCATATTGAGAGCGGGTCCTGTCACTGTGCCTCACAGTTCTCAGGCGCTGAAGTGGGGGCCGGGACACATTCCACCTGCAGCTCCCCACTGGAGGGCTCTTAAAATTAGTCATGTCTTTGTGTGTACCTTCCACCTCGTGGTACCTTACACCCCGTTACTTGACGTGCTCAAAAATGATTTTAAATATCAGTTACTACTCTGAGGAGGCATCTCAAAAAAATCGGTTGGCTCTTGGACTATTTCATGATTGTGTTAGTTTTCATGACTATTTTGTGACTTGGGGGTCCATAAATCACTGTGTTCAATAACTTGCATTTTATATCTTTTTAGCGTTTACCTTATTGGCTCAACCCCGGGACGCTTTCAAGGAAATCAGAAAGATAACTGGGGACATTTTAGGCTTAGGAAGGTAACAGAATTTTTACTATTTTAACATTTTTAAAATTTTAAATGTATAATGTCTCCTTTTTTATTTTTAATTGGTACATTTTGATGGCAGCTCCATATATATCTTTATCACAATTCTGGGCAAATAGTAGGCACTTGATCATTGATTGTCTAATTAGAGTTTCCAATAATTGCATTTTAATGTTTTGTCTCTTATAGGTGTAGAGTCAACAGTTCTAAATGGCAAAAGTATATGGGCGATTTTTAGTTTATTTCTTGTAATAAAGATAATTGAGACTTTTCATTCACACAAGTATTGTAGCTTTTGATCAGCACGTCAAGGACTTTTAACACAAATTCAACAAAGAACAGAAAATAGTGTTGTGTGAAGGCTGCAGCTGTGTATTTTGTTTACTAAACCAGTGCCCTGTGAGAATTGTAATTATGAAAATGATATTTGCTGCTGGTGTGAAAATAAACCCAGAAAGACCTTTAACAAAATAAAACAGCAAGCAAGTTAAAGCTTAAAGTTTTCTTCATCTCTCTCTAGGAGTCAGATTACCAACCTTAATAAATTCCCAAAAGTGGCTTTCTTAAAAGCCTGTCTTTTTCTGTACGATATTTATGTTATGTGAGAATTCTCCTTGGCTAATGAAAATTTTGAATTTTGCTTTTTAAGTGAGACCACAGCTGAAAGCTGGCAAGGTCTTGAAGCCACCATCTTTATGTCTTGACCTAGGGAGGAGGGTAGCACACACTGGCTCAGTGCACAGCTTTGCAGGCAGATACGCACGCCTGGCACGTCTGGCTCCAAATCCTGACCCCTTTGCAAGCCATGTGACCTTGATTTGCTTCTTAACCTGCTCTTCTAGACATTCATAAAATGAGCATAGTAACAGTACTTCCCTCACGGAATTGTGTAAGATCAACTGAAAAACTGAATGCAAGGCACATGCTGCGTGTTCAGGAGGCACTAGGGGTTACTGGTTTGTGATCTGGTGGCTCAGAAAGGCCAGGTGATCACGCACATTGTCTGGCTTCACAATCTTGTTGATCTTTGAGTCACATCTTAGAGTCTGAAACCACTTTGCACAGCCAGTAGCTTATGCTGCATCACAGCTGCCTTCCAGGGAAGATGTGGGGTGATCAGCTGTCTGTTTCACTGACGTGTAAGCCCTGGGACTTGTCTGGGGTCATGTAACCCATAAGGGCTGAGCCTGGAACAGTCTTGTGGTTGTCAGCTCAGCCCTGCGTCCCCCACCATGCTGCACCCCAGGTGGAAGCTGAGAACTGTTTGGGCTTTATTGGGAAGTGTGCTTATCAGTATTGGTGCCTGCTCTGTGGTAAGGAAACTAACACACATTAAACGTAACACTACATCCATCAGAATGTGAGCTCGACTGGGGCAGGAACTGCAGCTTATTTTTCTTCCTTTCTCCAGCCTCTAGGTGGATACTCAGTTCGTGTTTAAGTGGGTGAAATTCCCAAATGTTTTCTGAATTGTTTCTGCAGCTTTGCATCAGTAGCAAGCAAAGCAGGAAATGCGGGTCAATCCTCCACAGAGCTTAGGGCAGTATGTGCCACATGTAAATATATTCTCTTTTATTTATAGAGCGTTACGGCTGCCTGGAGCCCAAGTGTTAAACCTCTTTCAAATGATAAAGAGTCCAAATGTTCAATAGTTGGACCTTCTCAATATTGTTTAGGTATTTTAAAGAATTAAGATTTCAAGGCGGAAGTCTAGTTGCATGTGGCAGGTTGATGGTTTAGCTGAGATGGCAACTAAAATGGATCTTTTATTTTTTTAATCTGTTTTTGCTTTTAGTACAAATCAAAGAATTTTGGAGAGGAATACTTCTGTCCACTATTTCTTTAAAGTAAAATATTTTTAGTATTTAAAAATATTTCCCAAATAAGAAGAAGAAAAAAAACTGGACATGGGTATGAAACTGATTGCTGATATTTTCAGCATTTCCTTTTGAATGAGTCATTCCAAGGGTGGGAAAGCACATTCTGAGTTGTCCCAGCATTTCTGCTCACCGGAGTCAAGTGACTGTAACGTTCATTTTTTTATCCTCTCCCAGCTTCTGAAAGAGCACGCCTCGTCCATACCAAAGGCACAGTCTTGGCCGATAGTTGGTCAGTTTTCAAGCATTGGTTCCATGGGGGCTGACGAGTCAAAATGGCTGTGTTCTGAGTTTAAAGAGAGCTTGGTGACACTGGGGATGGAGGGCAAGACCCCAGGAAGTGCTGTCCCTCTTCATCTGGTGAGTGATTTTCCTCCTCAAGTTAACTGTTTCCATTCTCTAGTCCAGGAGAAGCATGCAATCAGTCCTCCTTGTCAGAGAGAGAGGTTCTATTCAGTGGATTTGCATGGAAACACATTAGCATCCTCATCTGTAATCAAGTGGCCCCAGCATGATCTGGTGCTGGGAGCGGACCGCTTCGTGCAGAGCCCCATCTCAGCCACAGACTAGCCCACACATTTCCCATTCCTTCCTTCAGGTTGTCATGCCAAGGGGAAAAAAAATTTGAAAAAGCATTGCCCACAGAATTATGAGCTTTGTTAATTATTTGGAGACCTCTGAATTAATAATTAATTTTGTGTTCAATTCAGTTTTGACTTGGCATTTCAGAAGAAAAATATTCAACTTGAAACATAATTCTCTTCATTGACTACAGTGCTTTCTATAATTTAATTACTAGAAGTTGAGTTTTTTCAGTAACATGAAAACTTTTTGAAACTTAAAGCACATTTTCTAAGTCTTTAAGTATATTTAGTTGAGATTTTCATTTTCTTAAAAACTAATCTTTATTCCTTTTAACAAATAGTTTCTTCAACATCGTACATTCCAAGTGTTACTGTTTTCCTTTATTTTTAGATCTATCCTTCAGTGGAAAATGTGCGGACCAGCTTAGAAGGATATCCAGGTAACTGCTGGAGAAACTGTCCCGATTGTGTTTTCTATGTATATTTCATAAATGCCCTGGTAGACTTTTTAAAACAAGTAATAAGAACACCTTCCTCCTTGAGATGAGAAACGTATTGGTTAGAAATTTGGAGATCATTCTCTTTCAACTGGGGAAGCATCATGAAAGTAGGTAATATGTTCCAGAGATGATGCCATGCAGTTGAGCAGTTAGGATGTTACTTAATCCTCACAATAACCCTCTTGAGTTTTTACCAATAAGATGGTTCCCTTCTCTACCACCAGCGAGTTAGTTGTCCAGATCAGATGTCCAGATAAAAGCAGCACCCCCGATAGCTCCCTGCCAAGACCTTTCTCTGCCCTCTCTCTGCCTCCACTTCCTCCCTGCCTGACGTACTGTGGGGTTCTTCCAGATTTGAATCCCAGACACAGATAAGATTGAACGTCTGGAACTTATGCTTAATATTGAGATGAAACCCTTGGTTTAACCTGGTTGATACGTCTGTTCTCTCAAGGGCTGTATCTGTAAAATCCTAGGATGGTTTTGTTGACGTCTTCCAATCTTGTCTTGTTGCCCTTATACCAGTGCTGGGCACTGAACTTCTCTGGAATTCAGCAGCCCCCCTACGTGGTACATTCAGGAGGTATTAACCATAAACCCAAACAGCGTAATGGCTCCGGGAAGGGGGAAAACCTGGTTAGCATTTGCTTGTGGCTGGAAGCAGAGTTCTCTGAATTAGACTAACTTGGTCCGTTTATTGCTTATCAAACTACTGGTGACCCGGCCAGAAAAATCTCAATGGAGTTTGGAGCCCATTTGTTGCTTTTTAATGGCGAAACTTATTTCACTGGGACTCAAGGATATGGCAATTTGGGGGTTTATGGTTTCTTTTTTTTTTTTTTCTCCTTTCTTTACTTCTAATAGGCTAGATCCATACAAAGTGTGCTTTTTAATGGGGAAGAACATGGTATTTTCGATAAAGCTATTTTCTAACTGGTCCTGAAACCTTGAATATGTTGTTAGTTGTTTGTAGTGAGACATACAACTTGCCTTATCCGATATGTCAGAGAAATTTAAAGCCTTCTTTGGATGTAGACTACTATGGAGAAGTTCCAGCAGGTGTTTGGAAAGTCACCAGTGAATCTACAATGGAACTTTCCTCCTTTCAGAGATGAGCAAAAATTGACTTCTGTCTTTCCACTTGAAACTGTGTCTTTATTCTCTTTGAAGGAATATGGCTTTTAGAATTTCTTTTTAAAAATGTAACTGTTCCTGAACATTTTAATTTATTTCAGTGATCATTTTATTTCATTTGTGAGACTGTTTAGCTAGTACAAAGTCTGTTTGGAAGTATCAGTATAAAAAGTGAAGGAGGCAGGAGAACTGAGTTCTCATCTAGTCTCCCCCCAACCCCCACACCCCCAGTGACCTGATCTTGGGCAGAAATGGTGCACCAGACCTCATCTTGCAAAATGTGCATGAGGGTGCCTCCCCTGAGCGAGGACAGCAGGACGGGCCTGGGTTCGTTCTGTGCTCTTTCCTAACATTTCAGATCCGTGCTGCCACAGATGTTAAATTACCAGCCCCTTTTTGTATTCAGATAGTAAGCATTTACTATTCAATGTGAATCCCCAAGAAAGGAACCCCCTTGAGAGAGCATACTTAATGCAAGTATAGCCGTTTTTTCTTTCGAAGAACTATTCCAAACGATAAGTAGTGTTTTCTTTTACCTTCCAGCTGTTTCTGTAGATTTTCTTCTTAATGAAGGCTCTTCAAACCATAGTCGATAGTTTTTATTTATTTATTTTATTTTTCTTTTTTAAAAGCTGGAGGCTCTCTTCCCTATAGCATCCAGACGGCAGAGAAACAGAACTGGCTCCACTCCTATTTTCAGTAAGTAGTCAGTTTAGAATGTTGCTGTTGCTTCTTTAGGAATAAGAACATTATTTGTCAGTCTGATTTCTTTTTTTTTTTTTTTAAAGAAAAGAACCTTACATAACAGAGCTATATTTTTCAATCTACATATGTTCGTGATAGAAATAATTTGAAACAAGGTTCTGGACATTTCTTGGAATTGGTTTTTAGTACCAAAGAGTCAAATTTATCTCCGTGGTTTCTGTTTAAATATTTGCATACAAAGAAAAAGATGAATAAACAGAACATGTGGGGAAGTTGAGAATTTACATAAGCGGCATTGTAGTTCTTATTTGCACTGTCCTTCTGTCTGCACACCCATATACGCTGTGTGACTGCAGGCTTGCCGGAGGAGGAGTCCACGCTGCTGTTCTCCCAGGTGGCGTTGGCTCATTGCAAGAGGTCAGCAGATGATCAGGTGCTCGGGTGAACGGGATGCCCTTCATCCTCTCCCCTGGCTGAGTGGCTGCACATCCTGCATGTCCGAGGCCGATTCTAGTTTCATACTTGCGTCAACAGGCATTTATTGTGCTGGACACCAGAAACAAAGGGAGATTACATTTCAGTTGCTTCCAGCCTAATTCAGAATGTCATCCTGGAGCCTTTCTTAAATTGAGTGCCTTTCAGTAGTATCTTTGTACACGTGAATTTGATAATCTAACGATGCATCTCCCTAATCTTGATTTTGCTCTTACAGTTTGCTCTCTTGAGGGAGCATCCTCTTATAAGGAAGGACTGTTGCCTCATGATATACGTCATTTTCTCCCATGGAACCTTAGGCCTGCGATGTAGGAAACTTAGAAACCAAACTCAGACATATGAGCATCAGCATTTGACTGAGTTATTTCTGAATTATCCCCCTGCTTTTCAACATTCCATTTTGATATACTGATTATGTTTTTCCCATTTTGTATTTTGTTCATTCAGCAAGCGTTTGGTGAGCCTTTTCTACCCAGTGATGTGCCACAGGAGCACAATTCCTGCTTTTAAGCCGACATACATGCAGTTAGATGTACAGTAGAAATAATAGATACACATGTGTGTGTATATTCATAACAAAGAAGATGATAAGGCCACGCGCTAGCACATCACAGTGCTTTTTGTGAGTGGTGGTAAATGTTTCTTCTACATACCTGCATTCTAAGCTGAACACGGGTTATTCTGTTATCTGAACAGTTGAAGAAGCTATCACAGGTCATATCATGGGAAACTGTGTCCTCACTGTATTTTTGCTTTTCATGCGGTTTCCTAATCCTAGGACCATGACCGATCTGTGCTTTCTAACTAGTGATCTGTCTTTCCCATCACTAGCAAATGGTCAGCTGACACGTCGGGCCGCAGCAATGCCATGCCACATATTAAGACGTATATGAGACCCTCTCCAGACTTCAGTCAAATTGCTTGGTTCCTTGTCACAAGGTAAATAGTGCTTATGTTCCCGACGGGAGGAATTTTTTAGATGTTTGTAACTCCTGCTAAGAGTACTGAATGGGGTTTCAAAAAGTGCTTTTGTGAGTTGTAGTTAGTTTTCTGTATGTGTGCGTGTGTGCGTGTGCGTGTGCGTGTGTGTGTGTCTTACACGAGTCTTACTTAATGGAGGGCCATAACTAGTTAGTCCTTTTATAGAGCATGTAGTCATTGCTTGATATTACTTATAAGTCTGGATGTTACAGGTTTGCATAAAGTTCGTGTTTATTTCTGTATTTAATACTTCAATAATAGGGATTAGGCAAATTGACACTTGGGGTAAATACAGAAGAAGACTAATAGGATAAAATTAATATTCCCTGATTTTCTTAGGTAAATGAAACTTGAGCACTCAGATCTCCTTTGTGGTTTTTAAAACATCTTTATTAAGATATAATTAACATGCTATAAAATTTACTAATTTAAATTTATAATTTAATGATTTAGTATATTCACACGTTTGTGCAACCATCACAATAATCTAATTGTAGATTATTTTCGTTACCTCCGTAAGAAACTCCCTACCTATTAGCATTCTTGTGTTGGTTTTTCTAGCAAGACAGATTGTTACGCCTTTTGGAAAATGGAGCTGGACTAGCACTTTAATTCTTGTCTTCTAGTCTGAGCAGAAACTACTAGGTATCTCTTCATGATTTAATAACACAATTGATGTCAGTAGCAGCTAGTTAAGGTAGCACGGAGTAGAATTATTTCTTTAATGATGAACAAACTTTTAAACAAAAGTTTAAAAGCATTCATGAACAAACTTTTCAACAAAAGAGCCACTTAGAAACAAAACCAAGTCACTTTCCTAGTTCATGGAAATTAGTGCCTACACATTTCACCCTGACTCAGGATAAGAACCAGAGGCCTGAGCAGTGTCAGTGATGGAGACCAGATGTGAGAGAGGGCTTCCTGCGTTTTGGGGGCACCACAGCATAAGTGGGAAAACATACTTTTTGAGTCCTAAAGGTAGGATTCAAGATGCTATTCTATCATTTACTAGCTCTGTGAACTTGGGAAATTTATTTATAATTTATTTAATCTGAATCTGCTTCCTACTCTATAAAATGGGGAGTGATGGCTGCCTCTGAGGGTTATTGTGAGATTTAGATGAGATGTGGAGCCCAGTGCTGGGGACACAGCGGCCCCAGAACGTGAGAGCTGCCCTTACATTTGTCCAAGCTCCGCCCTCACGGCGGTGCAGGACGGCCAGGGGGATTAGTGCATTTTCTGCTGTGTGTCTTTAGAAAGAGAAACTTCTGCCTCTGAAGGGTAGGTCACCTGGGTGTGAAACCTGAGCTGTAGATTCCCCAGGTCGGGGAGTCACTGCGGGAGACTGACTGAAGTACCAGGGAGAGTGGAGATGTGGAGGGTGCCTGGCCCCTCTCTGGGCAAGGAGTTCAAGCCTCAGCTCCCTCAGTGAGTGTGAGATTGTTAATCCCTCCCCTGCTTTTGCTTTAAATAGGAACACACTTGAGAAAGCTAGATTATTACCAGTATTCCTGAATTAAAGTGACAAGGAGTTATTTATAATGCTACCTAATCTTCTGCAAAGTTAACCAACAAGACATGAATTTGGGACATAATGTGGATCCTTGAACACTCTCCAAAGGGACGTGGATGTTCAGAGAGACCACATTTCAGTGTCAGCTCACCTCCGTGTTCAGTAACTGTCTTTTAAACCAAGTTACTAAGTTGCAAGGAGGAAAACCTGGCTTTTAATACTGGTTCCGTCACATCCTGATCCTGTGTGTGACCGGCACTTTCTGCATACTCTAATGCCAAGTGGACAGGACTGGATGAAAAGATCTACCTGCTTCCAGTTCTAAAATGCTACCATTGGAAGCATCGCTGAGTCGTAGGCGTCATACGTCCCAAGGGCTACTTTATTACAAGCGTGTTGCTATTTTGCTTTGTGTTGAGTGCCTTAAATGATGTGACATTTCCCTCAATCAGATCTGGCAGAATTCTCTAGCTCATGATACTACTTTCTTGTACTCATCAAGGCTATTAGTGAAATCACACCACTTTGCATGAATGTTGAATTGAATTTGAAGGCTACCCTTCCAACTTTGGTTAAAATCCCCTTAACTATTAACTTAGCAAACTGCTTTTTCTCAGAATAGACTCAGAGCAATATAAAGAAACATATCAATTACTGGGTAAAAGTGGGCTTATCAAGCCTTTTTTCCCCTGGCGAAACTGGTGCCCAGAGAAATCAAGTTAAGCATTCACAAGCGTCCAACTCGCCTCCTATCCACATGGAGTGATCAGAAGTGAGCTCTTTTTCTCCCCTCTTGCCCTCAGGTAGGCTTCTCCAAGAAGTAAATGTCAGAGTCTTGCTCTCACTGTGGGTCTTTGAGGTTTGCTAGAGATGGAAGTCCTGGTGCCGGGATCCAGGGATAAAGGAGAGGAGAGGCTGTTCGAAGGACCAGCCTGTAGGGAGGAAATGGAAAGGCTGGGGGAGCCCAGTTGGTTCTTCTTGCTTGGCTGAGTTGGTCAGGGCTCTCCAGAGAAACAGAACCAGTAGATGAGATGTATTTTTATTTATTGTCATTTCAAGGAATTGACTCGATTATGGGAGCTTGAAAGTCCAAAGTCCATAGGGCCAGCCCACAGACTGGAGTGGTAGGTGCCCAACATATGGCACTCATCTTCCCTACTTAACTAAGCTTAATTCTGAGTATCAATTAAAATTATTAGGTGACAGTATTTGTAATAAATGTTTCATTGTGAACACGTGAAATGATATCTGTAACAAGTAAGTATAGGGTGATAGATCCTCAGGGTAAGCAGCTCAACTTGCAAGTTGATGCAGTGACCACAGAACAGTGGAAACCTCCGAGTCCGTCCTCAGGCCCTGGGACCCGTCACGTGGTTCTCCTCGGACTCTCAGTCCCCTGGTGGGTCTCTGGGGGAACATGAGGCCCTGGCCAGGACCTTGAACAAAGGTTATTTCTGCTCTGCGGGGGTAAGAAAAAAGGGACAGGGGAGACGCTTGATCTTCAAGCAGCTACCACGTGGCAGAAAGCTCTAGGGCTTTACCTGCATCGCCTTGTCCAGTCATCGCAGGATCCTGAGGAATCAGACTGCAGAGCCGAGGCGACTCCCTCAGCCAGCAAGTGTTTGCCTGCAGCTGGCAAAGCTGCCGACGCCAGGCTTGGGGACAGAGCGGAAGGCAGAGGTGAGGTGCCTGCTCTCGTGGGATTTACGTTAGGACCAGACAGCTCGCTGTCCATGTGTCAGGTGATTGCAGTGTAATGCTTTCCTGGCCATCCTGCACAAATAGATTTTCACCCAGCAAGGCCGTCAAGAACTTCTAGTTCTCAACTTAAACCTCACTGAGGCTCTCCTTGCTTCCTTAGCCTTGCAGTGTACATATGCTTCCTGCAAGGTCAGTGTTTCCTTCTCAGTGTGGTTGCTTGTGTGATCATTGACTTCTCATCTGGACTCTGAGCCAAGTCCATGTCTGTCTTGTTCAGTGTATCCTGGTGCCTGGCACATAGAGGTGCTCAGTGCAGATTAGTTAACAAGGAAGCAAATGAAAGCCAGGATGGAGGCTGTACCCCTGAAAGCACTGCCTGGACTGGGTGCATAGCTTCAAAGGTGAATCCTAGGCTCGGGGTGTGGCTGGTAGGGAAGTCAGGAAATGAAACTGGTTTTGGTAGAATGGTCAATTTGATTAGAGTGATTTATTGTGGAAGGAAGGTCACGTGGAATTGTGTGAGGTGTTGCACTCAGGAGACTGGTGTACACAGAGTTTATTTTGGAGTTCTCTTTAGAACTGATCATTGACACCCTGAGCTTTTGTTGATGTTCAGGAAGAGTAGCAGGAGGGTGATGCCGGGGAGCTGAGGTAGATAAGGAGAGTAAATACCAAGTGGGCTTTTCACCCTTACCAAGTGCGTCACTGCCACGCAAAGGAATTGGATCCAAGCTGCCCCTCCTGAGTTGAAGAACAACTTGCCGCCAACCTCTATGAAATTGTCTTCCCTCTACCTAAGAAATGTTAACACGTTGTATTTTGGACATCATAGAATTTAACTATTCATTTCAATATGGATTTATTGAGCACCTACTATGTCCCAGGCACTTTTCCAGCTGCAGGGAGTACAATGATAGAACATAATCCTTGACTTTATGGTGGTGGGAGTTACACAAAAAAACAAGTAAGTTGATTTATATGTATCAAATGGTGATAATTGCTATAGAGAAAACGACAGTAGAATAATAATGTAGGTGCACAGTCCTTTCCTCCAAATCTTTGGGACCAAAAGTGCTTGAGTATTTGGAGTTTAGAAACATAGTATGATACATGTCCCGTCCACTAACTTCCTTAATGGTGGTACAGGTGGCCTCGGGTTAGCTTAGGTCAGCTTGTGTCACTGATGAGTTAAGAAGTTTAAGTTTTGCCATTACATAAAATGAGTTAGGTAATAGCTTAATTTCAAAGTTGCTTTTAGGTTGTTTTTAGATTTTCAGAGCTAACATGTAGTGCTTACTTTAGGTTCCAGGCACTCGACTAAAAGCACATTTCATACGCGCACGTACTCTCGTGTAATCCTGATAAGAATCCTGCAGCATCTCTGTAAATCCTAACCCTTTACAGATGGAGAAGCGAAGCCCAGAGCAGTTCAACAAGTGCCCGAGTTCCCGGGCACATCCTCAGGTGCTGTGCTGTTGGGTGGTAGGTGCCTGGGTCAGAGAAGGAGGCTGCTCATTGAATAGGGTGGTCAACAAACTGACGTGGTGACGTTTCAGCAGAGACGTGGAAGAGAGGAGGGAGCCATGTGGCTGCACGGCCACGGGAGAGCACTCTGGGCAGAGAGGCAGCTGGTTGTGTTTGAGACGCACAGTGGGTGTTGCTGGAGTGGGTGGGGTGGGCAGACGGTGGGGTCAGAGCAGTAGGTGGCATTTCGGTCAAGATAACCCTTTGTTGTGCCAGAGTGTCCTGCCTGCTGTAGGGTGTCCAGCAGCCTGGCGCTCGTGCTAATGGCCTTGTCATGGTGAAGGCCCCAGGTGCCCATGCTTTTCTGGACATCCCCTGGCTTGTCTCTCCTGCTGGGTGATGCTGTCATCTTTGAGAATAAATTCAGGGCTTTGTGAACAGCTGGTGTATGGTTGTTGCCGTTCTTTCATCTGATGCATTTTCCTGCTTTAGAGTAATGAGGGAGGGCTGTAGAGAGAACCATGGATTCTAGGCCAGATGAACAGATAATGCCAGCAAGTCTCACAGTCCGTCCACAACGTGGCAGACGTATTATGTTTTAAGAACTGGATTTTAGGAAAAGAAAAATACCTCAAAAGCTGCATACATTGAACTCCCCCTCCTTTTTTTTTTTTTTTGACTCTTTACTACTTTGATTTATTATTACCAATCCATGTTAATGTTCATGTTTGGGATAAATGGCTACTTTTTACTAAAACAAATTTCCCGGAAGAAAATACCAGTAGTAAGCAAGATGGGTGATAAGCAATGTGAATTTTGACTCTAACGTGATCATGAGACTTTTATTTTAAATAAGGCAGATCAGCCCACCCAAAGAGGTGTTGCCCTTCAAGGTGACCACCTTTTGAAGCTAGTTACTTTTACCAAAAATATTGCCATTGCTCAAATCCTTTTGCCACCCTTCGGAATTTCTTTCAAAGTGAACTTACATGCACGTTAACAAATAAGTATTGTTTCTTAACAGACATTCTTCTGTTCTGTGTCTTGTATTAGTTTTCTGTTGCCTTGTAATATGTTACCATAAACTAAGTGGCAGAAAACAATACAGATGTATTGTCCTGCAGTTCAAGAGTCTGGACACGGGTTAGCTGGTCCGCTGCAAGGGAGCGCAGTGTTGACCAGCAAGTATAGTGCCCAGTGTCGTACCTGATCTGCAGTGGCTCAGAAAATTTTGAATGAATATACATATGGTATCCCTCTTGTTCAGAAATGTTCATTTTCTGACTGCTTCTCAGGTTTTGTTTGTCTTCCTTTCTGTACTGTCCAGAGCACTGAAGCTTATTCTTAAGATCAATCTCAAATCTTCCCCTTTGAAACTTTTGGTGGCTCAGCAGACATGACTGTTTGTCCTTCCTGTTTCCACAGCACTTTTTGCCTGGTCCTTTTACATCTTCCTTGTTGGTTCTTTGGACGTCCCTTTGCCTCAATATATGGTGAGCTGCCTGAGAGCGGGTGTCAGATCTTACTCATCTTTATCCCCAGCATCTAACCCTAAGCAACAGCATATGGTCAAGGACCAGTGTGTATTTGAATCAGAGCCCCTTGCAAAGCTCTTCTTCCAAATAGGCTGTATCCACACCTAGTAGGACGAGAGTATGCCGAGCAAGTTTGTCTTACTCCTGTTCCCCAGCCCTCCTGGCTCCTCAGCCTCAAACCACTGCTGCTAGTTTCTTGGGTTTAATAGCTTTAACTCCATCAGCACTTTCAACCCCAGGTAACCTCAGGTGGGAATGTTACCCAACCAGCCAACATTACTATCGAGGAAGAAGCACTAAGGTAGAGTCCGAAGATCTGTGTCCTCATTTGGGGTTGCCACTTACCAGCCTCGCTGCTTAAATTTTGGAAAGTTTATTTCTAATCTGGGCCTTTATCTCACTCGTGGAGTGCTCTGAGAAGATGGTAGGAAGTAAATGTGGCCGTCACCTATTAAACTGTGACGTGTCACGTTAGTCGACCGCTTGGTTTCTAGTGGCTGCTGACAACCACGTGTTATTATTAAACTCACATTCATTAGCCCTCTTAGAGGTTCAAGAAAGCCGCTTATCGAGATCTTATCTGTTTTGTTTTTATAACGTGGGTGTGTAATATGTGACTTGAAGACTTCCCTTGGACAGAGCCTTTTCTGAACTCAGTGTGGTTAAAATTTGATTGCAATCACTCTATGTAATCAAGACAAGCGTATTCAGCCAGAAAACGATGTTCAAAGAAACTTAAAACCAGCACTTTTAGCTTGAACTTATTAGAATGTTATATTAGCCTACTTTTGTCTAGTTGCTTCTATAGAAAGCTATTTATAGCTTTTGATCCTACTGTGAAATCATCCTGTGTTTGATGGGCAGCCTGTTACGGAAATTATTGGAACATGATGACAAGTACAGTGTTTCAGTTTTACTGAAACAGGACTGAGCAGGCGAGAAGATGAGCTTGAAGCAGCAGCCTTGGCTGAGGAGATGGTGCCTCCGAGTAATTGGCAGACCCAGTGAGAACAATTATGAAAGCTGTGCATTGTGGGTGGGCAGGAAGCGATGGCTCTTCGCGTTGCCTAGCGACTGACAGGCATTGCAGGGTAGTCGGCATGAGGAGAAATGTTGGTGCTGCCACTTTGAGGGAAAACAAGACAAGTGCTTTGACTGCAAAAGCACTGCGGCTTTTTGAGGAAACATAAAGGCCGATCTCCCCTCCTCTGCTTTTTAACATAGCTGTGCGGTACTTCTCTTATGTCTGTCCCTTTGATTCGGAAACAAATAGACTTTCTCCTCTGTCTGAGTTTTTTGGTAAAAATCAAGTTGGATCACATGAAAAGATATTTGTAGATGTGATCGGGGTAGACTTGGTTGCCTGGCCCTGCCGCTCCAGGTACTCTGGGATGACTCAGTACTCCTCATACACTTTGTCGCAGATAATGGTCATCAGCCCTAGAGTCCACAGAGGACTTTCTTCATCTGTTAGAGATGATTCAGGGTCCCTCACTTTCTTGCATTGTGGTTCAGGGAGACCAAGGCCAGAGCATGCCCCCTTTCCATGCTTGTAGAAGCAAGTCTCTTGACGCTTTACCTTGATGGGAGAAAGCTGGAGGCCCCCTGACTTAGGGCCTCTAGACCCTTCGCACACTAGCATCGCTAGTCACGAGATGTGCCTGGGGCCTGAGAGGGGGAGGTATCTGGGAGTCCCTCACCAGGACCTGGCCTCCAGAGAAGATGCCTCACAAAGTAGGGCAGAGACATGTGTGGTGCGTGTGATATGCTGGCTCATTTCATCCTCCCAGTTGGGAGCTCCGTACTATTATCCCAATTTTAGAGAGATGAAAACTAAAGCATAGAGACCCGAAATAACCTGCCCTGGGTAGCCCAGTTGGCAAAGTGGTAGAGCTGGGACTCAAACCCAGAGAGCTGAGCGTGAATATTTCTTGCTTGTGTGCCAGGCGCTGCTCTAGGCATTGGTTCTGGATGGTGAGCAGGACAGGCATGGCCCCTGCCCACTAGGAACTTGTCTTATAGTTCATGTAGCCCTGTTGCCTTCTGCTTTCGGATCAGCCCTGCTGGCTGAGGCTCTGGGGGGAACACACAGCTCAGAAGCTCACAGCAGCCTCGGTTTCCTAAGGAGCAACTTGGCAGACCTGCCTCCCCTCAGCTAGCATCTTCCAGCGTTGCTGAGCCAGGCCTTTCCCTGCCTCCTTTCTCCCTGCCCATTACCCAGACGCCCCGCCCCCCTGCCCACTGCTTTGCCATAGCCTTGTTCACCAGTCGTGTTTCAGCTTTTGCCATAGCTGTCATTTGTGGCCCCTGCTGAGCAAGCTCACAGTGTGGTGTGACCAGTGCTGCTTTTTCCTTGCCTGTGTGTGTCCTGCCTCTGTTAGTCCGTGCGGCATCCATTCTGGGCCAGCAGACAGGTGGGGCTTGTGGCGCCAGAACAACGGGCAGAAGGGCTTGAGACTTTTCAGGTAGGGATCGCTGAGTGTTTTTGAACAAGGGCATGAGATGATCAACAGTGTTCTGTTAAGGTTACTGATTATGTCTGTTGTTGTTCAAGATTTTATTACAGAATGCAGGGTTTTTATGATAATACCACCACATGCTCTCTGAAGTCTAAGTGGAGCAGGTATTTTGTGAATTTAGAAACGGATGCAGAGCTGAGGCTGCTCATCGAGAAATAGTTGAACTGGAATTTGAACAGATCTTTCTTCCAAGTCATGTACTCTTTCTGGAATTGATTAATGAGATAGAATAGAGGAAATAAAGCGTGGAGGCAGAAAAACTCCCGAGAGACGTGCGAAGTTCCAGACACAGGACTGTAAAGGTGGCCACAGAATGGAGAAGCAGAGGGGCATTCACAGAGACCTTCTTACAGAAGAATCCAGAGGATGAAGGATGCAGGAACAGAGCGATGAGAGCAGGGCAGGGCTAATCGGGTTACCTGCAAGGTTGGGAACGGAACTTTCGGGGAGAGTCACAGAGGCCTGCAAACTTCCGTCAGACTTCCGTAGAGCTGGTCACTCACCCCAAGGAGGCTGCCCTCAGGCTGTCTCGGAAGGTCTTAGTGGAAACACCCATTTGCTCTGCAGCATCAATACCTGGTCCAACTGGCCGTGAGGCTCCTGAAAGTCAAGAACAGTTCTCAGAGGCTGCACCACTGTGGGACCCAGGGAACCAAAGGCGAGGTTCTTGCCTTCACAGACTTCGTTGGAGGGATCAGGGGAGCAGCCTTCTTCAGAAGCCTTTCAAGGTCTCTTACATAAATTGACCAGACACTGGCTGTTCATCAGACCTTTTGGTGTCACCTCGATATTAAACAGTCCACTGCCCACAGCCACACCCTTGCGTCTCAACAGCTCCTTCCCCTCTTCAGTCTGTTAACACCCCGTGGGAACCCAGGGCTGGGCTACATCAGTGGTTTCGTGCCATGTTCCTTGGAGCCCTCAGGGTTCTGGAAACCCCTTTCATAGCCCATTGTCCTGCTTTAAATGTTTCCTTTGAACAAAGGACTTTCCAGATTAAAAAATAAAAAGTTTAAAAACATTACAATAGATAATCTCCCAGAGCCTATTCTAACAAAATTTCATAGATCTCTTAGAAGTATTAATACTTTCCAAATTTTACCTTTATGCCTTGCAATTTCCTAAGCACTTTGACCTAGATTATTTTATTCATTCCTCATTGTAACCCACTGAAGTGAACAGATGGTGTTAAGCCCACATTGTAGACAAATTGGTGCCCAGAGGATGTACCCCCAAGGTAGCATCTGACCAAAACAGATCTTGCAGATCTGTTGCTCTTTTCAAGTCCCTATTCTGCCTTTCCACCGTAGGAGGTGGGCCACAATAATATAACGTTTCAGTAGAAAAATGAAACAGTAAACAGTTATAGCTTATCACATGGGTTACTATCAGATACATACTGGAATTCTTTGATACAGTGTTCTGAATACCAGTTTTGACCTAAACTTCATAAAGCAACTTCTGATTCTGCTTGACAGTATTTTTTGGTTGTTTTGAATTCTGGATGCTGATGTGATGACTTCTAAAACCCGTGTCCTTCAATTTGTGGGCTCAAAGGTAGATGGATCCTTTTAAAGACTAGGTCAACTGCTGGACTGGACTGTGGCATGGAGTGAAAGCTAGTCTTCCAATGTCAGATAGAAAGGGGGTCATGATATGCCTGTGAGCAAGGGACAAAGTGAGGTTGCAAGTGGATTTCTCAGAGTCTACTTGGTGATCTGTCAGTATTGTTACTTGCAAAAGGCCACATGCTCGTATTGTATCTCTTACAGTGCTCTGCTCTTGCTTATCTGTGGGAAAACATGGGCCATAATCATTTTTATTTTTCTCTTCCTGCTGGCATTTCTTTGTTAATACACACATATCTATAAATCACAATACCAGCCCCCAAAATACAGCTGATGTGAAATGTCCCCTTTGGTACTTAATCTCACAAGATTGTTGGACATCCACAGAATCGGTTTAATTTTAACCATGCTTTTAAGTTCCTGGCACTTTTTCACTCATATCTATATTGAAAACTGGGGGACATCTATCTGCATCAAGGGGACCAAAATCCTTTTGACATCCTTTACAAAACAAAATAGAAGCTCACCATATCTCTGCCTCAGGGACGTGTAGCATTTAAGATTGTTAAATCAGTGAAGCAATCTGATGAGTAATTTTTGGACTATAACCTTCTAGAATTAGGAGACCTGAATAGACCTGCCTTCTGGATAATTCCATTGCTTGATGGGTCACACCAGAGAGAAGGACCAGAGTCATCCCCTCATAAATTTAGCCCAGTATTGATGATAGTGATAGGTCGTATCTGTTAAGCATCATGTATGTGCCTGGGGCTTTGCACACCTTACCTGATGTAATCTGCACATCACCTTTATGAGGCAGGTGCATTAGCATACTTTACAGGCATGGATCTTGAAGATCAGCAGTGTTAGCTCTAATTGTGATTCAAATATGTGCGAGCTCAGATTCAGCTCTTACCCACTACCCTCCGATGCTTCCCATGCTTAATTGTCAACAATTAGACTCTTTCTCTGGATTTTATGGCTTGAAAGTTTTTAATTCCTTAGCCACAATGAACAAAATAGTCTTGATGAATTATATCTTCTAAGCCTTTGTGTATTAATCCCTTTTCTTGAATTAATTAGATGTTTCTTGCCTGTCTAGCATCTGCAGGATTCAGCGTTGGGAGACATCTGTGGGCTGGAACAGCCACAAACAGCTTGTTGAAAGAGCCGGAGTTTGTGGAGGAGGAAAGGGCTCAGATACCTACTGGAGTGGGATGGGTAGAAGGCATTGTGGACAAGGAAATAATGTTTGCAAAGATGTGGAGGCAGTCAGTAAGTCAACTCAGTCAAGGGTGGAGGAATCATGAAAAGGCATAATGCGAAGTAAGATTGAGAAGCATGAATTTGGTCAGACTGTGGAGGTTCCTGCATGTCCAGGCTGTGCATTTGCTCTATGCACGCTTCAAGAGAAAGGACTCGTTGATACTTAGAGAGCCACTGGAGGAAGACGTAGAATGAGAGACCAGAGTTTAGGGTGGGAAAGGCTGAACGAGGGAAATCTTATTGAAAGTAAAAGGATAGTACAAGGGTGAAAAGGCTTTTGATGACAGGCTGTACCTTGTGGATGGAGCCAACAATCCAAAATGCCTATGAATTCTGACCCGGACTGAGACTGTGGACAGAAGGGAATTTAGAAGAAAGCTGGTTTTCAGAGGGGGAGGAATACTGATAGTTTTCGGTTCTTGGAGTGTTGGGTTTGGCGTGACAATGTGACATCCCAGTGGAGAAATCCAGCTTGTGGTTGGAGATACCTGTTTGGAAATTGGATGAGAGATCAAAGCTGGACAAGTCTGAGAGTCATCTCGTTAAAGTAATGGTTGCAGCTGGTGAGCAGAAAAGTCCCCAAGGAAAAGAAGACAGTGGTTGAGCCGAGGGCAGGGCGTACATTTGGAGGGTACGGCGTGGAAGGGGCAGCGAACATGAGAGAAGCTGAGGCAGGGAGCCGGGCGAGAACAGAGTAGTCAAGCGGAGAGAAGGCCAAGGAAGAGAGAGGCAGTGGTGGAGAAACCACATCAGTGCAGCAGGGAGTTCTGCCACCCGGGGCTGGGTCACTCTCTGTTATGGGGGCTGTCCTGGGCATTGTTGGGTGTTTAGCAGTGTCCCTAGCCTCTGGAAAAGTGTCCCCAGACATTGCTAAACCTCCCCAAGGGGTAAAGTTGCCCCTAGTTGAGAACCACTGGTCCAGAAGAATAAGAAATATTTTTAAAACGCTGGGTTTTAATGTTGTTTGAGTGGAAGGCAGACAATAGAAAGTTGAAGTGGGAGAAGGGGAAGCTGTCCACACCATGGTTTTAGCCCAGCAAGACCCATTCCAGATGCTAATCTCCAGAAGCATAGAAACAAAGATCTATGTTATTTTGATCCATTAAGTTTGTGGCAGTTTGTTAGAACAGCAATAAGAAACTAATGCACACTGCTTATAATAAAAAAATACAAATAGCGTATTTTAAAAATGGATAATTGGCAGAATTAAGAAACAGATGTTGAGAATTATGGTTAAAAATACTGAACACCACTAGTAATCAGAGAAATCAAATTTAAATGAGATACATTGTGCCTATTAGATTAGCAAACATTTTCATGGATACTATCCACTGAGTGTTCTCAAGGATCCAAGAAAAGAGCCTCTTACAAGGGTGGGTGATGTCTAAGATAGTCTAAATAGTAAAGATATTTTAGAGGGAGATGTGACAGAATCCATGCAAATTAAAGATTATATCCTTGCATATACGTATATACAACATGAATCCTCTGCAGGGAGAATATCTTTCCATATTCCTCATGAAAATATTTTTCAGTACAAAAAGGAACAGCCCAAGGGCAATGCAGGAAAACCTACAGCAAATGCAGAGTAGATGGTGACTCAGTGTCAGTGCATGCCTGTGTGCGTGTGTGTGTGTGTGTGTCTGAGTGTGCGAGAGAGAGACAGGCATGTGGCTGGGGAGTTTAAGGGCAGGGTGACAGTGGCATGAGCTCGAGTTAGTCATTATCCCTCCTCGTCATCCCAGCTGCTCAGTCTACATCCTCTCTCACCTCCGCTGTCAACATTCTGTGTATTGCATCTGTTTGTGAGAGCATCTGCTCTCCCACCCCCGTCCTCTAGGACATGTGGTTAAAATCTCAGTCTGTTAGGCATCTCTGCACTCTGGGCGGCCACTGCCTAGATCAAGTGCCAACGATGGAGGGAAATGTATCAGCGGACACACTTCCCAAAGCAGCAGGCATCCTCGGGGATTCACACACCTTCCAACAGAATCTTGAAAGTAAACTCCATCAGCCACTCTGGTGCTCAGGCCGGGGTTGGCAGTGGCAGGTGATACTACTGCTGTCACCACGTTCTAGGCTTTTAGGTGCACGGAGCAGGGCTGGCCCAGAAGTCACCTTCATTGCTCCCTTCTCCTTCCTTGTGTGGCTGTTACCCCAATACGTTAGAGTGGATTTTATCTTTGTGGTTGGCTTTCATAGGTCGAGGGCTTGATCTAGTTAGATGTGAGGGTGGGCATCTCTGGTCATTGTAGACTATCATCCGAGAAGGGATTTTTCACCTCATCAGCTGAAATCCCTCATCATAGAGACAGGAAGCTAAGGCCTGGGAGGAAGAGGAGTGCCTTTGGGTGTGGCTGGGGCGAAATCCTCTCTCCTGAGTTGGGGTCCAGGGATCTGTTCTCCACATTGACCTTCCTTTCTTCTTCATGTCCCTTACATGGCATTCCTGTACTTTGCTAAGCTTTCTTTCAGGAGTTCTCTGTTAAACATTTTATGTATTACTGTATTATTTTATTTTGGCAGGGGTGAATAATTAAGTTTATTTATTCTTAGAGGAGGGACTGGGGAATTGAACTACCACTTGAGCTATACCCTCCCACTCTGTTAAACATTATTAGTTTATATTTACTCTGAAAGCTTTAAACTGTCAGACAAAATTCCCATATTGTGGGCTGAGATTAGATCTCAGATTACACCCACGCTCCCTAAGCTGAGGCAGAGAATCCACCGCACCTGAGCTCCTTTTCCATAAGGAGCCCTCAAACTACCCAGCCAAATAACTGACTGTTGGTCAGCTTAGCTGGGGATTTGGGGAAACAACACCCTACCCTGTGCTGGCTTTGTAATGCGTCAGTTTACCTGGGCTGAGCCACACTTTGCAGAATCCCTTTTCTTGTATGTTTCCAGTTAGGACGGGCCCCAAAGGAGACTCTCGTGGGGATTTGGAGGGTGGATATGAAGCCGCAGCGTTGTTACAGCCCATAGGTCGTCGCTTGGGCTGGCTCACCTTGTCAGCAGCTGACCCTGCATCTGCTCCATCCTCCCCTGGGTCCCCCTGCAGCTTCTCTGGCCCTGGGTCTCCCCAGGTGTGTGTGTTTAGCTGTGTGGCAAAGGGCCTGTAGCCGTGGCTTCAGCTCGTTGCCTGGGGCTCTAGCTTGTTGCCATCCTCCACTGTGCATTCTCCCTCCCTGGCTTCTGCCTGCCCTACAGACTTCAAGCTCCAGCTGCAATACAGACACTGCTTTGCCAGCTCCCACAGTTACTTACCTGACGTCAGATTCCTGTAAATTATACGTACTGTATATTTTATATACACACACATGTTCACACCTGAAGTGGTTCTGTTTCTCTGGTTGAACCATAACTAACACACCTCCATCCTCCAGAATCCACTGTCTTATTCACCATTACTTTCTTAGTGGCTTGGGTGGAGTGTCTGGTGGACAGTACCACTTTGGACCTCCAGAATCCTACCCTCCAGACTTCTCCAACTTCCAAGGGTTCTACACCCCAGGGAACACAAAGTAAATTCAAACCCCAACCCTCTTTAGTGATGAAGCACATCCAATACCCAGCAGCAACAGCAGCAGAAGAAAAGCCCAGCACTGGGGGAGAAGCAGCTCAGGCCAGCAGGAGACACAGGGGAAGTGGAAGAATGGGCAGAGAGGCCAGCACAGTGGACCTGACCTTGAGGAGCGGCAGTGGCCACAGCGGGAAGCCAGGACAGGCAGTGGACGTAGGTCCTGGATGGAGAAGATGAGAACTTAGAACTTCAGCATTTCAGGAGCAGAAGAGCTTGCTGTAAGCAGCCTTGTGGTGTCACTGCGCCTCTGCTGACACCAGCAGGTGCCCATCCACACACAGCGGGCAGTTGGAGTCTAGAAATATATACCCCACCTCCTGGCTGCCCTGGGTACTAGTGATCCGAAGGGTCCTCAGAGTGTAAAGAACTATTCAAGGAATATAGAGTTATCACCTAGATAGCTTGCAAGAGACTTTTAGTCTCTCATTATTAAAGATAGAGTTTAAGGTTCCAGACGCTTGGAATTCTGGTAGAAGCCAGATACGAAGGAGAGACTGGAGGAAACCATCTGAAGGTGTCCTCGTGGTCTGCGTGATCTTTCCCTTGGAATAAGCCCTGAGATCTTGGGTGATTGAGGAAAACGTGACTAGGGACGGAAGAATAAGAACAAGCCCTCCAGAAAGCACCTCTGGCCTGTGACGTTAGGCCGACAAGCTGAGGGAGTTACCAGAAAGGCGATGATGACCTAGAGAGCTGGAAAATAGTCCTAGGAAGCTTGCTCCCACCCCACGCCCGCTGGTTGGTTTTGCCACTGAACCTGTGTCTCTGCCCAGGAGGGCACTTCATATTACTCACAGGCGAGAGAAATAGAAGCAGGCTATCATCTTGGACTTTTAAGAAAACATTTCTTTCTAGAGTCATAATATCACTTTATGGTCAGCTTCCCACTTCCTTTGCGTCTTACATCTCAGCGGCACAGCACAGATTGTGATGTTCGTGATTGTGGCTCGTGGGCATCCCTGTCCTCAGTGTGGTCCATTTAGGAAGGCAGGGAGGTCTGTAAACACACTCCACTTTTTGGAGTTACTGCTTAGGAGCCTCCTTAGCTCTGATTTCTATATTCCTCCTTGTCTGTTTCCATAGAACCCTGAACAGAGATTGTTCTTGTCACCTTATTGATACCTGTTTCTCCTTGACTCTGACTCCCCAGACAGCAGTTCCAGCCCTTGATTCAGGAGAATACTTGATACTCCAGTGAATGAATCTTTAAATTCCGTTATCTATGAAGTCAGGCTTTTAAGGGGCTGAATAGCTGAGGTTTTACTCTCCATTCTAAAAATGAAATAGAATTTGGGTGAGCCTAATTGAAAACGTTTCCAGTGGGTTTGTGTTAATTACTTGGTGGATGAGAGCGCTCAGCTTGATGTGCTGCAGGAGGGAGCTGCTAAAGTCGAAGCCTCAGAGCTTTTTCATCTCAGCTCCTGCGCGTCCTGCTTCCATCCTGGTGCCTCCCAGCCCATCAAGGTCGAGCCTCCTTCCTCCCGCTGCATCGTGTGATTTTTTTTTTTAGCCATGTCCACATCTCTTTGCCCACATAAAACGTGATTCTAAAGGCACACTCTTTCTGGATACAAATGTGCCCTTGAAGCTGTTTTCTTTTGATAATAGAGATTAGCACTCCCTGGCCAAAAACAGAGGCAGAAAAGGGAATGTGAAGCTTAAGATACCACTCTGTAAGATGATACTGACATAGTTTTTTTAAAAATTAGAGTTGATGTATAATATTATTAGTTTCAGGTGCACAACATAGCAATTCAGTATTTTTATAGATTATATTCCATTTATAGTTATTACAAAATATTGGCTATGTTCCCTGTGTTGTACAATATATCTCTGTAGCTTATTTATTTTATACATAATAGTTCCTCTTAATCCCCTACGCCTGTCTTGTGCCTCCCCTTCCCTCTCCTCACTGATAACCACTAGTTTGTTCTCTATATCTGTGAGTCTGTTTCTGTTTTTAGATTCCATGTGTAAATAATAACATACAGTATTTTTCTGTCTGACTTCATAAGCAACCAGGTCCATCCAGGTTGTTGCAGATGGCAAATTTTCATTCTTTTTTATAGCTGATAATACCATACACACACACACACACACACACACACACACACACATCTTCCTTATCCATTCATCTGTTGATGGACGCTTAGGTTACTTCCATGTCCTGGTTATTATAAATAATGCTACTATGACATTGGGGTACACGTATCTTTTTAAGGTAGTATTTTCATTTTCTTAGGATATACACCAAGGAGTGGAATTGCCAGATCATATGGTAGTTCTATTTTTAATTTTTTGAGGAGCCTCCATACTGTTTTCCATAGTGGCTGCACCAGTTTACATTCCCGCCAACAATGTGCTAGGGTCCCCTTTTCTCCACATCCTCACCAGAGTTTGTTGTTTGTAGCCTTCTTGACCATGGCCGTCGACAGGTGTGAAGTGATACCTCATTGTGATTCTGACTTGCAGTGCTACTTTCATATGCAACAAAACCGGACATCCTCGCAGGAGCTACAAAAGTTGTAAAAAAGAAAAAGGGTTTTGGACAGAGAAGAAAAAAAATCTGAGGAAGGATAATTATTTTCACAGGTGCCCTCAGGAGAAAACGCAGATGAGGGTGAAGCTGTAGCTCTAATTAGCAGTTGGATAAATGTTGAGGATTATAGCACAGCAGGGTTTACATTCCATTTCCGGAAGCACAGCTCTGCAAGAAACTAAACGCACTGGCTGAGGCTCTCGCGGCTGCGTAAGTGTGACCCGCGCTGAAATGTTCCCGAGTCAACCCATTCCTTGTCCCTGTCTCCACAGTGCCAACCTGTCCAAGGCCGCCTGGGGAGCGTTGGAGAAGAACGGCGCCCAGCTGATGATCCGCTCCTACGAGCTTGGGGTCCTCTTCCTCCCGTCAGCGTTTGTAAGTGCCCGCTTGAATCTGCCAGATTGGTCACCAGGGAAACGGAGTGGGTGTGTGTGTTCCCTTCCTTCAGTCTCCATGACCTGCCCGGGGTCTAACCTGGGGCCCCTGCTTCAGCCACGGCCCCAGCCGGGGAGTTCATTCAACATTGGCTCTTCTGGGAGCACAGGATCGCTGCTCTCAGGAGGTGTACCCGGTTAGTGATGGAAGATACTGACTTGGGTGACGTTAAGAGCAATGTTTAAATAAGATTGGGAAGCAGGATGTGAAGATTTGCTTCAAGGTGGTAAGTGACAAGTCACCAAAGGAATGACTCAGCCAAATGCCCGACAGTTTAGGCCTGGGGGACTGGAGACCGCCCTCTGAGGGCCGTGGAGGGAGGCTGAGGATTCACGGCCAGTAGAGAAGCTGGGGGGAAAACGGCCTGACCACAAGCCCAGGGAGGCAGGGGAGCTCACAGCACCTGCTGGAGAGGAGGTCAGGGGGTCGCAAAGGGCACGTGTTATCAGACTCACGGGTAAGCCCCCAGAAGGCACCGCAGTGGAAGCCGTGTGTCTCTGTCAAGGTGTCCAGCGCAGCCAGCTTGACTCCTGGCTTTAGAACAGCGCGCAGTTTCTGCAGCTGAACACCCAAAGGGGCTAGTTTTCATGTAGGGACTGGGTTGTAAAAGCTGTATGTTTCAGTAAACACTAGAACCCCTCTTGGCCCAAAGCCATTCCCTCTCTCAGCAGCACACAGGCCCCTGGCCTCCGTCTCACCGCCACCCTTGCTCTGGGCTCAGGCTCGTCGGTGGATGCCGTCAGCTGCCCACACGATGTGATGCGCAGTGCCTTTTTCTTTTCCCTTCTTTGCCGCTTGCTATAGTTGGGTTTATAGTTAAACGCACACATGATGCAGCCCCATGGTAAACCACTGGGGCTGGACCAGAAGGTTTAGCCAGGGGAATGCCAGGTGCTTGTCCTGAGACTCAAATCCGGGACCTGTGACGTGTGGGTGTGGTCTCAGGGCGAGCGCCCCGCCCCGTCCCGCCCTACAGTCTCCTCCTCCCTGTTCCTTCTCTCACGTGCTCTGGGGAGGAGCTGCTTTCTCCCTTTCTCTCTCCTCCCCTGGCCATCATCACCTGACCTTTTCTCCTTCTCAGAGGGTTTCACCGCAGAACTGTCCTGGGGCCTCTCCTGAGGGCAGAACATAAGATTCTAGCACTTTGTGTTTCTTTCCTGCGCAAACAGCTGCTCACAGCTGAAGATCGCCACCGCCGTAGCCCCGCCAGCGGATGGTTTCCATAGACAGGGATGTGACCTCCCTAAGGTTCCACCCCGGAGTGGGATCCGGCCCTCAGACCTCTGTCTCACTGATCCTTCTGTGATTATTCAGCTGTATCTTAGGAAAGCAGTAAATTCACAACACTAGGTATTAATACTCAGTCCTTTGGTGTGATTATAGTGGCTGTAGCTTTGAACTGAGGCTAGAATTATCTCCCAGAATAACTTAAATAGTGGAATAAGTTCTGTGTCACTCTTGTTACGCTTTTGGTGTCAGCATTTGCAAAATTCTAGTCATTTCTAACTGTTCTGACCTGATCCCTCATCATGAAAATGATAATAGAAGAGTATACTGCACTTCCAGGACCTTTGCACTCTTAAGCTGCTAATTTTCTGCCTCCAAAAATGTTTCCAACTGTACATTGCAGGGGAGGCTAATAGAGGAAGAATGGATGTAATCATTTAGAATCCCCAAATTGACTCTTTGCTAGACTCCTATTCTGTACTTTTGAAATAAGAAAAAGCTCCACTCTAGTGCATTCTAGGTAAAATAGAGATTTAGTTATTTTTAGAGACCATTAGACAAGAATATGAAAAATGGGCTCCACCCCTCCTGTGCTGTGCCAGCAGATTCAAGGGGAGGCCCTGCGGGGTGACTGTGTAATTGACATTTTAAGGCAGCGGGTTCTCCATCAGTCGATTCCTTGGCATGTCTCAGCACACAGATCCTGGAACAGTGACTTAGGGCCGGCATCCTCCACAGCACCAAAAGGACCCACAAACTGCCACTGTCCTGTCATCAGACATTTTCCCATTTGGGCAGATGGTCATATCCTTCAGTGAATCATAGATGACTTGGCAAAGTGCTAAAATTAAGCGTTTGGACAGTACACTATTATCTGACCTTGCCTCCCAAGGAGCCAAGAGTCAAATTGAGCAAGAAGGTCATAGAAGTGAAACAGGCACCTTGTTTGAGACACTTCCGAGGTGCAAGCTGGGTGCCAAGACCTGTGAGGAAGGCACCTGGCCTGAGTGAGCAGAACCCAGAGAGCTCAAAGTGGGTATTCGTGCAAACGTGGGTCTGCCCTCCATGCCTTGCCTCTGTCCTTCCCAACCCCCATCGCCTGATAGGGGCCTGATTCCGGAAAGAGGGGCGATTGTTGTGAGCTCGGAAGCCACGCAAGAGGTCAGTGCTTACTGCCGGGGGTTTCACCGTAAGCGGGTTGATGAGTGTTTTATCTGGAGAAAGCAGTTCAAGGGGATTTTGCAACACAGGAGGCTTTGTCCTAAAGCTAGTATGTGTCATCTGTGTCACCTACTTTTACGAGGAGCTTCTGGAAAAGTAGTAGACCTTTGTTAGGCCCTCACGGAATTGACATTTATGGTTTTAACTTTGAGGGCAACCTGAAGCTCTGTGCCAGGAGGTAATTTGTCATCTTGCCGAGGTTAGAGGACCACAGAATGAGACACTTGGCCTGTGAAGGAGGGGCTGCCCAGCACAGCTCCTCTGTGGTTCCCTCCTCACTGCGCCCGGGCTCGTAACTGGACGTGCCGGCTGCCTGGGACGACCTCCTGTGCAGGCGGCCCACGGGCCCCTCGGGCCCCCTCGTTGGCAATCCCTGGGACAGGAGGAGGTGGAGTCTTGTCCTTAGGAAGCTCACGAGCAAGTTAAGGAAACAGACTCGAATTGTTACAGTGTGTGATGAGAGCTGGGGTGTGGGGCATTCAAAACATAAAGATTCTCAGAAGAGGGAGTGTGCAGCCTGCCCGGGGGGCTTGGGGAAGGCTTCTTCATTGAGGTGACTGGCCTGGGTCTTGAAAAATGAGTCTGAGCTCAACCAGCCATCAGGGGAGTAAGGCTTCCGGCCAGAGGGCACCGTGCATGTTGTATTTGAGAAACATCAAACAGTACCATGTGCCTGGAAGGGGCTGGCAGGTGGACCTGGGCCACAGGGTCAGAGTCCTGTTTTTTAAGCAAGGCTGGTGGTCTTATCAGGACAATTTTCAGAGGATTTGAATCTTATGAAACATACCTCCAATTATGATTTTAGTGTACTTTATATTATTCAAGGGTACTTGAGGATAAGGGCCTTGCAGGTATCATCAAAATCATCATCACTTACACCATACAATTATGAAATTCCGATTATTAATGAACTACTCTTAGCATTCACCCCGCTGTCCTAGTTCAAGGTGTAGGAAGTCACCCCCAACTCCTCCTCCTCCCCCACATCTGTTTAATCACCAAGCCTTGTCATTCTTGACTTCTGAATACTGCTTGGTAGTCTGTCACTTCTGGCCATCCCTGCTGCCACTGTCTAGGGCATGTCAAGTCCTGCTCCGGTGGCCTCCCAGCCCACTTCCTAGACCACCTCCCAGCTGCTCGGGGCCGGCTGCTGGAATGTGTGTAGACCACAAATTGGGTTGCCCATCCGCTTCAAGTCCTGTAGGATAGAAGCCAGGCTCTTTAGCGTGACTTGCTTCTCCCTTCCTGCCCTGACTCCTGGCTACTCGGGCCTGCCCTCCTCCCTCTCACTCCTGGCCTTTTGTGGTCCAGCCGCCCAGAGCGACTGCCACTCATTCTGAGCCAGGCCCCCCTGTGTTAGTCAGGGTTCTGCAGAGAAACAGAACCAACAGTATAGAGATATATGTAGAAAGAGACTTACTTTGAGGAATTGGCTCACAGTTTTGGAGCCCAAGGAGTCCCAATCTCTACCATTTATGAGCTAGAGACCCATGAAGGCTGGTGGCGTAGTTCCAGTCCGAGTCTGAAGACCCGAGAACCAGAGAGCCCAGGCTTTCCATCCCCGCCCAGCAGCCCTTCCTCAGCCTTTCCGTTCTTCTCGGGCCCCCCACTGACTGATGGTGCCCGCCCACATTGCGGGTGGAGGGATCATCCTTACTCAGTCCACTGACTCAGGTATCAATCTCATGCGGAGACCTAGAGTGATGTTTAACCAGTTATATGGGTATCCCACGGCCCAGGCAAGTTGCCGCATAAAGTTAACCACCACACACCCTTCTCACCAGCCTCAATCTGTATTAGGAATGACACTCCGAGGCCCTCAACCCCACCTGTGCTCATGTCTCCACTCCAGGTGCCCCTCCTCTGCACCCTACGGCCTTCGAGAACCTGGAGCTCTTCATGTGCCCCGGGTATTGTAATCGCTGACTCACTTGTGTCCTTGACCAGGCCGGGGCTGCTCTCACGCAGGGCCTGGCCCACAGGAGGCTCCCAGTAAAACGTCTGGTAGTTGATGCTGCTCCCTTGAAGCTCCTAGGGTGCACTCTGCCCTTCCTGTGGGGAGAGCAGTTGTGCAAACAGTGGCCGTGGAGTGGATTTAGTCCAGGGGGTGTGGGGTGTAGCAGGTGCTTAAATAGGTTTGTTAATCTCATCATAAGCAATTTGCAGTATGGAGTAGCTCACCTGTAGCTGTTTTGTTGAAATTAAAACATGTACACACACAGACTCTCTCACTGGAGTCTATTGCATTATTTACAAATGCCAATCCATGTGTATTCATTTAATGTCTTAATATTTTCCTTATTGGCCATAATCTCAAAATGGTCACTGACATTAATGCAGTTTGTTGTAAAATGAGGCCTGGTATTTTTTTCTTTAGGTTTCTCTCTCTGGTATCATCAAGATATACCTTTTGATATGTGTGGTTACACGTTGGCCAAAGATTTACTTAAAACCCAGTTTTGCAGTCATTCTTCTGTCTGGACATCTTCCAGAATCCAGATTCTTGAGATCAGCCCACCTTTGTGACTCTCAGGCAGAACTCCGTGTCCGAAACGCCCACGTTTCTGAGTTATCAGCAGCCAGAGTTGCTCCTTTTGTCCTTCCCCAGTGGGCCATCCCCGTCTCTGTGTTCCTGAACTCTGACTTGAGGCCAGCATTACACACAGTCAAGTTTTGTGCCCAGAACAGCATAGCCTTAAATGCTGCAGAGGCGGTCAGCGGTCAGTGACCCAGAAGGAACCTGGCCTCGCTCTCCTTTCCCCCAGCCGTCATCAGGACCTGTCACTCAGGAACCAGCGGCCGTGGGAAGTGACACTCTGGCTTAAAAACTGCAAAGGATGGGGCTCCTGCATTTCCCCTTCTTAATAATGATGCCATTTGTAACTTCTGGGATTGATCTGGAAGATGATAAGTCCCTGTTAACCAATTCCTGATTTGATCTCATTTTTTTCTGTTCTTTTTAAATGAATGAATCAGTAAACACTGTGTCAGGATCAACCTGCCTTGCTGTAGACTTGGAGTCAGTAGCTCTTCCTGTGATTAGGAACACTTTCGGGAGCTTTGGGGATTAATGTCGAGATGCATTGGACTGTGTAGCCAACATTTGGCTGTTGTGGCTACACAGTAGGTGCTTAATAAATGTTCATTTTAATTGAAGACTTAATTCTTTTGAGGTCTAACATCAAATTCTGAATTTTATAATTTTTTTGAGTTATCCCCTTAATGTAGGTGTATTTAACTTTTAGATTAGATTAATTAATTTAGGTTCAGAAAAATCTCCATGTAGGGAAGATCGTCTAATGATTTCAAACACCAGCAGCTGTATCCCAAACCCTAAAGCGTCTGTGAGTGGTTCAGGGAGATCAAGTTTTGTTTCTTTGAACTTGCATTTTGGTGTTTATTGAGCACATACTTTGTCAGGTGCTCTAGAACTCCTCCTACCTCTGGGAATAATGCATAAACCATCTCAGAATCATAGACCAACGTCCTGATCTCCTTCCCCAGGTGAGGGCAGCCGGAGCACCCCCACACTTGTCCTCTGTCTGAGAGCCGTCTCAGCCCCCGCTGAGCCCCGGTTCACTTGCTCCTGGGATGGCAGGTTCTCTTTCTTGTGATTGGAGTCAAAACTGCTTCAACCAAATCCCCAAGGACTTTCATTCTTCAGGTCTCGACTTTCTCTCTTCTCTGTTCTGGTTAAACCTTTTTATTGTCCTTCTGTTGCCAGAAATGGCGGTATTATATCTGTGGCTCTGACTGGTAGAACTCATAAAATTTACAAGAGCCACCACCTGCAGCCTCCCCCATCCTCCCCACACTAGCTCTGACCACCTGCCTTGGCCCCGCCCATGGGACGGGGGGAGGGGGGGCTCCCAGGGTTTCCCAGGAGGTTGCCGCTGGATGACACTGTTTCAAGTGGTGTTTCTTTGTAACCTCTCTTGTTCTCCCACTCAGCTAATAAAGCCACGGTCTGGCATTCCAATCCTGCCTCTCACCCGCCCACATTCAGTTGTCACCTCCTATCCTGTCTGCCCGGCCACTGCAGGTCACTGTCTCTCACTGCCTGGCCTCACTGATCCCGTGTCTCCCTCCTTGGCTCCCACCGTCCTTCTGAAGCTATGTCTCTGCCCACCTGTCAGGATCTGCATTTCTCCGCCTTTAAACCTTCAGTGGCTCCCTTTGGCCCACGAGATGATGTCCAGTGAGTGTCCTTGTGTGGCATCCAGGTCCACAGTGAGCTGAAGCAGCCTGCCTCCCAGCTCCGGCCCCCTCTTCCCTCCCTGGCGCGTGCGGGCGAGGCAGGCGGGCTGAGCAGCAGCTGCCGTTCGCTGGTTGTGTAGTCTTCTGCGCCTGCTCTGTGCTCAGTCAGAAGCTCAGAAATAACTCAGAAAGAGGAGAGACAGGATATAGAAGGACACACGGAGAGGTTCCAAGGACCGAGAAAGAGAACTTCCCCAGAGCAGAGCGTGAAAACTCAGGGACCTCAGCTCCGTAGGAACCAAAATGACAAGAGGATGGAGCTGGTTGTGATTGTTTACGGGCTGTTAGACTCGGGCCTGTTAACTTTACTTTGTGGGCCTCCTTTTTCTCAGCCGTGAAATGGGGACAGGATAGGATCATTTGAGAATTAAGGGTGGTTACCTGCGAGGTGTTTGCGGCAGCGCCCGGGACCAAGCAAGTGCTGAGCCCAGGCTGCGGTTCAGTGACAGCAGCAGCATGTCAACAAGCAGCCAGCAGAAGGTGGAAGGTGGAGCCTGCGTCTCAAGTAAACCACAGTTGTGATGTCCCCCGTGATGTTGCACTGTTACTTCTGAAGTGCACTCCTGCCCGCTCGCACAGTCAGCTCTTTGCTTCTCAAAAACCCATCCCTCTCGACTCTGCTTGGTTTACCCTCCTCCACGAAGCTTTTCACAAGCCCCTACCTGGAAACACTCGCGGGTGATGATACACTGCCTTCAGGAAGGACAAGGGAGCCATAACTCACTTCCTTGTTGGTCAGTCCATCTTTGATTAAATGTGCTCCTTCTAGAAGGTTCGTCTGCCATTACAGTTTATTTTAAATCGAAATATAGTCAATTTACAATGTTGTGTTAATTTCTGGTGTACAGCATAGTGATTCAGTTATGCATGTATATATTCTTTTTCATGTTCTGGTTTTCCTTATAGGTCATTACAAGGTATTGAATATAGTTCTCTGTGCTATATAGTAGGGCCTTGTTGTTTGTTTTATTACAGTAGTTAGTATCTGCAAATCCCAAACTCCTGATTTATCCCTGCCCACCCCGTTTTCCCACTGTTAACCACAAGTTTGTTTTCTGTGTCTTTGAGTCTGTCGTCTGTCTCTCTTTTGTAAATAAGTTCCTTTATCTTTCTTTTTTTTTTTTTTAGATTCCACAGGTAAGTGGTATCATGTTTTTCTTTCTCTTTCTGGCTTACTTCACTTCGTATGACAATCTCCGGCTCCATCCATGTTGCTGCAAATGGCATTATTTTATTCTTCTTTATGCCATTGCTGTTCTACCCAGGAAAATTTGATACCTTGTCTAGGGTTTTACTGCCTGAGGATGCTACTCAGATAGATGCAGCTAAAAAATAAATTACATCTCTAACTGAAATTTGAGCATGCTTCTTGTTCTCTGTGATTGAGCTAAGCCGCTAAAGCTGATCCATCACAGTGAGAACCAGCTCTTTCCGTCCCAAAGCTGATGAAGGGAAAAGCCGTAATTTCTCATGTGTGATTCATGTCCACCCTCTACCTGGTGTTTTATAAATGTATTGTCTTAACTGTCTTTTAAGTGTCCATGCCTGGGAGGGTGCCTTCCTCTGTTTTGTAGAATGCCAAGTGATACCACTGTGATATATAAATGATGATAATTAGAAGACAGCCTCAAATTATTTGACATCCAGATTGAAGGGGGAAGTGGTACTTTTTTTATACATAAAATACCCTATAATTTGGTTAGGAAATGGCATTCAAGAAAAAAGCGTATTGCTTCCTGCCAGACATGGATGGCTCAAAGCTGCTTGTGTGGGAAGTCAGATAACACAGATGGTGCCATGGGGCATCAGATCTGGTCTAGCCTTCAGCACTTACCCCCCGCTGTGTGCATTAAGAAATAAGATGGGCAAGCCAGGGGCTAAAGAAGAGGGAAGTCATTTTTACCTGAAACTCCACAAAGTATTTGATAATTAAAGTGGCATCTTTTTAAAAATGTCAAGAACCAAGGTTTCCAGAATTCGGCTCATCCCAGCCTGGTCTGCCTTAATGTTGCCTCTGTAGTTCTCAAGGAATCCTTCCTCTGTCTTGGCTCCTGGTGAGTGAATTTGAGACCATTTTGTTTGCTTAGTCGAAGGAATATGGGACCCCAAATCAGAACAGTGGGGTTCAGTTTCTGACCTGGCCACATAATAGCTATGCGGCTTCGGGCAACTAACCTCCAAACTTGTTTCCTCCTCTGTACAGTAGGAGCAATTATATCATAGAGAACACAATATACTTAGATTATACTAGGTCACATCCACTTGCCAGTCTTTGTTCTAAATAATTTAACCTCGCCATAGCCATTTAATAGATATGGAAACCCAGGCTGAGAAAGATTAAGTAACTTGCCCAGAGTTACACAGCAAGTAAGTGATGTACAAGTGAAAGATTATCAAAGTTATCCTCAGATCCAGAATGCATTGAAGATAAGATATGAGGAGGGACAGCAGTGCTGACCAGGAGGTGGCCTAGCAGCCCTCCGATGAGGGGGAGGGGTACGGGGGAGGGAGAGCTGCAGAGCCTTTTCCTCGAGCCCTTGGTCTGCCTGCTCCCTTCCTCCTCCGCCCTGCACCCAAATGTCCCTGAGTTTTATTATGTTTTCCATCAGTCCCTTTCAGATCCACTTTTTGTTGGTTTCTCATCCCAGTTCACCTCACTTCCATCTCGGCCTTTGTCGTGCTGATGCTCACACTGGCATCCCCAGTATCACCTCTAGTCCGTCTCTCGTCCTGTTGCAATAGCCTTTGGTCTTCTGGCAACTCCTGGGCTGGTCTGTCCTCCAGCCCATGCCAGTCTGCCTGTACCGTGGAGCATCCCTGTGCAAAAACCTGCAACTCCTCGCTATGTATCAAAGTAAAGGCATCACTCAGCCAGGGTCCTGTGACACCCTGGGTTGTAAGAGAAGGATAACCAGCTCAGACTTGCTGCAGATGGGGCTGAATCCAGGGGCAAGGGTCATGTCATCAGGGTTCAGTTCCTCTGATGTCCACTTCTGTTTGAAGGACATGAGACACCCCCTGCCCTCACCCCGTCCCCAGCAACAGCTCAAGGCTCACACCTTGCCAGGTGAGCTCCCCAGAGAAAGACTCGGGCCACCTGCTCTTCCTGAGTCACTATGGCCAGGAGCTGGGCCCAGTTAAACAGGTACAGGCCGCAGTTGTCCACACTGCTTCCCATTCACAGCCCTCTCCAGCCTGGCTGTCATGCTCCCTGCCAGGGTTCCCCAGCCCTCCCTTCTCTGCGTGCTTCACTCACCATCCCCCTGAAATGTCAGCTCTGTGCTTTTCCGACTCTGCCTTTGGTCATGCCAGTCTCCCCCTCATGTTGTCTCCTGCCAGCTCTCTGTTTATCAAAGTTGTGCCAATGTTTCAAGGCCAAACTGAAATGTTTTCTACAGAGCCTTTTCTTGACCTGCCACTGGTAAGAGGTCATTTCTTCCTTTTCTGCCAGGTGTCCATCCCATGCTGTCTTTCGCTGCGTTACTAACCACCGTCTTGGTAGGTGGTGCCACTCCATGCCTTCCTGTGGGTCTTCACGTGCACAAAGCACGTTCATGCACGTTGTTGCCTTTGCTTCTATGCAGACACCTGTAAAGTAAGCAGGGCAGAGGTGCTTTTATTCCGGTTTTGTAGCTCAGCATTGCTTAAACACCAATCATGCTCCAAGACTTGCGCTGGGTGCTGACATGAGAAACGTTAATGTGATACTATCCAGGAGCTTATTATTCTGATTTTACAAATAAGGAAATTGAAGCCTATGAAATAAGTGGTCAAGTGTCCCACTGACCATTTTTTCTAATTTCTGGAACACGCATGCTCTTTGCTGCTTTTGCAGATGCTGTTCCCTCCTCCTGGAACATTATTATTTCCACATTCACCTGACCAAGCCCTGCTCATCTTTAAAATGTCACTTTTTTAGGGAGGCTTCCACTGAGCGTCCCCTCCCCGCAAATCTAAACCAGACATACTGTTCTGTCTTCTAGTATGCCCGTTTTTCTTCATAGTGCTTATCACAAGCTGACTGCAATTTATTTTACTTTAGTAAATGCATTTGTTTAACGTTTCCCCACTAGACCAGACATCCCACAAGGACAGGGATCCTGACAATTGTGGTGACACCTGAACACTCAGTGCTTGGCAACCACACCAGACACACAAGGGGGACTCAAGAAATACTGTGTGGGGTGAATGGATGCAAACATGAGCCGTTCACACAGCTCACAAGTACCAGGACAGAGGCTCGAACTCAGATTGCCCAAAGCCCTGGTTAACTCAACTCTGACTCTTATGTGCCCATGAGCAGCCTCCCCTACTAAGTTTAAGTCATCACCTAAATAGGAACTGGGGTCCTAGCTCTGTATAGGAGTTCCTAGGACACTGGGGGCCAGGAGATGGGAGACTGAAGCTGGCGTATCAGGCGCCCACACTCCTGCGCAGGCCCCAGGTGAGAGGCAGTGGAATGTGTGCAGTGGCCTGTGGAACCTGAACTTGCACCCTGATTAAGATCCAAAATTACTACTACCCTTCTCTGGAGTTCTTGGAATAAGCTTTCCATTTTGGTAGGTCTTGAAAAGATCTCACTTGTATTTTCCTGTCACATCATACTGGAACACTTTCATTATGCGTGAAAGCAACTTTTATTTCCTCTTCACCAGAGTGAGCAGCCTGTTACTATAGCAATATTGAAAGCATTTTGAGGTATTTTTATACAGTGTCTTATACACATTCCCTGTAAACTGTACGTCGAGGTTAGTAGAAATGGGCTATACCATCCAAATTGTCTCTATTATATCTTTATATCCTTTATTAAACTTTTACAAACTGCTATAATTTATTTCCTAAAATTTGGACCTCTCTTATTTTTAGGAAAGAATAATTTGGGTGGGGGCAGTTCCTAAATACATTTGACCTATTGAATATCAATAATAGCTCTGAAATAACTTGCATTTTGTTGTGCCATAAAGATATCATTGCTTCTTGAGATCTTTTTCCAGAAAACGGGGATGCAATTATAGATTCCTTCTGTGTCTGTAGGGTCTGGACAGCTTCAAAGTGAAACAGAAACTCTTCTCGGGGAGCCAGGAGCCAACAGCCTCCTTTCCTGTGCCGTATGACCTGCCTCCAGAGCTGTATGGAAGTAAAGGTGAGACACGTGGAGGGAGACATGGGTGTGTGTACCAAAGCAGGAACACACGGGCCCAGGGGAAGCCACTGGGCTCTCAGTGGGAGCCTGGCTCCTGGAATGCTCTGGAAGCACAGGTTTGCACAGGCCCCTTTGCTGCCCTGCCACTGGAGCTCAGCTCTCAAACTGGCTGGTCTTGCAACTTCTCTGCACTCATTTTATTGTTGAGGACCCCAAAGAGCTGTTATTTACATGGGTTTTTATACCTGTTGATATTTATTGTATCAGAAAGTAAAACCAGTTAATTTTTCATTATTAATTAGCTTTAAGATAATTATATCTATATATGTGTGTGTGTATATATGTGTATATATATATAAATATATATATATAAATGATTATTTCCAGAGAAAGTTAGTGAGGAAGATGGCATTGTTTGCATTTTTTGCAGACCTCTTTACCATCTGGGTGAATAGCTGGATTCACGTAGCCCCTCTGTTGTGATGTCACATGTCACGTAGCCTCTGTACACTCATGAGAAACTGACTGACAAATAATGGCTTAGTGTTATAATGAAAATAATTTTGAGTTTACAAGCATCCCCACCACCCCCTTAAAAAGGCGTCCCCCAGGCCACGCTTTGAAAACTGCTACGCTCGATAGGACTTTAAGGGCAGCGACCAAGGACTTTTCACAGCAGAAAGTCAGTGGCAAGTCGGTGGAGGTTCTCACTGTGTTTAGAGGAAGGCGGCACCATCCACCAGCTGTCTGAAAGTCTTTGAGGCAGGTTCACACATAACCTAACTCACACAGGAAGAGGTGTATAATCGGAGCGAGTTTATTAGTTTAAACTGGCAGCGAATGCTGAATGTGAACGGGGAAGATGTGGGTTTGGACTGGAAAGTTTGATTGAGGTTCTTCCATTAATACTCCAAAATCTCAGATTCCCTAATAGCGTCAGCCTTGCCCAGTGGGTCCCTTCCTTCCCTGGACAGTGGTTGGGTTCTAGCCACCTCCCCGCCTTCACTCGCCCTCTGGCTTTCGTGGTGAACCAAACCTGCCGCTTCTGATGGACCCATTTATGCATCGGCACATCTGACGAAGCTCACCCCACCTCATGCCATCCTGTGCGCCATCCTGCCTCCTGCAGGTGACTGTTGTGTGGAGACTGACTTTGGGGAGGCATTCTTGCTCCCTTCTTTCCAAGCCATGTGCACTTTTCTGAGTCCTCTAAATGTGTTGTATATGCACGCATATTCATTTTTTACCAGTAGGATTATATAAGTTTTATCAGAATTTCGAGGAATCTGTGACCACTCCTCCCCACCCCCAACACACACACACAGGAAACGTTGCTTTAGATCCAGGCCATGTTTATGCACCAACCCAACAGTGAATTATGTGACCTCGGGCAGCTGTTTGTTTCCTCTAGGCCTTAATGTCATACATAGTTCACTGTTGCAGAGTGACCGAGAGAGAGCTGTGAAGCACTGAGCACGGCGTCCAGCTCCAAGTCAGCAGTCAGTTCCCGTTAGCCATTGTTCCTGTTACTAAAAGTCAGGGTCAGTTATGACAGTGGATTGATGTCACTCCTCATGACATCACGGTGAGCTGGCGGCAGGAAGAGCCTGAGGCTTGTGCAGGAGAGTCCCTAACGAGGTGTGATCCGGAGACCTTCCCCTCCTTTCTGGCTTTGTGCTCACCTTTGTCTTTTCTTTCTTTCTCTGGTCTTCACAGTCCGTCCTTCTTTTTCCTTCATTTTTTTTTTTTTTAACGTAAGTTCTCCTAACTAAACCTTGAAAGTGGGGACTCACTGTGATGGTCATAGGCTTAACCTCCTGGAGTTTGGCCTTATACCTACCACCCCCAGCCTGGAACCTTGGCTGGGACTCCACCCCCTCCCTTTAATCCTATCGTCCAGAAGACTTTGAAAGCAAGCAGGGAAGAGAGAGAGGAGTCTTAAAAATACCCTGAGGTCCCCTCAGTTCCAACAGAAAAAACATTCCCAAGAACTTAAAAGTTTACAACTGAGTAGTGGCTTAGACTGAGTAATGAAAAGAATAAACCTTTCATTTGGCCAGCAGGCAGAAGTTTTCCGTTGTTTAGCTGACTTTTCTATTATTTACACATTTGCTTTGAAATGCATACAAGTGAGACTGGAGCCTCTTTTTTTTTTTTATTGGTACTGTTTCACCTTCCACACTGCTTCAGTGGCACGTAGATTAATGCCAGTGATTCAGACATCACCATTTCCAATAAAGCCAACATTCAGGGTTAAAAACATCTTACCAAGATTTGGAAAAGTTGCATGGTTAAGAACATTGCAAAAGCACTTCGTTTGAATAAGTGATGTCCAAGCTACTGTGACGTGTAAGATCTCATTCAGTAATTTTAAAATCAGGAGACTGTACGAAAAGCTTAGCAGAGAAACACCTTGCTGTGAGCAAATCCCAGTTCAGTGCGAGAGACCACCAGGCTTCCTGACGCCAAGAAATTGGTCAGATAAAGCAAAAGCAAAGACTCAGCTACAGGTATGCCTTGCTTTGTGCAGCGCTCACTGCTTATTCTCTCTGCGCAGGTATGTCACTGAGAACCTACAGTGTGTTGTAGGTGCTTGGAATCTATCCGTGAACAAGAGAGACACAGATCCTTGCCCTCAAGTTTATATTACGCCTCATGAAAAGTTATGCTTAACCAAACCTGTTACCAGGAAAAGGGAAATAAGAATTACCTTGGTTCTTAGTCACCCGAAAAAAAAGAATTTTTAGCAAGAGACAGAAAGCGTGGTATAAGCAAGATTTTTATTAGTAAAGTAAAAAAAAAAAACAAAAGATAGTACACTCCCAAAAATTTGGAGCGGGCCAATCCAAGACAGGAAAAAATGGCACTGTTCCTTTGTTTTTCTGTCTTACATCCTGGCTTGGAGGCGTTTTTTTTGTGTGTGTGATTGATTGATTAGCGGCTCAGGTTCTTTGAGTGATCAGGCTGACCGACAGCTCAGGTTCCTGTGCACTAGCTAGCACGTCCATCCCCTTTTGGGCAGGTTCTTACCCATGAAGCACACAGAGAAACCTACTGGAGGGGGCTCAAACTGCAATGTTAATTACATTATAATGAGCATTGGGTCAAGTTATGCCGGGTCCTTCTCTTCTGTGCAGCTGCAGCATTTAATTTCAGCTGGCTTCCTTTGCTGGCCCTCGTTTAGAGAAAGAAAAAGTTTTTGGAGTCCCTTATCCTGAGTGCAGACGTACGGTTATTTTCTGGGTTGTTCCTTTCCTCTTCCTCTCCCCCTACCCAGTGCTCATTTCTATCTAACTGCCTAACAAACCCATTTTGCTAATAGGAAATGTATTTTTATAAGAAAACCTTTCTAAAGCACAATCACCAACATTTTAAATCACACACTATACCATGTATGCTACAGCCGTGGGGGGCTAAGTTCTGGTGTTACAAAGAGATGTGAGGTGCACCCAGTCCCTGACCAGAGGGATACACAGAGAGGACCCCCGCCCCCCCCCCCACCAAGGCTGTCCCCTTTCTCTGGCCTCCTGTTGCAGCCCTAAGCTAGCCTCACCTGGACTCTCATCTTGACTGTGCTGTTGTTTTATGTCCCTTCCGCTCTCCTCCCCCGGACGCCCCCCTCCATGCTGCTGCCAGGCTCATCAGATCACTCCGTCTCCTGTTTTAAGTCCTTCCATCGTGTTCCAGAAAAAAAGTCCATCTCTCATCCCTTTAGCCTCACATGGCAAACAGATTGTGTCAAGATCACCTTTAGAACGTGACGAGGATGCAAGTTGCCAGGCCCCAGGCCAGCTTGCTGGGGGGTGGGTCCCGGAAAAATATGCCAGCAAGTCCCACATCGGCCCGGTCAGGGAACAGCCACGTGGACATGCTGGACTTCAGGGTCCAGAGGCAGGGCACGCCCACTTGTCTGTCTGCCCCGCTGGACCTAGACTTGAGAGGCCCTTCATCTAGCAGAGTACCTGGCCTCTGACCATCACTCAGCAGGTGTTACATACACAGGCACGACTATCGTGAGGCAAGTTGTTCTCTCATGGGACAGTTGAGGATAGACTAATCTAAGCCAGCAACTGTTAATGCTGATTTCCAGTAGTAATGGGTAGAGCACAGCGGAATCACAGCCCCCTTCTTTTCACCTCCCTGTTGGCCTTCTTTGTGGCTTTCCCCCAAGGGAGTGGAGGGCCTTCCAGCCAGCCTGGGAAGGGATCAGCCCGTGAAATGCAGACATTTTGCTCATTAATAAAGCAGAGTATCGACATTTGCCAGCTGGGTGGTTACCAGGTCCTCACTTGGTCATTGTTGGCTAGTTTTGAGGGAGAGGAGTAATTATCCCTCAGTATCCTCGGGGGATTGGTTCCAGGACCTGCCTCGGATACCAAAATGCACAGATGCTCAAGTGCCATATCCATCTTCCGTATCCTCGGTTCTGTATCCACGGAATCAACCAACCACTGTATAGTATGCATTTATTGAAAAAAAAATCCACATATAAGTGAACCCTCGCAGTTCAAACCCAAGCTGTTCAAGGGTCCACTCTGAATGCAGTGGTGGTCTTTAAGGTACAGACTCACTGGCAAATGTCTGCATCACAGATCCTGCACTGGTGAGGAGTCTCTGATAGCTATTCACATGGCAGAGGTCGGAGTGCCCCTGCCTCGGGGATGAAGCAGAGCTGACATTACCCAGCAGAGCAGTCTTCAGGGGAAGGGGCAAATACAGGAAGTTCAGCCTCAGAAGATGGTGTTTCCAAAGGCAGAGAACGGGTGCTTTCCGAAGGCCAGTGAGTAGCGAGGGAGTCAGGTGTCTAGCCCTGCCAGACCCTCACCCTTCAAGAAACAAGCAGGTAAGGCAGGCCCAGGTTTATGTTCTCTAAAAAGTGTGGTTTCTTGCTTTCAGACCATCTCAAGGCCAAAGACAAGAGAACAGGGCGCCGACAGCTTGTTGCCGTCTTTGGCTTGCTTCTCCTGCGCATCCTGCTGGTGCTGCCGTCTGTGCTGGCTCTGTGATTATTCAACACAGACAGCGAGGCTGGGCGGAAGGTAGCAGCAGATACCATTGCCTCCCAGCTGCCATCTGCCTCTGCTCAGGAGGAGGAGAGAGCCTCCCCCAGGGCAGTTGGCGGGGCTGAGCAGCCGTGGTGGATGGTCCACCTCCACTGACCTGTTAAGAAGCCAGTGTACTGTCAGCCCTCAACCCTTCCGAGTTGTTTTGTCGTTTCGTATTTATCAGGGTGGTGATCTAGGGATTTAGTTGTAATCCTTGCAGTGAATTTACGCTCTACCGACATTGCTGTGGTTATTCTGAAACAGTTTGACTCTGGCAGTAGTGATGTGTGGTGAAAGCAATTTGTTCCAATTTTTTTCAATTCCTGAGACGTACGTCTAAAGGAAGAAAAGCTCACGTTTATCGGGCACCTGCAACACACCGGGAACTTTCACAGACGCTCTCTTGTCTGTGCCTCACAATAATCCTGGGAGGTTGCTAGTGTAATTAACTCCCATTTCCCAGATGGGGAACCTGAGGCCAAAATCCAAAAGCCTTCCCCAGGGTGCAGAGAAGGATGAAGGCAGGATTCAACCTAGGTCCTCTTCCCGTTGTGCCGTACCGCGGCGTGTTGCCCCCTTCGACGCCGGTCTGCAGTCATCATGCAGAGACCCCCATGCCTCATCAGTTACTAGCCTCAGGGTACAGAACAAAAACATTTCAGGGATGTGATACTGAACCTCTTGGTTCTGTGCAACCATGACCAGCTGAGAGCAGAAAAGTGGCCCTTGACTAGCCATTGTGACCGTTGGTTTTTCCAGCTTCTTAAGAAAATAATAGCTGCCCTTGCTTAGGGTCTCTCCTTGCTGGACACTGCGCCTTGCACACTACACGGATTTCTCTCGTTTAATCCTCGTGACAGCTCCACGTTGCAGGTAGCGATAAGGACACTGAGGCTCAAGGAGGTGAAGAGACTTGTCAACGTAAGCAGCGAGCCAGCGTTCACCCCGGGCGTCAGCCTGCTCCCACGGCCACTCCCTTGTGTCTTAACACGAACCTTTCTTAGAAGCTGTTGCCCGAAAGGGCTCTCAGCTGGGGTTGGTTCAGAAACGGCTCTTCACGATTTGTAGACTCCGGCCCATGGGTAGTTTATCCTATCAGGTGAGTGAATTTTTTGTAATCCATTTCAAGTATTACACTTACATAATATGTTTACCCCCACAGATCGGCCATGGATTTGGAACATTCCTTATATCAAAGCACCAGATACACACGGGAACATGTGGGTCCCCTCCTGAGCAAGTTAAAGCACTGTGACGTTTAGGTGCAAGACACTGAGCCCCAGCCATTGGATGTTCTTGTTTGTACAGAACAGTCGCTTCCCTGAATGTTTTATCTGCAGAACTACAGATCTCTGTGTAGAGGTCAGTCTGTCAGACACGGATGTTGGCTGTACTTTTAATGTTCATTATTGACATTCTCACTTTAGAAAAGGTAAATATTTTCTTAATTCCCTTTTCTATGCTTTGGAGTAAAAGCTATTAAACTTCACAATGTTTAAAGAATATACAGACATGAAATTACCCTCCTAGCGATGTGGACTCTCACGCTGGGGTCAGGCCGACTGAGTTGTGCCCCGTCAAGAAAAGTGCTCTTCATTCAGCTGAAACTTTTCAGAGCAGGACTGCGGCCTCTTTCAGCAGCCCTCTGTCAGCTTTGAGCCCCGAGGTTGCTGGACAGGGGTCGCATGTGTCGCTGAGGCTGGCGTGGCTCCCCAGGTGCCATGAACTGTGTTGACCGTCGTCACCCTGTACTTTGCACGATGTACCCCCCCCCCCGGCCCCGGGCTGGCTGCCTCGCCGCTTGCGGATGGACCTCTCCTCGCCCATCCCACACAGTGGACGAGTGTCTCTTCCAGCCCCACAGATTTCCAGAAAGGACAGCTCGCAGAATCACACTAAGTATGATCACACAAAGCACACAAGTATTTTACTTCGAAGAGACCCTGAAAGGTGAACTCGCTTGGTGCCTTCAATTCACAAGTGAGGGAACTGAGCAGTTTAGGGGAGTTTAGGGTTGTCCCCGAGGTCCTGGCTGCCGGGTCAGAGCTACGCGTGTCTTCCTGCTTTGTGTCCGTGTGCCCGGGTTCCCCTCAGATAGTGTTCGGCCTCCTCGTTTTCCTCTGCGTGAGGCTCATTTCTAGTTTGTCATCAGCTTCTTGTTATAATTTAGAATAGAGTTGAATGTTAATTTTGAAAGTTTTTTTTTTTAAATACTAGTTTTTCACACTGTTCCTCAGAGGCCAAATGCTCACGTCGGGAAGCTGCCGGGGTGGGGAGGGTACTGGCGGGGGCGATCCTGTGACGGGGGCTGGGGGTGCCGGGCTGAGGGCTGTCCTTCCTTCCTCCCGTCAGAGAAGCCCTGCAGCATCTGTTTTGCATTTTGGGTTCCGTAAAAGATATTATCTGGGTGGTTTGTTTGGAAGGTGTTTTGTTTTGCAATGTTTAAAAAAAAGAAAAGTTAAAAAGACACTGGATTCATTTAACCAGTTCATTCCGCAGGAAAGAAAAGTAAAGCTTAAGCCTTTCTGGACCCTGCCTTCTACTTCAGGAACGTTTGAACCCTACATCAGATGAGCCCAGCAGCCCTGGAAGGCAACAGGGAGGGCGTCCTGAGCTGGCAGAAGAGGCCGACATAGCGGTGCAGCCAGCAGTCTGAGGTGGGTGCCCACAGGACTGTGGCCAAGGACCTCGGATTCTCACCAGCACGGCAGTCCCATCCTGGATGGGGGCAGCGCAAGCCCCCAGGCAACGTCACAGCTGCCATGGGGGGTTGGGTGGCTCTGAGGGGCAGGACCCAGAAAGCCCGGGCTGCCCGGGACCCAGCCAGTCAGGATGCCCGGGGCAGATGGAAGGCTGATGGGCTGGGGTACATCGCTCATCTGACCCACATGACTGCAAAGTGGGTTGGGGCTCAAAGCTGGAGTCAGGCTGCCCGGCTTTGAACCCCAGCTTTACCACCCCTTCTCTGTGCCTCTGCTGTAAGATGAGGTGGTGGTAATTATCCCTGTTGCAGAGGGTCACTGAGCGGGTTGGGTAGCTGGGACATGCACCTGCTTGGAGGTGGCCTGCACAGGAGTTGCTACTGCAGCTGTCACCCTGGACTCTGCACTGGAATAGGAAGGAAACCTGGACTCAAACAGTAAAGTGCTTGTCCAAGGTCACACTTCTAGACTCTCACCCGGATTTGAACCCAGGTCTGGCAGCATCCAGGCTCTGTTCTGTACTTCCCGGGCAGTGTGGTGGACAGTGTCTGAGGAGATGGACCCGTTTCCCCCAACCCACTGTGGACAGATACTTCTGTAGAACACAGGAGCTGGTGCTTGGGTATCAGGGCACTGACAAATTGCTAAGGAAGTTTCTAAATGCTGACTTTTACTTCCTGTACTTAACCCAGACTGGCCTGGTCCATAGCCGCACCTGGAGTGGCGCTCTAGACCCAGCAGGGACCCAGACGGCCCCTCTGGAAGCAGAGACAAGTTCTGTAGGATGGGCTGGGTGTGTGCCATAAGGAGAAGTTCACGGTCAAGGGATGTGCAGGTGGGTGTCCAGGCCCAACCCCAGACAGCAGCCTCCTGTGCCCCTTGCCCTGGGCAGCATGGGCTCAGGGAGGCAGGGCTGGGCCAGGCCAGCATAGGTAGGGTCAGTACCACGAGCTTTCTGGGCACAGCCAGTGGCACATGTGGAAAATACAGTAACGCCCCAGGAGTAATCGACACGGGAACACGGAAGACAAGCGGTCCTGCCCCGTCTGGCCCTGCGTGCCTCCTTTTTCCTGCCTCCTCCTACCCTTTCAAATCTCATGGAAACACTTATCCAGTGACTTTATACCTGCTGAGGGAAACCTCCACATAGAGGAATCCAGCCTCTTGCTTCTTTGTAAACTGCCGAGATAGGAGACTCGTCGTCTGTGTGAGGAGTTTCTCTGCGTGTGGCTGAAAGGAACTGCTGCCTGTTTTTCATAAGTTATCTTATTTTGAAATCTTACCTAACATCCTCTTGCAAAGATGGATGCTTAGGCAAAAGACTAAATGAGATTTCCACATTATATGATACATTTCAACAGAATATTCTGAATACTTGAGTGGTTAAGAGAACCCCCCAATTTTTTGAGACAAAGTCTGTCAACCCGGACTTAAAAGAAGTCACATGCCATTTTGGCAGGAGGACTCTGTGTCCCCCTCATGCTCCACATTATTCCCTGATGAAGAGAGGAAGGGTCTGCCATGAGCTTTTTGGGGTGAGGGAGGAAGATGGGATTTTTAAATTATGTTTTTTATCATCATACTCCTGGGAAAAGATTCCTGGTTTAACGTAGTTAATAGAAATCAACCTTAAAGTCCACTGATTTGGTGGGCTGGATTTTTCTTCATAATAATAGTAATAGCTAATAATTTCCTGGGGGTTCTTCCTAAGTTTTGACACCAGTGTTTAAGTGCTTTCCGTTTAATTCTTGTATCAGCTTTCTCTCAAATAACATAAGGTTCCACAGTGAGCAACAGGAACCCAGCTTCATTGTCCTGGGTTCTTGTGTAGAAGTTAAATAGTTGTTAATAGAAATTAGTATCACATGACTTTTCAAATGAGTGTGGTTTCTGCATCGGATTCCATATGCTTAAAATAAGGATTTTAGATTTGATTTTGTCACAACTTTTTTTCTCCCATAAAATTAAGATTTCGCTTTCTAAGAAAACACCACCAGTTTACAGATGGGGAAACAGATTATTTGTCCAGAGAGGCACACAGCTGGCAAATGGCAGAGTTGGGATTTGCACCCGGGCGATTCTGCTGTGAGGAACCAGGCGGCAGGTGTGGCACGTGTCCCCAGCTCCAGACAAGGGGCAGGCCTCATACATGATCTGTAACTGGAGCTACAAAATCGGGTGCACTTTCATCCACTGTAACTGTGTGTGGTTGGTGCTACAACCAGATAGCAGTGCATAAAATCAACCACTGAATGCCACGTGAGCGTGCAGGACCGAGCCAGAGTCATCAAAGCCAGAACATGACAGTGGAGCCGGTTCCTTCCAAGTAAGAACATCGAGGGCTGAAAACTTTGCCATGTTAAGTATGTTCTTTTAAGTTCTCTGAAACCTGGCATTTGCATTGACGCACCAGATCTAAAGCACAGAGAGAAGGGATTAGGCCAAACATCAGAAGAGAAGGCAGCATAGAGGATGCTGCAGAGGGGAGGGAAAGAGGCAGCCCAGGAAGTGGGGTGCAGGGATGTGTTGAAACGAGGGCACCTCATACATTTAAGGAGGGGTGGTGAGCAGTGATGGGGCCAAAGCATTTCAAGTCTGTGTGCAGTCTGTATTCCAGTTTTTACAGGGTTCCAAGCAAGTGTGTCTCAATGCGGAATCCAATTGCTGTGTATAAATTACACTCCAGTCCCTTTAGGTCTACCAGAAGCTCTATTGAAACTGCAGTCTGGTGTTAATTGGTTGAAGGTGTTTGGCTCAGTTTTCCCTGTTCTCTTCGTAGCAAGGGTTTTGGAGAGCCCAGTGGCAGTGGCCAGTTCTCTCAGTACCCACAGAAGCTCAGAAGAGAAGGGCAAAGAAGAAATTGCATCCATAGGGAATTTATGGTTTATGATCACAGGTAACTTTATATACATCATGGGGCAGGTTATACCTAATTTTATGAAGAGGGGAAAATAAGGTTCAAGGTCACAGAACTAGCGTGTGTCCCTTTGTGGCCCCAAGGACACAGATGATGCCACTCTGTGACCTGAGTGGCCATGTTCACAGATTCTTTAGAAATTAACCTGTCAGCTGAATGCTGATTTTATTTTCTTCAGATAGTTGATATTACTAAAATTTAAAAGCTTATACATTTAATGATACTTTATTATTTTTATGAAAGAATGCATTAGTCAGGATGCTTTTATAGTTACAGAAACCGTATTATTTAGGCTTAAGCGATGGCAGAGACTTTAACAAAAGTCCAGCAAATGCTGGAGCCAGAGGATCATGATGTAACCGAGTCCACCTCCACGGCTCAGCTCTGCTTTCTGGAATACAGACGTCATTCGCAAGCAAGCCGTCTCCACAAGGAGGCTGAAATTCCCACTCTCTCACACCCTTCCCCCCAGCTCCAGGGTACTATATCATGTCCAGCTAGTCATTCCAGAAAAAAGAAGATACCTTCCCAGCAGCTCCTGCCAAAGTCCCCTGACACATCTGATTGGTCGGGTGAGTCACGTGATGCAGGCACTCCAGACCACGGACTGTCCCTGCTGAGGACGGGGGCCGGTGCAGAGTTCTCCAAAGACAGGTGGAAAATGCCTGAGGTCTACCCCAGAGCAAGAAGTTCACTGGGTGAAGTATTAATATTGTGCCAGTGGAACTTTTTGTGCTTCATTCTTAAATAATGTGAGTATGCAGCTTTTATTTAAAAGCAAAAGGAAACCAAGAAGAGAATGTTAAAATCCAAGTTTCTCGGAAAAGCTGCATATAAAAGTGGACCCTAAGAACTTGAGTGTTCTAGAGCAGTGATTTTTCAAACTTTGGATCATAACCCTTTAGTGACTCATGAATCAATTTAGGGTGTCATGACCAGCAATTTTTTTAACATTTTTTTATTGAGTTATAGTCATTTTACAATGTTGTGTCAAAGACCAGTGTAGAGCACAATCATGACCAGCAATTGTAAATGAAATATAGTAGAAAATGTATATAGCACAAAGTAAGGTTATTTCCATTTCAGTGTCTATGAGTGGGTGCAGGGTTACAGTCTAACCCTGTTGGCTAGTTCACCTCTGAAAGAAGACAGGTGGTCACGTGGGTGATGGCCTGAGGTCTGACCAAATCCTGAGAAGTGACTCACTCAGGATTAATTAGAACTGTCTCGTCCCACCTCTGCTCCCTCCACCCTGTGAGACCTTAGGCAAGTCATGTGATGTCTCTGAGCCTTCATTTTCTCATCTGTTTAAGTAGGGCTCATACCTATCCTTCCTGCCTCATGGAATTCTAAGAATCACATGAAACGGTGCCCTTAAGCACTGACAAGAACTCCCTAAATATAAATCAAAATGATTCTTGTTAAATGCTGGAACTGGCAGTCTCTCCTAGGGGCACTTAGAGAATGGTTATTCAAGGGTCAAAAATAAAACTCATGCCTTCTGAAAAATTAGCTACTTCTTACAAATATTGCTTCCAAACTGCTAAAAGCAGATTGTTTCTGAAAGATGGTGGTAGACTGAAGAGTCCTGGCTGCAGCAGGGTGGCTGGCCCTCTGGATTCCACAGGTAGGGGGCTCTGTTCACGGGGAAGTCTCCCCCTCCCCCACCCCGCCCCCAGGCTCTCAGACACGCCCTGAACATCTGCAGAGCTGCCCCACTGCCTTCCTGCCCCAAGAGCACTGGATCTACCAGGCTGGCTGCCTCTGGGAAAGAGGGGTCCTCGCGGAGGCTGAGTGGGACTGAGGTGGGTGGGGGCGTCCAGGTTCATGTGAACCCCACCAGTGAGCTGATGCTTCAGCCCTGGTAGGAGGTCCATTTTACAGATGAAGAAACTGAGGCTCAAAGGGGTCTCTGAACTGCCCAAGTTTGCATTCTTGACAGAGTGAGCTCCTGGCTTCCTGGACTCCTCTGATCCACAAGTTGGACTCAAGAAATGAGCATCTTTAATTGTGTTTGGATTGGCAGAATCTGGTTTTCAAGAGGGGAATGATCCATGTGAGCTCAATGAGCCACTTAACACCCTCTAGAAATAACCGGTAAACACTTCTCAAGAACCCAGGAGTGCTGACTCCACTTTTCCATCCCCTTCTCTGGCATTCCAGGACACATTTGGCACCCCTTGGCCTCTAATTCCTCTTGGAGTGGTACTCTGGCTCCTGCTCAAAGCAGAACTGGGTGGCCTTAAAAGTAAGTGCAGGTGTGGGGAGAGGGGATTGGCTCCATCGACTTTTGGGGTTGATGGAAATGTTCCTATCATGATTGGAGGCATTGGTTACACTTTACAAACCACCTGAATTATACACCAAATTGGTCATTTTTATTGTATGTAAACTATAGCTCAATAAAGCTTTTAAAAATTCAAAGAATGTACATGTTCAGATACATGTGTTGTATGTGAAATTCTACATCAAAAGAAAAACTGGTTGAACTCTAGTTCAACACAAGTATTCAGGGCAAGTGTACTGATGTCTGCAATTTATTCTGAAATGCTTTTAAATGAGGTGTATTAAAGGATGAGTAGATATATGATAAAGCAAGCATAGGAAAATTTAATTGTACAATCTAGGTTGCGACTCAAAATTCTTTCTGGTGTATATTTGAAAATGTCATTATCCAATGTTGCGGAGGAAACCAAATAACTTCAGGTTTCTGGCAGGGCCAAATAGCTCCTATTAAACCAACTCTTAAAAATGAAAAATATAAGCTTGAGGTGGGAGACTTCTTTTAAACAAGCTACTGAAAGGGATAAAAAGCAGGCAGAAACTGGAGAGGAGTCAACAGTTGAAGACACGTTGCGGGGTGAGTTTCCTGTTTTTCCACCACTGTTGGCCTGAGGTCAGGTCCCAGTCTGCACCACACAAGGCAGCTAAACCTCCAGTGGAAAATCTAGTCTTCCTTCCTTGAAGATCCAGAGTACAGGCTTTGGAGCAACCACAGCCTCTGAGAGTGAAAAGGGAAATAAAAGAAAAGAAAGCCAGAGAGGAGATTCCCAAATTCCATCTGTAAGCCCTATCACATCTCTGGCTAACCACTGAGCCATGCGTTCGCAGCTGCAAGAACTGAACTAAAATTTGAGCTACTTCTCACAGTCGGGGAGGCACTTTTGCAGTTGAGTTCAGCCAAGTTAACTGCCTGTTTAAAAGTAATAATTTTTAGGGGAATATAACAGAATCCAGAGGTTCTACATCATAAATCATACATACTAGCACTAGCTACATGTGATATTTAAACTGAAGTTATCAACATTAAATAAAATTAAAAATTGAGTGCTTCACCTGCATTTGCCACATTTCAAGTGCTCAACAGTCACCCTCTTATTAGGCCACTTTATCAAACAGCACAGAGATAGGATATTTCCATCATCATACAAGCAATGGACAATGTTTATCTGACCAATCTACTTAAAACATGGAAGTTGTCAGAGCTGACCAAAAAACAAACAAACAAACACTGGCTGTGTGCTGCCCACAACGAATCCACTTAAAATGTATAACGACACAACCAGAAATGGACACAACATTGTAAACTGAAATAATAAAAAAAAAAAACTTGTAAAAAAAAAAAGTATAAAGACACAGGTAAATGGAAAATAGTAAAAAAAAAAAAAAAAGTAAATGTTAAGTAAATGAAGCCTGTGGTGACTAGATTAATATCAGATAAAATAAACTTCAAGGCAAACGGTATTAGTAGAGACAGAGACATTTCATAAAAATAAAAGGGTCACTACATCAGGAAGATACAATAATCATAAATGCTTCTATTTAATATCAGCTCCAAAGTATTTGAAACAAAAACTGATATAATTCAAGGGAGAAATAGATAATTCCACAATCACAGTTGGTGATTTTAACACTCCTCTATCAATAATTGTTAGAAATAACTAGAACAAATGTCAGTAAAGAGAAAAGATCTGAAAAACACTGTCAACAACCTTGACCTAATTGACATTTATAGAACACTATATCAACAACTGTGGAACACATTCTTTTCAAATGCATATGGTACATTCATTAAGACATAAAACAAATCTCAGTAAATTTAAGATTGATGTGGTGTTCTGAACACATTGAAAATGTTAGAAATAAATTGTCTTAAAAAACAAATTTGGAGGGAAATTAACACGCTGCTAAATAATTTGTGTCAAAGAAAAAAAAAGCTTAGAAAATATTTTCAACAAAATGATTGAAAGTACAACATGCCAAAATTTTTAGGATGCAGCTAGCCTGGGGCTAACAGGGAGATTTATAGCTATAAAATGCTAACATAAGAAAAGAAGGAAGATTAAAAAAATTGATCTAACCATCCACTGTAAGAAGCTGGAAAAAGAAGCAAAGTAAACCTAAAAAGGAAGTAGAAGAATGGAAATAAGAGCAGGAATCCCAAGCAAAATTATTACCAGAAATGCAAGCTTAGCTTAGCATTAGAAAATCAAGGAAAGTCAAGATATTAACAGAATAAAGGAGAAAATTATATGATCATTACACTAGACGCAGAAAAACATGTGATAAAATCCAGCACTCATTCATGCTTTATTTTTTAAAAGAACTCTCAGAAAACTAGAAACAAAAATAAAAGGAGAGGGAGGATATAGCTCAGTGGTAGAGTGTATGCTTAGCATGCATGAGGTTCTGGGTTCAATCTCCAGTACCTCTGTTAATAAATAAAAAATAATCCTGATTGTCTCCTCCATCAAATAAATAAATAAATTAAATTAAAGGAAACTTTCTCAACCTAATAAAAGGTATCTGAAAAACCCACATTGTCATCAATGGTGAAAGACTAAAGGCTCCCCTAAGATCATGAACAAGACAAGGATATCTGCTCCCACTTCTTCTAGTCAATATTATACTGAGGTCCTAGCCATTGCAGTATGACAAGAAAAAAAAAAGATAAATATCAAAAAGGAAGAAGCAAAACTATTTCAGGTAACAGTTACTTATGTAGAAAATCCTAAAGGAATCAACTGCTACAACTAATGAGTGAAACTTAGCAAGGGTACAGGAGTGAAGCTGATGTGCAAAAATTTTATTTTTACATACTACAGCAAACAACTGGAAATGGGATCATGATATTTTATTTAAAATAACATCAAAAAATACTTTAGAATGAATTTACAAAAGATGTGCAAGATCTCTACATGAAATTTTGCTAAGAAGACTGAAATAAATTGAGGGATATACTTCACTTATGAATTAAGATGTCAGTTCCTCCCAAAATAGATCCAACACAATCCTAATCAAGAGCTCACAGGGCTTTTTCTGATGAGATTAACAAGCTGATTCTACAATTTTTATAGAAATGTAAAGGTCTTGTAATATCTAAAGAAAACCTTGATAAAGAAGAGAGAAGCTGGAGGACTCAAACTTCCTGACTTCAAGACCTATTCAAGACCTGTTACATAGCTGCAAGTAATCTAAATATCATGGTATTTACATTAAAATGGACAAATAATGCTCAAGATACAGATACCTGAAATAAATTCACTTTTATCTTTTCAGCAAATGGCACTCAACTGAATATTCACATGGACAAAATGTACCTGGACTCTTACCTCACACCATACCTCACACCATACAAAAACAAATATAAAATGGATCATAGGCCCCTATACAAAAGCTAAAACTATAAAATTTCTAGGGGGAAAAAATCCAAAACTTATGCAACCTTGAGGAAGGTAATGATTTCCTAATACAAAAAGAAAGCCAACATAAAAGAAATGATTGATAAATTGGGCTTCACCAAAATTAAAAACATATCATTCATAAAACAATAAGAAAATAATTAGGCAAACCAGAAACTCATGGAAAATATTTGTGAGATACATATCTGACAAAAAAACTAGTCTCCTGGATCTACAGAAAGAATCTCTACAACTCAATAATAATTTAAAAAATTTTAGGACTCGGGGCCAAGATGGCAGAGTAGAAGGATTGCTCGTAGCTCACCCTCTCCCACAAATACACCAAAACTCACATCCGTGGACCCACCCATCCAGAGCACCTGCTGAACTCCAACAGAACATCGCCCTCTTCAAAAGACAAAGATGCCACGAATCTGGTAGGAGAAAAGGGAAAAAGAAAGAAGAAAAAGCAAAACAGCGTGGGACCAGTCCAGCAGGGAGGGAGCGGCAAAGGAGGAACGGTGCTCATTCGCTGGGTCTCCCCTACTCCAACGGAAAGGCCAGCAGGATTGGGGGGGGGGCTCCGAGGCTCCGATCTGTACAGAGCACCCCTTGACCGACAGAACTAAGTTAAACTGGCACAAAGGGTCCCCGTGACACCCAGCCCAAGACGCGAGCCAGCAGCTGGGGCCGGGACAGGCCGCCCGAGCTGGGCGGAGGATGGGGGCGGCTACACTGAGGCAGCCCCGGGGGACTGCAAGGGGCTGCACGCCCTGGCTGGGAGGGGATACACAGCAGAACAACCTGGGTCCCCCATAAGTTATGAAAAAAAAAAAGCAAAACAACACTGCTGGTGTACCCTGGCGGGAGGGGCACCATAGCCTTTGTCTCCTCAGACCCACAGCACCATTACTGGCGCTTCTGGGGAGAAGAGAGGCGGGCGCAGCCACAGCCGCCATCTCCTCCTATGCGCAGCGCCTGGGTTGGGGAGGGACCCAGACCTGGATCCGCACCCCGGGGCTCCTCAAACTCCTGGGCAGGACTGAGATCTGTTTACAGCCCGAGGCAGATAGGATTTTTCTGCCCTGGAACCTCAGAGAACTCCCACTGCCAGGAGGAACAAGATGAGATTTGGCACAGAGCAGGGGCGGGGCCGTTCAGCAATCTTCCTGGAGCCGCCTATGGAGCGCTGACCGGAGGCGGAGCGGGCAGCTGCACAGAGCAGCCAAGCGACCGGCGCCGGGAGAGGGCAGGCGGCAAGCCGCCTTCCTGGCAGGAAGAAAGCACCTGACCATGGTGCTGGGAGGGGGTGCGATCCGCCCACCTGCCTACCTCACCCGAGCAGCATCTGACTGCGACATCGGGAGGTGGAGTGACCTGCCTACCCACTGGGTAAGAGCTCAGCACCTGACCCAGTGTTGGGAGGGGATGCAATCTGCTTGCTGACAGGCACTGGGAGCAGCACAGAGGAGGGCGCCAACTGAGGGCCTCTGGAAACAGCAAGCTGAGTCTGCAAAACAGGGCGAAGACAGAAAGACCTCTGGATAAAAATCATTAAGAGCGCAGTCTCCAGGAGAACACATTCCTTTTTTTCTAAATCTTTTTTTAATCTGTTCTTATTTTTTATTACCTTTTTAATCTTTACTTTTTAAACAACTGTATGTCTACAGTCTTAATCTCTTTAAATTTTTCTTTTAAAATCTTTTTATTATTATTTTTAAAAATCCATTTCATTTCATTTTTATTTCTCTTGGTTTTGATCTACTCTTATTGATTATACACAGGTTTTAAATATTGTTTTTTGATCTTTTCTCATTTTTTTAAGGTTTTTAAAAGACGTCTCAACTCAATTGCTATTCTGCTTCAACTTGCTCTTCTATTATTGATTATACACTGTTTTCAAATCTTTTTTTCTCCCTCCTTTTAAAATTCTCTTTTTTTAAGTTTTATTACTGCATAGGCTTTAGATAGATAAATAAACTCCTTAAGGACGACAATAGATAACTGATAATCCATAAACCACAGTGCCAGAGAGGTATGAGCAATATGGAGAAGCAGAGGAACCACTCCCAATTAAAAGAGCAAGAGAAATCCCCTAAAAGAACGATCAATGAAATAGACATTGATGGCCTACTAGATCAAGATTTCAAAAAAGGAGTGATCAAAGTACTGAAGGTATGAAAGAGATCGTGTTTAGAGATACAAAATATGTCAAAAATGAAATTGAAGCTATAAAGAAGGGCCAGGTAGAATTGGTAAACTCATTTGCTGAGATGAGAGCTGACCTAAAGGCTGTACAAAGCAGGCTAGGTAATGCAGAGGAACGAACAAGTGACCTAGAAGACAGGACAATAGAAAGCACCCAAGCAGAACAGCTGAGAGAAAAACAAATAAAAAGCAATGAAAACAATATAAGGGACCTATGGGATAATATAAAGTGTGCCAATCTATGCATAATAGGGGTTCCAGAAGGGGAAGAAAGAACAAAGGGGATTGAAAAGGTATTTGAAGAAATCATGACTGAAAATTTCCCAAACCTAAAGAAGGAATCAGATATCCAAGTACAGGAAGCTCAGAGGGTCCCAAACAGGAAGAACCCAAACAGACACACACCAAGACATATCATAGTCAAGATGGCCAGAGTCACGGATAAAGAAATGATCCTAAAGGCAGCAAGAGAAAAGCAAAGAGTGAGTTACAAGGGAACCCCCATAAGGCTCTCAGCTGATTTCTCTACACAAACACTACAGGCCAGAAGGGAGTGGCAAGATATATTCAAAGTCCTGAATGAAAAAAAGATGCAGCCTAGGATACTTTATCCAGCAAGGTTACCCTTTAGAATAGAAGGAGAGATAAAGAATTTCACAGGCAAGCAAAAACTAGAAAAGTTTAGCAACACTAAATCCATGCTAAAAGAAATATTCACAGGTCTACTCTAAACAGAAAAGAAGCAGGATGCTACAAAAATGAGAAACTCATAACTGGAAAGGTGATAACTACCATGAATTACAAAAAGAATAAACACAAAATTGTAAAAGAAGACATCTAAATCATTAAGAGTGGGAGAGGTGAGCAAGAAAATATAGAGTATTTTTTTTCTTTTTAAAATTTTTTGTTCTTGGTAGGATGGGTTTGAGCTTATATTACTATCTGTTTAATACAAACAGTTATAGTAATGGGCTAATAGACTTACAAAAAAGGGTAACCACAAGCCAAAAACTTACAAGTGAGTCACAAAAACTAAATAAAATCCAAGATAATGCAAAGGAAAATTACCAAACCACAAAAGGAAGAAGAAAGGAACAAAGAGGAAGTACCAAATCAACTGCAAAGATAAGTTCAAAATGGCAATAAACACACATCTATCATTAATTACTGTAAATGTTAATGACTAAATGCTCCAATCAAAAGACGTAGAGTGGCAGACTAGATAATAAAGCAAGAACCTTCAATATGCTGCATACAAGAGACCCACTTTAGGGAGAAGGACACATCTAGATTGAGAGTGAAAGGATGGAAAAGGATATTCCACGCAAATGGAAAAGCCAAAAAAAGCAGGTGTAGCAGTACTGATTTCAGACAAAATAGACTTTAAAACAAAGGCCATAAAGAAACATAAAGAAGGACATTTTATAATGATTAAAAGAGTAATACAAGATGAGGATATTACACTAATTAATATATATGCACCCAATATAGGAGCACCTAAGTACATAAAACAATTACTAACAGAGATAAAGGGGGAAATTGATGGGAATACAATCACTGTCAGAGATTTTAACACCACATTAACATCACTAGACAGATCTTCCAGACAAAAAATAAATAAGGCAGCAGAGAAATTAAATGATACAGTAGAAAATTTAGATCTGGTGGATATTTTCACAGCATTACACCCCCCCCAAAATATGATATACATTCTTTCCAAGTGCACGTGGAAGATTTCCTAGGATTGATCATGTACTTGGGCACAAAAGAAGCCTCAACAATTTTAAGAAGATAGAAGTTATCTCAAGCATTTTTACTGACCACAATGCCATGAAACTAGAAATCAACTACAGAGAAACAAAGGAGAAAAAAAAGGAAAGCATGGAGATTAAACAACATGCTTTTAAAAAACCAATGAATCAATGATGAAACCAAAATTGAAATTAAAAAAATACCCTGAGACAAATGAAAATGAAAACACAACCACACAAAATTTAGTGGACACAGCAAAGGTAGTGCTAACAGGGAAGTTTATAGTGATACAGGCCTTCCTCAAAAAAGAACAATCTCAAATAAACAATCTAACCCACCAGCTAAAAGAATTAGAAAAAGAAGAGCAAAAAACCCCAAAAGGCAGCAGAAGGAAGGAAATAATAAAGATCAGGGAGGAAATAAATAAAATAGAGATTTAAAAAAAATAGAAAAAAAATCAATCAAACCAAAGGCTGGTTTTTTGAAAAAGTAAATAAAATTGACAAACCTCTGGCCAAACTCACAAAGAAGAAAAAAGAGCACAAATAAGCAAAATGAGAAAGGAAAACGGAGAAATTACAACAAATAACATAGAAATACAGAATATCAATATGAGAATATTATGAAAAACTATATGGAGCTGAAATGGATAACCTAGAGGAGATGGACAAGTTTCTGGAAACATACAGTCCACCAAAACTGAATTAGAAGAAATTAACAACTTCAACAAACTGATCACTAGAAATGAAATCGAATTAGCAATAACAAACCTCCCTACAAATAAAAGCCTAGGACCGGACGGCTTCACTGGGGAATTCTACCAAACATACAAAGAAGAACTCATACCAGCCCTCCTCAAACTCTTCCAGAAGACTGAAAAGGAGGAAATACTACCAAACTCATTCTATGAAGCCACCATCACCCTGATACCAAAACCAGGCAAAGACACTACCAAGAAAGAGACTTACACTCCAATATCACTGATGAACATAGATGCAAAAATCCTTACCAAAATATTAGCAAATAGAACCCAACAGCATATAAAAAGATTATACATCATGACAAAGTGGGGTTCATCCCAGGGACACAAGGGTGGTTCAACATATGCAAATCAATCAGTGTAATACATCACATCAACAAGAGAAAGGACAAAAACCACATGATCATCTCAATACATGCAGAAAAAGCATTTGATAAAATTCAACACCCAATTATGATAAAAACTCTCACCAAAGTGGGTACAGAGGGAACATATCTCAACATAATAAAAGCTATATATGACAAACCTACAGCCAGCATAGTACTCAACGATGAAAAACTCAAAAGCTTCCCACTGAAATCTGGGACAAGACAAGGATGCCCACTATCACCACTCCTATTCAACTTATGTTGGAATTCCTAGCCACAGCAATCAGGCAAGAGAGAGAAATAAAAGGGATCTAAATTGGAGTAGAAGAGGTAAAAGTGTCACTATATGCAGATGACATGATAGTATATATAGAAAACCCTAAAAGGTCCACACAAAAACTACTAGAAGTAATTGAAGAATTCAGCAAGGTAGCAGTTTACAAGATTAACATTCAAAAATCAGCTGCATTTCTTTACACTAATGATGAATCAACAGAAAAAGACAGTAAAGAAACAATCCTCTTTAAAATAGCACCCAAAGTAAGAAAATACCTAGGAATAAATCTAACCAAGGAGGTGAAAGAATTATACATGGAAAACTATAAACCACTGATGAAGGAAATTAAAGAATACTTTAAAAAATGGAAAGATATCCTATGCTCTTGGATTGGAAGAATCAATATTGTTAAAATGGTCATACTGCCCAAGGCAATCTACAGATTTAATGCAATCCCTATCAAATTACCCAGGACATATTTCACAGAACTAGAACAAATCATAATAAAATTTATATGGAACCACGTAAGACCTAGAATTGCCAAAGCATTACTGAAGAAAAAGAAAGAGGCTGGAGGAATAACTCTCCAGGACTTCAGACAAAACTACAGAGCTACAGTAATCAAGACAGCATGGTAATGGTACAAAAACAGACATACAGACCAATGGAACAGAATAGAGATCCCAGAAATGAACCCACAAACTTTCGGTCAACTAATCTTCAACAAAGGAGGCAAGAATACACAATGGAATAAAGACAGTCTTTTCAGCAAATGATGTTGGGAAAACTGGAGAGCAGCATGTAAATCAATGAAGCTAGAACATTCCCTTACACCATACACAGAATAAACTCAAAATGGATCAAAGACCTAAACATAAGACAAGATACAATGAACCTCCTAGAAGAAAATATAGCCAAAACATTATCAGACATACATCTCAAAAATGTTCTACGGCAGTCTACCCAAGCAATAGAAATAAAAGCAAGAATAAATGAATGGGACCTAATTAAACTTACAAGCTTCTGCACAGCCAAGGAAACCTTAAGTAAAACAAAAGGGCAACCTACGGAATGAGAGAAAATTTTTGCAAATGATGAAACTGACAAAGGCTTGATGTCCAGAATATATAAGCAGCTCATATGACATAATAAGAAAAAAACAAACAACCCAATCCAAAAATGGGCAAAAGACATAAACAAACAATTCTCCAAGGAAGAAATACAAATGATCAATAGCCACATGAAAAAATGTTCAATATCACTAATTATCAGAGAAATGCAAATCAAAACTACAATGAGGTATCACCTCACACCAGTCAGAATGGCCGTCATTCAAAAACCCAAAAATGACAAATGCTGGAGAGGCTGTGGAGAAAAGGGAACCTTCCTACACTGCTGGTGGGAATGCAGTTTGGTGCAGTCACTGTGGAAAACAGTATGGAGATCCCTCAGAAGACTAGGAATAGACTTACCATATGACACAGGAATCCTGCTCCTGGGCATATATCCAGAAGGAACCCTACTTCAAAAAGACACCTGCACCCCAATGTTCATAGCAGCACTATTTACAATAGCCAAGACATGGAAGCAGCCTAAATGTCCATCAACAGATGACTGGATAAAGAAGAAGTGGTATATTTATACAATGGAATACTATTCAGCCATAAAAACCGACAACATAATGCCATTTGCAGCAACATGGATGTTCCTGGAGAATGTCATTCTAAGTGAAGTAAGCCAGAAAGAGAAAGAAAAATACCATATGAGATCACTCATATGTGGAATCTAAAAAAAACCCCATAAATACAAAACAAAAACAGACACATAGACACAGAATACAAACTTGTGGTTGCCAAGGGGGTGGGGGGGTGGGAAGGGACAGTCTGGGATTTCAAAATGTAGAATAGATCAACAAGATTATACTGTATAGCACAGGGAAACATATACAAGATCTTGTGGTAGCTCACAGTGAAAAAAACTATGATAATGAATATATATATGTTCATGTATAACTGAAAAATTGTGCTCTACACTGGAATTTGACACATTGTAAAATGACTATAACTCAATAAAAAAGTTAAAAAAAGAAATTTGAAAATTATTTTACATACCCCCCAAAAAACATTTTAATGGATATTCAACAGAAAGTTTTACATTTCAACAGATAATTTCAACATGAATATTCAACAGGTAATTTTAAAAGCCAGATAAACAAATGGCCAACAAACACATTGATCATCAGGGAACTGCAAATTAAGCTACAATGAGATACCAGTACACATCTACCAGTATGCTTAAAATTAAAATGACTGATGCTGCCAAATGTCCACAAGGATGTGGGACATCCAGAACCACTATACATTTTTGGTTGGTACAGCTACTTTGGAAAAATGTGAGGCAGTTTCTTATAAAGTCAATACACACTTCCGCTATGACCCAGCAATTCTACTCCTAGGTATTTACCCAAGAGATATGAAAATATATGCCCATAAACACTTGTGCAAGAATGATCTGAACAGTTTTATTTATGATAACCAAAACTTTCTAACAGCCCTGGTTTCTATCAATAGGAGGAGAATGAATATTCAAACAACAAACTAGAAATGAAAAGGAACCAACTACTGAGACAAATAACATGGATAGATCTCAGAAACAGTGCTTTACACAAAAGAATACATGACTATGATTCCATGTCTACAAAGATCTTGAACAAGCAAAATCAAGTTCTATAAAGGGAAAAACCAGTTGACTGCAAAAAAAAAAAATCGTAACAGTGATTTCCTCTGGAGGAAAGTGGGTGGGGATTTGCTGGGAAGGATCATATGGGAACTCACCTGTTGGTGATAATATGGTTGACAGGGAGATGCTTAATTTGCAAAGGTGTATGCATTTGCCAGAACTCATCTACTGGTACACTTGAGATTTGTGCATTTCACTGCGTGTAAACTTTACTCCAAAAGAAAAAAATCTGTAAATAAATAGGGTTGTAGGCAACTCAGTTAATAACATGCAGGGAGAAGTTTGGGGGGATAGGGGAGGAGGAGTGTATCGATATCTACAACTTACTTTGAAATGCATCCAAACAAGATGGGCTGATGGATGGAAAAAGGGACAGATAGATATGTAATAAAGCAAGTATACTAAAATGTTCATTGAGAATATGGCTGTTCACTGGAAAAAATCTTTCAAGGTTATGTTTAAAATTTTTCATAGAAAAACAGGGTGGGGAAGTCATTGCAGGACTCACCCTGGATGTATACACAAGCTCCTCCTGTAAGCGCTACCCACTAAAGCTCTTGCCCTCAATAGACTAGGTAACAGGGGCATTCGGGAATGTATGACGGGAGAGGAGTGGGAGAGGAATACCAGCAGCATCAGGGCTTCTGATGGGAGATGCACTGGAACCCAGAAGCGTGTGTTTCTTTATTCTCTGCTCCTGGGTAGCATAAATGGGTGGACTCTAGCCCAGGATCACTCTCTCAGGAGGCGGGAAAATTATACTTAGCTAGAAGATGCCCACACATCTATTCTTCCTGTATCCATATTCACTCCCACATGCCAGGGGCTGGTGATTCCCGAGGGGCAGTGTGTGGCTGGGTACGCAGGTTGGGGGGAGGGGTGCGGAGGGGCAGGCTAGATGTGTCTAGAGGGGACGGAACGCCCCCTTCTGGCCCTGGAGGGGTCCACACAGGCCAGTTAAGCACCTGACCCTCCTCTTCAGCACCCACTTTCCAGATTTGCGCGTCCGGGATGAGAGGGCCGCACCCCTCGGTTAGGCCAGCCGAGAGCTGGGCATCTGCAGGCGGAGACTAGCGCTAGGGGCGGCCCCGCGCGGCCGTGAGGCGGGAGAGGAGGTGGAGTCGCTGCCGCCACCGCCGGCAGCCGCGCGGCGCCACCTGTTGCAGCGTGGGAGCGCGCCGGCCAGGCAAGGCACAGCCCAGCGTGGACCTCTGCTCCCCGCGCCGCTATGCAGGGCAGAACCACCAAGAGGAGCGGACCCGGAGGATAATCCTGACAGAGCGGCACGGAGGGAGCACTCCCCGGGAGGTGAGACTCGAGCGTGGCGCCAGCGCCACCTGAAAGGCGGGGACTCGGGGAGGGGCCCTGGCGGTTTGCCCGTGAGCCTGTGGCTGGTCTGCATTGTGTGGGGGAAAGCCCTCGGTGCGGAGTGCTGTCGGAGCAAGATCTTTGGAGCTCACCGAGGCAGCCAAGCCGGGGTGCAGGAGACGGAACTCTCCCGGGTCACGGTCTCCTAGCCGCGGGCCCCTCCAGCCCCCGGTATTTGGCAGCCTTTCCTGGAGCTGGGGCTGGCTCAAGGAGCGCCTCGAGCGGGCGGAGCCGACACGTGCAGGACCCAGAGGCCAAGGGCGTCTGGTCTCGGCAAGGCTAGGGAGGCTGCCCGGGGGAGAGGCGCTTAACTTCCTTCGCTCCCACATTCCAACCTCCCTTTCTGGTCTCCTCTGCCAGCCGGACGCCGCGCAGCGTTGGAGTCGGGCGGGAGATCCGAACCGCTGAGCCGCACAACCCCTGTGTCCATGCGCCCGCCGGGAACCTGCTTCAGCCTCTAAGCCCCAAGAGGCCTGAGGCACCACACGACGCCGAGACTGGGACGCACCTCCAAAAGCCAGCAGACTGAGAACCCGCGTCCTAGCCGTCGGCGACTTGAGAAACGACGGTCAATGTGACGCGGACCGCGGGGCTCCGTTTACCTGCCAGCCTCTGAGGCCCCTAGATCTTCGCTTTGGGGGAAAGTCAAGTCCACACGAGTTTGCCCTGAAGACACGCCACGCCCCCTCCCCAGTCGGAGCCGGGCGGGGCGCCAGGGGGAAACGGCGGCCTCATCCTCGAGCCAAGCAGAAGCGGACTCTGCGCCGGGTCACTCAGCCCTTCAGTGTTCAGGAGAACTCCTAGTGGGGCGGGGACGGCAACAAAAAAGAGGATTTGAAACCGGGAGTCAAGGCGGACGTGGGGAGCTGGCGCTGCAGGGGAGGTCGACGCGGCGGCCCCGGGAGCCGCGTGGCCTGGAGGAGCGCCCGGCGGTCATGGGCCAGCCGACCGCCGGGCGGCGGGAAGCGGGCTGAGCGCCGGGCCGATCCCCCACCTCCCGGGGGAGCTGGGCGACAGTCGGCCCGCGGCCACGGCCGTCCGGCGCGGGGCTGTCCCCGGGGCTCCTGCCATGGCCGGCCGGGGTTGCGGCTGCAGCTGCGGCCTGGGCCACCTGAACGAGGACAACGCGCGCTTCCTGCTGCTCGCCGCGCTCATCGTGCTCTACCTGCTGGGCGGCGCCGCCGTCTTCTCGGCGCTGGAGCTGGCGCACGAACGCCAGGCCAAGCAGCGCTGGGAGGAGCGCCTGGCCAACTTCAGCCGCCGCCACAACCTGAGCCGCGAAGAGCTCCGCGGCTTCCTTCGCCACTACGAGGAGGCCACCGAGGCCGGCATCCGCGTGGACAACGTCCGCCAGCGCTGGGACTTCACCGGCGCCTTCTACTTCGTGGGCACCGTCGTGTCCACCATAGGTAAGGGGGCCCCAAGGAAGGGCGGCCCGGGGGCCGGGCTCGCTGGCGTTTTCCTGGCTGTGCGCTTCGAAGTGCAGGACCGCGATTCCCAGCCCTGCCCATCCACCTGCGCGCTCAGCCCGGCGGCACAGATGCGAGCTGTTGCCTGACCAACAGGTGGTATTGCCTCCCTGCTTCGCTGAATGAGGTCCACGGGCCAGCTGCATCAGCATCACTTAGGAGTTTGTTACAAATGCAGACTCTCAACCCCTCCCCAAGCCTCTTGAGTCATAATCTGCATGTTAACAAAAATCCCCAGGGGATCTGAATGAGCCTTAAATTGGAGACGCTCAGCGCTGGGAGATTTTTCAATCTAGTTAAGGAGACAGAGCTTGAGTTCATGGAACATTAGGGAGAAAGCTTACAAATCTGGACAGGAACCTATAAAGATTTATTGAGTTAGTGCCATGCAAAAAGGCGCTGATCTGCACTGGTCTGAGGGGGAGGCACGAGTTTTGAAAAGACTGTCCATGACTTCAAACTTACAGAGAGAAAATCAGATTGAATAGGAGATTGGAAGCAAGGAAGCAAAAGTGCTAATGAGGATGGAAACTGTTTCCTACCAGGAAGGAGTGGGTTGGGGTGAGGAGAAAGGTCTGATTGGGATTTAGAGACTAACAGTGCTTTATGCTTTGGAGAAAAAGAGAATTGCATTGAGGGCCCAGTGAGCTCCCTGAGCTACATGAAGCAGAGGAAAGAAGGAAGGCTGGGAAGGTCTCCTGGCTAACTGGAATGGGTAGGGGACCTTTACTGCTAGACTGAAGAGCTAGAACTTACCTAGAGGCAACTGGGAGCTGTTGAGAGTTTTTGAACAAGAGGGTCACGTGGCTGCCGTCAGTTATGCCATTATTACCAACAGAAGGAAACAGCCTGGGAGTCTGCACCACACTCCTGAAGACTCCTCGCCTTTAAAGCATAATCCAGTGATAAGGCTGTTGGGGAAAATGCTGTAGAAATTTTGAGGAAAGCAGAGAGCTGAGGGGAGGAAGGGGGCTTTGCAGGGCTACGCAGAAAGGGAGTGGTTCCCAGCTGCTGGAAGGCAGGGGCAGCAGCAGGGCTGGCAGGGTGCGGGGCAGATGCTCTGTGGCTGTGGCCCCTGAGCTGCCAGGATTGCTTGTCAGTGAGGCGAGTGACAAGGCGAACTTCCTTGAAGCTCCCACGCAAGGTTGTTTTAGGTAGGCACTCTGCCAGAAGGAGCACAGAGTATAACAGAGCTCAGCCTCAGGCCTGATTAGTCAAGAAAGACTCCCAGGGTTGGTCTCGAAGCCATGGGCTTCAGCTGGTGAGTAGGAGGCAAGGCAGAGAGGATGAGCGTGATTCCGGACACATGGGCTGTATCTGATGTGCTTCATGCTAAACCGCCCAGCTCAATTGTTTTACCCCATCTGATCCCAGGTCACCCTGCCCATCAGCAGGCCGTTATGACATGACACTAACTGGGTAAGAAAAACTCTCAGCATTCTCCTTGATGACCAGAACACGGGGCCCGGACGGGGATGGAGACGGAGTAGTACGCCATGGTTCTCTCCCCCAGCCCACATTCTTCATTGGACTCTCAGCAGAATTGCCTAAGTCCCCCATTGTGTCACCTCCCATGTCTCAGAAGACAGTTCCAGAATTTCTATGTAGGGAGAACTTGGAGGGAACATCTGAGTGGGAAGTGTTGCTGTGGACCCTCCCTGTAATCTGCTATGCTTGCATAGCTAGTACAGGGTTTTGATTTAGATTACTCATTTGGGGGTGGCTTTGGTGGGAGACTGGGGACTTAAATCCTCCCCTGCCCCCACCGCAAGCCACCCATTTGTACTTCCCATGGACACGGAAGTAGGGAGGGGCAGAGTGTGTGTATAGACTGGTAAGCATCAATGCCAGAGGCACCAGGAATGTCATGGCTGGGTGGGCAACTAAGTACACAGGCTTCTGGGGCCCAGGAAGAACCATGTAGCCTGGTGGAATCGAAGGAAAGCTGGACCAGTAGTCTGGATTTGGAGCTATTCATCCTGCCTGTAACTTGGGCTGGTTTCTTAACATTCTGAGCCCCATCCTTCTCTTTTGAGATCTCCTCAAAGTGCCCACCCTGGTATCTGGCACATCTTAGTTGCTGAGTAAATGTTAGTTCTGTCTCCTTCCCACTCCCTGCCCCTAAGCCTGCTGCTCTTGCAGGGTTCTTGTGAGGGATAATGAGATCATATAAGTGAATCTTCTTTGAAAAGTACAAAGCACTATATAAGTATGAGTTTATTTTTACTTCCTCATTTCTAACATTTCCTTTTAAACTGTGTCATTAATTGCTGATGTAATAACAGCACTGCAACCTTTTATTGGGGTACATATTGGGCACATACTGCGATTATTATGTTAATATGTGATCCAGCTAATTGAATAAATTAATCACACTTAATTTCAATCAACACAATTCACCTGTTTTAGGTGTGATTATCCCTATTTTATAGATGAGGAAACTGAAGCTTTATGTTCTTTGTAAAATAAAGAAGAAAAAACAGTTAAACCATCTGTAATGACCTCCCCTAAAGTTAGCTGTTGTTGACATTTTGGTGCATTTCTTTCTGTCCTTTTTTCCCTGTGCATATCCACATGTATGCATATACATACGTATTTTTCTGAATTTGGACCATATTCTATAAACCATTTACATCTTGTATTCTAATCGCAGTATTCCATGATAGAATTTGTCTTCTAAAAATGAGTTCCACTATGCTTTATTATGCAAAGACGTTGAGGTAACAGACAAGAAAACATACAGTAAAATAATCATAAAATGTACATAAAACTTCAGAACCAGGGAAAAGAAGAACAGAAATGTGGAAAGTAACTGGATCTAGGAAATTGCTAGAGAGGAGTTTTGTCTTAGCTTAAGTTCCCTCAGAAGCAGACCCTGAGCCAAGAATTTGAGTGCAAGCAGTTTTGTTGGCAGGTGTAGGGATACAGGCAGGTGAAGGAGGAAGTGACATGAGAAAGGGAAGCCAGTCAATATAGGGTATACTATTAGGTAAAAACCAAGTGGGCAACTGATAATTAATTCCAAGTGGAAACTTGAGAACAATACACAGCTCATGACCCAGAATATCCCAGGCAAGGAACTGGGGTATTCATACATACACCCACGCCGGTAAGTAATTGGTTAAAAGCTGCTTGGATGGTGCAGGAGGCACAAAAATATAATTCCCAGGTACTTCTGGCCTGATTTTTCATGGGCAGTCCAAGAGCAGGTTTCTGACAAAGATCTAGGCCCTGGTCATTTGAAATGTACCAGACCAATGTACCCAGAAATGGGAAAGGAGATCCGAGGGGTGTGGGCTGAAACTCAACAATGACTACTCAAGTTTTGAATTTGGCTGCATGCTCATGGCAGAGCCATGACCCATATGGGAATTCTTACTAGAAAAAAGGAAGCGTAAACCTTTTCCCAATACCTAATCCTCAAAAATACTTTCCTCTTGGGATTTTACATAGGAAGCATTGCATAAGACGGTGGGTGATGCTCGCAAACATGGGTGGACTTTGGAAATGTTATAGTTAGTGAAATAAGCCAGCCCCAGAAAGACATACATAATTCCACTTATATGAGGTACCTAGAATAGGCAGACTTCATAGGGGTGGAAAGTAGACTAGAGGCTTTTATGGGCTAAGGGAAGAACGGAAGGGTTATTATTTAATGGCATTTTTGTTGGGGGTGATAACATTTGGGGTGTAGATAGTGGTGGTTGTACAACAATGTGGATGTATTTAATGCCATTGAATTGTACACTTATGAATGGTTAAAATGACAAACATATCTATTTTACCTCAATGTAGAAAGAGCAGATTATTAAAACACAATGCAGATGTTGATTCTGAATGAGGCTGGTGATCAGACTTAAGCAAGAATAGATTTGAAGTACTCAGAGGAGTAGGTTGACAGTCTGTCCTGTAAGTGCTCTTCTGTCAATATCTTTTCTCTCAGATAGGCCTTTGTTAAGCACTTGTTTCTGTGTTTGCCTGTGTATTAATAACTCAGCTTCTGTCCACAAAGGATTTGAGATCATTTGCATATCAATATGGTCAGGGTGGGCTGCAGCCTTGGGTGACCCTATAATCTCAGAGGCTTAACACAAGAGTTTACTTCTTACTCACCCAAAGCCCATTCTGGGTGAGGGGCTTCCCCAGGAGACTTGTTCTGTCCTGGGGATATTTTTCATCAACTTGTGCTCCCAGGACTGCCCAGGCATGTGATTTGGCCTGGCCAGAGTGCACATCTGTGTGGTGCTGAACTGGACATTGTCTTCAGAACTGGTTTTGTTCCTCCTTAGGAAAAAACCTGAGTAAAAGGTCTTTGAAGTCAAATTATATTAGATTCAAAAGATAAAATATTGGGAATCACCATTTTATAGTCTAAAGCTATAACCTGACATCAAAGATGATGAACTGGCATTCAGGAAGAACAGAAACATCCCACAAATCCATTAATGGATGTCCCACGTTCATGAATGTCATACGTGTGTAAAGATTTAAATCACATGTTTTACATTTTACGAAGCATTTGCGCACAAACCTATGAGGTAGGCAGAGAAGTTACTATTCCATTTTGCAGATAAGGAAATTGAAGTACAGAGAGCATAAATATCATAGGACCATGCAGCTATAAAGTGACAAAGTCAGGATTAGAACCAGATTTGATTTTGTTTGCTGTCTATTGATAAAAGAAATACATATTCATTTTTGAAGACTGGAAATACCTGGGAAGCTATAAAAGAGAAACAAAAATCACCCATAATTCTACCATCCAACAAGAATCACTGTTTATATTTTGGTGTATCACATTGAACCTAAAATGTTAAGATTTTATTGAATCTTAGGTGCATCATTATTTTATGTACCATTAAGGCAGAAAAGAATGATGCCAATTAAATTCTGAGCCGCTAGCAATTGTGAAATTATCCCGATTTTAGAGAGATTAAAATGTTGGGAAAAGGTACATCTTAAAATCACTGAAAAAATCATATTTTGTACCTGATTGTTTTCCATATAACCATTATGATATGAGCATATTGTTGTAATTTTGTAAAGATGAATCTCATTATAGTTAGAATTTCTTTGATTTATGTTCAAGCTGATTAATTTTAAATATTTATTAAAAATACAGTTCATCTCTGAACCACCTAGTTAATCCTTCCCCCATTTTTCTGTTGGTAGAAGGCAGATACTGTGCCAATCGCTGTATATGTGCACTTTTTATTTTAAGGATTTTAGTGCTTTGCCATGTTTCTTCCTTACTTTTCATCCTTTATTGCTTTTTGTTCAATGCTTATTTAGATAAATGTTTTTAATTTCTGTGAAGTTTCACATAACAATCTTCTGCTTGTGATTTCTTCCATTGTTTTTGTGCTTAGAAAATCTGTTCCTATCCGTAAGGATCCCATGACAGTGCTTGCCTCTTTTAAATTTATGTTTTACTGAGGTGACATTGGTTTATAGTATTATGTAAGTTTCATGTGTATAGCATTATATTTCTTCTCCTGTAAACTCTATCGTGTGCTTACCTCCAAAATTTAGTTTCCATCTGTCCCCATACAATCAACCCCTTTACCCACTTAGCCTTTGCCCTGCCTGGCCTCTTCCCTTCTGATCACCACTACTCTGTTCTCTGTATTTACATGTTTGTTTTTAATTTGGTTTGTGCATTTATTTTTTGTTTGTTTGTTTTTCATATTCCACATATAAGTAAAATCAAAGAGTATTTGTCTTTCTCTGACTTATCTCATCCATGTTGTCACAAGTGGCAAGATTTCCTCTTTTTATGGCTGAGTAGTAGTCCATTGTGTGTGTGTGTGTGTGTGTGTGTGTGTGTGTGTATACATACATATATATACACACACACATATATATATACACCCCACATTTTCTTTTTCCAGTCATCTGTTGGTGGGCACTGAGGTTGTTTCCATATCTTGGCTATTGCAAATAATGCCACAATGAACATAGGAGTGCATGTATCTTTTTGAATTGGTGTTTTCATATTCTTTGGATAACCCCCCAGAAGTGGAAAAGGTGGATCGTAAGGTAGTTCTATTCTTAAATTATTCTTAAATTTTTGAGGACTCTTCATACTGTTTTCCATCGTGGCCGCACCAATTTACATCCCCACCAGTAGCGCACGAGGGCTCCCTTTTCACCATGTCCTCGCCAATAGTTGTTATTTCTTGCCTTTTTGATAATAGCCAGAATGCCAATTTTTGTTCAGCATGTTTTCCACTACTCTACACTCCCAGGCACAGCAGTAGTTGTTAAAGCACTTTAGTAAATTGTTTCACGTGAACAATGATGGGTGCGTTTTCAGATTGTAGCCAAGAAGCAGCGCCCATCATGGGGGATGAGGGAGCAGAGAGAGTGGCTGATGGGAATTGGCATGTGTTCACTCAAGGTGGGGTGACTGGACCATCTCTTTTGGGGTCTAGCTTCTAAAATTTCATGGGGAAGCTCTCAAACGATCCATTCGGAGAATCCTGGATTTGTTCAGTTATTTGCTTTCTACTTAGAAAACTTCAGTACATATCTTGAAACTAGAGGGATTGCAGGCTGTACCTCTTACTCTCCACTGCCCGGCAGTCTCGTGCACGTCCATGAGATGCTTATGCATGCTCTCCGCTTGTTCCATTAGAAGTTCTTGTTTATCTTATGAAACGGTGATTTCCTCTTCTTTTTTCCTAAGTTTCATCCTGTTCTCTCTTCCCTTCCATACCTTTCCCTCTGAAGGAGAGATGGGTTTGGTATGAATGTAACCCAAATAATTCTTGCACTCCTTGGAGTTCTCAGGGTATACTGTTCCATTCAAAAAAGCATGGTCCCTCAGCCCAAAGTAATGAAAAAATAAATTCAGTTTTTGCTGTGTAGCTCTAAAGAACCTTAGAGGGTCTCCAATTTATAAAAGAAGGCTACCTCTCTCCTCCTCTCCAAGTCTCTCATATCTCAGGGGAGTTCTGGAGCCTTTTATCCCTAAACCCTTCCCCAAATCCTCCCCAACTGGCACCCCTCTCAGTCTTTCTGTCCCTCCTAGTCCTCTTTCCCCTCATCTCTTTTTACTCTGTATCATCACGATTGACTTAACCTCTCCAACTCCTTGGAACTTTCTCACAATTTGCCTCGTCTCTGTGGTACAGGATAGCCCTAGGAGCTGATCCAGCAAGCCACAGTCCTTTCCTCTGAGGAAGAGAGAAGGAAGGGCAGAGAATGATTTTGATCATCAGTACATTAGTGGCTTTATACACAAGAACACACTCAGCCTGTAGAGGAGGACATTCCTGTGTTTGGACCCAGAGGCATGCGGTCCTGCCGAGGACAGCAGGGGAAACACACCTCCTCAGGAAACATCTCCATCATTATGCCACTCTCCTTTCACCCTCCAGCCTTCTGCCTCCTTCACTTCAGTTTATCTGAACTGCCAGACATTAGACCACTTTTCTGAAATGCTGCACCTTTAGCACATCCACTGTGTCTTCCTTGGGTCCAAGAGCCATTGTAGAAGCCTCATTACCTATTCAGGGTTTATTGCTCCCATTCTCTGATCAACCCCCCAGCATCTCTTCTGTTGATCACCTCTCCTTGGAAGGAGAACCCTGTGGTCAGTGAACCCAGGGTGGGTCAGACCAGGAATGCAAATGAGTGGGACTTGGAGATGTAGGACATCAGGGAGCAGTGGAACGTGTGCCCTGGAAGAGTAGCCCCCAGCACAGGCATTCAGATTCTGACTGTAAACTTATATTGTCCTGGCCAGACAGGTCTGATGACAGCTTGACTCCAGAGTGTGAGTCCCCCAGTTAAAGCCTGGATCACCTATGAGCCCCGGGCTGCTTTCCTTTTGGTAATGAGAAGGACAAGGAACTCTTCACTCTTGATCAGAAGCAGCATCTTGATTTTTGCAATTCACTTAAGTACCCGTGTGTGCAGGACACTTGATCACCAAGGAGGGTGAACCTAGCATGTTAACTGTCTCATTGTGCACCCACTAATCTCTAAAAGGAGCTGGGGGCAGTTACATTCTCTTAACTCGTCCAATTCACACGACTGCACATTGGTGTTGTAATCCGTAAGTACCTACTACCCTAGTTTTTTTTTTCTTTGCTTTTACATTATTTCCTATACACTTTCTCAAGAATTTTATGTGTTCATATTAATGTAGAATAGTTTATTTAACCATCCATAAATTGTTGGATTTGGGGGTTATATGTGGTTTTTTTCTCTTGTATTTAATAAAAATCATGAGATTTATTGAGTGCTTACCATAGGTTAAACCCAGTACACATCTTTACATGTTTAATTCTTGTAACAACCTTATAAGGGTAGGTACTGTTAATATTCTCATGTTAGACCATGATCCTGAGGCCCAAAGAGATGCCAGGCAGTGTCTGAAGGTGCCCAGTGGAAGTATCTTGCAGCCTCCCTTCAGAGCTTACGCTGTGAGCCACCACTTCTTTGCCATTTCTTCTTTGGGGTCATTGTGGGAAGAACTGCCAGTTAAAAGAGACCAAACGTCTTTTTTCAGTGATGATGGTCCTTAGGTAACCTGGGGTAATAGAATAAGACAGAGATGGCCCAGTTAGCAGAATCTCAGGATGGTATAAGGTTTGGGTAATGTTCTGCCTACTTCCCAGGAGTTAATGTAAACAGAGCTTATACTGTCCATTGGAATATTTGATGGTCTTCTCAAAGTTGCAACCTCCCCCGACCATCACCATGACAACTAATGTGCCTGCCCCCAAGATTTTACTCTCCAGTTGGACATATTTTGATCCTAGAAGTCACTTCCTGATTCTGTCCATGAGATGAGCTCTTGGAATATTAGCACAGGCTATCTGTATCTTGGGTCCTCCCTCATATTAAGCATCTGATGAAGATCACACTGACATTGATCTTAGAGACCAGCCAGGCAAGTGATTTTCAAACCATGCTCCAAGGACTCCGGGGGTTCTTTGTGGTATCTCAAGGGCTGTCTTGAGGGCCAAGGGGATCCCTCAAGTTCTTATCTCATTATATGTATTTATTTATGTCCAAAATGTTTATCCTAGTCTGCCACCTTTTTGTTGACCATTAAATTTTTTGGAATGTAGAAAAAAATTTTATATACCCAAATGCACTCATTCTGAGTGACAATTTTTTTCTGTTTTTTTCATAAATTGAAGTTCTCTCCGTGATTGAGATAAATATTCTCATCCATTCTCTGTTTAGTTCTAACTCATCTCAATGTTAGTCAAAAAGACTGCTTTTTAAAAGGTTTTGTATGGTTGGCTATATAATTTTGCTTTGATTTATTTCTAAAATTATCGCATAATGATTTGAGAATGCGCATATTCCAGAACTCTCTTTTTTATTTGAGTGTTTCTTTATATCCTGGCATCTGTATATAGCTGAGCTGAGTTTTTCTCTTATGTTATAGAATTTTGGAGCAGGAGGGAAAATTAACCCTCCAAACCTAGTAAACACACCCAAGATAACCTTTTAGCTGTGTATTTTGGGGTGTTGTACACTCAGTGTTACTGATTTTATCACTTGTATACCTTTTAAAGTTATTCATAATACTCTTAGTTCTTTATGTGCTAACATCTATTTTTAAACTTAGAGGTGATTGAATTTCTGCATTATATTAGTGAATACTTGCTGATTTTTAGATCATATCTCTAGTTGTAGTTTTGGGTAATTTTAAAAAGTGAGCCCCTTAGTGTATTTTTACATTTTTGTTTTTTAACCAGTTTTAGACTTTTCTCTATGTAGGGGAATTGGCACCTTTAATATTTGGTTTCATTTGTAGTATCTTTTTTTATTCTGTATTTCTCTTATTTTTCTATTCCCTTTTCAACTCTATACCCTGTATGACAGTAGATTGGGTATCTTTTTTGTCATTTTAAGTGCAGTCAGAATAAAATCTTAACTAAACTACCTGATAATAAAAAAATATATTTCTACCATAATTTTTCATGTTTATAAATAAAACTGAAACTCCTTTCTCTGGATGATACAGTCTTGCATCTTTGGATTCAACCCCATTTTCTCCAACCCCCTTGGCTCCCAGGTTCCTTGTCGTTGTATCTTGTTCTCTGGAAACACTTTTTAAGATTTTATTTTTGCATCTTGGAGCCTGTCTTGTATCATCACATCTGTTGACTGATAATGTCACACCATCTCTATAACCTTTTCTAGTGATCTTAAGCACTTTTCTGCATTGGAACCTTCTTCTTCATTTCAGTTCTATTCTCATGCCCCTGGACCTCTGGGCTTTGGTTGATGATTTACTTACCGCCATTGCATTTTCTCAAGCCTGGCTTCTGCTTTCAGACAGAAAGTAAATGCCAGATAATTAACCTTCAAGAGAATGACTTTCCTATATAGGCTGAAAATGATGCTCTGTTTAACACTGAGTGGAGAGAGAGAAGAGAAAGGCAGCATTAGCCTCTGCTGCCTGTGTCTTCTGTGCTTTGTGCTCTGCACTTTTTCTCATTTGCGACCATTTTGATTAGCACTTCAGTCTTGAGGTTGTATTGTTCCTTTCTGTAGCCTGTAGTACTGTTTCTTGGTCTCAGATGTTAAAAAGGAAAAAAATGATTCGTATAGTATCAGCTACAGATTGTCTTGGGCGATTGTAGCAGAAACCCCCAGTAATAACACTACATCATGCAGAGGTTTACTGTCCTCACACAGTAAGAGGTGCAGCGGTTTGCAGCGCTGGTGTAACAGTCCCACGAGGCTACCAGTGCCCCAGCGCTTCTGTCCTTCTGCTCTGGTGGGCTTCGATGGTGGCTCTGTCCCCTTGTGCTCACAAAATAGCTCCTGCAGTTCCAGGCATTGTGACTGCCACCCAGGCAGGAAGAAAGAGGGAAGAGGAAGGACGAAACGTTCATGCCAGCTGAGTCACTGCCCTAGAAAGAGAGCTTTCTTGGAAGCTTCAGCTTCCATTTACATTTCATTGGCCCAGAACCATGTCAGATTGCCCTGCCCGCCATCTGCACAGAAGGAAGCTGTCTGCTGACCTGAACACAATTAAGCTTCCTTTACTGAGGCAGAAGAGAAGGACGATGTTGTGTGGCAACAATATTGTGTAGAAAACTAATGGTATATCCTCTAAAAAATACTGTCTGGGAGTCTTTCCTTCCGAGGTTATTTTGGTAGGTAGTCTATGAACAGTTAATGTCTTGATTAAAGTTTTATCAATCCTGGGAATTTTTCTTCAGATTTTTTTTTTCAGCGTAGGTCAAATACTTTTTTTTCATTTATTTTTTCTTCTTTTTCTATTGAAGTATAGTCGATTTACAATGTTGTGTTAATTTCTGGTGTGCAGCGTAGTGATTCAGTTACACCTAGATATATTCCTTTTCATATGCTTTTTCATTGTAAGCTATTACAAGGTATTGAATATAGTTCCCTGCGCTATTCAGTAGGACCTTGTTTATCTATTTTATATAGAGTAGTTAGTATCTGCAAATCCCAAACTCCAAATTTTTCCCTCTACCCCCACTTTTCCCCTAGTAACCATAAGTTTGTTTTCTGTGTCAGGGAGTCTGTTTCTATTTTGTAAATAAGTTCATGTGTGTCATTTTTTAAGATTCCACATATAAGTGATATCATATGGTAGTTTTCTTTCTTTTTCTGGCTTCATCTTCGTCTTCAAGTATTTTCTTAATGTTTGTTTAGACAATCTTTGGGGGGTTTTCTGTTTGTTTATCTTGGCACCCTGATTATTCTCTAGTTGGATATTCCTGTTTGGTTTCTTTTTTTTTTTAAAGCCACGAGGTACTTTTGCTTTGTTTTCATCTGTTTGCTTAATTCCGTATTTTGGATTTGAGTCTTCCTTTATCCTTCAGCTCATTAATTCTTTTCTCTATTGTCTGATAACTGCTGGCTTTACCAATTCTTTCAGAAGATATTTATTAAGGACTGACTCTTTGTCAGGACTGGTGTAAACATTGGAAGCTCCTCTTTACTGTGTTCCTTCTGTCTTTATTATTGAATAGTTCTTGATTTATATTTATTTTTTATATCCACAGAAGTTATTTATTTTATACCTAGAAGTTTGTACCTTTTGAACACCTTCACCCATTTCACCCACCGCCACTCCCCTGCCTTTGGCAACTACCAGTCTCTTCTCTATATTTATGAGTTCAGCAGGGTTTTTTTTTTTTCAAGATTCCACATATAGGTGACATCATACATTTGTCTTTCACTGTCTGACTTATTTCACTTAGTATAATGCCCTCAAGTTCCATCATGTTGTCACAATGGCAGGATTTCCTTCTCTTTCACGGGTGAGTAATAGTCCATGATATATATATATATATATGACTTCTTTATCCATTCATCCATCAGTGGACACTTGGGGTGTTTCCATGTCTTGGCTGTTATAAATAGTGCTGCACTGCACTGAGTGTTATAAAGATTGCAGCCATCTTTTCAAGTTAGTGTTTTCATTTCCTTTGAATAAATAACCAGAAGTGGAATTGCTGGATCATATGGTAGTTCTATTTTTAACTTTTTGAGGAACCACCATACTGTTTTCTATAATGGCTGCATTTCCATTAAAAAAAATTCCTAAAGTAATATATGCACATTGTAATAGCTTTTCAAATCATTTCAAAGTGTTTAAAGTGAAAAATCAAAGTCCTTCCCTTGATTTCCCACCCTACTCCCAGGAGGTAACCGTTGCTTTCTTACACTTACTGGTGGTTCTTTTTTTTTGTAATAGCTTTATTGAGTTATAATTCATATAACATAAAATTCACATATTTAAAGTGTATAATTGAATGGGTTTTAGTATATTCACAGAGTTTTGCGACCATCACCGCAATCAGTTTTAGACATTTCATCATCCTCAAAAGGAACCTCATACCCTTTACTAATCACCCACCCCAGTCCCCTCCAGCCCTAGGTAACCACTAATCTGCTTTCTGTTTTTGTTGATTTGTTTATTCTGGCCATTTCATGTAAATGGAATCATACAATATATGGCCTTTTGTGCCTGGCTTGGGCTTTTGTGCCTGGCTTCTTTCACTTAGCATAATGTTTTCAAGTCTTCCATATTGTAATACTGTCGATACACCACTTTTTTTTTTATTACCAAATAATATTCTATTATATGAGTGTACCACATTTTATCTATCAGTTAATGATTTGGTGGACATTTAGGTTGTTTTCACTTTTCAACTATTATGAATAACTCTACAATGATGAATACATGTACAAGTATGTTTTTATTTATCTTGTATAAAGACATAGATTTGGAATTGCTGGATCATGTAGAAACTCAATTCTCAACCTTTGGAAGAACTACCAGGTCTTTTTCCAAGTAGCTGCATCATTTTACCACCAACAGTGCACAAGGGTTCCTATTTCTTCACATCCTTGCCAAGACTTTTAATACCTGTCTCTTTGATTATATTCATCCTGTGGATGTGGAGTGTATTTTATTGTGGTTTTGATTTGCACTTCTGTAGTGACAAATGATGTTGAGCATATTTTCATAGGCTTTTTAGCCATTTGTATACCTTCTTGAAAGAAATGTCTATTCAAATCCTTTGCTCATTTGTAAATTGAGTTATTTGTCTTTTTATTATTGAGTTATAAGTGTTCTTTATGTATTTTAGATTCAAGTCCCTTATCAGATATGTAAGTTGCAAATATTTCTCCCCTTCCATGGGTTGTCATTTGACTTTCTTCCTGGTGTCCTTTGAAGCACAAGCATTTGATGAAGTCTAATTTATTTGTTTGTTGTTGTTGCTTATGCTTTCATTGTCATATCTAAGAAACAGTTGCCTAATCCAGGGTCACAAAGATTCAGACTTACATTTTCTTCTGACAGTTTGGTAGCTTTGCTCTTACACTTAGGTTGTTGATTCATTTTGAGCCAATTTTTGTACATGGTATGAGACATGGGTCCAGCTTAATTCTTTTCTATGCAATATCCAGTTCCAGCACCATTTGTTGAAAAGACTTTTCTTTCCTTCATTGAATAGTTTTGACATGCTTGCCAAAAATCAGTTGACCATAAATGGGAGGGTTAATTTCTCAACTCTCAATTCTATTCCACTGATTTATATGTCTGTCCTTATACACACTGCCTTGATTGCTGTAGCTTTGTAGTAAATTGTGGAATCAGAAAGTATGAATCCTCCAACATTGTTCTTCTTTTTCAAGATTGTTTTGGCTATTATGGATCCCTTGAAATTCCATGTGAATTTTAAGATCAGCTTGTCAGTTTCTGCAAGAAGGCTTGTGTTGAATCTGTGGATCAACTTGGGGAATATTGCCATCTTAAAAATATTAAGTGTTATAATCCATGAACATGTGATGTCTTTTCATTTATTTGGATCCTTTAATTTCTTTCAACAATGTTTTGTAGTTTTCACGGCATAAGTTTTACACTTGTTTTCTTAAATTTATTCCTGAGTATATTATTCTCTTCAGTGCTATTGTAAGTGAAATTGTTCTCTTAATTTTATTTTGAATTGTTTATTGCAAGTGTATAGAATGCAACTGATTTTTGTATATTGATCTTGTATCCTGAGATCTCGCTGCACTTATATATTAGTTCTAATAGTTTTTTTAGTGGATACCTTAGGATTCTCTTTATATAAGATTGTGTGATTATATCATCTGTGAATAGAGATAGTTTTAATTTTCTTTCCAATCCGGATGCCTTTTATTTCTTTTATTTTATGCCTGGATAGAACCTCCAGTACAATGTTGAATAGAAGTAGTGAGAGTGGACGTCGTTGCCTTATTCCTGATCTTGCGGAGAAAGTTTCAGTCTTTCACCATGAAGTATGGTCTCAGTTCTAGTTTGTTTTGGTAGATGACCTTTATTGGGTTGAGGAATTTCCTTTCTATTCTAGTTTGTTGAGTGTTTTTATCACAAAGTGTTGGATTTTTGTCAAAAATTTTTTTGCATCTGAAATGATCATATGGTTTCATCCTTTCTGCTGTTGATATTAGTGTATTGCATTAATTAATTTTAAGATAGTAAACCAAGGGGGAGGGTGTAGCTCAGTGGTAGAGTGCCTGCTTAGCATACATGAGGTCCTGGGTTCAAATCCCAGCACCTCCATTAAAAAAATAAAGAAATAAGCCTAATTACCTCCCCCCTAAAAATAAGACAGATTTTTTTTAAGATATTAAAACAATCATGGATTCTGGGATAAATTCCACTTGGTCATGGTATATAATCCTTTCATATGTCGCATAGCATTAGGTTTGCTAGTATTTTGTTGAGGATTTTTGTATCTATGTTCAAAAGAGATATCTTTCTATTTTTTTCCTTTCTGGTGATATATTTGTCTTGTTTGGTGTCAGGATAATACTGGCCTATAGAGTGAGTTGATAAGCATTCACTGATGGTTCTTACACATCTTTCTAAGGTTGTCCAGGATACACAGCTATGGTAGGGATGTCCAGTAACTTAACTGCTCCTCCTATTACAGGACATGTAGGCTGTTTCTAATTATTTGCTAGCATCACAGCTCTATAAAGCATATTTTGAATTTTAATATTTAAACTTTTCATTTAAATATTTGTAGCTACTGCCAAATTTTTGAGAATTTTTAAATTTAATATTTTCTTAACCAATTTGCAAGAATCTTGTCATTCTCACAGCTGACTTATATTGTATTCTTTCTCTTCCTTGGTACTGTGCTAAATGTTCTAGCTACATACTTTTTAATCTTATACAGTAGTACTATTATTTTCCTCATTCTATTGGTGAGAAAACTGAAGCACAAAGTGTTAAACAGTTTGCCCAAAGTCACACAACTAGTAAGTGTTGGAACTTTCGTTCAGACTTTGTTCAGCTGTGATTTAAATTTTGGAGAGGAAGTTAGCCGCTGAGACAGTCAAAATTCTACTGCAAACAGAAATAAAACCGATGGCTCTAGTTCTGTATTTATTTTTGTCGTCAGTGGATTTGTATTTGATGTTAGTGATGACTATTACTTGCAGGTTACTGTTTTGAAGAGCCTGGGCTGGGCTGCCAGGCTATATAAGGAAGACATGTAGATTTTCCACGCCGAGTTTAAGCAGTCTGTTCTCCCTTCTTAATGTCTAAGAACCACATTCAGAACCCATTTCATATCAAATATAAAATTCAATTTGATTCTGTAAGAATTTGAGTCCCTACTGTGTGCCCAACCTGATAACATGGTCCATGGACAGAGTTCAGGGTCTGTAAATTTGGATGGGAAAAAAAATCCATCTCTATGTTTACTAACCTCTAACTAAGCAACTTGTAGCATTTCCTTCAGTAGAGAGTGTAGGCAACAGGGCAGGGGTAGTAGGAACGGCACCTGTAGCTTTGGCACCAGCAGAAATCACAGATACGTTCCTCTCCCTTGACAGCATGGCACATGCCACCATGGTCATTCCCCCTCATCCTTCAAAATCATAGTAGTTATTAGACCTGTTCTTGTTATCTGATGATTTAATAACAACGCACATGTACTATGTCACACACTGGTTTCGCAGTTTGACAACTTTATTTTAATAAGGTTGCTTTTGTAATTCTATGTATTTTATTTCATTCATTAAAAAAACAAAACATTCTGAGGCAGACCCATAGGCTTCCCCAGATGCCAAAGGCTCCATGTCACAGAAAACAGGAATTGAGAACCAGACCAAAGTTAGGCTGATTTTGAATGAAGAGGAAAAGGGAAATTGTAACTCTTGTTACTGCTGCTCCTTCTGTGGCTGGGAAGAGCTTGAATGCACTTGTAGCTCTGTCAAAACTGACTTGAAACACTCTTGTTGCTCAATCACTGTGTATAATCTCATCTTTTCCTGATGACTCAGAAGACATTTCAGGATGTTACAGTGTCTTGAGGGTCATTGTTGTAGCATAAATTAACCACACTCCCTCAGAGCAGGGGGGAATTAAGCATTTAGAAATGTCTTGTTTACAGAGGGCACTTTTTATAGGGTCGGAGGCTCAGTTCCAAGCTGCCTCCCTGTGTCCTTACCTCTGTGTTCTCAGCTAATGACGACGTTTCTCTGAATCTTAGCCATCCCTCCTCCCCGCCTCCCCTGTGGTTGCACGTACTCTGTGTTGTAAATACTGGTTTGAGAAAACATAGTACTTCTCCATGTTTAATTAATACTATTTCTAATTTCATATTTAAATTAGAAATTGCGATTTTGGCCAAAAGCAGCGTGCTTTATATGGTCCACAGATGAAGATGTGCTGGTAACTGTTTGACAACCAGCTTAAAATGGAAACAAACAAAAAACCTGATTTGTAATGTGTGCCTGTTTCTGTGATGTAAATAGTCCCCAAATGGCTGATTCCAGGCTCTGAGCATGAAATCACTGAAGGCAAGAGTAGAGGAAAGACGTACACAGTCGTAATGGGCGCTTATGAGCCTGTGGCAGCCGGCTCCAGGACTCTCCCATGGACCACAGGGTGTTTGAGGAAATTCTAATCAGTTGTCAACTTTTAAAAATGAGATTTATAGTCAAAGTCTAGATTTCTGATTTCTCTTAGAAAATGGGAAATCTGGCTATGCCAGGCCCACATTCCTACATGCCAGCCACTCACTGAAGAAGAGCTATGGGTGCTTCCTTTCGGGAATCCACTGGTCCCATCCCACCTAGTCTTGAGTGTCACCTGCCATTCTTCACTGTGTGTGACTTCTTTCCTGTCCCCTGGCTTAAGTGCTGAGGCTCCTCCTATCTCTGAGAGGTAAGAACCAAGTCATCTTGTCACCTGGCTTTTTATTTAAAAAATTCATAAAGAGTGGCACAGTTGGGTCCCATATGATATTACTTTTTAGAAATTGCTCCCAGTTTGATCGTGGGGCAGGCAAGTTTCTCCTGAGGGGACGCATAGAGATTTTATTCCATTCTTGTTAATTTCTCTCTGGTTGTCCCAAATCAGTACGCAAAAGAGCTTTTCTTCTTAGGCTATTTAATAAATGAGATTGAACCAGAAAAGCATGAACTTTGTGGCAAGCTCAAGGTTTTCCTATGGGAAATTAAGACCCACTGACTGGAAATGGTGAAAAGCGACAAGTTCAAAGGAAACTCAGTGGAGTAATTAAAAATGTATCAAGCCCTGTTCAGTAGGCGTTGACACAGCACAGTAAAAGGAAAAGAGCATCTCTGAGGTCTCGTTGGATACCGTCCGTGTTGATTTTGGATATTACCCAAGCGTCTGGGGGAAAGATCATTCTTAAACCTGGGATGCCAACACCGCCAGAGTGATTGTACCATAAATACCTCATTACTTACGGGTATTAAGGGACCAATAAAGAGTATTAGACACTTTAATACCTTGTTCTTGGTTGGGGTGGAGTGCTTCTGCAGATGATTTAGAATATGAGGTTGAGAAAAGGGCTAAGGGAGAGTCTTGGAGTTTCCAATGCTGAGGAATGAGGAGAAGTCGGTCAGAAAAGCAGTGGTGTTAGGAATTGCACTTTGTGTGTACTTAAACATTGGCAAGAGTGTTATTTGAGAATAAAATCAATTTCACTGTGGGGAAAAAGAGCTCCATTTTTAAAATTTAAGTACAGTCAGTTACAATGTGTCAATTTCTCGTGTACAGCACAGTGTCCTAGTCATGCATATACATACATACGTTAGTTTTCATATTCTTTTCCATTAAAGGAGCTCCATTTTTAAAGAACTTTTTGTGAACATTAACCTGGTGAGATGTTTCTAATGACTCCTTTGTAAAATCACTCTATGTTCTCAGCACCGTGGGTTTGTTTGGAAGGAGACAGGACCCAGTGCTAACTGACACCCATCCCTTCAGGCCCTTCTTTCCAGCAATTTGAATTCAATGAAGAGAGAAGAGGGTTTTTAACTGATTAATGGAGTTTATGAAACACAGATGCAGTGAAGCCACAGTTAAAAAGAAAGAAAAATACTGAGGTTTGCAGGCAGAAGATAAGGAAACATGGAAGACAGATGTCAAAGGGAGCATTTAAAGTAGCAGGAAAACCTGCCGGTAGTTAAAGAAGGTGGGTAGGATGCAAGATACAGAAGACAAGCTTTTCAGATTTGAGCATTTTCATTTCTTTGTCTTTAAAGAAGCATTGTTATGCTCTGAGGAAGGGCAGGGAGACCAAACAGCCACCATTGGTACCCACTTTGCACCAGACGCTAGATCTCCTCTGGGTACCAAGCAGACTCCCAATAGGTGCCCCGATTACAATTAAATTAAATTTGTTGAGCCTGTCAGTGCACCAGGCACTGTGCTAAGCAGTGATTTATGTAATAATCATCCTGTTTGGGTCTTAGAACAACACTCCAAGGTAGAGGAAGACGTCTCCATTTCACTGATGAGGAAACTGAGACTTAGGAAACTTGCTCCTCATCCCCCAACCAGCAGAAAGAAGAAGGAGGAGCAGGTCCATCTGGTTTCAAGCCCACACTTTTCTAGACTGCTGTGTCGCTTTCATACGCATCACATTGTATTATGAATTAATTAATTAGTTGAGCATAATGCTTCCCCAAAATATGACTGTAGAATTGCTTTGTTCTCCCAGCACAGATGAAAAAAATTCAAAATAATATCAGCAAAGATGGAGTTAGCTCCATTTCCACTTGATTTTATTCTTCCTTGATAGTTTTTTTTTTTTTAATGCAAGCTGTTACCATTGCCCTGATTCCTCTTTGCCACCTCTGCAGTTTCAACAAATCCAGTGAGTCAGGGAGAATGGTGGATGCATCTGATCCTATATTCCAAGGAATCGCTGATCCCACCAGTGTGCCCAGCCTATGTTAGATGTGGTGTGAATACTGCTGAAGGGCTGAAGGGCGCCCATGGAGAGCGGACAGTACTGGAGTTGTCCGAGGATTCCTGTCTCCCATTCACTTGCAGAGAACCTTATGAGCTATCTCAGTTCTACAGGGTGAGTCCCTCCCGTCCCTCCTCCCAGAAGACTTAAAGTTCTCCATGACCATGCATGGGTGGAGATTTATACCAAATCCTCATCAATGGAACTCTGGAATACAGTCCTAAATCTTTTCTTGATACCTTGCATGTGCTTATTCTATAACTGAATTAGTGCCCGGCATTTGGAAATGCTGATTTACCACATAATTGGATTGGCTGTATTGGGATTTGTTCTAATGGGGTTTGGTGGACGCTTCTTTCCCCTTCTGGCTTCCTTCTTTCATCACATCAGTTCAGTGTTCACTCCCTGGAGAAAGGTGGGGAGTCACTCAGGCACCTCTTAGGTCTTGCTGTCCACATGAGGTCATGAGTCCCATGTCCATCTCATTCACTGCTGTGTATCTGCACCTGGCATAGGCCCTCAGTAAATGTTTGTTCAGTACATGAATAAATGGAAGCCACTTTCCATGCGTTTTGACTGTGATGTCCTTGTGCCCCTCCTTCGTCGCCACTGGATGGGAACCAGGCACTCGTAGGACTCCCCAAATGACTGTTTCTTCTGATAGCCACAGTACAGTGATCCAGGTCATAGCTCTGCACAGGTGTCACTCGAATGAATTATCAGTCATGAGACAAGTAAGAAGTGACTTACCTTAATGTTCAATAAAACTGGTTCTATTTCTTGTAATCTGTGAGAGGGAACACTCGAGTGTGGAGTTCTTGCTTTACTTACTTCCTTTTCCTGTGTCTTAATGAAATCAAGTCCCATCCCAAGTCAGCGAGGAGGCAGGACTCGGTCCAAGCACGTGTGCACCATGGCATCTTCAGGTTTACCTGGCACCTGGGGGACAACGTGCTTCATTATCAAGGATTTTTCTCTAAAATTAAGTTTTTCTCTAGACGTGCATTTGTCCTTATTTTATTTCTAAGTTAATCATTTTGGTAGAAGCTTTTTAAGTAATTAAATATTTATATACTGATTTTAATCGTTTATCAAGATTTGTTATAGTATCACAGTGAGAATTTAGCTTTCTAAGCCTAGAAATCACATAGGCAAAAACTGACAGATTTAACTGGTGAACGCATAAAACGTCTATGTAAAACAAGATAAAACAATCAACTATAAAAAAATGTTTCTAGCTAATTAAAAGGGTTAATGTCTATTACTGATATAATGAAGTAAAACAGTGACACTCCATCCCTGGGAACAACCTAATATTCCATCAACAGGAAAATGATTAAGCACACTACAGTAACAGGAGTAATACTACCATTTATTGAGTACTTACCAGGCATTTCACATATATGTTCGTCTCATTCAGCCTTCACACATCCTTCCATAACTGGAATACCATGACGCTATAAGAAGTATGTTTTTGACATGGAAGTTGTTCATAATATATGAAGTGGAAAATATGTGATAAAACAATATGGTTCTATTTCTATAAGGAAAAAATATATACATAACCTGATAAGATAAAGAAAGATATAAATCCAACAGTGTGATACAGATCACAAAACAGTGGGTGAAGTGATTATAGGATGTAATTTGTTTCCTTTATTTTCCAGTCTGTACAATGAAGAAATTACTTTAGCTCACGGTGAAAAAGAATATGAAAATGAATATATGTATATTCATGTATGTGCTGTACACCAGAAATTGACACATTATAAACTGACTATAACTCAATAAAATTTTTTAAAAAACAAAAACAAAACAAAACAAAAACAACAACAAAAAGAGAAGTTATTTTAAAATGTATGCTCGTTGCAGCCTCAACTGCTGTTTTGTTTTGTTTTTTAATAGATCACGTTATCCTACCTCTTCAAGAAGTATATACTGAACATAATTTAAGCCATTTTGGATGTTTGAAGCTTGCCATTAGGGGCAAGAAAATCACCCTGTTACTGAGCTGGGAAGGAATTCCATCACTGCCCTCAGGGAACCACTGTGGTTAGCATTATTTGTGTTTACATTCATCTGTGACCTCTAGAGTCATCCTTTTTCTCAGATGTCCCTTTGTCCTGGGATCAAGTGGCTCTTCCTAATAGAGGTGCACAGCAAAACCTCCTAGGAAACTTAAAAAAAAAAGTATAACTGCCTTGACCACTTGACTGGAGTTTTTGTTTCAGCAAGTCTGAGGTGGGGCCTTGCAGCTCCATTTAAAACAAACCCCAAAGCTTCCTTTTTGCTCTTGAGAGCCCGTGTTATAGTCAGCATGTCTTCTGCTGCTGTCATCAGCTGCCTTATTTGTGTGAGGACCCAAGAAAGGCTTCTTTCTTCTGCCAACACGTTTAGAACAGTCATTCTCAAACTGGTTCAGATGATGAGATATCTGAATTCTTCCTTCTCCTTGCAGAATACAGTGAAACAGGGTGACGTTTAATTCCCTTATAAAAACTAGGAACAGTTTAATTAGCAATAAGTATGTCCATGTTTTCTGTACTGTCTTATTTGCTTACAAGTATTAGAACTCATTTTGATTAGCTCAAGACTAAATGTAGAATGTATTGTAAGGATATAGGGCGGGTAGTTCCTGGAACTGTAGGGGTCACAAGAGCCCTAAACCAGGAGGTAGAAACCCAGCAGGAATCGCCAGCCATTTTCTCAATCTCTTGTTTTCGCTTTTCTCTTCACACCTGCTTTATTCTTCCCTCTTGCTTTTGACTTCTGCTTTCTGCTTCTCCCTACTCTTGGAGGCAAGGGCCACCCCTGACCCCCAGAATTTGTATCTCCTGAGTTGGAACAACCAGCGGCGACTCCCCTCTGTTTCTTAGTCCCGCCTCTACATTCCTTAGAGAATCTGATTGGCCGTATAAGGGTCACGTGTTTACCCCCTTGTCCAATCTGGGGGTTGGATCAGGCTGGCTAAACATGGCTGCCAAAGCCAGGTCCTCATGGAAGAAATAATAGGAATTGAAACCCCAAATCTTATTTTAATTTTATTTTACCTCTTAGCATAAACCCCTCTTCCTGTACACCCAGAAGCCTGGCCCAACATAACCAGCCATCTTATCAACAGCCACAGATCATGTTCTCCATCCCCGGTGGGAGAACATTCAAGGTCCTGTGAGCTGCTGCAGGCAGAGGCTCCCGGTCCCCAGGTATGAGCCCCGCCACGGCTGCCATTTGTGGACCAAGCAGTCAGGTTACACCACCGCAACACACCCAGGACACGAGACTGGAAGGAAAACAAGACAAAACCGCAACACAGAGTCCCCTTTAGAAAGAGGAATGGGGGCTGGGACCCACCGTGGCGTCACGTTCTGTCATCACCCACTGATGTAAAGCAGATACAGCATTCTGAGCGCCAGGGAGAGAAAGGTGAAACCCGGCTCTTTAAAACACAGGTATCAAAACCCACTCTGACTAGCTGAAGCAAACAAGGAGAATCCAATCACAAGGATCCAGCTCACTGTCAGCATCCCAGGGCGGACTTGAGTAGATCCTTACAAGGGGATGACTCAGTCTCCCTCTGCGCTCTCTGCATCTGCTCCACGTTTCTCTGTCTGCTTCTCTCTGACGATCCTTCATAGGCTCTGAAATATGAATCCAGAGGAACTTCACATTCCTACTGCAAGATTCTCCAAGTACCACTGGGGCTACACAGAGTTTGAGGTAGTATATGGAAAACACTATTTTCAAATGGGTATTTAAATGGTATTTATTCTAACTTTAATTTATTTAAATGGCACAGACACGTGCAAAACTCTCTGTGATTCTTGCTCTCATTGCTTAGGAGAAAGTTTAGAGTTTTCAAGTGCTGCAATTTATGTAACATTATTAGGTCCATGACCATGCAGGCTAAAGGGCAACATGGCCACATCATGGACCAAGCCCTTCTGGAGATGCTAAAAGCCTCACCAGGATTGCTTTGGGAATGGAATTGGTTCCATTAGGTGGCTTCTCTTGTCATCAAGAAATCCTAGAATCCTTTTCCAAATCTTTAAAAAATAATTTTATATCCATCTTTGAAATTAATAAAAATCACCTATTGTCTCACTAACCAGAGTTACGGCATCCATTTTTACTTCTTTCCAAACACTGTGTGTGTGGTTTTCACCTAGTTGAGATGAAATATTTCTCAAATATGTTAGCCCACTCTCCTGTCTCAGAAAGCAGAGTTTTTGTTTGGGATTCTGCATGGCCTCCCACACTGTTCTGAACAACTTCAGGTAGAGAAGGCATCAGAAATGGACCTCTCTCCACCTTTGTGACTTTGTAAACATCCTCAATAAATCTCTGATACACCTTGTTTCTTGTTAGTGGCCTTCTTTGTCCTGAAGTTACTTATATGAGAAATCTCAGAAACAACGATGCCCATTAGTTGGGTTTCAGGAAATTGAGCATTGATTTATCCGTATGAGTTATTAGAAAGATTGTTTTTGACTCAACAGTTGGCTTTGTATGTGTCATCAAGTTTTCTATTTGAGACAACTGGGGGGAAAGTGCTGATTGTTTAGGCAAGTTTTGAGGACTCTGGATGAAAGGCATGTTTATCCCAGAGCAAAGGAAAACCCTGTGTGATGGGAGCAGTAAGTCAACTTTTGTGAGAACCTGACCACACAGCAGAAAAGCAGAAAATGGGTGGGCATGATGTTCACAGAATTATTCAGAAGGGTTTGGAACATCTGCTTAAGGGAGAAAGTCCCAGAAGCACATCCTTTCTCCTACGAAACATACTTTTTCCTTCTAGGGGAGGCAGTCCGCTAGGACTGTCAGTACAAACAGTCCTCAAACTGTGTGTATTTGGCTTTGACATTCATAATGGTTTCTTCCCCCCAGCACATTTCCTTCTCTGATAGGTACATACACCTGACTGATTATGCAGCTCTGGAATTTTCTTGAGCTGCTGTTCTATTAGCACATTACCTAAGGCTCAATTTTCTCCTGCCTTTCTCTGTACAACTCAATATTAAAATTAATTTGCTTTTTCTATGTTAGGAAGTACCTTAGGGCTTGGGTAAAGTTTCTTTGGCATTAATGCTGCTTCGGTGTAAATAGTGTAGACGATCTGCCCCTGGATAAATAGGGACTGCCCACAGGAAAAAAAAAAAGAACAAACCTAAAAAGAGCTTCACGTAGGAATCCTGATGCAAGAAAGTGAGTTCACTTTCCATCCTCAAAACTCCCTAATAGGTGCCATGGCTGCATTTCTGTGGCTTAATTTTTTTTATCATTGGCCCAGCCTCAAACTTCAGTGATGTTTGACTCTAATGAACCCTGAACTGGAAGTAGATTCTGCATAATGAAACTGCACTTAATAAACCACTTTCTAGCTGGTACTGGTGACTCCCAGGCCATAAGGCCTTCCTGCTTCCTGGAGAGAAAAATTGCCTCCCTCATGGAAGACAAGGCCTACGCAGCCCCAAGTTTATTAGGCAGGCCTCTAAGGGTGAAGCAGCAGATTGAACAAAGGAAAACAATAATTCCATCCAATTAGCAGTGGTTATTTTTGTAGCTTTGATTGGCACACGTGAAACAGTGGACTGATTTTGAAAAATATTCTGAAGATCTGCCACTTGTAAGACTGTATCTGCATCTCAGGGTTGCTATTTGACTCACGCAGATGCCTTTGCATCCTTTGCCACTCAGTGGGCTGCGGCTTGATTGATGGAGATACCCCTTGCAAGATGCTTCACTCCTCTGTACCTTGGTTTCTCCATCTGTAACGGGGGTGATAATAATAACCGCTCACTGAGTTGTGCTGAGGAGCACAGGAATGGCAGCGACAAGGCGTTTGGAACCACGCCTGCTGTACAGTGGGCACTCGATCCGTATTAGTTCCAATTACATTTTCTCACTCAAGTCACTCCCAGAGAATGGGTAGGAGACTCTTTTTCTAGAATCTTTATCAGCAGTCCCAGCATGTCTCCATGCTGGTAGCTTGTCCTGGATCAGTGATCCCAGTGAGGGTGTCTTGTCCTTTGTATGGCAAAACCAGTACTGAGATGAGGGGGCGGGGTCTCATGGTCAGGAATGGCCCACTGAAGTGGGCTCCTCTGCAAATATATGGGTGCTCCATTAATTCCGATTGGAGGTGGCGATGTATGCCAGTGGTGTGGTACTTGTAACCTTAACCGCCAATGTAGAGAAAGTTCGTTGGATGCCAGACTGAGCACATAGCTCTCCATTTACTAGAATATCTTCACTTATGGATGAGAAGGCTGAGGCTTAGAGGTGTTAAGTAGAACTCCTGCATGTGCTCAAATGCCTGGTGGCCAAGGCAGGATTCAGTCCTGGATGATTGGACTCCAGAATCCATAGTCTCAACCCTGATCTTCCAGAGACACATTGAGAACATTGTCTTCTCTCCTGCCCTGGTCCTGATTATTGGAATCAGTGACCTGAATAGTATATTCTCTGCTGGGTCCCCCCATGAAATTCCTCCCCTCATCTATACATCACCCTTGGGAACTGGCCTTTCCATGGAGCTTCGAAATCATGGTGTCTTCTGTCAGATATTCACACTACGTTTCCATCTCTCTGTTGGATTGCTGTTTTCCAGTTGAATTGGAAAGCTTTAGTCAACAGCATTAGACATTAGAGTTGGGGGAATTTTGTGTTCCCTAATGCTTTGGAAATTTTAATGGCAACTTGGGTTATTTTATCCAGGAGCTTTTCCCATGAAAAATAAAACAGGTATTTTTGGAGATTGAAAAATTCCTGGAAAACTAGGGCACCCTCTCCACCCCAAGGACAGAAAGGTGTCCTTTTCCCTCCCTTGGGCCAGGGAGGTCTATAAGTACAGCTCCTACCTCTGAAGACTTCGCCCTTTCCTCTTCCGCTCTCCCTCGCTTGAAGGAAGCACGGATCTTATCCAGAGATTTAAGATCAGCCTCTCAGCTTCCTTCAGAGCTGCCCCATCTTTGTCTCCACACATTCCTGGCAGGCAGGAGTCAGCTCTTTTGGCCACTTGTTGTCCTCAACGCTTTCTCTCCTGATCTTTCCCCTTTCTGATGACTCACTTCGTTCCTCTGCCCAATCTTCCTTCGACATCAGTTTCTTTCGTCTTAGGGGAACCTCCTAGCCTTGTTCCTCCTCTAGGACACGGAGGAAGGAAAGCGTCTCTCAACCCCGCGTGCCTTCTTTTCATGCTGTTTGGCCCCTCCCTATGTGCTTCTTGGGGGTCAGGAACTGAGTCATTTTGGGGCTTTCTCTCTATACCGTCTCCTCCCTTAAAGAGGTCTCCCTTTGTAGACACTGTTTCAAATCCATTATTCTACAGGTCATTCTTGGATAAACTTCTGGAAGCCTGTCTGAAAACACAAGTTGTCTGAAGCCTGTTGTCTCTCTTGGCACAGCAAGCACCCAGCTGGCAACAAGTCACATTGCCATTGTCACAAAATGTGTTCCCGTGTTTGGGGACTCTGTGACTTGCTTGATAATTCTGGTATCTTTTAAAAAATTTCTTTGAAGCCTTTGTGTGATAGTCTGAAGAATTCTGCCAGAATTGTCTCATGAGGGGGATAGCCATCCTCTGTTTCTTTCCCAGGCATTGTGTCCTCACGGGACGATCAGGTTAAGCCCAAGAGAGATGCTGCCCTATTCAGGTCTGGCAAGGAAGGTGGGAGAGTCCCGAGAAACCCCTTCCCTTGTGAGGGGTTGTCTTCTTAAACTTGGGGATTGACTGTGCTCCAGTTCTGTTTTGCTAGTAACAGACAGCAAGGTGGTGGGTTTGAGTCCTGCTGTATTCCTAAGACATTCAGTAATACCGTCTTTTGCCCACACTGGTCTCCTTTCTGTTTCTCAAATCCTCCAGGTTCCTTCCTGCATCAGGCCCCTTTGGACTGACCTTTCTTTTTGTTAGGTCTTCATGAAATAGGGTCACCATCCTTCAGTCTCACCTGGAGATGTGACCCCTTCTCTTACCACCTCTGGGGAAGTAGCCCTCCCCTCATTTATCTCCTCTCCAGCCCTTACCTGAAATGATGGGTGTTAGAGGCAAAAGACGTCACGTGATTTTCATATACAGGATAAAGCAAGTGGTAGAACCACCGACATTTGTGAAATGCAATCCCTTATACATTTGCGGGGACACCCTGTGTGTATAGATTAGGTACCAGCCCTGCTGTGGTCCTAGAATATTCTCTTTAAGAGTGATAGCATATTATATTAATGGGTTTAGAATCTCTGGTTTTGAGTCTTTAGCTACAAAATCCATTGCCTTCCCAATCAAGGAAGTTATTTTTTCTTCTCATTTTTCTTTTTTATTTTAAGTATGATTGATTTTTTTAAAAAAAATTTTAATTGAAGTATAATTTATAATGTGTTAGTTTCTGGTGTATAACAAAGTGATACAGTTACACACATATATATATACATTCTTTTTCATATGCTTTTCTATTAGAGCTTATTACAAGATATAAAATATAGTTCCCTGTGCTATACAATAGGATCTTGTTGTTTATCTGTTTTATTTCTTGTCACTTTTTCTCGAAGTCCCTTGAGTCTAATTTCAAACAGACAAGGACAGGCAGAAATTTGTGTCCAAAGAGAGCCAGGAACAAGGGCTTCATTTATTTTGCAATTTGTAATTTCTTTGTCTCCAAGGAAAAGATCCTGAGTTTAAAAAAATCATAATTGAGAGTCCAGCAAAGGTTTGGCACGTCTTTGTGAGGCTGTACAATGTTACAAATCATTACCCAGGGCTTGGCAAGAGCAGGGGCAGAAAGGAGGTTTTCAGGGTAGACGAGATCTCCAGACAGCTGGGCAGGCTGGGTGGGCAGTGCTGGGGGCAGAAGGCCAGTCCTGGTAAGGGCTGGATTCTTGGGTGTCTGGTTCTACCAATGCAAGTTACCTCAATGACCTTGGGCAGTCCACTCCTCCTCCAGGTTTCAATTTGCTGTCTAAAAAAAACGAGATGACTCAATTAGGACATTTCTTTTTTGCTCCATCATACTCAACAACTTCCTTTTTATGTCAAAAATTTTCTTATGGTACTGAAATGAAACTTTAATAAATAAAATATTCCTTTACTATCCTGAAACAAAATTTTATAAATAAAATAAGCTGTTGATTACATGTAATTTCAAAAAAGACAGTCTAGTGACTTAATTTTAACATAAAGAAAAAACCAAGGAAACTTTTATAGTAAAATAATCTGTAAATAAATAAATTCTAGGGTCTGACTCTGATGACATAGTCAGACGCTGTACCTGCAGGTAGGCTGACAGAGGTGTGCTGAACTACACACAACTGCCCTGCTATTTGGGATGGGATTATCTGAGATGCTGTGTTAGGATTTTCCAGGGAAACGAAGCCAAGAGAGAGAGAGACAGAAATAAGAGGTTTATTATAGGAATTGGGTCCTGTGGTTATGAGCCCAAGAAGTCTCATAATCAGCTATCTGCAAGCTGGAGAACCAGGAAAGCTGGTGGTTTAACTCAGTTGGAGTCCCAAGACTTGAGACCTGGGATTGAGTATTAAGTCCCTATCTGAGTCCAAAGCCTGAGATCCAGGGGCACTGATGTCCAAAGGCAGAAGATGGATGTCTCAGCTCAAGCAGATGGGACAGATTCTCCATTCTCAGCCTTTTTGTTCTGTTCAGGCCTCACCTGATTAGATGACGCGCCCCCGCCTTGGTGAGGGCAATCTTTCCGCAGTCCACTGGTTCAAGTGCTAATCTCTGTCAGAGCCGTGCTGATAGACACACCAAAAATAATGTTTTACCAGCTCTCTGCTCATCCTTTCACCCAGTCAAGTTGGCACATAAAATGAACATCACTTATGGTGAACAACTTCTGATAATACTTAAAATAAATGTTGACTCCTCCCTTAATTTATACAGCGGTTGCATTCCTAGAAATTTCAGTGTATACAGAAATGCTGCCCACCACCCAGATGTATATTTATTTGTAAAACAAGAATTAGTTTCTCGGTTCAGATAAATCCAGGCAGGTTTTCTGTACCCATAAATAGCCAGTGGGATGTTTGAAATTCTGCAAGGTGCAGGATGGTTCTTTAATGTGTTGACTGTCTTATACATTGCAGGACAACTAGCATTTCTGTCCCCTGACCACGAAATGCCAGATCATTATGCCAGCCAAACCACCTGCCAAACACCTATTTCCTAAATGCCCTGTGGGGACAGCACTGCCCTGTTGAAAACTCTGTCTTCAGTGAACCCAGAATGGGCTGCTAAAACTTTGATGTGCATTCGTTAGCTGAAGCATCTTACTTAATGCATCTGATTCAGCTGCTCTGAGTTGGACCCAGGATTCTGCATTCCCATCAAGCTTCCAGGTGCCACCGCTGCTGCTGGGCTGGGACCACACTTTGAGTAGCAAGAACCCACAGGACTCCACAGGGCACCTTCGTGCACTAAGGGTCTGTGGATTCAGGGCATGGATCTCCAAAGTGTGTTGTCTTTGAGAACCACCTGCTATCAAATCTCCTGGGTGCTTGTCAAAAATGAACATCCCAGAGCCTCCCTGAGATGTCTTGAATCAGGATCTCCCTGCATCTGCATCTTAATAATTAATTCCCTGAGTGTGTCCTTGAAAGCAATAACATTGAAAAACCCCAAGCACATGGCTAAGCATCTCTGGATCTTGAGGGTCTTTGTGGAACAAAGCCCTGTTTATCCATTCAAGTCTCAGATGCGGCCCAAGTCGAAAAACTGTCCTGGGATATTAGATAAAGGTTAGAAAGTCAATCACTCATCTGAGGTTCTGGAACTCTTCTGTTTCTTCACTAGGTGGTGGTTTCATAGCTGCTCAAGCCATGTATGCGTGTGTACACTTTTTTCTGACTGTAGCTACATCTCACGTACCGGTAAGACCTCTCCTCGGTGGCTTTAGTAGATGTGGTCGATTAGCCCAGGGAAAGCAGGAGACGGATTGCTGTTTACCACTCAAGCCCAAGTATCCTTTATTTCCCAGCTGTGCCCTTTTTCTGTTGGTTTCACGTATTCTGATCTGCTGGGGGAGAGGACAGCATGGAAGACACAGCGAAATGTTTGCTTTTATTGACCTGAGACCAAGCAGAGAGCTGTTGACCTGCTCTATTTTGGTAAAGGCCATCCAGGGGTGTCTGGAGATGGGGTCGAGTCTCTCTCTGGATGCAGAATGTCCCTCCTCTCCCCTGATGCAGCATCACTGCCCCAGGTGGCTCAGCCTCAATAAAGCCACTTTCCTTCGGCACTAGCAGGTGGCTACCTCGGGAGTGTTGCAGTTAAACCTTCTGACAACACTTTTACCTAAATAAGGCCTCTGATTTCCCGGCTCCATCCTGATCCCAGCAGCCCTCACAGGTGGGTCCCCATGCCATATTCCAGATGTTGAAATAGCCTCCACTCCTCCTTTGGGAGTCTAAAGAGGGGAGGCCAGACATGCAGCAGCCAGCCCACGCTGACCTTGAAAACTCCTGATTCCAAGGAATTGATTCCAAGAACTAGGACTTTTCATTGGCCAAGTCTCTTCCTTGACCCATTTCTGGTGCTTGTGTCTCTGCCCATCCTATTCTTGTCCTGCTTGGCCCTTGTGCCCATCTTCTGCAGCTGGTTGTACAGCTGGCTGCCGTCCCATTTAGCCCCAAGGGTGCTGTCTACACTGGGCTAGGCAGTGCTGCTGGAGGCAGGCATTGGAAAATCAAAGCTGCTGCTGCTTCTTTTTTTTTTTTTTAACTTTAATGAAGCAGGTCATTTGACCCACCACTTGTTCTTGCTCTGCTAGGCCGTGCATGTGATGTGAGTTCAGGCCCCCAGAAGAACTGGATGAACAACACAATAGATTACTTCTAGATAGTGGGGAGTTCCTGCAATACCAGAGAAGAACTGCTCACTTCTGCCATGGTGTAACTAAAAAGTACAAATTATCTGTCTTTATCCAAGTTATCAGTAAATGTTATTAGTAGAAATATCCAATGCAGAAAGAAACTGGCAACATTGCATATAATAAAATGTCACCAGTAAGAAACTCATGAACCCAAACTTACTGGTAAGTTTGAAAAGTGCAACAATTGAACTGGGAAAAATTAGATAGGATAGAAAAAAAAACCCACACAAATAAAACATGCATATTTAAAACTGATTTTCCCCCCAATGACGTTTTTCACAGAAATAGAACAAACAGTCCTAAAATTTATATGGAACTACAGAAGACCCTCAATAGCCAAAGCAATCTTGAGGAAGATTATATATAATATTATACAAATATTGAACCATTATGTTGTACAGCTAAAAATAATGTATGTCAGTTATACCTCAACTTTTTAAATACAAATAAAATTGATTTTTTTAATCAGAAGAAGAATCGAATAATCTTGGCACAAACTGGATATGCAAACTTTGACTCAGGAAATTGTAGCTGGTTGAAATGTGGTCAACAAAGAAGACTCAGATTATCAGAAGTCATGGACAGCATTTACACAGATAAAAGTTAATTGAAGAACAACATATTTTGGATAATATTTTTAGAAAAAAATCCTGTTGAAAAGAAAAATTTAAATGGGAAAAACGTAATAGTTTAACTGCACAGAATGGAAAAATTGTTGAGGGGTTGAGGGGTTAACGTGGTTTATGATGGAATTCACTGAGGAAAATACTTTCTCAATGAAATTTCCTCAGTGTTGGTAAAATTTAGATTAAAATCTACATATTCCTAAAGACAATGAAAAACCTGTTTGAAGGCAAAGCACCGACTGGGTCAAATGGAGTCTTCAAAAATGGTGGGGTCTAAATGAGACATGAAGACTAAACGTCATTTTAGACTGGATCCTGGGACAAAAAAAAAAAGGATGTTGGTGGAAAAAATAGTGAAATCCAAATGAAGTGTGGGGTTCAGTGAATAGTAATGTACCAGTGTTGGTTCTTTAGTTTTGTCTCACAGTAATATAAGATGTTAGTATTAGGGAAAACTAGGTAAGGGGCACACAGAAACTTTCTGTGTTATCTTTGCAACTTTTCTGTAAGTCTACAATTACTCCCCAAATATGGTGGGCTCAAAACAGCCTGGACCAGAGGGAAAAACAACCCGAAACTCCCATTGCAGCTCTCCCATGAGCAGTGTGGCTCACTCCCCAGTGGAGTCCTATGGTCGCCACAGTGACTTATTTCTAGGGAATTGTACCTGAAACCACGCCTGCCCTCAGCATCCGTGAGTACATGGCTAGCCTCTGGCCTCTCCCCGTACCTTTCTCCTCAGGTTCTAGACAGCTTTCTACTGCTCATCCTGGAACCGGCTCCCACGGACCTCCCGGTGTGTAGACTCGGCGCTCCAACTTGGCCGCACATTGAGCCATCTGGGGAGCTTTAACAATTCCAGGTGCCGGTTTGCCACCCGCAGAGATTCTGATTTAAGTGGTCTGGGGCGTGGCCTGGGCTTCTGGATTTTGAAAAACCTCCTCAGATAACTCTAATTGCAGCCAACTTTGAGAACCAGTGGTGTTGCCTCACTCAATCCTGTCGGTCCTTGAAAAGCCTGGCGGAGCCCTGCCTTAACTACAGCAGCCCTTCTCTATCCTCAGGACTGCAGGGGTGTTCCATCCAGCACAGGTGCCTGTGTGCATATATTGCACCCATTCAGCTTTCATATATGTCAGTTAGCACCCTGCGGGCAGGAGTTCTGTTGTATATTTCTGTGTGTCTCCACCACCAGGATGTGTGCGCTCTTGATCCTCAGGGTACTCTCGCGAGTCATCCTGAGAGTGAGGAATCAATTGCTGGTTTCTCTTCTGGAGGCAGATGGCCATGACCATCCTGAGAGACTTCATTGTCAGGTGAGCACCAGCCCCATGAGTCACAGCCCCACAAGGCCCTTTTCCTCTACTGCTAGGTGGCCGTTATCTCTGATGCAGTTGCTGCTCCTCCTCTGATCACCTGCTCAGAGCAGAGACTTTCTGGTGCTCTCCGAGTGTGGCCTGGGCAGAACCTACTCTCTTGTTTGTGCTTAAAGTTGGAGTCAGATCAAAATCACTGTCACACTCTGGTGTCAGGTGGAACTGTGCCTTTGAAATATTGGATCTGGGCCGGGTTGAGGTCCTGTTTCAACCCCTGAATGTCAATATTCCCAAACACAGGGAGGAGTTGTGGGTTTTTTTGTTTGTTTACAATTTTTTTTAAAATAATAGCAGTTGATGGACTCTCCCCTAGACCTACTGACTCTGACTCCCTGAAGAGTGACAGCTGGAAATCTGAGTTTTACTAAGTTCCTCAGATGATGCTGGGGGAGCCAGCCCACTGCAGCTGGTTCTTGGGCTCCACTGGGAACTGCATCTCCCCCAAAGCATCAAGGGACTGGTTTGGAACCCAGGGTTCCTAGTGAATAGCTCCTGGAATTTACAAAGGTATCATGCCCAAGCCCCAAGCTTGAAGAGTTAGCTTCAGAAGGTTCCAGGTGGTGAACATTTATTTGAGTGCCTTATAAACTCCCCAGGTGATTCAAAGGTGCAGTCCTAATCTGATGCCATGATCAGCAGACTTTTTATGTAAAGGGCCAGTGCGTAAATATTTCAGGCTTGCAGTCCATATGTTCTCTGGTGCAATGGCCCAACTTCGCCAATGTGGTATGAAGGCCGCGACGTTACACAAACAATTGTGCACATGCGTGGTTGTGTTCTAGTAACACTTTATTACAAAAAACAGGGAACAGGCTGATTTAGCTCATGGGCCCTAGTTTGTCCACCCCTGATAGAACCACCTGGGGAGCTTCAAAATGCTCTTCTCCCCCAGGGCCAATTAAATCAGATTCTCCTCGGGTGGTGCCCAGGCATTGGTATTTATGAAACCCTCTTCAGGTGAGCTTTCAATCAGCCGGGACTAAGATCTGCAGCTGTAATGCACTGTCACTGCACAAATCATTCTAGCAGTGTCGCCCTGATACAATGATTAGTCTGCCGCCTGAGATTTTTTTATTTGTTTCTTGTTTTCCCTACTTTTTAAAATTTATTTAAATGGAAGGATTCCAAGCATACGGTTCTATGCCGGCCTGTCCCCCCACCAAAATGTTTTAATGAGACATGACATACATGCAGTCAGGTACACGAATCCGAGGGGCACGGCTTGATGAGTTTTTGCATTTATCGATTAGGCTCTTCTTCGCTTATGTTGTATCCATGTAACCACCACTCAAATCAAAGTATGAGACACTCAGAGCAGCCCTGTTCCCCTTCCCAGCCAGTAGCCTCCTGATGTCTTTTGAAGCCTGCTTTTACATCTCTATTCTCTTGAAATAGATGTCACTAAGTCACAACGTATTTGGAACTTGCCTTGCCCAGAAATCTTGGCTTTACAGGTGCAAAAGAAAGCATGGGTATGCCTGGCATTCTCTATGTGTGCTTCAGTGCTGTGCACACAGCCCTTGGAAGACAAGTTCCACCAGCCCTGATCATCCATGTTCATCAGGGGACAGTGGGGTTTACGGCAGCAAGCAGGCTGGGTCAGCTCACCACACTCCCGTGGATTCTGCCCACGTGGGTGTAGACAGCTGTTTCAGCACCGCCGGCAGCGCGAGCTTCATGTTCACATACGTTTCCTTGCCCTTCAAGTCCCAGGGAGGCCGCAGACAGCAGGCCCAGGTGACTGCGGCTCGGCCACGGGCCTGTCTCCTGACTGAGGAACGCTCGGCGCAGGTGATCGCCAGTCTTATGAGACTGCGGGTGAACGTGCTCACTGTTTCTCCCACAGGGAAACACTAACTTTATTCATTTTTTTAATCGTGATGAAATTCACGTGGCATAAAATTAGGCATTTGAAAGCGTACAATTCAGTGGCCTTGAGTATGTTCAAAATGTCACGCCACCACCACTTGTGTCTAGTTCTGAAATATTTTCACCACCCTAAGAGAGAATTCCATGCCTATGAAGAGTCACCCCCAGTCTGCCCATCCCCTCGGCCCCTGGCAACCACCAATATGCCCTGTGGATTTTTCTCCCCAGGATATTTCATATAGACGCACTCAGACAATATTGTGACATCTGGTCTGGCTTCTTTCATTTAATGTCATATTTTCGAGATTCATCCACGTTGTGCTTCATAGTTGAAGGACATTTGGGTTGTTGGTTAGTATACATAGTGTGGCTATGAGCATTCGTGTGTAAGTATTTGAGTACTTGTTTTCAATTTTTCAGGTGTAAATCTAGGCGTGGAATTGCTGGGTCGTACGATAATTCTGTGCTTAACTTTATGGATAGCCTCCGTACTGTCTTCCACAGCAGCTGCAACATTTTCTATCCTACCAGAAATGTACAAGGGTTCTAGTTCGTCCATAGCCTCACCAGCCCTTGTTATTTTTCATTTTGTTATGGCCATCCTAGTAGGTATGAACTGGTACCTCGCTGCAGTTTGAACTTGTGCTTCCCTAATAACTGTCGAACATCTTTTCGTGTGCTTAATGGCCACTTGTATATCTTCTTTATAGAAATGTCTGTTCAAGTCCTCTACCAATTTTTTAATTGCTTTGCCTTTTTGTTGTTGAGTTGTAAGAGTTCTTTATGTATTCTGGATGCAAGACCCTAATCACTGGACCCTTATCATATATATGATTTGCAAATATTTTCTCCCACTTTGCAAGTTGTCTTATGATAATGTCCTCTGATACACCAAATTTTTAATTCTGATGGAGTTCAATATATCTATATTTTTTCTTGTGATTTTGGTGTCATACCTAAGACACTATGGCCAAATCCTAGAATGTAGGCAAGTCTGTTCCATGCCTCAGAGCAGTTTTGGAAACATCCTTGAGCACAGATGCTAATACCCTTTGCTCAGAAGATAAGCAGAAACACTGGAATTATGTCACAATAGGCCAACATGCAAAGACTAAGATGGGAAACAGAGATGGAGAAAGGGCCTTCATACCAGCTTAGGGGCTGGGCAGCTCTCCCAGACTGAAAGACTGCTTTTTCTTGGTCTGGTCATATGAGCCAGTCTTCTTTTTCAGTTTAAACTGGCTTGAGTTGAGAATCTGTTTCTTGCAAGTGACTGAATCCTGAGCAACATGGTGATGAACAGTGGTTATCTTCTGTTCTCTTAAGTTTTCATAAACTCAGTAACAGCAACCAGCTCATAACTGGTGTCAGAGAGGCAGGAAAAATAACCTCCCAACAAACTCCCCTCGCCAGCTCAGTGCCAGACCTGAACTCCTGCCTTTAGGTAAAATGCTTTGTAGGACACTGCCTGCCCCAGATGCCCTTCTTACCTAGCCAGGTGGGTTTGGTCACCCCAAGACACCCCTAGATACTGCCCCTTGGTGAGTGTTCTCTGTGTCCCTCTGCAGTGGGGCCCTGCCCCCGGCTGTGCTTCCATGCTGAGTTATCTGAGGATCCCCAGAGAAGGCCTATGGAACGTGCCCGTCTGAGCTGGATGGTCAACCTTGAACTAGGAAGTGGCATCAGCCCTTTGTTTCTATATCCCAAGGCCTAGACATTGATGAGAATACAGTGCTCAATAAGTGTTCATTTTTAAGAAGAATAGCTAATAATAATCATTAGTTTTGTTTCATGCTGATTCATTCAATCCTCACAATAGCCTTAGGAGATGGAGTTCCTCTTTTACATTTGGAGAAACTTGAGGCCTAAAGATATTAGGTTTCCTGTCCTACGTCACAGAGGTCGTAAGTGCTAGCACTGAGATACAAGCCTAACCAGATGGCTCAGTGTCCACACCCTTTTCACAGCTGCCCAAATGGGTGATGAAGTCTGCCTTTACTTGGCAATGTCCTATCTTCTTTCTTTATTCTGTTTCATTCCTTCTGTTTTTTTTTAATTAAGTGTTGGTATATGGTTTCTTTTTTTTTAAACATTTTTTATTGATTTATAATCATTTTATAATTGTGTCAAATTCCAGTGTTCAGCACAATTTTTCAGTCATACATGGACATATACACACTCATTGTCACATGTTTTTCTCTGTGAGCTACCATAAGATTTTGTGTATATTTCCCTGTGCTATACAGTATAATCTATTCTACAATTTTGAAATCCCAGTCTATCCCTTCGCACCTTCCGCCCCCCTGGCAACCACAAGTCTGTATTCTATGTCTGTGAGTCTATTTCTGTCCTGTATTTATGCATTGTTTTTGTTTGTTTTTGTTTTTATTTTTTAGATTCCACATATGAGCGATCTCATACGGTATTTTTCGTTCTCTTTCTGGCTTACTTCACTTAGAATGACATTCTCCAGGAGCATCCATGTTGCTGCAAATGGCGTTATGTTGGTTTTTATGGCTGAGTAGTATTCCATTGTATAAATATACCACTTCTTCTTTATCCAGTCACTTGTTGATGGACATTTAGGCTGTTTCCATGTTTTGGCTATTGTAAATAGTGCTGCTATGAACAATGGGGTGCAGGTGTCATCCTGAAGTAGGGTTCCTTCTGGATATAAACCCAGGAGTGGGATTCCTGGGTCACACGGTAAGTCTATTCCTAGACATTATCTGACATACATCTCAAAAATTTTCTCTTAGAAGAAATAAAAGCAAGAATAAACAAATGGGACCTAATGAAACTTACAAGGTTCTGCACAGCAAAGGAAACCATAAGTAAAACAAAAAGACAACCTACGGAATGGGAGAAAGTTTTTGCAAATGAAACCGACAAAGGCTTGATCTCCAGAATATATAAGCAGCTCATATGACTCAATAAGAAAAAAATAAACAACCCAATCCAAAAACGGGCAGAAGACCTAAACAAGCAATTTTCCAAGGAAGACATACAAATGATCAATAGGTACATGAAAAAATGCTGAATATCACTAATTATCAGAGAAATGCAAATCAAAACTACAATGAGGTATCACCTCACACCAGTCAGAATGGCCGTCATTCAAAAATCCACAAATGACAAATGCTGGAGAGGCTGTGGAGAAAGGGAAACCCTCCTACACTGCTGGTGGGAATGCAGTTTGGTGCAGCCACTGTGGAAAACAGTGTGGAGATTCCTCAAAAGACTTGGTATATGTTTTCTGAGTCAACCAAGAATGCATTGTCTTCCTGCTTTGTGCTCAGAGCCCCCATGCTGGGGATACTTTGACCTTGGTTTCCATTCTGTTCATCCTTCAAATGGGTGTATGTGCTGTATGTGTGTGCTCACACCACTCCAATGAAGGTAGCCAACTAGTCCCTTCAAAGAGTCTACTTTGAATTTTATCTACTTCCTGCTTACCCCAAATAATCACTATATATATATGAAATATATATATATATATATATAAAATAATCACTATATATGTATATATTACACTTACAAAAGTAGTCCCATAACAAGCTGTGAATGTGGGTCACTGGAGTCTTGCTTTTTTTTTATGATGGTGGAATTTGCAATATCTGTCTCTATCCCTGTGGCAGCTTCCAGTCAGAACTTAACTTTTGGGTCCATTAAGAGATCTCTTCTTACCACCAAACACCATATGTTGGCAACTAGAGTGTGAGGTTCTTGGGCCTGATTAACCGCAAACAGTTACCTCTGGCTGGGCAGTGGAGGGAGGAAATGAGTGAGCTGGTGAATAGAGAAGTCTGAGTATTTTTCCCTTGATGTTATGTTGAGATGCTGTGCTGCTGGCTCTGAAGATGGAGGCTGGGGCCATGAGCCAGGGAACGCAAGGAATGCAGCTCTAGACGCCGAAAAAGACAGAGAACTCTTCTCCCCTCAGATCCTGTAGAAGGAACCAGCCCTGCCCATACCTTCACTTTAGCTCAGTGAAACTGTTTTAGACTTCTCACCTCCAGAGCTATCAGCGAATAAAGTTGTGTTGTTTTTAAGCTACTAAGTTTGTGCTGATCTGTTACAGCAGCTGAAGGAACCTAATACCTAGTTCAGTTCTCCTCCTAGTAAGCAAAGAATTGGAAACCATGACCACTGTGTCCTCATTCCAGCCCATGGGAAGGGGACCAGGGAAGAGGGGGATGCATATAATTCAGAAGTTGCCATATCAGTCACATTGCAAGGAAACAGAGAAGGGTAGCTTTTTCCCTAAGCTGCCATGTGCTAGCTCTTCTAAGAGATTCTGTTACTGTAGAGAAGGGGAGGATGAATTCAGAAGGAAAGCAGTGTCTGGCTCAGAGCTGTTGAGAAGGAATGGTGGTGGCATTATCCATTTGGAGAAGTGGGCTGATGGAGAGAGATGTGGAGTCCTTCAGCAACAGGACATGAAGGGTCAGTGTGGTGTGAGGGGAGGAGAGACGGTGAGTCAGCACCTGAATTTCTGGCTCTCAGAACTGAGTGGGTGGCTGTGTTGCTCACTGCAGTGGTAGGGACCACTATGAAGAGCACACTGCAATGTGTAAAAATAATATACGTGCCTTATCAGAATTGCAGGTTTATGTAAATGTTGACTTTCATCGACAGGTTTCTGTTAAGTTAATTAAGGGGAATGTTTTGTTACTGAGATAGGAGAGAAGTTGCTGAAGCAGCACTTGGCAGCTTCCTCCCTTTGCCTCTCTTGAAGCACTGGGACTTCCTTAGGATGCGTTTTACACCCACATCAGGAAAATGTTCTGGGAGGGACGTCATCATGCCAGAGCCATGACATTAGCTAAATGGCATTCGATCATTTGTTTGCATTGTAATGAGACAGCTGAATCCTCAAGCAAAATGGATGGCCTGGGTCCTATTTCTGTTGTTTCCTTTTTTTTTTTTTTTAATTTTTTACCTTTTTAAAAAATTGAAGTATAGTCAGTTACAATGTGTCAGTTTCTGGTGTATCTTGTTTCTTGTTGGTTGTTTTAGATTAACTCTATTTTTGTTTTCCTTCTTGATAAATGTAGTATATTCTCATTATAGAAAAATGTCAGAAACTCCAGAGAAGTAGAAGGAAGGAGGGAAATGACACATAATCCCACCAACTAAGGGCCCCTCTTTATTAGCACCTTGTTGGATTTCCTTTCAACCTTATCCCTATGCATTTTTAACTTATGTTTTCTGCATCTTTTTCTTAAGTGAGCACCATCAGTATTTTTCACAACTTTGATATCTTCATAATAATCTATGTTGAGCAGTACTAGATTACATTTTATTTATCTTCTCTTACTGGGCATTTAGATTGTTGCTGATTGTTCACTGTGCCATATAATGCTAACAAATTGTATTCAGCATCTGTTCCTCAGAACTGAGTAACAGAGTGAAGTTTCTGGATAATAGGATGTGAATTTTGACATTACTTTCTAAAAGGGCTGTACCTATCTATATTTTAAGGATCCTATTTGAAAATGTGGGGTCTTATTTAGAATGTAATATTCACAAACTGGGCCAAGGCACCCAGAAAACAGCAAAATGAAGGAGAAGCTATAAATTAGGAGAGACCAACATTAGAACTAATTTTAAAAATCGTGGTAGAGCTAATAGAAGAAAAAATTTGCAAGGAATTGCTCCATGAGTCTCTAGTCATTCTTTTAATACATACCCAGTAAGCCCTCTCATCAAAATCAAAATCACACAGGCTGAGGAAGGATCTTGGCAGATTTTCCATCACACGTTATCTCAGCGGTCTCATGAGGAAGATGTGAAGTTTAGTGACTTAGCCCAGATCACATAGCCAACTAGTTGAGGGGCTAGGACATAAACCCAAGCTTGTGGCTGCTCTGATTGGATTTATTCAGCTACTGCTATACTCAAAATGTGTGACAAGCATCAGGAGAAGCAGGTGTAAAGACCAGGTCCACCCCAAGGAGCTTGTACTTATTAAGGGAGATCAGAGGCACTAGATGCTTAAAAGCTGTATTTTCTGCTCGGGCTACTGTAACAAAGCACCACAGACTGGGTGGCTTAAACAGATATTTATTTTCTTACAGATCTGGAGACTTGAAGTCTAAGATCAAGGTGTCGGCAGGGTTAATTTCTTCTGGGGCCTCTTTTCCTGGCTTGTAGGTAGCTGTGTCCTCACGTGGTCACCTCTCTGTGCGTGTCTGTGTCCTAATCTCTTCTCACAGGAACACCAGTCATACTAGATTAGAGCCCCACCCTAATGACCTCGTCTTAACTTAATTGCCTTATTAAAGACCCTGTATCCAAATATGTCCATCTTCTGAGATTCTGGGGGTTAGGCCTTCAATATATGGATTTGGGGGGGACAATTCATTCCATAACAAAAGGTTATAGAATCCAAACATTTGCAAGTCCTCGCTTGTGCAATTTGGCTAATCCTAAACCAGTGGCTCTCAACTCCAACTGCACTTTAGAATCACCTGGGGAGTTTTTTTTTTTCTCAAACAGATAGCAGTGGCCCCAGAGAGTCTCTCTTGACTGGTCTGTGGAACACTTGGCAAAGATGTATTTTAAAAGCTACTTGCTGATTGGAATGTGCACCGGGAACCACGTGGAACTGAAATTCCAAAGAGATACCTGAGCTGTTTTCATTATCCGAAGTTGTCCTGCTTTCTGTCCAGCCAACACCCAGCTTTTCACATAGAATAGCTTCTAATCCGCAAAATGTCAGAGCAATGGCTCAGTTTCGAGCCTCTGCTTCATGCATACTTAGCTGTCTGTTTAGTAGGTGGTCATTCGTTGAAGGCCTGTGACACATAAGACAATATGCTGATGTGAGACACTGAGTAATGGCCCCCATGGGTGTTCATGCTCTAATCCCTGGACCCTCGAATAGGGAGATTATTCTGGGTTATCTGTATGAGCTCAGTATAATCACATGAGTTCTTAAGAGCAGAGAACCTTTCCCAGCAAACGTCAGAAAAATATGACATAAGAATAACATAAGGAGAGACTTGAAGTGTGAGAGGGACTCCATCCACCACTGCTGCCTTTAAGGTAGAGAAAGGGGGACACCAGCCAGGGAATGCAGATGGCCTCAGTGACCTGGAAAACTGGGCAGCTGGGAACGGCCTTCAGCTCGCAGCCAGCAAGGCAACGGGCCCTCAGTTCTACAACCTCAAGTCGTTGAATTCTATCAACAACCTGAACGAGCAAGGAAAACATTCTCCCCTAGCAGCTCCAGAAAGGGATGTAAGGAATTCAGCCTTGCAGACCCTTGGCTTTAGCTTGGTGAGACCCAAGTCGGACTTCTGACCTCTAAAACTGTGAGACAGTAAGTTTGCATTATTCGAAGCCACCAAATATGTGGTAGCTTGTTACAGCAGCAATAGAAAACTAATACGGCTTAAAGGTGAAAAATAAGACAATTAATAACACATTCTTACTGCTGTTAGCAACTCAAATTTGCAAAATTCATAAAAGGAGAAATAAATCAAGTTTTTAATAACTCAAGTCTAAGACCCAAGAAATTGTTGAATTCGAGGGCCCTGGGTATATTAGGTGGTGTATAGAGAGGCCCAAACTCTGCACTTTGTTTTAAGTGTAAACATAACTTTTATAGGCACTGGGAAACTAAAAAATTTGTGTGACTCACTTAGTGATATCTGCTTTACTACAGGGGTCTGAAACCAAACCCAGTATATCTCTGAGGTATGCCTGTATAAATTTATCAAGTCAACACAGTGTGTACCTTAAACTTATACAATGTTATGTGTCCAGTATATCTCAATAATAAATAAATAAATAAATAAATAAATAAATAAATAAATAAATAAATAAATAAAATAAAACAGAAAGAATCAATGCCCTCTACCTAAACAGATACTGAGGAAAAAGATTGCACAGCTGGCCCCTGTCACTGGCTGGTACCAAAGGGACAGGCAACATCCATGGCATGTGTGTGTGTGGCCAGAGAGCCCTAGAGGCTCACTTTAGCATAATGTGGGGCACAGCCAAGTGATTTTCCTTTTTTTCTTCCAGTTACATTGAGATACAGTTGACATAAAGCACTGTGTAAGTTTAAGGTGTACGGCGTAATGGTTTAACTTAACATCATGAAATGATTACTGCTGTAACTTCAGTGAACATCCATCATCTCACGTAGACGCAAAATTAAAGAAAGAGAAAAATACTTTTTTCCTTGTGATAAAAACTTCTCTTAACAACTTTTATATGTAGCATACAGCAGTGTTAACTCTATGCATCAGGTTGTACATTATATCCCTAGTATTTATCTTCTAACTGGAAGTTTGTACTTCTGATTACCTTCATCTTCCCCTAGTGCCTAACTCTGGTAACCACAAATCTGATCTCTTTTTCTGTGAGTTTGTTTCTTTTTGAAGTATAATTGATCTACAACACTGTATTAGTACACATATAGTGATTCCATATTTCTGTACATTTCAAAATGATAAGTCCATGGAGGGAGGGTATAGTTCAGAGGTAGAGGGCATGTTTAGCATGCATGAAGTCTTGGCTTCAATCTCCAGTACCTCTATTAAAAAAAATAGATGTCACCATACGAAGATATTACATAATGATTGGCTGTATTCCCTACATTGTGTATCTCATACTCGTGACTCATTTATTTTCTAACTAGAAGCTTGTACCTCTTAATCTCCCTCACCTTTTTCTTTCCTCCTCCACCTCCCTCCCCTCTGGCAACCATCTGTTTGTTCTCTGTATCTATGACTCTCTTTCATAAGTTTGTTCATTTGTTTTCTTTTTTAAATTCCACACATAAGTGAAATCGTATAGTATTTGTCTTTTTGATCTGACTTATTTCACTTAGCACATTGCCCTCTAGGGCCATCCATATTGTCACAAATGACAAGGTTTCATTCTTTTTATGGCTGAGTAGTATTCCATTGCATATGTATACCATTGTCTTCTTTATCCATTCATCCATTGATGAACACTTATGTTGCTACCATGTCTTGACTATTGTAAATAACACCACAGTGAACATAGAGATGCATATATCTTTTCAAATTAGTGTTTTTGTTATCTTTGGATGTACACCCAGCAGTGGAATTGCTGGATCATGTGGTAGTTCTGTTTTTAGTTTTTTGAGGAACTTCTATACTGTTTTCCATAGCGGCAGCGCCAATTTACATTCCCACTGACAGCATACAAGTGTTCTCTTTTCTCCACATCCTTTCTAACTACTTGTTATCTCTTGTCTTTTTGAGAAAAGTCATTCTAACAGGTGTAAGGTGATACCTCATTGTGGTTTTAATTTGCATTTCCCTGATGATTAGGGATATTTAGCATCTTTTCATGTGCCTATTGGCAGTCTGTATGTCTTCTTTGGAAAAATGTCTATACAGGTCATCTGCCTATTCTTCAGTCAGTTGTTTGTTTTTTTGATGTCAAGTTGTAGGAATTCTTTGTATATTTTGGATATTAAGCTTTCATTGGATGTATCATTTGCAAATATCTTTTCCCATTCAGCAGGCAGCCTTTTAGTTTTGTTGATTGTTCCCTTCACTATGCAAATACTTTTTAGTTTGATGCGGTCCCATTTGTTTATTTTTGCTTTTGTTTCCCTTGCCTTAGAAGACATATCCAAAAAAATATTGCTGAGACTGATGTCAAAGAGCATACAGCCTGTGTTTTCTTCCAGAGGTTTTATGATTTCAGGTCCTACATTTTAGTCTTTGATCCATTTTGAGTTGATTTTTGTATCTGGTGTGAGAAAGTATTCCAGTTTGATTCTTTTGCAAATAGCTGTCCAGTTTTCCCAACACCATGTGTTGAAGAGGCTGTCTTTTCCTCATTGCATATTCTTGCCTCCTTTAACATAATTACCCAAATAAGTGCAGGTTCATTTCCAGCTCTCTAGTCTGTTGCATTGATCTATGTGTTTCTGTGTGTGTGTGTGCAAGTACCATGCTGTTTTGATTACTGTCAGCATAGTTTGAAATCGGAGAGTATGATACTGCCAATTTTGTTCTTTCGTGAGAATGTTTTGGCTTTTCAAGATCTTTTGTGTTTCCATACAAATTTTCGAATTATTTGTTCAAGTTCTATGAAAAATGAGATTGGTATTTTGATAGGGATTGCATTGAATCTATAGATTGCCTTGCATAGTATGGCCATTTTAACATATTAATCCTTCCAGTCCATGAACACAGGATAGCTTTCCATTTATTTGTAACATTTTCATTTTTCTTCATCAGTATTTTATAGTTTTCAGAGTATAGGTCTTTCACTTTCTTACTTAAGTTTATTCCTAGGTATTTTATTCCTTTTGATTCCACTTTAAATGTGTTTGTTTTCTTGCTTTCTCTTTCTGATAGTTCATTTCTAGTGTATAGAAAAGCAACAGATTTTTGTATGTTAATCTTGTATCTTGGAACTTTTACCAAATTTATTTATTTGTTATAATAGTTTTCTGGTGGGAATTTTAGGATTTTCTATGTGTAGTATCATGTCATCTGCAAATAGTGACAGTTTTACTTCTTCCTTTTCAATTTGGATTTCTTTTATTTCTTTTTCTTGTGTAATTGCTGTGGCTAGGACTTTCAATACTATGTTGAATAAAAGTGGTGAGGGCAGGCATCTTTGTGTTGTTCTTGATCTTAGAGAGAATGCTTTCAGCTTTTCACCATTGAGTGTGATGCTACCTGTGGGCTTGTCATATACATTGTTTGAGGTATGTTCCCTCTGTACCCACTTTGTTGAGAGTTTTTATCATAAATGGATGTTGAATTTTGTCAGAAGCTTTTTCTGCATCTACTGAGATGATCATGTGATTTTTATTCTTCAATTTGTTGATGTGGTATATTACATTGATTAATTTGAGGATATTGAACAATTCTTGCATCTTAGGAATAAATCCCACTTGATCATGGTGTATGATCCTTTTAATGTATTGTTGAATTCAGTTTGCTAATATTTTGTTGAGGATTTTTGCATCTATGACCATCAATGATATTGGGCTATAATTTTTTGTGTGTGATATCTTTGGTTTTGATATCAGGGTGCTGCCAGCCTCATAGAATGAGTTCAGAAGTATTCCTTCCTCTGAAAGTTTTTGAAATAGTTTGAGAGAGAGAGATTTTAACTCTTCTTCAGAAGTTTGGTAGGATTCATCACTGAAGCTGTCTAGTCCTGGACTTTTGCTTGTTTGGAGTTTTTTTTTTTAATTACTGATTCAATTTCATTACTGGTGACGGATCTGTTCATATTTGCTGTTTCTTCCTGATTCACTCTTGGGAGAGTGTACATTTCTAGGAATTTGTCCATTTCTTCTAGGTTTTCCATTTTATTGGCATAAATTTTTCCTAGTAGTCTCTTATGATCCTTTGTATTTCTGTGGTGTCAGTTGTAATTTTTCATTTCTGATTTTATTGATTTTGGTCCTTATTTTTTTCTTGGTGAGTCTGGCTAAAGGCCTATCAATTTTGTTTATGTTTTCAAAGAACCAGCTCTTAGCTTCATTGGTCTTTTCGATTGTTTCTTTAGTCTCTATTTCATTTATTTCTGTTCTTATCTTTATTATTTATTTTCTTTTAGTATCTTTGAGTTTTGTTTGTTCTTTTTCTATTCTATACCTATTCCTTTAAATATAAAGTTAGGTTGTTTATTTGAGATTTTTCTTGTTTCCTGAGGTAGGCTTCTATCAGGCTTCTATAAACTTCCCTCTATGCTGTGTCCTGTAGATTTTGGATTGTTTTGTTTTCATTTTCACTTGTTTCCAGGTACTTTTTATTTATTCTTTGATTTCTTCAGTAACCCATTGGTTGTATAGTAGCATATTGTTTAGTAGCTGTGTGTTTGTGTTTTTTACAATTTTTTTCTTATAGTTGATTTCTAGCCTCGTAGTGTGATGGTCGGAAAAGCTGCTTGATATGATTTCAATTTTCTTAAATTTACCAAGCCTATTTTGTGATCCAGCATGTGATCTACCCTGGAGAATATTCCACGTGTGCTTGAAAAGAATGTGTGTTCTACTGATTTTGAAGGGAATGTTCTATATATACATGTCTATTAAGTCCATCTGGTTTAACCCATCAGTTAAGGCAAGTGTTTCCTTACTGATTTCTATCTAGATGATCTGTCCGTTGACTTAAGTGGGGTATTAAAATCCCCTACTATTATTGTGTTGCTGTTAATTTCTCCCTTTATGTCTGTTAATATTTGCTTTATGTATTTAATGCTGCTATGTTGGGTGCATATATATTTACAATGGTGATATTTTCTTTTAAATTGATTGCCTAAATCTGTTTTAATTTCTATGTATTTGGTAGGTTGATTATATTTGCCAGTTTTGGAGGTGTGGTCTTATGTAGGTGTCCTGTGAGGCCCAGCAGCCACTCCCCTCTGGTCACCAGAGCTAAATGCTTTAGGGGTGCCTTCTAGGTGGGCTGTGAGTGCCCTTCTGTTGTGGTTGGCTGATTACTGTGGACAAACTGGTAGGTAGAGGCTGGGCCCCAGTCTGGTGGGTTGCTAGGCCCTGCCTAGTGTGGTAGGCAGGGCCAGGTGCTGTCTTGGCTGGCTGCGTGGCCTGGGGACTTCTGGTCCTGGTGCCAGCTCACTGGTAAGCAAGGCCAGATTATGAGGTGGCTGGCCGTGGAGTTCTGGGGTGGGTCCCAGGGCTAGTGTCTCACTTGCGGGAGGAGCAGGCCTTGCAGTGGCAGGTCGTGGGTTATTGGATAATAACTGAAATACAAAGTCAATATCCATGCATCCATACTAAAGTATTATTATATATTATATGATCATATATAATCTATAAGTCAATGATTCAGTAAATGAATGGGAAAACAGAGACAAATCTCCCATGAAGAAGAATTGCAAATAATTTGTGTACTTGCTTTGCCCTCAAGGAGGTGAATGGCGCATAATCCCCACTCCTTGTGTGTGTGTGTGCACACAGTGACCCCCTCTGAGAACGCAGGATGGAGAAGTCTGGGTGGGAGTGGGGACAGCTCTATAGTGGAGAAACATGGCAAACTCTCCTTCATCCAGGTGGTGAAGGTTTTTGCATTATCTGTGATAAGTCATGTGGATACTGAGTTCCCAAGACAAGATGTGATCTGCCACCCCAAGGGTGTGATATTAGACATATCACCCCAGTCTCATCATAAGACAGCATCAGGGAAGTCCCAACTGGGGGACAGCCTAGAAGACACCTAACTGGGACTCCTCAAAATTCTCTAAGTCACCCATGAGAATGTCTGAGAAAATGTCATAGACCTATGGAGACAGGATGGCACCTACAGAGACGTGATGATTAAATGTAACCTGGGGTGCTGGATGGGATCCTGCAACAGTAAAAAAAAAGACACTGTATAAAAACAAAGCAAAACTGAATAAAGAATGGACTTGAATAATGATGTATCAATATTGGTTCCTATACTGTATTCATAGAAGCTGGTAATAATAGGGGGAAATGGATGTAGGGTGTATGCGAACTCTTGGTACTATCTGGACAGGTTTTCTGTGACTCTAAAACTATTCTAAAATAAAATTTTATTTTTAAGTGAAAAAACCTTGCACACCTTACAAATATTTCTTCCATAGTACCACATATATTCTGTAGAGTAAGAAGAGCCTTTCTACATTTTTCTGAACGGGAAAAGGAGCATTACATGTGTGGATCCGGGCACAGCCCCCAGAGCAGTTCTATTTGGGGAAGGGACATTTATTCCTCAGGTAGTTTAAAAGTAAAAGCACTCACCATACTTTATTATGTTTTTGTACACTGCTTTCTCTGCTTCACATACAACTCACTCATCATAGTATATTAAAGCTATTTGATGTTCCAAGAGTATGTTTCATTGAACAGAGTACATTCTGTGACCATTCTGAGTATACTTTGGGGAAATAAGGAAAATATGTATCATAGAAAACAGATGGAGCTTTGGTACTTGTCTGAGTTGAAGGCAAACCTGGCTTGACCCTGGGCCTCTGGGAACACACCTCTAGCCTGTGTCATTTGGAAGAACTTTCCACATTGGGATAGGGAGGCAATTGTAAATCTGTCTGCCCATAGGAAAAAAAATGGGTGCATTACCCTCTAGTCCATCAGAGGAGGAACAGGAAGCATGTATCTCATCTTAAACTATGGACTCAGTGGTACAAGAATTTAAGTACTTTGAGAGGTGGTTAAGTTCTCTGTCTTCAAATGAAACTTGTTTATTCATTCAGGGAAAGACTGACAATTCTCCAAGTAGCAGTTTATCTCCAGTCCCAGGGAAGAGTCAATTGGTGGTTTGAAAAAGTTCTTTTAAATAGTTAGAGCACCTGTAAGCATTTAGTTGTTGACAGTTCGGGGGCAGACCTCCTAGACCAGCTGTTCTTCTTAATTCCTCTACTCACTGCCTTTCAGCTCATCCTTTGTCACTGACTTCTCACTGCTCGGCACATCAGAAGCTCAAGTGTTCAGTGAATGAATGACTCAGACAAGGCTAGTGGCAGAGAAAGAGCCAACACACAGCACGTTACCATCCTGGAGACGGAGGTTGACAAGGAGGAGGGATGTGTGTGCCCACCTTTTTCATCCTCTGTGGGTTCCTCTGAAGGTAGCAGTCCTTCCAATGTGGTTCCCCTTTGGAGACTTTCTCATTCTTTCTCTTAGCAGAATGCTTTTCCTGAGCATAGTTCTCCTAATCAAACAAGAATAGTGTGTTACTTGGCAGAATGCATCCCCTTCTCCCACCACCTTTTTAAGTTAGTGTTTGATACATACAGAACACGTATAATACAAATGTAACTTACAAATTCTCCTAATAAGGTGGACACCCACAAATCCACCACTCACCACTCACCGGGACTGTTAACCTACACTGTTGCATTTCCCCACCTGTCCCTACTTCCCCTCCCCAAGAAGTGACCATTACCCCAAATTGTGTGGTTATCATTCCTCCAGTTTTCAAAACTTTATACTTTCATCACACGACTGTGTAGCCCTAAGCAACATATGGTTTTATGTTTGGCTTTGAGGTTTACAAAAAATGTGTCATACTGATTGTAGTTAACTACAACTTTCTCCTTAATGTCAATATTAAGTTCCTTAGATTCTTCCATATTATGTAGACCTTTTACCAGTAGTTCATTTATTTTGGGGTGTATGTAGTTTGCTGTCATATGAATATTCCAGTTGACTTCTCCATTCTCCTGACTTGGGGCCTGTGAGTTTTTCCAGGTTTTGTGCCATTACAATCAGTGGCACAGTGACCATTCTTGATGGATGTCTCCTGGTGCATGTTTGCATGAGCATTCACTAGTGCAGTAGTTCTCAAGCATAAGCGTGCATCAGAATTCCCTGGAAGACTTGTTAAAACAGATTTCTGGTCCCTGTGCCCAGAGTTTCTGATTCAGTAGGTCTAGGGTGGCGCCAGAGATTTTGCATTTCTAGTAAGTTTTCAAGTGCTGCTCCTGCTGCTGGTCTGGGACCGCACTTTGGGAACCACCGTCCTAGGGTAAACAGCCAGGGGTGGGATGTCTGGGTTGTGGAGTGTGTACCTGTTGTAAGGTAATGCCTCATTGTTGTCCTATGTAGTTGTATCACTTTTGTTTCTCATCACAGTATAGAAAAGTTCCATGGAATCATGTTTTCTCCAATCCTTGGTTTTATTCATGTCCTTTCTCTACATTCAATGTGACTGATACTGTAGGAAGGGAAAGGACTTATACACTGAGACAAGTATGTTTTACACTTTTTTAAAATTGAAGTATAGTTGATTTACAATATTGTGTTAGTTTCAGGTGTATAGCAAAGTGATTCAGTTATACGTGTATTTTCAGCGTATTTTCCATTGTAGGATATTACAAGATATTGAGTGTTGTTCCCTGTGTTATGCAGTAAATCTTTGTTGCTGATCTGTTTTATGTATAGTAGGATACATTTGTTAATCCCATATTCCTATTTTATCCCTCCCCAACTCCCTTTCTTTGATAACCATAAGTTTGTTTTCTATGTCTGTGAGTCTGTTCCTGTTTTGTAAATTGGTTCATTTGTATCATTTTTTTATATTCCACATTTAAGTGATATCATATGATGTTGTCTTTCTCTGTCTGATTTGCTTCACTTAGTATGATAATATCTAGGTCCATGTATGTCGTTGTAAATGGCAATATTTCCTTCTTTTTTATGGCTGAGTAATATTCCATCATATATGTATACCACATTCTCTTTATCCATTCATTTATTAATGGACACTTAGGTTGCTTCCATGTCTTGGCTATTGTGTTTTACACTTTTAAAAAAGAATACAGAAGGCTTTACACAGTTTGTGTTTCATTGGGTTTAACAAGCAAAAGAATGGACTCTAATAGGTTTGCCAAGGAAAGTAGACAGTGAACAATTCATGTAACTTTAACAGAATGCCTTTACGAGAATCAGAGGGAGCTGGATGGTTTAGTCATTTAGGTTCTTTTCAAGCAGCCATAACAAAACTGGAGAAGGTACTCACACGATAGCTGAAATGATCTCAGTCATTTTTGTTTAGTCTCCCATCAGGGTACATACAGTGTTGTGGTTTAATCAAAAGGCATGTCATTTTGAGAAGATGAAGACTCAGGAGGGATGTGATTGAAATGTCATGATATTGTGACAGGTCAGATGATCATGGACTGATGTATCACGTGCCAGAACTGGAAGAAAATAGAAGAGGACATTTTTAACACAAATAAGAGAAGACTGGAGATTGCCCCATGCAGGACATTAAATGATTAACTTGCCCACAAGGGGGCAAAACAGAATATGATAGAAAGAGTATCAGCTTTCATCTACCAGACGAGTTTGAATTTTAGCTCCTCTAGCCAAGCGCTGGTGTCAGAACTGGTCCAGATTCCTTGGTCTATCCTGAGCCTCAGTTTCCTCCTCTATAAATCAGAATCAATCCGTATGCCTCACAGGGCTGTGGAGGTTTATATGAGGTAACAGGAAGTGCCTGGCACATGGTAGGGCCCTCTCCTCTTTTTCTTTCAAACAGGTTTTATAAGAATAGCAACTATTGCCATTTTTACATTAGTTTGCTGTTTGCAAATCCCTTTCATATGTCTAATTCCCATAGCACCCAAGAGGATGCTATGTCCATCATCCTCATTCTGTGCTCGTCCACCTTGCCTGCCTCATCTCTGAGGCATTCACCTCTGTAATTACATTCTGCCTTGCTCACCATGCACCATTCTCAACTTTGAGCAGCTGTGCACATGTGCCCTCCTCTCTCCTTCTCTCTCTCTCTCTCTCATCTGAATGTACGTATGGATGATGGAGTCATTACAGACGGGACAGATATTTAACCTGATCTCCTTGGCTCAGCAAACAAGCACCAGGATGAGGAAAGCTAACATTGAATACTTCCTCTGCACCAGACACTTGGCAGGCTTCATCTCATCTAAACTTCATCAAAACCTCTACATCTGGGGTAGATTCAGTTATTAGTCTCATTTGATACATGTCAAAATAGCCACAGACCTCAAAAACATTATGCTAAGCGAACAAAGCCAGTCACAAAAGACCACATATTATATGATTTAATTTATCTGAAATGTTCAGAAAAGGGCAGATCTATCGAGAAGGAAAGTAGATTAGTGGTTGCCAGGAGCTCAGGAGATGGACGGAAGTGGGGAATGACTGCCAGTGGGTTTGAGGTTTCTTTATAGGATGATGAAAATGTCCCAAAGTTGATATGGAGTTGGCTGACAACTCTGTAAATAGCCTACATTTTTAAATGAACTGTACACTTTAGGTGAATTGTGTGGTATGTGAATTAAATCTCAGTAAAACTGATTTTTTAAAAATCTTATTTAAAATAAAAGCAGAACAGTCACAGAGCCATTAGGGAACAGTTAGAGCAGTTAGGCAAGATTATAAATGCCAGCAAACAACACAGCAGGATTTAAACCAGGCAGGTTGAGTTCAGGGTTCACACTTGATACTTCTGGGTTCCTCTCTCCCCATTTGTCTGCCTGGCAAACTCCAGCTGCTCCTTCAAGACTCAGCTCAACTCTACCTCTTTTGCAAGTGTTCCTGCATTTCCAGGCAGCCTCGGTGCTCCCTCTCCCGGGCCCTCACTGTCCTGAAACACCTCCTCTAGACCACTTTTCACAGTGTCCTACAAGGCGGGCAACCTGTGTGGTTCCTCAGTATAGACACATATGCGTCTAGAAAGGAGAGATTGGGTCCTTTCTGCTGCATGAGCCCAGGCTCTTGTCGGGCACTGTTTATGTGTGCCCAGTCCTGATGCTGTGGCTGAAATCAAGGGGTGAGGGCCATTCCCTTCCACAAAGCATCCTTTGGCACCGGCATCAAGGAAAACTGAGTGAAAGGACCCCACGTGGGATGCTTTTGTGTGCGGTTGGGTTTGATGAGGTTCACCGATGCCTTCTTCACACTAATGAGACCCAGGGGGCCAGTTAATCTCCTTGCAGGTCACTGAGTGTTGCTTTCTTTTCTGTGATTGCAAATTGAACCCTTACCCCAGGCAGCCTTCTTGTAAAGCCCATGCAGTTGATAAGATAGGTGACTAAGTGAGAATGTGTGTGACTGAGAAACAATACACTATTGCCTCTAAAAAAATCCACAAACTCATGTCCAGGTGGTGGGAATAAACACTATTCCTTATCCACAGAACTGACATTCCTAGTTTCTGACCCTCCATCTTTCTTCCCATGATAGATTTTGGAACATAGCCTTGGAAGATTCATCAGAACCCAGCTGAAATGGAAGGGAATTTTAAGAAAAATTAAATTTCTCCATAAGAGCCAAAGTGTGTGAAATGTTGACATTTGTAGACAGACAGACAGACACACACACACACACACACAAGACCGAAGGGAAACACATCAAGATGTTACCAATAAAGCAGCTCACATTAACTAGTTCTCACGTTGTGCTGAGTTTTTTACGCAGTGAACTCATTCAGTCCTCACCTCTTGTGCTATCGTGTCCACCATTTGGCTGAGAGGAAATCTGAACTGTGAGAGACGTGTTAACTCCCGTTTCTGCATGGCAGGACTGTGAGGGGCTTTTAATGGCTCTTCCGGTTTTTCGATATGTTCTGAATATTCTACAACGAATATGTGTTATTAGGAATGAACTAAATATTATTTTTTAAAAAAAACAAACCAAACTGGTTCAAAACTGTAGAATAGATAAACAAGATTATACTGTATAGCACAGGGAAATATACACAAAATGTTATGGTAGCTCACAGAGAAAAAAATGTGATAATGAGTGTGTATATGTCCATGTATGACTGAAAAATTGTGCTGAACACTGGAATTTGACACAACATTGTAAAATGATTATAAATCAATAAAAAAAATGTTAAAAAAAAAAAACCCAAAAACGCAGCAATTGCTGAGGAGAAAATTCCTTCCCAGACGCCGGGCTGCCCTGCCATGGGTGGGGCTCAAGGTGGCCTATTAATTGCCCACGGGACTGATCTGAGGGTTTCTGCCCTGGCCGCAAGGCTGACTAGAGCATTTCTTTCAAAGTCATCTGTGAGCACCTGGCATTTCACATTGCTGGATCACGGAGGAATGGGGCCCAGTGGCTCCTTTGGAGGGACTTTGATCTCCATGCAGTGACCTAGGCCTTCTAACAAAAACACGCACGTCTGTGCCTAATCCTTCAACTGGGACTCAATCAAAAAGAAAACAAAGATAAGGATAAAGTGGGTTTCATGAAAGAAAACCCTCCGTGGGCTTGATGACGACTTGGCAAAGGACAGACGGGAAATGTGCTGCGGGCCAGCATCTCCGAGGCTGCTGGGGCCAGCCTCTCCTGCCCAGGCATGTGGTCAACATTTGTCTCCCTGAGAACCAAGGGAAGGGAGGGGCTGACTTTCACCGACAGCTCGCACTGCTTCGAGGCTGATAAAGGGCGCCACGTACGTGATCTTTCCAGATTTTCAAAACATAAAGATGTGGAGATTCCATTGTTTTAATTTGATGATCACTGCCCGGTGTCAGGTCTAAGAAGACCTTTCCTACCTTCATTGCCACTCGCGGATGGATGACTTCCACTAGCGCGCAGAAGCGCATGGGGGCGAAGACGGACGGCGGCGGCGCCGGTAGGTTGTGGCTCCCAGCGTCACGTGTGGGCGTGGGAAGTGTCTGACCTTGTGGGGAGGTCGGAGGGCAGCTGGCTTGCCTGTCAGCAATCGATGGTGAAGATGGCCTCTTCAAGAAAAGGGAGCTTTTTCATTCTGTGTTGAAGTTTTTACTTCTCATGGGGCTTAGGGGCGTGGCGTTGTTCCTGGAGGGTTAAAGGGGTTTCCCAAAGTGCCTGCAGAAACTTACCACTGGGAAGGGTCCACATTCCTGGAACCGTGGGGGATGCGGATAAGCTGCTTTCTTTCCCCGAAATAAGCACAGGCCTCCAGGGGTCATCACTCACTGGGCCTGAAGGGAACCCTTTGGGGGTGCCGCAGGCCGGCCCCTGCCCACACACGCCCCCTGCTGAACCTGCGCACCAGGCCTGAGCCCGCCAAGGCCAGGGCAGCGGTGGCGTGGACAGAAAAGCCAAATGGTGCCAGCAGACTGAAACACGTTACCCCAGAGGGCTGACGGTCATGAAAAGTGACCAGAACGTGGAATGAGAGCCGATGGGATGGGGCCGGGCAGATGGCTGAAGGTCAAGGAAGTCGGCGCTCGTTGGGTGTGTGCCCTCCCTATCGCTGACCTGAGCAGCTCCTCCTTTCCTGCAAAACAGAGTAGATGGAGTCATGGTCCCTGATCTGTTTTGCAGGTCTCCCATTATGCCCATCACAGAGCTTTGCTTCTGTTCTTGTGGTTCCCATGCATCGGGTCACTTGTAAGTGGGAACAGGAAGCTGGACATAGGTGGCTGCTGGGTGAAGTGGGGCATCTGGGGACAGGGAACCTGGAGACTCCTTACCAAGTCCTGAACCCAGAAGGGAGCAGCCTTTAACAAGGACCTTGTAGAAAGCAGAACATAAACCTCTCCCTTAGAGCAGGGACACAAGCTTACTAATAAATTATAGTTCTTTTTTTTTAATTTTCATAAAACCTGAATTATCTAAGGTTTTCCTGAAAATAAAAGAGTCAATACCAGTGGTGGTCACTATAATAAAAACAGCACACAGCATCATGTAATAAAATGGTCCTTACGCTGCTGTCTCTCCAGCTATATTTTTTGAGTTATTTGAGGGTGGGACTCCTTCACCTCCATCCTCAGAGTCTAGCAGGAATAGATGTTCAGTGAAGGCTCTAGGATGGGCTGGGGGACAGACTGAAGAGAGAGAGAGATGGTCCTCCAGTCTCTGCTCCCCTCCAGGGTAAACTGAGGGTGACTTTAGACCCAGTTGGCTTTTACGTACCCAATGGGATTATGAAAGGCCACCACCAGGTAGGTTTTTTAAAGTTACAAGACTACTTTCATTAGTACCTTTGTGTGAATTTCTCTGGCTCAGACAGACAAAAATGAAGACTAAAGCAAGAGTCACAAAGTAGCACACCAGGCAGGGAAAGTAATTCCTAAGACCAGTTACCCACACATCACCGGGCCGCTCAGTGAGTGTTTCTGATTCATATTTCTTTTCCTGTTTGTGCTTATTTAAAAAGAGCCAAAGTAAACACCCGCAAAACACAGCAAACCTTCTTCTGCCTTCGTGGCCTTTGGTTTCCTTTCTGCTTGCTGCACTGGGGTCACCGGCTACTTAATTCCACTTGCATTTTCCTGCCAGTAACAAAGTATACACTCGACGATGTGACATTTTTCCCCTGACTTTGCTGCACTGTGGCCAGTGATCCTATTCTTAATATGACACATCAGGAACCAAGGCAAGACAACTATTAATTGTGAAGTTATTCCTAAAAATGGAGGAAATAAATGAGCTGTAAAAATATGAACCATGTAATTGACTCAGCTGCGTGTTTACCACATTAGAACTGCAAGTGCCAGAATTCATTTTCCCACCCAGTGGCTTGGCACAATGGTAATGAGCTGCTTACACACATGATTGTGCTTTTAAAAAGCCCGTAGTTTCTTATAATTAGAGATCGATTTCACTGTTAGCCTGGCAAGCAGTTTAACTGGTAGTGTGAAGCCAGGATGGGTTCTGCCTCCGAGGAGCTGCTGTCACCGTGGTATAGCAGAGAGATGTTCCCAGCCTGATTATTTAGCATTTCGCAGCATCTCCTTGTCTGACCTGAGTCATTTGGGGTCATTTCCTTGATAACTGGCACCCGTAATGGGAAGTAAAATTAAAAAATTTTTAATTGAAGTATGTACTGTGTTAGTTGCAAGTGTACAGAATGATCCAGTTGTATATATATATATATATATTTTCCATTAAAAGTTACTACAATACTGAATATAGTTCCCTGTGCTATATAGTAAATCCTTATTGCTTATCTACTTTATGTGTAGGAGTTTGTGTCTGTTAATCCCATACTCCTAATTTATCCCTCCTCTCCTGCCTCTCCCCCTTGGAAGCCATAAGTTTGCTTTCTATGTCTGTGAGTCTGTTTCTGTTTTATATACAGATTCATTTGTATTACTTTTTAGATTCTACATGTAAGTCATAATATTTGTCTTTCTCTGTCTGACTTACTTCACTAAATATAATATTCTCTGGGTCCATCCATGTCACTGCAAATGGCAATATTTCATTATTTTTTATGGCTGAATAATAATAGAAGTATATACACACACCACATCTTAAGCCTATCATCTGTTGATGATCACTTGGGTTGTTTTTATGTTTTGGTAAGTAGTGATGCTATGAACATTGGGGTGCATGTGTATTTTTGAAAAAAATTGTTTATATTTACTTATTTACAAAAGAACCTGATATTCCAAGTAGTTAATTTGACTTTTTATTTACAGTTTTTTAGTCCAATGTATTTTTTCCAAAATAGAAATATTTTTTCCTTTATTATTTGTTAATATATTTATTATGAATGTGATGATAGGCTTGTTTTTAAAAAATTAGACAGTTCAGAAATATATCAACTGTAAAGTCCTATTGTGAATCATACTCATTGAAATAATTACTACCTACTGTTCTATCTATCTATACATACATAATTCATTTTGATTTTCTGGTGGGATCATGTACCTGCTGAATTATGTATTTTTTCTTTTCACAAAGTGCTAATGTCATACAGTTGATAAAATGTGGCAATGTGCTCTGCGTGTCTAGCCCAGCACCTAGCACACAGTTAGGGCCTGGTAACTAGGGAGATTTACTAAAGTGACATCTGGGGTTGTCTTTGGCTTTCAGATCTCCATTTTCTATATCCCGTGGATAGTTGGGAGTTCATATAAAATACCAGAGAACCAAGACTTACATGAAGGAAGCTAAAAATACAGCCTGTGGGGCTTGACCTGGTATCTCTAAGATGACTGCTCAAAGATGCTATGTACAGCTGTGCAGTGTGTGCACTGCACAAGAGGAGTTGAGTGGAGAGCTAAAACCCAGCCTGCATGTACTCCACACCCTGCACGCAGCGGGTGTATCTGCCCTGAGGGGAGCCTCTTTCTTATTTTCACACAAATTCCCACATCAACTAAGTGGCACCCCTTTGGTACATGTAAGAGGTTGCTTCTTATGGGGTAATTTGCTGTTATGTTGTAGGACATAGCACAGCATTACCCTGAAGAAGATGGTTTGGAACATAGAGCTCCCCTCAATGGGATACTGCTAACTCCAGCAGGCCTCCCAGAGTGCACTGGGTAACATCTGCATGATGGACTTGCACAGGCAGCCGGGTGTTATACTCGGAGGACCAGGGCTCCTGGACTCTAGACATGCCCTGGAAGAAGGGGGGTGGGTAGGGAGGGGGAGGAAGAAGCACGTCCAAGCAGGCAGTGTTTAGAAGGCCACAGTGTGACTCCAGACAAGGTCCAACAAGGCCTAAAGAACTGGTTCCATTAATCACACGGTGTGGCTCAGAGGACACTGGAAAGATAAAACCACATGGGATGGTGGTACAGACATCTGCTTGGCCCTGGAGAGAACTTAGAGTAAGCCAGTGAGGTCCACTGTCTCATGGAGCCTTCATTCTGTTACAACAGGTACCTAAGGACATGATCTGAGATGAGACAAGTGCTGTAAAAATAAATAAATAAATAAAGCAGACTGAGATGACAGCATGCAGCTGGGCAGAGAGACGGGCTATTTTTCAGGGGAACAAGGGCCTGGGAGGCACCACTGAAGCTGAGACCTGAAGTCAGCAGTGTGAATGAAGAGCTGGGGAGGGGCACTCCAGGCAGAAAGCGTAGCAGGTACCAAGGTCCTGTGGCAGTCCAGTGTGGCCAAAACACAGTGAGCTAGGGGTACTGAATAACAAAATGAGTTTGGAGATGAGGTGAGATTTAGAGCATGAGGGGTCCTGGAAGCCATGGTGAGGTGCTGGCACTGTGTCCTTTTGTGGAGTGGGAGGCCACTGAAGGATTTTAAGCAAGGGGTTGACAAGATCAGAGTTCTGTTTTTAAGCAATTGCTCTTATAATGAAAAATTAACATTTAACTCTCGGTACTGGGAGGAACTGCTGTTGTAGGTTGGCAGGAACAGAAGCGGAAATGTCTTTTAGGAACATCTGCAGTGGTCCAGGCAAGCCATGAGGTCTTTAAGTGTGGCTGGCTGTGCAGATGGTGAGTAGTCAGATTTGGGACACCAGAAATTCAAGACCCATGGTCTCAGGGAGCCAGGGAGGCTATCATGAGAGCGACAAGGGCAGTGAAGGTCAAGATGGGCCCCCTGAACTTGGGGTGTGAGGTTCGAGGGTGGTTATGATAACACCCCAGAGCCTCTGAGCCATCACATGGGGCTCCTAAATAAGAGCTAGATTCTCCCAGTGCCTGGTCTCACCTACAGAATAAAAGACTTGAGAAAATTGTTCATTTCTTCTGTGTTTGAAGAAGACCTACCCCTGCTAAGAACATTCTGGTTCTTGAAGTCCCATTAAGAAGCAATAAACTTAAACATTTTAAACATACCATAGGACAAAGCAGCCATTTAGATCTGGGGAAGTGGAGCCAAGGAGTGGTGCCATTAATTGTTAAATGCTGGTGCAGGGCTGGGACCATGAGTCATCCCTCCCATCCCAAGCCCCTGTCTCCAAAGAAATAAATCTCGTACTAAAACTGGACAAGCACAGAAATAAATTGAAACCCTTTGAAAATCCCACGGGATCCCCTGTAAGATCCTGATGCACCCTCTGAATTATCTGAAGAAGATGAATCATGTCCAGCAGAATTTGAAGGTTAAGGATATTGGAAAGAAGCAGAAGATAAATGTGCCAGTGACTTTTGTAGGTTTTAGGTACTGTGGTGAGAAATAAATCAGCAAAGGTTCATTCTCTCCCCAGGGCGGTGAATTTTTTATGATCATTCCTCTGGCCATTTTTGTCAGAGCTCTGACACATCCTGGGGAGTAAGTAAGTAATGACAACTTAAAAGCAGCATGTGGTGGAGGCGCTGAACCTCCCGCAGCTCTCAGCCACGTGCCGCTTACTTTAGGGGAAGACATATTTTTCTCAGCAGACCAATTGACTCGCCTACCAAGAGTGAATGAGAAGAAAGACTTCACTCCACCACCCACCATCCCTGTCCCCAGATGGAGATCCTTCTGCACATCTTAGCTTCTCCAGTTTAAAACCAAGAGAGTTGGCTCCTGCTACAAGCCCACCGAGGACCCTTCCTCTCAGTTCTTGCCTCTCCTCCAGAAAGGGACTCTAAGATTGTCCACATTCCCAGGAGCATTTTCCCCAAGGCAAACACATACAGGAGCATGGCATCACTTTAAGGCTTAATAGCATAACCAGAGAGCTATTTGCTTTCCAACCATAGATTTTGTCTTTTGCAACTTTATTTAAATATAATTGACATACAGTAATCTGCACATACTTAAGGTGTACCGTTTGATGAGTTTTGACGTATGTGTGCATCCAGGAAACCAGCTAAACAATTAAGATAATGAACATACTCACCATTCCCAAAAGTTTCCTTATGCCCCTTTGTAATCTATCCCTCCCGTCCCCATCCCCAGGGAATCACTATTACTCTCTGCCACTGTGAATTAGTTTGCATTTTCAAGAATTGAATATAATTGGAATTATATAGTATGTGCTTTTTTTTTTGAACTGGCTTCCTTCACTCAGCAAAGTCATTCTGAGATTTATCTGTATTGTTGCTGTATCAATAATTTGTTCCTTGTTATTGGCTGTGCAATATTTCTAGCATCATTTGTTTTGATTTTAAAAACGTTTTCAGTTCTCAATTGAATTGCCTAGGCACCTTTGTAAAAAATATCAATTGACTGTGTGTGTGTGTGTGTGTGTGTGTTTGTGTATGTGTGTGGTGTGGCTCTTCCTACACTTTCTATTTTCATTGACCTATTGATCTATCTTTACACTAATACCTCATTGTCTAGATTACTGTAACTACATAATATAACATGTCTTGAAACCAAGTAGTATATGTTTTTGGCATGTTCTTTTTTAGAGTTGTTTTGGGCTATTTCAGGTTGTTTGCATTTCTATATAAATTTTAAAATTAACCTGTCAGTTCCAACCAAAAAAATGTTGCTGGCATTTGATTAGGATTGCCTTGAGTCTACAGACCAATTTGGGGAGAACTGACATCTTAACAATATCAAGTCTTCTGATCCATAAACCTGGCATCTCCATTTATTTAGGTCTTCTTTAATTTCTCTCACTAATGTTTTGTAGTTTTCAGTGTACAGGTCTTGCACATCTTTTGTCAAATTTCCCTAAGTGTTTTATATTCTTTATGCTATTGTGAATGGTATTTTAATTCAATCTTTTAATTTTTCTTAGCTGGTATATGGAAATGCAGTTGTTCTGTTTGTATCCTGCAGTTTTGCTAAACATATGTTAGTTCTTAATTTTTGTTTTTAGATTCAGTTGGATTTTTTTTAATATAGTGGATCATGTTTCCTGTAAATGAAGACTTCTTACTTTCCTTCTGAACACTGTTTTAAATGCATCCATAATCTTTAACTTTTCATATTTTGATTTTCATGCCATTCAAAAAACTGTCCAATTTCTACTTACTTCTTCTTTGACCCACGGGTTATTTTAAACTATATTGTTTAATTCTAAAGTAATTGCGGATTTTGTGCCTATCTTTCTTATTATTTTCTAATTTAAACCCATTGTGGTCCTCAACATAGTTTTAATTATTTGAATGCTTTAAAATTTATTGAGTTTTGTCTCATGGCCAAGAATATTATCTCTATCTATCTTGGTAAAAATTCCATTGCACTTGAAAAGAATGTGTATTCTGCCATTGCTGGGTTGTGATGTTTTGTTTTATTTTGTTTTGTTTTGTTTTTAATGGAGGTGCTAGGGATTGAACCCAGGACCTCACTCATGCTATGATCACATGCTCCACCGCTGAGCTATACCCCCACCTCCTGATGGTGTTTTCTGTGTTACTTAGTTCTAGGTGGTCAACAGTGTTGTTTGAGTCTTCCATTTCCTTATTGATTTTTCTATATACTTGTTCTGTCATTAATTGTGAGACTTGCATTGAGATCTTCAACGATAATCATAGATTTGTTTATTTCTACTTATAGTTCTAGCAGTTTTTGCTTCATGTATTTTGAAGCATTGTTATTAGTTGCATACACATTTAAGGGTTTTATGTCCTCTCCATGAATTGGTCCCTTTATCCATGGTAGAAGACCTCCTAAGAAATGATCCTTTCTCCTCTGGTACTATTCCTTGCTCTAACCCATGCTTTATCTTTGAGAATATAAACACTCCACCTTTCTTATGCTTAGTGTTATTGTGGGTTATCTTTCCATCCTTTTACTTCTAACCTCTCTGTATCTTTATATTTAAAGTGGCTCTCTTGTAGACAGCTTATAGTTGGATCTTGCTTTTTCCTCCCCCCAATATGAAAACTAGGGTTAATTAAGTGTGTAAACATTTACATTTAATATGATTATTACTATGGCTGGATTTGAATCTACTATTTTACAGTTTTTCCTATTTGTTCCATCTGTTTTTCTCATTTCTTGCCTTCTTGTGGAGTAACTGAATATTTTTTATTATTCCACTTTATCTTCTCTGCTGGCTTATTAGCTAAACCTCTCTGATGTGTTATTTTAATGGTTTTTGCATCTATATTCGTAAGTGATATTGTCCAGTAATTTTCTTTTTTTGTGATATCTTTCTCTGATTTTGATATCAGGGTGATGGTGGCCTCATAGAATTAGTTTGGAAGTGTTCCTTCCTCTGCAATTTCTTGGAATAGTTTCAGAAGTATAGGTAACTCTTCTCTACATGTTTGGTAGAATTCACCTGTGGAACCGTCTGGTCCTGGACTTTTGTTTGTTGAGAGTTTTTAAATTACTGATTCAATTTCAGTGCTGGTAATTGATTTATTCATATTTTCTATTTCTTCCTGATTCAGTCTTGGCAAATTGTACTTTTCTAAGAAATTGTCCATTTCTTCTTGGTTGTCATTTTTGTTGGCGTACAGTTGCTCACAGTAACCTCTTCTGATCCCTTGTATTCCTGTGGAGTCGGTTGTGACTTCTTTTTCATTTCTGCTTTTATTGATTTGGGCCCTTTCCCTTGTTTTCTTGATGAGTCTGACTAAATGTTTATCAATTTTGTTTATCTTTTCAAAGAACGAGCTTTTAATTTCATTGATCGTTTCTATTTTTTTTAGTCTCTATTTCATTTATTTCTTCTCTAATCTTTATTATTTCTTTCCTTCTACTAACTCTAGGATTTATTTCTTCTTCTTTCTCTAGTTGCTTTAGGTATAAGGTTAGGCTGTTTATTTCAGATTATTGTTTCCTAAGGTAGGTTTGTATCACTGTAAACTTCCCTCTTAGAACTGCTCTTGCTGTGTCCCAGAGGTTTTGGATCATCATGTTTTTGTTTTCATTTGTCTCTAAGTGTTTTTTAGATTTCCTCTTTGATTTCTTCAGTGATCCATTGGTTGTTTAGTAGCATATTGTTTAACCTCCACATGGTTGTGGTTTTGCAGGTTTTTTCCCTTGTAGTTGATTTCTAACCTCATAGCATTGGGGTTGGAAAAGATCCTTGATATGATTTTAGTTTTCTTAAATTTACCAAGGCTTGCTTTGTGGGCCAGCATGTGATCTATTCTGGAGAATGTTCCACGTACACTTGAGAAGAATGTGTATTCTGCTGCTTTAGGATGGAATACTCTATAGATATCAATTAAGTCTACCTGTTCTAATGAGTCATTTAAGGCCTGTATTTCTTTATTGATTTCCTGTCTGGATGATCTGTCCATTGATATAAAGTGGGGCATTATTATTATTGTGTTATTGCCAGTTTCTCTTTTTATGTCTGTTAACAGTTGTTTTATGTATTGAGATGTTCCTATGTTGGATGCATATATATTTACAATTATTACAGCTTCTTCTTGAGTTGATCCTTTGAGCATTATGTAGTGTCCTTCGTCTCTTGTAACAGTCTTTAAAATCTGTTTTGTTTGATGTAAGTATTGCTATTCCAGCTTTCTTTTGGTTTCTATTTGCATGAAATATCTATTTCCATTCCCTCACTTTCCCTCTCTAGCTCTGAAGTGGGTCTCTTGTAGGCAGCATAAATATGGGTCTTGTTTTTGTATCCATTCAGCCAGTCTGTATCTTTTGGTTGGAGTGTTTAACCCATTTACATTTAAGGTAATTATTGATACGTATGTTCTTATTGTCATTTTGTTAATTGTTTTGGATTTGTTTTGGATTTGTAGGTCTTTTTTTTCTCTTTTCTCTTTCTGTCCTCTTGTCTTGTGGTTTGATGACTATAGAGTTACATTTGGATTCCTTTTGTTTTGCTTTGTTTTGTTTTTTGTATTATAGATTTTTGGTTTGGGTCACCATGAAGTTTTGGTGTAGAAGTCTGTATATGTACATGATTGTTTAATTTCAAATGCATTTTAGATACCCTGCATTTGTACTCTCCACTTTTCATGATGATTGTTTTTGATATCATATTTTACATCTAATTGTTTTGTGTATCCTTTAACTGCTTATTGTGGATACAGATGATTTTACTACTTTTGTCTTTCAACTTCCTTATTTGTGTGTGGATGATTTCCTGTCTTTACTGTATGTTTCCCTTTACTGATGAGCTTTCCCATTTTGTAATTTTCTTGTTTCTAGTTGTGGCCTTTTCTTTTCTACCTAGAAAAGTTCCTTTAGCATTTGTTGTAAAGCTGGTTTGGTGGTTCTGAATTCTTTTAGCTTTTGCCTATCTGTGAAGTCTTTTATTGCTCTATCAAATTTGAACAAGAGCCTTCCTGAGTGGAGTATTGTTGGTTGTAGGTTTTTCCGTGTCATCACTTTAAATATATTGTACCACTCCCTTCTAGCCTGTAGAGTTTCTGCTGAAAATCAGCTGATGACCCTATTGGAGTTCCCTTGTATGTTATTTGTTGCTTTTCTCTTGCTGATTTTAATATTTTCTCTGTATCTTTAATTTTTGTCAATTTGATTCTATGTGCCTTGATGTGATCCTCATGGGTTAATCCTGTATGGAACTCTCTGTGCTTCCTGGACTTGGGTGACTGTTTCCCTTCCCGAGTTAGGCAAGTTTTCAACTACTATCTCTTCAGATATTTTCCCAAGCCCTTTCTTTCTCTCTTCTCCTTCTGGGACCCCTATAATGCAAATATTAGTGTGCTTGATGTTCTTCCAGAGGTCTCTTAAACTGTCTCCATTTCTTTTCATTCTTTTTTCTTTTTTTTCTGTTCTGTGGTAGTGATTTACACGGCTCTATCTTCTAGCTCACTGATCTGTTCTTTTCCCTCATTCAGTCTACTCTTCATTCCTTTTAGTGTATTATTCATTTCAGTTATTGTATTCTTCAGCTCTGTTTTGTTGTTCTTTATATTTTCTGACTCATTGCTAAAAATTTCTCATTTCTTGCTCTGTGCATCTGTTCTCCCGAGTTCTCTCATTATCTTTATGATCATTACTCTGAACTCTTTCTTGGGTAGATTGCCTGTCTCCAGATCACTTAGTTGTTCTTCTGGGATTTTATCTTTTTCCTTTGTCAGAAACGTATTCCTCTGCTGCCTCATTTTATCTAAATTTCTATTTGTATTTTTATGTATGTGGTAGATTAGTTATGTTTCTCAACCTTGGAGAAATGAGCCTCTGTAGGAGATACCCTATGCATCCCAGCAGTGCACTTCTTTCTCGTCACTTGAGGGCTAAGGGCCAGCTGATTGCAGGGTAGAGCCTGGCCTGCATTTGTGGACTCGTTTTACAGGCTTCAGGATCTTTCCTGCTTCTGGTGTTTGCCCCCTGGTGGATGAGGCTGGCCTAGAGGCTTGTACAGGCTCCTATTAAGTGAAGCAAGTCATACAGAGAAAGACAAATATCATATGATATCACTTATATGTGGAATCTAAAAACAATGATACAAATGAACTTATTTACAAGCCAGAAATAGACTTACAGACTTAAAAAACAAACTGTGGTTACCAAAGGGTAAAGGGGTGTGGGGGAGGGATAAATTAGGAGTTTGGGATTAAGAGATACACACTACTATATATAAAATAGATGAACAACAAGGACCTATTGTATAGTACAGGAAATTATATTCAATAGCTTGTAATAACCCATAATGGAAAAGAATCTGAAAAAGAATATATATATATATATCTGGATCACTTTGCTGTACACCTGAAACTGATACAACATTGTAAATGAACTATATACTTCAATAAAAAATGTTTTAATATTAAAAAACCCAATTAACAAATGGGCAGAAATTCTGAATAGACATTTTTCCAAAGAAGATAAACAGATGGCCACCAGACATGTGAAAAGAAGTTCAATATCACTAATCATCAGAGAAATGCAAATCAAAACTACAATGAAATACTGCCTCACATTTTTTGGGTATCATCAAAAAGTCTACAAATAACAAATGTTGGCAAGGATGTGGAGAAAAGGGAACCCCTGTACACTGCTGGTGGGAATCAGCCACTATGGGAAACAGTATGGAGTTTCCTCAGAAAACTAGAATAGAACTACCATATGACCCAGCAAGTCCACTCCTGGGTATATATCCAAAGAAAATGAAAATACTAACTTAAAAGATACACGCACCCCTCCTTGTTCATAGCAGCATTATTTGCAATAGCCAAGAAATGGAGCCAACATAAATGTCCATCAACAGATGACTGGATAAAGAAGATGCGATATATATACATGCAGTGGAATATTACTTGGCCTTAAAAAAAGAATGAAGATTTGCAGCAACTTGGATGGACCTGGAGGGTACTATGCTTAGTGAAATAAATCAGACAGAGAAAGACAAATACTGTATGATATCACTTACATGTAGAATATAAAAAATAAAGCAAAATAATGAATATAACAAAAAGAAACAGACTCACAGATAGAGAGAACAAACCAGTGGTTACCAGTGGGAAGGAGGGGGTGGGGGCAAGATAGGAGTAGGGGATTAAGAGGTACAAACGACTATGTGTGAAATAAATAAGCTACAGAGAATATATTGTACAGCACAGGGAACATAGCCAATATTTTATAATAGCTTTAGAGTATAATCTTTATAAGTATTAATTACTATGTTATACACCTGAAACTAATATAATATTGCAAATCAACTATGCTGCAATAAAGGCAATTGCTAAGAAAACAAACAACCAAAAATATATATATAGTAAAGGGAAAGACTCCATTCACATCATCTACAAAAGCTGCAGAACAGAATTCAGTTAACAAGATTTGTGATGGATTCATATGAGGAAATTACAAAATTCTACTAAGGCTTATTTTTTAAAGTGTTGTATAAATAGATAGAGATACATTGTGTTCCTGGTGGAAAACTCAATTTAGTAAGGATGTCATTTCTCTACAAATGAATCTCTACACATAAGGCAACTCTAGTCAAAATCCAGGTATCTTTTCTGGAATTTTACAAAAGGTTTTCAAATCTCATCAGGAAAATTGAACATGAAATAAACTGGGCATTTTTTAATAGAAAAAGGAGAGAGGAGGAGGGGAAGCGGGTAGAAAGAAGAGAGAAGAGTCTTCATGGATATTTAAAAAGGAGAACTGCTTGAGTTTTGGATACCAGTCCCAGCAAAGACAGATCAATGAAACAAACTACATAATCCAGAAACAAATGTAAGAACGTTGCCTCTGATAAAAATGACTTTTCAAGAGAGTGGAGAAAGAATGGACTATTTAAAAACAATGCTGGAGAGCCTACACATGTGTCAAAATTGTGTAGAACTTAACACATACACACATAAGTGTAAGTTAAGCAGGCGACATGTAAATACAAGACATTGAATCTTATCAGTGTCAACACCCTGGTCATGATATTATACTGTAGTTTTGTAAAATATTAGCATCGGGGAAAACTGGGTAAAGTAGAAACACACTCTATTATTTCTTATGATTGCTTGTCAGTTAGCAATTATCTCAATAAAAATTTCAATTAAAAATAGTGCTGAGAAAAGCAAACTAGTACTTTTAAAATGTTACATCCTTACAGTTAAAGAGGAATTAATTATCAAGTTGTTTTAAAATTAAAACTGTAAATGAATACCAGTATATTCTTGGGGTAAGGAAGGATTTTTCTCTCTGTGACTCCTAAAGCCAAAAGCCACAAAAGAAGATTGATGGAAATTGGTGGATTTTCCTACATAAAATTTAAAGTTCAGCCTAACAAAATAAAACATTTTTGTAAAAATAGAAGACAGACATAAATTGGGGAAAATATTTCAACATAGGTGAAAAATGACAAGGTCATTTCTCAAAAAATCTATGAAGATCTCTCACAAATCACTAAAAAAAACAAACAATAAATACCCTAATTTGGAAAATCAACTAGACATGAATACGAATTCACAAGAGAAGAGAAACCCAAGGTCAACAAACATGTGAGAAATGTAGATAATGAAGGAGAAACTGATGGAGAAAGAAAGTATAAATTCTGGAAGAAATATTGCTGAAGGAATCTGAAAGGTGATGTCTTCCTGAGAGCGGTTAGCTCAGTGTCCCGCACGTAGTACACGCTCAGTAAACGTTTGTTGAGTGGGTGAGTAAGTGGAGAGGAGAACACAGGCGACCTGTCGAGGAGGAGGAATACTTCAGATGAACGTGGGACAGAAGAGAAAGGCAGAGCTGTAGAATCATTCGAAGGAAGAAATGGGCGAATTAGGTAGACTTTGATCATAGAGCCTGTTTCACCAGTAAAACCAGAAATGATGTGAGCAGAAGAAAATCACTTTGTGTCTATTCCTGAAAGCCTCCGGTGAGAGCACGCTCAGATAGGAGAGTCCCTGAGATAAGCTTTAGGGTTTAAACCGTTGTCTTCAAGGCCCTGCGTCTGGAGCAGCCGCTTGCTCCTCTTCCCACCCCAAAGCAGTGGGTGACAATGACTTTGCCCTTTTCCATCCATGTTTTTGCCACTGAATCTGAACCTGCTCAGCAGAAATGGTGTGACTGACAAGAAGCAAAGCAGATTCAGGGTGAACTTGAACTCTGGTTTGCACCGGGCACCTCAGACTTGTTCTCTGATTTTTAAGTTCACATTCTTTGAAGTAACTTACCAACGACCCTCACATTTGGGTTAATAGCCCGGGTTCACAGGAACAGTGTTTGTTCCCTCGGTGGAAAAATCAATTCTAATGAACCAGCCCTTTCTTTCCCCATGACTAGCTAAAACACCGTTTTGTTACAGTATTTTCAAGCAATTCCTCTGGCAGCTCAGTTAATGTACCGATCGCATTTGTGCCACAAGCGTCATGGTGCTTTCTGAAATGGGTTCTTGCTGGCTTTGGGCAAAAGAAAGTTATAATTGCTTTCTGGAACTAATAATATAAAAATTAAATGTTTTAGGAAAAGGCCCCAACAGAGCCCACCTCCAAAAAGCAGTTTATTACAGAGCAGTGATTCATTTAGATCCAGCCCAGAAGGTGCCTCTAAAAAGAATGAGGTTTGAGTCTCTAAAGACACTTTTAAAGAAATAGAAGGAACGGAGGGAGGGTGGAAGGGAGGGAGAAAAGGAAGGAAAGAAAAACTTGATTTCCTGTAGAGAGCTTTAATTCCCTAAGGCTACTTTTTCGTAGCAAACGTGAGGATGTTTGCCAGAAGTTTCTAGAAAATTCTAGGTAGTGCAGAGTAGGTGTTGGTACAGTACTAACACACTGTCTTAGCTCAGGCTGCTATAACGAGCACCACGGCCTGGGAGACTAATTAACAACAGAAATTTCTTCCTCTCGGTTCTGGAGGCTGGAATTCCAAGATCAGGGCACCAGCTTGGTTGGGTTCTGGGTGACAGCCCTCCTGCGGGTCTCAGGCTGCCGGCTTCTCCTTGTATCCTCACATGGTGGAGAGCAGAGAGGAGAAACTAGCTGCTCTCTGGTGACTCTTATAAGGGCACTAATCCCATCACAAGAGCCTCCCCCTCGTGTCCTCATCTAATCCTATTTGCTTCCCAAAGGTCCCACCCCTAATACATCACATTGAGGGGTTTCAACGTATGTATTTGGGGAGGACATATTCAGTCCATAACACATAGGACATTTTATGAGCTTATAGGGAAGCAGTACAGACTGGGGAAGAACATACATTATGATATTATAAGTAACACATTTATTTCTTAGGTCTTAGGTGATCCTTCATGCAGCTTGCCTGGGCGGTGCTTCCTTCATTCTTGTTACATCACGCATCTAAGTAAAACCCTAAAAAGTGAGAGGAACACCGATATTCTCTAGGTTTTTGGCTTTCACGCTAGATTTCTGGAAGTCCTAGGGTCCCAAAAGGAGCTAAGAGGCTGCTGCTGTGGGGCGGGGGAGGGGGAGGGGGTTGAGAAGGTGGGCTGCGAGCCACCCCAGGTCAAGCAGGATACGTGGGTGACAGTACTGTTGTGTACACCAACTACTAGGGGAACCTGACATCCATCAGCAGCAAGAAATTCAAAAAGGCAGGTAGATTTGTTTGTGCTTTATCCAGATATCCATTCAAATAAACATACCATTTTTATAATTCCTCCCAATGTCTTGGAGCCAGATCCTCTCACTCACGTTGAAGAACAGGCACCTCTCATCAGTCACCCTCTGTGTTGTGCTAACACTCTGCTTAATGGAACCATTTCTTCTTAGTCTGGGGGAGGGCAGTTTTGTTCGCAAGATAACGTAATTATAGGTTCTTGCTTTTAAGGCATAGTTACATGATTGAAGAGTTAAGAAGCCCTGGAAGTGGGACACCCACTTGAGATAAGTGAATCAAATGGCTTCCCCCCTTGAAAATGAGGGTAAAGTTAGAAATAATGACGGCGTTTATTCTGTCACACTAGCTAAATGTTTGTGCGGAGGAAAGGAGCTTGAGAACGCATAAAACACAGAGCTAATGCCCCCGACTCAGTGTCTCTCTCAGGAAAATGAAATTTGTAAAATTCCTCTTTGGGAGCTGACGTATTCTGGTTCCCACGAGGCCAATTTTGTTACCTTCTGAGTACAAAACACTGTGTCTTAAAAGAACGCAAATGATTTACAGAATCCTTTTTTGGTCACACCCCTGTTTTCTGTTTTTATAGTCAGGGTATCAGCCATTTATTTTTGCCTTGTGAACTGCATCTTGCTGAAGAGTTTAGAAACGTCCCTTAGTTCAGTTCCCTGGAAAACAGTTGAATCTTTACTGCATATGATATCACAGTCTTTTGTCAAAGAGGCTTTGCTGATACCAAAATGTGGGAGGAGTCATTACCCTAAAAATAGGAAATTCTAAAAATATTCTTAACTTCAGGAAGGACTCGTAACTTCTGAGTCCACAAGAATAACTGGCGGAGCAATAGCTCAGGTGTGCAGTGAAAATACCCTCGGCCTCCTTGGTGCCTTACAAAATGCTTTAAGTGGGCTGTGGCATCTTTGTAGTTGAGACATGTTATAGGTAGACACTTCCTTCAGGTAGACTTACCTGCCTGGCTTGCAGAAGGGTCGTGGATACCCAAGGTGAGTTCTCCCCAGATTCCTGGGCTGATGGAATATACAGAATGAGCCCAGATTCATGCCCTGCACTCTCGAATCATGGGATGTTAGAGTGTGAAGGTCCTCAGAGTTTATCTGGGCCCCCCGACCCTCACTTTACCAAAGGGAGAATCAGAAAAAGTTGTGGCCATCGCACACTTAGGCTGTTAATAGTCTGGACTAGAACCCAGGCCTCTAACTAGCTTGCTAAGTGACTTTGAGCAAGTTTCTTAACCTCTAAGTACTTCAGATTTCTCATGTAAGTGAGGAAATGATATTCCTACTTCAGTTGGCATGAGGAGTGAAGGAGTGATTTTGTGCACAGCGCCGAGCACGGTGCACAGCGCCGAGCACGGTGCCCGGCTCAGAGGGAGTGCTCCGTGCGTATAAACCATTATCATTAGCATCATTCTCTTGACAACACCGTCCTGCCTGCCTCGAGGAGCTGGAATAAACCACCAAAGATCCAGAGAGGTTCAACACTCAGGCAGGATTCATGAACCAGCAGGTCGTAGAATGAAGGAGGAAGTTCCTAAAATCAATCTATTTCCAGTGTTTTTCTCACCACTAGATGATGCAGTTGTCAATTTTCTAAAAGCAGAAAGTTGTCACCAGTCCTCCCTTGGTCTTTTAAGTCACTGAGCAGTCCTGTCTCAGATGGAAAACTTTAGAACAGTGATTCTCCAGCTCTAGGGTGGTCACTGATCTCAGGCAGAGAACTGCGTCCCGCCCAGAGATGCTGATCCAGTAGGTAAGGCTCAGGGCTCTGCAGCTCAGAGGCCCCTCAGGTAGTTCTGGTACCACAGTCAAGAAGCACTGCTTAGAACATGCAGCCCAGGCCTTTCCTTCCGCGAGGTGGGCCACCACGCCGGCAGGTGCTCAGCAGATGCTCGTGTAGAAAGCTTATTCAGAACCAGTGTCCACACTCCCCACCCTCCCTCACACTCCTGCACCTCCCTCCTCCCAACGCCGCAATAATCCAAAACCTCATTTTACAAAACCAAACTGTGAACAGCACCCACCAGAAGATGGATTGGTTGGGAAGTACCACTTCCTTCTCTCCATTTGCTTAGTCACCACAGGTGATGTAGGAGGTCGAAAGTCCCTGAATACTTTGGAAGTCATTTCAGTCCAGAGGAAGGGGAGTGGCTGTCATCACACCTGCAGCTGGCGTGGCCCCAGAGCTGTCCCAGGACTGCTCAAGACAGCTCAAGACAGCTCAAGACAGATGGTATAACGTACCATCTGAAGTGTTTTCTGCATCATATATTAATATACAAAAGAAACAGTGAAAAAAAAAAAACCAGTGTTGCCTTTGCCTCTTAGACCCTGGGTTTTGGTGGGGAAATTCGTGAGCCCTAATTGAGAATCTTCCCAGGCAGACATGACTTTTGTTTTCACCCTTCCTGCCTTCTGTGCTCTGACCCCAGCGTGTTTTCCTAAGTGGGGTCTGTAGCCCTCTCATCAGAATTACTATGGGTGTTGGTTTAAATGCAAGTTTTCTGGCCCCATGCAACCTCCTGAATCAGAATCTGGGGGTGAGGCCTGGAAATCCCCAGTTTTTAAGAAGCTCCTCAGTTAATTTTCATGTGTACTCGTGTTCAAGACTTCTGCGCCAGGCGACAGTTTCATCTACCTGATTCACTTCTCAGTTAATTTTCATCTTGTAAATAGGGATGTGAGCAGATCTCCACCCTTCCTGAAGCTTGACAGAAGTTTTCCACCCATCTTTTATGTCATCTGCAGGTGACTCAGGAAAGGAGCCGATTTGGTAAACAGCCTGATACAGGCTGTGTTGTTTCTAGTCCTTGATCTCCTGGACCAGACTTGATGCTCCTGGAAGGCAGAAAGCATCTTCTAATTACCCTCACCCAACCCATGCTCTTAGCACAGTGTTCAGAAGTTAATAAATACTGAAATGTTGCCTTATTTGATTGTCATATCAACACTTGCCTGCCAGTGGTTCTCTCCTCAACATCTAGAACTGATCCAAGAAGAAGTAAATTTTGATTATGAACACTTAACCCCCATATTTTAAACTTCTGTCTTCAAGCATTTTCTTTAGAAGATTCATAAAACTTTATCCATGCTTTTGAGTGTCTGGGAAGCACAGACGACCTCTCCACCCCCTCACGTACTGTGCACGCCTCTCCTCCCTCACCTCCCTCACCTCCTTGTACGTGTGTCCTAGGTACTTACTTGTCCCAGTTTCTTATCACCCTAAGTTTCTTTTAAGGGACCCTCATCACCACTCTGACACTCCCAAAAGTGTTTTTTTTTTTAATTACTAACATGCTGCACTTTCTTTCTCTGAAGGGACGGGGTCCAATCTCCTAAACATTTAACATAAGTTGCTAAGACAAGGTTTTACCCATCTGCCCATCCAGTAGATAGCAATTCACTTACCTATCCCTCCAGCCCATTTCCAAATATGCAGGGAAGAGGCAGGACTTGGACACCAGGACCTGGATAGAATTGAAGGGCCTGCCGAGTCCCTCCCCAGGCATCTCTTCCCTTGCAGGACTGAGGCTCTGCTGAGCAGTCCTGATTTATTACATACACGGGAGCCACACGGCACAACGCTGGACCAGGAAGGAGAGCTCACAGAGGCCAGAGAAGCCAGCGTCACATCCCATTGTTCCTTCTCGGTAATTTTCCAGTAGTTGGGTGTGAAGAACAACAACTTCATACTGTATATACAGGGAGCTATATTCAGTATCTTGTAGTAACTTATGTTTAAACAGAATATGAAAACGAATATATGTATGTTTCTATATGACTGAAGTATTGTGCTGTACACCAGAAATCGAGACATTGTAGACTGACTATAGTTCAATAAAAATATTTTTTTAAAAAAGGAGAAATGAATGGATGGATCACAAGGGATTTTTAGGGCAATGAAATTACTCTGTATGATACTGTAGTGGTGGCTACACGTCATTATGCATTTGTCAAAGCCCACAGAATGTACAACATCAAGAGTGAACCCTGATGTAAACTATGGACTTTGGTTGATGATAATGTGCCATGTTGGTTCATCGATTGTACCAAATATGCCACACTGATGAGGGATGTAGAGGATAGGGGAGTATATATGTGTGGGTGGGGAGGGCTATGTGGGAGCTCTGTATTTTCTGCTCAGTTCTGCTGTGAACCTGAAACTGCTCTAAAAGAGTAAAGTCTATTAAAAAAAATAACAAAAGATATAAAACATAAAGAAAACATTAAGAAAAATTACATCATGCATAGAATCACCACCCTGAAATAACCTGATTAAGAATTTTTTCTCCCTTTATTTTGTCTTCTCTGTGTACACTTGTGGCAGACACTGCCAGGTCCATCTCTTCCTTGGGGGCGCTGTTAAACCCTGATCAGTCTAAGAAGAAGTCCATTCCTCTCTCAGATAACTGGTTTGAGAAGTGGGCACGTGACTTGGTGCAGCTTAATGATTTCCAAGGGGAATTTTGTGGGGTGCTTCTGGGAAGGATTCTCTGCTTTGATAAAGACGGAAGGCAGGAAGACAACAGGTTCTGGCTCTGGACATCGATGTGCCAGGAGGTAATTCATGAAGCTGCTGCCGTGGGGGCTAGCCAATGTGTTGTTGGAGCCAGAGCCAGAAGGGTGAAATAGATCATGTTCCAAAGCCACCGCCTTAACCATCCCCAGAACTACGCTGTCTCCAGACCTCATGCTCTATGAGATAATATATCCCCTTCATGCTTCAGCCACCCCTATATACGATTCGCTGTTACTGACAGCCAAAAGCATCTTAACTGCTACTATATATATATATATATATATATATATATATATATATATATGTATGTATGTGTGTAGATATATATATCTGCATAAATGTGTTTTGTAAAGTTTATTCCTTCATCCAACAAATATTTAATGAGGATGTTCCATGTACCAGGCTTGAGTCACTCTGCACACACTAGCTCTGCTTTTTTCTCCACTCATTAACAGCTCTTTGGATATGTAATTTTAATGGCTTTGTTTTAATGGCTACTTTTATTCAGTCATCGCCCTATTATCTGACATTTAGGTTGCTGAGAATATTCATTATTAAAAGTAAAGACTTTTAAAAGGGTGAATGTCAGTGTGCAGAATTAGTCATACTTCTGATAATTGGGGGGATATATTCCTAAAAACAAACAAAAAAAACAGAAAAAGATATCTTTTTAAGATGTTTGATACATATTCCCAAATTTCTTTCTAAACAGTTTATGCTGATTTGTACGTCCCCAGGCGATGTTTGAGGTTTGCTGTTGTATCTGAGGGCACTCTCCTAATACACAGGGTTTTTTTTTTTCCCCAAATGTTTCTAGAAAAAAATTGTGATTGAATTCTACAAAACACATTTGGCCAACAAATCTATGGCATTAAAAAAAATGGGAAGGGAGACTGTTAACAAATGAAAGAGACTTAAAAGATACATTGCATGAACCTTTTTAGGATCCTGATTCATACAGATGATCTGTAAAATATATATATATTTAAAAGATTTGGACTGCATATTGTTTGGTGTTAAGGAGTCAGTATTAATTTTGTCAGGTGTGATAACGGTATAGTGGTTATGTTAGGAAAATAAAGTCCTCAACTACAGATGCATCATTAATGGATGAAATGGCATGCTATCTGGGATTTACTTTAAAATACTCAACAAATTAAGAGGATGGGATGGGATAGAAGAAACATGATTGGCAAAATGTTGACAATTGCTGAAACTGGGAAATAAGAGTTTACTGTAGTATTCTCTTTACTTTTGTGTATGTTTCAAAAATATAATGCAAAGCTTTTCCATTTTTACCTTGATTTTTAAAAAGAATATGTAGTTGCACCCCATTGTTCATAGCAGCATTATTTACAGTCGCCAAGATGGGGGAGCAACCTAAGTGTCCATCAATGGATGGTTGAATAAAGAAGATGTATATATAAAGAAGACATATGTATGTATATATACATACATACACATACACACAATGGAATATTACTCAGCCATAAGAGTGAAATGTTGCCATTTGTAGCAACATAGATGGACTTAGAGGGCATTATCTTAAGTGAAGTAAGTCAGACAGAAAAAGACAAATATTGTATGATTATTACTTTTATGTGGAACCTAAAAAATACAACAAACTAGTGAACAGAACAAAAAAGAAGCAGATTCATAGATACAGAGAACAAACTGGGGGTTACCAGTGGGGACAGGGAAGGGGAGAGGGGCAGTATAGGGGTTGGGGATTAAGAGGTACAAACTACGATGCATAAAATAAATAAGCTACAAGGATGTATTGTACAACATGGGGAATATAGCAAATATTTTATAATAACTATAAATGGAGTATAACCTTTAAAAATGATGAATTACTATACTGTACATCTGTAATTTGTGTAATATTCATCAACTGTATTTCAGATTAAAAATAAATGAAGAATATTTAGTTGGCAGCATGTGCCTGGGGGACGCAGGCCTGCTTTCCTCTCTTCGTGGTCCAAGTGACGGGCGCTATTGGTGTTGACTGGGACCCGGGCAGTGCCTGGTTGCTTCATTCCTGGTCCCAAGGACACCAGGGAGCCTGGTTTGGTCCCAGGAGCCACCTTAGGGTTTACAGGAACATTAGAACAGTTCTGAAATGGTTCAAGGGAGCTAGACCAAAGAAGACTACCAGGCACGGTCCCTTTGTCTCCAGATCAAACTCATGCGTCCTTGGTCCCCAGTCAGCTAACTCATCTGCTCCCAGACTCAGGAGTTGGACACAATCAGATGACCTCAGGCTTGAGGCCCAGGGAATAAATTGTATATTGAAACGCACCACCTGTGACAATCGGTTTCATTTGTGTGCCTGTGAAGTATAGGGAAACCGGCTGCATGGGATGTAATGGATTTTAAAAACTTATTTAATGACTTCATTTATTGGAAGAGGCACATTCAGAAATACGTGTTTTAATAAGTGAAGATTGTAGAGTTTCAGCTTCTGATGTCAGCCAATCCCCTGATTTTGGTACCAGATTTGGCAGCTGCTGCAGTGTGTGTGTCTGTATAAAGCATGGAACATAGACGCTTGGTAAATTCCCCTCCCTCAATTCATCTTACAAGGTGTACACCTGACAGTGGCTTTCACTCACTTAGTGTCGTCAGGTAGCGAGATCACAGGCCTGGGAGACAGGACTAGGTTCTAATTCTGGCTTTACACCTTTAGGCAAATCACTTAGCTTCCGTAATCTTCTTTTTCTTATCTGTCAAAAGAGACTAAAGACCACTAATTAATACCCCTCCCCAGCACAGGTAGAGGGCAAGCCTTTTATAATGCCTCCATGAAGGAGGACCCTGATTCTTCTGATTCCCAGACCAAGGCATCCGTAATGCTCAGTATTATGAGGCTCAGAGAAGTGGAGACTTTCTATGAAAAAGCCTACATTATCGCTGACCTACTTTAAAGCTCCGAGAGTAGTAATAGGCATGGAAACACCTCTAACTGCAAACATTAGGAAGCTGTCTCCCGTTGCTTCTCGGAACACCACCGCGTGTGCCATCTCCTGTTGTTATTGCTGATTGAAAAGATGGCACTGATCAAGCAAATCCAGTAGGGGATCAGCAGTCACAAATTATCCTTTCTTTCATCAGATGGAGTGTTTCAAAACCAAACCAAAAAGATAGAATCTACAGGTTTTTAAGTCCCTGGAACCTGTGGCAAAATCACTAGAAGTCTCATTCATTGGGAAAAAATCAGCTCAGCAAGTTTGTCAGCTGGTGTCAGCAACGCACCTGTATGTGCCTGAGTCATGCATCCCAAGTGAGGCTGCCTTCGGGACCCTGAGGCCAGGATAGCTCCATCATGCCTTTACTTTGACACTTTGACTCACTACTCCTTGTTTTGTAGACAGCAGTCCATCCTGGATGCTGGGCTCCTGGAGGCCAAGGATCTAGTCCTCCACGTCATCACTGTATGGCCCAGACACCTAGTGCTGGTCCCTGAACTTAACAGATGCTCAATAAATCATTACTCTTACCTTTGGTTGAGAGCTACTCATTACTCCTGCTTCTCTGCACTCCAACAGGAAAATCATTAAGTTCCTTCTGGGATCAGAAAGGGAGATTTTGTAAAAGAAAGCATTTGCCTACTTGAGTCTTGTGTTACACAAGGAAGTCCTCCTCTGACTGTTGGCAAGTGCCTCTCCTCACCCCTCCACATACACATCTGTTTTTTTTTTTTTAACATTCCCCTTTTATTTCAGATTTTAAAGTACAGGCACCAGGACCAACAATCTCCAGCTGCCCAAACGCCAGATAATTAGACTTCCAAAATCTCTTGATGTCGATTCCACGTGAAAAGCAATCGAGCTGCCCTATGTTTGCCACTCACGACAGATGCCTTTTTCTGTATTCACCTGCTATTATTTCTGGTCCTTCCCCATTCTCATGACTTCTGGAACGTTGTCAGGTCAATAAATGGTCCAGATAAATGTTTCTCCTTTTTCCTGCCTGTTACCTCAGTTCTGCTTCCAGTGAAGAGAGCCCCGAATACTCTGCTGGCCTTACAGCTTTGGAGCAAGGATCCTGGCTTTCATTTTTATATCTTCTTAGTGCAGAAACATTCACAAGTTCTACTGATTTCAAGAATTCACTGAGCCAGAGGAGGTGCCCCTGCACCCTTAGCTAATCAGGAACTAACCATTCAATACCTCGGTTACTCCTCTGTGTTCTTTGGATTGGGTAGAAAGAGTCATAGCTCTCAGCTCAGTCATTAAACTCAGTAAGTTTTTTTTTTAATTCTCCACTACTTCAACCACCTCATTTCAATTTGAGCTTAGGGATAAGAATTAAAGATACTAACAAGAGAAAAGACAGTAAAGAGTATCTACTTACATCATGATGAAGTTATCTAATAAATGAGACCTCCACTGCCAAGAGTCACTGAGATCCTTTAATTTTCGAAAGAGAAGTTTCCAGTGAAGAGAGGATGGTCTGACTTTCTACCATTAACGGCTATGACTGTAACTCCGAGTGGAGTTTTTCCCTGGCCCTCCCTCCTTTCTTACCAAATCTTTCTGTCCATTCCACTCCATCCCATCCAGCTAAAAATCAAAATTCAGTATTTTCCTCCAGCCTCTTGTCTAGATGCTATTAATTTCCTACCCTAATGTAGTAGACCCTTGTATGCTGAGGAAAGAAAATCGAATTTAATTGGAAAACTGATTGGTAACACAGTGTGTACATCCTGGTGTTTGGGAAAGGTGGCCCTTTGGCTCCAGCTGAGGGAGCAGGAGGTCATAATCCCAGAAGCTCGCAAATTCCAAGGTCTGATCTGACCACTTCCCAGGGTGTGCTGAGAGTAACAAAGGAAAGTGCTGGCTTGATGACAAGCAGGGCGTTATCAGGAGAGAGGATAATGGGTGAATCCTAGAGATCCCAAGGTTGGGGCCCCAGTTAGGAAACTGAACTTGATAATAAAGAGAAAAAAGAAACAACGAGGTTTGGCTTGAATGAAAAAACTGAACCCAGGGAGGCATGAGGAGCACTTATTTTTTTTTGAATGGCGTTTATTTTCAGAGGGACTTGGACGTCCATCCCCACAAACAGATCAGATTTCTCATGTTTACTAAATGATTTGCTTAGGAGGAATTCACATCCGTCAGGGTGGGCTGACCCTTGTGAGAAGTCCTGAGTGTATCGCTGCTTTTTTTCCATTTTTCATTTTTCTTAGTGACATCCATTGCCTACAATTGGTATTCTTAGTAACACGTCTGTGTGCAGGGGCAGAAAGGTCAAGAAGGTCCAAACTAAACGGCAAGAGACAAAGGCAAGAGAGGCATTTAATATTTTATCAAACAGCACCTCAAATTTCACCCCCAAAGCATGAGTATTTTGTTTAAAAGACGGGAAAATCATGAGCAAATTGTTCATTTCTGCATATGCTGGAATGTGCTGTTTCTCTGCCCGAAATACCATCACCACCCCCTCCCCCCCACACACACACCCTCCTTGCCTTGTCTGCCTGACTTCTCTTTGCCTTCAGGTCTCCCTGTTTGGTCCTCCTAGCCCCCAAGTCTGAGATGGGTTTCCCTCTTAGCAGCTCCCATAGGACCCTGTACTTCCTCCAGCATGACACTTATCACAAAATACAGTAATCCCCTCACCAGATGATAGCTCCATGAAGGCCAGGACAAGATCTGTCTTTTGCCACAATTCTGAAAGGCAGCCAGTAAGTGTTCACAGAATAAATGAATCCCTTTGAGTCTCTATAGGACTTTTCATTGTATGAGCCTTTGTTCAGTTCTCTGAACAACGTCTGTTAAGTGTGGTTGTTCAGGTCGTCTGCTGTGCAAGGACATCTAGCAGAATTGGGAAAGGAGGCCGAAAGCCAGCCCGCACCCTCATCAGCGAGCCGTTTCCACTGGCTGCATCCGCCTGGAGGAGGAGGTGCCCTTTTCTGACGTGCACGTGGCACCGTGTGGGCTTTCAGCGGCCCATTTCTGAGCAGCACTCAGTGTCTTGAACAGGAAGTGAGGAGTCTCCCTCTCGTTCCTAGGAAGGCTAAGACAGAGTGCTCTTATGAAACGATTTCTTACTACCCTTGGCCAGCCATCAAAGCCAACTCTGAAGCCATTCACGGCAAAGACCTCCCTCACTCTCCTCTGATTTTTGTCTCCTGCAGGGTTTGGGATGACGACGCCAGTGACAGTGGGCGGAAAAATCTTTCTGATCTTTTACGGCCTCATCGGGTGCTCCAGCACCATCTTGTTCTTCAACCTCTTCCTGGAGCGTCTCATCACCGTCATCGCCTGTGTCATGAAATCGTGCCGCCAGCGGCAGCTGCGGAGACGAGGGGCGCTGCCCCAGGAGAAGACCCCGGGGAAGGGAGAGGTGGACAGCTTGGCGGGCTGGAAGCCCTCCGTCTACTACGTCATGCTGATCCTGTGCGTGGCCTCCCTCCTCATCTCGTGCGGCGCGTCCGCCATGTACACCTCCATGGAAGGCTGGAGCTACTTCGACGCGCTCTATTTCTGCTTCGTGGCTTTCAGCACCATCGGCTTCGGGGACCTCGTCAGCAGCCAGAACGCCCAGTACGATAGCCAAGGCCTCTACCGCTTCGCCAACTTCGTCTTCATCCTCATGGGCGTCTGCTGCATCTACTCCTTGTTCAATGTCATCTCCATCCTCATCAAACAGTCCATGAACTGGATGCTGAGGAAGATGGATGGCAGGTGCTGCCCACGATGCCAAAGAAGACTCTTGCAGTCACGGAGGAACATGGTGATGCCAGGCAGTGTCCAAAACCAGTGCAACATCTCCATAGAAACGGATGGCATCATAGACAGTGACACAGATGGGCGGCGTCTCTCGGGGGAGATGATCTCCATGAAGGACTTCTTGGCAGCCAACAAGGTCTCACTAGCCATCCTGCAGAAGCAGCTGTCCGAGTCGGCCAACGGCTGCCCGCACCAGACCGGCACACTGTCTCTGGACAATGAATTCTCAGGGGGGGTAGGAGCCTTTGCGATAATGAATAACCGGCTGGCAGAGACAAGTGGGGACAGGTAGAGGCAAGGAGAGAGTGGACAATGAGGGACTGTCACCCAGCTCAGCTCTTCGTCCTGGCTGGGTTCATTCTGGAGCTGTTCCTTCTAGCCTCGAGCTCAGCTTTAGGAATCTCGTCATCTTGTCTCCAATGAACAGCCACTTTCCAGGGCTCTGCAGCCCTGATGCCTTTCTCCTCCTTAGCTTTATTCTTGAAGTCTAAATTCAGTCTTTTGAAAGTGAACCACTAAACTGACTAGACTTCAATACAAATATACACACACACACACACACACAAAGCTGAGCTGCAAAGGCAGTCTAAGACCTCACGTTGTTTCTTTGCTCATCTTGCTCCAGGGTTTTAACAGCCTAAGAGAGGGAGGGCTTCTTTAAGCCTTGATCTCCTGCTGCTCTGTTTGTCATTTGGAAATAAAAGTCCTGAAGCTCCTAATTTCCCCCTGGAATTCTGAACAGCTGAATTCACTGCTTCTCTTAGTCCCTTCAAAAAAGGGGGGTAAATGTTGGAGAACACGACTGGGTTTTCTTTTTGCTGGGCTTCCTTCAGAGCAGAGTCATCCGTGGTGCCGTGGCTGGGGAGACCGTCTATTCTCCTGACACCTGCGTCTGTTTTTGTTTTTCCTTTCTTTGATTTTTAAGCTCTTAATGCCTGACTAAGGTACCTGTGGGACCTCAGTGTGGTAAGAAAATGAAATTCAGCTTCAGTTCTTTAGAGAACTGCAAGGTGGTGGGGAGACTCACCCTTGTCACTAAAGAATATAGCGTCACGTGTTCCCTTTGGTCACAGAGACCATTACATTTTTACCAGAGTTTGCAGCCCATTGCAAAGATGATGACCGACTATTTATTAGAACTGAAAATTTAATAAATCCTTTTATTAACAAAGATTACATGAGTGCTCATTAAGGACACTGAGGGGAGGGTGCCTAATTGAAGAGGCATTTACTGCACTCAGAGGAAAAGGAAATAGGAATTAACCTTTAGGGATGTGAGCAGCATCTTGGATTCTTGGCTGGAGGAACGTTCTTGGCCAGATAATGAAACTTGGCATCTCTTGTCTAATCCGTTTCGGTTCTGCTTCATGGGATTATAACAAGTCTAATTACATAACCTCCCAAGCAGTTAAAACGTCCGTGCTGGGAACAAGGGCTGTGGTCTTCTTCATCTATGCAGGGGAGAAGATTCTATAAGATAAGATTAGTGTACACACGGCACTTTCAGGAATGACAAGAAAAATCCTGCCTGGTGAAACTGAACCGTTAAGCAGGAAGCATCCAGTTGGGAGGACCCTTAGAAACCATCCCATCCAACCCCCTTGTTCTTGACACAATGAAACAGAGGCACGAAGGGATTGCGCCTCGTCTGATCGCTCAGGGCTGCTGGGGTACAGCTAGGAGAGTCACCCACATCTCCTGATGATGTCTGGGCTCTCCACCCATGCTCCACCCATGCTCAGAAACCCCTCAACAGCTCCCTCTCCAGGCTGCGTTGACTTTTCTTCCAGCTGGCAGACCCAAGTATTTTCTTTAAGATACGAGCAGTGCCCTACAGCCCAGGTGTGGTAAGCAGCAATGCTGGGCTTTGAACTTAGGGCTGTGCGGCTCCAAAGTCAGAGATCTTCAGCCATTACCTTGTAACACTCTTAATGGGCAGCAGCTTGGAGCTACTGCAAAACCCTTGTTAGGAACCTTCAGTCACAAACCGAGCTCCCCAGGGGCTCTGCCCTGCACTAGGTTGTGTGGGGATGTGGGGAGGAGTTGGGTCCCCATCCCTAGGGGATTTCTGGATCTCCTGGTTCCTGGGACAGGGACTGGCACGAAGCAGGTCCTTACTTCTCCAATCTGGGTCCTTAGTGACCCTGGAGGTGTGCCAGGAGGCCAAGGAGCATCAATAAAAGCAAGGCTTATCTTCCTAGAGGGTCAGTTTTACTCAATGATTTTTGCAGAGAGATGTTATGTCAAAATACATGGCTCTACTTAAGTGAGATCGAAAATTGGCATAAACTTTTAAGATAAACAGGAAAACCTTTTTGAGCTTGTGATGAGTTTCCTGAATCCTCTCAGAGTCTCAGAGAATGAGTTTGCTCCCTCTGGGTTGGAGATTCCCTGGTGGAAATATTTGCGAACCAGCGTAAGGAGAGAAACGTGCGATGCATTTAGGATGGGTGGGAGTAATGTGCAAAAAAATTGCAAAACTGGGAATCCTTATTTAGTTAAGTCTCTTTATAGTTACCCTGAGGCATGAATCAGTCAACAGGGGGATTTCTAGATAGTAATATTAAAGCTGCAGCTCAAAACCTGGAACCCACAAATTCCCTAATATTGTTACGTGTGTATACATGAGTGTGAGAGGAAACACACACATGAGCATATGTGTGCATTTCCCTGGGTAATGAGCATCATAGTTTTCGTCAAGTTTCCAAACGGGTCCTCATGCCTTCACTAGAGTAAGAACGTTTACCGCTATTTTCTCTTGTCACCTTTGCCCCCACTCGGCATGTCTCTCACCTTCCTGACCAGTTCTTTCTATTCCGTCCTCTCTGAACTGTCACCATGTGGCCTCCCCATCCAAAATCATGTTCTGCTCCCCTGCCAGCTTACTGGCCAAGAAGAGAGTGATTGTTTGTAGAAAGCCTTGAGGTTGACACAAGTTTCTCTGTTTAGAAACTGAGAGACTCCCTGGAGTGATAAAGGGACCCGCTGGCTCAGCGTCATGAAGCATTTGGGCTTCATCCGTGGCTGGGTTGATAGCTGACTGTCTTATGTTCTCTGTGATGCTACAAAGGTGAACTGGCCTTTAATGCAGGGGCCTCAAAGCCGAGACACAAGGGTTTCTCACATGACCATCATCCCACATGCTTGCATAAGTTTTACCATATCTCCATACTACCTGAAATGGTATCTTCTTAATAATTTAATCAACTCATTTTTCAATTAGTTTTGTTTTAAAAAATTAACTTTGTCTCAATACCTAAATGGAAGACTAGTATCACTTGCCATAAATAGAAAAACAGTCATTGCAAAAATCAATAAAATAAAGATAAAACTATGTTATCAAATTTATAGCCAGATCCCTCTATCCTAGGAAAGGGTCTGATCCTGAAATCTTTTCTTTTTTGATTAAAGAGAAATTGGCAAGTGTAGGGGCGGTATTAAAGACCCAGTGGCCCCAAACAGCGATGTTCTTCATGATGTGGCCAAAAAGACTAGAAGAGAATGGGAAAGGGAATAACTTCCTCACTGTGTGATTCCATGTTAATTCATTCCAAGCCTGAGGGCTCCTAAAATCATCTCATATTCCACCCAAATCATTGGTGTGTATCCCACATCGGGGCTACATAAAGGTGACAAAGTGCAGCAGTTTCTGAGGTCATGCCAACCCCCTGATGAAGAACAGTTCTTGGGTTTAAACACCAGCCTTGATAGTTCTGATGTGAGAGAGGGTGGGCAAGTCTCTCAACCTCACTGTGCCCCAGTCCCTCTGAACCAGTGATGTGGAAGTGATAACGTCACATCAAATGAGGTGATGCTCAGGGCAGGGCTCTGTGGTCTCTAAGGAGCTGCGCAGGCAGTGGGCAGAGGTGGAGGGACATTACCTCCAACAGTGAAGGATTTCATTCTGTCCTTGCACCTGATACCCAGCACTTGCCACGCTGCTTTATTAATGGTTCTCAGTTATTAAATGGCATCACTCTCAGTCCTTGTTTTATGTTAAAACCAAAAGACTCCAATGCCTCTATTTCTGTTCCACTGAGTCCTTTCATTTCAGTATTAGCTGAGCCAAATGAAGGGTGCAACATAGTAAAATGTTACAGAAAATCTGTCATAATATCTTGTATATTGTGCTAGAATTTTATGGTTTTTAAGGTTTATCTATTCACAGGTGGAATATTTTGGCCTGCCTTAGCCATGTTGTGAAGTAGGCAGGGCACTTATCTTCAAACTGCCTTTAATCTTTTCTGAAATAATACAAATAAATAATCACATTTTACATAAACATTAACTGGGGTTGAGACTGGAGTAGATTAGAGAATAAGTGTCAAAAGCACACAGACTGGGTTCTGAATTTTGTCTTTGTCACATTCTGGCTACATGAACGTGGGAAAGTTACTTGATGTTTCAGAGCCTAGTTTCCTCATCAGTAACTGGGAACAGCAGAGCAACCCACTGGCCCCAGACGGGAGGGAAGGCAGATCTCTGCGGAGGGAGAGGACTCGCAAGTGCTCACTTGGCTGGGGTAGAAGAGTTTAGCCAGAGTAATTGGTGAGCTGGTGAATGATGAGTGTAGCTGGTGGGATGTATGAAGCCCCTGAGGGCCACAGAAACTGGGGGAGCCCACACCCTCTTACAGGCCTTTACACCATGAACCCCACTGAGCACTCATAGAAAAGACCAGAAAGAGCGCCAAGAAAGTGTCCATTGTGGTGCAAACCTGGGGGAAGGGAATGACAGCCACGTTGGGGGAGAAACTCCACCAGGACCCTTCTCTCCTGTCCCCGCTATGTGGCTAAAGCCTTAATAGGGGGCAGGCGTAGGCAACAAAGTCTGCTGTCCTTAGGGCAGAGTGAAAACTCCCCGCAGCCGGGGGAAGGGAATAACAAGAAAGTCCCTGCTTCTGGGAGAGAGACAGGAATTTGTGCTGCACCAAGAGGCACAGCCAGGGGACGGGCAGGAGGACTGAGAAGAGCGTCCCCCTGACGCCCAAGGACACAGCGCCTCCCTGAAACTAAGCCTGAATCCAAGCAACAGAAACGCTCCCAACCAAGCTAACGAGCTTCAGATAGCAGGTATCAGCAGCATCCTGCTAAGAGGATCCAGTGTCCAAAATGAGACCCTCTCTGAGAAGGGTGCAGGGAGAAGACTGGAAGTTCAAGATCAAACAGACCTTGCTCTGGCAAACCAAGTTACATCCGAAACACAAGGCATTGCTCCAGGAATGTGAGGCCTGCGGTGCCCTGAGTGTAACCACAGCAACCATGAATCTCAACTCCAGCCCAACTCCTTACTAGATTAATTCAAACATCCACACTAAGCGTTTATCAGTAGGAAATACATGCTCATCCCCAGGCATAAAAACTCTAAGAAACAGTCTCACAGACATAGAAAACAAACTTATGGTTATCAAAGGGAAAAGTGGGGGAGGGATTAATTAAGAGTTTAGGATTAATGTATATAAAACAGACAACCAAAAAGGGCCTACTGTATAAAACAGGGAACTATATTCAGTATCTTACAATAACCTATAATGGAAAAGATGCTGAAAAAAATAGATTTATATATAGATGTATAATTAAATTTCCTTGCTGTACACCTGAAACATTGTATGTTAATCAGCTATAGTTCAATTTTTAAAGTGAAAAAAACTTCTGTCTTATTCTCCACTAATATACACAAGATATCCAGCTTTCAACAACAACAATAAAAGTACGAGGCAGACAAACAAGGAAAAAAAGAAAACATCTCCCAGAGAAAAAGCAATCATCAGAACCAGACTCAGATTTGAAACAGATGTTGGAAATATCTGGCAGGGAACTTAAAGTAACTATTATTAGAATGTTAAAGATTCAAGAGGAATAGGTGGACATCAGGCAAGATGAGATGGGTAATTTCAGTAGGGAGATGGAAACTACCAGACAGAATCAAGTAGAAATGCTAGAAATAAAAAAAAAATGTAGAAACAGAGATGAATATTGCCTTCACCCACCAGCTGACAAAACCAAGAAGAGAATCCATGAACTTGAAGATGGGCCAATAGAAACTGCTCAAAGTAAAACACAAAGGGATGAAAGTGTGAAGGAAAAAACAAAAAAGGCCATGACATCCAAGAGCTTTGGGACAATATCAGGTGGGCTGGCTCATGAGTAATTGGAATCCCAGGAGAAAAGAGTGAGAACAGAACAGAAGAAATATTTGAAGAAATAATAGCTGACAAGATCCAAGAAGCTCATAGAATACCTAACAAGTTTTATATATAAACACACACACACACCCCACATACACCTAGGCATATCATGTTCAAATTGCAGAAAACAAAAGACAAAAAAAACCTTGAAGACACCTGGGAAAAAAAGAACATTATATTCACAGGAACAAGATAAGAATTATAACAGATCTCTCCTCAGAAGCCATGCATGCTATAAGACAATAGTATGATATCTTTAAAGTGCTGAAATTTGAAAGAGAAATCCTGTCACTCCAGAATTCTATATCCATCAAAAATCTTTCTAAAGGGAAGGAGAAATAAATACTTTCTCAAGCAAAAACTTAGCAAATTCATTGCCAGCAAACGTACTCTTCAAGAAATGTTTTTTAAAAAGATCTTTAACATTTTAAAACAATGGGAGAGAAGGAACAACTCTTCCAAACAAAAGAATTCTAATTAATAAGTGTAGAAGACATTAGGGAAATAGCAAATTACCATTAGAACACCAAAGTAAAGACAAGACCCACTGATGGTTGCTAAAATTGATGATGTAAAAGTTTAAGCAGAACCAGGATATTTGCAGTCCCAAAGACTCTCCACCAACCACCAGAATATTTAGTCATTACGAAAAGAGGAAGAGTAACTTCACAGTGGAGAATTCTGGCAGACACCACATTAATCAGGTGAGTGGAATTAACATCACCAGCGGTACATAACCCACCTTGTGAGCCACCTGAAGTGATGCAGTTGCATCTGAGGCATCCTTTGCAATAATTTCAATCTAATCATGAGAAAGCATTAGACAGACCCAAACTGAGGGGCATTCTACCAAATCACTGACAAGTTGTCTTCCAAAGTCTCAAGCCTGTGACAGACAAGCCAGATGAACTCACAGATTGGAGGAGACCAAGGAAGAATGACAAAAATACATTCAGTGGATCCTGGAATATAAAATAGACACTAGTGGACAAACTGGGGGGACATTCAATAAATCCTATAGTCTATAGAATAGTATTATACCAAGGTTAAATTCTTAGTTTTGATGATTGTTCTATGGTTATGTAAGACGTTAAATGAAGAGAAGTTGGATAAAAGATATATAGGAACTCTGCACTATTTTTACAATGTGACTATAAGTCTGAAATTATCTCAAAGGAAAAAGCTAAAAAGAAAACAAACACAAGACTTTCTCGAGTTTGTGCACAGCCAGCCGCAGCTCGGCTGGGCTGTGACTTGAGCCCAGGACACCTGTGATTCCGATTCAGTTCTCATGTCCTAAGCAGGTGTGGACCGTCTGGGGAGTGTGGTCCCCAGATTGGCAGTGGCAACAGCACCTGGGAACCTGGAAATGCACATTCTCAGGCCCCAAACCTGACTTAAAGAGTCAGAAACTCTGAAGGGAGTGCCCTGCAGTGTGTATTTTAAGGAGTTTTTCAGACCGTTTTTTGCAATAAAGAATGCTTTCCAGAGCATGAGTTATAAAGGACAGGGAAGACACCCCACCCCAGGGCCCAGCCAGCATCCCTGTCAGGCTGTATTGCTATTGCCACATCCCAACGCCTCCCAGAAATGAATTTCTTCTGCATCTCAGAGGCATTTCTAATCATCTTGAACTTCCCAGACACCAGAATAACTACTCTGGAAACTATGCTCCCTGTAAGTTATTAGATGAAGGTTAATGATTTAGCAGGCTGAATTTATGCCAAAGATGGTGATTTTTTGTTTGTTCTCAAGGGAGTTTTGAAAAAGTATCACTCCACAGTTGTCCTTAGATAGAAGATTTCTGTGAATTCCTACAGCATTTGCTAACTGAATTTTGCTTAATCTTCCCAGCTGCTGGCCTCAGAATTGAAGTCATTACAGAATCCCCTGCCAGTGGGCAGGGCAGGGGCATCCAATATCGAACACCTTCCTCAAAATCACCATAATCACTCAGGGAGATTTTTTTAACGTAAATTTTCAGGACTTTCTCCAGATCTTTTCAATCAGAACCTCCATGGGTGGGGCCAAGGAATCTGCATTTTTAATATGCATCCACCCTCCACGTAAAAATCAGTCCTTCAAAATACTGACATTTGAGAACCACTCCTGTGTGGGCTGCGATGGAGGGAAGACAGGGCATAGCCTTGAAGAGGATGCAGGACCTGCCTCAGATTTGGTAAGAAGGATTCGTGGACAATTGAGATTGTAAATTACAGCATCGCTTTGTGCAGCCAGTGTGGCTGGGCTTCAGGGAAAATGCACTGGACGGCGCACTCTCAGGGGTCTGGGTCTCAGCTCTGGGAGGGGTGAGCGCTCCTCTAAGTGTCTAAGGTCCCCTCAGCCACTCTCCCTCTGCTCCACGGGTGGGTGGTGGCTGCTCTCTGCGGTTGCTGTGTCTGTACCCTAGAGTCCTTCTTCCCCCTCTGAGTAGTTAACGTCCTTCACCAGGTAACCATTCTTTCTGTTAAATTTTCCCTGTTCAAACTGCCAGTGTGGTTTCCATCTCCCAGTGGACTCTGACTAAATCAGAGAGAAAGCCCTGAGGAGAGGGCTCCTCTCCCCTCCCTCATTCAGCCAAATTGTGGAAGCTACCGTCTGTATTTGCAACTCCAGTCTTTCTCCTTCCACCGGACATCCTCTCCTCTCACCGTGCATTCAAATTCTTTGAAAGCTTAGAAAGTATATGATGCCCCATTCCTGTCTCCAGAAATTGGTCTGGGCTGATGCCTGGTCATGAGAATTATTTAGTAGCTTCCATAGTTGGTACAAGAGAGATTTGCATAAAGTACTAAATTTATGCTGGATAACTTACTATATAAATTCTGTGTTTCTATGTATTTTTTATTTTCCCTGAGCTATATTTCATAAGATTTGTTTTGAAGTTTTTAGCCTGGCTCAGGAGAGAGGTGGTTTTTTTGTCCTCATTTGGCCTCGAGAGAAGAGCGTGAGCAGGCGATTCAGACTGTCCATCCCTGGTCTCCTGCAGGGAGGCCAAACAACATGCTCTTCGTTGTTGGATCTGTGTGTCAAAACATAATTTTCAAAAAATTAAAATCCTAATTCTCATGCAAATACATAGTGAGAAAAAATAGATTTCTTTTTTTAATAGAAGATTTCTTTGACTCAATGACCAAACAAAAAACAAGAGATGACAAACTTGGTTCAAAAGGCAATAGGAGATACATAATACATATGCATATATGCACACAGTGAAAGAAAGAATGCTGGAATAAGACTGCTAAATTAGATACAAAATGGGTTAAGCTAACAGATTTATACAGAACACTCCACAAAACAGCAGCAGAACACATATTTTTCTCCAGTGCACATGGAACCGTCTCCAGGATACACCAGATGTTAGGCCGCAAAACAAGTCTTAATTAGAAAGACTGAAATCACATGGATTATCTTTTCTAATCACATGGAATAAAACTAGAAATCAATAGCAGAAGGAAAACTGGAAAATTTACACATATGTGGAAATTAAATAACTCTTCTACAACCAGTAAGTCAGAGAAGAAATCATAAGGGAAATCAGAAAATATCTTGAGAAAAATGAAAATAAAATCACAACATACCAAAACCTATGGAATGCAGCAGAAGCAGTGCTAAGAGGAAAATGTATAGCTGTAAATAATTACATTAAAAAGAAGAAAGATCTCCAATCCATAACCTGACTTTACACCTTAAGGAATTAGAAAATGGACAAAGCAAACCCAAAGTTATCAGAAAGAAGGAAATAATAAAGTAGAGGTAAATAAAATAGATAATACAACAACAGAAACAATAAACAAAACCAAGAAATGGTTCTTTCAAACAATCAACAAACTTGACAAATGTTTAGCTAGACTGACTAAGAAAAAATAAGAGAAGACTCAAATAACCAAAATAAAAATAAAATTGGTGACATTACTACTGATTTTACAGAAATAAGATTATAAGAGAATACTATGAGCACTTGTATACCGACACATTGGATAACCTGGGTGAAATGTATAAATGCCTAGAAACAGACAATCTACCAAGACTGAATCACAAAGAAATAGGAAATCTGAATAGACCTTTAAAGAGACTGAATCCGTAGTCAAAAACCTCCCAACAAAGAAAAACCCTGGACCAGATGGCTCCACTGATGGATTCTACTAAACTTTTAAAATAATGCCAATTCCTCTCAAACTCTTCCCAAAAAATGAAGAAGGGGAAACACTTTCTACATTCTATGAGGCTGCATTACCCTGATACCAAAGCCAGACAAGAACATGACAAGAAAAGAAAGGCTAATATCCCTTATGAACATTAATGTGAAAACCCTCAAAAAAAAAAAAAACCTACCAAACTGAATTCAACAACATACTGAAAGGGTTATATACTATGACCAAGTGAGAATTATTCCTGGAATGCAAAGATGACTCAACATATGAAAATCAATCAATGTACTACATCACACTGACAGAATGAAGAGGGGAAAACACATGATCACCTCAACTGATGCAAAAAAAGAATCTGACAAAATTCAACACCCTTTCATGATAAAATAAAAACACTCAGCAAACTTGGAATAGAAGGAAACTACCTCAACACAATAAAGGCCAAATATTAAAAACCCTCAGGTAGGCTCCTACTCAGTGGTGAAGACTAAATGCTTTTCCTCTAAACTCAGGAACGAGACAAGAATGCCCACTAAGCCACTTCTAGTCAACATAGTAGTGGAAGTTGTAGCCGGAGCAATCGAACAGGGGAAAGAATCTATGAGTGAAACACCTAATTAAAAAAGAGGAAAGGGCAGGAAGGAAGGGCAGATGGATGGAAGGAAGGAAGAGGAAGGAAAAGAATTATTTCAACCGCAATATTTTTCATTGCTTAACTTTACATGGCTCTTTTGAGAAATATCCCTTGAAAAGAACAAAATTATTGGACTTATTTGAAGTCTAATAATTTCTTGTCAGTTATTTCTCCTATAAAATTCAAGTAAAATTAAATGTAATTAGTTTTTTAAATGTCATATTATAGATTCATCCCATTTTTGCGATAGCTTTTCTTTCTATAGCCGTCTCTTCATCCATTGATCCATCCATTTATCGATCCATATTCTGATGCCTAAAAAGATGTCTGAAATTTTGTTCAGACATAAATCTGGAAACAAATATACTAAGATGCTAATAGTAATTAATCGAGTTGTAATATGGCTGACTCTTAATTGCTTCTTTGTTATCTATTATTTTTAAATCAAGAATTAAAATAAAAATATAAAATAGAATGAGTTCAGTGATATTTAATGAAAAAAATCAGACAGATGCCTGATTGTTGGCAAGCGTGTTAATTTCTCTGACTTTCAGCTTCCCTGTCAGTGAAATAGAGTAATTATGCTAACTTCACAGCTTAAAAGATTTAATGTCTGTAAAATGACCAGAGTTCCTGGCTCACAGTAAGTTGTTTAAGGAACGAACTTTGACTCTGTTCTTGACATATTACTGTCTCCCTCCTTTCTTAAGAGTCATCGTGACAGCTCTCTCTTTTTCAGCTACCACTGTGCCTATTGGACCAGCTGCTCTGCTCTGCATCTCCTAGCTGGTGCTCCTAAAATCGACATCAGAATGGGTTTTAAATTATTGATTAAATATGAGTTAATAAAAGTGAAAGAGAGTCTAAGCAAGGATGGCTGGCTTTCCTATAGGCTTATGGCATTTTAGGGCCTGATCTGTATGCGGCAATGTTCATTCAGTCATCCACTCATTTAGCAAACATCGGTTGAGTATCTGCCACCTGCCAGGTGCTGCCCTGACCATCAGAGGTCGGATGATGAATAAGGTACAGTCCAGTCTTAAGAGATGCACAGACTTCAGACTTTACTCCACAGTAAAGAACTTGTCGAAAGATTGGTATCTGATGCTTAGATGGGTACCAGTGTGGATTTCCCTGCCCCTGAATACCTATATAAGATCAGTTCAAAGCCCTCCTCCATCACCCCCAATTCTAGGGGAATTCTAGGGGAGCCATTGCTCTGGTGGTTACCTCTGGCTCTGAGATTCTTAATAGTCTAACTGGTGTTTTTTCTAAATAGATCCTTAAATGCCTTCCTGTGTGAACACACGTGTGTTTCCTGTTGTGTGCGCCCCTACAAGTACACAGCCACCATTCTTCTGGCTTCTCCCTCCCTTTTCTCCTTTGTGATGGTTAATTTTGTATGTTAGCTTGACTGGGCCACTAGCTGCCCAGATATCTGGTTACACTTTATTTCTGGGTGTGTCTGGAGGGTGTTTCTGGGAGAGCTGAGCATTTGAATCCACAGGCTGAGTAAAGCTGATGACCCTTCGCAGTGTGAGTGGGCACCAGCCCACCTGTCAAGGGCCCCAGTAGAACCAAAAGGTTGAGGAAGGGTAGATTTGCTCTCTGCCTAACTGCATGAGCTGGGACACCCATCTTCTCCTGCCCTTGGAGCTCCTGGTTATCAGGTCTCTGAACTATACCACCAGCTTTCCTGGGTCTCCAGCCTGCAGGTGGAGGATCATGAGACTTCTCAGCCTCTGTAACAGCATGACCAGTTCTTCACAATGAATCTCTGTATCTGTATCTCTGTATCTTTATCTTTTTATCTATCACCCATCTATCTCCTATTGGTTCTTCTTCTCTGGAGCGCCCTGACTAACACACCCTCGTGCTTCCCCTTCTCATCCTTCCCTGGATTATTCTGGGGAACTATCCATTCTTCTCACAGTTTATAAAAAATTATAATAGCTTCTTTTCTTCGCTGTCCTTCCCTTTTGAATTGTACCCCTTCAATGTGAAAAGGGCCTATTGTTGAATCTAATAAATATGTCTAACTAGCTTTACAAAGGAGAAGAATTATTTTAACTTGTTGCTGGGAACGATGCCATTTTAGAGTGTAATCTAAGATCTTTCTCTGACATGAAGCTGTTGGGGGCAGGAATAACCAGTTGCAATTGTCTGTTTGTTTTTGATTCAAAACAGTTCCTATATCATATGTTTTACTTTCTTCTTGGATTAGTGGTGGTGGGGGCTGGAGGATTGAATCATAACATGGTTTGAAACCCCATGTGTGAAACAGACAGACAGCTTCTGGTCGAAAGTTTCAAGGATCTAGTCTCTGTGCTGCGAGTGTGAAGACAATTGTTCTTCATCTACAGAAATTGCCTCTTACTCAGAGGCTTTCAGAGAAAAATTTAAGAAACATTCCCCTAATCAGTTCCATTTTCAAAGTCTTACTTAAAAGGACCTTTAATTAGAACCTCCGATTGTTCCATGAATAGACGGTATAATGGATCAGCCGGAGGAAGTGGATGCCACTCACCAGACAGTCAAGTTATCTGATAAGCTTCTGAGTCTACATCATAGTGACAGGCTCATTGCAGGGCAGTTCCCATGGTCGCTTTGAGTCCAATCATTTGGTTGCGTTTCAGCCACTGAGCAACTTATGGCTGCTGCTCCTAAGTAGGTGAAGAGATTGACTTGCAGATGTTACAACCTTTTCACCTCTGGACTCCCCATCATCTTACTTAACTTAACCCCTGTGATCCCTGACTTCTCCCATTCTCTTAATTTCCTGATCCTCACTTCAAAAGCCCGTGTCTGATGCCTTCCGTGACCTGACCTGTGCCGATTTGGTCGTTTATAATTCTTATGTTTTCTGAGCTAGATGATGGCTCAGAAACTCAGAGAGGAAAGAGAGTTAGCTACCTTCCCCCTCCAGACCTTGCTGCCAGGAAATAATGAAAGCAAGTCTTAGACCAAATTTCACCCTGCATATAGACGCTTGTTAAGTAACCATTTATTAGCACGCAGGTCCCAAACCAGTTCGTGCAGCCTGTTTCGTGAGCTTGGTGAAGTCCCAGCGCCTGTCCTGCTTCTCTGATTGCACTCCACATGAGACGTTCATCAGGACAGAAGCACCAACAGCCAGCATCACAACCAGACCTCTCGGTCCTGCGTTAGACATGGGACCATTTGGAGACCTGGCTGAGGAGCTGGGCTCAATCATTACCCTTTTCCTTTCTGCACACTTGATCTCTTCTCTGGGCTCCCTCTGTGAGGACAGCTAGCACTTACGGAGTTCTTGCTCTGTCCCAGGCACCGTGCTGAGTGCCTTGTGTAAGTTGTTTTATGCAGTCCCTGTAATCACCTAATGACCTAAAAAGAATCATGATCCTTGTTTTACAACTAAGAAAGTGGAGCCCAGAGGAGGGACTTGTCCAAGTTATAGAAATTAAAGGTGCCCAAAGTTAGAGGAAGGAAGAGGGAGGTCCGGCTGATGCCGAAGCTGTAACCACATAACCACGCACTGCGTTTAACCACTGCACTGGGCTCGAGTCACTCCCAGCGAAACAAACAAATAAGTAAAGAAGACACAAGAGAGGGAAAAATCCCTTTGATTTGCCAGCTGATCTCGCTCCTTCCCTTCAGAGCCACGCTTCCCCAAGCAAGAGGTGAAGCTGCCGCTTCCTCTTCTCAATCCATCTCCCCTCCCACTGCGGCAGTCAGGCTGTGCCCCCGCCACACACGAGATATGATCACCAGCAGCCTCCATGTTACCAAATCCACTGGATGCTTCAGCCCAGACCTTACTGCCCCCTGGCCTGTCTGGCTCTGTGGTCCGTGGCCTCGCTGAAATGGTGTCCTCACTAGCCTGGCTGCTGCTTTTGTTCCTGGTTCCCTGGGCGCCCCTCCTCCAGGGCTCCTCCTCCTTGTCCATCCTGGAAACACTCTCCAGCGTTTGTGCGTTTGTGCTCACCCCTCTACCGTGGCTTTTACTCCTGCCCTGTGGAACTTTCTTAGACAACCCCCGATGTCACTCACTTGTCCTGCTGGTTGTAGAGAAAAAGACAAAGCAAGTTTCAGCATGTGTAAGGGACGCTTTCTTTACAGACGTTTGTCTCGCTATTATATTTGTAAATACTTCAGTGTGAGAAATGTGGTGGGGGAGGCTGCTGCCCCCACAAGACAATCCAAACCTGTAACAACTGCTCCCGCTTGCCTAATTAGCATAAGCAATGACAGAGCAGCCTCTGGTTGGTGGAATGACAGCTGAAGTATCAGGACCCACCATGTGATTAAACATGAACACTGGTGAACCCTTACGATGGGGAAACCTCTGGCAGTCTGATCTGACCACAGCCCTTGCCTGTGAGCCATGTTGTTGCTCAGAGCTTTCATGCATGGTGTGGGTGTGAGTCCCTGAGATGGAGAGAGACAGCTTTTCTGAAATTCCAACCATTTGTGAGACAATCTGGACAGTTTACTGATAAATGTCTGTGTGCTTGGCAGAATCTGGAGTGGGACTTGCTTTCATTGTCACACACACCTGGTGGTGGTCGTAGGGGTCCGGACACAGCTCCTTCCCGCATCCAAACACTAGAAGCTGCCCAGAGTTGTCAAAAGAACCTGACGTGCGATGGATTGCAAGATGAGCCTTTGGCTGACAACACTGCCTTTGGAAAGGACAGAATCTAAGGTCGTAAAAAAAAATGTCCTCTTAATGGCTGTTTTTATTTTAAAAATTTATTTTTTAAATACATTTTGTATTTTGGAATAATTTTAGATTTACAGAAAAGTTGCAAAGATAGCACAGAGTTCCCGTATGCCCCTCACCCAGCTTCCCCGAGTGTTAACAGCTTACGTAACTGAGGTACAGTTGTCAAAACCAGAAAATTAACACTTAGACACTGCTATAAATGCAGCTATTCTCTGATTTCACGAGTCTTCCCACCGGTGCTCTTTTTCTGTCTCAGAATCCCACCCAGGGTCCCACACTGTGAGTGACTGTTGGGTCTCCTGGGTCTCCTCTGGTCTGTGGCAGCCTCCCAGTCTTTCCTTGCTTTGCTTTTCATGACCTTGACTGTTTTGAGGAGTACTAGTCAGGTGTTTTGCGGAGTACTAGTCAGGTGTTTTGCAGACTGTTCCCCAGTTCGCTTTTGTCTGGTGCTCTCTCACACTGAGACTGGGGTTATGGGTTTAGAGGGTGCGTCAATGCCCAAGGTGACCCCACAACGCCCACTGAAGCCCCCTCCACTGAGTAGGTTCCCCAGAGTGCCCTGTAGGGGCCCAAGACTGGGAAGGGAGCCTGAGGGATTGGGAGACAGTGCCTCAGAATTACGTGATGGGGTGCCACCCTGAAGATCTGTGTCTATTTTGTGGCCAGTGGAAGATCCAGAGCCAGAGGAAGGAAATGATTGTTGGTGAAGGGGATAAGTACATCTGAGGCTGAAGGAGGGAGTGCAGTACAGCTGTGTTTATTGTAAGTAGATGGGCTAAACATAAAGCTGTGTCTCCTGTCCAAAAACGAAGGAAGGAAGGAAAGAAGGGAGAGAGGGAGGAAGAGGAAGGAAAGAGAAAGAAAGAACCTGAATATAATCCATCCCAGATTGTATTTGTCTTTGCACCAATGCAGTCATAAAATATCATTTTAATAGGATTTTTAAAGGGACCACTGAAGTCCCACCACAGTGCTGCTCCAAGTGCTGGCAAGTGAAATTTCACTCTTAGTTATTCTGGATTGAATGCAGGTCCCTGAGGAACAGGGTTCCAGGGACATTAACTTGGGGTGAATGTTATCCACCAGTGTTTCCAATAAGAGGGGAAAGGTACAGCCAGAGAGCTCTTGGTGCCCACAGGGCAGAGACAGTGTTAAAGGGGCAAGAAAGAAGTGGTTGAAGCAGAGTCCTCAGTATTGCCAAGGGCTGGACTTGACCTTGCGAACACTGTCCATTAGCTCTACTGGGACTGAATCCTCATTCCACACTAATTGATTAGTGGTAAATGGCAGAAATAAATGGACTAATAGGCTAACAGGTTACATTAGTATAAAACCAGAAATGAAGTTAAATACACAGAGCCCCAGTCTCTGGAGGAAGAGGCAAGATTATCATGAAGCAAGACATGCCCCACCTTCAGGGAGCTCACCGCCTGGGGAGGAGGATGCAGAAGTTAACAAATTGCAAACTAGCAGCACAAGAGGGACAATGCGAGTACAGAAAAGGAAACGCTATGCCTCAGAGTCAAGGATGACTTTATGAAGAGGTTACAGATGTGTAGGAGTTCACCAGATGAAGGATCAATGTGAGATGGGGGAAAAGCATGGGTGTTGGAGTCAAGCAGATCAACGTTCCAATCCCAGCTCCATTCTTTACTGTTCATATGACCAGAGACCAGTTATTCAGTCTCTCTGAGACTCAGTTCTCTTGCCATCTATAAGATACCTACCATGAGGAGTTCTCGGGAGAATTAGAAACAGTAATGTACATATAGTATCTAAGCGCTGCCTGGCACTCAGCAGACTGTTTATCAATAGGAGTCACCAAGAGAAGAAGATGCACTAGAAGCTGAGGGTGCGTATAAAGGCACGTCGAGGGACGAGTCACATAGAGGTTGTGTTGGAAAGCTGTTGGGGTCCAGGGACCCTGGGTTTTAATTTCTTCAAGTCCTTAACTTATGAGTTCCATGACTCTAGGCTAGCAAGTTAGCTTCTTTGCAACTGTTAAGATGGGGATAATAACAGCACGACCTCCTAGGGCTGTCGTGATGATGCAGTGAGTTAGAGCAGGTAATACGCCCAGCACGGAGTGAGCCATCAGCAGATGGCAGCTGTTACTTCTGTTGTCATCATTGCTCTTTTTGTCATGATTGGGAAGAGTAAATGAGAGAATGGAGCTAGGAACCAACAGCCCGTATCTGGCCCTCCACTGACCTTGACAGTATTTTTTGATAGGTTTGTCTCTTCATTCTATCTCCCCACTCCCACTGGAACGTGCACTCCCATGAGGGTGGGCTTGTGGTCTCATCCACTGCTTTGGGCCCAGTTTCCAGCAGAGTGCCTGGCACATAGTATGTGCTCCATATGGATGGGTGGATGGGTTGATGGATGGATAGATGGTTGCTTGCTTGATTTGGGAATAGCACAAAGCCCATTACAGGGAGGACTCAGAGCAGGACAGTGACTACAGCTCAGCTCCACCTGCAGTTAATCTCCAGAAACGTTTCCAGAAGTGGCCCTGGGAGCAGGAAGGAGGCAGATGGGTGCCCTTGTGGGTGGGTGGGAGAAGTGGGCATAGACAGAGTGCACCCCAGCTCCTGAACACAAGTGCAGGGTCAGCTGGACCTTCAAGGGGATCCTTGCAAGCCCCCAGCCGCTGGCCCTCAGGAGCCTGAAAGCCCCACCAGACAGTGCTGGATCCACAAGGAGGGCTGTGGCGGTAGGGGCCTCTCCACCTGCTCAAATTCTGATCATACTTTGCCATCTTTTTCTAAGTATCAGGAGACCCAAATTCAAGTCCAGACTTCCCACCACCCTCTCATTAGAATGAACTGGTGTTGTTTTGACTAAACACACTTTCATGGGTTGTGAAAAGTATTAACCATACTTTTCTTTACCTCATCGCCTCTGATAATACTAATGATAATATAACTTACAGTTGTCTGGGTCTTGTGAGATGACAAGGCACTCACCTTCCTGATCCTCACATCAACCCCATGAAGTGTGCAGAGGAGGGGCGAGCCCGTGACCATGTGTAATCAATAACACAGCAACAACAGTAGCAACTGGCACTTTTTCAGCTCTTGCTGTGTTCCAGGCACTGATTTAGACAACTGACTCGTTTAATAGAGAGTAATTGCTCATCACTGGGGCTCTGGAATCAGAATCTGCTTTGGAGTCCCAGGAGTTCTGCTTCCCAGCCGTGCAGCCTTGGGCAACTTACTTAACCTCTTTGTGTAAGTTTCCCAAAGCTGCTATGACCGATCACCACAAACTGGGTGGTTTAAAACAAGAGAAATTTATTGTCTCACAGTTCTGGAGACTAGAAGTCTTTTCATAAGGACACCAGTCATACTGGAATAAGGGCGCACACTACTCCAATATTTACTCCAGTATTAATCCACCCAACTTAACGAATTACATCTGCAATGACCCTATCTCAAATAACCAAACAAGGTCACATTCTGAGGTTCCTGGAAAGATGTAAATTTGAGGGAGGGGACACTTTCCAACCCAGCACACCCTCTAAGCCTTTTCTTTTCCATCCATGAAATGGTGCTGTTGGTAGATTCTACATTATGGGATTGTTACGCAGATTAGGTTATGGCTGGAAAGCTCTAAGCAGGGCTTGGCATATGAAAGTGTTCATCAAATGGAAGATGTCATCATCACTGTCACCATTGTTGTCCCCACTTTACAGTTGAGAAAATGAGGTCCAGACAGCTAAAATTGGTTGTCATCCTATAAACAGCTGAGCCAGGTCTTCTAATTCCTGAGTCAGTGTGCTGTGCACACAGTAGATGCTCGTAAATGCTCCATGACCACAACCTGAAACCCAGTGGGTGTAGCCCAGCCATGGAGCCCCGAGATCACGCAGGGCTGGAAGGAGCGGAGGCTGGAGGGCCTGGAAACCAAGCTCTCTGATTGTCAGGGCATTCTCCTCCACCCTGCAAGCTGGCTTCCAGCCCTCAGCTGTCTTTGAAACCAGCTCTTAATTCCACTGCTCTCTGCTGAGCTCGGAGGGCCGACACACCTGGGTAATGAGGTTTACTGTTAATATTGCAAATTGGATTCCACAAATTAGTCAGTTCGCTGCTGGCAATCCTCCTGGCAGCTGGCTCTCAGCTGCTCGAATACCACAGGGGCGTGCTTGCGGCATTTCCCCAAGGACTTTGCTCTGCCAGCAAGGCTTTGTTGAGACAGAGAAAGCCAAGTTTTGACATTTGGCGAACACTCTTGTTAACAAATTGCATCTAATCTTACCTCCACGAGGGCTTCCCCAGGCACACAACTGATTTCTGCCTGGTGTTGGGGGAAGCCGATGGGAATGAACGGGCATTCACTGGTGGGCGGCTCTGTTGGCAGGAAGCAGACAGGTTCAGGTGGAGCCTGGCCGACTGTGATGGAGGCAGATGTCAGCTCGGATGTTGGGCTGCTGGGCTCCTGTCCCAGGACCCAAACATGCCGCCATGATCTCAGTTCCATCTTCTGGGAAGTTCCTTGCATTTCCCCCATGCATAGGCTGCTGAGTGAGGCTCAGGTCCCAGGACACAGACACAAAACAGATATGGTCTCTTCTTTAGGGGCTTCCAGGCTCAGAAAGTGGATGAGACAAGCATCACCTCCCTAATTAAGTCAATCAATGAAAAGGCCCAAAGGAGGAGGCAGGGGCACAACCTTTGGGGGGATCAGAAAAAACTTTATTGACAGGTGGCATTGGAGTGGGTCTTGAAGGTTGAATAGGAGTTTAACGGTCAGTGGCAGAGTTAGAAGTCTGAGTAAAGGCAGGGAGGTGGGAATCCCAGGGCATGTGTGAGAAACATGAACTGGTCCAATTTGGCTGAAAAGTAGGAAATTATGGAAGAAGCAATGAGAGAGGTGATAAATCATCATCATCATCATCATCCCCATCATTATTATCCTTCCCTCTGAGGAGTCAATCCAGAAATCTACAAGCACTAAGAAATGCCTGCAAGCTTGTCAGAGTCCTGATTTTGCAATGTGGTGGATGATCCAGAAGGCATAGCAATTGCTTCCCAGTGGTCCCAGTAGCACTGTGGAACCACTAGAACACCCACAGGGGTGAAGCACCCAGTAGCCCAGCCCCTAGAGCAGGCTTTCCACCTGTCTCATTCCATTCCATCCTCACTGCACCTGAGAATGCAAAGATTATAAGCCCACTTCACAGACGGGAAAAGTGAGGCCCAGAGTTTCGAAGTAGAGAACAATGTACTTAGGATTTCACAGTGTGAAGTGCTACAAAACTTTGAATAAAGGGAGGCAGATTTTTTTCCAATTACCTTACAGTGATTTCAAGGTTGTTAAAAATAATTTGATGCATGTTTTCATTGAGGTGCTGGGGATAATAGTCACATTTTAGAAAGATTCGCCCTGATTAAAAAGTCCAGTCCAGTCCAAAGCATCCTCCATCCCCCCAACTCAGAGCCAATTCATGGCTCAAGACCCTACAATGGGAAGGGGGTGGAAACTTTCCTCTCAAGTCCCCATCCCCCACCAACTCTGCCGCCTCTGAGCCCCCCGGGGTCAGGGCACGGGAGGAGAGAGATGCTACAAAAAGTCTTGTACTGAACCTGTGTTTCTGAATGGAGTGTGTTGCATTTTATTATTTTTTAAATTGAGTTAGAATTGACATACAATATATTAGTTTCAGGTGTACACATAATGATTCTATATGTGTATATACTGCAAAATGATCACCACAAGAAGTCTAGTTAATATCCTTCACCACACACAGTCAGTTTTTTCTTATGATGAGAACTTTTAAGATCTACTCTCTTAGAAACTTTCAAGTATATGATACAATATTATTAACAATAATCACTATACTGTACATTATATTCCCAGGACTTACTTATTTTATAGCTGGAGGTTTGTACTTTTTAACCCCCTCCAGCCATTTCATATCCCCTCTCACCCCTCCCTCTGGCAACAAATCTGTTCTCCATATCTATGAATTGGGGGCAGAGGGGGTGTTGTTTTAAGATTCCATGCATAAGTGACATCATATGGTATTTGTCTTTCCCTGTCTGACTTGTTTCTTTTAGCATAATGCCCTCAAGGTCCATCCATATTGTTGCAAATGGCAAGATTTCATTCTTTTTTATGGTTGCATAATATTCCATTGTATATAGATGCCACGTTTTCTTTATCATCTGAGGGGGGTGTTCATCCTTCAATGGACACCTTGGTTGCTTCCATATCTTGGCTATTGTAAATAATGCTTCGGTGAACAGAGGGATGCAGATATCTTTTTGAGTTAGTGTTTTCATTTTCTTTGGATAAATACCCAGAAGTAGAATTACTGGATCATATGGTAGTTCTAGTTTTAATTTTTTTGAGAGAGCACGATACTATTTCCTACAGTGGCTGCACCAAATCACATTCCCATCAACAGTGCACAAAGGTTTCCTTTTCTCCACAACCTCACCAATACTTGTTACTTCTTGTCTTTTTTCATAGTAGCCATTCTGACAGGTGTGAGGTGATAGTTCATTGTGGTTTTGATTTACATTTTCCTGATGATTAGTGATACTGAGCATCTTTTCATGTGCCCGTTGGCCATTTGTATGTCTTTTTTGGAAGAATGTCTATTCAGATCCTCTGCCCACTTTAAATTGGATTGTTTGGGGTTTTGTTTTTGTTTTTGTTTTGTTAATAAGTTATATATATTTTTTACATATTCTGGATATTAGCCTTTCACCAGATAAATGGTTGGCAGAAATTTTCTCCCACTCCATAAGTTGCCTTTTCATTTTGTTGATGGTTTCCTCTGCCGTGCAGAAGCTTTTTAGGTTGATGTAATCCTTTCACTTGTTTATTTTTCTTTCATTGCCTTTGCTTTTGGTGTCAAATCCAAAAAGTCACCACCAAGACCAGTGCCAAGGAGCTTATTGCCTATGATTTCTTCTAGGAGTTCTAGTTCTCAGGTCTTATATTCAAGTCGTTAATCCATTTTGAGTTAATTTTTGTGTATTGTGTAAGACACTGGAGACACTGGTCGAGTTTCATCCTTTTGCATGTAGTGATCCAGTTTTCCCAACACCATTTATTGAAGAAACTGCCCTTTCTCCATTGTATATTCTTGGCTCCTTTATTGTAAATTAATTGATCATATGTGCATGAGTTTTTTCCCGGGTTCTCTGTTCTGTTCCATTGCTACATGTGTCTGTATTTATGCAAGTACCATATTGTTTTGAATACTATAGCTTTGTAATGTAGTTTGAAATCAGGAAGCATGAGAGTTCCAGCTTTGTTCTTTCTCAAGGTTGCTACGGTTGTTTGGGGTCTTTTGTGGTTCCAGCGTCTGCTGCGTTTTTGAAGGGCCATTCTTCATTGCATTGGACTGTTTCATGCATCACAGATGTCCAGCATCCCTGCCCACTAAATGTCAGGGCAACTCCTCCTCCCAACCATTATGACACACACACAAAAAAACACCCTCTTATGCTTACACATGCTACCTCAGGGAGAGAGATTCTCTTATTTTAAGAACTGAGTCTCAACCGGGGCTATTTGCCACGCTCTTTTAGTTGATGCTCGCTGGTCAAAAGGCCAGCTCTTTCATGAAGCCCATTTGGGGTTCTGTCGAGGGTCTCTGTAGGGACCTCCACCCTGCCCTGTGCCCTGACCTTGGCTTCAGATTCTCCAGCTGACCTCTCGTGATCCCCAGCTCTTGCCCCTGGGGGCCTGCAGCACAGACTCTCTCACTGCTGGGGTTTCTTCATGCAGAAAGATGGCCCCTTGGTTGGGATTCACTGAAGGCTGGAGCCATCTGCCTTCTGCGGCATCCGCTTGTCCCATGATAAGCAAAAATCAGGCTGCCACTCTTTCCAGTTGCCACAGCAAGCTGTCCCTGTCACCCTCCCACGTGGGCCCCCAACTGCAGGCATACAGGTCAAGTTCCCATCAAAATTACTTTCTCACATGCTGCAGCCTGGTGCCCACACGTGTCTGCAACTTGGCAAACCTGCCACCAGGGAACAAGCACCAGCCCCCTTTCTGACGGAGAGTCCTGGTCTCTAGGGTGATTCTGCTGGGCTTCTGCTCGCCTGGCTTGGGACGGGGGCAGGGAAAACCCAAAGCTTCCACACGTGCCCTCCTCTCTGCAGTTCCTTTACAGGGGCCATGATGGTGGAGTTGACAGGACCCAGCCCTGCAGGGCTGGACCTGGCCCCGCTCTTAGCACTCGTGTGCTGGTCTCAGTTTTAGGGTTTCTCCTAACTTGTGAAACAGCCACAAATATCTTCTTCCACCACACCCCTCTTGCAAAAGAATTGAGAGTAAGTGAGTCAACTGGGCTCCCGGAATATGTATGGTAAGTGTTATGTGCTAAGCTCCACACTGAAGGCTTCCTATGCATGATCTCATTTAAAACTTAATTTTACAGAGAAGGAAACTGAGGGTCAAAGAAGTCAAATGACTTGCCCAAGGCCACCCAGCTGGGTGGAGGTCGAGGAGCTGAGCTGTGAACCGAGGTGGTCCGGGGAAAGCCACGCTCTGAACTCCTGCTCTGATTAAGGTGAGGCTCCGGGCAGATCCATACTGCTGGCAGCTTGGACCACAAAGCCTGTGGACGGGGTCAGAGGGGTCTTCATTACATGAATGCTTGTTATCCCAGTGGCCACCAGTCCCAGGCTGCAGGAAGCAACGCTGCCATTTTACAAATAAGCTCAGCCCTTATAAAACCCAGCCCCCCCAGTCACCCCTCCCCATGCAGCCTCTTCCCAGCATATCTGGTCGATAGCTTTGTCCTTGGTCTCTTGCTCACGCCTCATTGTGAGATGTTGCTATCCAGAGGCAAAAATAGAGCCTCGGATCTTGCCAACGATGCTGGACTTGTGATGCTTAAGAGTCATATCTCAAGCAAAAGTCTGGTCCAGAGAGGATATGGTGAGGACAGACCAGTTAACACCCCAGGATGACAGCTTCTACAAGGGGCTGGGGGATACACAGAAAGAGAAACAGCTGAACTTCAAGAGTCCAGGGAAGCCATCAAACATTTGCTAGGATGACCTCCCTGGTGGTGCCATGAAAAATCAATTGGGATGTGAAAGATTTAGTATCACACTATCATTTAAGCTGGTCACAGAAATTTCTCTAAGAAGCCACCTCCAAACGATCAATGTCTCATTCATTCATGGTCCAGTTTTAGAATTTATGTGAGATGCCATTACACCCTAAATATCCTCACAGATTCTGTTCATAATTATGCGTTCTATTTTTTCAAAATTGAGCCTCAGCCACATTTTTCTTTCTCCTTTCTGTCCCATTTGAATACTTGCTGTAAGAGACTGATAGGATGGCAAAGGAGAGAGAAGACAGGCTAGGGAGAAGTCAAAGAGGGGACGACAGAGTGTAGGCGGTGGCTTGAATGAGGGACAAAGGAGCTCTCACATTCGCACTTCGGTGGTGCTGCTGACGGAAGCCATGACGTTGGGACAGGTAGCTGTGGGGATGGGACCGAGCTCGGTGGGTGTGACACAGACGTGACTGGGGAGGCCTCAGCCATGCTGTGTACCAGAAGTGCTGCTACGGACCCAGAGATGAAAAAGAACTTACTACTTACGATCTATGGGGAGAAAAAGACACATAAACTCTTAGAGATAATTACTTTATAATGGGATTTTTAAAAACACTAATAGTGACTCTTTAAGGGAATTATGGGCTTTTTAAATTTTTTAAAATTTTTGGGGGGAGGTAATTAAGTTTATTTATTTATGTGAATGGAGATACTGGAGCTTGAACCCAGGACCTTGCTCATGTTATGTGCACGTGCACTGTACCACCAAGCTACAGTCTCCCCCGGGGAATTATGTTGTTATAGATTGAAATGTGTCCCCCTCCCAGAAAGATATGTTTGAGTCCTAACTCCCAAGACCTCAGAATGAGGCCTTATTTGGAAATAGCATCATTGCAGGTGTAATTAAGTTAAGATGAGGTCATACTGGAGTCAGGGGTCAGGGTGTCCCTAGTCCACTAGTGGGGAAGAGAAGGTCTAGAAGAAACCAAAATGCCCAGGAGGTATCTGGATATTTAAGACTAAATCTCAGGACTGAAAAAGAGATAGAGAGACTCCTCTTTTGAAAGTGGTAGCATGAGGAATTCGGGGATTACATCCTACAGAAAGCATGTATGAAACTGGACAAAGTTATCGAAATGATCGTGGCAGGGCACTGGACAATGATCTGATGCAGACAACAACTTGAGAAGTGCCTCCTCAGGAAAGCACAGCACCTTCACGGAGAAGGAAGACGAGTTTGAGGAACTCTTTCTTTCCCCTCCCTTTTTAAATTGAAGTATAGTTGATGTATAATGTATAAATTACAGGTGTACAATATAGTGATTCACAATCTTTAAAGGTTATTCTCCATTTAGAGTTATTATAAAATGTTGGCTACATTCCCCATGTTGTACAGCACATCCTTGTAGCCTATTTTACAAATAGTAGTTTACAGCTGTTAGTCCCCTACCCCTGTGTTACCCGTCCGCCTTCTCTCTCCCCACTGGTAACCACTAGTTTGTTTCCTGTATCTGTGAGTCTGCTTCTTTTGTATTATATTCACAAGCTTATTTTTTAGATTCTGCATGTAAGCAATACCATACAGTATTTAAGCTTTCTCTGTCTGACTTACTTCATTTACTGTAATGCCCTCCAAGTCCATCCTTGTTGCTACAAATGGCAAAATGCATCCTTTTTAATGGCTGAATAGTATTCCATTGTGTGTGTGTGTGTGTGTGTGTGTGTGTGTGTGTGTGTGTGTGTGTGTAGATAGATATAGATTTATACCAAATCTTCTTAATCCATTCATTTGTTGATGGACACTTAGGTTGCTTCCATATCTTGGCAGTTGTAAGTAACTGTAAGTGCATTTCCCAGTCCACACCCAGATTGGGACTCATTGGTTTGAAGTGTCTGAACAAAACCTCTGTAGGCCACTTAAAAACACCCCCAGGGATCAGGCTGTAAAAACAGAAACCTTGAGTAGACACGACAGCAGCTGCATATCCCAAGAGATGGAGACTGTGCAGTGAGTTAATTACCTAAAAACAAAAACAAACCCCCAAACGCTCAGAAGAACAAAACAGAACCCAGAAATGCTACAATGATACCACATATTATCCACGATGTTCAGTTTCAATACAAAATGATTAGGACAGTATGACCTCCGCTCAGGAGAGAAGTAGTCAGCTCTGAGTGGGAATGCGGGATTTTGCAGAACAAGACTTCAGAGCACCCATGATAACATATTCAGATAATTAAAGGAAAATGTGTTCATAATGAGTCAACAATAGAGAATATTGACAGATAAATGCAAACTGTTAAAAAAATGGGGAACTTCTAGAACTAAAAGTATAATGTCTGAACAAAAAACAGACTAGGTGGGGTCAATGGGTAGAAGAATCTGTGTGTTAAAGAGGAATGGAAATCATCCAGGAGACAGGGGGGAAAAGGGAGGAAGGAAAATGAACAGAGCCTCTGAAATCTAGGACAGTATCGAGTGTAACAACATACAAGTAATTGCAGTCCCAGAAAGAAAGGAAAAAATGAGGTGAAAAAATGAGGCAAAAAAATGTTTTTGAAAAATAAATGGCTAATAACACCTCCAAGCAGGTGAAAAATATCAATTTACAGGTCCAAAAAGCTCCATGAACTCCAGGTGAGATGAACACAGCGTAGGAGAGAAGGTGGGAGGAGGTGGGGGCTGCCCTCACAGCGGTGCTGGCTGAAGTCCCAGGATGCTCCTCGGGGAGGGTTTGGAGAAAGCAGTCAGCGGGCCAGGGAGTGGCTGTAATTAGAGGGGAGGCCAGAGGGGCATGAGGAGGGGCGGTCAGAGAGTGAGAAGCCAGTCCAGACGGGGGGTGTGTCAGGGAAGCAAGAGAATTCTCAAGGAGGCCAGTGGTGTTGTATGCACAGAGCGGTGTGAAATTAAGGACAAGGGACCCCAAGGCCACTGGATGTGGCTCTCCCATCTCCAGGGCATATCTCATCAACGCCCTCATCCTCTCCTGCTGGGAGGGCAGCCTGGTGCAGTGATTTGCACAGGGGCGATTTGGCAACATGCCAAACATTTTGAAAAAGCTAACTTTGACCCACTCTTTCTACTCCTGGGAATTTATCCTGCAGAAATTACTAAGTGTGGGCACACAGATTTCTGCACATTCATTGCAATAATAATGACAGCTGACTTGTGTTAATTGGTCACCAGGTGCTGAGTGTTCTGTTGTGCATTATCTTACTTACGTCAATGAGGCAAGTGCTGCTTTTATACCCATTTTACAGATAAGGAAACTGAAGCATAAAGAAAGTGAGTAATTTAACAAAGGCACACAATATGTGGGAAAGCTCAGTTCTTTCTGACACAGAGCCTCTGCTTTCAAATGTGAAAGCAGCATAAACGTTGAAAAATACAGGCTTGGTACAAATTACATTCTATCCAACAACCAAAGTATAACTTTATTGTCTCTTTACCACAAGAAGTCAGCTCCATGAGTGTGAGGACTTCCTCTGACTTATTCCTCAATGCCTAAAACAGTGCCTGGCACATAGTAGATGTTCAATAAATATGAGTTTATTTCGTATTTGTTCATAAGATAAATTCATAAAATGAGTGAAGGGATTAGCCTATATAATGGAATATTATAGGTTATTAAAAGTCATTTCTCCGAGTGGTTAATGACATGAAGGAAATAGTTATGATAAACAATTGTGATAATATTTTAAGTAAAAAAGGAGAAACGTAACACTAGATATATAGCATAGTCCCAACTTTGCTGAATTATTTATTATACATAGAAAAAAATTGCTTAAGGAAACACAGCACTATGTGAAATGCAGTTACATCTGAGACCATTGACTGCCTTGGATTCTCTTAGTTATATTTTTTTCTCTATTTTTAAATTCCCCATAATGAACATATGTCACTTCCAGAGGTAGAAGGAAAATGTTCTGAGCAGGGTCAGGAGAATGAAAGTAGTGGACACTAACACCGCAGGATCGAAGGTTCAGGAGAAATTAACTCAAGGGGCGTGAAGAGTGTTTCCAGCAGTCCTGCTGCGAAAAGCAGAGAAATCAGACAGGAACAGAAAGGGCAGCCAGGTCAGCTGAGGCTTTTTCTAAGTGATGAAATCCCAAATCTATCAGAAGTCACCAGGGAAAGAAGCAGGAGAGGCCAAATTTGAAAGCCCTGGAGGAAAATAGAAGCGGTTTCAGTTTAAAGGTCTGTGTTTAGCCAGACATGGTTTGGAACCACAGAACTGCTCCCAGCTGAGCAGACACCCCATTCCTTCAACCAATAAATGGTTAGGGAAGCCCCACCAAGTGCCTGGGGCAGGGATGCAGTGATACAGCGGTACAGGGCTGTGCTGGAGAGGTGGCACCCGGAAGACAGTGTCCAAGAAATGTCAACCTTTGTTTCCAGTAATAGTCATCTAACTCTTGTGGGATACGTGCTCAGAGAAGAGAGTGGTGAGGAGATATGGCTGGGGTAGGGATCAGATCTGAGGGCCCTGGAGATGTCCAGGGGTGGATGGTCCTGTGAAAGAGGAAAAACTTTTCCTCTACCCTCTTAGGTTCAGTGATTGGAAGCATGTGGATTAAACTGACAAGAGACTTATTAACAGGAGAAAAAGGTGCTAACAAAAGACGTAGGTAGCTCAATGAATGCTTGAAATTAGAGGCTTATGTACCTAATTTAGTTAGTGGAAGGGAATGGGGAGAAAAGGCTTCTATGGAAGAACAAATAGGTTTCTTTAGAAAAGACAAATGTATTTTAGGAGTACAAATGAGATGTGAGAGAGTTTGTGATGATGTTTTTCTATGCAGGTTTCAGCAGGTTTTCTGTCTTCTTTGGGGCCATAAAACTACCCCCAGAGGGAGGATTTATGGCAGGTTTACTCTTGGTCTCTCTCCTGGAAGAAGACTCACCCAAAGAGGAAATTCACAGCAGCCTCATTTCCCAGAAGTTGCTGCTTTTAGTCGGACATGGGAAGTGCCGAGGTTTCTTTCTGTATCCGTTGGATCTCAAATGCTTTCAGCTTATAACACTCTTTGTACCAACTCTAGGTTCTGAGTGGGTCCCCAAAGTAGCTAAGCTGAGGCCTGAACATCAAGTAGGAGGAAGCCAGCAGACGTGTCCCCAAGCAGGGGCCCCGGGGCTGGCTGAGGCCCTGAACAGCGGGCGGGGAAATGTAGGACGTGAGAACTTTAGGCTGCACCCCATCCCTAAACCCCTCCAGACATTCACGAGCCCAAGTGGTCATGAAATAAAGGCTGGGGGCCAGGGCGGCGAAGGTAGACCTGACTGCCCATCAGGTCTCCAGCAGCCCATTTTCATGTCTCCAAGCCCCAATTTCTCATCTGCAAATTGGGGGTGATAAACTCAAAGCATTGTTGTCGGGTCATCTGAGCCCATATCTAAGAAGGTAGCCAGTGGGTGCTGGGTAAGAGGAAGTGGAATCTGAAGTATTTAGCTTTAGTTTAAAAATGCCCAAGGGGAGCAGAAGTGAGGAGTGGATGAGCCGAGAGCGAAGGGGAATTTCTCATCTGACCACTATGCAGTGTTTGATTGTGTAGCTCCCTCTGCTGGTGAGTGTCTTAACTGCAGGCACCTATCAGCCACCGGGAAAACCGGCCACCATTCATTCCTCCTTGGGTCACCGACCTTAGGAGACACACTGACAGTAACTAGCAGCCTGGGTGCTAACGCTGAGGTTTGTTTTCAGTGGCAGGTGATCAAACTTCAAGTCATTTTACCCAAACCCATCATTTTAAAAACTAAGAAATATACACAGTGCTTACTATGTATGTTCTGAATACTTTGAAAATGTCACCTAGTTCATTATTCTAAGTAGTTCTGTGGGTAGGGCCTGTAGTGCACCCATTTTACAGACAGGGACATAGATGCCTGGGGTCACACACTAACATGCGCTGTGAGTGGCAAGCGGTGGGTAAGACCCAGGGAGCCTGGCTTCAGAATCTATGCTTTTAACCATTACATTACACCACCCCCTCTTTTTTTTTTTTAAATATAACAGCTTTATTGAGGTATAATTCACAATGATACAACTTATCCACTTACTGTGTACAATTCAATGTTTCAGTGGTTTTCATATGTAGTCACAGATATGTACAACCATCACAACAACAAATTTAAAACATTTTCATTACCCCCAATAGAACCCCCCCTACCCATTAGCAGTCAATCCCCACCCCCCTCTCCCATTTCCAATAAACCATCAATCTACTTTCAGTCTCTATTGATTTAGCTCTGCTGGACATTTTCATATGAATGGAAGCACATGTGGTCTTTGTGACCAGCTTCTTTCACTTATACTTTGTTCAAGGTTCATTCATGTCGTATGTATCGGGACTTCAATTCCTTTATGTCTGAATTAGTCCATTGTGTGGATAATACCACATCCATTCATCAGTGGATACTTGGGTTGTTTACATTTTTTTGGTGATTATGAATGTTGATGAAAACCTGATTAACAGTCAATCTAAAAGTAAACTCTAATTCAAAAAGATAATGCACTCCAATGTTCATAGCAGCACTATTTGCAATAGCCAAGACATGGAAGCAACCTAAATTGTCCATCGACAGATGACTGGATAAAGAAGTTGTGGTATATTTATACAATGGAATACCACTCAGCCATAAAAAAGAATAAAATAATGCCATTTGCAGCAACATGGATGGACATAGAGATTATCATACTAACTGAAGTAAGTCAGGCAGAGAAAGACAAATATCATATGACATCACTTATATGTGGAATCTTTAAAAAATGATACAAATGAACTTATTTACAAAACAGAAAGAGACTTACAGACACAGAAAACAATCTAATGGTTACCAAAGGGGAAAGGGTGGAAGAGGGATAAGTTAGGAGTTTGGAGTTAGCAGATACAAACTACTATATATAGAATAAGGAAACAACAAGGTCCTACTGTCCAGCACAGGGAACTATATTCAGTAGCTTGTAATAACCTATAATGAAAAAGAATATATATATATATGTATATATATATATGCATAACCGAATCACTATGCTGTACACCAGAAACTAACACAACATTGTAAATCAAATATACTTTAATTTTTAAAAAATAGTTAATCTAAGAAAGAAAGAGAATTTTCTTTGAGCCAGCCTGAGGATTATAACCCTAGAGGCAGTCTTTCAGAAAGCTCTGAGGACTGCTCCACCTGTTAGAAGTCAGAGCAAAGTTTTGTTTTCAAGACAAAGGATTATACATCAAAGTAGCATATCGACAGTTTTCATGGTCCAGATCTGCACGTACGAGGCGTGTAGTGCATCATCGTGACCCCCTTACACGATTGGGAAAGGAATGTTATCTCCTAAGGAGTGACCTTGCTGGTGCCAGGAAAAAACTGCTCTTTTCAGTCGAGCAGGCATGCCTGTCTTCTGAGGGGATCTGGTTAATGTGTAATATAGGTGCACAATGTACGCTAAAGAGGGAAAGTGGTCCAAATAGGCAGAGAGAGAATTTTAGGTTTAAAATTTTTCTTGTCCTGCTTTAAAAATAATTTTATTTCATCAGAATAATGCTGCTGTAAACAGTGATGCACAAGTTCTGTGTAGATGTATGACTTCATCCCTCTCGGGTACATACGTAGGAGTGAACTGCTAGGTCACAGGGCAGCTCTGTTCCATCTTTTGAGGGGCTGTCAGACTTCTCTTTTTTTTTTTAGTCTTTTTTAAGGTAAAGATGCTGTATAAGGCCCATTTGAGGGAAGGGACTCGCCCCAGGTCACACAGCAAGGTGAAGAAAAGGCTAGAACCTGACCCCAAGTCTCTGCTCCCCTCAGTACCCCTCCACCACACCACACAGTCCCTTGCACGGGTGACCTCACCCGTTCGATCAGCAAGTCCTGAGCTGCCAGCATTTGCCACATTCGGCCCCTCCCTCTGCCTGCTTCTCTCTGCCTGTGACCGACTCCTCCTTCCCTTATCATGGAACTGCCTTCCACACCGAGGTCTAGATGATGTGTCAACCCTTCCCAAGGGCTTCTGTCTGACACTAGGAATCAAGTCTTGAAGGGGAAAAGTGGTCACTTTAGTGGTTGAAGTTCATGGCTGATGCAAAAAGGGTCAGCTTCCAGGCTCTGATCGACACAAACAGGTTTTTCAAGTACAAAGACGCCTGGCAGGAAGACACTGAGAGTCCTGGCAAATGCAGGATGTTTCACTGCGTGGGATGTCCCTGACCCCCAAATCCCAGTCACATTCCTCCTCATCACAAGGACCAAAAGCTGCCCCACAGCTTTCCTAAGTGTCCCATCAGGATGGCACCATCCCTGGGAACCCAGCTCTAAACACCCACTGCCCCCCCAAGTCCACCTCCAGCCTTTCACGCCTGCTCCCATCCCCACCGGCCTGGGCAGAAGCTTTTTTCTTAGCCAGATGGACTCTACAAGATCTGTTTTCTAGGTCCTGAGACCTCTCCTTGCCCCCTTGAAGCTGGCTTTTGGAACTGCCTTCTGAAGCAGGGGCTTTTTTTCCTCTGCTTTGTGCCAACTTCTCCATCCCTTTCCTGGAGCAGTGGGTCCAGGACAGCCTAGCAGAAAGGGGGAGGGCTAAAGGGAAAAGGCGATGTAGGAAACTGGGACACAAAACAGCCAGTGGCTTGTATTTTCACTGCCACACCCAAAGGAGACCAACGCCAGCAAGAACAAAGGCAGCCAGTTCTGAGACAGGTGTTCTCAGGTACCTCCAAGCGGCCCGCGTCACCGAGAAGGAAATTCTGAAGGAAAGGCACCTTTGGCATCCTCGAGGCCCTAGTGCCTAGCACAGTGTCTGAGGGGCTCTGAGAATGTGGGGGTGGAGGAAGGGAGAAGGCAGAGGGTAGGAGAGAAAGGTCAAGGGGCCCAGAGGGAAGAGGATAGGTGGGTGGAGAAGCCGACAGGGATGCTGGTGGTGTCCGGCCCTAACTGCTGCTCTCCGGTCCTCTCTTCTGCAGGCCACTGTGGCCTCCAAACTTCTTTGATGGGTCACGCATCAGTAAAAATGTAACTTTAAAAAGTTGAGAATAAAATCCCATTTGTGGATTTGTTTATTTATTTTTGTAAACAAATTGCATAAATGTAGTTATCACATAAACAATATGATAAATCAAAAAGGTCTTCAATGGGGGCCTGCAGCCTGGCAGGGAATCTACTTCTTGTTCCTCAGTTGCCCTGTGTTCTCTGTTCTAGAGGCTGAACCTGCAGTCACCAAAGTTCTTCTTCCCCCATCTAACGAAAGAAGGCCGCTCCCTCACCCACCCCGATGTCACTGAGGCAAACCTTGGGCAGGGGGTCTCACACATAAATAACTGAAAACATGGGTCTGAAAAAGCTCCTTTAATGACTGAAGTCGAGGCACCATGAACCCAGGGGGCTTCCTGTTTTCCTGTGGTTTACCTATGTGAGGTTTATTTATTATTTATACATAATTATACAGGTTTATCCAACGTTTGAGAGGAGGTACCACAGCCCGTGCTGGGGTGCAGAATTCATCGGGAGAAGTGGCAAAGTGGGGGTGATGACAAGTTCCATTTGAGGACCTGTCCTCTTTCATAAAATGCATCCCTCTTGACCGAGCGTCTCTGGAAAGTGAAGCTAACAAGTCTTGGTTAGAGATATGGAAGCTGAAAACAGCTCTTTAAAATGCGTCTAGAGCTAATCTCAATACTTACTCTTAAGACGAAACAAAACTTAGAACAGCTGAAGAAATATTGCTTGTGACGCTCCTTTCAGTGTAATTAGAATGTTTTCTGGGGCTATTCAATATTTCAAGATGATTTACACGGAGCAAAAACCCACAGATCAAACGTTAACATAATTTCCTTCAGATTCAGCATGTTAGTCTATGAAGTTGTTAAAACCTACTCATCCAGTCATGTGAAATATTTATTCCAATTATAGTCAATTCTCATCTTATTTCATCTTTGAAAATGCTTTATATTTTCTACTTCCCATTTTTTAAAATTACAAATGCCAGGAAAATTGAAAAATTCACATATATACATAGTTATCAAAGGAATGACATACATTTTATTATAATCCATCCTTCACAGATCACTTATATTTTTAGTTATGTTCCATTGCATTACTGAAAATTAATTAATGAGAAACAAAGTTTAATTTTGTTTCACAAAGTAAAATGGACATATTATTTCAATTTTATCTTAACTTCACCTTACAAGGTGCTTTCTGTCATTTATTCCTCAGCAGTTTTTAAAATAATGTTCCTTGAATTATATATGAAGAGTTTCATGTAATTGAAAAATGAAGTCATTTTTTTTTTCTGACAAGAAATAAATCTGATGTGGCTGAATGACTTGAAGTTGGGCACTATTTGCCAGTGAGACATTTTTCATAAATTTCATACACTAAATGTCTGCTGCTTCACAGTTTTAACAAAATCTATTTAAAGAGGTTTTATGATTTTAAAAAACCTTGTGAAAAATATTACAATATTTCCAAAGGTATAATGAAATTAATTATATTAAAATTTCCACAACCCTTTTTGACACTTTTGGTTTAAACAAGGGGCTTCTGAGTGAAGGGGTGACAAGGATAATGGATACTCTTTTGATATGTCATGGTAAAGCCTTTTGGGTGCATTTCCCAGAAACTGAAAAGTGAATGACTTTCATGACTGAGTAACAAATTTTTCTTGTACATCTAATGTTTTCTAAGTCTTTGCAATTGTTCCCGGGCCCTTTCCATATTCTTGGACAGCAATGCCATAGAAATGAATATCACTTCCACCAGACTCGTAGGCAAGCAAAGATTTTTATTAAAAGAGATGGCTTGTGCACAAGGGAGAAGATAGGGGGGGAAAGTGCCAGCTCCCAGAGTAGAAGGGGCAAGTTGCTTTTATAACAAAAGTGGGGGTTGTCTCATGATCTCTGATAATTTGCAGAAATCGTCAAACTTCTTTGATCAGCAGCAGGTGGCTCCTTGGTGGCTCCCAGGAATAAAGAGTGAGTCTGTGAGGGGAAGGGAGTGCATGAGGATTTTCTGCAAGAAAGCACCAGAACAGATAAGGTTAAAATCTATAGTTGAGCTTCTTGTCTTGTGGCAACTAGACATACTTTGTTCTTTAGCTTCTAAAGCCTGGTTTGCTCAAGGTCGATCACCAGTTCTTTTCCAAAATGGTGGCACTCCTCTCCCTGCCTCACGACCGCATGGAAAAAAGACTTAACTCAAGTTATCGTTAATAACAGATTTTGCTGATGGATCACTTCGCGATGTGTGGTATATGACACAGAAGGATTTAAAGAACTGAGTGACATTTTAATGACTAAATTCTTTCCTTTCCCATTTACATGAACAAGAGTTCTCAGCCCAAACATCTATAAAAGTAACAAATAAGAATAGAATTGAAGCCCAACGCTGCCTCTTTCTAACCATGCCATATTCATCCACGGACAGATGAAATGAGGGGAAATGTGTCTGTCAGCTCATTACAAAATGCATTTCCAGTAAAAGTTTGCTTTTTAATTCCTAAAAATTAATTTATCACATATATACCAATCACATCTTTATTGATTCAGCTGTTTCAGCACTTAGGTTGTTTCCATATGTCGGCTATTGTAAATAAAGCCACAATGAACTTGAGGGTGCAGACATCTTTTCAAATCAGGGTTGTCAAATTCTTTGGATAAATACCCAGAGGTGGGGTAGCTGGATCACGTGGTAGTTCTCGTCTTAGTTTTTTGAGGACTCTCCATACTGCCTTTCATCGTGGCTGCACCAATTTACATTCTCACCAGCAGAGCAGGTTTCCTCACATCCCCACCAACACTTATTTGTTATCTTTTGCATAATAGCCATACTGACAGGTGTGAGGTGAAATCTCATTTTAGTTTACTTGGTTGTTTGTTTTTTTCTTGTCAAGTTGTATGAGTTCTTTGTAATATTTTGGATATTAATCCTTTATCAGATATATCATGGGGAGAAAAAAATTTTCAATGCTAAGGAAGAACCCATGTATATAACTTTCAAATGGATGATGTTAGGTATCACGCTATCAAGCTGATTAGATTCCACTGGAGAGATAGTAAAATGTCAAGACGTTCGATGTGCTGACAAGTATGTCCTTCACAGCTATTTAAACTTACGATGAAATTTATATGCTAGCTAAGAATGTCACAGAATACATGGTTTTGCAAAATATTTTTTAAGGACACAGGTAGGGAAATGTGTTTGAAGATCCCTAGATCAACAGGTTACACATTTTGTGAGAGATATGTGACCATCTGATATAGGCACAGAATAAGGAAGCCAGGAGCAATTTGTGTATTAAAAATACTACAATTGATCATTGTAGCCCATGCTTAGTTCTAGGCACTTCAGTCCTCAAACAAGGACTCTGTGAGGGAGGAACTCTGAAGGCCCCTATTCACAGATGGTAAAACTGAGGCACAAAGGGACTTAAATAGCTAAACAAGACTACACAGCTCCTTAGTGAGAAGGCCAGAAAGGAGACCTAAAGTAGAGGCCCACACTCTTAACTACTGTGCTTATTGCCTATTTAATTGCTTTTTTTAAAATAAAAGAATTAGTGTCTTGTGAAGAGACATTCCGACACACTGGTTTCTCCCGATACGCTGATGGCTGTCAGCTGGACAGAGACTAATGCAAGGGTGGGTGAAATGAACATGTTTGCTATGTGTTCTTAATGCACATCCTCCAGAATAACTTCTTAAGTTTTGACGATTAGCCTATGTTCTCTGAGTGTGACGCCATCTCAGGAACACTGCACTTCTTCAGGTTGCACACAGGTGGCCTAGACGTTTTGTGTAACTCTGGAATTGCTTTCAGCATTCATGAAGGGAGAGCTGTCTGGCCCTAACCTATCAGATCACTTCATGGAGCATGTAGATGCCAGATTTGTTAGTGGAGGTTGGCAGTGTCAAGACTTTCTATTACTGTATTTTAGTGATGATGAAATGGAAACACTCACTTCCTGTTGTGTGTTAGTATTTCAAAATTAAAATGCCTAAATTAATCTGGAGCAGAGAGGGGGAAGGGGATCAGACAAATCCATCCCTCCAGTTCAGCAAGATGCAGCACTTTGAGCACCTCTTATGGAAGTTTCCAGAGGCCAAAAGGATGCTTGCCCTCTTTCTGATGTCCTAATGGATGTTATATATGATGGAATTTACAAACCGGGTGCAAGATGAGGACTCTTAAGACGACATTTGCCATAATCACAAGTCATAAGAAAAAACAAACACACATAGATTTAGATGACTCATGAGACAAAAGAAAAACTCTCAGATGAGCAGGCTAATTCCAGAGACCAAATGTGAACTTAAATGCTGGTGCAGCTTCGCAGTTCCAAATGCCATTCCAGAGCAGTAAGTAAAGTTCTGTTTGATTTTTGTAAATTTAAATGTTTTATATTTTCACAATTGTCTTAATTCTTTGACCGTCCAAGTCATTGTCTTAAGTTGTTGACAATAACCTAATTGCGATTTAAAACTTTTTTCAAGTGAAATATTTTTAACGCTCACGTCTCGCTTATTAGTGTATCCTTGCCCCTCCCGCTCGCACAAGCCTTTGGAACGCGACTTCGTTCTTGAGGGATTTGGTTCCTACCGGCTTCCGTAGCGTCCTCCACAACTTCCGCCTCTGACGGGCCGCCGTAGCTGTGCACTTCCGGCAGCGGGGCTCGAGCGGCCGAAGCAAGATGGTGAGTGACTAAGGGTTTCACGGCTGTGGTAGTTGTGCGACTGAGTCGAGGTGATTCGAGGCGAGAGAACAATGCGGCTGCCCGAGGCACTTGGTCCGCCCGCTCCCCTGACGGCTGGCCCGATTTTCTTGGGGGACGGAGGCTCTTGGAGACGGTGTTCAGGTCCACCGCGGGCCGGGGCCGACCAGCGGGCCTTTCCCCGCGGCCCATGGGCCGGGACTCTGCGCGGAGGGTCCCGCAGGCGGACCACGGAGGGGGCGGAGTGGGTCAGGTCGGCCGGCTTTGCTTCTCCGCCGGCCGGGGCTCTGCTGACCCGCGCAGGGAGTTTTAGCGGGAGCTTCCTGGAGTAACTGGGACGAGTGCTTTCGGAGCCGCCCGGGTGGAGGGATGTGCGACTAGAGCAGAGAGAAGGATTTGGTCCAGCTGAGGAGGGAAGAGTGGAGTCGTGGGAGACCGCCCGGACTGGAGGCTTTTGAAGGAGGCCTTAAGACGGACGCTGTTGTAATAGTTGGAACTCGGAGGGGAAGGTCCCCTGGGGTATTAGTAACAATAAAAACAGCTAGCATTTATTCGTTAGTTCGTAAATTGATGCTGCACTTTGCCAAGGAGGGAGGTCCAGGCTCTGCACTAGGCACTGAGGATACAGAGGGTGAGCATGACTGACCCGGTCACTGTCGTCGTGGAGCTTACATTCTCAAGAAGGCAGACAAAAATAAAGAAAGAAAGAAGGAAAGAAAGAAGGAAAGAAAGAAAGAAAGAAATGTGTGATATGTTGGGGCGGGATAGAGATGTGTTGGTGGCCCTTGTTTAGGGCTGTTCTGTAGAAAGGGATAGGATTGGGAGGGGTGGCTGTTTTACATAGGGTATCAGCGAGTCCCAATGAGGTGGTGTGATTGGAGCAGAGATCTAAATAAAGTGAGAGAGTAGCCTGTGCAGTTATCTGAGGGAAACTGGTCCAGGCAAAAGGAACAAGTGCAAAGGGCCTGAGATGGGAATGTGTTTAAGCCTTTATCGTGAACCCAACCATATAGTCTTATAGGTCTAGAAGGACTTTGGGGTAGCCACATTTTAAGCGTGATAAGTATCTGGCAGGTACTTTCCCAATATTTGCTCATTATTATTCTCTACAATCCTTTGAGGTAATTATTATTATCCTCAGTTTACCAAAAGGAAACTGAGACAGGATGAGCGGCTGTGCTAGAACACAAATCCTGTTGGCCTTTGCTGTGATGTACTAGGTGTCCATGCAGTAGAGAAACACACCAATATTGGTGTCTAGTGGACTTCAGTGTGATTCCTGGCTACCTCTCTGACCAGCTTTGTGACAGTAGGCAAGTCACTTAACTTCTCTGAGCCTTGGTTTCCTTATCTGTAAACCAAGGGTAATGGTAGTACCAGCCTCATAGAGTCTGTAAGAATAAAATGAGATGATACCCCGAGAATGTTTAGCACACTCCTTGGCATATAGTATAGTGCATGTACCTGTTAAAACGTTATTTGAGACTGAGAAACACCATGTAAAATGTCCCAGACATGAAGTTTGGGACCCACTCAGAAGAATGTCCTCTGGTGGGACCAGACTTGCAGGATCGTAAGGAAGGTCGATGAATCTGGGAAAGGTTAGTTGCAGCCAGTTTGGCAAGGACCGGGCATACCTAAAGAGTTTGGACATTATACCATAGATACTGGGGAGCAGTTGAAGGTTTTTCAGGAGATTTAAAGGATCAGCTCTTTGTTTTAAAAGGTAATAGAGCTGGATTGGTGAGAGCAGAAACTAGATCTGGAAATCTCAGTTGGGAGACTAGAGCCCAAATGAGAATTAATGGGCTGGACAGAAACAGAGGTGGGGATGGACAAGAGAGGGAGCGAAGAATCGAACCAGAGTGGATTTGTTTCACAGCCCAGACTTTGTAACCAGACAGAGAAAGTCCTGACCTTAACGTTTCTTATTCACCAGTAATACAGTATTGATGAGTAGGTACTATGAGTCATGCAAATATTAAATGTTTTACACTCATTACCTCATTTTCAGCAACAGATGGGAATTAATATCATCCCCACTTTCCAGTTAAGGACACCAAGGCTCCGGGAGGTGACCTAACTTACCTGAAGTCACACAGCCTATTAGTAACGGAGTGATGGAATTCAAACCTGGATGCATCTAGTTCCATAGCCCATGTTCCTAGGCTGTTGCAGTTCCTCGTCTAGAAAGTAGGAATAACGAGCCCTCCCTTGAGGACTGTCCGGAATCAGTGTGAGAGTGAAGATAAACGTGCCTAGTACAGACTTAGGCACATAGTAAACACACTGCAAACATAAGCCGCCCTAGCCAACATCACATTTACTTAGGGGTATAAGTAATTGTTAAAGGCTTATAATTTGAACAGCTCATTGCAGTGAAATTAATCCTATTTCCCAAAATTTCTCAGAGCCCTTAATTACTGTCTTTATTCTAATTATGAGGTTTTAAGAATCCTGCATGTGGGGAAGTATATTTGATCTTAACTTTTTTTGGGTAGACATGATAGGGTGGTTTTGTTTTGATAATGAAGCTGGCAGTGTATTAATTGAGATGACCTTGTGGAAGTGGTTTGAGGGGACTGAGAGAGCCCCTCTAACCAAGTAAATTCACTATTACTCATTTAAAATACAATCATTTCTGAGACATTGCTCTGTGTAAAACATTGTCCTGAAACTGAAGGGTCTGTTTTAAAATGAGAAACCCCACTTAGCTTACCAATACACTAAGTTCTTGGTAGCTTAGGATAATTCAGCTTTTCAGATTGGGGAGATGGAGCTGCTGGAGCGCCCCAGGCTTTAGGGATGGGAGGTATATAAGATGCCGTTGAAAGGAAAGTCTCCTGGATCTTAGTGAGACCCTAGTAAGGAGTAAATGATTGATAAATGCTTGTTGAATAGGTAAAATGATGTAGCTTTTATGGCCTAATTTCATGAAATATACTCTTGGTGGCATCAGTGAGGTAGTTTTATATAGATTGTGTCAGGCTATATACCTTCCCCTCAAGAAGGGGTGGTCTTACAGTTTTAGCCTTGTTGTGACGTGTTAGTTCTATGTTTCTTAACAGAGTTGTCTTTGATGGAATCTACTGCTAGATGCACCATTAATTTACCAGCTTTTCAGAAAAAAAAAAATTCTGCCACACTAAGTGTACACCTTGACTGCAAGGTATATCCTGAGTTCATAAATGTTAAAATGAGGGGGAAGTCTTGGTGTCATAAAATCACAGGAAAATAAGAAGGTTTTAAGTGATCATATTCTGACTTTATACCTGTTTTAATTTTTCTTTAGGGTCAAAGTCAGAGTGGTGGTCATGGTCCTGGAGGTGGCAAGAAGGATGACAAGGTAAATAAGCCAGATATGTCTGTGATATGAGCAAATAGTGGAAGATGTCGTATCTCAGCTGAGAAGTTCTTTGGGGAATCCAAGAATTTTAAAATGTAAAATAAGTGATCTGTGTTTATTTAACTAGTCTGGCCTACAGATACAATACCCTTTCCATGTTTTACAAAAGATTATTGACTGTCAAGTAGGTATTTATGAATTAACAATTTTAAACATGTAAAAGTAATAACATTACAGAAGTGTTAAATTCCCTGTGATTTTAGTGCCTAATATCCTTAGATGTGAAGAACTGTGTCTGATGATCTCAACACAGACTTTTGGCATGTAACTGAATTCTGACCTCTGTTCCTTACTGAATAATCTGTCAGTGTGTACTGTAAAAAGAAAGACATTTACATTCACACATTCAATTAAAATTGCAGGAATGTTAAAACAGGTTTTTTTTTTTTTAGGACAGTTTTTAACAACAATCTAAGGGATAAGGAAAAGTCTAATAAGGGCTAAGTCACCTGGAAATAGATGATGGTCCTACAGAAATGTTTGTGTTTTAATATCTGTGATTTCTTTTCCCCACTATTCTAAAAACTCAAGGATAAGAAAAAGAAATATGAACCACCTGTACCAACTAGAGTGGGGAAAAAGAAGAAGAAAACAAAGGGACCAGATGCTGCCAGCAAACTGCCCCTGGGTAATGACATGGCTTTGCTTCCTAGGGGACCCATCTCTGTGTAGCTTAGAGGCCTGAATGTGGACACAGGAAATAGGGGGTGGTCGAAGCTCTAGGTCAGCTTCTTTAACCAGCTCCTCTAGTGTATTAGAGCACAGGTTTAGATTAGAAAACTCAGGTTGCACTTGATTAACTTAGAGACACACTAATTTCATGGAGAAGTGGAATGCCACTGTATTGGAATCACAGCATGCAATTCCTGAACATAAATTTTTTCAGTAGCTTCCTACTGAGTATAGAGTAAAATCCAGACCAGGTGACTTGACCCAGCCCAGCTCTCCATCCTCAGCTTCTGCCACTCCCCTTGCTTGTCGTTCACACTGCCCTGCCTTGTGCTCTTTGAATTTTCAGCACATCGGGGCCTTTTCTTCCCTCTGCTTGAAAATGCTCTTCCCCTAGTTCTCCCTGTGGCTGCCTCCTTCTCATCCCTTCAGGATTCAGCTCAAATACCTCCCCCACCCTCATCTGCCATCTAAACAAGTGTCTTCTTGTTTAGTTGAGATAAACTAATTTTTTAAATATTGCTTGGTTAATAATAGAGTCAGGCAGTAGAAAATGTGTCTGTGATCTACCATAATGAATTGGTACAGTGTTGATAAAGAATAGACCATAAGGTCACCAGAAGAAAATAGAAAGTTCAGAACCACAGTCAAGTTACAGATAATTAACATATACAGATAAATATGATTTTTGTTCTGTAGGAAGATAATGGATTATTTAATATAAATGGCTGGCATCTTTTGTTATTGAGAGAAAATGAAATTAGACCCCTTGCTTTTTGCCAGATAGATTAGATATACATACGCAAATAAGTAAATAAATGAAAATCCAGGAATATATTTTAACTTCAGTGGAGGGGATACCTTTTGAAGAAGCCAAGAAACCTAGAAACCACAAAAGAAAAGATAGACAGATTTGTATGTAAATTTTGAAATTCCTAAAGAAACACCACAAGAGCGTGGGAAAAAATGTTTGTATATATGTTAATATCCCTAATATTCACAGTCTTCCTATAAATGGATGCATGTGTTACAGCTCGGTGCAACAGCGTATACTGACTGAACAGCGTGTGTAGCTGTTTTTATTAGCACCTGTGGGGAATAATAAACCAAAGAAACTATCTTTTGGGCCAGTGAGTTTGTCCTTTGTAGACAGTTAGCCTGTGTAATTTGTGTTACCTGTCTGGTCATGGACCGCGTCCACATGGTTACATATTTGCAGAACCCCTTTTCCCTTTGCATTTAGGCACCTGCTTACTTAGGGTCACCAAACTGAATTTTTCAGAGTCTGGCCAACTAAAATAAGCTTATTTTAAGTCTTAACTTTTATTTCCTTAAGGATGAATTAAGTGCAAACCACAGGCTCCAAATATAATAAAACTTTACTTTTTATTTACAGTGACACCTCACACTCAGTGCCGGTTAAAATTATTGAAGTTAGAGAGAATTAAAGACTATCTTCTTATGGAGGAAGAATTCATTAGAAATCAGGAACAAATGAAGCCTTTAGAGGAAAAGCAAGAGGTAAATTGAGACATTATTGTAACTTTGATTTTCACAAATTGAATTCTACCTAGTTAAAACTGCCAATGTATAAATGAAATTCAAGTAGTTGAACTTTTCAGGCTTTAATGAATCATTATTTAGCTGCCTTTTAACAGCACCAACTGCTAGCTCAAGTGGTAGAGCGCATGCTTAGCACGCACAAGGTCCTGGCTTTGATCCCCAGCATCTCCTCTAAAAATTAAGTAAATCTAATTACCACTCCCCCAAAAAATAGTTTAAAAAAATTAAAGTTTTTTTAAAGGATGTAGTAAATAAATAAACGCACCACCTGCTTTGTGAATCTAGTGAACTCAGCATCGTCTTTGTGGGTCTAATCCGCTTTTCCCTCTCGGCACACTCTTTACATAGGAGGAAAGATCAAAGGTAGATGACCTGAGGGGGACCCCAATGTCTGTGGGAACTTTGGAAGAGATCATTGATGACAATCATGCCATCGTGTCTACATCTGTGGGCTCAGAACACTACGTCAGCATTCTTTCATTTGTAGACAAGGATCTGCTGGAACCGGGCTGCTCGGTCCTGCTTAACCACAAGGTAAGTTGATAGTCTAAGAAAGCCCACAGGAGTGCTTTCTCCTTCCTCTTAGATCTGTCTGCCCGTCCTGTGAACTCCTGAAGGTAGAGGAAATTCTGATTGCCATCCCATTGTTGTAAGGGCATCGTGTGAACCTCACGTTCCTGTGTTAAAGCTTAGTGTCCCGTTAGGTGCATGCCGTGATAGGGGTGCTGATGGACGACACGGATCCCTTGGTCACAGTGATGAAGGTGGAAAAGGCCCCTCAGGAGACCTATGCTGATATTGGGGGGTTGGACAACCAAATCCAGGAAATTAAGGTATGCCTGAGAACCAGCTCCGGGGTTTCAGACCTTTGGTTTCTTACTGCTGTCTCATTTAGGGTGCTTGGAATTGTTTGGCAGTATCTGTGTGAACATGTTTCCAATTATGCTGACTTTCACTGTGGCTTTCCAGAAAACCCCAGTGAGGTATGGGGTAGGTGAGTGGCACACACTTGCACAGGGGGGTCTAGAGTGTAATCCCAGCCCTCTGCAGCTCCTTCCCTCTGTAGGGAGGCCACTCAGAGCTATCACAGAGCTCCACCGGTGACCTCTCAGCTGGGAAGTAGCCATTGTGTCCCTCAGTGGTGGCAACAACAGAAGATCTTGCCAGCTCCTGCCTGTAGTTAAAAAAATTAAAAAGGGGGAATTCTAGCTTTCTTAAGTTCCTTTTGCTCAGGAAAGGCTTAAGTGTTGCTTAAGGCTGACTTGTACTGAGAAGTGAAAGGGAGATTGGGTGCTTTTAGGAAGAGGGGTGGGTACTGGGAGCTCAGGTGGGACAGAGGTCATCCTCTGCAGTACGGTCCTTGCTGGTGGAAGTCAAGTACATTGTCTCTAACAAGGATAATTGAAATTTTAACTTTGTGTTGAAAGTGAGATACACTCTTGATGCTGGTTAATGAATCTGATAATTTCAGTAAGAAAACCTTTCATTTTTACCAAGTGTTTATTTTCTGTAGGAATCTGTGGAGCTTCCCCTCACTCATCCAGAATATTATGAAGAGATGGGTATAAAGCCCCCTAAGGGGGTCATTCTCTATGGTCCACCTGGCACAGGTATGTATGCTCCGTGTTGGTCACTTTCCAGGCACTCAGCTCATCATTAGCTGCTTATAGGTACTTAGCAGTCGAGTGAGGACGCCACAGTTCCTTAGTTTAAAAGTGTGCCCTAAGCAGCATTTTGGACTTTTTTGAATAAGCAGCTTCTCTGGAAACATACCTATTACATGAAAGAATATTTATCTGTATATAGGAGTACCTAAGAAACTGAACTATCTTAGACTTGAAATTACAGATGTCACAGAGTTAATATGTTAAAAGAAAATAGGGATTACAACAAAAAATAAACACCAGTAGTGTCCCCCCAAATGCCTGCTCAATGTGAATGCATTTCCAGTTCCCAAGCACTCCTCTTCTGTACTCAAATATGCCAGATTTAAATGTTGTAAAACATAATACTTTCAAATATTTTTAAGGGTATCATGAGTCTATTGAAAATAGTTTGTAAGAAAAAAGTGAAAACAGGGTGCTCAACCTTGGCTGTACACTGGGATCACCTTGGGAGCATCATCAGATACTGATGCCTGTTCCCTATTTTGGAGAACATAATGCTTTTCATGCAGGGATCCACTCATTTCTGATGTCTTTTCAAGGTGGCAGTGAGAGTTTTAAAGTTAAAACAGCACTTGAGGGCTTTTCCCCTTTTTCTTTTTCAATCTAAAACAGGTAAAACCTTACTAGCCAAAGCAGTAGCAAACCAAACCTCAGCCACCTTCTTGAGAGTGGTTGGCTCCGAACTTATTCAGAAGTACCTGGGTGATGGGCCCAAACTCGTTCGGGAGTTGTTTCGAGTTGCTGAAGAGCACGCACCATCCATCGTGTTTATTGATGAAATTGATGCCATTGGGACCAAAAGGTAGGCATTCTCGTGCCTCTCTCGCGTCATTTAGAGGCAAAACCCTTGTGGTTCTTCGGAGAATGATCGGCCGTTGGCACTCCCTGTCCAGCCTGCGTGTTGGTTTGCTGCAGTCCCTGCCGTGTAGCTCTCTGTGGGTGCTTTAGGCTCTGCTCTCCCAGGTGTCAGGTAACAACCGGCCCGCAGCTCATTGGTCAGTCCGTCACCACGCCGCCTCGAGCACTGTTTTGAGCCAGGCACCATCTAGACTCTGAGATAGTCCTGAGCATGAGTCTCTGCCCTTAAGGATCTCAAATGTGGAGACAAAATGTCAGATATAAAACCTGCAAAGGAAGTAATGTGACGTGTGATTTGGGCCTTGGGAGGGTGTGCTGATGTTTTACTAGAAAAACTGAGGGTGTGACATATGGGTTGAGACAGAGGTATGTTTTGTAATTCCCCTCTGACAGGAGATGAGGTGGGTTTTCACTTCTCCTTATCGTCTTTTCCAAAGGTATGACTCAAATTCTGGTGGTGAGAGAGAAATTCAGCGAACAATGCTGGAATTGTTGAACCAGCTGGATGGGTTTGATTCAAGGGGAGACGTGAAAGTCATCATGGCCACAAACCGAATAGAGACTTTGGACCCAGCACTTATCAGACCAGGTCACATTTGCTTTTGTTTCACTGTGGAGAATAATTGTGCTTATATTTGTTTATATTTCTAAGAGCACTTTGGGAGGAATATAAATAATACACATAAAAGCAGACACCACACTGAAACTTAAAATAACAAAACTGTGTCCCTTTGAGATAATGGATAAGAGCGAGCATGATGTAGTCAGTGTAGCTTGACCATTTTAATTCAAATCTTATGTCAGATTCTTTCCTTTCCCATAACAAATGTTCCCTTTTTAGTCTCAAATTTTTTTAAAAGAAATAATCCATATGGCAGCTCAGTTTTTACATTCAGGTAGTACCAAAAGAAACAAGAGCTAATGTGCTTACTCTTGTTTATAATGTTTTTTAGCACAATTGATCTGTCCTTTCGCACTAACTGTACCATTTAGGACCCTCTCATTTGCTTCTAAAGAACCAGAGCAGAGAGGATTTTTTTTTTTTATTGGGATAAATTTCAACCTCCTTCCACAAGACACTGTGTGACTGAGACCACACATGAGGAGGTGGCTCAGGCTTCCCCCTGAATCTGGGCCGAGCCTGGGGCTGCCCAGGGGTGTGACTGAAAACTTCCCCTGCGTGCAGGCCGCATTGACCGGAAGATCGAGTTCCCCCTGCCTGACGAGAAGACAAAGAAGCGCATCTTCCAGATCCACACGAGCAGGATGACGCTGGCCGACGACGTGACCCTGGATGACTTGATCATGGCGAAAGATGACCTCTCTGGTGCTGACATCAAAGTGAGAACCTGGGCTGGATTGTACCTCTCAGTTTTATCACTTACGTGTATGACGTTTCTTCCCAGATGACCAGAGTTAAAAGCAAGGCCTGGCAGCACTGAATATGGATACAACCTGCTTTCTGTGGGAGGACCTGGGTTCTCATCAGACTTGATGCCAGAGCGAGGCAGGGACGGCCACGCAGGCCTTTTCATGCTGGCGCCTGCACTGAACTGCGTATCATTAGCATCAGTAGATCTAGGCTAGTGTCTTTGTTGGAGAGTAAAATCTCTCTTCAAAATCTAAATTATTTTAAAATTTTGCACTTTTTGTTTAAAAAACTTCCAAGCCTTCAGGAAAGTTGTATCAATAGCAAACACCCAAATACTCATCACCTCAATTTACCAAATATTATCATTTTACTTGTTTGTTTCCTCTGTATGCACAAAACACTTCTTTTCTGCTGAACCATTTGGAATAAATATCCTAAGGGCCATAACCAGATAGAAACTTCAGTGCCATGATTGTGTTCTTATCACATCTTGTCACACAGGGTTCTTTTTAGTTTCTTGTCAAAGTAATTATTAAGAAAATGAATATCTTAGAACAAATACTGTATTGAAACCTGTATTTAACCTAGAACACGTGTTCTCTTATGACATAAGTAAACGACATGGATGTATAGTCTAAATTTCTGGACATTACCTATCTCTTAGGGAGATTACTTCCATTAACAAAAGTGGAGCTTTGCGAACTTACCGACTGACCTGCCACACAGCTGGAGCAATACTAGAACCCAGAGCCTCGGTTCCTGGGCCAGTCCTCTTCCTTAGTCAATTACTGCTAGTTTAAGCAATGTCAGGTCCTTTGAGAAAATAATTAGAATGCTTAAAACATATTTAAAAAAATCTAATCTTTCCCACATGGTTTGAGAAATTTGTGTTTAGTCTGGGTGGCCTACACTTTATTTCAAAATAGCTCTAAATTGTTAGAATAAAAATAAATATTTCACTTTCTGAACATGCTGTTCTTTCTCACAGGCAATCTGTACAGAAGCTGGTTTGATGGCCTTGAGAGAACGTAGAATGAAAGTAACAAATGAAGACTTCAAAAAATCTAAAGAAAATGTTCTTTATAAAAAACAAGAAGGCACCCCTGAGGGGCTCTATCTCTAGGGACCACAGCTGCCTTTAGGGAAACGGCAGCAGTGTCCTGACCCCTGGGAGGGATGAGGCTGGGGAAGCCGCCCAGGGGAGTCGATGTTCCAGTTGCTCGTCATTAGTGAAACATCCGTGTACCTTTCTGAGCGTGGCATAGGGGGTGCCCATCGGGCTGCCTTCGTCTGTTGGTCGCGTGCAGTGTCCTCGTCCCAATAAAGCCTGCTTTTTCTCAACACCAAGTCCTGTTTCTGGACCGTCTGCGCCTGCGGCTCAGCAGCAAGTGGGTGGATCCGGGCGTCAGGGAAGCTTCCCGGTGCTCACAGGGACAGCAAGCTTCAGCACCTGTTTGTCCCCACATCACACCCCCAGTCTGGTGGTTGCTGTTCAACAGCAGCCGATGGGAAAGAAAGGATCACAACCGAATAGCCAGCGATCCTAGTTGTTTAAGCAGCAAAGGCCAAGTTCACACAGCAGGGGCTTCAGAAGGAAAGAAAGCATTCACTTTCGGAAGTTTATGGAGTATGAGTTCTCGGCATGCTGGGGACAGGAAAGAGGTACTGGTGTCGCTAGGAGACCGGGGGTTTCTAAAAGGAGTCTCAGGTCAGGGTTGCAGAATCTCATGGCAACCCCAACATCCCTTGTTCCCGAGTTGAGAAACCTCATCCCTCCCGAGAGCTCAAAGATGTGTCAGAGCTTCCTCTTGACTTTCTCTGTTTCCAGCTCTTCTCTCTCCTTTCTGGCCAGTTCAGTCTTACAGCCAGGAAGTGGGGCAGACCAAGGTAAGCCTCGCCTCGGCTGGCGGGCAGCTTCCCTGGGGGCCCTGAGTTGCTCTCTAGAAAGTGCTCAGCTGTGCTGTCCTCCCCTTCTTTACCCAACCCGCATCCATCAGTTTCTAGCCACAACTTTGTTCCACAACACTGGCTCTTCTGGGATAAGGTGCCAAAGAAACGTGCTTTCAGCGGTTCTAGGCAGCATGATTTTTTTTTTTTAAAAAGCCGAGAAAAACTGTCCATTTTTTTTTAAAGCAGGACCTCAGGGAAGTTAGTTGCGCTCAGTCAAATGTTACAGCCTCAGAATCAGAATGAGTACATAGCCGGCCTGGGCCTCCACATCTTAAGCTGAGCTGACACGCACGCTGAACGCGTACCTTCGGCACGTCGCACAGGCAGGGCTGGATCTGCTGGGAAGGGGCTGGCTCCGTCCTCCACTCGGCCATAGTGGCTGCTGGCGAGCTCCCCTGCAGCAGGGTCCTTATTTGGGGCAGTGCTTTCCACACTGTGATGTACACACAAGTCCCCTGAAAGGGGTCCCGTTAGAGCACCGGTTCTGACTCAGAGGGCCAGGGTGTGGCCTGAGATACTGCATTTCTAAAAGGCCCCCAGGTGATGCTAGCTGCTGGGTCTGTGGTTGGAGGCATCACAGAGCAGGGCTTAGGGAAAAATGAGAACTTTGAACACATCTGATACAGGTGAGAACATCAAGTTCTAAGTGACTCCCCACTGCTCTGGTCTGAGGATAAGGCCTGGTGGAGCAGGTCCTAGTACCGAGTTAACCAGACCTTTCTTATCTCAACTGCAAGAGCAGCAAGGATGCCTATCAGGAACGTATATTCACCCGGGCAGGGCTGGCACTGGCTGGGCAGGGCAACAGCGGACCGAACAAGAATTCGTACACTGGCCACGCCAGGCTCAGTTACCACCTGACACGATCCTTGTCTATGCACATATATACACATATTCACATATATAATATGTAAGACAACAGCTTTCGTGTCACTTGCACATGCAAAAAAAGTGCAAGAGGTGAGAGACTGACAACCCAGACACAAATTACCAAGAAACAAATGTCAAAGGCAGAGGTCTCAGCACACACGCTCGAAGGCATGTGTCACCATCTCCTGGTTCATCCTGGCTCGGACAGGACAGGTCCCAAGGCCTCGAAGACATGCTCCCCACTCCCCTCCAGGTCTCTAGTCCTCAAGTAGAAGCTCCAGCTCCTCCAGCGGCAGGCGCACCCGGAGCTCCTTCTCCGTCATCAGGTCCAGGATCTCCTGCATCTCATCGGGGAAGTACTCCACGGCGTCCAGGTACAGCACCTGGGGCAGGAGAGCCTAGTCAGCCGGCCACATCTGTCCTGTGAGCCTGCCTGCCTGCCACCCCTCCACAACCCACACTACTCTTCGCTGCACTAACTTGGCAGGACCTCGACGTGGTTCAGGAAGGACTCAAAAGCAGAGGGAAAGGGAATAAACTCCAAGTGGGGCCAGAAGTTGCTGGCAGACACCGCAATCACAATCATCTGATTTCTGAACATCTCCTGACCCAGGCTTGGCAAGGCAGAGTTGGGACATGGATCCCAACACATTCAGCATCTGGGCTGAGCTTTGGGCAAATGCTGGGAACCAGCAGCCTGAAGTGATGCTCCCGTGAAATGCCAGCTCCAGTGCAGGGGAAGGAATCAAGTGCCCCTCAGGCTCCAAAGGGGATACTTTCACTATGACCAGGCCTGGGAGGTGCTCTGTCCCCTGACACTGGCTGGATGAGGCTTAGCAGGAAGGTCCCTGGGAATCTGAAGAGACCATGGTCTTTAGAACTTACCTTTGCCCAGGGACAGTTCTGAAGTGCTTTGTAGAACACACCTTTGCTTCTTTCTTTATTTCCTAAGGAAACCTGAGGCAACGGGAAAAAAATTCAAAAGTGATGAAACAGAGTCAAGGCCCCTCCTGCACTGTTTCATGCAGGGCACCGCCACGGTAACTGCTGGGTGGGGTGGGTCCCTGTCCCACGGGGTCACTGCTGTGTCCCAAAGGGCCTGGAGCTGCTCCTGAACACCTCTGACTCATCACCTCCTCCTTTACTGTGGCCAGCCCACCTCGCATCACTAGGAGTGCCTAGAACGAGGCCTCAAGCATGAGATAAAGGTGATGACTTTACACAGAGAAAATTTTTGCTTCAACACTTGCCATTTTCTGAAAACTATCTTAGAGAAATGAAATAACCAGGATTACTGAATCAGTAACCTTATCAAAAGCAAATTTGCAGTCAGGAATTTCCATCAGAGTGGGCAGATACTCAGCACGTTTTTTCTCTAAGTACATTCTTATACTAAGGTATAAAATCCTTAGTCTCAATTCACAGGCGTTCTTTCCACACCTGCTGTGGAAGCAGGAGCAGCATGTGGCCTCTCCTTAACCAACCACCTCGGGGCCTCTCCCGAGTCCCAGGAAGGGATGTATCACTTGACTGCTCCCCCAGGGAGACAGTCTGCCCGGGCAGCTCCCCAGGCAGGTGTCTGAGGCTGTGATTGGAGCTCATGGAGCTGAGGTCTGTTTCCGGGCTTTCTGTCCACCCACCTCCCCCAGACTTCCCGTTCCCACGGGAGAGCTTTCCAGTGGAGGCCGGCTCTGCCACCAGGCTGTGTCAGGACTGGACCGGTGAAGGCTGTTGACCGATCCCCTAGAAATGACATCGAGGGACTCTATCTACCAAGGATGGCCTCACCTCCTTCTCAGATCTTTCAGGTTAACTCCCACAGACACGGAGACAGTAACTTTGTGCTGTACCAGCCTCTGTGATACCCTTCAGGCGAGCATCAGGCCTTCCCCACTTGCTCCAAGTGCCACCCACCAAGCCAGCCACGTGGTCTGGGGGGATTCCTGCTTCCCCCACCGGCATGAGCCTCGGCCCTTCTGAGGCTGGACCTCTGAATTTACACCCAAGAAGCCAGTGTGAGCTGTCCTTCCTTCACACACCAAAACACTTCAATGCTAACTGTCCTAAAACACTAAGTAAACTTCAGGCTTATTTCCTTGTTTTTGAAAGAAGAAAAACTGTATTACTGTATTAGTGAGTATTTGTGAGATTCACAGATAATCCTGGAACCCAGCACATCCAGGTACGTAAGTTGGCTGTCCTCAAATGAGCACTGCTCTCTGCTACTTCCTTCATCAGTCGGCCAGCGGAAAATGCCTTTGCTGTGCCAGGTGTGAGAGGGTTAAACGCCAGGTGAAAGACTGGTGGTGACTTTTTCCCATTCAGGATTCAGATTCTAGGACATGGCTTCACATGCACGTTCCCTCTCACCAGAGCAGAGGTTCCAAAAGGAAAAAAAGTTCCTGAAAGCTACCCTCTCCACACCCTCCTTCCTCACCTCCTGAACTTTCTCATCTTAACCAACCATGGCTTCCTATAACATTCCCAAGTCACGCTGGACGGTAACTGGTAGGTGACCCCACGCCCCTGACCCTGTGGGTCACGGCTGGGTGAGCACGTCTCCCTCCTCGGGCAGAGCATCTCTGGGCACCAACCAGGTTCCTGCTCAGAAGTGAAGACGCAGCTAACAAGCTGCTCCCAGGGCTGCTGGGCTCGGTCCCCAAGGAGCCTCGAATTCCGCCCATGACATCCCCAGAGAGAAGCAGAGCGGAGACTTCACACCAAGGCCACCCTCTGGTCAGGAGCTAAGTCGTCCACATGGGGGTGAAAATGAGGCGAGGCTCTGGAAAGCCCTGGCGCTGCGGGTCCTCCACCTGCCGGGGCCTGAGCTGGTCCTCAACCCTGTCCCAGGCCAGGAGGGCCGGGGGGTAAGAGCAGCAGCCGCCCGTCCTCAGTAACAGAACAAGTGCCCGAGCTCCCCAGCTAGGCAAGCTGTGTGGGGGCTCAGCAGTCTCTGGTTTTGGCATTTCTGTACCTTCTTATCTGACACTTGCTGCCTCCACATGGGGGAAGCAACATCTCTGACAAAATGAGAGGGCTGAAGGTCTTCGGGCTTTTGCAAAATTGGATTCTTTTTTCTTATCTGAGTACAAAAGAATCTGACCAACTGTCGGTTTATACAGTTTTTTTTTTTAAAGTAATTTGACAGAAACTGATATCCAACCCTCCCTAAATTAAAAAAAAATACATTTCTATACTACTTCATCCACGTATCCTAAGAGGAGACTCTCTCGCTAGAGGTTTATTTATTCACCACTTGAAAGGTAACTGAAGAGGATTCTTTTCCCTCCCACCAGCTCTTGTAAATGGTGGCCTTTCAATATATCCCAACGTCTACCAGACTGGAAGGAGAAATTATACTTGAGGATAAAATAAAATCTAATGAGTACCAATTTAGAAATGCCACTGTTCCCTTTCTCTTTATTAAGACTTCTTTCATTAGGCTCATGAATTCAGCCACTGGTCTATATACTTAAACTTCTTTATTATGTGGGTACACAGAACAGCATATTTGAAAGTCAACTGCTGTTTGTCCAGTTCCTTTTTTCTCCCATATTCTCCATGGCCAAAAATTGGTTTTAATTTCCACAATCATTTCTGCAGGAGGAAAAAGCAAGCAAGCAAATGCACCTGTGTGTATGAACCACGCATGTCCACATGCCCGCGCACACGGACGGCACGGACGCACAGCCCAACAAGCCTCACGCCCTCCCCCGGGACCCCGGCTCCCTGCTCCTGCCCTCACCTGGCACTTGCAGCCTACTCCTCACATTTGGGCCCTAATTTGATTTTTTCACTGTGTTTATCAAAGCATTAGGACCCCATCCAGATGCTTCAGGAGCTGCTTGGGGAAGTCACTGGCCTAATTAATTCCTGGTCCAATGCTAATCTTTCCAAAAAGATAAAACTCCTTAAGGGTCTCCGTCTTTTTTTTTCAAGTCAACAAGAATTTTTACGTCCATAATCCAATCAGACTTGGCTCATGGCAGAAAAATACTGCAAGTCTGCACCTCACCCTATTCTCCTCTACCTAAAAAAGCCTGGAGAAGTTACACAGGCAAACCTGCAAGCTCTCCCTTGTGTTGACTTTAAAGGTCTTCCAGTGGCCTGGGAAGATTCACAGGGAATTAGCCCTGGAACCGCTAGGGCGCATCCATGTGCTCCTGCGGTGGAGGGGCCTGGACAGAAGTGCAGCTCGGCTGGACCCCAGCTCCCCTGCGCTGCCCCTGCACCACGTCCCTTAACGGGCAGGCCACACGTGCACATGGACACCACACCAGCGTCTGGACCTCTGAAGGTTTCCATTTCACACAAAGAAGTCAAGATACAAAAATCTCCGCTTTTGAGTCTAAGAATAAACATTAAAAACACAGAAACTCTGGTGGCGAGTCATCTTGATGCTGACCTCTGCCCGTTTGTCCTGGGTGTGCCTATGAGCTGCTGCCCCGAGATCCTGCCTCCCCTGCTCCTCAGAGGTCAGGGGACGCACCCAGATGAATTCTGGACACTAAGAGGATGGGAGAGGCCCAAACCGCTCCTAACCCCTAACTCACTCTATGTCCCTTTACACCTAACTCTGTCACATGGAAATTGACTCTGTCAATTGGAAATGCTCAAATACTTTGATCAACTTCTGAGAATTTATCCTATGGAAATAATCAGAGATAAACATACATAATGTTTACGTATAAGGAAGGTCACTCCTGGCTTCTGAGAGGTACAATGTTCAACGGAGGTCACCTGGATATGATTTAAGAGCCTTGAGCTAAACAACATTCAAGTGGCCTGGAAGACTGTGTTTCTAAAAAAGCACGCAACCTGGCAGTGGACGTGTTATGGTAAATGAGGCCCCGCCCAGTGCCAGGCCTTCACCAAGGGCAAAGCCAATTCAGCCTCCGTGAAGCCCAGGGACCACCTTTCAGCCTGCACAACACACTAACAAAATCAAACAGCATCTCATCATTCTCAACTACTGCGGCACTCAGACGTAAAAACAAAGCTGCTCTGGAAATGTCTATTTTAAAACCACATTCTAGACTGACCTAGATCAATCGTGTCTCTTACAACAAAAGAGAATCAGAACCTAGAAATTTCTATGAGCAAAATGGCAACAAACGCAGAGAAACCTCAAGACACACCACTGCACCGACAGCCTGGGCCTCACTCCTCACTATCATTCTACCAGAGCCCCCAGCAGGAAAGGCAGCTCGGGAGCCCTTCCGAGTCCGGAGAGACCCGACGTCATTCCGCCAGGGCTCCCACAGGGTTAACCGAGGCCGAGAGGCGGGCGGAGGCGGCGGGCCCTCCCAGCCATTCCGTGCCGCGGTCCTGGACACCTGCACTTCCTCACTCATGAAGGAAGAAGTAGAGCTCTGCATGAAAACAAAAACCCTAAATCTTTTCTCACCAAAAAATTCAAATACATCCTCCACAGTAAGGGGCACCGGCTGCCGCTGTCACTCCGCAACGCGTTGTCAAACAGGGTTCTGATCCGATGCGTCAGGCCGGTCTCCGGGATGGTGGCGTGGACCTCCCTGCCGTCCACCCTGCAAGACAAGGGCTCCTGTAATTCCGAGACACCTTCTCACACCCACACCACAGTAGACAGAGATCTGTTAGAGGCAGCAAATGTCAGGGACAACTGGGTCCGAGCACGGGAGGTCGTGCCGTCCCCCAGGTCTGTGGGCACCGGGCTGTGGGGTACAGGTGCAGTGTGGCTCCTTCCATGCCGAGTCTGCCTAGAAGCCACGCACAAACTCCTTGCTTCTCTGTTTTCTATGGAAAACCTACCCTTTCATTAGCAGAATACAAATTGTACTGGATGGGAAGGAAAGATCTTTCAATTGAAAGTAGAGCGAATAAAGTCCCAATGGAAGAAGTAAAAAAGAAGCAAACTGACATACTATTCGGAGGCAATTCTGAAGAGTCGATTTATAAGGCCAGAGTGAGGCAACAACAGAGATTCTGGAAGCAACAGTGATGCCAGAGCTAGTATGTTCCCAAGCCTGTCACTTAGCTTCAGATATAAAACACAGTATCAACAGATGAAAACACAGTATCAACAGATGACGTTTACAACGTGACACTGTCATCATCAGCAGTCATAATTACTAATTATTTTACATGCCCTGTGAGCCCAGCACTCAGTCCTCGGAGCAACGCTCTGAAGTAGATTCTTTAATTGGTCCCATTTTACGGAAGGGAACCTATTAGAAACTTGAAGTGACTTTGCCAAGATCACACAGCTGGTAAGTGGAAGAGCTGGGATTTGAATCCAGATTCCAACTCCAGAGCCTGTGCCCTTACCCACCAGGCTTTTACTACAGCCCCTCAGACGACTGAAGGCCTGGCAGTCACCACGCGTGCATCGTAAGCAACGCTCAGGACCCCAAGAGCGTGGCCTAGGAAGCCAGCCACAGGCGCCACCGGTGAAAGCTGCTGCTACTTGCAAGTCTCTTCTTCCTCTCCTGACTTTTTACTCTACAACATGGAGAACCCCCACGGCAGGTGTTGCAGGCCCTGGCCTGCATTCATGTCTGTGTTCCTGAGGACTAGCAGGGCGGGGGAAACACGGCAAGGTCTGTGCACAAGACGATCTGTAGTTACCTCTGCACAGTTTCCACCAGCCTCTTCCTCATTTTCTCAGCTTCAATGGCAAACAACCATGGCTCCAAGGGTTTGGCAGACCTGGTGACAGCATCGAAGAACCGTCTGGTCTTACTGGCGCTGTGGGACTTACTCTGAATCTGTATATACGCCCTCCAAAGAACCGGGTTGCTGGGATACAGCTTTAAAGCCTCCGAGAGAGCCTCTCGCAGAGGAGCCAGCGGGTAGACGCTGATCTTCATGTGGAATCTGAGCAGGCTCGTGTGCATCAGGGTGACGGCCTCGAGGACCTGGCTCAGGCTCCGGGGCCTGGCACTGCCCTCCAGGCCGGAGCCCTCCGGGGAAACAGAGCCCTTCAGTTTTGCAAATACTTGCTCATATATCCGCACCGCACCATCGATCCCTACGGTCAAATACTGGAAGAGCATGAAGCATTTAACCAAGCTAATCAGGCGGTTAAAGGACTCGGTAGGGGTTGGATCGGAGATACAGCTCTCACCCAAACAGTCCTGCAGCGCGTGTTCATAAGCCTTCCGGGCTTTCAAAATGTGAACGCCCAAGACCTGGCCGGTGCAGGGCCCGCAGGGCCCGTTCTCGGCCAGTCTGGTCAGTATGTGAACAGCCCGCGCTGTGGCGGCCCCTCCCGCGTCTGGCAGCAGCTCCACCTCCAGCTCAGCGTACAGGAGGCTGAGCTCACAGAGCTCGTGATCCCTCAGTCCCCTGCTCCCCGCTATGCTGAGGGCCGAATCAAATACTTTTCTGGCGTCCTCTGTGTTGCCGAGCAACCACTCCAGATGCGCGTACTGCTTCCAGAGGCAAAAACTGTTGCGGTTGTCTGGCTCCTTGAGGAGATTCTTGGCTAGTTTTTTGCAGTTCTTTCCTTGTGACTTTAATCTCTTCTTGTTTTTGGTGTGCAGACACCAAATGACCTAAAGGGAGAAAGGAAAGAATGACTCCAGGTGCTCTGAGATATTAAAGCAATCCCTCTGCACTGCCAGCTGCAGAAAGCCATCCAAGGCGTCTTCCTTCATCACGTTCGGGAAACACTTAGGCAACCTGAGAGACAAATCAGGATTTTTTCAAGGCCACGGGTGCCCCAAAATGAACACACCCAGGTTTCCATCTGAAACCCATACAAACAAGGCTTACATACTCCAATGCTCTTCTCCAAAGAGAAGTGACCACCAAATTTTATCAGACACTATTTTAATAACACTGCCTGGTGTGTGCAATCTGCAGTTAAAGTGCCAGAATTTGGGGTGTTCAAATTCAGTACTAACTGGTGGCCAGCAGAGGGCAGAAGAGTCAATCCTAAATGAAATTCTAACAGATAATAGATATAAAGAGCAGGGTAAGTAGCTTATTTTATCTATTTTAATAAGCCCCTAAATCCTCTAACCATGCTTAAGCTTAAGCTTGGTTCTTAACACAAACTGCTCACATAACCACAGACATCTGGTAATAACAAATCAACACAATACACAGCTTCCGTCACTGACGCGCTGGACTCTCTCCTGTTCTCCTCTTCTCTGCGGCCCCTCAGAAGGGCAGCCACACACCCAGTGCCTTCGGGGGTCCCAGAAGGAGGAGAGGCTGCGGCCCAGTGCCCTGAGGAGCCTGGCCATCCCACTGACAAACAGCGACAAGGAAATGAAGTCCCCACTTGGGGAAGGAGAAGGCTGGAGTTACCTTTGCGATCTCATACTGTAACCAAGAGAAGCAGAGCTGAGACCGCTCCTGGCCTGAAAACAAAGGCATCACAAGGTGGAAGATGTTGCGGATGAACTCCTCGCCCTCTCGACCATGACCCCTGGTCCAGCGCCGGCATCCCAACTGGTCCGTGCAGCCGACACAGCTGATGCCGGAAAATGAAAGGTTGAGAAAAGTCAAGGGCTTTTCATCATAAAGTCCATTATCGAAGATGCTGTTCTCATCCATGGCCAGATAGAGGCAGGAGGTTGGAGGGCTGAAGCCGGAAGGCACACCCAAGAACTGCAGAAAGGCCGCAATCAGCTGAAACTGAAGATCCAGGCTGGAAAGTCGGATCAGAGACTGTCCGATATCATCAAACAACACCTGCAATTTTGAAGTCAAAATCAAGTGACCAAATGCAGCAAGCAAACAAAAAGCCTTCACAATTTTTTCCACAATTTTTTTTTTGGATGTACTAGATGAGTCAACATTAGAGGCCTCCTAAGGCCAGCCGAGAGCTGGGGGGTGGGTGCAGGGAGCCCCGCAGTGCCCCCCCGCATCCTCACACATCCTGGGAACTCTCTGAGGGCAGGAGGCAAGACCAAAGTGAAAACTTTCAAGGTGTCCTAATGGAGTCACAGAAAATGCAGAATCACATTCACTTCTAAGAACATAATGGCTTTCATAGTTACTTTGGTAGGTTACAGTTGTGAAAATTTTTATTTTAAGATAGAACAACTTTACTATTTTGTGGTTTCTTTGTACAAAATTGCTTCAAGAAATGACAAATATGCTCAAAAATACATAAATAGCAGCAAGGTAAGACAGAAACTACAGGAAGCAATGACCCACGTTAAGAGCAATGATAAGAGCCTAATACTAACTGGACACGTTTGTAGCTGATTTCACGTAATGACTTTAAAACGTAAGGCCACAGAGACTATGCTGTCTCGGGTCCTGGTTACAACAAAGAGGAGATCAAAACATGAGCCCAATAAAACTGGAGCATCTGGAATGCAACTAATCCAAACCATCAATTCATCAGAAAACGCTTCTCCTCCAGGTTTTGACCAGAGAAAAAAATCTAAGACACTGCTCACAGCAGGAGTTTCTCCAGAAACAAGTTTTCAGAAAATGGCTGAAATGCTGGGCCTGGTGAACAAACTTTGGAAGGTCGACCATAAACTCTAAAACCCTCAAACGGCAAAGACAGACCCCACCCATTCTTCCTGAAGCCTTCAGCTCTGCCAGGGAAGGGACCTCACGTGCAGGCGCATCGACCCCTCCGTGAGCTGAGGTCCCCTAGAGGCTGGCCCCTCCTTCCTGCCCAAGGACCCCCCCTTTCTCTCTTCCCTAATTCCAGTCTGGCCAGCCCCTTCACCATTCCTCGGACATCCCAGGCCCCCTGGAGCCTTCACTCATGCTGATCCCTCTGCCTAGAGCCGAAGCTCTGGCATCAAATATCCCTTCAACATCCAGGACTATTTACTGAGCACTCGCCACAGGACAAGCATCGTGGAGGCACTGGTGACACAGTAGTGAAGGAAACAGAAAAACGTCCCACCCTCAAGGCACGTAATTTTTCGGGAGGGGAACAGACAGCAAGCATGTCAAAGCTCAGGAGCCGCACCTCTGTGAAATCTGTCTGTCCCAGGAATATATCGCATGCCAAGCAGCATGCAGTGGACCCTTGAACCACTCGTGTCACTGATACACAGGTTTGTTTCACTAAGCACACCAGTCCCACGTGACCTGCGGCTGGTGGAATCCGAGGCCATGGAACTGCGGGTACGGAGGGACAACTGCTGAAAAGTCATACCCGGATTTTCGACTGCTCGGGCAGGGCGGGTGCGGTGCTCCTAACCCCTCACACTGGTCAAGGGTCAACCGTAGTTGGTATCTTGTCAAAGTGGCTCAATGACAGGTATCAAGAGAATCTCTTCCTTTATTCTATTGTGAAACTTCCAGAGCTGCTGCCACTAGACACAGAGGAGCAGGTGCCAAGTCCTGCGATGACCGTGGGGAGGTGACGTGAGTGAGTGCCTGGTGCACACAGGTGCTCAGTAAGTGTCCGCTTCTCCCCCAGCAGGAGGCGCTGCACACTGACTGTCCCAGCATGGCCTCACTGCCCCTTGTGTCTTCCAGAGTCAAATCTATCTGCTACATCTCTAAGGATCCAAGAGTGGGGTGGGGAACGGGGACACAGTTAAATGGTCTAGGACAGTGACTCTATGTTTTTAAGCCCTCAGCCCTTGGGCTTCCATGTGAAAAATTAACTGAATAACTCGGAAGACACTCTCCATGGGGGTGACCTGAGAGCTGACCCTGCTCCTTGGGGACAGAAACTATCAGGTCAAGTGCCCTATGCTCCTGATCACCAGCAGCCACAACTATACCCTAGTTTGGGGAAGAGGAAAGTTTCTGGAGACAGGAACAGGAGCAGGCTAGCATCTCCCCAGCCAGGCAAGTGCTCAGAGAGTCCAGTAGCGCTCCTTCTGGGAACCAAACCCAGTGGTTAAAGGCGAGAGAGCAAAGACCCCCCAGGCTGGGGCAGGGACTGGCCTGTCTCTCTGGATCCTCGCAGTCTTCCTCGGTCTGCTTCCTGGTCTTATCGGGGCGCCACGGCCGCCAGTGCCTCTGGTCTCGGGACCGCTCTGCAGCAAGCCAGATCCGCCACCTGGGCAGAGTCTTATCTTTAATTTCCTGGTCATCATCTTCTGGTTCGTCATCATCGTCATCTAGACAAGAACACAGCTTCTAGCAACTGAAACCACCACCAGCACTTACATCTACCTGCTTGTGCCGCTACAGCGGTGGGCACTGGAATACCAAGATGAGTAAGAACTAGGCCCAGCCTTCTGGGACACTCAGTGGCATTTAGAGACTCTCCTATTATCAATCAAGTTTCCACGAAAAAGGGGCAGGTTAACTGATGAAATCAGATGCTTTCAGAAATGCTATCACTGCAATTAAAATGGGAATGACACATATTTTGGAACAGCACTGTCCAGTAGAACTTTCAATGATGACGAAAAAGTTCTATATCTGTGCTGTCTAATATGGTAGCTACCAGCCACATGTGACTTCCTGGGTACCTGAAATGTAGCTGGGAGAATAACTGAATTTTTAATTTTATGTAATTTTAACTAATTTTAACTAAAATAGCCACATGTGGCTAGTGGCTACTGTATTGCATAACACAGTTCTAGAAGGCTAAGTGACATTTAATGACTGTATTGTTTTAGAAATTTTCTTAAGCCATCAGAATTTTTAGCCAGTGGCCTTCTGATGATGACATACATTCACATTTTTTTAAAGAGGCAATTCAAGGTATCTTATACTTTATTTCACTGTTTCCTAACTCTGAACATGCAGAATAGAAGAGGGGAGCTGAGAGAAGCAAGATGGCGAAGTAGAAGGACGCTCATAGCTCACCCTCTCCCACAAACACACCAAAACTCACATCTACAGACCTACTCAGCCAACCAGAGCACCTGCCAAACTCCGACAGAACATCGCCCTCTTCAAAAGACAAAGATGCCAAAAATCTGGTAGGAGAAAAGGAAAAAAGAAAGAAAAAGCAAAACAGTGTGGGAGCAGCAAAGGACTGGCACTCGTTCGCTGGGTCGCCCCCCACCACCGCTCCAACGGAGAGGCCAGTGGGACAGAAGGGGAGCCTCCAAGGCTCAGATCTGCCCCGAGCACCCCTTGACCAACAGAACTGAGTTAAACTGGCACAAAGGGTCCCCGCGACACCCAGACTAAGATGCGAGCCAGCAGCTGGGGCCAGGACAGGCCGCCCAAGCTGGGCGGAGGATGGGGGCGGCTGCACTGAGGCAGCCCCGGGGGACTACAGGGGGCTGTGCACCATGGCTGGGAGGGGATACAAAGCGGAACAACCTCGGTCCCCCATAAATTGCGGGAAAAGCAAAACAACACAGCTGGTATGCCCTGGGGGGAGGGGCGCCATAGCCTTTGTCTCCTCAGACCTGAGCTGCCATTACTGGCGCTTCTCGCGAGAAGAGAGGCTGGTACAGCCACAGCCGCCATCTCCTCCTGTGAACAGTGCCTGGGCAGGGGGGCCGAGACGTGAATCCGCACCCGGGGGCTCTGCAGCCTCCTGGGCAGGACTGAGACTTGTTTACAGCCCGAGACAGATAGGATCTTTCTGCCCTGGCACCTCAGAGAACTCACGCCACCAGGACGAACAAGCAACTGAGATTTGGCACAGAGCAGGGGCGGGGCCGTTCCGCGGTCTTCCCCAAGCCTGCCTTTGGAGTATCGACCCAAGGCGGAGTGGGCAGCTGCACAGAGCAGCGGAGCGACCGGCGCCGGGAGAGGGCGGGTGGCCACCCCCCTTCCTGGCAGGAATGCAGCACCTGACCACGGTGCTGGGAGGGGGCGCAATCCGCCCACTTGCCTCCCTGCCCAGCACAGCATCTGACTGTGGCATCGGGAGGGGGAGTCACCCGCCCACCCACCAGGTAAGAGCTCAGCTCCTGACCCAGTGTTGGGAGGGGGCACAATCTGCTAGCCGACAGCCATGGGAGCAGCACAGACGAGCACGCCAACAGAGGGCCTCTAGAAACAGCAAGCTGAGGTCACGAAACAGGGTGAAGACACAAAGACCTCTTGATAAAATCATTAAGAGCACACCATCTCCAGGAGAAGTAGATAACTGATACTCCTTAAGCCACAGTGCCAGAGAGATATGAGCAATATGAAGAAGCAGAGGAACCACTCCCAATTAAAAGAGCAAGAGAAATCCCCTGAAAGCACGATCAAGGAAATAGACATTGATGGCCTACTAGATCAAGATTTCAAAAAAGGAGTGATCAAAGTACTGAAGGAACTAAAAGAAATAGTGTTTAGAGATATAAAATATGTCAAAAATGAAATAGAGGCTATAAAGAAGAACCATGTAGAATTAGTAAACTCACTTGCTGAGATGAGAGTTGACCTAAAGGCTGTACAAAGCAGGCTAGGTAATGCAGAGGAACGAATAAGTGATCTAGAAGACAGGACAACAGAAAGCACCCAAGCAGAACAGCTGAGAGAAAAACAAATAAAAACAATGAAAACAATATAAGGGACCTATGGGATAATATAAAGTGTGCCAATCTACACATAATAGGGGTTCCAGAAGAGGAAGAAAGAACAATGGGGATTGAAAAGGTATTTGAAGAAATCATGACTGAAAACTTCCCAAACCTAAAAGAAAGAATCAGATATCCAAGTGCAGGAGGCTCAGAGGGTCCCAAACAGGAAGAATCCAAACAGACACACACCAAGACATATCATAATCAAGATGGCCAGAGTCATGGATAAAGAAATGATCCTAAAGGCAGCAAGAGAAAAACAAAGAGTGAGTTACAAGGGAACCCCCATAAGGCTCTCAGCTGATTTCTCTACACAGACACTACAGGCCAGAAGGGAGTGGCAAGATATATTCAAAGTCCTGAATGAAAAAAAGATGCAGCCTAGGATACTCTATCCTTTAGGATAGAAGAAGAGATAAAAGAACTTCATAGACAAGCAAAAACTAAAAGAATTTAGCAACACTAAACCCATGCTAAAAGAAATAATGACAAGTCTACTCTCAATAGAAAAGAAGCAGGATGCTACAAAAATGAGAAACTCATAACTGGAAAGGAGATAACTGCCATGAATTACAAAAAGAATAAACACAAAATTGTAAAAGAAGATACCTAAATCATTAAGAGTGGGAGAGAAAAGCAAGGAAAGCCACTGTGGAAAACAGTATGGAGATTCCTCAAAAGACTAGGAATAGACTTCCCATGTGACCCAGGAATCTCACTCCTGGGCATATATCCATAAGGAACCCTACTTCAAAAAGACACCTGCACCCCAATGTTCATAGCAGCACCATTTACAACAGCCAAGACATGGAAGCAGCCTAGATGTCCATCAACAGATGACTGAATAAAGAAGATGTGGTCTATTTATATGATGGAATGCTATTCAGCTACAAAAACCGACAACATAATGCCATTTGCAGCAAAATGGACGTTTCTGGGGAATGTCATTCTAAGTGAAGTAAGTCAGAAAGAGAAAGAAAAATACCATATGAGATCGCTCATATGAGAAATCTAAAAATAAAAACCCAAACAAACAAAAACATAAATACAAAACAGAAACAGATTCATAAACATAGAATACAAACTTGTGGTTGCCAAGGGGGTGGGGGGTGGGAAGGGACAGACTGCGATTTTAAAATGCAGAATAGATAAACAAGATTACTGTATAGCACAGGGAAAAATATACAAGATCTTGTGGTGTCTCATGACAATGAATATATACATGTTCATGTATGACTGAAAACTTGTGCTCTACACTAGAATTTGACACAACATTGTAAAATAACTATTACTCAATAAAAAATGTAAAAAAAACAAAAAGAAAGAAGAGGGGAAAATTCTGAGTCTTCATAAAGATCAATATTTAAAAACAGACAAACAGGGTATGTAAGATTGTACAGCCACCTAGAACACAGTTTGGCAGTTTCTCATAAAACGAAACATGCACTTATCATAAAATCCAGAAACTGCATTCTTGGTTGCTGATCACAGAAAAATAAAAACTACGTTCACACAGAAACCTATACACTAACGCCTAAAGCAGTTATATTCATAATAGCCAAAACCTGGAAACGACCTGAATGTCCTACAGAAGATGAACAGTGAAACAAACGGTGGTCCATCTATACCATGGGTACCACTAAGCAAGAAACAGGAACAAACCGCTGATACAAGCAACAACGTGGCTGAATCTCAGGGAAATTATGCCAAGTTAAAAAAAACAAAAAGCACCAATCTTAAAAAGTTACACAGAAAACAAACGCTGGTGAGGATGAAGAAACTGGAACCCTTGAGCGTGGGTGGTGGGGATGTAAAATGGTGCAGCCAATGTAGAAAACAGTACGATGGTTCTTCAAAGGATTAAACATAAACTATCATATGTTCTGGCAATTCCACTTCTTGGTATATCCCCAAAAGAAAGCAGGGTCTCAAAGAAATACTTGTATATCCATGTTCACATGGTATTATTCACAACTGCCAAAAGGTGAAGCAATCCAAGCGTCCTTCGATAGATAGAGAGAAATGAAATGTGGTCTGTGCTGACAATGGAAAATTATTCAGCCTTAAAAAGGAAGGGAATATTGACACATGCTACATATTGTATGGATCTTGAAGACATGCTTTATGAAATAAGCCAGCCACAAAACAAGTACTGTATGATTGCACTTAAATGGCATTCTTAAGTAGTTAAGTACTCGGATCCACAGAGACAGAAAGCAGAGTGGTGGCTCTCCAGGCTGCAGAGGCAGCATTAGGATGGAGAGTTAACATTTAACAGGTATAGAGTTTCAGTTGGGGAGGATGAAAAAGTTGAGGAGGTTGACAGAGGTGATGATGGTTGCACAAGAGTCTGAAAGTAATTAATGTCACAGAACCGTACCCTTTAAAATGGTACATTTTGTGTAATTTTATAATAAAAAATGTTGAAAAAAGTTACATGCCATATGATTTCATTTATATAAACATATGTGAAAAAAACAATAATATAGTAACAGAAATGGAGAACAGATTAGTCATAGGGGTGGGGACAGAGGGGGAGGTGGACGTGTCTCAAAAGGTCCCTCCACCGCGTTAGTGGTGACAGGGACCCTGCCTGTCTGGAGCCTTGCACTGCCACGCAGACCTTAGCTAACACAAGTTTCCATTCCTCAGATGAAGAGACCAAGGCCCAGAAAGCTCACACCCTGTGAGAAGAACCTGGCCAGGCCTGGCCTCTCTCCCTCTCCCACTTTCAACAAAACCAGGGAGTGGAGCAATTTCTGAATAGCCAAGAGCTGAGCTGTCCAATCAGAAGCCATCAGCACGTCACGCACTTGAAAGTGGCTGGTCTGAACTGAGACGTGCCCTAAGTGTCAAATATACACGAGAGTTTGTTTGAACAAAAGAAGGCAAAACATCTCATTCGTCTTTTTAATACTGATTACATGTTGAAATGGTAACGTGATATACTAGGTTAAACAAAATACATTATCAAAATTCATTTCACCTGCTTCTTTTTACTTTTTTGATGTAACTACTAGAAAATGTGAAGTTACGTACATGGCTTGAATCATACTTCTGTTGGCCACTGTCATGTTAAGAGTGTAAATCTGGAAACTACTTTGGAGTCATTTAGAATGACAGTTTCATAAATGCTAGTTAATAATTATAGTATTCCTAAAAAGGCAAGTATTTTTCAAAGAATATGCTGGTCTGTACATTGCCAAGGAAACAAAAAGACTGTTTTAAATACACACTGAAATGGGAGGAGGGGGAGCAGGGGATTAGTAACAAAATTACTAATCAGAAGCAACCTACAAAAGGAAAAATGAAAATTACTTCCTCTAGAAAATGAATGTATGTATGTTCATGTATGACTGAAGCATTGTGCTGTACACCAGAAACTGACACACTGTAAACTGGCTATACTTTGATAAATATAAATCTATGTTTGTGTATGTATGTATATATATATATATATATATATATACACACACATACATATACAAAAAAAAATTACTTCCTCTGAGAAGACGCAAACCCTCACAGCGTATGTACTAAAGGAACTGGGGGTGGGGGGGTCACTTTACAGATGCTAAGGGAAGAAACAGTCTATTCTCCCAGCTCATTTACTTCATGTATTTTTGACATTTTGATGTTTGTATAACGTTCTTAAGCTACTGATAAATAGCTTATACATATAAACAAATAATCCCTGAATAGGTAAAAGCAAATTCTAGGAGGAAAAGGCATCGCAGCTCAACCGAGAGGCACCTTACCTGGGCTGACGACCACCCAGCCGCCCCGCTCCTGCTGGTGCATCCACGCTCTCCAGCCTCGAGCACCCTTCTCCCCAGCCCGCGGCTCTCCACTGTCCCAAAAGGGCTCAAAGAATTCCACCTGTACGGATTTAAAACATGGAGGTTAGGCCACCTTGTCCACAACTGCTGAGTCACTGGGCAAAATAAGTGCTGACTGGCGTAACAGGGGCTTATGATTCCTGAAATCTTGCTCGTTGTTAGTCTTGGGAGGAGATACCTGATACACACGTCAAAACAGAAAAAACAATTATCCAGTGTGACAGGCAGCCACCAGGCTAGCCTCCCGTGACCGTGACCCTGCCCCTGCCTTGTGGTATTCACACCCTTGAGCATGAGCTGGACCTAAGTGACTTCTCCCAACAAATAGAACGTGGCACAAGGAGATGGGATGGCACCTCTGAGCTTAGGTTACAAAAAGCCTGGCCACGCCCGAGAGGGACCTGCAGCCGGGGAGGAGAGGGCTGGTTTCCCAGCTCTGACGCTGGCAGGCCAGTCTAACCAGGACAGTGGCACTGCCAGTTCCCAGAATCCCACGGGGCCCCCTAACTAGTACCCAAAGTCAAGTTGCCGCTAAGAACTTTTGAGGGGAAGGAGATTCAAAGTCTTCTTTTCAGTTGAAGTTTAGTTGATTTACAATATTATATTAGCAAAGTTTCCACAGGACAGACTGTGAGCTCGAGGGCCTGACCACATCTCAGTTACGGTGTGTTCCCAACACCTGGCACAGGGCCCCCACGGAGTGCAGACTCAGTAAATGCTTGCTGGCTCAGCGCTGAACATGGTAGGCACCCAGTGAATAAAAAGGTCCACGTGTGACAGCCTGGCCCGTCCCTCCTTCATTTGGCCGTCAGTCCGCAGTGTGGGGAGCGGACCAAGGGCAGCAGTTCCGCGTGGGACGGAATGTGAACACTGCAACCCACAGTAGAGCGATCACATCATCACCTGACAATCAGGACTTTAAGACTGAGCCAGTAACCTGCTCAATGAAAACTTGTGTAGGAAACCTTTTGAAGAGGACAAGCAGGCTTCCAAAGGGCACACGGTGGGCCAGGAGCCGCAGGACTGCCCGGCCAGAGCCACGCACCCCGGGAAGAGGGCAGAGCCCCGGACTCCGAGTTTACCCAGCAGCCACCCAGGGAGGGGAAACGCAAGGCTACCCTCCCTCTTTACAGGGTTTGCTCTTATCAAAGGGATGGAAGAAAGCCCACTCGAGAGAAAGGCTCTGCCTATTTACAATGTTTATGCTACCAATGTCTCCGTTATAAAGATGTGGAATGTTACTAAACTAAAATTCAAAGTTGTCGTGTAAATGCTCTGGAACTCAGACCTCTTATTCGCAGGATGCCTACCCTGTTCAGCTCTGTGCCAACAAGCACTGAGTCCCCACTGTGTGCTGGGCACGGTGCCAGGTGTTAGGAACACATGTTGTGCTGAGACGTGGTCACGCCCTCCAGAATATTTACAACCTCAAGTGTGTGGGTCCAGACTCCCTTCAGTCCCTCATCAGCACCTACTCTCATCACGGACGGTGAGTGTCGGCAAAGGGGTGGGGACAAGGGCGACTGGGATCCTGACCTCCAGCCACACACCCAACACTCTGCAGAGGCTAAGAATCACTTCGGTAGCACAGCGTGTTCTTAAAATAGCAAAGTGTGTCTTAAAATAACTGTATTATCTGCCTTATTGTACTAACAACCAGTTATACCAATACTAACCAATATTTTGTCTAGGGAAAAAAACGTTAAAAATAATGATAAAAATAGTCTTTACAAGCAATTCATGAAAACTCCACAAGATGGAGACCTTAGCCTCTTGTGAAAGACCTTTGAAAGTTCACTGTAAATTCAGATATCCTATCCATCTCCCGCCAAACCCTCTGTGCCAAGTAGGAAACAGTTTTCTTGAGTGGAAAAAGGAAAAAGAAAGTTTTTCTTATGGACAGCTCTACAGTGAGATTTTTTTTAATTGCTACATATTATTTTTTTTTAATTGCTACAAATACTGGCAATGTTCACTCATCATCTAAACAATTAACCCCTCCCCAATTAGAATCAGTGTTGACAAAGCACCAAGGTGTAAGGTCATTTGCAACTCCGGCAAAGATTTTAGGTAGTGGGAAGGTTAACTGGGGAGGAGACACGAGACCCAGACTAGACTGCACGGAGGAAGGACAGAGCACCCGTGGTTCAGAAGGCACAACAACTGTCTCCCGGCGGGTGGGGACAGTGAGCATTTAAATGGGGAGGAGGGCCATAAGTGAGGGCAAAGAGGAACATAAGTGAGTCTTTATCTCTGGGAAGGTGGGGGGATCTTCTTTCCTCTTCTCCACGTTTCACTACTTTCATTTGGGAATTTCCCTTGCAGTGCCAGAATATTTCTGAGGAATAATCCTCAACAGGACTGGTGCACAGGAGGATGGATATAAATATTTAAAAAACACTACCACCACCTCCCACTATCCACATCCACCACCAGAAGAGGAGGGACAGGAGGACGGGGAGGCAGAACGGTACCTGTCCTTTCGTAGGCAGATCTTTCACGCTGTCGGGTTTGAAGAAGGTGAAGTCAACCATGGCCTGGAACAGAGAGACCGCCTTCTCCGCGTGCCCGGCCTGCCGCAGGAAGTGGCACTGCTGAAGAAAGAGAGCTGAAGGCAGGGAGAGCAGACGGGGACAAGCTGGTTAACACCTCTCAAAGGGGAGAACGTCCCCTCTACAAACATGCACTTGAACACCCAGAACACCTTTTCCCTGAAATCAGTGACTGTTATGTTTTCGAAGACATACATGTCCTGATTTAGAAGGACTCACATTAGGACTACAATCAAGTTTATTCAGTCTGATTTTTAAATGAAACTGTCACAGAGTACAAATATTAACAATAAAATAAGGCAAGAGGTTGGTCTGAATACTGGTTATCAAATACTCAAAGCTCACTACTACACGGAAAAATTCTAGGGAAAAAAATGGCAGATTAGATTTTTTTATCAGAAGGCAAAGATGTGTACTCTACTGACCACTAGATGGCATTATTCACCAGCAAATTTTCATCGTGTACTCGGTCTGCTGTAAACAAATCAGGGTTCCATGTTTGAAGACTTCAGTCTGTCTTAACTGTGGTATAGTTCCATCTACTAAATACCATTAAGCCACTTGAGCATATCACAAATGACATCAAACATACGGCTCTTTAAGTCGGTCAGGTAAACCATTATTATTTCCAGAGCAATATATTTCTATCTTTAGAATTAGTAGCCATATTCAATAACAGGGATTTGATCAAATGAACGTCTGCTATGCGCCAGACACTGAGCTGGACTCAACACGTATTATTGCAGCCGATATGCACAATGATCCTGGAAAGCAGGTATCGTACTGTTGTTGCTGAGGGAGGAACTAGAGCTCAAACAGGTGGAGGAATCTACCCAAGGTTGCACGAGAACCAATGAAGGGCAAACCCAGGATTCAAGTCAAAAGTGATACGCTCCAGTTCCTGCATAACATGCGGTCTCCCATATCTCATTACTGGACAAACTGTACATGCCAAAAAAGTTAACAGTATAACAATACCAATGACCTATATCTATACAGTGATTCCCAGCTGGTCAGAGCATCCTACAGGACTGAGACTCTGTGACTGGGTGAGAGGAATACAGGCATCTCAACAGACAAGCCACCCACAGCCACAGCAGTTACGTTTACTTGATTAATACGTCGAAAAGTTGGAACTTCTAGTCTAGTGACGCTTCCCTAACTCTACTGTTTCTAATGCTCCCCACCACCAAGACGTTGGAGGGGGGAGACTCTGTTATCAAAAGAAGTCATAGTACTTTTTTAAAAAAACAGTTTTATTGATTAAGACTTTCCTAAATTAAACCAAAAATAAATCTTCATTTTCAACCAAAGCCAAAAGAAAGTACAGCTCCTCCCTGGTAAGTGGACCTGGCCATTGTCTCCTTACCAAACATGGCGTCCTCGGTGCCGGGCAGCTCGGGGTGAGATAAGATGCTGCCGTCCTTAACGGCAGACAACGTACTCAAGCATTTTCCATACAGACTCTGAATTTTTGATATGGAAAAGGTGCTGAACTGGCTCTGGCAAAACAGAAGGTATTTCTGCCACAGGCCTGTATTGTTGGGATGCAGGAAGATCAGTTTCTGCCACTCTTTGAGCAGCGTCGGGGGCTCCCAGAACGCGGTGCAGAGCTGCAGCTTGGCGAGCTTCAGGTCCATGCTGCTCTGGTTGCTTTCGATGGCCCGCTCCAGAATGGCCAGCTTCTTCTCCAGGACCAGCCGCAGGGACCGCTTCTGCTTTTCCTGCTGTCCTTCCTCCGCGGCGTACAGGCCGGGACTTCTCATGACCTCGTCCTCAACGACAAAAACACCGATTCACAAACGCAAGTGGAACTGGGGGACCCTCGGGGTTGAGAGTGACTTGCAAGCCCCAAAGGGTTTCTCACCTCTCAAAACGAACTGTTATTCAGACTTTCTTGATGACCACTTATCACACCTTCTTCTAATGAGAACTCTTAGGGATCCCAGGCAGCCTGTACTCCCGACCATGCTTGGCCTCATGTTCCTTTCAACTAATTTACCGGCGCACGCTGCCATTTTAAACTTAGATTTATGTATCAATAACTAGCTTGCAGTGTCTAGAAAACCTTTTCTGAAGAGTCAATTTTATCAGTAACACAGCCAAAAGTGGGACGAAATATGATAATTCTATAAGTGGTTCAAAAAATGTGTGGGACTAAGACAAATCCATATATTTCAGAAAGGAGGCACACAGCTCCAAGGAATTTCACTGGTAGCCCCTCCGCTTCTGCAATTCTGTGCATCTGGCATGCTGTGTTTGCACCTTAGGAACACCTCTACCTGCCTGGTGAGCATCCTCTTCTCTCACGGTTCTGTTCAAGTGTCACCTGGGAGCCCTTCCTTACTCCCAAGTGGCACGTCACTCCTCCACTCTACCCCAAATGACACGTTATAGCGCTGATTACCCCAGACTGCATTTGCCCTTCACATGTCAGTCTTCCTCTTGGACTCTGAGCAAACTCAGGGCAAGGGCTATATTCTAATCATCTTTGGAGGACCGGTGCCAGGGCTCCGCATAGGAGCTCAAAAATTGCGGCAGAGTACATCAGTTTGCCCCAACTAGGACCATCATCCTAACAGAGAACTGGGACAGTGAAACCTACCTGAAAAGCAACAAACGCCATCCACAGCTGAACATCCCGAGGATTCTCCCGAACCCTCCTGTTAAAATCCTCCACCTTGGCCTTGAGAATCGCATTCTCTCTGCCTGGCTGTGGGTCTGGCTGCTTGGATTCTTGCTCTGAAGGACCCTGTCCTTGCAACCACTGCGTGGTGGATAGATCGTAAATCCCCAGAGGGTTCAGCCAGGTTGTAACAGGAGAAACCACATCCTCTGAGTCCTTCACTGGGATAAACGAGAGTGGCTCGGATGACGGAGGTTCGGTTTTACCGCTAACGGCAACTCCGTCAATGTTCATTAATCCCACATTCTTCCTTGTGAAATAGCGCTCGACACGCTTGTGTGAACGCTTCTTTTCTGTGGACGTCCCCTCCCAAGATACACATTGCTTCTTAGGGTTAATGCCAAGGCAGGAGTCTCCTTTCCTCTTGTATCTTAAATTTGAAAAAGAAAACAAGTTACTCAGAGAGTGTGTGCACCAGGAGTGCCCGCGGGCTCAGTGGACAACTCTTGTGACGCCAGTTAACCACACAGATTTACATTCACCTTACCTTCCAGTTGCTTCTGTTTAGAGAAATACGAGGATTAGCATTAACTTTTTCTGCCTGATTGCTTATTCCTCTAACACGACTCTTCGTTAATGTCTCATAAACTGAAGATCCTGCCTGTCGTCCAGATCTTAGTAACTTATATTTTCCTGAAGCTTTGTAAAGTACTGTCACACACATTATGTCATTTGATCAACACAATCACGTGTGACAGGCAAGGCGGAAATTATCATCCCCTCTTTTACACTATTTCTAAGTAAGAGCACTGAGACCACAGGTGACACTAGGTCATCTGTCTCCTCGACCGGTCCCTTTCCTCAGTGCTGTCGTGGGTCCCTATTAAGAAGATAACAGATAGGTCTAAGATGCTTTTTTTAATCCTGAAACAAAGCATGTCAAATAAAATTACATTTGGCTATTTTGTACCCGACAGGAAAAAAAGCTGGTTTCTAAAATGCTTTTATGGATCATGTGGGCGTCCCCAGAGTCACAAACACATGACTACTGATATCTGCACAAAAACTAAGGAAAACTGTGTACTTTCCTGTTTGTGTGTTATACAAACACTCCAATTAAAAAGGGCAACGGCTCTCAACAGAAACATCACGAATGGCCAACAAGCACATGAAAAAGTGCTCAACATCATCAGTCATCAAGGAAACACAAATTAAAGCCACAACGAGATACAGCACATACCCACCAGGATAGCTAAAATTAAAAGGACTGACAACACCATACATTGGCGAGTAATCTGTGGAGTAATCAGGACTCTCATATGCTGCTGGTGGAACTGTAAGCTGGTACAAGCACTTTGGGAAAAGTTCTGGCAGTTTCTTTAAAAAACTAAACACAGATCTACCCTATGACCCAGCAATTCTAGTCCTAAGTATTTATGGAAAAAAAAGGAAAACACATATCTACACAAAGAGCTTTGCAGCTTTATGCATAACAGCCAAATTCTAGAAAAAGTCCAGGTGCCCATCCATAGGATAATGGATAAACAAATGGTGGTATGGCCACACAACAGAATACCACCGGCAGGAAAGAGGAACTACTGAGAAATGCTACAACGTGGATGAAACTCAAAACATTACACCAAGAGACAGAAGCCAGACACAAAACAGCACGCACTATGATTCCATTCATATGAAATCTCGAATAGACAACTAATTGATGGTGGAAAAAAATTAAAACTGTAATTTTCTCTGGGGAGGTGGGGTGTGGACTGAGTAGAAAGGAACCGGAGGGAACTTTCTGGGGTCATGGCAATGTTCTCTGTTTTCACAGATGTCTAGGTTATACAGGCATATGCACTGGTCAACACTCAGCCAATAAAGATGTGTATTATTACACTGTACATAAAGTTTAAGTCAGAAGAAAAAATAAATGAATCGAACTTTAGTTGATGACATGCACACTGAAGTATTTAGGGGGCAATGTACTGATTTCTATAATTTACTCTGAAATGCATCAAAAAATAAAGACGGGTTGATAGCTGAATGGACAAGTACATGGTCAGGCAAGTACAGAAATGTGAATGGTAGAATGCAGGGCATGGATATATGAGTGTGCACTGCAAAAGGAAAGGAAAAGAAAGAAAAGGAAAAGGAACGGAAAGAAAAGAGGGAAAGGGTTTGGAAAGTGAGTATGTTTAAATCAAGCACCCAATTCGGCCCTGAATCCACACAGTGAGTCTTGAGCCCCGGAGTGAGCGGGGCTGGGCAACATAAATCTGCCTTCCCTCAGTGAATTCAGTTCACACGTGCCTTCCCACAGTGTCAGACTGCCTGGGTCCAAATTCCAACTCCACCATCTACTAGCTGGACGACTGTGATCAAGTTTTAAAAAACAGTGTCTCCGCTTCCTCATCTGTAAAAGAGGAATAACAACAGTACCTTATGCCACAGAATTGCTGGGATGATCAAAAAAGGTTCCTCAGCCATACAGTAAGGGCTAGGTAGGTTTAAATTGTTATTATTATTTCATACATCTTGGCTCCTAAACCTAAGCCAACTATTTCATCTGGTATGCAGCCAAAGGAACAATAATCTCTTCCAAACATGGAGAAAAAACTAGCTGAACTTCACTGACAGATAGTGTACTATTCCTAAGGAATTTTCCAAAGGTGATTTTGACTCAGTTACACACTAACTTTAGAACCTAAGCCCTGTTTACCACAACGCTCCAGCACACACCGTGTCATTGCTGGGATGCTCACGCTATTAGGCCTGCTTTTATGCTGGGCCAAACTTCCACTCACTGGTCCTGGTTCTGCCTTCCCAAGTTACATAGCACGTTGCCAACCCACCTTCCAGAAGACAGTCCAACAACGCTCACAAGACAACGAGCACAGCCCTGATACAGGCCAACACCCCCCAGCCCTTGCCTAGTCCTCACAGGACGGCACAAGCCAAGCGTCTGCTCACCTTCCTCCCGACGCTCTTGGCTGGTCAGTGTCCCTCTTAAAAAACAAAAACTCAGCACCTGACGCAGGACTCCCACCACCCTCTGACCAGCTCAGAGTGCCACGGGATCAGCGTCTCCCCCGACCTGGACACTAGCAGCTGTACAGCTATTAATCTGGGCAAGACTTCCCTCCCTTAAACATTAGGAAATCACAACAATGCCCTCCGCCCTTTACAGCAGTCTCTCTGCAGTTTGATTCATACGGTTGTCTCTACGCTTCCTCAGGTCTGGGCCATTCACTAGCAGAGGCTCACGAGCCACTCTTTGTTAATATTGTTTCCTTTTTTCATCTAATTACTAAGCAATAACCTTTTATATTTGCACACCAATTCCTAATCCCATATCAAATATCTCTGATATTTGAATGTAAGGCACAGCAAGGAGTTACAATTCCCAATTTACAGACGAATAAGCGGAAGCTCAGAAAGGCGAAGTGACTTGCCTGGTTACATTACCAGCCAAGGGCAAAGTTAGAACGAGAACCAGAGTCTTCTGTTTCCCAGTCTAGAAAATGTCCCGCCACACAACCTGTCTCAGCTTTGTTTACAGCCCGGGAAAGAACATTCGGAGTCAGAGGAACAAAGGTGTAGATCCCAACTCTCCTGCTTCCTGGTTGCATGACCGTGAGAAGACACTTAACCTGAGACTCCTTTCCCTCGTCGATAAAACCAGAGTGCCTCCTCCCCACATGCTGCGGGGATCAGCCAGGCTAACATCAGTAAACAGTACAGCGCCCCATCAGTGTGCACTGGGCATGTCTCCACCTGCGGCACGGGACCATGGAGGCACAGAAAGCCAAGTAAGACTTCAGGGAGTGTTAAAATCATTCAAAATATACAAATACATTTTAGGTAGGGTAGTCATTTCCGCTCTGCCATGAGGATGTAGTAGACAATATGGCGATATAAATATGCAGCACAAAATAACTCATATAAACTCATCATAGGGGAAATTTTAGTTGGAATTGCTTATGTGGTGAGTTATAATGTCATGGTGAGTGAAAACATGATTAAAATTTGGAGGTGCAGTAAAGTAATGGCCGTCCAGGCCTCCTCTTGGCCTAATAGTCCACGATTCTCTCTCTTTGGTTTTCATTACCTGTAAGCTATTTGGGAACAGAGATTGTCTACTATTGTTCATTATGCTCCCAAGAGTGGCTTACAAAGTCCTAAGTGTCTACAGAGTTTATTAAGGATTCAAATATTGTTGATGGACAGATTAGAGAAGAAAAGTTTAGACTCATTACTGAAGCAAGCAGCTATTTTTATGATTATCTGGTGACATAAGCTGGAAACATTTTGAAAAAGTCATTACCATTTAATGTCATTTTTTAAAAGGCATGCATCGGGGTGGATTAATAAAAGGCTTTTTTAACTTATTAAAATGGCATGTGGATTAGATCGAATGGTTTACAGACAGTTTATCACGATCATTTTAAGGTATTTTCAGCTTCATTCATTCAACGAGCAGTTATTGAACACCTACTATGCCACACACTCCGCCAAGCACTAAGTGGCTAAAGAGGATTAATCTGACCTGGATCCTAATCTCAAGGTTTAACTTTTATTTTAAAATGTGAGATTACTCACCTTCTATTGTTTACACCTAAACAACTTAACAATGGGTGAAACTCAACAGAGTCTATGGGTGGGTAGGCAAAGAGACAGAGACAGACAGTGCTGAGCGTTCGGCAGGGAGAGGGGGGTCACTGCCCAGCAGGGAGCACCCGGGGGGATGCCGTGAAGGCTACCTGGCTATATCTCCTCGGTAAAGGGACTTGTACTCCCAGTTTGCAGGATCTGGCCTCTTATCTGTTCTGAAGGTTTCTCCTGTCAGAGTCTGAATGTCCTCAAGCCAAACAGAGTGACGTCCAGTATCAGCAGCAGCATTGTTTTCTTGACTGTGGGACACAGGAAGGTGAAGAAGAGAAAGGGAGAGGCACTTAGAAAGCTTCCAGGTACATATTTCACACTTCAGAAACATGAAAGTCAAACATTTCAAACTCCACACAGTATCAAGCACACCCAAGTACATAAAATGCGCACATGCCCTAGAGATGGGAAGAGGACGCTTACTCTGGAAAAAGTTTTAAAATATGAAGCAAAAATTGTCAATACTAAGTGGCATTTTACCAAGAAAAGAAGCCATCCCAGAAATTAATGTAAAGGATATAGCTGGGTTTTTTTTTAAATAACTTATTTAAATGATTATAACAGGAATTTCAAATATATTTATAAACAAGTTTTTTTTAAAAAAAAAAAAAAGAAAAAGTAAGGCTGCCCTTACTGCGCCTAACTTATCTGAAAGTGCTCAGATAATTTATTTCAACTCATAACAACAACAAAGCCACAGTTCTGAATGGCTCAGTCTTAGATGTTCCTTAGGCTTGGTCTAAGCCTGATGTTTAATGTCTGAGTTCTACATAGGGGTTTTACCTGTACAGACAGACCTCCACGTAAAGGGCAGAGAGACCACTGTGAGACGAGACCCTTACTTATCCCTTTGAACCAATTTGTGAGTTGGCAGACTTTCAGCTCAGATACAAATGAACCAGCTCCCTAGGAGTCAAATAAGAGGGAGGCAAAGGTTTTTCTGGCATCTAACAGCTTTCTGCCTCCAGAGAAAATCGGTTCACAATGCTGCTGACACAAGACGCTGCCAAAGGAGTCAAAACAGCCACTGAGTGTTGTTCCATCTTTGCTTTTTTGGCTCTGCCCAGATAGAAATAAAGATTCTAAAGGCTTCTAAGTCATTCTTGGCTGGGAACATGAGGGAATGGCATTTCAGGGATGCAAAGTAGCTACTCAATAAATATTTGTTGAATGATGCATCTCAGGTTAAAATACATGGAGATGTTAACACATTCCCCTTCAGAACAACTGTGGAGAGTTTTTTGATGACAGAAACCGACAGGGGCAGCAAAGGGAGAGACAGAGTTTGATGTAACAAGCCTGTTTCCCTCCCCTCCTGGGTACTGAGGTCAGAAAGCAGGATGTGGTCTGGGCTTATACAAGGAAGGTGAAGAGGAGCTCATCCCAGGAAGCAAAGGTCAGTCAGAAGCGGTGGCCTCCTGAGAAGTCACCCCTCCATCCCCCATACGGTACACCCCACCCCCATCAGCAAGGAACCACTTTCCTGACATCACGGAAAGACTCTCAGCTCACTAACATCAGAGTCCTGGTCTCAGCGGAAATAAACCATCCTTCCAGGGGGCCTTCCCAGGAAGGGTCCACAGAAGTGAGCCGTGAACAGTAAAAGACAAGAACAACCCACTTCAGTCCTAATGGAAATCGTCTACAAAATACCAACAAACTTAGAAATGCTGTCTGGATCATAAAACTATCACGAGGCTGTAAAGATCACTTCTGATGTGCTTAAGCACAGGCTGAAAATAACTCTTTCAAGTTCTTGTGGTAGTTCCTGTGCCGTTTCGGGAAATCCCTTAAAACTCGTTTTCCTCAGCCATAAAAAAAGACAAATAGCTGAAGTATGAGTCTTCGGGTCACACAGTGATTAAAGTATTTCGCTCTGAAGACATAGGAAAGAGCAGGACCATCAGTGCCGTATTCATCCGCTCATTCACGTAACAGAAGCGTGCTGCGTGTTTACTACGCATCAGGCTCCACGCCAGCCGCGGCAGGGAAGCTGCGAGGAAGCCAGGAGCGGTGCCTGCCCACAGAGATTCGGCCAAATTCAGAACCTTGCTGCTAGACTCTTTTCTTCTTTCGTCCTCTAGGGTTACAGGTATAGCATCTGAGACACAGAGAGGGCAAGTAAATCTGGATCCTCAGAGCACGGAGGCCTGCGGCCTTCTCCGACGCTGATCTGATGACAGAGGATGCTGGCAGACTACGCTGCTTGCCCCTCTGATGGGAACTCCACAGGCCAGACTCCAGACTTGCTCTCACCAGACCTCTCACGGACACCAGTGGGACTTCTAAGCACACAACCAAAGCAAACTTTCCCCGAACAGTTGCGAACATCTTAATAGCACTAAATTTTTTTAAGTGTGCCTTGGACAGGTACTTAAATTTTCTCTTCTGGGCCATGTGAATAAAGAAAAGAAAAGCGTGAAATGAGGACTAATTCAAGTACATACCACCTGGCCCACACGTGGGAAAGTGCCTCCCTCCACAGAAGGAAGTCATACCAAGCAGAGAGGAAGAGGTATCACTCAGCACCTATGTGGGGATGGGTCTGTAGAATGCTTTGAACACTGTGGACAGCAGAGCAAAGCATGGGGAGGAGTGAAGCCCCAAGGAAAGAAAATACTGCAGTCAACACAGTGTAGAACCAATGCATTGTAAACAAATGCGAAATAAGGGCAAAAGCAATGATTATTTTAAGTCCTACATTAACCTAAACCACAGAGGGAGCGTGTGTGTGTGCATGTGCGCAGGGGTTTTGATGTGAGTGACTGAAAGGGGGATGTATCAAGAAAGAGAAGCCAGTTTTCCTACTCTTCATAAAAGCGTGGAAAGCTAAGCAGTGAGCCGGCCCCGTGCCCACTGTGAGGCACGCCTGCCGTTTTCCAGGAATCCCGTACACCTCTGTCTGAATCAGATTCTGACACAATCATTACTGTGTCTAAGTAACATTTCACAAAGAAAATCATGGCCCTATTTTTTTTCTTTTAAATTAAAGCTTTCTTCTCTTATGCTGACCTATGGTGGGGCTCCTTCTGTTTTTCTGATTTACTTGTTTTCGTAAGCTTTTGATACACTTATTGAATATTTCAACTGAGTGGCTAAGTAATCATTCAAGTGTCTAACCTGCGGTAACAATCAAGGGGGAAAACCTTTAAGATTTTAAAAAATCACAGGTATCTGAGAACAGAAAACCTACTTTGGTTTCTCTGACTCCGTCTTACTGTCCCTGACGCTTCGGGAAGGTCTGTCCTCTTCAGAATCAGTATATGGCTCAGACCCACTGCTACTCGACTGCCCACGTCTCCTCTTGGTTTTCTTGTGGTGCTGATGCTTCCTTTTCTTCTTTTTCTCTTTCTTCTTCTTTCTGCTTGCTCGTCTGGGCTTTCTGCTGCTGTCACTTTCATCTGAAGGCTCTGATTTCAGAGGACTCCTGTTTGGGAAATCAACCTCAGAATTATTTTCAGAAGAGAATTAAGAAAATAATATGTAAATAAGTATGCAAATAAACAAGCATCTTAAAAGGAACTCTTCAAACGCCCACACAGACTTACTATCTGCCCATATATGACACGGCAACTTTCTGGATTACAGCTCACCTTGAAGACTCAAGAGTTGGACCTAAAATAACATCAGGTGAAGAAATTCTAATCTGAATAGCTTCTAAACCTATACTTTCATATCTATGCATTTTTCAGTGAAATAATCTACCAGTTATTTTATTAAATGCAGTACTTTTAAAAACACTATGAAAGGTTTATTTTCAGTTCTACATATTATGCCAGTATGTCTTTCAATGCCCCCCTCCAAACTTACTGAATTGTAAGAGTTCTTTACACATTCTGTATTCTAGTCCCTGGTGGTAACTGCATCTTAGTGAGGAGGAGATACTGGGATGTATGCTCTGTGATGACAGGCCCTTGTTTTATTCTCTGCCGTATCCCCAGCACTGATGGTCCTTGTTTCTAGAAGTGACCATGAGCTCTTTCTCATTACTGAAATATCTACAAACAACTCCCTCTCATGCACCAACTATTCTCAATTTCTAAAGGCTTCTTGCGCTTTAAGAGTACATGGCTTCTTAGAGTTCATCGTATTAGTAAGACCTCTTGGTTTATATTTGTGAGAAAGCTCATTTCTCAATTCAGTGATCTATAACAAAATTCTTTCAACGCTGGGTACAGATGGGTGCCGTTTTGTTCTCCCCAAAGTTTTCATGAAATTTTATCCTATGTTATTACACAAGCTCCTTCCATTTTTGCATACAACGCCTATCTTCAGGCAACTAAAGAAATACCTGAATTGCAATATTCTAAAGGTTACTAATGAGGTTAATAAAGTTACTTAAGAATCACAATGACGCCATTTCCCTTGTGGCCTAATTATTGGCAGTAACTGTGTCATGTACTTGCTGCTGCAATGCAAAGGGGAAAAAAAGGACAATCTGTAAGAGAAAGGTCAAGGAAAACAAAGATCACATCATTACATTAGGTAAAAGGAAGAGTTTTACCTAACTCTTTTATCACCAAGTTTTCTAAGGAGCATCATTCAAGCTAAGCTACAGGCGGTATGCTGACAAAGGCTAAAAATCCATCCATCAAAAAACCTACCTTGTCAGTGGTGACCCTTCAGGAACAAGGGCTGTGGCCTCTTCAGTTTGTCGACTCAGAGATGTTATGGTTCCAACACAAAAGCTTGGGTTGCTCAGCCAGTCTAATTCTGCACATGCAACAGGGAGAGGAGATCGTTGAAATTAGCTCAATATGATTTCTAAAGCAGGAAATCCATCTAACCAGCTGACATCCTAATTCACAGCCAAGGTCAGCCAGACATTCTGAACAGTTCACAGAAGCTGACGGGAGTCCATGAAATTGTTACTTCACAGGGCACAGGGCTTTCACACACTCTAAAATATTTAAGACTGAAATCCTCTTGTGATATCAGGCTGCAGCTTAAGTAAAAGCCACTCAACAAGTGTGGACTAAAACGCAACTAGGCTTTAAGTGTTCCATCCACACTCTAATGAGCATGAAAGCTCCCAAAGCATTGGGTTTTAATGACCCCAAATGTGATTCAGACGATTCCAAAAAGCTAAAAAATCAAATCATGCATAAAAGCCCACCAGGCTTAATATTATTATAGAAGATTAAGATCTTTTCTTTAAAAAAAAAATCCCAAAGTCCTATCTTAAGATAACTTAAGTCTTTCCTTGTAACAGTGTTCCTCTATGAAAATAAAACCCAAGGTGTCAACTTCTCTAACAAATGCTAAAATTATATAAGATAATTTTATAATTATATAGTAATAATAATCTCTGGGCGGTGAGGTTAAATGTCCAAAATTTTTCTTTTTTCTGCTTATCCATTCATTTCTAACTCTTCTGTAATGAACTATTTCTAAATTACTTGTTTTCTAACTTTTAGGAGTCTTAGCTCCAAAGGAAAACAAAAACATGGGATGGTGGTAGCAAGAGGGCCCAAGGAGGTATGTGTTTTGTCCTGCTTTGTTTCAGGATGGGAGGCGAGAGCATCTTCATGTGCTCAAGAAAAAGAACCTATGAAATGGTTGAAGTTAGAAGAGAGAAGGGTTAATTACATTTTTAAATAGCTGTCCTGGGAATATAAATTATATACAAGGGTCACCCATGTAAAGTGTACAATTCCATGGTTTTCAGTATATTTAGAATTGTGCAACTATCACCTTCAGATAATTTTAGAACATTTTCATCATTCCAAAGAGAAACCCCACACCCATCAGCAGTCAGTCTCCATCAGCCACCTCCTGCCCTCCCACCCCGACTCCCAGCCCTAGGGAACTACTAATTTACTTTCTAGCTCTATAGATTTGCCTATTTGGGACATTCCATATAAACACGATCATACAATACACAGTATTCTTTCACTTGGCATCATGTTTTCCAAGTTCATCCATGCTATAGCATGTATCAGTACTGCAGTCCTTTTTATTGCAGAATAAGATTCCATTTTATAGATGTACCTCATTTTATCCATTATCAGTTGAGGGACACAGGTTGCTTCCACTTTTTGGCTATTATAAATAATGTTGCTATGAACATTCGGGGACAAGTTCTTACATGGACAGATCGTTTCAGTTCTCTGGGTTAGGTATCTAGGAACACAACTGCTGGGTCATGTGGGAACTCATGTTTAGCATTTTGAGGTACTGCCAGACCATTTTCCAAACTGGCTGCACCATTTTACACTCCCAGTAACAAGGCATGAGGATTCCAATTTCTCCACATCCTTGCCAGCTTGTTACTGGACCACAGTCATCCTGCAGGGTCTGACGTATTTCCTAATTCGGGTTGTGTTTCCTGTTTCCCTGGTGACTAATGATGTTGAGACTCTTTTCATGTGTTTACTGGCCCTTCATATTTGAATAGAAATAGTTATTCAAATTCTTTGCCCAATGTTTAATTGGGCTGTCTCTTTTTATTACTGAGTCGTAAGAGTTCTTTGTATATTCTGTATTCTAGTCCCTGGTGGTAACTGCATCTTAGTGAGGAAGAGATAACTGGAATGTATGCTCTGTGATGACAAGACCTTGTTTTATTCACTGCCATACCCCCAGCACTGAGAGCAACGCCTGGCATACATCAGTAGGAGTTTAATAAATATTTGTGGAAAAGAGAGGGAGGCGGGAAAGCAAATTCCTAAAGAGAAAAGGTACGTTAAAAAGCACAGGAGAAAGGGAAAGAAGAGAGGGAATCTAACTTACAAAGTGCCTACTGTAGGCCAAGCAACAGGTTAAGCACTTCCCATCTTTTAATCCTCACAACAACCCCCTATGGGAGGTACTATGATCTCCACTGTACGGAAGAGGCAACTAAGGCTCAAAGGGAGCAAACAGTTTGTAAGGTCATACTTGGTAAGAGTTGCAACAATTGTTCATGCTGTCTTTCTTCTATTGTTTCCTTTGTGGTGGTTCCTTTCCCTTGGACCTAATTCCTGGCAAGAGGTATGTGCAACAGTTCCTGTTGCTCACTGAGATCACAATTATTTCCACAATAATTGGATTCTATCATGAGCGAAGGAAAAGTGGGACAAGATGAAACAAACAATATGCAAGGAAAGATGCTCTCAAACAAGCCCATTATATTTTTACATAAATATTCTGATAGTGATGACAGCTTGGAGGAAATGTAAAGAAATACAGACCTCAAAACAACAAAGTTTGTGACTCTCCAAAGTCCTTCAGAAAGAAAAGCTCTTTAAGGATGCAGTTAAGGCTTTGCCATATAGGACTACCGTGGGTGGCAGGGGAGTAGTGTAGTGTATAAAGAACTAAAACTCTTGGATTTTGAACTCAAATCATCATTGACCCTTTGAGTGACTTTCTTCTCAACCAAATGACCTTTTGTAGGAACAAAAGGCATTTTTACCTGATAAGAAGTTGCTGCTGCTTTTTTTTTTTTTGCTAGCATATTAGCAGTGAATATGTGTGGAATATTAGAAGTAATAATCACTGGATGTTAGACCTAGAAAAATTGGGGAGATCATCTAGTCCGGAGATTTTCAAACTTTTTCAGCCAAGGAACTCACTGTTCAAACAAAATCTTTCAGAGAAGTCCAACATGCAGAACAGAGAAAGCTGGATGCTCCTATTGGAGGTTCCCATGGAGGAGTGGGTCTGAGAAGTGGAGCACAGCCTGGCCGCCACTCCTCATTTGCAGATCAACAGCTGGAGGCCCAGAGAAGTTAAGTCACACAGCCTAATGCACACAGCCGAACCTGGACCTGTGATTCTCCATCCAGTCCTAACCATGCCACGGCGCCACTCTTCACTTCCTTAGCTAAGGAGTTGGTTTTCCCGAGTCTCCTTGCAACTGGCACAGGGGGCTATTGTGGCAATTTTCATATTGTAATCTCATTCTCTGCACGTCAGTCTTCCACTAAATTCCAAACCAAAGGTCAACAACTCAGATCCTTACAGGGACCAGATGAGTAATGATCAGTGTGACATGATCCAGAGTGGCAACAGAAAAAAAGAAAAAGACAAACAAAAACATTCTGCCAGCCAAACAAATTATACAGCAACTGGTTTACAACTCCTGCATCTGAGTTTCCAGCTTGCCTCTGCTCTTCCCACTCCCTTCTTCCCAAAACAAAAGCAACATGTGGGCAGGAGCCATGACTATTCACTCCTCTACTCCCAACTCCCAGCACAGTGCCTTGGTACAAAGTAAGTGCAGTCAACAAATATTTGCTGAATAAATAAAATGAATGAGGATCTGAACTGTATCTTTGCATCTTTGTACCCCTAGCACCTAATTTACTGAACTGAAAGAATATGAGATTGTCAAAAGCTATTATCTAGGTATAAAGCACAACTTTATAATTCTTCCAGTTTTCACTGTAAATGCAGATTTAACCATTAAAGAAAAGAATACCTAGTTTGTGTCCAGGCACAGTTCTAGGCTTTGGAGGCCCAGTGGTGAGCAACTCCCTGCTCACGTGGTGCTTATATTTAAAAATAACATTAATTCTTCACATAATAACATTAGCATTGCTAAATTTTAATTACACAATCCTGGAAAGTTACCTCAGATCAAAAGATGCTTTATTAATCAGACTGCAAAGTCCTTTTCTATTTTAACTTACATCCTCAAATAATTTACAAATGCCAAATATACTTAGATAATTGTGTAAATACCAAGCAGGGTGTAGCATGCTACAGAGAAGACTAGCAGCATACCACATACCTCGGGTTTAAGACAGAGAAGCCGACTGGCTGACAAACCTTTTGTCCCTGCAGGTTAGTAAGTAATCACAGACTGAAACTCACCTGGAAATCAGCACCCTATTATACACATACACACATCCGAGAAAGGGAAGAGTGGAAGTATCAGGCAGGAAAAAACCTTTAGAACTACTGCCTAACAAAACCAGGCAGGTATCTGTAAGAATCACATCATGTATAATTTCACAGAAAATAATATAATGAATCATCACTGAATACATCAAGTTGAAATGCTTTTTGTGATTATATAAGTTTATTATATAATTCTATTTCTCCATCACCAGAGAAAATGCTTTAATTCCACTATAGAGAGAGAGAGAGAAGGAATTGTCATGAATAGATTTAAATTTTAAAAACAAATTTTGAATAACAATTGAATAAAATAACCTTGTTCTACACCCATTCCCCATTGTATTACAGGCATCCTCCATCTTCCAAAGTTCACTTTATACCAGTTTGCTTTTACGACCTACATTAGTACCTATTTTTGCTAACCAAAAGAAACCTAAAGAGGATTTTCGATTTTACAGAAAAAGGCGAAAAGTAAAAATAGCGTGTAGCATTTGTTTTGCAGCGAGCCCTCAAGAGGATAGCGAGCACCCCAAGCAGTGACAGTGGCACCGCCAAGCTCCTTCCTCGCAACTATATCCAGCATCTCAGCATCCAGCCACCACAGCTTTGAACTGTGTCTGTGCTTTATCCTGATTTGCTCTGTGCATCCATTAGCAAGATGTGTCCTAAAGTAATTGCTTCTTCGCTCTATGCCATTTCTGCTTACAAAAGGTTTCACAGGAATGCTCTACCTTCAGATAGTGGGGGAAACCTGTATAATAAAACAGCACTGATTATCAGTTTTTGTGAACTCAGAGGCAAGCACCACCCCTCCAGGGATAATAATTCAAGAGACATTTCTAGGGTTGACTGTATAAATAAATTAGCATATATATTAGGGAAGGGGGTTATTCCTTTGAAAAGAATGAGCCAAGCTCTTTATTCTGATGGAAACCCTTGATTTCTGACAAGGAATCTGAGAGCACAAACATTCGTAGAAAAAGCACCAGCAAACGTGGCTAAGAACTGCATTTAAGACGGTGATTACAGAGAGCCTAGGCAAAGTCAGCCCTTTCAGAAAAAATTTAAACAACCAAATCCCAACATTCCAATACCACACTGTGGTTTATAACACATTTTCCAGTGTCAGAGGGACCTGTGTTCAAATACTGGCTTTATCGCTTATTAGTTGTGCCTCTCTGAACAAGGTACTTAATCTCTCCGATCCCTTCATTCGGCACTTTTTTTACTGAGAGCCAGGCATTGTTCTAGGTGCTGGGAACACACAGCGAGCAGGACAAAGCCAGCACAGCCTCAGGGAGCCGGCACACCAGCAGTCACTTACGTGCAATGAGACAAATGCCAAGATAGAGAAAGTATACAGGGTCTAACGAGAGCACACAATTAGGGCCCCTAATCGAGCCTAGGCATAGATCAGAGAAAGCTGCCTGGGAGAACATCTCAACAAGACCAAAAGGAGGAGAAAGAGTTAGGCCAACATGTTCCTAGGAAGCATCGAGGCAGGGGAAAAGGCTTAGACAAAGGCCTGAAAGTGAGAAAGCATGACTCTCGGGGAAACAGGAGGAAGCCGTACCAGCTGGACCACTGGGAATGGAGGGAGTAGGTGTGAAATGAAGCTGGAGACATTTACGGGCCTTAGAAACATATCAGAGCTTGGGTTTACCCTAAAAGCAATCAGCAAATGCTTGAAAAGTTTTGAGCAAGGGTGACAAAAATCAGGCCTAGCGTTCCAAAGAGCAGCAGCAGACAGCAGAGTTGTTTAAGAGGAAGCGTTTTGAAGCTACACTGCCTGAGCTCAAGTCCCAGTTGTTACCTCGTTTCCTTCTCCTTAAAAATGCTGATAAAAGCACCAACTTCATAGGGTTGTTATGAGGCATCACCAAGTTCATACTCATTTGTAAAGCATTTAGACCAGTGGATGGCACAGAGTGTTTTTTTAACTAAGCGATTTTAAAATTCTGACTACAATGGATAATGGTTCCATTCCAACTCTGTCCAAAGAGGCAACTCCCAAGCAGCAACGTTTTTAGAGTAGACAATCCTAACAAATCTGATGGTGTTGGAAGAAAAGCTCAAAAACTGGACAGACCCACGCCAGGGGCCCTCTGCTGCTCCTAACACAGCGGCGGAGCTCTATGCCTGCTTGTTCAAAGAATGAATGTTGCTGAAACTAGCCTTGCCCATACCCTTACTAAATGTGATGCCTACTTAAAGCTTGGCCCAACACTTAACAGTACCTAGGGAGTAGAGAACAGAGCCTCTCTCACTTGCTTTGGTATCATCTGTCCAGGAGTTTAAATTTTTTTTTAATTGAAACTCTGCACACACCAGTACTAACACCATCTTGCATTTTTATAACATTTTATAGTGTAAAGCCCACAGCACAGTGCTTCTATTTTTAACAGCAAAAGACCGAAAACAGTCCAAATGTCCTTAACAGGGACTAACAGAATAAAGTATATGGCATCCACACGATGGAATCCTGTGTACCAGTCAAAAGAAGTGAGGAAGATTTCTATACTCACTGCAGAGTGATCTCTGAGATTTAAGGTGAAATGAAGAATAGTATGCGTTTAAGAAACCGGAGGGACATGTAGTTGCTCACACAAAGGGGGAAAAAATGGAAGGATATCATTGACTAATTAATAAATATTCTAACCTATACGGGAAGGGTTGGAGAACAGAGATGGAAGATTTTTTTCTCTGAATGTACTTGGTTTGTATGCATTGTCAACTTTAGAACCATGTAAATATTTCACAACATTATAAAACAGGGTCAAATCAAAAAGAAAAATGCAATCCCTAAAAACTGAAAACAAACATAACTAATTGTATATCAAATTGGTAGCAAAAGCACACAGAGAATCACTTCAAGTGAATTTAAAACAGTAATTTGACAGCACATGGGTTGTGGGATAATAGCCTCAGGGCACAGAGAACCATAAAGAAATATTGAACTATTTAGTATTAGTCGTATTGCTACTGTTATTTTGAACATACACATAGATGGACTAATGACACTAAAAACTAAGATTTTCAGCATAAGAGGAAAGAAACATAAACGGTAAATCAAAGAAATCAATTAAAAAATCTCACAATCTTAAATTTGGACTGGAAATATCAATATGAATTCATGATGTATTTTTTTTCTTCCTGGTTCTGACCACTGAAAACGTTTAGACATAATGATAACCCAGTGCGAATAAGTACTCCTAACACCCAATTTGTGGGTTTTTACATACCCATACCATTTTCCACTAAAAGAAAAACCAAGCTTCCTGTGAGAAATTGTCAGTTTCAGGCAAAACAAACAAAAAACTAACAAAACATGTAAGTGATGAGCTCTGGGCAGCTTTTAGGGCAGAAAGCAAGGAAGCGATGAAAAACAACTGGGTGATGCCAAAAAGACACAGGCCCAACTTGATCAGGCCCCCATCAGCCGAAGATGGGGGACAATCTGAGCATTGGAAAAATAATATGTGCAACAAACTGAAATAGAAAGATGTTAAAAAAAATTCATGAGTTCATAATGCAAAGGAGGGGTGGGGAACACCTTATTGAACACCTCTGAAAGTTGCCAGGACCCTGACTTATTATTCTGAAAACTGACAAAGGGAACAAATCAAGCATTCATCCTGTCTTTCCAGCCTGATTTCTATTTCAGGGTATCCCAACAGTGTGAAAAAGTTCTTTATAGAATAATTGATACAAATACAGTGAGGAAAAGTTCCTTATAGAATAACTGATACTAATAAGCATAGGAGGAATCCTAAAAATAGAAAATAACCATTTTGGAACTCCAATGAAATAGTGGATCTAAGCATAATCACAAACGGCTGCAAAAACGACTGATGGGCAGCTTCATAATGGATGAATCAAGCCATCTATGAATCCACTGATCAATCTTACCACTAAAAAAGAGAAAACTAGACAGCACATTCTCCTAATTTGGCTCAACAGCAAGTGCAGAGTATCCCTAATAAGGTATTTTCAACTAAAAATAAAAAATTATACCTGAATCCAATTAACTCTCTAGATCTAATTACCGATTTACAGGAAATAGCAGGATAGGATAGATACGCATGTTAAATGACACCATAAGGATTTGGGGGGAAATATCTGCAGGAAAAATGGCCCAATTTCCTCAACAAATAAATCACAAGGGAAAGTAAAAGGAAAGAAGAAACTGTTTTATATTAAAAAGAGACCTAAGAGATATATCCACAAAACGCATTGTTAGATTTCTTTGGATACTGACGTGCACAAACCAACTGTAAAAGGCCATTTTTGAAACAGCTTGGGGAATTTGAACATTGACTAGCAATTAGATGGTATTAAGGAATTTAGTTAATGTCATTATGACTGGTAATGTTGTGTTTACATTTTTTAAAATACAGTACTTTAAAAGCTCTTTTACAAACATTACCCAGAAGACATCCAAAAATACTGGTTAAGATAAATGACAAGATCAACACTTCCCTGTAAACCTGTGATTTCACCCTCCCAAAATAAAAAGAGTCACCTTTGGTCTGTTATTCAAGTCAGTACCATCCCTCATCACCAATTTCAACCTCCTTCCCAAGGCTCCTCATTATGCCTCTGTATTTCCAGACAAACTGAATTATTTGCAGCTCTTTGCACGGGTTTCATGCTTTCCTTTCTGCATGCCTTTAAAGGTCCTGGAATACCCCTTCACTGCATGTGTCCAAATCCTACACTCCTGAAGACCAAAAGTCAGCTCCTATATAAATCCTTCATGGAATCTCCCATCAGAAGTCATTATTCCTGCAGTTCACCTTTGTCACCTATAACATCTGACTTTGTACTTAGTTAATTTTTTTTTTGTTAAGTACCTACCGTATTTACTGAACACCTACTATGTTTGGGGCCTGTGCTAGGATCTAAGTATGCTGCAGTGAATGGACGAACACCGTTTCTGACTACATTGATGTTACAGTCAAGTAAAGGATGACCAAAATTACACTCATTATGTAAGAAAGTACTCATAATTATGGTAAGTGTTACCAAATTGAAACGTAGGAACTACAGGAGGCTCTAACAGAGGTGTCAGACACGACTGGACTCTGCCATATAAGTGCATGATTTAGGGTTAATTACTTTAAATTAAAATTCACATGTGCACAATTTTTAACAATGCAGGTCTCCTGGTAATGCTTAGGGCTTAAACACATAATGCCGTCACCCGGCATACAGTCGGCCATCACTAAATAAGTTCGTTTTTATCCCCAGCAGCTGTGCCCATCTGAACAGAAACTGTGTTTGATTAGACTCTGGATCCTAATTCCCGAGCTTTTGGTCTGCCAAACGATACGAACCCAGTAAGAAATTCAGAAATAAGTAAAGCAGGAAAGAAAGCAAACTGCAATAAGAACACTCGGGATTTGCATCAGGAATCTCCCCGAGATGTGGAGTACCACTATTCCTATTTTACAGGTGAAGCAACTGAGGCTCGGAGAGGAATCGGGTTCAACAACATGATTATAAGAAAAGTCCCAGATGCAGGACCTCTCCTCCGCCTTTCTTTCTCTTCCTGAACTCAATTCTAGCCCAAGACCCCGGACGAGGGCGGCCGCTCTTCCCAGAAGGCTTTGCAGCGCCCCGGAGAACTCTGGGATACTAGCGGATAAACAAAGCCAAGGAAAGGGCCGAGACCCAGGCCGAGAGACTCCGTCCTAAGCATGGCAAGTGCTGTTTTTATCGCTTTTGTGTGCTTACCTTTCCTGGAGCTCCCGCTATCGGGCGCCTCACTAACGCCCGCAAACGCGGGGAACAGCGCCATGATCACAGGCCGCGCCGCCTTTTCACGCCACAGAAATGGCGCCCGGAGCGGAGGCCGGTAGTAAGGCCTTTGCGGTCGCGGTGCACTCTGGGAAGTGTGGTTTTCCTGCCGCTGCTCTGGGCTTGACCCAGACCGAGGGGCGGGGTGGGAAGAAAAGCGGTGAAGCCTGGTGGGGCGGGGAGGGAGGGACCACTTCCCAGGAATTAGCACCAGGAGGCTTCTTTGGGAATCCCAAAATGCTGAGACTGGAGGTGCAATTGTTCAGAACAGAAAGTTCTAAGAAGTTGGGATTCTGACTCCATCCTTGAGTTCACAACCATCGCTTCCTAACTGGGTCAAATTAATCAAACTCCCTAAGTTTTAGTTTGGATGAAATAAAAACTCACGGTTTAAAGCAAGGTAAGAAAAATTTACACATAAAATATTTCTCTGCCCATTTGAGCCTCCCTCCCACCTGTCTAGCGTGCACTGTGTATCTGCTTTACCAGACCTCACCAGTATACCTCAGAAATACCTGATTAACCATGAAGATTAATTTTTCTTTTTCTGGCCTCAGCCAGGTAATTCCTTAGAAGATAACATTCCTTTCTCAATCCTGTAAGGGGTAATGATAACCCACCACTCACCTTGTCTGTGCAGATGTCTTTGGTGAACCTCATGTACAATGACAATTTATCATTTCCTTTAAAGATAGCGATTGGTGCAGAACAGACAGGTCAGAGGACCTGGGGAGGATACTAGGCCACATCTGATGGAAGTTCCTGGTTTAAATACCTGCATATGACCTTACCAGTGTTACTAGCTATAATAATTGTACTCTGCCTACTTTACAAGATTATTGTTTCTTGCATTACCAACTGTGTGACTAGGCCTCGGATAAAATTACTGATATTAGGCGATTTGAAACGATTGACAAATGCATAGTTCATATGATTGTAACAGTGTTAACTCTAGATATGAGGAGAAGCAGCAAGAGAAAACCATTTCCTGGACAATAGCAGACTAATAAAGCAGGCAGTCCAGAGGCTTTTAGTTACTATTAAATGGTCCTAGTCCAGTAACAGCACATTGAATGGCCTACCAATGAAATCCTCCTCTGACCTGGGAATGAGCATTCCTAGCACCATGGGACAAGTTAGTTATGAAAAACGTCTCAAGCCTTGGTCAAAGTTAAGACCAAAAGGGAGGGGATCATAAAATAAAGAATGTTGCCCACCATCCAGTTCTACAAGAATCAAGTCACTAGCCACTGCAGTCACTGAAAGGAATTTCTCAAAGGAATTCAGGGCAAATGTTAGGATGAGGCACTTTGTGCTCTAGGAGAACTGACAGGACTGGCCTGCAGATAGTTAGATATTTTCAGGAGAAAATTTTATGAACCTAGTTTCTTGAATCTTCTTACACATAGAAAAGCACTAAAACCATTAACTAAGTTATCTGTTCCTCACAAATAGTAGTAATCTTCTACCAAGCTGAGAGCCCATAACCCTTCACCAAAATTGCATACATGCTAGCCTCTTCCTTTACCTCTTCAAAAAGTTCTCAGGGCTCTCTGAGAGACTGTCTCCTGGGTTATAATCCTCAGGTTGGCGCAAATAAAATTTTCCACATCTCTCTTAGATTGACTTTTTGATAATTTGGGTGGAATGGGGGGACAGTTTCCTCCACAAAATGTTGAGAAGATTAAATGAGCATAGAGATAAAGTGCTCAGCCTTGTGCCTGGCTCGTGGAAAGTGCTTAATAAAAGTTAACTGTCATGTGCATTGTGACTGCAAGTCTGACTCAGGGCCTTGTGAGCTACACAAACTTCAATCAGTTTGTCATCTTAAATATTTTAGGAATACGAAAGAACTCAAGGTCCTCTCAAGTTCAAAGGTCTTTGCTAGTTAGAAAATATATTTACCTGCCTATGAAGTATTCTCGACTTAAAAAAAAGTTGAATCTGAATCTAACAAAGCCTGCTACTAAAAATATACGGGTAAATGAACAATTTAAAGAATTCATACCACCTAGAAGCAATCAGCCAAATTCAGAGTGTGGGAAAATCATAGGAAAGAATCCAGTTCCTTCAATGAATCAATATCTTAAGGGGGCAGGAGATTGCAATGGATTAAAAGATTTTAGAGACCTATCAACTAAATGTAATATATGGCCTCCTTATGATTCTGATTGGAAGAATTGTTTTAAAAAAGACCTTTTTGAGACAGATGAAGAAATTAGAAATGAACAGACTATTAGACGACATCAAATAATTCTTATTAATTCTGAAACTAATGTACTAATGGCACTGAGGTTACTTTTTAAAGTTCTTATATAGAGAGATACGTACTGAAGTATTTGCAGGTAGAAAAGATAAATGAAAATATGGTTGGTAGGGGGAAGGTCCCAGGGAGTTCAAAGAACTTTAAACTTAAATAGAAAATATATCAGGAACCAAAGAGATGCAAATCTAATCAAAGGAATGGATAGGCTCTTGTGAAAGCTGTAGATCTATGTGTGAATTAGGTTTTGTGGGTCCAGAATGAGCACCCTTCAAGCTTTGAAGTCCTTTACTCAGTACTTGCAAAAAGAAGCTTAGTATGACAGTATGGATGGTTAAACCCTTGCATGTCTGCAACTTTCAGGTCCTACCTACCCAAATCTCTTACTCTAAGTTACTCAATTAATTGGGGCAGCTTCTGCCTCCCTTAGCAGATTACCTCAGGTAACCATCTTCCCCACTGCTTCTTGCACTTTCACTCCAGAAAAATAGTTAATGTGGAAGGTTTAGGAGAACCAGGACCTTAATAGTAATATTTCTGAAATAAGGAATCTGGGCATATTGTATTATTTTCTGTACTACAGATATTTAAGATAATTCAGCTTAAGAGATCCCCTTATAGGAACAATTTAAAAGTATAATCAAGTAACTGCTTTACACTCCTGATTTTAAGTTGAAAACTTATGAAGTTTAGGCAGAGTTTCAGAACATGTAAGAATATAAAGTTTACCATAGTTTAAGGCATAATTGATTAGTTTTGTAAAACTTTAGGGATAGACTGGGATTTCAAAATTGTAGAACAGATAAACAAGATTACACTGTATAGCACAGGGAAATATACACAAAATGTTATGATAAATCACAGAGAAAAAAATGTGACAATGAGTGTGTATATGTCCATGTATGACTGAAAAATTGTACTGAACACTGGAATTTGACACAACACTGTAAAATGATTATGAATCAATAAAAATGTAAAATAAATAAATAAATAAATAAAACACTTGAAGAAATTGATATATTGTCAGTAACTGACATGCCCAAGAAGGAAATAAAAGATATGAAATTTATAAATTTATATAAGATGTATAAATGCTGAGTAAGTAAGCAAACTTTTTCTTAAAGGATCAGATAATAAATATTTTAGGTTTTGAGGGCCAAAAGGTCTCTGCCACAACTACTCATTTCTGCCACTGTGTTGGGAAAGCAGCCATAGATAATAAATGTGTAAATGAATGGGCATGGCTGTGTTCTCAGAAAACTTTATTTATTGATGAAAACAAACGGTGAACCCACAAGCCACTGTTTGCCAACCCCAAGGGGTCCTGTTTTACGTTGGGAGGTGTTTCATTAACTACCTTTATAAACTGAAGCAAACACTATTCAAGACTCAAAAATTGTTGCTCAAATTTACTAGACCTATAAATAAAATTTGTAACCTGAACTTGAACATTTAAGAACATTGTGCTTAAATTAAAACATGTGTTCCCTTATATCCAACAACCAGTTTTCAGGAAATGAAGAGGACAAGGGAGCATGTTAAACATCACCAGGGGATACAATCAGCCTGACTTGTGGGGAACTGTGTGGAACAAACTACCTGATGTCTTCAACAAGTGAAATGTAAGGGGAAAAAAAAAAAGCGAGGGGACCAAAAGGAGACACTTATTAAAAGAGACTTGAGAGGCGTATTGACCACTAGCAGTGCACAGATCTCATTTGGATTCTGGTTCAAACAAACTGTATAGGTAGAATAATGACATTTTATGAAACAGTTAAAAATTTGGACACTGGCTGGTATTTGATAAAGGGATTATTCAAGCTTAACAGGCATGATAATAGCGTTATGGTTATATATTTTTAAAGAGTGCGTATCTTTTAGAAGTACATACTGAAACATTTACAGGCAAAATGGTATGATGCCTAGGATTTGCTTCAAATATAGGAGGGAGTTTATGGGTGGAGGCATGGTTGAAACAACATTGGTCCCAAGTTGATAACTGTTAAAGCTGGGTAACATGAACATGGGGGTTCATACACTGTTTTGACCTTTTCGTTAAGTAAATTGAAATGTTGCATTATACATAATTTTTAACTAAAAACTTAAAAGCTTATTTTTTAAAAAGCATAACAATAAAAAAGAACAAACTCCTGATATACACAGAGATATGAATGAATCTCAGAATCTATGCTGGCGTGAGAAAAGCCAGATGCAGAAGAGTACTTACTGTATGATTCTGTTTATAGAAAACCTAGAAAACGCAAACTAACATATAGTGCCAGAAAGCAGATCAGTGATTTCCTGGCTCTGGGAGCAGAGGAAGGGATATTCTATGGAGGGGGCCTGGAGACGCTCTTGGGGCTAATGAAAATGTTCTGTATCTTGATTGTAGTGGTGGTGGTCTCACAAATATGTAACCACCTGATTTTTTAAAAGCTTGAGAGTTCACTAAGATTTTGAAATTATTGTTTAAAAAAATTGAACACTAATCTTTTCTTTATTGAAGTATAGTCAGTTTACAATGCATCAAATTCTGGTGTACAGCATAATGTTTCAGTCATGCATATACATACATGTAGTCGCTTTCACATCCTTTTTCAGTATAGGTTACTACGAGATATTGAACATAGTTCCCTGGGCTATACAGAAGAAACTTGCTGTTTATCTGTTTTATATATAGTAGTTAATATTGAACACTAATCTTTTAAACTGGGGGTCAGCAAACTTTCTGAAAAGGGTCACATAGTAAATAGTTTAGACATAGTAGGACGTATTGTCTCTGTGTGACAACTACACTGAAATTTGAATTTCAAACAATTTTCACATATCATAAAGTAGTATTCTCCTTCCTATTTTTTCCAACATACACAAATGTAAAAACCATTCTTAACTCATGGGCCATATGAATCAGCAGTGGGCTGATTTGACCCATGGTCCTAGTTCGATGGACACTTGCATACTTTTTACCAATAGACAAAACTAAAAGTACACTTTTTTTTACTTTATTTATTTTTTACTTTTAACTTTTTTTATTGATTTATAGTCATTTTACAATTTTGTGTCAAGTTCTAGTGTAGAGCACAAGTTTTCAGTTATACATAAACATACGTATATTCATTGTCACATTTTTTTCGCTGTGAGCTACCACAAGATCTTGTATATATTTCCCTGTGCTATACAGTATAATCTTGTTTATCTATTCTACATATGCCTGTCAGTATCTACAAACTTTGAACCCCAGTCTATCCCTTCCCCCTTGGCAACCACAAGTTTGTATTCTATGTCTATGAGTCTGTTTCTGTTTTGTATTTATGTTCTTTTTTTTTTTTTTTTTAGATTCCACATATGAGTGATCTCATATGGTATTTTTCTTTCTCTTTCTGGCTTAGTTCACTTAGAATGAAATTCTCCAGGAGCATCCATGTTGCTGCTAATGGCGTTACGTTGTCGGTTTTTATGGCTGAATAGTATTCCATTGTATAAATATATCACATCTTTTTTATCCAGTCATCCGTTGATGGACATTTAGGCTGTTTCCATGTCTTGGCTATTGTAAATAGTGCTGCTATGAACATTGGGGTGCAGGTGTCTTTTTGAAGTAGGGTTCCTTCTGGATATATGCCCAGGAGCAGGATTCCTGGGTCATATGGTTAGTCTATTCTTAGTCTAAAAGTAGACTTTTGAATAGTCTTTTCTGCACAGGAAAAACCACCCCAGAGGGCACAAAAACAACTTACTTTAATTATGATTATTACTATTATTTCACCCTCTGCACTGGGTATTTCCAGTGACTTTGGCAGGGATTTCTTGGAATAAACCAAAAATGGTTTCAAATTATGATTTGACATTATTTGGAGCTTGACTATAGGAGGAGAATGCACTACGCAACCACTTGTAAGTGTTTCTATTCTTTGAGGCAGACAGTACTCATTCTAAATTGATAAGGTGCTGCTCTAGCATCTGTCTCACTCTCAAGTGTTTTCTCATTTAGCCACATCTGTCTCGTGGATATTGATCACCTCTGGACACCAACAAGAGTGAATCTTTTCTCTGAAGCTGAGAGGAAAAGAAGACAGGGGTAGGGAAGATTGTGCAGGAGAGCTGTGTGAAAAGGAGCTTTGTTTAACTTGCAGAGGAGTTGGAGGAGAAAGGTTATACAATCTTGACCTCAGTAAGGTGGGCAGCCAGACCGGATAGCATGAAGAATGAAAAAAAGGTGGGCATGAGAAGGGGCTGAAAACTATAGAAAAGAGCCTTTAAGCAATATTGCAGAAGACACAATATGGACAAAAGGATTGCCAAGAGGCAGTTAGACAGCAAGTAGGTAGGTGCACAGGACTTGTTCATTGGCAAAATAGCACCTGCATAATTCCCATTTACTTTTGGAGAAGGACATTATAGATCATATGGTAATTCTGTTTTTAGCTTAAGGACTCTCCATACTGCTTTCCATAGTCGCTGCACCAATTTACATTCTCATTGGATAGCTTACTCTTAAACTAGCATTTCTTCCCAAAATGTCTGGAAAGAATTTTCAGGCTTTGTTATGATTAGAGCTCTTGCAGAAAGTGATATGTTTTGTAAGTTAAAGTGATAATGAAAGAGATCAGTGAAACAACATAAGCCTTTTATTTTTTATGCAATTTTTGATAAGCTAACAGATAAATCCTCACTATTCAGGCTGGCTTACTTTGACTAGGAAACTGACATTTTAAAGAACTGGTTTGGTCCCAGTTTCTATTCAAAAACTACTTTATCCTGTTGACTTTTCTCTCCCTGGGGATTTTCCTGGCTGGTATTGATATGTCTGTTAAGTGTGGGGCAGGAGTGGCTGGCTTATCTCCTCCGCTTCTTACTCCCATCTGCACCTTTCTTTTCACTGCCTCCCCTCATTGCCAAAAAGAACAAAAATGTGCATTTTATCACCTGTAAATTTCTAGTTGCAAGTAAAAGTATCTAAATTAAATTGGCTTCACCTTTTGCCCAGTTATTTTGGACTGCAGAGAGAAACTCTCCCCTTGTACCATGGTAAGCATGCATTTTGTACTTGACACAAAAAAAGTTTTAAACATAGGAAAGTATAAAGAAGATGGAGCATAATTGTCCATATTTTTATTACCCAAAGACAAATACTATTTTGGAGTATTTCTATAGAGGCCTTTTCTTTCTTTGTTTCATGTTTTTCTAGTGTCTTAGTTTATGAATATATTTTTTCATCATAGTTGTGATTACTTTTCCTCCTAACATTCCATATAAGCATTTCTCTGTTTTACCACAAACTTCATACATATGCACTAGATGCATAATGTTTCATCCAGTGAAATATTCTACTTAAACATTTCCTATTTCTAGATATTTGGCAAACCTCACTTCTTGTGTTGTCTTATGGATGCTATACGTGAGTTTTCCAAAACACGAATGGCTGGGCAGAATTGTCGGCCACAAGATCGTGTGTAGCAGCTCATCCACCAGTAGCCAGGAAGGACGTTTGTAATGATGAACTGCCACTGTGCTGGAGCATGAAGAGTGGAGCGGGAAAATGGCAGCCAAGGAAGGCAAGAGGCCACTTCCTAAAAAGACAAATACAACGTCAAATAATATAGGCAAAACTCCATGAAACATTTATTCAGCAGTCATTATGTTGCATGCCAATAGTACATACAGACATCTTAACAAACAAAGTGCAAAGGTTGTCAATCTATAATTAAGCAAGAAGTTCTAGCAGCGCTAGGGAGGTGGGGATTAAAACTCTGCCTGGGAGGGTTCCACAAAAGTGAAGCTGCTTACCTAGGTCTTGACCAAGAAGGAGGAGTTCACTAGGTAGACAAAGGAGAAAACAAATGTAGGGAGAGGAAACAGGATGTGCAGAAGTCCAGGTCCTAAAACAGCAAGGTGTGTTCAAGGACCCTCAAACAGGGTTACGTGGCTGCAGTGAAGTCAGAGAGGCTGGGGTCAGCCTGGGAAGACTGGCTGGGGTCAGGTCCTGAAGAACCCTGATGCCGTGTGTTGTACAATAATGAATTTGTCTGGTCCTTCCTCACTGGTAAACTAAATCCTTAGAATTTCCTGAACAAAGCTTTGCTATTCATGGTGGCCCCTGACCACAGCTGAGTTTCTACTAAGGTGACTTAGGCTGTGGACCAGCCATGCTGGAAAGACCAACCATGTGATTAGAGGGTTGGGGCTCTAAGCCAGCTGACCTGCAGGGAGTGAAAGGAGGCTGGAGACTGAGTTCAGTCACATGGCCAGTAATTCAATCAAGCATGTCTACAAGATGAAACCTCAATAAAACACTGGACGCCAAGGCTCCAGTGAGCTTCCTGATTGGTGAATACATCAATGTGCAGGGGAGGAGGTGCATCCTGATTCCACTGGCAAAGAGCACAGAAGCTCTACATTCAGGATGGTCCCCAACCTCACCCTACTGAGACAGGAAGGAAGGGGGCAGGGCATAACCATGAAAAGAATGACATAGTCATTGAGGACAGGACAAAAACTCGTTAGAATCTACTAAGCCCAAAATAGTGGACGATTCAACTTCCAGTAGACCTTGAGCCTCATTAAACGTTCATTGTAATATATTAGGACCCCAAATGGCACACCCAGTCTGGCCATAAAAGGCCAAAAAGTGGGTGGTGGCCCAATTCCTGGGACTCCCCACCCTTTCCCCAAAGTAGTTGTAATACTCCTCCCCCTCGTTAGCATATGAAGTTACCAGGGCCGTGAAAACTAACCACTCCCGCACCTCGTGGCCACTGATGCATCTCACTCTGTCTGTGGAGTGTGCATCTACTTTTACTTTGAACTGAACACCCCCACACCTAGTGGCCTCTCTCTTTCTTGCCTGCAGATACAGCCTGCACTCTGTCTATGGAATGTGTATCTCTCTAAATAGACTTGCTTTCGTGTTACTATGGCTGGCTCTCAAATTCTTTCCTGCACAAAGCTAAGGACCCTCACTTGGCAGGCGCGTCCCAGGTGACTGACCCAAGACCTGGGACACGACCGTTCTCTTGTGCCCCATTTTCCTGCAACACTATATGTCTCTTCATTTGACTAGTCCTGATTTGTATCCTTTATAATAACACTACAGTTGTAAGGATAGCACTTTCCTGATTGTGTTGTGGGTGGTTCTAGGTGGTCGAGGGAACCTCTGTATTTGTAGCCAGCTGGTCAGAAGTGCAGGCAGCCTGGGAGCCCCTGAACTTGTGGCTGGCATCTGAAGTGAGCATACGTAGTCTTATCAGGGACTGTGCCCTCAACCTGCCAGCCTGTGCTAAATCAAGTGATTTGCATAGGAATCACATTGTGGGTTGCACCCTGCTAAGGAATCTGGACTTTGTTTTGAAAGATTGTAAGAGGATATCAAATATTTGTGTCTTAGAAAAATCACTGTGTGCAGTGTAAAGAACGGACTACGCAGGGAAGAGTGTGAAGGAGGGAGCATTACGGATTGCTGGGAATCAGGCAGCAGCAATCACCTAGGCCAACATCCAGCAATCGGAAGTAAGGATGAATCACCAAAAATCTCCACGAAATAAGTGTGTAAAGCAGCAGATCAAAGAGCGGCATCCCCAAAGGTTGCTTCTACAAGACTGTGCCCAGCCTGTCCTGCGATGAAGACAGCAGTTTATTGGAAACATCACTTTCGATTATTGGCAGGCTGAGAGATTTGGATCTTTTAAAAAGGAATTAAAAAATACATTTTTCTTTTGAGTCTTCAGGAAGAGTTTAAAGATACACAGTAATACAATGGTTTTGCAACAATAGAATGATTATGTGCTCATCCCTGCCTCCAATTAGCATGTGTTAATATTTATAAATATTAAATAATATTAAATGTTAAATAATAAAAATATATTCTTTTTTCTTAATTAGTTCTATTTGTGCTTATTTAGTTTTTTATTTTAAATCAGTGGCTCTTGGAGGTGGGCAGCAATGTCTGGAGGTATTTTTGGTTGTCACAACTGGGGTTGCTCCCGGCATCTAGTGATAAGAGACCAGAGATGCTGCTAAACATCCTAAAATGCACAAGACAGGTCCCGTAGCAAAGAATCATCTGGCCCAAAATATCAGTGCTGAGGCTGACAAATAAAAGAAATAAAACATTATAGATAAAATTGAAGTCCCTGTGAGCCCTCCCGAAACCCAAATCCACTTCTCAACCACCTTCTCCCCAAAGGCAACTGCTAATATACATTAGGTATCAGGAAAGAGGTTTTGGGGGCTTTTTTTCCAATTTCCTTTTTTTTTTTGTTTGCCAAGTTCTTAGGGTTCAACCCTTTGAAATTTTTAGTTAATTCTCAGTGTCTCCTACAGGAATGAAAGCACCCAACATAGATACTATTATTGCCATCAAGAAAGACAAACACACACACACACACACACACATCCATCCCCTTATCACCATTAATCTGGGCTGTCTACCTTCTCAAGCTAGGCTGGGCTGTCCACTTAGGAACAGGAGAGGAGGCTTTGCTTTCCTTTATTTCCTCTCCTTTATTTACTGTGGTGAAAACAAGACCATGAAAAACCATGGCCAGAAATAAGATTAGACACAGGGCTAGACATGCTTCAGCTGTGACCAAAACATAACAACAAACCCTCCTTCCTTTAGTCCCCTTTGACACTGCTATGAGCAGTCCACCCCACGAGATCATGTGGTTGACCCTTTTATAGAATATAATCTGAATATAATAACATCTGGTGGAACAGGGTCACCAAAGTTAAGCTCACTAGGCAAAGATGATCTAACTAAAATCATAGTTTTACAGAACCTTATGAATAGATATTTGTGTTACAAACAACTTAGAAGAATTTTGGGGTAGTTAACCCAAGAATTTGGGGTTAACACTGAAATGATGCATCAAGGTGAAAAAAAAAATCAACTTAAAGAAATGAAAAAGTTACCAAAAAGATGGAGAACAAAAAAATAGCTCCTTGTTTTTTATTTTAAAAACAAAAAGCAAGAATACCTTTCAATTACATGCTAGGTAGTATGCTTTATACTGGTGATAAACTATCATTCCAAGTGAGGGAAATATCACTTAAGATGCCTTCAAGGATCTCATAATCCAGAAGGGGAAACACAAACATTAGCAAATAATGATGTGATGGGAAAATGAAAGAGATCTTTCTCAGTATAACTGCAGCGAAGATGAAAATAAAGACTCAATTGGTACCAGCTACATCCTTCTTCATCTCATCCAAGCCATTGCTTATAACCTCGTAGTAAGAGCTGAGAACACCATTTAAATTAAAATAGTCAAGCATACTTGCCATGGCAGATTTAAAATCCATCGCTATAATAATCCATTGTAACTTGCATGGTATGGCACTGGCATAAAACTAGGTAGACAAAATAAAATCGAACAGAGAGGACAGAAACAAAGTTTGATCTATCATAAGTATGGTATTTCAAATCAGTGAATAACGTATGGATTATTCAATAAACAATCTTGAAATAAATTTTAATTTGGAGGAAAAATTATATCATATCCCCAGTTTGCCTTCATACCAAATAGCTTCTATTTGGACCAAAGATTAAATATTTTTAAAACACATGCAAAAACTTGAAGAAAATACAGATATTTTAAAAATCTTGAGTCAAATAAGATCTTTCTGAACATGACACCAAAATTAGAAATTATAAAAAGAAAATGCTGATAGATTTTTGCTAGATTAGAATTTAAAACTTTTGAACTACAGAAAACTGTCAAAGGCAAATATTAAAAAAAAGCAACAATTAAAAAAAAAACTAGGTCATCTGGACTAATATCCTTAAGACATATGAAGAGCTCTTATAAATGCATAAGAAAAATGTGACTGTCCCTGATAAAATGGGAGAATGAAAATGCAATTCACAAAAGAAGATACGAAAATAATCATGTGGAAAGATATCATTCTTATTGAGTCAAAGAAATGCAAACTTCATCACAGTAAATGATAGTGAAGATTTTAAAGACTGAAAATAACCAGTTTGTGCAGAAAGCAGACATGATTACACCCTGATGGCGGCAAGATACCCAGGTAGAAATCTTCTAGCTGGGAATCTGGTAATACATGTAAAAAAGTCAAAGGAGAGAAGAAAATAGAGGCTGAGGGGAAGAGGAGACACTGAAGGGAATGCTTTTGAACTAGCCCCTTTCACGAAATTTATCTTAAAATTCTTCCTAAGTATGTTAACCACTGGGTTTTATCTCAGTGTATTGGTCTCTCAGGGCTGCCATAACAGAATACCACAAACTGGGGTGCTGAAACAACAAATTTATTTTCCACGGTTCTGGAGGCTGGAGGTCCAAGGTCAAGGTGTCCGCAGGGCTGGCTCCTCCTGAGACCCCCTTGGCTTGCAGCCGGCCGCCTTTCTGCTGCGTCCTCACATGGCTTTGCTCTGACTTTTTTTTCCTCTTCATAGAAAGATACCAGTCCTATTGGATTAAGGCTCCAGCCTTACTGAACCTTAATTACCTTTTGAAAGGCCCTTTCCTCATATACAGTCTCATTGAGGGCTAGGGCTTCAACATACGGACTTTGGGGGAACACAGTTCAGTCTACACAACACGTAGTGAAAAAGTAGAAACAACCTAAAGGTCCAGATGGTAAGTTAATATATAGCCTTAAAAGTGACAAAGTCGATATATATTTATTAACATGGAAAGCTGCCATGATATATGACAAGTTTCTTAAAAGGTTTCAAAACAATAGGCTTAGTGTGAACACACTTTTGGAAAAATATATATGTATATTTGAAAAATAAAATTTATGCACCCAAGGTAAACAGGGTGACATCTGGATAGAGGAGTGGTGAGGAATATACATATTTGGACTTTATGTTTTTATGAATAATACATAACAAATATTTTTACCTTTATAATAAAGGAGAAGAGAGTTATTTCCAAAGGATTGTTCAGTCCCAGATTTATTTCTTCCAGAATTATTTAAATAAATTTTCAATTCTGATTGCAAATTTTTTGCATAAATAATTGCAAACTATGAACCAAAGTGACTCTACGAGGTGCACCAGCAGAGAGGCCACTGATGGGAGGCAGATTACAATCTTGAGTGGAAGTGATTCATTCGCAGAAAAATCATGAACATAAGTAAATGTTAATTAACCAACAGAATGTATGGGTGTGTTTAAAGGACACTGACAATCATTTGGTTAATTTGATCACTGTAGTTTGTCAAACTAAATAATTTAAGCCCTGTTAGAATAGACAAATACTCTGACAAATTTCAAAGACAATAAATTTTTTTTTTTACAGCTTGGAATCCTATGCACGATTTCATCACCAACCAAATGGAATGTCTCAAATAAATTCACTTTCTCTCCCAGGAAAAAACTCAACATAGCGGTGTATGTTGGTGTAGCGCCTGATTGGTTTATCTACTAATGCAGTCCCCAGAGTGACAACTCTTTCCTTTTAGTGAAAAATTATCCCAGTTTGCTACTTATTTTGAGTTCATTTTTGTATTTAAAGAATCAAAATTCAAGTCAACTCCCTCAAATTCAAAAACCTCAGCAGTGAAATGTCACGTAGAGATGGTGGTCATTCAGACTAAGCAACCTTCCCAGTGTAATTCCCCCTTCTGCATCATTAGCCATGGTTATGTCACAGACAGAACCTCCATAGTGCCGCTTGTCTCTGCCCAAGGATGAGAAAAAGATCTTCCTCTGTCAGACTGAAGATCCATCAAGGATGGAGACTCACCTCCTGATTTTTCACTATCCTCAAATGTTCGGCTAATTGATTCATCAGAACAAGTGAAAGTGTAATGTTTTTCAGCCTCTTGGGATTACCAAGCAGATGATTGCAGCCTTTCACAGTCCTTCAGCATATGGGTTGCATAATCTTTGGGGGATTCTGCAGAATATGTTGATAATGGTTTCCTCTTTGACACTCAAGTTAATTATAACTATTGAATCTTTAATACTTAAAAAATACATGTTGCTTAATTTGTTCATGAGTCAGTGGTTTAATAAATGCCAGCATATATATTAAGTTATCTTAATGTTTAATACCTTTTTTGAGCAGTCAAATGTGCATTAAAAATTAAAATAAAATTAATTCCCACTTTCCCATTCTTACACTGTAGGTAATGCTATTCTACACTGTGCTACAGTGTTCTACAAATTGACATTCACTGTTTTGAATTAATGAACTTTATGGTGTATTTACTGCCTGGGGTGTTATTCATTGCTTTTTCAATTACTGTAAAACTTTATACATCACGGCATGAGACCCTAAGCAATCAGATGAACAATACTGGGGGAGTTTTTCTTTTAAATGTAATAAATTCAGAAAACTAAATTAGCATCTCTAATACACCAGCCAGCGACACTGGGCTCCACGTTGGTGGGCTTGATAATGACCTTCCAGAAGTGAAACTTTCAGAATCAGAAAGCTCAAAAAACCTGGTCTCCCACCGTAGAGTAACCGCAAACATTCATAGTGAACTATCATCATCCGCAGAACTAAAATCTCGAGGATCCAGTGTATTAGCAAGAGGCAGCTGAGTTTTGGAAAGTGCTGACATGTCATATCATCCTACCAATTTTTAGAACTGCCAGAAGTTATGCTTTGCACCAACACCTACATGTGTCTGTGCATTTGATTTCTTTTTGTATTTCTTTTAGTAAGCGCTGACAAGATTCTTAGCCCTTCCCTGGACGCTAAGGGCTGAGGACACATAATACAGAGATGACACTTCTCTGAGGTGTTGTTGCTATTTTCTTTTTTTTTTAATCTCTTGGAAACTCTGTGTCATTCCCAGGAGGAGCCTCCAATGTAGAACATGGCCCCGGCTGGAAAACTCACAGGGAGGTGAGACCGAGGGGAGGAAAGACTAGAGGAGGCCTGCAGTGAACTGCTCCCACAATCACAGAAGAGTGAGAAGAACAGTGGGGAGCAAGGAGAAGCCGTTGTCAAGGCAACGGAAGCAGCAATCCGTCCCAGTGGGAGCCCAGACTCAGCACCCGCAGCCGATGGCTGTGGTAAACACACATCCACGCTCCTTCTAGCTAGCTTGCCCCACTCTGCACAGTAACCCTAAACATAAAGGTATTTCAGATGTGCCAGTAGAAAAGGAGGTTTTTCACCGGGCATGAGGGATGTACTATTCAAAGGGAAGGATGAAGCCAGGAAGAAAAGATCAAAGGGAAGGATGAAGCCAGGAAGGAAAGATCACAGAAAAATGGGCCTGATGACAAGATGCTGTACCCCAAATGCTCCAGGGGCCTGGGTCACCCCTTGGTTACTCAGGCAATTTGAGACCAGAACACACAAAACACCAGAAGGAAGCCTGTGCTTGAGATGGGGAGGGGGTGGAGCTGTGTAACTAATAAGCATTTATTAGTCCTTCACATAGTTATGCAAAATACCCATCACACAAGGAGACTTCAAACTCTAATTTTAGGAATTGTATTCCCGTGTCAAAAATATAACCTTGATTTTCTAGAATTTTCTTCATTATTCTGTCCTGGCATTTCTTAGCTGGTCAATCTACCCTCACTCCTTTGGTCACCTCCAGTTAGAACAGGTTTCCCATCTTCCCACCACTCCCAACCAAGGCCATTGCCTCCTTGGGCACAGGGCTGGTTCCAGTTCCCTCGTCTGTCATACAAGCATCTGCCTGGCCGGACCCATCACTTCTTGTCTCCCTGTTCACAGCCTTTCCTTATGCCTGGGCCTGATGCTCAGGATGGCTTCTCTGACTCAGTACTGTCTTCTGCTTCCTCCTTGATTTAAACCTACCCCTTTGATGAGGCCCACATAAGTTCCTCCAGGAGCCCCTTATCCAGGACAGGTCCTCACCAAGCCAGCCCTGGCTCCTCTAGCTGAGCAGAAAAAGGCAGTTCTGGAAAATTTGCTTTTGGGAGCCAAAGAGAAAACTTTCTTTTGCTTCAACTCTTATTGTAAATAACACTTGTAGAGACCTGTTGAATTTCTTGTCTGACCCTTCCTCAATGATGCAGGATGGTGTATATCTCAGGATCCTCATTCCAAACATAAGTGAAGTCTGCACAGAATTATACAGTTCACCCAGTAATATGGTTCATTCACTGATAGGACCAGATACTGGAATCCCTGACTTGAGTCACCTCTCTTGTCATTGGATGTTTTCTGATAAGAGGTAAGTGCTATAAAAATGAATAAGCAACAGGATCCCTATTGTTGCAATTCTGGGAAGCAGAAGACTTTAAAGCTTCTTACTCCATAACATCCAAATGGGCCCCCAAAACATTTAGCCCCTTGGCAGTGTCCCAGACAATCGTCTTGGAAAATAAATCACTCTGCCCAGAAGTACCCAGAAAATTTAAAGTCTCTGCTTTCAGGTTATCTGAAGAGCCTAGATGAAGAGACCTAGCGTGAGTTGTAGTGAACAGAGGGTGAGGGTTCCAAGAAAGTCATGATCAGTGCTCAGTTCTGGTCTGTCTGTCTGTCTGTCATTATGCAGTGCACCAGAAACTAACACAACATTGTAAATCAACTATACTTCAATTTTTTAAAAAAATGTAAACTCTTGCAATAAAATAAAATGACTCAGGTCTCCTCCTCCAGCCATGCTGCCCTGCCCTTCCACACAGCTCCAGACAGATGTCCATTTGCCCCAAGCACACCCCCACTCTCCTGTCCTGCTGCATGTGACTGAATGTGTTCCCTTCTTTCCCAAAGTCTCCCTACTGACTTCTACTGGTTACACTATGCAAATATTCCTGTATCCTTTGGGGATCCCAAATTACCCATCAACACCCATGAACTCCCCTCTAAATCACACATAATACTTGATACATGTGTGCATATTTTCCTGGGGAGAAGACTCTTTCATTATATGCTCAGAGGGCCCATGACCCTCTCATCCAAAAGGATGGAAACGGTCTGTTATTTTAAACAATGATGTCCTTATGTTACATTTGCTGACTCCCCCTGCCTCCAGTGTCCTTCCAGTCCATTTTGTGCACTGACGCCACTTCACTGTCCATCAATAGAACACAAGGTCTACCTGCTTCAATTTTCGTCCACTCTCCCCAGTCCACAGGAGGCTGACGCTGGTGCCACCGCACCACTTTTATTCCTAATTAACTGCTTTCCTTCCTAGACTACCTCCCCTGCCTCTCTCCCCACACACATCCACACCCTACACTTCCAGGCCAAGCCAAAGACACATCCCAGACTAACACTAGCCCAGAGGTAGAGTTTGGTCACAGATGAGGGGATACCTGAGTGGGGATGTGGGTCTGGAGGCCTGCAGGGCTGGAAAGATCTGCATGGAGTTGAAAATCTTGAAAATGGATGAGTTTTCCAAGGTTTCAACCTTGAAAACAAAAGAGCTCTCCAAGGTAAATAAAAGCAGAAATAGTCAAGCGTTTATTCTCAATTTCTACAGCTCTTAGGTGTCTGACCCAGAGCTCGGCAAAGAACCCACTTGAACACTTACTGAACAAATGAGGAAGGTTACATTCAAAACAAAACATACCTGAAGGGGAAAACGGGAGTTTCATAAGGTTAAAATTTGCCTGCAAAATATTTTGAACAATTTACTTTGCAAAAAAAAAAATAGGTGAATTATTTCCCTAGTCCTTGCCTCAAAAATTGTAGTTTATAAAAGCATTTTAGTGGAAAGTGGTTTAAAGCGGCTCAGGAAATGTCAAATCACATCCTTAATAGGTGCATATGAAATATACATCTTTCTATTAATATTTTTCAGGGATTAGATAATAAAGTAAAAATACAGTGACAAGAAAGAAAATACACTTGGAATTAATAATTAGTAAATCATTATCTCAGGCATTTGTTTAATTACTGTTAACCTATGCAACTAACCCCAGGCATAATTATTTAGGAAAGAATTCATGTCTTCTTAGCAACACATTCTAAACCAATATTATTAGTCTCTAAGGAGAAAATGTGCCTGCAGTTAAGTTAGGTGTTTAATATTATGAGTCAATATTAATATTAAACTAGAGCTGAAGACAGAACAGAAAACAGGGGCTGGTGCACAACCATAGAACCACACTATGGTCTGTTACCGATGCAGGCAACTTTGAGTTGCCAAATTAGGTGTTACTGAAATGGACAACCAAGCCGGAAGTTGGTGGCTCAGCAGGCAGGGCCCGCCCCTCATAATGCGCTCACCGACATAATGTTCCCCCAATGCTTCATCTTCACTTGCAGAAGAGAATGGATAAGATCCAGGCCAGGCAAGTTTGGTCACTTGCACAAGGTCCCAGCCACTAGGCACACAGCTACCAAGGAGACTGGCTTCTACCTGACCATCTGTTCTCTCCCAAATTGGCAGCAGTTTATAAATTCCCCCAAGGCTTAACCATGCCCTTTGGACCTCCATGTATAGGAGCCCTTTAAAAACGCTCATCCCCAAGCTGGCTTCCCACTACATCCTGCCAACTGTCAGACCAATGAGCCCAACTGTGCCCCAAATATAGAGAATTTCCACGTAGAAGAGCCCTCAACAAATAACTGCTCCTCTCATTGTACATGTGATGAAATGGAGGCTGGAAGATCTGAGAGCTGGGCCCGAACCCTGAACTTCTCCCAGTTTAAAGGAGGTTCTGCTGTATCCCAGTTCTGCCAGCGATTAGTGACCTGGGAGATGCCAACCAAAGTAGTGCTGGCTTTTCAGGAAGTGATAGTGCGGTCCTTCAGGAATCCTGAGCACCTAGGGCCTTTGAGTATTATTGGAAAAGCATTGTTCTTTTTACAAATGGGAAATTTTCCTTTTACAAACTGACCTCCTGCCATTGCCAAGCCCTTCCCACTTGCTTCCTCCAGAAATGGTCTACCTTGTCACCCCTTGACACTGCTACCCAGCTTGGGCACAGGACTCCTGCCTACTAGACCCCTTTGTAAATGTAGTGAGCCCTGGCAAAGGGTAAGAGGAAAAGGCTGCAGCTTCAGAGGCTTTGTGATGTAGCTCTTATCCAGCACGGGCTCAAGTGGCCACGAGTATCTGGAGCAAAATAAGGGTTTATTTGCAGGATGCCAAGCAAGGCAGTGGGAGACGAGTCTCAGATCCACTCCATCTTGGCCGTTAGGTTAGGGTGTTACAAAGTGGAAGAACAGAGAAGCTGGGATTAATCATCATCTTGTGACGTTTCTATAACAGTTCTTAATCGTAATTTCAGGAGTCAGGATGTCTCTGGTTTACAATTCTCCGACCAGCTGATCCATGGCTTGGAGGTTTGTTAGTTCATCTTGCTCTACAGAAACAACCCAAGTCTTTGATGATGATCTCTGTAATAGCAACTTTGGTATATTAACAATGTCATAGATAACAGCAGCCTTAGTCATCTGACTCTGCTCAGTTAGTGCTCAGTTAGCACAGGATTGAGGTCAGAGGGGACAAGAAAGGATTGAGGTTTTGGATAGAGAGATTAATTATAAGCTCTGTAAGGGAACTCAATTTTAGATGGACTCAGTTTCATAGCCAGTGGCCAAGTCTTTGACCCGAAACCTGCCTAGGGTGCCCATGTCTTCATGAAAGGCTTTGCCTGGCGCAGAAAAGCCTTGCAGCTGATAAGCCTGGTGTAGTCCCTATCCTGCCTTTTTTCCACCAGTTTCCCTCACCCACTTCACCTTTCCTCATTGGCTTGGGCAGATGGCCCAGTTTGTCAGCAACCAAACCAGAGACATGGGCTGAGCTGACTCACTGAGGAACAATACTTCCTTCCAGAGAAGATTCGCCATTCATTTAGACACTGGAGCAATTATTTTCTGGCTGACAGTTGTAATTACTTTCTACTGCAGGTAGGCAACTGTTCCAGAAGCCGCACTAATAGGATTACTGATTTCTGAAGGGCTTTTGGAACAAGTAATTTTCAAATAGTCAGCGCAGCATGTTCAATGAACTTTCCACCCAGGATAAATTCCTGCCTCTGTGGCTCCTCACGGCAGGCAAGATGTGGGTTCTTGGATGGGGCTCTTTGGAATTGCAGGAGCATTTTTCTTCCAGGATCCTTTGTTTAGAAATGGGACTTGAGCAAATCATACTTGGAGATACTTCATGAGTTTGCACCAAATCATTCTTCTAATTTTTAATTACTCTGGGAGTTAGCATTAAATTATACCAACCAACTAACCAAACTTTTTAGCAGGATAAATCACTTTCCCAGTCATGGTATCCCATGGTAACTTCTCCCTCCATTCTACCCATGTCTGAAGGAAAGTTAAGGGAAAAATAAACCCAAAGGGTCTTTTAGTCAAGGTTTCTAACAAAATTACCAACTGCTGCAGGCTGTAGATAATGATTTTGCAACAAGGGTCTCTATTGGATAAGAAAAAGCCCTTTGAATGCTGGGAGTTAGCATTAAATTATACCAACCAACTAACCAAACTTTTTAGCAGGATAAATCACTTTCCCAGTCATGGTATCCCATGGTAACTTCTCCCTCCATTCTACCCATGTCTGAAGGAAAGTTAAGGGAAAAATAAACCCAAAGGGTCTTTTAGTCAAGGTTTCTAACAAAATTACCAACTGCTGCAGGCTGTAGATAATGATTTTGCAACAAGGGTCTCTATTTGATAAGAAAAAGCCCTTTGAATGCTCATCAGCATTTAACCCCACCAGCTGATTTTACCTTTAACAGAGTTTAAAAAGCACATCCGTGGTCTGTTGGGAGAACAGTTCCTTGTACTGAGAAGTCACTGGAGGCATTTTTTTGCTGGCGTTATTGTTGTTATGATTACTTAAACATTCCCGCCTCCTGCATTGCCATCCACGAATCAGCTGCACTCCGGTTTGCAATGGGCTCTGCCTGTTCCCTTTGTGTCCATGAGTTGGCCCATCCTGGCACCTGCCCAGGAGAAGGAGCAAATGCAAAATTACATGACTTGGGAGAAGACTGGGCCTAAATTAAGTCTAGAATCACGAGAAAAGACAGTTCTGCTTTGAAAGAGACGAGGACACTGAGCTGTTGAGAATTGAAGGTGGATGAACTCTTTAGACTAAGGATCTGGAGACTGTTTCTTTTCCAGCTTTACTGAAAGACAACTGGCATATAATATACGTGGGTTTGAGGTGTACAAGATGATAACACACATTCATATTATGAAATTTTTACCACAGTAAGGTTAGTTAATCACCTCATATAACTACCATTTGTGTGTGTGTGGTGACAACATCTAAGACCTCTCTTAGTAACTTTCAGATACATAATACAGTGCTGTAAACTATAATCACTGTGCTGCACAGTAGATCCCTAGGACTTATTCATATTATGATTGAAAGTTTATACCCTTTGACCAACATCTATCTCATCCCCACCCAACACCCCAGTTCCTGGCAACAACCAATCTACTGTCTGTTTCTATAAGCTGGGCTTTTTTAGATTCCACGTGTAAGTGAGATCTTACTGTGTTTGTCTTTCTGTGTGGAGACTATTTTTTAGACTTTCTGACATATGGTCAATGCATAGAGACTTGTTAAGAAAATCTCCTACAGGCAATTTGTGCTATCGGTTTGGTTTATCGACGTGCGAACTCTAAAGTAGAGTCTGGGATCCCCAGAGAAGGAATTGTAACCCCACAGCAAACTTCCTTTGCAGCCCTTAGAAATCAAAAGTCTTCGTCTGTAGTTAGAGAAGTTGAAAGTGTGCCAGATAGCTGTCCTCAAAGCCTGAAAAATGCTTAGCTGAAAATCGCAAATAGGTTTAAGAAAACATTTACCATTTAATTTTGCACAATCTTTAGTACCACCACAACCTTTGCCAGTCACTCTAGTGGGGGCACTAAAGTCACCCTCAACTGCAGAACCCCAGCTCTAAAACATCAGGGGAGCAGAGTTTGTGAATTGAGAGCATATGAGTCAAAGTGCCAGTTTGGAATCAGACAGAACTAGTCTCAAATCCCACTCTACCACTTCCTACCTGTATACAATTATATCTACCTTTCAAGGGTGGAGGTGATGAGATAATGTATGTGAACCACTTAGTGCTGTGGCCAGCACATAGTAAATGCTCAATAAACTGTGATTAATACATTAATTATGCCAGTGAATCATGCTTCCTTCACTGACATACACCATTAATAATTTTCAAAGGGTGCACCCTTTGCTACCCTCCTCTACGCAAGAGCCAACATTCTGGGCATTGAGGAAGATTCTAAAGTATCCATGAGACCTATGCGATCACAAAAGGTCAGTGTGGTCACTTGTCACAAAGTGTGCTCAGTGGGGCTCAGCCCCAGATCACCAACAGCGCAATTTATAAAACTGGCTTCTGGGCCCCGCAGAAGGCAGGCTGTATTGGTCAGGACTGGCCAGGCTATGCTGCAGTAACAGACACACACTAGAAGCTCAGAGGTTTAACCTTGAAAGGTTTATTTCTCACTCATGCAAAGTCCACTGTGGCTCCGAGGGTCCTCCAGGGCACCTTGTTTTCAGCAGGGGCTCAGGAACGCAGGCTGTTTCTGGTGGTTCCACCATGGAGACAAGGCCTCTTACTGTGGATGCAGCAGGTGAAGAAGACAGTCAGCGACTCCTGGCACATCGACTTACAGTCTGTTGGCCAGAAGCTGTCACATGATCTCATCCACTGCCAGGGGCTGAGAAAAAGGGTGAGGAAGGTGGGTACTTGGTAAACATGAAATGTCTCTGACTCACTCACTGACTCACTCTCTGGGGGTGGGGCTTAGGGCTCTGCATTTTCAAACTCCGCAGATGATATCATTCAAAGTTAGCCATTACAGGGCTGCGATTATCTACTGCTGCCAATATTCCTTTATAGGATAAATAATTTGAAATAATGGAAATGAGAGAGTGTCTCTGTCAATATAATAATTAAAATGAGGGTCTAAGAGTCTAAAACATTAGACTGTTTTCTAGCTGTTAATGCAAGTATTCGCTCTTAGGTATAGACGCCTCTCAAATGTGTTTCTGGCACAGTATCTGCTCTGCCTTCAGACAGATACTCAGCCAAGTCTCACAAGTGCCTCAAATTGTTTGTTCATCTGTACCAAATCTGTCGCCTTGTACCAATACCCACCCTCCCTGACAACTTGCAAGGCTTTTTGTGATTTGGAAGTCTTCCTTGGCCCTTTTCTTTTCTTTTACTCCTCAAAGCCAGGCTGCAGGACCTCTTTACCACATATTGTATCTGTCCTCATCTCTCTTCCTCCACTGCTACTCCCTTTATCCAAGGTCCCACCATCACTCACCTAGTCTCCCTGTCCAGCTCCTCTCTCCTCTTTCTCCCATATTGCCGTCAGGGTGATGAATTCCCTTTCATGATAAACATGTCCTCATTTTTTATGACTCAGCAAGACTCCTCTCCTCTAGAAGCCTTTTCTGAGCTTACTCTTTTCCCCGCCACTGTGCCACAACACACTTCTCTCATGCAGCTATAGTTTGCGTTCACCTGTATAGATGACTTGCTCTCCGCTACACAGCAAGTCCCAGAAGGCAGACAGCACGTTTGTCTCTCTCAGGACTGTATCCTCATAGTCAGCACGTAGTAGGAACGAAGAAAGAGAGGAATGGGGGTGGGGAGCTGCATGGTGCCTGGCACCTCGTAGGCACTGTATAAAATTTGTTGAATGAAAGAATAAGTGAATATCCAACCATCCGCCTCCACTTAGTTATCTCAAGTAGCCGTTAAAGAGTTTCATCAAACCCAGAGTAATCAACTAATTAAAACTGACTATTCATCTACATGGCTAACGGCACTTTTTCTTTAGGAGACTTGATGAGCAAATCCATCTTCACTGGAAGCCATGTGCTGCAGCTATGATCAAAGATGGAAATAAGAGGTGGAGCGAATCACCATGTTCAAGGGGTCTGAGTAATCTCGTTTTGCAGGAGAGCTCCATTTTAACTTGCAGAAAAACAATTTTGAGTAAAGCCAAGTGAATTAAAAATAAATTGCATGAGTGAACTAATTCCCAGTTCAAGAAGAGCCGACTACTGACAGTGATATCATTTTTCTTAATTCACAATATAATCCGCAAATATTTAGGGGAGCTAAAATGGTGGTGTTAATATTTCTTATAGTCCTGTGTATCTCCAACAGTATTTATCCACACATAATAAAAATAAGCCAGAAATATACTCAGATTGTATTTCTAGGAACACGTTTGTGAGTCATTTACACATTATACATGTCTTGTGTCTTAAATCATATTAAATTTTATTACAAAACTTTGGGGTATTTTAGTCTATTTTCTCACCTCTAAGTCTGTTCTTTCATATTTTTAAGGCAAGACTTAGCACCTCTACCCACTGAAATTTCCCCAAAATGACCCCCAGAAAGGAGACTCTACAGAAGAGGGTAATGTTCTGATATGTAGACATAAAGAGATGAAGAGAGATCAATGAATTAGAAATAGTACATGGAAAATATTAACTTCTTTAAAAATAATTTTTAAAAATAAATGAAATATTTAGAAACCATAGACAATCAAAAATAATCAAACTAAAGCAGTCATAATCCCCCAAAGCAGATAACTACTAATTTTTTTTTTATAAACAACAAAAAATTATTTCTCACAGTTCTGGAGGCTGCAAAGTCCAAGACAAAGGTACTGGCAGCTTTGGTGTCTTGTGAGGACTTGCTTCCTGGCTCATAGACAGTCCCTTCTAGTTGTAACCTCACATGGTGGAAAGGTGAATTTTTTTTGATTTATCTGAAATATCATGTGATGTATAATGGAGGGTAGAAATCAAACTTTATTTTCTTCCTAAATACAAGTTAGCCAGTTGTCTCAACTTGTATAACTGGGTAAAGGCTTAGAAGAAGTTAATTTCCATTTAAACAAACCAAGACTACAGCACATGCCGTGTCCTCCTCAAAGCCCAGAATTTTAGATTTCTGCTTTCCAGAGTGAGGTGTCTGTCTGTCCTCCTGGACACCCAGCGACACAGGTGTTGGCAGCTCCTCCTGAGATCCTCTGCTTTTGCCACATTTCCAAACTCTCTTGGTTCTCTGACTGAAGGGAACATACAGCATGGTTGCCCATGTTGCCTACCCTGTCTCCAGCACCCCCACTGGCTCTTTTGAGAGTCTGGGAAGACTACTCAAGCTAGAACAGGGAGTTCTGTCACCTGCTGAGGGAACAGTGGGGGCAGAAAGGGAGCGCCACATTTTCCAAAACTTTGAGTGCATATGCCCAGGATACCACTTCTTTGAATCTAACCTAAAGAAACACTTTCACATATGGACAAAAATACAAGGGTAACAGCGACCACCCCAGCATTGTCAATTATTGCAAAAGACATCAATATGAAATTGGTTACATAATGATACATCTATATTACAGAATATTTTGCAGTGATTAAAAAGACTAAGAGGGAGGAAGGGAAAAGAGAAAGACTTCAAAAGCACTAAATGAAAAACTGAATCAGAATAATAAGTATGATATGATCTTGCTAATATAAAGAAGTCTCATAAATGTGTGTATATGTATATATAACATATACTGTATATATAATGTAATATAAATATATAAAATATGTGTATATGTATAAATATATAAAATAGACACATATAAATATATGTAATATGTAGTATATATTTAGGATATTTAGGTACATGTACCCAGAAAAGATTTTGAAAAGATGCCAATTCCACTTAGGAAATCACAAATGGAACTAGTAGAGGGAGTGCTGGGAAGAGAGATACTTTTTTTTGAGAGGGAAGGTAATTAAGTTTATTTGTTTATTTGTTTATTTAATGGAGGTACTGGGGATTGAACCCAGAACCCTGTGCATGCTAAGCATGCACTCTACCACTGAGCTATACCCTCCACCCAAGAGATACTTTTTCTTCCTCTTGCTCTAAATATTTCTGTATTTTAAAAAATCTTTTACAATAGGAATATTTTCAGGAAATGCTTATGCAATATTTTCAAAAAGACAAACATAAAAATATAAAAAAGGAAGACTTTCATTGAAATCCTAAGCTCATTCATGCCAGTATGAACTAGTATGTTCCTGAGTTGCCTGCCAGCAGGGCTCACTATCAGCAGTGTCAAGGCCAAGCAGGTGCAGCTGAAGGCCAGCCCACAAATGCATATTCAGGACACAAAGCTTAACCTGGGAAATGCAGAAGGAACTACAGGAGAACAGGAAAACAGAGGAGTCTCAGGAATGCTTATATAAAGAACCAGTTAAACCCAGAATTAAAAAAACAGAAGCCAGAAATGATGAATACAACAAAATGAATCATCACCACAATGGGGAGAACTTGACAGACTTCATTCTGGGTTGGACTAAACTAGACCACAGCATGAAAAAAATTACAAAAATGTTTAACGACCGTAGAAGAAAAACACAAAAAGTGTGCCTTGAAGTGACTGAAAATGAGAAAGTTTTATTCTTTTATTGAAGTACAGAATATATATATTCTTTTTCAGGTTCTTTTCCATTATAGGTTATTACAAGATATTGGATGTAGTTCCCTGTGCTCTGTTTCCCTGTTTTATACATAGTAGCTTGTACCTGCTAATCCCAAACTCCTAATGTATCCCTTCTCCCTTTCCCCCTTTGGTAACCATAAGTTTGTTTTTTATGTCTGTGAGACTGTTTCTATTTTGTAAATAAGTTCATTTGTATCATTTTTTTAGATTCCACATATAAGTGATATCATATGATACTTGTCTTTCTCTGTCTGACTTAACTTCACTTAGTATAATAATCTCTAGGTCCATCCATGTTGCTGCAAATGGTATTTCATTCTTTTTATGGCCAAATAATATTTCATTACATTACTTGATCTCCTTTATCCATTCATCTGTCTACATCTTTATCCATTCATCTGTTGATGGACATTTAGGTTGCTTCCAAGTCTTGGCTATTGTAAATAGTGTTTCTAGGAACATTGATGTGCATGTGTTTTTTGAACTAAGTTTTCATCTTTTCTGGATATATGTCCAGTAGTGGGATTGCTGGATTATATGAAAGTTTTATTCTTAGTTTTTTAGGAACTTCCATACTGTTTTCCATGGTGACTACACCCATTTACATTCCCACCAACAGTGTAGGAGGGATATACTGGGTATAAAGTTTTATTTTTTAAAAGTGGAAGTGATTATCTATTTTGCCCCTGTGGCATATCTTATGATGTGTTGATTTGATTACCAAACTGATTTACTAAAGACTTGACCTTTGGGTCCTCCTATATTATAGCAGCTGCCAGGCTAGATTCTATCAAACAGAAGTAAAAAGCACCTGCCCTGGCCTGCAGCATCAGCCCAGTTCCAAGGGTCATCTGAGAGAGGACTGGTGTGAGGGGAGCCCCAGAAAGGGAAGACGGTAGGTTCCGCTATCTGTCAGGTGTCATAGAAGAGCACTCCAAGGGCCCCTGCTCCTCAGATGCTGATTCCTGTTGATGGAGGAAGTACACAGGAGGGAGGGGAGCACAGAAGCCGTGATTATGAGAAAAACACCACTGCCACCACCACCACCATCTTTTACAGATCTTTTCCTAGAAAACATCACTTTATTTCCCGCTTCCCACCCTACCCCTACCCAGGGGTGAGAAAAGGTAAAAAATGATTTTCTTTGACACTTGAAATGTATTAAACTATCGAGACACTGACAGTTTGCTCCTCTTCTATGCAGCAGGTTGAGGCAGCAATAAACCTAAGGAGAGAGATCCTGACAGTTGAGAACACTCACAGGTGAGGTGGTTCTGTGCAATTCCACACCCCTGCTGTTATCCCTCAGAGGACAAAATCCTAGAGTCCTGTTAAGTGAGAGAGCATCTCTTCTTCTAAGGCCGTTTTCTCTATTCTCCTCTTGCTGCATGCCTTCAGTTACCCTTCTCTCACTCAAATATTTAATCTTTACCCCTCAATTGCAACTTTTAGCATGCTGAAGTCCCTCCTACTGAAAAAACACCAGCCAAAAACAAACAAAAAATACCAGCCACCCTCTCCTGTTCTGGACTAAATTTTGTTCCCCCAAAATGCATATATTAAAGCCCTAACCCCCAATGAGATGGTATTTGGAGATGGGACCTTTGGAAGGGGACTAACTTTAGAGGAGGTGGGGCCCTTATGATAAGACTAGTGCCCTTAAACGAAGAGACGCCAGAAAACTTAACCTCTCTCTCACTTCCCACCATGCAAGGACACAGTGGAAAGACGACCACTACAAGCCACAAAGAGAGCTCGCACAAGAAATCAACCACACTGACACCATGATCTTAGACTTTCCACCTCCACACTGTGAGAAAATAAATGCCTGTCATTTAAGCCCCCTCCATCTATGGCACTTTGTTACAGCAGCCTGAGCTAAGACAGCCCTACGCTCCACTTCCAGCAACCATTTCCTCCAGTTTCACAGCCAACCTTCTGGAAAGCGGCCATGTCTGTACAAACTGTCCTGATTACCTTCCTCTCACCCTTCAAGCCCCTCCAGACTGGCTGCCTCCCATTTCACCACACTAAAGCATCTTTCCGTAAGGTTACCAATCACTTCCATGTTGCTACATCCAATGGACATTCTTTGGATCTCTCAGCTGTATCTGACCACTTCCTCTTCCCCTGGCTTCTGTGAAGCCACACTCTCCTGGTTGTCCTTTTCTCTCTCTGGCTGCTCTGCCTCAATCTCCTTTGTGGGCCCATTTTCTGCTCTTGCCCTAGACCCTCTTCCCTTTTCTCTGTAGGTGCTCTCATCCAGCGTGCACGCCTTCCATTATCACTTACACGCCAATGATTCTAGTTTTCATCTTCAGCTGGGACCTTTCCTCTAAGCTTCAGGTCTCCCAATGCTTACCTGACAATTCCACGAGGAGCACCCCAAGCCTCGCATCTCCAAACTGAGCTCATTTTGCCCCTAACCTGGTTCGTGCTCAGTGCCCCCTACATGCATTTAGGCAAATGAGTCAGAAATCTAGAAACAGATCATCCCTGACCATTCCTTCCTCCGTGCCACATCCAGTTTATCATCAAGGCTCACTAATTTTACTTCCTATGACCAATTCCCTCTATGTCCCCTCCTCTCTCACCTGCTCTATTGCAGGAGCTTCCTAACCAGCACACCTGCCTCCATTCTTGCTGTCATGAACTCATTCTGCATACTGTAGCCAGGGTGATTTTTTTTCAAAGAGCAAATCTGATCACATCTTATTCCTGCTGAAATTCACCAGTAACATTTCATTGTTTTTACATTATGACCAAAATTCCTAATGTAGGCCTAATTACTAATCTTTACTTCTGTTTTAGCTTTCTCTCACACGTGTGCCCCCTCCCTCTCTACTCCAGAGAAGCCATGCTTCCTTCCACCAAAGGACCATGGCATGTGCTATTTCCCCCACCTAGAACACTCCTCCTCTCTTCCTTGTCTTGTTATGGGTTGAATTGTGGCCCCCAAAAAGATATGTGGAAGTTCTAACCCCTAGTAGCTCAGAATGTGATCCTGTTGCAAGACAGGGTATTTACATAGGTAATCAAGTTAAAATGAGGTAAGTAGGGTGGGTCCTAATTCAAGATGACTGATGTTCTTATTACAGAGAGACCATTTGGGCACAGAGACAGACACGTACAGAGGGAAGGTAACGTGAAGACACAAAGAGAGAAGACAGCCATGTACCTCAAGTGGTGCATCTACGAGCCAAGGAACCCCCAGGGTCGCCAGCAAACACCAGAAGCTAGAAGAGGCAAGGAAGTACTCCCCTATAGAGCCCTCAGAGAGAACACGGCCCTGCTGAAACCTTGACTTCGGACTTAGAGCCTCCAGAACTATGAGACAGTACATTTCTGATGTTTTCAGCAACCAAATTTTTGCTACTTTATTATGGCAGTCCTGGGAGACCAATCCATCCTACCGTCCATTCCTTTTGTTTTGTTAGCTCCCACTCAGCTCAGTCAAACTTTCTCAGGGAATCTCTCCTGGGCCTCCTGGCTAAGTCCTCTACGACATCCACACAGCACTGTTCTCCTCTTTGTGGCACCGACCACAGTTATAACTTGACATTCACTTGGATGATTATTTGACAGGGTCTCTCATTCAACTACAAAGTCCATGACAGTAGACACTGAGTGTTTCTCTAGCTTACTGTGGTGCGCCTGTGTACCTGACACATGACACATACTGGAGCTCTATAAATATTAGCTGAATAAATGAATGAGAGAAAGTGGTAGGAGGGGTGTGCTGGAGATGAGACCAGAGGCTAAGACCTTAAAAGACATGCTGGGAGATAGTTTAACATGATGTAATTTCCAGAAGGGCCCCCGGTACCTCTGCTGTCAGCTGGTGCTATCACTCCATAAGAAGAACGGTTTGAAATGCACATATCCCTGAGAGAGAGAAGACATTAACTTAAATTTACATTAACATATTAATAACATCCTTTCCAGAATGTAAGTTTGTGGAGAGGGTGTGTCATGGAGAACACTAAATCAAGACTGAATGTCTGAACATGGAAGCTGTGACTTGATGGGAATCAGGGTGAATGGTGTAAAAAATAACCTTTCTTATGTCACAGCTGCTAAGGGTCAGCTTACCATTGGTCAGAAGCAACCTGCAAGGGTCAACAAGACTCCTTCCCAGGGAACTCTTAACACAGCGCTTCACCAACACTCAGCAGGCAGAGCACCCAGGGAACTGTTTCTTCTTCAGCTAGACGCATGCTAGGGGACGGTAAGAGGACATGTGGCTGGCACCCACCCAAAAGGGAAGAATTATGCCCTTGGGTTCTGATTGCAAGTTTCTTCTGCTGGAATTAAAATAGAAAAATCTTCACTACTGATCAACATCCAGATCCCACAAGGTACAGGCCACCACGCATGGCCAGTTAACAAAGGACAGTCATCTTTTTGGGGAGATCAAACTTCAAAGCCCAATAGTGACAGGAAATGATCCTCACATTTTATTAAAAAGGACTTGCTGAAGATCAGCAGAAATAGTGGAGAAACTCGAGGTGGATAATTGCTTTCATAAAGCACTTTAAGAATTGCAAGAGTTCAAATTTTTTTCTCTACTGTCAACATGCCTTTAATGGCAACAAAAAGGGAAACAGATTTTTATTCATTACCTCACCTCAGGGTATATTTCCAGAATATTGATTAAACACCCCCCAGAGTCCCTCCCATTCATACTTTCTGAAATTAAGGTTAATTATATAAAAGACTAGTCTAAAGTTTACTAAAATCTTAGCCTTTTAGAGTAGGAAGGGATCTCTGAGTATATCTGGTACAATTCTCTAGTGAAAAAATACATTCTACAAAATCTCCAACAGTGACCTTGACTTACTCTTGAATTTTCACAGGAACAATGACCTAGCTTTTTTTCTTTTTTTTAAAATATGTCTTATTACATGGAATGCTAAAAAACCAGTTGGCGCTATTTAAATTTTACACTGGTACCTTATTTTCCAAAAATAATTCCCCAAAGAAAAAGATTTTAATCGTATATATAAGCAAAAGGCACAAAATTGGCAATTATTTTATTTTTGGATTTATGGCCACTGAAATATTCCTGTGGCAGGAGTGAAATTAAACTAAACTTTGAAATTTAACTGATAGCCATACACTTAAGTTTCAACATGTAAATTACACATTTGCATTCTTTCCCCGAAACCAAGTTTAAGCATTAGGAATTATTTCAGTCTACCTTTTTTAGTGGTACTTGAACTTCACAAGGTACGTGAGGTATCTTTCCTACAGTGACTCATATTTGTGAACAATTTCATTTCTATAAAATAGATTGTTGGCACATGGTATAGTCATTTCATTTTACAATGAAAGTATATTTCAAGAGTAAAAGAAAATGCAGATGATTCAGAAATTTTGAAACATGAACTGATCAACTGGAAGTAAAAAAGCCAAAAGCTTTCTCAAATATGTTTTAAGTAAACTATTAGAGTCAGACTGGAAAGAAAATTTTAACTTTGACCAGAATTTTAAGACATTTTAACTATTTGTAAAATCTTATAATATATAACCAAAATAAACAGAAATATATGGAGATCAGTCTTCTGATTGGGCTCAATGTGGAAATAACACATTACACTGTTTCCTAAAAGTCACTAATAGGACTTAGTCAAAAAAAGAGAAGAGAAAATTCTAAGGAAAAGGGATCTAGTAATTAAGCATTTACCTTCCACGGGGGAGCAGGAAGAAGATAATCTCAGCCAGTATCTCTATTCAGCAAAAGAGGAAGCTCCGAGGAGCTAAATGATTTGGCTACATCTCCCCTACAGTTCTCTACGATTGATAGCGCTGCGATCAGTTCTAAGGATCTGTTGTAAGGATCCATACTGATGAAAACTGGTTATAGCAAGTGCTTGCACCGTCAGCCATGTACAAATGCTGTTTTTGACTGTACTATAATCATCACATTTCAACCTGAAGGGATTAAAACCTCCACAAATACTGAAGCATATTGAAAGTAAATTTAAAACCAGTGGGAAATAGAGTGTGGTTTAAAAAGTTTCATGAAATCAGCAACCTTAAACAGAATTACCATTTTTGCCCCAGATACAATTTCAGAATGGCCATCAAAAGCAATCCTTAGCATATTTCAGTGTTTCAAATTCTATTAATCGGAAGGGAGGCAAAACAATTTTGTTTGGATCTGTTTTGGACAAAATAAAGTTTAATTAGAGACAAATATCCATAATTCACTTGAGAAGCAGTCTTTTTTTTCCTGGTTTTTTTTTTCTTCTTCAGTATTTTAAAGTTACAGTTCTGAAAGAGATGAAAAATGCTCCCTACTAACTCTTTCATGGTCATTGTGGACAAGAGTTCTGTATTTTGTGAAACGGAAAGACAACCTATGGAATGGGAGAAAACATTTGCAAACAATGTGACTGACAGGGGCTTAATTTCCAGAATATACAAAGAGCTCATACAACTCAACAACAAAAAAACAAGGTCCTACTGTTCAGCATAGGGAATTATATTCAATATCTTGTAATAACCTATAATGGTAAAGAATATGAAAAATATAAAAAAAAAAACCAGTTCTATGTTTTGGATCTTTTACATGACAGGAGATAAATGCTAAAATCCATCAGCAGGTGATGGAAGGAATGAATTCCACAAACACTCATCCAAGTTGCAATGGGAAACCATCTATTCTCACAATTTTCAGCCATATAAAAATTAAAAAAGGAACACTGTTATATTTCACAACCATGGATGAGTAGCTGATCACAGCTTTCATAAAATATGCATGCCAGCACTTCCCCCACAATCACTTCAAAGAACTATTCTCTTGTTCCAAACAATTTCAAAAGCAAAGGAACTACCTATAGACATTTAGAAAATGAAATTCTGCCTAGAAAATAATTATTGAGATCAATAAACAACTAAAATTGGAAATGGGTGGGTGGGGGGGTCTTGGATTTGTTTGGATTCTTTCCTAGAGAGTTAAATTAAGAATTATCAAGGAAAATAAATTTCAAAATACTGTATAAACTCCTTTAGAAGCTACATATACATAAGCACATATTCTCTTATCTGTTAAAAAAATCATCTCCTGACACTAACAGATATACTACCCTGTATTGGTAGTACCATTTAGGATCCATAAGATGGCAGGCCTAGATTTCAGTGATAGCCTTATAAGTGTACGTATACTGGTTGCCTTGAAATATACATTCCATAACATCAGCAGTGTGTGGCTAGTAGTTTTATTAAGAGCATCTATCCGATTAAATTTGTTAATTATGAAACATGGGAACTAATAACAAGCTAATGTATTAGATTAGTTCATAATGAATCACAAAATATTACAGCTAGAAGGAAACTTACAATCATCTTTATTAGTCTTGCTTTTCTCCATATAAGGAAACCAGAGCCCAGTGCTTTGCCCAAGGTCACATGGCAAAGGGAGCAGCGGAATCCTGGTTTCCTTCCTCCCAATCTGTATTGGCCCTATCGTTCATTATATTTCTCCAACTCCTCATGGTGGCATCAAAGTCCAACGACTGCTCTGCCCTACCTCACTGTTCTCAAGTTCCTCTTTTGTACTTTTCCACAGGCTGCCTTTTACTTGTCAAAGTGTCTCTTGTGAGTTACCACATTGTTCTGTCTGGACCCCAGGCATGGAATTCCACAGCTCTCTTCATAAATTTGTTCATGTGCTTCTTAAACTGGGGTGTGGTGATATGGAGTGGTATTTGAAGCTACAGGAAAAACAAGTCCTATCTCTTAGACAGTTTTTGGAAGGGCAACATCCTTTTAATTAAAAGGAACATAAAATGTATTTGTTTTAAACATGAAATACATGAAGTTTCAAAGAAATGTGTGGTTTTGAGTAGACTAGCTCAGGCTACACCCTCAGGCCTGCAGTAGTAAATCTCTTCTATCCCTTATCTTGTCAGGGATACACTGGTGAAAAGCTTAGAGGAGCACAGTCCGCCCTCAGTATCCTCGAGTTCTGCATCAGTGGACTCTCCCAACCACAGAATGGAAATATACATACACACACACACACACACACAAAATCCAGAAAGTTCCAAAAAGAAAAACTTGAATTTGCTGTGCACTAGCAACTAGTTACATAGCATTTATACTATATTAGGTACTATAAGTAATCTGGAGATGATTTAAAGTATATGAGAGGGTGTGCATAGGTTGTATGCCATTTTACATAAGAGACTTGAGCATCTGCAGAATTTGGTATCCACAGTGATCCTGGAACCAAACCCCCTCACATCCTAAGGGTGACTGTATCTGGTTAAAAGACTCCTCTCGTTCAGAACACAGGCCAGAGTCCACCCCGTCTTCTGTGAAGTACACAATGTCATGTTACACTTGTATCCTTAACAGATTGTCCCACTACTGCCTAAACACAGTGTAGATGGTTCTAAGATAAATTTAACTTCTATATATGACAAGCATTACATTATAAACATTATAATATAAATCAAATATCAACTATTATACAACTATCATATAGGATAAATATGTAACAGATAGAGACAACTGGTTGGAAGAATCCTTATGGGCAAACAAAACAGTTGATGGAATTAATAAAAAAAATAGTACTTTGAGAGTTTTATACTGACTTTATTCCATTAAGCATTATGTGCTACAGAGAAAAGTACAGAGGTCCAGGAAGGAGAGCTGGAGGACTTTTGACCAATTATCTAATCTGTCTTGGTCTGCTTTCTATTTTCTCATATGTAAAAGAGTGCATTTGGTTGAAATGGGGGAGAAAGTATAGAATTCTAAATGACTTTTTCTCACCCTTTGCTCTACCATCCCTTTGGCAAGATTTTTTAATGAATGTAATATAATTACCATCTAAACCTTTTTTCTATATATTCTGACAGTGATTAATTCAGTTACTTGAAATATACTTACTTCCTTAAAAAATCTCAGCATATTGGTTAGAAATCAGTAAACTAGTCAATGTTGTGAAAAACAGACAGACTGAGGAAGGATTCCAGATTACATGAGACTAGAGACATGATGCCTGAATCTGGGATTCTACTTTGCTGTGAAGAGCAGTATTGGGACAATTTGCAAGTTTTGAATAAAGACTATAGATTGGGCAATATTGAACAATAACATTATGTTCTTTTCCTGATTCTGATAACTGTACTACAGTTATGTAACAGAATGACCTTACGTCCAGAATTGTACACTGAAAGGTTTAGGGACAAAGGGGAATCATGTTTGCCGCAAGAGAGAGAGAGCATAAGAGAAAACATGTGAATGCACCCGTGTGGTAAATGTTTACATTTGGAAAATGAAGGGTATGTGGGGATTCTTTGTATTATGCTTGGAATTTTTCTGTAAGTGTGAAATTATGTCAAAATAAAAATTTAAAGAAAGATATCAGGAAGAGAACTTGCTTGATGGCTGCATACAGAACTACAATGGAAACCACGGGTAGAAAGATTAATGGGAAGGCCAGAATTTCCTGGGGAGAGACCCTGTTCATTTACAACACTACATTTCTCTGGAATTTGAGTTTATGATTCAAGACATAATACACTATTATTGTGTATTGAATAAAAAGATACTCCTAGTAAACACTGGTGTAAGAACATTCTTATTTGATAAGATAAATGTTGCTATAATGCCATTCTGTTCATGGCTTATTTTTATTTTCTGCTTTAGTAAATCTTTAACTGTAGCCAGTGTTATAAGTTAAAATCTCTTCACAGACAACTCACAGGAACAGTTTCACTGAGAATCTATGTGAAAATATACCTTAAATGATTAAAGACAGTTTTGAGGCTGTGAAATAGAAAACATATATGACAAATAGAAAAGCAATTTAAATTTCCAAAAGAAAGGACATTTTAAAAATCATTTTACACCAAGAGGGATGGAAAGGTAAAACAAAACAAAAAAATGAACTCTAATATGTGCCTTCCCTGAGGGCATAGGTAGACTGTTCTGAATGTCACCAGGATTTAGCACATAGAAGTAACCCTGTTTACTGTTTTTTGATGGCATTCAAAGAGCCTGTAATAAGTGACCTTCCACATGACTGTTAACAAATGTATTTTTCAATCACTTAATAAAGAATTACATAGATTTGTCTTCTGTAAATCCTTCTTTCTGATTTACATGTCTCAAAGTTTAAATACTCCTGAATTGAGAATGCAGTTTGGGTGGACGGGAAGGCAGGAGGACGACATTGGGGAGTATACAAGTTATTTTCCACAGTACTGGTAATTTTCTAGTTATTTGAATAGGTAGTGAGTTCACTGGGGCTTAATATTATGCTTAATAGTTTACATTTACCATACGCAATTTTATTTGTATCAGATAGCACACAATAAAGGTGTTTTGAGAATAACATGTAATATTTTCCATTTTAAAAGCTACACTACAAAATAGAAGCTTTCCTTCTTTCATTTAACTTTCTTTCTCTCCAACTATTTTAATAGTTGTTAATTCAGATGTTCAACATATATTTATTTAGCAACTATTACACAATAGTTGCCAGACTTGGTTGTAAGTATTGAGGATGTAAGCAAATATAACAACAAAAAAACATAAATAAAAACATGGTCCCTGCCTGCATGCGGGTTACAGTTTAGCTGGGAGAACCTAGAGGGTAGAGCTATGCGCAATTCCACGCAAGCACGAGCACGGTACTCCCAGAGTGCCTTGCCCAGGCAGGCGAGAACCTCAGTAATGCTCACTGATGATACTGATGATGCTCATACCACCTACATAGTCTTCTTTATGGGTAGAAGAGTCTTTATGTTGTAATCAGATCATTTTACCATTTAAAGTAGACTTTATCTAACAACAAAGAAATCAGCCATACTGGATTCCTAAAACCCATTTAAAGTCACATCCTTTTGGGGAATCAACAGCCTTATCTTACTGAAATAATAATCATTGCAACAAGTTTCCAGGTAGAAGTAAAAAGTTGTAGACGTTTGTCAATTCTGTTTGGTATCCAGTTACATTATCATTAATTATTCACATAGAGAGGAAATTCTCTAATGACAGCTTTTGTTCCCTTTCTGCACCTTTTAAACATCAAGTTTTACACAAATTCATAAATCTCAGGTTCCAGATGGCAGGGTTCCTCTATATCAGTCTTTCTGCAATAAAGTTTAGCAAATGCTGACATTAATTAGTAAGAGTAGCACAAAGGGAGGAATACCAAAACACCCAGGAGTAAACTGTTCTGACAATAACTCAGCTCATGCAATTACTACTCATTCTGTTCAATGAAAATAAGTTTTTTCAAGATAATAAAACAATATTGATCAAAACATCAGTTATACTAAATCTCACAAGAAAACGTTCTGTGAAATATCTCATTTACTCCAGTTCTTAGTTGACTTTACATATTTCAGGTGGCACTAAACTTAGAGACCAGAACTTAAAATTTTCAAAGACTAGGTTTACCAATATTACTTATTATAACTTGAAAAATGTTTGTATCAGTGAAGAATTAGAACTCTTACCTTAATGAAAAAACAATGCTATAATGTATTTTGCCCTCCAAATTCTACTAGGAAAAAAATGGTCTTTTTTTTTTTGCTTTAAAGCTATATGATTAAAAACAACAAAAAGTTCAAGTGTTGAACTTTTATATAGTTCCCTTAGTACTATGTATATGGTTGACCAACTACATATGAATGCCTACATATGCAGTTATCATCTAAATAGACAGATCACATAGTGGTAAAGTCTAAAGACATCACACTGAACAAGATTTTCAGATTTTTTTTTAATGTCTCTTGTTTTGGTTTTGATTGAGTCTGAAAGTCTGGACTCTATGATAAGAGTTGCATAATTATTTCACATATGTTCTTCTGGGACGTTTCTATGGCTTTTATTAGACTCTCAAAGGTGTTGATGACCCAAAAAACCACTAATAACCATGACCCCAGGAGAGACTAATCAGCACTCACATTCAAAGGTATCTGACATACAGAGTGATAAACATTGTTAAATGAATCTTGAATGAATAACTTTTTTCTGGAGTATCACCAAAGTTTTCAATGCTGTCATCAGAGATAACTGTTGACTAGAAAAGATAAATCAAAACAAAGAGGGAGAAAAATGACAAATCAAGACTGAGTGACTATGAAGGACAATGGTGCAGGTGGTGGGAAGCTTTTTTTCAAAGGTAATTTCTGTTTTTAAGGAACTTAAATTTAATCAGAATGATAAAACACACAAAATGATGGAAGAACATTAGCAAAGGGGAAAAGGTAGCCAGTATATTATAAAATGTATATGAGAACTTTCGAAGATGTAAAGCCTTTCCTTGGTTTGAAGGATTCTGACATATACAGGGTTTAATTTTTCCACCTATAACTGGGGAAAGACCAGAGTATAGAGGGTAGGGAGGGGTGGAATAGAAGGGATTAGAATAAAGGAAACTTTGCCCTCCCTGCCCTTCTTTTTAACAGTCTTCAGTGATTGGGAATAGAGTACCAAGGGGAACGCAAAGCAATCCAGTGCTCTTGAAGGGCATGCTCACTAAGCGCTTCCTCCTTATTGCTACTTTTTTCTGGGGTGGGGTGAGGTAGGGGTGGAGATTGCTGACTTGACTGGAGCATCGGAAAATCACTCTTCCAGAGCCCTGAAACCATTCAGTATCTTTAAGCAAGATCTTTCATCTGAAGGTGAATGCCTTGAAAAATTCTAGTTCACAGTCAGCAAACATGCCTAATAAGAATATTTAGATATACAGAAATATTTGGTTTTTCTTGTTTGTTTTTGTTTTTGTTTTTTTTGCGGGGGGGGGTGTAATTAGGTTTATTTACTTATTTAGTTTAATGGTGGTACTGAGGACTGAACCCAGGATCTCATGCATGCTAAGCATGCACTCTACCACTGAGCTATACCCTCCTCCTGGAAACAGAAATATTTGGAAGCATAACTTCGTACACCTCAAGGCCATTGTTGTTGGCACTTTTCTTCTGTGAGGTTTCTGAGGAATCTAAGCAGAAGGTCAAGCCCAACTAGTATCTATACCCCTTCCCCTTTCGGTATTATGAGTTTTTGTAAACTATGAAAAAACCGTAGCAACACATTTTGCTTACTGGTATCTTATTTCTTTACTATAGAAAAATACGTAGGAGATACATGATGAGACCAATTACTGCAGAAGACAGTCCAGGAATTCAGCCCAACCATGGTGGTATTTGTTGCTTTTCTATTTTTCACCTCAAACTTTCACCTCAAAATACTGTAACTTACGAAGAGTATCATTTCTTCTATCTTCTCTAATTCCACTGCCAGCACATTCAGATTAAGGCTAATTCGTGGACCAACTACTGCAGGCAAATAAATGGGTTCCAATTCCAGCTCTGTCACCATGGGTGAAGCTGCACAAGTCATTTCTCCTCTCTAACCTTAAGTTTCCTTATTTGTAAGGAGTGAAAAATAAGAGTTTTCACAAGCTATAAATGAGAGATTGCAAGCAAAGATGCCACATGGAACGTTGGACATGCTCAATAAACATTTGCTGTGATTCTTATTGCTACTGCTTTCAATAGTCTCCTTGTCTATAGTCTCTCTCCCTCCCTGCAAAATTCACTTCCCTCTTTGCTGCCACATAGTTATTCCTAACTCACCTTTGATTTTGTCAGTCTCCTGTCAAAACTCTTCGTTGGATTCCATGCATACCAGATAGTCTTATCTTCTGGCCTAGAATATGTGGCCATTCTCTATCTAGCCTTAACCAACCACTACCAGCCTGTCTCCCGTGAGGCCCCTTAACAGACTGTCTTTTCAGCCTGGTTGCTTTGTTCCCAGTATTTCCTCTATGTGGAATGCCTTCCCTGTGTACATCCATGTAAGTCACTGATCCTCCAAGCTAGCTTGGATGCCACGTCCTCCACAAAGCTTTCTGATCTCTCTAGCAAGAGTGAGTTCTCCCTCTGGGCTCCTAAAACACTTGTGTTCTTCCACCTTGAAAAAAAAGTTACATAGGTTCACATTCTCTCCCAACCCAAAATATAAGTCCTTTAAAAACCCAGGTGCTAATCAGTTTTATTTTATATCCCCACGGCCCCTGGTACAGGGCTGCACTCACAACAGGTACTTGACAAACATCTATGGAACGAGTAATCAAATACTCGTAATAAAAGTAGAATGTGGTAACAGGAGAGGGTGAAATAAAGTCCTAAGGGAGTTCAGTGGAGCAAGAGGTTATTTTAGGTCTTGTACTTGAAGTAAGCCTTTAAGGATGTTAAAACTTTGTTATGCAGAGATGATGGAAATCAGAAATCTAGGCCCTGGGAGCAATGTGAATAAAATGAAGGGGGAGCAGCACAAAGACTGAACAATTTATATAGCTGAAATCTAGGAGATTCAAAGGAGTATGTTATCAGGACTGAAAGGCCAGGTTATGGAGGCCCTGAAGGAATTCCTAAGGAATCTAGACTTAATCCTAGAGGACACGGGAGGTTTGGGGAGGGAAATTAGTCATATATGTGCTTTAGAAGAACTTCGCATCAGCTGGGCACAGGACAGAACTAGGGGTGGGAGACCAATAAAGACTTCTGCAGTAGTTAAGAAAACAGCTGCAGTGTCTTGAACTAGGGCATTGGCAGTGGGAACATAAAGGGGAAAGAATATAAATGGGGACAGGGTGGAAAGACAACTGCAACAGGCCAATGGAGAAGGAGCGCGGTGCTGAACCTGGCCTACGTGGAGACAGTGCAGGGGGCCATGAACTGGGATGGAAGAGTAGAACATCTATTTTCACCAATCTCTAAGTGAAATGTATCAAGTCTTCAATTATGAATATGGCAATGAACCACAGCAGTATTAGGCTTCCTCAGACTGGTAAAGAGGTCCACAGCATTAAAAAGAACTTCTGCACTCTGGAGTGACCAAAAGTTTAGTAGAACCTTTACGAGAAATAAAGATTAGAATAAGAAACTTTTTAAATATTAAAAAAGAAGAAAGAAAGAAAGAGAAACCCTTAGGGAAGGGCATAATTCAGTGGTAGAGTGCATGCTTAGCATGCATGAGGCCCTGGGTTCAATTCCCAGCACTTACATTAAATACACAAACAAACCTAATTAGTTTCCCCTCTCCCCTTCAAAGAAAAAAAAGAAAACCCTGTGTGGACACTAAGAGAAGGAAGAACAATAAAGACATAAAATTATGTTCGACTCTGGACATGCTAAGTTTCAGGTGTCAGCCCACACTTATCTTACACAAGGACATCTGTTTTCTTGTGCCCAGTAGCCTCCAGCAGGAGGGAAACCTGATCGCCTCTATACAATAGGAATCTTCATTTCCCATTCTGTTCATTCCCCATCCTGCGGCACTGAAAACAATCCAGGGGTGACCAAATGTCCTGGTTTGCCTGGGACAGAGGGGCTTTCTAGGACATGAGCCTTTAATGCTAAAACCGGGAAAGACCAAGGCAAACTGTGATGGGTCAGTTACCCTAAGGGCCCTCAAATTTAGCAGTACATGCTGATGAGGCTATATTAATGCTATGCCTTCCATTAACAAAAAAACTATGCCAGTTAAGGTTTATTTTGGATTTGAGTTTAATCCATCTGTTCTTCCCACAAAGTAGGAAATCTTTTTTTGCTTTTTTTTTTAAAATTTTGTTTTTGTTGTGGGGGTAATTAGGGTTTATTTATTTATTATTATTATTATTTTATTTAACAGAGGTACTGGGGATTGAACCCAGGACCTTGTACCTGCTAAGCATGCACCAAAGCAGGAAATTCTGAAGGAAATCTTCCTCTCACAAGGTCAGACAGTTATGGGCAATTAATAAATGCTTTAGTAGCTGAATATCGTTATGTCAATAGTTCTACAATTCACACAGTGCTGGAACATCTCCACCTCATGCAATCCGCACAAGGACTCTGTGAAATAGATTTGACGCTCTTCATACTACAGAAGAAACCAAGGCTCTGGAAGATTTAGTCCTTTGCTCTACCTCACACAGCAAGCAAAGTGGCCGACTCCCAGCACTGCAGCTGCCAAAGAAAACTGAATTACTGTGTGTTCCACAGAGGCACGAAGGCTTGTTGCTATATGGAGATTATGCAAAGCAGCAATTGTCTTTCTTTTGCAACGTCCCTGAGCTCAGTGCTCTCGCTTTATATTGATACTCGGTAAAATCGAGTGTTAGTTTCAGGCAGCAGGAACCCTAAGGTAAAGTGATGGTTTGCCTATAGGAAAAAGTCATAAATAAGCCAATGATGAAATGTTGAAAATCGGTAGAATTAGGTAAGAGTAGAAGAAACAATCAAATTGTGCGGCAAATGGTACCCTACGCAGCATCTCATCAAAAAACCCACACCAGGCAGTGACTGCACCTGTATTTGTCAATAGAGGAATCAATACAGACCTGTGTGTGCCTGCAGTAATCAATCCAGGAGTCTTGGACGCGGACGGGAATGGTAAGAGGCAGGGTCCACGTACCCCGGTAGTTGTTACTACTAAGGCTTCATACGTGGGGAAGGCCTGCCCTTGCTGGGTTCATTGACCCCATAGTTCACCAACTACCTCTCCCTGTAGCCATGACAACATCCACACCAAGGTAGCTCCAGAATTCACCTTTGGGTAGCCACAGTCCACCGAATTTGCACCTACGCTGCTCAAATAAAACCAACCAACCAATAAGACATCACTGCTAAACCAAGCCAACCACAGCTCTTACCCCATTTCTCCAACTCTAATTAACCCAAGAACATATTCTTTCCTTTCACCCATATCTACTGAAGGGAGTCCTGAAAACGACCACTTTTGATACAGTAAAAAAAAAAAAAAGTGCTTTTTTTTCTTTTTCGAAGGGGTGGACAACAGAAAGGAATGAAAACCGGATGCACACACAAACACAACAGCTGCCTAAAAAGGCAACTACACTGATATGATCAAAATTTTTTTTCAACCAACGTCTCATCGCTTGTCTGTAAGGCAAGCTCAGTTTTGCCCTGCAGGCCACTGTCTCTGGAGCCGAATAGTTTCCAAGACGGCTGCTGGATTTACAGCTCTGAAAAACAAAACCCGCATTCCGTGCGGGCGGGACCGCGCACAGCGTGAGCAAGAACCATGACGTATGCGGGAGAGCTTTCCAGAACTGCTTTCCAACCCTAGCAAGATGCCCGGGAAGCAAATCTCCCTTTTGCTTCTAGAAAGTGAGAGGAATCAAATCAATCCAGCGCTCCCCGAGAGACTACAGACCCAGCGGTTTTAGGGAAGCAGCAGCAAAAATTCCAGTCAGCGCCCCTCCTTCCTGGGTGGCCACTCTACCCTGAGCCGCGAGCCCTCGAATTCTGCCCCCATCACCTCCCTGGGACCTGAGCAAAAACGAAATAACCCACCGCGACGGAAAAAGGGAAAAGAAACCCCCACCAAAACTTCCCTTGCAGAGCTTTTTTCTACTGGCCCAAGAACGCCTTGAAAAACCCCTGGGCGTCCGGGGCGGCCGCGCTGCCACTAGTAAAGATGGCGGCCATAGGCGGAGCCACTCCCCCCAGAAGGCCGCCGGCGGCCCCTCCAGCCACCGCCGTTCATGCGGAGCTCTCCACGCCCACCGCGGCTTGACGCATTGCAGGTGCAGCGCGGCCAATCAGGCGTCTCGACTCTTTCCGGCCAACCACTGCAGGGTCGCGCTGGCCAATCAGAGCGTCCTTGTCAAACTGAACGAGGAAAGCAGCCTCGGCAGCGCCAACTAGGCAACCGGCTCCAGAGCAGCGCGGTTTGGGAAGAGTGGGAAGGTCTTTGCCGTGTGCTCCTCCGCCGGGAGATATAGTGCCTTGGCCCGCGCCCCGCCCCGCTCGCCCGCCCGCGCGCTCTTGAAAGGCTTAGGCGCGAGGTTCTCGGATTCTCTTCTTTAGGAGCGACGCGTTCAAGGAGTTACTCTGAAATCAATACTAAATTCCTTGGCCGTGGCTCGTGGCCCTCCCAGGGGCGATCTCATACAACCCTCGACCTGCCTCCTGACTCGTTGAGGTTGCCCTCGTTGCCTTTCGTCCTGCGTGTTGTGGTGGAACCAGTTGCCACTGGAGAAATAAGGAAACTTCCCTTGATCTCCAAACCCTAACTCGCTCTGCCTCCGACGCGACCCTTCCTGTTTATGAGCGGAGGCCCAGCCGCCCGAGAAGCACCCTCTTGGGCACTTTTGTTTCAGAAGGGCTCGTTTCCATTTCCCGCCTGTGGTTTCCTTATCTCGTCCCGCGGGCTCGGTTTCCGCCCGGTCCGAGCAGAAAGGGCCAGAGAGGACGCGCCAGGAGCCGGCCTGGGGCCCCAGGACGGATGAGGGTAGATTACATGCCCGAGAACCGCTGGTTAGCTCCTCGGTACCCCGAGGAGGAGCCTCCTTGTCCTCCCCCATGGGAAGCCCCTGCTATCTCTGAGAAAAGGCCCTGCTAGAAAGAGAACAAGGCTTAGTGAAGTGATCTGTCAAACCGGGCAGATCCGGTACGGTAGTCGGTCCAGTGCATAGTCTGTTTAGGTACCTCTAATCCCTCATAGGACCGTGAGCAATATGAGACCCAGGAAGGTCTGTCGACACGCCTGCGGTCACATAGCAATTGAAGAGCAGGGCACAGAACAAAATCTAGGTTGTCTGTCTCTCAAGTCAGTGTTTCCTGTTATATAGCAACACCCCGTCTCCGGACCTGATGCTGTTAGTTGTGAGATGGCTCAAGCATTTGGGGGAACTTTGTTATATAACTGAAGGAAAGTGTAGGAACTAAGGGAACTAAGTTTTCTCTGAACATAGTTTTCAATGTGTCCTGCAAAGAAAGTGGCGGAGAGGAAATGTTACTTGGTTCTTTCACTACTGCAAGAATCTAGTTAAGAAAATGAAATCTCGTGGATTTCTTAGAATTGCCATTTCATTTAAATGTGGTTTTATCCTCTCTCTGTAATTTGGCACAATAGGGCTTGGATGAGCTAATGATTTTTGTGATTGAACTAGTCTATATTCACATCTTGTTTCTAAGACTGTGCTATTAATGGTCTTTCCTGAGGTTTTACAACCTGTGGTGGTGTCCACACTGTACCCATGTAAAGGTTTTTCTTTGATCTAAGGCTGTACTTGCCAGTTGCTGTTTATTGCTGCTGCTTTAACTTTTCCTCAAAGCCTTGTTCAAAAAGGAGAAAAGCTGTGGTTTTCTTTCTGTAGGCGGCTAGTAGTCATCCTCAAATGAGCAAATATCTGAACTTCCAAATGAGCAACTCACCATAAAAACGCCTGCCCAAAGAAACAATACATCATATTTCTTTTGCACTGTGTGTGGTATAGGAAATAAGTGCCATGACTCCTTTGTATCAAGTCAGATAATGTGGGATAAGAGGTCTGACTGTATCACTAACAAATTGGGAATTCTTGGATAGGTCTCTCTGTTCTCAGGACCTCAGTTTTCTATTCTGTCCAATGAGAGGATTGGATTAGATGATTTCCAGATTTCTTCCAGTTCTAATATTTGATTCTGCAGTAAAGAAATTAGACCATAACTTAGCTGTGCCATTATATTTAGGCTAACCTGTTTCTACGTATAGTGCTTTAAGCTTTTAAAGTTACTTTTACAATTATTTTCACACTCGGTCTTCAGAATATTTCTGCTCCTTTTTGGTGGTCAGCAAATTAGCTCATTACCTTGTGAGCTCCTAAAGGACAGGGCCTAGCGAATTTATCCTTATATTCTCAGTGCTTAGTGAATTTCATTTTACATGCCGTGAGCTCAGTAAAGGTTTATGGAAGGAATAAATGAACAACAGTTAGGACAGAGGTAGAAAGAAGAACCCGAATGTGAAAGGGTCTTTTGAGTTCCAAGAAAATCAATCAAATAATACTTTTTGAGAGTCTACAATGTGGAAGGTACAGTTTCTTCTTTCAACATCACAATTTCTTTTCTCCATTTGAATTGTCCCTGCTTTTTATTTTTAAATTAAGGAAATATCATTATGGGACATTAATCACATCTTTCGAAATAGCGGGGCCTATCTCTAAGCTTTCCTTTGTATGTATTCTATTCCATTCTTTGAAGAATACAAAGATTTAGAAGAAAATGATTTAAAAAAAAATCTGACTCACTCAAAAAAATTGCTCTCTTTCCCCGTCTATTGTTACTTTCCTGGTCTTTGTAAAGAAATAATGTCCCCTACCCAGCTTTTGATCATTTTTGGCAATTTTTGGAAATAAATGTCAAAATTGATCAGTTTGAGTAGGCATGGCCTAGTCTGTTCTAAATATTTTAATTGAGTATCATTCAACAGAGTAGGAACTCTATCATGATTTTCATTTTTGCCGTTTATAAAAAGATGGAACTCTTGAGTCAAGTCCCCTATGACCTTAGCTCTATTTATATCCACATCGCCAAGGGTCTCCTAGTTACTAGGAAATTCTGCACAAGAATGCTCACAAAACTCACAAGCGAAATATTTAGAATCATAAAATTCAAAATCTGGGAAGACCCAGAGAAAATCCATCTGGGTCCCCTTTTCCATTTTTCAGATAAGGAAATTAAATTTCAAGAAGTACAATTTCAGGACAGAGCAGACTTTAGGATCTTACTAGACAGATCTTTCCTTTGACCTTTGAAAACATTTTAATCAAAGATTAATCATATTAAGGGGAGCAGAGGAATATTTTCATCCACAAGGCTTCCAAGGGACTGTGGAAAATCTTTGAGATGACTTTGCTCTGGACTTTGCGATTCCATTTAGGGATTGGTTTTCCTGAGTTGCTCTCTGTGCTAGGCCTTATCTATACAGCTTGTTTGGAATCTTTGACCTTCATTTAAATTGCTGACACTTTTCTGTCGTTAAGCCTTATCATAGTTTCTTTACTTATGTCTTCTTCAGGCTAGTAGTGGTTCCCTGTCTTGTTCCCAGAAGAGATCAGAGAAGCGAATTTTTTGAGATGAATAACAAACAAAGGAAAGGGAATGTAGTTACACAGTTATAATTGTTTCATAGTATTCTGAAGAATTTTTAGGGTATTACAAAATGCTAATAAAGAATAATCATGGTTATATCTTCATTTCTTACTATGCAGCTTTCAGGCTGGTTCCTAAAAATTTGGTTCTCTTCTTCTGCTGGACTTGTTTAGAGCATGGTGCTCTTTCACAGAAAGAAAAACTTGTCCCATGGCTTCAGCAACAACTCACCCCTTAACTTAGCTGGCCATCCAGCAAATGTTTACAAGCAACATGAGTTTAGGTGGGTTACAAAACACAGATTGAAATGCATGCTCAAACCTCAAGGTACCCCAAAAATACAAAGTTCCCACAGGTACAAAGTCCTGAGTAGCTTTGACAAGTTCTCAACTTTTCTTTAGGACTTGAAAACCTCTCTTAGAATCACGATGTCAATGGGCCATTTAAAACATGGCTTCTACAAACTAGTGGTTACCAGTGGAGGGGGGTGGGAAAGAGGAGCCATTTAGAGGTTGGTGAGCAGGAGGTACAAATTACTGGGTGTAAGATAGGCTTGACATACTGTACAACACAGGGAATACAGCCAGTATTTTGTAATAACTGTAAATGGAAAGTAACCTTTAAAAATTGTATAAAAATATTAAACAAAAATTGTTAAAGCAATACTTTAAGAAATAAACTGGTATTTTTACAAAAAATAAAAACAAAAAATAAAATAAATAAAGTACGACTTCTATATTTTGCTGCCATTCCGTTTTGAGATCATTTCCTAGGTTTCAAACTTTTTGTGAAACAGGTGCAGCTATGAAACTTTGTGTAGCAGAGAAGAGCTAGAGCAGTGAAACATGAAACTACAAATCAGTTCCCTGAGTCACAGATCCCTTCGGCTGCTCTAGAAGACGGTGATTACTCGGCAGCATTCCTTTGGTGTGGTGGCGGGATTGAAGCTGTGAGGGCTTACTGTCCCGGGGCACTGGCCTGTTGGGGGCCCTTACAGATGGGAAAACTTCCTGGGTCTTCCCACTGGATTCCCTGACTGGTTCTGAACTGACTTCCATCTGATTTTGCCATATTTAGCTGATTGGTATTTTAAATATTATACAGGACCACAACTTATATTTGTCTAGGTCTTTATTATTTACCAGTGAATTAATTTTTTTCTTCTCTCATGTAACCCTCACGCAGCCCTTGAGGTATGCTGTTATTATACCCATTTTACAGATAAGTCTGTATGGTTAAGTCGCCAAAGAAATAGCCATGTAACCTGGCAAATAATATTCCACAATATTGTCCTTTTCTTGGGAAATAACTGTTTTCTTTGTCAAAACAATAAACATAACAAAGCCTTTCACTGAAATAAGGCAAAATTTCTGTCTGTCCTTTTGGTTTACGGAGGAGAATGTGAAAAGAAATGGGTACATCAATACTCAGATGTACAGCTTGAAAACTCTCCCCAAAGCAAAACTTTCCCATGACTAAATGATCCAGTTATCCTGTTGTAATGCCTAAAGTTGGTTTATTAGCCAGTGACTCAGAGTCTCTATTTAGAATGAATAAAACTCAAGAAGCATCTTCACTGGACTTAGACAGGAGTAGTCCCAGTTTTTCTCTTCAACTACAACTTGCCTTGGCCATATTTTCTCCATACAGGAAGCAGGGAATGGATCCAGTCATGTGCAAGTGGGGAGAGCATGGCTGAAGAAGGAAGGACCAACCCAGGTATATACTTACTCAGGGCTGCAGAAGGGTACAGGTTGGGATCAAAGTAGAAACAGTCCAGTATGTTCCAGAGGAAGATTGACCTGCCACCGAATCTAGGGAGACTGGTTTCCAGTGGTAGGTCAGTATTAAAGCAAAGGACTTACGTTTCCTTTTCTCTCTTCTTGGGAAAATTCACTTCTAATATCGTCTCTAGCCCAGTAAGGAATTGAGCTTACCACTAATCAATTAAATAATTTACTGATATTTATTGTCAAGTACTATACCAAGTTCAAAAAGTATAAGATGGTAGCTCCTGCTACTCTCTGGTTGAGGAGGTAAGATACACAAAAAGTTAATATCAGATAGAAATGGGTAAGAGATGTAGGAATTCAGGAGAGAGGAAGTATCATTTAGAACTAGGATAATCAGAGAAGTTTGAAAGATGTGTGATTTAGACAGGGCATAAAGGACTGGTAGGATTTAGATGGGTGGTAAGGGTATGGACAGGCATCTGGACACTGGGAATGGCATGGAAAAGGCAATGAGTTGGGAAGGCACAATGTGTGTTCAGGGAGTAAAGCAATTTGTCTGAAGCAAAGAATTCATGTTTATAGAATAACAAAAGTAATGCTGAAAAAGTAGATCAACAAATTGTTGAAGGGCTTTGAGTACTGGGCGCAAAGACTTTGCATTTTATCTCCTGCAGGCATTGGGGAGTTTCTGAAGGTTTTTGAGCAGAGAAGTAACATATGGAAACTAATTTGGTGACTATGCTGGGTGGATCAGAAGGGGACAAACTCATTGGGATGAACAAAGAATACTGGAGGTATTACAAAAAATTTGAGGACCCTCAAGATTCTTGATCCAGACAAACATGAATATTCTTTTCTTTTTTTTTAATTTCTCATAGTGCCATCCAATAAAACTTTTTGTAACGTTTTGATGGAAATGTTCTACACTGTCCAATATGGTAGCCACTAGCCATCAGGCCTATTGATTATTTGAATGTGGCTAGTGACACAAAGGAACTGAATTTTTATTTTAATTCATTTTGATTTAAATAGCCAAACATGGCTAGTGGCTACTGTATTGGATGGCACAGCTCCAGTGGACAGGACAAAGGCTATTCACTATGGTTCAAAACCAAACCACACAGTCACCAAAGTAGATCTTAATTCTGTTCGAATTGGTGAGGTCCATTCTTTGGTATAAACCATAATCAGCATCAGTTTCTCTGAATTATCATTATGATCCATTTTTCTGCATATCAAGAACCTCAGTGAAGGTACAGATTTGTGCCGTTCACTGACTCTGCCCTTCAGGCAAACTGAGTCACTCCCAAACCTGCCATTGCAGCTTATCGTTGTGACCACACATCCCTCAACTGACTAGTTAAATCATCTGCAATCTGCTAAATGCCTCTTGTTGAATGGATGTCTTAGACCTGCTCTCTGCTCTGTCCCCCATCCTGGCACATATAGCACATAACTAGCAATGAGAAGCTGCTGGGTACTGTTGGGTGTTGATTAAAGTTACTTTTGCATTTGACTTTTGGATTAATGGGGAAAATGGTGACTCAAGAATTTCCAAAATAATGTGGCTTAGTGAATACATTGCTCAGTAGATAAACTGCATTAAAAAAAGAAAAAAAGAAAAACCATCTTGAATTTGGTTTAAACAACTAAAGCACAAAAACTATGATCTTATCCCATTGGGCATTTTAGAATCTGAATTCACATACTTGGTCCCTAAGTCTGTTATAACTGTTGGCTGCCTGTGACTTAAGAGCTCAGTCCGTTAAAGCATAGAGCTAGTGAGGCCCAAGTCATGAGTCTAGTCTCATTAATGGTCAGTTATTTTGCTCTGTTCTCTATTCCTGACCCCAGCTTGCTGTGTTGCATATTCATGACCTTGGTTACAAGGGTGGACCAGGCCAGAGAGAGAACAGTGCAAATCCATCACCACAGCTACTAGCAAAACAAGCACAAGCCCCGTGAATGGAGGGCAAGATATGTCCTCTACTATACAAAGGAAAGTGTTTAAAAAGCCAACAGACAAACAAGAATGGGGCATGCATGCAAAATGAATGGTGATGTTTGGAAATATGGCATTTTGAACCATTAACTAAACATATTGATAAACATTACAAGCTGGAACACACAGTAGGACATGTAATAGTCTGGTTATGATTCACTTAAAATTATGGGACACTAAGTAGACATGTGCTAAAATTGATAATATTTTTCTCATGGTACCAAGTCATGGTCTAACACTTAATATGTTATGATGGTAACATTTCAAATTTAAATGTAACATTAGAATTTTCCCTATATTCTTTACCTAAGAGTCATTATAAAAGATAACAGCAAAAAAAAAAAAGAAAGCAAAATTTTAAATGGAAAAATAATTAGGTATTTTTATGTTGACAGATAGTAAAGCTTATGTAATAATCATGTATAATATTTAATGAAATGTAAATCTACACACAAACAGCAGGACTGTTCCGGCTTTTGGCGATGATTAGTGAGGTAAAGAATCCCAAATGGTGGATAATCATCAAAGTATACTGGGCTATGAGGCAGAGAAGGAGGAAGCTGGGGATGATGGAGAGGTAGAAGACATGATTTCTTTCTACTTTCTACTTTCTATCATCTTTCTGGAAGATAGCTCAGGTGAGGGGCTCCACTTTGGAATTACAAATTGCTTGAGGAAAATCCTCTAACTAGATAATCCATCCATGAAGACACAACAGACTATAGTTACAGTCAGTGAATGAATTTAGACTGGTGACTTGGTAAAAACCATCAAACCAGCCTACTGTTCACCTCTCTGTCCCTCTGTCTCTAACTCTGTCTCTGTCTCTCTCTCTCTGTCTCTCTGTCCCTCTGTCTCTGTCTCTGTCTCTGTCTCTGTTTCTGTCTCTCTCTCTCTCTCTCACTCACACACACACACACACACACACACACAGAGTCATTTTCTCAAAAGAGTGTAAGCTCCACAAAGGCTAGGAGATGGATCCATCTTACCTATCTGATTTAAAATGCCAACTCCCAGAGAAACAGCACAGAACAAGACTGAAGTTAGGGATCCTTGGGTCATCTCTTTCAGTGAAAGCATGGAGTTATCAATTCAGTGTTTGACAGTGAGCGAGTCTCCTCATCGCTTTAAAAAAACGCAAAATGCAAAATAAGAAGTGTCCTCCAGCAATTGGAAGCATTGCAAAGCAAATGTTTTACTTTTTCTTCTACACTCTACTCTTTATGTGAGAGATACAGCTATTACTACATTTCTATGATCTTATTTTAATTTTAAATCCTTGGGTAAGAAGTATCTCTATGAAAACCAAATTTTAATCTTATTCTTTGTGCTTCTTCCAAAAAAAATAAAAATATACTCTATTAAACTACAAGATTTAGAGTGTAATGCTTACTTGCTTGGTCCTCTGAAATAGATTTTTGGGTTCCCCCACTTAAATTAGGCAAATCACTGAATCTCTCAGTGCTTCAGTTTCTACTTAAGGATAATAATGATACCAGCCTCACAGGATGGGCAAGAGGATGAAATAATACATTTAACACAGGGACTGGCCATAGCCAATGCTCAGCAAATGTTAATTTTTAAACTATCCCCATTTCTCCATTTGTCTTCTTCATCTTAAATATATGTATATTTGCATGTGTACACACATATGTGACATCTATATATGACATGTGTTATACATGTACAATTTATAATCATATATATTACAATCTCAGGCACAAGGTTTTATAGCTGGAAAGAATTTTTAGATCAAATCCAAACCTCTTGTTTTACCCCTGAGTATGTACTTAGACTCAGATGGGTGATCAGGTTAGGGACAGAAATGATATTCAAACTGTGATTCCTGGCTTTGGGCTGCATTCTCTCTACTTTTCTTCAGTTTAACATTATTTTATTTTAGTAATGAAATAACCATTTTCTCTCAATATCATGAAATATTGCACAGGCTTTTGATTCTCAGTGCATTGACTTCACAATAATGTGCTTATTTTCCTGGTTGCTGGTCTCCTCATAAATTAGGAAGTTTATTCACTTAAAGAAATCTTTATGACAACCCAGTGATCACCTAGGTAGTCAGAAAAACCTGCCTTGTGAAATAGGCAACTCCTTCACATGGTACATTAAAAAATTTCATATATTAATTTCATTATAACTTCTGAGCAAGGGCTCACACTGTATTTTATGCTCCATCACTGACTCACAGCAAGATCTTGGGCAAGTCACTTGACCTTCTTATGTTTCAGTGTGTCAAACTAGCCATAAAACTGAGTAAAGCATGACCTCATTACAAATCCAATAGACTTGAAGATGTGCTTTGATACATTAAAGAATTACCAAAAGCAAACTGGTAAAACATGAAGAATCACAATAGTGAACTTTACTGTAATAAGTAAAATGATTTTGAGATACAGTGTTTAGCAGGTAAAGTCATGAAAAAGTTTCAAAGTGTTTTATTTGGTGAAATAGGTTAAATGATAGAGGAAGAAATATTATTTTAGAGAATGCCTGGTTTTCAAAACCGAGATTGTTACAACTTAATTAGAAAGAGTGGAAGACTATTAGAAGCTAATAAATCCTTAATAATTAAACACATTTCATTTCTAGGTCATTATTTCCCTCTACTTATACAATGTATACTATGTTTTAAAATATATTTAACTAACTACTATATGAAAAGCCTGGCAAAGGAATACAAATTCCTTTAGTGTGTTTGGCCATTTAGACTGTAACTCACTGTATTACTGAATATTCTTTAAATTAACCTTGTATTAGTCCCTTTCACCTGTTTCCCTATTTCCAACTCTCCCATTAATATATGCAATTTATTCCCACTCAGGTTTACCACCATGAGCACAAGGTGATGATGATGGTGGCTGGTAGATGTGTTAAGTGAATGATGTCTTTCTAACCTGCAGAGGGAAGGCAGCACCATTCCCTGGCTTGCTGCTGCAGCCTCTCTTTAAATAGTAAAACAGGTTCACTCTTTCTGCAGCATTCCAGAAGGAACATCTGAGAACAGTTCCACAGATGCTTGTCTGAGGTTATCCCAGAAGTCCTGTAGCATCTACAATGTGCCTGAACATTTTCCATTATTTTAAAACATCTTCCTGCAGACTTTGTCAAAGCCAGAAACAAACATAAGCAAGCTAAACCTTTTCTAGCAGAGCTTGTCAGTCATAGACGTTGCCACATTCTCTGAAAGAGTAAGCAAATGATAACTTGCAACTGTCACCCAGGCCCTGTAAACAAAAGATCAAATTCTGTGCTCTGCTTTGGCAAGAAAAGAAACTGCAGCATTTTGTCAAGATTTTTTACAAAGTTCTGGGCTTCAAATTTATAACTGTATTGTCCTTTTTCTAGTTTACAGAAAATTGAAAACATCAGTAAATGTGAAGATTAAAATACTACCGGAAAAGGAATATAATTAAGATTGCGTGTTAAAATATGGTCTAGCTTCATAGTAGAGTCAATTAGCTGTGTGTTCCCAGCTGTAATCTAGGGGGTTCTAAGTACCTATTTTTTTCCCTTCTTTGTTTCTATGGATCTATGAATAAAAATCTGACCCTCTCAGGACCAAGAAAAGTAACCAAAAAAATTCAAAGTATGGGTATTAAAGTCTATAGAAGATGCACAGGTACATTAGTGTAAAGAAGACTGGGGTCAGGATGAATAGTATTTTCCATAGGAAAAAAGAGAACAAAACAGTAGGGAAGAGAGATTATTCAGGCATACAAAAAATTACTTAGTGGAAACGTAAAAACATTAAAATAAGCATATGAGCATGACATAGATTCAGCAAATTGAACACATGTAATTTGTTTCAGATATCATTTCAAATTTTGAAAAGTAAAACGTCTGACCAATTTCTTGCACGAGGAAAACTGCCTTGCCCCTTCTAGACCCCATTCCTCGGCAACTGAAGGTGTGCGGTCGATTCCTCTGCCCCCAGCTCCTCGCGGCCGCCCCCTGCCCTAGGACTGCTCGCAGCTCCGCGGACCGAGGCGGCCAGCTCGCGACGGAGTGGCGAGGGGCCAGGGGAACCCCACTACCCCAGCGGAAGGGTAGGGGATGTGAGGTGAAGAGGAGCCCCACAGGTAGGTGTAGGGTGAGGGGCTGTCGGCTTCTGAAGCCCAGGGCCGCCCCAAGTCGGGGCTATGCAGATATTCTGTCCTCGCCTCGGCCACGGGCGGGCATCCCTGAAGACTCCTCCCGATACCTGCCCCACTGCCCAGTGCCTCCCCGACCCCAAACCCTCTGCGTCCGGGTCCCGGACCGGGCCCGCCGTGGCGGAACGCACGGGGCGGTAGGAAGCCGGGCGCGCCGGGGGGCGGGGCTAGCGGGCAAGGCCCCACCCCCGAGCGAGGCGGCCAAGGCCACGGCGGAGGGATACGGAGCGCCATATATATATCGCCGAGCGCAGGCTCGCACTTCGGCAGTGGTGCTGGGAGCCTCGAGGGCGCGGCGCCGTTACTCGCAGTTGGGCGGCGGCGCAGGTGGCGGCGGCATATCGCGCAGTGCACACCGCGCTTTAACAGCAGCAGCAGCAACAGCAGCAGCAGCAGCAGCAGCAGAAGCAGTAGCGGAGGCACCTCTGCGGTCACAGCCCCTGCGCTGGTGCAGCCACCGTCGCTCGCTCTGCTCTTCCTCCCTTCACTCGCACTATGGTAGGTTGGGAGTGGCAAAGGCCAGCTTAGCAGCTGCCGGACCATAATTTCTTCCCAAATTTTTAGTTTAGTCTGTTGTTTTCTTTTCTCTTTTTCTTTTCTTTGGTGGGTTTTTTCCCCCCCTCTTTTCCGGGTGTTACGCAGCAGCTGCCGTTTAGGATGCATTCCGGATTTGCATCTCGGTTTTCTTGGCCAGGGATCCTCGTTTAAATTTTGGTCCCTCTTGGCGGTGGGCTGTCCCTGGGTAGGGGCTCCAAGTCCAGCTGCACCAGACTCCTCTGCATCCAACCCCTCCCCCAGCCGCGCAACACTGCATCCAGCGCGCCGCACCCGGGCTGCCCGCAACGCTGCGCCTCGGCCGGGGCCCCGGGGAGGGCAGGGGAGCCGGGCGGAGCCGGGCACTGGACCCCCCTACCCCACCCCGCTTCCTCGCCTCTCCAGCAAGGAGGCAGTGGATCAGGCGGGCCGCGGAGAATGAATGGGCCGGAGCTAGCCGGTGGCGCACGTTGTTCCGGCCGGGTCTTGGGGGGGCGCTTTCAGCCTCCCCCCCCCACCCCCTGGCTGTCCCCGGTGGTCGCGTTCTCCCGGTCGCTCTTTCCTCCTCCCTCCTGGGGGGCGCGGCGCGGGCGTGGGTTGGGAAGGAAGGAGCCGGGGAAGGGTGGGGTGGGGGCAGGAAGGCGCGGGGTGGGGGGCGGAGAGGGCGGAAGCGGCAGGCCGGCCGCCCTGCGACCGGGCGGGGCCCTGCGGTGTGGCCGGGGCCGGTGTCTCTCCGTTCCGCACTCCTGCAGCCCCCCACCTAGTGCAGCAGTAAAGGCGTGCGTGAGCCTCTGTACACCAGGAGGTCCCTTCCCGCGGGAGGCGCTCGGCTTGCGCTAATTGGGGCGGTGGGGGGCGGGGGAGGAGGGAGCTGGCGCGCGGCTCGGTTTCCATTAGAGACGCAAAGTTTCTGCACCGGGAGGAGGCGGCGGCGCGGCGGGCTCGCCGCCTGGGAGAGCAGAAGCGGGTGGGAGGCTCGGGGCGGACTTGGCCTCCGCCGGCCGGGCGGCCCGGGAGTGGGAGTGGGGAGGGGTGTCTCCCTAACCTGGGAGGGGCGATGCCTCGACCTTGCCCAGGGGCCGCCTGTCCCCCTGCACTCGCCTGCACTCGGGGCCTCCCCTCAGCCGGCTTTTCCCCTGCTCCGCGCCACTTCCCAGTCCGAAAGGAGATGCCCTCCACGTTTCTGCTTTCTCTGCAGCCTCTAGATTGCCAGATACGCCTGTGCGCCTCGCTGGGTGTGTTTTCCACAGCCCCCTTCCTCCCTTGGCGGGCAGAGCTGACATCACCCGCAGCATTTTTCTGGCTTAGCCGGGGGTGAGGGGAGGGTGGAGGAGAGATGACTCCCAGCAGGGTCAGCGCACCTTTGCCCCCGAGGCCAACGCGGATTTCGTGGTGGGGTGTGCTTCTTTGTCGAGGAAGGCTGATGCTCTCCATAACCACTCTAATAGAGTTTTGCGGCGAGGTGAGACTTTCCCCGGTGAGGTGACAGCTTCTTTGTACGAGGTGTGGCAGCGCTTCCTGTTGTACAAGACAGACGTTGCCCTGGCGTTACATAAATCATCGTCTCCTTCATTCGGTATAAAGAAAACCAACTTGGCTGTGACGAGGGTAGAAAGGAAGACCTCCTTCTAATTTGAAAAAATAAGTTTTTCCCCGAATCAATATATCGGAGCCCCATTCCTGTTGTGCAAGTTTTCATGTAAGAGAATAAACTTAATGTTGTCAGCCTTCTATTAGGACTTATTTTGGAACTGGCTTCATTAGGCCTCCTTCATTAAAATAAAAATACATATTAGCTCTCCTTGAGATCTCGAATTCCCCTGGCTGGAGGCACGGGTTCTGTGTTGCAGAGAATAAATAATGCAAGTGAGAATTACCTTCATGGCCATTACCACCTCTAGTAAAGTGTGTTTATTATGAGCGGCTGTTATGTCATCCTTAAAGTGGATGGGGTAAATATCCTCTAGCAAAGTTAATGTTCCTCTCTAGAAAAAAGAGGATATAATCTCATAATTATTATGTAGTTTTCACTGTACTTAATTTTTGCAGTTTTGTAACAGCTCGGTTGTAGAATGGTTCCATTTTTTTCCTGGCTTCTGAATCTTAGGATAATTTGACCAAGGGCATTAGCTATTCTAAATGGTAGGCTTTTAACAAATAACTGCCTAACTTAAATGATTGGAAAGTATTTATTACATGGAGATGAAGTTGGTGAGGTAACCCACTGCTGTATATTTATTTTTTCTGCTTAATTGTATCTCATAAAATAGACATAAAAGCCTGTTAATCCAACCCAATGCCATTATGTAATGCCAGTTTGGAGGTTTGGAGCTCCCGCAGCAATGCGCAAGGTGCACTAAAAGCCTGCCCCTGGACCCGATCCTGGCGGGGGTGACAGCAGTTATCAGGCTGGGTCCCTTCTTGGATTGAAGTAGGGACTGCGGCGTCTCTGGCGCAGTAGGTGGCGCTCTTCTTTCTCAGAGCCTGCCCCTGCAGCCCATGCAGTGGGTCTTTTGCCACTAGAGGTGCCATTTTTCAAATTATGAACTGACCCTTCCTAGCTAGATCTCAGAGCACCCAGCCGTAGGCCCAGAGAAGACCTGAAATGAGATGTTGTCATTTCCTTATCATCCTTAGTTTTTAAAATAGCATAAAGGGTTCCCTTTATTCTAACTGTTTTTATTAAATAACAGTGCTAAAGTTTTCAAACAATTTTTTGATACTGAAGGATCTCTATTAAAAGCATAATTGGAAAAACTATGTTGTTCTCAAACTCTAGTGGACTGAATTATAACCGTTTCTTTTTCTGTGTAGGCTGATCAACTGACCGAAGAGCAGATTGCTGGTAAGTTAATGACTTCAGGGAGTTTCAGTAGGCCAGAACTAGGCAAACTAAGTTTGGGTGCTCCCTATGGTCTGAGCAGTTTTCTAAGAATTTATTTAAATGAAAACAATAAGCAGAGATATTTAGGTCAAGTCTTAACTCCCTGTCAGTATTTTGGAGATAATGTGAAAGGAAGTGGAACTAAGAATACCCACTTGTGACACTCTGGAGTACTTGACTGTGCTTCACGATATGCCAGGCTTTGCGTGTAATGAGATCTCATTGAGCCTGCTACCCACAAATGTAGTTTAGAATTCTTATGCCACAGGTCTGTCAGTAATTCACCATGAAAGCTTGTACTTGCTATTCTAAATGGGAATGGGTGAAAATGAATGTTAGAACCACTATGATAATTAGCAAGGGAGTTAATGTTAGTTTAGAATTTTAGCTTTTACTATTTCCTGGAGGACTTTTTTGAGATGGTTTCTCTTTAGGAAACCAGGAATGCCCTTGAAATACCCTGAATGCCACGTAGAGAGAACACAGTGATTATGTGGGAATGTACATTTCTGGTAACCACCTCTTCATGTTGCTATGAAACAGGGAGTTCTAATGACTGTAGAAATTTAACAGGAAAGGACCTTAAGGGGGAACACGTGGACCACTCTTCACTTGTCAGATTGGATTTAGGACTAATTTCAGCATGTTCAAGTTTAGGCTTCTTTAAGAATTTGAGTGTACTGTGGTTTTATGGAACTGGTTGCCAGGAGCAACGTTTTGCTTTATGGACTGCTACATGAGGGCCAGTCCAATAGAACTGCTGTGGTCTTTGTTTCAGTTGATAAAGACGAGGCAGTTTCTGTTACTTGCACAACTTGGACGGCTTGCTTTGGCAAGTTCAGGGGAAGGGTGTGCTGTGGCTGGGTTGGGTGAAGGCATTTCTAAAAAGTAAACTTTTGTTTTCAGAATTCAAGGAAGCTTTCTCCCTATTTGACAAAGATGGTGATGGCACCATCACAACAAAGGAACTTGGAACTGTCATGAGGTCACTGGGTCAGAACCCAACAGAAGCCGAATTGCAGGATATGATCAATGAAGTGGATGCTGACGGTAAGGGCTTTAAAACTATGAATGAGTGCCAGTGTTGTGTAATTCAAGTTCAGGCATGTTACGAGATTGTCTTTCAGGTCCCCAGAGCAAACTAAATGTGCAAAGATCCTTTCTGTGGTTGCCTTACAGCCACTGACAATTAAAATAGAAGATTACAGGCCTGCCTTTCGCCCTGCTCATTGTCTAGAACGTTTCCTGGATCGGATCACTGTATTGTTCTTTTTTATTTGCCATGACCTACAGCTCAGTATTTTATCAACTGGCCCAGGAGTCTGTGCTGAGTCCTTTTGGGGGAAGGAAAAATAAATAGCCATAGCTTTTTAAAAAGCTAATTGTCTCTTAAGGAGAAAAACCCTACATTAAGTGGGGGAAGAGCACTCTTAGATGTTAATGTAGAAGTGAACACAGCGCAAGCTGTCGGTCGATATGTTTATTGAGAATTTCGAGGATCACGTGATGCTTGGAGGTGGGGGTGCATGATGACTGCAGGGAGTAAGTAGGTTCACAGAACCTAATAGAAGGGGAAGATGTGTAAGATGCGGAGCCAAGAGAATCAGGCCGTAACCCCTGTAGCAGTTGGTCACCTTTTGGTTTTTCATTCCTCTGGACTCCAGAACAGTGGGCAGTAGACTTCTTATTGCTCACTTCCATCAGTAAATAATTTTGACCATCCCCTCCACCCCTCAAAAAAGAAAATTATAGTTTTTGCATATCATATTAATTAAATTAATAAATTAACTTATTTAATAAGTAAATTAATCAAATCTACAGATGTAACATTGTAGAACATTACTAAGTTTTTAAAAGATGAGGTAGGAATAAACAATTTGGATCTAGACTACTTTCTAGATGGTCGGCTTGATGGTAGCCATTTAAAAAACTGGTACCATGAGGTGATGAAGTAGAATCACACTTGTCTGTGTCACACACCTTAGAAGCAGGGGTTTGGAGTCATCTCCTTAACAACAGTTTTAGCCCATTTGAGCTACTTCTATAGACTGTTTTCATCCTTAATCTTTTCAAAAAAGAGGTTGTTCATTGTTCTGTCTAGATTGACTGCTAAGGTGATCAGCCATTTGAGAACATGGGCTGGCTCTCCTGTTTTGTGTAAGCCCTGGGAAACTGCTTGGGGACTGGCAAAGTCTGTTAGGCCCTCAGATTGTATGGAACAAGGTGGGGAGAGTTGTCTCAAGTTATAGAGTCTAGTATTTGCAGTGAATAAACATTGATGCCTGGAGCATTGCTACCTAGCTGTAAGAGAGAGCTTTTCAAGTAATTGATTTTGTCATTCATGAATATCAATGATGCTTTAAAATTTTAGAGGCCAAATAGATTTGAAGGGATCTCTGAGTTACTATTTTAATTTAAAGGTACTAGTGAAAATGAGTGACTTAAGACTTTTTTCTTCTAATTTAATTTTTATTTATGTGTAATTCAGGTTACACTGTTGCTCCAGTGGCTTGTCTTTGGGGTATTTATCTAACTGTTGGTTTTAAAGGAGGAATTGTTTGGAATACTGGCCATAGAACAGATTCTTCTGACAGTTTCCTAAATGTTAATGGTCTGAGCTGAGAAAACACTTCTGAGCCTTGCCCTTAATGGGAAATAAAGATACTGAGTTGGGAAGAAAATGATTTGGTGACTTATTATAAAGTGGCTGAGAAATGGCTCCTGGAGAAGACTTTCTTAACACTTTATGATCCCTGGCTAACAAAGTCAACTTTCCCCATCTCCTAATCCTTTTCTTTCCTAAAAACATTGTGTACTCGTGGCAGTCCAGTTATAGACCATTACTAGCATCACTCGCCCAGGCATAGTTAGATCTGAGTGATCTCCCCAATCTAGGGGAAGGCAAACTCAAGTGCCTCCCTTGGGAGTGGAAAGATTCAGCCTGTGTTGCTGTGTGCTTTATCCTCTTGAACTGTACAAACCCTTCAGTGGCCGGGAATCTGTACGTGCATTTTCCTTTGCATCATTAAACGCTATCCTGATTACTGCTTTGAATTATGTGAATCATGTGAAGTTGCCCTGTGAAGTATTTGAATAGTTCAGACCTAAGATGGTTCAACCTACTAAAATAATTTACCAGTTTGTCCTAACAGGTGCTTACTGTTCTATAAAGTGGTTCTAAAATTGCCACCACAGAGTAGCATTACTGGAGCGCTTATTTCATATGAGCTTTTGTTTTTTAATTTGAGGTAATGGCACCATTGACTTCCCAGAATTTTTGACTATGATGGCTAGAAAAATGAAAGATACAGACAGTGAAGAAGAAATCCGTGAGGCATTCCGAGTCTTTGACAAGGTAATCCTGCGTCTGCATTGCAGACTGTACTTAAATATGGCTTTTTGGCTGTCATTTCTAAAAGCTTTAACATTCTGTTCTAGTTAGATCACTTACCTAACTGCCTGAGCCTTGTAATCTCACTTTCAAATATCCTGACTTACTGCGGTAACTTTATCAGATGAGAGTAAGCATAATAAATAGTAGAGAAATTTTGAACCAAGTTTCTTGGTGGTTACTTTCAGTTTCTGTTAGCTTTTGAAAAGCCCCTGCATTTTTTGCATTGGCTAACTGCATGTATATAGTAGGTATATATACATGCAGTATATATACACTGGAGGTTGGAGAATTGTCAGTGAACACAGAGTTGGCAGCAACATGAGGGGCAGTTGAGATGAAGTGAGAGACCTGCTTGCCCACACTGAACCACTATGAGGTCCTGTCAGTAACGAGTGCTGAATGTTCACAGGATGGCAATGGTTACATCAGTGCTGCAGAGCTACGTCACGTCATGACAAACTTAGGAGAAAAACTAACAGATGAGGAAGTAGATGAAATGATCAGAGAAGCAGATATTGATGGAGATGGACAAGTCAACTACGAAGGTAAAAGACTACGTTTCTCTAGCTTAGTTTTTAATAGCCTCCCCTTTAGGATCCATAAACAAGTTAATTGCTGCACTAGACTTTCACTGATAGTTTTTTTTCTTATGCAGAGTAGAGATACTGTGTTCATTAAAGCTGCTTTTGAAGATAACCAAAAGTTATGATTATTTGTCTTTTCAGAATTCGTACAGATGATGACTGCAAAGTGAAGAGCTACTTTCAACTCCTTTTTCCCCCCTCTAGAAGAATCAAATTGAATCTTTTACTTACCTCTTGCAAAAAAAAAAAAGTTCATTTACTCATTCTGTTTCTATATAGCAAAATTGAATGTCAAAAGTACCTTCTGTCCACACACACAAGAAATCTGCATGTATTGGTTGGTGGTCCTGTCCCCTAAAGATCAAGCTACACATCAGTTTTCCGATATAAATACTTGTCCTACCTTAATGATAAGGAAGCACTTAGTGGACTCCTTGCAGGTCCATTTGCTCATGATTAATACACTGTTTGGGCTGGCCAGTTTTTCATGCATGCCGCTTGACAATTGAGCACAGTCAGGCGTTTGTATTAAAAACGAAAAATGAAAAAACAGATTCAAAACCTACTCAAATGGGTTCTAGTTCGGTTTGTTAGTATAAATTGTCATAGCTGGTTTCCTGAAAACAACCATTTAAAATTGGTTTGCCTCAGGATGCCGTGCTGCAGAGTGGGTGGAGGATACACAGTCTAGGCGCGGCCCCACTAGCAGGATGGCCCTCTTGTAACTTCCCTGTGCCCCGACCCATGATGACCATGACACATCCTGGTGGCATGCCAGTGTGTGTTGGTTTAGCGTTGTCTGCATTGTGCTAGAGCAAAATGGGTGTCAGGCTATCACCGTTCACACAAATTTTTAAAAAGAAACCTTTATCAAGGGAGCATCTTTGGACTCTCTGTTTTTAAAACCTTCTGAACCATGACTTGGAGCCAGCAGAGTAGGCTGTGGCTGTGGACTTCAGCACAACCATCAACATTGCTGTTCAAGAAATTACGATTTATGTCCATTCCAAGTTGTAAATGCTAGTCTTTTTTTTTTTTTCCAATAAAAAGACCATTAACTTAAAGTGGTGTTAAATGCTTTGTAAAGCTGAGATCTAAATGGGGACAAGGCAGTTGAAGGGATGGCCAGTGTACCTTTTAATGCCCACAGCCCAGCATTGGGTTTCCCTCCCTCTCTCCTGACGTCCCAGCCCCAGCCTCTGAGCCTGAGACCTTGCCTAAAACCAAGCAGATACTGATTGCTTCATCTTATTTATGGACGTGTAGGTCTACTTGTAGTTTCACTGGGGTGGGGGGGAGTGAATCATGGTAACTTAATGATTATTCAGGCAAGTAGAGCTCTTAGTGAAGGAAAAAACCCACTTTCTCTCAAGCATGTATTTAGGGGTTCTTATCAATTGTGCTGCTGATTACCTGTTTTATGTAACTACTTGAGACCATCTGTGCAAGAGACATGATTTAGTGTGTCTGTAATTTGATCCTCGCTGTGTGTGGTAGAAGCAGTAGTCACTTCTTAGCCAGTCTCTTCATGCCTAAAAGACACTATCAGTCAGTCACCTTTTGAGTCACGATTTTTAATTTATGACTACTTAACCTGAGAGTCTTTTGAACTTTTTTTTCTAAGTTGACCTGACTTTGCTTTTTTCCCCCCAAGTAGAACTAAACTGGCCTCCCAGCTTGAAGGGAAAACTCCAGCCCAGAGGGAATTTTTTGTTTCTTTATAAACCTGGAGCCAAAATGACGAGATGCTGGTGCTGGTCTTTGTAGGGGGTTTGGTTTGCTTACGAGCCCCGCCAAAAGGAACACTTGCATTTAGTGCGGAGCTTCTGAAATGAAGGCTAGATGTGCGTTTCTGAGGGTGTTAGCTGGTTGTATCTTACTAGCAAGGAGATTTGGGTTTTGAACGTTCGTGTGGGAGGTTTTAATTTGCCGGGGAACAGCGGCAGGCTGCCAGCGAGGCAGTGAGAAGCTCTTGGCAGCCAAATGGGTGCGTTCAGGGTTGACTTACAGAGACCCTCGGCTTCTCCCTCTCCTGCTCCTTGTCCCTCTGGCATTTTTGCAGCGCGCTAGTTTTCCCGCCAGAGGGGTGGGTCAGAGCAATGGAGAGGAACCCGCCAGCCTTTGCTGCTTGTCCATAGACCGGATGGTTGGTAGATGGGATGTTGACAGCATGAGCTAGACTTCGCTTTCATAACTCCCTGAATCTGGAAGGAACATCTCAGAATACCCCGGTGGGGGGGTTCTGAGATTGGACTGGGGTTTCTGGTTCGAGTAAGTTAATAACCTGGATGTTTCTTGTAGGGAGGTCAAGCAGCCTGACTGTTGACCCAGTCTCAGGGCTGTGGCTGATGACCTCTTGGTAATTTTAAAAAGGGTTTGGGGTGGTTTGACTTGTTTCTTACCCTTCCACCCAGTCATTTGCTAGAAGCTGGGTGGACTTAATTTTAATGGTCCTACAGTCTTAGAAGACTACTTTTGAAACCGGATTCTTAAATGGCCAGGATCCTGTATGGGAACCAGAAACCGTTCCCCCAGGGAATGCTGAGTTCCAGCTTGGCGGAAGCCGAGTCCGTCTCTGGCCTGTGAGGGGACGGCCAGCCCGGGGGTTGGGTGCTGGCAGCCTGCAGGAGTTAGTGCGAGGAAGTAGCTGGCTGTTACGGCAGTACTCTTCAAAGCTGGTTAGCACCTTCTGTCAACTCTTGCCCCTACTTCTAACTGCTCTATAAATATATACATATATTTATATATATAAAGTGACTAGTTTAACTGGCATCCCGCTTGAGCCTGAGACTTGCCATAAAAAAAACTGCTGTGTACTTGGCACACACTTTCATAGTTTTGTTCTCCGTCTGTTCGGGGTAGGTGTTGAGCGAGGCAATGTATCTTGATATTTCAGATGGGCTTTTGATGCACTGTTGCCAAGGAAGGCTTTTTCTGATTTTTTGACAAACGAATTTTTGCACACTTTAATTGGTGTCTTTCGGCAACTTAAAACACATTGAAAATTAGCTACTGTACATATTTTTATATTCTCTTTATAAATGCATGTCTGACTGTACTTGTACCCATATTGCAAGGCGGGGCCGGCCACCAGGCCTCGCGCTGCTGTGACCCATCGGATTAGCAGCATATTAGCAGCCCCTCAGCGTACTGGGAACTTCTTCCTAAACGAATGTAAATTTGGTCAAGTCTGCTCTTCGTCCATTCAATTATTTTAAACATTTCGATTAATTATTTTATATCCAAAAACATTTACCCTTTTGACAGTAACTAGATTCCACGAATGTGTCTTACTAATCTATCCCTTCAGCTGGCAGTTACTATTTTCTCTTTTGATCCCTTGAAGTTGTCCTGTAGGAGACAGAAATTCTCTGCTGTCTGTATCCCTTGAAGTAAGAAGGTAGTGGTATGGGTGCAGTGTGCGTTCTTTCTCCAGATCTGTGATAATGTTCACTAGACACGTCTGTAGCAAAGATGGCGGTAGTTCCTTTGTTCCCGAAGTCACCCTTCACCGTGGCGATCGGAAAAGGACATGTACTTGAACGTTTCTGTAAATCTCAAGATAAACTGTTCGGAGATTTAACCACCTCTCTGATGGGGGACCAACTCTATGGAAATTGTAAATAAGTTTTATTTATAAACCTGGCACTGTATTCAATAAACATTTCTGCAGCCTTTCATCTCTAACTGCGAACTCTGTAGGTTTTTAGCTTGCAATGTTTCCATCCCTTTTGCTCAATGAACAAGCTATACCTGCCCTCGGGATGGGATTCCACCGTGGCTGTAGTATGATAGGTGAGGGGCCAGAAACACCACAGACACGTCCCACTACAGCTTTACCCTGGTTTTACAGTTTTAGGTGTTAACTGATATTTTAACAGAGTCTCTTGGCATATTAACGTATCCATGTTTGCTTTATGCAAAAATCCACACTATAAGAAGATTCATTCCCCTTTAACCTCGAGGTTAATCCAAGTCTAGGGATTGTGTAAAGGAATACACTTTAAAAATTAGATGGGAATTTAAAATTACGGAAGCACATACCTCTGCCCATGTCAAGAATAGAGCAGCTGTGGAAAACTGGGGGTGGGGGTGGGGTTGAGCCCGCAGCTTCCATTCAGAACCTTGGAGTTGAAACCTTCCCCTTAATCAGCATTGTCCCAGACCCTGGTTCCTAGACAAGTTTAGCAGGAAGAGCCACCTCCTGGCTGCCACCCCTGATTCCAGAAAGATCTCCAGGCTGCCTTGCCCATTTCGTTTCCTGCTCTGCACAGAAACAAGAGAGTGCTGAGAAGAAGGGGAATGATCACAGGGTAAGCCCTGCTTTGGCTAGAAGGCTTGAGAGATGTCTCCAGGGAGCACTTAGCTTCTCCTGGGTACAGCCAGCCCCTTGTCTACATTACAAGGATGCGGGGACAGAGCCCTCTGCTCAGACTTTAGGCCTGGCTCCTAGTTTTGCTTCTGTCCCTCTGTAGCCGTGGATAGGTTCTTTACCTTTCCGAACCTCAGCTAAAATAAGATGATTGGGCTGGGTAGATTCTACCTGTGGCTGTCTAGGATTCTGACCAACTCAGCTTGTCATCACTTGGTGTTTAAGTTGAAATTGCAGCCTAAAGGGTGGGAGGCAAAAGAGTGTAGGTGTGTAGATCCGTGGTATGCTTGTAGATGACAAATGGGATTTATAAAGTCTCGGCATCTCCATGTGGGGTGTGGGGCAGAGGGTAAACTCACTTGTTAAGACTGTGAGGTCCTATTGGAAAGTGGGTTCAAAGAAACTGATCAGTAGATGGCTTCCATCCTCCTGGTAGGACAGAAGTAGGAAGCTACCACTCACTGCCTGCAGCAGATTTAGTCCAAGTGACAATGTCATCTGGTTTTTCAGCAGTTTGGGTTCAGGAAAAAAAACACATACACACATTGCTGATTTGAGCTGAACTTCCCCAGACACTAGGGGCTGGAGCATCCAGTGACTCAGGATGCCTTAGAAGGAAATACAATCTAAAGTTTTTTTTAACAGCTTGCTGCTGCTTCTCTCCCACTGCCCTCAACCCTCTTCCAGGGAGAGGGGAGGAGTGTGCTTCTGCTCCAGAACCCACGGGAAAGCGGACGGCAGCCCAAGTTGCTGGCCAGCTCTCCCCATTGATGGTTCCTGAAATTGGGGTAAAAAAAAAATGGTGACAGCGTCCCTCATAAGAATTATTTATGTTCTGCCTGTGTGTCAGCAACCTTTGGAGTGAGTGTGTATTTACACTTTCGGATAGTATTTCAAATGTCACATTTTTAAGTTTTATTTTCACTCTCACAAAGATGAAAGGGAAAATCCAGAGTCTCCAACTCTAGTAAAATAATTTTCTTAAACATTTTGTTACAGTATAATAATCTCTTTCATCTGGGCTGACTATAAGCATGAATAGTTTGCTTTTAAACTATTTTTCTTTCCCTTTCTGAGTCTTTGTATACCTTCAAGCTGTGATTTTCTGTTTTAGTTACTATGTTTTGTAGTAAAAGATAATTTTTTCCCCCCACACAGATTGGAACCAGACTCAGTATTTGAGATAATGGATTATTTTTTTAAAGTAGAAAATTAAATGAAAAAGTAATTATAAAGTGATATCTTAGTTAAAAGGGCTAGCCCAAACATTCACTCCCAGTACCAGTATCCATATCTGATGCTTCTCAAACTTCTCCATGGCAAGAAGCTTGTTCACCTCAACAGGCAGGCCAGTCCCATTTTTACAAAAGTATTTTTCTGATTCTAATACAAATACTGTTTGTTGTATAAAATTTGTGATTATCAAATAACCCCACTACCCTGTAAAAGATGTTTAACATTTGTATTTCCTTCCAGAAGTTTTTCTCACTTTATAGACACAGAGATATAGTTGACAACATTCAGATCTACATATATTTTATTTAAAAATTAAGCATAATATTCTTTGTTACATAAGTTATATATATACATTTATATTAGTCTTTTCTTTCCTTGTACACATTTTAAGACACATTTCACATCCCATAAAATTCACCCTTTGAAAGCATACAATTCAGTGTTTTTTTTAATATATTCACAAAGTTGTGTAACCATCAACAGCATCTAATTTTAGAACATTTTCAACACCCCAAAAAGAAATCCTGTGCCCAATAGCAGTCACTCCCCATTCTCCCCTCCCCCGTCCCTGCAACCACTAATCTACTTTCTGCGTCTGTGGATTTGCCTATTCTGAACATGTCATATAAATAGAATCATGTGTTCATAATTTTTTATCCTCTTTTACTTTTTATGCTGAACATTTCCCTATATACTTACATTCCCAGATGTAACTTTTAGGAGCTGGCTCTATGAATATGACATCAGTTAGTTAATCCCTTAATAAAGGCCATTTGGCACATTATGTTTTGAGCAGTTCTAAGTGTGAGAACATCCTTACACCTGCTTGGAGGCTGAAACTCACTTCCCTTTATCCTCCATCTATTGATCAATGTAAGCCCAGTGGCGCTAACACTGGACATCTAACTTTGCGTCCACAAGGCAGACCTTGGTCTTTTCACACTTTAACATACCCCTTGTTAAGTCTTCAAGCTTCATATTTGCTTCTTGTTTTTTGTTATTGTTTTTTTTTAAACCACTCTGAAAGGAATCAACAACATGTGAAATTTACCCAGGTTCTATATTCAGACTTCTGTACTCAAATCCTGACTTCCTGAATTTTGGCAAGTGACAGCTTTGCTTCCGTGTCCTCAAGGTGGTTGTAAGAGTGACTGAGATGCTGGAAATCCTCTAGCCTAGTGGCTAACGCATGGAAGGTGTTTAGAAATGCTCTTTTCTCCTTCCACACAGTGTCAATTCTAAAGCCACAAGAGAAAATGAAGCCAGTTTTATAGTTTGCTTGGTTTCATCCAGTTCATGTTGGTTCTTAAGAATTGCCATTTTCTTTCTCTGCTAAAAGCACACAAACCTAAGCATCTCCTCTGGAAATCCTAGTGGTAGTTGCCAGTGTCTAGTCTTCCGGTCCTTGCTCCCCAGAGACATGGGCAGGTCTGCTGGACCCTCAACGAGGCCAGGCCTGGGAGCATCTCCTGGTGCTCTCCCTTGGGGTGCCCACACGGGAAGATCTGCAGCATCTGTGAGCACTCGCTGGCTTGGTCTTCTCTGGAGAACGATGGCAGTCCCATTCTTGTTAAAAGTCAATCTCATTAGAGGCACTTGACCATGAGCAGAAGAGGTCAGTGGTTAGGCCTTCTCCTCACTCTGTTAACATCCCATTGTCTTCCATCCACCTTCAGAGGCCTGCCTCTTCCTGCTCCTTCTCTTCTAGGACCCCTGTGGTTCTATCAGAATTCAGACTTGTCCTTGAGAAATGCTCACTGCCCCCAACCCAGAGCCCTTCTCTCTCCTATTGCTGGACCTGGGCCAAAACTAACACCATGAGAAGCAGAGCCACCTGGCCACATCTCACCTCTTCTCTTCTTCACCAAAGTCTTGATCTTCAACTGGAATATGTCATACAACACCCCTGGGCTCCCAAGACCTGATTCCAACTCAGAGACAGAGACCACTTCCCCAAACCCCAGAAGTAGGCGATGACCCAATGGTTGGCTAAATCCTAGCAAGCTCATCCCTTTTGAAGGATTCTGGAGGGGAATGTAGGATCTGAATGCAGCTGTTCCAACAGCACAAATCCTTAAACTCAGCCTTGCAAATACCAGCCTGGGCTTCCCATTCAGGCAGCCACTTGGAACCAGGAAGGAATTCAGAGCGTACTTTTGCTGTTTCTTACTGGGAGAGCCAGCTCATTAAGGAAAAAAGTGAGAGCATTGTATTCTGATAATTTGTTCTCAGGTTCAATGCCTACAACGTTCAGAGCTCTGAATCAGAGGACTTCAAAATACTGAAAGACTCAGTTTCCACCTTTTCAGGAGCTTTTACAGGCTTTTTGAGGAAACATTATTAGATACAACTGCCAAGCAGCATGCTGATGAATAACATATACCAACCTGAATATCTAAGAACTGATGTAGACATAGAACAAGAATGTATAGAGCAAGAACTGACAACAAGAATAACAAATCCATCATCATAGAGATTTTGACATACTTCTCCCAGTTATTAAGAAATCAAGCGGACAATAGTACATTTGAACCACACAATGAACAAGTTTGATCTCATGTATGTATGTAGAACATTGCATCCAGCAGTTAGAGATTTCATATTACAGATACTAATTAGGTATTAATTAACAATAATATCAATACTTTAATAAACAATATTACATTAGTTATATGATTATACTATAATTATAAATACAAATATATAATATATAACAAATTAATAACATAAGAAATTAATAAATTAAAGAATTAAGATTGACTATGTATTAGATCATAAAGAAAATCTCAACAAACATTAAAAAACTTTCATATTGACCAAGCTACCTGATAACAATGCAATAGATAGAAAATTGTTTTTAAAATACAGCTTTTAAAATACCTATTTGTTTTGAAAATCAAAGTCCATTTCTAACAACACATAGGTCTAAAATAATGAAAATCTAGAAGATACTTCATTTCATTCATTTCATTCTTATTTCATTCAAGTAGAATTGAATGAAGAAATAATTCTACATTTCAAAACTGTAGGATACAACTTAGAAATGAATAGAAATGCTTATAATGGAAAAGGGGAAAGGCTAAAAATAACCAAGGTAAACACCCAACTTGAGCTAGAAAAAGAATAGAATAAGCCCAAAGAAAGCAGAAGGGAATTATCAAAGATACCCACAGCAATTAATGATGTACAAAACGAAGGTTTACAAAGAAGATCAACAAAGGCAAAAAGTCGGCTCTTTGAAAAAGATTATTAGAAATAGTATAGTAGTTTGTCAAAAAATTAAACATTTAATTACCATATGCTACAATAATTCCACTTTAGGATATATACCTAAAATAATTTAAAGCAAGAACTAAAAGAGATATTTGTACATGCATGTTCATAGCAGCATCATTTGCAATAACTAAAAAGTAGAAGTAACCCAAGTGCCCATCAGTGGAAGAATGGATAAAAGAAGTGATATATATACACATATACACATACATATATATGTATATATATACAGAATGAAATCTTATTGTCTTAAAAAGGAAGGAAATACTGATATATGCTACAACATGGATGAACCTTGAAGACATTGTGCTAAGTGAAATAAGCCACTCACAAAAGGACAAATACTAGATAATTCCACTCACATGAGGTCCCTAGAGTAGCCAGATTCAGAGGCAGATAGTAGAATGGGTGGATGCCCTAGGAGGGGGAATCATTGTTTAATGGGTAAACTTTCAGTTTTGCAAGATAAAAAAGTCCTAGAGCGGTATGGTGGTGGTGAACAATGTGAATATACTAATGCCACTGAACTGTACACTTAACAATGGTTAAAATGGTAAATTTTAAAAGATGTGTTATCTTTTTAAATTGAAGTATAGTCAGTTTACAATGTTGTGTCAATTTCTGGTGTACAACATAATGCTTCAGTCAACCATATACATACATATGTTCCTTTTCATGTTCTTTTTATAGGTTAATACAAGGTATTGAATGTAATTCCCTGTGCTATAGAAACCTGTTGTTTACTTTATATACAGTAGTATCTGCAGATCTCGAACTTCCAAGTTGTCCCGTCCCACCTCCTTTCCTCCCTGGTAACCATAAATTAGTTTTCTATGTCTCAATCTGTTTCTGTTTTGTAAATAAGTTCATTGGTGTCTTTTTTTTTTTCAAGATTCCAGATATAAGTGATATCATATGATATTTTTCTTTCTCTTCTTGGCTTACTTCACTTAGAATGACAATCTTCAGGTCCATCCATGTTGCTGCAAATGGCATTATTTTATTCTTTTTAATGACTGAGTAGTTAAAATGATAAATTTTATGTTATGTATATTTTACCACAATTTTTTTTAAGTCAAAGAAGTGGAAAGAACATTACGGAAAGATAATGTTATCCTGGCATTTGCTTATATTTCAGATGATGTTTTCTGATTCATTGATTCTTTTTTCTCATATTCTACCATTAAGATAATGTTTAATTATTATAGCTTTATAATGAAAGTTAATTCCTGGTGTTTCATGTAAAAAAAATCTTAGACAAGTCTCTAGTAGTGCTGATGAAAAAAGGAAATAAAAAGGAGACATAACCACAAATAAACCAGAGATTTTTTTTTTTTGTAAAGCACACTGCAAAAACTTCGTGCCAATAAATATGAAAACTTAGGGAAAGGGGATGATTTCCTAGAGAACTGACTTAAGAAGAAGTAGAAAATTTAAAACAAACTATAACCATTAAAAGAACCTAATAGTAAATAAAAATACACCTGTGCTGGATGAGTGCAAACTGTGCCCCTTTCCTCCCAATGAGTCATGAGGTCTTCATCTCATGCCCTTGACTCTAAGAGGGCACTGTGACTGCTTTGGCCAATGGAATACAGTAAAAGGCATGTACTGGTTTCCGGGCTCATGCTTTTTCCATTTCTGCCCTTGGAACATTCTGGAACCCCTGAGATCTCCATGTTGGAGAGGCCACATGTAGATGCTTCAGTGGGCAGTCAGCTGTCCCCATCAAGGTGACCGACCAAGAAGTGAGGCCACCTTAGATTCTCCAGGCCAGGTCATTTGCCAGCTGAATGCCACTGAGTAACCTCAGTTGACCTCGGGTGGAGCAGAAGAACCAGCCATCTGAACTTTGCCTGAATTCCTCACCCACAGAATCAGGAGCTAAAATAAAAGGGTAGTTGTTTTAAGCCAATATTTAAGCTAATACTTGGGTTCATTTGTTTTGTAGTAACAGATCACAAAGCACCACCAAAGACAGAAAAAGATTCTTCCATGGAATCAAAAAAAAAAAAAACCCCACAAAGATTACACTGCAACTCTTTACCTAGTCTTGACAAATTCTTTCAGAAAATTAAAAAAAAGAGAGAGAGATTATGTTAAAATTGATTATCTAGGCAGGGAGGGGTGGGGAGAAAAGAAAAAAATAATAAATAAAATTGATTCTCCACACCAGATAAGAATACAAGAAGTAAGGAAAATTACAGGCTGGTCTATATACTTAGATACAAATGTAAAAAAGTATAAATACAAAACTCAATCCAGCAGTGTATTAAATAAAATGCATCTATGACCATGTCGGTTGTAACCCAATAATCCAATAATTACTTTGCATGGAAAGAGAGAGAATCAAATGAAGGGAAGGAAAGGCTGAACACCCAAGCCAGGGAAGGGAAGATGCTCTGAGCCTCAGGCTCTTCTGGAACTGGGGACTCCCCCTCCTCTGTCAAGCCTCCGTCCCTCTTGCCTTGTGCATTGACTTCCTTCCCTCTCCTCACAGACTGGCTTTCTCTACTGGAGGAATCGTACCACTCCTGAGCTTTACACCCTACACTTAGCCAGGAAGAGACAATGTGTTTCAGTCCCAGTTGGAATATTTTTGAAGAAGAGTTCTGCTACTGTCTGCCTAAGGCAGCTCCCCTTGGACTCCTCAGCTGTACCAGGAGTTAGTGTCTGGGGAAAGGACTGGGTATTTGCTTTTTATTGCTGCTGTAACAAGTATCACAGACTTAGTGGCTTAAAACAATATATATTTATTATCTTACAGTCCTGGAGGTAAGAAGTCTGAAACCACATTAACAGGGCTAAAATCAAGGTGTTAGCAGGACTGGTTCCTAGGAGAGAGTCTGTTTCCATGCCTTTTCCAGCTCCCAGAGGATGCCTGCATTCCTTGGTTCATGGCCCCTTCCTGCATCTTCAGATCTCTCTCTATGATCCCTGCTTCTATTGTCACATCTCCTCTGATTGTGACCCTCCTGCCTCCCTCTTATAAAGACCCTTGTGTTTATATTGAGCCCATCTGGATAATAGAGGATGCCTCTTCCACCTCAAGATCCTTAACTTAATCACAGTTGCAAAGTCTCTTTCCATGAAAGGGAACATATTCACAGGTTCCGAGAATTGGATGTGGACCTCTTTGGGGACTATTACTCTGTCTGCCATAGATGGTGATGGGCTTAGCTGCGATCAGGTGCTCACCTCTCCACCAGTCAACCACCACTAGGAAGTTGGGTTTTTCTAAAGTCAAGGTGGCTTCTACAGGAACCGCAGAGATGGAGGAGTTCTCAGATGGACGGGAACATCACACAGAGACGACGAAAGATTTCCACATCAGTGGCACTGCCGTCCACTCATCACCCAAACTAGAAATGTGGGAGTCACATAATTCCTTCCTTGCCCCTCATGCAATATCAATTGTATTATTTTAACCAACACTTAAATAGCACTTAGTCTGTGTCAAGCATTGGTTTAAGCCCTTGACACACTGCCATTCATATAATCATCACAACAGCCCCATGAAATAGTTCCTCTCATCAGCTCTGTTTTCCAGGAGGGCACCTGCGACACAGGAAAGCTCCAGCACTTTCTCAGGGTGCTGGAGCCAGGAAGCTGACAGCCCAGATTTGAACCCAGGAAGACTGGCCCCAGAGGACATGCTCTTAGACACCCTTCAGTGCTGCCTTGACCCTTTTCCTTATTTTGCCAGTTGAGCGTGTACTAAATGCCATATTTCTTTCCTACACCATCTTATTTAATCCTTGAGATAACTGTGATTGAAGGTGGTCCAGACAATTTAAAATTTTAAACATCACCCCTCCAAACCCCAACACCGACCCACTTCCCTGGTTCTGTTCCCTTCCACCTCTTATCTCTCGGCTGACTGCCTTTTAACTGGACTGTCTGCCTCTGGCTTGGCCCCCTCAAATTCATCCGTCACACGTTTGACACATTCGTCTGCATAAAATGCAAATTGGACTGCTTAAAACGCTGACGTCGAGGGTTTCTTTCTTATTGTTGAGGGGAAAGTCCAGCCTCATGGAAACACTCTCCAAGGCCTCTCCAGCTGCCTTTCTTGCCACTTTATGCTCCAGCAAAACCAACTTGCTCTTGGGTCCTCTCACATACCACCCATCTTATTAAATGATGAGCTTCTTGAGGGCAAAGTCTGAATTCACTGGGCCTAGCATGTTGGAATGACCATCCTCCAGTCATCACTCTGAGTGAAATAAGGCAGAGAAAGAAGAATACCATATGATATCACTTATATGTGGAATCTAAAAAAAAAAAAAAAAGACACAAATGAACTTATTTACAAAACAGAAACAGACTCACAGACAGAAAACAAACATGGTTCCTGGAGTGGGGGGAGGGGTGGGAAAGGATAGATCAGGAGTTCGAGATTTGTAAATTCTAACTACTATATACAAAATAAATGAACAACAAGTTTGTAGTGCATAGCACAGGGAACTATATTCAGTGTCTTGTAGTAACCTATAATGGAAAAGAATATGAAAAGGAATGTATGTGTATGTATGACTGAAGCATTATGCAATACACCAGAAATTGATACAACATTGTAAACTGACTGTGCTAAAGCTAAAAAAGAAAAAAAAAGGAATGACCATACTCCAAAATTTTAGGGATCAACTCCCATGTGGCAGGAGGTCTGCAGTGGATTGCCACGGGGCTCTGTCCTGGTCTATGTTCTTATGCTTGGCTCTGATGAAGCCGTAACAACACCCTGTATGACAGAATCAGGAAAGTTTAGGTTGGCATGATGGTCCGCCCAGGAATTTAACAGGCATTTTTGTAACAATCTTATGCTTAGGTTCCATAATGCATCTGCCCACGTTCAGCAAGAGGGAGACAGAATTTAGGGCAGCAAATGAAGTAGCACTGTGAGAATTTTAGAGATTCAGTGAGTAACTCAAGGGAAAGGTCAGTGTTGAGTCCAGAATTTGGAATTCTACTTGACACTCTTCTACATTCCAGCATGGCTCCCCCAGTGGCCTCTCATACTGGTTTCTGTCTCCATTGAAGATGAGGAGCATATGTTATATTTCATGGTATCCCTCTTGGCTCGCAATGCTTGTCCCTCCACTCTGGGATGACTTGGTTGGCTCCTTTTCAGTCTTTGGGTCTCAGCTTTGATGTTTTCTCCTTAAGAATGCTTCTCTGACCACCCACTACAAGACACACGTCCATCAGTCTGTTTCCTTCCCATCGGCATAATTTGCGTCCCTCCCTGGTTTATTGTTTGTCTCCCACGCAAGACAAAGCCCATGGGGAAGGGACCAGGTTGGTCTTGATCACCAATGTGTCCCCAGCCTCCGGCTCCAGGCCTGGATATTAGAGGTCCTCAAAAAATATTTGTTGAGTGGGTGAAAGACATGCCACTGAAGCAGTAGAAGATTACACAGGAGATGCCAAACAGCACAAGATCTTCTCAATAAAGTGGCCCCTCTGTGATAGGTCTCCTGTCACAGTGGGTGATGGGAGGAGATGGGGAGGTCAGTAAGCCCATGGCATGGTCCAGCCTGGGGGTGCTGTGGTCCTGGTCAAGGTCCAGGTGGCTTTAATGTAACACTGTTCTGGCTGTGTCCATATAGGGCCCAGCATGTAGTAGGCTTTAGTACATTATCGCTGGGTTTTTAAAAAAAAAATCACACTGTAACTGCCCAACTTCTCCCTTGTTTTTTCTTTTTAAATGGTGGTAAAATTCACGTAATATTAAACATTTTAAAGCATGCAATTCAGTGGCATTTAGTACATCCCTATGTCGTGAAACCACTGCCTCTATCAAGTTTCAAAACGTTTTCATCACCCAAAAGAAAACCCTTTGCCCATTAAGCAGTCAGTCCCCATTCCTCTGCCTCCCAGCCCCTGGTAATCACCAATCTGAGTTCTGTCTCTATGAATTTATTGATTCTGGATATTTCCTATAAATGGAGCCATACACTCTGTGACCCTTGGTGTCTGGCTTCTTTCACTCAGTAGAATGTTTTCAGGATTCATTTCACCATAGCATGTAGGTAGTGCTTTGTTCCTTTTTATGGCTGAGTAATATTCCATTGTATGGCTAGACCACAATTTGTTCATTCATGCATCCATTGATGGATATTTGGGTGGTTCCCATCTTTTGGTCTCTCTTGTTCTGGTGGGTGATGCATGTATCTTAGCAGGTCTCTCAGTGATATCAAAAGTTGTGATATCACAAGTGAGAATACACAGGTGTGCCCTGGGGGCCCTGTGCCCATCTTGCTGTCTTTGGAGGCAGTGCTAAGAGTCCAGCTTGGCCTCAGGATATCCAGGTGTGAGTCCTGGCTCTGGCATATGGGCTCCCTGGACCTTACTTGCTGAATGGAGCCTGCCACCCTCGTGCTGCCCCCGCGCAGGTGTGTTGGGAAGCTCCTGTGGATGCAGGAAGCCTTTGTGAGCTGAGAAGCTTGGCAGATGTGAAGCCCAGGCTGCTGATCCCTAGACCCAGGTGGAGCAGTAAGTCTCTGGGCCGAGTGTGACCCAGACTGCTTGGGTCCAAATCCTGGTGCCCTATTTTCTGGTCTAGTGGTTATGGCAGGTTGTCAACTTCTCTGAGCTATTTTCCCCACCTGGGCCACTGAGTTGGGCTGGGCTAAAAACTCGGTTCTTCTACTTCTAAACTTCAGATTCCTTCCCCTGAAATAATGAGAGGGAACACCTTTGATCAAACTGCTGTGGACAGGTGAGGGACAGGCTCTTTGTGAAACCAACCCACGTGAGACAAACCTTCATGCAGCTGTGTACACACGTGCAGGGCAGCCATCAAAATACTGAAGAATAGATGGGGACCCTGTTCCCTCCACCAACTAGAACACTCTCTTTCCTTCACTGGAGCAGGGTCAGGGATTAACCCTTCAGTTGGAGGCATATCTGTGCCAGGGTTCAGGGAGAGGCTGGGGCAACAAGAGGGCACTTGGGGCAGTGGCTTTTTGCCAGCAGGTAAGGATGTTTTAGAATAGTTTGACTATTAAGGCCATGATGGTATTTATCAGGTACATGTCAGATGAATGTTAACATTGCCACCTGCGAACACGTGTATGTGTTCATCCACAGGTGCACGCGCGCGCACACACACACACACACACACACACACACACACACACCCCCTGCCTGACACCAGACTTCCTGACTTCCTGCAGTTAGTTTTCCTAGAATGAGGCCAGGGCTGGGCTGTCTCAGGTGGCACACAGCCAGCTTGCTGATATTTCCCTTGGCTCTGGCCTGAGAAGCTTCAGGATAAAACCCACTCACATCCTGAACACTCACCTGCCCTGGGCGGGCCTCCTGGCCCAGGTGTTGAGGCAGGTGGCCACGGTGCCACCCTGCTCTCCCCTCCTGCCAAACACGTTCACTGGGAGAAAAACCCACCCCACACAGGGATTCTGCAGAGTCCTCCTTGGAAAGAGGCCCACAGGCTGGGCTGAGGCTGGGTGTCCTGGCTTTGGGGGCTGGGAAGCTCCTCTGAGACGACTGGTCAAGCTCTCCACTTACCCAGTGAAGAACTAGGTCCCAGATTTTGGAGGAGAACCAACCAAAGTCATCCTGATGCCCCTGCCTGCACCTTCCACGCTTGCAAGTCATGATTCCCCGACTTGGCATTCTGGTTACCTCCCAGTCAGGAACCCATGAGAAAAACGTCCTAGCTGGCCCAGTTTCCTCTTCAAGCTCTGCCCATACGATTCTGAAGGCCTGTCCTTGGTCAACTCCCATCAGGACTTACCCATCCTGGGGCCTGGCCTCCTAGGTTCAGGCGTCAAATGGGTCCACCTGATTGGCCAACTTACAAGCTGATGCAGTTTAATGAATTCCCTCTCCTGGGCGTGTGTGGCCTTAATTAACCCAGTTACATTCTACCCCTCCCCACGCCTACCCCACGCCCATCCCAGTGCACTAGCTGAGAGCTTCTTGGAGGCCAGGGCTGGTCCCGTGGTCTCTTCTTTGCAGAGCCCAGCACAGGGCCAGGCTCAGAGCAGGCGCCAGATGAATGTTCGCTGAAGGAGACTGAGAAGAGAAGACAATGGATCAGCTTAGAACGGAGGGGACCTGGAAGGGGAGGAGCAGGTGGATGGAGGCCTGCAGGGTGGGCTGCAAATGGGCAGGGAATAGGCTCCCTCAGGAGTGTTTGGGATCATGTGGCCTGCCTTTGTTAGCCCTCCTGGATGGCACCCACCCAGCAGTCCTGTGACTGCAGGGGCCGCGGGGCACTGGCGAGTGCTCACTCAAGATGGGTTGAGTGGCGTGATCACAGTCACAGATGCCGCAAGGCGTTAAGGACTCCCTGAGGGTCCTGCTGCTGAACAGATGGGCTCAGGGAGGGATCTGAGGACTGACTGAGAGCCCAGGATGTGGGGCAGGGAGGATGGTGGGCAGTGGGGAGCCGGGGAGCCTGTTCGGCTGGTTGTTTTCCATTTACCCCCAGATTCATCTCCGCCCTTCTCTGCCCAGTGCCCGGGAGCAGGGCTGGCCTATCTTCACGGCATCAATGGGTCCCTTGCCCTCTGGCTTCTGGTTGGGGTTGGCCAAAGAGAGGCCCATGGTAGACTGAAGGGCAGAGGAGTGCGAATTGCTGCTGGGCCATGAATCAGTGGTGAGTGGCTGTGCCCCAGTGGCTGTGTGTGTGTATGTGTGAGTGGGAGTGAGATAGGGTCCCAGCCCTATGGGGCAGCCCCTCCCTGCAGCTTCAGCTCTCTCTCTAAGGAGTGCTGCTGCCCCTCATCCTGCAGAAGTAGGGGCTGGTGCTGTGTCTAGCCCTGGGAATCCTCAATAGTCCATGCTGGTTTCCTCCGCCCTGTAAACAGCCTCAGTTCCCCAGCTTAAGGATTCATTCTGTCTCCTGCCAGGACCTGGCTGGGTTTACAACAGTTGACAGAGGCAGTTCTAGAAGATGACGGGGAAAAGCCTAAAGCTGACATGAGGATAACTGGGGCTCTGAGGCTCACCTCCACAGGGCAGTGAGACTTCTGAGCACGGTGGCAGCCCAGACTCAGCTGGAGGCTCTGGGGGCTGAGGGTGGAGAACGAGCTGAGCCACAGACATGGGATGACTCTGGCCTGGCTCCCGGGAGGAGAGCCCAAAATGGCCTTCAAGCCCAGGCAGTAGGGGGTGTCTGACCCTGCAGACATGCTCCCTAGGAGGGAGCGGAGCAGGGCAGGCCAAGGCAGGCTCATCCCCACTTCGCACTCCTCCACTCTAATGCCTCCTGCAGCCCAGGGTAATTCACCCGGACTTCCAGCACACGGCCGGGCTACTCGGACCTTGATAGGATGGTCCTGAGCCTCGGGGAGACATTGGAAGGGCAGCAGGTAGACATGGGGGCTGCTCTGGCTCTGGCCTTTGTACTAATCAGTGATGGAATCTAAGGGCAGCTCCTTCCCCCTGGGGCTTCAGCTCGCCCCACTCCCACACCAGCATGCGGGGACTTTGATCCAAACCTACTTGAGAAGCTACCGAGAGCTGCCTTGGCTTCTCTAGAAAACCGGAGAGAACACAGAAGCAAACTTACCAGTTACCATGGAAACCATCCAAAATTTAAAAGACTAAAACAACAGCTTAATATCTCAAAAACCCTCTTTTTTTCCTCTTAAAACCACACACTCCCCTACAAATCCCAATTGTAGTGCATTAGTCTGATGAGACGGGGGCTGGGGAGGGGTGAGGATGAGAAAAGGATTCAGGATCTCAGGGGGCCACGTGTTGATGGGGTCCCCAGAATTAGTTCTAGGGGTTTAAATTAAAGCACAAATAAATATTTGAAATGCAAAAGATGTAAATCCTCCAGCTCTACCGCAGATGAAAAAAGGTAAAAGCCTTTTGTTGGATTAAAAAGAAGAGAAAACATGACGGAGCGTGTGTGTGTGACGGGGGCGGTTGATGAAGCCAGCTGGGTGCTGGTGTCTGGGGAGGGCTGGGAACCACTACTCCTCCCAGGACCCCATCTCTTGGGCTTGGCCATTACTTCAGCCCCAGCACCTGCAGGGCCTGAGAGGTGAGGAGCTGGAACAAAGCATCCCCAGTATTGGGTGGGGCTGGTGTGGGTTAGCGGGGACTGCGCTAACTTTCTTATTATGTGGAGGCCATTGAGACACTGCCGAAATGCCAGGTCCACTCCTGTGAGGAAGGTCTCGCCTCCCAACGTGTCACACTTGCCCAGGGAACTGCTCTTGTGGGTCCCTTGTGGGTCCCCACAGCTGCCAGGTAGAGTTTATGGGGCATGTTTGCTGACCTCTCCTGAGAACGGTTCCAGGAGTGTCCATGGGACCCGCCCACCCTCGAGTCTCAGGCATGTGGTCTGTGTAGCACTAACCCCACCCCTAGTACCACGGAAGAGGCCTGCCTGGCCACTGGGACATGTTAGAGGACAGGCAAGTGACATCAGATTAGATGCTGGGATTGGAGTTCTGTGAAAGAGATGTCCATCTTCCCCTCTGGACTGGAACCTGGCAGCATGAGTGTGCTAGGGGCCACCTCAAGCCCATGAAGAGGCAAACCTGCCTGGAGAACAGAGCCAACCCTGAGAAAGCAGTGCTAAGATGATCCTGGATTAAGCTTTGCCTGAAGCCCATCTCCTAGCCCCCAAACATATCAGTTTGACTTGATACACTCCTTGTTGTGTTAAGCTAGTTGAGTTGGTTTCCCATCATCTGCTCCTGAAAAAATTTTGGTTCGGACAGTCTCAACCCCTGGGTCTGGCGTTCAAGTCTCATTGCCATCTGTTTCTCTCCCCTTCTTTCTGTGCCCCCACGAACTGCTCTGCACAATTCCTACACTCAGCGCACTGATCCAGTTGGCTTTTTCCAAACATGCCACAGGCAACATGCTGCTTACAACACTGTCCCTACCAGGAGTGCCTGTCCTACTTATCTAAGTAGTAAGTACTCAGCACTTAGTACTATCTAGGTAGTACTTAGCTAAGTAGGGCATATTAGGTTAGTACTAAGGGCTAAGTGCTACTTATCTTCCAAGGCCCTTTTCCCTTTTCTAGGAAGACTTCCTTGGAAGCCTCCTCCTGTGTTGCCTGATTGCCCAAGTCGCTCATCTGGCCCCGAAGAAGTACACCTGGCTTCCCAGGTGGCCCACAAACTCCATGTATCATCCCTTGGTTTGGTTCAGAGCTTCCTAGAACCCATTCCTGTTGCAGCGAGGGACCTCTGCTAATGGACAGCTGTCCCCAGGCCCCAGCCCCACCCTGTTCAGGCAGAAAATAAAATGGATCATATCATAGTCATGTCCACATTTGGTCCCCACAATGGCCCTGTGAGGGGAGAGATTTTAACCCACTTTAAGAACAGAACCTTGAGGCTCAGAGCTGTTCAATGACTTGTCCAGGGTCACTTGTCCCTGCACAAGCCAACTTGGCACCTCAAACCCAGGTCTTCTGATTCCATTGTTCAGTCCTCAGATGAGAGACAGAACTGACTTTTACTGAAAGACCCTGTTGGGTGTGTGTGCATCTCTCCTTGGCCCTGCGGAGCCCAGGGTGGTACCTGGACCCTCATGGCTGGGCCAGTGTTCTTCCATCGTGGACCCAGCAGGCCGGTTACCAGGTGGCTGTGGATCCTGAGCAGCCAGAGGCTGGCCAGCCTCATCCTGACCATGTCAAATCCCAGAGGAATCGCCGAGGGGTTGTGACCCTCCAGATGAACAAAATAAATTCATGGAAATGTTTTTGCAAGGGCGTTTTTCCTCTGCTGGTCTCCGCTTCCTTGAAAAACATAGACTTAGAGGTAAACAGCCTTTGCTGCTGCAAGGGAGCAAATACAGACTTCCTTCCACGTCCCCAGCCCCAGCAGTCCTGCTTCCTCTGCCCTTCTTTCTAGCACCGTCCAGCGTCCCCCAGGAAGGCCCGAGGACCAAGCTCTGAGGATGGAGGGTGTCCCACGGAGACAAGCTGCAGGGACACCTGGAGCTCCAGATGCTTCTGTCTCCAAGTCAGTCCGTGTACTTGGGCTTCTGCCCTCTGTACTCTCCTCACTCCCGTCAGACTGAGCCCAACGCCCTGGAGAAGCAAAGGGGAGGCATTTCTGAAAGAAGGGGTGTTGTTAGGTTAAATTGGAGGCTTCATGCTGACAGGAAAAATAATCCGTGGGCTTGAACTGTGCTTTCTTCTTACTTCCAGACCCTGAAACTTGCTTGTAAATAACACATTGTCATCTTGATTTTTGGCTTCTTGAAATTAAACACTCTGTTAGGGAGGGTTTGTACGAACATCCCTAACTGTGGAGAGCAAAATGAGAGGAATTACTATCTGTTTATTTAGGCTTTACATTTTCTACTTGCAAAATGCTTCGAAATACATTTCACTTACTGTTTGGGATTTTTCTTTTCCTCCCCAAGATTTTGGTGGGGATGCCTCCTTCTAGTGATTCTGGGGATAGATTGGAGGAAAACAGCAGTAGAGTGACCTGCCCTCAGTCACCTGCAAATTCAAGATTCACGTGATAGTTCAGCACCACGGCAGATGGGATTATTGGTTGCAATTCTTCACTCCTCTGTGCTTGTGTAACACACCTACTTCCTAGCCATAGCCTCATAGATCTCGTTGTCCCACTAACTTTGGAGCTGACCACGTGACTTGCTTTGACCGAGGGCAGGTGGACAGAAGTGGCAGTGTGCCAGTTCTCAGCCCAGGCAGTAAGAGACTGTGCGTATTCCCACTTGTCCTTGTGCATTTCTGCTATCTTTATGAGGAAAGTTTCCCCTGATTGCTGCTGCCTTTCTATCCTGGGACCCAAAGTGAACATATCAGAGTGAGGGGAGCAGAGTTGCCCACTTGTTAACCCACGGACCCTTGAAAGAGAATAAATGATAGCTGCTGTAATTTTCTGAGTTTTAAGGTGGCTTGTTACACAGCATTTCATGGCCATTGGTGACTGATACAAGTACTTAGTAGAAATTCTGTAGATAGTAGGTGATTGATAAATGACACCCTCCCTGGAAGGTTTATTTCCTATAAATTTGCTGAACATCTCTGTTTTTGCCAGGCACTGTGATATTTTAGGTAATGGGGATACAGATAATAACAAAAATCAATAAAATAATAATAATTAATATTTATTAAGCATTTACTAGGTTCCAGGTACCATGCTCATCTCTGTCTCTTTTTTTAATATATAAATAGTTCTTTATTGAGTTATAGTCATTTTACAATGTTGTGTCAAATTCCAGTGTAGAACACTCATCTCTTTATATATATTATCTTCCCATAGAAATTATCCCAAATTTCTAAGCAGAAAATGAGGAAATTAAGCCTTTGAGGGTGTGAACAAACTGCCCCAGATCATATGGCTGGAAAGACCCAGCCCCTGCCCTCAGGAAGCTCGCAGTCTCGCAAAGCAGGATGCTTGCTTGCAAACACTTGAGCATGCCTGTCCTTGTGACTAGACTGATAATTATTATTGTCCAAAATTGTGGTGAGGCAGCAGAAGGCAGACTGGCAGTTTTGGCAGGAAAATCTGCCTTGCTCCTCTTTACAGGCAGAATTGAGCTGAAGGCTGTTAGGACGTTGGTGGATGGTGAGGTTACAACTCAACTCCAAATCTCATGAAGGAGAACACAAAACCCATGGGTGCTTGGGAAAGCCTTGCCTTTGGAGTTACAAAAGCTGGAAAGTAAGTTTCTGTGTCTTGGGCCCAGCTCTTTCACAGGCATGTGGTATGACCTTGGGTCCAACCCTTGCCCTCTATGGGCCTCAGGCTCCTCACCTATAAAATGGGCTGGAGGATGTGGTTGGGTGAGCTCTACCGTGGCTTCCTTTTCAGAGATGTGGGGAGCCTTGGATCCCTGCTTTGAAAGGAAATGCTTTCCTTTCTCTTTGTTCTTGTCCCCTACTAGCAGGGAGGGGAGGATTGAGGGGCAGGGGAGAAGTGGACGTGTTCTTTCAGAAATTGTGTTAAAAGCAGTGCAAGTAGTTTCACACTGTGATGTTTGTTTGATTAGAGACTTTGTTTACCGTGGCCCTTTCTCCTGGAAACTGAGCTATAGAGTTAGATTTTAGCACCAGCATATGGTGTGTGTGTGTGTGTTTGGTGGGGGCGGGGGTGTTCTGTAGGTGGGGTTTAGCTTTTCAAATGGAAGGATCGCAACCCCAACAGTAGCTAGGATTTATTGAACAACGACTACAAGCCAGGCACTTGCATCATCTCAGTCAGTCCTCACAATAGCCCTGAGACGTGAGTGCTAGGATTCCTCCATTTTACAAAGGAGAAAACCGAGCCCCTTACACACCTCCGTGCTGCTTTCTCTTGCTCTTGGGAGAGATGCTCTTCACGGCTCTGTCATCTTGGGCGAGTTCTGAACATCTCTGAGCCTCAGTTTCCTCACCTATGAGATGGGCATGAGCAGCCCTTCCTCACAAGTTTGTGGTGAGGATCACAGAGTAATGTAAATGTTACTGAGACATAGAAGGCACTTAATAAAGGTGATCATTTTACTTAATGCAGAATAATCGTGTATTTACTTGAAATAAATTAGTAAGTCCTTTGCTCCAGATGCAATCATTCTAAGTCCATCTTTTCCCAGAAATTTTTATTCTGTTTTCACAATTATGCACTTTGCTCAGTTCAACTCAAACCACAGAATCACAGAACATCAAAGCTCAAAATCACCAGAAACTGCCAGTCCAGTCAGTTTTAATCTTGTCTTGTTTTTTCGCAAGTCTAACCAGAGAACCCTTTTTTCCTAACTAAACCTTACAGAGTAGCCCAGTAAATAAAACACAGAAGAGCTGGGTTGTTCTAATTCACGCGGGGAGTGGGGGAGGGGTCGTTCAAGGGATGAAGTCCTCCCTGATGGGGGTCCCTCTTCCCCTAGTGAGGGCAAGTGCCTCTAAGGATGCTCGCCCGTTACTCTTCAAACGGCATGAACTCAATCTCCAAGTGCATTACACGCAGTCCGGGGGAGTTAGTTTGTGCCAGTTTTGCTTAGGTTACATAAGCATCTGTGTGTCTGTTGGGCCGCGATGTAAAAATCTATTTCTCACCGCGACTTGCCATCAAAAATGTTGCAAAGCCATTCACTCCAATCCTTTCATTTCACATTTGGGGAAGCAGAGCCCAGAAGAGGGAAGTGACCTGCCTGAGGAAAAGGCAGAGCCAAGAGGAGAACATAAGTCTTGGATTCTTGGCCCCGTGTCTTCACCTGACACGGTGGACTAGTGAACAGCTACCCAGTGCTCACCGGGAGCCAAGTACTGCGCTGAGAGCTTCTGGCAAGAAGTCATTTCATCCCTACCACCCGTGTTAGCAATAACAATAACACTAGTTAGTATCGCTCTAGAGAGAGAAGACTGAGTGAGAAGTGAGGGCGGGCCGGCAGGAAGGCACATGGCCTTCGAGCCTGTGTGTCACCCATGTTCCCTGCTGCCCAGGAGTGAGGACGGTTCATCTGGAGCCCAGGGCTGGGTGGAGAGGTCAAACCAAGGAAGAAGGAACACTGCACTTTATCCAGCTGATGACCGCAAAGGGCCCTGCAGCGAGAGGGTTGTGCTCAGAGGACGGGGACTGCCTGCGGGAAGCAGCTCCCTGCTAGCTTCTGCTGGATGAGGAGGGCCGGCGTTCCCAGGCTGGAGCTGGGGGTCACCCACCTGCTACACCCCATCACTTTCAGTGCAGCTCCAGAAACCTCAAGAAAGGCAAGTGAGTGGGGCTGACCCTCTTAGAGAGACCACCCTGAACCTCGTGTAAGTTTTATTGATATTAATTAGCAACTTTGCCCCCAAGCAAGTTACTTGTCATACCTCCCAGGTGATCTTGCCTGGGACACTGATGTAGAAAGCATTAGGTCAGCCATGAAGCAAATTTTGGTTTTTGTTTTTCTTATTTCTATTCAGTTTTTCAGACACAGCCCCCACAACTCTTCTGTCCTCCCATCTTTGTGTCTCTCTTTGTCTCTGTGTGTCTCCCAGGATGCCCCAGTCTTTCTTTACGGACTTCTTTCTGTCTGTCTCTGTCTGCGTCACTGTCTCCTCCTCTGTCATTCCATCTCTCTGATGTTCTTCCATCCTTTTTTTACTAAGAGGAGCAGAGCTGTCTGCTCAGAAGGCACAGTTGCTACCCCCTTGCTAATTGCACCACCAAGACGGATGGACCGATGGCCATGTGGGAAAGGGCTTTCTCGTGTAGATTTCAGGGCAAGGGAAGTTCCCATGGTCTCCACTCCTCTCTCCACCGAGACAGGAGGGGAGCCATTCATGGCTGGTTTCTTCGTGGGCAGCATTATCAAGGTGCTGGCAACCAGTGGTGGCTTTTTGAGCCTCGACTGCCTGCTCTGGGACACCATCCAATTCTAGAGAGAACCAAAGTGCCCACACTGGACAGGCGTTATTAACACTAAGACACAAAACCATTTCCCCGCAGCATTCTCAGGATCCTCCCCGCAGCTCTTGGAGGGAAGCTAATATTGTCCCCGTTTTCTGGAGGGGGAAACTGAGGGCCAGAGCAATTAATGAAGTGACTCACCAGAGGTCACATAGGTGGATCATAGCAGAGCCAAGACTCGAATCCAGGTCTCTTGGACCCTACACCTCAATGCTCTGGTGTGAGGACAGAAGCTTCCAGGCGGTGTTGGCAGAAGAAATGAGAGGGGCAGGATGCAGACTGCTTACCATTGTGACTGTCTGCTTCCTCCTCAGGGTCTCAGTGCTGAAATGAGGAACTTCCCCCATGAAGAAAAGCTGGATTGTCTCCTGGAGGCTCCTCCTCCTGTGTGGGGAAAGTTCCCAAGGCAGGAAGGAAGGGGAGCAGGTGGTGAGTGGATTCCTCGCACTGGCTCAGAATCCCATGGGCCAGGATGAGGCCTGAGGGTTCTGGAGAGAGCTCAAGCCAGCAGGCCTGGCAGACTGCCCAGCCACGGGCAACTCTGTATTTCCCATGTCCTCCTGGGGCTTCAGTCTGATTTTGGGTGGGCAAAGAGGAATTATGGGGAACTGAGGAGGGATGGCTAAGCGGGGGCAGCAGTGCACCCCCAGAGCTGTCTGCCGGTAGCTTGCTGGTCAGTGAGAACAAGCTGGGAGGGTCGGGGAGGCTGTTTGGTGCCCCTGCTCAGCCTGTCAATTAGCAATGTTGTGGTCGGACTGGCCTTTGTGGTTCTTATAATGATTGCAAGACACCCTTCAGCAATAACCATCAGGAAACTTTGAAAAAAAGAATGGTTTATTACTTACAGGACTGGAAATTACACAGCACACCTGGGGCCACACAGCGAGGTCTTGTGGAATGAGAGAGCGAGCGAGCAAGCGAGAACATGGGCTCAGGATTTTGCTTTTATTGGGGTCGAGGGTGGGGGCCTAGAGTTTCGCAGGCTCAGTCTTTATTAGTGAATTTAAAACATACCAGTGAGATAGATAAACAACAAGTTCCTACTGTACAGCACAGGGAACTGTTTTCAATCCCTTGTAATAACCCATAATGAAAAAGAATATGAAAAGAAATACATATATATATGTATATATTTATTTGTACATATATAACCAAATCACTGTGCTGTGCACCGGAAATTAACACAATGTTGTAAACCGACTATACTTCAATAAAAAACAAAAACATAAGAGTGAGAATTTACAGCATGGGAAGAGAAAAAACAAGTGGCCTGAATGGTCAGTTATTAAAATCAAGCAAGATCGCTAGAACAGAGGAGCCTCAGTGGGAGGAGGTGGCCTATCTAGGTGTGTGGCTGGCAAGGTGTTTGTCTGAGATAGCCACCACTGAAGGGGATGCCTCTTTGAACTGGCTGCCTTAGCAATCAAAGCTGAAGTCAGGCACTCGCATTACAGAACAGAAAATACCCAAAAACAACTGTCAGGGTTTACACTACAGAGGCCAGCTAATCGTGGAGACTCTCCCTTCACTGCCAGCTATGAAGGGTCAGGATGAGATTTTTTTTGAAGGAGCTGAAGCTGCTGGGCTGGGTGCCTTACGGGGTGAGGGCAGGGGCACTAGTCTGTGGCTATCCTTTCTGGGCATCTTCCAGTGGTTTAGGGAAACAGGTTCACCTCATCTGGCCTCCATGTAGGATGTGTGCTTCACAACTTTGGGGAGCACCCGTCCCATTGTGCAGTGCACAACCCACACTCCTGTATGTGGTGGCCTGGTCTGGGAAGGAAAGGCACCTGATTTCAAGGCAAATATAGCCCAACACCTAGCAGATCCTGGCTCTGGGAACCAAAAGGCTGGTCTTGTCCACTTTAGTGACCAACTCAATTTCAGATTGCTAAAACACACTGAGCTGCTATTATGTGCCAAGCCCACAGTAGGTGATTTTTCTCATTCATACCTCTCCATCTCCTAGTGTACTCCCTACTACATTTTGAACTGGAGGAAATTCACTTGCTTTACTGATGGAATGACCACATTTTTGCCATTATAGTTTATAACAAGATATTGAATATAGTTCCCCGTGTTATATACTAAATCCTTCCTGTTTATCTATTTTACATATAGTAGTGTGCATCTGTTAATCCCATACTCCCAGTTTATCCCTTCCCCTCTTCCTCTCTGGTAACCATAAGGTTGTTTTCAATGTCTGTGCGTCTGTCTCTGCTTTGTAAATGAGTTCATTTGTATTATTTTTTAGAGCCCACATATAAATGATTACATGTAATATTTGTCTTTCTCTGTCTGAACTTACTTCACTTAGTATGATCATCTCTAGGGGAATAGCCACACATATTCTCAATGTAGATGGTTCATTTTCAAAATTCAAAGGCAGTTTTGTAGTCAAATCTGGCTTGCAAGGTAGCTTGCCTTTGTGCCTTTAAGGATAATTGGGACATTCGAATTGATACCCAAGAGCCTCTCTGAGGCCCTGTTGATGTCTCTTCTCATACTGATGACCCACAGGCTTCCAGGCAGAGTCACTTAAAGGGTCCCTGGGCATTTGGCTCTTTGCCAGGTTAGGAAGGGCCAGTGATTCTGGGAGGATCTCCCGCAGCAGGGGCTGGGCTGCCTGCTGGAGTGGCCTGTGGAACTAGAAAAGACCTGGGCCTTGGCATCAGACCTGTGTTCAGCATTACCTCTTGTTTACCAGCTCTGAACCTTGGATAAATTTCTTGCAGTCTCAGTTTTCTTACATGTGAAGTGGAGATTATAATCCACACTGTATCATATCATGAGGCTGTTTATTGAGAACCCACTGCGAAACAGATCTTCTGAGTCCTTGACATTTGTCAGCTCATATGACTTGTACCTGGTACCAAACCCCCACTATTTGCTGAATGAATGAATAAACACTTCCTCAGAAGGCCAGCTTCATGGGTAGCCACCTGGGCACTTGCACAGAGCCCCATGCTTGGTTTAATGCTCTGCTGTTGCCATCTCGAAATATTTCATAATTTTGAACAAGGAAACTTGCATTTTGATTCTGCACTGGGTTCTGCAAATTACTTGGCTGGTACTGCTCCTCACAAAACCCTGTGGGATATACCTGTTCTCTATTGTCATACCTATTCTACAGATGCACAAACTGAGGCAAAATGACTGGCCCAAATTTACCCAGCCTATAAAGCGCAGAGCAGGGCCCCCTGCATGGACCTCTACTGAATGGAGTTCATTTCACTGGGGTGGTGGCCCTGTGGCTGTGGTCAGCCCTCTTGCGCTGGGCCTGGCTGTGGACAGGTTACAAATCCACAAATCCAAGTGGCCTTTCCCTCCAGCTCTTAAAGGACTGGCGTTTGGAGGGTCTCACCAGTCTTTGGAAAAACTTCCAGTTTTTGACAAAGCAGTAAAAACGGCCTTCAGCCTGCCCACTCTGTTTCTTTCTTGTTCTGGAAGATGAGAGGAAAACAGGGAGAAACAAAGATGAACAAATGTCGTGGAAGGTTGTCAGCATGCCCCTCACCAGCCCAGGCAAGGGCAGGAGGACACAGAAAAGGAAAGCCCCCCACCCCAGGCCTGGGGCCGCTGGACCACTGTGTCCACAGCTCTGCAACCAATGCTGAAACTGAAAACTGCGGGCCAGACTGGCCCCCACTGCCTAGAACAAAGGGAGCCTGCTGTGTCTTAGTCACTGCTCATTTCTAGCAAGTTACCAGCCTTGGGAGCAGGACTGCTGGTAAAGTTCTCAGCTACTCCAAGCTAAAGACAAGTTACTCAAAGGGAAATAAGGGCCATATCTGCTGAGGTGATGAGGAGACAGGGAGCCTCCTGCAAGCTCATAATGTCTGAGCCAGAAACTTAGATGCATCTGCAGCGGGCTTGGTGCTCTCCCAGCCCAGTTTGTATTCTTTTGGATTGGTTTGCAGAAGGATGCTCAGAAGGGTTTATGTGAGCTTGGGACGGTGTGTATGGGTTCTTTAAAAAATAATGGCATCCTCTACTACTCCCGAGGCTGAGCGCATGTGATGGGGGAATCGTGGGTGGGAGGAAATTGCAAGTGGTTTTTTTCAGCCTGGGAGGGAGAGTGTTGGAACAGGTTCCAAAGGAAAGGAAATGTGCTGTTCGCTCTTGCTTCTGAGGTGGCTGGATTCACACACAACACTCCAGCAGCTCAAGGCAAAAAGAGAGTCTCAGGTTCTAGGTGAGCAGAGGTCTCAGGGTAGGAAACCCTGCGAAGGTGAAGGGAGAGAAGGAAGGGGAGATAATGCCTTTGCCTTCGTGGGCCTAAGTTTGCCCCTCTGTAAAATGGGAGCTGGGAGGCCAGAATAAGATGGAGCTTGAACTTTCTGGATTATGAATCTAGAGAAAAGGAGCAGGCAGAAAGAGGAGGTTATTCATGAGCCTTAATATGTACACAGCACTTTACAGTTTACCAGCCTCTTTAAATACAGTGTCTAGTTCTTCTTCTTCACCAGGCTCATCCTAGCAGACAGACAGAAAAGGACATAAACAAATGTAAAGTGTTATGAGTAATTGTAATTATAATAATCCTAAAGCGAACACTCATATAATGAACAACCCAGGTCAAGACAGAATGAATGACAGAATGATGCCAGCAACCGTGAGTGACCCTCCCCACTGACATCCCCTCCCGAATCCTACAGGCACTCACAGCTCTGCTTTTATGAAGATCATTTCCATTTTTGTTTTCATGTTGCATCCTTCAATAATAGTTTAGTCTAACCCGCTTTTGAACAGTATACAAACCGGCTCACGCAGCTCATGTTATCTGTGTCAGCTTCTTTTCCTCAAAATCATGATTGTAACATTGGCCTATTTTTCCAGATGAAGAAACGGGGCCCCTGAGATGAGGTGGCATCAAAGATCACATACCGAGTCACGGCAAAGCTGGACATGAAGCCACACCTCCTGGTTACTCTGTTACCCAGATCCATCAGCTGGGGTTGCCAACTTCCTTTTCAGCAATATGGCACAGCAGGTAAGCCAAGAACAGAAGAGATGGCCCTTAGGCCTGAGCCAAGGTCACAGGCCCTACAGAAGGAGCATTTGTCCCCTGTGCATCTATGGTGGGAATCCGTGCCTGGGATCATTCTCCCATTGAGAGTATAAACAGTGAGGGAGAGAGAATGTCCCGAAGGGAAATGGGGGTGCTGTTAGGAAGGGGGTGGTGCTGGACAGCCAACAACCTCACTTGTCTTCTCACTCGTCCTTTCCTAAATATAGCTCAACCCTTTCTAATTTCTCCTGCTTCACTTCTTAACATACAAGTTAGGGCAAGGTGTCAAAATAAACCCCTAAGTACCAGTGGGCAACAGTGAACAAACTGAGCTAATGGAAACATTGATTTTTCTGAATTTCTTCTTCAGGAAAGCCTTGCATTTTCTCCTCATAGGCTCTTGCCCCCAAGGCTGACACAAATGGAACATAAAATTGAGGCATTTGACAGCCACTTGACCCCCAAAAGACCACCTTTCCCAGCCCCTGCCTGCGCAATTGTTCCTTCATGTTACCCCTGCCTTTCCTTGGCCCCTCAACTTCATGCCAGAGACGTCTAAATTCTTGCAAAATGCCCTCCAATGGCTTCCAGCAGTGGCACAAAATGTCTCCTCACATCGTCTTAAGCGGGGCTCCTGGCGAGTCAGTTAAGTCCTAGCGTGCAGAGAGGCTCTGGGTTCTAGGAGATATTAGCAACTGGGATGAGACTGCGGGGAAGGAGGGATTCTTGGCTGGAGAGGGGAGCTGGGGAGGGAGGAGACATGAATGTCTGAGGAAACTGGGCTGTGGAGATTGGGGTGTGGCAATGGGGGCAGGGCCCACGGGGCAACTTAGACATCGCAATGCAGGGGTCCAGTGCTTGGGGGGGAGTGCAGGTGAAGACAGGGGCCTCGTGCAGCTCCTGGCCTGGGGCAGGTTCTGCAGGGTGCTCGTGACTCATCTTATTGGCTCCTTCCAGGAAGGCACAGAACTCTCCCAGGAGCCCCCAGCCTTGGGCAGAGGAGCAGGCACTGGGCTGGGAGACGGGGAGCCCGCAAGATGTGCTTAGCACTGCTCTCAGCATGGCCCTGTGTTAACTCATCCGACACTTACAAGGAACCTACATGTTTTATTGACATCATTACTTTATCATAAAAGGGAACATTACTGTTCATTTTGACAGGAAAACTGAGGCACTGTGAGGTTAAATAACGTGCTTGAAGCCACCCAGGGATGGAGCCAGGATTTGAACCTTGGTGTCTGACTTGATTGTTTTTTAAAGCTTAAAAAAATGAGGGCATGGGACTGGATGACATCCACAGTCCTTCCCCACCCATAATGGCTGATGGTCTTGTCTGCTGACTTCATGGTGAAGTTTGGAGTCACACAGGGCAACAGAACAAACCTTATGAAAAACAAGCAGCTTTGTAAAAGATGAGCCTGTCAGGCTAACCCGATTTCCTTCCTCGAGATCATGAGATTATGAGAGAACAGCCAGGCTGGGGGCACATCCTGCCTGCGGTTTGCGGAGAGCGGCCGTGAGCCAGCGGTCCCTGGAAGCTCCTCTGCATCTTGTGTCTCTCTGAACCAGCGCTGCTCTGCCTCGCTCGTCCAGCTAATGCTCACCTCCTTTGACCACGGCGCCCACTACCCCAGCACGGTACCAACTTGTACCCACAACCAGAAATGCCAGTGGAGGGAATTGAAGCCGGGCCTCTCTCATCCTCTCCCTGTGGGGTACCACTGGGTTGTCATAAAGTGGGGTCCACCTAGATGGAGTGGCCAACCCAACACTTTCACTAGCCTGACTTACTGGAGTGCCTGCTTAAGCAGAGAAGTAAAGACAAGCCACAGTGGGTGGCATTTAAGGGTCACCCAGTCGGGCGCGAGGGTATAGCTCAGTGGAAGAAGTGCGTGCTTAGTGTGCATGAGGTCCTGAGTTCAGTCCCCAGTACCTCCATTAAGAAGAAAAACACCAACTCATCACTGGAAACAAACTAGTTCTGGGAGTCAGGGAGGGGAAGAGTCAGTCCCAGCTCTAGGGTGAAGCTCTGAGTGGCAGAACCAGGGAGCTGCAGTGGTGCCAAAGCCCCCTTCCCTGGAAAGATGAGGAAACCTAGACTTGGAGCCACTTGTCTGAGTTCACACAGTGAGTGTTGGGAGAACTAAGATTCAAATGGGATCTCTCAAGGCCAAGTCCCGGGCTTGGTCCACTTAACCTTTTCTGCCTTCGCATCTGGTACCAACTCAGGAAGCCATATGTTCTGGTAATGTGGGCTTGGCACTAGGAAGGCCCCACAGTGATGCCAACGAACAAGAGACTAGGAAACATGAACGCGAGCTTGTCCCGTCTCTAAGGGAACCTCCAGTGATGGTGACTCGGCACCTGCATCCTCTGAGTTCTTGGAGCTCCTCCATCCAGAAACAGAGAGCCCAGCAGTAGCATGACTGGCCGCTCTCGCAGTCTCTCCAGGTCAGGAGGGACACAGCCCATCACAGGCCTCAGCTGCCTCAGCTGCTAGGGCCACCTTGGCCACCTGCTCTGTCTCTCTGGGGAGTGGATTTATCCTGGGCTCCCCACTCTCTCATTCCCAGCCCCCAGACACAGCGATACCACTAGCCAACACCCATTGCATAGTGAGTCCATTGCCCTTCACAACAGCCCAACGATGCTGATACTTTATTGCACAACAGCATTTTATTCATGAGGCATCTGAGGCATAGGAAGGTTAAACACCCTGCCTGTACCAGCTAAGTACAACTAGTAAGTGGGAAAGCCAGGGTGGCAAACCCAGACAGCCTGGCTCCCAAGTCCCTGCACCTAGCCACTGCACCCGGGCTACCCTTCCCTCCTCCTTTCTGGGGGAATTTCACCCAGTGTTTCTGTTGAGAAGCTCCTCTCCCTCACGCCATGGGAGGGGCAGAAGGGGGCGGCTGTCAGTCACTGTGCCCCACCTACAGGGCAGATGCAATGCTTAGGCTGGGCCAATCAGATTCTCTGGGCACATGACTCTTGGGCTGAGTGACAAAGACATCCTGAGCTGTCCTCACAGTGATCCCCCCCAAAGTCTGTTTCTGATGGAATTCTCTGGAACTGCCTTTGTTTCTGCAGATTTTCTTTCACCATTGTAAGCTGTCCAGTTTCCTTCCAACAAATGGCTTCTTCCTCTGCCTGTTTGTGAGAATTAGATTCTACAGTTCAAGAACCATATGGATATAACCATCACAGAAACGATTTGCTTTTCATTTCATAAACATTTTGTAGGTGCCCAAACAGACCTGGATTCAAATGTGGGCTCTGCCACTTATTAGCTGTGTGATCCTGAGGAAGGGACTTCACCTCTCTGATCTGAACTTCACCTATCCCATCTGAGAAAGGAGGATATTATCTTGTAGTACAATTATAAGGACAATGTTCCAGGACGAGGAAAAACCAGGTACAAAGGACTGGAAGTGGGTGAGCATTTGCCTTAGAGCACACAGGCAAGTAGCGTTAATGGTCCAGTTCTTCACCCCTTCCTGTGTCTGTGCCCTTTGTCATGTGGCTTTGCAGTGCCCTTCTTATTGTGGGTGGGAGGTACTTCCGTACATCTTTACCTGGACTCTACCATGTGCTTTGGCCAAAGAGATGACAGCAGACATAACTCAAGCAGACACTTGATAAGGATTTGCAGGGTTGATTTTGCTTTCTTGTGTTACTACCATCACCTCAGATGGACATCCCAGGTGAGCCCACTGGTCTCAGGAGGAGGATGAGAGACACATGGAGCAGAGCTGTCCCTAACTGAGCCTAGACTACATCAACCAACTGCAGACTCATCCATTAGCACAGCTAAGACTAGCAGAGCCAGATGTGAAAAAAAATCCATTCATGATTGTTATGTTAAGCCACTGAGGTTTGGGATATTTTGTTATGTAGCAAAAACTAACTGATACATAAACCGGTACCCAGAAGTGGACACACAACATAAAATATATGTAGCATTGGTTTGGGGGACTGGGTGGTGGGAATGAGTAAACTATTAGGGAGGGCTGAAAAAATAGTAGGGAAACTTCTCTTGAGGCTGGAAGAATGGCAACCCACATTATGCAATGCTGAATCATTGGGAAAGCTGTTATCTGTAGTAACTTGGGAAGCACAAAGGGTATCTAATGAACTCTTGGACTTGGGCAAAGCAACTTCTCAGCAGAGTACTGAAAGCATCAGTTGTCTTTCATGTCTATGTTTGAACAAAAAAGGAGATGAGTTCAGAAAATGACTGTCCAGTTTGCAAGTAGTATTAGAAGGATGATAGAGAAGTTAGAACCTGTTCTGTTGCTATGGCTTTTGGCACATGGAATAGAATGGAATCAAAGACAAAGGGAATCCACAAAGTCTTCAGAGAGAGTTATATTGACAAGAGGACTCCAAGCCTGAATTAAAAGAGATGGAGACTGTTCGAAATGTAAAAATGCCCCTGGGTAGGAAACACTTTGAAAAGATTGCTTAATGGCTATATTTTATAATGCCTTCAGAAGTGGCCAAATGGTGATAGAAAAGGAAGGCCATCCTAGAGGCTGGAGCAGGAGCCATGTAGAAAAATGCGGAGAGAACCTTTTCTAAGAATGCAGATCTTGAGGCTAATCAAGGAATGTCATCTACTCCCAGGGTTGTGGTAGCTGGAAACCTTTTCTCAGCAGGATTTCAAAATTGCTATGGACCAGTGACTGGTATCCCCCTGTTTGAATGGCAATGTTTACTGCAGATTTCCTGTCCCTAGTTCACCACTGCATGTTGGAAGCATGGAAGGTGGATATCTTGCCCACAGGTCTTGGGTCCTGATGTAGATCATGAGCAAGTAGACTCTGAGTTTGATTCCACTGGTTGTTTTTCAGTCTTGTGAAGGGAGAGGGTGATTTGGGGGAAGGATCTGAATAACTGAGGTCATGCGCATAGAATGTAAATTGATTGCATTAATAGACCCAGTTCTCCACCCCTCCCTGTATCTATGTCCTTTGTCATCTAAATTGGCAGTGCCCTCCTATTGTGGGGAGGGGACACTTCCCCACCCCTTGACTCTGGGCTCAGCCATGTGACTCACTTTGATCGATGGGATACTAGCAGAGCTGACACAAGCAGAGTCTTGACAAGTGCTCACATGATAGGGCTCACCCCCTTGCACCTCTGACATCACCATCAGAAAGAAATGCACAGCCTCATGATCCATGGAGAAGGATGAAGGACGCGTGTAGCAGAGTCACCCCCAAGCTGTGCAGCTGCAGACTTATGTATGAGTCCTTTCAAGAGCCACAGAACCACCCAGTCAACTTAGCCTGAATCAGCCAATCCACAGAGACATGAAAAATGATATGATTGCTGTTTTAAGCTGCAGAGTTTTAAATGATTTTTTATGCAGCAGTAGCTTTCTGATACAGTGATAATGTGGAGTTTTTCTCCGCAGGAGGCTGCTAGCCACATATGAAGACCAAACGAACTCCTTCCCTGGGAAGAATTTCTCCAATACTAACCACGGTCACAATAACAAAAGCTACCACTTACTGAATTCTTGTTTCCAGGTCTTGTGAGGAGGGCTACATATGTATTATCTCGCTGAATTCTTACAACAACCCTGAGGGTTGGGTATGATTATTTCCATTTTATAGATGCAAAAAATCCCTGAGGCTCAGAGAGGTTAAGAAAACAGGCTGAGGTCACACAGCTAATAAGTAGTAGAGTTTAAATTCAACCCCAAGCAAGTCTAACTCTAAAAGCTGTGCCATGTAGGCAGGCACAGGCATTGCAGGAAGTGGGGCTGGTTTCAGGCCTTGAGAGGAAGTGCCTCTGTTCTTCAGGCTGTGTTTTGGGTCACACAGCATTTGTTGGTTTTATTTTCCCAACAGAATTTAATATAAGAAGTTGTTTTAACAGGGGTTGGAAAATTGAAGAGGTCAAATGGGGAATATGAGGGTCACCCAGAGGTAGAAGTCACAAGCTGCCATCACCCCTAAATCAGGGAAAAGAGGGAAGAGGCAGAGGCACTGGAAGCCTGCAGCGGGGACTCTGACTTCTGGCTTCTGCCTGGCAGGTGCTGGTACCTCTAAAGGGCGGAGCTTATTTTTGACATACAGACAGTGTCAAGGACATCAAGGGACGTAGCTGGCTGCTTGGGGGTGGACTGGGTTATCCAGTCTGGAACCCTCTTTGTTCCAGACATAAAGAAGATGCCCAAGGGGAAGAAATGGGGCTTGGATTGGGGGTCAGAAGATGGTCAGGATTGGAATGATGGAAGAAGAAATCTGAGGGAAGGAATTGCTCTCCCAAAGTCCTGGGGCAAGGATGGGGCAAGGCTGAGACTGAACAGAGTTCCAGGTGTGTATATCTCCCGCTACCCTATGCTGTCCTGGAGAGGATGCTACTCTGCAACCCCCTGCCAAGGGCCTGAGCATGGGCTCATCCACCCTCTACACATTAGCTGTGGGCATGCAGCCCAGGGTCAGAGCGTGCTGTGGAGGGCAGGTGACAGTGGCACCCTGAGTTAGAGGAGTATAGGGGCCACAAGCAATGCCTCTGAAGCCAGATGGTCTGGGATCTAACCTCCCCTCTACCACCCCCACCATCTGCTAGCCATGTGACTTCAAGCAAGTCACTTAACCTCTTTTATTTTTAAACTTGATTTTGAGAGAATTTTGGATTTACAAGACTTGCAAAGAGAGTTTCCACGTACCCTTCACCCAGCTGCCCCTGATGTTCACATCTTACAGTACCAAGGTCCATTCATCCCAAGGGAGAAGCCAGCACTGGTGCATTACCATTTAACAGAACTCCAGACTTCATTCAGATGCCTCCAGTTATTCCACCAATGTCCCTTTCCTGTTCTAGGATCTAATCCAAGATACTGCATCGCATATAGCCTTCTGCTCGTCTTGCTTCAGTTTCCTCATCTGCAAAAAGGAGATGATGGTAATGATAACACCTATTCCCTTGTCCTCTAGGAGGATCAAGTGATGGGTCACCGATGTACATCACTCAGATGGTACCTGGCACAGGGAAGTGTTGTCTGTGTAAGTGGAGGTCACAATTATTACACTTAAAACCAGTGATACATTTTCATGCCTTCTGGGAGCATATCTTGGAGGGCCAGCCAGAGCCCTACTGCTCACTCAGGACTCAGGTTCCTTTGTAACTCCTGGCAGCTAGGTGGGTGGCAGCCAATCTCAGACACTATCACTGAGACTCATGAGGCACTCTCCCTCCCTCTGCAAACTGTCCAGAGGTCAAAGACAGTGGCTAGGGACCCACTTTGGAATCAGACAAGCCTGAGTTCAAATCATGACTTGAACGGGATGGGTGAGGGACTTCCACCCATCCTCCCGCCATCTAACAAGGATCCATCAAGGACCTGCTGGCTGTGCCTGGCTCTGTGCTAGGCACTTCCACACACTGTCTCATCAAACACTCCCAACAACTTATAGGAGGGCTGTTCTCATCCCCATTTTACAGATAAGGAAACTGAGGCTCAGACTGTTTGAGTGAGTAACCAAAGTCATACAGGTCCAGATCCCTCTGTGGATCTGAAACCAAAACCATTAGTTCCTCTTCTCTTTGCCACTGCATCTCTGAGCATCAGTCCTGCTAATAAGAGTTGCAACACCAGGTCCCAGGCATGGTTCTAAGCACTTCATATCAACTCAACCAGTTAACAAAAGCTTTTTGTTTTAATTGCCTGAGGTCCCTCAGCTGGAAAGTGACAGAGGTAGGCTTTGAATCAAGATCATCCAAAGCCAGCATTCACACTGTTCAGCCCCATGTCCAAGGCCCCACAATGATCAATTCTGTAGGAATTTCACAGGCGCAGAGTTTGAGAGACCCCGCATATATTGGTGGGATAGGAATCAGGACACAGAGCTGCCTCAGAAATAAGAGAAATAGGAGCAGAAATAGGAACCCAGGGAGAGGGTGGGCAGCAAAGCACCATCTGGGCCAGCCTAAGACCCTCCCTTCTGAGTCGCCATGGCACTGGAAGCCCTGGCTGAGCGCCCAATGCTGGCCAGGCTCTGGGAGAAGAGCACGGTCGTTGGCACATGTGGAGATGCTGCCTGAGACCACCCTTTGGGGGCCTCCTGCTGCCTCTGGGTTCTGGAGCATTCCCCAGAGAAGGCCCTGATGGCTTGGCTGGGCATTTTTGCAGAAGCATCAGCTGGGGTGAGGTAAGGGGGCAGGGAGGGGGCAGAGAGGAGACAGAATGTGTGGCCAAGGCAAGGGGCGGTGTGGCAGACTGGAGGGAGGAGTGGGCATAAGTGATTCCCCGTTGGCTAGGCTGTATGTTCAAATGTGGACAAGTGCTTGCCAACGGGCACCGGGCCCGTGGGAAGCCCAGTGGGAAAACAGCACGGAGAGGGCTCTGCCTGCCCAGGAAATAGTTACATGGGTCTGCATCATGCTGGGAAAAATAGGAAGTCTGGGTTTGCGACAAGACCGGAAGCTGCCCTGTATCATGCCTGCTGTGTGCCCAGAGGCCGACCTCTGCTGTCAGCCACCCCTTCTTCCAGTTACCCTGGAGCAGGGAATACAGAGGCTCAGAGAAATTAGCTGATTTGCCCGAGGACACAGAGGTAGGATGGTTGGGTGTCTCATACAGTATCCTGCTCTGAGGAGGGTGGGCTGCTCAGGGCTCACGGAGCTTCTGCGCCAGGCTGGCCTCCCAGCTCTCAGCCCCAGCTGCTGTCATTCCTGGCTCTGGGGTGCAGAAGAGACTCCGATGCAGCTCACAGGCTCTGGAGCTCCCGCCTAGCAGTGGAGGCAGCTGGGAAAGTCAACCCAGAGCCTGGGGCACAGACTCGGCACTTTAACACAGGCACCAAAAAATATTAGGAAGGCAAAGGGGAAGCCAGCACTTTGTTTAGTCTGCAGAGGCTGTACATGCAGGCAAAGCTTCAAAGAACTAGACTGAGAAGGGTCTTGAGGAACAGGAAATAGGCTGACAGGTAGAGGGAAGAGGGGGAGGGACGGTGTTTGCCGCTGATTGCATTGACGGCCCCAGTGAATGGCCTCCCTGTACCCACACTCTTTGCAATGAGACTTTGCAGCTCCTTCCCACTTCCGATCTGGGATGCCCTTGGTACTTGCCGTGGCTGATAGAATATGGCAGAAGTGGGCCAGTCCTGAGCCCAAGCCATAAGAGGACTTTCATGCCCACTCTCTGGACTCCAGTCTCCTCTGAAGGAACAGCCTGGGCTAGCCTCCCAGAGGATGAGACACCATGTGGAGCAGGGACAAGACACTCAGTTGCCCCAGCCGAGGCCCTGGCTGTGAAAGAGCCCAGCCCTCAGCTCTTCTGCAGGGTGACACACGAGTGAGACAGCCAAGACAAAAGAACTGCCTTGCTGACCCCCAGGCTCAGAGGCGAAAGGAATGCATACTCTTCAGCGTGGTTTTGTGGTTTATTATGCAGCATTGTCGTGAAATAGAGAACTAATACAGTGTTCAAGAAAGGGAATGGGAAGACAAGACTTGGAGGTGGGAACGTGGGGGTGCTTGGGGATGGGGAGCTGCCCAGAACCTCTGGTTCAAAGGGAGGAGTGAAGGCATCGCCAAAGTACCCTCCAGCCAGGAACCCTAAAGCCTCCAGGGCAGCTGACCTTGCAGCTGTTGAATGATGGATCAAGTGAGTGTCTGACTGCCTGGCTGACTGGCCACCAGCCTGACCGCTATCTGATGAGCTGACCTGTCAGATGCCTGCCAAGTTCACTGACAAACAAACCGGTGCAATGGGATGTTTTCTCAACTCGTTTTTCTCTACTTACCAGTGGCCAGGCCTGTGAAGCACCTACCAAAAGGCTGCTCCCACATTCCTGGTGGATCCTGGTGGAAGGACAGAGGACAGTGATTTCTCTGATGTTGATCAAGAACTTCCAGAATCTCCTGAAACCTCCACGTCAGCTCTACCCACTGGTGACTTTAGCACTTCACTCATGCCCTCCGCTATGAACTGAATGTTTGTGTCCCTCTCAAATCCATGTACTGGACTCCTAAGTCCTAATGTGATGGTGTTAGGCGGTGGGGCCTTTGGGAGGTGCTTAAGTCCTGAGGGTGGAGCCCTCATAAATGGGATCGGAGCCCTCATAAAAGAGGCCCACAGCTCTCTCTGCCATCTAGGGATACAATGAGAAAATGGCTGTCTGCAATCCAGAAGAGGACCCTCACCAGAACCAACCGTGCTGGCACCCTGATCTCAGACTTCCAGTCTCTAGAACTGTGAGAAGTAAATGTCTGTATAAGCCACCCGGTGTGTGATATTCTCTTATAGGAGCTTGAGTGAACCAAGACACTTCGGCATCCATTGCATCGATGGCTGTATGGGGTTGGCCATGTGCACGGTTCTAGCTGTTAGAGGGGAGGGGGCCTTGCAGAAGACTTTGATGACATAGGAGGGTAGAGTCAGGACAAGTAAGGTCAGGGGTCTTAGATGTCCCCTCCTCTGCTGGGTGCTAGAGCTGAAATGCATCTTTAAAACCCTTCAGTCTAACCCCTTTTGTGGAGCAGAGAGCCTGAGGTACAGAGAGGGCAAACAGCTTGTCCTTGGTCACACAGCAAGTTCACATCTGGGCTCAGACTGGAACCCCAGACCAGTGGTCCCACACACTACCCAGTATTGTTGTGCTTCCCTGTAATCTCCCCTCACTGCCAGAGCCAAGCTCCCCTTCACCCCTTCTTCTGCCCCTCTCTGAGGGGAGGGGAGTGGAGCCACACGAAAGGTGGTCTGGCATCCTGGCCGGGCAGATGGATGGTGAGCTCCTTCTCATGTCACCCCAGGACCTCGAGTGCCCTTCCCCCGTAACTACTCACCAGTCACTCTCCTCCTCCTTCTCCTACACCTGGTCTCTCCCCCAAAACCCCCACTTCTGTCTCAGGGCTGATCAGAAGGCCTAGGGGTGGGGACCCAGCCTGCCCCTCAGAGAAGAAAGAAGGGCCATTATGGAGGAATAGGGTCCCTCCTTCCTCCCTCCTCACTTTCCACCTCTGTCCTTCTCTTCTTCCAGCCTGTCCTGCCCCTTTCCTGACTTTCTATTAAGGAGTCCCAGGTCAGCTAGTCCATAGTGAGGTTACAGTGATGGGCGAAGACCTGTGGGAAAGGAACGAGCCTGAGCTGGAAGTCTGGAGAGCAGCCCCAGTCCTGGCACTGCCCCAGCCATTGGGGACCTCAGGCAAGACCTTCTCACAGGAGCTCAGAATTTTCATTTATCAAGTGGGTGGTGGGGAGTTTAGGGAAGCTGAGATCCTGCCTAGGTCCCCAGCCTGTAGTTTTGGTGTGTTAACCCCTGAAGATCTGCATCTGAGAAGGGAGGGAGGCTGCTTACCACAGGCCAGGAGTCCTTTGTTTCTTTGTGCCTCCAGGATATTGAAGGAGGCCCAGAGAGACCACGCCTGAGTTCCACAGCTGATCAGAGGCCAATCTGCATCTCAGGCCCCATGGGGGTGCTGTGAGACATAGCCAGAGCGGGGGAGGGGGGCAGCTCACCTGCACACCCATCTCTGGCAAAAGCACAGGTAGGAAGTTGGCTAGTTCAGAGCGACGCTGGAGGGCCAGGGCGGGTTCTGGGAGGAGCTGGAAGGGAGGACCTACTACCTCTGTACCAGGAAGTGCAACAGGGTGGGGGCGTGGGTAGTCCTAGACCTCTGCCCTGTTTCTGGGGAGAATGAGGAACTGCTCCCAGTGTCCTGACTCTGGCTTCATCTGGATGTGGGTTTTTGCAAGGCAGGCGTGTCCCCACCCTTCCCCCCACCCAGTCAGTTCCTCTATCTCAGGACTTCCCCTGCCCCAGTTGGTCACTGTCCCACTGGCGACCTGTGTGAACCACATAGCATTGGCCTTGAGTAAGGCAGCCCTGAGTCAGGTACTGGCTTTCTGCCACTTCACCTCTCCACACCCCAGTTTCCTCATCTGTAAAATGGGGATCAGGCAGTGATTACCTCATACGGTTTGGGTAGGGGCAGGGCTCCTGTGTGCCAGTGTATGTGATTAGGAGTCCTGGGGCAGGGGTTACAAAGAGGGGCCCACCAGAGTCTCCCCACAGGTACTCCTAGCACAGATATCTCACCCCCTCCTCCAAGATAAAGCTGCTTGGCCCCCATCCTCAACTCCCCCGTCCCTCTCCTTCAGGCTATTTGAATAGTCTTAAAAAAAAAAAAAGCACAGTGATTTCCAAGGCAAAGCCAAGTCTTGGGCAGCTCGGGCTGCCGGTCCTACATTTTGGACTCAGATCTGTAATTCACCACGTATCTAGAGCAGGTCGCAGGCATCTCTCCGAAGCTCATGCTTTATTTCTGCTGAGCCCAGGCCCCGCACTCTCAGCCCAGCCTCCTCCCTCTGGGCACCTGGCTGTCTCCCAGGCGGGCCGGGCTGGTGCCTGTTCCTCTCCTAACTCTTCGAGGATTTGCCCGCCAGCAGACGCGAAGACGCTTGCGCTGCCCCAGGGGGTGATGAAGTGGGGGTGTTTAGAACCCGCTCCCCACGTTCCCCCAGGGGCTTTGAGTTGGGTAAAGGCAGCCGCCGGCAGCCGGCAGTTCCCAGGGCTGCTGAGGAAGGGACCGGGGCTTCTGGCTCAGCCCTTAGCTTCCCCTAGTTCCCGCCCCAGTCCCTCCCCAGACCCTCGATTCCTTCTGCAGGGGGGTGGGGAAACCCCCGCCGCGAAGGGCGCAGCCGGGGCGCGGGTTCTGGAGTGGCAGGAAAGACAGCCAATGACGGTGGAGGAGAAGCATTACATCATCACTCTGGGCTCCCATTGGTTGTGAACACAGCCACCCCCGGCTTGCATCCGGGCCTTGAGGTTGGGCCTGTCTGCGCCCCAGGCTCCCAAAAGTCTAGTGTGGGGCTTGCAAAGGAGGCCCGCGTGGGGCAAAGCGCTGAGCCAGACGGAGCTGGAGGTCCAGGCTCTGCCACTGATTAAGGGTGAGCCTCAGTGTCGCCAGATTCCTCACGTGCAGGTGTAGAGGTTTCCTGCTCTAACATCCTCCCCCACTGTTCTACAGAACTCCCCAGGACCATGTTCTGCCCCAGTTTCTCCACACCACATCCACACAATTGAATATCCTCCCTGCAGGGCCACGAGCCCTGAGGGGGACCAAGATCTTGTCTGGTCCTCTCTCCTTTGCATCCCTAGAGCCTGGCAGGACCAGGACATGTATAATAATGGTTAGCATTAACTGAGTGTTTCCCTAAACGGCAGACATTGATCTAAGCCTTAGATGTTATTTTATTTATATTATAAACATTAACTCCCCACTGACATTGAGGCTGAGTGAGAACAGCCGATTGCCCAAGGTCATGGGGCTGGTGAGTGGGAAAGCCAGGCTTCGCACCCAGGCAGGCTGGCTCCAGAGCCCTTAATCCCAAAGCCATGGGAACGAATGACCAACCCTCACCGCTGTGCCTGTTTAAGCGCCCCTGCCTATCAGGCAGTGCTTGGCAGGATCCTTCCCGGGACTGGCTTGCCAGGGCCAGGCTATTCAGCAGAACTGTTGTCAGTGAGGCTAGGTGTTGATGGGGAAAAGCTGTTGCTGGGATTTGAGTTCGGTCCTGAGATGTCAGAAAGGATTGCAGCTCTTCTGCCACCCCAGGGTTGGTGGCGCATAAATCACAGCAAGCTGGCTCATGGCAGGTCAATGTGGCATTCGATGCTGGCACATTGCCACCTCTTCTCTGCCTGCCTGCCTGCCTCCTCTCTCTCCCTCCCCAACTGTCTTGGCTCTGGTTTGAACTCTGTACAGTCTCTCTGAGTGATCTTGAGAAAACTGTGCCTCTGCTCTAGGCCTGGCATCCGCTAGCCTCTACCAGTAAAGGGCGAGGATGGGTACTCTCACACCCAGGGAAGCTGTGGGGCCCTACTAGTACTCCCACCTGAGCTCTCTGGCATCCTGGCTGTGCCCTACAGTTTTGAGCAGAGGTGCAGTTTTGTGGGTGCAGGACCAGGGGGAGGCTTCAGATGTCATCACCTCTAACCTTAGGGAAGCTTCCATAGAGCCGAGCCAAGCTTGGTGACTCAGAACATGAATGTCTGACCCATTTCCCCACTCCTTCTTGGTAGGTACCACAGAGGTTAATGGAAAGGTTCAATTCTAAAGGATGGCCTTGTGAAAGAGGCAGCTGTCTTGCTCAGTGCGGCACTAGCAGGCTCACCAACGGTTCTAGGTGAAGTTTTTGGTAGACAGATTTCAGCTGTGCATAAAAAAGAGCTTAGAAGGTGCCCAGAATGAACTGACTTGCAGTAGTGAGCCTGTCTCCAGAGGCACACAACAGAGCACTTCCACTCATGCATTGAAACTGACCTAAGCAATGCACTGTGCTAAGTGCTGGGGGTACAGAGGAGAATGAGACTCAGTGAGGACACATGTACTTTAGCAGATAATTTTGAAGCTATGGGTAAGTGTGAGCACAGGGAGGGAGTGTCTGAGTCTGCCAGGGAGCCTGAAGGGATGGGTGCTTTGAGGATGAGGATGAAGCCCTTGGCTGAACTTTAAAGAGGACAAGAAGTTTGCCAGGCAGACAGGGGCTGCTGCGGACAAGGTCGACAAACATTCTTGCATTCATTCATTCATTCATTCATTCATTCAGGTTATATCTTCTGAATTATATAGAAGTGCATGTTGCAGAAGAAATGCAAGTATCAGAGGAAGGTAGGACTGGGGACTTTTAAAATTCAGAGTTGCTTTCACCATAAGCGATCAGAATTCATCTCCATGTAGAGATGCTTCTGGGGTTACATTTGCCCAGCTCCATGGAGGGCCAGAAAGGACCTCAGCCTTCCCCTTATTGGCAGACCTGTCTGTTGGGTGCTGCCCCTCCTTTCCCCTCCTCACTGCACAGCTAGCCCATTCAGTGTCTATGAGCCGCTCCAGAAGGATGTGACTCCAAGTAGGCTCTGGGAGCCTAGTATCCTAGCAACCTCCAAGGCTGGCATCTACGGGGCTAGGCCCAGACTCAAGGCTTGTTCTGATTCCCCTGCCTTCCATTAATGTGTCTCCTGCAGGAATAAGGGAAGGGAGGGTGGGTCAGGGAAAAGAGGAGAGAGGTGGGCAGGAAGTGTAATATCCAGCCCCATCCTACCCCAGATCAGGCCCCTCAAACAACATAGCTGCAGGGTGGAGGAAGGGGGAACAAGGGAGTCCTTTAGCTGAATATTGCCACCTGCCTGTCACCAAGGCCAATTTACAACCATTTAGAATATAATGAATCTAGGTAGTGATCGTCCATGACAGATAACGTCATAAAACGATAGACAGCTAGAAATTATCTTCCATCTGATAGAAGAACACTACAGGTTTAATCAACAAGAGATTGCAAGGAAGAGGAACAAAAGAAAAAAAAACAATCCCAAGCAAAACAGACAGGGAACTTGTAACAGGAGCTCAAGAGAAATAACCAATTACAACATATAGACTTTATTTGGATCCTGATTCTTACTAATAAACTAAAAAACAACAATGACAACAAAAGCTAAGACATTCATGAGACAACTGGGGAAATTTGAACCCTGACTGGATATCTACTGAGATCAATGGATAATTTTTAATTTTTGAGGGTGTTGAAAGATACTGGAAGTAAGCTTAAAAGAGTCCTAACTGTTCAGGAATACATACTGAAATATTTGTGGTAAAATCATAAGAGGTCTGGTATGTGCTTTAAAATAATCCATGGTGGAACGGAGGGTGTAGAGGTCTAGATGAAACAAGACTGGCCTTAGCTGATGATTGTTGTAACTGGGTGGTGATGGGTAACTGGGGGTCATTATACTACACTATTAATTTAAATCATATGAAATTGCTTATATGTAATCATTTTGGACCTTCAAAATGACAATTTCACATGGTGCAACAAATCTTTTGGTATATGCTTGAAATTTTTCATAATAAATATTTTTTAGAGCAAAAGGAGTGATCCAAGCCTGCTTTTCTGAGAGGCTCTGCGCTAGGAAAGAGGTATCTCAGGCTAGTACTAAAATCTGTAGGACTGTTATGAAAAAAGCTGAAAACAACTCTCAGAGGCACCTATAATGTGCATGAATTATTTCTGTTGAAATAATAATAATAGTAAAAATATTGTAATTTATTGGTCACTGACAGCAAATGCTTAGCAGCTTGACTAGCTATGTTTGAGCCACAGAAGATGGCTTTAGTGACATTTTAATTGCTCAATTAGTGAAAATAAAAAAATGAAGGAATCCAAGCAAGCAGCAGATGGGGCATCAAATGGAAGTTCTTCTTGCCTGCTGAAGGAGGCAGACTGGGTCATTCCTGGAGCATAAATTGTCCTTGTGGAATGTTGGCCAGAAGACCCCAAAGTGGGAGCAGCATCAGGCCCTAGATTTCAGCCCTTCTTCATTCTGTGATCTCTGCAAATCTCCCAACTTTTGGAGCCACAGCTTTCAACTCCTGCCTATTTCTCGGACTTGTGGTTTCCCATACCTGGAGAAGGCCCAAGTCACTCCATTAAGTCCCTTGTCTAGTTCCTGTTTTTATCTCGATGCGGAGTTAATTACTCAAACAACAAACCACGTTTTATTTGTTTGTTTTTAATAATGTCTTCTCTTTGCTGACCACTGTTCTGGATGCTTTAGGTGACACAGCTTCTTGTCATAACGAGCTCATGAGTCAAATCCCAACTCCACCTTTTAATAGCTTTGTGGTCCTAGGCAAGTAGTATTGAACCTCTGTTTGGGCCTCAGTTTCCTTACCTGCAATTTGGGGAATAATGACAGTTAACACCTGCATATAGGGATTTTGTGAGGATTAAATAAAATATAAAGCAGGTGAACCACTTAGTGTCTGGCATGTGATAAGCCTCAATGAATGCTAACTACCATCATTATTATTATTATTACATAAAACCCTGAGTGTTTAACAGTGACTATAAACTGTGGTTCTGATGTGTGATATAAGATATCCTAGGGGATTGGTGTCACAGGGAAATCTTGTACTAAACCTTAAAGAATAATAAGAAAATACTAACCACTCCCCACTATTCTTTCTCCCCCTTTTCCTTAATAACAAAGCTGAGATACATTTCCCAGCCTTCCTTGCTGTTAGATATGGCAAAGTGACTAAGTTCTGGTCCAAGAAGTGAAAGCACAAGTGTTACGTAGGATTTCTGGAAAGGCTGCTTAAAAGGATCTGATTCAGCTGGGAGGAGAGTCCCTTTGTCCTCATTTCTTGCTTCTGCTGGTATGGAATGCTGATGTAATGGCTGGAGTTCCAGCATCTATTTTGGAGTGTGAGTTGATTGTGCAAATAGAAAATATGTACTGAGAATGATGGACCATGAGAGGAGCCTGGGTTTCTGATGATTGTGGAGCTTTACTTTTTTGTGAGAAGTAAGCTTCTATATTGTTTAAAATTCCCTCTTTTTCTGTTGTGTGCAGCTGAATCTAATTTTGGGGGTGATATTCAAAATATGTAACAGCTAGAATAGAACAGACACTGACCAGTCAGAATGACCAGACTCTGGCCATGGTGCTAGAGCAGCAGAGGACGGGATTGGGGATTGGTGTGTGTGTGGGAGGGTGGAGGTGGGGCTGAGGCAGCAGATATTTACAAACCAGTATGAAAGTATTTTAATGTTTTAACCATCAGTCCAGCTGTATCAATGGATACCAACTGAAAACCAGCTGAATACCAGCCCTGACTAATCTTAACTGACACAGTGAATAATGTTTGAAAACAGCTAAAAGACAGGGAGAAACCCTTCAGGCCATTGGCACAGCTTAAGTAGACATTTAGAGGGTGAATGAAGTGCCAGTAAGTTATGAACAGTGAGAATTATAGATCTGCATGGCTTGATGAGAATGTTCTCTTTCTCTCTTTTTTTCTTGATTTTTAAATTGCAGTAAAATACATGTAACCTAAAATTTACCAGCTTAATCATTTTTAACTGTACAGTTCAGTCATACTGAACACGTTTATAATGTTTTATAACCATCACCACCAATCCATCTCCATAACTCTTTCCATCTTGTAAAACTGAAACTCTGTGCCCATTAAACAAGAACTCCGTGTTCCCCTCCCCCAATCCCTGGCAACCACCATTCTTATTTTCTGTCTCTATGATGTTGACTACTCTAAGGGCCTCATAGAAGTGGAGTCATATAGTATTTGCATTTTTTTGTGAAAGGCTTATTTCACTTAGCATGATGTCCTCCAGTTTCATCCATATTGTAGCATAGGTCAGAATTTCCTTCGTCAGGTTGAATAAATATTCCATTACATGTATATGCTACATTTTGTTTATTCATTCATCCATCAGTGGATATTTGGGTTTCTTCCACATTTCCGCTATTGTGAGTAATGCTTTTATGAAAATGTGTGCACAACTATCTCTTTGAAAAGCTGTTTTCAAATTTTGGGAGTCTATACCCAGAAATGGAATTGCTGAATCATGTAGTAATTTTCTTTTTAATTGTTTGAGGAACTGTCACACTGTTTTCCACAGTGGCTACACCATTTTACTTCCCTACCAACAGTGCACAAGTGTTCCAACTTCTCCACATCCTCACCAACACTTGTTTTCTGTTTTTATTCCCCAAATTTATTGAGATATAGTAGGCATTCAGTACTGTGTAAGTTTAAGGTGTACAGCATAATGATTTCACTTATATACATCATGAAGTGATTATCATAATAAGATTAGTGGACATCCATCATCTCATATAGACACAAAATTAAAGACATAGAAAAAAATTTTTCCATGTGATGTGAACTCTCAGGATTCCCTCTCTTAACAACTTTCATTTATAATATACAGTGGTGTTCATTATATTGATCATGTTGTACATTATATCCCTAATACTTATTTATCTTATAACTGGAAGTTTGTACCTTTTGACTGCCTTCATTCAATCTCTCCCCATGGCCCCCCGGTAAATTCAAATCTGATCTATTTTTCTATGACTTGTTTGTTTGTTTGTTCATTTGTCTTTGAGGTATGACTGACCTACAACACTACGTTAGTTCCTGGTGCACAACACAATAATTTGATATTTCTATATATCTCAAAATGATGAGTCTAGTTAATATTTGTCACCATACAAAGATATTACCTAATTATTGACTGTGTTCCCCACACTGTACATTTCTACCTGTGACTCATTTATTTTGTAACTGGAAGTTTGTACTTCTTATTCTCCCTCATTTATTTCTCTCATCCCCCAACCCCCTCCCCTCTGGCAACCACTTGTTTGTTCTCTGTATCTATAACTCTGTTTCTATTTTATGTTTGTTCATGTGTTTCCACATATAAATGAAATCACACAGTATTTTTCTTTGTCTGACTTATTTCACTTAGCATAATATCTTCTAGGTCCATTCACATTGTTACAAATGGCAAGATTTCATTTTTATGGCTGAGTAATATTCCATTGTGTGTATGTAGAAGCCTTCCTAATGGGTGTGAAGTGCTATCTCATTGGATTTTTTTTAATTTGAATTTCCTTAATGATTAGTGATGCTGAGCATCTTTTCATGCACTTATTGGCCATTTGTATATCTTCTTTGAAGAAGGATTATTCTCTTTACTGTTTGTGTGTCTAGGTTATAATGGGGCTGGAAGGTAGGATTGGAAGTAAAATCAAAGAGGCTAAATGAATCCAATTACAGAAGCCTGTGAGAGGCAGATTCAGAAGCATTTTTGAAGTTGAGGCAGTCAGGAGCATTTGTGGGTTTTGGGGTGAATGGGGGACCAGATGACCAGTGGAAGTGAGGAATCTTGGCTCTGCAGTGCCAGGTGGGGTTTCAGTTACCATTGCCGTGCAACAAGTCATCCCAATCAGTCAAAGAAATCACAAGTCTGTCCAGATTCGGGGGGAGCAGCCATAGATGCCCTCTCTCACTGGGAGGAGAGTCAAGGTCACGTTGCAGAAACACATATGAGATGAAAGATGCTATTGCAGCCATCTTTGGAGGCTACAACCTGGCACACAGGAGGTGTCCTTCCTTTTCAGCACCTGTCTTGTTAAGAAGCCCCTTGGGGAAGATGTTTTCTCTTTCTTAGCAGCTCCAGCCTGTTCAGAAGTATCAGGAGATTCTCACTGTCTTTTAAGTGGGATACACAGTATGCACCTAAATTATTTATGGAAACCAACTATATCTTTGGTGGAAAACATCCAAGAAAAAGCTGAAGCATTGAACTAATTAGCTAATGTAATTGAAACGAAGGGAATAGTTCAGACTCTAAGTATGACTCAAAAATAAAGAGAAATGATTTTTCAGTGGGAGGTGATATAGTTTCCATCATTATCCAAAATTATTGGATTTCTGAGTCATTTATTTAGCAAAATTTCCTGAGTGCCTCCTAGGTGCCCAGCACTGTGCAGGGTCCAGGTTGAAGATGCAGATGATCCAATGCCTACCTGCAAGTGGTTGAAGAAGATTTTTTTTAAAATGTGGACTATGATGTGTAAAGCGCTCTGTTGGAGGAATGAAAAGGTGCCCTGGGAACACGAGGGTGGTTGGACTCAAGGGTCAACCTTGAACTGGATTTGCAAGGAGTATAACAGTGCTGGGGAACCAGGGACAAAGCAGGGCAAGGAACTTCTGGGTGACCCTGGAAACTTCCTGAGGCTGGATCTTCTCAACCATGGCTGAATACTGATCTGTCTCATGGACCCAAAGTTGAAAAAAATATATTTGGTTTCTGTCTTTCACTGTATCCTTAATAAGAGCGATAGTAAGTCATACACAGCAATAGGACTATTCAGTGAAGGGGCAGGCAGCCCCCCAAATCTTTACAAGCCCAGAGGGAATCGTCCAGTCACATGTAGGACAATAATCAATGTCCAAAATTATGATTCTGGGCCAGCCAAATTTTAAATATTCTCTTAGATCCATTGTTCAAATGAGGCACATCAGATGATCACATTTTAAACTTCTGTGTCTTAATGGAAAATCAGTCATCCTTACATAAATTTACAAAAAACTTTTCCACATACCCTTTGATCTAATTTTCTTGAAAGCCGTGTAAAAGAGTTTATCCCCATTTTCTTGATAAGGCTCAGAAAGGTCAAGTGGCTCACACAAGATCATGCAATCAAAATCAGAGATGGAACTCTGGAGAAAAGAATTAGTTCTTCTGACATGTCGTTCTTTTTATAATTTATTTCATTTTGTTTTTTAAAAATTTTATTGGAGGGAGAGGTAACTAGGCTTATTTATTTATTATTTAATGGCAATTCTGGGGATTGACCTCATGCAGGCTAGGCATGTGCTCTACCGTGAGCTATCCCTTACCTCCATATCTTACTTTCTTTATTAGATAATTAACTTCTGTGGAAAAGCTGATTCTTCTGTGGTGCCAGATAAACGACAGGTGAATGAGTTCAAGTTGGCATCATGGAGGGGAGAAAGCAGTGGTCTTTTATCACTTAGATGCCCTCTATCTCCAAGGTCACTCTGAGTTTGGACATCCCACTGGCAGGAGGAGGAAGAGAGTGCAGCATCCCAAGGGAGGTTTTCTGGGCCAGGTTGGGATGTGGTTCACATTATGTCCCCACATTCTACTGGCCAGAACTTAGTCTCATGGCCTCATCTCAAGGTCAGGTGGCAGGGAAATATAGTCCCCAGCTAGCCAAATGCTTCCCAGTGCCATTTAGACTAAGAAAGAGGAGCATGATTGCTTGGTGTTCAGCTGGTCATCGATGCCGTAAGCCAACACTCTTCGAGCACATAAAATCTACCAAGCGGAATTCTAAGAGTTCCACTTACACTGATGCATTTAGTTCTTACAACATAGCCATGTGGAGGTACTGCTGTTAGAACCATTTAATGGATAAGGCCCATCCCATCCCTCCCTTTCAGGCTCCCCCTGGTGAAGGCGAGTCCTTCACTCCCTATTCTGTGCTTCCTGAGTTTGCACCGAGACACCACCCCTTCCCACACTGCCTTTTGTTGGCTCTTTACTCAAATGTCTCCCTCCTTAGATCAGGAGCAACTTTGTGTCAGGACAGTTTCTCATCCATGATCATTTCCATTGGACCCAGAACAGGAGCCAAGCTCTCACACTGTCTCATTGTTGTGCCAGGGGAAGGGAGCCTATGTTACATGGCGTGTTTTGCCCCTGCCTAGATTTAACTCTGATCAGCCTCTTTGTGAAGGGAGGCTTTCTGGCTCCCCTGGGTTCTCTCCTGGGCTCAGCTGTGAGTCCTGCAAGCATGGTGTACCCAGGATCGTCACAGACAGGACTAGCTCCACGGCAAGCCAGCTCCACAGAACAGAGCGGTTGCTGAGAGTCAGGAGGATGAAGGGAAACAATGGTACCCTGGGGAGCACACCACTGTACTCATCCTCCGACACAGAGATTCTGGTTTGATGCTCCCTGATGATTCTAATTTGTGGCAGGGTTGAGGACCACTCTTGAGTGCTTCTCCAGTATTAATGTTCACACAGATCCCCTGAGATCGTGTTGAAATGCCAGTTCAGACCCAGTAGGTCGGGAGAGGTTGTTGCAGGGTCTGCATTTCTCATGAACTCCCAGGTGATGCGAGTGCTGCTGGTCCATGGGCCACAGTTGGAGTAGAAAGGACTTGGATGATTTCTCCCATTGCTGGCCTGGTGTTCAGTGCCACTGAGATGGAAGGAAGAGGCCTGGAGGCGTGCAGGTCACAAAGGAGGTGTGAGGGTGAGAGAGGGTAGCTAGGCTGGGGAGGTGGGGCATACCTGAGAGCTGTCATGGAGGACGCACGGGTGGGACGTGGTGACACTTGGCAAACAGGCAGATGATGAAAGTGCTGGCCTGTGTATGGTGGCACCAGGTTCCGTTCATAGCAGCTAGTGCTTACCAGCTGCCCGGCACTTCTAGACGTCTAGTAAATCATTTAATCCCTTCTTCCTTTTCATAGATGAGGAAACAGAGGCACAGAGAGATGAATTTCATACACTAGGTAATGACAGAGGCCAGGCAGTCTAACTCCAGGGTCTGTGTGATTGACCCCTTCCCCATATCACCTTTCTGGTTTCTGAGGCGATGTATGCTCTTTGCTTTGTTCATTTCACCCAATATTTGATGCGCGCCTGCTCTGAGCCAGGCTCGGAGTTGCGCACTGGGAATACAAAGGTGCCACTGCCCTGACAGAGCCCCAAGGTAGGCCCTGAAGATATACCTGGAAGGCTTTATTGTTGGAGTATCCCTGGCTGTGCCTGGTCACCCCTCAGGGAACCCCAGCCCCTCCTGCAAGATCCACGCTCACGAGCAGCTCCTAACACCTGGTCCCCGCTGGAGCGCACGCCTGGCTGAATAGAGGGTCAATGTACAGCCACCCACAGGGCTCTGGAGCGGAGGCAGGCAGTGCAGCCTGGGGCCCCTGTCATTTCTTCTCACAACCTCCTTCCCCTCCCATCCCAGCCTCTTAGGATTTCAGTCCTCTTTAGGCTCCGTGCCCACTTCAGCCTTTGAATCTCATTGTCCTGGCCCACAGGCCACCTAACTGCTCGCCTTTTACACAATCAATTCATTCTATTATTTACTAATTGCTTAGTTATTATTTTGATGGATGGAACAGAGCACCCAGCCTCTGGGCTTCTCTAAAACAAATTGACTTCCAGCCCGCACGACTTGGATAAATAATAGATCCTCACGTTGGAAAGCCCAGGCAGGTGTGCTGGGAAGCCATTCATTGTTCCCTGTACCACTTGCCCCTGGGGACCAACAGCCTTCACCTTACATCAGGTGGGCTCTCACGGGCTAGCTGCCCCATTTGGTGAGCTCAGTAGCTGAGGTCAGCACTCTCCCTCAGGGAACATGTTGCTATGGGGGCTGATGCCCTGAGCACCAGGCTGGGGAGAGGAGAGGGAGACACGGTCAGGAGGAGAGTTACCTGAGCCAGAGGGAAGCAGACAAACCCAGGAAAAGCTCAGTCCAGCCAGGCCCTCCTCCGTCCGAGCCCCTGTCTCACTGGATCATCGTGTTGTTGGCATCATTGCCTCCACCGTCAGGTTGGGAACTCCAGCAGCATCCATATTCTATTCATCTCTGTCACCCCCAGAGCCTGTGTAGCTGATGTCCTGTGTATCCCATAGGGAGGGGGGAGCCAAAGGTCATCATTCCAGTAGCTGTACCTCGCCTGGCACCTGCCATTCATCTGCCATTCTTGTTTGCCTCTTGTTCCTAGCGGCTCATGCTCATGACACATACTTCCTATGCTGGTTTATAATCTGGTATATTGTTTATTCATAGTCAGCATTTCCACTTGATGAAATCCTATGGGATTTTGTAACTTATATAACAAACTCATAGGGAGCATTTACAATGAGCTGAGAACTGGCTTTAGGTAATATTAACTCTTTGAATCCTCATAACAGCCCTATGAAGTAGGTACAGTCAATATCCACATTTCGCAGAAACCTGAAGTTGCAGAGAGGTTAACATCAACTTTCAGGGAAGAGGGCAGCTGGGATTTGAACCCAGGCAGCCTCGATGCAGAGCCCGGGCCCTAACCCTCAGCTAAGCAGCTGCCTCTCCCAGTCTTCTCATTTCCAATCATTTTTCTCTTTCTCGGTTGTCATATGCCTCCCTTGATCAACATAAAGGAGCTTCTAAACGTTTTGATCATCTACGCCACCAGCAAAACTTTCTGAGCCTGTTTATCCCTTGAATATACATATATTTAAGTGCCTATAAATTATGTTCAAGCACTGCTATCAGGAATTAATATCTCAAGGCCCAATATAGACTTCATGCAAGGGCCATCACTTATAATGATGGAAATAAACCCCCTTTTCAAATAGTCTTCTTGAGAATTTCAAATTGGGGGCAAGGGGTAATTGCTTGTCAGAGTTGTCACTGGTTTTATTTCAGTGCAGCTGAAAGGAAGGGTTGTCCTCGGAAGAGAGGAAAGTCACCTTTGTCACTTGCTTGCTTTTCTCCTGTGCTTACGTGATTAGTTCTGTCTTCAGCCCAGAGATTCCTGGGAGTTTTTAAAGCCATCTGTCTACCTGGTGAGAGCTGATTTAACAAAAAGAAGATAGTTTGCAAACCCAGTTGCCTGGGCAAATCTGAAACCCAAAAACTGACTGTGGCCACCTGACCCAGGACCGCCTAGATGTTAGTTTGTAAGTTAAACATTAGTAAAGCTTTAATTGTTTCCTAATTTTTACATAAAAATCTGAATGAAAATTCTAATATTGTCTTCCTGCACTCTAAGGAATCAGCTTTCGCATCCCCTAGGGTGCACATTTTAATCCTCCTCCCCTCATTACAGTCTATTTCTTGCTCCTTTAATGTTTATTACCATTTCTTTTATGGTTTTCCAGAATTCTTACACAATTCAGCCAATTTTACCTAGATGAAACCTTTGGGTAACCAAATAAACATTTAAAAATAGCCACATAAAATAAACTGATTGAAAAAATACATGCTCAGAAACACCACCAGTTCTCAAAAACACTTTTATGTGTGGCATTAAGTTCAAAACAGGTGATTTGAGTTTAGCAGTACACGTGGTAGAAATTCTAAGCTTGATTTTTAAGAGTTCAATTAAATAATTGCCCTGAAGGGCTTGCAATTCTTGTAAACAGTCCCTGCCTATCTCTCACTTGTTGGGTCAGCATTTACAAAGGAATAGGCATGGTGATCAGTGGCTGGAGTGATCATGGGATTTAATGGGCCCAGCTGGATTTGCATCTCCCAAAGACACGTTTTAAGCAGAGACATTTACTGGGAGAGGCCCCTGAATCTTAGAGAGGATAAAGGTCGTACAGAGAGCAAATGGCGGAGCTGGAGTAAAAGCCAGGTCTTTTGATAGTGCAAAAACAATCTTTCAGGTTGGCCTGTGATTTTTAAAAAATGTTTTTGAGATTCTTTGATTTCTTTTCATTTTTATTTACTTGATGCCAAGTCAAAAACTATAAAACAAGGTATATTCAGATAAGCCTACCTCCAGTTGTGTTCACTTCCCTTGTTGCTATTAATTTTGGGGACTCCTTCAATTCTATCTTTTTAAAAATAAAAATAAAACACACGTGTGTATATGTCTCCCTGTTTGACATACAAAAAGAGCAAACTATGCACTCTGTTCTGCATCCTCCCTTGACAATACATCTTGGGAAATACTGCTCCATAACGATGTTTAGAGATTGTACTCATTCTCTTAGTCAGCTGCATAGTCATCCATTGTAAGGATGCACATAGGCTATTTAACCAATTATTTATCGATAATTTTTTTCCCTTTTTTTTGGTATAACAAATAATGCTTCAGTGAATGATATTTTGCCTATATCATTTTATATTTCAGTGTACTTTTGGGATAGTTTCCTAGAAATGGGATTCTCGGGTCAAAAGGTAAATGCCTCTGTAATTTTGCTAGATATTGCCAAATCCTTGATAAGGATTGCACATTTTTTGCTTTCCTGCCGGCATTGTATGAGAGTGCTTATTTCCCTAAGGCTCCTCCAATAGCGTATGTTTTTGGAGTTTGCCAATATGATAGATAAGAAATGGTATCTTGGTTTAGTTTTAATTTGCATTTCCTATTTTCATAAGTTTAGGGGCTATATACTTTTTTCTCCTGGGAACTGTCTATTCATATCTTTCATCCATTTTTCTACTGAGTTGTTATTAGGAGTATTCATTCTTTGTGAGGTAAGTTCAGAAAGTATTTTCCCAGTTTATCATTTTTTAGTGTGCTTATTTTTTTATATGAAAACATTTAAAAACTTTTTAATATAGTAATTTTACTATTTTCCCCTTTATTGCTTCTGGATTTTTAGTCATAGTTAGGAAAATGTTTTTCCAACCCCGAGTTATAAAGGAATTCACCTGTGCTATCTTTATAGTATTATATTTTTTTAGTTTTTATAATTAGATTTCAGATTCATATGGAATTTATCCTGGTGTGCAATGTGAATACTGGATCTGATTTTTTTTTCTGTATGGCTATCCAGTTGTCTCAACACGGCTTATTTAAAATGTTCTTCTTTGCCCCTACTGACTTGAAATGCTACCTTTATCATATATTAAATTTCCACATGCACTTAGGTTTATTTTTGGGTTTTCATCAATTTATGCACCAATATTACACTGTTATAATTATAAAGGCTTTAAAATATGTTTAATATCTTATAAGGCTGCAATCCCTTTTTACTCTTCTTTTTAACTTTTTTTCCCCTGGCTACTCTTACTAGCTTTTTTCCTTATGAACTTTATAATCAATCTCTGATGCTCCAGTGGGGAAAAGGGTGGTATTTTGGAAGTGAGAGACCTCATGAAATTTATAAGTTAACTTATGGAGAATTGACATTTTTACAACCTTGAATTTTTCTACCCAAGAACATGGTATATACATTCAGTTCCTCAACTGTACATATTTGCATTTCAGGAACTTAACATTTTTCCTTCCTATAGATGTTACACATTTCTTGTTAGGCTTGTGTCTAAATGTTTTTTTTAAGTTTTGCTATTATAAGTGGAGTCTGCTCTGCTGTTATTTTCTTCTAACATATAGTTTTTTTATTTATGAAGACTATTGGTTTCTGCATGTTAATTTTATCTTACTGTTTTACTAAATTCTCAATATTTATAGCAATTTTTCCATATTCTTTTGGCTTTTCCAAATATATATAGTTATATCATCTGCAAACAGACACAGTTTTTACCTCTTCCTTTCTATCTTACACCTCTACTTTCCTTCTTTTATTTAATTGCATTGGCCAATACCACCAATGCATGCTGAATAGTCACAATGTGCTATTTTAAAATGTGCAGTTGGGTTTTGCTTGCTAGTATTTTTGTTTGTTTGCTAGTATTTTACTTAAGATGTTTCTATCTGAGTTCATAGGGGAGGTGGGTGGGGTCTGCAGTAACCATGGTAACCATGGCCTAAGCATGGCTGACAGCATGAACAGTCAATAGTCTCAGGAACTTTACTTTGCATCTTCTTTCCTTTCTTCTTCCACACTGGCTGGTGTTATCACCTTCAAAATATACCTCCCCTTTGCTTCCTTCACCTCACCCTCCATTCACCCTCATGTTTCCATTCTGTTCTTTCTCCTTCCTAGGAATCTATGAAACTTGATGTTATTGGGTAAGTGAACACGTCATGAACTCACACAGACCAAACTGGTACCAAATCACAACTCAGCTACTTACCAGTTCTGTGACTTTGGGCTGATCACAGAATCTTTCCAAGCCTTAGCTTTCTCATCTGTAAAATGAAACGATAATAGTGCCTTACTTCACAGGATTGCTGATTAGAGTAACACAATAAAGAGATAGTACAATTAATACATATTTGCTACAGCTGCTTACCAAACCCATTCTCTCTTCCTGAGCATATTCTTAAAAACATTTCCACCCTTCCTTGCAGTTTGGTGTGACCATGTGCCTGTGTGCTAGCCAGTGGAATGTGATCAGAATGATGTGTGGCACTTCCAGGTAAGGCCCATAAAAAACTTTCCACAGGTAATTGTCTATGCTTTATCTCTCCTGCCAGTTTGATGCAGACAAACAAGGTGAAGATGGTGGTGCTGCAATGTGGAAGGAGGCTGGGTCCCTGAATCACCACGTGGAGGAGAGTCACTCACTAATTAGAAACACGGTTTTGGACTTTACTAGAATAAATAGTAAACTTCTATCATGTTTGACCCATTGTCCTTTTCAGGGTTTGCTTGTTACAGAAACTAGCATTCCCTGATTAATACCACACTCAGTAAACATGACTTCTTCCTCTCACTTTCCCCTCTTCTCATCCCTTACGACCCAGCTCACACTGCCAGCTCCATGGTGAGACTTTCTCCAGCCTCCTCAGGCAAAATTAGTAAGTCACTCTATCTCCATGCTCCCAAGGAGACTTAGCACAAGTCCTGCCTCAGTCACAAACTAGATGGTGAAGTCTTTGTTTACATGTCTTCTCAAGTCACCTGGCCCTCAGCAAGGGTTAGTGGATTGAATGAGGAATGAGTGCATATAATGCAGATACATCAAATCCATGTTCCAATAAAGACAGAAGATTGGCTGATGTCTGCAAAAGAGTGTGGGGATAACACATTAACCTTCTTGTCCAACTGTTAAGTCTCAAAGTGATCTGATGGCCTAGGTACAACTTTGGATCACTGCCCAGTACAGCTTTCAGTAAAGGCTCTAGTTTTTGCTTTGGTACAAATGATGTAGATTGCATGGACCCTTCATTTCCTACCACATAAGGTTCAAGTCTTGGCTCTGTCTGGAACTGGCTGTGTGGTCTTGGACATGTTACCCCCTTGACTTACCCCTCCAGCTCAGAGAGCTGTATCTGGGACAACGGATACCACTTCTGACCTGAACATGGGCCTACGAAAGCTCAGCAGCAGGGACCTGAGGCTGGGGGAGGCAGCTCCACGGCTTCTCTGGGGTCCCAAGTGGCAGTCATGTCAGCAGACTCCTGAAATGCCTGAATCATGGACCCAGGCCTCAGTGCTCCCTGCCTTCACCAGCTCAGCCCCAGCCAGTCTCACTGCTCCAAACCCCTCAAAGGCAGGACCACTATGTTCAGAAGAGATTCTGGGGATCACCATCCCACAAGTCACACAAAATTAAAACAGTGCTGAACGTACCATAATCCCACTGAGTTCTGATTTTTTTTCATGACTATTATTTTGACAGGGCTTCTACAACATTACATATCAACATCTTTCTAAAATGTTTAAAAATGTTTTTCATTCATTTTTGGTTCCCCTGTTTGCTGTCATCTTCAGCACCTTCAGCACCTTCAGCTTTAGGCTCCAGGAGGCAAGCGATACTCATCTGAAAGCACCTTGAAAAGTGTACATCCCTGGGATCTGTGGGAGCAGAGCCCACTTCCTGTCCGTGTAGGTAGGCGCTAAGACTTCCCCTCACACATGGCTGGAAAGGAGCCCAGTCTCAGAGCCGCAGCGCCATTCCCCAGCTCCTGTAGTGCTTGGAGGCAGCAGGAAGTCTTGCAAGGTGCTGAGTGTGGGGCTGAGGGTGTGACAAAGGGTGCTGGGGACAGGGACAGGCAGGGAATCGAGAGGCTGAGCTGGGACGAAAGTGAGAAGGGAGGAGCCTGTGGAAAAGGCCACCTAAGTCATCCCTTGGGCTCTGGGTGAGGCAGAAAAATGGGGAGCAAACCCAGGTGCTTTCTGGTGCAGGGGCCTCAGAGTGGTTGGCTGGGATGGTGCTCGGTGGGATGGGGGACTGAGGGCTTGGGACTGAGGAACAAGGAGCCCCTGACTGGTCTTCGAGCCTTTCTTCTGATGTCCCAATAGTGGCAGTGAAGCAGAATAGTTAAAAAGCATGTGCTTTAGAGCCAGATTGCCTAGATCCAAATCTGGGCCCCATCATGACCTTGCAAAAATCATTTAACACTTAAAAATCACTTAACACTTAAAAATCACTGAGACAAGAATTGGTCCAAACTGGAAGGGATCAAAAAAGTCAGCTAGTCCAGGACCTCATTTTACAGAGGATGCTGCTGAGGTCCTGAGTGGAAAAAGAGCTCTCCAAGAGTCCCAGCTAATAAGAGGCAACCTGGAGCCTGAACCACAGACTTCTGACTCCCATCAAGTACTTCATCTAGTACGTCATTGTGAATATTGGGTACAAACAATATCTACTCACCAATTCCTCCCATTTTAACCAGTCATCCCTCCAACCATCGATCATCCATCCACAAATCCACTGATTGCTCCATTTACCCACCCATGTATCTCATTTCATCCATGACCCATCTATCATCCACCCATCCACCTGTCAGTCCATCCAACTATTCTTTACCCATCCATTTACCCACCATTCTGTCCACCAGGGATCTATCCACTCACCCACCTACCCATCTTTCCAACCAACCACCACCACATCCATCAACCCAGGGGGAATGACTGTTGGGTACATAACCAACAGTGCTTGCCATAGGGCGTGAGAAGCTACAGTTATTACTATTAAACCTTTAGTTCCTAGTACAGCTAAAATTGATTGTTGAATTGCTATTAAGTTCACAGCACTTTGCTAAGCACTGCTGGATAGGGGTCGGGATTCAGAAAAAAACCCACAAAATGAAACATTTCCTCCTAAAGAACTATAACAACTAAAAGCAATTCTAGATCCTAAGTTGGATTTTAGGTGGGAAAATAAAAAGAACTGTAAAGGATGTTATTGAGACAACTGATGAAATTCTAATATAGACTGTGGAATAATAATATGGATAACATGTGGATAATAGTATATTGCTGCTGCATTTAATTTCCTGATTTTTATAACTGTATCGTGATTATATAGAGAATGTCCTTTTTCTTAGGAAATTCACACTGAAGTATCTAGGGATAAAGGGACATGACATCTCTGACTTACTTGCAAATGATTTCAGGAAAAAAATGTTATTATATATAAAATATATAAAATGTATGATATATAAACATTGCAATATATGGTTATATTTTATATATAGAGAGAGACAGCAAGAGATTGAGAGAAGAAGCAAATGGGGCAGAAAGCAAAGCAATTGGTGAATAAGGGGAAGCCTTTACCATTCTTACAAATTTTTTGTCTACTTGAAATGACATGAAATTAAAAGTCAGTTCCCCAAATCAATAGTTTGTCTTTCTCTTGGAGCTTATAATAGATGAGTGAGAGGTCCTTTGGAAACCCAAACACATATGAAGAGGACAAGATCTGTGAGGGTTTCTGTTCTCCCCCATCCTTCAATGTATGTAATGAAGAACTGGAGGGGAGAGAATAGAAGAAAAGCTGTAGGAGGTGGGGCTGGGGTGGGCTTGGGAGAGCTGCAGCTTCAGGGTGTGTGAGAACTTGGGAATTGCAAAGGATTCTGAGAAGTCTGCTATGGTTTATGAATTTGTTTTTCAGGAATCAAGAATAAGGATTGAAATGTCTTTTAAAATTACTTTTGGTTGCTAGGCTGTCTTTGGGTGCAACTTTAAGCAAAGGCTGACTCACATGGAGCCCTATATTTTATTCAGGTTACAGATGTGTAACTCTTCTCCATCAGCTGGTACCACAGCAAAGAGGTGACCGGGGAGTGGGTTGGTCAGAGAAGGTCTACCTCCAGTAGTCATTTGAAGATGTTGGAGGTAGAGCTCGAGGTATAAGGGGCAGCTGGCTTGGCAGAGAGGAGGAGGGACCCATAGGAATCTAGGTGAGAAGGGAAAGGCACAGAGAAAATGGATATTTACGGAGCACTGTACCAGAATCTTTTACATACCTCTACTTCGCTTAATCCATACAATATCCCTGCTAACTACTCATTATTAGTTCTATTTCACAGACAAGGAAACTGAGCTGTAGGGAGATTGCCTGTCCTGCTGGTTAAGTGGCAGAACCAGGAATGATTGACTCCAAAAACCTGCGATGCCACGCTTCCTCAGGAAAGAGCCTGGCTCAAAGAGATGAGAAAGGGGTGGGCTTGAAGGGAACAGTCTTGTATGTTAGGAGTAAGAGCCCAGGCTTTACAAACATAGATTCCCAGAAAGCTACTAGAGGGAAAGGGCCTGGTGGATGTGGAATGTTAAGAATTGTGGTCAGTGGGGTCACAGTCTCCAGCCATAATGGCGGTGGTGCCAAGGAAGGCTACCAATTAGAAGGCCCAGTTGGCAGACCTCTCAGCCTGGTTGACTCTCCCCAGTGTAGGAACTGCTTCTTTCCCCGGGGCACCAGGCACATTTAAATTCAGAGAGAAGGATTTGTGATTCTGTGTGGGCAGACTCCAATTGTGAACTTACCAGCTGCCGCTTCCTGTTCTCTCCTGCCTCAGGATGGGGAAACAGGCCCCCCTCTCCTTGCAGAATGAATGATTATTGGTTGCACACCAGCTGCTCAATTAATCCAGCCTCCCTCCGCTTGGTGACTTGGACTGCAGCCCTGCCCTGATGCAAGACCCGGCCCTTCCTGGGTGGGTAAAGTGGAACCTTGCAGGTGGTAGGTGGAGATCAGTCACAGCAGGTTGATTAATGATGCCTAAGGAACATTGATAAGTAGCTCAGTAACAACCCGGAGAGGAGGTCTCTAGTGACATGCTACAGGGCTCATTTAAAATGTGGATGAACACAAAGAAAGGAAGCTGGAAAAACACAGATATTCCTCAACTTACAATGGGGTTACACCCCAATAAACCTATCATAAGTTGAAAATACCGTAAGCTGAAAATGCATTTAATACATCTACCCTACCAAACATCATAGCCTAGCCTAGCTATTCCAAACGTGCTCAAGACACTTATCTTGTCTACAGCTAGGCAAAATCATCTAAAACAAAGACTGTTTTATAATAAAGTGTTGAATATGTCACGTCATTTATTGATACCGTACTGAAGGTGAAAAGCAGAATGGCTGTCTAGGGCCAGAATGGTTGTACATAAACTGATTGTTGACCCTGGTGATCGCTGGCTGACTGGGAGCTGTGGCACTGCCCAGCATCACGAGAGAGGACTGCACCACACATCCCCAGCCAGGGAAAGGTCAAAATACAAAATCTGAAGTATGTGGAACGCGTACTGCTTTTGTATCACTGTAAAGTTGAAAAATCATTAAATCAAACCATCATAAGTCAGGAAGAGTCTGTATATGGAAAACACAAGCTGGGAGGGCTAGTTCATAGGTGGATGAGGGACTCATGGTGCAAAATTGTCTCTATAAGGCAAGAGGTTGGGACAAAGGCAACAAATGGAGATGATCCAAGGTGAATGAAGGTCCTGCAAAACTCAAGGGTCGCGGCAATTGTCTTGGCAACAGGCCTTAGCAACAGGTCTTAGCAACAGTGCCTTGGGCATTTTTGTTGACCACAGGCTCTCATGGAGCCAACTGCAGGCCATGGCTGCTGAAACCCCCAGACACTTTCAGCATCTGAGGCTGCCCCAAGCAGTCACACACAGGGTCCAAGGTGGGGACACCAAGGGAAGTGTCCATCCTGAAGGTCAGGCCATATTTGGGATGTCTTGTGCCATTTAGGGGACCACTGATGCTTTAGAACATGGGTCAAGAAACTTTCTGTAAAGGGCCAGGTAGCAAATGTTTTAAGCTTTGTGGGCCATACAGTATCTGTCTCAACTATTCAACTTGGCCTTTGTAGGACAAAAGCATCCACAGACAATACAGTAAATGAGTAAGTGTGGCTGGTTCCTAACAAAACTTAATCTACAAAACAGGTGAGGGGCCAGATTTGGCCCTGGGGCTGTAGTTTGCAGCCCCATCGTTAGAAAGAGGACAGAAATAACTGACTGAAGTGGTGAGGCTCCTGGGGGCTGGGACCTATGTGGATCGGTCAAAGAATGGGGTGGAATTAGGTGTGGAGAGTTATGTGTGCCCACGCAGTGGCCACAGAAGGAAAACCATAACGGGGGGGGTTACAAAGAAATTTATTTTCATTCATGCCAAGGAAGATCCCACAAAACAGCAAAGAGATGATCGCGTATCATCAGAGACGTACAAACAGAGGCTGGGGGTGGGGAGTTGGGCTAGGGGCTCTTTAACGCTTGGTCTTGCTCTGAAGGGAAAACGTTTTGTGCCTCCTACGACCGTCCTGTCTTCCCGTCTTTCCCAGTACTCAGTGCTGAGCTGGTACAGCCTGCTTACATAGTGAGTCATGAATAATACATTGGAGATGCAGCCACAGTCTCTTTGATCACAAGACTCTAAGAGTCGGAAAGACATTCATAGGGCTGGCTTGATGGGAGACTAGTGGTGAGCCCTGTAGGGGCTGGTGGGAACACGGTTTTGGCTGCAGGTATGCCCCCTGCCCATATGAGTGATAGAAAGCTGGCTCCTCAAATGGGGGCCCTGGCCCAGGACAGGCATTCAGAGCTCCCACCGTAACTAAAAATGGTGGAAGGGAATTGGATAAGTTAATTTCTCTGGTCCTTCTCAGCACAGGCATCTTGGGACCAGCAGATGGGAACACAAGCCTCTCACGTTACTTTGGCTGATCACTGGAAGGAGACTTGCTAAGATTTGCTAAGTGGGACCTCCAGGTTTCTTGAGGCAACATTCTGGATCCCGTCACTTGTAAGTTCTGTAAGGTCAAAACTGAGCTTGACTCATTCAGTCTTGCATTAAACCTATGGAAAGGGGTGCCAGCCACTAGGTTTTGGTTACTTGCAACAGAAATTCTGACTCAATTGACCACATAGAAGCAAAGAAGCAAGTGACTTACCGCCAAGGGCATGAGACCCAAGACCAAGTTAGTGAGGTAGCTGCTCAGGTAAAAGAATCCCCAATTCCAAATGGCTTAAATAATGAAGAAGTTCATCCATTATCTTAACAACAATAATCAGTAACATGGGACCCCCCTCCTCCCTTGCCACAGCTGATTGGACCAAGGAGAAGCACCAAACTCAAGCAGCCAATCAGTGGCCTGGCCAGCAGTCAGTGGGATGGTCTGGAGGGGGAGTTCTGCCCAATCTGGGTGCCAGCAATTAAGACATCCAGACTGGATTCGTTCATAGAAATTTGATGCAGAGAGTTGGAGACAACAGGACAATCCATAGAGAGATTTGAAGACAAAAATCACACCCAAGGTAGTAAGCCGAGGAGCGTGAGCCACAAGGATACGGAAGCCAGGAGGAAGCGAGAAGCTGTCCATCTTTGAAGCCAGAGCCAAAGTAGACCTTTCTCGGTCCCGAGTTTATCCTGGTCCTTATACGTCTGGCCACGTGGCTCGTCATGGAGGTTGTGCCCAGTGACTGGCTTGGCTGGGCTGCTGTCTTTGCTGTTCCCATAACATATTTATACATGACCTTCCACCAAACCCTCACTATACCTGGGAGGTTTTGAGTGAAGCAGTGAACCCCCTGGAATTCTGAGTGGGTCTCCAGGATCATGGTGGGCATAGGCAGGCTTCCTGAGTCAGGTCCCCCAGGAGAACTGAGGGGGTTCTGGGAATGGTGCCCTGGTCTCTGGCTTCCTGGACCTCCCAATGCCATTCCTAGGCCAGGAGCCCTCTCTGGGCCTGAGAGAGCGAGCACTGCTTAGCCAAGGCCAGGGAACTCAGCCAAAAGGGGTGCCCAGCCCATGTGGGCATCTGGCATTGCCCTCCGCCTTGGCCTGAACCAGGAAGGTAAGTGTGGGTGCACACAGAGGGAAGGGGAAGTGGAGACCAGGGTCTCCAGAGCATAGATAACATGCCACCTGTGTCCCCCATGTGTCCCCCCAACCCATTTCTTTAGCAGCCCCAGGAGTTTCTCAGACAAGGGAGATCATCCGGACACCACAGGGGCTGAGAGTGCAATCACTGGGATCCTGCCAAACTCCGATATCTGCCATTTACTGGGCATGTCACCCAACCTCCCTGGGCCTCTACTTGCCCATCTGTAAAGTGGGGATGATGATAGTACATACCACACAGGGGTGGGAGGGATAAATGAATTCACCTGTGTAAAACCCTTGGAACGGTGCCTGGTACATGGTAAGTGCTCAGTCAACATTAGTGACTGATCCTAAGAGCAAAGGCTCAGGGAAGGGAGTAGGAAGGAGAACCCAGAGAAAGAAGAAAAGGAAATAGAGAGAAACATCAAAGAAGGGTGAAGGGAACGAAGAGGGCAGAGGAAATGCGGCACTTGGGTGCCGGGCTTGCCCACTCAGGGCCTGCTTGGGCTCACTTCCTTGTTCTTGCCTCCCCCATATGCTCTCCCTGGAATTCTGAGGAATTCTGCTTCCACCCCCCCAGTAGTTGCCATGGTGATGGAAACCTGGACCTAGTGGAAAGTTCTCTGTGCTTGGCAACGCGGCTGCAGCACCCTGCCTCCTGCCTGCCTGTGCGTGGGCGGCCAGCTCCGACGACTGTTGCCAGATTCAGGGCCAGCACGGCCTCTCCCACTCCGTGGAAACCCAGTCCTCCCCCTGTGGAATCTAGGATGGGCACCCTGGCGTGACTGGCCCCAGGGACACTCAGGGAATATCTAACCTGTCCCATTTTACAGGTGGGACATTGGGCCAGGGAGGTAACATGGGTGACACAGTTCTGACTCCCCAGGGTTCTCTCCTGGGCTCAGCTGTGAGTCCTGCAGGCACAGTGTACCCGAGGACATCACAGACAGGACTAGCTCTATGGCAGGCCAGCCCCAGAGAACAGGGTGGCTGCTGAGAGCCAGGGGGATGCAGGGAAACAATGAGACTCCGCAAACAGCACCACTTCATCCACATCCCCTGACACAGTTGTTAGTGGGGTTTGCTGGGCTGCAGAGTGTGCTCTGCCAGCAGCCCCGACTTTCAGCCAAAGTGAGAAGGTCACAGAGCCAGCCTTGAGCACCCCGGCTCTGGCCCTCTCTGACAGCATCCCACTGCCCAGTTTCAGCTCCTCTCCCCACCCCATCCCTTCCCCCTAGACTCAGCCTCGGTTCCCAGCAGGAAGCCAATTACCTCCTTCAGGGGTTGGTAGGTCCTGACTTCTCCTACTTTTCACCTGCTCAGCTTCTGTGTGATTTTTCTTCCAAGGACCCCCTGTTTTCAAAACCTTTGTTCCTTGAGTAAACAGACTTTATTGAGTGACAATGCTCACACAGCCCGTTTTTGATCATCAAAGCTTCGTACACCCCAGGCTTTGACCACCCCAGAAGCAGAGATGCACGACTTTCTTGATTGTGTGGTGGATATATGGGAAAGTAGCATGAAGCAAAAACTGACACTAGTTTAGGACTCACAGTCCCCATCCCTCAGAACCCTGCAGGTGAAGGTCCCTGGGTTGGTGACAATGAGATTTCTCCCACTTCCCACGACCCACCATTGGGTGGGATGTGAGCTGTCTTGGAAACTCTGGCTTAAATGTATCAGACTGAGGCCAGGCTGGGCCGTATCTTACCTACTCTCATTTCCCAGAAGCCTTGAGTGTCCAGGCATTTTGGGTATATGAAAAATTCTTGTAGTTGCTACCAAGAACCTATCTTTTTGAAAGAAAGGGTCTCCCACCTTGTTTCTGATAATATGACTGGACAAAAAAGCCACTTATTGGAAGCAAAGGGCTTTCCTTGTGTAGTCTCAATGGCCCTGGAAGCTATTACCCAAAGAAGTCCTTGGGTACTAGTTTTCTATGGAAACTGGGATTTGGAAAATTCCTTTCAAGATAGATTTAGCCCAATGTCTTCATTGCCCAGAGGTATGAACAGCAATCTAGAAGGGGAAGCGATGGCATGGGCAGGGGAGGGGTACAAGGTCCAGAGCCAAAGGGTAGGGGTTCAAATCCCACCTCTGTCACTCCTTAGCTATGTGATTACAGAAGAATTGCATCACTTCTCTGAGCCTCAGTCTTCCCATCTGTAAAATGTGGCCACTATTAATTTCTTTACCCATTCATATGTTCAATAGGGGAAGAACCATGCCAACCTCTTGTTTCTCTTCCATGTTCCTTCCAGAGAGCCTTGCATAGTAGTCCTGGCATAATCCAAAGATAGGAACAGACTGTGAGGGCATTCCTTCTCAAGACCATCCACCACTCATTCATTTCATTAATTCATTTATTCATGTGTTTAACAAAATTTATTGTCATCATTTATGTGTTGGGGACACAGCAGTGCAGTAGACAGATGATGAACTTATCATTAACTGATTTGGTCAGATAGGTGGTCCCCACACATTGGAATGTTGAAGGTACAGAACACAGAGCAGGAGATCACCTTCAGTTTTGTAGAACTCAAGAAGCTTTTCTTGAGGAGATGACAACTCATCCAAGACCTCAAAGATAAGAAGGTTTAATATAAGCAAAAGGAGCAGGATTAGAGTTCCAGGAAAGACAAGTGTAACCTGGATGGGGAGGGGTTCTCTGGGGCCATACAATCCCCTTCTTCAACCTCTAATTCCCAGAGAAACAACCTCACCCCAGCGGAGAACAGTGAAGTGTTCAGGACCATGGAGAGCACCACAGAGACCTTCTTGCCACCATTTTGCTCTTGCTAATTCAGAAGGGCACAGCTCAGACTCACACCTGAGAAGAAGGGCAGGTCTGTGGGGGTTTAGGAACCACCAGGTTGAAAGCAGAGAAAGGAGAGTCTAGGGGCCTGACTGAAGCTCAGGGTACCAACTTTCACCTCTCCCACTGGCTGAAGGCTGCAGTTTCCAGACCCAGGAGGAGCCTGGTGGGCAACTCCTAGGCCTGGGAGCCCAGGAACCCTGCTGGCTACAAGGAAAACAGCAGGATGATTGAGACAAGTGGTTCTCAAACTGTTTCGAATTAGAAATCCCTTTGAGAATCTGTTAAATAATGAAGAGTAAGTTTAGAAAAATAACATAATAAAGAAGTAAATTATATAGTATGTCAGAAGGTGAGAAATACTATGGGGAAAAAGAAAAACACTCCCCTCTTCAAAAAAAGAAAAAAACAATCCGAGCAAACCAAATGTTTTGGTGTAATTTAGGAGGGTTTTTTTCTTTCTGGAATTCTAAGATCATCTCTTTGTTATTTATTCATTTATTATTTTTTATTGAAGTAAAGTTCATTTATAATATTATGCTTCAGGTGTAGAACATAGTGATTCACAATTTTTAAAGGTTATATTCCATTTATAGTTGTTAAAAATATTGGCTATAATCCCCATGTTGTATAATAAATATATCCTTGTAGCTTATTTGTTTTATACATAGTAGTTTGTACCTTTTAATCCCCTAATCTATCCTGTCCCTTCCCCCTTTCCTCTCTCCAATGGTAACCACTAGTTTATTCTCTATATCATGATTTTCGGTAGTTTTGAGCCCTCCATAGATATAGTTAAGGACCCCTCCAGGGTAAACCCACTCTGCGTGAAAGTAAGGAAGAGGGAGGGAGGGGAGGTGGAGAGAGAACCTGGCTGAGTCTGCTTGGATCCCCAAGACAGGTATTAGGCAGGCCCATGCTCCTTGACCAGCTGCTAAGGGCAACCCCAGGCTCCTAGCTCCTGATTACTTGCAGCTCCATCTCTCCATCCTCATATTTATTAATAGAGCACCTATGTTGGATCAGTCACTGTTCTAGGTGTTTAGGATGTATGGATGAGCAAAAAAAAGTCAATATCCCCAAAAAGCTGATATTCTAGTGGATGAAAACACAGTAAATAATCAAATAACTTAAAATTATTTAGTATATTCAAAGTGATAAGAAAGAAAGGAAGAAACCTAGCAAGTTAATAGGGATTGGGAGCGCCCAGGATAGGCTGTTGCTATTTTAAATATGGAGGAAAGAAGGGGTTTCACTGAGAAAGTGACCCCTGAGCAAAGACTTGAAGGTGGTGAGGGACTTGCCTATGCAGACATGTAGGAGAAGAGGTCCAGGCCAAGGAAACAGCCAGTGCAGGAACTGTGAGGAGGGGACCATGCCAGGTGTGCTGGAGAAATGGTGAGGAGCCATCAGGGAGGACGTAAGAGAGACAGTGAAGGACCAGATTGTGGGAGGGTTTGCCCCAGGCTGGTGGCCAGGGCAGTGGAGGAAACACATCAGATTCTGGCTGGATTCTGAAGGTAGAACCAGCAGGATTTGCAGAAGGATCAAACGCACGACTGAAGAGAGAAAGAGAGAGGAGTCAAAGATGACTCTGAAATTTTTGGCCTCAGCACCTGGAAAAATGGAGTGGCCATCTGCTGAGATGAGGCCAGCTGTAGGAGGAGCTGGTTTAGGGGGACAGAACAAGAGCTCAGTCTCAGCTGTGGTCTTTTTGAACACAGCTTCTTGAACACAGTTCTTTTTGAGATGTTCATTGGATATCTCAGTAGAGACACTGAGGAGGTATTTGAAATGTGATTCTGGATTTCACAGCCCAGAGTGGCTCAAATGGCTGCCTGACCCCAAGCCCCCAACAGAGCAGGCACATCTTCTCACACATCTCCTCATACTGCTTGCATGTCTCCGGGGCTGGGTCCTCACCGTCTGCCACAGCAGCCCCTGTGTGTCTGAACAGACCTGACAGAGAGAAGTTCTTCCTGCACCAAGCAGACTTCTGTCCCAGGGGTCTCAGGACCACAGAAAGAAACACAGATAAGAGACACTGTGGCCTCAGAATGTAGGAGTGAGATGTAGAGGAGATATGTGGGTCCCTGACATCTTCTTAGTGTCTGACTGCAATCCTTTATAAGACCAGGTTTCCCCAAGATGCCCTAGAGCTTCCTCACAAGTATTTCTTTTCTCTTAAGCTGGTTCCACAGGGCTCTGCTCCTGACACCTAAACCCCTGCCCAATCAAGCCAAATACCGACAGAGGGGCTGTGAGGGTTTGGTGAGAGAATGTGTCAAATGCTTATTCCTGTGCTTGGTACAGAGAAGATGCTAGATGCAATGAAATCATCACCTGTGACAGGATAATGACCTGTGCTCCAGAAGCATCCAGAAAAGCAGTGGTCAGGGAAGGAGACCCTTGAGTTAAGTCCTAAAAGATAGAAAGGACTTAACCAGATGAAGAGAGGAAGAAAGGGATGCCCTGTCCTGAGGCCACCTCTTCTCCATACTGAGCACGCCCGGCTCCTGCCACAGACCCCTCTGCCATGGCTTGTGTGGTCCTGCCCCATATTGCCATTCCCAGGACAGAGCCTCGAAAGAGAATGCAGCACAGTGTAGAAGAATGTCCCTAGACTAGAGCCAGATATTCAAATCCAGGCCCTAGACTTACTAGCTGTGTGACTTTAGACAAGTTACTTAACCCATCTAGGCTTCAGTTTCTTCCTCTACAGACAAGGGGAGAGTAACAGGACACACTTTGTAGACGTTTGCGAAGATGAAGTGGGATCATACCCGGAAGGAGTCTAGACATGGTAGGCGCTCAAGAAATGTGAGCATGTATTTTCATGGGTGGAGCCTACACCCCACTGGCCTCAGCTTCCGCTCCGTCCAGCCAACCCTGGTCTGCCACGGTTCACAAGCCTGCCCTAGTCCGCCAGCTCGGCTGGCCCATTGGACACAGAAGGAAATGAAGGTAGCTCAGAGTGGCCAAATGACATTTCTCAGACCCTCCAGCTAGCTGGTCCAGGCCAAACTCAGCCGAGGCCCAGGGTCTGGCGAAGGAGAGAGGCAGTTACTGAGGGACCCAACTGAAGGTGTGGTGGGAATTTAGAGCTGGGAGCAGGAAGCAGAGGAGACAGGCAGGGTTGAGGGGAAGCAGGGTAGTTTCCAGCAGGAAGAGGGAGAGGAAACCTGGCAGCTGCCGGAGGGGCAGTGGAAGGTCTGGCCATGGACACCTGGCCGTCCCATTAGGTCCCCCAGACCCCTCCAGCCTTGGCTCTGTGTCTTGGGCTGCAGCAGAAAAGCCATTTGCTGATTCACCCAGCACATGGGACAGTGCCAGATTTCCCTCAGGCTTCCTGTAGAGCTGGGCTGGCCGAGTCTGTTCCATTCCCTTGCACAGCATCTCCTCCAAGCCTTGGCTTCTGCTCTGGCCTGGCCACCAGCTGATTGTGCATCCTTGGACAGGTCCCTTTACATCTTAGACCTACAAACTGTCCCATGGGAGTTCCCGTCACCAGAATGCAGCCCCCAGGAAACCAGGGACTTTGATGGCTTGTTCTCCCAGGACCCACAATGGAATCAGGTGCATGGTGCTCAGAGTGTTTGTCAAGTAACTAAATAAACATAGGAATGAATGCCCAGCTTTGGTCTGAGGGCAGTAGTGGAGACCAGATAAGTGAATAGGCTGCAGAGGTCAAGATGTTCCCGTCTCCAGATCTGTGCACACACTGGGAACCAGACCCCTCCTTCAGGATACTTCCAGGTCTCAGACCCCTCATAACTGAACCCATTCATCACTGCCCTCCCACCCCTGCTTCTGCTCAACATCATCATTCCTAACCACTGCCTAGGAGTCCCCGTAGTATCACCACCCTCATCTCTTGTCCATCACCTGCTCCCTGTATGTGCTAAATAACTTTCAACTCCACCCACTCTCCCCATCGGAAGTTCCTCACCTTAGCTGGACCACATCCTCTCCCCTCCTACTTTCTGGAGGAATCTCCTGATTGGTCCCTCTCCAGTCACATCTCCCCACCACACACACCATCCTATCCTCCCCACTGCAGCCAGATGGGTCTTTCTCCTCCAGGGCTCCTCCTGGTCCTCAGGACAGTGTCCAAATTCCTCAGCATGCCCTGTATGGGCCTTGGAAACTAGACTTCCACTTATCTCTCCAGCCTCCTTCCTCTCCATGCATCTCTTCTCTTACTATATGACACTCTCCTTATGCTTCCGGAGCTGCCATGCTCTCTCCATGCCTCTGTGCCTTTGCATATTCCATTCTTTTGGCCTGGAATGTGCAAAAGCCTCCTTTGTCTGCATAATAAATATTCATCCCTCACATCCTTCAGGGGAAACCCATCCTGACCATCCAGAGTTGCACAATTCCCCCTCAGACCTGCACAGCTTATTGTGAACACATCTATTATATCATATGTCTCATGATGTCCCTTAGGTCTTGGATGTCTCTTTCCCCTATGGGATATTTCTATAATAGGTTCATGGTTTATTTAGATCGAACATGAATGCAAATGTGAATATTTAAATATAAGCAGTATCTAGCTCAAGGGGATGTTCATAAATATGTAAATAATGAATGTATTGATAGGTAGAAAGGATGGGTGGATAAATGAGAAGATGAAAGAAAGAATGATTGGATAGATGAATGGATGGAAGTAAGGACAAAGGAAAGATGGATGGATGGATGGATATGTTGAAGGAACAAGGATGGAAGGAAGGAGGGATAGCTGAATGGAAGGAAAGAGGATAGATACTGCATGGAAAGATGTAAGGATAAAGGATGGATGGATAAATGGGTGGGTAGAGGGAAAGACTGAAGTTTGGGTGGGAAGAAGGAAAGATGGCAAATTGGAAGAAAGGAAGGAAGAGAGAAAAGATGAATGAGTGAGAGAATAATTTGATGGATAAATGGAAGGATGAAAAGATGGAAGGAAGAATGTAAGGGAAGGTAGGAGGGAGGATGGAAGGATGGTTGAGTGAATTCATAAATGCTTAGATGTGATTCTTTTTTATGCCACATGAGCTGGCCAACTTTCTCACAAGGCAGTCTGGGCTCCTAGGTGGTCTCTATAGCTGCTGCTGGCTGCCTGACCTGGTACATTTATTTTGCACATTTTTACCTTAGACAGTAAACCGATCATCTATTCATGATTATTAAGAAAAACTAGAATTCTAGAGATCAGTTAGTTCAATAGATTCCAGGGCGTGTCAGAGGAAACAGAGCTCAGAGGTTTAAGCAGCCTGCCTAGGTCATAGCCAGTTCCAGAGATATCTGACTTGAACTCAGTTCTTCTAACTTCCTCCAGAACTCTACACGCGACTCTTTGACTTGCTCAGGTCTTCTCCCTGGAGGCTCATTCTGAGCAGTGCCTGCCTGTCCACTAACCTGGGGAGGGTTTTTTGTTTTTTGGGGTTTTTTTCCATGAAACAAATGAGAAAAGGAAATGACTTCACCCAGGGTTGAGGCGGCAGAGGCCTGAGCCGAGCAGCTGCCTTTCTGCACCAAACGTGACCCTGGGCACATTCCTGAGCGGGAGGAAGGGAATCTGATCCAATGCCAGCTTCCAGGCACCCTGCCAGGGCCATGACACAGAAAAGGTTTGGGCAGCATTAGAGAGCAGTCTGGGTGCTTGAGAACCCTCTGGGGAGGTGGGCTGGGAGGTCAGGGTGCCCCTCAGGGATCCTAGAACAGGGCCTGGCTGTGGAGGAATCTGGCCCTTCTGTGCTGTTGAGGTGGGAAGCCCCATAAAAAGACCGGCAGGAACCCCAGGCAGGGCCACTACTCTCCTGCCAGCACCATCCGGTTCCCTGGCCCAGAGGCTGTACCTCACTTTTTGCCTCTGAAACGGTTTACTTCTAGGAAAGTGAAACTTATCCCTAAAATTCTATTGATTCCCTGAGGTCACTCCTGATTGGTTATTTCCTTCACTCCTGATTGGTCCATTTCCCTCACTCCTGATTGGTTATTTGTCTCCCTCCTGATTGGTCCATTTCTACAAAGCTTGTTCCTAATTAGTCAAGTTTTGTTATACCTGATTTGCATATGATGTTGCAAAGTGTAAACTGGCAGCCTATAAAAGCCTGTGTAAACCTACAGACAGGGTCCGGAGCTTGCAGTGTTAACTCCTGTGGGCCTTCTGGTGTAATAAACCTGAATTCTCCAACTCTCCAAGTGCTGCTTGGTCTCTCGACTGGATCCAGGTTGCTGTCACAACTGAGCTGTAGCACCAAGCTGTTAACACTGAGCTGTAACACGTTTTTCTGCAACACTGTCCCACCTGCTCTCCATGGTCAAGGTCCAAAGGCTGAACCTCTGTGCCCCTAGCCTTTTCTCTCCTTGTAACACTCATTTCTCTTTCTAAGCCTTTCACTTGTGGACTTTATTAATGAAGCTTGCAGAAGATGCTTGGACAACTGTGCTACCCACACATTATCCTGCATCCCTGCATCCCAGTGAGGCCGATCATGACCCAGGAGAGCTGCACCTGGCATGCCATTTGCTCCATTCTCTGGTCCCCATCCACGCGTAGCCCCACTCAGAAACACCTCGGCTTATCTCCCCTGAAACTTCCATCTTCTATCGCTCATAGAGACTTCTAGCAGCCACCTGAGGGGAGGCGCTGGGGATTTCTACTACACAGCCATAGACCCAGAACCCAGGGCAAGAGGGTCAAGAGAGGTCACACCATTTAGTTACCTAGGGGCTTAGATTCTGGAAAGAAACTTTAAGGAGAGGGGAGGACTTCACTTTTTTAGCCTCTCTGTCTAACTTTGTAAATCCTGCTGCGAGTTTTCTTTAAGGCAGCCCCAGGACAAGGCATGTATTTTTGAAATGGCAATATTTTATTTTCTTTTTCTCCCTTTCTTCCTGGAAAACAATTCAGGGCTTTCTTCTCATGCTTCATGACCATAGTGACTGATAAAAAAAAGTCTGCTTTGGAAAGTCAGGGGAGAGTCCAAGTTTCCTAGGGAGGCCGGCCTGGCATGCGGCATGTGGGCTGTCTCACTCTCTTTGGTGCAGACGTGGTTGGCCCGACCCCGCCGGCCAGTCTCAGATTTTGCTCTTCGCAGGCCTCATGCCTGCTGCGGTTTTTAATATTGCTAGTTTTCAAAGTTAAGAATTTATGGTACTTAATTGCATCGCTGGTTACCACCATGCTCTGTTCCCAACCACTCTTCACCTTAGAGGCAGATCAGAGGGACTCAAGGTAAGGCTTAGAGGCTCGGTCACACTGATCATTAGCGAAAACATACAGAAATCTGTATTTACTCAACCGGAGACAAACCCTAGAAACCTTGGCAGAGAACTAGATATATGAAGTCTAATTTTAAAATATGTTTGTGTAAATCAGTATTTGAATTGTAGAACTACATAGCAAAGTTTGATAATGTTGTCATTTGAGATTTTATTATTGCACATCTTTAAGAGTCCAGCCTCCTAATGGGCATCCTTGTCTTTATTTTTGCCCCTTACTGTCATTTTCAGCATCGGAACCAGAAAGAAACTTAAGGCACACACATTTAGGACAGGGGTCAGAAAAATTTGCTTGTAAAGGGCCAAAGCGTAAATGTGGGTCATACAGTCTTGTGGCAGCAACACAGCTCTGCCCAAAGCAGCCATAGACAATAGTAAACAAATGGGTGTGGCTGTGTTCCAATAAAACTTTATTTACAAAAACAGGTAGAGGGCCTGATTTGGCCCTTGGGCTGTATTTTGCTAATCCCTCTTTAGAAAAAAGATAGACAAAAATGGCTGGTGTGGTGAGCATTCAGGAGGATTAGGGAGAGAACTGGTTGGGGTTCAGCGTGGAGAAGACTTGAGTTAGATGCTTCCCACCCTTAAAACATCATAGGATGGGGGAGGGACTTACTCAGTGGTTATAATGGGGGGCTGGTTATCATATAGGCGGAGTTACAGGAGTTAGAGGAGTTTTCATTCATGACAAGACATAAGCAACCCAAGACACCCATAAACAGCAAAAGGGTGAGTTCCCTGTCATTGGAGGTGTGCAAGCAGAGGCTGGTGCATGGGGAGGTTGGGCTGGGTGCTTTTTAATGCCCAGTCCTGTCTGGGAGTGAAAGCTCCTCTGCATCTGTTCAAAACCTTCCATGGCCCTTCCTTGGCCCCTGCTTGGCTCAGAGCAGAAACTGAAGTACCCACAAAACAGGGGGAGGATATAGCTCAGTGGTAGAATGCCTGCTTAGCATGCACGAGGTCCTGGGTTCAATCTCCGGTACCTTCATAAATAAATAAACAAACAAACCTAATTACCTACCCTACCTCCCAAAAAGCACCCACAAATGTAGTCAACCCTGCACATCCTGGTCCTGCTGCCTCCCACTTCTCTCTTTCTCTTGACTCTAGTCCTGCCGGCCTCCAGCCTGCTCCCCAAGTCCCCAAGTCCCTGGACACACTACCACTACAGTGTCTTTGCCTCAGCTGACCTGCCTCCCGGAAGCTCGTTCCCAGACCTCCCCGGGGCCAGCCCGCATCAGTCACCCCCGCCCCAGCCTAGCCCTTCATCCTGCATCTTAGCTGCTCCTCCTTAGCACTTTCTCCGCTCAATATGCCATTTAGTTTACCTGTTTATTTGGCTGATGGGCTGTCTTCCCCACATAGAGTGTCAGCTCCACGGGGCAGGGACTTTTGTCTCTGGATCATTGCTCTATCCTCTGTGGTTAGCACCATGCCTGGGCCGTAGTAGGTGCTCCATAAAGAGTTACTGAAAATGGCAGGTTGTATTTTCCAAAGATGGCCACCACACCTCCTCCACCCCAAATCAACTTGCTTTTCTTACAGTATGAGGCTGACACTCTTCCCTTTGAGTAGTGGGGTCTGTGCTCAATCCTCCTGAATTTTGGCAGGCCTGTGACTGTGGTGGGAGTGATGTCACATGGCTTCTAAGACCAGACCAAAAAAGGTGACAAAGCTCAGTCCAGTTCTACTGGGATGTTCACCCTGGGAACCCAGGCTTCATGGTGTAAGGAAGACCGAGCCACATCAAGGCCACAGGCAGATGCTGCAGCCGACAGCCTCGGCTGAGATCCCAGCTGACAGCCGGCCTCAACCACCAGACACAAATGTGAGGAAGTCTTCAAAATGACTCCAGCCCTGGATGCTGTAACTGCATGAGAGGCTCCAGGTAAGAGCAAGTCAACCTCCAAACTATGGGATATAGTAACAAAATGTTGTGTTTTTTTTTTAAATTGAAATATAGTTAATTGACAATGTGTTAGCTTCCAGTGTACAACAAAGTGATTCAGTTATATACATATATATATTCTTTTTCAGATTCTTTTCCATCATAGGTTAGTCCAAGATATTGAATATAGTTCCCCATACTCTACAGTAGGTCCCTGTTGTTTATCTGTTTTATATATAATATCGTGTATCTGTTAATCCCAAACTCCTGATTTATCCCTCCTCCCTCCCCTTTCCCATTTGGTAATCATAAATTTGTTTTCTGTGTCTGTGAGTCTATTTCTGTTTTGTAAGTAAGTTCATTTGTATCATTATTTTTTAGATTCCACATATAGGTGATATCATATGATACTTGTGTTTTTCTATCTGACTTTCTTCACTTAGAATGACCATCTCCAAGTCCATCTATGTTGCTGCAAAGGGCATTCTTTCATTCTTTTTTATGGTATATGAGTAATGATCCATTGTATGTATATACCACATCTTCTTTATTCAATCATCTCTTAATGGATATTCAGGTTGCTTCCATGTCTTGGTTATTGCAAACAGTGGGCTATGAACATTGGGGTGCACGTAAAATGTTGTGATTTTAAGCCACTAAGTGTTGGGGGTGATTTGCTTTTTAAAAAATATTGCAGGACAGCATATTGGCATGTTGTTTGTGACTCTCGCATTCCCCATCTCACTATTCTGGGGCCCCACTTGACACTGACCGCTCACTGGAAACCAGCCCCTCTCAGAGCGGATCCTCTGTTTCTGTACATTTCCCCCAGGACTGCCTCCTCACGTGCTCTCTGGCAGCTTCTCCTGGGGCGGGGGTGTGGGGTTTGCCCTCTCCTCTGGGCACGGCTCCTGCCAGGATCGCTGCTGATGTTCTCCAGGCCTCGGGAAGCGTGGGGACACAGTTCTCCCCAGGGTGGCCAGAAAAGATGCCCTTACATCGGGGCCAACGTTCCCTCTGTCTTTGTCCTTGATACTCGTTGTCCTGGAAAATGTTCAGCACTCTGGACTCGTGCCTTTAGCACCGACCGCAGGAAACTGAGGTCCAGCATGTCTTTAACTCCCAGCTGCCCCCATGTGACCTGGGAAGGCTCACCCACCATCAGGACCACTTCAGACCCTGGAGCTAAAAGTGTGAGGCCAGAGAGAGAAGAAAAGCCATTCCTCCTCTTTGCCCCCCTTCACACCCCCACTCCCCACTCCCTTTCATGGGCGTTCTTTCCAAGATGACTGACAGCACCCATTTCATTCAGATTTCACCTGAATCTCATCCCTGAGTCCTATCCCTGATGTCAGCATCGTGGTCCCAGTGTGATAATCCCCAAAGAGTCTGGCACTGGTATTTTCCTGAAAGTCTGTCCTGTTTAGTATTGGCCTCCACAAGAACTGGTTCCACTTCTTTTCTCCCTGTAATGCCTTCTGGCCCAGACTGGGGCCGGCTTTCGGCACTTGCCTTCTCTAGGAGAGATGATGACAAGAGCAGGGCAGGAATGGGGCTAAAAGCATGGGTTTCAGAGAAAATCAGACCCATCCTGGCTTTGTGACTTTGGCCAAGTCACTTACCCTCTCTGATCTCTGAAAGGGGGATAATAGCCCCTTCTGTGGTTGTTGTGAGGATCAATGATATAATACGTGTAATGTGATTTGATAGTGCTTGGCACTTAGTGAGCTCACAGTAAATAGTAGCCCTCATGATTGTTACGTGACCTGCTGCGGTCATATAGCCAATCAAGTCACAGGTGGCCCGTGTCTACATCTCCTGCAATTCATCAGGCTCTGACTGCCCCGTCTCCACCCCTACCTCATCTTCCGTGGTCCCAGGCCCAGTTCTTCTCATTAAATGATGCTGCTCCTGATTTGTCCTTCACTGTTGCAAGTGCATGCCTCCCCCCAACCTTCTGAGGCTTTGTCCTCATCCTCACAACCCAGGGAGCCACCTCAGGGCCACAGGCCAGCTCCCTCTAGGGCTTCCTTCTTGAGTTTGCTCAGAATAAGCTCTTCCTCTCTGTCTTGGAAGACCCTCCCCCTTTTCTCTTGTTTACCCCAAATGAACAGAAAGAGTCCAGGAAAGGAGGGGTGCTGAAAACTAGCCTTTGGGCCATGTCAAATGGCTCAAGCCCTGGTTGCTAGAAGCAACATGAACTCCCAGAGGGTTTGAGGGACACAGCTCTGCTCCTTGCTAGCTGTATGACCTTGGTAAAGTCCCTTTAACTCTTTGAATCTCGGTTTTGTCATCTCTGAAATGGGCACAGTAGTGCCGGTCCTAGGGCACTGGGCATGCCTGCCTGGCCCTGGTGCTGAACCAAGGCATTCTGTGCTCATCTCAAAGCTGGTCTTTGCCTTCTCTGGGTGCTTTGGCCCCTTCACCCTCCTCCCCCACAGAAGTCCCAAGGTGATGATGTGGGTATAAGTTTGCTGCCCTTCACCTGTGAGCACCTGGAGGGCTGGGACCCTCCACCATGTCCTCTTTTAGTAACCCATGCCCAGCACAGGGCCACATTCAGAGACATCAGCCTGAATCCGAGGAGCAAATGATAACTGATTTGTGAGCACAGAGCTTCAGCTGGGACCAAGAACCTGGGAGAAAAAAATCCTCAAGCAACACCTTGGGGTGAGTCATTAGGCAGAGGCAGGCAGGGGAAGGCCAAGGAGGACTCTCTCAGCTCACCTGGCCTTCAGAGAATTCCTAGACAGTGGCCCAGCCCAGACCACTATAGGTGGTGCTCACTCAGAAGGTGACCGATTCCTCCTTTCCCAGAATCCAGGAGCCCTGGAGGAAGCTCAGCTCAAGAAATCTCTAGAATCCACAGGCCTGAGCTGTTCTGCTTTCCCCAAGAGAGTTCCATCTTGTAATCTTTGTCATTCTCATTGTCATTATACCAATACACTCTATTTGTTTTACTTGATAACCCTGAAGTTTGATAAATGTTGTATTTGATTTTAGTGATGATTATAATATGCCAGGCATATCCTTCATATTCAAAAAGTGTGAATTCACTTTACTACACCAGCTCTAGACGCTGAGGCCCAGGGAGGTCAACTTGCAGATTGTCACGGGGCTAATGGATGTCAGAGCGGGCCTCTTCTCTGAAAAGCAGCAGCTGAGAACAGGCGCAGATGTCTCCAGACACTACTGCCCTGTCAGCTCCTCCAGGCATCACTCGTGGCCTCCTGAACTTCAGTTTCTTCATCTGTAAATGGGGACAATAATGCTTAGGTCTGTGAGGGCATTAGGGCTTGGAACAGGGGAGGAGCTATCCCTCACGTCCACCGTCTGGCCAAGGCTGGCTTAGAAGATCCTGCCAACGATTTTTCTGGAATAACCTGCTGGGGTAGGAGGAGGGAAGAGCAGGGCCAGGAAGGGGCCCTCAGACTCTAGGGCTGGCTGTAGTTGGGGGAGGCCCCAGAGTGTGCCAGCCCCAGGCACGGAGTCTGTGCCCCTGACCCTCCTCTGCCAGGCCAAGAGCCTAGGCTGGCTCTTTCTAGAATGCTGGGCCAGGCTCACAGCCACCCCAAGGCCTGGCCCTGAGCTGTGGGCTGTTTGCCAGGGTAGGGTGACCCTGAGGTCAGGAGGCCTCCCCAGGATGGCCCGTCCCCATCGTTGAGGAAATCCACTCTGTTCCCCAAAGGATTCCCTGTGTGAGTATCCTGCCAGCCAAGGTACACAGGGCCTTTGTTTGTGGAGCCCGGGTGTGGGCAGGAGGGGCAGGGGCTCAGGCCAAGAGGAGCACCGGGCCTGGCAGAAGCCCACTGGGCACCTGCCCAGGAGTTGTGAGTATCTCCCCAAATCAACTTCCACTCCCAAAGCCCCCATCGTAGCCCTCTTGGGCTCCCTGTGTGAGGTGAGTCTGAACAGGGACCTTGGGGTGGGGAGAGGCAGCTCCCAGAGCACAACCGGCCCTTCCCCGGGAGGAAGGGAGCTGGGGTGGGTGGCCCTGGCTGAAAGGTCACACAGGAGCTCTGGCCACTGGCCACCTTGGGCTGGGCCTGTTGCAGGAGGCCTCTCGTGCACCAGAGGCCTCAAAGCTGGCCTTTTGACATTCTCTCCGAAAGAGGTGAGAGCCTTGGGCATGACTGACGTGTCTCAAGGGCAGAAGGAAGTTCATTTTATAGCCACCAGGGAGGGTCCCATTACTGGAAGCACCTCCCATGGCCCCTAAGCACGTGTACGTGGAAATAAATCCTAAACCAGCTTGTAGCTATCACTGTGGTACTGGCCTGGGGGTGAGGTGGGCTGGGCTGTTAAAAGCGGTATTTTATTCATTGCAAACATTAAAAATAGCACTATGTTTCTTATAACCCTATCTTTTTGTTTTTTTATTTTGAAGGAATTTATTTATTTATTTATAATTTTTATTGAAGTATAGTCAGTTTACAATGCTGTGTCAATTTCTGGTGTACAGCATAATGCTTCAGTCATACATGAACATGCATATATTCATTTGTATATTCTTTTTCACCATGAGTTACTACAGGATATTGAATATAGTTCCCTGTGCTATACAGTATGAACTTGTTTATCTATTTTATGTATATTAGTTAGTATCTGCAAATCTCAAACTCCCAATTTATCCCTTTTTACCCCTTTCCCCCTCATAATAAACCGTAAGTTTGTTTTCTATGTCTGTGAGTCTGTTTCCGTTTTGTAAATAAGTTCGTTTGTCTTTTTTTTTTTTAGATGTCACGTATAAGTGATATCATATAGTATTTTTCTTTCTCTTTCTGGCTTACTTCACTTAGAATGACCATCTCCAGGTTCATCCTATCTTGATGTGCCTTGGTTTGGTGAGACATTGAGATCCTTCAGAAATGATGGTAGTCTGAGTTGTTGTCCATCTCTGGGGGCTGATCTGATCCTAGGGACTGTGGGGCCAGTGGGCTGGGAAGCCCTCCCCATCCCTAACCCCCCAGGGATGGTGGGAAGGTAGCAAGGCTTTGGGATCAAGCCAAGCACTGATGACCAGCATGTGAGGGACAGGTGGACACTTCCCAAATCAGCTCCATGCAGGACACAGGACCTCAGTGTCAGGCCTGTCTTGCCAGCCCCTTCCCTGCGACCTTGGGCCAGGGATCCCCACTCCCACTCCCCTAGGCCTCAGTGTCTCCATCGGACCGTCTAAGGACTGCGCTGAGTGACCTCTCTGATGTCCTCCAGCCATGCCCCTGCGTGGCAAAGACACCCTAGCTCAGCCCGGAGGAAGCGCCTCCGCTGTGGGGAATCACCCCCAGCAGCCCGGACTTGGGCAGCCTCAGGAAGGAAAGAACCTGCTCTCTGAGTTGTCATAACAGAGCAGGCCTCCAGGCACCTCCTGTTTACCGAGGCTGAGTAAATACAGCCAGGCCCTAGCAACAGGCACAAAGGGGCCTTTGTGCACCCGCTGCCGCCCTCTGCTCCTTCCCCAGCTCAGCCCCAGCTGGGAGTGCTCGGAGGTGCAGGGCCCAGCCACCGGGCGGGTATTAGGGTGGGTACAGGGTGACAGGGGTGCTTGTGTGCAGGTTGGGTGTCAGGCAGCCCTCGAGGGCCTCGTCCTCTACAGGCAGGAAATCCTACTTAATTCTTCCTATTAATCACGCTTGTCGGGCAGAGATGGAGCTGGGGGAGCCTGGATCGAGGAAGCAGGGGGCTCGATGCTGGCCGTGAAACCCTCGGCACGTTGTGACACAGCTTTGGGCCCCGGTTTACTCATTTGCAGCAAGGGGCTGTACCCTGCCTGCCACGCCTGGCCACCTGGGCATCAACGAGATGAATGTATGGGGAGGAACAGTCTGTAAACGCTACCCCTGGGCAGACAGAAGGAGTTGTCATTTCAGGCTGCGAGTTAAGGGTCCACGATAAGTGGGTTGTGTCCCTGCTGAATGCTGGGGGCTCCCAAGGCCCCTTTTGAACCACGAGGAGCCCCTGTCCCAGGCACTGGGTGAAAGAGGGTGAAGACGTTACCCCCTCTTCCCACAGGCCCTCACTGTCTAAACGAGGGCGAGGCAAAGAATGACAAATGGCTGATTTATGTAGTGCGTGAAGCGCTACTGTAAATCGATACAAAGATGAATGAGGAGAAGACGTGAGAAAGTAATTCATAAAACAATGGCTGATGAACACTTGGGGGGAAGAATCAACCTCACCAGTAACAAAAATGAAAATTAAAGCAACAAGGAGATTTTTCTTTCTTCCCATTAGATTTTCAAAAGATCAGTAATATTCCTCCTAGTCTTGACAGGAGTGTAGGAAAACAGAAGCCTTCACAAACTAACGCTCCGCCGCTCATTTACTCTTGACTACCGATGTATACGTCCCTGTTCCTCACTTTTCTCATCTGTAAAACGGGTAATGATAGTACCCTCCTCTCAGTTTGGAGGAAAGATTAAATGAGTTATTAGGAATAAAATGCTTAGAGCCGTGCCAGGGGATGAAAAAGTACTTAATACACGGTAGCTATTATTTATTATTATTCAGAGTACAAATTGGTACAATCTTTCTAAAAGCCAATTTGGAAACACGTATCCCAGTTTTAAATTGCCCACCAGTTCCAGACCTAAGGAAATAATCAGACAAGTGGGCAAAGAGCTGTATAAAATGACATGCATCAGCACATTCTTGTAAAAACAGAAAATCAGAAAGAATCTGAATGTCCATTGATAGGGAGCAGAATAACTAGATTATAATCCACCTATCCAGTGGAACACCGCCCAGCCATTAGATCAGATAGGGTGGAGATATTTGTATTGACATGGAAAGTTCTACCCGTCCCACTGATGGATGAAAAAGCAGGCCACGTGACAGCGAATACAAAGAGATCTCACTAATGTGAAATTGTAAACACAGGTTTATAGGTTTCATGTTGTGTGTGAGGATATTCACCAGAATGCTAGCAGTGGTTTTCTCTTAAGGTAGCTTTTATTTTCTTCTTTACACTTTTCTGTATTATTGAAGCTAAAATACAAATATGTAAAAAGTTTTTTTTTTGAAAGCACCTCACTAAAGCTATTTTCTGTTGTTTAAAATTTAAATGCAGTAAGTGTAGAATGGAATCATCGAGGTCTCAATGATCCACTCTACTTTCAGTGTCTAGAAATGGACCAGAGCACGGAGTGACTCAAATCAGGGAAGGATGCAGTCAGTCCTGGTGGGTGGGGGCACTGGGAAGGCTCCACGGAGGAGAGGCACAGGGGCAGGGAGGGTGCGAGGTCAGTGTAGGAGGGACCCTGCGCGGTTAGGACCCAGAGGAGTCCAGGGGTATGAAGCATGGGGGCGGTGGAGAAGGTGTAGCTAGAAAAGTAGGTTGAGGTCAGATCATGGGACCCAGGAGGACCAGCGGCAGGGCGTGGATTTTATTTGGAAGGCTGGGTTGAGGCACAGACCCTGACCTGGTGCCTCTGGCCCTTTTTGGCTGCTCACATCCGGGCCTCACTGCTCTGGGCAGGAAAGCCTTGGAAAGGAGGGGACAGGCCAGAGGAGGGTGGACATTCACACGTAAGCAAGTCGTTCCTACTTGAGGCCTGCTGGGGCTGCGGCCATGACCGAGTTTCTTCCTGCTTAAGCACCTGTGGCCATCTCATGAATCACAGTGAGAGCAGGCCCAGCGCACCTGCTGGGATGTGGGGAGCCTGAGAAAAGGGTCAGCAGGGTCTCTCACCCCAGAGCCTAACGAAGGGCAAGTGCCACTCCCCAGAGCCAGCCAGAGACAGTCTGATTGGTAACCACAGGGGTTTCCCAGGCAGCATCATACCATATAGGAGGTTCTGTGCTTCATTCTCTGCGCTCCGGCCATGCCCTTGGTTGTCCAGAGACGTGTTATTGACATATAGGGGCTGGGATAATTCTATGTGGGGACCTAGTCTGTGCATTGCAGGATGTTTAGCAGCATTCTCAGCCTCTGCCTTCCACGTGCCGACAGGGCCCCTGCCAGTTATAACAGCCCCGGATGTCACCAGACATTGCCAAATGGCCCCTGAGTGGCATAGTCACCCCTAAGTGGGAATCAAGTCCCCACAGTGAGCTGCGTGGCCGTCAGTCCCACTCCAACGCTTAATGTCCCTCCCAGGCATTGTCTCTAAGCCCCAGCTCGGGCCACCAGTGCAAAGAAGGTGCTTCAGCAGTGTGTGAAGGCTGAGTGGCTGAATGGGGAGCTCGGCCCTGCCTCACTTGTACCCCTGACTTCTCCCTGCAGGGAGAGCAGTAGCAGCCAGAGAGAAGCAGGCCCAGTCCCCCCCCTGCCCCCAGCCTGCCAGGCCCAGGACGCTGAAAGCCCCATTGTGTCCTCTCAGCTCCCCCAGCTCTGGTCTCCAAGTCACCATGATGAAAAGAACCCAAGCCTTTGAGTGAAACAAGTTTGAGTGACCTTTTCAGACACTGCCCCCCACCCCACCCCCGCCCCCAGGGCAGCCAGTCCCAAGGACACAGCGGCCTTTGGGGGTGACTCCCTCTCCCTGGGTATCTGCACAAGCATCCTTCATGGCCAGCCTCCCCTGGCACCAGCTCATTCAGAGGGAAGGGCCGCCGGGATCCAGTGCCACATCCTTAACACCCACAAGCACTGATGGGGAGTTAAATTCTCAGAATGGCAGCCCAGGAAGGGTGCTGTGAGTGATGTGCTCCTTGACTTGCAGGGAGGGGATGGCCAGGTAGGGTCTGGGGTTGGGGCACCATGATGTGAAGGGCGCTGTGTGAGGGGCTCCTGCGGCCGGCGTTCTGGGGCCGTGATCTGTACAGGTGGGAGTTTGTCTATTTCTGACTCCGATCTGGAAAGGATTCTGCCACCTCTCTCTGCCAGTGCTTAGGACAAAGATGGTTACTGCTTGAGTGGGGGCTGCAGGGCCACACATAAAGCAAGAAGTCACTCTAGGTAGGCAGGGGGCCAGCACTATCTGCTTTCTACACTGAAGGAAGAAATCTCATGACAACTGCCCGGCAGGAGCTGACAGAGCATGGGCTCAGAGAGTTCACAGGTTTGGGGACCCCAAACTTGGTGCACATGGTGATGTGAGTCGTGCCCCAGGAAGGGCCCCTTCCTAGAACCTGTGTCCTGGACAAGAGCTCATGGGGCACACAGGCATCAGCAAAACCCTGCAGAGGAAGCATTTGGATAAAATCAGAACAGGGCAGTGTCTCCAAGAAAAAGACTGTCACTGGTCCCCAAGGAAGAAAGGCTGGACCCCGATGACCAAGCCACTGTCAGGCTCTTCATCCTCAGGCTTTGTTAACTGAAGGGCAGGCATGGGAACTTCCATTTCAGAAGGTGCCTGACAGCCAGCCATCCTCGAGAAATCATCTACACAAAATGCTGCCACCTCAGGGCTTCTGAGCCCCAAGTGGTCCCTGGGGTCACGGGGTCCAAGAAGGGCCACACTAAAGCATCTGAGCTTCTAAACGACTTCAGAGTTAAGGGGGTTCTGGGACTACCCCATGACATCATTGTACAGGCAGGCAGATGTTTTGGTAAGAGCTGGTGAGGAGTGGGACCCCTGTGGGAACACTGTCAGGTGTGTCATGGTAGGAAGAATCAAAGGCTGAGAACTGCAGCTGTAGATGTCTGGGTTTGGGGGGCACAGGGTATTATGACCAGGATGCTGGTGCCTGCGGTGGGCACATCCAGGTGCATGGCTTCTAACTTCTAACATGGCTTCTGCTTCTAACAAGCTGGCTGTCTTCAGCAGGCCTGTTTCTGGCTGGGTTTGCTATGTTTGGGGACACAGTTGTTCTAGGATTTGGGGTCCCTTCCTCCCCTCTCCAAGGAGTTCAAACCCCTTGCCTCCTATGTCCTCTGTCCTCACATTGCCCCCTGGAGGACAGAGCTCACGGCCACATAGGTACAAGTGCCAGACATTTTAACTGCCCCCCCCCTTCCTGGGCATCAGAACCTCAATTTTGTTCAAAACAGCCGAGCACCCAGGCCCAGGAGATGAATCTTGCCTCATTGATGGTCCTTGCCCTATTTCCAGATTCTCTTTTTCTTGGCCCCCCTTGCAGCTCTATGTGGCTGTTGACCCAGTCCCAGGCAATGGAATATAAGGGAAAGTCTGCGGGGGGGGGGGGAGTTGGGGGGATATCTGGGAGAACTTCTGCTTTTTCATAAAAGGGACAGATGTAAAAGGTGAGTTCTCTTAGGCTCCCTTTCCTCCTTTTTCATGCTGGAATACAGGCATGATGTCCAGACTTGCAGCAGCCATCCTGCAACCATGTGGCACCAGGTTAACATTGAGGATAGTGGGTTCTTGATGACCTCACCAAACTAGCAAATCGCCCAGGGTCCTTGTCAAATAAACAATTCTGTACTTGTGGTTTAGCTGGATTCTGATACTTGTAGCCAGACACACAAGGGAGGCAGTGAAGGGTGACTTGCTCAATATGGGCCTATGTGAACTGCGTAGCATGGTGGCCACCATCACCACAGCGTGTGTATGCATGGTATGTGTGCACTCGGTTGCTTACCCACATGGGCACGTGTGGATGGATGATGGCTGTGTGCAGTATACGTACACGTGAACTCTAATGTCAGAATGTGATTCAAGTCCAGGTCCTGTGAGTTGGCCCGGCCCTGAGGCACATCCCTAACCTCGAGAGATGCAGTTTCCTTAGCTAAACTCAGAGGATGATAATGACTAACTAAACTGGCAACTAATGTGTCAGGTCTCAAGGTGACCCAGAGGTAGAGCAAGAGTCCTGGCTCCACCTGGCAGATGGGGAAACTGAGGCTCAGAGAGGCTAAGTGACATGGCAAAGTCATGACCTGAGAAGGGGTGAAGCTTGGACTTGAGCTAGATTTTCTGCTCCACCATGTGGCTTCACACAGCGCTCTGGGCATTGGAGGGTTGCACATGGTGTGTACACAGGGGCGTGTATGCAGGGCTGTGTGTACAGGATGTGTGCGCACACTGTCACACAGGCCCGTCACATAGCCTCTCCCAGACTCTCGGGCTCCAGCAGGGCTGCTCCCTGGGGCCCTGGGGCCCTGGGGCCTCCATCGGGCCCCCTCCTGCTCCCTTATCCAAAACAACATCAACTGCAGCACGGGTACCAGCTCCCAGGGGAGCCACCGCCCTCCTGTTTACCTCCTGCCGGGGCCTCACTGCGCTGGCTGCTCCAGGCTGCCACCAGCAGGTGTGTTTTCTAGGCCCCTGACCCTTGCCCCTCCTGGCACCTTCGGAGGGCCAGCTTTGGTGCAGCTGCTCCTGAGGAGAGCTTCCCTCTCTTTGATGCAAGACTGCCAAACAAGGGGTGCCCCCCAGGCTTCTTCAGCTGAGCCAGCTTGGGGGCAGGAGTGGGGACCTTGTGTGAGAGAGACAAGTTGAAGGAAGTCAGAAGCTTGTAGAGATGGTCCCAGGCTGCTCCTCCCTCTTCCTTGGGAGCAGACCTTTCAGGTTGCCCTGAAGACAGAGGTCCACTGGGGCCTTAAGCTCCGGTCCAGAGGTTACCCAGTCATGGCAAACATTCTGGGAAACTCTTCTGTGTTCACCCTGCCCTGAAGGATGCCTTTCTCCTCCCGCTTGCTTCTTGTCCTCACCTCCTTTTCTGCATTTCTGGTGGAAGGAGATTCTGCCCTCCCCGCTTAGAGCTCAGGGCAGTCCTGGGGCCATCCACCCTCTCCAGACCCTGAGCCACAGGCCCCACTTCCATGCTTTTCTCACAGCAAACACGCTGTCCTGCCATCCTCCCCACGGAGAGTCTTTGATCCAGCTTGGGCCCTGAGCCAGAAAGTCATTATAAGAAAGTACAGCCAAGGAGAGGAAAAAATTGCTCTTCTGACAGGACAAAGCTAAACACTGTCACAAGCCAGTGCCACTGGCCCTCTCCCAGGGACTCAGGGAGGACTCTGGGGGTGAGGCAGGGGGGCCAGGGAGTGAGGCAGAAGACAGCGGTCATGGCCAGGGCCCGGCAGTCCTGCTGGGGAGCCCAGCCCAGCTGCGTCCCTGCTGAGGCCTTGAGCGAGCACCCAGCCCCGTGGGGACGGCTGCCTTTCACCTGGCCCAGAGCAGGCCCCAGTGAGGAGGGCCTCCTGAGGGAGGGGTTTGAGAGGGGACAGCACCAGCCCGAGCCTCTCACAGGACAGGTGACCAACTGAGGTCTGGGAACAGCGACCTGTGTGACGTCACAGAGTAGTTGGGACACCCTTGGCTGTTCCCACATTCCCTGCGGTCCCTGTCCCTCATAGGTCCCCCGTGCCCTGGCCTATGAAGCACTAAAGACAGACCCTGCTGGAGATACTGAGGCCCAGAGCAGGTGCTCTGATGAGACAGGGGCTAGAACACACATCTCCTGGCTCTCCCCGCATCCCGTCTAAACTAGGTAGCTGATTCTTATTGGGTGCTTCCTGCCTGGGGGCCTAGTGCTCTGAGCTTTCAGGACAGGACCACAGCTGGTTTTTACAACTGATAAATAGGTACACTTATTACCCTCCCACTTATAGATGAGGAAGTCGCGATGGCAAGGGACAGACCCACAGTCCCACAGCTGACACACGGTGGGGTCAGGATTCACACTGAGGGTGTCTGACTCCAGTGTGCGTGGCCCTGGCCTCTGCTGTTGGCTGAGAGAAACTGACACAATCCGCTATTCTCTGCCCCCTTCCTGGACCCCTGGACCTGGTGGGAAGGCTCTAAGAGCTTCTATGGCGGGGATGGGGGGAAGAAGTCCTATGCCCCCAACACACATGGCCCTGAATTGAGCAGTCATTGCAACGGGGCACTCTGGCTGAGACCCTGGAGAAGAAACGGAAAGGGCTGAAGTAATTCATGTAGAGTGCTAGACACTGTGGAAGATGTAGTTTAAGGGAGAATGATTAACTTCTGTTATTGTTGTGGAAGGAGCATCCTCCAGAATTTGGAGGTCCTCTGCTCGAGAGGAAGGACCGGTGGGATGTCCCTGAGTATGCAGGGACCAGTTAGGACACTCTGAAAGGAACAGAAGAGCGGAGCACAAGGAAGCTCTCAGAGAAACCTGGCTGGGGCAGTGGGAGGAGAAGCCATTGGCTGGAGGACACAGGGGCTGTGGTCAGGGGAAGCTGCCTCCCGCTGCCTGGTCCTGGCTGGGCATGGAGGTGACCAGAGAGATGGCCTGAGCTCTTGCCATGGCTCCCCTCTCTCCTGGCCACAGGCCTTTCCCAGTCTCTGCAGCTTCTGCTCTGAGAGCCTGCCTCCATCAGCTTTCCCCCAAGGGAGCTTCATGTTCTTGGAGGGGATTTAGGAGTGAGCAGGCCTCTTTGATCCCCAGCCCAGTTCTGTTTCTTTCTGCAACCGCAGGTGGGCTCCACACCACTCTCTGCCCTCCTCACCTCCCTATAAAACCAGATACAACCGAGTCTCAGAAAGACCTCCTCCCCACACTAAGTGATGGGGGAGCTGGTCTTTTGGCTCCAGACCCTGGGCCTGATTTGGTTGCCAGGGCAACAGCAGCCCTTGGGGAGGCAGGCCTGATGGCTGAGAGGATGTGGGAAGCTGGGGTGCTGGGAAGCCACAGCCCAGCTCCCTTCATCCCTCTGTGCTGTAAGGGGGTGTAGGGGGTGTGTATGCCTGTTGCGTGCCTGAGTGTGCAAGCAGGAGTGTGCAACAAGGTGTGTGTCTCTGTACTATAGCCTATGAGCATCTAGCCCTCAGTTCTGCAGGTTGGGAAGGAGAGGGGAGGGGAAGGGAAAGGGGGAGAGGGGAGAAAAAGGGAACCTTGGCTAATCTTTCCGATTGCCCAGGGAGTAACCCCTATTTCATAGATGAGGACACTTGGGGACAATATGTGTTTTGCCCACAGCATAGCAGGGAGGAGGGTTTTCCTCTTAGACCTGCTGGCTCCAAGCCTGATTCTTCCCCTGCCCCCCGTCACTCCTGTGGCTGAGGACGCTGAAACCTGCATTACACGCTTCTCTTGGTCCTGATGGACTGCGTGCCTGGCGCTCTGGAGCAGAGCTCCCAGGAAACAGCTGTGCAGGAGGCCCCATCCTGTTGGGGTTCCTAGGCAGCGGCAGAGCCTGGACCCACAGGGCTGAGGACCAGGAGGAGGTGACAGGGGAAAGGGCACTGTGTGCTGGGCTTGACCCCACTCTGGCCAGCTGAGCACCTGCAGGCAGGTGGAGGGTCTTGAGTCTCCCGCATTCATCATGCTGTCCCTCCTGCTCCTCACCACTGGGGGTCCTGTGGCGTCTGTGGTAGAGGCTGCTTGGCAAGCCCGTTACCCTTGGCCTCACTGATGACCCAGACCCGTTCATGGCCTGTGTTCATCCGGGAACAGGGAGAGAGCAATGCTCCTCCCTCCAGAGGGCTTGGTAGAAAAAGCTTGGAGGACACACCATCCCAGCTTTAAATCCTGCCCCAGCCGCTCATCAGCTGTGTGAGCTGGCATATATTTCTTAACCTCTCCAAAGCCTCGACCTTTTCATCTGTAACAGGGCACCTACCAGTCTGCCCAGCTGCCATAATAAAGCACCACAGACTTAGGGGGTAAGTTACACAACAGGCATTTATTTTCTCATAGTTCTAGAGGCTGGAAGTCTAAGATCAAGGTGTAGCAGGGTTGGTGTTCCTCCGAGGCCTTTTCCCTTGGCTCGCAGGTGGCAGCCTCTGCCCTGGGAGTTCTCACGGCCTTCCCTCTGTGCACTCCTGCATCCTAACTTCCTCTTCTTCCTCCCAGTCTCCCCCAGTCACACTGGATCAGCGTCCACCCACATGACCTCATATAACTTTTTCACCGTCTTTAAAGCCCTAGCTCCAATACAGTCACAATCTGGGGTACTGGGGTCAGACTTCAGCATAAGAATTTGGGGGCTATAACTCAATCCGTAGCAGGGTGGACTGTGAGGGGCAGCCTCCCAGGTTTGGTGTGAGGGTTATTCATCACGGAAGGTAGTCAGCCAGCCTGGGCTCTGCCCCCTGTCCAGGGTCCTCACGCAATGTATCTATAACCTTCACAGCCCAGGGGGGAGAGCAGGCTTGCTCCCTGAGGAAGTGGGGGTGCTAGGGCTCTGGGCCTGGCCCAGGTGGGCTCTTGGCTGGGGCACAGCCTCCCTGAGCCTGACCTGTCCACTCTACCATGGGAACGGGCAGGTGTCCACTGTTTTCAAGGGCTGTCCCCACCCTCGACCCAGCGGGCACAGCCCAGCCCTAGAGGGAGAGGGGCAAGGTAGTACAGCACTCCACTTCCCAGATGGGGAAACTGAGGCCCAGAGAAGCCACGCAGGGCATTGTAGCAGGGGGCTGAGATGTACTGGGCGGTGGGCCCTTCCAGAGAGAGGCGGTGTCCAGGGAGCCCAGCCCTCTGTGTTTCTGGTGGCCTGGCTCCTGTGAGGTGGGAGACGGGAGGTGGGCCTGGCCTGAGCAAGGGAAGGGTCCTCGTGGCCCTGATCCATGGCCCCCGCCCCAGGCCCCGCCCGGCCAAGCCTCCGCTTCCTGAACGGGCAGCCAGGACCGGCTGGGCTGCTGAAACCCTTCCTAAAAAGGAATCGGGCTGTGGTGGCCCAGGCTATTTTTAGACAATTGTGTTGAAAAATCCCCAAAGTACATGTAGCATCATGCGTTTTTTTAATTCAGGAAGGAAAAAGAGAGGGTGTGAGTGGATCCCCTCTTTTTTGGGAGGGGCCCCACATCGCCGGGTCCCTGCAACAGCCCAGCCTGGGGTTAGGAGCTCAGGGCCTCAGTCCAGGGTGGGGCTCACCTCAGCCTGCCCCTCCTTTTGGGCTTTCAGGGGGTACGGGGCACACACGATCACCCCAGATTACAGGTGGGGAGACTGAGGCCATGCAGTCCTCCTCCTCACCCTTAGTCTTTACTTAAAAAATTCAGCTTTATTGGGGTATAACTGACACAATAGACTGCACATATTTAAATAGTACAACTTGATATGCTCTGACCTGTGTATAAACCTGTGAAGCCATCACCACAATCCAGACAATGAACACACCCATCATCCCCCAAATGTCCCTTCTTCTCTTTGTAACATTACCCGCCTGCCCCCCTCCGCCCTCCTCAGTCCCCGAGTCTGCTTTCTGTCACTATGCATTAGTTCTCATTTTCTAGAGTCTTCTGTAAGTGGAATCATACAGTCTGTTCTCCTTTTTGACTGGGTTTGTTGACTTACATCATTACACTGAAATCTATCCATGTTGTCACATGTATCAATAGTTCATGCCTTTTTATTGCCAGGAGTGTGCCCATTATGTGGATGGGCCACAGTTTGTTTCTCCATTCATCTGTTGATGGATATTTGAGCTGTTTCCAGTTTGGGGCTATTATGAATAAAGCAGCTCTGAACATTCACGTACAAGTCTTTGTCTGGACAGATATTTCCTCTCCTTTTGGGCAAATACTCAGGAGAGGAATTCCTGGGTAACTCGATGTTTAACTTTTTAAGAAACTGCCACAAACTGTTTTCCAAAGTGGCCACACCCGTTTACATTTCTACCAGCAATATACAAGGGCTCCAATTTCTCCACATCTGAGCCAACATTTGTTATTGTCTGTCTTTTTGATTATAGACACCCTAGTGGGTGTGAAGCGGTGTCTCGTGGTTTTGATTTACATCTTTCTCATGACTAATGATGTTGAACATCGTCTTTTCATGTGTTTGTTGGCCCAGATTGCACTTCTTTCTTAAGTAAACTTAACTTGGGGATAGTTTTAGATTTACTGAAAAGTTGCAAAGATAATATAAATACCCATCTACCCTTCACCCAGCGCCCCCTACCATTAACCCCTTATATTACCTGGTCATTTATCACATTTATCACAACCAAGGAACCAGCACTGGTATATTGCTATTAATTGAACTCCAGACTTTATTCAGATGTCACCAGTTCATAACACTGATGTCCCTTTCCTGTGCCAGGGGCCTATCTTGGAACATCTACCAAGTTACACTGTCACGTCTCCAGAGGTGCCCCTGGTTTGTGTCAGTTTCTCAGACTTCCCTTGTTGATCATGCTTTTGACAGCTTTGAGGAGTACTGTCAGGTATTTTGTAGAAATTTCTGCAACTCCACTTAATCCCCAGCTCTACCACTGTCCCTAGGGGAGAGGTTCCAATTATCCCTAAACCTGGCAGTGTTTAAAGTTACAAAGGATCAGGGCTCATTCATTCAAACCCTTTCTTACCCTTTTAACAGATGAGGAAACTGAGGCCCAAGAGAGTGATGACTCACTCAGGATCACACTACAATCAGAAGTGGTCTCAGGGCACTGGACCAGGGCAGCGATCTGGAAGGATGTCCTGGCCCAGAGTAAATTCAAACCCAGATCATCTGACTCCAGGAGCCCTACTCTTAGCCACTCACATACCCATTCTCTCCAGCATCTCAATGATCTATCTTAGGGTGGACTTCTAGGAGAAGTCTACTGTAAGCGTCTATTGGTAGATGAGGTGTATAAATGAATGCATGTAAGAACTTGTATCTGTGATAAGGTTTCTCTGTGGACAAAGCAGACAGCCATGCAGGACACCTGTGTGTTCCAGGTGCCTGTACAAACCAGAAAAGCAAGAACAGGTAATGCCAAAAAGCAGACAACTGCACACTACCCTGCTGTGAGCCTCAGATGCCCCCCGGGCTGGCCACACAACAGAAGGGCTAGATTTGGGGTTTCGGCTGGATTTGGGGTTTCAGCTGGCTACCAACAATCCTCCAAGTGGTCAGGGCCCCCGCAGTGAGCAAGCACAGTCACAGCCCACGGTGTGAGTGTAAGTGGCGGGGCGACTTATTCATACGCATCGAGGGCATCATTTTGTGAGTCACTTTACCACCCTGAGTCTGTTTTCCCATCTATAAAATGAGGGTAGATTTGAGAAATGCTTATTTTTTTTCTGAATTGTGTTGAAGTGAGGAATAATCCACAATTAGTGTGGACTAGCTGGCAATAGTGTACAGGTGTCTCTACCGTGCCAGGAGCCTCTAGCCCTCCAAGAGCACCCCAGGACCAAAGCGAGATCCAGCTCTGTGTCCAGATGCCTTTGAGGATGTTGTTGTCTGGTCTGACCAGAAGGGAAGCTGAATCCTGCTGTTAGAATTCTGTTGCATCCGCCCTAGCAGACTTTTCACGAAAGAGTTTCTTAGTGCCTGAGATGCCAGAGAGCGGAGACCCCACCCAGCCCAGACTGGGTCCCTGCTTTGGCACCTGCTTGCTGACATTACCCTCTGTGTGCACCTCACATGCCCTGGGGCACCAACTGGCAAGCTGAGCTTGTTGCTGGAGGGAGTCCCACAGGGCTTACTACCACAAACAATTGGCCTCCATGCAGAGCCACCAGACAGAATCTAGCAACTCGAGTCGACCAGCTGGGCTCTGTTCAGTTTGCAGACCACCGTGTAGAATCATGAGGGTTGAATGAGATAACCCACAGAAAGTTTGTGGTGTGGTTCCTGCACAAATGGACATTTCTCCTAGAAGTCCACCCTAAGATAGATCATCAGAGATGCTGGGGAGAACAGGTATGTGAGTGGCTAAGAGTGGGGCTCCTGGAGTCAGATGATCTGGGTTTGAATCCTACCAAAGAATCACCCAACCGTGGGCAAGTTTCTTCATTTTCCGAAGAAGTCTTCATCCCTCATCCATACCAGTATCTGTAGTCATTGCATCTACCTCATAGGGCTGTCACGAGGGTTAGATGAGTTCGTACATGCAGACGGCTTAGAACCTGGTGCCTGGTGCATGTGAGGTGTGAGCTAGTGTGAATTATTCCATTGTGTGTGGTGTGACGGTGTGAGATAACTTAAATGGCTGACAATAAGGGATGTGGTTAAATAATAAGGGTTAAGTAATTAACAGGTCACCCATGTGATGAAAGGTTACACTGTCTTTAATTGTCCATAGAGTTTAATGACAAGGGAAGTATGAAGTCAAAAGGTCTATAAAGTATTACATATAGTTTGATTTTACTTCATTAAAACTATACACTCACAGGAAAACGCTGGAAGGCAATAGGCCAAAATGCTGAGAAGGTGAACACTAGATGGTAGAATTTAATGATCTTAATCTCTGTATTTCTGAAACTGTTTGTGGTGGGAGTGGTCGGCAGAATAATGGCCCCCTAGACATGTCTGTGTCCTGATCTTTGGAACCTGGGAATTTGCCACCTTATATCACAAAAGGGACTTCACAGATGCGATTAAGTTCAGGCTCTTGAGAAGGAGAGGTGATCCTGGATTATGCTCTTGAGCCTAAAGTAATCATAAGGTCCTTATATGGGAAAGAGGGAGGTGGGAGTCAGGGTCAGAGAAGGCCATGTGGTGAGGAGGGTCAGAGGTCAGATTCATTCACTGCTGGCTTTGAGGATGGAGGGAGGCGCCATGAACCAAGGAATGTGGGCAGCGTCTAGAAGCTGGAAAAGACAAGGAATGGATTCGCCCTTCAAGCCTCCAGAAGGAACACACCCCTACCACCTCTTTGATTTTTGCCCATGAGACCCATTTCAGACTTCTGACTTCAGAACTCTAAGAGAGTAAGTGTGACTTTGTTGTTGTTTTGGTGAGGGGATGAGGTAATTAGGTTTATTTATTTATATTTTAATGGAGGTCCTGGGATTGAACCCAGGACCTCGTGCATGCTAAGCACACGCTCTACCACTGAGCTATACCCTCCCCACCCCCAAATGTCTGATGTTTCAAGCCACTCAGCTTATGGCCATTGGCTATGGAATAATCAGCAATAGGAAACTGACACAGTTTGTTATGTATTTTAAAATCACAAAAGAAAAGGAAAAGCTGCTTGTGATTTTTAAAAAAGGCAGAGTTATGGGTAAACCGGCTTTGTTTCCACATAGAGCCATGTGCACCTGCCAGTGTAGACAGGAGCCACTCAGGTTCAGGATGTTAAATGCAAGAAGGTGAAGTTTGTAAAAATTCTTTATAAGTTTAAAGCCAGAGAATTCAAAACATGCCACTGAAGAGTCTTAGGGTTTTTTGCCTTCTATCCAGTTTCTTAATTAATTCTATTGTTTTAAAGACCACGGTTGGCTAAATGAAAATACTTGTAAAAATTAACTTAGTAAACCTTGAACAATCATGTTGGACAAAAAAAATCTTGAGAAGATTTAAAGTTGGTCACATCTTTTCAGCTTAGGGAATGCTTTTTCCTCTTCACATGGTCAAATCGTCAGGGCCTTGCAGACAATTAGAGGACAGGCCCCCTTTGGCACCCTGCCCTGGCCCAGGTATCTATATAAGGAGGTGGCAGGACCACAGGCTCCTTGGCCATGCTTTGCTCTCAGGAAGTCCACACATGATCCCCTTTCAGGCAGAGAACCCCAGATTCCTCCATCTCTCCACGCCGGTACCTTCCTGTCACTCAATGTCACTACCTCAGAGAGGTGTCTCCTGACCCCCCAATCTAAAGTAGCACCCCACCCATCACTTAAAACTTGCTCCCAGCAGTGCCATGGATCCGGTAATGTTATTTTATTTACCCCTCTGTTTGCTGTCTGTCTCCCCAATCTCAACCTAGACTGCCACCTCCCTAGGCCACAGGATGTGATTGAAACTTGGCAGCTAACAGAGAAGGTTACTGCTGAGACCCAGTTCCACACCAGGCTGGGTGCTCAGGAAGCCTCGGGAGACCTGGAGGGTCTGCCTTCCCCCTAGCCGGGGCTGGGGGTGGGGCTGAAGCTCAGGCTGGAATCCCCTCCTTCCTGCTGTGGCCCTGGGGGTGATGTGTGGGAGGACCAGGCTAGGCTCTAGCCAGAGCGTAATGACAAACACAGTGGTGAGAAAGTAGTTAAAACAGGCACCATTGATGGAGCTCATATGCCTGCTGAGTGTTGGGCTTGTTCCACACACAGCCTGAATCCTTTTTCTTTCTTTAAATTTTTTATTGAAGTATAGTCAGTTTACTATGTTGTGTCAGTTTCTGGTGTACAGCATAATGTTTCAGTCATCCATATGCATACATATATTCCTTTTCATATTCTTTTTCATTATAGGTTATGACAAGATATTGGCTATAGTTCCCTGTGCTGTACTTGTTGTTTATCTATTTTATATATAGTAATTAGCATCTGGAAATCCCAAGCTCTAAATTTATCCCTTCCCACCTGCTTCTCCCTAGTAACCATAAGTTTATTTTCTATGTCTGTGAGTCTCTGTCTACTTTGTAAATAAGTTTATTTCTGTCTTTTTTTTTAGATTCCACATATAAGTGATATCATATGGTATTTTCTGGGTTTTTTTTTTTTTGGCTTACTTCACTTAGAATGACGATCTCCAGGTCCATCTATGTTGCAGCAAATGGAATTATTTCATTCTTTTTTATGGCTGAGTAGTATTCCATTGTATGTATATACCACAACTTCTTTATCCAGTCATCTGTCAATGGACATTTAGGTTATTTCCATGTCTTGGCTATTGTAAATAGTGCTGCTGTGAACATTGGGGTGTATGTATCTTTTCAAATTAGAATTTCCTCCAGATACATGCCCAGGTGTGGGATTGCTGGATCATATGGGTAGTCTATTTTTATTTTTTTAAGGAATCTCCATACTGTTTTCCATAAGGGCTACATCAACTACATTCCCACCAATACACACTCTGAATCTTTGCAGTGGCCTTGTTCTGCCCATTTGACAGATACAGAAACTGAGACTCAGAACTATTGACCTTCCCTAAGGTTTGTTTCTCAGAAAGTGAGCATCCAGGCCTAGATTCAAACTCCAGCCAGCTGGCCCTACCGCCCAAGCCCGTTGGGCACAGCCTCTGCCTCAGGCAGCTGCAGACATGAGCTCTGCAATGCGTGCATGCAGGGCTGGGTCTCGCCTCCTTCCTGGACCCAGGAGGCAAAGGCGAGGAGAGGCCACCAACTGCACCTCTGCTGACCTGGCCCTGTGGGCAGGCGGGACCCCAGCCAGGCCCCTCACTTCCTCCTCCAGGCAGAGAACGACGTGAGTGAAGTGCAGTGGGAATCTCTGTGTGACTTCCAGCTCGGCTACAAATAGTTCTGTGTGGGAAGAGGGAGAAAGTAGCCAGTATGTCCCTCCCCGCACTGCTCCAGGGCCCCTCACCACCTGCCTTGCGCTCCAGGGGAGAAAGAGGGACGTCCCTGGCTGCATTTCATTGAGGTTGTATTAACAGGCCCAACAGCCCTCTGAGGGGGAAGTGTCACCCCCACGTTGAGACCACAGCTGGAGGCCCTGTTCCATTGGAGGTGATGTGATCAGGCAGGGCTGGGATTCCAGCCAGATCTGTGTGACTCACAGCCCAGTGGTCACCAGGAAACCCTATTGTCCTCAGGGGGCCAGGGGTCAACCAACAGAAGATATAGGAGGCAGGGAGGGCCTTGGAGGCTGTGGGCGGCCCAGCTGGAGCTCCTGCTACAGTCAGAGGGGTACAGGGCACTCTCCACCTGCCTGCCACCTCCCCAGTGTTGGCCCCGCTCTGGGCCTGAGCCTCCAGGAGGAGTCTGGCTGCAGCCTGTCCCCATGTGGTGGCCCTGTGGACGGGTGGCCCTTTCCTGGCACCCCACAACCCCTACAGCTGTCTGCTGACTTACATCTCAGCCCATAGGACAGGCTGGGCAGGAATGCCTGTCCTCATCAGACCTTGAGGCTCAGAGAGGGACAGTGACCTAGGTAAGTGCAGAGCTGGAATGGGTCCCCCAGGGTATGGCCTGAGTAGGGGGTCTTGGCCTGGCCCCTAAAGACCATCTGGAGGAGCCCTTGCTGCCTGAGACATTTGCAGGATGTCCTTTTCCTGGTCCCATCCGGCCATGGCGTGGGCGAGGGCAGCAGGAAATGAGTTGACCACGAGTGTGGGAGGAAGGCGGGTGGTGGGAGCGGTGGCAATTCTGAGGGTCAGTCTCCTGGGAACCAGCCGTCTGCTTGTGTGTGTGCATGTGGTGGGGCCTGGGGCCCTCATGGCCCAGTATGGCCTGCCTGTCTCCCCCTGGACGAGACCTGAGCACTATCTCAGGGGATTTTGGTCCAGTATGTGGATGCTTCCAGAGCAGACAGGAGGGAGAGGAACCAGGGGGAGAGAAACCAGAGAGAGGGTCAGGGAAGGACCAGAGGAGGCCTGAACGGGCTAGTGACGATTCTACAGCATGGTTGATGCCTCCCAATTGGACAACGTCCACTCTGCCGGCCATGACAAGTTGTGGCGGGAGGAGGAGGGCAGGAGGGAGATCGGTGGATAAAGAGGGAGGAGGCTATGTGGGGAGAGGCTCCCTGGAGGGAGGCTGGGAGGGGGTTGAAGAAGGAGATGGCAGGGCACTGAGTAGCTGGTCTTGCCTTGAAATCCCCTTCTGCTGCCCCCAAGCCTTCAGCTGAGCAGTGCTGCCTCTCCTACCCTGCATTGGCTATACTAGGGGAACTGGGGAAGAGCTGCTGGGCTGGGGCCATGGCTGGGTGGGGGTGAGAGGCTGCAAACCATGCCCATAATGGACAAGGTGGAGGGCAGAGACCTCCAGGGAACATGGGGAGGGAGCCTGGCAAAGGTGGGACTTCCTGTGGACAGGTGGGATGGGGCATCCAAGGGTGACCACGTAATCACAAAGCAGCTCTGGGTGACCACCTGGAGGAGTCTGGGGACCATTCCATGTGGTCACAGATGTACACACACACACATGCCCTCTCTTGGGCCATGAGGACAGGTAAGAGGGACAGGGGACTAGAGGTCTTGATTCCTACCTGGGGAGATCCTTGGCTGGCTGCCCTCCCTGTCCTTTGAGCCCAGGACCTGCCCCCAGGGCCCCAACCTGGCCCTGTCCTCAACATCCTTCTTTGCCACTGGTGGCATGAGGGGTTGGGCTGGGAACATTTAAAGAGGGGCTTCCCTGTTCCCCTTGCTTCTTCCTCCTCCCTTCCCTGGCCCACTTGCCCTCTCATTCCCCTCCAACTTGGGAGGAGAACCCCGACGTTCACTGGCATCAGGACCCAGGTGCCCTACCCGCGAAACCACCTGGGCTCCTAGCTGAGGCATCCCATGGCCTCTCTGCCTCTCCAGAATGAGGCTCCTGCTGCCTGTTAAAAACAAACCTGCCCCACTTGCTCCCCTGCCTTCTCAGCGCCCTCTGCCATGATATGCTTGAAAGAGCCATCTGTATTCCAATACTTTTTTCCACGCTTGAACCCACTTCAACCTGGCTCTGTTCCACCACTCTGTCCAGACAACTTGTCTTAGTCAGCAAGAGCTGCCATAACAAAAATAACCATAAACTGGGTGACTTAAACAACAGAATTTTATCATCTCACAGCTCTGGAGGCTGGATGTCCAAGATCAAGATTCCAGCAGATTCATGTTCTGGTGAGTGTTCTCTCCCTGGCTTGTTGATGGCTGCTTTGTGGCTCTGTGCTCACGTGGTGGAGGGAGAAAGAGTGAGCTCTCTGATGTCTCTTCTTAGAGGGACACTAATCCTATTGGATCAGGGCCCCACCCTCATGACCTCATTTAACCTTAATTACTTCTTTTGAAGTTCCATCTTCAAATTCAGACACATTGGGGACTAGGGCTCCAACACATGAATTTGGGAGGGGACACAGTTCAATTCATAGCACAGGTCTTGTCAAGATCATTGCTGATCTCTGCATTGGCAAAACCAAGGATCAATTCCTCAGCTTGCTCTACTAGACCACTGAGGCATTGAACACAGCCAACCAACTACTCTTTCCTCCTTGAACTTTGGTCTTCACTTGACCTATGAGACTCCACTCTCCCTTGGCACTAGGAGGTTCAGCTGTGATTTTAGTGTGGGAATTTACCTTTTCCAACTCTCCCCCTGTTGTCTGGGATGAGAGCATGTGACTCAGGCCTGGCCTGACCCATCCTTCATTTATTTGGCAGGGCCTTAGGAAGGCTCACGGGCTAGAGGACTAGGAGGAAGGCCAGAGCAGAGGGTGAGCAGAGAAAGGAGGAGAGGCTGGCTGGGGCCTCCACAGGGCCCCCGGAGTACAGAGCCTGGTTCCAGGTGAGAGGGGAAAGCCGTGATGGGGGTTGAGAGGGCAGAGGCCTGATCCAACCCTCACTTTTAAGAGGACACTCAGGGCTGTCAGAGTGGATGGCAGGGGACAAGGAAGAAGCAGGGAGAACACTGCAATGGTCCAGCAAGTGGTGGTGGGGCTGGGACCATGGTGGTGGGAGAGGTGGAGAGATGTGAGATGTGATTTGGGTAGAAATGACAGGATTTACTAAAAGACAGAATGTGAGGGGGCTGGGCTGGATTAAGGAGGAGGACTGAGTGTTCAGGAAGAGTTCCCAGTGGGGAGTGATGAGGATGGTGGTATTTCCCACATTTCTCCAGCCCCTTTCAGACATAAGTGAAAGCAACCCACTCTGCTTGCTCTAAGCAACACAGGGAAATATATCGGCTCCAGGATGATAAAGTCTTAGGGTTCCAGTAGTCCAGTGACGATCCTGGGACCCAGTCTGTCTGTCTCCTCACCTCTTTTCCTGAGTTGGCATCATTCTCAGGCAGATCATCCCACCTAGTGCCAAATGGCCACCAGCTGACCCAGGCTGGCATCCTATTAGGACATCAAATGTAAAAGAAAGAGGCTTTTTTCTAATATTTCCATTACACAAGTCCTAGAGGGGCCTCCCATTGGCCAAGCTTGGGTCACATGTCCAAACCTGAACCAGTCACTGAAATTGGGGGCTGTAAAGTTCTGGCTGGAAAGGTTGAGCCCATATGTTCATCCATGAGCCATATGGAAGGAGAATGGGTTCTCCTGAGGGAGATGGGACACTATGGAGGGACAGGTGGTAGACAGGCAGATGAGAGCCATCACCAGCGCCCTTGCACAGGCTGATGTGCACAGGATTTTCTGAGGCAAGGTCCTGGCCCAGGGCCAGCCTGGGAGATAGTGGTTGGTATGGTACCTGGACCATTATCCCATTATCCTTGGGTGGCCCTGGCCTCTGCCTTCCCTGTTTTGATCTGAGTAGGTCTCTCCCCACACTCTTGCACCCCTTAGCCAGGGCTAGCTGCTACCCCATTTAGACCTGTCCTTTCCTGCTGGTGTCTTATGTCTCAAATTCCATGACTTGTGACCATCTACAGCTCCAGATGCCGCCTGGCAGGGCCAGGCTGAGGTTGGGATGCCTACGTGCTCTGCCCATAGTGGGCTCTTGCCTGCAGTGTCTCCCCAGACAACAGGTGCTCCCTCACCAGCCTGCCCAGTGAGTTAGGGAGATTGTACCCAATTTGGGTGGAGACCTCAAGACTTAGGGTGCCTAAGATCAGAGCTTAGGCCCTCCACATTTCCCTGGGTCCTGGCAAAGTTGGGCCCCCTGCCACATGCTTGCTAAGCCAACCAGCTCTGGGGAGTTGGAGAGGCCTGCTTAAGTTCTCTCTGGTTCTTGATCTTTACTATGCACTCTGTTGGACTGAGTCTTTGGCTTCACGTTTGGCCCCAATACCTCCATATGCTCTCTCTTCATGGTGGCAGAAGGGCGGCTAGAAGTTCCAGTCTCACCAATCAGGTTTAAGTCCAGCAGGCGAGCAAGAGCCTTTCCTTGCAGCTCCAATTGGACCACTTCAGGTTACATGCTCATTCCTGATCCTCTGCATCCAGTGAATGCTGGATGTTGATTGGCCAGGCCTGAGTCACACACTCCAATCCCAAACAACATGGGGAGAGATGAGAAAGGTGAATTCCCACACTAAAATCAGAGCTGGACCTCCCAGTGCCGAGGGCTGACCCATCTAGGGCGGTCCCCAGGTGCCGCTAGCTCCCAACCCCAGGAACTGAGTCTTATCTTCTCTCGGGTCTGTGGCCTTTCACAAATATCACAAGCCATAGGTCCATTTAAAAATCATTTTATTATTAACATCATCTTTCCATTTAGCCAAGTGTCTGTCATGTATAAGGAATGTCGGTAAATATTCCATTTGAAGCTTCTTTGTACATATTTCCATCGATAAATAAACTCTGAATTCACATAAAAAAGTTAAACTTAAATAACTCATATCTCCTTCTCTTGTAACAGGCATATATTGGTAAAATATAAATATTCTTGGACTCAGGCTTTGTTCTAAGTGAGGATAGTAATTTATCACATGGTACAATTATTGACAACAAAACCAAGAAATTGTCAGCTGGTGTCCTGGCTTAGACTAGTACTGAGGTGGAAAACAGAAAATTCACATTTGGTTTCTGGGCCAAGGGTAGGGCAGGAGTGGTGAGGGGAGGAGAGAACAGTTTTCTTTACAGCTCTGATAAAAATAATCTGTTCTGCCACTGAATTTTAACTTTGAATATATTCTTCTACATTTGCTGATTAATTCCATAATTTTACTGAAAACTCAGATGTCAACTAACAAAATATGGCACATAATCCATTTTGAACAATGTCAGATTCAAAAACTATCATTGGGCTGGCAAGAACAACAGAAATGCACGTGGAGAGCGATGATCGGGGGTTGGTTTGGTTAGTTCACTGCGGTCAATCGCACATTCATCGGGGCCTCCGTGTGGCAGACTCGTCTGGTCCCTCGGCACCCAGGCAGGGCCTCCTCGGCCTAAGCTGCAGCGAGGGCGGCGGTGCTGCTCAGAGCACGCGGGGGATGATGGTGAAGGGCACCGCGGGGCTGCTGGCCTCCAGCTCCAGGGCCGTCAGGAAGCATTCGGTGGCCGCCGCGTCGTTCCCCTGGGCTTGGAGGACCTCCCCGAGTCCATTCCAGACCTCGTGGGCTGTGGAGTTCACCTGCACCGCGTCCCGGAGGATCTTCTCGGCCAGACTGTAGCGGCCCAGCTGATGAAGGATCAGGGCCTGCAGAGACAGACAGAGACACAGTCAGAGAGATGACCGCTGTGGACTCCCGGCTGTCCTGGAGTTCCAGCACGTTCCTCGCAGGTAGGCATGAGTCTCCGCTGGGCTGGGCACATGGTAAGATCAAGTTCTTCCTGCACTCAGGATTCAGAGTCAAAAGAATCACTTGAACCATATAAAGTTACCAATGTTCAGCCATTTCTGAACCATTAAAATGGCAATATCAAACGTTTCACTCAGGAATGAACCACACAGGAACAGCCACGGTCTGTACTGACGCACGGCGTCCTGTGGGTAACCGCTAACACCCGCCTGCACAGAAGAGTGTCTGCCATCTTTTTTTTTTTTTAACCTAAAGAAATACCATTTGTGGCATTAGTATAACAATTAGAACAGAAATTTTCTACTTGCTCATTGTCCTCCATCCTAACGATGCCCCTGATCTCACTGTCCCCTGCTCAGCCCGGGCTCGGCCTCAGCACAGCTGTCATTTCAGTTTTAATCAGGGTGTCTATGTTGGTTCCCCAAATGTTTCCAAGTTGTACATCTCCACAACTGATGGGTTTGTACTCTTTGATCCAACAGACAGACTCTCATTTACTCAGCCTCTCCCTCACGGTGGGGACATTTATACTGTACCCAATCTCTCTTCTGCTATAAATCACCCCAGGAAGAACATCTTTCCAGACAGCGCCTCTTCATTCTTTTAGACTAATGGATTTCAAATCGTTTTTACAGCCCTGGAAACCTTTGGTTAAATGGAATCTTAGTGAGAACAGCCACATATTGTGGGTACAAACAGACAAAAAGGAACTGCTGGGGGTAGACAACGGGGGAGGGGCCCAGGGTTCCCTGTGGGCTCCTCAGTGGCCCTGGATGAGGCTCAGTGGAACCAGCTCGACGACCATTTGGAGAGTCTTCCTTTAACGGCAGATTTCCCCAAAGGGGCATTACTGGGTCAGAGAACAAGATTCTTTAGGGTTCTCCAAAATTTTGCAAATTAAATCTCCAAAGGGCTGTGTCCCATTTTTAGCCATTTACAGAGTTTCAGTGGTTGGTCCCCCGCTGCCCCTCCTCTTTAGTTTTACTACTTTTGTTAGAGCAGATTCTCTCTCCTTATGGAAAGCTGTATTTCTTCAGCAACAATTGAGGTTAAGTATCTCTCATGCCTATTAGAAGACATTCACCTGCTATCATAATTGTCGAATCTGTTTTTGACTTTTGAGATTCTTTTTTCTCCTAACAAAAGGTTTTAGTTTTTAAAGTTGAATTCATTGATCCTTGTTTATTTATTGGTTGCTTCAAAGCTTAGACAGTTATCCTTTCAAAGAACTGACACATCTTGGATTCCATTTTTTGTGATCTGCCCTCTCCCTGTCGTTGTCCGCCTTCGGGCAGACAGGAACCTCAGTGGATCCCCTCTACTTGGCTGGACACAAACCAGCTACTCACCCTCCCCTCGCTCTTGCAAGGCACTGCCTCTGTCACACAGTGAATTATTCCACGAGATGGGGCCTCCTTGCATTTTCCAGTAAGCACAGCACCTCCCTTTCACATCAGCCCCGGGCTGTTTGATTTCCTTCTTCCACATCAGGATTCAACAGGTGGGATCAGAGCCTTTCCTCACTGCTCTCTGCTGTTAGTAAATTTTCTGACGGTCTTGCCCTGTACTATTCCAGGTGAATTTAAAAACCATTTTGCGGATTCCCTCTGGGAGTTGTACTTGCATTAAAGCTCAGTGTGTGAAGAAGCCTGACATCGTTACAGTGTTTAGTCTTCCTGCCCAAGAATGCGGCCTGGCCCGCTGGTCCTTCAGCTCTCAGCCAAACCTCCCAACCTCAGGTGAGGTTTCCCCAGTTTTCTCAAGCCTGCCCTTCACCGAGGGGCAGCGCAGGGGCACAAACATGCCGCCAGAGGGCCGGCCGCGGCCAGAGCCACAAGCCACGGGCACCATGAGCACCGGGGCCGGCAGGCCCACTCAGAAGAGCGCCGGCCTGCAAGATGAGCTCCGAGGGGTCCGGGGTGCCTTCAGCAGGCAGTGTCCAGGCCTGAGGGCTGTCCAGCTGCCCTCGCCACAGCGTGTGGCCCCGGGGGTGGTGTCTGAGGCCAGAGGAGCACCGAGAGTCACCGGCACCCGTGAGCGCCCGGCACAGGAGCCGTGGGGCTGACACGGGAGGAGCTCGTGGTCAGAGGGGCGACGGCCTGGGAGACCCACACCCCAGCTCCGGGAGGAGGGGCAGTTCGGGGAGCCTCCCTCAGTGAAGAGGAGGAGGAGGCCTCAGGCTGACGGAGGCTGCAGGGACAGCAGACTTCAAGGTCAGGCCCACCCTCTCTGAGAGGAGAACCGAGAGGGAACATCATACGGTTCCCTTTTTATTAACATCTACACACGCCTTAACACTGTCCATGCTGGAGTCCCTGGGTAGCACCAGGCCCTGGATTGAGCCCGCAGAGCTGGGGGCTCCAAGAGGGGAACCAGGGCCAGGCAGGGGGGTGGCTCCCCCTTGAAGCTTCAGAACAAGAGAGAGAGCAGAAGTCGGTGCTCACAATTAGGACGACCCTGGCTTCTGAAATGTGCTCTCCTCAGACTGCAGTGAGAACTGCTGGGTTTCAGTGGCCTTTCCAGGCTGGTCAGGGTCAGGTTCGCAGGGACCACCCCTGAAAGCCCCCCGCCCCTACCTGTTTGCACATGAGGCCACCTTGGGGAAGCACTTCCCGTCTCCACATAGCACCCACTCCCTAACCACCCAGGAGGGGATAAGGGAACTGTGAACCGAAATCAGGGGCAGACGTCCAGTGTGGACCCGGGCTCCCTGGCGGGAGGAGTGTTAACAGTAGCAGCGAGTGCTAGCAGTGTCCACGACACAGTGGGCACTGCTCTGGGTGCTTACTTCACCCAGGGACCCCTGAGCAGTCATCACGGCGTGGCCGGGACGCACCAGCACCTGCGTGCAAGGCCTGCTGTTCCTGCTGCGGGAAAGAGCCCATGGCTGGGAGCACCTGTTACATGGAGGGAAATGTACCCATGCACTGGGTCCTCCTGCTCCCATCCTGCAGGTCTCCAAGAGGCTTGGTCGCTTGACCCGGGCATCAGCGGGCTCCCGTAGGGCTGGGCTGGAACCCATGTCTCCCAACTCTTAGAGCTTCCCTTGAGGGCCATTGGGTCATGGGGTGCAGAGTGGGGTAGTGGGTAATCACATCCATGCCCTCGGGGGGCACTCCCCCAATTCCGGCCCTCCTTTAGAGAAAATCTGATAGCTGGACACCCTCACTTCCCAACCTCAGAGGTCAGGCGGGAAGAATGGGGGGTCGCTTTCCCAGGAGGTGAGGGCTAATGAGCTCCTGATGCCTTTCTCCCAGGCGAGGTTACCAGCCTGCACTTACTCTAGAACATTCTGATTTAGTCAACAGGGAAATAAGAGTAGGGAGGGGAGTCGGTAGTGGCGGCAAACAGCAGCATTTAGAGGTTGCAGAAGGGGCCCCATCGTGTTCCTTCAAGGCAAGACTTTCTCAGTGCATCAAACTGTTGAACACACACACCTTTTCTGAGTGGCTCTACCAGGCAGGGAGATGCAGATCGCGTGTTTGGCAAATGGTGATGGGGACAAGCCGCCTGGTAAGCCAGAAGGAGGCGTGCTTGGTTACTTGGTGCAGGTGGAGAACATAACTTAGGTCCCACTGGCTCTGTGGCTGTAGAAGCAGCCCCATTGGGCACTATGCTGGGTGCTTGGACTTGGCTCATCTCATATCACCGCCACTTTAGTACAAGGAGACAGGTTCAGAAAGGCCAGGCTTCCAGCCCAAGGTCACAGGGCCAATGAAGGCCAGCCCAGGTCTGCCTGAGCCCAAAGCCAGGTTCTCCGCACCATGGCTTCTCACCCGCTCGCTGCTGCCCCTGTCACTTTAAGAGACAAGCCAGGTGCCCCTCAGGCACTAACCCAGTTACATCTGAGCAACAGCAAATGGGCACCTGATCTGCTGTCTCTCCTTTCCATTTTCTCCAACCACTGACGGCTGGCTCCGTCGCTCCTTCCCACGGTGATGATGGGGAGATGGCTCCTCTCCAGGGCACAGCTTTCCTCCTGTTTTTCTGCTGTTTGGGAGCATCCAGTATATTCACTCAACGACTGGGAGGCTCCTTGTCTCCCTTTGTGATCTTGAGGCTCGGGATGGCTGCAGATGCCAAAGCACTGGGTAGGCTGGGGAGGGGGTCCTGTTAGCCTGAAAGTGGACCAATGAGACATGGAGACCCAGGAGGACCAGGGCCTTGGACCAGCGAGGCCTGGAGGTCACTGCTCTCGGTGGCAATGACCTGTTTTTATCCTGCTGAAGTGGGGACAAGGACATTAGTCCTTTTGCCAGGAATTTCGTTTACAAAGTGGTAGACTGCTGAATCTACCCTATATGGGGGGTTCCAGGGTACATGGCAGGGCCACGGGCACCCCCCAAAACACCTGCAGGAACCCATTACCCTCAGCATTGGGCAGCTAAGAGCCTTTGTGATTCGGTAGTGTTCCAGGGTTCTTGTGGGCTTGGAAATTTCCAGCCCATTCCTGGATTTATATTCCAAAGGTAGGAACAGGCTACCATTTCCAGATGACCTTGAAGCTTCCTGAGCAATCTGTTTAGTGGAATTAATTCCTAAAGCTGGAGTGGCTCAGGGAGACATCACAGACTTGCCAGAGGCTGCCAGCTCAGGCTTGGCAAGGGAATGAAAAATCGGTCTCTCCCCAGTGCCCCAGTGAGCCAAGAGCAGCTCAGAAATCAGTCACACAAGGAGACCAGCCAGTGCAAGCTCCAGCTGGGGTCTGAGTCATAACTTGGTGCCAGTATTGCGGGCAGCTTGGCTGGAGGTGGGCTGGGACCTGGACATGCCTGACCATCAGGACTGACACACCTCCCAAGGCCCTCTAAGGTGGGAGAGGCCTTCCATGGCTTCGACGTGCTCTTATGCCCTAGAACCCAGATGTCCTTTCATTCTGCTTCCCCTCTTCTCCAAAGATCAAAGGCCTAACTTTCGAGGCTGGCATTTCGTTGTCCTCACCCCAGCTGGATCCAGCGTTCTCCCAGTATGATCTCTTGGTTCACCCCAGCTGATTTGTCAGTCCATGTACTTCTGCAGGATGCAGCCCCCAGCCCCCTTCCACCTCCCCAAGCTTAGTCAGTCTCAGCCTGGACCCTCCTGCTGGAGCTCTGGTCCATCTGCCCAAAGCCTTGACGATCACCATTCCCCTCAAAGCCCAGGCCATCATGCCCCCTCTGAGGCAGTGATACTTGGAGGCACATGGCTCCTGCCTTCAGCCCTAAGGCTGTCAAGAGACAGAGATTTCGGTGACTGATATATTTCATTACCTTAATAACCACCCCACCCCCAATAGCAAAAGCACAAAGACTCCCTGAGTGGTTGCCCAGATCCCAGCCGTGTGCTGGGGACACAGATATGGGCAAGAAGCAGGGAGTCAGTGGCAGAGCTGAGATGTGAAGCCTGCAGTCCGGGGTCCTAACACTGGGCCCGCTCTCTGTCTCTTGGAGGGGATGTGCAAATGGGCCCCCACCTTGCCCTGCCCTGCCATTTCTGGAGCCAGCTAGGGCTGGCCTTCAGGGAAGACGGGAATCACTGAGGAGGTAACTCATTAGTTCCTTTCTTCAGACACAAGTGAAGGCAGTTTCCCAAGCTTGTAATTATTATAATCAGGTGTTTTGTACAAATAAGATCTTGGTGATGCACCAAATTGGAAATAAGGGATGGAATTAAACCTGTTATTTCAAATGAGACAAAACGGACTTGGCTAGTCTGAGGACAATTAGCATCTTCCTCATTCATGTCTTTCTGTGTGTGTGTGATAATTGCTGCCCAAGGACTAAACACCTTGCCACATGCTGAGGGCACCCGTGCAGAAGCCCTGTGCAGGCTCAAGTACCCAAGGAAGGCTCCCTAATGCAGCCCTGGCTCTGATGAGCACCCCTGCTCATGCTCCCAGGAGACCAACAGCAGGGCGGCAGGACAACAGCGCCTTGGGGATTTTAGGCATCCCCGTGGTGCTCTGACCAAGTGCCAAGTCAGCCCTTGAACATGGGTTCAAGGCCATGTCGCAGACCCCTGCTGGTCCCCCTAGGAGTACAGGTACAGGGAGATAACATCTCTGCAAGGAACCATCCTTCCCAAAGCTGAGCGATCGCTAGAAAAGAAGTCACGTGGCCCTGCTCTGGTGGGACCACGCAAACAAGCGGTCTCTCTCCATACGACTGCTGCTTTTTCCCGAGCCTAATGCTTTGGAAATGAAACATCCTGGCAGCAGGATGGAGACGAACAATTCCCTGTGCTTTCCACGCTGGGGCCTGGCTGCTGCTGCGGACCCCACCCTGTGGGTGCTACTGTTCCCAGGTCAGAGCTGGCCTGGGTTATGCAGAGGCTGCTGGGCCCCACCAAGCCCAGGTCGGGGAGTAAGTCTGGGGTCAGGGGTGGGACTGGAGCAGTTAAAGATCTTCCTGTCCCATCCCGGGATGGAAACTCCACCATCACACCACTGCAGGGCGTGGGGGTGGAGAGCCAGGGGCAGCGTGGTCAGGAGGCTCTTCCCAAAACACAAGGACAAATGCTTGGATCCATCAGGATCTACTCATCTTTAGTGTGTAAAGGATTATAACCAACGTACCGTACATTTTCCTGATTGCAAAGTGCTTTCATAACTGTCCTGTGAAACAGGTGCCACATTAGTCAGGGGCTTATCTCCACTGCTGTGTCCCTGCTAGGCTTTGCTGTGAGTGTCGGGGGGGCAGGCACTGGGTAAGCAGTGGTCATACCTGCACTGCTAGGCCTGGTGCCGAGCAGGCAGACAGTCATCAGGGCAGAAGGAATAAATGCACAGACACCAAATATTTAAGAAACAAGAACAAAGTTGAAAGCCACCACTGACTGAATCCAGCTCTGCCCAGCCCAGAGCCTGGGCCCCTGCCCACCACAGCAGGCCTTGGAGAGGGTGAAGGATTTCCCTGGCACCCATGAGCCAGGGGCCCCACCCTGGATGGGGGCTGATGACCAGACCTGCAGCCTTTCCCAGGGCCTGGTCTACACCTGAGCTGCTGGGACCATTCAAGGCAAACCAGTGCCCCGAATGCTTTGGACAAAGATACGTAAGCCTCCTCCTGGTGGAATTTCTGTGGTCAAGACCCTGGGATTGTGATGGCAGCTAAAGGAAAGCCTGTCTCAGCTTGTCAGTCTTGGGGACAATGACAGAGCTGCTGAGTTGGCGCATCGGGATATCAGAACACAGGCTGTATGCATCTTGGCCACTGCTGGTGGCTCATGTGCTACAGGGACCCACCGACAGCAGGGGAAAGGTGTGGCGCTCTCTCAGAGACGGCAGAGAGTAGGTTAGGAGCAGGGGCCCTAGGCCCCCCAGAACTGGGTTTAAATGCTAGCTCCTGGACAACCGCCTCTGGGTCTCAGGTGTTTTCTCTGTATAATTGGGACAAATACTGAAACACAGGAGAGCAGTGAGGCCTAATGAGACAGTTTGTAAAGTGCTCCGTGTAACAAGCCTTCAGTCAATGGGTCTCATCATCAATATTACGATTACAAGCGTTATCATTACTCATTACTGCTAACGACCGAGGGGAAGGGAGGACTTCCGTGATGCCCAGGGTTGGATGGCTGGTCACTGCCGTCCCTGACTCCCTCTTGACTGGCACCCTGTAAGAGCAGGGAGCATCTGAATTGCCTTCATAAGTGTACCACCTGGACCAGGCCCGGCACATCTGAGGTTCTTGGTGAATGTTTATTGAGTGGATGGAAGGATGGACGAGGGGACGGTGTGGATGCTGTGTGATGGTGGGGAGGGGGGAAGTGGGCATGGCTCCTCCCAGTGCTTTTGACTAATGAGCCCCTCAAACGTTCTGGCCTCAGGTCACCCTTGTCCACACTCCCAAGTCAGACCCACTCACTCAGAGCCTCCTCTGCCTTCTAGGGACAGCAGCACGGCAGCCAGGTGAGGGGCGGGAGCAGCTCCGGGGGAGAAGGCGCTCTGTTCGCGCCGGAGTCCAGGGGCGGCCACTGCCCCCCCACCACCAGGCTGTCTGCTCACACACTGCAGATCTGATGCTGCTCCCCAAGAAAATGCCAGAACCTACCACAGACTTTCCAGTCCTACAGTCTTTTACAGATAAGGACACAGAGGGCCAGAGAGGAAAGGAGCCTTGTTCAAGGCCACAAACCCCTGGATGCAGAGCGAGGCTGGATTCCTGAAGATGCTGGGAGGAGAGAGCCTGGTGTGATGCCAGCATGTGGCAAGTGCCCTGTGTTTCAGACTCCAAGCCCAGTGCCCTCAATCCAGTTGCTGACCGCTTGTCCTGCCAGGGGTTATGTGCATGACAGAGTGAGAGCTTTCTGGAAGCCCACCAGACTCCCAGGAGTGGCTTCCAACACTGGTGAGGGAACAGGGACCCCACACGAGCTCCCGCCCTCTCCCAGAGGCTGTTGATTAGTTGGTCTGAGTTGGCACAAGCTGAAATAACAGCATCGAGTGAGAAAAACCAGCACACTCACGTCACCACCTCTTTTCAGGTATTTGCATTTTCCTTCTTGAGGATGCAATCGGTCCGAGAGAAGCAGAGTGGTGGTGGCGGTGGTCTCAAAAATTCTTTTAAATAAGAATATAAGTAGAGTGCAAGCCAGTGCCACTCTCAAAAGACCACAGGATTTCCTTGGAGCAGCTCTGAATGCCAAGGCTGGGGCTGCCCTCACCCCCCTCAAGAGCATTTTGTGGGTGCAGCGAGGGGGCCTCCCCGAGCCCCACCCTGCTTTCCCACAATGCCTTGAAAAGGAGCAGAAACGAGCAGATGGGGGTGGTGTCCAGCTTCTCTACCTGGATCCCAGCAGCTCTGGGTGAGGCCTGGTCTACACTGGGCTCTGTTTCGTGTTTCATCTCTGTTTTGAGTGCCTAAAATCACACCGGCTTGCCAGGGAGCCCAGTGTGTGTGTCCTGGCAACTACGGCAGCCGTGGAAGGCCCGCCTAACCTGGCCAGGCATCCCAGGGAGCCCCATCTTAGGTGTCCTGCTGACGCGGAGGGTGTCTGAAGCCCTACCCCCTAGACCCCGGTGCCTGCCAGAGCTCCAGAGTGGGGAGGGTCAGCCTTCCCACTAGGCCAGCAAGAGAAGGCCCCCTGGGAGTCCTGCAACTCCACTTTACTCTCACCAGATCAGTTTTGGGGAGGCACTGGTGTGGGGCTAGTCTTTTGTTTCAGCCACTTTATTCAGTTTGACCCATTTTCCCCAAAGGCCAAGGCTAGCCATTCCTGATGAGCCAGGGGAGAGTCAGGCATGTGGGTGGCTGCTGCAGCTGTCACCTGGGGGTCTGAGTCCCACCAACCAGCCCTGGCCCTCGGGTGGGAACAGAATGTTCATGAGGCCACCCGACCTTCAGAGCAACAAAGGTTGGCTGATGTCCTGTTCCAGGGCCCTGGACCAAAGTGCATGAAGGGGAGGGACAGTGAGGGCTGAGTGGCTCCAGGGTAAGGCCAGGTACTGGACAGTGACCTTGAGGAGTGGCTCCTAACCAGAGTCAACCAGGATTGAGAAGGGCTGGGGGTGGGGGAGATGAGCGGGAGACAGGCTCCCATGGTAACTGCCTTTGTTACTATGATGGGGCTGGAGACGGACATTATAGGAAAATCTCCTCGTGTCCCTGTGGCCTCCATCCTCCACGACCACCCAGTCTCCCTGCTCCAATGTCAGAACCAAATCATGGGGTGGCTCCTTCCCTTACTCCCCTTCAAGTCAACCAGGCCAAATGCCCCATGTCCTCAGGTGAGCATGGGGGTGCAGTGCCCCATTGGGGGGCCCCATGGCCCAAGCAACTAAAGAAGGGACAGTGGTCTGGGTGCTGAACGGATGCCCTTGGAGGCGTCTGCTAAGCAGCGTATGCTGCGAACTGGCACTTAACTCTTCCAGAAGGGAGGAGGCAAAGACCCCCAGCCATTCCCCTCCCTCCCTCAGAGGACAGCCAGACGTGGCTGAGCGGCTGCCTGCACCTCTGTTCACGGGGACACGGCTATGCTCTCAGGGGGCCCCTTTCCATGTCAAATGTTTTATTTGAAGAAATAAATGCCTTCTGGGGGCCATGCCTTTCTAGCATTGTACTCAATTCACAAGGAAACAAAACTCAAATTTTCAAAAACCTCTTATTTTTCGAAGCTAGCAGCCAACCAGCTCTGGAAGCAGAAATCGTCAGGGTTAGGAGGGAGGCTTGGGCCTCTGCTCTTTGACACATAAGCCCCTGTTGCAGGCCCTGACAGGCAGCCTCCCACTCTTGCTTGCACCCTCCAGTGACGGGGAGCTCACCACTTCTCTGGGCAGCCCACACTACTGGTGGGCAGTCAAACTGTCAGTTAAAAATGTGGAGCCCTAATTAGGCTTTTTATCTAATTCCTACTCTTTGATGTTTGCTGAGGACTCTGGAGTCATGCAGAAAAGTTCCCTCCCCTTTCTATACCACAGCCCTTCAGGTTCTGATGAAAGCTTCCAGAACTCTCTCTCTCTCACACACACACACCCACCCACCCACACACACACATACACACACAAACACTCCAGGGCTTTGGAGGAATGGTAAATCCAGACTTCCCATCTTCCTGCCCCCACCTCACTGAATTCTGCTGCTTAATGCAGCACCCGAAGGAGACCTCACTGCGGGTTCCGAGAAAGAAGCCTTTAAGCCCCAGGAAAATGTGAGCGCGGCTTTTCCTTTCTTTTTAAGCATTTGATTGGCAGAATCTTTTAAAGCTGCTTTCTTCTGGGATGGTTTGGAATATTCTGAAGAGTTCATCCTACAATTAGCGGAGTGACAGGCTGTCAGGCAGTAAACACCAGCAGTGAGGAGGGGGAGGTCTGGCCCTAGCCCAAAGGGCCTGTCCAGCCCCGAGTGGATTTCGCACAGACTTGGGCCCCTTGGACCCAAGTTTCCTCTGGCCTAATTTCTTTGAAACTGGGTATTTCAGCGTTGTTGCTGAAATATCCGCAGACTGCGGTGACTTTTAGAGAACAGTCACTGGGGATTGGTGGGACATTCAGGGGCGGGACCACAGCCGGCCAGCCAGCAGCTTCCAAGCACCGAAGACCCACAGCCTGTCCCACCTCCAGCAGGCGTCCAGAGGGTGCCCGGGGGTGGTGCAGAAGAGCACGCGAGCATCCCCAAAGGGCATGCCTTATGTGGGAAAGGGGGCCCTGGCGGGCGAGCACTCTGCCCGGGTCACAGAGTGAGCGGGGAGACAGCACCCCAGGTTCCCAGGGAGGGGCTCTCTCACTTGGCTACCACCAAAGCTATTTCTAGTTCTTTCCTCCCTTGTGCAAACTTCTATTGAGCGCCGTGCTGGGCGCTGGGAGCTCAGAGGCACATGCTGTCCCTCTGGCCGGGAGGGATTGGTTTACTGTGGGTCCTGCCCCAGATTGAGAGCCCCCTGATCTGGGCGGGGCTGTCATTCACGGGTGGAGGCTCAGCACCTAGAACAGAGCGAGGCTGCTGGAAGGAGGATAAGGGGGGACGTTACAGAAGATAACATGATGCTCCTCGTTCTTTTTTTTAAAGAAACGAATGGGAAGCTCATAGTTGGGGTGACTGGCTTATGGCCACAGAGCTATGAGGCACTGTCACCCCACAGTGGATCTGATGCCTTCGCCTCTAAAAGCTTCCTGGAAACTGAAACCTGGTCCTGCGTGTCTCGTTCTTCCTGGAGGAGACTGGCTCTTCCTAATTATACGTGACAGGTCTGCAGCAGGCTCCCATCTTGGGAAGCCACACGGGGTCAGGGTCGGGTGGCCTTAGAAATGACACAGAAATGAAGAAACAGTCCTGGGAGGGCAAGTACCTGGCTCAGCTGCTAAGCCAGGTGGAGGTCAAGTTGGGTCTGAGAACCCAGGTTTCCCAAGGACTAGCTCAAGGCTCTTTGTCTGATGTCACATTACCAGGATCTCTGGAGAGGGCGCCAGGCATTTAGGGTTCTGAGACGCATTCCAAAAAGCTTTCTCTGGGTTAGCTGGCTCTGGACCCCCCCAGCTCATGGCTGGGCTGCCCAGTGGAAAATCCCCCTTGGGGCAGGATTCTGGGGACGTGATATCCCCATCCAGCTCTGTCAGCCTGCCCCAGTACTGCAGGCCCTTCTTCCATGTGGTGGCTGCCAGATCTTGGGCTCTCCAGACCCAGGTGACCACCAGAAGACCTAGCTTGAGAGGGGCTGATGGGGTTGCACACAGTGAAGAGTGCCCACCCTACCTGGCCCCTCACCCAGACAGCGGCCCTTCAGTCTGGACTCTGCTGTGCGGAGCAGGATGGGATGAGACAGCCCAGCTCGCTTCCCAGAGACTTAACCCTGGCAGCATCCCGCCTGCTGTGCTAAGCTCACAACAAGCCCCCTCTGTAATCTCTGCTGGGGATGAGATCCTTTAAGTAACCAGTCAAACTCCAAATCAGACATGGGGCGCCCTGTGCCCTTGACACTCCCTTCCGCCTCCGCGACAGCCCGGCCGTCTACAACAGAGCCCCTTCACTTGCCCTTCGGAATTCACGGTGTGGTGATTTTGCTAAGTCAGGAAAAAGAGGGAGCGCTAACTTCAGTAACAGCGGGATGACATCACCTCAGCATCAGTATGTCTGAGCACCTCTGACTTCAGCACTGGAAAGACCAAGGAGGCGTCTGCTTGCTCCCTGAAAGGCAGCGCAGAGGCAGGCTGGGAGCTGTTCCCTGTCTATGCCAAGTGCTGCTCCCATGCCCAGCCCTGGGAGCTGAATTACTTTTAACAGTGTCCCAAGGCCTGGGTGTTCCACATAGCGGCAGGCGGGACCCTCGGAGACCAGGCTGGTAGGGTGATGTGGACCCTGTGCCCGGTCGGGTGGGGTCTCCACCGGCTGAGGCCTGAGGCAAGACACTCATCAATTCAATGAGTATGCACACAGAAACACCGGCACAAGCATCTCCAAAGCCTTGCACTGACCTAACTGAAGAAATGTCAGATCAAGCAAGCCCCGTGCAATATCAAAGGAGTTGGGTGAGAAGGAATCTCAGGGCTGCCTCTGCAGCTCAGACTGGGCGAGGGGCATGACGAGGGCTGAAGGGGGACAAGAGGAAACCTCCAGGTCGTCAGAAGGATGTGGGGATGCCGGGCATCCTGAGACAGTTCCTGGTAACATTCCAGATAAACCTCCAGCCTTGTCTCCCTCAACCTGCCATTGAAATCATGTGCTCTGTTGTTGCAGCAAGTATTAGCTCAGAGTCTCAGTGAACACGATTATTAGCTGCCAGCTCTTGGGAGAGAGAAAGCCACAGCTCGGCCCCGGTGCTGCGGGACCTGCCACACCCCAGCCAGTGTTTTCTGTGGGTGCTAACATGGCTCCCCACACTTGTACTTTTCCATCGGTAAACGGGCAAGAGACTCCTGCTTACTTATTTAAACATCTCCCTGGTTGACTTATTTATTTATTTTTATCCACCTTCCCCAGTGACCAGTCAGGCAGGAACAACAGCACAGGTGGCCTGGAAGTCAGCGCTTCCCCATGGCCCGAGTTATCCACGCAGTGGAAAGTTTGGTGCTAATCACCCTCCGGAGGCCGAGGCCCAGCCTCCCAGCCTCAGGGGAGGCTGCTGATGCTCCGGTGTATGTGGGAAGATGGCGCCTCACCCCAGGCCTGTGCAGCCCAGCCAGAGACTGAACTGGGTCCTGCTTCAGGCCCAGCTTGCCCTGGGGCCCTGGCACCCTGGCCTCCACAGGTGAGAACAGATGCCCAGGCAGTCGCCTGCTCCCCCAGAAGCTGGTGCAGATGGAGTTGGTGATGGGCGGGGGGACGTGACCCCCAGAACTCTGGTGGGGGAAGCCGAGCTTCTCCATGGTCAGGGAAACAATTCACACGTGACCACCACCCACAGAGCTGAGCTGAGGGGCTTCCAGGGAGAAGCCAAGAGTGGGAAGGTCCTAGAAACCCCAGCTCCAGTCCTGAGGTCCAAGGCTGGGACCCCTCCTCAACCACCCCGACACACCCTCATCAGGCCTCTGTCTCAACCTGGCCTCAGGTGGGGAGGGGTGGGGGCCACATCTTTGACAGGGGTGTCACTGTACTCGGGTCTGGCCATTTATCACCAAACACTGAGAAACAGAAGCCTGTCCTGTTACTTCCAGTGAGAAGTTCGGGCCTTCCATGGGCCAGGGGACAGGGCTGGGAGACGGCACCCTGGTGGGGGGCACATCCTCTCAGGCCTAGTCCGTGGTCCACTGCCAACTGCCCACCATAGGCAGAACCTTCTCTCTAGCTTCTTCCCCAACCTAGAAAAGGAGGGGGCGGAGTAGATGATCTCCAGATGAAAATTCCAGGGTTTGGTAAAATGTTCTGTCCAACAAGTATTTTTAAAGCTCCCGCTACATGTCCAGTGCACATCTATTCTTTCAGGACTTAAACCTGAGTCGGAGAAACAAGGGGAAAATACTTCAGGGCAGCTTCTCTTTCCTGCTGTCTGTAGGGTAGAGTGCCCACAGCGTGCCAGGCAGGGGCGAGGGGCGGCGGCCGGGGCGGCTGGGAAGGGCTTCCTGGAGGAGGAGAGGCCCAGAGCCTGGACACAAACGGGATAGCCGTCCTGCAGGCTCGCTCCCTACCACAGCGGCAGCACAGGCGGGAGGGAGAGGAGCGGGCTCTGCCCTCACTCTGCGTGGCCCGCGGCTCCGACCTCGCTCGAATGAGCGGGCCTCTGCAGGGTCACTGAGCAGCGCAGGGAGGCCTTCTCTCTGACCCTTAAAGGCAGCCCGTGGCTGGAGGCACTTCAGCCCCATGTGGAGTAGTGACAGAAGATGGGCTCACTGGGAGTACTGGAAGATTCTTGGGTTTACAGGAAAGTCTGAACAGCTCAAAAACGTCAACAGTGCAGAGAAGAGCTACCAGCTGCTTGAACCCAGGCTCCTGGAGGCTGGGGCCGTGGGGACTGGTCTGAGTTCCCAGACCCAGTGTGTGTGCCCTTGGGACCCAGTGGACGCTCAGTAAATGCTGGCTGACTGAAAGGCAGTCGGGGCCCTTGGCACGTGCTGCGTATACTGCAGGCACTCAGGGGGTGGCTAAGCCTAGGTGTCACCTCCAGCCCTGCTCACGTCACCCACTTCCATCCCGCGCAGCGCCCACCCTGAGAAGGGCGTGGGGGCCTCCACGGCCCCTCCGGGTGCACTGGAGTGGGGGGCGGGGGGAGAGAGGGCACTGTCGCGTGGTGGGTGCCAGCTGGGCGCCTCAGCCAGGACAGCCAGCGGGGCTTGAAAGCTCCACCCCTGAGGCCACCCCGGGCTGCAGGCTCCATCAGGATTTCACAGAGAACACGGCTACTCAACAGCCGCCGGGTCGGCACAGGGCCAAGTTCTCCCACGTCCGGTTTCCAGCCAGTCCTGCTGGGGGCTCCGGCCTGAGGCCCACCTGATGTTCCGTGCCCACCGCTGGAGGGGGACAGTGCTGGTGACTCATTGCCTGCCGCGGGGAACATGGTCATTTTGGCGAGCGCCTTCCCCATCCCTACCAGGGTTTGGCATGAACTATTTTTCCATTTTTACACAGGAACAAACAGAAACGATAAGACACTTTCTGATGAAGGGAGGACAGGAATTGATAAGCCTTGGAAAAAAAATTTTTTTCCACAAATAACAGGACAACTCACAACACGGAGTCCGGGCAGGAAGGCAGGTGGGGCTGGGCCCGGGCTCCTCCGGGCTCCCACCACCCCGCGTGCCTGGAGGCCAGAGCCCAGGAAAGCTGGCTTCGGGAGGAAAAGGAAACCAGCAGTGTGCTCGGGCACGGGGACTTTAGCTCCTCGGTTTTTGTTATAAATTTTCTCCCCAGGGCCCCCAGTCCCCATCACAGGGCAGGAGCAGCGACTATGGCAGACAGGCGGGGAACACGCGGGGAGTCCCTGGAACTGCACGGCGGCCGAGAACATGGAACAGACTCGCCCTCACTCTTTCCCTACACAGTCGAGCTCTTATCATTGACACTTCAATACAGAGTGAATCAGTGTCAAGATTAGAGCCATTTCCTCAAAAATCCCCCATCAGCCCTGACAGGAAGAGCGCAGTGACGTGGCCCCTCCACTGAAGAAGCCCTCGGGGCTGAGCTAAGGTGCACGGCCACCCACCATTCAATGGGCCTCAGTGCCTGGGGCGTGAAGACTTCTCCAGGCCACGTGCCTGTGCGGGAGCTCCTGGGTGGATCCCTGAGGGGCTGACCAAGAGGGAGTTGGGAAACCAGGAAGGCAGGTTAAAGCAGCCGCAGATATTGTTCCCTTGGTTAAATTCGTGTGACTCTGGCATGTGTGAAGGTAGGGGTGGCAACGCTCACTGGGTCCACAGAGGTGGCCGCTCACAGCCAGGGTGACCTGCCTGCTGGCTCCACTGCCCCAGGAGCTGCAGGGATCCTGTCTCAGCCTCCCTGTAACCCACCTGGACACTCCCTGCTCTCTGACTGGGGTGCTTTGCTGGGAAGTGAGCCGTTTCCTCTCCCAAAGAATGGGGAAGGGCAGGTCCACGGGGGAGACCTAACGCCCCCTTCCATGGCCCGGGGACCTCTTCACTGCACACACGATCCCCACAGCCACGCTGCCTTGGGAGAAGGGAAGGCACAGAAACGTAACAGCTGCTGGGCGGTCGCACGTGCCGGGCAGACACCCTCACCATAGCAGTGTAAGGATGGAATTCTCATGTCTGTATGCGAGAGATCAAACTACATGTCCAAGGTCAGAGGAACTGCCAGCGGATGGTAGAGCTAGAACTCAAACATGGGTCTTCTTTGCCCCATGATGTGAGCCCTCCCTGCACCTGCCAGGGCAGTTCCGAGTCCTGTTCTTCCTCCCCGAAGTCCCCTCTCAGCTGTTATCTCTACCTAGAGCCCCCACTGCACCTGTGCCACGAGCACCCTCCACCAGAACCCTGGGTCAGGGGCACCTGTTCTCCGCCAATGTCCACTGCTCCCTGCTTCTCCTTTGCCTTCCTTCCCCCCATTAAACCATCTGGTTCTGAGTCCAGTGATGTGCTGGTAAACTGGCTCTCTGAAAGAAAAGAAGGCCTGATGTGTAGCGGTGGCCAGTCTCCGTGGTGTAAAGACTCCCTCCACGGCTTTGTTCACATGACGTCACTGTAGGCTGAGCTGGGAAGAGGGAGCTCGCTGGCCCTGCAGGCCGGCCTGTGTCCACTAACTGGCAGGAGCCGTGAGAGCCCCCTGCCCCCAAGAGCCGAGGGGCTGCAGGGAGAGGCAGGTGATGCTGGTGCCCTGAAACATGCCCATCCCGTCAACCAAAGCATGTGTTATCTTGATGCTGAGGGAGGTCAGCACAAAAATGCTATTTCCTTCAGGGCTGAGGGCAGAAAGGGAGACGAGAGGCATGTTTCCTTCTATCACCAAGCAACTTGACTTGGGGATGCTCAGGGCATCACTGAAATGCCCTCAGAACTCCTCCCACACCAGGACACAGGGCCTCTGTCTTCTCCCTTTCGGTCTCCAAAGGATCACCTGGCACCACGGCTTTCCGAGCCTGATTTTACTAAAGCCAATTCTCTTGTAAACTGGGCTGTGTCCTGTCGTACTCGTGGGTGGGTGCACAGCAGTGGGGGTGTTTGGAGGGGGATGCTGTCAGCAAGAAGGATGGGACAGCAGCTGGTTTCTTTCATCATTGCAGAAGCAGAAGCAGAAGCAGATTTGACACCTTTGTGTAAGACACCAGGCAGCAGGTAAAGAATCTAACAGCTTGCGGGAGTTCTAATTAGAGAGCCAATTATAACTCCATTGACCTGCCCAGCTTTGAAAGGCCTGGAAAAATGCATGTTTGTCCTTAGGAAGAAGCAGATTTTGCTTCTAGTTTGTTCTGGGAGATTCCCCGCAGGGATCACTTGCTGGCACTTTGGTTGTAGCCTCCTGCATCCGTTGGATGCTTGCTGCCCGGATGCAGAGGATCAGAGAGAACCTGTGGGGACTCTGGTCCCTACAGGGGAGGGGCCGTTTTCTGCATCAGGCTTGCTTCGCTCCTTTGTTTATGAAGAAAGACACAGCATCATATCCCATAGGCTCCCCTGCAGGGGCAGGCTTTCTGCTTCATTTGGGAGGACATCAGCCAGCATCTCAATTACGAATCTAATCAAAACTAACCTCTTGGCAAGGCCAGATCCCAGACTCACTCTGTGTGTGTGTGTATCCAAGCCTCCTTGCAGAAACAGTCACTGCTGTTATCAGCTTGTGTCACCTCCCCTCCCCTCAAAGGCCGATACCTGGCAAGAGAATCAGGTCTCCAGCAGCCATGAAGAGGGGACGATCCACATTGCTCCTGAGAACCAAGGTGGGCGTTCACTGTTAGACACCTTTGAGACCTAGGTGAAGTTAGAACAGTCCCTGACACGGAGCAGGGGCTCAGCTACTGAGTCCTCTCCTGCTTCACCAGCCTTCTGGGTGGCCAGCTAGCTGATGTTCTGAAAGACTCGGAAAAAAAAACTACCTGCAAAGGTATTTTAAGAAACAGGTGTTATGTAAACACCAAGTAGATGAAAAAAAGGAGGGAGGGAGCACATGTTTGTCGTGAACCTGGTGGGTAGGGGAGGGGCAGAGTAACTCCAGGGAGAAGGAACTGCTGAGGCAACACCGCGAAGTGGTCGGACTCCCAGGACCTCGGCAGAGGAACTGTCCAGCTAAAGAGCTCCACATAAAGGGCGTGTCGAAATTCTTGAAGTCTGGGAGCTTTCTGGACACCGAGGCCCAGATCTGAGAACTAATGGGGGTGCTCTCAGAGTGGTTCTGTTCTCTCCCCAGGAGGCTGCTGACTGAGGTCTCTGGAGGCACACACACGGGGGCAAGGCCACCCCCAGACCCTGAGCGGCACCCTCACCCACTGCCCCTGTGTGGAGCCTCTGCACTCCTGCACCCCACCCCTCGGTCAGCAGTGCTCACAGGTTTCTAAGGGCAGGGTGTCTGCGATGACAGGCAGGCTTCTGCGCATCTGTGAGGGCAAGTCACAACCTTCTCAGAGTCCGAGGGTTTGCAGCCTGGTGGTTCTTGGTATTTTGTCACTGGGACCCGTGGCATTCCTGCCTCCTGAGCGATCCCTCACCTTCACCCCACCCCCTTGGCAACAGGAGCGGTTGCTTTTCTGCACATGCCTGGACTCTTCACTCAGTGCATGTCCAGGGCTCAGGCAGCTGTGGGAAGGGATGCTACACCAGGGAGAGACCCGTTTGGGCAAGGTAGGAAGTAAGAAGAGATCAAGACTCACTCCAGCTGGGAGCAAAAGAGAAAGGAGACGGGCTCCGCAGATGCTGCCTGACCATCAGGACACAGAGTCGAGGCCTCTCATCCCCAGAGGATGGTGAAGATTCCCCTCCCCCCACCAGAGCTAGGGCAGAGTTCCCTGGGGCCAGGGTCAGCCCTGGAGGAGTTCAGAGAGCAGCTCCCTTTCACCCCCACCCCCCAACCCAAGAAGGAAGGGCTAATATCCCATTTCACAGGCAAGGAAAAGTAGGCATGAAACCTTCAAAAGTGATGGAAGGGTGGGCCTGACACTCAGTGCTGTGCCCCTCACGAGTCCCTTCCCCGGTTGCCTCGGTCTCCCCATCTGTAAAAGGGGATACTTAGATGAGGGGATCCCACTGGTGCTCTAAATCCTTTACCTCTCTGGGGAGCTCCAGGTCCAAAGGCTCTCATCGGCTACCTGTCCATCCTGGGCCCTCATCCTTGGTACTGGTGAAGAAAAACCAGAAGCGGTACCTGGAGGAGACTTCTCATGGGAGGTCCTTCCCAGACCTTTGGGCTGAAGAGTTTTAAGCTCAGACTGTCAGAAGGTCCCAACAACACGTGGGAAGACATGGCCCAGAGAGAGTCCAGAAACACTGGTGGGGGTCTCTGGGGCCAGGACCAAATGATAGGGAAACAATTGAGGCATGAGACGGGTCAGAGATGGCCAGCCCAGGTGGGCTGCCACTTTCTCACGGTGGCAGCCATGCCCTCTGGCTCAGCTGAGAGGCAGGCAGCACTGGGGAGGAGGGTGCTGAGGAATCCAAGAGGTAGCAAGGCTAAAAATCCCAGAAGGCCTGAAATAAGGAGGGGGAATTAGGAGCCAGTATCTGAGAACACAGAACAACTCAGGTCAATGAAAAAACCTGGACCAAATGTACCTGATCGGGGAGGGGGGGTAGGGAGGGATTAGGAATACAAACTACTAGACACACAATAGATAAATAACAAGGTCCTACTGTATAGAACAGGGAACTATATCCAATAGCTTGTAATAACTTATGATGGAAAAGAATGTATATATATATTTACATGCATAACTGAATCACTGTGCTGTGCCCTCCAAACTAACACACCATTGTAAATCAACTACACTTCTATATATATATATGTAAAATAGCCTGATCCAAGCCAGGGAGCAGTAACTGACAAGGCAGGAAGGCAGTGGAAGTGAAATGTCAAATTGCACTGGAATAATGGGGTAGAATTTCTAAGAATAAGTGGTTTGGGTAGAGTATGTCAGATTTTAAATAATTTTAGATCATAATTAATGAGACACTGAACCGCCTTGCCTGCAATTAGTCATCTAAGACTCCGAAACAGAAAACAGAAATAAATACAGAATTAATTTTTTCCTTAAGCTGCAGTAAAGGAATGCCTAGAGGCATGGCTTGCATTTCAGAGCCTGCACTGGGTCTCTGGGGCACTGAGAGTGTCCCTGGGGAGAGACAATGGGATGGGTGACCAACAGAAACTCCACTGCAAGAGAACTCACCTGGCCTAAGGGAGGGGGCTTGGGTGTCTGTTGCTTTCAGACAGGAAGTGATATTTCATGATACTTGCTTGGCGCACAGAGCTGAGAATGAGCCCCTCCCCCACCTCCCCTGGCATGCCCCAGGGCTCATCTGTAACCTCAGGACATTAGCAGGGAGGCTCTGGTCTAAAGGGAAGGTGACAGGTGGGAGAGTTCTGGCCCAGGAAGAAGCTCTCTGTGCCGTCTGGATCTGGATCCCGTGGTGTATGCCACGTCAACACATCAACACGTCAACACGTCTGACTGGTGCCCCTGGCTATCTCAGCCTCCCAGACACCTGTCTCTGGGGCAGGCCTCGAGGCTGGCATCTAGCTTAGGAGGTGAGCTCCTCCAGGGAGAAGGGAGAGCATAGGGGTTCAACCGAGAAAAGGTTTATAAAATTCTTTATAAATTACCATATTGATTCCTGGTCTGGAACCAGGTTTCTGGTGGGCATGTTTCTCAGAGATGACTCCCTCTGCCTGAACTGAGGGGGCCTCACGGCCCCAGCAGACAGCTGTACTGGACCTGGCCGCCCTCGGCCCCGGGCCTCTCATTGCGACACTGCCTGTGAGGACAGAAGATCACTGCAGATGCCAGCATTGTTCCCACAGCAGTCTGTGGTCTAGGGAGGGTGACCACCATGCTCCCCAAATGGGGTTTAGCGTGTGACAAGGACGAATGTGCTCGGGGACAACAGGATGGAGTGTCCGAACTTAAGAGGGTGGTCACTGCTCCCTCTCAGGGCCTTTGAGCAGAGGGCTGCCCCTCCAGCCTCCTGCCACGTTTGGCTCCTGGAGAAGGTGCCACAGGTAAGTGCGAGGCCAACACACCAACAGGCCAACACGTCCTCTCCGAGATCCCACTGCCCTGGAAGCTTCCATTACTTAGTCCTGCCCTGGCCTCCATGGTCTCACGCTCAGCAGAGTGGTTGCATCCTCCAGTCCCACCTCAACGTCATTTCCTGTACTGGTGGTGGACGGGACGTTGTGCCAAGGCCAAGTCCACAAAGGGCTAGTTGACCTCTGACTGGCCAGAATCAGCGTGTTCCCACGAGATCCGCTCACAGCCTATTCATGGAAACAGCACCAAGGGCTCTGGGGGGCTTTGCTCATAAGAGGGGAGTAATGGCAGTTGTCAAGTTCAGGGTCGCCTGTAGTAGTTCTCCCCTCTCCCTCCTCCCCACCCCCCATGCCGGCCACCCCTGGTTGACAGGACCACTGCGCTGCCTCAGGCATAGCCCCCCCCCACCCCGAGGAGCAGACAGACCAGTGAACAAATGACTCCGTGTTGGTTCTCTCAGTGATTCCAGGGAGGGGGTCGAGGGGCTGAGGGACCCCCTGTCGGGGGTAGGGTGGGGGTGGGATCCAGAAAGGTTTCTCAGAGGCTCCAGGACAGGCTCTGGTCTTCCTGCAGCCCTGGCTGATGTCTGGTGCCTGACCAGCCCCTGCCCCCAGGCCAAGGGCCCACCCCACCCTGGCCTCAGGGAGAGCTCATCTGCCGCGGCAGCCCTGGCCTGGCCCAGCCGGAAAAGATGCTCTCCATCTCTACCTGACAGCAGGTCATGCTGGCCGGGCCTCCACCGTTCCCTGACTCCTTTCAGTCTTGATAACCGGGTTACAGGCTTGACAGAAACAGTCAGAAAGTAATACCGAAGAGCGAAGGCGCCATGCTTTAGGCCAGCCGTGTGCCATGACATATGCTTATTTCAGCTCCTCCAACTGCTGGAATTCGGTTCAGAAGGAAAGCCACACCCAGTCATTCAGGAAAGAACTCACTGTCAAACTGATGCAGAGGGGCTTCAGCCAGGGGTAGGTGTGACCTAAATTATAAAGAATGATAGTAACACCCATAGCTAATGCTTGCAGAGCGCAACGCAGCCTGCGTGAACCTATTTAACCCGGAAAATAACACCCCCGGGAGGGGTCACTATTATCCCCATTTCACAGCCAAGAACATGGAAGCACAGGGACTTCTCTCAGGCCATACAGTTGGTAAGTGACAAGGCTGGACCATGGCTCCAGCGCCATGCCCTCAACCCCTGTGCTGTCCTACCAGCTCAAGCCGTAGACTCTTCGATGACTCCGCCTTCCAGTCCCGGCTCTGCTCCTAACTTGAAATGTGACCTGAGGCCAGTCATCAAGGGCAGTGTCCCCATCAGTAAAAAAGAAACTCTGCATTTCACTGCATATTGCAAGAGTAACATCAGATGTGGCGAATGAGGTTTTACATTTCTTTTTAGAGGTCAAGGTGATATTCATGCCAAGTATTCATAATTCTTAAAAGGGCCTCAAGCTGTCAAAGGAGCTGAGGCAGAGTGTCCTGCCCACTAAAGGACGAGAGGGAAGCTGGAGTGAAGAACAGGGGCTCAGCAACTGGCAGAAGGCACGGCTGTTTCCTCTGCTCTGTTAGTTGGAGTCCCGGTCACAGCCAGTCTACACACTGGAGAAATAAAGGCCCGTACACTTTTCAAAGCACCAGCAACAGCACACAGATGCACAGCAAGGGTGGACATCTAATACTTCATTAGTCTTTCTTCAAAGAAGAAAACTTGTCCTCCTCATGTTTAAAGCATTTTAAAAATCCTAGAAATAAATAAAATACAACTAATGGACGAGAGGGCCTTCTCACTAGGCTATGGCAAAATTTTGCTCCCTGCCAGCTGTCTGTCCTAAGTACGGAAAGGAATTGATACCTTGGGCGAAACGGATCTGTTTCTCAAGACCAGCATTTGAAAGGGGAAGGGCAGCTCAATTCAGCTTCATTACCTTAACTGTACCTGGGTCTTCTCCAGAGCAACAGAAAGGATCAGAGTTCCCTTCTTGTGGACTGGTTTCTCCGAGGGGAAAATGCAGCCCTGCCCTGTCTGTCTGGGCCCTCGGCCCTGGCCTGGGTCCCCCTTACTAAATTGATGGATAAATCAGACAGACATGGCTGTCAACCTCTGGAGTCACCCAGAAAAGTTTCCCAACTTCATGCTGCATCTGTCCCCAACAGGGACACAAACTGGAAAATATGCTTCTAAATAATAAAATGTGAGACACAAGCAATCCCCCTGCCCCGTCTCATGAAACAGATGGACACTTCAAAAGAGAGAGAAAAACACCGAAGGTTCATAATTTAGCACTGCAAGCTGCCTCAGGCAAGCCGGAGCTCACCTCTTTCCCTTGATTAAAACCCTCCCTGCCATCCTTCCGGCTTGTCACGCATAACAGGATGAAGTACCTTCCCACAGTAAACAAGCCGGGGAGCTTGAAGACAGTTTAAAGAAAGCTCTGACTTCAGGCCCCTCTTTGAACTTCAGAAGAGCTGCCACCATCTCAGAGCAATGTCGTTAGCCTTGCTTTGATGAATGCTTCTGGATCAAACTTTAGAGCTGTTAAAACAACCTAAAACATAGTAACAAACTAGAAGACGTCTCCAATGCATGGAGCATCCCAGGTCCTCCTTCCCGACTCACCACCAATGTGGCGTGCCTCCGGGTATCTCGTAATAAGCCACGCTTTTCTGACAGGGCAGCTGTTCTCTCTGCCAGCCTTTGCCACTAACGTGCTCCCCTGGAACAGAACAGCAACACGACTTCTAAAGGTCTCACACTTGCTGTCACTCCAGGTCTCTGATGTTTCAGGAAATGTAAGATTACGGAGAAAAAACCCTTGAAGACAGCCTGCACTGAGACCTTTAGCCCGGAGCCGTGTGGGCTGAACTCGGGGTGGGGGTCACGTCTCACAATCCGTCCACAGAGGCCAGCCAGCACTTTTGGAGCCTTCGTGCCCCAAACAAAAAAGGCTTATTTTCTCATTCGACTGGCCCATTCTGGTGGCCTGCAAACTGTCTTTCCACCGATCAGGAAGCCCTTGCAGCCTCACTGGTGGGTCTTCTCTGCACTACAACCCACCATCGCGGGGCCCTCCAGCCCAGGCAGGCGGGCGGGCCTCAGCCACACTCCCTGGGCAGGTCACCGGAGCCTAACCTCTGGCCACCAATGGGTTCTCTTCCCAGTCGTCCTCCTCTTCTTCGGGAGGCTCCACCAGTGGTCTTCTCACTAGTTCCTCTGGAGGATCGGGTGAACTCACCATCTCCCCCGGCTCCTAGCTACCCTCTTTTCCAGGAGGGATGGCCGCTGTCCCTGTCCAGGAGTCCAGCCTTGTCGTGGGACCTTGGACATTAAAGGGCATGGGCCCTGGTGCTTTCACTCTCTATTTCCTCCCCTCTGGGCATCAGCTCTGAGAGATCCTTGTCTCGCCTTAGCTGAAGGCCCGTCCCTGGGTGGGGGGGATGCATCAGTCCTCCTCCTTCCCTGGCTCACAGGACCCCCTGGCCCCTTCCCGTGCGCCTCTGGGCCCAGCCCCTCCCAGCTCACATCCTCCTCAAAGCTGCCTGGGCACGTCTGCCCCTCCCTCCCATACGCTGCCCCCTTACCCCCCAACCCTGGCACGCTCTGGGCAACCCCCATCATCCGCTTCTGTTTCACACCTTTTTCGACCTGTCAAGGGAGTTGGTAATATGCTCCTGGATAAGTGTGTTTCTCAGCAATATCTTCCCCTTCTCGTCTTGTCAACATTAGCTCCCCCGACGCAGCCTTTCTGGGTTCCTTCCACAATCGTCTCTCTCTCCAAGGCTCTTGTTTCTTTCCTACCCCCCAAGCTCACACATGGCCCTCAAAAGCCCCGGCTGATGATATCAGGGGGCAAGCAGATGTCCCTGTTTGCAGAGCTTGTCCGCATCCTGGTCATCTTGTCCTTGGCTAACCCCGAGCCTGTGCCCATCCTCGGCCTGGGCGGCATCACCCCGAGGCCCTGCCTCTGCCCTCAGTTCGCTGTGAGCCCGCTTCCCTCCGTCGCCGCCTACTCCAGTGCCAGGGTTACTGGTGTGGAAACAGTAGCTCTATGTTTCATTAATTCATTGTTGGGTCCTGGGAATGGAAAGCTTTTTAACACAGCATTTAAATATATGTAAATTTATATACTTATGCAAAAACGATATGAAAATACGCCTTTAGATTTTCTGGAAAAAGTCTGATCACTCTGTGAATTCCTCCCCTTGTCAACAACATGACTCTGTAATTCCTTATCCTTTCTGCTCGCCGCTCCCTTAATATCTGCCCACACTCAGCTCACTGCCTCACTTGTCTTGAGCGAATTCATCATTCATATTAAAGACATTATTTTTCTTTATTCTTCTCCCTCTATGTGAATTTAAGTACACATATGAAGGCTGAAACTATGAGGAAACTGTCAATTTTCACTGGGTTTTAATTACATTTCTGTTGTCAAGTCTGACCTTGTATTAACTTTAATACATTTAATACTTTAATTAATATCATCTGCCTCCAAGGTCTTACTGCTTTTTAACAACATTGATGTGTTCGCATGTCTCTTAAGTCACACCTCTCCTACGAGCTGGGTGGCGCACAGGCTGCCGCTAACCTGCCCTGGGAGATGGCAAATAACGGTCCTCCTGGCTGGGAACAGTGCTCCTGGGTCCCCACCCGCCCCCGTCTCCACCTGTGACAGACCACGTGGCTCCCTCTGACTGTCCCTTAGCTCCTCTCCTTCCTCTCTGAGCTCAGGGCCGACACAGACCACATTTTCTGTTCTCTTAGTTTCTTCCATGACCCGCAATCTGCCTGCGGTCAGTTCCTTCCCTTGGAAGCTCCTTGGCTGGTCCTTTGGTGTGGTGGCCTCTGCCGCTCATGTTCCTTCTAGCCTTGACCTCTGACCCTCACCCTGGCCAGGCCAGGCAGGCCTGCCTGACCCCGTCGCTTGCCCACCCCTTCCCTGAGTCAGGCGAGTTGTCAGTACTCATGTCTGTTCCGGCTCCTCTGCCACAGAAGTCTAGAGCCCCCTCCTCTCCCCTGGGACTTGACCTGGTAAAAGGACACTGGTCTCCCTGCTGATCCTTCCTTCCACTTTGGGGCTTGCAAGTCAGTCTGGTTTCCATGAGGGTAGAGGCAGGACCTTCTGTGACTCAATAACAGATTTCAGTTTTCATGCTTAATTTGTGTCTGGGACTAATGTTGTATGCCCATTTGTGCAGCCGAGGAAACTGAGGCCAGTTTGGCCTGGAGCCTCCTCCTTAGCTGCCATTTTGTATGCAGAGGCCACCTTCCTCTTTTCCTCCACCCAAAGCCACAGAAACAGAGCATTCCTGATGCTGCGGAGGGAAGCAGGAAAGAGAGGGCTGTGATGTTTCAGGGCCAGAGGGCCTGGGTTCCAGGGGCGGCCTCTCCACAGGCACTGGAGGGTCCAGCAGCACCAGTGGGAGCCCCTTGGCTGCAGCAGGGCTCCCATCAGCTGTGGCTGGGCTGGGAGGACACAGGCCAGCATGCATCATTTGCAAGATCACCAAAAAGGAACCCACCAAGCCCTACTTTAAGAGCCGCTACGATCACAGTCACTGGGCAGTTTCGGATCACAAGAATCTAAGCTCCTCAAAATTGTACGCCTGTTCGTCTCAACCTGCCTCCAGTCTGGATGGTTTTTGAGTGTATCAGGATGCATCAAGAAGTATGAAGAGTTTATTATCATTACAGTTTTTTACTGGTGACAGCTGCAAGGCAGCCAATGCCTCCAGGCCAGAGAAGGCTCAGTCATTGCCCTGGATCCAACAGTCAAGGCCTCTCCATCACCTGGCCCTCGCTCACCAGCTCTCCTGGGCTGGGCCCACTGCCGCTCTTTTCAGAAAGGAAAGTGTCTGGCATTTGTCAGGGAGCTCAGGTGTCTTGACAAGCTCCAAGGGTGAAACAGAAAACTTTCCCAGTGCGATTTTCCTATTTGATCTTTTGTCTCATGTGTTCCCCTTGGGGATGAACAAGAAATACGTCTCTGAATAATTCTTAGGCCCCGGGGTAGAGACATGCTGCCTCTTTTTATTAAAAAGGCTGGGTACACGGTGCTGACTCTACCTCTTCTGTGATGCTTTAGCAAAAGCACGGAGATCTCAAAGGCTCTTCACAAAGTCGTCTTACAACAGTGAGACAAAAATTAAAAGCCATGTAATATTTTTAATCAAACAAACTAGTGTTTTGATAATATGTAAAAATATTTATAAAGCTCTAGGGAGCAGCAAAATGCTCATAAAGGGAAGTTGAAAAAAATTAGCTGTAATTATTATAAGGTCTGATTTATTTTTAAAACTGTCTTCAGTTTTCCATTCGATGAGCACCTACTAGGTGCCAGGTGCTCTGCTAGGCTCATTATGTAAATCATTTCATTTAGTTCTCACAATGAACTGGGTAAGTAACAGAACAACACTCAGAAACACCGAGGCTCTTAGAGGTTAAGCGACAAGCCTAAGGTGTCCCAGGAGCAGGGACGGGGCTGAGTTTGAACTCAGATCTGATTCAGAAGCCTACATCACCCAAGGTGTCTAATGCTGGGCGCCTGGGTCATCTTCTGCTGAAAACCGGTAGTTACTGCTCAGCTCCATCTAAATTTTGTGATGTTACCATGAGCAACGGCGAGAGAACGAAACCTTTGGGATCCTTTGGAGAACATTTTACCTATTGGGTACAAAGTGGTATCCTTTTAGCACTGGAGAGAAACTCACACCCTATGGAGTTGAATGTTTTCATTTTACAGAGAGGAAACTGAGTGCCGAGAGCTTATGGGTTCTCCCCGAAGTTCAAAAGCAAGCGAGGGACATGGCTGGGGCCAGAACCTTGTCCCTGGATGCCTTGCCAGTGCCTGCTCCTCCATGTCACACCCCACTGATTAAGGATGCTGGGCTCCCCAGGGCTGCCCGCCCGAGGGGCACCTCGGTTTGGTTACAAGGCTCTCCTTTCTCGTGTTCATGAAATCAGAGACGTCTTATACCGCTAACAATGAAACAAAAATTCAGAGTCGCAGGAAGAAGACGGCAGACTGTGGCTCCGTGCAGCAGCCGCGCCGCACATGTGTTTCTATTAGATGAGAACCCTCCAGAGTGGTCTGTTTAACCCACCCCACCCAACTGACCCCATGGTGGCTGGGTGGCCGACTCCCAGGCCAGGGAGGGAGGGGAGCACTGGGGCAGCCCCCGGCTTGTGGTCTGCACTCCCAGAGGAGGGACGCGTGCATTTCTCCACACCCATTCACAGTGTGGAGCCGGGGTGACTTACCTGGGTCCTCTCGGTATAGTGGGGCTGCCCCTCCCTCCTCTGACAGGATGCCCCCCACTAGCCAGCGGCCTCAAGACAGGCTGGAGTCTCGGCTTCCTCAGGGTGAGAGAGCCCCCCAGTATGTAAAGTGCTCTGATTTTTATGCTGAAGTCTCCCTGGATTATGGACACCCTCAGAGTGGCATGGAGACCAAGATGACAATGACCCAGGGCCACAAAAAGGTCGTTATTAAACCCAGAGCCACAGGGTGGCTTGAATGGCTGGCCAGGAGACCACTGACTCAAACGCTCCCCTCGCACTGAACAGGACAACCAGGGAGGGTGAACGAGGTTGTGCACAGCGGATTCCTAGGAGCTCTGTGTGCATCAAGCATGATGAAATGGTGCCCACTGGCTTTGTGCACTGTTGACAACCTGGCAGGCCAAGTGTATCTGGCCTTCAGCACCAGCACAGGGTTTGAGGGTCATGAGTTACCCGCTGTGTTCAAGGGGGTCTCCAGTCAGGAATGGAGGCCCGGCCAGCCCTCAGACTCACCAGTCGCTGCATGCTCTTCACGTGTGTGGGGCTGATGGATAAGGCCTCTTCATACCACCGCCGGGCTTCCTCGATGTTCCCTCGGAGCTCGGCTACCTGACCCCGCATGTACAGGACGTTGTGGGACATCGGGAAGAGGTTGGCAGCTTCTTGGGTACAGGCTGTGGCTTCTGCGGGCTTCCCAATGCCAATGTAGACTTCGGCTGTGAGGAGGAGAGCACAGGCAGATGCTTTCCTGGTCCACTGCCCTTCAGAGGCCCTGCAAACGGCTGCTACTCTGGCTGGGACATTTACACCCCCCATGCGCCACAGGAGTCTAGCAGGGGCCCACCTGGAAGACGCAGGGCCCAGAGCCAGGCCTTCCCCGACCCCGAGTGGAAACAGCCATGGGCTGACAGTCCTTCCTGCCTGCCCACTGCTACACAGGGACTCAAGTCTGTGGGGCCTTGGAGGGGACACTTGTCACCACCGAGAGGGGAGTGAGGCCTGCCTGGGCCCTGCCCCACCTCGGAGGACACCCACTCTCAGGATCCACCTAGGACACCTGCCCTCAGCTCTGACAACCACAGAGAAAGCGCTGGGTGAGGCCGAGGACAACAAACCCGAGGGCGCAGCCCCCCACAGGGAACAGCTCTGCCCTCCGGCCTGTTCTGATGCCAGGCAGGTGACAAGGGCGGCAGGCGACAAGGGCGGCAGGAGGTGGCTTACACGTCCAAGGGCGTGAAATAAAATGGCTGCTCCATCTGACCGCGCCCTCGGCCCGACCAGGGAAACCTACTGCAGCCTGGAGACTGTTAACCGTGAAACGCTGATCAAGCCTTTGAAAAACCAAGCTGTCACTTTCAAAAAGCAGGAAAATGAGCTCTCCTTCAGCCTCGGGCCTCAGGTCACTCACATCTACGTGGACAGTCCCTAATTGCTCCGCAGCCCTGGACTCCCTGAAGTAGCCCATCGTGCACGTCCAGTGGCCCCATCTGTCTCCCAGGTGCCCCCTTGTCCTGAGGGCCTTGTGGTCTCGGCACCACTGTCTCTCCAATGGCGGGGCCTGCATCTTCAAGGATGCCAGACTCCTGGCCTCCTCCTCAGCACCATCTATCAAGACCACTGCCCAGAGCCCTGCTCAGGTGGCCGCTGTGCTCCCAGCCCGCCGACCCCATCTCCCACCTCCAGGACAGCCCCTTCCTCATCCGTTCCTGCCTGGACCACTGGCCTCCTTCCCTGGCAGTCAAAGCTGTTTGTGCCCATATCGCCAAGTCACATATATATTCATACACTGCGTATAATACAGTGCACACAAGAATAGAAGCAGTAGAAGAACACAATGAAAGAATAGTTACTATTTTCCTCACGCACCTCACGAGTTGTCTTCGGAGGCAAGCCCTCCTCCTGCCCCCGTCTCCTGCCTCACCTCTGGCCCGACTGTCCTGTGCAGCCGCTGCCAGACCAACCTCCCCAGGCAAAGCTCGGGTCGGGTCCCCCCTGCCGAAAAGTGCCGCTTCCTTGGGGCCTCCGCTCCTGTGTACCCCTCACCCCTTCAGTCTTCCCTCGAGCGGCCTCCCTGACCATCCGCCCTGACCCAGCACGACCCAACTCCTTTCCCCGCTTCCTTCCCTCCCAATACCGGGTTGACCTCATCCGTCTCACTGTCTGGGGGCCCCTCCAGAATATAAGCCGCAGGCTTCACGAGGGCAGCGCTGTTCACTGCTGGGTCCCCGGTGATGGGCAGAGTGAAGGGCACAGCCAGAGCTCGGGAAAGGGGAGCTGGATGAGTGAACGAGTGAATGGCACCAGTAATGATGACAGCAGCTGACAAGCTGACAATCGCCAAACACGGGCTTTGCGCCAGGAACTGCTCTCATGTCTCCTCTCTGCACAGTGGTCCCGGAGGTACTAGTGTTTCACCCCATTGTTCGGATGAGGAAACTGAGGCATGGACAGGCTGAGCAGTTTGTCGGAGCTCCCAGGGCAGGTTAGAGGCAGAGCCTGGCGTGGAGCCCGTGCTTCCGCCTCTGCTGAGAACACCCAGATGCCTCTGTCCGGCACTCAGAGCCCTGGTGGCCATCCCCGTCACCCTTACTGACCCATGTTCTGACCGCACCCCGCACCCCTGGGCTCTGCCTCGTAAGCCCCTGCTCTCGTCACACTCACTTTTGTTGATCCTCTTGCCTCTGCCTGTGGTGGTGTCACCCTCGGCTCCCTTCAAGGCTCAGCTCAATTGCCACCACCTCCTGAAGCCACCGCTGACCCCACCCGGCTCCCCCAGCTGAAAGGGGGGCCCAGCCTCAGCACCTCTCCGACGGCTGTGTCCCTAGACACGTTTTGCGAGGGGTCCTGGCTACGCCCGTGGATGGCAAGTTCTTTGTGGGTCCTCCTTCTGACTCCCCACCTCCTGCTTCAGGTGTGGAGACCAGAAAGGGAAGGTATGTGTCCACAGTTGTGGTCAGTGCTGACCTGCTGGCTTTTTGACCTCCACCAGCCTCGACGGCCCCTCCCCTCGAGTACCCTCGCTTCCCTGGTCAATCCCTCAACAGGGAGCAGAGATGACAGGCTGGCCCAGGGATGGGGGGGAGAGGCCAGCCCCTCAGATGTGGGAACTCGGCCTTCACATACAACAGAGCCCTAAGGGGTCAGGGCTGGCACCGTGCCTACTCCCGTCCTCCGAGATTCAGCTCCCACAACACACGGGGACTCCACAGGAACAAAGGCGACACGCATCTGCCCTTCCGTTTGGGCCCAGGCAAAACCTGCCCTCCTGGGAGATAAACACCCGCCTCGGAACACCGCAGGGCCACCTCACGTCTTCCAGTAACACGACTCTCCGGTGTGTGCCCGCAGGGGTTTCAGGTTCCCAGAGCTGCGGTGGCTGGGGAGCCGGACGTAACATTCCTCTCACTGTGCGCCGGCTTCTGACTGGAGTCCCCTTTCGGGGGTGAGTTTATGCACATTTCCAAGGTCCCCAGGGCTGCCTGTGGGACACACCAGGTCTCCCCCATCAAGATCATTATGGAAAAAGGCCAACTTGAGAGAGCAGGATTGAGCATTTTCAGATTTTTTTATAACAAGTCAAGGTATATGTGGTGGGGGGAGCCTTAAACACCAACGTGACGATGCACATGAAGTCCAGTTCTGTTGGGTCCCCGTGAAAACAAGCACAAGACCACGTGCCTTCTTGGCTCCATGCCTTCAGTCATGGGCCTGGTGCCTCTGCCCCAATGTCACGATGAGGCAACGGAACATGGGGCTGAGCTGAGTCATGATCGCGAGGGCGGGAGAAGGAATCCAGGCCTCCGAGGACTTCTTTCCAGCGCTGTCCAGGCTGCAAGAGGGAGCCCGTGTCATGGGTGAGGCCTGTGCTCCTGTGGCACAGAGGCAGATGGACGCACAGCCTGGGTGCTCCCCAGTCCCTCCATTTTAAGCTCAAACAGAAAGACACAGGGCACCATCGAACACGGAGATTTCAGACCATTTTTCCCAACAGAGCCTCTCTTCTCAAAAGAGATCTTAAGACTGGGCAGCTTGCTTTCCTCTTGGTTCGGTCCCCTCTCCTGGCCTCTGAGGCACCGCAGGGGACCCCAGGGCTCTAGGGCATCCCATCCGTAAACCAGTGTCAGGAACGTGGTCCCTGCACCTGGTCCTTGTATGTGGCCTTGGCAAGGCCATCAACTTCCTTGGGCCTGTTCACCTGACAGATGGGGGCCTGAGGCCAGCCCACATCTCTCCTAGGGCAGTGGCAAGGATCGACCAAGAGGGTGGAAGCCTGGAGTCCAGAGGGAGTTGAAAAGGGTGAGGATAATGCTTAGCCCAGCCTCATCCTCTCAGAGACAGTAGAGCATCTTAATGGGGCACAGCGTGAGGCTCCAGGAATGAAACTTAAGTGGTGGGATTTCTGACATCTGTCATGTCACTTGGGAAGGAGTTGGGGAGGAAGAGGAAAGGCTTACTGGGGCTTCCAGCATCCCTGAAATCCCAGAGGGGCCTTCCTGCCTGGGCACACAGCTGGTCACTTCAAATACAACAAGGCCATGCAGGTATCTACTATGAGCTTGTCTGCTTGGGAAGTCTTCCTTCCCGGGAGTCCACAGCTCAAACAACGTCTCCCTGAAGAGAGTTCACAAGTGTCCATCCCTGACCCCACAGGGCCAGCAGCTCCCTCCTCTGTGTTCCTGTAGCACCTTGTACAGCCTCTGTCATCCCTCACGTGTATCACCGTTGCTAGGGGACCCTCCAGTCTGCTGCAGTCCCACACCTGAGCTCTCCCCAGCCCTCCCCCAGGTCCCATCTGACTGATGCATTTGGGAGAAGTTTTGGGTCGGCCTGCCATGATTCCGGAGCGCTCTCTGTCCAAAGTTTTGTCCCTTAGATGGCTACATTCTCGGCTTGCTTCTGCAGGCGTGACGTTGGGCTCTGCTGCTGCCACGGGGAGGCCAGGAATTTGGGATGGGTGAATTCAACTCAGCGGTGACGCATCGGGGAGCCGAGCTGGGGCCAGGAGTCATGCCACATTCTCTGGTCACAAAGCTGGGAGTGTGATCTCCACCTCAGTCCCCTGTCTATTTCTTAAATTGGTTCAGAACTCAGGAGGTAAAGAGGGTAATATTATTTACACATCCCTAAAGCCTCCAAAATACGGTCAGCATTGTCTTTTCCCACTAAAACTATGAGCAACTCCCAGCCAGTCAGTCACCTCTGAACCCCTTAGCACAGAATCGAGCACTTAGTAGGTGCTCAGGGAAAGTGTGCAGATGAGTGGATGCTGAACGCAGGCCAGAGGAGGGCAAAGTCTCTGCGGCACAGGCTGATGGAGAGTCAAAGGCCGGAGAAGCCGCAGCGAGTGATGCTTCCCTGACCAAACTTTCACCAAGGGCTAAATTCAAGTTAAAAAAAATAAACAAAGGCCCTTTGACCTTATTAAGAGATGTAAGGGCTTTCACCGAAGGAACAGCAGTGCAGAAGGACACAGGCTCTGGGAACTTAGAGCCGACTGGCACCCAACAAGAACACACTTCAGTGCAACATCAGAGCCCCCGCTGCAGGACGGGCTCTGAAAGTCACTCTCTGAAGGGGTCACAGGGACAGAGATTCCTTCCTGGTCACTGGCAGCTGACAGCCTCGAACCAAAGGTCATGGACACCTTCTACGTCATTCTGAAGCTCAGACTGAGCTCTGACTGACCTCTTTGTAATGCTTTGGTTTGTCCTTGTTACCAGGTTACTTTGAAAAATGCTGGAAATCCCTCCTCCCCAACCCCTGACTGCCAACCCTCAGCGGTTTCCAATTGCCGGTGAATGTAACCCAAATGGTTTCGCTCAGTGTTCAAAATTAGGGACCTGCAACCCTTCCGTCTCCCTCCATGTTCAATGCACAGTCTTACCTCCACACCTCTACTGTGCTGTTCCTTCTGCCCCAAGTGCCTTCCCTGGACCGCCATCTGTTGAAGACCCATCACCCCTCAGTCTAGGCTCCACCAAACCCCACCCTGCTCATGACTTCCCCAGGCACATCAGGTGCGCCATCCCTCCACCGCCCTGTGTGCCCTGGGTGCCTCACACCGGTCTGCCTCATGCTACGCTGACCGTGTGCTGCGACTTTCCTGCAGACACTGTGCTCTGGGAGGGCCAGGATCAAGTCTGCTCCACCTTGGCACTGCTCTGTGCCCCTAACTCTGCCACCAGAAATCATTGGCTGAACCAGACTAAAGATGCAACGTGAAAAGGGCTGAGCTATGCTGCCAAGGCCTGAGGACTCTCTCTTCCTCCCAACTGGGGGAGCCTGGCTCTGGATGCACCCACCATGCCGCGCAGGCCCGGATTCCTCCTGTGTTCGTCCACTCTTCTCACCCTTGTCAGCAGCTGCTCCACATCAGCCGCGAGGCTGGGAACTCAGGGCCGTGCAGGGCGTGCAGTGTGCAAAGGCTCGGGCGGAGCGGGGCTGACCAGCTTGGACCCCACTGACCTGGTGGTCGCCTGGTGCAGGGCTGCGTCTGGCCCTGGAAGGAGAGGAAGCTCTTTCTTCTCACCAAGGGGCCTTTGGCTACCCAGAGGGGACACCTGTGAAACTCGTACAAAGGAGCTGTGAATGTGAGAGGCAGCCTGTACCTAGTGTGGGTGCCGTCAGACCCTCCACTCCGCCAGGGGCTGGCAGGGAGGGATGAAGACAAGTCTCGGGGGCCATCAGCTTCTCCTCAGTCTTGTAGGGCAGGCCAGCCAGCACGCAGGCAGGCAGGGGGCTGGGCCGGCAGACTCAACTGACCCCTCAGAACCATTTCCTTTACCCCAAACCCTGCTTCCCTAAAGAGAGGAGACTTGTGCTTGGGAGACAACCTTAGCAAGCCGGTCCTGGGGTAGCCCCGCCTGCGAAGGGCAGAGGAGAGCCGGCGGCATGCGGGTTTCTGCCAGGAGCAGCCATGCTCCCCAGCTCACCTTCCCGACTTCACCTCCGTGAACTGGCTCTTCTGTGTGGAAATCAGCACGTGGGCCAAAGAGGGCAGCGTCGTGGGAACTGATGAGTTTCTGGTCCCTGGCCAAGTCACCAAGGCCTGGGGAGGCCTCAGTCCTTATCAGCTCTCACCGGCACTGTCTTCATTCCTTCTTTTCTTGGGAATCGGTATGTGAAGGAGGCAGTGATTTTGTTTCCAGGCGTCAGTCCCACCCTGAGCTCTTCTGGGCCAGACCCCAAGTGGGAGCCTGGAGTCCCCAAGGCGAATGCAGCCCAGGTCCTGTCCTCACAGCGGGCCCGGCCAAAGGCCTCCGTCAGGGTCTTGGCTGCACAGCCGACACTGATTTCTGAGTTTGTGAACGGCTGTGTCAGCAGAGTGACCCCTTCCCAGGGGGCTCAGGGGGACGGCAGGACCAGATCCTTGTCCTTCTACTACATTTGCAATATACTTCATCCTCCACCCAGCTGTTTTCCTGGCTCTTAGCCCCTTCCCTAAAGCCTCCTACCCCTTTGGCTGACCTTGATTCATCATTCAGAGACAGAGCAGAAGCCAGCAAAGCAGACCTGGAGGCTCTTCTCGCCACCAAACCCACAGGCTCGTCGCCGTCCTGTGCCCGTCCTCCCCGCCCTCCTCCTGCTGCACCTGAGGGCTGACGCCGCTGCCTGTGCCCTGGGCCCCACCGCTCTCTTGCCATCTCGAGGGATTCGTGTCTCCACACCCCCTTCTCTCCTGGGTGACGAAGGTCCCCATGAGCAGACAGCATGCTGCTACGTCAGCCACTTAAACCCCCTCTTGACTTCATAATCCTCCCGAGCACCTCTCACACCCCCACGCTGCTCCACAGGGGTTCTTCTTGCAAGGACTGTGCACCCTCTGTCTCCATGTCCCGACTTGCCCCCGCCTGCAGCCCACACCAGTGTGGCTCCGTCACCGCCGCTCCCCTAAACCTGTCTTCTCATGTCACCAACAACCCCCAGACGCCAAATCCAACAAATGCTTTTGTCTCAACCTTATTCAACCTCTCAGCATCACTTCCTGCCTACCACATCTACTTAAAAACCATGATTTTACCGTGGGGAGAGGGAAGGGGAAGGGGCAGCATAGGGGTAGAGGGCTAAGAAGTACAAGCTATTAGGTATAAAATAAGCTACAAGGATATCTTGTACAACATGGGGGATCAGCAAGTGCTTTAAAATAACTATAAATGGAGTATAACCTTTACAAAATATAAATAAATAAATAGGGGGGAAGGGAAATAGCTCAGTGGTAGAGCACATGCTTTGCATGCACAAGGTCCTAGGTTCAATCCGCAGTACCTCCATAAAAAACTAAAGGGACAAGAAATATCAATAAACAAATAAATACCATGCTGATAAAAAAACCTGTTATTTTAATAGGTGTTAAGCGCTCACTACCTGCTGAGCCCTCTCCACCCATTATCTTGTGCAATTGCCACAGCTGTCCTCATTCTGCAGAGGAGAGCACGTAGGACTCAGAGGAAGTAGGTCCCACTGCCAGACGGCGGAGGGACCAGGACTTCAGCTAGTCTTTGTCCAGAACCCACGTCCTTGATTATACCGCACAGGCTCCTCTGTAAACCCCTTTGGCTGCTGGGACACCCCTCCTGGTTTCCTCCTTCCTCGATGACGACTCCCTTTCTGTTTCTTTGGCTTTTCCTCTCCTCGCAAACTTTAAATGTCGGGGGGCTCAGGTCTGGGTCCTGGCCCTTTCCCTCTGCCATTGACATTCTCTTCCTAGGCTTCTCTTCACACCCCTCAGCTGTACATCCCCACCTCCAAATGTATGTTCCTAGCCCAAATCTCAAGTGTAGGCTTGAGTATCTGGCCACCGGCCTGACACCTTCACTGGCATGTCCTCAGGTACCTGACACTCCCAAGTTCAAACAGGGCCCTGGATTCTCTTGCTCCCTGACCCTTACCTGTCAGCTCCCTCCACAGATAATGTGCCCATCACAGATAATGGAATCACTAATCACCACTGACCTCAGCCCCCAACACAGGGTTCTCCCTTCTCCTTCATCCCACATCTAATCTATCAACAGGTCCTAGCAGTTCTACCTCGAAAATGCATCTCAGGGGTCCCCCTCTCTCCAGCCCCTGATGCTGCCTCAGACCAGCTGCCCCTTTGGTCACATGGATCAATGCACCTGACCTTCCCTTTCCACTGTGCTGCCTTCGGGGCCGTGCCCCACAGTCAGCGGGCGGGATCTTTTAAAAACCTCGCTCTGATCCTTTCACCCTCCTGCTGATGACTTTCAACAGCTTTTCCGTAGAGATTTGACCTGGCCACAGTGCGCTGGCTCGTCCAGCCTCACCTCGGCCCCGCTACTCTTCCTCTCAGGCTTCACCCCTGTGGCTCTGCCACCTGTCTAAGCTCAGAGCTCACGGCCTGCAGGCCTGCCTGCACACCCGCTGGCCCCAGGTGGGGAAGACCTCTGCTCCCAGTTCTCACAGAGCCCACACTGGCCCTCCAGGGCACTCGGCACAGGGGACTGAGTGCTTCTGCAATTTGTATGTTCCACATCTGTAAACTCCATGACAGCAGAGCCTAGGTCTGTGTTCTGACCGTGTGCTCCAGAACCTCACCCCGATGGTGGCACGGAGACCGATGCTCACAGATACTGACCGTGCTCAATGGCTGAGTGCCCGCCCTGGGTAGGGGCTGGATTCTGGAGCCACACTGGTTGGTTTTGAATTCTGGTTTCTCCACTTATTAGCCATGTAACCTTAGGCAGGTGACTTGAGAGTGGTGTCTCAGATTCTTCATCTGTAAAATGGGGTTAGTAAGGGTATTTATACCTTATATGGCCCTGACATGGCTATGACAAGGACTAAACAAGTTAAGACACATAATGTCCTTGGAGTAATGTCTGATACATTCATGGTGCTTGGTAAACATTAACTACCTGCCAGCTATGGACCATGGATCAAGACCCCCTGGGCAGGAGAAGGGGCGGGGCTGGCAGGGCTGGCAGGTCTCATCCATGGAGACTGGCACTGTGTCAGGGCAGGCCTGACCCCCTCGGGACCAAACGTTCCCTCCTGCAGGCACTCCCTGTGCAGTGACCCTCGCGCCACCTGTCTGGGAGCTGTCTTCATCTCGTCACAGGGGCCATGCCACAGGATTATCCCTCGACCCTGCTGGTGACGCGGCCTCACAGTGGATGGGAGGGGCCGGGCGGCGGGAAGGACACACGGGACAGGCCGAGCCCTGAAGGAATCTGTGAGCGTATCACGGCTTTACATTCCCAGCAGAAATCAGAAAATCTGATCTTGCACATCTAAGAATAGCCGTTGGTTTCGACTGTGAGAGGTGCCAAAGTGAAAGCTGTAATTATTAGCAAGCAACAAGCAAAAATTATCCACCTACTGCAAAGACATTTTTAGCTGCCATCCCCGAGTGGAAAGTGAAGGATGGGCACCAAGAGACTACCTAGCTGGGGAAAGGCTCTGGTTCAAGGTTGAATGACTGTGACTGTGGGGACTTCCGACGGCCAACCATAAGGTGTGCATTCTAAAGCAACTGCATGATTCCTAGGAAGGTATGTCTCGAGGTACAATAAACAACGAACACTCTAACTCCTGCCCAGTGAGACCGCAGAGGCACTGACTTCTATTTGGCCTGGGTTTCCCTTCTGCAAAATGAAGGAAAATAATCTTTTTGACCTTCTTTATAAGATGATGTATGCATGGATGGCATTGGGAGATAGCTGGAAGTTTTAGGAAAAGAGACCATAAAAATGGGTAGCTCCTTTCTGAATATCATGTGATGCCCAGATGCTATAAAGATTGATAAATGTAAAACAAAAAAATTGGCAACAACAACAACAAAACCCCAAGACACAAAGTTAAAATGGGGCGAATATAACACCTATGATACAAGGCAAATTTCTCTGACACGTGATAAATGCTTACAAATCAAAAAGAGAGGCTCAGTATCAAAGAAGAGAAATGGACAGAAGCCAGGAGGAGATAAGGGAAATATCACTTCCACCTGTCAGCCTGGCAAAGCTCTACAAGTTCGGTAACTCGCTGTGTTTATAAAGGACGTGAGAAAACGGGCATTCCCACCTCGTCGGCTGGAATGCGAACTGGCATGATTCCGTGGAAGGCAATGTGACAAAATTTATCAGAATTAAGAGGGCACGCCTTTTGATCCATCAATTCCACTTTGAGGAGTTTACCTTTCAGATACAGAACACTCTGCAGAACGATACACACAGATGCATCATCTGTAACAGGAACATACTGGAAATAACCTAAGCTAGTCAGTGGAGAACCAGTTAAGTTACGGTAAATTCATTCAGTGGATTTACCCTCAGATGTGCTGACAGGCAATGATCTCCAGCGAGCGTAACGTCTCTGGAAGGCGCGCACGCTGCTAACAGTGGTTGCCAAGGGGAGGAGGGGGTGACTGATGGTCAGGGATAAGAGGAAGCCTTTCACTCCACGGTTTCTGTGCCTTTATTCAAACGTGATTTAAATAAAATTGTCACATAGGTCCAAGCAAACCAAGCAACAAAACCCGCACAACTCATGGGGGTCGGCTGCCAGGTGTCCTGGGCCGAGCCTGAGGCACTGGCGTCAGACGTGTCCAGGAAGGAGGAGGAGGCACAGAGGGAAGGGGGTGCCCAGGGGCGGTCCCACCACACAGGAAGGGCCAAGCATCCCTGGCCTTGCTGAGTCTGTGCTCCCTGCTGGGCCTGTGGCTGTTCCCTCCCAGAGCAGCTGGAGGCTCAGGTGTCCTAGTCACGATCTCTTTGCCACTCAAATGGACACACAAATAGCCCAGGGACCTGTGTACAAAATAGGCTGGAAACCTGAGGTCGTCTCAGAGTGACGTGACCTGCCACGGGCTCCCATCATGAGCTGCCACTTCACTCAGCTCACCAGGAAAAACGAGAGGAGACCCACGGACGCCACAGAAACACCACAGCCTTGGGTGCCAGGCCTTGATTTCAACAGTTTCTTCTAAAGCTTGCAGCATGTACAGAATCTGGCAGCATAGCTGGAGCTGACGATGGACGCAGATGTTACCTGGTTTCCATAAGTTGTCAAAGAATGTGGGTCACTGCTATTTTGCCTCCCAGAGCAGCAGAGCTCAAACCGCATATGGTAAAGCCTTATAGTTCAGTGGAAGCTTGTTTTAGGAATTCCTTCTGAATTTACCTCTTCAAAGACCACGTGAATATACGATAGAATTCTAATCAGACAAAGTCAGGGCTTTGAAGGAGCCAATGTGGCACAAAGTCTATAAAGATTCTAATTTACTCCACTCATTCATATTATACAAGCACGATGCATATTCTGCCCAGGGTTTACAAGGCAGGTATGACATCCACTTTCCAGGATTCAATTCCACCAACTTGGAGGATGTTAAAAGCCACACCCATCAGCCAGCAGTGAGAGCTGTGTTCTGCCCTGCAGGCTGCCGCAGCGAGGAATGGCTATTAACCCGAGCACTGAAAATTCAAGGATCGCTCCAAATGGAATCTTAGCCCCCAAGCTCATCAATGTTCCAATAAACAGCTACAAAGTTTCCTCCAAGAGTCACGGCAGGTCACGCCAAGAGGAACAAAGTGGATAACTGAGTGAGGGCACCGAGCCTGTGGGTAAAGCTGTCCTAGAGCTGAGTGACCCTCACTCAGGTCATGAGCTTTCCCAAGACACAAGCAAGAGAAGCAATGCCTGTGAGGTCAAGGGAGCTGCTTCCACCTGGAAGGATCACCTTCAGCCCTTCTGGTGCTTTTAGACATTGGCGCTTCAAACACTCGACTTCATCCCCGTCTGCAGGGCAACTCTGCCCCTGTGCTAGCCTCACAGGTTCGGCCAGTCTCATGGGGCCCAGGCACAAGGGCATTCTCCTCTTTCTGTACGCTGCCATCTCTGCCCACGAAGGCGACTGAACAGGGCAGGCGCCAGGTCCTAGATGGGGAGCCTGGCTTCTCTGCAGGAGCCGCAGGCGCAGGCACTCCTGCGGCTTGTGCCCTTGCAGTCGGCCCGTCTAGGACCCAGGGAGAGGCCGAACGCTGGCAAGCGTCTGCACAGGAGGAACGATCAGCACATTCATGACTCATCCCTCTTTTGTACTTCTGCTTAGAAGAATATAATTTGTTAATTTACGGTGGTTGTTATGGCTCAATTAAAGATGCCAACACAGACGAGGCTGGCGGAGCTTGGCTCTGTGACACGCCAGGGCCAGGTACATCCAATCGTGTTTCCTTACACAAAGGCCTGCCGGCGGTTCCGAACGAGGCTGAACGTCATGCAATTAGCCTTGGCAAAAAAAAGGAGTAAACAGATGGACGATGGTGGATGACAAACACTTGCCCAGCCAAATTTGGGCTTTTACCGGGCACCCTGAGAGTCAAGCCAGGGAAGGCCTTGCAGGTCAAATGATAAAACTGGAGAAACAGAAGTTATTTTTCGTATGGAACTATAAATACGTAAGCACATCCACAGCCAGCATCTGCTCCGCCTAGTGGGATGCTCGTGGCTAAAATGCCTGCGTGCCGGATATATCTGGGGGATTTCTGGCTCTGCAGGAGCAGCCATGTGAAACTGGAGGAGGGGCAGTCATACCTGCTTTCTGGGCCAGTTTCCAGTTCAGCAGCTGCGGCTCCCTGCCTCCCTCTCTGTGGATTACCAGGAGCGCCTTCAGAGAGGGGAGCAGGGACATACCCAACACGGCCCCTTCCCGGGCTTACATAAAGACATCTGTGTTACCAGTACACCTGTCCCCTCTCCCAGGGTCTCTAAGGCTTCACCGCTAGAATGTCCCAGGCTCTGCACTCATCAACCCCAGGAGATGGGTGAGGAAACTGAGGCTGAGAGGTGAAGCTGTCAACTCAAGTCTGCACAGCTGGGAAGAAGCAGATCTGGGATGCCAGGCTCTGCTGTCCCCTGCAAAGGAAGTCTGGGGTGGAGATCACTGGCCCCTGCTGGACCCCACACTGCAAAGGTACCCCCAGGCCCAGCGGTGGGAAGGGTGAGGGGCAGAGCAGTACCTGCGTGGAGCCAGATCTGTGCCAGTGTCATCCAGGGGTGTAGCGGGCCCTGCTTGGGGGTGCTGCTCTGCAGAGACGAGGCCACTTCCGACAGCGCCTGCTCCACTCTGGAGGCTGCTACTGACGTGGCGTGGACAGAGCCTGCGGGAGGGTGGCGGGGAGGTGGCATCAGAAGTGGAAGGACGGACCCAACCAGCCAACCACCCGCACACCCAGCCGCCCCAGCCCCACACAGACACGCATTTGAGACGGACACACACACCTTCCCCACGAGGCTTCTGAGTTTCATTGCTCATATTGGCCACACAAGCACGATGGCCTGGACCCTTAGTTTCTATCCTTCGCTTTAGCTGATCTTTCAGTCACAACAGAGCGATGCCAAGTGCTCCCTTCAGGAGCTGAGTCGGGTACAGCCTGAGCATCAGGGGCAGCGGGGTTCAGCTAGTGCACAGCTGTGAGCACCCCAGAAACGTGGCATGAGTGAAGGACTGCAAAGGGAAGCCATAAGGGACCCCTGTCTGGGCCTAAACCTAGAAACTTCCTGGGGGTGAGGAGAGGAGTCACACTTGCCTCCCAGGCTAGTATTCGGAGCAGATGGAGGCCATTCTCAAGATAAACCCAGCAACTGCCTGTTTCAGTCCCTGGCCTGCAAGGGATTTGGAACCATATTCTAGGACATGACTTAAAACCTGCAGAAAAAGCACACTTTTGCCCTCTGTATAGGCAGATCTCCATCATCAAGACTAATCGGAGGCTAATGGAGGACAGGTTAGAGCAAAAAGACTTGGGGCCCAGAGGCTGCACCTGCCTCACTCTTCCATAAAACTCACTGTCCTGGGAGGCTGAGGGATGCAGTGGACTGAGCACACTCACTGGTCAAAGGGGTCTGGCCAAAGAACTTCTACCCAGAAGTCAAATGAGTCAGGTGACACATTCCTCTCCACGCTGACCTTCTAGAGGTCCTGGGGGTCAGAGGCCACCTCCTTAAAGAGGCCACCTCTTTCCAACATTCGGTCTCGGAGGAACGGTCTCAGCACAGAGAGCAGAAATCTCAGTTATTTCAAGTTTAAAACTGTTATTCATTTTCACTGGCAATGTTCTTAATTTGTAATTCATCATAAAGTGTAATATGGAGATAAACACTCCAACTCTGTCAGGGTTTAAAATGGTGATAATATGAAAAAAGAGTTATACTCTGGATAAGACAGGATTGTGAGCATAAAAACAATTTCTGCTGGGGCTTTGAAATGCACCACAGTTTATTCATTTTTAAGATTATTTGCAGCGATAGACCATAGGGCCATCCATACTGTGTTTTGACTGTTCGAACAGTCAAAGGAAACATGGATTCCTCAAAATACACTCAGCTCCTTCTGTGGAGGATTGGTGGAGGTGAAATGCAGGAGGCGGATGGGACCCAGACTGAGAATCTGGCTTCTGTGGATAATCCACTCACAGACAGGGCCCATGAGGACGAGTAAGAGGAGGGTGCCTCTGGGGAGGGACTGGTGAGTCCTCCAGAGTGACCGCTGCCCCACAAGAAAGAGGGACTGGAGGCCCAGTTCACAGACACTGATTGGTACCATGATGATGCAGGAAGTTCAGTGAAGTTCACTGAGGAACTGACCTTCCTTAGACAAAGTGTGTCGGACTACTTAAGAAAAAATCTAAAATGATTAAAATGCTGTTGGTTTTTTGGTCTTGTTTTGTTTTTAAACTTTTTATGGAAAATTAATATTTTAAGTTTGATAACAAAGATCTGATGTAGTTTCCCTGAGATTTTTAACAGCAACTATCGGTAAAATAAACAAGGTTGTTGTTGCTACATCCTGACATTACCAAGCGTTACCTTCCCTCAGACTACCTTCAACAGAGGTTCTCAGCCTTGGCTTCACGTTGAAATCACTTAGGGATTGAACAAATCATGATGCCACAGCTACACCCCAGACCCACAGAATCACCGACTCCAGGGGCGAGGCCAAGCACCGATTTGTGAATTGCCCAGGTGATTCCAATGTGCGGCCAAGGCTGAGGCCCACTGACCTGGAGACGGGAAGCAGGTGGTACTCACTGACATTTGGTCAAGAAAAGCCCGGAGGCGTCCTCGGCACGGGCCAGCCAGCTTGAGCAGTCCTGCTTCCCTGTAGCCCAGTGATCTGGGGAAAGAGTTCTGGGAAGATCTGGTTCTTAAGAACAGTGGTTCTCAGAATCCTCTTGGTCTCAGAATCTCTTTAGACTCTGCAAAGTTACTGAGACCCCTCAAGAGATCCTGTTTACATGGGTTATATCTATTGACATGTTAAACGTCAAAACGGAGAAATGTTTAAAATATTTATTCATTCATTAAAAAATAACAATAATAAGCTACTGCTCTAGAAAAATTCTACAAATTTTCTACCAGGTTCTCTGGCTCCTTTGCTACAAGGACTTGTGAAATTTGGAGAGGCTAATTTTGCTTTTTGGATTAACTGCTTTGTTTGTTTTGTTCAGAAATGAACTAAGCAGAACTAATGTCAAAGTCCCTTCTCTTTGTGACAGCTACATACAACTAAATTAATTAATTCTTCACATAATAATGTTTCACTGTGAAGAAGGTCTGGCAAAGGATGATGATGGTGCCAGTTATCAGTTTGATGATGGGGTTATCAGTTCTAGTGAGCAGGGCCTGCTTCGGGCATCGGATTTGCATTTGACGTGCATTATTTCATTCAATCTTTAAATAATTCTTTGAGGCAGGCCACAACATTATCTGCATTGTTTAGACGACAAAATTGACATGTAATGAGGTTACGTGATTTCCCCAAAGTTGGACAGCCAGCAGGTGGCAAAACCAGGACTCAAACACTACTCTGACTCCAAGTCTAGCCTCTAAACCCAGCTCTGACGCCACCTCCTCCAGGAAGGCAGCTGTGAGCCTTCCGTTCCTTCTCCCTCCCACTCTCGTGTAGAGTTAGGCCTTGGCTCCTTAGTGCCCTCTATCACCCCTGGGTACGGTTATCGCCATGCAGACCACACTGTTTTACGTTAAAGCTGATGTAACTGTCTCTCCTACGAGACTGGGTGGTTTTGGAACAAGGAACCATGGCCTCCGTTTAGGTGTTTTCAGGGGCTAACAATGCCAGGACCAGGAAGGGTACTTGCTAAACGCTTGCAGAATGAATGAATAAATGATGGATGAATGAGTGCTGTCAACAGACATGTCACTGTATGAAATTCAGAAGAGAGTGGCCCCCTTTTGGGGAAGCATGTCTGTGTGCCCTGTTCTCCTTCCCTAATGGCTCAGAGGCCAGAACCCTCCCTGTCTCAAGGGGCTTCTCAGCGTGTCTGTCCTCACTTCCAACAACCTGGACAAGGATGATGGTGGCACGCAGCTGGATCAACACCACACTCGCCTGCGGACTTTCCCCGGCTCTAACATAACTAACCCACTTCAACATGGAGGGTAACTGAGGTTTATCGGAAATAACCGTGCCCTTCCTACAGTCCCGTTTCACACGTGCCTCACAGGGGAAGAGACCCTTCGCGTTCTGAACTAGGGATGGAGGTCAGAGCATTCAGTATTTATTAACAATAGCAGGTGACTTAACGATAATGGTAAAATTATTTAATACTTAATGTCTACTATTCCTGGCAATAGCACAATGTATCAAATTCTTCCACTGGATTAGAATTTGGAGGGAAAAAAAGGGATAAACATCATTATGAATCCGAGTGTATAAATCTGATTACAAAAACATCAAAACAACCTGTATCTTACTGTTTCATAGGACTGAAACGGTCAGGGCCAAAATAGACTTGGACTGATGTAGGTAAACAACTAGAAATGCTGGTTCTACCCAATGAATTTTTAAAGCAACCCTTTTCTTTCTCACCAAAGCAAATGTATTCCCACCGCGTGCATGGGGGTTAAGAGGATTATTACCCTAAGGGAAATGGACAAATTGAGGCTTGAGGAAGGAATTAGAGGGAGGAATACAAGACATATTTCTAATTTGAAATCCAAGACTCTGGAGAAATAAGCTTATGAATAATCAGATTTGTCAGGTAAGCCAGGGAATGAGTCTGGCCGCCGGGCGTCTCTTATTTCTCACACGAATTCAGGAAGCACTTATCCCTGTCGTAACCCTGAAGGCCGAGCAGCTGCTGCACCCCACAAAGCCCCTCGGTCACAGGACACAGTGGCTCTGAAGAGCCACTGCAAAACCAGCTGAATTGAACCGACAGCTGACACAGGCAGGTGAGAGCATGCCCTGAAATCTGACCTAGGTTCTGTGACCTGATTGCCCGAATGGTCCGGGGGGCAGAAGATGCCCTGGAGCTGAGAAGCTCTGAATTTCCTCTCACCTAATGCCCAGGAGAAAATGTCATCTCGGACACCTGAAACATCAGCAAAGTGCCATTTGAAGAACTGTCCTGATCCCTAGATCCAGGGTTTCCACCTGGGTCTCCCTTTGGACCACCCTGTGGGTGGGATAGGTGAGAGGGGTGATGACAGAAGCTGTAACTCCAAGCTCCGATCCCCTCCAGGGGACTTCTGCCCCTATCAGCTGCTAAAGCCAGCAGAGAAACCCTACCACAAGTAGGACCCTGGGACCAGCCTGCTCGAACTGCCTTTGCAGGTGAAGCCTTTCCCAAAATATCCTTTTTCCAAAGTGCGCTACACCTGTGGTCAACTTCACATAGACCGTGAATGTTGCAACCACACGTGGACCCTATTTCAACATTCAAAGTTCATCATTAATCAGTCATCTGTTAAGCAAAAGGCACAATACATATCATGGCCTAGTTACATTCCATAGCCCTGCATCTTCAAGAGCAGGGTCACTGAATGCACGAAACGCATTTGTATTCTAGCCACTCTTCTGACTGATCTGGTGGCATTAAGTAAACTGCAGCCTGAAGAATGCCCACCTTCCCTCTCCCCTCGTATCTTCACAGCACCTAGAAGATTAATAGGTCTCAGGTGAAACCTGCCTGCCTGGAGACTTGGTGAGCATTACAGTCCAGGAACAAGGGACAACTATGTTACAGGATGTGTGAAAAAAATCCTCAACCAACGAGGTGTCAGTGGACACACCTCATGTGTGTTCTCTGCTCCCCAGCCCTGGAGAATTAACTCGGAAGGCTCGCGGGCATGACCATGGGAGAATGTGGAGCATGTGGCCCCAAGTCCCACCTCTCTGCTTGTCACCCACACTCTCTCTGCCTAATGCCGCAGCAGCAGGTACCTGCCCTCCCCTTGTTTTTCTGGAAAGAAACTGAGCGTGCAGAAATTACCCGTTGCTAATAAATCTCCATACTTATCTCCCCTCAGTCCTGAAATGATTCGATATTATCTGTCAATAGTTTATTCAGCTCCCAGTTCTTAGAAGCTGTACCTCTCAAACAATTACAGAATAAGAAAAGCAGTGGTTCCCCCTCCTTAAGGACCCTGCACACTAAACAGCATCTGAGTGACTAAGCATTCTGCCAGACAGCTTTGCTTAAAAATTTTCACTTTTAACAGGAAAAGGATGCCTGTTTCTCAAGATAGGGTTTGGAAGGAAATTAGTGCAGTACTGCAGACTGCTGGCAGCGCGGTGACCTCCTCACACCTGCCCCCTGCGCTCCAAAAGCCAGCATGACCTCGGGGCTCAGGAGCTAGTGATGACTGTCTCTCCTTTTCTGAGGGGGAGGAGAGGTGTGGGAGCCCACTCTCACCTCAACACTCAGATTAGGCATGTTTTCTCTGTACTTTAAAAAAATATTAAACATCTCCCCTCCCCCTACCTCAGGTTGGGACAATTCCCATTTTTGCTGGAGGTGGCCCTGCTTCTCCGAGGCGGCTGATTTGGGGTGATGGGCTCCTCACACTATGCTGAGCTCCGTTTTACATTTTAATTCCCTAAGTAAGCGGCCACTTCCCCTCCTTGTAGCAAGTCCACGAACATGACGGGGGCACAGGGCTCTGATGGCTTTATGAGCCACTGCCTGGCTCTACGTAATTCCCCATCGACCATGAGGCCTCCTGCTTGTGGGTTCCGCTGATAAATAATTCTGGCAGCCAACCTAGGAGATACTTCTCTTTTTCACCCAGTGAAAAGGAGACTAAGACAGCCTAGTAAATCCGGACAGCCAAATCCATGGTCCCAAGACGAGATCACAATTTTCAAATGACTTTAACAGAATATCAAGCACAGTTTAAACCTGACAGGATGTGTCTTCTCCTGAAAGGGGAAAGTCCTTTCCAGGGAAAACTTTAGGGAAGGATCCCATTAAGGAAGGGGTATGTGGTCACCAGTGGGCATGCGGGGCAGCCCAGCGTGCTGCTGGCAGGGGTTGGCAGGGCCAAGTGGTCGCACGGAAAGCGTGGAGGGGAGGCGTTCTCAAGCATGCAGGGAGATGCCAGCGTCAGAGTGAGCCGAGAGGTGGCTCTAGGCTGGAGACAGCACCTTCTGAAGGACTACACTGGGCAGATGCTTCCACCTCTTCAAACCCTCCCTGCTGCATGTTCATGAGGCCCTGTCTCTGGACCGAAGTGCCCTTCTCCTGGGGAAGGCTGTCAGTCTCTGATGCAGCCGACGGGAGGAGCCTCCCAGGCTTGGGCGATGGTCTAGTTACTGGACACGTACTCAACTTCTCTCTGATGGCGATTTATCATTGACTTGTCAATCTGCTAAATTCCACCCAACCTTCTTTAAAGAAAGACACCACAGGACTAAATAAGGAGAACTAAATTAATTTTAATTAAATTAAAATAGCAAAAAAAGGATTATACTTGAATTATTAGGGCTGGATTTTTTAAACTGCCACTCCTCAAAAAAGAGATTTTTTTAATCTACAGATAAAAATTTTATTCTATTAAGCAGGAGCAGAGGGTGAAATTCACCACCTGACTAGTCCCTTCCTGAGCAAGACAGACATTTTTGAAAATTAGAAAATGCAAAGTCAATAATAAAATGCCAGCCATCATGGAAACACAAAAAAACTACTACCTTGGCTCTATTTCTCAACCTTATTTCATTTGAGAGGTGTGTGTTTTTTGTTAGTGTTTATTCCCTTCTCCTGGTTCCTAAAGAGAGTAGCAGTTGACCAGAATCGGTGATATGAAAAATGAACCACATTTTGGGAGAAGAGAATAAAACAGCAACCCACATTTTTCTCTAGAATGATGATTGCTGGAGGCTTATGAATGGGGGCTCCTGGGGTCCTAAGGTCTTAGGAGTGAGGGCAGTGTAGGGGGTGCCCCAGACGGCTGCGTTCCCGGCTGGCTGCTGGGCTGCAACTCAGGGAGAAGGGCACCTGACAGAAGCTTGAAATCAGGATGAGCTACCAGCAAACCATAAAGGTGTGTGTGAACAGAATAACTAGTAAACGTACATCTGTACAGATGAGGAAATGAAGGTCCAGGAAGGTTAAATGAGTTGCCTGGGTTCCTCTGCAGAACTGGCCCTTGAACCTGGGTTCTTGACCTTCCAGAGAGTTGGAGCTGTTTTCATGGAAATAAAGTCCCTTGTATAAATATACCAAGCCTCACTTTAACCAATAAGGGCTCCTTGAAGATTTTAATGTACCCTGGCTTTCTGAAAATCAATTTTTTTTTCATGCATTTGAGGAGCCTGATGTTGAAAAGGAGCCTGATGTTGAAAAGGAGCCTGGCAGTGAGAACTTTTTTCGGAACAACCCTGATGTGATGATGATACCAAACATACCTCTCTGCTATTGTGGACTTCCAAAAGCCAGAAATAAAGCCACATCTAGGCCAAGCTGGACTCAGAGGGGAAAGCAACGCCCTAAGGGGTAATATTTGCCATAAACAGTAAAGGTTCAGGTCGTTCAAATGCACTGGATCACCATGTACATTAGCACTTCCAAAATGCAGTCCCTGGAACACTGATGCTACAGGGTGGAAAACATGACATAGCTGGGAAACACTGGGTCAAAGTTCAGAGAGTCTCGAATCTATTAAATGGCAGGACTTCTCAGAGCCTTTAATGTGCTGATGTGAACTGTGAGTCTCTAAGGAGACGCACTATTTCCCCAAAAATATCTGACCAGAAAAAATTAGTGATCTAACAAACGTCCTTTGGGAAATGTGATAATTTACTAATGCCTTAAAAGCATACTTAAAGCACTAGTCCTACGCCCGAGGAACTGCTTAGTCTCCTTCAAATTTTGGTAGAAGTAGTTTAAGTTTTATGATGCCTGTTTAGCTTACTTTAGGAAAATGAATTTTTAGAGTTTTTCTAGGTAGCAATAATGGTTGAACTAGAAAGGAATTTCAAGATTCAACTGGTTCCCTCTACCCTAGATTTAGATGACCCACCCTGGGGAGGCTGGATGTCTCGCACCTTTGATTGGCCCTGGTGGGGCTGCTGACCGGTCCAGTGCACGCCCTTACTCGGGCAGTCTTTCTGCCATGCCTTCTTCTGTAGTCCTTCCCAGACCAGTACTGCCTCCTCAGTATTTCAACCCAAGCAGAGGCAGAAAGCATTAGAATCTCAGGAGAGATGGCCCCAGGGGAGGGAGGGGTTAGCAAGCAGGTGGCAGCTGTATGTCCAGCCATCACTCCATCTCAACATTCCCAAAAACCAGCAGCCACAACACACATGGCACGGTGGAGGGAAGCGTGGTTCTGGAGACCCTCAGAAAGGTTAATAGATTGGTAAACTACTTACTAACTGAAAAAAGGGAGGGAAAACCATGAAAGTATACTTCTGGAGAGTTGCCTTGGAACAACAAATCAAACCAAAAATTAAAACCAAGAAACAAAACATTTGAAAAATCAAAATTCAGGCTAAAAAAGCAAATGGAGTTCTAATAACCTTCCAACTGTAAGCCTGGCTTGTCTGGAATTAGATTTCAATTCAAGAGTGACACATGTTTTTCCACTAACAATTTTTTTTTAAAGCAAAGAAAGGCCAACTGGGCATTCCCCTCTGTGTTTAAATGTTCACTCAGCACATGAAAGCTGACCAATTCATGTAATGTGTTTTGTTTCCAGGGCAGGAAATTCCAAAGGGAAGGGAAAAATAATCATACAAGCAGTTTTCAGATCTTTCCACACATTAACCCTAATCATGACTCCAACAGTTTGTAGGGTTGGGCTAGTTTTCAGTCCTGTGAAGTCAAAGGATTGGAGGGAGAAATTCATAAAACTTCAGGTCTTGGCCATCTGACCTAAAGGAAAGTGTGGGGATTCAAATTCACTACAATTTAATCAAGAAATTCTACATTTACCAGTAATGTATGGTATGTTTTCCTTTCTCTAACTAAATGTAGTACTTAAGGGGATAAAGATCCTTGGGCACTTCAGTCTTAGTTAAAACACCTGGTTACTGGCTACGCATTCCCTAGGGATGGAAGATGACTCACAGTTTCACAAAGAATAAACAATTGAGCACGCTTGGTACAGAATACATTCCACAGAAAGCCTGGTAGGAGCTCACTTTAACACTTGGCTAATTAATCTGATATAAAGTGCCTTACCAGAAGAGCCCGCACTTCAATCTTCAAAGGCTTAACGGGACTTAGGGCCCCTCAGGATGCAACACGATAAATACTGGCAGGGTGTGGAGGTAGGTTTGTTATGCAAACAAGAGTGGACGGGGCAGTGGGACCATCTAAGCAGAACGGTAAGATCCCATTTTAAGACGAATAAAACTGGGCAAAAGTCACTGTGAAAAACAATTTTTCTGGAAAAACCAAAGTTGGCAATTGCCCCTAGGCTCTGTATTAAGGGAAAATGTCTATTTTAAGAAGTGGATTAAAAACAACATAAGCAGTTTATAAACATTATCTTCATCTTCCATTTCTTAAAACTGGGATTGCCATTAAGGCTGAGTTCAGAACACTTAATATGCAGATAAGTCAGGTCAGAGTGTTTCTTGGTTTGAATGATTTATTTTAGATGGTAGCCTCATTTCTGCCCAACTGTGTGTGTGTGTGTGTGTGTTTGTGTGTGTGTGTGTGTTTTAACACAGCAGGTTATCATCCAAAAGATGAGCACATTAGGGAAAGTAGTTCTTTCTGGCAGCAGCTCCCCTTATGAGCTTTTGTTCGGCATATAACTGAGCGTTTGGAACAAAGATGAGCCCTTATAAATCATGGATATAGAGATTAAATTTTCTGGCAGTGCTGCGGGTAAAGTGAACATTAAATAAATGAGTGAAATACCAACGGTGGATTTCCTGGGGACATCCATACTGAGGTGCCATTTAAGGACTTTACCAACCAGTGTTTCATTTCAATACAGGGATCTTTCTTTTTTTTTCATTGACAGGTCCCAGAATACCCTAACGCAGACTTTCAGATGTCCATATTATTTAAAAGCAACATTAGATTAAAATACTGTTCAGTTTCCCTGCGTAGTTTCATGACACAAACCCTACACTTTCTTTCCTTGCAAATGGAAAACAATTTATAGCATTGTTTCTCAAAATGTAATATACAACCCACTGGCACTGGAATCCTAAGAGGGCATTTTATAAATGCAGATCCCTGGGCCCCACCTCAGGCCTCCTAAAACATAAACTCTGGGGGTGGGGCCCAGGGGATCTGCAATTTTCAAAGCTCTCTGGGTGATTTTAATGCACAGTAAAGTTTGAGGACTACATATTTAAGAGGCATATGACTGATACCTTTAGAATACTATCTTGATTACTATATACTTGTTGAATTAACTTCTAAATTGAAATCCAAAAATATTTAGGAATAAATTATTATTTGCAAAATGTTCTAATTTGTCTTTTTTAAAAACAGGATCTTTATGCATTTATATCAATTCCAGGAAAGCACAGAAGTACCCAGGAACCAGAAGCAATATTTTAGAAAAGCTTCTATTTATTCTGCTCAAAGCAGATTTCCTTTACTTTTTGAAGAGGAGGTTGGATCTTGGGCACCAATGTCTCCTTCTATCCCAAACAGCTTTCGGATTTTCAAACTAGCAAGATTTTTCTCTGAGGTAAATTTGCTGGAGTTTCCTATCCAGCTTATCAGTTAGGAAGATTATCAGAAAATGAAACACCAGGCAAATGAAGCAGATCTAACAAGAAAGGAAAAACCATAAAGCATGTTTACACAGAGAGGGTTCCTGGCGGGGACCTGGGTCACTGACTGAACGAGCTGCAGGGGGCCACACAAAGGTATCGGGTTTGGGATGAGAATGAAGATGAGAAGATACAAACAGGTGGAGAGGAGATTCGGTTCTTGAGAAAGAAGAGGAGGAGGAGGAGGAATCTGACACTAAAAAAGTGAAAGAGAAAAAAAAAAGGATAAAGGCAAAAAAAACTTTAGAAACACAAAGAAAAAAAATAAACCAGCTTTTAATATACTCACATAAGCTGCAAAGAAAATAAGGTCATGTAATACACAATCATTCCTCTACTTGACAATAGAATAGAAGTGCTTTTGGAAGAAAACAAATTGGCTGTTTTTCCACTGGTTATTTAATTGTTCTGCAACAACACCATGGAATAAAAATAGCTCAGATTTACCTGGGCACATTTTCAGTAGCATGGTCCATTGACAATAATACGTCTTTAACCTATAATATCCAGGGCATTCTAGAGGAAAAGAAACTATTTGCTTTTCAATTGGAAAGGGTTAGAACTTGACTTTTCCTAGATTTTTTTTTTTTTTTTGTGAGAAGCACTTATACAAAGTTTACTTGAAAACCTAGTTTTCCTAGGTGCAGATACAGAGGTGCAACACTAGGTCAGTCCCCAGCATCGTGACAATGGAGTGCTAAGCTTGGTAGGCTGGTTTATGGTCGGGTGCACTGGCCCAGCACTTTGAAAAGGAAGCTATCACCATCACCTTCACAACTTCAGCTGGAGAGATGCACAGCAATGGAGAGACCACCGTAGTGACAATTAAAATATTTCCCAGACAAAATGGACCATACTTTCAACTTAAAAGAATCATTTTGTTTTGGATAGGTGTCTGGTAATAACTCCCAATGATTAAAGATAAACCCCCTTACTCCACATCCTGTTTTGAAGGCAAAAGGAAGAAAAAACTTTTTTCTCATTCTCTATTTAAGGAACTAACTTATTCCAAAGAAAAGACAATGATTCATAGCTTCAGAGTTAAAAGACTGTCACTCCATTTGATTCCTCTCTTTTGATGACTGGGACCTATTAGAAGACGGGGGGGGGGGGGAAGGGGAGCCAGAGGTGATATGAGAAGGGAAATCAGATTCTTTAAGGATGTTTTCCTGTCTGCCACATCCTTTTAATAAAACCAATGTCCATTCTTTGGCCACATTGGAGCCAGCCAGTCCCAAGCTTCTAGGCATGGGCTCCCCTTCTGTTACTGCACAGATCTGCACATGGACAACTTCAGAGGTGCAAAACCACATTCCAAAATCAAGAACACTGAGCCTGCACTTTATAATGACCCAGATGGTATTTCAGGTTATATTTTTAAAAAGCTCTTATCTGTTTGACATATACACTGTAATTTTAACAGGCAAAATATGATGTTTAGGGTTTGCCTCAAAATACTCTACAAAAACTAAGTGTGGGACAGAGGAGATGGAGGGAAAAAAGAATACTGATTGTTGAAGGCAGGTGGTGGGTACATGGGGGCTGTATTACATTAGTATTTTTATTTTGGTATATTCGACATTTTTCCACAATAGAAAATCAAAAAATAAAAAGCAAATAAAGTTTGGTCCTAGAAAATGAAATCAACTATCCAAGGAGGCCTGTGGCTTCACAGTGGGTGACTCGGAATTGGCAGGAGCAAGACGGTGGCGGTTCGCCTTGGCATTGGCTTTGCGGGCTGTGGGATGCTATGCCCTTTAAATTAGGGCGTTTAGAGAAGCGGAGAAGCTCAGGGTGTGGCACGAACCCGTGCTACGGACAAGCTGTCACTCGCCAGCGCTGAGTCCTCCCAGACCACGGCTGATCTCAGGGTCACTTCTGTTTTGATTTGGGGTTGTTTTTAGCTTGGACAAAACCCTTTTTTCTCCTCTTCTACAACCCTACGCTTTCCTGAGTGAGCAGTGCTGCAGTGAATATTCAAGACTAGCCAGATTCCTTCAGCACCACATGAACTGAAAACTGCGGCAAAGGGTAGGAAAACGGCTGAGATGGTGCTGGATGGAGGAGTCCAGGCTGTGGGATCTGAGTGCCACGGAACTGCACGGAGCGAGGACCTTCCGCGGAGGGATGCGGCGGGATCCTCTGGGCATGAGCCAAGGGGCCCATCCCAGGGGCTCAGCAACACTGTGTATAGTGCGCTATTTTTAAGTCAAGGGACATGGGAAATATCTATGCTTATTTGCATGGAAGGGTAAACAAAAAGCTAATAAAAATGGTTACCTTTAGGGAAAGGCAAGATGAGGGGCAGGGATGGAAGCAAAACATCTCTATGGAACCTTGGAGATCAGAGTCTAAACCAAATCTATGGGTCGTTCGCAAGACAGGTGGTCCACCCAGGGGCATGACTAAGAACGCACTGCCTCCTGACGGGCCGAGCTATATAGAATCGGGCGTTATTAATCAAGATGGAGGCAGCGTTTCCATTTTGAGGTGAACCTTCCTAATTTTTACATCTGCAATTTAAATGAGCACATCAGAACGTTTTACCCTCATTTACAACTAGTCTGCAATTGATAAGGCCTGCTAACACGGCCTTCCGTTTTTCTGATTCCTCGGCCTCCTGGGTGAGTAACTGGTGGTGTGTAAACCAACAATCTGGGGTTCTGGGGGCAGGGCTGGTGAGAGGAGTCCTGGAGGGATTCACAAAATGGTCACTGTCCAGCACCTGGGAGGCTGTGGCTTTGTCCTGTTTGTCCAAGGGCACCTGCACCAGCCATCTAGTCTCCAACCACCCTGGCTCGGAGCCGGTGCGAGAGCAGGTGTGTGAACTCCACTAACGAGAAGGGGCCGTGAGCCCCAACTGCCACAGAGACACACCTCACCTGGATGCTACTGGCACCTGGGGTGTAACCTGAAGGGGGAACCTCCTGAGGGCGCTGGGGAAAGGTCCCAAGGGGCAGAGGGGAGAGTGAATCTCAGGGCCTCACTCATTTTCTCCCACTGTCTGTTTTCAGTGTGGTTGAATTAAAGTTTCAGGACCTCAGGGAAAATGAAGATTCCCAGCTGGCTGGAAGGAAAAGGGGTCTGAATTTAGTACAACTGTCCAACTGTCCTCGCGGGCTTCTGGGGAGGGGGTGAAGGGGAAGACAGCCCCGGGCAGCCGCAGCAGCTGTTCTGAACCAGCCAGAATGGTTGCTGGTGGTGCAGTGTCACCTCCCTCTCTTTTCTCCCCAGGGTCCGAGCCTCGCCTCACAGCAGCCAAGTCCTGACAGCCTGACTGTCTTGCTCCTGCAGCGGGTGGGGTTAGACACATCCCTCTAGCAGGACTGGGCCCGCGAGCAGAGCTCTGCGGTGCTATTCCAGGTCGGAGTCTGCCTGCTTCAGCCTCAGCCCACCACCGACCGCTCCTCAATCCCGGGGCCAGGCTGCTCCGGGGGCCGAGTTTCTCTGTGGCTTAGTCAGCCTGCATTTGGAGCGGTGGCTGTAAGCCCTGTTAAATTGCACTAGTTTATAACTCGTGCTGCTTCCAAAGCCCAACATTCTTTTGACCTAGGAGCCCCGGGCGCTGAGACCTGGCTTCTCAAGCTGACTTTAAATTTGGGAAAAGGGAGCCTGGCACAGGAAGGCAGCCTGCAGGCAGCTTGAGGACAGGCCTTGGGGAGCACCACACACAGCTCCCATGCCGCCCAGGGAGAGGTTTTCCGAGCATGGCTGTGCACACCTCGGGGCTGCTCTCTGGCTCTCTGGAGGGGCTTGGTTGGGAGCCGGGACCTGGCACAGCACAGAAGGCCTCGGGGCTCCTTTCATGAAGCCCGCGCACAGAAGACCAGGCATACCCGGACGGCAGCTGAGCCTGACACAGGCCCCTGCTGGGTGGAGAGAGAAGTAACAGAGCCAGCTTCCAGATGAGGCTCTGGAACTACCTCAGAGGCTCAAAGCACAGTGAATTTCTTTCTATGTTGTGGGTCTGTCGAGTCCTCTAAGTTGCTACTGAAGAGTTGCTATCACTATTAGAATTACTTGTTTGGAGTTCTGGAAATTACAGAGGTCTCTTTACCCCTCTGTACTCGGGAAGGTGTGGAAATGCACATGACAGCCGAGGTGTAAGTATTTGCTCCGAGGCAGTAAGTGCTACAGGCCTCCTTGTGGGATCAGTAGAACCAGAAGCTCGGAACCCACCTGCCGCCCTGCAGGGTTTGGGGTTTGGTCTATGTGTGTTCATTTGTGCAGCTGATTAGAAACCAAAACGCTGACTTCAGCAAGGTCTGAAATCTAAAGAGAGAGGGAGAAACAGAAAAGCAGAAGGGAAACTGGATGGGATGGGAACAATCTGATTTTAGTTTCGAATGTTCAGCTCCAAAAGCAAGAGGGAAAAAGAGAAGGATTTCAAAGAATTGTGCTGGGCAAGTAATATTCCTCTCCTCACTCTGAACACACTTGAAAAAGACACTGGAGGAGAGAGTTTAACCTGTTTGCCTGAGGACTTCTTCCAGCCCAGGCCCTGGCGGTCTTCATCCCACACGGCCCGGGGCCAGGCCCCCCAATCTTGTTGACACCATTTCAGCCCCTCTGGCTTTTTATTCTCACCTGTCTCAGGATCGCTGAAGTCTGGCAAAGTAATTGTATTAAGTTGTCGTCTGTCAGCAATGGTTCTATCTAAGAGGCTGCTCCCACGTCCAGAATCACTGCAAAACACAGCTACAAATGTCAGTCATCTGAAGGGTGGGCAGGGGGAGGGGATCAGAAGCAACGAATCCCAACGCCCGAAATGTGGTAAAACCTTCCGTGCGTTTTTGACGTTCTTCAGCCCCTTCCCACTTATTACGAGGCGTCCTGCTTCCTGGCCGGGCCCAGGCTGGGACTCAGTTCAGTGTCCATATCAGAAACATGGCTTAAACCACACCCATAGGCCCGAGCTAATTTTTGTCTATTTTGAATCGTTATAAGACACAAAAGTGAAAATTTCAAGCCAGGTTCTCCATCTGTCGGGTGGGGGAACTGACGGGCATCCTGTGCTGCAAAGTCTTAGATGCTTCAAGCCCATAAACACATCAGCCTCAAGTTGTTTTTGGAACCAAGGTTCTACACCAGCGCCTCCAAGCCCTGGCTGCACAAGAAAAATCACCTGGGGCACCTCTGAGATCACTAATGCCCAGGTCCTGCTCCAAATAAGTCAGAATTTCTGGTTTCCGAAGCTCCCCAGAATGGTTCTAATGTGACCAAATTAAAGAACCACTGACCCCTACTTTCAAAAGGCGATCACAGCCATAGACTCGTTTGTGTCCTAAGAACAGGCCTTTAAGATAAATGGCGTGGTTGATCCTTCTGTTTAATAGATGAGGAAAGGGAGGCGCGAGGCCACACGCTGGGCTGGTTGCCGGCAGAGCTGGAGCTGCAGTGTTCCTGAGTTAGGCAAGGTCGGGCCTCGGAGAGAACACAGCAGGGTTTGGCTCCGGCCTCCAGGCCGGCGCTCCCACCAGCTTCCTGCACTGAATTTCCCTCTCCCGTCTGCAAAAGCAGGGTTGGCCCCATTCGCTTGGCAGGTCACAGGAGACCACACTATGCCGAACTGGAATGAAGCACCGTTTAGGGAATTTAACTCATAAATACTCTCCCCCACACCCCACAATTCTAAGAAGCTTATAAGCACAAACAATTGCATTCTTTTTTCCTCTATAATGATAGTCTGTCAAAGAAGCATAGGTCTCTTGTGGTTTGAGTCTTTAACGCTTTTCTTCGAATCCATTTTCCCCCCAATCTAGGGGTTCTACAAGTGATTTTTTTGTTGTCATTGTTAAGAAGTTCAAATTCTACAATAAAGGGACACAGTTTCCTTCCTCTATGCAGCTGTTGCTAAAAGTGGTACAAACAAGATTTGGTATGAAACTTAATGTGGTTTGCAGGCTGCAATTTCCACGTCCAGTGATGTAGTTAGAGAAATCCACAGGAAACAGAAGGAAACTGGCTTCAGTACAGACTGTTTGTCAGCCTATACTTATTACATCACTGGATACATGTTTTTGGAAACTGTTCTATTAATTATTTCCACAACTGAGGAACAATAAATGTCTCTGAGCCACAGACAACATAAAAGTATATGCAAATTTCCATTAATCACATTACCGATAGAATATTTCTAGCATTGGTCTGTTCATGTATGTATTTTTAATATAAACATTACAAAAAAACTACAAAATATTACAAAGAGTTAATTATCTGACTGTTGCAATGGGTCCCCATTTAGGAATTTTTCAGGAGATGTTATCTCAAAATACAGTTGTATTTTTCATCACCTTAGGGATTCTAGGCCCACAATGAGGTGTTGACATTGCCAAGGAAGGATCTGCCTGGGTTTTCAGTGGACCAGATCTGAATAAGTGAATGGGGAATTTGTTTGTTTTAGCTACAATCCTCCAGGCTGCTCATCTCACCAAGTTTCAGACCACAGAGTTGGCTGCCGTGCGTTGATTTGGGTCCTGGAACCCAGCCAGGGGTCTGGGTTTTTATCCTACATCTGTTCCTAATGGTTGGTGACTTTGGGCAAGGCCACTTTCCCTGTGCCTCAGTGACTTCCCTGTGAGATGAGGACAAGGACTGCCTTCCTACATAGACCTGTGTCAGGCTGAAGTGAGGTCATGTAGACAGAGCATTCGGAAGACTTATAACTTCCAGGGACGTGCCAGGTGTCCTTGTAAGTATCATATCTACAAACGTGCCTCTGGGGTTAACACGGCTGGCTAACTTCTGAACACGACTGATTCCTAGCCTTCCGGGGCAGCGGTGGGTGTGGGGAAACTGAGTCAAGGACCCCCTACGCCAAATGTTAGAAACCCCAACTAAAACCAAAATCTCAACTTGTGCACCTCACCCGCTGCTAAGGGCCCAGGACCGACGTCCCTTCTACCAGCTGAGAAACAGTATCTGGTTACGCTCCTTAGTCCATCTTTTGCAGAACACAGGAGACAAGTAACTGTTCAAAATGGAGATGCTGTTGTTTCCGCTCTGACTTTGTGACTGAGAATTTTGCTGGGTGCTTCAAGCAATTTTTAGTTCTTCCTTTATATGGTGCAGAATTTGCCTTTGCTGTGACCCACAGAATGTGGAAGGACAAAAGGAGCCTGGCCGACCCTCGAGTCTCCGTGACTCTCACTCTGGCCTGTGTCTCTCCCTCCGGGGCACGTCTGCCTGGGTACCTCCAGTGGACAACTCCCCCCACCCCACCCCCTAGGCCAGGCACCTCACCCCTAAGGGCCAGGACCTCCTCCCCAGGAGGATGGCAGGAAGGAAAGGAAAACTGTTCCTGGTCAGTGACTTGTGTTAGTAGAGGGTTTATAGGAGGAAAACTGGAAGGAACCCCAAATCCACAGCACATGAGCTGCAGAGATCCACACATGTAGATGTACACATCCAGGTAATTTCTGTTCCCCATTTGGACTGAAAATCCTAAGTAAATTGTAGTGATGGTTAAAGTTATACTAGAAATTGGAAGCTTCTCTTGGAATTCTTCTGTCACCAATACACAGAAATCAGACACAGGAGGCAAGCTGGTGGTGGACTGGGAGTCAGAACCCTGGAGTTCTTGTCCCAGCTTTGTCCTCTCCCAGCTCTGAGATAGTGCCTGGTACACAATAAATGTTGGATGTAATAGAGGGGCCTTGGATAGGAAACCAGAGCGTTTCCCAGGCATCGTAAAGCTGGATTACAACAGTCAAGGCAAATTCCCAACATTCCTGAACTCAATTTTCTCATCAGTAAAATGGGTCTGATAATAACATGACATTTGCCCATTTTATGGGGCTGCTTTGAAGATGAATCAGAGTACACTTTGTAAAAAGAAAAGCTCCAGCAAAATACTGGTGGATATTAGCATCAAATGGGGTTTCCAATTTCCAACTGAGGTTAGAGCAAAGAAATAGTCTTTTTAAAAAAAACTTTAAATGCTATTCATTAATGTCATTGAAATGAGACTTAGGAAGAAAAAATTTTCTTCCAATCATAAGACTACATGATGGAGCTGGCCCAAGGGGCGGTGACAAGAGGGGTAAGAAGTGGTTAATAATGAAAAATAAAAATAAAGAGAAAGAAGTTGGTTGCCAACTCAGAGATGCAACGAGGGTGGTGGAGAGAGCTTTGATGTTAGGCAGACCTGGGTTTGAATCCTGGCTCTTACTAGTTGTGTAATTGGGAAAACTAGGGCAAGTTCTTAAGTGGAAAGAGCAGTAGTTATCCCGCAAGGCTGAGGCCGGGGTGAGGATACCATATGAACAGCCTAGCACGGGGCTGGCACAGAGGAGGTGCACCATGCCTTCCTGAGATGCTGCAGTGCAGGGAGGCTGCTGGGCTTTCTGGCGAGGCTCTGGCCAGAAGTCATGCTGTCTCAAGTGGCCAAGACCTGAGAGAGCCCTGTGCTTTACTAGGAGAGAAGACAAAACATGAGGCCGATTTCTATCCCAAATGCAAGCAAAAATGTAGACCTCGGGAAATGAACCCAGGCTTCTGAAACGCCAAACACTTTGCCAAATGTACACTCAGGAGAATGCCACCCACCCTTTTGCCTACAGCAGGAGATGCATTCTCAGCCTGCGGGTGGACCATGCTTTGGGCTGAGGCTTGGCTCAGCGACTTGCTTAGAGTGTAGTTCCCCTTCAAGCCAAAGTAAAGCGGAGGGAGGAGTCGCAGAGAACACGGATCGAGTCCAGTCTCAGTTTGGCCCTGTTACCGCCCATGTCTTCCTCTGCCCTCCCTGTCCCCTGCTCTGGAGGCTCCAGCCTCCGGATGGGGCTGTTGGGGGTGGGTGTGGACCTTCTCCAGGTAGATACCGAATGCCTCCTGCCAAGATGCTTTCTGATCAGTTTTCTTTTTCTTTTTCTTTTTTTTAAGCAGGGATGCTTCTTACCCACTTGTTCATCCTTTTCTAAAACCCTATGTGACCCGACTCGAGGCTGCTGGACCCAGAGCTGCCCTTATCTGGAGAACTGTGGAGTGTGTTTGTTGTCCCCGTCGAGACACAGCCCTCCCCTCTCTCTGTTTTATTCGATTGCCAGGGTCACGTCCTCCCCGACCACACTGGGGAGGATGTCTAAATTTGCACAATGGTGAGGGCTACAGGAGAAACGTTTATTTTTATCTCCAAGAAAATAAAGTTAAAAAAACAAACAGGAAGCTCCTTAATAAGGGGCTGCTCGATTGCCACCCCCCACCCCAGGCTGGCAGGGTAGCTGGAGGGGGCAGTTCTGCAGGGTCCACCCCCACCCCCCACCCCCACCCAGACTCTGCCTGGAGCCAGGGTTCCTCCCTCTCTGGCCCTGAAGGATCCTTCAGGAAACGGAGGAAGTATGGACGCAGCCCAGGCATTTGGTTAAGTATTTTTAAAAAGCTTTCCAATTCTGCTATTTTTTTCTCCTCACATTCAATATTCTTGGTTGCTAAGTGGGAGGAAATGTGGGGAGGTGGGAGAGGTGTGGAGAACTGAGGGAAAATTGGCAACGTGAGAGCTGATGGATTTATCTTCTCATTTCTAAAGAGGGTGCAGGCACAGGAACGTGCTCCAGTCCGGAAGCAGCCAGCCTGGGGAGCAGCTCCCATTGCTGGGCCTGTGGCACAGACGCTCCTCAAGCCCTGCTGCTTCCGGGGGCTGGGAGTGGGGGCCTTTGGGGGACATAAATACGGACATTTTCTATTTTTGCCTACAGACTTAGGAAAGTAGAATTTTCTTTAAAAAAATTAAAATAATCGTTACCTCCAGAACATCCCCCCAAAGGGGAGGGGCCAGTCTCCCGATCATCTCTTCGCCAAGAGGCCGATGGGCGCAGCGGGCCCAGTGATGTGCCTCGGGCTCTGCTTCGGAACGGGAATCTCCCGCCTTCTAATTCTGTGACTCCCGCTCTGCAGGGGTGGTTGTTGGCTGGTCCCCTCACCTTCTAGCTGCACTGCCCATGAGGCCTGGGCTCCCAAGTCTATCTAATGTCAGCTCCCAAGGACCCATTCCCTTACCAGGGTCCTGACTGTGAACATTTTCTTTAACTACAAACTTGTAAAACAAGATCTCACATGGAACCCCGCCCTGCAGCCTCCCGAACCCCCATCCACCTTTTCTCGCTGGCCAGCAGCCTCAGACCCACCACCAGCTCACCTGCCTACCTCCTGGGTGAGCCACACCCCTGTGCACATTTATCACATGAGTTATACATTTTTATGCTCCTCTGCCGCGTTTAGGAGCAGAAGGTGGGCTGTCCTTATATCCTGCTGTGAACTTGAAAAATATTCTGAGTGTATGAGCCATTGTTTGACTTCACCTGAATCATAAGGTCCCTGTTCATTAAATCACTTCCCTCAGAGGTCAGGGCACACTTGGTAACCCGGGCATATGCTGGGAAAAACTGCCCAAGACTTGAGGACGGTGTCTTTCAGAGTCATGATGGGCGCTGACTAGTGGACCTTCCCCAGACTATCTGCCTCTGCCGGGTGGGCCCCTTTGACCGACTCCCACCAACTAGGCCATTTCACAGCACTGGGGGGCAGAGTTAGCTGGTGGAAAACCTACAAATTTTGTCTGGTTGAGATACAATCGATTTCCACCTTGCAGAAAAGATTCCCCAAACAATACATTTCATTGTCCTACAGGATGTTGTTTTTGTATTTCTTTGCAAATTCATTTCGCCATGTCTGTTTTCCAAATTCTTTGAATGGGTCTTAACATTTTACTGCTTCCCTCATTAGTGAAGTAAATCAAATCTTTGATATGTGCTTATTTTATGTTTGTTTGAGTCATGATTTTAACTTTTTGAAAATTACACTTTATCAGGCCAGGAGCGATGTCTGCTTTTCTTACTGGGCTGTGGCCTGCTGTCTGTGCAGGTCTTTTAAATATCACTGTGAGAACTGCATCTGGAATATATAATTGACTAATCTTTCCATAAATCACCAGAAAGATGATGAGACTTGTCGAGGGAATTACATAAATGGCCAGTGAGAGACATCAGATAGAGACCAACTGGAATTGAGCCTGGGGGGCCACCAAGGCAGCCAAAGCTAAAGAAACCCACGATTTGGAGGTTTCGTCAGACGCTGGTAGAAAATCCCCTTAAAAATGGAGCGTGTGAGGCTCCTGTGGTTCGCGGGGGCCCGGAGTTGCACAGGCGTGAAGAGCTCGTCCTGCCAAATGCCGGTCAGGGATGGGCCGAGAGGCAGGGGTCATGCAAAACCCACGCACAACAGGCGCCGCTGGCCTCTTACCTGGGGTTGGTTAGGTTGTAGCAGGATTTCCAAATCTGTAACATGTGCTTACAAGTGAGGAGCGCCTCATCCGGGCCTCGGCAGAGTGACTCCAACTTCACTTTGGAAAACAGCAGTCTGTGGCGGGAAGACAGAGGGAGAAAAGAACACAGCTCAAGCCAGAGTCCCCGCCAGAACAAAACCAAGTGGCCAGAAGCCCCTGTGCCTGTTCCAGAAGGGGGTGGCCAAAGGCTGGATCCCAGGGAAGCAGTGGCCGCAAGGTCAAGGGTTCCAGAACTCCCCGCTCGAGATACGGCTCTGCATTAAGTCTCACCACCAAGGCAGCGCAGGCACACCACCACCATTTGTGGTCAGGTTTAAAGCATCAGAGTGGCTAATTTCATTCAGGACACAGGGCTTTTTATTAAGAGTGTGCTTTTTATTTTTACTTATTTCTATTTTTTGTTTTTTTAAGAGCATGCTTTTTAAAACAAAGCCAATTTATTTGCAAAACTTCAAAAATTCATCAAAAGTGAATCGATTTACTTACAAAATACACAGGGGATGTGACTCAGTTGACATAAATATCTACGAATAACCTTCCACAATGATCCTCATCACATGAAGGTGAATACATCTCATCAGCCTCAAAAAGCCTGACCTGAAAGCACATAAAAAGGGGGCCTCTGGCTAAGGCCCTCTCCTCGCGGATCTTCTCCAGGCTTGCTATTTAGGGGGTAGGACTTCAGCAGCTCACCCATCATCACCAAATACCTCTTCCCTGTTTTTGTTACCCATGATGGCTTCGCGTTCCATCCAGACCTTCCGAGCGCTCAGCTTAGACCCTTCTCCCTCTCCACCCCCCAGAGTTGCTCCACCCCAAAGCCTACCTGTATCTCTCTAGACATCAGCTCTCTTGGTCCCTGGGCTCTTCACAACTATCCTTATGGAAACCCCAACATGAGCCCAGATCCCATCTGGACGGTCTTGCCCGGCTCTAAGAAACCATACTATAAAGATCTCTAAAAATCATTTTCAATCCCAGATCAAGAAACTGCAGTGATCCCTTACTGTCTGTAATAATAAGTCAACATTCCTTATTAAGTCCTTTAAGACGCTCTGCCCACTGGCCGCCCCTATTTTACCGTCCCATTCGGGGCCACGTATCCCACCGGGCCCTCCACTCCTACCAATATAATTCACTGGCCAATATGAATATGTTTTTCATAACTCTAAGAATATATATGCCATGTCCTCAATCTTAACTTCTACTCATCCACATTGGTCCTTAATTCCAACTAAATTCAGCTAACCACCCCCTCATCAAATAAGTCTTCACCGATAACCACTTTCACACCTGTATCTTCTTTACTCTGTGTGGCTCACATTAGCTGGTGGTGTTAATAAAATGAAGACAGAGACAGGGAGGAGCTCCTGTTTTTTAAAGGTCTTCTCTGTGCCTGTGCTGGCACTTTACGAAACAGTATCAGTGTTGTCTTTGTAAGGACCTTTCTCAGTAGGTGGTGTTTACTCTCCTTCAATAAAAGATCCCCAGCGTCTCTCTCTCTCTGGCCTCACTCCCACAGTGCCTAGAATTGTGCTCTGAGGTCAGTGGGCTTTAAATCAGCATCTGCTCACTGACTATTTTCTCTGTAAACCACAGAAGATAAAGAAATATGCTTCTAGTGATTTAAGTTAGACGTAGAGGAGAATTCCTCACTATTCATTCGAAGGTAGGCACTTTGGAGGAGGAAAGTCTTTTTTTTCCCCTGTGAGAGGTGGACTGAGGGTGGCCCTGTCACCACCCAAGGTGGGGATGGGTTAGCACCAAACACTCCCTCCAAATCGGAACGCAGTGGGTGCTGGGGGCCCCCAGAGGGGTCAGGCTGCAGCCTCCTCAAGCGGGTCTGCAGAAGCCTGGGATGATGGGGCGACGGGCCCGGGATGAGAGGGGTGTGGGTCCTGATCTACCAGCAGGTGGGCATAAAGAGTGAGGCCAGATGTGAGAACAGGGTTTGGCTTCTTCTCAAAAAAAATCTCTAGTAGTGGAAATCCCCTGAGGCCTCTCTACTAAGAATGGTGGCCACTCAAGGTGCCTTGAGGGGTTTTAAGGAGCTGGAAGCTACTCTGGCTGATGTCTTCATGAGTCCAGATGGTGGTGGAAGTTCTTTCCCACCAGAATCTCCCACCAAACATGGGTCGACTGGGAGCTGTGTTACAAAGGAAGGAGGAGCTGCCAAATGGTCACCTGTCAGTGCCTGGTGGAGACCTACCTGGAGGCCAGAGATTCTCATGAGTGAGGGCTGATTGCCAAGCAATTTTGGCCAGGGGAAACCCCACCGGGACCCGACGGGGACCAGGATGTTCACCGGAGGCACATCGAGTCCCCTGGATTAGCCTGGCTCGCAGCTTGCTGCCCTGAGGAGGCCAGGGGGTGGTGGGAAGGTGCCCCCTGCACGGCAGGCAGCAGTGCAGCTCTGGGAGCAATTATCCACGGTTCCTGTTACTGTACCCAAAGTACAAAATGCCAGGCTCGTCTGTAAGCTGCAGCCTGGGGGAGCAGTTCTGTGCAAGGCTTCTTGGCTGGAAAACGAACTTCTAATTAACATGAAATAACAGCTTTCAAACACTTGACTTGGGATATGGAGTTGAAAAGGTGTGGGCTGGATTGCAGAGAACCAGACAGGAAGAACAATAGAACTGCTGAGCACAAATGATGGAAAAGGCACCTGGAAGTGAAGCAGGAGGACCAGCAAGAGCAGGAGGCTGGAAAACACAGGCTGGGGAGGAAGGGCAAAGCCTCTCGGCCGCTGTCACGTGTGTGCATCGCGATGGGCAGAAAGCCCTGGGTGCCTCTAACTCTGACACGCCCTTGAGTGCGACAGAGGAGCAGCAGACGTGGAGGCTGGGCCTCAGGGAGACTGTGTGCCTTGCCACTTTTCCCCCAGCCCTCGGCTGGTTTGTAAGGCAGAGAACAGTGCGGACAACAGAACAAGGGACATCTGTCATCAGGTTTGCCAACCCCTGCTCGCATGTTTCATGACTGTTTGAAAACATCTGGCTGGGTGCGTGTTATACCAGCCCGGACGTGAAGAGTACACAGACAACGATTAGCGTTAATTTGCTGCAGTTGATGTCCAAAGAGACTATGGATTCAATCTACTGAGCAAACCCTGAGGCAAAAAACCTGGGACAAACCAGCACTGACTGACTGCATTTCAATATGTGGAACTGTCAACCTGACGGAGAGGGCAAAGGTACAGCCGGGCTGAGACGACTTGCCGGCCACGTCACCCAGGGCCCACCAGAAAGTAAGGAAGATGTTTCCCTAAGTACAGTAGGAAGTCATGCTGGGAAAATGGTACATTCCTATCCCCTACCCCAGCTCAAAGTCCATTAACCTAATTAAATTTTTTTTTTGTTCAGAGATTCATTGAATACTTACAGGAAATTAATGAAGAAATAGAGGAACCTCGCTGAAATACTGATCTGTATCTCTGAGAGCCCAGCATCCTGCACAGTGCCTTTTAAGATCTGGCTCCTGCCCACATGCTTAGCCTCAGGCTGCCCACCAGCTACATCCCCCATTCTAGCTGCCATCAACTTCCTCCATATGTCACCCTCCTTCACGCCCCTGGGTCTTTGCACATGCTGGCCCTTCTGTCTAGAATGCCTTTTCCATCCATTTCTGCTTTTTAGGCCTCTACTCATCTTTCAAGATTCAAGTCAAACAGCACTCCCACCCCGGCCCCCCACTGAAGCCAGCCTTAAATAATGTTCTAAAACTCCCAAATGGAAATGTAATTCCAGAAAATACAAGAGCTCTCAACTGTGAAATAATAAGCTATAAACCAGGAAGCTTCGGCGTTCGAGACGAGTGGAATAATAACAATTACAGCAGCAGCTGCCAGACGCTTTACATACGTGATCACCGAGTCTCACAGCACCCCTGCACGCCAGGTTAAGAGCTAAGTCATGTGCCCGAGTTCACACTGCTGGTCACTGGCAGAGCAGAAATGTAAACCCAAACCCATCTGACTCCAAAGCACTGGGCAAAAACAGAGAATGACTTAAAATATTCTAACCACACTACTGACACTAGTGAAGATACGGAGCATTTTCTAACCCACTGCCAAATACTTAAAATGCTAAAATGTGCAAAGGTATGTGTTAGATACTGTGTGGAATGAAAAGTGGCATGAAATAGGGTCCCTTGCCCTCAAAGAACTCACAGTCCAATCCACAGAAAAGACCTTGCCTTGAATAGCAGGCAGGATTTCTGGCTTCGGGACAGACCACGGACCTGAAAGCTGCCGGAAAAGAGGAGTCTGGGCTGCTGGGGCGTTGTTCCCAGGATCCATCATCCATGGTTCTTCAAAAATGATCATTTTGCCTGTGCCTTTTGTGACTTGCCTCTTTTACTCAAAAGTCAGGTGCATATAAAACTTTACAGTCATTTGAAGGAGGCAGTTAATCAAGATTTTACTTTTCACTCAAACTAATAGAAATGATATTTTACCCTATTTTTGGAATTTTTTGAGAATCCCAAGACAACTCTTGAAATAACAACTGACTGACTTAGCGCAGAGCTTAGAAAGGAGCCGCATGGCCCCTGGTAAAGCTGTGAGCCTGTGGCATTGTGACTTTTCACTGGGCACCTTAGGAAATGTATCAGGGTGGCACTTAATCAGGGATGAGGATGGTCTAATCCTCACCCCAAGGAAGACTCTCCTCACTCCCTGGAAACTGCCCCCAACCAGTAGACACTCACCTCCAGCACATCCCTCTGGTTTATCTTTATCCTGGACCCCACTCCCACGAGTCCCAGACTCCACGTGATTCCTCGAGCTCATCACAGACCCTCACATCTCCCTGCCTGAGTCCGTGGTGTTCCCTCTGCCTGCCTGGAAGTCCTCTCCCCTGCACCCCTCCCACTCCACCTGTGACAATCTCCCCATCGGATATCTCCCATGACCCCCCACCTTGGGCAGCGTCTATCTTCTTCTTCATCTCATATATAAAAATGTTTTTTGTTATCTGTTTATTCACCCCATATTTGTACAGCTGACTACCTCTACGTCAATGTGCCAGATAATGAAATTGAATTTGTTCATCTTTTTGTCAGTCATTAAAAAAAAATGCCTGTTATGCCCAAGGCCACAGAGGGGAATAAGACAGAGTATCTTCCCCCCGCCCAAAGCTCATAGTCTAGTGTTACATACACATGATATGTGATGAACACAAACAGGCATATGGACAGGGTTCTTTGGCAGCACAAACAGAAGGAGACAGAATCTGCCTGGGGGTCATGGAAGACAGCGGAGAAGTAGGACCTGCACAATTAGAGTGGGAGAGGCAGAGGGGAGGGACCTTGGTGGATGGAGCATTTTGAGCAACGGCAGGTGTGCTCAGGGAATGGTGTCTGGAGTCTGGGATATGAGGCTGGGGACCGACATAAAACTAAAAGGGTAGATATTGCTAAACTCTGAAATTGAATATGCCTCACAAAGCTTTCTGGTGAAGAACCCTCAATGGAAATAAGTCAGAGAAGTTTAGAGGAATACTGTGGTAGCAATTCCCTCCAACCTTACTTGGCAGTAGTAAAAAATGAGCTCATCAAACACGTCAAGGAGGAAACATAGGTATTAATAAACAAAACTCCAGCTAGCAGATCTGTAAACGCTGTATTCAAGGCGGCTGATTCAGAAAGAAAAGCACGGGAGCCTTGAACGTTTGGTATTTAGCGCTGATCTGTGTTTGTGTGCTCTTGGGCTCAGCATGCCAGGGACCTGTCTTTGTTTATCTGCTGAGTGTAGGCAGGGATGCAAAACAGCTGTGCAGAGAATGCATGTGGTATCTGCCCAGGAGGGGCAATGGCCACGGGGGCCTTCAATACCGCCCATCTCTCGCTTCCAGGGAGCCTGACCTGGGAGCTGGAGTTGTGCTGGCAGCCAGACACCTGACGGGAAGTGAGCATCTGTTGCCAGATTAAAGGAAATAATACAAGGCACTTAATTAAAAGAAATAATGCATCAAGCAGAGGTGGGGGTGGGGGCAGGGAGGCAGGTATGTTGAAATGAAATTTTAAATTAAGAAGATGGTCTGGCAGCCCCAGATCAGAACAGTGAGAGCAGTCAAAAGAGATGTGCCCCAAGCACGTGGTGACTAGAAGGAGAGGTGGAAATCTGAAGCCAGTGAGTCAGCTGGGAACGAAGTCTGAAAGGACTGAGCAGCAGCCCCTTGCTGGTTCTGCAGACTCTCTTACCAACGACCTCCAACCAGCCCCTCAGAGAGGGCTGCGGGCTGCCTTCAGATTCCAGTGTGGTGTCATGAAAAAAAAATCCATCTCAATTCCTTGTCGCCAACCTTTCTGATGGCCTACTGGTCTCGGGGCCCTTGCTCTCCTGTCTGGGTTCCCAGAGCAGTCCAGCCCCAGGAGATGGTGTTCTCTGTAAAAAGCAGCCTCTGATCCAGGGCTGAGTCACCGTCACCGAAAATCCACGTCGTGACAGGCCTGCAAGCTACCGGGCCTGGCGTGGTCCCACAGGCCCAGCCAATGACAGGTGGGCTGCAGCCACACAGGCCCCGAGCTGAAGCCTCCAGCTCCTGAGACTCCTCTGACAACCGCTGGAAGGGCTGGGATATGGAGGCAGTTCCTATGACTGCTCCTGTTAGACATCAAATGATGCTCGGGGTCTCACTAATGGTGACCGTTCAATAAATGTCACCTGAGTGCATGATCTATCTACTCAGCTACAACACAGGAAATAAACAATTTCTTTGATCATATGGCTCACCTAATTGCTGTATTGACATGCTGTTCATTGACCTATTAGGAAAAAATAGAATTTTCCCATTAACCCGAAGCTGGAGAAGGCCTTGAGAGGGCCTATGATGCTTTGCTGCTCGGTGCTGCCAGGCCAGGCACCTCTGCCTCCCTTGGGAGCAAGTGAAAAATGCAGAAAATACCCCCACTCTAGACCAATGGACCAGAATCGTCATGTTACAAGATTCCCAGGTGATATGTGTGCAAATTTGAGTTCAAAAAGCACCACTCTCCATCCTAACCTTCAATGGTCTGATTTTTTTAAGACCTCTTTAAGAGGAAAAGCATTCCCATAGCCCCTACACTTAGGAAATTCTGCCTGTGTTTATTTCATCCCAGTGAGAATTTTGAGGGTATCCTGTTCTTAAATTCAGAGGGAATTCTGATCAACCATTTACATTAAGCTCACAAATGAAGGCTGCCCCACTTGTGGTCTGGAACAGACTGCTTCCCTTCTTTCTGGAGAGATTCCCTGGGTGGCCTCCTGGTGGCTGTGCTATAACCCGTCCAGGCCCTCCCTGAGCATCTCCAGGGAGGGTCAGCATACTCATCCAGGGGCACCATTCACATCGTCACCCACATAAAGGGCAACCCCCGAGCCTACAGAGCACTAGACAGTCGTCCACTCCCTTGGGGGTCCTCTTCAGGGTGGGAAAACTCAAATGTCTTCCAGAACCAGGCGAGGAAACAAGAGCTGGGCTCAAGAGCTCAGGGAGTGTCCAGAGTCGTGCCTGCCTGCCTGCCCTAAAGGTAACCAAACGCAGACATTGATGAAAAATACATTAACCTCCTGGAACTCTGCTAGCACGTGTCTGCTCACTGGGAAATCCCTAGTCTGCCAGCTTTTTAGGGATCAAATCTGAGTACCTGGTATCCTTGACAAACCCCCAAAGCACATGCTGACTCCTGCTCGGTTTGCTAACAGAACCACCAAAGTAGGGTTTGAAAGGTATGACTCTTGTCACGAGCGCATCTCTCTAAGAACAAAGCCCTGCTGAGCAACTGGCCCAGGTAGCTCGATGGCAGACTTCTGTCTGGGAGGCTGTTTTTTTGTTTTTGTTTTTTTTTTTTTACCACTGAGGAAGTTCTAGAAATCTGAGCACTTTCAGGGCCTGTGGTTGCTGGAAAAGAGGGGCCACACAGTGCGGGCAGATTTTGGGGGGGTCATTCAGCACATTTTCCACGCTGGCCTCCCTGTCACCATGAACCTCACCCCAGTCCAGGCTCCCAGATCTGCTAGTTCCTGGGAAAATCGACACCATGCTTGTTCAACAAAACAAAGTGTCAGGAGCAGACAGCCCACTCTACAGAACTCAGCAGCCCCTTGTCCTCGCCTGGGAGGCTGCTCGTGAGTGACGGCGGTGCTGGGGACAGTCCCCGCTGTGTCTGAGCCTCTCTGTATCCTCATCCTGCCTCCACTCCGTGACAGGCAGGGACTCCTGCTAGATTCCGTATCAGTTACATTTTGCTTCTCATTTCAGTCGAAGTGTCAACAATCTGGACTACTCCCCCATCCTCCTGGCGGTATTTTTAGAACAAACAAACAACTGACATATTTAGCTGAAATAAATCACCTCAAGAAACCCCAGTTTGGCTAATTCTTTGCTCCCACCTCAGCTAGTTATCTCAGCTCTGATCGGCGGCCTGGAACCTAAGCTGGAAATGACCTGGACAGGCTGAACTGAAAACACCTGCAGAATCACTGGCCAGGTCTGAAAGGCCTCCTCCAAGTGACTGAGTTTGACACTTATATGAAAGGAGCCATTTCATTCAGTGTTATGACCACTGACACCAACAGTCGGGACGATTTCCTGAGCCCTGTCTGACCAGGCAGTACCAGGAGCTGGGAGGGGTGCACAGAAGTAGGAGGCAGAGAACTCCCTGCCCCCTAGTTTGGTGAGCGAGTCGGTGAGCAAGTGCCTTTGGCCCAGAGAGCTATCTGGTCCGTAAACGTGGAGACAGGAAATATTTGCAAGCAGGTTTTCTCATTTAACTACTCTGGCTCTAAAAAGAAATTGTTTATTCTCTCTGAACCACAAAGCCACTGGTCATCTCTAAAATGGGGAGGGTGTGAACCAAAAGCAGATCCACTGACCGGTCACTCCCCAAAGGCCATCTCTCTGCAGGACTTTCCTGTCTTTATTTCTGACTCAGCTGCCCGATTGCCCCACATCCCCGAGTCTGAGGATGGGAGCTCAAAAAGAAATGACACATTTGGGCCCATTTCAGGGATAATAGCAGATGTGAAAGGAATGGGAATCCTATAGTCACTGAGACCTAGAAGGTAGAGGGCCTGGCCAGGTGACACATGGACTCAAAGGGATCCCTGAAGTTCTGTGGTTCAGAACTGGCACCCTCCACCCAAAGTCAGGAAGGGTGCTGGAAAGGAAGAAATGGTGCTGGGAAGTTGGCTGGCTCTTTGGGACCAGAGGTGGACAAGACGTCCCTCTGGGATCAGAGGCTAAATGTGGCCATGAGTCCTTGCACAGAAACCTGCTTCTGTGAATCCTGGCCTGTTTTACCCATATTCTCTCTTTACCTCCTGTATGTTCCTGCTTAGCACATCATGAGGTTTGGTTTGGTTTTGTTCTGCTTGTTTCCACGGTGCCAAGGGAGACGGTGGGGGCTGCCCTGCTCCTGGATGGCACGGTCGGTGGTGGCCGCAGTGGTGATCTTCGTTCTTCTGAGGCACCCAGCACAGCCCACGGCAACCCCTCCACATCGCACGGTGAGCTGTGTGAAAGCACGGACGGCGCCTCCCTTGGCCGTGGCTCTCCTTGGCCTTGGCCTGGCACATACTTGGCAGAAAGCGGGGCTCTCTGATCCTTAACTGGGGGAACAGTTAAAGGACAGTGAGGCTGACCCTCTGCAGGTGGGTGATGTGTCCCCACCAGCTGTTTCCGCCCAGGATCCCACAAGAATACTTAGGGGATAAATTGGGAGCTTCTCTTTTTGCTCTTCTTTGCGCTCAGATGTTTTGTTTTGTTTGTTTTGTTTTGAACTAGTATATTTTCATTACCTTAAAATGCAAAAGACCATGAACTGGCATTCAACTATATTTGGACCTTTTGAGTTTTTTCACGCTTGGCAGGGTAACTAGCAGGAGCTTTATATGACGTTTGCAGTAAGCAGACATCCTCGTTTCATCACTTAGCGGAAGTTGGCAGAGTGAAAAAGGAAATGGACACTAGAAGAAACACAGGTAGACATGCTTAGCTATGGACTAAGGCCTCCGGGCCACTCAGCAGTGTTGTCAGTTTCAACCACTCACTGCACAAATACTTAGTGATGTTTCCAGCAAGCCAAGCTCTGGGCTAGGGGCTGGGGGTCCAGAGATTTCCAGGAAACACCCCTCTTCATGAGTTCTGAAGATGATACTCCATCTTTTGAATGGTGCAATCAGATCTCTAGAATTTGAGGTGCTGTAAAGTTAAGCACTGAAAAAAATAAGCCTTCCACATGCCACCATGGGGGGATGGTTGGCTCTGTGTGGCTGCCCTGGACTGGCCTCTCCCAGCAGCCAGGAAGCTCAGCATGCCCTGAAGGTTTTGTCTCCGGCATGCTCAGACAGAACCAGGTAAGGGGGGACTCTCAGGAAAGGAAGCAGAGTATTCCTGTGAGGACTGTAAACTGGGGGTAAACAGCCACACACACACTGGGCACGCGGAAACAGGGAGAAGAGTTGTGCCAGCACAACCCCATCTGTGGACGAGGCTCCCCAGCCCTGGAGGAAGGAGGATCCTCTCATAAGCAAACAGCTTCGAAAACATTTCTCCTCCAGCTCCTCTTCTCCAGTTCTTCTCCCCTTGTTTCACAACCCTGATCTTCAGTTTCTAGGACATTTTTCACCACTTTGGGGGGATTCTGTCCCTCTTGACAAGCATCTACTTTTACTGAAGGCAACCCACAGACCCAGAACCTCACAGAAAGATTACAGAAATGGCTGGAGTAGACAGAGGCTGCTTCCTTGCTTCAGCAAGTCCCTCCCAGAAGAACAGCGGCTTAATTATCCAGAACCAGAGAACCCAGGGGCAGAGGGCCCCCGCCACCTACTCTCGGCCCTGTGAGGATGCTGGAAACCCTCCTGCCACCACATGTCAAAAAGGAGAGGTCAGGAAGTTGATTTTTTAAAATTGTGGTAAAATATACAGAACATAAAATTTACAGTTTTAAAGTGTACAGTTCAGTGGCATTCAGTACATTCACACTGTTGTGCAACCACCACCATCCATCTCCAGAACCTTTTTCATCTTGCAAACCTGAAATTCTGTATCCATTAAACAGTAACTCCCCACCTTCCCCAGCTCCTGGCACCCACCATTCTACTTTCTGTCTCTGTGATTTTGACTACTCTGGGACCCTCATATAAGAGTAATCATACAGTGTTCGTCCTTTTGTGACTGGCTTATTTCATGATCATAACATCGTCAAGGTTCATCCATGTCGTAGCAACGTGTCAGAATTTCCTTCCTTTCTAAAGCTGGATAACATTCCGTTGTATGTGTGTACCGACTTTTGTTTATCCATTCATCCATCCACAGATACCTGGGTCCCTTCTACCTTTTGGGTATTATGAATAATTCTACTATGAAATGAACATGAGTGTACAACACCTCAACTGAGCTCCTTTCAATTCTTTTGACTATTTATCCAGGAGTGGAATTGCCAGATCATATAGTTATCTATTTTGGGGGGTGGACCTCCATACTATTTTCCGCAGTAGCTGTACCACTTTACATTCTCACCAGCAGAGCACAAGGGTTCTAGCTTCTCTGCATCCTCTCCAACACTTGTTACTATCTGGTTTTTGGGTTTGTTTTTGTAATAATATTCATCCTAATGGTATCTCATTGTGGTTTTGATTTGCATTTCCCTAATGATGAGTGATGCTAAGAATATTTTCATGTGCTTATTGGCCATCTGAATATCTACTTTGGAAAAATGTCTATTCAAATCCTTTGCCATTTTTTATCTGAGTTTTTTTTTTTTAACTGTGGCAAGTTGATTTGAAATAAGCTACTGTCCCACTTAATTTGCTCTGCTTTGATCTGTGGTGTCTTTTAGGCTGTCATCCACTCTCTGCCCAAAGATCCCCTCCCCAGCTTGAATCTGAGAACAGGCACCCCTGGCTTGGCTACCTCGCACTCATCCCTCCCAAACATCCTTCGGGTATCCATGGATCATTTCTCTAGTGTAAGAAAATGAACAGCCTCCTTCTTTGTGGTCCAACTTTCTATCAAATGCAAATTTAATGGGCATGTTCATTACTCCATCACTCAGCTCAGGCATAAAAATAGCCCATAACACCTGGCCTCTCAGTAATCGCTACATCAACACATTCCTCAATATGATACTTCAGCTTAAACTGAGTTTCTCTGAGTCTGCGTGTGTGTGTTAAGTGAGACACGGTGAGAAAAAGACACAGTCTAACTTGTCAAGTCATGATTTGTTTCTAAACCAGATATATACTCCACTCAAGAAAAGAATGATCCTCATCATGTTTTCTGGTTTATTGGAGAGATTAACAAAGGAGATAGGATAGAAATCCTGCTCACGTGGACTGTTAGCTCTAAGAGAGCATAAATTGTCTTTCTCTTGTTCACAACAGCATCCCCAACCCCACACGTGGCAACTGGACTGTGGGGAGAATGCAGGGCTTTAAAGGCACAGAGTGCAGAGGCCAAGGCCAGCCTGCCTGGGTTCAAAGCATGACTCTGTCACTTACTAGGTGCATAATCTTGGACAAATCACTTAACCTCTCTGTGCATTAGTTTCCCTAGCTGTAAAATGGGGATGATCACACTACCAACCTTTGACGGTCTCAGGATGATTAAATTAGTTTAAAATATGTGAAGTCCTGATAAGAGTTGCCTGTCACAAAGCAGTAAGTAAATGCTAGTGGTTATTACTGCTAAATGAGTGAACAAATGGACAAATGAATGAATGTTATATATGTTCATTTCTTTCCATACAGTTGGTTCCTATTGGTGTAAAAAGAGATGTGATTGTCTGACAAAATCTGCTTCCACACGTGGGTGAGCAGAAGACGACCTGTGGAAGAAGAAGAGCTCATCTTCCAATCTGGTGACTTGAGGGTTTGTTTCGACATCTGAGGTATCAAAGCCATGGATCCGAAAACACACTTTAAAAAGTTGTCCAAACAGCATAATGATCTCACTTCACTTGTATTTGTATTTTTCAGAAGTCTCAAAAGTTGCTTTTTGTGGTGACACTTGATGGTTTCTTAAGTGTGCTACTGATGTGATGACCTCTTGGAGAGTACGTGAATAAGGGTGTGCATGTGTTCTATTTAAGGAGGAAAGAGTAAAATTCAAATCAACTAAGAATCTGTAATTAGGAAAGTTGTACAACCACAATTTGTCTCAGGGCAAGAAACTGCACCCTGGCGTGGCTGCCCTTAGCAGCTGAATTCGAATACAACATCTCAGTTACACTAAAGTTCTCAAATGCCACCATTGGTATGATATTCTCTGATGTATTTTCCAAAGACAAAAGAAACCAACTGTCAGTTCTCCTTGCAATATTTTATCTAAAAATAAATACTCTCATGGAAGAAACACAGTGTCTGTGAGGGCCTGACTCAGCCCCGGACACACTGTCTTCAGGAGAGACAACTGTTCCAACATCACCTGGCACCTACTTCTTGGGCCAATGAGGAAAATTACTAAGTAAAATGTATTAATCAATTAGGACATTTTTGCAAAGCTGTATTTCAAAAGAAAAAAGATCGAGGCTCTTATACCAAGTACAAGAGATAGTGAATCTCTCAAGATTTATGAACACTGTTCAACATAAAAATGTGTACTTTGTTAAAGTTTATTTTGGGAAAACCTTACAGTGTGTTCGAGACATTTAATACATAATCAACAAATACTAATCTTTCATTCTTTTGTTTAGGTATTTAATAGTTAAAGGTTTTAAAAAACAATTTTTTAACAAGAAAAAAAAAGGCAATAGAAGAGGAACAAAAAAGACAAGACACATATATAGAAATGGCAGATATATATTCAGTCATATTTAGTTGTATTAAATGTGAATGGACCAAACACTTGAGACAAAAGGCAGAAATTATTAGACTAAATAAAAAAGCAAGAGCCAACTATATGCCACCTGTAAGAGAAGAACTGTTTGAAGAAACAATGGCTGAGAATTTTCTAGAAATGATAAACAATACAAACCATACATACCAAGCCACAGTTTTAACAAGTCCAGTGGGTCCCGAGCAGGATCCACTCTTAGCCATATCACAGTGAAAAGGCCAAGCATCAGCAACAACGGCAATTAAAGCAGCCAGAGAGAAAAGACAGATGACACTGAAATGAACTAAAATTCAACAAATAGTTGATTTCTCAACAGCCACTAAAAGAACAAGAGCACTTCTTCTGTGAGGAACCGTGAGCCTAGACTCAGAGATCCAGTCTGGAAATCTCTTTTGAGAGTCAAGCCAAATACCATTTTAGACACAAATGGAGAAAGTTTGCCGGCAATAGGCCCTCACTAACATTTCTAGGATAATCACTAAACAACAACAATCAAAACAATGTTTCTTTTCCAAATTAGTAAAGGAAAAATATGTAATAAAAAATAATCACTCTAAGAGAAGGTAGAAAAGGAGAGGAAGAGATATGAAAAAAGAGCAGGACATACAGAAAACACAAATGAAGTGGGAGACACTGATATAAATATGTCAGTATTTGCAATAAATGGAAATGAACTACATGTTCCAGATAAGACTCAGCCTGAGCTTAAAAAAAAAAATAGCTATATATAATGAGCACAAGAATGCATCTAAAACATGAGAATATAAAAAGTTCAAAGTAAGAGAATGGAAAATGTGTTCCAAGCGCACACACACATATTGTATGTGTGTATATATGTATAGGCACAGAAATATGTGGATATTTGTATGTGGATGTGTGTGTAGATCATACAAAATAGACTTTCAGGCAAAATGAATTATGCAACTTCTTACATATTGGTAAAAGGCTGAATTTACCAAGAAGACATAGCAATTCTAAATTTATATGCACCTAACAGCATGATTTTAAAATACATAAAGCAAAAATTGCTATAACTATGTGGTGAAGCAGGAAAATCTACCATTCTAGTGGTAGGTTTCAACATACCTCTGCTCAATAACTGATAGATTAAGTATACAAAAAATATTGGTAAGAATAAAGATCTGAATAGCAGAGTTGCTAGTTTAACCTAATAAAATATAAAATATACAAAAATTTACCCTTAAATGCAGAAAGCATTCTTTTCAAGCACATATGAAATATTTATAACAAGGGACTATATGCTGGGCCATAAAACAAATCTCAACAAATTTCAAATTTGTATAGATTATAGTCTCTGAACACAATTCAATGAAGTTAAAAAGCCCATTGACAAAAGATAAGTACAAAAACCCTCAAAAAACACAGTTCTAAAATAATGAGTCAAAAAAAGAATAATGGACATTTAAAAATATTTAGAACTAAACAAGAACAAAAATTCACATATTGAAACTTGTGGTTTATAGCTAAAGCAGTACTTAGTGGAATATTTTATCTTAAATGCTATGTCGGAAAATGAGAAAGTCAAAAAACTAATGAACTAAACATCCAACTTAAAATGTTAAGAAGGAAAACCAAATAAAACAAAACAGAACAAACTTCAAGAAAACAGGAGAAAAGAAATAATAGACATAAGGACAGAAATTCATAAAAGAAAAAGCAGATGTATAGTCGAGATGATAAAAAAGCTTCTGGTTCTTTGAAAAGATCAATGACAGATTTCTGGCAAGACTGTTCAAGATGAAAAAACAAAAAAAGGGAGGCATATTAAACAATATTAGGAAGGAAAAAGACTTAACCACAGATGCTGTATGACAATAAATAATTTTAAAACATGATAAACAACTCTATGCCAATAAAATTCAGAATTTAGATTAAATGGACTAATTCTTAACATACACAGAGTATATTAAACATAGCTTAATCAAATCAGAGGTAGAAAACCTGAATATCCTATAACTATTTTTAAAAAGCATCAGAAGTCTTTCCATGGAAAAAAGACCAGCCCCAGATGGTTTTATAGGCAAATTCAACCGAAACTTATTATTCTAGGAACAAATAATTCCAATCTTACACAAAGATTCCAAAACACACAAAAAAGAACTACTCCAACTCATTTTATGAGGCTGGCCTAACCTTGATGTCGAAACCTGACAAGAATATAAAGAGAAAGGAAGATTACAAGCTATTTCACACATAAACATAAATGTAAATCTTCTTTTAAAAATTAGGTAAACAGAATCCATTACAAAAGAACTAGTGGATCATGATCAAGTTGGGCTTATTCCAAGAATACAAGGTTAACAACATTTAAAAGTATCAATATAACACTCACAGATCAAAGGAGTAAAATCATATAATCATCTCAATAAATACTGAAAAATCATCTGATAAAATTCAACATCAATTCATGATTTAAAAAAAAAAACAACTCTCAGGAAGCCTTGGGAAGAAGTAAATTTCCTTAACCTCTTACATAGAGGTTTAAACAGAAAAGCATGGAACTTTTTTCAGGTAGCTAAGAATAAATCTAGTAAACATCATAAAATCATTATGAAGAAGATTATAAAACTTCTCTTAAAAAGCATTTTTAAAAGCCTAAATAATTAGGGAGATAATAGCCATAGATTAGAAAACCCACTGTCATAAATACCTAATTTTCCCCAAACCAAGCTATTGGATTAAATGTAATTCCAATCAAAATCTGAACAGATTTTTTTGTGGATTTTGAAAAGCTAATTTGTAGATTTATATGAAAGCTCAAAGTCCTGAAAACAGCCAGAACATCCCTGAGGAGCAAGCTTCAGGGGTGGGCTGACCTCACGTGTAATAAAGTTGTAAGAAGGATGACAGAGTGGCAGTCACTCCGAGACGAGACGGGCACCCTGCCCAACGGAACCCAGTGGAAAGCTCAGAGACAGCCCCTCACACATATGGACACTTGACTTAAGAAAAAAGTGGCCCTGGGGACGTGATGCTGGGACAGTCAGTAACCACGTGGGAAGAAACTACACTGGATCTCTGACACTCACGTACATAAAACAGTCACTTACAGATGGACGCCTCACGTACATAAAACAGTCACTTACAGATGGACGCCTAGCTTCAAGGGTGAAAGAGAACATGAGAGAGCTTTAGAAGACGACCTAGGAAAGGTGTCTTAAACTAGATACAGAAGTACTAACCATAGATGCCACTGATAAATTCAACTATACTTAAAAATTAAGAACTTCCGCTCATCAAAAGATATCATTAAGAGAAAGCAAAGACAAGACACAGACTGGGAGAAGATTTTTACCACACATATAACCAACAAGAGCATTTTTAACCATAATATATAAAGAAATCTTACAAATTAATATGAAAAATACCAACCAAATAGAAAAAAAAGAAAGACTTCTATGTGTGCTTCATAAAAGAGAAAAATTTGGTGACCAATAAGCAAATAAAAAGGTGTTCAACCTCACTGATAATGAAGGACATGCAGCTTAAACTCACCATGTGACACCACTGACCAGCGATCAACACGCCTAACACCTAGCGTTGGTGTTTGGAGCTGCATGTCTCCCGGGTGGTGTTGCTGGGGATGCAAATGACATGTGGGCTTTGGAGAACAGTTTGGAATTATTTGGTAGAACTGAAGATACTCGCAGCTTATGACCCAACAATTTCACTCCTAGGTGTCAACCTAACAAAATACTTACACGTGTGCACCAGGAGAACTGTGCAAGGACATTTACCGCAGCATCGTTCATAATAGCCGAAAACGGAAAACAACCCACATATCCACTTATGGTAGACTAGAAAAATAAATCTTAATATGTTTAGACAATAAAATACTATCCATCAGTATAAATGAATAAACTGCTGCAGTATGCAAGAAGGGAGAACCTCAGGAACATCATGTTAAGCAATGAAAGCAAGTAGCATATTGTATACGTTTGGTGCAATTCCATTAAAATTTTTTTCAATATGCTAAACTGGAAATTTTTATTCTTTGCTTTTTTTTTCTCTTTTTTTGGTGGGGAAGGTTTGTTTGTTTGTTGATTTTAATGGAGATACTGGGGATTGAACCCAGGACCGCATGCATGTTAAGCACACACTCTACCACTGCGCTACATCCTCTCTACCTAGAGATTCTTATTATTTAGGAGTACAAACATACATGGTATAGAAACATGAGAGGATGTTCAACACAGAATTCACGATGGTGGTTAACCTGTGAGGCCAGAGGTAAGGGAATAGAATAGCAGGAGTGCACAGGAAATTCATAGGCAACATCAATGATCTTTTTCTTTTTGTTTGCTTTTTGGGGGTGAGGCAATTAGGTTTTTATTTTTTATTTTTAGAGGAGGTACTGGGGATTGAACCCAGGACCTCATGCATGCTGAACATGCTCTCTACCACTTGAGCTATATCCTCCCCCACAATGTTCTTTTTCTTAAATGAAGAAGTGGGTACACATATGTTAGTTGTATCATTATTTTAAATAGATTTCATAAATAGTCCTTTGCTTCTACTCAATATTCAATAATTTGATTCTAAAATATCACAATTAAAGACACTGTATTAGTAGTAATAACAATATGAATTCCTACTTATTACTGGGTGATTGCCACGTACAAATGCCTTAAATGGACTGGTGAGGACAGCTGAATGCCCTTGGAGGAGCAGCTGGTCTCTCCAGTGTTACTCATCCTTACTGTCACCATGAGACAATAAAGTTGGTGGTTCAGTATTTTGAATAACCTTAACAGGGACCAGAAAGTTTTGTAGTTCTCTGCATTGAGCTAAGAGGCTAGTTCAATCAATTCTCGGTTCAACGGGTTCAGTGCTCAACTGTTGGACAGACCTGACCCGAACGGAGGGCAAGGCTTTCACCCCCAGCTAGCAGGGATGAATAAAACACCCATGACACACTCAGTCTGTGGGAGGTTACGGCTGCTAGGACACAAGTACCACGAGGCCACCCCAGGCTTCCAAGAGTCTACAGTTCTGCTGGAGACAAGCTTGTCACAAACAAACAGATGCTACCTGGCACTTGGGACAAGTGCCTACATAATCTGGTTTAGGTTGGAGTCGAGACATTTTTACCCAGGTCGGAAAGAAAACATGCGATCCGCTCACTACATCTGGCCCTGACTTTTAATAAAGTGTTCTTGGGAAGAAGTTTCCCATCACAAAGGAAGAAATACAAATATTTAAAAAGCAAACAAGTCATCGGCTGCTCTCAGCCCTGCTGCCATATGCTTTGCTTTTTTGAGCTTACAGCTTAACATTAAAATAACAGGCTCGCATTCCTCAAATATCTCCACTGCTGTTCCTTACTTCTACTACTTGAAAAGGCTGTCAGCTGCTGTCACTTGGAGGCATTACCATATTAGCCACCACTGTTTACTGCTTACTGTGTGGTGTGGCTATTAGTTTAATAAGCCTCCTCTCGGATGATACCCCAGGCTGTCTACACAGGAGCCACATGCTGGAGTCTAACATCTAACATCTAATGAAGGTACTTGGAGTGAGAGGCAGAGACGGCCACTTTATAAATATTGATGAGAGAAACTGAATTCAATTGCATAGGGCTATACTTCACTGATGGGTGAAAAACCGAGTATTTTTAAAAGTGCTTTAACCACTTTAAGGTTCCATGGACTAACCAGCTTTGGATAAAATCCAGAAATATGCTCGGTGTGCAAAAGAGCAAGTTTGAGACCTGCAGGAAGTGAAGCTCTGCGGCAAAGCTCTTTAATTCACTCTGCATAAATAGCTGAACCTACAAAAGAAATCTCTCATCAGAGGTTTCCTGGATGATAATGAGAATTTTCTCGACGGGGAGAAGAGAAGTGTCCTTTTGCTTGAAGACAAAGCAATGTTTGTAATGGAAATGTGTGAACCAATTTTCCAAGGGGAGCTGCTGAAACGCACTGATTAAAACCACAGAGAGGTGATGAGGCAGAGAAATAAAGCCAAGGCCCAGCCACTTAAAATGTGCGACTGTGTTATTTCTCAGAGTGAAGCGAGCCAGCCTTCCCTGCTCCCCCTGCCCCGGCCGCCCCCCGCGCTGCTGACCCTGCCACTTGGACAATTAGAACCTGCCAGCCTGCAGGACTGTTTACTGTTTCTGGCCACTGTGTACCGGTTACTAAGCTACTCCACGGAGGATAAAATAAGAACCGAGTAGCCCAAAAGACAATGTCCTTCTCAACAAAGCCTAACCAACTGGCCTGGCTTCAGTGATTCAGAGGAGAGAGGTGAAGATAAGCTGACAATTCCAGCACCTGGCAGTCTGTGATGACAACCCTTAGGTTACGTACACATATCGTTGACTGAGTCAAGGAATTCCACTTCCCACGGAATAAAACTGAGACACAAAGAGGTCAGGCATCCTGATCAAAGTTGCCTAAAATACAGTAATCACCTGGAACTAGTGGAAGTCCTTGGTAACACAGGACCAACAAGCTATAAAGCAGTGTTTTCCAAATTTCAGTCATCGGAGTCTGTTCAACATAGCTTTTGACATATCCATGTATATTAATATTTTCCTTTAAATTGACTTTAAAATAACTCCTTTAAAAACTCTTCATCTCCCTCTGAGCAATAATTTCTATGAAGTCACACTTTGATATGCAGCTATAGTTTTTCTAATGAATGTTTAAAAACACATAACTATTAAAATTACAGTGTTCATCCATAATCCATTTAAAATCATCTTATGTGCCTCAAAGGTACACACTGGGAGAGAATGGACAAAGTATTTCAACTTAGTAAGGTTGACCTGACAGACTATGTTTGTTTCTAAATATCATGGAAAAACAAGAACAAAGGGCATTTTGTACTATTTATCCCCAGGATGCCCACAAAGGACTGTGACAGACTGAAGAGAAGGAAGAATACCAAAATGTAGTCCAGGATCACTTACATAAAATTTTCTGGGTATTCACTCAGGGCCATGTCAATGATGTTCAGAGCATCGTGGTAATGCTTTTGTGCAGACAGCAGGAGGGCAAGGAGGTGCAGGGAGTTGGCATCATCGCCCTGAAGTTGAAGAGCTTGGCGTACGTATCCCAGAGCCTCTGGTATCTGGTTTAGAAGAAAACCGAAAAGAATTTTTAGAGACACACACACAAGCGTGCACGCGCAAGAAGCCACCATTTCAGTATCTGATTCTCTGTAAACACCAGAAGTTGTCTCACCTCGTGCCACACTCAGATTTTAAGCTGTCCTTATAACAACCCCAGGATATTCACCACAAGCATGAAAACAGAGGCCCCTCCGGTGACAGGATGACTAATGAAGTGACACTGGAGGCTGTTTCTCAGCCTGTCAATACCAAATCTCTTCTTTCTCCCTAAATAAATAATCTCTCTTTTTCCACAAATCTGATTTACTCTTGATTATGCCAAAGATAATTTTACTCTAAATGGAGACAAATAACAAATTGCCAGAAGTTTTTATTGGAATTAAACTTCCTTAGCTGAAATCATTCTCTCTCTCTCTTTTTTAAAGTATTGCTGAAGTGAAAGTGCTTAATAATTTTCAAGACCTTAAATGGCTTTCCAAATGATCACACACCTGTGATTCTTTTCAAATTCCTCTGTCCTGGGTCTCCATTAGACATCAAGGAAATAGGCAAACAAACAAACACCCCACACCTTCCCAAACTACAATCCGAAACAGCTACATCCAAGAAACAAATTGCAATGCCCCATACAAAGCAGGTGTATCCAGATTCAAGTAGGACCAGACACAACCTTAACCTTTAAAATCCAACAGCTGTTCAAGACTTTCTTCAAAATCATCCAAGTGCAGGAGTTGATAAAATGCATACATAATGGATATTTGAACACTCAAGATTCTGTGCAGGTTTAACAGTACCCAGGGAGAATTAGGACCTGAAGCTGGATTTTGAAACAGGCTCAGGACTGCAGCATCCTTACACAACATCCAGGGGCTCCTTCCTTTCTCGCCTCCAACTCCAGGCCCTGGGCTGGACCTCCTCTGGCTCTCCTGCTTTTCCCCAAACCCTCAGTAGCCTCACCCCTTAGCAGGGAGCCTTCTCTTTCCCAAATCTGTTTGTTTTCCTCTCTGAAATCCCATTTTTGATGAATATAAGTTAAAATGCTGGTTATAGAGGCTTTCAGCTTTTGAGCCATAGACTCACAGCTGGTACAGAGGGAGGAAATCATCCCACCCCACCTGCCATTTCACAGGGAGGGCACTGAAGTCCAGAGAGGTGACATGACTGGAGCAAGGTCACCCAGCCACAAGACGAGAGTGGCTCTAGATCTGACTCCTCCCCTGTCCTCTCCTCCTGGTCAAATGGCGTTGGCCCTTGACGATGAGGGCCACAGCCGCATGCCCGCTGAGCAGGAAAACACTGCACGCTGTGATGCTGCGTGCCCACGAAGGCTTCTGCCGCACCCACAAGGCTCCATCTACTTCCCCTCTCCCACCCCCGGGGGACAACCTGCTGTGTGAACAGCGCTCAGCCGGGTATTCTGGGAGGGTCAGACAGACGGTACACTCACGGTGTCTATTCCCAGGGATGACCAGCACCATCGAGAAAAAACTGATACAGGGTTCAAAGTGATGTCCTTAAGGGCTAGGCTGATTTGAAGGAATTCAAAGCTGGTTCCTTCATTCAGCGAGTATTACTGAGTGCCTGCCACATGTCAGGCAGTGTTCCGGCTGCCAGGGCAGAGCAATGATGACAGACGTGGGCTCCTGCCCTTATGGAACCTCAAGTCTAGTGAGAAAGATACTGAACGGGAGAGCTGGGCTGGAGGAAGGAGAGGAGCAGGCTGCTGTGGGAAGGGGGCTTCACGGAGGAGGCGAGAGGAGCTCCCAGGGGAGGAGACAGACCAGGTGGTTGCCACCAGCCCACAGCTGTTGCAGAAGCAGTCCAGCTGTGAGCTGCAAAATGCCTGATGAGATGACCTTGACAGGAGAGCTCTTTTGGTTTCCTCAGGCCCCAGGTCGCCAACAGGGGCCACTTCTGAGCACCGTTCCCAGGCCTCGGGGAAGTCAGAAGCATGCCTGCAGCCCAGGCCTGCCAGGGGAATGGCATGTCTGAGGAGCTGACCTTTGATTCACCCTCCAGTCAGCACTCAGGAATGTGCTGGGGTGACCACCAGCGTCTTGCACCTGGTGGGCAGGCAGGCACGTGGCCAGAGTCGCCAGAACAGCTGGGCGGGGAAGGGAGGGGATGAGAATGGCAAAGGCGGCTTCTGGAAGCTGCCGTTGGGAAGACGAAGGCCAGCAAAGCTTGTCCCTCCACGGAGGAGCATGCCGTTGAGTCTCCTATTTGGAGGAGCCACTGTGTGTAACCGTTCATGTCTACAGATTTGAGAGGAACCAGCATCTTTTGTCTATGCCTGTGGGCATCTTCCTGTCAATCACTGGTACCCTCATGACAAGCAGGCCCCACCGGTGACTAAATCCCCACACGGCAGCTCAGCACTGGGCTCTGGTACAAAGCGACAAAGGCTCTTTGATGACCCCTGGGTTCAGGGTATACGCTGCATGCTACAACCCCGGGAGCCATCTGACCCCGGGGCTGGGCCCTCCAGACTTGCGGATTTAATCTCCGAAAGCAGAGCCTGGTAGGCCTGTGTCTCCACAGCTGATGCTCCAACTGACCAGAACACCAGGGTCTTCGCCGTGAGGAGCCCACGTGCTCTGGGAGGAGTGCCTGCTCCAGGTCGGCCTCGGGCGAATGAAGGAAGACCAGCCACCCCTTCGGACCGAGGCACTGAAGGAGCTGCGCCAAGGCAGAGCGGGCGGCCAGGGCAGGGGATGCTGGAGAACTGACCTGTCTGGAGATGGCAAGCTGCAGAGCCAGGTAGAAAGCCGCTTGGTGGTCTGTGGGCGACAGGCTGTGGGCCCTGAAAAAGCATTCACAGCTATTAGTACCCCAGGGAGGCCATTTGTACCCTCCCTGTCGGACAAGTGTCTGTATTTGCATTTTTATCCCAAGACCACATGTTTATTTAATGTTTCATTTAAACTCTTCTCCTCTGTCCACAGACAGAAGGACTTTCCTCTCGCCACCGTCTATGGGATGACACAGGAACATGTTTCTGTGTTTGGTCCAGCACCTGAAAGGGCACCCGATGGTCCTTGGCCTTGACAAGGAGCCCTGAGCTCTGAGCCCCCCAGCAGATGCCTCCCTTAGGCTGAACAGGAGGAGCCCACGTGTCACGCTGGGGCACGGCGAAGCCGTGGGTGTTCTTGGCAAGGCGACCGCTGCTTTGGTTAATTCTGGCTCAGCCTTCATGCTACTTCATCCAAATTTCTGGATTTCAGAGAAACCATTTGAAAAATCAAAGGCCTGGCTTTGCTTGTAAAATGAGGTTTTGGGTTTTGATGAACTATAGGGCGAAAGGGAGCATGCTCATCCAGTCTTTTGAAGCTTCTGCTAAGTCCCATGCAGTTGACTAATTTAGTCCACGTAATCGTGACACATAAGACTCCATGGCCAGGCCCTAGACTTAGTGTATCAACTGGCTTTTGACACGGAGGGGAAGAGGCTGTACTGGCCTCCTACTTAATGGCAAACATGTCATTCTTGCTTTCATGCAGAAGTCAACTGTATTTTACCACAAGCAACTCACAATGTGACTGTGTACAGGACATAATGCTGTGTTTAACAGTCTGGTGAGAAGAGACAAACAAACTTTTACTTTTTTTAAAAGGCACAATGGAGCAGACGAAATTGCAAACGGTGGGGCCCAGATAGTAAACAAACCTTCAGGCTGCTCTGTCAACATTCTGTGATTAAGAGAGGATCTTCTAGCAGCAGAAAGCAGACTCAAGATGGAAAAGAGCCAAATCATTATGGAGTCGACTCTGGCAAACATGCCAAGGATGGTTTTCTGCAATAACAAGGCCTTTTTAATGGAACTGCCTGTCTGCTGTGGGGGAAAAGGGCTAAGAAGCCTTCTGGGTGTTTGCAAGCCAGAAAATGTGTGAAGTCCAAAAATCTGGGGCATTGTTTGCGCTCGTGTGTGGAACTGGGGGAAGGTGGAGGGCTGGGGTGGGGGCGTGGTCCTCTGTCCTTTTATTCATCTTAAGAGCGAAACTCTCATTCCTGGGGAATCTTCACTAGTGACCTCGCCTCAAGGCTCAGCCTCAAGGCTCTTCTCACTTTCAGAGGCTGAGTCTGAGGCTCTGCCTGTATTGCCCTTTCCCACATCTTATTTCTCCCAGAGGCCTGCTCCGTATGCTCTAGTTCTTATTACTTGACAGGTATTGGTTTTCCATGAATTTGTACATCAAAGAATTTTTCTCTTTGGTGTTCATAAAAAGTGAGATTGGAATGTCATGGTTTCTGTCTCTCCCAATTATTCAGGGAAAATGAATACAAAATGAATTATGAAGAAGCTTTGAATTATTTAGCACTATTTACTTTATCTCATCTTCTTTCACAATTAATAAAACCAGCTTTCTACAACCATCAAAAAGAATTCCATGGAGGTATAAGTTTTCTCAGTACAGTTTAGATTTTTTTTTTCTTTTTACAAATGAAGTTAAATCAAATCCTGATTGCCTCTCTCCAACAACAGCCATGTGGAAAGTTGGTGATGGTCTGGTGAACTCAGGGTGTGGATCAGAATCATTCTGACCAAAGGCCCCACCTTGGCCTCCTCAAATGATTATAAACTGTTGGCCACGGCACTAAGAAACAAACAGAAGTGCTGGAAATCTTGGCATTTCTGGGGTGCATTGGGATAACATTTGAAGAACTGTCAACTTGGCTAATGATGGACAGCCAACGGCCAAATTTCTAATGAGGCACAACTTAAAACTTGCACGTTTTAAAAAAGGATTATTTCAATAATTCGGCCAATCAGTTAAACTGGCCACTTCAGCTTATGAAAGGAAAAAGGAAACATGGAGATGCCCAAGAAAACTAGGAAAAGTGCGTGGTCACCATCTCAGGTCAACGCTAGAAAACTTGCCTCAGTCGTGTGGAACAACTGCAGCAGCTAGGCTTCCTGAGACAAAACCTCGTGCGGATGCCCACAGAAAACTTGTTCGGCGGAACCATCAAGTGATGTGGGTGAGAGGGAGGACATTAGTGATCTCGAAAACTGCAAGCCCGCTGGACTCTGCGCGTGAATTCATTCAGAGCAGCCCCTGTAAACCCCATTCCCATGCGATGAGCACCTGGTGAGGCAGCTCGGAGAAACCCAGAGACCTAAAAATGTCTCCACAGGGACACTCACAAAGTGCTTCCTTCGTCAAAGCACCTCCATATCCATTAATTCCATTTCTCTTCCACAGGAAAAGAAAGAATGGTTAGGCTACTGGCCTGCTGAGATCACCCATCCATCCAAATACTTATCCATCCATCCATCCATCCATCCACATTATGCAGTACCTACTGTGATGCCAGGCCCTGTGCTAGCCCTCAGGGAGTCCAGAGATGAATAATACAAGTGCCCTTCCTTGAGGAGCTCCTCCTGGCCCCACAGAGGGGGACCCAAAGTGATCAGGACGGTGCAGAGGGAGCAGTGCCCTGAGAGAGGCCTGCCAAGCTGCTCCTGGAGAGCTTGGGATGGGCCTCCCAGACCGCCTGGCTAAACCTTAGAACGCCTTGAGGTCCACCCCATCACTCTGCTAGACTCCAGTTGCAGCATCCTCTAGAGCTGAACCAAGAATACACAGACCGCTGATCAATTTTGACCCTGGTCCACAAGACCTTGTAACAATGTAGCATCTACTCTGAAGCACCTTGTTGGAGAACAAGCATCTTGCTTGAGCCAGAAGTGAAATCCCGAGGCCTGGTCTCTCCACCACGTCACCCTGCTGCCTTATTTAGCTAATTTTCCTTGACGTCCCCTTCAGTCCTGATTACAGTGGACATGGGCTTAGTGTATTACTAAGTCAAGAAAGAAAAGTGCAAACCTCGTTAATCTATTATTCAGGAACCTCTCGTTAGTTACACACAGAGGATGACCCGTTTGTCCTGGCCTGCACAGTATTTTCCTGGTTTTAGCACTGAAAGTCCCATATTCTGGGAAACTGCTCAGTTCCCAAAAGACGGGGATGGCCAGGCACTCCATACCCACAAACATACCACATTCAAACTTAAACTCAAGTTAGGAGTGAGAGAGGAAACTAAAGTGAGACTGTGTCCCCTCCACCACACTGAGGGACAAACACCGATGACTCCATGTCACCTCCTCCTCATGGAGCAGCTGGGCTTCCTGCCTGCTGGGGGATGAGGCAGGGAGACATGCGCTCAACTGTTTCCAGCCTTGCTTGTCTCTGCAGGATGTGAGAGCCCCCAGGAGCAGCCACTCAGATCAATTCAGCATCTTAGGAAGCTTTGCAAACAACACATGTCTTTCTTCATCATACTTTTGGACAGGGCGAATGAACTGGTTCAGCCTATTGCGCTGAGCTTATGAGTGTACGAACAGCCAAGGGTCTCAATATTAAGATGAAATCATGCAACTGGGATGTCTTCAAAAAATCACCTCTCTGAATCCAGGAGCGAGCAAAGCTTTCTGAATTCTGACTCCAGTCATAATTAAGAGTTAATACTCACATAGCTATGTCTGCAACTCCATCCCTTTTTGAGCTATACCATTTTCTTTTTAAACAAAAAATTGCCACAAAAAAAAGGATAAACAGGATTGTGGAGAGAAGATTTAAAATACATAGTAAAAAAAGTGTTTCTCATCTAAATGATTTTTAAACATCCATTTACATTTAAAAAATAATACAAGTCATTCTTAGTAAAATCTTTCCCTTATAGGCTTCTGTGAAGTCTACAGTGCACCAGGATAGTCCTAGTTAATGTGCACTTGAAACAAAAGAGTTTTATTCCTTTGAAAAATATACTTTATTTCACACAAATGCTAATCTAGGTTAGCCTTCCTCAATATAATCACGTAGGTTAGTAGGATTTTATTACTTTTTATTCCCATATGAACTAATATTTTAAAAAATCTCTTTGAATTAAAAACTAAGCGAAAGAGGAACAAAAAGAAATTCAGGCCAATGGAACATGTTATGTAACATGAAGTTATGAATTCTGCGGCTCAAGGCAGACCACCACCATGGCTGTTTTTAGAGAGCCAGTAAGATGTGCTGATTTAAGAAAAGTGAAACAGATGTAATGACCACTTTCTTAGGCATCCATGTGTGGGTTTTACAAACTAGGACTGGAGAATTTAAAACTCCAAATCATTTGAAATGGAAATGCTTTCCACACTCTGTGCTGAAGAACACCAACAAAAACTTAGCACAGAGAGAGGAGATCCGTCTGCAGATGTCACTTGGTACTTTCTGTCATTAATCAGTCTGGGACCGACAACGTGCAGGAGCTGTTGGCAAGGAAATGGGAGGAAAAGAGAAGAAAACGTTTCAGATGAACTGAAACCAAGCAATGATGATTTGGGGAAAAAAAAGGAGCATGTACCCTGTGACAAATCTGCAGGCTACCCTAGTTCTAAGGAAACTCAGGAAAATCTAACAACAGTTATTAGGCATTGAGAGGGCCTCGTGAAATTTCTGGAGAAGTAACTAAGTTTCTCATACAATTTCAAGAAATCAATATAACTCAGATATATTTAAGACGGCAGGATCAATACCAATTCTAGATTTGACATCATGGGGTTATACTTTCAGGCAATGGTTGATGTTAGTGATTTATTATACCTGCAATAAGAATTAACTTAGGGCAGTGTGGTGGAGTGGGTAGCACAACAGCTGGTCAGCATCAGGAGACCTTGACTCCATCCTGACTACAGTGTGATGCTCTTCATTCCCGCATCTCAGTCCCTCACCTGCAGTGAAAGCGCTAATTGTTCCGTCTACCTTATTGCTGAGGGGTAGGGATCAAGTTAAATAGGGGATGTGAAAGAGCACTGTGACATTCAAGCTTTCTCTAATTATAAGGAGGTCTCCTAATCTCCTGAAATGTACAGTAATGGAGGTGAGCACAAGGTATTATGGAGCGTGGCGGGGGTGGACTTGCGGGCCTGACTGTCTTGCATAGTATTTCAGAGACTGTCCTGAAATCTGGCCTTTTCAAGTCTTAATATAAAAATCTGTAGCTTGACACGTTCAAAAAAAAAGTGGAAAAGAATGGTCCTTTACCTAGATGATGAGAAATGTCTTTAATAAAAAGCATCATCTCCCGAGACATAAAAAAGCATCTAGCTTAAGAGCTCAAATCGCTTCATTGCAATGATTAAAATGTGCCCGAATGAAAAAACAGATGAAGAACGCAGATTCACATGGCAACAAGTGATGCAGCAAGTTTTGATACTGTATGTTCGGTGCTCAAGAAGAAAGACTCTCCGGGTAAAACGCTGTTTACATAATCTTTATAAATATCTCTTCTTTTTATACTTATCATACTTTGGTGTCATTATGTACAGCCGAGTGAAAAGATGAACTCCCACTCACCTCTGAAATGCAAGAAGCGCCTTCCTCTGCAGGACCTCCTGCATCCCTCGCAGAGAAGCTAAGAAAAGGGTTCCATTAGTCAGTGGCATGGGAGATCAGTCAGTTTTTGACAAATACAAAATTTTTCACAAAGACTATACATTTGACTGGATTATAGCAACAGAGTCTGGGTGCCTATATGCCCCATCCTGTCCCAGGTCAGCCTGAAGCTGTTGCACTGGTCGGGCATTATAACTGTGGCCTCGTGGCAACGGGTGAGTGAGTTGGCTGGTCACTCTTGGTACCCCTGGAAACGGGAGCCCATCTTCAAAAGACCGACTGGGAACTCCAGAGAGGAAAACATTCTCAAATGCAGGCACATAACTCCTGGGGGAAGAATGGCTCTGCCAGAACGGAATAAAGAGATCCAAGCACCAATGCTGTGGATTAGATGCCTTCAGAGTTCCTTCTGGCACCGAGAACCAAGGACGCTAGCCTGATGTCATGAAAGGCCAGTTTAGTTCACAACGGGCAATGGTCAGGAGCTTTATTTATGTGAACACAAGGGACAGACCAGGCAAACCCAACACTGATACTAGAAAATCAACTGGACACTAGAAAAAGTACTGGAGGAACCTGTTTTTTGCTGCAACTGGAGATTGCCCTTGTCTAACAAATCCAACATGGCAGATGCCATCCTTACATCGCTCTGAGGACGGTGGAAGGCTGCCCAGAGAGCTGCATGTAGCTGCAACCCACGGCTAACTCAGAACAACGGTGAATGGGCTGGAAGGAACTGGAGAGGGGATACAGGTGAACCATGAATACCCCCAACAGGGTCGTGTGACTCCCCCAAAGTCACAGGGCTAATTAGGGGTCGAGTCCCAGCGAAGAATTTATGTGGACAAATGTAAGGCATTAAATTTACACTTCACTGGAAGTCTACCATAGTTAAAAACGTTCTGCGTATTGCCAATATATCATGTGTATGTGAAAAATAAACAGAAGATCCATTGTTGAAAATTGATAGGCAAAATTCTCCAGGGTCTTTGGTACTTCAGGGCAAAGGGAAAAAAGATTTGGGGTAATGTGTAATAAACTATAGCAAAATTAGAAAGAAAGTGAGTGCCATAAAGGTCAGGGAAGTCTTTTCTCTGAAGGGGGGGGCTTGTGGTTGCCGGGGGGGGGGGTGCATATGAAGGGCTCCCAGGTGGCCAGCAAGGTTCTATGTCCTGAGCAGGATGATGATCACAAGAATATTTTCCTTTACACCAATTCATTGAGTTATACATTCATTTTTGAGATTTTTTTGGTATTCATGTTATATTTAACAACGAAATGTTAAAGGGATAATAGAGTTCAGAAAAACAATTTATCTCTTCACATTTTCTGCAAAGATATAATTGAAAACTTCATTAAGTATAGAAAATATAATTAAGATTTTTTTTTTTTGGCCAGAAGCCCATCCAGCAAAACAGTAAGCACACCCAAAATGTATAATGTCACTGCACGTACTGTGAGCTGCAACAGCACACGTGTACATATCTGTGAATTAAAATGTGTAGGTGGAAAAGGGGCAGGTACTAATAAATCAAGGGAAGCTTCCTGGAGGAGGTGGGCCTTGAATGCTTCCATAAGCTTATGCCTAAATCTCAACATCCCTTCATGTGGGGAGAGCTCAGGCCAAGTTGTTGAGGCAGAGTCAGGTGCAGGCTGGGTTGGGTAAATTGTCTCTCAAGGCCCTGCTCACTCAAATCTCCTGGTAGATGCCCTGCACCTGCCCACTGAGCAGCTGTGCACCACTAGCACATGCACCTGTGGACAGGGCCTTCGTCCCTTCCCGCCCATCCTCCAACCTGTCTGAGCACAGAGGACAGCAGTCGCGGGCCCCACTGGATGGCACATCAGAATGACCCAGAGATGCGCCCTCCTAAGACAGAGGGGACGGTGGGAGTCCTGCAGGGCAGACTGGGGCGGCCCAGCCCTGCAGCCCCAGAGCCCCCAGGGGGCTGGGACTTCGCTCACCGTCAGTGGCCTGTAGACTGTACGTAAGCCCCAGGGCTAAGTAGCCTTTGGCCTTGAACTCTGATGTTTTCTCTCCCGCATCAACGACAGTTTTGGCAAACTTCTCAGCCTCTTCCAACTGAAAAAGCAGACAAGTTAAAAACAACAATAACCTGCAGAATTTCTAACACGAGTTCCCATAAGCATCTGCTGCCCAGAACAATTTCTGATGAGTCACCGTGAAAGTAACTCCCGAATCTTCCAGTTCCACTCTGGTGATTCTGTTCTCTTTATCTGAGCCTCTCAAACTGTCCTCTGGATTCCCACCTTGCCTTTTTTTCTTCACACTTTTCCTTATAGCTTTTTTGCCGTCTTTTCCAACATCACTTTCATACTTGGTGGGAATCTTTTGTGTCTCTATTTTTTACTGATTTCCTCTATAATATGGTTGTGCTAGGTATTCAGAAGTTTATATGTATTATGTGTATATACATATAAAATTTGTAAAGAATAAAGTTCTTGAAATGTTTGGTGCTTCAGTCTTTCCTATTTTGTATAACAAAGAATCCATTTAGGTTCAGATTCTCTTTCCCATAAGCTGTTAAAAATTTCAAAACTCCATCTATTTATTTTACAACACACAGCACATGGATCTTGCATCAGCAGATTCCAATGAGAAAATGTGCATCTGTAAACTACACCCACATTAAAGACTTTTTGCACAACTCATTAGAGGCAAAAATAAAAAGATCTATTCCTTTGAAGTATGAAAGTGTTGATGTTATTGAAGCTGGGTGACAGTGCATGGTGATAGTTGATGATATGCTTTACTTTCGTAGTATTTGGATATTTTAATAATAAAAATATAAAAAATACAGAAAAGATCTGTTATTCTCATCTTGAAAAAAAAAAAGAAGTTTATTTTGGGCGTCAGAGATGTATATGGCACCGCTGGAAGGGATGCGGCAGAATCACAGCTGGCATCTTCAAAACCAGAAAAGGTTTGGTCCACTTCTCTGGCCGCTCTCGGAGCTGCCTGCACGCCTTGGGTTTGCTGCACCAAACTGTCGAAACCCGCGTGGGCCACACAAAGAAGCTATGTTTCAGGGGAGAGCCTGCTCTTTCAAAATGTCTTTTTTCTTCCACATTTTCCCGAGAAAAATTAAACAAAAGTAGAACACTTTCTTTACAAAGCTTACTTTTGTCCTGCTGGGTGAGGATAAGTGGAAAAAAACAAGCAGCAGGGACCATAATGGTTAAAAAAAAAAAAAAAAAAAAAAAAAACCTCAGCAAAGTGCATCAGTATTTTGGGTAATTTCTCGTCACTAACTTTGATGTGAAGTTAAACAAAGAAATTAAAAGCCCATCAGAGCTGAGTGGGGAGGGTATAGCTCAGTGGTAGAGTGCCTGCCTAGCATGGATGAGTTCCTGGGTTCAATCCCCAGTACTTCCATTATAAAAACAAATACATGAATAAACCTAATTACCCACCCCCCCCCAAACAAAACAAAATTTTTTAAGAAGTCCACCAGAGTGGCAATTGTCCACAGCACCATGTCAGCAATAGTCTGAGTCTCCTACTTTCTACTCAAATGGTGTATTTTTAAGGGACTACAACTGTTACAAATCAGGCTCTCCCCAGATTCAAATCTGGACAAGAACATTTGAGGAGGAAAGCCTCTGTGGAGGAGGAAGAAGGAAGGAAGGAAGTGGGTTTACACAGGAGCTCAAGTGGGGGTGACTCTCTGCTTCACAGAAAAACTCAGGCTCTGCTAAGATGCAATCTCTGAGTGACCTAACCACTTTCCCTCCCCCATTACTTGCATCAGGATGTATCTGAGTATGAATTCCAATTCTGTCTTACCATTTCTACTTTTGAAGCATATTCGCATGAAAAAGAAAAACCTGGAGTGTCCCAGGAACATGCTGCTTGTCCTAAGTCCTTGAGGTGATGGGTGAGGCCTGAGGAGGCTGTGGCCCAGGCCAGGGATCTGGGGCTCTGAACAGCCTTGTTTTGGGGTAGCTGATGAATTACTACTATTTCCCTTTTGCCTAGAAATGGAAACGGGTGGCAGCCCCACGCATGCGCCGAAGCGCGGCCCCACTCACCCAGTGAAGCGAGCCCATGCACAGCTTGGCAGCCAGGAGCGGGATGGTGGCGTCGTCCGGCTTCAGACGGATGCACTCTTTCAGCACCTTCACGGCACGAGCAGACTTGGCGAAAGGAGATCATTTCCGTGAAACTCAAAATTTTTGACAGAACCGAACACTAAAGCTTTCCTAGCGGGGGTTTCTGGTTAGGGTGCCCTCTCAGTGAGGTTTTCCAGCTTTGAGCCCAACTAAGCAGAGGCCTGGGGATGGCCATCACCACAGCTTGCTGCTCTTGGCGGAGTCAACTGTGGTTAAAACAAGTGAAGATGCTTCCATGGAATCGCCCTAGCTTTATTCCCTACCTGGGTAGCCATTGTAAAAATAAGAAAACAAATAAAGACAGTGGAGGCTTGTTATTATAAAAAATAAACTATCCGATTGAAAGCATACCGTATAAAATTTCTGTCTCCACTGTGCTCAAATAATCTTACGTCTCAGGCTTAATTCACTAAAGAACCCAAATGCACAAGAATAACAGTGGCTATCATCTTTACTGAGCGTGTTCATGGTGGGGGTACTACTCTAAGCACCTGGTGGGTGTTACCTCATTACCTGACGGCAATCCTATGACACCGGTACAACTCCTTCTCCACTGTAAGGAAGAGGACGCTGAGACACTAAGCAACTTGCAGTGTGGCACATGGCCGTGAGGGCAGCACCAGCCTCTCTCTCCATGGCCCACGCCTTCGACCAGTATCACACACCATCTAATATCATATATTGCTAAAGGTAACTAAAAGATTCCCCCTCCAGGAACAGTTTACACGCTCAAATGAGTGAAAGGGGACAGTGTGAAGAACTAACCCTGGTTTAAGCTGCATCTTCAGATAATAAAGTTACAATGACTAGAAAAAGGCAAGAATTTCAGAATTCTTCTTCTCAGTGATATGTCCATGTTGGCCCCCCCCCCAAATAATTAAATCTGCTTGTTCACTTGTAAATGACCACAGGACAGTTTCAAATAGTTGGTTTAGACTTCTACTAGGTATCATGCCATCCCATGAAATTCAAATTAACCATCCACATAGAGAATTGCATATCCCAAAGGGAGACTCACTTTTCCAGCAGCCATGAGGGACAGAGCAAACTGGTACCAGAGGTGGAACTCCTCAAAGGCAAACTTCATGGCTCTTTCCAAGCACTGGTTTGGAGAGAAGAACAAATGCAGACATCTGAGAATTGCTAATGTCACAACTGGACAGGTGTGAGTTTGTGTCTGTGCACACCAAGAGAATTCCTACAAAATCTGCTTCCCTTGAATGCTTACAACATATTCCTCCACCACATCCCTCCTGAGGACTCCCCACAGGGTACCACGCACTGTGCCAGAAGCCAGAACAATCCACAGTTGACTACAGCACAACCCTTGATCTCAAGTGGTTCTTCATCCAGTACAGGAAAAGAGGCAGGTCCACAAACTACTCCAACACAAGGTCCCCACTGACCAGTGCCCCAAAAGCAGGGCACAAAAAGTCCTACAGGAAAGTGGTCGCAGGGATCAGGAATGGCGTCCTGGAAGAATGGTACTTGAGTTGGGTTTTGACTGAGGAGGGAAAAAACAAAGCTGTGATTTGGACATGGTACTCCAGGAAGAGACGGGATGAGCAAAGATGTGGAGGCACGAAAGAGCATGCTTCCACATGCCGATGGCAAGTGTCCAGCATGCACCTAGGCCCACAGCTGAGATCGAGAGGGCCTCGGGTGCACGGGAAGGCAGGGCAATCAGGCTGGAAGGCAGGCGTGGGCTGGGGCCACGTCACTGAGAGTCTGACACGGTAGCTCCTTTACAAAGTCGTTCCATCTCCCTCCTCCACCTCAGCTTTGATTCTTCCTTCCCTGTCCTCCTAAAGTTCATAACTGTATGTTAATGGGATGTCTCCCCCCAGCCAAGCCCAGCCTAGTCCCACTGTGAGAAACCATCCCTGGCAGAGACCCTGACTGCTCTGCCTCCCCAGTGCCAGCCTGTGGTGGGAAACCTACAGATGGAGGTCACTCTCAGTCAGTCAGGAGCCTCTGGCTTCTGCGCAGAGAGTGACGTGATCACATCAGCACTCTCAGACGATCATGGGGTGGGTGTGTGGTGACGGGGTGAGTGTAAGACAGGGTGGATGAAGGCCAGGAATAAGGGAGATAGAACGGTCTAGGACTTCAGAACCAAGAAATGTGTCCAAATTAGAATCAGCAAGGGAGGGCTACCCAAGGAAGGTGGGGGAGGCTGGTGAGATGTGGGAGTTAAGGAGACGCCAGTCTCTGACCTGCATGCCTGGGAGCACACCCATGGCAGGCAGGGCCCTGTATATGCAGGTGTGTGTGCGCACGTGTTTATGAGAGCGAAAGACAGAGACACGGAGAGACAGGGATTTTTTAGAATAACAGGAGTGTGGGGAGGCAACAAGCAGGCAGAGAAGAAACTGAGGAGACAAATTACAGAGCGAGGTCCCTGGAACAAGGGCCCCTGACGTAAGGCCTTCTCCCAAGGAGGCCAGTTCCGTAGGATGCAGAGGAGAGGCCACAGGGAGCTGTCCTGCAGCCGCTGTTTTCTCTCTGAAGATTGAATGAGGTGGTTGCTGGGAGGAAGGAAAAAGAACAGGGCTAGGAGTTTTCTTAAATGAACAGAAAAGCTTTCAATGACAACAAAAACTTCACCCTGAGGGGATGAGAGTTCACATCAGGGTCACCTCAAAGACTGGCGTAGACGTGCCGGGGCACCTACGGCTCCACGTGGCCGTTTTCTCTCGTGGTGCTCCAGGCGGCGCGGGAGCAGAGGGGGAGGACGGGCGGGGCGCGCGGGCTTGCTGGATGGACAGGGAGGGAGGGACGGGGGCTCGGCCGACAGACAAAGGAGCCACAGAGAGGGTGACATGCTGGTCACAATACAGCTACAATGAAGGGCGAGAGGAGAGAAAATAATTCACAGATAAAGTTCCAGTAAGTGCTATGCTGGCTGGTTTACTGTGAAAACCTGCCCTAAACAGTATATTAAAAACCGAAGTGTAAGCAGTGACTAAGCCCCTACTGGCGAGTGTAGGATGTAAGACGGACACTTGTTTGCTCGTTCTGATCACACTGGAAACGCACTTAGCCAGAAACTTGGGGGTGGACCTGTGACTCCAGCTCAGACCAGGATGTCGGCAGAAGTTAAGGGGTGGGCGTCCTCAGCGGGCACACACCCTGCCCTCGGGCCTGGTCCTCCTGCCTGGGACCCAGACTCAATACGGGAGGTGGGGCGGTCAGGAAGTGAGAAGCAGCATGAGGACACATGCCGCTGTCTCGAATGACTGAGCAGAAAGAGAGGAGGCGCCGGGGCCGATGCCACGAGATGCTGAAGCTCTTCAGATGGCCGCCTCTCACCAGACTTCTCTGATGGGGGGAAAACTAAACTCGTACTGGGTTAAGTCCCTAGAAGCTGGTTTTGTTCATTACTTCTGGATACACGTCTCACGAAGACACACACTGAATGGCAGAGCTGGGATCTGAACCTGCCCCCGGGGACCCTCTCACCTGCTCTGCTACACTGATGAGCAACAAGAAGGCATCACTGTGCCTTTAAGAAGCACAGCAGGGAAAGAAGATGAAAGCAGCTGGCTGAGATCAAGTGGCAAGATGTGGTGGTGGCGGGAGACGTAATCCAGGTGTGGGGTGGTACGGGCTGGGAACACGAGGGGGAGGACAGGTGTGGTGGAGAGAACGCCAAGCAACGAGAAGCCAACGGTGCTTGGAACCGTTTTAGGGAAGGGGGCGAGGGATGATGCAGGAGGAGACAAGAATGATGGTCACACTGGGAGGGATCCGGCAGAGGAGTCAGTCTGTGGAGGGAAGCTGGCAGCTGATGATCAAAGATGAGGTTTGTTCTAACAGCTCTCCGCAACTAATTCATGGCACTGTAACCACTAAGTACTTAAATACATACACAGAAACATTTAAGTGTTTAAATGCTTTTCTTCCTGCTTTTGCTGAGAGGAATGATAAACATCAACTGTTTTCCTGATAAACAAAAGGAGCCCACAGCTGAAACAGTCTGTTCTGATTCAAAAAGCTCGATGCTATAAATAAGCGTGCGTCCTTATTCCTTCTGTGCCAAAGGCTAACTCACTCGTTATCCTCAGCGAGAAACATTCACCGGGAGCCTAACTGGTACAGAGCTCCATTCCAGGTGCCGCCGGGAAATGCCAGCCTCATGAAGAGGAGACACGCAGGCCTGGGGCTTCCAGGCAACTTGGGGAGCGTCTAGCTGAAGCCCTCAAAGGAGAGGACAGCTGTCATTTTGGCTGCCTATCACCTCAAAATTCTTCTGACTTTCTGTTTTGCGGCAGCAGTGGGGGAGGACACCCCAGATAGAAGGGAAACAGACACCCGCTTCCCAGTAGCAAAGCCCGAGGGCGGAAGAAGGAACAGCAGTGTGCCACGTGACCCGAGCACGGCCGATCGGAAGCTTCTGCCGGCGGGCTGAATCCCGAGCTCAGGGCAGGCGGCTGGCTGTTGGAGGTTGTCTCCATGGCCAGGTCTGGGGGCCACAGTAGCCATAGGGTTGGTGCAGGCCCTCCAGAGTTACCTGTGTCCTCCCAAACTGGGGCAGGTGCCTTAACTCCCTAACTTCTGTCCACCCCAGGTCTTCAGCTTTCTGTGCATCTGTGGGCTAAGTGGTAAGCAATCAGTTGTTGCCTTTTCTGCTTGGATTAGGTCAGGTTCTATTACCTACAGCCAAGGCCCTGAAGGTAGGCCCAGCCACATGCTGCCGGCCCCCAACAAACAGTGGCACTACTTCTGCCTGAGAACCTTCCAGCATTCACGATCCGAACAGTGGCTAGAAATAAAGAATCTAGGCATCACCATAGATGAAATATGTGAATTTGGGCAAGCCAATGAACCTCTCTATACCCAGATTCCTCACTCTAAAATGGGAAACATAATAGTAATTAGTGTAGAGAGTTATCAGAAAGATTAAATTGGTTAATACATAATAAGCAACAAGAACAGTACCTCAGATACAGGCTAGTGGTGCTAAATAAAGGTTAGCTATTACTCCTTTTTTAAAAAAACTAACATTCATATATTATTACCATATGATCCAGCAATCCCACTCCTAGGCATATATCTGGAGGGAACTCTAATTCAAAAAGACACATGCACCCCAATGTTCATAGCAGCACTATATACAACAGCAAGGACATGGAAACAACCTAAATGTCCACTGACAGATGACTGGATAAAGATGTCTTATATTTATACAATGGAATACTACTCAACCTTAAAAAATAATAAAATAATGCCATTTGCAGCAATATGGATGGACCTAGAGATCATCATTCTAAATGAAATGAATGAGAAAGAAAAATAGCATATGATATCACTTATATGTGGAATCAAAAAAAAACAGACACAGATAAACTTATTTACAAAACAGAAATAGACTCACAGACATAAAGAACAAACTTATGGTTGCCGGAGGGAAAGAGGGTAGGAAGGGATAAATTGGGAGTTCGAGATTCGCAGATACTGTATATAAACAGACAAACAACAAGTTTCTACTGTACAGCACAGGGCACTATATTTATACTTTGTAGTAACCTATAATGAAAAAGAATATGAAAAGGAATATATGTATGTATATGTGTTACTGAAACATTATGCTGTACACCAAAAATTGGCACAACATTGTAAACTGACTATATTTCAACAAAAAAACCTCTGAAATAGAAAAGAAATACAACAAAATGCCTCTCATTTTACCCAAATTTAATACATGAAAATTCAAACTTATAATACATTATATCAGAAATAATTACTTACATTACTAAGTGTTTCCTTATTTTAGAAAAGGAGTCACTCTGAGACCTCTGAAAATAATGTACAACTTTACAGAGCTAAACTAGAACATATGCTGATAATTTCCTTAATAAGTAGTGTGGACAGAATGTTTGTGTCGACCCCCAAATTCATATGTTGGAACCTACTCCCTGATATGATGATGTCAGAAGGTGAGGCCTTTGTGGGGTGAGGAGGTCATGAGGACAGAGCCACAGAGATCCCCTGCCCCTTCCACTGGATGAGGACATCGTGGTGAGGACAGTCTGCAATCAGAAGGTGGGCCTTCACCAGACATCAAATCTGCCAGAGTCACGGTCTTGGACTTACCAGCATTGCAAGAGATAAACATTTGTTGTTTGTAAGCCATGTAGTCTGTGGCATTTTGTTACCACCACCTCAACTGGCGGAGACAACGAGCTTTTTTACAACACCGTGAAGCCAGGCGTTCTTCTAATTGCTTTACAAGAATTGCCTCATTTGCTCGTCCTAATGACCCGACAAGGTACAAGCAAGTACTATTACTTTTACAGAGGAGGAAAATGGCGCACAGCTCTGCCATGTGACTGTGCAAAGTTGTGGGAGAGCCAGGATCTGTATCCAGGCAGTCTGGTTCCAGAGCTGGAGCTCTTAACCACAACACCAAGACTGTAATTACAGACCAGCCACTCAACTTATCAGGCCCACTTGCGCTGCATAAAGCAAAGTATAGCTAAATAAAAGGCTTCTAAAAATGCCACATGTTCCCTGAACTATTTCGGAGATTCAGCAATATATTTTTGACTGCTAATGGGGCCCTTGCTCCCATGTCCTCTTTGGGAACCCCGAGGCTCTGAGGGCTGAGGCCTTCCCAGCTTGCAGAATTTTCAAGAAACTTCACAGAGCCCATGATGTCTACTGGCATCACAGTGGCCAGTTACGCAGTGTCTCCAGCCATCTCAACAATGCACCACTTGACAAAGACTTACATGGTCATGCATTTCCTCTCCGCGGCAGATCTTTCACAGTTCATCCCAGTTTGGACCCCTTTCTTAAAACTTTAACAACCCACATCCCATTATAAACTACAGGGGTGTCATATAGAGAATTAGGAAATGCAAGCCAACAATTACAAATTAACCCTTCACCCCACTTCAGAGGTATCTGAGCTCCCGCCTCATAGCCGATGGCTCTGTCTTCCTGTGGGCTCTTGGCATCCTACACCCGGTGACAGCAGCTGGCCCAGACAGCTCCAGATGCTCCTGAAGACTTGATGCCAAGCACACCGCTTGGCTAGATAACATGTCCTCCCCTATGTTCCTGTAAACATCGAGGTTATATAAACCCCTGAGCAGCTCAGGTCAACAGACCTCAATCACAAAAGGAAGTCCTCTTCCAAAGGATGCATCTAAGAGCAAAGGGAACTTACATTGTCACTGGGGGCATCTGCTATCCACACTCTGCCCCGTAGACCAAGTCTTTGCTCACCCCAATCCTGCTTGACGATCCCCTTTTAAGTGCCCTAATTATATAAATTTGCGACAGAGTGAAAATTTTCAGTTTTAATGAAACAGGGAGATTGTGAACAGAATATATGCAGCATAATAATTTTCATTTTAATAATGGTGCCAGTCTAAAAGAAGTACTGATGAAAATGGGCTTTTAAGAAGACGTAGGTGTCGGAGAATGGAGACGGACGGACGAACGGGGTGGGTGCATATAAGAGGCGGCTTCAGTCACCCAGGCCCAGCACGGCTGGGGGCAGCGAGGGCGAGCAGAGGCAGCACCAGGAAGGGAGCAGAGCAAAGCCCCGCGGGTGCGCGGCCCTGAGCCCAGACTGCCCAGGCTTAACCCAAACTCTGCTCTCACGAGCCAGAGGCTTATTCTGGGGTTAAAGGAAATAATATATGTAAAATGCTTAAAAGAGTGTCTGGCACAGAGCGAATGCTGTAAACATGTTACTGTTGCTGTTGCTTTTATGAAACAAAGACGTAGCAAGACGCTGCGGGGCTGGATCTGCAGCAAGAAGCCCTGGGAATGGGGTGGGGGTGGCGGCGGGTGGCGGAGGGAGATGGAAAGGGAGAGGTGAGAGCTCGATGCTGGCCTCTTTCCACTTCCGGTGTCCAGCGGAGAGATGACAGAGAGGCACAGGGGGTCCAGTCCAGTCTGAGGATCCCTGAGGCACCCACGTGAAGCGGCAGGTGACATCTCCAAACCAGCTCCCGTACAAGAAAAAAAGATGGATTTGGCAACAGAATTCTTCCTGCCAGGAAAGAGAGGCCCATTCGCTGTAATCATACTACTGCCACCTCTCAAAGGCCAGATAACATTCACTTAATACCAAGAATATTTGGTAGAACAATAATGAGACTCTAACTGGCATCCTAATCATTTGAGTGGTAGTCAAAATGTCACTTCCAAAAATGTTGTTTCCTTTTGGGAGTGAGAGCTCAACCTTTCCAGTCTTCTCCTGTTTTGGCTTTTCATAAATCAGCCATCTCTGAGGGGCTCCAGGAATGAGAAGTTCTTCTGGCATAAGAAAGGGATTTAGCAATTACCTTCCCAGCACGCAAAGCTCAGTTACACAAACTGGGTGCATGGCAGTGACAGCTGTACAATACCACAAGCAGGGAAAAGCCAACATCTATTTTTGGAATTCAAGGGTGAGACTCAGCATCCAGAAACCCACGGGGGTGGGGGCAGGAATAAAATAAGCAGATATCCCTCAAATTTAGCCTGGAGCTGAAGTCTAAAATTCATCACTACTAAAATAGAACAAATAACTTACGTGAACTGTCTTCATGATTCATCTTTGTGGACAGGTTGGCCAAATCCTAAAAATTCCCATAACGTAGAGCCTTCAATGGATTAGGAAGGTTTTTTTTCCACATCATATATATTTAATGAGTCAATTAATAAATGTAATTCCTGGCAGTTGGGTAACAATTTTTAAAAAATTTAACATGGTATATGAGTAATATTTCATTTCTTTACTTTAGCAATGAAAAACCATCTAGGAAATTTAGACATTTTAGACCATTATGCTAGACCCACAGATCGACATAATGAGAGAGCGTGTTAACTTTTAAGATTACCTTGTCCCATTCTTACTTTACGATGTGGAAACTGAGACTCAACAAGAAGACAGGACCTGCCCAGGGTCACACAGTGGCGGACCTGTAATTAGAAGCCAGGTCCCATGATGCTCAGTTCAGTGCCCTTATTTCTAGATTAACTAAATATAAGAGTACAGATTACAGTGGAGTTCAGGAGATCTGCTCTACAAGGAGTCTGGGGCCAGGAAAAGCTTCTGAAAGGCATGCTTATGGGACTCAGCTACAGATCAAAGTTCTCCCATCCAGTTTTGAGGAAGCACAGACAACACCCGTCAAGGCTTACTCAAGTTTTCTCCCCTTAAACTGGAAATAAAATAAGGCAAACCCCACATCCGTGCCCCCGCTTCCCATTTCTCTTTCTGCCCTAAAACAGCAATACGGCTCCAAGCAGAGGAGTGTCAAAGCTTTAACGCTTTGGCAGATGCTTAAATTAGAGGACATGACTGCCTCTGGCCATGGTGGGAGGAGCAGAGAGTGGGTTGTTTTTCAAAGGTCACAGACTTTATTATAGAACGTGAATGCTGAACGCCAGCCTCTGGCAGCCTCTCCGTTCAAGTACAGGAAGCAACTGGATCAAGTCTGCACAGTGAGTAAAGGGCCACCAGGGATCTACTCAAGCAGTGCTCCATTGGTTCCTTTGCTGACGTGGCCCTTTGTTATTCTTACAAAATGAATCACTAAATTCTCAAGAAGTGGGCCTTTCATTCCTCTACCTTCTCCCTCCTCAACAGCCCTCACCTTTTTGGCCTTTTATGTTCAGTCCGTCTCCCCTGACCCCCTGACTCTGGGCGCCAGGGACTTCAACCATGGCTGCCTCTGGACACATGCAAGACCTAGCGGGGAGGCGAGGAGTCCAGGGTGCTCCCCAGGGGTGTGTCTTATACAAAACAGGCGCTCAGTGAATGCTGGAACACAGACTGAATGTCAGCATCCGTTCTTTCGGGGATGTCCTTTAAGGGGGGGCCACGGATGAACAAGGAAGCGCTGGGAGAAGAGCAGTGAAATGCAAAGAATCCAGAGATGACGCTCTATCAGGGAGGACTAAAATAGAGGCTGATAAATTACAGCCCGAGAGCCAAAGCCAAGCTGCTGCCTGTTTTCATGGAGTCTAAAGGCTAAGAATCGTTTCGCAGATGAACCCTGGCCATCAGTTTGATGAGAGGAAATACTAACTTTGAATCCAAATTAAGAGAAATGTCAACCCTCCCCTCCCAACAATGCCATTCCTATTAAAGGAGCTCCCTACGTCCCAATTTCAAACAAAAAAGTTGTACTTGTTAGTTATATTTTGAATTTTATCAATAAAAAATCTTGTGGAAATTTATTTCCTCTCCTGGTATACCTACACAATGCCCTTGATCCTGCCTCTTAGTCCTCAAACCCTAGAATATTTATTGTCTGGCCCTTTATAGACATATTTGCCAATCCAAAGACTAAAGGGATGGAGCATTTTATGTTAGAGGAAAGAAGACATATAATAGTTGTTTTCAAAAAATTTGATGGGCTGTCTTTGAGGCAGGACTGGACTTGCTCTATTGCTCCAAAGAGATGGAACAGGTGAAAGTTACAAGGAGATACATTTTCAGATCAATCCTTTCTAATAACCAGAGAGGGATGGAATGCAATGTATTACATACCAAGAGCTGTGCTGGCTGTCTTACACCTATTAAAGTCCACAGTGGCTAAGTATCTTTCCCAAAGTCAAACATCTGGGAAAGACCAAAATTTGAATCCAGATCTGCCTAACTCCATGGCTGAGTTTTTTCACCACACAATGAAAGATCCCACTAAGGGTCAAGGATCAGTGGCCAGGGTTATTACAAAGGGCATTTTTACATTAGAAAGCAGATTATCAACACCACTAATAGCAGTGATAACAGTAACACGCATTTTGTATACACTGTCTCTTTAATCCTCACAATAACCCTAGGAAGTAGGTCCTATTATTACCTGTATTTTCCACATAAGGGGCCAGGTTTAGAGAGGTAAAGGAATCTGCTCAAGTCCATACTCGGCATGTAAGGTAGCAGAATTGAGATTCAAAGCCAGATCTGCTATCAAAATGTGAGCTATTGTTAAGACGGCAACACCATTCCAGCGATCTACAGATTCAATGCAATCTCTGTCAAAAGTCTTTTTTGCAGAAATGGAAAAGCCAAGCTTCAAATTTATGTGGAATCACAAGGGGCCCTGAATAGGCAAAGCAATCTTGAAAAAGAGCAAAGTTGGAGAACTCACAACTTCCCAATGTTAAAGCTTACAACAAAGCTACAGCAATAAAAACAGTGTGGTACTGGCATAAGAATAAACATACAGACCAACAGAATAGAACTGAGATCCCTGAAATAAACCCACATATCTATGGCCAGCTGATTTCTGACAAAGGTGCCAAGTCCATTCAATGGGGAAAGAATAGCCTCTAAACAAATGGTGCCAGGAAAACTGGATTTCTACATGAAAAGGAATGAAGTTGGACCCCTATCTGACATCATATACGAAAATTAGCTCAAAATGGGCCAACAACCTAAATATATGGGTGAAAACCATAAAATTCTTACAGGAAAACATAGGAGTAAACCTTCATGACCTTGGATTTGGCAATGGATTCTTAAATATGACACCAAAAGCATGAGCAACAAAAAAAAATCAATAGATTAGACTTCATCAGAATTAAAAATATGTGTATATCAAAGGACATTATCAAGACAGTGAAAAGACAACCTTAGAATAGGAAAACAATATTTTCAGATCATATATCTGTTAAAGGCTTTTATCCACACTAAATAAAGAACCCTATAACTCAACAACAAAAAGACAAACAGCCCCATTTTAAAATAGGCAAAGGTTTTGAATAGACATTTGTTCAAATAAGATACACAGATGACCAATATGCACATGAAAAGATGTTCAACATCATTAGTCAACAAGGAAATGCAAATCAAACCCACTATGAGATACTATTTCACACCTCCTAGGATGGCTATAATAAAATGAAAAGAAACAAAAATAAAAAGTAAGTGTTGGTGAGGATGTGGAGAAATTGGAACCCTTGGGTCTTGCTGCCTGGGACATAAAATGGTGCAGCTGCTGTGAAAAACAGTTTGATAGTTCTTCAGAAAGTTAAATATAGAATTACCTTAGGACCCAGAAATTTCACTCTTGGATACAGACCCAAAAGAACTGAAAACAGGAACTCAGATATGTATACACCAAGGTTCATCGCAGCATTATTCACAATAGCCAAGAGGTAAAAACAATCCATATGTCCATCAATAGATGAATGAATAGACAAAAATGTGGCATAGACACACAATGGAATGTTATTCAGCCATAAAAAGGAATAAAATCCTGATACACATGATCAGATATATTATTACAACAAGGCTGAACCTTGAAAACAACAGGATAAGTGAAATCAGCCAGAAACAAAAAATTAGTACTGCAAGATTCCATTTATATAATGTACCCAGAATAGGCAAATTCATAGATGCAGAAAGCAGATTAGAAGTTAGGTTATGGGGGTTGCTAACCAGGTAGAGTTTCTGTCTGATGGTAAAGTTTGGACAAATGGTTACACAACACTGTGAATCCCACTGATGCCACTGAATTATACACTTTAAGACTGTTAACATGGTATTTTAAGTAAAGAAATTTTTTTTCCTTGAGGGCCACAAGAAGAAAGCAGTCATGATTAATTAAAAAACACTTCCATAATGGTAGGACTGTAGGTGCCAGCTGCCATTTCCAGAGCTGAGATTCTTCAGGGCAGGCCTGTCATTCAAAAACGATGTGGCTGATCCCCACAGGGCTGTCCCTCAAAGCTGGACCAGAGTTGGGATCTGTACCAGTGCTCTGCCTAACGCAGGGCCCACTTCTTCCTCTGCTGCTTAGTTCCAAGGCAAATGACCTTTAACCTTTAAGCCAATCTGGGGAAGACACACTCATTGCACATCTACGGCCGGTTTACCCCCAAACCAAAGAAAAGCAGGATGGGAATGTACATTAGTTCTGAAGCACTGGTTTATCTGGCAAGCTGTTCCCGGGCACCTATCATGAGCCTTGGTTTCTCAGGAGTCTTCAGCTTCACTTGTGCCAGGCCACTCCGATGCCTTCTGGGGACCTTGGCACGTGGGTCAAGGCTGGGTTTCTGCAGAGTGAGTGGGGCTGCATGAAATACTAAATGCTAATATAAACTAACAAATAGTAGGCTGCTTAGGTGTTCAAGTGTTTTCACAATGCTTCCTGATTAAACAAGTGTCTGGGGCAGGGATGTGTAAGTGTCCCCTTGGTATAAGCACTAGCCAGACAGTTCTACCCACAGAAATATAATGTTGTTGAGATTTACCATAAACAAATGAATACGAGTTCAAGATAAAAATATCACTTCTGTCTTTAAAGCTGCCATGTCTATTTTCCTTCAGAAAAGACCCCATAATGTTCTGTCAAAGTGGAGCCATTAATAGTCAATTCAAGAAATAAACCTTCTTAGCAGCTTGGGTTCATTCTAAAAAACAGAGAAAGTGGTGCTTATTGCTTTACTTTTAATAGCACAGGTTGTCATGCCAACTAGTGCTACTGTTTAAACTGAAAGGGGGAAAAAATGTTCCTTCCTACACAAACCTTTCAGGAGGGCTCATATTAGTCTTTAAAAAACACGAGAACTCATAGCACTGGAGATACGATAAACACTGCGCTTGTATTTAAAACCTGTCAGAATGAGGATGCGATGCACCTTTGGTTTGAATTTCCTTTGCACAGTGCTCCTCGTCCAGTATCTGGCTGAACAACGCCCCGAGAAAAAGAAAGGCATTGTGTGGGCGCACACCAAGGCAGCCGTCTTGAGATGGGAGAGGAGCCTTCCATCTTGAGCAAGAGAGATGGGCTATTTTTTTTTTTTTTTTGGAAAGTGGCTCTGCTCCCCGAGTAAGCACAGTGTTTAAAGGGCTGGGTCTGCACAGTGCTTACAACACACACAAAGGTGTGGCAGGAGGGGTGGCGAAAAGACGGGCTGGGCGCCGCGGCAGAGCCACCCCGACCCTGTCCCTGCTGGTGCAGGAGTGCCTGGGGCCCAGGGTGGCCGCATCCTGATGTGGAGGTGTTGTTGCTTGGGGACAAGAGAAGGGAGGAAAGTATGAGGACAGGGTGAGGAGGCAAGACTTCTCTCACAGTAGCCTGGTGGTGGTGAGCTCGCCTGCTCATGAAAGCTTCCACCCGGTGCAAAGGAAGATCCCGGTAGCATCGCGGGGTCAGTGGAAACAGCACAGCAGCACAGGCTTCTGTTTAACGAACTCTACGTGCTGGGCTCTGTTCTGAGCACTTTACATGGATGAGCGAATGACCCTCACAATGACAGGAGACAGGTGTGATTATTATCCCTACTTTACAGAAGGAAAGACTGAGGCATAAGAGGTGAACGACTTGCTGCGATCACACAACTGCTAAGTGGCAGATCCAGAACTCAAACCTAAGCTCTCTGACTCCCAGGCCTGTGCCCAGGACACACAAGTTTGCTGACCCGGATTGGGGGGCTGAGGAGGCAGGGATGGGGAGGAGGCGTCGATGGAGGGGAGAAGAATGATGGAGAAGATCCACAATAAAATATCTACCCCAAAATGCCACCCCATGCCTTGAAACCTACGTAAGTGCACATGCATTTATGCATAAAGGGATATGTGAAAAGGTGGTCTCTAAAATGCCAGGGGGCAGTCCACTGTCTCAGGAGAGTGGGATTCTCAGTGACTTTTATTTTCCTTTCCATACGTGTATGGATTCTTCAAGGGATCTGCAGGGCTGCTGCATACGGCAGGAAGACAGAAAACGGAGCCGATTTCATTACAGGAGGAAAAGGAAAGCAAAACAAAATAGAGGGAGGAAAAACAAGGGTGGGGGGAAGAGCCATGAAACGTTTCTCAGCAGGAGGGTGTGTGAGAAAGATCACTCTGGTGCCGGTGCAGGAGACGGGGAAGGGATATGAACAACCCCCCGATGAATGATGCTAGTGACGTCACTGACAAACAACCGTGGGGCCCAGAGAAGTGAAACGGAAGGGGAAAATCCAGTTACCCCTCCGTGGCACAATTCGCTGTAGCCAAATGCCCACCAGCTGATAAATGGAGAAACAAACTGTGGTCTGTCAAAGGAATGTTATTCAGCTGTAAAAAGGGAGGAAGGCCTGACACCTGCTATCACACGGATGACCTTGAGAACACGATGCTCAGTGAAAGAAACCGGACACAAAGGGCCATATACTGGATAATTCCATTTATATGAAATACGCAAAATGGGTAAACCCACAGAGTCAGAGAACAGATGAGTAGCTGACAGGGACTGAAGGGAGGGCGGCATGGGGAACAACTGCTCAGTGCAGACGGGGTTTCCTTTCAGGGTGATGAAAATGTTTTGGAATTAGAGGTGATGGCTGCACAACAGCATGAATCTGCTAAACGCTGCTGAGTTGTACATCTTAGAATGGTTAAGTTTATGTTATATGAATTTACCTCAGTTTTTAAAAAATCCAGTTAGCCTTTTAATCTAAAGTCCTCAGAAAAATGGAAGAGCAGATGAGAAGTAAAGAAAAAGAAGGAAAGAAAACCCCAGCAAATGAAGCAAGTGCGACACTTTAAGACCTCAGACCAAGGGACAAGGGTCCGTGCTCGGACAAGGCTGGACCAAGCCCCTGTCTCTGAGGACAGGACTGGCCCTTGAGATGCCCTGTACTTTCGCCTTCCTGTTCTAGTTAGATCTGAGACAGCGTAGCCACCAAATGTTTGCTGGGGGAAGCTCCACCTGCAAAAATAAGTAGAAACAGCAAGAAATGTGAAGGCCAAGGATTCAAACCCTTCATTACTGGGTGCAGGCCCTGCATGGAGTGCCCCTCCTCGGCCACACCAGATGCAACTTCCTACTGCTTGGCTGCCTCCCTCTGGACTGGGAGCTGCTCGGGGCAGGGACGGTGCCTCGCTCACGGCTGAATCCCTGGTCTTAATCACAGGCCCTGGCACAGAACCGGGGGCTGCACTTATGTGTGTTAAAGAAATGAATGTCTTCCATTTTATATGTTTGATCCATTGATTCATATTTTTAATAGATAAAACACAAGATATGGTACAAAAGTCATAAGGCCAGGGAGATACGGTGATAAATTTCCCTTTCTCCCACTGGTCCACTCCAGCACCTTCAAGGCAACCCCTGGCACTGTCTCCACCATTGTCAGTGTGACTAGTGCCATGAAATTCTGAATCGCAAAGGCACTGGCAACCAACAACTCGGGCATCAGGTCACCACCACCAGAGGAAGCTACGTGTGATGTCAAGGTGAAAGTCATCTGGATGAAAGCAAGGTCCCCGGATTCTGGAGGCACATGCCAGGGAGCCGTCGGCTCACGGAGGAGTGCGGCTAGGATGCAGCCGTACCCCTGGAGTGATTCATGGCACGACGAGAAGTCTGTGGGCAGGGGCCATCCAGCCTGTCCACCACGCCAGCCACCTCGGGCTCCTCACACCTGTTTCAGACACAGGCGAATTTCAAGCTGGGGACAGGTTCTATGACTACAGGATGGGAGGAAAGTAGATGTGCAAACCACGCTCAACCTTGGGCTCCAAGAGATGTTTTGTGGTTTGTCTGGGAGGAAAAAGTTCACCTTAAAGGAACTCAGCTGTGAGCTGGGTGGCCCCCTCCCCACAGATGGGCTCTGTGGACAGGAGCTAAGCTGGCCAGGAGCAGAGGGTCCCTGGAAACCAAAGCCCCTGGGGTGGTGAAGAATCTGGGCCAGTCCCAAGGCTGGGCAGAGTCCCAGGGGGTGTCCAGTGTGTGACAGGAACATCTGGACTCGCTGCTTTATCCAGCCAGATTGTGAGGGGCTTTTTTTTTTTTTTGAGGACTGAGTAACCATTGCCCTGTATAGTCACCAAACCAAAGACTAAAAAAAGATCCAAGCCACACAGGCTCGTCTGTTCTCCGAGGCTCCTGCCTAATGTGGCGATGAACCGGCAGGCTAGAGGGTGAGCCGGGCGCTTATCTGATTTCAGCCAATCTGTTACTGCATTTCATTCCCTGTCCCCGTGCCCAGAGGCTGTTGCAATGTGTATAAATTTAGAAAAAAGAAAGATAAATAACATGGAAAAGTTCATTTTAACAAAAGGAGTTGTTTTTCTTTCCTTCTTTCTTTTTACTCCAAGAAGGAAAAGAGAAAATGATTTTGTGACTGATTTAGCCTCTACCAGGGTAGATTTGGTATTCTAGGCAGCAACTCAGAAATGTATACCAGCTTCTTCTGAAACTGTAAAACAGTCGAGCTTCCGTCCTAAATGTTTCTTAGCAGCTGAGAGAATGAGATGGCGATGCCTGGTGCGAGATCTGTAAGCAACTAGGGTCTCTTCTGAACAAACAAAGACCCTACGTGCAGACAGGGCTCATTTACGTGGAAGCCGGTACCAGCTCGTGTACTAGGCCTGAAGTTACCATTTCACCACTGATACTTTAAATAAAATAAAACCTGTTTTACAAAGAAATTAATACCACAGGTGGGAGACCTGGGTTATGGTGGAAATTACACTGAAAGAGAAACTGCTTGAGACACACTTGCCTCATCTCACACACAAACTCACCCCCAAGAGGGTTTAGGGACCACCAGTAGGAAGTGATTGCCAATGAATTCCACCACCTAATCATTTAGCCCAATTCCCATTTGGCAGAGGAGGAAAGCAGATGATGGGTCCAGGGTCACACGGCTGCGGTGAGAGGGGGTAGGGGCCAGAATAGGTCCCAGGGCTGGTCCCAGTGCTCACACGCCAGCACCACCCACTGCCTGGGAGTAACCAGACCCAAGGGCTGTACCTCTGACAGCATCTCATACTGGCCTCTCCTCCCGAGAGCGATGGTCAGTAGATCATAGACCACAGACGCGCTCTGTAAACTGATGAGGCGGTCGCTCTTGTGCTCAGGAATCCTGCTCAGCACAGCGTCCCGGTTGGCCTGAGAACAACAAGAAGAGAGAAGCAGATGGTGTGGCAGCCCGTGCACGCAGCCAGCACGCTGTGTGGAGAAGCCATCCAGGCCCTCTTGCTCCTGAGAGCTTGCTGAGGGTCTGGAGACAAGGGCAGGAATGAGTAAGGGGTCGCTTATTCACAATCCCCACATGGTACATGGCATCATCCAAACACGGAAGGCCTGGAGCCACAATCCTAGGGGGCACTGGTACCCGTGAGCAGGCATCGGAAGGAAGCTTTAGGAGCTGATGCAAAGCAAGGTGGTTTGTCTGGGGCTGGGGCTCACAGGCAGCCTCGCTGCAACACAGCTGCGCTCTGGGGCACAGCGTCACCCATGGAGCGAGGCCGTGCTGCACCTCACTTGTAGACCCTGCGTCTGCTTGACATTAAAGAGCAGGAGGAAGTTTCCAGCCCCACACTGCCCATCACCAAATGGTGTCATCAAGTTCCACCAGCCCTATAGAGATAGATCGCACTTTTCCTCTGTCACCACAGCAACATTCAAATCTTTATGTGACATCTTCACTGGAACAGACTACAGAGACTAATTCAACCTTGTTTAGGGAAGCACAAAACAGATGCATGAGAGAAAGCAAGAAGCAAACCGATTTTTGTTTTGAAAGACAGAGGACTCAAGAGAGCCTCACTTGCCTATTTCACTCCTCCACTGCTTAGCACAGAGATACAGCAGGCACATTCAAGCTTATTCATTTCATCTGCCTAGAAATCAACGGCTCTTCACAGCGACTTGTTTTCATTACTTTTGCCTGTATTGTTTGTTTTTAAGAGGGGGAAGTAATTAGGTTTATTCATTAATTTCTGGTTGGAGGAGGAACTGGGGATCGAACCCAGGAACTCTTGGCTGCTGATCATGTGCTCTACCACTTGAGCTATATACCCTTCCCCTGTTTTCATTACTTTTGACATCTCCCTCGATTCCTCCAGATACACCATGTGTGCTGGAGACTCTAACTGCAGCTCATTTTCCTTTTCTCCCCAGCAGGAAGCTCGGTATCAATCAAGTCTCTTCCCTCTGCTAATTAACCAAAGTCTCCACACCTGTCCATCTCTAAGGAGCACAGAAAGGGTCCCTCAAGTTTCCCCGTGACGGTGGCACAGGAAGTACCAGGGTCACTGGTCCAGGCAGGCTGATGTTCACCTTCCTGCCTGACATTTGGAAAGGCCACACACACACCTTCTCTCTCGCTGATGAGATGAACACTTTCTTTTGTGTGTGAGTCCAAGGCTTTGACTTGGAGCCACCCATCAGTACTTACTCATTTTAAAACTCCTTACTCTTAAATGTCAAAGACAAGTAAGAATATAGAAGACAGGCCACTTCCTACAAAGTGAGTCATCTCTTATGGAAATAAGCCTGCTTTTGAAGATTTCATTCTAAGTTTTTCTTGTTAGGAGGTGCCTTTTGAGGCAACAAAGGAAGCTCCAAGGGAAACCAGGCCTGCTATAAGTGGTTTATTTTATTTATTTGCTCTAAATGTTCCATATTGAGACCAATGCCTGGAAGAGAAGGGAACAAAACAAAACACTATTTAAGATTTTCAAGTTATGCCAAATGCATTCTTTTTTTTTCTTTTAAGAGAAAGCCTATCAGCGTCTTTTGATTAAAAAGGTACAATGTAGAACCTCAAACAGATCCCAAATAATAAATATCTCAGAACACTGTCTCTGTGGTAGTTGTGCAAATATAGTTCTGATGACCCCTTTCTCCCAGGGAAACTGATTTGCTTTAAGGTGAGAACGCAGTCCGATTCCAAACGAGTTCTTGTAGGTGGAGAGACTGTCAACAAATTTATGCTTCCAAGTTGAAGTCGGAACCAATGAAGAATACGATTTTCTGACACCAAAAGACACTACTATTCTCATTTTGGTTCTGAAATTGAGCACATCTATTTTCCATCTAAAAACTGAAAAAAAAACCAAGGAGTCAAGGGATATGAAAGAAGGCTTCCAAAGGCAACTTAATTTAGACTTTTGTCTACATAATTATGGAATGATTTACAGGGAGAACAAGATCATTCTGGTTGGCAACCTCATCCTTCGTATTTACTGTCACTGGATTTCACCATCCTCCGAAGAGACCTGCTGGAAATTCAACGCGACAGGGCCACATCCGAGTGTCTCAGAGGGACCCAAGCTCTGAGTATTATTAGTTCCTATCGCTTCAGTGAGGGAGCAGGAGAGCTGGAGGCACCATTCCCAAGACATCTAAACTTAGAGCAGGCATCTTAGAGAAGTGGACCTGTGTCCCAGATTCCAAAATGGAACACAGTATTTTCAATCAGAATTGTCCAGGAATTCGAAAGTGTATGATCACCCTGCTTTCAGAACGTTTACACTGTCACTAATCAAGTTTTCCCAAAGGGAGCTAACTGCCAGGTTGGGAGCACCCAGCCAGGAGGAGGGAATGTCAGCGAGGCCAGTGTGAGTGGGCCCCTCAGAGAACTGACGGCGAGGCTCAGGCAGCCCCGCTCGCCTGAAAGCCAGCTCCTAGGGGCCACCGCGCGCCAGCCTGTGCACATACGCACCGCCGCGACCGTGCCAAGGCAGAGGAGAGAGTGTCAATGACACCGTCCTCAGTTACCAGCTGACAGTCAAGGAAAGATGAGCCACGGGGGCAACCTGTTTCCTTCAGAGGAAGTGGGGCCAATAACGTCAAGAACTTCCAAATAAAAAGAAGCGGTAACTCAAGCAGTCTTGATCTTGTAAACATCATGGGGCCATTTCACAGAACAAGAAAACCCAAAGTTTTAAATTAAGGCAAGAAAGCTACTCTCCCTGCCTAATCCCAGCCTCTTCTGAGCCTCCTTCACTCAGCTCGTGGGCTCTGTTTCTAAGTCTTTTTCGCCGGAGTGTGCTCCATGCCTCGATTTAAACCGCACGCTTGGGGAAGGAGGAAAATGCCTTCTCTTGCATTAGCTACAGATTCTTGTTTCTACTCCTTTCTCCTCCTGCCTGCCTGGCGGGGTGGGAGTTATGCATGGAGGCAGGACCATCTACTAGAAAGAAGACAGACCATTGCAGGGGGCTTCTTTTTTGCCTGCTCTGGGTCTCTGGCTCCTCGTCTGTAAATGAGTGGGTGAACGTGAGGACCTCGAGGTCCTTCCAAGTCCCAGGGGCTTGCCGTTCTGCTCAGGTGCTCAGCACACACTGTTCACTTGCCAAGGTACAAATTAACTGTAACACATATTACTCTGGAATGTTTCAAGCTGGGTCGTCATGCCTGGCAACACGCAGAGTAGAAACCCAGTAAAATGATGAGAGGTGAAATTCTAGACCTAAATTCGATATCCTGGCCAAACACTAAGAAGACATTTCAAAGGAATCTGATGGTCTGGCAAAAACTCCCTCAAAACAGCAGGGCCAGGTAACAGCAGTGTGCTCTCCCGGGCTGGGACAGGGCAATGCCTGGGGAACAGGCTGGGGTTCGGAGAGACAACCCGGGCAGGAGGACGAGGCAGTTGCATCAGGCCGCTGCTATGGAAACCAGAGGTTCGTGTATATAACAGTGATTTGCCCCCAAACTCCCCCTCCCTCCAAGGCAAATGGAGAACCTCATAAAGGTTACCTTTTGGGGGCTTCTTTCCCCCTTTAAGGTTCCTTTGGTGGTCATGTTAGCTGTAGTTTACCCATACACAGCTGTGTTAGTGTTCAGTCAACACTTGGTGGATAAATGAATGAACTCAGAGGCCTGCTAACTGCTAAGGGAAGACAAGCTCTGTGCTCCAGGCCGACCAAGGGACGTTTCTAGCCAGTCCAAGAATTAAGAAACATCCTTCCTTCTAAACCGCTATGGTTTTTCCCCACTCAGGTATCCCCTTGAGAAAGTATCATTCTCCAAAGAAAAAGTCACATTCTGATGCAGCCACCATATCAAAACAGGGACTATAGAAACAGGGGAAAGAAAAATGCAAAAACACATTCTACTCACCATTGATTCACTAATCAGCAATAACAACAGGGCTTCTTCAGTATTTTCTTGAGGACAAAAAATGCTGTATAAAGAAAATTGACTTTGATAGATGGCAGTTTCAAAGTAACACAAAATAAATGTCTAAGAGCAAAACTGAATGCTAAAAGCTTCTAGATTTTTATATAATATAGAACCCATGAAAAATATTGTATAATCTGGACACCCGAGTTCATCTGTCTATTTCTATGGTAATCTATGGAATTTATAATTTGAACTTTGTAATTTGAAATTTATAATTTCATAGCAGGCAGCAGGGTAAAGCTGTAAAAACCAAGTTAAAAGGAAACAACATTTGTGCCTATTATAAAGGCAGAAATTTCTATCACTACAAACTGACATTATCGAAATAATACAAGGTTTCTCCTAAACCCATTATGAGGTATAAATGCAGATGTGTCACTGTACAGTGTTCCTCTTACCTCTTCCTTGCCAGCTGGCCTATTTTATATTGTCATTTATATGAAATAGGAGATTGGAAGCAACTTCAGAGTTTGACTAATTTCTGGAATACTGTAAGAATTTAGTGAGCTATCATACTTCAGCTGTCATTATGGGGTGGCAGGCAAGAGCTGTTGTACTAATCAATATTATGGAATTTGGCCGAACTTGAACATCTTGGATTAAAAGAAAAAGCTTTTAAGCTCAATCGTGCTCAGGATTACAGGACCATAAAAACGAAACAAAACTTCGATCTCCAATCTCGATATTCTGTTTATGTGTTTTGAGCATTTTAAAAGATCTCCAGCATTTCCCCTCCATTCTAATGCTCTAGAGTCGTTTGAGCAGAACTGTGAGTGTTACCACCAGTTGGGCCAAACTCAACTCTTTTTTATGGAATGAAAGAAGAGTGCAATAAAAATGAACTTGGTTACCTGCAAATCTGAAATCCCAATTAACCATATATAGTGCAAGGTCCCACTGTACAGCACAGGGGCTATATTTAATACCTTGTAATAGCCTATAATTAAAAAGAATATGAAAAGAAATATATATATATATGTGTGTGTTTGTATATATATATATAACAGAATCACTATGCTGTACACCAGAAATTAACACAACACTGTAAACTGACTATACTCCAATAAGAAAAGTATTAAATACTAAAAAAAAATCTTGGTTAAAAAAACTCCTGGATGTTTTAGAGATGACTAAATAAAGACTAAATTTACATCTTCCCAGGTAACACTACAATCATTTAACAAGACAAGGGATAATTTCCCCCAAAATGGCCAAAAAATGTTTTCCAAACCATTATAAATACTTGTTCTCTTTGAAGTGCTGGCAGCTTTTGTATTGCATCAGAGCAAGACAGAAAAGCACAGTGCCTCATACTGTTTTTACAACTCTGACATCCCCAGAGGTAAGGGAACCACCTGTGGGATGGCTCCAGTAGCTCTTGTGGGGCCAAAATTTTATAAAAGGGCTGGCCTGTGAATGAGGAATAAGATTCCAGAATCTGCAGTGACTTCCTTAAAGAGATGGCTTGAGGTGATGTGGGTTTTTAGAAGATGGAACATTTCTTTGCCCTTAAATTCAGAAACAGAGCCTACAGGCTTCACAGTAAAAATGTGGTGTGTGTGTGTGTGTGTGTGTGCCCCCACTGAGCAATCATTTCCTAGTATCCTGGCTTGTGCTTACATGCAGTTGGGACCTTACAAATGAAGCAGTAACATTAACCATTTTCATTTCTTTGTGACTCGCCACGTCTGCATTGCCCAGACTAACTGAGAAGAGAAAGCCCATGCTAATTGTGACTTAACACCAGCAAATTCAGTCCGTGGATAATCCCCAAATTCCATTTGAGCCATCAGCCTATTTACGTGCTAGGTTATGTTATTTTTACCAGAGCTGCTAACAAGTCGCACATTAACTGGTTTTAATTCTACTTCCCCTACCCTTCTTTTCAAGGCAGGCAAGATGGGTACAAAGCTCTCAGGGCTGGCAGGAAGAAGGGGGAGTGGCGGAAGGGGAAAGGATAGTTTTAAGAGACATACTTGAAAAACTACACACTGGAATCCCCCCCGCTCCATAATTAAGAATTCTCTAGACCCATTTCTGGCCATTCTTTCCCTCTTCCCAGCTGAGGGAAGTGTGGAGCTCAGGGTAGACAGTCAAAGTTGTTGGGAAAGCATCCAATCTTTCACTATGAGTATGAAGTTAGCTGTGGTTTTCATAGGTGCCCTTCTCCAGGATGAGGAAAGTCCCTTCTATTACTAGTTTGTTACGTATATTTTATTGTGAAAAGGTGCTGCATTTTGTCAGATGTTTTTTCTGTATCTACTGAGATGGTCACCTGGGTTTTCTGCTTTATTCTATTGATGTGATGTGTGACAGTAATTGATTTTCAGATGCCAAGCCAACCTTGCATTCTGAAGTGAATCCCACTGAGCATACAGTCCTTACATCTTGCTGGGTTTGATTTGCTAGTATTTTGTTCAGGATTTTTGCATCAATAGTTATAAAAAATTGATCTGTAGTTTTCTTATCTCATGATGTCTTTGTCTAATTTTGTTATTAGGATAATACTGGCCTCATAGAATGAGTTGGGAAGTATTCCTTCCTCTTCTGTTTTTTGAAAGAGTTTGTGGAGAACTGGCATTAACTCTTCTTTAAGTGTTTGGTAGAATTCACCAGTGAAGCCATCTGGGCCCGGGCTTTTCTTTGTGGGAATGTTTTTATTACTAATTCAATCTCTTTACTTGCTACAGATCTATTAGGATTTTCTGTTTCTTCAGTTTTGGCAGTTTGTGTCTTTCTTGAAATTTGTCCTTTTCATCTAAGTTATCTAATTGGCTGGCATGCAGTTGTTCCTATATGGTTCTTTATATATATCACATGCATCTAAAAAAGAACCACAATTATACCCCTAAATAGTTCACAGTGAGGGGTCAACATTTGAAAAGTGAGAGTCTAATTTTTTTTCCCTGCCCATCCTCAACGAGAGTTTGGGAATTGCAAGGACAATTGTTCCATGAATCTGGATGAGGACTAAGGAGTAAATACAGCCTGTGAATTAAGCAAACTCATGGTTCAAGAGGCCCTGAGAAAAGGGGATAACACCTAAGTTAAGGTAAGCCTAGGGAAAAAGTCAACAATATGCTCAGCAGTCTGAATTCATACAAGCAATGCAAACTGAACAAGCTAAGGAGGGAGGGAAATGCCAGGGCTGACCTGAGAGGATGAAGAGGCAGCCACTTTGAGAAACGCTGCCCCTTTGAAAACGCAACAACCATTTTCGGAATAATAACTATCTAGTCACCCCCACCTCTGTGTTTTCTGGGGCCTCAGAAGCAGCAGCCTGAGGTCTTGTCTTTCAACCATTTTTCCCATTCGTGATGAGTGAAGAGGGGCTCCCTGTTTATTCAAACATTGCTCCCCTTTCCCTCATGGAGAGGTTCTGAAAAGCCATCTCGCACCCGTCCTCGTAGGAACAGGCAGAGATGGGGGTGAAGCTCAGAGCGGAGGAATCAGGAATGAGTCAGCCGCTGTTCCCGTCTCCCAGCCTTCGCGTGGCCCGCCTCCCTCCCATTCCCTTCCTGTCCTCCGTCCCCCGGACACGGGGAAGGTCCTCGCCGCCGAGATGGGGGTGCTCCACCAGCCCATTTTCCTCAAGGGTGGTCAAGTCCCAAGTTCAAAACTTAAAACAATTAAGAAGTTCTAAAGAGACACCACCTTCCAATTACTTGCAAATGATTTAATTCTACTTCTTCTTGTAGCTTACTCAGCTCAAAACAAGTTTTTAACAAAAGGATCAAGGAATTGCTGAGGAAAAGAAAAAAGGGTTAACTCTGGCTTACTAACAGCTTTGTCGCTGATGGCTGTATAATGCTGGGGTTCTTGTAATAAATGGAATGAAAATCCTAAAGACCAATAGTGATGGCTGAGAACGGCAGCCAAGCACTAGGTGAGAGCATTTTCCTACACCAGTGCTTGAATATTTGCTGAAGTTATGAAAAGTAATGAGGTATCTCTATTAAACCAGTAAATGAGACTTGTTCACCTGGTTCTCTTTTAGGGGAAAAATCGACCTTTGAACTTCTATTCATTGTTAAATTTCCCTGAAGTTTCCCTCCCATCGCCTAGCCTACAAATGAACACATGTCAACTCCCTTACTTCTCTCCTGAGTAGACACGGGCTTTCCGGGTGAGGGTGTAGGTTTTTGTGTTTGCTCCTTTCCGGAGGGGATCGTCCAGTGGTGACTGGCATGGCGGGTCCTCCAGGGGGTTCCAGTAGCTCTGCTCACACATGCCCCGCAGCAGGATCTCCGCCAACTGCCTGGCTATTGTCTGGGAACACAAAGGAGCAAAGGCACAGCCATGAATCTATTTTGTATCATTCATTCATTCGCTCATTTAATAGATATTTTTCAGGCATCACCTTGTGCTAGGCACTATCCCAAGACTCACAATGAAAAAATTTTACTCCTATGATGAAAATTATATCAGTTGATGACAAAAAAGAAAAGGAAATATGATATAATAAGATATTTGAAATACTTAAAAAAATAAGTTTATGCCCTCCAAATGCCGCCCCGCCTCTGCCACAGTCTGGAATGCTAAACATGTTTTATACCTGAAACAATGGAAACTTTTAGTTAAGCTCTTTTCCAAAAGCTCTTATAAATAATAGGTGAACTGCAAGTATTTTCAGCACCTCCTGACTGATGCCTACTAAAGCCCGAATTTGGCAGAAAGCCAGTATTCAAGCTGGATGATGTAAACCCTGAAAAAGTCTCTTCATTGATGATAAGCTGACGTTCAGTGCAGATTTTTAGAATGTCTTCCTTCTTAGGAGTGCCAAGGGCCAGTCCCACATGGCCCCGCCCTGTGACTCAGGACCTAAGGCCCTGTTCCTCCTGCATCCTGGGCTTCCAGCCCAAAGGCTCCTCCTGGCCTTGTGCAAAGTGGAGAGGTGGGAAGTGGGGATCATGGCTGCTGATCAAGACTTTTTCCAAAGCTGGGTAGGTATCTCCCTTCTTACTGCGAAAACCCAGAAACATCTGGATGTTGTCCTCCTAAGTCAGATGCAGACGACTACACTTTTCCAAACTCTATAGCTGCCTAGCATAGGGGGAGGGAGGTGTGCCAACTACTAAGAAGTATTTTGTTGACTGATGCATATCAGTTAACTTATCTCACAATCTTCCAGTGACAAAGAAGAGAAGTGAGAAAAAAGTCCCTCTGAAAACAGAAACACTGCACCTCAAGGTGGTCCAGGCTACCTCATGATCAGCCAGAGGCGGCCAATAAAACTTCAGCCAGCAGGTTTTTCCACAAAGCTTTAGCATTCTCTGCAAGATGCAGACAAAGGATGCTGATCATCCCTGAGAATGAACCTTTTTAAATAAATATGTTCCAGACGATAACTGTGCGAGGCTTTCATCCGTGTGAAAGCTCTTAAAACACCACAAGGAAACCTAAATGCAACCAAATCACTAGCTTAGTGGTTTCTGATAACCACTGGGTAAAGGCAAATTTTCTTGATTATTCCCAGGTAGGACCCACTGGCTTTAAATGTCTATAAAAATGGGAAATTAAATGCACTCCTATCATCCCCAACTGAGCCATCAGTAAAGATCTCATAAGAACACAATTTTCAGTACCTAAACAGTTCCTGAACTGTTTTCTTAAACCTTCCATTATAGTTTTATTTTGATCTCATTGCAGTCATATAAGCTAATGACTTCTGCTGGAAGCATTACCTGGCAAAAAATAACCTCCACTCACTGTAGCTGAGAAAAAAAATGTTAAAGGAGAAAAATGCACAAGCAACTTCTTTTTCTGTATCTATTTGCCGTGGAGGGATTCTAAGGTTGTAAAAGTCTCTGCCCTAAAAACTGTTTGCTCGTCCACTGCTGGACAGCTCATGCTAGACCTCATTTTCCCCCAGGGTATTAACCTACCTGAGAGACATTCCAAATGAGGTTTTGATGTGATTGCATATTTTAAAGGCATCACCTCATCATGCGTTACTGATTAGGAAGGATGTTGGTTGTGTTCACTGAAAGCTTAAGTGAAGCTCAGAAAAGGAGATTAACTATGAGAAATTATGAGCAAGATCACCAATATTTATCATACCTTTAACGTTTTATACTCAGGTTATATTTAGCTTGCAGTTTAAATGCCCAAAAATTGTTAGTAACTATCAAATAAATTTAGAATTAAAGGAAGGGAAGGAAGGAAGCTGGCTTGAAAAAAGACTTCTAATTTGGCCATTAAATACACTTCTTTGTATATGTTTTAAAATTGTGATAAAATTCACATAACATAAAATTTATCATTTTAACCGTTTCAAAGTGTATAATCCGATGGCATTTAGGACATTCATAATATTGTACAACCATGACCACTATCTAGTTCCAGAGCATTCTTTACCCTAAAAGGAAACCTTACACCCTTTAAAATGCCACTCTCCGTTCCCCTCCTTCCAGACCCTGGGAACAACTAATCTGCTTTCTGTTTCTGTAGATTTGCCTATTCTGGACATTTCATTCAAATAGAATCATATAATGTGTGGTCTTTTTGTGTCTGGCTACTTTCACTTAGCGTACGTTTTCAAGGTTTGTGCACATTGTCGCATGAATCAGTATGTCATCCCTTTTTGTAGCTGAATGATATTCCACTGTATGGATATACCACATTTTGTTTATGCAGGATAGACATTTGGATTGTTTCCATCTTTTGGCTACTGTAAATAGTGCTGCTATGAACATATACAAGTTTTTGTTTGAATGCCTGCTTTCAATTCTTTGGAGTATTTATCTAGCAATGGGGTTGCTGTAAAAGTACCTTGTCCTTCTCTGCTATGGTCTCCACCAGACAGAGTTCACAAAGCAACTTTTCCATCTCATAAAGGTATCAGAAGTTTGCAATTATCAGCTAATCTAAAAAGAATCATACAGTAATTAAGGCTGATAGAAACATTGCCTTATGAATGGCAGTAGCTGGAGAAGCTTCCTGATGCCCAGTGGAAACCAAGACACCAGTAAAGACGACCCAGGGAGTGCTTCTCAACTTGCGGAGGTGGAGCAAAGAATCACGTGTGTAACTAGAAAATGTAGCTTCTCGGCCCAGCTGGTGCTTCCGAGGTGAGGCTCAGGGATATGCGGTCGTTCAAAGTTCCTCAGATAGTTCTGGTGCACACCTTTGGTTAAGTGCTCAAGGAATTTAGAAACAGTTTAACTTAGGTCACTTGAGGGTCATTAATCAAGACCAAAAGTGTACTTGAGTGGTGATATTGCGTGGTAACATTAACCAGTTAGTTAACAGCTGAAAATGTCCAGGGGCAGCTTTAGTCTACCCAGAATTTCTTTAGAAGCCTCTTCGTTGGACTTCTCAGAAAAAAGAGAAGAAAAAAACAAAACGAGATGAAAGCTCTCTTCCTTCCTAACATATCTCTATTCAGAATCTTACGTCACAGGATTTTATAAGTTAAAAATACATCGATTTGAAAATCATAAACCTTAGACAATAAGGAAGATATTCCCTAATTCTAAAAAATAATGTTGAATAAGCAGCACGCAGATTCCCACGGTGCACTCACACCTTTTAATGGGAAAAACCATTCATTTCCTAAATGAAATAAACATTTTTGGAGAGTCAACAATATGAACAAATGCTTCGTATTTAAGTAATTGTGAAAGATTGGCTTTTTAAATGTGCTTTTAAAACAATTGTAAGAACACTTGCCAATAGAACTAGTTACTTTAATTGTGCTTTCAAATCTTAGAAGAATCTGACCAGTTGAGAGTGCATGGAATGTTGGGAGTAGGTCAATTTAAGAGAAAAAACATTTGGCAACAATTTTTATCTCTATTTTCGCAGGGTTTTTTCTTTTAAAAACCTGTTCAGATCAAGATGTTTTTAAAAATTTTTTTATGTTTATTTATTTTAGTGGGGGAGGTAATTAGGTTTGTTCGTTAGTTTATTAGAGGAGGTACTGGGGATTGAACCCAGGACCTTATGCATGCTAAGCATATGCTCTACCACTTGAGCTATACCCTCCCCCTCAAAATGTTTTGTTTGAACTTCTTAGGGCACCCATAAACCACATCAATATGCAAATAAATATCAAAGACCAAGTGAGTTCTTGGTGGGGTGTGTATGGGGAGTCGCCCAACTCATCTTACCCCCCATAACTCTAGGAATGCTATGGCTTAGCCACCTGGCTCCATGAGTTGTATGTCTACATCCTAAAACTCTGGAAGCACCAGAAACGAAGATACAGCCTCATTTCCCGTGACAGAAATCTCTTAGTCTTGCCCAACAGAGCATCCTCTCACAGCACTGAAAGAGTTCTCAACAATGGGAGGAAAACAGCGTGCATGACGGAAGACCACAGAAACTCAGCCTCACGTGGGGTCGCTGCATCAGCTGTGATGTGGGGCATTTGTTCAGCTTCTGTGAGCACCAGACCTTCCCCCAAACATGCAAAGACTCTGGCTCTGAACAGTAAACTACAGAGGTAGAATGAATGAGCCTCCCAGACAGGAGAGTGAAAGGACTGAAAGGAAAGAGAAAGAACTCAAGTCAACAGAGAGTCAGACTGCTGATCAACCAGTTTATTGAACTAACTTTTCTACTTCTGAGCTTAATAGTCAGTATAGTTAGTCAAATAGCCAGGTACTCCTCAGGATCTAATCTGCTTTGCTTTCTCTGGGTTTGGTATGAACCATCAGCAGACAACCAACGCCTTCACCACACTGGCATCGGGAGGGCTTACGTTCTAACTGCCACACAGGATGTGTTTCTTATGTTTCGAGAGACAGCACTATCAAGCAATTGAAAAAATGCTCAACATCATTAGCCATCAGGGAAATATAAATCAAAATCACCAGGGAAGAGCACTTCATACCCACTAGGATGGCTATCACTAAAATGATGACAACAAGTGCTGTTGAGGATGTGGAAAGATCGGAACTCTCATAATTTCTAGTGGGAATGTAAAATGGTGCAACCAGTTTGGAAAATAGTCTGGCAATTCTTCCAAATGTTAATTAGCAATTACATTTCCAGGTATATTCCCAAGAAAAATGAACACATACATACACGTAAAAACTTGTATAAGAATGTTCATAGCAGCATTATTCCTAATAGCCCAAAGGTGGAGACAATCCAAATGTCTATTGACTGACCACTGAATAAACAAAATGTGGTATATCCATACAATGAGTATATATCATTCAGCTCTGACAAGGAATGAAGGATGGATATACGCTAAAACATGGATGAACCTTGAAAACATGCTAAGTAAAGGACATCAGTCACAAAAAGACAACATACTGTATAATTCCATTTATATGAAATGTCCAAAGTAGGCAAATCCATAGAAATAGGAAGTTAATTAGTGATTGCCAGAGGCTGGGGAAAGGAGAAAATAGGAACTGACCACTAATCAGCATGGAGATGTTTTGGCGGTGATGAGAATGTTCTGAAATTAAATATGAGTGATGGCTGAACAATTCTGTGACTATACTAAAATGCAGTGACTTTAAATGGGTAAATATATGGTGTGTGTGTGTGTGTGTATACTTCATTGAGATATAATTTAAAATGTGTATTTGTATTACACAACATATAACTTACAACACATACGTGTGTGAGAGAGAGAAAACACTTGAAGTGCCTTCAGGCCTCAACCAAGTCATCAGTCACACTTACCATCCGCAGGTTTTGGGTTGTTCTCGTTTCGACTGCTCTGAGGATCTCTCTAAATCTCCCGACTCCTCTTGTCAAGTTCCTGTGTGCACACAGAATTTGACAGCATTTCCATCTGGCGTGTATTAATATTAAATATTTTATACACATGTTTCAATGCATTTTGTCTACATAAAAACTGTTGGCTAGACTTTAAGCAAACAATTATTCTGCACATGTCTGCCCATCTTTGTTCAATGTTGAAAAATCTGACCTACGATTGATGGTCTTTTGTGCTTCCACAATCAAATTTTCTCAAGAAAATAAGTGTCGGAAAATCAGATCTGAGGCGCAAAGGCAAGATATCTTTCAGGAGTATATCTTCCACCTTACTGAGTGGCTCAGTAGTTTTCCAGCTCTGCTGAGCAGTACTGGGCTCTGTCTTTTCACCTAGAAGGTGGGTGGCAAAAGGGGATAGGAGTATCAGTGAGGCACTGTGTGCAGTGTGGTAAAGGCTTCTTGTAACCTGCAATCTTTACAGGCAAGACAAAGAGAAAAGGTATAAAAAATGAGGAGCTCCACCAAGCAAGCGCTCTGCATCTTTGAGAGCATACGTCACTGTCCGGTCAATCCATCAGCATCCCCTGACCCCAGTCAAACACCGACAAAAAGAAGCAGAGGGTCAAAGCCCCTCCTGCAGGGAGCATGTGGGGACCGGAAGCTCCAACTTGCCTAGGATCAGCACATCTCATCTCGTTGCCCTACGTGCCTCACAGAGACACATACAGTGACATGTTTCACTAAGGGACAAATAATGCTTTAGTAAATCCTGGTCCATATACCCAGACCCGGCATGTTGTCTGTCCCCTCTGAAAGCTGAACCCAGCCTGTTCAGCTGGGAGCACTTCCCAGCAGGTCCTTCACATTGAGCTCTGCTACCTCCTATGACATAACCCACTGATATTTATAACCTGCTCATTAGAACACAGCTCATCTTTCCAAAAAGCCACAGAGCAGGTCAGCCGGTGCGAACCTGTCAGCCAGCCTCTGCAGGCGGTGGCAGGTGCTCTAGGGATTTGGCTCTCTTCTTGGATGACATTTTAAATCGCACAAAGGTATTAAATCAAACTGAATGTGGGTTCTGTACGTTACCAGCACTCACCGGGGCTGTTAATTTGTGTCTTATACCTATGTGATATCCCAGGACTCTCATTCACAAGAACAGCCCCAGAACTTTAAGATAACAGTTTACTGGCACAGGGACATAAATACTGCCACACTCCTCTCACCCACACATATCAGATGATATCTGATCAGAAGCTCTACGGTGGCATAAAAAGAGAAGCGTGTGCTCAGGACGCCCAGCAGCACTACAGGAGACGTTAGTGAAAATTAGGTAACAGGCCCTGGGACCTGCAATCTATCCTGCTTTCCCCTTCATTTGTTTTTAAAGGATCTGTGTTCACAGGCAACAGAGTACATTTGCTTTGGACTGAAGCTCGGTTCTCTTAGGTAACATGGGGGGGAAGGAAACAGCTACAGCTAAAAAAGGGATGGGCAGGACACAGTAGCCTAATTTTATTCCAGAATCGCAGATTAAGCTCCTACTATGTATAAGAGGAATGACATTTTGAACTGGATGACATAAGGGTGGGACTGGGACAACATAACTGCAGACGCAGGTTTAAAGGGCTGTTTCACTACAGTGGAAATTAGGCCTTGAGGAGGCAGAATCAAATCCAAATATCCTAACTCAGGGAGGGCTACCACAGAGGACCTGGCCATTCCGAATGTCTGCCATGCCCTCCTTGCAGAGTGCGATAGTTAGCTAGTCACAGAAGCACAGAATTTTCTATCTATGAATGCTCCAGTACATCCTGGTCCTTGTGACACAGAAGAGAAATGGCTTGTTCAGGTTTGCCCCAGTGGAAGAGCAAGCTGGGAGACTTCCACCGTCCCTGTCACCTTCCTGGCAAAAGAAATGTCAGCTCTCAGACCAAAGTGCAGCTCCAGAAGAGAGAGCAAAATGCACATACAAGAGAGCTCAGGTCTGCGCTTTACATCATTAATATGCAAATTAATATATACACATGATACAAATCTGATGCGGTCCAGTCATCCTAGCTAATGAGCTACTCCCCAGGAACTGGTTCAAAATTGGAAAGAAAGTCGGCTGGCCCAGGTGAAGCAGCCCACTGTCCGAGGGTGATGCCTTAGCTGCCCTGTACGAACGAGAAAGGATGGGCAGAGAAATTCACCTCCCTTCAGGGGCGCCGTTTCTCCCGCGCAGGACTGAGGCCCTCTGGTGGCCACTGGAGGAAGGCCCCGTGATTGAAGGGACGCCACGCAGGCTGAGGACAAAACCAGCAACAACTGAGGGCGTCTTCCCAACGAACGACCTTGCCTTTGAGGCGAGTTCAAGTTTCTCTCAGACTGTTTCAAGTTTATTTCTGAGGAGACCTTAGGCTTCAGAATCAAATTCTTCCTCGAGCTGGGAAGAATCCTGCTTGTAATCAAAGGCTGCACAGTAATCACAGGCTGTCTCAGAAGGGCCCAGGCTGCGCTGGTCAAACGAAGGCGGCACTGTCAGGACAACCGTGAGGCTGGCTGTCCGGCCGCAGATCAGTGACAGGAGGGGGAAGAAGGGACTGGAGGTGAGAGACTGCGAACTTTAAATAGCAGAAAAGGAAAAGAAGTATCCTAAACGCAAAAACATGCGATTCTCAGCAATTGCTGTAACATTCATACATTCTTCTAGTCACATAATTTTATTCAAGTAATCACTTCCACGGTTGCCATGACGGCAGAAAAATGTTCTTTAAAGCTAGATGGATTATCACGATAGAAAGGAACAAAAAAAGAAATTAATTTGCAAGAATTACATTCTAAATACTATGAAAGACCCCAACTTGAGGGAAATAAAAGTCACATGATTGCTTTCATGTCTCTAAACTATTCATTTATTCTTAAATTGTTGAGCTCTATTAAATATCTAGAATGAACTGTTGCTTAAAAACTTCACTCCAAAACGAAGGGAGGAGAGCCAAGGAATTTCCCATTTTGAGGGTTTCCACGGACCCTTGGCAATAAGTGGTTTATTCCATTTCGACACCCTTGACTGAGAGAGTGCAGTGATGTCAGAATTCATTACGGCAAACTGTTCTCAAAAGGAATGTTCTTGCCAGCGTTCAGGCAGCCGGCACTGGCCAGCTGTCAGAACTTGGGGTTCATCTCCCATACCTCGCTGCGGCAAGCTCCCTGAGCTGGGTGCACTTTCCTCCACGTGGAACGGTTTCCAACGGCTCAGCTGTCACCAAGGAGAAAGGGCCTGCAAGTCCCTTGAGCACCAGCTGGTTGTTCAGCCTGACAGGCAGGCAAAACCCTGCCAGCACCACTGTCCGTTCCCAGCCCAGCACGGAGAGCTCAGGCCCGTGTCCCTCAGCCTTGCTCTCGTGCAAACCCAGGCAAGCTACTGCTCCGTCTTCAGCAGGAAAGCCCGCCCACGGCTCATGGGTACACATTCTATTTCTCCCTGACCTACTTCCATTTTTTCTTCTCTCCTTTCTTTTCTATCTGGTTTCACCATCCTCCTCCTGAGCCTCCTCCATCAAGGTCTTGTCTGCTGGTCAGTGCAGAAGCATGACTTCCTGGGAACAGCCAGGTAGGGCACTGACTGGCCAGCACTCACCTCCCTCTTGACCTCTTGCTGCCCTGAAAGCAGTACTTTTGAAGGCTGGTCTCTGAAATTTGCTTTCTTATGTACAGACTTACAGCAGCGCCTGGTCTTGTCCTGTTCTGTTCTGTGACTCTGAACCACGCTCTCAGCTATTTAATATGGTCTTTGTATGCCTCTTTGTACTTTCAGACCAAAGGGGAAATGTATATGGGAAGGAACCAGAGCTTCAGAAGCAAACGCAAAATGGAAGACCACGGCTGGGAGGAACTCGGAGACCGGAGAACAAGTGTATCTTGGGATGGCAGCTACTTCAACAGCGAGCTCAATGATACATTTTTGTTTACATTCATTTACATTTTTTACATGCATTTCTTGGGAGAATACAATTCTCCCCTCAGCTTGGCCTTCCAGATCGTCTTCTAACCTCAGAGTCTGGCCCAGGTCACCAATGCTCAATATCAATTGTCATTGTCATGCAAACTCAAAGGTCTGATGTGAATAAAATACTTTTTATACTAGATGTCAAAATCCTGGGGAACAAGGGAAAGGTACCCTGCTGGCATATGTTCAATAATTTTTCTCCTCTGTGGTTGAGAACTTTGTAATTAAAGGCTAATTACAGAACAAGTCAACCAGTAGATCTCTCAGAACTAAGAAATCATTTGGCTTTTTCCATGTGCTTTCTTACCAACTGGTGCTTCTAAAACTCTTAAGTGGCACATAATTTCAATAATTTTGAGCATTATCATGCATCAGGTTCTAGGCTCATCCCTGACGACACACATTGAACAAGGGACACTGTCTGTGCCTCAGGGAGCTCGGAGGACTTCACATTCCCCATAAGAACGTAAGTGCCTTGAGGACCGGGACCTTTGTTTTGCTCACTGACATACCACAGACCCCTCAGACAGAGCCCAGCATCCAGAAAGTGCTCAATAAATATGTGTTGAAGGGATGAAATTCACAACCACCAGGAGCTGAAAGAACCAAGATCAGAAGGGGATGCATTTTTGACCCATTTCTTGACCCTTCTTTCTCACTGCACGTGGACTGGCAGGCCTCACAGCAAGGGCTCCCTTAAATAGCACACGTCTCACATGTCCTGGGCGGTGTTTGTAGCATGGGTGCCCGGGAGCAGTGACACCTGCAGCAAGCAAGGGCCCCAGGCTGCCCAGCCAGACAGCTTCTTAAGAGTTGTGTGGATAATGAGGACTTCAAGACTTTTTAAAAAAACTTCCAGACATTTCAGCGAAACTTTGCTGCCATGTACCTTCCTACATGCTCTCTTTTCTTTCTGAAGAGACCCAAGTCATCCTTCAAGACCCAGGTCGAAGGCCACCCTTGAGAACCTTTTCTGAGCTTCCCCAGGAAGACACGGCACTGCCGCCTGGGACTGCCAACATACCTGCATGTATTTGGAGCACAGACAGCACTCAACACATTGATTTTTGTTTGTATTTATGTCCATCCGCCAGCCAAGCTGTGGTCTCCTAGAGAGCACCGACCCTCTCTGTATCCGCCTCATCCTGTCCCAGCTGCCTCACAGAGCCAACCAGGTAACCAGAGACCCTTATTAAGCTGTGTACCCCAAAAGAAAGAAACGAGTGAAGGCAATCTTACATTCTGAAATCCCTTTCCCCATCTCTTGGCTTTCCCCATCTCAAAGAGGCTAACTGAAGCAGATCCGTCTTACACCAGGAGCTCCACCCCATCAGTGTTGGAGACACTGCAAACACTTAAAATCTAAACAACAGAAATGTACCATGTATCTCCAGGTCAATTTCTCTTCATTCACAGGCTTGGGAATTGCTCCCCCCTTCATTTATACAACCCTTAGTATCATCTACATGGAAAAAGTCTGAAATCAAAACCAGATCTCCAGGTCCGCAAAGTGGGAGAAGAAAAGACAGCCTTCACAGTCCAAAAGGACACTCCTGGCCAGCTGTCAGGGAGCCGCTTTTCCCAGCACACATTCCAGCTTCTTCCTCTCGACACGTTCTTCGTCCCGGATCCACTGACACACATTTGTGAAGACAGATGGCTTGCTGGAGTCAGGGGCCAGGGATCAAACCCACAACCTTGGCCTCATTAGCAAAGGACTCTCTCTGATCAACGGAGCGAGCCAGCTGCAGCCTAGATACAGTGACGAGGCTGTGACAAGCAGGCAAAGCTTCCGGAAGTCTCATTTCAAACCTAATGAGAGTTGTACTGGGCTTAACAACATTTTTCTGACTGCTTCGGCAAGGAAGGCTTCCTCGTGACCAAAGCAGAGTCAACTAGGCATTTTGGTCAGCCAGCCAGGCGGCAGGCGGCAATGTGAGTAAGTGCCGTGTCCCAGGCAGCAGGGACACAAGTCCAGCGAGGCACAGGGAGCCTTGTGGAGCCGGGCCAGGCCACGCAAACAGGCCCTCCCGCACCGCGTGCTAAGGCCTCTGATACAGGACAAACTGCCCCCGGGGCTCGCATGGAAGAACAAGGCATCCACCTACCTGCTCCCTCCCCTCACCCCCACCTCGCGTCTGGGGAAGCACGGGGTGCAGAAAGGCCTGCCCGTCTCCTGCCCTTCCTCCTTTCAACCTTTGGAAATGAGTCAGAGGATATCAATCCTCATTCAAAAAATATATATCGAGAGCCTGCTGTGCAGGAGGAAAGGAGCCCCAGGGATGCGATGGTGGGCCGGCCAGTGAACATGCTGCCTCACGGACCTGTAGCTTAAGGATGCTCGACTTGACCCTTGACCCGAGACACCTCACAGTACCTAACATAGGTACTGCCTCCACAATCTAACAACACTTCCAACAGACAAACCAGAGCTTATCTAACATACGAGGCTCACCCTGCCAAGAATTCACCTGGAAATTCGGGTACTTATCCCTGTCCTCAAACCTAACAGACGAAACAGAACATGGACGCTGAAGCCAGACTGTCTGGGCTCACTAGTCGGTGATCTTGGGCAAGTGCTGTGCCTCAGTTTCCCCATCTGTAAAATGGTGATAACAAATGTACCCACCTCACAGACTGGTTGTGGACATTAAGTGAGTAAATACATGGGCTCAGTGCTTTTTAAGTGTTCACCACTATTACTACTATTATCCTCAAAACTCTGCCATTGCTAGAAGCAGTTTTGGAATTCTGCAATTTACCTTCCAGTTAATGTACAGACATGAAAGTCTGTTTCACTTCTCTGGAATCATTTAATTTTAAATAAAAAAAATACACTTCCTAGTTTGGTTCATTCATTCACTTTGCTATAAATTACTGAAAGCCTACCGTGCATGCAATGACAAAAGACAACAACTGATGTCAGGTGAGGGGAGCGGAAAGCTCTCTCCTGGGGCCCTGCGGTCACTCTCACAGGAAAGGATGGTGACATCACCTCGGAGTGCTGGTGTCTGTGGGGAGGAGCACAGAGGCTCCACCAACGGCCACAGGGGAGGGTCAGAGGCAAATGCAACACAGATGAAGTAGAGGAAATGAGCTGGCAACAGAGTCCTTCTTGTTCTAGCTCAGTTCATACAGCTACCCTCTAAGGTTGTTCCTGATCCATCAATAAGGGCCAGGACAAACTGAAAAATCTGAGCCTGGGTGTTGAGCCACGAGAGATGATTCAGTGGCTCCAACCAGTGGTTTGGGTGGTTGAGCCACTGAAGTTCCAGGAGAGCATGATGCAAAGCCGACAAGGGAAAAGCTCAGCACCAACGTGATTTACTTCCACGGAGGGAATTGTCTGGTCCAGACCCAGCCTGAGCCAGGAGACACGCACATGTAGCATGAGGAGGCAGGAGAGGCTGGGGTCCACGGCCTGCCCCTAAGAAGGGACACAATTCATCACACAAGACCCTGATGAGCACGAGGCCACTTTAATGTTCATTTCAAATGTCAATAGTAGAGTGGAAGAAAGATAATCTAGGAGGTAGAACGGGTCTGCTAACAATCTGACTTCAAACATTCATGAATTCTAAGCAGCAGAGTCACACAGATGAAAGGACTTTGGCCACCCCGTTCTAGTCATTTGGGTAGTTTAGAAGGAGAAAGGCAGCGAGACAGCAAGGGGAGGACGGCCCTTCCAGATGGACCACGACACTTGAGCTGAAGGTTCAGTGCAAAGCAGATAGGGCAGTGTTCACTTCCCTTTCAATGGCAGCGGACAGGAGATCGCATTTCCAAAACAACCTCTGGGGACATTTCAAAAGCCCTGACAAGTGAGAAAAAACTCCACGGACTCAGTTTAAAAAACAAGTGAGAAAAAACTCCATGGGACTCTGCTAAAAAAAAAAAAAAGCCTTTAACTGTCCAGGGGTAACTGGTCTAAATGCCTTCAGGAGCCAAGCAGGCAGCAGACCCTCTGGACACATGGTGGAGGGAAACAGTACAGGGTGCCGGGCCTCCACAGGGAGGGCAAGAGCCGAGTAACCGCCTTTCTCACTGCTTCCTCACCCGGCAAATGGGACTAACACTGGCCCCCGAGGCCTGAGTCAAGTGACTCCTGGACGGCTCCTGGCCCAGCGCTGACAGTCACGCCCAGCCCCCATTCCTGCCCCTCCACCTCCCACCTGCCACCATCTGGCCCTCCACTCCACAGACAAACGTTTACTGGGGAAAAGCCAAAAATAGCCACTAGTATGTTTATGTATCTTCAGTTTGGCAGAAAATAATGCAAAAATCAGAACTGGTTTTTATACATTATGTCAAAAAAATTTTTTCCCCAACTAACCAAGTATTTATTTAGCACCTTCTGTGGTTTTATACACGAAGAAACAAAGCTCAGAGAAATTACATAACGTGCCCGTGATCACCACGCAGCCCACAAACAGAAGAGCTGGTATTTGAACCCAGGCCCAATCTGACTCCAGTGCCCAGAAAAGCTGATGATCACTGTCATGCAGAAGCCTCTGCAAACAGTCTGGAAACTGTGACTAACTTGCATGACACAAAAACAAAAGCACGACACAGGCAGGAGAGGAGCACGGTTGGGAGCGGCGAGGGCCAGACCGAGGCTCTATCTGGGACACACTTGGCTCTGAAGAAAGGATGTGATTCATGGCCCTGCCGGCGGGGGCGGACGGCAGAGGGACAGCAGAGCCTTCCTGCTGCGTGGGCTACCTCCACAGCAGAAGCCGAACTCTGAAATAGGCTGTCAGACCAAGACTAACATCGACAAAACGCTGACGATACGGAAACAGGTCTGTCCACAGTCATTAGGACAAGTGTCTAAATCAAATGCTTCCATCACAGAATGCCTCATTTATGCGGCCCCTCCCAGTCGGGATTCACAGCCAATGGCTCTGACGGTGAGCTCCACTGGACCTTTGCACCATCCACAGGGAAAAAGCTTTGTTAAGCACATGAGCAGGGCAAATGTGATCAGTGGGAAGAATATGTCATTTGCTCAGTGGACAAAGCTATTTTCAAGCCCCTCTAAGCCAAAGAGAAGAGCCGACGTTTGCTAATAGACCGCTGGTGAGATAATTACAAATGAGACCCTCTTTCTCCAAGAAAGCCCCCCTAAGACTTCTGGCTCCTTCAGGACAGAGACGGGGTCCGACGAGTAAGACCAGCTGCACACCTGCTACTCGCAGGGCTGTTGTTGTGAGGATCACAGGAGCAACGTCCCTGCTCAGCGAACGTTAGCCATCTTCACCTTCTTCTGAGGTGACGCGAGCTGGTCCCCTGCCGTCCCCCGCCCACTGTTCCAGATGGTTCTCCACCCAACCAAGTGAGCAGACAGGACTTCGTTACCCTTAGCTGGCAGAGGAGGGAACAGGTCCCAGAGAGGGGTCAGGAGAGGCCTGCCAACTGCACCGAGTGAGCGGCGGAGCCTGGACAAGAACCCTGGCTTCTTGATACCCAGTGCAGGGATCTCCACCATGTCCCCTGCTGGTCTCCTTCTATCCCACTTTGATTGACCCCCACCCCAACTATTTTTAAACTTTTATTTATATAAAATAAAGATACAGAAAGCCACGTAAAACAAACATACTGCTTGGGGAATTATTAAAAGGCAAACCCCCTTGTAATTATCTTTTTATAAGGCAACCCCCCTTGTAATTATCACCTAACTTTTTTTTAAAAAAAAGACCATTGTCACTCACCTCATCCCAATAAACAGGCCCCCTCCCTCCATCCAAAAGTAAATGCCACCTTGACTTTCAGAGTCATCGCTTCATTCCATCTCCTTATGAGTTTATCACTCAAGTATATATCCCCGCACTATAGTTCAGTCTTGCTTGCTTTTTCTTACTTGATGAGTCTTTAAAATCTCTCAATCCACAGGTTTCCTTTCTACCTTTCTTTTCCTTACGATCCATCTGTTAAAGAATCTGAACTGTCTGACCTGTAGAGTTGCCCACCGGCTGGAAAACCACACAGTCATGCAGCTGGGTATATCCCTCTGTCCCTTGTATTGCTTGTGTTTGGAGGCTGGATTTCGAGGCTTGACTGATTCAGGTTCAGCCCCTTGCAAGACTTCGGCGGTGGTGTGGGCTTCGACCAGGAGGCACGTCTGATCTGGCTGTCATTCTTTTTTTGACATTAGCAGCCCTCGATGCTCGATGGTTAGAGACACTAATTTACTGGGAGTTACCAGATGGTGATATTCTAATTCTCTCACTTATTGTCTGGAATCATTTTATAGGGAGGTGTTCCCTTTTATCTAATATTTGGTTTTCCAGTTCATAGAGTAAAGGTAGGATAAATGTTTGATTCTTTCTTTTCATCTACTTCGTTAGATACTGAATTAGAACTCATGAATTTAAACATATTTCATGAGACTACTGCAATTTTTATCCTCCTTGAAACTCAAATTGTCCCATATATGGCCTGAATTTCATGTTAAAAACACAGCCATAGAAATCTTTGATAGTTCTTTTGCTATCTGGCTTGTAAAGATGACACAGGCTCATCTTCTTCATTTCCTGTTCTAGGACTGGAATGAGGTTTCTTTTATTGGAAAATGATACTTCTAGATCACAGTCCAGGCACTGGGGACGTTCACCGCTACTGGGTCAGTCACTAAGCTAGACCACTTCTCCTCTCCTTTCTTCTTTGAAAGACTTATTTAAAGGATCTCCCGTGTGTGTGTGTGTGTGTGTGTGTGTGTCTGTCTCTCTCTCACACATACACATGTATGTGTATACCTATACACATGCACACACAAATACACACAAACACACACACACAGATACCCCATGATATCATATTGAAATTTCCAATTTAGTCATTCAAATGTAGGGCTACAGAGTTTTTCCTTGATCTCTTCTATCGTAAATCTATTTTACTTTCTTCCACACCAAGAATCCTGGTTCTCAAAGACATGGGGGGAAACAGAATTAGAACATTCCATAACTATTAATCTGCTTCACTCTATGGTATACAAAAACATTTCAAAATAGCAATACTAATCATACCACCATTATTATGATTATTGAAAGTCTGAAAACCTTATTTTCTGCATATGTGATCAGCATTCTTCTTTCAGTTTTTAGTCATTGGTTGTACTGTATCTGTTATGAGACATGCAAAGAAATAGGAAAGCATTTTCTATGCTCAAAAAAAAAAGAATAGTTAATATAAACTCACTCTTAATGGGCTCACATATTGAATTTAAAAGACAAAGACTTAAAAGAAGTTATTTGAAGAGTGACCAAAGAATTAATAGAAACTATGTCTAAAGATTAAAAGAAAATAAGATGACAATGACTTACCAAGTGTGGAATCTCAACAGAGAAACAGAAACTATAAAAATTAACCAAATGGCAATTTTAAAGTTAAAAAGTATAACTAAAATGAAAAATTCCCTAAATGGTCTCAACAGCTTTGAGATGGCAGAAAAATTACCAACCTTAAAGATAAATGAATAAAAATCATCCAATCCAAAGAAAAAAGAGGAAAAAAGCTAAAGAAAAATGATAAAACTGCTGGAAAACAAAGAAAAAAAATCCTGACAGTAACAAGTGAAAAATAATTAATCACGGAGAAGGGAACAACACTAAAATTAAGAGTGACTTCTTACCAGATGTAATGGAAGATACACTCAAAGTGATAAAATAAAAAAAAAAACTATCATGAAGAATTCTATATAAAGCTATCATTCAAAAATGAAGATAAAATAAAGATATTCCCAGATAAACAAAAAGTGGGAGAATTCATACCCAGCAGACATGCCCGATATAAAATTTTAAAGAAAGTCCTTAAAACTACAAGGAAATGACCACAGAGGGTAATCTGAACCCACAGGAATAATTTAGAAAGAGAATTAGCAATGCAAACATGTGGGTAAACATAAAATATTATATAAATGTATTTTAAAATCTTTTCTTTTAATTTCTATGAAAAATAAGATTGTTTGAGGGAATAATTATTATAACACATTGCTGTGTTTATAACATACAGAGACATTAACAGCAAAAGAAGGGGGGAAGTGAAGCTATCTTAGAGCCAAGTTATATATTCTACTGAAATTAAGTCAGTGTTAACTTGAAATAGATTAAGATGTATTTTGTAATTCATAGAGAAATCACCATAAAACTTTTTTAAAACTACAGGTGAAAAATCAACCAAGGAATTAAAATGTAACACTAACAGGTATTTGTTTAACCCAAAAAGAGGGTAACAGGGAGGAACAAGAATCAAAAAAGACAGAAGACACATAGGTAACAAAGAACAAAACGGCAGATGTAAATCTCACCACATCTCTAGTCAAACTACATGTGAATGAATTAAACATTCCAATCAATACATTTTTAATACTGGATGAAGAAGCGAGATCCAACTATCCGCTATCTATAAGAGACACACAAGAGAAGTGCTTTAATTCAAAGACACAAATAGTTTGAAAGTAAAAGGATGAAAAAGATATACTATGTAAACAGTAACCACAAGATGGCTGGAGTGCTTAAGACAGACTTCAAGTGAAGAAATATCACTAGAGTTAAAGAGGCATCTATGAAAAACCCACAGCTAACATCTTATTTAATGGCGAAACACTGAATGCTGTCTCCCTAAGACTGGGCAGGAGGAAGATAAGGATGTGGGCTCTCACCACTTCTATTCAACATTGTATTGAAGGTTCTGGACAGTGCCATCGGCAATAAGTAGAAATCAAAGACATACAGTTTGAGGGGGAGGGTATATAGCTCAAGCAGTAGAGTGCATGCTTAGAATGCACAAGGTCCTGGGTTTAATCCCCAGTACCTCCCCTAAAAACAAATAAATAAACCTAATTATCTCCCTCACCCACCAAAAAAAAAAAGAGAGGAAGAAAATAAGAATTAAAAACAGAAAAAAAAGACACACAGTTTGGAAAGGAGGAAGTAAAACTGTTTTTATTCAGATGACATGATCCCATAGGTAAAAATCTTAAGTAATCTATTAAAAATTATAAGAACTAGTTAATAAGTTTAGCAAGGTTGCAAAATACAACATCCATATACAAAAATCAACAGTATTTCTATCTGAGAACAAAGACTAACCTGAAAATGAAATTAAGAAAACAATTTCATTCACAATAGCATAAAAATGAATAACACTTAGGAACAAATTTAACAAAAAAATTTAAATCTGTACAATAAAAACTACAAAACATTTTTTAGAGAAATTAAAGAAGATCTAAATAAAAGAAGAGACACTGGATTGGAAGATTCACTATTGTTGATATGGCAGTTCTCCCTAAATTGACCTTCACTGCCATCCTGATCAAAATCTTGGCAGGCTATTTAATTTATTTTTTTTTAGAAATTGACAAGTTAATTTTAAAATGTATATGGAAATAACAAAGACTGAGAATAGCCAAAATGATTCTGAAAAAGAACAAAGTCAGAAGACTTAAAGTTATCTAATTTCAAAACTTGCAATAAAGGTACATATTTAAGACACTGTGCTATTGGCTTAAGAATAGACATGCAAAACGATGACACAAGATAGAGACTCCAGAAATAAACCTTTACATTTATGTTCAGTTAATTATTTTTACTAATTATCTTTTACTAAATTAAATTGTCAAGGCAATTTAATAGGAAAGAGTTGACATTTCAACAAATGGTCCTTGGACAACTGAATATCTAGATGCAAAAAGGAAAAAAAATTAACTTAGACCCTTACCCCACACCACACACAAATACTAACTCAAAATAGATTACAGACCTACATGTAAAAGCTAAAACTATAAAGCTTCTAGAATAAAACATAGGAGAAAAATCTTTGTGGTCTTAGATTGGGCAAAAATTTCTTAGACATGACACCAGAAGGATGATCCACAAAAAGAAAAACTGGTAAGCTGGACGTCATCAAAATTAACTTTTCCTCTTTAAATGACATAATTTTTTAAAAAAATGAATACCAGCCATAGATTGGCAGAAAATATTTGCAAATTGTATATCTGATAAAGGACTTGTGTCCAGAATATATAAGGAACTCGTACAACCTGGTAAGAAGACCGCCCAACTGAAAACAGGGCCAGAAATCTGAACAGGCGTTTCACCTCAGAAGCTATAAGAACAGCTAACAGGCACACACAAAGCTGCTGAACATCGCTGATCGTTAGGGAACTGCAAATCAAAATCACCATGAGATACCACTACAAACCCACTAGACTGGCTTTAATTTGAAAACTGGTAATACTAAGTGTTGAAGAGAACAGAAAGAAGCTGCAAATCGCAGACATTGCTGGTAGGAACGCAAAGTGGTACAGCCACTTTGGAAAACAGCTGGGCAGGTGCTTAAAAAATTAAACATCAACTTATGATCCATCAATTCCACTCCTATGAATCTTACTAAGGGAAATAAAAACATACGTCTACAGAAAGATTTGTACTTGAATGCTCATAGTGGCATTATTCACAATAGGCCAAAAGTGGAAAGAGTTCAAATGTTCATCAACTAGTGAATGGATAAACAATGGAGTAACTATTTTGCAACAAAAAGGAGTGACTTACAGATACATTCTACTGATACATTCTAATGCAGGTAAACCTCAAAAACATCATCCTAAGCGAAAGAAGCAAGACCCAAAGGACTATATATTCTGTGATTCCATTCATGTGAAATTTCTAGAAAAGGCAAATCTACAGAGACAGGTTATCGGGGGTTGGGGGTAGGAGTGGGGATTGATTGCAAATAGGCACGAAGAACTTTTCAGGGTGATGGAAATGTTCTAAAGTTGAATTGTGCCCATGACCGCAATGCTTGAAAAAATTTATTAAAAATAATTGAACGATGTGTTTACAACAGGTGAATTTTTGATATATAAATTAAAAATTAAAAAAATTTAGCAGCTTGCTTTATGACCATTCCTGGTGTCTCCCCTCCTCCACTTTCAGCTCTACCTTACTGTTCTTTTCTCTCTTGTGTCACTTCTTGGTCAATTTTCATTCCACGCTCAGAACTCTCCTCGTTGTGGGGCCCAATCCCAGCAAAGAGCCCTAGCAGGTCAGTTTCAAGTCTTCAGAGGGGCCAGACTGCTCCAGCCCCTCAGATCTTACTTGGCAGAAGCCTCTCATTTTCAGCTGCAAATCTCAAACTGGCCAGAAAAAGCTTTCCAGTCAATTCTTGTTGGCTATGTTAGGGTCTCCTGTTCTCAGGTCCATCAGATACCCTATTGCTTCCTTCTGTTTCTCCTAAACAAATGCAAATAACATGCTAGTTTACAGCTGTTGGTGGTTTGAGTTTGTCCCCATCACCTTGTACTTGGAAGTCCATGAGTTTACCTTGTCATCTAGTTTTGTTGTAAATGTTGTTCTGCGTCTTGGGTTTTGCTATCTGGTTACTGTGTCGTTTTTGTGTCAATAAATGAGACGGTCCCAAAACTATGCGGGCACTGCTGTTACCCTCTTCCCAGATTTCTCAGCTGCCAATTCTTAACTATCTTTCTAGGGGGCTGACCAAAAACAAACAAAAAAAAAACCTTCACTCTGCAGGGTTTTACTAATTTATTTATCAAACTCTTATATAGTGCTTCTGTGTGCCAGACTCCGTGCAAACACACTCTAATTACTAACTCAATTAATCTGCCTCACAACACTATGAAGCAGGTACTATTATCATCCCCGGTTCCCAAGTGAGGAAAGTGAAACACAGGAAGGCTAAGTGACTTGCCAAGGTCACAGCACTTGCAAACGTAAGAGGGAGGGTTCAAACCCAGGCAGCTGGATCCAGAGTCAGTGCTCTTTACCCACTAGACAATGCCTGGTAGCCCTAGCATTCAATCACAACTATCATCCCTGCCCTCCGGTCCTCCCTAAGGTGGGGGTACCCTCTCCCTCCTCAAAGACGAAGTTCGAACGCCAATGTTTCTAAGAAACTTGATAAACTCACCCAGACAAGTGCTCCTTTCTCCTTCCTCCCCTCCTTCTCCTTCTCCCCCAGCCCATCTCTTCATTATAGTGTTTTTCACCAGGTGTTATAATTATTTGTCGACATCCTTGTCTTCCCCATGAGTTCAGAGAACATTTTTTATCCACCTCATATCCCAGAGCTTATCCTAGTGCCTGGCGCCCAGCAGGCTCTCAATAAACATACATGGAATTGAGTAGGCAATAGCTTTTTTTTTTTAAAAAAACTAGCTCAAAATGTACTTGAAAGCAGTATAATTGCATCTTTTAAAAAAAATAGGTAATTCAGAGGTTTTACCAAGTCTGGCTAATGAGTTTTCTGGGTATTCTTTAGAAGAAACACAGCATCAGATTCTTCCTGGAATTTTAACTGCTTGTTTGCAACATGCAGATTGCTGCTTCTGATGCTAATTTGCCAGGAAGATTCAAAGGAGAACCAGCTCCCATACCCATCAACTAGGCACCTGCCAGCAAAGAGAAGATACAGGAGGAAGGTACAGTGTGTCTGTGCCAGGCCTAGAGAACTACCACCAAAGCCACCTGGAAATAAAAGGTAGAAATTCAAATCTAATACAGAGAGGAAGGTGGAAAAACCAATGTCAATCAAAAAAAAATTCATTAATTTAAAAAAAAATCTTACAATTTAATGCAGCGTGAGAACATACAATGATATTGTAGATTTTCCTATTGTGTACAGATCTATGGCAGACATTGCTACACAAATTGAAAGGCAGGTATCTATAAGAAAATTTATGGCCCCTCTCATTTTCAATAGAAGGTTCTAGTCCTTCCTAAGAAAAGTCTTAAATTCTCCAAAGATGTCTCAGTCATTTTCTGGGCTTTAGCTCAATCTCTCTGCAGCTCTAAGAGTTGACTAAAAATACCTCTGCAAAAAAAAAAAAAAAAAAAAAAAAAAAAAGGAATGGAGAGAAAAATGGTGATTTAAAAAGAAATATGTAGGAAATATCCCTTGAAAAGAGCTGGGGCTTCCGCCTCCCACCCTGCCCTCATATAAAATATTAATGCAGTTGACATCTAAACCACGGAAGGGAAAAAGCAGGTTGATGAGCTGTGTTCTGGGCAAGAGCCAGAACACAAACGCTGCGCGCTTTCCCCGCACCCTTCCCATCCACCCCGCTTCCCGGGCAGATGCATCTGGACCCGTTCTGCGGCGCAGACGTCACTAAATTACCGAGAAAGCTCCCCACAGTCTGACAGGCTCAGAGAGGGTGAAATCTGGCTTCCTTCTTGACCAGACAGGATGTGAATTCCTCTTTCCCAACACACATGTGTCATTTCAACAGTCTGCCCTCAAGGGGCTGCCTACAAAGGCCACACTTAAACAGCCTCGCAGGCTTCTGTGTCCAACCTCTCCCCCCGCCCCGTGAGGTTTCAACTCAAAGAGCTACATACTCTTAAAAAATATGTGGGTCTGGGAGGCTCTGGGAGCAAATGTTCTCAACACTAAACCACGGAAGATGATCATTCTCTTTCCTGCTGTGGGAACTCTGGAATCCCATCCAGATGTGCACACGCTAGGCTTAAGTCAAGAGCGCCACGAGCACCAAAATTCTGCCAAATTTGGAGCTTCTCAGAAATGAAAGAGTCCGTCAGGTCTGCTTGAGGAGTGTCTTATAAAAAAGCTAACGTTACTGGAAACAGCCTCCAATTTTAGAGATAGGCAGACAGCAGAAGTCCCTGTGATCCTCCCAGAAAACATATTATTTCTTACTGAGGTCAAAGAAATTGATACTTCATCCTCTTTCAATAGAAGGACATCATCTTCTAGGCAGAAGACCCAGACAGTCAGAGCACAGCTCCCTCTTTACCACCAAGTCCGAGAAGCCCGTCCCGGTTGCCTTGTTCATCCTGACATCCCAGCACCTCGCACAGTGATCAGCATGTCTAGCCCTCAGTAAATACACGCTGCACTCACTAATGTTAAAGAAAACACACCACTGCTAGGCGTCTGTGAGCCACTGCCATCTCAGCTGAACAAGAGAAGTGCATTCAGTCACTCATTTGTTCACGTACAACTGTATACCAGACACTGCTCGAGGTGCAGAGCCCTCCCAGACAAAACAGATAAAAACTCCCAGGACTTATATTCCAGTGATGGGAGTCAGACAAACAGACAAGTGAAAAAACACAGTGTGGGCAAAGAGTTAACAAATTCCTCTCCTCTTCTGCTTGAGAATTTGACCTTAGGTTAACTTTCTCATTCTGTTTCCCTGGAAACCTAATAAGGATAAAATGTCGATTATGTTACTAGGCAACATTGCTTATATTAGAAATGACCCCTGATTGATAAATTGCATCTGGACTGGAAGGAACTATAAATATCTGATGGGGTCAACGTAGCTTTGGGCTTCCCTGAATGTGAATGACTTACAACTGAGCATATACCTTGGGGAGACGTTAAGCTGGGGCAGATCCCACCCCTACTTGATGTGAAGCTCATTCTCCAGCATGTGAACTGTCACTTGACGGGGAGGAGCAAAGAGAACAGCTCTTGGATGGCCGTATGGACTGCGGAGAGCACAGTTCACGTAGGAGAGAAACCCCTGACACTGCCCTGCCGGCAACTGACGGTTCTGTTCGGGACCTCTCTCAATAGATGGGTGCCAAGTGTGGCCAGTGAAAATCTTGTGGGTCAGAATGTTTCACTGCATCTAAGAAGATCCCTGGTAAGCACTGTTCATAGTCTACTTGATGCTGGTTAAATGCTAAGGAGAAAAAGCAGAGAAAAAGGGTGGGTTTGTTGGACAAGACGCCCTGATGCTGGGAGACCCTCTGAGGTCTGAACACCTTCCCACCCCACATTGCCCTTGTGAGTCAGCTCCTATTCATTCATTCATCTTCAGACGGTGCTCAGTTATGTCCTCAGGAAAACCTCCCCTAACCACCAAATGCAGGTCAACTTCATTTTCAAATGGACTTTCACGGAAATGGGTACCTTGCCTCCTGAGCGCTAGCTCAGGGTGTAGTGATATATCCAAGAATATAATGACCTGGTTTCTCTCCGAGAGCAAGAAGCATGTCTGGCTGCTCACCATTTCGCCCCCAGCACCAGAAATATGTCTGCCAGGAGTAGGAGCTGAAAAGATGCTGGCAGAACAAGTGAATTTTGTAACAAACCATCTGAAATCCAACGGAGGTGGGCAGTACTCCTCACGCCCCACCATGTGTTCCTGCTGTGTTGATGCTACACCCATCCAGAGCATGACCCAAGAGCTGGCTGCAAATACTGCCATCTAATCAGCAAATTTCAGGGCCTCAATCTCTGACCATATCAAGAATTATTGGGAAATACCAAAAAAATTAAAGTCAATTTTAACGTTTAGGCACTATTGTATAACCATCTCTCTTTGGGAAGACTTGCAAAGTGAAAGGCTAAATTAAAAAAAAAATAGTATTGTCTTCTTCTTCTTTCCTAAGGCTTAAGCCCACATGTAATTATTTATTTTCCTGCTGGACTAGAAAATCCACAGGGATCAGCTGCTGTCTCGACTCTAGCTCCTAGCACATAAATGTTTGATGGATGAATAAATAAGTGAATGAATAAACAAACAAAGAATCTCCTCCTCCCCTCCTGCCCCCATTAAAACAGAAAATCAGTACCCTAAACAAATCCAAGGTGAAGAACTGGGGCAAGCTCCTGTACCTGCTCATCTTTCAGGGAATTCTAATTCTAAACAGTGGCTGAAGGAAGCAGCCTAGAGCTGGGAGAAGCCACATGGGGAGGGGCCATCATGAGATGAGATTAACTGCCAATTAGTTCACTAGTTCCCCTCCCCACACCCCACCTCCCCGCCCCTCCTTGCACTTTGGAACACTAAAATGACCTACCCCCATTCTTGTGCTGAAGCCAAGGACAGACCAGCACGATGCACACACCTTGCTGAACGCTGGTAACGCTTTCAGACAGTGCAGGACTCGGACACTCACCAAGTACTTGCACGTGTAAAGGACACTGAAATTCATTCATCCGTCCCTGTAATTCATTCCCCGTACTTCATCACTGAAAGTGGTCCTGGAGTTTCATAATTAAAATTGACCGAGATTCTTTTGTTTTCATACTGAAGTTTTGATGGGCATTAAGGGATGAGCCAGACCTAGTATACATTTAAACAAAATAGAGAAGGTTCGGCTGACGCTGTTTATTACCTAGATAACCACATGCAGACTGGCTTTAGAAGTCCTGGTTTTCTAAGTGCAATGTATTCTTTGGTGTTTTGCTGCCCAGAGCGCCGTTTTACAGAAGAAGCACTACCTGGGCCTGGTAAGTCTGGCCTGAGAGGTAAGAAAACTGGGCTGGGTGTCGGGAGGAGGCACAGGTCCCAGCTCTGCCAGCAACCAGCTGTGTGCCCCTGAGTAAATCACATTTCCTTGTTTATTCATTGTTTCCATAGGCAAAACATAAACCCCATCAAGGCAGTGCCTGGGTCTGACTCACACAGAGTCGCGTTTGGCACTCATAAGCAACCTAGTGAGGTTCTGGATAAATATTTATCGAATGATCATTGAATGTGAGTTCGCTGGATCTCAGATTCCTCATCTATGAAGGACAGTGGGTTTTTTTTTAATGTGCTCTAATCCATTTGGACTCCAGAATTTTCAGACTCTATACCCTGCCATCAGCTCAACTATTATAAAAAATTTCCTTAGTAGTGAAATGACTCATGGGAAGTGCTTATCACAGTAAGCTGCGCTGATCCAAAGTCTTCCAGACAAGTGGCTGCCTGAATGACACGTGGCATCACAGAGGTGGCCCTGGCTGGCCAGGCTGCAGGACAAACCTGGTCCATAAACTTCCCTCCTGAAGCTGTTGCAATAAAGGAAGTAGCCCCTTTACACGGACTCCCTCCTTCACCCCATCTTCCTCTCGGTCAAATGCATGCATAGTTCTTGCTGAGATCAGAATGTAACCTATGGCCCAAAACCAAGTAAAACAAACCAACTTCAGCTGCAATGGTGGGCATGACTCTGCTGGCAGGAGACTGCGCCAACTGGAGCACCAAGTCTGGACCCTTCCTGACACCTTGCCCTTGTGATCAATGCCTTCTCCACACCTGGAGAATGAACTCCCTGTTCCTGAGCCCGGATCTAAGTCTTCCGTCATCTTTCTACCACCCATCCTTCCAGAAAGAACTCACTTGGAAAAGGAAATGGAAACGGAAACACCGCTCACTGAAAGTGACGCACATCCAGTGCTGCCACTTGGTTTTCTCCTCTCTGTCCCCCAGTCTAGCTTCTGCTGTGTCCTTTCAAGGTCACAGACGCTTTCCATGTTATCTAGTCCAGTGCTTTGGTCTCTACCCTTATTAACATCTCAGCACCACTCACACAGGCGATCACTTTCCGCTTCTCACACACACTTTCCACTTCAGGCTTTCGGGAGAACACATCCTCATGGTGTCCCTCCTACCGCAGGCAGCTCCTCCACGGGCCCCTCCTCCCTGAGCCAGCTCCAGCTCTTGCAGGTTTCCAAGGTGGATCCCGGGCTGTCTTTGCTTCTCTCTTTAAACTCTGTCCCTCCCTGATCTCATCCACTCTAGGGGTTTAAATATAATCAATGTGCTGAAACTCTCAACTTATAACTCAAGCTCTAACTTCCCCTGTGCTCATATATCCTCCTAACTGACACTTCCACTTGGAAATTTCACAGGCATCTCAAATAATGCACACCCAAGGGCAAATCCTTGATTTCTCTTTTTCCAGATCTGACCCTCTCCTAGTCCCCACTCAGTTGCTCAGACTGAAACTGGGGAGTCATCCCTGATTCCTCTGTTCCCCTCCCACTACCCCTCAAACCCAGTTCATCAGCCAGTCCCCACAACAGTTGAGACCATCAACCAACACCAGCGCCATCAGACATCTCAAATCCACCCACTTCTCTAGTCCCCTACCACGACTGTCAACTTTGAGGGGAGCATCTAAAGCCTTGCCCAGCCACTGTCACCTCACCTCCGTTCTGGTGACTTAGGGATTTTTCTGGACAATCCCCAGTCTTCCACTATATGCTGCCACAGTGGATCTGCCCTTTTCAGGGTAAGCCAGACCAAGGGACTCTGTGATTCTCCCCTCTTCAACTCAGCTTCAGCCACACTGGACTGTTCAGATTCTTAAACACATCAAGCTCTTTTCTGGGTCAAGACCTTGCACATGGCAGGCTCTCTGCTTGCAAGACTCTTTCTCCTGCTCTGGCACATCTACCTCCTTCTCATCCTTCAAGTCTTGGTCACATGTCACTGCCTCAGGACGCCTGGCCCGACCATCCTACCTAAGCAGGAGCCCTCTGATATTTGCTGCACCCATTCATTTCCTAGTACTTATTACAGTTTGTAATTAGATACATTGGTTTACTTGTTTACTGTCTCCCTCACTACACTGTCTCCTCCCTGAGAACCTGGACTATGTGTCTTATATTCACCAACTTAGTACCAAGCACAGTATTGGCACATAGCAGAACTCAATAAATACCTTTTTTCTAATTGAAAGTATAGGATTTTTATTCTCTTCTTTTTAATGTTATTTTTTATTGAACTGTAGTTGACTTACAATGTTAGTTTCTGGTGTACAGCAAAGTGATTCAGTTATATATATATATATATATATATATATATATATATATATATATTTTTTTTTTTTTCCTTTTCAGATTCTTTTCCATTTTATGTTATGACAAGAAATTGAATATATTCCCTGTGCTGTACAGTATGTCCTTGTTGTTTATCTATTTTATATGTAGTAATGTGTATCTATTAATCCCAAACTCCTAATTTATTTCTCCCTGCCCTTTCCCCTTTGGTAACCATAGTTTGTTTTCTATGTCCATGAGTTTGGTTTTGGTTTATAAAAAGAATTTGTATCATTTTTCTTTAGATTCCACATATAAGTGATATCATATATTTGTCTTTCCCTATCTGTCTTACTTCACTTAATATGCTAATCTCTAGGTCCACCCATGTTGCTGCAAATAGCCAAACACACACTACAATCCATTTTGCTGAGCCAGTACACCTGACGTGGCAGACATGAACAAAGCTACTTGAAATGTCCTTTGCTACCCTTTGTTTATAAGACGTGGTTAAATATTCCTAAAACAGCACAGAGTAACTCAGCGGCGTCCCAAACCCAAGCTCCCCTGGCTGTTCTGGCTGCAAGGACTCAGGTGGGGGTAACATTTCTCTTCTTAGACGGCTGAGGGGAGCCCCAGGCTGAGGCCGTTTCTCGGCCGTTAGCTGTGCCGCCCAGAGCACCCAATGAGACTATGGCAGACCACCAGCCCACCTCCTTTCTCTGAAACACATGGTATCAGTTCTCAGGGAGTATCCAAGCTAACTGCTATGCACCTCGAGCAGAGTCCACACAAACCAGCAGTCGTAAATAAATGCCATTCCTTGAAAACTGTGGTGTGTGAGGCTCCACAGTCACGTGAGTGATGCCTGCTTCGAGAACCTCCACACGTAAGCTGGAGTCTGACCTTTGTGCGGTCCCACTTCCAGCCGGGAAGTCAGCCGGGCATCACCATCACTGGAAAGTACAATTTACCACTTGCTGTTTGCCTGATGCTGCGCCAAGTGCTTCCACGTGCATTTTCTCATTTGCGCCTCACCGCCGCCCTCCGAGGTGGGCGGTAGGGGCCCTATTTCACAGACAAAGAATCTGACATCCGGCGAAGAGAAGGGCCGGTTCCTTATCTGGTCCTCTGGCTCCAGCGCCCTTCCTGCCCCTCATCTGAGTGCTTGCCAGGGGCGAGGCGACTGGGGAAGCTGGGAGGCAGCAGCCATGGCCGGCGGAGGCTAATGCTCTCTGACTTCACCCGCTGCAGAGCCTCAGCAAGATGTTTCCTTCATCCTTAACAGGCCTGCTGCTGCCACCCAGAGGGATAAGAGAAACTGATGTGAAATCATCAACTGGGTGCCTGCCAAGGCAGACCACGCCCAGGACACGTAGGGCTGGGATGACAACCAGGGATTCTCTCCCTCCGAGGGGGCTGCAGGGAAGGGGGAGGGGGCAAAATGGCGAGGGAGTAGGGGGCGGAAAGGCGGGAGGAGAGGGGCAGCGGGAGCAGGAGAGAAGAGAAACCAATGCTGCAGATGAGACAGGAGGAAAAGTGATGAGAAAAAACCAACCAGCCCCTGGAAACATCTTGTCCTCAGGTCAAGTGTTTTCTCACAAGAGAGACGCGATGGACATGGCCATCGTTTGAGGGTCCGACCAAGGCCCTGCACATAGCATTTCCTCTGCAGTGGGGCAGTGCTAAAAGGACTAAAGTCAGAAGCCCGGCAGCCAGGTCATTGTGAGTAAAATAGAGAAAACGTTATTTAACCCGCCAGCCTAACAAGGGTGCTGGCTGACATGGAAGAGACAATGCTGTGAGGGTCCAAGACGAAGTAAAAGTACTTGGTAAACAGACAAGCGTCACCGGGATCTCAGGGATCGGGAGGGGCCCAGGAACTGGTTCTGGGGTCAGGTTCTTCCCTGAAAGAGATCCAAGTTCATGGGTTTGGTAACCAAAAAGCTGAACATATTTAAGTATAGCTCTAGAGAAAAAGATACGCTTTATCAGTTTGTATCTCTTGTTGCTAAACTCTTTCACAATGCATTTTCCTGTTGCCGGAAATCAATCAAATCGTGCCCATTATATCCTTCCAGACACACATTTTTAAAAGGGTAGAAACATAAAAAAGGAGACAAGGGAGCAAAACACATTGGAAGATGGGAAGCCACTGGTGCTTAGGGACGGCAGCTGTCTCCATCTGTCCCCACTTGCTCCATAGAGATACTGGTGGTAGATGTCCCCAACAAATGCCCCCCGCCCAGGAGTGACTCTAGGGCTCTGAGTGACTGACTGTGTAAGTCTGGTAGCCCTGACAGTGCCTGGCATGTCCAAAACCTCCCTCTGGCTTCTCTCCTTTCATCCATATTTTGTGGGCTCAAAACTGGCCCTCACCTCTACCTACCCAAAAGTAACCTCTCATGACTGCTCACAACCCCAGCCTTTAGAACTCTGCAGTTGGCAAGGGCGCTCTACAGTAGTTGGTTCAATGCATCACAGGTCTTTATCACCCAGCGAGAAGACAGAGAGGACAAGAAAAGAGAAAGGGCTTCAAAATCAAGCAGTCCCTTGACATTGGCTACATCAATGGGAATCTTCTTGAACTTGGGGAATATAAAATGAGACATGAGCCAGTAAGCCATTCCCAGCATGTAACCCATCACCTAGGGCAAGGCTCTCATCATTATTTTTAACTTGGGTTCTGGGGGCATCCAAAGGTTCAGGGCAAGAAGTCAGAGCCCAATAGCCCTGTTTCTTCTTCCCCAACAAATAGCCTTCAAAGATGAAAACAAGTTATCCAGCCTACGCTTATCAATCTCTCAAAAAGCAATTCAATAGAGGGTATTAGTTTAAGACTCCTGAAAGCCCCAGGAGAATGCATTCCAGCCCCTGGACTTGCACATCAATGGCACACCCACAGGCAGAGGGAGGAGAGCCAGGGTTGGAGGTTCCTCTGTGATGACCGTCATTTATTGTGAAAAGGGAGAAGAAATAGATCACTAGAAAAATATTTCACGTTCCCTCCCTTATCCCTCTATTTATAACAGCAAAGAAAGCAGAACCCAAAACTCAGCTTAGAGGACATGCACCATCACTCAGATGATCTCAATCAGTGGCAGATGAGATCAAATTCAAAAGCATCTTTATGCCCAAGCCACCCAGTCATTCCAAACCTTGGGGTGTTTATTGCAGCCTTTTCTGGGCCATGACAACCTGAACACTTGGAGCAAAATAGGCCTTCTCCAAAACAACTTAATAGAATTTGGAAAACAAGCATTTATTCTCCAACAAATGGAAAATAGAAGCGAGTGGCTCTGGGCCACTAGGCAGATGAAATCCACTTCCCTGAGCAACGCCCCAAGGTTTGAAGCTCTTAAAAATGAAGAGGGAGCAACTCTACTGTTCATTTAACCAAAGTCTGGGACTCATGTCCCCTCTACAGTTCAAAGAGCTACTGGACTATTCCTAGAGGGAAGGGAACAGGTCTCTAGGGGCCTCCTACGCACAGCCTAGGAGGAGCTACAGGGGAACCAGGTACCTACTGTTGGCCTCCGTGCACATCTATCCTGCAGCACAAATGTCAGAACAAGGGACAGCTGAAGAGATGTGGAACAGAATCATTGCATTTCGTAGAAGAGCAATACGAAAAGGCAAACAAACATCAAATGCATTAGAGAGCCACCCCTTACATTCAGGTGCTCAAACCTTTTAAAGACTTTTTTCAAAGGCAGCTCAAGGAGAAAAGCACTTGGGTGGCATCACAGCCACACTCACTTTCATAAAAACCGCCCAAGACTCGGCAAATCCAGTTTTCTGAACTGATCAGCCATTCAAAGGGAGATGCTCCTGTGGGTCAAGGTTTCCAATTCATTAACTTCTTCTCCAGGAGAGCAGGGAGGCCTGTGCCATCCCCATGGCAGAAGGGCAGCCTAAAGCACGGCTCCCATCACAGCCCTCACTGGTCCTGGGGCTCCACACTGTGACTTGCACTCACGTAAGAGCCTCCTCCTCCCTTCGCCCACCTTCAGATCTCATGGGAAAGCGAGAGAGCCAGGTGGAGAAGAGACAAAAGGGCCTATGTTCACTCTTAAAAAAAAAAAAATTCCAATTGTGGTTTACATTTAAAGTTGCTTTACTGTAATAACTAAACTGAAGACAGCATTATAAGGCTTTCTATTTTCCTTCTTTAGGAACTTGTTTTAAAAAAAGAAGAAGGCTTACCCATTTTTGAAATAGAGGACATGGGCTCTCTGGAGTCCTGTTTCTAGGAAAAAACCTAGTTCTTGATCGTGGGGAGCAGGGCCAGGCTTAGGACTTCTGTTTTGAATATTAGAAAGTATTACCTAGAAGGGGAGAAAATCGGAAAACTAATCAGATCCACATCCAAGCCTACCTCCTTCAAACCCTATCTCCAAATCCACGCAGGACCTGGGAAATCAGCTTCCTCACGCAGACATCAGGGCAAAGGCCCTGGCGTAAGTGCAGGGATGAGAAAAGCAGAGAGAATGACTTCTGTGAGCCAGGGAGCAACGGCTCACCCAGGGGCACGCGGGGCCCTCCTGGCGTCGAAGGCTGAGGGGTGAAGGGTGCTGATGAGTGCTCGGGCCAGGAGAGGCATCAGAGGTGGAGCGGCTCTGCCAAGTGCCAGGATGCTGACAGAGAGGTTGAGTGGCGCAGAAGCAGGCCCCAGCAATTGACGGAACCAGTCACCATCCACCAGTGGCTGAGGTCACGGATGGGCAGCCTGCAGCTTCAGCCCTCCATGAGCTTGATGAGCTCCAAAAAGGGCTGGGAAGCACCGTGATTGGCTGGCCCTGGAATTACCCAGAGAGGGCAAACTCACCAGGCTCCGAAGTTGAGGCCTGTGGACTGGACAGAAGTCACCTATTCTTAAGGGCAGAGCTGAGAAAAACAGCCTCCGCTTCCTCTCTTCTCAGACTTGACCTCCTGTCTACAGGTAACAAGGTCTGAAAGGTCTACGTGTTTATCCCTGTGAGAAAGACTGCCGACTGATCAGGAGAAGGACTTGCAAGTCGAGTGGGTTACGGTGAAGTGTAAACACCTATCTACTATTACAGAGGCTACTCTCTTTAAACTCCCAAGTCAAATAAAGCATTTATCAAACAGAAGCTACTTGTGGCCCATTTAAAAACCACACAAGTGTTCTCCAAACATGCTGTCCAGATGTCTGCAAGTCAGCAGCTCCCCAAAGACCCAGCTGTTAGCCAAACCCCCAATATTCTAGAGGTCTCGAAATTATTCTCCAAACGGAGTTGGAGCAATTGCTGGTTCTCTACCTTGTGAGCTTCGGGAAAAAGAAAAGTAGAAGACACACAATGAACAGTATGTTGTGGAATGAAATCCAGGTGGACAGCCCTGGCATTGGAACAACATTCCAGCATCTTATCAAAACTGCCTGGCTCCTTCCTGACTTAGCACTTGGCTCTGCAGGTGCAAAGAGGTAGGTGTCCCTCCTACCTCCGGGAACTGTCATTTTTGACTCCATTGCAGCTCCTCCCCCTCCTAACCACTAAGTGTTGCCAATGCACAGCGTGCAGTCCTGGGCACCTGTCCTTTCTCTCTTAGGTCTCTCTCAAGACAATCTCATCCCTTCCCCTGAACTTCAAAAATCATCGACATGCTGCCAACTTCCAAATTTATCATCTCTGGTCCAGACTTCCCCAGACTCATATATCCAGCTACTTCCTTGACATTTCCACTTGGAGGTCCAATGCTAAAACGTTAAAAAATTAGCCTTCATTTGCTTTGAAGAATTGTTTTTACTTTTTAAAAATGCCATGATTGTGTTAAAGCAAAAACAATTCAGTACAGTGCAAAAAGAAAATTAAAAACCATTCCAAAAATCTACCACATAAAAATAACCAGTTAAAACTGATAGAACAGTAACCCAGCTATCTCTGTATACATATGCAATCAAGAGGAGAGAAAGATAAAAATCATTTTACAAAAACTGAGATTGTGTTATATATGCCTGTTTTAAATTTAAACCATTACATTTAACTTTAATTAAATTTAACAGAAGAAACTAAAGTTTATGACCAAAGTAATCACTCAACCTTAGGAAAATGTGTTTTTTTTTACATATAGTTCATAAACGGTCTCTCTAAAGTTAAAAATGTATCTTGTATTTATTATACATATGTATGTGTGTAATATGTATGTGCATGCACGTGTATGTATGTGTATGGACAGAAAGAGAGAGACAGAGAGAGAAGAGAGAGAGAAGGTAGGTCACTCTTTTGCCCACATGCGTCAACTTTATACAGTATCTGTTGACCCATGATAAAAATAAGGAAATTAGCATATTCATACTATCTTCTACTTTGCCTTCTCCTCAGCCTCCTATTTTTAATTATACTACTGTTTTATATTGCCAAAGTTCCAAACAATTATGTTCTATTCCATAATTGTTTCACATCAGTTCTATATTAAAATGCATTCGAGAGGCAAGATAGGGGCAGGGGATTCAGAGGTACAAACTAATATGCATAAAATAAATAAGCTTCAAGGATATACAGTACAACACAGGGAATATAGTGTATATTTTTAATAACTATAAATGGGATATAACCTTTAAAAACCTTGAATCACTATGTTGTACCTCTAAAACTTATATAACATTATATGTCAACTATACCTCAATCAATCAATAATATGCATTCATCGTTTCTTTAAATCTTTAATTTAAATCAATTCTTGCTTGGTAGAATATTGCCAAAAAGGGCTCTCGATGCTATTGGCCCTGAATTCTTATATGTTTGAGAATGTCTGTCTCTTGCCTCTGTTCCTCTAAACCTGACTGAGTATGACATTGTTGGATTTACACATTCTCTCCCTCAGAACATGGGGGATGACACTCTCGCCTTCCAACACTGAATGCTGCTGCGGAGAACTAGGAAGCCAGCCTTCTCGTTCTCCCTGTAGACGATCTGCAAAGAACAATCCTTTTCTCCTAGAAATCCTCTTCTTTCTAGAAGCCTAGAAAATGACCAGGAGGTGCCCTGCCACTCATCATTCTCCATCAGTTCTTAGAACACAGCATGAACTCTGCATCCACAAATTAGCCTTTAATATCAAGTTAAGGCACTGGAGTCGGGCTGCCCTCCTGGGTTCAAGGCCCAGCTCCACCACTATGGACAAGTCACAGTCTCTCTTAACTTCAGTTTTCTCCTTGGGAAAACGGAGGTGGCAATAGAATTTTTTCACTTAGCGTAGTCCTATGGACTAAATGGGATAATAAATGGATAGAACACTTAGCACAGTCTACAGCAAGTGCTCAATAAAGCTTCACTTTGTTAAAGAATTTCTCTTTGATTATTCAACTGTACTTTTTATCTATTCTATTTCTTCCATTTTCTTTTTCAGAAATACTGTGTGTACTGTCTTAATTACTGTAGCTTTGTAGGAGGAGATTGGGAAGTGTTGAGTCCCTCAACTTTTGTTCTTTTTCAAGATTGTTTTGGCTCTTCTGGTCCCTTGCACTTCCATATTAATTTGTAAATCAGAAAAAAAATTTTGTGAATCAGCTTGTCAATTTCTACAAAAAAGGCAACTGAGATTTTGATGGGGATTGGGTTGAATTTGTAGATCCATTTGAAGAGTACTGTCCTCTTAACAAATTAAGTCTTTGATTCCATGAACGTAGAATGCCTTTCCATTTATTTAGGCTTTCTTTGACTTCTTTCAACAGCAATTTGTAGTTTTCAGTGTATAAGGTTTAAACTTCTCCTTATTATCCCAATGTATTTTAATCTTTTTGATGTTATTGTAAGTGGAATTGTTATTTTAACTTCATTTTCAGATTGTTCATTGCACAAATAAAAGTGATTTTTGTATATACTAACCTTGGGTCCTATAGCCTTGCTGAAATTGTTTATTAGTTACAGTTTTTTGTGTGTGTGAGTTTCTTAGGATTTTCTACACACAAGATCTGTAAATAAAGATAATTTTACTTCTCCCTTTTCAATCTGTATGCCTTCTATTTCTTTTTCCTGCCTAATTGCACTGGCTAGAACCTCTTGTAAACAGAATTAGTGAGAGCAGATATCCTTGTCTTCTTCCCGATCTTTGGAGGAAAGCATCCACTCTTCCACCATGATGTATGTTGTTAGATGTGGGTCTTTCATAGATGCCTTCTATCAGGTTGAGGATGTTAATTCCTAGTTTGTTGAGTCTTTTTACCATGAGGAGTGTTGAATTTTGTCAGTTGCTTTCTTTGCATCTACTGAAATTATCATTATCATGTGGTTTTTGTGCTTTATTCTATTGACATGTTGTATTTCATTAATTGATTTCCTTATGTTAAATCAACCTTGCATTTCTGAAATGAATCTTGCTTGATCATGGTGTATAATTCTTTCTTCATGCTGCTAGATTCAGTTTGCTGGTATTTTGTTGAGGATATTTGAGTCTGTATTCGTAAGAGATATTGGTCTCATAAAATTAGTTAGAGTGTTTTTCCTCCTCTTCTATGTTGCTATCATTTATCCCTTAAATTGAATCGCCCTTTACCATATGGTATCACTCATATGTGGAATCTAAAAGAAAGAAAGAAAGAAAGAAAGAAAGAAAGAAAGAAAGAAAGAAAGAAAGAAAGAAAGAAAGAAAGAAAGAAAAGGGCACTATGAACTCATCTACAAAACAGAAAGAGACTCGCAGAAGTAGTAAACAATCCTATGGTTACCTAGGAAACGGGGTGGGAAGGGATAAATTTGGGAGTTTGAGATTTATAAATGTTAGCTACCATATAAAAATAAATTTTAAAAAAAGTTTCTTCTGTATAGCACAGGGAACTATGTTCAATATCTTGTAATAACCTTTAATGGAAAAGAATATGAAAACGAATATATGTATATATATTTCTGACTGGGACATTATGCTGTACATCAGAAACTGACACATTGTAACTGACTGTACTTCAATTAAAAAAAAATTGAATCTCCCTTCATTGAATTCACCAATGAAGCCAACGTGACCTGTAGTTTTCTTTATGGGAAGGTTTTTAATGATAAATTCAATTTCTTTAAAACATATAGGAATATCTGGGTTATCTATTCCTTTTTAAGTCAGTTTTGGTACTTTGTGTTTTCCAGGGAATTTGTCTATTCTCTATAAATGATCAAATTTTTTGGCATAAAGTTGGTTATAACTTTCCCTTACACCCTTTTAATGTCTATAGATCTATATCAGTGCCTCCTTTTTTCTGGGTATTGATAATTTGTGTCTTCTCTCTTTTATTCTTGTTTAATCTTATTTTATTAGAATCCATTTTCTAAGAATCTATTTTTTTGTTTCACTAGTTTTTCTCTACTGTTTATCTGTTTTCTAATTCACTGGTTTCTGTTCTAATCTTTATTATTCCCTTCCTTCTGCTTATTTTGGCCTTAATTTGTTCTTCTTTTTCTAGTTTTTTGAGTTGAATGCGTAGATCACTGATTTGAAAATTTTCTTCCTTTTTAATATAAGTATTTCATGTTATAAATTCTTTAACACATTTTGTTTTCTATATCTTGAGGCTCTATTATTAGGTATATATACTTTGAGGATTATAATGTCTCAATGAATTGACTCCTTTTATTATGTAGTATCTCCCTTTATCTCCTGTAGTATCCCTTGTTCCTAATTCTATTTTATGATATAACACAGCCACTCTAGCTTTGTTTTGGTTATCATTTGTATAGTCTATAATTTTACTTTTGTCTACTTAGGTATTAATATTTAAACGGTTTTCTTGTAGACAGCATATAATTAGGTCTTACTTTTTTGTCCAGTCTGAAACTCTCTTCTTTTTAACTGAGATGCCTAGACAATTTACATTTAATGTAATTATTGACATGATTGGGACCATGTTTTTTATTGTCCCATGTGTTCTTTGTTCCTTTTTCTCTTTCTCTTTCTGCTTTTTTTGGGGGGGGTGGATTGATGATTCCATGTCATTTCCACTACTGACTGGTTAATAATGTCTCTTTTTTCCTTATTTTTTATTGGCTGCTCTAGGGTTTATAATATAGCTCTTTAGCTTACCACATTCTATCTCCAAACAACATTATACCAATTCATATATAGTATAAATATCTTATAACAATATACTTCTGTTTCCCCACCCCTCCCTTATCCTTTTTGCTATTGTTGCCAATACATTTTACTTCTATATTATAAATCTTATAATACATTGTTAATATTTTTGGTTTAGGCAGTCAATTATCTTTTAAGGAAATTAAAAATAAAAAGTCTTTTATATTTACCCTCATTGTTACCACTTATGATGATCTTTATTTAACTGTGTGGATCTGTATTTACTTCTGCTTGAAGAACTTTAACATTTCATGTCATACAAGTCTATTGGTTGTGTATTCTGTCAACTTTTGTTTGTTCTAAAAAAGTTTTTGTTTTGTCTTTCCAGTGTTTTCTAATTTGCATAGTTTCTGATGGTAAGTCTGTTACAATTCTTATCTTTATTCTTCTGTATTTAAAATTTCTTCTTCTTTGGTTGCCTTCAAGACTTTTGTCTTCGGTTTTTAACAGTTTAACTATGATGTGTCTAAGTGCGTGTTTAATTGTCTCTGTGTGCTTGTGCTACAGAGGGGGTCTCTCTCATGCCCCTTTCCCAGCAGAATTCTGCTGTTACATGTTACTTGGAGCTGTGTTTGTTATGTGGCTGGTGGTGGGAGGGAGAAATTCTTGGATCTCCTGGTCCAGCCTCAGTCTTAGGAAGGGTCTGTACACCAGGACTTCAGGGATGGGGTTCATCCTCAAGGGCCCATTTCTGGGTATCTCCCTCCTAGCTCACACATGCCTTCCTAAGACAACAGCAACCTAACTTCCACCTCAGAGAACTTCTGAGCATGATTATACTCCTAGGAGTCCAGGTTCAGGTCCAAACTGAAGCCTCTATGACCACCCCATCTTAATCAATACAGTTGGCCCTCTGTATCCATGGGTGCCACATCTATAGATGTGGAGGGCCGACTGTACTATGCCATTTTACATAAGGGACTTGCGCATCTGCAGATTTTGGTATTCACAGGGGGTCCTGGAACCAATCCTCCACAGATACCAAGGGGCGACTCCAATGTCATCCAGTCAGCTGCCCAAATCAGATGCTGCTGAGTGAGCCTTCACACCTTGACACTCTCTCACATCGAATCTATCACCATTTCCCTCATTATTCTCAAATATGTCTGTATATATCCATTTCCACAACCGTGACCCTCATCAAAGCTACCATCACTTCCTATGAGATTTCTACCGTAGCCTCCTTATAGAGTCTCCATGTCCTCTCTTGCTCCTTAACGTCCCTTCCACCACCTACAAGCAGCCCAGAAAATTTTTTATAACACAGTCTGGATCGTGTTACTCTTAGGTTCTTTCTCACCTCTCAGGTGTCAGCTTGATTGTCACTTCTCAGAAAGGCCTTCCCTGACCATAAAGTAGGCCTGCCTCTGTTATCCCCCTCACAGCATCCTAATCTATTCCTTCATTGTGTTTATCAATTTTTTTACTTGATTATTGGCTGTTTCCCTCTATGGTATTGCAACTGCCACATCTATTTCATTTACTAATATAGCCAGTGTCTACTCCAGCGTCTAGAGCAGGGTAAGCATTCAATACACACAGTAAATGAATAAAATACATAGTAAATGGATGAATGAATAAGTTTGTAGGGCCAATAAGAAATGGAGCAAAAAAGAGCAGTAAGAAAGTAACCTACTATATATTAGGCACTAGGTAGGTACCTAGGCTATCTCATTTACTCCCCTACAAAAACCCACTGAGATGCACACTATTACCCTCTCTTTACTGAAGAGAAACTGAGACTTTGTTCTACTGAGCGAGCTGCCCAAGTCACATGGTTAGTGAGTGTTACAGCTGGTGTTGAAACTCAGGTCTACCTGACTTGGCAGACCAGGTCCTTCCCCTTTGTCCTATTAGTCTGCGCTGGCCTGCAGAACAAAGTCCAAAAGACTCTGTCAGGTCAGGGCTTCCAGGATGAGGCTTTAGGTTATCAATGGGAGAAATGGGGAAAATGCAAGTGGGGAGGCAGAGGGAATGGCTTAGCTCAGAGTTTGCCCGGAAGCATCTTGGAGTTGATCCTTTCCTTGCAAAGAGGCTCTAACACATGGGTCTGGGCATGAGTGTTGTCTGGCAGCTGTGAAGCCACCACTTGTTCTGTGGATAAACACTTCCCTGTGAGAGAAGGATCCCTAACAATTACAGCCGGCTTCGGGGAAGGCACACACCCAGCATCTGAGGAAGCATGACTGCAAGGCGGAGGAGCCAAAGATTTTAGGTCAAAAGACCCAGGTTCAAGGTCTGGCTCTGACAGTCCTCAACACTTGTGGACTTAGGACAACTCCTGTGATCTCTCAGATCTCATTGTTCCCATCTGATTAATGGGGATCATTATATATACCTACCTAATTGTTATGAACTGCAAATGAGAAACTTAATGAGCTTGTAAATATTACATTCCTTATTGGAGATATTTTATAGTGTCACCTTCAAGAAGAAACAAAGTAAGGATATTTTCCACTACCTTTATTTTAACATTGTTTTTAAACAGTCTGGAGATGATGCACGAGAGAGAGGTAAAATGGAAAATATTAGAAAGGAAGAAACAACAACAGCACAAATCATTCCTCTGCCATATATTCATATTCTTAGAAAAATGAAAAGAATCAACTCTGTTTTTATAGAGGAGGTGTTGTGGCTAATGATCCTATAGTGCTGTCCTTGTCAGCCTTCAAGATACAGCTCAGGTGTCATCTCTTCTAGGAGCAACCCTGAACTTTCACACTGGTCCAAGACCCTTCTCTGGGCTTGCAGAATTCTGAGTGTTCTCCACCAAAGCATCCCACACTGTTCATGGACCTGTCTCCTCAGAAAATGATAAGTTTCCCAAGGACGTGCACTGTGGTTTATTCCTTCTACTGCCCCTGGTGTCAAGCACAGTGTGCAGAACAAAGAAGGCACTCATTAAATGTTTTTGCAATTGAATTTAAAAAAAATCAAAGCACTGCTGTATGTGAAAATACAATGGAAAAATAATGATCCTGTACACAAAGCCATAGATACAGCAAAGATCTGGGAAATAATAAATCTACTGAAATCTGCAAAACAAGAAGTCTTACAAAATGGAAAGAGGTATCATGGTCATAGATGCGTGAAGATTAAATATAAATCTCCAAAGCAATGTACAGAGTTGATAAAAATGCAACCAAATTCCAACAGGATTTTTCAAGAACACAACAAAACCACTCTAAAATGCATCTAGAGGTAGCAACAGGAAAGGACAAAGGATACTCTGAAAAATAAGAGCAATAAGTAGTTACTGATTCTTTTGGATGTTAAAACATATCATAAAAAATTTTATTGAATCACTTAAAATACATGACAGAAAATACGAAAAAAGAAAGATAAGATCATCTTAAAGTGGCACTGAAATTTGGGGAAAACATGAATTTAGAGTCATATCTAATATCATACACCAAAATAAATCTCTCCAAGGAGATTTAGAAATTAAAAGTTGTTTATAAAAATATGGAAAATGATTGAAAACGTTTTAAATCCTAGAGAAGGCTTACCCTAATATTTCAGCTTTAAAACCAATGAAATAATGAAATAAGTGTAATAAAAAAGATAATCAGACTCAACTATTATACACAGATTTAAAATTTATGAGCTACTTAAAAATGGAAAATTACTGATTGGGAAATCATTCAGAGCAAATAGATAAAGGGTTAACATATTTATGATATAGAGACTCCATTTAAATTTTAAGAATAAGACTACATTCAAAAACCAATGAGAAAGCATAAACAGATAAAAAAAAAAAAAGAAATACAACAAGGTTAAACATAAAGTTACCATATGACCCAGCAATTCCACTCCTAGGAATATACTCAAGAAAAATGAAAGCATTTGTCCACACAAAATCTTATATACAAATCGTTATAGCGGCATTACTACAATAGCCCAAAGTGGAAACAACCTAAGTAAGTGATAAAACAATGACTGGATAAACACAATGTTGTATATCCATACAATGGCGTATTATTTGGCAATAAAAGGAAATGGAGTACCAGTACGTGCTACAATATGGATGAATCTTGAGAACATTATGCCAAGCCAAAGAAGCCAGTCATAAAAGACCTCATAGTGTATGGTTCTATTTATATGAAAATTCCAGAATATCCAAATCTATAGAGACTGGGGAAGTTGGAGGTAAATGAGGAGTGACTGACAATGGGTACAGGGTTTCTTTGGGGGGGATAATGAAAATGTTCTAGAATTAAATATTGGTGACCATTGAAAAACTCTGTGACTATGTTAGAAACCAGTGAATTCAATACTTTAAGTGGGTAAATTCTAAGGTACATGAATTGTATCTCAATAATGCTGTGATTAAAAAGAAAAGAAGAAAAATATAGCTAGTAAGCAAATAGATGGAAAAAATTTCAACCTGACTGACAGCCAAAGAAATGCAGACCAAAACTGCAGGTTACTGTTTTTACCTAGCAAATCAGTGAAAAACTAAAACAACTGCAACCATTTCAAGACTGCACAGCAACCACTACCCTCCTGTACTGCCACAGGTAGAAGATGTCAGTCTGACTTATAGAAAGCAGTTGGACACAATATGTAGTATTAAGAATGATAAAAATGTCCCCACTTCTTGGAACTTACTCTTAGGAAACAATGCAAAGCAAGGGAAGGGTTACCTGAAGGAAGCTGGCATCACAGCATCATAAAAGCAGGTGATATCCAATTGTAAGCGAACTATATCAGAGAGGTTGTCCACTTGATAGAATATTATATAGCCATGAAAACACTTTAAAGTTCTGGCCTAATGTTGAGTAAAAACAAACAGACATAAAACTCTTTAATGTTATAAAATTATAAGGGCAAAGACTGACCAAGAATATACAAATATTAAAATAAGCTACTCTTCCTTTGTAACTCAGTTTTAAGTGTGTTGTAGTCTCCTCTCCCAACCAGTCAGATGGCAGGCTCAAAGTCAAGCAACTTCCTGGCCCATCAGTTTCTTGACATTTCTTTAAGGAAGTAATTTAATCAGATATATGACATTAAGTCATGAACTACAACCCGCTGCTCTGGCTTGAGTAAAAAGATAGGGACTGGAAAGGGGAAGAGAAGAAAGAATCTTTCTTTTCTTTATCGTCACTCATTTTAAATACAAAAGCACAGCCACATGGACCTCCTGAGTCACACCCTGCCTGCCACACCTGCAGCACTGGGTACTTCTCCTAGGACATCTGGTTTGAGTTCAAGACACACAGTAACCTTAATCTAATCCGGTTCTGAATCCAACACCACAGCTAGGTCACTGCGAGTTCTTCCTGTAGTGACCACGTAATATACCCCAGGACTGAGCACGATGACTAGTGAACAACTCCAGATGGTCTGGGCCCTGCAATATTTGGGCAGACGTTGTTTCTTCTTAAAACTTTAGCGCTCTAACAGCCCGGGGAAGGGGGGCGTTTAAAAAAAATCTATAGATGTCCCATAACTTAACATTAACTTCTTTTCTAAAATAGGGTGGAAAGGAATGAACTGTCAGCAGAAGGTAAAGTTCCACCCTGGCACTGCTTCTGCTCAAGAAAGCCATAACCAGCTGGTTGGCTGGTGCACGCAAAGGACAGAGACAGGATGATTTCATCTGCCAAGAGCAGGGCTCATATTCTGAAACTCAAGGATGAAGTCATCTTTATTCCTATCATTGCACCCCTAGAGCTCCTTGGGGGCGGGTAACTTTATTTACTGTTGGTGCAATGGCCTCGTCCGAAGATAAACTAATCAAGACCATCCCATGTCATTTTCTGATTCCGTCCGTTCTAATTTGATTTATTTGATTACATTATCCTATATGCACAATTTTGGAGGTATCTTCTATTCCCCTTTAGAGAACAAACTATCAGAGAAAACTATGAGTAGACGTCTCTGTAACCCTAACAGAACAAGGACAACACTAAACAAGTATTCAATGTACACGACTTTTGTGTATTCAAATTTTCTTTGGTCCCACCTCCACGTTTGAAACAAGGAGGGAGAATGACACATGGAAACTCCTATCGTACTGGGCAGAAACACTGGTGGCTCACTGGTTTTCTAGCCTGAGACACATCAGGCAGTATCAGCTCCACCATGGAAGTGGGAAGCTGAAAGGAACAGAAATAAACAACTAGACCAAGATCAAACAGCTGGGGTGAACAGAAATTCAGACCCCAGATATGAATGATACAGGGGACTCCTGGCAAGTTGTTGTCCCCTTAGCTTCCACACAAGAGACGGAAAACCAAATTCTCCTGAAAAAATTACTCCATGTAGATCTCTTTAAAATTATTTCACACTTTTAATAAAATAGCATGTTTATAATACTGCATATTTTCATCTGAGTATCTGAAATCTTCCAAGGTTAGGAAAGATTCCACTGCCAGGTGACACAGGAGCAGATAATGACAACAAAGCTAACATTTACTGTGTGCTGAACATGTACTGGGGAGCACATGAGTTAACCCATTCCATCCTCACAACAGCCCTACAGCAATTGTTATCGCTGTATCACGGATGAGGATCCTGAGAAAGCACAGAGAGGCTGAGTAACTTGCCCGATGCCCCACAGCTAAGAGGTGGCAAGGCCAGGATCCCAACAGCCCCTTCGGTCTGCTGCCTTTCACAGCAGAAGTCCACCACCTCGAGGGGAAGTCACAGTCAGTCCCCTCGCTGAAGAGCCACTGCTCCTCAGGAAACAAACAACTCTAATATCACTAAACATACCCACTTTAAGAGAAACTCAAGGAATGAGGCTGCCTTGGAAACACAAATTGGTAGTTCTAGTTTATGAAAAAACATTTTCTACAGTACTCCAAACTGCCCTCAAAGTTCTCCCCAAATTTTATCCTTGCCAGTGAATGATGTCAAGACCAACAGTAATAAATAAAATGCAAAAAAAAAAAAGAAAAAGTCCAGGCAAACAGAAGTTTCTTCACTATAGAGTGGCTGGGGATGAGGGCAGAGCCACGGAGACTGCCCCTGCCCAGCAGAATAAACACAGCAACAGAGGGCACCGGCTTTCCTCCCTGAGAGAGCTGCCTGCCTGGAAAAGCAAAGCACTATTTATCCAACTTGCCCCAGCCTTTTATTTCATTCAGATTTTATTTCCCTAACATTTGCTTTCAATTTAGCATAACTTTTAAAATCATTCAAGTTTGTTTTTTTTTAAAAAAAGGCCAAACAGGTACCTTCTTCTGCATAGCACCCATTATCTTGCCTCATAAAAACCCTTGAACTTCCACTAAGCCCAGGGGTCACTTAAGGAAGGTCATTTTCCCCCTAGAAGTCTTATCAATCACAGGTAATTTCTGGAGCATCTACTACAGTCAGAACAGATACTCGGTTCATTCAATCTCTCGCTGCTAGTATCCCAGCTTGCTGGAACTGGGGAGGCCCAAAGCGGTTTCCCATGAAGGAGAACTCAGAGCCAGAAACGGGAAAGTCATCGACTTACCCTGACATTAAAGCCCAGGCTGAAGCAGCTTCCCCGCGTGACTAAGAGCTACGGCTTGCTTGGTCACATATGCACTGAGCACTTTCTATGTCGAAGGGTGTGAGAAACTACAGGGTTCCACAGTTATGGTAGCAGCCGGGGATGATGAAGTGAGTGACACTCAACCAGGTGTCAGGAGAGCTGGGTTCTAAGCTCAGCTTTGGCCCGGACTTCCTGTGTGTCCTTGGTCTTTCTCTTTCTGGGCCTCCATTTTCTTCTCAAAACCTAACATTCTGTGATCACTCTTTCCTCAAAACCATGAAAAATCGTTATTTTAAATCCTATGATTATATGAGTCTCCCTGACGGTCTGGCTAAAGACTCAGTGGCGAATAGGTGGTTATAAGTGAACACAGCAGGAGGCACACCCAGGTCTGCCGATTCCCATGTCGTTAAAGACACACGTTAACAGATGAACCTCCATTCTCCCAGCCAGGAGGAGGGAGCCCCAGCGTGACAGAGCCGGACCACAGTTAGAGAATAAACTGCAGATGCAGGTCCTCTAAGTGGCAAGGACTGAGAGGTCCCCAGAACAGCTTAGCCAGGGTAAGCAGACTTCTCGCTGCCAGACACTGGCCGTCAAGGAGGCAGACGGCGAAAACTGTGGATTTAAAAAGCAAGCTGCATCATCATTTCTCTAAAGATCGTGTCATAAATTCTGGATAACAAATAATTCCCTTCTCATTGCAGACTTCTGATACAACAACATTGTGACAAGACAGCCGGAATATCTTCCTGAATTCCTGGACGTGATGAACCGTGGTTTACAACCCATCCGGGTGGAGACCAGGTAAGACACCACTCCCACCATGTTCCACCTCTCCTCTGGGGCTCTCACCCTACTCTCCCTGCTCTTAAAGGCTAATTCTGATCCTTGTCACACCCACCAACACACTACAAAGATTCATGAAAGAAATTACGTCCAGTCTGCACACTTACAGAATAACAAAAACTAGCAAGCCTGTGACAGTCCTTCTCTAGTCCTCAAGGAAACAGAGAGCCCATGAGGTTGATGGGAAACAAGATGCGGACAATTTTCAAAGTCTCACAGGACTTCTAATCATTTCAGACAATCTCACAGGATACACGTCTGGGTCTGAAGGGGAAAACACCAGGGTCAAGCCTTGGTTAGAACGCCAGGAAACTGCGGGGGCAGACGTGGCTAGGAGCTAGGGCTACTGGTAAAAACAAGTGACACTGACCAAGAATCCAATATGGTCCTGAATCTGGGCTAGGTGCCTTTATTTACATGGCCTTTTAGAATCCCCACAAGAACTCCATGAAGTAGGGACCACTATTAGGCTCCTTTCACAGACGGGAAAATCGAAGCTGAGAAGTGAGGGAAGTAACAGTAAAGTGTGGAGCCAAAAGCCAGTGATCCTTCTAAACAGACCAGTTGCCCACACATCCCCATCCCCATCCGGCCTCCAGCCTCCTCTGCCTGAGCGTGTGAACTCAGGGTCCCTCGCTCACTCGTTCTCTGCTCAGGAGGCCCTCAGCTCAGCTGCTGGTTCTCCCCACACCAGAGGCTAACCACTGGCTGCTGGGAGAAAACCATCCCAGATGATCTCAGGGATACACCACCTGCTCCCGGTAGCTCAGTTCAGAGTCCCCAGGAGACCCTGGCATGACCACTGAGGGAAAGCTTCTCAATCCCAGATGTATCCTCTGTCGGTACATAGTCCACACAAGAACAAGTGAAGCTCGACCCATTTTGCATATGAGAACAGGAATGATTGGCCAGTCTCAGGACACTGAGGGTATGAATAGATGTGTACTGTCATTTCTGCCCAGAGGATGTTAAAATGCTTCCCAAACATTGACCCATCTATTTTCAAGGTGCCGCATTCACCACCACATTCTCCATAGCATTAAAGATTACAAGTAAAGCTTTGCACCCAGAGACAGACAAGCTGAAGGCTTCCAGAGAGTGATCACAGTTCTGTACAGTCTGATTTGAAATTGTAAAAAATTATCAACTGAACGAAGACATGGTCCTCACTTACCCTTTCTATCTCTTGGAGGTACAGGAGTGCAATGTCCCCCGCTTTTTCGTAACAGGTGATGACATCCTGTTCCCGGTCCACGTGGAGATTACTGGCAGAAGAGGAAATAGGCAACTTCTCTAAACAAAGTCCTAAAATTCAAACATACAAAAACGGTGAGTTATTTTTCATAGGACTTAATTTTTTACTATTGCTGGCCAGATAACATTAGAGAAGCATATTCTCCACCCTCTCTAAGGACAAAACGGAACATCAAAACGGAGCACCAGTAACAACATCCACAGAAAGCACCATTTGATATTCAAGCTGAAAATCTGTCTGTCTGGACCACTGTATACCATTTTTTAAAAAAAATAGCTCTGCTGAGAGATAATTTACATGCCATAGAATTCATTTACTTTAAGTAAAATTCAACAATTTTTAATAACTCATAGAGTTGTGCAGCCATCAGCGCAATCCAGTTTTAGAATATTTCCACCATCCCCAAACGATCCTTTCTGCCAAAAGAAGCTGATCCCTATTCTCACCCCCAGCCTTCAGGCAACCACTAATCTGCTTTCCGTCTCCGTAGATTTACCTTTTCTGGACATTTCATAAAAACAGAATCATAGAATACGTGGTATTTTGTGTCTAGCTTCTTTCACTTAGCATAATGTTTTCGACGTTCATCTAAGTTAATAGCAATGCTCCATTTCTTTTCACTGCTGTATGGTGTATGTTGTATGTTGCATTTTATCTGTTCACTTGCCAGTAATGGACTTTGGGCTGTTTCCTTTTTGGCTATTATGAATAATGCTGCTGTGAACACTCATGTATAATTTTTATGTGTAGACATATGTTTTTAATTCTCTTGGGTAGATAACTAGGGGTAGAATTGCTGGGTCAGATAGTAAATTTATTTTTAACTGTTTAAGAAACACCTGTTTTCCAAAGTGGCTATAGCATTTTGTATTCCCACCAGCAATGAGGGTTCCAGTTTCTCCACATTCCTGTCAACACTTGTTATTGACTATTGTGTTATAGCCATCTAAGGGGATGTGAGGAGTAACTCACTGCGGTTTTAATTTGCATTTCCATCTTTTCACGTGCTTGTTTGTTATCCATACATCTTCCTTGGTGAAGTGCCTATTAAAATCTTTTAGTCACTTTTATTGGGTTGTTTGTTTTCTTATTATTGAGTTTTGAGAGTTCTCCTTATATTCTGAATACAAACCCTCTATCAGATATGTGATTTGCAAATATTTTCTCTCAGTCCGTGACTTGTGTTTTCATTCCTTTAACATGTCTTTTGACAACTGGAAATTTTTAATTTTGACAAAGTCAAATTTACCAATATTTTCTTTCACAGACTGTGCTTTTGGTTTCATGTCTTCAAAAGGTTACAAAGGGTTTCTCCTCCTATACGTTCTTCTAGAATTTTTACACTTTCAGGCTTTACATCTAGGTCTATAATCCATTAAAAAGTAATTTTTGTGTATGTTGCAAGGTATAGATCAATGTTTAGTTCTTTGCAAAAAGACATCTGAATGTTCCAGTATACTTATTGAAGATCTTCCTTTCTCCATTGAGTTGCCTTGCACTTCTGTAAAAACTCAGATGGGCATAAACACGTGAGGCTATTTCTAGACCCTCTATTCTGATCCAATGATCTTTTGTCTTTATTTATGCCAATATCACCCAGTCTTGACTACTGCATCTTTATGAATTTTAAAAGTAGTGTTAGTGCTCCAATTTTATTCTTCTTTTTCACTTTTTTGGCTACTCTTAGTCCCTTGCATTTCCACATAAAATTTGCTTGTCAATTTCTAAAAAGTTGGCTGGGATTTTGATTGATTTGTGTTGAATCTGTAGGTCGATTTGGGGAGAACTGAAATCTAAATGGTATTGAATTCTCCAACCCATGCACACAGCATGTCTCTTTATTCACGTACGTCTTCTTTAGCAGCTCTCAGCGATGGTTTGTAGCTTTCAGGGCGCATGTCTTGCACACCTTTTCTCAGATTTACCCTTAAGTATTCCATATTTATTACGCTGTTATAAGGTACTGTTTTAATTTTAATTTCCTTTGGTTCACTGTTAATATACAGAAATACAATGATTTTTGAATTCTGAGCTTGTATTCTGTAACCATGCTAAATCCACTTACTAGTTCTGCTACCGTTTTTGTAGATTCCATAAAAATTTCACACAATCATGTTGTTTGCAAATAAAGACAGTTTTACTTCCTCTTTCCAATCTGGATGCCTTTTATTTCTATTTATTGCCTTGATGCTTTAGTGCCCTGTCAAGAACCTCTAGCACAATGTTGAACAGTAGCAGTGAGAGCAGACGTCCTTATCTCATTTCTGATCTTAGGGAGAAAGCAGCCTTTCACACTAAGTTTCATGTTAACTATAAGGTTTTCACAGGTGCCCTTTTTTAGGTTGCGGAAAACCCCTTCCACACTAATTTTGCTAAGCATTTATATCAAAAATGGATGCTGGATTTTCTCAGTTCCTTTTTCCATCTTTTGAGATAATCATACGGCTTTTTCTTTTTTAGTTTCTTAATGTGGTGAATTACATCGATTGCTTTTTCAAATGTTAAACCAAACTTTCTGAGATAAACCTATTGACCATGATGTGTTATCCTTCAACAGTCCTATATTGTTAGATTTGATTTGTTAAAATTTTTGCTTGGATTTTTTTCCATCTATGTTCATGAGGAGTATTTGTCTACAGTTTCCTTGTAATCTCTCTGTCTGGTTTTCGTATTAAGGTTAAGTGCTAACTTCACAAGATGACTTGAGAAGTATTCCCTCCTCTTTAACTTCCTGGAAGAGTTCATGTAGAATTATTATTTTGTTCTTAAATGTTTGGTAGACTTTTCCAGCAAAGTCATCTTGGCCTGCAGTTTTCTTTGTGGGAAACTTTCTAACTATAAATTCTATTTCTTTGATTTAGCGTTGTTCAGATTATCTTTGTTCTTCAGTGAGCTTTGGTAGTTTATATCCTGTAAGTAGTTTGTCCATTTCTCCCGAGTTGTCAGATGTATTGGTGTGGTGTTGGTTACAATGCTCCCTGATCCTTTCAGCATCTGTAGAGTCTCTCATGGTGACATCTCTCTTATTCCTGACATTGACAATTTGTGTCCTCTCTTTTAATTACCTTTAACAGTCTGGCTAATGGTTTATCAGTTTTGTTGAAATTCTCAATAAAGATCTCTTGATTTCATTGATTTTAGTTTCATGGATTTTTCTCTATTACTTTCCTTGTTTCCTATTTCATTTATGTCTGCTCTGATCTTTATTATTTCCTTTCTTCTGCACACACTGGATTTAATTTACTCTTCATTTTCCAGTTTCTTAAGGTGGAAGCCAAAGTATAAAGCTGAGACCTTTTTTCTTTCCTAATATAGGCATTTAGTGTTATAAATCTCACTAAGTACTGCTTTAGCAGTATCCTACAAATTTTGATATATTGTGCTTTAATTTTCACTCAGCTCACAATACTTTCTAACTTAACTTTTGAATTCTTCTTTAGAAATATGTTATTTAGTTTCCAAATACTTGGGTGTTGTCCAAAGATCTTTGTTATTGATTTCTAAATGAATTCCATTGTGGTCTGTGTAGCAAAGGGCTAAACAGACTTGAGATGTTCAAATTCTGCACACTGCAGAGAAAGGACTGGCCTTTGACCAGCTGGGAGAGCTGGGAGAGAAGCTCTAAGCCCTTGGAATATCCTACCTGATAAGAATGTCTTTGTACATCTGGGTCCTCAGGCCACACCAGATAGTTCTACTTAGAATGTGATTTATGGTGTAGGTCTTGAGTCATACTGTATCAGTATGATCTCTAGAGAGACTAGAGAATGAATAATTAAGTCCCACGGGCACTCTATGCCTACATGACTCATACCTCATACAAACGCTGGACATGGTGGCCTGAGCAAGCTTCCCCAACTGGCAGTACACCATTAGTGTAGTGTTTCTGCATCATCGCTCAGAGAATAAGTGCTGTCCATACCACCCACTGGGAGAAGATGACTTAAATCTTGAGCCTGGTCTCTTCTGGACTCTGCCCTATGCACCTTTGGCCTTTACTAATTTTAATCTGCAGGTTTTTGCTGTGATAAACTCATCATGAGTATGACAGCTTTCCTGAGTTCTAGTGAATCACTGATCTGAGGGTGGTCTTGGGGATCCCAACACAGGTCAGAGAACATACTGGAACCTCCCCCTCTAAGTTTCTTGAAACTTGCTTCTTGCCCAGAGTATGGTCAATCTTCATAAGAATCTTGAAAAGAACATATATTCTGCTGTTGGGTGGAGTGACATATAAATGTCAACTAGGTAAAACTAGTAGATTGTGTTGTGCAAGGTTTCTTTATCCTTACTGATCATCTGTCTACTTGTTCTGTCATTTATTGAAACTGGGTATTGAAGTCTCTGAGCATAACTGTCAGTGGTTGCTTTAAGGTTTACTATTATTGACATTATACCACATAATTTTACTATCGCATACTACCATTTCTCTCTTTCCAGTTCTTATTTTCTTATTATATACTCTATACTTTTACACAGATTATAAATCCCACATTACACGATTATTACTTTTACTTGAAATGGTCAGTTATCTTTTAAAGACACTTAAATAAGGAGGAAAAACTGATAGAGTTACCCATATTGTTACAGTTTCCAGTGCTCTTTGTTCCTTTGTGTAGATTCGTGTTTCTTTCTGGTATCCTACTTAAAGGGATTCCTTCAACATTTCTTGTAGTGCAGCTCAGCTGGTGATGAGCTCTTTCCATCACTGTATGTCTGAAAAAGGCTTTATTTGGCCTTTACGTTTGAGAATACTTTCACTGAGTGTGGGATTCAGGGTTTACAGCTTGCTTCCCCCCATGTCCCCCACCCCCCAGGACTAAAGATGTTGCTCTATGGATTCTCACTCGCATGGCTTTTGACAATAAATCTGCTGTTGCCGTTATGTTTATTCACCTGCATGTAATGTGTCTTTTTTTCTGGCTGCTTTTAAGATTTCTCTCTATCACCGGCTGGGAGCAGTTTGGATTACAACATGCTCTGGTTTTGTTTTCTTCATGTTTCTTGTACTTGGGCTTTACTGAATTTTCTGGATCTGAGGATTTACAGTTTTCATAAAATTCGAGAAACATTCAGCCATTATGTCAAGTTTTGTTGCTGTTGTTACCCTCCGCCTTCCTTAGGGGACTCCAATTATACACATATTGGGCCACTTGAAGTTATCCCACAACTCACTTGTGCTCTTTCCAGTTTAAACAAAAATCACTCTGTTTCACTCTGGATGGAGTTTGTTGTGACATCTTCAAGTTCACTAATCTTTTCTTCAATGTCTAATCTGCCATTAATCACATTCAGTGTGTTTTCCACCTTAGACATTGGTAAGTTTCATCTCTAGAAATCAGATTTAGGTCTATTTTTAACTTCTATGTCTCTACTAAACTTTGAATGTGAAGAATAGATATAATAACTGTTTTAATGTCCCTCCAGTCCTCAGTGCTCAATATTCACTCCCTTTCCATTTAGAGCCAAAGTTGTTAATGCATTTGCAAAAAAAAAAAAAAATCACTTAGCAGTCTCTCTCCAGTGTAAACTCTGTTTCAACCTCTTGAAATTTTCTCTGAAGGAGAATACAAGATAAACTGAACAAATACCACTCCTAAATGTGCTTTAAGTGCTCATTTGTGCAAAACTAAAACCACCAGAAGACAACAAAAAGAAAGAAATTGTTTCATAATCTGCCTTCTGCTTGTATGAGAAGCAATCAAATAATATGCAAGTTGATATCAGGGATTTAATACGAAGGAAGCAAATTCTCCAGAGTGTGTCAAAGGGCCAGGAAGAAGTGGGTCTAGTCTTTGGCACTCTCTACTACTACAGGATGGACTCTGACCACTAATGTGCACAAAGATGACCCAGGCCCTCAGGGACCTGCCAAGCCCACGGAGTCAAAGAAAGTGAAAATCCAGCTCAACACAGTTCGACTGTCACCTGTACTGTGTGTTCTGAAATCTCTGAAATCCAGTCATCTAGGGCTGCAATTCACAGCCAGGCAGAGTCAGTAAGAATATTCACTTCAGCTACACAACTTACTCCACCGTGAGGAGAGCGCTGTGTTCTGTGGATTCCTATTCTAATCAGGCAGAAACGTGGACACCCAACGTCTTGGCTGGCAAATGGGTCCTTGACAAGGAGTCCATTCTCAGGTAGGAGGCCTTTTATGGTAAATACTGCTCCTTTCTTTCTCTCAGATGCTGTGACGTTCGTTCCACGGTCCCTGCGCACATCTCAGAGCAGCAGCAGAGTTGTTTACCACAGTGAATTCATGGCTGTGCAGCTCAGTTATCTGTCAAAGGCGGTGTACAGGACCTCTGGACTTGACTATAAATTTTCAAGTGTCTGGGATCAGATCAACACTGTCTGAGAAGCAGAGTCCAGAGGTCATGGTCCAAATTGGCCCCCATTAAAATGTCAGATGACGCCTTGTCAGTTTGGATAGCTATCATCAATAATGCTTTTAGTCACTTTTCTTTTCCAGAGGAATGCATGACAAAAAAGGGAAAAACAGATTTGATAAACAGCTGGTGTGACAGCAATGCCTAATGAACATCTCAATATGATCTGCAACTCCAAAGTCAAAGCTGTGTAAAAAAAGAATAGAATCTAAGTGTTCCGTGACCAGTCATCAAGGCCAGCTTAAAAGCAAGGGTGAAAAAAGTGGCTGATTATGTGTCGTGATTTCAAGAATGCTGAGTAGCCACTGGACCCCAAATTTATCTCCCTTCCCTGTGGAAATTCCCACAGATAGACTCATTTCTGATTCTGAAAGTTCCTTTCTGTGAAGAGTAATAACACATTTTAACTAAACTAATGATAATAAAATCATTTAGGTCCCATTTGACTGCTTCAAAGCTCTTCCACATGCATTAGTAATTTGAGTTCTGTCTAACAGGTACTGTCCTTGTCCAAATCTTGTAGGAAAAGAAACAGGAGCTCAATGACTTGCCAAAGATCTGTGCAGGGGCCAGAACTGGAGATTACAAGGGGGCCCATGAGCTGGGACAAGTGGCTCCTGCCCCAGGTGATACTCCAAAAGTCTGAGGCAGGGTGGGCTCCGGGAAGTGGAGGTGCTGTGCAGACGCGGGGGAAGCAGTGGGACATCATGGTTGAGAGGAGCACTAGGCAGTGAGGAGCAGCTGAGGACCCTGGACATGTAAGAGCTCCAATGCACTCAGCCTCCACATTGCTCTGTTCAGGTGTATCTTACAGAGCGTAACATGGCAAACTGGACTCCCCATCCTTTGTTTCCTTCCAAACCAAGGTTTCATCATCTCTGAAAAGGAGCTCCATTTTATTTCCTCAAGAGCTACACATCCTTGGAGGTTCGGCTGAGTTAGTGGAGAGCTACACATCTCATTGCCAAAAAAAAAAAAAAAATCCAGTGATCACTGATAGGTTAACACTCCCAAATACTTTCAGGATTTACTAAATTTGAGATCCCTCAGCCAGGAGCCTGATCTGAGCATGTAAGATTGAAGAGTTTCAATAACTGTAAAGGTTCATTTCTCAAGGCCCTACTCAGCACCCAGGACTATGCCTAGGGTTTGACACACACCACTTACTTCAAATCCCCACAGCCACCGTGGCAAGGAAGGTGTTAATAGCACCTTATAGATAAAAGTGAACTTCAGGCCCCACAGCTAATAAACGGCAGAGCCAAGTTTCGACCCCTGGTCTACCCGACCCCCAAACTGCTCACAATATCCTGCCTCACCGAGCTGCAGACAGCATATTCAGTGTCTGATAACAGGAGTGACAATAAAAATGAGTTTCAAATTGTAAAGGCATAGAAATCAAAGTCCAGAGCCTCAGGGCAGTGGTGTCCTTTCCCACCAAGAGCTGCATCACCCTAGGCAAGCCCCTGGGTCGCCAGGCCTCCCGGTCCTTGTCTGTGTCATGAGAGTTGAACTTCTGGGATACCATCTGGAGCTGTATGACTTTGGAGGAATAACAGCCAAAACAAATATTTTGATTTTTTTAATCGCATTAAAATGAACAGGGAATTAATTTCTTACGGAGTTATGCAACACAATAAAAGGCCATAAAATATAATTATAGGAACTATGTACTACAACATTAGGCTTCGTTTCCTCATTTATCTTAACCGCATCTCTGAAGCCAGGCCCGGGACAGGTACACTCTGATGCTTTGCTGTAACATGACCCACAGGGGAGTTTATAACTGGAAGTACCAGAAAACCTTTATTACAATACCAGGCCTCTGTGGCAAGGACTTCAAAGACAGTAGGACAATTTCCAGGGATCTCAAATTCCAAGGCTAAAAAGAAACTTGGAAAAGTGATTCAAGATTCTCACAGCAAAGTGCTGGCAGGGGCAACTCCAGGTTCTCGCCTCTAGAACAGCCGGGTTCCCACAGGTGCCAGACGCACTCAACTCAAGACAAGCCCCGACGCAGGCTGCAGAGCAAGGATGCTGAGGGAAACCCGCAAACGCTGAGGGGTCAGGGCTGCCCTGGACCTCCTGTGAAGTCCTTGTTAATCCAGAGCTTCCGTGGTTTTTAGTGGTCTCTGGGCTGGGAGCCGTGGGTAGCCCCTTCTGGGTGCTTTAAGAAGTTGCTGTCTTCCTTCCAGAGTCATCATATTCCTCTGAGGAGGTGTGCACGTACACACACACACACACACACACACACACACCCAGCTTATAAAGAAGGAGATGACAAGCCCTGAATCAGACATTCACTTGCTACAGCAGATGATCTTATAATGTCCCTTCCAGCTTTATAATTCTGTGAGCAAATGAGATGCTGATTCAACCTGAAATGTTCACTAAATAATTTGAATTAATGCTCTTCAAGTCTCTGCTTAGTAACCATAGGATATTCATAATAACATGCAGTGAGCGCTACCTACATGCCAGACACCCTTCTGAGAGTTTGACATAATTTTCCAATCTTCCCAAGAAGGAGGGAGAATCTACTATCAGCCTCATTTCAGAGGGGAGGGAACTGGGGCTCTGAGGTGTCACGTATGACTCTGAGTCCTTGCTCTTAGCCTCTCCATACACTCGCACGTGTCTCGGGTTTACCTGAATCCACGTGTAAAGCAGTACCCCCTAGCGGCTGAGCATGTGGGCTGGAGCCAGGCTCCCTGGTCCCTCCTCCGCAGCTGACGTTATGTGTAAACCGTTATGTGCTTAGAACAGTTCCTGGCGCGTGGTGGGCACTCACGGCCCAGTAACTATCATGATTGTTCGTTACATCACTATTATCTTTAGGTAACAGTACTCTGGCAGGTCTCCAAGCGGCAGGATTTATTCATCTGTTATATTATCTTTATATACATTTTTAATAACAGTTGTATTGACATATTACTCACATATCACAAAATTCATTTGTTTGAACGTACAACTCAGTGGCTTTAGTATTTTCACATAGTTGCGGACCCATCACCACTAGCTATTTCCAGAACATCTGCATCACCCCAAAAAGAAATCCCACACCCATTAGCAGTTGCTCCCCATTCCCCACTCCTCCCAGACCCTGGCAACCACTAATCCACTTTCTGACTATGGATTTCCCTTTTCCAGATATTTCACATACATGGAAGCATACAATATGTGACCTTTTATATCTGACTTCTTTCACTTAGTGTAATGTTCTCAAGGTCCATACCTACTGCAGCATGTATCGGTACTGCAGACCTTTTTTTTAAATTGAGAAGAAATTCACATGACATAAAATTAACCACTTTACAGTGAACAAATCAGCGACATTTACTACATTCACAATACTGCATAATCTCCTTCTCTAGTTCCAAATACTCCACTTCTTTTTATTGCTGAACAATATCCCATTGTATGGATCTAACACACTTTATCTATCTGTTCATCAGTTGATGAGCATTTGGGTTGTTTACACTTTTTGACTATTACGTATCATGCCGCTATGAACGTTCATGTACTGGATGGTTTTTGTATGGATGTATGCTTTCAATTCTCTTGGGTATATACCTAGAATGGAATTAGTAGGTCAGGTGGTAATCCTATGTTTTGTTATATTATTTTTAATCTCTGTGCTACAATAACCAATCTGCTGGGTAGAATATTAAGAAGTGAAAAAAATACACAGATATGGAAAATACACGAAAATACATGAGTAGACAGACCTGGAAGAATCAAACCCGTGCTTCTCCACTTCCTAGCTCTGCAGCTTTGAGCAGCTTCCTCAGTATCTCAGGGCCTCTGTTGCCTCATGAAGCAAATGAAAACAACAGCACTTGCTCCAACTGATTATCGTGAGGCTTGGCCCGCAGTCCAGCTACAGGAAAGGAAGTACTTGATAGACAGTAACTACGATTATCAACAAGCGTCTTTCCTGGGGGGATGACAACCCTCCTCATTTTTTTTCAGAATTATCTGTACAGATACAGAAAAGCACTGAGAAGAAAATAGCAATCATCTACATCCCCACCACTCCCCACTAATCCCACCACTGCATTAAGCACAGCTGACGTTTCAGCACAGCCCTCAACCTTGAGAATACATGATGCTGTGTAAACTTTGGTTTTGGTTCAAGCCTCTTTTCTAAGAATTACGGGATTCCTGCCGTGCTAAGCGCAGCCGCTGGATGCCCTGACTACAGCAAGGAATGACAGCAGCCAGTGCACAGATGTGCTGTGCCTCTCCCTTCTCCACGAATTCTCCCTGAGCACCACGGCTGGGCTTCCCAGAGCAGGACACGGTCTTCTCCCTCGAGAAGGCCCGGCTCTAGGGAATGCAGGAGAAAGACATTCCCAAAACAATGTAAACAGTACAGTGACTCAGACAGACGGGGTGTCAGGGAAGAGCTGGGAACAAGCACCTCGGTGGACCTTCACCTAAGGCTCCAGCCCCCAAACTTTCTTGGGGCTCTTTGAGTCTCTGCTTACTTGCAAAAAAAGAACCAATGAGAAGCCTGACAACACAACCAACATTAAATATGAATATGGGTCAGCAGCAGTAAAAGGGCTCTTACTCTTCTTACACCATCTAAATATAAACAGGAAGCTCTGACTAGCAACCTGAGATGAGTGGCTACATGTAACAGGGCATCAAGCCACCCGCCGTTTGCGGAATCACTAAATCTAGATGGGAAGAGACCCGAGAGATCACCAAGTCCGAGGTCAACAGCTCCAGGAGGCTTACACAGCAGATCCCCAGCAGGCCACGGGCCTCTCAGCTCCTCCCAGTCACACCCCTCTCCCACATCTTCTGGATTTTGCACATGGGCAGAAGCACTGCAAGGTCTCCCCTGGCCCCACCTCTGCCACCTCATTCTCTCCACTCACGGATAGTTTTCTGTCAAGCTACCTTTATTCACTGCCCCTGAAGGGATCTCAGGGCTTCAAAGAAAAAAGACAAGCAGCTTCTAAAGGAAAAAACTGGATCCCTTCTCTTCTCTCCTCTCCTCATTCTGCAGATAAGGAAATTTAAACTCAGAGAGGGTTCATGATTTGCCCCAGGTCACACAGCAGGTACTGGCAGAGACAACCCTGAGCCCTGCTGCAATGTGCTCACTATAAGCAAAGGTCCATGGTAGCTGAGACACAGCCTCCAACAGACTGAAGAATTTTCCTGCAGGGAGGAAGCATCCTGTCCAGGCTGTCCTCAGGCTCCAGGATACCTAGAAGGTCATGGTCATTAGCCAACTATCCAATTCATAAAGGCCAGGATTAGGTTCTGTCACTTCAAGACTTGACAGTAATCTACTAAGAAGTATTTTAGGAAAATCCTCCTTGGGCTTCTACAGTTCTTATGACCAGGGATTTATTTTTCAGTTCATGTGAAAAAGGAGGTACATCAACTTCTGCTAAACCTCCACTACCAGAACTCATACTTGTAACTCCTTTCTCTTTTCAAGCGATCCGTGCACTGACTGTTCAATGCCCTGAAGGCTGTCAGCTCCAGTGGGAGTCTCTGTTAACGCCGTGGCCACAGAACAGTAAACGCGCACATCAGCAGAGGTTCGGTTCCAGCCTAATAAGAACCTGTGGGCTTGTGTGTAATCGCCTCCACAAGGCACAGCTTTCAAGAAACGGCCCAGGAGTCTCTTAGGAAGCTCAGTGATCCAAGGTTAATAAAGATGGCTGGCAAGTTCACGCTTCTTCTCCGATCCTTGACCTCGAGTGGAACCTCCGAATGATCCAAATTTCAGGGCCGAGGCCACTGGGAAGGCTCCGCGCATGCGCGAGCTCCGCAGCAAGGACGCGCCGCCCGCGCCCTCTGGCGGCGGCGACCGGCACTGCGGGAAGACCTCGATTGGTGCTCGCTGCCTGCAAGTCCCCTCACCCCCCACCTCACGTTGGTGTAAGACTGAGCTTTTAGCATGTGATCCGCTCAGAGATCTAATGTGGAATTCCTGTTGTTTAACGTGCCCAGAATACTAAAGAACCCTGTTTCAGTAAGAAGCCTGACTGTTATTTACGTTGTCCAGGGAAAAGGATGTTTTCCAAGACCTCCTGCAACGTCCAACCAGCTCTGGGTGCCGCTGAATGCAAACCAAGGCACCTCACAGAGCCCCAGGGTAGACTTAGCCTCTTTCAGTGTGGCATTCGCAGTCTCTGAACCTGGGAGTTCTTACACAAAGGTTACACCACCCCCAATCTACAAAGCAAGCACCTGACAGGAAAGAATAAAAAATAAATGGGGGCTGAAAGTCAGGGTCCACCCTTTACTCCTCCTCTTAACTGAGGACTCTCTCTACCCGTGTGAGGACTAAGGACGTTAAGGGGCAAGTGCTTAGAGGCCGTTTAGCAGGTTTTTTTTTTAATGTTGTAATTACTATTATTAATTTACTACTGTTATTCCAGAACCTGGCAAATAGTAGGAACTTAACAAACCTGAGTTCCTCTCCCCGTCTTGCGAGGCTGTAGTGTCTCCCGCAGGGCGGTCACAGGTCTCTGCCTCATGGGTCAAGGGACTGTGCAGGGAGGCTCAGCCAGGGCCCAGCACGGCTGCCTGCTCCTCTGCACCAGCCCCAAGGTGCCTGGGGGAGGGCGGCAGTGCGGGCTCTGACACCCTCCCTCTCCACAGAACAGTCTGTGCTCTGCTCCCGCCCCCAGGGAGCTCTGAGCTTTCCAAATATGGATGGTTTTTTCATTCCCAAGGCATCAGGAACATTTGGGGGAAGAAAATGAACACCAGACGTGGTTTGGAAATGATGGAAGCCAAGTGACGGTGGGGGCAGAACAAGCACTGTACGAGGAGTCGGGAGTCCTGGCTTTAAAATACTAAATGGGAGTCTGGACCAGGTGGTCTTTTATAACCTGGCCAGCTTTGTATGAGTCTAGGCCCCAAGGAGATCCTAGAAAGAAGGACCCAAGTCCTAAGAGTGAGAAACAGAGTGGCTAGCACACAAGGCAAGGGAGAAAAACCACATGAAGGAGGCCCAAAGAGTCCCTGGCTCTCAAAGAAAATGAGCCCTGGGAGACGGGCTCTTCACAGCCAAACAACCTGAAAGACAGTCCACAATTTGGGATGATCCAACCTGAAGGCAAGTGTGGGCAGAAGAGGAGTTAGAGACAAGATGATTTGTTTCATATCACACCCAAACCAGAATTTGTTTTCCTTTAAAATGACGAGTGTTTCAGAATATGCTAAGAACACTGCACTTTTGCTTAAGCAACTTGTGTTACTCAGGTAGAGTCTGTCTTTGATGGTGTGGTCCTGGATGCCAGGGAAAAACATTTAACGGACCATTGCATCACAAGTACTCCTGTATGGCGAGCACCGACCCGGTGCAAACCTGGGATCTGCAGCAAAAGCTTAGGTGTGGCACAGCCTCCGCACCCCCCGGAGCAGGCACGCACATATTCGCTGATTTAATTAATTAATTAACGATGCAGTCTAGTCTGGGGGAGGCAAGTGGCAGATGTGAAATAATTAAACAAAAACGGCATGCCAAACTGGATGGTTCTAACTATCAACAGAGGTGCAATCAGAGGAAGGAGAGGCTGAAGTGGATAGCAGAGGGAGAGGCTGTCACCCAGGTGTCCCCACGGGTGGACTCCTCACAGGGAATAGGAGAGTACTCCGAGCCGGAGGGAGAAGACAAGCAGATGAGGGAAGAGGCCTGGCAGGGGCGAGCTGGGTGGGCCGGCAGGCCGCCTGGAACAGGGCGTGGGTGGGTCAGAGCGGGCCATGGGCCCAGCCTGGCCAGATCGGGACAGAGGCTGCAGAGTCTGGAAGAATGTACCCCCATGCCGGGACTTGTCGTGGTTCGCAGAACTCAGCAGGAGCCCCAGCTTCAACGATAAGGGAAAAGATCATGACGGCGGGGAAGGCGGTCCACTCCTGACCACCCCAGCATGGATTTTCCCACAGTTCATTAAGCCTCACACTGCTTACTGCCTTCACATTTTAACTTACTTAAGAATATAAATCTGCCACAGATGTGCAAATGCTGATGAGTTTTAGGTCCTGTAAACCCCGGGCGGAAGCTCTCTGTCATCTGCATCCTGCCTCCCTGCATCCCTCCAGAGCCTGGCAGGCACCCAGCCAACAGGGAGAACTCCCCGTTATATGCTGGGCCTCTTGCCTTCCTCACTCTCTGTGGTCCTCATAGCAAGATTCAGCCCTCCTGGGTTGTAACCAAATCTACACACAGTCCAACGCTGAATCCTGACCAACAAATCAATACAGCCTAGCAGCCCTGACCCTAATGCTGAGCAGCAGCTCAGGAATTGGAACTGTTCCCTGTACAGCGCCCCCTTGTGGTCTCGATGGTATCACCATGTTCAACTCCAACCCAGTGCCTTCTTCCCAGCTTCTAAGGAAAAGTGGCTCCTCCTCCTGTAAACCTTACCTGATTCAACAGCAGCATCACCTGCCCAGTGAGCTAAGCGAAAAGCCTCACAGTCGTCTTGATGCCTCCCTCAACCACCTTCCCACAGCAGTTCCGCAAAACACATACCATCTCAATGGCCTCCTGCAACCCAGGCTTTTGCAGTATCTGTCAGGATGCAGCTAGGACAAAGGAGTCACTCCAGTTCTTTCAGTTAAAGGAGATGTGACGTATGGGATTATCTACATAAGGGATGAAACAGATGAGAAGCCAGACAGGATGGTCTGGCACCCCCGAATTCTGTAACAGCAGGCCACTAACATCACTAGGGCTGGAAAAGACAGAGAGAGGAGGTGGAGTTAGAAGAAGCTGGGGACAGAACCCAGTGGGAGCTGAAACCACAGAGGGAGGGTTTGTCTGCCCACAGCTGGAGCAACTGAAGAGACACAGCTGCTGTCAGAGGTGCTGCCTGAGGGACACAGAGAGAGAAATATCTGGCTTCTCCCTCCTCTTGCCCTCTAATTTCCTGCCAGTGTGCTGCTGGCTGAGCCCAGGCAGAAACCAACTAATTTCAGCAGCTTGAAATATCCTGCAAAAGTCAGGCCCCCTGAAACGCAGAAGCCAAAGCCAGCTCACCTCTCCAGCCACTCTCCTTCCCCATAATCTTTAATTCCTTCTAATCTATTCTCCACTCTGTGCCAGAAGGATCTTTCTTGCTTATGAACTTAATTAAGCCATTCTTCCTCCTGCTTAAAACCTGGCAGTGGCTGGCAGTTTCCTAGCAGGAAAAAATAGGACTTATCCACCAGGCAGATCTTGCCAGTCAATTGCAAATATAGGAAGTGCTGCTTCCCTTGACTGGGACGTGTACTGAGTTTACGTTATAACATGGAGTGAGCTGCTACTCAAGGGATTATTGTGGAATAAAACAGAGACTGCTCTTCAGAGTCATCCACCCCGCAAATGGGAACTGGCTAAAGATAATTCCTCTCTGACCAGGACTCTTTGCCATGATCAAAAGGCCCAGGGCTCCAATGAAAAAAGAAGTGTAGAAGAAAGAGGGGACCAAGTCGAGGCTATTAAAATCTATTAAAATAGCAGAGTATCAACAGACTAAAACAGTAATCAAAAAACTTCCTACAAAGAAAAACCCAGGCTCAGATGGCTTCCTGGTGAATTCTAACAAATATTTAATGAAGAATTGACACCAATCCTTCACAAACTCTTCCAAAAGATAAAAGAGGAGGTAACACGTCACAAATCACTCTAGGACACCAGTATTAACCTGATACCAAAACCAGACAAAGATATCACAAGAAAACTACACCATTATGCATACAGATGTAAAAACCCTCAACAAAATATGAGTGTGCCAAGCCCAGAAACATACAAAGGATTATGTACCATGACCAAGTGGGGTTTATTCCAAGAATGCAAGGCTAGCTTAACATGTGAAAATCAATCAATATAATACACCCTACTAGAAGAATAAGTCACAAAGATTACACAATTATTCAGTAGAAAAGGCACTTGACAAAATCTAACACCCTTTTATGATAAAAAACACTCAACAGACTAGAAATAGAGAAGAACTTCAACCTGATAAAGGCCATTTATGGAACACTCACAGCTGGCATAGTACTTACTGCTCAAAGACTGAGAGCTTTCCCCCTAAGACAAACACCTCTGCTCTAGTCACGTCTAGTCAACATTGTACCAGAGGTTCTAGCCAATGCAATCAGGCAACAAAAAGAAATAAACGGCATTCATATTGGAAAGTAAGAAGTGAAACTATCCTATTTACAGGTGACATGATCTTATTGTAGAAAGCCCTAGAGAATCCACAAATAATTATTAGATTTAATAAAGGTGGTAGGATAAAAGATCAATATACAAAAGTAGTTTGTTTTCTACACACTAGCAATGAACATTCTGAAAATTAAATTAAAAAACAATTCCACTTATGATAGCATCCAAAAGAATAAAACTTGGGATTAATTTAACAAAAGGAATGTAAGACTTGTACACTGAAAATTACAAAACAGTTTTGAAAGGAATTAGACATCCCGTGTTCATGGACTGGAAGACTTACTATTGTTAAGATGGCAGCACTCCCGAAATTGATCTACAGATTCAACATGATCCTTATCAAATTCAACATAATTCTTATCAAATTCCAAGCAAGCTTTTTTTTTTGCAGTAATTGACTATTTGATCCTAAAACTTATATGGAAATGTAAGGGATCCAGAAAAGCCAAAATAATCTTGGAAAGAAAAACAAAGTTGGAAGACTCACACTTCCCAATCTTAAAACTTCCTCCAAAGCTACAGAAATAAAGACAGGGTGGTACTGGCATAAGGACAGACACATAGACCAACATAATAGACTTGAGAGTCCATAAATAAACCCGTACATTCACATTCAGTTGAGTTCAACAAAGACATCAAAGTTATTCAAGAGGGGAAAATAGTCTTTCAACAAATGGTGCTGAAATAACTGGATATCCACAGACAGAAGAATGAAGTTGGACCCCTACCCCACACTGTATCAAAAATTAACTCAAAGTAGATCATAGACCTAAATGTAAGAGTTAAAACTATAAAACTCTTTTAAATTTTTTTAAAAAAATTTTGTGACCATGATTAGGCAATGGTTTCTTAACTATAACACCGAAAGCACAAAAGAGACAAAAGAAAAAAATAGGTAAGCTAAAATTAATCAAAATTTAAAGCTTTTGCATTTCAAAGGATACCATCAAGAAAGTGGAAAGACAACCTATAGAATGGGAAAAAATATTTTAAAACCACATATCTGTAAAGGGACTTATATCTAGAATATATTAAGAACTATTACAACTCAGTAATAAAAAGACAAACTATCCAATTTTAAAATGGGCACAAGCTTTTCCAAAAAGGATACACAAATGGCCAATAAGCACATGAACAGTTGTTCAACATCATTCGTCATTAGGGAAACAAATTAAGAACCACAATGAGATACCACTTCACACATACTAGGATGTCTGTAATCAAAAGAAAAGATAATAAAGTGTTAACAAGGATGTGGAGAAACTGGAACCTTTCATAGCAGTACAGCCACTCTGGAAAACAGTTTGCAGTTCCTCAAAACGTTAAACATGGAGTTATCAGATGACCCAGTGATTGCACTCCTAAGAATATGCCCAAGAGAAATGAAAACACTCCACTCCAAATGTTGTACAAAAATGTTCATAGCAGCACTATTGGTAACAACCAATGGAACAACCTTATGTCCATCAACTGATGCACAGATTAACAAAATGTGCAAAATGTGGTACCTTCATGCAATGGAATATTATTCAGCCATAAAAAGGAATGATATGTGCCGCAACATGTGAGAACCCTGAAAACAGCATGCCAAGTGGAAGAAGCCAGACACCAAACCTCACATATTATGACATACCATCTACCTAAAATGTTTAGAATAGGCAAGTGTACAGAGAAAAAGCAGACTACTGGCCAACTAAGGCTGGGGTTAGGGGAGGGGGGTGGGTAATCAGACAGTGGGAAGTGACTGTTAATAAGTACCTGTTTTTTAGAGGGGTGCTGGAAATGTTCTAAAGTTGACTGTGGTAATGGTTGCACAACTCTGAACATATTAAAAACCACTGGATTGTACACTATTTTACGGGAGTAAATTATATCTCAGTAAAGTTGTTTTTCAAAAAGCTATCGAGCATCTTTGTAGTATGAAAAACTGAAGCAATAAATGTTCCACAGGCAACTGTTTCAAAAATATCCATAGGGCACAGGGCTGTGTAAATCCTTAAAAGCTGTCCAAAGATATTTAATGACTTGGAAAAATAATTGTACACACACACACACATATATACATGTAGTGAAAAAAGTAAAATAGTACATATAGCAAAATCCTCACTGTGTATAAAAATATATATCTTTACATATACTTTTATATAGTTAAAGAAATATAGATAGATACAGATTTTTTCTATGTATCTATATATATTTTTAAAATGTCTTTAAAAGTTGTTGACTAACTCAAGTGGCAGTAGGGTGACTGATTTTACTTTCTGCTGTATCTTTTACTTTATTTTCCAGATAGCCTATACTCAACATACAAGTTCAGAATAAATGTTCACTTTCAGATCAGAGGTCAGAATGAGAGGCGGCTGGTCCCACACACTGCAGGCAGGAAAGCACGCAGTTATAGTGGTTTTGCAGGACAGTCCAGAAATACTTGTCTTTTGACCCAGAATCTCCACTTCTGGAAACCTCTCCTAGGGAAATCATTAATTTAGAACAAGCACAAAGACCATGCTGAGAGAACGTTCGTCACAGCCTTACATGTAACAGTGAAAAGCTGAAAACGACCTACATGTCCAAAAATAGAGGCTTTTTAGTTAAATATAGTATAGCTTATCCATATCATGAAACACTGTACAGCTGCTGAAATGCTGCAGAAATATAGCTGTTGTCAGGGAAAGTGTCAGCAGGTCACAAAGCAGTATATGTGATATAAACTCATTTTTCTAAAACAAAATCACACACTTGATAAGATGATCTGGAAGGTAACGCACTATAATGTTAATGGAATTTGGCTCTGGGTGGATGGGGCGATGGTTACTTTTATGTTCTTTTAACTGGTCTGTATTTCTGGTTTTTATATAATGCCCAATGTATTTTGTCTGTATTAAGAAGAACAAAGTAAAATTATTCAGGAAGAGGCAAGAGGTCAGCCGAGGACAGCTAGAAGCATTACCGGCTGCCCAAGCAAAGGAGCATGCTAGAAGGTGAGGAGGGCTGGGACCATCCCAGCCACCACTGTTCCCAACCTCAGGAGTACCTGAGCTCGGACTACATTAATCCCCCACCTGCTGACCTCGGATTTCTATTTCTCAAAGCATTTCCTATTTTTGTCTTATTTATTCTTCTTGGTACTCTTGTCAGAGTATTATTATCTCCACTTTGCAGACAAGAAAAGTGAGACTTACTAAATTACTTAAGAATCACAGAATCAAATCAGGGGTTAGCAGGTAATCCGACATGAGAGTTTCAGTGACAACATGTCCGCTCCAAAGGCGAGGTTACGCTCCAACAGAAAGGCAGCTCAATAAAGCAGATACAGCATGGCGGCCTCGGGCCTTGATTTGAATCCCACCTCACCTCTGAAATTCAAGCTTTCACCCTCTCTGCAGGGAAAGATAATCCCCACAGCACAGGCTTGTTCTCCGGAGGAGGTGCAACCAGTCACCCTGCAAGCATCATGCCTGCCTCCCTCGAGGAGGGCTCACTCAGTACTAATCCAGCAGGAGCTGCCCACCTCAGGGTGCGGCCGCTAGAAAGATTTCCAGATAGCGGGGGGGGGGGGGGTACCCCTGACTGAAGCTATATGCTTCCTCCGGTCTCAACATGTGACAGCCTGTTGGGAGTATGACAACACCCAAGTCATAACCACCCACCGTCTGAAGAATTTCCAATTCAATGTGTTTCATTTTTCGATACCACCCAGCTGCCCAGGACTGAGCAAAGTGTGGTGGACAGACCCTCGAGCGACACCTGACGAAGCCCCTCAACAATGAACCACGTCCCCTGTGCTGACGGATCTGAATTCTGCCCTGGGAGGAGGCCCATGGGAGACAGTGAGCAACTCCCAGGGGCCACTTTCCCAAACATTTTGTCAGTGAATGTTCTAAGCCTTCGTCTTCTGGCCGAACGGCTGATCATGCCAAGCTGAGGTCAAAGGGTCTGAGAAGACACTGGTTTTCAAGCTGGGGAGAGCAAGGCTGAGAGCCAAACCTTTTTGGAGATGGGTTCTGTATTTGAAGACTATGGCTTAGAAGCTTCGGAGGAACAGCAGCACTTGTAAAAGCCTCCCCCGAGAGCGCCCTAGCCTCTCAGTGCTGCCCACCCTAGAAGCAGGCGTCTTCGTTCCCTCTCAACACTGCGCCCGGAGACGGGACACTTACAGCACACAGCAGGCAGTACAATGAAAGGGACGGGGCCGATGTCACACGAGGAGGGATGTAACCTCTGCAAGGGGAGGCCGTTACATAAGTCAGTTACCACTTCCCCACGGTTGCTCTCATCACAACTGCACTTCTGCCGAGCGTGAGAGGCCCACAAGAAGGCCTTAAGGGAAGGGGAGGCCTTAAGGGAAGGGGAGGCCTTAAGGGATCACCCCTGGCCTCTGACCGAAAAGGGAGGGCCGGTCAGAAGAGACAAGACCCTTCCCTGGAGCCCTCCAGAGATGCTTTCTCCTCCTCTGCTGGCTCCTCTCCTATCAGCCAATGTACTAACCAAGTTCCTTATGAAGACACCTGCCTGAGGACTGTGTGAATTACTCCTGCCTCTTAAAGGAACACTACTTGAATCAACAGACCCATCCCAATGTGAACAGCCTTTCGTGATAAAACCGTTAAGGTAGGTCCAACTCTAAAGACCTCCAGCCTTCAGGCCAGCCCTGGGCAAGACTGGAGAAGTGCGCAGTGAAGTCTGTCTCTGGCCCTGCCCTGCAGCAGTTCCTTTAGGGTACCCACTCCACCTGCCCCTGGCCGCTGGGGACTCCCCATCCTCCACACCATCAACAACTTTTCCTCCCAAAGCAGCACTCCAGGCCTCAAATCGCTGCTGGATCTCCCACCTCTTGAATGCCAAACCCTCTGACAGACAAAGCAGACAGGGCTTTGTGTATCTCTCCCCCTCCCCATAACTGGACATTACTGGGGGCTTCTGGAGAGATCTACCCATTTGGGGTCAAACCCAAGGGATACCTAAAAATAAAAACAGCTAACCTTTGTTGATCTGCCAGGCACTGTGCTAAGTGCTCTTACACATGTTCACTCACTCAACAACCTCTCTAATGTAGATAGTATTATTATCTCCATTTTACAGATGAAAAGATGGAGCCCCAGTGAGGCGAAAGTACTCTGCGCAAGATCCTAGAGCTAGTAAGTGGCAGAGCTAGAGACCAAACCTGGGCAGCCTGGCTCCAAACCCCATGCTCTGAACCAAGGTGTCAGAGGAGGAGTTTCAAACCCAGGAACAAAGGAGGAATAAGGAAAATGGAGGGGGCTCCATGCAGCTCCCCAACACTGTGCCGCCTTCTCCACCTGGGCACAGGTGTCACGCAGCTTGACAGGGACGCTTCCTACCAAGAAACGTCCCCCCATCCTGGCCCTGCCTGCAGTTGATTGTGTGATGTCGGGCAAGTCCCTTACCCACTCTGGCACATATGACAGATGGTTGCGAAGGCCCCATCTATATTTTGGAATCAGTCTTTTTCTGCTTTGGTACCACGCCACCTGGAAAGGAAGTTGAATACCACACTGTTGCTTCCAGGTTCATAATTTCCCTCCTCTTGGGCACCAATCCCAAGCCTCAGGTCCTACGTGTCCCCTTTTATTCACCCGAGTGCAGCCTACTTCTCTCTCCCTGCACCCTCCAACAGGTCCCACCTGGTTCAGAGACCAAGCTCTGATGGACACGTCCAAAAGAGGCTTGTGTGTCCCCCCATCTCTTCCTTTTCCCAAGTGCCTGGTGGCTATGGTCCTGTAGCAGCTTCTCACCAATGCATGTCAGCAGAGCTGATGTGTGTTCCTTCTGCTCACCTTAGATACCTCTCTCTTCTTCCCTTTCCATGAACTGCAACACGCCAGCCAGCCAGCTTCATTTGTCAATCACACAGATGAGGACTGCGCCCTAGCGGATGGGGGAGGAACAGCACCCTCGGAGAACACAGCTGCCCCCCCGCCTTGACCAGCTGGACTATCTCAGGACCAACACAGGTCTTCCCTCACATTGGAGCCAATGCCTTCGTGGTCCCTTTACTGCAACAGGTACATACCAAGGCTATTTATAAAGGGCATCCCTAGGAAGGCAAGGCACTTACAGCTCCCACTGCCCTAGCTGCAGAAAGCTACCCAATGTCCAGTAGATCTAAGTCCCAAAATAGGCACTGGCCATGTGTTCACTGTTCCCAAGTTTCCCCACTTGGGAAAAGGACGTCTGTGGACACTCAGTGTCCTGGAGATTTCACTTGATATCTCAATATGTACCCAGAGCAAAGATCTCTACTCACTTGATTAACCCAGTTCTACCAGAAGCTAAAGGATTTCTCCGTTTTTTCTATTCTCATTCTCTGTTTCTCTACTTAGGTTTAAGAGATAGGAGGAGCTGGGGGGATGGAGGGGAGTTGAGATCCACTTAGAGGCTCCTTGATGATGGAAATGAAATGAAATGTATAACCTTCGGGAAAGAGATCCATGTTGGGCTCTGTTAGGGTGTAAAGTTGGCACGTTGTTACAGGTATTCACCATAATTGGCAGGGAGTGAGTCTGAATTACCAACATACACTCAGTATGTTACCTAAAGGCAGAGAAAATGCATCTGACCATGAGAGGCTGGGAGCAAAGGCACCCAGAAACACCTGAATTACACGATGGGCATCTTGATAGATATTTGAGCAGGGGAAATTCTATAAATTTTAATCAATAATTGAGCATCAATTATGATGCTCTGTGCTAAGACACTGTGCTGAGTTCTGAGGATGGCAGACAAACAAAACAAAGAGTTCTTCCTGGAGTGGAACTCACAGAATGGCAGGGTGTCTGATTACAGTACAACTAATTCTAATATGATTTTCACGCAATTCTAACCTACTGCGTATGAGAATTTCAAATATGACGGACTCTGAGCTGGAGAGTCCCAGAGGGCTTCAGGGAAGACAGGACACGTGAGCTTGAGCGCCAGAACTTACAGGAAGGAACTTGGGCAAGGTCAAGAGTTAAGGGGGAGGAACAAGTGAGATGGGGCTGAGAGGAGGGGTGTGCATACAAGTCTAGGGTGTTCTCTAGTGACCTGAGTGTCTTCTACCTGCGGAAACCTTACCTAGCCCGAGTGCATCTGAAGCAGAGGCCAACAGAGCAGAGTGATTCAGAACGAGGGCTTTGGAGCTGAATGCTCTTCAGACTGAGTCCCCCTTCTGTCAGTCAATAGGGGTCTGGAGGTTTAAAAGACAATAAAACCCTAACATGGTGTTGGCCCACAGGAGGTTCTCATAACTGAATGATGTTGGCTTCTGATTCCCAGCAACCCGAGGCTAACACTGCCTGGCAGGGGAGAGTGCTCCCAGCCACGGCCGAAGTGCAGATGTGGGGGTTCACTGACCTAAAGCTCCGGCTGAGAGCCCTGGTCAAGTCAGACCTCAGGGGACCACGGAAAAGTTGAGGTGACATGTGGAAGTGTGTAGGTCAGTTCCACGGCCTACAGCAGCCTGCAGGTGGCACAGGGAGGGGAGGGGCTGCTGGGGGCCCAGCCAAGGGGCACCTGCACTCGGCCCCAGCTGGGTCTTGCTCTGGGGGACTGAGGGGACAGCTCTTCCCTTCTTTCCACAGAAGATGGAAAGCCAAATTCGTAACTGGATGGTCCCAATTTGGAAATGTTAGCAACCTTGGAAACACTGAGCCAGCTGACTACACCTGCCTTGGGTGCCCGCAGGCTAGTGGCTCACAGCTTCTGGCTCAGGAGTTCTCTGTGCGCTAACATCCATCACATCCTCGTCATAACCTCCTCTTAAAAATTCTCAAGAACCTCAGTGAAGCAAGAAACACCAAGAACATCCCTGCACAGTCAGGACCAGGAGCCTCTTGAGCTCCTCAGAGAACTGGCCTGTGTTTGGGCATCTCCATGAATTAGAGGGATGATTTCTCTGTTATTATAAGTCACTTCTTGTGGTCCCCCCACCCCCCTTATCCTGTAAGCTAACGTGGACGTCATGTTCGTTCTGTGCCAGACACTGTGGTAAGCATTTCACATATACCACCTCATGGAATCCTCATGACAGTGCAATGAGAGCCTGACAGGTGGAGAAACTGAGGTACAGAGACGTTAAAAACTTGCACAAGGTCACAGAGCCAGCACGTGACAGAGTGCGAGTTGGACCCAGGCAGGTGGTTCCGGGTTGGTGCCCATAACCATCAGTCCACACTGCCTCTCGCCTGGCTCTCAGGGCCTGGGTCCTCCCGGGATGTAGGCCACTTCCTCCAGGCAGAAATGACCTGTCCTACTCTCTGGATGTGTGTGACTCCCTGTGCCTACAGAAGTCAGAAACTAACCAGGACTGGGTCTCCCATGAGCCAGCCAGCATGTCCCAGGAGCCACGTGCCTCAGCCCTGTGGCTGGGCTCACTGCTAATCAGCCAGATACTACCCAGGGCGGGACTCAGGGCTCCTGTCCTCCTGGCCACCTTTGCATGGCAGCCACGAGACCAAGCTGGCAGGTGCCACCTGCAGACAGTCTGTCCCACCAGGCTGTCTCAGAGCCCAAATCAAGACCTGAGCTCGTGGTGCTAAGCAGGCCTTAGAGCCGTCCCCGCCCCCCAACAGGCAAACTAACTCTTGGCTACAGTCCACACGCCCCAAGTTGATCAGATGACTGGAATTGCCAGGTGAAGTCTTGCTCTTTTTGCAGCAAATCACACACACACACACACATACAGCTCCCATAGGCCTAAGGCAAGTGAGGTGCTGAGTGAACATCAGAGAGAGAAGAAGGCAGCCGTGTGGCCCAGACCCCAACACACCCCCAGGCCCGGCACTCTCAGAATCCGAGACAGCCTCAAAGGACTGTGCCCATTAAACCGCCAGGTGCCCTGCCGAGAGTGACAGCGTCTTTTCCCAGCTCACAGGGACACTGAGAAGATTAATTAGAGGAAACTGGCAGTACTCAAGTGCAATTCCCCAGGGAACTGGGTGAATACGCCACCCCTGTCACAAAGCTCCTAGGCCTGCCTCCTGCTGGGTCTTTGTTCAGCATTGCACAGGACAACCAAGGCAGACGGCTGGCTGCACACAAGTGGACAGCTCACTGCTGTCCCAGAGGATCAGCCCGCCCGGGGCCCAGGGTCTGTGCGGCCACAGTCAGCCACAGCGAGTGGTTTGGATAGTGGGTGGCACGAAGGAAAGGAGCTGCTTCAGATGGTTTCCTTCTTACCCAGGCCTTTATGAGTCCAGTTCAAAGTGTCCCTTCTCCTCCAGGAAGCCTTCCTGGCCCTGCTGGCCTACGGTGAGGTTTCCGGCATCTGAAAAGCTGTAACGCATGCCTGGCCTTTTCCATTTGCTATTTTGTTTGAGGCCAACATTTTAAAATATCATTTTGCTTTACATACATTATGTAACTTGATCCTCACAACTCTGTGAAGTGGATGTGATTACACCCATTTCACAGATGAGGAAATGCCAACTTGGAAAGGTCAAATAATGTGTGTGTCCTGCCTTTCTGTCATTTTTATTCCCATGGGACTGCACTTCCTCACATTAGATTATAAATTGGCAACCAGGGCAATATTTACCTCTTCTATCCCCTGAGTCTCAGGGCATCCAGGTGGGCACTGTGTGACTGGCTGTCACAGTGACCACTCAGCCTTAAGTAACCCAGAGGTGACAATAATGAAGAAAAAAGTCATCAGCCACATGGCCAACTGGCCATATGATAAGAATTCCTATATATGCTGTGAAGCATCTTAATTACCAAGGAAGGTCCCTGCTTAAGCTACACATTAACCACAGGGAAACTTTACTGAAATGTTTTTCTTTCAGAGACAAGTGAGGAGCTGCAGCCCTAAGGAAACACCGTGTCACTGGGCTTAAAACTATCCAGTGTATGTGGCGGGGCCGACCCCACCAGTCTCGCTGGGAGATGCCCTAGCTAACCGTCAGCCAAGGGCACAGGGGTCAAACCGTGGGCTCCAGGGAGGCTCTGCGGCTCCAAACAGTGTGACCCGGGGCAAGTCCCCCAGGGAGAGAAGACGAGGACCTCACCTTTGGTGGCGTAGGCATCCGCAGCCATCCGCAACCTGTAAGGGGGGACGCCTGTCAGCGGCCAGTCCTCGAGGCCCACCCGGGAGTAAATGTTGAGAGCTTCTTCATAGTCTCCTTCCACATAATGCAACTTGGCCATGATCAGATTGGACTCTTGTAGGAATTCTGACTAGAAGGAAAAGGAGAGAGAAAACCATTTTCCTGTGATATTCTGTGTGGTGCTCCTGCGGGGCCCTGTGGCTCTCCACCCCACAGTGTGCACACAGGTGTTCTTGGCGGTATTGTTCACAACAGCTCCAAAGTGGAACCAGCCCACGTGACCATCAACCGATGAGAGGGGTTAGCAAAATGTAGTCCAGCCCTACCACGGAATCTTACTCAGCCACGACCAGGAATGAAGTACCGATGGCCCCTGTGACAACACAGGTGAATTGCAAAAACATTATGCAAGTGAAAAAGCCAGTCACACAGGCTGCATATTGTGTGTTTCCATCTGTGTGAAACGGCCAGATTGGTCAAGTCTACTGAGGCAGAAAACAGCCTGGAGCAGCCTCGGGCTGGGAGGATGGCGGAACAGGAGGTGACTGACTACTGATGGTTATGGGTTTATTTCCAGGGTGATGAAAATGTTCGAAAATAGACGTAACAGTGGCACAACTCTGTGAATACACTAAAAACCACTGGATTGTGAAGTGGATGAATTATATGGCATGTGAATTGTATTTCAATAAAGCTGCTATAAAACAGGCTCCCCTCAGGCCTTGGGCTGGGCTGGGCCAAGAATGGAAGGCATGCGTTATGGACAAAACCCATGAGCACCAGTCTCAGGAAAGGAGGCCCCCCCCAGACAACCTGGTGGGTCACAAAGCACTGGGGGTGCACAAAACTGTACACCAAATGACCCGAGGAGAGAGGCTTTCTAAACTGGTGCAAAAACCAGGACTTGCTTTCTTTCCAGGTTCGGACTCTTCCCACTGAGACATTCCAGCTTGTTTCGGTGCTGACCCCGGGTCCCCTCCCAGAGGCTGCAAGTTCTAACAGTCCTTCCTCTCTGTCAGGCAGTCCACACCCACTGGCCTCATCCTCTGCCCTCCTCCCACCCCAACTCATCAGCCAGCAAAGAGAAGGTGGCCCAGCCTTCCAAATAAGGAAGCATTTATCATCCTCTCCCGGGCCTCCTCCTTAGATCCCTGGCTACACGAGGCCGGATTTTTGAGCCCACAGAAGCCTACCATGAAGCTGTACTCTTTTGTAATCTCTGGCTGAGCTGAGTGTGCAACATATAAGTGACCAGCCAGAGCAGGGTGAAGCCACTGTTTCACCAAGGGAGTCGGCTTCCAGGCTTTCCCCGAAAGGGAGCAGGGACAAGAGGCAGCACTGGAGAGGACGGCAGAATGGGCAGAGAGACCAAAGGGAGCAAAAAAGTTTTAAGAGTAGCCCAAGGGAGTGGCACTGATGCAAGACATCAGAATTATATTTGGAAATAGAGAAAGAAATCAAAGCAGACTAAGAAAAGAGAAAAAGAGCTGTGAAAAGAAGCATCCACCACAGGGGCTCCCCACCAGGGTGGGGGCCCGGGCAGGCCTGAATGCATAGAAAAGGCTTCACCTAGGAGATCCCACTGTGTCCTCCTTGTGTCCCGAGAAGTAAGGACCGCTGGCTGAGAAGCAAACTGAAGGGGGAGAGGGAGGAGAGTGTTTACTGGGTACAGGGCTTCAGTCTGGGATGATGAAAAGGTTCTGGAGATGGATGTGCTGATACAAATGCAAATACACTTAAAACCACTGAACCGTATACTAAAAAATGGTTATAATGGTAAATTTTATATTTATATTTTACAAGAAAAAAGTTTTAAAAATCAAACCTGAAAAAAAAACTTAATTAAAAAAAAAAAACAGTAAACTTGAAGGCCCAGATGGAAAAGACACAGGAGCCTGAAGAAAATTCCAAGTGTCGAGCACAGCATGGGTGCCCTGGGAGAGCCCTGCTGGGTGAGTCCAATCCGCAGCCCTGAGCAGGGGAGGGAACAGCTTGGCCAAGGCCACTGGGCTGCAGGGGACGGAGGAACAGCCCAGCCTTGTGCCCAGCTACCCTGCCCCTGACGAGTGCAATTTTCTTGACTTGAATCGGAAGCCAGGTCTCCTGTCCTAGTCCAGGCTCTTTCTGCCACCAACCTGCTAGCTTGCTCTGGCCTCTCCAGCCTCAGTTCACTTGTATTTTGTGGGCACCTACGTGTGCCTGGGGCTTTCGCTAGCTCCCAGCCAGGAGACACTGGAACCTGAGGTCAAGAGGAGAGGAAGCGTCACATCAGCCAGTGTGAGGGGGCAGCCTGGCCAAGCAAGAGCCATACAACCTCAGAGAATTCTTGATAAGGCGAAGGAAGCCAAAAAATGGCAACAGGAGAAAAATTCTCTAGGTAGAGAACCAATAAACTAGCGGGAAAGAAAAAATGGCATGTATCTAGCTCTATTCATCTGTGAAAGGACGTCTACACCTGAGACTCAGAACAACCTTGAGCTCAGTACACTTACAGATGAGCAGGAAGGAAGAAGTAAGTCAGAGCTTCAAAAGTTCACTGAAGACTGCCTTTCCCCAACAGAAACACAGCCTAGACTGAACAAGGACCCTAGAGAGGCTGACGGGGTGGCGGGATGCAGTCAGCTGTCTGAATGAGATCGGCCTCGGGACAGCAGTAAGAGCCTGACTTCAGGGCAGGGAAGTGTCCAGAGCCCAGCAGGTGACCTAGCAGCGGGGGGCGGGGCTGGGCAGGGGCCTGAAGGCGAGATGAAAGGGGATTCCAAAGAAGCCAGAAAGGAAAGACACGGGAGAGGGAAGCTGAGTACAGATAGAGATCAGAACACAGGGCAGATGACAGAAGGGCAGCGTGCGGGGTTTCCTGTGTCCTGAGGGTCATAGCTCAGGCAGAGGGAAGTCCCTGCCCCGGTTCCTCCCACACCCAGGCGCCAGGCCTGCCGCCGCCAGTATGAACCCCCACGCGGCTCTGGGCCAGAGCAGCCAGGGACGTTCACGAGCTGCACATTTTAGGCAGGATATCGTGCAGTGACACTACTGATTCACTTCTTTCTTTTCAGTGGGACTAAGTGTCAGGTTGAGTTCTGGGCCACATATAACAGCTCTATTCTAAGCACCTGGGGAAGATTAGTGCCATGTTTCAGGATAATGTGCCATTGGAGACTCATCAGAGAGGCCCTATTGGTCTGGAAGGCCCGCAAAGAGGTCAGCCAGCCAAGGGCTGACACAGTGACCACACAGGGAGCCAGCCTGCTTCTAGGAAGACGAGCCCCAGAAGCGTGCGGGTGTGTTCTGACCATCGCCCAGTTCGTCCCAGGCATCCTTTCATCCATATGTTGCCTGGAGGATGTGGAGCCAGCATCTCCCCAGTGTCCCCCTCATCCCAGAGGCCCACGGTACCTTGAGGTTCCCTCGGTCCAGGGCGGCGGTCAGATGCTTGCGAACCTCGGTCAGCTGGGGCCTGGGGCCTCGGGGACTGGCCCCCTGCCGCAGAGGGTGTTCCTTCAGGTACTGCTCCAGCTTTGACTCCCCGAGCAGGAGTTCAGCCATGTCATCTGAAAAGAACACAATGAGAAGCTAAATGGGGGCGAGGAATCGTCTATGTGCTGGGAACCGCCCCCCCACCAAGGACCTTAGGATGGCAAGTAGGCACCATCTGACAGTGAACTCTGCTCATTAGTAAAGACTGTTCCAGAGTGTGTATGCAAAAGCTCAAGTATTCAGTCATTCCTCTGAGCTAGAAAGATGGACACACATTAACTTGGAGAGATCTCAAGTTCAGCAGAAAACACCAAGTTGTCTTATGATTTATTGAGTATGATCTTTACAAAACCCAATACTCTGTATTTTCCAAGAGTGATGCAGTGAAATCTTCTAGCTCTTTTGTGCTTGTACATGGACGTGAGCTGGTGGAATGTCTTCTGTAGTCAGATTCTCAAAACAAATTTATGTCAAAATGAACTGATTGCATGCAGTCCGTTTCTACCTAAAAATCAAAGCTATACACACGAGATATCTAGGAATGTTTGTATGAAGGTTTTACTCCTAAGGGTACATTACTTATAACTTTGTTAACGTCTGTGTTGGCTTGTTAATTAGAATAAAAACCTCACTCCACAAAGACCTGCTGCATAGCACAGGGAACAATACTCAGTATATTGTAATAACCTGTACTGGAAAAGAATTTGAAAAAGAATATAGATATACATGTAGATATGTATAACTGAATAATTTTGCTTTACACCTGAAACACTGTAAATCAACTACAGTTCAATTAAAAAAAAAAGAAACTCCAAGAGCAAGTAGCTCTTTGGAATCCATACATCCAGGTGGTTCTGAATAAACCCAGACTGATTCATACCCCAGCCTGAACATGGTCCATTTTTTTTCTGTGATGGGATAGAACATAATTGTATTAAAATATAAAAGCAGTGTTTAAAGGTCTGGAAGGATATAACTCAAACTCATGGCACTGGGGTGCAGGGAGGACCTCAATGGGGCTGAGCAGAAAAACGGACTTTGGCTTTATCTGTAACAGCCTGGCCCTAGAAAGGAGCATAGGCTTGCCCATTATTTGTGCAATCTAAAATTAACTTTAAAAACAAAAATCACAGAGGACCCACTGAGATTTTGAAAAGCAGGTCACCTGAAGGCCGAGAGCGGTAACGAGAGCCTTTCCAAGTCCTCTGGTCAGCGACCCAAAGCTACCGAATCTAGTTCTCAGCAGCCCCTCTACCCATGCACTGGGAAGCCAAAAATAATCCTTTAGAGATGAGACCGAAGTTCCTGGGAGGCGCCAAGCAACACCAAAACAGGGCTGAGTTCAGTTGCTGGACACAAGAATTCTCTAGTGGTCCACAAAGAGAAAGCAATCGCCTACAAGATGCGGAGGATGTCAGGCCGGCCCCACGGCCGCATGGAGACCATGAGGCCATGTCTGCACAAGAGCCCAGGGACACAAAGGGAAGCCCAGGTGAACGGGCCCAGCACAAACTCTGGTCAGGCATGAAAGCCACGGGCAGCTTCCTCCCAGAAGCATGAGCCCTTCTTAAGAAAGAAATGTAGCTAATAGTCCTGAAGTCCAGGACTCAGGGATGACCACGTGTAGGCAGAGGTCTGATGGTGAGAATCAGAGCAACTACATGTAAAATACGAAAGGCCTTCGAGAAGTACAGAACAGAACATGGGTGTTACAAACCAAAGTGATGCAAAAACAGTAATACGTCAAAAACTGGGGGCAGCTTCAGGGGCCACATCCTCATCTTTCAAAACCCTGTACTATATGTTTAAAGGAAACAGTGACTGGATAAAGAAGTTGTGGTATATTTATGTAATGGAATACTCTTCTGCCATAAAAAAGAATAAAATAATGCCATTTGCAGCAATGTGGATGGACCTAGAGATCATCATTCTAAGTGAAGTAAGCCAGAAAGAGAAAGAAAAATACCATATATCACTCATATGTGTAATCTAAAAAAAAAAAAAAGGGACACTATGAACTCATCTACAAAACAGAAACAGACTAGCAGACTTAGTAAATAATCTTATGGTTACTGCAGAAAGGGGGTGGGAAGGGATAAATTTGGGAGTTTGAGATTTTAAAATGTTAGCTACTATATACAAAAATAGATTTTTTTAAATAAGTGTCTTTTGTATAGCACAGGGAGCTATGTTCAATATCTTGTAATAACCTTTAATGAAAAAAACATGAAAACAAACACATGTATGTATGTGCATGACTGGGACATTCTACTGTACACCAGAGAGTGACACGTTGTAATTGATTATACTTCAGTTTAAAAAAATTCATTTGTAAAGAAAACAAAAAAAAATAACATGACTCCAATCTTTTTTAAACTTTATTGGACTCTTTAGGAAATGATGTCACATGGTGAAGCATGTATTTGGAGCTCAACAATTCCTTCAGATTCAGTTCCTTCTTTCCATGAATACTTATTAATACTTTATTTTCTAAATACAGCATTGCTGCATAGAAATATATGCAAGCCACATGTTACTTTAAAAGTTTTAGTAACTATATTAAAAGAGAAAAAAAGAAACAGGTGAAGTTAATTGTTCATTTTAATAATATATTTTACTTAACTCAATATATCCAAAATATTATCAGTTTAGCAAGTAATTAGTACTTTCAATTATACTTAAGAATTATACTTATCTTACTGAGATATCTTGCATTCTTTTTCATAGTAAGTTTTTCTAAATCCAGTGTACCTTACACTTGCAGCCCATCTCATTTCGAACCTGCCACATTTCAAGGGGTCAATAGCTACACAAGGCTAGTGGTTACTATATTGGACAGGAGGATAACGGCTGTTTATAAAAGTATGTCCATGTCTCTTACATATCTGTCTGTGTCCCTAGGAAGATGTCTAAAATGTATCACTGGAGTAAATGACAGGAATTTCTGAATGACAGCATTTGGGATCATTTTTAAATTCTCATCTTTGTAGTTTGAATTATTTATATTGAGCAGAATAATTTTATATTACTTTTAGAAAAAATTCTTTAAAAATTGGAACTCTTCCTTAAAACTGGAAGTATACATATATATACGTATACTTCCAGTTTATATATATATATCATGTATGTATGTATGTGTGTATATATATATCATGGTATTAATAGTGGTTATTTATGAGTAGTAAGACTATCTGCATACATGGAATTTCTTTTCTGTATACTTTAAGTTTCAAAAAAAAAACATAAAGTAAAATGGGATTCAGAGTCCTAGATTTAAATCTCAGCTTGTCACTCTGTGACTCTGGCCCTAGGATTTAACCTCAGCATTTTGGGGGGAAATTCTAAGAAAGGCCTCCTGTACACCTGAGCTGAGGGTTCCTCTCTCCCCATTGTTGCACGTTATTCTGCACTATCCCAAATTACCCCACATCATACCCTGCCCCTCCAGCTCACCTCTCTGCTGCTGACCCTCTGACCCTGCATCTGAGCAGAATCCCCAGGCCAGAGAGCAGAAAGGACAAGCAGCGGGACAGGAGGAGCCTTGGTCTCCAACACTCAGGAGCCGCCACCAAGCCCTGGACGCTGCTTATGATCAGTTATCACATGAGAAACATTAACTTCAGCCTCGTTCTGCTTAAGCCATTGTTATTCTGACCTTTGTTATGGCGGCCACACTGGTTTCCTAAGCAGACCTCCCAAACATGAAACAGGCTTTAAGCTGAGAACCACTGGGAAAACTTACCAACACCCATCCCCAAGTTCACCGCTTTCTAAACAGCCCTCTGCAGACCCAACTGAGGGCTTTGGTGGAGACACTAGACTCTCCACTTCTCCTCTTTCATGGGTTTTTACTTCCTAGGCTTGCAAAAATGTTCATGTAAACGAAGGACTGCATGGTTAAAGAAGAGTGTAAAAACCACTCCTGTGATGTTCTGTGGGACTCACGTCCTTTGTGTTAACCGGTCTCCTGACACTGGGGCCATGCACCAGAGTCTTGATGCAAGAAGTGAGGAGAGCCCAGCGCTATAGAGCAGCTGGGAGGGCCCTGGCAAAGGCTGAGTTGAGAGGAAGAGGCTCTCCTCAGAATCAGGAGACACCGCCCCTTTTCTCATGGAGGCTGGAGTCCTTCAGGACTGTTCAGCATGGTGTGGGACCTAACAAAGATGCCTGCAGCCCTCGCTGGCTGGAGGAGGTGGATACAAAGCCTTCACCAAGAGTGTCACAGGTATATGTTTGCCAGGAGGAAAATATAGGGAAGGGCATTCTGGGCAGAAGGAACAGAATACGCAAAGGCACGACACAGCACAACAATTGTTTGGGGCACTTCAAGTAGTTTGTTAGAGCTGAACCCTGAGACGAAGAGGGAGAGGGAGAGGGGTAGTCGAGGGAGTATCCTGCCAGGTAGACAAGGATCAACACCTCAGTTCTGAAGGAGCTGCACACTCTGAGCAAAGAGCTTACAGTCTAATTTGAAATTTAGCATGGTAGCTACGAAATCATTTTTGCAATTTTAAAATTTCCAGCCTCCAATCAATCTCCCAAACGAATTATGTTTTCTTGGCTTCCCTTCAAAACAGATGACTTCCCTGCTACACACTCTCCCAACGAGGAGGGCAGAAATCATGAAAATATCAACCAGCTCATGCCAGACAAATGATACAGTCCTAATGATGGAGGGGGCTCCATGGGCACTGGCTGCACTGGTCTAGGACCTCACAGCTTCCCAATCAGAATCCACTATCAACAAAAGAAACAGATGTCACCTACCCAGCTGTTTTTGTCCAACCGTGGTGTCCCACTACATGCTAGGACAGTGAGGCACAAGGAAAAAAGGCACCTTGGGGCATACAAGAAAATTAATTCCAGCTGGATTAAAAGAATTAAATATAAAGAGGATCAAAATGTTAAAAATAGACTTTCACTTCCAGCCAAGATGGACCAACTTTACCCTCCCATCTGAAATCAGGCAACAGAGGAAAGCGATCTCTGAGACCAGGGTGGCAAACGAGGTGCACCCTACGATTGCCTGGAGGGTTTTCCAGCCACAACACAGGAACAGGGAAAGCGGACATCAGAGTCTTGCCCCATAAAAGACTTCAATCTGAGTATCTCTTCCTCCACTTGCCTACTCCCACTCACAGGCACAGGGCAGAGCACACGGATGCCACAGCTGAGGGAGGGCAGCAGGACTGCAAAGCGGGGCCAGGCGTGGACTTTCCAGAATGGGGAAGCCCGGTGGCACAATGCGAGGAAAGAGCTTTGGCCTCAGGCAGCCCTGGGCTTGAACCCCTGCCTCTCAGCTTGCTGGCTGTGTGGTACTGGGCAAGTTCCTTAACCCCTCTGAGTCTTGGTTTCCCCACCCGGCTACTGTGAGGACTAGAGACGACACATGTAATGCATATGGTGTCAGGCAGGTGCTGAATACATGTTAGTTACTGTTGCTGTTATTTTCATTCCTTCAGGACTATTTCCCAGAGTGGTTATGTTGGATGTGGTGGGGCCAGAGAGCTCTCTGAGACACAGTCGCTGTGCTCGAGAGGCCTGCAGTCTAGCGGAAGGATATGGATGCTGTGCACCATCCATCACTAGCCAAGCCATACGGCTCTTACCAAATGCCACGCAGTGTGCCAGGCAGTTCACATCATCCCGTGAGTCCTCCAAACAGGACACTGAGACAATTATTATCTCCACCTCACAGACAGGGAACCAGGTACCACACGTGGAGCAACACGCCGAAGGCCACAGAGTCCGTCTGTCCTGGAGCTGGGATTAGAACCCAGGCCACTCCCTGCCCTGTCTCCCCAGCAGGCCAGGTACAAACCATGTGAACGACATTTTGAGAGAAGGGGATCAGCTTCCTTCCCAACCCTGGCCAAGCCGCTTAACCCCTCCACTGCAAGGGCAGGACAGGCAATTTCTAAGTCCCTGTCCTGCACCACCAGCTGGGATTCTCCGGTGACTGAAGTGAGGGGGCGCTCAGGGGTGCCTGGGGCTGGTCTCACCTTTCCCACAGGCATTGGTGGGGGGGGGGTTAAGTGAAGTGGCAGAAACCAGCTCCTCAGTGACCTAAATAGAGAGAAAGCCTAGAGCCAGAGAGCACTCCTGAGGACCCTCATGGGAAAAGCGAGGGAAATTAGCCCCCCGCAGGGGACTCTGGTCCCCGGTCCATCTCCACAGACAATCAATCCCATAAGCCTTGCAGCCAGCGTGGCTCTGTGCCCAGGGGGCCTTGGCCTCCCTGTATACTCTTTGCCTCTTAACTGACTGTCCCTTCCTCACAGCCTTCTCCCTTGTGGGATGAACAGCTGGAACTGAAATTTGATCAGATGGGGAAGAAAAAACTTAAGATTTCTACTCTGTTCCAGGGAGTACTTGATACCAATACAAAAATCTCAACCACTCGGTTTATATGTCAATAGAGAAGCATTAGGTCTATTCAACCCATTCCTGCCGTGGCTCTGATCCAAGAGGAAAAAACAAACCCCTATTGAAGTAGGAACTGGTTCTTCAGTGTCCCCTTTGTTACCAGCAGAGACAGCCAGGTTCTCCATTTCCCAGTCTCCGCACAACCTCAGTAAATTTCAGCCCTGCGTCTGTTTGGCTTCTTGTAAATCACAGGTCCCTTAACGGTTGCAGTCCTTGTGTTTCTCCGGCCTCCCAAGGAGGGTTCACAGAAAGACAGAGGCTATCGGATAGCGCTGGGAGGAGTATAGCCCAATACGAGTGTCTACAGAGTGCAACGTAGCAACACCTACAAAACAAGGTACACACCCGTGCCACGTGACCCAGAAATTCCAGTTCCCCTCTGCCCGCAGACACGCGCACTCTTGAGAACAAAGGTGCACATATAGGGATGTTTACTGCACGCAGCCCTACTGGTAACGGCAAAGAATAGAAACAATGCAGGGGACCTGCTGAACCGATGATGGTGTACCCCAGGCAAGGGGACAGAGTGTGTCCATTAAACATAGGGGACAGATCTAAATACAACTCTGGGGTAGCCCAACTGCACCAACGGCCAGGTCCTCTTGCTTCCCTGAATCCACATGCTTTGGGGCCTTTCTCCCTCACCCTGGGCTTGGCCTCATGACGTGCTTCCATTAATATGACAGTAGTAAATCTGACGCACACAGAAACTTGGAAAGGGGCCTGCTCAGTTCTGCTTCCCTCTTGCTTCTCCGCGACCACCATGAGAACGAGCTTGGCCAGCCTGGAAGTAGGAGGCTGAAAGGCCACGTGCAACAGGGCTGAGGGGTCTCTGTGAGACCCAGGCACACAAGAGAGCCCAACCAAGGGCAGCGGCGTCCCTGACCTACCGCAGGCAGCTGATGCAGGAGCATGCTCCGGCCAGCCCAGAAACATGAAAAATAATAAAACAGTGATTGTTTCAAGGCACTTAATGTTGGGATGGTTTGTTACACAGTCAAAGGAAACAATCTCAAAGACAGAGGGATAAAAATAGGGAGCAGAGTATGTCACCACTGTGTGTGAAAAACAAAACCCAAAGATATACTTTCTTACAGGTATACAGAGTGCTTCTGAAAGGACCCCTAGGGAAGTCCAAAGAGTGGTTGTTTCTGCAGAAGGGAGCAAGAGAACCTGGAGATGATGTAGGAAGGCAGCTGCTTTCGCTACATACTCCTTTGCATTATTAGATTTTTATAACCGTATACATTTGTTACCTACACAAAACATTAACTGGTTAATTTAAAATAAAAAAAAGGTGGCCTGTGTTACAGTGTGCTCCAAATAGAGAGCGGCTGGTCTGGTCACCCACAGAGAGGTTCCCACGACCAACACGGGAAGGTGTTTCAAGTCTGCGGTTACTACTGAGAGCCCATCTCCCGCTCTCCCTGGGCCTCCTACAGAGCAGGATCCAGGAGAGACAGACAGACAGGCAGACAACTGATCCAGGGGCGTGGGGAGATGACTGCGGGGGCTAATCTGGGAAGGCGAGAACGGAAGGGATCCAGAGCAAAGGTGAGGGGGCTGCAGGCCTTTGAGGAACTGAAGTCTCCAAGCAGGGAAGCAGGAAACCAGGTCAACTCGGTGGGAGGAAACGCGCGGGTCCCCCGATTGTTTCTATTTCCTAGAAAAAGAATGAGGCAAGGTCATGAGCAAGGAGTGAGAGCATGGCATTGAGAGGAGGTACAGGGTCTAAGAAGAGAAGAGAACATGCGATGGATGTTCTGGACAGTGGGGACAAATCTACTGGAGGAGCAGCAGTGCCTCTGAGGTCCCTGGTCACCAAGGGCATGCAGTTGGCGAGGTGACGGCGTCCCTCAGCAGCATGCCTCGGTAGGCGGGGCTGGGCTGAACCGGGGCAGGGACACTGTCATGCAGCAGGACGGGGAAGAGAAGGGCTCACACCTCAACTAGAAAAATGAATTAGCTGTCCTATACCTGTTTTCAAATCAAAGTCTGATCACGTCACCCCTCCCTTCAAAACCCTGCAGTGGCCCCCGCTCTCCCAAAGTGAGGACCCAGCTCCTTGTAACTGATCACCTTAGCTCTGACCTCCACCCTGATCTCCCTTACATTCAGGCTCGACCTCCAGCGCTGGGCACATAGCAGGGGTTCCAGACACATTTCTGGAATGAGCCAATCATGTCTCCCCTCCATAGACAGGGCCCAGCCAAGTACCTTAGTCTCTGGGACTCAGCTCCCTTGCCTGCCGGGCGCCTGGCGCACAGTCGGGGTGTTCCTGCTGACTGAGACCCAGGCCTCCCCATTTCTACCTCGGGCCCCCACTGTCCCCCTTCCACTATTTTTGTTTAGGCTGTGACCCAGTTCAGGGGGCCTGGCTACCTGGAACTCTGGACTGACACGCAAAGAGGGCATAAGGCAAAGACTAAAGAGCTCAGAAGAAGTTGGCAGAAACAACATTCGGGGAAAGTGTTGGTAGTCAGAGTCCAGGCTTCACGCCAAAGCCCCCTCCCACCTGCCGTCCATACACAATGCAGAAGCTGAAGGACAGGACGGGAGAGTAAAACGTGGAAGAGAAGACTATGCTCCCACTGCACTGGCAGAACCGACAAGTACACTGGTCTCACATGCACACACATGTATGCACATGCACACACGTGCACACACACGCACACATGCACGCTTCCCCTAGAGAAACCTCGTCTGAGAAAAGACAAGGTAACTTGAAAGTCATGAGCTTGGAGTTGACTTGGCCTGTCCCCAGAGCTCAGCAGGGCAGGAAGTGACTCTGATGGGCAGGGGGGATGTTATCAGGCCAGCCCAGAAGGCTTGGAAATGGCTCTCAGGAAGCCAGCCCCACACAGACAAGTTAAACGTACACCCACACAGAGTCCATGAGTTCCTCCTGAAGACTCAAAGCCCCGGCCCAGTCCTTGCCTTCAAGGAGAAGGGTCTGCAGGGAGGCAGGCACCCCTAAGCCCCATTCAGTAGTGTGGAAAGACCACTGGGGACACTCAGAAGGGTGTCAGAAGCAAGTGAGGTCTGAGGATCCTGAGGAATTTCTCCAAATGAGGTTCCAGGCAGAAGGGTGACTGGACACAACTGAAGTGTGTGCTGGAGCAGGGCAGGGAGGGGGCTGCCAGGCTGTGGGGCAGCTGCAAAGGGCCTGGGAGACCCACTTTCCCGGACCTCCAGTACCAGGACTCAGTGGAGGGCTGACTCCCTTGGCCTGCTGCATGGGGGGGCCAAGGAAGGGGGTGCGGCACCGTGGTCTTGGCACCCCACCCAGTGGTATCACCTCGCTGACCGGACACCCCTCAAGGCTGGCTAACTTGAGAGAAAACTGCTGCTCATTAGGCTGAGAACCCACAAGGGCAGAGAGGGCAGTTCCTCAAGGGAGCCAGGCCTCACAGCAAAGAGGCTGAGCCAGCCCGAATGTGGGAAGAGAAGGACAAGGGGGCAGTGAGGGCATGGGCCTCCCAGCAAACGTCCACCCTGCAGTTGCCCAAGAAACAGAAGGGGAGGCCACCGGCAGTCGGTCAGTCCAAACGGTAATCCACCAGCCTGGACTCACCGACCCCAGGCAGGCCCCAGCCCAGTCACACTAGGATGACACCAAGAAGCTCAGATGTGAGACCACGTGGGAGTGGACCCTCCCTCCCCGGGGCCTCCATAGCCCTTGTCCCTCCACCACCCTGGCTGCACCACTTGTCGGCCACCTCTCCATGACCGGACCTGGAGATCACTCTGTTCTGGGCCCTCAGCACAAAGGCAGGCACCCAGGAGGTGCTCAGTAGGTGTCTGATGAGTAAATGAAGCCAAGTTAACTCTGCAGAGCAGAGGCCAAGTTGTTCACTTAATGTTTAGTTGAGTATCTGCTGTGTGCCAGCCTTGTGCTTGGTGCTTGAGATAGAGCAGCAAACCAAAGAACAAAACAGTCTTGCGCCCTGGGGTGGCTAGCCCAGGGGTCTCACTCATCTTCGTGTCCCCACAACCCATCACAGCAACCCCACATCCCACCCCGGGCCCGCTGGCTGGAGGAGCAGTCCTGAGGAGTCCATCAGACCTGGGCTGAAGTGCGACCCAGCAAATACGGGCTGTTGTCAGCTTCAGGCCTCAACCACAGCTCAGCACGGCAGGAACCCCACCCCCACCCCACCCCCACCCGCCCCGAACATCTTTGCTATCATTGCTATTGTTATCCTGCCCGCTTCCTCCACACACACAACCCCGTCCCCCCGTAAAGGACCGAGTATCTGGAACTTTCTATCCTCCTTCCACACACAATACTCCTGATTCAGTCAGGCTGAGGCTGCTTCCGATAAACACTGGTGTTGGAAACTGCATTATCTTATTTACTCCTCAAAACAACCTTTGGCAGAAGCTTGAGAAGTGCTTTTTCATTCTTCCTCCTTACTGGCACTGATTTAACACTCATGAAGTCAGGAAAACTAAGGTTCAGTGGATCAAGTGATGTGCACAACAAGGTCACTCAGAGGGCAAATGCCTGGGAATTCAGACTCCAGGTCTGGCAGGCCTGGGAAAGGACCCAAAACCGTCTGTTCTGCCTGGTTCTGGCACCTGCACCATGCACTGCTCTTGATGAACAAGCTCAGACAAACCTGGAGGGCGGCAGGGGCTGCGGCCGACCTTTGGTTTCTGTGGCACATGAGCTCACCCGCCTGCCAAACACTGCTCATTCTCATCTTGGCTGACGGGGATGGTTTCAAGAGGACTCAGAAGACCTCTTCCTTCTTCCTGGCTTCTCAGATAGGAAACACTGGCTTTCACACAAGTCAAAGGTCTGGAACCCTCCACCACCTGCCAAGCATGAGGTCATCCAGAGGGGCAGGGATCCACCCATGAGAGGGCAATGTGAATCAGGAGCAAAGGCCCTTCTGGAGCGGTGCCCCGTGCAAGGCTGGCGGGCAGCAGGGTGCTCTGGGTAAGTGAGGCGGTGCACCCATTAGAACACCTTCAGCAGCAAATAACGACTGAACACCCAACTCAACAAGAAGGCGTTTATTATCTCCCAAAACAGAAAGTCCAGGGGAAGACTGCTCCAGGCGTGGAGCCATCAACAGCCCCGCGGTGTGATCAGGCCATGCTCTCCTTGTCTCTCTGTGTTCCCACCCTCCCTGGGTCAGCCTCCCTCCTGGGTCAAGGGCCTCCTGGCCACAAGATGGCTGCAGCTCCAGGCCTCAAAAGCATGAACAGCAATTTCCAGGGTAAGAAGAGAGAACATTCTTCTTCTCCTCTTAAGCCTGTATGTCACTCTTAAGCATGAAAAAATCTTTCCCAGAAGCCCCCCTCCCACAGCAAATGCCTCTGATGTCTCATGGGCTGGAACTAAGTCACATGCTCATGACTCAACCAATGACGGGCAAGGGAGTGGACCCCCTGGGCCGAAGGCCCACCTACAGTAAAACATACGGTGCCTGGAGATGCTGACTGTTGAACAAAATCAGGGCTCAATTAGGAAGGAGGAAAATGAGTGGAGGTGAAGAATGCCTGGCTGTCAACCAGGGAACCTCTGACCACCCTGACTCACGTGACACCAGAGGTAAACACCAGTCCCTGCAGGACGCCACTTCGCAGGGACGGGGCCATCACCTGTACCTCGGCCCTGGAGTCCATTTTGGAAGGCCCTCAGTCTTACTTTCTGAAATATCTGCTCCAATTGATCAGAAGCCTCCTCTGCAAAATCTGTGGGCCAACTCAACACAGCACACCAAGTACAGGCTACGAGGCTGACGGCGCCTTAAAGCAGGCCAGGCCCTCTGTCCCCTGGAAGGACCACCCAAGTGTGAGCCGAGGCACTCGCCCAGACAGACTACGTGAGGGAGGGGAAGGGGTCCTGAACTGGGAGGTGGGAGGCGACATTGCAGCCACCACCAGCCGGCAGCTGACAGCTCCTGAGGGCTCACCGTGCAGGCACCATGCTAAGCACTTTCAGGAGCTCTTCTGTTTACTTGCTTTGTTTTGTTCTCATTTGGTCCTTCCAACCACCCTGCCAACTGAGCACCGTCATTACAGGCTCATGATCCCTTGTCTGTAATTTCCACCGTCCAGACGTCTCTACAAACCGCAAGCTGGTTTCTGTTGTTGTTTACTTACCGGCTCGCAAAACCGAAACAACACGAGGTTGTTTGTAGTCTGTGTATCCCTTTTGAAATGACTGTTGATATGTTCTGAGGCAGAAATAATGATGTGTTTTATCATGAAGTACTACTCCTGACCCCACTGGGAGTGTCACATAAATGTCCAGTCATATGTAGCGAATTCTGAAAAGCTCTGCATCCTGAAACACAAGAGTTTCAAGAAAATGACTTTGGATGTGTGTCCCCACTTTACACACAGGGTTTCACAAGATGGAGTTAGTTAGGAAAGAGCAGAAACCCACTTTGAGCTGAAGCAACTGAAGCCGGGCCCAGACCTCTGACCCACCCTGCTGGCCTCCGCCATCGCCAGCTGGTGGCTTTAAGGGAAGTCACCTCTCTCTGGGCCCGTTTTCTTATCTGTAAGATGGGATGGCTGGACTAGATCAGTGGGTTTCAAATGTGTTTTGTTAAGCACATTAGCCCATCCTTCAAAGGAGACCTTCAGGGAAAGTGTGACTGCTCCAGTGCCTGAGGCCTGCACACCCCAACCTCCAGGCCCCAGAAGCATGTTCCCTGGGGGTCTCTCGGCAGGACAGTGTGAAAACAGCTATACAGTGTGATCTCTCAGAACGCACGTGACTCTAACACTCCGTGGTTGTCTCTCGGAGGCAAACAGCCTTTTCTGTGAGGACAGCTGGGAGGAACCTGAACTAGTCCTTGACAGACGGGTAGGCTTCTGACCTGCAGAGAGGGTTCTGGAGCCAAACAGCAGGAGCATGGATGGAAAGATGATAAGCAAGATGATGGAGAGGGTCCCCGCCAAACCAGTCAAGGGGAGGAGGGCGCGCCGCGGGGATGGGAAGCCAGGCTGGAAAGGCTGGCTGACCAAGCAGATGGACGTCAGGAATCCTCCTCCCTCTCCACTCAGAGCCTGAAATTCCTGCACCCTGGAGGCCAAAGTCACCGTCCTTCTGCCCTGACCACAGTGACCACGAGCCCACATGCCCAGCCCAGAGAACCAATGTGTTATTGTCGAATAAGTGAATCTTCTGGATCCAAAAATCAGGATGTGTGGTCTACCACAGAGGCACATCTTTCAGACGGCAGGACAGAGCGTTTGAAAGTAGAACGCTGGCCTGGGAAGATCAGGAGGGAGCGTCACCGAAGTCTCCTTCCCCTGTGTCTGGGGACGGTCTGACCGCTGGGACTGGTCTGACTGCTGGGAGTCTGCTGTACCCCAGAAATGTCCAAAGAAGCCACTCCAGGGCCACCTGCTCACCCCGCAGATGACTGATAGCTACACCACAGCCCTGTGCCCCAGGAAACCTCTAGGGCCAGCAGTGGGGCCCAGGGCCACCATTACATTTCCCCCTCCCTGGGGAAGCTTCAGGGGCCTGAGCAAGACCTGCGGGTGGTCCAGGAGCCCTGCCCCAGAAGGGAAGCCACAGTGCCACCAATGCCCCTTCCTTCAAACAAGGGTACTATCTGTTATTGGCAATGCAAGAGCCTCACTCCCACTCAATGGTCTAAGTATATTTTATAACCAAACTTTGCCCTCCCAAATAGTCTTTGTTTCAGGCACCATTCCTCTACCTATTCATCACCAAGAGGTAATTAAAATGTCTCAAAATCACATCTTACCAGAAGGGCGATGGTCTCTTCAAGGAGGCACCATCAATAGGGGCCTAATGGTTCTAAGTGAGCTCGGGGACTGGGCCACAGAGATGAGCAGCCCAGGGAAGGAGAGGCAGACACAGCCTTGGATGGGAGCGGCTGTCTGGTGGGGTGGGCATGGGCTCCAAAAGGCCTGTTCTGTTCTTGAAATACGCAGGCGTCTTGACCAGACACAGCTCAGATGTGTCATCTCTCAATCTCCCACGCTTTTTTCCCAACCAGGTGATATCCAGGACCTGGCCTGCCTTGCCCAGGGTCACACTGAGTCAGCAGGGGAGCATGAACACCAGTATTTCACATGTACCAAGTGTAACATATATCAATTCATTTCATCCTCACCGCCTAATGGAGTCAGAATTATTAACCTTATCTTACGGATGAGGAAACACAGGCCCTGCCAGGTTGAGTAACTGGATGGGGGCCACCCCGCCAGCCTCAAGTAGAGTCCGAACTGAAGCCCAGGGCCAGATCACTACACCGTCTCACACAGCAGTGAACCTCGCCATCGGGAGGCTGGATGGTGACTTTCTGGGGACAGAAGGCAGCGAGGGCTGCCCTCCCAGGGGCCAGGGCTGACCTGTGAGCCCACAAGAAGCCAATGGGTGGTTCTCCATGTTCACCCCAACCCCCTCAGGCTGCCACCTCAGGTCCAGGGCAGGATCCCCAGACCTCCCAGTGCCCACCAATCCCCTGGACACCTGCTTAAGGTGCAAGCTGTGACCCTGCACATCTGGGGTGGGGCCCAAGAGTCTGCACCCCGCACATGCTCCCAAATATTGCCCACGCTGCGGGTCCCCCGACCACACTTCATGCAGCAAGAGCCCGGACTTGAGTGGAATCTTCTCCCATCACCTTAGCTTCTGAGATCCCTCTCTTGCTGGAACTCATCAGGGTCTGGCAATCAGCTGCCACACATTTTGGTTTCTTGAGATGGAGTGATTAAAATGGTGACTTCAGTGGGGTAGGATGCAGAAAAGGGATTTCTGGGTTCTGTTTTCAGCTTGGCATTTGCCCTTTTCTTCCTTATCCGCCTCTTGGCAAAACTGTCTAGAGTAATTTATCTCAAAGGAGTTGGGCTGGAACAGCGCGCCGGACAGTGTCCGCTATTTACAGCCCTTTCTGGGGAGGGGCTGCTGTGCTCCCCTCACGTAAGCTGCTGTGCTGAGCAGAAGGCTGCTGCAGGTAGGAGCATCGTGGATGAGTGATACCTCTGCTCAGACCCCCCTCATGGCTCCCACGTCACTTAAACAAAAGTCAAACCCTTAACCATGACTAGGAGGCCCCATGCCATCTGGCCCCGCCATCCCTCTGCCCTTCTCTGCCCTTGAAGTCCCCTCCCTGGAATGCATTCCTCCACCACCTGAGCTCTTATTTCAGACGCTGCTCCCAGTGAGGCCTTCCCCAGCAACCCCCTACCCTGCTCCCAAAGCACCTTTCTCCTTTTCCCTCTTTATTCCTACCACTTACCACCTTCCACCGTCCTGTACATTTTACTTAATGATTTTACTTATCTGTCTCCCTGCCCCTTCCCTATTAGAATGTGGCCATCATAAGGGCAGGGATGATTGCCATTTTTGTCTGTTTTGTTCACTGGTATTTCCCCAGTGCCTAAAACAGTGACTCACACATGGCAAGGACTCCATATCTGTGGAGTGAATGACTAAGTGAGTGAATGAAGGGCCTACCTAATTAAGATCAGGTCAGCTGTCAGCCCTGGGAGTCTTCTAGCTCCTTTGAACCTCATAACAACCCTTACAAGGTAAGTCTTTTAGTCCCTATTCTAAGATGAAAAAACTGAGGCTCAGAGTGTTAAGTAACTTGGCCAAGGTCACAAAGTTAGGAAGTGGCAGGTCTAGGATTCAGGCACTGGTCTGGCTGGTTCCAAAGACCATGCTCGTTTCTGCCTCTGACTGCCTTCAAGGTAACTGCCTTGGTATGACAAACATGACATTAACTCACTGTCCTTATTCTAAACAGTAAATGCTTTAGCGTAAAGATCTTGCTAAATCTGCCCAAAACTTCAGGTTTAGTGCACTCAAGTGGGTCTAAGGGGGAGCTGGTGACGCAAAGCCAAGAGGAAGTACCAGCCAAGGGAACCCCATAATCCAAAGGAAGGGAGAGACCTTCCTTCAAACACTTCTCTGAACCCTAAAGGAGAGCCACAATAATTCTGTTTTATTTTATTCTTTTTCTTTGCTTTATTATTATTATTTTTAATCTTCCTGAGCAATCTCTTTGACCTTTTCTAGTTTGGGTGACCTTTTGCAACCAAGCAGCCTTTGCCTAAGGCTGCTCCTTACCATGTGAGGTCTGGAGCAGAAATCTATCTCATGAGTTTTCCAAAAACCAAACTTGCACACAGACCCATGGACCACAGTGGCCCATACAACCCGCTCCACCAGAAACCCAATTAATGACTGGCTTAGGTCACAGGGACCAGGTCTTGGGAAGGGAGCCAAGCCTGGGAGGAGCCATGAAGGTGAGTAAGATGGGCCCAAGACACCAAAAGCCCATCTATCTCTCATTCCAGGACACATCACAGTTCGAGTCGCCCCTCTTCCCCTCCCTATCACTCTCCATCACACCACCATGTCTGTTTTCTTTAAATCACCTCTATCTGAAGCTACCTTGTTTACTGACATCCATATTTTCTGTCTCCCCATATCATCCGTCTTCTCAAAGGAGGTAAGTGCATGAGGGTAGGAGCTTGGTTAGTGCTGGCCACCACCATTGATGCCTGGCACATGTGGGCAGGCAAATATTGGTTGAATGAGTCAATAAAGCAGGAAACAAGTGGGTTCTGAAAGGAAAAGCCAGGGGATGCACAAATGAACCCATTTAACCCTAAAATCAACCTGCCCTGAAGATATTATATGCTTGCACAGCTGAGAAGTCACGAAGCGGGCCCTGGTCGAAACCTGAGAAGAAACGAGAAAACATTGCAGGTACAGGAAAGAGAAGCAAGAGGACAAGGTGGTGCCCCTCACAGGGAGGGTGAGGTCAGGCTGCCACTGGGGCCCAGGGGGCTGAACTCCTTTTCCTCAAATGCTGACATAACTGACAAGAGTCAACATTTTCCACCACACTGGGCCCAGGCAGGTCTGTGGTTCCTCCACGCCCCGGCACAATCATAGAACCTGCACTTGCCCGGGAAATACCTGCCCGAAGCACGCTACCATAGTTGAGAGTGCAAAAACCAAGTTCTTATTTTGAGGCACTAATGCCATAATAGGCACAAATATAAACCGTTCTTGAAGAGGGCACGTGATATCCCTCTCCATTTCTGGGTAGTTTGAGGTGAGAAGGTTGAAAATAGTGCAGATGTCTTTTCTTAGAAAAATGTCATTCTATCATTTACACATTTGTTCAGCCAACATGTGCTCACCCAGCCTCAGGAAGCCAGAGATGAATTAGGGCAAAACCTCTGCCCTCTCGCCTGTCCATTGGTGCCTGCGGTCTTGGCGGGCACTAAAAGACAAGCAAATATTAAGGATACTTGCTGCCAAAACAAATAAGGCCACGTGGAGCTGCCCTCTGAAATGGGATTTGGGATGCAATTTTGATTCAACTGGGTATAAGAACCTATTGAGTCAACGGGGTCATAGAGTAACTCCAGGAACCAGAGTCCTACTCAGTGACTTGCTCAGAGCCTCTCTTCCTCTAGACACCAAGCCCCTCACACACCCAACCTCATTTTCCAACATTCCTCAGCCACATTCCCACCTCTCTCCACGACATTCTCCCTCCTGACTCCCCTGACTCTGTTTCCCTCATATTCCCAAACCCGACCTCTCTAGATCCTCAGTTTTGACATCCTACCCTCTGAACCCCAGGACACATCGCAACCTGCCTTCCACTACTACCCCACACACACACACACCCCAAGTCTGGGCTTCCACCTAGAGCCCTTTGAATGCCATGTTTACAAAGCATATTTCCCAGGGGTCTCTTCGCAGGACCCTCCATAAACACATCCTAACTCCATGCACACCATACACACCCTGGATCCCCAGACATCCACACCCATGTCCTGACGGAGCTCCCTCCCCCATCACCTCTAACTTCTTAGATCCCATAGGCCAGCCCCTGACCCCTTGGGACCCCGGTGCAGCGGCCGACTCCTTGAGACCCCCGACTCCCTGACTCTGCAGAAGCCCGCCCTGCACGACGTAACTCTGGGACGCCGGACACAAGCCCTCGGCCGCGGGACGCCCCCGCCGCGCGACCTCGGGGACCCGGAGTTCCCGAGGCCCTGGCCCCGCCGCGCACATCCCCGGGCGCAGTGCCCTCGCGCCCCGGCCGCGCCCCTGCCCGCGCCCCGCGGCGCCTCGCGGACCCGGCCATCAGCGGAGGCCCCGGCGCCCCCCGCAGCCCAGGCCGGCGCGCCCGGCGCGTACCGTTGGCGATGAGCTTGGCCGACAGCTGCTTGACCAACTCGGGGATCCGTTCCCACTGGCACTCGGACCGGCAGCGCTCGATCTCCGTCTCCAGCCGCGAGCCCGCTTTCTTGGTCGCCATCGCGGCCTGGCCGGGCCCGGCCCGCCCGCCTGCAGGCCCCGCAGGCCCCGCAGGCCCCGCCGCCGCCGCCGCTGCCGCCCGGGCGCCCCCGTCGCCGCCTCCCGCTGCCGCCGCGGGCTCGGGCTCCGGCTCCCGGCTCCGCGGCGTAACGGGAGCGCCGGCTGGGGAAGGGGCGGGGAGCGGGCGGCGGCGGCGGGCGCGGCGGGGCCCCGGGCGCCGCGAGGAGCGGCCCCTGCCGGCCAGGGCCGGAGCCGCAGCGCGGGCCGGGGCCGGGGCCAGGCGGGCCGGGCCGGGGGCAGCGGGAGGCGTGGGGAAGGGCGAGGTTTGGCGGAGGCCGGCGAGGGGCAGGGAGGCCCGGGAGCGGGACCTGAAGTGGGGCGGGGGCTAGGACCTAGACTCGAGGTGGAAGGGTTGGGGGAGGGAGGTGAGGACGGTCAGGGGTGGTGGTAGGGGTCAGGCAGGATTGGTGGCATAAGGGAGGGAGACCCCAGAGGGAGAGAGGCAGACTGGAAGCCCGCAGACCCTCAAGAATAGGGCCTACAAAGGGCAGTGACCCTGGGGAAGGTCACGGGCCAGGCAGGAATTGTTGGCCTGAGGTATGAGACGGGTGGGAGCTGGAGGCCTGCCTGAGCTTGTCCTGCCATCTCAGGTTTCCTGGAGAATCCTGTGGGCCTGGCTTGGCCTGTGCCCCTTAGCAGGCCCCCTTGTCCCAGACAGCCTTCGCCCCCATCCAGCCCGAGGTGGGCGGAGACTCATCCATCCCAGGCAGGCACAGCACCTGCCCAGGACTCCATAAATGTCTGTTGAACTGAACTCAGTTGAGCCAAGCAAGGACTGCCAGCTCAGATGCCAGCTCCCCTGCCCTCCGAGGAGGATGCAGAGTCACCCGTGGGGTTTCCTTTCTTGGTCCTGGAGACTGAGAGCCAGGGCAGGTGTCCAAGCTGTGCCTTCTTTCAGTTGTCCCATGACTATGTAGTGATCACCTACTATGTGCCGGGCCATTTTAGGTGCTGTGGATACAGCAGAAAACTAACAAAATACCTGCCTTGGTTACATTCCAGAGAGGAGAATAAATAAGCAAAATAAAGTAGTAAATTAGAAGGTAAAAATGGTTATTTGAAGAAACAGAGCAGGGTACAGGGAGAAGAATAAAGAATTGAGGAGGTGTGGGTTTTGTCATTTTAAATTGGGTGTAATAGATCCCATTGGACAAAGACTTGGAGGTGAGAGGGAGCCATGAGCATATCTCTTGGTGAAGAGCATTCTAGGCAGAAGGAAATAGCAAGTGCAGAGGCTCTGGGAGCATATTTAATGAGTTGGGGGAAACAGCAAAGAGACCCCAGTGGCTGGAATGGAGTGAGGGAGGGGGCGAAGCAGGAGAGCTCAGAGGCGGGAGGAGGAGCTGCAGTTCGTGTTGGGCCTGTGGGCCTTTATGAAGACTTTGGCTTCTCCTCTGGTGAAATGGGGCATCCATGCAAGAGTGTCATGATATGACCTACATTTTGTGAATATCACTGTGGCAGCAGTGCTGAGAATACTGCCAGCATTTAAGGAGTGAGATGGTGGTAGATGGGCCAGGGTGAGAGATGTGGCGGTGGTGAGAGTGTTGGGTTCCGGATACTGCATCTGAGGATGGAGTGACAGTCTGGAATGCTGGTATGAGTGAGCACCAAGTCATACGCAGCAGCATCCCTTCTAGGGGTGCCTGACACTAGCTTTCCAAGAGTTCTCACCTGCGGGTTCGTCTCTCATCCCCTCAGCAGCCCTGAGGCTGTTCTTAGGAAGAAAAGACGTGGACCCCAGTTAACCAGTGACAAAACTCAGACATTAAGAGATGTGAGGAGGGAAGATCAGGAGATGCCTTCTGACGTGACCAACATAACATCAAGTACCTCCAAGGACCTATGAAGTGATGAAGGTTGGCCTGATGGGCCTTAGATGCTGTGAACAGCCCAAGGAAAGGGGAAATAGAATGTCAAAGTTTCAACAGAGGTCCCTTTGGTTCCACCAAGAGGAAATAGGAAGGGAAGGAAAAGGAATCTCCAGAGGAAATATATACCTCCCCCCAGACTCTCCTTTTCTCCTCTCCGCTCTAGCATGGAAGTCTGTCTCTCCAGATGCTTGTATGCGATGTTCTCCTGCCTCTAGTCTAGGAGGAAAATTCTTGTGCATTCTTTGAGACCCAGGCCAAAGGTCACCAAGAAGCTTTGCTCACCATCTGGCAGATTCTGTGTGATTCCACGGCAGTTGCTATTTCCCTCTGTGATGAGGCTTCTGATAACAAACTGTGGCTGATCATGTAATGACTGATGCTTCTGCTGCCTTGGTTGCCACACTGTAAGGCAAATTTTTGTTGTCTATCTCTCTGGCCACCCAACCCCTTCTCCACAGTTGATAAGTTCCCAGACAAGGCCTGTGTCTTCATGAGGGCAGAGTGGAACTTGAACCCTGACTCAGCATGTGCTGCCTGGGCAGTTCCATTTAATCACTCCATGCCTTACTTTTGACAGTTCCTCAGCTGTAATACCTACCCCATAGAGTTGATTGAGAATTAAATGAGGAAATACAGGTAAAGCACTTAGAATGGTGTTGGTAGACCATAAGAGTGCAATAAATGTGACCTGTCATCCTGTATCTCTGTACCCCTTGCACCCAGCGTGGAGTCTGGCACAGTGTAGGAACTTGAGTGAAAGAATGAATGAGTGAATGAATGAATGAGGCTGGAGATCCCCAAAGTCTAGAAAGAGCCTGTAAATGTTTTCCTTCAGGATTTAACACGATGGTAATAACTGATTACATTTGAGGCTTCCACCTTCATGGTAGTCTGCCCTGGAAGTGGCCAGCATCCACCAGAGTATCTTTCAGAACATCTGCTTGAGCACTGAGGTTGCTGGGATATGGGCCTTGGAAGCAGAAACTGACAAACATTGTCATCCTGACCTAGTCTTCACGGTGTGGAGCCCAAGAACTGGGCTCCTTGATTTCTGGGCTCACTCTCACATCTGCGATGTTTCAGTCCTCACACACTGCCCCAGCTACTCTGACAGCTGCCACAGCAACCCTGGAGACAAACAGGTGATCACAGGAGGAGACCGTCCAGTCCCCAGATAGTTTTCCAGGTAAGTTTACCTGCAGGCGGCCCTCAAGGAAACTAAGAAGTAGAAAGTCATTCATGCTAATAACAGTAATTAAGCCAACATCTTTTTTCCAGGCATTGGTGTTATAGATTTGACAAGGGTGTGAAAAATCACAGCCTGTAGGCTGAATGCAGCCTTGAGGCCTTGCGATGCCGGGCAGGGAAGAAGCTAATTGGAAGATGGCTCAGGAAGTCTGACTCCAAGATCATTCCCTGAGGAGAGCAGACTGCCAAGAGCCACGGAGACGGGCTGTAGGATCAGAGCAAAGGTCATTGTGAATGGGGGAGCTTCTGAGGTCTAAAAAGACCTCCCAGCCTTCTTCCCCCAAAAGCCTGGGCCCCTGTACAACTAAAATAGGGCAGAGGTGAGCAGAGGGGCGAGGGCTTGAGAGGGATGGCAGGCTGTGGAGGTAGGGTGTGGGGGGAGGGAGTGGAAGCGGGGAGTTGGGGGTTGGGGTAGAAGTGGGGCCGGAAGGGGCTCCAGGAAAAGAAAGAGATCGAGTGAGAGCAGGGGCCAGGCCTTTGCCCTTGTGCCTCCCTCAGCCTGGAAGACCCTTCCCCACATATCCACATTGTACCCTCCCTTTCTTCAGGTCTCTGACCCAGGTCACCCTCGCAGAGAGAACTTCCCGACCACCCAAGCCAAACCTGCTCCCTGCCCTTCCCTCCACCCTCTGTCCCCGCACTCAGCTGTAGGCTTCTGCTTGTCACCGCCTGATTTGTATTTATTAATTTAATGTTAGTCTATCTCTCTCACGAGAATGTAAGCTCCGTGAGGGCAGGGACTTCTGTGTGGCCTTGTTCCCTGCTGCATCCCCAGCACTGAGAATGGCACTTGGCTCATAGTAGGTGCTCAGTAAATACTCGTTGACTGGATGAACAAGTAGAAGGAAGGTGGTGGGGCTGGGGTTGCACTCCAGGCAGATGGGCTCATGGCAAAGTGGAAATCAGCTTGCTCAAGCATATGGGTCAGGTTTAAGGGGGAGAGGGAAATCCAGAGAGGAAGTGACAAGAGTGCTAACAGAACAGTCACTGCTAACCTTTGACCTCCCCATGCTGGGCAGCAGCTCTGTCATCCGGCTGCCTGAGCCAGAGACTCCCAGAGCCCCAGGCAGGTGTGAGCCATGCAGGCTAGGCCTGTGGGCAGGCACTAGAGCAATGCTTGGACAAAACGGAAAACCAGCCACAGTGCTCGTGCTTGGGTAATGATAGTTATAGTGCCTTTGCATGTCTTTAACTATGAAATATTTGACACATGTAAAAACGCATATGATCAAGAGGTGCCTATATATATAATAAAATGAACACCAGGAAATCAACGGACCATCTCAGAGTTTACCATGAGCTAATTTTTGTGTTTATTACACCCTTATTTTCTTTTTTAAGTAGTTTTATCACCAAACTCACTTCCTGCCACCTGTTGTAATATAAGTCTAATATGTAACCCTATGACTCTGGTTTCACACTTTCTAAAATGGTCTCATGTTCTGTAACTTGTTTTGTTGCTCTTTATGCTTCTTGATTTGTCCTTATTGTGTGGAGCTGTGGTTCCTTTCTATTCTATGGCGTGTAATAATACTCCATGTATTATCCATCCTCCAGGTTTATCATACTTCCAGTGACCAGGTTTGCTTTTATGAATGAGGTTACTGTTTATAAAAGCTACATCACTGCTGTTGTTTTGAGCAGGGTTTCTGGGGATGATGCTAGATGGCTCTGTGCCCCTCCCCCGCCTTGAAATACTGTGGGGTCTCCTGGCTTTCTTCCCAGGGCCATCTGCTGCTTCCTGGAGTCATGGTTCCCACTCAGGAACAGACCAGTTGGAAACTTGCTGAGCAACCCCATCGCAGGCAATGAAGCTCATGTTCCAATTAACCATATGCTGCCATTTGAGAGGGCTAGCCAGATGTAGGAGGCTGGCTGGCTGGCTGGCTGCTCAAGGAGGGACCCAGCACAGCCTGACCCGGGTGCAGAAACCACTTTCCTGGGTGGCCTTCAGTTCTGCAAGTGCAGAAACACATGGGCACTCCAGGATGCTCCACCTACTCCCACTGAGGAAGCCCACCAGAGACCACTGCTATGCTTCATGCCAACTTTCATTGATGATGGAAGCCATCCCGCAGTGTCCCATATCACAAGACTCAGTTCCCATTGTCAGGATGCTTGCAAAGCTGTAATGGTTCTTGGAGGTTGCTTGGTGAGCATGGACTTAGAACCAGAGAGAATGTCTCAAGAAGTTCATTATCCAAGCCCTGGAAAAGCTCTGTGAGCCATCTTGGTACCATTTCTAAGCCTCCCTCTCCAGGCCTGAGAATATCCATAAGTCTCAGAGTTCTGTCCCCCTGTCCAGGATGAGACTGGACCAACTCTGAATTTTCACCTTTCATCTCCATTCACGGTGAACTTGCATAGACTTTGGACACCATAAAAATAATCAAGTTGGTTTTTTGTTTGTGTGATAGAAATCACTTATCTTCATGAGTGTTTTTTCTTTCACACTCAGAGTTCTGGGGACACTTTCCTGTTACCCTATATATCACCTGTCCTACCTTCTTCCAGAAAGGCAAGGAGTGGACTTCTTTTAACATATTATATCTGAAAATGAAAAAGTAAAGATCAGATGCTATGTGGATACAAGGGAGAACACTATACCTGTCACCAGGGAGGAGATTGTTCCTAAGAGTGTGGCTAGAGTGATTTTTGAGCTTCCCAGCAGACCAGGCAAAGAAGAAAAAAAAATGCAGTGGTTTGATTTGAATAATGAAATTCTCACATCTGGAGTTTTAAAGGACAGTCAGGAATTAGGTAAGCACAAGGGATCTGGTTGTTCTTACAGAGGTGTATTACAAACAGTTGTGAAGTTTTCATTTCAAACACTTTACTAATAAAAAGGAGCTAATTCTCATTCTGTGTGGGGCAGCCTCATAGACACAAAATCTGCCTCTGTTAAGAATTGTGAGTGATCATCCCCTGCACAAGGGGCCTAGCATGCAAGGTTTCTACAGTTCAACAAACATTTGTCATTTATGTGTCAGTGTTAGGCCCTGAGGATACAAAATTGTACGAAGTGTGTGCCATCGCTCAGGAATTCATTGTCTAGTTGGGAAAAGGGACAAAGAAGTGAACAATAGCTCTACAATTGGACTCAGATGACTGGGGACTGCAGGAGACCTTGGCCCACCTGGGGGTTTTAGGAAGCCTTGTTGGAGGAGGTAAACCCTGAGCCAAGCCTTCAAAAAGGATCTCAGGGTAGTCTGTTCACCAAATCTCCCCATCTAACAGAGTGGTCCTGAGTTTTCAAAAATCCTTGACCCAGAACTGGGTCACAGCCCCTGATCACCAAGGTCAGATGAGAAAAAGTCCACAACTTGGTCTCCATTTCTGTCGCAAAGCACCTGTTAGTCACAGAACTTGGGGAAGAGGGCTCATCTGAGCTGCTGGCCAACCAGAGAAGCAAGCACTTCCGATTGTTTTCTCACTCCCAAAACAGATGGTTTCAGTACTGAAACCATGCTGACTGCAGGGAACTTTTCCTGAGGACTTGTGGGCTTTCCAGTCTTTCTGACATTTGGGGCTCATCACTGGACGAAAGAGCAAAAGGCCTGGGTCAAGTCCTGCCTCTACCCACCACCACCTGTTTTGTGATCCCATCAGTTTCCTCATTTGTAAGCTAAGAGCTGCTCTAGGAGATTGACGTCCATGATTCTACCCTGTCAAAATGAGAGTTAGGCAGCTGCTAAAATGTGAGGAAACCTGGATTATCCCTTATTGGTATGTGGGTTCTCCTTCAGGTAGAGGTTCCTAAACTGCAATGCTGCTCTGAGCTCTCAGGCAGCAGATTGGGGTGTGTGTGTGTGTGTGTGTGTGTGCGTGCAACACTAAAGTTGGAGTTAGGAGCCCTGGATCCGACTCTTACCTCTGTAACTAACCAGCTGTGTGACCTTGTGAAAGTCATATCCCCTCTCTGGGCGCCAGCCAGTTCATTCCCAGGTTAAAGTGGGACAGATGATCACTAGCATTCCACGGTAAGGTCCGGCTTGAGAAATTCACTCACTGAGAAGCAAGACAAAACTCGTTAAAATACATGCTTAAAATAAGTGAGAAATAACTGTGATCTGCTAGGTACCGAGGAAAGGCTGACGACACCAGCTAAACCGCCGTAACATAGCAGTCAAAGGTCAGAGCAGAAAAACCAGTACTTTGGCTAGTTGAAAGACACTCAAGTCTGTCAGAAGGCAGAATTTTTCTTCTGAGGAATCTGTTTGAAAAGAAGCCCGAAAGGCTCGCTGACCAGGTTAAGAACTCAATCCGTCTTCAGCCTAGGGGCGGGGTCCGCGCAGCTTTCCAGAGCTCTAATAGAAGGGGCGGGCCCAGCGAAGTGAAGACAGCCAATGAGAGAGTCTCTCGATGAGGTCATGGAGTTCCTCGGCGCTTCATTGGCGGATCCCCCACGAGGCTTCGGCGCAGACTGCAGGGCGGGTCGGCCAGTGGCAGCCCGGGACCCTGGGATCCAGGGCTCGCACGACAGGTCTCCAAACTTTCTCCCAGCTTTTATTCACCCTGAGCAGCAAACCACGAGACGGTCTCTTCTTGCAGACAGAAATGAAAATGCTCGGAAAAAGAGCTCTTACCTACCCCAAAGGCCGGATTTACTTATCCTGAGGTAACCTGCATTTTCTTTGGTAAAGTGGAGGGTTTGTTTTTTGTTTTGTTTTGTTTTGTTTTAATCCAAACACACTGATTAACCACTTTAACCATTGAAGGGCACTGAGCAAACGTCCCTTGGCTGGTCACCTTTTATTTCCCCATGGTGATACTCAAGGTTGGGAACAAAGGCATTTCCGACGTTTTGAAACATTTAAAAACTGTGATTCTCAAACCGTGGTGCACAGAGGGATCCACAATGCTGGTCGCACACACTGGGCCCCACTTCTTGACTCCAGTCCTGACTCTGGATCCTGCAGGTTGAAGAAACTGGTAGGGCCAGGGCTGTGGACCCCACTTTGGAAACCAAAGCATTTAAAGCATGGTCAGAGCTTGTTACAGATGCAGATTCTCAGATTGTGCTCCTCCAGACCTTCTGAATTCGAAACTCTGAGGCAGGGTGTGTTTTAACAAGTCCTCCAGGTGGTTCTAATGCACTCTCAAGTTTGAGAACTGATTTAAATCAACTCCTCCTGACCCTTGAGACTGCTTCAGAACAACCCAGAGTTACTCTGCAGTCCATTTACTCCTGACTTTCAGAGTCCTACAGCTAGGCAGGGCCCATGTGGTCCAGTCCTTCTGGGGTAGATAATTTTGGAATGCCTGCCCTATTCTCACCATGAAACTCCTGGGCTTCTGACTAGGTCTCAGAGCAGCCGCAGTGGTTTTGACTACAAGTCATTGGACCAGAGACACACGTGTGATTGTCCTTTCATGTGACTGAGATGGTTTTTCTGAGTGACTAGACTCTAAGGGTGAACTTGGTACCCAAGGGCAGTCTTGATCTGCCATATGGCCTGGAGAGCAGAGGAAACCAGTCTACAGAAGGAAGAGGGGTGAGGCAGACACAAAGGCCCAGAGGTGGGAGGTAGAAAGAGAGTCCATTCCAAGATGCCCTCCAGGCCCTGCACTTACAGCCCATGCCTCTCTCAGACTTAACTCAGGCTCTGGCTCTGGCTCATGGGACCCTGGGCACATTGGTCTTCAAGCAGACATAGCACAGGCCCACTTGAGATTTGTGCAGGCTGTTTCCTCTGCCTGGAACTCTTGCCCCTTATCATTCCCATGCCGCTTCATTCCTGACAGTCAGGAATGTCCTTAAATACCACATCCTCAGAGCATGGCATGCTGAAGTGGCCCCTCGTCCAGCCACATCTATCACATTAGCCTGCTCTAGTGTCTTCGTGGCATGTGTCATCTTAAGTGTTGTCACATCTATTCATTTGCTTCCTGGTTCATTCTAAGCTCCTTGAGAGCAGAGATCTTGTGGGTTTGTTCATCACTGATCTCCAGGGCCTTGAACATGGTCTGGCACATACAGTGATAGCTCAGTAAATATTAGCTGATGAAAAAATCTCTTCCCAACCTATCTGAGGCCCTGCTGCCTTCCAGCCCTCAGGTAGCAGGTGATCCCCAGCCTGTATTCTCTGATAACAAACACCCCTCCTGGCTGACCCATGTGGATTCCTAGATTTGCTACCCAAAGACTATTTAGCGGTTCAGCTTTGTTTTACAAACGGAGACCCAAGTGACCCACCCAGGGTTATGTGGCCAGTTAGTGGGATAGTGAGAACAAGAGAACTAAGCCTTCAGGCCATGGCTGCATCCCCAGGGGACTCACCGTCATGACCTTGGGTCACAGCCCAGGGCTCTCCCCACAGCAAGACAGTCAAGTCAACCTCAGGCCTTTCGCCTGATCTTGCAAGCTTTTAATAAATCAGTTTCATTTTCAAAATACTACCCAGAATAGTCTGTGGTCGCAGAAGGATGCTGACAGCACTGTCTATTCGAGGACGTTATTTTATTTTCTGATGAACTGTAGTGGGAATGGGTGGTTTGAATCTGTTGCTGAGGGATCATGACAGATGTTACACCTGTCCTCACCCCACCCAGATTTCTTTTTTAAGATATACAATGATATGACCCAGTAATTTGACTTCAAGGTGTTTATCTGAAGAAAACGAAAACACAAATTCAGAATGATATGCACCCCATGTTCACTGCAGCATTATTTACAATAATACTCAAGACATGGTAATGGCCTCAGTGTCCACAGACAGATGAATGGATAAAGAAAATAAGGAAATCTGAGAGATTATGTGTGTATTATGCTATATTATATATATATATGTATATGTATATATCTTAGCCATAAAAAAAACCCAAAATCTTGCCATTTACAACACCATGAATGCACTTGGAGGGCATTATGCTAAATGAGGTAAGTCAGACATACCATATGATCTCACTTTATGTGGACTCTTAACACAAAATGAAGTTCATAGATACACGGAACAGACCGGTGGTTGCCAGAGGCCAGGGGTAGGGGTTGGGCAAAATGCGAAAGGGTGTCAAAAGGTACAGATTTCCAGTTATAAAGTAAATAAGTCATGAGGTGTAATATATGGCATGGTGACTATAGTTAATATTGTATATTTGAAAGTGGCCAAAAGAGTAAATCTTAATAGTTCTCATCACAAGAAAAAAGTTCTTATCGGTGCTTTACCTGAGTGACTGTTATCAAACTCAGATTGTGCTGGTCAGGGAAGGCAAGGAGCAAAAAGAGTGTAATTACTAGCTGCCTTTAGTTGTGGGAGGCAGAACAGCCATTCTTCATGCCTCGTGGCTACCTAGGATCTTTATCTCCTTTCCCGTATTTGGGCAGTCCCCCGCCTGGTGAGGCAGAAGCTTTCTCCCACTGGAGAGGCTGAAAATGCCAGGCGCTCACTGTGCCAGACTCCCTTGTGGCTACAGTGAATGTGGGTAACCTCAACTCTGCCAGGCAGACAGAGTCCAGGGGCAGTGGCCTCCGACACAGTCAAGGTTGTTCTGGCAGCTGTGGGTGGAGTTGGTCCAGGCGCGCCTGCGAACCCACACGCAGCAGGGGCGGCAGTGCTTTCTCTCCTTGCCAGACCAGTCCTGAAGAGGATTTCCAGCCTCTGCTGCTGGCCGCTCAGATTTCCAGCCTGGTCCTCATCCTCCCAGAGATTGTGAACCACCTGAGATTTAATTCCATTAGTGCCTAAATCAGCCAGCATTGGTTTCTGTGGCTTATAATGGTGAACAGGACTGATGGATGATGCTTCCCGAAGCAGGGCTGGGCACTGGCAGGGCTAGAAGAGGATGCAGGTGCCCAGGTAGAAGAAATGGCATTTTTGATAGGGGAGAGGTACCGCTGCACCATTGTCCTGCAGACCGAGTCACAAGTTGTGCGGAAGGAAGTGAGTCACCGAGCAGGTCAGAGCGTCTGCCAGCTCCTCACAGGGCTTCCAGAGGGTCAGAGGAATCATGAATGGGCTGGGGGGTTTTCCTGTAAGTCTGGCTGCTTTCCCTTTGCTGCTTTCTGAGCTTTTCATTGAAGAATGTGAAGCTTTTCCTTTGTTGAAGGGAGGTCAGAAGGTTAGACTTTCCCAGCCTCTGCATAGGCAATCTCTCCGGTTCTGTTGTGGAGCCTTAAGGGTGCTCCCCCACCTCTAGTCCCAAGTTATATAGTACTTTAGGTTAAGTCCTTCACCTAAAGTACTATTTAACTAGTGTGGATTTTCTTTTTTCTTCCTTCCTTCCTCCCTCCCTTCCTTCCTTTTACAATATTGCTTATGAGCATAGTGATTCAGGTTTCGGGTTTTTTTTTTTTTTTTTTGGCAGATTATAGTCCATTATAGGTTGTTTTAAGATATTGGATATAATTCCCTGTGCTATACAGTAAATGCTTGTTGCTTATTTATTTTATGTATAGTAAAGTTAGTTTTTATCTGTTTATTCCATACTCCTAATTTGTCCATCCCTTCCTCCCTCTTCCCTTTGGTAACCATAAGTTTGTTTTCAATATCTGTGAGTCTGTTTCTGTTTTGTATATAAATTCATCAGCATTATTTCTTAGATTCCACATATAGGTGGTACTATATAGTATTTCTTTCTCTGACTTATTTCACTGAGCATAATATTATCTAGGACAGTTCATGTTGCTACAAATGGCATTATTTCATTCTTTTTATGGCTGAGTAGTATTCCATTATATATATATATATATATATATATATATATATATATATACACACACTACATATATCACGTCTTCTTTATACATTCAGCTGTTGATAGACACTTAGGTTGCTTCCATGTCTTGGCTATTGCAGACTGTGCTGCTGTAAACATTGGGGTGCATGTATCTTTTCGAATTAGAGTTTTCATTTTTTCCAGATATATACCCAGGAGTGGGGCTGGATCATGTGGTATCACTATTTCTAGTTTTTAAAGGAACCTCCATAGTGTCCTCCATAGTGGATGTACCAATTTATATTCCCACCGACAATGTAGGAGGGTTCCCTTTTCTCTACAGCCTCTCCAGCATTTACTATTTGTAGACATTTTGGTGATAGCCATTCTGACTGGTGTGAGGTGATACCTCATTGTGGCTTTGATTTGCATTTCTCTGATACTTAGTGATGCTGAGCATCTTTTCATCTGCCTGTTGGCCATCTGTATGTCTTTGGGAAAATGTCTATTTAGGTCTTCTGCCCATTTTTTCGTTGGGTTGTTTGTTTTTTTCAATATTGAGTTATATGAGCTGCTTTGTATATTTTGGATATTAACCCTCTGTGGGTTGCACTGTTTGCAAATATTTTCTCCCATTCCATAAGCTGTCTTTTTGTTTTGTTGATGGTTTCCTCTGTGGTGCAAAAACTTTTAAGTTTGATTAGGTCCCATTTGTTTATTTTTGCTTTTATTTCTTTTGCTTTGGGAGACTGATCTAAGAAAATATTGCCATAGTTTATGTCATAGAATGTTTCACATATTGTTCTTTTCAAGTTTTATGGTATCATGTCTTACATTTAGGTCTTTAAACCATTTTGCATTCATTTTTGTATATGGTGGGAGGGAATGGTCTAATTTCATTGATTTATATGTAACTGTCCAGCTTTCTCAACACCATTAGAAGAAACTGTCTTTTCTTCATTGTAATTCTTGCCTGCTTTGCCATAAAGTAAGTGATTGTAGGTAGATAGGTTTATTTCTGGGCTTTCTATTTTGTTCCATTGATCTGTATGTCTATTTTTGTGCCAACACACACTGTTTTGATTACTCTAGCTTTGTAGTATAGTCTGAAGTCTGTAAGAGTTATACCTCCTGGATTGCTTTGAATTCTGGGTCTTTTGTGATTCCATATAAATTTTAGGATTATTTGTTCTAGTTCTGTGAAAAATGTCCATGTATATTTCAATAGGGATTGCATTAAATCTGTAGATTGCTTTGGGTAGTATAGTCATTTTAACAATATTAATTCTAACAATCCAAAAGCACAGGATATCTTTCCATTTCTTTGAATCATCTTCAATTTCCTTTGTCAGTGTTCTATAGTTTTCAGCATATAGGTCTTTTACCTCCTTGGTTAAGTTTATCCCTAGGCATTTTATTTTTTGATGTGATTTTAAATGGGATTTTTAAAATTTTTCTTTTTTTGATATTTCATTATTAGTATAAAGAAGTACAACAGAGTTCTGTATATTAGTTTTGTATCCTGCTGCCTTGCTGAAATCATTTATTCATTCTAATAGTTTCTGTGTGGCGACTTTAGGGTTCTCTATATAGAATGTCATGTCATCTGCATAAAGTGACAGTTTTACCTCCCCCTTTCCAATTTGGATACCTCTTATTTCTTTTTCTTGTCTGATTGCTGTAGCTAAGACTTCCAATACTATGTTGAATAGAGTAGTGAGAGTGGGCATCCTTGTCTTGTTCCTGAATTCAGTGGGAAGGCTTTCAGCTTTTCTCTGTTGACTATTATGTTGGCTGTGAATTTGTTATACATGGACTTTATTATGTTGAAATGTGTTCTCTCTGTACCCACTTCGGTGAGAGTTTTATCATGAATGGATGTTGAATTTTATCAAATGCTTTTTCTGCATCTTTGAGATGATTGATTGTGGTTTTTCTCTTTCCTTTTGTTAATGTGGTGTATCACATTGGATTTTTGATTGCAGGGAGGTTTTTTTTACAACACAGATTCTATTTTACTTCTAGTGATCAATCTGTTCAAATTATCTGTTTTTTCTTAACTCAGTCGTGACAAACTGTATGTTTCTAGAACTTCTAGCAACAGCCAAGGCCTCGGGAACCTTCACCACATTAACAAACCAGTTATAGGCTGGCTTTTACATGTGGGGTCTCAAACATTTCTGTTGCATAAATAATCAAGTCATCCAGGCAAATAATAACCCCAGTGGCTGTTTGAAGGGCTCCCAGAAAGGCTTGTACCCAAAGGCCCTGCCCTTCCTCTCCCACTGTCCTTAGACATTCTTGCCTTGGGCAGGTGCCCTGTAACATGCCTGCCTGTCTGAGATAATACATGAAGCTATGATCACCTAGCTCAGATTAACTTCTTATCTCCCTTTCGCTTGCAGTTGGCAGGGAATTGTTCCCAGCAGAGCAAGGTGCCTCAGGTGGGCTGTGAGGGAAGCAAGGGATGGAGAAAAGAGTAGAGGACCTGCCTCCCTGGAGGGGGAGAGGGTGGGGAGGAGGGCGCCTAGGAGAAACTTCCCTGACATGATTTTCCAAGACCAGGACTAAACAAATTCATGGCCGAATTCATGACTGTTAAGAATATTAGGGCCAGAGGGAAGTCCTCAGAGAGCAGAGGATCAAAGAGCACAGAGAAGGAAACCAGATCAGGGCATCAAAAGGACACATCTGTAGTCTGGAAGTAAGAGCTGGAGGTGAGACTGGAGCACAGGGCTCCATCTCCATCCCTCCCTGCGCTGTGCCTCCCTGCCCCAGACGGTCATTTCCTTCCAGCTCACTGAGTGTGGCGCCTGGGACAAAGCCAGATGCTGGCGACATGCAGTGGGGAGCTGCAGTGGGGAACCAATGGGGAAGGGATACATTCATTAGATTGGGTGCTGAACTGGGCTCTTCAACCTAGCATGGGGTCTGGGAAGTCTCCATAAGGAGACAGTGATCTGAAGGCCTTGGGCTGAGAGCGGAGAATAGGGAAGCATCCTGACAGGTGAACTACAGTGAAGATCTGTCAGGAGGGGGTTGGGGGTGCTGGGGAAAGAGTGGGAAGGGCAAGGAGTGCCGGGGCCCAGGGCCTGGCCCACCATGAGGAGCACCCCACAGGGCTCTGGGGCTTCTCTCGGGAAGTAGTTGGGAGCCACAGAGGGGTTTCAGTGGGAACGTGGCATGATCAGATTTGAATTAGATGGTCACTGAGAGGATGTCCACCTCTAAAATTCCTGACCCAGCACCCCACTGGAGCCCAGGCTCCAACCCCAGAACTGCCACCCAGAAAAGCCTCTGCCAAGGATGGCTGCTCCCTCTGCATCCAGATCAGTGGCCCCTGTGTAGAAGCCACAGCTCAGGCTTCTCTCATTCACTTAAGAACAGGGGACACTTAAGCCCACTCTTCACCCTGACTTCACGGCATTTCCTTGGCTCCCAGAATCACCCTTTCTGGCCTTCTCTGAGCTGGAGACCTAGGACACCAGAGCACACAGGGGAGTTTGTGGGCTGGCTGGCCCCTAACCTGTGCCTAGGAGGCAGAATACTATTCTTTCCAACTCCCTGAAATCGCAGGACAGCTACAGAGCCACCTTCTGACAAGAGTGGAGTGCTCCAGTCAGCGTGGTCCACCTGCAGGGGCAGAAGGATGCTGGGCGGGATGCTGGTGAACAGACAAAACCAGCTCTGGGACCCATCCCTTTGTCAAGGGAGCTGGGTTCTAAATCACCTGTGCTCCTCCTCTGTGGTCTATTTATGTGGGGTGTCTGTCTACGAAGCTGGGAATGACATCTGTTTGTCTTTTTCTCTTTCTCTCTTAGGAAAATTTTTATAAAAAACAAAAAGAAACATGGTGTCCAGGGTGGAGCTATCCCTGAAGGTCTTTCCACCGGACTATGGGTAAGTCAGTTAATCTTTCTGAACCTCAGTTTTCTTGCTTGTAAATATTGCTTGACCTCAAAGTGTCTCAGAATAGGAATGTCTGGACACCCTACCCCGGTCAGCGTCCAACTGTACAGTGTCTAGAAGCTCAAGTGTATTAGACCCTGGGCCTCCTTGGTTGTCCAGTAGGTTTCACCAGGAGGGTTTCACCTGATTGCAGAGGAGTAGACCCTGAGCTTCCAAGGGGCTGTCTGTGTCCATGACATCACAGAACAGCTCAGGGCCCAGCCTAAAACTTCAGGAAACATCCATGTATCAAAGGACAGTCATCAGGGAATATGGTTTTGTCTGTTTGTGAAGTTTTTTTTTAAAGTGCTTTTGAAAAGAAATCTATGAAACTGTATATGATGACACAGGAGTTTGCCAATTATTCTTTCATGCTCCTGGCAATAGTCTGAGTTTGATCTTTCGCTGTTCAACACGTAAGAAGCAGATGGTGTTTATAAGTTCAAATAGTGGCTGTGATTTCACCAAGAAACTAAGGAAGCTTATTATTTCACATGTGGACCATGATGAGCAGATCAACTTGTTCCTGTGAAGGCTGGATTGCCCCAATTTCTCAGAGAGAATGTATGGCCCCTAATTACAGCAGCTACACAATTACTTCAGAAAGTAAGGTGCGCTAACAATAGGGAGAACAGATGTGACCTTTGACTGAGGACTGAGTCATGTCCTTTCAAGATGCGAAGGGAAGGACCATGGGCTCTGGCATCAGTAGACTGGTGAACCAACACAACTTTGCTGTAATTGGCATTCCTCTCTTTCTCAAGGATGGATATTAATATTTGGCATCTCTTGAGTCTTTTCTCAGACTATCACAGACTAAAACCTTCATTGTCAGATGCAATATCTTGATAGTAAATGGCAGAATTATATCCTGCACCACCACAGAGAATTGCTCAACCTGAGCAGGGCGGGGGTGAGGAGCAAAAAGGAGCTTCCAGGGTAAAGTGGCCTCAGAAGCATAAAGCCAATGTGATATAATTAATCCTTGTCACTCTCCCTTAGAGCGCAAAGGTGTTTTGAACTGCCAGAAAGCACTTGGCAAAGATCTGCATTTCCATTTTTTGTTCTCTTTGATTTTCCTGAATTCAATTCCACGAGTAGTTATTAAGCAGGTACTGAGTATCCCGGATGGTGCTGAAGCCCCTCCCACCTCCTCCCGGCTCTTCACCTCACCCCCTGCACGTTCGTATAGGACGCCCCACTGTGTGGGGCTCACTGCTCAGAGGGGCCCCGTGGATGGATTCAGTTCCACAGGTCACTCATTCTGCAGGTCCGCGACCCCCAGAAGCCTGTTGGCCTAACTGAGTGAGCACACACGGCTCCTCAAACTGAGCTTTGTACCATCTGCTCATTCACGCTCGGGATCATCTGGGTTAAAATGTTAATTCTTGGATGGCCTCCTCTCACCATCCATCATGCTCAGGGCGGACTGCCTCCCTTATAGTTGTTCAGGGAATGTTTTAAAACTAGTCTGAACAAACCACTGGCATGCCAGTCTGCTGCTTGTGGCGTTCCCTCTTACTGCATCTCTGTTCCTTTCTGCCGGGTTATGTAATCAAGAACTGACTGCTCTTTGCTGGTGGGATGGGGCCTATGTTGCCCTTTAAAAAATCATTAACAAATATTCCTGATATGCAACAAGGCATAAGGAATGCTACAGGGAACACCTGTGTGCTACCACTGAGCTCAAGAAATAAAACATCAGAAATATAACCGCAGCCTCCTGCTTAAAGGGCCCCAAGCTCTAAGGCAGAGCTTTGCCACTTGCTCACATGCTTGGGATCAATAGCGATTCTTTGGGTCACAATTAAACGTAGCTTCTGAGTCTGATCTGGTAAGACACTACAGAGTCGAATGGGTCTAGGAGATTGCTAACAGCTATTATCCCTACCACTGTATTTTTCTGCACCCAGAATGGGTCACCAGTAGCAAAATCAACAGGGGCAGGCCTGTGTGAGGAGTTGGAATTTTGACTTCAGCCCACTGAGCCCCCTTCTCATCCTAATAATAACCACACTGTCAAGGTAGGGGGTTCTGGTCAGGCCGGAATTATGAAGTGTCACCCAGGTCCATGACTTTCCCCTCTGCCCAGATCTCCTGCAGGGCCACAGCCCCAACTTCTTCAGGTCATGCTGGCTCTTCCCACTCTGGGCGCCCCCTTTAAGCTGCATGGTATATTATTGGCCTTAGACACTCCCTCAATATTTATAATCCACCAATAACTACCAAAATTTTTGAGCACTTCCAATGTATCAGACATTTTATATAGACTTTACAGCATAAAGAATTACCCCCAGAGAATATCCCAGTCTTCTATGACAAAAGGATAACAATAATGTTATACCTATATTGCAGGTGAGGAAACTGAGGCCCAGATGAGTTTGACCCTCCAGGGGTTGGAACACAGGCAGTGTCAAAGGGTCATATCAAACTTGCTGAAAAGGTAGGAGTTTGAGGCACAGTTCTTCCCCAGACCTTCCACCGCAGGCTGATTGTTTTGACAGGCTGGTCCATCCATAGTTTCGGGCTATCTTTCAGCCACTCGTATTCACACCACATTATTCAATGGAGGGACCTAGGGTGGCCTTAATCTGTCTTTCCCATGAGTTCCACGTCAGTACCAGCTGCAGCCTTAACCTACCACTAGGTACCATCTGGAAGAACTGACTGCTGGTTTTGCTCAGCTGTATCACCAGTGACTTTGAAAGTCTGATAGAATAAACACTAATAATATTTACTAGAAGCATCCACGGACACTTTACATGTGTTATTATCTTACAAAAATGAGATTCTTGACTCAGTCCAAGCATGTGGCTCAGCATCATTTGCAGCTAAACCTTCTGCAAAGTAAATAAGCAGGTGGCCGCAGCCAGCCAGAGCCACTGTCCATGGGTCTTGGGTGGCCCGAGGTTATCGCCTTCACCCCACAACTTGCCTGGCTGCTCCGTTCCAGGCCTTGGCATCACCTGGGGCTTACTTCTTCTTTGTGTTATAAATAGCCAGACACATGCCAGGGTTAGCTGTTAATCCGGGGGCTGGCTCTGAGTTTTCAGAATCACATCTTCTTTAGACTGAGCTGACGGCTCACAGAGCCCAGCTGACCAAAGTTAAAAAAACATAGTAGGCGAAGCTCAAGTCCAGTTTTCAGAGTGTGGCTGGATTTAAGAATTGATCAAAGAGTGAAGCGTGCTACGAACAGCCCCTACAATGCAATCCTGTCTATGTTATCCTGTGTCCCAGGCCCTCCTGCCGCCGAAGACTCCACTACTCCCCAGTAATTCTTTGTGGTGAAAGGAAACTTCTTCCGTTTGATCAGGAGGCTTCAGGGCCCAGAGAGAGCGAAAAGAAGGGGATAGGAATGGAGAGTGAAGGCTCCAGGAGCAGGAGGATGGGCCATAATTTCCAAGAAATAAAAAAAGGATTAAGAGTACAAAAAGAGAGGGGGAAGGTATATAGCTGAAGTGGTAGAGCTTAGCACACACAGGTCCTGGGTTCAATCCCCAGTATCTCCTCTAAAAAGCAATCCATCCATCCATCAATCAATCTAATCCCACCCCCAAATTAAAATTAAATTTAAAAAAATTGAAAAGTACAAAAAGGGAGAAACAAAGTACAAAAAGAGCTATGCCACAAAGTCATCAACACGGACAAACAGCCTTCCTTCTCAGCAAATTAAAATCCCATTGCTCTTTTTTATTTTTATGCATCCAGTTTAAAACAAAGCCTTAGAAAAGATGTCCTGCAGTTTTAAACTTGTTGCAAAATATAAGCAAATACTGCACTGGACACAGCCCAGCTGCAGAATCCAAAAGTCAACTGTAAACAAATAAAGCTTTACTCTTGGGCCTAATAACGACCCAGGCTTCTAAGTTGAGGACACATTTATTTCACTCGCAAATTTTGGTTTTAGCTGGTTGAGCTCAAGATCAAATTGTCTTGAGAAGAGCCCTCAGGGGCATGAGTCCCAAGCAGGGCCACTCCTGGAGGTTGGTGGGAAGGGGGAGAGATTTGCTCATTTCTGGGAGCACTGGGCACTGGGAGATAGGCACTGTTTTGTCCCTGGCTTTTAAGAGGGGTCTCCTATATGCCTTCTTCCTTTGGTGTAAAGTAAAGCTTGTCTCACTCAAGGTGAGTAGAAAATACATCTGCCCTAGATGCTTTGCACCACCAAGGAGGAAGAAAGCAGGTGCTGAGAGAGCGTGCGCACAGTAGGGAGACCCAGCAGTGGAGTCTTGGCCAAACCCATGGTGGCCAGAGATGGGCATATGATGTGTGTTTCCTATTTGCTGTAACAGTTCTATACAGTAAACTACAGATATTTCAGATGTACAATTTGATGGATTTTAATAGATGTATACACCTGTGAAGCTTTCGAACTTCCAGTTTATCTGTTCCCACCCGCTTTACCCCTGGTAACCTTAAGTTTGTTCTCTACAACTGTGGGTCTTTCTGTTTTGTAAATAGTTCATTTGTGTCCTTTTTTTAAAAAAAAACAAAAAGATTCCACATATAAGGAAAATTATGGCATTCTTCTTTTCTCTTTCTGGCTTACTTCACTTAGAATGACGATCTCCAGGCCCATCCATGTTGCTGCAAATGGCATTATTTTATTTTTTTCTATGGCTGAGTAGTATTCCATCGTATAAATATACCACAGCTTCTTTACCCAGTCACCTGTCAATGGGCATTTAGGTTGTTTCCATGTCTTGGCTATTGTAAATAGTGTTGCTGTGAACATTGGGGTGCATGTGTCTTTTCAAATTATATTTTTCTCTGGATATATACCCAGGATTGGGATTGCTGGATCATATGGTGAGTTTATTTTTAGTTTTTTAAGGAATCTCCATATTGTTCTCCATAGTGGCTGCACCAATTTACATTCCCACCAACAAAGCAGGAGGGTTCCCTTTTCTCCACACCCTCTCCAGCATTTATCGTTTGTGGACTTTCAAATGAGGGCCATTCTGACTGGTGTGAGGTGATATGTCATTGTAGTTTTGATTTTCATTTCTCTAGCAATTAGTGATGTTGAGCATCTGTTCATATGCCTGTTGGCCATCTGGGTGTCTTCTTTGGAGAGATGTCTGTTTAGGTCTTCTGCCCATCTTTTGATTGAGTTGCTTGATTTTTGATATTAAGCTGTATGAGCTGTTTGTATATTTTGAAAATTAGTCCCTCATCAGTTGCATCATTTGCAAATATTTTCTTCCATTCTGTAGGTTGTCTTTTCGTTTTGTTGATGGTGTCCTTTGATGTGCAAAAGCTTTTAAGTCCCATTTGTTTATTTTTGCTTTTATTTCCATTACTCTAGGAGCTGGTTTGAAAAAAAAATATTGCTGTGATTTATGTCAAAGAGTGTCCTGCCTGTGTTTTCCTCTTGGAGTTTTATAGTATCTGGTCTTACATTTAGGTCTTTAATCCATTTTGAGTTTATTTTTGTATATAGTGTTACAGAATGTTCTAATGTCAGTCTTCTATAGGTAGCTGTCTAGTTTTCCCAGCACTACTTATTGAAGAGACTGTCCATTGTATATTCTTGCCTCCTTTGTTGTAGATTGACCACAGTGTGTGGGTTTATTTCTGGGCTTTCTATCCTGTTCCATTGATCTAGGTGTCTGTTTTTGCACCAGTACCATACTATTTTTTTTAATCTTTTTTAAAAAACTTTTTTGGGGGGAGGGATAATTAGATTTTTTAAATTAACTAATTAATCAGTTTTTAAATAGGGGTACTGAGGATTGAACACAGACCTTGTGCATGCTAAGCACGTGCTCTACCACTGAGCTATACCCTCCTCCCAGTACCATATTATTTTGATTACTGTAGCTTTGTAGTATAGTGTGAAGTCAGGGAGTGTGATTCTCCTGGCTCCGTTTGCCTTTTTCAAGAATGTTTTGGCTATTAGGGGTATTTTGTGTCTCCATAAGAATTTTAACATTTTTTGTTCCAGCTCTGTGAAAAATATCATTAGTAATTTGGTAGGGATTGCATTGAATCTGTTTACTGCTTTGGGTAGAATGGCTGTTTGAACAGTAATGATTCTTCCAAGAATATGGTCTATCTTTCAATCTGTTTATATCATCTTTAGTTTCTTTTATTAGTGTCTTATAGTTTTAGGAGTATAGGTCCTTTGCCTCCTTGGGTAGGTTTATTTCTAGGTATTTTATTCTTTTTGGTGCAATGGTAACTGGGGTTGTTTCCTTAATTTCTTTTTCTGCTATTTTGTTATTAGTGTATAGAAATGCAACTGATTTCTGTATATTAATTTTGTATCCTGTAACTTTACCAGATTCATTAATGAGCTCAAGTAGTTTTCTGATAGCATCTTTAGGATTTTCTATGTATAGCGTCATGTCATCTACATGGCAGTGACAGTGACAATTCCAGTGTCAATTCCTTTTATTTCTTTTTCTTCTCTGATTGCTATGGCTAGTACTTCCAAAACTATGTTGAATAAAAGTGATTAGAGTGGGCATCCTTGTCTTACTCCTGATCTTAGAGGAAATGCTTTCAGCTTTTTACCATTAAGTATGATGTTAGCTGTGGGTTTGTCATATATGGCCTTTATTATTTTGAGGTATATTCCATTTGTGCCCACTTTCTGGAGAGTTTTTATTGTAAATGGATATTGAATTTTATCAAAAGCTTTTTCTGCATCTATTGAGATAATCATGTGGTTTTTATTCTTCAGTTTGTTAAGATGGTGTATCACATTGATTGATTTGCAGATTTTGAAAAATTCTTGCATCCCTGGGATAAATCCTACTTGATCATGGTGTATGATCCTTTTAATTAATTGTTGGAATCAATCTCTAGTATTTTGTTGAGGATTTTTGAATCATTATTCATAAATGATATTGGCCTGTAATTTTCTTTTCTTGTGATACCCTTGTATTTTGGTATCAGGATGATGGTGGCCTCATGAGTTCAGAAGTGTTCCTTCCTCTGCAATTTTTTGGAATAGTTTCAGAAGGATAGGTGTTAACTCTTCTCTACATGTTTGGTAGAATTCACCTGTGAAGTCATCTGGTCCTGGACTTTCATTTGTTGGGAGTTTTTTAATTACTGATTTTATTTCTGTACTGGTAATTGGTCTATTCATATTTTCTATTTCTTCCTGATTCAGTCTTGGCAAATTGTACTTTTCTAAGAAATTGTCCATTTCTTCTAGGTTGTCCTTTTTGTTGGTATTTAGTTGCTTATAGTAGCCTTTTATGATCCCTTGTTTTTCTGTGGTATTGGTTGTAACTTCTTCTTTTTCATTTCTGATTTTATTAATTTGGGCCCTCTCCCTTGTTTTCTTGATGAGTCTGAATAAAGGTTTATCAATTTTGTTTATCTTTTCAAAGAACCAGCTTTTAGTTTCATTGATCTTTTCTAATTTTTTTGGTCTCTATTTCATTTATTTCTGCTCTAATCTTTATGATTTCTTTCCTTCTACTAACTTTGGGTTTTGTTTTTTCTTCTTTCTCTAGCTGCTTTAGGTGGAAGACTAGGTTGTTTATTTGAGATTTGTCTTATTTCCTGAGGTAAACTTGTATTGCTATAAACTTTCTTGGAACTGCTTTTGCTGTGTCCCAGAGGTTTTTGATCATTTTATTTTTCATTTTCATTTGTCTCAAAGTATTTTTTTTATTTTCTCTTTGATTTCTTCTGTGATCCATTGGTTGTTTAGTAGAATATTGTTTGGCCTCCACATGTTTGCAATTTTTGCAGTTATTTTTCTTGCAGTTGATTTCTAATCTCATAGCATTGTGGTCAGAAAAGATGCTTGATACGATTTAAATTTTCTTAAATTCACCAAGGCTTGCTTTGTGGGCCAGCATGTGATCAATTCTGGAGAATGTTATGTGTATGCTTGAGAATAATGTGTACATTGGTTTGTGGTTACCATGCAGCACTTCTTCCCAACTGAAACACATGAGAGACTCTGGTCTGAGCCAGAACCATCCAGCTAAGCCGCTCCTAATTCTTGACCCATAGGAACAGGGAAGTAATAAATGGTGGTTGTCACACCACTGGGCTTGGGGGGGACTATTTGTTATGCAGCAATGATAGCTGACACAGCACCTGAGCCTGGGCTCATTTTGTTAACTGCTGCTGCCTCCAAAAATAACCCAGTTAGGGAACCATTTCTTTGGAAGACTGAGAGAAGATGGCCTTGATGGATGGAAGGTGGGTGAGTTTCAGAGGATAAAAGTGAGGGATCAGTGGCCAAGGTAGCAGGGGTGAGAGTCATTTTTGGGGGATGATTGGGTGAGAGGTGGCCAAGGAAGGGGAACCAGCTGCCCCGAGCTGTGGTAATGAAGCCCTGGCAAGCCCTCCCTTATGATCTATCAGGGGCTGGTTTCTTCTGGGGCCTTCAGGTCATGGCAGAGATTTTTCGAGAAGGGTAATGAGTGGGCAACTAGAGGACCAGACCTTTAGGGAACTCTATGCAGGGGAAGCTTCTTCCACTTTTAAGACACTGCAGAGCAGTGCAGGCAAGCACTATTAGAACAACAGAAAACCCTGCATTCAGTTACCTACATACAATTTTAGTATAAGCAAGTTAGTTTGAGTCATTCTTCTAAGATACCAAATTCCTGATGTATACTGTTGTGTTTCTTTAGTAATCTTATTTAATTTCCAAAATAACATACTATAAACTCCTCTCTGCCCCCCAACCCCCCACAAATCCAAGTCAGATATCAGGTATTTTACACTGACAGGTTTATTCTTTTCTTAAAGCTTGAACAAATACATCTCCACACACCCAGAAGTTGGTAAAAGGTAAGCCCTTACTGCTTTGTTAAAAATAAAACCCATACATAAAACCTTCTGGCCAAACTCTCAAGGCAAGAAAATGTCACATTTCTATAATATATTCACGTTTGACACATGTGTGTTTTTCAGTCAATACAACTCACCCAGACCTGCCTGAACAAAGGGAAAACTAAATTTGAGACCAGGAAGGGAAAAAACACATGCCTCTTGTAAGTGTTAAAGACAAGCAGCCATGGGATTCTGAAAATTCTCAAGAAATAGTTCATAGTATACAAACTCTTAACTCCATATAGTTTACCTTTAATCAACAGTAGTACCAATTATCACTATAATAAAGCATTCAGAGAATATTCAAATAACTATGCATATTTATAGCAATAAAAGAAACATGTACCATTTAGCTCTTCTAAGATTCTCAGAAGAGGGAAAATTCATTATAAATTAATACTTGAAGATTCTATCTAGCCCAGCTAGAATGAATCAATTTCCAAAAAAATTCTACCATAAAATATTATAAATATGGAATTCAGGAAAGTAGCTAAAGAAAAGCTTGTATTTGCTTAATGCAGGAGGCATCAAGCCACTCCCTCTGGGGAGAATTAATACTAATAAAAACAATGGAAGATGACATAAAGGCAGATATAAAATAAAATTATTCCTTGATACGAGAATAATTTTATTTCTTGCATTGTAAGAATGTCATATTCTTCTATAGAGACTTAGAAAGAAAGTCATGCGAATAAAATTGTAATTGCACGCCAGTTGAGTGACTTTGTCAGAGGTCTGGCCCAGAAGGGCTTTTTCAAAGACGTTAAAAACCCATTCTAATTGCCATCCCAAATTGAGGTTTACAACCAAAAGAAGAAATTATATACTCCCAAAGCACACCCTATCTGTAGAATTTTTACTTAAGAGCACTTATTGCTTCTTTCTTCAGTAAAAAGGAATTTTCCGTATTGGAAAATTGGGAGTACAGTGAGAAGGGGAGAGAAAAAGAGACAGATATCCAGGTAAAGAACCTCATTAAGGCAGGCAGAATATGACAGAGATCAACAGAAGAAAAACGCAAGCAAGCATCTGCAAATAGAGTAGTTCCCTCCTGCGATGATGAATGGTCCTAGCTGGGGGACCTGCACCAGGCTGCCTGGGAGTCTGAATATAATAGCTGCTCCTCTCATATTTAGGGAATGATGAATTAGCTACTGCCTATCAGGCAACCAACACAGCCAACACCAAAAAGGTTGCAAAGACACCTTCAGAACCAGCCTTTCTGAAACTGGAAACAAAGTTTTGGCCAGAGATGAGCATGCACCCATATATGTCTGAAAAGAGAAGTTTTTAAAGAGGGAAAATGACTGTAGGTCTTTCATTTAAGAAACAGATCCACTCTGGTTGGTGATTCTTCTGCTTTAAAGGCCACCTTGGACTGTTGTGTAGCTGATGTGACTGGACAGCAAATAGCTGTTTAAAACTGTCTAAAATAGTTAATTTGGTGGCTACCCACAGATAATCGCTGCTACAGGGTTTAGAGTCTAAGGCTGGTTCATTTTAATATGGTAACCTGGTAACCTGGCTTGCAGCCAGAACAAGGAGAGCCTCCTTTAGAAAGGTGGGAGAAAGTAGAAGGAATACCATGGGGCGAGAGAGAAAAGGAAAGAAAGAATGAAAGGGTGAGAGAGAAACAGAGAAATGAACACCAAATGAAAAGAAACAAAGTGATTTACTTTGTTGATGCAAATTTGGGCCAGTTAGCAAAACCAAGGTACTGTCATTTCCCAAAGATGGAACAAAGGGTGGAGTTAAACATCAAAGCTAGATATGTCCCCCACCTGACCTGTTAAAACAAAATCGACACATTGTTTCACAGCTGTCTCACCTGGCAGCTGGTCCTACACTAGAATGCCCTGTCTCTTGGGAGCATGTGCCTTAGAAGAAAATCGTTTCAAGACGTTGGGACACTCTTCTCTACTCTGGGGTCCCCTCAGCTTCCCTTTCCCCAGAGTTCCTGACATTACTTACCAGGCACTGCCCTGAAAGGAATGGCTTCTAGTTTTGAAGGACCTTTAAGTTGATGGTAGTCAGTCCAGTCGCCATAGAAAGACAAGAGCAGAAATCAAGATCTCAGTCCATTTGAGAAATAGACATCCGTCCCCTCCTTGCTACCATAAATGCTAAGTGGAAGAAGATGAAAATAAAAAGTGAAGGAAATATTGTCGAATTATGAGGAAAATGGAGAAAACAACCCAGTTAGTGGGTGAAACCATGCCGAAAACAAAAAACCCTAAAACAAAACCTAGGCCCTTTAAATCAGGGTGATGTTCAATACAAAATTTTAAATGCCTGCATCTTTTAGTGTAAAACGTGTATGACTAGGTCCAAGTTTTTGGAAACTCTTGAACAAAAGAATTTACATCATAGCAGTAAAGACAGCAGCACAGCCCTCCTTCCCCAAAATAGTTTTCAGGAAGAGGTTGCACAAGCGCCCATCAGTGACGTCACCAGGAAGGAGCCTGGCTCCCCGTAGGAAATCACACTGGCTGAGCTCTAAGGCTCCTAAACTCTAAGATTCTGGGATACGCTAAAAATACTGCTATGACTGTGGTTTGATCTGGGTTACTACGCAGCCCTCTGAAATAACAAATTCAACTCAAATAGCCAGATGTTCTACAAATGAGCTGAGTGTAATGATACATTTTAAACCCACACTCAGGCCTGTAACATACACTGTACAGTTTTACCAATGCTATTTGATGACTGTAAGTATTAAAAATCTGTGTAATTAAAAAAAATCAATTTCTACTTAAAAATGCTAGTCATTATTCACTATACAGAGCTAGGCAAAGACACAAATTGTTATATAACAAAGTCATTATTAAATAACAACTATATCTATATTCTGCCCACCTTTGGGATCAGTGCACCTTATAGATTTTTCCCCTCTCAACTTTAATTGATCCTCAGTATGCTGCTGAGGTAGGGGAGGACAGGTATAATTATTCCCATTTTATAGATGAAGAAACAGAGGCACAGAGAGGCTGAGTGGCCAGTCTGGACATTCAGTACTAAACTGCCTTCCCATCTCCTTTTTGCAAAATCATCAGCAATACTCATGGAGCGTCATACAGAATACATTTTATTCTTCAGTTAAAGCCAGGGGTTCAGGGAAGAGAGAAGGAATAAAGTGAGCTTTTTTTGGTAACTCTATTCTCTTTCAGAGGACAAATGTGCTTTTCTTAAGATGCTGATAAGTATAATTATTAAAAACTAAAGGCTGAGAAACAAAGCTGGGGCATTGACTAAGCTACATGTGAATGACGGGCTTTCTGCTTCATTACTCAGAGCTTCCTGAGACATCGGTTCTCCTAAGAGGCTCACTGTACAATACTCAACTTTGCATCCAACTTCAACACACAGTGTTCCCAGTCACCTCAGAGCTCTTTTCAACAAAAAGAGCTAATTTAATAACGCATTGGTTGATATAAATGAATAAATAGTATTATTTGGTATCAGTCCTAGAATATAGATACATAGTTTCATCTACAAAAAAGTTAAGAATGAAAATTTCATCCAGAATGTCTCCTCAAATCTATGGCGCATAAGCAAACCATTAATTTTCAATGTCTAAATACCTTCAAAGGAGCAAATATTTATGTTAGTCCAGTCACGTGAAATCTGCCCCAATAAGATCTGATTTGAAAACACTTTCAACGTGAAGTGCTAAGTTAAATGAAAAATAGTCTATCTGCACACTGTTAGTATGGTTGCTATCTAATGCCGTGATGGAGTAATGCTAATTTAGAGTTTGCCATATGAGAGGCATATGTGCAACTTTAATTTTCTCCGTATTAAAAGTGCTTCTTTAAACAAAAATTCTAGTCAGCCTCTTATCAGGAAGGAACATTATTAAGTTTGTAAAACAGTCACAATGAAAAGAAGCCCAGCATATTAGCAAAAGCTGCTAAATATGCTTGTCATTCTATACATAAGATGAATTCACTGTGAAAAAAAAAGAATTTGCTATGATGCTTTGCTTAATTTGCCTATCTCCCAATATAGGCTTTGAAAAATTCCTCTGAATGCCACAACTTTATAAAGGACATATATGTTTCATGATATTTTCTGCTGCAGAAACTTCTTAGTTTATCACCTCCCCCACACACAAAAAATCCCCAAAACCAATCAAACAAAAAATTCAAATGCCCAAAACCTAGCAGAAAGAGTTGACTAGTCAAACTAAAATCTCCCATGAGGGCACCAACAATAGTAGCTAATTTAAAAAATCACATTTATAAAGTCTAGATAAAGTCAGCCACGTAAACAAAATGCATTTCTTACTTAATCTTCAAAAAACAAATACCTACTACCTCTGGATGTTTTAAATGCCCAAGTTGAGGACTCTGAAGTCTTTGTATTAAATTAAAATCCTAACCGTCTTTAAAGTTACCTTGAAATAATTCTGGAACTCTGGAGTGTTATCACCTGTTTTAGCTATATTCATTATTTAGGAAACCAATCTGGTGCTATTAGTTTGAACTATTTGTATCCATATCTTTCATTTAAAAAGAAATGAATATTGATATCTCACACCCTATGGCTGATTGATCATTCATACCAAGAGTACTTCATTTTAGGTGGGGACCACAGCAGGGCAGATAGTCAATTTAAGGAGTGGGTCTTATTAATTAGGCATTGTAAGCCCTGAATATATGTGTGTGTGCGTATACACAGATACACACACACACACACGTAAGCACATTTCGCTGAACTATTACGTATCTAGTAATAATTAAGTTAACTGTTAACTAGAAAATAGAATAATATTTTTTCCTCCAGAATAAGATACCTATTTAGGCTGTTAATGCAAACTAATTTTAAGTAATTATAATGCTTGCATGAAGATTTGATATTGTAACATAATTTAATAATTCCTAAATATGATACCAGATTTAAAACAAAACCCTTTACTATAGCCACCATAATCTGCTAATTTTTGAAAAACTTAACATGAAACCACTGTAGAAACTAACTTAAAAAGCCTACTTATTGAAGATTATACATTAATTTTAATGATCACAAATAGTTATCTTTTTAGCTTTCATAATATACATATGGCTCAAATGAGTCAACTTAAACTCTAATAAGATTTTTAAAAGACTCAAGTTTTTCCCTAAATGTATTTATCATTAGAAAAAGTTTTCTGGATTTTTAGATGAGTAGAGTTTGATTATTCTGACATTAGAAAGCCAACACTAGGCTCAAAAGCAAGGATATCGAAATAAAATAAAAAACCTGGAATACTTTGACAGTAGACTTTACTCCAATATCTAAAAGAACCACTCAGTAAAATAATACTGTACTTACTACAAATTAATCTTTATCTTCCCAGCCCATTCTTGTTTTAAAACATACGTACAATTAGACTAATGATAGAACAAAATACTTATAATACTTCATGCATTTTAGGTGTGCTTTATTCTAAATGTTTTAAGAAAAATTTTAGTAGTTAATTACTATTAATAAATACCTTCAAACATTTCCCATTCAAAATTTATAAAAAGTGCTGCAATATATATCCTTCACAAAAAGATTTTATGTAAAACAATTTGTGGTTTGAAACAACTTTATTTGCATTTGCTATAAAAGCATTTTGAAATTTTCAAAGTCTATTTTCTTCAAAATAGTTCATCCTTGCTAGGATAAAAGAAAGTTTCATGTGCTATCTCAATTAATGAATAAAAAGATTTATAAATTCACTCTTGTGTGGATAAAGCCTTTGCATTCACTGAGCATAAATAAATTATTGAGGATAAAAATATTTTAAATACATACATGGAGTTAAGGGAGACAGTGTAGCCTCTGACTACAGTAGACCCTTGAACAACTCGGGAGTTAGGGACGCTGACTGTCCATGCAGTCAAAAATCCGCATATAATTTACAGTTGGCCCTCCTCGTAGGAGGTTCCTCTGTATCTGCTGATTCAAGCAACCGGGGATCATATAGTACTGTAGTATTTACTACTGAAAAAATCCGTGCCTAAATGGACCCTTACAGTTGAAACCAGTGTTAAGTTTGAGGGTCAACTCTACTTAGTAAAATGGCAAAGACATGAGTGACATAATCTTCTGGTATTTCAATGGTATTACGTTTTGAGAAAAAGATAACTGCTCCAGATGGCTTCATGGTTAAGTATTTCACTGCACACATGAATCTGCTTCTGAGAGCAAGTTAACAGAGGTAGGATTAGGGCGAACTGAGAAAAGATTCCCAAAGAAAAACGTACGTAAAACAAAAGGCTGGTGGTCCCATCATGACAGTGGGGCCAAAAGCAAGGCATTAACCCTCCAAGCAGAAATAACAGCAATGAGAAGCTGAATTTAATCACCATGAAAACATAGAGCACATTGATCTCCATCCAGACATTACCCAACACTGGTAAATATGACCCAGAGGAGATGCCCTCTCTCTCTTAGACTGGGTCTTTGTTATCTGCAAGAAACACATTCCATTTGTCCCCAAGAACTTAATTTCTGTTTGTAAGAGAAGATATTCCAGACATAATATCAGTTATACTTCAAAACCAGAGTTGCTGCTAAAGTAAGGACGGCTGGGGAAGGTATTCTCTGAACAGCAAGGTGTTAGAACTGATGGGCTCAAAATAACTGTTTCCTTTCTGGCTGTAGTTCTTTTATGTGTGTGTGTGTGAGTATGATTTTTTAAAAAATTAAGATAACATTCACATAACATAACATTTGCCATTTTAAGTGTACAAGTCAGTGGTTTTTAGTATATTCACATGGTTGTGCAACCGTTACCACTGTCTAATTTCAGAACATTTTCATCATCCCCAAACCTTATCACCTATACACATGAAGCAGCCACTTCCCATATCCCCCTCCCGCCACCCACCAGAAAGGACTAATCCACTTTCTGTCTGTATGGATACGCCTATCTTGGACATTTCATATAAGTGGACTTATACAATACGTGGCCTTTTGCATCTGGTTTCTTCCACTTTTAACTGGTCATTCTTAAATCATTCCAAAAGGGCGGTAATTCCAAGGACATTAAACCACAGGTGCTGAAAATTCTTGATCTGTCCTCTGAGTGCACTCTAGTTTCTACAGAGCTACTGCATATGACGATGTTCTAGCTCTTTGACTGCCTTTTGATCACATGAAAATGGACTGTAATCAAAAGTACAAATTATCATCTCTGGAATATGTCTTTGGAATAGAAAATGATCCACTGGATGAAGTTTCTGAAGTGAGAAAGGAGAGCAAAGAACAGAGGAATAAAATTTTTGATTTGACCATAACATCTTAACAGTGACCTGTGCCCAGCTTGTACTCTTCTCTCTGTAACAGTGACATTTAAGCTACTCTGGAAGACTGAGAACACCAAGTCATTTTTTTAGTGTCTCAGTGCATTTAATAAGTGCTTTGCAGCATGTGAAATGTAGCATGTGAGAACTGAAGATAAAGTGAGAACCCACAAGGAGGCTAATTCTTTATCAGACTCATGTTGACACTCATGGAAAGATTTAATCTCAGAGTCAAATTTGTTCCCATAAGTCAGTTCCTGGAGCTTGAATTCAAATTGTCATAAAATTGTGCTCCAAAGCAAGTTTTTCATACTTTTATTGTATCTGTATGATGTAGAAACTCACAGGTAAGGAATTAAGCATAATGTCTTAGCTTTCTGAAGGTGAACAGATATTGATATATTTTGTGTGAACTGTGAACTGAGTTAATCTCTGCAGAATTTTTTAAAAGGCTAAAAATATTTTGCATGAAGTAGGAAGGTGTTGTCATCCAAAAGGTCTTAGTCTTGGTCTGTCTCTCACCCACACATAAGAAAAGGTCTTTAATTAGGACAAGTATGATACAGAAACCATTTAGCGGCCTTTCTCTAAGACAAGAGGCAGAGATCTTATCTGATTTACTGTTATAGTACCTGTCTCTAGAATAGTACCTGGCCTGAAGCAGCTCAAAAAATGTTTAGTGCATGACGGAACAAATGAATAAATGTGAGCCTGTGATCACCAAGTTCTCGCCAGAAGCCACTGTGTGGAAATAACAGTGGTGATTAAAAATATTACCACCGGATTTCTGCTTTGGCCACAGTAGAGTAGCTTGTGATTGGAACTAACTCTCCCACAGAAAACAACTATGAAAACTAAATAAAACACACAACATCTGTTTTCAGGCACTGGGGAGCAAGCCAAGGCAGGCAGACCCTACGGAGCTGCAACCCCTGAAAGAAGGGAACAAGCTGGGGTGGCGTCCACCTTTGTTCCCACTTCTCCGAAGGTGCCGCAAATTTACAGCACGGGGAAGTGAATGCCTAGCAGAAAGCAGCAGTCCCACTTGGTTGAAGAAAGGAAGGTTGGAGTTTGGATTACCAAAGTAGCTAGGACTTGGGGGGCAAAGTTCCAGAGAGTATCATACCTCAGGAATGTGGGCCTGAGGTGCTGCTCCTTGAGGTGTTTGCCAATCCCAAACCACGTGCACAAGGGGAGACCTCCAGAAACCCAGCAAACGGCAGCAGCTGGGAAGTTAAGGAGCTGAGCAAAGCTCTTGGTGCTGAGGAGAAAGAGGCTGGAGTTCAGGGCCACCAAGGTGAAGGGTCCCCAATAAACACAACAGGTTTTCAGCTGAGAACCAGAAAGGCCATATGACAGGAATAAGGGCAAAAACTGAAACCAACCCTAACAAAATCTAAAATCAGTCCTCAGTGAGGTTACAGTGATCTGCCTGTACTCTACCTGCTTGCTAGTAGGAAATAGAGCCATTTTAGGAGGAAGACATCATTCAGAGCATGCACAGTCTTTACTATGCAACATGTGGTATTCAGCTAAACTTACCAAGCATCCTAAAAAACAGGTCCAAATGACAGAAAACCAAAAGGAAATATAAATGGACAATAGAAACAACCAATAGGTCATAATTCAGACACTGGATTTATCAGATCAGAAGTTTAAAATTACTTTGATTAATAAGTTCAAGAATATAGAGGAAAAGATTGAGAATTTCAGCAGAGACCTGAAATCTATAAGAGAGAGTCAATGAATATTTTAGATTCCAAAATACAATCTATGAAATAAAAATTAAAATTCATTAGATCCAGTGGGACAAAAGGTAACTGAGTTGGAAGATAGGTCAGTGAATATTACACAGATTGAAATAAAGGGAGAAACAAAGGTGGAAAACACAGAAGAGACTGTAAGATACATATGGAACATGGTATAAAGGTATGGAAGATTCCTAAAGAAAAGGAAAGAGAGAATGGATTGGAAAAAATTATTTGAAGAATGACTGGTGAAGAATTTCTAGTATTCAGGAGGAACATCAACAGATTCAACAAGTTTACTATCCTTAGGGAAGATGGAAAAAACACGATACAACAGAGTCAAACTGTTAAAAACCAAATACATAGACAAAAATCTTAAAAGTGGCCTGAGAAAAAAAGACATATAGCCTTCAAAGAGCAACAGTAAAACTGAGGGCTGACTTTTCCACAGAACTTAAAGTATGGAATGACATCTTGAAAATGTTGCACCTGGAATTTCACATCAGCAGAAATATCCTTCAAAAATAAAGGCAACATTGAATTGTACACTTTAAATGGGTGAATGGTATGTTATATGAATTTTATCTCTACATACATGTTACAAAAGGAAATAAATGCAAAAAAAGGTTTCAAAAAGCAAAAGCTATGATAATTAATTGATAGCAGACCTGGCACTAAAACAGATTCTAAAGAGAATTCTCCAGGCAGAAGGAAAATAATCCCAGATAGAATTAAATCTAAGGTGACTGCTAAATGAATTTTTTAAAAAATCTCTAAACAAACTAAAATACTAGCAAAAAAAAAAAACAGGTAATAGAGAATACTTGCTTTATTCAAAGGCAGAACAAGAGAAATAGAGGAAGCAAGAGGAAATGGGACAAATGAAAAACAAACTGTGAGATGGTAGACTTAAAATCAGGAATCAGTAGTCACATTAACTGTAAATGGACTAGATACTCCAAATAAAAGACAAGTCAAAAATCTTAGGCAAAATATTAGCACATTGAAGCCACTGATACAGGAAATGAGTAATACACCATGACCAAGTGGGATTTATTCCAGGATTGTATTATCTGAAAATTAATCAATCTATTAGAGAATAAAGGAGAAAAATCACATGGTCATCTTAATAGAGGTAGAAAAAGCATTTAATAAAAACTCCCAGAAAGCTAGGAGTAAACAAAAACAATTTGGTAAATGGTGTCTATTTAAAACTCTACAGCAAACATCATATTGAATGGTGAAATACTGAGTTCTTATTTTGAGTTCAGGAACAAGTCAAAGAGGTCCATTGTTATCACTTCTATTTAACATTTTGCTAGATGTTCTAGTGAGCTCAATAAGGCAGGAAAAGAAAAGTTGGGATGGGAGAAATGAAACTATAATTTATAGAAGATATGGTTGTATATATACATGAAGAGATACAAAAGAATCTATAGAATTATAATAAAGTGAATTTAGTAAGGTGGCTAGGTGCAAAGGCAATATGAAAAAATCAATTATATTTCTATATACTAACAAAAAAGAATTAGATAATAAAATACAAACATCAAAAATCTAGAAATAAGTCTAACCTCTATGTGTGAACCTTAAAACATTGGTGAGACAAATTAATGAAGACCTAATCATTAACTATACAATTAAAAAAAACCCCATAAAATTTGTATATTGGACTTCATAAAAATAAGTGCTTTCTGGTCATCAGAGGTCACCATCTGGAAAGCAGAAGAGCAAACTAAAGAGAAGATATTTATAATAATACATGAGACAGAAAACTCCTATCAATAAAATATAAAGAATTTCGGCAAACAATAGGAAAAAGACAGACAACCCAGTTAGCAAGAACACGTGACTTGAATAGGCACTTAACAAGTGAAAATTCCCAAATGGCTAATAAAGACATAAAAAGATGTTCCACATAGCATTACTTCTCAGAGAAATGTATATTAAAACCACAATAAAATACATACTTACCATAGTGGATAAAATTACAATGAAATACACACTTGCCAGAATGGCTAAAACTAGTGAGACTGATGGTACCAAGTACTGCTGAAGACATAGAACAACTGGATCTCTCATACGTTGTAGGTGGGAGTGTAAATTGGTGCAGCCACTGTTGAAAACTATTTGGCAATATCTTCTACAGCTAAATTTACACCCATCCTATGATTCAGTAGTTTCACTCTGATGTATAAACCCTAGAGAAATGAGTGCATGTGTGCACTAAAATATTTGTACTGGAACGTTCACAGCAGCTTTAGATAATAAAAGCCAAAAATTATTTTAAAAAGTCCATCAACAGTAGAATGGAAAAATTATGATATACTCAGTGGATAGACTACTACATAGTAATAAAAAGGGGCAACCTATTGTTCTTGCTACATGCAACAACAGAGATGAATTTCATAGACATAATGATGATCAAATGAAACTAGACACAAATACCAAAGACTGTATAATTCTGTTTACAGGAAGGTCAAGAACAGGCTAAACTGTTCTATAATGACAGAAGTCAGAACAGTGGTTATGTCTGAGTATGCACTGGGAGCCTCACCTTGATCTAGGGTGATAGTTATATGGGTGCATATATCTGTGAAAATTCATTGAGCTGTCACTTAAGATTTGTGTACTTTATACATTATACTGAATTAAAAATGTTAAAAATATGATTACTACTTATATATAGTCTTAGTGCTCCATTTGGGCTGGTCTCTTTGGCCACAGAATGTCAGTGGTCTGGGCAGAAGGCAGTAGGAAAAGTTTAGGAGGATGTAGGGAAACAGAAAGGAAAAAGTTATCACATGGAACTCCTAGAAAAAAATAACCACCTTACAAAGCCTGTGTATAACATGTGAAGTAAGTTCAATTATCCACACAGTAGATAGTGTTATTATAAGATATTGATCTACGTGGCCACTGAAATAGCATTTTTGTAAATTAGCCCTCTCCACGTTCATTCCAAATATTTGTATCTCAGAGCTGTAAGACTGCTCACTTTCTCACATAGCATCATTATTTTCCTTATTCCTACAGAATTTTTGTCCCCAAATTTTCCCTTCTCTGCCCTAATCAAGTCTTTATTTCTCTGATCTTAATTACAGTCTATAACCATCAGTCAGTACGTGGATATATTAAGAAGAAGTGAGTGAAATACCAGTGTAGGGATACATTAAAGTGTTGGTTATACAATTGGAAAACAGAAAAAAAATTGCGAGAGTACAACGGCTGTAGTTAATGAAGATGCCAGGGATGGAAGTGGCTAGGAATGGCATTCCTTTGAGCTGTGGCTTGACTATACTTCTATCTGTTCAGATAGAACAGAAGTAAAACAATGTTTATCTTTTTATCTTCCATTTACTTTCCAGCAAGACAAATTCTTATTTTTATGCAAAGCCGTGGAAGAATTTACATCGTTACATAGATTATTGTAGCTTAGATTATTTTCAGGAAGTTTTCAGTTCCATACCCAAGGATACATATCGTTTTAGACAGAAGTAGACCAGCTATACATGAATGTGCCAGACTTTAAAAAGTTTTCTAAGTATGTCTATATGTGGTTTCTTCTTCTTTTTTAAAATTCATGCAGTAAAGTTTTTAGGGATATTTTTTCAGAGGCATTAACTGAATGTGATGCAGCACCTTCATGTTTCCCTTCTTATTCATCAAAAGAATGAGCATTATTGTAACATTTAATCTCTCCTTTTATCAGTATAATTTGAGCAAATGGGATAGCACTACAGTACCTAAAATAAACTGTTATGAGTAATCAAATGTCTACCACGGCAACAGGTCTTTAATGAGGATATTATCACAGATCCATTCCAACACGACAGTGCCCATTTACACGACCAGCCTCTTACAAAGTTAAAAATAAAACTGCAGTTAAGAATATCAAGTTCCAAAAAAAAAAAAAATTAGAATATGAAGTTCTTCAATCTTACTGTATTTTAAAGCAAACAAGAGAAACAATGATTTTCCAATCTATCTACAAGCAGAAATGCCAGGAAATAAATCTGTAGTATTCTGTTCATAACAACTTAAATTTCCTTTTCTAAGTAATGACATTTTGGGGGGATATTCTTTCTGTTTGATTCTTCTTTTTTAATACAGGAGTATTTTAAAACAGAAAGTAAAAATCAAAACTGCTCACTATGGAAGGAACAAGTCCCTCTTTGTTTGCTTTTCTTTAGTGAAGAGATAAATTTTATAAAAACAGTACAAATTTAAAATGTTATGCAGTGGAAAAGACTAGTGGAAACCACATGATGCTAAGTCTTATCCCAGTTTCCTGTGCTGCGGAGAAAAGTTGCTGTATTAAATACTATCCGACCAATCTGAAGTATTCAAGTCCTTGTGACAACCTAGGCAAGTACACTCACTGGAAAAATACTATAAAATGTCCTACCTATTCCAGCAGAAATACGTCAGGAAAATTAAGTCTGATGAATAACTACCAAGAATCCTCTCTTTTAATTCAAGTCTCCTCAAATACAAAATATCAAGCTTTTGGCCATGTGCTCAGAAGGAATAATGGAAAGGAAATGGCTGGCAATAAGCAGTACCTACTTCGCAGTAGCATGAAGAAGCCAAGACACATAGATTTGGAACCCGCTTTAACTTCTTACTCCTTTTTGGTCTAATAGTAGGTGAATAAAAAAAAAAAACTGGCACCTGCTTAATTCACAAATTCAGGAACTAAAAAGTGGACAACCACCTTGGGGGAGGGAAGCTTCAGGTACCTAATTAGGTCACAGGGAGCTGGGCATACAAAGAAAAGGGCTCAGGAGAAATACCTTGAAAGCTCAAAGGTCAGGAATGCTGAAGATGAGGATTGGAAGGAGACTAACCAAATGTTCTTAAGAGGAAAAATGTTGCCCCCTTGAAAATATACTTTGTCCTCCGTTAAAAACAAAATTTAAATAACTACTTTTAGGGGAAACGTTCTAAGGAATGACGCAATTTGGAGTTACTCAACAAGACAGCAAATAAAACTTGTGCAGCTGCAGCAGCTGTCTTCTTTGGGTAGATTATACTTAGAATATTTATTTGATACATCTGATATTTTATGATCACTTTTCCATCCTTTGAGTTTTACAATGACTCGAATTTAAATTCTGAATTTCATTAGAGCCCGCTTCATTCATTTTAGTGCCAGACAAGGGTATCAAATGAAGAGGGACTCTTGTGTGGGGGATATAAATTAATTAGGGGCCAGAAATTGGGGTGTTTAAGGCATCTGAAGGTCCAAAAGTCAGACAGTCCTAAGATATTTCACTATATTACAATAATTCATCTATAATTATATTGATATAGTGTTAAGTGGCACATCAGAATTCAACTTATTTACTGAGATCTTGAAGAATTTTAGAAGTGTGATCACCCAAACACCCAAATCATATTCTTATTATTGGTCTCATGGGAGAACACTCAAAGTAATCAGGTGGTCTGATGCACATAGAGGGCCAATAACTTAGAAACTTTCACCATTTTAAGATACCCTGTTCTTAATAAATATGACAATAACAGGTACTTGAAATGGGGGCAAGGTGAACAAGTAGACAATAAACTGTACACTTTTTATAAAGTATTTGAGAACATGCTATAAAAAAACTGATACAAAAGGAATTTCCTTATTTAAAAAAAAATAGTCACAGCTATCCTAGTTGGTATCTTTAAAATAACTTACCTTATACGAAGCCATTTACGTGGTTATTTGTCAGCATATCAATAGTTATTTAAGAAATCAGCAGTAATATTTAAAAAAAGGCAATTTTTCATGGGTAAATGAATTTACAATTCCAAGGCAGACCAACATGTTGAAATTAACTTAGGAGACTTGATTTTCTGTTCCAGTGGTTCATTATTTTATAGCAGTTTGGAAGAATTAATGAATTTCAAAATAGCTGACTTAACTCATTCAGCCACAGGATCTGGCACAGTACTTAGAAGAAACTGGTCTTTTAAAATGTCTTTCCTTTATTACCTTCCTTTTCTTATTCTTGCCTCTCAGTTATCCACATAGTTTTATAAAATATGTGAGTCAGGGTTTATGATGATATGAAAACTAAATATAATATAATCAGTAAGAGAAGAAGGAAAGGGGTGATTTGGCTCCAAAAGCGTTATAAAAAGAATTTAATACATGCATTTGTTTTTCTTAAATCTACTTCTATTTTACTCCTAATACCGAAAAAGTCCTTTCATTCAACATTTTCATATGAAGAATTTTTCAGTTGATTTTTGATGTGACTAAATGAAAGCTTTGTGAATTTTGAAGTGCAGTTCACCGACAATGACAGCCTGCATGTGACATAAATGCCACAAACTCAGAGTCTTTCTGGGATTTATACGTAGGTGAGGATGAAGATAGTCTACAACTGGGCACCACACTGAGTGTTTTCTGAGCTCTTCTCAAAAGCCCATTACAGATTATTCAAGAGGCTCATCCAGTTGATAAATTAACTTTCTCTTTCCCTGCTCTTACACTGCCTGCCATTTTATCCATCTCATTTTCTGTCAAGTCCTCCAGAAGAGGAGGCAAGGAAAAGAAATGAATATGAAACCCATTAATTTCCAATATTCACCATGCATCAATGACACATCAATCATTAGTGTATACTGACCTTTTTTTCTGGATCATTTTCCCTGAGCAACAAAGTTCCTTTAGTTTATACTTGACAACTAGTATTTTCTACTAGAATGCACAGTTTTAAAAATGACTTGAAGAGTTAACTTACACATTTCTGGATATATTCAACCTGACTATACATATAAATAGACATTTTCTTGATTAGTGTAACTGTGTACTTGATGGAATCACATTCTGTGAATTAGCAATAGAGTTTGGCAATCATGCACCTAAGATTTCCCGTCATTACTAGGAATGACCAAAAGCTAGAAGTACAAAATTTTCATTGACTCAATGAGAATTATGTAGCCATTTGGGCCACTGAAAAGTATAGAGTTATTTCCTGTAGCCGTTGTGGACAAAAATGTGAACAGGAGAATACATTTTGAAAATAGTTTAATATTTGCCATTTTTGTTGCCTGTGCTATTAATATATACATGGGTTCAGTAATAAATATTCTACTATTACATAGAGTGCAGTATTTTTAGTATTCATAACTGGTTGAAATTAATGCTGCTATTATCTCAAGAATAAATAAATATCATGCCCAATTCCAAACTAATGCTCAAGAGGTTATCGTTAACAAAAACTATAAAATAAACATGTTGGGCATTACCTTTTTAAGCTTGATTCCTGTAAACATAGCAAAAATCACTTTTCTTAGTCCTGACATTTCGTATGATGGCTTTAAAAGAAAATACAGCATACAAATCCTATCGCTTCTTTTTTTGCATAGGGAATGAATTAATCATATTTTAAAATGCAGCAATCTTTCAGTGAAATGTCTTCGGAACATAGCACTTGTTTTCTGTATGAATTCAGAACTTCTGAGCAATAAAAGTGCTCTGCATAAGTTTATAAAATATGCTTTCTGGATTTAAAATTTAACAGAAAAATTTCAAAACAAGTCATAGTTATGATTCTAAAATACTATGTACATAATATCCGACTACAGGAGGAAGAGCCTCGCTGCAGCACAACACAGTGTACAAATAAGAAGCACAGTGTTCAACAGAATTTCCCTTTAGGTTTTCCTCACATCGGTCCCTTGGCGGCTAATGATTACGTTACACACCATTCCCATTCTACCTGTAGCTTCCAAAGTAGAAGGGGGATGTGAGGACAAATTTAAAGTTGATAATGGGGGGGGGAGGCAAAATTACAGTACATATGCTTTAAACAGTGCACTTTATAAAACAGCTCGCTTTATTCATATTCTTTTATAAAGTGCAATATTACTTGAAATAGAGACATGTACCTTAATATTTCGCAATAACCATTAAAACAAATTGCCAGGAAAGAGCAGTGCAAAATTAAAAACATACATAGCTTAGCATGCATCTTAGATGGGTCCCCAAGACAGAGCACGGGACCTGAAGTTCTTATAACTTTATATTTTTTTTACTTTTTAGAAAAAGATTAATAATAGCAGGTTATCATCATAGGTAACCATAAAATAAAAACAATAAGTTAAAATCCTCTCTCAAGAAATAAGTATATGCCACACATAAAATTCATTACAGAATCTTTTTGAAAACAGTTAGACCTTTTTTTTTTTTTGCTGATAAATCATGGTTCCAAGGGTGCAAATCTCTTAAAAACCCACAATGCCCACAAGGCGAGCAAAAGGTGTCATCACAGTACAAGGAACTCTTGTTGGCAGACATCTGAAAACGCTGTGACTTATTTTCTAAGCAGCTCAGATCTCACCAGTCCCTACTTAAATGGACAGACCTCTTTGCTCGTTCAGGAACAGTCCTGTTGGCATCACGCTAGGTCACTCAGCGGTATGGGATGTGCTCTATTCACAGTAACATTTCTCTGTCCAGTGCTTGTGGACAAGGATAACCTGTTGGGTTTTCCTGAAAAAGATTCCCTACGAGGCAGATTCCAATGAGACCAATGGGATGTTTCTGAAAGCACAGAACATGGCCTCAGGCCCACACTCAGGGAGCTGAGGGTACAGGGGCTCACTGGCTACCTTCCTGCCGCTCCTACGCTTTCAGTCCGAGAACTGGAAGAGGGTCTCCGGGTTACTGCTGTCGGCAGGGTTGCTTGGCTGCAGTGCCTTTGTGGGTGTCGTCTTGCCGTGGGAGTGGGAGGAGGAGGAGTGAGAGCTCTCGCTGGAGCTGCTGCGCGTCTCCGTGCTGGTGCTGGTCTTCTTCATCTTCCTTCTCTTCGCCAGAGGGGCCTTATCCACATTCTGAAGGCAAAACCCCTCTCTCTTGTATTTGTTAAAGGCCTAGGGGAGGAAAAAAGGGAACTCCTGTGAAGACAAAGGATTGATGTCTTCTTGGCTATTATGACTTAGAGCAGAAGACGACTTTCAGTTGGCAGCCAGAGCTCCAAGCTGTTCTGGGAACTCAGTCCTTAAAACCACTGTATCCAAAACGCCTGGCAGGTATGGAGGTTCATGGCAAAGGGTTTCTGAGGGCTCTGTTTAAATCAACCAGCTAGGCTGTGCAGAAGTCACAATTCTAATAAATCTTTTGAAGAGGTCAGTGCTACCCTCCCAATTAAAAAAAAAAAAGCCCATTGACTGACTGGAAATTCCTTAAGAACATCAGCAATCTAACCGCTCCCCCCGCCCCATTACTTTTACTAGTTCTGCACCTGAGGTTGAAAATTCCGAACACAAAGTGTCAACCCAGAGCCCCTGCTCTCCATCCCCAAGTCAGTGCAGTTTGTGTGTATCTTGGACACAGTATATGCAGAGATGAGCTCCACCAATCTCACAGCAGCCTGTCTTTACTTTTCTTAGATTCAAGCTTAGGCATCACTGAGGTTACTCTTTACAACCTTGCATCATCTGTCACCGAGAAGATTTGGATCATCTGCCTCAAATTCTTGCAGTTAATCTTGTCACACCTCAACACATCCTAGTTCATTAGTTTTTTAATCCATTTCTGTAGCTGAAGAGGAAATGCCATCCCTTCTCCTTTCTCAAGATAATCCCTTCAGAAGTAATTTTTATTTCCAACTCATCTACTCCTTATACAATTATCTTATTGTATTTGCATCTGCTTGGCAGGAATGTGCAGAATCTTCAGTTATTGCTCGGGAGTCTCTGCCCTTCAAGTGTACAATCTTTGCTTAATACCAATTAATTTACTTCTTTTTTTTTAAAATAAAATAAGCTTCTTTATACGCAAAGAATGACAGCAGTTTGAAATATCCAGATATTACCTCTGTCCTCCACTTCACTGCGGAGGCTCAGAGGACCTTCATCAGTTTGCACTTTGTGTTTCTTTATATGATATTATTATAAAAACAACCAGAGATTTAGGAAAGATATTAAACACTGCATTGGTGTAACATTTTCTAATAAGGGCTTTTTAAAATTTAAAAATATCTTGCACTTGTTTACATGAAAATAGCTTTTTTTTTTACATTTTTTATTGATTCATAATCATTTTACAGTGTTGTGTCAAATCAATTAATTTACTTCTTATCCCTCACAGTCCCCAGAATATCTCATGCACAAGATGGTTGTTGAGTGAACGGACTTTCACATGTGCCTTAGTTCCTAATGCTTATTTCTAGTTTTTACAGACAGTGATTTAGCTTATTTGAAAGAAAAATTTCTAACAGTATGCATATAGTTTTCATTACCTACTGAAAATTTTTAACTGTTCAAATATCTGACTACTGCCTCACCTCACAAACTCATTCTAAATCTCGAATAAGTATTTTGTGGGTTAGCAGTGACTCTGGTCCCCAGGCACCCTCTGTTTAGAAATATGTTTATATCATTAAGGGATTTATAAAAGCATAGCAAAAATTAAAAGAACTCATTATTTTAATTGTATTACTAAGCATGTGTCTCTGAGCCTACAAAGTAAGGATGTCCAATCTCTTTTCAAACTGTCCTACAAGTGCAGAGCACAGAGCCTTACGTGGAAGGTTGCTTTCACACAGGTATGCACAGCAGCTCCTGAGGATCCTAGAATGTCTGGAGTCATCAGAGGATTTGAGGACAGCTGACTGCCATCTTGAAGCCATTCATTGTATCTCAAGCCAGACATTTTAAGCCTCTTATTTGGATCAACTGTGAGAAGTCCTGGGGGAATTAATAAGATATTTTTATTTTATAACCTGTCATTTCAAAGATAGTTTAAAATCAGTCTCAGACATAGATCTCAATTATGTTCATATGACATGATGGTTTCTATAAGGCTTCAACCTCCTACAAAGATAATTATGTACATTTTCATATACATTTAAATCCCCTAGTGAGTACTGGATGCTAATAGTAAAGCCCACAATAGCCTGTTTCGAGGAGGCTGAAGGCCAGCTGGCTTTCAAGCAGGAGAAAATAACCACCCAAAACAAGGACTCCCACTGGTGACCTGGTAAACTCCTAAAGAACAGGGCGCCGAGATGTACATTTATGCACCGAAATCTGCAAGTCAGGGAGTGTGGAAATGTGGAGATGGAGACTCAGAGAGGGAGACACACAGACAAAACCCAGCTGACATCACATCAGGGGCAAGTGCAGGAGACATCCTCACACACGGCGGGCCCAGGGAAGCGCTCAGCCTGGCGGTGCAGGCACCTTCGACGGCTTCCAGAAGGTGACGCCTGGGGCATGAGCCAGAGCCGGCTCTAAGAAGAAGGGTGCCCCAGGGACTAGGAAGAGCACCTGCCATATCCGAAAGCTCGGCCCCTTTGAGGAACTGAAGTGTTGGACGCTGGTGGAGGTAGGTGATGGGAAGCAGCGGCAGGCAGGCCAGGCTCCACTCTGGAGTCTGACCTAAAGCTCGCAGGGATTCTTGGAGTGATTTTTAACAGAGAAGAGGCCTGATGACATCTGGACACTCGGAAGGTCCCTCTGCTGTCTGGTGACAGACAGGGAAAGTCAGAGGAAGTAAGGCAAGCTGAAAACATGCCGGAGGATTTTAGGGGAGCACTGATGACAAGACCTAAGGTGACAGCTGAGAGTGGGGAGGAGGGACGGCTGGGAGGGATGCTGAACCTGCAGGACGAGGTGGCGGCTGTGGAAGGTGGGGCAGGTGCAGAGTCCGGGATGATGCCTGGGCTCTGTTTTGGTGATCTGGCTTCTCAGCAGTGCAGAAAGATGGGGAGGGGAGGGTGAAAAAGAAGAGGTTCGCTTTGAAGGTGTTAGGCTGAGATGCTGGTGGATCCAATGCTAGTTCATACGATGATGTGAATGAGCTCACTGAGGGAAAGTGTGCCGGTGAGAAGAAAATGAGGCTGAACCCTGAAGCCTGGAAACCTTTCAGAACACACAGGGACTCCTTGAGTCATTCACCAACAAATATGCGTGTGATGGGTATGATTCCACTTCAGTCCCTACACATCTTATAAAGCATAAATTTTCAGTAGATTCCTACCTTGGATCAAATCTTTAGCTTCTTGGGATACATTCTTCCAGGCTTCTCCTTCAAAGGAGAAATCTCCCTTTTTAATTTTCTTCATGATTTCCACTGCACTGGTGCACGTCAAACTTTTGTCATGAGATTGGAATGGAACTTGCCCTGACAACATTGTATACTATCAAGAAAAAAAGGAACAAAACAGAACGTCTGCCAAAATCACCGTCAAAGCCACTCTAGTACTTTCGTTACCAATCTCATCAGCATAATTTCCCAAATATTACAATTGGCATTATTGTGTTTAAGAGATTACATGACTTCTGTCACTGAAACAACCAACACATTTCAGACCTGTATATAAAGAGAAATGGTTTATTTTAATATCAAGATTTAAAACCATTTTTATAACTGTATTCAGCAAAAGAATAAAAAAGGGATACTTCAGCTATTTCAAAAGATGGTACTAATGTTAACAGAAAATTGAGAGACAGCAGAACCCCTTAACAACTTTTTTTTTCTGTCCAATTCCACACACCCTTTTCCTAGGATTTTAACTCTGTTTTTTTTATTTATGCCTTCTTATTTGTTTGTAATTACTCCTATTTTAATTTTATTTTTCTCATTGTGTTAAATATAGTGAATTCACTACAACCATCTGTTTTTCTTGTAGCCATGTGTTTGAAAATTTATGTTTAAGGTTTTTGCCCTTTAAAAAATCAACAGAGAAACCAAAAAGCTAAGGTGTGACTTTGTAGCACAGGCTGGATTTTTGAAGAGATCCTTTAAAATTCTAGGATGGTTTTCTCCCTGCTCACTGAGAGTTGTACAGGTTTGCAGGGGTAGAAGGCGAGTGGGAGGTGGCAGTGGACTGGCCGGTGTTCCTGTGCAGAGACCAGAGAGAACCGCGCGGTGTGGGGAGAGGCTGGTGGGGACAGTGGGAGCCTACCCACCACGGCAGTTAGTGAGGGGCGGACACAGGGAGGGGGTCTCTGTTGGACCCCAGCCCTACGTAGGAGGTATGAAAGCTCCGGAGACGTCCCAGGGATCTAGAAGGAATATGCCATTTCCCTTCTACTCCCTGATCCCCTGACAGGCTCACCTGAGAGGTCGTAGGTCACCAAGCTCTTGGAAGCTGGTCCCACCAGATCAAGCAGTCGCTGCTCTTGTAACAAGCAGTCGCCAGCTCAGTAACACACCCAACCCCCATCCTGGCCTCGCTCTGTTCTCCCTTCCTTCTCCTTCTCTGGTGGGACAGCAGCAGGTACCCCATACCTGATGTAAAGTGGGGCATCAGACTAGTGAGTCATGCAGCTTCAAAGCCCCTTCCTAAAGTTCAGCTTTCTGGGCCACTGTTGGCACCGTCTTAGCCTGGTTCCCCAGAAAGCAAAAAGTCTGAAGCAAAAGTTTATATATAATTATGTTAGTAAGGAGTGCGGTCCCTGAGGAGGGGGAATTGAGGAGAAACGGAAATGTGTGCATGTCAGAAGACCTGCAGGCCCTGGCTGAAATGCACCAGCGGGGATCAGAGGGACACAAATGAGAATGGATCTTGAAAATGCTGCACTGAGGTGGGTGTGTAGCACATAAGACCTGATGGAGAAGAAGTTGTTGCCGTGGAAACACTCATCTGAGACTCAGGGACACCTGGAACCAGTGCCAGTAGTTGGCTGAAATGGCTCCTTGAAGCTTGGAGCAATGGCTTAGGGCAAATAAGGGGAAATGCTGGATCTTCCTCAGCATAGTTTTGAGAAAGTGGTGAAAAGGCTCAAGGAAATGAGAATACTGAAAGAGCTGTATACCATGTAAGACCTGGGAACCTACTACCTGCCAGTGTTCCCGGGGGGCTTAGAGCACACTCCCTTCATCAAGGCAGTAAGGACCACAGTTGTGTCTTTGAGAAGTTTGATGACGGCTGTCTGCTGTAGGCCAGGGCTGACGGTGGAAGAGGCTGTCATGAGACTGAGCTCTCTAGCATCAGTGAGGTGACTGGATTTGGAATTTGGGCATAGCAGAGGCCGAGCAGCATCACTGAGCCACCAGAGGCAATAAAGCACGGCTTGGCCGACAATCATGGTGCTTTGATTTGGAGGGATCTGTAACTATGGTTAATAGGTCCAGGTGGGCAGAGAGATGGACAGATGGCTAGTGTTGCATGACTTGTTTATTATATCTCCCCATAGGGAACTGAAGGCTAGCATCAGCCACTGAAAGGAAAAAACCAGTTGTCCCTCACTCAGTTTCTTTATCTGAGACAGTTCAGAGACCCAAAGTTCTGATTGATGGGGAAGACAAGTCTCTTTGAAGAAGGGCCTTATAATGCCAGAGATAATATACAGTAAACATTTTCCCAATCTTGCCACGAATAGACATGTTGCCGTTTGCCAGGGTGTACTGGGAAAGGGGAAAACCCAGGTCTTTGGAGACCTGCTTGGGGTCCAAGTGCTGATACCAGGGGACCCAAAATACTATCATGGTCCTCTAGTGGGAATGGTGTTTACTTACTCAGGTTTCAGACAGAGTTTTGGCCAAAGTGCATTTTGCAGTGCTTGGTACCGTCACAGCCCTCACACTGGCTTCCTGCTTTGTGGATGAAGAGCCACATGGGAGGAAGCACCAAGGGGAAATCCCTGAAGCTGTTTCTGGCCAAGATCCTAAATCATAAGCAATACCTAATCTCTAAGAGTAATGTCTCAACTAAAGACCTGAAGAATATGAGGTGGTAGGCCCCATCATATCTTCATTAGTTTGGCCCCTGCAGAAACCAGATGGATCATGAATGATGGAAGACAACCAACACCTGATTGCCAGACCCCAAGTGCAGCTGCCATGCTCTATATAGTATAAGTTAGTATGTCTCTGGCATGAACAAACACCTATTAATCTGGTCAATGGATTCTTCTTTCCATCAACAGTGAAGATCAAAGCAGTAAGTCTTTACATGGCAAGGACAGCATTCAATGTCTTGCCCGAGAGCTATGCTGACCCTCCTGCTCTGTTACAATGTCTGCGGGGCCCTTGATCATATTGACAGTCTAGAGAACTCCATGCTGGGTCTCTATATTGATGTCTTCATTAAGAGAGACCTGGTGAGCAGGAACTAGCATGTGTCTTAAATGTCCTATATGCCACACGCATGCCGGCGGGTAGGAGATAAACTGCACAATGCTCAGAGGACTGTCACACTGGTACAGAGTTTAGAGCTCCAACGGGCCGGGTAGAGACAACCCCCTCAAAGAGATAAACTGCTGTACCTCGTATCATGAAGAAAGAGGCACCGGACACAGTGGGCTTCTTTGGATTTTGGCAGCAGCGTCCATTGCGCTTGAGAATACTGCTCCAATCTGTTTATCAAGTGACTTGGAAGGCTACCAGTTTCAAGTGGGGCCCAGAGTAAAGAGGGTTTTTCTGCAGGTCCAAGGTGTTACATAAGCTGTCCTGCTACTTAGGCTGTAGGATTTGGTGGAGCTGATTGTGCTTGAGAGTCTGTGAGAGCTGAGAATGCTGGGTGGAGACTCTGGCAACTCCAACAGAAGAGTTGCGGAGCAGACCCAAAGGATTCGGGTGCAGTGCCATGCCTTCTGTGGCAGAGAACTACTCTCTGAAAATCAGCTCCCAGGATACTCCTGGTCCCTGGTAGCTTCTGAGTGTCTAAACAAGCGATACCAAGAGCAGTGCATCGTGCACTAGGATTAGCAGATGCACTGATTCATAAAGCCCAGCAGTGATCCATGGCCCATGGACACGAGACACTCAGAATCAACCCGAGGAGGTCCAGAAGGCACAGCAAATTGCATGCATAGGTGCACATCATCTCGCTCTGTTGCAACAATGCTTCTTACTTAATTCACACCTATGGCCTCATTGTGGGTGGTTCCCTATGATCAGCTGATGAAGGAAGAAAGGAATTTGGGCCTACTTGACAGATGGGTTGGCATTCTTTCACTTGGGTGCAGCTGGCCTGTTAGAACATGAAAAGTTCAGTGAAGACACCATTTCAGGACAATACCCTGGCAGGGCAGAGGGGCTGAAGGGCTGTCCTGGAGGACTGTGCCGAACCAATGGCTGATCCATTCATTGGTGCTAGGCCCTCCATATCTAGTCTATGGATTCATGACCCCCTTTCTGCAGCCTTAGGGTCTGCTCAGTTAGAGGTCCAAGAACTCAAGTGATCAGCTCCACTTGGTAATAACGGGTGGTAACTCCATAGTGCATCCTCTGCTCTCCCCCTTTCCCTGCCTCCTTCCTCCCTCCCTAGGATTATGCTCCTTGGGAACATGACAAAACACACGCGTTAGCTTCAGGTTCTGCTTTCCGGGAAACCCAGATTAGAATATCTTTCTATTGTTGATGAACATTTGACTTGTTTCCAATTTGGGGCATTTTGAAACATGCTGCTGTGTCTACTTACGTATGTCCTTTGATACATAAAAATACACATTTCTGTTGGCTATATCTCTGGGATTCGAACTGCTGGGTCATCTGGTCTGTGTATGTTCAGTAGATAACTGCCAAGTAGTTTTTCAAAACCTGCTTCACTTCTTAATCTTATCCCACTTCCTAACAGATACATACGGGGCTAAATACAAGAAAGTATCCTTTAGAATACAGTTTTCTTGCTTTCTGATGTGTAATAATTCAATAGGCTGTTGGATGGAAAACTGATTCTCTATCTTTGGAAGTATTTAAAGGAGATTAGTGACAGGGACTTTGCAGAAAAGATCCCTTCTCTGGAAGAGGTAGAATTAAACAAACTTTAAGTTCCTTTCAAATCCAAGATCTTACAGTTTAGTTGATTATCCAGGAGTCAACTTCTGTTAAGAATAATTTTGTGTCTGCTAACTGCAAATGGTTGGGCAAGAAAGCATCTATACACACAAAGATACGTATCTATGTGTGTGTGTGTATGTGTGTGTGTGTACATATATACACACAAGGAGGAATTAGAATATTAAATGTTCACAGTATTATTCTCCCAAATTTTCTATAGGTCTGAAATTTTCAAAATAAAATTTGGGGAATCCTGAATAAATCATTTGGAAGAAATATGTTCTAAATGTTATTATATTCCATCCCATGGGTATGCTATGTATACCCATGGGATGGCATGTAATAATGTCCTATATTTTCTAAATACTGTGTGTTATGGACCGAATTATCATGTGCCTTCAAAATTCATATGCTGAAGACCCAACGCCCAGCGTGACTGTACTTGTAGATAGGACCTTTATGGAGGTAAAGGTAATGAAGTCACCAGGGTGGGGTCCTCATCCAATAGGGTTACCGTCCTTACAAAAAGAGACATCACTGAGTTTGCTCACTCTCTCTCTTTAAGTGTATGCACCAAGGAAAGGTCATGTGAGGACACAGTGAACAGATGGCTATTTGCAATCTAAGGGGGTTCACCAGATACCAACCCTGCTGGCACCTTGATATTGGACTTCCCAGCCTCTAGAACTGTGAAATAAATTCCTGTTGTTTAAATCACCCAGTGTGCAGTATTTCATTATGGCAGTCATGAGCAGGCCAAGACGCTGTGTAAGCTCAATTTTAATTAAAGTCTGGGCGGGGAGAGTATAGCTCAGTGGTAGAATGTGTGCCTAGCATGCATGAGGTCCTGGGTTTGATCTCCAGTACTTCTGTTTAAATAAAATAAAATAAAATAAAATAAAATAAAATGTCCTGTATGTTTCCACTGGAAACTGCACTTCCATGAGGTAGACTGAGTTGTAATCAAACCCACATGACACGTGATCCATCTTCATAAATTACTTGTTTTACTCAATGGGGAGAACATAAATTATTTTCCTATTAGTACCCACATTCATATAGATGCAACATGTAAAAGGCTGAAGATTTCTAAGGCAAACCAGACAACTCCAAATAAATTTTGTGCTTACTACTTAGACTGTGTATTTAGATCCTCTGGAGAGATGCACTCATTTATGTGGAAAAGTTTGCAAAGCACTCTTCCTTTTGTTTGTTTAATGCAAGTGCTAACTTTGCTTTTCATCTGTAAATATTTCATTTTGTTATCTCTAAAAGGCAAGGATTTTTAAAAACCACAATCTATTAATACACATAAAAACAATTAGCAGTAATTCCTTTGTATCATTCAATATCCAGTCAGTATTCAGATTTCCCCAATTCTGTTACATGCATTGTATAAATATTATTGTAATTACATTTGTATGACTTAAGAGTTTGAGTTAAATAAGTAGAATCGGAATTCAAGTAAGATGCAAAAACTGTTTCTTAAATGTCTTTTAATCTATAGGTTCCCAGGCTATTTTTTCTTATAACACTTATTTGCTGGAGAAACTGCGTTGTTTGTCCTGTAGAACTTGCCGCAGTCTGGACATTGTGACTGTACTCCTGTGGTACGGTGTAATCTGTTCGTTGTCCCTGTTCCCGTTTAAAACTTGGCAGTTAGATCTAGAGAGAAGCCCAGCTTCTCTCCATGCCATTATACAACGTTATTTCCATGGATACGGCATTTGGAGGTTCTAAAATACCTGTCTGTATGTCTAAGACTGTCTTTTAAAACCTTCAAAGCATGATAATTATAATGAGCCTGTGTTTGAGTGAGGGCTTTTTTACAAGGGGTAATCTTATATTATTGCTAAAAATGAAAGGCTCTTTTTTATTTAGATGAATTTTTTAGAAGAGTGCTACTAATGCAAATGTAATGTTTAAGTCAAACATAACTCAAATCTACAGAAGTTAGTTGTTTAAAAATCGTGTTCATAAATATGTAATTTTAGTTTGAAAATTATAAATGATGACTTAAAATTCTTGAAATAAAAACCATATAAAGCTTAAAAATAAAAACCTGGATCATCCAGCAGGGACAACTGGCTAGCCATTGGAGGAAAACAAACTGACACCAAAATAAATCCCAGATGGAGTGCATAAGTATAAAAATAAAACATATTTCTAAAGGGAAATTTAAGAGAATATTTATATAATCTTGGGTTGGGGTGGAGTGACAATCTGACATCAAAGCCAGATACCATTAAGGGGAAGACTGATATACCTTACAACATAGAAATAAAAAAAACCCTTCTCTTTCAAACCCCTCTAAAAACAAAATTAAAATTCCATATTACTATAAACAAAGTTTTCAAGGTAACAACAAATGCTAGACAAAGGATTAAAATCCTTAATAGAGCTTTAAATTTCAATAAGAAAAATTTCCCCTATAGGAAAATGGGCAAAGCTCATAAGCAGCAGTTCACAAAAGAAAAAAATACAAAATGTTCAAATGCATGAAAAGATGCTCAAACTGAATATTCATTAAATAAATGCATGCAAATTATAATAACAGTAGGAAATAATTTAAGATTGAAATTGACAGTATCCAATGTATTTGCAAGCAGTTGATGAGAATATGGTCTGGTAAACCTTCTAGAAGGAAATCCAGGCATATATGTCAAAATAAAGATGTGTATATCCTTCTCCTAAAATGGCAAGCACATATATTACAATATTCATCTATGCAGCTTATACTTAGTGAAAAAGTAGAAAATGCTAACTGCTCACTAGTAAAGAAATGGTAAATAAACTTTGGAGACTCAAACTACATATATAATATAATCTCATTTGTTAAAAAACCCAAATATCTAAATAAATATACTGAGAAACTTGTAGAAAGATATGAAGCATAAATAACACGGGGGAGGGAGAGGAGGAGAGTGAAAGCTTAGGGTACAGTATCATCTCAGTGTGATGAGATTACAAGTGATTTCACTTTGTTCCTTATCTTTCTGTACTGCCTGAAAATTTCTCCCTATGATTATGCATTACAAATTATATGCAGAAAAAGTAAAGCTATTTTGAGGAAAAAACATGCCGAGATTTTTCTAGCTTAATGTTCTGCTTCTGATCCTGGGAGCCAAGGACATTTTGTAAAAAGCCTCACCATGATTACTATAAGTTACTATAAATATTTAAATTTTTTTCTCTATTAATTTGTTAATTTATTCTAAGTGATAGTCCTTAGTTACAGTTTTGGTCTGAAAATCTCAGAGAATTTTTAAAAAAATATTTTTCTATTAATGAGTCATTTTGCTATTTTGACATTATATCTAATACGCATATCTTATGAAAATATACTATTGCTTCTTTAATATATATATAACTGTAATTCATATGAAGCACAGTTGCCTTAAATATTCCCAAATAAGCCACAATAAAAATTCCTACATTTTCTCCAATGTAAATTTTAAGAAAGGGAAATAGTCTTCTGTCGGGTCTGTTATTGACTATATAGAAAGGAAACCAATTTGCCAATTTTTTCAGGAATTTAAGGAAAACGGCAAAGAGAGAGATGTACAGAGGCCAGAGGCCATCAGGGAACTGGCTGAGTTCAGCGGCTCTGCTGACATGAACTCACCAAAATGACGCCCAAGCTCCAGAGGTCACAGGACTCATCGTAGCCGTTGTGATTCAAGAGCTCGGGGGCGGCATAGTGAAGAGTGAAGCACGGCGTCTTCAGAGGCTGATTATCAGGAGGCTTTAAGCGTGCAAACCCGAAATCAATTACTTTGATTTCCAAATTGTCATTTTCATCGGTGAACAATAAATTCTGCCAGACACAAACACATTAATTCATTAGTTTCTCATTAAAATGTCATGGGACTTGGTGATGCCACTGAGGCAGCATCGTCTGTCTATATGTTTGCATTGGATTCAGACACAGAGAGCTCTGCCAGGGGGTCTGGGAGCTGGATGTCAGTGTGCTGGTGCTCTCTGCTTTATGCTGTTTTGCATTATGTCAATTTTACGAGGTCATGTGGAAATTTTTGATGGTGCCCTACCTCTTCTTTGTCTACACTTTTCCCTCGGCGTGTGTTTGTCTTCTACTTCCTGCATCAACCTCCCTTCCAACCTGGCTCTCAGGCACCTACTCCTCATATAGAGATGCCGCCAAACTGAAGTTAGAAATTATTGTATTTACTTTTCTTTCCAGTTATCAGCTCTGCATTATTAGCTCAGTGTCTTCACTTGCATTAGATCATTAATTGCATAAGGGCAGCATGTCCACTTTATTCATGACTCTCATGCAGCATGTACTTTGGTAAATATTTGTCCACTGAATGAAGTCATAAATAAAATAGTTATATAATATCTAGTATAGCCTATTAACATTGTAAATCAACTATAATTCAATTTAAAAAAGAATACATAGTGGAGACATACATTTTAGAAATATTTTCTCCAAAACAGTTAATAGTTTTGATGCTTTTGGACATCTAACATTTTTTGATGCTTATGGATATTATCCCTCAAAGATTCAGAAAACACTGTTATTTTGAATCATTCACCAAGCTATCTCAGTTGCTAAGGTTTTACTGATTACTTTTGTATTTACCACTTGTTTAAAAAATCCAACTATACTGATTTTGTACACAAAATCACCATTTTCATTAGTACATGAAGCTAGTACCCACAGTTAGTGAATCTGATTATATTGTCTTTAGACATCCTAACAAAATTTGTTATGCCTTTATGATCATTAAATTATTCCCCAGCTCTGGAACATCATTTGCTTTTTAATATTACTTAAGCTGAAATAAGATACATCATTGAAATCTTCATTGATACAAAGAAGAAAAATCTTCTAAGCCTCCATTCAAAAGTTAAAAATGAAGGAAGTGGGAGGAAAGACAAGCAAAAAAATTAACTGAAAAGTTTTCTTAAATTTTCTATCATACAAAATGCTTAATCCTGAATATGCAATGGAATTAAAATGTGGGTATATCCACTTACATAACTGTTTTGAAATGATAAAACTGTAGAAATAGAGAACAGATTAGTAATTGCCAGGGTTAGGGACATGTGAGGGGACAGGGAAGTGAATGTGACCTTAAAGGCCAACAGGAGGATCCTTGTGGTGGTGGGACTCTTCTTACCTTGCATGACTGTATCAAGGTAAATATCCTGACTGTGATATTGGACTATAAATAGCATCAATTTGGGGAAAATGTGTAAAGGGTACAAGGGATTTCTCTATTATTTCTACAACTACATGTGAACCTATAATTATCTCAAAATAAAAAAGATCAATTTACAAAACAAAGAAAAATTTAACATCGATATAATTAAATGTAAGGCTTCGTCACAACTGAAGTCACACCTGGGGTTCACGGATGTGTACTTGGGAGCAGTCTCAGCAAATGACTCCTGAGCTCCTCCACAGCACAAGCACTGTGCTATGTACACAGCAGTGGATGAAGCACACCTGGCCAGTCTTCCCTGAGCCTGCAAGTCTTTGGAAATGACTTCAGTGTCTTCTGTATTAAGACTGGCTAAGGACTTCCTTGATCTTAGATTTGGAAATGGAGGAGACATGGCAGTCCCTCCCCACTCCTCTCCCAATTCTGAGAGCAGAGTTGGGTGTGCATGGTCAGAAATGGCAGAAAGTAATCATTCGAACCCCTTTTATCTGTTCTGCTGGAAACTGATAAAATTTCTCAATCTTTCAAGAATATGGGGACCAGTTTGAAAAATATAAAGCGGCCTACTAAGAATGTCAGCCAGCTTCTAAATTTATTTGATTCTCACCTAGAAATTATCTTGCCTATGCAGAATATGAATACCACATCAGTATCTACCAAAAGATACATAATCAGATCTTAAAATGCTACATCATTGGGGAAGGGATTAAACTTTTAGTTTGAAAATAATATATTCTGTCACTTAAAAGTCAAAGCTATTTTATTATGAAAATGTTAGAACAGGGCACATTTTCATGTCTCCAAAATTTATGCTGACTTAGGACTCTAATAGTAGAATGTCCTAAATAATCAGACAATTTTCCTTTTCAAATGACTATTGGAAAGGAAAGCTTTATAACAAATAAGAAAAATTAAACTATGTGAGTATCTTTTTAATCTGTAAAATAGGAAGGCAAACTTAAATTCTGCTGGAGAGGACAGTTGCATCATTGGAGACTCATGAGGTGACAGATGGCCAGTTATCAAAGAATAAAACATGTGAAAATGAATTCTAGACAGTCATGGAACAGATCTTCTCAATTTAAAAAATTACATGCTTGTTCCTTGTCTATCAAAAAAACATTTAAGTGGTGTGCTTTCACTTTTAAAAATAGATGCTAATCTCCAATGTACGGAGCACCATATTTTGAGTGGGTGTTGTGTAGGAGAGTGAGAACTCTGATGAAGGAAGCAGAGGGGTAGCTATCATAGTTGCAATTTCATAAAATACAATTCACTTTTGATTAATTACAAGTAATATGACTAATAGTCATAGAAAGTACACAGAGACGGAGGTTTAAATCCTTTAGGAATCAGTCAATTATATACGAATGCACAGAATTCCATTTTAAAAACATCTTCCTACCAATAATCCAAGATGCTTAAATAAAAGGCAAAAATGGTGCCTTTGGGGAACTATTCTTCTGTGGTCTAACACAAAAAATAAACACCAACTTATTATTTTAAATACACTTGAAAATGCATTATAATCACATGGTAATTAAAACTGAAGTTCTAATTTAGGGAGTAAATATACATAATTTTGCATAGGGTAGATGATGATTCATTGTTAACCTTTTATAAATTATTGGATTTTGTTTTCCAATTTTCATTATTATTTTGATTTTTCTAGAAGAGGAATTTTCATATTTTTGGTACTAAAAAGGGATCATTTTAGAGTTAGGACCTTCTTTTAAGAACCGTTTGAAAGAAGAAATATATAAAAAGCTGCTACTTCTGCATTGCTACAGAGTTCTATAAATATAGTACATGAGCAAGGAAAAGCACTTGTAAGGATGGCAAACTAATTAAACTAAGACAATGCTTTATATTTAAATATTTAGAACAGAATTATAAATATTCCTACTCATGAGCTAATCAATTTGATTATAAAAGTGAAAGATAAGTTTTCAAAATACACCATAAAAAAACCCCTCCAAAATGGTATACATTTAGGAGGGATATTTTCTGCCACAAAAATTTCCATTGCTATTTTTAGTCCACAACTGTTGAATAAAGTATTTCTTCCATAAAAGGCTCTCACACTTATAAATACAAGCTCGAGATGATCGGCTGGCAAAAAAAAAGACAAATTTATTTTATACTGAAATAGAAGAGATAAAAAATCCAAGAAACATGATATTTGCAAATATCTATTTAGCAGAAAGCCCTGAAAATAAAAACACAAAACAAAAACAAAACAAAAAAGCCCACACATATCTGGAGGATATTTAATAATGATGCTAGATTGCATTATATGAGAGAACATGTAATTTTATACCTCGGGTTTCAAATCTCTATGTACCACTCCGACATCATGCATGTGGCTCACAGCCGAAACAAGCTTCCGCATGATGTAGCTGGCTTCCGTCTCACTGAAGTGTTTCTTTCTCTTAATTCGCTCAAACAGCTCTCCTCCGTTCAGAAGTTCCATCACTAGAAACGTGTGAAGCTAGAAAAGACAGGAGAATGTGGAGGGGCTTAACGCAGAGGAGTAGAAGCTAATCAATGTATAAAATATTTATTGAATATGAACCACTACCAACACATTTAAATAGTCCCTTGTTAAAATAATCAAGGGCAATCCTTGTATCTTAGAGGAAAGAGTTGAAGGATAATGTGGCTTTTTTAGAATTCTATTTCGGTAATGGAAAATTTCAAGCACTGCAGAGAAATCTTTATATATCTCCTTGACTAATTCTTTCATTTGAATTCCATTCCAACACTCTCTATCAAGTTTACATATCTTTCTTTTTAAAGTGTGACCTAGTACTGATAATAACGTGAAATTGGCTGTTTTAAATAATAAGGAAGATTGCTGACAGAACATGGGTAACTGCCCATGAGAGGCCTGACACACACATTTAATGGCAAATTTACCTTTTAAAAAAGGCATTGTTGGATGTCACTTTAAATCTGTTAGGGCTCAGCAGATTAGTTTCAGGGTTGCTGTTAATACTCATGGCAAATACTTATAACTCACTGTGGGCTTTTTTTTTTAACTGCTTTTGATTCCAATGGCATTATCTTAATTAAATAACTTAAAAAGTTATATATTTACTATTTCCATAAAGAAAATAACATAGGAGCTATTGAAAAGCAAAGGAATTGTATCAGTTCTCCAATGAACACAAAAAAGTTTAAAAAAGATATCAAGTCAATATTCAAATCCAGGTGCTATGCATTATAGCAGCACCAATGTCACTAAAGAAACAAAATAAAGTATGCTTCCCTTTGAATTAGCGAAGTCCAGAAACATTGCTTCATGAAAAAGACAACTATAAATACATTATCCTGCACACAACTGTCAAATTCTAGAAGGTGAATAACACTTTTAACGAGAGAATTGCTCCCAGGCTACTAGAGCTCATGCTGATTTATCTACATCATACAGGTAAGGTCAGAGCTAAAGGTCTGCTACAGGTATATGCCAGCAAGCTTTAAAAAAATGGGGGCAACACTTACAGTGGTTTAAGAGATAGGTTTTAGAATCAAACCTGGATCTGAATGCCAGTTCTGCTACTTATGAGAAGAGTATCTTAATTATCCATTAGAGTCAACAGTATGAGATGGGACCATGGAAACAAAAGATTAGAATGATACGTGGAAGGGTCACAAACCAAGAATGTGGGCAGTCTCCAGAAGCTAAAAAAGGCAAGTCAATAAACTGACCCTTTGAATCTCCAGAAGGAACCAGCCCTGCTGATACTCTGACTTTACACCAGTGAGGCTGATTTTGAACTTCTGACCTCCAGTCTGTTAGATGATAAATTTATATTGTTTTAGGCTTGTGGGAATTTGTAACAGCAGCAATAGGAAAGGAATAAAGCAGTAACATACAAATCATGGAACGCAAAACTATACTGCTGTATGGTCAAAGGCTGGAGACACACCCTCAATCAGTTTCACCCATTAGTGAAAAAGAGGACGGTGTTGGATCTGGGGACGATCTAGGCAACTGTCACCATTATGGAAAAAATAACTCAAAGTACAAACAACTGTATATTAGAATAATAATATACTGGTATACGTAGGATTGTAACACGAGATAGTTTACATTCTAATAACTCTTTATAAAAATAGCAAATAATATGGACAGCCACATCTAAATCAATGAGGTTAGAACACTCCCTCACACCATACACAATAATACACTCAAAATGACGGTGCAGCCACTATGGAGGACAGTATGGAAGTTCCTTAAAAAACTAAAAGTAGAGTAACCATGTGATCCAGCAATCCCACTCTTGGGCATATTTCTAGAAAAGATGAAAACTCTAATTCCAAAAGATAATGCACCCCAATGTTCACAGCAGCACTATTTACAACAGCCAAGAAATGGAAGCAACCTAAGTATCTGTAACAGAGGAATGGATAAAGAAGATGTGGTATACACACACACACACACACACACACACACACAGGCACAGGAATATTACTCAGCCATAAAAAGAATGAATTAATGCCATCTGCAGCAACACGGAAGGACCTAGAGATTATCATACTAAGTGAAGTAAGTCAGAGAAAGATAAATATCATATGTTATCACTTATTTGTGGAATCTGAAAAAAAAATGATACAAGTGAACTTATTTACAAAACAGACTCACAGACATAGAAAACAATCTTATGGTTACCAAAAGGGAAGAGGGGGAAGGGATAAATTAGGAGTTTGGTATTAACAGGTACACAGTACTATACATAAAATAGATAAACAACAAAGACCTACAGTATAGCACAGGGAACTATATCAATATCTTATAATAACCTATAATGGAAAGGAATCTGAAAAAGAATAAGATAGATAGATTGGGTTGAATCACTTTGCTGTACACCTGAAACTAACACTACACTATAAATCAACTATACTTCAATAAAAAAATTTAAACAAAAAAAAAGCAAATAATAAATTTAACTTGTGACATAAAGAAAAAATCAGGGATGCAGTTCCTGAGATCTGACAGTGGCCTGAAGGTCAGAGAGTGAATGTCTTGGCTGGGAAGTAGCCAGGGGCACAGCTGCAAAAACACAGAGGGGCAACTTGAAGGTCATCCACCAAGCCCTTGATTGATATGTGAGTCATCTTTGACAGGAGACTGTCCAGGCTCTTCCTAACCATTCCCAGTGGACGGGGGACTCACTACCTCCACTGTAGTTGTAGTCCAATGAGGTGGAGGCAGTACATGAGCAGGGAGAGCACTTCCCCCTGAGTCTTTGCTTCAAAGATGCTCCTTTTCTGACTATAAGCACCAAACAGCAGGTAGATGGTGATGTCATTTTTGGATGCTCACTCACCTGATGTGAAAACCAGGCTATGTGTCTGCCTCCCCTAAGGCAATAGACAAAGTCATGAAAGGCTGGTTTTGAGGTTGGACTGTGCAAGTTCAGATCCCAGCATTACCACTCACACACTGCGAAACCCTGTTACCTGAAATCTGTGAGTTTTGGCTTTCTCACCTCATAGAGTTACTATAAGAATTGAATAAGACAATACATTTAGAATGAGTGCTACCATACCTGGATCCCAAAAGGTGTATGGTTACCATGCCCCTGCTGCTGCTGCCTGGCTTCCCCACAATGTATCATCCTTGGCCATGGTGCTCGTGGAAAGTTCAATGTGGTAGGGAACCAGGCCACAGCTCTACGAGTACACGGATGTTACAGCAGCACAATGGAGAGAGCCCCGAAACAGAGACCAGGTTTTCCTACTAGATTTTCACTGATTTGCTAAATGACTTCTGTTGGACAAGTCTCATGACTATTCCCCCCCCCTTTTTTTCCTGTGGGAAAACACTCATTGCCTTCTTGAACATCAGTTTCTTCTTTGATAAAGTTAGGATTGGTTGTAGCTCTTGTGGCTAGCACATTGTCTTGAGTAAGACTGTGTCATCCCACCCAGTCTCAGGAGGAAAGGTGACTGTAATGGGGCAACTTCTGTTGGGGAAGGTGGCAGTGGAGGGGCTGGGAGGAGACATGGACCTGATGCAACACCGTTCCTCCCGTATCCAAAGTTATACGCTTCTGGTTAGGCTCCTGCTGGAAAGCGATACTGGGGTTAGAAGAGGGGCGGCGTGACCCAGCAGTGCTCTGAGCAGAATCTGCCACCTGGAGGAAGATGCAAGGGGAGATTCTTTGCGCTTCTGCTTCCTATTTGGTCTTTAGTTTGCACTAATGCGGCTTCAGGCTCTCTAAGTTCTACTCTTGAAGTGAAAGGATTAAGTTAAAGGCTGAAAATTACTGAGTACTGAGAAGTACGTGGCAATGAAGCTTCATGGGGTGGAAGCTGAGCTGGCAATAAAAACAAGGAGCTGGTGGCAGCGCCCCAGGGCTCCCCACCCCCCCATCCTACTTCTATATCCTACATGACCACTACTGAGTCATGAAAAGCAACAGTGAAAGAAGGCATTGATTTTGGGGTGGGTGAGAGTGTGTGTGAAGTGGTTTTTCTGCCCTCTCGAGTGGCTGGGTCACGTCCCATATCCCTGACTGACCCAGCGGCACCAACAAAACTGGTGAAAAGTAGAACCTTGTATATGAATGAAGATGCACAGAAAAACAGGTGGGATACCTGATCATGAAAAACTTCATGTAGTTTCACGATATTGGGGTGTCCTTCACAGAGTTTCAGAGCTGTTATTTCTTTCTGAGTATTGGCTTCCATCCTGCAAGATGAAGCAGTTAGTCTCTCATGCCTTGTCACCAAGTTTTTGTAAGTATTGCCCCCAACTCTGATTTTGTTTTTATTTATGGTATATTCAGAATGTCAGTGTCAAAGTATCAGAATGAAGCTTCCATGAAAGTAGTGAGTCACGCACCAACTAGAACAAGTAGTGCATTATTCTTGAGGAAAATGATCATTTCTGAGTCAGAAAAGAGCTAATCATATGAAGAAACGGATGCCCTCCTTGCCTGACAGCTTGGTAATAAGAATATATAATCACAGAGGTAATAATCAGTTACCAAACCAACTAGCTGTCTCTCAAAGCTACCCATAGATTGCTAAGTAATTTCAGAAAAAATATTTCAAATATACAACTAATAGGAAAGGCAGTAGCTGCTGAATTCGCTAAGCAGGGCTGACTAAATATCACTACCACGAGAAAATCTTTTCACAATGATCTCAAAAGCAGACCATAGTCTGATTTATGTCTAAAATGGATTACTTTCTCAGAGTTAGAATTGTGGATCAACTGATGAGCTGAATGGCTAAAACCATGGTTAAAAACTTACAATATACCATTACTTTCCTTTTAAATACAAAAAAATCTTAATTTATAGACTCTGTTGACTAGGATGAAGACATAAGAGAGACTGCCAGGAATGGTGATACCTTTTGCTGATAATTTTGACTGCAAATGCTTGGTTACTTTTTTTGTGTATGCACTTTCGACAAATGGAAAAACTTCCTTCTCCCAATGGTTTGTCCTTCAGATCTAGGTCATAGTGTTGATAGAACGGAGAGTCCTGATGAGAAACCAACATCATTTAACTTAAGAAAATATTAGTAATACCCAGGGATAGATAAAATTGTAGAGCAACAGAACATTATTCATGTTAATAAATATGAATGGAATACATTTATTATCTTTAATAATTCACCTTTAGCTCATCTCTATCATCTATATCACTTATATAAAATACATAATTTTCTATCGCTGTAAAAAAGGAGCTCATTCAAACTGATGTTAATAATTCTCTAAGGCAAATACTGCTATTTCCATTTATTCATTTTTTCAAATTACATTTTAGTCGAGTGGAAAGTCTATTAAACTTACTGGAGTTGAGAAAATCAATTAGTGTTGGTATTTACACCATAAATATGTCATATAATTAACCACATCTATATACCTTCATCATTGCACTTCTAGCAACATTTGTCACTCCAGGACGGTCAACTCCCACGTGAGACTGAAGAGGGTCTATGACAGCTGCATTACGCTTGAACAGGATAGAAGGAGCAACAAAGGAATAGCCCTAAAAAAAAAAAAAAAGTAAAAAAATAAAGATTTGCAATTTTCCAGTTTAGCACAGTCTCAATTGTAGCATTTTTTCTTAAATCAAGAAAGAAGAATGAAAAGTGCTCAAGTATTTGTTAAGATGAATCTAATTTTATCTTATTTGTAATCCAAAATGCAAGGTTATTTCAAATCAATAGAATAAGTCCTTTCAGAAGGAGATAATGCCATCTTCTGGTAGAACTAAACCAATTCAAAATTAAAGGCAGAAAGGCACCTCCTCCCTTTCCCATCCCCAATATCTGACTCATAGCTATAATTCTTTTGCATTGCTGATAAGTTTGCTTATAAACACATCTAAATTCTCAAAAAAGGTAGAGTTAAGTTACCAAAAAGTGAGTCAAATGCTACCATTTTTCAAACCAGAAAACTAGCAATTTCAGTTAATTTCTAATACAACCATTATTTGACTTTGATTATATTTCCTTAGGTTAATTACATTTATAATCGAGTTTTAAAAGAGGAATAAACTCAAACAGCAGAATGATATGCTGAACGAAAAGTGGTACAGATCTTCCTTGACTTACCACGGGGTTATGTCCTGATAAACCCACCATAAATTGAAAATATCACAGGTTGAAAATGCATGTAACACACCTAACCTATCGAACATCATAGTTTAGCCCAGCCTACCTTGAAACGTGCTCCGAACACTGACATTAGCCTATAGTTGGGCAGCATCATCTAACACAGAGCCTGTCTTTATAATGAAGTGTTAACTATCTCATGTCCCTTACTGAACACTGTACTGAAAGTGAAAGACAATGGCTGTATGAGTCCAGAGCGGTTGTACGTGTGTCAGCGTTTATCCTTGGGACATGGGGCTGACAGGCAGCTGTGCTCACTGCTGCTGCCCAGCAACGTGGAGAGGACCGTACTGCATATCACCATTCCAGGAAAGATAAAAATTCAAAGTATGGCTTCTACTAAATGTGCATCACTTTTGCACTATTGTGAAGTCAGAAAATCCTAAATTGAACCCATAAATCAGGGACCATCTGTTTAATGATGGGTGGTTAATCTGTTCAAGTTAGAACATTCACTAGTTCAAGGAATATTTTTTTTTCAACATCTGCTATGTGCCCAGCCAAGTGCTAGACAGTAGTGTCACCAATGTCCAGAGACAGTGTCTCAAAGGCCAGATTAAACCATACTACTGGGATACTTATTAAAGTTAAAGAAATGAAGTTACGATGCCATTTAATGGTTAGAATATTTTATCTTAAGTTTGAGAAAAGATCCTAAATATGAAATTCTTTCTAAATCTTTTTTAAGAGTTGGGAAATAGTTCAGATCATTCACTGAAAATAAAGAATCAGATAGGTGGGAGCGGGTATAGCTCAAGAGGCAGAGTGCATGCTTAGCATGCACGAGGTCCTGGGTTCAATCCTCAGTACCTCCTCTAAAAATAAATAAATGAATAAACCTAATTACCACCCCCTCAAAAAAAACAACTAAAAAATCAGATAATATTGCTTATGAATGAAGGTATTTTGTATGAATAGAGGTAAGCTAAAGTAGTATTGTATTTTCTATAAAAGAAACTGAACAAAAATAAAATTTCAGGTATAAATTCCACTTACATAAAAAAACACACAAATAATGTCTGCTATTTAACAAACCATAAGCTTCAGTTAACAATTTGCAATATCTCTGTACTTAATTTTGAAGAGATTAGAGAATCCTGTTTTTCAAGATGCCAAAAAACTTTCAAATGGGAAAATTAATCTTTTCCTTCAAAGCACACATCGCCAACCAACCCGCGTGCGCCCTTGGAGGTTACCTGAAACAGCCTCTCGGAGCTCTGGGGCAGTGCCGCGGGAGAGTAGGTGGGGTCCATTTCTGTGAACTCTTCTGCAAAGTTACTCACATCTAATTCATCCCGGATGACTGGCTTAAAGGGCGCCGGCACTTTTTTGGCAGCTAAATCATCCCAATTTATTTTCTGAAACAGAGAAAGAAAATTGGTACAACAGAGAAATCAACAAAGTTGAAATGCATTTTTTTAAAATAACAAAGATAGATAATAATTTTAATTGATCAATAGAGAGAGAAGCACATATTTCAAACCAATGATTAAAAAAAATATTTTTCACAGGCAGGAGCACATTTTTTATATTGCAGCTTGTAGCTCCAGCGAATGCTGTGTCTGAAAGACGAGACTGCTATCACTGTGCCATCTCATCCTGGCCTCTGGGGGGCACCAGGACACCCTAGTTTACCCCTAGGGATAACAAAAATTATTTTGTTCTGAGTCCCCTGAGAAAGGTGTTAAACCAAAACCAAACTGACCCAACCTAAACTAAACTATAATAAAGCTTTAAAATGGATATGAATATTAACTGCAAAGGAATATTTCCATTTTCTAGAGGCAGTGTTAACTAGTTCTCCTCTTGTACTTGATATTCCTCCTGGCCATCTGGACAGATTAGGCAATAAACAAACTCACTCTAACTCATGTTATGGCTTATGTCTGTAAGTCTAAATGATGCTGTGATAGTATGAACTGATGTAAGCACTCTTTTCTCATTCAACTGTATTCCAGCATTTCAACATTGCCTCTTCCCTTCCCCAAGGGATAATCCAAGTCCCCTTTCCACCCATGTCAGTCACTTACTATCTGATAAACTGCCGTGTCTTTTATTTTTCAAATTCAACCCTCTCTTCCGTTTTCCTTATGTTCCTTCTGCCACTTAGAACAACCTCAGATAATACTTATGATTTGAATCCCACAGATATCTTATTAATGTATTTCTCTTAAATCTAAGATATCATCAATAGTAAGATATACCACTACTGAATGTACCATTAAGAAAGAAAAAGCATTACCAATTAGAATAGTAAGCTGTTGTCTGTTGTAAGCTGCATATTACTTTCAGAGATGGTAAAACGGGAAACTTGTCCTTCCTGGTTGGTGACATTCAGTGAGTTTAATCAACTAACATTAAGTGTTTTTATTATGCCCTCTTGTGGAGGCAATGGAGGTAAAATCATTAAATTACAGATCTTCAAATTTTTAGCTAGAATGGTTTTAGAGATCATTTAGTTCAGTGCCTGTATTTGGTCCATGTGGAAATTGAAGCCCAGAAATAAGAACTAACCTTTTCATTTAAACATTAGCCAGTGGAAGGGCCAGTCTCTTGACTTTCTAGTTCATGTTCTTTCCTCTATGTGGCTGTAATGTTTTCCATTACAAGCATATGATTTATGCTTGGCTATTGTACAGACATTAAGAGAAACTTCCAGAGTAAAGGGGTAATTAAAAGAAATATGTTGTGAGCAGGAGAACGTTTAGTATGTAGAAAATTGAATGTTATTACAATCCTCTCCACCTTCACTCCATTTGGGTCTTTACAAGTAGAATTCTGGTCTTTCCTGAAGTATCCCTGTCATTGAAAAAGTCAAAGCAATTAAATAACCTAAAATTACTATTCCAAGCTACAGAAAAGAGAAATTTCTCTAATATGAAAGCTATATTGCAATATTCACAAATACAAGGAACCATGGAGAAAAAGATCCAAGGAAAATATGATTTAGGCTATTTTGCCTAAATTTTTGCCTGAATATTTCCTTGAATTTTACCTTGTTGTTAATTTTTGAGCCAAACTCCTGAACAAGATATTTGAAATAGTTTGTTTAAATGTTAACCTTTCCAAGCCATATTAATCTATGAAATGCACACACTGAGAAATTAACTTTATTTTAAATGTATTTCTCACCGTTACTGAACTTTTGTAAGATGTACAGTAATATTTTTTAAATGTTTACACCAAAAGACTGAAATAAATGTGCCCTTTTCCGGGCATACAAGTGCAGAGAGATAATTCTTATTCTCAATCATTGTTTGTTTTTCTATATTTAAAAAAAAACAGTAAGCAAAAACATGAAAGCTTACTTTACAGCAGATTTTTTCTTTTTTTTTGGTATGATACTTTCATTCGTGTTGGTGATTAACAACGTAAAAGCTCAGTTTGTAGAATAAAAATAAAACTTGGACGGTCCCTTTAGACCATAAATAATGAGGTCATGCTTGTTGATAGGACAGAATTATTTAAAAGTCATAAGCTTAGAGTTTTAGAAATCAAGGTCATGTGATCCCAAGTTGACCATTTAGATTGAAATAACTAACCAACTCAGTCAATTTAACTTTTTTTTTTCCAGTTACCTAAAATTTCGGTGACTTTTTTGGACCAAATTGAGCAAACTAGGTTGAGCAGATGTGCTGGTGCTCTGTAGAATGGTCTCATTAGGCTTTTTCAGAATAAGAAAAGCACCATCTCAAGTACAAAGAAAATAAATGAATAATTCTCTATATATTATAGATATGTAACTGAGAAATAGGCCGATTTTGAATTTTCTAAGATTGCTCCTGGGAGAAGAAGAGATGAGATCACCATTTAAATGGTATAACACAGTGGCAGTAATTACTCATAAACCGGGGAGAGATATAAAAAATAAAAGCAGAGTCTCCTCAGTCCATATGCCTAAATCACAAGATCATAAATGGAAACCAGCACTCAGAAACTCTAACCAATTAGTATGTAGAAAATCGAATGTTACGATTCTCCCCGCTCTCCGTTTATGGAGAAAAAGACCATATAGGTCTCTATATGGTCTGATCCTTTCTTAAAGGGTTCCTGTCATTTAAAAGAGATACAACGTACATAAAAATAGGGAAAAAATAACTCTAAAATGGAACATGTTCACTCATTTCATCAAGAATGCCAAGTACCCTGAAAACAGCAGGGCATATAAAACCATCTGTTCAATATGTTTCACCTGAAAAAAGAGATGTTCTTTGATTTCATCCGCATCACGTGGACCACATCCCAGTCTTTTCTTGGGATCTTTCATCAAGAGACGCTGAATTAGGTCTTTGGCTACAGCACTCATTTCTTGGGGATACGGAGGCTCGCTTTTTAATATTCTCCTGTAGGCAGATAAAACTTGCTGTTAAAACAACCAGAGGATGAAGCTACAGTGACAGTGTTCTTCGCAGAAACGATTACAGTGTGGACACACTTTGAAATTGAACTATATATGAAAAACAGAGATAAAAATATTTAAATTGAGATACCATGAAATCACATTTCTGAAACTTAAATAAGCAGAAACAGAAAGTATTGGATCATTTTCCAGTACATCAATCCTAATAGGAAACTGCCATCCCAAATATTTAATTAGGAAAAAAAGGCTTGGGGTTGAATTAGATTCCTTATCTAGAGACTCGACTCTATGATGAAAGATTTCATAATAGAACCAACTTTAATAGATTCAGAGCAGTGAAGTCAGCACTTAGATTTGCAAGGACAAAAGAAACCCCAACTGTACCCGCCTCACTTCTCTTTCCCCGGATGCCAGCGAACAGAAGGCGCCAGCGGGAAGGCAGAGGGAAGGAAGACCGAGACAGGGAGAGTAAGAACCACTTGGAAGTGGCTCAGCTTCTGATATCTGAAAATGAGCACCAGAGCTGGGGGCTTTTCATGGGATGAAAGCATCTGCTTCACTACCTGCTACGATGAAACAGACAGGTAAGCCTTTGAAGGCGAGTGGTGCTCCAAGGTAGAATGAACATTGCTATTTATTATGGAAAGTAAAAATTGGGATAGTCAGGTTTCTTGATGAAGTATTTTAGATTACTCTAAAGTCACAGAAGAAATCAATCCAATCCAAATGTACCTTTGCCCCCTTAAAAGCCAGAGCAATAATTTAAAGAGAAATAACGGAAGGGGCTGAGTGAAATTAAGAAGCTTAACACAGGACACTTGGAGATAAATTGCTTCTCAATTATTTGGGTTTGCAAAAAGATTCCTCTGTTGTGCATTAAAATATCAATAACTGTTATGGAACCAAAAACAGATAATTGTAACAGACAGTATCGTGCCGTAAGTAAGAACAGGGACTTTGGAGCCAGATCAGGTTCAAACACTGGCTCTGCTGCTTATTGGCTGTGTGACCTTGAAACAGGTAATTAATGTCTTTGCACCACAGTCTCAACCATTTTCTCGACAGCAGTACCTACCTAAATGGGTATTATGATGCATCAGTGAGTTAAAACGTGATATGGTGCTTAGAATAGCACCTGAAACATACCATATGCTTGATAAATGTGGGCTCTAGCTTTCCTACTCCCTCACTGAAGGCAACCACAGGAAAAGGGAGACACCGTGGCAAGTAGAAACTGAACATCAGTGAAAACGATGGTGGAACGGTAGCTTTTAACTAAACATTCCAACAGGAGCGTCCATTTCAAAGCTAATTCTACTTCTAGCACTCCATCCTGGGAACCTAAGAAAATGCTGAAAGAACAAGCCAAAAAAAAAAAAAAGCAGATCCCTCTTTTCTTTCTGATTCTTAGTTTTCTCCCGTTGCTCACTGCCCATCAGGGTTGCAACATTAGAAAGAAGAAGGCATTTTGGCTGACTTCATCTGAGGGTACTGACTCTGTACCGTTACTTAAACCGGAGTCACTGACCTTTACTGGACGTCTGCTCTGTACTAGGCACTGGGGAAAGGAATGGTCAGTCTTGTTGACCATAGTGGGTTCGTGGAGAAGGAGGGCCAGCGAGAGAGCAGTGAGCACCCAAAGACAGGCACAGCCCCACCAAGATGCCCAGACTGGAGGGAGGCCCAGGAGACCCCGCGCACTCCTAGGGGCGGTGGTTTGGACACACCACCAGCAACACTGGTGTGTAACCGAGGTGTGCGGCAGGTCCATGTGCAGGGAACAGGAAGTTTAGATTCAGATGAGGCAGGGATTAGATCCGGAAGAAACGGAGTAGAAATCTCTAGGAATTCCTGCTGAAAACAGTGCTGAGAAGGGAACACAGAAAACAAACAGCGATGGCCCCAAACCCTCCCCTGTCCTAAGTGGAAATCCTGCGACCAGAACCAGCGGGGGCAGACCCTCACGGAGGATGCTGGACACCAACCACTCAGCGTGGAGGAGGGAAAGCGGGAGCCATGGTGGAGGATCACGGAAGGACCACCACCAGGCACCCTGTTGTCTCGTGAGCAGAGTGGCACAGGGTTTCCTCAGCGATGTGGAGAGGCTCCAAAGCCCACGAAGAGGACCTGAAACTGGGGGCAGGGTGGGAAGGAGGGAGGCTTACAGCAGGCTCAACCCTTTTCTCTACAGGAAGGTGATCTCAGATTTACCTTCTTGTACTGTTTCCTTGAAACGCACCGGTTCAAGATGGATGTGAAGCATCAGGTGTGAAGTTACCCCTGAGATGTGAACTGTGCCTGGCCTGACAGGTGTGAGCAGGCACGATGGCCCTGGAGGTTGTCTCATCCAGGACTATTTAAAACACATTCTCCAGTTTCTGTTGTTCTCCCCTCCCCAAGGGTGCTCTTGTTGGGGCTTGGAAGCCATGCTCATGGGAGTTAGAAGAGAGTCCCTCTGTTGAGCTTCCCATGCTGGGGTGGTCCACACCCACCCACCTGGTCTCATCACTAGTGGCTGAGGGTTTCCTTTCTGGGCTGGGAAGCCAGGCCTGGGTAGTTGGAAGGACCCCTGATGAAGATGTGTTTGATGCTGTCATGCCAATACACTGTGTTTCCTGACCTATATCCTTCTAGAAAGCAAAGTAAAACTAGTGCCAGATTCTGGCCTACTGTGCCCTGTGAGTGTGACCATCAATCTGAGTGCCAATCCACTGGGGCTGTGCAGAGTGGGCGCTAAGAAACGCAGAGGCAGGTGGAGGACTCCTGTGGGACGCCCAGTCGTAGCAATACCAGGGCATCCTGCAACGAGGGCTGGAAGACATTGCTCGAGTGTTGCTGCCACTTCACCTCTTCCAATGTGCTTCATTTCTGAGTCAGTAATAACCCAGACCTATTTTCTTCTTGCTTCCAAATGAATCTTAGAGCCCTCTGTCAAATCAGAACAGGCTCTGAGTTAACACATCACATTGAACACTGCACGTGTATGCTATAATTTAATCCATACAACAATCCTATCCAAAGGTATTACTGTCCCTGTTTTATAGATGAGGAAAGATTCCCTTCAAAAAGCAAGAAATATACAGAGGAATTAAAATTTCAACCAGATATTTTATAACATGGATGATTTCAGTATTTATACACCAGAATAATCAATAACACAGTTCAGAAAATTTGGAAAAAGAAAATAATTGGGAGAATTTGCCCACCTACATATTAAAATGTATTATAAGTAAAACTGTGAAAGTGAAGTGGTAGTAAAATAAGTGAATGGCCATATCAAGTGGACAGAAGAAACAACTTGAAAAATAGCCAGGCATATACAAAAACTTACACTGTTTTTAAAAAGTGACCAGCCAACATAGGAGATGCCACATTGTTTGACAAATGTGTTGAGCAAACCATTTATTTGGGAAAGTAACGCACAAGACAAGACCTTGTCTTACATCACAACCCCAAATAAACTCTGAATGGATTGAGGAATTACATGTAAAAAGCAAAATGAAATAAAATTAAAACATGTAATAATATATAAATGAATTTAAAATTTCTTCCCATTCATGAATGTAAGTTTCTGAAAACCCCTGTGGTAAGAGAAATTCACAACTGATTAGCTTGAGAATTTATGAAGCAATAAGAAAAAGAATTTATGGAGTAAAGGGTGAGGACATCAAGATTAAAATGAACCCTAAGATGGAGAGAGGGATGGGTAGATGGGTAGATACATAATTAGCAAGTATGGTAAAATATTCAAGCTAGAATCATGGTAGTAAGTATGTGGGTGTCCACTGTAACAAATATTTGAAAATTTTCATAATAAAATGTGGTGGAAACAGTGAGCCTATGAAACTTGGCACATGTGTTTTGTATGTTCACTAAAATGTAACAACAAAAGGAACTGTCCCAATAAAAAGTTATCAATCCAAGACATGGAAACAACTTAAATGTCCACTGACAGATGACTGGATAAAGAAGTTGTGGTATGTATATACAATGGAATACTACTCAGCCATAAAAAAGAATGGAATAATGCCATTTGCAACAACATGGAAGAACATAGAGATCATCATGCTAAGTGAAGTAAGCCAGAAAGAGAAAGAAAAATACCATATTATATCACTTATATGTGGAATCTAAAAAAAAAAGGACATAAATGAACTTATTTACAAAATAGACAGACTCACAGACAAAGAAAACAAACTTATGATCACCAGTGGGGGGAAGGTGGAGAAGGTTAAATAGGGAGTTTGGGATTTGCAGATAATTACTATATATAAAATAAGTAAATAACAAGGTCCTGCTGTATTCAGGGAACTATATTCCATACCTTGTAATGGCCTATAATGAAAAAGAACATGAAAAGGAAGAAAAAATATATATGTGTATATCTGAATCACTAAGCTGTACACCAGAAATTAACACATTGTAAACTGACTATACTTCAATTAAAAAGAAAGTTATCAATGACTTTTAGTACAGTGGTATTATGCTCACCCCCTCACTCCACTAAGGTCTTAATTGCACATCACCTAGGTCCTACAAAATCACTGTTTCTCCACATTCTTTAACTCTTTACCTTGTTTTACTTTTCTTCATGGAATTTAAAGACTATTCTATATTTATTTGTCTATTATCCATGTCTCCCAATTAAAATGTAAGCTCAATGGCAGTAGGGATTCTCTTTTTTGAAAAAGCAGTCTTGTTCACTGCTTTATTCCCAGGGCCTGGAACATTTTAACACATAGCAAGTGCTCAACAAATATTTACTGAATCAATACATGTCTAATTGTCCTCCGTTTACTATACCAGGGTCTTTCTTCCTCAGTTTCGATAGATGCCTGCAGAGAACTGTTTCGCTTTTTTGCAGGTGGCATGCATTCTCATGGGTTGGTTGTCTATTTTCATTTGGCCTCCATTTGAAAGTTCACAATCTTTCCCATTGCGTGACTTAATGTTGTGGACTCTCACTTCCTAGTTCCCATGTGTTTCCAGAATTACAGAATTACTTATGCGCCTGCCTGAGTTAGAAAGAGTTTTCAGTAAACTTCACTTACTCTAAATTTTTGTTCAATAACAGAGGAATAGTAAAGTATATCACAGTGTATCTATTCAATGGTATATTAAATAGCCACTATAAAATTATATTTATGAAGAGTCTGCAATTAGAGAATGCTTATAAATCTACATAAAAACTGCAAAATATGAAGTTACATTTCTAGTATGAGCACATTATTCAGGTGACGAAGACTAAAAGGAAATACTAGCAGTGTTGTCTCTGGGTAATATTACTGCTGTTTTCCCCTTATGCGTGCTTTAAACTATAATGAACATTACTTTTAGAACAGGAACAATAAAATGAACTTCATTTACAGGATGACAGACCCGCTGAGAGCAGTTCACAGACTGGTGAGGACTCCAGGGAGTCTCGAAGCTCCTGTCTGCAGGGCCCTGTGCGTGTTTCCCCACTATCTATCTGAAAGGCACTTCCTTCCACCCTTGGCCTGTGTTGTCTGTGGGCCAGTACTCCCCAGTCCTTTACTGGAAATAAGCATCTGCCTCCCTAGAAACAGCTGCAGGGAACCAAATGGTACCCAGGAGAGAGCATGAAGCCAACTTCCCAGCCACTCTGCACTTGACCCCAGTCCCACCTCCCTGGAGTCTGAGCCTTTAGGTAACTAGCTTAGTGTCGTCAGGGAACAGCGCACAGCTGCACGTATTTTTCAGGGTTGTGAGGATTCAAGGACACGATGTAGGTGACTTCAGGCACAGAGGCTGGCACACCGCAGTGCCCTGGTGGACGGGGCCCTCAGCCCGGCCACTCCACAGGAGCCCCTTCTCTGAGCCACGAGACTGGCTGCCCAGAGGGGTCAGTCCCCTGCCATCGCTTCCCTCTGGGCGTTACCAAGTTCTTTCTTGACTCGTCTAACCTGTGCTAGGGCCACATCCTCAGGGTGATTAAGAATAATGAAATGAGGTTCTGCGGCTGGTACCCTCCCTTGCTTTTGGGGAAACTGGGACTCCACTCAAAGTCTCGTCCAGTCATTTCTGGGAGTCCCCAGGGTACGTGCTATGTGAGCTGTGAATACTCTTCTTAGTTTTCTCACGAAGCACCTCATTCCCTTCTTTCACTCAGCTCCCTGATGAGGTCTGCAACCCCCACTGCCTAGGAAGCCACCGGAGGGGCTCCACTCCTGCCACTGCTGCTGCTGCTGAAGGGAGAAAATGTCTGTTTCTCACAAGGTTAGAGGAACCAAAGTTGTGTGCACGGTTTCGTAAAGATTTTGGCTGAATTTCTTTTCTTTTCAACATAGAGCATCTTTCCCCTAAGAGTGATGGATGCGACCCAGGACTGCCCTTCCTCTCTCAATGGCTAAGGCCTTGTGTCTGCTGGGCTCCTCTCCCTGGACTCACGTGCAGTCAGATGACCGATGGGTCTATGAGACCAATTTATCAAGATGCACCTGAACATGTCTTACTCTCAGGCAGGCACGGCTTAGGCCAAAGCTGGGATCCCATTGCCCTCCCGTGGCTTTACTGGCAGACCTCTTCCCAGTCCCCCTTCCTTCCTACCCTCTTTCCCGTGGCCCTGACAATGCTCTCCCAGCTTCGACCTCTCCACCCACTCCATCTGAGAGGGTGCCTTGCCCTGACAGGGCAAGATGAGAGGGATGGGAGAGGGCCTTGGGTAATGGGATCCCATCTGTGGCACGAAGGCAGTGTTTGAGGTCAAGGGCAGAGTGGACACAGGGAATTTCAAAGAGACTGCTGAACGGAAAAGAGCCCAGGCAGAGAACAAGAGCCTGAGGGTGGCGCCAGGATGCTCAGCCACAAGGGGAGGCCCTCCCAGGAGCCCCGAGAACTGCGACAGGGAAGGAATAGCGGACCACGCTGCAGACCAAGGTCAACAGTAGAGTCGTGAATGCAGAGGCTAACCCTTCCCTCCATGGCCTTTTCCACTGGGTGGGAGGCTGACCTTTGAGACTCTGGGTGGATGGGAACAGTGGAGACCTGGGTTGGGGGGAAATCAGAGGTAGCCGTGAAGTGCCAGACAGGGGCCACACCCAGAAAGAGCAGATGCCAGGTCTGGGGGTGCAGGGAATCTCTGGACACGCAGCCATCCTGATGGTGTCTCTGAGGGACCCTCTCCATGGCTGAGAGGATTATCCTTATGTCGTGTTCAGGGCTCCAAGCCCTCTAGCCCCTGAGGAGGTGCTTAGGAGAGCAGGTTAGTAATACAGTGTGACTTGGCCTGACCTCCACATGATATATAAACTTAGCAGCAGTAAAAAGATCTGAAGGCTGAAAAAAGGAAAGAAGATGGAAAGCTGCGGAACACAAGTGTCCAGGGAAGGGTCATTGCCACCTGCCCCTCACCTGTCACTGGACTCCCGTCTGAAGCTGCCGTAAGTCATAAAATAACGTGTAGATGGATACCTCTTGTGACCAACATTAATAGACTTGGGGTAACTAGTCAAAAACCCCCTGGGAAATATAGATACTGCTACTGGATACAAAAAAAGCTAGAAAGAGAAAGAAGAGGGGAAAAAAAACCAAATAGCATATTGGGAATTAAGAAGGCTTTATAAACTATGCCGACAAAAAATTTCATCATAAAGACATACGAAAGCTAAGGAAAAAAATAAATTTGATCTCTTCTTGAACTACGGTAAGAAATAATGATACTTGTTATTCTACACATCACTGACAGTAAGACATCAACAAACAGAAAATATTTAAATGGGCTAATTCAGTATGTTACTAATTAACATGGATAAAATACAAAAAATTGACAGAATTACTGTTTTGATTTTGTATTTAGAAGACTAAATTAGTACATCATATCAAATAAATGTATTAAAACAACTACCTAAAGAGAAACGCTCTTTGGGAGGACAAATAAATTTTTACTTAAACCAGGGAGGGGCTGGCAAACTTTTTGTAAAGGGCCCATGGTAGGCAGACTTCTAAGATCCCCAGTGATCACTGTCTCCTTGTATTCACAGCCATGTGTGGGCTTGACCTGATAATGAATTTCATACAATAAAGAGAGGATACCACTTCCACAATTAGGTTACAAAACATTCCATCCTCCTGGCAGACTCTGTTGCCTTCTCAGCTTGCGTGCTTTGATGAAGCGAGCTGCCATGCAGATGGCAAGGAACTGAGGGGGATCTTGGGCCAACAGCCAGCAAGGAACTAAGGCTCTCAGTCCAGCAACCCAGAGGACCTGAATCCTGCCAACAACCTCATACGCTTGGAAGTAGATCCTCTCTCAGTTGAGCCTTGAGATACTGACAGCCCAGCCAATACTCTGCCACCTGTGAGTGACCTTGAAGTATAGAACTTACCTAAGCTGTGCCCAGATTCCTGATAAACAGAAACTCAGAGATAACAAATGTATGTTGTTGTAAGATGCTAAGTTCTGAGGTAATTTGTTACTGAGCAGTGGATAATGGATAACTGATACAAGGTCAGACAATCAAAACTTCAGGCTTTGGAAGCTTTGCGGTCTCCTGAGCAATGAGAGGTCTCCTGGCTAGACGGGGTGTGTAAATGAACGGGCACACCATATTCTAATAAAACTTTACTCATGGACGCCGAAAGTCAAATTTCATATCATTCTCACGTGTCATAAAATAGAGTTCGTCTTTTGAGTCTTTCAGCATTTAGAAATATAAAAACCATTCTTAGCTCACAGGCCACACAAAAACAGGCAGCAGAATGGATTTGGCCTGTGGGCCATAGTTTGCTGACCCCAACCTAAAAAGCACAACTAGAACTCTGTTTAAGCCATTATTGTGATGAAACTTAGACCTAAATTTATGTAACAGTAGGCTTATAACAGCACATTAAAACGTGTTAATAAAGTATATTTTATTGCTAGGTAATGAAATACCAAATAAGCACCTCTTGGCAAATATTCTGTAAATTTCCAAGGCAGGAGAAATGAGACAGAAACAACCCTGCTGGAGATGAGGGAAGAGCTGCAAACAGAAGCTCTCCGTCTGATTGCCAGGTGAGGGTACCCCCAATTATCCTGGTCTGTGCAGCCCCAGGCAAGTCAGAGCTCCTTCTTGGAGAGGAGGCAGAAAAACTGCTGGAGGCACCAGTGACAATACACCTGCCCGTGCAGCAGTGACATCCACCCTACAAGAAGGAGTTCTATAGAGGCAGTAAAAGCTAGTGGGAGGCCCACAAGAAAAGTATGTGCTACATACATGAAATAAAAATAAGAAACAGACTCACAGAAAAGCTAAAGAGGAATCATTCAAAGCTATAATGTTGACAACTTAACGTTTGTTCAAAATAGTACCAAGGCATGCGGAATCTAGGAATGATTTCACGTAAACAGTTGAGAGAACAAGAAAGGTTTACCCTCGATAAAAATATCTTCAAACACCTAAAGCAAAAACTATCTTCAAACACCTAAAGCAATGCCTGGAAGAAACAACAGAATTACTCTGTTCCTTAGAGGACAGGACCAGGACCAGGATTGCTGTGCAGAGATTGGAGGAAGCTAATTTCAGCTTGTTTTAAAGGGAAAAAATTCTGTCCAGCTAAGGCTCAAAAATGGAGGGGGCTTCCTTGAAAATACCTTACACAACAGAGCTACCTGTTCTCTGATGGCGCTCAGAAAGGAGAGGACTGCCAGAGAGGCCGGTGAAGGGATTCTTACACCATGGAGAAAGTTTTCTTCTCATTCTAAATTCTTACTGTATTTTGAAATTTGATAACCAGAAAAGCATATTTGTCTTGATTTTAAGCTACCTGTAGACAACAACAGGCAAGCAGGTAATTTGGATTAATACATTATTCTCAAATATCTCAAATAGACTTAATAGAAAGTACACAGAGTTCAGGGAAGATCACAATAATTGAGGAATGGATGAATTCACTGATCAGAAAAAGCCCTGGCTAATTAAGACACTTGGGGACAAGATAATGATACATTTATCTGAATGTTGCATATTTTATAAAGAATACACTATGAAAGATTTTACATCAGGAAAGACAATCAGAATGATTATCTTCAAAGGAAAAAGCAATATTGTATAACTCAGTTATTACACTGTTTATAAATTTCAGTAACAAAACAAAACAAAAAACCATGGAATCATAGGTTAATACCAAGCTTTAAACAAAATTATTAACAACATGACAAAGTGACTAATTAACTTAGTAAAGGGAAAAATCCTACTTAAATTCTTGAGAAATTTGCTCTAGTTTTAAGATTTTAGGCAATCTGATTTAGGCTCTCTTTCTCTTGCTAAAATCAAAATGCCAACGAATTGATCTAAAGGTAATAAAAGAAATTTAAATTTGAACATCACTTGGTTCAGAATATTCCTGCCATCATGACCAACAATATACTACCTTTTCACAGGCAGACCTGTGGGAAAGGAGGAATGTAAAAAGAAGATTGGTTGTGCATGTGGAATCTGACAGAGGGGAATTAGTCAGAAGGGGACACTAATGTCATCAGGTTAAGGGTGCCCTTTCACCTGTCACGATGACAGGTATGATCTTTCAAGGGGACCCAAAATCTCAAGACTATGGTCAAGGTTTCTTGTAATTCTGAGGCATTTTCAAACTGTCAGAAAGCCCATTTAGAATAAGCAAAGTCATGTTTAGAATTTTTAATCACAGGTATGATTTAAATATGATTTTAAGAAGAAATATTCCTGATCACTTAGCTTCGATAATAAATACGCTGGAATAGTGAGAAATGATTTACTTCCCCATCTGTCCTGTAGAATGTACGTTCTAAAAAATTTAGCAGTTCTATTGAAGTAAAATTGATGTACAATAAACTCACCACGTAAAGTGCACAATTTGATAAATTTTGACATATGTACATACCTGAGAAACCATCCCCACAATCAAGATAATGAACATACCCAACACCCTCCAGAGTGTCATTGTATCCCTCTGTCGTCTTTCCTAACCTCCCCCCACTCCAAGCCACTGCCCCTCAATCAATTCCCAGCCTTGAGGCAGGTCATATATCCCCAGCCTCTTGAATAAAGGGGAGGGTGGGTCACCTTGAGGAAGGACCCTGAATATTTATGCTATTAATCTTTCTCCCAGCCTTCCCCAAAGGGACCTATGGCCTTTTACCTGTAACTGTAACTTTTAATTGTACACTGGGAAAAAAGAAATAATCAGACCTTCGGGGACTACCAGTAAGAGGAGGGGCTTATGGAGGTCAGGTGATCGATGGAGTTTTAGCTCAAGTCCATCTCACAGTGGACTCAGTGGATCCCTGACCCCATCCCGTGGCTGTTTTCCCAGGACCAGAATGCATAATTGGAACAGAGATACTTAGCAGCTGGCAGAATTCCCATATTGGTTCCCTGACCTGTGGAGTGATGGCAATTTTGATGGGAAACGCCACGTGAAAGCCATTAGCTCTGCCTCCTACCTAGAAAAATAGTAAATCAAAACGCAATATTGCATTCCTGGGGGATGGCTGAGATTAGTGTCACCAGCAAGGACTCGAAAGACATAGGAGTGGTGATTCTCACCACATCCCCACTTAACTCGCCTATCCGGTCTGTGCAGAAGACACATGGGTCTTATAGAATAACAGTGGATTACTGTCAATTTAACCAGGTGACGACTCCAACTGCAGCTGCTGTACCAGATGTGGTTTCACTGCTTGAGCAAATGAATACATCCCCTGGTACTTGGAGGGCACCTATTGATCTGGCAAACGCCTTTTTCTCCACCCCTGTCCATAAGGCCCACCCGAAGGAGTTCCTTTCAGCTGGCAGGGCCAGCAATGATCCTTCACTGTCCTACCTCAGGGGTTATCGATTCCCCAGCCCTACGAAATAATTTAATTCACAAAGCTCTTGATCACCTCTGTTTTCCATGGATATCACATTGGTCCATTACACCGATGACCTTATGCTGATTGGACCTGGTGAGCAAGAAGTAGCAACTACTCTAGATTTTCGGTAAGATATCCCCAGGTCAGAAGGTGGGAAATAAATCTGATTAAAATTCAGGGCTTCTGCCTTAATAATTTCTAGAAGTCCAGTGGTGTAGGGCACATCTCTTCTAGAGCAAAGGATAAGTTGTAGCATCTGGCCCCTCCTACCACCAAAAAAGAGGCACAATGCCTAGTGGGCCTCTGGATTTGGGAGGTGACATATTCCTCATCTGGGTGTGTTACTCTGGCCCGTTTACCACGTGACCAGGAAAGCTGCGGTTGAGTGGGGTCTAGAACAAGAGAAGGTTCTGCGACAGCTCCAGGCCGCTGTGCAAGCTGCCCTGCCACTCGGTTCACCTGAGCCAGCAGGTCCAACAGTGCCTGAAGTGGCGGAGAGCGGTGCTGGTCAGAGCCTTTGGCAGGCCCTAGAGGTGAACTGAGGCACAGGCCCTTAGTTAGGACTGTAGAGCAAAACCCTGCCATCTTCTGAGAATAAATACTCCCCTTTTGAGAAACAGCTCTTGGTTTGCTACTTGGCCTTAGTAGAGACTGAACACTTAACTATGGGCCCCCAAGTTACATGCAACCTGAGATGCCCATCGTAAACTGGGTGTTATCTGAAGCCATATAGTTGGGAGCACACGGCAACACTCCATCATCAAATCATCATCATCATCAAAGAGGTATACACGAGACTGGGCTGAGCAGGCACTGAAGGCACAGATATGTGACCTGAAGAAGTGGCCCAGATGCCATGGTCCCCAGTCCTGCTACACTGTCTTCTCCCTCCAGCCTGCACCTGTGACCTCCTGGGGAGTTCCTGATCACAGTTGACAGAGGAAGAGAAGCCTCAGGCTTGCTTGACAGCAAAGCAAGGTAAAAGTGATAGGGAAAGGTGAAAGCAAATCTTTACAGTGGGCAGAACTCTGAGCAGTGCCCCTAGTCGTTCATTTTGCTTGGAAGGAGAAATGGCCAGGTGTGCAGTTTTATACTAATCAGTGGGCTGTGGCCAGTGATTTAGATGGATGGTCAGAAGCTTGGAAGGAACATGATTGGAAAGTTGGTGACAAGGAAGTCTCGTTGACAAAGATATTTGGGGAAGAGGTTATGTGGACTGGCCTCTCTGAATTGGCAAAAAATGTGAAGGTATTTGTGTCCTATGTGAATGCTCACCAACGGGTGACCTGAGCAGAGGAGGACTTTAATAGTCAAGTGGATAGGATGATCTGTTCTGCTGATACCAGTAAGCCTCTCTCTGTCAACCCTGTCATGACCTGGTGGGCTCATGAACAAAGTGGCCATGGTGGCAGGGACAGCTTACACATGGGCTCAGCAACATGGACTTTGACTCACCAAGGCTGACCTGGGTTCAGCCACCACTGAGCGCCCAATCTGCCAGCAGTGGAGACCAACATCAAATGCCCAATGTGGCACCAATTCCCAGGGTGGTCAGGCAGCTACTGGTGGCAGGTTACTTACACTGGACTAGAACAGATACTATGGAGATGGATTTGCTTTTCCTGCATGCAGTACTTCTGCCAAAGCTGCCATCTGCGGACTTACAAAATGCCTCATGCACTGTCATGGTACTGCTCCACACAGCACTGCTTCTGATCAAGGAACTCACTTTACAGCAAGAGAAGGGCAGCAACAAGCCCATGCTCATGGAATTCACTGGTCTTACCCTGTTCTCCACCATCCTGAAGCAGCTGGCTTGACAGGACGGTGGAATGGCCTTCTGAAGACTCAGCTGCAGAGTAAGTAGGCAGCAGGGTTCTCCAGGAGGCCGTAAACGCTCTGAATCAACACCCGACATACAGTACTGTTTCTCTCACAGCCAGGATCCATGGGTCCAGAAATCAAAGGGTCGATATGGGAGTGGCACCGCTCACTATTACCCCAAGCGACCCTCTAGCAAAATTTTTGCTTCCTGTTTCCATGACTTTATGCTCTGCTGGCCTAGAGGCCCTAGTTCCAGGGGGAGTAATGCTTCCTCTAAGAAACACAACAGTGATTCCACTGAACTGGAAATTAAGATTGCCACCCAGCCACTTTGGGCTCCTCATGCCTCTGAATCAACAGGCAAAGGAGTTGTGACACTGGCTAGGGTCAATGATCCTTATGACCAAGGGGAAACTGCACTACAGTGGTCTTTGGTTCTCGAACTGGGATTTACATCACTGGCTCCTCATTCTCAGGCCTCCGAACTTGGACGAGAACGGCACCATGGCTTTCCTGAGTCTCCAGCTTGCAGATGGCAGATTGTGAGACTTCTTAGCTGCCATAATAGTGTGAGCCGATTCCTTATAATAAGCCTTCTTTTACATATATGAGTGTATATATCCCATTGGTTCTGTTTCTCTGGAGAACCCGAATAGAGTCAGTCTCTTTATTTTCAGCCATTCCAGGGAGTATATACAGTGGTATCTCACTGCGGTTTGATTTAATTTCCCTAAAGACTAATGATGTCAGTCATCTTTTTATGTGCACATTTGCCACCCAAAGATCTTCTTTGGTGAACTGTCTGCTTAAGTATTTTTTTGCCCCTTTGAAAAATGGAGGTTTTTTCCTTGAGTTTTGACAGTTCTTTATATATTCTGGATACCGGTCCTTTATCAGTCAGGATTTGGAATTTTGTGCCACTCTGGCTTGTCTTTCCATTCACTTAACAGTTTCTCTCCAAGAGCAGAAGTATTTAATTTTGATGAAGTCCAATTTATCTATGTTTTTCCTTTATAGACTGCACTTCTTGTGTTGTATCTAAGAAATTTTTGCCTAATCCAAGGTCAAAAAAGTTTTTCCTTTATGTTGTCTTCCAGAAATTTTGTGATTTTAGGTTTTACATGTAGGTCTATGATTCACTTTTAATTTTTCTATAGTACAAAGTTTTACAGAAGTTCATTTTCCCCCATGATAGCCAATGGTTTTTAGCATTATTTGTTGAAAAAACTATCTTTTCTCCACCAAACTGATTTTGTACCTTTGTAAAAAAAAAAAATTCAGTTACTTATATCTGTGTGGTTCTATTTCTGGACTCTCTTTTCTTTTTCAGGGATGATATGTCTATCTTGATATATACACCACAGTGTATTTTTCTAACTTACAAGTCTTCAAATCAACTTTCGTCTAGTTTTTCAAAGGTCGTTTGGCTATTCTAGGTCCGCTGCATTTCTAGATGAATTTTGGACCCAGATTGTCAATTTCTACCCCTACCCGCCAAAAAACCCTGCTGGGATTGTAATCGTGTTGAATCTGTAGATCAGTTTGGAGAGAAATAACATCTTAACTATATTGGGATACTGGGTAGTTTCCTGACACATGTGTGTTTATCAATATTTAATTGAATAGTACTTGAGGGGTAACTTCTGCAAATCTCTGGACTTTTCTCTCTGCAGCTGTCTCCCCTTCAACACTGCCCTGCAAACTCTAGCTTCCTTGGTCTTCCTGGACTATCACTTCCACCTCCTCAATTCTGCTTACTTCCCCTGCCTGCACTGCAGCCTGGACACGCTCTCAAGGCAGGAAGCTGGGCAATCACAGGGCTCACCGCGTTCTTTTCCCGCCTCCCAGCGTTCACTGTGCTTCACTGCTAGACGGTCAATGTCTTCAACACTGTTGTTTCATACATTTTGCCCATTTAAAAACTGTTTCAGGCAGGAAAGTAAATCCGGTCCCTGTTATTCCATCTCGGTGAGAAGTGGAAGTCTCAATTTTTAATTTTTAATGTCAAATCTGTTCTCAAAGTTATAAAATTCAAGTAAAAACAGGACAAAAACATAACTAGCAATTAGTATAATGTTTTACCACTCTTCGTTTATTTGTTCATTAGCTCACTTCATTCCTAAAACATTGACTGAACTCTGCATAGTAAGCCCTGAGCCGGCACCTCAGCACACAGGGCTGGGGCTCAAAGCCAGACGCGCCCCTGGCTCTCACAGAGCTTACAATCTAGCGGGACAGACATTCATCAAGCAACTACAAACAAAAATGTAACACTGCCATTGTGCTAACTGCTGCGAAGGAAAGGAACAGAATAATGCTATGATAACCTACAACAGGGTGATTTCATGGTATTCATTTCTGTTGTGCCTATATCCATGATTTGAAAAATATCACTACTGTTTAAGTTAAAGTCACAAAGAAATTACATTATGTACACAGTGGGGGGAAAAGTATCCCATCAAATAAACACTAGGTTAAGACAATATGCTAAGTACTTTGAAGCACGAAAAAATTATGACACTATCTATGGGCAAGTAAGATACAGAGAAACATAAAAAAATATAAGTATCTACATCCTATAGGAATATAATGGAAATTTACCACTTACAGATCATTTTGTCTATCCCCGTTAAAAGATTATTTTTTCCATCAGCTTAATTGCAGAAATTTGATCAGTTCCTTTGAGAAAAACAATACATTTATTTTATTTTGTTAGGTCTTACCTAGATATCTCAGCTTGGGAATTCTTCTCTCCATCAACAGTGAAAGGAGATGCTCCAGTTAGTAATTCATACATTAGAACACCTAAACTCCACCAGTCAACTGCCTATAAAACAACAGTAATTTCATTTTCTAGAATATTCACTAATTATATTTTATAAGAAAGAAAAATGAACAAAATTAAGCTATATATTTGGAAAATATTTTGACAAAAAGATTTTGTACATAGCTTTCTGTGTAAGGAGTATTAACAAATATCCAGGCATCCTCAGAACAGAATTTAAACAGAGAAATCAATCAAGGGGCTAAAAATGTTTCAGTTATTTCCTAAACTAGTAATGGTTTTACTTTAGTTAATTAAAACAAGTTTTTTAATTTAAAATAAATTTTAAAAAATTTTAAGTAAATAAAATCTTTGGACTTATGGTGGGGGGGGGAGTACTAATCAGTATTTTTAATGGTTAAATACTCAGCTCCAGTAAGTATGAAATTTCTTAAAGAACAAAAATGAAAAAAAAATCACATCAAAAGGTGTTATTTTTCTTAATAACCACCTAAATCAATTCCTCTTATGGGACCAATCATATAACTCTAAGTCTTCATTTTGTGGGATGTATGGAGAGATTGAAAATGATATAAAATAAAATGTGATCTACATTGGAATAAAAGCAGTTACCTGAACTGAGAGCACAGCAAATTATACATAATGGAAAGAACTTGATATGTTGAAAATTAGTTCTTTTACAATTAGGCAAATCAAGATTTCAATAACTGTTGAATATATGAGCTTATTACACCAAGGAGAAATGAACTGGATGCTAAAACTTTAAACTCTCTGCTTCCAAATTTCAGAGCCAAATTTTCAGGGAGATGATGCAAAATTTGTGAGCCTAGAGCTATTTTAAAGAAAATTCATAACAATAACATATAAAACAGGATCCAGCAGACAGAGATCATGAAAGGAAGAGTAGGTGATGGGCACTCTGCATGTATTATCTCATTTAATTAACTCAAAGCTGTTGAGGCATTCCATGAATAAGAAAGAATATCTATTGATGAACTGTACTGTGGACTTTGGTAAGTAGATATTCTAGGAGTAATATAAGGTTTCCTTTCCTAAAAATTGGTTCCATTAGGTCTTAGAAGTTAATTTTAACAGTTATAAACTCCTACCAAATTCTCTGGTATCTTCAAAGAATACCATGAAGCAAATTAAACGAGCAATTCTTTTATTTATATAAGCAGTTTTATTGCCATTTGAGTCAGGACCCTGAGAATGTTAGATTTGAAACCATGCTCTCAAACTGATACAGATCTATAATCAGATTCCTAGTCATGGGCTGAAAGCAATACCACACAAACATGAAGAATGGACTCTTAAATATATGATTAGTCATCTGCAAGGTGATCACTGGTTCTCCACACTTAAGAAATCTGGACTGTGTATGTGAGATTTTGAAAGGGGGTGAGGAAGAGGTGGAGATGAGGAGCAAAAAAAAGGAAGTCATAATTCCTTATTTGCATAATGTTATTAATAAAACAAAAGTGTTAAGAAAGAACTGAACAAATTTGTACCCTTTAATATAGGAAGAAAAAAACATATGACCTAGATTTTATAACTACTCAGAAAGCCTCATCTACAGTCTTCATTTTGCATGAAGGGAAGTGACGAGGTAAAAAATTGAGCTTTTTAGAGGGCTTAGGAAAACAAACTTAGACTATCTTGAATGTAGAATTTTTTTCTTTCTCCAAGGATTGTTACAGTTTTTTTTTTCTGCTGAAGAGATGAAGTCTCCACTATCACTACAAAGCTAAAACCAGAAATTGGGAATAAGAAAGAATGAGAAATTCCCTTTTTAATGATCTCTCAGAAAGCAAATATCAACTAAAGGTGAACTAGTCACCTATATGTTTCTGTAAGTTTTTCTAGCAAAAATCAACATCAATAAGCACTGTCCAAATCATCCAGCACGAGGCAGACAGGAGCAAAGTGCACTGTTGATGCATTCAGTGGTAACTCTGCATTGTACTGTGGCTCAGTTGTGTCCTAAAAGACCATGCAACAGATAAAAAGTGATTTTTGTAAAATAAAAAAAAAGATTTTTGTTCTAAATAGGGTTACAAATGGTGCTTTGCTCAAGACATGACACTTTTAATGGAAATAAAAATATTATTTGAGGAATTAGTCAATTTTGAGGTTTCCTTTAACAAGAGTGTTACTCTATAAAACAAAAAATTATCCTCACCAATAAAACCTGAATAAAGGGAAATCTAGAATGTCCTAACATCTGTATTATCTTTTTCCTCCAAAATACTAGATATCATAATACGTTTGTGTATACAAAGTAAAGGAAACAAATGAAGACACCAGAAAGAGAGCTCTCTATTGAAGAGACTGTACCTAAGTTACTAACTAGGATTCCCATCATACATTTTATAGAGAGATACCAAGAAGTGTCAAAAACAGAACATACCTTGTCATGTCCTGAATCTCCCCCTCTGACAATATCTGGTGCCATGTATTCAATAGTTCCACAAAAGGAATATGCTCTTTCAGCCTTAAACAATGAAACAAAAAGGGATTTAATTTCAAGCTAGTATGACAAATGGCAGAAGTAGAGATTTAACACTACGTGTCAGTGGTGAGATACGTCACAGTAGCAAAATGGTGGCAGACCCTATCTGACATACCCTATTCTCACCAGGGCAGATGCATATATACACACCCATATAGTATGTGGTAAATGGATACATGTAGTGTCAGAAAGACTTCCCATGCCCGAAACCCTACTATCATTCATCCATTCATCCATCCATTCACAAACCCATTCATTCACTCTTCTTTTCTATATGTGTAATATTTCAATTATTGATTTCTTTAACCATTCCTGTAAGAATGCAAATAGTCCTAGTAAGGGAACACGGACTGTCTAATACTTTTAGCATGAGCGACTTTATTTCCAGATAGGCAAGGTTGGAAAAACACTGCGAAACCTGAAGGGGAAAGGAAGATCAAATGCTAAGAAGGGAAACAGGGAACCCAAAGATGAAAAAGGATGAAAAGAATTTTTCTGATCTTACCATCTTATTTAAGTTTGGCACTGTCAGTGGTAGGTTTAGTGATGATGAGCAGAACTGTTTTTAAAATTCCTGTCCCTTAAAGACAGTTGTTTCTCTTTTGTAGAACTTTAAAAAGGGCTAGTTTAATACATCAGCCTGAAAATTAATCTTAAAAAATTCAGTAATTAAAAAAAAAAATGACCGAACGTGTCATATCTCAATGTAATAAAGGAGAATAAATATTTGAATTGCTACGCAGATATTATCAAATGGGAAAATAATTCCTCTTTAATGATGTACATTCGTACGGCTATATCTGAAATTTCAAAGGCACTCTGGTGCCATTAAAATACTTTACAAAACTACTTTAGAGGAAGCTTTTCAATTTACACTTTACTGTTCTTCCACAAGCAAGGTTTCAAGAAAAAAAAGCATCCTTCTTATTCACCAATTTTAAACATGAAGAACACTACCCTAGAAATGTTATAGAAGTGGTCGAAGTCCCCAGCTTTATTGGGTAAAAGTTAAGCCCAGAGATAATGAATGCAGTAAATTTATTTAAACTCTATGATAACAAATGTATTAAAAGTACTTAATTATGATCTATATAATTCAATAATTTATATAAATACTTATATAATTTTATATAAATAAAAATAAAATTAATATGGTTTATGACTCATTTCTTTCTTTTCATGGACTACATATACTGAACGATTACTATTCCCCTAGAAACTAAAAGAAATATTAAATTATGCTTAGATCTGCAGAAAATTTTCTTGTTAGCTAGCAGAATAATGTTACTGAATAGCTAATACAAACCATATATTAAATGTCACTACTCTGCTTCATCATTTTAGCACCAAATTCCAATTTTGTATCAAACTACTGGAAAGATTAAAGCTAAATAAAATTGATTCCATATAAATTTGCATATAAAAAGTAATGAATAATTTTAAACATTTTGTTAGACCTACTCAGAAAAAAATAAATTACAAAGGATTCATCTCTTCACTGAATTATTTAAAAAGAAATACTACAAAATTACTCTTTAAGAAAACCCCTAAACTTCATAAAACTACTCAGTCTTTCTAGTTAATATATCGTTTATTATGCAATAGCTCTTTATGGGATATTAAGCAAAAATCATTTTATAGCTGACATAAAGAAACATAAAAAATTACTAAGTCATCGTACTTATCATTTGATCTCATCTTACAAGGTATCTTTAAAACATATTCTAAATCAAGTTTCTATATATGAAAAAGTAAAAAAATCTCCAGACTAGTTTCTGAGTGTAAAGATAATGATTTTTAAATTATTGCTCCTCTAGATTTTTATATTTATGTAGAAAACGAGACTTTTTAGTACATACAAATTTTCATTTCCATTTATAGGCAGATTCATGTTACAAACCATTTTAGAATTATGGAAATTTCCTTCTAAGTATGAGACAATGATTAAATTTTACAAATTGAAAGTCATGAAAATCTGCACTTTTTCAAAACACTAGATATTCATAAGTTTCATGTAAAAAGGGTATGAAACATACAGATCTTACTGATTACTGTGGGAAAGATTTGACAGTCATCACCACTTCCCATGTCTTTCTTTTTTCCTTTATCTGACAACGAGACCTATGCAACTACAGAGCTCAGTTCTTCATTGTCTTGACATAGAGGAGCTCAGAACCACATTAAATCCTCAAAGATATTTCTTCTACCTTCTCCATGTGATTTCTGAGCTCTTTTTAAATTCACTATATAGTTTCTCTGGTTTTCTTTTGGTGGGGAGGGGAGGACAGAAGTAGGTAGACTCTACATTAATAAGTAATTAAGAGATAACTATTTGATAAAAATTCCAGGAGACAGAAAGGTTAAGCTTAAGTGTTGGGAAGGTCCAGTGACTGAGGAGTAATAGTAAACAAAAACAAAGCGTTTAAGTCTCTCTGTTATTTTAAAACATTGCCATTTAAGCCCCTAGCAACTTTGTACCTTTTTCCTCTTTCTCTGCCCCAAATGGACATGGTATTCCCTCTGGGTTCTAACTTTCAGTATGTCAGTCTCAATTGCCTAAGAATTTATCTTCTATTTGTAAAAATAGCTCCAATTTTAACTTTTTAATGTGTGTTTATCTGCCTAGGAAGATGCATGTTACCTGGAGTATATACTGAATGCCTTTCAAATAATTCTACCCAGAAGACAAACTGAGGAGACATGGCAGGGGAAGGTCTCTGGTCAGGACAAAGAAGATTTTCAAGGTAATATCTTATGAACTATGATATAAAAAGGCTAGGATAATGTAGCTAAATTCTATTATGATTATTGTTTATTATTTGCTCAAAACTCTAATATTTTTCTCAAGATCGGAAATCAGCCTATTTAGCATTTAAGCCCATACTATTTTATAAGCAGCATTACTTATTATAGCTACTACCGGATTAAAAGATTGTGAAGGAGAATTTAATTGAATGTGAAAATGGTAAAAGCAGCGTGTGCACCACCCTGGCACATAATAAGAGTATCCTTGTGTGTAAATGAGCAGCTGATCAAGGCGGCTTCACTGTGCCTTAGGGAGAAGGATCAGGTAACACTGGACAAAAAACTGGTTTCCTTCTAAGGAAGAATCCAAATAGGAATTCAACTGCCAAACTCTCAGGTATTTTCCAATCAACACTAGATTAAATCATGCCTAGCTTTTATCTGCCAGCTTTACCTTGATCTTTATCTGCTTGTGATAGATGGATCTGTGAATTAAATGTAAAATTACCACTGAAAAGTTTTTTCCCCATCCTGTGTTTTTTCCCATCTGAATTTTGACAAATCTCACAACAAATATCTAGAAATGCTGGATTCTTGAAAAGAAATACTGCATTGCTAATCATCCAAGTCTGTGCTCTCAAGAAAGAAAGGGGAGGCCTAGGTGCCAGCCATGAAGAGGGTGCTGAAAACTAGAGAGGCAGGCCTAGGACCTGGGCTGCAGCAGCACGAAGGGAGGAAGGGAAGTTGTTTCGGGTCTCAGGATTCCAGAAGCTTGAATTTCAATACTCTTATGAGGACAAAAGATGAGGCCCTCGGTGCAAAGGAGGTGGACTGGAATTACCACTTTTGTGTAAACCTTGGAATCTAAGAAAGCTGAACCCTTAGTGATAGTAAAGTCTAGAAAAAATAAATTCACAGGTTTATTTCTGTCCGAGCCCTGGATTAAAAAACAAACAAATAAATGTTCCTCTTGTGAACTGAAATCCCTGGGCTTATGGCTCTTGTAGATCTGGGGGCCTAAATTTACTTATCCCTCCACAGTATGGGAAAGTCAGAAAATCTGGTCCAACATAATGATACTCTGGAAGGTACAACAGAAGCAGAGAAATTCCCACAACTTAGCTCAAGATTCAAACAGATAACGCCCTGGAGTCTCAAAAATCACAGATTAGTGAACTAGACTCTACAAACAAAACAGAAAGATTACTTGAAATACCAGAATAACAATCTAAAAAAGACGAGTATGTTGTAAAAGATGAAAGACATAAAGGGAAAAAAAAGATCCATAAGACACTATAGCAGCATAGAGAAGACTAGGAAGATATGAAAAATAGTAAAACAGAATTGTATAAATGAAAAAGTATAAAAAATAGGCAGATTAAACAGAGTAGACACAACTAAGAAAGAATCTGTAAGGTATAAGATATATTTGAGAAAACTTCCCTGAATATTGCAAGAGTCCCAAGCAAACTAAATAAAAATACATCCATGGGTAGCAAATTTCTATTTCTTAACTTGAGGGGTGGTTATAAGAGTGTTTGCCTTATAAAATTCACTAAGCCAGGTTTTTCTTTTGTTTTGTATTTATTTTATTTTACAATAAAAAGATACCAAAACCAAAAACCTAGTGCATTCCTAGATATGTTTATACCCAGTTAAATTATCATTAAATATGCAGTGCAAAATAAAGGCATTTTAAGACAAAGAATTTACTATTCACTGATCCTTGTTACAAAAGATATCTAAAGGATGCACTTCAGAAATAAACTGAACTCAAGAGTAAGATGTAAAAAAGCAACAATGAGCAGAGAAATTTGGTAAATGTGAGAAAATCTAAACAAGTAATGAATTTATAAATGAAAATAATAATTGCACAATAATTTAGGGAAATATAACACAAGGTAAGATTAAAATAATAAGTAATAATAAATAAAACGAGATGGGTAACTTAAGCTAAAACATTCTGATGTTTTTGTACTTCTCATGACAATCAGACATAACGGTTAATTTTAGACTCTGTTAAGTCGATATACAGGCATACCTCATTTTATTGTATTTGCTTTATTGTATTTCACAGACATTGTGTTTCTTGTAAGTTTTAGGTTGTGGCATTCCTATGACAAGCAAGTCTATCAGTGCCATTTTTCCATGACTTCTTGTCTCTGTGTCACATTTTGGTAATTCTCACAGTATTTCCACCTTTTCTACTGTAATTATTTTATTTGCTATGCTGATCTGTGATCAGTGATCTTTGATGTTACAATTGTAATTGTTTTGGGGTTCCATAAACTGGGCCCATATAGGACAGCAAACTTAACTGATAAATGTTGTGTGTGATCTGACATTGATTGGCTGTTCCCCCTTCTACCTCCCTCTCCTTGGGTCTGTCTAGTCCTTGAGACACAATAATATTGAAATTATGCCAATTAATAACCCTACAATGGCCTCTAAGTGTTCAAGTAAAAGAATAAACCACACATTTCTCACTTTTAATCAAAAGCTAGAAATGATTAAGCTTAGTGAGAAAGACATGTCAAAAGTCAAGACAGGCCAAAAGCTAGGCCTCTTGTGTCGAACAGTTAGCCAAGTTGTGAATGCAAAAGGAAAGTTCTTGAAGGAAATTAAAAGTGCTACTCCAGTGAACATGCAAATGATAAAAAAATGAAATAGCCTTATTGCTGATATGGACAAAGTTTTAGTGGCCTGGATAGAAGATCAAACCATCTACAACATTCTCTGGAGCCAAAGCCTAATCTAGAGCAAGGTCCTAACTCTCTTCAAATCTGTGAAGGCTAAGAGAGGTAAGGAATCTGCAGACAGAAAGTTTGAAGCCTAGGAGATTTGAAGAAAGAAGCCATCTCCATAACATCAAAGTGCAGTGTGAAGCAGCAAGTGCTCATATAAAAGCTGCAGCAAGTTATCCAAAAAATCTAGCTAAGATAATTCATGAAGGTGGCTACACTAAAGATTTTCAATGTAGACAAGACATTGTTCTATTGGAAGGTGCCATCTATGACTTTCACAGCCAGAGGGGAGAAGTCAATGACTGTCTTCAAAGCTTCAAAGGAAAGGTTCACTCTCTTGGTTGGGGGCTAATGCAGTTAGTGACTTTAAGTTGAATCCAGTGCTCATTTACTGTTCTGAAAATCCTAGGGCCCGTAAGTATTATGATAAATCTACTCTGTCCGTGCTCTTTAAATGGAACAACAAAGCCTGGATGACAGCACATCTGTTTATAACATGGTTTACAGAATATTTTAAACCCACTGTTAAGACCTACTGCTCAGAAAACAAGATTCCTTTCGAACGATTACTGCTCGTTGACAATTCACCTTGTTACCCAAGAGCCCTGATGGAGATATACAATGAGATTAACATTACTTTCATGTCTGCTAACACAACAAACATTCTGCAGCTCATAAGATCAGGAGTAATTTCAATTTTCAAGTCTTATCATCTAAGAAATACAGTTAAGGCTATAGGTGCCATAGATTCCTTTGGTGGATCTGGACAAAGTAAATTGAAAACTTTCTGGACAGGATTCACCATTCTAAATGCCATTAAGACCATTTGTGATTCATGAGAAGAGGTCAAAATTTCAACATTAACAGGAGTTTGAAAAAAAGTTGATTGCCACCCTCATGGGTGACTTTGAGGGGTTCAAGACTTAAGTGGAGACAAAGCAAAAGAACTGGAATTAGAAGTGGAGTCTGAAGATGTGACTGAATTGCTCCAATTTTATGATAAAATTTTAACAGATGAGGAGTTGCTTCTTATGGATGAGCAAAGAAAGTGGTTTCCTGAGATGGAATCTACTCCTGGTGAAGAGGCTGTGAAGACTGCTGAAATGACAACAAAAGGTTTAGAAGATTACATAAACTTAGTTGATAAAGCAGTAGAAGGGTTTGGGAGGTTTCCAATTTTGAAAGAAGTAAGTTCTACTTGGATAAAATGCTATCAAATAGCACTGTATGCTACAGAGAAATCGTTTGTGAAAGGAGAGTCAATTGATGTGGCAAACTTCATTGTTGTCTTATTTTAAGAAATTGCCACAGTGACCTCAACCTTCAGCAGCCACCACCCTGTTCAGTTAGCAGCCATCAACATCAAGACCCTCCACCAGCTAAAAGATTATGACTCACTGAAGGCTCAGGTGATGGTTAGCACTTCAGCAATAAAGTATTTTTTAATTAAGGTATGTACCTTTTTAGACATAATGCTATGTATTGCACACTTAAGAGACTACAGTTTAGTGTAACATAACTTTCATATGCACTAGGAAACCAAAAAGTTCACGTGACTTCCTTTATTGTGGTGTTCTGGTACTGAAGCCACAATATCTCTGAAGTATGCCTGTATAAGTTAAAAATTTCAGGGTAATAACCACTCAAAGAATAGATATGGAATATATTTAACTTCTAGACCACTGGGAATATGAAATAAAGAAACCTTAATCATTTAAATAGAAGATAGAAAAGAAGAGAGAAAAAAGCAAAGAGAAATGATAAAGAGAAACACACAGCAAGATAAGAGAAATAAATAAAAATAACAGTAATCATAATACACAGATTTAACTCACCGGTAAAAGATAGAAACTCTCTGGATCAAAAACAAAATCCAGTTATATGTTACTTACAAAAGGCACACCTAAAATATAATGACAAAGAAATACTGAAAGAGATGGAAAAAGATATATCAGACCAGCACTAACCAATAGAAAGCTGGAGTATCTTTATTAATAGCAGGAAAATAAACTTTAAGGCAAAAAAGATTCTTAAAATTATGCAGGGTCATTACACAATAATAAAAGGAACACTGCACTAGGGAAATAACGCTATTCCAAGTCTAAACAGCCTCAAAAATTTCTGAAGAGCATTAAACTATATAAAGCAAAAATGTTGAAATCTCCAAGAAGAAATGAACAAATGTGCAATCATAGTGGGCACTTTAACATATCTGTTTTACAACTGACTGATCAAGCAGGAAAACAATCGGTGAAACTATGGAAGACCTGCACGATGTTCATGAAAATATACAACACTTTGTATCTAACAGAGAATGACTCTGTAGTCTTTTCAGGTATACAGAGCACATTTACTGAAATTAACCAAATAATAGGTCACAAAGCAAATCTCAAAAACCACAGAAATAAAACCATATATATTTTCTTGTCCAAACAGAAAGCAATAAAATCAAAACTCATTTACAAAAATAAAACTCAAAAATTCTATATACTTGAAAACTTAAGAACCCATTTCTAAATAATTCATGGCCCAAGGAAAAAGTCACAATGAGTAACAGTAAAAAATGCTATATATCATAACTTGTGAGATACATTTAAAACTTATCAGAAATTTAGTTTTCTTAAAAAAGAAGGATTAAATATTAGTAAGCTGGATGTCCAACTCAAAAGTTTAAACAAAGAATACAAATGAAACTCACAGAAAGTAAAAGGAATAAAGTAATAAAGGAATATCATCAAAGAAACAGAAATAATGAGAGGCTTGATAAAAGCTGTTTTTTGGAAAAGGCTAATAAAATGGACAAATCTCTAGCAAACTGATTAAGAAAAAAGGAGGAAAGTTACAAATCAATGATACCAGTAATTTAAAAGGAAACATTACTACAGTTACAATTCAGATTAAAAACTAAGGAACTTCTATGAACAATACAATGCCAAACAATTTAAAAAGAAAAAGTATAGTACTTTCTACAAAACTGTAACTTACCAAAATTGACCCAAGAATAAACGGAAACCCTGAATATAATTGTAACTGTTTTTAAAAAATTAAATTAGTATTTGAAAAGCTACCCACAGTCATCTAGAAGGGAAAAAAGAGAAGAAAGGAGAAAGAAAAAAAATGCACCCTGATAGCTAGAGAAGTGCATTCAGAGGTACTGGATCTCTATCTTACATAAATTATTCCAAATTCCTTTCACGATGTCAGTATAACCTTCATGCCAAAGTCAGACAAATGCAATATTAGAAAGGAAAATTATAGGTCAACTTAGACAATAAAATCCAAAATATGATCAAACAAAATCCAGCAATATATTAAAAATACATGTCACAGAAAGTAAAGTTTATTCCAAAAACTGAAAGACAGTTTAACACTGAAAAAGAAAAAGAAAATTACTGTAACTTGCACCACTAGGTGATTAAAGAGAAAAACCATAATAATTTCCTTATATCAATGTATAATTAGAAACTGAGAATATTAATTTATCTAGCAAAAATTTAGAGCAGATACCATACTAAATGGCTAAAACCAAGCACATGGGCTTAAAGTAAAAAGCAAGAATATACACATGTAAAACTTAGTAGGCAGAGCAATAAAACCAAACCAAACCACCCATCTCCAAACACACACAAAATAAAAAGTATGGGAATCGAAAAGATATAAAGCCATCATTACCTACAAATAGTGGTTCTAATTTTTTCTTTTCTTTCATCTACATAAAAAATCCAAGTGAATTTATAAATTAGTAGAACTAATATGAATTTACCAATATTGCTATGTACAAGATCAATAACATTTCTATGATTTGCCAAGAAAAACAAAGATATTCTAATTTTTGTAAATAGGAACAAAATTATAGTTAATAGAAATAGAACTAATAATATATGTATAAATCATTATAAAAATTAGAAAATATTATTGAGACACAAAAGAATGAAATAAATCGAAAGACATGAATATTCATTTATGCAAATTCATCAGTGGATGCTTCAATATCCAAAGATCACAGTTTTCTCCAAATTAACTTATAGATTCAATTCCACAATTCATGTGGAACAAAAGACCAAGAATAGAGAGGACAGTGAAGAGGGAGGAGGAAGGTGAGGGGAAAGAAGGAGAGAAAGACAGGATAAGAGTGGAGAGGAGAAAGATCTCACTTTTCCAGATTCAAGACTTACTATAAAACCATAGCCTTTCTGATTTTTTGGTTTTGACTCAGGAAAAGGCAAGCGGAATTGAAGGAAGATCCTAGAAATAGACTCACAAGCAGAAATGTGGCATATGACAAAGCTGCATTTCAAATCAGCAGGGAAGGGATTAAATGACTATTCAATGAAGAGGTCAGTCAACTGGGTTATCTATATAAAAAGAGATAAAATAAGATCCCCACTAAATACACACACACACATATATATTAATTAATTAATTCATAACAAATTAAAGATTTCAATCTATTAATTTTATAAAGAAAACTAGAGAGTATCTTAGTGCACTCAAAGAGGAATGGGTTTCATTTTAAAAGATTCAAAGAAATCAACAACCTAATTTTATACCTCTAGGAACTAGAAAAAGAGGAACAAACCAAACCAAAAGTTAGCAGAAGGAAAAAAATAATAAATATTGAAGCAGCAAGTAAATAAAACAGAGAATAGAAAAATATTAGAAAAAAGTAACAAAAGTAAGAGTTGGTTATTTGAAAAGATCAACAAAACTGACAAACTCAGTCAGATTAAGGAAAAAAGAGAAAATTCAACGAAAATCAGAAATTAAGGAAGAAGACCTTGTAAGAGACTAAATTATACACCAACAAATTGAATAACCTAGATTGGAGAAATTCCTAGAAACACACAGTCTGTCAAGACTGAATTATGAAGAAATAAAAATAATTGAACAGACCTATAATCAGTAAGGACACTGAATTAGTAATCAAAAATCTCCCAATGAAGAAAAGCTCCAACAAAGTAAGCCCAGGCTTACCAGGAAATTCTTAAAAAAATAAAAAATTAAAAAATTAAAGAGTAGTAGGACCATTCCTTCTCAAATTTTTCCAAAAAACTGAAGAGAACACTTCCAAACTAATTTTTTGAGGCCAGCATTTCCCTGATACCAAAGCCAGGGAAAGATACATAAGAAAATTACAGCCCAATATTCCTGATGAAAACTGATATAAAACTCTTTAAAAAAAAATACTAGCAAACTGAATTCAACAGCACATAAAAAGAACTACACACCATGACCAAGTAAGATTCTGGAATGCAAGAATGGTTCAAGATTCAAAAACAATCAATGTAATACACCACATTAATAGAATGAAGGACGAAAACCAAGTGATCATCTCAACTGATGCAGAAACAGTATTCCACAAAATTCAACACACTTTTATGATTAGGAAAAAAAAAACACTTACCAATAAGCTAGGAATAGAAGGAAACTCTCTTAACAAAACAAAAACCATGTATGAAAAGCCCACAGCAAACATCACACTCAAACGTGAAAAACTGGAAGCTTTCCTCTCAGATCAGTAACAAAGGTAAGGATGCTCCCTCTCACCATTTCTATTCAACATAGCACTGAAAGTCTTACTCAGAGCAGTTAGGCAAGAAAAAGAAATAAAAGGCATCCAAATTGGAAAGGAAGAAATAAAATTACTTCGCTTGCAGATAATATGAACTTATATGTTAAAAAAAACCCTAAAGATTTCACCACAAAAACCCTGTTAGAACTAGTAAGCGAACACAGCAAAGTTACAAGATACAAAATCAACATACAAAAAATTAGTCATGTTTCTACACATTAACAATGAACAATTCTAAAAGGAAATTCGGGGGGAACCCCATTTAAAATAAGCATGAAAATAATAAAATACTTAGAAAGTAATTTAACCAAGGGGCTAAAAGACTTGGAAAATTAAAATTATAAAATATTGTGAAAGAAATTTAAAAAGACATACATAAATGGAAAGATACCCCATGCTCATGGGTTAGAAGACTTAATATTGTTAAAATGTCCACACTACCCAAAGTGCTCCAGAGATTCAACATAATCCCTATCAAAATCCCAATATCATTTTGTCATAAATGGAAAAATAAATCTTAAAATTCATATGGAATCTCAAGGGACCCTTAATAGCCAAAACAATCTTGAAAAAGAACAAAGTTGGAGTTCTCACACTTCCTGATTTCAAAACATATTACAAAGCTACAGTAATTAAAACATTTTTGATTGAAATAAAGACAAACATATACACCAATGGAACAAAATAGAGAGATTATAAACAAACTTTTATGCAGATGGTCAAATGATTTTCAGTAAGGGTGCCAATGGGGAAAGGACAGTCTTTTCAAAAAATGTTGCTAGAAAAGTGGATATCCACACACAAAAAAATGAAGTAGGATCCTTACCTTATAGCAAATACAAAAGTCAACTTAAAATAAATTTAAGACCTAAAACTATAAAACTCCTAGAAGAAAACATAAGGAGAAAGTTTCTTGACATGGGATTTGCCAATGATTTCTTGGATATTACACCAAAAGCACAAGCAACAAAAGCAACAAAACAGACAAATGAAATGACATCAAAATATAAAACTTCCTTGCATCAAAGTAAACAAACAAAGTGAAAGACAATCAACAGAACAGGAGAAAAAAAATTGCAAATCTTATATCTGATAGGAGGTTAATATCCAGAATATATAAAGAACTCCTATAACTCAACAACAAAAAAGCAAATGAACTTGATTTAAAAAAAAGGCAAAGGACTTCAATATACATTCACCCAAATATATATAACCATATATAAATGGTTAATAAGCATATGAAAATACTCTCAACATCACTAATTATTACAGAAATGCAAATTAAAACTACAATGAGATATCACTTCATACTCATTAGGGGGGCCACTATCAAAAAAGCAGAAATAACAAAGTAAGTATGTGAAGAAACTAAACCTTTATGCTCTGTTGGTGGGAATATAAGATTGTGCAGCTGCTATGGGAAACAGTATGAAAGGTTCCCCCCAAAATTAAAAATAGAATTGTCATATGATCCAGCAGTTCCACTTCTGGGCATATATGAAAAAAAACTGAAAGCATGATCTCAAACAGATATTTATACATTCATGTCTACTGCAGCATTATTCACAATAGCTAATAAGTAAAAGAAACTCAAGTGTCCATCAGCAGAAGAATGGATAAACAAACTGTGGAACACATATACAATGAAATATTATTCAGCCTTAAAAAAGAAGGAAATCCTGTTGCATGCAACAACATGGATGAATCCTGAGGACATTATCCTAATCAAAGTTTAAGCAAGTCACAAAAAGATAAATACTGTATGATTCTACTTACATTAGGTATCTAAAATAGACAAACACATAGAAATAGAAAGAGAAATGGTGGTTGCTTGGGGCTAGGAGAGGGGAAAATGGGGAGTTGCTGTTCAATGGGTACAGAGTTTAGTTTTGTAAAACAAAAAGTTCTAGAGATCTGTTGCATAAAAACGTGAATATAGTTAACACTACTGAACTATATACTTAAAAATGCTTAAGATGGTAATTTTTACATTATGTGTGTTTTACCACAATTTAAACGTTTATTTTTATTTTGGGGTTTTTTGGGGGGGATGGGAGTAATTAGGTTTATTTATTTATTCATTTAACTGAGGCACTGGGAATTGAACCCAGGACTTTGTGCATGCTAAGCACACACTCTACTACTGAGCTATACCCTCCCCACCCCAAATATTTTTTAAAGAGTCAAAAATGTAAATCTTGAGAGATCAATAAATTTGATTGTATTAAAAATGTCAAATCTGAAAAAAAACACCATTAATCAAATTAAAGACAAGTAAAAGATTTAGAAAAGAAATTCACAAAATACAGAATTATCAAGAGTGGGTATTTAGAATATTTAAAGAACTCCAACAAAACAACATCAGAAAACAGCTGTAACACCATGATTAAGAAAATACAGAAACCTCACTGTATCACAGAAGAAGAATGAATAAATAACCTAGATAGTTCCTATAAAGGAATATTATACAGCAGCTAAAATGAATGAAACAGATTTCTATTTATCAACTTGGATAAATTTCAAAAATAAGTCAAATATAAAACAATTTGCAATGTGCTATGCCACTTATGCACATTTTAGAAATAGAAGCTAACAGTATATATTACTTATGGATATACATATATATAAAGTAAGGGTATAAAACAAGATCAAATTCAGTCTACCATCCACTCTTTGCCTGCACCTGTGCTGCTAGATGTGGTTGGAAAAAACCCATTTTTATTTTATATTTGTGGATGACAATATGCCTGTTCCCATTCTCTTTCTCCATAGGTTTAAATTGAGCCAGTGCTCAATTTTCAGTCCTCATCTTATTTGACCTAATAACAGTATTTGATATAGCTGATCATTTGCATCCCTGAAATCCTTCCTTCACTTGGCTTCCAAGACAACATACTTGCCTGTTTTCTTCTCAACTTCCAGGTCCCTTTTTCCTCAGTCTCCTCTATTGGTTCCTTCTCCTCTCTTACCTCTCTTAATGTTGGAATAGCTCAGAGTTTAGAACTTTGTTGTTAATTCCTTTCTATCTGTACTTACTCTGTTGGTGTTCTCATTAATTTTCATAATTTTAAATATTACTTACATATTGGCAAATTCCAAATTTGCATCTCTAGATGAGACTTCTCTCCTAAATTTCAGATTCATATACCCTACTGCCTATTAAACATCTGTTTGTACGTCTAATAGACATTTCTAACTCATCTGGTTCAACTGCACTCCTCCACCCACCCAAAACCTCCCCAATCAGCCTATCAGTTGATAGCAACTTCATCCTTCCACCTGCTCTGGCTAAAAACCTTGGAGTTACCCTAGGTTCCTCTTGTTCTCTCCCATCCCCTATTCAAGCCATCAAGAAATCTTGTTAGCTCTAATGTCAAAATGCATCTCAAATATGACTACTTCTTACAACCTACACTGCTACCACATGGTCTAAATCAGTGTCATCTCTTGCTGGGATTAATGCAACAGCTTCCTAACTGGTCTCCATGTTTCTAGGTTTGTCCCACTCCAGGACTATCATGCTTGGCAAACAGAATTACTCAGACCATGTCCCTCTTCTACTCAAAACTCTTCAAGGCTTCCCATTTGACTCAGAGGAGCCACAGTCCTTACCACGGTCTTCCATGTCCTGCACGATCCGTGCAGTCCTTCCTCCATACGACCACCTCCACGTCCTTAATTCCTACTACTCAAATCCTCACTCTCACACTGACCTCCTTTTCATCCCAAGCATTTTCCCAACTGAGGGCCTTAACACTGGCTCACCTCTCCCCTAAGATACTGATGTGACTCATGTTCTCAATTCATGTCTCTACTCACCTGTTACCTTCTCAGGGAGCCTTTCCTGATCACCTCATTTACAAGTACAAGCTTTTCTCACTCTGCTACTTCCTGTCTCTCCTTCCTACTGTACCTGTCTTTGTGTAACTTACCATTATCTAATATATTCCATACATAGTTTCCTTCTTTATTTGTTATTGCCTGCCTCCCTGTCTAGGAGAGAAATTTTTGTCTATTTTGTTCATTGCTGGATTCCAACACCTAAATAGAACAGTGCCTGGATCACACTGGACATTCAATCAGTATTTGCTGAATGAGTGGTAGAAAAAACCCACAAAGTATCCATAATTGTGTATGTGAATAGTGGATGCACAGATTCTGTTATATCATTTTCTCTATTTTATCACATTTGAAATATTTTATAATTTTTTTAAAATTTGGAAAATATAAACATTTATTAATGACATTTATGCAATGTTAGTATTCCAGGGTATCTTTTGCTAAATTCCCCTTAAAGGTTGAAAGTCCCTGACACTTAACATGGTTTTAAATCATTTTTCCTTCCTTCTTAGAAAAGAGATTAAAATAATCTATTTATACATTAATATATCCTGTTCATAGACTAATATGTCCTATATCAATATAGAATAATAATGTGACTCCTAAATATAGTTTTCAAGTAAGTAAAAAGTACATTTAACATAATTTGAACAAATGGAATACTTAATGGAAGTTTCTGTGAAAAGAATCTCAGTTCAAAAGTTGTCCTCGCTAGCTGTGACATAATTTACATTAAACCTGCCCACCCACTGAACTTGTGCATCAAACCTGCCTTAAAATAAGAGACAGTATTATGAATAAATCTGACCTGAGCCAATCATTTCTACCATAAGAAAAGTTATAATGGGATCTGTGAGGCAGACACCTGAGGGCAAAGCCATCTCTCCTCCCTCCTCCTCCTGTCCAAGGGTAGGGGATCTGCTCTGAAATCTGGTGGGAAAAAACCTATACAAACAAATGGCTGAAGCTTATGCATTAGTATCTGAATGTTGTGCAGCACTGTTTGAGAAGAGGAACAATTGGGGCAACAGAAGAACACTTTGACCAGTTTCTAGGTCTCCTACTTTCCCAGCAGTTCCATCTCAATATTTACCTTAAAGTAACTAAAATTATCCTAGGGTCATGGATGTTGGCAAATGACTGATAGGTCTGATTTATAGAGACTTAGCAGGTTCCTCAGAAGCACAGGCAAATGAAAAGAATCATGACTATATGTCACTACAAATCCATCAGGGAAGGAGACAGAGAAACTAAAAAGCTGCCTTACAGAGCTGGCTGATCTGACTCCCCATGCAAACTCGCTCTTCATGGGTCCTGAACCTCACCTAGGCATCTTGAGATGTGTACACTGTAACAGCAGAATCCCGCAAGTGACATTATTAACTAGGGGTTTATTAGAGAAAGATGTAATTTAAAACTTTCCTACAAAGAAGAAAATTAGGGAGAATACTTTAAGATTCTCATTTGTATGTTTTAATTTTGTAATCTGAAATCTCAATGGTAGCTCTTTAAGTGGAAGTTGATAGTTACATCATGCTTTACACTTTAAAAAGTACTTTTATGAGCATAACTTATTGTGTCCATATGAAAATTAATAAATTAAATATGACAAATATTATTTTTACAGACTGAGAGGGATTAAGGACTAAGTGACTTGCTCGGTATCACACAGCCAGGAAGTAAAGAATCGAAAAAAGGGATCCTCTAACTTCAATATGTGTTCTTTACACTAAAATGCCTCTTCCATGATCAAAGGATTAATTAATGAATAACATTATCTCAATTGAGCAAAGGTTGCATTTTTTCCATTTTCTGGAAAGAAAAAACAGTCACAAATCCATAGGCCTTTTTCTCTTAAGTATAGCTACCATGGCAGTGAGTTATAATTAACTTAGCTACCTCTGTTTTAAATGTCGGGATGTTATTTTTCTTCTAGTTTTATTTATCCACCTGAGGATTTGTGTTGACAATCTGTTGTGAAATTCTTCAAATGCTCAGTGTTAAAATATGGAAACATAGAATGCATACGCCATATTTAAGAATAGAGTAATAACCTATGAATGTATCATTTTGATATTATTTTCTTATAAAGAGGTAAGAACAGGTGCCCTTTTTAAAAAAATGCCTTTAAAGTCTTCAATGTCAGAATAATATATCCAATACCTAGCAGACTGTCTGACTCACAGTAAGAACTCCACAAATGTTTGCTGAACTGTACTCTCAAAAAATCCTATGAAGGATATATTTTAGCCTATAGATATTTAGAAATGTCTTCTTTTATTCTCAGAATCACAAGGGATTTATCAAATTCTGTGGTTGGGAAAAGAACGTGTCAGTAAATGTATCAAATCTGTAAAGTGTTCATTATCATATAAAAGCTTGTTAAGGTTTCTAAAATAAATCAATTTTATCCAGGATACAACTTAGTTTAGCAAACTACAATCTAGAAATAATTACATGAGGTAATGATGAATACCTCTAAAATACAGGCTCATGAGGGCAAGGAATTTGTTACATTCACCACTGTATTTCTAGGGTCTAGTACACTACGTGGCACATAGTAGATACTCAATAAATATTTGTTGGATTATTAAATTAACAAATATACAGAAAGATGAGTATTATACCATGAGCAGAAACTCCAAATGTATAAAAAGTAAATTCCTAAAAATCAAATAGAAATATATTCCCTAGATGAAATGAAAGTATAATTTGTAATACACAAAATTGTGAGAAACTGGAAGAGAAGCAAATTTGGGTGGGAGAAGACTGATTCAGTTTTGGAAAGCTTGTGTGATCTATGAGAATCAAGCGGCGATACACCAGAGGCACGTTTGGATCTGGAGCACAGAAGGGAGGTCAGGGTTGGCCATATATATTTGGGCATCTCCAGCACATGGGGAGAGAGAGCAGCATAAAAAGAAAAGGGTACCTAGGATGAAACTGTGAGGAGCTCTCAGGTAGAAGAGGAAGAGCCTGCGAAAGACAGTGAGAGAGAAGGAACGGCAGGGGGACACGGTGTCACAGAAGCCAAAGCGAGAGGCAATTCCCAGTTCAATACCACTAGACAGTCAGGTAAGGTGAGAACAAAAAAAACATCTGAAACTGAGGTCAGTCCTGGCCTTGGCAAGAACAGTTTTAGTCAATTGGTAGGAGGTGTGAGCCAAATTGGAGTAGATTAAGGAATGAGTGACATGTGGGTAATAAAGTATATTGACAAATATTGACAAAGGAGAACACAGGACAAGAGCTGGAAGGAAACATGGGGTTCTGAGATTGCCTTCTGTCATTCAGTCAGTCCATCCAGCCATTCTTCTATTTCTTAAATTTTAAAATTTTAAGGCGAGACCAGGCATGTTTAAATGGTGACAGAAAGGGACTGAGAGGAAGAAGAGGTAGAAAAGGAGAGAGGTCAACTAGAGGTAGAGACAGAGATGAACAATCTCTCTCTAGAAACTGGAAACGAAGGAGGGAACTCCTCAAGGTGAAGTTTAAACTGAAAACCAAGGAGGTAGAACAGCAACAGACAAAGAAGAAACTCATCCCAAGCAAGATGGTATTTTGCTCTAAGTCAGTCAGGCTGACATGTGAAACCACTGGATGGGGATACATTTGAGGTGCAAACGTCTAGGCAGGGAAACTTGCTAAGCAGAGGCCACGTAGAATCGGGGAAGCAAAGGACCATTAGATCAAGTCTTCGGGGAGTTCCTACTTGAGCCCTGAGAGTTAAGCCTGAACCCTAGCAGGACAGCACGTCCTCTTGGGCTAAGAGGAAGGATGAGCTGGTAGTCTGGGAGAGGAGAGAGATGAAACTGTAAAGCTTAATAACACATGACAGTAACACAAAACTGCATTAAATGCAGCTAGGGTGCATTCAGTGAATAATAAGGGGACCTGTAAAGTACTTCTCCACCTCAGATTATTATCCCGTTATTTCATTTTTGCACCTGAACAAGTAAGTGCTCAAAAACTGCGGCATCTGACAAGAATTACCTTCATTCCCTTGAGGAGTAGCTGTTGACATGACCAGCAGAAAACACAAGTCTCTCTTGTGAGAGGTGACCCGGCTGAAGCAGTTACCTGGCAGCTCTGACTCACTTGTATGACTGTACTTTGTATTACTTGAAACCCAACAACTCAGATCCATGTTTGATTTTTGTTTACTTTTGCTTCAGTTTCTAACATTTTGCTATTCCCCAGAGCCAAAGGCTGTTTCTGCCTATTGCCAAATGATCAGGCACACGTGCCCAGAAATGCAGGATTCATGAAGTGATTCTTTCATTGTGGTATCACCAGAACCTAGCCAAATGTCTAGCAGATATAGGGCTCTCAACAAATACTGATGGTGTGAATGAGTAAATGTCTGAATGGTTCCATGGAGAGGAAAAAGCGATCACCAAATCTCTCTGTGCAGGGGGCATCACCCACCTCTACATGCTAAGGATCCTTTGACAGTCTGTTGAAGCCGACAGACCCCCTTCTCAGAATAATGTTTTTAAATACATAGTATGACAAACTAATTTTACTGAAAAATACTGAAATCAAAATATGAAAAAAAAAACTGTGCAGGCTGGGCTTGCCAAGCCACAGGCATCACTGTAGAGGGATCTGGCTGGGCCAGCTCACTGGCAAAACTACCCACTGACAGCATGTGCAGATTTCTGTTCTCAGTTCTCAGAGAGGAAACCTCCCAACTCCTGTCTAGGAAGCATCGCTCTCAGAGTGACGTGGCAGTGAGAGGCCATAGGCATCGGCGTGTCGGTCTTCACGTCACCCACCAGCTTTGATGGTGTCCTCGCCCTCAGCTGTGCTCCTTGTCCCTGAATCCTGTCTGTCTGTTTAACCTTTCCAGTGAGGGTCAGGAATAGTGTACACATGGATTCTGGGTGGTACCTCTTTCTTATGCAGACTTCCAACCAATCCTCTTGTGTCCTATACTCCTACTTTGAGGGACACCTGGTTCCCCAATTCCTGAGCCTTTCTAGGGGTCAGAGGTGCAAATTAGCCTGCTTTGGGGCTTCTCATGTTACTGGCTTAGGATTCAGCTGTTTCAGGGATGCTAAATCAGTTACAACCAGTCTTTCTGCTGTCCATCTTCCAAAATCTGGTTGTTGTTTTCTCTCTCCCTTTTGAGTGCCTGCCTATTCACTTCTTTATTTTTATTTATATTGGGGTTTATGAGGAAACAACAGTGAACATACTGTATTTGTCACAGTTTATTCACTAAAATTTTTACAAAGGAGAAAAGTTTTAAAAATCAAATTTTGAAGTAAATTCCTTAAAAATTCATGTAATCTGTTTTATAACTATGATTTTTCTATCAAAGATAATCAATATATTATTATAACCACAGGCTCATGAAAGCAGAGACCATTTCCACTTTATTTATCATTGTATTATTCAATACCCAGCATAGCAGAAGCAGTCGATAAATATTTATTACTAAGTGAATTGAATAAATACAGATATGATAAAAAATTAGGATCCTTCATTTTCACAATTTCAATACTTATCTAACTTACCTAGGACTGCTTTGGCAATATTTCAAAAAGCAAACAATCAGAAATAGAAACACCTAATTTGCAACCCAAGAATGTGTTTTACAACAGAGTCCTTTAGTACAAAAACTATATTGTGATTCTGTATGCTATAACAATAATTTCTTGGATAGAAATGAATTAGCATTCAAATTTACTTAGTTGTCTTAAATAACTAGTAGTGTAAAAATATATTTTATTACAACTGCTGCATAAATAGTATTTAATTAAACTAATGTACAATTATAAATGTCATTAAATAAATCTGTAATACTAAGTAAGTTTTAATCAGTACTGAAAATTCAAAGCCCTCCACATTAAAAATCTGTACATTAGCTATTACATTTTAGTTTGTATGAGCAAAAAACCAGCCAGATTAAAGAATTAGGTCTAGTAAATCCTTGTTATTCTTGTCAAGTTAGTTCACAAGGCCATCACGACATGTCCTACTCTGTAATTACAATATAAACCATATATGCGTTGTTTTGTAATTCTTTATTGGCTATTATCTAAGCCATGATTTTCCTAAAAGACTCAAAGGTTTATTGAAAAATTTCAGTTATATATTATGGAGAAAGTTTTATGTATAATTTTATTTTGCTTTAGACTGGGGAATTCTGATATATCGACGAAGGGTTTACTGTAATTCTAACAGTATGGTTCCATGGTATTTTTAAACTAAAAACCTTTATAGTCATTCATGTCAAAATGTTCCTCTGGGAAAACCTGTACAAATATCCATAATCTGTTTGGTACTATCCTGTTAAATCTTATCCTATAGCTAATTTTCACCATTGTTTATATTCTGTTTTACTAACTTCAAATTAAAATATAATACTCACTTCATCAGCCACAAACTCCTTACTCAGACCAAAGTCTGTCAGCACCACATGGCCATTAGAATCAAGTAGAATATTCTCAAGCTTAATGTCACGGTATATAATCCCCAACTGTAAAAACAAACAAATATGCATTTTAAAATAACAACTTCCAAAAAATAAATTAGGAAAGTCTTTCTTATCTACCTTAAAAACAAACCAAAAGAGGCATTCTCCTGCTCAGGGTGCTCTGACGGCTCTGAGTCACAGGCCAGGGCAAATTTCAATTTCTCCACCTCAAACCTTATCTGCTGGGCTCCCAGGACCTGAAGGGTCTCCCCATCAGCGACTGCTTCTTCCTGGATTATTTTTCTCAATGGATTTCATGCTCACTCCAGATGATCTTCAGATGTTTTCTTAGCCAATTCATCACTTACTTCTTAATGCCTTCTGAAGGCTTTCCTGACTAATCAGTTCCCACACTGGTCATTTGTTTTTATTCCCATAGCACTTATATTTACCTTGTACTGACCTAAAAATAACTGCTGGTATTTGCTAGGTATTTCCTATTTGTCTTGATATAACCATATCCTAGCTCTGTTTTTTCACTTTTTACACATTTATCTAGTATGTAGCAGTGTCATAAGTCAAATAGATAATTAATAAAGGCTTGTTGAATAACACTCTCCTAAACATGAAGGCTGAAGATCATATGTTAATTTTAGTTGATCTTCAGATCTAAATAAGCAAAGTAAATCAATTAGATATTTAAATATCCTTCCATTTTGTTTTGCATGTAAGTTTTATAGCAAAACACTTCAGCTCTATCACATAAATAAATCCACTCAAGTCATTTAAGAAGTTCTTGACATATGTGAATTCTGCATTTCATGTTATGTCAGCCCAAATTAAATGTTTTTAAACTTAGAAACACTACTTTCCTCAATACTAAGTATATGAAAAAGAAGATTAATACTTTCTCAAAATTGAAATAAAAAAATTACACAAGGAAAAACAACTACGCAATTCTCTTCCAAGAACCTCAAGTGTCCTACAAAAAAGAGAGGAAGGACAACATGTACAAACTGTTGAACAGACATATGACCTGAAGCCTTACAAGCATCTAACAACCAGTATGACTTTTTTTTTTAACAGCCTCTTTGGAAAAGATTTTAGGAATATGTCATTTACTACCTGCTTTACTTCATCATTTCCAAGTAAACTTGTCTCTTCCAGGGAACCCAGTGTTAGTAGCCATATCAAGATTAACATTACTGGCTTTGTATTGTATTTCTTTGTATTTATCTTTGTATGTAGTGAGGTTAAGAAAAACTTAGCTAAGATCTAATCTGCTATATATTACTTCCACTCCATATCAATTACATTTATTTATAGGATTCATCGTGTCCTCCATCTCTACATTTCTGATTACCCTGTTGTAATAATAATGAAGGTTCATGGATTTTCCTTTAATAAACAGAATTAATAGTTTTCAAACAAATTAAAAACTGAACTTACTAGCTTACCTGTCATAGCTTTGTATTTTGCTTGTTCTTACTCTGGAATTTATGGTGATTTCCACCAACATTTTTACACTATAAAAATTACATCTAATTCCCCTAATCATAAAACAAAGTTTTCCAGCCTATTCCTAGGCCCAGTTTGGCTCATGTATAAAGATGTCCACAAAAATTACCACTGGCATAAAGCTCATCGCCACACCAACAATTCTGTCAAAAGGAACACAGATGTCTGTTCCCATCACTTCAGTTCCACGCCCACCTCTGCACCTCTTCCTCTCACTTCGCGGCACTGCAGACCCATGCCCAAGAGCCTCTCCTAACTTCCCTCCTGGTCTTATACATTTGCCATTCACTCCCCTTAGGATTCCTCCGCTTGAACTCTGTATCCCTCTACCTGCCCCGCTATGCTTCTGTTCTGGGCTAGATCAACCCATTTCTTGATCCCACTCTTCCTATATCTTACCATCTTTTCCCACAGCCTCTTGCATCCGCTGTCTCCATCCTGCAATTCTAATCTCCCTGCACCTTTAAAAGTTTCACCCTTCTTCCTTGCCTTTTTCCTTCATTTCTCTCCAGTCTTTTCCATGCTCCATAATCCACACTTTAATCTTTTTTATCTGTAATCTAGTACAGAATCTGAATACATAACAAGGAAAAGTAGTGCCTTTATGATGTATCAATATCATCTGAATTTAGTGACTCAAGTCCTGCTCTTTATGGTCTCATACAACTTGGATAAAAATTATTGTAGTATTTTCTATTTCTTAGGAAATACACATAAGCCTAGTCTACATAACGACAGTTTGATTTGACAATATAATGCTTCCTCATTAAAAAAATTTTAGTCAAGATGTCTTGGATCAAGATTAATAGTATCTGAAATAATACTTTTAAAAAGTTTAAACTGATTTTATAGATCCAAACAGCATCACATACAGACATGAATTCCATTTAAAGTCTTTAGCAACTGAGTTCATGCTACATGAAGGTAATGGAGCAGGAGGGAGGTAGAGGGAGCAGCAGAGGGCCTTTGGGGCAAAACAAATGGAAAAGAAAGCCAGAGTGAAAGAGTGGGATAGCTGGGTAGCACAGGTTAAGTGCTTCTTTCAAATATTCCAAGCTAATTGGGATATATGCCCTGAAGATGTAAAGGCAGAGTCTGCAATGGAGTAAGTCACAATTAGGGAAATACATATTATGACTTGTGTTTTCATCTTAAAGGTTATTTTAAGAATGAAAATCTTTTACTCTAATGACATTATGTAGTAAGCACTAGAATTTTTCATGGACAACACCAAAAATGCTCAGGCTCCACCTTCTTATCTATTTAATCTGTGTTACAGTGACTGCAAAAGGAAAGCAGACTTTTAAAAAGGGAACTAGAAATTGAAAAAACCGATAATGGTTGCTAAGTGGGCTTTCACAATCTCCACTAACCCAATGACATGCAAACACATTAGTTCTTTTAGCACCATCATGACCTCAGTCAATAGATTTTTCAAAAGAAAGAAACCCCAAAGGTTAAGCATCTTACCTTGTGGAGGTGTTCGAGGGCAAGCACAATCTCTCCAACATAGATCTGCACCTCGTGCTCTGTGAAACGCTCTCTTTGAGAAAGATGAGTAAAAAGTTCTCCACCATTTATATAATCTAAAAATGAAATATATTTTTTTCTGTCTTTGACTTGTATTCATACACTACAGGAAGTATTTCCTTTTAATCACTTTGGGTTAACCACAAGGCACTGATTTTAATATATTACTTTTGTACAATTCTTAGTATATAGTTTCATATGGAATATATTATTTCAATTCATGTAAATACAGTCTCGTAAGTTAATGATTACCCTGAACCATGATCAAATGAATTTATAAAGTATTATTATTAAAACTATTACATGAAATCTGCATATATTTAAATAATTTCCTCCCAATACAACATATTGGAAACCTCTGCCATCACTATACAATACTTAACTTGCTGCAGAATACCAAAACATCAACCACTAAATACCTAACATAAAAAGTGAACAGAATAAGACAAACAAAAATCCCAGCCTTTTCTTTGTAGTAGTTCCCAGTTACTATTTTTAAGCAGATATCCTATTTTCCAGAATTGTCTATGCATAGCCCTTCCAAAAATACATTTTAGGTAGCAGGTAGCTTTCCTATTGCTCCACGTAACCCAGAAGTACAAGTAGCACACACGGCTGAATCAAAACACCTGAAACTAAAAGATCCCCATTTCCCTTTCAATTTGCCCTTTTTATCCCAAAAGGAATAATGAAATAAGAGACAAGAAGGCTACAGTGAGAAATAAATAAAGAGGTGAATAATAATAATTAATCACAATTATGCTCATAATTGGCTCCAAGAAGACATTTATTGATAACTGATAATAGTTTCATCAGAAACTAACCATTACTACCTTATACAACATTTGTGTGTGAAAAACAATGTATAAAAAACCCAGAGTTTAGCAGAGAAAGCAAGTAAGCAAATATTTGACTAGAAAATAGTCAAAGATCAATGCTGTTCTCCTAAAAAATGTGAAAAGCATGTATTCCAAGTGTATTCATTTGTCAAGTTTACCACAATTTGATAAAAGAACAAAGCAAAATCTTCATGAACTCACAAATGTTTATCTTGCCCATTTTACTTTTTATTTTTCCCATTTTACTTTAAATTCCAAAAAGTAGATGCAATAGAATGAAAGAAGCTGGTTGTTTTGCAGTGTATTTTATAAAGCACATGCCAGCAAAAAGCTTTGCCCTTCTAAGGCTTCTGTATTTTGCCAAGGGGTTTTAATTATATCTTAACACAAAGCTAATTATTAAAAAGGTGTAAAGGAACACAGCATCCCAGCAAACTAACAATGAATTTTTTCTACTTTTAAATAATTATTTATTTAAATCTATACTGATGTTTATGCAAAAAATGGTTTCTGTAGTTAGTCATGACACAGAAATAGGCATCCATAGGTCAGCTGACCAACTGACAAACTCCTACACATCCTTGAATGTCCTACTCAATTATCTCACCTTCAATAACAACTCCAGCAGAGTGGATCACTTCCTTTTACGTTAACCACTGTACTTATTAAAGATTTATACTACTGCAGTTACCATGCTGCACTGAAAATATTTGCATACTTGCTTTCTCTGCTAAACTCTGGGTTTTTTAAAGTCAAGATCAATGCATTCATCTTTAAAAACCCAACACAGTGCCTGCATGCAATAAGCACTCAATAGATATTTATTCCATTAGTAACTGAACACAGATTCTTTATATTGGAATAAATACTAGAATCTGAAAAAATCTCTCTGAAACTCAAAGGCAAGTGGGTTATAAAAAAAAATCCAACGTATTCCTGTCTTTGAGGCAATCTGATATAGTCCAAAGAATCTGGGTTTTGTAATCAATAAACCTGGACCAGGCAATGATTCCACTGTCTTGCCTTGAGCAAACAAAGTCTCTCTCAGTGTCAGTTCTTTATCTATAAAATGAGAATAATAGCTACTATGAATTATTGTTGCTCTGAACATAGAAAGTATTTTATTTTCCATTTACTGGGGACACTAAGAAAAATTACAAATCTAAGAAGACAAACCTAAAACAATATCAAGTAACCTATATCCTACTTCTGGAATAGACCAACAGCCCAAGATGAAGATCTGACATTCATAAAATAAATATGCTTTATTTGTAGGTATATGGTTGCATCCTTTACAAGGTGAACAGCCAACTTTATCCAGTGCTGTTAATGATGGTAAAGTAGATACAGAGGCTGCCAAAGGGCTATAACAGCAGGAATTACGACACTTGCAGGGTTGTTATGGGGTGAGAGCTACAACCAATGGCAGGGATACGAGATTAATGGAAATCCCTGTAAGATAAGAACTTGTTATTCTCAGTTTGTTATGATTCTAGTTGTTCTGTTTAGTGTGTAGTGGTACCTTATTATGCTTTTAATTTGCATTTTCCTGAATAATAAAGATATTTAGTATCTTCTCACGGCTTTTCTGTATTTTTTTCCATGTAGGTACTGGGGATTGAACCCAGGGCTTCCTGCATGCTAAAGCATGTGCCCCCTGTATCTTCTTTTGTGAAATGTCTATTAAGGTTTTTTTCTTTGCCCCTTTTGGTTTTTTTTAATTTGAAATTCACCCACATGAAGTGTAAAATTCAATGGTTTTTATTGTATTCAGAGTTGTGCAACTGTCACCACATTCAATTTTAAAATATTTTCATCAACTTCTCCCCCAGAAATCCAAGTTTATCTGTTTTTCTTTTTGTTGTTCTTTTCATGTCACATCTAAGAAACCACTGCTAAAACCAAGATCATAAAAATTTACCCCTATGTTTTCTCCTAAGAGATTTCTATTTTTAGCTCTTACTTCTAATCTTCGATCTATTTTGAGTTAATTTTTGTATATGTTGTGAGGTATGGGCTCAACTGCATACTTTTGCACGTGGACATCCAGTTGTACCAGCACCATTTGTTAAAAAGACTGCTCTTTCCTCATTGGCATCCTTGTCAGAAAATCGACTGACCATAAATGTGAAGGTTTATTTTTGGACTCTCAATTTTATTATCTATATGTCTGTCTTTATTCCGGTGCCACATTTTTCTTGATTACTGTAGCTTTGTAGTAGATTTTAAAAGTGTGAGTCTTCCAACTTAATTCTTCCTTTTCAAAAGTCCTTTACCTATTTTAAGTTTCCTTGATTTTTCCATATAAATTTTAGGATGATTTTGTCAATTCTGATTTTTTAAAAAGCTGAGATTTTGAGAGAGGTTTGTTAAACCTACAGATCAATTTGGGGAGTATTGCCATCTTAATATTATAAAGCCATTCAATCCGTAAACATAGGATCTGTTTGACTAGGTCATCTTTCATTTCTTTCAACAGTATTTTATAGATTTCAGAGTACATGTTTTGTACTTCCTTTACTAAATTTATTCCTAAGTGTTTTTATTCTTTTTGATACTCATATAAATGAAATTTTCATAATTTCATTTTCTCATTTTTCACTACACTCATACAGAATTACAATTAATTTTTGTATATTGATCATGTATCCTGCAACTTTGCAGAACTTGTTTACTAGTTCTGATAGTCTTTAGTGGATTTCTTAGGATTTTCTGTTTAAAAGATCATGTCACCTGTAAATAGAGGGTTTCTTCTTCCTTTCCAATGTAGAGTCCTTTTATGTTCTGTTCTTGCCTACAATGTTGAATAAAGTGGTGAAAGTGGATATCCTTGCCCTGCTTCCGATTTTAGGGAGAGAGCATTTAGTCTTTCCCCATTAAGTATTATGTTAGCTGTGGGTTTTTCAAAAATGTCTTTATCAGGCTGAGGAAATTCACTTCTATTCTTACTTTGTTGAATGCTTTTTATCATGAAGGAGTGTTGAATTTTGTCAAATGCTCTTTCAATGTCTATATGATTTTTGCCCTTTATTAATACGATATGTTAATTGATTTTCATTTGCTACACCAACCTTGCATTTCTGGAAAAACCTCACTTGCCTATGGAATATAATCCTTTTTATTTGTTGCTGGATTCAGTTTGATAGTATTTTCTTGAGGACTTTTGTGTTTCTATTCATAAGAGATACTGGTCTGTAGCTTTCTTTTCTTGTGATCTTTTTACCGGGTTTTGGTATTGGGGTAATACTGGCCTCATAGAATGAGTTAGGAAGTGTTTCTTCCTCTTTTATTTTTTTGGACATTTGTAAAGAATGGTATTAATTCCTTTTTAAATGTTTGGTAATGTTCAGTAGTGAAGTTGTATGGACTGCGGGCTTTTCATTGTGGCTAGCTTTTATTACTACTACTATTACTACAACTAGTTCAATCTCCTTTATTACAGGTCTATTCAGATGTTGCATTTCTTAAGTCAATTCTAGTAGTTTGTCTTTCCAGGACTTTTTTAAAAATCTCATCTAAGTTATTTAATTTGTTGCCATATAGTTACTCATGATATTCTCTTATGATCCTTTTCAATTCTGCAAAGTCCCCTCTACCATTCTTGATTTTACTTGAGTCCTCTCCCTTTTTTTTCTTGGTAAGTCTAGCTAAAGGTTTGTCAATTTTGTTTATCTTTTCAATTAACCATCTTTTGGTTTCATTGACTTTCTCTATTTTCATATTCTCTACTTAATTTCTGCTCTGATATGTATTATTTCTCTCCTTTCTGCTTGCTGTGGGTTTTGTTAGCTCTTCTTTTTCCACTGCTTTAAGGTGGAGAATTAAGTTACTGATCTGAGATTTTTCTTCTTCTTCTTAAATTTAGGTAATTACAGCTATAAATTTCCCACTAAGCACTGCTTTAGCTGCATCACATAAGATTTGGTTTGTAGTGTCTTCATCTTCTGTCATCTCAGAGTGTTTTCTCATTTACCTTTTGATCTTCTCTTTGGCACATTGGTTATTTAGAAGTGTGCTGATTAATTTCACATAGTTGTGAAAATCCCAAATTTCTTTTTGTTACTCATTTCTAATTTCATTCCATTGTGGTCAGAGAACATACTTTGTATGATTTTAATCTTTTTAAATTTATTGAGTTTTTTTAAATGGCCCAGCATATGGTCTGTCCTGGAGAATGTTTCATATGCACTTAAGAAAAATATGCATTCAGTTATTGTAGTTTAGACAGTTCCATATATGTCTTTTATATCTTGATGATTTGTTTTCTACTTCCTTGTCAATCGTTTGCCTATTTTTACACATTATTGAAAATGGAATATTATTGTTGAATTGTCTATCTTTCCCTCATTTTGTCAGTTTTTGCTTTATGTATTTTGAGTCTATGTTGCTGGATGCATTCATGTTTATAATTGTTATATCTTCCTTATGGATTGGTCCTTTTACCATTATAAAGTGTCCCTTTTTATCTCTTTAAGCCACTCCTGCTTTCTTGTGGTTGCTGTTTGCATGATTTATCTTTTTCTATTCTTTTTCTCTTTAATCTATTTGTATCTTTGAATCCACAGTTCATCTACTGTAAACAGTATAGATGACTCTTTCCCCTTATCTGATAATGTCTGTTTTTGGATTGTACTGATTAATTTATTCACATTTAATATTATTGATATAGTTGGATTTATGTCTGCTATTTTACTTTTCAATTTTCTACATATTTCATATCTTTGTTTATTCCTCTATTCCTTTTTACTTCTTCCTTTTTCATAAAGTGAGTATTTTCTAGTGCAACATTTTAATTCCCTTCATGAATTTCACTGTTTTAGAGTTATTTTCTTAGTGGTTGCTCTAAGGCTTACCACACACACATTATCAGAAACAGTTTCAGATTTATACCAATTATACCATTAATTCCAGTGGTATATAGAAACATTACTCCTTCATAGATAACTCTATTCTCTCTTCCTCCTTTTTGAACTATCATTGCGAAACATGGTACAACTATATATGTTACAAATCCAGCAATATATTATAATTATTACCTTATACACTTTTATGTCTTTCAAAGAGGCTGAAAGAAAAGAGAGCAAGTATATATATTCATAGTTTGTCATATTAGCCTTCCTATTTCCCATTTTTGGTTCTCTTTATTTTTTCTTGTGGCCCCTGGAGCTGGGCAGCACAGAGGTTCTGGCCATTGTATTTCATCTTTTACTGTGAATGAAATAAGAAGCCTCTAGAAGATTCTGAGTACAACAGTGGTATGATAAGACTTGCGTTTTAATAGAATCAATGACTCCAGCTGCTGTGTTGAGAACAGCAAGAGTGGAAATTGGGACATCACTAGCAATAAACACGAGAGATGATGGAGGCTAGGAGAAAGGTGACATCTGTGGTGGTGGTAAGGATCCAGCCCTACTTGAGCACATGAAGAGATGGAATTGATGTGACCTGAGATGGAGAAGGCTGCAAGAAGGACAGATTCAAAAGCGATGACCAAGAGTTCACTTTTGGATATGAGGAATGCACAGTGTCAAACAAATAGTAAAAGTTCAATAAATGGTAATTATCATCATCATCTTGAAAATTATACATTCTAAGGCTGTTAAAAGGTACTAGAGAGCACTTCTGGAATCTTTTCAGGAAGAGGAAGACAGATTTCTTCTGACCAGCTTTAGATAATTAAAAGGAGATTCCACATAAATTCCTTGAAGTTGTGTGTAATTTCTTCAGTATATGTAAGCATATGTGCATTCTCCTGAGAAGAGAGGGCCCACAGCTTTTATCAGATTCTCCAAGGAGTTGTAAGCCAAAAAGAGTTTTAGGAACATCACCCTAAAGACAGCATTATAAATTTCAATGGAAAAGTGCCTATCAAGTTTATTTACAAATGAACCAATGAATGCGGACTGCCAGCATGTGGGAAACATCTGGGAGCAGCATCCTACAGCTTGCCAGCACCATAAACCTCGTCATCACAGAGCACACACTCAGCACCGTTTCTCCTGAGCATTTAGATCGCTTCTCCCTGACTTCTAGCCTTGATTGGCAGAGCTCTCCTGGAGCTTATTTGTATTTCAAATTGGACTGCTGAGGTTCAGAGCTTAAAAAAGTGAAATGGAGCATAAGGTTTCCATTTTCAACAAGATCTCTGACTACTGAGGATGTGCTGGAGCTGCATTTCTAGTGTCTTTACACCTCCGTGTTTACCCAGAGAGCCAGCCACTCTGTTAGGGGAAGGCTGGGGCTTGCTCTTGAAGCTAAGAACAACTTAAGACAGGCAGTGAGACAACAAATAAAACATAACTGAGAAAAGACTACAGGGATAGTATTAAATTTGAGTTGAATTATAAAATTTTTATTCTCTTGAAAGAAAACATTGGAATTAGGAATGCAGGCAGATGCTGGGACAGAGTTAGCAGTGACATGAATGGGGTCAGGGACGTCATGAAAACGCAGATTGTTACTGACATCTGAGAGGAAGATTCTTGTCAGCTTTATAACTCAAAGGACTCCCTCCCTTACCCACCCCCCAGCCCCTTTCAAATTGGGCATAAATTACATTTTTCCATATAAAAGACTTATTAAAAAGCTCAGATGGAACAAAGCACCTGAGTGGAAATTGTCTGCTACTAGAATTATTTAAGGTCCACTCTGCCTGATGGGCCCTTGGTCCAGGCCAATTTCTGCACCCTAAGTAACTTCCTTGTCAAAATTATGGATTCATTAGATTTCTCAAATCTTTGCCAATTTCATCTACAACAACCTGTAAGCATGAGGTTTGTTTTTTTTTTTAAGCCAACGCTGACTGTTCATACTCTCTTTATAAGATACAGCTTGAGAATGTTCAGTTTTTACTGCTACTCCTGAGGCTTTTTGCCTCTCTGGACATACAATGAAAATGGACTGAGTGGTGTTGGCTCAATATACACTCCTGGCTACTGCCGTTTGTGCAGAAGCAGCATCTCAGTAACCCCAGTTAGTCGTGGAAGTAGAAAGGGCTCCTGATAGATAAGAACTAAGTGATAGAAAACAGGGTTTTGGCTGCCGTCCTTTAAAGTCTGTATGTTAACACAGCTCACTGCCTTTAAGACCAGACAAAGAAATGATAACAACGAGAGATATTGGGCACTTTCTATGTGCCTGTTCTTTTTAGACATGATAACAAATTTGATCTCCATAAATAATGCTACTAAGTAGGTGCTGTTATAACAACAGCATAATTGCCAGAGAAAATAGGTAATCTCTAGAAAATAGTGAAACTCAGGAAGGTTAAACAAATTATCCAGAGTAACATATCCTTTAAGTGGGAGAAGGATTATGAACATGGGCAGTCTGAGTCCAAAAACAGTGATTTTTTTAATGCTATATAGTGTTGCCCTTTTTTCCCTCCTGATATGATTTTTACTGTCATTTAGTAGAAGCAGCCCCATCAGACAACTGGTATTGGGAATTACTGTTAGAAAAACTGCCTAATCAACTATTCTGTCCTTCAAATATCTGAAAGGCTTAGAGCTGATAATCCTATACATTTGGTCATATAACTTCTATTTTACATGCTTTCATCCTGAAGTTTTGGCAGGCTCATTGAAAGGTCACAGTACTCAAAAGGAGACACTCTTAGGGGGCTATACTAAGATTTCTTTTTAACGGCCATGGTAAACAGTGATTTTCAACCTTTCCTTAGAATGTGCCAAACTGAAATTATCACTGACATATTTATGATACAGAACTTAAGAAAGTCAATTTATATCTTGTAGGAGTGGACCTAGGGCTGTTTTCTGAAAAAAAGTACTTGGCCTTCCTTGCTGCATTTGTCCCTTAACCCATTTTTTTCTGTTAAACCAGATGGATCTGAATTTGGCAACAAAGAAGAGCTACAGTCTAGGTTCTTGCCAGAGACCAGAACCCCAAATTGTCTGCAGTTCAAGTCCCATCATATGTTCAATTGTGAGAAATAACACATACAGGACAACAAATGAAATTTATAACATCTTTCTGATTATACTAAAATGACTTTGAACAAAGAGCAGGAGAAAGCTATCAACTTGGATAGCACTGTTTTGAAAAAAATTACACTCTAATCTTGTTCTACAGGCTGCCATTATAAGGAATAATGGCATGAAACTTGGAATGGTATCTTTTGTTAAGGAAAGCTGGTGAAAACTATCCATTATATCTGGGCCCTATTTTAAAAGTTTTTCCTAGATCACAATACCTTACCTTACCTGTGGGTTTAAAAACAAAAAATTTTTTTTAATCTTGATACAATTTCAAACTTACAAAAAATATTTGCAAGAGCAGCACAAGGAATCCCCATACACTCATTATGCAAATTCACCCATTATGCAAATTCACCAGTTGTTTACATTTTGCTTCATTCGCTTTAGTACTCTCTCTGTGGGTTTTTATATATGTGCATAATTTTCCTGAACCATTTGAGAATAAGTTGGAGACATGATGCTCATACCCCTAAATTCTTCAGTGTGCAAATACTAAAAAAAGGAACATCATTTCATATAACCACAGGACAACTATCAACACCAGAAACTTTATGATAAAAACACTAATATCTAATCTATACTCTCCAATTTAAAATCTGTCATTTGCCCCAGTAATGCTCTTTGTAGCTACTTCTCCCCAGCCCAGGATCTGGTTCATGATCACATATTCATTAGATATCACAGCTCTTCAGTTTGGACCTTCAGTCTTCCTTCTTTTCTACCTTTCTTGAACTTTACATCTTCAAAGAAGATAGGTCTCTGTGGGCCAACCTTCAATCTGAGTTTTATCTGCTGTTTTCTCATGATTGGATGCAAGTTACGCAGTCTTAGAAGAAATATCGATGAAATGATGTTACTTGTTTCAGAAAGTATAAGGAAACATGTGATGCTAGTTCTCCCACTACTGGTGTTAATTTGGATCACATGATTACTGTGGAGTCACTAAGGTGGTGCTGGCCGGGTTTCTCCTCTGTAAAATTACTATGTTTCCCTTGGTAATTAACTGCCAAACTGTGGGGAGATGAATTAAGACTATGTAAAAATACACTGTTCCTAATCCAACTGTCACCTACCCACTTAGAATCCAATAATGATTTTCTAACTGCACATTTCCTACTCTATGTTGGTTGGACATAACATTTTATCCACTTGGGCAGGTACAGATTAGCAGAACAGATTCCTGAAACTGGATTGCTAAGGTGCAATATACTTACAGAATAATTTTAATAGCTGCTGCCAATTTTTTATAGGTGCTTTCCTCAAAAAAAATCATTTATATTCCCCACTAACAGTGAATGGATGCCTTAAAAAACAAAGTTCTCACCAACTCTTGATATTATCATTATCTTTAATTTTTACCAATTTGATAGGCACTTCCAAGACACAAAAATTTTGAAGGTACAGAAGAAAGCAGACGGGAGGAAAATCTGAGATTGTGGAGCAGCTGGACTTGATATATGTTCAGTGGCATGAGGACAAGTGGTCACCTCAGGGAAGAAGGCAGTGACAGGGCTGCAGGACTGAGAAGTAGTGAGAGGTTGGAAAGACTCACACACAGCTCACAAGAGAGGAGTGAAATGTTTGCTAACCTCTGTGAAGTTCTGTTGAGACTATCAGTGTGAATTTCATGCCAGACTCAGCTGACACACTTTGGAGACATATGAGGAGAGCTTAGAAAGCTGGTATTGGAAAAAAAAAAAAAGTTGAGAGAGTAATCAAAGCAACTGCCATGTCACGGAAGGAGGAAGGTTAACAGGGCAAGTGACTCTAGTGTGCCAGCCCAGGCAGGTTCCAGGCCAGTAAGGGTGCACATGAAAGCGAAAGACAGTGCATGGAGAGCTGCAGGAAAGACTCAAGGTCAAGGAGGATTAAAGAACAGGCTCAGGGAGTGTGAGAAAGGAGAAAACTGGAAGATTACGGTCAAAGAAGAAACCTGACCACGAAGGTGCACCTGGTTTGAGTGATCAAGCCCAATGTCCGGCTAGGCTTATAAATGGCTAAACCGAAATGCAGTTCAAAATGCTACAAGTCAAGGAGCTCTGGCATGGTGCTGAACGGTTATCAATATGGCTACTAAAATTGTGGAAGGGGATGGAAGGAAACTGGAAGAAAGGGAAGCTAAACCTGATGAGTAAGTCATTGGAAAAGGTGAGCATGTGTCCTAGGAGTCAGTTAACCACAGAACTGAGTGTAGGGAGTTAGAAAAAGTTCCTTCCAAAAGAAGCTCTGTTGAGAAATGACTTTTAAATGCGTTTCACCATCAACACTCTGTGGAGTGTAACGAGCAGAATGGGCAGATAGATGGTCTTCTGCGAAAGGGGCTGCTGGAGAAGTAGCACCCTCCAAGGACAGGAGGTTTTACCGAAGATGAAAGGATAAATGAGGCACACTAGGTAAAGACAGGGCACGTGCACACGGGGTCATCCAAAGGCCACGATGGAAGGGGTTAGTAGAGGAAGATAAGGGAAAGAAGAGGATTAAGACAGGGGAAGAATAGTTTTTAAATTCTGAGGATATTTTTTTAAAACCCTCTAAAGCTTCTAAAATAACAAGCATATACAAAGCTAAACTTTATAGACAGTACAGTCCATAAATAGACTCATACCTCTCTAATGACATGTTTTACCTTTTATTCTAGAAGCTAATTTAAATGTAATCTGTCAGAAATAACAGTTGAAATCTGGCATCCATGAGGCAGATCGAAGACCTAGGGAAATTTTTTCTCTGCCAGGTACAGGGTCTGACACTAGCAAGTATAAAGCATTCACTAATATTGGCTGCATGAAATGAATAAACATGCAATACTCTGCTTACTGACTGCTGTAGCCATATAGGAGTATTAGGGTAGATTTTATCACAACTTTACTAACAGTAAAAATAGAAAGAAATACTTAAATACTGTAATAGGTAAAAACTGCAACTGAGATGGACCAATGGGCAGCAGAAAAGAAGGGGAAAAGGAAAGAGGGAAGTGGTAATAACACAGTAAGAACACCTTTCCTTATGGACATCCCTCTTCAATTCAGCTCTCTTCCCCTCCTAAGAAGGTTCAGAATAAGTCTTATGATTCATCCTATTCATCACTGAAGAAGAAAACGGGACCATCAGTAGTACATCTTCTTGACAATAATTATAAATAAACAAGTGGATAAATATGAGGAGCTCTCAGGAGCTGTGAGGCACATTTCATCAATGTGACTCTTCGCAAAATATGTACCAACTTAAAGTTATACTGAGATTTATTTAAAGTCCATACAATAGAAGACCTAATAAGATGACTGCATAGACTAATGGTTCCTTGATTAAACTAAAAGGAACTTCTTATATGAAAATGATTATATTTTAATTCATTTCTATTTACTAAATGTTCTTTATATGTAGAATGGCTCCTACTCTAGATCTATAAAATACGAATTCCAACTCCCATATAAGATTGTCATGAGGATTAAATGAGTTAGCAAGAATTAAACATGGGCCAAATACACAGTAAGCACTTATATTAAAAAAAACCTATTAATTACTGTTACTATTTATAGACATCAGTTATCATTTACAGAACTAAAAAATAATGACGTGTTTAACAGTAATGATTTTAAAATAAAATTCAAATTTATGCTGTACAGACTTATCTATTCTCTCAAAGTAAGCATAATTTCAAGGCTTATAAATGTTTAACATATATTTCTACAAAGTTCTACAGTCTAATTAGTTTTAGTCAGTATTGAGGGAAAGAGAAATTTTCTTAAATAATTAATATGTTAGTGTGGTCCTCATTTTTTAAAATTGCAGCGATATCTGGTTTTTATTCAAATGCATACAAATAGCTTTTTAAGATTTGTATGTGACCGTAGTTGGAGTGCCAGAGGAAATACAACTCTGATGTTGTATTTCTAAGAAGCATAAAAATAACACAGAAATCACAGAAATAACGTGAAAATTCAAAATCACAAAATCTCTCCCACTTTAATACACACTACCATCCTCCCTAAATGCCGTGTGTTCCATCTTCTCTTCCTCCTTCCTTTCAGGGAAAAAGTTCCTTAAAGAACTGCACATCCAGTCTGACTCTCCTCACTTACCCTGTTTGCTTCGTCCTGTTGTAACAAATTACTACAGACCTGGTGGCTTAAAACAAGACAAATTTATTATTTCATGTTGCAAATTAGAAGTCTGATGTGGATGTCACTGGGCTAAAATCAAGGTGTCTGCATTTACTCTGGAACTTCTAGGGGAAAGTCTGTTTCCTGGCCTTTTCCGGCTTCATGAAGCTGCCCATGTTCCTTGGCTCCTGGCCTCCGCCTCCACCTTCTAAGGCAGCATTGGCAGTTGAGTTACTTCTCACAGCACATCACCCTAACCTCTTCTGTATCCCATCTCTGTCTGACCCTCCCCTTCTGCCTTCCTCTTCCACTTTTAGACACGCCTATGATTATACTGGGCCCACCCAGATAATCCAGGATAATCTCTCTATTTTAAGGACTGTTAACTAACAACTTTAATTCCATCTACAACCTTAATAGTCTTAATTTGTTTTTCATGTAACCCAACGTACTCCCAAGTCCTGAGAATTAGAATGTCAGCATCTTTGTTTATTCTGCCTACCGCAGCCTCTGTGAACTCCTTAACATACTGCAGTACAATGTCCACCACCATAATATCGGCAGAGTCTGAGGGTTAAAACAACTTCATGTCACTAAGGTAAATGGATACTTTGAAGTCTCAGGTCTCTTGACTCTCCAGCTATACTTTGCAAACCAAGAGAAAGAATATTTCAAGAAGAGGAAAGAGAGACTAGTACAAGAACCATCCCTGTGGGTCCAGCCCAAAGTGAGTCCCCCCCAACGGCTGTGTTAAAGCCATTTAATTTGGGGTAGTCTGTTATGCAGAAAAGGCTAATGGATACATCAGTAAGTTGTGATCATGCTTGTAGCCAAGTGATTTGCTCAAGCTCATACAGTTATTAAATGACAAAGGTGGAATTTAAATCCAAGTCCATGTGGCTCTGGAATCTAAAGGCCCTGGACGATCCGACTTTACTACAGTGTGTTCACACTTACCTTCCTGCCTTCAGGCTATCACAGATGCTGGGTGCCTGTGCTGTTGACCCCTAACCTTTCCTGTTGCTCCTCTAAATTTTATTTTTCCTCTTAAACTACACTTTAAATGTCACTTCTCTGAAAGGCCTTCCCTAGTAACTCAGAATAGACTTAGGTCTTTTCACTAGTAAACTCTGCACTTCCTTCCACCTACTTACTTTAAGGGTAATTGCTTAATTGTGTACTAATTTGCTTAATGTCTGTCTCCCTTTTAGATTATAAGGCTCTGAGGACAAGAATCTCGTCTAGGTTGTTTGCTGCTATCATCCAAGAACCTGGCACATAGTAAACAGACAGGAATTTGTAGCATGAGTGAAGAGTTCTAGAAGTGCCAGTGTCTTGATGCAGTTCACCTACTGTATCAGAGGGGTCAATATCCCAGGAGCCCGCCAGGGACTTACACAATCAACGTGAAGAATCTGAAGCCACATATCATCTCTCAGATGAGCCATCATTTACTCTGCTTTCAAGTCCTACAAGGCTCCTGTGCTTCTGAGTGGCTCAAAATTAGGCCCATTGATTGTGAGAAAAAGGTTTCACCCCAAAATTTGGGTGAATTTTATGCCTAGAGAAGTAACAAGTTAGAATGCTCAAGACTTCTACCAATGTGCAATAATTCTAGTACTGTGACACATTAATATGTACTTTGGAAAATAATTTAAAATTGCATTGTTACCATGCCAGATGCTTTATTTATTGTTCTCTTTTTATAAAAAAAAGATCTTTTTCTCTATTTGACTAGAATGACATTTCTTTAATTTAGGTCAAGCTTTTCTCATATTAAGGACGTAATTTATGTCTCATTTCAATGATACTTAACTGACACAGATATTTAACAATAGGAAGTAGATCTCATTTTGTTGCTGTAAGGTTACCCCACCCTCAATCACATTTCCTTCTTAGATTTAGGATAGCGTGTGTGTGTGTGTGTGTGTGTGTGTGTGTGTGTGTATAGGAAGGTGGGTGGAGACTGGAGCAGTAGCCTTTGAACTAGTTAATTTATTTTTTAAAATAGTGAATTAATCTTAAGAACTTGTATTGAAGACCTCCACAAAATTTCCAGGATCCTAGCAACTCTAAGACAAAATTATTAATACAGCTCCGATATTTTATGGGGCTATCATTAACAACATTAAATCGTGAAAACCTTTACGAGAGTCGATCTTAAAAGTTCTCCACACACACACACAAAAACTAACTATGTGAGGTGACAGATGTTAACTTACTGTGGTGATCATTTCACAATATATACATGTATCAAATCATTATGTTGGTATCTTAAACTAATATAATGTTATATGTCAGTTACATCTCCGTAAGAGTGGAGAAAATATATCTTATGGGATTAACAGAGCAGACAGCATCTGTTTTCAATCAAAATTATTACTTTTTAAGTACACACTATTTAATTATTTACATTTCAAAGCAAAAAAAATTAGGTGTTCAAAGTCACTTGTTAAGTATTTGCAACAAGTTTTTCTATTCATACTATTAACACCACTGTTGGGAAGCCATGCTCTTAGAGCATTAAGAGCACAGAACAAATTCACTTTGTTGAGAAGAAACTAGTTCTGCTTCAGTTCTAGTTTAATTACTAGTTGGTGGAGGACAGTTTCAGCTTTTCAAGACCTCTGCACATCTGACTCGGCTTAGTGTTGAACCCAGAAACCTCTCCACTAGTTGTAGCTTATGTGCTTCTATTAACAGATCGAGAAACTGAAATCCACTGGAGATCCTGAGTTCCATCTGCCTTAGAGTATTGCTGAAAACTACAACCACCTAACGGCACTATTTTCCATTGAGGATGCAAAAGGATAACCTTAAAAAACTGCCCAGATCTTTCCGTGGTTATGTCTTGTTCATGCAATCTCATGGAAATCAGATAGTAGAGAGGAAGCAGCCAAGTTAACTAAGAGAAAGGGATAAATCCTACATCTCCTGCTTCTAAAGGAAAGATGCTATGTTCTGCTTTCACTCTCCAAACACCTACTTTTATCTAGTAATACCCTGATTGACCTCTATCATCTAATCTTTTGATGTCAAATTCTCTTATTTAGAACTTCTCTCTTTCATATTTCATCTACGGTGGCAGCTTCCAAAGAGCTAACTACCATTATCCCATATATCCACCCTGATTCAGGACTCACCCGCCCCCAACCATGCTCTGTTCCTTGGTCTTATTTTTCTTTTTCCTACAAATTTTTCTCTTCCTTCAGATACACCTCACATAGATCAATCCCACACATCCTAGTTCTCATTTCCACCTCCTCTTCCTCCTCCAGACCACCTAAATCTTGCTTGACTGGCTCCTTTTTCTTGCCTTGCATCTAAAGTAGTTTTAACGTGATGCACCACACACACCTGAAGGTGATTTCTTTTCAATGTCATGCCAAAGTCATCTCACTTTCTTCTTTTTGGTTTTAGCTCAACATTCTAATAGTATCTCTTGCGAATGCATTCCAGCACATCAAAATCATTACAAAGTTCTGACTAAGACATATCTATTTATCAGTGCTGTGAATTAGTCATATTTACTTCAAAGCAAGGAAGCTCTTTCAGTTACCGTCTGTTTTATATATACTACAGACTGCCGTGGGTCATGAACCATTCTAATTGTTACCATCTCAGCAAGTATCCTCATCCCTGCAATTTTTTGAGATGCAATTAATACTCGAAAGTGAAACATTAATGTGGTAAATACCTTTTTAGCTCATGTTGAAAGGATGATTCATGATGACAGAACTGTCTGCAAGGCAGGTGTGGCATTCATTACTGAGAATGCTCCCTGGCATCACCTTTATAAATATCTTTGTGATTTGTTTCTTTAGTGTCTTACGAATTCTACTGATTAATCTGACAGTTTATACAGTCATAGATCAGCTGGTGTTTTGACAAAATTACTACTAACAGAGATCAGAGTACATCAAAAGAAAAAAATTTTTATAGATTATTCTCTACCATAGAATTCCTTCCCACTGACAGCTGAAATGAATACGAGTCTTGAGAGAGAGAGAGAGAGGGAGAGAGAGAGAGAGAACAGATGAAAATATTTTTATATTTCTTGTTGTAGACATGCAGAGGTGCAGAAAAAGTTATAAAAAGAGGTATGGTCTCCACATTATAAGATTTGGAAAGGCTGAAAAATATATAAAGGAGAAAACGTATCAAATCTGTATGATACCATTAGATATAAATTAAAACAAAGCCTAAAAAGATAATAATGATGCAGAATTAAAAGAAAAAAAAAGACATGTGACTTAGATGGGTTTATTATAGGAGTCAACAAATTATAGCCCAGAGGCCAAATCACTGCTGCTGACCCTTGATTTAGAGCAGAGCAGACACAAGACAAATGGATGGAAAGCAATTACAACTAAACAAAGCACACTGTGGGAAACAAATCACACACAGTTCTGAAAGAAATGCTATATTCCATATCTGGCAAACGTCAAAGCAGGCATCTGTCAAGGTCATACTAACATAATAAAACTCTTATCATTTGAAGAAGCATGTGCCAAGCAGGCAAATTTTATCCCAAAGGAACACACCTGGTCACAAAATCTCCCATGAGCCATGAACCCTAGTGGAAGCATGATGATGACCGAGACCTGAATCTCCACATCTGCTCCCAAAACATCTCACAGAACAGTAAGGATGACTATAAACCTCCATGACCTATTCCTTCAGCAAAACTGCGAGAGTGAAAAAACGCCGTGGGCAGGCTGAGAAAGAGGAGGGCGGGACATGAGCCCTGCGGGAAGGTAAGGAAATGCAGCTAGATGACAAGAGATAAATGAATGTACAAAAATTAACAGCTCTCGGAGAAGATACGGTGGAAGAGTAGACCCCATCAACAATAGCAACAGATGACCGAATATCTAAGATTAACTTAAGAAACGTGGGTAGGAGGAAAATGATAGACGTTCCTGAAGGTCTCAGAAGGAGATTTCAAGGTATGAGAAGACATACCATGTTCTTGAAAAAGAACAGCCAATATCCTAAAAATGTCAATTCTCCCTAAAATTTTTAATTTAAAACAATCACAATAAAAGACATCCTAACAAGTTCCCCCTCAAAACTAGACAATTTGATTCAAAAGTTCATGTTGAAAATAAACATGATGAGCTCCCCAAAAGCTCTGAAAAATAACAAAAATGAAAGATAAAGGGAGTCTCGCCTTGCCACGTATTAAAACATACCGTAAAACTTTGATAAACTAAAGCGGTATGTTCATGGCATATGAGTCAACAAAACAAACAGAACAGTCAGTCAGGAAACAGGCCTGAACAGACACGAGAACTTAAAATACGAAAAAGGAAGCACCTCAAGTTAGGGTACTTGGACTTTTACTATACGGTGCTGGGAAAACTCCACAGGGATGTTCTCCGTGCAAAAATAAAACTCTACAAGTACTGAAAAAAAAATCAATGAATTTCTATATAACCTCAGAGTCAAGATCTTTCTAACTATGACTTAAAATCAATAACCCATAAAGACAGTTTTAAAACAAATTCTACTACACATAAATTCTAAAAATTTACATGGTAAAAACATCATCAAGTCAAAAGACAAATAGAAGACAGGGAAATATTTACAGTACACACCACGAATGATTAATTTCTCCAAGAGCTCCTAGAAAACCGAGAAGAAAAAAAATAGGCAAAGGGTACAAACAAATAATTCTCAGAAAAAGACAAATGACCTTTTTAAACATATGAAAAGATGTTCAACCTCACTGAAAAAAAAATGCAAATTAACTCTACACTAAGACCACTTCTCATCAATGAGACAGGCAAATATCCAGAAGTTTGAGAATACGCTCTGGGGAGACATGGCGCTCTAATACAAGGCGGGTGGGAGTGTAACATGGTACAAAAGTACATGCAAAATTACAGACGGCAAAAATACAAACCAAGCACACTCCTTCCAGGAGTCAAGCCTACAGTTTTTTCCTATGGAGAGGGAAATGATACATGCAGGTTGTATCCTGAACCGTCAAAATAGAAGACTGGAAACAACCCAAGGATGCAGTCGTAGAGAGCTGGTTAAGTATGCTATGGGACAGAGTGGAATACTAGGCAGGGATAAAAAAGAATGGGGAAGATGTTTATGAACTGATAAAGGGTAAACTCCAGGATACTCTGTTAAGTGGAGAAAAGAAAGGTGAGAACAGTACACAGAGCAGGCTACCTTTGGTTATTACTGATGACAACTGATTGTCAGGGACTCTGAACTACATAGCACTGGTTGAGTTAGCTCTTCAACTTCTTATTTTGAACATTGACAATTAAAGAGAACGAATCTTGCCTTTCCATTAGAAACTGTATCTCAGGGTAACCAAAAATTTAGAGTGGATGAGAGAAAGCCAGAGTTTACAGAAGAATGCCAACTAATAAATACAGAAGGAATGACAATTTAGAGAAGTCATCATTTTGCAACTCATAACGAAACAGTTGATTTAAGCAAAGAATTATGAAGTGTTAAATGTTAAAACTATAAAGGGTCAAAACATCATACTGATTATTTTCACTTCAAAAGAAAATCATCACTCTATTTTAAAGGGACCAGGCTGTTATCTCTGAAATTTAGTCTTAGCATTACTAACAACCAGATAGTAGGTTTCTCCTAATATGATAAAATATGAAATATGCAACATCACATATGGTGTGTTCCAGCTAAAACATTTAATGTCACTCTATCAAGACCTTAGCTCTACCTTCCCAACTACTGGAATTCAGCAGAGGAATAAGCTAAAAACACTATGAGATATTTTTCTGGACCAGTTAGCCAAGGATATAAAAAAGGGAATGCAATCACCTCATTAAGAAGTGAAGTCTATCAAGGACGTGGAGACAAGGGAACCCTTGTGCACCGTTGGTGGGAATGTAAATTGGTGCGGCCACTGTGCAAAACAATATGGAGGTTCCTCAAGAAATTAAAAACAGAACTACCATATGATCCAGCAACTCCGCTCCTGTGTATTTATCTGAAGAAAAAAAAAAAGCAAACACTACTTGAAAAGATAAATGCATCCCCAGGTTCAATGAGGCATTATGATAGGCAAGGTATGGAAGCAACTGTGTGTCCATCAAAGAATGAATGAGTGAACAGAGAAAATGCCTGTGTGAGTGTGTGTGTGCGCGCGCAGTGCATGTGCATGCATGCATAAAATGGCACATCACTCAGCCATAGCAAAGGAAAAAATCTTGCCATTTGCAACACCATAGATGAACCTTGAAGGCATTATGCTAAGTGAAATGTCAGAGACAGAAAGACAAATACCACACAATCTCACTTATACGTGGAATCTAAAACAAACCAACCAACCAAGCTCACAGACAGACAACGGACTGGTGATTGCCAGAGGCGGGAGCTGGGGGGGGGGTGCAGGGGCGGCAAAATGGGTGAAGGGAGTCAAAAGGCACAAACTTCCAGTTATAAAATTAAACAGTTACTGGGATATAATGCACAGCATGGTGACTATAGTTAATAATACTGGATTGCATATCTGAAAGTTGCCGAGAGAGTAAATCTTCAAAGATCTCATCACAACAAAAAAAAATTCTGCAACTGTGTATGGTGACAAATGTTAACTAGACTTACTGTGGTGATCGTTCTGCAAGATATACAAATATCAAATCATTGTGTTGTACACCTGAAACTAATATAATATTGTATGTCAATTATAGGTCAATTAAGAAAATCTACAAAAAAAAAAGACATGAAAATTAGTGAAGTCTCTCTATATAGCCATTAAATCTGGGTTGGTTTTGAGCTAGGAGTGAGGCTGTGGGAGTTCCAGAGTCTGGCCTCAGAAGGCCTTGCAACCTCTACCTTTGCCTTCTTGTTGTTTCATGAGCTGCCCTGAGATGGCCACAAAATGAGGAAGCTGAGCCCCTGCACTGGAGGGAGGAGGAGAGTGGTGCCCCAGGCAACAGCAGCACCAACTTTCAGACACAAGAGTGAAACCATCTCAGCTCTTCAAGCCCAGCCACCTCTCCAGCGGACCACTGTATGAGCAAGCCCAGGAAAAACCAGCCAACCCATAGAATCACGAGAAATAAATCATCGGTTAAGCAACAAAATTTTAGAGTGGTTTGTTATGCAGCAATAAACAACATGTGTCACTAGATAGCAAATGAAATGCAAATTATTAACCAGGAAACATAGATATCAGTAACCAGAAAAAAAGAAAAAAAGCGGGTGACAAATCCTGATCACAGTATTTGGAGAACTGACCTAGTGTGTGTTCTGAGCACTGCAAACAAACAACTGAACCATAAAAACAGTTTGTAACAAAGTCCTCCTCTAGACTTCTGAAGAGTTTTATCTTTAAAGTCAAATAACAACTACAGCCATGCACCAAGAGAATTACAGTAAACATATCTATGTGGGGAGGAGGCGGAGGGCAGGCTTTCTAAATGCACTGCCTCACCTAAGATGGAACGGATACACTGTCTAGTCTGCACTGCACTCTCGATCTGGCACAAGAGATGGGTCTTCTCGTCTGGTTTGTATTTCTTCATTTGTAGGCCACTGACAAACAGCAAAACTAATGGAGAACGAACAACGAAAAACCAGCGTTATCCAAGACTGCTTTTTTTAAATCAAATACAAACTATTTCACTCATCTACTTTTAAGTTAAACATATTTACAAAAACTACACTATTTACAATAAATAATTTTTTGAAAATTGTGAACTGACATAGAGAGGGGAGGGAGAGAGAGAGAAAGCTGTGGTGTGATGGTGCCGAGGCCAGGAGTCTGGGTTCTTACTGCCTCTGGCTCGCACTTAGTTGTGTGATTTTAGGCACATGATTTAACTTTTATGAGCTGGTTTATTGCAAAGAGAGAGACTTGAACAAGAGAATCATTTCTCAACCAGTCTTCATGAACTCCCTGAGGCTTCCTTGGGAATTTTGGTAGGGGGAGGACCAGAAAAAAACTGTAGGGTTCGGTGCCCTTAAGCTCAGATTCAAATAGTGCTACTCATTTCTACTTGTTTTCCACTTGAATATTTGTGTTTTCACTTGAGCGTGGAGTTCCGCTGCTAAAAATGTTGAAGCCATTGTACTAAAATGCTCTGTCCCTGACAACCTACTAAGTAAAAGAACTGAAGAAATACATATTTAAAAATCAGTAAATAACATAGCTGAGCAGACACGCACAAAAGGCAGAATGAAGGGCTGGAACAGCAGGCAGATGATAACAGCGGGGACTCTGACAGGACAGGAGAGACTGCGGCCTGTGTGTGTAAAAGATTTGGGATGGCGGGGTGATGGGAAGCATTGCAAAATGAGTCTGAATTGTAACTTCATGATTCAAAAAGTGAACAAAATTATAGGTATCATTAATAAAAGTATAATTCCCAAAATGAGAACATTCAATACAACTGTCAAATTTATATATTAAAAAAAACCTGTTTGTACCACCAATACTCAAGAAAAACAGGCAGACTTTGAAATGAGTAAGACCAAGTTTCAGTCTTCATTCTCAAGTTTATACAAGGTATATAACTTCAGGAAATGCGCTTCCAGAACCTTCGACATCATCATTGAGGGGGCTTTGGCAGTGTTGTTGTGAGGGTTAGTGATACTGCTGTTAACACCTAGCGTGGCGCCGGTATATTGAAGGCACTCAATGATTACAGAGTACTGAGTGAAATTCTCTCTCCTCTAATTCTCAGAAGAGTTCAGTAACAGGTGATTATCATACATAAATGCAAATTCTCATGAGAGCGGGACTAAAACTGTAACAGATGAGACATACAATGATGGCAGAGTGTAATACCAGGAATATTGCCACTTACTTATAGTAGGAACAGACAATGGTTCAACTTTTCTGCAAAGTAACCTGGTAATGTCCACAGAGGACATTTCCAAAGTCCTTACATAATGATCCAACTCTATTTGGGAAAGGAAAGGATTCAGGAAGTGTCCAGGGGTAGAAATGGGACTGATCAAGGGTTGACTAACTTGTGAGTATCTCTATTAAATGCAGGTTTTTCACTAGAAAAGCAAAGCATCGCTAGGAATAGAAACTTTTTCTTTCTTTTTTATTTTTCCCAGTTACTGATGTCTATAAATATCCCCTCGTTGGCCCAAACCTGTATGTTCCTAAGAACTCCTAAAGCAGGAATTACAGCCCACTTCACCATTCAGCTCCCCATGTTTGAATGGAAAACACCACTCAGGGAAGCAGCCACTCCTAGTAACTAAGTGTTTAAGATTAATAAAGGAGGGTGGAATAGAAGTACGTAAATTCCTTCAGGTTGAGACATCCCAAATCCAGAGCAATTAATGATGCTCAAGGAAATGTCACTGCAAAGAGAAGAATGAAAGTCAAAAGATTTCATTTCTTCTAAATCTGAAGTATGCTGCCCTCTGAGTGCACTACCACTCAAGATCCAAGTTTTTGTAAACAGTCAAAAGTCAGCTGACACTTACCTAAAATGAGATGAAGTTTGGTTTCTGTCTGGAAAGCATAGTGCAACGTCACCAAAAACGGCGACTGCCTGATGTGCTCTAGGACCTGTCGTTCCGTCCTCGTGTGCTCGGTGGTTTTGGCCTTTTGAACTATTGTTGCCTTTTTCAAAACTTTCATGGCGTACAGCTTTCCGGCATCGTGACCACTTATTTTACGAACCAGAAATACTTTTCCATAAGCTGAACATGAAAAGAAAAAAGAAAAAGAATTAAAAGGCTGCCCAGGCAGAGTGGTAATTTAGTGGAAGCTGAGAACTTACAATGCACAAAAGAACACTCTTTGAATGAAAAAAGTATCCTTAGTGCTGTTTCCAATAGTTCTTTGACAGATTTCTTCAGTTTTATGCCAAATATATTTCTAGGTCTAACCTTCAATATCTACATATCTACCCACTGCTGACAAAGTTATGCTTTTACCCTTTTACTGTTATTCTCTACTCAATATTTTTAGCTGTAGGAAACTAGCTGTTATTATGGTCAATTAACCACGATCCAATTTTGGAACAGCTAGGACACTTTAGACATCAGATAGAACCTCTTGGTTTTGCTACTGTTGTAAACAAATGAAAACAGTTCTTAAAAAGAATCTCAACCACACGTATAAATCAAGTACCTCAAGTACCCCTCTAAACTTATTTAAAAGGTTTAAGGCAATATAAGCTGATATTATATAAGCAAAAGAAATCTTCAGATTTAAAAGACATTGGAAGACCCTAAATTGCAAGCAATCCTGACAGAAGCCCCTTTATATCTCTGGGAGGAATTCTCTGGTGAGTAGGTCAACCTCGCCACATTTTCCCTAAGTGAGGGCTCAGCTGGGCAAATCCTGTGTAGAGTGCCACTCCCTGAGGTGGAAGAATTGGGCCACATGCACTCTGTGCACAGAGCAGGTCTCTGTGTTTATGTCCCAAGAGAAGGCGGCGGGGTGGGGCAGGAAGAGGTGAGAGGAAGCGGAGGCAAAAACTGTGTGAGAGGGAAAGGGTAGGTCCTCAATTCATCCCCATTAAGGACAACGCTTCTTCCCTTTTCAAAATGAAAACACCTCCTGGGATGGTTGAGCCCAGTCCCACTTCTGAGGTTAAGTGCTTTAATCAGACTATTCTGGAGTTGGTCTGAGTTCTGACCCAGGCCTGTGCTTCCATGTACTCTGCCCACAGCTCTACAGTATTCAGCACATACTTTGTTTTAATCCACCCACTAGAATAAGAAAACTTTAAGGGAAGGGCTCTTGTACCCTGTATCTTATTCAGTTCAGTATTTCAGTAAGTAAACTGGTGCTGACACATGATGTACGGTGGGTTGGAGAAGACGGTGCTCCTGAAGGGAAGAGACAGCACCTTTCTTAAGGACTTGGCTAGGGCAGACTCTGCCAACCACATTCTATGTAATGATTCCCTTAATCCTCAGAACAGCCAATGAAGTTGGTACTTTGAGTAATTCCATTTCACAGATGAGAAAATAGGTTCAGAATACTCAAGGAAGTGGCCAAAAGACTTAGGGAAGAAGTGGCAGAACTGATTCAGATGCAACCTGTGTGACTCCAGTGACCATATGCTTAAGCATGAATGAGTTTTTAAAAAGGAAAAAAAAAGGTTCTTCATGAATACCAGACGTCAGATATTCTGGATTTTAATAAAATCAACACCACAGACATACTGAACACATTCTGGAATACAGGAAAAGTTCACAAAAGGTTTGTATCTTATCTCATGGAAAATAAAATAATTACAGATTGAGATTTTAGTAAAACAGAAATGAGCCAAAAGAGAAAGTGACAACTTTTAGAACCTAACAAATTAACCTAAAGTATAAAAAATGAAAAAAGTTAACCTATTCAGAAGCAGTGAAATGAAGCTAGAAAATATTCTAATAAACCATCCCCTCCATAGAGTAAGGCACTAGACAAACTCGGGAGAAAGTCAAGTCCTCTGCAAGCACAGGGCTTTGTGTTCCTTACACGGGGCCCTACCCTAAATTCCTGTTCCCTGAGACGCCTATCTGCAGAGTGCCATGGTCCTTAGAAATGATGCTATCCATCTCTCCTTTCCAACAAGGAAAATTCTTCTACAGGATCTGAAAGATGACTGCTGGCTTCTTCCCAGCACTCCCGTGTGTCTTTCAGCCCAGGTGCTGACCACATGGCAGACAGCTCACAGGGTGTTAGCGTGTAACAGCTGAGAACTTGTCAGGCACTTTAGAAATAAACTCATTCTATTCTTATAACATCCCTATGAGGAGGTGAGGAGGATTACCTCCACTTCACAGATGAAGAAACTGGAGCATAGAATAGTTGTGTCACTTACCCAAAGTCACACTGCCCATTTGGCCTGACTCCTGAGCCGACACTCTCAGCAGAGCTCCAGCTGCCTCCCTTCAGTGAGTGAGCTCCCAGGCAAGTCAGTAAGGAACCAGACATTAAACAGAAGTCCCAACAGGGGCTAGGAGTTATAATGGTGGAGTAGACACAGTACTACTATTCCAAGAGGAGAAAGTTTTGTAAAGTAGCCCATTTTATTGATGGGAGGAGTCTAAATATTTGAAAATGTTCCTTACCTTGAGTGGAAACAGGCCTTTCTATAATATTGACCTGTTTGTCCTTCTATACCTTCGGGACTTAGAGAAAGGAATATTACTTTTCTATAAGATAACTTTTAAAATATCAAAAAATACTACCATGTCATGTCATCTAAGCATAAAACTCCTTACACCAATCTAAAAGTAAATGACTTTGAGACTTTGTACCACTAGGAGGTTCCCTTGATGTGCTCTGTGAGTTAGTAAATATTCCTTTAATTTCTTTCTTGTTATTTCTGAAAATGTCACATTTCACCTCAAGTAAATGGGAGGCAGCATAGGATGCTAATGTATGTGGGCCAATAATATAAAAGCATCCTTACTGCCACGTTATACACTGGAAGGTCACATAATAAACAAGTCACCCTCCTTGCCATGTGATGACGCCCAGAAGTTCTCCAATAGTACGAGCTAAACACTACATGCCCTGCTGTTACCATTATTTTTATCTATCAGAAAAATGTCAGGGGAAAAAGTGTGATGAAGCTTCCAAAAAAATCTTTTGTTTTCACTTTTAGAATTGCCGTGATTAACTCAAGCTATGGTACTTCTATCACATGGTAAGTGCCAATAGATGCTTATGTCAATACAATTCAAGGAGTGCCTTACAATGTTCCAAACAACAAATATTTCAGACAAACAGGATCTTACTCGCGAGTAGGCTGCTTAACGAAAACACAGTTGCCTCCAAACAGCCTTGTGCTTGAAGCACCCGTAAGGCTGCTTATCACATCGCAGGAGAAAGAAAACACACTGTTGGAGAGGCCTTGAAGAAGCCACCTTCCCTGACTAAGCTGGTGTGCAGATCAGTGTGGAGGGAGAAAATGAAGCCGTCCTTCTGTTGAGTAGTGCCATCCAGTCCAGAACCGCCCACATGTTTTCCAATATTTTAAGAGGGGTCACTGAAACTGAAATTGGTGGCAATATTATTTCCTTTTACTTGCGACAAGATGAATGACTGACTGCCTCAAAGTGGAGCCAATTCCTGGCTTTCATTTGCTATGTGTGCTGACAGTGTTAGAGATTCCTGTTTTGAAAGCATCTTTTGCAAACTGCAAAGTCTACCAATGGTGAAAACTCTTTTGGCCAAAAGAGGCAAAGAGTAGTACTTCCTGCTTAGAGGGAGCCCCTGATGTTCAGCAACACACCTGGATTTGCTGCTCAGGTAAAGAGACTAAGTCTCATGCTTCAGCACGGCTCTAACTTCTGCATCAACACGCAATGGCTTCAGATGCACTCCTAGCGATCTTCACGAAGTCCTGTGTACTGCTCTGAATCTTATCGATTTCTTCAGAGCCAGGGCCTTTCCAAGATACTCTGTCAAGAAATGTGAGCAGAAGAGGGCATGGAGTTCACTGGTTTCCCAGAGGACTAGCCTTGCAGGGCTTTGAGGGGACTTGAGGTAGAGGTTCTACTTATTTTGAGATTGAGGGGAAGTAGACTCTAAAAATAAATGACAAGAAGGATTAATTCCTGACTTAGCTTGACAGACATCTGTGACCATATGAATGAGGTAAATCTTTCAATTCAAGGCCGACAGACATTGTTTTGGATACTGCCCAAAACCTTACAGCCAAGCAGCCATTTCCAAAGACAGGATTGGACCACGACAATTACATAAGCTTTTCCAAAGCTGGCGAAATAATTCCATAGGTTGAGGGAGGGGTGAGACGATGGATGTCTTTTGAAAGTCACTTCTGTTGAAACTGAAATGTGGATCTATAATCCCATCCCACCTGACGCAGGCAGCACGATGTTGACAGATCTTGATGACAATGATCTCAATGGCTTGATGATTAAGGAAATCACATAAAATGAACTAAACAGAGTGTCATGGGGAAATGTCTAGCTCCTTGGACTAGGTCTCAGTTTGCTTTTCCACTGGTGTGATTCTCATTCCATTGGCCACAATTATCATTATGAATCAGGTTTTTAGCACTTGTCATAATAAAGAAAAGTTAAAACTGACTGACAGCTTTAAAGCAAGATGACATTCATGCTGTCACATTCAAAGCCACTGTACAATTTCAGCTCCTTTTTCAAGCTGAACAAAAGCAGCCTTCTTGCTGAAACTTACTGTGAGCACAATTAAACTAATCTTTTCACTTTATTTGTAAAATCCAAATTCAACAAAAATTTTTAGGAATAGCATTTAATCTTTGATTAAAATCAAAGGTTTTTAAGTGATGAGATCAATTTGTTAAAAAATATTTTTACAGTCTATCTATAAAAGCAGTCAATTTATAATGCTATATAATTAAATGCAAGGAAACTCTGTGTATGTTTACCTGCATTATTCTGGAGAAAGAGGTTAAGAACTGAAGGCGTCTGGTTTAATTCCTCTGGAGAGCGCTCACCTAGGACGTGCTGCTCCCACTGGGATCCGAATGCTCAAGCACTGCGAGATCTCTGTTCTCTGTCACTCAAACGTCTATTAATGCTACTTAAAACTGCATACTCTGCACACACTGCTTACCAGCAATGCCACACTGTGGGTTCATACCGAACTTGTAGCATAAACAACTGTACCTGAACTACAGCTTTTAAAAAAATATGGCAGAAACCCTCCTGGCGACTTCCACTTAGACAACACCCGAGACTAACTGGTACTCCCCTTTCTGTAAAACGCACCACTGCACGCCTACTACTGGTTCTCCCGTGCCCTCCTGTCCCCGCAAAGTTCAGCTGTCTGCTTCACACCAGTCACTGACACATCTGCCTTACTTGTGTGTACATGTTATTTTCTTACGATATAATTTAACTCTATATTACATAAACCACTGAAATGCAAGTGTGAAATAAAAGAGAAAAAATGAGGCAGAAAGCTTTGGAAGAACTAGATAAAAGCAAGGCACTTAAAGAAAAGAACTGCTGAAAAAAACAAGGTATGGGGGTAACAATTCTAAAAGATTAGGGGGAAAAAACTGAAAATCTAAAAGGATTTTGTACCCAGACTACTTCAAATGTGTCTCATTCTCATTCTACTTCAAAGAATCAGAAACTTAATTTTAGATGATGCATTACAAGTATAGTTTCTGCAAAACAAACCGTTGTTTAAGAAGCTCCTCTCAGAGCCTTGGGCCTACATGTAAAGACTGGCAAGTGACATTTATACATTTTAGGTGATAAGTAATATGTTCAAAGTACATGTTTATATATCCTTTTAAAATGATTTTTCACTTTAAACAACTTTTTTTGATTAACCACAAGTACCAATCACGTCATACGAGAGAGATTCCACTAATGAAAGGAACATATTCATCACTGCTGGAATTCTTCCCTCTCTCAAGACAGTCATCTTGTTAAAGAGTGACTTGGCCATCAACCATACTAGCTATGTTCCCAGCTTGCCTTCACCCTCAATCTGGTAAAATATACCTTCTGTGTCGTCATCTAAATTGTTGATAAAAATATAACCCTTCTGGCTCAAAACACTTGATTTCCCATTATGCTTAAGATACTCTAAATTATCTGGCTTCTACCTACCTCTCTCCATCTCACCATCCCACTGACTCACTCCTTCAGATATACAGCCTTTTCCTGATTTCCTGGGCTACTACAGTTCCTCTACTTATACTCTCATGACATATGCATTCCCTACCATAAAAGTTATCAGAAACATGTGTTTTCATTTACTTGTGTGATTGCTTCACTGTGTAGCTTCCACTGGACTGTGAATTCCACAAAACCATGGACTACATCTGATTTCACTCACTTTGTATCATTAGCAAATAACTATGGAGCCAGCACACCATGGAAACTCAAATAATGTTGAATACATGAAAAAATAAGCAAGATAGCAAACAAAGAAAGAGTTCTGTAGCATACAGCCAAAACCCCTCTACTCAGTTGACAATTCTGATCTAAAGTTGAAGGTGGGTCTTTAGGAAAAGAAACTACCAATGCAGATCCACAGTAGAGAGCTATAGCCAGCTCCTTTCCTTTGGAGAAGGAACAGGCTTTTCATGAAGTAATCACTCTTAATGTGAGTATTAAATATGATTCCTGACAACATTCCCTGATGAAAAGTGAACTCAGGAAACTTAGCTGCCACCACTGTAAAAAAAGAAAATAACATGGTGACATCTACATATGGCCACTGCTCTAAACTGCCACAACTACGTAAGAATGGATTACAATGCCTGGCCACAACCTTTTCTCATATGTAACTTAAGCCGAAGAACGATTTCTATCTTTTCACATGTGATGTGTGCTGAATCCGCCTGCCTTCCCCTCCATCATGCCCTGCAGAACTCCACTCACCCCAAGTCAGCAGTGTCAGAAATGGAACTAAACAAGAAATGCTCTCTTGGAACTCTAAATTTCACTTGTCCTGCCCTAGGAAATTGGTATCAAATGTACATATAAATAATGCTAGGGTGGTATATATATCAAGCCCCAGGAAAACCACCATCACTGGAAGGATTCTCAGAAGAGCAGCTTCATTTCAGTGTCACTGCAGCACAATCAGTGCACAAAAAGCTAACACTCAGGGGCTTCAACCGGGAGACTTGACCATCATCTGGTACTTTTAAAGACTCATTTGAAATATCTGATTAGTCAGACTTCAGAACTGAAAAGAAACATTACTGTGCATCCCAGTAACTCCCTAAAATCTACCCTGTGTTAAGACAGATCAACAGAAAGCACCTCACCTGGACCACAGTGGTCTCTAAATTCTACCCGGAAACACTCTGGTGAGCTGAGGTTTAATCTGTGTGCCACTTTTTAGACACCACATAAAACAAAATTATGTGTCTTCAAGAATATCTCCATATCTTTTATCGAAGAGGCTGTTCTCATTTTATTATTTAATGTCCATGACAAAGGAACCATTTGATAGCTTCAGCACTTGTTAAAAGTCTCTCTACACCAGTTTTTTTCAAACTGTGGGCTGTGACCCATTAGTGGAGGATGATATCAACTTAGTGGGTCCGACCAGCATTTTAAAACTAGAAAACTAAAAAAAGAAATGAATATACTAAAAGTGTTTCATGAAATTTCTCTTTCCTCTTTATATACATGCACATGTGTAGGTATATGTGAATGTAAACAAGTCTAAGCACATGAAAGAGAAAAAAAAATAGGGCAGAACAATGATGAACATAGACGCTGGTGCCTGACTGTCTGGATGTGAACCCTAGATATGTTATTTAATAACTGGGTAGCATTGGGAAAAATAGTTAACATGGCTGTGTCTCGATTTCCTCATTATGGATAGTAATAGTTCCTACATCACATGGTTTGGGGATTAAATAAATTAAAATAAGGATCAAGAATAGGGCCTGACAGATAACAAACACTATATAAGTGTTAGTGGAAAAAAGCGTGTTAGTGTGTGTGTGTCTGTATGTCTGTATACATACATAAATACACATACTGAACTGCAATACAAAAACGTGCCTATTTTGTCCTATGGGTAATAGTCAATAAAGCTTGAGAGCCTACTCTGCATGAATTTATATGCCATTCCTTTAAAAAAAACTCATACACAAATTATGTAGGCCAAAGAATGTTCCCTTTATCCCTACCTCTTAGTAACCTCAGAGTTAAATTTAAGATTCAATTATAATGACTATCTCAAGCCCAGATGTCTATAATATCTATTCCACTTTTCTGTTGTCTGCCTTTTGCTCTGTGTTCATTTGTTTTTTTTAGGTTCCTTTTTTTCTACCTTTGAAAAACGCCCTTAAATCTCTTTTTGAATATAGGTACATTTCAAAATACATTCAAAATAAAATGCACTTGACTTTACATCTTTATCAAACAGAAGCATTGATTCCTAAATTCCTTTATGCAACAGATGTCTTAATTGCACACTAAATTCCAAATTAAAAAAAATACATACCTATAAAACTAAGTATTTCAACATGATTTTAAAATAAAAAAGGATAATTTTAAACATTTGATACAACCATTTTTTAAAGTTAGCCACTGTTGCCAGGATTTGTAAAATCATAAAAACAAAATGTCTAAAATGAATAAAGGTAGACTGATTATAAAACAGACAATTTTTCCAATATACAAGGAAAAGGTACGAACCCAAAACATGCTTGATTAAATAAACAGATGCTAAAGGCAAACGAGAGACAGTAAAAGCACATGAAATCACAGGCAATAATTTTTATGAAAGAGACTGAGATAGGCCATTTGTTTTAGGCATCAATACTTACATCCTCCCTAGAAGATACATAGCAAAGAGGATCTGGAAGAAACTTAATAAAAGTGACAGCATTCCAGATTTAATTCAATTTTAGTTTTTAATCTAACCAGGGCCATTTGACTCATTTGCTTAACTACTTTAAATGGTCAAAAACAGCTGTACAGCTGAAAGAGGTTCACAATCAGAACGTTTTCTTGCGGATGGTGACAGCTTCTAAGAAAGACTTAATATGAAAAAAGGTTGAAAATAAAAAAGTTACGGGACTGACTACCTACAGATTCCATTTATGCATACTGTTAGCTTGAATATTAGAGAATAATTGTATAGTATCTTCTAGATCAGCACTTTTTAATTTCAGAAAAAGTATTAAGATACCACATGCATTAAGCCAGCTAATAACTGCATGTATGCATGTGGTTGTGGCCAACACCAGACTGTCTCCATACGGATGGTTCATGTAGTCCATAGGCCATTTCTTACCCCTGGTCCCGAATGACTTGAAAACCAAAGATTCTGATTCAGCAGGGAAGGAGAAAAAGCTGCAAAGGAAACCATGTCCGACTATGAGGTCTAGACTTGAATTGACTACCCATGGAATGTGATTACCGGAAGATCTTACTAAAAGAAAATTATAGGAAGACAAGGAAATAAGGACTAAGAAGCAAGTTCATAAATCATTCTTTGTTTATATCTCAACAAACAAGCTGTCTGGGTACAAAAGCCTTGCTTCCTCACTCTTGCTCCAAAACTCCACATGGTTTAGGCTGAACCCAGACCCCAGCTTTGACCACAAGCTGCTTAGCCTCCTCCTCTGCCCTGCCATTTCCCTCGCTCTCCCGAGAGCATTCCTGCAATAAATCAAATGTGCCCAAATCCTTGTCCCAGGTTCTGCTTCTAGCAAATGAGACCTACGACAGCATCAGTGATAAGCTTAATTGGATTTATACCAGGGAGACAATGTCAACCAACATCTTCAAACAGAATCATCTTTTGATTATGGTATAAAACATCACAAGCATTTAACCTCTAAGATTTCCTTAAACACTGTGTAGGCTTACACTGAACCATAAGGTATGCGGGTACACACAGATGCAAAACTATAAACTTTTTTCGAATGTCAATTTTGACAATTTAATGAATACAGGCTTTTAAAAGTACTATTTTAATAGGGATACTTTCCAAACACTTAAGAAAATTAAATGACAAATGATGACTAAGTCATCATACTTGTTAAAACAGTCTTACATGACTCAGCCAAAGTTTTTTTACCTTCGATCATATCGCTAAAAGGTAGCTGTGCCTTTAACTTGCCTAGTGCAATTCCTAGCACCATCTAGTGGCAAATTACCCAGGAGAAAAAGAAATACATTTAATAAGACAAGTTTCTGAAGAGTCTGCAGTTAAAAAAAAAAAAATTCAAAAAAGCTCTCATGTTGGGAATGATTTTCATAGAGTCTGGGACCAATGAGCAAAGACCTATCGGAGTTAATATTTCAACAATAGCACTTAAGGCTGGGGTAAACAACCCAACAGTAGTCTCCCTACTCGATGAATAAGTATTTCCATGGAACAGCTTGCAAGATCTGTCAATTACACGATCCCTCCTACCACCAAAATCCACACGACAAGGAAAAAGTAACCTTATGAGGGCGCCAGGGACTGAGGTAGGCACAAATGGTTGCTGCTCATTAGACATTACTGGAGGTAAGGCATTTTGATTTCTACAGTCTGCCAGCATTCATTTGAAGGTTTCATAAACCCAGAAATAAATATTGAATGAAGACCATATTATTCAATTCGCAAGTTTGTATGTAATATATCTTTTTTTTAATGCTCACTACTCTATCCCCAACACCCAGAACGGTACTTGCCTCTTAATAAATACATGAGAATGAATGAATCCCAAGAGCAATGGGAATGAACCGAAAGGTTTTAAATAGAGAAGTGATATGATCAAATTTGCACTTAAGAAAGATCATTCTGGCTGTAGTGTGGAGAACTGATTAGAAAGGAACAGCCTGAAGCCTGGAAGACCTTTTGTGGTTGTATGTCTCTACTTATCGCTGGACATACTTTAGGCTTTACAATAAAAGATCTGTTAAGAAATGACTATCACTTACATATCAAGCTAATCTAAGACACTGGTAATGCACTATGTCAGCTCTCTTAGAAGATGGGCTTCTTTCCCTTTCAAATATACAAGGAGCTGAAGTTTATATAGCATTTACTACGTGTTAGGTAATGCAAATGTTTTATTACTCATTTTATGCATATTTTAGCATAAGACTGTTAATCTAACACAGAAAAAGTCATTCAGAACCTAAAATATTTGAATAGTTAAGATTAGAAAACAAATAAGAAGGAAATACAATCTTTCATTTGATATATTATTTTTAAGGTAACACACAAATAAACTTCTTAGAAATGCTAATAAAATTTCAACTATCAATATCTCATTTATGAAATATGTTTTCATTTGTTAGATTTTTATTATTAAAAATGTAACTTTGGCTAAAATTACTCATACATATGCTAACAGAGTGACTGTATGAAAGAACTAATTATCTACCCTTATGAATAAGGCCTAAATATTTTGCCTTTCTAATTTAGGGTACAGTGTTACAGTGGAGTTCCCTGTTGAACACATAATCACAACTGATGGTTATCTAGCAACTGGCAATTCATATCGATTATCTCACATATCGATTATAACAACATCAGTGAGATAGGCATTATTAACTTAGGCCAATAGGGACATAGGCTCACAGAGTTCATGTGATTTACCCAAGGAACATGAGTAGGCAATGAGTGTCAAGATTCAAACCTGAGTCTTCTAAGTCATCCTTGATATCCAAGAACCTCACAACTGTGAATGCACCAGAATTAGAAGAGGAAATCAACTCGGCTGCACCCTTTATGGTTACATGGCAAAATTTCTTTTTTTTTTTTTGTCATAATGACAAAGGATCTGTGAAGTCCATATCAAGCATGATGAATAAAGAAAATTTAACAAGAATACATGCTCTACTTCATTAAGCATCAGAATTACTAATAATGTTATACAATGGGTACATTTAAAGACCTTCTCCTCCCATACTTGGATAGATGTCTCAAAGAAAGCAAAATGGTCAAAAGGAAGGCAGCAGAAAAGGTAAAGAGAGAAATTTTTAAAAGAATCATTCATTACTCCACAAATAAGCCAAAATTACATCATGAAACAAAATTCTAAAAGAGGAACCAAAGATACTTCCTGCACTTAGGAGTACCAATCTTGAAAATAATGCTGGAGACAAAAGCATGAACTATATTCTTGTTAGACTATGATTAAACTTCATATTGTTGTGTATGGGGAGAAAGTAGGGCAATAGTGTTGGGAACATACATAAGGATGACCCTAAGAGCTTATAGTCTAGAAGAAAAATAGCAGATGTGAAGGAAAATTCAGAGAACCACTTAGTGACATTTCTCTATGAAGGACTTTCAGGGTCACAATTCAGAGAATGAAGTGATCAGGCAGGATTGGGACAGATGGAAGAGAGCAGAAGCACTAGGAAGGAACAAGGTAAGACAGGGCCTCAGAGGCTGGGAAAGTACACATAACCATGAGGAGTAAAAGAAAATCACCAGACTGGTATATAGGTGGAATATCGGGGTAACTGGAGGAAAAAAGACAGAAGAAAAGAGAGCTAAGCCTGAAAGGAAGACAAAAATGTGGGCTTGAATAGTTAACTGGAAGCAAAGGCGCTATAAATTTTGAAACAGGAGAATAGCAAATAGTGTTAAATTCTAATGAGGCTGAATATTACTTATAACAGAATGTGTATAAAATGCATAAAATGGAAGTGAGAACTTGCAGAAAGACAGACCAGTGAAAAAACCCTAACAACAATCCATGCACAAGGTAATATGAGCAATAGCCCTAGGAACAGAAAAGATAAACCCAAGGGTCATTTTGAAAGCGAAATTATGGGACTTTGAGAAACAAGACATAAAAAGGCCAAAATAGACCAGAATCAAAAATTATTTCCAAGTTTCTAGTTTAGGAAACTGATCAACAGACTAACAACAGAGGAAAAGAAATCAGATAGCTGAAAAGAGAAATAAATCAATACTCTGAGGTAAGAGAGCTTTTTTTCATGAATATTGTATGTTTTTAAGTACGAGATCAAAAAGTAAGTCTTTTATATTCCATTATTCCACATAATCTTCAAGATATTGGATGAACAGCATTTTTCTAGTTCAAAATATATAAAAATTAATTCATCAGAAGAGTTCTCAGTTTCATTTCCAAAGAAAACCTGACATGACACATAAAGACATCTGATGAGGCTTTTCTATTATTCTAAGTTGTGCTGGGAAAAAGGTACCTTAAAAAGGTAATGAAACTGAAAGATTAGTGGTAAAATTTTTGAATAAAAATTGAGATTTTATTATATTCATAATAAAAGTTTCCACCTACTCCATTTAGTCATCAAAACTGTGATTTTAAATACAGAAATACCTACGATGACATTTATTATTCTGTCTTCTTTTAAGAGCAGGATACTGTCAGCAGACAAAAAGGAAAGGCAGTATACATGGCTAACAACAGACCAGTTATAGGAAGAAGCATGAATGGAAATGCAAGTAAAATGTTATTGGTAAACGTTTCTCACCTTCACAGAATTACCTTAAAGATCTCCTATGATCAAACCACTCAAAAAGTTGAGGTAAAATAATGAGATAAAATGTTAAACATGTTAAAAGAAACATACAAGGATTTTTACAAATTCGATATTAAATTAAAAAAATTTTAATTGATTTTTAAACTGGCCTATAATTTTTCTTCCTCATACCCTTTTTGCATGTATTTGGATTCAAGGTGATACTAGCTTTATACAACGAGTTGGAGGAAATAATTCCACATTATATATTCTCTGAAAGAGTTTGTGGATTATTAGAATTATCTATGCCTTGAATGTTTGGCAGAACTCATTTTTAAAACCATACAAAGTGTCTTCCTAGCAGGAAGATTTTTACTTATTGACCAATTTCTTTAATGATTATAGGACTATTCAGGTTCTCTATTCTTTTTTCAATCAGTTTGATCTCTTACACATTTCAAGATTCATACCTATGTTAAAATTTGAGGAATACTACCTCAGAACACTCAATTCCTATCACCTCCCAAATTATATGTTACTTTTGTCCAATATTGCAGTTTTCTTTTTTTAACCCTGCAAATTAGACATTTTGACTATGGTTTTACAGTCAATATTGTTTAGATCTTTTTTATTCATCTTAAATTTTTGCATCTTAGAAACTCTGAGATCAATTCCCTTCTCCCTACAATTACATCTTTTAGAAATTCTTTTAGTGAGGATCTATTTATGGAAAACACACTCAGCTTTTGTCTGTCTGAAAATGTCTATTTTGCTCTCACTGCTGGAAAAGAGTTTTGCTGGGTATACAATTCTAAATTGACAGCTATTTTCTCTGGGTATTTTGCAGACATTCTTCCACTCTCCTGCAGCTGTAGTTCATGGATGGTTGCTGTTAAAAAGTAATTTGTTAATCACTCACTGTTCCTCTATAAATAAGTCTTTTCTCTCTGGCTGTTTCTAGGGTATGTTTCTGTCTCTGGTGTTCATAGTTTCTCTGCTGTATCTATGCAAGAATTTCTTTATACTTGTCTCCTTCAGATTTGCTGTTTCCTAAATCTGTAATTTCATACATTTAACCAATCCCAGAAAATTCCCAGCTATTATCTCTTTGGATAGTAGCTCTCCCAACTCTATCAGCTCCTTCTGGGATTCTGATTAGAAAAATTTATATCCTCACAAGACTAGCTACGTAATTGGCAGGCTCAGTGCAAAATGAAAATGTTGAATGCCTTGTTCACAAATTATTTAGAATTTCAGAACCGTGAAAGCAGAACATTAAACCAAACTTAGGGGTCTTCTAAGTGCAGGCATCTCTGCACCTGCACAGGTCATACGCCCATGAGGCCCGGACTTTAGAGCAACAAGAACAGTGATAGCAAAAATTCAGAAGACACAGAAAAGTGTAAAGCAGAAAATCAAGATCATATAAAATCTCAACACCCAGGGACAGCCACTGTTGTCATTCTGGTGTATAGCTCAGAGATTTTTCTATATATTCACATGTAGACATTTATTCATACAATGTTTATATTATGGAAATGGTATAATATACATTATCTTATCTAGACTTTTTAAAAAATATATTACATTATGGGGAGCTTTCAAAAATGTTAGTAAATTCAAATCATTTCAACTCTACTTTATAGATAATAGAACATACAGATCCATGTTCTTTTAATGAACTTCATACTGTTAGGTTTCTGAAGAGTCTTAAGTTTTCATTATTAAAAATGATGAGCATGGACTGTCAACAGAGTTGAGTGAGGACTGAATGAATCAATCAGAATAAAGCACTTCACACAGTACTTGGCAAGTAACAAGCTCTCTATAAATGTTAGTGATTTTAAAAAAAAAAATACTGTGTCCTGTGTGAAAACTGAACTCATTTACATTCCAACAACAGGATAACAGAGATTGGTTTTTCTAAATCATCTTTGCCAATCTTTTAAATTTTGCCTTTTGTATTTCTTCTATGAATGGTTTGTTTGTGTTCTTTGACAGTTCTCCTATTGGATTCCTTACTCTTTTTACATTTTAATTGATTTTGGTATTGAAATATCAATCCTTTCTGTTGTAGGGATATCAAGTACTTTTTTTTTTCCTAAAAAAATAATTAACTTAAGACTTACCTCCAGTTCCTAGGACCTTCAGGAGCTCAAAATTTTCAATCCCCACCTTCTCTGCATGTCCTGTTAAATTAGCTAAAAAGGAGAGAAAGAAAATAAATAATTAAGGGGAGCAGCAACAGGAGGGGTCCACAAGGGCTTCTGAGGAACCAGCAATGTTTTATTTCTTCACTTAGGTGGTTAAACAAGGGTTCACTTTATAATTATGCTAAGCTGTACAGCTATGTTTTGTGCAATTTTCTGTATATTATACACTAGGATAAAAAATTTTTTAGAATTTAGCAAGTATGTATCATTTGCATCAAATATTAACATAAAAATAAAGTGCTAATAGACTCTCTACTGACCAAATAATCTGAAAATGAACATGAATTCTAGTATGTAGCTAGATATGTAGTGGAAAGAAAATTGGACAGATTTAGATGTATTCATTTATTCAACAAATATTTACTGAGTGTCTTATAAATGTCATTCCCAGGTTTTAGGCTGGGTTCCACTCCCATTTCTGCCACTAAGCACTTGAACATGAAGAAGCCTGCATTTGTCACCTGACACCCTGCATCTCAGTTCCCTCCTCTCTGAAATGAAAGCATTGGTCTCAATGAACTCTAAGATCTCTGATAGCTCTAAAATTCTACGACTATATTTAAAAATATAAAATCTTCAAAAACATATTCTCTAATAAACAAAATTAGGCTATCTTATAAATGAGCATTTTCTAGAGTATATTCCATTGAATTCTGGTCCTAACCTATGAGATGGTTAATAGGTATTATTTCTGGGGGAAGAGTGGGGAGCAGAGTTCTCTGGTTGAATATATCTGGAAATAAGTAGCTTAAACCAAGTTAAATAAATTTCTTTACTGCTAAACCTCACAGATCCTGTACCATGAAAATATGCATGTGGATCTTCAAGATCGAGATACTTATATCTGTCCAACTTATTGGACCACAAATTGCTTTTTATGGTAATACCTATTAATATTATGTGATTAGAAAGAAGCAACTAAGAAGGGCTTGGTCCAAATCCTAGTTCTAACACTTAAAAGCTGTTTGACCTTGAACAAATTACTTAACTTCTCTGTGTTTCAGATCCCTCTAGTGTAAAATGAAGATAATAAAAATGCCTACCCTCAAAGCATGCTGGTGTCTGCCATTTACTTTGAAATGCATTTTTAAAGAGGGACTGATGGACAAATACAGGTCTGGATAGATAAGTGATAGAGCAAATAAAACAAAATATTAATTGCAGAATCTAGACAGTATAAGGATGTTCAACATAAAATCCTTTCAAATTCTCTGTATATTTGAAAATGTTCATAATAAAATGGAAGATAATAAAATAACACCAACCTCACAGAGCTGTGATGAGGATTAAATGAGCTAATTCATACAGTGTTTGCTGTGCTCCATTAAGATTAGTGTTTGTAAATAAATTAATGTTTTGGGAATGCAATTTTAAGAAAATTAGACCCAACTAAGAACTTCTAGAATTAAATTTTTTCAGGGGATAAGTAATTTCACAAAATTTACCATCTTAACCACTTTTAAGCATCCAACACAGTGTTAACTATAGATATTTTGTTTTCTAGATCTCTGGAACTTTTTCACTTTGCAAAACAAACTCCGTTGAACAACTCCTCTTTTCCCTCTCTTTCAAGCTCTGAGGCACCACCATTCTACTCTCTGTTCCTAAGAGTTTGACCATTACTGCATAATTTCACAGTAGGAACAAATCAGTGTACATGGCCCAGGACTCAAGTTCACATCGGCTTCAATATAAATCTAAAATGAATACCAAAAACATAGGTAGTATCTTAAAGAGTACACACCATAGCATATCCTCTTGTAGTATGTCTAACAGATTACATTTTAAAAGTCAAGCTCACAGGAAACCACTACTTTTGAAATAATGACTAGGCTCTCTTTTAACTGAATGTTAAATTCTGTTATTTTATTGTGCAAAAATTGTTAAAGTTTAAGACATTATTAAAGAGTCATACATTAAAAATTATCACCCCTGATTGTCACTATTAGGAGACATCTTCTATTTACTAAGAGATGTGCAAAAGCCCAGCTTTCCAAAAGCACTGTCCGTATACGGTCTTTCTTGCATATCCATATTTGCAGCTAGACAAAGAAGATAAGGAACTACGTTTTGATACACAGGCACTCCAACCTTTCTTCACTAACCAAGGAATTACTTTACAGGAAATTAAAAGAGGCCACAGATTAATTATACTTTGTTCTACAAAGTATACCTTCCAGGAAACCCTGGTTATTCACAAAGATCTTTCAGATAATCATGAAGGCCTGTTTTTGTTCATAATCTCCTACCTCTGCTACTTGATTTCTGACATAAATGAACACTTTGCCTGCAAGGGAAGCTGAAAGCTTCCCCAACCTCCAGTCCTGTGGGCGGGGGGAAGAACTGACAGGGCTCGAGGTGAACAGCACTGACGCCTCTGTACTTGGGGGAGGAGTGGTGGTGGTGAAGGCTTCCCAGAGAAGAGGAGGTTAGCTCTGCTTTCTTCAAGACACGTTCTCTTTGGATTCTCCTCTCCTGGCCTTAGCTGCTAAGACTTTGTTTACACCTTGTATTGCTTTCCTATTAATCTTGTTCCTAGGTGGCGGCTGGTGAGGTAAGGCAGATCTTGGGAGAGGCTCTTTTCCTCCCTCATACCTCAAGCCCAGGTCCTAGGAAAACCCAAGAATGCTGGGCTTGAAAAGAGCTTAGCCCTGGGCTTATAAAAACACACATTTTCCACCTCAAGTTTCTCCGAGAGTTTTATCTTTCCTGGGCTTTTCTTGATTAAGAATGGGGAGATTCCAGTGAACAAGCTTAGAGGGTAGCATCTGCTTAGGGTATCAGTAAAGCTTAAGCAGGTCCACGCGGCCCAGCGCCGCTTACCCAGAGCAAGGATTCGGTTTGTGGCAAGAGACCAAAGATCAAGCTTGTCATAGAACACTCCTTTCCTTCATTCTGTTGTGTCTTAACCTTACTTGGGGCCCAAGCAGGTGTAACTGTAATAGGGTAGGATACAGAGATCTTAATCTTGACAACAGTTCTCAAAGCTATTACCTGGGATTATCAGAAAACATACCATTGATTCATGTTTTTCTACTCTGAAGATATGAAAGACAGTAACTTTTTTATTTAATAGAATTAATTACAATTTCACTGGTGTTGAAACAAAAATAATTATATTATTCACCACTTAATTCTGATTTTTCTTTTATTATTTTGCTTTTAAAGTGAGGAGAAGTAGAGCAAACTTCATGGGTCAATTTTTTGCTCAAAGGGAAAATTAACTGAAGATGTCTGAGCACTAAAAATCTACTGTTAATATTTCAAAGTTTTATGGAGGTATAATTTACATACAATAAAAATCATTCACTCAAATGAACAGTTTGATGCTTTTGACGATTGTGTCCAGTAGTGAAGCCTCCACTACAATAAAGATGTAAAACAGTGCCACCCTCCCGAAAAGTTTCAGGATGTCCCTTTGAAGCCAGTCACTTCCCTGACCACTGACTCAGGCACCCAATAATCTAATTCCAGTTGCCAGAGTTTTAATTTCTTAAGAATTTCATATAAAGGGAGTCATACAGTACATAGTTTCTTTGCATTCTTCATTCACTTAGCCTGATGTTTCAGAAGTTTATCTGAGTTTTTTTGTGTGTGTTACTGCTTCATTCTTTTTTATTACAATATACAACTCTAACTACTAAAAATGTACCATTTCACATAAAATACAGAAACCCTGCAATCATCCTTTCTCATATAGCCACTATAAATTACATGGGACTTGTAACATCTTCTGTATGTTATAAACTTTACAAGACAATGTTATGAGTTTTGCTTATATAATAAAGCAATTTATAAAGAAATTTACAAAGAAATAAAGAAAAAAGAGAGAGAGACTTTTGCATTTCTCCAGACACTTATCATTTCTGATGGTCTTTCTTTTCCAAATATCCAAAATTCTACCTGGTATCACATTTTTTCAGCCTTGAAGAACATTCTTTGACATTTCTTGCAGTGCATATTATGAATTCTCTGAGTCTTCTTTTATCTGAAAAAGTCATTCTCCTACCTTTAAATTTTTACTGAGATATAATTAAGATACCATAAAATTCATCCTTCTAAAGTGTGTAATTCAGTGGTTTTTTAATAAGTTCACAAGGTTGTACCATCATTACCACTGTCTAACTCCAGAATCATCTTCATTCTTGAAGAATATTTTCCTTTGATATAGAATTCTGGGTTGTATACTTTTTTCTTTTCATCCAGCACTTTAAACCATGTTCTTCCACTCTCTGGTTTATGAGACAAAGTTAGTCATTAAATAGATTATTGCTCCTCTATTTGAATGTGTTTTTTTTTTTCCTCTTAACTGCTTTCAATATTGCTCTTTACCTTTGATTTTCAACAGTTTTGCCACAATGTTTCTTGATGTGGACTTCTTTGGGTTCATTCAGCCTGGCATTCACTGAGTATGCTGTATCTGTAAACTCTTGTCTTTCATCAAATTTGGGGAATTTTTGCCTTAATTTTTCAAATATTTGACCTATCCCATTCTCTCTCCCCTTTATCTTCTTAGATTCCAATTACATGTATGTTGGATTGTTTGATACTAAGAGGTCCCTGAGACTCTATTCATATTTTTCCAATATGCTTCATCTCTGTTCTTTACATTAATTTCCCTTCTTCTATCTTCAAGTTCATGTATTTTTCCTTCTGACATCTCTATTGAATTGTTAAATCCATCCAGTGGATTTAAAATTTTCAAACAGTGTATTTTTCATTTCTAGAATTTCCGATTCATTCCTTTTCATTCTATTTATCTGATAGGATTTATTTTTTCACTCACTGAGAGCATGTTTTTTAATTTCACTGAGGGTACTATAAGAGCTGCTTTAACATTCTTGTCTGCTATTGCCAGTTGCCAATGACTCAGTTACCTCAGGCTAGGACTCAGTTGTTTTTACTTCCTCCTGGAATGTGTTCCATTTTCCTGATTCTTCATATGTAGAGTAATTTTGAATTTTACACTTAATTAACCTTAACCCTTAAATGTTAATTTGTGAATACTCTAGATTGCTTTTGTTTTTGTTTTTTCCAGCAAGAGTTGTTTCTTTTGTTTTAGCAGGCAAATTATCTTGGCTTGGCTTGGCCTGACTTGAACTATAAACTCTGTTTCTTAAAAGGCAGTTTTAAGGCAATCCAGATTTTTTGTATTTAGCTGAGTTGTTCTGAGTCTGTTGTACTCATGCATGGTTCAGAGGTCAGTCAGAGATGTATGTACAAATTTTGCACATGAAATTTGAGGATATCCCCTCCTTTGAAGCTCTCCTCCTTCCAATATTCCTCTACTATCTTCAGTGGCCAGAGTTCTCTGGGTTTAGTTTTCTAGTTTCCCTGGCCAGAGACACTTTTTTTTCTTTATTCTTTTATTATTATTATTATTATTATTATTATTATTATTATTATTATTATTATATAGTCAGTTATAATGTGTCAATTTTTGGTATACAGCACAATGTCCCAGTCATGTATGTATGTATGTATGTGTGTGTGTATATATATATATATTCATTTTCATATTATTTTTCATTAAAGGATATTGAATATAGTTCCCTGTGCTATACAGAAGAAATCTGGGGTTTTTAAATCTATTTTTATATACAGTGGCTAACATCTGCCAATCCTGAACTCCCAAATTTATCCCTTACCACCCCCTTCCCCCCAGTAACCAAAAGATTGTTTACTATGTCTACGAATCTTTTTCTATTTTGTAGATGAGTTCACTAGTGTCCTCTTTTCTCCTTTCTTTTTTTTTTTTTTTTGATTCCATATATGAGCAGTATCATATGGCATTTTTCTTTATCTTTCTGGCTTACTTGGCTTAGAATGATGATCTCTAGTTCCCAACCATGTTGCTGCAAATAGCATTTTATTCCTTTTTATGGCTGAGAATTATTCCATTGTATATATATACACACAACTTCTTTATCCAGTCATCTGCTGGTGGATATTTAGGTTGCTTCCATGTCTTGGCTATTGTAGATAGTGCTCCTATGAACACTGGGGTGCATATATCTTTTCAAATTAGAGTTCCCTCCAGATATATGTCCAAGAGTGGAACTGCTGCACCATATGGTAAGTCTGTTTTTAGTTTTTTGAGGAATCTCCGTACTGTTTTCCATAATGGCTGTACCAAACTACATTCCTGCCAGCAGTGTGGGAGAGTTTTCTTTTCTCCACACCCTCTCTAGCATTTATTTTTCATGGACTTTTTAATGATGGCCATTCTGACTGGTGTGGGGTGATACCTCATTGTGGTTTTGATTTGCATTTCTCTGATAATTAGCGATACTGAGTATTTTCTCATGTGCCTATTGGCCATTTGTATGTCTTCATTGGAGAATTGCTTGTTTAGGTCTTCTGCCCATTTTTTGGGTTGGGCTACTTGGCTTTTATTATTAAGTTGTATGAGTGTTTATATATTCTGGAAATTAAATCTTTGTCAGCTGCGTCATTAGCAAATATTTTCTCCCATTCCATAGGTTGTTGTTTTGTTTTACTTATGGTTTCCTTTGCTGTGCAAAAGCTTATAAGTTTAATTAGGTCCCATTTGTTTATTATTGCTTTCATTTCTATTGCCTGGGTAGACTGCCCTAGGAGAACACTGCTAAGATGTATGTCAAAAAAAGTTTTGCCTATATTTTCTTCTAGGAGGTTTATCATGTCTTGTCTTACATTTAAGTCTTTAAGCCATTTTGAGTTTATTTTGTGTATGGTGTGAGGGAGTGTTCTAACTTCACTGATTTACATGTTGCTGTCTAGTTTTCCCAACACCACTTGCTGAAGAGATTGTTTTTTCTCCATTGTACATTCTTGCCTCCTTTGTTGAAGATTAACTGACTGTAGGTTTGTGGGTTTATTTATGGGCTCTCTATTCTGTTCCATTGATCTATATGTGTGTTTTTATGACAATACCATGCTGTTTTGTTTCCTGTAGCTCTGTAGTATTGTCTGAAGTCCGGGAGGGTTATCTTCCAGCTTTGTTCTTTTTCTTCAGTATTTCTTTGGCAATTCTGGGTCTTTTGTGAGTCCATATAAATTTTAGAGTTGTTTGTTCTAGATATGCAAAAAATGTCATGGGTAATTTGATAGAGATCACATTAAACCTGTAGATTGTCTTGGGTAGTATGGCCATTTTAACAGTACTGATTCTTCCAATCCAAGAGCATGGGCTGTCTTTCCATTTCTTTAAGTCATCTTTAATTTCCTTAATCAGTGTTTTGTAGTTGTCCATGTGTAAGTCTTTCACCTCCTTGGTCAGATTTCCAGAGAGACTATTGTTTTTTCACCAGAATCCAAATAATATGGCCTGTACTTAGCTTGAAACTAAAATCAGTGAAAAGGCAATACTAATTTCCTTCCCTCCTCCAACTTTGTACTCCCCATAAGAGTCTACCTGCTTGTATTCATTTTCAAGTGCCTTAAATGTTGCTTTTTGTATGAAATTCAGTTTTTATAGTTGTTTTCTACAAAGTAATTCTCTAGCAGGGGGTCTTATTCTGGCATTACAAGAAGCAAAAGTCTTCCTACAGTCAACATTATAATAGTAGTTTCTACTTTTCCCTTCAACTACTGCTCTAGGAAGTCAACTTCAAAGAGTAAAATAAAACCTTAAAGGTGAAATGATATAGGCCCATCTCAAGGATCTTCAACTTCATATACATATGATCCTTATTTTACATTATATCTGTTAGGTAAGTAAGAAACCACATATGTGGAAGCAAATCTACAGGAAGTTCCATCGTATTTAGGCATGGGGTAGTATTTGCTAACTAAAAGAGTTTTTTCATTGTGTTAATGACAAAACACATAAAAGCAAGTGGTAAATGTGATGCTATATAGAATCCAAGCAATGGCAAGCATATACTCAAGCATGTGAGTCCAGGTGTCAAAATGGTTTTCGTTTCTATGTTATTATTCGTCGCTGTAATTAGAAGCCTTTGAGCATGAAAGCTTAAAAATAAACTATAATTCCCTTAATTAAACTGTTAACCTAAGAGCAGGAGCTCAGATTTCCCAGCAACAACACTAACATTTATTAGAAGAATTCTTAAAATATTTACACACTTTATTCCACCCTAGAGATGAAAGGGACATCAGCCACTTACACTTACTCTGTATTTCTGAATCATTCACATGCCTTAGGAAAGTCCAAAAGGATATGTTGACCAGATGGTTTGGAGCAACCTGCATGCCTGGGACCAAACTGTACTAGAAATAGGCCTGTATGCTTTTGCCCAACCCCTTGTCTTGTTCTCCTCAAAGATGAGAGGTTATTAACCTAATTATCCAAGAGTCCAATATCCTGACCGGAGAAAGTCAGTAGTAGATGGAGTCTTTGCATTAAGAACAGTCTTCCCACAAGGTCTGTTTTGTGCCTCAAGCTTCTGGCCTGGCCTGACCCCCTGGGAGTGCATGGCCATTCACCTGCACTCCTCCCTTCACCATATACAGTATTTAACCAAGCAGTTGTGCAGGTTCTCTTGGGATCTGGTGTTCATTCATTTGTTTGTTCTCCCCTCTAAAACTTGTAACTCGCACACCTCAACATGCTGGCCCCAAGATTATGATTAGACAGGGTTGGGAGGGAAGCAGGAGTTCTCACCTAGGCCTTAAGCCTAAATTACACGCACCAACTCAGCTCTTAAGAAGACTTCTACACTGTCGTGTTGGAAGCTCTCACAGCTTGTATCAATGTGGTGCTCAGTCCCACTGGCTACTGTTCCTTGAAGACGGTTCCCTCATGACTCCTGAGGGGTAAGAGTAATTTCACTGGGCAGAGTTTGGGCATTTCTGGGTTTCTGGGTATAGTAGCTGAATGGCACCAAAATCTCGTTATCAGCCCCTAAATCCTAACTGAAAGAATTAACTCCTTCCCACAGAAACAATGCCTATGAAAACTCTTCACAAACATATAAAATAACAAAGAATATCAACAAATGTACACTAGAGGTATTTAGTTGGTACACAGTATAACCATATCAATTGTTTCTCTATGGCATCTATTTTGATGCCCACATTAAATATTAGCAAACTTGAACTAAAACAACAAACATTTTTAAACTTTTCAAGGTCTACTTTAGGCTTATCTCTATTACTAATCAGCTTAGACTGTCTCCTCTCAGCAAACATTTATAGGTTTTTTACATTAATACAATACTAAGTTTAATCATTTAGAAAGGTTAGGTATAAACAGCTTTAATGCTTTCACAAAGCAATTTTAACTGACTTTTTCCTTATTAAAATATTAGGAATGATCCTAGCAAAAATCCTTCATTTCTTGATTACTGTTATTATCCAATAACATACACTCCTTGGTTAGGAAATCACTTTTAAGACTGAATTTAACTAAGCCCTTTACAAGAAATCAGTGGATTTTTAAAAGTATACTTGCCAAAACTCTAATAAATTTCAATATTTAAATGACTCTCTTTAGAAAACAGTTTGACAGTTCTTAAAGGAAAAATCTTGTATTCCACAATGAATATAAAACACTTGGTTCTTTATAACTGGATTCCTTCAGCTCCTCCTATAATGTTAAAATGGTTACATGCAGTGTGGGAAAATATGACTGGTGTAACTTTGAAATTAATAAATTTAGACAAAGAAGATAACTGTCTTTTGTCCCAAATTTAAATAGCTCTTGGGGTTTTTATTATAAAATAATCCAGGTTCATGGTTTAAAAAGATAAACAATATACATAAGCCTAAAGTGGACCTTGAGAATCTCCCACAGTACCACCAAAGATAACTACTGTTAATTCTTAGTATACTTTTCCAAGATTTTAGCCATAAACACATGATTGATAAACGGCTTCTTAACCCAACTTTCTAGGCAATTCTATTACCAAACAATTTGTAATGCATGTTATTTTTTTTTAAGATGTGGGATATTTAACTTGGAACTTCTCACGCTTAGGGAGGAAAACAATCAGTAACAACACTTTTTTTTTTATTCCGTTGCCATAGTTTCTGCTAAGCTGCACAAATGTAATTGCACAGAGAATGTGCCGAAATCATTTGATTAGATCCAATGATTCACTTATGTTAAAGCTAAGAAAAGGCTTAATTTAAAAGCACTTTTACAATTAACGTAGAAATAAAGAGAGTAATGCTTTTGAAGCCATTTCAAGTAGCTTTCTTCGTATATGACTAAGTTATTCATACACCTGATTTTATTCGATGAATTAATTACTTAATAAATTTACAATAAGCTGTGAAAATGTAATTAAATAAAAAAAAAAAAAGATGATGGAGTCCATGGACATTAAGGGGATATCATTATCATGTGAGGCTAGTCAGATAAGCTCATTGGAAACACCAGTCCTCATTCACTCATTTAAGAAACATTCACCTAGTGCCTACTAACACCTGAACTGGGTGTTAGGTCTTTAGCTAACATGTGCAGGATTTGAACCGGCAAAGAGACAACAGCTGGGAAATTCTGGACTAGAAGAGTAATTAGAGCATAAGCAGGAGTAAGTATTTTCCTAGCAGAGAATAAGAGGACTGTTCTATTTTACCATAATAAACATGTGGGGAAAATAGTAAAAAATATGACATAAAATATGTACATGGAATGAGCTGATTCCAAACCTGGAATGCCAGACTAGTTAGTTTCAACTGAATCTGTAAGCAATAATGGAACTTGACAAGAGGAAAGAAAGGTTTTAGGAAAATTACTCTGGCAGTAGTGTGCCACGTGGACAGAAGCAAGAAGGACTAAAAGATGGTGAAGTTATTGCAATAAACTAGATGTGTGCTAATGAGCATCTGGTCTGAGCAGACACTAGAAGGAAGAGGAAATAATGAACCTGAGAATCACCCTAATATTCAGTTCAAGAAACATTTGCTGAACACCTGATGTGGGTGCTGAGACTGCAGAAGCAAACAGGACAGGGGTCCCCATTTTCAAAGATAAACGAACTAAACTTCTGTTCCATTTTCTCCACACTGGACCCATATCTTGACTATAAGAAACGGAAGTCGGGTGAATGGTAGTGTTATTGACAGAATTTTGCTGAAAGGGGAAGTTGAAAGGGGAAGTTTTGGGGTTTCAACACTGATTTTGAAGCGATGCATGACATCCCCAAAAGGCTGCCATGTGAGCAGTTCTAGACAAGGAACTAAAGTTCTGCAGAGACAGCATGGGGTTCGGGACATGCTATCCCAAAACACAGTACCTTGGTATATGAATATTTTAAGCTGAAGGAATTTGAGGAACAGCACACGCAAGAAGGATTTTCTGACCTTCCCCTGAAGCACGTCATAAAATCCTCTGGTGCAAGGGGCCCTACCTATGTCCAGAGGAAAGGAGCCTCCTTATCTCTGAAGACAGGGGACACAGAGAGGAATCTGAACAAATAGGACTTGTTGGGTTGCCCCCCGTTTACTACATTCACCTCATACCCTTTGTCCTACCCACACCCTTTTCCCATGACTCTCCATTCTTCATCAAACCAAAATAAAAAAGCTCAGATTTAACCATTTCTTCAGGTCTTTATTTCCTGATGAAGGCTCCCATGTAACATAAAACTTGCATGAAATAAATGTATATACTTCTCTCTTGTTCATATTTTGTTACAAGGATCCAAGCTGAGAACTTAGAAGGGTGGAGAAAAAATATTTTTCCTCCCCTACAAAGCACAAAAGTTATTGGAAGAGGGGCAATGGTGAAAGCTTTAAGAAGAAAGCCCTTTGGAAGGCCACACAAAAGAAGGGCAAGTCTTGAAGAGGACCAGGAGTTAGGATGCAAGAAAAAGAGCCAAAGAAATGGTTAGGAAACAGTGTATAGAATCCAAGAAAAGACAGAATGGCAATAAAAATGGATCATCTATGAAGTCACACTGGTACAATGGGAAATACACATATTTGGTCTTAGTCCTTATTTGGTCTTAGTCCTAAAAGCTCAGGAATCTCCAGAGTGGTAAGAGTCTTTGGTATGCTAATGAATGAGGTGGCGGGGCCTACCCCCCTACCCTCCACCCCCACCTCCCCTAACCCCAGACTGCTTCAGGATGGGGACTGGTTGCTAGAAACCAAGGACTTTCAGCCCCACCCTCTCACCCTCATTCCTCCCACCTCTGGGGAAGGAAAAGGGGCTGGAAATTCAGTTAATCACCAATGGCCATTATTTAATCTATCATGCCTAGTGAAGAAACCTCCATATTAACTCCTAAACAATGAGGTTTGAGGTACAGAGGGGTTCTAGGTTGGTGCACACACAAGGGTGCTGGGATGGTGGGTGGTGCGCCCTGAGAGGTAATGAAAGCCCACACTTTCCATGGCCTCCCCCAGCCCAAATGCCTTGCCCTATGAATCTCTTCCATTTGGCTGTTCTTGAACTGTAGTTGTATAAATAAACAAAACTCGAACCTCAAGTTTACAGAGGGAGGTCAGGGTGTGAAGGTGGGGATGGAAAAACAAAATAACATCCTTAAAAGCAATGGATATAGACAGCTTTGTTCAGGAAATGGGGATATAAATGGAAGGGACAGAGGAAATGGTAAAGAATCATATGAAACTTTTTTCCAACTTAGAAGGCAGATGAGTGAGAAAGCCCATGGATAAAGGCAATACAAGAGAGGCTGGAAAAAGTGGAGATGGGTAGCAGTTTCTTGGGGAGCAGATCCTTCAGAAAGTGATAAATAATGCATCCTTGGATAGAAAGGGTTAGAGAAAAGAATTAAAGGACAGAAAGAAGGATAAGGATGGGTCGAGGTATTAAGGATGGGAATAAAGATTACATGCAGCCTTTCTAATGGACACATGGTCTCCAAAGAGAGTGCTGGAGAGGCAGCGCATTGAAACAAGAGTAAAAGACCTCAGCAATCAGCTTGGCTAAAATACACAACAGAGGATGAAATGAGATCTATGAAAACTTCCTGTAAATAGGGTAGAAGGGTCTGAACTATCCTAATCAAAAGAACTAAAATATTTAAAGAATGGAAAACAAAAGACAGACTGGACAAAGTGAAAACAAAAAACAGAATGCCAAATTGGGCAGTGTGTTTCTAGCACTTTCCTGGGGACAACCAAACTAACAGCTACAAACACCAGGGTCCCTAGGAAGGAACACCCCTGTTCCAGACACGGCTGTACAGTGCTCCTGAGCCTTCATGTCCTCAGCTATTAGAATACACATCCAACCCTCTTTTTTTCTAATTCCATGATCGCCAAGCAACCCAATTTTAACCTGACACATTTACCCAAATAGAAAAATGCACTAATCAAGCAAACACAAATGTTCCACGTACTTGTTTATCCACACTGCCCACTGTTAAGTTGGTAAAGTGTCACTGGAGTTTCTACATCAGTCTTTTGCGATTATAACTGGAGCTTATATGCATGGAATCAGAGCATGACGAGAAAACACAAACAGCATAATGATCTAACATTGAATCCCATTTGCCATCAACAAGGAACACTTAATTAACAGCAATATATACAAGACACTGCAGTACAATCCTGCGACCCTGTCAATGGTTTTATGACTTTTTTCTTTTCAGGAGAAAAGGAGAAAATTATAAAGCAACACTGTGAGATTTAGTTGTGAATGCAACAGGAAGTAGAGAAACTTACAGCTTGTTGCAGTTGAAACTGAAATAATTAAGCCATAATTTATTATAAATCTATGATCTATAGAATACAATCAACTTCTAAAACTTAAACACTGTCTCCACAAAATCGTACCAATTTTCAGGTACTTAACTTTTTTTTTTCTCTTTAAGACATTAACTTATAGATTAAAAAAAAAAAAAGAGGGAAACAAAGCCTAACAAGTTAATTAAAAAGTTCCTGTTTTTGGTAAAGAAGGGAGTTTCAGTCCTGGTCCAAATTCCCTATTCCTCAATAATTATTTTCACCTTCCCCTTCCCAGCACATTCAGTAGTAAAGAACTCAACATTAACCTCTAATTTCCAAGTGCTGGTGTGAATAAGGCAACATCACGACACTGCAGACATTTTCCTCTTTTTAAAACTTTTCTTTTATTGTGACCTATAACAGAGAAAGTCTCAGAAGTGGGGGCAATTATAACCCCACCAACCTAAGCCCCTCTCATTTTGTAGTCATTTCCAGCCTTTTCCTGTTGTGTATGTATCCTAGTTACTACCTGGGCTTTGCCAGCTCCTTAGAATCTAGACTGATGGACTCAAATCCTGCAGAGCCCTGGCCAGTGCAGGTCCAAAGCCTCCGCTCCTTCAAGGCTTCTATCAAGTCCTAGGAAGCTGACATCCTCAGCTCCCTCTAAAGTACTCAGGATCATCTCTGTTCTGTGCTGCACCAATTCAAACAAGAGTGGGGGCCTTCTTTGAGTTCTATAAAAGAAAAACAAAACCCAAACTCATGCAGAAAGCATTCCTTAGCATGAAAGACTTGGGTGAAGATTTCTGGAGAAAGACAGAGAAGCAGCAAGCGTGGCAACAATGAAGAGGAAACTGGATGTAGGAATGTCCTTAAGCTCTCTCCCCTTCCCATCCTTAGGGGAGGTCGTTATCTCACCTACACTCTGGCCTCGCATCCTTTTTCTGCCTTTTCTCCTTCTTTTCCTTTTCCTTCCTCCTTCAGAACAAAACCAACAAATCTGGCTCCTTGTTTCCTGTCAGGCAGCTTCCTCAACTTCGGACCTCCCAGTCCCAGCTAACATTCACACTCACACCCCTAGGAGAGCCTGAGAACAAGGCGGTGCCTCAGGGCTGTCCCTCCACACAAGGAATTCTGGTGCCCACCGCTGCGATAATACATTTATTAGTCTCATCTCCTTACTTGTCTTGTGGGTTTTATGTAGTCATCATATTCTACATATACATATACAGTTTACTAACTGAAGAAGCATTCTGCATGCTTACTTGTATCCAATACTGTGCAAAGCCCTGGGGAGCAGACACACTCTCTGATATCAAGCAGCACAGGGTCCAGAAGAGGCACTTGGGCAGGTTAAGCAACCCAGGGTTCAAGCCTCGAAGAGGGGGATGAGGTAGCAAGTGAACCAGCTGAGCATATGAGAGCATCTCACCCCATCTGAAGGTCTACACAGTCAGGCACTGATGGACAGAATACAAAAGCTTACCAAGAAGTCAGAGAGCACGGCGCATCTGGGAATCTGCAATGAGTGCAGACGGGCAAACACAGGCAAAAGGAAGACAGTGAAGGCCTGGCAAGACGAGGCAGAAATGAATTCATGGAAGATTCTGATTTTAAAAAGATGAATTTTGTTCTAAAAGCAATGGAGAGCCAGTGAAAGACTTTAAGCAGAAGATTAAAATAATCAGCTCTGTACCTTAGAAAGGCCAGCAGCAGCAGCAGTGTGGAAGATGAATTAGAAAGGAATTCCCATGGAAGACAGCAAAACCAGTGCACAGGTTGATGCAACAGTCAAGGCCAGAAATAATAAAGGCTACCTTAAGGCACTGGAATTAGGGAAACAGAGGAAAAAGTAATTCCTTAATATGTTATTCACTAATACTAGTAAGCATAAGTGAAAACACTGAAATTTCTAAAATAGCTATTGTGCAATCTTTAAAATTCACACTGACAGCCCTTAACTGACCACGAGATCATAAAGCACTCGGAATAAGAGAAGTTCAATTTTCCAAAATGTTGCACATGAACTGTATTCATTTGCCAAAACTCAAAACTGTATGTCAAGAAGAACACATTTTCCTGTATGTAAATTATACCCCAACAGAAAAAAATTAGGGCCATAAAGTAAGAATCATGAAAATATTTTCAAACATGAATATGATAAAGAAGAAATTTTCAGATTCAATAAGTTTTCTTAATGTTTACTCGGTTATTGTTTGGCACACAAATCTATTTACTTATCATAGTTAATATTTACTTTTTTACAGAAGTCACATATCTAGAAATAGCAATATAAAGCTTCTAAGATAAATACACATATCTTACACTACTTCATCTAAGCAACCTGATTTTAAATTTTATTAAAATAGATTATTTGTTCATAAGTGCATTATTCTTAAATGTTACAAGTTTTTCTGTCCTTGCTGGATTAGCATGGGATTTAATAGTGTATCACTACTTAACATGCAGCTTTGTGTGCACCGTATAGGTTTGGTGAACATAAACTTTATGAATTAAAAAGAAGTATGTGAAATGTCTGTGGAATTTCCAAATGAAGATGGCCAATGTACAATAAAGAATTTTAACTGTAGTCAGATTATTTAAAAATTCACAATCATTTTAAAAGATATGGCTTTAAAAGAACAATCAGTTCAAATACTTCATTTCCTGGCCATGTCACACAACTGAAATTAACATACACAAAAATGTGCAGTAAAAGATAAATCAGAGAACAATATAACACATCAAAAGGATTGCATAAGAGTTTTTAGTAGACTTATTTTCAAAAGCAAGTTCCCATGGTGTTAGTTTATAAATCATTAACTATCTGACAGACAGTTTAAAGACAATCATGCTTCGAACCTAATTCTGAATTAGACAAACAGAACCTCATTATGTACACTCAGCACGGCTTTCTTTATTCTCAAATTAAGGTCTACCTTCATTTATGATTGGAGACATACCTCAGTATTTTGGCAAGCAAAAACTTAGATATCTATAAATGACAAAAACTTAAATCATTACAGCAAGGTAAACATTCCAGCTTCCAAAGTGCTACCTTCAAATATTTTGATATTTGTTGATTTTTTTAAAATTATATCTTCCATGCAAGATACAAGATAGTTTTTAATAGTCACAGGTAACATTCCCAGGGATCAGATTTCAATTTGATGTAAGAAAATGCATCAGCACTTTGTACCTCCTAAGTCATCATCTCATTTTTCCACTGTAATTCTATTGTCACCTCTACACTTAATTCCATTGTGAGAAAGTACTTTATCAACACCCTTTCCTTTTTCTCTTTTCCAGATTGCACGCTAAGAGTGCCAATCTGGTTTCTATTAGCACTTGAATCAAATATCAGTTTGCAATAATTTGTGCTTACAGCTGTAAACTTTCATAGGGCAACTGCCAACTCGTTCTTCAAGAATAATCCTACTTTTTAAAAAGGTTAATTTTAACTCATAGTGAACTATCTAATTTCATAATACCATGACCACTGGAGAAAAAAAAAAATTAAATCCAGCCTGTCCTGGCCCATTCTTCCTCTCCTATTTCAGTATTAGCTGTGTTTTCTTCAACATAGCCATGCTCTGATGCCAAGTCTGTGATTTAGAAAGAAAAGGTCAAGGAGTGCTCTGGAAGGACTTACAGGCACTAGAGCCCTGAGGCGCATGCTCCCTGCTGTGCCCTCCTATTCTTACTTCAAGTTGAAACCAAGTTGAGCAATTAATGCTTCCAATTCTCTGACAAGGGTATGAGCCCAATTATGTTGCCACATAAAAGGTCACGGATCGTTTGTGCCTCTTCACATTCTGCCGCATTTGTTTTCTCTCATACACTCACACACACACACTCACATACCTATTACTTTTTTTTTTTGATCTACTTCAGAGTAGTTTGCATGCATCATGCATCTTTACACCTTAATACACTGTGTTGTTCCTAAAATTTGTCTTAAGTAATCTCAGTACAGTTACCTCATTCAGAAACTTGAATACTGATGAAATACTTTAATTTATAGTCCCTATTCTGATTTGTCAACTGTCTGGTGTACTTTGCGATGGTTAATTTAATGTATTAACTTGGCTGGACCACAGAATGCCCAGATGTTTGGTCAAACACGATTCTGGGTATTTCTATGAGTGTGTTTGGGGATACGATTAATATTTAAATCGGTGGGCTCTGAGTAAAGCAGTTTGCCCTCCGTAAAGTTAGGCGTGCATGGCAACACTCCATCATCAAGTGGAAGTGACACGGGAGACTGGGCTGAGCAGGCCCGAAAGGCACAAGTAAGTTACCTGAAGAAGTGGCCCACGTGCCCTGCTATACTGCCTTCTCTCTCCCCACCTGCACCTCCAGCCTCACAGGGAGTCCCGGAGATTAGCAGACAGAAAAGACAAGACTTGGGCCTGGTTTACAGATGGTTCCACACAACATGCAGGCACCACCTGAAAGCGGACAGTTATCACCCAAAGCTCCTTTCTGGGACACCCATGAAGGACGCTAGTGAAGAGACCACGTGCCCAGTTACAGAGATGAAGGCTGCAACTGTCATGAGTTTTCCTTCCTTATTTTGTTATTTTGTCATTAATATGTGTGTGTGTATAAAAACAAGCCTCTGTGTTCTCTTTCCTCTCTTATCCCCTTAGACTGTAACATACGATGCATTAACTTTATGTCATAGTATTTAAGTTATGGGATATGAAGAAGAGCAAACATCCCACAAGGACTATGAATCCTCTTCTGAGGAGTTAGTGTGTTTTCTGTTTTCAGGAGAGTTGTAAGATATTAGCTGAAAGTACGACCTTGATGGTCTTTATCTGGAGATTAAGTACGGTTTAAATAGATGCATATAGGTAGCCAGATATTTGGATAGTCAAACGTGATTCTGGGCGTTTCTATGATGGTGTTTTTGATTAATATTTAAATCAATGGACTTAGAATGAAGCAGATTGTCCTCCATGATATGGGTGGGCTTCATCCAATCAGTTGAAAGCCTGAATAGGAAAAAAAAAGACTAGCTTCCCACAGGGAAGAGAATTCTCCAGCAGGCTATTTTCAGACTGGATTGGAACATTGGCTCTTCTGGATTTCAAGCTTTCTGACCCACCTGAAGATTTTAGATAGATTTGGCCTCCTAAATAGCAGGAGCCAACTCCTTATAATAAATCTCTTTCTGTATTTATACACATCCTATTGCTTCTGTTTTTTGGGAGAATCTTGACTAATAATCCTTTAACAGCATTTTTTGCTTGCATACAAAATCCAGCATATTGTCACAAACTGCATTTTTTGTCACATCTCTTTAATCGTTTAATCTCAAAGACTTCCTCAATTATCTTTTATAACTGACTTTTTTGAAGAATAGAGGTCCTTATTTTTTGTTTGTTTAAATGGAATTTTCTGTTTGATTAGAGTTTTCTCATGGTTGAAGTTATGCATGCCCCGTTAGGATACTAGTTAAATGATGCATGTTTCTCAAGGTATCACAACCAGAAGCATACAATGTCAGTGTGTCCCTCATCAGTGACATTATTTTTGATTACCCACTACATGGGTACAATTTTCCCCCTGTAATAGGTTATCTTTGGAGAGACACTATAGGGCCATTAAAGTATCCTGTTTTTCATCAAACTCTTGCACCTAAACTTAGCACCCACTGATGAGTCTTGCCTGAACCAATCTTTACTACAGTGGTTACAAAATAGTAATTTTCAAACTCTTCCACTCCTTCCACGTTTATCAGTCAGCACTGTACTGTGAGAAGAATCCTCTCCTTTTTCTATCTAGTTATCATCAGACTATTCATGACTTACTATTTCTTCAATGACTTCCTTGTCCATTCTTGTCCTTAACTATTTTGATGCATAAATTGATCCAGATTTGGTCACTGGAAGCAAGCTGGCTTCTGTGCCTTTTGCCATGATGCCTTCATTTTCTTTCCTTTTCTTTTCTTCCTTTCTTTTTAAGCCCTTCTTTGCTTTCTCTTAAGTAGCCTCGGTTCCTTTCAATCAGAAATGGTATGAGAAACTAAGATCTGGGTGCCAGGTGTGCTCATTGCTACCAGAATATCTTGCCTTCTAGGCTCTTTCATGAATAGAGCTAGGAAACGCATGTTCATATCATTTTATATATATTTAAATCTGCCATACAAATACTTATGCTGTCATATGGACCTATGTTGTACACAGACTTTATGTTGTACACATATGTGGTATGTGTGTTTCAAAATGTTATAAGGGATACTTCATTCAGTTGGAGTATAACTATTTGCTTACAATTTACTAACGCAAATTATTTCTTTGTGAAATTAGAGCAAATTTCTTATTTACTGGTTTAAGTCATGACAAATGAACCAAAAAGCATATGGTCAACTCACCCAGAAAAATAAGAATATGGTGAGTACAAGAGCAATGATCTAACTCTGAACGATGAAACCGAAATAGTACAATGCTGAACTGATGGAATGTGAAGTACATCAATATGTCCATGTCTCTAGATGATCTGCCATGCCACCATGAAGTCACTTCTCATCCAACAACCTGTGTGCTCACCTCCCTATGTCCTGCCAAGAAACATCAGAATGTCAGCAACTAGAGGATACCTGGTGGCAACTGAAGCAGAAAAAGAGGCCGAGCAATTTGAGCAGTCAGTGCCTATCCCCCTTTCCCACCACCTTTTAACCTTGGAGATAAATGCCTGGATTTGAGAATGTTTACATGGTTTGAGTGGTTTCTTAGTTCTGCTTGTGTATGCTACATCTCAAAGAACTAGATTTTTGCTGTGACCTCAGGTTAAATTGAAATTGAGTTTAAAACTGGGAACAAGCATGTATACATACTTATGCTCTAAGCACACTAAAGCAATTCAAATTACAGTTATATATGCAATATGATTTAAGGCTTACAAACTGTTCTTCTATCTGTGGCCCCATCTTTGCTTCAGTCTCAGCTCTGTAACTAAATATTAAGTGCTCATCATCAGAGCTTTTCCTCAGTCTGTCTGGAGGGAACTCACTGTCCAGCAGATTCCTTAGGAAGCCTACTTGTGTAGGATATCTCTGAGTTCTTGAATGCTCAACTTTTTTTCCTATTGCTTTAATATTGAAAGCTGAATATAATTCTTGATCTGTAATTTCTTTAAGTTTCTTTTTTTAAAAAAAGTTGTTCCAGTGTTGCTTTGCTTTGTACGTTTCTTTTGAGAAGTCTGATGTCAGCTAATTATGCTACCATTGTGTAATTTATTTTGTCTTTTGATCTGAAGCTCTGAGAATGTCTCTTTAAAGTCTAACAGTATTACCAGGATATGTTTCAGAGCTGATCATTACATCATTATCAATTTTTCCCAGTACCAGAGGCCATTTCCAATGTGTAGACCCAAGTCTTCTTTTATTTTTGGAATTACATTTCTTGGATAGTAGCTTATTTTTCATCTTTAAGAAATCCAGTTATACATGTAACATCTTTGTCTGTCTTCCATTTCAACTACTTTCTCGCTGGCCTTTTTTCTTTCTCTCTTTCTTTATCTAATTTGTTTCCCTGCTTTTCTTTAATCTCCCTTACTAAATTTTCATTTGGATCTATTATTCCCTGAGGACTATGTTAGTCTTCATTTCTGATTTGATTCTGTCTTTGCCTTCATTTTTTTCCCCTGAATCCAATCAACACTCACAGCATTTCCTTCTTCTTTTTTTTTTTTTTTTTGGTCCATTTCTTTCTTAGTTTTCGAATATCTGATTCAAGGTGTTTTTTTCATATCACCTACTGCTTTTCTAAAGATATTTATTCAGTTGAAAGTATTGTATTCCTGTTTTTCTTATGCATAATTTGGATTTAGGTGAGAGTTTGCACCAGCTGAAATGATTGATTTGCATTTTCTGTTTTCTTTTTACAGCAGTTTTGCGTTCATTTTTTTCTACTTCTAGGTATTTCGTGTTCAAGTTTCCTAGTGCAAGAGGGGCCCTATCACTTTAGTGAGGTATACTTTGTTTAATGGATGATAGGGAGGGATTGGTGGGCAATTTTTGTTTCTGTAAAATCTGTAATCTTCTGTTTCTTTTTTTTTCTCTTCACTGGCAACATTCCCAAGGTGCCCACTCCTTCCATATTTATTCTCCTCTAGAAGCAATGCTTCTTTAACACTGCCACTTCTGATCCTGCTCACTTTCAAGCCCTTTTCCTTAGCCAAAGCTGTGAGCTACCAAATCCCCGGGTGGGAATCAGTTTTTGGCACATGCTGTTGCAACTTTTTCCTTCTGAGGGTGACTTCTGCCTATGTTTTGTCTAAGTTTTTTGTGCCTCTCTCTTCTCTTTCAACGAGTCTCTTAAGACTACCCTCTCCCACTCTCGGCCCCACAGGATTGTTGCAGCAAGAGCTCTACTGGAACTTGGTGCTGCTTTCTTTCCCTACTTAGATTCCCCATCTCCCAGCAAAGCTAAAGATACGGATCAAAGGTGATTTTATTTGAGTTTCTTATTGTTATGAGGGGTTTTCTTGGTGGGGGGGTGGCGATACGGAATCGGGCAACTGTCATTATCCTCCAGACCTAGAATATCTATCTTTGTCCATTGTTAAAGTATCATTTCTGGAGTTCCCCCGCAAAAAAACAAAACCTCCTCAAGGCAAACTGAAAATTTCAAGCCTGGTCTGTGAGTCTCTTAGAGAATGTTCCAAAAGTTTAAAACCCTCCGACCCCATCTTCACCTGACCCTCAATGGAAAGCTAATGGCCACTATCCCTTTTTTCTGAAAAATGGTGGAGTCTTTGCAGCTTCATAGTCTTAAAAATTTAGAGAGGGCTCATATAAGACTTTCGCTACAGGAAGTTTTATCACTCAGAATCATCGAATTATACTGTAGCAACATATTATCCCAATGGCTTAAAACACTAGTTTATTTCTCACTTATTCTACATGTTCATCATGGGTTGCCCAAGGGTTCTGTTTCATGTCTTCTTTACTGTGATACAGAGGATCACAGAGAAGACACTATCTAGAGTACTGACAGCTGCTGAAGCAGTAGGAATGAAACCTTTGAAGGATTTCACACTGGCAATCAAATGCACCAGCACTGTAGTCTTATATGTAACTTCTGGTCAATTTTGCTAGCCAGAACTAATCACATGACTCTACCCAACCACAAATGGACCTACCCTGTGCCAGAGAAGAACTAGAAACCTGTATAATAGAAGCGTCATCTTAAACCTGAAATGTTCCTAAGTATTTCTGTTAATTGTAATAAGTAAATGTACTTTTTAGCATGTGAAAACTAGACTGACTCAATATTAAAATAAAAGAAATCATATTCTAATGAAATTGAAATGACATGTAAATCCAAATCAGGCCTGTCAAATATATGAAAAATATATGTAATATTTTAGTTGGCCAAATGATGGAAACTAAAAGGCTTTAATTAGAGTTCCCAGCAAGCAAATTTAGCTGTGGCCAAAGTAAGCTATTACCAACTTTAAATTATGGAAGATGACTGTATCCATAATACCCTTATGAAGATAATTTTCACAGATTTTAATAAAGGGAACAACTAATATATATATATACACAGAGGCTTACATTTATACACACAGAGATGTTTATGTAAATATGTATTTAGAAGTTGTTAATTATCTACTTACTTATAGCACAAATATATCAGCATATCAGAAGGGGTAATAAACACAAAGTAAGGTATTTATTTAATTTTGTTTAGAGCAGTTCTCTAACTTGGGCCATACACCTAGAAGGTAAAAAGACAAGTTTTAAAGTAGCTATAGTATCTGAACAATAGTACGTTGACAAGCATAACCATTTTTTTTTAAATGCAAGGACATCCATACAGAAAGAAGATTAACCATAGAAAAGGCTTATTCTTTCTTTATTGTATGCCTGTAAAAGAAAATTTTAAAGGAATATTACAAGAATAAAAAGTTGAACACCCATAGACTCCACATGGGAAATGACATAAAAAATTCAATTTTGCTTTCCCATTATTTGCTTTATTATTGCCTCTCATTTCCTATAACTATTAAAATGTGGATGAAAACATAATAGCTTTTAAAAAGTAGGTCTCCACTTTACTAAGCTGTCCTTATTTATGATACTGAAACTGAATCTGAAAATAATGAGAGAATTTTAAAAATTAAGATTTCATATAGAACAGGATAGAAGTTGTCAACAGCTAAGCAAAAAGTATATCCTTCTCAATTAAAAAAATTAAAACCCAGAGTATATTTTCAAATGTTTATTCTACAAATATCCAACCAGTTCTAAGTACATGTAAGCAATGCATAGAACTATTTTGAACAGCAGTGACCTAGAGTCTCACCGTGTAGGTTAGAATCCAGGCGCTTTTTACTAGCCGTGCATTCTCAGACAAGCTGCCTAACTTCTCTCTCTGTACCTCTGTATCCTCATCTGTAAAAGGAGGATATTAATAGCACTGGCCTAACAGGATTTGTTGTGGGGATCAAAAGAGTTAAAATATTCAAAATTCTTAGGAAAGTCAGTGTTTGGCCCAAACCAGATGTTGTACTGATTAAATAAGATAATGAATGTATTACACCACTTAGAATGACGTCACATATATAGTAAGTGCACAATATATGTTAACTGTTGCTATAATTTGTTGAAAGGAAATCATTTATTGACTTCCTATTTCAAGATGGTAAATACCTTCCTATATTCCAGTCTTCAAAAAACAAAACTAAACAAAACAAAGAACTGCTCCCTGACAATAAACAAGAAACTGGAACACATCCTACAATTAATAATACCCTAACACATCTATAACCCTAAGCTATAATGCATGAGGATGGAAAATATTTGAAAGTATGGTAAAGGACTCAGCAAAGGGGAGAAAGGTCAAGTCAAAAAGCCTGTGGAGGAGCTGTTCATGTAAGCAAAGCTGGCTACCTCACAAAAGGCTCAGGACCTGGATGCACCAGAAACCATGGACAGCAAGGGACTGGGAGGAGAGGGGGGTGAAAAATGAAAACAGGGGAAATGAGTGAAAGCCTTTTAAGGAGTCTTATTCCCCAGGTTCCCACAGTCACATGACACAGAATTAGTAATTTCAGGAGGAGAAGAACCAGATTTGGGGTTATCAGACACAGTGAAGGGCAAGGATGGGGGTAGGGAACTGAAAACAGAGAATTAAGAAGTCCACACATCACCTGCTGGCTCGGGAAAGCAGAGAGCCAGGCTAGGGCCCCCCAAGCAGCAGAGGACCCTCTCTGGAGAAATAGACAATCTTGAGTAAGACTTGTGGATACTGACATGTGGGATTCCCAATGAGAAAGCTCTAGAGTGTAAGCCTCCAACTAGCAAGGCAGGTATCCCTCACACTGAGTTTCTAATCAGTGCCTTAGCATCTTATCCATATTAATAGTCAAGGATCACCATTTAATTGAGAAAAGTCCCTATCACACATGACATCAAAATAAATAGGAAAAGGGGAGAATTCAAAAAGAAAGAGTAGCAATTCAGGACACAAGGAAAATAAAGTTTTATAGACAGTAAATTAATTAATATCCTTAAGGAAATATATTTTAACTATAAAACAGAAACAGGGTGCAATCAAAAAGGAATAAATTAGAACAATAAATAAGTGCTTAGAAAATTTTAAAAGCTGGGGAAAAAAAGATGTCTATTAAAGATCTGGATATAAAATTTAAAAAAATAGGCTAAAGTAGAGTAAAAATTCAAGGAGATGAACAATAGGAGAGAAAAATAAGAAATAATCAGAATAATTGTGGAAAGCCAGTATCTTAACAGAATTCTAGAGAGTGAACAGAAGAACCAAGAGGAAGAAACAGTCAAATATGTAATTTAAAAATATCCCCAGATCCAAAGGAGTTGTAAGGGGCACACTTGATCCTTAGCATAATGAATAAAAAAGTATCTACACCAACCCGTGTAAAATGTGAAATTCTAAAATTCCAAGCAAGGGATAAAGAGAAGATTCTAAAACTTCCTGAGATTAAAAAAGCTGGTCACATAACAAAGCACTTGGGATCAGAATGGCAACAAACTTCTCATCAGCATCATTAGAAGCTAGAAGACAACAGGACATGCCTCAAAATCCAGAGTGACAATTCAGCCTAGAATTCGATACCAAGCCAATCACAGATATGAGAACATAATCAAGACATTTCAAGACCTGAAAAGTCTTTAAGAAAAAGAAAGCCAGAGGATCCAGAAAACAAGATTAAGCACATCATTCTCAGGATGATAGTGAAGAAAAGTCCCACGATGACAATTACGCAGTAGCTGAGAGAGTAGCCCAATCTGGATGGCAAAGGACAGAGGGTTCCAGAAGGAATGTCTACAGGAAAAAAAGTAGCCCTCAAAGGTTATCTCAACAACAGAAAATCATACGGGCAAGTATTTTACAGAACTACTAAAAGAAACACTTAAGAGACTCAAAGAAAAGTAAATGAATGAAAAGACTGAGGCCATTTAATTCCAGGAAAAACAAAAAACTTACACAGGAAAGGAAACAAAAACATACTTGGCTCAGCTATGAATATTTACATAACTGTTAACGAGTGAACATGGATTCAACCACATAACTTCATTAAAACATGAGCAGAGAAATAAAGGAGGTCTAAAACTGATGAGATTTAAAACATTATTAAAAATCGGTAGATGTTGGAGGAGGGTATTGCTCAGTGGTAGAGAGCACCCTAGCACGCATGAGGTCCTAGGTTCAATCCCCAGTACCTCCATCAAATAAATAATAACCCTAATTACCTTCCTCTGAAAAAAAAATAGTTGACAATATTAGAGGTAGAAACTGGAAATGGAATGGCAGATGAGGGTCGGGGGCTGATGATTTTGTTTTTGTTTTTGGTATAAGCTTTGTGGTGCTATATGATTTAAGTATCTACACGGATTATTTTTGATTAAAATGTTTAAATTAAATAAAGAATATTCATTCAGTACTCTCTATGGAAGATACTATATGCTGGTCCACCCAACACCATTCTCAACCACCATTTTCCTTATCTAGAGAGGTTGGGAATAAATATTCAATTTCACAGCCTCCCTTGCAGAAGGACGGCCATATGACACCATATGGCTAAAACCAAAACATATTTAAAAAGTCTATTAATGAGGATTTCAAATCCTACATAGGAAGAAAACGCCTCACAAACAGAAAGTGTTTTCCTCTTGTCCCATATTCCAACCTGAATGTGGAGAGTCAATGTCAATAGTCACCATCGAGGATAAGTCACTCACTGATGTCAGCAGAGCAGGACAGAAAAAGCCTGGAGTCTTAGGAGCAAGGGCTGTGTGACTCCAGACTCCTTGTTAAGTAGGGGTTTTTTTTAAAGCCTACTTTTTTAAACCACTGCAGCTGAGTTTTCTCTGACTGGTTACTATAACAGGCCCCGGGAACCAGTTTTTCTCATACCAGTTACTATGATAGGCAATAGGAAACAAAGATGAAGAAAACACTTCCTCTCCCCCAAAGCTTATTATCTAATCAAGTAAACATTGCCAATAAATAATACCAAATAAGATGTACTTCTACCAAAATGTGATGCTGTAAGAAGTCAGAGGAAGGCGAGATCAGATCCAGCTGAAACATGAGGGAAGGCTTTTCCTGACTGCTGTGGGTCCTGCAGAACTGAGAGTTTTAACGAAAATATACATTTCATATTAAAGAAATAGCACAAAAAACAGAAACAGACTCACATATTTAGAAAACAAACTTGTGGTTACCAGAGGGGAGATGGGGGAGACAAATTAGGGGAATGGGCTTAACAGATACAAACTCCTATGTATAAAATACATCATAGCTGAAAAGATCTAGTTTCAAATCTCAACCGTATAACTTACCAGGTTTGTGACCTTGGAAAATATATTGTATTTGAGATATATATCTATATATACACATACATATGTGTGTGTCTATATATATAAAACTGGCAAAAGATTACTATCTCGAATTTATAAAGAACTGCTATGTAAAAGTAAAGAAAGCCAAACTACCCAATAGAAAAACAGAAGCAAGCAGTTCCCAGAAGAAGACATCTAAAAAGCCAATAAACAAATGAAAAATGTTCAGCCTCATTAGTAATCAGGGAAATGTAAATTTAAATTCACAATAAGATCACAGTAAGATTCACACCTCCCATACTGGCAAAGATTTTTCTTAAATATGACAATAAAAACTCCTGGGCAGAATGAAGAACAATCAAATTACTTATACATTGCTGGTAAGAATATAAATTAATACAACTATTTTGAAAAAATCATTATTATAGTATTTAACTTCTAGGTATATATTTTAGAGAAACTCTTCTACATATGCACCAAGAAAAATGTAACCAAAAAAATCAAAGCAATAATGCTTTAAAGGGAAAAAGAAAACAACACAAGTGTTCATTGACAGAATGAATACATTGTAGTCTTCATATATGCAATAGTTTAAAACCATAATAATAAATGAAATATACTTACATTGCAACAGCATAGATCAATTCAAGAATAAAAGGCCAGGTGAAAACACTCAAGTTGCAGAGGCGTGCATATAGCAGGATTTTATGTTTATATTGTTTAGAGACCTACACATATGATAAAACTACAGAGAGCCAGAGAATGATTACACAAAAATCAAGATAATGACTCCCTCTCTGAAAACGAAGTGTGGAATTGGGGGCTGGTCTCTAAGGTACTTCAAAAAGAAATATTCTTTTTCATAAACTAGGTGATAGATTATTGGACAATTGCTATAGTATTATTCTTGGCATTTTACATATATTTTATAATTTATTTAGTCTATTCCAGAGTTTAAATATTTTTTAAGTATGCAGGATACACTGTGGACAAGATTCATCCTTAACCACAGTCCAAAAACAAAAAACAACAGAAAAGACAGAAAAACATGCAGATAATTTGAGACAGAAAGAAAGCGATTTAAACAAATATAAAATAACCTTAATCTTTAAAGTCAACTAAGTCAGAGTCTGTTACTAAAAATAAGGAAGATGGAATTCATTCCATTGTACCTTTCCTCAAATATCTGAGAATCTACCATGTTCCAAACACTATTCTAGGTGATTAGATACAACCATGAAGAAGACACAGAATCTCCATTCCCAAAGAACTTTACTGCCAGTGGGGAGTCCAAAGCAATAGGGGAATAAAAAACACTTCAGAACAGCCAATGTGAACATAAAAACTCAACAAGCAATGTTAAGCATAGTGGAGGCCTATACACACACACACACTCAGGAAGATTTCAGTACTGCTCTAGCAACACTCAGAGGCCCCAAAGAGAAAAAATTTACTTTGGAAAGTTGCAATTTAGAATTTTAAAAGATAATTTTCATGTTGACTTACAATAATACATGCCAGTCTCAAAAGCTTATCATCACTTCTGATAGAGTACAGCAATGTCCACACTAATCTACAGGTCACAGTTCAGCAAATGCAATCACTCAGAGTCCAAATACAAGCTCCCAAGAGGAACAGACCCCAGAGAAGCCTCCCAGATTTGGGGAAATTAGTTCATCAAAGCACATTCTCTTCCTGAAAGACAAAATAATTCTCAGAGCCTCACCCAGTTAATTTTATCTAAATCAGACAGCAGAGAAGCAATTAAAAGTATCGAAAGCATCAAGAAGGAAACCAAGAGAAGAAAAGAAACAAAAGAAGGAAAAAAATAGTATAAAAGTAAACAATAACTATAAACAATAAACTATAACAGCAATTTAGGGCCACTGAGTACGAGAACACCAAGTCTCATATACCTCCAGCATTTCTGTCAAAACACAGCATAATAAATGCTGTTCACGGTCATTTTTTTTTAAAGTTAAATTGTATCTAAGTTAAATGATATCCAAAATACTCTCTTTAAAAAGTTAGGGACACAGGGCATGTAACCACATGAAATGAAGCATAAACGACTCCTTTTAAACAAAGAAAACTAATCCAATTTTTAAAAACACAATTTTTAAGTAACAGAAAAATGATAGGCAATTTCACAAAAGAGGGAAACTAAATGGTCAAGAGATCTATTCAACCTATCAGTACTCAGGGAAATGCTACAAAAAGAGAGATTACTTTACCCCCACCAAATCAATTTAAAAATTTAAAAACCCGATAAAAGCAAGAATTGGCAAATAAAGTGAAATGAACACCTGTATCTCGTCAGTGGGAATATGAATTGGTATATCAATTCGGAAAGCAATTTGGAAAGCAATTCAGCAATACTGAATACAATTATTCTACTCTATAGAAAAACTCTTGCTATATGTATGTGGATAATATGTCATGCAGTCACCATGACAACAAAAATTCAAAAACTAAATGTCCATTAATAAGACAATGAATAAAGAAATTATGATAAAATCATACAATGGAATACCACAGAGCAATGAAAATAAATTAATGACATGACATGCAAAAATTCAAAAACTAAATGTCCATTAATAAGACAATGAATAAAGAAATTATGATAAAATCATACAATGGAATACCACAGAGCAATGAAAATAAATTAAAGTTACAGATGTCCATATAAGTAACTCTCACTTATAATGGTAGCATGGAAGGATATGTATAAAATATATTATAAGGATATGTAAATGTTTATTAAAGATGTATATAATATGATACCATCTATATAAAGAGAAAGACATGCAAAACATTATTATGTATTGTAATTTATACACGTATACCTATGCTGTAGAAGTATAAAAACATAGCTGGGATGACAACAACTAAATTCAGGATAATGGCTACTTTTGGAAAAGAAGACAAAGGTGGGAGATGAGATCAAGGAAGGGTACACAGGGCTTCAACTGAATTAGTAACAATTTCTTGAAAAAACAGATACAAACCCAACATCACAAAATATAGTTTATTTACAATGCTGTGTTACTTTCTGCTGTACAGCAAAGTGATTCAGCTTTATATACATATTTTTTATATTCTTTTCCATTATGATTTATTACAGAATATCAAATATAGTTCTTGTGCTATACAGTAGGACCTTGTTGTTTATTTTATATATAGCTAATATATAAAATATCTGTGTATCTGCTAATCCCAAATTCTAATTTATCCCTCTCCTACCTCCTTTCCTCTTTGGTAACCATAAATTTGTTTTCTATATCTGTGAGTCTGTTTCTGTTTTATAAGTAAGTTCATTTGTACCATTTTTTTCATATTCCACATATAAGTTATATCATATATTTGTCTTTCTCTGTCTGACTTTTTTCACTCAGCCTAATATTCTCTAGGTCCATCCATGTTGCTGCAAATGGCATTATTTCATTCTTTTTATGGCTGAGTAGTATTCCATTATGTATATATCCCACTTCTTTATCCAATCATCTGTCGATGGACATTTAGGTTGTTTCCATGTCTGAACTATTGTAAATAGTGCTGCTATGAATACTGTGGTGCATGTATCTTTTCAAATTTGACTTTTCTTCAGATACAGGGCCAGGAGTGGAATTGCTGGATCATGCCCATTTTTTGATTGGGTTGTTTGTTTTTTAGTTACTAAGCTGTATGAGCTGTTTATATATTCTGGAAATTAAGCCCTTGTCAAGCACATCATTTGCAAATATTTTCTCCCAGTCCATAGGTTGTCTTTTTTTGTTTATGGTTTCCTTTGCTATGCCAAAGCTTGTTAAGTTTAATTAGGTCCCAATAGTTTACTTTGCTTTTATTTCTATTGCCCTGGAGACTGACAATAAAATGTTGCTATGAATTATGTCAGACAATGTTTTACCTATGTTCTCTTCTAGGAGTTTTATGGTGTCATGTTTTATATTTAAGACTTTAAGCCATTTGAGGTTTATTTTTTTTTTAGGGTGTGAAGGAGTGTTCTAACTTCATTGATTTACATGCAGCTGTCTGGTTTTCCCAACACCACTTGCTGAAGAGACTAACTTTTCTCCATTGTATATTCTTGCCTTCGTTGTTGAAGACTAATTGACCATATGCATGTGGGTTTGTTTCTGGGGCTCTCTATTCTGTTTCACTGATCCATATGTCTGTTTTGATTACTGCAGCTTTGTAGTATTGTCTGAAGTCTGGGCAGCTTATCCCTATAGCTTTGTTCTTTTTTCCGTAGGGCTGTTTTGGCAATTCTGGGTCTTTTATGGTTCCACGTAACTTTTAGGATTATTTGTTCTAGTTCTGTGAAAAATGTCATGGATAACTTTATAGGGGTCACATTTGAATCTGTAGACTGCTTTTGACAGCATGGCCATTTTGACAACATTAGTTCTTTCAATCCAAGAGCATGGCATATCTTTTCATTTACTTGAATTATCTTCACTTTCCTTTATTACTGTTTCATAGTTCTCAGCAAATAGATCTTTCACCTCCATGGTCAGGTTTACTTCTAAGTATTTTATTTTTTAATGCAATTTTTTAAAAGATTTTTTTTTAACTTTCCCTTTCTGACATTTCATTGTTAGTGTAAAGAAATGCAACAGATTTCTGTATGTTAATCTTGTTTCTGGATGCCTTGCTGAATTCATTTATCAGCTCTAGCAGTTTTTGTGTGGAGTCTTACTATACATTGTGTCTTTCTATACATTGTGTCATCTGCATATAATGACAATTTTACCTCTTCCCTTCCAATTTGGATACTTTTATTTCTTTTTCTTGTCTTATTGCTGTGGCTAGGACTTCCAGTACTATGTTGAATAGAAGTGGTGAGGGTGGGCATCCTTGTCTTGTTCCACATTTTAGTGGGAAGGCTTTTGGTTTTTCACCATTGACTATTATGTTGGCTGTGAGTTTTCTCATTAATAGCTTTTATTATGTTGAGCTATGTTCACTCTGTACCCACTTTGATAAAGAGTTTTTATCATTTATCAAATGCTTTTTCAGCATCTATTGAGATGATCATGTGGTTTTTGTCTTTTCTTTTGTTGATGTGGTGTATTACATTGATTGATTTGCATATGTTAAACCATCCTTGTGACTCTGGGATGAATCCAACTTGACCGTGGTATATGATCTTTTTAATGTGCTGTTGGAATCGACTGCTAATATTTTGTTGAGAATTTCTACATCTATATTCATGAAAGATGTTGGCCTGTAATTTTCTTTTTCGGTGGTGTCTTTATCTGGTTTTGGTATCGGGGTGATGGTGGCCTCATAGAATGACTTTGGGAGTGTCCACTCTTCTTCAATCTTTTGTAAGAGTTTGAGAAGGACTGGTATAAGTTCTTCTTTGTATGTTTGGTAGAATTTCCTAGTGAAGTCATCTGGTCCTGAACGTTTGTTTACAGGGAGTTTTTGTAAATCACAGATTCCATTTCACCTCTAATGATCTGTCTGTTCAAATGATCTATTTCTTCTTGATTCAGCTGTGGTAGGCTGTATGTTTCTAGAAACTAGCCCATTTTTTCTAGGTTGTCCAATTTGTTGGCATATAATTATTCATTGTATTCTTTTTTGTTTGTTTGTTTTTATTTTTGTTTTTTTCTTCAGTATTGGTTATTTCTCCTCTTTCATTTCTTTTTTTGTTTATTTGCATCCTCTCTCTTTTCTTCTTGGTGAGCCTGGCCAAAGGTCTGTAGATTTTGTTTACTCTTTCAAAGCATCAGCTCTTAGTTTTACTTAAGTTTCGTTTTTTCATCTCTATTTTATTTATTTCTTCTCTGATCTTTATTATTTTCTTCCTTCTGCTGACTTTAGGGTCTGTTTGTTCTTCTTTTTCTAATTCTTTCAGCTAGTAGGCTAGTTTCTTTATTTGAGATTTTTCTTGTTTTCTGAGGAAAGCCTATATCACTATGAACTTCCCTCTAAGGACTTTTTTTGCTGCATTTTGCAGACTTTGTATGGTTGTGTTTTCATTGTCTTTGTCTCAAAATATTTTTAAATTTTCTCTTTGATTTCCATGTTGATGCATTGGTTTTTCATAGCATGTTGTCTAGGCTCCATGTAATCATTTTTTTCTCATTTCTCTTCCTGTGGTTGATTTCTAGTTTCAGGCCATTGTGGTCAGAAAAGATGTTTAAAATAATTTCTATCCTCTTAAATCTGTTGAGGCTTTCCTTTTTTTTTTTTTTGGTCCTAGTGTGTGGTCTATCCTAGAGAATGTTCCATCTGCATTTGAAAAGAATGTGTATTCTGGTTATTTTTGGATGTAATGCCCTGGAAATATCAATTAATTCTAACTGTTCTAATTTGTCATTTAGGATCTCTGTTGCCTTACGGATTTTCTGTCTGGAATATCTGTCCATTGATGTCAGTGGGGTGTTAATGTCCCCTACTGTTACTGTATTTCCATCAATTTCTCCCTTTCTGTCTGTTAGTATTTGTTTTATGTATGTGGATGCATATATGTGAACAAACAAGTGTGATATCTCCTCTTAAATTGATCCTTTTATCATTATATAGTGTCCTTCTTTATCCTTCTATGGCTTTTGTTTTAAAGTCTATTTTATCTGATATGAGTATTACTACCCCTGCTTTCTTGTCATTTCCACTTACACTAATATCTTTTTCCATCCACTTACTTTCAATCTGTGTGTGTCCTTCACTCTAAAATGGGTCTCTTGTAGGCAGTATATTGCAGGTCCATATTTTGTTATCCAATTTACCACTCTTTGTCTTTTGATTGGAATATTTAGTCTATTGGTATTTAAGGTAACTACTGATAGATATGTATTTACTGCCATTTTAAACTTTGTTTTCCAGTTGATTTTGTATTTCTTTTTTTTTTCCTTTGTTTTGTTTTTCCTTTTGTGGGTTAATGGTTTTCTTCTGAATTATGCTTGTATTCTCTTCTTTGTAGTTTTTATAAACCTATTGTATGTTTTTAATCTGATTACCCTGTTTTTCAAATACAACATCGCAAAATATTAAGATTAGATAGCACTAGTTGGTAGGTTAATGGGTGTTTCCTCTCTACACGTATCAGAAAAGGTCCATGCTTTTAAAAATGGTCTCTTTAAAACTAAACTAAGGTAACTGATAAACTAAATTAAAGTAGCTGATAATTCCTAAAAAAAAAATCAAAAGCATTAGCTTCTCTTTCTTGGCTCACCACCCTCACTCCTCATCACCCTTGTTCTTACACGACCCCTGATTTAAAATACATAAATGAATAAATCAAGGTATGTACTTCTAAGGCAGGGTGGAAAATCAGACATGAAAAAGTATGAGATAGAGCAGCCTCTGGAGTGCAAATATCCAGGTTCACACCCAGTTTTGCCACCTAGAAGATGTGTGAACTAAAGCAAAGCCTTTAACCTTAGTCTCTTCTTAGGCTCTGACACAAAGACAGTAATGGCACTACTTCATAGGGTAGCTAACAATTTCATGAGAATGCACAGGTAAAGCACCTGCCTGAATTATACTACTTATAACTGAGTAAAAGCATAATTCATAACTGAGTATTCATAACTGAGTAAAAGCATAATAAATCTTATGCCCTGCCTCAAAAGATCAGAGTACTGTATTTACAATCTTTTGAATGGCTTACAGAGGACACTGCTAAAAATAGTAGGGTTAAATGTCTTCTCATAAAGTCCACCTGAAATTTAAATTTTCCAAATAAATAATTCCACAGTTCTAGTTCCATGTGGCTTGCTTAGCATTTCTTTAGAAAACAGCAAATACATAGTCAAAATATAGACTGCTAAAGTTAAAATATTATCATAAAATCAGTATAACTAAAGAAAATGATCTTTCAACTAAAACATTATTGAAAAGAATGCCTATACCTTATGGCACACAAATATCAGGTGACTATCCATTCTGTTTTCTTTTGTCTTTTTCCTTATTAGGTTTTTATTTTCTCAGTTCATTTACAGAGACCAATTTCCCTTCTAACCTGTACATCAGTGAACTAATGTGGTACTACACTAACACCTGCTGTTTATAACAATATCTTTCTATAGAAAATTTTGGATGAAGTCATTTTTTTTAATCCTACAATAAAGTCTTTATAGATCTCTTACTTAATCTTCAAAATCTTATTTGATTTTTATATCTAAAAATCATGGCCTACAATACCAAATGGAGCATTATAATTAACAAAGAGGTTAAATGGATCCCTTGGTCTGAGAAGAAACAGTCCTCACTTTAAAGATGTTTATGTTATGAAAAGCTGAGCAGGAAAAAATAATTTTAACAATAGAATATTTAATAATTATGTAAAGGGTCTGTATTTTCACATATCCAATTTCCATAAGGATGTATACCCATTTGTCAAATTCTTTATTTCAAAACCAGCTATAGAAAAACCACAGGCCAGATCTCTGCAAGGTGCTAAAAAGTAGCAAAAACTGAGCAGAAGATGGACTTTGGCACTCCTATACCCAAAATCAATCAGGTAAACTGAACATTGCACATTTAAGAACACAAACTTGTCTTTTCCATAGGTATATGGAACTTTAGCTATATAGCATATAAAATACATCTTGTATAGCAAAAAAGTAGAGAAAGTCACTTATACATTAAAATGATCCATTAAAAACAGTAATGGTGCAGAATCTTTTAACAGACACTCTTTAAAAAAACAAACATGAATTATTTCAGATTCCAGACTTTTACCACTCAGTAATATTACAGGTAAGAAAAAGTTATTTCTGAAAGACATTTCAATTTTCAAAAATCAAATCAATTAACATTCAAGCTCTGTGGGGAAAAGTGGAAGTCTTGTAATCTTAAACTTTAGTATTATAATATAAACCTGATCGTTATTCACATTTTCTACCTATCTTCTTTTAAAACTGAAGATCAATATGACCCAAAAAATATTCGCATTATTCATAGTGGATAGACATGACATTCATCAACTGACTGTGCTTCTCTTCTGCTTTAAGCACATTAATCCAGTTAATGGGTACCACTATGTGTCAGAAAAAAGAAAGATGTGATTTGCTGGTTAAAAGATATTCACAATTTGATGGGGGGAGGGGAGACAAACAAATATATAAGTACAATGCAATATAACACATGAAACTAGAGAGAGGTAAAAGCAGTCAGGAATACAAGGTAGTGGCAAATATCTGAGCATGGAAACTGGAAAACTATCATGGAAGACTTCAAAGAAGAGAAGATGGAAAAGTTTGAGCTGAGTCTTTAAAAGTACAGAGAAATGTCTGGCAATGAAGGCTGCTGAATTTCAAACCTTCTCATTCACCCTCAAAAAAAAAAAAAAGACAAACAAAAAAAAACCACCACCAAAAAACCAACAAAGAGAGGAAGTAAAACCACATAAGACCCATGTCTTCAGCACTACAAGGAGACAAAGAATACTACAACCTTCAAATGACCTATAATAATAATAGAAAAATAAACCAAATTCCAACAGAGCTCCAGCCAACCCCACAGCAAGTCTGCAGATTTAGAGACAGAGAGGACACTTAAGAGCCACTGAGAAACAGAAGAAGGGCACCGAGGACTTAGACAAAGCAAGACAAAATCATCCTCAGAAAAGGTCCAACAATAAAAGCCATAATATTGTACACAGGGCAGGACTTGGTACCTTAAACCCCTGGTGAGGAAAAAGACTTGAAAGTCAGCAGACTCAGACAGAAATCAGGGAAGTATAGCTCCTGAGGGCAAACCAGAAAAAGAGAGAAGGTGGGGATATCCTTGGAAACATGGCAGTGAAGGGAAAGGGAACAAAAGGGGAAAAATTAAGAAGACCACAGAAATGAAAGAGAAACAAGACATATATTACCTCCTCCCCCAACACCATCTAAAAAGCATAGAGGAAGGGGCTGTGGAATTCTCTAAGAAGGGAATGAACAGATATACAAAAAAGCAAAAAGCAGGCCATAGACACAGAAAACTACTGTTAAAAAAAATCAGAAAATGCTAATAAAAGCATTTCAGCTGACGAATCCCTACCCCTCCAAAAGAAAAGCCACAAAGCTGAAGAAAATGGTAATATAACACTCAGAACGGAATTTAAAATCTTCAAACAAGCATTTGGGATATGAAAAGGAAAAGTCCTGAAGCAGAAAACGAAAACTCAGAACAGAAATGAGCAAACAAACAACAACCAGAAAAAGGAAGAAATGAAACAAGAGTTGATTGAAATCAGAAAAGAAACAGAAAGATGCAGCAACATAGATGGACCTGGAGATTGTCATTCTAAGTGAAGTAAGCCAGAAAGAGAAAGAAAAATACCATATGATATCACTCATAAATCACTCATATGTGGAATCTAAAAAAAAAAAAAAGACAAATGAACTTATTTACAAAACAGAAACAGACTCACAGACATAGAAAACAAACTTACGGTTGCCAGAGGGGGAAAGGGGTAGGAAGAGATAAATTGGGAGTTCACGATTTGCAGATACTAATATATATAAAATAGATAAACAACAAGTTCATACTTTATAGCACAGGGAACTATATTCAATATCTTGTAGTAATTTATGGTGAAAAAGAATATGAAAACAAATATATGTATGTTCATATATGACTAAAGCATTATGTTGTACACCAGAAATTGACACATTGTAAACTGACTATACTTCAATAAATACATAAGTAAGTAAGTAAGTAAATAAATAAATAAATAAAAGTGTGTGTGTGTGTGTGTGTGTGTGTATAAAGAAAAGGAACAGAAAGAAACAGGCATTTTTCAAATACACTGTGTGGGGCACATCTTCCCACAATGAAGCACAAGAAAAGGAGAGGAACTCACTGGTAAAGGGATGAACACAGTCATGCCACAACTTGTATACTGGTGAACTGTCAACAACTTCTGGACTAGCAGGAAGGGCCAGCTGAGCATTTTGACGGACAAGCTAAGACCTACTGATTTCATCTTCCAAGGTGAGGAGGCAATATAATCAAGGAAGAAGAGAATGTGTTTTGGTTTTAGATGAACTCAGCTTAGAACTCAAGCTCTACCATTTACTAAAGCTGTGCTGGGCAATTATTTTTTTACCACTCTAAGCCCCTTATTTGTAATCTGTGATCGGATGAATGAATGGATGGATGGTAGGTAGGCGGATGGATAGTAGGTAGGCGGATGGATGGTAGGTAGGCAGATGGATGAACAGATAGACAGACACACACACACCAACAGCAACTGTACTGACTGGTACATTAGGCCCTCCCAAAAGCAGAGCTCAGAAAAGGATCTGTAAATAGGTAATTTCATGGAAGGAGAAGTAAAGGACCAGAAGGCTGAGACTGGAAAGGAGTGTAAGCCAATACAAGCATACCTTATTAGGGTGCTCACTGCTTTGGGTAGCTGGAGCTCAATCCTGCCAAGACTCTCTGAGGAATGATTAGACAGCTCTTAGAATTGTCTGTGCAAAGACAGGGAGAAGCCTTTCTCCACTGCTCCTGCTCCCTGTGGTTAAGGGCTGCCTTAGGGGGAGCATTAACTTCCAGGCACTTCCAGGCTGAGCAAGCCTCTGTGCCCTCCTACTAGTCTCTTCTGCTGGGTGGGCCTTGGAGAAGCCCTGGAGGAGAAAGGAAAAGATGCCTGGTGAGCATACTTGAGGTAAGACACTGGTGGAACAAAGTGAGTCAAAGCCTGCATAGAAGAGTTTGAAGATGATGTGAGCTGGTACTTCAGAGGCAACTGATAAGACTATAGCTCAAATCCCCTCCTGCCTCCTTAAGTGTAAATCAGCCATTGCATCTACATGTATCAAATCACCACACTGTATACCTGAAACTTCCACAATGTTATACATCAGCTATATCTCAATAAAGCTGGAAAATAAATCAATCAGCCATTGAGTCTTCAAGGAGAAGCTAACATTGCTACTACATAACAGTGACAGGGAGGATCTTACCTTGAACCCAAGGGCTTTACTAGGATGCTTCTTCCCGCTTTCATGACTAGTGAACAATGATAAAGAGGCATCTGCAGCAACCAAAGTCCAACAAGTAAGAGGCAACTAAAGGCTAAAACCCTCAGAGATGAAGATCCAAATCATAAAAGACAAGTAACATCCTGGCTGGTTGTCCACCTTTTGGCCCCATGACCTATTAGCCATAACCCCAGAGCTCAGTGGGTCAGGGCACCCTGAATGCCACTCTGGCCCATGATGGCAATTACATCTACCTTGCTCCTGATGGTAAGTACCACCACATGGCCTCTGTTATTCCAGAACCACATCATTTCTATGGATCCGAGGGAACCCAGTTTCATGGACGCACCTCCTATCAACCCCAGCCAGTTTCCCATTACTAATGCAGTCTGTATGACTTTAGAATGAAGTGTTTTCTTTGGACCCTCCTAAGGAACACAGTCAGAAAGTGTGTTCTCCACTCCAATCTCCAGCCTCATTTAATAAATCCACTCCAATATTCTCTTCTCTGAGACTTCTGACCTCAATATTCTGCCAAAGCAATCATGCATATTTATCTACTTTATTGTAGGTCATATTCATGTCCAGGCTTCAAGAAACCATCCCAGCAGTATATAAGGAGGAGGTTACTAGGATATTACATCCTGAGTTATGAATGGTGCTCTCATGTTAATAATTTCTCCCCTATCTAGCATTATTATTCTGTCACTCCTGGTCCATTACCTTCACAATCCACTCCCCCACGCACCCTTGCTCCTCCTGTTCCTTTTGGTTCATATTAGCCAGGTCCTGGAATCATTTGCTTGAGTATTTTTTCCCAACAAGAACAGCACCCTCAATCATATTATGCTGAGACTGCATCTAGGTATCGTTCCAGAGGCAACACAGATAAGGGATGGAAGAGATTCGAAGGAGAACATGCATCGTCTTGAGAGGCATCCACCTCAGTGGGACCTTTACATGGTCTCCAAACAAGGGAAGGCCGTTCTCGTCTAACAAGGCACTGATTCTGCCTATCCAGAGGATTCAGGAATATTCAGGGAGTTCTCACCCACCACTACAGCCCACAATGGTGTCCTTCCTGCAGTCTCACCAGTGGGTGATGCACTCCAATAGCCCATCCAAGGTATGCTTTCTAGAGCCACTTGAGATACTGTCTTAGCCGGGACTCATGTGCCATTGGTTTATTTGGAAGGTAATTCCAGGGAGAAGGAGTGAGGAAGAACTTAGGAGAGGGAAAGAGGGAAAAAGGAAAAGCCAATACAAGGATGCATTATCAACTTGATCTGCTGTGGACCTTTTCAGGAACATATCGGATGCCTCTCAAAATTTTCCACTTTAGGATCAATACAGAGAAACATTTACAATCATCCCTTGGTGTTTGCAAGCGGGAGTGGTTCCAGGAGACTTCCCCATTGCCAAAATCATCCAAGGATGCTTAAGCTCCTTACATTAAATGGTGTGGTGTTCGCACATAACCTACACAATTCCCCCATACACTTTAAGCCATCTCTAGGCTATTTATAACACCTAATACAATATAAATGCTATGTAAATAATTATAAATACAATGTAAATAGTTGCCTATGCAGGGAAAATTCTAGTTTTGCTTTTTGGAACTTTCTAGGATTTTTTTTCCCAAATACTTTCCATCCTGGTTGGTTGAATCCGTAGATGTGGAACCCATGGACATGAAGTATGACTACTATCAGCTTTAATCCCCCATGAGCTAAGGACAGCCCTAGTGGGACATTAACACCTTACACCTCTGGGATGTATATCTGTGCTTGCCCAGCCAACTCCCACCAGGGTCCTAACCCTTGGAGTAGGACTCAAAATCTTGGGCAGAAAGTGACAAATATGCAGCATGCATGTCCAAAATTAGATGCCATCAACCTGAAGTAAGCTGATGCCCACAAGAACTGATTGTCACTGCCACAGCCGGACTCCAGAGTGAGGCAGATAGGATGTGAGCTTTTGCACCAGAGATGTCAGATACAATACCAATTACATACATGTTGCGAGAATTAAATGCGACACGCAAAATGTTGGCAGAGTACCTAGCACATAAAGCTCAGTAAATGACAGCTATTATTATCAGGTTAGACACTGAACTAAGATCATGGCAGTGGCAATGGTGAGCAAAAAACAAATAAAGGAGACATTTCAGAAATATAACTGACACAACTGGGAGAACAAATTGATGGGTGGGGAGAATGCCAGGTAGAAGTCTAGGATGTTTCCAGCTAGCATCCTGGCAGGATGGAGAACAGCAATGTCACTAAATAAAACATGGAAATCTGGAGGAAGAAGCTTCATCCTCCAACTTGAGAATGTGAGGTACCCGAGGGCTACCCAGATGTTTTATATTCAGTAGGCAGTTGGAAGTAACTAATAAACTCAAGAAAGAGATTTAAGCTGAAAACAGAGACTTGGATGGTGGTTCAAGCCATGATATTTGATTTCCCTGGAAGAGTATGAAGAGTTACAAGAAAAGAGGGCTGACAATGGATGATCACTATTTAAGAGACAAGCAGAGGGATGGAGGTCAGTGAAAGAGGGAGAGGGGCAGTGAGTGACAGAGCAGAACCAGGAAGAAGAGCATAGTGTCACTGGGTGAGGGGAGGACAGAGCCAGCACTCGAGCACCAACTGCTCTAAAGGGGTTAAGTAAGATTAAACAGAGACATTTCTACCCGATTAGGAAAAGAGGGAGACATTAGTAAATTCAGAGAGAACACTGTTGGTGGAGGGATTGAGATGGAACCTGATGCTACAGCACTTCAAAGAGTGAATGGGAGATAAAAAAGGAGAAACAGCTGGTATAAACTGCTCTTTCAAAATCTGGTGGAAAAGGGACTGATAAGAAAAGCCAGAGGACCATAGAGGATTTTTTTAAAAATATGACGACTCAAATGTGTTTGTGGGAAAAGGAGTTTGAGGACCAGGGAAAGAGGGAAAAAATAGAGTAAGTTCTCCAAGGAAGTGGAAGATTTCAAAAAGACATGTAAGAGCACAATGTGACTCAATCGTCTTTATTTAATATGCCTGAATTTGTTCTTAGTATACCAACTAGGAAATATGCATTTAGCGTCTGATTTACTGCAACCACACCAATGAAGTTGTAAAATAACTTTTTTTTGTAAAATCTTGCCTTTTCTTATTCAATATGGCAAAAACATAAGCTTCTTGGACTGATTTAGTTTCAGTCAAAAGGTGACAATTGTATGCAGTGAGAAAAAAATCTTCCTCTATTTCAGTTCTTTTTTCTTCTTGTCAGGGGGAAAGATATTTATACAACAATTCATCAGATAAACTCTAATTTAGGGGATGTCCAGCACTGTAGCGACAGCACATACAAAACTCTGAAACCTGACATCATTAACCCCTGTCTGCAGCATCCAATTAGCCCAATTCTCGAGAGCTTGAAAATAAGCTAAATAGCCAGTGCATTAGGCTCCTTTTCACTGCCAGGTGGTGAGCTATTCTGAAGCTGTTTAGATTTGTGGTTGAGCCTCAAACCATGTCTCTGGACAACATTCGGCTGGAGGCAGAACAAAGTTCTATTTAATATCTGTGTACTTTAAAACAATGCTGCCCACTTTTCTCTTATTGCTGGGGTCACTCACCCTTAAGACTCACTGTACTTTTTGGTGTATGAAACAGCACTGTTTACTTATTCAGTGATTCTGGAATTACATGACGGAGCCAATATGAAAACTGAGTCAATAAGAAAACAAATGCTTATAAAGCAGTAACAAGCAGCCTTTTTTTCCAATACGTGTACCAAATAAATTTAACTCAGAAGAACTGAACTAAATATAAAACACTTCAAAAAGAAGAAAAAGAACATTCTGCTTACTAAGAACTTTGGCATGATCCAGAGAACATGCTCAGGGAATGACCTCGGTGGAAAGCACAGAAGCATTTCAATGGCTTTGCCTGAAAACCTCTTTCTGGACGGTGTTCTACAACATTCTACCATAAACTTTCATTTTATAGCATGTAAATTCTGGTCAACTTTTTGTGTGTTTTTCTGTATCTAAGAATTTTCAAAAGATCAGAATAACAATTTTTTAAAACAATGAAGCTATTTTTCTCTTCTTGAATAAAGATTTGGCTTTTCTTCACTATTCATAGAGAAGAAAAAAAAAATCCATGAGCTTTTATTCCCATATCTTCCTGCCACCAAATCTACAAATGCACCTGTATCCTCTCCCTCTTCCTACCATAACAGAAGCAATAGGCCTTCTCTTATCAGAGGTCAATCTCCCCTCTCCAATCCCCATGTCTCCCTTCTTAGGGACCTTGATGCCTTCAGCTATGCCCTCTTGTTTATTTTTAATACCTCTCTCTCTCCCTCTCTCTTTCCCTCTCACTGTAATGAACTCATTCACACTAGTGGTATTTAAAAGTGTTCAAGCCATCACTCATCTTAAAATAACAAAAAATAACCCTCCCCATGAACCCCACGTTTCTCTGGCTAAGTCTCTCTCTTTAATCCCCTTCAGAACCACATCTCTCAAAAGTTTTCACCTGCATCCACTCCTCAACCCATTCCACTCTGGCTTCTCCCACCAAATCTCCACCAAAACTGTTCTTGACAAGGTCATTAGCTAATCAGTCCGATCTGACACACATCCCAAGCACCACGTTTTCCTCCTTGGCTTCCATAATATTGCAGCTTCCTTGGGTTTTCATCTGGTTTTGCTTCTGGCTGTTCCTCCTCTGTATTGTTTCTGAGCAACTCTAAACTTTGTAGTTTTTCAGGGCTCAGTTCTGAGCCCTCCTCTTCTCTCCACGCTACAGTCTCTCCACCTTGGCTTTAAATGTCAAGTAAATGCAATGATGCTAGAACTTTTACCTGCAGCCCAGACATCTTTCTGAGCTTCAGAAACATATCCCATTGATGAGTGAAAGTACAATATTTAGATGGGCCTTTGGGCCAGACCACTTGGTTTTCAAAACTAGTTCCTCTTCTTACTTCCTGGGTAATCCTGAGCAAGTTGGTGACCTCTCTAGACTCAGTTTCTCCATCTGTAAAATTGGAATAATAATAATAGTACTTACTTCATAAGGTTATTGTGTAGATTTAGAGAGTTGATGAAAGCACCTACTATGTAGCACCTACTAAGCTTTCACTATCCATAACTACTATTACCATGTGTGTCCATTAGATTATGTCAAAGGCATCTCAAACTTTATCTGTATAAAACTGGATCCTATCTTCTCTGCCTGCCCCAAATGCATCACTGCTGATTCACCATCTGTGAATTCTAAGAATCTAATTCTAATTTTCTAAGGCAGAATTCTAAGATGACCCCAATGACCCTTTGCATGATCTCCTCCCCCTGAGTGACTGAGTATAATGAGGAATCACTCTTGCGATAAAGGGTTTTGTTGCAGGTATAATTAAGGTCCCAAATCAGTCAATCTTCTGATGGGAAGATTGTCTAGGTAGCTCTGACCTAATCACACAAAGCCTAGAGATCAGAGAGGACCTGGAAGTCAGAGAGTAAAAGCATGGGAAGCATGTGACACTCCTTTGCTGCCTAAGGATGGAGAAGCCCAGTGAGAATGAATGCAGGTGGCCTCTACAAGCTGACAGAGTCCCCCGGCTGACAGCCATCATGGAAACTGTGACCTCAGACCAATGACTACAGAACTAAAATCTGCCAACTACAGCAACGAGCTTGAAGTGGATTTTCCCCTAGGGCCTCCAGACAAGAACTCTGTCTAGTCACCAGCTTGATTTCAGCCATGCCGTGAGGAATTTTAACCTACCGAATTGTGCTCTAATAAATGGGTGCTATTGCAAGCTAAGGTTGTGGCAATTTACTATGCAGCAATAGAAAATCAACACATCATCTAAACAAATGAGACCTTCAAACATGTTTGTTACAGCCCAAAAATTCCATATCACTACAACACCAGGTTCTGTTGATTCCATCTCCTAAATACATCTCAAATATATTTACAATTCTTAATCTCTAATTGTTACCCAATCCAAACTTGTATGTTCCATCTGAACTTCGGCAAGAGCCTTCTAAGACTGGTCTCCCTTCAGACACTCTTTCCTTCCATTCTCCTCACAGAGAGGGAGTCATTTTTTATAGTACAAAATTTGTCTCTGAAAAATCCTCCAACAGCTTCACACTGCACTCAGGATAACACCTGAATGCCGTATCATTCTTTTTGTTTTGTTCTTTGTTTGTTTGGTTGGTTTTGGGGGGAGATAATTAGTTTTAGTTACTTCTTTTACGGAGGCACTGGGGCTTGAACCCGGGACCTTGTGCATGCTAAGCATGCACTCCACCACTGAGCTATATAGTCCCTGCCATGAACGCCTTATCATAACCTACCAAGCCCAGCACGAACTGGCTCTGGCTACCTTCTCAGCCCCACTTCCTATGACTCCCTTGCTGGGATACAATGCTCAACTCACAGAGGCCTTTCTTCCAGTAATACCGGTGTGCCAAGCCATTTCCCACTTTAGGAATATCTGTGTTACTGCCTTTGGCAGAAATGCTTTATCTCCCCACTCGTTGCTGCATGATAGCCAGGGCCTCGGCTTGAACATTCACAGAACCCTTCCCTTACCCCTTGCATGCGGCCAGACACCCCCGTTAGGCTCTCTCATAGAACCCTGTACTCTTTTACAGTTTATCACAACTGCAATCTTACAGTTAGCTGTATGATTATGTATTTAAGGTCTCTGTCTTAGGTATAGTTCAGTGAGGGTAGGAACCATGCCTAATTTGTTCCCTGCTAAAACCCACCGTCTGCTACAGTGCCAGACACACAGTATCAACAAACCCTTAATGGATGACTAACACTGTGGCTGTTTTGCCAAACTTACCCATGACAAAATTAGGTCAAAGTTAAGAATTTGATTTGTGTGTGCCCCACTAGATTTGTCCTCATCTAGCCCTAACTGTGATGCTTCCTTACAAACAAAGGACATTGGTATAAAGGAAAAACATGGGCAAGTTCATAGGGAAGGGTTAATGTGAACTGACTGCTAAGATTCAGTGTTCCTGCTCTCTTAATGCAACATCATTCATTTAGATATGAAGTGATCATTATCCTTATGACATATTTTAAGCAGTTTTTCCTTTAGGAAAAACATATAATTCCACTCCAGTATTGATGTGGTTAGAGGACAGAGTGCTTCACTTGACTGAATTTTCCAGTTAATGATGGGCCAGTCCACTAATGTAGAAAATGCCTGGTACAAAGACAGCCCTGTGTATGACCTCCACATTTTTGCCAAAAAAAATTTCTATTTAAAAGTATGCCTTGATCTTATTGATTTCTCATTTTTTATTTTTTTAAATCTAAAGTGTTATTAATTAATCAGAGACCTCACTTTTTTTTCTTTTCAGGAGAAATATAAAAATAGCATGCACGCCACATTACAAAGATTTTATTTAAGAAGCAAAACACTGGATAGAAAGTCAAAACATCTTTTCATAATGCCCGTATTATTCATGATTTATATATAGGTGCTTGTCTATAAATGCATTTATTTAATTATATATTTACCTAATTCCTGCCTTGGTCCAGAAAAGACTTCAAGCAAATTATCTGAATTAATTAAAGCATAAGAAAATAAGAAGAAAGATTAGGATACAAAATGACACCAGGAAGAGGCTCAAGATGTAAGCCAGACCACAATTTTATGTGGTGTAGGCTTGAGATGGGAAGATTCCCAGCCACCAACTTGATAAAAGAGGTCCGCCCCAGGGATCCACTTCACAGCATTCCTATGAAAAACAGAACAGCTGGTCAAAAGCAGCTCCGCTAGGCTTGGTACTAAGATCAGAAAGGAATGTCTTCTTGGGGATTCCCTAGAGAGCACACCATTCTACTTCTACTAAGTACGGCATCTGTTACCATGTTCTACTAAATAGTTGTTTAAATGACTGGCTGCTTCACATTGTTATCACATTCAGTTACCCAAGCCTGCGGCAAAGTTATCTCTTGGTTCATCTAGTCTTAAGCAAGATGTGTTCGTTTCCCACTGCTGCTATAAAAAATTACATAAACTTCATGGTTTATTAACAACATGAATTTGCCTTATTACAGTTCTGGAGATCAGAAGTCTCCAAGTGGGTCTTAACAAAGCTAAAATCAAGTGACAGTGGAGCTGCATTCCTTCTGGACACGCCAGGGGAGTATCTGTTCCTCAGCGGCTGGTGGCTGCTCCCATTCCTTGGCTCGCGGCCGGCTTCCAATCTCTGCTGCCACTGTCACATCTCCTCCTCTCCCCCTGTTTTCCATTCCCACAACACCTTCTCTGACTTTGACCCACCTACCTCCCTCTTATAAGGACCCTGTAAGTACCTGGGGCCCACCTGGATAATCACCTCATCCTTAATTTAATCACATCTGCCAGGTCTCTTTTCACCTAAGGAAACACAGGTTAGGGTTAGGACATGGATATCTTGGCAGGTGGTGGGGGGGGGGGTGTCTACCACACAAGACTCCATCATTTACCTGTTTGCAGCTACCTAAATTGTAAGGATTGTGTCAGAAAATAGCAATATCTGACCAAATCTGTATCATAACAGTAAAGCCACAAATGGAAAACTTTAAACAAAGATTTTTTTAACTCAAGAGTTAACCATAGAATTCGTTTTTGAGTACCAAGCTCACCTTCCATATTCCAAATAATTTGATATGTAAAAATATTATTTGCACAATTTTTTGTCAGGAACACACCAACTATATAAAAAGAAGCACGCCTACACAAAAACTTGAGTGTGAAATTAAAAAAAAAAACAAAAACAAAACTGCAATGCCGAGTACTGTGCTAAAAATCCAGAACTTTACCGTCTTATTCTTCCTGCAGTCACAAGGCAGGATGCCTACTGAGTATTTAAAAAAAAAAAAAAAGTGACATAGCCAGCTCACTCATAACTTCAGGAAGATATAAAGTCCAGAGAACTTACTTGATTTTTGTAGGAATAGTTATAGCTGAACCCAGAGGGGCACTGCTGGAGACAAACATAATGAGGGCAAGATTCTATTTTTGACCCTAGTCATCTTCCCTGAAAAACAAGAGGAATGTAGGAGTGCTCATACCTTTGAGGTGCACCAAGATCTGTAAATCGTCATTGGAGCTCAAAGGAGAAAACTGTGACAACCCCTCCCCTCACTGTATTTTGGGACTGACATCTCTCAACAGCGTATTTAATTGTGAAACTTCAGTCATCACATGACGTTATTACGCTAGATTTTCCCTAGAGGAATTTTCACCAAGCATTAGCTTCTTTTTCAAGGGAAGAATTCAATCCTGCCCACCAAACCACGCATGGCTCCAGGAAGCTAAGGTTTCAGGATTCTTTCTTGCTCTGCAGTAGAGGTTCATGTTGTGTTTGATACAACAGTAGACTTGCCACCTGAGAAGGTTTTCCCGCTAGTGGGCTGAAAATGCAAAATATACTTGAATTCCCCTTAACGTAATGGCTGGGATGCCACCTCCTTTGCCCAGATAGGTCATTTTCTTAATCTCTAAAATTCACGGAAGAAAGTTAAGAAGGGACTTTCTTTTAAGGTCTAGGCTCTTGGGAATTAAGTTAGAGTACTATCGATAACTTATTTATATTTTTGACTTTCCCAATGTATCCTATAAAGCTAAAGATAGAGCACAAGTTCTGTCTACTCTTCTCAAGGTGAGGAAAGTGTGAAAAAAAAGGGAGGGGGAAAGAACAATAAAAATATGAACACGGACATGTATTTATGCATGCATAACATAAAAAGAAGAGTAGGATTGTTCTCCTAGATAACTAAGATTGTCACTGAAATTTTTCAAAGTATCCTATTGTAGATCAACCTTATGGTCCTAAAAAGCTAACTATAAATTAAATCATTATAAATGGAATAATTCAAAGAGCATCAGGGAATTATTTTTCAGTGGCATTAAATCATGAATCATCTGACAAAACAAATCACCACACCTGACTTTCGTCTCTATGAAGATTTCCACAGAAATTCCATAGAACATCAACTTAATGCTGGTAAATACTGTGAATATAACAGTGCAACACCTTTACTTTATGGACAAGAAAACTTAGGTTCAGAAAAGTGAAATGATTTATCACAGGTCACACAGCAAGTTGGGGGCAGAGCTAGAAATATAATCTACCCTCAGCCTCTGTTAGCCTTTACTTAGAAGACTCTAAATATGGATAACAGCAATCACACAGGTAAGCTCTTTTATTGGTGGCAGAAATCAGTCAAGCATGGTTTGGGGAAACCAGACAGAGACATCACAAAAAAACAAAACTAGAGACAAATACCTCTTATGAATACAGACACAAAAATCCTCTATACTAGCAAACTGAATTCAGCATGGTGTATAAAAAGGATTATACACACTACCAAGTGGAATTTATCCCAGGAATACAAGGTTGGCTTAATACCCCCCAAAAAGTAATTAATGTAATACACCTTATCAATAAAACAACAACAACAACAACAACAAAACGTCCCCATAAATGCAAAAAGTCCAATGCCTTTTCATGATTAAAAACACTCAAACAAATTAGGAAAAGAAGAAAATTTCCTCAATCTGATAAGGGGCATTGATGAAAAATCCATAGCTAACCTCATATTTAATGGAGAAAGACTAAAGCTTCCCCTTAAGATCAGGAATAAAAGAAGGATGTGCGCTTTCACCAATTCTACTGTTACTGTGCTGAAGGTTCTAGCCAAGGCAATTAAGCAAGAAAATTAAATAAAAGGGATATATATTGGAAAAGAAGAAGTAAAACTACCTCTATTTGCAGATGACATGATCTTGTAAGACAACCACTAAAAAACTATTAGAACTAATATACTAGTTCAGCAACGTTGTAGGATATAAGATCGATATACAGAAATAAATTGTATCTCTATATACTTGCAATGAATAATCCAAAAATTAAACTAAGAAAATAATTATTTTACAATAGCATCAAAAAGAATAAAATATTTAGGAATAAATTTAACAAAAGAAGCACAAATATATATTATGAAAACTACAAAATGTTGTTGAAAGAAATTAAAGATCTAAATGAATGGAAACACATTTCATGTTCATGGATCACTAGATTTAATATGCTAAGATGGCAATATTCTCAAAATTGATGTACAGATTCAATGCAATCCCTACCAGAATCATAGTTGGCTTCTTTGTAGAAACTGACAAGCTAATTCTAAAATTCGTATGGAAATTCAAGGGGCCCAAAACAGCCAAAACAATCTTAAAAAAGAACAAGGTTGGAAATCTTAAAATTCCCAATTTCAAAACTTACTTAAAAGTTACAGTAGTCAAGACAGGGTGGTGCTGGCATAAGAACAGACATAAAAATCAGTGGAATTAAGCTGAGAGTCCAGAAATAAACCCATACATTCTATAGTCAATTGACTTTTGACAAGGGTTCTGAGACAATAAAATGGGAAAAGAACAGTCATTCAACAAATGGATCAAAAACCTAAATGTAACAGCCAAAACCCTAAAACTCTTAGAAGGAAATAGAGACATAAATCTTCGTGACCTTGAATTAATCAATGATTTTTTAGATACGATACCAAAAGCATAAGAAACAGAAGAAAAAAAGAAATAAATTGGACTTCATCAAAATCAAAAACTGTAGTGCTTCTAACAATATCACCAAAAAAAAAAAAGAGAGAGAGAGAGAGAGAGAGATAATCCACCTTATGGGAGAAAATATTTACAAACCATGTATCTGACAAGGGATGTATATCCCTAGAATACATAAAGAACTCATATCTCATAATAAAAAGACAAATTAATCAATTAAAAAATGGGCAAAGGATCTGGATAGACATTACTCCAAACATATACAAATGGCCCATAAGCACATGAAAAGATGCCCAATATCATTAGGCAGTAGGAAACACAAACCAGAACTATAGTGAGATACCACTTCTTAGTCACTAGGATGGCTACAAGCCAAAAGACAGACAGTAACAAGTGATGGCAAGGATATGGAGAAATTGGAGCCCCTGTACATTGCTAGCAGACTGTAAAGCAGTGCAGCCACTTTGGAAAACCTACAAAGTGAAACATAGATTTACCATGTCATCCAGTAATTTTATTCTTAAATACCTACCCAAGAAAAATGAAAACACAGGTCCACACAGAAACTTGTACACAAATGTACACAGCAGCATTATTCACAACAGCGAAAATGTGGAAACAACCCAAATGTCCATCAATTGATGAATAGACAAACAAAATGTGGTCTATCCATACAATGGAATGCTATCTGTCCATTTGAAAAATGAAGTGCTGACACGTGCTACAAATGGATGAATCTTGAAAACACCGTGTTCAGTGAAAGAAGCCAGGCTTAAAAGGCCAACATTATAAAATTCCGTAATATGTAATGTTCCTAGGCAAATACATAGACAGAATACAGAATCAGCGGTTGACTAGGGCTGGGGATGTGGAATGACTGACACAAATGCATAAGACTTTTTTTAGGGTGATGGAAATGTTTTAAAATTAGATTGTGGTGATGGTTGTATAACCATAAATATACTAAAATTCACTGAACTGTACACTTAAAACAAGTGGATTTTATGATATGTAGATTATCTCTCAAAAAAGCTGTTTAACAAAAAAGACATTCCAGCTTCCACCTTGCTCTTTCTCTTCGATCACTTGTTCTGGGGGAGCCAGCTGTCATGTCATGAGGACATTCAAACAGCCCTACGGAGAGGTTCACGTGGCAAGGAACTGAAGCATCCTGCCAACGACACGTAAGTGATTTGTCTTAGAAGGGAATCTCCCACCCTAGACAAGTCTTCAAGTGAATGCAGTCCTGGCCAGGATTCTGACTACAACCTCATGGGAGAGACCCTGAGTCAGAACTATCAAGTTAAGCAACTCCTGAATTTCTAACCACAAAAATCATGTTGCTTTAAGCCACTAAGTTTGGAATAATTTGTTACACAGCAATAGATAACTAGTACCCCTCCCCTGACCCTCTCTCCTAATGATGGACATCTAAGGAAATGTCTTCCCAGCAACCCTTCCTCTTCTAAGAGTTTAGTTTCACTCCAGTCCATATGCTCATTGTAGTAGTTGTCATGTTAGTGAAACATGATTCCACTCCCTGGCCTTAGCTGAATGATCCAAAAGCAGGCACCTTACAAAAGCCAAGCTAATAAAGTCCTTCCCTAAGATTTCTGTACCTGAAGCTGATAAAAAGGCAGTGTCTTGCAGATACAAACTACTATATATAAAATAGATAAACAACAAGGCTCTACTGTATAGCACAGGGAACTATATTCAATAGCTTGAAATAACCTATAATGAATATATATATGTATAACTGAACCACTAAACTGTACACCAGAAACTAATGCAACACTGTAAATCAACTGTACTTCAATTAACCAAAAATAAAAAAAGAAAGGCAGTGTCTCGCTGGTACCTGGAGCTATAAGATGTAAAATTGGAGGTCTGTCATCAGCCATGTTCTTCCCCACGTAAGAAAAGGTAGGCAGCAGTGGAGAAGAATGAAGCCATGGCATAGAGACAAGCAAGGATTCAAGATGGAGAGAGTACAGACAAGTAAGTCTCTGGTTCCAGTGATTCCCAATGCAACCCTGTCCTTCCAGGGGGAAGACCATATGTCTTGTAACCCCAGCATATAAAACAGTACACAGAGGTAATGTATTAAATAAATGAATAAGATAATGCAATATCCTTCCAATAATACCCAACTTTTTTTTTTCGCTGCTGTTGTTCAACAGCCAGATTTAATTATTTGAAACCTAAAAGTCCTAACATCTTCTTTGCTACCTGTATACTCTGTATATCCTTCTATTATTACAATAGGACAATACATCCTAATTACTGGTTTACAAGGCCTCCTCCCCTACCATCATAGGGCAACAAATTTTCTTAGTCATTTTTGGTATTATCAGTACCATTTAGCCTAGAAAATGGAAAATGTCAAGAAATGTGTGTTTAACTGATCTAATCAACACTTTACTCTTCATTTTTAGCTTTGATAGTCACTATCATCAATTTGCCAACCACCTAACATCTGCAAGATACTGGGAATACAATAAACTGTTAGACTTTGTCCTGGATTTTCACGCAATTAATTTATTCACCAAGTATTTGATTACCTACCATATGCCAGGGGCTGAAAATGGATGGAGGACATGGTGTCTGTCCTGAAGGACCATACAGTCCAGCATAGACAAGCAAATCAATTATTACAGTTCTGTGTGTTAAATGTTGTTGAAGAAATATGTACAGGCTGCTAAGCAGCGGGGATCACGGTGAGTTTACACTCTACTTCAGGAGGCGAGACAATACAGAAAAAGACGATAGCCTGGCAATGCGGCACAGGCTAAGCACCAAATGGCTGATTTGTTTTCCAAGTGACACTGGATTCATCTGCAAACTTTAAGAAAAGACACTGTTACGGGTGATCTTCAGATTTACATGCAACCAACACCTCCTGAGTGCCTATTATGTGCCAAGCAAACTGCCTGGCAATTTTCTAACAGGGCCTCATTCAATTTTTACATTCTATAAACGAGAGAAGTGACTCTAAGTGAAGTGACTTGCCCAAGTCTACAGAGCTAATAAATGGCAGAGTTGGGACTTAGAATTAAGTCTTCAATTCCATATTCAGATATGCCATGCTACTCAGTCTACACAATTGGAACAATTTCCAAGTCCTTACATGTAACTTGTGTTGCTTTTTCACTCATCCCACAGCAGACAATACAGTGTTGGACACAAATGGGCGATCACCAACTGCTGACTTGATATGACTATGTGCTTGTCCACATTTTGAGAAGCAAGGGACCACATCAGATCAAATTACTTTGGTGCCTATTATAGCACCATGTGCTGACAGGGGCCCAGTTGGCTGAAGATGAGCAAATCTTTCAAGTTATATTTTAACAGTATTTTTGACCACTGTATCCGGTCAGTTGTTCCATTGTTCAGTAATAAATCAAAATGACTTTTCATTTCCTTCGACAGTTAACAGTACTAATGAATTCAGTATAATCTCACCATCCATCAGAAAAATTTCTAAAATGCAAACTTGAAGCTGATGATTCACATAGTTAGTAGAGAAGGGGAAATAAAGCAGTACTCATTGTTTTCTACAAAACCAGCATTGTTTGCAAAACCCAGAAACTGAGCAGTTGGTTGACTACTAACGAATTAGGTTGCTCCTTGTTCATTTAGCAAAAAGCTGTTTGTTGCACCATGGTCAATGGATGAGGAGCATATGACTTCAAGCAGCTCCTGTTGTACAGCACGATTCTACATATATGAATCAGTGAATCGTTATGTAAGAAAGAAAAAGAAATTCAAAATCTCCAAACCAGAAAGCATCTGACACTGAGCTTGGCACAGATCAGATATTAATTCTGAATAAATGTTTACTGAATGAGTTATTTAACAGCCCTTTGAAAACATCAGTTGTCTATTAAATTGAGAGAGAAAAATCAAGCCAACCAAACCTAGACAGGTTATGTTAGGAACTCAAATAAATTACGGAGTAACTGTCTCAAGATACATAACAAATTCACAATGACCAAAAAATGTTTTAAACCAATGTTTTAAAATGTTGAAATAAGTAAGCATGCATTTGACATCCCTCTTAAATTAAGTCACCACACTGGCACTCACTGGAATGCTAACCAACAATAACAAAATCTAAAAGAATGGGTGACAGATCTAACTTTACAATCTGTTCAAAACAGTAACAAGGTGTACTAGGCATACACCTGAAACCTGCTATATAAGCTCTGTGTCTACACAGTAAAACAATATCCCAGTATGCCAAAGACACTGAATCAAAAACCTTCATAAATGCTCACAGAACATTTAAGAGTAATAATGAACAATTCATGAAAATGTATTATCCGTTCAGAAATGAAAAAAGATCTCTAATATGAGACTGGGCCCCACAAATATAAACCCAAACTGTACTGATTAGTCCGAATAAACATTTTCCATTAAGGACCCACAACGAATAAAGTAATCCAACAAGTATAAAGCTTGGGACGACTCTACTGATCTCAAACATAAGAATGTAAGCGCTGGCTAGTTAGTCTCTTTTACCTAGAGCTTTAAATTTACTGAGCCTTCTTCTCAAGAGACCTCTGAAAGAAATTCAAGGCCAAGTATAGTATTTCATGATGATTGCAAATAAAAGCACTCAGTCCCTGAAGCCTGCAATCCCTCTTTATCTCACTAGAGACTGGACTCGGGAAAGGCCAGGGGACAGCAACCCTTTTATCTTGCACAGGACCCGAGCACCTTAGGGACCCCTCTAGGGAAGCAGAGGGGCGGAGAAGTGAGTCATGCTCCAAAACTAAGCGTCGTTCACTCCATACTGAGGAAGGCGCACCTTTCACCCTAGACAGGATGCAGTGACAGATGTGTCACCTGTGCGGGAAGGGGGCGCGAAGACATCCTCAGACATCCCTAGAGTCAGAGCCAAAAGGGAGCTGTCAGCTGCTCCGCGGGTCCCAACGCCCGCGCCCGCCGCTCATTCCCGGGCTCGGGAAAACTTTCGGCGGGCTCCCCTCGCGTGCGCCCCCACCTCGCGGGACCCCCGGCTCCCGCCCCGCCCGCGAGGCCCCGCCCCAGGCCCGCCCCCCGCGCCCAAGGCTCGGCCCCGCGCCCCCCGTCCCCCGCTCGCGCGGACACCCGCGTGCCCTCGGAGCGCGCCCCCGCGCCGAGTCCGGACGGCAGTAGGCGGGGTCGCTCACCAGTCCGCAGCTCGTGCTTGACGGTAAGGAGCTGCTCTTCCCCGGCGCCGCCGTCCTTGCTGGTCCCTGCGGCGGCAGCGCGGCCGCTGCCGCCCTCCTCCTCCATCTTCTCCCTTTCCTGATCCCGCGGGGTCCTCCGAGGGGACCCGGGAGACAGCGGACGCCTGGCCCCTCACAGCTCCCGCTGCAGCCCTAGGAGCCGCGGTGCGGCAGCTCCAGAACTCGGACGCCGAGACGAGTAGCTTTCCCGCTCTGGCCGCACGGCTTGCTCCTCCGCCTCCTCCCCCTTCGGCGGGCACCGCTAGTACCGCGCAACCAAACCGCCCCCTGCTCCTCCGCCTCCTCCTCCAAGCCGCTCCGCCCACAGCCAGCAAGGTCGAGGAGCCATTCGAGCCGCCATCGCTTATTGGGCACGGGGCGCGCGCATCTGTCAACGCCGGCTCCCATTGGACAATCCGCTCAGACGCCTCAGGAGCCGCCCCGCCCCGCTCCTCGAGTTGTTGTTGCTTGGCGAGGAGGCAGGAGAGGGAGAAGAGCGACCGCTCCGATTGGTGAGGCCGGAATTCTGCCCCGCCCACCTCCCCTGATGCGCACGCGTAGTCAGGACCTTCCCTTCCCTGACATTCCCAGAACGGTCACACCCCTTATTCCCCAGCTTTGATCTGTTAGTAAACAGTGTCTAGTAGTCAGGAGGCGCTCGGGGCCTGTGATTGGCTATTGCTGAAAGAGGCGGGGAGGGCTGATTGGAACGTTTGGTCCGCCAATCACCGTGGGCAGAGGAGGAGCTTGGAGGAAAGCGTTTCTCACGCACGTGTTTGCAGACGTACCTGTGGGTCCCAGTGCGCAATATACAGGTATGTGACCAGCTGGACGACAGCGTGTCTTTAAAAGGTGCCACTCGCTCTAGTGAGTCCTAAATAAGTTGAGTCTGTGCTTAAGTACAGGTAGTCCTTAGACATTTCAAAAATTCGCAATCCTCCGTAAAGACTTTTGCAAAGGATCAACATTTCCATTTTGTACAAACGCACGGTAGGCACCAAAAGGCTACAGAGTAATAAAATAGAATACAATCCCTGCCCATAAACAGCTTTGGATAGAATATAAGAAACAGACAATCTGTGTATATACACAGGAAACTGTAAAGCAGAATTTGAAATTAAACAGTTGTACAAACTGTTAGAGAATTGCACAGATAGTAATAATTATTCTCAGTAAAGGAGCTGGGGAAGGCTTTTAGGGCAAGGAGACATTCGAGATAACCAATTTAAAGGATGGGTGAGATAGAAATACTAGCAGCAAATAATTCATACAGAGTTAGTAACAGTGAACATAGCCCTGGAATTAGAGAAGAAAAGTGTGGGTTAAGTGATCGATAATAGAATAGTGAATAGAAGTATAACATAAGAGACACAGCTAAAAAAGTAAGGTTCAGTAAGATAATAGAGTACCTTGACCACAATGTTAAGCAGTACATATTTTATTTAGTACAGAATGGGAAGCCTCAAAGAAGAGCTAAAATATCAAACTGTTCTCTTGGAAATTAGCTTCGGTTATACTGAGAAAGATGGATCAAAGGGAGGAGAAGAAAGATGGCAGTTTAAGAATACTGTTGCAAGAACACAATTTATGGGGGCCGAATTTCTGGCAGTGGACGTGAGAATGAGAAAAGGAGGGGATTAAATATGGACGCTTAGATAGAATTCACATAGAAATGAACTTTTAAACTAAGCATGGATTAGATCAGAGGTCAGCAAACTTTTTCTGTAAAGGGCCAAATAGTAAATAGTAAATATTTTAGGCTTTACAGGCCATGTGGTTTCTTTCACAACCATTCACCTCTGCTTTTGCAGTGTGAAAGCAGACAATAAGTAAACTAACAGATATGGCTGTGTTCCAATAAATATTTATGGATATTGAAATTAAATTTCACATAGTTTTCATGTCATGATATATTCTTTTAATTCTTTTCAAACGTTTAAATATATAAAAATGCTTCTTAGCTTTGGGCCATTGAAACAAAACAGGTAGTAAGTCAGATTTGGCCTGCAGGCCATCGTTTGCAGATTCCTGGATTTGAGTGCCATAGAAGAGAAGGCAGAAGCTTCAGCAGCTCCCAGGTGGCCTTAGCAACCTGGGCTTACCTTCCTGGAATATCTTACTTGTTTTTCTCCTCCACAAATAATGTGCTGTTTGGAGCCAGGGAATGACTGTGTGTCATTATTCGTTTGTTCACTCAACAACTTTTATGCCAATTATGTACCAAGTACTGTGATGGGTGCTAGAGGCACAGTGAGGGCAAAACAGATGCAATCCTTGCTCCTATAGTGCATACCATCTAGAAATGGAAATAAGTATAAATCACATAAAAAAGTGTAAACTTTCCATTGTGACCATGTGGTAAAGGAAAGTTATAGGATACTGTAGTAGAATGTATTAGGGGGACCTAATTTAGGTTGGAGGAGCTTGAAGGCCTTTATGAGGAAGTGTTATTTAAGCTGATTCTTTAAAGATGAGTAGATTTTAACCAGGATGTGGTAGAGATTGACCTGATGCTCACCAATCTCATTTCCTCTTCCTGGACACACAGGAAAACTACATTTTTTTTTTCTCCTTTGCAGTTAGGCTAGGGTCACATGACTGTGACCTGGCCAGTGGGTTGTGGGCAGATGTGATATGTGCCATTTCCAGGCCTTGCCCCATGCATAATCATGGACACACTCTTCTCTTTCCACAGCAACTGCAAGGGCCACATCTGGAATATGGGCACGCCACAATATAGACAAACCTTGAAGCCCTGAGTCTCCACTTGAAGAAGAGCCACCCGACCTACATCAGACTAAAATGTGAGCAATAAATGAATCTTTTTAGGCATAAGCTACTGAGATGCTGGGGTTGTTTGCTACCAAGGCATAATCCAGCCTACCCTGACAATTTCACAAATGAATTGTTGGGGGAAGAAAATTATAGGAAGATGCAGATGTGAAGTCCTGATACAAAGAGCCTGTTGTGTCTTAGGGATTAAGAGAAAGTAAATGGGGTCATAACACAGTAAGCAAGAGATGAGGTGAGAGAGGCAGACAAAGACCCAATCGTGAAGTTTGTGGTAGATCTGTTAGTATTTTTTGAAGTTTTCCCTGTGTGAAGTCAGAAGCAATGGAAGGAATTTAAACAGGGGAATAATATAATTGGGGTAGTATTTTCAGAAGGTCACTGTGGTTCGTGTTAGGAGACTGGGCTGGAAGGAGCAAGAAAGGATACAGGGAGACCAGTTAGGAGCTTATCATGGCAATCTAGGCAAAGGATGATCCAGGTACAGAAGATATGGAAAAAAATGGAAGGTGTCTAGGTACAGAGTTTGAACTTCCTGAAGGATTGATTTTGTGGGTAAGCATAAAAGACATGTTGAAATGACAGCAAATTTTCTAGCGAGTGCAACTGAGTGGATGGAAGAAGATGGTGCTACCGTGTAATGAAAGGGGTGAGCTAATAGAAGAGCATGTGCAGAGGAAATATCAAGAGTTTAACTTTGAGAAGTTCAGTGCCAGTATTAAGTAGCTATATGGACATATGAGCCTGGAGCTCTGCAGAGCAATCTAGGATAGAGATATAAATTCAGGAATCACTGACATATGGATGGTATTTCAGACCAGAGGTGTGAATAAGATTACCTGGGGAGAAAATGTACAGTAGGAAAAGAAGAGCCCAGGATGGAAGTCTAGGAATTTCAACGTTGATACCTTGTAATGGGAAGGTGGAGGCTGAAGTGTAAGAGGAAAACCCAGAAAGTCTGTGTCTTGGAAGCCAAGTGTTTTAAGAAGGAGGGAGTGGTCAGCTGGGTTACATGCCTTGACAGGTCACAAAAGATGAAGTCTGGGAAAGATCCCATAAATTTGCCAACTTGGTATCACTGTGACAATTTCCAAAGTGATTTTTGTGAGAGTAAATGGGAGGCGAAGGAGTAGAAACAGTGGGTATGGACATCTTGTTCAAGAAGTTTTCCTCTGAAAGAAAATAAAGAAGGAAGGCCCTTGATGGAGGGATCCAGGGAGATTTTTTTTTTCAGATAATTTTAAAATTGCAGATCAGTTGCGAAAAATAGTACAGTTTCCACATACCCTCCACCCAGCTTTCCCTAACATTAATATCTTACATACCATAGTTCAGTCATCAAAACTGAGAAATTAACATTTGTACAATATTATTAAGTAAACTACAGACTCTACAGATTTCACCACTTATTCCATTAAAAAATGGTTTTTGTATTCGTAAATGGTTGAAAAATAATTAAAATAAGGAGAGTATACCGTGACATATGTAAATTATGTGAGACTTACTTTTCAATTTGCCAGAATCCAGTCTGTTTTCCTGCATTACATTTAGTGGTCGTGGCTCTTGAATCTCCTCCAATCTGTAGCAGTTCCTTATTCATTCTTTGCCTTTCATGACCTTAACTCTTTTGAAAAGTACTGGTCAAGTATTTTTGTAGAATGCCCTTTGATTTGGGTTTGTCTGATGTTTGGTTTATGGATAATTTGAAGTTACACATTTTTGGCAAGAGTGCCATGGAGGTGACGTGCTCTGTCAACTCATCATATCAGGGGTCCAAGAAGTTTATATTCATATTAATTGTGATGTCAGCCTTGAACACTTGATTAAGGTGGTGTTTGCCAGATTTCTCTAACTTTATTATTTTCCCATTGTAATTAATAAATATTGGGAGGGCCTGTGAGATGCTTTTTGACTATGCAAATGTCCAGTTTCTCTTTAAACTTTCACCCACTAATTTTAGCATCCATTGGTGGATCTTGCTTATAGCACAGCAGTTATGACTGTGATAGTTTAATTATGTATTCGGTTGGTTTTTAAGATGAGAAGTACTTTGGTGATGGGGGAAGAGGTTGTAGAATCAATGAAGAGAATCTATAAAAAAAAAAAAGGCTGGGAGCCTGAGCTCGCTGAAAGGTTTGCTTTTGATGGGAGGAGGCCTCAAGTCCCTCCTTGTAGTGGGAGTTGGGGCGGGAGTGGGGAGGAATGCTGGAGGCAGACATGGACCAGCTTGTAGACTTGGGGATATCTTGGTCATCTCATCTCAGTACCCCTTGGCATCTAGAATTGGCTCTAGCCCAAAACGAGCTTTCAGTAAATGTTTGTTGAATGAATGAAAAATGAATGAGAGAAAGTAGGAAACCTACAATTAAAGAGTAGGTATATACTCAGCCATAAAACAGAATGAAATAATGCCATTTGCAACAACATGGGTGGACCTGGAGATTATCATACTAAGTGAAGTAAGTCAGACAGAGAAGGACAGATATCACATCTGTCAACACTTGTGTGTTGAATCTAAAATATGATACAAATGAACTTATTTACAAAACAGAAATAGACTCACAGACATAGAAAACAAATTTATGGTTACCAGAGGAGAAAGGGGGAGGGATAAATTAGGAGTTTGGGATTAGGAGATACAAACTACTATATATAAAATAGATAAACAACAAGGTCCTAGTGTATAGCACAGGGAACTATATTCAATACCTTGTAATAACGTATAATGGAAAAGAATATGAAAAAGAAAATATATATATATGTGTATAACTGAAACACTTTGCTGTACGCCAGAAACTAACCCAACCATTGTAAATCAACCATACTTCAATTAAAACAAAAAAAGAATTACAGAGTAGGTATAAAAAGAATAGAAAATTATGAGTGTAATCGTAGTAAAGCAGGAATAGGCCCTATGAGCTGAACCCACCTGTAAATAGTTTAAAACCACTCAAATGTGCACACATGTAGCAAAGAGTTTATTTCAGAGACTTAAACCCTATGCCGAGGGAGAGGGGAGATGGGATAAGATGGATTTGAGATTTGAGGACAGTGGAAACAGTTTGGAACAGTCACTGTGGAAAGTAAATATCGCGAGCCAGCTTATATGATTGCTGACTAGCACCAGGGGCTCAGGTGGAGTTAGAAAGCCTGAATCAGGACAGTTAAATGTCTTTCTTAGCAACTTACATTCCCCCTCAGGTTTGGAGACTAGCAGTTAGGCAACAATCTGGTTGAAATGAGGGGGCCCTGGGGGCCTAGATGGGTAAAAAGGCAGTGAAGACGGGAAGAAACTGTTAGCCTGGGAGAACAGGGTGGAGTCCAGGAGCTGGAGCTGACATAGATGCGTAAAACAGCAGTTCTTAACCTTGGCTACACATTGGAATCACCTGGGATACTTAAAAAATTCCATTCCCTGAAATAAGTATGAATTAATTGGTCTGAGGCAGAGCCCGGACTTGGGGATTTTTTTTAAGCTCCCCAAACGATTATAATGTGGAATCAGTTTTGTAACATACGGCTCTGATGTATGACCATTAGACTAGAGGATGATAAACAAGAGCAAGCTGGAGTTTTGAAACAATGGCAACCTTTCAGAAGCAGTGATGGTGCCAGACAGGATAGGAAGAAAAATGATAATCAGTGGCTGAAAACCACATAGAACAGGTGTGTGGGGCTTAACTGATAAGACAGTGTAATGAGAGGATGGTTTGGAGTTAAAGGAGGAAAAGTTGTTGAAGGGGAGTGAGATCATGGATAAGGGTCTGGATGGAGCTGCTGGAATTGAGGAAAACGTCACTACTCCCTCATGCCCTGAGAGATGGACAGGTAGGGAGGGCAAGTCTCCCCATGAAAGGGCTGGGAAAGGGAAAGTATCCAGGAGAAAGTCAGATGTCTGCTAAGGCTTTCTGCTAAGAGGAAAAAGCTTGAAAATAGGTTTGTTTCCCCCTTCAATATTGCCTTTCAGCAGGCTCGCAGCACCTGGTGCTGGAGTTGGGCTCCCTGCTCATCCGTTATCTTGTGGGCCCGTGTCTGTGTCAGAAAGTCAAAGATGACATCATCAGCATCTTGATTCTGTTCTTGACCCTGGCAGAACCTTCACATGTGATGTGGATCCCATAAATTTAAGGGGCTCACTGCATGCACACAGACCAGCAGAGTTAGGGACTAGGAAGTTCATACTCTCAGAAGACAGCAAGCCACCGCTGAAGTCGATCTAGTGCCACTGTTCTCAAAAAGGTTGTTGAGAAGGCGCACACACACCTGAGTTCACAACCTGGAAGACAATCCTGTGAGGAGGGCAGCAGCATTTAGACAGTGACCTTGCTGTACTTTCTCGTATCCCAGGTGGAACCTCCAAAGTTTAGAAACCCTCCGAACGTGCAGATATGGAGCACTTGACTGAATCAGAGGACCTGGTCCAAGGTCTGGCTATGAGGACGTGTGCCAACAAGTAAACAGCTGGGAGAGGCTGTAGAGGCATGCACATTACATATATACCCAGTGAAAGATAGCAAAAACATTTTCACTCCCTCCGTTCTCACACACCATCACCCCTCCCCCAAATCTTCTGGAAGCAACGAAAAACAAAACAAAGCAAAACCCCAGAAAAAGCCTCATTTTTAATGAAACAGGGAAACTCTCAAAACCTCAAACCACAAACCATGAAGTATGCCTGCCAAATACTGTAAAATCTGTACTGAAATTGGTGAAATGTTGAGAGCTAACATACACTGCCTCCAGCCTTGAGCAGGAAACATATTTCCTTAAATGTTAGTGTCATTGTCCCAAGGAACCAAATCATCGCTCCTTGGATTGAAGTGGGGTTTCCCAAAGGCAAGGGGGATCTTGTATTACTGGGGGAACAGGAGATAAGTTTAGGTGGTGCATCGACAGTCTTTATATCAAATAACATAATGAAAATGTGATTCACTTAGAGCTGCTTTTATTTGTGATCAGATCAAAAGGATAGTCCTTGTTTGGTGCCAGTGGTCTTTAACTAATTTCTAATTTGTACTAATCTCTTTCTAACCAGAAAAATATAGACCTCTGATAACGGTATCTAGCCAGAACTTACTTTCATTGTTGTGCTTTCATTGCATTTATTTTAATAGCTACATCCTATTTATGGCAAGTGATACTGGTTTTTCATTTACGATAGTGATATGCCTCCTTATTAGATAAGTAAAAATTGGGGATTCAAAGAAGAATATTGATCATAACAGAGCTGAAATGCAGATGAGGCATATATTGCAGAAATGGTACCCAAATGACTGAAATTTAGATTTGAGTAGCAAGATCCAAGGACCCCAGAGGAAAGACAGGCTGTGTCCTTACAAAAACACAGGATGACAGCAGGGAAGGTCAACATAAAAGAGAAACCACACTGATGTTTATTTATTTCTATTGTATGTGACCTGACCTCGCCAAGCCAATGGACATAGCTGGGTGTTGTTTTAAGCTGCTGGAGTTTGTGGTCATTTGTTACGCAGTAATCAAAAGAAGGTGAAGTGGGTGGAGAGAAAATTGCTAGATTATTGCCCAGAGAGCCTAGATTGAGACGGCCCTGCTGAGGACCTCCGGGACCTCTTCAGCACCCAAACCTGAGAATCTAAGAGACATTCTTTATGGAGAGGAAATTAACAAATTTGAAACACAATAAAGTAAAGCTACAAAGTGCCTCCATGCCCTTCTTCCACCCCTTCCCATGCTATTCTTTAACAAATAACTCTCCATCTCATTGGAGAAATCACAAAATTATAACTAAAAAAGAAATCTCAAGGAGGAGGTTCAAGGGTACAAGTAAGGACTTACATAGCAACAAAAGAGGATAAAACTGAGTGGCAGAGCTCAAGAAAGGAAACAGTGGAAGGCCACTTTAGAATTAACCAAAAATAGAATGAACACAAATAGGAACAATATGGAAAAGAACAAAGAAGTGATAAAAATTAAAGTTTGATAGTTACAGAAAATAAACAGTGGCGATCCAACATATGAATAATAGGCATTCCCGAGAAAGCGCCCATAACAAATGGAGCAATAAAAGAAACTTAACTAAAAAGAAGACTTTTTGTCAGCAAATAGAAAGCATATACTTGTCAAGGTAAACTCGGTACAAAGTGATCAGTGATAAAACATACCAGATTAAAAAAAAATCAAAAGCAACACCTAATATCAAATGACAGTGAAGCAAGTCTACAAAAATCAAGAGCATAAAGATACGACTCATGAATTTTATATTCTGCCAGGTTGTCCTTTTGTTATAAAGGCTATTGGCAGTCATTCTCAAGCATGAGAAACGCAGGATTTGCACATTCTTGAAAAAAGTTCTTTACACTTAAATCCAGTCAACCGAAAGATAAATCAAAACAGATCTAGAGGTGAACTGAGGATTTTTAACTGCTGAAGATGAGTTTTGAATGATTTTAAATAGATTTAAAACTAAAGAGCTGTGGGATTTACAGTTAAAGAGCAAAATGTAAACATTGCAAACTCTTACACTGTAAAAATAATTTTATACCTGGCAAAAATTGAGATATTGGGGGAAAAGACAGTGGAAGAATTTATAAGTATGTAAATTTGGTCATCTGTAATGGCAGGGAAGTAATTACTAGAAAAAATTGAATTCATGAACTGAAACTTTTTTAAGGAAACATGATTCCAGCTTCTTGAGGATTTTTATATTAGTTTTTCTTATCTTTAGAGGGGATGCTTCAAGAATGTTTATGGTATAGAAACATTTAGCTGAAGTTCAGCAATTCCTTCAATGTTATTTTAGTTTCTTCTATAAAATTGATTTTAATCATTTTACTTAATAGTAATTTGCAGAACAAAAATCCCACTGTTGTCTGTTGATCTTTCTGCCGTTTCTATGCACCAGGACCCACTGAGATAATATATTCCAAATGTTGACGGCTGTTTCTAGGAAGCAAGATTTGGGGCATGTTTTTTAAAAACTTTCTCTTTGTACTTTTCTGTGTTATTTTTATCATAAAACACACCATACATAAAAATAATAGTCATTTTCTGAGTAGAACAATAAAATGGCCGCCACGACCTTTGTCCTCAGGTGTGACTCCCATGATTATGTGACATGGCAAAAAAGGGTTTCATAGATGTATTGAAGGTTGCTAAGTAGTTGACTTTAAGACTGGGAGATGATATGGGAGGGCCAGCCTAGTCATACGAGCACTTTAGTCCAGAGTGTTCTCTAGCGGCAGCAGAAGTCACAGAGATTGAAAGCGTAAGGAGGCTTCAATGCAAGAGAGCTATGCCAGTGTGGGCTTTGAGATGGAGGGGATCACATGAAAAGGCCCTGATTGCAGCCTCTAGGAGTTGATAGCAACCCCTTGCCGGCAACCAACAGGGAAGTCAAACTCTCAGCCTCAGAACTGCAAGAACCTGAATTCCACCAATGGCCTGAATGGACTTGGAAGAGATGCTTCTCCAGAGCCCCCAGATAGAAACCCAGCCTGGCCTACACCTTGATTTCAGCCTTGTGATCCCTAAGCAGGGAGACCATTTGATCTGGCAAGTTCTGACCTATAAAACTATCAGCTCATAGCTGGGTGTTGTTTTAAGCTGCTGGAGTTTGTGGTCATTTGTTACTCAGTAATCAAGAATGAATCCAAGTCGTCAGCATTTTTCTCCATGCCAGACATACAGAATCAGAGCCCTCCTGGTCAATATCCTTCATCCCCATGCCATTCTCATCCTGTTGTCATTCCTTCATCTGCATCTGCAGGGCTCAGGGTATCTCCAGAAGCCCCAGCTGATCTCTGAGAAAATGGACCATTTTGGGTAATGGCTGGAAGACTCCAGTTTGGGATTAGACATTTGCGGACACTTTGAATCAGATTATGCTTTTGGTACTAGTTCACTTTTTAAACAACAACAACGAAAAATTGGTTTTAAATGGATAAGTCGAACAGTTGGGGCCAGAAAGCTGGAGGCGAAGGGGAGCGGGTTGGAGTGGGTGGGGTAGAGCGTAGGAAAGCAACATGGTGGGAGGCTGAGTTGACAGGAGCAGTGAAAATACCCCTGCCCCATCTCACCTTTTTCTCCCAGCTCCAGTCCTCGGAAATAATCGTTTTAGCTCTTTTAGATATTTCTCCTCAGGTTATCTCTATATTTTTAAATAATATGCTTCTATTACTATTGATTGATTTGCTTTTTACACTGTTTTTCCTTACATGATAAAAAAGGATTTACCTCATTTTCACCAGCACTCCCCTTCTCTTTGTGTAATTACATAACTTCTTTGTTTTTCTATAGGTTACCTGTGTTACACTCATACACCTTTACTTCTTGTTCCATCAACTAAGGGCAGACTCTCTTGACTGTTCACTTCCTAAGAGGAAGGTAGCAGCAGCCTTGCACTTCTCCTCCACGTCTGCTTCCCAACTTCTGCCATATACAGTTTTAAGGATAAGAACATTTATATTCTATTCTTAATCATAATTAACTTGCCCACAGACTGATCCTACAAAATGAAAATCACTTAAACAGCATTTACACTGTTGGAATTCTGGACGTGTTTTCCTCCAAAGAAGCAAAGTGTTTTTGAAGATTGCTCCTCCCTTTATGGTCCAGTTTTTTCCCTTGAATTTTCTATTTGCCTCTCTTCGGTCTTGTTGCATTTTTATTCATGATCTCTCATTTCCCCCCAGCTTCTTCATCCAATCAGATATTCTGCTGAGTTTTTAAGCAAGCCCTCCCCTCTGAGGCCCAGCATCTTCCTGCTGCAAAGCTGATGTGATGGATTTTCTTTCATGGGTTTCGTGGGTTAATTCCAAGCTTTCCAAGATCCACATCTCCCCACATCGTAGGTGATACCTTTCTTTTCCTGCAGCACATTTTTGCATAACTCCCTAAAGAAATAGTGTGTGAGAGGTCAATTTTCTGGGCCTTGGTTTGTCCCCAAAGATCTTTATTCTACACTCACTCGGATGATAGTTTGGCTGAGTATGCCATTACAGGTTGAAAGTCATTTTCTTATAGATTACTGAAGGCATCAGACTATTGGCTTCTAGCATCCAGGGCTGTCGATAAGAAGTCTGTTTTATTTTTATTATTATTTTCCTTCCTCTAGAGATGACTTTTTTTTTAAGTTGGAAGTTTTAAAAGTTGTTCTTTTTATCTTTGATATTTAAAATCAGAGTATGTGACCAGGTGGGTCTTTTTTCCAAACTGTTATTTACCCCTCAGTGGACTCTTTCTGTTAGAGATGTGTGGCCTTCAGTGCTGGAAAATTCTCTTGTGGTATTTCTCTGATACTGTCCACTCCCTTGAACTTCTTTGCTCTCTCTTTCTGTATCTACTATTAATTGGCTATTGGGACTCTTGTATTTACTTTCCATGTCTTTTTTCTCACCTTTTTTAATCGCTTTGTCTTTTGGTTCTGCTCTCAGAGAGAGTACTGTAATTTTATCTTCCAAACTTTCTGTTGATTCTTTTATAACTTTAAGAGTCATTTTTTTTTTAATTTATAAGAGCTCAGCTTGTGAGTCCTTTGTCAGAGCATCCTATTCTTTTATGGACTAAACAGCTTCACAAGCCTTTCTCAATATATTAATTGGAGAGTTTTCATTTAGTTTGCTTTTGCTTTGAGTTCTCTTCCTCAAAATAACTATTTTCTCTGGGGTTGGTTTTGTTTTTTTTTAACTGTTTATTTTAGTCTCTCTCTTTTATTATGAAGTCTTCTGTTGTGCCTGAAGAATCTTCACTGTCCATTTTTAATTACAAATGAAGCCCCTGAGAACTGATTAGGGGTTCTGTGAGCTTGGACTTACTCACTGGGAGGAAGGCTTCAAATGCTTGGAGTCCTGAATACTGTATCTTGTTGGTTTCCCCCACTCTGTAGGTATTCCTTTTTTCTTTTTCTTTTTCTTTTTTTTTTTTTTAGGGTGGAGTCTGACAGTACCTTTCCTGGGTGATAGAGACCTTGCCTCAGGGATAGGGGTGAGATGAGAAGGACCAAGTGTTCTATACACAGACCTGCAGTTGATTCCACTGTTCTCAGCCCTGAGGTTGCATCCTGAATTTCTCTGAGATTCAGATAGGAAGTTCAGCCTCCTCCCACCTGGGTCCCTCTGTGTGTGCTCCAGAGAGAGGGCCCCAAACCTCCTGCCATTCTGTGGGTTGTTGCCCCCACCTCGGGAAACCCCCATCTAGACTGTGACTTTTTCTTCCCTGGGGTCACAAAGCTAATGAATACCAGAGCCTGAACTCAAACCCACCCTCTAATTCCAAAGCTGAGGTCCCTGTACTAACCACAGCATCCTGGCAACGGCATGGTTGTGGTCTGATCCAGAAGGATGAGCTATGTGGGCCTGTTTTTCAACAGACATGATAGATTTGTTCCCTTTTAAGTGCTTATAGTGCCTTAGGATCACATTCCTTCCTTCAGAGGTTTCCAACTCAAATAGTTCACGAAGGCTAGACAGATAAAGTGAAGCAGCCCGGGAGACGGGGCAGAGGGGTACACACACCTCGTTCAGAGTGGCAGTCACCCCTCAGCTGCAGCCAGTTGCTGCCACGCAGAAATGCTGGCCAACCTTAGCCTAATCTTTCAGTTTTTCAAGAAACATCAAAATCCAAATTATTAAGTACTAGGTATTATTGGGTAATGATTTTAAGTGTTGGCAAATAGTTCAAGTTCAACTGTGGCTGTAGACCAGCTGCCGTGACTAGTTTACTGCCGCTAGACATTGCGCTTGGGAGGGAAAGCCTGAAACAAGATTGTGAAGGGAACAGAAAGTGAAAGCTGTGGCAGGACCCCCCAGCCAATCACAGAAGCCTGGTTAATACCAACCTAGGCTCCTCTCTGAGCCCCAAACACTCTGGGAGGTGGGTCTGGTGATCATTTCCTACTCTTCTTAACATTCACAAGCCCACTTCCTCTCTTAGACTTTAAGTCAGCTAGTTTGTCTCCTTTTCTTCTCTCACATCATTTTGCTCAAAGAAATCTTCTTCCTTTTGGATGACAGAGCCCAGAGCACAGCTAAAGGATTCAGGAATACTATCTAGAGGGTGGGAGGCAGGCTGAGATCAGAAACCCCGCGGACTGGTGACTTGGGGCAGGTTTAGCCAGAGGCCTGCCTGGAGTCTGGGAAATGGACCAGAAACCATTGAGAATCATTGAGGCTGCGCTTCTGCCTCTATAAAACTGAGATAATAAAAATAGCTGTTTATACTTCAGAGCATTGTTCCGAGAATCAAATGAGATAATGTGCAAGAGGATGGCATTGTGATTGCAAATAAACTGTCGCTTCTGTTGAAGAAATTAAGAATGTATTTGAATTGTACAAAGTGGGGGGCAGGGGGGCAGGAAACAAACCTTAGAAATATCCCAAGGTTACTCTGTGATGAAATTGCCAGTCATTTCAAGGTTGACGTCATTCCATCTGATGCAACAGCCTGCAGTTTATTTTACTTAATTAAACCTATTTAAATAACAAGATACCCAAAATAACAAGATACATTAGGAAAGGAGGTGAGCCTATCATCAGAAGTCCTTGGAATCTGCTGACTTCTATATCCAAATGACATTCCAGAAGACATAGATCCTCCCTGATTTTCAGGAACTCCATTTATATGCTGGTCAGTGAATCCCCTTTAGGCCTTACAGTCTTTTGGGAAACTGACAAAAAACTGTGGTGTTGAGGCCACACCAAGTTCTAATTCCATTAGCTGTCAGAAGAGCAGGAACTTCGAAGTTTCCTTCGGTTGGGAGATTATGACCTACTACCCTGACAGTGTCTGCTTTGTCATTCAGTTTCATCGTTATTGGGTACACTTCATGTTGAATGGCACACAGATTCATGTGCAAATATGTTCGCAGAAGCAATTTTTATAAGAGCAAACAATTTGAAAATGACATTTGCTTAACAAGATAAAATAAATCATATTTTTATGATATAGGATTATGCAGCCATTAAAAGTGTATTTGCACAGTGGTTCACACTGGGGAGTGGTAACGACATAGGTGTCGTTCTGCTGGACTGGACCAAGGCAGAATGGAAACATCCACTTCTGCCTGGTACAAGCCAGCTGAGGCCAAGTAATGCCGCACAGCCATGCAGTGCTGGTGAGCATCTGCATCCTATGGGCAGGTGAGGTCTGCAGCTGTCAGAGGTGGGGCTGTTCATAGCAGACAGACACAGCTGGCAACCTGCAAGGGGAAATGGATGTCACAGGCACTGCATAATCCTCGCACATTTGCACTTGGGGAAACCCTAGAAGCCATCACTGCACATTTTCTGAGAAGGCTGAATATGAAGACACTGCCCCCATCAGTGGTGTCTTCCCGAGTGAGAAGAACCAGGTCACCAGGACGTAGGATAAAAGAGCCAGGAGGAGCTCAGCTCTGTGTGTCAGTGGAAGCAAAGCTCTGCAGGCTTACTCTAAGCTGTTATTTAATGCAAAAGAAAGTTGCAGTTGAGTCATTGCTTTTATTCTTGACCTTGGGTCATGTAATGGGTGGTGGGGTGGTTGGTCTTAACCTCAAATCCAAGTGAATGGGTTGGATAATCTCAACAGAGGCTGTTTTTTAGAGAGGTTTAAAGACCTCCTGGAATGAACATCCAGGCACAAAGAGATTTCCCCGAAAAGAAATTCATGGTAATCCAAGAGGCAAGGCATTTCTGACATTAGTCTCCTGGCTGGGACTTTGAGGCTTCGCCTGGCTCAGACCCCAGTGACCTCCTCTCTGAGTTCTGTGGGGTGCGGGCTGATGTGGGAAGCATTCATTGTACCAGAAACTCTCTTAAATATTGGGCCATATGTAGTATGGCTTTAGTGCCCCTCCAGCAAGGAACTGTAAACAGGACAGGGTGATCTCCCTCCCAAGTCATCCCAGATGACCCACCAAACCACTCTGGTGTCCTGGGTAGGGTCTGGACCCAGGGCATCGGTGAGAGTCCATGTGCCTGGCTGGACGTGGTGATGCCCAGCAGGCATGGGCTTGCTTGTACGGGGGGAGGGAGGCACGCTTCAGAAGTCACTGAGGGAGGCTTTAACGGGGACCAGAGGCCCTGAAAGAGAAGACTGGGACAAGTACCAGGGAAACTGGTGACTCCATCTTTGTTCACCCCATGTTGAGGCTTGAAAACCAGGTTCCATCTGGATGGGGAAACTGAGGCACGGAGAGGTTAAGTCATTTGCCCAAAGGCATAGAGCTGTAAAGGGACAGACTCCAGATTTGAACTGAGATCTTCCTGATTTCTGCCTGTACTATTGTTCATCAGGCCTTTCAGAAGAAACCAGTGAATGTGGAAGGAGCACCAGTAATCCAGTTGGATGGAGAATCAAACTCATTGAGGGAATAGTGACAATCAAAGCTAGAAAGATACTTCGGACTATATTATGGAGTTTGCACTAATTTGGGTGATAATGGCGTAGTCCAGGGGTCAGCACACTGTGACCTGCAGGTCAAATCTGCTCACTGTCTGTTTGGGGGCCATGAGTTAAGAACAGTTTTTAAAGATGAACATTTACAGTTGATCTGATGATAGGGGACACTGACTTTGAACCTCACTGAAGTAAAGTGTTATCCCATAAAAAAGAATTCCGTTCTTATTCGTAGCTGATATGACAAAATGTTATATTCAATTATTATTGTATTTTGATCTCATCAATAAATATTAGTGAAAATATTTTTGAATTAGTGAAATATTTGAATTAGTGAAAATATTAGTGAAAAGAAAAACTTTCTTGATGCATGAGTATTTATATAATTCCTTGATTTTGCCTTTTGACCCCCAAAGCCTAAATATTTATTAGCTGGCCCTTGACAGAAAAATTTTGCCAACCTCTGGCACGGTCAGTGATTGAAAAAGTTCATGGAGTATATGTAATTTTTTTATTGCACATGCTCATCAGTAAAAGTTTGGGTATAAATGTCCTACATATTATTAGGTATATATTGTGTTTCGCACTATTAATGTATATTAGCAACATCCATAGAGCTATGACTATAGTTAGAACTGTGAAGTGAGGCTGCCTGGGTTCAAATCCCAGACCTGCCACTTACTAGCTTTGTGACAGTAGACAAATTTCCTAACCCCTGTGCCCCAGTTTCCTCACCTAAAAAATGGGGGTAATAATAGTATCTATTTTATTGGATTATTGTGGGAATTAAATTGATGACTGTATGTAAAGTACTCAGAACAGTCTCTGAAATATATTAAGTGCTAAATAAGAGTTATCAGTACTAGTATGAACATTATCATCGTCACAAAACAAATAAGAATTTTAAAATGGGGAGATGATAATAAAAGTCCTAAACTTCTCTTTTGTCCCGCTGATGTGGTACCTCTCAATACCCCTGGGATGTGCGCAGGACAGACCCTGTGTGTTTTATGATTTATAAGGGGGGAGGTAATTAGATATATTCATTGATTTCTGTTTGGAAGAGGTACAGGGGATTGAACCCAGGACCTCTTGTGTGCTGAGCATGCTCTCTACCACGTGAGCTATACCCTTCCCCCAAGCAGACCCTGTGTGATTAGGGTGACTTGTCAGGGCACAGAGGCAGATGGTGGAGGGACAACTTAGGAGGTGATTTATTGATTTTTGGAAATAGGATAGCCTGACTTTGGAGCTGGCTGACTGTGGGGTGGAGAAGAGGAAATGGAGTGAGAGCTCACCTCTTACTCCTGACCCAATGCATCTTATAATATCCTCTTTCAAGTCAATTCTTGCTACCACTAAATAACCAGTTGCCCAGTGGTTAGTTTGCTCATTCATTCAACAGTCTTTCCTGAGCCCTTTCCATATGCTGGCATTACAGGGGTTGGTTATAAAGATGAATCACAAGCTGGCGTGCACTTAAGAAGTTCCTGGCAGGGCAAGAGGAGACAGACATGAAAACAGTTGTGTGGAGAGTTCTGATAGGAGCCTGTTTAGAACTTGGTGGAGGTGAAAAGGCATGAGTGTTCAAATCCACTTGGGAGGAGGAGAGGGAAACTCAACCAGCCTGGCAATACTTGGGTTAAGTACTGAAGACGAGTGAGCAAGGGATGGAGGAGGCATTCCAGGGAAAGAAAACAGTGAAGGCAAAAACAAAAAGAAACAGCGCAGCAGCGGGGGTGGCGGAGTGTTGGGGGGTGCAGATGCCCAGAGCCCAGAAGCTGCACACAGGGAAGAAGTCACATGCCAGGCCACAGGGCCAGGGTGACCCCGCAGGAGCTGGGAAATCACTCATGGCAGAGTAAAATAAATTTCTGCTCAGTAACATCCTGCAAAACAGACCCTGTTTATAATGTTTTTCTGGTACAGTCAACACTGGCAGGCCTTGAAAAACTAAACTAGTTTGTTTTCATTATTTTTAAAGGTAATATCAATGTCAATAAAAGCTACTTTGAAGGGTATGCTAATGAGCAATTAATTTCAGTTTCCCTGAAATTTAATCGCTTTGACCTACATTTACTTTCAAGGGACTTGGCTGTCTGCTTTTATCTTGAACATGAAAGCAAGTGTTTAACAACCCAATTTTTTATGGTGAGGTGACAGTGAGTGGAATGAAATAGGTCCCCCTTCCCCACCCCATCGTTGGGTCTCTTCCTTTGCTATCCATTCATCCATTAGTTCGCTAAATTGGTCTGCCTGCCTTTCTGTGAACAAGCAGATGCCTCTTTTGGAAAACACTAGATTGACTGCAACAACTAGAATTAATGTAGCAGTTGTTAGAAAAGAAGATAGCCTATACCCTGGAGGATGTGGCAGCCCCAGATAAGCAAGAACTGTGCCACGCTGAAGTTTTGGGATTTTAGATATTTGGGGGTTTTGGTCTTCAAAGTAATACATGTTCTCTGAAGAACGCTGGAGAGTACAGGGAAGTAATAAAGAAATGAGGGGAAATAACCTTTTATCCAGCCATCTAGGGACAACCCCTGCTACTATTCTGAAATATTTTTTTCTAGTATTTTTATTCTATGTTACTTATTTTTAACATACCTGGGGGAGCCCAGTAAGCTTCATGTTCAGCATAGGCTTCATCGTCCCCAAAACAGGCTTTTGGTTAACTTGGTTGGAGGTGGGTGGGGTTATAGTTCAAATGGTAGAGTGCATGCTTAGCATGCATGAGGTCCTGGGTTCAATCCCCAGTATCTCCTCTAAACATAAATAAATAAATAAACCTAATCACCTCCCCCACAAATAAACAGAACTAACAAACTTGGTTGGAGGCACAAGTTGTGCTTATTCAGAAAGATCTGCAGGCATTGCGTGCCCCACCCCTACTTTCAACCCCAAATTTACATATTGAGAACAGCATAGGGGAGAGAGCCTTATTTGTGAGCCTGCTCTGAGCACACTTAGACCTTCACTACATTGAGGGCTGTGGTCAGCCTCACACTAGCAGAACAAAGAAACAAAGACCCGGAAAAGAATGAGTCTTCAGACCCTGACCCAGATGTCCTACTGAGGGCGAGCAGCAGTAGAGGGAGCAAGACAATATGCTCCTTGAAGTTCTTTCCTGGGGAATGGGGATGTCTGCTTGCTCTTATGCCATCTTGAGCATAGGGTTGCCAGCCACATTTTTTTCTTAAAAAAATTTTTGAAGATGTAAGAAATATGTGTTCCTGCCTTGGTGCCATGGATGCATTACCTCTAGGTCTTCCCCTGGCTTGCTGCTGAAGCATCGTTCAGGGTTCAGCTCAGCTGTCACTTCTTAGTGTCACTTCAGTGACTCCCAAGCCTTCTTCCACCCCACCTCACCCCCATCACTCTCCATCTCCTCGCCTCACTTTATTATCTTCCTAGAATAAACCACTAATATGACCATGTTCATATATTTATTTGCTTTTTTGCTACCCATCTTCCCCTTTCTAGAATACACGTTCCATGGAAGTAGGAGGCATCCCTGTGCTGTTCTTTGCTGTGTCCCCAGTGCTTAACACAGTCTGTGGCACACGCAATGTCCTCAGAATCAGTGATACATATTGTTGAATGAATGAGTGGTGCAGCCTGGGTCCGGCCCTGAGCCCCTACAAGCCCCACATCCATTCAATGCCAAGCCTCAACAGTCATCCCTTCCATTATCCGTCTCAAACCCATCTCTTCCTCTCCATTCCCCCCTTGCCCCCAGCACTGATGTTTAGCTCTCAAGACAGTGACGATGGTCATAACTGCTGTCTGCCCCAGTCTCTGTCCCACCTTACCACACAGTGTTCCTCCTGCATCTCACTTTGCTGATTCCTCATTCATAAGCCAACCTTCATGCCCCTCTGTGCAAACCAGTGGGCTGGTTTCCATTATGGTGGCAGAGAGGGGGCACCTTCCGGGGGTACCCAGGAGTTGGGGGTGAGAGTAAGGATGTGCAGATTGAAAGCATGACAGTGCTTTTCCCACTAGCTTTACTCTGTTCTGTACTCACAATAATTAGTTTTTTTGTACCAAATATTGTGAAGGGGCGGTTTGAGATTCTCCGTTTATCAAGGAGGCTAGGGTGTGGTTTTTAAAAGTTAAGAGAGCTGCCAGTTGCTCTTTCTCCTAAATGGGTCATGATATCTCACCCCTTTGTGCCTCCCCACATGCAGGTCCTCCCTGCTGATCTTGATGTGGGAAACTCCGGCTTCTCTTCAGGGACCAGTTCAAAGGCCAGTTCTGGGATGCCTGCCTACCTCTTTTTCCTCTTCCTCACTGGAGCTAACTGCCCCCTCCCTGAGCCCCATAGCCCTGCATCCACAGCTCTGATGGTCACTACTCTGTACTTGTTCAAATTCCCCATCAGATTGGGTGGCCCATGAGGGCAAGGCACTCAGTATCCTAGTCAGCCAGGTCAGCTGTCATCACAAAATACCATAGACTAGGTGGCTTAAACAATAGACATTTATTTTCTCACAGTTCTGAGGGCTGGAAGTGTGGGTCTGGTTGCCAGCATGTTGGGTTTGGCTGAGGGCTCTTTTCCTGGCTTGTAGTGGTCATCTTCTGCTAGGACCCCATATGGTGGAGAGAGAGAGAGAGAGCAAGCTACCTGACATCTCTTCTTTAAAGGACACTAATCCCATCAAATCAGCTCATCTAAACCTTATTACGTCCCCAAAGCCCCATCTCTAACTATGAATTTGGGGTGGAGTGGGACATAAACATTCAGTCTGTAAAACTCAGTAAACATTTTTTAAATAAATAAAGAACCTAGGTTTCCTTAAATTCCCCTTGATCAAAGGCAGGGTTGATCCCAGGGTCCAAAGCAGGGCTGTACCTATAGGCAGCTGCAGTTCATGGGACCCACCTTTGAAAGTGAGAGGCACAGAGAGGGTCCAGCAATTTGCTACAGTGTTAATGTAAGCTGATCTTGTCATCTGATCTCCTTGTCACGGATCAAGAAAGTCAAGCCTCAGAGAAGTTCAGAGGACTTGGTCAATGTCTTATTCATCTGATCTGTGCCTAGAATCAAACATTACTTACAATATCATGTTTGTCCATTCAAAAAGCATGTTTTTGGAGAGGGGAAGTCATCATATTAAGTAAAGTTAACCAGAAAGAGAAAGAAAAATACCAATGTGATATCACTTGTGGAATCTTATCACTTGTGGAGTCTAAAATTTAAAAAAAAAAGGGATACAACTTACTTATAAAACAGAGACCAACTCACAAACATAGAAAACAAACTTATGGTTACCAGGAGGGAAAGAAGGTGGAAAGGGATAAATTGGGAGTTCGGGATTTGCAGATACTAACTAAACTATATATAGAATAGATGAACAACAAGGCCCTACTGTATAGTGCAGGGAACTATATTCAATACCTGGTAATGGCCTATAATGGAAAAGAATATGAAAATACATATACATATATAGGCAAAGAATATGAAAACACATATATATGTATAAATATATATAAATGAATCATTATGCTGTATATCAGAAATTAACACAATATTGTAAGTCGACTGTACTTCAATTTTTTAAAAAAGCACTTATTGGTTACCTGCTGTGGGCCAGGAATTGTTGTGGCCTCCAGAGGCCTCCTGCTTGCTGAGGAGACAGGCCTATAATCAGCCACAGCGTGGTCTGTGCCTCAGACAGCCCAGGGGAGGGGCCTCTGACCAACCTGGTAGTCAGAGAAGGAGTCTTAAAGAAGGGATAGCTGAGTGGTCTCCAAGGATGAGGAGTTGGGCAGGCAAAGAGCCAGAGGAAGATGTTCCAGGCAGAGAAGGCAAGCCGGAAGCCAGGGAGAACAGGGCCCCGCTGGGAACTGCAAGTAATTACTGAGAATTCAGTGTTATGTGCCAAGTGCGATTCCAAGCTCCAGGGTTACAGCAAAGCAGAAAACAAGGACCCTGCCCTCAAGGAAATTACAGTAAAAGATATGTGAAAGTGAAAAAAAAAGCAGTTTGAGCATTGTGTTCCAGTTTACCTGGGCAGGGGCGGGGGTGTCAGCTAATAAGATGACACTTTAAATCTGCTTCTGAGCCCCTGTTTTTAGAATGCGTTTCTTCCTTTTGGGGGCATCTCCTTCCACAGTAAATCCACAACCCCAGGGGCCCTTCTTGGGTGCGTGAGAGTCCAGAGAAACCAGAAAAACTGGAGCCCTCTGGAGGGCTGTGTTCCCTCTTGTTATTTTTGCCACTGCTGCCAAAAGTGCCTCAGCTGACACACGGGAGCCAGGGGCAGAGCTTGTCCAAGGAAGGAAGTTCTTCCAGCACAGACGTGTGGGCTGTGTCAGGAGGAGAGAGAGGGAAGAGGCCTCTTCTCCACATGGTTCCCCTCAATAGGGGATGCCGAGGTCATAGTGGACCTTAGCTCCCAATGCCCTAGACCCCATGAATACAGACACACACAGGCACACCTACAGGTGAGGGGCTCCCAACCTAAAGCCACATGCGTTCTGAGAACCAGCATCTTTCCTAAGGAACCCCGTCCTCTGAAGCAAGGAAACCTCTTCCTCTCCTGCTCCAAGGCCAGCTCCATCTCCCACCCCAGGATGAAAAACATCACACTGTGGGAACTGAGGAGGAATATGACTCTTCTCTAGTACATAAGTAGCAATCAAGTAGTCAGATAAGTGACACAAGGGTCATTCAGTGGCTGTTTATTGTTGACTGTATTGGACACCGTTAGAACTGACTTCTCTACACCCTTTGCCCCTTCTAAAGTCCTCCCCCTCCTCCATTCTCTCTCTGGTTCCCTAGAGGGCTACAAGCTTCTAAAGCTGCCTGGCCCTCCTGCCCACAGTGGGGCTGTAAGTCCCTTCCTCAGAGTATTTTGGGGCTTGCCACTGAGAAAGTCAGTGTCCTTCTGATGATGGAAGATGTCAAATGTACCACTCCAGAGCTTGTGGCAGCTCTGTCAAGAAGATATGGGTGATGGTGCAGTGAGAAAAGGCAACCACAGAATGGAAAGAAGCAAGGAGGAGAGACCATGAGGGATGGGACTCCCTGGTTCCTACCATGTTTGACTGCCCTGTGGTCCTGGCAATAAAGTCCTCCCTTTGCTTAAGCTACTTTGTGTGCTTCATGTAAATCTGTCCATCATAACTAGGATGACCAAGTAATTTATTGTCCAAACCAGGACATTTTAAGAATGAAAGAGGTTACTATTAATACTTACCCTGGGACAACAGACGTTATCTGGGTGACACTGCTCACCCTCCTTATAACCCGCTAATCAATGATGGTGGAAGTCAATCAGGGCAATCCTGATGGTGTAGGTATTCCCTGGCAGCCGCAGCACCGGGTGCCCAGGTAGCTTTTCCTCCCTCCCCAACTGCCTGACCAGACTCACTACCCCATAGAGGAAAGCGTCTTGCACCCAGCTTGTTCCAAAATTGCTTGTAGGGGAGCCTCACAGATTGGGAACTAGACTGGTTCCATCCCAGCCGTGGATCTCAGGAAGGACCATTTACTCTCTCTAGACCTCAGTGTCTTCAACCAGAAAAGCAGAGGGGAAGGGAACCTGTTAAATGACAGCGATGTTGTCCCCATGTGCGTTGCCCCCCCAGGATGCTGCTGCCTCCTGAGCTGCCACCTGCCTGTGACTTTTTGTAACCTTCCCTCCCAGGTTCCTTTGAGCATCATTTCTGAGCTGAGGGTGACAAGTTCCTGAAGGCCGGGCAGTGTCTCCTGCCTAGGCTCTGGGGGAGGCCTCTCCTAATTAGGAAACTGGGAGCCACCAGCGGGACCTCACTGATGTCCAGGAAGAGAGTCCACTGTGGCCACAGGGTGCATGACTCAGCTCCTGCCACCACATCTGGTGCCGTTTGCCGAGTCACACAGATCAGCTCTCCCAGACAGCTGGGAAGAGAAAGATCCTGGGAGAGTTGCCCACACCCTTCTTCTGGAGCCAGGCTGTCCTCATCAGAAACCCAGGAAGTATACACACTGAGGGTGGTGATGGCCCCATCCTCCAAGGTCACAAAGGGTGCGCTGTCAGGGACTGAATATTCAGGGTTAGCCCTGGCGGCTGCATCCTCAGGTGTAATTCCACCAATTACTCCGGCTTCTCTAAACATCCCAGCCTCTTAGTCTTCTACCCTTTGCCCTCAACAAGCATGGGAGGAAGGTGTGGCCAGTGTGGACTTGACTATATGAAGGGCTGTTGCTTAAAGAAGTGTTGAATGTGGAAAGACCTATAAAACCAGCCTGGTAAATTTCCAGTCCGTTTGTCCATTCCCAGAGGGCATAGGCCTTTTCCTGAACCTGGAAATAATGCAAAAAGTTCTGGCAACTTGGCAAAGGTCCATAGTCTGCCTGAGCAATTCAGACTTGCATGTCCAGGGCAGAAGATAAAGACACCCAGGTCCTGCCGTAAGAGATCACTCTCAGTTCAGGTCCCTGTTCCATCCCTGGTGGGGTCCCTGTAATCACTGTAGCCTGGAATAAATGCCCTCAGGTCCCCTGAGTCCATCCCTGGCTCCAAGCTCTCCTGCCTCAGCCAGGCTGAGTTTCCTGGGACATAGCTTTCATTCAACCCTCTTCTGCTTTAAAACTTGAGTGGCTTTTGGCTGTTAATCAGTCACCCTTGCAACTCCAGTGCTCTCTCCTCGGACCTCCTACCCATGGAAATTGACTACATCTCCCAAATCAAACCCTGGACCCCATGCAGACTGACATCTATCCTCCTATTCTCCTTACTCATTCCTATCTCTACGTGCCTGCAGCCCTCTGCCCCTTTCAAATCTTGCTATTCTTCAAGGAAGAATCTTTCTTGAAGCCTTTCCTAAGAACTTCAGCCCATACTGATTTCATTTATTATCCATATTGTTAGTTTAACAGTGAATCTCACGTGGACATGTTCTTTACTAACTATTACACTGGCTTGTGGGTCTGGTCTTCTCAGTTACATCATGTGCAGGACAGAAACTCCCTTCTGTGTATTCATTTCCCCACTCCCCCATCTTGGTGCTTAGGTTAGTACCAAACTCATCGTAGACGTTCAATAAACTCTCGTTAATGGTTTGATTTCCATACTGAGTGAAAACGCTTTGGTTTCTGTTAGTTTTGCTGTTTGCTAGTGGTTTCTGATCTCCTCAAATATGACGATGTCGATGTGAGGTGAGTGGCGCTCTGAGTACTGCAAGATCAAGAAGACACATGGTGATAAAAGGCTTTTACATGACTTATCTTTTATTCATTCTAACACACATTCGAGAAACAGCCATGCCTGTAGGTTGAGGAGAGAAAGAGTAGCCACTGAGAGTACAGGAGATGCTTGCTGCCCGTGGTTCAGAAACAACTTTGTGTAGCTGTATAGCAGAGACCCATAGCTTCATGGAACCCAGACTGAGACCCCATATGCAGTCAACACGATCATTGCAAGTACCTAATCCAGGCAGCTTCTCTCTGCTGCTGTCAAGCCCAATTGCACTTAAGATACTTTGTGAAACAAATGGATAGATACAACAGAGAAGAGATTAGAGGAATTCACATACTCATAATGATAATATTAGTAATATATTACTGAGCACTAATTGCTGGGTGCTCTTTGTCACTTTATCTGTTGTGTGTAATTTAACCCTCCTAGAATGCGTTATTCCCATGAGGAGACTGTCAGCGGGGGTCATGTGAAAAAAGAGGAAGGGGCCAAGCTTTGCATTTAGGTAGACAAGATACAAAACAGCAACTGCAGATAAACAAAATGTGGTCTATCCATGCAATGGACTATTACTCAGCTGATAAAAGGAATGACATACTGATACCTGTTGCAATACGGATGAACCTTGAAATAGTCTGCAAGGTGAGAGGAGCCAGACACAAAAGGTCACATATTATTCCATTTATATGATTCCATTTATATGATTCCATTTATATGAAATGTCCAGAATCGGTAAATCCAGATAGAGAGAAAGCAGATTAGTGGTTGCCAGGTGCTGTAAGGAGGGGGAAACTTCATACCTATTTATTTGCAGGTATGAAGTTTCCATTTGGAGTGGTGAAAAATTCTGGAACTAGAAAGGGCTGAGGTTGTACAACATGGTGCATTCATTAACACCACTGAAATTATAAACTTTAAGAGTGGTAAATTTTATCTTGTGTATATTTTACTATAATTTAGAAAAACTCACATGGAAACAGGATCTCAGAGGTGGGGGTGACCATCTGGAAAGAGCCCTCAGGAAGCCTTAGACACAGGTGGGAGTGCTTCGGAATTTCTTAAGGTTAGGAGCTAGAGTTCAAGCTGTGATCTCACAAGACTGGGCTGTCTGTTGTCTGGGCATCGAGATAAAGGGTGTATAATTTTAGAAAAGGATCCACCACAAGTTGTAGTTAACGAAGCCGGCTTACTCTGTGACTTAGGCACTGGGATCTGAAGCACCGCGGGTCTCCTGTGTCCAGTGACCTCTCCTTGTCTCACAAAGGTCAAACCATCTTCTCCCCTCCCGAGGGGGCACCATGAGAAAGAAACCCACTCCAGGTCTTCCATGGTTTGCCTTGGCCCTGAAAGCAGACAGGAGACACGCTCACTTTTCTTCTCAGCAGCTGCAGAGCAAATGTCATTTCTTGGTGGTCCTGCCTTTGAGTGCTTATTGCTAAGCATTAAGTCCACCCCTGCCCCAAGAGCCTCTAAGAGACAAGATTGGCCAATACTGTTTCCCTGTGGGGCACGAGGAGGGAGAAGAGATGGGGAGCTGCTTCTCAGGATCCTCTAGGGTGAATCTGTACTCCTGGCCTGCGCTTAATCTCACCTCTGGCCACAACAAGGAAAGTGGCCATGAGTGGCCTCTCCACTACCTTTTTGCATGTGAAGGAAAGTGACTTGTAGATGCACTCCACGTTTTCTCTTATGCAAGGGATTGTTTTTTTCCTAATGGAATGAAGCTTCTTAAAAGAAATACACACAGTTCAATCAATTTCTTTTGTGGATTTCAAAAGAGATGCTTTATTCAGTCTGGAAATATGGCAACAGCAGAGAACAAAAGCAAAGAACAAAGACTTGCAATTATTTGGAGAGTGGCATGGGAGGAGAGAGAGAAGACCATGCCAATGAGGGGAGAAAAATGGTGGCTGAAGGGACCAGATGGGAACAAATGCCCCTGAGTTTTCCTCAATTGTTGGGGCCCTTTCCTTTCTTCATCTCATCAGTGGACTCTCCATTGATGTGCCCCACCTTCTCCAGCATCACATCTGGGCCCATCTTTCCCCCAAACACACCCTTTTATCTTAATAACCTAGAGCTGGCACTACCACCCCATCCCAAACCTCACATCTCAATGTCCCATGGACGCAGGATCCAATCCCTGCCTCCCATGGAGAGAACTTGCTGGGCTGAGACTCTGACCTGAGCTGGTGTATCTACAAGTCCTTGTGCCCTTCCACTCAAGCCCTCCTTACAAGAATCTCACCTGTGGTGTCAGGAGATAATGTCGTAACTCAGAGAAATGATGGGATTTCAGGTGCCATATAGGCTGGTGGCGGGCATAAGTTGAGCCAGACTGGGTCTTCGTCATACCTTCAAGTTAAATTGTGGAAGTGGCTAACTGAACCTGTGAAACGATGCATTCTTGAAAATTAAGGAGTGAGACCCTCTCTCCACTCCTCCTGGGGCCACCAGGTCAATGGAGCAGTTGGTACAGCTGTAAGGGCTCTGGGCTTTCCCAGAAATGCCTGAGTGGGAACTGACCACAGCACAGGTCTCCAGAGAGGCTCGTCTGCCCTTGGAATGCTTGGAGTTCACACCCACTCTCAGGGCACTGCTGAGGTCAGCACCTGCTCTGGCTCGTGTCTCTGAACTTCTCAACCACCAGGATCGTAGCTTACAGCTTCAGCCAGAGGCCAGCTCTGATGACAGCTCAGCTCACCCGTGTGGACTTTCCCTTTCTGCTTCTTCCCAGGGAAAGCAGTTGGCCCTCTGGGAAGGAGTGGGTAAGCGATGGCTAAAAGACGATTCTACTGACCTCATACTGGGAAAACTGGATAAATTTCTGAACTGGCACAGAGCATGCATGCTACCCAGGAAACACTCTCCAAGATTAACTTGTACAATTTCTGGTTTCTGTGTCAGCTTAAAAAAAAAAAAACCTTAAATCTGTAGAAGTTTTCATCATAAAATGATTAGGAAGTGATGAGTTTTGAGTGTGTATCACCTTTGTTTTTAATGCAATGTATTTAACTGTAAGTTTATATAATATGATTTTTAATGGCTGTGTTTAACTGCTAGCTCACAAAATCCCTGAAAATTGATCGATCAGTTCCTATAAGCTTGAATGAGCCAGCTCCCGCCTGTCTCATCCTGACCATGTTCGTCTTCCTGCTGAAAAGACATAATTCTTAGAAGGGCAGCCTGGATATCCTTCAAGGGCAGAGAGAGTGGCCATCCTGTTGGTCATTGAATCACCCGTGTTGCCTAGTGGCCAGCAGGTACTAGGTACGCTCAGTGTGTGCGTGTTGACTGACAGCAAAGGGCCATGTCTTAGTAACCACGGCAGCAGTTAAAGAATTGTTGGCAAATAGTAGGCTCCTGGAAAGTCCTGGCTGTTTGAACATGGAAAATAATGGAAGAAGAGAAAATGTAATGCAACTAGGTCTTTAGCTTATTCATCTTTTTAAGTTTAATAAAAATAAAAGATGTCTGTCCTGGGCCCAGGATGGGTGCTCTCTTCATGTGGGGTCCAATGTTAGAGGAGAATGAGAGAAGACGTAGAGTAAAAGGAAGCCTGCTTGAAGCAGGAAGTCGTTTTAGAAGAATTAAGGTAAAGAAACTGGTCTACCTTCTGACCTACGAAAGAGAAAAACAAATTAAGAAGGGAGGCAACAACTGGGGTGGGGTCAGCACTTCCAAACTCATTTTAACACTTGTCCTTCACTGATAAGCATAAGAATCTCCCTTCTTTTTTAGAGCTTCTGATCTGTCCCCCTGGGGGATGGAATCTAATCATTACCTTACAATGAGAAGTCCTGGGTCACCCCACCAGCCCAAGGGATTTGCAGTTTTGTTTATGAACATAATGTTTTTGGTCAGTTGAGCTTTTTTTTCAGTGGCCTCTTTCTGCCCTCAGCCCCAAGGCTGAGAAACAGAATGTGAGAGACTGAGCCCAGGGCTGGCAGGGAGCAGACCTGGCTTCCAGGTCTGCACCCGGAAAGGCTAACCTGCTGAGCCACCTTCAGCAAGTCGCCACCCCTTTCTAAAGGGTCTCAATTTCCTCATCTTTAACTTCCTCACCTTTAGCAAGAAGATTAGATGATTTTGAAGTTTCATCTCAGCTCTAACATTCTATCAGCCCAAGTTCATTTCTCATCCTGACCTAGATTTTAAAGATAATGTACTTAAAATATTACAGAATTTGAAAGTGATCAGTTATCTCCTCCGCTTGGAAATGTCATCCCTGGCAGTGCATTGGTGGGTGTTGGGGGCTATTTTGGTGCCTGGGTGTTCAGAAGAGGAGGAAGAGAGGGTGGAGAGATTACCAATTCAGTAACCTCCTCACGACTTCTGAGGCCAAGTCAATGCTTGTCTTGAATGCCTAATCCAAACAGCTATGAGCTGTGGAGGTGTGTTAGAATGGTTATTTAAAAAAAAAAAAAAAAAAACGCTGCCACTTTCTTTTACTGAGTGCCTCCTTGGAGCCTTGGACTTGGCATGATTCCTCTCTGATTTTCACAACAAACTCTCAAGGTGAGCAGGATGATTCCCATTTTGTAAGTGAGCAGGGAGGTAACTTGCCCAGGGTTCCATAGCTTGATGGAGCCAGGACTGAAACTCAAATCTGATACCAGCGCCTGTCTTCTTCCACTATACGGGGGTTAAAAAGTGTGGTCCCGGGCCAGCAACACCATATCCCTTGGGAGCTTAGAAATGCAAATTCCCTACCAAATAAAGAACTCTGGGGGTTCGGCCCAGAAATCCGTGTTTTAACAAGCCCTCCAGGGGATTCAGATGTACACTCACATTTGAGAACCCCTTATGATGTTAGGGTGCCTCTCGGCAATAGCTTGGCCAGCTGTCACACTGCAATCCCCAGAAAGCCAATATTTCCAATGTTCTCATAATGATGTGACATTTCCACCAGGATGCTGAAAACCACCCACCCTCTGGCAAGGGGGAAGCATCCTAACACCTTAGGGAGGTTCCAAATGCCACACGAACCATAAAGTTGGGTTATTGAAGTATTCTTGAGTCAAGTCAAAATAAACCACCAGAAACTGTCTTTCTGGTTTGACTTTCTGGCTTCAATAAGGTGATCAGTATTCTAGACTTCTGGGTGTCTCTCTTATTCTTACTAAAGTTTTCTGGGAGATGATAAATGGATTCCAGAAGGTGGTGTTGGGGTGAATTGCCTCTCATTGAAATTTCCTTTTGTCCCCTATCTAGTAGAGGACTTGCCTCATTTTAGGATGAGCGGATCATAATGTCTGGAGTTTGGCATGTTGATTCTTACCTGGGATTGTTGCTCATACCTACTGCCCTCTCTCTGGGACTGGAGACAAGAGCAAAAGGGAGGTGTCACTGGGAATGGGAGGCAGGTGCAATTTGCAGAGGAACGTGGCATACATTGGCGGAACGTGGAGGGTCAGCGGACTTTGGTCACAGCTTGGTGGGGTAGAGTAGGGCTCACAGGCACGAGCACAGAGAGCGTGGACTTGGGGAACTGGGCGTGGTCTGGGAGATTTATGTGTCTCTGCTCCTGGGCATGAGAAGCTGCTATGCCCCACCCAGTTCTAGATCTTGAAAGTGCACAGGTACACACATTTCCCTCTGGCTGAAGGAAGAACAGCCAAAGGGTTGGGGCTCGGTTCCCGCAGGCTGCCTGGGGGAGCTTCCGCCAGTCACTGAGGCTCCGCCGAGCTGCTCCATGTGGTCCCCGCGTAGATGAAGTTGCTGCAGAAAATCCTCACACCACGTAGGCTGGCTTCATTTCAGTTTCCTGGCCTCAGACTGCAAATGGGCTAACAACTCTGCCTGGCAATCCTACCCTCTTCTCCTTTTAGTCTGCTTTGCTCCAACACAAGTATTGTGCCTTTTCCTCCCTCCTCCTCCCCGCTCTCTAGCCCAGCTCTGCTGCTGACCGAGCCTCATGCTTGGCTGGGAAAATAGAAGCCAACAGATGGGAACTCCCTCCCCTCGCCACCACCGAATGTACACACCTTCCTACATCTACTTCTGCAGCAGGCCTCTCTTTCCAGTCTTACACGGGAGGAAGTGTCTCTCCTCCCTTCAAGGGCAAATCCCTCATCTTGTCATCCAAATCCTATCCCCTTTTTGCCTATCCCAGAAAATCACAGCTACTGTTTCTCTCTCTCTCTCTCTCTACTTCATCAACAGATTTTCAGTCTCCTGGATCAATGCCATCAACCTATAGGCTTTCTCTGCTGTTATGTACTTGTGTGCATATATACACATACACACACACACACACGCATATATACATAATGAGAGTTTTAAAACTTTTATATAAGTATATATGTGCATATGAATGTGTATATATACACACACACATATATATAATTCACATATATATAATAAATAAATATATATATATATATATAATAAATAAATATATATATATATATATATGAGTTTTAAAAACAACAGCAAACATCTCCCTTGGCCCGGCCTCCTGCCTCCAGCCCCCACCTCGTTTCCGGCTCTCCTGCACCTCCCATTCTCTCCTCTACTTACTCCAATCTACCTCTGTCTGCACCACTCTAAAAGCAGCAGTTCTCAGCCTGGAGCACTTTGGTCCCCCAAGAGACATTTGGCAATGTCTGGAAACATTTTTGGTTGTCGCTGCTCGGGGGAGGGCTGCTACTGGCATCCAGCAGGTGAGGGCTGGGAATGCTACTGAGTATTCTGCAGTGCACAGGACAGCCCCCTGCAACACGGGGGGTTACAACACAGCCAATAGTGTAGTAGTTGAGAAATCCTGATAAGGAGACTACTCTTAGCCAAGTTGCCGAGAGCTTCCATGATGCCGAGTCTAAGAAACTGTCTTACGTGCTTATCAGGCCTGCTCTCCTGGGTTCCATGACACTTGTCTCTCTTGGTTTTCCACCTATACTTCGGGCCTCTCTTTGCATGGTCCTTCTCTGCCTGACTCAATCCTGGGCTTTCTTCTCATATTTCTCTTTCTTCTCTCTTCTTAATTGGTCCATCCAGTGGCTTCATATCATTTCCAAGCTGACTCTGAAGCCCGAGTGTCTACTTTGAGTAGCTCTCAGTTTCCCGGCTGTGTGTCCATAGTCACAATTTCTTCTGTTACTTGGCAGCCTCAGTTTCTTCTTCAGTAAAATGGGGATGAGAAGAATAGCACTTACTGCAGAGTGGAAATAACTGAGTAAGGAAACCCAAGTAAATGCATGGCAGAGTTTTATTCATATCAGCTGTTATTATTTTTATTTATGACTCTGACATAAAAATCACGCATTTTTTACTTTTCACCAGAGAGCTCAGGAATGGATACTGAAGACTCACCAGATGAAATTGAGAGAGGTGTTAAGTTCAATCTAATTTAAAAAAGAAAATCAGGGGGAGGGTGTAACTCAGTGGTAGAGTGTGTGCCTAGCATGCACAAGATGCTGGGTTCAATTCCCCAGTACTTCCATCAAAAACAAAAAATAAAATAAACAAACAAAGCTAATTACCTCCTTCCCCCCGCCAAATTTTTTTTAATTAAAAAGAAAAACAAAAACAAAAACCACTGCCTGAGCATGAGCATGTGCCCGACACAGGGCTAAGACTGGGGATTTATGGCACAAGACAGGATTGCTTCCCTGAAGAGCTTAACTGACACGAGTCCACCAGAGAGAAACATAGAGGAACAAGTGGAAATATTAGGTAGCATATGATAGATGCCCAATTATTGAGAGACAGTAGTTTTCAAACAGGATTTCATGAAACCCACTCTTCAGAGATGCTTCAAGGGGGTCTTCAAACTTTTGAATTCAAATTTCCTTCTTTTAAATTGAGATATTACTGGCATGTAACATTATATTGCTTTCAGGGGTACAATGTAATAGTTCGATACTCAGTTTCTATTTTGAAGTGTATTTTAAAGTGTCTTAAAATTGTAATAAGAAATTTCAAAATGATAATACCAATACATTAAGTTTTGGTTTAGGTTGATAAATTTTGTACAGGTTGTAATGAAGTGTCTCCTTCCATTTCTTTTTGATAAAAGAAGATTTCCATTTATCTAAATACAAGTTGCAAGAAGGACTATTTTGTTTTAGTTTGTTTAACAACCTTATTGGTGATAGAATTCACCCATTTAAGTTGTGGTGTTTTTGTAATAGTTACAGACTGCAGCAGCTTATCTTAGTGAATCAAGATTCTCCTGAGTTTGTACAGTCACAGAAAATGCAAATATAGAGTGAAATGAGGATGCTGCAAGGTGGTACCCGAGCCCCGCAAGTGTCTATGACATCAATTTTTTAATTTTTATGTTCGAGCAAATCAAAATATTTCCTTTGGCCGCCTTCCTAAGTATTTATATAAATTTGAATGTATAAAATTATTTCATACTAACTAAAAAACTTCATTTATCTGCTTTATATATTGAGGGTGTACCTAAGAGTTAGATTGAAGAGATGTAATTTGACAAATACTAGTTGAGCGTGTGCCACATACCAGGCCCTGGCCTAGGCTCTGGAACTCCGCCATGAACAAACAGACATCAGGGCCTGCTCTCATGAAGCTTAGAGTCTAGTGCAATAACTAGAGAGAAATAAATCAAGTGGAACATCAAGCAGGCTGGGAGGGTAGGGGGCAGCGGAGCTCAGGAGCTGGGCAGGGAAGAGGGCAGGAGACAGGGAACAGACCAGTGACATAAGCATGCAAGTGCAGGTGACATTTTGAAATTTCTGTCTTTCTGTGAAATCTTGGTATTTCACTCATCATAGATGGTGCATTAGTTTAGTTTTGATTTTTTTAAATCAATGCTTATCTCAGTGACTGTTTGATGCCCTCTTAAATTTTGCAGTACGTGCCCCCTGGTTTAATTCCCAGAAGCAGAGTCTGTGCAAATGGGGTTGCAGTCACCAGTGGAGGGCTTTGGATGCCTGGCTGTGTCTTTAGAAAGGTCACTGAAGGGTCTGGAGCAAATAGACGATGTGGCCAAAATATCACCTGGGGTCTGTTGGTCTGGGAGCACGTGGAAAACGAGAGGAAGAGACCCGAACACCAGGACCAGTCGGGAAGTTTATTGTGATGGTCCAGGCCCGGGTGTTGGGACAAAAGACAGTGGGAAGGAAAGCTGGTCACTTCATGCCTTTCATGCGCCTCTGCCGGCCTTAAACCATCCCCAGAAGTCAACATGTCCCAAACAACTGCACACGTAATGAATGCCAGCTTCTTGCCCCTTTCTGTTTTTAATATGGTTGATTTGTGCAAAACAGGAAGTGCTGCCGTGACAATGGCATTATTTGTAGCTGAGAAATGTTCTTTTGAAAACTCTGAAAACCATTGGTCCCTTGTGCTGAAGCTCAGCTGTGCTAGTGGACTCTCCCATTGGGTGGGCCCTGTTCCAGCAGGCGCCATGATTTCCCTCTGCTCTGCCAGCAGAATGGACTCAAGGGCTGCTCTGTTCCTAAGACTGGCGACAAGGTTGCTTAGCCTTTCAGGAACTTCCAGCTGTGTGGGGCCCTGGCACTGCAGAGAGGGGCTGGCTGAGTGCCTGCCAGGCCCTGTGAAGGCAGAGAGATTTAAAGGGAGGTTACAGGAAACCCTCCCCTGCCCCAGGCTTTGGTCCTAGACAAACAGTTCAATTCAAGGTAGCGGCTGCAGGATAGGGGAACTCAGAGGAAAGGTAATTTCCTGAGACGGAGGCAGACGGGAACGTGCAGTGGGCACCGAGCTAGAGTTGGGGACTAGCCCCATAAGCTGGAAATTCTAGTCTTCTGTTCAGTTGAATCTGAATTTCTCACTTTGATTCACCCTGGTGGCCTCACTCACTCGGACTTCTCTAATCATTTTCTAAAATGACATTTTCACTGAGCCATGAAGATATTCTTTTGGAGAGCAGTCTTTTGGAATCAGAGCCTGGCTAGAAGCCTAACTCCATGGCTTCCTAACTGTGTAACCTTGGGCTGGTTGCTTAATCTCTCTGAGCCTCGGTTCCCTCATGAGGTTTACATGAGGATGAAATGCAGTTTTATGTATATATGGGACCCAACAATAGTCAAATCCCTGCTCTGTTACTTGACATCCCTGTGGCCACGGGATATGTCTTGACACTTAACCAACTTCTCAATGCTTCGGTTTCGTCATTTTTGATATGCGGATAGTAATAGTGCCCACTTCAGAGCCGAGCTGTCAGGGTCAAATGAAACAAACCCCTGGATTAGACAAACCAGAAACATGGCATATGGTAGGAACTCAGTAAATGGTTATTTTGATTACTAGTATGGTTGGAAATGGTAGCTGTTATTAACATAACTTTGGGATAGAGTGGAATAAACATGGGAGCAAGTTTAATTTTCAGGATCTCAATGAAATATTTCAGAACTCCTTTTTCAGCTCTTCTGGTTCCCACTGATTCATTCCATCAAGTATTTACTGAGCACGTACTATGTGCCAGGCACTTTGTTAGGCACAGGGGACACGGCGGCCACCAAAACAGGCATATTTCCTGTTTTCTTGCAGCCTAATGTCTAGTGGAAGAGTCAGACAATCAAATAATCTTATGGATTTAGAAGTCCCTAAAGTAATGAGTGCTTTGAAGGAAAAGCTTGGCAGCTTTGAGAATTTGTAACAGGAGGTGCTGACTTGGTCTGGGAGGGGTCAGAGTGGCTTCTGGAGGAAGTAAAGCTTGATTTTGAGATCTGAAGATGAGGGAAGTGAGTAAGCCTGTCCCTCTGTCCCTCCCTGGACCTGCAGAGGCTGTGAAGCCTGGCTGTCTTCATGCCTTGGCCCCCTTAGATTCCAGGCATCTCATCCCCCAGGTGTAAGGTTCAGATTACTAATACTCAGTGATTTGCCTCCCTCCTTCACCTCGGAGTGATGGCGGAGATCAGCGGTGCCAGTGCCCTCTGCAGAAAGGGAAGGCTGCCACCTGAGAAGGCGGAGGCCCACATGGAGACCCAGCCTGAACAGGAAACAAGAATCCAAGTCCTGCCCAGCTACCCCTGTGGAGCCAGCAGATGAGAACTTGCGTTTTTCCTGCCCTAACTTAAACTTCCTTGGGCTTATGTAAAACTGAGCATAAGGATACTAAGGGTGCTGGCTGATGGCTGCTGGTTTCTCCTCGGGGTTTCCAGCCAGGGCCTGGATACTCTAGCTCAAAGGAGCTGAAACAGGAAATGGACTTTGGTCTCCCTGCAACAGTTTGCAGAAACCTTGATTCCAACCAGAGGCCAAATCAACTTTTGAGGACTAATCCCTCGGCCCTCGGCATTGTCAGAGGCGACCATTTCTGGAAGCTCCACATCTAATTCAGGTTGAGGTGTCTCTTTAGGAAAAGTATCTTAAATTCCAATTTCTATCACCCACTGAATCCCTTCAATTGTCTTCCCTTTTCTTAACTTTTAAATAGCTACAATTACCTGGCATACAATAGTTACCTGGGTTTAATTTTTTTTTTGAAGGGGCCTCATTTTAGCAAAGCAATTGCAAACAATAGCTTGATTATACTTCTGAATTCTTTTGACACAAGCAATTGCTTCTTTTCCAAAGTGTGCTCTGACGCTATCTGAATAGTGTAATATTTCTCTCCCTTAGCAGTTTTGCCTGGATCTCACCCACTGAAAAACCAGCTGTAAATATTTGGCATTCCTTGCACCTCTGGTCGTCCGTCCACACAGTTCAAACTTCTGGGGCTCTGCATTTCAGCTTTAAAGCTGCAAGGAAAATGGAAAGGCTTGTTTCTGGCCCTAGAGCTCTGCTTCTATATAAACAGTCATCCTGTGAGGGGTACAGGTTTGGGTGTTACCAAAGTTAAGGTTTCTATTTTGTGTGTGTGTGCGTGTGTGTGATAATATGTACGTAACATAAAACTGACCATTTTAGCCATTTTTTAAGTGTACAGCTCAGTAGCATTTTTAAGTACATTCACACTGTTCTGCAACCTTCAGCACCATCCATCTCCAAAACGTTTTCATCTTCCCAAACAGAAAATCCAAACTCATTATACAGTAACTCCCCATTCTTCTCCCCCAGCCCCTGGTGCCCACTATCCTGCTTTCTGTCTCTATGAATTTGCCAATTCTGGTTATCTTATATAAGTGGAATCAGACAACACCTCTCCTTCTGTGACTAGCTTATTTCACTTAGCATAATGCCTTCAGGGTTCATCCATATTGTCACCTATATCAGAACTTCATTCCTTTTTGTGGCTGAATAAAATTCTGTTGTACGTTCATGCCACAAGTTGTATATCCATTCGTGTTGATGGAGATGGGTTGTCTCCATCTTTTGGCTGTTGTCTAATAATGTTTATCATTAATAGATGGGATCTGGCTCCTCTGTGACCAATTTAACAACTATCTTTTGACTTTATTTTATTCTCTAGAAATAGGACATCAAACAGAGCAATTTGGACCCAGGGCTCGTCAGGCAAGCTGAGGCTGGGGAAGGGGAAGAGTGGGTAGCTTGGTCATTTGTGGACCTTTGCAGAGCTGTATCTGGAGGTCCAACTGGTCAGAGATAGCATCCTGGGTGGGCGGGGCTGCATGGCACTGGGTTTCTGATTACATAAGAGAGCTTTCATTTAAACCCATTAATTTATTCATTCATTTTCATACTCACTCATTCCAATATTATTGAATGTGGTAGTGAGCTCAGCCTGCCCTGAGCTTCTGACCGCTAAAGGCAGAGAGAAAAGTACATCACTGTGCACAACACCTAAGGGTGCGGGATTCGAGAGGAGAAGCATGGCATGCTGTGGGAACATGGAGGGGGACGCTCACCTGTACTTGGGACCCAGGAAAGGCTGTGGAGGAAGTCACACCTGTGCTAAGTCATAAGGAAAGGGAGGAAGTTAGCCAGGTGGAGGGAGAAGGCAGGAATAGTGAGCCAGGTTTAGGGATGGACAGGCAAGGGCCTGGAGTTCAAAGGGGGGGCCTGCAGTGGGCTTTGGTGTGTGACTTGTGTTTTGAGGTGAGGGTGCCAACATTCATGGAGGTGGGAAAGGTGAAGCCACAGGTGCAAGCAGGAAATTTGCTAAGGGATCTCATATGGTGTTTGGGCTTAATCCTGGGGCAAAAGAAAAGTCCTTATGGCTTCCAAGGAGCCATCCTTGGAAGGGCATGAAACACAGCACAGATCAGAAGAAGGAGATCCTGGTCTTCTCGTGAAGAAGGCATCTGGCTAAAGCTCATACAAGCCAGCATCTTCTGAGCACTTTCTGAGTACTGAGTGCTGTTGTGGTTAATCCTCACAACAGCTGACCAAGTGATTGACAAGGAAATTGAGGCCTAGAGAGAAACTTACCAAGGCCTCCAAGTTGGGGTGGCAGGTCCAACCATCTTCTCGACTATTCAGTGTAGTCTGTGGACTAAAAGCAGCTACATCTCCTGGGAGCTTGTCAGAAATGCAGAACCTCAGCCTCATCCCATACATTCTGGATCAGAACCTGGATTTTAACAGGGTCCCCAGGTGATTCTTGAGCACACTAAAGTTTGAAAATCACTGATGGTGATTCCCAAGACTGGCTGCACATTCGCATCTCCTGGGCAGCTTTGAAAATCCTTGGGGCCCGGGTTGCACTTCCAGATCAATTACATCAGAATTTCTGGGGCTGTGATCCAGGCATTAGAATTTTCAAAGTTCCCCAGGTGATGTGAGCTAGGCTTTTGCATTATGCATCCCTGTTTCAAGGGAGGTCAGGCTAACTCCTGCAGGGAAACTGGACACAAGCCTACATCCACCCACCGGGGGCTCTGCAGCTTTAAGAACTGGGACTGGCTGCCTGCCTAGGAGGCCACCCGCCATTGCACAGGCCACGTGAGCACGGGCTGTGGAGCGAGGCTGCGACAGTGCTGGGGCTGGCCTGGGCTTGCAGACCCGAGCCCTGCAGAACAACCCGGGTGGCGCAGGCGGGTGAGCCGAAGAAAGGGGATCGTTGTGCCTTTTTGCGGGAAGCATACATTCTGCAAGGCGGTGGAAACAAAGAGAGGAACTGTTTGTAGCCCTAGTCCAGACGTCCCAAACAAACAGTAAGTCAGGAGGGCAAGGAACACAGCACAGCCACCCCCCTCCTCTGCCCCAGGCGACATCCGTACACCCTACCCACTCCGGGTCTTCAGAGCCCGCCTAGGGCAAAACCAGTTAGCAGGGCAGAAAATTCCCTGAAATCCTCCATGGGGGCCCCATCTGTTCCTCTCTAGGCTGGGCTCAGGACAGGTAGCGCCTGATGACTGACCACACCTCCGGTGTGGGGAGCTTGTCTCCTCTCTGTCCTCCCTCCTCCAGAAGCCTTCCAGTGCAGGTCATTGCCCTGAGGACCCCAAGGTCCTGTGAAAGCACAGAAAGTGAAACTGAAACCTGTTAGAACTGTTGGCCTTTGGGCCACAAGCTTGCTGGTGAAGGGGCCATGAAGCTAATGGGCAAAACGGGGTGGCAGGGACCACAGGAACTCCGGGCCGCAGCAGACATGGGCAGTCAGCTGGTCGTAGTTTGCCGGGCACCCACAGGACACAGGCAGGGACCTGTAGAGGAAGGAAAGGTGGAGGCGAGGCAGCATCCAGGCCATTACCTCCACCTTGGCTGGAGGCTGAGCTTTCTCCAGGCCATTAGCCCCTCTGTGTCGGTCTCCACTGGGGGGCCAGGACCAACGTGGCACAGGTGCCCGCAGTGGTGGGCTTCTGACCTGTGGGCCACCAAACACTAAAGACAAAGCCTTGTGACTTTGGGGCATCTCCTCTCTAGCATTACCTGTGCCTCCCTGCCCCTCCTTCATTACGGACGATTGAGAGCCCGCTGCAATCCCCCTTCCTTCCCAGGCAAAAGCCATCACATGTCGGGGCGGGTGGCAGGGTGAGACTGTGTTGGCAGGAAGGCAGACGTTGGCATTGATTGGCATGCAGAGGAGGGAAGCTACTTTGTGTCTTCAAGATAACTGGGTGCAAGCTGAAAGGAAGGGAACGAGAGGTCCAGGAGCAGAAAGCAAAGGGAAAGTGGCTTTCCCGGAGGGGTGGAGTGAAGGTGAGGAAGAAGGAGGAGGAAGGTGGCATGGGGTGAGGCAGAGCAGGGCAGGGTGCGGTCGCCTGAGAGAAAGCTCAACTGTGGCTTGTGCATAATTTTGATGAAACATCTTAAAGCATCAGTTGTGACTTCTAGCTGCAGGGCTAGATCCCAGGAGATCAACTGGTGACCCCTGACAAATTTTACTTATAAATTTGAGCATCCTTAGGAAATGGGAGAATTTCATATGTGACTCTGAAAGTTCTGATACACCAGGCTCACACTGCAGCAGGGCAGCTGAAGCTGGAGCTGTCTGTTCAAGCATTTTGCATTCCCCACCTCACGCCCCACCTTCTGTCCCTGCTTCCCAGAGGCCTAGCAGATTGCTGCTACTCTTGCTTTTGAGAATAATGGTTCTCTTCTACCTAGAGCCTGCATTCGTATGGGTTTGTGTGCGTGTGCACGCCAGGCACACAGGTATGCTCTCTTTTAATTAATTTCGATTAACCTCTCCCTTTTTTCAGTTGAGGATGACAGATGCAAAAAAACCAAACATAACTTTCTCCTTAACAGATTTTGCAGCCTTTCCAGGCAATCTGCCAAATTGCTAGATGGTATTTGCATTAAAAAAACATTTTTGAGTGCATTTTGTTATTTAGATTTTAAGGATTTCCCAGCCTGCCTTAAGGTGATATTTCATTTGTGCCCCGTTTTATAGCTCTCAAAGTATTTCTTGAACATACATGAATTTATTTTATTCTTCCGGCAGTTATGTGAGGTCAAGTAGTTTGGGTCCTCTTCCTTCACTCTCTTGGAGAGAACTGTGCAGCAGAGAAGCTAAATGACTTCCCTTTGTCCTGCAATAATTTTTCTTACTCATTTTTAAAAATTGAGGTATAGAACATACATGAATTTATTTTATTCTTCCGGCAGTTATGTGAGGTCAAGTAGTTTGGGTCCTCTTCCTTCACTCTCTTGGAGAGAACTGTGCAGCAGAGAAGCTAAATGACTTCCCTTTGTCCTGCAATAATTTTTCTTACTCATTTTTAAAAATTGAGGTATAGTTAATTTACAATGTTGTATTAGTTTCAGGTGTACACCAAAGTGATTTAGTTTCATATATATTATGTATATATATTCTTTTCCAGATTCTTTTCCATTATGGGTTATTAGAAGAAACTGAATATAGTTCTCTGTGCTATACAATAGGTCCTTGTTGTTTATCTATCTTATATATAGTAGTGTGTTTATGTTGTTGACCAAAAATTAATCAGTTGATCTAAGAATGAAAGGGAAAATTTTATTCAAGCCAAATTTAAGGATTGTAACCTGGGAAGAACATCTCAGAAAGCTCTGAGAACTGCTCTGCTGATTAGAAATCAAGGCACAGTTTTATAAGTTTTTTGAGCCAGAGGGCTGTCCATCAAATGACATACTATTGACAGTTTATATAATCCAGATTTAAGTGTCATCCTAGTGGGTCATGTGACCTCTTACAAAATCAAGAAGGAATGTTATCTTTTAAGGAGTTGCCGTGTTGATGCTCGGAGAATGTTGCTTTTTGCGGTTGAGCAGGTATTCCTGCGGATGGGGGAGGTTTGACAGGTACATGATGCACAGTGCAGGGAGAGAGGAGGTCAAAGGGCAGAGAAGAATTTTTATGTTTAAATTTTTCTTGTCTTGCCATAAATACGAATTTTATTCCATAGCGTTAATCCCAATCTCCTAATTTATCCTTCCCCTTTTCCCCACTTTCCTATTTGGTAACCATAAATTTATTTTCTGTGTCTGTGAGTCTATTTCTGTTCTGTAAATAAGTTCATTTGTATCATTTTTTAGATTCCACGTATAGGTGATACCATGTGGTATTTGTCTTTCTCTGTCTGACTTACTTCACTTAAAATGATAATCTCCAGGTCCATCCACGTTGCTGCAAATGGCATTATTTCATTTTTATGGCCAAATAATATTCCATTGTATATTTTTATATTTTCTTGATAAATCCTCTGTCAATGGACACTTAGGTTGCTTCCATGTCTTGGCTATTGTAAATAGTGCTGCTGTGAACACTGGGGTGCATTAACTTTTCAAATTAGTTTTCTCTGGATATATGCCCAGGAGTGGGACTGCTGGATCATATGGTAAGTCTATTTTTAGTTTTTTATGGAACGTCCATACTGTTCTCCATAGTGGCTGCACCAATTTATGTTCCCGCCGACAGTTGGAAAAAAGGAGATTTCCTTTTTCACCAAACCCTCTCCAGCATTTATTGTTGGTAGACTTTTTAATGATGGCCATTTTTACTGGTGGGAGGTGATATTGCATTGTAGTTTTGACTTGCATTTCTCTAATAATTAGCAATACTGAGCATCTTTTCATGTGCCTGTTGGCCATCTGGATGTCTTCTTTGGAGAAATGCCTGTTTAGATCTTCTGCCCATTTTTTGATTGTTTTTTTTTAATATATTATGCGTCAAGCTGTATGAGCTGTTTATATATTTTGGAAATTAATACCTTGTCAGTAGCATCATTTGCAAATATTTTCTCTCAATCCATAGGTTGTCTTTTCATTTTATTTATGGTTTCCTTTGCTGTGCAAAAGCTTCTAAGTTTAATTAAGTCCCATTTGTTTATTTTTGTTTTTCTTTCCATTTCTCTAGGAGACAGACCCAAAAAAAATTGCTGAGATTTTTGTCAGGGAGTGTCCTGACTATGTTTTCCTCTAGGAATTTTATAGTATCCAGTCTTATATTTAGGTCCTTAATCCATTTTGAGTTTACTTTTGTATATTATGTTAGAGAATGTTCTAATTTCATTCTTTTACATGTAGCTGTTCAGTTTTCTCAGTGTCACTTATTGAAGAGACTATCTTTTTTGCATTGTATATTCTTGCCTTCTTTCCTGTAGATTAATTGACCATAAGTGCATGGGTTTATTTCTGGGATTTCTATCCTGTTCCATTGATCTGTGTGTCAGTTTTTGTGCCAGTACCATACTGTTTTGATTACTGTAGCTTTGTAGTCTGAAGTCAGGGCACATGATTCCTTCAGCTCCATTCTTCCTTCTCAAGATTGTTTTGGTTATTTGGGGGTCTTCTGTGTTTTCATATAAATATAACTTTTTTTGTTCTAGTTCGTGAAAAATGCCATTGGTAGTTTGATAGGGATTTCATTAAATCCATAGATTGCCTTGAGTAGAATGGTCATTTTAACAATATTGATTCTTCCAATCCAAGAACACAGTGTGTCTTTTCATTTGTTTGTGTCATCTTCAGCCTCTTTCATCAGAGTCTTCTAGTTTTCAGAGTACAGGTCTTTTGCCTCCTTAGGTAGGTTTATTCCTAGGTATTTTATTCTTTTTGTGCAATGGTAAATGGGATTGTTTCCTTAATTTCTCTTTCTGATATTTCATTGTTAGTGTGTAGAAATGCAATAGATTTCTGTATATCAACTTTGAATCTTGCAATTTTACCCAGTTCATTGATGAGCTCTAGTAGTTTTCTGGCGGTGCCTTTAGGATTTTCTATGTATCGTATTGCAAACAATGACAATTCTACTTCTTCCTTTCCAATTTGGATTCCTATTATTTCCTTTTCTTCTCTGATTGCTGTGATTAGAACCTCCAAAACTAAAATAAAAGTGGTGACAGTGAGCATCTTTGTTTTGTTCCTGATCTTAGAGGAATGCTTTCAGCTTTTCATCTTTGCATATAATGTTAACTATGGGTTTGTCATACACGGCCTTTATTATATTGAGGTATGTTCCATCTATGCCCACTCTCTGGAGAGTTTTTAATAAATGGATATTGAATTTTATCAAAAGCTTTTTCTGAATCTATTGAGATGATTATATGGTTTTTATTCTTAAATTTGTTAATGTGATGTATCACACTGATTTGCAGATATTGAAAAATCCTTGCATTCCTGGGATAAATCCTGCTTGATCATGGTGTATGATTCTTTTAATGTATTTGTTGGAGTCAATTTGTTAGTATTTTGTTGAAAATTTTTACATCTATGTTCATCAGTGATATTGGCCTGTAATTCTCTCTTTTTTGTGTGATATGTTTGTCTGATTTTGGTATCAGGGTGATGGTGGCCTCATAGAATGAGTTTGGAAGTTTTCCTTCCTCTGCAAATTTTTGGAATGGTTTCAGAAGGATAGGTGTTAACTCTCATCTCAGTGTTTGGTAGAATTCACATGTGAAGCCATCTGGTCCTGGACTTTTGTTTGTTGGGAGTTTGTAAATTACTGATTCAATTTCAGTGCTGGTAATTGGTATGTGTCCTGCAATAATTTTGAAGATAAGTTAACGTGCAGCCCCAGCTCTCTGGAAAACTAAGCTGTGTCCTTTTGACTGCATAGAATTGTGAAGAGTTATGCTTTGAAAAGCAAGGTGACTAAGGGTATGGCCCTTCTGTAAAACACCTGAACCAGTGACTTTGTTAACTCAGGGGTCGACTTCATTTGACTATGGTGGTCAGTTTCTCTCTGTAACCAGCATCTCTCTCTAACCACTCTCCTCCACTTATCCTTCTGTGTGATTCCACCCAGCTACACCTCACTTCTAGGACTTTTCTGCCCTGCTCCTTCCTGGGGTGCTGACTGCTGCTGGAGGAATTGGTCCATCATGACTTTCTGGGCTGTCCTAGGGCCCAAGGGTGCCTGGAAACCCTTCCAGGTGTCCCTAGATACTTCCCTGTTCATTGCCTTTGGCATCTCCTCCTGACTGTCCCTCTTTCATCAACCCTTTTTTTAAACCTCCATTTCATTTTCTGTCATTGCCATTGACAGAGAATCCATCTTGTCCATTGATAAAATGGAACAAAATTAAGGTCCCAAAAAATTCTCTCAAAGTCTGCCTGCTCAGCCACCCAACATATCCCCTACTCTTCTCCATCCCTCCCATGCCAGGGAATAGATGTGCTCCTGCCCACAGCTGACCTTCCCCTTGTGCCCCTGAGACCTTCCTCCAGTCATTGCTCTCTCACTCACATCTTCAGCCTCATCTCTACCAACATTTCTCATCAATACCTGAACATGTTCAATCTCTCCAATCTGAAAAATACCCAGTTCTTGATCCTGTATTTCTGTCTAACTTCTCTCTTCAGTGTCTCTTTCTCTCTCTCTCTTCACAACCAATCTTCTTTAAAGAATTGTCTACACTGGCCATCTGCACTGCCTACCTGCCCATTCAGTCCTCCATCATCCATTGCAATCTGGTTTCTGTTTTCATGATCAATGCTCAGACTAAAGTCATTAAAGGCAGCCATACTCCAGGTCCCAGACAGCGCTCTTCCTCCCTGATCTGGCTCCATCTCTGGAGCTTTGGTACTGTTGGATGCCTCTGCACCTTGAGCTTTTCACACCATGGCTCTGCTCTCTAGGTTTCCACCCTAGTTTGCTGGACTTTTTTCAGTCTTCTTCACAGAGACCTCCTGTTCCACTCACTCCCTGAATATCCCCTGGGTCTCTGTGTCCCACCCCCTGCTCGTCTTGCCTTCTGCCCTCTCCTTTAGTATCTGTCCTCAACCACGCATAAGCTGGCAGCTCCATACAGATCTCTCTTTTGGCATCTGAATGTCCAACTTCTCGTGACCCTCTGCTTGTGGCTGTCCCACAGGCTCTTCCTACTTAGCATTCTAAAGCCAAACTCCTCATCAGTCTTTTCCAGGACTTACCCCTCTACTTGTATCCCTTATTTTCAGGAATGTCACTATTACCCCAGTTGCCCATGCCAGAAAAAAGAAATCCAGTAATTATCTTGGATTCCTTCTTCTCATGGCACCTTTTACATTCGATCAAGTATTCTGTCTTGATGAGTCTACCTCTTCCAATTCCTTGAGTCTCCCCTTCCTCTCATTCCCCTACCACTAAGGGGATTGCTTCTCACACAGCTATGTCAAAGAGACCTTGAGGGACCTTCTCTGCTTCCATCCCCCACTGCCAGGGTCATCTCTCCAATGCTGTCTGTTCAGCATCCTCCTGCCTGTCAGTGTTCCCAAAGCTCTTGGCTAAAGTTCACATTCCTTAGGTTAATCACATGACCCTTCCTGATCCATTTCTTGTCTACCTTTCCAGCCCCTCTCTAACTGTACTCCAGGTGTGCCAACCGCTTGGGGGCTGCAGATTCATGCTCCGGGACATGCCTTCACCGCAGTGCTGCCTTCTCCCTTCCTCCTATGGCTGATTTCCAGTTGTCTGTCCCAACTAAGCTCATGCAACACCTCCCAGGACATAACTGCCTGGTGCTGTCATCACAGTGTCACATGCCTCTTTCCCACTGGCAGTTCCGGCGCTTAAGCATGTTGCCTAACACACAGAAGGGGCTCCATCAATGGTAAAGGAAACTTAACCATTTTTTCAGAAACTTTTAACTCTTACTCACAAAGCCCGATGCATCAGGTTAAGGTTCATTGTAACAACTCTTCAAGTTGTGTCTGATTTTTAAATGGAAGCTTCATTGAGCTTTAATAGTCGAATGTTTAGAAGCTGCACACCCAGCCAACTGAGAATGAAACTCACTCCCAAGGAGTTAAAAAAAAGGAAGCACCGTGTATCCCTCCTGCTTACTGCCTTCTCTTTACTCTGGGGTTTCTGCATTCATTGTGTTACCGCATTTGGCTCTGGGAGTCACTGTGCTGCAAGGTTTAAGGCTTGAAGTAGGAACTGGGGCCCCTGTGGGGGCAGCTGCTTTTTGATTTGAGGTAGCTTAGAATTTCTGAATACAGCATGGCTTTCCTCAACCAGGAGCACACGGAGGCTTGGAGAAAGTGCTGCTGGGAGGCGACGGTGCATTTGCCAGGGAAACTCGTGTCCCAGAGGGACTGGTTGTAACTCATCCTGATTCTGTGGCTAAACAGAAGTAAATCTTCATGTTTTACAGAACATGAGCGAGCAACATTCTTTGTTTGTTACGATGCAGTGTTACCTGCTGCACGTGTAATGTTCTTGCTGTGAATCTGCTCTTTGCAATGACTGAGATTCTTTCTAATCTTTTGTAATTCATAGAGCACGTTGAATAAGGTAACTGGCTGCCTGTTCAGCTGTATGGACTGAGGGAGGTCCAATGGCCCAGACCCTGAGAACTGGACCTATCAGGAGCCTTGTCCACATCACCAAGAGGGACCTCTACTTCTGCTGCTCCTTTAAGCCTGCGCTTTCACATGGCTGCGCAGATCTGCTGGGATGGCCACCTGAGAGAATATGCAGATCAGGACCTGGGAAGTTTGCAAGCGAAGATCCCAGCTCAAACTGACATGCAAAAAAGATGAATTTACTAACTGAAAAGGCTGGAGGGAGACCTGCATTTAGGCATGGTTCTTTCTAGGTCCAGAGATGGCATCATTAAGACCCGTCTCTCCTGTTGTACCCCTATCTCTGCTCACTTTTCTGTTGGCTTCTTTTCAGGCCAGCTCTCTCTGATGACTGACTTAGTCGGTTTGGGCTGCTAAAACAAAAATAGCACAGACTGGGTGGCTTAAACAGTAAACATGTATTTCTCACAATTCTGGAGGCTGGGAAGTCCAGGATTAAGGCACTGGCAGATTTGGTGTCTGGTGGAAGCCCACTTCCCAGTTCATAGGTGGCTGTCTTCTCGCTATGATTTCACACAGTGGAAAGGGAAGAGAGTTCTCTTGGGTCTTATAGAAGGCCACTAATCCCATTCATAAGGGCTCCACTCTCATGACCTAATCACCTCCCAGAGGCTCCACCTCCTAACACCATCACATTGGGAGTTAGGATTTCAATATATGAATTCTGAGAACACATAAACATTCAGCCCACTGCAGTTACTGTCCCCAGACCAAACACTGTGATCATGGGGATGGGGTATGTTGATAGGTCACCTAGCTCTGAGAGAGTGATTGACAGCCCCGCCGGGAGAGGGACAGTCTTAAAAATGTCTGGGTATGTGTTAGTCTTTTTGGGCTGCTGCAACAAATCAGCACAAATTGGTGGCTAAAAACAACAGAAATTTATTATCCCACAGTTCTGAAAGGCAGAAGTTCTAAATCAAGGTGTCGACAAGGCTGCACTCCCTCTGAAGACTGTAGGGCATAATCCTTCCTTGGCTCTTCCAGCTTCTTTGGCCCCAGGGAATCTTTGATGTTTCTTGGTTTAAAGCTCATCATTCCAGTCAGTCCCAAACTCCGTCTTCACGTGACCACCTGTCCTGTGATTCTCCTGTTCTGTCTCTCTCTTCTCTTCTAAAGACACTTGTCATTGGATTCAGAGCCCACTCAATGAATCCGTAATGATCTCATCTCGAGACCCTGTGCTTAATAACATCTGTAAAGATCCCTTTTCCAAATAAGGTCACCTTTATAGGTGCTAGAAGTTAGCACATAGGCATTTCTCTCAGGGGTGGGGGTGGAGTGGCGGCATAATTCAACCCATTACAGGGCAGAAAGAGATAACCTCTCCACTGCGCTCCCTGACTTCCTAGCATGCTCTTTCCCATACATACAATTTCAGAAATGCACCACCCCCTCCCCAACCTGGCACAGGCTGCCCATATAAAAGCAAAACTGATCATTCTTTTTGATCAGGTTTGGATGTTGCTCTTAATAATCTGTCAACTGACAGCTAAATGATCAATTTAAACACCCCCGGCATTTATTAGTGGAGAAAAAGTAAGATACTTGGAATAAAAACTACTTGCATTTATTAAAGGGGAGGAGGGGAAACATCACGCCACAGTCACTCATCCAGCCTCGTACAGAAGAGGATTGACAAGGAGCCACTTCATGTCCCCTGAAAGATGTGAGTTCCGCAGTCAGCCAGGGGTGCCTGGGATTCTGTCTCTGAAAGACTCTCCCTTGTCCACTGCCCTCCATGGGTGGCATCAGAGAGAATGTCCCTTCTGGAAGCTGTATACTCTAGCAGGCCATTGTTTGAGGATGGAAGTACGGAGGTCGGATCGGGCCCTGGTGATGGAGCAATCTCGTGCTGTGGTTTGCAAGACTGGGATGTCTCTGGCAGTATGACTCTCTCAAACTCTTAGACAGTTGCTGGGAAGTTAGTTTTCTGATAACTCCTTAAGCAGGCAACCAGAGCCTGAGTCCAGTCAAGTCATGCTCTGGAATCTGGACCCCGTCCTCTCTGTATCTGCCTCCTGACAACCATCTCTGTGCTCTGCCCTCTCCCAGCCTTCATTCAGACTTTGTCCATTTGGCCTCTGCCCTGGACAACTGGGCTGGGGGATGGGGGAGGCAGGGCTAATCTGGCCACTTAGCTGCAGGCTCTTCCCCAGTGGACAGCTGTCTACACTGGGGCAACGGCCACTTCAGTCAGGCCGGGAGTGCCCGGCGGGAGCTGCTGGAGGGGAAGCCCTCTCCGAGTCCCTCTCCTGTCTCCCGCTGGGCTTTCCTTCCTCCAGCCTGTGCCTGCACCAGCGCTAGCCTAGGGCAGGGATTTGACTGTTGCAATCCAAAAAAAAAATTATTTTCTGGCTCTCAGCTTGGTTAAATTAGTGGCCACAGGCAGAAAGAGGCTTTGTTTTCCCTTTTCCCTGCTTTCAGAAATACCAGCTGAGACTCATGTGTCTTTTCTCAAGGAACCTCACAAACGGCTGAAGAAATGTCCAACACATCCCGGTAACCTGGCTTTTTTTAAAAAAACAGTTCTTCTAAATTTCCACTCTAATTAGGTATGTGGTTTGACTCACCAGATTCAAGGAGAGAGTTTAGTGACTTTGCTCCACTTAACAGGTACTGCTCACTGCTCACTTCCTGGTCAGGGATGGGAAACTCCACATGGCCCTGCTCCCTACCCCAACACAGCCAATTTCACCTGTTAGGGTCTGTCATTTGCGCAACCCTGCTCCTTGTACAAAGTTCTATGCTACTTAGGACACTTTTGATTGCAACTGAATCTATAACTGTCTACTTAATGGGAATCAGGAATGGCTGGATCCAGACACTCAAATGACAGGGTGAGGACTTTATCTCTCTCCCTTACCTCTTCTCTCTGCCCCTCTGTGACACGCTAATCCTCCTTTCTGCTTTTCTCTCTGCTGGCCTCATTTTCAGCCTGATTTTCATGGAGCTCTTGGCTTATCATGCATTTACATATAGCAATCCCACCTCTTTCTTGATTGTTCCACCAGAAGGGCAGGGCTGGCTCTGATTGGGCTGGCTGGTGACCTCTGCTCATCCCTGTATTAACCACTGAGGCCAGACAAGTAGAAATACCCTCATTAGCTGGCCTGAGTCACATGCCCACCATTCATGGGACAGATAATACCACATGAAATGACAACCCCCACCCTTGGGTTAGAGGAAAGACAGTTTCTGAAAGGAAAGAAATGCTGGGGAGATAAAAATAAGTGTTCAAGGGCCATGCCTCTGAGCAGGCTCTTAATTTGCATTTTTCTCTTTGTCAAGAGCAGGCAACCTGCCTAGTCTTTACTTGTACCCACAGGGGATTTGACCCTCTGTCCACATTCTTACCCAGCCCTGGAGACACTTTTTATCCTTTCTTTTAATTAAAAAAATGTGAAATACATATGCATACATATAAACCATATGTTCAGCTTAAGAACTGTAAAACAAACACCTGCCCCACCATCCAAGTTAAGACATAGAACTGTGTCAGTTTCTTAGGAGCCTTTGAATGCTCCTTCCCAAACACGTATCCTGTCAGAAGGAAACTGTACAGATGAACTGTGTTCATCATCCCATGCTTTTCTTTACAGTTTTACTACACACACACACACACACACACACACATCACACGCTTAAATCTCTAAGCATTCTATTTTTCGGTTTTGCAGAGCACAGATACCTATTTTTAATGCTGTATTTAAGAATACAATATATATTTTCCCATGACTTCTGTTAGTCAGCATTATGTTTTTGAGATTCATTTGTGTTGAAACAAGTAACTGCAGTTTACTTTTTCCTGCTGTATAATACTCCAGTATAGGATTGTCCCACATTGCATGTATCTATTCAGGTCTTTAGAGTACATACCTATGAGTGGACTTGCGAGGCTGAAGTGTGCTCCCCCATCTTCAACTCTACAGGATATTGCTAATTATTTTCCTGAAGTGACTGTAACAATCTGCACTAGAAGTCAACTTTAATTTTTGCTAATCCAGTGAGGTGTGACCTATGTCTCGTTATAGTTATAATTTGCATTTATTTGATTACTATTGGAGTGGAGGATCTTTTCATGTTTATGGACCATCTGATTTTTTCCCTCTATTGTGAAATGGCTGTTTATGTCTTTTCCTCTATTTTCTAATGAGCTGTTGGCATTTTTTAATTGATTCATAAGAATGCTTTATATATTCTAGATTATAATCCTGTGTTAATTTTTTAAATATATTTTATTGAAGTATAGTCAGTTTACAGTGTTGTGTCAATTTATGGTGTATAGCACAATACTTCAGTCATATAGGAACATACATGTATTCATTTTCATATTCTTTTTAACCGTAAGTTACTACAAGATATTGACTATAATTCCCTGTGCTATACAGTATAAAGTTGTTGTTTATCTATTGTCTAAGAAAACTGTCCCAACTTGAGGTCATAAAAATAACTCTTTTCCAAAAAAAAACAAACAAACAAACAAACAAAAAAGCTCTTTTCCATTCTCTTCTAAAAATTTCTTATTTTGTCCTTCATATTTAGTATTTAATGTTATATTTAAGTGTCTAATCTGTCTGGATTTGATTTTTGTGATGGTTCTAATAGACTTCTATTTTTACTTTTCCCCTCACTTATCTGCAATGTCCTCTCTGTCAGAAATCACGTTCCATATACGAGTGGGTTTTTTACCCCCTGAACTTTCAAACTTTCTGTGTTGAACTATAATCCATTGCAGAACAATGTTCTTGTAAATATAATAAAAATTAATTACTAGAAAAGCAAAATGAAAAAAGACACATAAAATAAAGGCCCCAGTTATTTCTTATTAGATTCAACAGACATAAACTCACTCTATCAAATGCTATGAAATTTTCTAAATGCTTGCCATTCACTTCCGTGCTGATTGTGGGGCCCATGACAAACAATGGTAACCGCTGTACAATCACACTTTGAGTCATGCTTATTTGTTCTGCTCAACTGATATATTTGTTTATTTCTGCTCTAATATCACTCAACCTTTTTTATTGTGCTAAAATATACATAACATAAAATGTACCATCTTAACTGTGTTTAACAGTACAGATCAGTGGCTTTAAGTACATTCACATTGTTGTGTAACCATCACCATCACCACCATCCATCTCCAGAAATTTTTAGCGTCCCAAATTGAAACTCCGTCCCCATTAAATAATAACACCTCATTCCCTCTTCCTCCTAGCCCCTAGTAACCGGCATTCTACTTTGTCTTTATGAATTTGACTGTTCCAGATACCTCGTATAAGTGGAAACACATAGTGTTTGTCCTTTTATGTCTGGCTTATTCCACTGAACATATCTTCAGTGTTGACTCATGTTGCAGCATATATCAGAATTTCATTCCTTTTTAAAGCTAAATAATATTCATTATATGTGTGTACCACATACTTTTTTATCCATTCATCCATTAATGGACATTTGGATTGCTTCCACCTTTTGGCTATTGTGAATAACAGTGCTATAAACATATGTAACCAAATTGAATAACACTGCTATAAACGTATATAACCAAATTGAATGACACTGCTATAAACATATATAACCAAATTGAATGAAAAGCAGGTGTCTGTCTGAGTCCCTGCTTTTCATTCAATTTGGTTATATATTCAGAAGCGGAACTGTGGTTCAATACTTAATTTTTTTAGAAAGTATTATACTGTTTTCAAAGAGGTTACACCATTTTACATCCCCACCGGCAATGAACGTAGGTTCCAGTTTCTCCACATCCTTGCCAATACGTGTTATATTCTGGTTTTCTCTTTTCTTTCCTTTCTTTTATAATAGCCACCCTAATGAAATGTTGTCTCATTGTGGTTTTTATTTGCATTTCTGTGTTGAATATCTTTTCTTGTACTAATGGTCATTTGTATATCTTCTTTGGAGAAGTGTCTTTTTTGTTTTTGTTTTTGTTTTTAATAGGCTTTATTTTTTTAGAGCAGTTTCAGGTTTACAGCAGAATTGAGCAGAAAATACAGAGTTCCCACACAGCCCTCCCCACCCACACATATAGACTCCCCTATCCTCAGTACCCCTCATCAGTGTGGCCTATTTGTTTCAATCAATGAACCAACATGGACATATTATTATCAGCCGAAGTCCATAGTTTACATTAGGATTCTCAACTCTTGATGTTGTACATTCTGTGGGCTTTGACAAATGCATGATGACATATAGCCACCACTGTAGTATCATACAGAATAATTTTATCGCCCTAAAAATCCCTTGTGCTCAATTTTTATTCATCCCTCCTTCCCTCTCCCCAAGCCCCTGGAAAGCATGATCTTTTTATTGTTTCTGTAGCTATGCCTTTTCCAGAACGTCATTTGGTTGGAATTGTATGATTTGCAGCCTTTTCAGACTGGCTTCTTTCATTTAGTAATATGTCTTTTAAGTTTCTTCCATGTCTTTCATGACTTGATAGCTCATTTTTTTTTCACTGCACATATATTTTTAAATATACATACATGTACTGTTCATTGTTTCTAAGAACGTTTAGACCTTTAGCTTTTAAACTTACATAATTCTCAAAGGAATAAAGCCATCCACAAAATAAAAATTCAAAAATGTACATACACCCTGCTATTAACCGCAACATTATGGAGAAGTGTCTTTGCAAATCATTTCCCAGTTTTTCATTGGGTTGCTTATTTTTTGTTTTTTTGTTTTGTGTAGCTATTTTTGCTGTTGGGTTGTGGGATTTCATCCAATCTTAATTGCTATGGTATTATAATAAGTTTTGATACCTGGTACAGGAACTGCCCCCCTCACCGCCCAGCTCCCACCCCCACCCCTGCCAACAGACACTTGTCTGTTGTTCTTCTTGGCTTTTTGCTCTTCCAAGTAAAATTTGGAATCAGCTTGTTGAGTTCCTTTTAAAAAAACTTGTTAGAATTTTGAATGAAATTGCCTAGAATATATACATCAGTTTGGAGAGGAATGATGTATTCACAATGTCCAGTCTTCCTTGAACATATGTTTAGATTTTTTATTTCAAACTTGTAATAAAATTTTTCTCTATAAAGGGCTTTCACGTATTTTGTTAGATTTACTCCTGGGTATTTGTTCATGCTATTATAGGTGGTATCTTTTAAAATTATATTTTCTAGCAGTTCCTGGTGAATAGAAATGCAGTTTACTTTTACACATTGATTTTGTACCTAGAAACCTTCCCGAACTCTCTTACTAATTTTAACAATTGACTTGTATATAAAGTTGGATTTTCCATGCTGATAATCATAAGACTTGCAAGTTTTTTCCCTTCCTTTCCAATCCTTACACACTTATATTTGCTTTTTTTTTCTTCTTCTGCTTGTTCTGCTACACAGGCTGGTATGATGGGACATCGTAGGCCTTGTTTCAGCTCTTAAAGGGAATGCTTTCAACATTTCATAATTAAGTACAAGTTTTTTGTTCTTTTTTCTCTTCTTGCTAGATGTTCTTTATTAAGTGCTCGTTCAGATTAATTGAGTTCATTAAATTTTTAATGGATGTTAAGTGCCATTAATTTTTTTCTGAGTTTATTGAGATGGTAAATTCCTTACCTTTAATCTGGGAATATGATGAATTATATTAACCATTTTTCTAATATTAAACCAACCTTATATTCCTGGCGTAATCGCAACTTGGTTATGATATTTTTGTGATAACTTTTTGATCCACTGCTGGATTTAATTTGCTGATATTCAGTTTGGGATTTTTTGCATCTGTATTCATGAGTTAGATTAGCCTGTCACTCTCCTGTCCTGTTTTGTCCTTGTCTTCTTTTGGTCCTGCGGGTTCCTTTGATCCAGATAAACTTTGTTTCCTGCCTAAATAAGGATAGCAGATCAGTGGCTTTTGCTGACTTGGTAATACATCAGCAGCATTTGAGGACTTGTGCTTCTGATGGAGCATGATTCTGAATTATATTTAGACCATAATTTTGAATTATATTAAGACTATGTGCTAAACAGTCAGCTCCTGAGTAGGCTTGATGAGGACTCAACAAATTTTTATGTAAAGGACTAGATAGTAAATATTTTAGGTTTCGTGCAACGCATACATCTCTGTATTAGTCATGGGTCTCCAGAGAAACAGAACCAATAGGATATATATATAGGAGAGATGGAATTGGCTCTCTATATATATCCTGTGGAGGCTGAGAAGTGCCGCAATGTGGTATCTGTAAGCTGGACATCCAGGGAGCCGGTGGTGCAGTTCCAGAAGAAGTCCGAAGACCTGAGAACCAGGAACTCTGTTGGTGTAAGTCCCCGTCACAGGGCAGGAGACCAGTGTCCCAGCTCCCACAGGCAGGCAGAGAGCAGTCTCCCCTCCTCTGCCCGTTTGCTCTTCCAGGCCCGCACTGGACTGGGTGATCCCCATTCGCAGCAGGGAGGACCATCTTCTTGACTCAGGCTATCGATTCAAACACTAATCTCATCTGAAAATGACCTCACAGACACACCTACAGGTAATGTGTAACCCCATGTGTGGGTACCCTCTGACCCAGTCAAGTTGAGGCATACAATTATCTGTCACGCTGTTATTATTTCTTCTCCCCTTCCTCCTCCTCCTCCTTTTTAACAGCACTTTAAAAATACAAAAACCATTCTTAGCTCACAGGCCGTATCAGAAAACCTGCCAACTCCTGGTTTAAACTGTCTCCCAGATCTACGTCTCAATTAAGTTTTGCTGCTTCCTACAATACAGTGATGCTGTATGATTTCCTAAAGGAAATAATCTGTGGAGTCTAGGGTCAGATAGACAACCACCTCTCACAGTGCTGATGTACACCCGCCCAGCATGTGATCCACGCTGCCACACCTGCATCCATGAGACTTAGTGTCTTCTGCAGTTTGTACCAACCTGGACACACCACGTAGGTACCCCTAACACGTAAGCATCGTGATTCTAATAGCTGCAGAGTTGGCCTCTGGCTCTCTCTTGCTGCCCTCTCCTGGCTGGCCCATTGTTGAGGTGCAGAGGAGCGTCCTGGAGGAGTTTATATGGCTCATAATATCCTTCCAGTCTGGTTGCTGGTCTGTAGACTTATCAAAATCTTTACCAGTAAAAAGTACTAGCAGGGATCTTGACACTGGTTGTGATGGCCAACTTTATTCCTTTTGTAGAGTCCCAAGACTTTTTGAAGAGTTATCACATAATCAACATTTACTGTAGTTTACTATATGCCAAGCATTGCTAAATACATGTTATTTCATCTCATCCTTATAACAAGCACGTGAGCTCCATATCCCTTGACTGTTCAGCGTTCCCTTTGTACAGGTGACAAAACTGAGACCCAGAGAGGTTAAATACCCAAGGTCCGCAGGTAGTAGGTAGTGGCGCTGGAGCTTAGGGTTAATCTGTATATATCTGACTGTAAAACCCACGTTATTAACTGCTACTCAAGGTTCTTAATCCTTCACACAGAGTCTAATTCAGTAGGAATCCATAGAGCCAGACGTTTGTATTTTTTTATCAAGAACTCTAGGATTCTGATGCAGGTGTCCACTTTGAGAACACTACCTCCCATAAATAGAAACTGAACTGCTTCCAGCAGAAGGGTGTAACTCTTCAGCACCAGAAGCCTCATTCTGGAGTGGAACAAAATGCTGGGCCTACCCACATTCTTTGGGTTCAAGAGGAGATTAGAAGAGGTGATAAAATGTAAAGGAACCTTATCTCTTCCTGAAGCTTCCTTACCCTCCCCTCAACTAAGCCCCAGAGAAATGCTGCTCTACCAAATTTACCTAAAGCCCCGTAAGAGTCCCCTTTGCTGATGAGCAACCCTAAGTGAGTGTGTGCTGGTTATGTACTAACACGCGACATCTAAGGGAAGGCTGGCTGGTCAGAGGAATGACTGCACGTCCTAATTGAGAGTGCGTCCTGAGCCACCCAGCAAGTCCCCTTTTCTTTCTTTAATAAGTCAGACCCGGTACTCAACCTGTCAGATCTGGAACAGTTCATGGCGTGCTAGGCAGAGACAAAAGGAAAAAGGCTTAGTTATCATCTAAACACGATGAATTTGCAATGAAACACAGCAGCCTGGGCTACAACCATTCCTGGGTGTGCTCTGGCTTTCTGGCAGCAAATCTGTTTGGCAAGGAATGGGGTGGAAACTTCTCCCCACCTGATGGCCAGTGTTTTCTGGGACTTCTATATCTCTTTGGCAACTGGGTGGCGTTGGCCACCATCCATTGCAGGTGGTGGGGACAGATGCCTGTGAGAGGGCCAGACACTGATTAGTGCCCAGCAAAGAAGAAGTACTGTGGGGGAAAGAGCAAAACTATGCCAGGCATTATGCTGGGTGTTTGATACGATTCAATCTTCCAACAGCCCTGAGAGGTGTTGGGGTTATATCTTCATTTGACAAATGAGAAAACTAAAGCATAAAAGTCAAAGTAAGCCAGAAAGAGAAAGAAAAAATGCCATATGATATCACTCATATGTGGAATCTAAAAAAAAAGAAAAGAAAAAAGAGGACACTAATGAACTCCTCTACAAAACAGAAACAGACTCGCAGACATAGTAAACAATTTTATGTTTGACATAATAAAACAAATTTTATTTACCAGGGGAAAGGGGGTGGGAAAGGATAAATTTGGGAATTAGAGATTTGCAAAGGTTAACTACTATATATAAAAATAGGTAAAAAAACAAATTTCTTCTGTATAGCACAGGGAACTATATTCAATATCTTGTAATAACTTTTAATGAAAAAGAATATGAAAAGGAATATATGTATGTCTATGCATGACTGGGACATTATGCTGTACACCAGAAATTGGCACATTGTAATTGACTATACTTCAATTAAAAAAAAAAAAGTAACTTGCCCAACACCCAGATAATAAGTAGGGCCAGGAATCAAACCGAGTCCTTGTCCTTTCCACCTAGCTGTGTGCCCCTGGGAGGGACGCCTGCCCTCTGTGTTTGTTCCTTGGAATAGATCCTCCACTTCCAATCCAAACAGGTTGCACTTCCAGGCCTTGGTGAAAGGCCACTTGCCCTTGGATCCAAGAATAACGTAATTACAATGAACCATTTTCCAAAAATGAGATTACATATGTCAGTCACTTAGCCCAGTGCCTGGTCCTTTTAAATTACTCAGCAGACCTCCGGGCATTGTCAGGCCCCTGAGTCAGGGTGTTCCGGGCTGCAGGAGGTTCCGTTGACCAATTGGTAACAAACACTTCTCAAGTAACTACAATGGATGGTCAAAGTAGAAAGGAAAAATAGCCTTGAACTTAAGAACTTTATAATCCAACTGGGGAATTGCAAGGATTGAATATTCAGGAAAAGAAATCAAAACTTATTAATAGTTTACATATCACACAGGGCCCTCATTTCTAGTCGTGGTCTTACCCACTACTAAATGTGTAGCCTGGGAGAAAAAGACTTCCCATCCTTTTGGGCCTCAGTGTCCTCTTTGGGAAAATGGAGACACTACCAATCTCAAAGGATTTTATTGTTGGGATCACATATATGGTCAGTACTTAATGAACAGTGCATAGGAGGAAATAGAATCAGGTGGACTTCCTTCAGGACCTAACTTTGGAATGGAGCTCTGAACAAGGTGAGGGCCCTGGAGCTAGAGAGGAAGTGATGTTCCAGGTGCTTTTTATCCTCATGCTATAGAAAGGCCAACTGAAATCGGTTGAAACACAGATGGGGTTGATTGACTCATAGAACTAAGAAGTTCAGAGGTAAGGCAAGTTTGAGATGCTCTCGGTGTTCGTAATGCCATCACGACCGCAGCTCTAGTTCCCGGCAGAGCTTTAGTTGGTACTCTTCATGTGTCAGTTTTACCTGCAGGCTGGCTTTGCCTGTATGATTCATGGTCGAATGGCTGGAGCAGTCCAAGCCTCACCTCCGTCGCCCCTGAGGGCCTTCGGTCCCCCATTCTCAGGAAAAGTCCCAAGAGCCATTCTGATTGGACCAGTCTAGGCCACATGAACCAATCCCTGCACGCAGGGGAATGGAATTACATGATTGGCTTAGCTCGGTTTACATGTTCCATCCCCAGAGCTCTGGGGTAGGGAACAGTTCCTTGGAAGCACATGGCTCCCCAAATGTGGGATTTGGCAGGAAGACAGCCACAGTGCCCACAAATTGGGAAGCTGGTTTTATAAAGTAAAAAGTGTTGAGGAAGACATGAATGAGAGTGAACCCACAGACTTGTCTGGGAGAGCAGAGTATTCTCCAGGGGGAGTTATGGGAAGTGAACCGCTTGAGAGAGAAGTGGGGGAACTGGAGGGACCATGCCAGCCTCTGGGGCCTGGGGTCTTGTGTGAGCCTGGGAGGTTCACTGCAGCACATACCAGCACCACCGGCAAATTCAGGAAATGAGCCCGTTTCCTTCTGTTACAAAGACTAATCCTTTATTCAGTAAATAGACTATCCACTCTGCCTTAAAACATTCAGTGTGGGGGTTAGAAGAGGAGGGAGCCCAGCAGTGCTGACTCTCCGCTGGAGGGTTTCCTGTGTTTCCTTTAGTGCTCCCAACCTCCTGCTGAGATGGAAACATTACCCCATTCACGGATGGGGGAGGGAAGGGAAGGGAAGTCCCTCAGCTAATAGATGGCAGAGGGGAGACTGGAGCCCCCAGGGCTGCTTGTTCCCAAGCCCACAAGCAGGGCACCATGCTGGGATTTTCTGTGATTCCTGAGAACTCCACTGTCAGTGTGTGACAGCAGCTCCCAGGCTGATGACCCTTCTGCATGGTGACACCCACTTCAGAGCACAAGCTTGTCCTCAGGCACAGCAATGTGACACTGATGAATGTGGGAGTCCAGAGGCAGGGGCTTCTCTGAATGGGGGCCCTGTTTGTACCTGCCCCACTGGGACTGAGGGCTGGAAGTCAGGCCCTGGAGAACCAGGGCAGGCTGAGCATCCTTGTCCTGGCTGTCATCGCTGTCCTCCTCCTCCCCACACCCTCCTCTCCAGCAGCTATGAGTGTTCTGCTCAGTACTTTAGTGTCTCCTCGAAACCAAAGCTCCTTCAAGGCAGATGTGATTACTCTCCCCATTTTATAGATGAGCAAAGCACAGAACGGCCATGACAGCTGAGGTCGCAGCAAGTGGCTTGTCCCTGGGGGTGTGTCTTCTCATCTCCATTTTACAGACGAGGACGTTCCCCTTCTGGAGGTTGCGCATTGATCTCACATGCCTGGCAAGTGACTGAGTTAGGGTTCGAACTCAAGTTCTGACTCCAGAGACTGGATTAACTGCTCCACTGTGAAAGGTGACCTTTAATTTAGGGACAGCCTTCAGGGAGGCTGTTTGCCCTTGTGGACCTTTCTCCAGAAAGAATGTCCCAGGTGCTCCTGACCCACTTGGTTGGAATAAACACAGATCTTTTGTTGGGTCACCTGTGTACACTGAGGTCACCATCTCTTTCCTCTCCTCCCCACTTCTTCCTCCCGCCCCCCCAATATCTGAACAAGCCCCAGAGGAGTCACTTCCTGTGTGGGCTCCCTCCACCCTAGGAATTTTCTATCGGCAGCAAGTAGATTGCAGACTTCCTGGAGCCTCAGACCACATCACCCTCAAGATGATGCCGACACTGATAGTAAGCCTGTTATTTTTTAAGGCCACCTACAACAAAAACACGGAAACTGGGGATGCAGAGACTCACGTGAGCAGTCGTAAGGTGTGACAACAGCTGCGGGAGAAGGTGACTGCAGGGAAGCAGATTGTCCCCCTTTTCTTTATGTTCTTTTTTTAGCCTGTGTTTTTCAGAGCAAGTAGGTGCCATGGTGATAGGTACCATAGAAATAGATGGAGCACACCGCCCAGCCGTTCCCATGGAAATACACCCAGCTGGGGAGAGCTCTGTTCTGGCTGCCATGCGCGGCAGGACCCCTCAAGGGCGGGGCTCCCAGACGTGTCAACCACGTGGCCGAGGGAGAAGGCACCACTTTAGGATGGCCCCTTGAGATCCGAGGTCCCTGATAGCACTCTCTCCCTCAGAGGGCACCTGGGGCTGGGCAGGGGAAGAGCGGGCTTCTCTCTGCATTGTCCCAAAGACTCGCTTATGGAGCTTTGGCTTTGCCCATCTGGGCCAATAGTGGCCTCTAAACTAACACTGCCTGTCTTCCTGTCCCCACAGATGGGAGTACCCTGTCCCCATCCTGCCTAGGTGTGGCACTGTTGCAGGAGAGTGGGGGGCACGGGGTGATAATCATGTCCCTGGTCTCGGGCGAGTCAACGGGATGGGCTGCTAAGTGAGCGTCTTCGGCTTCTCTCAGGGAAGAATTCAAGAGCCAGCCACAGTAAAGTGAAAGCAAGTTTATTTAGAGAGATACACATTCCATAGGCTGAATGCAGTCCAGCTCAGAAGGGAGAGGGGCCCGGGCTGTGGGGGCAGCGGTTGGTTTTTATGGGCTGGGTAATTTCATACGCTACCAAGTGGGAGGGTTATTCCAGCTATTTTGGGGAAGGGCAGAGATTTCTAGGAATTGGGCCACCGCCCACTTTTTGGCCTTTTATGGCCAGCCTGGGACCGGTCTTGGTGCCTACGGGTGTGTCATTTAGCATGCTAATGTATGACAGTAAGCATATAATAAGGCTCAAGGTCTACTGGAAGGCGAATCCTCCAACATCTTGGGCCCAGTTGATTCTAACCAGTTTATGTCGCATCCCCGATGGCTGTCATTCTTTTAAAGGTTGAGCCCTGCCAGCTTCCCTCCTGTCTCAGAATGGTCACTGGTTTTATGCAATGGAAATAAAGAGCTTGTGGGGCAGAGATTGAGTCTCAGACATTTGGTGGCCAGAAATACTCATCAAATGAAATCTCAGAGGATTTCATCCAGAAAGCAGAGCAGGGGGAGGGTAGAATCACGTCTGACTTTGTGGTTTCAGTTTGTGACCCTCGGACAGTACAGGCCCAGGCCTAGGCCTCTAATATTTCTGGATGCAGCTTGAATGGGTTGAAAGACACTTTGAAAGAACAGTGGGAGCCGTCCCTTAGCATTTACATAAGCCATCTCTGCATAGCTGTCGATAGATGTATGTAAGTGATCCTGTCTGAGCTTAGCTTGTTTTTATTTGGGTTTAGATCAATTACATGTCTTCTGAACTATAACACCCTTTAAACCTTTAAATTTTATATTAAGCCTGGCATAAGAGAATTAAGTTTAAAGGACATGTGTTATTATATCTGTCCATCGTATTTACTTCTGCCATGGTTCTAATATATATATATGTATATACATACATATTTGTTTCCATACATTTACACTGTCAGATGGCAGCACAAGTAAGATTCTGGACCAGTGTATAGTTCTGAGACCAGTAATTCTAAGCACTGATCAACTGAGGTTAATTTTACTCTCAATTAAAGAAACACACAAGCACATACCCCTAACAAAGAAGTTTTTTAATTTAATAATCAATACCACAATCAACTCACAAATTATTGCCTAAGTAGTTACAGATTATGGAAATCATAGCACTGGAAGGCGCTAAAGTGATGTCTATCCTGACATATCTGGCTTTTGACAAGAAGAGACCAAGCCCCAAAGAGTCAAGATGCTTAGATATTTAGTTCAGCATATCTTCTGTGTGTGCAGGCGGCGTGTCAGGTCATTACCCCTCGGCAAGCCCTTTCCCAGTGATGGAAATGCATGGAGCCTCCAGCTCCTCCAATGAGGGAGTGGTGCTCACAATGACCTTGAAGTAGGCTTCTAGTTCATGCCATTGGTCGAAGTGTGCAGTGGAAGGGCAGCTAGACATTAATGCAGCTTCCTGCTTTATCCCTAGGACTCACCCTTGAAACCATGCGACTCGACATTTACTGTTAGTAGCATCGTACATGTTACCTGCATCTGGATTCCATGTGTCATGTTGAGTGGTTACAGGAATTTGGTGTGACTGAGCATTGCAGAACCTCTGATTTCAATAAGCAAGCACATGTGCTCTAGTTTTACAAGCCAAGCAAACTATGAAGCAGAAAGTTTTGCCTTTTTGCCCATAGTAGTGTCATACCTTGGAGTTTTTCCATTTGGTTGGATTGCTTTATTTGACTTAGTAACTAAAAGCAGACTTGCTTTGTAGAATAAGGCTCTCCAATCTTCCACAACTCTCTAAGAATGGACATTCACAGTCAAATTTGGCAGAGAGAGTTTTCCAAGTTTTCACGGAGTCATAAAGTTAACGTTTGGCCATGTAAAGCAAGCACAGAAACCTTCCTTTCCCAAGACAAGCTCCTTTCCATGGAGCTGGATCAGGGAACCAGAGCTAGAAAAGATTTAATATTTAAGGCAAGACACACACAAACCCTGGTGTCACTTCCCACCAACAATTTGAAAATAAACATTTAATGTGAACATACCTTAATACAGGTTCCTTTTTTATTTTAATTTTTTTATTGTGGGAAATATATATAACACAAAATTTGCCATCTTAACCAGTTTTAAGTGTACAGTTCAGTAGCATTGAGAACCTCCACATTGTTGTTCCACCATCCCCACCATCCATCTCTAGAGCTTTTCCATCATCCCTAACTTAAAATCTGTCCCCATTAAACACTAACTCCCTTTTCCCCATTGTCCCCAGCCCTTGACAACCACTCTTCCACTTTCTGTCTCTGTGAATTTGACTATTCCCTGTATCTCATATAAGGGGAATCATATGGTACTTGCCCTTTTGTGACTGACTTCTTTCATTAAGCATGATGACTTCAAGGTTCATCCATGTTGTAGCCGGTGACAGGATTTCCTTCCTTTTAAAGGCTGAATAATATTCCATTTTACGTATGTACCATATTTTGTTTATCTACAATTTAATTTTTCTTTAGTTTATTTCTTATCATTTAAAAATTTTGAAACAATCACAAAGTGACAGAAAGATGACAAGGTACAAATGCAAAACAAGGTACGAAAAGAAAAACTTTTTTTTCTGAACTCTTGAAAAATAAGTTGCCCTGATTCTCATCATCTTCACACACTTGCCTGTGTTTTTCTTTATATAAACAAAGACACTTTCCTACCTAACCACCACACAACCACCAACCCCAGGAAGCTAACACAGATTCTTAACTAGCATGGAAGCCTCAGACCCCGTCCAAGTTTTGCCAAGCATCACAATAGTGTCTTTTATCACAAAAGGGTCTAGTTTAGAATCACTCTTGGATTTAGTGATGTCTTTAGTCTCCTGCAGGCTGGAAGAACAACTCCTCAGTTCCCCTTGACTTTCATGACCTTGACACTTTTGAAGATCACAGACTTTGTAGAATGTCTGTCCGAAGTTTCCTCATGGTCAGATTCAGGTGATGCAGGAATACCACAGCAGTGACACTGCATTCTTCTCCTTGGACCCTGCCAAGGGGTTCCCCGTTTTAATTTGTTCCTATGCTAATGATGTTCACTTTGATCCCATGATTAAGGTGGTGCCTACCAAGTTATCTCCATTATAAAGTTAGTCTTTTCCTCTTTGTAATGAATAGGTATTTAATGGGGAAGTACCAATTTTTTTCTATTTTATATATAGTAGTGTGTATATGTTAATCCCAAAGTCTTAATTTATCCCTCCCCTCCTCCACCCTTTCCCCTTTGGTAACCACAGTTTGTTTTCTGTGTCCAAGAGTCTATTTCTAGTTTGTAAATAAGTTCATTTATATCTTTTTTTTTGGATTCCACATATAAATGGTATCATGTGATATTTGTCTTTGACTTGCTTCGCTTAGTATGATATGGGGAGGTATTCTGAAACTATGTAAATATCTCATGCTTCATCAACTTCAATTATTTTTTATATCCACATGGACTTACGGATTCCTGTGTTAGTGAGTTACACTCCATTTCCATCATTGTTTATTTTAAAGCTCACACTGGCCCCAGTTTGACCAGTGAGAGCCCCTTCAATCTGTGACCTTTCTATATGGGCCCATCATTCTTTCAGCACATCCTCACTTTTTCTGGCATGAGAGGATCTTCTAGGCTCATCTTCTGTCCTTGCTCAGTTCTGGAATCAGCCTTTTCTCCAAGGAGTCTTAATCCATTTTAATGGAAAATGGTATTTAGGATCCAAGATCTGGGCAGTAGACGTGCTCATTCGTGTTGAGACGTTGCTGCTCCCAGGCAGGGCTAAGGAATATATGTTTCCCTGCCCACGTGCGTGCGCGCGCACACACATACACAGATACACTCCTTACCCTCTGATACCACATGCCAGGCTGCCGTTCCCCGACCCTCTGAAGAATCCCCCCACCCCGCTACCCTGATCAGGGTCTGACCCCACAGACCAGGCCACCCTCCCTGGGATGTCCTCCTCATCACTTGGGCTCTGAGCCTCACTTTGGGCCTTCATGGCTTTCTTCCCTTTTTCCCCACCATGGACTCCTACCTCTCCGCTCCACCTAATCACTGTAAGACTGAACTGTTTAGGAAGAGGATGTAGACGGGACCACCACTGGCTTTGGTTGAAAATACTTGAATTGTTAACAATCCTTTGCACATTGGGAGTGCTTGCACCTGACCTGCTAATAGACAATGCTAATCACGACTGCAAGCACTTTCCTAATCTTGTGTCTCTGCTATTGCAATGAAAACATTTTTATGAAATATTTATACAGCTAGGATGCCTTCTTCCTCACGGCAACATCTATTTTGGAAATTTGCAGTTGTATTTAGGCTGCCACCAGCAACTCTCTTGGCAAACACCGAGCAACTCCCACCACAAAAATTAACGAGTGAAGACAAGGTCTGTACACCTACTTATTCCAGGCTTCCATTATCAAGTTGTAGGACTCTGGGGAAGTGATCCAGGGGACATCTACAGAAACCAGAAATGGAGTTTTGTAATACTGGGAATTGCTATGTTGTGGATAATGAGATCTCCCTGGCTAGACTGTGAATGTCAACGAAATGGGCTGTGTCTTCTACTGTTTTTTGTACCCCTCAAGGTCAGGTCCTAAGTATGATCTGTGCATGTACATGGTGCTCCCCGTGCTTCTCGGCCAACAGAGCCGTGATGGCTCCATCATGGCAGTGACGGAGAAAGAGCATGGGTTACAAAATCCCGTGGATGCCTGCTGGGCTTTATCTTCCTTGACCTCCATGACCACAAATTGCTCCTTGAAACACTTGCTTCTTTGGCTGCTGAGCCACCTGGTTTCTCTCCTGCATCCCTGGCTGCCTCATCTTGGTTGTCTTTGGACGTTCTGCTTGCTCTGCCCTCCCCCACCCCACCCCCCATCAACAGTGGAAATTTACTGGGTGGCTTCTGTGTGCCAGGCACTGTTGTAGGTGCTGGAATAAAACAGTCTGCCAAAATTCCCATCCTGGCCGAACTGAAGGGAAATAGAAAACCCCTGTGTGTGTGATCCCTTGTCCCCCGCTTCATGGGTGCAGCCTCAGCTGCTCCCTGAAGCGTGCTGAGCACTGGCTGGTTCAGAAGGGCACACGACAGACTAAGGCAGCCTCTCTCCTGCAAGGTTCTTTTCTGGGAGGGAGACTTTCTAGATGCTCATCTCTCTGGCCTGGCCTCCTCTCTCGTCTGCCAGCCTTCCACTCTGCCTGCCTCATAGTCCATCCCCTACCTGTAGCCAGAACCATCTTCATAAAAGGCAAGTCTTTCCAGGTCACTTGATTGCTGAAAACCTTTGTGATTTCCCATCGCTCTGGGGATAAATCCAAATTCCTTAGTGAGCTGGCCTCTGCTCCCCTTCTCAGCCCCTGCTCCCACACCTCCTCTCTTGCATCATATGCTTCCGCAGGACCAGAAGCTGGTTCCCTCCAGGTGCTTCCCTGCCTTTGCTCCTGCTGTGCCCCGGCCGAGAGCACCCTCCTTCCCCACCCTTCTGCTAGTCCGAGCCCTACTCTTCCTTTCAGATTCAGCCCCGTTTCCTTCTCCACCTGCAGTCCATCTGGCCCAGGAGCGCTCAGAACAGCATGTGCAGAGTTACATATTTACTTTTCTGTCTTTCCCTGGGAGACAGACACAATGGTAATTATGTGTTTAATGTCTGTCTCCAGGGATGTAAACCCTTTGTGAGCATGGCTGGGGCTGTCTCACTCCTGCTGTATCTGCAGCAGGTGCTGGGCCGGGCGGGTGAGGAGCAATAAACATGCACAGTGTCTCCACGGTGCTAACTATGGGCCCGGCCAGGAATTGTTCTGAGAACCTCACAAGTGTCAGCTAATTTAATCCTCACCATAACTCAATGAGGAACATACTGTTATTAGTCCCTGTTTACAGATGAAAAAATAGACTCAAGGGGGTCAATGATTCCCTCTTAGGTGTAGAGGCAGGTTCAGAACCCAGACCATCTACTCCCGAAACTGTGCTCTGTACCACAATGCCTGTTGCCTGGATGGGTGATGGACTGGACCTGGATGCTGGGTACCAAGCAGGCACTTACTAAGTGGTAGCTGTTGTCACTGTCTCTGTGGGGTTCACACTCCCAGACATACTTGCCTTTAAATGGGGATAAGTTCTGTTTTACTCACCTCCCTATACTCAGCATACCCCACAAGGTCAGGACTAAATAAATATTTCCTGAATGAATGAAAAAACTGAGTGACCCAAATCCTCAGAAGTATAAGGAATAACTTATTTTATTGTAATGTTTACTTCTTTAAAAAGGACCTGATTCTACCTTCCTAATATATGTTTAAATTAAATTCCATTTTTGTGTTAGGTAATACTTCCATGTTGTGCTATTCAAAGGTGCAGAAAGTCCCTCTTCCACCAGGGCCAGCTGTGGCACAACTCCAGAGGGCGCCATTCACATAAAATAATGTGGCAGCCGCTGCTCCTGCTCAGGCCCCCATCCGCCCAATCTCCCGACTCTGCAGCCACCACTGATTCCAAGCTCTTCCCCATCTTTCCAGAGCCGGTCTATCTGCATTTGAACTGACCAGTTGTGTGTGTGTTATTCAGCATAGAATTCTTCACCTTGCTCTGTTCATTTTATATCTTCGGGAGAGTGCTTCATTTGAGGGGTACAGAGTAACTCATTCTTTTTTCTAGTTACGTATGATCTGTGTAGGGTGTGGGTGTAACCATAGTTTAGCTACTCCTCTATTTAACCAGTCCTCCATGTATTTAATCAATTTCTATTAGGTTGTTTCTATTACAAATAGTGCTACCATGTACTCACACTATCCCATCCACTTTTTGAACACGTCTGGAGGTTACATTCCCAGAACTGAATTGCTTGGGTAAAGCAGAGGACTGACTTTCTAATGGTAGAATTTCAGTCATCTGTGACAGGCATTGACGAGATTTTTTTCACACTGGGGTTTTTGGGTGGGTTAGATTGTGCTCAGGAATGGATTGTCCAAGGGCCCCCCACCTCTAGGGAGTGATACTTGTGGGATTGATAGTTTGTTATTCTCCAAAGAGAAAAGAGGGGCCTCACAGCAGAAAGGTGGCTTCTTGGAGTCTGATCAAGGCTCACTGATTGGATCCCATCTTGCCTCACTCCTAGAGGGAGACCTCGCTGGGCAGTGCAGCACCTGAGCCACTCAGCAGTGAGTGCGCAGAGGCCTTGAGAAGCCTGAGCTCAGGGATCAGTCCACAAAGAAATATGGTTGAACTCTGGCCCCAGAATCACCTTGTGGGGAAAAGGGAGAAGGTCCCTACTGTTCCTGAGACACTGAGGATGTGATTCCTACTAGGATGCATGGTGGATGGGAGGCTGGATGGATACATAGACCCACTGATATCGATGAGTAGATATCCAACAAGCAAGCATGAACTGAGACTTGCTTTTGGATTGGGGCTCTACCACCTCCTATATATGGGACTTTAAGTAACTTCTTTGACCTCCCTGAGCCCCAGTTTCCTTGTTTATAGTGGCATTAGCAGTGCCTTCTTTATTGGGCAGTGGTGAGGAACCAATGGTTGTAAATCAATGAGGGTGAAGGGCCTAGCACAGTGCCTGGCCCACCGTGGTCTCCCCTATGTGGTTGTAGTGCTATCATTTATTTTATGACTGGACATTCTCCAGTTGGTATATTGACAGCATTTCTTTGACAGGAGCCAATGAGCATGTATTTCATGCTCTGTTAGGCCCCTGCCTTCAAGGGAATGACCCAGTAGGTGGGGGTTCTCAGCCTTCTCACCCCCACCCCAGCATGCCTGGCAGGTGACATTCAAGTGCCTGGCACACTCCCAGCATGCATTTCACAGGGCAGGACTTCCAGCTGCACTTATCCATCTCCAGGCTAGGAAAGTAACATTATTACAGGAATTACATAGATCTACTTAAATTTATATTAAAACAATAAATAAATAAAGGAAAGAAGAGGCAGTAACTCTCAGATTTTGGTCTTCTGGGTACAATTTATTTGCAGAACAGCACCCAGCTTGCCTCTTCTGCCTTACAGAGTATTAATGGGGGGTGAAGCCTAGCAGGTACCTGTAGGGTCTCCCATGTCATAGCGTTTGGGGTAAACTTCATTCTCTCCTCCAGATACCAAGTGAGGACAGTTATCAGAGAGGTCTGGCCCCTGTCCCCACATGGTTAGGAAATAGTTCTCTCTTCGATCTTTGCTGAGTGCCTGGCTGAGGTGCTAAGCCCTCCACGGTGACTCCAGGGAACCACAGACATCCAGGACCTTAACTGGAGCCTTGGCTGCTTGGCTAAGAAGTCAGGCCTACTGGAGCCCAGGCGGTCTCTCTCAGTCCAACAGGCAAGTACAGGCTTGACCTGCCAAAGCAGCTGCTTTAAGCCTCAGGATCTTCAACTGGGGTATGAATCCAACCTCACCTGACCCTCCCAGCACCCCCGCCCGAGCCTGCAGGGACCAACTGTTCTCTCCTCTGTGCCCCCACAGCATTGTGTTCCTGCAGCTCCGAAAGCACCTGCTGTCAGTTTAAAATATATCTCTACCCCTTTCAGGGCAGTATGTTTTATGTTCTGTTTGTTAGAGATTTTGTACATGCTCAAATTCTTCATCATAATGGCCATGGGGTTTACGTGATTTTCTATGTAGCAGATTAGAGGTGAAATCGGTGATTTGGAATCTGATTGGGCTCTTTGTAGATAGAAAGAGTTGTAGAAAATCAAGCTTGTCCAGAACCTTCACTGTCGACACTGCCCTTGAATCCTGCTTTCATCCATTCTGCAGTCAGTCAGTCATTCAACAAACACTTAGGAACTCCCACCTTTGTGCCAGGCACTATGCTAGGCATGTAGTATGATGAGGAAGATGAGGAAGACATGGGCTGTGCCTTTGAGACCAACACAGTGTGTCTCTCTAGCCCTAGATTTTGCTGACACATTGACACCTCTCTTTCTAGAGTGTAGGAAGTCAGTTTATAGGATTCCTTTCTGAGCATAATTTCTTGGAGCTTTGAAACTATCTCTGTATTTTAAAATTTATAGTATTGATTCATTCACCAAAAATCTGTGTAAGACCCTGTGCCTAGACCAGTGGTGGGAGCAGCAATATAAAGAAGAAAACATAAAGTGTCTACCTTCTAGGACCTAAAACTAAGTATCAGAAATCATACGTAGACGGAAAATCCGGCCTATTAATTGCTTTGTGATTGCACGTGGCAGTCATGCATTTCTCCCTTAACTCCTAAGTGGGTTTGTTGTGTGCTGTGTGCTTCGGCTGTGATAAGTGCTGTGGGGCCCGTGGAAGAGCCCTAAATTGTGGCCCTGCCATCTAGGCACTTGGGGTCTCCTTGGGAAAGAGAATGGGGGTTCAGAGTCAAGTAGAACCTCAAGCCAACTGTAACTCCAAAGTCCAAATCAGTGGCTCAGAGAATGCTTTGGGTCCTTCGGAGGCAAGGCAGCCCTGCACCTGCCAGCGCGAGCCTGTTGGTGCTTCACAGAGATCGAAGATTCTGAGCTAGTTCTGAGGAGTGGAGAGGCCTTCGGGGACAGAGGAAGGGGTGCGGGTGGGGAGAGCACTTGCTCTGAATGGCAGCCATCCCGGGACAGGGCCAGGAGCAGCCCTGATACCGCAGCTGCCACCTGCCTCCCAGGGAGCTGTGCCTTCTTATCTGCTCCTCTCCGTCCCCTCACCCAGATTCCCTGCGGCCTAGTCAAGAGTGACATGATGACCTTCACTCTCCTCCGGAAGTCCTGCCTTCCCTCTGCCGTAAGGAGTTTGATTCTACAGAAGAACGCAAACATCAGAAACATGTCCAGCTCAGCTGAAGGTGAGTGGTGCTAGATGTTAAAAAAAATTCCCTGGAAATACCAGAAAGCTAAGTCCCAGGAGTTCCTGAGACTTCTGGCTTCTGCATGGGAGACAGAGAGTAACAGCAGAATGCAGTTCTCCATTTGGTCACTGCTTAACGTCCCAGAAGGAGTCAGCCCCTTGGACCAGACTCGGGTGTGAAGTCTAGTACCATCCAGCTCTGCTTGGTCGCCAAGCTCCACGGGGAGAACCACCAGTGACCCCAAGTGATGAAAAGGTTTTCCCTCCCAGGAACAGTGCCCCCAGTTTACGCTGTGTTTTATTCTGGTTTTGATTCAGTTCAAGCCTCCCTCCTTGGACTGGTGTTCTTCTCTGGGCAGCACCCATCTCCCTGCTGTCTCCCAGGAGTGACACCCAGGGCTCTAGAAGGACCTCAGGAGAAAACAGACCCGAGTCCCAGCAAAATTTCACAGTAAAGATAGACTGTTCTGTTTACAGTGAGATCAGCAGCAGCACAGAGTAAAGGACTAAAGCAGGACAGTTTTCATCGTTTATGAGACTGGCCTCTGTCGCTATTTGTGGGTCCAGTTTTCTATTGTGGAATAACAAAGCACCCCCAAACTCAGTGGTTTCAACCGTAGTCCTGCACTGAGGCTGGTCTTAGCTGGGTGGTTCTTCTGCTCCATGTGGTGTCTGCTGGGGCTGGACCACCAAGATGGCTTCCTCCTCACATGTCTGGAGTGTCCCCTGGGGTGGCTGGAACCGCTGGGACCAGCCCTCACATTCCTCACTGTAAGAAGTCTCTCCAGCAGTGGAAGCCAAACTTCTTTACGGAGTATCTCAGGCCTCCGTGAGAGAATATTCCAAGAAGATGCGCCCTCATGCACAAGCACATATCAAGCCTCTGCTTGCACCACATCTCCTCGTGTCCTGTTAGCAAAGCAAGTCACATGGCCCAGGCCACCATCAAGGAGGAAGGGGCTCCCAGCGGGGTGAATACTGGGAAACGTGCTTTATAGAGGGTCGGCAAGTAACAGTCAACCACAACCCTTCACACAGAATGAACCAGCGAACACCAACTCAGCCAGGCTCACTGGAACCTCAAAGGAGGTGCTGAGACAGCGGGGCTCAGACAGGCTGGGTGTGAGTCCCAGCGTGGTTCCTTACTGGCCATAGCTGCGGGCGGGCTGTGTGACCTTGTGAAGCCTCACCTGTTCACTGAAAGTGATCACAGGCTCCTCCCCACGGAGCCGGCATGGGTGAGGTGCCGGGTCCACGTTAGCGGCTGTCTGTCGTGGCTTCTCTGGGAGGAAAGCAGCGCGTTCTGTGGGGCAGCTGGAACGCTGCAGCTTGAGATGAGCTCTGCCAGGACTTCATGTCCGATTAGGAACATTAAAGGGCTTTTGCTTTTTTTGTTTTCCTCTTGTTATTACGTTTTTTAGAAAGGTTGGAGGAGAGGGTGCATTGCTTTTTGGGTAAAAGGATTCAGAGGACTCATTTTATTTCTCTCCACAAAGAAAACACTGTCGTGACTTTAGTTGGAGGCCGAGAGACTCAGGGGACGCATGAATTGCTTCAGACCTGAAGTCCCTCCCGTCATGTGTCCACTGCCCCCTCCAAAAAGACACCCCGGAGTCCTCTATTCCACGTCCTGTTACTCATGGGAACAATGTGGGGACTTTCTGTGACCGGAAGTGGAGATGAACAAAACCAGAACGCCGTGCCTTCTGAAGTCCATTTAATTAAGGAGACGGAGAAGCTTTGTGCACCTAATGCCTCGTGATTTATGGTATTAATCCATTTTGCTCTTGAAACAGGCTTTGGAGGTAAGAAAGGGGTAGCCAGGAAATGGGAGGCCTCTGAGCTGGCAAGATTCCCTCCCTCCTCACTCCGGATGATTTTTGGAGGCATGCTGGGCTCGCCTGAGACATGTAGCCAGCTTCCCTGGGCTTGCGGCTGGGGGTGTGCAGTTGGTCCTCCTTTGGAAAGTCTGTAGCGTTGGCAGGCATTGCAGGGTTTGAGATAATGAGTTCCAGGCTCTTAGAGCAGAAGCCAGTCCTAGTCTTTTCCCCGCAGAGGGTCACACCTGCCTCACTACACCATCCCGGAGAGGGTGGTGGACTCATGCTAGGGAGGCCTGTGCCCCCAGCCCTGTGGTGACCCGAGGAGGACTCAGAGGTCACCTGTCTGAGACTTGAATCCTTGCTGTCCCAGCATGTAACCCAGCATGTAACCTTGAATCCACGTCCCAGCGGGGAGCCCTGAGAAGGTCACTCCAACTCTGTGAGCCTTATCCTCCTCTTGTATAAAATGCAGATGATTGCACATATAAATTACTCAGCACAGGGAGCCTGGCACATAATAGCACTCGGGAAATATTAACTGACAAATATTATTGCAGAAAATAAATGTCCACATGTTGCTAGAGCAAATCTGGCATTTAGGAGATTTGTCACCAAGGTTATTTCTTCAAAAGAGTATAATTATATTTTTCTTTGGGGTGATCTTTTTTTTAAGGAAATAGTCCCCTTTTTTGAAACACAAAATTTTCTTGTTTTTCCTCCCGATACAGAATAATACCTATTTATTGCATAGATTTTAGAATATTGAAGAAAGCACAAAGAAGAAAATTGAAATCACCCACAATCCTGTCACTGGGAATACATGATTAACATGTCGATGTATCTCCTTCTAGTTCTTTCTCTTCTCTTCTTTCAAAAGGAAAATATGCTGAACATACTGTTTGGTTACCTGGTACTGTTCCTTTGATGATACATCCCAAACATTTTTTAATACCATTAAATATTTCTTCTGAACTGTAATTTTAAAGGTCTGTACAAGATTCCTTGAGTGAATGTAACTCCAGCTCCTACTTCCTGAACACTCACGTGTTAGGTAGTTTACAGACGGGAAAGGACTCACGGAGTTCTCTTTGAAGTGGGTGTGATTTATGCCGCTTTATCCGTGGGGAAACCAAGCCCAGAGTCACACCACTGGCCAGGGGCAAAATCGGGATTCAAACCCGGGTTTGTTTGCCCTCAAAGCCAAAGAACTTCCCACTACTGAGGCTGGTGGGTTGCCCCCCAGATGAGGTTGTGGCGTGCACATGGCTTCCTCTGTGGCTCCGGTGAGACTGTCTCTTTGGAGGGAAGTCAGGGATTCTGGAGCCTGCTCAGTTATGAACCTGCCCAAATAAAGGACGTGAAGAGTTTCTTTCCCAAAAATGATACCCGAATGGCCACTAAAACACATAAAAAGGCACTCATCCGCATTACTCGTCAGGGCGAGGCCACTACACACCTGTCTGCCGGAATGGCTGGAATGAGAAAGGCAGGCAGGACCGAGTGTCAGAGACGGTACAGAGCAGCCCAGAGCTCACACCCCGCCGGCAGGAGCGCAGATCGGTGCAACCACTTTGGACACTGCTTAGTAGCATTTACTAAATCGGAACAAGTGTGTTTCCTGCAATCGAAGGTGTGTACCAAACAGAGCCAGACACATGGGTGCCCAAAGCGCACATTCTGAACAGTTCGCGGCAGCACCATTTGTAGTAACCTACACTGGAAGCCATTCAGATGTCCATCAGCAATAGTTTGGGGTAAATATGTTGTAATAATGAATTTACCACACATCAGGAGAAGAAACCAACTATTGTTAAATGCAGCTCTATGGATGGAGCTCCCAAACAGACTGGGGAGTGAAGGAAGCTAGACTCAAAACTCACAAATACCACGATCCCATTACATGAAGGACATGTGTGAAGAACAGGCAAAAACAACCTGTGCTGCCAGATGTCTGGCAGTGGCTGCTGTTGTGGGGAGCGTGGGAGGGTGAGGACTGGAAGGCGGGGCATGAGGGGGTTCTGGGATGCTGATAACACTGTTGCTTGACCAGGATGCTGGTTCCAAGAGTGTCTTCCTTTCGTGAAAGTTCATAAAGCTGTAAACTAACATGCATTTTTCTGTGTGTATGTTACGCTTCCATAAAAAAGTTAAATTAAAAAGGCTCTATAAGAAGGAACTGACCATGCCTTTGTCCTTCTCTCACCAAACCCAGGGCTCCAGCCAGCCAGCGTGGTGGTCCTGCCCAGGTCCCTTGCTCTGGCCTTTGAAAAGTTCTGCCAGGCCAACAGTGGCCCTCTGACCCTGCTGGGCCGAAGCGAGCCAGGCAAGTGGACCTTGCCTGCCCTGGGCGCTGTTCCAGACACCAGGTAAAATGCCTGGGCTTGGGAGTGAAAGCTGAGGAGTGGCCAGATGCTGCAGCCAGGTGTCTGTCACCAGGAAACTCTTTGTCCTGCCTCGGGGACCACCATGCCTGGCATGCAGCCCCAGTCATGACTGTGGCTCAGGAAGGTGCTGCCCTCCTCAAGTTCCCACTCCTACACCTGTTCCCTTTGCCTGCCCTGGGAAAAATCTCTGCGAGCACCAAGAAAGTCCAGCCCTGGACAAATCCCCCTGGCACTGCCATCCATCCACATCATCACCCAAGCTAGAAACCTGGCTGCACAGGATTAAGAAGAAAATAAAACCATCTGCATTACCAACACCCAGAGATAGACATTGTTGATACTGTCATGTATGTTCTTTCATGCTTTTAAATCTAACATATGGAATAAATGGCCTTACTGATTCTGCCTCTGTAATAGCACTCCAGGGAGCCCACATTTCTCCCACCATGCTGGCTCGGGCTCGCATCGCTCTCCTAAACTCTTAGGACCTCGTAACTGTCCTCCTCGGCCCACTCTGACCCTCTCCTACTCCCCTGGCCCACCCCATCATCTGCTCTCCCACTGGAGTGACTTTTTCTAACGCTACATCTGATCGCGTGACTTCCCCGTTTAAAGTTCTTCAGTGCCTTCCCATGGCTTCTACCTTAGCCCGATGAGGACCTGTAAGTGACCAGGCCCCCAATCAGTGTCTCCCCGACCCCTGACACTCCAGTCATCCCCAGCCTTCTCCTCAGAGAGAAACCTTCCCAGGAACATTCTTCTGTTATCCTCTGTGTACTCCAGGGGTGGGAGGGTCCTTCGGAGCCCCTGCCTGGGCCCGAGGTCAGCCCCTTTGCCTCTTCTCTAGTCCCTCCCATGCTGCCACCTAAGGGGCTCCTAGAGCAGATCCCCCAATGTGTCATAGGGCTTGACGCCTCTGTGCTGTTCACACATTGCTCCCTCTGCCTAGGATGTGCTATCTTCCTTGTCCAATGGTGAACTCCTATTCATCCTTCAGGACCCAGCTCCAGCACCTCCCTATTTGTGGCAAAGAATGGATTTCTCCCTTCCCTGAGTCACTCCTCTACCCAGACTGTTAACACTCACTGCTCTGTATTGCAAGCATCTGATTTCAATGCACTCTCACCTGCCAGTATAGGATTTCAAGCTTCTTAAAGGCTGGCTGGTGTCAGCTCCATAACTATAGGCTGTCACCTGGCCTGTGCCAGGTATGGAGGACCGACTCAGCAAAATGGTTTTGGAGTGAATGAAGACTAGGCTTATAACCAAAGTCTTTCAATCCTGCAAGAGAATTTCTCTAAGGAAAGAGAAAGGCCTTTCAACTGCTAGAACTGAGAGCTTCCCTGAGACACATGCCCTCTGTCCCTCCCTTTTGTCTGGGGCCCTGCCTCCATGGCAGAGTGGATGCCTTTGTTTTTGCCTTGCTGGTTTGGCTGGTCTCTGGTTGAGGTTACAGGAAATATAATAGGGTGGGGACAGGGGCCACATTATATTCATGCTGATTTAAAGGTTTCCAGTCTGGCAAGATTTGAAGGATGCTAGCAAGGCCACCTGCTCAAAATCGTGTTCCCTCCCTCAGTGTTGGTGCCTGAAATTTCAGCCCCAGACGTCCTCTTTGCTCTCCCTAGCCCGTTTTAAAAATGCGTTGTCAGAGAGCATGCTGAGTCTGGGGGCCAGTGAGCTTTCCCTTGTGTCCCCAGGATGGGCTGTCCCCAGTTCTGGAAACACGAGTTTGGCACCTGCGTGGGCAGCCTGACCTCGCTGGAGGAGTGCTCGGAGCAGCTGAAGGACATGGTGGCCTTCCTCCTGGGCCGCAGCTTCTCCCTGGAAGGCTCCTTGGAGGAAGCAGGGCTCCCTGGAAGGAACGCAGCTGACCATGGCCACGTGGGTGCATACAAGGTAGGGACGCTACCCACAGGGGCAGGATGACTTGAAAGCAGGAGTCATTTTGTATTTTCCTGCTGTGGGGAGAACGTTGGCCCAGGAGGTAGGGGACTAAAGCTCTGGCCTCAGCTCAGCCGTTTTCTAGCTGTGCAGCCCAGGACAAGTGGTGAACCTCTCCGAGCTTGTTTTCTCACCTGGAAAATGGGATCACCAGCCTCTCTCCTGCCTACCTCTGGGGTGGCTGTGAGTGCCCAGTGTGCCCTTCAGAACGTGAGTCAAGCCCTCTTGGGTAGATCATTGTGCTGTGTAAACCCAACCTGTTTGGAATTTGTCTGGCTCCTTTAAACTAGGGCATCTCAGTGAGATTTTGGAAGAAGCTCCCTGGCATCGAGCAGAATGCATCTGGCTGGGTAAATGCCCAGGGATCTGTGGCAGAGCCTCGGCCAGGCCGTTAGCTGCTGGGTTATGTCTCTGTCAGGAAAGCTGGGTCATGTTCTTGGTCGGAGGTGGCGGCCTCTCCTGGGATGAGCCCACTCTGGGGACTCTGAGGTTTTATTCCAGCCACTGCTTGTCACAGGGAGAGAACCAGATCCCTCCTTCCACCGACCCCTCCTGGGACATTTGTGCGACGTCTGAGAATTTACCCTGCGGGGTGCATGGTCAGCCAGTGTCGGCAGCCTGCCCCGGGGTTCCTGTAGGGAGGACTCGGGGAGATTTTGTCTAGGGCTCCAGAACGTTTATTAAAACATGTTTGGTTTGGGCTCCTGCCAGAGGGGCCCAAGCTGCCTCTGAGGAGAAACAAGGCTGCCCACAGCGTGTGCTGCTTTTCATGTGTGAAACGTGTGCCCCAGCGGTTTTTTTGAAGGTCCGGAAGGGTGGGGGCGGGACCGCAGCTGTGGAGGGGCCCCAGGCAGGGCGGGGGCAGGGCTGGCCCTGGCACACACCTCCGCTTGTAGCAGGTAGGAGCTGGGAGGATCTCAGGGCTTGTGTGTGCAGCCTTTCATTTAAGATGCAGAAACCAAGGCTCGAGAGGGAAGGAGGCTTGCCCAAGTCCCCAAACCAGGCTGGAACCCAGGACCCCTGGCTCCCATCTATAAAATGCCCCTAGAGGGGGTGTGACAATTACAAGATGCTTTGCACAGAGGTGCCCATCACTGCCCACAGTAAGTGCTCAGCAGAGCCCTGGGTTTTCCACACCTCGGGGCCCCCGGTGGTGAGCAGGCGGCTTTCTGTCAACCACTGACGCCTCTGCGCCTTGACCCCAGGCAGGCATCTTGGGTTCAGCTGGCGGCCTTGAGGGCTGAAGTGCACCCCCAGAAGGAGGCGCCTCAGCCTGGGGGAGCACGGCCTGTCCTCTGTGAGCGTCCTGGCATGTGCCCCCTCTCAAGTGCTGTTATTCGACACCAAACTGGCAGGCACACCAAGGTTTCGTGCTGCTGCTGACAGGTTGCTAACAGCAAGCCCTGCGGGCAGCCGCCCAGACTGCCTCAGGGCATTAGCCTCCTGGCCATGTCCTACCTCCTTCATAAGCCCCACTGCAGGGACCAGAAACCATCCAGCGGGGAGAAAAAACATCGCTAGTCAAAGTCACACAGGTCATCCTGGCAGCTTTCACAGAAGCAAGAGGAGTGAGGCGAGGCTCTGTGGGCTCGGGGCACAGGCCTGCATCCCCTGAGTGGACTCATGAGGCAGAGGAGACCCCAGGGATCCTGCCTCTGATTCTCCCAGAGGCCTTCGTTTGTGGTTCGCTGCGGTCCATGGTCCCCTCGAGTCGGTCTGTGGAGAAAATTCAGAGGGTCCATGAAATTAGATGGGAAAAAAAGTACATTTTGATTTTCCTAGCCTCAAACTGAAAATAAGCATTTCCTTCCATTTTGAATGCAGTGTAAAAACGTCATGCCAGCAGACCCTGTGACTATGTGGCTGCCCAAAGAAATCAAAAGATATTTTCATGTTCCATTGTAATCCTTCCTGATAACTCACAAATGTGCTATATATTGATCACTACTTCCAAATTCCAGTGATGGGTTTGCCGTCTTCTTCCTTGAGCTGTCATCAAGGAGGCATATTTATCGCCATTACTACATTTAAAAAAAATTTGATAGTTGCATTAGCAGCATAACTGGTTTCCTTGCAATTCTATGCATTTCCTTTTATTCAGTTAAATATGTGACTTCTATGCGGGTCCGTAGCTGCACCAGACTACCAAAGGGGTCCAGGGCACACACAAAGTTGAGTCTCTCTTTTAGACCAATAATTACCAGCAAACGTCCTCATCTCTATGTCACATAAAAAAAGAAGCTATGTTTTTGTGATAGCTCCTTGAACCTCCTCCTTCATTCAGCTGCCTTGAACTCATGTTGCTCAGAGCTTCGATCTGTGCTAATTCTATTTTTTAACATTTTTCACTCTGATTTCTGGGCAGACAGCCGTGCCTTGTGCCACCATCGCTGGTTTTTGCTGCCCTCTGGTGGTCACAATGAGGCCTGTTCCCAAGGACAAGCTGGAAAGGCTAGTGCAGGCCAGTTGCTCCACGGCGGGTGAGCAAGGACAACCTGTTCACATTGGCGACCCAGGTCAGTGTCCACGGTCGTTCATGATTCTGACAGCTGCGCTTGGACTTCTGCCCGGGAAGACGGGAACGTGCTGTGTTCCTGAGTTGTCCTGACTTGTCCTCATCTTTCCCAGGGGTCTCCAGGGGTGAAGGCCCTGGTCAAGACCCAGCTTCCTGCAGCAGTCCTAGAGCTGGGTTTGCAGATGCCCTTCAGAGTTGAAGGTGATGCCCTTGGAAGCCTCACCCATTAGCCCCTGTGAACTTCAAGTGAACCTGGGGTGGGGGGAACAGGTGGGGGAGGACGTCAGCAGAGCTATTTGTCTTGAGATTTGAAATCATAGCAACTGCTAATCTAGGCTATTGTTCAGAGGCATATTTGGGCAGGAGACGGCTTTCTTCCAAGAGTTAACTTAAACTGAAATCCATTGATCCCCAGTGTATTAACTCAGTCTGACAGCGAGTGAGCAGATCCAAGCATGGAAGCTTCCCAGGCTTCTTGGAGGCTCTCAGAGGCCTGATGCGGGCTTGGGATTGGATCTGGGGTGAGAACCAGAGTTCAGCATAACTGAACTTTCTCAGCTGCATAACAAAGAAAATCAGACAAAGCCCAGCATTCTGTAAAAATGCCATCAGCACTCATCACTTTCCTCACAGAATGGTGGTCTCAAGGCCACCCAAAGCAAAGTGTCTGCTGAGTTGTTTTATGACTAGTGGGTGGATTGAATGCAGTGCATCCATCTTTGCTGTCCTCGTGAGTGCTCTGATGGCTGGACAGGGGTAGGGCCATTTTGGCGGTCAAGCAGTGGAGTTTCTGTGTGGGTTGTGTGATGGTCTGTACCAAGACAAACTCAGAATCACTGGCAGTGATGACAGTACTGGGCCCCCAAGTCCCCTCCAACAATCATACCAGGCATTTGAGATTCTGTGCTCTGAAACTATGCCACTCAAAATGGACTAGAAGTCTGCAAGCATCCTGAGTTGTTAACGTCCTGATTCCTGGTCTCCTTCTGGTCCTTCTCCAGTACAGTTTACGGCAGTCCTGCGACTAGAGTTCCTCTTGGAGAAAAAACCATAAACTACTCAACGTGTTAAACTTGGGTGGTACCGGCCAGTGCGGGACCCTTGGAATTCTCTTTTTTCCCCCACTGCAGGACTGTTGGGAATCAAAGATCTTGCCAAACCTGACTACGGGGAGCCTGTGGTGTGTCAGCCGGGGGATGTTCCAGTGTTCTGGCCTTCTCAGCTGACCAGTCTCGAAGCTGTCAGTGGCTACAGTACGTCTGGGCTTATGGGGGCAGTTACTTTGACCGAGAATGAATTCAGGTGGGTCTCTAGTTCCTGAATGCGTAGGCTTATGGTGCAGTGACTTAAGGAACAAAGCATAGGCCTACAGCCCACAGTGAAGATCTCTCTGGCTTCTTCCTTCCATCCCAGTGCTGGGTCTCACCAGTGAAATTCATCTTTCACCTCAAATACACTTTGATTAAATGTATTTCTTTCAGTGAAAGGCTCACAGCCCCTTCTAACAGAAGCACCAATGTCTAGCAAGACCTCTTGAGACATTTTGGAGGTTGGTGGGGCTTTGAAAACAAAGGTGAAGGCAAACAACACAACTAAACAAAGCAGTTCACGTGGCTTTTGCAAGGTTATTTGAGACCCATACTGTCAGTCCATTTTTCCAAAGGCCTAGGGTGATATTGCAATGAAGCAACACATGAGGGCGCCCTAACTAGCTCACAGTAAGGTAGGGATGTGACAGAGACATTAAAAATAATAATTATTGCAGCCCATCGCCATAGACAGAGGAAAATTCTAGCCAGGTCAGCCTGGATTGCACTACAGATAATATAATTTAGTGCTACTTTCAATTTATTTTTAAAGGATTCACGGAAGTTTAGCTATCAGAATGGCCTCATGATAGGGGAAGATTATCTCTAACATACGGTGATGCTGCGTAAACACCGGGACCCACAGGATTCTAGTCATTTGTTTATTTCACATAAATGTATTGGGAACCTGCTCTGTACCAGGCATCTTAGGCCCAGGTCTTAGGCGTAAAATGCTGCAGGAAACACGATGCAGTTCCCAGGGAGCCAGCCTGTGATCGTTTCCGAGTGTGTGTGCACTCCCTTGTGTACACACGTCCACACACCTGGAGTCAGCATCCTTCTGCCCGGTGACCTCACTCCTCCCCTGCCACCTGCCAGGGAGAGGCCCTGCAGAAGAATTCTCCCTGCTGCCGGCTTCCCAGCACAGGATCGCCCTTCAGTCCTGACTTGTGATAGCAGGTTTGATTGTAAATGAGAACAAATGACATCATTGGTCAGGGACAACCTTGAATCTTTCTAATTTACCATATCATGCTCAAACGTACATATTGAAACTCCTAATGCAATCGATTAATTGCTGCATGTCTCACAGCTGGTAGGGCAAAATCCCGTGTCACCCTCCAAGCTGACCGTTCTGATGTGTACCTGGCTTTAGAGTGACCAAGTTTAGGTTCTGTCTGAAACAGAAGAACTACGATTGCATTCATTAGTCCTTAGTTCTCCCCCTTTATATCTTGGCTGAAAGTTGAACTAGAATGTTGACGCACATCAGTAGGTTTTCCTTCTGAAATGTTGGCTGACTATGGCTTTCTGTTAGATCTGAGAAATTTTACTGTTTTCTGTGAAATCCAAGATGTTATTAACTCAATTCATATCTGCATTTATTGAGCACCTATTGTGTGCCTTTGTGAGATGAATAAGCAATGTTCCCTCTTCTCAGGGAACATGTAGCTGAGTGGGGTTAGAGTTCTCAAGGACAATAATGACACTGAAGGAAAGGTCAAAATTAAATATATGGAGAATTAAGCACCTAGTCGGCACAAAGACCTAAGAGTGAATAAGATACAGCTCTGGCTCAGTAATGCAAACCACTGCTTACTGAGGGCTTACACTGGACCAGCATACTTGGCTAAACACTTTTATGTGCATTTTCCAGTTATGATCTGACAACAACCATATAAGGCAGTATCATTATTTTATAGTTGAGGAAACAGGTTTAAGGAGGATTAAGTTGCATCTCAAGCTCCAGTGTGTACACCGTGCTAAAGCCATGTTCTTAATAACTATGCTACAGCGCGTCACGCTGCCTGGAATCTAGTAGGGGACAGTTTTTAAAAGAACAAAATTAGCATAAACCAAAGCTAAATATATGGGCTATGAGAAAAATACAGGCTACGTTCAGAGAGAGAGCTATTTGTCAGCAAATCTAACATCTGCTGCAAAGTAAAGCAAGGTGGCCTGATGCATTGTTGAGTTCAGTAAGTACTTTCTGATATCTGTGGGATTACATTGGTGGAAACTCCTAGAGCCCCATTTGTAGCTGTGGGCACCTCCCTTCTTTTCCCACACTCTACCCACCTTCACTTGCCTAAAAATCAGGGGCCCCTATTTAGATGAAACTTGATTTAGCCATAAGCTAGCTTGTTCTGACCCAATGCCAACAAGTGGTATAGGGAGTGCTGTTGGCTGACTGGAGGTATGGACGCCATCTTTCCCATCAGTGGTGGGCCAGATGGGAATGGACAGGGTTTGATAAGTGGCTGGGCTTAATCCTTCCTGTTGTGTGTCGTAGTGACCCCACTGGCTTTCACCAGCGCACCGGGTTGCACAGTGATGACTGACCTGAAGGGTCCAGCGGCTCCGGCCAGATGCCTCACCCCTGAGGGAATGCCAGAGGTCCATCACATTTCCCAGGATCCTTTGCACTATAGCATGGCATCAGCTTCAGCTGTTCGGAAGATCAGAGAACTGGAGACAATGATTGCTGTAGACCCAGGTCAGAAGCCAAGCAATCACACCCCAAAGGCCTGCAGAAAGTCACCACTGATGTCCCCGTTCAGTGAAAGGTGGCATGCAGACTGTGTCTGCAATATGATCTTTTAAATGCTGATAGTGTGTATGAATCCCAAAAAGAAGTCAGTGCACCAAAATACTGATGGTGATGATCTCTGGGGAGTGTGATTGTGGATGATTTTGGTTTCCGACTTTATGTTTTCCCCCTAATTTTCAACACTAAATATGTGAGGGAGTTTAGGAGGTGAACTAATTATTAGCTGGGCACATTGCCACCCAGAACTAAATTGAGGTTGGGTAGGGAAGAAAGACGGAGAATGGTTCCTAGGCGTCAACTGCCACCAGTGAAGCCAAGTCATCAGTTATTCAATGATGTCCCTAATCTTCCTCTTTTATGCCATTGCCCTGGGGTTGGGTGTGGACCGGTTTTGTGTACCAGGCAACAGGGAGAGGGATGGAGGGCTGAACAGTTCCTCCTTGGGGGATCCTGGTTGGGTGGGGCCCTGCAGAAAGACAGCCTCACAACAGTTTGTAGCCAACATGTATGTTGTATACGGAGTCTCAGAGGAGAGCCCTCCTGAGGTTTGCAAGCCTCTGCCTTTCTAGACATGAGACAGGGCTGGTGGGGTCTCCTAGGGGTCTGCAGGTTCCAGTTAGGAGGAGGTTTGCTGAAAACGGCTTGAGGGGCTTTGAACTTGCACTGCTTCATTTTAGAACCGAAATGCTAATCCTGGGCAGCCAGCAGAGGGCGCCATCGTGCATATAAAATTTGATTCGTTTGCTGGCAAAGGCTCCGGAGAGAACAAAGGTTCACACACACTCCCCATCTGTTTTCTGGGGTGATGACAATTACTCCTCCCTCTAGGGGGTTATAAGAATAACAGGCAATAAGAATAGTGGCTATCATCTACTGAGTTTTCTCCAGGCCAAGCATATGTTTAAAGCATTTACATGCTTCATCTTACTAAGTTCTCCCAGCGACCCTATGAGGAAGCTATGAGGTTAAGAAACTTGCCCAAGTCCACATACGTAGTAGACAGTCGAGGCAGAACTTGAACCCACGCCCACTGAGCCAAGGCCCATGATCAGTAGGTACGGGAGAAATTGGGGTCTGAGTCTGCATGGTATGTCACAGCCTCCCTGGGTAGTTAGAAGTGTCCTCCCAGCTCACACCCCATTCCCTTGTCTGCACCTTCTCATGGACTGTGATCCTAGACCTGCGAGTCCCGTGCACGCTGAACGTCTGGGGAAGGCATACCTGGCCTCCCTGCTGGCTCATCTGCCGTCCGTTTCCCAAGCAGAGACCTGCTCAGTGGTGGTGAGGGCCCTGCGGACAGCAGAGGGGTGTGGCCAGCTGGGGAGTTTAACCCTACAGGCCAGGCCCCAGGCCCCAGACAGAGCTGAGCATGATGACCTTGGTGTGGCAGCCACCTACAGAGAAGACCACCTGGGCTGGGTTGTAGAGCAGAGAGCCTTGGTGCCCTTGGGTGTGGCCAGCACTGGGCCCAGAATCTGACAGTGCAGACCAGCCTAAAAGACGTCTGCTCTCTTCCCTGGGGCCCTGGGAGCAAAGGTTGCCCCTCAGTGACAGGGGGTCCACGGTAACCAGACTTCCTGTGAAACCACAGGGCATATAGCTTTTGGCTCATTTGTCTGTTAGGGTGTTCCTTCATTCACTCATTCATTCATTCCTTCTGCAGAGAACACAGTTTCCTTTACATACAAACACACAGTAAATTTGGGCCATCTGCCCGGACCACGTGCATTCATGGAGGTGACGGCTCACAGCTGTGTCACACAGAGTCTCTTACGTAGTTGATTTCCTTGGAGGATATTTTTTTTTAATTCTCTGATGCAGTGTCTCACAAACATTTTTACCCAGGCTGACGGCTCTCCTGCTCAGTACAAGGGTCATGAGGGAAGATGAAGTATTAACTCTGCCATCAGCTCAGATTAAAAAAGTACCTGGGATGTAAATTTATGGCAGACACCAATGCTCCCATGGCTTAATCAGAATGATCTGGGGGGTCTCCCACAGTAACCCCCTTCAGTGCTTGTGTGGACTGTGTGTCCAAGCTTGAAGCACGAGGCTCAGGGAAAGGGCAGATTTATGACTGTCCAGAGATGCCAATATCGCCTATGAGGGAACATCTTTAATCCTTAGGAACAACAGATGCTTTTGATCCCCACTATATTAAGTAAGCAAATGTAAGATTGATGGCAGGGTTCTGAGCGCTACTCCCTGAGTGTAATAATAGAGCCACTCAGTCATTTTTGAGAGGATGTTGGCTGGCATTGGAGGGCCTGGAGAATATGAAGAAATACCAGGTTTATAATCCTGAAGACTCCACTAGTGACAGTCCTCACAGAGGGAGAGACTGCGTCCAAGCTGACAAGGTTCTCTTCCCCTCCTCTCTCTACTGCTGCCCACCGCATCCTGTGAAATCGGTTACTTTCCGATGTTTTCTTTACAAATGTTCTACCCTTTTATTAATGTCCTATTATTTGACACCATGCACAGCGCTGCCGTGAACATCCTCGTGACTATGTTTGCATAGCTACCCTTGATCACTTTGTTAGGATAAGTGAGTTGCTGGCTCCAGTGCGGTGGACAAATCTAAGGTACTAGTCACACTCCAGACAGGTGTTCCCATTTCCGCTCCCACTGGCATAGCCTTCCTCCACCTGGATCACCCCAAGCTCCATGTAGGAAAACTGAGGTTCAGAGCAACCAAGGGACAAGGCCAAGGTCACAGAGCTACAGGGTGCCAGCGCCTGGACTGGAGCTGTTCCTCCACAAGCACAATCCAAGCCCCATGTTCCTCCATGTTGTCCAGGCACCTCAGATGCCAAGCTGACGTCCCCAGACATCGTTTCAGCCACAGCTGGGGTGGCAGTTCTTAGTCACATCCCGCCCTCACTCGATATGCCCTGAGGTGACCTGAGCCCGTCCAAAGGCACAGTGGTATGTGATGGCTGTCAGAGGCTGTGCTGCCTTCTGGGACTGGCTTGGCGGCCACGGTGGCCTCTGTAGCAGATGCAGCGGGGGGCCCGGGGTCACAGCAGCTGCTGTGGGCAGTTCCCAGCACAGCAGCTTCCCACCTGGGCCTCAGGTCTCTCTGCTGCTCCTCCAGAGCACAGCCCAGGAGTGCCCACAGCCTCCGCCCGCCGGGACGGGAGCTGGTGAATGTCCAGCGGGCAGGACAGTCCTGGGGTGTGCACCACACGTCCCTTAGAGGCTCTCGGGCAGGATAGAGCCCCAGCCGCCTTCGGAGTTAACCTGCTCACTCACACATTGTTTCATGGCTTTTTCCCTGTCCTATCCCACGTCCTCCATCTTCTGACTTCTTTCCTGGGCTCACTGTCCACTGAGATACCTGCACCCAAGCCCTTGTCTTAGGGTCTGCTTTTGAGGAATCCCTAATTAAGACAGTCCCGTTTCCCTTCCTCCTTCTGTACTCCCTGGTTAGAGTTTGCTAAACTGCTATCGCAAATAATCCCCAAGAAGACAGTAGAAATGTGTGCCCCTCTCTCAGCAGTCCGGGGGGGCCTCCGGGTGAGTGTTCCAGCTCAGCAGGAAGGGGGATCTACGCCAGGTCGCTCAGGGACCCAGCCGCTCTGCCATCACATCCTGAGACCCCCAGGGGGCGCTAGCTGTCAGCATCCCAGACCCCAGGGAGGGCAGGCTTGGAGGGGTGCCTGGGAGGTATGTGGCCAGGCCCTGAGGAGGCCACATGGCTTCCACTCACATTCCCTTTCCACCCCTCTCCGACTGTCACATAGAGAGGACCTGGCCTGTGGCCACTTTCCCAGCCACTCTTTTGACTGGGCTGGAAAGAAAGCACATTCTGGTGGACAGTTTTCCAGCTCTGTCTCACCCCTCAGACCCACTTCTGCAATAAAAACAGATAGGAAAACCAAACTGTGTAAGTTTCTACCTGAAACACAACCAAGTGATTCTGTGATTTTACTTTTTGTAACTTTAGGCAGCCGGGGAATCAGGCACCTGCTCCGCCCAGACGAACTGCTGCGGGCCTCTCTGTCGCTGTCCCACGCCCGCTCCCTGCTCCTCACCACCGGCCTCCCCACGCACTTTAACCACGAGCCTCCGGAGGAGACGGACGGCCCACCAGGAGCTGTGGCTCTGGCCGCCTTCCTGCAGGCCTTGGAGAAGAGGGTCTGCATGGTCGTTGACCGGAGAGCCTTGAGTTTGTACAAGAAGCTGGTTGACGAGGCTGTAGAGCAAGGTGGGCAGTGAAAGGAGGGGGTTCCCTGTCCCCAACGGGCCTCTATGGGCAGAGGAGGGCGGGACTCAGCGTTTGTGGAAGCCAGGCACAGTGCATGCACTCGACACGAGGCATTTTCCCTAATGCTGAGAACAACTCTTTGATATAAACAGTGTTATCCCCATTTTATAGATGAAGAGACTGAGGCTCTGAGAGGTCCAGAGGATTTACCCAGGTGGGAATGATGATGAGCTGGAATTTGAACCCAGGCCCACCAGGCTCTATGATCCCACCTGTGTACGTGCTGCCCTCCCTATGAGAGGCAGGGGTGACCTGCAGAGAACTCTCAGCAACCAGGGACAACCCTGGACCCCTGAGCTCGGGGTGGGGTGGTAGGGAACAGAGTGGTTGAGAGGCTGAGACAGCTGTGTCTCATGGCCCAATTGGGCAGGGATGCCCTGTGCTGCCCGGGTTCCCGGAGCACCCAGACGGGCCTCAGGGCCGGGAGTGCTGCTGACACGAGGTTGGGCTGCCGCTGTGGGTGTGCCAAGGAGGGTCTCGGGGCAGGATGAACTCCTGGTCTCTCCTCCGCTCTGCGCCACTCAGGCATCCGCAGGGAGCCTAGCTACCCTGCTTCCCACTGCCTGTCTGTCTTCCTCCCTCAAAATGTATTTTTCAGAGAAGTATTTTCTCCTTTTGGCCTCTAAAAAGGGCTTCACCCCCAATAAGGTGGACCCTAAAGCACCTGTTACACTGAAAGTTGTGAAAAGGCCGTGTCTGGACATACAGAATCCAATTCACTCAAAAGGGTGTGTATTGAGTACCTACTCTGGGCCAGGTGTGATATAAGGCTCGTGAGATCCATCGGTGAGCAAGACTGCCAGGAGTGTGACAGGTAATGAACAACAAAGGACAGAGATCTAGGACGTATGTATAGGGTGTTAGAGGTGAGACGCTCTGGGGGACAGTGGGCCAGGACCAGGGGAGCGGGGAGTGTCGGGCTGAGGTGGGAGGGTAAGCTGCTATCGTAAACAAGATGGTCAGGGAAGGCCTTGGGGAGAGGGTGCCATGTGAGCAAGACATGAAGCATGTGAAGGAGTGGGGCCCGGGCTGGCTGAAGGAGGAGTGTCCCTGGCCGTGGCAATGGCCAGGGCGGGGGCTGTTAGGTAGAGTCGGGGCCCAGCAGGTTTAAGAAAGGGCACCAGCCAGTCGACTGGCCTGGAGTGGATGAGGAGGAGAGAAGCTGGATGGGGGACAGGGTCACGGGACCACTGTGAGCAGCTGGGCTGCCCTAGGAGCCACCTGTGCTGGCTTAGGTTTTAAAGTCTCCCCCAGTTGCTGCAGGGACAAGAGTAGGAACAGGAGACTGGCCAGTTTATTGCAGGCAGGAGACGAGGGTGGCTGGGGTGGGTGGCACCCTGTGGCAAGTCCTTTTCTTCCCGCAGTGGTTTCAGCCTCAGCTGGGGTGGAAGTTCTGAGTCACAGACCTGACCAGGCCAGCACACTGCAGGGGATTCTCTAAAAACCGCTGCAAAACTCCCCAGCCGGAAGTATGGGGGCTAACTCAACCTGGGTGGGGGGCACGGGAGCTGGTGCCCTACCTCCTGTCCTTTGGAGATGTGCAGGGCCCCCCGTCCCAGAGGAACTAAGACCCCATTGCCTAGAGCAGTGACCCTGAAAATGCACAAACCCTCCCCTTGGCTTCTCCTTCCCACCCTCACTGTCCTTCTCCCCTCCTGCCTGCCCCCTGGGATCATCTCTCCAATAAACCACCTGCACCCAAGTCTTTGTCTCAGACTCTGGTTTCAGGAGACTCAAACAGATGAGTGGTTCAGGTGGAGGCTGTGAAAAGTAGCCCTGTCTGTCTCTGTTTTGAAGGTAGAGTCTCTGTTTTGCAGGTGGACTGGCTGTGGGTGTGGGATAGAAGAATGAGGATTGCTCTAAGGTCTGGGACAGGGTAACTGAAAGGATGGAGTTGCTGCGAACTGGGGTGGGGAAGACGGTGGGTGGGGCAGGCCTGACCCTTGCGCCCTGTTGGTGGGGAGGTGAAATGGGGCGGCCGCTGTGGAAAACAGTATGGCAGTTCCTCAAAAAATTAAAAATAGAAAATACTATGTGATTCAGCAATCCCACTCCTGGGTATGCACCCAAAAGAACTGAAAGCAGGGACTCAGACAGGTATTTACACACCCATTTACACACCCAGCAGTTACTGTTCACAGTAGGCAAATGGTTGGAGCCCCCAACCATCCATTAACGAACGGATGATAAGCCAAGTGTAGTGTATACATACAATGGAATATTACTCCGACTTAAAAGGGAAAGAAATTCTAACACATGCTCCAACACAGATGAACCTTGAGGACATTATGCCAAGTGAAATAAGCCATTTGTCACAAAAAGACAAATGCTGTATGACTCCATGTATATGAGGTACGCAGAGCAATTCACATCTAGGGGCAGAAAGTAGAATGGTGGCTGCTGGAGACTGGGGTTGGGGGGAATGGCGGGGACTCGGTGTTTAATGGGTGCAGAGTTTCAGTTTGGGAAGATGTAAAAGTTCTGGGGGTGGATGGTGGCGATTCTCACACAGCAGTATGAATGCACTTCATGCCAGAGAACTGTACTCTCAAAGATGGATAAGATGCTAAATTTTACATTATGTCTATTTTACCACAATTACAGTTAAAATTTTTTTTCAAAGAGTACCAGTTTGAGCCTGGGTAACTGAAAGTGTGGACACCTACTAGACACGCATGTGGGGAAGGCAGCAGGCAGTCGGATCTACGAGCTGAGTTCAGGAGAGCCGTCTGGGCTGGAAAAATAAGCAGAGAGCATTTGGCATATTGATGGCCTCTCAAGCCGAGACACTGGATGAGATCACAGAGGGAACAAGTGAGGACAGAGAGGAGGACTCGGATGGCGCCCGAGGATGCTCCGCGCAGATAGGTGGAGGGGAGGAGGGGGTCGGCAGGGAGACGGAGAAGGAGCAGCACTGAGGAAGGAGGAGGACCAAGACCACGTTGTCACCAAGGAGAAGGGACAGCCAGCTGTGCCAATGGCTGCCCACAGGGCGGTGGTCCTTTGCCTCTGACCACCGCCCTGCTGGTGCTCGAGCCACCCACTGCCCCAGAAGCCACTCTGCCCTCCTGCTCCCCTGACCGCCGGCCCCGAGGCACCCACTGGACGTCAGCTCAAATGGGGTCTCGCCCACACGAGGCCTTAGAATTTTGAATTTGCTGTCTTAGATTTTGCAGCACTTTCTAGAAGCAATTTGGCCTTTTAATGACAATGATTTCTGTGCTTTTTATTCCTGAAGCCTAGGAAATGTTTAAAGAAGAAAGCTCAGTCATTTCTTCCCTGTCTTGAGCAGAAATGGATAAATTGGTTCTTTGGAGCTCAGGGGCGGGGTGTCCTCTTGCCCCAACCTTGGTCGCTCAGGGCTCTCTCTCTCTCTGTGCCCCACTTCAGGATACGCTATGTTCCCTGCCCGGTGCGGCTCCCTGGTGCCCTGTTTTACCACTATTCTAATCCTCAATCCGATTTCAAAGAAATAAGAAAGAGCTGGGTTTACTCAACAAGAAGCTCACTGCTTTGCACACATCATACCACTGTGTGCACAGCAGTCCTGGAACGGGGCATGATTAACCCCGCTCTGCACAGGGGGAAACCGAAGCTCAGGGAGGTCCGGTGGCTAGCCCCAGGGCACACAGCCAGGAACTGCTGCTTCCCACCCAGGTGGTTTGGCTGTATTCAGCCCAGGCTGCCCCTCACAGCGCACAGAGGGGGTGGATCTTTCGACTTGCTGTGACCGCCCCCCCATTCCCTGGGGTGAGGTGTCATATGCAGAATGAGCTTGGGGGTTATCCCTTGATACATCACTGCCCTCGGCTTGTCTTTCCCCCTGGGCGAGGGTGGGGCTGGAGAGGGGCTCAAGGGAGCCACGGCAGGGGCACTTCGGGATCTGTCAGTGATCTGGCTCCTCATCTGCAGCTTGCCCCATGGGCCCACTGAGGTGGCCGTGACAGCTCCGGAAGGGCTTGGGTGACAACGTGGGGAAGCTGGGGTGGGAAGCAGCTACCTCGAAGCCTTGTGATTGTAGCATAGACAAGATGCTTACTTGGGTTGGCTTTATGTGAGAGAATGAGGGGCCGACGATGGAGATTAGGGGGATGACCAGAGCGCCCCCAAGCTTCCCCTTGGCCTCACTGCCTGGCCGTGGAGCCACCAGGAGCTCCTGCACAACCTTCAGGATCGTGAGGGTGGGGTCCACCATCCCTGTCCCAGGCCCTCAAGTCTAGCCTGGACAAGACTTCATCCTGGGCCAGCGAATACACAAAGATTTTACCCCAGACTACTATGTGGTGATTTAGTTAATGAGAATCAAATCAATTTTATTTTACTCTGGGATTTGTTTGTGTGTTCCACATATTTTACCATAATACATATTATTACTGTAATTAGAAAGTTGTGCCATTTCTGAGTCAAATTCACTTTGGAATCACTTTTATGCCAAGTAGCTAACTCAGGGCCCAGATTCTGGGACCTTTCCTCTGTTTTCTTGAACTTCGCTAAAGGTAGTCAGGGGGGTGGGGGTGGGGAGCAGAGGAGAACTTAAGTTGGGAACTGGAGTCATGACAGTGACCTACATACTTGGCTTTGCCCAAGTTATTTAGCATCTCTGAGCCTCAGTTTTCCTCCTCTGTAAAATGGGGATAACAGTGGTTCTTACCACATGTAACTGTTGTGAAAATTGAGAGCATGCATGTAACATGCTTAGCATGTTACTCACTGTCACCAGAGGCACCTAAATGTGTTCCCAACACTCACGATGCCAGCCAGCCAGAATGGGCCTCCAGTCACGTGGGCTTGTGGGCATCTGCTTGCAGCATGTTTGCTGGCCGACAAGGCTGGTGACACTAGCCCGATCCCACCCCCACACCCACCAACCCTAGGGTTTACCCTAAACTGAAAATAAACTTAAGTGTCCTCTGTGTCACAGCGCTGGCTTATCTAATGAAGCATTCTATAGGTAGCTGTCATTCGGTCATAGTAATGATGCTTTCCAAGGAAGCTTTGGAAAAGCCAACATGAATTCCCAAATGCAGCACCAGGGCTGACGGCTCCACCCTTTGCCTTTATTTCCAAGGTGTTCTGAAGACACAGATCCCCCTGCTGACTTACCAGGGCGGATCGGCAGGAGCTGCTCAGGCGTTTCTATGCGCAGATGGGGACCCCAAGTCACCTAGGTAAGTGTGTCCCATCCCCGTTTAAGTGGGTGACGGTTCAGAAGCTCTTGTGCTATTAACTTTGGCCACAAAGTGTCTGCACACCTCAGCCTCCCAGAGAGGACAGAGCCAGGAGCCCAGGTTTTTGATGGGCCAGACTCACCAACGAGGCTGGAGGATTTCAAGGCGTCTGGGGCTTCGCAGAGGGTCCCTGGAAGTATCGAGTCCCCGAGAGATGTCATATCTTCCGACAGAGAAGACAGGAAAATTACAAAACACAAAAACTAGCAGTTCCTCAAACTGGGTTTCCATTAGAGAGACGTGAAACCATTTCAGTGGGAGGTGACCAGCACCTTTGGAAAATGAAATAAAAATAGAGTATGATTCTATTTCTGGTATAGTAATGGTTAGTACCCTCTTGTGAAACTTTGTGTGCGAGTATTTTTTATTGTGTGTTGTATTCAAACATTTTGAAAAATATTTCTTTATTTTGTATAGAGATGTATTTCAGGCCTTATAAGTTTGAATACAATATTCTGCATTTTTTTACAACAATCCACTGTAATACATTTTGCATTGCAGACCAGTACACACACACATAACTGAAACAGAGATTTCAAACAATGTTTACTCTCGCTGTGTGCAATGTACTCCAATATTTTCTATTCTACTTTTCAGAAGATGCTGACCTTGCCTAATAAGTTTATTTCACAATCTACTAATGAGTGTCCACTTCAAATTTTAAAACACCGCTTTAACAGGCCTGGGGGGCATAGCTCTGTTGCAGCTCCCAGCAGAACCCCATGTTTATAACGAGGACCCTGAGACCCTGAGTCACCAACGAGAAGTTCAATTGTGGATCCGATACGCTATTTAAAGCTGCAAGAACGTGTATGGTGCACATTAGAAACGTTTATATTCTCCAAATGGTTGGCTTACAAACAAAGCTCTGGCAACTCAAGGAGAAACTAGAAAATTCTCTTGGGTGGGACCCCGATGCCAGATTGCACAGGTGTTGCTGTTTGCTGAGTGGAGGGAAGTGAGCCAGACCTGACTGTGGGGAGAGACGATTCCACTGCCTTCAGAGAAGATGCAGTAAGTCCTCCCAGGGAGCAGGCTTCCCAGGACTGGGCTACTGCTCCCTGTAGCTAAATGGACACTTCTGGCCAAAAAATAAAAGTCCACCTTCACACGGTAAGGAACTGAGTTCCCCTGGGGGAAAGGTTCAGAAACAGCGTTCTCCTTCCAGAACAGGGGACGTGTTTATCTCAACCAGAACTCGTATTCTAAGCTGCGTTTTCATCACCATTGACATAGGTCTAGAGGAAATTCGAGGTCAAGGCTCCTTCCCCTTCCTGATTCTGCTTCTCAGAAAAAGTGGCTGCCTTTTTCTGTCCTGGACACGTGCCTCAGGGCCACGTTCCAACACCTCCTTAGTGGCCTGCCCTCCAAACGTACGTGATGCCCCTGCCTTCTAGCACAACCGAAGGACACGGACAGGCGTGTAGGTTTTGTTTTTTTAAACAAGTGCGGAAAAAAAAAGCATTCAGATTTAAGATTTTCTTTTATTGTCGTAAAGTGTGCATAAGATAAATTTTACTGTTTTAACCATGTTTCAGTGTGCAGTTCAGTGGTAATAAGGTGTATTCACATGTTGTACGACTATCACCACCATCCATCTCTCGAAATTTTTTGTCTTCCCAAACTGGGACTCTGTCCCCATTAAACAATAACTCCTCATCGCACACCCTCCCCAGCCCCTGGTGACCACCGTCCTACTTTCTGTCTAAGAATTTGATTACTCTAGTACCTCATACAAGTAAAATCATACAGTATTTGTCCTTTGCTGATTGGCTTATTTCACATAGCAAAATATCCTCAAAGTTCATCTATGTTATAACATGTCAGAATTCCCTTCCTTTTTAAGGCTGGGTAATATTCCCTTGTATGTGATTAGCACATTTTTCTTACTTGTTCATCCATCAGTGGACACATGGGTTGCTTCTACCTGCTACCTAACGTGGCTAATACTGCTATGAACGTGTGTACATAAACGTGTCTTTGAGACCCAGCTTTCAGTTCTTTTGGGCCTGTACCCAGAAGCAGAAGTGCTGGATCATTTGGTAATTCGATTTTAATTTTTTTTAGTAGCCACCATAAGGTTTTCCATAGCGGAGTTAAGATTTTGAAGAACTCCATCGTAGGGGAATTTAGAGAGAGAAACATGCAATTTTCATGTTCTTAAATTGGTTTATCAAGACAGCATTCCTCCTAATAATGATAGCGACCATAACCACAATCGCTGCCCCTTACTCAGCCCTGAGGACGTGTGGGGATCTCTTGTGCACTTCCTTTCGACAGCGTATGAGCCAGGTACTGTTGTTAGGTCATCTGACAGGTGCGGAAAACGAGGGTTAGGGAGTTTAAGGACTCGCCCAAGGCCACTGGCGTGAGGATCGGGAACCTACGCCATCTGACTCCACAGCCCACATCCTTCCCACCGTCCCATCTGTGTCCTCACCTCTCATCTCCTTCTATCTAAAGAAGTTTATCTTGTGTTAGATTCATTTGGCTTCTATTTCAATTCCTTGGTAGTCTGTTTCGTGCCCGTGAACTGAACAAGACCCTGGAAAACGGCGGCGGTGGTGGGCCAGTAGTGGTTATCACTCCCCACGCTGGGTGCCAGCTCCCCTGCTGGTTAACTGATGTGCAGCACGGGGACCCTGACCAGCCGCACCCTCTGCTCTCTCACCTCTGTCTCTAAAAACTGCTGAAGATTCCGATACTGTTTCTTAAAATGATAGACTAGCGCCCAGCACAGGCTCTGGCACGTAGTTGATGTTCCTCCAAGTTCTGTAGGAATGAAGGAGACACAGAGTGGAGGGTTCTTTGCACAAACACAGGAGGGCATGACCCAGCCAGGCCCCTGGCTCTCTGGAAGGCCCCTGTGCCCTGTCCTTGTCCCCCCGCAGATTCGACCATCTGGTGGCGATAGAGCGCGCGGGAAGGGCTGCGGACGGCAATTACTACAACGCGAGGATGGTGAGCATGAGGCACTTGGTGGACCCCATCGACGAGCTTTTCCTGGCAGCGCAGAAGATTCCTGGCATCTCATCAACTGGTAAGCGAGGGGCACTGAGATTTCAAGAAGACCAGCACTTAATGCCTTGTCATTGACTGTGGACCACAGGACTGGAAGGAGTTATACGGGACCATTGATTTCCACTCCAGAGAGGCTCTTTGTTTATTAGGATTCGTATAGACAATAATGACTCTGTAAACATTTAGAAATCCAGTGTTCCCATGAGCAGTAATGGGAAATGACACTTAACCGAGCATTTTCTATTTGCCCAACTCTAAAATATTAAAACTGACAATAAAATAATGACAATAATAAAATCAAAACATGGTACATAATTTTGGTCATATAGGAGGAATGTACCATGTGTATTATGTACCATCTTATGAAGTAGATTAATTTTAAAATATATCTTAAATTTATGATTAGTGTGATATTTTGATCACTAATAATGTAATGGTGTGATCATTCATGTTTGTACAGAACTCTGTAATTTTCAAAGAGGTTTCACAACCATTATATTGTTTAAGCCTCTTTAAAATCCTGTAGGTAAGACAGGTATGGTTTCCAAAAGTGAGGCCTAGGGAGGTTTCTAGAGGTTGCCCAGCTAATCAGTGTTGCCAGTAGGATTAGGAGTCCAGACCCCCAGCGCCCTACCTGACATGCTTTCTATGGGCTCCTTTATGAATCTCTGAAGGCTGGATGTGACCGGAGCACCAGCATTGCTCCCCCAGGGTGGCTGTCATACCCTGGAGTAGTTAAGATGTATTTGTCATTCCATATTTATTTCTTCTCTCCATTAAAACTCTTCAGAGAGTTTCCCAGACTCATTAGTTGCCTTTGGCTTTTGAGGTTTTGATGAGACAATGAAAGGCTTCCTGGCTGAGTAGAAAATTTCTGCAAATCACCCTGGTCTTTCCCAGAAGAGACCTTGGGTGTGGTACCCACAGGGCGCTGGCTTTGTGCTTCCTGCCTCTCTGGGCGGGGCAGGCGAGGACCTGAGGCCCAGGGAGGTGGCGGGGAGGCATCTCAGGGTGGAGAGGAAGGGATTTCTGCATCCAAAGGGGGAGCAGGGTCCACAGGAGCCATAGAGCAGGTGCTCTTCCCCCGCCAAATGGACCCCCGGTCTGTGCTGATTCCCCCAGTGATGCCCCCAAGATCCCAGAGGAAACAGGTGGAGCCGGCTGTTTGTGCTTGCAAGTTACCCCCTTTGTGGACCCCTGACCCTTCGCTTGGCACCAGAAGTCCAATCCCCTCCTGTGTCTGCCTGCAGCCCCCTGTTCAGCAGAGCTGCCCACCGCCCAATGCTCCTTTCTCTCCTCTGCTCCATCCACACTGCCTTGTCATGAAATCGCGTCAGTTGAGAATCAAGACACCCACCTCCCACTTACTACCCGGGCCCTGCCCCTCTCAGAGACAGGGAGCAAGGCCACAGACGGGGCAGGGGAGTGAACAAGATGAAACTCATAAAATGCCGAAGTGCAGAGACAGAAGTAGACAGAACTCCAGCGCTGGGGGTTGTTGCTGTTGTCCTTCGTTCAGTGGATCTGGAAAACTGTTCTGAGAAGACCCTCAGGGTGCAGACCTCAGGCACTCGCAGCCTAAGGTCTCCCACCGAGACCAGGTCTCCGGTGCCCCAGATGAGTCAGCTCCAGGCCCCTCCCCAGCTTCCCGCAGTGAGTGCTCACCTCTGGTGGAATTCTTCCACGTGTTTGTAGAAGCAGACACAAAACAGTGCGACAACCCTTCTGCAGGCTGGGAGGCCTGGCTCTTTGTCCTTAGGGCACTTGGACTTGAGGGCACTTTTACCTTGAGGCCCCTGCAACCATCTTCCAGAGGCCGATTCAGCTGACCTGCCGTCTACAGAGTCCTCCAGAAGTACCTGGACACGGGACTAAGTGGTGTTTGAGCACCGCCTGGCAGGGCGCAGGCTGCAGGGCTTGTTAGAGTTTGTCTCACCTCGTTCCCGCACGGGTGCAGTTGCCTGTTCGCTAGGCGTAGCCCGTTCACCTATTTTGAACACCATTCATCTCGCCAATGAATTAAATAATTTCTAACATTTATTTATTCTAACGTATTTATTCTAGCATTCATTATGCTAACTAACAACCTTCTGGTGCCTATCAGACTGGCCTTTAGGCTGAGGTCTCTTTCAAATACCAACTGGCCACCCCCCGGGTGTGTAATCCTGGTTAGGCTGCTGTACATGTTAACCAGGCGTCCATCTGGTGTGGATTAAAATTAACTGGCACACAAACACTTTACATTCTTTAAACGGAAGCCTGTACAGTAAATTACAGAATTGACTTGAACAACCTGTACCAGTTCCCTTCTGCCAATGGAATGCTGTCTGGTCACATTAATGGGGCTCAGGGGCTGTGGCCCCTCCCTAAGCAGAGGCCACTCAGTAAAAGAGGCAGTCCTGAGAGTCACCATCTCCTGTGAACCTGGCACCTTCAGCATAGAGGGCACTCCATCTGTGACTAGAGAGATGGCCCACTAGGGGACATGGCCACATGCTGGTGAGTTCCAAGCTTCGACTCATTTTTAGCTAGAGAAGTTACTAGAATACCTGAAGAAGTACATCATCCCCTGGTTGTCTGAAAATGTATCCAGAGTCAACCCCCTCCCCCACCCTATGGCATAAGTGAAGGGGCCTTCCTGCCCCACGACCACCCCCCATCTTGACTGATCCTATACACTGACTCAGTTCCCCTTCCCTCCAGGGGTTGGTGATGGAGGCAATGAGCTTGGGATGGGCAAAGTCAAGGAGGCCGTGAAGCGCCACATACGAAATGGGGACGTCATTGCCTGTGACGTGGAGGCTGACTTTGCTGTTATCGCTGGTGAGTGCATGGACGGCCAGCCAGTCAGACAAGGCTGCCCAGGGGCAGGGACCTGGCTTAGAGCCTGTGCAGCCAAAAACTCATCTGCTTCACGAGCAGAGTGTAAAGGGCACCAGGGCAAGATGGGGACAGACTTTCTCAGTCAGTCAGTCAACAAACATTTACTATGTGCCAGGCATTGCTCTGTGCACTGAGGCTGCAGTAGCAAGGGCCCTGCTCCACAAAGCTCTTGCTCTAGTGTTGGATGGTGAGTCTCAACAAATACATACATCAGATGGTGCTGAACAGCGGTAAGAGCCACACAAGGGCGAGAGAGAGCAGTAGGCAGGCCACTTTACAAGAGCGGTTAGGGAAAGCCTCTCTGGAGAGGAGTCGCCTCTGCTTTTGCCTCCTGTGCGGTGGAAAGGCAGAGAACAATCTGGCGAATGTTTGGAGGATGCAAGAGACTTCCCACTCTCCTTTCACTAACCCCTGCCCCAGGCTGCCCTGCCCCTCCCTGCAGCTGCTCTTCCCCATCAGGACCAAACTTTCCTGCGTCCAGGTCCTTCCAGGCCCCACCCTTCCTCTCTGGACTGCACCACAAGTTTCAGGAATTTTAACAGATACCTGAGAGGCCCTCTCCCATTTCATTATCAGAAAGAGCCCAGAGATGAGCAGAGATGTCTGTAGGAACCAGCACCAGGATAAGAAGATCAGAACCATAACTGGCAAATTGCTGGATGTTTCCTGTGGACAAGTCTGAGTCAAAAGCTCCTGGTAGCCAAGACGGGGTAGGGGGAATACGGAGACCAGTCCTAGGAGCTCCCATGCTTCTGTGAGCTTTACCTCGAGGAGCTCTACCAGGTCCACACAATGAATATCAGAGAAAATCCCCTCATGCTTTAGGTAGGGGAGGGGAAATGGAACCATTCTGAAATACACCAGAGCACTCTGTTCTTCTGAACAAGGCCTGCCCTCAGAAGAAACAATTTTATCAGAGCCTAGCCTGCTGGGGTTTTATCAGAGCCTAACTTACCTAGGGAAAGGGACATACCCAAAAGGAGACAACATGCAACAACAGGTGGATAATGTAAGCAGACAAATGGAAATTCTAATAAAGAATCAAAAAGAAATGCTAGAGACAAAAAACAATTTAACAGAATAGGGAATGCTTTTGACATGCCCGTGCGTAGACGGGACACACGTGAGAAAATAATCTCTGACCTTGATGATATGACAGTAGGAACTTCCAAAACTAAAAAGATAAGAGACAAAAGACAGAAAGAAACAGAAAGGAATATCCAAGAATTGCGGGACAACTACAAAGGTGTCAGGTACATGTAACGGGAATACCAGAAGGAGGAAAAAGAGAACAGGGTACAGAAGCAGTATTTGGAGCAATAATGACTGAGTATTTTCCCCCAGATTGATATCAGACACCAAACCATATACTCAGGAAGCTCAGAGAACACAAAGCAGGATAAATGCCAAAATCTACACCTAGATATATGTGAGAACTTCTGAAAATCAACAATAAAGAAAACATCTGTAAAGAAGCTAAAGGGAAAAAACACTTTACCAAAAGAGGAGCAAACATAAGAATTACATCTAGTTTCTCCTCAGAAACCACCCAAGCAAGAAGAGAATGGAGTGAAATATTATATAGAGTGTTGATAGAGAAAAACTACCAACCTAAAATTCTGTGTCCTGGAAAATTTTTCATCGTAAGTGAAGGAAAAATCAAAAATTTCTCAAACAAAAATCAGGGGAAATTATTGCTAGTATAACTGTCTTGCAGGAAATGTTAACAGAAATTCTATACAGAGAAGGAAAAGTCTATAGGTCAGAAACTCAGATCTACACAAGAAAGGAAGAGCATTGGAGAATGAATAAATAAAGGTAAAATTAAAACTTTTCTTTTTCTTTTTCTTACTTGATCTAACTGATAATAGTTTATTCAAAATAATAGTGGTGATAATATCATCAGTAAATATATGTTTATGTGTATATATGCACATATGTATGTGAAATGAATGACAGCAATGATACAAGGGATGGGAGGGGGGAATTAGGAATATTTTGTTATTATAACATGCTTGAGCTACCTGTGAAGTGGTTATTTGAAAGTGGACTTAGATTTGTTGTAAATGTATATTGCAAACCCTAGGGCAAACACTAAAAGTTTTTCTAAAAAGAAGTATTGATATACTAAGAAAGGAGAGAAAATAGCATCATATAAAGTGTTCAACTAAAACTACAAAAGTCAGAAAAAGTGTGAAAGACAAAATACGAAAAAGAATAAAGGCACAAATAGAAGACAGTAACAAATATGGTAGATAGTAACCAATCATATCAATGATCACCTTTAACGTCAATGGTCTAAATACTCCAGTTAAAAGAGAGATTGTCAAAGTGGATCGAAAACAAGCCACTACAGTTGTCTAAAGAAACCTACTTTAAATATAAAGATACGTGTAGATTAACAGTAAAGGGGTAGAAAAAGATACACCGTGTTAATACTAATCAAAAGAGACACAACACTGTAAAATGATTATGAATCAATAAAAAATGTTAAAAAATAAATAAAAAAGAGATATATAAAAAAAAATACTAATCAAAAGAAAGTAGGAGTAGCTGTATTAATTTCAGACAGAGCAGACTTCAAGACAAAGAAAGTTACCAGGGTTAAAGGGGGCATTAAATAATTATAAAGGGATCAATACTCCAAGAAGACATAATAATTCTTAATGTGCATACTCCTAACAAGAAGAATGTCAAAATATGTGAGACAAAAACTGATAGAACTGCAAGTTAGAATAGATGAATCCACTATTATAGTTGGAGACTTTAATACACCTCTATCAGAAATGGACAAATCCAGCAGGCAGAAAATCAGTAAGGGCATAGTTGAACTCAACAATACCATCAATCAACTGCCTATAACGGACAGCCTATGGCCTCCTCCATCCAACAGCAATAGCTTATGCATTCTTCTCAAGCTCACATGGAACATTCACCAAGATGGAATACATTCAGAATCATAAAAACCACCTTAACAAATTTAATAGAATAGAAACCATAACATGTCTGCTCTCAGATCACGATGGAAACAAACTAGAAATCAGTAACAGAAAGATAGCTGGAAATTTCCCAAAGTACTGGGAGATCAAACAACACAAGTCTTCTAAATAACATGAGTCAAAGAGGAAATCTGAAGACAAATTTTAAAATGTTTTGAACTAGGTGAAAATACAACTTACCAAAAATTGTGGGATGCAGCAAAAGCAGGAAACTTTATTGCATTGAATGTATATATTAGAAAAGAAGAAAGACCTAAAATCAATCATCTAAGCTTTCACCTTAGGAAACCAGGCAAAGAAGAGACAAATACATCCAAAGAGGAAAAGATAGTATCAATTAGAACAGAAATCAATGAAATTGAAAACAAGAAATCAATAGAGAAAAATAACAAAACCAAGAGCTAGTTCTTTGAAAAGATTAATAAAATTGATAAGCATCTAGGCATGCTAGCTAAGAAAAAAGAAAGAAGACACAAATTGCTAAAGATAATTAAGGGCATATCACTACAGCTGCCATGGAAATTAGAAAAATATTAAAGGGAAACTATGAACAACTCTGTGTCCCTAATTTGATAAAAAATGAAATACTTGGGTATAAGTCTAACAAAACGTGTAATATGAAGAAAACTGTAGAACTCTGATAAACAATATCAAAAAAATAGATAGTCCATGTTCACAGATTGGAAGACTCAATATTGTGAAGATGTCTGTTCTTCTCAACTTAATCTGTGGATTCAGTGCAACCTCAATCAAAATCCCAGCAAGTTATTTTGTGGGTAGCAACAAAATGATTCTAAAGTTTATGTGGAGAAGCATAAGATGCAAAATAAGCAACATGATTTTGAAGGAGAAAAACAAAGTTGGAGGACTGACACTACCTGGCTTCAAGGCTTACTATGGAGCTACAGCAATCATGAGTGTCATACTGGCAAGAGAATAGACAAATAGATCAACTGAACAGAATAGAGTACCCAGAAATAGATCCATATAAATATAGTCAAATGATCTTTAACAAAGGAGCAAAGGTAATACAATGGAGCAAAGGCAGTCTTTTCAACAAATAGTGCTGGAACAACTGGACAGCCACATGCAAAAAAAACCAAAAAACAAAAAACACAGGGTCCTTATACCTTTCAAAAAGTTAACTCAAAATGGATCACAGAAGTAAATCCAAAATGTGATACTGTAAAACTACTAGAAAATAACATAGGAGAAAACCTAGACATTGTGTATGGTGATGCCTTTTTAGATGCAACACCAAGGCATGATCCATGAAAGAAAGAATCAATAAGCTGGACTTCATAAAAATTAAAAACTTTTGGAGAGTGGCCAAGATGGCAGAGTAGGAAGACCCTGACCTCACCTTCTCCCACAAGCCCACCAAAATTACAACTATTTACAGAGCAACCATCAATGAGAATGACCCGGAGACTAGCAGAAAAGCTCTTTTACAACTAATGATATAAAGAAAGAACCACAACCAGATGCATTGAGGGGCAAAGATGTGGTATAGTCAAGACCTGTACCCAAGCAGGCAGCCCACAAAGGAGGATCACTATAATTGCAGAGGTTCTTCTCGAGGATTGAGGAGTCTGAGCCCCACATTGGGCTCCCCAGCCTGGGGTCCTGCACTGGGAAGACCCCCAGAATGTTTAGCTTTGAAGGCCAATGGGGCTTACTTTCAGGAGAACCAGAGGGCTGTAGGAAACAGAGATTCTGCTCTTAAAGGGCACACACAAAATATCACATACTCTGAGACCCAGGGCAGAAGCAGTAATTTGAAGGAAGCCTGGGTCAGACTTGCTGATCTTGGAGAGACTTCCAAACTATACTATGAAGCTACAGTAATCCAAACAGCATGGTATCAGCACAAAAAAACTCATAGACCAATGGAACAGAATAGAGAGCCCAGAAATAAACTCATACTTTTATGGTCAATTAATCCATGACAAAGGAGGCAAGAATACACAATGGGGAAAAGACAGTCTCTTCAATAAATGGCGCTGAGCAAACCAGACAGCTACAGGCAAAGGAATCAAACTGGACTACTTTCTCATACCATGTACTAATCAAAATGGATTAAAGACTTAAATGTAAGACCTGAAACTCATGAAACTTCTAGAAGTAAACATAGCCAGCACATTCTTTGACATTGGTTTTAGCAATATTTTTTTGTATCTGTCTCCTCAGGGAAGGAAAACAAAAGCAAAAATAAACAAATGGGACTACATCAAACTAAAAAGTTTTTGCACAGCAAAGAAAACTATCAACAAAAGAAAAGCCACCCACTGAATGGGAGAAGATATTTGTAAGTGATATATTTGATAAGGGGTTAATATCCAAAATACACAAAGGACTCATATAACTCAACATCAAAAAACAACATGATTAAAAAATGGGCAGAGGATATGATTAGACTTTTTTTCCAAAGAAGACATACAGATGGCCAACAGGCACATGAAAAAATGTTCAACATCACTAATCATCAGGGAAATGCAAATCAAAACCACAGTGAGGTATCACCTCACACCTGTCAGAATGGCTACTCTCAAAAAGACAACAAATAACAAGTGTTGGCAAGGATGTGGGGAAAAGGGAACCCTCATGCATTGTTGGTGGGAATGTAAATTGGTGTAGTCACTATGAAAACAGTATGGAGATTCCTCAAAAAATTAAAGCTAGACCTACCATATAACCCAACAAGTCCACTACTGGATATTTATCCAAAGGAAATAAAAACACTAATTCAAAAAGATATATGCACCCCCCTGTTCATTGAAGCATTATTTTCAATAACCAAGATATGGAAGCAACCTAAGTGCCCATCGACAGATGAATGGATAAAGAAGATATGCCATATATATATAATGGAATATTACTCAGCCATAAAAAAGAATGAAATCTTTCCGTTTGCAACAACATGGATGGACCTAGAAGGTATTATGCTAAGTGAAATAAGTCAGACAGAGGACAAATACTGTATGATTTCACTTGTATGTGGAATCTAAAAAATAAAACAAATGAACAAACATAACTAAACAGAAACAATTACAGATACAGAGAACAAACAAGTGGTTGCCAAAGGGTTGGGGGGAATGAAATAGTTGGCAAAGATTAAGAAATACAAGCTTCCAGTTACAAAATAAATGAGTCACAAGTAGGAAATGTACAGTGAGGGGAATATAGTTAATAATTATATAATATCTTTGTATGGTGACAGATATTAACTAGATTATTGTGGTGGTCATTTTGAAATGTATAGAAATATATAATCCTTATGTTGTGTAACAGGAAGTAACATAGTGTTGTAGGTCAATTATATTTCAAAAATAAACAACCAAACTGATAGGAAAAGAGATCAGATTTGTGGTTACCAGAGGCAGAGGGTAGGGGTAGGGGTAATTGGATAAAGGTGGTCAAAAGGTACAAACTCCCAGTTATAAGATAAACAGAGGTAACATACAACATGATTAATATAATTAACACTGTCCTATGTTATATATGCAAGTTGTTAAGAGAGTAAATCCTAAGAGTTCCCATCACAAGGAAAAAAAATTTTCTATTTCTTTAATTTTGTATCTGTATGAGATGATCGATGTTCAATAAACTGATTGTGGTAATCATTTCATGACGCATGTAAGTCAAATCGTTATACTTTACACCTTAAACTTATACAATGCTGTATTCGATTATATCTCAATAAAATTGGGAAGAAAAAAATTTAAAATTTCTGCTTGGCAAAAGACAATGTCAGGAGAGTGAAAAGACAAGCCACAGAGTGGAAGAAAACATTAACAGAAGACATACTTAATAAAAGACTGTTATCCAAAATATACAAAGAACTCTTAAAACTCAACAGTAAGAAAATAAACAGCCCAATTTAAAAATGGGCAAAAGTCCTGAACAGACATCTCACCGAAGAAGATATACAGATGGCAAGTAAAGATACGAAAAGAAGTTCAACATTCTGTGTCTCTACCACTGATGTGGTGATTTTAGCACCAGGTAGAGGCCCCCAGAGAAAAAAGGCAGATAGTGAAGGATGACAGAGGGCAAAAGAACCATCTGTTTCACCATAACACAATCAGCATTTTCATTTTGCATGTTGGCTTCCAATTCTCCTACTCAATATATACCCACTTTTAGCTTCTGACTAAGACATGATCTTCAAGCACATATAGAGGTTCAGGAGTGGCTTCCTAGGGTTATTTCCTAAATTTTTTTCTTTGAAACTCATTAACAGTACATGATCCGGATGGTTTAGAACAATGGTTCTCAAACTTAATTTGCTTCAGAATCACCTGGAGGGCATAATTTAAACTCAGTTTGCTCCTTCACTCTCCTGCTGAGTTTGGATTAAGTAAATCTAAGCTGTGGCCCAAGAATTCGCGTTTCTAACAAGCTTCTAGGTAGTACAGGTGCTCTTTGAGATGAGTTATGCTGCTTAGAGGCAGGGTGATGAACCTGTCAGGGGGCAAGATTTACAACGCCAAAATGTGTCTCCTTGGCATGAGGATTTATTTAGGCTGATTATTTTTAAGAAACAGAAGACTCAGGAAGTCTTTCCTTTCTGCTCCCCCATAATTGCCTAAAGAATTTCAATAAAGGGCCTATTCCCCGAATAGAGCTACTACCAGAGGTATCTGCTAAGAATATGGGCCAGGTGTTGGGCCTGGAGATCAGAGTCCACTCTCTGTCCCTTTGTCTCTGCACAGCGCAGCAAACGTATATTTACCAAACATTTCCTTTCCATCTCCACGTGAATTGCCTTCCTCCCCTTTGAAGTCTCCAACCAACACCCCAACATCCTCTTGTCTTTAGCTGAAGATGGCATTTAAGGTGAAGGCTTCAGCCATTTGGGTGAGTTTTTTGGTTCTCTTGTGTCTCTCCCATGTATACATGTTATTAAACTTCCGTTTTGTTTTCTCCTGTTAATTTGTCTCATGTCAACTCAATTCTTATACCAGCCTGAAGAACCTAGAAAGAGAGAGGAAAATTCCTTCCTCCCTGACAGTTGGCATAGTCAGCAGGATTCAACCTGGCTGGCTGGACGCTACTTACCCCAAAGCTGCCGCAGCTAAGAGATCCTGGGACAACTGACAAAAGCCAGCAGATGGTAAGAGTTCTTACCTCTCAGTCAGTCTCCCAGATCTCTGCTTGCAGGGTCTATTGGAAGCGAGAGTGGTAAGAGCCCTTTATCTCTTTTCTAAAATTAAATTAGCAGGAGAAAATATTTGTGGAGCTAGTTCCTTGGACCCAGCGATTCTTGGTTTGAAAATGGGCAGAGTACTCGATTTGTTGATCCTTTTCCTCCCAAAGATGGTTATTATTTTTCTTTATCTCTGTCTATTGTGGTGTTTGCCATAAGAAGGAAATTCCATAGGTAGGCTGCAGGCATTGGCCCTATAAGCCTGTTGTCCAGGCTGGCCCCGCAGACTGGTGAGTTTGCAAGTCTCACTAAACCGGCGTCTATTTAGACAAACTTCACTGTGAGTTAATATGCACAAGATAAGAGCTATTGCTAAAGGATATCTTGGAAGTCATAGCTGCACCACTGGTTGGTACAGCTTGAACATTTAAGGGCCATCAGGGCTCTCACCACCTCAAGAAGGCACCCATGAAAGGATAAGTTAGTTGTTTAATGGGTTAAATAAACACTAGGTCACTTACCAACCTCAAGAATATTTCCATGCCACACAGGGTACACTGTAAAATACCACACAACCCTCAGCCCCACAGTACATCCCTCTTAGGTATTAGTTTAGCTCTAAAAAGCTGTTAATGTGCATATAAGAAAAAAAAAAAAAGACATGGTTTTCCCATCTATCTTATTATACGTCCTGAAGAGCTTGGTTTGCTGACCAGTGTGCGTTCTGCAGCCAGGCAGACAGGCTGGGATTCCAGGCTGCTGTAGCCAGGTAACAGCCAGAGCTTGTGACCGGCATCTCTTTGTCTGGCCACGCCAGCTCTCAGGGGAGTTCGTCATAAGGGGCCTTTGTCATCTCAACCTTTGTTGCTTTGTTAGTGGTATAACAAAGTTCTCTGCTTTCTTAGACTATTTTGGCAAGTGAAATTTCTGGATCTTGTGAGATCCTGTACATTCTTGTGGGATGCCTCTTTCATCCGTAGTTAAAGCATAAAAAGTCTAATTGGTTTGAGTTGCTGCTAAGACGCTGCTCGTCAGTGGCCAGTTCATGGATCCTTTGAATCAGAAAAATCTCTAAATTGGTAAATTTTTTAGAGAGCTCTCATTGTAAACAGCTGTTTTATGGATACCTGTGGAAAGACCAGATTAAAAGGTGCAAAAAAAACAAAGGCTAACCTTAAGAACTCCCTTAATTAAACAACAAGAACAACAACAACCTGCCCCCCCCCAAAAAAAACCAAGGATTTGGGAAGCCCTGTCGAATTTGGTGTCTAAGCTTCCCTTGTGGGTGGTGCAGATGCTAATAAAAACCTTAGGTTAATTAAGAAAAGAATGGGAGGAAACCGGGGGAAAGTCAGGGTACTCTTCCCCAAAAGGTAGACATTTTTAAAGGGTTATTAAGAAGGTAAATAAAGCAAATATTGAAAGTAGCGAAATAAAGAGGACTCAGAAGGGGAAGACTCACAGGACTTGTGCAGCACGATGGAAATCTTCAGATGGTTATTAAGAAATGGGATAAATACAATGGACATTGATGGGATTAAAACAGATTTTTCATACAGCACTACATGAGACTGGGCAGGCCAAAGGGACCCCCTTTGGTCCCCCAAACTTAAAGGGCCCCAAACAAGTCTCCTTTATTTACTCCAGTTTGGAGAAATTTTTAAAACCGGAAGGCAAAAATTACAATAAGAAATCTGACCAACAATCACTTGAGGCAACAATTAGGTCAATTAATCAAGTTAAAGATTGACAAACGGGCCTGGGTCCTTTGGCTTGACCCCTCACTGCAGACCCAGAGCCTTTTACACAAGAGTGAGTGAATGGCTAGGGGGTGGAGAGAAGTTTCTGGGACTCCATGATGCAGGAACCTCACAAGTTGTACTAAAATCCATTGGTGGAACCCTGACTCGGGCTACAGAGATTGAGGAAAGAGAAAAGTACAAGTGTTGGTAAGATTATGACAGACTGTTTGAGCGGATGATAAATGAAGAAGTTATACAATGCTGCATGAGTGTTTTATGGGAATGGATGCTCTGTCTGGTTGGGAATCCTTCTCTCACCCAGTATTGGAAGACTGAGACTTGTTGATGGGGTCCTAATGGAGGCTATGGTTAAAGGTATACAAGTTGATGAGATTCAGGTGGAAGCTTATTTAAAAAATTGGTACACTTGAATGGACTTTATGAGAGGTGGTGATGTCTCTTTTGCCTGATTGTATTGTGAGGGTAGATGTTGTGTTTCACTGGGGAATGTTTCCATTGCCTCGTATTGTAAGACAGGGCATATAAATCCACCCTTTGGGCAATGTAGTTAAATATGCATGAGAGTCAACAGGGTGACCTGAGCCCACACAATGTGAGTTGGAAACTGGGGGCTAATACTGGGGCCTGGTAGCAACAATAGTGGAGGCTTTTTGCCCCTTGTGTGAATTGGTCTGGGGTTGACTTGAGCGCTCATAAAGAGAGCCTTTCTTGAATGCCTTGCACAGACTTTTTGAAGGCATGATACATTGAACTCTGAAGTTCTAGAACACAGAAGTCTTTTGATTTCCATTTTAATTGGAAATCTTCTCTCTGATATAAAGAAGTGAATTAAAGAAAATGCAATTGGATGGGCAGATTGGCCTTTTGATATGAGTTAGGTAGTAGCCCAGTTCTTTGGGGAACTGAAAGCAACTGTCTTTGTCCTGCAAGTCTTTGCAAAATCAGAAATGTAAGCACAGCCTGCAGTTACCAGAGCCCCATTAACTCAATCAGGAGAACTTAGGAAAAAAACAAAAGGGGGAAAGAGGTCTTTTCAAAAGTACAAACTACTGGAAAGTCTCCCTCACCCAAAATCTAATTCACAGCATCCTTACTAAGATTACTTGTCAAGGACAGATACAACTCTTAAAGGTCTTTTCCACAAAGAGTAAAAAGCCTTCACCATCTGAGTGGATAAACTTAACTTATTCCAGTTGTTATTTATAAACTAGTGAGTTTTATATTATGCCTGATTCATGACAAAAGTTTTAAAATGAAAGCTCTAAGGCCCCTGGTTGTGTCTGCCTGTATGTCTATGTATGTATGTTATAGACAGGATATTTTCCTACCATCTGATGGTATTGCCAAAATGTGTAAAAGAGCTCTCTTTCATTGGCTTAAAAATAAACACTTATGAGTTGAATTATTTCTAAATATAACAGACTAACTCAAATCTTTTAAGTTCACATGATCTAAGATTAACTTTCAGTATACAGAAACAAACTTAAAGTTAGTGCTTTAGTGAAAATAGACATGTCTTTAGAATTATCAGCATCATATATAAAACTGTTACTCTACTTGGGTTTACTTGTCACATAGATTCATATTATCTCCGTTACAAGGTTTGTCAGCAAGAAAAACAGCCTGGGATGGTGGCTGGCTGTGTGTAACATTTCCTGAAGTTTTCATGGGCACTTTAAACATAAGTGTCTGGAACAAATGATTTAGAGAAATGTAAATGGGATAAGACTTAGAAATAGCTTCCAAAGTTCCAAGTTCTTTTGGTAACTTAAAACTTTAGAGTTTTGCTAAGTTAAGTGATGGGAATTCATTGAATGTCTAGATCATTTCCAAATAAAATAAGATATTGAAACATTAATTACTAAGCAAGTCTAAGTTTACCTCCTTTTTGTCTTCTTGTTACAAAAAAAACTAAAGATGTTTGGATCTATTAGAAATGTGTCTTATACCACATTGAGAAAAAGAAATAATTATGCTGTTAGGAAATGTATGTTGCTAGAAATGTATTACTTCTATTAATACGTAATACATGTAAAATATACATTATGAAATGTATTTTTTAAATGCTGGCATAACAAACAGTTCACAATTGTTTACTTAGTTTTCAGTAGAAATTAAGGTTTCTAGGGTTAAGAATTCTAATGAACATATTATAGAACTACTAAAATTAATAAAGAAAACATCTGCATATGTGAGGAAATTTTTAAGAAGGTATAAGGAACGGGAATGCATTTCGTTAAGGTAAAATAAAGTAATTTTGTCTTAAAAAGAGGTTTAAGGAGAAGGGAAAGCATAAGACAAAATCTGAATGTTAAAAAAGGGAGTTATGGAAGGTTTATGGAAAAGCAGCTCTAACCCTAACCCTATCCCTAAGAAAAGAGTTTTGTGTGTGGTCAGGACTGGCTGAGATTAGAATAAATTTGAGTGAATGAGTCTTAATATTAAAAGTAAGCTGGTACAAAATTAGAATCTTGTCTTCCTCCTCTGTAAAAGAAAAAAGTCTGTTCTTCATAAAGAAATTGTAAAATATTTTTCTTTACCTTTGAGTAGTCTGCCTAAAAAGAAGGGTTTTACGTTTTATCAGAATAATTTCTTATGTTGTTTTTATCAGGTCTTTGATTAATTAAACTGAGTCTTTTCAGTATTATAAGAGCTATGTAGTTAAAAAAAAAAGTTATTTGCCTGTGAAGTCTTTGTCACTTTGATTAAATGGATAACTAAGCATTGTTTCACAGTGACCTATGATCCTGTTTCACCAAGTGTTTTTAAACCTTTTGATATCTTTGACAGACTTACCCAAATCAAATTCTAAATGCAGTACTTTTGACCGCTAGCTAACTTTGGGATTTTTCAGAGGGCCCCTGAAAAATCTCAAAGAGAAGTATTGAACTAATTAGGCTCATTGGGTGTGTTTAATTACATGGGAAGCATTGTCAAGTACATGATGACAGACCTTCGTAGGTTATTCTGGATGAATAAATGTTATCAACATATATATTCTAGAAATTATATAAAATCCTAAAAATTCAGATATGTACTGACATAATGTTATTAGTCATAATTCTAGTTATTATCTTAAAATGTTGTATGTTACAGAAATAACCAGGTTCCCTTGTCAACTGCATTGTAATCGGATCTTTTACCATGCTATTTTAAGTCTTTTGTCATTTATAAAGTTACTGTTTTACTCTGATGATTTTAAAAAATGCTTCACCTTCAAGAAAGTTCGTAGGAAAGACTTTTTGACAAATACAGGTTTCTGAAAACCTTCAGATCAGACCACTGAACTGGGTAAGAAATTACAGAGCTCTAATGGAAAAGCCTGATGGCTTCATAAAACTGCTAACAAAAGGTCAAGATCAACAAGAATTAATTACATGGGACTGAATGAACTGATAATTATAATTCTAATTTTTATGACTTTTCGTCTGAAATATTATTGGCTTTTTAATCTTTGTTTTCCAGATAAAAGAAAACCTTTCCTCTTAAGCTAATTGCCAGTTAACAGCAATTTGATAAATTATACCTTTGTAAGCAGAATTGAAACTTTATCTTTTAAATTGAAAAGTTATCTTTGTTCTCCCTACCCAATCCCTCTAGAATTTCAAAGCTCTTAGAGAGTATTCTTATTCTCATGACAAAATAGTTATTTACATAAGTTCACTAAAACTCTGTTTTACTTGTAACAGGACACAATTAGAAACACTGGTTTTATTACCAATGTTTTGTCTGGGATGTCATAGTTGAGAATACGCATAGACTCAGTTGTGACAAGACAGTTTAATGAACTAAGGTTGACTTTATGGCACCATAAAGAGCCTTAGAGAAACAGCCTGGTGCTCTGTTTGTAGGGTTCTCAGTTCCCTACCAGATGAGTAAGGAAGGTCAATTCTTGGCAGTATAGGAACCTCAGGATATTTTGGGGACCTCGAAAAGAGAGGAATTCACTCAAATCTATAGGTATTACAGGTGAGTCTGATGGCAAGTTCTTGGCATGGGTTCCCTGGCCTTGTGAGGCTATTTAACGTTCAATCTGCAGATCCCTTATAAATAGTTCCAACAAAGCAGATGTAAAAGAGCCTGTATCATCAGTTACTATTACGTAAATAATCAGGTCAGGTTTAACGAAACTAAACTTATCTTGCAAAGAAATTAGTTCCTAGTTTGGCTATCTTGAGTAGAAATGAGACTGATTTTAAAGAGAAAAAAATGGGTTTCTATAGAAACTATAATACGCACTTGAGGATATTAGATTCTGGCTCTGTTAGTCATCTTTGAAGTCTTGTTTTTCCACCTGTAAACTGGACTGGATCCTGAATTCTTCTGATTTCCTCAAATATTTGGCTACAGCTTTCCAAACAAATGTTTCCAGTTTTTCTCTGACTTTTGACTTGGAATCACTAAGAACCAAAGTTGCCCTTTTCCTGAAGCCCTTCAAGTTGAAGCTGAGAAACTTGATATAAACGTGAGAGAGGTCACCACAATAGCCCACATTTAGACAATCTTCATGCCCTAACCCTAAGCCACTCAGAAAGTTTACCTGAACACCTGATGACATCATCAAAGACATTTCAAACTGCAAAAGATGCTTTGAGCCTGACATCTAGAAATCTTCTCAACTGGCAGTTCTCAGGACTCAGACCCTGGGTTTATAATCTACTCCAACTTTTATTTTCTTTCGTCCCCATAGAAATGCCTCAGATTAAATACTTGATTGCTTGCACCTTATAAGCCTAGCTTTGAGAGCCCACCTGCATCAGCACCTCCTGAAATGGGATTAACTGGACTGACCTGTTGTCAGGAGGACTGAGAGACTGGTTTAATGAGAGGAAACAATTCACCAAGTCAGCTTCTGGACTGAGACTTCTTCAAGAAGTCTCAAAAGCGGGGATGTAAGGAGCAAAATCTGCCACCCCAAAATGTGCCTCCTTGGCATGAGGATTAATCTAGGCTGATTAGTTTTAAGAAACAGAAGACTTACGAAGTCTTTCTGTTCAACTCCCCTTTCGCTGCCTAAAGGATTTAGATGAAGGGCTTATTCCCATACTAGCACCTGCCACCAGGGATCCCTGCAAAGAATCTGTGCTAGGTATGCTGGGGACAACTCGGCAAGACCTAGAGCTCTGAGTCCACTCTCTATCCCACTGTCTCTGCACGGCTCAGAATACAGTTATGGACCAATCATTTCCTTTACAGCTCCATGTGAATTGCCATCCTCCCCTTTGAAGTCCCAAACCAGTGCCCCCAACATCCTCTTTTCTTTAGCTGAAAATGGTATTTAAGATGAGGGCTTCAGCCATTTGGGTATTTCTCGGTTCTCCTGGATTTCTCCCATGTGTACATGTTATTAAACTTCTGTTTGATTTTCTCCTGATTTTAATTGGTTTCACGTCAATTTAATTGTCAGACCAGCCAGAAGAACCTAGAATAATAGAGGAAAACTTCTTCCCAGACAAACTGCATGACCTTTCCAGTTCTATGACAGAATCTTTTTTTGTTCTAGGCGTTTCTAACTGGGGAGGTTATGCCTTGGCCTGTGCGCTGTACATCCTGAACTCATGTGAGGTCCACAGACGTTACCTGAGGAAGGCAGTTGGGCCCTTCAGAGCACCTGGGGCACAGAGCTGGACTCAGGCTCTCCCATCTGTTGCTAAGGTAACATACTCTAGCAGGCCACTCTCATGGACACAACTTTTTTTTCCAGTTGAGGAGTAGACGTGGTATTTCAAGCCATAAGCCATGGGCCAGCAAGGAATCAGGGACCCACTGGGTGGCTTTTGTGTGGGCTCCTCCAGCTGCAGAGCCAGCTGTGAAGGGCTGTGTGCAGTTCTGGGCATTCCCCGTAGGCCAGCTGCTGAGATCTGAGTCTGGGCTCTGACTCCGTAGTCTGGGGTCTTCCTGACGTGGCTCAGAAGTTTCTGGATTCCTGGCACTGCCAGGGCACCGTGCGGAAGGGACAGGAAAGGAGGGCTCTGGCAGCTGCAGTGGCATGTTCAGGGAAAATGCTCTGCCCTGATGGGGCCCAGAGGGCCTTCTGTGCTTTCTTTGCACTTCCTGGATCTGAACTGGAAAAAACACTCAGAGGGCTGCCTCACACATGATTCCTGATTCACACAGACACAAAAGACTGAACCCAGACAAACAAATTCACGCAGCCCCAACCCTTACCCTCTGGGGGTGGAAGTTCTCCTTCCACATTTCTACCCAGTCTCTCATAAATACATTAATAATATGTCATCCTTATAAAGAAAATAAAAGGGAACATCTTTAAAGCAAAAGTAAAAACATGTTTGTTGAGCCCTGGCTCTGGGCCAACCCCAGGCTTGCTCTGGGAGACAGTGAGGGGTAGGGAACTTGGGATCCACAGGGGAGACAACACCTGAAAGGTGATTTAGGAGCCAGGATGGAAATGCCACACTGCTGTGGAGACACAGCAAACAGGTCCTTTAGCTCATTCTGAGAGCTCAAGGAAGGCTGCCTAGAAGAGGTGGCACTGAACTGGGTCTCGGAGGGTGAGTAGGATGTAAGGAGGAGGAGAGGAAGTGTGAGAAGGACCTTCCAGGCAGCAGGACACACATAAGCAAAGGCGCAGGGACATGACGCAGTGTGGTGTGCAGGGCATAACTAGGTTCATCGTACTGGAGTTCTGCAGTCACTCCGTGGGGCCCTGGATGCTGGGCAGAGCTGTGGCCTGAGCTTTGGTGAAGCTGGACTGGTTAGAGGGTGGAGGAATGTCCTCATCTCTGCTCCATGTGTTGTTTACAAGTAGGGCCTCTATATTCAGGGACAGTTCTTAGGGGACCTGATTGTGACTATGACAGGAGTGGTCACCATACTGAGGAGCCCAAGGAAGGTGCCCACCACCATCCGGGGCACACCCTGCCCACTCTGGCCCTTGGCTGTGCCCAGGGGTTTTACTTGAGGGCAAAGCAAATGCCTGGAAGTCATTCCCCACACCTTGTCAGGAGCCAAGAGCTGACTGGAGACAGCTTATATAAAGAACTTCAGATGGGTGGATGGGTGGATGGACAGCCTGATGGCGGGCTGGCTAGCTGGCTGGCTGGCTGGCTGGGTGGATGAGTGGATAATGGGTGGACGGACAGATGGATGGATGGATGATGCAGAGGCAGCAACATGGTCTCTGACTGCATCCTGGATCCCACTCTCTCCCAGCCCTTTCATCCCATTCCACTTTTCTTTCTATCTTTGTTTAAACTGAGGTATAACTAACACAGTGAAGTTGTACAGTGGGTGAATTTTACGTATATATACACCCGTGCAGCCACCATCAAGATCACGACACAGAAGACTTCCAACTTCCCAGGAGGCCCCTTTCTCCCACCCCGCTTTGAACAGCAACATCATCTACCCATGAATATCAGCCCCTTATGCTCCAAGCGTGAATTAATAGTGACCACCCCTACACTCAGCCTGGAAGCCCAGAAGTCATCCTGGGGCCTCCTTCCCTAGACACAGTGAACTAGGCCTCAAGCCCTGCCCACTCTACTGGCTTCAGTCTTCTGTCCCTCCCCTCCTGCCCTTCCTGTCTCAGGCAGCCCCCAGGTACTCTGCCTCCAGCCACTCCCTGGTCAGTTCTCCTCCCCTGTCACCACCACCTCCACTTGGTGGGGCCTCCTGTAAGATGGTGTAGTCATTCCCTGACTCCTGGAAATTTGCAGGCAGCCACTGTTGGCCCAGCTGTTCCCGGTGGCTCTTACAGGCTGAGGGCCAGCCGGTTCCTAAGCTGCTGACTGATCTCATGCACCCTGAGGACCCCAAGGGTCCTCCTTGGAACCCAGAAGGATGTGGATGATGGGGCAGGCAGTGTGCTGGGAGGAACTGGTCCTAAGATCCCAGAAGCATTGCCCCATAAAGGATGTGACCCAATGGAGAAGAGAAATGGGGAAACAGATACCAAACAGAAGTTGGAAAATGCTGTTCGGGGCTGGGAAGCCCCTGGGAAGGGCTGCTGGACAAAGAGCTTGCCTGGGAATGCTCCTGGGCCCCCCTCCCGCCTTGTCCCCCAGAGAAGAATGGAAATGCAGGCTCTCAGGCCAGCGGAGAGTAGAGACACATCTTGGGTGACATTTACAAACACTTTCTCCATTGTTTTGAAGTTTTCAATGAGTGCTCCCCAGACCCCCTGGCTTGGCCCATTCTCACTCTTTCGTCACCTGTGGTCTTAGTCATGCCTCGTCCAGAAAGTCTTTCTTGAACCACTTCAGTAAATTGGTTGGGTGTTCCTGCTCTGTGCTCTGATCACCAAGGGCTGTGCCTGCCTGCTTGCTCATCTAGAATGTGACCCCAGGGACGAGGACTGTGTCACGTTCACCACTGTATCCCTGGCGCAGGGCCTGGCACATAGCAGGTGCTCAGTAAAACTGTGGTGGGCGAGGGAATGAGAGAGCAAATGCCTAAGCAGGAGGAGGAGAGCCCCCCTCATGTCTTTCCTAAGCCTCCTGTCCTAGATTCCTCTGTCCCCTTCCTTTGTTGGTAAAGGAGGAGGAGGGTGTGCTTTGCTTCTGCCCTTGGGCACCATCTCTCCTGTGACTTTGCCTAAGACTCACCTTCCTCAGGGGGACCTGAGCTATTCATCCAGGGACAGACGCATTGGTGGCTTAGACAGTTGGTTCTTTGGGAACTTCTCTTTAGAGGGAGATAGGAGGAGGCAACTCAAATCACTTAAAATAAAAATTTAGTCAGTTTAAGGAAGATAGCACTGGGCTAAAGACCTGGGAACCCAGCCCTGCCAGTGATAATCCACCTGATTTCATGAGCACCTATTGTGTGCCCAGCACCATGCTAGGTGCTTTACTTGCATTATCTCATTTAGTCCTCACATCAGTTCTCTAAGGAAGCATTGTTGTTATCACCAACCGCCCCATTATACAGATGAGGACGCTGAGGCACAGAGAGCTTAAAATACCCAGCAGAGATCCAAGTCAGATCTGATTGATCCCAAACCATTCTGCCTGCTGGGCCCAGGTTGGGGCTGCATTTTCTGTGGCCCTGCTCCCTCCAGATGCTCCCACAACCATGCTGGGGGAGATCTAGACGGTGACCGCAGCAGGATGTGGCCCATCCCCACCGGAGGCTAACAGTGGGGTCTCAGGAGGAACTGGGGCGTCCGTGGCACAAAGGCAGATAACGCAGAGCTGGGCAAGGTTAGGTTGGCCGGAAGTAGCCACGCAGCACCTGCAGAAGTGAAGCTTTAGTGTTTGTTAGGAACATGCAGTTTTCCATAAAAAGGCTACTATTCAGTTACATGAAGAAATAGCCCAAACTGTTCAAAGTGACAGCTTCTAGGGAGTGGATCTGGGGGCCGATGAGTGATGTAGGATGCTGCTATTTTTCATTATGAGTTTCCCAGTGGCATTAGTATTTTTAACCAAAGTCTTATTTTTAAAAAAGAGACTATGTCAAGTCGAACACTCTTTTTCCAGTTAGAAATGTATGTATTTCTTTCTTTTTCCTCCCCCTCTGCTACTTCTATCTCTGCCCCCATTTTTCCCCAGGAAGAAAAAATGTTGAGCATCCTGGTGCAGCACAGAGTCCGGAGTGGAGTCTCAGGCCTCGTGGGCATGGAGGTGGACGGGCTGCCCTTCCACGACACTCACGCCCAGATGATCCAGAAGCTGGTGGACATCACCACAGTGCACGGGTGACCGTGCACATTAGAGGCATGGGGGGTGTGGACCAGATGCTCACGCCTGGATCTAGGGAGGAGGGCCCCAAGGGCCCCAGCATCCTTCCACAATAGCCTTGCAAATAAACCCTGGCTTCATTCTGGCCTGGGAAACTTCATGCCCACCTCCTGGGAGGGCGGTGCAAGTGATGCGAACCAAGGAAAACACTTCTCTGGGGGTTCCAATTTCTGCTATTATTCCTAAGTGTGGAAGAGGCATTGGTTTCAACCCTTCTCACCAGGGCTTCTTCAGATCACCCATGGAGTCTGCTCTGAGAGTCTTCTGACCGATCACTGAGCAGTGAACCGCCAGGCAGACATAAGGGGGCCCTGAATAATCCCCCAGGCTCATTAAGAAACAGCAAAATGTACAACTGTGTAGTGTATATAATGAAGCTCTAGGGCATCACTCAAGGTTTACTCATCACCACCACCGACAAAATATTTATACCTTTGAAAATCTCCTTTTCAAACAGCATTTTGTTTATTTAGGCAAAAGATGCCTAGAAGCTTATGTTTATCACCATCGCCTCCCTCTGCCCCTCCCCATCTGCTCACCCCAACTCCGGAGCCAGATTCTGCCCTCCTTGCATAGGACGGCGGCCACACTCCTGGTGCCCGGGGGTGGGTCCGGACCATCCAGGGCTTAGATCGCTCACAGAGTCCTCCTAGACAGTCATCAGCTTACTCTGTCTCCTTCACTACCTCCCACTGCACGTTCTCCAACCAAATCCAAGGCGTAGTCACTGACCACATCCCATGACACTCACTACTGAACCAGCAGTGTATCTTGTGCCGAGTGACGGCTGGCTCATCCAGATGGAGTAATCCTGCTTCCCAGCTGCGGCCCCAAACGTTTATTGTGTCTATTTTATTTTATTTCCTTAAACATGTCCAGTTTGCTTCCTTTTGGGGCATTAGCTCTAAAGCATGGAACACATGCTGTAGAAATTAAGTTGTACACTCAACAATAAAACCTAAGTGTTTAGTTAAGTGATCTGACGTTAACTTCCAGCACTCCCTACACAGGGCGTGGTGAAACCCCCAGCCAGTAGCTGGGGTGCGGGCTGTCGTGACGTCCCTTTGTCATTCTGGTGGGGAGTCCCCACTGCAGGTCTGTGCTCCGGCTGGTGAGGCATCAGGGCTCATGTGGCCTCTGTAGCATGCTCACAGTCCCTCTCCATCTGTGACTTCTCACAGCTCGGTGACCTGCCTCAGCTCTAAGCCTCACTGGCCAAGTGTCCTCCAATTATAATTTGTGTCCCTGACTTGGGACTGCAGAGCAGCACGTAATGGGGGCCTCTGAGAGTGCACCTGACACTGCTGAAATCTTGATGGCTGGAAGAGAGGAGACCATATCTGCTAAGGCTGCCAGCCCTCTTCTGACTCATATCTGGGGGGAATACACTAATGGGCCTCTGGTTTTGCAGTCGTACTAGCAGAAGTCTGTCCCGGGGAAGTTTGTGGCATGACTGTGTAATAGGTCAGCTTCCCTGTGGGCAGAAGTTTACGGGGAGATGATTAAGTTGTTTGGGAAAGAGGCTAAGACCTGGGTGGAGCCCAGAGAAAGCTGACAGTAGGGGTCCTAGTTCTCGAGTGAGGCATCCAAAGTACCCCCTGCAGGGAGAGACAGGCTGTGGCCCTGCAGCAGGGGCTGAGGTCCAAGGAAGGGCCAGGAGAAGGCTCCTTGGCAGGGTCCAGCCCAGAGACCACAGGAGCTCTGAGTTCCAGGATGCAGTTCAGGCCTTTAGTTAAGTTCTGCTTGAGTTCATCCTAGTCTTGGCTGCGCTTTGGGGAAGGGCTCGCGTCCACATCTGAGGTGCCATGGTGAGCATGGCTGCCACCTGGAGAAGCTGGTTACAGGGGACAAGAGGTGACCTACAGGAATGGTGGGGAGGCCCAGGGAGAGAGATGGGCTGAAGCGTCCACCAGGATGGATTCTTAGGGTGTGTGAGCATCCCTGGCATTTCCAGGAATATTGTTGGGGGGATGGTCCTGGTAAGCAGTACCTGGGATGCTCTGTGGGTGTTCAAGGGCAGGCTGGAGACCTTGGGCAGTCTGAGGTGCACATGTCCCATGGACCCTGCAGGTGGGCCTGGAAGGTAAATGAACCAGGAAGGAGGTCAGGGCTCCTTAGTCCCCTGGCTGTCCTCTGGCCACGTGCTGCCCCATTGCTTACCTGGGCAGGGCATTCCTCTGGGGTCATTTTCTGCCTCTCATTGCATAGGCCCTACTGACCACCAGCCCCACCTTAGTCCATCCCACTTTCTGCCCATTCCATAGGGGTTCCACTGGCTCCACAATGAAGTCTAACTCTCTGATTCAAAAGACCACTGCTCTAGGCAGGATGGAGAAGATGTGACTTAACAGCAATTCACATCAACTCATTAGATGTCAGTGATGTGATATGCTTGCCAGAAAGCCACAGCATCAATAGAAGCACAGTGCGGTAAATGGTCCTTCTGTCCCCAGTGCAGGTCATAGTTTGCTTCCAATCCAAGCATCATCTTTGAAGAGGTGAGTGTTGTTCAGATGAGGTACAAGAAGGTGAGTGCTTAAACCCTGTTATGTGGAGGTGGCTTGAAGAGCTGTCTGTCAGAGTCTGCCAGACCCTCACCAATTCCGCTTCCTCTTCCTGCATACAAAGGAAAACTACATTTCCCAGCCTCCCTTGCAGTCACACTGGGGCCATGTGACTGGGATCTGGCCAACAGAGTGTGAGTAGCAGGAATACCAACTACATCCAGACTTGGCGGTAACCTCTCTGTGAGGATCTTTTTATGCTCCTTCTCCTACCTGTATGGATGGAAGGGGAAGACCCCAAGATAATGGAAGCTCTTAATGGACAAATCCTGAATCACTGCCATCGCTTGGGAAAAAGACTTGCCAGAAAGTAGTCACTCATGAACAGTTTGTAAATTTTATTGTTTTAAGGCAGTGTGATTTGGGGGGTGGTACATTTGTCACTGCAGTATAATCTAGCCTTGCCTAATACAAGCTTTGGAGATTTAACACTGAGAAGCAGGCTATGAGAGTCGTCTTCAAATACCAGTACCTAAAGAGTCGTGTGGCTTCAGGGGTCAGAACTAAGCCCACTTTGGCTCATTAGGAGTTAAGGGTTTTTGCCCAACTTTGGAATGACTCATCTTAGGTAGGAGTGACTTGGTGTCACTGGTGGTTTTTGCAGAGAAACTGGGGGAAATCTGAGGGGAGGGGAGCGTCCAGAGGATCATTCATAGAGAGGGAACTGGGTATCACAACCTCGACAGTGCATTTCAACACCGATACCTAATGTCTCATCTACCAATATGTTTCTGATGGTTGTTGAATTAAAGCAAATGGGACTGAAATCCCACCATTTCCCCCAGAGTACTGGGCATTACTGTGACCCTAGGGTTATTACCATCAAACGCCATTATCTTGCCAGATGAATTCCCGGAGGCTGCAGGAGTACCAGCTGCAAGCAGCACATTCTTCAGAAAAGCCCTGAGCCAAGGAGAGTCAGATTCTGGCTCCCTCTTGGTAGTAGAGCCAGAGGAAAGCAGCAGATGGGGATGGATTCTGTGCTGAAATTTCTCCCACACTTGTCAAGCCAACCCACGGACCAGTGTGTGTAAACAGGAAGATGAGCCTTTATCTGGCTAAGCAACACTGGTGAATAAGAAAGGAACCTAATGGCTTTTGCCACCTTCAGTCCAAACCAGATGGATCTCTTCTTCCACCCATTCTCTCAGGAGAGAAAGGAGTCTTAATCCCCAATAATGCGTTACTTAGTCTGTTTGGAAGAAGGATAAGTTCTTCCGGAACACTCCAGGACTCCTGGACTCTGACCCAGGGAGGGATTAAGTGACTAAAACCAAATTTACGTTTTAGCATGATGCAGTTAATCCTTAGTGATAAACATGGAGCCTGCCACTGGCAAGAAGCAGCTCCAGCCTAGGAAGGCTGATCACCAAAGGTGGGGCTCCCCAAACAAAACCCCAGAAGTGAGGAGAGCCCCCAAGAGGGGGGGGTGCCGTGAGAAGGGGATGGTCTGATCAAGCTCCCCCTCACTGTGAGGAGAGTTGCTTAGTGGGTTGATGGAGTTCTGTGTCCAAGGACAGGAAATAATATTCTCTAAACCTCAGGACTGAGCTGTCCTCAGAGGGCAAGTGGCCAAGTTAAATCCCAGAGTGGATTGGCAACACCGTGCTATAGAGCTTAGGACACTCCATGAATCTCAAGAAGAAGAAGGAGAGAAGACCCTACTTCACCTGAAGGCTCCATCCTTCTTGGTCACTGGTGGGTAATCGAGGACAAATCCTCTAATTGCGCTGTTAGAGTTTTCTCTGAGAAAGTCAATCACTGAATGTCCCTGACTCTGTTGGGTATTTTACGGGGTCTCTAGATCCCCCTGGTGTTAGAAGACCCTCCTTCCCCATAAGAACTGCAGCACACTCCACCTGCGGCTGGTTACTTTGCTTTATTTGCGACTCAAGTTTGCTACATAAATCCATTGCACGATCCAACACATGTATACTTGGCATAAAAGAGAGGACAGTACAAAAATACAACTCTTGATAGTGAATGGAACCATCCTCAGCTCATCCCAGTTTATCCCAGTGGGAATGTTTAAGATCAAAATAGGAGGAAATTTGGAATGAGGCGGCATGGAGGGCTCAACCAGTGCTGCTGCTCCAGTAAGATCCTGGGCTGAGGCTGGGTAGGCTTTTCTTGGCCATATGGCCATCTCAGCCACATGGCCATCTCAGCCACCTTCAGACCTGGTCCCTTCCTCCTCCGAGGAGGGGAAGAGAACCTCCCCAGGTTATGGGAGGCCTTTCAGAAGTAGCTGGTGCAGCAGCTGCCATTCAAAGCCAAGTGCCGCCCTGAGGCCCCCCTTCCTTAGGGCCCTCCACCCTGGGCCGTCAGCCTCTGGGCACCGCTGACAGGAGAGTTCAAAAACTCAGGATAAGTCTGCCTCTGGGAGAGGGGAGGGGAGGGAGGGAGAGTGAGTGAAGAAGGTGCTCTCCCTGGCTCTCCCTTTAGCAGATTCCAGAAATGTTCTACTGATGCCAGCTTCTATCTTCCTGTCCCTGGTCCCTCCCCAGGCCTGAGCCCACCTAGCCTCTTGGCTGTGAGAGCTCAAATCCCAGCCCTTGAGGGAAGTCAGAGCTGGCTCCAGCCCACCGATCAGGAAATCTAAAGGGCTAGCATTTCTGTAAAGGTGGGCAGGTCCCTGGAGCAGCAAGAAGCTCTTCTGGTCCTTGGTATGTTCACCAGGGCAGGGGCTTAACATGATTGGACACGAAGTTGCAGGAGAGATGGACCCTGTACCCAGCCTTGCAGGACAGAACAAGAGACAGTGGTCAGTACCCTGGGCTGCATGTGGCCCACAGGCCCACCGTCACTCTCCAGGTGGGTGAGGTGGGACATCCAGCAGAGGAGCAGTGCTGGAGGACAAAGGAGGCACTGCAAGCGCAGGGCGCTCCTCTCCTTGTCACAGAGGCTATTTAAACCACAGTGGAGCTTCCTCCCAGGCCTTTGGGCTGTGAGATGCCAGAGAACGCATCTCTGTGTTGTTCTCAGAACTTGGGGAGAATGTCATGCTCCTTTCTGAGACTGCTAGGTACGCTGCAGTGTGTGTGGCAGGGGACACCACCAGCAGTCACATAACCCTAGCCTCACGGTGACACACACACACACACACACACACACACTCTCTCCCAGGTTTCTGAGTGTGGTGCTTCTGGCCAGATAGGAACAGGAAGTGAGTTAGGAGGAATCTGTGTTGGACGCACTGCTTGAGGCCTCTTTCCTGACTCTTGAACTTCAGTGCTTTGGAACCACAGACATCACGCCCCACAGAGCCCCAGGGAGCCCTATGAGGCTTCTGTCAGCCATGAATCTGCTCACCTCTCCCTGTGACACTGTGACTGGGCTGGATCTGGGGTCTCTCCTACATACACTCTCAGTGCCCCAGACACCTCCCCACCTTCCTTCTCCCCATCCAGCCTCCTAGCCCCACTCATCTTCCTTCCTACATTTTCGTGGAGTGGGGCTCAAGCGTTAAGGGTGACAATAACGCCTTCGTGGGTCACCTCCTCAGGTAACACCAGTGCAACTGGACAGGTGTTATCTGTTACGACAGCACTGGAAGGCCCTGGCAGGCGTGCACCCAGCTAGCCGCCCTCGTCTCCCAGCACCCCTCACTCCATGTCCTCACACTCTGTGCCCCCCCACCCCAGCTTCTCTTTGGAAACCTTCTGGAGGTGACCAGGAGGTGACCAGGTCTTCCTCCCCCCAGCAGCCCAGCCAGCAGCAGCAGCCCCATAGGACTCAGCCCTACGGCCACCTCCCTGGAACCAGAGAGGTCTGGCTGCAGCCCAGGTCCGTCGTCCCCTCCAGCAGGAAGAGGCACCTGCACTTGGCCAGGCTGGCGGCAGGTGTCAAGCCAGCCGAGGCCTCGCCCCGCCCTGCACGTGGGTGACCCGGCTAAGCCAGCCCGCCCACGGGGCACCCTCTTGCTCCGGACGGGTGAGGGTTCTGGAAGGCCGGGTGGAGCTTCGCCAGCAGCTCGGGCTCCTCGCTCTTCCCGGAGGCCTCGGGGGCGCCCAGCGGGTAGGCCTCCCGGGCGCGGCCGGTCCGGGCGCAGGTGAGGAAGGCCAGGCAGGCCCCGCGGAGGCGGGCCAGGTCCCGGTGCGTGGTCTCGCTGACGAAGCAGTAGAGCACGGGGTCGGCCACGCAGTTGAAGCTGGTGAGGAGGAGGGAGAAGTGGTAGGCGTTGAAGACTCCCTTGGCGAAGTCGCAGCTAGACTCCCAGAGGCTGCGCACGAGCAGCAGCACGTGGTAGGGCAAGAAGCAGGCCAGGAAGATGACCACGGTGCTGAGCACCAGCCGCTGGATCTGGTCCTTGCGGCTCTTCTGGGTGCCGTGGCTGCGGCGCACGGCCCGCAGGATGCCCCGGTAGGAGGCCAGCAGCAGGCAGATGGGGAAGAGGAAGCCCACCAGGAAGCGGTAGTAGTTGATGCCGCGCTGCCGCGGCTCCAGCGGGTAGTGCTCGAAGCAGACGCGGTGCTGGTCCTCGTCCTCCACCACCTCCTTGTGCATGAGGAAGTAGATGCTGGTCAGCAGCTCCTTGACCCAGATGACCACACTCACGGCCACGGCGGCCTTCAGGGTGCGGAACTGGTGGAAGCGAAAGGGGTGGGCCACGGCCAGGTAGCGGTCGATGGAGATGCAGCAGAGGAAGCCCACGCTGATGTAGATGTTCTCGTACAGGAGGATGCCGCACACCTGGCAGGACAGGTCGCCGTGGGACCAGTGGTCGTGCTGCAGCACGTACTGCAGCCAGAAGGGGAGCGAGCAGATGTAGAAGAGGTCGGCCACCGTCAGGTTGCACAGGTACACGCCCAGCTCGTTCCGAGCCTTGATCTGCAGGTAGCCAAAGTAGAGGGACAGGCAGTTGGCCGGGAAGCCCACCACCAGCACGATGACATAGACCACCGGGGCCAGTGTCTGGTGGATGGTGTGGTCAATGGCACAGCTCAGCGAGGCGTTGTCTGCACTGATGTTCCCCATCTTTGGGCCTGAAGGGGCCTCACCCCTCATGGGCTCAGGAGTAAGCCAGTCTCTCTACCAACATCTTGTTTCTAGGATGTAGTTCCAGCTGTATCAAAGGCTAGGCCTCATTGGCGGTGGGTAAAGCTCTGAAAGTCAAAGATGGAAAGGCATAGGATAATAGGAGCTAACACTTACAAGTACCTACTGTGTGTCAGGCACTGTTCTAAGTGCCTCACTTAGTTTAGAAGGTGATCCAACCAGCCAACTCCAACTCAACTAGAGTATGTGACTGGATCACACACCAAGACACTGAGACGTGATTTATGTCTCCTCAGCCCCCTTCTCTGGCTTCCTTTCCCTGATTTCTTCTTCAGGTCCCTTGGTGCAGCAAGCAAGGCCTAGAGCTCTTGTGAACGTGCTCCCATCCCAAGCCAGCTGTCCCATTGAAGCTCAAAGTAAAGATCATCCCAACCCACAAGCAACAGTGACGGCCCCAGCTACCCTCTTCTACAGCAATAAGCACCATTCACATTTTTGTACTTGCTCACAGGAAGGTACCAGGTCAGTCAACAGTGAGCCCACAGCCCCTCCTGGGGTCCTCTCCAGACAGCATGGTAGAGGCCCAACCTCATCTAAATCCTGCTACCTCTCCTCCTTGGAACTGGGGACACAGCACAGGGGACATCACAGGATGAAGCCCTGAAAGATGTGAGCACCAGGCCATGGTCAGTTGTTTATAGGCTGTACAAGTCATTTACCCTTTCTTAGCCTCAGTTTCCTCATCTATAAAATGGGGATAAAAACACCTGCTCTCAGGGTCACATAAAATGATAGATGTCAAAATGCCTGGCAGTGTTTTATTGGAGGCAAAGAAGCAAAGTGAAAGATGGTATTACATTAGTGACAAGTTCATCTTGTCAGGAATTTAACAAAGAAAATGCTGTTGCTATATACAAAAATACATTTGAACAAGACAGAATAAAATATTTTGTTGTAAGCCTGCTTTAGAAATTAATATATCAAAAGGAAAGGCCTGAGCTGCTCTGTTGATTTAATACTTCTGGCTCAGATGAAAAAACCTTACTGTGTCTAAATCAACCTTTTTTTTTTTCATAATCATCTTCCCAAGGAGCCTTTTTAGCCATTTTTTCCCTATCCACCCCTCCCCAGTGAATGTGAATACCCCAGCTGTACTGCGTGTCTGTTCATGTGTCATTGTCTTTTGGAGGGTGACAAATCATTGTAATATCTAAGATTTTTTTCACCCCGCCCCCCTTGAAAATGCAGTCTGTATGGTTGCAAATTCCAAATGAATGGGGTCTGAATTAAGTTGTTTTGCAGTATCAGCAGATCAACCTTGCCCTTTGCTGTCTTTTCCTAGTCAAGCTGGGACTCACGGACCAGAAGGGAAGCCCCTCCCACTACTGACGGACCATGTCTCACCACCTGCTGACCAGGGCCCCTCCCTCCGAGGCCTCCATCCTGCTGGCTCCTGGCTGGCCCTGCGGCCCCCAGAGCCAGCGCTCAGCCTGGAAGCTGGCACTGCGAGCTGGGCAGGGGCTCAGAGACATCCAGCCCAGCAGTTCCACTCCTGGGGTTCATGGATGATAAACTTGAGGGCTTCCCCTAAAATCACACGCTCAATCTTGTAACTATTTAAGTATGTGCATCTTTCATGGAAAAGGGCCCTGTGGCTTCCATAAGATGGGACTGGCCCATAGCTGTCACCTCTCACCAGGACTCTCTGTGTCTCTGTAGCCAAGCCCTCCCCGACCCCAATGCTCCCACTCATGCCCCGGCCTTTATCTGAAGGGCAGCCACAGCATTCTTTCTAAAATGCAAACCAGATCCTCCTCTTCCTTGCTTAAAACCCACTGAGACGGTTTCACAGTGGCTTATCACGCAGTCATACCAAACTCCTTATGGGACCTACAAGGACTGACATGATCCTGTCCCAGCTCCCCCTACCTTGCCCGCCACCACCACACTCTAGCCTCACCGGCCAGCTTTCTGTGCCTCGGCCACCTGGCCTCACTCCTGCCTCTCCTGGAGTGCCGCTCCTCCCCTCCCCCACCCCACCTCCATCCCAGGGCCAGCTCCTTTGCTGCCAGACCTCAGCTTAAACATCACCCCCTGGCGAGGCCCTCCCTGACCACCCGACTAAAGCAGCCCCCTCCCCGCCACCATCACACCTTCCTATTTGGGTGCTCCCCAGAGCGCCCATCGGTATCTGAGATTTTTCTTGTTTATTTACTTGTCTGGTTGTCGATGAATCTGTCTCCTCCATGAGGATGTAAATTCCAGGAGGGCCTCATGCACCCTGAACAGTGCCTGGCACATCACAGGCACTCCTGAGTCCACTGGCATGAATACGTGAATGCTACCTCCCCACCATCCATCCCCAGAACTTTTTCAGCTTCCCCAACTGAAAATCCGTCCTCCTTAAACACTAACTCCCCATTCTCCCTCCCCTCAGCTGCTGGCAACCACCAGACTACTTTCTGTCTCTATGAATTTGACTGTTCTTGGTCCCTCATCTAAGTGGAATCATACAGTATTTGTCTTTTTGTGACTGGTTTAGTTCACTTAGCAAAATGTCTTCAAGGTTCATCCATGTTGTAGCACACGTCAGAATTTCCTTCCCTTTTAAAGGCTGAATAATATTCCATTGTATGTATATACTGCATTTTATTTTTTTGCATTCATTTGTCTATGGACATTTGGGTTGTTTCTACCTTTTGGCTGTTGTGAATAATGCTGCTCTGAACATGGGTGTACAAACATCAGTTTGAGTCCCTGCTTTCAGTCCTTTTGTGTATTTCCCCAGGAGTGGAGTTGCTGGATCATATGGTAGTTCTATTTTTAATTTTTTGAGGAACCACCACTCTGTTTTCCACAGCGACTGCACCATTTTACATTCCCACCAACAGCGCACAAGGGTGTTTTCTTGTTTTTTGCTTTTTGTGTTTTTGGGCTTTTTGCTTATATGTTTTGATGGTGAGAAGAAGGGGAAGAGGGGCAGCTGAGGCCCGTGACCCCTAAACTCTGCCCACAGCCTGGGGAGTCAAAATTTAGCCTCACTCGCCCTCCTCTTGCCAGCTCCCCTGTCCCTGAGTCCCAGACCCACAGCTGTAGGTCCAAGTGGTTCACCTGACTCCCACAGCAGCACAGGTCCCCGAACGGTCCCCAGGGGCGCCCACCCACGTGGTCTGTGTGTATGAATTTACCTCAAGTTCTCCACAGTCCACATAAACTCAGCCTCAGGAAGATAAAAATTCATTCATAAGCACAGGCCCCCCCAGACACCCACAAAAACAGGCAAAGGAAACCAGAGTGAAAACACATCCTGTCAGGTCTTAGGAATTCGTTGGGAGTCACCTGGCCGAAGGCTATTGTTTGCTAGCCTGTGGGACGGCCTGGGGCGGCGGTTTGTCCGGGCCTCTTTCCTAGGCCAGCAGTAAGCAAATTCTGGCAGCCAAAGTCAGAAATGCTCAGGTCTGCTGAGCAAAGAAGAAACATATACAATGTTTAGATTAAAGTACCTCCTGTGTTCACTTTGGAGCAAAAAAGAGGGCTTGGGAATTCTAGAGCAGTGATTCTCAAACTAAGGTGCATCGGAGTCACCAGGAGGATTTGTTAAAACAGATTCCAGAGCCCCACCTTCCGCGTTTCTGACTCAGTGGGTCTGGGGTGGTGCTCACGAATTTGCAGCCATTCGCCAGGTGAGGCTGGTGCCGCTGGGCCCGTGGACCACACTTTGAGTAGCAGAGCATTCACAGGACTGGAAGGTCTGGCGTTTCACTCCTGATCAGCGTCCTCTGTGAGTTCCCAGGCTAGGGCGCAGAGGTGGGTGGAAGGGAACTTAGAACCTGGCAGACACCTGGGCAGAACGAGGATGTAGCCCTTGGGAGGTCAGCAGCCTGATTCAGGCCCTCAAGACATAGTGACGGAGTCTGTCAGGGCTCTCACACCTTGAATTTGCAAAATCTTTTACAGTTTACACAGCATCTCACATCTGCCCTCTTGTCTCATCTGCACAGCAGCCCTATTATTTCTCCCATTTTAGGGATGAGGAAACTGAGGCCCAGAGGGATGGAGTGGCTTGTCCAACAGTCCAGTACCTCCTGGTTTCACACCACAGGTATCTGTGAACCATCTGCTCAGGGCACCGGGCTGGACATGGGGACGTAGAGATAAAGAAGAAATGGCTCCTACCCTCAGGGAGCCTCCAACCTTGTAGGACAGGAACGCCACGTGCACAAACGAGTGCCACTCAGGGCCATGGGTGGTGGGTGCAGGGTGCGTCCCTCCCACTGACATTAAAGCTGGCTTGTCCTTTTGACTCCACACACACTGCACCTCCTCTGTGGTTTCAACCCCATCAATACTCTGATGAGTCCCCGACATCCTCCCCACCCTCAGGTGGAAGGTTGACAGAAACAGCTTTCTCCCACCACACGGGGCATGCTCGGTAAGGTCCCCTGCTTCCATCTTTTTCCCCACTAGTCTGCTCTTGGAAGTGGCGTCTCCACCTGCCCAGTCACTCATGTTGGATGGCTGGCCTTCAGTTTCTTCCCTCATCTCCATCCACAGCATCCATGTAATTACTCAGTTCAACTCCTAAATATTTCCCACATCCATCTCCTCCTCTTCAGCTCCCTCACCAGTGCCCCAGATTGGTTTGGTCAAGACATCCCCCCCTAAATCAGTGCACAGCCTCCGATGGGATTCCCTGTCTCCATCTCACCACCTGTCTCAAAGCCATCCTCCAGAACACAGATCTAAACTAATTACTCTTGCTTCAAACCCTTCAGTGGCTCTCCAGTCATCCATCCGTGTGCCTACCCATCCATCCATCCATCTGTCCACCAATTTATTCATTCATATAGCAAATCCTTGTGAGTGTCTATTATCTGGAAGGCACTGCACTAGACACTGGTCCCTGGTGTAACTCAAGTTGCTTTTAGTCTCATGGAAGAGGGGAGAAGGGAGGGGAGATGCTCCTAGAGAGAGTACAGGACTTCAAGGGAGTTCATAGGAGGTGACCTAACCCAGCCAGAAAAGCCTTCCTGAGCAGCATGTTACTCTAAGATCAGGAGAAGAGGGAAGGGGCAGGGAGAGAGAGAATGGGCACCTGTGGGGGACTGAAAATAGCTTAGCAAGATGAGCTAGGTGTGAGGAAGGCGTGGCCAGAGAGGAGACAAGAAGCTGAAGAATCTGCCAACAGATTAGAAGCGGGGTGGGGACAATCAGGGACAAATCTGAGATGCTCCTCAGTGCTTGGTCCTACAAGCTCCCCCAGATTATTTGCTAGATGGATGGATGGGTGAGATGCAGCTGGCTGGGTGGCTGGGTGGCTGGGGAGGTGGATAAATAAGTAAGCAGAAGGATGAGGGGGCCGAGGGAGAGATGGGTGAGTAAGTGGGTAAGTAGATGGAAGAATGGGTGGGTGGATGGGTAGGGGGTTTTGAGGTTGGGTGCTGGGACAATGGAAATATCACTAACAGAAACAGAAAGTGAGAGGCAGGAACCGCTGTGGCTCCCCTCCAGCCACCTGGCATCTGCTCAAACTGCCTGGGCTGGTCACAGAGGGTCCTGCTTCTTCACCCCGGCCCTATCACAGCCAGCCCTCCCTTCTGCCGCTCCCTGAGGACACGCACCCCTAAATGGAAACTACATCTTGCCAGGAGTGTCCCTTCTCCACCTCCTCTCCACAGGAAGCTTGCTCCTCAAAAGTCAAAGGCACAGTGGATGCAAAGTGTTCTGTAAAGGAAAACAGGTAGATGGGATGGAAGAATCAAGCCACACTGCATGAGCAGCCTCCACGTGCCCAAACCGTTTCTGGACAGTCATCCTCTCTCAACACCACTCTCATCAGCGCCCATTTGACAGATGAAAAAACTGAGGCTGCTCAAGATTCCACAGTTACAATGTAGGGAGCCAGGCTTTGAATTCAGACTGGCCCACGCTTTCCTTTACAACATCATGATTGTTACCAAGCAACCACCCACCATCTCCAGGCTCCAGTCCTTCCTCAGAGATGCCACCACAAGGGCCAGCAGGCTTAGTCCTGGGCCAGCCCCCTGCACCTGGAGGATGCTCTGCCAGGTCAACCATTTCCTCAACACTCATCGAGGAACATCTGCTGTGTGCCGAGTGCAGGGATCCCCAAGGTGGCAGTGGTTGGGGTGAAGAATCCAAATACAGAGAAGCTGCATCTGCGTCACTTTATCATCCAGCTGAGAAACCCAGCATCCCAACACCTAAGAGCAAACCTGCAGACAAACGCCTATCAGCATAGAGGCTTCCGAGGACTTTAGCATCCAAGTCCAAGAGCAGTTACGTGCCCGAAAGAAAGGAAGGGCCTCTGACTCCAGCTAGGAGCTGTCTGCATGTTCCAAGCCAGAAGGCGGAGGTGCCCAGCACCGTCATTCAGCTGGCGCATAAACAGTGATCTAATCTGTCGCCCTTTGTTCCGTGTGGCGGCAGGCTGGCACGCGCACAGTTACTCACAGTGCCCCGTGGCTCTGCTCGGGGAGCCCCCAGCACTCAGAGCTGGGAGTTTCCTGTGGGCTCAGCTTCCCTTCCCTTTGGCTGGTCAAACTCCCACATGCTTTCAACAGGGCTGTTTCATTTCCTAAAAGTGCCCTTTTCAGAGGCTGTTGATGTTTCCCTCTGGGGCAGGAGTAGAAATTAGGCAGCATTTTTTCCTCGGTCTCCAGCCTTCCCCTAAATTGCCTCACTCCAGCAACAGCAAGGAAGCAGTCTCATTTCTAAAGCCCTCCTAACTGTTTCAAAGTTCAGTCCCATCTGAGCTCACAAAGTCACTGTGAACCCATTTCACAGAACCTGAAGCCCAGAGAGGCTCACCTAGTTGCTCAAATTCACACAGTAAGTGTGGGGGATCTGAATCCAGCACCCAGATCCCCAGCTCGCTGCCTTTAAGCTCTTTTGACCACAGCGAGGAATGCACTTGACCCTGTCACCAGCACACGCAGACACCATACACACTCATGGACTCACAGAGAAACACACCTTCCTGGAGCAATACTTACCCTACCGCTTGCGACGCACTCTGATCATTTCCCCTCTGTTTTGTTTTTCTAAATGCAGGTCGTGAGCTACTAGATTGATTTTCTGACCCACTAATGGGTCAGTCAACATCCCCAGTTTGGAAACAGCTGGACTGACCCTTGCCTGCTCAGCCTCCAGACCCCAGGAAGGGGACGGTCTCTGCAGCCAGGTGAGGGAGGAATGGGCAGGGAGCGGCAGCCAGCCGAAGGGGCTCTGGGTCCTCTCCGAGCTCTGCCCTCAAACCTCAAACAGCCGGCTTCCTCCAGCACTCGCTCGCTTGCTCGCAGAGGCCTGGGGAGGAGACCAGCTGCCCCTGGCCCGCCCGGCAGACCCCCCACAGGGGGCCCTGCAGCCAGGACCTGCGCTCCCCCTCCAGCGATTTCCCGCAGACCACGCCTCCCAGCTCGGTCTAGAAAATCCCAGCTGGAGGCTGCCCATTCCTGAGCTGAGACAGAATCATGTGAACTCAGATCTGGTGTCAGGCTGGGTGGCTATGAGGAACCCGCGCCAGACAAAGGCTGAGGGCTGCGGAACCGCTCCCTCCACGCACACTGGGCCTGCTTTCCACGCACTCCAGATGCAGGGAGTGACCTTGTGGGAGCACCAAAGCCTAAATTAGGGGCAGGGATCCAGGGACTTGAGGGACGGACGCAGCAGGAGTGGGGTGCACTGATTCTCCCCATCCAACCACCTTTGAGTACCTACAAGACTCCAGGAGATACAGGATGTTGAACCCCAGAGCCGGGGGTCCTCACTTGAGCCAGACAGGCTGACACTCAGATAACTCGAAGGTAAGGGCAAGAACAATGCGACAACAGGCAAGGGCAGGGAAGCTGGCATTCCCACTCCCACCCAGGCTATTACCCCTCAGCCCCTAGCAACCAACATCCGGTCAGTGGGTCACAACTACATTAGCAAATTCTGGGGAGTTTGTAAGAAAGAACATCACTGCCCAGACCCCACTCAAGATGAATTAAATCATACTGTCTAGAGGTGAGTTGCCAGCACCAGAGTTTTTAATAGCTCTCTGGACAATTCCAGAGGGCAGCCAGGTGGAGAAGCACTGATGGGGAGGTGGGCTGGATTCTGTCCTCAGATCCTTATTCCTGGGCTGTGAATAAGGCGAACATCAATGTTTTTAAACGGCAGGGCTCAGAGCGGGGAACAAGTACGGGGCGCTGGCCTTGTGGGGTCTTCTGGCTGTTGGGAGCATTTCCTAAACTTCCTCAGCACAGCAGTGCTGATGGGACCCCTGGACGTTACATTACCTAGCCCAGCTTCCTCATTTTACAGACGGGGAAACACAGGCTCAGAGGGGTGAAGGCTCTGGATAGGGTCTCACGGCTAAATGATTGAGCCGTGATTCTCAAAACCGCTGCTGTGCTGTTTCGGCTTAACCACCTCGCTCCAAGGTAGGAAGTGGATTGTAGGATACGTTGCTGGAGCCAAAAAGCTAACATCCACTATGCATGGGGGGTCACTAAAGATGTTTGTTCCCCCTGTTCTGTTGGTGATTTTTGGTTTCATCTTCTCCAGAGAGCGACTCGCTACAGTCCTGCCTGGTGGCTGTATTGGTAGGGGTACCAAGAAAAATCCCCTCTGCGGGGCCTGGGTCTCCAAGCAAACGCTCCCACCCACGTCAGTTACAGCAGAAGCCCCGCCTTGTCACAGCACAGTTGTGTGCACGTAGACACAGAGGCTGTTTTTGAGTGTAGAGGTCTGGTAGGCTTTCCCTGATGTCGTATGAAAGGACGGGTGGGTCAGGAGTGCAGGATCGACTTCGTGCTGGATGCCTGGCTACCCTCAGGACACCTGGCCAAAGAGAGCACCCCTGACTCTCTTCACAGGGCAGCCCAGCCTAACAGGACACGCACACACAGGCTGTCTATACCATCAGCGCCTCCACCGGCAGGAACACTGAGGGCACCGGGTCCCCCCTTCCCCCGGGGACCCTCCTTTCCCTTCCCATTGGGACGGCAGACAGAGGGTTGAAGCTGCCTTCAGTGTTGCCCATGTCCTGCGTGAAATGCCCACCCAGGAAGAGAAAAAAGCGCCGGTTCTGCGCTCTACTTTGGTGCTAGGACTTTGTCTTAAGTCTAAAACAGGAAGGAAGGACTAGAAACCACGACACCAAGCAGTGGCCTGAAGGGTCCTAGACACCCCAAAACCTCAGCCCCCAAACCTCTCCCAGTAAACTTACAACTAAGTAAAAGTAGTGAATTTGTGATTAAAACATAACCTCAAGAGAAACCCCCAGCCCCTATTCAGACTTCTCTCTTTAAGTCCCAAACGGCAGAATATTGGAGCTGCCATTGATGAGAGGGGGCATTTTAGGGAAAGGTGAGAAGGCCTGAGCCGTGTGGGGCGCTGGGGTGTGGTGACCACTAGGGCCACCTCTGTGGCTCTTTCCATCTTGGAAAGACATAGCAGCCGAAGTTGGGTCAGGCCTGCCACCTGCACTCATCTCTCTCTCTCTCTCAGCCCCGTGACAGTAGTCATGAAGCACTGCAGACCCACTGGGATTGGCGGCCCCAGGAGGCTGGGTGGAGCCCGGGCATCCCACCTGTGCCCCCGCGAACCTGGAGGCTCTGATGGGCGGGCTGACTTTTCTGAGCTGCTCTGGAGGCTGCTCAGAGGGCCACAGGGCCCTAGACCACAAGGCCTTCAGGTGCCTACTGGCCCCCCAGGGGTCCAGGCAGCCTGGGAGTCATCAGATGGAGGGCCCTAGAGTCTGCTCTGAGCTGGTGGCAGAATGCAAGGCCTCTGGCACGTGGCACTAACCCCGAGGTCAAAGGATGGAGCAGAAAGCGAGGCTCTGGGTCAGACTGCAGAGTTAAGTCCCTGTGCTGCCACTGCCTGGCTCTGTGACCTTGGGACACTGCATTCCTGGATGACCAGTAGACTTTTGTGAGACTTAGAGACGAGGTCCAGCAAGCACCTGGCACTTAGTAGGTCCTGGATAAGGGGTAGTGAGGATGCAGTGATGATGAGGGTGGTGGTGGCAGTGGCGACGGCACCACACCCTCAGGCTAGAAGGGCCTGCCCCACCATCTGATTCTCCCTAGAGAGGGGGACGGATGGGCAGGCCAACCTGGTAAGACATTTGTCACAGTGTCCTACCGTGTTCCCCATGGGCCCTCTACTGATTTGGGGCTAGCTGGGGTAAGGCCTTGAAGGTTCTCCAAGGGCTCTGACAAATACAAGAAATGTCTGTCATGAGCCATCTGATGTTGGACTGCAGGGACCTTCACTGACTTGTGCATTGAAGGCTGGCCTTGGCCTCCCCAGGCCTTACTTGTCAGCACACACCTATATCAGAGGAGCAATGCAAGGTGCCACTTTGTTGCAAGTTCCAAAGTGGCCGAGTGTGAATTAGGATGGCCTCAAGGACCAAGAGGAGGACCAGCAGAGAACCTCCTAAAGTTCCTGGCCCCTCAGCCTCCCTCGTGGGGTCAGAGAAGAGGCAGGAGCCACTTAAAATCAGGGAGAACAGTCATGGCCATATCGGGAGCATGTGCTTTGCACCAGGCTGAGCGCCTTCCAAACATTTCCTGTTTTAACCCTCACATCAACCCTATTTTATAGGCAAGGCAACTGAGGCTCAGAGAGTGCCAGCAACTTGCTCAGCATCACACAGCAGGGAAATTGCATAACTGCCTGCCTCCAAAGACAGGGCTCTTGACTGGTCTCCTGTTGCTGCTGAAACACATTACCACAAACTCAGCAGCTTAAGACAACACATATTTTTCTTTCTTTCTTTCCCCTCCCTTCTTTCCTTCCTTTCTTTTTGGTAGAGATACTAGGGATTGAACCCAGGACTTTGTGCCTGTTGAGCGTATGCTCTGCCACTGAGCTATCACCCAACCCACTCCTTTTCTTTTTCAGCACACATTTCTTAGCTTACAGTTTGGTGGTCAAAAGTGGGTCTTGCTGGACTAAAATCAGTGTTAGCAGGCCTGCATTTCTTCTGGAGGGTCTAGGGGAAAATCTATTTCTTTGCCTTTTCCAGCTTCTAGAGGTTTCTGGCATTCCTTAACTCGTGGCCCCCCTTCCATCTTCAAAGCCAGCCAGCAGTGTGTGTCTCTGACTCTGACCCTCCCGGCTCCTCTTCCACTTTTAAGGACCCTGTGATCACTCTGGGCTCACTGGAATATCCCAGGACAATCCCCCTATTTGAAGGCCAGCTGATTAGCAACCTTAATTCCAGCTGCTGCCTTAATGTCCCTTTGCCATGTGAGGTAATGTTCACAGGTCCCAGGGACTAGGAACTCAGCACCATTGAGGGGCCATTGTTTGGCCACCACAGCTACCATGTTGCACCTGTTTAAAACCCTGCACGGCAGTACTGTCTTTGTGTACACGCATCTCCCAGGACTCTTGTTTAAGTGCAGATTCCAGATCTGCAAGGCTGAGGGGGGCGGGGGGCGGCGAGCTTCTGCACTTCTAACCAGCTCCCAGGCCTATGAGCCCACACCCACCTTCCTCTCTTTTGCAGCCTCATGGTGATCGGTACAATGTTGCCCAAGGGGTGGGCACTTAATAAATGCTTGACACTGAAAGAAAGAGGACAGCTGAGGTGGGGGGCTGGGGGATGGGGAAAGAAGAGAGGAAATAAATAAATAAATATTTAGGACCCCCCCCCGCCCCCACTCTTACCCGGGACAAAGCCTAACACGAGAGAGGAGGAAGCACAATGAAACCAAAGCCATCTGGACCAACCAGTAGCGCGATCAATGATGTGAGGTGAGGGCAAGGCGTGTTGCCCTCTGGGCGGGGCTGGGCTTTGAGCTCTACCCTGAGAGTGGGGGATTGGCAGCGTGGGCCCCTCCGCCCCCGGCTGGGAGGCCCTACACGTGGCCTACCCACTTCCCGGCCTCTGTTCCTCCTTCCAAAACTCTTCTCATCAGTCTTCAAGGCCAGCCCCCCTCCATTCTTCAAAGCACTGTTTCCCAGGTGAGCCACAGGACACTTACCTCAGTATCCCCTGTTCAATGCAGGTTCCCAGGTCCTGCCTTGGATTCACCGAATCAGAATCACTGAGGGACGGAGGTCCAAGAAGCTGTACTTTGGGCAATTCCCTCAGGTTTTTCTGACACACACTAAAGTCTGAGAACTATTTGCTTTAAGGGCGGCTCAAACGCCACTTCCTCCACACAGCCCTCCCTGACACCCAGGGGACGAGCATGTCCCTCCCCACCCCATCCCACAGCACCCACTTGAGCTTTCCTTGGGTTCCTTTCAGCCTTTCCTGGCCAACTTGAGACTTCTGAGCGGTGAGGCCTGGGTGCTGGATCACTGTGGCTGGGACCACAGAGACAGAAGTTGGCTGGTGGGTTCTGAATGACAGCTGGGTTCTGGACAAGGGCACGTGGGTGGCTGCTTACGTGCTTTGAGTTACCACTACATGGGAGCACTGTGCTTTCCCTAAGGTGCACTGATGTGCCTCACAGCAACTCTGCGAGGAAAATACTGTTATCCTGGCCTTACCACTGAAGAGACCAAGGGTCACACGGCTGGCAAGTGGCAGTGCTGGGACTCAAGTCAAGGTCTGAATTAATTGTATTTTAATAATTACCAATGCAGTGCATGGGAATTTGTATGATTATTTGTTAGTGTCTGTCTCCTACTCTGGATGACAAGCTTCATGAGGAAGGAGGAGCTGGGTCTGTATTGTACTCTGTTGGAGAGAAGGTGGTTTGGCCCAAAGTGCACAACAAAAATGTGCAGAACATCTGAATGAATAAATGAATCTAAGCTCCTCTTTCTTTCTGCAGCCTTCCTGGAAGGCCAGCGAAAGCCAAAATTGGAGCTGGGAGCTAACAAGCTGGGGGAGGCAGTCAGGCTATGGTATGAGGTAACAGGAAGAGGCTTGGTTTTGACTCTGAGGGCATGTGGGTGGGTGGCCATGTGTGAAGGAGAGAGGCTGGTCTCTCTTCGGAGAGTCTGTGGTCTGTCTGAGAACGTCTGAATTGTCTGGGGCATCTTTCCGGCTTGGAGACCAGCGCACAAACCACAGGCCCCATGGTTACCATGGCAACACCCTGGGCCTGCCACCCCCGTCGGCCTCCTGCCTCCAGCCCTGGAGTGCTCCAGTCCATCAATTAATAACCTAATAATGTCTGACAACAATCACTCCAAACACCCAGGCGGAATTCCTCTTGAGAAACCGATTTCTCCGGGGAGTGAGAGCTACAGAGATGCTCATTACACTCAGTCTGGGCCACGTGCTAAAATCTAGTTTTCTGAATTCAAATTACTCTCTCTCTTGCTTCCCTTTTTTGTTTCAAAGGCACGGGGCTGGCAGAGCTGGTGACAGAAGCCTCAGAAGTTCCAGGGAAACAGACACTAGAGAAGCCACCACGTAGCTCACCTGCTCCCTCAGCCCTGAATCAGGACCAGGAAAACTGACCCTGACCAAACAGGCTCTGCGATAAGGCCCCAGTCATGGACATTTGTATCGCTGTTGCTCTTCTCCTAGGAGAAACCCGACATCCTCTGCAAAGAGTAATTAATTTGTCACCATGGCACCCAGAAAAAAAAACCTAAAAAGGAAGACTTGCAATTTGTGGTAGATTCAAGATGGTTGGAAATTGATACTCTTCTCGTGGAGAATTGGGTGTAAGTCCCCTTCCTTTGAATCCAGGTGGGCTCTGTGACTACTGGACCAACCAGATATAACATGGAAGCCACATTGCGCAGGCTTCTGAGTCCAGGTCTAAAGAGATGGCAGCTCCCACCTCCTGTTTCTTGAGATAGTTGCTCTTGAAACCTAGGTGCCCCGCTGTGAGGAAGCCCAAGTAGCCTCTTCCGGAGGCCCTGCTGAGAGTACCCGAGGCCCTGGGTGGCAGCCCCAGCTGACAGCCAGGATCACCTGGCTTGCCACATGTGCGTGATCTTGGAAGAAGACCCTCAGCTCCAGCTGGGCCATACCAGCTGAGGCTGCAAGGAGCAGAGATAAGCTGCCCCCACCAAGCCCTGTCCAAATTGCAGCTTGGTGAGCAAAATGATGAGGACTGTTACTTTAAGCCACTATCTCTTGAAGTGGTTTTTGATGTAATAAAAGATAACTGGAACATAAGTATTTTGTTTTCTCCAAAAGCACGTAAGGGTTTATCACACCTTATGAGGTGGGTGTAATAAGCTTCATTTTCCCCATGAGATACTAAAGCTCAGAGAGAGGTATCTTGTTTAAGACCAGTCAGGTAGGAAGGATGAAACTCTGTTTTCTACTCTTTGTGTTAGCTGTTAGATGAATCTCCTCGCCCTGCAGTGTGTGCTGTTCCCAGAAGCTGCAACATACAGTAATGAGAAGAGTACTCAGAGCTCACATTTAGGGGGCACTGCAAGGCCTTCAAGGCAAGAGCCTCACCTGTGTGATCTCATGCTCTAGGAGGTATGCCAGATTTCCACTTCACAGAAGGTGATACTGCGGCTTAAAAAGAGGGCATGTGACTTGCCCAAGGCGACAGCTCTAATATGGAAGAGCCCAGGTTTGGACCCATACCGTCTGGCTCTGGAGCTGGGCTCGTCTACATAGTCTAACGCATCCACGTTGCTCTGGCCCTGTTTCCTCTGTTAGACTCAGAAATTCTTTTCCCTCCTTCCTTCTTCTGGAAGCTTATGTTGGGCGTGCAGGTGGGGTGAAGCCAAACCTAACCATGTCATCTCAGCTTTGTAGAGTTTCAGACTATTCTCACATCTCTTTTTGTCCCCCCAACCCCTCTGTGAAGTGGCGTGATTAGTATTCATCTCCATTTTACAGAGGTCCAGGCACAGCAAGTGACCTGTCCAAAGCCACACAGCCTCTGGCTCCAAGTCAGCGCTCTCTCCTCTGCCCACCGCTAAATCCCCAAGAGCCTTGCCGCGAGGCTGGGTTCTCCAGCCAGGACTACCTGGATCGCTTGACTGCAGGCAGGGGCCCTGTCAACCAGACAGCCCACCTCGCCCTCCTTCGACCAGTCATGGGCAAGCTTTCCCCTCCCTCCCTCGGTGGCAGGGGGGCTTGTTCTGGCCTCGGTGATGCGCCCTGTACTTGAGGAGCTGCCCTTCTCGGAGGAGGGACCGCGCAGATTTAAGGCAAGAAAAGGGAAGCCTGGTTCACACCCAGTCTTTGGCTAGCCTGTGCCTTCGAGTTACAGGAGGCAAAGGGTTAGCTGTCTGATTTTTGTTTCGGTGTGTGTGTGGGGGGAGGGGGTTGTTAGTAATCACCAGGTGGCCACGTAGCCAGCCGAGGGGGTGACTCCTAAACCCGGCAGCAACCGCAAGCGGGAGACATTCCACCCGCTGGCCCTCCCGCACCCGCCCGGCCCGCTGCGGGCGCCGGCCCGTGGCCTCCCCGCCCCGCCCCGCCCCGCCCTGCCCCGCGCGCACGTGGGGCCCGGGGCCCGCACCCTCGGCGCGCGCTCGCGGGGCTGCGCAGGGGGAGGCGCAGAGCTGGCTGCCCGGGACCGGAGCTGCCTGCCGCCCGCACGCGGTTTCCCGGGGCCCGCGGGCCGGGGACCCCACCACGGCGGCGAGAGGAAGAAGACTGGCTCCGGGGATGGAGGGCACGTACCTGCGCGGCGAGAGACCTGGGCACCGGCCGCAGTCACCTCGCGCGTCTCCCGCGTCCCCTCCTCCTACGGCCGGCGCGCGGCGAGCAGGGTGGACACTGCGTCCTTGGGCTGCTGGCGGGGGTGGCCTGGGGACGCTGGCGGGCCGCTTTACGGGCTAGGCCCTCCTCCTCCTCGGTACGCGGGGCTGCGTTGTGCCCCATTCCCCCCATCCCTCCTCCCGCCCCCGTCGGGCACACCCAGTCCTGCCTGTCAGCATCCTGCCTTTCACTGTGACCACAGGCCATAGGCTAGGCGCCGGCCAGGAAGAGCCGCCGTCTCGCAGACCGTCCTGGAGGTACAGCACTCCCCGCCCCACTACCATCCTGTCCCCGGGACAGTCTCCAGATCTGCCAGTGGGGGCTCAGCCTGGGCCTGGCTGCAGAAGGATAAGGGTCCTTCTCCAGCCACAGCCAGAACCCCTAGAAGGGTCCACGAAGGGACCTTTCTGTACTGTTCACTTCCTGGTCCCCAGCGCCAGCATCAGTAGCCACTCAGTAGCTGCGGTGTGCCTTTGCTTTCCGAGCCTCTCTCCACCTCAGGGACCTCAGTGCTAGGGCCCAGCGTTGGAGGAGGAGGGTGAGGGGGAGTGGGCTGGGAGTAGGGGGTGAGGGGGATGGAGGGGGAATGGGAGGTGTCTGCACTTAGGTTTGCTGTCTCCTAGATCCCTACTCTGATGCCTCCCAGGACCTGGGTGTGCCTGCAGCAGGGGTGGCCAGGAACAGCACGAGACCAACCTCCTACTGGTTTTGTTGAGAATTCAAAGAAGCTTTAGGGGCCCTCTACCCAACAAGCTCATGGATAAAAGCGTTAACAACAGTCACCGGTCTGGGATTTTGAGTACTTACTGTGTGCCAAGCACTGTTCTAAGCACTTAAATACATGGACACATTTGGTCCTCACTGCTCTTTGCGGTAGGTACTGTTATTATCCCCATTTTACACATGCCAGAAAGAGGCCCAGAGAGGTCAAATAACTTGCCCATGGTCACACAGGTAGTAAGTGGAGACAATGAGATTCAGCCCAGGCAGGTGAGTCCAGAGCCCCTATCACCATCTGCATCCTATCCCAAGCTACCCTTTTCTGTACCCTTAGTATCTTCTGTTCTTTCACATCTGCACACCTTAACTCCTGTGTCCCTCTCAAAAGACCTCCTGCCCCCAACTCCTGAACTCTTGCCCCAGGTGAGAGACCTAAAAGTCACCTCCCTTTTCAAGCCTTCTTGGTGGCCCTGATAATTTGTGCTGAGCCCCCCTCCCTACTCCTTTGGCTCCCTTCTCTACATTCTTTGCACTGCCCCCTGGGGTCACTGGCCCACAGCTATCTCTCCTCATTCCCGGCCCAGTGCCTGGCTCAGAGCAGGGTGCCTTAATTCTGTTTGGGAAATGAGTTTGGGACTGGTCACTGCAGGAGTCTGCAGAAGTTTGTGTGGTTGGTTGTCAGGACAGATGAGCGGGGGTTAGGGATGGAGGGCAGCTGGGGTGCAGGTGGTGGAGGTAAAGAGACAGATTGATGGCTCGCCTTCTGCTAACTCCTCTGGGTGGCTCAAAGCTCCACACTTTGTGGCTTGGCCACTAGGTGAGTCTCTGGAAGGAAATGGACTGTGGGCAAGACAGCAGAAGATACCCTGGCAGGTGATGCAGAGGGAGCAGGGGGAGGCGGGGAATTTTGCTTTTCCTGTTGGGCACCTGCCCAGCAACCTCCCAGCAGGCTCTTCTCAGAGGCTGGTTCGGCCTCTTCTGCTGCTCCTCATTTTGAAATTCCTCCTTCTTGCAAAATCTTCACAAATGGATTTTTCTGGATTAACTACTCATGCCATAAAAATGCACAGATACTTTTTTAAAATTGCCATAGTGAAAGTAGTTGTTAAGAGTTTGGCTTGGAAAGCCAGAGTGCCCGTTTTTGAATCCCAGCTCCGCTACCTGCTAGTAGCATGACCTTGGACAAATCCCTTCACCTGTCTGTGTCGGGTTCCTAGTGTGTGAAATGGGAGCATGGCTTCAAATGGGGCTTGAGAGGATTGCATGAGTTAAATCAAGTAAAGCCGTTAGCTCAACACCCAGCACATATTAGGGTTCAATAGATGTTAGCAGATACCCTTTTATATATGGCCCTTATTTGAATGTTAACTATGTCCTTAGTGCTTATGAAAGATCTCTTTTCATCCCCAAAAGTATTTTTATTCTCTTTTCACAGATTGGGAAACTGACGCTCAGTGAATTGCCTAAGGCCACTCAGTTCTGAGGGTCTGAGCCAGGACTTGAACGGAGTTTCGACCATGAAGCTGTTTCCTGCAGCAATTATGTTCTGCCTCATCCTATCCCCCTGGGGAAGGAGTGGCGTGTTTTAAAGCCCACCATCAGTTACTAGATCCAGGATTCTGACTCTCAAAGGCACAGTGCATGCCATGTAGAAAGCTAATTACAAAGTGTATCCCGCCAGGGCTGCCACATTGCACAGTTCCCGGTGGGGGCCACGTACACTGTAACCTGTTGGGTGGTGGCTTCTGGAGTTGGGGCATTGTGGCAGAACTTGGTAGTCCTGCCTCCCTGCCTCTCTTTAGCCCACAATCTTTGGTCACACATGTCTAAACATATCTAGAACCTTTCACAAACTAAACAGTCAATTAAAACAAACTTCATTTGACTCACGTTTCGTTTTTTAGAGACAGAACAGCATAGCACCACATACCAGTTACTTACAGATCCAGAACTGGCCTGTGTTACAGGATTGGCATCTCTGGCTACGTTCTCCCTAAGAAAATGCTAAATTCAGAGAAGCAGAGGTTCACCACAATGCCTACAAAAATTGCCTTTTGGCTAGATTTTGCTGCTTGTTGGTGTCAAGATGTCCAGTCCTTGACAGGGGCAGCAGAATTTGTTGTTTCATAAGCAAAACCTGTCTCTGGCTGTATAAACAACAAACAGCTCACTTGGTTAAAATGACGCATACATCGTTTTCCAGAACCTTCCGGGACCTAGAGAATAGTAAATTATGGCCCATGCTCATGGAATGCTGATTTGAGGTGCTGTGCTAATAACTATCTTTCTTGCCCACAGGAATCCTCTCCCACGTTGGGCTGGGCTCCAGAGACGTGGTCAGAATTTCTTCATACCCAGTGCAAGTGACGTTTACGTCCATCTCTTCTTTTCCAGTCTCTCATGGGCTTTTGGTCTTGGCATTTGCATTTTCCCGATGTCAAGCCCAAGGCGGCGCACAGCAGATGCTCAGAAATGGCAGCTGGTGGAAAGGATGGGAGAGGTGGTTGCCGCTGGCTGGAAGCGGCCCGCCCAGATCCACTCTGGCCCTTCTCCATCCTACTCCACTGATTGTATCACGGGGTTCCCCTGCCCTGTGTCTTCTGCTGGCTTGGCCAACGGAAGCCACTCACTGGGATCAGAGAATGGCCAGGGCCTGGTGTTGGGAAAGTATACCCCTACCAGGGTTGCTCCAGGTTGGCTGCCTCCCTTTACTGCAGCCATCAGCTCCTGTTGGAATCACTGTCCTGCACCGCTCTCCCCTCTTCTTCCTCCAGGCCTGGGGACAGTCACAGCTCCCCAGAGAAGCTAGTCCTGCGGTGCTGCACATTCCGCATTGGTTCCTTTACCCTCCCCACACCCTTGACAACCATTCCTGTATTAACCTCTCCCAGCCACCCTGCTTGAGTGCCCCTGCTTCCTGCCAAGACCCTGACTGATGGAGAAGTGGACATGCCAGATGCGTCTTCACTGCAGACTCACACTAACGGAAGGATGTGTGCATATTTCTGAATGCATACAGATTATCTACTTTAAAAAACTACTGTTTTTCCAGTTCATTCTTCCAATTAGCACAGCTGGCCAGTCTTGGAGGATATCTCTCCTCATCCTCCAAATGACAGAATGAGTCCCTGCTCCCTCACTCAGCGCCAGCAGTGCCAGGCCTCGCTCAGCCCTGGGCCTCCCCTTGCAGATGCCCCTGCCCTGAGCTTCCTGACACCGTGAGCTTCCTTGCTTCCCCTTGGGGCAGACTGCTTTCCTTTTGAGAAATATTCGTAGTTGCTGAGTCAAGCAACTCCAAGGATGGTTTTAGGCAACAAGGCGCTGGTTTTTCTGAGAATTATCTTTTCTGGCATCAACCACACTCCAGCAGGCTGGGGCCTGAGCTGATTAATCAGATAGCTGACCTGATTAATGCCACAATGTTGCTTCCACTCCCGCTCAGATAATCTGTAGGCTCTCAGACAGAGTGTGACTAACTTGGACACTCGACAGCAGGAAACTCTGAGTCCAAGTCCAGGTGAAGCATGAACACACACATCTGGAGAGCTGAGCTGGGGGACCCAAGTCGCATCCCTGGCTGGGCTGCAGACTCCTGGAGGAGGCCTTCAGGCTGGGCTTGCTCAGGCTGAGGCAGTTGGGGGTGGGGGTAGCATCTGAGTGTCTGGGTGCAACTCCCAAATCTGTTGCTTTCTGGTTGTTAGAGCTCTGGCAAGTTATGCAGCCTCCCAGAGGCTCAGTTTCTTCTTCTTTAAAATGGGGTTAATAATGAAGGTCAGTGTAAGAATGAACTATAAAGGTGATCTCAAGCAATCTGGTTGATAAAGAAAGTGGGAGCCCAGCCTAGCAGGTGCAAAGAGAGCAGATTATGCTGGGAAGGCACAAAAGAGGGGTTGACAGACTGAGTCAGGTGGGCCAGGCGAGGCTGGGCTGGAGTTGAGCAGCCTCCGCCTTGGTTCTCCTGCTTATGGAAAATAGATCGCATCCTGGCTCTTCACACTGGCTGTGTGACCTCGGAAAGTCACATGACCTCTCTGTGCCTCAGTTTCCTAATCTGTGAAATGGGGATAACAGCACCTCACAGGGTTGTTGTATTAATGAATTAGTAAGAATAAATCTCTTACAACTTTAGTGAGTGCTCTGTAAATATTAGGACACCTTTTTCATCCAGTGCTTATGGAAAGCTTATGTGTGCCCCTCCAGCTCTGGTTCCAGGAGCTCCTCTAGACTTATCCATCTGGAGCCCCTAAAGGGAACCCCTGGAAGTTCCCTGCAGCTTCCCTGGATAAGCTTAGGTTCCTCCGATGGGGACTGGGGAGTAGGATGGTGAGAAAGGGCTGAAATGGGAGAATTTGTAGCCTATTTGGGGCCTCACCCAGAAAATTTTGGTGAAAATTCTCCCTGTGTTAGGCTTCAGACCTTGCCTGGCTGGCTCCCAGGCTGTTGGCTGGTGTCTTGGGGGTGATAAAGGTGTCAGGAAAGCATTGTAACCTCAAAATTAGGAGGTGCTCCCTGGAGCCGGACAGCCTGGGTTCGAATCCCAGCTTAGCCGCTTGCCTGGTTATTTAACCTGTCAGGGCCTCACCTGTAAAGGGAGGCTGAGAACAACAGCACCTGCTTCACAGAATGTGCTGTAACATGCTCCGAATAGTTCCTGGCCTGGAATAAGTGCTCGGTAAACGTCAGCTATTATTAATATGCCACCAGCCACTGTGCCCTCTGACTCCCAGGGACCGCTCTTGTGGTGACCAGAATCAAGGCCCCTTTCAAGGACATCCATATCCTAATCCTTGGAACCTGTCCATTTGTTGCTTTACATGGGATGAGGCACTTTGCAGGTGTGATTAAGTTAAAGATCTGGCGATGGGGAGAGGAGCCTGGGTTACCCAGGTGGGCCCAATGTAAGCAGAAGGGTGAAAGACGGAAGCAGAAGAGGGGCCGTGTCAGTGATGTAGGGCAGGAGAGACTCCACCAGCCACTGTTGGCTTTGAAAATGGGAGTTGGCCATGAGCCAAAAAATGCAGGCAGCCTCTAGGAGCTGAAAAAGGCAACGAAATGGATTTGCTCCTAAAGCTTCCATAAAGGAACTCAGCTGTGAGACCCATTTCTGACCTCCAGAACTGTAAGATAATAAGCTTGTGTTGTTTTAAGCCACTGTTTGTGGTAATTTATTACAGCAGCAGATGGGAACTCGTACAGCTGCCAAGACCCTACACAACTGCATCCTTGAAGCAGGCACCATGTCGAGTCACCTTGTGGTAGTTACTGAATCCCTGTGGTGTCACCTGCGCTGCATGCCTTCTGGATGTGTGGGGAACACACTGGAACTGAATGTCTCCTGGGCATAGGCACTGCCAGGGATGGAATATTCAGGGGTGGGAGAGTGCAGGGCGGGCTCAGTTGGTTGAAAAAGAGCTCCTGGAGAAGCTGAGCTCAGCAGGACCTAGAAGGATGGAGGGTGTGGGGGTTGGACAGGGAGGCGGAGGAGGAAGGAAAGGCATTGCTGGAAGCAGCTGAGTGGGATCAAAGTCAAGGAGGTCAACCTAGTTATTCATTCATTATTCACTCAGTTCCTGTGCTCCAGGGCCTGTCGAGGGGACCTAGAGAGGGAAGCTAGTGAGATAGAACCGGTAGAAGCCAGTACGCCATTATAATAAAACACGACAAGCCTTACAGTGGGAGAAGTATGGCTTGTAGAGGGGGCACATCAGGATGGGCTTTCTGGAGGAAGTGACTCTTCATTACAGGATGAACTGAAAGTTTGTTCTGTAACACTTTGGGCTCTGTGTGGTGCTCTGCACTCAGCAGATGCTGACTGATAGGAGTTTAGCCATATAGTTTGTTATTCCCTGTCCAATTCTGTCATAATCCATCTTCTCACACTAAGGAGACAGTCTCAAGTAGGTACTATCATGTCTTAAGCATCAATTTGATTCTTGCTAATCTCCCTTTGTAACCTAGAGAGCTGGTCTCAGATGTATTCTGCAGGCAACAGGGGCTAATTAAATTAAATTAAATTAAATGTAAAAAGTTCTTAATTACCTTCCTTTGTGGCTGGGGGTACTGACTTTCCATTTTGGGGAGTAGAACACAATTTCCTTTAAAAAAATAAGAGTATTTAAGTGTAATAGAACCACGAGTGAGTGAGTGGAGGGTTCTTCCTCTTGCCCTGGAGTTGACAACTGGGGTCCAGTTGAGGACAAAAAGGCACTAAGTGCCCCCCAGCGAGGGGCCTGACCACTCCTGCAGGACCTCCCCATCCTACTTCCCATCCCCCACACTCACACTCTGTACTGGGGAGGGCAGGCACTGATTGGCTATGAGATTCTCCAAGAGTATTCTCATAGAGCTGGGGGTGGGGCTGCTGCAGGGAGAGGAGCCCGGGGTCCCTCACTGAGTGGACGTCCGCTTAGGCAAGGGACATGCTAATCTGCTCAGTGTGCCTTTTTGGACAGGGAGGCAGGAGACCTGGAGAAAGACAGGAGCAGCCAGTGGACAGGGAGTGGCCTGCATGCCCTCCAGCTGTCATGCAGGGTTGTGGGGCTGAGTGGCTAAGGGGGAAAGGAGCTGACAGCTCTCAAGAGGGCTCTCTGATGGGGGCAGTAGCCTAAGGGGCATGGAGGAGATGATGCTGGAGCTGAGGCTCCCATGTCAGGGATCTGGCCAGCAGAGAGGCCCCCAGGGACGTCTGAGGGACTCTGCCTTGTGCCCCTGAGGAGCCGCACAGGGGGCAGAGAAAAGAGATGATCTACAGCAAGAGGACCTCAGTGGTGACAGGCTGCATCATGGGCCACGGATCCCTGTCCTTCTCCCTCCTGCTCCCAACACACTAAGGGAGCAGGCCCTGGAGGGGTGGAGAAGGAGGGTGCCCTGGGCCCTGTCCTCTCTTTAGAATGTGGGTTTTTAGACCCTCTTTGTCCTCAGTTGGGGGCCCCAGGGGTCATTCTGAGGTAGCAGGGTTGGTAGCCAGGTTACAAAAAATGTGATGGACTCTGCCCAAGAAGCTGTTGAGGAGCACAGGGGAGATCTGAAAATAGTGATGACAAGTTTCAAATTTCTATTCCCTGAACATAGGTTCTGCAGTAACCCTGTGTCCAAAGTAAAATATTCAAAGAAAAACATTATGCATATAACAAAATGGAACTTGAATGGCTGAGTATTTGAAACTGGGATTGACACATCAATTACAGCTATGATTGGAGGATGATGGGCAGGGAGGAGCCATGCCCAAATTCACCTGATCAAGAGGAGGGTAGTCAGGGTAGCCTTCCTGGAAGGGGTGACTTCTAAGCTGAAACCCACAAGGGAACTAGGTGGTATGCTGGGAATTCGCCCCGCAGTTGGTTACAGAAGGCGCCCTTTGAGTATTGATGGTGGGGGATTTCTCATTAGTCCAGGGGTGTATTGCCGGAGGCAGATGCCCCCTTAGTTAGATTAGTCACCTGAGGCAAGAAGGAGAAACAGGGCGGACCTCCCACTAGTTACTCCTTGAATTAAGATCTGTCTTCCCAGCTAGAATGTGAGTGGTATGGGCAGGGACCAGCTCCCCTGACTTGGGGCTACCGCCCAGCAGGGAATCCGTTTCCCGAATGAATGGCACGGAACGGGTGGAGGGATCATTTGAGACAAGTTAAAGGAGATGATGCCTGAGAAGCCCAGGCACTGCAGGAGTTCAGTAGGTATTAGCTCACACTTCTGGAAGGCAATCAGCCTGGGACTGGGTCCTGGGCTCCTCCCCCAGTGCTCTCCCCTGGGCTTAGTAACTGCAGTTACCTAGGGGCAGGGCATGTCCCCAGGGACCTGGACAGTATTGGACTTTGGAGATCTGCCCCCAGGGACCTTGGGCTGGGCAGCCCCTCTGGCCAACAGCGCCCCCAAAGGCCACCCTCGCGGCACACCCTCTGGGAGGAAGCATCCTGAGCCCTCGAAGCACGAAAGATTTGGACACTGGAATGGCAGGGACCTCCCTCCCGGGTCTTCTCCCCCTCCAACCCCAGAGGCCTTTATCCGAGACAGGATTTTGAATTTTCTGCCCCAGGAGATGTCGGAGGCCGGCCTTGCTGAAGGTTGGTGGTCCTGTCTGTCGGGCGGCAGCCGCTGCGGTCCCTGCGCGCCCGCCCCGCTGTCTCGGCCCCACCAGAGCCGCCCAGGCGCACTCACCTCTCGGTCCCGGTGCCGGAGGCCGGGCCGCGGCTTGGTCCCTCCCGGCTGGGCCCAACCCCGCTGGAGGGGAGGACGGCCGCGCGGCGCCGGTGGGACCGCGCGGGGGCGTGGTGCGGGGGCCCTGCGCTCCCGCTCGCCCGCTTGCCGCGCCGCCGCCGCCGCCGCCGCCGGGAGGAGGAGGAAGGGGCGGAGGCTCCCGGCGGTCCCACGGCGGCGGGAGCGCAGCTGCCACCCCGGTGGCCGGGTAGGGTGCGGCTTCCAGAAGAGCTCACTGGGGCCATTGCTCTCCCGTGGGGAACACGGAGGGGCCCAGAGGCTTCCTCCCACCCTATTTATTTGGGGTCTCTTGCGGGAGGGGAGGTGGCAAGCAGGTGGCCAGGTTTTGCCTCTGTCGGCTCTCAGACTGCGGGTGCCACGTGACTCGGTGTACTTGACCTCAGTGGGCTGGGCCCAAAACCCAGAGCTTGGAAAGGGGAGGACATTTCTGAGCCTTGCCACAATCAAACCCCCCATCCCTTCCCAGGCTCGCGCCAGACCTGCCAAGACCCCCTCCCAGGCTCCTGCCTGACCTATACCTGTCCACTCTGCACCACTTTACAGATGGAGGTGATGGGCTTGCCCCAGGCCCACTCTTTCTGGTCTACCTGCTGGAGAAGGGCTAGAAGGGAGGACAGGAGAGAGAAACCTGGGTCAGAGTTTCAACCTCCAGACAAGCGCAAGTGGCCTCTGTGTGCCCTTTACTGGAGAAGACTGTCTACGCACACCAGCATCCATTAAGATGGTCAACTCTGCAAAGCTCCCAGGACCCAACTGCTCCTCTCTTTGCACGTTCCTCCTTCCTCGGTCACTTCTCAGTTATTCCGTCTCTTCCTTTTCAGCCCATGCCTAAAAATTGGTGCTCCCAGTGGTGTTCTGGAGCCAGCCTGTATTGGCTTGTGGGAGCAGATGGGTGAATTTCCAGGAATTTTGCAAGCCAGTTGTTAAACACAGCCATCGTTAACAATGAACTTATGTAAAGCTACGATTATTTATATTAAAAACAATGGTAATAAATACTGAAAATGTGCTACTTCCTAATTATTGTTACCTGTGCTTTTAAGAATACTTACACCTGTTGCATCTGTATGGCAGTGACATTGTATAACAGGGTTTTCCACCTCTAGTGATACTGCGGTGGCAGTTTGAAATTGGCCCTGGGGGGAGTATTTATGCCACCGAAATTGGTACATGTTACCAATCAGGGCTTAATTTGTCTATTCTGCAGCATCTAGAGTTTCTAGACTTATGAAAGCAATGCAAAAAATGTTAATAGTGCAGATTAAACTTAAAAGTGTGTCCTAGGTGACTATTATAGTATGTAAACTATATCCCTATTGAAAAAAAAAACAAAGTGTGTTGTGTCTGTAAGCCATGACCATGTGAACAGCACAAAAAAATGAGGAAATTCACCCAACATTCAGAAACTGCTACCTGACTGAGCAGTCACTCTTGTCATCAATGGCTGAGCGAAGTTCTGACATACATCTTTGGCTTGTTTCACTTTCATCTTTCTTGCTAACATAAAAGAACACATTAACCAACCTTCATATTGGAACTACCCTCATTCGTCAGTTGCAAGCAGAGGTTGGCTATAAATACACAAGTTTGGCAAAAATCAATGAGAGCATTCTAAGAGAATCAATTGGCTGTATGGATTTTACAATAAAAAGTATTGTATCATTTATATATTATAGTTTATTATTTATAAATTATGTGTCTCAAGCCTTTATATCCGTGTGTGTATGTGTCTTCCCTCCCTTTGGTTGGTTAATAAACATTTTGGCTGGATGTTTAACTTTGGCTGGTGCTTCCTTCTCAGGGTTTGTCTTATGCTTTCTAATTTTCTCACTTTAATGTTCTCTGAAGGGTGAGCCCCTCTTGTCCCACAGATGATCACAAATCTCTCTCCAGGTACACCTCACCCCTGAGCTGTGGGCGTGAGTATCAGTGGATATTTCCCAGACACCAGGTCACGTGTTTCCCAGGCCAGTGCAGAGAGGGTCAGGCCCAGGAGCTCAGGAGGGGCATGATCTGGGACGCTCCTTCAGCAGCAGAGCCCCGGGGTGCTGCCCAGAACTGTCGCCTGGGGTTGGCTGTGTAGGCGAGCAAGATGTGAGAACTGGATCCAACTGATGGAGTGGTAGACAGGACCCGGGGAAGAGGGAGGGGGATGTCAAACACTGGATGTAATGGGACAAGACAGGATGAGATGGGAAACACTCAGAGGCTTTGTTGCAGGGGGAGGATGGCGCACTGTGTGTTAGGCATTTTGAGCTGGTGGTGTCTCTGAGACATCCAAGCTGGAAACATATGTCTGGAGGTTCCATGAAGAGGCTGGGGTTAGACATACGTTTGGAGCCTCTGCGAACAGATTGTAATGAGAGTTGTGGATGTGTATGAGCTTGTCTGGGGCCAGAGGAGGGAGCGATAAAAGGGCTGGGTGCACCTTGAGGTGAGCCACGCTGAGGTGAGCCAAAGGACCAAGCCAGCAACAGGAGGGGTGTGGCAGGTGTGGTTTGGTGAATGCCCTGAGGTGCCATAAGAGCTGAGCTGTCTGACTGAGGCCGACAGACTAGTTGGCAGGCTACCATCAAATCCCAGGGCCAGGGTGTGTGGACAGGACCTAGGATGAGAACTGCTGGCTAAGGGGGGCCAGATTCCAGACATATTCTTAGGTCCAGGATGTGACCTAGAAAACGTGGGCTGTGGAGAGAGGAGGGGTGAGGCCTGCACCCAGAATTCTGGCTTCTGAGGTTGCACTACAGCTGGTGTCACTGGAGGAGCGAGGGAGGGGCGCTGAGGAAGCCTGCAGTCCAGGTGGGGGTCTGAGGGGCTGTCAGCACTCGGGGGGCAGGGTGGGGCCAGCCCCGAAGGGGTGCTTGGAGGGAGACAGAACCTAGGACTTAGCACACAGGAAACTTTCAGTGGATGTCTGCGGAATGAGTGAACGGAGAAGGGTAGAAAATCTGAGCACTGCAGAGCTGCCCCAGGACAGGGAGAGTCACTATAGAGGCTGCGAGTTTCAAGGGGTGACTGACCAGGTGTCAAATCCTGCAAAAGCCACGCAGGACAAAGCACGCAAGGTGGCCTGTTCGGAGGGCTGGAAGCAGCTCCTGCTGAGTGGTCAGACGCTTGGGAAAGAACGTGGAGGAGAAAAGTGGAGACTCTTTAAAGTCTGGTGAAGAAGGAAGGAGACACAGGCAGTGGCAGAAAACCATTAGAAGAAAGATTTTTCACGTGTGAATATTTATATGCCTTCCTCCCTCCCTCCCCTCCCCTCCCTCTATCCGATCTAAGCATCTGATCCAGGGCCCCAAGATTGAATCCCAGGTCTGGCACTTCCTAGTTGAATAGCCTTGGGAAAATCCAAAGGACCACTTTAAGCTGAGTTCCTGCCATGACATGAATCCCCACATCAGAATGGGATTCAATTTACACTAAGTTAAACTAATACAAGACTGGAAAAAAGCGGTTGTAAAGAGGAAAACCTTGCTCTCCATATCCCTGACCTGGTGGCCAAGGGAGCTGTGGATTCCAGTGGCTGGTGCTGAGACGAGGACCCCAAGACGCCACAGCCTGGTCAGTGCTGCCACGCTGGGCGCTGAGGAAAACCAGGACTCCGTACTGTTCCATCTCCTTTTATTACAGCCCTGTCCTTGTGTTCCAGAAGGAATGGCTATTTCATACACAACCCAAAGCACTCCTAAAATTGACCTTAACATTCCCATTTCTTTTTCAGTATATGAAATCAAAAGGAAAAAAAAAAATCTTCAAAAAAAAAAAATCACGAGATTTAGTACATCCCAGAAAGAGCACCTTTACTAAACAACCATCAGGAAACAAAACGTGTCAGGAATCTGACCGAATACACAAAGCAGCAGGTGAGATTCCTGATAGGAAAGAATGACGCCCTAGAGAACATAAATAGATCTCCTCAAAGTACATATATTTCACATGAGTGTGTACATACATATGTAATATATTAAGAGAAATTTGGTTTCTACCATGAGAAGTTACTCAGAAATAATAAATCAGCATCTCATCTGAGACAGGGGAGGTGGGGGTGCCGCAGCCACATCACAAACTGAGCGTGCACTTCACTCAGACACGCTCCCCACTGTACACTATGTACACTTGCTGGGTGGGGGTGGGGCGTCTCTCTGCCCCTTCCCCCCAGGCCCAGGAAATCCAGTGTTTGTGGAAAAGTGAGCTAGGGACGGCAGGTGTCTGTGTGGCCCAGAGCCCACTGTGCAGAGCCCAGGAGCTGGCTGCAGTGGGGAGGCACATGCCCAGGGCCACCACCTGCCTAGATGATCACCTTGGCCCTGGGGTGAAGGGAAGCGCAGGGGACCCTGGTAATGGAATGGCAGCGAGCCTGGTTTTCACAGCCAGACTACCTCTGGGTCCACCCAAGGCCATCGAGGTCTGTGTAGTTTGGCCAGGCTGGGCTTCTCCTAGGATCAAATGGCTTTTGGGAAAGGAGTAGAGTTTCCAGACCCACTAGGGCTCAGCCCTGTGAGCGTGTGTGTATGTGTATGTGTATGTGTGTATGAGTGTGTGTGTGCATACACACACACGTGCTTTCATGGAGGTCAACAAGTTGCAAACAAGTGTTCTATAAGGGCACGCTCAAATAGTGTCTGCGTTGGGGTCAGTTTAGTCACTGCAATTCTGAGCGTCCCCACGCCAGAGTGGATTTGTTCAAAAGATATCAGTTGCTGGAGGCTACAGATAGGGAAGACACGTTACACACCGGAAGCGCAGTCCTCTCGGGGCTTGGCACAGTGCTCTCAGTGACAAAACAAACAGAAGAAATGCACGGGAACCCCTCTTCTCATCCTAAAACCCTCTGCCGGCACCACTGGCAGACGGGGAAGAGGCCACCATCGTCAGCAGGTGCAGTGGCTCTGAGGGTCAGGGGCCGCTGGTCCAGGAGGCGAGTCACACGCAGCCGTACTCATACCACACCGTCTGCTGGTCCCCACCTGGCTCGGGGGACGCCGGCGTGCTCTTTGAGCTGCTCCCGCGACTGAAGTCCTCCGGGGCCAGGCTGCCATGGGGAGCCAGGTCAGGAGACCTGCCTGGACCCTTGGCAGGGAGGCCGTCACTGTGGCCCTGCCCGGGGGCCCCGTCACCCTCCAAGGGGCTGAGCCCCGCCCGGACAGGGGCGACGGTAGCCACCTCCCCGGAGTGTGGGGGTGGCTGGGGCTTAGTCCGGGCAGCTGGGGCCGCAGCAGGTGAGAAGTGCTGGAGCTGGGAGCTGCTGCCACCGCCAGTGGCAACGGCTGGGGACGTGGCAGACTGCTGCAGGGGAGCCAGCCTCTCTTCCTTTGGGGGAGCCAGCGAGAAGCGCCTCACATCTGGTGGCCGGCTTCTGGGGCCAGGGCCCTGACAGGAGCTGCCAGTCTTTCCTGCAAGCGGGGTCCGCTCCCGGGCCAGGCTGTGGGAGCTGGGGGGTGTGGAGTTTGGCAGAGTGTGGTTGCCTGTTTCTCTTACCCCCGAGGCCTCAGGACCCCCTGGCTCCTGTTTGCAGGCCTCTGGCCCGCTGGCCCGGAGAAGGTCGGCGGAGGCCAAGCTGAAGGCCCGGCTCAGGGATGTGCTGCGGCCGGCAGGCGTGTGGGAAGCTGGGGGCATCGTGGCTTGCCGGGGTCTGCCCAGAGACAGGCTCTGGGGCGGCTGGGCCTGCCTCTGGGGGGCACTGGGTGGGGCCTCGGCCTCAGCAGGTCTGAAGTTTGGCCTCACGTACTGCCCTGGCTTCAGCAGCTTCCCCTCGGAGGTGGTGACGGCCAGCTTGATGGTCGGGGCCACAAAGCTGGTGGGCATCTTGGCCCCTTCTTTCCTGGTAGGGGGACCTGGCTGGCCTCCAATGGCCGGGAGGTCACTGGCCTTTCTGAAGTAGTCACTTAGCAGGTCATCCCGGCAGCTGGGAGTGTCCTAAAGAGGAGAGAGGAAGAACTGAGTGAGGGCCAGGTGGTTCTTGGGGAGCCGTCCTCCCACCAGGATGCTCCGTGCCGCCCACACGGCCAGGACTGAGGTCTGCTCAGCCTCCTTCAGGATGCGGAGCCTAATGACGTCCCCACTGCACACACTGCCCAGGTTAGGATGGGGGCAGGGGCGGCCAGACACGGATCATAAGGGAGAGAACCGAGACGCCACTTAGCAGCCCCCTAACTTTACAAGCAAGAAAGCACATCCAGAGAGGAAACGACTTCCCCCAAGGCTCATCCACTTCAGGAACTGTCAGGCCGCCTGTTCCACTCTCTTCCCTAGTTTTCCACTGATCAGAGCAGGTGCAGAAAGCTGATGGCAGAACTGGACCTCCTCCGTCAGCCCACTGCGCTCAGCCACACTGCAAGGGCTCATCGTGGGCCAGGGAGGAAAAGAAATAAGACCAGCTCCCAAAAAGCCAGAACCAACCAGCCTCCGGACCCTCGCTGCACCCAGATCTTCCTCCTGATGTGAGAAAGGAGAGCAGCAGGCACGAGGGGGTGGGGGGGAACCAGAAAGGTCAACCATCCAGGCAAAGAGCGAGGCGGCTCAGCCCTCTAGACTGTCCGCCTCAAGTGGCTGCCCCCTGCTGAGCAGCTGCTGCCCCAGGCGGGCTTCCCCTGGCCAGGGAAACAGTATTCTCTGCCACCACCCTGAGGACAAGCTCTGTGTCCCTGCTCAGTAACTTCAGCCTTCTGCCGGCACCTCAGCCTGGAGGGGCCAAGCAGAGGTTTTCCTGAGGCTGATGCTGCAAAAAGGGGAAGGGAAGTGAGTTCATGCTGGAGATGAGAGTCAGCAGCGGAGCGGCAGCAATCAGAGCCCAGCCCACTGTGACCTGTCGGGGGGCGTCAGCCTGCAGGACAGGTCAGCAGCTCAGGAGCCACCTGCACCTGCCAGTAACTCCTCGCCCCTGAAAACATCTGGGTGCTCAACTTGACAGAGGTGCAGCCTGCTGCTTCATGCTAGTTTGAAGCCACACTTGGGGGTGTGTGTGTGCAGCGAGACCCTGGGTTATCAATATGGACAGGAACCATTCCTCGAGTGCTTCCCACGAGCCAGGCACTGCGCTACGAACCACATATGTGATCACAAAAAACTTAGTTTGAATCTGAGAGTAACTCTGTGCAAGGCTGTTTAAAGGTGTATTAAAACACCCTTTAATAGGTAAGAAAATTAAGGTTGTAGAGGTTAAACATCTAGAGTGGCAGACTGGGGATTAGAACCCACGGCTGTCTGACTCTGGAGCTGTTTCCCATGCCTCCTGGCCCCCTTCTGCGTCTTTCATATCCACCTTTGTGAGGCCACCCAGGGGCCCATCTTGTGACACCCACGTCCCAGCAGCATCAGCACTCAGGGAGTGGAGGCATGGGGTGGGGGCATCACTGTGATGTCTCCAGGCCCACTTTGGGGAGGATGGGTGGTGCCAAGTACATGGGGCTGGTGGGGGTGAGCTCCCTGGGCAGACGGGGAGGGTGGGGGTGGCTCTCAGCTTCCAACAATAACAGCTGCAAGATGATTTGGGTCTCGTTTAGGCTGAAAAGGGACAGGTAACGTAGGAGGTGAGGAACAGTGACTACGAGGACAGATCTGAGCTGAGGCGGGAGTAGGGGGAGGAGCCCTGCCCCTTGCTCAGGATGCCTCCCACCCCTGACCTCTACCAAGGGCGAGGAAACTCACTGTGGCAGGACATCATCAGAAAAGGACTGAGCAAGAGGGCCATCCAACTGCAGGCACCCCTGATTTCTGGACTGTTTTCATTTATTCCATTAGATCAGTGCTTCTCAGTCTGTGACGCCTAGACACAGTAACAGTGAGAGCAACATCTGGGAACTCAGCAGAGATGCAAAAATCTCAGAAACCTCAGGTCCAGCCTGTGTCCTGGCAGGCCCACCAGCGAGTCCGATGCACACAGAGTTTGAGACCCACTGCATCAGATCATCAACTTCTGGAGGGCAGGGTTTTGGTCTTTCTCAGCTTGATTTCTCCAGCTTTTAGCCCAGAGTAAGTGCCTGGTACACAGACATGCAAATGAAGAGAGGGCAGGGGCCGCATTTTACATTTCTGTTGGTGCCAACCAACCACAAGACCAGGCACCATGCATACTGCCAAACACACAGCAGGTGCTCAATAAATATCTCCTGAACAAATATTTTGTATTCTCTGTGTCACTGTGGCCCATTAAGGTACTATGTGGCTAGGGAAAGTTCAACTGTGTTTAAGGGAAATGAGATGGAATCACTGAAGCATTAAAAAACCTTAAAAGGTCTCAATGTCAAGACAGTATATATGTCATCTGTTCAAAAACCCAATAGCTCAGAGGACTAGATCAGACAAAGTATGTAAAAGACAGGCATGCAGCTTCAGAAAAGCTCAGTGGAGACACTGGGAAGGTGAGAAAGGAGGGAGATCCCAATACAGGAGATGTCTGGGGGTTGGAGCTGCAGAACAGATGTCAGCAAACCCAGCAAGCCAGAGCTACGGCCCAGTTCCAGCTTGCTGCACATTTTTATATGGCCTGTGAGCTAAAAATAGTTTTCATATTTTTAAATGACTGAAAAGCATTTTTAAAGGAACAGTCTTTTGTGACATGCGAAAAATTATACAAAATTCAAATGTCAACGTCCATGAGCAAAGTTTATAGGAACAGGGCCATGAACGTTCATTGACAGACGGTCTGTGGCTACTTTCCTGCTAACAGGGCAGAGCTGAATATCTTCAAGAGACCATCTGGCCTGGAAAGCCTAAAATATTTACTATTTGGCCCTTTAAAGAAGAAACTCAATGATCTCTGCCAGTGACTGCTCAGGAGAAGGGGGTATTCAGAGCTCTGCCACAAAACTGAGTGTGAGATCCCAGCCCTGTGAGTGGGGTGCTGGCCATGTCTTCTCTAGAGAATCTCCCAGTAGTGGGCATCACCATCCCCACCCCCTAGGCTGGCACCAACTTCTGTGCTCTCCTTTCACAGATGGAGAAAACAGCCTCCGAGGTCTGGGGCAGGCTGCCAGCACCTGGGGGTCTGCTGGCCAGCGGGTATCCTCCCCATCCAAGCAGCCCTGCATCTAGGCCACCCCCGCCCCACCCTTCTGTGACTTTGCTATCATGGTTTCTGCCTACAGTCCTGATTCAGGGAGAGAACGAGGAAAGGGGGACCCACTGCATCCAAGCCCTGGGCCACTCACGGGCGAGGGGGAGCCCCGGTTGCTTTCCTCCAGGAACTCCTCCAGGGTGACCATCTCGCTGCTCGGGGAGGTGGAGCACGGCCGCACCCCGGCGGCGTGGGGCTGGGCCACGCCCCTCTTCTGGACGCCCTCCTGGGTGAGAGGCCCGTTCCGGGGTGGGGGGTACTCATGGCGTCCAAGGGCGGGGCGCCCCGGGGTGCTGGCATCCCATGGTGGAGGGGCCGTGTCCCTGCTGGGGATCAAGTCTTCGCTGCTGAAGCTCTCGGACCTGCCGTGGAGCTGGTCGGAGGAGCCTGGGATCAGGGCGGGTGACATAGAGGAACACGTGTCAGTCTTCCTGTCCCTCTCGCCTGCCTCCAGTGGGCTCACTTCAGAGAGGACCCTGCCGGAGAACCCAGGGCGTACTTCTCCCAGGCAGGGATTTTGGATGTTAAGGATACTCTGGAATGCTTAGAACTCAGAAAAAAATAATTCGAGACAAAAATGTAAAGCTTCTACTGAAGTTTGAATTATTAATTCAAGGCACCAAGCTCAGCTCTCATCCATTCATATATTTAAAGGTTTATTTGGCACCTGTGACACGATAGGTATTCTTAAGGGGCTGGCCATGCGGATTTTAAGAAGTAAAACAATCTTGGGGTATAACTCAGTGGTAGTGCATGCCTAGCATACACGAGGCCCCAGGTTTAATTCTCAGTTCCTCCATTAAAACAAACAAACAAAGCTAATTACCATCCTCTTCCCAAAACCCTAAAAAATAAATTAAAATATTAAAAAAAAAGAAGTAAAAAAATCTGTGTAAGAGTTTATAGTCTTGGGACAACAAACACATTCTCTTCAGTTGTACAGGGAACATTCATTAAGAAAGACCATAAAATTAACTTCAAAAGCCTTAAAAGAATCAAAGCCACCCACTATGATATCCAAGCACAGTGGAATGGAACTACTGTGACTGTCACCCATTCCAAAGATGAAGGAACTCAGATCCAGAGGATGGGTGACTTGCTTGGGTGCCCGGAGCTGGTCAGTGGGGCTGAAGGGATCGGAACCCAAATCCATTCAAACTCTGGGCCTTCGCTTGAAACCGTGTGACATGGCCTAGGAATGGAGGGGGAGGGTGCATGGAAAATCTTGGTAGATGTTTTTTAAATTATAAATATCATCTAAGCCCAGAGCCAAAGATCCACATACACTGAAAAGTGCCCAGAGGGAAAGGCCAGCTTACCTTTCAGGTTAAGGGGTGAGCTGTCGCTGGATGCATTTCTACTGCTCTCCAAGCTCCCCGGCCGGGACACTGAAAAGAAATGCCAACATTTAACCTAAAGGCAGATGACCAGGTCTGTCCTGGACCAAACTGTCTAATCTGAGAAAATTTATGGAACAAGATAGCTCTGTGTGGTCCGGAGGACGGGCTTGGCGATCCTCCGTGCGCTCCCACGAGGAAGTCTAGCTCCACCGAGGGCTGGGCGCAGTAGACCATCCGGAAATGACAACCTGTCATATTTTTAATTAGGTCTAGGGCTGTGGCTTAAAACAATTTTGTTAATGAAGGACATCTCATGCAGAACTAAAAAAGCAGCAAAAAAAAAAAAAAGAAAAAAGGCTGCTCTGGGTGAGCCAAGGGTTGGGGTTGGGGTGCCCACCTTTATTGCTGCACAGCACTTTCTGGAACATGCATGAAAATCCCCTGCCTAGACCACAACAGTGCACCTTGGAGAGGGCAGGAGCTAAGAAATGGCAGTATGTGCACACATGTGTGCGTACACCTGTGTGAGGGAGCGTGTGTCTGTGTGCAGGGCGGCTTCGGTCCCATGCACCTGGGAGTGGGAGCCGGGACCCTCAAGAGGGGAGGGGGTATTTCCCCTGGATGTTTGCTGTCCTTCAGCTCATCTGTCTCAACTTCACACCTGTCCCAAAGGGAAAAACCGACCTTCACGGTGATAAGTGCTAGACGGAACCAGTCCTCCTGGCTGCTGTGTGCATCTCAGCGTGTTTGTGGCGGTTCCAGGGCGGGTAGCCCCCTTTCTCCTGCAAAGGGCAGGCTGTGCCTTTAAGGCCTCCCAGCTCACATCTCCCAGGTCCCTCCTCCAGCAGCTCTCAGCATCACAGCCCTTCTCGGTCTGCCCCTGCCCTGTATCAGTGTTTGTCTTGCTGGACCACGAAACCCTGGGGAACAGGGGCTGTGTTTTTGTCATCTCTGCATCCTCCCAGCACACAGCTAGTGTTGAGCTGGCTGCACTGAAAACTGAAGACACACTGCTTCCCACCTTCCCCTCCGAGGAAATTTGCTCTTGTTTTACTGCGTCTTTAAGGCACCCAATTCCCAAGTGCTGGCGTGTTCTCTGCAAATAGCAGGCATCTGGAAAACACTTGCTAGCAAACAGGGCTTGGGGACGAGCCAAAAAACACATGGTTTTTGTGCACAGTAATAAAAGCTGAGTAAGTCTTCTCTTTGACAAGGGAATATTTGAAATAAAAAAAAATGCACATCTCTCTTTAAAAAGGAAATAAAGAATAAAGTTTCAGTAAAAGAAACTTGTGATACAAATCAATGCGAGTTTATCTAAGCATTGCCTCAAAACCCCTGTTTTCCTTCTTTCTCCTGATAAGAGCAGCTCAAGGAATCAGAATACTTAGGAAGAAAACCCTCTGGTCAGCTGGCAAGCATCAATCTGGCTATTCAGGTTCACCAAATGTTGCAAGAGTCCTCCTACTGGTATTATCCGCCACTTAGTGTAAAGATGTAATGGCCCCCTTGTGTCAAACTGTTTCATCACGGAGTCCGTCTTTACTCATATAAATTATAAATGTCTGTATTTGTAGTATAGAACTTTTAAGACGATGGATAGGGTAGGACGTAATGTTCCTACACTTATTGATCACTTCAGAAGTAAATTGATTAAATGTAAACTTTGAATTTTTTTAAAAAAGAATTATCTTCCCACTCTCCTAGGATTTTTGTTTTTGAAAGATTAAAATTAAAAAAAAAAAAACCCAAACCAAAGACCCAAACCCAAAGCAGCAGCTTTTAATTTGAGAAGGTTGTTATAATTCACAGTTTCCCTTCTGCAGAAATTTACAATATGCCTAAATCAAATGGCAAGTGCTTCTAACAATTTCTAAGACTAAATATAACTTGGAGCTACTCTGGGCAACTAAAGTCCTGAAATCAAGGCTTTCTGTGTGGGTCGCCAGAATTTCCTGGCAAACATGAGGGGTGCTTTAAAGCAAGGGGAATTATGAAAAGACACATACACCCCACTGTTCACAGCAGCACTATTTACAATAGCCAAGACACAGGAACAACCTAAATGTCCATCAACATCGATGACTGGATAAAGAAGTTGTGGTATAGATATGGAATACTACTCAGCTCTAAAAAAGAAGGAAGTAATGCCATCTGCAGCAACATGGATAGACCTAGAGGTTATATTAAGTGAAGCAAGTCCGACAGAGAAAGACAAATATATGATGTCATTTATATGTGGAATCTGAAAAAAAATACAAATTTTATTTACAAACCAGAAATACACTCTCAGACACAGAAAACAAACTGTGGTTACCAGGGGGGGTAACGGGTAGAGGAGGGATAGATTAGGAGTTTGGGATTAACAGATACATATTACTGCATATAAAATAGATAAACAAGGACCTACCATATAGCACAGGGAACAATATTCAATTTCTTGTAATGAGCCATAGTGAAAAAGAAACTGAAAAAATATATAACTGAATTGATACGCTGTATACCTGAAACTAACACTGTAAATAGACTACACTTCAATTAAAAAAAAAAAAAGTAATGGGAATTAGCCTCCAGAAGTGGGACGCTTGATAGGCAGTGACTTCCCTGTCATTGGAGGTGTGTAAGCAGAAGCCACATGCTCAGGCCCCTGGGGAGGGCAAGGAAGAGGCCTGGAGGAACTGTGGGGCCCCCTTCCCACAACCCACCACATTCATTTTCTTCCTGTGCTGGACTTCCATACAGGACTTAGCCTGAAGGGAAAGCACTGTTGTTGAGAACAAGTCTGAGAAGCTGGGCAGGAGGGCTCATGGCACTGACCACTCACCGTACTGCCTGTGGTGAGCGAACTCAAGCTCCAGGGACGGCTCGCAGAGGCTGTCGTCTGAATTACAGCCTGTGGTGAAAAGAAAAGAGTCAGGGGTCCCGGAACATCCTCAGGGAAACTCAGGCCCTCTGCCAGGCCACCTCTGAACCTTGCCTGAGTTGCAGCAGCGTCCAGCTCTTGGGGGCATGGACCGAGCCTCCTCCATCCATCCCCCTACTCCTCCTGCTGGCACAGCCCTCACACTCCCGACTCCTATTCGATTTAACTTTAAATCACACTTCCGCCTGTGCAGTGACTGGGACTTGAAGATTAAAGCAGCATTTTGGCTTACGGACAACACAGCAAGTGGGGCTGGATATTCGGTAGCCTGGGGAGCCCCTCCCAACCTCAAAGGCCAGGCTGTGCCAGCAGCTCCCCTCCAGGGGCCACACTGTCTTCAGGTGGCAGGAGGAAGGAAAAGGAAATGCTCCTCCACCTGGGGGGCAGGCCAACACGCTGGAGGCCGCCCCGCCCTGCCTGCAGCTCCTAACCAGAAACAGACCTGGAACCCACAGGCCGCCTGGCAGCTGCCCTTCCCCTGAGAAGGGCTCACATGCCCGAGGCCTGCTAGTTTCTCTCTGACAGCACACCCTGGGTCCCCTCCAAAGTGAAAACTGTAATACCACCATTTGAATTATTATGCACCTATAAAGAGTGAGAAAGATCTCCATGACATATGGCTAAATGAAGAAAAAAAGTCAAATCTTTGCCAAAAGAAACAGTGAAAGTATAAATAAGGAACTAAAATAAAAATGGTTATCCACAGGGTGATTCTGGAATGTAAGGTGGGGGAAAGAGATGTGAGACTTAGAAATCTCAGGATGCCTTTTAACATAGTTTAGCTTTAAAGTCATGTAAATATTTAATGTATTAAAAACAATTTTAAAAGAAAACTAAGCAGGAGGACATAGTTTAAGGGGCAGAGCGCATGCTTAGCATGCACAAGGTCCTGGGTTCAACCCCCAGTACCTCCTCTAAAAATCAATAAATCTAATTACCTGCCTCCCCCCAATTCAAAACATAAAAAAAATGAAAACAGATGCACATAAACCTTACTGTATATCAAAGTGCTAACAGAATGATACAGAGAAAAAATTCCAGTGAATTTTGAATGTAAAATGGTGCATCCTTAGTGAGATATAATCTGAGAACTAAAAGAGCCACAAAGAAAATGCAAACATCATTTAGTGATTTTATTAGTAGTAATATTGGTATTATACTTTTTAAACCATTATTGCATATTTTCAGGAAAATTAAGTGACTCTTTCAGGAGACAAGACTTTTGTGTAAGAAAAGGACAAATAAGAAATCAAAGAAAAATCTCTGTAGCGTTACATTTGAATTGGAAATATTGATATGAACTCATAATATCTACGTGTCCTAGCTTTATTGAAAGGGTCTAGAGCTAATGACAACTCTGTAGTGCCCAGATCTTGATTATTCAATTCTGCTCTAAAAGGGACTAGATTTACTTAAAAAAAACGCTGATTCTAAGGGAGGGTTTCCATTTCGAAGATGGTGAAAGACTGCCCGGAGTGTGAGAACAGGGCAGCTGGGGAATCACCGTGGGCAGTGCTGGGCTTATGGTGCTGATGGACCCCTGTGCAGGCTCTGCAGGCGGATGAACGGCCAGTGATGGTTCTAGGTCTGGGCTCCAGTTCAAGGATGGGACCCAGGCTGAGACAGCCCGTGGGTTAGTCTGCAGGGCTGGACCTTGAGCCACATAGACCCCAGGAACACTGAGGGGGAGGTGGTGTTCCCAGTTCTTCCCCAAGACCAGGCAGGGCTTCTGCACCCTTGAGCCCAGGAAACCAGGGAGACTGGTGACTGGACGAGACACCCTTGCCACGCTGGGCTCACAGCACGTCTGTCTCAGCCAGCACAGGGCACAGTTCCCTTGGCATCCAGCAGCCAGTGACGGCACCCGCAGTGTCTGGCCAGCAGCGGAGAAAGCCTGCCTGCCCTGTGCCTACTCAGCACATCCTCTCCCCAGGGGTGCTTCCTACTTGTAAGCAACCAGGACGGGGCAGGGACCCGCCTATCTTTGCTTTGCTTGTGAAACCAAGGCTGTGCACGCTCCTGATTTCAAGAGCTGAGTGGGTGGTATTATTACTAAAAATAATAACCACTTCTTGTTCTCCGATTTCTAACACCCCAGGGCAATCGCTTGCAACAATTTCAGCCGCTGCTTTGAATATTTTCACCTTTCTAAATTATCAGCAGAATGTCTTTTTTGGTTTTAAGCTTTATCTTTTCTGTTTGCATATTTTAAATTTCCAAGGGCTCCTCCCTTGCAACTGCTCTTTCCGTAGCATCGGTTCTTGCTTCACGGGTGTTAACAGCTCTGTTCCATCCCTGGCTGTATCAGTGATGGGCATCGTAAAGCTTTCATCTCCATGCTAACATCTGTTTACCCTGATGTCTCCCACACTGGTGTCAGCCTCTGCTCTCAGATGCTCTCCTGGGGTGTCCGTGGGCTTCACCTGGCAGGATCTGACTGAGACCTTCAGTTTGTGAATCCTTCCCCCAGTCCCTTTGTTTTCCATCTGGGACACTTGCCTTCAGCTCTATTAATCTACCTCCCGTTCAAAGAGCCTCTCGTGTCTCCTCCCCAGAGAATAAATCTCCAGACTTCTGCCAAGGTGGGCTGAGGGAGGGAGGGTGCCTGCTTTTAGCCCAAGTCTGGCTCATCTCTCTTCGGGAGCTGCTTGGTGCCACCAGTTCCTGAACTGGTGGTGGGAGTGGGTCCTACGGCTTTCCCACTCGTGGCTTAGGGTCATGCCTCTAAGGCGAAGTTACCTGCCCAGAGTCACCCACCCAGCTGGTAGGCAGCATGAGGTCTGAACCTGTGTCTTTGTGATGCCAGAGCCTGTCCACAGCTCACCCACTCTGCTCACCTCCTCTCAGCCTGAGACTCACTTGCCCCTGAGAGCCTGAGGTCTTTAGGAAGGACCCTGGGCCCCAGCTGCTCAGCTTTCTTGGTTCCTGAGGGGCCCATGACTCACCTTTGGTGCGGCCTGGGTGCCGGGAGACGGGGGTGGAACTGGAAGGGGTGGTAGTGATGGCTGAGGTCGAACAGGGCCGGGGGCCCAGCTCCACGGGCCAGGACTTCACGGCCAGGTCAGCGGAAGCGTCCTTGCGGTCAAGGCTGCCTCTGTGCGGGGACCCCCGCTTTGGCTTTAGGTCCCCAGGGCCTGGGGCAGAGAAGGACACTGAGAAACGGGGCTGCAGAATCCTGTGCTCAGGCTGGGCTACACACAGAGGCCAAGAAGCAGGGGCAGCAGGGCACACGGACCACAGGGACCAAAGCTGAGCTGCCACCTCCCCGGCAGCGGTTTAAACAGGAGGGCCCCGGCTACAGGCCTGTGCCAGAGGCCCCGAGAGGCTGGCCCCGGCTCCAGTGACGGGCCACACTGCAAGCCCTGACACCCTGGGAGAAAATAAAGAACTCAGGAGGGCAAGCAAAATGTTGGTCAAAGTCCAACATGTTAACTGTAAGGCACACCCACTAGAGAACACTGGGTGTAACTCAATCCTGATTTTAAAAACTCCTGACAGATGTCTGCTCAGGCTCATTTCGGACCCGTGTGCATCCGGCCAACTGACTTCACTTACAATCCAAGAAAAAAGTTTACTGTCACCTTAACGATGCGGGAACAAGTCTTTAATCTGCATGATGAGGCTGACGGCAAGAAGGATTTTTACTGTGTATCTTGTGCTCTTCTGCAGTGTCTAAATTTTTGACTATGAGGACATATTCTTGTCAAAGTTAAATAAAATCTTATACAAAAACATTAAAAAAAAAAAACACCTTTCCAACTACCTAGTGTTAGGAAAGGAAATGGACTCTCCAAACACAAGACAAAAATTAATGCAGTTGGAATTCCTACTAGCACTAAGACAATGCTGGGGTTTTTTTTAATTTTTTTTTTTTGGCGGGAGTAATTATCTAATCACAATCAATCAACCGATATATCAAGCTATCTATGTATTTAATGGAGATACTGGGGATTGAACCCAGGACCTCACGCATGCTAGGCATGCGCTTTACCACTGAGCTCTACCCTCCCCCTTGACAATGCTGTTTTGTGTACTGCCTCAGTCCAGGCACCCCAAGGGCTGCAGGCCCACTACCAAGATCTCAGCCCCTCTCCACGCTCTCCCACAGACCTAATCCCACCTGCCCCTCAGCCACTCAAAGTCTGGACCCTCTGTGAAATTTTAAGCACCCAAATCTTATGACTTGAAATCAAGGTAAAATTTGGATGTTGAAAGATAGCCTTGATGAGAAGCAAGATTCAAGTCTGGTGGAATGGGGGGGACAGACATCCAACAGGCGGAGTTAAAATGAGGAGCAGAGAGGGGGCGGAGATGACCAGTTAGCACAAGTAGCAAGAGAAACAGCACTGTTCCAGCGGCATGCTCAGAGGACAGGGGCCTGGAGGGCCAGGACCATGGCAGCCCAGGGTTCCCACGGTGGGGTAGGTGAGCTGAAGTCAGTGCCACGTCAGTCGACTTCAACATGTTAACACTTATGTATTTATTGTTATGGTTACCTTGTTTTTATGGTACTGGCTTTCCACTTACAGTACAGGTGTTAATCTTTCCTTTTGAAATAAATTTAAGTGAAAACAGTGAGTCAATACAAGGAAAAATATGTAAGCGATCATACAGGTGATACGGCAAAAATCATGGAGATGGTACAAGAATGATTAAAGAGAGAAAAAACTGCAGTAGCTAAAGGCCTCTATCGACCAGCCTTTCCCCCGCTGTGGGCGTGACTGGGCTGCTGATGTTCTTTCTGTCCACTGCTGTTTTAACTTCAGCATCCGAGATGTCAGAGAACTACAACACAGTCATAAAACTTCTCTCTGGGCTGAACTCTGGCTGAGCAGCATCGATGCAATTATTCAAAATGCCTGAACGGAGCAAAAAGTCCTTCAAAACACAGAACACCTCTGAAAAGGGCCTTAATGGCAAAAGCCAACAATTCAGGGCTTTGACAAAGAAAGAGGCGGAAAGGGCAGCAGTTTTAAATTTAGCTGCTTAAAAATAAGTCTAAAAATAAAAAAAACTCACTTGACAGAGGCTGTACATCTTAGGAAGCATAGCGACAACTGACCAGTTCTGCGTTACACACGGGCGTGACATAAGCCTGCAGGCGCGAGACAGAGGGGCCAGCACACGGCCACTGCACTTACTTAGCACGGACAACCTGGCCCAAGGGCCTGTGCACGGATGTCCCGAGGCTCCCCTACAACTGTGCTGCGCTGGAGAAACGGTCCAGAGGGTGTGACAACTCATCTTCTCTTTTGAAATCAGAATCCACGCTGGCTACTTTAGGTCTGGCTTGGAATTGGGGTCGGGAGGAGGGGTCCACTCTGGGTCATCTGGCCTTTAGGTACTGTTTTTTTTGTTTGTTTGTTTGAATTTCAGAAATGAAGGAGGATACACGATGAAGACACATGATAAAGGAAAAGGATTAGAAATCTCCAATTTCTGAAAAAGGGAGAGGCTCATTAGGAGAGGATGGGATGTCAGAGGAAGACCAGAACCGCAGGCGTTTAGACAGAGCCGGGTGGGCCGTCGGAGACTTGTCTTTGTCCTTGCTTTTGCTTCTCAAAAAGGGACTCTTTTTGCGCTGAGCTGCTAAACCGTTATCCCCCGGATAACCCAGGTGAGGAAGGAAAAAAAAAAGCAAATAAATGAAATGAATAACAACAAATGGCTCTAAATTAGCTCAATGTACTTAGGAAATGAGAATCCTGTCCAGCCCAGGAAAGATGGAAACAATATCCATGATATGACGGGAGTCAGGCCTCTGTGAATTATTTATGCTCTGCCTCAATTTAATTAATTTAGTGGCATCTCAGTGCCAGTGCTTTACTTACTCAACATGTGAGCAGAATTACATATTGCTCATGGAGCCAAGGGCTTAGATTATTTTTCAATTTCAATGTGTTAAATTATTGAATAAGAATGCTTATTAATTTAGAACCCAGCTTCTCTTACTCATCCATTTTAATGACCGGCTCCCTGACAATTTGGCCCACTCGCTACTCTTATTCCTGTTCAGAGATCTTGGAAATAATAGGTCTCTGGTCTGCTGTAATTAAACAGTCTACCTGAAGTACTCACTAATAATTCTTGTACATCTGAAATAACCTCTTTCGGCAGGATGAGTTTAAAAACAATGAAAATATCTTTTTCATACCCCAAGCCCCTCAACACCAAGAATTATTATACCCTGTTAGACCTCTTATGCATCCTCTATTTCATGACCTTTAAATTAGAGTATTATCAGAGCAGACAACTGGTCTAATTTTTTGAACATATACAGAAACGCAATTGATGTATCCAACTTCTGACTTAGAATTCAGTTTGATACTAGAATCTCCATTATTTCCTCCTCCACAGCACCACCCGCTGGCCATTGCTCACACCACAGGATAAGGGACCCACTTTATGCGCTGCTGTGGCCCCTGGTTAAGCAGCGTTGTCTGCTCAGCTTTAACTGCAGGCTGTGCACGTGATGGTGAAGTGCTCAGGCACCAATGTCAACAGACCTGTGTCTGAATCCCAGTTCTACCAGTTATTACATGAGTGGGTAGTTTCACAGTGTCAAGCTTCACTCGATCAAATCTAAAAAAGGGATGATTAATGATGCCGACCTCACAGGGTAGGCAGGATTACACAAGACAAAGTAAATCAGCTTAAAAGGTACTGAGCCTAAAGAAGGCACTTGATGTGTGGCTACTGTTATGAATAATAATCACCACTGACTTGCTCATTCATGACTGGTGCAAGCACTGTTTTCCTCTGAAAGTTTTCCTAACTCAATTAGACTGACTATAGTTAACTAAGCCAACTTTAATACAAGTTGATGTGGTAGATATCAAAAAATTTAAACAGCCAATGTGAAAACCTGTGGCCACAGAACCCCTCTAGGTAAAAACAAATGTTAAGTTTCATTATCATTTACCTGCACAAGAGCCTTTTTGCCTAGTCTGCTCCCCTGTGCAGAATGGGGGTGCCAGCATCTGTCCCCAAACAATGTGCGTTTGAATACACATTTTCTTTCATGCATGTGGAAGTGACACAACAGCACCTGAAGTGGTGAATGTCACCTTCCAAAAGGCTTGTCCACATGCCACACTTGGAGGGCGGCTTGTCACAGGCCCTCGGCACTATAATGTCAGCCCTGACCCGGGGGTGCAAAGGTCTCAGGCATAGGTCTGATCTTTGGGAAGTCCTCGTGTCTTTCATTAAGATTTAAATTATTCAGGGTGCAGGTTTGGTATAAACAATCCATGAACTGATACTTAAAAGCAAATGTGGAAATTTAATGATGCTTAAGGTAACTGCTGTGTTTAATCGATTCTAAGATGTACATTTCCCCCCATATCTTAGCACCTCTGAAATCAGGATGCAGCTCCAACAGTATCTGACAGTCACCACCAGGGCCAGATGGAACCATGACAAAACTGTCACATCCACAACCAATGTATTTTGCTCATATTTCCTTTTACGTATATGCATAAAAATCTGTCTAATTAAGTCTTTTACAAGAGCTCTTCAACAAGAGTATAATAAAAACTCTAAGTGGTAAGGCACTGCATCGTTTGACTGCCAGAGCTGTATAAAATAATTTTGCAGCTTGTAATGGATAGCCTCTTAGATTGGATAAAATAAAGCACATTCAACTAGAAATCCATTTCAGAATCACTGGCCAACTGCAAATGACAGCCCTCGTGAAAAGGTGAGCCAGGCCCCCTGGCTGGTAGGACTTCAGGTCAGACTGGAGAAGAAAACCTGCCTTTCCAAGTGATAAGATTAGAGCCACACTCGAACTTGTTGAAGACTGAACATATGCACGTTACGTGTTAACTGCGCCTGGGATCTCCCTACAGAAATAGCTTACTCTAAATCTCTGACACATGCAAGGAAATCCTCAAACATATGCTACTGAGCTGGTCTCTAGTGCCTACGTGGTAAGCATCTGCTTCGAGCCCCTCCTACACGCTACATGATTAGTGATGCAAAATTGGTCTGACTTGTTAACAAACCTACGGAGGCAGATGTGCGTGTCCACAGCACCCCCGCCTCACGCTGCTACACACGTGTGCACATCCACACGCAGTCTCCCTCTACCCCGTCCAATGAGAGAGTCCTCTCGGACCACCGCCTGCAGCCAGGGCAGCACTCCTACCTTTTCCCAGGGGTCCATTGTGGGTGTCATGCTCCTCTGCACAGTTAGAGCCCAACGGGGTGGACTCGGGGTTCTCCGACTGAGATCTGAGAGGCTGAGAGGCAGACGGTGAGGTTGGGTCTGGCGACTCCAGCTGCCTGGAAGGGCTGTCTGTGGTTGACTTCAGTCGTTCTCTGGAACCCTCTTTCTTTGGTTTGATGAATTTGACTAAGGCTTTGGCTCCAATCCAGTGGTTTTTCCTAGTTAGAAGTAGATTTTTAGGACACAACCAACCCTCACTGCCCCCTCCAGTGGGTCACTGGATGCCCTAACCCGCCTGGGAAACTGGCCATTAACTTGGGGTTTAGACTGATGGCATCTTCCCCGCCACCATGATCATTGTATTTGGGGCTCAGGAGTTAGAACAGACTTCCCAGGCAGGCTCGGGCCCGGGGATGGTAAAAGCATGTATTGTGGCAGGAATCCACATTAGTTGCTCAGGAAACAGAACTTCAGATACACCCATCAACTCTCGATTATCTCTGTGAAATAAAGGAAGCAGTGCTCCGCTAATGTGATCTGTCAGTTGGCGACTTTTCTGCCAAAATGCAATTTTCAGGAACAGTGTCACATTCCCTGACCATTCCCAGCACCGGGGAAAAGCAGGGCCGTGCAAATTTAACAAGTAAGTGATAAACTTGTAGCCAACAGGAAACGGAGGCTTCTGTGTAACAGAAGAGAACCACACCTAGGTTCTCACTCTGCTCTGCAATTGAACTGCACTGTGTTTACACAAATCACTCCATTTCCTCATCTGGGCCTCAATTCCATCTGTCAAAGTGAAGGCTGAGGCTGAGGTTCAGAAATTCTGTGGTTCTGTGATTTCAACAGAGAGGCCATGAAGGATGCATGGTGGTTCTGGCTTCGAGGCTAGGCTAGGACAGGACCATCGTAGGGCCGACTCCTGGGGCCCAGGCCCACGGGAAGCACCACTGGACAGATGCTGGCAGTCTCAGGGGACTGAGCCAGCCCTACAACCCACTGCCCTCTGGAGAAGAGGATGTGTTTGTGAAGCCGCCCTGGGGTTCAGCGAATCCAGAGGAATCTGTATAAGGCCAAAAGGTCCAAGTGTTTGAAGACCATGGGTACCGCGTCTGGTGTCCTATTCATGCTTCCTTCCTCAACCAGGGACGTGCTTTTCTACACTCTGCTAAATCTTGTACAAAAGCCAACAAGGCAACCCTTCCACCCTGCTTTCATGGTTCCAAACCACTGACTCTGCCCCTTCAAAGGGCTTGTGGTTCCATGAAGCCTGTGTCTGGTCAGGGTCCACTGGCATGGGCCAAGCTGGAGCACAGGAGACGGGGCTGGAAGAAATTCGAAGCCCTTCCCGCCGTGGGAGGGACGTGCACACAGTGGAAAGACACAGGCCCTATGCACTGGGCGCGGCTTGGAAGGCAACAGTTTTCACCCTGCGTGAGAAAAGGATTTCTGTTCTGTGTTTAAGTCACTGAAATGTAAATCGACTTACTTCTTTGGAGCAGGGTCATAGAACTTGTACTGATCCATGATTTTTTCTTCCAGTTTTTCCTTATGCCTCCGTAAGGCATTTAATTTGTCTCTGTGAATAGAGGGGAAAGAAAATCCATCAATCTGGTTTTAAGTGAAACAAATCAACGTACTCCTCAGCCCGGCCTGGGACCTGGCCCAGGAGGGGCCAGTATTTTTCTGGGATTCAGACATCATGGTGCTCACGACCATCACAATCACTGAGTCGGGAATATGTGAATGGAAGCATCTGACACGGGTCCAGGCAGCCCTGATACCTATAGGAGGCCCGCTAAAGAACCTAGGATCCAGCTGGGAATGAACTCAAGGGAGCAAAGCCCTAACCACCTGAAAACTCAAGCTCAGAAGCTCCAAGGACTTTCCAGCCAGGATGCTGGACACCCCAGGGTCAGACACAGAGCCAGCTCCTGCGGGTGCATGTCAACAATACTTTGGGGGAAGGGGGTGAGGTCTGCCTTCAGGGAGTTAGATGGGCATCGAGGTTGAAAAAGTCATTTCAGCAGAGTCAAACCTCTGATCTGAACCCATTCTAATGTTGGGTTTCTGGTAAAATTTCCACAGGAACAAACTCAAAAGGCTTCAGGGGCCAGACAGAGAAGACAAGAAGCAAAATGGACCTGGAAAGACTAGAAGGAGGAGTGGGGACTGTGGCACGGCTGAGCTGCCCCGGCATATCTCTGCCACGTGGGAATGAATGCAGGCCAGGGAGGGGACGGGGTGGATGGGTGGATCTTTCCATTTTTTTCAGAGAAGCTGGAAACTCAGATTGTGAAACAAAATCTTCTGATTTGTAAATGCTGGAAACCAGTTTGTTTTCAAAAAAACACAGAAAGGATCAAAGAAACCTCTTAAATCCTGGACTGCCAGAGAGCATGTCTCCTTCCTGGGACAGAGGCTCTGGCCTTCCTGATACAAAGAGGGTGCTTTTGTTTTATCTCAGGGAGTCATGCGAGCGGTGGAATCCAGACAGCATTGCCCAGAGGGCCACTGACTCCTGTCCTGCCCCAGCTCTGACCACCTGCGTCGTCTTGGAAGCTTGGACCCCTGGTTTCCCCAGTGGAAAATGAGGCCTCTGGGCCAGAGGCAACTGCTCAGGCTTCTTTCTATCAAGCTGCTGCCAAGGTTCCACCCAAACGGAGGTCTCTCCCAAGAGTTCCCCGTGAAGGGAGCACATCACGAATCACTGGGCCCTGGACCACCAGCTCCTCTCTGCTCCCAGCCCCCTTGGCTGGGTGACTGTGATCTGTTGCTCTGTCCTCACGGCCATGCTGCTCAGCCACAAGCTGTGAGTGCTTAAGTGGCTGCGTTCGGCACCAAGACACACACAAACTCAGAGAGCCAGCATTGTGCCCCTCCCAGCACCCGGCACAGCGCTCCACCCAGAGCAGCCTATGGGCAGCCTGCCAACTCCTGGCCTTCTGCAGACACCCTCGAATGCAGAACTGTCATCACACCATCCCCCTGGGCTCCAGGCTCCTAGTCGTCTAGATAGCACCTGCCCGGCGTCTGCTGGGAATTATTATCAGCTGGATTATAGGGGCCAACTTCAGGCAACCATCATTTCTACCCCAAAATTACAGTGTGGTTTTCACTGTAAACCATCTTTTGGTAGGTGGGGAGCCACCTCTAGACAAGCAGACGAAGCCAGGAGAACAAAAAGGAGCAGCACTACATTGGAGAGCTGGGACAGTGTGCCATCTCCCCGTGACCTTGTCCCTCTGCCAGCCTGGCCCCTCTCGCCTTCCCTTTGCTGGCCAGCCATCCCCGACCACGAGGAAGGACAGTCAGACCACCACAGCAGAGTGTGAACGCCTCCCTGGATCCATGGACGCATCTTGGTTTACTCCCCTTCCGAACCATGTGGGCCCAGCACCAGGCTCTTCCTCTTGACCTCACTGCTGGCAGCTTCCTAGGCCCTGCAAGATCAGCATCACTTCAACACTCCCCAGTGAACCCCAACTCGTTAGCCAGGCATGGGAACCTCCCATGACTGAGGACTCTTCTCCCTACATGGTCCCTGTGCCCAGACCCCTCTGCTCCGCCGTCACATCCCCCCGATCTGCCTTGCCGTCTCCCAGCCCTGCATCTGCAGCAGAACCCCACCCTCACCTCTCCTTCCACACCTCCGTGTAATTCCTCAGCTCTGTCTGGGATGGAAAGAGCCCTGCTCACACCCTGCCAACCCTACTGGTTCCTGGTGACCAGGTCATCATGCATCTCACAGGGCCCACACCAAAGCCGGCAGAAGTAAATACCGCAGCACAACGGTCACCCAGCCTCCAGACGACCCAGGGGAAAAGACAGGTGATAGAAAGAGATCGGTTGTGGCACCTGTGCTCAGCCTTGCATTGGACTTCTTTCCCTGAGGTACTTTTTGTTAGCACGGTTGTTATCTTTAGAAGTGAACTTAATTCCTAAAGCAGGTTAAGAAGCTTCTGGCAGTGGGCAATGTCTTTGAAAAGCAAAAGAAAGCCAACTGCCACCGCTTGCAGAAACCCAGAACCACTCCAGGGGAACGGAGAGAGGGATGCCCTGGCAAGACGGTCTGCCCCCGCCCTGAGGGACCCCAGCGGGCCCCAGGGCCGCTACTTGCCCAGAGCGGAGCAGGTCTTGGCGGGGGAGGTGGGACCCCTGTGCCGATGCCCGCGTCCCCCCACCCCCCTCCACGGCCCCTTACATGTACTGCTTCTGCTCCTCGTGATACTGCTCCTTGTTCTCCATGTTCTGCTCCAGAAGCATCTGGTTCTGCTGGCTCAACAGCTGGATCTGGCTCAAGAGGTGATGATTTTCTTCCTCCAAGTTCCCCTTGAGGCGGGAGAGCAGCTAAAACAGAGATCAACCACGTCTCAAACACTGTGGGACCCCCGAGTCTACTGCTGGGAATCTAGCTTCCAAAAGGGAAAGGCCACGTGCGCCAAGATGCCCGTCTCAGGATCATCCTCACTTGTGAATGATCCTCGGCGACCACACTGTGCAATCTGATAGCTGCTGGCCACGTGTGGCCGCTGAGCACGTAAAAAACAGCCAGCCAGTCAGCGCTGAGCTGAGCTATGCCACAGGTGGGAAACACAGCAGATTCTGAAGGCTGAACTAAAATAAAGGATGTGAAATATCTCATTGATGAGTTTTTTGTGGTTACACGTTGAAATGGTAGTATTTTAGACATGCTAGCTAAATAAAATGTTATTAAAATTAACCCCATCTGTTTCTTCCTTTTATTAAGAGAGCTGCTGGAAAATTTTTAATTATATCTGGCAGCTGCATTATTATTTCTAGTGGACAGTCTGTCCTAGACAAGAGTCAGCACACTACCTGGTAAAGACCCAGGTAGCAAATATTTTAGGCTTTCTGGGCCAGACAGTGGTCTCTGTTACAAATACTCAACTCTGCTGTCACAGCAGGAAGGTGGCCCAAGACAGAATGTGAACGCACGGGTATGACTGTGTTCCAATGGGACTTCGCTCATTAACGTTGCCATTTACCTGTCAGACCATTTCTACTTGCCACAAAATAGGCTTTTCACCTCCCCAACCATTAAAAAGCATAAAAGCCATTCTTAGTGCACAGTCATTTCAAACAGGTGGCAGGTGGGACTGGATTTCTGGGCTGAGGTCGGCCAGCTCTGCTCTAGAATACATACACATGATTGGTGCAGTAGCAGAGTGACAAGCTTCGGCCTCAGACAGACTAGGCTGCAATCTCCTTCTGCAGACCCGGGCCTGAAGACCCCTGGCAAACCCTACAGCCCCTCCCTGGGTGGCACAGCCCACGGCGGGGGCTTTCCTCCGGCAGTGCTCACCTTTGTCTCGGCCCCCACCTCCTCCACAGGCCCCCGCCCCAGCCCAGCAGGCCCTCAGGTGTCTCCTGGGCCTCTGCGTACTCATTCATGACAACATGGGGCTACCGTGAGCTCAAAGGAAAAGGCCTCTGAGAGTGTTTCTCACACACAAACCAGGAGGAGCTGTGTCCCGGGTCCCTGGCTGTCCTAGGGGCCATCTCGGAGCTGAGGTAGGACGCAGACACCCCTCCCTGCCTGATTCGCTTTGCCTGTCTTGTGTTCGAGTTAGCTGATGATTTCATCTGGGAGGGCGCTGCCGCTTAAGAAGATACTTTCTAAAAAGTGCACCAGAAGGGAGAGCTCTGCCCCTCTTGAAACCAGGGACTCCTGCGTAAGCTCCCTCCTAACTGCCCTGGAATCAGGAACCAGTCAGCCAAACCCCAGCACGGAGGAAAATCTGTGCCATTTCTCCAGCACAGCGTGGCTACCGACATGAAAAGAAAAGGGAACCAGCATGGACCCAGCCGAGAGGACAGAGATAAAACAGCGCTCGGCTGCTTCCACGCACCAGCCTGACCCTGTGCAAAAAGCAAAGGCCAGATGAAAGGTGTTTTCTAACACACCCTTACCAGCTGTGGTGTCCCGCCCCCTTTCACACACAGTCTTCGAGCAGAGACGCCAGGGAGGACCCATCACGACCCCACTGAGCCCAGGGCTGTCGTCCCTGGGGACCTGTGCCGCCCGGCCCAGGCCCACCTCGCAGTGGTTGTCCAGCTTGGTCAGCGAGATGTCCATGCTCTGGTGCTGCTCCTTCAGCTCGTCGAACTGGGCCTGCCAGCGGTTCAGCTCCAGCTGCGAGTTGTTCAGCGAGGTCTTCAGCTCCTTGGTGTGGGCATACAGCTCCTCATACTCCCCCTTCAGCTGACGGTGCAGGAAATTCACCCTGGGGGAGTGGAGAGCCACAGGGCCAAGGGCTGAAGAGCGCTCCCAGGCCCTGTCCCAGCTGTGCAACCTTCAACCAAACCACAGCCTTTCTGGGCCTTGAAATGAGGGGGTTGAACAAAATCAGCGGTTTTCAAATTGTATTCTTTGGGGTTCTATGCCCCCACCTTGGGCTGGGGGAAGACAGGACAGGCAGGCTCAGACACTCACTTCAAAAGAACACCACTGTTACGATCTCTTCTATATTTAAGGCTGTGGCATATCTGCCTACTTGGAAAAAAGGGTTCTGCTATTAAAAAAATTAAAAAAAAAAAAAAACCAAACACTGAACCAGAACATTTCTACTGTAAAACTCTTTGTCTATGCCCAGCTCTTGCTCCCAATTCCAAGCCCCTTTCTAATTTCACCTCCTGAGATAAAGATGAGATTCTGGGGGTATTAGGTAAACCCACTGAAATCATCATAATACTATTATCCACTGGGCTTTCTTGGGGGGAAGATTTAGAATAGAAAGCTCAAGTCACAGGGCCTCACGGACTCCCTGTCACCGTCTGCTCACCACTGGCACTCTTCGCCCACCTGCCTGGCACCTGCATTTGCAGCCTCTGGTTCACGTTAACACAAGGACATGGGGGAAGAGGCAGTGTCACACGGTCATGCCACAGACAAGACTAGATTCAAACCCAGACTCTGCCCTGATGAGAAGACAGGCCCTGAACAAGGTGGCTTATTCTCTCCCCCATCTGTTTAAAACAAAAAAGGACAATAGTTCAGCAGAGTCTTGTCCCTCTCAGCAGTAACATTCCGTAAGATTCCCGAGACACTAAGTTAGCTCTCAGGGGGACACGCAGCAGTGGCTCCTGTGCGCCTCTGGTCACACATTATTGTCAGCTGATCAGGACATATCTTGTTTCATATGGTTTGTCTAAAGACACATTAGTGATAGGCTCCCAGCCGACAGCACTGTAATTCATGCCCCGAGGGAAGCTTACCTACCACCTGTATATTCTCCGTAAGGCACATGCCAGCCTTGCACTGAGAACACGAGACTGCACTTGAGTACTCCCCGGGGGGGCGGGGGGGCATTTAAAACACTGAAATTGTCACTAAAAAGCACAAAAATACAAAAACCATGGCACTAAACAGGCCACAAAAAGACCGCTCGTTTGCAGTATGCGCTGACAAAAGGCGGCAGAAGTTAAGCATCTCGTTCATCCTTGGCCGGAAACGTGTACACCAGGAGACTTAAGCACTTCGCCTCCCCCCACCCACCCTGGGGCAAGTCCACCAAAGCTCCCCGAGCACTGACTCGGGGCTCACAACGAATGTTAGCAAGCAGGTGTATTCACCGAGAGGGAGTCTGCTGGGTGATGAAAGTACCTGTGGCTGAGACAATCATGGTCACCTCACGGACGGAGGTGAGGACACCAGCTTAGACAGACCACTGTCCCCAAGCGTCACTTTGGTCCTGCCATCCCAGCTACCAGCTAGTTCCCTTTCAGCACGTTACCACCCAGCTGTTAACGTGGCAGGGTTTGTGAGAATAAACGATTCCCAGGGCCTCCCCTGGCCTCCGCTCTGCGCATGCTGAGTAGATCTGACCGGAATCTGCGGGCGGGGCCCCCGCTTACCTGTCCAGCTCTTCCCGCAGCCTCTGGTTCTCGCTCGCGGCCATAGCGCTCGTCCTCTGCTCCTGCTGCAGGGCCTCCCTCTCGGCCTTCACAACCTTCTCCAGCTCGTCCAGCTCTGCTTTGTGCTTCAGCAGGTCGCCATGCCTGTGGGAGGGGACACCCGCTGGCAGCTTGTCCACGTCTTCTTTCTCAGCAGGTACCTCACACCCTGGGAGATGGTGAAGCCTCCACGAAGAAGTGGGGTTCGTCTAGTGGCTTCTCTCTGCAGAGCCGAGTGGGGCAGGAGGCCGGAGTGCAGAGGAACAGGAGGGGGTGGCTGGGAGAGGTGGCCAGGGTAGGGCCAGAGCCAGAGTGGGGCGGCTCTGGGGGTCTCCTCCAGCCCTGGAACCAGAGGCGTCTTCTTCCCACCCCACACGCCCCTCAACTCCCTGTCACAGCGGCCTTCCTCCCAGCCACCTGGGGAAGCCAGGATGATGCTAACTCCATGCGCTTCTCTAAGGGGTCTTAGTAAGTTACCAGTGGTCTGCTAAATGCAAACAGATCTAAAAGAAACCACCAAATAAACAGCTGAACACCACCACATATGACAGCTAATGTAACAGCGAATCCCCACTCAGCGGGGACTAGGTGACCCCCTCCCTCGGGAACCTGGCTCCCTGTTCTTGTATGGCCTTGGCGGGGCCTGGGCAGCTGCCGGGGGCCAGCTATTCTCACACTCACTCACTCACACATGTACACAGGGGACTGCTCTCCGCACCCAGGCATTACCCTCTCCCCCTTTTCATTTTCCTCTTTGTACTTTCTCCTCTGTCTCACTCTGTACAGGTTACTGCACGGCTATCTCTGGAGGGCAGCAGAGCACAAGGATGGAGTCCCTGACAAGCCTGGGCTGTTCCCCGACCCCCACCTGCTGGAAACTTCTGAGCTCACGATGACTCGAGAGCCCCTAAGTCTAAGGTGGTAACAGACGCGCCACCTTGCACCTTCCCCTCTCCAGCAGATCCCTCTCTCCAGACGTCCTTCCTGAGTTTTCCACACTCAGAGACCACCCAGCGTCCCAGGGTTTTCTAGTCTCGTCTCCAGACTCCACCCCGACCTCACCAGCCCCCACGTCAGCTGTATTTGGACTATCTGACTGGAGCCCAGTCTTGTGCAGGAATCAAGCTCAGAACCTGCTCGGGCAGCTGTATAAACACAAACTTTTGTGTGGCCTTAGCCGTGAGGCAGAGGCTCCCCAATGTGGCCCAGTGAGAAGCTGGGAGGGGGCTTAGCCTGGCTTTTGGGGGTGATCTTCTCAACCAGGCTGACAATACTGGGGAACGTCAGGCAAGGTCTGACAAATTAGGATCACGGACTGACCGTCAGGGACCCCAACTTCCGCTTCCCTGTTGTAACGTCTTGGAAAAGTGCACCGACCAAGCACCTCTCTAACTTAGTAACCACTCCTCTGCAGAACAGAACCTGAGTGAGTCTGGCTCACTGAATCCCTGGTGCGAGACAGGGTGCTCAGTAAGTATCTGGTAAGACAATGAACAAGTGACTGTCTGATTTAAGTGTCAAGTGAAATAAATAGAGAGCCATCATCCCTGTGTTCCAGGTACCCACACTCCTGAACCCACAGCCCTGCTGTGGACAGACCCAAGGGGCCTCCAGCCTCTGTCCAACCAGTAAAAGCACTGAGTTAACACAGTGGTTCTGTGTTGAACCCTTCCTTCAGAGCCAGTCCAAACTCCACCTGCAAAAACCTTCCCCCACTGAACAGACAAGAAGAATATCATGAAACCTTCACAGCAATAACACATAATAGGACACGCGGGTGCCTGGTGAGTGTGGGGCGCTGTGCTAACTTCAGAGTTGAGTGAACACTTCTCACTCCACTTCACTGGTCAACTGGGTGCACCCCCGACCACGTCTAGACACAGCACTATGTACACAGGAGGTGTCTACTGAGTGTCATGTAAATAAAGGATGGGCGCAGGAAGAGGCAGAGGATGCTTGTTCCGGCTGGAAGGGATGGAGATCTGGGTGGATGAATGGGGTGGACTCCAGAAGGAGGCAGAAAGGAAGCACTGGGTGAGTGGAGGTGGGGGTCCTTAAGGGAGCAGGGACCCCAAAGCTGATGACAGGCTTTCCTGAGCTGGAACTGGCCGTGGCAACCCCCTTCTCCACCCAGGGCCCTCCTGCTGCTGGGCCTTCATCTGTACAAACTCCAAATCGCTGAGGGTGACGCTGATTTCCTTTCCTTTGGGAAAGTTCTGATGCCCCAGATAGCGTGACGCAGCAACCCAAGAGGAGAGGCGGTGTGGGGAGCAAGCAGGGGTGGGGACACAGACCCGGGGGAGCCCACCCCTCCAGCCCCCCGCCCTCACCTCTCCCCGAGCTCCTTGTGCTCCAGCTCCAGGTTGCGATGCAGCGTCTTCAGGCAGCTGTGCTGGCGGATGAGGGCCTCGTACTCCGTGGACTGACGCTCGTGGAGCGCGCCCAGGTGCTCGTGGTCCTGCAGCAGGGCCTGGTAGGCGGCCGTCAGCTGCTCCTGCTGCTTCTGCAGGGACTCGTTCTCGCTCTCCTTGGCCGCCTGCTGGTTCTGCAGCAGCGTGTACTGTGCGGTGAGCGAGGCGCTCTGGGAGCTCAGAGTGGAATTCTCCACCTGCCGAGGGAGAAGGGGCTGACACCGAGAGCCCAGAGACCCTGGGACAGGCAGAACCCAGCTGCGGCCGAGGACAGATCCACCAGGATGTAAGGAGCCGCTGGAAGGGGCCGAAACGGCATCAACTGACTGCCATGTGGGGCTTCAGCCCTGAGTCCGTCTCTACAGATGAGACCTTTCTGGGCAAGTTCGGTCCCTTCTCTAAATAAGCTCCTTGGATAGCCTCTCTGAATACTTTTAAAACCCTATTTCTTAGAGGGGAGGATATAGCTCAGTGGTAAGAGTGCATGCTTAGCACGCATGAGGTCCTGGGTTCAATCCCCAGTGTCTCTATTGAAAGACAAATAAATAAAAATAAATAAACCTAACTACCCCCCCAAACCCCCATTTCTTAAAAGAAGTAAACAGGGCATCAGTGAGATACCGAACACCTCAACACCACCACCAAGCACCTTAACCTGATATTTACAGAACATGCATCTGACAATATCCGAACTTATCAGAAAACGGAAGAGGAGGGAACTTTTCCTAACTCATTCTGAGGCCAGAATCACCCTGATACCAAAAGCAGACAAAGAAAGACATGACAACCAGAGCAAAAAAAAAAACCCAACAAAAACAAAACTGCGAACCAATATAACCAATATCCTATTTTCTTGTTTCAACGGAACAGATCCCAACCTCTATGCCAAACAGTTTCCTGTTTGTTATCTGACTCATAACTTACGTATTTTCAAACATCTTTCTCAGAAACTGCAGTAAATGCTAACTCAGTTTCCCACAATCCATTAGTCGTAAATAAAAAAACAACATCCTAAAATGAGTGGCCCAGAACTAGTTTTGCTGGATGCTCTCAACAGCCTGGGAGCCACCCCACAGCCCACTTCCCTCGTGGAGATTACAAGTTCACATTCGCTTCCGCCAGGTTCTACAGTGAAGAAAGCTGGTTAACTCTGCTGAACCAAACTTCTCTGATCTCAGAGCTGCTTTTTCCAAGTCATTCCTAATAGCATCTTAAGAAACAGACAAGACTGCAAGTAAAAGCAGAGAAATAAACTTTTTTAGCCTGTGCAGCCATGGGTTTGGTCACTGAAAACCACCTTCAAAGGTTCTGAGGCTCGGAACCTTTGTTTACAATGAGGCTATCAAAAATAAAATAAAACCCCAAACTCTCCCACGCTTTGTCCTGCTGGTCAGGAGTCAGAGCGTGCTGGGCCGGCAGGCCCCCGCGGGGCCGCGCCTCACCTGCAGCTGGGCCGTCTGGGTCTGCAGCGTGGTGTTGTGCTCCTGCAGGAAGGCGCTCTGCTTCTGCAGCGTCAGGACCTGACTGCTGAAGGCCGTGTTCTGGGTCTCCAGATGCTGCAGCTGTTCCTTGAGCAGCTGCTTCTCGGCCTGCAGAGCCGCGTTCTAGGGGACGGGGAAGCAGGAGGCCAATCAGACACCAGCTCCATCCACGCCCGCCGGCCGTGGGTACTTAGATGTAAGGAACCCTCAAGAGTTGATGCTTTGGGGGCCAAAGCCAGAGTCCACCGGGTGAGAGAAGCAACATTTTCCCTCTTGGAAAAGACAGTCAACAGAACTGAGGGGAAAAAGCTACTTTTTTGTATATACTTCCAAGATGGAAATGAACATATGTGATGGGGATACTGCAAAGAACTGTGTGCAAGGCCAGGCTGAGCTGGAGTTTAAACCGCTTCATCCCTTCTCTCTTTAATGCTCTTGTTTTCTGTGATCACCCTGAGAATGCCTGTCTGCCAGCATCCTGCACAGGACCGGGAGTCAGAGCCTGTGGCCACAGCCTCACCCCACTCAGGGGTGACAGCAGGTAGAACAAAGAGGTTCACACTCCACAAGACTCATAAAGACCAAGTAAAACATGCCACCACCTGGGCCAGGACGCGTGGGCTGTAGTCTTGCACTGTCCTGTACTAACGTGGGACTTAGGGTCAAGTCTCAATCTCTCTCTCACCTGTCAAATGATGAAAATCATCATTATCTACTTTATAAAGTCATTGGGAGACGCCAAACAAGATCAGGGATTTAGACACACAATGGCAGACTTTCTCTGCAATTTTGGGGTTTGCCAACCATTTACTCCTGCCGTCGTGGTGGGGAGGCCACCCCATATGACACGTAAACAATGGTTGTATCTGTGATCTAATAAAATCTCATTTACAAAACCAGGTGGTGGGTCGTAGTTTGTCACCCCGCGGTAGAGTACTGAACACCATGGAAATGGAGCACTGGTATGTCACCTCCAGGCCAAGTGTGATGGGCTGGAGGCAGAGAGCACATGTCTATGGGAAAACGTGGACACGCCCTGTCATGTCAGAAAGGCTGAAGGGATCTCAGGTGGAAAGGAGTCCACAGGACTCGCCAGGAAACTCAAGAAGTAGCCAACTAGCTCTGGGTAAATCTCAATAGCTTCTGACATCCTGGGTCCTTGACGGTAACATCGAATTCCCACGCTATCAGGGGACCCTCGGCAGGACAGCCTCTCCCCACTCACATTGCGTTCCAGCTCGATGGCCCGGTCCTTCACGCGGAGAAGCTCCATCGTGGCTTCCTTGTGGCTGGGCCCCCAGGACTCCTTCCCCGGGTGCCCAGTGGCCAACGCCCCCACCGGGTGTTTGAAAGAGTTCTGCGCATGCTTCCCCTCCTCCTGGTTCTGTCTGAGGACCTCACACTCCTTCTTCAACTGCAGGAGTGGGACACGAAAGCAGACTTGGGACAGGAAGAGGCCCAGCTCAGATCCCAGCACCAAACCCATCTCCTCCGCACACCCGACCCCTCGCCAGGCTCTGGTGTGTGCACCACGCAGCCACCGCTGCTTTCAGGAGGAGGGCACGTGACCTCAGTCCTCTGCAGAGATGACGGAGGGGCAGCGGCAGGGACCCAGTCCTGACTTTAGCCCTGTGACTGGCAAGTCTTCTCCTTTCCCTGAGCCTCAGGTGTCCACTCCAGACACCTGCTCCAGAAAAATGGCATCCAGGCTGCCCCTCTGCCACCCAGGTGAGGGTCTGGAAAAGGTGCGGCAGGGACCCAAAGCTTGTCCCTATGGGGGCTGCTCTTACCACCTGGAGCTCGTTCTGTAGTTGGTGATTCAGGCTGGCTTTCTCTTCCACTTGTGCTTCTAAGAACACGATCTTTTCTTCTTTCACGGCTAGTGTTGTTTTTAGTGCTGATTCATTTATGCTCTCCAAAATTTTGTATTTCCTGAAAAATACAAATATGTAGTAGTATTTATCTGCCTCTTCCACCCATGAGCTCCCAATCTCTCAGCTGCCAATACATCCTGCCTCCATGAAGCTGGGTTCCTCATCACCCTGCAAGCATTTAGCCCAGAACTGCAGGAGCCAAAACCCCTCCTCGGGCTCCTAGCAGAGACACATCCGTGACACCTTCACTGCTGTAGCTTTATAGGTGCCGTCCTAGGGAAGTATTATTATAGCTATTTTACAGATGGGAAAACTGAGTCCCAGAAGTTAAGTGATTCATCCAAGATCACAGGGCCAGATACTTGGTAAGTCTGTTTGGCCTTTTCACCACACCAAAAGGGTGTCACATTATCTGGCATGTCAGTTACAAGTCCAGCAATAGTTCAAGATGACAGATTTCCTTGAAAAGTGAGATGATTTAGGGGGAGGGTGTAGCTCAGTGGTAGAGTGCATGTTTAGCATGCACAAGGTCCTGGGTTCAATCCCCAGTATCTCCACTAAAAAAAAAATTAAAAAAGAAAAAGAAAAGTGAGGTGATTTAGGAAAGCATTGGAGGCAAAAGCAGCAACGGTTAAATTGTTAAAAATTAAAGGGCTGGCGGAGGGAGAGAGGGGTGACTAGGTGGAACACAGGTGACTTTTAGGGCAGTGGAAGCACTCCGTTACTACAGGGGTGGATGCATGTCAGTTCATGTTTGTTAAAACCCACAGAAGGTGCAGCACCAAGAGTGAACCTCAATGTCAAGTGTGGACTCCGGGTGAGGATGACGTGTCCGTGTAGGCTCACAGAGGGTAACACACGTACCCCTGGGCGGGGTGTTGGTGGGGAAGGGCATGAAGGTCAGGGGAGGGTCTATGTGGGACATGTCTGTACCTTCCCCTCAATTTTGTTGTGAACCTAAAACTGCTCTTAAAAAGTCTATTTTTAAAAAATTAAACTTTTTATTGGACAAAAGAAATCCCTTCCCCTCCTCCCTGGGAAACTCCAGGAAGGAGACCTGGAATGTAAAGGACTTCGGCTCGAGGAAGCACGTGACAACAGGCCCTGGGCTGTGAGGAGTAACTGGAGCCCTGGAGCCGGGGGGCACGTGGGGCACGAGCTGTGAAGCCTGCAGCCACGGCGGGGGGGAGGGGGTCCTCACGTGTCACCGGTGCTGTTATCATCCTGCAGCAGCAGCTCCTTGTGCAGGCCGACCTTCTCCAGTTCCTGGTTCAGTTTGTCCAACTCGCTGCTCAGCTGCTGGCTCTTCAGCTTCTCCTGCACCAGGTCCTGCAAAGACAGTGAAGACGAGGGTGGGACAGGAGCCCAGCAGAAACGGCCGGGAGGGCCGGACAACTGTTTCCTCGAGTCACAGCTGACTCAGGTGTCGCGAGGGCTGAGCGGGTGCTTCTCCGGGGATGGTGATCCCCAGGATGTCTTCAGAAGGGAAGGGATGAACATACTTCCCAGCCTGCAGTGTTCAAGACACCAGGTCACACGGTAGTGTGTCCAGGGTGGACTGAACGTGCTCCAAACACATCCAGATGTATGTATGAACCATTTACGTTGCCCTTTGATGAGCGGGTCTGAATTCTGCCAACACGATTGCTTTCTCTGTGAAGTAATGTAATTAAATGCTCATTGTAAAGAATTTAAAACAGACAAAAAAAAAAAAAAAGTCCAAAGAGGAGAAAGATTTTACTTTAAACCCTGGTTTTGATTTACTTTTCAAAAGTGGTGCTGATCTCATTTAGAGGTTCACTGACTCTGGTCCACACCTCCAGAGCTACACCAGTTTTCTGTCTGGTGTCACAGCTCGCATGCATACCCTTACCAAACCCTAATGACAACGTGACGGACAGTAGTGCTCGCCAAACACTCAGTCTGCTCCCTCCAGATGTCCCAGACATCCAGCAGGTAGGTGAAGCCGCGTGACCAGTCCTGGCAGATGGGCTGGGGGTGGAAGTGATGTGGTCACTCCCCAGCTGTGGCGTGGAGAAGCCAGTGTGCAACCTTCCAGCTGCCTCTCTCCTGCCATGGCAACCGCCCAAAGTTGTGTTAAGATAAAGGAGTCAGAAGATAAAAGCAGCCTGGACAGCTGAGCCACGGCACCGAGGACAGGCTCCCCAAGAGTCACCTGGACTCTGGTGAGAGAGAAACTAGCCTTTGACATGGTAAGCCCCTGTGATTCTGGGGTTGTCTGTAAATGCAGCATCACGTAACCTATGCTTAAAAAGCAGGGTCGTGTTGGTGTTTTCTATTTCTATCTCTCATCTGCCTGCACTGATCATTTTTTTTTTTTAAACATGGAGCTCTCTCTGTGTTCTCCAAATCTATTTCCTTTTCTTCCCTGGCACACAGCTGAACACACTCCCCAGCCTCCCTGGCATATAGGTAGTGTGGCACTCACCGAGTTCTGCCCTGTGAAGTGGGTCCTTCTCACTCACTCTCCTCCTCATCTACCTGCCACGGGCAGGGCAGCCAGAAGTGGCTCCACCATGGCTCGGCTGAGCCACGGATGGAAGAAACCAGGGGCCTGAGTCACTGCACTTAAGGCCACCTGTGAGCAGCCACCCTGAACTCCTACATGTGTGGAGACTCAACGTGTGATGGGCCGCTCAGATGCTGAAGTCGTTTACTGGAGCAGTGACAACCTCACACACTGCAGGAAAACCCGGATGCAAAACACACCCGGGAGAAGTAGGACACATACTTACTCAGAATCTGTGAAAAGTCATACCCTTTGATTCTATAATTCCACTTCTAGGCATATCTCCTAGAAAACACTCATGAAGGTGCATGTGTGCAAAGATGTCCAATGCTATTTAAAACAGTGGAAAAAATCATTAATAATCTAAATGTCCGGGAAAAAACCCACAGTTAAGTCTATAGAATTAACACCTTGCCACCATCAGAAATTGTGGCTTGAAACCTATTTAGAGCAATGAGAAAAGGTATAATAAGTGAGACACAGAATAGGGTTAGGATGCAGAAAGTAGGATTTCAAGTGCGCACACGGGGAAAGATGGAATAAAATACGCCAAACTCTCAGTAGTGGTTATCTCTGGGCAGTGAGAATGTAACAGGGGATTCCTACTACTTCTTCATCCCTCTGGGCGTTATTTGTTTAGAAGCAGGGCACACATTCCCCACCTCTACCCTGGAAGCTCCGCCGCCCACGTCAGAGGCGCTGCCTGCGCCCGGCTCACCTCCCTCAGGGTGGTCAGAGTCCTCGTGTGCATGGTGACCTGCTTGGTGAGGTCCCTGTTGTCCTTCTCCAGCTCCTTCAGCTTGCCGGCCGCGTCCCGGCAGCGGGCCAGCTCCTTGTCCAGCGCGCGGCTCTCCCTCTCGGCGGCGGACAGCTTGGCGGAGCTGTCGTCCAGGACCGCATCCTTGAGCTCCACCTGCTGCCACAGCCGCTTGGCCTCCTTCTCCAGCAGCTTCTTGTCTTTCTCCAGCTGGGCCACCTCCTGCTCCAGCGCCTTCCGGTCCTGCTCGGACCTCTCGAGCTGCCGGTTGGCGAGCCGGAGGGCCTCCAGGTCCCGCTGCAGGGCCTGGTTCTCGGCCTCCAACTCCCGCAGCTCCCGCTCCCGGGCCTGCGCCTTCTGGCCGCCGCTCTCCAGGCTCTGCTGCAGCCGCAGGTTCTCGGCGCTCAGGCTCTGGTAGCTGAGCTCCAGGCGCTCCGACTTCTTGCCCAGCGCCTTGAGCAGCTCCACGCTCTGCCTCAGCTCCTGCCTCTCCCGCTCCAGCTCCTGGTTCTCCCGCTCCATCTGGGCCACCTTGGCGCTGGTGAAGCGCATGGCCTCCACCATCCGGCGCAGCTCCAGGTTCTCCTCGTCCAGCTGCCGGTTGTCCCGCTCCAGGCCCGCCAGCTGCACCGACACGTTCTGCAGGGAGTCCAGGGACTTGCGCAGCTGCCGGTTCTCCAGCACCAGGCCACGGCTCTCGCGCTCCAGGGCGTCCGCCTTCTCCCCGGCCGCCTTCAGGGAGCTCACCTTCTGCACCAGCTTCCCTTTCTCCTCCTCCAGCCGCCGCAGCTCCTGCTCCAGCTCCTCCGCCCGCCCCACCTTCTCCTGCGCCTGCTCGAAGGCCCGGTGCAGCTGCTGCTGCTCCAGCTCCAGCCTGCTCAGCCGGCTGCTGGTCTCTGTCACCGTCTGGTGCAGGGCTCTGTTCTCCTTCTCGACGTCCTTCGCGCGAGCCTCGCTGCTGACCTGCGACCTCTCCCGCAGCGACCACACCGCCTGGTTGAGATGATCCTTCTCTTGCTCAAGATCTTTGATCTGTGGGAAAAACACAACAGGAGAGACATGGACTGCGGCGCAAACACAGTTCAGGGATTTGGGGCCGAAGGGACTAAAGCACAGGCCCTGAAAGTCCTCGTGCTCCCCAGGGGCTGACACGGACATGCGGTGAAGGCCATGGAGACCCCTACGAAGACAGTTCAAGTCCAAACACATTCAGAGCAGCCAGGACGATAGAAACATAAACCCCGTCTCTCCCTCCTACTTAAAACAACGGAAGTCATCCCCTTGGTAAGTTTACCCTGGTCAGCAGGACCCCTACGACCTGGCCACCCACCTCTATGGGCTCCCTTATGCCCCTCTCCCCCTGCACCCAATCTTCCCTCTGCCCTGGACACCCCCTCCCCTGGCCTTCAGCATCCCTAGACCCTCCTTGTCCTCTAGGGCTCTGTGTGAGCGCCAGCTCCTCAGGGAAGCCTCGCCCCATGACTCTGCAGCGCCCGTATCCAGAAGGGTTTTCCTCAGCAGCACACGTCTCATAGCACCTTGCTCGTGGCCTGTCATCCTGCTCTCTAGGCTGTAAGCCACACCTGGACAGGGGCCCTGCCTGTCTTTTCACCATACGTGGCACCATCCCAGCCCCCTTTTTCGCTCTACTTCAGAGGCTGAAAAACTCAAATACCTGGTGTCAGGTGTGGCCAAGGAGATGTGACAGCAGGTCCCAGGAGGGCGTCCCTCTGCCCCTCACCCTCCACCTTCTTCCTCCCGTTCCTTGAGGGGGTGCAGCAGCCACTGCTAAGACCAGCAGGACAGAAAGAGAGGCCTGGCCCCTGGATGGCATCCCTGAGCCCTGTACCAGCACTGGGTGGCCTCCTACCCAGGACTTCTTGTAATGGGGAGCAAATAAACCCTAGAGGTTCGTCAAGGTTCTCAGTGTGACACTATGGGCGGATCCTTCTCTGATGTGTGAGGCTGTCCTGTGTGTTACAGCGTGTTTAGCTGCATCCCTGGCCTCCACCCACCACATGCCAGGAATATCTCCTCTCTCCTCCCCAAGACCCGATCATCAAAAACATCTTCAGGTACTGCCAGCGTCCCCTGGGAGGCAAACCTGCCCCCACTGCTGACTGAGAACTGCTGGTTTGAGCTACAGCTCGGCTAGGGAACTGGTAATCCACGTTTCCCTGCTAAACTACTGGGAAATGGCTAAATCCTTGACTCTCCCTCCTGCAGGCCGGGGTTCCAGGAGAGCTATCCCTGAAGGCACCTACCTGCCTGGCCCTGTCGGCCTTCAGGGTCTCCATGTCACTCTGTAGCTGTTCTTTCTCTTTGATCAGCTCCTCACTCAGGGTCTCCAAATCCTGGTTACTCTGCTTCTCTCTCTCCAGCTGGATCTGTAACTTCTCAATCTGCAGAGCCAAAAGACCCAGCCATGCAACAGTTGGCTTCGCAAAGCAGACTATGCTTTAAAACAAACCAAAAACCCATCAGCCCTGCAGAACACTTTAACAGGACTTTTCTCAAGGGAAAATGTCCAGGCCTTGCTCTGAAGCAACCTCTGCACACCCTCGACCCTCAGCTCTCAGCCCACAACTTGCATTTCCAGCTCATAGAAGAGGAAGCCCCTGGGACCGTCGGTCAGCCCCCTCCCAGCCCACCTTTTCCCTCACTTGGGTCCCTTGCTTCTATCTCAGGCCTTGTCCACTTTCCGGAGGGTCAGACTACATGCCCAGGGTCATCACGGCTGGACACTCTGCAGGGACTTCACTTGGTTGATGACACTCCCATTCACCCAGCTGCTCAGAGTGGTCTTCTGAAATGTCTCTCCTCCCTCTTTCACCCTCCAAGCCCCCAGGTCCTGTCCTCTCTACCCAAGCTGCTCTACTGTCACTGCCTGCCCTGGGCTGAACCACCTTCCCTCTGGGCTGGACAATCACTCAGTCATTATCCTGACATCAAGTTCTTCTGCTGGGATGCACCAGCCTGGCCTAAAACACAAACGACTAGTTTATTGTGCCTAACGTCTGGATAATGTGGTGAATGCAGATTCTGACTCAGCAGGTTCAGGGCAGGGCCTGAGATTGGGCTCCCGGGTGATGCTCTTGCTGCTTCTGCATTCGGAGGGCCTCGAGGCTGCTGTGGTCCCCTCCCACTGACATCTTAGCATAGGGGACAGGTGTTGGGAAAAAGGCATGACTCTGGTGTCACAGGGACCACGGTTCAGAGCCCAGTCCCTCCCTGCTAATGATGTGACCACATGTAGATGGCTGTTCTAAAAAGATGGATCGCAAAGATCAAATGGTTCTCAAAGCTTTGAAAGATCCTGGGTCTTGGGCCACCAATCAGACCCTCAGGGATAAAACCTCAGATGCCAGTGACCCCTGTGAGCAGAGGTCTGAGCTTGCTCTGGTTTAGCCCATCCGGGCTGAAGCCTCGCACGGACAGGATTCCAAAGCTTCTGGAAGGACTGCTGCGCTAAAGCAGGCCCTGCCTACTTATCCTCAGTGAGGGGCGCCCGGCCTTGGTGCCCCGCGGGCCTGATGCTCTCAAACCTCCACGGAAGGAAGCACCAGTAAAGTGCAGAGCTGGCCAAGCGAGGCTCATACTCACGTTGTCACTTCTTTCTGTCAGCACCTTGACCCTCACCCCAACCGGGGGACCCCCGTCTAGCCAGGCCGACAGGAAAACTCACTACCACGTGGCACTTGTCTGAGTCTTCTCAAAAGGAAGAACACCTTTCTTATTCTTCCTTATCTCTGCCCCACTTCCCAGCATTGAGGCCTGGGACTGAGCCGGGAACCAGGGATCACCTTCAACAGCAGTGCCTCCACCCGGCGGAGTGGCCATGAGGTGTAAAGGCAATAAGCAGTTGTCTTTATTAACTGCCGTACTCAGGAGGACACGGGCCCAGAGGGGCTCAGTGACTTGCCCAAGGCCTCACAGTGAGGACGGGCTGGGACAAAGCCGTGGGCTGACCCCAGGCCTCACTCGCAGTTTGGGGCCTGCCAGCTCACCCCCTCAATCTTACTGTTAATAGTTTACCCCTCTGCCCCTTCTCTCCTAGAGAAAAGAGTATTACTCCAAGCTTTGCATTTCTGAATGTTGTTGCTTCTCATCCGAAGACGTGATTTCCACAGGTCCCATCCCACCCTCTATCCTTCTCCTTGTCTGGTTCTTCCTGTGATGGAGCCAGAGCCCATTCCTAAAGGACCTCAGTGCCCCTGGGGCGAACTCGCTGGGCTGAGACGTGGTCTGGCTGCAGGCCTTCCGGCCCTGAGGGCTTTCCGTCCTTCCTGAAGCACCTGGCTCAGGCTGGAGGTGCAGCTCCAGCTCCCAGAGCACGTGGGTGACAGGGACCTGCCTCTCAGTCCCCGGCCTCTTTTGCCTTCCCATAGTAAGTCCCTTACAGGGCTGCTCCTCTCCCTCCGAAAATAAGGATTCTTTACTTCTTGGATCAAAGAACAGACTCTTACATCAACACAGATTTACAGTCACAGGAAGGAGGCAGCTCCTCTAAGGTCCACAGAAGTTTTTGCAGCTTAGGAAGAAGGTTATTAACTTCGGAGAACTGTGGTTTCCAGACATGTCAGGCCTAAGCGAGCCTGCAGTCTGGGCTGTGCTTGGGGAGAAGGCAAGAGTCAGGCTGGCTCCGGGGGGTCTGGGCCACTGGGTGGCCAAGCCCCCTGTGGGGCTCACCAGGGCCTGGGGGTTCATCTCTTGACTGAGAAGTGTCAGCTGGTGCCAGACACACCACGTGGGGAGGAGACCAGGAAGGTGGGATGGCTGAGGTCAGAGAGAGAAAATTCAGGAGGAGCTGAGCTGGATTAGGGATAAAGGGTCCTGGGGGCGAGTCCTCTTGCTGGAGCTGAGGTGTCCATCCACCCAACACTGAGCATCTGTCAGTGCCAGGCTCTTGTGGGGAGAAAGGAAAACCGCTCCTGCTGGGTCAGGACAGCTTCCGTCAGGCCAGGGGCGGGCTGAGCAGGACGGGGGCGGTGCTCTGGCAGGCGGAGGGCTGCCTTCCCAGGGCTCCTGGCACTGGACATAGGACTGGTCTGGGAACTGCAGCACTTCCCTTCTGCCAGGGACTCTGTGCCAAGACATGCCTCCTAAAGGCTGCGGCAGGAGAGGGCTGGTGTCCTACCAGGGAACCGATCCTGAGAGGAAGCAGGAGGGTGGGACCCGAGAGACAGGGGACTGAGGAGCAACACCGGGCCGGCAGCACCCACTGCCATCCTGCTTGTGCAGGGGAGGGGCCAGGGTGGACCGCAAGGCTGGGGGCAAAGTGAGAGCAGCCCTCACTACTACATTGCAGGCCTTCTGCGGCAGACCCGTGAGGACCCGCAGAGTCGAAGGTTCTCATCTGCCTAAAGGCTGATTCTTTTTTTATCTTGGCCGAGATACCCTGGACTGCCATTTATAAAGACATCCCCTGTGCCTGGCCCACATGAATCTAAAAACCCTTAACTGTCCGGCTGCCTTCCCTATGCTGTTCTGCATCAAGGGACTTGGCATGAGACCGGGGCGGGGGTGGGGGTTTTCTATTGTCCTACAAAGACAGGACAAAATATTTGTTGGCTAAAATGCTGCAAGGAACACAATGCTTCAAAGGGACAAGAAGAGTGAGTAATCAGGCTGGGAGGTCCCATGAGGGGACTCGAGAGGCTAATTCACAGGAGGAGGAGCTGTCCCAAGCCTCACCCAGCGATAAAGTCCCAGCAGAGCCAGGGCCACGGAACCCAGGCCTCTGCCTGCAACCTGTGTTCCTCCCACCAGTGCAGTGAATGAGGCTGGAAGGACTCACAGGCAGGTGGGACACCCGGCAGCTCCAGTCCTGCATGGTGGTCGGCAGCAAGCGTGCTCCACCTCTCCCTCGGCTGGACTCTGGCGGCTGGTATACTCAGAGCCCACGATGTGACTGGTGCTACCGCACTGTCGGCTTGGTGTACTGATGCCCTCTGACCCGGACAGACCAAGACAAGGGGCCTCTCAATGGCCCCGTCCTGCACCTGAGACCGAATCCCCAGTGTGAACCCCAGTGGGGTCTTTGCAGCCGCAGAAGGAAGACTGGTCTATAAGCCTGACTGTTCTCTCCGATGTCTGTGCTCCCGGGAGGACCGAGGAGTGTCCTGAGAGGCAAATACAGTTGGGCCACCTCTTCTTCCCCATCCCGTAAACCAAGAGGAAGGAGTGAGCACTGATCCTGTTTCACCACCAATGCCCTAAAATGGCCCATCAACGGTCCCTCCCTCCCACACGTGTGTGTGGGGCTCACATCACTGCTTCCTCGCCCCTACGCCCATCCTATGCTTTCATCAGTGCACGGGTTTCTTTTCACTGAGCACTTACTATGCACCGGACCCCTTACATACACTAACTCATACAGTCCTCACAGCATGTATTAGATGGGGGGCCCACTAACCCCATTTCACAGATGAAGACAACAAGGCACACAGAGGTCAAGTGGTATGGGGACACACCCTCAAGGCGAAGGTGTGGGCACAAGCTGCGCTGCCCCTCGACTCCTCTCAGTGACTGCTCCTCTGTGACAATGAACTGTGGCTCCCCTGGCTTCTGCACTTCTCCCAGCTGCGCGTCCTCACCACCACCTGCCTGCCCCGCCTGCCCACCTCCCGGCCTGTCTGGCAGAAGAGAGCTGGGGAGGGCTGTCCACCCGCCTGGCTGGGTTACCTTCTTGCTGAGCTGCTGGTTCTCCTTCTCCAGCTCCCCGCACTTGAGGCTGCTCTCCTCCAGCGCCAGGGAGGCGTCCCGCAGCCCCTGGATGGTGCTCTGCAGGCTCTGGTTCTCCTTCTCCAGCTTCAAGATGCGGCTAGAGGCGCACTCATTCAGCTCAAACACGAACGATTTCCTGGAGGCTGAAGCATGAGGCAGAGTCAGGCCCAGGCTCCAGGAGCCTCTGCCCCCACCCTCTGCCTCCCACCCTGAGTTGGGGCCATCGGGTCCCCATGCCCCGGTTTGGGGAGGGGCTTCTGTAGGTCGGCTGGGTGTCCCCTCCCGCATTTCATGAGGTGCTGTCACTGTCAGTGCCCGAGAGTCCCTTGGGCAGTTACAGTTCCTCCACTGGCACAGCTGGGTCCAGAGCTTAACAGGAGAGCAGATTACAGTGAAGACACCTTGGCCAAGTAAAAGACTGTGTTAACGGCCGGGAATTGTTTTTTACCAAGCTGCTAACCTGACTGTACAAACTCAAGGATCTTAGAGGCTAACAGAGATGGCAAACAGGTGACATTTCCTGTGCCAGCTTTCAGAGGAGTGAAAGTCTGGGTGGCTCAGCCGGAGGGGCATGATAACCGACTAGTTATGTCTGCCAGGGGTGGTAGAAGGCTCTGTGGGTATGAGTGCCCAGTACCTGCCATCCCTGGATAAAGTCCTCTGGGCAGAGATTTCATTTTGTAATCCCACAATTACATTGGGGAAAAATGAGAGAGTACATGTAAATTGCTGTAAAAATTCTAAGTGAGATGAAAATATAAGCTAAAGATAGAAAAAGGCTGATTATCTACTCTACTTTCTTTCAAACAGCTTGAATGCAAATGGAGAAGGGGGGACAGACCTGCGAGTCAGGAAAGCAAGTTCTTAGCCCCTTCCTGCTACCAGCAGGTGCATGACGTTAGCTAAGTTTTGAGGCTCTTTTGGGAGGAAAGAAGAACGTATGTGAAAGCCCTTGAAAGAAGGGGTCAGGGTTGTTCCGACCTCACCTGCCCCATCAGTGCTAGGTACTCAGCTCTGGGAGCCTCATCACACTGTATTTCTAATACCGCTGCCCTCCTCCAACCTGCTTCTCATTCAGCTCCCCAGGGGCTGGGGCACATAGGGGAGGATGGCTTTCACAGCAAGCACGTCAAGCTGGAAACAAACGTGTGTGTTCGACCCTCTGGGCAATCATAAGGACTGAAGGGCGTCCGACACCTCCTTTGAGTTCTCATCTTCCACCAAGGATAGCACGACAGACCCAACAGGCCCGAACGTCCTCAAGACCCCAAGCCGACAGCTGGCGCAGCAGCGGAGGTGGACGGAGCGTCCGGGGCCCTGACCCAGTCCCAGCGCTGACGCACATAAGCACACGTGCATCTCAACATGAAAACTATGCTACAAATGAACCAAAACGAAAACTCTGCTAATTCAGAGCCTGTGATCATGCGGATGGTACCTCTGCAGCGCTCATGAAAAAAGAACATTTTAAAAAATTGTGGTGAAATGTACATAACCTGAAATTTACCATTTTAACATTCTCAGTGTTATGCAACCGTTACCACCCCCATCTCCAGACTTTTTCATCGTCCCAAACTGAAACCCTCCTCAGGGGGAATCATTCCTAAGGTTCTACAAGTCCAACAGTGGAACTGACCACAAGCCTCACTGCCCTTTCATAAGAACCAGGGCCTCGAAGACTATTAGGATGACACAAGTCTACTACTGAGTGCCATGCTCCTCAACCAGAGCGATGGGATACAGTTTAATAAGCCAGAGGCAATAAGAACTGCCCCTTCCTGGTGCCCGTGGGCCAGGCACGGTGTCATGCTTCACTGCTACCTCCTGCAAGGCAGTTTCACTGCCTCCATTTTGCAGATAAGGAAACTGAGGCCTAAAAGAGGTCACCTAGCTAACAAGTGGAGGAGGCAGGACTTTAAGCCACGTTTCTCTGACTCAAGAAGCCACCACACCACACAGGCAAGGTACATGAGGCTCTGCCTGCATTATGCTTTCACTCGAGCCAACGTTCATGAGCCCCCAGCTAAGTGCCAGGAGCTGGAAGCACCAAAAATAAATCATGCTCGTGGACCACGAACTATACTGAGTAGCCTAAAGAGAGGAAGCTTCCCGGGTTTCTAACAGAAAAATTCTCATTTGGTCTGAGACTGTCCCAGGCAGCCTGCACCACCTCTCTGGTCCACCAGGGGGCAGCGGTCCTCCCCGGTGGATCCATCTTCCCAAAGCAGGGAGTCTGGAAGATCCATCCGCAGGCCCCAGCACGGTGCCCAGGCACCAAACCACAGAAAGAACCGCCTCCCTTACAGATTAACAGTTAAATGAACTGACTTTAGGTTTGGGACTGATGGGACCCCTCAAAGAGAAGACATTCCCAGCTACTTTCAACAACCTTTCCCTCATTCTTGGGGACATTTAACAGAATTGAAAAAGCAACCTCCTAAAACCAGCCGAAAGCCCCACCTCGCTCTGAAAAGCTCTCGGCAAACAATAACTCGCACCATCAGGTGCACGTGTTCTATTTTTGAGCTCAGGAACTGGCTTATTGTTTGCCGGGCGCTGAAGCTTCCTGCTGCAGGGCTGGCTGCTGCCCCACCCACCTTCCCCTGGCCGACACTTCGTCTGTGCAGGGGCAGCGGTGCCAGCACAGGAGGGAGGAGAGGAGGCCTGGGTCCTGCGAGAAGCAGTCACTTAGCAGCCCCCACCCAGGGAGACAGAGAACAGACTGCATCCGTCCTGCCCAATTATGTAAATGAATGGAGAGAATAATGCCCAGGGTACATTTATAGTGGGGATTAGTGACCACTGGGGACGTCTCCTGCCATCCAGAGCTCTCAACCATCAACAGATAGGCCTGCGATGTCCTCCGGGTGTCAGTGTGCTATAATCTGGAAGCTCCTGGGACTGTCCACATGGGAACTGGGAAACCTGGCAACACTTAATTTGTGTTTCATGTCCTGACATCAAGGCTGCCAGACGCCTCGTGTCCTCCTTGGGGAGAAAGGCAATAAAACAGCTCCAAGTGGCAACTGGAGGAAATCCCATTTTCTGGGGATGAACGGATGGCCTGACAGGAAGGGCTGAGAGCCAAGGGCTCGGCTCCTCGGATGAGGAAACGGCCGCAGCCAGGAGGGCTCCCAGGCCCCCGGCACTGCCTACCGTCGGACAGGTCCGCATTCCTGGACAGCTGCTCCAGCTCCCAGCCGAGGTGGGCGGATTCGTTCATGCTCTGCTTCTGTGCAATCTCGAGGACCATGTTTTCTTCCAGCAGCTCCTCAATTCGCTTCTTATCCGTGTCCCGATCCTAGTGCAAGGAGAGGGAAGCTGTGAGGATGTGGCTGGGGGCCCCCTCTGCACAGGCCTGGCCTCCATGCCACCACCCTCATTCCCTGAGGATGAAAGGACTTCAGGCACCTGCTCAGCTCCCTGCACAGAAGTGAGTCCAACAGAGGGTCCAGCTGTGAGCATCACAGTCACGGAAAGATATCTCGCCCTGGCAAGCTTGGTGACAGGGACAGGCCCAGGTCTCTCACTGAACTGTCTCAACAAAGTGACTTATGGCCCAGGGCTTTAAAGTGAGTACCATAGTGACGGTGGCTTGGTCGTTCGAGGGAAGGCCTAACATGCCTTGAGAAGCCTATAGAGAAACCTACAAATTGTAGCTCAACCCACACCATAAGCACCAGCAAAGACCCTTCTTGCAAAAGGTGCACAAGTACACCCACGTGTACAGAAAAGGAACACAGCGGTCCCGCCCTGTCCGTCTGCGGGCGGGAAGCGGAGCCTGGTCCAGCCCGCTGAGCTGAGCACGCTACTCTCTGCGGTCAGCGGGTTACCGGGTCGGCAGCAGCCCCAAACCCAGCGACTGAAAAAATCAGAGGAGGGCACAGCGTAAACGCGAAACTGCCCCCAATCTGTAGCGAATGTGGTGACCAGAGCTTGCAGTACCAATTCCAGGTCGTGAAGCTTCGACTTCAGCTGCAGGTTCTCTTTCTCCAGCTCGTGAACTTTATCGCCCCGGGCCCGAGCGGCCGTCAGCTGTTCCTCCAGCATGGCCTTGGTCTCAATTAAAATGATGTTATCTTCTCTCAGCTCCTGGGCAGCAAAAACATGCACAAGAACCATCAGATAAGGGCACCTGGTTCATGACAACAGGGTTCAGAGACCACAGCTTTCCTGGCCTCCAAATCAAAAACAAACAATCCGCGGACGAGGCCGCTGCTGTGGAGTTTCATCTCCACCATTTAGCACCTCTGCCTTTTTCAGTAGGTCGGGCCAAATCGACTTTCTCTGCTGAAAGGAAAAAAATCTATGAATCAAGAAAATATTTAAATTTGGGACAGTAACACTTCCCCAGTGTCTACTTTCTGCTGGCCACAGTGCAAAAGCAGCTACAGCCTCGTCCGGCAGGACAAGCAGACTCCACTGACAGACTCGAGACCTCACGGAGCCCCCACTTCCTTAACAAGGAAGGGGTGGGGGCTACGAGTCTGTCCTGGGTTCAAGGGCGGAGTCTAGTCCTCTGAATTCAACATTCATTCCACTGATGGGTCCTGGAAAAAAATAGCTATTCAGACAAGCTTTTGTTCAATGCACAGCTCACACCTGAGCATTTTACATACATGCTTTTGCAAAGACAACAGTTCTCAGCAGCCTCCTGGAAACAGGACAGTCTTTAAGACAGTTAAGTCATGAACACATGTGAACCCACAAGAAGTGCCTCGCCTCCTGTGTGTCAGGCCCGTGCTGGGTGTGGAACGTGACGGCTGTTCCCTTGCAGAGCCCCTCACGGGCAAGGGTCCACGGGACTCACTCCCGTGCACACGGCCCAGCATGCAGTGGGGCCTCATCTCTGCTCCCCTCCTCACCCAGTTCAGGGGCTTCTCGACTTCTCCTCTCCTGGAGCCCTTCCAGCACCACTCAGCATCTTGGGGCACTGAGGTTCCCCCGAACGCCTTCAGCTTGCCAACATGCACACCCAGAATTGTGTCAGTCTCTCCCAGTGGGCCTGCCCTGCCTGCCGGTTCTAACAATTGGGAGCCCCTGCTCATCCACCACTCGGTCATCTGCCCTCATGGGCCAGAATCCAAGACTCTTGGTGGAGGGGAAACTGCATGCCTTCCGGTCAGCAAACGCAGTTCTGATCAAAGCCTGGCAGCCTTGAAGGGTTTAGTCATTAAAACTCTAGATTCACCTGGGCACCCTCTCTCTGCCGGAGAAGACGTCCAGTGTGTGGTTGGCCCCGCACCAGGTGCTCCCTGTCCCCGCCTCACTCGCTCTTCATGGCAGCCCTGAGGGGAGGCAGGAGAAGTGCCTTCCTACGGATGAAGAGGCTGATCTGGGTAAATTAAGGAATAAGCCCAAAGGGACAAGGCCAGCAAGCAGTGAAGCTGGGACTCGAACTTGGGCCACAGAGCTCCAGACCTGTATCCTCTCCACTGCCCTCAGGCTGCCTGCAACCCATCCTTGAGGGGCTCCTGTGGGTAAGAGGCCCAGACTACCAATAACAGTGTGAGCCACAGCAGAAAGAGGGGCTTCAAGCAGGAAGAAGACCTGATCCTCTCTCTCCGGCTACTGTCTCCACTGTTCTCACCTCGCGTTCCAGCAAGACTGCCCACCAGCACTCCCCAGGATCACCACACTCTTGGGCCCTGAGCTCCCACACACAGCCACCCCTTCGTCCTCACGACCAACTTCTACTCAACCTCCAAAGCCCAGCCTGAGTTGCCCCCTCTGAGAAGTGCTTAAAGATTCCCCCTGTCCCACCTGCTGAGTCAGGTACTTGGGCTCCCAGAGTGCCCTGGGCACACTGTGAGGCAGCGGTGAGCGGGACCCCAGACTGAAGTCCTCGGGGTAGGACTATTCCTCGTCTGCTCTTGTGGGCCATACGAAGTGTTAATGAACACCCGTCAGCTGAATCACGCCCTGATATGGGAAGTGGGCCCTGAAGGCCTTGGAGATTTCCAACACTCAGGGACAGATGAGGGTGACCGGGAGCAGAATACAGCAGGGGATAGGATAATTTCTATTACTCAAAAACGTCTCAGTTTTCTGGTGGTGTCAACCTCCACCACATACTAGGCAACAGAAATAAGGCAACCAGCCTTGCACACCCCACCACCCAGAAGTGAGAAGGCACATCTGTAAGACGCTGTGCCCAAGGTCCTACAGCAAGACAAGGGCTCAGTCCGCAGGGGGACGCCCAGCTCCTCGCCTCTGGGCATGGACCTGACCCCAGCTGAACCAGGAGGCTATTTAAAGGCCTGGCCAACAGCTGAGAGGCCACATTTAGGAAGTCACAGGCCAGGCCTGACGGTCAGTCCCCAAGTGGCTGGAGAGCCGCCCCTGCTCATCTGCATGGTGACCAGAGCAGTGATTGGGAACGTGGGCTGACGGGCTCCCGTCCCAGGCCTGCCACATGCACTAGCAGCCGTGGGACCTGAAGCAAGTGCATGTCCCTCGACTGTGGATTTCTCCTTCCTGTGCTGGGCACAAAAACAGGGCTGAGGCTAGATGCAATAACGCACGCGAATAGTCCCTGCCCAGTGCCTGAGGCCAGGAGGCAGGTCAGCAGACAGTTATCACCGTCTCTTCATGCCCCCTAGGACACTGTTCAGTCCGGTGTTCAGTGAGCACCCACCATGCAACAAACACTTGTTTCCAGGGGTGCCTCCTGACCCCCTAAAAGCACCAAACAACCAGCTCCTTCACACTGCGCTCAGACTGCAGCACCAATGGACCCCTAAGGTGTGCAGAGCAACAGAAAGCCAGCCCCTTAGGTGGGGGGAGACTCTGAGTCATGCCACTCAGGGCGGGCAGACCTCCCACCCAGTAAAGATCGCCCCCTTGCTAACCTCAGTCTGCCCGTCTAGTCCGCCGCAGTCCTAGACGACTCACCTGCTTTTAAACTGTCTGACTGGGGGACTGCGGTGGACAGAACCGTAAACCAAGCATCGGGATTGTCCTGCTCTAACTTCGTGTACTGAATTTTATCCGTATTCCTTAGAAGTTATTAGAAAACGCAAAGAAACAGAAACTCCTAAGTGGAACAGGTCTCCCTGTTCAAGGTGATCTTGGTTCCCTGCATTTTAACATTCCCCACTTACACCTTGATGTCCAGGTGCTGACATGAACCGCCAGAGGCCAGGCTCCCTCCGCCCTTCATGGCATCCAAGATCCTGGCCGCCACCACCTCCTCGCCAAGCACCCCCATCCTCCTCTCCCCTGCACCGCCTTTGTCTGCATGACCCCATCCCTTTTATTTCCTTCCTCCTTGGGGTCCTGGAGGTGCGCAGAGATGCATTTCAATGCCAGGCCCACCTCCTCACCAACTGTGATGCTGGACAAGTTACTAATTAATCCCCAGTTTTCTCATCTGAAAAAATAAGAGAAACTAACAGGGGCTGCTCAACCGCAGAGGGCCATCCTGAGGCTTAAATGTGATGATATGGTTTGAGCTAACAGTTCCTGCCGTGTAGGAAAAGCTGCATAAATGCACAGTTACTGCTTCTCATTTAGAAACCTCACCGCACCCACCCACTGCGGGCCAGACGATGGGTCTGTAAAGGGCCAGGTAGTAAATGTTTCAGGCTTTTCAGGTCCAAAGTCTGTCACGACAGCTCAGCCCTGCTGGCACAGTGCAAAAGTAGCCCTGGACTGTGTGAAGGGATGGGTGTAGCTGAGTTCCAATAACACTTTACTTTTAAGAACTGCTGGCGGGCCGGATTTTGCCCCTGGACTGTCTGAGCTGGACAACGTGCTGGGCTCCAAGGACTCAGACTCAAAGTCAGGAAGGCACAGACTCAGTCTTTAAGGAGCTCCCACTGTGGGTGGGAAGCAGGGACATGTATCTCTACAACTCCACGTGATGAGCCTGTCTGGGGCGCACAAGCCTGAAGAGCTTGGCCCACCCACCCCTCACTGGCCCTGTGCAGTAGCGGGGAGATGGGATGGGCTGGGGGGCCTCAGAGGGCACCAGGGGACCTGGAGGGAGCTCAGTGTGGCTGGAGCAGAAGGTTCCACGGGGACCAGAGTGGGTGAGCGTCAGAGGTGGAATGTGGATATTTTCCCAAGAGCAGCGGGGAGGTGCCTGCGGAGCTCTTGGAAAGGCTGCTCTGGCAGCAGCACAGGCGGATGTGAGAGAAAGACAGAGGCAGAACGGCCACTTCAGATGGCTGTGGAGGGCGTTCTAGAATAAAGATGGTATTATTCCTGTGCAGGCACTGGGATAATATGTGCAATGACAGAGAAGGCTGGCACTGCGGTGGGACTCACTCTCCAAACACCTGCCCTGGCCAGGGACGGGCAGGGAGGTGGAAAAATGGACTCTGAAGGATGGAGAGCACCTGGGGCTGGGGTGGGGGAGGGTAGAGAGAGAAGAATCAAGGCTGACCAGGCTCTGGCTCAAGTACCTGGGTGGGTGGATGGTGGCCCCAGTACAAGCAGGTCTGAGGGAGGAGGGGGACAGCAGATTTGGACACACTGACCATGAGACGGATGGAAGTTCAGAGGGTGGGAGAGACCCAGCCCAAAGATGAAGATCTGAGACTTGTCAGCCTGCGCATGTCAGCTAAAGAAGGGGGTGGAAGGCAGAGAAGACATCGTGGAGAAAGGCCAGATAACAGAGCAGAGCAAGGTGACCACCTGCTTGGGCCCAAGAAGGTGAAGTGAGAGACTCAGGAAAGCCAGATGAGTGAGGAGGGGAGGGCGGTGGTGTCCGAGGCCACAGAGAGGTGGGCAAGGGAGGCTGGGAAGTGCCTACTGGGCTTGGCACCAGCACCATGGACCCTGATTCTCAAGCGTGGTTTCAGGTGAGTGGAGGTGGAGGCAGATTGGCTACTTGAAACAGGAGGGCCGGGGGTAGAAGGTGAGGAAATGAAGGACACAGCCATATTCTCTCCTTTCCAACAGGCTTGGAGAGGGACCCGAGTGGCTGGGGAGGGACGGGGGAAAGTGGGAAGGGTTTGATTTTGTTTAATTAAAGATGGCAGCATCTTGGGGATCCTAAGGATTAGAGTCAAATCAACAAATGTATCTTGAGCATCACCCCCCCACACACAAGATGATGGAGATGTAGTTTCTGACTCCAGGAACCGCATCCTGGTGAGGAAAGCTGCTGGAACCCCAGAGTGCAGGTGAGTGACTCTGCCTGGGGTCAGAGGGACCTGGGCAGAGGGTGAGTGGAGACAGGGCCCCATCTCCCAGGCCGGGATGGGCAGGGCAGACCAAACCCACAGCCCATCTCCCCTCCTGAACCTGGGCAACACCAGGGATGTCTTAAGGGTGTGACATGTGTGAGCTGATCATTAGCCCAGCTCCCAAATGCCTCACCAACTAACCAGCAATCACTGCAGGGACTGGCTCCAGGGACCCCCATCTCTGTGGAGAGGGGCTCGCTAGGATAAGCTCACTGGGGCACCAGGGTCTCAGAGATGCCCAGACCACTTCTCCTTTTACAGAAGGGACAAGACTTGCCCAACACCCAGCAGGTTGATGTGGCAGCTAGGACTGTACCCTGCTAGGTCTCCACCTCTCAGACTTCTGTTTATTTCCGAGTCAGCACAGACCAGGAAGCTATAAACCTCAGAGGAGTGGAGACAGGCCCACCTTGTCTTCACCCTGCTCAGGATGCACACGGACCTATGCCTCTATCCTCACCACTGGGAATTTCAGCCAATTAACAAAACACAGGACAGCAGGAATCTCCCAGGCAGTCTCCCCTCCCACGCCCTCTGGACAGCATCCCAGTGCCCTGATAGCAGTGAGGCGTGACAACTGTTTACAAAGGGATCTCGAGGACCACCCCATGCCCCACCCAATATGGCCTGCTGTGCCTAGGGATCCCCACACTGCGCTCCTCTCCCTGAATCTTAATCCTTATGTAAGCTGGACTGGGACCCACATAAACACCACCAGGAGTTTAAAAACAAAACATGGAAATTTGTGTTCCATGTTATTCTAACCAAAATTAACCTTGCCCTCGCCCTGAACCCTCATCCTTTATCTTTCCTCCCATGTGGTCCTGACACACTCTCCCTTTCGTGATGTGCAGCTGTTTCTCGACAGTGAGACTGGACGGGCTCTGAGGGAGGGTTGCTCCCCACTAAATCCAGAGGAGCGCCCCTGAACGGTGGCTGTCTGTGCGTGGGAGCTAGCTCATGATCACACCCCTCTCTCTGTCCCACTGCCCATCACATCTAACACTGTCTTGTTCCGAAGGAGACAAAAACTCATGCTTCTTCCCCATTCTTCTCTCCAGACAGCAAGTCTTTTCATTACTGAGCGACGACTTTTTATTTAACTTATGTGGTGATGACCAAGTGCCATGTGTGTGTCAAGCAGGCCCCGCCCTCAAGGCTCCAGGTCCACATGAGGCCCTGGGCCATGCAGGGTGGATGGCAGGTCTGCAGGTGGCTCGCAAGGCCGTTGTACCTACACCAGTCCTAGGAGGGATGAGGACACGTGCTCCTTCTCGCCACTGATCTCTGAGCCCTGACATCACAGGCATCTGAGAAGAGCAGGGTCATCCTCTCTCTAGAGGCCTGGACTCACTAGCCAGCCTCGGCAACAAAGCATCTGCAGACCCACGTGTGTCACATGTGCCTGCCCCAAGGAAATATCCGCATAGATGGATGCTACAGGACTTTCTCTCGTGATTAACAATATGAATGCAAAATTTAAAGCATTAGTAGCTTCATGGTAACTTCACTAAGAAAATACCACTGTTACCACACAGAGGCATGATATTGGAAAACATGGAAAAGCAGTTTCCAGGTGAAACACCTCTACAAGTCAGGAAGCACCCTGAATGCAGGGAGCGAGTCTTGTTTGTGTCTGGATCCGGTATAGGACTTGGCCCCAAGCAGGCGCTAAGTCACTGTGTCTGCTTGGACAAGGCAAGGAATGAAAACAGACTGCAGCCTTCAAGGATGGTGTCGGGGTGAAACATGGGAGCCATGCTTTTGTGGTCCCCAAGTGCAGGAGGGGCTGGAGGGGCCGCTGAGGCAGCAGTTGGGGAAAACCTGTGCTTGACTGTCCCCAATTCTCTCGGCAGCGTTTCCAGCCATCCATGGAAGCCCCGGGATGTGCCTGTATACTGGAACCTGCTGTGCCGGGATTTATGCCTTTCAAGTTTAGCAGAACCAGTGGACCATCTCCAGGACAAAGCCCAGAGCTAGTCTCCCACCCCCACCCTCTCTCAGCACCCAGGGGCCTTCTCTGCAGGGGACAGGGTGAATGCTGTGTCATTAACATTCCACTGGGAACCGACACTCCCTGAGTAGGTCTGAGGAACTAACAGGCCCTGGACCACAGCCTTCCCTGACTTGCCTCTGCAGGGCCGAGGGGCCCGAGGGCCCACCTACAGCGGGAGAGCATTCCCCAAGCACGCCTGTCAGCAGCTAGGCAGGAGGCCCTGAACAGGGAGGACGCAACACTGTGCTTCCCAGCCCTCTGTTCGGTCCCTTCAAAAGCCTCCTAGGCAGCAAGAATCAACACTGGGATTATTTCTTACCATCGAAAAGGCCCCTCAGTATGTGTTGGTAAACTGACCTCACCCAGCTCATTAAAACCACCTCCAAACCCCAAGATTGGCAATGGGGCAAAATTCCTAAATTCTCAGAAGAGGGTCCAGGAACCCGCTGCTGATGTGAGGCAGTCAGGGTGAGTGGTCAAAGCATCAGTGACCCCCCCTGGGCCCTGGTCTCTGTTCCTGCTTCAGCCCTGACAGCCTCCCCTCCATCTACCATAACCTGGGTATCAGAGTAGGGTCCAGCACTGAGGGCTTCCTGTGGTTTGCTCAAACAATAGGTATTTTACCTCTTTCATCTTAAAAACCTCAGGAATTAGTACAATTATCTCTATTTTACAGATAAGGATGCTGGTCCTGGCCAGATGTAGCCACAGAAACTGCAAGGAGTCTAAGAAAAAAGAAGACAGGTGACTAGAAAGTCATCGCTGCGGCATGAAGCAGGAGAAAGAAAAATTTGGAAAGAAATCAGTACCCTTCACCACCCAACCATATTCCTTCCCTTGACCACCTGACACTTCGAGAGAGGGGAGGAGCAGAGATGGAGGAGCAGAGATGGAGGCCTGAGGTGCAGAGGAAGCAACAGCTGTAGAAGTGTTACAGCTCTGCCCCCGCCAAAGCCACCAAGGACAGAGCCATAGAAAGGGCTTTCTTAGAAGTGTCCAGAGAGGCGTCCTGCCAGCCCCGCCCACCGGAAACCCCCACCTCCATGTGGGCCACGCCCACCGGAAGCCCCACCTCCATGCGGGCCCTGCCCACAGGAAACCTACCTCCATGTGGGCCCCGCCCACTGGAAGCTCCCCGCTCACCTCCATGCGGGCCTTGTAAAAGTCCACATCGTGCAGCTTCTCCCGGCAGCGCACCAGCTCCATCTCCAGCCTCTCCAAGCGGTTCGCTTTCTCCCGCAGGGAGTCCAGCTCATCGCGATAGGCGCGGGCAGAGCGGGCGTCAGCTGCCAGCTGGATGTTCTGGGAGACGGGCAAAGACAGGAGCCTCGCTTAGGACACTCCTCTGGGGAGGGAGGAGAGGGCTGAGTCTTTGAAGTGCAGTGTTTCCACGCCATCTCGGTGGCCCAGGGGCTTCACGTGCAGGCCATTGCATGTGGTCCCCACAAGCTGTCCCTAAAAAACTGTCACCCTCACAGCTGTTCTCAGGACAACTGGCTCTCAGGCAGTGCTGCTTGAGTTTGAATACAGAGGCCTTTGCTGAAAGCTCCCAGGGTTGCATTCCTGAACCCCTGGGCCACGGTTACTGGTTACCGGGGAGCCCAAGCCACCCCACCCCCCCTCCACACCCACACCTCTTCCTGCTTACCTCCTGCTTGACTTTCTGCAGCTCTAGCACCAGCTGATCCACCTCATGCCTGGTGTCCACAAGCTGCTCTGTCTTCTCCTCCCTGGGGGCAATTGGGAGGACGCGTGGTGAGAGGGTCTACTCGGCAAGCACCCGGAGCAGCCCACCACCAGCGAGACCCCGGTGGGGAAAGGAAGGACTGGGCTCTGGGGATAAGGAGGGAAACTGGCACGTGGGGCGAGCAGAAATGTCCCTGAATCAAATTCTTTTCCACCTTAAGGTCTTAAACGCCTACCCTCAAACTACATCCATTGGGTACCAGTTAGGTTTCCCTCTGAGGTTACAGAGAGGTAAGGAGACCCTGGCCACAGCTGCAACATTCCCCTGCCAGCCAGGCCGCACAGCCCACTCACTGGTGAGGAGGTGGAAGTGGGCAGCTCCTCAGATGATGGGCACAGTGTCACTCCCAGCTTAGGAAATGGGGAACACGCTCACCAGATGAGGTGAGCATCCTCCCTCCAGCCAAAAACCACACCAGTGCATGGCCATTTAAGGCCCAGACAGCCTGAGTGTGGACTGTCAGGAGCCCTGAAGACCTGGTAGAACCCCTCTTTGTGCAGGCTGGGGGAGGGAGGTAATCAACCCACGTTCAGAGCAGAGCCCAGCTGACTCTGGGGCCCAAGTCAGATCTCCTGTTCACTGCTACGCAGGAGTGAACCGCACATGCTAGAAACACGTCTCTGCATAAAAGCAGAACAGCCCGGGGCCGGCCAGAGGACTCACAGCTCCTGCCTGACACGGCGCAGCCTGGCCTTCGTGTCTGCCAGCTCCACGGCCAGGTGCTGCTTGTCCTCGCTGGAGAGGCTGCTGGTGGGGCTGGGGGTGGACTCGGCGCTGGAGGACTTAATGGGGCTGGGTGGGTGCTGTGCCTGGAGGTAGTCCCGCTCCTGCGTAAGGTCCACGATCAGCTGCAGGGGGCAGGCAGGGAGAGGGAAAGGAGAGGCTAGCACTGTGGGCTCCTGCACCCACACCCTGCACAGTACCTGCGCCCACATTCCGTGCACAACTGACAACAGACAAGAAGGCAATAAAAGATGTCGGCCAGACTGAGAAACCAGGAGGGAAACAGGAGAAATGGGATGTACGTTTTTAAAAGGAGATGAAGTATTTATTCAGTGGGACAAAAAGGAGCATGTGAATGAGGAGGGTCCCTGAGTTCTAAGTTTGGATGAACTTCTACCTTCCCACAGGGGTCTCGGAGGTGACTCCACCAGAAACCAGACAGAGAGGGCCAGGGGGCATCAGGCTTGAGATGAAGAGTCAGGATGAGGAGGGCAGTCCAGGCCCGCATCCCTCCCAGACCCGTCCTGCCAAGATCACCCGCACACGCACCTCCGTGCACTCATCCCGCTCGTCGATGAGCCTCCGGAGGTGAAAGACCATGTTCCTCGACAGAGCCTCCAGCTCCTCGGGGGCCACATCCGGGAGCTCCAACCACTGCAGGTCAAACACGTTCTCCTGGTTGTGGGTCACCTGTGGGCACAGAGTCGGGTACTGCAGAGGAGGGAAGGGAGTGGCCACGGGGGTCCCCGAGAGCGCCCCTCTCAGTGGCCAGGTGGGGTGGGCACAGCTGACTCAGTCCCCTGACATTATTCACCCTCACTGGCAGATTTTCTGTGGCGAGGAGAGGGCTCCTTAAGCAAGTGCAAACTCCCCTCGGCCAAGGTCTGTTAAGACAAGCCATGCCTGCTCTTGACACTGGTTCCAAGAGGACACTGATTTCTTTTTTAAATACCAGAGAGCACTCCTTATAACACAGAATTTCCCTAAACATAACCAGTCATCAGATATTCTTACTGAGGCATCGATTTACAACATAGAGAAGGTAAATCTTAGGGATACAAGGGGTGAGGATGTATGTTATTTCAATGTATGTTATTCAACGTATGTTATTTCTTAAAATCAAAGCCAAATACAGCAAATGTTAAAAATCTTACATTGGAATGTTGAGTACGTAACAATCTTACACTAACTTCTGGGCGAAGTATTTCATAATCTAAAACAATTTTCAGGTAAGCCTGTAACTCATCCCCACAGGCCACCTAAGATTGCCTAGCTTCTCCCTTTCCGGCAGGTGTGAGTGGAAGCCCACAGCTACGTATACACTGGGCAGCCTCTTCAATGACTCGGCCCCTCTGAGCGTCTCAACCTGACCACACCCCCCTCCAAAGACCTGCCACAGGAGATAGAAGATCTATTCTGATTCCCCATGTTCTCAGTTGGGGGAGGTGCGTATTAGCAAAGTCGGGGCCCAGGAGGGAAATCAGAAAGAAAGCAGGGATATGCACACACAGAGGCACACCAAAACAAAGTGCTTACATTTTTCAAAGCAGTAAATGGAGAGAGCAAATAGCTTAAAAAAACCAAAAAACAAAAAACCAATCCAAGGCCCTTCAGTTTCTCAAAAGACACCCACTTTCTTACCTCTCTCCATCTTACAAAGGAAAAGCTGGGATTCAGTCAATCTCAAGAGTTAGGAGAAATCTCACCCCCTGGTACAGGGCACCCTCAAGGCACGGAACTGGGAATGGGAGGCTGGGTTCCAGGCCTGCTCCATACCACTGCCTGGGAAAGGCCTCTGTGAAAGGGGTTCCAGGGGTAGCCACAGCCGCACACCAGGAACCCAAGGAGCTTTTCACTGAAGGCTTATGCTTCTCCTCCTGACTCGGACTCAAGTGGGTCTCCCGTGGGCCTGGGCACCTGAATGTTTAAGAAGCACCCACTAATTCTGAGGCCTCGTCTCCATGGCCAGCCACTTAATTTGATAATCATGCGAGGACCCTTTTCTGGCTGTATACTTTTTTTTTTTTTTTAAATATCCTACTGGCTGAGCAGGAAAGAGTAAGTGGCAAAGACCTGGCTAGTCTCAAAAGGACCCAGTCCCCAGATACACTTTCAAAACAGACACACAAGGAAAATTAAAAGGCAGAATAGTTCCTAGGCTAAAAGGTCACTGACACAAATGGTTGAGAATATTTCGTAACATACTGACTGTTCCCCTGATGCCGGCTTTGCTGGACCCCCTACCCACAACAAGCCTCACCTATCTCTTGCTTCAAATCCTGACTCAGAACTCACCACCCACAGCGCCCTGGCCGGCGGTGAAAGGAAGCCCCTCAGCCCAGTGCAGCCTGTCCCCGGCGCTGGCATGGGCAGCTCGGGCTCAGCTGCCTCCACCAGTTACACACCTGCTCCTACGTCATCCTGCTCGTGTCTTTTCCAGGCATGTATCTCATCTGTCCATTAGACAGAAGGCTGAACCATGTCTCCTGAGATATTAAAACATAAAGTGCTTCTTCTTTTGAAGGAAGAGTGGGGTGGAGTTCAGGGAACTAACTTTCAGGTGAGTGCTTAGTTTCTAGGGGAACCGTCTTCTCAGTTGCTACCGCCTCCGCCAAGGTCAAGGTCCCGATCCCAGCCAGGGGGGCTGAGTCTCCGGAGACAGCCCTTCTGGGGCTCTTCCCAAGGGGTGGTGGCTGTTCCTCTGCCATGTCACTGACGGAAGCTGAGAATCTTCTCTATAAAGATCAACCATTTGAAGCAGGGTGACATTTGCCAGAATACATTTTCAGGGACTGTAAATCAAATTCTGAGCCTAAACCACTTGACAGCTCTTAAAAATAGTCTGAGTCCATATTAGGCAAGAAGAAGAGGCAACAGAAGACTTGATTGAGGTGGGGTTTTTTGTAATTTTTATTTAACCCCCATTTTATTTTAGCTTGCTGACAGCTACCTTTCTAAATAGAATCAATCTGTCTGTGATGTCTGAAACCTAAAATTAGCAAACTCATTAATGGGGGACGTATTCTTCAGACTTTTCACTGGTGGAGAGAGCCTGCCTCCTGGGTGCCACGGGAGCAACTGTCCACAGCTGAGCCCCACAAAGCCACACACCTACCTCCTGTATATGGGCCACGATCCCAGCTTGGGTCTCAATGTCCAGCTGTTTGATTCTTTCGATAAATTCCTCTTTCCTCTCACACTGTGGAGGGTACAAATGTTAATGAAAGCATTTTATAACGAGGGTAACTTGGGGCCACCAGAGCCATAGGAATACAGTTTCAAAAGGAACCACCAACCCAATCCCTGGCTTTTTCTTTTATAACCAAGGATGCTCTGCCCTTCTACCAGCCCCTTATGCTCAAGTTTCTCTAGAAGTGGCTCAGACCACCTATATCTGAATCACCTGGCTGGTGGAAGGGGCACTTGTTTTTAAAAACACGGGGGGTGGGACACAGGCAAGCTCTCCAGGGGATTCTTAAACGACTGGAAATCAGGAACACCTGGTTTAGACCAGCGGATATCAAATCTCACCTGTAATAGGCCAGATGGTAGAAAAAAAAAAAATCTTAGACTGGGCAGGTCATTGTCTGAGCTCCGCTGCTGTACTGTGAAAGCAGCCACAGGTAATACATACAGGAATGAGCGCGGCCATGTTCCCATAAAACTTTATTTACAAAAATAGTTGGCAGGTCAAATCTGGCCCATGGGCGGTTGGCTGATCCTTGCTCAAGATGTTCTTATACTGGGGACAACTGGCTAAATGGCACTGGCCCCAGGGATCCCCACCTGGCCTTCTGCCTAATGGGCCCTCGTGCTAGAAATGGTTGTCACTTAAGACAGTGTTTGTCCCTTCCCTTGCAGGGACCCAGCAACCTTCCGTTATCTTGGGCTGAAAGCAGTTTCACTCCTTCCTCCCCTAAGGGGGTGCTTTATCCCCACCAAGCCAAACACAAGAGCAGCCCTCTCTGTCCCCCGCCAACCCCTACCTGGACAGCACAGCCCAGAACCAGCAGCAGCACCTTCTTAATCTCCTCCATACTCTTCCCTAAATCAAAAGAGCAACATATTTCATTAAGCTCAACTGTTTATAAAATTTTACCAGTGATACGCATCTGCTGGAAGGGGAAAAAAAATCAGATAAACTAAAAAAAAATCACTCTACCTACTCGCATCCACTCAAGGTGTACACACTCCACCTGTTTTCTACACATGGGTTTGTTTATTTTTTAAACCCAGTGAGAATTCTGTACATAATTTTTTGTGGCCCTTTTCCATTCAAATCTGTTGTAAGAAACAATCGTTCCATGATAACTGATGAACGTCAGCATCGCTTTTCAGTGTGTGTGGTAGGCAGGGTACCATGGAAGAGAACAGTCCCCATAGGAGATACTCAGTAGACTCTGAGATAAGACCGTACCCAGCCCTGTCCTTCCATCGTACAAAATCTCAAACAAATAAGGGAGAAGAGTAACGTGGGCCCCTACACTCATCACCGGCTTTACACTATCAGCATTTTCATAGCCAGTCCATCTCCCTCCCGTCCTCTTCGTTTCTCAGTTTCAATGTCTGGCTGGAGCATCCAAAATAAAGCAAGTCCCAGACACCACACACACATTGTTTTTGATGGTCTCAGACTTACTTTTTACAAAGGCTACAAACGAATTCAATCCATCCCTTTCCAGAGATTTGATTTTTTTTTGATATTTTACTGTAAATGATGCTACAGAGAACATCCTGTGAGCTAATTCTTTATGCACACCCTCACTTCCTGCTTTAGGACAAACTCATCTTTTAAGCCTCTCCTACCTCCAAACTGCCCTGCAGAACGGCTCTGCCACTTCACTCTCTCACAACCAGTACACGACGCACCCCACCTCCCCATACCCAGACCAACGCGCTCTCACTGCTCTGTCTCAGTGTTGCCAGTCAGGCCAAAAAGTCCTATTTCATCATTTTGCATTGTGTCTTTCTTTATGCTTGAGGCCAAATGCCTCTTCACCTGTTTATTAATCACTTAAATAGAGTCAGGATAAGGGGACTAAAGACCTGGCCTGGTCACCAGGAAGCCTGTGACCCAGACAAGCTGTACTGCTTTCCAGCCTCAGGCTCCACATCTGTGAAGTGGAGGCAGCTGGCCCGGGGGACGTGCAGGGCGCCTTTCAGGTGAAAAGCTCTATGGTTTTCTGCCTTTCTCACACACCCTTTTCTATTTGGAGAAGAAGGGACATGCCAGAAGAAGCAGTTTCCCTGGAAGACTTACCAACACCTGCTCACGTGGTGCTAAAATGGCCCATAGCATCACCAGCGACCCCTGGGATGAAGAAAACCAAACTGTGCCCCAAGAACTAGCGCTGGGGTTCATTTTGGGTCCTCAGGTGTAAGGCGTGTATAGAGTAACATGTGACCTCGTCCTAATACCTCTCGGCTAAAAGCAGCTTTTCCTGAGACGACATTATTATGGTCGAGTCTCAGGGCTGGCGTCCCCCTTCCCACTTCCCAGTCTGAAGGTGGGCAGGATGGGTGGGTGGGCAGGACACAGGGTCCTTGCAGAGCATTCAGATTCCACACTCACAACAATAAGAATCAACCCACGAAGATCAAACCTTCTCTTTGCTAATAAGTGGAGAACTTCCTCAATGTCTGAAATGGAACAATTCTCCAAAGATTTTTATGGGTTTTTTTTTCCCTTGAGGCCTTTTATTTGGCCTAAGAGGCTCTAATCCTTAGACATAAACACATATATCCCTGCAATGACTCACTTCTGTATTAAGGCTGGAGTGATGATCAGTCACAATTTTAGTTCTGATAAAAAGCAAATGCCCATCTGAGTATTAAAATCCTCCAATCAGTCTCATCAAAATCTCCCCATGGCCACAGTGCTCCCGTCCAGCCCACGTGCCTGTCCTCACCTCTGTCCCTTCACAGTCAGTCCCCAGATGACTGGCAAAGGCTCCTTGTAGGCCCTTTGGTGGACAGAAGAGGGACAGACCCCTTCTAGATGCCATCAGCTCCTTTTCATAAAGTGATTCTACCTTCTGTCGGTCATGTACCTGGTGCTGCAACCAGCCCGGCCGACACGGGAAGAAAGCGTTTTAGGAGCCTCAAATCAGCTCAAACAGAAGTCAGAGTTCACAGAGAACACACAGCAAAGGCCCCAGAGGACCTAATTATATCATCCTCGAGAGAACTTAAACAGCCTTGACGATGCACTCCCTCAGCCCACAGCAGGAAAAAACGGCAAGTTAAAAGCGGGAAGGAGCACCAGACAGGCCCAGTGTGAGTAGCAAGAGCCCAGGCCGGTTCTCTGATAGCAAGGAAAATACCAGAAACCCCGCACACATACCCGAGGGCTCAGGGCTGCAGTCTGAGGCTGCTCAGGGAAAGAACAAAGGGCTCTCTGCCCGCTCTGCATCCCGCAGTTACGCACAACGACGACCCTGGGTCGGTCATTCGTTCATTCATTCACTCACACCCATCAGACATCAAGAAAAAACTAAGCTTGACCCAGAGCACTGCTGGAAAAGGATGGAATTCCAGTTTTCTAAGTTTTGTAACAGAGAGGAGAGAAAAACACTTCAAAAGTAGAAAATTAATTTTAGAAAAATGTTCAGAAAAAAATTACTTAGATTTCCTCACGATGAACAGGGCACTAGGAAATTCACCTCTACTCTCATTCACGTGAAGCAGGGCTGTGCTCACACCAAGCTACGTGAATAAGGACATTTGCTGTATTATAACAAATGTGTCCTGTGACCTTTACCTGTACACAGATTCTGAGGAAACTTTAAAAAAAAAAGAAAAAGAGAGAGGGAGAGAGAGAAAAGCAGAAGTTCCCTCATTTCTCGTGGGAAGCCGACGCCCAATTTCTCCCAGGATTTCAGCAGTAAGAAGAACTACTGCTATTTTCAAGAATCTACCAGATTGTGGGTTTTGAATAGTTTCAAAACACACCAGAAGACTCTCTACTGGGTCCCTGCCAGCAAGACTGGCACAGGGACACAGCTGAGCTGGCAAAGAAGAAACAAACCTACAGACGACTCCCTCCCGAGCACCGACCATGTGCTGAGTGCTCGCAGAGAACATAACCATAAGCAGCAGGGCCCTCGGAGCCCAGACCTAGAAAACCAGCAATTTAAAGAAGCTGATGACATGCTACGGGAACCCAGAGGAAGGGCCTCGAGTGTGCAGTACGGATAAGGCAAGGCTTCCTAAAGGAAATGACTTTGGAGCTGAGACCCAAGGGTGAGGAGAGACTTGGGGGCTTTTCAGGGACAGGGAAGAGCGTGTGCAAAGGCCTAGACAAAAGAGAACAGAACATGGTGTGTGTCAAATTGTAAGTGCTTTGTGCTTGAGTTTATTAAGTGGGTATTCAGAGTGAGAAATGGGGCGGCAGGGTATGAAGCAACGTGGTTTTCTGTACCTGGTGAGTCACAAGCAACCAATGGGTGGTAGGAGGGTCGAGCACATCACACATCCTTTGCATCTACCCACAACCCCAGGGGGAATCCCACAACAGCCTGAGCTAACGGCTGAGTCTACGAAAGACCTTTTTTACTTACTATCTGCTTCCTAGAGTCTTGGCAAAGAGAAACTCTCTCCGGCCTTTCTCAGCACAAATTGACTGCATATACACTGCTCTGAGCTATATGTAAAGCTACAGATGTTTGCCGCAATCGGTTTCCAAAACAGAAGGGAAACTATCTGATATGCACATGTGATAAAGGTGGGCTTGGGGATGAAGTGCAGTGGGACAAGTTAAGTACACCAAGCTCTAGAACGTGGAGGCTGAATCAGATCAGGGTTGGAAAATTCCCTGACTTTCTAATCTCATGTCCGTGGCAGACACGGCTAGTCAATTACAACGCTTTCTTACTGAGCCTGGAACAAGGCCTCAGAAACCTCCTGAACCCAGCACTGTACATACAGCCACTGCTCATCAATGAAAGTTGGCACATGAAACAAAACCTGTCTTCCATGCCTGGTTCATAATCTCTCAGGTCCTTTTGGTTCTATTCTTTGATTCTCTAAGATGCAGTCATTTGAATGTTCATACATTCTCTGGATATGGAAAATAAATTGTGTTGTCTACAAGTGATCACTTAAGTATGAAGGCAGAAATTTGGACAAAGGAAGGCAAACAGCCCTTTCCGAGAGGCAGCCCTTTCTGCTCCAAACTGCACACACTCTGCCTTACTGAGGGTGGATGGCACAGGGATTCACCTGCAGAGACGGGGGTCGGAGGCAAGCAGGGACCCTGACTTCTTCGTCTGGCTAACGTGGCTCCCACAACCAGAGGCCCAGGGTCTGTGAGTCGCCAGCCAGGCTGCAGGTTGAACCCTCACAATCTGGAAGGACTGACCCATTCAAGTTAGCTCTGCCCTCCCCACGTGCCCTTCGCACCTACAGGCCACAACTGCACTTTCATGTAACATGCTATCACTGGACTTAATCCTCAAAGCAATCCCCAAAGGATGGTATTATCTCCGTTTCACACACAAGAAGAGGCTCAGACAGGCTGAGCCACAGAGCTGAGATTTGGTCACCACCTGCTCTCCCCGCACTCGTCCCCCCCCCCCGCCCCCGACACTGCCATTATTTGTGCACATGTCCCTTCAGAGCAGGGCTCTCCTGTTTAGCTTCTGATCCCAGTGCCACAGTGCAGGCATTTCACCAGTGTCTGCTGACGGAGTGACTGACAGTAACTCTTAGCAACAAGTCCCCGGTAGACGAACAAAGAGAACAGTTTCGGTTTCCTCTCTTTTTGGGGTGGAGAGATATATATATATTTTTTCTTTTCTTTATTAATAACTCTATATTCTGCTCTCCTCTGACTTATATGCTGGAGTCAATGACTAACTGTCCTTTCCCCGATTTCTTAAAAACTGGTCATTTTATAAGGATGGGGCTGTCTCACTGAAGTGAAAGTAACATTACACTGAACACGACCCTGTTCCTCCTCAATGTATAATGACATCTCAAGACTCACCCACCCGGGCACAGCTCTGGAGGCCTTCCTGGGAGCTCTGCTTAGACTGAGAAGAGCTGTTGTTAATTTAACAGTTACCTTGGGTTCCACGAGGAACAGTGTGGACAGTAATTCCTTGTGGATGGGCACGTGGGGACCCTCCATAACACCTGTCCCAGGCCATGGGGTAAGAGGCAGGCACCTCTACACACCACCTCACAGCCTGGAGAACAACTCCTGTGAAACTCTCACCTAGATTTCTTACACCAAGAACGCTACACATGTGACCCCCACCAGGCAAGCCCCAATTGGTTTAACTAGTCATTCAACAAACATTGAGCACATGCGACCTTCGCAGGCACTGAGTCGCACATCTGTGTGAAATGGTGCAGGGGACTCCACAGGGCACCCTGACCAGTGGCCCCCATATTGCACTGTCTCCCCATCACCCACACCGAGTCTGTCCCTACCCACAAGTATCCCCAGCACCACCGTGTGTGGGTAACGAGAAGCCTCTGCCCAGATGACGCAAGACAGAGGCTCCCAGGTCACACGGAGCAACTTCAAACAGGCACGTCAAGCCCCTCAGACAGCGTTACGACCGGAAACAACTCCCATCAGCCTGCCCAGGCCACAGAGGCTGAGAGCTATTTCACTTCCCAGCACCAAACAACAGGAGATCAGAAAAGGAGCATCAACTGCAAGAACTCAGCCTGCGACCCAGAGTCAGCACTGGCTGGAGGGGAGGCAGAGGCAGGAGGCGATCTGAGAAAGGGGCCCTCCCAAGCACCAGGCAGAAAACGCAAAGCCCAGATATGATCGCTGAACATAAAGACCTTTGACAAATAACAGCTCGTCCCTCCTCCTCGGACGGCCAGGGCCACAGAGAGCAGTCCCGCTGGAAGCCATGGCGTGTTCTCTCTGTGTGCAGCCCATTGCTAAGAGGCGATAAACACAGTCCGGTATCCAGGCAGATCCCCAGGCTGCCTGGGACACCAGCCTTTGGCTGTGCTCTGACGCTCGCCTGCGCCAGGCGTTAACCAAGCTTTTCACGTTCCTAGAAGAGCAAAGAGCTGGCTCTCAGCTCAAGTGCCCAGCAACCCCCCATGCTCTAGATGGACCGGAGAACTCATTTCTGAATCCAGGAGGCAGCACAGAAGAAAAGGAGCAGGCCGCGAGACACACCATTTAAAACAGCGTTTGGGTGCCTTTCGGAACCTGCTCCCTCCTCAAGGAAATGCCTGCAAGAATAGTTTTTATTAACTTACTTCTTCCCTCTTCATTTAAAGGACCAAAGGTTTTTGCAAATTAAAAAAAAATTTTTTAAATATATACACACACAGAGGGTAAGAATTCAGGAGAAATGAAAAAAAAAAAAAACAGGTTATGGTTGGGAAAAAGAACACAAGAATCGCTCATTAACCCTAGTGGCAGGCCCCTGACCCACCATCTAGGTCACTTGGCCAGCAGGACACCGGGGAGGGAAGACAATCTCAGTGGCAAGTAGATTGTTCCTAACAAACCAGCCTCGGAGCCCTCCTCCCAGGTGCCGGGGATGGAGGTCGGCCAGCCAGCCCTCGGGTGCACGGACCCTCAGAGGTTCCTGTTAGTCATCAAAAGGCAGAGCCGTGCAACATGAGGGAAGTTTCCATGGGATCCGAAAAGCACTTCAAGGACGCCCTTGACAGGAGAGCAAGTAAACACTGAGAGGGTTAAATATTAAATTCCAAGGAGTTTCAGGAGCTCCGTTTCCCTCCGGCCTTTGAAATCTAAACTTCAGCCGTGACAGAAGACTTCCTCCCTGCCGCTCCGCACGGGCCTGCCAGCACATCTCCACTTCTCTGAGCTTGTCCCACTCAGGACGCTCTCCCTCTACTGCTCTGTCCAGAGTTCTCGGAGGCCCTGCCACACATCTCCTCCTCCAGGAAGCCCTCCTGACCTGCCCAGGCAGTACTCACTATCCACCTTGCACTCTGTGGGAAGCACGCTCCCACCGCTTCTCACCCTGGAACAGACTAGTCACGGACACTGTCTTCCCCCTCTCCTGGCACAACGCAGACTGCGGGCTACTTACAGAGACAGCCTACTCGTCACCACGGCCCCTGGCTCCACGGCGGGCATCTGACAGCTGTAACTGGAGGAGGGCTTGGGTAAGCTGCTCGGCGAGCCTCTGGCCCGCGGGTGCTACTCAGAGGAGGAAGGACACAAGGGGGTTCCTGTCCTCTATTTGGGAGGATCAGAAACTGGCCTCGGGTTTCTCCAGCCAGAGCGGCAGCAGACCAGAGGCCCGCATGAGCTGTGAAGGAAGGACGTCCACGGCACCTGTGGGCACAGAGGCTCCAGCTCCTCAAGGTGCCTTCTCTGTCCCTGGAGGCCCCTTCTGTAACTGCTCTGAGAGAGAGAAGCTGAGGACAAGGACCAGATCACTGAATAGCAACTAGTGGAATCTCCAAGGCTGTCCCCAAAGGTTCCAGGTGTACTCAGAGACGGCACCTGCAGGGAGCCAACATGGGGCCCCTCCATGGACCCGGGAATCCCACCTGGCATTAAGAACTCAAGAAACAGCAGGCAGAAAAATGACGGTGGCCGGTCCTCCTGCTTGGGACCAGCGATTGATTGTTCCCATATGTGACAATCTGTGTAACTTACGGTGATAAATATACCTCTTACCTATGGGACCACTGTGCTGTGTGCCTCTGGATGAGTTCCCTCCCCTCTCTGGGCCGGGTTTCTGCACCTATATGGTTCCCACTTCCCATTCCAAACAGCTGAGGAGCAATCAGCATTCACAAGTCTGAAAACCACCACTGCACTTGGATACAAGCCTTGGAAGAAGAAACAATGCTCTCTTCCAGCATGACTGTTCTATGATTCATCACAGAAATTAATTTGCTAACACCCTGGCTTCCTGTCAGACAAACCTAGGCAGTTTTGTGTGTGTGTGTGTGTGTGTGCGTGTGTGTGTGTGTGGCACAGTGACAGGCCTGGCTGCTGAGAAACCAGAGCCTGATGGGACTGGGGAGCTGGTCTCATTCGGCCAACGCCTTCCCTCATTTTACAGATGCAGCAGACATCATGATCTCATGGTCTTCGTGCAGAATACACTTTTCGATAAACCATGTAAATATGTTTAATGGGAGCACAGCTTGCAACATGGGGGTGCAGGCAGTCTTCAGTGCATCATCGTCGGCCTAGGGCAGCCACACACACGGTGCTGGGCAGAGACTGACTCTCACTTGACCCTGAGCACTGACACTTGACTGCTGTATCTGTAAGAGCATGTGGTTAACATCTGCAGGAGCACTGTCTTGAGGGAAGAGGGAAGAGGGAAGTGGGGGGAGGAGGGGGAAGCAGATGAAGTGGGCCTCCAGCACTTAGGCTCGATATTTACTGAGCACCTACTATGTGGCAGGCACTGCTCTGGACACTTAGAATACACTGGCAGTAACAACGAAAAACCCTCAAAGATTCCCACCCTCGTAATAGATTACATCCTAGAGGGGGAAAAACAAGCAATGAAACAGACATTTAAAAAAAGGGAAATGATAGAGTGTATTGGAGGGTGATGAATGCTGTGAAAAACAGACAACAGGGCGGGATGAGAGGGCTGGGCGTCCTAAGGGGGAGGGAGGGCTACAGTGGCAACAGGGAGGCCAAGATGGGCTGCACTTGGAAGGTGGCATTTGAGTAAAGACTGGAAGGACCTGTCTTGGGAGTATCTGGGAAAGTGTTCCTGGCAGAGGGAACAACCGGTGCACAGACCCCAGCACCTGGAGACAAGAGACATAATCTAATTAGTTAGAAGGCCACTTTACCAGTCAGGAAAAGGAGGGTGGTGTGGCAGCAGGGCAGGAGAGAAGAGCTCAGATGTTTTGAAAGTAGAGCCAAGGCACCTGTCTGAGGAATGAATGGGTGTGGGGAAAGAGAGAAGGCTAAGATTTGGACACCTGGAAACAAGACAAAGGATCCCCTGCAACACCCAGTCCCGTGAGTCTGCGCACGGCCCAGCTACTGGGGAAGGCTGCTGCGAGCCATCGTAGTCACAAGAGCGAGGGTTCGAGCAGGGTCCTGCAGGACACCATGCTGGGCTCCAAGAAGCAGGGTCTTTAGTAACAAGGCACTAGACAGATGCTTTCCCAGGGACAGGTGTCCAGGGAGATGGTTGCAAAACCACACAGCATCAGAGAAGAAATCGAGAGAGATGATTGGAGGTACAAACAGGAAATAAGAGAATGGGGGCTTGGGGACAAGAGGGCAGATATTGAGGAGAGATTTTTAAAGTATATTAAGTGCTTTCTTATATTCATTGAGCTGTCCTTGAATCCCACTCAGGGCAGAAAAAAAGAGCCCAAGGGGTGCAGGATGTTAATTAGACATAGAGTAAAATCTCCTAATAGCATGAGTTGTGACATCTCCCTTTTTTTAGGTCAGAGGAAGGGGGACAAATGCTTGGTGTCTTGGGATCATTCAGTGTCAGAGTGTGTGTGTTTTGGACTAGATGTTCCGCTGGGATCAGTCCTGCCCCGGCACCTGGCTCCACTGAGGTGCATTTGCCAAAACCAAAAAATAACCCCAAACTGAAACGTTATTTATAACAGCATAGCGTCAACATCAGCTAAAAAGAGCACAGGCATGCTCCTGAGGTGCGTAGCAGAATTCGTTTAAAAAGCCGCCCCCCACCACTACTTCTAGGCAACCACACACAAAAGAAAGCAACTTTGTCCTTTATTTGAAAAGAAACCCAAAACACTTTACCCGTTTATTTTTAAAATTTGACACAGAAAAAACCATCCCATAAATATGTCTCTGGCACTCATGTCTGCGTCTTCTTGCTGGTGCACCTCCCCTGCCAACCTCCTCCGCTCTTGGAGCCCCCCGGGACTCCTGTCAAAACCCACCCATGCGTGCGCCCAGCTCTCTTCCCACCAGCCTTGACTGCGGGTGAGGCTCACTACCCCCCCCGCCCAACACCAGGGCCCTCGGAGCCTGTGGCAGTGGGCAGGATTCTCGTCCTTCACTTTCCCAGGGCTCTCCACTTCATCTTTCCAATTTCTCCATCAGAGCTGGGGCCAGAGCCTCTCCCATTGATGTGCACTGATTCTCCATGATGCCGGGGACCGGGGACACAGCACTCACCCGTCACAGTTTAAAAGCTGCTTCTCCACAGTGTTCTAAAACTGGCTTGTGGTGACGGTTGCACAACTGTACGTTTATGGAAAAAAATCACTAAACTGTATACTTAGAATGGGTGCATTTCATGGTATGCAAATTATACCTTGATAAAGCTGTCCACATCTCTGCAGGTGCTTCTGGTTAGCACCAACCCGAGGTGGGACTTGTGTTCTCTGCATGGGGACAATCTCTCGGCCCCGTGTGGTTCCGAGGGGCTAGAACAGGGACTGCTGAGGGCAGGGCTGGAGCCAGGGTTCCGGCGTGTGGGGGTGCCTGTTGGAGAAAGGGCCTGGGGGTCCAGGCTCCCGAACGGCAGCAGGAAGTTGGGACAAGGAAGGGGGGGACACCGACAACAGGAAGGTGGGCAAGCTATGCAGTCTGATGGGGTGACGGGGTGGCTGGGTGGGGGAGGAGGATGCGTTAATTATTAGACTGAACCATATACCACTGCCACCTCTGTAGGTCGAAGTGGTTGAATATCGTCAAATACCTACAGCTCAACCTAACAACTCTCCATCTGTGAGAGGGACGGGAGCTCAGCTCGGGGGCCAGACATGCAGGCTCCCAATCAGCCCCTCTGCTCACAGGCTAAGTGACTGAGGGCTTGTCACTTCAACTCTGTGAGCTGCTGCCTTCTCATCTATACACGGATGGCACAGCCACACCCTAGAAGCACATTCCGTTTCCATTTTTAAATACATGTCCAATGCCCAGCACGGTGGGCTCACCAAGGACTCAAGCAGGGAGCGCCCTTCCTCCTGCTCCCCCACCTTCCTCTCCTCATCGCACGTGGCTGTCTCTAGAACAGATGGAACAGCAGAACTAAGCCTGGACCTACCTCTGCAGGCATCTCTCTCCTCTCTCCTTCTTAACACCAGCCCCCAAATAAGCCAGGACAGACAGCACAGTTCTGCTCGGCAAAGCAGACCCTCACTTTCCTGATGTTACTGCAGAAATACCAGAGTCCCAGTTGTCCCCGGGGCCCAGCCCCGCATCTGGCATCCTCTAGCTGGGGGAACCATGAATAAAGCCAGAAAACAAATGGTCCTAACGCAGAGCGGAGAGCGGCACAAACCAAAGGCTCCCTGCTCCAAACCCACCAAGTGAGGAAGGATGCTCACTGCCAGGGGCCACCACGTGGACCTGGAGGCACCTGCAGAGCTAATGTGTGAGGCTGTGAGTGTTCACGGCTCAGCTGCACTAAAGACGAACGGGTCAAGCCTCCCTCTGGCTCCTGCAGAGCAAAGGCAAGCACATCAGCCAGGACGCCTCTCATAAGTACAGTGATTTGACGGGCAGCTGCACCTGACCCGGTGCCCCCAGAAGCCACGGTCGCTGCTGCTCTCAGGGCCATGTCCTTGGTGGGTCACTCAGTGTACTTCTCCTTTGCTCTCAAGGCAATGTTAGCTCACAGGGACAGGAACAACGGTGGCCAGACTCGAGTGTGAGTGGGGCGAGGAGGTGCCGACAGAGGGAAGTTTCAGTTCCTCCTGCAAGAGCCTCTAATGCGTGGGATCCTTCCTGCATTCCCTGACCCCTCACCTATTGCAAGAGGCTAACGAGGTCCCCATGGGAACCAGGGAAGTCCCAGCCGGCGAGCACATCCGTCCTGCGGGCCTGTGAGCATCTATCCATGAGCCGTGGGGTGCAGGTGACACACAGGGACCTGGAAGGGAGGGAATCCCTCACCCCATTCAGCTCACCCCGAGTCAACTGTCAGGTATGAATTAAGCTCTGATTTTCTGGAAGGTGTCTGGAAGGACATTTCAGTCTTTCAAAGTCACATCAGATGTCTTAGACTTAGGACTTAGAACCCTGCCTACCGGGACCCAAAGACCAGAGGGAGACGTGAAAACAGACACACAACAGGATGTCCTGGTGAGACCTACTGTCGGAGAACAAAGCGTCACAGGATCCCAGTGGAAGGGACACTAGATCCCTCAAAAGATTCTCTCTTGCCAATAGGTAGCACATCCCATGATGATGTGAGGAAGAGAGAGCCCCCATGGGGTCCCCCATATAACAACTCAGGACCTGAGGCAGTGGCCTCGCCTGCCTCTGCACTCAAATCTGAAGGGCGAGAGGATTCACTCTTAGGGAAGAAATGTGCTCTTGGCTTCATGCCTCAGGGTTGTAAGCCCACCCTTTAACATCGCACCAGAACGATCACATGTTTCCACTGTGCTGCCTCCAAGCTGGCAGGCAGAGCTCTGCACCCAACAGCTGCCCAGAGCCGCTGGCACTGTCCAGGCTCTACGGGGGAGCGGGGGGCGGGGGCGGCTTCCACTCACCAGACAGCGGGTCCTTGCCAATCATCAAGACATTGGGCAAATTCATTACGATCAGCTGCTGGAGAACTTCCTGCAGAAACAAAGGGGAAAGGACACTGTTAAAACAAAATGAAGGCTGATTAAGAAAATTACAGTTTATCAAGTTACTGGATGAGCATGCAGCCATTAAACAGTAACTGTGAAAATACTATTTAACAGGAAGGACTAGTTCAGATACAAATAAATGAAAAGTCAGAGCTAACTGTGCTTCCACCTTGATCATTACCATGTTAAAAATGAGGTCTGCCTGTGTACTGAGACTTTGGGGGAAAAAAGATATATTAGATGCTATTTTAGCAGCATTATGGGAGAGCTTCTTTTTAAAAGATGTCTTTATTTTTACTGCATGGTTTGCTTATGCAAAAGGTTAAAGAGATGCTACCGAGTCTTTCCAACCTGATGATTCAGGATCCTATCCTTCAGCAGGCCTTTGGTACAAGTTGTAAATGATTAGACTTCTCTCATTTGCAGCAGTAACTTCCCCGAGAGAGGGATAAATCACAGCTCATCTGTGCCCATCAGAGAGGCGGTGCACGGGAAATGCGCTGCCTTCTGGCCCTCACACCGAGGGTTTCTGAAAGGAGGCCCAGGCACCAGCCGTCAGTCGCGCCCCTTGTCTGGGTGTTTTTAATAGGTTGCCCTCGGAGGGTGCCGACCCACCACCTATGCTTCCCAGGGCATTTCTCAAAGTGGCTTGGTCTTCCCTGCCCAGAGGTGCCTCATTTTTCACAAGTCACAGGATGAAAACCTAACTTTATGGAAGACAAGTAAGGCAGCAGGACTCCTAAGTATTCCTGGTCCTACAGAAGTGGTCACTACAGAAACTCCTGACTGACAAGGCTCCTCTTATGCCTGTAAGAAAATGTGTCCATTGAGACACTTCTGTTAGCCATCGCTCTACTGTGTACTGTGAGGAATCTCTGTGTTCAGTATACTGCCAACTAGCGCTGACAAAGAAAGGGGGACAGCGAACACAACTGCCTGATCCCGCAGGGCCCGGCGGACCCGGCGGAACTCGGAGCCCTCTCTGAATCCCCAGAAGAGAACGGTGGCCTCTGGAAGCACGCTAGGAGGCCACCACCGTCCAAGAGTGTATACGAAGATTTTATCCACCCTCCTTGTTATCTTTCTATGGCTCATGTCCACACAAGAAACTGGGAGGAGGGGATGCTAAACCATCATGTGCACCCCACTCTCAAACACACCAGGCCCCTTTCCCCTCAATATGGGAGAATGCCTTTCTTAACTATCTGGGGTCACAGGTCACCGCATCAAAGATGGCTAGTGTTTTCTCAAACCTATCTCAGTGTTGGGCAGAGCCTGAGTTGTGTAACAGCCTCGGCCCTCCTTCAGGGCTTGGAACAGTCAACAGGGAAAAACTGTCTCTCAGTTGAATGCTCTCATCAAAGGATTCCACAGTCCCACCCTGGGGCAAAGCTCACACCATGAGTAAAATTGGAGAAGTCCACTTTCCAGCTTGCTCATCCTGCAAAAGGAAGGACTCCCGACCAGATCAGTCCATTCTGTCATGGAGTCCCTAAACTCAAGTGCTCCACCCAACTTCTACAATATTTCCTTGTTATCACTGTCCAAACTTCTACAGTCCCTTCTGAAGTCTTGGCTGGTTTCCCTCTGCCATGGTCCACTGTCGGGGCATTAGCCCTATTATACAAAACGGTATTTTTATGCTAATGATTACCTAAGCAAAAGACTGCTGGAAATGTTGCTAGAAAATATTGCTGGAAAATCCATTCTCCTTCCAAAGCAGGATGTTTAATTTTGTCTGATCGTACTTTCTAATTTTCCCACAAGAAACATGTGCCCCTTGTGCAATTAAGGAATACCGTTTTATGAACAATGTTTTATTGATCTGTTCCTTTCAGAACCCCATGGGGTTTCCAAGATTTAATACTGTGGTCAAAAACACCCCCAGATGTTAACTGTTCTCCTCAAAGGGCCACCTGTCACATTTCCAGCAAAAGCAGGCTCAGAATATGTGAGTGCCAGGGTCAGAGCTGTCCAGTAGAAATAGAACATGAGACACATTAATTTCAAATGTTCTAGTAGTCACCTTAAAAAATTAAAAAGAAACAGGTGAAAATATTCTAATAATATACTTCAAGCCAATATATCCAAAAAATTATTGTTTCACCACATAACTGACATAAAATCATGAATGAGATATTTCACATTCTTTTTCACATTAAGTCTCTGAAATCCGGTTCGTAGTTTACACTCAAAGCACATCTCAATTCAGATGCTAAATTTTCATTGCAAACACGATCTCAAAAAGTAGACTCGCATACCCAACTTACTTCAAACACACCTAAAAGCTTCTTAATAACTGAATCGAGTGTCAATTTCTAAGTCTGAATTAATTAAAACTTCACTTCGTGTATGGCTCAAGTGGTAGAGCGCATGCTCAGCACCCAGGAGGTCCTGGGTTCAATCCCTGGTACCTCCTCCAAGCGGAAATCAATGAAGAAACCTAATTACCTCTCCCTCAGAAAAACTCACCTCAGTCACTCCTGCCACATCTGGAGGCCCCACCAGCCACATGTAGCTAGTGGCTGTCGGGCTCAACACTGGTGACTAAAGGACTCAGTGGCCCTCAGTCCTTGAGGAAAGCCAAGCAAATGCGCCCCCTCAGGGTGGCAGGGCCTCCAGGGCGACAGGCCAGTCCCTCGGTCTAGTGGGGACGTGAGGAGGCTGCAGACGAGGGGCCCCCTCCCGCCTGGTACCCGGAACAGAAAGCCACTGTGGAGAGCGCAGCTTACACTGGCCTGCTTGGCGGGCACCTGGTCACACCCTGCTGGCCACATGGGGTGGGACAGAGCGAGGATGCAGAGCACAAGCCCCAAAGTGTGCTCTGAGCAGCCCCCAAATTTATAACAAGCCCTCCTCGTGCCACCTGGGCCTTTGCAAAGGCAGAAACAAAGGCCACTGTCACATCCTGAGGCCAGGATGAGGGAAGAGGAAACACAAGCCTTGCAGCCTCTCGTGCCACCCCATCCTTGTGGCCTGACCACAGGAGGAAAGAGTGAGGCTTGGGTGCACCCCTCCTGGAGCGCTCCGCACCCCCCCCCCCCGTAGAGAACTCAGGTGCAGGAAGGGAGGAATGGTTGGGGCTGGGGGAATTAAACACTGAAATCCAGAGTAGACTTTGCACCCCTCCTCCTTCCCCACCCCCTTTAGGTTTGTTCTCAGGTCCTAATAATAACATGTCGGGAAAACCCCCGATTTTCCTTTTCATAAATGAAACTGCACTAACTGCATCTTGGAAGGATCTCATCGGTGATCACTTTAAACAAACTAAAAGTCACAAAAATAGGTCAGAGCATGGTGGCTTTATCTGGATTCTCAGCAGCAAAGGGGCGGAGGCTGGAAAGTGCTTTGTAATGTAAAAGGGGAAAGAACCCATCTGACCCCACCCCAGCAGCAAATCTAAAACTTGGGATCTTAACTCCGGAAGTTCCTCCAGGGGCTGTCCTGACAGAAACAGGGCCCTACACCTGGGGGAGGGAAGGGACCAGCCAGGACACTCTCCAGGAAGCGTCTGTCACCCCAGCAGGGGGTCCCAGGGACTGCATCCAGGTTTGCACATGGTGTCAACAAGCGGGGAGACTGCCAGCTTCCTGATCAGGAGCCTGATCCGGGGAGTGCGAGGGCTGTCTGGAGGCCATGGCACTGGCTCCCAGAAGTCACAGGCGGGGGGGGGGGGGGGGGGGGGGGAGTGGGGAGAAGAACCAGAACAGAACCAGGAAGCCTAGTGGAAGGAAAACGCTCCCTTCCTATTAGAATTCTCTCCCGACAAGGACAAATGTACTCTACTCAGTGGGGAAAACACAGGACACAGGCAAGCCCCATTCCAGGCTGCACAGGTAATGGAGCTCTGCCAGTGACAGGAAGGATGGAGGAGGAGCGGGTGAGCACATTCCAGCGGCACCTGGTCACGTGCAGAACTCACGCATGATCACAACTGAGTGAGTGGCCCTGGTGGATGGGGAGACCTCTCAGCCACCCCGGAGCAAACAAGACCAGCACCCAGGCTCATGGCCTCACTGAGCCACAACATCCCCGCTGGTCAGCACTGCTCCCCGACTCAGAACCCAACCCAGGGCCCAGGCTGCAACTCCTGGTCGGATCTGAGAGGTCACATGGCACCCTTTCCGTCCCTCCTGTCACCAGCCTTCACATGGCCAGCACTGCAGCCTAGACATTCCTTCCCTTCCAAACACCCTCAAACCTCACTCTTCCCAGGGAAACACTTAGGTTTCTGGAGCGTCTGCACCTTATGGGTGTCGGTGGTGTTAAGTCTTAGGATAAAAAGATCTGGGGGGCTCAGCCACTGCCCTCTGCAAGGGAGCTCTGGGAGGCAGGGGCACGGAGGGAAGGGAAGACAGGGGCCTGGGGCAGCACAGCAGGGGCAGGGAGAGGCCCTGGAACAGACCCTGGGTCAGGCCTGGATGCCTCAATCCACCTGGTCTGCCCCCAGGGCCTGAGGTGACCCTGTGGCTCCCAGGGCTTGTCGATGAAGCTCATTTTCTGCGTTTTGCCTAGTCGCCTCCAGTAACTGTCAGGTCCCTGTGGGGGACAGGCCTCCTAATTCCTTCCTAGCCAGTCTCTACCCAAGACTTGGGGACAGTGCACGGACTCAGCCGTGGCAGCCGAACGTCCCAGAAGCCCTAAAACAAGACTGTGCTTTCTGCCAGGACCTCCTCCCTTGGTTTGGAACAGGAGGACTCAGCCCAGCCCCCCTCAAACTCACCCCTTCGACTCACCTTTGAGCATAAGTGTGTGTACCCCAAACGCTGCCTACTTTACCTTAAAACTGTCAACAGAATATTAACTAGAGGCTTTAAAACCAACCCCCCTAAAACCTCAAAACACAAATCCAAGTATGACGGGGCATGTGATAAGGAGACAGCACTTTAGTATCTGTCACAAACCGAAGCTGGGAAATGGTCAGGTAACAGAAGACAACGGCCACTATACTGGTTAGGAAGATGACAAAAAATGCTTAAATGAGTAAAAAGATACCTAACTGGAGATAGGATAATAAAGATATTCTGAAAAAGAAGGAACCCTCAAAGGAAATATGCCAAAACAACAGAACTCTCTTTATTAGAGTGACCAGGACAAGAGCAAGGTCTCCCAACATTTAAAAAAGATTCTGTGACATGGTTGCATGACTATAAATTATTTTCACCCAGTGGCACGACTTCCTAAAGAACGTACAGTCAGCAGCAACTCTTTAACAGATATTGAACTGTGAACATGACAGAGCCACTAAAAAAAAAAGAAAAAATCCTTTCCCCAAGACAATTCACAAAGTATCCAACATGAAAAATGATATAGATTATTGGTTTTTTAAAATCATCCCCCCTCCCCAATCAAACTGTACTCCAGCATTGTCCATCAGGAACTGCAAAGCCTCCATCAGCCGGGAAGAAGCCAGGAGAATCCAGCTGGCTGCCCAGGGATGAGGGCAGAGGCTGGCTTACAGCCCTGGGCCCCATGTGAGGGGTGAGGCAGGAGGCCCTGTGGGAAGGGTGGGCTGTCAGAGCACCAGCCCCTGGAAATCAGAGGCTCAAGGATCCCAGAGAAGCACCCCCACTGCCTGAGGTAATGCAGGCGCCTCACTGAAAAGGCTTAAAATCCTGTCAGGGCCGCTGTCGACCTCTGCGCCTGCTCAAACAGAAAGGTCACTTTCTCCACCGGTGGAAGGAAGAAACACAAGGTCCTGGAAAAGTTGCAGGGTGGAAACACTGCGTGTATCTTCAGCTTCCACTGGAAACACTGGGATTGTCGGATGAAGACAATGATTTCATGAAGAAAGGGAAGAAATCTTTTCTCCTCCCAAAATGAAACTGAATTTTATGGCACAACATTTTGTCAGGAAGGGAAAATAAATGCTGCTAAACGCCATGAGTTTAGGTCCACGGAATGACCCTTCATGGGGGTCTGAAAGGCTGTTAATGCAGAGTGAACGAGAGAGAGGGCCCAGAAGAGTTAAGACCAACACCCAGGAGAGGCATCCAGGAGGAAGATGATGCTCACGGTTGCCAAGGAGATCAGGATGGTCCAGACAAGTAAAATGTGCCTTCCACACAGCCAAAGGAACACAAGGACCTATCCAGTACTGAGAATCAGAAACGTGACTGGTAACAGCTTTGACTGTGCACCCAGCACACACGCTGCACACCTTTAGGTCTGGGGTTCAGATATTCAGAAACATACTCTGAGCACCTTGCTGTGAGCTGAGAACTCTCAGCTGGCCAAAAAGGCAGGGAGGCAGACAGTCACAGCACGAAAGGACAGGTGTCGGAGCGGCACAGCAGGAGAGCACTACCAAACGCTGCCCAGACAAATCTGGGAAGGCTTCCCAGAGGTGGCGGCTTCTGAGCTGGGCTGTGGAGAATGCTGAGGAGTCCCATAGGTGGGGAGAGAGCCAGGAAATGTATTAGCTGCTAAGTGTAGCCAGCAAGTCGAGCTGTTAGTTACACTGTACTCTACAAACTCTGCATTTCCCACTGGGGTGCTCTTTCTTCCTTGCACATCCCCGGCCCTGATTACCTTGGGTCAGAACCCTATCCATCCTCCAAACCTCAGTAAAAATGCTACATCCTCCATGAAGCCAACCTTGATGTCCTTAATCACGTATGATTTTCTTTCCCTTTAACTCTTTATGCCCCCCCTTGCCCCTTCTGTGCCATTTTCACATTTTGCCTCGTTAATCGACTCCCCACTCAGAGGCAGCAAAAAGCAGCTAAGTGACACCTGACAAAATCAGACTGATCAGAAAATATTCCTCAAAATTAATACTGAGTAGGGTTTTATTATTTTTTAAGTTTCTTTTTTGGAAGCAGTGTCTTGTCTCTCTCACACTAACAAGGGGACCGAGTCATGAAAACCAACCACACTGTTCCACTACCGTGAGATGAGAGCTGTTTCCCCTGTTAAGTTACTTCCTAAGCCTCGAATCCTGGCAAAATCGGCTGCCACATGCCTGAAGAGCCCTCAGCTTGTAGATGTTAACCAAAGCTAAAAACACCTCAAAGTGAATCTGTAATGCTGGTTTGAATACACCAGGCTTTCCAACTATAAAATCCCAAATGTGACAGTTTTAGGAGCAAACAAAGCAAACTAAGGATAATTTAAAATTCCTAAACTATAGAAGTGACTCAGATGGGACCCACACGTATTCCAATGTCCCCAGCATCTATTCCAGTGCCCCAAGAGAGGAGGAGAGACTTCAAACCCCACAGCAATCATTCTTCCAGGAACCACCCAGCTAAGGTTCATGCAGGGGAGGTGCCTCTGGGATTCCAAAAGGTGGACGCTCTTCAGGGCACCCCACGGAGAGACCTGGACTGTCAGGAGTAGCATTCCAGGTACCCTCTGCACACATCACAGGGTTTACATTCACGCCTCCAAACCTCTCACCTAGGGGATCTGACCAAGTGGGGTTCCCGAATGCCCTTCAACCTTCTCGGTCCAAACAAAACCACCCCACACAATCTGAATGGCAAACACACACCCAGACACAGGAAGGATCCCCTCATTCCTCCTCCCAACATTCTTATGAGGTGGTCAGGCCAAGAATTACTAGAATTTCCAACCCAAGGGAACCATAATAGAGCTTGGTAACAGGGTTTAACAGCGGGTCCAGAGCAAGGGCCAGGCTGGACGCTCTGGGCTGGTGAGCTTTCCCTGCGACCACATCAACCTCCCGATGGCCCAAACCGGGGCACCTTCTAGAGCGACTCTTGTCTCGGACCTCCCATGTGACTTGTGATATTTACAGTCTGCTGCCCCCTCGCCGCCCAACCAATCATGCCTCGCATGGTTGTCACCTATCTGAGAGCAACAGGGACTTAACCCCCAAACCCAGTGACACCACCCATGTTCTTCGACGTTACAGCTGGAGAATAATTTTCTGATTTGGCTGCTGGGACGAGATGTAAGCCTGTGATTTACCCTCGGCCTCCTGCTCAGAGCCAGGCCCAAGGGCCATGTGCTTGTAATTACACCTGGACAAGGGGCTCTCATTCCCGCTGCCTTCCCTCCGACGGGGCACGGAGCCCTGGCCAAACGAGTGGGTAATGAAGTGCTTTTATGTTAAGAAGCTGTCACATAAAGCTGCTGATAGATTCAATCCATCTGTTCCACCTCGTTCCAATTAATCCCGGGGTCCTCAGGGCCTGAAACCAGCTCGGATCACAGAAGCCCAGGAGCACCGGCTCCCCTAACAAGGCTACACTGTCTCAGGACCCAGCGATTTAAGGCCATCAACCCAGGTCATCTTTGATGCCCACTGTCGTAAAATCCCCTGCCCCACAACGCTTCGTAACTGCCTGTCCTCATGGCTGTGACCATGGAAACAAACCAAGCCCATCCTTTGTTTGCAGAAAGAAAAACAAATATTGCCTTTGAGTTGACCCAGGAGGAGCAGACATATAGGAAGGAGCACCTGGAAACTCAAACACCACCAGGTAAGGGCAAGCTACTGGCAGTGTGACCTCAGTCAAGTCACAGTCCCTCTCTGAGCCACACCTTCAGCTGTAGCAGGACCATCTCCAAGGAATGTTTGGCTCCTTCAGAAGATGGGGTGGGGAGTGAAGGTGCTGGCACAGAGGAGCCCAGCACACCTTAATAGAATCACTAACACAGGGCTGCCAATTCTGAAAACAGGCAAGTGCCCACATGTCCAAAAGAACCCCGGGGAAGCCCAACAGGGACAGGACTGGAGGATGCTTCAAGTGTCCCTGAGAACGCCTGCCATCTTCCCTCTGGGTTGCTCTGTGGGTGGAGTCGTCTCTTATCTGATGCTAGGAAGTGTCTCTTCTGAGTCCCTGGACTAAGGGAGGTGGTGGGGGCAGCCACAGAAGCAACGGCACAGCACTGCGTTCATCTCCTGTGAGAAGAACTTCTGCCCATAAATGGTGTCTCAGTGACCATTTCACATGGTAAATTCAAGCCTAGTCACCAGCAGCCAAAGCTGGGCTCTGGGGAAGAACTTCTGCAGTGAGGCCACCAGCTTCCACTGTACCAAGGATCTCCCTTCCATTCAACTGTGTCTACTCACGGCTGAATACACGCCAGGACCAGACTCCAGTGGGGATCTGGGGGAGGGAGGAGAAGGATTTAGAGGATTAGGCACTATGCGGGGGGCTGGGGGGTCCTGTCCTCACACTTCAATGCCTGGAATGGCTCAGGGCTGCCCCATCCTCTCCTCCCAGCGAAACAGCAGCATCCGTGCTTGGGGCTGATGCCAGGAGCCCAATGTTACGATGGTGAGGGACCTTGCAACTGCGCATCAGAGCTGTGGAGTTCCTTTCTCTGAGCTTCTTGGAAAAGCCAACATTTCTGCTGATGGGCAGGCAAGGGGGTGCATGGCTCAGAGAACAGCTTGTGGGGTCACAGCAGGGGAGACTCCCGTTCTGTGGGGCTGGCAGAGCCACCAACACCACCAGGTCCATGGGACCCAAACCGCTCCCCTGCACCCTTGTCAGGTGGGGGGTCTAGACTGGTTTCCCAGCACCTTCTGCCCGAGTCACGCCCCGTGGAGCTCAGTGGGGGAGGTGCAGCCTTCCCCTGTCCTGGTGAGCAGCTGGGCTGGGGGAGCACGTGTCTCTGCAGCCACCGTGCCCTCCTCCTCTCCAGCCCACCACTCATGCCAGGCAGGGCCGGGGCGGCCGCCACACTCTGGCAGCCCTCACTGGCCACCTGACGGTGCTAAACCAGTTCCCTCACTCCCAGGGGACACGCTGGAGCAGGAGGGGCAGAGTTTGCCCAGGAGCCTCCAGCAGCAGGTGGCAACCTGCCGGGACCTGTGAGGGCAGGGAGAGCAGGGCAGGGAAGCCAGGCTACGCCCCCGCCACAGAGCGTGAGCACCATGGGCCTCAGGGCACCACTGCTCCCAAGTCAGCCAGGCCTCACGCCCAGCTCCCCAGGGCAGGCGGCTGGCCGACAGGGAGAGCAGAAGGGTAGCTGTTCTCTCTTACTTATGCCACAGTATTTCCTGGGCACCTACTGGGTGTCAGGTGGTGTGCTGGTGGGAATACACCGAAGAGACCTCTATCCTCAAATCTAGGAAACACAGACAGATGAGCTCAAGAAAACCAAGAGGGAGCAGTGAGGGTGTTCAGGGTGTGTGCAAGGGGTGAGACCCTTCTCTCAGGGAGCCCAGAGCCTGGCAGGGGATAGATCTGCTGGCATATCTGGTGCCCTAACAGAGGGGATGTGAAGCATCTGAGCTGGGGGGCAATGGGAGCACACAGGAGGGCTAATCTAGGAAGGCGTCCAGGAGGAGGTGGCACTTGGCTTAAGTGGAAATGAAGAGGAGGTACCGTCAGGTGTGTGTGTGCTGGTGGCAGGGAGAGGTGGCAACAAAGGCAAAGGAAGCAATGGAAGGCACCCTCCCCCACCTTGTGCTGGAATCACACCCTCCATCCACTGCAGTCCCAGGAAGGAGAAGCAGAACCCCTGTGCAGGGTGGCAGCAGTGGCTCTGGAGTCCCCTAGCCAGGTGGCTGGGCAGGTGGGCATCACATCTAATCCACAGGAGACCGAGCACAGCACCTGCAGGTAATTAGGCCTCCAGTGGGTGCTACTCCAGACACACTTAGGGAGGACGCACACGCCTGCCTCCTGCTTCAAGGGTCCCAACTGAGAACAGCCCTGCGGTGCACATACGCAGGCCTGCAGTGACTAGAAAGTGAAACCCGTAAAGGAGTCAGTCACAGTTACAGGGGTGTGGGGGTTCACCCTGGAGGTCCCCAGGCATGGGGAAATCCTCCCCAGCCCCCGGCTCACCCACACCCCTTTCCTTCTCGATTGTGTGGGGCTCAAGGCCAGACAGGAGGAGGGGCTGAGCAGGAATACCCGAATATCCTTCCCTTGCTCCTGCCTTCTCTCGCTTCCCTCTGGTCTCAAGGGAAAAAGCGCACACACAACAGCCTGACCGCTAAGGGTGGCCGAGGTTTCAACTCTGAAGGGCTGGCAGGTGCTGGGCTGACAGTCCTAAAGGCAGGTCTGGGCTCCAGGACAGTGTGTACGGTTGATTAACGGTCCCTGCCTTGGGCACAGCGACAGAATTTGTGCCTCCGAGAATGGTAAACGCTGAAAAAGTGGCTTAAGTTCTGTGGGAGCACGGGGGGAGCTGTCAGCTCTCCAGGGCGGATAAGTGAGTGAGGTAGGGCTGTGTCACCACCTCCCTGGCCCCCAACTGCCCCTCTGAAAAAGCTGCAGATGATACAGTGGGGACAAGCAACAAGTCCTGCAAACGGGTCACTTCTCATCATCATGGGAGTTTGCAACAAATGATCAAGACTTCACCCAGAGAGCAAGAAACTCTGGAAGGTTCTTTTAGTCTATGATCAAGAACTTATTCTATAGCAGGAAACTGGGGGAGGGCAACTCAGGACACAGTTGAAAAACTGGGGAGGAGGAAGGTTGAGAAAGTTGGTAATGACTAATATTTCAGCGGGAAGTGAAAATCTCAACAGATGGTATCGACTGATTTTGAGGCAGCTGTCCACACTGGGGAGTGGGCACCTGATGCAACCCTTTCTACCCTACAACGCCCACCTCCAGGGCCTCCTCCCCCTACCCGAACCCCTTGGTTGGAAATCATCACTTCCTTGTCTGTGCCCTCCAAGGCTTGGCGTAGTGCACCCCACATCCAAGGTGACTGGAAACCTCAGGGCCCTGGGGGGAGGCACTGTAGGGTGCTCACTTCTGAATCCTCCCTCACCCCCTGGCCTTTGCACAGGCCACCTTCGGCAGATGTGCACCAGCTGCCGGCTAACTTGAACTGATTGGTTCACACAGGGAGGAAGGGTCTGGTGAGAACAGAAGCCTCAGGACCCTGGAGAGGCCGCCAAACACACTCTCCCACTTCTAGACTGCAAAGAACACTTTCTTTTTGAACAATGATAAGGCAGAGCCTGGGACAGACACTTGGTATTATCTCATTTAATCCTAACTGGCAGGGGGTATGCCTGGCTCACTATGATTTGCCAACACAAGATCCATTTGGTCAACACATGTGTTTGCTTGCTGGAGATACCGCAGTAAAGGAGGGAGATAAAGAGGTAAAAGAGTATGTTACGTGTGTGTGCCAGGAAGCACTAAGAAAAAAATAAGGGCAGGTCGATCCAGCGCCATGGAAAATGAAACCATTATAGACAAGTGGTCAAAGAGGGCCCTCCGATTAAGTGACAGTTGAACAAACACGAGTGGAGAGAGCATCAACGCCAGGTGGAGATGTGGAATGAGACTTTCAGGCAGAGGGAAAAGCAAGTGGGAAGGTCTTGTGGTGGGAACACGCCACGCTGTCCCACTGAGCAAGACACTGGTGGTGGCCCAGCCCGACCATTTCCACCAGTGCCCGCAGTGCAGCGGGCCCCCGTGCTAAGACGTCCCATTCTGAGGCCTCGGGACACACCAGGTGCTCTCACACGGGTCACCTACTGTGACACCAGAGGTTATAAAGAGGGGTTAAGACTGGGTGCCAGGCACATGTGATGGGTCGAAGCTACATAGAGTGCTGTGTTGAGAAGGATTCTGAGGCCAGGTCTGGGCTGTAGGGCAGAAAGCGCCACGATCAATGAGTGATGTCTCCCTGAGCCAGGCATTAAGTGTGGTGTCACTCCCTTGTGTAACCCAACGTGAAAAGCTCCGCAACACGTCTGTGGTGTGAAATACTGAGGGGAGAGGAGGAAGGGACCTGAGATTCTCTGCCACTAGTGATAAAGTTGCGCACTAAGCTTCCTCTGCTAAACCAGCATCAGCTTTCAAGTCTCCTGAACAGGCCGTGGGCTCCATTCCCACTGCTTCCCGGGGCCTGGCACGAGGAGGGGTCACTCAGCATCAGTCAAATGAGCTAATGAAGGGCTGCAAGTCCCAGACTGGCATGTGTGTTCACCATGTGAACAGCCTGAACCCGGACTCTGAAGGGCAGGGGCAGAAACGATGCCTGCAGTTAGACCACTGGGCCCCTCCTGCATGAGGCTCTGACCCGAGGACCAGAAGAAGAAAGGGGCCCCCCTTTTCTTTCATTCTTTTCAAAAAGAGAAGGGAAGATTTTCCTCAGATGTGGGCAAGGTGAGTGTGAGGACCACCAGAATCAGAACACTTGGGGGAGGTGGGAAAAGGAAGGCACGCAGACCCGCCCCGGCACCTGGTCACAGGGCAGGCCAGCTGCTCCGGCTTCCTGCAGGCAGCTGGGAGCCCACACTTCACGCAAACACAGGCGCCCTCACCAGCTGCTCTGAGCCCAAATTGAGCAGGATGACAGTCTGTGCCCACCCCTACCCTGTCACCACAGCAAGTGGACTCTTTCAGGCCAAGCCAAAAAAAGACAAACCACTCAATTATACACATTAACTGAGCATCTACTGTGTTAGACTGGCGTGGAATGGGTGTGTGTGTGTGTGTGTGTGTGTGTGTGTGTGTGTAGAGCATCTTACTCTGGCCCAACGCTTTCTGGGGTGCACACATCACCCTGTGCCCAGTGGAGCCGGTGCTCGAACTGCGCTCCTTTGACACAGGAATAAAGTGAGATACGGGCACATGGTAAGGATAGGCCTTGAGTCATGTGGCTAGTGATGACCGAGCTGGGGCTGGAATCCAGATCCTCCAACCCTGGGAGCTCACAGCATGGTTGGCGAGAAGAGACATGAACGCAGTGAGCCTGCAGCCTGAGGGTCTCCTCAGAAGGGACCCCAAGGAGGTGGGAGGGGGAGAGTGGTCCCTGCAGGCTGCAGTGGCCAGGAAAGGCTTCACTGGTCACTAAGGCTGATGCCCCAGGGGAGGCTGTGAGGCTTCTCGCCCTGAGCAACTTGTCCTCTCAGAGCCTCAAAACACCTAAGTGCCTCTCCTAGGACATTTGTACAGCTGTTTCTGGGGGCTTCTTTGTTTGCATCTGTGGCCCAAACTCGGCCATGGTCCTCTCTGCTCCATACACTCCTAAACTGCCTTACTCTGGGATTCACTTGTTCATTCATTCAACAAGCATTTACCGAACCCAGGTCTATTCCAGGCAGCGTGTGGGGAGTCGGCGGAGTGATGGCGAGTGAACTCAGACTGGTGATGGAGACAGGCTTTTATCACCAACCTCACTATCAAGTTCAGAGGCAGGAATGGGGCTCTGGCCTGGCAGGGGGTGGGCTCTAAATAAAAGTTTCCTGAATGAGTGCAGAGGAGAGAAGAAATGCTGGAAAGCCAGCATTTGGTCATCATAAATCCATCTCCCATCCGGAAGCAGAGAGCAAAGATGCAGAGAAGCGGCATGTGCTGCGCCCTCCCCGCCGGAGCCACGGGCCCAAGGTAGGACTGTGGTATCAGGACGCTGCGGCGTTGGCTCCGCCCACAGCTGACGGCCACGCGCTCTCCAGGCCTGGTGAGGAAGGAAAGGCCTCTTCTGCCAATGGTCACCTTGCCACCACCCTGGCCACTCATTTGCAGGAAAGGCCGACCACCGGACGTGGTACAGAGCCACTCCATGCACATGTAAGCTGCCCCCTCCGTTGCTGGCCTCACACCAGCACAGCCGCCACCCTCTCTGCACAGAATGGCTCACTTCGTGTCCACTGAGGCACTGGTCTTTGCTAGAGGAGAAAAAAAAATGAGTAACAGAAGCTAAAATAAAGCTCCTCTCTCTGGAAAAGCAAGCTCATCTCATCTCGGACTGTCCGCCCTGAGCTTTCTCTAGGAGGCAGAGGGGTCGCAGGGACCCCCGAGGGATGGCAGCATCAGGCCGGGAATGGGGCACGTTCCACAGGCACAGATGCGTCATGGGGGCCACAAGCCCATTCCCAGAAAGCAGTGCCACTGCAGGGGGCAGGCCTCCAGGGGGGTTCATGACTCTGTAGCAGAGACTGGTGCAAAAGTTACAGTTTGAGCAAAGGAGTGTCTGGGGCACACGCCACTGAGCGGCCGACAACCCAGGAACAGCTGACAATCTGCTGCTTTAACTCTGGTGTCGCAGGCACGGTTCCCAACTTCCTGATCTAGTGGAGTTTGGAGGAGTGAAGCGACTCGCCCAGGTCACCTGCAGGGGAGAGGAGCACGGGCCCCGAAGCCAGCTCCTTGGCGTCCACATGTCAATTTAAGGTGCTGCTGACGTTTTTAATCCACAGAACTCATGGTGCAATCATCAGGCACTCACAGTGCTAAGAACCACAGGCTGGGGGTGGTTACCTGCTACCTCCCTGAGAAGGAGGAAGGGGGAAGAAAGGCAGCTCTTAGGGAGACTTCTCAGAAGGAGGGCCCAACACTGCCACTTACATCTCACCCGGCGGCACGGCCACATCGGGCTGGAGGGAGGCTGCGGGTTCTTCTATTAAGGAAGAAGGGGCGAGTGAACAGGAGCAGGGGAAATAAAACGTGACCTCTGGCCTTGCAGAAATTACCATCTTGTTACAAAGAGACACCCATGTGGGAATGATTGCTGGGCGAGGCCATATAACAAGGCACTGATTGTGTGGCACAGATAGGAAGCAAGTGGTTAAGGACGAGCAAAGCCACAAGCCAGCGAGGTCACTGCAGCCAGCAGGCCCTGAGGAGGAGGGAGGGCTGAGCTGGACAGACAGCGCAGAGAGGTGGGGGGGGCGGGCAGCGATGGGAACGCAGGTGCCACCCCCTCTCACCCCTCAACACTGGGCCATCACAGCCTTTGCTAAAATGAACTTGAGGCGGGAGTTGGGGAGTACTGGACCGGACACGCACAGAACTAGGTTAATTATTAATCATAATCCTTGGCTCTTGACGTTCACCTGTGGTCACACATGGCTCACTTTCATGTAGGTACTTTTCACAATGTAATAACCACCTGCAAACCCACCACAAGCAGAGGCTGGGATTTTGATAAACAACCTACATCTAAGCAGACGGTGCCCCATCCCATACCCCGCCTCTTCCCATCCAAGATATCACCGACCTCAATCAGAAGTGCACATTCCTTTGCTCTCGTGTTTTGCGTTTTTTGGGGGGGGCCAAATGCTCCTTAAAAGCACACTTATTAGCTACTTTCGACTTTATAAGGAAGGGATCAGCACTGTATGTAATCTTTGGAAGCACATGCTCCTGTATGACACTGCTAACATCCATCCCCGTCATTGCGTGTTGCTGTAGTTAATTTGCTTGGACAGCTGTATAATATTCCATTGTGTGGTCATGTCTCAGCGTATTCATCCATTCCCCCACTGATGGGCATCTGGGCTGCTTCCAGCCTTTTGCTGTTGTGCACGGAAAGACTGAACATTCCTGGACAAGTCTCCCAGAGTCCACGCACAAGAGTTTCTCTCCAGGATACGCCTACGCGTGAAGTTAGCTGGGCCACAGGGCACGTAGATGCTGAACTTTAGGCTTTAATGCCAGACTGTTTTCCAAAGTGCCTGCACCAATTTGTGCTCCCTCCGGCAGTGGATGAGAAACAGAATAGTGAACACTTGCAACAGACAAGCCGCCAAGAGCTGTGATCCCTCCCAACTCCCTGTATTCATGCCCCCTTCACCAGGAGCAAACAGTGACCCAGGATCACAAGCTACTGTGTGCAGGAGCTGGGTCTTGACCCACAGCCAACGTGACTCTAAAACCGGGTGCTCCTCTCACCAAGGCCTCCCACTCCACCGGTCGACTCTTGCCAGAGGGAGAGGGCAGGCAGAGCGAGGATGACATTGCCGACAGAGGACTACATCAAGGAGGACACCCCAACAGAGTCAAGTCAGGCTTAAGGGCTGAAACACAGACACCCCAGGCCAGTCTGTGTACAGGATCCGGCCCCATCTCCTGGGGACAGGGAATGCACCCACGGACGAGCCATTTTGAGGTCTGACCAGGTCTCGCATGGCCAGCACTTTCTCACCCCATCATTCACTGCCCTGCCTCATTGCCCACCCGAACAGAAGGAGGACGGTGCCCCACGAGAGTGGACACAGTGAGCTCAGCTCCTTCCTCTCCATCCCAGCACCTGCTCTCCTTCTTGGCTCCAGGGCCAGGTCTGTACCCACACCGGTGCCTGGGCCTCCCACTGAAAAGTCTTATTTCTTCCCCATTTCAGTAGGAGGGGGGCAGCGTCTGCTTGAAACCAACATGATAAAGCTCAACTTTCTCTGCCTGTAAGAAGTCTACTTTCTAGAGAAAGGGTCTACCCAGAGAACATGATGAGAAAACTTAAGGCAAAGTGGTCTGAGGCTGAATACAGGAGTTACAGTGTATCAAAATGGAGTGAAATACTGGGGACTAGACAAATCCACTGTGAGAAAGCACCCCCATGCTATGGGATGGGATCCCCAAAAGGACCTGCACCTTGCAGCTTCCAGATCTTGAGACCAGCAGGGCCCCTCCCCTATGGCATTCATTCATTTCCTATTTGTTTTGTCTTCATACACAGATGCTCAATAAATGCTCATCCAATAGAAACTAAACTCACATTACTATATATGCAGAAGTACCCCAAACCTTTGTAAAACAGAACCCTGGTCATCTTGCGCTGGCTGAATGTACTGCAGCATAAATTACATAAAGGAGCAGGTCAGTTTCAACCACACGTGGGAGGAGGAAGCAGTACACATAGTGTCCCTGTGGAAGTCAGACATGCATCTCTGAGTGAGTGCAGTTTTAGGAAAGAGCGCCAAAAATTATACACAAGTCAAAAGTTTTCAGCAGAAAATCCTATATGCTTTTAAACACTGTTACTGTGAAAAAAAAATTGCAGATGTAAATAAAAGGAGAGACAACAGCCCTCATGGACCCATCACACCAATTCAACAATGAGCAAGACTTGCCTCATCCATTTATTTTTTTCTCCTTTGTTACAAAACGAGCAAGAATTTTACAGCAAACTCTAGCACCTTGTCATCGCATCCCTCCATCAGAACGCGGCTCTAAAGAATACTGGCGTTTTCTTACATAACCACAATTACATGCTTTAAAATTTTGTTTTTTCCCTATGTGCTTCTTAAAATGAAGCACTCTGTATACTTTTGGAGGCCAGCCCAGAAATGGGAGAGCAGCACAGCGGGGAGGAGGGAGCAGGGCCGGACAGAGCCTGGACACAGGGCTCCTGTAGGTGAAACCTGCAGAGGCTCCAGGCCGGGTGCCTGATTTGCACGCCCCGAGCAGGTCTCTGGGACTTTGACCACTGGCCAAGGAGAACGTGAAATTGGGGAAGTGACGACACCAAGGGGAGAGTGACACGGTTGGTAGAAAAATAAAGCAACTCCTGTAAGAGCCAAATTGGCTCTTCGTCCTGCAAGAAAAATGAGCTAAAATTTGGGACGTGAAGCAGACCCACCCGGTGTTTAAACTGCTGACAGCAGCTGCTCCCATCATGGAAAACCTCACACCTGCATCACACAATGGCTCCCAGAGAAGCACCAGCTGGGCAGCAGTTAAAGGTTCAGGGTTACTCCGTGGGGCTACGACCCACCAGACCATCACAGGCTACCAGAGGGGCCATGCAGGCAGTGATCCCCGAGTCTCCACACCGCCAGTGCACAAGTGCCGAGAGCACAGCAGGTGTGACACAGACCAGCCAGCAAACATGCAAAGAATCTCCAGGGTTTGGGATTTTGCCTTCTCCGCATTCTCAATGCCCATGAAGTTACCCACTCTTCCTGCTCCTGAAGGAAAACCTGACGCATCAAGAGAGTTGAGGATGGTAGCTTCTGCATTCTGCCCACAGCCCAGGTAAGAGTCCTCACGGAAGAGACGGCAGAACTGTCTTCTATCCCGGTGGGACCTTTCCTGCAAGAGCCAGCTTCCTCCTCTCTCCAGTCAAAGCCCATCTCCCTGCCTCAGTCCTGGTTTCTGCTACGGTGTATTTTCTGAACAGCCCAGTCTGATACTTCCTTCTCACCGCTTCACGTTTCCACGTCTGGCCTCTTGTGAGGATGGGCTCTGCAGCGTCAGCACAGTGGAAAGAGCGCTGGGTTTAGATGCCACAGCCTTAGGTTCCAATTCCAGACCCACCACCAAACACAGAGACAAGTCAGAACTTCTCTGGGTCTCCATTCCTTCATCTGTAAAATCAGAGATAACACACACTGTGCAGTGTCTCCTCCTCCTTCCGCCTCCATGGCAGACATCACTAATCGATTAAGCTCTTTCCCACAGACCCACCTCAAGGCCTCCTCACCCTTCTCAACACAGCACCCTGAGCAGTCACAATTCATCCATCTGCACCACAGAGTAAACCCATCTGCCACTCCCTGGTCTCTAAGGACACTGTAAATATGGTGGCCTAACAACACAGCACCTAGCAGAAGACTGTGCATAAAGCAGAGTATCTGGACTCTGAATTGGTTCTTAGGAATAACAGGCTCTGAAGGGGCTCTTCAAATGAAGGCCCTTACAAAGCTGTGTGATCTCCAGCTTGGCCTCTGCCTCCCCTGCGTCCAGCTCTTCCAGAGCAGGGACAATGTCTGCCCTTCTCTCCATCCCTTCTCAGGGCCCGGGGCAGAGCCCAGTCCATGCCAGGCCCCAAGGTAGCCAGTCCATAGCTGAGAGAGAGGAGAGGGGTAAGACAGAGCAGAGCCCCAAGGCTGGGGGATAAAACCAGCCTGGCTTCAGCCTGAGAAGTGAGTGCCAGCGTGAGCAGGTGGTCCCTGTCTGGCCTCCTACAGAAAACTCAAGGGGAGACCACAGCCTTCCTGGGCATGAGGCACAGACTCAACCACACCCTCCAAACCTGGCCCTGCCACCCGGTTTAAATCCTGACCCACCCCACTCAGGACACACAGCCTCATCCTCTGACTGGGCCTCTAATACCCTGTGGCATAGGCCTGCAGGCACCCTCAACCCCTCAGGGGGAGGAAGAGGCCCTCACTCCTGAGATCCCTGCCCTCTCCCCTGCAAGGCTGGGGCCATCCTCCCTCCTCGAAGCTCCTCCGGGTACTGACTACAGCCCTGGAGGTGAGTGAGAGTCCAGCTGAAGGACCCCAGGGGCTCCAGCTCCCATGCACCACTGCACTCTGTTCTCAGCACCTGTCATCTCCCGAGCTCCAGGGCCTTCCTGCCAAACCACACAAAAAGCTTACAGCCCACAGCCACCTGCAGGAGCCCCCTCCTCCTCACCGTCAACTTGGAGCTGGATACGGGGAGAGAGAGTCAGCACTGTGCCCCGGCTCTGCCCTGCCCCTGTGCCTGGGGCAGTCAGCTGACAGAAAGGCCCATCTCCCCAGGCATCTGCTTAAAGCCCAGGCCTGCCCTGCTCCAGTAGGGGGTCCAGCCAGGAACTTCAGAGGACTGTGGGGGCCCCAAGCAAGACGGGCTTTGTTTGATGGAGACCTGCCCCCACTACACTCCGAGGAAGGGGAGCCCTTCCTCATTCCGCTTGTGCACTCAAGTGTTGAGGACCAGGAGAGGTGAGGAGCCAGGGCCATGTGGCCTCCTCCAAGGTCCGCCAGTAACTTATTAAGCTGCCCATCCTTATTTGCAGAGGATGCCCGCGGATGTATCAGTTTACTTGGTAAAACCAGTTCTTGCTGCTTCAGGATGGTGTGGGGCTTGGTGAATGGCGGTGGGAAACCGGACACCCCTGGGAACAGCGCTGTGCTTGAGGAAGTGAAGCGCTGGGAAGAGACACCAGCGCCCTCGCAGGTTATAAACCGTTTTTACTGTCGGTTGCATGTTGGGGCAGGGCGCTGGGGTCGCCAATAGAGAGGACAGACCACCGAGATGCGATCACCTCAAACCGCATGAGACACGTTTTTCTCACAGTGAGACAAACAAATTTATCTGTGTGTGTAAACTTTTCAGGTGATGCTGTGAAACCTGCAGGAAGTCAGCATCTCTCTATTTCTACTTTGAAGGCCACTTCTGCACCCCACATGAGGTAAAGGCCTTCTGGAGAGCCACACCTGGGGACAACAGAGCCCTGTGTATCCTGGGGAGGCATCCCAAGGGTGTCACACCTGAGGACCCAGTGCCCTCTGCATCCATTAAGATTGAGATGAGGGAATCAATGCATCAAAAATCATGCCATGAGGATCATCCAAATAGTCTCGGGAGGAAAGACCCTGACCTTCACTACTGTACTGTGAACTGTGCACTAGCACAGGGAACAGGGCAGTTCACTATCCCCTCACCGCACACCCTGGACCCCCATCAGCCACTCTCTCTTGCACTTCTGGCTGCTCCACGAGTCAGCTAGTGAATGAGGCTGGTCCCCGTGGCGCTAAGAGCCACACGCTAGACTCTGGGCCCCACAGTCCTCACTTCCCTGCTCACAGACAGCCCTCAGGTGGATCCAGGCCCACTGGCATGTTCTCAGTCATAAGAAGAGGACACATGGCTGCATTTGATGCCCTGAACCCTCGCCCTTAAATCCACAGCATCAGGGTGGCTCTTGGGTCACCATCCACTCAGCATTAAAGAACACAGTTCCTACTCTCTGAAGACAAACTTTTTCTTTCAAAGGAACATTGCCCCACAAAGTGATGCAATGTGACCAATCAGACCCCCAAGAGCCTCTTCTAATGAGCCACACAGTGTGATCAGCACCTACAAACCCTCCCTTCCTGACACAAGAAAGGTCCACCAGGAGTACAGCACCCTGGGCTGGTTTTGCTTTGAGGTTTAGATTTGCAGCTCTACAGGACCCCAAAGCCTCAGAACCCCAGGTGAAAAGTGTAGTCCGTTGGCCAGAGATTTAGTTTTGGGGTGGGAGGCAATTAGATTGATTGATTGATTGACTGATTGATTAATGGAGGTATTAGGGATTGAACCCAGGGCCTCTTGCATGGTAGGCATGCAGTCTACCACTGAGCTATACCCTCCCCACTGTTGGCCAGGGTTTCATCTACAGAAATCGGGATATTTCCAACAATCTAGGAAAAAAGAAGTCTCCCAGCATATGTCATCCAGCCAAAGTTAGGACCCAGTATGTCTTTCTGGCTCTCCCCAGTCAGAATTCTCTTGTTCAGTCAAAACTAGGAACTTTAACATGAGATAAGACCCCATAGCTGCACTCCCTGCCACCCCCACCCCATGGGGCCCATGGCCCACACCAGCTCCAATTCTGATGGACAGTGGTACCCAGGCACGCATCACAAAGTGCAGAGTCTCCCACAGCCTCAATGAGAAGGTAAGCCAACATGCAGGTACGAAATCTATGCTTGGAGACAGGCCTCAGGTCACTAGGTGGTGGGTGGCTCTGAAGGCAGGAGCTGGAGCCCTTCCTGGAGTGTCCAGGGTGTGCCACACAGAGGTCTGGATATCCTGGAGTTTTAAGTCCATTTTTGTTCTGGATAGGGTACAGGGCTCGCTGTTTATGGCCTATCTCAACCCACTCCCTCATCCTCTAGAAGACTATGTACATGTGTTATTCCAGAGGCCACACAACGCAGAAGAAACCACTGCACCAGGAGCAGAAAGGCCAGGGTGCCAATTTCAGGTCGGACGCCCACCAGCTGTGCGTGACCCTGAGCAGGCCAGCTAACATCCCAGGGCCAGCTAACATCCCAGGGCCTCACCTCCTCATCTGACAAGTGAGGGTAACAACACCTGAAGCGTCCACCTCGTACTCTCTACAGGCCCTTGGATGACTGTTCTCTCTCTTACAATGAACCTACAATTTAAAAAATTAACTGCAGCAGCAGACTCACGTCAGAACCGACAGGGCCTGTGTATGTTTGCACACGTGTGCACACGCACATGCTTGTCACAGTCACATGTGGATTCCTCCCTGCTCTGGTAACTAGCTTCTGTTCTAAAGGGCAATCTGTGTGTTTTCTGCCCACGCAGCCTGTGTGGCATGTTGCAGGTTTCCCATGACGCCCACATCACAGTGTGTGACACGACTGTTCAAACAGGAGGGAATCCTCATGGTTCCTCAGGCAGGCACCTTCCTCCTCACGCCCTGTGCCGGGATGACCTCAGGGATCCAGGCCTCTGCCGTCCTGGGCTACGAGCCAGTCTAGACTCCTGGACTGTGTCAGGGGCCTGAGAACCTACTAAGGCACTGGAGGGGGCAACCAGAGCCTACTGCAACCAGCCAGTTCTGGGCATCCTCTGCTATCAAATGCGATAATGGTACTGATGGCAAATACTTACACACTAAGTGCCAGGCACTCCTCGTGTATTTGAAATACACTGACGTAGTTATCCTTTGTCCAACCTTGCTCTGACTCCCATTTTATAAATGAGAACTGAGATACAGGGACGTACAGCGACCAGGCCCAGGGTGACATCAGCTTTTATGGCAACCATTCACATCAAGGATGCACAGCCTCTAATGTGAGGACTTGTGTTGGAAAAGAAAATGAACCACAGGGTTGGAAACACGAAATGTTTATGCAGAATCTGACTTCAGAGAGTTGGGACTCTGAACCTGGTGCGGCTGAACCTCTCAGCCCCTCAGTTCCCACATCGGCAGCCCCTCTCAGGGTCGCCGTGGAGAGGGGTGGGCATGCAGTAGGCACTCGAGGAGGGGGGCCTTCCCAGAGGGAGCCAGCCTGGAGCTAAGTGGAGATGGGGGTGAGGGGCACCCAGGGCTTCCTGCAGAGCCCTTTCAACGGAGGAGGGGCACAACAGGACCAGAAGCATCTGACACCCTGGAACCACCTCTCTGGATGGTTGAAACTTTGAACAAGATAACTACACCACGTAGCAACTAAAGTAGGAGCGTAAATCCATCTAAGAACATCCGTCTGGCTCTTCAACAACAGTCTGTGTCCTCCAGCCTTACCAACGGGGGCTTGAGGACGAGCCAGTGGGCTTCAAAGGCGAAGGTGAGGCTTCTGGAGAGCTCCATGCTCCCCGATCACTGTGCTGAGGCCAGCAGGCAGTGGAGGCCAGTCCCGTGGGCTTCCCTGCGTCCTCCCCCAGGGACCCACTCAAGCCAAGCCTCCGGGGCAGTGCGTGGTGCAGGAGTCACACAGTGCCTGCCTCTGAGCGCTCTTTCCCCCTCAAAGTTCAAAGGCAGGTGCAAACAGAAAAGCCCCAGCTCTCCTCCCCTGTCCTGTTAGGCTGGAAAAAGCACCAGGAAGCAGACTGAGGTGTTCTCCGGTCGGTCTGTCCTCAACAAGGACACAAGCCAGAGCCCTTCCAGCGACATCCGCGAGGCTTTCCACAACCTCACAAAGACCCCTGGCCAGGGAAGCAAGGAAGGAAGAGGGTGGGGGTGGGGAAGTGACCTCGGGGGGCAGGAATGGAGACCTCAGGTCCTGGACTCCGCCGCCTGCGACTCTGAATCGCTGACAAAAGGGACGAAAGAGAGCCACTCGATGGCCAGTGCTTCTCGTTTCCCGTTTGCTAAACGAGGAGCAGGCAGAGCAGAGTCAGTGGCTCTCAGCCTGGCTGCACGTCAGAATCATCTAATCAGAAGCGCCTAAGAGAGCTTCTAAACGATACTGATACCCAAGCCCACCTGACCAGTTGAATCAGAATCTCTCACTCTCTGGGGTGGGGGGCCACACGCTGTGTGGAAGGAGCTCCTGGGAGTCCGGCTTGCAGCCAGGGGGCCAGAACCACCACACGGCCACCAGGCTGTAACACTCCACTGGCCACACGCCATGGGGACGTGTTCTGAACAACCCTCCACTAGAGTCACCTGAGCCTTAACAACGCAGAGAAACAATGATCAAGCCCCAGGATGTCCCACCCGGGCCTCTGGCCAGCAATCAGGAGAGGCTGGGCTAGTGAGTGAGCCCCAACCATGACACATGTCTGTCGTGTCACGGGGAGCTGGCTTCCAGCTCTGCTATTAACTCGCCGTGTGGCCACAGCCAAGGCCCTCTCCCTTCTCCCACCCACTCCCCCTCCACGTGAAATGAGGGAACTGGGCCGTGCAGCTCTGGGCTGCCTCAGCCCAGCTTTCCACTGTGCCTGAGGCCGCCTTGAAACCTGAGCCTCCTGCCCTGCGAGGTCCATGTAGGTACTAGGCAGCTCCCACTCTGGACACGCCCCAGGGGAGGGTGTCTGTCATCTCTGCCACAGTCACTCGAGACCCTGGCTGAGGGCCTCAGCCCTCCCATGCGACACAAGCCACAGCAACCTCGGGGAACAGACGGAGACTGCGCCTGCTGCTCAGGCTGAGCTCGGAGGCCCCCACTGAGCTCGCAAACCCATCTGTAAACAAGAGACACACACGGCAAAGCCGTCAGCCACTTGTGGAACACAGAAGATGACTAAAAAAGGATCGAAACACTCCAACACGTGACACTTAAACCAAATAAAGGCAGAGATGCGTTTCCACAGTGGGCCGTGGCCCGGAGCACACTTGGGCAGGAAGATGTTAACCCTCCCCTTTGGGGCTGGTGCAGAGGACTTCCTGGGGTATTAATAGCCCTCAGCTGTCCCCACAAAAGCCACAGATTCCCTTCCCAAGGAATGACCACGGGCTCTGAAGGACAGGGAACTATGAACCACTTTAATGTGCTGAAGTGGCAGGATGGCGGGGCACATCGTTCTCCTCTCAGGTGAAGTTTAGTCTGATGACTACATTACTATCATTTACGTGATAAAAATAGAAAATAGAAAAGAAAATATCCAGGTTCCTGATTCTGCTCAGTGGGCCAAGGTCTCCTTCACAGGGGCGGGGAAAGCTCATTTCCAGATGGAACACGACCCCTCCCCCAGCCACCGTTCACCAGTCCCAGGCAGGCTGTGCTAGACCAGCACCAAATCCCGGGAGAACCGAGCGTGCAGGGAGCACTCCTGTCCTCTGCCTGGAAGAGAGCAAAGTAGTTCATTTTGAAGCCTCAGCAGCTAACGGCTGAGTGGAGTGGGGCCTTTACAGGCCAGGCAGAGGTAGGGAATAAGAAAGAAAAGGCGGCTCCATCAGCCCTTCTCCAAGGCCAGACACTGACATGGGAACTGGGGGCACTGTGTACCCAACCTCTGCTACCACCTTCCTCCACATCCCCACTCCCCGGCTTCGTCAGAGACAAGTCAACAACTGCTCTTCTGGACAGAGGTGATTCCAAGTTCAAAGGCGAAATCACTGACCTAGACCCAAAAGACCTCAAGAAGAAAGGGATGCTTCCGCGTGGGAACGTTTAATCCTGGTCTGACTTAAGCATCAACTGCTAAGGAGTCCTCAAAACCTAGGACTGTCCATCATCAACAGGGGTATCTTGGCTGTTGGGACTTTAGATTAATTGCTTCATGGTGGAAACATCTCTACGTTGACTCCAAGTGAAAAGGTTTTTCCTTTAAAACGAACAACAAAAAAAGGGAATTAAAAAAGGGAAAGTTAAGAAATGCTGACTGATTTTGCTCGACTAAACCATGTACGGTCATTTGGCCATTAAGTGGGACAGACCCGCCACTTTTACAGCTGGGGCAGAGGTTCCATGCCCTTTACGATTAACATCACGTACATTCTTACTGGATGCCCTTTTCATTCCTTCACAAAATATTTGAGACCAGTGTCTGGCGCACGGCCATTACGTTCCACAAAAACCTTCTATCCTCCTCTTAATTTATGCTCTTAGCATCTCCACCTCATTACCATATTAGAGAGGGTGGGGATCCATCTAATTCAGTGCAACGCCCAAAGCACGCCTCGTGCTCTGTGCTAAATGCAGAGATGACACAGCTGGCATCCTCAGCTGTATCAGCGTTAACTTAAGCCCTGACCGCACAACCTCAGAACCTTGGGCTGTAATGCAGAGCTGGAGAGGTTGCCCTGGAGCACCCGCCAATCCAACCTGTTGGTTTTTCTAACTGTCTGTTCCAAATCCACACTGCAGGACCCCAGGAGCCACACTTGCTGCATACCCCTGAAGGTGTCACCAAAGCCACCTTCCAGGTTCCTTTTGCAAAAAGCCAACAGCTGGTCTCACTCTATTCCCAGAGCCTAAACGAGGTAAAAACAAACAAAAAACCCCCAAACAACACAGAGAACCCCCAAGTCCAGAGAATGGAGGGGAGACATCCTGCTTCCTCTGCTTGCATCCTGGGTCATCTATCTGAAGGAGAGAATGGAGAGAACAAGGAGCCTCCGGAAGGAAAGGGTGCAGGTTCAGTCCTTTTCAACATAAAATTATGCCAGAATACACATAAAACCACCTAAAATACACATTGACATTTACCATCTTAACCAATTATAAGTGCCCAGTACTGTAGTGGTAAGTGCATTCACACTGTTGTATCGATCTCCAGAATTCCTTTCATCTTGCAAAACTAAACTCTGTCCCATTAAACACTAACTCCCCATCCCCTACACTCTTTCTTCCCAGCCCCTGGCAACCACCATTCCACTCTGTCTCTCTGATTTTGACTACTCTATAAGTACCTTATTTAAGTGGAATCTTACAGTATCTGTCTTTTTGTGGATGATTTATTTTATTCAGCATAATGTCCCCAAGGTTCATCTCTGTTGGAGCATGTGCCAGAATTTCCTTCCTTTTTAAGGCTGAATAATATTCCATTGCATGTATATACCACATTTTGTTAATCCATTCATCTATAGATGGACACTTGGGCTGCCTCCACTAAACGTGAGTATAGTTCCTTGGTTTTTAAAAGTCAAAGATGACTTCCAAAGATGGCAGCTTCCTAACAGACCAAACATTACGTTTTCCTGAGTGTATCATATCCCTCTTGTCTTACTTATTTTTGGTCTACTCTGGAATAAAGTCTAGTTACCCTACCCTCCAACACCTTCCAAACTATTTCCAAGCAGATCTGAACATTCACTTGGATTTCAAAGCCACATCATGAATTCACCTCCCTACTCCATCTCTCTGCCCCCAAATTCTCCAGGACCTCTCAGGGTGGCAGCCACGAGGGCCACCACAACTGCTGCTCCCAGATGACCCTGTTCCTTCCAACCTGACCATCTCCAGGGGTTCAAGCTCTGCCTTCCTGAGTCTATTTAGGAGAAGTTCAAATACACAAGGAATTTAAAAGACCTGTGAACTTTGGCACTGGATCACCCGTCCTCAAATATGTCCCCCAGCCCTGGAAAAGACCCCACCCCAGTAACTCTGGAGTTGAGAGTGGTTATGGACAAGGAACTCTGAGGTCCTGACTAAGATTTCCCAGAGCAGAGGGGGAAGCTTCAGTCAGAACCAGAGGAGAACACTTCCAAAGGGAAAAAAAGAACAGACAAAGGACTCTCTGGTCACACTGTCAATCACTTTCTGTTTAAAAAGGATGAGCGAGATTCAAAGGCTTGTCAAAGTGGCTTTCCCTTTAAAAATCAACTTATCCCAACTTTTGAACCCCAGGGTCAATAAAGATCCAGAGTTTCAACACAGGCTTTAAAGTAGGAACATTTTAGAGTCCAGCCCATCACATAAACTGCCCCTAGGGAGGTCTCACGCTGGCCCTGGACCCTCAGGCCAGGCAGGAACAGGTGAGCCAGTCTCACCTGCTTCTTTCGGACATAGTTCCCGGGATAGAAGCAGGTATCAGGGCGGCCCATGCGCTGGCATTTTTTGTGCTCTCAGACCCTGAGAGGGCAAAGGCCACTAGAGTCCCTGCTCTGGGGGAGCCTGCAAACTGGTGTAAGGCCCAGAGAAAGCAGCTGAGAACTGGAAGGTGTGATGTTGGTGATAATGAAAGCAATTAAACTCGGGTTCAGAGCAGCTGCATGGGCTTCACAGAGGCAGACAAAGGGAAAGTGCTCCGGGCAGGAGAAAATGCTCAGGCACAAAGCGTGGGTGCAGAGGGAGGGGGAGCAAAGATGGCAGGACAGGCCAGTAACCACCACAGTCCACCCACTCCAGGCTCCAGCCCTGCAACCAGCACCATGCCAGGCATCGCACATACACTCTCTCGCTCTGAATCATCACAACCCAGGGGGTCGGTTAGGTTATTACCCTCACTGGACAAAGGACAAAACAACTTGGAGGGGTCCGGCCACTCGTCCCAGGTCACAGTGGTGTGTGCGTGTGTGTGCGTGTGTGTTTGGGGGAGGGGGTATTCCAACTTGCGCAGAGAAGTGAGGAGCCCCTGGAGAGGCTTGCGGGGCAGGACTGGCAGACCTAGCTGCCTGCTGTTTGCAGAATGATGGGGAGGATGCTGTCCTGAGGCTCCCCCAGGATGCAGGTGAGGGGCAGACACGGTAAAGGCAAATGAGAGAAGTTAAGCTCCCAAAGGAAGAAACCTGGGTAATGGGTAGGTGATGAGGAGAGAGGCAGGACAGGTGGGAACCCGGCCCTCCTCCCAGGTGACCCACTCCTCAGTCCTCGTCTGCTTTCCTCTAAGAGTCTGGACGAGCTTCAGTCCCGGGCGGCTCAAGAGGAGCTTGGAGTCTTCAGAAACCACCAGTTCTTTCTTGTGGCACCTCCAGCTTGGGACAGCCACAGCTGCGACTCAGCCCATCTCCATTGGAAAGCCCAATTTTGTAAGCCCCACTCTGTAAAATTCGAATGTCACAAATTCTCACCCCAACGAAGTGGGGGAGGGTGTTTAAAGACCAGCTTAGCACAACAATGCCAAAACTGCTTGAGTTTCTGACACCTTTAAGTAGCCACAATTCCACAAAGTAAAGGGAAATCAACTATTCTGACTGGCTGTAAGAACAGGAGGACAGTTACTGTGGTTTAGAAAGGAGGCAGTTATTTTTTAAAGTTTTAAAGTCATTAAGCATAAATACTGGCAAGCTCTAGGGAGCTAAGCTGGCTGGACAAAGTTGAAAACAATCAATTTAACTTCCACCCCCCCAGGGACTGAGCCTCCCGGGTACCTGACATATGGCATCTCCAACAACAAAGCAAACACCACATGAAAAGCCCGCAGGTTGGCGTGAAAGCAGCAGGGGAGCCCTGTAAGAGCGGGATTCAAAGGCTCTGCTCCCCCCCACCAAAGACTGTACTGCATCTCCATCCTGGTTTGCCCCCTGCTGACACCCTAAACAGTCAGGCACTCAAGGGACATAGAATGAATAAAGCAGGGCCCCGTCTTCCAATTACTCAACTGTCTAGAAATGGGAAACAAGTCAGGGACCTTTGTAGGATCATTTCAGCCTAGAGATAGGATCCTGGGTCCAGGCCAATAATGTGTTCCTCGAACACAATGACTTAGGGTCTCTAAATTTCTTACTCTGCTGAGTCACGGCTTCTACTGCTCTGTCTTGTCACGGCTTCTATTGCTCTGTCTTGTCACTAACATATGTTGAATGATGGCAGGCATGTTTCCTTGTTGGTGTGGTGAGAGGCAGAGCCAGAGATGTAGGACCTGCTTTTAAGGCATTTCACTGCTGGTGGAGATAAAAATCAAGAGGCTGCCAAGAGATAACGTGCTTAAGACATTCAGTATACTTTAAGCACAGTGGATGCTCTAAATAAAAAAGTGATACGGGAGAGAAATGTGTACGGCGAGTCAAGCACATATGCGCACACCTGTTGGACTCACCAAGTAAAGCAGAATGTAACTCTTGGAAGGGCCCCTCCGAAATCCGCTCACTAATAAACAAAGGAAGCACGGTCCAGGGAGGCAGGTCTGTGCAACGACCCCCCTCTGCTAGGCTGGTGGGCATCACCGCCAGCGTGAACCTGGCCAAGGCCCTTCCTCCACTCTGCCTGCAATCCTTGAGGCAGGCATTATTAACATCCCCACTTTTCAGATATGACTTTTGCAGACAAAGTTACTCAAGGCCACAAATCTGAGTCATGCACTCAAAGGAACCGACGTCTCCACCTTCTGCCTCTGCAGACGAGAGGCTTGCAGCTGCTTTTCTTAGTCTCCACCTACTTGGACCTGGATGTGTGTCTCCTGTCTCCCGAGTCCTCTGCCTACACAAGGGACGTGGCCCAGCCACCTGCAGCAGGCGGACACACAGCAGCAGCCCCTGCTAAGTCAGCCTGGGAGCAGGAGCGATCACTGTTACTGCCCTTCACTGACTCAGGAACTTGGTGCAACTTCATTTGAGCCCCACCATGACCTGTAATATCGTATTATCCATATTTTATAGGTGAAAACAAATTGATGCACCCTAAGTTACACTGCTAGTAACAGTGATACACAAGTTTCTAGACCCTTGAAAGGATTAAGTGACTCCCCCTTATTTCTGCCCTTCCACCTCCCATCTTATTCTTCCTGCTCCAGCTTCACCTTCCTGACCTTCCAGGGAACCAGAGAAGCCACCCCCACAGAGCAAGCTCACTCCCTCTTGCTGGGGAGTGGCTATACCCCTATCTCCAGCTGAGAAAGCAAACCTGACTTCCCCTCCGGAGCTGACTGACGGAGCTGACTGACGCCAGGGCTGACCTGAGGGGCAGCTACAGAGGCAAAGGGAGGCTTCTCCCCCAAGTTGCACCACACCCCTCTCTTCCCGTGGAGAGTGGGCCCATCCCTCTCCCCTTAACCTGCGGAAACCCAATCCCAAACCAACAGAACCCTTGCAGCAATCAGCTAGCTACCTCTTTACCCTTCTGAAACCTCCATCTCCTCTCAAAACATCACCAACAAACTCAGAATTGGGGGTACAAGGTGTGGCTGCTTCAACAGTCCCAGCTGAACCCACCAATTTAAGACAAGCACTTCCTCATCCTATTACTTTGTCTTTCTCATTACCAGAAAAGTAGGACTGAAATTGTACTGCGAAGGACCAAGGCCCTGAATGCCACAGCAAAGTAGCAGAAAAACTTTGCCTTTCCAAAAAGAACACTTGAATAACAAAAACTGTTATTAGCCCTGGATGCGAGCCACGCAGCCGTCTTTACGGAGGGCAAAGCCTGCCCGGGCAAGTTCTCCATGAGTCCTTCTCACAAACCAGTTATAAGATCAAACATGCTGATCTTGGCATTTAACACCAAAACCTAAGGCAAAGGAGAGACTCTTCTTTTTCTTTTTAAAAACTTGAGAAATCCATTTCCCTCGTTTTTGTCACAAAAGGAACTGATACCTCTCACCACCTCCTAATTGTCCAGTGTTTAGAATACTAGAAAAAAAGCTGTGTTTCTAATTTCATTCATCCAACATGTGATTCGCACTCCCTGAACACTCAGCAGCCCGGTCCTGACTCCGAGATGAACAAAATGAGGCAAATTAGCTCCATCCGAAAGCAGCACGGCTCTCTCTGCTCTCGGCATCCGAGCTCTTCACTGTTCCTCTCCTGCAGGAACAAACTCAGACCTCTGGCCTGATGACGGGGTGACCGCCAGCTTCTCACCCCTGACACAGAGCTGTCGCTCTCTGTGCACAGACCTCTCATGCGGGGCTCAAAACATTAATACTCTTTAAACAAATGGCCATGGATTCAGAGAAAACTTGGTGAAAGACGAGAAAGTAAACACATGGTAAGAGCACATGTATCAGAAACATGAGAACGTCCAGATTGCTACATGGAAGGCGGTCTCAGGGCCAGCTGTGTCCTGGGCATTTGGACCAAAGCAAGGTGGCAGCCCACAGGGGTCTCGGGTGCCATCCTGGGCACAAGAGGTAAGACTCCAACTGAAATCTCCTTCCTTTCCTTCACGGCAAAAGAGAGCCTGGCAGCTCAGAGACAGAAGGGAACCCCAGGACCCCAGGAATTCAAGGTCTGGACTCAAGGCCAGACAGAGGAGCCCAGAAAGACTGTACACACACACACACAACACACACACACACACACAAACCACACACACACACCCAACTCCTGGCCTCAAGCCTCCATGGCCTGGCTGAATTCCAGCTCCGCTAATTACATCAGACCCACCTTTCACCCTTCCCCACCCCCTGCAATCAGCCCTGATTCTCTGCTTCCTGCAGCTCTGGGGGGTGCAGGGTGAAGTCTGAAGCCAGCTGCTCCCTCTGTCCCACCCACTGCCCAACCCCGGAAGTGCTGATTTCAGGAGGTGCCTATAGCAATCTAACCCCTTCCTCCTGGGCTCTGGGCTGGTGTGAAATCTAGTTAACAAGGGGGAACCCAAGCAGCAGACCCCAGGAAGCAGCACTCCCAGCCTGGCCCAGGGGATGAGGCTTCTGGCTCAGGGCCAGTCCTGCGCTGGTATCATTGCAGACCCTGAGTGGCCCTGCTGACCTTCACCGAACAGCTGGTCTGCCCACAGCAAGCCATCTCCCTACATGACTGCAGAAAACTTAACTTTTAGAAGTTTCCCCAAGCAGCCAATGACCAAGAAAATTTGCAGCTCTCTAGGGCTTCTGTACCTTACTCCATGAGCCCCATTTTCCTAATCTGTAAAATGGGCACAGCAGTTTCTTCCTCAGTGACAAGGCTGAAAGCTCCCAGCATGGTGCCTGGCTTACAGTAGGCACCCAGTAATCTCCTCTCAGCCTTCTGACTGCGGCACAGGGCCGAGTCCCAAAGTTTCTGCTTGCTATTCAATACGCCTCCACAGCATTTCCTCTATAAACAAAACAGAAAAAAGACATGCCCAACTGGCACTTGGTCTCATGCCTTGCAAAAACAAAACCTGCCCCTGGAAAGGTCTGGGACTGTGTGGCCCATGAGTAGGTGTCCTCAGCTCTGTCTGCTCCATCCTTGGCCAGCAGGACAGGGAGGGTCGCAGGACAGGAGTGAAAGCCTTCTGCTCAGTGTGGAAAGGGAATTCTAGTGGCCCTGAAAGCTGCCGCCCTCCTGCAGCACCGCTCTGGCTCCCATCAGGCTGACCCAGAGCCACTGCCGCTCAGCCCCACGGGGCCCTGCCCTGAAGTCCGGGGGGAAAGCAGACCTGCCGCGGAGCTCGGCTTTCCCGGGCCTGGGAAAGCGTTTTACCCTCCCCCGGATGCTCGCTCCAAGCAATCTGCTGTCCACTGCCCCACGTGAGTCCCCTAGAACGTACCCCTCTCTCCTCTGCTCCTGGCTCCAAGACCTGACCTGATTCTCCACTCCCTCCTGACCCAGAGCCCATTCTCAATATGGGTGTTAAGAGTTTTCTTTCTTAAACTTTCCTATTTAAACATGCTATAAGGACTCCCCAGTGCTTCAGGATGAAGTTTAAATTCATTAGCATGGCATCCACCCTCTGGAACCTCTTTTCAGCCTCACCCATCACTATTCCCCACAGGCACCTCAACCCCCAGCTGCTCAGAGGGCACTTAGTCAGCGTTCAGGCTGTTCTATGTCTCTATAGTTTTGCAGGTGCTGTTCCTCCCCCAGGACACCCCCTATGCACCCCATTTTCGGCCAGTCTAGCTCCGTGCCAGTCGTTCAGGACTCAGGCCAAGTGTCACCCACTTCAGAAAGCTCTCCATGAGCTTTGCCCATTGCCGGGCTAGGAACTCCCTCCCATGTCCTGTGCTATGTCCAGGTGTTACAGCAGCTGGTTTGTTGGCCCCTCTCCCACCCACTAGACGTGGGCATCTCAGGCCTGGAGAATGGCCTTAAGAACAAGGAGGAGACACAGAAGAGCGGGGTGACCCCCAGAGGGTCACACCCTCTTCTCTGGGCCACCAGAGTGTCCTTGTCCCACATTTCATCACCTTACACTGGAGAGAACGGAGTGGGGGGGGGCGCGGGAAGAGAGAGGAAGGAAAGAGGAAAGGAGGGGGGTCCGTGCAGACCACTGCCCTCCTCAGCCTCATTTCCCAACACAGTCTGGAAGGCCCTCTCTTGAACTTTAGATGGAAAGCAAACATTCACAGGGAAGTCGGTAATCTCTTGGGTCAAGTCCACAGCACACAAAGGCTGATATGGGGACAAGATGCAGGACCCTCTGTGATGAAAACCTCCTGGTCCTGGAGCTGGACCACCTGGCCTCACCATGCCACAGTCCAGTCAGAGATTCCCAACCAGCATCCAGGGATCCTCCCACTCAAGGAAGTTCGCCCAGATGTATGGCAAAAATAATCTCAGACCCTCATCCGCGCGGCAGAGACACGGGAACCTTCAGCGCTCAGTAGCAGCACGAACACGGCATTTTACCAGGTGCCGTCACAGTGGGTGAAGGGCACAAACGGGCAATTCAACAAAGGAAAACAAAAGGCCTGTAAAGAGGGCAATTTTGGCAATAGTAGCAAAAGTCCTCAAAGTATTCCTGCACTTTGACCCAGGAATTCCATGCTAGGAATTTATCCTAAGGACATAAAAACAGTTGTTGAAAGATTTATGGACCAAGTATGTTCATGGTGGGATTGTTTATAATTCTAAGACAGAAAAACTCAGTATCAATGACAGTGGTACAGCCACACAATGAACTGCCATGCAGACACTAAAATTCACATTATGAAAGAATACTTAATGACGTGGGAAGACGCTAACTACACAGCAAATGAAAAGAAAGGTTACACACAGTATGAATAATACAATCCACACCCTTAACGCACACACAGGCACAGACACAAAGTCGAGCAAAAATACCAAGATGTTAACAACCGTACGCCCTGCTCGGAGAGACAGTGGGCAGGCTTAATTTTCTTTCTATTTCCCTATCTGCAATCAGAAAATACTTTTATAGTAAGAAATGTTGCTACTAATTTCCTCGAAGCAGACATAAGCTACATCATCAAGAATATCCAACTCACAGCCTTCCTCTGTAACCTTCAAAGTCAGGAGTGGAGAAAGCACTTTCTCCCCTACAAACTGAACACGAGGGAGTATCCATCAAGCAAACTGCACTGGCACCAGCAGACAGGGTCTGAGCAGGTTCCTGTGAACACTGCCCCTCATCCACCGAAGCACACTGCACCCCCGTGAGACATCGCTTCACCCAAAAACCCTCCGGACCGCACGGACGAGAAAGTTTACTTTGTTCCCCCCAACAATGTCAAATATACATTTCCTTCTATTCTTACTTTTGACAAAAGCCTTTCATTTTTAATTTTTTTATTGAAGTACCGTTGGTTTATAATGTTGTGCTAATTTCTGGTGTGCAGCACAGTGACTCAATTGTACATAGATATATATTCCTTTTCATACTCTTTTTCATTATAGGTTATTACAAGCTATTGAATGCAGTTCCCTGTGCTATATAGTAGGACCCTGTTTGTCTATTTTATTTATAGTAGTTAGTATCTGCAAATTCCAAACTCCCAATTGATCCCTCTCTCCACCCCTTTGTAACCATAAGTTTGCTTTCTATGTCTGTGAGTCTGTTTCTGTGAAAAGTGTTTCATTTTTTCAAGCTGAGCAGGCACATTACTAAAGATCACTCTTAAGTTTTTTAGTAGTCAGCCCATGTTTATCTAATGTAACTGCCACAGAAAGCTGACAGATCCCAAAAGCAAAGCTGAGTGGGCAAGAGGTACAGGTAGAATATAGAAGTTTTATCTGAAGATATCACAAAACTGTATGTGTACACACACACACACACACAAATTAGTGATACGGGTTACCTCCAGGGAGGGAGGGAAGGTTAACTGAATGCAGTAGGGGCATACCAGGGACTTCAATCAGAAAACATTTCTTAAAAGAAAGGTCTGAAGCAAATATAAAAAATATTCACATATGTTCATATTTATTTTGAACAGATACACAGGTGTTCATTATAACCATCTGTTTTATTTTTAATTTTTCAAAGCAATGAAGGAAAAAAGAGAAGATAAGGCAACTCTGGACTATTTTTTCTGGGACAAAGAACACTATTCTGGGTCCGCCCTGGCCTCATGACCATGATGAGAGACCAGAAGAGCTGAGTTCCAGGAACTTGTGACACAGAACTCCTTCGAGGGGATCTTAAATGCTAAACCTTGGTGGGCTCTGGCCATCATGCGACTGCGGAATTTCAGAACCACAAGGGCCCACCCTCTTCTTGACAGATGAGAACGCAGGAGGCCTACAAAAGAAGGAAAGCTGCCTGTCCCAGTGCGAGGGCAGAGAGGGGTGGCGCTCAGATAAAGTCAGTGAATTTCCCATTTCCAAGCAGTCCTGCAGGTGTGTCCCTACATCCCCCCAAGGTCCTGATTTCAGGACAAATATCCACACGTGACTCAGCAACAAAGACGTACATCTCCATCGACACAGGCTGAGTTTGTCCAGGCCGCTGTGTGAAGTGCTTCGCGTCAGCAGGAAGCCAAAGAAACCTCAGAAACTTCACATGACAGTTGGGAGAAGGAGCTAGACCACAGGTGTCCAGGGCAGGGGACGGCAGCCGACACTATGTACAGCCCCCAAAGGATAAACACGAGTCAGCCACCTGCTACACCGGGGATTTCTGCGTAGACTAGCCTTATTTTCCTACTGGCTACACCATCAAATGAGCATGCATTCAGTAGACATACTCAAGGCTCTGAATGTAAAAAATAAACCAGTCTATAAATCCAAATTTTAACTTAAAAGGACTCAGGTGAAAAAGATACTGGCTAATGAGCAAGGAAAACAAGCGTCACATGATGCCGGGCTCAACACTGACCAGCCAGGAAGCTTGAGGCAGTGTGCAGTTGTGGTCCAGGCCCGCCTTTCCTCCAAGCCTCTCTGCAGATGTCCTGTTTGTGGATTCTCATCCTGATCACCCTTTCCTTCTTTAAAATTCAGAGACTGAACCAGGCACTCTCCCCAAGGCCCTATACAACTCTGGCTTCCTCTGCCCCTTCCCAGCAACTCACTCAATGGCACCTGCTCCCTCTGGTCACCTTCTCATCACTGCAGCCTCTCCTCTGAGGGCTGCCAGGACCCTGCCTTCCTGTCCCAGGGCAGATGAGATGAGTGTCCACTGTATGTGATGGGGAGAAGTCACCTGGTGAGAACTGAGCTCCTCGGCCCCAGGAGACCCAACTGTCGTGTCTCTCCTAGACGTCACAGAAACGCTCTAACCCACCAGTTCCCCCCAGTGTGCGTCGGAATCACCTGGAGGGCTTGTAAGACAGACACAGGCTGCCGAACCCCCACAGCAGGTCAGGGGAGCAGAGCCTAACGACCAGGTGATGCCCATGCTGCTGGTCTGGGGCCACACTTTGAGAACCACCGCTCTGGCGCACTGATTCCCCATCCTGCTGGAAGGATGGTAAGACCCAAACAGCTGGGAACTTGTGAAAATGCAGAGTCCAAGCACCAACCCCAGAGGAGCCCAAGTAGGAGGCCTGAGACACTGTTGGTCAGACTGACCCTGACCACCTGGTTCTCACCCACCATCTATCCTCTGGCCCAGAAAAAGGGCAAGGACCCTTGTCTCCACAGGTTTTCAGGGGCAAAACTTGAGCTTCCCTGTGAAAGAAGCGCATGCTGTTCATGGGAGACTCCACCCTTCCTGACTGTCCCTGTCCTATGTGCCTCAGAAAAGAAGGGGACAGCCCGGGGGGCCGAGCAGTCGCTTGGCAAACAAGACCAAGGGTGGATTCCGTGCCCTCAACACTTTGCTGAAGAGCCACGGCCAAGAGGCAACCATTGCCCGGGGCTGACCTCCCGCCCTCCCTGGCCAGAGTAAGAACCACATCTGTCTCACTTTACCCCAAGCCCTCACGACCCGCAGGGCCTCTCCCTCAAGGGGATGCCAGGCGACATTTCTTTTAGAAAACCTTATTGATTGTCCCTTCACAGTAATAACCAGTTATGTTTTTGCTACAATTGTCAGGTGGGAGGGGGAAAAAAAGGCAGGATACGCAATTGTATATATGGCATGGCCACAACGGGGTAAAACAAAAACTATTCATGCGAAAGCTGGAAGGAAGCACTTAAAAATGCTCAGTGATTGTCTCTGGGTGGTGGGATTACGAGAGGTTCTTTTCTTCTTGCTACTTGTTTTCTAAGCTGTTTATAAAGAGCACATATTACTTATATGACCAGAACTTAACTTTACAATGAATCGGAAGGAAAAAACACACAGCAGAACACTGCCCACACCTAACCTGTGTCAGCTCAAAGGGCAAGTGAGCTGCCAGCTCCCTCCCAGGCAGCAGGGCTGATGGAGGGGCAGGGACGGCTCCCAGCTTTTAGCAAGTGCTTTCAGCAAACATTTGCTCTGGGCCGGGCTGAGGCTGCCAACACACACCAGCCCGGTCCTCAAAGAGCCAACAGTGCAGAAGCAGAACAAGGATGCAGGGTCCTCTTTTCTACCTGTGACTCTTTCTGGGCCCTGGGAATGGGCTGGTGACCATTTCCATCCTGTGACTACTTCCCACCTTCTGGAACTGGACACGGTGCCCTAGGAGCGGCAATCTGCCTCCAAGCCGACAGTCTCAAGCCCTCCAGCTGGCCCAGGCCTGGACCGTCAGAGCTGCTGAGCGCCACCAGCACCTACATGGCCAAACAACCTGCGGCCAGAGCCTGAGCGCCCCACGCTGCACACAGAGCTGCAGAACCTCACCTCCACTGCTGACCTTCACTGCCATCCCGGAGGGTTCCCACCTCCCAGCCACACCTGGGGCGGGAGCACACCTGTGCAGAGTTACCGCAGCTGGCCAGCCTTGCAAGCCTGTTCTGAATCCTGAATTTCTGTACCTCACATTCACATCCTCCCCGGCTTTGATTCATCTGAAACTTGGTGAAACAGACCTTCATTCAAGCAGCTGTGGGAAATGCTGACCAGGACAGAGGACAGAACTGCCTCGTGCCTCCACCCGTCCTTCACCTCAACGCCCCCTCTACTTCCCATGACCCTCCAAACTAAGAAACTTGGTCATCTACCGAAACTCCACTCAGGTGTCCCCTCCTGGACGAAGCCTTCCCCAATGCAACCCCTCCCCATGCAGCCTGGGTTGGGGTCTTGTCTCAAGCTGTTAGCATCATCCACTTCCCTGGCACTCAGCACAGAGCATCGAAACACCACTTACCCTGAATGGTGCCTGCAGCCAGGAAGCCAGCCCTGAGGAGATGCTCAACAGCCAGCAGAGCCCCCTCCATGCCCAGGCCCAAGTTCCCTGGCAGCACCAGCTTCCCCCACCTAAGACCCACCTGCTGACAGCATGCCAAGCCCTGGGCGTGGTTCTCCTCACCAAGGAAACAAATCCTTTTCAGCCCCACAGATCCGGCTTTCCCTGACCCCGACCCCCTTCAGCACAGCTGGCATCTGTAACTAAAAGCATGGGGCTGCTGCTAAGCCTCCCAAAGCCGACATGGAGAGCTCATGGTGCTGCGCTACAGGCAGTCCACGGAATGAGCACAGGTGGCTTGAACTGGCCATGCAAGCAAAGCATCCCAGGCCGCCCCTCTTGTACCCCAACCCCAGAGGGAGGAAAATGGAAACAATCATCTAAGAAAACCCAAGACACTATCCACTCCCTCCCTCTCCCATCTTGTTTCAAATTCAGCAACTACCACAGCCCTCTGCAGGAACCAGACCCAGCAGACAGCCCGAGGCCACAGCGCAACTCCACCCAGCAGCCTATCCCAGCGACCTTAGAACCAGCACCACCGCACGAGGGTAGAGAGGGGAGCCGGGGGGCTTCCTCATGTTAACAGGGACTGCATGACTCTGAAGATGCTCCTAAACTACAGAACCAAGACCAAGCTCCAGCCCAGGAAGCTGGGGCTAGGAGCAGGTCTCAGAGGCAGAAGGCTCAGTGAAACTCCAGCATGAATCTGGAAGAAACTGGTTCTTGAGCAGTGGTTCTCAAACTGTGTTCCTGGGGTCCCAGGAACCCACAGAGATGCCCTGGAGGGAGAGGAGGGGGCTGAGCAGAGGCGCTAGGGCCCCTCAACCCCCAAGTCAATTGGAGTTGCTAGGGATTCACCTGGGGGCTCAAGAAAAATCGTATGAAGAAGAAAGTTTCACAGTCCAGTTTGACAACCAGGGCCCCAAGGTGCACAGTTTAAATCTATTTCCCACCCATGCCGGCTGTATAAAGATCATGAACATCATCAAAGACTCTCAGCCAACCCTCCCAAGGCTGGGATGGGGATCTTCACAGTCCTTCCCCTTCAGGCCCTCTTGCCTGATCCACCGACTATCTGCTAACAAGATAAGGTGAGCATCTGACAAGTAGACACTCCATGCTGTGAACCCCGTGATCCTGGCTGCCAGCTGGGGGCTCACTGATTACATATTTGGCCTGAACATAACCCTTCTGTGGTCTCTTCTCTCCCTCAACCCTTTGAATCGCTCCCGTACAGACTCACTGAGCTGTGGGCGATAACCATGTCACGGTGCCCCTCCCAGAGCCTATTCCAGCCAGTCCCCACTTGACTGGGTGCTTGGGTCGTGGCTGTGAACCAAGACCTGTCTTTGGGGCCCTCAGATGCTTTGCACAAGGTACAATGTTTTTCACAAGGCTCAAAGCACATTCACTGGACAAAGTAAAGCAATCCTACCTCTGACCCTTCTCACAGTGCCCCCAAAAAAGGATGCATGTGCAAACACACCAAGTGTCTGCAAGTAGATGCCTGACCACCATTTCCTCTCGGCTTCCTGTGGGGAAACCGTTCGAATGGTGATACTGCCGGACGCACAGCAGAACTCCAGGGGAGGAGAGAACCGCCTTACCTGGTAGTAGGTCTTGATGTTTCTCACCAAGATGGTCAAGTTCTGAATGCGCAGGTTCACATCATTGTTGACGTGCTTGTTGATGCGTTGATTTGTTGGCCTGGGATCTCTGGGGGGAAATGAGAAGGGAAATTGCATCTCCCGGCATCGGCCACACCCCTGTCCTACCCAGGCCACTACTGAGCGTTCAGCCCTCTCTAAGGCTCGGTTACTATGCGGCTGTGGCTCAAGTCAAACCCTAATTCTGCCACTGCCAAGCCGTGGATCTCATCACCTTCTGCTGCTCCCCCCAAGCACCGAGCCCACCACAGGCCCTTGATCAATGTTATTTCCATTCCCACTGCTGGCAGCACCCATAAACCACCACCAAATGTCAATGCAGACCCAAAAGTTATACTGTATAAAAATCAATCAATACCCCAAGATCTATTTCAAGACTAAAAGGATTAAAAGCTGAACAAACCAAAATATGTGAAATATCAAGAAAGACAGAAAAGAGGAAAAAAACAGAGAAAAGAGAAAAAACAAACAAAAAAGAAGGAAAATGGTACATTTCTGACTTAATAAATCAATAAAATCATTAACGTTCCATTTCACAGGTGTCTCCTCTGCCACCAAACTGGTGTTGGGTTGGTCCTGCCTACGATTTACAGACCAAGGATACAATTCGATCTTGAAAAACCACCACCACGAATCTGTGACACTGTGGTGTACAGCACACCCTACGAGAAATACTAGAAGTAGAGGCAAATAATTCACGCGGGAAACCCCCAAAGTGTCATTTATTTTCCAGTCTCAGGCAAGAGTCAGGTCTGGTTGTGATGAAACTAGAAATCCGAAATCAAGTGATTTATAATTTCACTCATCTACGTACAGGACATTTCTCAAAAATTCTCAGAGTCAAAAAGGTTTCCTATTTGAAGAGAACAGATTCAACGGAACGTATTTAGCTTCCACCTCCCCACATACCCCACACTGCTCTTCCTAACAAAGGCCTCCTTCCCATTCTACTATCCCAAGACACCATGAAGGATGTCTCATTCAAATGAGGGCTCTCTTCCAGTTTCATGTGTCATCTGAGCCCAGTGATAAGGGCGCTGAGCCCCCTGGGGCTGGAGTGACAGAGACAGACAGTCCTCTTCCTCCTTCCTCAGTACCCAGGCCCCACGATGATGATGATGATGATGAAGATAATGAAAGTGATGAGAGATGCGCAGGAAGGGGAATTTGGGGAGTTAAGGAAATCAACCTCAATGCCATCCAACTCATTTCAAGCCAATAATTAATACAAAACTGACAAAACAGGAAAAAAATCAACAAATAGAAATCATTTCAAATGTCACTGTAAGCACAATTTTTTTTATAGCACAAGCTGTTTAAAATTCAACCATTAAGTAAATGTCTGATATAGACACTATGAGATCCCATGCTGTGTTGTGTGTCTGCAAACCCCTTTACACATTCCACGCAATCATCAGCCATGGATTTTATCCAGTCATCCTGGATAAACAGTCACATGGGCACCTTGGGGCAACCAGAGGACTTCTTTTAAACTGTCCTGGGACAACATTTCTTATTGTCCCCACAGAGTAATGGAGTCTGGCCAAGCCATTTACACATTACATGTTTCTCCTGGAGCCATTCATTACTGAGAAAATAAAGGTTAACAGTTCAGTGGAAATTAATTTAGCAGTAGAGCAGGCATTCAGATTTTAAACTGCATGGGCATTTTAGCTACAGAAATGCACCTAGCATGACAAAATAATTTATCTTAAGGGGGCAATTCTCTTTCCTATAGACACCTTAAGAGATGAGAAGCAATTTCATAATGTGACAAATGTGCCTCTTAAAATAGCAGAACTAGAGAACATGCAGGGCTTTTTCTGTTTTGTTGTTATTATAATCCCAGCTTTCATTAAGTCAGACAGGACCACTCGAGGAGTGCCCGGAGCTGGAGGGCCCCGGCAAAGACGTGTCTGTTCACTGCGGGAGCAGAAGCACAATACACACACAAGGTCAGGGCCTGAGCGGCCGTCAGGTGTTGGAGGGGAGGCCTCTGACCACCCTGCTTTGTTAGTCCCCAGTTTCGGGAAGCAATAACTAATTGAAACAATGCTCCAAAAGATTCTCACATTTACTCTATGAGTAATTAGGCTAATTACCATCGTCATTAGCACACCCTCCTTTAACTAAGGCTCTCAGGTTAAAGAGATTATTAGGGAACAATCGAAACAAGTCAACTCTGGTTAAGGTCTGTCCCCAACTCTGCCCAGCACCGAGTGACCCCCACCTCTCCATGCTTCAGGAAATGAGTCAGGAGCCACTGATTCCAAGCTGGGCCCCAGTGTGTTCACGTGCAAGATGCCCACAGGATCCGTCCAGCATTAAGAGGTTACCATTCTATGAAGGCCAGGTCTGCACTGGCCAACTGGGTACACGGTCCTAGATTCCAGGAAGAGGACATCACAGAACCACGGGAAGACAGTTTCCCCGAAAGCTCTCATAATCCTGTCATAATCACAAGAATCTTGACATGTTAGCCCTAGAACGCAAAAGCCTGACAATCCCACATCAGGACGTCAGAGGACAGGAGAGCGAGAGAGCGAGAAAGCATCTGGAGGCTTGTCCAAACCTGGAGAGTTCCAAGTCCAAAGTGCGGGGCCCCCAGGGCTTTCTTCTCATAAAAATTTTTAACTAGAGAAGAAGAAATCAACTCACCCTAGAATTTTAAAGAGTCATGATTTAGGTTTATAGCAACCTTGCCTCCCTCCTTTGTGAAAAGGCCAGCCCCCAACTTTTGGTCATATCCCAAAGGCTTCCTAAATTTAAAACTGAATCAGGAAACTGTATCTATTCATAGAGCTTCATAACAAAAAAACCAACAACCCAATCCAAAAATGGGCAGAAGACCTAAGCAAGCAATTCTCCAGTGAAGACATACAAATGGCAAATAAGCACATAAAAAAATGCTCAATATCACTAATTATCAGAGAAATGCAAATCAAAACTACAATGAGGTATCACCTCACTCCGGTCAGAATGGCCATCATTCAAAAGTCCACAAACAATAGATGCTGGAGAGGGTGTGGAGAAAAGGGAACCCTCCTACACTGCTGGTGGGAATGTAGTTTGGAACAGCCATTATGGAAAACAGTATGAAGATTCCTCAAAAAACTAAAAATAAACTTACCATATGATCCAGCAATCCCAATCCTGGGCATATATCTGGAGGAAACTCTAATTCAAAAAGATATACGCACCCCAATGTTCACAGCAGCAATATTTACAATCGTCAAGACATGGAAACAACCTAAATGTCCATCAAAGGATGACTGGATAAAGAAGCTGTGGTATATTTACACAACAGAATCCTACTCAGCCACAAAAAAGAATAAAATAATATCATTTGCAGCAACATGGATGGACCTGAACATCGTCATTCTAAATGAAGCCAGAAAGAAAAAGAAAAATACCATATGATATCACTCATATGTGGAATCTTAAAAAAAAAAAAAAGACACAAATGACCTTATTTACAAAACAGAAACAGACTCACAGACATAGAAAATAAACTTACGGTTCTAAGGAGGGAAAAGGGGTGGAAAGGGATAAATTGGGAGTTCGAGATTCGCAGATACTAACTACAATATGTAAAATATATAGAACAAGTTTCTTCTGCATAGCACAGGGAACTATATTCAATATGTTGCAGTAACCTACAATGAAAAAGGATATGAAAAGGAATTTATGTGTGTATATGGATGACTGAAACATTAGGCTGTACCCCAGAAACTGACACAACATAGTAAACTGACTATACTTCAGTAAAAAAGAAACTATATTGAGACACAGATAATGGAGATGCTGATAATCTATCATAGGTTAAAAAAATATGTTAAACAGTAGCACGAGCCCATTTCTGTATAAAAATATATTAGGAACATATATTAATATATACACATATCATAGACAACATCTGGGAGTCCCCAGAATATTAAATACCACTACCTCGACAGAGTAAAATTGTAGGCAATTTTTGTTTTGCTCATCTGTATGTTCCTACCCCCCGACAACGAATGTCAGTTTTCTGTGTAATTGTTACAGACTCAAAGGCCCCATGAAGAGTGTCATATGCTGCAGCCACAAAAGAAAATCCCTTACATTCATAAGTAAAACTCTTTTCTGCTCCAACACTCTAGCACCAACACAAACTCATTCCACTAACAAGTATCTGCCCCTTTATCCTTAACTTTTACATCTACAGAATGGGAACACAGCTCCTCCTTCAGAGCAATAGGGGAAAAAATTATCCTTCAAATGCTTTTTAGAAGTTTAAGAAGCCCTCCCACTGGCCTGATGGTATATTAATTATTCAGAAGTTGGAAATACCCCATTTGTAATTTTGCAGCTAGCACCAGGGGTTAGAAAGGAGTCTGAACAAAGCAAACAGCATTGGATTTAACACAGACCTTGCCCAGGCACAAGCTCTCAGCCCCAGTTCCAAGTTCCCAACAGCAGTCAACAGCCACTGCGTTAAATCATGTGCCCACTCTCACGTACACAGACGCACACTAACACATGCAAGGGAGCACACACACACACAGCTCTGGGCCTCACTCTAACGCTAACTGTGACTGACACTTGTGGGGCATTTCCATAATCTTATTTACTTCCCCCCAGTCTATAAAATATCATCCCCCTTATTATAGATCAGGAAATTGAGGCTTAGAGAGTTTAAGCAACTTGTCCAAGTTAATAGAACTAAGTGGCAGAGGGAGGATTTGAAGTCATTGCCTGTTGCTAGAGTCAAAGCTCTTCATTTTCCTAAGAGACCATGAAAACATGTCCGAAGAGAATCAGATACCTTGTTTTCCCCTGGGTACCAGTAGGTACCCAGAGAACTGCATTTACAGAGGGGCTATTCAGCAAGTTTTCCCATGCATCTCCATCCACACCGCTCAATGCCTCACTTTCATTCAGGAATTCTCCTAGACCTGGGCCTCCCCTGAAAGCTGAGCTCACAGGGCTTTCCTGCTTCCAGGCACTGATGTCACTGGGAGGCCAAGGTGGAGAGACTACTACCACAGCCTTCTTCAGTTGCCAGAGACAATGCCCAGGTGCAGCCACGTGACCCCCGCCAGCCTCCATATGGCTCCAAAGTGTTAGGTAACACGCCTCTTATCTGAGCTCCAGCAACATACTAGCACACTGCTCTCTGCAATTTTCTCAGGCCCTACCAACTTGGAGAGAATTTATCAAACTAGGCAAACTGCATGCAGTAGGGACTCCTAGGATGGGAGATAAGGCAGAACAGCCTTATCACTTACCTGCTAGTTAGCCTGACATTTCTCCATTTGGCAGAAGTGAAAACAGGTTTGGCTTAAATACAGTGCTAGATGTGAGGCTAGGGTGTGGGTCCCAGAGTCCAGTTTTGCCTTAAGTCTCGTTGGGAGAGGGCTGAGGCCAAGAATTATGCAGTAAGCTAGGAGACTAAGAATGTAGGAGAAAAGTAGACTTAAAAAAAAAAAAAACACTCTTCTGGGGTGCCTCAAATCCTTTCTGGATTAAGATGGCAGATACTTAACTGATGTCAACACCTATTAAGCGGCAGGCACTATGCTAATTGCTAACACATCAACTCATTTAATCCGCACAACCTCTTAAGGAAGGTATTTTACTTCCCACTTTACAGGTGAGGAAACTGAGATATTGAGTGATGTGCCCAGTGTCACACAGCTTGCACAAGAGAGACCTAGGGTTTGAAACCAAGCTAGCTACCAAGGCTTTCAACACCAGGTCTGGAATTCTTTTAATTTTTTTTTAATTTAGGTAATTTTTACATAAAGTGAAATGCATTTATCTAAAGTTACAGCTTGATGAGTTTTTAAAAATGAAATATATTCCAGTCAATATACAGAACATTTCTACCACCTTCAGAAGTTCCCTTGTGGCCTGTTTCCAGGCAATCCCTACCTACTTCCAGGAGCAAACCATGCTCTAATTTCTATCACCTGAAGCAGGTTATTCTGATCACCGCCGTCAGTAAACTGCGTGCTGCTGGTGCCTCTCCCTCCTTGATTTCCTCCTTCTGGAAAGCCACTCAAACAGCTTCCCTGTTGTCCCTTCCTCCAGGCCTAACCCTGGCCAAAGGACCCAGAAGCACTGCTGGAGCCCTGAGGAACTGCACACTTATCAGTCCTCACTTCCAGAACGATTACCTTGGCACATCACAGATGAGAAAATAACATTTACAATTGTCAAGGGGAGGGGAGAAGCCCTTCAAACTGAATTTAGCCATGGGCCAAGTGTGAACAAGTGATGAGCTGGCATTTCTCAAAGGAATGGTCCAACAGGCTTTCCTGATTTACAAGCAAGTGGTAAACGCTTCAGGAATTCCAAAGGTCAGGGAAGAAAGAGAAACAGTCCCAGGGCTTTTGTTCTCCCCTCGCCTGGGTGTAAAAGCTGAATGAAAAGGCTGGGGATACTGCTGGTTTTTTAATTAAACAGGACAGGTTGACGTTCCCCTGGTCGCTGCCCAATGGAAATCCAGCAATTTTCGGGGTCTTACAGAACGAAGTGCGGAGAGTTGCCAGAACTTGAATATGCCACAAGACAACCCCAGGAAAACTCCATCTCATCGATGTTCTCAAAGAAGTGCTGCCAAAGCCGACAAAAGATCTGTCTTTTTAGAATCTTATCAAACACAAGATTGATTTATGCCTCAAAAAAAAATTAAGACTGAGGTAGTATCTCTCCCATAGCATGACCATCTTGGGCAATTTTTTAAAACAGCCATTTGTAGGTAGATCTATTTAAACCACTTTCTGAATATGCCAAAGCTGACTGCTCGTCCTCCTACGTTGGCCAGAAACAAAGCTGATTCTCATTAGCTAATGGATTCACGCTCAAGTCTGACAACTTGCTTAGTTGCAGGTGAGTAGGTGAGCATAAGGGCCCGATCCACAGAGAACATTAGGATGGTTTATTTTGCTTCAAGTGTCTGTGAATCATACTGACACTCAGTTCCAATATGTTCCCTGCAGTTTGAGTTAAAAACAGAATGCAGCGGTAGGAGCCAACACCTACATGTGGCAGGCTGTCAATCAGACAGGCTCTGCAGAATTCAGCAACAGGAAAGGATGTGGTCAGACAAACATGCTAGCAAATGTAACTTCCACCAAGACCCTGCTTAAGCTGCATGCTTCAAGACAAACAGTACCAGAGCCTTCTAATTCCCTGTGCTTCTCCCAACATTGTGGCTTTAAATTCAGTTCAAGAGATGGAACTTGACCAGCTGCATTTGCTACAGGGGAAACGAAATGGAAGACGAAAGGGAGTTCAGAAACACAGGCGTCCTGACCTCGAATGAAACTTTATAGTCACTCACGGATGCTCTCCCACCCGACACTTCCTGTAACCAGACACTCTTCGTTACAGTTCCTTGCCCCCAAAAAGAGTTTTCTTCGTGTCATTGCTCAAACAACAATTAAGTCCCTGAGTGTGAAGTCAACTGCACTATTCACACCATGTGGATGAGAGTCATTCAGTTCCAAATTTCCTTCATCAAACTGCCAGCATACATCCTGGAGTTCTTCATACCCCACAAATGGCGAAAAGGCACCTTAATATTAAGATACCGACGGCTCCACGTGCAAATAACCCTCCACAGCAACTTCACATTTTATTTCTACAACCTTAAATTCGACTTTCTGAAGCATCATTCTTTCCTTCCTTCCAGAGGGTGACTTACATTTGCAACATGATTTGGTTCAAAAAGATGCCATCTGCTAAATCCATGTACATTGTCAGGTTGTCCTGGTTGCCGCTTCCGAATGGACCAAAAGTTTTCACCTGCGGAAAGGGGAAAGTGGAAAGAAAGGCAGAAAAAGTCACCCCCCAACATGCACAGTGTAAAGCTCTCCCGGGCAAAGGCTGGCAGGGCCCCTGTGGGCAGAAGGAGGTTATCCACGGCCACCCACCCTTCAACAGCCCCCTTCTCCAGGGCCTCGCTCTCCTCCCCGCGCCAGGCAACAGACGCGAGGCAGCAGAAAGAAAACTTCCTCGTCGCTTTCCTTCAGCGTATCAGAGCGGAAGAAAAAAAATAAAAGGGACTTCTCAATAAATTTCTCACGTCTCAAATCCATTGGAAATCACTACGCCCACCCCAGCCTGTACACGTTCTCACTCGGAACATCCTAATCCCCACCGACAGTCACTCGCTGGTCTCGAAGGCTCAGAAACTAATCAGGATATTTTGGGTGAATGGGTCCTTTCCTCCAGTGGTCAAGCCATGGAGGCGAGGGTGACCACTCGAACGCTATCGCTCCAGGGCCGCCAGCCCAACGTCCGGCGGGAACAGGTGTACCCGCTCAGCCCTTGCCAGGCCAGGAGCGCGGCGGGGTCCGGCACCGGGAACGCCGGCTCCAGAGTTGAAAACGCGTCCAGACCCCGGCACACTGACCCCGGCCCCGGCCGGGGACACCTGATGTACCCTCTGCGTCCCAGGGGCTACCCGGGGCCCCGGCTGGGGTCGGGTGTGCTGCGACCGCAGGCGGGCGGGAGAGGAGCCGGTGCACCAACAATGGGGCGGGGAACCGGGCACACTCACCCAGGTCACCAGCGGGCTCTGCAGAAAGAGCTCCATGAGCTCCGAGACGGTCACGTCCATGCTGAGGCTGCGCCCGCCGGCTCCGCACCCCGCGTCCCCGTCCCCCGCGCCGCGGCACAAAAGCAGCTCTGGCAGCGAGCGGCGGGCGCAGGGCTGCGGCGGCTCGCGCCCGGGAGACAAAGGCGGGGCGCGAGCCCACGTTCCTCGGCTTCGGCGGCCCCGCGCCCCGCCCGGGGCTGGGGGAAGGGGAGGGCCCGCCGCTCGGGGAGGAACAATGCGGGCGGCGGCCCCGCCCCTCGGCGGCCCTGGGCGGTCCGCGCGCCGCCTCGCGGTGCCGGGCCCTGGAGCCCGGGCGCGGGCGCGGGCGCGGCTGCGCGAGCCGCGGGGAGGGGGCGGCGGCCCGCACGTGCTTGGGGAAGGTGGGCGTGGGAGCCTCCGGGCGGTGGGTCCTGGCTGCTGCACTTGGGGCTGCTGCCGTGCGCCTACGCCTAGTGCATCCTCCGCGCGTTTGGGGCCCCAGCACGTGGCGTTTCGTGCGCGCGTGCATTGGCCGCGGGGACCCGGGGCCAAGTGCAGGCAGGAGCGCGCGAGCGTGGGTCTCCCTGGTGCCTCCCCGGGAGCGCGGGGGTGGGGCAGGGGAAAGGGGGCCCGGGACGCCCTGCCCGCTGAGGTCGCCCTAGACCTGCCTCGCGGTGGAGGCCCAGCGGAGCCCACCAACCCCGAGGCTGGCGGCCCCAGGCAGGTGCAGCCCATCAGTCGTGCGAATCAGCTGACCCTCCCCCCCAGGTGCCGCCGGGGCCCCGCCCAGGTCCGTGGCAGGAGAGCCCAGCCCGCGCGCCTAACGTGCTGGAGTAGCTCTCACAGGCAGGTGAGGCGCAGACCCGGAGGTCAGAGGAGGAAAGTTTGTGTTTAGTTTAGACTGTAGGAGCGCGACCTCTTGCGCCCCACCGTGCCACCTCCCGGTGTACCCGCCTTCTAGAAGTTCCCTCAGGAAAGTGGTGATGTGGCGGCACCGACCTGGTCCCGCCCCAGGTATGATACCCTCTCTTGCACCCCCAATACCACCGCTACTTTGCCGGAGAGGAGCCAAATTTCGGATTACAACTTGGAGGACATAGCAGCAGCTTGTTGGCACACGACCGGAAAAAGGGCCCCAACTGGATGGAAAGCAAGCCCTTGAGCCCAGGCCCAGGCCCAGACCTCCCTGCTGAGAGACAGCTGCGGTGGACCCGGCCGGTCTAGGCACCTCACCTTAGGCTGGTAATAATTTCACACTATGATTAAGCGCATTGTTCAAAGCATTTTATACGACTTAACTAATCGAATTCTCACGCGTTTCCCAGATGAACCCACCGGTGCGGCGTCTACCTGACTAGGGTAGTTATCAAGTATTGCCTAAGGTAATTGTCTACAAGTATACAGTAAGCACTAAATGGCTGCTGGTTTGGTTGTAATTTGAAAGTTGGCTCTGTCAAGTGTTGGGGCTGCGGCATCTTCCGGTTAAGTGTGGTATTGCAGCCGAGTTCTCGGTACCTGTTGGGCTGGTGAGGGACTGGAATTGTCGCCCCAGGAGCCAAGTCGGCTGGGGGTCCCTAAAGAGAAGTCTGGAAGTCAGGGTGATAGAAAAGAACACGGGGGACTGGAGATGAGCGAAAATTTTGAGCATATGTGGAATTTGTTGTGCACCAGAAATTCATTAATCTCTTAATTGCCTATACCGTAAAATCAGTTGGAAAATAGATAAACTATGTATTCGCACCCATCTCTGTTTAGAACGCCCCTGTTCTGTGCGGCTAGTTTTTTTTGGAAAGACAGGGAGGGGATCTTTAAAGTTACTTGATAAGCATACTCTTTCACACTAAGAAATACCTAGGTAGAACAAATGCTTTGTGACATTTGTGGTAAGACATACCCCTTGTATGCGAGATTTTGTCCCTGGGCCACACCATGTCAGAAATTTCTGTTTGAGGGTCAGTTAGCTACTGTGATGATTCACCATCATTGATGTATGAGCAGTTCATTGGCTCAACCCCACCTCACCCCATTCAGAAGGAACTGACTCAGCGTTCTTGTTCCCTTGTGAGGCAGAGTGTCAGGTAAACTGGATGGTGCCCAGATTGCAGGGTTGGAAGGCTTCAAAGGGCTGGATGGATGACCCGGACAAGGCACTTTCTAGAAGTCCTCTTACTCTATAAAATCAGAATAAGAACATTCTGCCTATATGACTTGACAAGGTAATTTTGAGGTTCAAAGTGATGCAAGGGTCTATAAAGGTGTCTTCCTCGCTGTTTCATCCTCATCTTTTGCCTCCTCCTAACACTACTTTAATAAGAATTGTTTCCCCCAAGTCTCCATTAGGCTGGGGCATAAGCTTCAGGGAGCAAACACATGGACGACCTGCTAACCACTAAGCAGTAGCGGTCCATCCCCGCTCCATCCCACTAGACCAACCCTTGGCTATCACTCCACCTCTGAGACTTAACCCTTTATTTATACATTTTTTGTTGTTCATTCTGCATAAAAATAATTGCTTTATACATTGCTTCTTAGACAAAAGCAGTATTTAAATTATGTTCTTTATTCTGATAAAGGAATTTTCTCCCCTTCTCAGAAAATGGTGGCTCAGCAGTGAAGCTAGTGGTATCTGTTATTTGACAGGAGCTTAAATTATTTGTACAACTTTGGGGAGGGTGAGAGTGGCTATTTGTTAATGTGTCTTTGTATTTGATTTTTGTTATAATGAGCATGTATTACTTTCATAACTTAAATTGATTGTGTTAAAATAGCATAAAGTTTCCCATCTTAACCATTTTTAAGCGTACAGTTCAGTAGTATTTATTACACTCACTTTGTCATGCAGTCGTCACCACCGTTCATCCCTGTAACACTTTTCATCTTGTAAATCTGACTCTATACCTCTGACTCTCTATCCTCTGCCTCCCTCCAGTCCCTGGCAAACCTAATTCTACTTTTCATCTGTATTATTTTGACTACTCTAAGTCCCTCATATAAGAGGAATCATGCATTATTTGACTTTCTGTGACTGACTGACTTCACTTAGTATAAGGTCTTTAAGATTCATCCATGTTGTAGCACATTGCAGAAATTCCTAGCTTTTTAAGGCTGAATAATATTCCATTGTACATATATACAGAATTTTACTTATCCATTCTTTGGTGGGTGGACACTTGGGTTGCTTCCATATTTTAGCTATTGTGAATAATGCTACTGTGAACACATGTGTACAAGTATCGCTTTGAGACCCTGCTTTCAGTTCTTTGGGGTATATACCCAGCAGTGGGATTGCTGGATCATATGGTAATTCTGTTTTTAATTTTTTTGAGAACCTCCATACTGTTTTCCATACCGGCTGTATCATTTTAGATTCCCAACAACAGTGCACAAGGGTTCCAGTTTCTCCACATCCTGGTCAACACTTGTTTTCTGTTTTTTTGCATTTTGTTTTTTATAGTAGTCATCTTAATGGGTGTGAGATGGTATCTCATTGTAGTTTTAATTTGCGATTTTCGTAATGATTAGTGATGATGAGCATCTTTTCATGTGCTTATTTACTATTTATGTATCTTCTTTGGAGAAATGTATACTCAAGTTCTTTGAGCATTTTTTAGTGGGATTGTTTTTTAACTGCTGAGTGTAGGAGTTCTCTATGTATTCTGGATATTAATCCCTTGTCAGACATATCATTTGTAAACATTTTCTTATTCTGACGGTTGCCTTTTTACTCTGTGGATAGAGTTTCTTGATGTACAAAATTTTTTAATTTTCATGAAGTCCAGTTTGTCTGTTTTTTCTTCTGTTGCTTGTGCCTTTAGTGTTATAGCCAAGAAATCATTGGCAAATCCAATGTCATGAAGCTTTTGTCCTGTGTTTTCTTCCAAGAGTTTTATTGTTTTAGGTCTTATTTTTAGGTACTTGATCTATTTTGAGTTAATTTTTGTATATGGTATTAGGTAAGGATTCAACTTCATTTCTTTGCATGTGAATGTCCAGTTTTCCCAGCACCATTTGTTGAAAAGACTGTCCTTTCCCATTGAATAGTCTTGACACCCTTGTCAAAAACCATTTCACTGTATATAAGAGGGCTTATTTTGGATTCTTTATTCCATTCATCTGTATGTCTGTCTTTATGCCAACATCATACTGTTTTGATTACTGTAGCTTTGTAGTAAGTTTTTTAGAAAAAAATTTTTATAGTATTATTGAGATATAATTGACATATAGCAGTGTATAACTTTAAGGTGTACAGAATAATGATTTGACATATATATTATGAAATGATTAACACAGTAAATTTAGTTAATATCTATCATGTCATATATATACAAAAAAGGAAAACAATTTTTCCTTATGATGAGATTTCTTAGGATTTACTGTTTTACAGCTTTCATATATACCGTACAGCAATGTTAACTGTCACCATCAAGATGTACATTACAGTACTTACTTATAACTGGAAGTTTGCACCTGTTGACTGCCTTCATCCAACTTCCCCTCCCCCTACCTCCTACCTCTGGTAACCACAAATCTGATCTTTTTTCCTGTGAATTTTAGAGGAGGAGTTGATTCTTTGAATTTTAGATTCCAAATAAATGTTAGATCATACAGTATTTGTCTTTATTTCACTTAGCTTCATGCCTTCAAGGTCCATCCGGGTTGTCCCAGATAGCAGGATCTCCTCCTTTTGTATGGCTGAATAATACTCCATTGTGTTTATATACCACAACTTTTTTATCCATTCATCCATCAATGGACACTTAGGTTGTTTCCATGTTTTGCTTATTGTAAATATGCTGCTGTGAAGATCTCTTTGACATAGTGTTTTCATTTCCTTTAGATAGATACCCAGAATTAAAATTGCTGGATAGTTTTATATATATATATTATATGTGTGTGTATAAATATAAATATATTTATGTGTGTGTGTATAACTATATTTTGTAAAATATAAAAAAAAAGTTATATTTTTAATTTTTTGAGGTATCTCTATACTATCTTCAGTAGTGGCTTTACCAGTTTACAGTCCCACCAGCTGTGCACAAGGGTTCCTTTTCTCCACATCTTTGCCAGCATATATTATTTCTTGTCTTTCTGAGTCTAGCCATTCTAACAGGTGTGAGGTGGTATCTTGTGTTTCTGATTTACATTTCCCTAATTATTATAGTGATATTCATTATTTTCTTATGTACCTGTTTGCCATTTGAACATCTTTGGAAAAATGTCTGTTCTGATCCTTTGCCCATTTTTTAATTGGATTATTTTTTTCTATTTAGTTGTGTGAGTTTTTAAACATATTTTGGATTATTAACCCATTATCGTATGTATGAGTTGCAAATATTTTTCTCCCATTCCGTAGGTTGCTTTTTCATTTTGTTGATGATTTTCTTTGTTGTGCAGTTTTTTAGTTCGAGTTTATTTTTGCTTAGTTGCTTTTGCTTTTACTGCCAGATCTAGAAAATCATTGCCAAAATCAATGTCAAGAGGCTTACTGCCTGTATTTTCTTCTGAGAACTTTATGGTTTCAGGTATTATATTCAACTCCTTATAATCAATCTTGAGGTTATTTTTGTATATGATATTAGATAGGGGTCTAGTTTTTTTCTTTTGCTTGTAGCTGTTTAGTCTTCCCAACACCATTTATTAAAGATACTGTCCTTTCCCCATTGCATAATCTTGGCTCCTTTGTCATAAAATAATTGACTATATATGAATGGGTTTATTTCTAGACTCTCTGTTCTGTTTCATTGTTATGTGTGATGTTTTTGTTCAGTACCATTCTATTGTGATTGCTATAGCTTTGTAATATAGGTTGAAATCAGGAAGCCTCCAGATTTGTTCTTCTTTCTCAAGATTGCTTTGGCATTCTTGGTCTTTGTAGTTTCATACAAATTTTAGGATTTTTTTTTTCTATTTCTATAAAAAGTGCCATTGGAATTTTTATGGGGATTGCATTAAATCTGTGTACTGATTTGGGTAGTTTGGACATTTTAACGATATTAATTCTCCCAATCCATGAACATGGAATATCTTTCCATTTTATTTGTATCTTCAGTTTCTTTCATCAAAGTCTTTATAGTTTTCCATGTACAGGTCTTTCACCTCCTTGGCTAAATTTATTCCTAGGTATTTTATTCTTTTTGATGCAATTTTAAATAGGATTATTTCCTTAATTTCTCCTTCTGAGAGTTATTATTTGTGTATAGGAACACAACAGATTTTTTGTGTATTGAATTTGTATCCTGCTACACTACTGAATTCATTTATTAGTTTTCTTATTGAAGTACAGTCAATAACAGTGTATCAATTTCTGGTGTACAGCACAATGTCCCAGCCTTGCATATACATACATACATTCATTTTCATATTTTTTTCCCATTAAAGGTTATTACAAGATATTGAGCATAGTTCCCTGTGCTATACAAAAGAAACTTTTTAAAATCTATTTTTATATATAGTGGCTTAACATTTGTAAATATCAAACTCCCAAATTATCCCCTCCCACCACCACTTACTAGTTTAATAATTTTTTGGTGGGGTCTTTTGGATTTTTTTGTATATAACGTCATTTGCAAACAGTGACAGTTTTACTTCTCCCTTTGTGATTTTGGATACCTTTTCTTTCTTTTTCTTGCCTAATTATTCTGGCGAGGACTTCCAGTACTTTGTTGAAAAAAGTGATGAAATTAGGCATCTTTATCTTGTTTCTCATCTGAGAGGAAAAGCTTTCAGCTTTTTACCATTAAGTATCATGTTAGCTATGGCCTCATCATATATGACCTTTATTATTACATTCCCTCTCTACGCACTTTATTCCAGAGTTTTTATCTTAAACGGATGTTGAATTTTGACAGATGCTTTTCTTGCACCTATTGAGGTGATAATTTGATTTTTATCCTTCATTTTGTTAATGTAGTGGATCACATTGATTTGCAGATGTTGAACCATCGTTGCATTCCTGGAATAAATCCCACTTGACCATGGATATGAGCCTTTTGATGTATTGTTGAAGTAGACTTGCTCATATTTTATTGAGGATTTTTGTGTCTGTGTTCATTGTGATATTGAACTCTAATTTTCTTGTGGCATCTATTTCTGGTTTTGGTGTCAGTGTAATGTTGGTCCTGTAAAATGAGTTTGGAAGTGTTTCTTCCTCTTCCTCTTATTTTTGGAAGAGTTTAAGTAGGATTGGTATTTATTCTTCTTTCACTGTTTTGGTAGAATTTACCAGTGAAATTGTCTGTTCCTATACTTTTTGTTTGTTGGGAACTGTTCGATTACTGATTCATTCTCTTTTCTGATGCTTGATCTACTCACATTTTCTATTTTTTCATGATTCAGTTTGGGAAGGTTTGTATGTTTCTAGGAATTTATTTGTTTTTCTATGTTGTCCAATTTGTTGTTCTATAGCTGTTCATAGTAATCTTTTACATCCTTTGTGTATCTGTGGTATCGGTTGTAATGTCTCCTTTTTTGTTTCTGGTTTTATTTTTTGATCTCTTTTTTTTCTTGGTAAATCTGTTTGAAGGTTTGTCAGTTTTGTTTATCTTTTCAAAGAACCAGCTCGATCTTTTCTATTATCATTTTAGTCTATATACCATTTATTTCCACTCTGGTCTTTGTTATTTCCTTCCTTCTACTAACTTTGGGCTTTGTTCTTCTTTCTCCAGTTCTTTGAGGTATAAAGTTATTTGTTTGAGGCTTTTGTTGTTCTGGAGGCAGGTATTTATCACTGTGAACTTTCCTTTTAGAACTGCTTTTGCTGCATATTATGCATTTTGGTATATTGTATTTCCATTTTCATTTGTCTCAGGTATTTTTAATTTCTCTTTTGATTTCTTCATTGACCCATTGGTTCATCAGTAGCATGTTGTTAATCTTCATATATTTGTGAATCTTCCAGTTTCCTTTTTATAATTGATTTCTAGTTTCATACCATTGTGGTCAGAAAAGATGTTTGATATGACTTCAGTCTTCTGAAATGTAGTAAGATTTGTTTTGTGGCCTAGTACATTATTTATCCTGGAGAGTGTTACCTGTGCACTTGAGAAGAACGTGTGTTCTGCTTTTGGATGGAATGTTCCGTATATATCTGTTAATGCCATTTGGTGTATTGTGTCCTTTAAAGGTGATGTTTCTTTACTGATTTTCTCTCTGGATGATCTATCCATTGATGTAAGTGAAGTGTTAATAATCCCTGTTAATTATTGTATAGCTGGCTGTTTTTCCCTTTATTTGTTAATATTTGCTTTATAAATTTAAGTGCTCCTATGTTGGGTGCATAAATATTTACAAATGTTACATTCTCTTGTCAGATTGAGTTGCTTATCATTATGTAATGCCCTTCTTTGTCTCTTATTACAGTCTTTGTTTTAAAGTCTGTTTTGTCAGATCCAAGTATAATTACCCCAGCTTTCTTTTAGAGGTTTCCACATTTGTATGGAATGTCTTTTTCCACTCCTTCACTTTCAGTTGATGTTCCTCCTTACATCCAAAGTGAGTCTCTTATAGGCAGCATATAGATAGATGAGTCTTGTTTTTTATCCATCCAGCCACTGGGTCTTTTGATTGGAAACTTTAGTTCATTTACATTTAAAGTAGTTATTGATAAATATATACTTATTGCCATTTTGTTAATTATTTTATGGATGTTTTGTAGTTCCTCTCTGTTCCTTTCTTCTCTTGCTCTCTTCCTGTGTGTTTGATGACTTTCTTTAGTATGCCTAGATTCCTTTCTCATGTGTTTTGTGTGTCTACTATAGATTTCTGCCTTGTGGTTACCATGAGACATATAACAACTTATATATATATATAGCAATCTATTATATGTTGATAACAACTTAAGTTTGAGCACATTCTAAAGCTCTACCTTTTTACACCCCCATCCAGAGGTTTTTGTTTTTGATGTAACATTTTATGTCTTTTATCTTCTGTGTCTCTTGACTCATTATTGTAGTTATAGTTATTTTGATCACTTTTGTCTTTCAGCCTTCATATTAGCTTTGTAAGTGATTCGTCTGCTACCTTTACTATGTATTTACCTTTACCAGTGAGATTTATGCTTTCCTACGTTTTCTTGTCACTAATTAGCACCATTTCTCCTCAGTGTAAAGCACTCCCGTAACATTTCTTGTAAGGCTGATGTAGTGGTGATGAACTCCTTTAGTTTTTTGCTTGTCTTCAAGACTCTTTATCTGCCCCTCAATCCTGAATGATAACTTTGCCAGGAAGTCTTTTTTCTTTTAGCTCTTTGAATACATTGTGCCACTCCCTTCTGGCCTGCAAAGGTTCTGCTGAAAATTCTAGTATTATTGGGGGGGGGGTCTCTTTAATACATTAAGTTGTTTCTCTCTTTTTGCTTTTGAGAGTCACTGACTCCTTGTCTTTAACTTTTGACATTTTAATTGTGATGTACCTTGTTGTGGGCCCCTTTGGGTTTATCTTATTTGGAACTCTCCATGCTTCCTTGACCCGGATGCCTGTTTTCTTCCGTAGGTTAGGAAAGTTTTCAGCCATTCTACCTTCAAGTAACTGTTTTAATCCTTTCTCTTGCGCGTGCACTCTCTCACTCTCTCTCTTTTCCTTTTGTGACCACTATAATAAGAATATTAGTATGTTTGATACTGTCTTGTAAGCTCCTTAAGTTAGCTTTACTTTTTTTTTTCTTCTTTTTGCTGCTATGATTGGATGAGTTCCACTGCCCTGTTTTCAGGTTCACAGATCCCTTCTGTCTCATCTAGTTTACTGTTGAACTCCTCAAATGTATTTGCCAGTACAGTTACTGTATTCTTTAGCTCCGTGACTTCTATTTGGTATTTATCAGGTAAATTACTTATTTCCATTTCATTTAGTTTTTTTTTTCTTTTGAGGTTTATATTATTCTTTCCTTTGGAACATATTCCTCTGTTTCCTTACTTTGCTTGACTGTGTGTTGGTTTCTATACATTAGATGAAACAGCCATCTTTCTTAGTCCTGAAGGAGTGGCCTCATGTAGGAAATGAACCTTATCATTCAACCTTGTCCTAGCTCTTGGCTGTCTCTCAAACTTTTGTGATTGTGTAAGCAAGCTTATTTTATTTTTAATAGCTCCCAGGAGTCAAGGATGTGCCAGGGCATGTCCCAGAAGATGTACCAGAGTAGGTGATCTCAGCCAGCACCTAGACTCAGGCTGACTGGAAGCCGGACCCTCAGGAAGCAGCTTTTATGCAATTGCAAAGTATCCAACAATGCAGAGTTCTGTAGGACCACAAGTATAAGCCCTATTAGCCACCAGAGTCTGGCAGTCTGGAGGTGTCCCCTGGGTGAAAGTCACAAAAAGTGGGGTTCCAGATAAGTGTAAAGGTCCTTTCTGGGAAATACGGGCAACCTGGAGTGAGGCAGAGGGAGAGCACAAAGATGGGGTCCCCTGCCCTACATTCCCTGAGAGCGTCTCTGTAGGCATCTGGATGTCTGCCAGACTTGAAGGCTGCCCCTCAGGCAGAAGCTCCAGTACAAGCAAACAGGCCTCGTTCACAGAGAAACTGGGACTGTGTTTCAGTCTTCTGTGTGCACAGTGCCCTGGTGGTCTGCCAAGAACCATCTCTCTGATTGTTACAGTCCTGTGGGAGCCAAGAACACAGTTCCACCCCCCGCCCCAGGCCACCAGAGCCAGGTGATCAAGGGGCATTCTCTGTGGGAAAACCACAAAATCCACGGCACCAGACACGTGTAAGAGCTCCTCTCTGAGAGATACTGGTACTTGGGTGCAGCAGAGGAAGAGCGCCAAGATAGCACCCACCCTTCGGGGTCTCTGGAGAGGCTTACTGTCAGCTCTTAGATGTATGTTTAATTAGAAGCCTGCCCCTCAGGCTGCAGCTATGATGATAAACTAATAGGCCTCTTTCAGAGAAAGACTGAGCTCCTGGGTCTGTTGCTTCTTGCTGTGCCCTGAAGGTTGTTACTGTTTGAGAACTCTTTCTTCATTTACAGTCCTGTGGGACCTGGGAGTATAAGCCCCACTGGCCACTAGAGCCAGGCAAGGTAGAGGTGGCCCCTCACCACAGCTGCAAAACCTGGGGCACCAGACAAGAGTACAGGCTCCTTTCTGGGAGATACTGGTGAGCAGAGGGAAAGTGCAAACATTGCATCCTCCGGCCTCTGTTCCTTGATAGCACCTCCATGTGCCAGACCAGAAACCTGCCCCTCAGTCCAAAGCTCCTGGACAAACAAATGGGCCTTTTTCTCAGAAAGATTGGGGGTCTGTTTCAGTCTCCTGGCTATCTAGTGCCCTAGAGGTGGTAGTCTGCCAAAAGCTGTGTCTTCAGTTGTCACTGTCCCATGGGACCCAGGAACATAAGCCCCACTAGCTTCCAGAGCCAAATGATCAAGGGGTGTGCCCTGGACGGCAGCCACAAAAGCCTGGGCACCTGCCATGGAAAATCTCCCCTCAAGGAGATACTGGTGCTGTGGATCACAGCAGAGGCTGAGCGTGAAGATGGTGCCTGCTGAGGGGGGAAATAACGATGGTGCCCTTCACCATTAGCAAGGCAGAGGGAGAGGGTAAAAGTGGCACCCAGCAGTCTCCCGTCCCCAGAGAGTATCCCAGTAGACTCCCACCCTCTGACTGATGCTCTAAGATTAGCAAATGAATCTCATATAAAATCTGAGTGCTTTTCAAGTGGCTGTTTCTGCACAGTGCCCTGGGGCAGGTGAGTTTACATGTGAGCCCTTTAAAGGTCATTTCTCAGTTTGCTCCAGCCGTTTGGTCTTGTGGATGAGCCTCATTGGTTTTCAAAGCCACATGTTTTGGTGGCTTGTCTCTCAGGTGCAGGTCTTAAAAGTTGGGATGTCCAATGTAGGTTACAAACCCTTTGCTCCTCAGGGGGAACCTCCAGGTTTGTGAGTTCCCTCCCAATTATGGGTCACCATGCCAGGGGAGCGGTTTATGGCAAGATTGTGTCTCAGCCTTTCCTACCTGCTTCCATGTTTCCTTTTTGTCATTTGCCTGATGTGAAGTGTTGATCAGCTGGTTTTCAGGTCTTTTTCAGAGGAAATATTTCCATATATAGTTGAAGATTCTGTGTGTCCGTGGGAGGAGGTGAGTTCAGGATCTTCCTGTGTCACGAGTTAATTTTTTTGAGTGTGAATATGCAATTTTCCCAACACCATTTATTGAAAAGACTGTCTTTTCTCCATGGAGTATTCTTGGCTTCCTTGTCAGATATTATTTGACTGTATATGCATGGATTTATTTCTGGAGTCTCAATTCTGTTCCATTGGTCTCTTTCCAATGTGTCTTTTTTTTTTAATGTTAGTACCATACTGTTTTGATTACTATAGCTTTAAAATATAGCTGGAAATCAGGATATGTGATGCCTCCTACTTTATTCTTCTTTCTCAGAATTGCTTTGGCTATTAAGGTCTTTTGTGGTTCCATATAAGTGTTAGGATTTTTTTTTCTACTTTCATTAAAAAAATGCCATTGGAATCTTGATGGAGATTGCCTTGATTCTATACATGGCTTCTGTAGTATGGACATTTTAACAATGTTCTTCCAATCCATGAACATGAGGTACTTTTCCATTCATTTGTGTCTTCTTCAGTTTCTTTCATCAGTATCTTATAGTTTCCAGTGATTAGGTCTTTCACCTCCTTGATTAAATGTATTCCTAAGTATTTGATTGTTTTTTATGCTATTGTAAATGAGGTCACTTTATTTCTTTTCCAGATAATTCATTGTTAGTATATAGAAATACTACTGATATGTGTATGATAATTTTGTATCCTGCAGCTTTACTAAATTCAGTTATTAGTTCTAGCAGTTTTTGCAGGGAGTCTTTAGGATTTTCTATGTATAAAATCATGTGATCTGCAAATAGGGACAACTTTTTCTTCCTTTCCAATTCTGATGCTTTCTTTTTCCTTGCCTGATTGCTCTAGCTAGGACTTTGAGTACTCTGTTGAATAGGAGTGGTGAGAGTGGGCACCGTCGTCTTGTTTCTGATCTTAAAGAAGAGGCTTTCAACTTTTCACCGTTGAATATGATGTTAGCTGTGGACTTGCTATATATGACCTTCAATTTTGTTGAAGTACATTTCTTCTATACCTAATTTTTAAGAGTTTTAAAAATCATAAATGGATGTTGAGCTTTGCCAAATGCTTTTTTCATTCATTCTATTAAGAGAATGCATTACAATGATTAATTTGTGTATGTTGAACCATCCTTGCATCCCAGGGATAAAGCCCACTTGATCGTGGTGAATGGCCTTTTTAATGTGCTGCTGAATTCAGTTTGCTAGTATTTTGTTGAGGATTTTTGCTTTGATTATTTGGGGGGTCCCTTGAGCTTCCATATGAATTGTAGGATGTGTTTTCTATTTCTGCTGAAAACATCGTTGGGATTTTAGTAGAGATTTTACTAAATCTGTACATGGCTTTTGGTAATAAAGTTGATCCTTTAACAACATAGAGGTTAGGGGCAGTGACCCCTACATAGTCAGAAATTTGCATATAACTTTACAGCCGGCCCTCTGTAACTGAGACTCCACATTTGCAGTTTCAGCCAACTTCAGATCAGGTAGTACTGTAGCATGTACTTACTGAAGAAAAATCTGCATGTAAGTGGACCCATGCAGTTCAAGCCCATGCTGTTCAAGGGTCAACTAAATTGACATTTTAAAAATCTTAAAATCCACAAACATGGGTTGTGTTTCTGTTTATTTGTCTTCTCTGACTTCTTTCAGCAGTTTTGTAGTTTCCATTGTACAAGTCTTTCACCTTAAGGACATTAATTCCTAATCATGTATTCTTTTTGATGCTATCGAGAATGAAACTGTTTTCCTAATTTCCCTTCCTGATTGTTAGTGTAGAAGCACAGATGAGTTTTGAGTGTCAGTTTTTTTTGAGTTGTCATTTTATTGATTGATTGATTGATTGAAGTACAGTCAGTTACAATGTGTCAATTTCTGGTGTACAGCACAGTGTCCCAGTCATGCTTCTACATGCATATATTCATTTTCATATTTTTTCTTGAGTGTTAATTTTATATACTGCTACTTTGTGGAATTGATTTACTAGTTCTAACAGCCTTTTTTTTTTTTTGCAAAATCAGTGGTTTTCTGCAAACAGATCATTCTACTTTTCTTTCCCAATTTGAAAGTATTTTCTTTTTCCTGCCTAACTGCCCTTGCTAGAACTTCCAGTACTATGTTGAATAGAAGTGGTGAAAGCAGACATCCTTGCCTTGTTACTCACCTTAGAGGAAAAGCTTAAAAGTGGACAAAAGATATTTGAACAGGTAATTCACAAATAGATATTAAAAGGTAGCCTATAAACACAATCAAGTTCACTCACAGAGAAATGCAAATGCATACTACACTGAGATTCCATTTCTCACTGATGAGATTGCAAAGACTCAAGCTTGACAACACCCTTTGTTGGTAGAGTGGTGGGGAGACAGGTGCTTAGGTCTGAACATTTGATCATAATATGATGTTTTCAGAACCCCAGAGTTAGGACACTGGTCATAGTCTGCAACAGGCTCGAAAAACACGTTGTCCTGTTCAGCCTTGGTTATATGAGCAGAGATTTTTGAGATGACTCTTTTAATGGCCAAGTGGAGAAGTCATTTTCCTGTTGACTTTTAAAAAATCCCCTTACACAAGTAAGCCTTTGTTGAATACGCTCACTGTCGTGTATTGAATGATAAACACTATTCACCTGTGGACCGTTACAAATGAGAACATACTACAAGTCTGGAGTTTTGAGGTGAACCAGCATGGTCTGGGGCTCAGAGGATCACCCTCTTGACTTCTTCCTGCCATGTGGCTACTCACTCTGTGACGCTTGGGTGGGCCTGTACCTGTCAAGCCTTGTTTCCCCTCCACCCCCCATATACTCTGATGCCAGACACCATCGAACATGTTTCTACCGTGAGATGTCCTTTGATCCTGCATCTTTACAGTACATCCACCTTTGCCAAAATGGGGGCTCATGCTAGAGGCCACCTGGCAATGAAAGGGTGAATAGATTCTAGCTACAAGTCTCTTATCACATATATGACTTGAGACTATTTTTCCCACTCTGAGATACTTGGGAGTTTGGATTTAACATATGAATTCTGGGGGAACACATTTCAGCCAATAGCAGTATCCTTGTTGAAAGACAGTGGACCCCTAGGTGTATGGTTTTATTTCTGAACTCTCAATTCTATTTCATTGGTCTGTACTTCTATACATCAGTACTACACTCTCTTTTGGTACTGTGTGGTATTGTGCTTTCTAGTAAGTTTTGAAATTTGGAAGTGCACCCTCCTACTTTATGTTTCTTTTTGGAGGCTGTTTTAGCTATTTTGGGTCCCCTGCAATTCCATATACATTTTATAAGCAGCTTTGCAATTTCTAAAAAGAAGTCAGCTGGAGATTTGGGTAGGGATTGCATTGACTCTGTAAATGAATTTGAGGAGTATTTCTATAACAATATTATCTTCGAATCCATAAGTGTGGGATGTTTCTCCATTTATTTAGATCTTTCTTTCTACAATGTTTTATAGTTTTCAGGTTATAAATTTTGCATTTCTTTTGTTAAGTTTGTTCCTAATTTCACATACTATTGTAAGTGGAATTGTTCTATTTCATTTTTGTATCGTTCATTGCAAATGTATAGAAATGTAATTGATTTTTATTTATTGATCTTGTTTCCTGAAACTTTGCTGAACCTATTTATTGGTTCTGACAGTTTTATAGTGGATTCCTTAGCATTTTCTACATGCCAGATTGTGTCATCTACAGATCATTTTACTTGTTCCTTACCAACCTGGATGCCTTTGATTTTCTTGCCTAATTTCCCTGGCTGGAACCTCCAGTACTATATTGAATAGAAGTAACAAAAGCAGATATCTGTGCCTTTTTTTTGATCTTAGGTGGAAAACATCCATTATTGTATCATTAAGTATGATGTTAGCTGTAGGTTTTTGTAGATGGTCTTTATCAGATTGAAGACATTCCCTCTTCCCAGGTTGTTGAGCGTTTTTATCACGAGAGTTAAATTCTGTCAGATGCTTTTTTCCCCTGTGTCTTTGAAGATGATCATGTAGTTTTTGTATTTTGTTCTTTTGTTTTCAGCTGGTAAACAACCATGCATTCCTGGGATAAATCCCAGTTAGCCATGGTGTATAATTCTTTTTGTTACAGGATACACTTCTTATGTTTTATTGAATTTTTATGACCATATGCATAAGATATTGTTTTGTAGTTTTCCTGTGACGTCTTTATCTAGATTTGGGATCAAGGAATACTGACCTCACACAACGAGTAGGGAAGTGATCCCTTCTCTTCAGTTTTTTGGAGGAGTTTGTGAAAAACTGGAGAACTCAGTTTTGAAACCATTTGGGCTTGGACTTTTCTTTGTGCGTAGTTTTTTAAATCAATAATTCAGTCTCTTCACTTGTTATGTAAATGTGCTCAAATTGTCTGGTTCTTTTTTGTTATGGATATAATTAACAAATGACTTTATATTAGTTTCAGGTGTACAACATAATGATTCAATATTTGTTTTTTGCAAAATGATCACAATGAATCTAGTGAATATCCATCACCACACATAGTTACAATTTTTTTTCTTGTGATGAGAACTTTGAAAGTTGCTAAGAGAGTAGATCTTAAAATATAATATAATATTACTAACTATAGTCACTATGCCATACATTACATCCTCGTGACTATTTGTATCACTGGAAGTTTGTACCTTGTGGTCCTCTTCAACAATTTGCCTACCTTCCATCCCCTATCTCTGACAATCACCAGTCTGTTCTCTGTAACTATGAGTTTGGTTTGGTTTATTTTTTTATAAAATTCCACATATAAGTGAGATCATACAGTATTTGTCTTTCTTTGTCTGACTTATTTCATTTAGCATAATGCTTTCAAGTTCCATCCATGTCACAAATGGCAAGATATCCTTCTTTTTTATGGCTGAATAATAATATCCATTGTATATATGTGCCACATGTTCTTTATCTAGTCATCCACTGATGGTTGTTGGGTCGCTTCCATGTCTTGGCTATTGTAAACAATGCTACAATGAATAAGAAGGGTGGTATAAGTATCTTTTCTTTTGAATAAACAACCAGAAGTGGAATTGCTGGATCATATGGTAGTTCTATTTTTAATTTTTTGAGGAACTTTCTTCCTGTTTTCCATAGTGGCTGTACCAGTTTACATTCCCACCAACAGTGTACAAGGGTCCCCTTTTCTCCATATTCTTGCCAACCCTTTTCTCTTTTTGGTAATACCCATCCTAACAGGTGGTATCTCATTGTGGTTGTGGTTTGCATTTCCCTGATTAGTGATGTTGAGCACCTTTTCACGTGCTTCTTGCAATTTGTATGTCTCCTTTGGAAACATGTCTATTCAGGTCCTCTGCTTGCTTTTTAAATTGGGTTGTTTGTTTCTTGCTATTTAGTTATATGAATTCATAATACATTTTGGATATTAACTCTTTACCAGGTACATGAGTTGGAAATATTTTCTTCCATATAATAAGTTAACCTTTTAATTTTATTGATGGTTTCATTTGCTGTGCAGAAGCTTTTTAGTTTACTGTAGTCCCACTTGTTTATTTTTGCTTTTGTTGCCTAATCCAAAAAACCAGTGTCAAGACTGATATCAACAAGCTTAACACCTATGTTTTCTTCTAGGAGTTTTGAGGTTTCAGGTCTTACATTTAATTCTTTAATACATTTTGAGTTAATTTTCGTGTATGGGGTAAGATAGAAGTGTAGTTTCATTCTTTTGCTTGTGGCTGTCCAGTTTTCCAACACCATTTATTGAAGAGACTCTTCTTTCCCCATTCTTTATATATTGAGTACTCAGTTGTAAATTAATTGACTGTATAGGTGTGGGTTTATTTCTGGGCTCTGTTCTGTGCCTTTGATCTATGTGTCTGTTTTTATGCCAATATTATACTGTTTTGATCACTACAGCTTTGAAATATAGTTTGAAATCAGGAAGTGTGATGCTTCTGGCTTTGTTCTCTCTCAAGATCACTTTGGCTATTCAGAGTTTTCGTGGTTCCATACAGATTGTAGGAGTTTTATCTATTGCTGTGAAAAAATGCCATTGGAATTTCGATAGGGATTACAGTCAATCTGTAGATTGCTTTGGGTAATATGGACATTTTAACAATATTGCTTCTTCCAGTACATGAGCATGGAATATCTTTCCATTTATTTGTCTTAAATTTCTTTCATCAATATCTTAAAGTTTTCATTGCTTAGGTCTTTCACCTCCCTGGTCAAATTTATTCCTAGATATTTTATTCTTTTTGATCCAGTTGTAAATGGGATTGCTTTTTAAATTTATTTCTGATAATTTCTTACTAGTATTTAGAAACACCACCAATTTCTGTATATTTATTTTTTATCCTGCAGCTTTACTGAATTAGTTCTTTACTGAATTTTTTGATGGAATCTTTAATTTTCTCTATATAATGTCATCTGCAAATAGCTTTATTTCATTCTTGCCTAAATTGTTCTGGCTGGACTTCCAGCATTACGCTGAATAAAAATGGTTAGAGTAGGCATCCTTGCCTCGTTCCTGACTGAGTGTGAGGTTAGCTGTGGGCTTGTCATATATGGCCTTTATTATGAGGTACATTCCCTCTGTACCCACTTTGTTGAGAGTTATCATAAATGTTGAATTTTGTCAAATGCTTTTTCTGCATCTATTGAGATGACCTTATGATATTTATTCTTTATTTTGCTAATGTGATTTATTACATTGATTTGCAGAAGTTGAACCATCCTTGCATCTCTGGAGTAAATCCCACTTAACCATGGATATGATCATTTTAGTGTATTGTTGAGTTTGGTTTGCTAGTTTTTGTTGACAATTTTTACATCTGTGTTTATCAGGGACATTGGCTTATAACTTTCTTTTCTTGTGGTATCCTTGTCTGGTTTTGGTACCAGGGTAGCAGTGGCCTTGTAAAATTCAGAAGTGTTCCCTCCTCTTCTAAACTTTAAGAAGGAATGGTATTAATTTGTGTGTATGTGGGAGGGGTAGAAATCACTAGTGAATCTATCTGGCCCTGGACCTTTCTTTGCTGGGATGTTTTTAATTACTGATTCAACCTCCTTACTTGTAATTGGTCTATTCAGATTTTTGTCTTTTTCTTCTTGAGTTAGTTTCAGTATTTTGTCTTGTTAGAAATTTGTCCATTTCATCTAATTTATTGGTATACAATTATTCACAGTATTCCTTTATAATCCTTTTCATTTCTGTAACAGTGTCCCAACTGAATATCTTTTATTTCTGATTTTTAGTAATTTGAGTCTTCTTTTTTCTTGGTCAAGCTACTGTTTCTGTGAACCAAGGGAGTGTGTTTTTTCTTCCACTCCAGATCAAGTCAGCCATTTTCAGCAGTCAAACTGCCTGTTTCAGAGCTGTCCTGGATTGGTAGACCTACCTAGCTGGTTGAGCTAAGGAAGTAGTGAGAGGTGGGGATGGGAGTAACCTCACGCCAAAATGCCATAGACTCTGTTTTTAATTACGTTTTTTTTTTCATTTATATATTTTTATTTGGAAATGTTTCTATCAGTACAGTGAAACTACATTTTATAAACACTGGATGTCATTTGTTTGTATATCATTATTAGTTTATTATAAAATAGAGGACGTGGAAATTATTTACATGATGAAAAGATTTCAGAACTTCAGGGCAGTTTCATGTGATGCCATTCCAATAGTGACTTATTTCAGTCTACATATTTTCCAAGAATGTCACCATCTCTAGGTAAGAAATAATCCTTGTCATCTAGACCTACTTTGGTGCCTCCATATTCTAGGAGAACTTTATCTCCAACTTTCACACCTAACTGGTTGAATCTCTCCACCTTTAGAGCCAGATCCAAGAGCTACTATTGTTGCTTGCAGTACTTTCCCTTGAGATTTTTCTGGAAGCATAATGCCTCCTTTGGTTACAATTTCAGCTGCACTTTCAACTAATACTCGGTCAAAGAGAAGAAACTTTCTAAATGCTGCTGAAGTTTATACTTTGTTCTGGAGCCACCACCACAAGGAGAAAATCTCAAGATTTTTGAATTAACTGTTCTCGATTTGTTATATACAGTTTTGGCTAATTTCCAGAACCCTGAAATGGTTGGTTTTGACAATTTTATCCAGTTTTTAAATTACTTTTTTGTGGGGCAGATTTGCCAAGCTTCTCATGCTGCCATTCCTAAATTTCTAATTTTAACCAGTATGTTAGACATTGACCACCCCTCTCCACCTTCCCTACTGCCTAGACTCTGAACGACTCCTAAAAACAGACAGTTTCAAGTTTTAAAGACAAAATCAGTACCATAACCATCTCCCTCCAGATCTGGACTATATTAATGTAACATTAATTTAAATAGCTGCCATCTATTGAACATATGCCACTGGGCTAGCTGCTTTATATGTACGTCTGTTCTACAGTCCTCACACTCGTAATGTTATTCCCATTACATCTGGGAAAACCGAGGTTCAAGGAACTTTGATGTCTCAGCAGCAGAGTAAGAATTTAAACCCAGGCCATTCTGACTATGCTGTTATTACCATTGTACCTTTTCTGCCTGCCAACTTCTCCCCACTTTCCCCAGGAAATGTACTTGGTATCAATTTTGGCTAATCAGCACGCGTGGAGCACATATTTTGAGTGAGGTTTCTTGAGCACTCAACCTCTTGTTCCTTCTATTCCCCTCCCCCATCCTAGTCTTCCAAAGTAGGTCCTCAGATGGGACTTGAATGGGAAGGTTTTGGGTGAAAAAGTTTCCACTAATAACCATTGAAACCACATTAACTTTTTGAAAGCCATCCAAGAATTCTAAAAGCCAGATTTTTCTGGGCTCTTGGTTTTGTTGAGACACCTACTTTTCACAGCGAGTTAAACAAAACCACCTCGGTGGTTGGTTAATAAAATGTCATTATTTCCTCTTCTTCCCGAATAGTACTTTAGAAGTAAGGGTAAGAAAACCTCAAGTAGCAATTTCTTTACAAATTAGTTAGCATTAAAGTAAAACTAATTGATCTTTTTTCTGCAACACAGCAGAAGCACATTCCTGTGTAAAGGTATTTTAATGCTAGAATGCAGCGCTACAATTTTTGAGTGATCATATTCTTCAAGCTCTTTATCTAAAATGAGTTATCCTTTCAGAAATGGAGAAAATGCATCTCTTCTATAATTCCTATTAAGTCTCCATTGAATTTACATAGGAAATCTGTTTACCCAACCAATTTACTTCTATATGTAATCACATGAATCTGGACCTGTCTTCTAGGAACTCACATTCTAGGAAATAGAACAATATATAAAAGTTGAAGAGCATGAGATTTAATACAGTAACTATCAGACCAATAGATGAGAGGTTTGTGAAATCTACAGCTTATGGCTAGGTCCTGCAATAAAAGTTAGAGGTCTGTACTTACATGTGAAGACCTATGATCAACAGACCAATAAGAAAGTTAAGAGTTAGAGGTGCTAGAGCCCAGGATGAGTAGACCAGCGAAACTTAAGTAGAATTTTAGTAGTTGTTAAACAACTCAAGATAGATTAACTGTATGAATCAAAAATATCCCGTTGCTAGTGTTACTAGCCTAAAGCTCAAAAGTACAACGGGCAGGATAGAGGTCTTAAGTCCTCCCTTATACCCATAGGGAGAATTTTATGGTCAAGAATGAGTCAAACTCTGTATAAGGGCATCAGCTAAAAGACTCTCCCAGTCTGTGTATTGTGTGCACGTTTCTCAGTTTCCTTCATTCATCCAGTAACATCTGGAGACCCATTTGTGGGCTGGGTATCATGCCAGGCACTAGAGAGAAAGTTGAAAAGGATATAAACCCGGTCTTCAAGGAAGGAGCTGAATGTCAGCGGAACACTTCTGAATGACTGGCAAGGCAAGAGGAGTATTCAAAGGGGCACGTGACAGGTTAAGGTAGTCTTTTAGGGCACAGCATGATTGGATCAGGGACATGAAAGTAATGTGGCTGGCTGGAGCTTGGGAAGATGAATACCCAAGATGGAACCCTTCTGGCATTTAAGAGGTAAAGTAAAGAAGAGAGGTATCAAAAGACAAGAAAGGTCAGAAATGTTAAAGCACATGTTAGAGAAGCCAAGAGATTAAGGTATAAAGAAAACAGTGGATAGTAGCAAATGCTGCCTAAGTGTCAAGTAATATAAGGATTGTAAGGGGTCTGTCCATTCAATTTGCAGGTAGGATGTGACCTAAACCATGGTGAGAGTATATTTAAGTTAAACAAAAACCCATTTAGCATCATGTTGAAGAAATCACTATGTCCTACAAGTCCATGGAAGAATTTACCTAGGAGAGTGAAAAGGTCAGGGAAAGTCATCTCTCCAATCAGTTATTTTAAGGAGCAAGACATTTGACTCCACCAGTTAGGAAGAACATTTATCTATCTGAAGACTCTATAGGGTTTTTAAATTAGCATTCTAAATAGCCAAGATGAAGCACCTAAGGTCAAAGAAAAAATAATTTAGCATTGATTATCACAACATAGTGATGACTGCCCCATTTCTTCATGTCTCAGTGTTCCACTAAAATGGTACACAATCCTTCCCATAAAATTGTTTTTATAATCTTCTTGCTCGAAATGGATGTTATAGCAGAAAAAGTTAACATAACCTTGTATCTATAAAGAATTCGAAGGCCCTAAATTTCCCCCCAAAGGAATTTTGACTATGCTGTTTAAACAAACTTATGAATAGAAATATGCTGACAACTTATGGTTATTCATTTGAAGAAACCGTCCAGCTTAAACTTTTTGCTGTTCTAATGTTGCAAGCTTTACAAAGGCCAGCTGCTTAAGTTAAGAAAACAGAAGAATGCCCCCTATCCCTTGCCTTCCCTTCATTACCAGATTCACAAAGCTGACTTCCAGAGAAGATGCCAAGCAGGATCTGAGTACAGCTAGGCAGGGGAAACCCATCAGGCTTCATTCTTTAAAAAAAAAAAAAAAAGCCAGAGTAGCATTCCTAGACAAGACAGGGGTCATGGTGTGTTCTGTAGTAGTTATAAACCTGTCTTTTTTGGAAATTGTTAGATAATCACACTGGGAAATAAAATTTTTGTTTTTAAGTGTTGTAAAATGTGTAAAAGAACCAATAGGTATCATTAAAATGGAAAATAACTATATCATTTTATTCACATCAGTTATCAAGATAGTATTTATGCCTAAAAGCATAGACTTGAGTCAGATGGAACTGTCAATTCAAGTATTGTGTTTCTAGAAATTTATTGCTAATAGTCTTCCTCCATGAAACAACATGAAATCTCCATGAAGCGATTTAGACTTCACTTCTCCTAATATAGCAACTTGAGTCAAGTTTCTGCTTCAGTAACCATAATCAGTAGAGAAAGCCAACAATCCATCAATGAAAGGGCACCTCTTATTAAACACCAAGAGTTAACATCTATTTTTTTAAAAAAGATACCAGACAATTCATGAAAATAAGGGATGCTTCTTCCCACTACTCGAAAACCCCCAGAATACCAAGACCAGTAAGTGTTCCACAAATCAATCAGAAAGGTCAGTTTAAACTGGATGTGTAAGGCACAAACATTTCACATGGGACTTTCTAGGTAATAAAAGACATAATATAGTTAAGTTAGATCCTATTAAGTTTTTCTTCTCTTTATTTGCAAGATAAGTTGATTAAAATTATTAATTGCCAGAACTTGTGACTCAGAAGTAGCTCTGTACTATAGTGAAATACATGTAAATTCTTATAGTTAATAATGCACCCAAGGTTCTGTTAAAAATAATTAGCCAACAATAAAACTCTTTCCATGACTGTAGCAAGTTGTTGCTTTCTGGTTTTCTATTCAACTATTCCATATAACCTTGCTTTTGGTACCACAACTTAGTAAGAGCTAAGCAAAAGACGAGCTAAGGTAGAAGCACACAGTGCTTGCTAGATTATCCAGTTTATGAGTTTAAGTATATGATACTTAAAATAGTATCCTTTTCCTGGATATGAATTTTTATTCACATTTGCAAATACATTCTTTTATTAAGTTCTAAAATCTTTACTTAAAAAAAGTAAAGATATGTGGAATGGAGATACTTACTTTCATCTCCTCAAAAGAATTTTAGCACACCTAAGACAATAAAAAGAACCTATTTAAAAATACTGTCTTAGTAAGGTGATATCTGATGGTCCTCTGGCCAGGTATTTATTTAGGAACCACCACTTACAATTCCAACTGGTATTCCAAAGGGAACAGTTAAAGAAAAGAAAAAGAAAATACAACTAATACAGTTTCTCTTACTCTTCACTTTTCTTTTTATTATTCAAAAGTCAAATATGTTATTTTTAAATCATCCATCCTCAATTTTGATTTAATGTACCGTCATTTTCCCCAGAAATGAAATTTCAGAATCTCTTTGGAATACTAATTTCACGTTTCTAGGTTTAACAAAACTGTTGAAATTTTAAACTCCACACTATTTCCCTGAATTCTCAAGACAGTTGCTGATGTAAATTTTAATATAAAATATTTAGTCACAAAATAGTATTGCTTTTTGTATGCACATAGTTGTAAGATTACTTTGTTTTGTCAATAAAAACTATACCATCTTTCATAAAACTCTAAACAAATTAAGAACTGTGATGTAGAACAAAAATTACACATGGTAAAACAGGTACCAGCACAACGTTAGGTTATATTACATCAAAAAAAGTTTTAATGGTCCCAAATATATATACGCAACAACTAAGCATACACTCAGGGGAGAAAAAAATCAAAAACAAAATGAAACAAAAAAATTATGACACAAATGACCACATCTAGAATTCCACTCAATCTTTAATCAAGTAGGGACAATCCCTACTTAAAAAAAAATCTGCAGTTTGAAGGGCAAAGGGAACAGATAAAAAAGAGGAAACTTATATTCGCCCCTCCCCCATAGAGGTTTTCCAAACCTGTTGTAGCTTGACTAAAATGTTCAGAATGTACGGTTTTAAAGGCAGGTCTCTTTATACAAAGAAACTGCTGGCATTCTTAACTAGTGAAGAATTATGGCAGAAAAGCCTATTCTTCTGAGTCACAAACATGGTCCGAGAAAGCATATTCTGATTGTAGCAACTGACCAGTCAATCCAGAGATCCACTTACAAAAACCCCTGCCCTGTTGGCTTTTTGTTTCCATTTCCTTCCCTGAGAAAAGGGCAATGTGTGGTCCAAGCTGGAGAGCTCAAAGGCTTAAGTCTTTCCCCTAAGTGTATAATATCCCCTCCTCCTGCTCCATTGAATTGGCACTTGATGAGCAGAGTCAAGTGTGCGAGGCTGATCTGTGTCAGTCATTCACAAGAGACTACTGCTTTGTTGTAGATTTTGTAGGGGGGAGGGGTAGAGAACCAGTTTTCTCAACAGGTACTGATCACAGGCAGTTGCCATTATTATGACTCAAACTTTGCTTTCTTTGATAATGGTAGCGTGTCTTCCTTGTCTTCATCCTCATCATCATCTTCATCATCATCAGGGTAATCTACCAGGCCCACGAGGCCTCCCTGTTCAGAAATAAGGATTATTTAAAAGACAAGACACCATTACACTTTCAAATGCATGTTTTTCAAGTCTGGGTAAAGGTGTATATATATATATATATATATAAAATAAAAAACCCTCCATGCCAGTATACTAATAGGTTATTTTTGGGTGGTAAGACTGTATGCAGCTGAAATTCATTATATATTTCCTAAATTTTCCATAATAAAATTTTAAGTAGTTTATGATACTAGCAAATCACCTAGGAGCTAAACATATTTAGTGTTTAAGACTTCATGCATTAAAAAAAATTTTAAATTAAAACTATAGAAGATAGATCATCAGAGGTTAGAAAAGTGATTCTGCCTTGTCCCTTCCCTGTTGTTTCATCCAGGCCTCCTTGTAGCTCTGGTACTTCATAAAAAAATCACTGTAGCTCACTTTAGTCCTGATTTAGATCTATGAATCCCAAATGCCAGTCTGTTAACTGCTAGTCCAGGGCAACATAAGGCAGCCAAAAGAATTGGTCTTTATTCTGAAATTATGTCCTTCCTACATTTCTGGTGTTAAATTTTTTATCCTTTCTTAAAGGAATTGTTGGCGATAGTAGATGGTTAATTCTTTTTTTTATAAACCTTGCTTGGCAAAATGAAGTCAGGAGTGTCCAGATATTTAGATTATCTTCTCCCCACAAACTTGTTATCTGGATATTAATAGGGAAAGTTGATAAAAGTAATAATTAAACTGTAAAATTTCTGTAAATGTTTGACATATACAAATATGAAACTACAGCTCTGAAATGCAAAACCAAAATATGAATATATTTAAACTTCCATATTGGTCACAAAAATTTTCTTAAATTTCTCAAACTTTAAGTTCAGCTGTGGTGGGAGAATGATTCTCTAGTTCACAAATATTAAATCAGTTCCAAAAGATAATAACCAAAGGGAGTTCTAGTCACAACAATTATTGCTGAGAAAGCTTAAATTTAGGCAGGCCTGGGAATCATACCTTGGTTGTAATAGCTGCCGTCTGGGATGTGTTTTTAGGGATGGATCCAGGAGAACCTGGAGACCCTGGAGATCCAGGTGATCCTGGAGAACCAGGCAGATTTGCTGCAGGTGACTGGCTGGTGAGGTTAGTTTTTGTTCCACTAGAGAGGGAAAGCTTGAAACTTGGGCTCTGCCGACCAGAAAGATTCGTTTTCAGAAGCACCTCCTTTTCCTCACTTTCTTTTACTAAAAATGAGAATATTGTCAATAGTTGTCACCCATACTCATCTTTTTAAAATACACCCAAGTGAGATGGCACTAAAACATAACTAACTAGCTTACTCCTTTGCTAGGAAGAAACACAAATTTCAGTTTATGAACTAAGCTTTGCAAAATACTAAGCACCATGATCCACTGGACTTTACTACTGAGAAGGAAAACCTTCCGTGTTATATTCAGTGTTCCTACCCTTCCTGAAGTATCGCATTCACATCAAATTAAGAAAACTGAATCTGTATCCTCACAACAAGCTACTAATTCACACCCTATAAAGCAACAGTCTTAATCTACGTCATGATACAAAGTAGATACTAATCACTTTGTCAAGAAAAAAAGGATAAACCTAAAGTGAGAAAGCCTTCATTTTTCCTTGCCCATCTTTTCAACATACATTTCTTCCTCTCCATGAATTTACTTATTGGATCCATAATGTCATCATCGTTCTTAGTTTTGTCAGATGGAGACACCACAGCTTCTCCATCCTCCATGTCATCTTCATCTGTGTTAAACCACATCTCCTCCTCATCTTCTAGTGTTCTGGCATCTCTTCGATATCTATGATTCCTCAGAATGGAACGCATACTATGAGTAAAGAGGAGAAAGTAAAATAGACTCATAAAAACTTATTTGTCTTCGAATATTGTCCCAAATTATAGTCTTAAATAGATTAATGGGCTAATACAGATTTATACACATAGAGGCTGACAGAACACCAGATTTTACCCAACATATAAAGAAAAAATGCTCCACCATATCTAATGTTAACTAGTGGAATCAAACTTCCTGTTATAAAATTATACTGTTACAGATCAGTTATTAAATGTGTTAACATTAGGAATTAACAAGTCATAATTTACATATTTTAAAATACACAAGTATGAATTATTTGGAAAAATTACACAAGATTCCTTAAAATTTGTTATGTAACCTTAAAGCAAAGCAAATAATTCTGATTTTACTTTGGACACTAAAAGCCTTACTAGCACATCAGTGTTTTACTTTTTTTCTTTTGCATTATCTAGCTTGATACACACACGCCTGAGGAAAAGTCTAGAGACATACTGATACCCACCTAACACTATCAGGAAAACATTTACACTGACCATTAGCAAAAACTACAACTTCTACTATCTGCTTCTTTCCCCCTCCCCTGCCAAGCTAAATATGCCAAACAAGCAAAAAAGAGCCACCACCATAAAGTTGTCACTGAATGAGCAGGTTTAAATACATGGTAATCTACCTGTCAAGCTTCGGATTATCTTGCCTTTCTCTTTGTTGTTCAAATCTCAGTTTTAATCCTTTAAATGTCTGTACATAATCTACATCTTCCAGTGCTTTCCAGTAATTTTCAATTACATGAGCTGTTAATGATTTTATATCTTCCTGTAAAAAAGAATTATAATAAAAAGTGATAGGAAATGCTATTTTAGCAAGATATGAGGCTTAATTGTAGTTAACTAAAAAACCCGCCCAAAATAGTGTAACTTCATAAAATTATTATCCAATCTTAGAGAAAAACAAATAAAAATGGGCTGAACACACACTGGCTACTCCAGTGGTCCCTGATTTTTTGGTATACCTCAGAATTATCCATGGGTCTTTCTGAAGCACACGCCCAGGTCCCACCCTAGATGATTCTTACTCAGTAAGTCTCGAGTGGGATCTGGGCACATAATATTTTAAAACCACACTGGAGAAGTGCTGGAGATGGACGGTGGTGATGACTGCACAATGATGTGAATGCACTTACCACTGAACTGTACACTTACAAAAATGGCTGAAAGGGCAACTTTTATGTTATGTATATCTTATAATTTTTTAAAAAAGGGCACCACATACAATTCTGATACACATCAGTGTTTAAGAACTGCTAGCCTACCATATCATTAAAGAATCAAGTTTGCTCTTTGGAGATATATGGGAGAAAGTCAAGAGAAATTCAGAAAACCTGAAAGTTAAAAACAGAACAAACAAAAACGCGTCCAAATACTTATGTCAAATGTAATTTTACTTTCTTAAAATGATCACTATGACAGTGGTAAATCAGTATTCAAACTATCCTATAAAGGATTTATAACTGCTGAGAGAAATTATTCTGGTTTTTGTTAGTTTGAAATGAACCTCATAAGCTTTTGGTAACACTGGTTTTCTTTCAGAAATTCTCTCCAAATATAATAGTCTCAAATAAGCCAAAATACCAAAAATGCATATTTGATTTTCATAAACAATTAAAACCAAAATTCGAACTAAGAAGTATAGAACCTACCACTCGAATAAATTCAAACATTTCTATTATGGCAGAGTTCATCAGATTGTAGCGGGATCCATTGTTGAGAAATGCTTTGACTACTGGTTCAAACAAAAAACTTTTCATTATGTAGCGGTTGTAAAACTCATCTTTTAATCCAATAATCTTTCTCTTAAAACGAAGAGCACCTGAAACACAGAGGCACTGTTGTTCAAAATTACGTACCATATTTTCATTTTCTAGAATTACAAAAAAATCTGTTTAATAAACACAGTTCTTGCAGGCAATGATGTTATTGCTTCCAGAAATATGAACCTAAAGGTAAGGATTACAAAAGGGTTATCAGAAAAATGTATTCTAAAAGCAGCGTGTGTCATCAAAGAACACAAGTCTTCAAGAGCCAGAGGATTTCTAGAAATAAGTTACTAATGACCAAAATGTACTTTACATCTGAAATAAGATAGGGCTAATAAATGAACTAACCTATCATACTAATTAAGATGAGAAAATTCTTAGTGTATCCTTTTGTATATACTTTTAAAACAATAGAAAAAAAGTTTTATTTGGGCAATCCACTGTATAAGTTGATCTTAATTATTTTTGGACACTCTTATTTTGCATCAGAGTTAATGAATGGGTTTACAATGGTTTGTTTTTGGATGTGTTTGTAGAAATGACATAAACCCACAGAAATCTGCGTGACCCAAAGTTTGCCTTCCCATGGTTTAGGAATCAGTTTAGAGGATGCTTTAAACATGTGGTCCTCTATGTTTACTGCAGCGAGTATGCTTTTTCAATTTTTTCCTAGTTTTCCTTTTTGCAATTAATTAGGCTTTAACTTACAGATTGAAAGGTATATTTACATCTTGAGGTATGGGGAGTTGCTTAAGTCACCATTCGTCAAGATCCAAATATACTGAGACAGCTAGACTTCAACAAAGCCCTCTTTACCTATATGGAATTATCAGTAAGTTAATGCCCCAGTTACTGTAAACAGTTCAAAAAAGCATACTCACTTCATGCAGTCACATCGTCTTCGGTTGGCAAGATTAAATATTGTGTTTGTATTTTGGTTTCTTTGGAGATCATGGAAGTGGCTCGTTAAATTGCCAATTTGTTATTAATCAAGTCCTTCATGAGCAGGTAGCCAGGCAACCATGCTGACACGGTTTCTGGGTAGGAAGGCAGAGGAGTAAAGCAGCTCAATTTTTCTTTAGTTGGCAGAAAGAGGTCCACAAGTGAATGCCCAATTGGGTACAGTTGCTTATAAACTGCCGTAACAATCCAACATTTAACAGTGTCTCTTACTAAAGAGACACTCTGGGCAGGGAGTTTCAAAATAGTTTATAGACTAGTAATTCCATTTTATTTTTTAAACTACTGAATATTTTCAAATACATAAGCATGGAGAAATAAGACATTTTAAACAATAAGCGTCATCTTCTATGTGGTAATAAGTCAAAGCCTAACAAGGGTTTATTTCCCCAAAACAGTGATTTGAGAGCGTGGGTTGGTTGGTTGGTTTTTAACATTACTTGACAAAGGAACGTGGGCAGTTCCATTTATTAGAATATAGATCATTACTTTAGTGCTCATGCTAACAGGCCAAATTTTAAGGTTTTAGTAATTAAGGCAAGTGCTATTATTTTAAAAATTGGTATTCTAACTTTGCAGGCTTTGTGGAGACTTGTGTCCTACCATAACACACACTAGCTGAACCCTGTGCATGCAGTTCCTGGGTAAGTGAAAGAAAACTCCCTTCTTAGAATTAGTACTAAGATCAGAGTATGCAGATGGCGCCACTATCTCCGCAAGAGCGGTTCTGTTCAGAAAACTGCTGAGGTAGACAGAATGTGGTTCTAACAGACTTTTGTTTTGCTCCTCATTTGCAATTTATTTTTTATTAAGAACTGTGTCATTTCCACTCAGCCACCCCCAAAACAAACTTGGATGAAAAATATCCAACCACTATTCTTGCTGTTGGATAAAAACTTACTTTCAAAAATTACCAGTGAGTTCTATGAAGTCAAGTTGCTCAAAGGAGATTAGAGAAAATTGGGATAGGTCAAACTGGCACAACTGTAGGATTTTTCTTGCAAAAGTGCACTCTGCTCCCACTCACATCTCGAACCTTCATTAATATGTCAGGGATCTCATGCTTAGTTTCAATCATCTTTAAAACAAATAGTCTTTATCTTACACAATGTAAGATTTTACATAAGTTAAAGACTTTTTGCCTCATGTGTAACTGATAATAGCTGAATAAAAGCATCTACCACAAAAATTTTTACTTATAGATAGATTTCCGTATTTTAAATAAAACAACCAGACAACACAGAAGTATGAGCTAAAAAGCTACAATGTAAAATCCAAGAATCTGGAAAAGGGCAAAAGACTGATAAAACTGGTCTGTGTATATATGTATGCATGTGTGTTTGTGTGTGTACACACATGTATCTAACCTAAAAAGACTAAATGATTTTGAAAGGATTTCTGTTCTCACCCAGTCTAGATTAGCTGTCTTTAAATACAAGTATAATTATTAAGAACCAGAAGGTATAAAAAATGTAGTTCACAAACTGTTTACATTTAACCACACTATCTTTTGTCCTTACAAGTGGGCATCTAAATTAACTTATAAAATCCTCCCTTAAAAAAAATACACTTTATTAAAATACTTTATTTCAATGTACTCTTTTCTAGGGCTGAAAATATTTTACATTTCCTCAAGTTTATATTTAGGTCTTTCAGAAATCCTTGATAGAAACTCCTATTTAATACAGCCAGTCCAAAAGAAATTCCTAATGACTGGCATCTTTCAGAAGTTACTCATCTCAATCCTAGGAAGAGAGCCGCAATGAGAATCAGCTAAGAAAGAGTTAGGTTTAATTAATGATAACCTTAGTTTGGAAAATATTAATAATAAAACACAACTAAGAGTTTTGCTAGCCTTCTTAATTTCCTACAATATTAACTTTCACTAATTTGTAATGATTATCTTCATAATTCTTATTAACCTATGAGAAATTTTCTTTGCAATACTGTAAGCAAAATAATGAGATGAAGAACTGAAGAAAAGGCCTTTCCCTTTCTGCCACTCTCCCACCGACTCATGTGTTCTATCGATACATAACCACTAACACACCACTCTATTTGTTCATCTTAATTGTGCATTCAACCAAGAGTGTCGCATTCTCCCATGGTCAAGACACAACTTACTTCTTTCTGCAAGATTTTCCTGATCTGCCTCAATCATGTAGAATAAATCATTTCCACTATACTTCCAAACACACCTCAAAATAGTGCTTTTGGTGGTGTTTAGATTTTTACATACTATCTCCCCCTAATGAACCCCGAGCCTCAAGACAGCTGAGTCCAGGTCTTGATCATCTTTTTCCTGGTACCAGGTATGGATCATACTTTATCAAATCTTAAGATGCCACTGATTGCAAAAAATCTCCTTTTCTACTAATAAAACAAAACGAAAAAGCTACCAATCATAATGACATGCTGTTAATTTTAAGACTCACCTTGATTTGAGAGATGATAAATGCATATCTTACAGTCAAGATAACATGGTAGTAGGTGTTAAATTTATTGAAATAAATTAATTTACTCAGTTTTCCCATTCTGTCCCATCTGCTCAAACTCTTTTCCCACACTCAAACAGAACCTTTACGTTAACATTAAAGAACAATTCATTAACTCCTTCTCAACTTGGTTTTGGGAACTCTCACTTTTGCTGATAGGTTTATAAGGAAAATGAATGTGTGTTTAAAAGTTCTTCTTTCCCATGTGCTAACAAGTTCATGGATATATGCACTAGTAAGATAGAACTGAAATTATTTTTTACTATCCTTAGCAGTCTAGGTAATGCCACTAATGCTACCTATTGCTTTTGGCTGAAAAAGATCTGACCATGTGTATTCTCAGTTTATACTGCAGTGTGTACACTAGACTGAAAAGCCAATTCAGCTGTAACAACTGTTATCCCAATTAATTAAACTTTCTATTTTGAATACTATTTTAAAGATAAAATGTTGATAGAATAAATTAACGTCAGAAATATCCTTATAAACTGCTTTTATAATAAGGATATTTTAAAAATCAGTTAAGCAAAATATTTAAAGTAAAAAAAGATAACAAAAATGGATGTATATGTTCAGGCCTCTAATTAGTGGATGATTACGATATCTTTATAAAAAAAACCAAACTTACCTATAAAAACCAAAAGGCAAGAGTTAAGTTACCAACAGACATCCCTTACTGAGCCTCTAGGGTACCCTAAAACTGGTGTGCCACCGTACCAAAGGCTGACTGCCTCCTGATCAAGAATATTCTTGATTAACCTATTTCCAACTCAAAAACATGTTTTCCTTCAAAAAAAAACTAGGGTCTTAAAGATACAGTGACAGTCAGTTTTAAGAACAGCCTTGTTAAAAGACTATCTGTTGCCCTGAGTTCACAAACCTCTCCCACGAAGGTCCACACAATCCATATTCTAAGCTTCGTGAGCCACATATGATCTCTGTAGTTTTTTTTTTTAAACAACCCTTTAAAAATACAAAAACTTTTTCAGCTTGTAAACTGTAAAAACAGACCATGAGCTGGATTTGGCCACAGCTGTGGTTTGTCATCCCTGCTCTAAAATATGTGAAGTAACATAATGTCAAATATATCTCAGTAAAGCTGGCAAAAAAATATTTGTGGAATCAATGAATGGACCATCTGTAGATATTTGTGCCAGGCACTCTGTAACTTAGAACATGTTTTGGGAACCAAGTGCTATTGGCTATACATTTTCCAAATTACAGAAGTGTCCTTCATGATTTAGTGTGAGACTCTAGTCTCACAGGAATGCCTAATTTGTGACTGTCATGTTATATATGCTAAGTCAAAAATAATTAACTGAGGTAAAATGACTTAAGGTGTTATTTTAATAATATAATACTTTAATATATTTTACAGATACATTCTAACCCCTTTACCGTATATTGAGAATCAGGAAAATCAAAATGTATATTATCAGTGTAGTTTACTATTAGAACCTAGGTCTCCTGAAATCAGTCATCTTTTCTTCTCAGACAGTAAGACCTAAAGATAACAATGACATGATGATACACAGACAATAAATAATTATACCAGAAGCAACACTTACATAATGCCAAGAAAGCATGCTTTGAGGCCATGAGAACTAACACTCTCCGGAGGATGTCCTTATTAATAATGTAGTTCTTTATGTGGTAGGTATGGTGTTCCACACAAAATGTTAACAATTCCAATACAAGTGCCAACAACTGGGCAGTCTGAAAATCATCTAAACAAAACAAAACACAATTATACTTAATGGCTCCTATTATTTTCCTCCCCAAATGTAAGAAACCCAAATTCCAATCAAGTACAATCCCTTCTATTAACCCAAATATTTTAAAGTTAAGGAAAAGGGAACTAACATTTATTGAATGCCTATCCTGTGCTAAGAACTGTGCTTTACACTTTTTCGTTTATTAAATTTAAACAACTCTGTGAATAATTAGTTTCACAAGATTCAAGTCTGAAATGTTACTACTAGTTAAGGCAAACATAGAATACAAATCTATTAGATCTGCTTTATTCCAAAGGGCAAGAATGCTCTACTGTTTTAATATGTCCCTCAACTAGATGTAGGTATCATAGGAGGTCCTACCAGACACCAACTGGCTTTGGTGGAATTACTCTCAGCTCCTTTGAGTCTAGTGTGCTTTGAGCCTCCTTTACTGCACATGAGTCCACACTGAATTATAACTGCTGGCTTATTTTCCTCACCAGGCAGCAAGCCTCCAAAATTATATTACTCACTTTTTTCATTTCCCCCATTTAATCTCTAAAGATTATACATATAGAACAGTGCCTTCCACACAATGGGTTCTCAATAAACGTTTGATGAAGTGAACATGGGGGTTTCAAAAGAAGCCTCAAGCTTTACCTACTATGAATAAAGTAGATAGGAAAAATGAGTATCACGTTTCCAAGACTTGATTCTAGAGTCACCAAAAAAGGTGAATTTAACATTTATTTTTTAAGTGCTGTTGTATGTGGAATATACTATATTGATAATTCATTATAACAAAATAATTTACTTATTCTCAAAGCTTCAATAACGAATTTCCTAATGAAGAGCCTGAAACTACTTTCTAAACAAACACACACACACACAAGCTAAAGCTAAAAGAATAAAATGCAGAAATAAACAATCTTAACCTCGTAATAGTCCCCAATGTAAATAAAAACAGCTTAATACTGAGTATAAGCTTTGCTCTGTCTACACACTGGAGTACAAATAACTTATGTGAATCTTCTCATAGCTACTTCCTTCTATTTGTTTCACAAATGTAAATGGAAACTAAATACAAATATTGCTTCAACAAAAAATCGCTTTAAAATTCTAAAAAAAGCAACAAGTATCTCCAGTATCTTCTTTTACATTTCTATTACCTCTGATAGCACTTTTAAAAGAAAATTTACCTTGAAATTACCTCTTTTGAAAATATATTAGGCTTCTGTGTTAATACCAACTCTGAGTTTCAGAATCCAAGAACAAGAACTTATTTAACAACCTGTATTCTCTTACCTTTGCTAGGTTTGTCTTCTGTTGTATTTGCCAGTAAGGGGGCAGTAAGGACATGCATACAGTGCTTGTAGAAGAAACCCAGAAATTCAGTCTTTTCTGTTTTCTAAGGAATCAAAAACACTTCCATGAACTTTAACTGCATTGGTTCCTACCAGCAATAAAAATTATACTAGTATCAAAGAGAGAAAAATGCCCATGGCTTACATTGGCAGTAGCTAACATGTTTTCTGGGTCAACTAATGTTCGAAGCAGGCCCATAAGTTGGACTGCTCCTCCAAGTTCAGGATCCGTATCACAAATCATATGTTCTATAATGAGGTTGATGAGCAAAATATCCTGGTGAGAAAAATACACATAATAAGGATCACTTATTATGAGAGAGAATGAGAAAAGCATATACTATGACATACACTATACACCTAGCTCTTTATACATCATACACCTAGCTCTAGCTATCTTGTTAACTGCAAATAAAATTAAGTGATTGACTGACTTCTTTAACAAGACACATGGCAGTTTCCCAATAGCATGGTACAGGCACATTACACTAAATAGCACCGAAAGAAAAGAAAGTTTCTTTAAATCCTCCTGATTAAAATAAAAATAAAGTTTCAGTTTTGGTGCTAACAGATCCTTTATACCTCTTGGTAACAAACTCTCCCTTCTGAAGAAAGCTAATGGGCCTTCAGTTCATAGCTTTAACATTAACATTTAGCTAGAATTTATAGCATTGTTTTTTCAGTGCATTTTTATAGATTCATTCTGTTTATGGCAAATAATAACTGTATCTGTTCTCCATTTATGGAAATAATAAAACATTTCCAGTTAAAATAAATTTAAGAATAAATTAGTTGGTACCTGAATGTCCAAAATTGGGAAAAACTAGATTATGGAATTTAGAGAGCAAACAGGAGAACAAATACATTATAGAGATTCCAAATGACATAGAAAAGTGGGACTGCTACTTTTCCCTGATGCTCTACTGTGATTGTTTTTACTGACCCAAGGAGTAAATAACATTTGAGGGATTCAGTGAGAAAATCCCTGCTCCTGCCTATATATGCAATCGCAGGATGGACAAAGAGGAAATGAAGACAGTACATGGAAATAACGATCAACATTAGGAATCATAAAGACTACTGTATATGAATAAAGTACATCAATGTATGTTCAACTAGGGGGTTACAGGGCCAACAAGGATAGCCTTTATCTTTAAAAATATATATAGTCTGGTTTTCAAGATAGGACTATTTTATAACAGCAAAATGTTGACAAAATATTCAGCAGTTCAAACTGGCACTTGCCTGCACCTACCCTAACATTACAACTTTTAAACAAGTCTTAAATATAGAAGTTACTATGCATTCCACTTCATTTTACCTGTTGTTTTTTTTTTTTGAATGAGGGGGATGTAATTAGGTCTATTCATTTCTATTTGGAGGAGGTGCTGGGGACTGAACCCAGGATCCTGTGCATGTTAAGCATGCGCTCTACCACTTGAGCTATACCCCCCTCCATTTTACTTCATTTTAACATCACATTAAGATTTTTTAAAAAAATAAAAAGTCTATTTTCTCATTTTGTAAAAATATAAAAGGCTGGAATTCTGCATAGATTTTTTTTCCTTAGAGGCTGTCTTTTTACCCCCTCCCTTAAAGAGATGAAGGCAGAATATCTTAGTTCATTCTTAAGTAAAAAGTTACTTCCAAGATTTTATGTGGGAAGGAAGAAAAAAGAAATCGAATCACTGGTTTAATTATCTGAAAATAAAACAGAGCACACACATTTAGGGCTGCCTCATGTGCCATGTACCATATACTCCAGGAACACCTTTCACATTATCAGGATACATTCTCTGACTCTAAATGATGGAGTTTGTGTGTGTGTCTGTGTGTGCACGCGCGTGCGCAAACAACAGCTTGTTTCCTAAGGTTGGTCAGGCAGTAAAGAAAGCACTCTAAATACTTTCCAAAGGACCGTGCTTCATCATTCTCGATGATTTGAGACTCTAACCCTAGCAAAGCCAATGGCTGCCCAGGGAAGTTACTCATGATTCCACGTACAGAAAAAAAATGTATTGATTAAATGATTTAAACAAGACAACATAACAAGTTAAATTCAGAATTAAGAAACAATCTCAAAAATTTAAGAAGAAATTTTAGTTGAGCATTAGCAAATAAATGCTGTAAAACAGAATTTATAAACTAAGACAGGAGCCAATTTAGGGGAAGAATAAGCCATGATATTATGGCTATACTTCTCTCAAACATCAACTACTTAAACCTTTAAAAAATGAGTAACAAATACAGTTATAGCTCCCCATGTATAAATACTTACTGTTAGTGCAAATAATATTTACCTTGTTGGTTATTTTTTGCTCTGTTAACTTCTTACTTACATCATCATTCTGTTGTGCCTCCTGCATGACAAACTCTCGTACCATGGATGGATTATATTCAACCAAGTATGAGAATATATCAGTAGCAGCACTTCGCACCTGTGTATCATCCATGCCCTGCAGATAAAAAGCATTTATTTCTCCTATAATCATAAAAATATGGAGCTTACAGTTACATAAATCCCAAACCAAACAAATTGTAAGAAAACATTTCAATAAAAAAGAGAGGTCAAGGAAATCTGCTGCAAAATTGTTGTTCTATGGGTAAAGTTATACTTTCTTTTGTTCTTGTTTATTTTTCCACTTTAACATTTCAACTAATAGGCTGCAAGGTTAACAAATTATTAAAAATATGGAAAATTCCTGGAAGTGTCCTTTTAGTACTGTGCAAGGACTCTCTTGATACTAGAATTTTATAGCTTTTTAACTTTATGTAATACACGGCTGATATTAAATACTGGCTATAATCAAATAGTTCGCATGTTACATAAAAATATACTATTTTGTGGATTAAAATATAATGGTAATTAGATATAAGGAGAAACAAACTTACAAGGATGACTTCTAAAGCTGGTAATATGCCCATGTTTGACAAAGTCTTGAAAAAAGCATCTCTATTTTGAGGTTGCAGCGTTTGCGAAAACGCACAAAATTCTTTTAAAAAGTTAACCTGAAATTAGGAAAAAGGTTAAGTGAATATAAATGGTGTGTTGTTTTAGCTTCATGCCCTTCATAATATCAAACTGCTTACCAATTCCTGTCTTTTTTCCTCATCTGTTGCTTCATCTGTTAGTTGTGCAAACAAATCTGTCAGAAATTTTTCATCTTCCTGTGAAGTCAAAGGATAAATTTCATTATGCTAATGGTAAAAGTATAATAAAATGTATTTTCAGAATGCTATTATAGAAGATATAAATTTCAATAACTTTTTCCTAACTGGAAAAAAGGAAAGATGGTATTGGCAATGCTGTTTTTTAAAAGACAGAAGGAAAAAACTAAAAAGTTTTATTAAAGGATAAACAGGATTTATACAGAAACATTATCCTTTATATTTTGGCAGGGCTCTATTTCCTAAGTATTTGAATGTCACATTATAAATATTTTAGGCTTTGCAGGCCACACAGTCTCTACCACAACTACTCAGCCCTGTCGTTAGAGGGAAGCAGCCACAGACACTACATAAAGGAACGAGCAAGGCTGTGTCACATCAACTTCATTTACAAAACCACTTATGGGCCATGGTTTGGAGACCCCTCATTTTCACAGGGTTTTCATTACCTTAACTGTAAGCCCAATCACAGTTAGCAGGTAGAGCCTGATTGCCTGTTCAGTTTTTCCTATCACTATTTTTAATTACAAATGTGTTGTATTTTAATTCCATACTACCCCTGCTAGTAGAAATACATATGTATGTATGTATGTGTGTGTATAAAACCTCCCACTAGTTAATAAACTTTCCATATCCACTGCTATAGGTGCTCAAGAAACATTTTTATGAGACTAAATTATTTAGTTATTCCCTTCTTTTCCTACAACATATAAATAGGCCATATATCAAATAGCATTCATTTTCAAGATCCATCTCAGATATATCCCATGAAATGGAAATCAAATGATTAAAAAAGATTCTCTGGACTGCTTCACTTGGGGGTACCAAAGTATAGAGAATTAAGAATATTTAGCAATATTACACAGAAATCAGTCAATGGTAAGGGTTATGCTTGTGTACAAGGTGGGTAAGACCTTTAATTATACCTTAGTTAGTCCTTGTCAAAAAATTCATAAAACTCTCCTTTCTTCACAGCAGCACTTCAGATGTAAATGCTCAGCATCAAGAAAAACAGAAAGACCAACAGCACTGGCAGCTAGCATTTTACAGAGCATATTGTAGGGAAGCAATGACTTAATTGAAAATTATTCATACTTAATGATTAAAACTGGCATTTTACAGGTATGAAGGCCAGGAAAACACAAAAGTGACAAATCCCTACATGACAAAATGAGAACCACAGGGAGCTAAAGAAAAGGGCCAGTACCATTCAGGATTATCCAAGGAAACCAGGAATCAAAACTAGACCAGAACAGAACTAGTTCCTTATCAAAGAACAAATGAAAATTGGTACCAGACCCCTTCTTCCATTATCAACCACAATACACTGTGTAGAGGATTACTGTTGTACTTACCAGATTGTATTGCCTATATTATTCGTCTGTCTTAAATGAACGGAAAACATGTCAAATTAGTCAACATGAACTGGAAATATCACTAGCTCCAGGAAAGCAGTTTTGATAAAACCAACTTTTCTACTTGAGTTCATACATATGTATATATGTGTGTGTGTGTACGTGTATGTGTGTATTTTTTAAAGGAAACAAAGCCAGGGTCACTGGAAATATAGCAATTTTCTAAAAAGGAACAAATATTAAACTTACTGCTTTATTCATAGCTTGTGCTATCAAGCAGCTCTCTCACTGACATTTATTTGCCTCTTTAACTTAACAAATCCAGGTCAAATAATTATTTTATTTGTAGATCAGAAATAAGGTCTTACAAGATAGTGTCCTTCAAATCATATCACATGTTATTGTTACAACATCATGGGCATTGAAAAAACACATGGGAAGTATGCAACTCACAGATCTCTGCATGCACTGTGCAAACTTCGATTTCAGTCGGAATAGACTAATTCACACAGTATGGGATAATATACTGAGAGACTCTGACTTTGGGGGTGTTATAAATGCAGATTACATCTCAGACATTTAGATTCTGTGTTTTGTACAGAATCTAGCTAACTGTACCCTAGGCAATTCTGATACAAGCACCCTAAAACACCATACCTGTGAGACTGGGAATACTATAAAAAGAAAATGTGGAGTTTAACAGGCAATTATTAATAGATACTTAAAATTAATATTCAAGAGTCTTAATGTTCACTGCTTTATAAACATGCATCTTGTTTAATCTTCAGATGACCTTAGAGGATAGATATTAATATTACCATCCTTAAGATCAAGAAACTGAAGCTTTAAGAGATTAAAAAAGTCGCCTAAGCCACATAGCTATTAAGTGACAAGCAGAGCGTAAACTCTCATTCCCGTCTAAACTCCCCATACTCTCATCCATTACAAAAACATGCCTTTTAATAGGGAGCCATCCAGCTATAACCTGCCAACATCTGCTATATTCCTTTGACCCTAAAACTGGACCTTTAATAATTTCCCAGGAGTTCTATGACTTCTACAGAATCTATATTCTATGTTTAATGACAGAGCTCTTGGCTTCTATTTTATTTTCCTTTCCTCTTCCAATCTATTCTGTTCTTTGCATAACTAGTTGATTAATATCCCTAAAATTCTACATTCAATTGTTTTATTAAGATCATTTCCCTGTAATTTCTTCAAGCTAGATTCTTTTTACATTAACCTTCCCTAACCCAAAAACAACCTTCTGGTCCCATACTATTATATATTATAATCTCTTATAATATCAACAAAATATATACCTTTAGACAAAAATTTTCAATTTTTATACTAAAAAGGAACAGAAAATTATTTCTGCTAAAGGCAAAAGGTATCTTTTTAAGTAGGTAAAAAAGATGATCTAACTCACCTGTAACATACCAACAATTTCTACCTTATTGAAAAAGATAAAGGAGTGAAGTGTTGATAACATATTTTCTTCAAAGACTGAAGGGGTAGGTAGAACCATATCTTGTATATACTGAACTCTGTATGTCTGATGAATTTTTTGTTTCAGCTCAGGATCTGATATGGGAATCACTTCTTTAAACTTGGCAGTTTTAGTTAGAAATTCCCTATGTTTTCGTGGTTGTGATAAAGCAGGATCATATTCTAAGCATCCAATGACGTCCATTATACATTCCTCGGAGAACATAACTTCAAAAAGAGCAGTTCGATTCAAGAGGAAGATGCCTTTGATAATTTCATACAAGTGGTGCAGTCCTTCGATATTTTCCAAATCCTCACACACATGAAAAAGCTCTAAGAGCTTTTTAATATAACCCTCATTTTCCAGTGCTAGTGCAAGTTTTTCACGACGCAGGGGGGAAGGTAAGGATGATGCCACAAGTTCTGCAATTTCTTCAAGGCGACTTAATTCACAAGATGGCAATTCTAAACCTGGTGATGACATATCATCAAAACGCTCCTCTTCAGATTCATCTACAAGGTCCTGAGTGATGTCCACTGATGGGTCCTTTCCTTGAACCTATTAAACAAGATTTATGATAGCTGACAAAATATAATCAAAGCAAATCTAAGTGATATTCCTAGATGAATACAAGAGATGTTATAAGAAAACTATAATGATAATTTTCAAGTTTAAGATTAGAACTTTCTTCAAACTTCGACACAATTGCCTACTTTCTAAGTTACATTTCTACAAATAACATACACTATCAATTTTAAGGAAGGAAGTTCAAAGTTCAGAAGTAGAATGAGCTTCCTTATCAGTATAAGGTCAACCAGGAACAGAAACATTCTAGGATACCCTCAACTCACTGTGATTGTGACTTATCAGTGTCCTGCAGATGCATAATACAGAGGCCTGGTGGTAAAGCATCTTCTCACATTTCCAAAGACCAGGGCAAATCCCAAATATTCCTAGCATTGTGCCCTGGTATAGCACCACAAAACTCCTCAAAGTTTAAGTAAAATTCAAGCAAATGTTGTGAGCTTAGAAGACATATAACTGAAAGCAATACAAAAAAAACTTACTATTAATTAATTTAGAAACCAAGTGCCAAGACAGCATGTACAAACTGGCTTTGTACCAAAGGGGGTCACTGATGTATAAATGCTGGCTGGTAGCCTAAAAATATGATTAAGAAAAACTGAGTGGGAAACAAGGTGTACCCACACAAAAATGAAACCACATAAAAAGTAACTCCTACCTATGTGTCGTAGAGCTATCCCCTAAGAATACCTGCTTAAAGTTAAGTAACCAAATCAAGGAGGTTTTCCTTTCTACACACCCAAACCTGAACCTTTCATGACCCCCCAGAAGCCCTGAAATTTGTCAAACCCCAAATTTGTGCCTGTGTAGGAGCTTTTACTATAAAAAGATTAACTTAGAAACCTTCACAATTAAACAAATTTTAATGTAAAAAATTTTTTTACAAAAGGTCAAGGACATATTTTGGAATAAAATAAGTTTTACTTTCTCAGCCCTATAATTTGAGATACTGCCACTAAAGCTACCCATAAAACCAAGTTGAATGGTAATGGGATGGAAAAATTAGGCCTTAAAAATATCCAGGAAACTTAAAATTGCTCAGCACAGTTAAGAGATATTGATGGATACTAAAAGGAAAGAAGACCTGGAATATGTCTTGAAATATACTGCAAGGTATACCATCTCAACCTCAACCTAGTGGGCAGTGCCACTGAAAGAAGGCTAGGCACATTGATGGCTTACACGTGGCATGGTCTCAAGTTAGCTCTGGATTTTTTTTTAATTATATAAGCTCTCATCTCCACTTTAAACTCCTAATATTCAAGCTTTACCTACAGAAAAATGGTAGGGTTTTATTAAACACTAAATTAAAAGGAGAACCCTTATTGTGATGAAAATGCTATTGAGTCAACTGGCAAATATGAAGGCTAAAAGGATAATCAAAAAGGCCTATGTTTAGGATACTCTTAGAATCTGATCTGCTCAGGAGAACAAGGTGGAACTGTAAAAATCTAACAATCTGATCTGCTCAGGAGAACAAGGTGGAACTGTAAAAATCTAACAAATATATTTCAGTCTTACTTTCAAAACAAGAGCAATAGACGAATGAAAATTAAAAAAAGGAAAGTAGACTAAGCTAGGAGAGAGCTTTCCTTAAGAGAAAGGCTAAATCTTAGGGAAAAGAGATGCACCCACACATAACTGCTATCAAGAAGGATTCTAGAAAATAGGGAGATTTTTTAGTTGTTTCTAGATCAAAAAATGAGTAGATTTCAGGAAATAAAGAAATACACAAGATCTCAGAAAGCAGAATGTGGTAAATTTCCTAGAATAAGCCAGGAATCATAAATTAATTGAGAAGCACAGACAGGAAAAAAATCATTGAAAAATGACATCTTGAACATAAACTATGTAAAAGTTGGAGAAGTAGATCAGAAAAAGATTCTAAAGTAGCCAGTGATTCCTAGGAAAGTTAGTGTAGACAAAGGTATACAAGTACTACTACTTGTGCCCTAAGAGAAAATAACTGAAAAAATATGGTATCACAGACCAAGGGAAAGTACAGTAAAGGTCTGACAATTTTAAGAGAGCCAGGCATGACAGTAACAGGCTGAGTCCAGGTATGACTTAAATATTCACCTAATAGAAGACTGTGTCCAGGGTGGAACTGTTTGTCTCACAAAGATGAAGGAGAACAAGATTTGTCTGAATTATGGGTGCTTTCAGCAAACCCCGAGCTCAATTATCTCACCTCTTTCTATGGAGAACTCCGTATGACAAAATCTAGAGGAACATGCTGTAAAAACTGTACTGAACAGAAAGCAAAGAAAAAGCATGAAGAAGGCATAAATATAAATGCTAGTTTTTCACGTTAAGAGAAGGAAAGGACAGCTTAATAGGCAGGTTAGTTTATGACAAACACAGCTGAGTAGAATATATAGTAGAAATAATTCTACAAATTAAATAACTGTGCCTTAAGAACACTGCAGCTTCTATTTAGGCAGTGGATCTCAAACTTCAGGGTGCAGCAAAATCGCCTAAAGCAGGTGTTGACAAACAGCCACCAAACCTGGCCCACCACTTGTTTTTGTAAATAAAATTTTACTGGAAGAGAACCACATCCATTTATGTATATGTTACCTATGGCTACTTCCGCAGCACAACAGCAAAACTGAAGAGCTGTTAAACTGCATGGTCCAGAAAGCGTAAAGTATTTACTATCTTGCCCTTTATAAAGACAAGAGGGCTTGTTAAAATAGAATTACTGGTAACTCCTCGTGGAGTCTCTGATTCAGTAGATCTCAGAATTTGCATTTTCTATCAGATCCCAGGTCATGCTTATCCTGCTGGTTTGAGACCCACACCTTGAGAACCGATGAATTAAGGAATCTGCTGAAGATTATTTATTCTCCAGAATAAATAAACATGGAGATAGAAAAAGTGTCCTTAGGATGCAATGGTCCATAATAAGAGCCAATGGCTTTAGCCACAAAAGTGCATAAAAAATGACCAATCACGAAAGACAGTGGAAATGATTATCACTAGACTAGGTATCACTAGGGTGTTCCAGAATCAACTGAGAACGTGCAAGATAAGGTTGAAGATATAGTCAAGAGCCACAAGAGGTTACTGAACAAAGAGTAACATGATCAGACTTGTATTTGAAAAAAGATCACCCTAGCTGTGGTACAGATTTGGGAAGATGAATCCACATAAAAGCAATAAACCAGGCAAGAAATGATGGTGGCTTAGTAAACTGTAATAGCAGTGAAAATGAAGGCAGGTCAATCCATTTAAGATTTATAACTGAGGGACTGAATTGATACGAGGAATGGAGGAAGGATAAACAGGACTCGCAAGTTTCTGGTTTCAGCAACTGGATGGCATTTACTGAGACAAGGGACATGGGAGAATGAACAAATCTCAATGAGATTACGTTCAGTTTTGGATGTAAAACTTGAGATGTTAGTGAGCATTCATGGAAGAGCTCTCAAAGGCAGCTAGATATAAAAGTCTGGAGTTCAACAAAGATCTGGGCTGGGCAGTTTGGTGTTAGTAAACTGAACTTTCCTAGTGAATTTAAATGATCTATATGAAATGTGTCTATCTAAAATTTGGGGCATGCTTAAAGCACAGCAAAAAACCCAAAATATTTAAAGAAAACGTGTTAAAATTTCAAAATTTTAAAATTACCTGACATATTTTCTCCCAAATTTCATCACATCCAGCCTTTTCTTGAAAGCTAAGGGCCAAGTCATAATTCTCTGCTTCAGACCACACAATCAACGTGTCCTTGAGAGGAAAAAAAAGAAGTCTGAATAATTAACATATATTATCACAAACTACTTCAAAGTATAAGGTAAGTGAACAAAGTAACATGGAACTGAAAACAATACTCATTTTTACTTTTTGCAACATTGATATTAATTAGCGATGCCTTTTCATACTTTGATTAATCTATAAAATGAAAACAATGTTCTCAAGTTTAACCAATATATAAAAAGCACTACAAATTGAGCACACAATGTAAGTGTACCAAAAGATACAAACTTTGCTTGCACATTTAGGTTACATTTTATGCTCTAGTCAAAATGCCCAAAGAGGAAGTCTCAATATTCAATAACTAAGGGCATGTTAGGAGGATGGGATTAATAATCGTAGCTCCTCTGCCTCTCTTCTCATTGTCAGCATCAGGTGTTTTTTATTTATGTGGGGTGCTTAAGGCCCATGAAGCCCTTGAAATTATTAGGTAAATCTGTAATATGTGAGCATTTATCTGGACAGAGGTTTTTAAACTTTTACCAAAGTGCTGTGGTTCAAGAAGCAAGATGTTCCTGCCACCTACCACCCTTTCATTCCTTTCAGACAGACTTGCACTTTTTAATGATAAAAATGCAAGTTTGTCTGAAAAAGTTTATTTGAAAAACTACTGAACTATTTAATAAATGTTGTAAAGGATTACAACATAAAAGATGTAATCTCAGCAAGACATTACAATACTGAGATTTCCTGTAGTACAAATAATCTGTATTCTACAATATGCATGGTGATAAAATATTTATGGGGTCTAAGGTATATTTTCACTTACTGACTATAAATATACATGTACACTGTTTCAGAGCAATTAACCATTTCAAGAAAGGGGCCTCTTCTCCAAGAGGGATCTATGAATCATTTTATATAAGAATTGTTGATGGCACTAGGGAGAGCTACATTTGAAAAAGAAACCTAATGAAACAGCTATCATGTAGCACTTTTCAAGCTAGTCCAAAGAGAACTAGGAGTAGAAGTTAGGGTTAGATGGATCTGAACACCATATTAAAAAAAAATTTTTTTTTTAATCTGACTAGTAAGTAACTGAAAGGAGCCAAGCCAAGTCTGGCTAAGCATCTATCTGGATGAGAAAGGTTCCTGTACTGAGGAGGAAACATGACTAACTATCTTTAAGGTATCTTAAAGGACCTATTTAATTTCTAATACTTTTCACTACCTTGGCAAGGACACTTCTTATTGCACAAATGGATCCCATGTTTAAAAACGTCTGCTAACACATATTAACTCTATTCAGTCAATTATATAACTGTCAATCATAAGACCAGTAGTCTCTTAATGAATAAAACTGATGTCAGCCAGAAGTAAAAAAATGATCCTTTGTATGGCTGTGCAGCATTACCAAGAGGGTAAATCCACAAGTCTTACTCAGAATTTTAAGAGCTCAAAGACCCCTTTTTAACTATCTTTAAGGACTTCTACCAATCACAGATCCCAGGCAAGCAATCTGTTTCACAGTGACTGACTAGCTGTTCAAGCTCAAAATAATTTACATTAACACTGCAGGATCATCAACATGTCAGAAATTATAGTCAGTTGGGTAGCCTCCCTAAGCCTTGGTTTCTCTGTCTCCAGAATGGCTTAATACATACTGTTAATGAAAATTGGTGATAACACAAGACCAACTGAAGAAGCCTAAAACCACTATCACATTAGTAGTAAGACAGGTTTATTAATACAATTGTAAGCAACTGCTCTGCTATAATGTATATTCAGAATCATTTGGAGGCTTAAATCAGGGCACAACTAGATATATGCCCTCAATTACCCATTTCACAAATTTTTAGTTTGAAAATTTTTAGGAACTGCTCTTCTCTTTTCCTTGAAGAACCTAAATTTTCACCAAGTCATCTTGTTTGCTTATCATCCAACAACCTATTAAGATATATAGATTTGTCCATTCATCCTCAAAATGGACTCATCTTTTCTTTTTCTTAGGATATGGTTTTCCTCTTTAGCTGACTGAAACCTCAAAATACAAATTTAAGTACAGAACATTAAAACAAAATACTATAGTTTCCAGCCATTTCTATCAAACCAGAAAGTTTTCTTAAGAACACCAAATGCAGTTAAGTGTTAATAGACCATTGAACCATCAAGAAAATATTTCATATTGTACCAAGGCTTGTCAGATGAGTAAATTGCCATTAAACAAATTTAGGAGTAAATATCAGCTTTCCTATGTACTATCTGTGTGAACTCAAGTAAGTCACAATCCTTAGACATCACCTTATGTGCAAAATAAAAACAATACTAACTTTCCTCTAGTAGAATTTTAATGGTCAATGATGAAGCAAAGCACTTTATATTTATTTATAAATTTATAAAGTAATATATATAAATGTTTTGGTAATTTTAAGTTAATTTCAAGACAATGAGGGGACTGACATTGATTTCACTGGCTTTGTAGAGCACTCAGTATTATCTGTGTGTCTGTATTCTGAATAAATAACATTTGATGTGCTGATAGGTACTATGTGAAGGAAAGATATCTCTTGCATATCAGAAGGTTACAAGAAAGAGTATACTCAAACTGAAAGTAGTCTTAAAAGTTGTTACATCATTATAAGGTCCTTTTCAGGCTATGTAAGAAATCTGATTCTTATTTACATTGAGTTGCTGTACAGAGAGATGAATGTTCCTTCCGCACTAGCATTTACAACAGCAAAGGAGGGAGTCTCTACCATTTAGTTGTATTAGTAGCTGATTATTCTATCAGTGATCACTTTTTAAATTCCCTTTAGGTAGAAACAAGAAAACTGTTGCTTTAGTTTAATTTGTGAAAATTAAAGCCCAGTTGGTTGAACATCTGGGAACATAAGCTTAGCTTAACTCAAAGCAAGTTTTTTTTTTAAATGACTTATATGCTATAGAGATTGGCAGAATTGTATTTTAGAATCAGATTGGGAAAAAGCATGTTAGAATCTGTTCCGGATTTTTCACTGTAAGGAATGAGGTGGTAAATTTTCATTTAATCACCAAACTGAGAGAATAATACGCAAGATAAAACACAACATCTTCAAAATTTTACCTGTTGTTTCTGGTATGCCGTATTAGGATTTATTTTGGACTCTAAAAGTAGAGAACCTAGGAAACAGAAAAAGAAAAGACATTCCATTATATAATTGCAAAGCAGCAAAATTATACTCCCTTTCATACACATACATTTCCTTTTCTGAGTATCTGATGCACATACAACTTGAGTTGAGGAAATACTATTTTAAAACAATACAAATTTAAGTATAATAACTTATAACCTAAGAAATGCCTGCTTTATATGCTTACTTTTAATTTTTTTTGAAGTATAGTCAGTTTACAATATTGTGTTAATTTCCGGTGTACAGCATAGTGATTCAGTTATACATTGCTATATATTCCTTTCCAATCTTTTTCCTTATAGGCTATTAAAAGATATTGAATACAGTTCCCTGTGTTATACAGTAGGACCTTGTTGTTTATCTACTTTATATATAGTAGTTAGTAGCCGCAAATCCTGAACTCCCAATTTATCCCTCTAACCTCCTCTTCCCTCCTTACCACCATAAGTTTGTCTTCTATGTCTGTGAATCTGTTTCTTACACATGCTTAGTTTTAACAAGACAGACATGATTGAAAAGTCAGGACTGGATGGTCTACATAAATCTACCAATTCCTGGGCAGCAGAAGGTAATGAAACAGCACAGTGTGCAGCCAGATGATTGGGGATTAAATCTTTGATATACAGTATTACTTAGAGAAATAACTTAAAATATGCAAATAAGCACTTTAAATAGTTATCTGCTCTTTCTCAAGACTGAAAATAAAAATAGAATTCATTTGCAAATGTTTGAAAACATCAAGGATATAGTTCACTGCCCAAGTACATCCCCAAGTTATGCTTCACTTTTAGAAAGCCTTACATTTTTTTTTTTCATTTTATGATGGGGAGGTAATTGGGTTTATCTATTTATGTTTGGAGGAGGTACTGGGGATTGAACCTAGGACCTCATGCGGGCTAAGCATGCATTGTACCACTTGAACTATACCCCTCCCATTTCTGTTGCTTAATACAGGAATTACCACACTTCCCCATCTTCAAATAATCAATTTGCTTCTCAGAATAAGCTAACTTGCGTATTTTTTGTTTTTCCCCTGGCAGTATCCTAAGACTCAAAATATTAGAAAACAACTACTGTTTTGTGGCAAACAGAAACTTTTGAGACTAAACTTATACCTCTCCCCATATCAGCCAGTTCCAGTTTAAAAGCAAGTTCTGGCTCCAGATACTTGAGAAGCAACATTTTCTCTGCAGCTGTCTCTCATCCAAAGCTTTCATTTCTTCTCGTATTACACTTAACAGTTGCTTTAACCATTCCAAATAGTGGCTAGACACTTGAGAAAGGGTGCTCTTAACATTTCCAAATTTGACTAGTTTTGCTTTTATGTTAAAATTGGTTTACTAATTTTATGATACTGTCCCACAGTAGTGATTTAATGCCCATTTACTACTATGTGATTGTAATGTTAGACGATACTGAATACAGAGAAGTAACAGCACTTGCCAAGTTATGATGACTTAATTTGCAAACACCTTGTGTGCGTGAACAGTTCCTTACTTCACTTGAATCCTTCCACACTGTCTGGCACAGGTGAACTGCTTAACCCAAAATCTGTCTCTTATCCTTTCTGTACTTAAGGTAACTAAACAGTCTTCATTATTTTCCCCACCTATAGCCTCATCTCTTTGGGCTCTTTTTGGTTCACTGAGGTTCAGACAAACATTCTCATGTTCTGTAGAAGCCTGTTTAATCTCCATTGTCTTTTTCCAACTTTTGCCAGAATAAAATAAATTTTCCAGTGCCCCTTATTTTCTTTACACACAACCAATGGACTTTCATTTTGGTAATTATTAAGAACTGTCTAGTGATACATTTATAACAAGAAAAAGCAACAAGCAAATGAACTCCATGCTTAGGGTCCCTTAAAAGTATTAAAAGTTTTTGGCTATCTTTGTAAATATTCTTTCAGTGTTTTGCTGTTTAATTACTAGAAAAAAAATTGCACTCCACTATTTCCCAATGAAATTACAAAGTATAGCAGGTACATTATGGATCAAACATACTTTTAAAAGATGAGTCCTGGCATATAATCATACTCAAAACATGGGTTTCTATGAGAAAACACATTCCAAAAAAAATACTTTGAAATATACCATGTACTCAGAAACAATTCATCTCTAGAGAACTACGTAAATAACACAGTGAAACAATACAGGGCATAGGGGTTGGAATTACCACTTCAAGCTGTGATTTCAAGAAACACACACCTGACTCAGCAGCTGCTAAAACAAAAATTATCATATTTCATAAGATGCACAAAGTCTAGTGTCACAGAACCAAACTAAGTAATGCCACTTTAAAAGTCACAAAAAGCACAACCTACCAAAGGCAAAAATTGGACAGCATTAATAAGTGATGCTAACTGGACATAATCACAAGTAAAAACTTCTGTGCTACAAATACCTTAAAGAATGTGAAAAGACAATCCACAGAACAAGCAAAATTATCTAGAAATCGTATATCCAATAATGGACTTATTACTCAAATTTTTACAACTCAGTTGAAAAATGGACGATGGATCTGAACAGATTATTTCTCCAAGAAAGATACACAAATGGACAATAAACATGAAAAGATACTCAGTATCACTGGTTATTAGTGAAGTGCAAATCAAAACCACAAAAAGATGCCATTTCACACCAGTGAGGATGCCTATAATCAAAGACAATGACAAGTCCTGGCAACCATGTGGAGAAGCTGGAACCCTCATACATTTTGCTTGTGGGTATATAAAAAGGCATCCACTGTGGAAAAGTTTGGCAGTTCCTAAAAGAGTTACCAGCAATTCTACTCCTAAGTATATATCCAAGAGAAATGAAAACATACACCCACACAAGTATGTGTACACATACATTCACAGCAGCATTATTCATAATAGCAAAAAGTGGAAACACTCCAAATGTCCAAAAACTGATGAATGAATAAATAAAATGAAACACTATTCATTTATACAAAGAATCCAACTTCTAATGTATGCTTTAACAGATAAACTTTGAAAACAAAAGTGAAAGAAGAGAGTCACAAAAGACCATATATTCTAGTATGGCAGAGTAAGATTTGTAAATCAGGGGTTGCTTAGGACCAGAAGGAAGGAGGAATGAACGGGTAGTGACCACTAACGGGTGCATGACTTCTTTAAGAGGACAAAATGTCCTCTAATGTGGTGATGGTTGCATAACCTTGTGAATATACTAAAAAACACTAATGCACACTTTGAATGAGTGAATTATATGGCATGTGGATGTTGTTTAAAAAAACCCAGCTATTGAGGGTGGGAAATAGCTCAGTGGTAGAGCACATGCTTAGCATGTTTAAGGTCCTGAGCTGAATCCCCAGTATCACCATTAAAAAAGAAAAAAAAAAAGCTAAAATATAAATATTCATACAATGGAGTATCGTATAGCAATGTTAATGAATGAATGAACCAAATATATGTGAATGTAACAATGTATACAAATCTTACAAACACGAATCAAAGAAGCCTCAGACAAAAGTATATACCATAAATTCAAAAAGTGGCAATAATTAATCTATCGTGTTAGAAGTTACCTTAGTGTTGGGCTGGTGGGGGAGTGACGGAAAATGAACATGAAACAGGCTTCCAGAGTGCTGGTTACGTTGTTTCTTCATCAGTGTACTGGTTATTTTGTGAAAAATTCATCAAGTTGAATACTTAGGATTTGCGTACCTTTTTGATGTATTACACTTAAAAAGATTTTTTTTTCAAGTTTAAGAGAAGGGGTAAAACAACACAGGGCATAGGGGTTGGAGTTACTACTTCAAGTTGTGATTTCAAGACACACACACCTGACTCAGCAGCTAAAACAAAACAAAAAACTTGGCAGTGATATAATTATTTTTCAAGCACTTTTTTTTTTGTATTTGCTTCAGAACTCTCCTTAGTATCACTACAGTGTTGGGATAACTAGAAAGGAGAAAAAAAATCACAAATTGAAAGTTTGAAGTGTTCTCTCCCAAAGTGCTGGCTAACACAAAAATAAGCACATACTAAAAGCCTCTGATGTTAGTAAGTTTTCCTTTTTTCCTGGGCCACTGAAGATGTGAAGGGGAATTATCTCTTCTGAAACCCATTTCAGCCATATCCCATGGCTTTAGTCTAAGATACCACTTTAGGAAATCCAGCTCTGGTCCTCAAATACGACGTCCTGTAAGATGTCAGTTAAGTTTACAGGCTGGAACATGGGAAACAGCCTTTTGGGGAGCGAAGTAAGATAATAAGGAAAAGACACATTTCTAGTTTATTTCTAGTTGACCTACTAGGTTCTCCACTCCTATCTTGTGGTTTCTACTGTATCAAGTCATGAGCACTTTTCCAATCAACTGGAAAAGATCCAGCTGAGTGTTAATACACCATTTACACAGCCCCTCCCCCCAACAAGTTTATTTGTATCAGCTGCTATAGCTACAGTAGCGAAGACAGGAGTTCCACTGCAGTAATACATGACTAAGAATGGGGATGCAGAGTTCAACTGTAGGAGGTGAGAGACATTTAGCACTGTACCAGAGATAACAAGGGGAGAAATGAGGGAAATGACCCCAAGAAGGAGACGTTAAGTGACATCAAGGGAAGTAAAGTTCTTATTAAGAGGAACACATGCTTTTGATGATGGTTAGATCCAGTAATATAATAACTGAAGCACATATGCAAAACAGCCCCCCACACCAATTTATTTGAGAAACACATTCATCCTCTCCAATGAAACAGATGCCTTTATCCCAAGAGGAATTCATTCTTACCCTCCCCAAGACACCACCTCCTCACACATCTGAGAAAGACACTCTGTCACACAGACAAGAGAAAGACAAGCCTACACAGCAAACCCTAATGTCAAGACTTGAGAAGGGCCCTCCCACTTCCCACCTGAATTACTGGGAAGGAAATATGGAAACACAAATATCAAGAGAGTGATGAAGCTAAGGGGAATGCATCCATACATGTTATTTATTTTTTCATTGCAGAATCTATCATTCAGACCACTAGCAAAATCAACCATGCTCACGTGAACTAAAGACTAACACCTGCAGAGCAAATGTTTGTCAGTCCATTCCAAAGAAGTTCTGATAGGTCTGCAAGTGTTTATTTGCACATATACTTCTCCAAAAAAAAAAAAAAGGTCCTTAATTCTCATTTACTATTACCAAGACCAAACATCAGCACAGCCTTTTTGGAGGGTCATTTGTCTTTATCTACAAAGCTTTTAAACACATACTACTCTTTGGTCCAACAATCCTTCTTGTAGGAAACTGTCCTACACCACTCATACAGGTGCCAAGTATATGAATAAAGATGTCATTAGCAGTGTTTGTAATAGTGAAAAACAAAAACAAAACAAAAACCTAGAAAAAATCTCTATGCTACCTGTTCTCAAAGTGTGGGGATCTCAAGAGGTCTGGAAAATCAAAACTATTTTCATAATAGTACTAAGAAATTATTTGCCTTTTTCGTTCTTATTTCTCAGTGTCTACACTGATGCTGCAACAGACTGAGTACAGGAGCAGATGAGAATTCTCTTTTAAAAAAAAATTAAACCAGGCATTAAAAAGATTGTGAAAATGTAAAACAGTGACACCCCTGTCACTAAATTCTGGTTTTAGAAAAGCTTTTTAAAGTCTTAGCTTGAATTTCTAATGTGGTAAATAATCAACAGGTATTTTTTGTTTAAACATAAACAAAATCTCTTGGGGACCCTCCATTTTAATAGTATAAAGGTATCCAGAGGAAATCTGAGAAATGCTACTCTACACCACCAACAGGATACTGTGTGAATTCAATGTATAGAGTGGAATACATATAGCGGAATACTATGCCACTTTTATTTTTTGTTAGTGAAGGTAACAGGGACTAAACCCAGAATCTCGTGCATGCTAAGCACACATTCTACCATTGAACTATACGCTTCCCCCTACACTACTTTTACATAAGATAATCTCATGGGCTACAAAATCAGGAGGGCCCACATGATTTTCCAAGTGCACAGACATCCTACAGTTTTAAAGTATACACAGTGAGATTTTGGACTTCCATTATCTCATTGTGATGCTGTTTTCTTCCTACTGACGAAGCACAGTGCCTAAGCCCTGCCCTTAGCTTTGAGCACTGGTAAGGTCAAGGTACTGGAGAGGCCGAGGTTGAACTGCTTACTCGGGAGGGACAGAGCTGGAACTCTTCATTCTGAAATCCTTAAATATTTATCTAAGTCTAAACTGAAGCCAGGATCTACATTTCTAAACCCCAAACTAGATACTGCCATTCTACCTGAATGTGACTGAATGGTTGGCTGATATCAAAAACAAAACTATATTATTGAAACTTATAGTATCTCATTTTTCCAGTGACAGGAATTGCAATCTTCTTACAAGTGAATTTTCCAGTTATATTAAACTGTAACAGAAGATTAAAAACCTCAGCAATTTTTATGGAATGTTTCCTGAATGTTATATACTAGAATGTTTTTCTTAAGCAGTATAATGAACCTGTGTTGGTTAGCCTTTCATTTATAATGTGTTTCTGGATCATCGTTATCAATACTAATTTTTCTACTATTAATAGTACAGTAATGCCAGTGAAGTGATATTCTGATCATGCACTTAAAGAAAGGATTGACTGAGTGCTGGTTATGTATTAGGTACTGGGGTAGGCACTTTAGTGTATATTTTCAGTTAATTTCAAAAGCAATCCTAGGAGGTATTTTTTAATATACAATCTTTTCATTTTGAAAGATTTTCATGACCTCAGTATATGAATATGTTTGTTAGACTAGGCATCAAACAAGCTGTCTGCTGGCTGGATCCCTACTAGAGGCACTAGTTTTGATTTCTCTGATTTCAACTCTTCAAATGAGACTTCACTCTGTATGTACCAATTGCCTTCCTGATTTTCAGTAAGTGTATAAGCTCCTCTAACAAGATAAATGACTCATTTTATGGAAAACCAGAAAAAACTTTCCATTTTGTTCATTACAATAAAAAGAAAATTCTCAATTATCCTGTAATAGAGAATGAGGGAAGTACACAATAATGGATAACCCAAACTAGTAGCTCCCACGTGTGGCTTTGAGATAAACTGTACTTTTAAGTATCTTTAGGCTAAAAATTGTTTTTATTTTCTTTGAAATAAACCTCGAGTCTAAGTATAAAGCAGCAAATGCAAGTAGACAATATGGGAGTTTAAAACACATTATAAACAGTTAATGATGCTAATTATATGATGGATACTAGTTTCAAGCCATAGACTAGAAGTCTCACTCAATCCCAAATACCTCTCCCCAACTTCAGTTTGATTACTGACTTTCCTTGCTTTTTAATCTAGCTGTGTGATCTTAAGTTGTTTAGCTTCTCTGAGCCTCAGTTTCCCCATCTGTAAATACAGTTAATAATAGTACCTACACCAGGAGACATCAAAGAATACAAGTGAAGAATCCCTGGCACATAGTAGACACTCAATAAATTTTCACTATTATTCCTATTTGGAGTTTCCTGTTAGGAAAAAAACATTCATCGTCAAATCAAAGACTATTTACAGAATATTTCACAAGTATCCTGGAATTTCCTCTTTGGATTCACCCACTCTTCGGATTTGGTTTTCCTAACAACTTATAAATTTAACAAGGGCACATCAGTCAATTTATTTGAGCTCTCTTTCCCTATTAGATAAAAATTAAAGCCATTTTGTTTTAGTCATCCAACCAGCTCTATTGTAGGGTCCCAAACTTCCAAAGAGAGGGAAGGAGATAGCAGCTATTTCCAAAGTGACAAAAATAAAAATGGAAAAAAACCCTCAAGGTTCCTATATTATTATGAGAGTATGAGTCCCTATGATAATATGACATTACGATTTAGTGCTTAAAATACTTTAAACAAAGGACTTTGCATAATGAGTCTAACTTAACATATAATGGGAAGTAATGTCTTACTAACCTATACGTGCTCTCATCTCAAACAAGTTAACTGAACCTACAAAGCCCATACTTTCCAACTACGTAAAAAGTTTTCCTAACAGGCAAAAATGGAGAGGTTGGAATAGTTGGTTACTATGTGATAGTCATATACAAAATCACACTAACAGTTCACATTCAAACTTGTATTTTAAAAGGCAAATAACAAAGCCTCAGAAAAATATGCCCAATGTATTCAAAATCCTTTAAATGCCTCCAAGAGGAAATAAGTTTTCTCCAGTTTTAAGTTATTTTATGAACTTTATAAAGTAACCTGTGGGCAATATACTCCAAATCACCATTTTTCAATTCAAATTGAAAAGCAATGTCTTTTCAATTTCAGAATGGTTAAGTCTTATTAGTCTTCCATAGAATTAGAGTTCTGGGTATAGAGTCCAATAAAGTTCCTTCAAATGAGTCTGTAATAATCCAGATACAGACCTACAATCATAGTACACTGAGATTGTTAGCTACTGTAAAATTATAGGCCAATGTAACAAGACAGGTTTTCAAATTCAGAAGAAACAATTTTGAAATTAGTTTTACCGGAAGTGAACATTTTCTTTAAGTGAAATTCACAGTATGCCACCGAGGGAAGTGGCAAACCCTAAAAGGAGAAAGCCTTTGAAAACGTGAAACACTTATCTTCAAACAACTTGGTCTTTGTACTTTGAGGGCTGTTTCAAAATATGTGAAGCAAAAGCACTAGGGCAGATTGGAAAGATTTTAAAGGTATCCGCCAACTTCTCTCCACCTGTTAACTGAAACAAATTCTGAATATACATTTAATCAATCAAAAAGCTCCCATAAAATGATCCCAAACTTGCAGGACACTTACACACTGAAACCACACACAAAATTCTGCGTTTCTAACGAAAATGACAACTAACACAGGGGGAATACAAAGCAGTATTTTCTCTGCCGAGAGTAGAGTTGCCAGATTCATGAACCTACAACAGGATCGGAAAAATGCAGAAGAAATGTTCAAAAAAGTACAGCAAAATGTTCTCCAAAGAGTGAAACTGCGAAGAACTTTCTTAGCTCCGAGTAAAGTTATGCCTGCTTTACAGATGGGTGAACTAAGGCAGGAGATTGGATTAATCAGTGCCTTTCTCAAGGTCACTCTCGTGCAAAAGAACAGCACGGTCCGGGCTCCGGATCCCAGGTCCCCGACCTCTCCACACTCCCAGGCGGCACAGTTCGAACGTGTGGCTCCACTCGTACCCGCAAATGCGACTGGGCGCTCAAAGAAAACACTTTGAGCGCTCTCCGAGCAGTTCCGGGAGACCCGGGGCACCGGGGGTCCGCCCTCCCCCGAGGCGGCGGCCGCCCCTAGCCCCAGCCCTCCCCTCCATCCTCGCAGGGAGAAAGCCACTGTCTCCAAAGAACCGGGGGGTGGCCCAGGCCGCGGGGGAGGCGCGGGTCCCGCCAACAGGGGTTCACTCACCGTCGCTCTCGGCCCTGACAAGCAGGGACATTCCCTTCAGCCGCTCCACGTAACCGGACGACACATGCCCGGTGCCCCGGTCGTCCCACTGCCGGTCCTCGTTGAGCGTGTACACCTTCACCCGCCGCCGGGTGTCGGTCATCGTGCCGCCTGGGGCAAAGGCCCCGCCGGAGTCGCCCGGGAAGAGGGTCCGGGAGAAGCGGAAGCCGAGGCGGGAGAACACCCGCGAGCGGAGAGCTCCCCGACCTCACTGTCGCCGCTGGCCGCCGCGGGACCGCGCTGCCGCCCGCATGGCCCCCGCCGGGCCCGAGCTCCGGGCCCCCGCCTTTCCTCGCCTCCGGCTCCTCGGCGCTATTGTCCAGGCGGCCGGCGAGCCCAGCCGCCCCAAGTGGGGAGCGCAGCGCTCCGCGGCCTCCCGCCCCGCCGCGGTGGAAACTAGGGGCGCGGGTTACTGCCTTGCTCCCGCCTCCGCCATGATCTCCGTGAAGCCGCTTCCCGCGCCGCCGCCGCCGCCTCCTCAGGCCGCCGCCGCCATGTTTTCCTTCCCTTTACCTGGCCCTCCCACCGCTGCCGATGGCTGCGCTCCGCTCCCCGGCTTCAAATGTCCGAAGCCGACGGGCGCCTGTTCCTGCTGCAACTGCTACCACTGCGCAGGAGACTCCGGCAGCCCCTCGGCGCACGAGCTCTCCCGGCTACTGGAAGTCCCTTTCCCTCCGCCGCTGCCGCCGCCTCTTCCGTCTTCCTCACGGAGCCAAAGCCGCCGCCATCTTGGTTCGCCTCTCAATAGCGGCGCGCGGGGCCACCCAGGCAGCAGCTGCAGGGGCGGCCCCTTGGCCCCACCATTTAAAGAGACAGGAACGAAGCCGGGAGCCTCCCTGCGGCGGAGGCCTCGGACGGAGGCGGGAGGCGGGCGCCGAGTTGCCGAGGTGGCGGGAGCCCTGGGAGCGGAGGAGGCGGAACGCTGGTCGCGCCGGTGACGGCCCGGGGCTCCCTCGCGCTCTCTGCACGCACCGTCGTACGAGCGCGGGGCGGTGTGTGCGTCCGTCGCGCGTTGTGTTCGTCATCAGCCCGGCTCGGGATTCGAAAGGGGCGTGGAGCCCGCCTCCGGCTTCGGTGCGCAGGGGAGCGTCCTGCCCGCTGGGCGCTTTGCGTCCCGGGCTCTGGGTCCGCCCCCAGCGTTCCCCGGTGGCTTGCTGTTCAGCCGCCGCTGCCCCTGCCCTGCGGAGGCCGGGCGGCTTCGGCCCAGGGCTCTCCCGCCGCGCGCCCGCCCCCGCGGGTGTCCTGTCCGAGCTGCCTTTGGGGCTGGGCTGGGCACCCGGAGTGCGGAGGTCGGTGATGCCGGAGCCTCGCGGCGTCGGGCCATTCTCCTTTGGGAAGAAATTGAAAAGCTTCCGAGAAGGGCCACATATTGGGGCAGCGAGGTCAACGGCAGGTCTTGGGAGCTGCCGTGGGAAACTAACTGGGCACAAGTCTACAAACTTAGACAGTTTTCATTTTCTGGGCCTGGGACCAAGCCCGAAGTGACAAGCCTAAAACGTCTCCTTACAATCCAGCTACTACCTCCTTTCCTTTATCCTTTATCAGAACTGATTTTCTAGCCCTCCATGTTGCAAAAAGAACTTGAGGGGCTTACAAAAAACAGAAGCGGTACTGTGTAATCAGGATGAGTAATTCTCAGCGTTCAATGCTAAGAATAATTTTCACAAAGGAATGACATTCTCATTCCTATCATGCAAATAATAGCCACCATTTTGGGGTGGGGGGCTTTTACTATTTGCTAGGCCATCTAGGTCATTGCAGTCCACTGGAAATAAAATGTGAGCCACATATGTAATTTTACAGTTCATAGTAGCCACTTTTTTTTAAGTGTGTGGAAACTGCTTAATTTTATTTTAATGATGTATTTTATTGTGTTGAGAAAAAAAAATGTTGCCTGCCATTCCAGTTCGACAAGGATCTAGCCATGAGACACAGTCGTCGCCCCAGACAGTGCACCCTGAGGGGAATTCAGGATGGAGAGAAACGGAGCATTTTGTGCTTTGGATACACTGATCTGTAGATAATTAAGATACATATCTAAGGAAAAATTCCAATGACCCTAGATTCTAACACCTGTCCATACACAGGGAAGTACTAAAATCATTAATTTGAGATGTCTGTTCTTTGTGATTAGCAGTAACCTTTTTATACTTGACAAATGTTTTTCCCAGCAAAAAAGTTCAAATGTATTCTTGTCTCCTCCCTTGCCTCTTTGGAGCAGTTCCTCAGAGCTATCTGCCCCTGCAGGCTGTAGCCCTCAGTAAAGTCCCCAAATAGAACTTAACTACCCAACTTTTACTTTGTGTGTTTTTATTTCAGTTGACAGTTTAATGCAATACTTTAAATGCAAATTATTAATGAGACATTTTGAGTTATTTTTTCATTCTAAGTTCAAAATGTGATGTGTATTTTACCTTTAGTGATATTTCTATTTGCTGAATTTTCATTCGAAATATCTATATTTAGGTTTCACTAAATTTACAATTTAAAAGTAGATTCACATACTGAAGTTATTTCAAATATACTTAATTTTATCCAAAAACAAATCAAGTATCAATTTTTAAATTTAAAATTTATTTCACATTAAATAAGATTTAAAATTCAGTTCCCTAGTCCCACTAGCCACAATTTCCAGGGCTTAGCTCCCACATGTGGCTAATGGCTACAATTTTGTAAGGTTCAGGTGCTTAGCATTATCAGGAAATCTCATCGAACCTGCAATGTACAATATTTTGAGCTATATCCATCTATTCAGAAAGAAGCCATGATAGTGTGACTAGGGCTGAGGAGTTCCCCAAGATGTTGGACTATCAGTTTTAAAATCAGAAGTTGAAACTTCCTCCTACACCATGTCAAATACAAAGAAGTGCCTGCAGAGAGCAACCATTTACAAACAAAACTGCAAAATTATAAAAACAGAGCAATTGTTTTACCTAAAAACTAAACTGCAATAATTTCAAGCATCAGGGCATGGCAGTAGTTTTGTCTACTTTTAACACAGACATCATTAAATTTATTCACATGTTATTACTGATTTGATCCCCAAACCAAACAAAATAATTTGTGGAAAAATCATACTGTATTTTATAATAACTTTTTAAGGTAAATTAAACAGCAGGATTTATTAAATGGAAAAAGATTTAGCTTTGTTTGTACATTACATGTAATAGTGATGATTATGTTTAAATAAACCTTTAAATGTAATCTTGAATAGCTGTTGAGGTGTATCAGGCAGGGTTCAACCAGAGAAATGACCAGTGGGATACATCTATGGAGAGAGAGAGGGATTTCAAAGAATTTGTTTATTTGATAGTGGGATCTGGCTAGGCAAGTCTGAAATACGTAGAGCAAGTTAGCAGCAGGCTGGAAATCCTTGGGCAGGACCTGACACTGCAGTCCCCAGAATTTCTTCTTCCTCAGGGACACCTCAGTTTTGATCTTAAAGCCTTTCCATTGATTGGATGAGGTCCACTCAGATTACTGAGGATAATCTCTTTTACTTAAAGTCAGTTGATTGTAGATGTTAATTACCTCCACAAAATACCCTCAGAGCAACACTTACATCAGTGTTTGAATAACTGGGTAATGTAGCCTAGCCAAATTGAAACAAAACTAACCATCATGTACCTTAGTTTATAATCACTTAATCATATACCTGGCACAAATAGTGATACAATTTAAGAAAATTCCTAATGGAGTTCAATAAGGGAGGTTGCAAATCACAAGCCGTTGAGATACATTATCACAGTGGGTGTGGGTGTTGGATTGTGAATCCAGTTCCTGCCTCTTAGTAACTATGTGATATTTTCAAGTTTCTTAACCTGTCTAACTCAGTTTCCTTGCCTGTAAAATAGGAATAACAATAACTTCTAAGGGTGTAAGGATTAAATAAGATGCTGATTCCTCCTGTGTGCTAAATAAAAAATTTTTCCCTTGAACCCTTGTACCTTCACCCTACACACACAACATAAACTTATAAAATATACAGTAGAGTCAATTCATTACACAATATTTATACCTACTCGTATCATTTTATGGTAGTGCCTGCTTAAGCTAAAAATCCTGGAAAGAACAAGGCCAAGCCTGCTGGATTGTGCACTCCCAATTCCAGAATGCTCCCTCCACACAGATGATCTCCATGTTTGACCATGAGGATAACAGTGTCTGTGTAGGGAGAAGGATGTGGCACCAAATATTAGAAGAATTGAGCCCTAATTGAGGTTCAGCCACTAAACTGGTGGGTTAGGATAAGACACTACCTCTTTGGGCCTCAGTTTCCTAATCCTAATAAGATGATCTTTAGACACTTCTAGTTTTCAAATTCCATAAGTGTGCAGCAATGATGACAAGAATGATAGAAATCATTAAATTCTCCCCATAAAGGCAGACCACACATGGGCACTTCCATGACATTCATGAGCATTTTATTACATAGCACCATGTAAAATAAATAGGTGAAAATACTCAGAAAAAAATACTGAGCAGAAAAATATAGCAATCATCCATTTCGCTCTAAACTATTCTCGTAAGTTGTGTAAATATTTAATTTGGTATATAATACTTGTGAAAAATATTTCTCTTAACCTACACTTAACATAATGTTGTCATGAAGAAATCTGAGAATGAAGGTAATTTTAGATAAAAGCTGTAGCAACAACAGACTTTGACCACCGTGGAACTCACTACCACCCACGGTTCATTTATTTATAAAAACTAGCCCACAAAATGCTGACTAGCAATTCTTCACGGATTAACAATGAGTGAAACAAGTGGCAAATTTATTTACAAAGAATAAGTTAAATTAGAAAGAAATTCTGTCATTCATTAGCATGCTTGAGGGACTCATTTAAGATGCTTCTAGGGAATGGAAATCACAATTGGAATTACTATGATTTGCTATCTGTTCTTTTCATTGTGTAGGTTTCTATCCCCCACCTCCCAAAAAATATCTTAAAAGAAAGAGGAAGGTAGTTTGTCCTTTCTCTTGAGTAGCTTTTTACCTGGATTCCATATGTGTTTATTATTCCTTTTCATCAAAAATATGATAAATAGAAGCCCTCTTAAAAGTACAGCTTAAAAGTACTTTTAGATAAGTGCAACATAAGAAACCCAATTGGTACCTCACTGACATAGATTTATAATAAAAGGAGCAAAAGTCTGTGATGTTTAATTTTTATTAACTAACCATGAGCTTTATTCATATTCAACTGTCATAATAAATGTATCACTCTAGTCTTAGAAACAGTCATTTATGTGTGTGCCCCAGTGAATAGCAGTAAAAGCAGGGTAAGGAGAAGTCATTCTTTTACTAACGATATGCATGAAAAACAACAGGTGGATAGCTTAAATATTTGTGTACTTTTAAAAATTTCACTGTCTCCCCTTCACTCTAATCCAGGGAATGCCTTGCTAATAGAATTACATATGTTTGAAGTATGTATCCATGTTTACAGTAATATGCAGGAAATGCTAGAAACTCTTCAACAGATTCCCATTTTACCTAAAAGGTCAAAGGCTGAAACAGTCAGCATCTCCCTTCATGATCTCTTACCAACTCCTTGAATTTTACACTCCAGGGGCAAACCTGACTGCTTCTAGTTCCCTAAATATTAGCTTTTGTTTTGTGTCTTTAAGCCTTGTGCCTCTGTCTAGAATGTCCTTTCCATCTTGTTTCCTTTAAAGTCCTGTACAGGCACCACCTACTCTGTTAGACCTTCCCTAGCAGCTCCCATCCCAGACAGCCTTAGCCGTCGTCCCCTCTGAGTCTTCTCAATACTTAGACTATCAGCTGTACACTACTGGTTTATTTATATGCTTGATTCTTCTACTAGCTTGTGAAGCTCCTTGAAGGCGGGACTTTTTCTCTTTCTTGTGTATACTCAATGTCAAGTACATTGCCTGGAATTTGGTTAGTGATTGGTAGGTATTTGCTGAACTGAATGCTAATCTGTCTAATTAAGAAGGTGACCTAGTAACTGAACACAGATTAGCTACAAGAAAATAAGTGTTCAGCTGAGGCAAAAGTCCTGCTGAATGAACACAGAAGTTGTGATTTAAAGATGATGATTGCAGGGGTCAGAGAAGAGTTTTGTGGAAGAGGCAGCATTGGGATGTGACTTGAGGAGTTTGATGTCAAAGGAATGGAGAGAAGAGCATCTGAGGCTGCAGGACTAAGAGAAAATAGCAAGGAGGTATGAACATGTATGGAAATTTAGGAAACTAAGCAGATAAGCATGACTGGGGAGTGCAAACTGAGGGAAAGTGGGAAATCAGGCAGAAAATGGAGCTTGGGGCAAGACTGTTAAAGCCTGAAATATTTGTGTAGTTGTTACACTGAAGATGAATGGAGAGACATGTAAAATTTCTGGGGCAGAAAAGTGACACGACAAAAATCTACACTTTGAGAAAACAACTACATTTACAGTAGCATCAAAAAGAATAAAATAAGAATAAACTTAGATGAGGAGTAGAAAGACTTGTACACTGAAAACTACAAAATATTGCTGAAAGAAATTTTAAAAGACATAAATAAGTGGAAATCCCATGTTCATGGACTGGAAGACTTAATACTGTTAAGATGGCAATACTACCCAAAGCAATCTACAAATCCAATGCAACCTCTATCAAAATACCAATGCCTTTTTTTTTTTGGAAATGGAAAAATCCATCCTAAAATGTATATGGAACTGAAGGGACCTTAACTAGCCAAAACAATTTTAAGAAAGAATAAAACTGGGGACTCATACTTATTTCAAAACTTACTACAAAGCTACAATGAACAAAACAGTGTGGTACTGACAAATAGACAGACATCTAGACCAACAGAACAGAACAGAGAGCTCGGAAATAAACTCTTGCATATATATGATCAAGTGATTTTTTTTTTTAACAAGGATGCCAAGACCATTCAGTGGTGGAGGAGGTGAGGAAGACAGCCTTTTCAACAAATGGTGCTAGGAAAACTGGGTATCTACATGTAAAAAGAAGGAAGTTGGACCCTGACATTATACCATATGCAAAAATTAACTCAAATAGATAAAAGACTAAACATAAGAGCTAAAACTTTCAAAAAAAAAAGCTTAGAGGAAAAGCTTCATGATATTGTATTTGACAATGATTTCTTGGACACCAAAAGCACAGGCAATTAAAGAAAAATAGGCACATTGGACTTAATAAAAATTAAAAACTTTTGTGCAAAGGATACTATCAAGAGAGTGAAAAGGCAACCACAGAATGAAAGAAAATATTAGCAAATCATCTGATAAGGGGTTAATATCCAAAATATGTAGAGAATTCCTACAACTCAACAACAAAAAAATAAACAAGCGATTGAAAAATGGGCGAAGGCTTGAATAGACATTTCTCCAAGGAAGATACACAAATGGTCAATAAACACATGAAAAGATGCTTAACATCACTAATCATTAAGGAAATGGAAATCAAAACCACAATGAGATACTACTTCACACCCATTAGAAGGGCTATTGTCCAGGATGTGAAGAAATTGGAACTCTAGCTTGTGCACTGCTGGTGGAAATATAAAATGGTGCGGCTGCTATAGAAAACAGAATGGCGATTCCTTCAAAAAATGAAACACATAATTACCATATGATCTAGCAATTTTAGTCTAGGTATAAGCTCAAAAGAATTGAAATCAGGGACTTGAACAGATGTTTATACATCCATGTTCACTGCAACATTATTCCCAATAGCCAAAAGGTAGAACAACCCAAAGATCCACTGATAGATAAACGGATAAACAAAATGTGGCACATATATACAATGGAAATATTATTCAATTTTAAAAAGAAAGGAAATCTTGTCATATACTACAACATAGTTGAACTTTGAGGACATCACACTAAGTAATGCTCATCTATGTCCTTGGACAGAAGAGAAGATATTAAATCCATGAAACAAAAATTGGACACAAAAAAACAAACATTGTATGATTCAACTTGTATCAGGTACTTGGAATAGTCCAATTCATAGAGACAGAAAGTAGAACAGTGGTTACTAGGGGCTGGGAGCAGGTGGGAACAGGGTGTTACTGCTAGCGGGTACAGAGTTTCAGTTTGTGATGATGAAGTTCTGGAGAGGAATGGCGATGATGTTGCACAACTAATGTACTTAATGCCTCTGAACAATACACTTAAAAATGCTTCCTCTGAATGCAACCATCTATCCTTTCAGCTTTCTCATTTGGTTATTCTTAAAACATCAGTATGTTTTTCTGGTCTGTCAGTCCCCTCCTGTCTTTGCAGTTTTACTCTTCTAATCTAAACTCCTTAACCTGTTGCTTTACTTTTTCTCAGTACCCTCGACTTCATCAGCCTATTATCCTTTTGTCTCATCCACCTTGAAAAACTTCGTCCTTACTGTACTCCAACTGTCCCTTTTTTGGGGTGCTTGCACCCAGGCAGCATTGCTGGAGATAAAATAAATATTTATGATTTAGGGATTTTTTTTTAACTTATAAAGTAAGACAGACCTCCCAGCTGGCACACTGCCTTCACTGTTACCTCTCTTCTAAAACACTCTCTACATTATAGCTGGTGGTACTTTTGTGCTAGTAAGTACAGTCTAGCCAGACAAAGTGTATTTGTTTTGATTATTTGTATTTTCCCTCACTGCAAGTAAGAGAAAGACCTTGAGCCGCTGAAAGAAAACCTCTCTGCCTTCTGAAGGGATCTTGCTGTCAGACCTCACGGTGATGGCAGATGTTGGTAGGAGGGGACCTGTGGGGTGGCACAGTTAAGACTGGGGTCTACTTGGAGGGTGGGCGCTGCTATGGTGTAGATCGTGCTGCTTCAGTGGTTGCTTTCATACCCAAGCCAAGCTCCCAGATAAGGACAAGCCAAGCACCTGAAAATGGTCTTGGGTTCATTCCCTAGTACCTCCATTAAATAACAAACAAACAAACCAACAAACCCAATTACTTCCCCCTTCCAAAAAACAAACAAAATAAAATGAAGTGTCTGTAAAACAAGTTAGTCCAGAGCCATTGTCTAACACATGAGATAAACATTTTTGAGTAATTTTCACTTCTTTTCTTCCTCACCCTTGCACCCAGGCCCTCACCAAGGCCTGCCAATTTCCCTCCCTTTCATATCCCTTGGAATTGATTCTACTGTTTTATTTCTTTGGTCATCACCCTAGGATTTTCTGTACCTGAATTCTCCAACTAAGTTACAAAAGGTGACTTTGGAGTCTCTTGATACTCCAAAATGGAATCGCTCAGAGTCCTGTGAAAAGACGCTCACAGTCACTAGCAGAAAGTAGCAGTATTAATGTCAACATTTATGTCAATTTACAGGGCAAAGAGGAACCCAGAGGCTTCTTTCAGCCTGAATGCTACTGCAAAGAGAGTTTCCCACCTATCTCCCAAGACCTCATGCATTAACTTCCGTGCACCGGAATTAAAAGCAAGGATTCTTGAGGACCAGCCAAGGGTAATGTCTAAAGCAATGAAGAGAAAGAGGAGAGGGGCACTGGAATTTTTAAGAGAAATTTCGATGCACACGTTTCCTCAGTTTCAGACGTTTCCCTCAGAGCTATGTGTTCACAAATGGACAATCCTTTTCTACCTCCTCTTGCTAGGTGTTTGAATAGCTCTAGCCCTACATACTCAGCAATGGCGAATGTGGTGGCCATGAGAACATGTCTCAAGACCTCTTTGTATAGGGAACATATTTCACCAAAGATGCCGGCTGCTGCTGTCTGAAATTCGTCACTGTGAATGCCTCCCATCGGCTGCTCCCACCAATGACTTGATGCAGCAGGGCACTGAGGCAGATGCATTCCTGGGAGACAGTCTCCTTTGGAGACTGACTTTGGCTCAAGGGTTCCCTTATCAGCTTTGCCAAACTTTCTTTAGGATGCACTTCAGTCTAGATGTTTCCACCCAACCTTCTCTCTTTCCTTCCTTCACTTAAGGTTGGACTGACGCCTCTCCCAGACATTCTCTCTCCCTATTTCCTTTCAAAGAGGTGCTTCCTCTGATAAAATCCTTATGGGTATAATCCCATCTTGGTGTACTTTTTGGAGGTCTCAGACTAATGTCGCAAAGTATAGCTACATTCAGCTCTTCGATGCTGTAAGTCTTTAAATGTAAGAGAGATTGTTCCCAATTTATCCATAAGATTTTAACTAAAAATAAAAGAAAACTAAAACTCACTTACAGTTATGCTTATGCTGGAGCCTGCTGATTTATACAGTGAAAGTTGATATTTGTGTTCTTAATGTCTTCGATTCTGATGCTATGTACTAGATAGACCTCCTTCTTCTATAGAATGAGAAGAATAATGTTTCTAATACAACTCCAACTGTTCTTTCTCAGATTTTCTTTTCTTAAGAATTCTGATTTCTGTCCACTACAAAATTTTGCAATACAAAAAGAAATTCTCTCTTTTCAAATTTATATCTGCTTGAGTTTTGAGAAGGACTTCAAGATCAAAAGCTCATATACATCCTCTTTGCCCCATCTGAGTAGATCAGATCCCTACTAGGTCATGTTAAATGTGGATTTTTCTTTATGTCTGGCACCCTGTTGACCCCCAAGTCTGAGTTGTATTCAGCTCAGTATCTTTGGTTTCTAGATTACAAGGGCTTCTTATTTTTTTCAGGTTATTGGCAAAAAGGAAATAATATAAGTATTTTCTGAATGTAAAATGCATCCACACAGTCATTATTCTCAATTTATTTTTCTACCTTTTAATAAGTGAAAAGGTAGCATAGATGGCCAAGGATGATGGCATCAATATAAAAGAAGTATTGAATTTATTTATTTAGCCATATTTAAATCAGAAATCAAATGTTTGTAGCAGCACTATTTACAATAGCCAAGACATGTAAACAACCTGTGTCCACCAACAGATGAATGGATAAAGAAGATGTAAAAAATATATATTATATATATATTACACACACACAGACACACACACAATGGGATATTACTCAGCCTTCAAAAGGAACAACGTGGATAACCTAGAGATTATCATGCTAAGTGAAGTAAGTCAGACAGAGAAAGACAAATATCATATTGACATCACTTATGCATGGAATCTAAAAAATGATACAAAAGAACTTACTTACAAAAAAGAAATAGATTCCCAAACATAGAAATCAAACTTATAGCTACCAAAGGGGAAAGGGGGTGGGGAGGGATAAATTAGGAGTATGGGATTATCATACATACACTATTATATATAAAATAGATAAACAACATTACTGTTCAGCCCAGGAAACTATATTCAGTATTTTGTAATAACATATAATAAAAAAGAATTTGAAAAAAATATATGTATAACTGAATCACTTTGCTGTGCACCTGAAACTAACACAATATTGAAAATCAGCTATACTTCAATAAAAATACAATTTAAAAAACTAAATGTTTGATTGTGACTTAGTTTTTGTTATTCCAAGTATTCTTTCCAACTTTATATTTGAGAATCATATGGTTATACTTAAATGATGCAAAAATTCTGTATCTTGCTCCCTGGACACAGATGTTAGTTTGGTACGTAACAGAAGTCAGGAGAACCAAAATATTGTCTGGATTTTTTTTTTTGACTGTCACTGGGGTGACAAATGTTCTTACTTCCTGAATGTCACAGTTAGAAGGATGTGATACAGGGTTGCCTGTACCCATGTGCTCCCTTCTCCCACCCCCATCCTCAGTGTGGGCAAATATGTCTGCATCAGAGAGAACAAAGCAGAACATTCTATGGGGAGTCCAATTATCCCCCAGACAGGCGAGGTCTGTTAAGGTTCTGAGACCTGCTAAGAAGTAAGATGAACTGGTTCCTTCATCTATACCCTACCTTGACCTCTGAAATGTATCTTACATTGTTAGTCATACATGCAGTTTCTTTCCTTAGAACTCCACAAGTAAACAGTATCTAAGGAAGTTTTAAAACTTGTTCTCAAGTTCTTTGACATTCCTCCCATCAAAAGTGGAGTCTCTATTTCCTGCTTTTAAATCCGGGCTGGACTTGGTGACATGTTTGTAATCAATGCAGTGAAGCAGAAGTACCACTGTGCGCTAGTAGAGGCTGGGAAGGAAAGGCCGTGGAACTTCTGCATGGTTCTCCTGGAATGCTTTCTGTGCGAGGAAACAGCCACCAGGTGAGAGGTTCAACTCCCCTTCTGGGCTGTGTGTAGCTGCTCTGGTAGACATGTCTCACAGACATGTAAGAGCTCAGAAAACTGGACACCCAGATGTTTTTCCTCTAGAAGCAATTAGAAGATGTGCTCTACCAAAAAGAGGTATTAAACTAGCAGAACATAGAGGAGCCGGGAAACAGAAGATTCAGCAAAGGGAGACTATGGGGATGAAATAGTAAAAAGTGCTTTGAAAACTAAGAACAAGGAAAATAAAAAGGTTTTCAGGGGAGAAAGAGAAAAAGGGCTCACTCGTGACTGGTTTGCATTGCTCAAGCAGTGTAAACAGTGAACAATGATTTGACTGAACTTCTGATAAAACTATAATGGGAGGATGGCAAGAGTGAGTGTGAACATATGGTGGTGATGGTGGGGTTCATAAGAGAGATAAACCCCCTTTTCCATGGTGGAAAGTTAATAGATTATACTTACAACTTTTTAAAAAAGTAGTAATAAAAGCAAGTTTTTTTTTAGATACAGGGGGTAAATACTCAAATAAACAGCTGAAAGAATATTATGTGGTCACCTCTAAGAGAAAGGAAATGGGAGAAGGTTGTCTACAAGGAACTGATATTTGTCATAATAATTGTGGAATTATTTGAATTTTTGAACTATATGCAGGTATATATTTGATAATAATAATAACTAAATGAAAATTTTTAGCAGAGTAGGCTAGGGCTAGTTCAAGTTGGTGAATGATTTTCAACAGCTTATTAACATCTGATATTACCTGTAAAGTTATTTACTAAATGTCCATTTGGTGTAATTTTGGTTATCCAATTGTGACTAGTCTAAGTCTTGCTTTCAAGTTTATTGACAGTGTAAGTACTTCATCTTCACTTTTTAAATATTAAAAGTCATTTTTAAGGTACATTTTAAATATTTACTGAACAGTATCCAAAGTACAGAGTACAAGTCAAATCTATGGATTCCAGACTCTTGTGCAGCATATAGCTACATATAATGATAAGATTATCTAATTGCTCAAAAGCCCACTAGGTAGATTTAAACTATTCTGCTGAAGAATAACTTTTTCCCTGAAAATTATGAACAACATTCTACATTCTAGGAAGTGGCTACTGTAAATGGGATGAAAAGATGTTTTGATCCGTGAGAATAATTCGGCAAATATTTAATCATCTGTTTTATATTAGCCAGGTTAACCAGATTATAGGGGTACAATTATTTAATTATTTGAGCTATGAAGAATTGTGAAACCATAAAGAGTAAAATGATGGTCCTACCCATAAGATGAAAAGGGAATTTTGTATAAAACACCTTATTTGGATTGAGATCTGGGATGCTAGTATTCATACACTGATGAACTCTGGCAGAAAATTTTATGATCTTGGGGGATGAGAATGGCATTTGGCAAGGTGAAACTTTTGGTTCATGGATGCTCTAAAACTTAGATTGGCTTGAAGTTCAATGTGCTGGTTATTCTCCTTCTGGCTACTCTTCCCCAGCCACATCCATTCTTCACCCTTCCTTTCCCTGCCCTGCGACCTGGGGGGAGTTGATCTGCATGGAGTGTTTCACTCAGGCTCTCTCGCCCTCTGGCTTATTGCTTCTGGTTGGACTTAGCCCCTGGGAGGAATGGCAAGAGACTGCTGAGGGGGAGGAGATGGGAGGAAAAAGTGATTGTGGTGTTTTCTCTCTGGTTCTCTTTTTGCCTCGTGGCCTCAGATCTGCCAGGGCCTGCATTGCAGGACAAATGGTTTGATGTGGCTGGAGTGCACGGATACGTGGTGGAGTGAGATGGTGCTGGAAAAGTCAGTAGCACCCAAATCCTGAAGGCCTCTCTTTGTTTTAGACTTTATTCTGGAGGGTACAGTGATTAATGAAAGGATTCTAAGCAGGGGAATGTGATGATTGGATTTGTGTTTTTTTAAAGATCGCTCTGGAAGCATTGTGAGGGAAGGATGAGAGAGGCGATGTCAAAGTGAGGGAGCCCACTTATAAATGAACTGTCCCAGACCAGACAAGACACGACAAATTACTGAATAGAAGCACCTCTGGTGAATACAGAGAGGAAGAAGTAGATTTCAAGTACTTCTTCCGCTTCCAGACAGGAAAGTATCAGAAGAGGCCTCCTGGGAGGCTGGAGCTCGCACCCCCACCCAGCAGTAAGGAGGAGCACCCAGCTTGGGTGTCAGAGAAGGCCAAGTGGAAACCTGGACTTTTACCTTCACTTGGCAGTAACAAGGCACCACTCCCTTTCTTTCCTGGAGTGGTGTCAGAAAAAAGGCAGCCAAAAGGAAGGCTTAAAGAATACCCAGAATGTCACAATGTTACCCAAAATGTCCCAAACTAAACTGAAGTCCTTGTCATATCAAGAACCAGGTAGAGCTCAGATTGAATAAAAAAGTACAACCAACAGATGCCAACACCAAGATGACAGAGATTAGAATTACCTGACAAAGATTATAAAGTAAACATCATAAAAATGCTTCAGCTAGCAATTACAAACACACTTGAACAAGTGAAGAAAAAGAAAATCTTGACAAAGGGATGGAAGATATAAAGAAGAACCAAATGGAAATTTTAAAACTTGAAAACTAAAATAACTAAAATAAAAAAACTCAGTGGGTGAGCTCAATAGTACAGTTGAGGACACAGAGGAAAGTACAGTGAACTTGAGAGAATAATAGAAATGACTCAATCTGAACCACAGAGAAAAACAGGCTGGGCAAAAAAAACATCAACAGAGACTCAGAGACCTGTGGGTATAAAATGAAAACCTAACATTCATGTCATTGATGACCCAAAAGGAGGGCAGAAAGAAGGCAGGGCTGACAAAGTACTCAAATAAATCATGACTGAAAAATCTCCCACTATGGCAAAATACATTAACTTACAGATTCAAGAAGCTAAGTGTACTCCAAACAGGACAAACCTGAAGAAATCTCAAATCAGTCATCTAACCTCTCCCCTCAAGACTTAGAAAAAGAGCAAAATAGACCCACAGCATGCAAGAAAGAGAAAATAACAAAGTTTAGAGCAGAAATCAATGAAATTGAAAACAAAAAAATAGAGAAAGTCAATATTAAAAACATGATTTTTTTGAAAGTATCAATACAATTGACAAACCTCTATATTATAAAGACTGACAAGAAATACCGAAAGAAAGAAGACAGAAATGATCAATATTGGGATAAATGGGATGTCATTAAAGACCCTGCCAGGCATCAAAAGGGTAATAAGGTAAGACTATGAACAATTCTACACACATCAACCTGACAACTTAGATGAAATAGACCAAGTCCTTGAAAAACACAGACAACCATAACTCACCCAATATGGAGTAGGTAGTATGAATAGCTCCATAGTTATTAAGCCCTGTGACTTTTAATTAAAATCTCCTCAAAAAGAAATCTTCAAACCAAGAAACTACGGGTTCACTGTAAACCTTCTTCCTCTCAAGATCCTTAAATTAATCACATCTTTTGCCGTATAAAATGATATTCATGGATTCTGGGGATTAGGGTGTGGCCATATTTTGGGGGGAGCCACTGTTCAGCCTACTACATATGCCCATAGTAATCAAGATGTGTGATATTGATGCAGGAATAGACATAAAGATAAAAAAATATGACCCAGCAATTGTACCCCTAGGTATTTATCCCCCAAAATTGAAACCTGTACATAATATGTTTCTAGAAGTTTCTTTGTAATAGTCAAAAACTTCAGACAGCCCTGATGTCCGTTTATGGGTGAATGGTTAAACAAACTATAGTTTAAAAAAACAAAACAAAACAGGATCAATCTAAAAGCCAACTCACACCTCAAAAAAAATTAACTCAAAACAGATCATAGACTTAAATGTAAAATGTAAAACTATAAAACTTCTAGCAAAAGACATAGGAAAAAATAGATAAATTGGAGTTCAAAATTAGAAACTTTCTAGAAAAATTAGAAACTTCCATAGTATGCATGGAATACTATGCACCAATAAAGAGGAATGAACTACGGATACACACAACAACTTGGGTAAATATCCAGAGAATTATGCTGAGTGAAAAAAGTCAATCCCAAATGGATGCATATCCTATGATTCTATTTACATAACATTTTTGAAATGATTGAAATGGGGAACAGGTCAGTGGTTGCCAAGGCTTAAGGAGCTAGAGGGACTAGGTATGGCTATAAAAAAGCAACAGAAGGGATCCTCATGGTGATGGAAAGTTCTGTATCTTAGCTGTATCCATGTCAACATCCATGTATTAGCTATGTAGTGTAATATTGCACTGTATATAATTTTACATGTTGTTTCCTTGGAGGAAACTGGGTGAAAAATACTTGGGATCCTTTTGTACTATTTATAACAACTACATGTAGATCTATAATGATCTCAAAATTAACATTTTAATAATAGGACTGTTGTGAAGCAAACAACTATGCAGCCACCCTATGCAGTTGGCCAGCATCTCAGAAGCCCTCTGCATGCCTCACCCCATTCAAAGTTACTCCTTTCCCCTAAAAGTAATCTCTATTCTGTCTTTTTATGGTACCTTCTGGCTTTTGTTTAGCTTTACCACCTAAGTTTGCATCTTCTGACAAGATAGTTGAGGTTTTCCTATTTTTTTAACTATATATTACATGCTTATTTCCTGTTTCATTTATTTCTGCTTTGCTTTTTAGTTATTTCATTCCTTCTGTTTTGTTTGAGTTTACATTGTTGTTCTTTTTTTGACTTCAAGAGATGGATGCTTTTCTCATTTGTTTGCAGACTGTTCTTTTCAAATATCAGTATACACTTTTAAGATGAAATGTTTTCCTCCAGATACTGCTTTAGCTGCATCCCCAACCAGGTTTGGTATGAAGTATTTTCATTATCATTAAGTTAAAAACATCTTAAAAGGTCACTGTGATTTATTTTTTGACACCCCCAAGCAGAGATTCACTTTTTTTTTTTAACAAAAGAGGATTTTATTTTGGGAAATCAATTCCTTAATTTATGGCAAGGTCTTCTTTCAGAAATAAAACCACAAAACAACAGAGATTAACTTTTATGTTGTTGTTTCATTATTGATTTGTTAAACAGCAGTGTGGTGAGGAAACAGCCTGATTAATTACAAGCCTTTGAAATTTGCTGAGACTGCTTTATAGCCAGGATATGGTCAATTTTCATAATTTATTTGTATGTGCTTTAGAAGTATTTGTAATATTGTAGTAGTTGTGTTCAGTATCCTATATATGGCCATTAGGTCAAATTTGCTCACTTTGCCATTCAAATGTTACATTCTTACGATTTTTGTCTGCTGTTCTTTCAATTACTGAGAGTTTGTTACAAATCTCTCATTATACTGGTGGATTCCTCTATTTCTCAACGTTCACTTTACATATTTTGAGGTCATATTATTAAGTATTTATACATTTTAAATGGTTATTATCTTCCTGGTTAACTTAACTTTTATTATTGTAAAGTGATTATCATCAACTTGGTATTGCTTCTTGGTTAAAGTCAGTTTCATCTGGTATTAACACAGCATACCAGCTTTCTCACTGTTAATATTCACGTAGTATAAGCTATTCACAACCCTACAAGACATTCTTTTTATTATTTAATACATTTGGAGTAACCTATCCATTTGCTAACCCTTTACCCTTTATTTCTTTTTTGTCCCAATTCAGACCTTCCATCTGGGGTCATTTTCTTTATGCCTGAAACGCTTCAGTTTATAATTTCCTATAGTGAGACTGCATTCTTGGCAAACTCTCCTAGTCTTTGTCTGAAAATATTTTTTCCCCTTATTCCTGATAAATATTTTTGGTTGTTGTAGAATTCTAGGTTGATGTTTATTTTCTTTTAAATACATTAAAGATATTTTTCCATTGTCTTCTGCCTCTCATTCTGCTGAAGAAATCAGATAATTTTTGATTGCTATTAATGGTTGCCTTTTTGAGGATAATATATTTCATTTTCTCAGGCTCCTTTTTACCTCTTTTTTATTTTTCTGGTTTTCTTTAGTTTCACTATTTTTTTCCCCACTTTTTATTTGTATTGCTTGGGATGTGCCAAAGTCAAAATTATTGCGTTTCATCATTTGCTTGACATTATCAACCATCATTCCTTCAAGTATTGCCCTCTGCCCTCTTATTTTCCCCTTGAGGGACTCCATATGATTGTATTTTATATTTTCTTACTGCTTCTTCTAAGTCTACCGAATCTTTTGTATTTTCCATCTTTTTGTCTCTCTGATCCAGTCGGACATTCGTTTTTTAACTGGATTGCTTAATTGTAACAGCCTATGATCCAGTTAAATAGCCCTCCCTTTTCTAAGCGGTATTATCACACTTGTTTCTCATTTATTTAAACTTAGTTTGCACAGCTGTTTCATAGCCTGTACCTGATAAATCCAATGCCTGAAGACTCTGTGGGTCTGCTTTGCTTTGCTATTTCTGCTTCCTTTGACTTACAGAGCCTGATTTTTTGTTGTTGTTGTTGTTCCTTTTATTCTTTGGCTGCAGTCTGGACATTGTATTTGAAAAATTATTTTGTAGAAATAACTTGAGGCCAAGAACGGAGGTGCTTTGCTTCAGAGAAGCGCTGCATTTGCCTCTGCCGGGTTCCTGGGTTACTGCTAATTTGGAACCACTTTAAAACAAGGTTAAGCCTTGTCAACCCAGCTGATCTGAAAATAAGCGATAATTCTGTGAAGACTGTTCCACTTCGGATTCATCCTGTTCTATTAGACTCCCTCCTAATGTCCTGGGCTTCCATTTTGTCCTTTGCTCCTGGATAACTGGTTTCTCTTCACTTTTGGTCTTATGATTTCTTACTGTATTATCATTTTTTAAATGCTACTAAGATTTTAAAAAGTGTTTCAGCCACCACTTTTAGTTGTTTTTACCATGTAAATTAGCCTTCTATGACAAGATGACATATTGTATCTTCTTTTATCAGTAGACACAAAGTTCTTAGCAGTTACAAAGTTCTACAGAGTTAAACAATGTGATCTGAAGAAACAATTCACAATTAAAACCTCATTTGATAAGATCTGGAAACACTATAATTTCTCATCACAGATGAAAACATCTTTGAGTTCAAAATATAGTAGTGCTCTTTTAAGTTTCTATTATTAGAACAAATAAATACAAGCAACAATGGAAGACCAGAAAATTTAAAAGCAGTTGAAGTTCTAGAAGCACATCAGAAAGTGGTATAACTATGGTAATGCATCAGTTTCCTGTAGCTGCTGTAACAAATTACCATAAACTGGGTGGTTTAGAACTTAGAAACCCATCTCTTACAGTTCTGGGGGCCGGAAGTCTGGAAACAAGGTGTCAGCAGGGTGATGCTTCCTCCAGAGGCTCTACGGGAGACAGTCTGTTCCTTGCCTTTTCTAGCTTCTAGTGGCTGCAGGTGTCCCTGGCTTGTAGCCACCTCCCTTGGATCTCCCACATGGTCACATGGCTTCCACCTCTTCTGTGTCTTCTCTTTTGTGTGTCTATCAAGTCTCCCTCTGCCTTTCTCTTAGAAGGACACTTGTGATGGCACTGAAGGCTCATTCAGATTATCTAGGATCATCTCCCTATCCCCAAATCCTTCACTTAATTACATCTGCAAAGTCTCCCCCCACCAACTGACAAAAAAGGTAACATCCACAGGTTCCAGGGATTCAGACATGGATATAACTTGTAAAGGGCCACCACTGAGAGAGAGAGAGAGAGAGAGGGAGGTTGGGAGAGAATGGGTTTTAAGAATCTCAAAGGAAAGGAGCCAATTAGAGTGATTTGGTATTTACATCATTACTACACATCATTTACTTGAATCTAATTTACTTAAGTTTCTTATTAATAGTGTTTTGATCATATTGACACCATTAGAGTCTTGGTGTTCTCTACCACCTCAGTTACTTAAAGGAATAGAATATCTGGGAATGAAAGGCAAGGTTCTAATTCAATTACAGATGCTTTTCAAGTTCAAGATAATTGTTGCTACAAAGCATTCAGGTGATGACATCATGTAATCAAGACAAATGAATGTTGAACCCTAAGAAAAAGTCATACTTGAACCACATTTAAAGCTAACTAAAGAGGAGAAAGTTCAATTATTAGAGAAATGCAAATCAAAAATGCAATGAGGTATCACCTCATACCGGTCAGAATGGCCATCATTCAAAAGTCCAGAAGCAATAAATGCTGGGGAGGGTATGGAGAAAAGGGAACTCTCCTACGCTGTTGGTGGGGATGAAAATTGGTGCAGCCACTATGGAAAACAGTACGGAGTTTCCTTAAAAAACTAAAAATAGACTGACCATATGATCCAGCAATCCCATTCCTGTGCATATATCCAGAGAAAACTCTAATTCAGAAAGATACATGCTCCCCAATGTTCACAGCAGCACTTTTTACAATAGTCAAGGAAGCAACCTGTGTTCATCAACAGATAAATGGATAAAGGAGATGTGGTATATATACAATGGACTATTAGTCAGCCATAAAAAAGAAAATAATGCCATTTGCAGCAACATGGATGGACCTAGAGATTATCACAGAGGTAAATCAGAGAAAGACAAATATTATATCATATATGTAAGCAATATATATGATATCACTTATGTGTGGAATCTAAAAAATAGTACAAATGAACTTACTTATAAAACAGAAAAAGATACACAGACATAGAAAACAAACCTATGGTTACCAGAGAGGAAGCTGGGGGACGCAAAAATTGGGAATATGGGATTAAGAGATGCACACTACCATATATAAAAAAATGAACAACAAGGATTTACCACATAGCACAGGGAACTGTTCAGTATCTTATAATAAACTATAATGGAAAAGAATCTTTCAAAAAGGATTATTCACATATATATATATAAAACTGAATCACTTTGCTCTACACCTGAAACTAACACAATATTATAAATCAACTATACTTCAATTAAAAAACAAAAATGCTTTGTGAGCTGGGAATTGTGGAAAAAAAAAGAGGAGGAGAAAATTCAATATAAAAAATTTGACCATAAGGATATCTTTAGCATTACTTATGATGAAAAAGGTAACTTCATTTTTTTTAATAAAAAGGTATTGAGTACTAAACATTCATACATTGTAAGATAGGATAGAATATAGATCAACTGGAAGTTGAATGCTAAACATTGGTTAACTACTAAAAAGATTAAATAGAATCCTGTTTCTATAAATGAGAAATCCAGTAAATACATAGTGACAAATTTATTCAGAAGTTGTCATCCTTTTTAGTAGCCTGTCTACAATGACAAGAATTTATCTTCAGCAACTGTCTGGATATGTGACATTTTTCATATTTAATTTTAAATTCTGCTGTTAATTTGAGGATATTTTACTTAAGAAAAAAAAATCCCTAAAAAGATTGTCTGGAAATATTGTGATTTCTGAAGAGGAATTTAATTTATATGTAAAGTTCATGAGACTTTTTCTAAGATATTCATACTTCAAATTCTCTGAGGATATGATGGATCACAGGATAATTTTGTGTTTAAAGGGATTTTTCACAATTTAATATCATATAGATCTTCTGCTAAAAAAATGAATGAATTTTTCAAAATATTTTTCATCAATTAGGCTAACAATATCTAGGAAACACTCTAAAGAATAAAAATAATACAATCATAAGTGGTTAGAGTGGGACTGAACCCCAGATGTCTTGAGATCCAAGCCTCTAATTTTACTGATGAGGAAAATGAGGCTGAAAGAGGATTAGGACTTGCCCAGGGTTCTCAGAGCCAGCAAGAGAGGAGATAAAGCTTGAAGATGGGGCTCTGGACCCCAAATTCAATGCTCTTTCTATCAGAGTAAACTGCTTCACAAAGAGGTTTAAAGCTTGGTGCAGTCACTGTGGAAAACAGTGTGGAGATTCCTCAGAAGACTAGGAATAGACTTACCATATGACCCAGGAATCCCACTCCTGGGCATATATCCAGAAGGAACCCTACTTCAGGACGACACCTGCACCCCAGTGTTCATAGCAGCATTATTTACAATAGCCAAGACATGGAAACAACCTAAATGTCCATCAACAGATGACTGGATAAAGAAGATGTGGTATATTTATACAATGGAATATTACTCAGTGATAAAACCTGACAACATAATGCCATTTGCAGCAACATGGATGCGCCTGGAGAATGTCATTCTAAGTGAAGTAAGCCAGAAAGAGAAAGAAAAATACCATATGAGATCGCTCATATGAGGAATCTAAAAAAGAAAAAACCAAACAAAGCATAAATACAAAACAGAAATAGACTCACAGACATAGAATACAAACTTGTGGTTGCCAAAGGGGCAGGGGGTGGGAAGAGATAGACTGGGATTTCAAAATTGTAGAATAGATAAACAAGATTATACTGTATAGCACAGGGAAATAAATACAAGATCTTATGGTAGCTCACAGAGAAAAAATATGACAATGAATATATATATGTTCATGTATAACTGAAAAATTGTGCTGAACACTGGAATTTGACACACCATTGTAAAATGACTATAAATCAATAAAAAATGTTTAAAAAAAGAGATTTAAAGCTTTTCCTTGTCAGATAATGAATACAATAATTCTAAGGAAGCCATTTGATTAAGAACATAATACATTCAAGAGTGTTACGTATATTCTGTTTGCAATTTTTAAAAAGTTATAGTTTTTTTTTACTGCTTGTTAACATGATGTGTAGAGGGAATGTCAAATCTTTATTTTAAAAGTTAAAAAAAAGTTTATCATCTTACCATATAGTTTAGCAACAGATTTACATTTTAACAGAATATGGATACAATATGAAAATTTTGCCATCTACCAAGTGTTTAATGTTGGGATTCTACTCACACTAGGTCATTTAGAAGCTAAAAACCTCACAAATATCCCTCAATAAGACAATAAAAAAATTGAAAAAAAATCGTAGGATTACAAGCAGGGAACAGTACTTTGGTATCCTTTACTCTCTATTCTGTCTTTATAATGGAGACTGACAACTGATCAAACACATGCCTAAAAGAGTCATGAGATAATCTGAATGACATGATCGGGGCTACTTTAGGTCAAGTTGGAATGTCCGTTTCTTCTTTATACTCTTTTCACTCTTCCATCTTCCCTCAGTGTCTCTGTTACTTAAATCATGACAGTAACACCCTCCTCTCACACCCAGTTACCTAAAAAATAGAGTGATTATGTGTACACTACGTCTTACATACAAAACCAATCAAGGCGGCATGGAAATTGGGCAAGTTAACTCTTAAATGTTAGCAGATTGCTCTAGGGAGAACTAGATGTGCATTCAGAATACATTGAGGACCCTCTCGTATTATAGATTGCCAGCACCCATCCTCAGAACTTTTTATGTATGCAGTTAGTCAAAATGTATACATACTGAAACTCCAGTTTTATAGTCATTGCAAAAAGCCTTTAATCCTCGAGTTCTCTGACACTGAAGTGGCTTCCTATACTGTTTTCTGTTGCATTTTCCATCTGAGCCAGAAGGTGGCGATGTTCCTCAGTAGCGCCCTCACTCCTCTGCCAGTTCCTGACGCAGGAAGTCCAACATTCTATTTTGGAATTAGGGAGGCAGCTTTTTGAAAATTCATAATGGCATTCACTTCTTGAGTTTTGAAACATTAAATAATAGAACAAGCACTAAACGAGTGTTGGCTCGTTTGATAAACTAAATGTGAGAATGCTGGGCAGAAAGCTACATTTTTAAAAGACATTTGAAATTGAGAGTATCTTTACCGCTTCTAAATGAACAGAGATTTTATGGTCCAACGCACCGCTGGGCCACCAATATCAGCTAACATTCTAGTAGTCAACATGCCTCTGGTTTCTGCATGCTTAACCTCTTAGGTCCCTTACCAGGAGGAACTTTTTGTCCTCTGATTAGAGGTGGCAAACTGCCAATCTGAGGTCAAATCCAGTTCACTGACCTATGAAGTTTGCCTGTACAATTTAAAAATTGGGCAATTTTACATAAAAAAAAACTTGGTTTCTGACTTCCTTGAGGGATTGGGAAATCTGGCCACACTGCACACATTCCCACGGGACAACGACAGGTTCGTGATACACAGTAAAAACTAGCTTTGGAGAGGGCTTGCCAGCTCCGCTCCCCCACTAGATGTACCACGCCTGTCAGGTTTCACCCTTCCTGCTTCCTTATTGCTACCTGGCTCCTGTAGGCCCTTAAGTTTCTGACTGTTCTTGGGAGAGTCAGAAGTGCCTTGCTGCTGAGACAGATAACTAGATTTTAAATGAGCCAGCAGAACAATTTTTTAAAGTTTTTATTTTGTTTTAGTACAACTGCAAGACAATTAAATTCCAAAACTTCAGCAGGCTTAAAAAGAAGGAAAGTTTCCCTAGGTTATGTGATTTATATCACTTTTGAAGTTCCTTAATTCTTTCATTAATTTATCCATCTATCTATCTATTTATTTTGTTTTTCTTTTGCTAAGGACATTAGAAAATTTAGCTGAAACTGAGAATTAAATCAAACTAAAACTTTTTTTTCACCAAGGCTATCTTTTCTTTCTAAAGTTATTAATAATTTCTTTTTCTTTTTAGTTAAACTGTGAACCAAGCAGGCATGTTGCCTGACGGCAGAGTTTACTGAAAGCTGTTATTTCCATTGTGTGGCTGTAAGTATCACCTCAATAATTTTTTTTTAATCAACCAAAGTCCATAATTTACATTAGGGTTCACTCTTGATGTTGTACATTCTATGGGTTTTGACAAATGAATAATGACATGTAGTCACCACTATAGTATCATACAGAATAATTTCATTGCCTTAGAAATCCCTTGTGCTCCATCCATTCATTCCTCCCTCCCTCCATCCCTGTCCCCAAACCCCTGGAAACCATGGTCTTTTTATTATTTCTGTAGCTTTGCCTTTTCCAGAATGTCATTTGGTTAGAATCGTACAGTTTGTAGCCTTTTCAGACTGGCTTCTTTCATTTAGTAATATGTCTTTTAAGTTTCTTCCATGTCTTCCATGGCTTGATAGATCTTTATTTTTTACTGCACATGTATTTTTAATTTACATACATATACTGTTCATTGTTTCTAAGAATGTTTAGAGCTTTGGTTTTTTAAACTTACATAGTTATCAAAGGAATAAAGCCAACCACAAAATAAGAATTAATTCAAAAAGATATATACACTCTGCTATTAACAACAACATTATTTATAATTGCCAAGATACGGGGGCATCCTAAGTGCACATCAATAGTTGAATAGATAATGAAGATGTAGCATATATATATACACAAGTCATCCATAAAAAAAGGATATTTTTCCATTTGTGGCCCTTCATTCACTTTTTCTTTCCACTTCAAAAACCAGAATTTTATAACTGACAGAGACATTTCCATTACATCAAAAACAACAAAATACCTAGACATAAACTTAACCAAGGAGGTTATCTATACTCTGAAAACTGAAATGACACAAAGAAATGGAAAGATTTCTTGTGCTCTTGGATGGGAAGAATCAACACTATCAAATTGGCCACACTACCCAAAGCAATCCACAGATCCAACTCAACCCCCATCAAAATACTCATGACATTCCTCTCAGAACTAGAGCAAACAATTCTCAAATTTATAAGGAACCACAAAAGACCACGAACAGCCAAAGCAATCTTTTGTAGGTCTCTCTCTCTCTTTTTTTTTTTTTAACTCTTTCTTCTTTTTGTTCTGTTTTCTTATGGTTTGAAGACTAGAGAAGGTCATTTAACATTTGTTGTAAAGCTGGTTTGGTGGTGCTGAAATCTTTTAGCTTTTGTTTATCTGTGAAGCTTTTGATTTCTCCATCAAGTCTGAATGAGAGCCTTGCTGGATAGAGTATTTTGGTTGTAAGTTTCCCCCTTTCATTACTTTAAATATATTGTGCCACTCCCTTCTGGCCTGTGGAGCTGATAACCTTATGGGAGTTCCCTTGAATGTTATTTGTTGCTTTTCTCTTGTTAATTTTACTATTTTTTCTTTATTCTTAATTTGATGACTACCTTGGTGTGTCCCTCTTTGGGTTGATTCTGTGTGGAACTCTCTGTGCTTCCTGGACTTGGGTGACTGTTTCCTTTCCCAAGTTGGGGAAGTTGTCAGTGGTTATCTCTCCAAAAATTTTCTCAGGTCCTTTCTCTCACTCTTCTCTTTCTGGGACCCCTATAATGTGAATATTAGAGTGCTTCATGTTGTCCCAGAGTTCTCAAACTAGTCTCATTTCTTTTCATTCTTTTTTCTTTTTTCTGTTCTAAAGTAGTGATTTCCACTAATCTGTCTTCTAGCTCACTGATCCGTTCCTCTGCCTCATTTAGTCTATTGTTGGTTCCTTCTAGTGTATTGTTCATTTCAGTGATTTTATTCTTCAACTCTGTTTGGGTATTCTTTATGTTTTCCAACTCTGCTAAAAACTTCACTCTGTGCATCTATACTCCTCTTGAGTTCTCTGAACACCTTGGCCATCATTACTTTAAACTCTTTCTCAGATAAATTGCCTATCTCCTCATCACTTGTTTCTTCTTCTGGGATTTTATCTTGTGCCTTGACCTGGGACATATTCCTTTGCCGCCTCATAACGTCTATCTTTCTATGTGTTTGTGGATTCCTTCCACAGGCTTTGGGACTATTGTTTTCTTTGGGACCACTGTTATCTGCCCTGGTGGATGAGGCTGGACTAGAGGCTTATGCAGGTTTCCTGGCAGGAGGATCCAGTGCTTGCCCACTGCTGGGTGAAGCTTGGTCCTGGACCTCTGGTGGGTAGAGCTGTGTCTAGAGGCCTCTGTGGCTTAGGAAGTCTGCTGATGGGTGGGGCTGTGTCTCATCCTGTATATTGTTTGGCCTGAGGCTTCTCTACAGGATGTTGGGTGGGGCTAGGTCTTAGTGCTAATGATCCAATCAAGATGTCAGCCTCCAGGAAAGTTCATGTAGATTAACACTCCTGGAATGTCCACCACCTGCTTTTATGTCCCCTGAGTGAGCTGCAGCCGTCCCCCACGTCCCCAGGAGATCCTCCAAATCCAGCAGGCAGATTTTGCCCAGGTTCTTATGAAATCACTGCCTCTGCCCTTGGACCTGGTGCACGTGAGTTTCTGTGTACGCTTCCCAAGTGAATGGAGTTTCTGTTTCCCCCAGTCCCATGGGGTTCCTGGCACCAAGTCCCCCTGGCCTTCAAAACCAGATGTCCTGGGGTCTCCTTCTCTTCCAAATGCCAGGACCCAAGCTGGGGAGCCTGACATGGGGCTTAGAGCTGTCACTCCTGTGGGAGGGCCTCTGCGACTTAACAAATCTTCAGCTTGTGGGTTGCCCACCCCGGGCGCCCAATTTTATCGTGAGCACGCCCCTCCTACCATCCTGCTGTGGTTCCCTCTTTATGTTTCCAGTTGCAGAAGATCTTTTTTGCTAGGTTCCAGCCTTTTTTTCATTTCATTCCAGTCTTTAGCATTCAGTTGTGGTTTCATTGTAGTCACGAGAAGAGGCGAGCTCGTGCGAGGAGAGGTGAGCTTGTGGTCTTACCACTCCACCATCTTGACCAGAAAATCCATCATCTCAATAATTTTTTATTTTTACTTCAAGCACATTCGGATTTCCAACTAACACTTGGATAAATGGTACATGTAGCACGTCAGCAGTTGCTGTGGAAACAAGAACAACTATTAACATTCACCTGGTAAGATAATGAAAAAATAACTATGTTTTTAAAAAGTCAACATTATACTCAGTGGCAAAACTCTAGAGCAGAGGCCATGAACTGGTAGGCCCACACACCGTCCCACACACTGTATTAAATTTTTTTTGAGTTACTGTAGTTAATTTTTTTTGAGTTACTGTAGTTGCAGACACTGGAAATTGCAACGCTTCAGTGCAGTCTCCACCAGGGGGCGCTTGCAGAACACGTGACTGGGTTAAATGACATGCCTGGCCCTGTAGGTGTTAGAGTTTCTGACCTGTGCTCCAGTTACTATTTTACAATTCCGAAATATTCCAAACAGGCTCATTTTCACCATATTTTTCTAGCTTTATAATGTATTCATAATATATTAAGACATGAAAAAAACCCCCAAGAAGTAGCTGTTGGAAATGATGAGGCTAAAATGTGACATCATTGTATAAGTATAAAATCCAAATAAATTAGCACATGATCAGAACTAATCGAAGATTTAATAAAATGATTTTGAATAGATAAATGTAGCTGTTAATAATGCTCTAGTATTTCAGCATGGAAAACAGGATAATTTCTCCCTCACTTCATCTTTTAAAAAATATGTAGTAAATATCAGTTAGTTCTTAACACGTGTGGTAGTTAAGTTCTATAAAGTCTCCACAAACTCCAAGTTCGTGAATATTGAACCATTGCTTCTAGGGGAAACACACGGATGGGTTCCTGGAGCCTTTGGTCACAACATTTTCGTCAGCTAATCATTACATAACCATTTTGTATGTTTCTGTTTCAAGACATCTTACTTAATACATATTGTTGCCTCAGTAACATTGAACTCATAGTCAATGGCACTGTAACTCATGCCTGTAGGAAGCTTACCTGACACATATCTTCTCTGAAAGGTAATCACAGCCTTGCGCTTAGGAAACCTAGAGAGCACTTCAGCAGTCTGCTTGGGGCCATTTTATTTACTTTTGTGGTGGGGGGAGGTAATTAGGATTTGTTTGTTTGTTTGTTTGTTTATTTTTAATGGTGGTACTGGGGATTGAACCCAGGAACTTATGCATGCTAGGCATGCACTTTACCACTGAGCTGTACCCTCCCCTACTTGGGGCTATTTAAAACAGCAAAGTCACCAACAAAAAGCATAAAAATGTGAAAACCATAGCCCTAAATAGATGGCAGAAAGGATACTTGTAGACAGTTGAGAGCTGCGGCCAGAAGACAGGGCATCTTCTTATTCTGCCTTAGCTGGGAAGGGGCACATCCAACGACTCGAACATTTTCCCCAGTCTGATTGTTTGCATGTCTGTGAATGACCTTGAAGTCATTCAAAGTATTGATTGGGGTCTACAAATAAATTTTAGTAAATAGACTAATTAAAACATAGAGAATCTGCAAATAAGGATGATTGGCTGTATGTAAAATTACAAACTCAAACACATAATTTTACAAAGATACATATATACTTTTTTTAAATAAAGTTTTCTTTTTCTTTAGCTTTCTGGTTGCTTCCTCTGCTCATTTTCCTTTCTCTCCTCTACAACATCCTCCTTGACGTTCAGCACCTCCCCCAGGGTAATTTATGTGGATAATTTGATTGGCATCATTCCATCTTTTCCTCACTTATTTAATCATGTAAAAAAATCCCACATGCATATACACGTATTGTTTTACAAAACTAGAATCATATTAAACACTCATCTCCATCTTGTGCTTTTCTGACTCAACAATATCTCATGAAAATTCATCCAAGTCAACCAATATATCTTAACTCAGTCTTTATAACAGCTGTGTAATAGTCCATGTTTGGGGGGGTGTATCTGTTTTCTGACTGATCAACATTCACTTTGTATTTTATTTTCACTAGGACAAACTGCAGTAAAGGTCACAGGACATACATTCTTTTATTTCTATCAGCCAGGTTATCAGAAAAGGGATTGCTGGCTACTGCCAGATTATTTTCCAGAAAGTCTCTAGCGGCTAACATTTCTACCAGCAGCACTTGAGAGAACTCTTATTACACGTCCCTATAAAGGAACAGATGTTATGTGTCTTTTTTGTTTTTGCCGGGATACTGGTAAAAGTATCATCTAACTCAGTATTATTTTAGTTCGCATTTCCTGGACTATCACGGAGTTTGAGGAGTTTTTTGTGTTTGTTTTCTTTTGGATTTGCTTATCTGAGAAAAACCTAAATTTCCATTGGACTGCCTAATCTTTTTGTTGAAATGAAAGCATTTCTTGTATATTTGAGATATTAAACATTTTGTTCTCTGATGTAAAAATATTTTGCAAATTTGTTATTACACTTCGATTATAGTGTTTTTCCTAAGCATGGTTTTAATTTCAATATAGTCAAAATGTTCACCTTTCTTTTTTAGCTTTTAGACTTCTAGTTTTGTTTATTGCCTGCCCTGCCCCTAGATTATATATGTGGTACCTACAGTTTCTTGAAAGATGTTTATGTTTTTAATCCCTATAGAATTTATTTTTGTATATGGTGCTAAGATGAGAATTCAATTTTATTTTCTTCCAGAGGGCTAGACAGTTGTGTCAGCACCATTCAAAAAATAATCCATGATTTTCTACCAACTTGAAGTAATACTTTTGTCACTATGAATTCAATTATATTTATATTAAGGACAAATACATCCCACTGATCTACTTGTCTCTTCTTATGCTATGTTCATTTGATCACAATGGCGTTGGAGCATGTTCTGCTATCTGGTAGGAAAGATCCCTCCTCGTTACTATTTTTTTAAACTTTTCTTGGCTATTATCAGACATTTATCCTTCAATATAAACTTAAAGATGATCTTTCCAAAGCCAAAAACGGAAACTCAAACAAATCTAAGCTCTAAACCCTTTGCAGATTTCAATTAGAATTGCATTAAAATTCTGTGTTAAAGAGCTGACATTTTTATGTTATGTTTTCCCAGTCAAGAACATACCTGTTTCCATTTGTTCAAATCTTATTTTATGGCTCTCAAACAGATTTTATAGTGTCCTTCATATAGATCCCAGTCTGGTTAAATTTATTTCCAAATACTTGATAGATGTTGTTGCTATTATGAATGGAAAAATTCCCATTTTTTTTCTAGGAAGTTATTGTTAAAAGAGAGAAAGGTTATTGACTTTTGTGCTTATAGGCCACCTTATGAAATTTATTAATTCTAATGCATTTTTTATTAGAATCTTTTAGACTTCCTGGGTAGAAAATGCTAGCAACAGCAAATAGATGGCTTTTATCTCTGCTTTCCCAGTGTTACACTGTCGGAGCCAGCCGACAATCGATCAGGTCCAGAAACCTGTGCTGCAGGACTGAGAAAAGGAAAGACGTAACAAAGAGACAGCAAGACAAGACTAAAAGGTGGGGCTGAGAGGGTCTCACTCTAGCCCGCAAGACGCTAGGTCAAGAGTGGACGACGAGTTTATTTCAGGTGGTTCTTTTATATGATTTTAACCCATTAGCTCATACATTCCTGCACGTAGGCAATAAAGCCTAACCTCGTGACTCGTATACATTCAACTCAGGTGATACATTCAACTCAGGTGATTGTTCTCTAAAAGGATCACTGATTTGTGTGCCAATTGTATCTCTCCCTCCGAAGGTCTTTTGTGACTTAATAGCTCAAAGATGTTTCCTCAGGCATTAGCGCACCTGGTGCATTCTTTAGTAAAAGAGGTGGCGGGACAGAGATTGTTCTAACTCAATTGACCTTTGAGCCGGGCGCCCCGCACTGTGGGAGTTTAGGCCCAACCTTTGTGCTCGGCAGCCTCAATCTCAGAGCCTGGCGCCCTGCACTTTGGGGTTTTACGCCCAAGTTTTGTGCTCGGCAGCCCTCCGTCACGAGCGGCTCCCCGCATTACACCGATTACTGCATTTCTTCATCCTATTCTCGCTATAACTTCCAAGACAATGTTGAGTATGATAGTAATAGCAGGTAGTCCTGCTTTGTTCCTGTTGGTTTGGAACAACCAGCCAATGTTGACTGAATGTTTTGAGAATCAGGCAGTATTCTAGGGTCTGAGAATACTCTGGGGAACAAAACAAGGTCCCCAGACACATGGTGTCCACAATCTAGAAGGGGTTCCACGGAGGGACTTTGAGTACCTTCATTCCTACAAATGTTTGTTCATGTTTCTGATTTTCATCAGTGTGGCTTCAGTGTTTTGCCATTTAAAGATGTCATTTGCTATTGATTTTTTCATAACTCTTCCTAATTTTCAAAAGGAAGAGTTGCCAAATTTTATCAAATACTTTTTAAGGATCAAATTATATGATTCTTTAATTTCTCTCTTGTAACTTGTTGATGCATCTGTAATGAAATGTGTTGATTAGCTTCCTAATACTGAATTGTCCTTGTGTTCCTAGAAAATGTTACTTGATCATATTGTATCTTTCATTTGTTATACTGCTGGATTCTATTTACTAATATTTGATTTGAATTTTTGCATCTACTTTCAAAAGTGAATTTGCTCATTTTTATTACTAAATTTATATACGCTTTATAAAAAGACCAGGGATTTCCCACTTTTTCCCTATGGTGTATAAATGTTCAAATAACATTGGAATTGTGTTATCTATTCCTCGTGTGTTAAATTAATCTCAGCTGTTGGTCCCTCCAATGTTGGTCTTAGTTCAGTGGTACTTGTTTAATCTCTTTCCATTCTCTTTCATGACAACTGATTCATGCAAAGATTCTATTTCTTTCTTAATGTAGAGACCATTCTGTGTAAAGGATTTACTTTGGTAATTCAGAATTCGTTAGGAAACTATGCATTTCCTCCAGTTTTTAAAATTTGGTTTTTTCTTCATTGTATACGGAAATCTTACTTTTAATCTTGCTACTGTTTGTTGTTTGCCTTATTTCTCTTTTTCTTTCTTTATTTTTATTGGCTTTATTGAAGCACAACTAAAAAATAATAAAGTGCACATATAAAAATGTATAATTTGGTAAGTTTTGACAAGTGTGTACACCAGTGAAACATCACGACGATCAAGATAATGAAGATACCCAGGAGCCTTCCGCTTAGCATCAGCACCCATTTGTCTGCCGGGAATGGGAATGTCAGTGTGCTTTGCTTTCCCAAAGGCCTCACCCTCAGAGCTTCTGTCTCTGTGCCTAGTACCTTTGCACTTTAGTGACTATCATTGACCATCTTACTTTTCTTGTTCATGCCGAAACCCCTTGGATCCCCTTAAGTACTTTGTTAGACCGAATCCCCCTAAATTCATATATGGAAATGTGATGTTATTTGGAGGTGGAGCCTCTGGGAGGTGATGAGGTCATGAGGGTAGAGCCTTCATGATGAGGTTAGTGCTCTTATAAAAGAGACCCCATGGAGGTCCCTCTCCCCTTCCACCATGTGAGGGCCCGGCATGAAGATGGCCGTGTCTGAACCAGGAAGCAGGCTCTCACCAGATGCCAATTCTGCCAGTACCTTGATCTTGGACTTCTCAGCCTCCGGAACTGGGAGGAATAAACCTCTGTCATCTATAAGCCACCAGGTGTGTTGTATTCTGTTATAGCCGCCTGAACAGACTAAGACAAGTACCAACTATGTCAACGAAGATTTGGACTTTAGAGTGTTTACTCCACTCACAGACCAAAACCAGGAGGCTGAATCTCTTAAAGCAGAAACAAATCCTCCCTGTCACTTCCAAGATTACCACAATATCCTCTAAAAGCCTCATATCCTCCACAGTGTTCAATCTGTAACTTCAGGACTCCCCGACAAGGGGCTCTTAGTCCCCACATCCAGCCCCAGTAATACCTCCACACTCCGAATAAAGAAACTTACTGCCAAGGACACTGGCCAGTGCAAGACTGGTGACCGAGAAAACAGAGTAGTCAAACCCCGGTTTCCTCTAGTTTCTAACCCAACACTGTTCTGGCCTCTACCCCACACTCCGTTCGCTTCATGCTCGGTGAGTTATATTCTGCTTTTATCGATACACCTCTTCATTCCAACTCGCAATCTCTTTTTGCTTTCACAAGCACAAATCAGGAATATGCAGGGACTGTGATGTCTCAGGGGTTTACTGAGGCCCTGTCTTATTCCTCTAGGATCCTAAGTGAAAACCCATTACCCTTTTCCCTTTGTAAATGCGAAAGGGAAGGACATCCTTAGGCACCCTCACTCAAGCACACAACAAGCCATCGGCCCTTTGGGCACTTTGACCTCCTTTTAGACCCAGTGGCTCAGGCACTTTTTCCTTATTTGTGAACAGTTGCCAAGTTGGTCTAGAGCCTCCGTCGTAGTAAAGGAAATCTTAGAAGTCTCCTCTGCAAATGTTGAGGGGCTGCTTCAGATCCCATACTGAAAAGGTAAACTCAATCTGCCTCCTCTGCCAGAAACAGTCCTGGTGAAAAGGCAGAGGTGGGGCAAGGATGACAGCCAGCTCCCTTAGGTCCCTTTCTTTATTGGCAAACGTTTAAAAAAATTTTTTTAAGTGACATATAGTCCACTTACAATGTTGTGTTAATTTCTGGTGTACAGCACAGTGACTCAGTTATACATGGATTTCCCTTTTCATATTCTTTTCCATTGTAGGCTATTGCAAGCTATTGAATGTAGTTCCCTGTGCTATGCAGAAGGAACTTGCTGTTTATCTACTTTATGTATACTAGTTAGTGTCTCCAAATCCCGAACTCCCGATTTATCCCTCCATTCCCCCCTTAACCGCCTGGTAATCACAAGTTTGTTTTCTATATCTGTGAGTCCCTTTCTGTTTTGTAAATAAGTTCATTTGTCTCATTTGTTTTAGATCTGACATATAAGTGATATCACATGATATTTTTCTTTCTCTTTCTGGCTTACTTTACTCAGAATGACCATCTCCAGGTCCATCCATGTTGCTGCAAATGGTGCTGTTTTATTCTTTTCTGGCAAATGGATTTTATTAAACTCCATAGGTCTCATGGGTATAAACATGTTCTAACCATAGTCTGCATTCTAAAGGGAATGGTTGGAAGCTTTCCTCTGTGAATAGGCTACTGCCATGGCTTGAGCTTTTTGCCCACTTCAGGAATCCCTCTGTTCCTCTCGGGCGATAGAGGAACTCACTTCCTTACCAAGTACTTCCACTCTCACCAAAACTGCACTGTCCTTTCCATCTTTAATCCTCAAAAAATAGGATGGGCCAATGCCACTCTGACACCCAAATTAGTCAGACTCTGAGGAAATCAACCTGACTTGGCCCAAAGTCTTGCCATTAACTCTGATGACCCTTTGATCCTCATCCTTCTTTCAACATTGATTATCCTTTTATAAAATAATTACTAGCAGGCTCATGAAGATTTCTTACTCTTGCTGGACCACAGGAGATTCAAGTCTGATCCAATCTGACATGCTTAAATACTGATGAGCTCTTACTCAACACACTCATATTTTTTACCAAGAGTTTACGTCTACCTTTCGCCCAGATATCCTGCCTCAGCCCTTCCATGATCTTCAGGTTGAAGACTTGGTCTTCTGGAAAAAAACACCACTGAAAGACCAATCTTGAACTCAGGTGAAGGAACCTTATACTGTCTTCCTGACCACTCATACTGCTGCAAAGCTGTAAGGAATACAAATTCCTTTCAATATTTAAAAAATACAAATCTTACTTTGAAGTTGGGCAAATTCTCCCCAAGAGCAGATCTTAAACTGAGGCCCTTTGAGAGCTCCCAGAAGAAGATAACGACATGAAACAAACTGCTTCCTCATGAATTTTGGAACAAGCAGATGGCATCACAATGGGGTCAGGTTCCACCCATGAGGCTGGAACACAATTGCCTAGGATTCCCCTAGCCAACCCCCTCCACGTTGCTCCTTGCTAGCCTTCTCATCCTTCTTTAATTTCTCTCTTGTCCATTAGTTTCAGAACTTCCTGAGCCATGTCTTTTCTATTCCTTTCCATTTCTGTCTCTATTCATCTCTTTTATCTACAAACAGGCAGGGTCCCCAACTGTTTCACGTTTGCTCCCTCAAATCTCTCTGACCTCTACATCATAAGCAAAAACATGTAAGATGCTAACCAAGAAAGTTACTGCACTGCCTCCCCAGTCCTGACCCTGTCACTGAAGGATCTTGACATCAATTTCCTGGAATCCACTAGACTAGTTCCTGCTGGCCTCGATTCTTGGTTTTACTCCTTAATACAGCCTCTAATAATCAATTTTCTGCTCTTTCTTATAACTATCCTCCTAATTACCTTGAATGTCTTTACTCCAGAACCCTTTCTCAGCTTCAGCTCACCATCAGAGCCCGACAGAGGACTCAGCTAGTGTTCCAAGGAGAGTGCAAGAAACTGCTCCCTTCATGGACGATGTCACTGAACCTGGACCAAAACCCCACGGAAATTATTCTAATGCCTGAGATTGTTCTAAGACAGATGCTGTTTGTATTGAACAAGGCCAAACACAGACCTTCCCCCTTTTGCCTGAACCAGTTGACAAGGCCAGATACTGACCTTCCAACTTCCCATTCTGTGTCTCATGATTGATTTGTTAAGATTAAAATTGTTTGTCCCATGAAACTAGCTAGGCACAGAAAAAACATTTCCTGTTCACATAACTGACTGAGACTTCTGCTTGGAAAACAACTATAAATCACCCCTTTTGCAACTTGTTTACTCCTTCCTATAAAAGTCTAAGGCAGAACCACCCAGTGGAGACACTGTGATCTTTGGATCTTGGATGCCTTCCTTATTGCCTGAAAGAAGCCAATCTCCTTACTTGACTGATGTTTGTCTTTGATATAAATCACACTAAAAGTGATCAGAAAATAGAATATTAGTGTAAAACAAATGGACCAAGAAACAGAAATCAATTCATGTTATGTAGGAATTTGATATATGAGAAATAATTTATCACCAAGGAATGGCAAAAAAAATTGCTTAATTGATGGTACTGGGCAAATGAGCTAACTCTATGGAGAAAAATAAAGTTGAATCCTTACCTTACGTGAAATCAAAAAGGTGGGTCTCAGACGAAGTCCTAAATTCAAAAGGTAAATTTATAAATTTAATTGAAGAAAATATAGGAGAATATCTATGTGAAGTAGAAGTGGAGGGAAATCTCTTAATCAAGACTCAAGTAATGAATAAATTTGAGTGCACCAAAATTTAAAATTTCTGATAAACCCAGTTGGCAAGATTACCAGAGACATGACAAACTGGGAGATGTTTGCAAATCTATAACTGACCAGGGATTATATCGAGGACAATTGATTTTAGATTATGATTTATAGACCATTATTGAGTGATGTATTCAATTTAAAGAACTGCAATCAGAATTAAAAAAAATAAAGGAGACTAGAATATAAAATATCGGATTTCTTAAGAAGTATTATGGGAATGTACTCACCAATCTTTCATTTACATCATGTAAATAAAAATGTAAAGTTAATAATACACATATAAACACATGATGTGTATTGGTTGGGGATATATACATATACATATATAATATATTTATATATTAACAATTAAACATATATGTTTAATTGTATAGACTTAATATACATTTAATATATCAATATATATTATTGATAAAAATCTATATACACTATAATTAATAATATATAATATATAAAATGTATACTCATATATTATATATGTATATATAAGTATATATACTTATAAGATTATAAGTATACATCTTATATATTAATGCATTAATGTATTATGTATTATATATAATGTGTATGTGTCAGTTGTGATGTAACATATACTTCTTACTGTTGATTGCCATCAGAACAGTGAAAACCACTCAATATATAAGGACCTCAAGCAAATCACTGAGGGAAAAAAAAAATGATACTCAACAGAAAATTGAGCAAAGTACACCAACAGCAATAAACAGAGAGGGAAGCCTGAGAGCTAACAAGTGTATGAAGAGGATCTCAAACTTACTAGTAATCAGGGAGATACATTTTAAAACTACAGATACCATGTTACACCCATCAGAATGGCAAAAATAAAAAAGATGTATGCTACTAAGTGTTGGAGAAGATGGGGTATGTGGGAACTCTTGCAGTTCTGATGAAAGTATAAACTAGTAAGGACAGTCTAAAAATAAACTAGTAAGGACAGTCTAAAAATAATCATTTAGAGGCCCTTAGTAAAATTAAGAATGTGAATTCTCTTTGACCCAGCAAATCCATTTTGAGGGATTTATATATATATATAAATATAGTGGAAATTGCCACCTATGCCCTTAGGATGGCACATACTGAGATACTTGTGGTGGTGGTGTTTATGGTTGGGGAAGTTGGAGGTAGCTAAGGTTTTATTAGTAGGGAAACAGACACCTAAACTGTGGTAAATGCACATTTATAATATGAATTACCATCCACTAGTTGGGAGCAACAGACTAGATATACACAAAAAAAAAATGCTGAGTGACTGAGTGACAAAGGAAGAAACAGAGTAAGATTGATAGCATAATACTATTTAAATTAAATATTATATTTATTATTTAACTTCATTATATATATGTAATATATATGCAGATACTGCAAAGTACTGCATATTTTAAGTTAGAAGTGGTTGTCTGTAGGTAGGAGCAATGTGAACTTTTGCTCTTTTTTTCTCTTTCTCTTTCTTTTCTGTATTTTAAAAATTTCCCACATGTTTTATATATATTTTTTAATAATGCAAACATATATAGTAAATTTTTACTATTAAAAAGCTACCTGTGTGATATTTCACTGTTTTGATTTCCATTTCCCTAATGATTAGTAATGTGGAAGATCTTTTCATGTTCCTATTGGCCATCTGTATGTCTTCTTTGAAAAAATATCTATATTCAGATCATCTGCCCATTTTAAAATCAGGTTGTTTACTTTTTTGCTGCTGAGTTGTATGAGTTAATTATATATTTTGGATATTAACTCCTTATTGGATATATGATTTGCAATTGTCTTTTCCCATTCAGTAGGTTGTCTCTTCATTTTGATAATGGTTTCCTTTCCTTCCTTTCCTTTCCTATTGCAGAACTGACATAGTCCCATTTATTTATTTTTGCTTTTGTTTCCCTGGCCTTTGGTGTCAGGTCCACAGCAACATCAGTAAGCTGATATCAATGAGATTTACTACTGGTTTTTCTTCTAGGAATTTTATGGTTTTAGGTCTTGCATTCAAACCTTTAATCCATTTTGAGTTAATTTTGTATATGGTGTAAGATAGTAGTCTAGCTTCATTTTTTTTTTACAGTGGCTGTCCAGTTTTCCCAACACCACTAATTGAAGAGACTGTCCTGTCTCTATTGTATGTTCTTGGCCCCTTTGTCAGAAGTTAATTGTCCATATTTGTGTGGGTTTATTATTTCTGGGCTCTCAATTGTGTACAATTAATTTCTGTGTCTGTTTTTTAACTGGCATCAAAACAGTAGTACCATTTACAATAACACTAAAACCATGAAATACTTAGCTGTAAATCTTTTAAATTGTGTGAAAGACATGTATGCTGAAAACTACAAAACACTGATGAAATTAATTAAGGAAGACCCAAAAAGATGGAGAGAGATGTAGCATGTTCATGGGTTGGAAGACTCAGTATGGTTAAGATTTCAATTGTTCCCTAATTGAGGTACTGACTCAACACAATCTCAATCAAAATCCCAGCAGATTTTTGTGTACAAAACCTGTACACAAATGTTCATAGCATATTTATTCACAGTTGCCAAAAACTAGAAGCAACCAAAATATACTTCTATTGGTAAGTGGATAAACAAACTGGTTCATTCATACGATAGAACGCTACTTGGCAATAAAAAGGAAAAAAATACTGATATATGCCATGACATAGATGAATCCCAAGTGCATTCTGCTAAGAGAAAGAAGCCAGATTGACAAGAATATATACGTTCATATTCCACTTCTATTACAGTCTGGCAAAGAAAAACTGCAAGGACCAAAAAAACAGATCAGTGGTTCCCAGGGGGTGAAAGTGGAAGAGGTGTTGACCACTAAGGGTCAGAAGAAACCATTGTGGAGTGATGGAAATGTTCTATATCTTGATTGTGAGGGTGGTTACATGACTGTTCACATGCATTAGACGAGACTCATAGAACTGTACAGTAAAAAGGGAAAATCTCACTCGCTTATAAATGATGCCTCTCTAAACTTAAAAAAAAAGACCAGAAATCACAATAACAATACTGGACAAGTTTGAGCTCGAGGCAAAATATATTAAATGTGACAGAGTGATGTAACCATAGTAACAAAGAGTATAATGCAGAGTAAAGCATCGACTATTACGAATATCTACAAACCAAGTCAAAATATACAAAGCAAAGTTGTAGGAAATATTAAGGGAAAGAAGAAGACAATTTTACTCAGTGACTAACTTACCACACGAAGTAGAGTAAACGGAAGTAAGAATTAGGAGGATCTAAGTAATATGATTTCCTGAGTAAAACATGCAGATCAAATGCCGTTTTCTGGAAATGAAGACTATGTCTTTCTTTCAAATATTCTTTGAAATTAATCTATTGGTCCACACAGAGATGCTGAATTAAACACTTTTGAGAAAAACAAACGGAAATATTCATAGTATTAGGAAAGCCAGGATATGACGCTCTGTTAGTAAATGTACTCTCATAAAAGTATTTGGTCTGAATTTTTTTAAAATTGCAAAGTGATTAAAATCAATCAGAACCTTTCCATCAACTTCAAAGTTTGGTTCAAAATAGCTTAATTCAAAAAGAAGTCCCCATGCATGAGTTATTAACATTTAAAATATAACCTACTTGCAAGAGGAGTAAGTCAAATCATTTTTACCTGTGTTGTCAGCGGTGTTTTCTCTTGGAATATCAATCAACCAAGTAACCTTAGCAGATTTTTTTTTTATTTTTAAACAAAGAGCACATCAAAAAAGGGTTTATCATCTTAATGGCACCTGTTAATGTGAAAAGTAAATAAATCAGATCTCAAGCACTACTCTTTTGTTCTGTATAGAGGGGGTGGGGAAGGGACATATTTTGATAAAGAATGATCTAGAAGGCCATGATGATGGTCAGCATTGCTATGAATGGGGGGGCTTATAAATCTGTGTCTCTTTATCTCTTGGAAAGTTAACCATGTCCAAACACTATTCAAAAATCTAACCATAATCTGGAAAAAATGCCACAGAGAAAAAGCAAACAGTGACAATAACTTACTATTTCCCAGTGTCGACATCCTTCCTTCTTCATGTTCAAGGTCCACCTCGTGTGCACACCGTTCCCTGGAAAGCACAGGCAGGGCAAGCCCTTTCCCGTACCCAAATCCTCTGCCAATTTTATTGATTTTAAATCCTCCTCTCCTTTAAATTAATTCATGTTGATAATTTCCTTCTGATGCATCACATCTGAATATTTTTTATTAAACATATGTTTTCCCCTCGCAGTAGACTCTGGGTTCAATAAGGGAAGAGAACGTGCTTCCTGCATGTTTATAGCCCCAACACCCAGCATGTGGCCTGGTACACAGAGTACCATTTATTTAATGAATAAATAAATAAATACATACCAAACGAATGAATGGATGTGTGTGAATAAACAGGTAGCAATACTCTCAAATTAGGAAAGAAAGCAAAGAGGAAATTATTTTTACAAAATTAAAACAAACCCATTAGAGTCCAAAAGTTTTGTGGCTTCATGATGTATGTGCTATTTTTAAACTTTAAAAAGAAAATGAGCACCTTATAGCTGAAATAAATATATTACTGTATTAGGGAAAAAGAGAGGTAACTTTAGTATAGAATAAAAATAAAATTAAAGATGGAAGTGTCACAAGTAAACATATCTGTTCCAATATAAAACAGGGACTCAACCAAGGAACAAAATGTCACTACCATCACAGAGGGAAAAAAGGTCTGTTGGAGGAGGGGGAAGAAGTCTATACAGATTAGTGGGTGCCCAGAACAGTGCCTGAACCTTAATAAATATTTGTCAAATAAATGAATAAGATCAAATAAAGAAACTCAGTATGTGGGAATAAATGATCAAATCGACAGCTCAAGAAGGAAGCAGTAAGCTGGGGATCAAGAGAAGAAATGTTCCTAGAAGCTACTGTAGTAGAAAATGGGGATTAAAAAAATAGTGCTCAGTAAAATTAAAAATAAATAAATCCAGGAGGTTGTAGAAAGTAGAAAGAAGAGTGAAGCCCAGTGAGGCCTCCCTTGGATAGTCTTATTAGTGAGGTACAAAATCTTCGGGGAACAGATAATTCCTACCTTGAACCAACACTTGCACAGAAGAGGGAAAGCTGCCAAACTCATTTTATGACTGAACAATTTATAGGCCAAAACCAGATGCAGACGGTACCAGAAAAGAAAGTAGTAGGCTCATTCCACTTCCATGGATAGCTGTAAAAATCCAGAATATATTAGCTGGCCAGACTCAACAGTGTACTAGAGATAAGTAGGGTTTACTCTAGGATTGCAAGAATGGTTCAAGTACGGTCACACTACAAGTCTAGAAGGCAGAAAGGCTGTGGTTGTAACTTTTTCTCTGTCAGAAAAGACTTTTTCCATCAGAAAAGTGAACTTTACTTCAACATGCCCAAGAACCTATAATTGGCACAATAAACTGGTAACCTCTCCGAGGTCAGAGAAGAGGCCTCCCTCGGAAGTACTGGTACCCTGAGGATCACTGGCTGCTCTACTGATCTGGAATACACTGGTGTATTCACTAGGTCCTGGACTGAAGGGGAAAAGCATTTGGTCACTCTAGAGAAGAGAGTGCTGGTGCCACAAACTGAATCAGTTTCGTCATCATCAAAATGAAGGACATTTAGACACAAATGAAATTTACACAACAGAGATAGACTCACAGACACAGAAAACAAACTTATGGTTACCAGTGGGGGTGGGGGAAGTGGGGGGGTGGAGGGATAAACTGGGTGTTTAGGATTTGCAGATACTAACTACTATATATAAAATAGATAAACAATGGGGTCCTACCGTACAGCACAGGGAACTGTAGTCAATATCTTGTAATAGACTATAATGAAAAAGAATATGAAAAGAAATAAATATATATATAATTGAATCATTACACTGTACACCAGAAATCAACACAACATTGTAAATCGACTATACTTCAATTAAGGAAAAAAACTAAGCAGTGAGCAAGACCAGACATACTGTACTTCTGTATGAATAAGTTAATCATACCAAAAAAAATAATAAAAGGCCTTTATATCATTTCTATTACCCTAAATTCTCACCATTATGCTAAAAACATAAATGTCTCTTAAATACTAGGTTCTTGTCTATGTTCCCTCTGGGTTTAAAGGTGCTCCAATGATGCTTGTATCTTTTACTTAGAATGATGTATGTAACGAAAAAATTATGCATGAGAATAGCCCTGCTTTGAATATGGAATGAACTAAAATTCATTCATAAATCTAACTAAGAAACTCCTCACAGGCAGTGACTGTGTCTGACTTCTACAGTTTTCCCTACAGATGCTAAAACAGTGCTCATCACACAAGTGCCTCATCAGTACTTGTTAAAACTGATTTGAGTCTGAGGGCAAATTTGAATATGTTTCTATGAGTAGGACATGAGCCACTATTAAGAGGTTTAAATGTTCTGGTCCTACTAAAAATGTTGAACACAAGGCCTTCCACCTCAAGTGAAATTTAGAAGAACATAAAAGATTAAGAAAACTTACTGAAACCTCTAACAGAGGTTGGAGTATAATTTTTTTATCCCTGTGGATAAAGTACAAGATTATTGAGAATAGAGTCTGTATTCATTTATTCTCTGGCTCCCACAATTACTCTTTCCATAGCCATTCAGCTCAGTTATACTAGGCAGGGGTCAGGGGACTACATAGGAGCAAAAAATTTTAAAAAAGAATAAGAAAGATCTTCACAAGTTTGTTTACATTTATGATAGGAATAGGGGGCAGCTCTCATTTCTATTTTCATTGTTAAAAAACCTTAGATCATTTGGTATCTTTTTTCAGACAAACTGAAAGTAAATAATGGCTTTCTTAATTAGAAATTTTTATTGAATAATAATTAACTTACAATATTAAATTAGTTTCAGGTGTACAACGCAATGATTCTATATTTTTATACATTAGGAGATGCTCAGTGCAAGAAGGCCAGTTACCATCTGGCGCCATACGGAGTTGTTACATTATTATTGACTAGATTCCCTGGGCTGTACATTACATCCTGGGACTTATTTATTTTACAGCTGAAAGTTTGTACCTCTTAATTCCCTTCACCTATTTCATTTACTCTCCTCCAGACCCTTCCCTCTGGCAACCACCAGTTTGTTCTCTGTATCTATGAATCTGTTTCTGTTTTGTTTGGTTTGCTTATTTGTTTTGTTATAAGATTCCACATATATGTGAAATAGTATGGTATTTGTTTTTCTCTGACTTATTTCACTTACCATAATATCCTCTAGGTCAATCCATGTTGTCACAAATGGCAAGATTTCATCCTTTCTTTACGGTTGAATAGTATTTCCGTGTGTGTGTGTGTGTGTGTGTGTGTGTGTGTGTGTAACATCTTCTCTATCCGTTCAGCTATTGATGGTCTTGGCTATTGTAGATAATGCTGCAATGAACATAAAGGTAGATACACCTTTTCAAAATAGTATTTTCCTTTTCTTCAGGTAAATATGCAGAGGTAGAACTACTGGATTGTATGGTAGTTCTATTTTTAGTTTTTTGAGGAACGTCCATACTGTTTTCCTTAGTGGCTGCACCAATTTCCACTCCTACTCATGGTGCACAAGAGTTCCTTTAACAGATTCAAATCCATACACAGCCTCACATGCTTTACACAGATCCTGCCATGCTCTCCGGTACTACACAAGGCTACTCAATGTTCACGTCCCTGAAATTTTTTCTTCTACTCCTTTGTTACTGATGTTTCTTCTGCTTGGATTCTTCTCTCTTTCTGGCCTCTGAAAACCTTTGTCATCCTTCAAGGTCCAATACAAACATCACTGAACTGCTTCCTCCTCTATCGCCCAGTAACACCTCCTTCTCACTTTGTTATTACTCTGAGCAGAACTGTCTTATAAGCAATTACTTTTGAGTGCTTTTTAGTCCCCCACTGGATTGTGGGATCCTGGAGAAAAGGAATCCTGGTTTATTTCGATTTACCTCCCAAGCATTTCACCCAGTACCCAGCACGTATTAGGTACTCGATACATGTTTGCTAAATTGAATCACTATAGTCCTCTTTTTAAGCACTAGTTTATTCTTATAAAACTGCCCATCAAAGGTGTCCTTATCCTACATTTGAGAGAATACTTTATCATAGGCAAGGATAAATCACCAGAGCAATAGAATTTTGAAAGTAATTATCAAAGGCAAATTAAAATAGATGACACCAGAATGAATACTAGTCACGATTCTCAAACTGGGAGGAATTCTCTTGATGTAAACAGTGTTAAAAGCTTCTCTTTGTCCTTTGAAAGTGTAACTTGCCCTAAGAAATAACAACAAATATTTTCAGGGGGCAGGAAAAGTTACATAATTAGAGAGAAGAGTATATCATATTTATCCTTAAATAAGGGAGAGATTTTAAAGTGCATATAAATAAGAAATAGTTATTGCTATTAATATGTCTAATTCAAATTAACAAAATACAACCTTTACATCTATAGTTTTGGAATAAGATTATGATACTGATAACAGTGAAAAGACATGGGCTTTTAGAACACGGCAATCTTTTTGTTTTTTAGGAAGAATTTCTTAAAAAAATTTTTTTTAATTGAAATGTAGTTGATTTACAATGTTAGTTTCTGGTGTAAAGCAAAGTGATTCAGTTATATATTTCCACACATATATTTCCTTTTCAGATTCTTTTCCATGATACAGAACAAGGAAATCTTGTGTGAATTTTAGTTCTGCAAAATGCAGGCTGAGGATCCTAGGAAAATTATTTAACTTTATTCCAGTAAAGGTTAAAGCTAACAGATATTTTTTTTAAAACATCTTATATGGTGTTTGTAACGTAAGTGATGTACAATAAATGTTAGTCCTCTTCATTTACATGTTGCGTAGTATTTAAAGCATTATCCTGTGTATTCTAATCTTTTAACCTTGTCTTAACACTATGAGTACTAGCGAGTAATATTATCCCCAGGTCAGATAACTAGTAAGTAGGAGAGCTCGTTAAAGACACAGAATCTACATTTTCTACTTCTAATGTACTCATGTGTCACAATTCATTTTACCCAAGCTATAGTTTAAATCTATTAAGCCTTAAATGTTAATTCACACAGAAAGTACAGAATTTTTACTGAGCCCAGCAGGTCTGTAACTCACCAGAGGATCAGCTCACCTTTTACCTTTCCTGTCTTCTTGTTCTCCCAGACTCAAAGTCTTGAAGTTATTCCTGACTTCTTTCTTCTCCCCATATTTTTCTTCTCTCTTGAATTTAATCAGTTCTCCGATGCTGATGAATGTCATATTTTTGGATTTGTCCCCTCCTTACAATTCTGCTATCACCCCTGCTAGCAAGGGATCTCGCCATTTCAGCTCTGGATTGTCACAATAGCATCCTAACAACCATTTTCTGTTTTGCTCTTGTCTTTTCAAACTGTCCTATTCTCACTATTCAGGTTGGTATTCCAAACGTGACCTTCATTATGCTTTAAGAACTTACCTACCTCCTACCAACTTCTCAGATTCATGAATCTAGGGACCTAGTTATAGCTCCCTTACCCAGTCATTATACTCCTCCTCTCTGCATCCTCCTTCCAGGAAACACATTTAAAGTCTTATCTAACTGATACTTAAGGGACAATGGATGACAACACGACAGTCTGAGCATATTCCACGTCAAAAGGACTTGTCGGGTGTGAGGAGGTTCCCCTGATCTACAGTCTGTTTTCACTCTCTCTTTAATGGAGGGACTGGAAACAGGTGTTCTTCCAGGGAGAACCCATCAAAAAATGTGTTGGGTCCTATACAAGTAACTCAGCATGAAGTCAGATCTCTGGGTGTCCAAGGGGAGTGGTGGCCATGGAGGTGTCTGCTCAGGTCTCCAGAGGACCTGCAGTGAGGCGTGGGCTTGGCCAACAGCCTCCAGCTGCCACACCCTCTGCCTTCTGCAGAGCTCAGGTCCCCCCTGCCCGGACAGGAGAGGACTGACACCGAGAAGGACTTAGAACCGGCCGTTCTGTTTGACAACAAACTCTTCTAATGGCAGCCCTTGTTCTTGGGCTCCCCACTGGCCGAGACTTCCCGAGAGATGCATGCAGCCGAAGGCTCTCCTTCCCCAACTTCCCCCATCCCTCCTTTTACAGGTGCCTTCATGGTCTGGGGGCCCTGACTGCCCTTGCTCCCTACCTCACCCCCCCCCTTTTCCTCCCTCGTACTTATCCAGTTCTACTTGGCTGCTTCTCAGAGGACCCAAGCTACAACAGGACCCTGAAACGAGCTCTTAGATTAATAAGAAGATCTATAAAGTCCTGCAGTTCATTACTGGGGCCCTGGAACTTCAGGGTGATTTTAAAGAAGAGTACATGAGTGTAGAAGGCGTAGATTCCCTCAGTTGTAGGCTGTGTGATTCAAGACCAATCATAAGTCACCAACTTGCTTAACAGAACTTCTGTACTGACGATAATTTCTGTATTATCAACTTCTCTCCTTTTTCTGCTCTTCTTAAATCATTACCACAAAAGGTCTTACACCTTCTTACAGGGTCAATGGATCAAACATTTTTCCCTTACAGGAATTAAAAAAAATTCAATACCTTCCATTACTTAGAGTCTTTAATTTTAGATTTTTTATCTTATTGTTCAATTTTTAACACCTAATTCTGTCTTTCCCTGGTTAACTCTGCTGGAGATAAATAGATCTGAAGTAGCATCTCTTCATTCATTCATTCATTCATTCATTCATTCATCAGATACTTAGTAACTACTACATGTAGGAAACACTTTGCTGAAAGAAGAGACTGGATGGGAAGGAAACACTTAAGAATTCCTGAGAAAGAGAGAACTATATTAAATGAAACAACTTGCCTTGATTATATTTAACTCCTGATTTCAAAAAAGACATTGTCAGACTTGAGACTGGGATAATTCCATCTCTATTAACAAAATTGGTCATTTAAAAAAATTGCTGTTAACTTGTAATTCACTTTCAATAGATCCATTTGTTATCAGAGGGGTACTTTTTTTCTTCTAAGTCCCAAAAGAAAACTACATGCTCATAATTATATGATTAAAGCAGAAAAAAAAAACCTGGCCAGAAAAATGAAGTGTGAACTTTATTGCAATTGGAATCTCTGAGATTTGTGAATGGCATAATAGCAAATCAGAAAGTGATCCCTGACTTTATTTTATTTGATCCTAAGACACGTTCACAAGATACAACCAATTACAATCACTTATGCAGAGGCAGGATCTAGCATGATAGATGCTCCTATTAACTGATCTAGATTGAGGACCAAAGGAGAGTGAAGACATTAAACACAGAGCGAGAGAGACCAACTACAGTCTGACCCAAAAACATTCTTCCAAGAGAATGCCCCAACTCTTGGTTGGACAAGTTATCTGATTTATTCTTCATAACAATTTCTATATCATTTAAAATTATTAACTGCAAAATTAACTACAAAATTATTTATAATAGTAGGGTGATTATATAGTAAAGAGGGACTTGAAACATTTGTGGTAAAATAGATGTTTGAATTAAAAAGACAAGCATCAATTTGGCCTTCTTTCCTTTTATTGTAAATTTGCAACACAGGAATAGCATGTGAGTTTGGATTATACTAATGCTTTTATAATGAAGTTTACTCATTTTTCTCTCCTCAGTCTACATTTGATCATGTACAATAATGCATTTCTTTAGCTCTGGAGGTCAGAATGGGGAACAAACCTAAGAATTTTATAGGAGTTCTTAAAAAAGACATCAAAACAATACATAAAGAATATTATTCAACATCAAATGACCTTTCCTGGGTTACCGAAGGGAGCTATATGTGCACAAAGTGCCCCCTGGATTCTAGGTGACACATGCAAAAAATAATTTAAATTGAAAAGGAAAAGAAAAAAAATCTGTGTCTGGCAAAAACACAAGCATTATTCTCAGAGGAAACAACTGATTTCTTTACTGCTTCCTCACTTTTTATAGGACCAGTAAAATTTATTTCTCAAAATATGTCCTTAACAACACAGTTCAGGTGGACTACCTTTCTGTGTTTGATGGGCACTCCAACAACAAGCAGACAAGCACAAAAGAAAAAGCGGCACCATGCTTGTTAACAAGTGCACAGACCACCAATATATAGGGCTTCTGGGCAAGGATTATTCTAGTTAAGCAAAAAAATCAACATAATGCCATTCTTGCCAATGAAAGTGTTCAACAATTTTAAGTATCTTTTAACAAAAGTCACACTGAATGTATCTAGACATGGAAGGCTTTGCTTTTGTTTTTAATTAGGAAAGACCTACATACAGTGAGGTACCAATGTCACTTGGTAGTGAGCTCTTCATGTTGCCTTCCATTTGGGCACCAGTTACTTTCTATGTTAGGTGTGCTTCATGTACTCTTATACACATGCTTGCACACACACCCCCAAAACATAGAAGATTAAGAAAACTTACTGAAATTTCAAGTGGTGTAATTTTAATTTTTCTTTCTACTTTTGTTTTCTAAATTTTTCAGTTATCAAAGACACCCTAAAAAGACTCCCTTATAATTTTACACATATCATATGATCCTCAAAGCTTCTTCTTTTGAGCACTTTCTTTGTATTCATCTGTTTATTCATTTTTCAACAAATGTCTACTGAGTGCCTACCTTGTGCCTATGGGATGTTAGGTATTGTGCTACTCTATCTGAACTTCTCTTACAGCAAGATGCTCTTGTACTCATGTTCTCCTGTTCACCCCTGAATTTGACAATAAAGAGTTTTTACTCCCCAGTCACTTATTGAATACCAAGCATGTGTTAGTCACTATAGTGGACAGGCATCAAAAAGAAATGTGACACTGCTCGCCAATGACATGATACTATACATAGAAAAACCCTAAAGAAGTGACCAGAAAACTACTAGAGCTCATCAATGAATTTGGTAAAGTTGCAGGATACAAAGTCAATATACAGAAATCAGTTGCATTTCTATACACTAACAATGAAATAGAATAAATAAATAAATAAATAAAAAGTTAATTAATTAATTAATTAATTAATTAAGGAAACAATCTGACTTACCATCACACCAAAAATACCTAGGAATAAACCTACCCAAGGAAGCAAAGTACCTGTACACCAAAAACTATAAGACACTAATGAAAGAAATTGAAGACAGCATCAACAGATGGAAAGATATACTATGTTCTTGGACTAGAAGAATCAGTATTGTTAAAATGGTCACACTGCTCAAGGCAATATATAGATTCAATGCAATTTCTATCAAATTACCAATGATATTTTTCACAGAGCTGTAACAAAAAAATGTTAAAATTTGTATGGAAATACAAAAGACCCTCCCAAATAGCCAGAACAGTCTTGAAAAAGGAGAATGGACCTGGAGGAATCATGGTCTCTGACTTCAGACTATACTACAAAGCTACATTAATCAAAACAGTATGGTACTGGCACAAAAGCAGACACACAGATCAATGGAACAGGATAGAAAGTCCAGAAATAAACCCGCACACTTATGGTCAATTAATCTATGACAAAGGAGGCAAGAATATACAATGGAGAAAAGACAGTCTCTTCAATAAGTGGTGCTATGAACACTGGACAGGTACCTGTAAAAGACATTCTCTAACACCATACACAAAAATAAACTCAAAATGGATTAAAGACTTAATGTAAGACCAGATACTACAAAACTCTTAGAGGAAAACATAGGCAGAACACTCTGACATAAATCACAGCAATATTTTTTTTGAACCAACTCCTAGAGAAATGGAAATAAAAGCAAAAATAAACAAATGGGATCTAATTAAACTTTAAAGCTTTCGCACAGCTAAGGATACCATCAACAAAATGAAAAGACAACCTACAGAATGGGAGAAAATTTTGCAAATGATGCGATTGACAAGGGACTAATTTTCAAATTTAAAAACAGGTCATACAGCTTAATATATAAAAAAAGCAACCTTATCAAAAAAGCAACCTACTCAAAAAACGGGCAGAAGACCTAAATAGACATTCCTTCAAAGAAGACATCCAGATGGCCAAAAAGCATATGAAAAGATGCTCAGCGTCACTAATTGCTGGAGAAATGCAAAGCGAAACTACAGTGAGATATCACCTCACACCAGTCAGAATGGCCAACATTAAAAAGTCCACAAACGATAACTGCTGGAGAGGATGCGGAGAAAAGGGAACCCTCCTACATTGTTGGCAGGAATGTAAATTAGTGCAGCCACTATGGAGAACAGTATGGAGATTCCTCAAAAAAATAAAAACAGACTTACCATATGTTCCAGTAATCCCATTCCTGGGCATATATCTGGAGGAAAATATAATTTAAAAAGACATATGTACCCCAATGTTCACAGCGGCACTTTTTTTTTTTGCAACTGTTTTGTGACCCTTCTGAATGCAGCTCTCTTTGCCTGTGGCCAAAAGCTGAGATGACGAATACCCAGTTCAGGACTGATTTTGAGGATTTCTGAAGTAGACTGCCAGTTAGGTTCACAGGCCAGGTAGACTTCTTTGATGAATATCGAAGTGGCAGATTATACTTCCACAGATGACAGTGACAATCCCTCCCAACCCTTTGGCTCCTTCACCATGTCACCTTTCCACTCAGCACAGGTGGAGTCTATTTCTCCTCTCTTTGAATCTAGACTGACTCTGGGACCACCTTAAACCAACAGAATGAAGCAAAGGTGACATTCTGAGATTTGAAGTCCTAATATTAAAGAAAATCCAGCAGGTCCCACCTTTATGTTCTGGGGGAAGGCAACTAACTACATGTCAGAAGTCCAACTACCAAGATACTACAAGTCTGTGAGGAAGCCTAAGCTAGTTCCATGGAGAAGCCATGTGGAGAGACAGATGCCTCCTGGCCAGTCCCCAGCTGCTCCAGCCAACCCAGCTGGGGAGCCAGACGTGTGAGTTAGGAAGCCATCTTGGGTGGTCCAGCCCCAGCGTACAAAAGAGCCTACACTTGCTGAGGAGGGCGGTTTCTGATAGTCTGCTGTACTGGTGACTTCAATGAAACTCATCTCTCTATAATCATGATCGTGCATACTCGTCATCCCTGAAATCTGGGCTAAGCTGGTGACTTGCTTTAACCAACAGAATGTGGATGATGTCATGCCAGTACAAGGTCCAAGTGTGGCAGCTCCCCCTTTGGCATTTTTAGGAGCCCAGAGCAGCCACGTAGGAGGTTTAGCTACACTGGTAGAGAAGCCACAGAGAGAGGCCATGTGGAAAAGGGAGAGGCACTGGGACTACATGGAGAGAGAAAGCAGCTCAGACACCAGGCGCCCAGCTGAGCCCAGCCCCCAGCCAACCTGCCTGCTCAAGGATGTAGTAGAGGGACCACCGCCAAGACCAGCAGAACCACCCAGCTAAGTCCAGCCCAGACTTCCATCCTGGGCAAATAAAATGGTTGTTGTTTTAAGTCACTAAATAGTGGAGTCCATTACCCAGCAATAGCTAACCGAAGCAACCAGGTAGGAATGGGATCTTAAAACTTGACATTTAAAATGATAGCACTGTGCATCCCATCTCACTGATATTGGGCCTGGTCATGTGAATTCATCTGGCTGATGGAATATGAGCAGCCGTGATGTGCATTCCTTGACAGCTGGGGAGAGATCAGATGGTTTGGCTGGGTCTCTTGCATCTGGTCTGGTGCCACGAGAAGAGCTGCCTTGGTGGAACCTGCTTTTTAGCCTGTGTTCCAGCTGGACAGACACATGGGGCAGACCCGCCTGGAGCAGAACCACCACAGCCAATTGGTAGACTGGTGAAAAAGAAAGATGTTTACTGTCCCAAGCCACGGAAAGCTGAGATGTCAGGGTTGCTGCTGCAGTAAAAATTAATGTGCTTGACCAACCAAGTATCATCTAAATTCCTCCTTTGCCACTTTCTAACGCGCCTCCCTTGCAGACTAAATCTCAAAATCCCTCCTATTTCCTACTTGTTATCAAATGGTGGATTCTGACTCAAATAAGAGGGTGTTAAGCATAATTAGAATAGAAAAGAGTAATACTGTAGAATGGCAGATTATAAAATGTGTTCATTTTATAGTCAAAACTCACGGGAAGTTTGTATGGACCAGGAACTTTGAGATGTTTGACCCAAGACTGAAGAACATAATATGTGATTATTCTCAATTCATTGCCATAGTGATACTGTATCCCACATGCTAGCTGAGGCTGCTGGCTGGGGTTCCTGGGGACTGGACTGACCAGTGCCACCCCGGCCTGAGAGCTGCACCATGCGAGGGGACACTGAAAGGCCAGAGAGCACCTATCCCAGTGGAGAGAGAACTCAAAGACTGATAGCACCCGGAAGTCTTTCTCCCCTTTCTCACTGGTGAGAGCAGATTGATAAGGGAAACATCTGAGTCATTTAAGATGTGCTCTCTGACCTTCCCTGTACAACAGCTGACAGTTCTATGGCACTTGCTAGGTGCCAGGCTCTGTTCTAAGCATTTTATGTATATTAACTCCTTCAATTTCCAAGCAATCAGATGAGGCAAGTAACATAATTATCATGTTGGCAAAGAAACTGAGATAAAGAGAAGTTAAATAACTTTTTCGAGATGACACAGCTAGAAAGTGGCAAAGACAGCATTCCAACCTAGACGTTCTTACTCCGGATTCCTAGCTCTTAAGTGCTGTCTTAGTAGGACTGGATGGGGGTGGTTGTGCTGCAGTTAGAACCGGATCCCTGACGTTGACGGAAATGAGAGATGCCTAAGATGCCCACATCCCATGTGGTCAGTATAACGACATCAGAGTAGGCACAGAATAAGGACCAAGATTAATTTGGGTGGATCCTGGGCCACAAACTTCTAGTACCAGGGATACCCAAGGATAAAGATCACCGGAAACTAACTTGCAGGGTAACAGATATTTGATTACCAAAGAGCAGGTTTACCAAAGGCTCAGATCCTTCAGGGATGAAGACATGACATCAGGGCAAAAGACCCTAATCAGGCGCTGTGCTGGTCAAGGACAAGGGAGCACATGGAATGTGGTGGAGAGAGAGCTCTAACTCACCTCTAGTATTGCTTACAGAAACGAGGCTCACAAACTACTCACATTTCTTGTTTTCTGCTAAAGTGCAACAATTATCACCACTTTCTTCCTTCTGAACAAGAAATTAAGTGAAACTGACAGCACCTGCAGAGTCTGGACTCCAAGAACAGTGGGTTTATGACATTACCTCTGGGCCGCATTGTTAGCTATGACTTTGGATAGTCATTTTGAGGGGAGAAGATGAGTGAATCTGTGGTTGCATGTAGAATAAATTATCTAAGTGGGAGCATCTTTGAATGCATGGGAAGACAGATGGGTGCACAGCATGCATCTACATGCTCACATAGCCAAAGGGTGATGTGTATAGACCACAGTGTAGAATCTTAGGTTAAATAACCTTCACAAGGGCACACAGCTAGTAAGTGGTGGTGCTGTAAGATGTCAGTATCAGGGGACAACTGGGTGTAGGTTAAATGAGAACCCTCTGTAGTATCTTCACAACTTTTCTGTAAGTCTTAAACTACCCTTTTAAAAAAGGTTACTAAAAGAGAAAATACAGGTTGTTAGACTCTGGAGCTTACACTTTTAACCACTGTGCCATGTATTCTCTCTTGAGCCCTGGCCCAAGTGATGCCCTGAGGAGTCACAAACTCCAGTTTCCTAGGTCCCCAGAATGGTTCTCGTTCCTTCCCATGACAAGAACTGATTGTCCAGATTTTGCCTTGATTATCTGACTCCCTGCAGTATTCTTCCAATAAGTGCTTCTTTTTGTTATAATTAGACAGAATCACTTTCTGTTACTTGCAACCTATCCACAACAGCTAACAGAGTATTCACAGAGCCAAGCACTGTTCTAGTCCATTACATGTATTAATTCACTTGACCCTCACAATAACCCTTTTAGGTAGGTATTAATGTTACCTCCATTTTACAGGTGAAAAAACTCAGGCACAAAGAAGTAACTGCTCAAGTCACACAGCTAGGAAGTAGCAAGCCAGGGATGTCTGGCTCCCGAGTCTGATTGTTGGATCCACCCCGCTCACTGTCCTCTCAAGAGAACTCTCGGGATACACAGGTATGGCCGTGGTTTACAGTGCTCAGCACTGGCCTCTCCTGGACTGGATGCCTAGCCTCTCTGTATGCTGTCAGGGCGGTGTGCAGCTCCTCCTGAGCTTTTCCAGGAGAGGGTAACTCTCTGATCTCCAAATGTATTGGCCATCTTCTGGCTACTTTGGAACAGGGGCTCTGAGAGTACACAGAGGTACATTTGTTGGAATTCTACACATTGCATGTAGGTTTGTAAACCAATACTTCATCCAGACCCCATGTTCCTCTAACCCCACGATGGGGTCACATTTCCTTCTCATTAGCCTTTACAATCTGGTTTCCAAGTTGCCTCAAGAAACCCAGATGGCTTTGTCTTTAATTCCCACGAGGCTCTGAATGCACATATGTAGGTGAGCCTCCTTTATCACCTATCTTTCCCTGGCAGGACTGCATGCTACTCCCACTCCAATCTGAAAAGAGCAAGGCTCTGGTGTTCTGATCCCATGGAATGGGCTCCAGTCAATAAAAGCTGCAAAATGCAGAAAACTCATTCCACACAGAGATGGTTATCATTTTATATTTTTCTAAAAACCTCAGGGAAAACCCTCTACATAAATGTTGCTGTAAGAAATTTTCTATATATTTAAAATAAGAGGATGGAATGAGAAACAAATAACAATTTGAGTTAAAATGGTAATTCTATAGCATTTTATCTAGTTTTTACATTAACATTTAAATATTTATTTTTCTAGGAATTATCTAACAAAACTAAGAAATGAAGAGAAAATTATGATTATCATGTGTTCACTATTGAGATTTTCATCTCTAAGCCGTCTGCCTGGCACTGACATTTCATAAGTTCATATTGTTTCCTCTAAGCAATTTTTGGCATGTGTTCCATGGGTGGATGTTATGTATTTGGAATATAAATGCTACAAAAAACAACCCCCCTAGCACTACAGCCGCTGCGATGACAATAAGTGTGTGTCCTGGAAATGGCAGTGGCGCTTCGTCAACATAAATCTGCAACAGAGAAAGCAAAGCCTTTAAGCTTTCTGGACCCAGTAATTCAAAACACTGAACTTTATATGATTTTCACAATGGTGGATACACTATTATTCGTTTAGCAAAATTCTTTCTGGACTTATACAGATATTCAGCACCCACAAAGCTTAGAAGCAGTCTCTTGACAGGTACCAATTTGCATACGATATATAGGGAATAAGGATTCTATTATCCGATGCCTTTATCCGATGCCTTTAACGGCAGAGGTAGGCAGATAGAACTCGTACGCAGCAGGAAAACATTGTGTGTTGAGTGACAGAGGAATGGGCAAAGTGCTATGGGAACACCGTTAGGAAACGCCTAACTGCTTAGAGTAATCAGGGAATGTGATTCCTGAGCTGGGTCTTGAAGAATAAGAGAAAGAGAAGAAGGTACATTCAAGGTGGAGGGAACCAGTATGTGCCTTCAAACTATCATCTGTTTAGAAAATCCTCTGCACAAGTGCTGACTTCGGGAAGTTTCTGTAAATTCAAAGTGTTTCCTCTGTCTGCATGGATAATTCATAAAAATGAGTTCCTAGAGGAGAGCTAGGATTGCTGACAGAGAGGCACAGAGTCTTTTTCTCTGAGACCCGAGGCAAGGATGGATGCCATTTATGTTAAAAGCAGAAGGTGGGGCACGTGGAGAGGAAGGTGGTTCAAGCTTATGTTTTCCCTGCAAAGTCGGAAGCAAGATCATCTTTTGAGGTGGAAGAAAGTAGAGATGAATGGAAATAGAACAGTGGGAATGTGGGGAAATGCCAGGACAAGCCAGAGGATTGACAAACCGCTTTAGGGTGCAGTTTAAGTTAAAGGTATCACCATCCTCCCAGTGACCCAAGGGTGCATCTACTTTTTAAGAAACAGTCTCATAAGCTATCTCTTCTTTTAAATTTCCTCTTAGACTCATTCCACAGGAGTTAGTCTGGAACTTCAGTGGTTTTCATACTGTAGTTTTATTTTGAAGCCTCTGCCGAGCTTCCGTTGGTGTGTTCTGTCCTTGTGCTGCTTGGCACTGGTGCTAGTGCATATGTGGAATCAGGGGTCTCCTTCTCCAGCTCTTAGGGAGTTCCCCTCACACTCTGTATTCCTGGAGGCCCTTCTCCCTAGTCCTCTGGGAAGAAAGCTGGGATTCATTAGCGTTTCAGCCCCCTGTACTGTTGTGCTGTTCCATGAAACTGGGGCTGAACTTTGGGACAAATAGGTGAGAAAACAGAGAGAAAAACAATGGGGATTTTCTCTCATGCTCCTCACATGACAGGTGTTCTTTTCTGAGACCCTCTGTCTAGTGGGATGGATTTTCTCTCAGGGTCTTGGCTGTCTGCACTGCTCCCATGGCCACCCAGCACCGCAGTTGTGTGGCTCCGTTACTGAGGCAGGGCCAGGATAGAAAAAGAAAGAGGAAGTGAGAGAGATTGTTTTTGATAGTGTGGTATCAGTATCTGGCAACAAATGTGCCATTAATCAATTTAATCCAATCCTTATTCCTTCCCATCTCCCACAGGCATCAGATATTACATGAATAAGAAAAAATGAGTCACCAGTCACTGAACATCATAGGGTGAATTCACAGGGGAGACTGATTTTGGTTCCCAATTCTTGTGGCCCTTGATGGCTTTTGCAGCATTTAAGACTCAACTGCAAATAACCAAAGGGAGGCTAATACTGGAAACTAAAATGTTACAGATGTGGGTCTTTGTGGAGAAGTGGGGGTGAGAGGAAGGGCATTAAAAGTCAGAAAAACGAGCTAAATGTGGAAGGTAAAGAGAGAACAAAAACAAATACAGGAATTTATTAAAATTTCCCCAGCATCGACTGGTCTTGTGACCCAACAAGTGTCCTAACTTCATCCTTGCTGATAATGTCACTACCGTTCTCCAGGACCCCCTCTCTAAGCCTTGTCCATCACACGAATCCTGCCGTTTTCTCTGTTCAGTGTCTCCTGGGCAGATGCCTGTCATGTCATTTCCCCAGCCATCACCCCACTGGATACCTGTGCATTCACTGTACCTGAAATTCTTCAACTAAGTTACAAAAAGTGACCCCGGGAACAACAGACACTCTGAAGTGAAAGAGCTCCGAGCCCTGTAGAAAAAACAGGCATTAGCAACACTGACATGTATGCTTCTTCAAGTAAAAATACATGCTGGGGCCATTTTCCCTAGAGGTGCTGCATAGAAAAATTCCAGTCTCCTTCCCAAGGTTCCTGGGCATATACTTCATGTATTAAAATAAAAATGGAGGGAAGACAAGAGTCTGAAACAAAGGGATTTAATAGTTGATGCTTTTTTTTTGAATGAAGAAACAGAAACATAAAACCTAACATGGCCTAGATGACTACTTTGGGCTAACCCTCATGTTCATGGACATTTTGATATGTCCCCTAACTTTTATTGGCTTTCACAACAATAACTTAGATTATACCAACTTCATTTGTCCTTATGGGCATCTGGAACCAGAAGACCGTGCATACCCAGGTGAAGATTACTAAGCCCATTTCCCCCCTAACTTTTGGGAACACCTTTTTCTGCTCCACCTTCATAATCTATGAATCTTGCCTTTCAGCTCAGAAAACGGTAAGTCAACGTTACATTCAACATTCAGATATCTTTGGAAATAATAGCATCAAGGGAAATGAAGGAAAAATAAACTTCAAATACTTCAAAGATGCTCTTCCCGCCACTTATGGATATCCACATTTTAAAATCTTAGTTTACACATAAAGGTTTTATCTAAGCTCAAAACAGGAAAAAAATTGCTGTCAACTTACTTTTATACTTAAGTTGAGGCCTAAAGGATTATACACTGGAGTATGAAGAATCGATTCTAAGTAGTCTTTCATTTTTTTTACATTTTCTGGTACAGCCTGTCCTAAAATTACACAAAGTATATCTTAAGCACACGTATGCTATTTTCTCATTTGACGTAAAGTTTCTTACATACATTAAGGTACGATGAAAGATTCCATTCTATAGCATGGCGAGCTTATTCCATACTTTTAGTTCTGCTTGACTTTGCGAAAAATACATTTAAGGGGAAATTAGACTCAGCATCTGACACTGCATCTTTTCCGGGGCATCGTCAAGATGGACAAGACCTCTGACCACCTTGATTTGGGCTGACCTTCCTTTCCTGCCCCATGACTAGTCCTGACCTGCACATATTTTAGATCTTTGACAATGAATGAGGTGCTTTCAGGACCACCTTAGTGGTTGGTAAATGGCTTTCAGTAAGGCAGAAAAGTTCCACAATAAGATCATTTAAATCTTTTCCAAAAGTGATCAGTTACTCCTACCTTTCTTATAATTCTTTCTAAAACCAGGTAAGTAGTGTGGGGTTTAGGAATTGCAGTGGTGTGATGGTACATGAGATCTAAAGGGGCAAATAAAAGCTCTGATTGTAGCATTTGCCAATTTTCAGGGTGTGGGTATCCTCATCATGGCTGATTTCAAGCTACCAATGGCTTAGCAACCAGCACACAAAGTACTTGAATATTAACAGTTGGTGCTCAGAAAGAGCAGGCTCCCACACACCACAGAAAGTGGAGATGATAGAGCAAAATACTTAGTAGTCCTCTGCTGGATTTTGCATTTCAAAAGCGCAAATGTTGGGCAGAGTTAAGACTCACCAAATACCAAATGTCTGGATATTTGGTAACATTTGGAAATTTCATTGAATTCGATTGATCTATCAATGTATCTACTCACTGATCTCCTTAAAAGTAGGCATTACCAAACAAACACAAATGTGCAACAAAAAAGTTGTATATTTGAGGTAAAATCTAATTGTGGTAGATTTCATTTTTCTTATTTAGAAATATTTCTGCATCCTTTCAATTATTTTACCATATTTAAAGAACTTTTATCATATAATTATAAGAGAGATCCTATAGATAATCTGGGCACATGTTTTATATCTTCCTCTGCAACATTCCAAAAGCAAACATCAGACCAATGTGCAGGACAAATCCAGTCAATCATTTTGTGCTGCTAATCTGCATAATGGCTGTCAATGCTTTACAGTTCAAACTCTTCAAAAATGCTTTTATGCCACAGATTTGGGGTCACTGGATGTGATGATGAAAAAAGTATGAGATAATAGAAAAGGAGTGAACAGCAATATGACAAATGATTTGCCCTCTTTTTCAAAGAATTCCTGGCTATCTCTCAGGAAACAGGTTTTGTAAACTTTTATCTAAGTAATAACATTACTTATGAGCTGTAATAACTATAGAAGAAAGCAAACCCTACTTAGTTTCCAGTTTTCCCTCCTGTTCACTTCAGTCACAGTAACCAGGTATGGCGCTTCCATTGGGAAATGTCCATCCTCACTGTAAATCTTCAAAGATACTGGATACTGTAAAACTGGAAATTTAAAACGAGGAACCTAAAATGTGAATTCCAAGAATGAATGTAAATTTGGAAAATTCAATATTAACTTCATTTCCTAGTAAAGAATGAATCAATGTGTTCCCAAGAGTTGGGCTATTCTAAATGAAATGTACTTCTGAGGGTTTCAGCCTTCTCAGGGCATGGGAAAAAACATCTGTCTTATAGCAGAATCGTGTGAACTCCAAGAAGAACACACAAACATTGTGGTAACAAAACTCATAATTTTCTATCGGCCCTTTTTCACAGGAATTTGCTGTGATGGTATTCAGACCTTTTTGACTAACCTTCATTCCCTAAGGTACCACATGAAGTGGATCTTGCCCAAATCCCTCTCCCTTCTCCCTCTGCCAGTCTCAATCTTTCAGCCACACTCATTAAACTCAGGCTCTGGAGTTCCAATCTATCTCCATATTAATGATACAATCTTTAGCAAATCACCAGATTTCTTTGTGCCTCAAATGAAATGAGACAAGTCATGGAGAAGCCTGAGACCAGTGTAGGGTAGATAGTAAATTCTCAGGAAATGTGGAATTCAGCATGGGGGCAGTTGTAGAGGTACATAATAGCAACCCTCATAATTTAACGAATGCTGACTTTATGTCCAATATTGCATTAAGTGATTTTAGCTTTACATAGATATTTTTTATATTTTTATATTTTATATAAAGATAAAATCACTTAAAGTAATGCCACACATAGTCCTACAAGGTCTTTGAAATAGATCTACTCGAGATTTATATTAAGTGCACACGTAAGTCAGCTAATGCAGACACCAACATTCAATGTGATACAGCTTTGAATGCTCTGAGACTAATTGAAGGAAATATTAAACACAGAACCTACTCTCTTAACTAACATACTATATTGTCTTCTATTTTGTCACAAGTACCTTGAGCTTCAACTTCTATATTTCCAGACCTTGATACACATTAGATACTCAATAATTTTTTGAATGAATCAATATTCACCATAATCTAGTGTAGCATTTGACAGGTTATAAGTTGTTTTCATATAGAAGTGTGTGTGTGTGTGTGTGTGTGTGTGTATCTTTATAAGAACTCATGAAATGAACAAGACGGTGCAGATATTATTCTGTCTTACAGATGAGGTTAATTAACGTGTCTGAAGGGCATTTAAACCCAGATCTTTTTAACTCTGTGTCATATTTAGTTCTATGTCATAAAAAGACATTACTTCTGTGTCTTAGCTTTCATGTTTAACCAAAACGCACATTTCAAAATCTTATTAATATGAAAGTACTCCATCTTCAGGAAATTAAAAATCATCTTACCTTTTCTCTGCAATCTGAGAAAGCGACAGCATATGAGAACTTCTGATAATTGGTGCAATTACACTCCTCCCGAGTAGACACATTAGCACACTGTTTGAATTTACCGGATTTCTGCAAATAGAATTAAACAGGTTGATGTGCTTTTTTGTTTCTGCCAGGATTTCTGCAAGTTGAGTAAATGTGCAATAAATATTTGATCCCTGAATGAATAAAATCCCCAAAAAAGGGGAAAGGAAAAAAAGGGAAAAAAATCCATTAATAATAAAGTAAAAGTACAGTATTTCTGAATTTTGTCTCCTTGCTTGGTAATGAAGGCAGGTTTCTCTTAGCTGCTTGCCAGCTTACCTAAAGGCACTTTATGGTTAACTTGCATGGGACCCAGACAGCCTGTATCATTCCAAAAGCAGTAATCAGGATGCCAGCTGCCCTCTTCTAGGCCCCTCCCACTGCTGGCATGGAAACAGAGACGTAAAAGAGCAGACTTAATACTATGGGCTGCAGATTCTGTGGATACTCTCCAAACCTACTATTTCTTACTGGTCTCTTCTCCTAGCAGTTCACTAATGCTATGTAAAATCTCCACTATAACCATCCGTTTGTCATTCATTTTTCACTTGATCACTCTTGCTAGAGATTGGTTTATTTATTATTTTTTTCAAGAAACTGCTTTTGACTTTGATAATAAATTCTATTTATAAAAATGTTATTCTTCCTTCCACTGTTTTTAGGATTACCATTTTCCCTTTCTTTGCTTCTTTTTTTCTTCTTTTTATTGAGATAAAATTTATCATTTTAACTATGTTCAAGGGTACAAGGCAGTGGGTTTTAATATATTCACAATTCTGTTCAATCATCACCACCATCTAATTTCAGAACTCACTAATATGTTGTTTAGTTGGGTCCATTCAGTTATTCCAGTCAATCTATTGAGCTCTCTGTTTCATGGGTTGCATTTTAAATTTCCGGTATCTTGTGTGTGTGTGTAATTATGTATGTATAAATGTGTATTATTAGTTCGTTCAACAGTTAAGCACTCCCTATGTCTGGCCCTTTTCTGAGTACTAAAGATACAGTAGAGGATAAAACATATTTAAAAAACCCAAGAACAACCCTCCCTAATGTAAGCTTAACTTTTAATGAAACACAATAAGTAAAATACATTAAAAAACTGTAGTAAGTGCAACATTGTAAAATGACTATAACTCAATAAAAAATGTTTAAAAAAAACTGTAGTAAGTGCAATGAAGAAAAATTAGGCAGGGAAGGGGGATAGGGAATGGGTAACAATGGAGGTGGGGGTTATAATTCTAAACAGCGAGGCCAAGGAAGGCCTCACAATAAAGGTGACATTTAAGCGAAAACCTGAAGATGGTGATGGAACGTGCCACATGACGTCTGGCAGATGTGCACTCCAGACAAGGAAATTTTTGAAGCTGCAGAGGCCCTGAGGTGGAAATGTGTCTGGCCTATTTGAAGAACAGTGAGGAGGCCAAGGTGGCCAGAGCAGACTGACCTGGGGGAAACCCGGTCAGATGTAAAGCCAAGGCCACACTGTGGAGGACCTTATGAACCATTGTAAGAATTTGGCTTTTATTCTGAATGAGACGGGGTGACAATGGAGACTTTTCAACAACAGAAACAATCATTTAATGTCTCTGTGTGCGTGTGTACAGACATGAATGGGTATGAACATCTGCTTGTCCACGTGTACAGGCTAGGTAGGTGTGTTTTCCTGGAGAGAGATTCCACAGGTATCCATGAGATTTCCTCAAGAAGACACCCCGTGATGTACTTTTCTTCTGAACCCAGTGGTTTCTCTGTGTTCTCTCTACCTTGTTCATTCTGACTCCAGAGAGGCAGAGTGCAGCTGGGGTTGGGTTCTTTCCTAGGTGGATCCTCGGCAGGGGTTCAAGTGAGTCTATGTTGGAGCAAACACTCTTCTCTCCTTTTGGACATCATTCCTTCCACAAAGCCAGAGCTGTGAGATGGGCCTGGAGTCCTTCTCATTTAAATAAAGATGCTCTTACCCTCGGCATGCCCTTTGAAATCCAAATGGGAGGCAGGGAGAGGCCAATGGGAAAGAGTTCACTTAAGACTTCTTGGTTCCAAAACCACATCCAGGAATGACAGTAAGAGAAGGGAGGGGATGTAGTAGTAGTAGTAGTAACAACAACAACAACAACAACAACAATAATAATAGCAATAACTTATAAGGGCAGTTTATGTTGAATGTACCTTCCCATTTAATCCCAACAGCTAGGTCTGTCCATCTGTGATTTTACTGAATGATTTCTTGAATTCAAATGAATACTAGTTTATTTGCAGAAAAAATATTTACCTTTGACTTGTGAAATAGATTTCTTGGAATGGGTTTGCTAGGATCTGCGTGATAAAAATTATCTGTAAGCGGAATAGCAATTCCCATATTAGAAGGAGGCCTGTAGTTTACCTGAAAATGATTAAACAAAGAAAGTGTATTTACTAAGTCTTTAATTTAAATATCTTGATCTTCTAGAAAAGCAATCAAAACAAATATTTCACTTTTAGCTCCAGGTATTTAAGTAAATTTCTCTTCCCTCAACACTCCCTGAATTTTGTTTTCTGGAAATTCAACCACCTCAGCCCATGGTAATATAACTTGGATCTTGTAAATAAGTGAAAAAAGCTTTATTACCTAAAATAGCTGTCATAAAGTCAATGCACTGAAGTTTAAACACTTTATAAAGTGACATATTTAGTGAATAATTCTTCAAGTCTGCTTTTTTTTTGTCACAAAGAAAACGGTAAGTATTAAGTTAGTCAACAAAGAATAATAACATTTTTTTTTTAAAGTCACAGATTCTGACAAGGCAAAAATTAAAATTGTGACTACATGGAAATGGGACTAGTAAGATATTTAGCTCAGGACAAGTCAACATAAAGGCAAATAACTATACATTGTGAAAGCCCAAGATTATGCCACCATAATACAGCATAAAATGATATTAATAATGATGAGACTAAGTATCCAAGAAAAATCATTATTTCAGAAAGTTTTCACATTTTAGAAACAAATGGTCATCACATCCTCAAATGACATGAGGACTGAAAAAGAACTGGAGTGCTTTGAGCATCTCAGGAAAGAAATGCTAAGACTGAACGGCCAGCCAATCACACAAAAGTAATATGTCACTGATCCCCTTCAAACAATCTGCTTAGGTTTCTTACTGGCAAAACTTGGATCATATTAAAACCCTGACTGTCCATGTGAACTCCACTGATCCAGTCTTCCATTGGGATAAATATACTGGGGATGTGATGCATAGACTTGAAATAACTACAGCTGCTTTTCAACGTTGGCACGATTGTTGTAACAAAGCACTCAGTAGATGCTCCCCAGACAATAAACGCCAGTGAAGTTGAACCCTGGAAATATTCAAATAAATGAAGTTTAATTAAAGGAACCATTACTGACCAAACTGAGTCTACCCCAAATTCATTTGTTGACGTCTTAACCCCCAGTATCTCAGAATGTGGTAAGGCCTTTAAAGAGGTCATTAAGTTGAGATCGTTAGGGTAGATCCTAATCCAATATGATAGGTGTTATATAACAAAAGGAAATTTGAACACAGACACACACAGGGAAAACCATGTGAAGGCACAGGGAGAAGATGGCCACCTGCAAACCAAGGCAAGAGGCCTGAGAAGAAACCAACCCTGCCAACACCTTGATCTTTGATTTCCAGCCTCTAGAACTGTGAGAAAATACAATTCTGTTGTTAAAGTCACTCAGTCTGTGGTATTTCATTATGGCAGCCCTAGCAAACTAATACGGTAGCTAACTAAAGAATATCGAAAATGAAAAGAAATAAGAAAAGGAAGGATAATAGAAAATAAAAAGTCATTAAGTTTGACCATATGATCTGTTTGATAGCACTCATTTTTTTTTCTTTTGTTTTATGAGGGGGAGGTGATCCATTTGAGAATAAATTATAACAGAAGACATATTCTTTTCTAGGAAGAAATGCATTCCAGTCTACTTGGTTGTGGGTGACATTTGGAAATGAGCAAGGATCAAGAAGGACTTGTTAAATAAATATCATTATTACATCCAACTCAGATCAGTGAGGCTTGCCTCATTCACTGATGAACACCTGGACGTTTGCTTTGATAATATGAATAAAATAACTTCTACTGGTATATATTTTGAAAAGAAGTTATTTACTTAGCAATCACTGTATTTCACAAAGATATGTTTTAGTAGGAATTTATGTACAATAAATGTATTTGAACCTTGCACAATATAAAACATTCAACAAAATTTGATAAATTCTGTTTGAAAATTTCAAGTATATCTGAAAACTTTTAAATGTAGAAATATTAATTACCATAGTGATAGAGTAGACCCTGGTAGTGGTAGTTTTGCCCCTATCCTCATACTCGGTATATTATTAATAATTATACATTTTTAATGAATTTCTTCCAAAACACATTAAACTTAAATCTAAGCAGAGTTCTACTATTAAAGGAAATTTGGGGTGGGAGGAGCGGGGAGGCACAAGTTAAATAAGAAACAAACAGGAAAATCCAGAATAGTGGAAATTCTACAACATAACTGACTCAATTTCTATAAGTCAATGGCAAGGGAAGAAAATGGAATAGTACCTACCTTTGATTAAAAGAAATTTAAGAGATTAAATAACACTGTGTGAATCGTGTTTGGATCCCAAATAAAACAAACCAACCATAAAAATTTTTTTTGAGAAAATTGGGGGAATTTGAACATTGATTGGGCTTTATAGGATACCAAAAAATTAGTTTAAAAAGTTTTAGGGATGACAATGGCATTGTGGTTATGTTAAGCGGAAGGAGTAAATTTTTAAGTGTTCTCCCAGTTTTCGGGAAAAAGAAATAGAAAAATACTGTAAATTCAAAGAGGTTGAGCATTTTCTGTGTGCCAGACATTGTTTTAGATGGCCTACTTGAATATCACATTTAATTCTCAAAACAACCCAATGACACAGGTATTATTATCACTTCCATTTTATAGATGAAGAAACTTAGCCAGAGTGAAGTAACTTTCCCAAGCTCATAAAGATCGTATCAGTAGTGAAAACTAACCCAGGTCATCTTTTCCAGAGTTCACTTTTTAACCACTATTGTATACTGTTACACAGCCTTTTTGTAATATCCAAAATGTTAAAAGTTCTTGGTCATCCTTGTTTTTAAAATGTTCATCCTTGATAGGTAAGATTGTATGTAATTTTTCCTTCTTTTTCTTGGTTTACATTATAAATTTTCTGTAAGTATTGGATTTTTTTTAATAATGAAAGAAAACCTTACTTGATGTAAAGTTTTGCTAGCTGCAGAAATTTCTATTAGATAACTATCAGTATCATCAAAAGAGTCTTCAGCTTTAACTTCCAGCAAATTTGGATTTCCAACAACTACTTCCACGAGTGGTATTTCAAGTATTTGAACACCTATGGAAACAAGGCCAAGGGTTAGCATGGAATCATGAAAATTTTAAGCAATTTCAGAACAATTTGCTAATCCAGGATTCTGGAACATCTACAGAAATCTATTATGAAGACTACAAAATGGCTACAGATATAGTTAGAGATTTATATGGAGTTAGCTTTAATAGTTCTCAGAAAAATATAACTTCGTGAATATTTTCTTCTATTTTTTTTCATGGAAATGTTGTCCCCCTCTGCACTTCATTCCTCAGCCAGGTTCTCAAATGCAAATAAAGGTGACTTGGATGGTACAGGTCACACTGAGATGGATAACTCAGCAGAGAAACTGAGAATACATGCTCAATTTAGAGAGCTGTCCTCAACTGTTGCCAAGGGGAAACCAGGCAGATGAAGGAGTTTGTCCTCAGGCGGATTCCTGCCTGCAGAAACCCAGATTTCTGCCCTGTTTGCAACCTCTCCACACTGAGACATTTACTGGAATGAGAGATTTGAGAGACCATGTACTCTAACTGCCATCTTTACTACAATATATCAGGGCTGAGAAGTAGTAAATGATTTGCCTGAAGTCTCATTTAGAGCAGTTCCCCTTAAACCAAAGTGCTCTGGCCAGTACTTCCTAAACTATAACTGAAGATTTTGTTAAAACGCCAATTATTATCCAGCAGGTCTGAGGAGGGGGCTGAGATTCCACACCCTGCCTCCTCCATCCCTTTATTGAGTCTATATTTACATTGTATATGTAATATTAAATATTACATTACAATATTAAATATATTGTATATATTTAAATTGTATGCTGTGGTGATTTGATGTACTCATACATCGTGAAATGATTACCACAATTAAGTTAATTTATACAGCCGCCACTTTACATAGTTATGTGAGAAGAACGCTTAGTTACCATGCTGTGTATAACATCCTCAGTACTTACTTATTTTACAACTGGAACTTTGTACCCTTTGATCAACATCTGCCCATTTTCTTCCCTCCTCAATCCTTGGCAACCAGCATTCTATATTTATATGAGTTAGACTTTTCTCTCAGATTCCATGTATAAGTGAGATCATATATGATTCATTTTCTCTGTGTGCTTTATTTCACTTAGCATAATGTCTTCCGGGTTCATCCATGTTGATGCAAATGGCAGGATTTCCTTCTTTTTAAATAATATTTCATTGTGTATATATACCACATTTTTTGAAATAATTAATTAATTATTTTAAATAGAGGTACTGAGTATTGAACCGAGGACCTTGTGCATGCTAACCATGCACTTTACCACAGAGCTATTACCTCCCCTCCCCCTGACATTTTCTTTATCCATTCATTTGTTGATAGGCACTTAGGTTATTTCCACACCCTGGGTATTGTGAGTAATGCTGCAATGAACATGGAAGTGCAGACATCTCTTCAAAATATCGCTTTTATTTTCTTCAGATATATACCCAGCAGTGGGATTGCTGGACCATATGGTAGTTCTGTTTTTAACTTTTTAAAGAAACGTCTATACTGTTTTTCATAGTGATTGAATCAATATATTCCTACCAACAATGCACAAGGGTTCCCTTTACTTCACATCCTTGCCAGCATTTATTATTTCTTGTTTACTGATAACAGCCATTCTAACCAGTGTGAGGGTGACATCTCATTATAGTTCTGATTTGTATTTCCTTGATGATTAGTGATGTTAAATATTTTTTCATGTACCTGTTGGCTATTTGTATATCTTCTTTGCAAACATGTCTATTCAAGTCCTTTGTACATTTTTAATTGTATCATTTGATTATTTGTTTGTTATATGAGTTCCTCTTATATTATGTTAACCCCTAATCAGATATATAGTTTGCAAATATTTTCTCCCATTCCATAAACTGCCTTTTAATTTTGCTTTGTTTCCTTTGCTATGCAGAAGCTTTTTAGTTTCATATAGTCCTATTTGTTTACTTTTGCTTTTGTTGCCTTTGATTTTGGTGACAATTCAAAAATATCATTGCCAAGAACCATGTCAAAGGGCTTTCCCCCTTTTTTTTTTTTTTAGGAGTTTTATGGTTTCAGGTCTTACATTGAAGTCTTTAATTCATTTAGAGTTAACTTCTGTGAGTAGTGTAAGACAGGGGTCCAGTTTTATTCTTTTGCATATGGCTGTCCAGTTTTCCCAACACCATTTAGTGAAGAGACCATCCTCTCCCTAGTGTGTGTTCTTGGCTCCCCTGCAAAAATTATTTGACTGTGTAGGCACGGGTTTATTTCTCAGCTCTCTATTCTATTCTCTATTCTGTATTGGTTTATGCGTCTCTTTTTATTCCATTACCATAATGTTTTGATTAGTATAACTTTGTGGTATAGTTTGAAATCAGAAAGTGTGTTGCCTCTAGCTTTGTTCTTTTTCAAGATTGCTTTGGCTATGCAAGTTTTTAATGTGATACACCATGTTAATAGAGTGAAAGGTAAAAAGTGTTGATTATCTCAATATTTGTAGAAAAAGCATTTGACAAAATTAAACATCCATTCATGAATAAAACTCTTAACAAATTAGGTAAGAAAGAATGTACCTCAACACAATATAGGCCATATGTGACAAGTCCATAGCTAACATCACACTCATACTCATCATGCACAAAGCTTAAAGCTTTTCCTCTAAGATTAAGAACAAGACAAGGATGCACACTCTCACCACCTCTATTTAACATAGTACTGGAAGCCCTACACAGAACAATTAGGCAAGAAAAAGAAAAGGCTTCCAAATCAGGAAGGAAGAAGTAAAATTGTGTCTGTTTGCAGATGACGTAATCTTATATTTAGAAAACCCTAAAGACTCTACAAATAAAAAAAAACTGTAAGAATAAATAAGTTCGGCAGAGTTGCAGGATACAAAATCAGCGTACAAAAAGTGTTTCTATACACTAACAATGAACTATCTGAAAGAAAAATTAAAATGATCCCATTTGCAATAGCATCAAAAAGAACAAAATATTAGTAATTTAACCGAGGACATAAAAGACCTGTATTCTGAAAACTATAAGATATTGGTGAAAGAAACTGAAGAAGACACAAAGAAGTTGAAAGATATTTCATGTTCATGGACTGGAAGAATTAATATTATTAAAATGTCCATACTGCATAAACCCATCTACAGATCCAGTGTAATTTCTATCAAAATTTCAATGGCATTTTTTTCATAGAAATAGAAAAGAAAACTCTAAAATTCTTATGGAACCACAGATGACTCCACAGTTCTAACAAGCGCCTAAATGATGCTGATGCAGCTGGTTCCCGGACAACACTTTGAGTAGCTTAGACCAGGCTCTTCTTCACAAAGAGGCAACTGAATTTATTTGCTGATTATTATTCTCTTCCTAAAACTGAATGAATATAACTGCACCATTTAACAACTAATTTGTTATATTTTAAAGCTAAAATGATCAGAAAATGTGGCTTTTGTGCTGGAATATAGAAAGGTAACAAAGAAACCGAATTTTAAAAATCCAGAAATGGTCGAAAAGAGAGGTAAATTGCATTGTTTTTAAAAATTGGTGAAGAAAGGATACGTTACTCAATAAGTGATGTCGGAACAACTACCTTCACTACCTACAATACACCAAACCAAAATGTAGATAAATTAAAGAATTCAATGCACAGTTAAAACCATAAAGTAAAAACTCAAAAATTACTTGATGAAAATATGAACAATTAGTCATATAATCAATGAGAAAGGATCCTAAGGGTTTCAGAAAGTTTTTCAGACTATTTAGTCTACAATATTGGTGGAAATAGAAATAGATGTCTCCAATTTTTTCAAAACCTGTAATTTTCATTTTTGTAAGTAGTGTTTGGTTCTGTTTTTCAAGTAAGTCTTTAAAAAATAGTATTTTTGTCCTTTCATTATGGTTCATCTATCTTCTTTTATCTTTTAAGAGTTTTACATACTTCATACTTTACAGTTATTTTTATACTGTTTTTCTGATTTTTCTATTATCCCAAGATTAAAATTTTCTGCTTCCTATGCTTGTTGACTTTCTCTTATGCTGGGTCATTTCTTTTTCTTTTTTTTTTTTCTTTTTTCTCTCTTTTTTTAGGTTTTTATTTAGGGTCATGTCTTTACATGATTTTAAAATTCTTTTTCTTAATTCATGTTCAATAGAGATCAATTTTTCTGTGGAAGTGCATGTTATCTGGTTTATGAAAGCATTCCTACAAAGGGTTTTGTGCTTTCTTATCCTGAAGACCAGGTGTTATAATTATTTCTCACCTTATGATTCTTGTATCTGGTGGGTAACCTCTGGTGTTACATGGTCTTGGGTTTGGGTTTTTTACAGGAAATTCTTTGAGTCCCACGGAGATGGTAATCCCCCTACACCTCCTTCTTGGGTTGTTGGGTAGTGTTTTCCTAACCCCCTCATCACAATTTGATAGTCCTGGCTTTACTTAATGTTCCCAGTTTCAACTTTCTACTACAAGGTAGAAATGACCAAAGGTCCCTATCTCCTGCCAATGTTTGGGCATTAAAACCCACCCCACTGCCTTTACGGCCTATATCTGAGCCTCACAACCTTCCAGGAGCCACACGTTAGCCAACTTCTTTGGCTTTGTGTTCCCTCTTCATTTCTGGTGACAGGATTTTCTTCTTTCTCTCCCTTCCTTCCATCTTTCTCTCCTCACTTTCTAGCTAAGATATTTACTACAATTTTTGTGTTACTTTTTCCAGTATACCAATTCCTCATTACCTTTAGTAAGTTCTATATTACCTTTACAATTAAAAAAAAACCTGGAAAAATGGAGAAAAGTATGAAATTCTATCTTAAAGTCATTTTTTGGGCTTAAAATAAATACTTGAAATCATTGTAATAATACCGAGGTAATCATAACAGTTTTCTTTTCAGAGGGCAGCAAAAATCTAAACTAAAATCCTGTGTAAATTTGGGGTGGTAATTTAACTTCATTTTCCTCATTTGTTAAAAAAAAAGGATTGTAATCTAGCCTTTTAGGGTTGTTATAAACGTTAAGTTTTAAAATGTATGAAAATCATTTAATACAGAACTTCAATAATCAGAAGCTAACATTGTTATTGATAAAATGCCACTACTATGGTATCTAAAGATAAAGGAAATATCAAAGAGTATATTTTACATTCAAGAAAAGCAACAACATCTCCTTTGATATTTCCCAATAAAAATAAACTTACTTTTTGTGTTAGGCATGACCTTAATTTTCAAGGAGTTCGATTTCCCCAGATCAATGTACTTCAGGACATTGAGGGATAGTAAATCATCATGTTTTTGAAACCAGTAATTACACGGTTTTGAATATATGTTCCATGTTCGTCCATTCTTTTGCCCAAAGTTGTATAATAACCAGGAGTCTTTCCAAAAGGTCATATTGTTGGGTACTCTTCCAGGCATGGTAGCAATAGCTAAAGCATTCTCATTATCTAAAATTCTTGTGATCAGGAAGCTGCTGTAACCAGGAATCACCACCGTCTTCTCTACATCTGAATCTTGAAATGAGGAAATAGCACCTGGAGCTAAAATAGGAATGATTTGATATACAATAAAACAGCCAATGTTCTCCAAGTCTGCTGATGAACATACATGATGAATACACTATTTGAGATTTTAAACTATGGTCTTACCAGAGAACACATTTGCCAGATTCCAGGTTATAATTCAAATTATTTTGTAAAAAGTGTATCACAAATATGCCAAGCCCAACCTATAACTTTAATCTTTACGGTGAAACTAGTTCCATAAAATACTCATCAGAAAAAAATTATAGGGCTAAGTAATTATAAGAAAGTTTATTTCTTTACTATAGAACTGCCAAGAACCTTGATAACCTAGACTCTTCATTGTGTTTTTACAAGAGAAGAATAACATAGCCAGTGTTTTTCCCCAGGGCCTAAAGTTCTGTCTATTACATAGCAGATGCTCAGTAAACATTTATTGAATAAATGAATAATTGACTGTTACAGAGATCTTAAAGACTTAGAAGAGGCTCGACCATAATGAACATTATCATGTTATAATGGGAAGGAAAAAAATTCCACAAAGGAGACAAAGAAGAAATGATGGAGAAAATCCATCAGAGAGGATACGAGGCAAGTCAAAAGGAGAGGAAAGCCACACTACTACCCGTTTTGATAGGGCCTGAAGCATGTCAACAACAATACTCACCATGTTCTGAAAAAATACATAGAAGTAGTCAGAAGAGAACCTCATAGTTCCCTTCCTCATGCACACATGCTCTAATCTTTTCCCATTTTCAACAAACCTACAAAACCCCTTTTCCTACGTTCCTGCCAACTACCTCTCAGTTTCTCTCCTCCTCTTGATCATGAAATTTCCTGAAAGAGTTGCCTTTATTCACTAGTGTCAATTCCTCTCCTAATTTTTTGACCTTAACACAATCAGAATTTTGTTTACATCGCTCCATCTATTGAGATGATCATGTGGTTTTAATTCTTCAATTTGTTAACGTGGTGTATCATATTGATTGACTTGCAGATATTGAAAAATCCTTGCATCCCTGGGATAAATCCTGCTTGATCATGGTGTACGATCCTTTTAAAGCACTATTGGAGTCGATTTGCTAGTATTTTATTGAGGATTTTTGCAGCTATATTCATAAGTAATGTTAGTCTGTGATTTTCTTTTTTTGTGTTATCTTTAGTTTTGGTATCAGGGTGACGGTGGCCTCACAGAATGAGTTTGGAAGTGTTTCTTTCACTTTAATTTTTGGGAATAGTTTCAGAAGGATAGGTGTTAACCCTTCTCTAAATGTTTGTTAAAATTTGCCTGTGAAGCCATCTGGTCCTGGACTTTTGTTTTGGGGAGTCTACTAATTACTGATTCGATTTCGGTGCTGGTACTTGGTCTATGTATGTTTTCTACTTCTTCTTGGTTTAGTCTTGGCAAATTGTACCTTTCTAAGAAAGATTGGCCAAAGGCCATCTTGGCCTCCAGTCACTCCTCAGTGACTGGTAAGCCCTCCACTCTTTCTTTCTCCACTTTGATGAATAACAGTCAGCTTATATTTAATATGACTTCTCCCCTGATTATTGGAATAGCCTCTCAGCTGATTCCTCTGCTTTCCCTCTTGACCTCTCTCCATCACTTGCCCAGTCTGTTTTCAACATAGCAGCCAAAGTGATATTGCTAAAACATAAACTAAATGATGTAATTTTCTGTTCAGAACACTCCAATGGCTTGCCATTTTCTCAGAGGAAAATCCAAATCCTTATAATAAACAATACTAACTTCTGCTTGTATCTACCATATAATCTTTTGAAATAGAAATATCCTGCATGACAGTGATTCAGAACTATTTCATTATGTAGGGTAACATCTGCATGGACTTCCTATCTTCTCTCACTTCTCCTGAACACTGTTTATGACAAAAATAGCATCACTGGAAAAAATGATAGGTACTACTATTGATGAAATATCAATGAAGTGATAGCTAGGTTTTACTATATTAGAATTAAAGGATTCCTACAGGAATCTAAGCATATGTAGACTTCTGTAGACTACCAATCAGACTAAATTTTGAAATCTACTATTCTATAAAAGAGCATGAACACTCTTCCCAAAAGATAATTTTTTCATTTTTCCCAGCCATCAGAGATGTATTATATTATTACACTTACTTTGTGATTGAAGAGTAAGTTGATAGGAGAAAATTCCAGTTTGATTAATGTAAAGGGAACCAGACAAACAAGAGCTCTCATGCACTTCCTCTATTCCAAAAGGGTCTATCACTTCTGCAATAACTGAGGACAAAAATCCTTCAGGAGTGTCATGTTGCAATATTTTTTTTATGTAAGCCATTCCAGTTTTCCTAAAAGACAAATCAACACGCATCAGTCAATTTGGATAAAACAGTGGCCTAAATAAGCAAGTTTATGAACATATAGTTTACAAATAAAATATACCATAAATGGCTAACAAATGAAAATTTGAGTAACATTTGTTCAACCTCATTAGTAGTCGATAAAATGTCAATTATAGCAGTGGGATACAATTTTTCACCTATCAAATTAGCAAAGACTTTTTAAAAGACAGGGTTTAGTCGTGGCAGGAACTGAGTGGAGATAAGAATTCATCCACCACTAATGGGATGGTAAAGTGTTACCAGATTCCTAAGAAGCAGTCTGACATTATGCATTAAGAACTCTAACATTATTTTTTCCCCTTTGATTCTATAAATCTACTGAGAGGACTCTCTCCTAAGTTAATAACTTGAAATATAGTGGTAAGAAAAGCTTTCTACACGAAGATGTTCATAATAGCATTATGATGAAAGTTAGAAATAAAAATGCCAACAACAGGAAAATTAAGTAAATGATATATTTGATCCATTTAGACAAAATGCATCTATTAAAATGTCACTTAAGAAGAGTTTTTAACTACATAAGGAAAGTCATCTTATTAGAGTGTCTGAAAGAAGCATGGTGAAAATGCTAAAATGCGTATTAAAAAGGACTTATCAGTAATTCATCAAAATGTTAACAGTCATGATGTCAATTGTCTTCTTTACATTTCACTGTCTTTTAGGAAATTTCTACAATAAGCACGTAGTCTATAATCAAGAAAAACAATGTTAAGCTAGGATTCCACATGCAAAAAAATAAATAAATCTAGACACAGACTTTACACTCTTCACAAAAATGAACTCAAAATAGATTATAGATTTAAATATAAAATGCAAAACTCTAAAACTTCTAGAAGATAACATAGGAGAAGATCTAGATGAACTCAGGTATGGTGATGACTTTTAGGTATAACAGTAAGGACACAACACATGAAATTAAAAATTGACAACTATACTTTATTAAAACTAAAAACTTCTGCTCTGTGAAAGACACTGTCAAGATAATTAGAAGATAAGCCACAGACTGGGACATAATAGCTGTGAAAAATGTATTTGACAAAGGGCTGTTATCCATAATAACCTGTAGGGGAGGAATGAAACCTCTTTTCCCTCGACACTCCTAGATTTTGTGCCTAGGACCCAAGAAATTAAACTGACAAAAGACAGGCTAACAGCAGAAAATGAACAGTTTATTAGTGTGTGTCATGCTTACACAGGGGGAAAACCTCAGTGATGATTAACAGGTGGTTAGAACCTGGGGCTTATATAACATCTTTTTTTTTAACTTTTTTAAAATTTATAATCATTTTACAATGTTGCGTCAAATTCCAGTGTTCAGCACAATTTTTCAGTTATACATGAACATATATATATTCATTGTCACATTTTTTTCTCTGTGAGCTACCATAAGATTTTGTGTATATTTCCCTGTGCTATACAGTATAATCTTGTTTATCTAGTCTACAATTTTGAAATCCCGTCTATCCCTTCCCACCCTCCGCCCCCTTGGCAACCACAAGTCTGTATTCTATGTCTATGAGTCTATTTCTGTTTTGTATTTACGCTTTGTTTTTGTTGTTGTTGTTGCTTTTGTTTTTTAGGTTCCACATATGAGCGATCTCATATGGTATTTTTCTTTCTCTTTCTGGCTTACTTCACTTAGAATGACATTCTCCAGGAGCATTCATGTTGCTGCAAATGGTGTTATGTTGTTGGTTTTTATGATTGGGTAGTATTCCATTGTATAAATATACCACATCTTCCTTATCCAGTCACCTGTTGATGGACATTTAGGCTATTTCCATGTTTTGGCTATTGTAAATAGTGCTGCTATGAACATCGGGTTAATAAAGAACAATAAGACTATAGAGAAGTGAAAACATAAAGGAAAAAGGGCTAAGGCTTTTAGGGGTGGCAAACTGTGGAAAAGTAAATACATATTGGAAACTACTGGAAGATAAGGGTTGTTTTCAGTCATGCCTGTTGTGTAGATTTCTCTTGGTGTCTCTGGACTGGTAAGTCTCCAGCTGTCTCTAGTGATTAAGAATCACCCTGTCCTTCTTGGTAGAGAGGGGGAGGGCAAAGAATTTTTTCATGTGTCTGCTTCTTTTTCAATTACCTTCAGCTAAAAAGAATCTTTATGCCAAAGTGGTTTATTTTGGATTGGCATATGCTAATCCCCTACGATACAAAGAACTCTCAAAACTCAAACAGTAAGAAAACAAACAACTTAGTTAAAAAATGGGCAAAAGAGCTAAATAGACATCTCACCAAAGAAGACATGCAGATGGCAAATAAGGATATGAAAAGGTGTCCATAATCATCACGTAGCATCAGGACACACAAATTAATACAACCATGAGATACCAATACACACTTATTAGGATGGTAAAAGTCCAAAATACTGACACCACCAAATCCTGGTGAGGATGTGGAGCAACAGGAACTTTCATTCATTGCTGGTAGGAATGCAAAATGGTACAGCCAGTTTGGAAGGCAGTTTGGTAGTTTCTTACAAAACTAAACATGCTCTTACCACATGATCCAGCAAAGTCCTTGGTATTTATCCAAATGAGTTAAAAACATACCCCTACACAAAAACCTGAATTAGGATGTTTACAACAGCACAATTATTCAAAACTGCCAAAACTTGGAAGCAACCAAGATGTCCTTCAGTAGGAGAATGGATAAATTAACTGTGGTGCATCCATACAAGGGAATATTATTCAGTGGTAAACAGAAATGAGTTATCAAGTCATGAAAAGACATGGAGGAAGCTTAAACGCCTATTACTAAGTGAAAGAAACCAATTTGAAAATCCTACACACTGTGTGATTCCAACTGTACGACACTGGGAAAAAGGGAAAATAATGAGACCATATAGACGTCAGGGGTTAGGAGGAAGGGAAGAATTGGTGGAGCACAGAGGACTTTTAGGGCAGTGAAACTATTCTGTGTGATACTGTAAGGTAGATAAGTGTCATTACACACTTGTCAAAATCCACAGAATGTACAACACCAAGGGTGAACCCTAATGTAAACCATGGACTTCGGGTGACTGATGAAGTGTCAATATATGTTCATCGATTGTAACAAATGTACCACTGGCGAGTGGGAGGTCAACAGTGAGGGAGTTATGTGTGGAGAGGGGGTATGTAGGAACTCTCTGCACTTCCTGCTTAAATTTGCTGTGAACCTAAAACTGCTCTAAAAATTAAGTTTATTATTGTAATTTAAAAAATTAACCTCTTTGCATATGAAGTCAATTACCAATAGCCAGGCAGACACCTTAATTACCGAAGCTGTCTCCCCACCCCTCCCACCATCAGAGAAGTAAATGAGTCCCTTGTATTCAAGTGTCTAGGATTGCTCTTGGGGATAATCAGGCTCAAGAGGTGAGAAAGCAGCTTATAAAGGAGGGAAGAGGATTTGGGCAATGAAGGATGGGCTTAAAATTAGGAGTCAGTGAGCTCCTGAGGTGAAGCAGAATATCTGCTGAGTGGGGAAAACACTGCAAAAGACAGTTATCAACAAACTTAACTACCTACCTGTGCTAAGCTCCCATCCTAGCACCTTTGCTGCCTCCCCACTCCACTGCCCTCACCCTGTGCCAATGAACCTGCTTTAATAAGCGTTACTACAGCCTGGAATGGTTCCACATCCAAAGGCCACTTTGATTCTTTCTGCTTATTTTATTCAATCCATCAGCTATGTACTTCATACTTTCCAAAACACCCACCTCCCCTGGCATATATGGCCCCACACTTTCCTGGGTTTTCTTCTATCTCAGTGGCTGCTCCCTCCTGGCTGGGGTCTCCTTTTCTGTCCAATCTTTCTTCCTCGAGTGTCCAAGATCTTTTCTTCTCTACCTGCATCCAGAACAACTGTCAAATGCAGAGCTCCTGCTCTGACTTTTTGGGCTGTGAATTCACACATCCATGCAACTGCCAACCTCACAGGGGTACCTAACAGGCACATCAAGCTTAATATTTCTAACCTGGAACTCCCACTTACCCTGCTTAACCCTGCACCCTTCATCTCAGAAAGTAACAGCATTATCCACTCAGCTGTGAATCAAAACCCTAGATAATTCTTGATTGCTCTCTTGTTCATACCCACAACAGGCAATCCATCATCAAATCCTGTCTTTTCTCAAGTGCACCTGCTTTAGGCACCTTCATCTCCCACCAGTATTACTTCAACAGCTCTTCAAGGCTGGAAACTGTGACTCTCACCCAGCAGTCAGAAGTGATCTTTTTGAAAATATAAATTACTTTACTCTCCTATATAAAACTCTCCAGTGGCTTCCCCCAGCACCAAGAATAAGATGTAAACTCACGCAGCCCACAATGCCTTATACGATCTGGCACTGCCTACCTCATTGCTGACCTTTCCACCACTTCATCTCACTCTGCACCATCCACACCAGCCTCCTTCCTGTTTATTAAATGAACCCACATTTTTTCTTGCCTCACTGCATTTGCACTTGTCTTTTGCCAGGAAAGCTCTTCCCTTGGTTCTTTGCTCTTTGTTCTCAGCTGTGTGCTTATCTTTCTCACTCTATCACCGTATTTACTTTCTTCATAGCATTCCTAAGACCTAAAATTATTTTCATTTTTGCTTACCTGTTTATCACCTGTCTCTCTTCATCAGAACATCACTTCCATGTGGGAAAGGACCTTGTCTATCTTACTCACCACTATATTCCTAGTCTTAGCATAAGATTTGACACATAATAATCACTCAATAAATATTCATTGAATGAATGAATAGCTTTACTAAAAATTTTGTGTAACTGTTGATAATGCTTTCTTTCTGAGCAATTTAGTAGCAATGCTGACATTAAGTCATCATTTTTAGGATTTTGTGAAGATTCTTAAGAACAACTGAACTTGTTATGAAATGAGAGCAGCTTTGTCTCAGTACGTCACCATTTGTGGAAGGACTACACTTCCCCTGTTGCCGAGCAGATGCAGTTTTTTACCTAGCAATATATAATCAGTTCCCACGTGGAAAGGATTTTGACTCAGTATCCGAAATCTCATAGGTAGTGTCCCCCAAATCCAAAATCCTTGCTAGTGTTCTGAATCCCTTCTGTTTTATCATTTAACCTTAGTTCTTGACCGTTATTCCTCAAATTCTCTTTTGAATTCCAGGCCTACTGTTTGCCATTTCCACATTGCCTGATTCCTCACCCAATTGTCTGTCTACCTCGAGTACCTGTCTTCTTAAGCACAATATGAGAACCTCAGATTCCATGACGGTAATAAGACAAGATGTAGCTGGATGTGGCCCATGGGAGACAAATGTAGATGTGCTCTACAATGCAATGAGTAAGGTAGTGGACACTGCTCTGGCTCCATTGTCCTTTTGGGTCTATCTCTTAAATATCTCCCAAACCCATCCATTCCTCTCTATTTCTACTATCAATATCTTAGACTAAAACCAACAATTTTTGCTAAGACTACTCATTAAGAAGATGTAACAGTTCTAAACTTATATGTACCTAATAATAGCCTCAAAATATATAAGGCAAAACTGATAGAACTGCAATAAGAAATTGACAAGTCCAATATCATATTAGAAAATTTTAACATAACTCTCTCAATATTATTGATAGATCATGTAGGAAAAAAATCAGTAAGGATACAGAAAATTGGAACATCACAATTAACAAGATTAATCTAACAAATAAATACTAACACTGCACTCAACAATTTATGAAATGTATGAACATATATAATACACAGTGACCAAGATAGGTTTATTGTATGAGTTCAAGTATGGTTCAACATTAAATCCATAATATAATTCATAATATTAAGTAGAAAGTTAGAGGAAAAAAATTCTATAGATTAGCTCAATAGATACAGAAGGAACATTGCAGTTAAAAACAAAAATAAAATACCTCTTAAACTGCAAAAAATTGTCTATAAGTAAAAAAGAGTTAAAAAAAAAACTATGGAAAGGATAATATGTGATGGTGAAAGGTTTAAACAATCTTGCTATAGTCTGAATGTTTGTATCTCTCCAAAATTCTTATGTTGAAAACTGAATGCCCAAGGTGATGGTATTGGGAGGTGAAGCTTTAGGGAACTGATTTAGGTCATGAGGGTGGATTTGTGAATGAGATTAGGACCCTTACCAAAGGGGCTCCAAACAGATCCCCCGCCTCCTTCAACCGTGTGGAGACACAGAGACAAGTTGGCGATCTGCAACGCACAAGCAGGTCCGCACTGGAACTTGACAGTTCTGGCACCTAATCTTGGACTTCCAGCCTTCAGAACTGTGAAGAATACATTTCTGTTGTTTATAAGCCACCCAGTCGATGGGGTTTGATTACACCAGTACGAATGAACTAAGACACCCACTATCTTCATCCCTGTTAATGACTTTCTAGATACTGTAACAGAAAAAGGGTATAATATGCTAAGAAATGTTAAACAAGAAACAAAACAAATTATTTGCAGGTAGAGTGATTATCTACTTAGAAAAAAAATTTACTTCTACTCAGACCCCCCCAAATATATTAAAAGTATTAAAATGATCAAAAGAATTTAGCAAATGTGAAAAATTTAAGGTTACTACACAAAAGTCAATTATAAGACATCTACTTTTGCTTTAGATGCAGAAAGAAGCAATTCAACAAGAAAAAACAAAGCAAAGCAGATAAATTACAAGTCATCACTTCCCTTAAGCCATCAGAGAACTAAGGTCACAAGATAACCAACCAGCCTGGAACCCAGGGGAATAAGTCATTTCCAGGAGAGTATGAACACTGGAATAGTCTCTCTTATGGATTAGTGTGGAATGGAGAAATACAGTGCTGGCTACAAAAGAAGTGAGTAAGAATTAGCTAAAATTGTAAAGAAAAAAAATAATAAAAACTGCCAAAGACCAAGTATGTGCTGGCATGTGGGTTTGGAAATGCTGGGGCAGCTTTCAAAAGGGAATCTGTATTCCCTTGCAAGTTCCTTCCCATGGGCTTCTCTGAAGGCTCAAGAGAGAGACTGGGGCAGGGAATAGACCAGAGAGAGTCCCAGATGGTGGTGCAGGGAGCAAGGGTGTGGGAGATGGGGTGATGGTGGGAGGAACAGAGGATGAAAGGAAATAGGTCTGAAGGATAACCCACTTCCCTGCATCTTCTTTCCTAAGAAGCAGAAGCCTTCAGCCACAGGAGGTTGGGCATTAAACACTCTTGCACACAGGTCTCAAAAGAGGTGACTGGAGGCTGGGGAGGGGGCCCTGGGGGGTGCTGTCACTGAAGCCTTGGCTCTCTCCCTCCCCCTGGTAGCAGAAGCTTTAAGCTACTGGGAGAGAGGCAGCAAAGCCAAGCATCACCAGCGCACAGTCAGACACACTACGGATGAGGAAAGGATGAAATAACAACTCTCTATCCTTATGGAGGGTTGGGAAGCTGTCTCAGGCCTAAGATTCCAAGAGAATAAAATAGAGTTATCTTATTGTAAGAAGAGCCAGGAATCTCCACCCAAGATCTAACTGCAGACAGAAGGCAGAACCTGGCTATCACGAGAGGTAACTTCTATTATTAGGTGCTTTTTTTTTTAAATCTTAATGGAGCATCACAAGCTGAACCTGACATTGAAATGCAAGACCAAAGGCCAAGAAAAACCAGGAAGGGGTGCCAGCCACATGGGTTACCTGGTTAGAGAAATTTAGTGTGACTTTGGGAAGACAAATACAGCAATGAGATAGAAGAGAAACAGAAAGAGATGGATGCACGTATGGAATTATGATACATCATGGGGTGATGCTGCAGATCAGGGGGAAAGAAGAGGCTTGTTTGGACAACTGGCTATCTATATTTAAAGAAAGAAAGAAATCAGATTTCCACGTCAAATTACATGCAACATCAGTCCTAGCTAGACTGAAAACTTAAAAATACAAAGCAAAAGTTTAAAACTACAACATAGGAGACTAGCTAAAGAGATTGTGGTATATTCATGTGAGTGAATTACAGTGCATACATCAGTATGGAGTAATTTAAAAAGCATATAGGATAATTTAAAAAGCAGAGGTTGAATGAAAGAGACAAGTCACAGGAAAAGGCAGACATGGCTAAGAAATACATTTCACAAAACTAAACAATACATTTTGATACATATATATGTGTTAAAGCTATAAAAAATTTTTAGCCAATATTTTATAATAATTTTATATGGAGTACAATCTATAAAATATTGACTCACTATGTTGTACATCTGAAAGTAAAATAAAATTGTTAGTCAACTATACTTCAACTAAAAAACAAATAACCCCACAAAGTCCTTTCCTTCCGTCCCCCTGAGCTAGTCCTGCAGGATATAATACTCTAGACACCTCCTTGTGGAAGTGCCAGATTTCTATGTGGAAATGTTTTAAAATTAGGCTCAAATTTTCCCTCTTTGGTGATCTGATCACAGGGAACTCGGTATGAGGTCACAGATGTGGATTACAGGAGAGGCGGTAAAGCAGGAGCAGGAGGTGTATCTGTCAGTTACAAACCTCCCACTCGTGAAACATACCGGCGCTCTCCAGACCTGCTCATGTGTCATCTTTTTTGATTACTGTTTCCACTTGAGGACAGAGTGCTGCTACACACTCTACCATTTTATGGGTTGATGAGTCAGGGGACGTCTGGTCAATTACAGGCATCTCAGATCATATGTTCATTTGTGCCCCACAGACAGGATTTCAGCCTCTACCGTGGTCCAACAGCAAGCCAGAAACTGTGTTACCGAGTTGAGACCTCTAGGAAGCAGACTCAGGGACAGAGTTAGAGGGTAGGGTGTTTGACTGTGAGTTCTTTGAGATTAACACCCATAGAGGGGAGGTGATGGAGGCAGGACTCAGCAGAGAGAGAAGTGGGGAACTCTGAAGCTAAAATGGCCCTTTAGAGCTGAACTGTGTTAGGCTGAAAAGGCTAGGTCTTTCTGTTTCCACCTTGATCTGTCATTGGATGTGGCCAGCCCTGGGAAGGCTGTGACAGTTGAAGGGTGCCCTCTGAGAGCACTCCTGGGGCTCCTACCAGCACTTCCAGAAACAAGTCTAGAGGCATAGTGCTGGGGGGCAGAAGAGAGGCAGGAAAGAAAAGAATGCTGCCCAGAAGCACTGCTGCAAGTGTACAGGCCTGCAGAGTGGAAGACTTGCAGAGGCCTGGGGGTGATGGGGACAGCTGTCCACCAGTAGACGTGTCACCTTTTCAAAGGAGTCAGATCTCCCTCAGCAGACCCCTTTATCTTACTTCCCTCTCTCACCCAACTCCGGAAGGGGCTGGAAAGCCTTGACTTTTAGGGAGGGAGAATGTAAATGTGAAAATACTGAGAATGAGAAATTCTCCACCTCCCCACACTCTAGGCTCCCCAGGCAGGGTCAGGCCCAAACAGGGGTTGGAAAACAAACTTAAATTGGATAAGAGTTTGAAGTTTCTTAAAACACTGGAGATGAATGGAGTCATGTAGTTATTAGACTGATTCAGACTCTTTAAAAAGCCAAGGAAATATTTACTTATTGTCTCAGAGAAAAGCTATGGGATCTGCCTGATATGTCATCTAGAGCCACAAAGGAAATAGGTCCACAGAGGGATCTGAAGAGACCGGAAGGGGAAAAATAAAGTTGATATCCAGCTGGTTCGGTAAACAAATTACACACAGTTCATCCGGTTAGTCACCTAATTCAAAGCCTTCAGTGCTTCCCCTTCTTGGAATAACATCCACATTCCTTACTGGGGCACAAAAGCCCCCCTGATCTGGTCTTGAATGATTTTTCTCCTTGGTTCACGACACTGAAGTCACTCTGATTTCCTCGGGTTTCTTAAGCACACATCAGGCTCCCGCTGGCCTGGGGCCCTTTTCCACGCTGTTCTCAGGCTGGAACCTTTCCCCCACTCCCCTCCCCCTTTCCTCCTCCTCATTTCATCATAAACATCACTGCCTCTGGGAAACCCTCCAAGATCCTCCAAACAAGGGCTCAATCCCCAGGAAACCACTCTCTCAATGCTCCACGCTCCTCCGTTGCAGACTTACATTAACTATTATTACTTAATGGTCGATGTCCTGTGCTGGAATCCAAGTTCAAGGAGTACATGGGCTCGAACGTCCTTCTCAACCTCTATCACCCCATTTCCCGCACTGTCTTGCGTGCAGTGAGTGTTAAATAACTATTTGTCAACAGAATGAAGGGCTTACCCTGCTTTGCCCCCTGACTACCTAGATACCTGCCTTTGGCCTATTGCCGACCTCATAACTTTCGGTTCCCAAATCCTTGACCTTCCCGGTCAGTTAGTCAGTCACCACACAAGAGATCAAGATACTTTTCTTAGAGACAGAATGTTCTACAATCTTTGTAGGAAAAAACTAATGCCAACGTTTGTTATACTGTGTCTAACCACCATCCTCCAATCCCACCTCTGAGCGAGCTGCGCTGCGGGGTGCGTGGAGTTGCGGCTGTGGGACAGGATATGCACTGACAGCCCAATGCACGTGTAATAAACAGACCTCAGCCTCCTGGAATAGGGCCCAACACATTTGGGATGGGGGAGTCTCTGGTAATCTGAAACCATTCCTTTCCTGGTTGTTAGATCTGAGGGGGGAGTTACAGAATTCGCATTAGTTTTCAAAGAAAGTCTTTAAGCCTTAAGTGTAGCTTGAAGGGTCACTGGCTCTAGCTGGTATTTTCAAAGCAAGCGTTCCTGAGAACTCGGCACACCCTCTGTGCAGTATTTCAGGCAGGATGGCCTCCTCTACGCTAGATGTGCTTGCCTTCAGGCTGTCCTGAGACTGAGCCCTGAAGATCAGCAGTATCCAGTGCAGCCCACACGTTTTCGATGCCCAAGATGACAAACACGCAAGCCTACAGCTTGGCCTGACAGTGCCGACAGACCCGGCCCCACATTTCTAAAACTGGCGCATTGCACAAGGCACCTTGGAGTCCATAAATGTATTTGGCCTTGTGAGGTGTTAAAGGAAAAACTTATCCTATATGATCAAGAAAATTACTCAAAAACGCAGGCTCAAAATTAAGAATTTAGAAACCAGTGTGCCATCTAAGTGAAATGTGAAGCTAGTCAGTCACTACCTGGAGTGGATCACTTTTCCAGCGTGAATGCCGTTGAACTTCTTGTTGTGTATATTTTCCTTAGGTTCATTCTTGGGCACATACGCAAAAAAGATCATCTCATTTAAGGTGATATACTGTGGAGCAAGGGCAGTCTCAAAGCCCATATCAGGAGCCTGGGATATGAAAAGAGAAAATACTGTAGTTCGAACGGCTTTATACTTCAATTATGACAAAATGCGAGTAACAGATTTGCTTCCACTTCACATCAAAACAATGCTGTTTTGCTTATCAATAGGAGGAATATTCCAATGGATTCTGTTTCATCCACGTGTGTGCAAGGGAAAAACGCATTTTTTTCTATCGAGGAGGAAAATCAATTCTGAGGAGTAAAATTCCGTTTACGATTCCTGCGTAGAAGGTGGCGTGGAAGACTTGAGTGTCATGTCGTGTGTGTGGAGTTTAGAGGCGGTGACTCCAGAACTCAATTCTTATTTGGAGTCGTATGTAAGTGGGGGGCTGAGAAGCACCTCTCCACTTGAGCGCTGACGCTCCCAATCTCCCGTGGTGACCCTGCCCAGCGCTGAGGGCTCCCCAGCACTGGTGGCACGTTCTCGCTCCCTCTGGCTCACAAGGCTTTTCCTGGCTGTTGACGTGAGCACCTTTGGCCCACATTTCTGACCCAGGGGTCTTCTTTTCAACAACCCTTCTCTGATCCTGATCCTGTCCAGGTCTGGGCAGTTTGAGGGGCGAGAAGACAGGTGAGGACCATCCCCAAAGGGGATGCTGGAGTTGACCTTGTTGCTGCGACACAAGGAGGGTGGTAGACAGTGCAGACTCGTTAGGGCGCCACCATCAGGCGGTGCCTTCAAGACCCATTTCTCTCATGCCTTTTCCCTTGGTCTCTTAAATCTGGGAGCCCACCAAGTAGGGGAGAGAGTGGGAAACAGACGCTGTGAGAATGTATTGGGACTGAACAGATGGCTTAAGGACTCTTGAAAATTACTGGCAAAGCTTTAAGATTTCTGTAGGACATCCTAGCCTGGGAGTGGCAAGTACATCCCATGAAAAGAACGTGCAAGTCCCAGGAAAGGTGGCGCAGTGACTAACAGGACAGGCCCTGGAATCTGCTGTCTGCTTAGATGCCTCATTCCAGCAACTAACCAGTGGTGGGTGTAATTCTGGGTAAATTCTTTAGCCATGGGTAAAATGAGGAGAAACAGCTGTTAGGAAGGTGAAGTGCTTTGCTAGTGCGTGGCACACAGTCAGAGCCAAATAAGATCCAGGAACTTTCTGTATCCAGAGGGGATGCTTGTATAGTTTGATTTGGGGGAGGGAGGTGATAATGCTGAGTGTGAGTTCCTGGAACTCATCTTGAGTATAAAAACTCCCATTGGCTTAAAAAATTTTTTTTGTCTTTTTATGGGGGGGGCAGAAAATTAGGTTTATTTATTTGTTATTATTATTATTTGTTTTTATTTGATGGAGGTACTGAGGATTGAACCCATGACCTTGTACATGCTAAGCATGTGCTCTACCACTGAGCTATACCCTCCCCCCAGCTTTTGATTTTAATAATTTAAACGTTGACATAAGAGAGCTAAGACATTTTCTACAAATTGTGAAGTTACTGAAAAATTGAGGTAACTGCTTTTTTGGTGAGTGCGACCCTTCTGTTCATGTGGTTTGATGTATTTCTTTGCAGGTTCACACAACAGATCGGCAAATAAGGACACAGGGAGTCACAGGATGGCATCTTACTGTCACTACAAAGTTCCCTGTTACTCTCTACAGGTACTCAGACAGGAGAAGTTAAAACACCACCCTCTGAATCGCAGTCTTGGCCTGGTAATTCGGAAAGATCTAGTAAAACTAGAGTCATCTTTTATTCTGTTTCCTTTAGGCCAAAGGGCAGGTTTTACTAAATCTCAGTCAAAACATCTGTTTGATTCTTCGCTGACATACTAATGAGAACTCTTTATCTTGATCGTGTGCCATGAGGAGTTCTTAGGCATTTGTAACTTCCCAGGTGGGCACATGACACATCAAAACTATCAGGAAAATCTGCATGAAGTAGATGGTAAGTCCTCTATGTCAGCATTAGAAAAGGAAGAAATGAGGGGGCAGGGTTAATATGAAAGAGAAAAGGTAAACAAGTGGGAAAAACAGAACTCACATTTCTTCAAGGTCAACCTTGAGAGGTAGAGCATCAAACTCACCATGAACCTGGGTTGGATCTAGCTTAGAACATCTGGTGGTTTGCTGTGAAAACATTTATATGAAAATATTGTGGATGGAGTTAAATCTCTATATCCCTGGATAGGGCTTGAAAGATTTTGGAGATGTTCCTTGACACATGGAGGTTTTTCCTTTAGTTACGTAGAGCAAAGAGCATTAATAAGGGTTTGTCCCAAGGAAAACACTTTCCCATTTCCCCATTGCTCTGTATATAGAATGTGGCATTTATGTTTAAAACAAGGCGAACTGCTTCAATGCATTGTATCACTGACCTGTCCAAAAATACCTTTAGAATTTCCAGAGCCAGCAAGCGACCCGCCAGCTTCAAAATGATCTGGAGTCAGTTTATGTATGAATCCCATGTGGTCATAGTATAATGTGAAAATTTTATCAGAAATAGATCCAATTTCACTATATCTTCCTAATCCTGTTAGGAAAGAAACAGAAGTCTCTTGACATCGATATGATACTATATAGAGAACCTTTCAAATTATACTTTATGAAAATTCTATTTAAACTAAGAGGTGGGAGAAGGGCTCTGAGACTGTGGAATTAGCAAAATACATGTTAGTCTTTGTTAAATCCCCGGAAAATCGCTCTCAAGCTTCCTTTGATTACAGGACCTGTTTGCTGAAGCAGGTGCAGGACAGACAGAGTGAGGGAATGTTAAGGGATCTTGAGGAAAAGAGCTTAGCATCTCCTGGCAGCGGGTTCTCTTTCTAACACTAAAATCAGGTTCTTGATGGCAGTGAGAAAATAAACCCAGGAGGTCAAGAGGAATTATCTGTAGAGACCACCAGGTCATTAGCCCTATTAGGATTAATATGTTGAATCCAACTTGGTGTCCTCTCTCTCATGTCTTAGGGCAACATATTGAGAGGAACTGGCAGTGCAGCAACTTTCACTTAACCAGACACTGATGCAGAGAAAGAGAGCGCCCCTCCCCCGGATGGAGGATGAAGCCAGACTGCACGCTGAGGTCTCAGGATGAGAAAGGCTCATTTCCACCCTCCTTAGTTAGGCCAGGGTCTCCTGGTCCATTCTCCTGCTCTGACCTCTAACATCGGAGTGCCCCAGGGCTCAGCTCTGAGATCTCTTCTCTCGCTGTCTCTGGAGAGCTCGTCCAGTTTCAGGATTTTAAATTTTATGTGGTTGATTCCCAGGTTTAAACCTCCCATCTCATTCTCTTCCCTGAACTCCAGACTTATCTAACTGCCTCATGACATCGCCAGGTGCATGTCAGCCAAGCATCTCAAATGGAACTTAGCCCAAACTGAACTCCTAGCACTCACACAAACCTCCATACTCAGGCTTTCTCATCTCCAATACGGGCAATTGCATTATTCCTGTTGCTCAGTCCAAAACCTGTGCTGTCGTTCTTAATTCCTTTCTTCCTTTCATACCCTGCATCTAATCCATCAGCAAATCCCATTGACTTTAGCCCCAAAATACATATAGAACTCAGCCCCTTCTCGTCACTCTACTACAATCACCCTGGACAAGCCAATATAGATATGCTTATTTATTATGAGATTTACTATGAGGAATGGGCTCATGCAATTATAGAGGCTGAGAAGTCCTACGATCTTCTGTCTGTAAGGCAGAGAACCAAAGGCCGAAGCACCAGAGGAGCTGATGGTGGAACTCCCAGTTGGAGCCCAAAGGCCTGAGAACGGAGGTGGGGGAGGGGAAGGGATGATGTAAGTCTCAGTCCATGGGCAGGAGAAGACCAACGTCTCAGCTCAAGCGGGCAGGCAGGAAGCAAATGGGATGAATTCCTCTCTTCTCCACCTTTTTGTTCTACTCAGGCCCTCAATGGACTGGAGGATGCCCACCCACACTGGGGAGGCCAGTCTACTTTCCTGAGTCCATGGATTCAAATGCTAATCTCATCCAGAATCACACTCACAGACATACTCAGAAATGATGTTTAATTTGGGCACCCCTTGGCCCAGTTAGGCTGACACGTAAAATTAACTGTTACAGTTGTTAGGGTTCAATTTGCCATATTTCATCTATAAACATAAGACCCCCCCCCCACTTCTAGCACCTTGGAAATTGAGGTGTTTTACAATTGATGTGTCTTACAATCATTGTCCACTAGGGGGCACTTATGCTACAGCAGTCAACTGGCTACACATGCATGTACTTTTGTCTCTGCTCTTTAAACCATCATCATGTTGAGTTTCCTGAATCACTAGTATAATACATGTTGAGTTCTAATGCTACTTAAAGTGTGAAAATATTACATTATAATTTGGTTTTGCAACAAAATTGTGGGTGCAGCAAAGAGGGAAACAAGCAGGGCATATATTTATCTATAAAGCAAACATCACTGGAAGAATTACCACAACACGACATTTTATGGTAGAACAACCCCAAGTTTTTTATAGGACCTAAGGAAGGAAGAAAACCACAAGCAGATGTAACTGAATTATGTTTTACTACCGGGATACATGCAAGATGACTGCCTTATCACACAACAAGCTGGGAAAGTAATGTCAGTATAATCCGTGTGTCACTATGACCTCCTTTAAAACACCGTGTTAAAAGTTTAATTGGAAGAGTTTTCCTTTCTTTGTGTTAATAGAATAAAGTGTATCTTACAATCAGTGAATCTCAGATTTGATGAAATATAGTGTTTACAACATTCTTCTGTTTGTTTTGCATATGAACAACTAGTTGAGTTGGCTCCAAATTCTTAGGTAATATTATTTTTCTCTGAAAGTTCTTTAGAAGAATATGTGATATTCATTGTTGCAGTGGAAAAATCCAAGGCTGGCTTGATTTTTATTTATGCCTTTAAAATTGATTTTTACTTTCTGTTTCAAATAATTCAGAAGTGGTTTTGCTTTTATTATTTGTTTTGCGTTTAGTTTTTAAAAATGTCCTTGCAGCCACTGTGGTAAACAGGATGGAGGTCCCTCAAAAAAACTACAATAGAACTACCATATGATTCAGCAGATTTACTCCTGGGTATATATCCAGGAAAAAAAACACTAATTCAAAAAGATACATGCACCCCTATGTCCATAGCAACAGTATTTACAATAGCCAAGATTTGGAAGCAATCCAATTGCCCATCAACAGACAAATGGATAAAGAAGATGTATACATACATACAATGGAATATTACTCAGCCATAAAAAAGAATGAAACTCTGCCATTAACAGCCATGTGAATAGACCTAGAGAATATCATGTTTAGTAAAATAAGTCAGACAGGGGAAGACAAATACTGTATGATATCACTCATATGTGGAATCTAAAAAATAATACAAGTGAATGTACATGCAAAACAGAAGCAGATTCACAGACACAGAAAACAAACTCATGGTTACTGAAGGGGAAGGGGGTAGAGGCAAATTAGGGGTATGAGATTAAGAGATACAAACTACTCTGTATAAAATAGATAAGCAACAAGGATGTATTGTACAGTACAATGAATTACAGCCGTTATCTTGTAATAACTTTTAATGGAATATGGGCCATAAAAATACTGAATCACTATGTTATACATCTGAAACTAATATAATATAAATCATCTGCATGTCAATAAAAATTTTTTTAAATTAACATCTTAGTATCAATTTGGTTTCCTTTATTCTTCCTACTTTCAGTGTTTATTCATTCATCCATCCATTCATTTTATCAGGGCTACAATGGGCCAGGAAGTGTAGATAAAATAGAGAAACAGAGAGCCTCACTTCTGTTCATCACTAGAAATTCCTACAATTTTCAGTTTCTCAACCTTTAACATTTATATTTCTCATTTTAGATTCCTTCCACTTATTTATTCATTCTACATGTAGACAGGTTTCTATAGTTTATATCTACAATTTGTAATAGCTTATAATTTATATTGTCAATTTAGTTTGGTTTTCTTAAGTCTTATAATTACCGTTTCCAAAGCAATCTTGCTTAGTCTATTTTGATTTTTGGTTCATAATATGTGAGATTTGTTTATTCTCTATTTGCGTATTTACCCCCAGATCCATTCTCAGACGTTCTCTTCCCTGTTCAGGGCACTGGAAGGTCGACCCCTATGAACGTGTGAGCTCTGTTTCCAGGTGGCCTCTGACTGGGTTTGGCTAGTGAAAGGCATTAGCAACAGGTAAGAACAAGGGAAGGAGAGAGAAATCTAGCTAGCTAGCTAGCATCTATTTATCTGCATTACTCCTTTAATCAAAGGGACTGTATGGCTTTCTTCCATTGCTAATCTCTGGATATTTTAATGTTGTTGGTTCCTCTAACTTGTCCACCATTCTTCTGATAAAGGTTCTACAGGTGAAACACTTGAGTGGAATTATGTTTCCTGCCAGGACCATAACTGATACAATATTTTTATCAAAAATGTCCCTACAAAACAGAATATCAAGGCAAGATTGAGACTGAGTTGCTCACATATTTAAGGAATGTAAAGATGACTTCTTATGCTTGCTAAATACTGTGACACTAGTAATTCATACCAAGCAAGAGCAACACAATTACTAAAATAATTACTGGTAGCATAGGATGGAGTAGTCTGTGGAGTGCTGGATAACAACAGCAAACATGGTTTTGAGGGAGACAGTATGGCTCAGTGGTAGACTGCATGTTTACCATGCACAAGGTCCTAGGTTCAATCCCCAGTACCTCCATTTAAAATAATAATAGTAAATAAATAAAACTAAGTACCACCCCCCTCCAAAAAAACAACTAAACAAAAAAAATTGTTAAAAATGAACATGGTTTTTGTAAAGATTGTGGGGTAGTATGATTTATGGATGTACTGGAGAGCTTACCAAAAACAAACAAACTAACAAACAAAAACCTATGACCTTGAATATCCAACTCAAGGCCAGAGTAGAGAACCTGACAGCTGTAAGAAGAAGGAAACTTATCTCACACCACACACAAATTTAGAAATTTTACACAGATCTATATAAGAAATCAGCTGGAAGAAAACAGGAGAATATCTTCATCGATTTGGGACAGGCGAAGATTTCTTAAACAGGATATAAGAAGCAAGAAGCACTAGCCGTAAAAGAAAAGACTGAGGAATTTGAACTTTAAAGAATTAATAACTTTGTTCATCAATAGATACCATGAAGTGAATAAAAATAACAAGCCACTAGTTGGGAAAAGATGATAGCAAGTCATATTTCTAAAAAAAGACTCCTATCCATAATACATTAAAAACTCATAGAAGTCAATAAGGAAAAGTCAATACAATAAAAAATTGATTAAAAAAAAGACTCAAAGAGATAATTTACAGAAAAAGACATAAAAATTGGCCAGTGAACACATGAAAATGTGCTCAACGCTATTACCCATGCAAACGAAATCTTCAATGAGATACCATTACATACTCAGCATAATGGCTTACTATTCAAACAACTAACAATACTAAGAGTTGGTCAGAAGAGGGAGCAACTGGAATTCCTTTAGATTGCTCGTAGGACAGTACACTGATACAATCACCTTGGGAAAATGTTGGCAGCAGTCAATATTTTTTCCTCACAAAAACCTAAACAAACATATACTTTATGATGTAGCAATTCCGTTCTGAGGTATATACCCAACAGAAATAAAAGCTCTGCTTAGCAAAAACACTTACGCAAGAATGTTTATAACTACTTTATTTATAATAGGCCCCTAATGGAAGCAATTCAAATACCTATCATCAGTGGTATGGCAAAATAAATCGCCATACATTCATACAGTGGAGGACTATGCAGCAGTGAAAAAGAACAAATTACTAATATGAAAGACTCTCACAGTCATAATGTTGACTGGAAAAAGTCAGACATACAAGAACATATACTGCATAATTCTGTTCATAGGAAGTTCAAAACCAAGCATAACTAATCTGTGGTATTAGAAGTCAGAGTAATGGCTACCCTTCAAGGTATACTGACAGGAAAGAGGCATGAGGGAGCTCTCTAGAGCACTGAGAATGCTCTGTATTTTGCTCTACTTTCCAACCCTTCCCAATGAGATGGATAGTTTTTGTTTATTTCACAATCATACAATGCCTAGTGTCAGATTTCCAAATGCTACTACTGCATGACTGCCGTCTCAACAAATGATTCAGACAAATTAACCACAAAGATTAACCTTGATACCAACATAAACTGAACAGAAGTTTTGTGGCAGAAGAGAGAATAAACAAACACAGTGGTGAAGATCTGAGACAAGAATCAGAATTCTGTGGTCTCTCTTTATCCTGAATAAGGAAGGACTGTTGAGGGGATTTTATGACAGTAAAGCTGCTTCTGTTGGTGAGCGTCAAGGACACAAAATCAAGGCCTTAGAAACCATGCTTTATAGAGTCATATCAGAAATCTTTAGAAAGCTTATTGTTATCATAGACTTACAAGGGCAGAAGAAACTAGTTTTAAGTTTAGACAGTCAAGAATGCTGACAATGTTAAAAACAAAGAAACAGACAAAAACCCCAGCCTTGCTCTTGTCTTGGAGACAATCAGTGTTTTTTTTTTGGAATCCGGTCTAATCAGTTATCTCCAAGCCTACCCCAATCTCTAAACTTACTCAATGATCTATGAAAGTGTACTTGAACACTGGGAGATGTTCCTTCAGGGAGACTGTATTTCTGAAGGTAGATCTCATTTGTCTATTAAGTTACTGAATTTCAGCATTTTTTTTTTTACAATTGGTAGCTTTATCAACTTATGAATGCCTGAAAAAGTGAACCAAAAAATGTATGAAAACTATAAGCTTCTCTGAAGAAAACATAGGATTAAATCTTCATGTCCATGAATCAGGCAATGGTTTCATTAGATAAGACACCAAAATCACAAACAACAAAAGGAAAAACAGATAAATTGGATTTGATCAAAATTTAAAATGCTTGTGTCTCAAAAAAAGCACCACCAAAAAAGTAAAAGATAACTCAGAGAATGAGAGCAGATACATGCAAATCATGTATCTGATAAGAGACTTACCTCCAGAATATATAAAGTACTTTTACAACACAACAATAAAAAGACAATTAACCCAATATTAAATGGGCAAAGTATTTGATGAGCTATTTCTTCAAAAAAAAATAAATAAATGGCCAATGAACACATGGAAAGATTCTTAACATCATTAGTTATTAGGGAAATGCAAACCAAAACCACACTGAGATATGACTTTTCATCCACTAGGGTAACTAAAATTTTTCAAAGACAGACAATAATAAGTGCTGGTGAGGATGGAGGGCAATAATCTCCATATATTGCTAGCAGGAATGTAAAATGGTACAGTCACACTTCTTCAAAATGTTAAACACAGAGTTACCATATGATCCAGCAATGAGAATCCTAAGTATATATCCAAGAGAACTGAAAGCATTATTTCTACACAAAACTTCTACACAAATAATCATAATAATATTAATCATAATAGCCAAAAAGTGTAAAAAAATCAAATGCCCATGAATCCAAATATCCTGATAAATGGATAAAGAAAATGTGCCAAATCAGTACACTAAAATATTATTCAGCCACTAAAAGGAATGAAGTATTGCTATGACATGGATGAAACTTGAAGACATTATATTAAGTAAATAAGCCAGTCACAAAAGGACAAATACTGTATGATTCCACTTAGGTGGGGTGTCTAGAGTGGTCAAATTCATACATTCAGAAAGTAGTTAGAATAGATAAACAAGATTATATTGTATAGCACAGGGAAATATATACAAGATCTTGTGGTAGCTCACAATGAAAAAATTGTGACAATGAAAAGATGTATGTTCATGTATAACTGAAAAATTGTGCTCTACACTGGAATTTGCCACAACATTGTAAAATGACTATAACTCAATAAGAAAATGTAAAAAAAAAAAAAAAGAAAGAAAAGAAAGTAGTTGCCAGAGGATGGGGGAAGGGAGAATGGGAAATTATTTAATAGCAATGGGGTCTAAGTCTGGGAAGATGGAAATATTCTGGAGGGACATGGATGCAGCATTTCATTGCAGCATTATTCAGAATAAATAAGACACAGAAACAACCTAAGCGTTCACTGACAGATGAATGAATAAAGAAAATGTGATATACACACAACAGAATATTATTTGGCCATAAAAAAGAAGAAAATCCTGACATTCACAACAATGGATAAAACTTAGAGCATTATTCTAAGTGAAGGTAAGTCAGAGAAAGACAAACACTGTATGACCTCACTTATATATGGAATCTACTAAAAAAGAATCAAACTTTTATAGAAATTGAGAGCAGAACGATGGTTGCTGGGGTGTGGTGGCAAGGAGTGGGAAGGACTAATTGGTAAAGATGGTCAAAGTGTACAAATTTCCAATTATAAGATGAATAAGTTCTGGGGATGAAATGTATAGCACAGTGACATAGTTAATAATACTATACGTATATTTGAAGGTTGCTATAAGAGTAAACCTTATCTTAAAAGTTCTCATCATACAAAAAATTATAACTACGTGAGATGGTAAATGTGTTAACTAACCTTATTGTGATAATCATTTTGCAATATGTATATATATCAAATAATTACATTCTACATCATAAACGTATACAATATTATATCAATTACATCCCAATAAAGCTGGGGAGAAAAGCCAGGACATTCAAAAGCAACTGCATATACAAGGAAAATTAGAAACTGATTACACAAACTTGGGAAAAGACATTGACTCAGGAAAGACCTAAGATGACCTTAAGTTTACACTTCAGGCTGATTCTTGGCATAGAGACAACCCATAATGATAAAAACAAAAACATAACAAAAAAGCAAACCCTGGGGAAGGGGGAGAATCTGATTTCCAGATCTACTATATGATTATATTCAAATATCCAAAAAGATCACAAAGAATACAAAGAAACAGAAAAGTATAGCCCATTCAAAGGAATAAAAATAAATCAACAGAAATGTTCTATCTTAAATATGTTCAAAGAATGAAAGGATTATATGGTGAAAGTCAAGAAAATATTGTTTGAACAAAATGGAAATATCATTAAAGAGACAGAAAACCTAAAAGAACCAAAAAGAAATTCTGCAGCTGAAAAGTACAAAAACCAAAATGAAAAAAACCTGCTAGAGGGACTCAAAGGTAGAAGAAGGAATTAGTTAACCTGAAGATAGGATAATGAAAATTATCAAGTCTGAGGAACAGAAAGAAAAGTGATTGAAGAAAAGTGAACAATGGTTTGTAACTGTACTTTTGTTTTCTACATGATTTAAGAGACTGACATATTTAAAGAAAAACGAATTAGTAATTTAAAAGCTAGTACTACTTACTGTTAACTTAGGTTTGAACTCTAAATCTCTTTTTCTACATAATTTTGGAGATTAATGAATTTAAAAGAATTATTAGTTTATGTTTGGGGACAAAAAGTACAATGATGTAATTTTGTGACATCAACAGCTAAAACAATAATAGTTGGAGACTTCAATACCCCACTCACAATTATGGATAGAACACCAGACAGAAGATACTTAAAGATATCAAGGACTTAAACAGCACAGTAAGCCAACTAGATCTAATAGACATATACAGAATACTCCACCCCAAAACAATACATACACTTCTTCTCAAGGGCATATGAAACATTTTTCCAGGACAGACTATAAGTTATGCCACAAATTAAGTTTCAGTAGATTAAAAAATAAAAATATCACACAATGTATCTTCTCTGATCATAAGGAAATGAAGTTAAAAATCAGTAACAAAGAAAACTGGAAAAGTCACAAAACTGTCGAAACTAAACAATGCACATTTAAACCACTAATCTATTAAAGAAGAAATCACAAGGGAAATTGGAAAATAACTTAGACACAAATGAAAATGAAAACACAACATACCAAAAGTTACGGAATGAAGCAAGACTGGTGCTAAGGGGGAAATTTATTGTTATAAACATCTACTTTAAAAATAAATAAGAAATGACTGAAAGGAGCCAAAAGGCACAAACCTCTAATTATAAAATAAATAAGCCACGGAGACGTACAGGCATACACTGGAGATACTGCACATTTGTTTCCAGGCCACCACAATAAAGCGAATATTGCAAAATAGACAGTCACATGAACTTTTTTGTTTCCCAGTATATATAAAAGTTATGTTTACACTAGGCTGTAGTCTATTAAGGGTGCAATAGTATTATGTCTTAACAAAAATATACATACCTTAATTTTAAAATACCTTATCACTAAAAAAGAGTGCTAACCGTCATCTGACAATATATTTGTTATTGTCAATAATAGTTAACAATTCAATTTGTTAAAAAAAAAAGCAGTATCTGCAAAGTGCAATAAAGCAAAGTACAATAAAAGGATGTATTGGTGTATGCTTGTAATGTACATTATGGTGACTATAGTTAATAATATCATATTACATATATGAAAGTTGCTGAGAGAGTAGACTTTAAAAGTTCTCATCATAAGAAAAAAAAGATTTTTAACTGTGTATGTTGGCAGATGTTAACTAGACTTACTGGCGTGGACATTTCACAATTTATACAAATATCAAATCGTTGTACACCTGAAACTCATATAATGCTATATGTCGATTACACCTCAATTTAAAATTAATTAAAATTGTTAAATTAAAACAAGAAAACAAGAAATTTCTCAAATCAACAATTTAACTTTAAAACCTAAGGACCTAGAGAAAGAAGAACAAAGTAAATCAAAAGCTAGCAGAAGGAAGGAAATAAAGATTAGAGGGAGATAAATGAAATAGAGAGCAGAAAAACAAGACAGAAGATCAATAAAACCAAAAGTTGGTTCTTTGAAAAGATCAATAAAACTTCTACAGAAATAGAGGGGATTATGAGAGAGTAGTAGAAACCCACAAAGTGGATAAGCTAGATGACATGAAAAAATTCCTGGAAAAATAAAAGCTGTAAGATGAAATCATAAATAAATATAAAATCTGAATAGTTCTAAAACTAGTAAGAAGAATGAATTAGTAACAAAAAAAATCTCTCAACAAAGAAAAGCCCTGGACTGATGGCTTCACTAGTGAATTTTACAAAACACTTAAAGAACTAATACCAATCCTTCTCAAACTTTTCCAAAAAATTGAAAAGGAAGGAATATTTCCCAACTTATTCCATGAGGTCAGTGTTATCTTGATACCAAAGTCAGACAAAGACACTACAAAAAAGAAAACAATAGACCAATATCCTTGATTAATACTGAAGCATAAATCCTCAAATTACTACAAACAGAATTTAGCAGCACATTAAAAGGATTATACGCCATGACTAAGTGGGATTTATTCCTGAAATGCAAGGGTGGTTCAATATATGAAAATTGATCAATGTAATATCCCACATTAACAGAATGATAGGAAAAAACCCACAACATCATCTCAATTGATACAAAAAGGCATTTGACAAAATTCAACATACTCTCATGATAAAAACACTTTTTGGACTAGAATATGGGGTGGGGGGAACTACCTCAACACAGTGAAAGCCATATAGGAGAAATCCACAGTGAGCATCATACTTAATGGTAAAAGACTTAAAGCTTTTCCTCTAAGATCAGGAATAAGACAAGGAAGCCCACTGTCACTATTTCTATTCAATAGAGTAGTGGAAGTTCTAACCAGAGCTGTTAGACAAAAAAAGCAATTAAAAACCACATATATTGAAAAGGAATTAGTAAAGTAATCTCAGTTCACAGAGGATATAATCTTAAATGTAGAAAACCCTAAAGTTTCTCCAAAAAAACTGTTAGAATTTGGCAATGTAGCAGGATATAAAATCAATACTCAAAAATCAGTTGCATTCCTATAGACTAACATGAATAATAAGAAAAGGAAATTAGGAAAACAATTCCATTTACAATAGCATCAAAAAGAATAAAATACTTAAGATATAACTTAACCAAAGAGGTTAAGGGTAACCCACAGAATGGGAGAAAATGTTTGCAAATCATATATCTGGTAGGGGATTAATATCCAGAATAAATATACCACTCCTAAAACTCAATGACAGAAATAAGCAATCTGATTAATGGGCAAAGGACTTGAAAAGACATTTCTCCAAAGAAGATATAAAAATGTCCAATAAACACATGAAAAGATGTTCAACATCACTAACAACTAGGGAAATGCAATAAAAACCATAATGAAATACCACTTCACACCCATTAAGATGAATACTATTAAAAAAAAAAACCACCCAGAAAATAACAAGTGTCAACAAGGATGTGAAGAAATTGGAACCCTTTTACACTGGTGGTCAGAAGGTACAATGGTACAGTGCTGCAGAAAACAATATTGAAGTCTGACAAAAAATTAAAAATAGAATTATCATATGATCCAGCTATCTCACCTCTGGGTATAAACCCAAAAGAATTAAAAGCAAAGTCTCAAAGATATATTTGTACACCCACATTCATAGTAACACTATTCACAATAGCTAAAACATGGAAGCAACCCACGTGTCCACTGATGGATGAATGGATAAGCAAAATGTTGTATATACCAAACAGTTAAATATTATTCAGCCTTAAAGATGAAGAAAACTCTGACATATGCTACCACATGGATGAACCTTGAGAACATTATGCTAAGTGAACTAATCTAGTCACAAAAGGACAAATGCTATATGATTCCACTTATATGAGGAACCAGAGTAGCCAAAAACATAGAAATAGAAAGTAGAATGGTGAGTTGTGCGGAGGTGCGGGGAGGAGGGAAATGGGGGTTTATTGTTTAAAAGGTATAGAATTTCAAGATGAAAAGAGTTATGGAGGTGGATGATGGTGATGGTTGTAGAATATCTGCATGTATTTAATAACACTGAACTTGTACACTTACACTTTAAGATGGTAAATATTGTTTTGTTTGTTTTATCCCAATAAAATTTTTTAAAAATCATTCACTCCTAATAGGTCTGAGACCCTAGGATTAGTTGATTAATATGGTAGATTTAAAAATCTATCTTCTAATCCCTGGCTCACATGTAGTGCTTATACCAATAAAAGTGAATTTCTCACCTGCCTTTGTCAAGTAAACCTTTCCACTTTGGGAAATGAAAGTAATATCTGAAGTATAAAAACTATGGTAAGTATTCTTAATGATATCACCATGAAAGTCGGCTATTAGCTCAAAGGTGTTGCCGCCATCAATTGAAAGCCATACCTAAGGGAGTAAAAAGATAATACTTCACTAAAGAGCTGCCAAGTAATCGTCAACGATTACCTATCAGCCTAATCTTCCTAAATAAGAAAAATCATGCAGCACAGTCTTTCCCATACTCCTACATCCATTACACACACACACACACACACACACACAAACACACACACACACACACATACACACAAGTGTACAGACTGTTTACCTACTTGGTAAACCTTCCATTTCCTTCCTAGATTTTGTGCAACAGCGTATGTGGCAGTTTTCAGTTCTATATAGTATGCATCATGAATGTATAAAAGAACAAAGTTATACTGCTATCTCCCAGCTGAGTCCTCCTTGTTCATAAAAGGATGAAGTGTTGGGTGCATTTGGATATGGAAGGAGAGTGCCTACCCATACTGAAATGAGACTTCTGTGCTAAATTCCTTAATTAGTTCTAAAAGTTTTTTTTGTTTTTGTTTTTGGAGAATCTTTAGAGTTTGTGGACAGAGATCATTTTCAATACAGATACTTTACATTTATTTTTCTTGTCTAATAGCTCTGGTTAGAACTTCCAGTACTATACTGAACAGAAGTGGTGAGAGTGGGTTTCCTTCATTGTTTCTGATTTTAGAGGAAAAGCTTTCTTTCACCATTGAATATGTTGTTCACTGTGGGTTGCTCCTATGTGGCTTTCTTTATTTTGAGGTAGTTTTCATCTATTTAAATTATGTTAAGTGTTTTTATCATGAAAGTATGTTGAATTTTGTGAAACGCAATTTTATATCAATTGAGATGATGCTGTGGATTTTTTTTCTCCTTCATTCCTTTAATGTGGTGTATTATATTGATCGACTTTCATATGTTGAACATTCCTATGTTCTAGGAACAAATCCCACTTGGTCATGGTATGGATAATCTTTTTTTTTTAAATTGAAGTATAGCTGATTTACAATGTTGTGTTAGTTTCTGGTGTATAGCATAGTGATTCAGCCATCTACACATATGGCTAATCCTTTTAATGTGCTGTTGAGTTCAGTTTGCTAGTATTTTCTTGAGAATTTCTGTATCAGTGTTCTTCAGGGATTGGTCTCTAGTTTTCGTTTCCCATATTATCCTCCTCTAGCTTTGGTATCAGGGTAATGGTGGCTTCATAGAATGACCTTTGAAGTATTCTTTCCTCTTCAATTATTTTGATAAGGGTTTGAGGAGGATTGGTGTTAATTCTTCTTTATATTTGGAACAATTCACCAATGAAGGCACCTGGTCTGGGCTTTTCTTTGTTGGGAGGTTTGATTACTGATTTAATCTCCTAACTAGTTATCGGTCTGTTCAAATGTCCTATTTCTTTATGATTTAGTATTGGTAGGTTGTGTGTTTCTAGGAATTCACTCATTTTTTCTAGGTTATCCAGTTTGTTAGCATACAACTGTTCATAATATTCTCAATTCCTCCTCATTTCTGTGACATCAATGGTAAAGTCCACTCTTTTCATTTTTTATTTTAGTTGAGTCTTCTTTTTCTTTTCTTTGTTAATCTAGCTAATGGTTGTTAATAAACAAGCTCTTAATTTCATTGCTTTTTTTTCCTATTGTTTTTCTATTCTCTGCTGCATTTATATCTTCTCTAGTCTTTATTATTTCCTTCCATCTGCTAGCTTTTGGTTTGGTAGCTCTTCTTTGTCTAGCTCCTTAAGTTATAAAATTAGGTTGTTAATTTGAGGTTTTTTCTTTTTCATATGTGTTTATAGCTATAAACTTCCCTGATAGTACTACTATTGCTACATCCCATAAGTTATGGTATATTTTGTTTTCATTTAATTTTCTCAAGGTATTTTCTAATTTCCCTTATGACTACTTCTTTGACTCACTGGTTGTTTTAAAAATGTGTTGATTAATTCCACTTACTTGTGGATTTTCCATCTTTCCTTCTATTGATTTCTAGTTTCATTCCATTTGGTTGGAAAATATACTTTGTATAATTTCAGTCTTTCTAAATGTGTTGAGACATGTTTTGTGGCCTTACATATGGTCTATTCTGGTTGTATTTGAGAAGAATTTATACTGCAGTTGCTGGGTACAGTATTCTGATTATATCTGTTAGGTCCAATTGGTCTGCAGTGTTGTGTAAGTCCTCTATTTCCTTACTCTTCTTCTGTCCATTTGTTCTATTCATTGAAAGTGGAGTATTGAGGTCTCCTGCTATTATGTTGCTATTTCTCCCTTCAATTCTTTCTAATTCTGCATCATATATTTAGGAGCCCTGATATTTGGTGCATAAATATTTATAATAGTTATGTCTTCTTGGTGAATTGATTTTTTATTCTTATATAATATCTTTGTCAATTTTTGACTTAAAGTCAATTTTGTATGGTATTATATAGCCATCCTTGCTCTCTTTCAGATACCATTTGCATGAAATATTTTTAAAATCTTTTCACTTTCAGCTATGTGCATCCTCAGATCTAAAGAGAGATTTTTGTAGACAGCATATAGTTGCATCTTGTTTTTTTTTTTAAATTCATTCAGCTAATTTATGTCTTTTGATTGGGAAATTTAGTCCATTTACATGTAAAGTAACTACTGTATGGAAGGACTTACTATTGCCATTTTGTTTACTGTTTTGTATGTCTTGTATCTTTTTGTCTTTCCTTTCCTTTCTTATTGTCTTGCTTTCTCCTTTGTTAAATATTTTGTAGTGGCATGCTTTGATTTCCTTCTAATTTTCTTGTGCATATATTCTATACTTTTTTTTTCTGTGTGGTTACCATCACAATTGTATTAAAAAATCTTATTCTATTTTTAATCTGATAACAATTTAACTTTAATTGCATACAGAATCTTCTATACATCCCCATCCCCCTTTATGCTATTAATGTCATATATTACATATTTTAATATTATATACTCATGAACATATTTATTGTTCAAAAATGTTTTCTTTTGTAAATTCTATACAAGAATTAAACGTGAATTTATGCACCAAAATCACATTAATACAAGTGATTATGTTTGCACATGTATTTACATTAAGGAAAATTTTATACTTTTGTGTGATTTCATGTTGATGTCTAGCACCCTTTACTTTCATCTTGCAGGATTCTCTTCAGCATTTTTTTTTTTTTAGCAGAACAGTCATAGTTGTAATGAACTCTTTCAGCTTTAGTTTATCTGGGAAAAGTCAATTTCCCCATCATTTTTGAAAGACAGTTTACCAAATACAGTATTTTTTATGGATTTCTATTTTTTTAAATATATTTTTGTTGAAGTACAGTCAGTTTACAATGTTACATCAATTTCTGGTGCACAGCACAATACTTCAGTCACATAGGAACATACATACGTTCATTCTCATTATTCTTCACCATAGGTTACTACAAAATATTGAATATGGTTCCCTGTGCTATACAGTATAAACTTGTTGTTTATCTGTTTTATATATATTAGTTAGTATCTGCAAATCTCCAACTCCAAATTTATCCCTTCCTGCCCCCTTATCCCCCTGGTAACCATAAGTTTGTATTTTATGTCTGTGAGTCTGTTTCTGTTTTGTAAATAAGTTTTTTTTTTTTTTTAAGTTTCCATATATAAGTGGTATCATGTGGTATTTTTCTTGCTCCTTCTGGTTTAATTCACTTAGAATGACATTTTCCAGTTACAATATTCTTAACTGACAGGTATTCTTCCCTTTCAGCACTTTGAATATATTATCCTATCCCCTTCTGACTTGCAAGGCTTCTGCTGAGAAATTCACTGATAATCTTATGAAAGTTCCCTTGTATGTGACAAAGTCACTTTTCTCTTGCTGTTTACAAGATCTCTTTCTGCCTTTGACCTTTGACCTTTTGATTTTCTGTGTCTTGGTGTTGGTCTCTTTGGACTTACTCTGATTGGAATTCCTTGAGCTTCTTTAATGTGTATGTCCATGTTTTCCCTTCAGATTTGAGAAGTATTTGACCATTATTTCTTTATATGAGCTCTGTGCCTGCTTCTCTCTCTCTTCACCTTCTGAGACTCCCATAATGCATATGTAAGTCTGACAGCATCCCATAAGTTCCTGAGGCTCTCTTCACTTTTTTTCATTTGTTTTTCTTTTTTGCTCCTCTGACTTGATGACTTCAATTTGCTGATTCTTTCTTCTGCTTGATCAAGTTTGTTGTTAAACTCCTCCAGTGAATTTTCCAGTTTATTGTATTTTTCAGTTCCAGAATTTCTCTTTGAGCTTTTAAATTAGTTTCTCTGATATTCTCATTTTGTCCATGCATTAGTTTCCTGATTTCTTTTAGTTGTCTATCTGTGTTCTTGTCTAGCTCATTGAGCATCTTTAGGAAGTTGTTTTAAATTCTTTGTCAGGCATCTCATAGATCTGCATTTCCTTAGAGTCATTTTTCTGGAGTTTTATTTTGTTCCTTTGATTGGACCATGCTTCCCCACTTCTTTGTATTCCTTGTGATTGTTGTTTTGAGACTTCGGCATTTGCTAAAGCAACCACACCTCCCAGTTTTTATGGACTGGTTTCACACAGACCTTTACCGATCTGCCCAGTTAAAGGTTCTAGGACCTCTGAAATCTTTTCTGAGAAAACATCTTCTCTGGCTTGTGCTGTGCTTTCAGTTGTCTCAAATTCCCTGAACAGCTTATCTCTGACTCTTCTCAGAAGCCCATTAGCTCTTGTCGCCCCTAGCATCTGCCTGCAGAACCACAGTTCTAATGTGCTGCAGCAATATCTGTTTTCAGTAGTTTTCAAACAAGTCTACCAGTTCCATCAGTGTTCTGAGTCAGGCAAGACAGATTCTGTTCTGTCAGGTAGCCCCTGGTCTGGGCAGAATATGGGGTGCACTGTTATCTCTTTTGTTTCTGTTCTGAGAGAGGATCCCTGGTGTGGGAAGTTTCCTTCAATTGTGCTGCACTAAATCAAATAGGAGGGGAGGGATGGATGGATGTGCAAAATGTTGTAGGCTTTTCTATCTCTTTTGCTGGAATCCCTTTTGACTTCAGATTGGTCTGGGTGCTGTAGCTTCTCAACTTGTCTCTAAAGTTCTTGCAAAGGTATTTGGTCCATATATTGTTATCTTGGTGGCTTTGGGAGAAAGTGAGGGTCTGAAGCATCCTAGTCTGCCATCTTGTCAATATTATTCCCCTCTTTCAGCAGTTTCCAAACACTGCTGCCTGTTGTGTCAGTGTTCTGAGTTAGGCAAGTTCCCTTGAACAGCCCCCAGACAAGCCAGAACATTGGATGCAATGTCTATTCTTCTGTTCCCATTCCAAGGGAGGATCCCTGCTGTTGGAGGGATGCTGGGTTGGATGCAGCAGGACAGATGGACAAATGCTGCACATTTTCCTACCCTTTTTTAGAATCCCTTTTTGGTTTTATGTTGGGCTGTGTGCCATAGCTCCTCAATTGGTCTCTAAAGTTCTTGCAAAGGTACTCTGATCTATATATTGTTGCTAACTCAGTGTCTCTGTGGGAGAGCAAGGCACTGAAGCTTCTTAGTCTGCCGTCTTGCTGACCCACGATTCTTCTTTTTAATGGAGGTGAAGTTCTCTTTTTCTTCATCATTCCTGCTTTTTCAGTCTGGTTTTAAAATGCTTTCCTTACCCTGACTTCCAGATGATATCCACTATTTGTTCCTCTGAAAGTTTTGATATTTAAATTAATCCATCACGAGTTGAACTTGCACCATGGGGATGTAGTTCAACATCTTCCATATGTATAGCCAAACTTCCGATCCCATTTTGAGCAGTCTCTTATTTCCCCCTGTGATGTTACTTTGGCCTCTGTTAACATTCTAGATATGCATGGGTCTATTTGTAGGCTATTTTATTCCATTGGTCAATTTGTCTGTTCCTGAGCCCAAACTGTATTATCATAATTACTAAAGATCTTTTAAAAGGGTTAATGTCTGGTAATGCGACTCCTTCTTCCTTATTCTTCTTTAGAACTATCTTGGTTACTCTTGGTCTTTTGTTTTCCCATGTATATTTTCTTTTCTTAAAAAAATTGAGGTATAATTGACATATACCATATAGACTTCAGAGTCAACTAAACGCCACATAAATCTTGGTATTTTGATTAGAGTTGTATTAGGTCTACAGATTAATTTAAGGAAGAACTGATAAGTCAAGTTTTCATATCCATAAGAATGTTTATGTCCATTTCTTTATAAAGTTTTAAATGTCCTTCAGTAGGGTTTATAATTTTCTACATATAGGTCTTGGAAATCTTTTCTTAGATTTACTCTTAAGTACTTCATAGTTTTTATTTGTGTGTTTCTGTTTTGTTTTGGCTACTGTAAAAATAATGGCTTAAAAATTATGCTTTCAAATTTACTGTTGATCATGTGCAGAAATGAAATTTACTTTACCTCCCACCATGTTTAGCGTTTCCATTTGTTTTAGCAATTTGTATGTAATTTTTAGATTTTTGATATAGACAATCATATCTTCTGCAAGTACCCAGTTTACTACTATTTAATATTCATGCCTTGATTTCTTTTTTTCTTTGTCTAATTGCATTCCTCAATGTACATTTTTCATTTCTTAATAGTTTCTTGATAGAACTCCAATTGTGGTTAATACAACCCCCCTCCTTCTCCACTACATCTATACCCCTACAACTGAACATGAAGAACATTTAATAAAGCTGCACTAGTCACATGTTGAATTCATGAGCACAGAGCTCAAGCAATCATACCACATTCTTTTAATCAATTCATTCTCCCATCCTCCTAGGTAACTATTTTACTCTTCTCTCTTTCTTCAACACCCCAACATTCCTCCTTCATCCTCACTCTTAAATAATAACTTTGGTTTTTGTTGATAAAATAGAAAATAAATTCCCACATCTTCCATATCTACCCACGTACCAGCTTTTGAACTTGAAAACCCTTCCTTCCTCTTGCTACTACAGAACAACTGTCTGTGCTCCTAAGGCCAGCCTCTTCAGTGCTTCATAGATCTCATCTCCCTCATCTGTTTAGAAATGTCACTCTATCAATTTCTTCTCTCTTTTCCCTGCATCCCCAATTTTCCCCTCTCTACTGAATAATTCCCATAATTACACATAATTCCTCCTATCTTAAAAAATTTTCTTCTTTTGACTTCCTTTTCCCTTTCAAACACTACAGCACTTACCTGCTCCCCTTTTCTGCAAAACTCAGCAAAAGATTTGTTTGTATTCACTGTCACTTTCCTTTCCCCTCATTCTCTCCTCATCAGGTTTTCCACCTCCCAGATCAGCTGAATGACTCTGTTCTTTATTTGATGTATAATCACTCAGCATAGAGTAAGTGAATGATTTATACCTATACTGCACTGCAAGGTTTCATTTGTACATACCTGATTACCATAAGCATACAGAAAATGACTTCGTGGGTGGAATACCATGCCAACAGGAGAAAATGATGAAGGAAACAAGAAAACTGGAAATTTTGGTACTAATCTTGGTTTGTTGTTTTTTAGGATCCTCACTGTGGCAGTGGTATCTTTCTAGAAACAGATAAACAAAGCATGAGCAAATCGTAAGAGTTCTCCTGTTATAGAAACGACAGGCCAGCCAAGAGACAAGCACCACTCGGAGGGTTGGAGTACTCAGATTTATTACGCCGGCGGGCTCAGACGGGCTTCTGCTCTGAAGCTCTTAGCACCTCCAAGACATGTGCATGAAGTTTTATAGGGTTAATTACAAGCTTGGGGTATTCGGCCAATAGGCATGCATCAGCTTTAGCAGCATCATTATCACAAAAGCAGAGGCAGGGAATCAGCAAACCGACATTTATTAATTTAGATTTATGAGTTAGGCCCAGCAGAACTCAGATCAGTAATCTGACACTTGTTAAGCTTAGATTTACCAGTAGGCCCAGCCTGGCTTTTCCTTCACACTCCCATTAATATTACTAGTCTATGTTACAATTTTTAGAGTTTCTTGTTACTTGGATTTTGATTAAGATAGGGACACAACCATTAACATATATAGAATTGGAAGGATTAGCAACAATTTGTATCTCTTTACTCGGCCTCCTCCAACAATAGAGGTCCATTTTATAGATGTTGAATGTGACGTTGAGGAGATTAAGTCATTTGTCCATTATAAATGTCACAAGGAGACTGATCATAGAATCATTACTGAACAGACAGACTCCAATGCCCATGCTCATAACTATCCTGTCAAACTACTTTTTAAGAAGTGTGGATGTCTGGGTCACACTCCAGTTATGTTGGATCATGATTTTGAAGTGGATCAGAATATATGCACCCCAAGATATGCTGCTTTGGTATAAAGATTATGTTAAGCTGAAGGTATCTGAGATTCAACAAATGCAGAAAAAAATCCTTCCCTTATCTGACTAAAAGCACCAATTTCTCAAATATAAGGCTGCCACTAATTCCTCTTCACATCAGAACTACTCCTAGAAGGAAGAATATGAACATAACCTACCCCAAATCCCTCCTCTAAGAGAGTTTCATGCCCCTGAAGGAGATGGAAAGACCACTTATACCTGTATAAACAAACATAATCACAAACTTTCTTATATCCCATTTGTTCTCCTGTAAACCCATTATCTTTTCATTTGTTTTCCCTTAAGTGCCTATTCAATTACCAAGATAGTATATAACCTCCAAATTTTAACCACCTTTTTCAATTACTCATTACTGACTTTCACCCCGCATGTACGTGTACTGCATGCAGAAATAAATTGTTTTCTTTCCTTCTGTTAATCTGTCTTTTGTCAGTTTAATTTGTAGGGCCCTAATAACTGAACATAAGATGGGAGAGGAAAATTATTTTTTTCTCCCCCCAAGTCATGAGAATAGGGCTAGTTCTACTTTTTGTTCATTTAAACTAACCATTTTATGGAGACTTAAATTTATATCCTGGAGAATAAGCAAAAAAGAATCACTATGCAAACAGCATATTTTCCATTTTCATCAAATTGAATGATAATCAGAGGCAAGAAATCTCTAAAGTGTCAAACTATATTATTAACCATTAATAATTTTGCTGTAATCAATTTTATCAACATCTACCACCAAAGGTAACAAGAATTTGGAAATAAGTTTTGCTAAGGTAAATTTTCATGATTGTGGTGTCAAGAGCAATCATCTCTAGGCTATGAGGCTTACCTGGTTATGGCAGAGGTAGACTCCAGAACTTTGCTCTTGGTCAACAAGAAATGTTATCAACGTTGAAGGAATAGTTTTTGTTCCTTTGGAAATGGGAGGTAAGCAAGACAACCATTCAAGAAATGGTTCTTTACTATAAAAACAAGAGCTTGCCTACAAAAAGAGAAAGGAAAAGTAAATGCCATTCCTGAACTGTCAGAGTCCTAATTAGTTCTCGTAGGTTCAAATAAACTAATGAACCACTGTGTTGTCGTGACCACAAATAATCGTGATGTATCTTTAATGTCTGTGCTTCTCTTCTGGGGGATGTGACTTGAGAAAACACTGCAAAGCATCCCTTTTTGGCATGAATTGTTTTTCTAGAACCACTGTAGTGGGTCTAAATTTAACATAATTTGGTAATTACCATTAAATCCAAATAGAAGTACCACTGGCAGCAGAGAGTGATTGCTAAGCTTTTCAGTCTGCAGAACTGCCATTTTTTAGATTAATGACAATCTAAAAATGATGTAAATCATGTATAATAAAATTTTTTGTCTATTAAAACATTTAACAGCATACCTCACTTAGGGTCCTGTTTCTCTCAAAGGTGATAGTAACATAATCAACTATAAAATATAAAGGTGCAGAGATTATAAGCAACATCTATATTTTGAAATGTACCATTAGTTAAGTATATTCAACTACAATTTTCTTGTGCTTATAACAGGGCATGTGTATTGTCTCAGATTAAATTGACTGTTCTCTCAGTTTTAGGCCATTAACTTATACAAATCTATCTTTACTGTTTATTCTATTTTCCTTTTATTTCATTTAATCAAATCTATATATGCTACCTATATTGAAAAAAGCTTATTAATAGTTTTGTAACTAAAATTTACCTTCAAAGTGTTCTCTGTTAGCAAAACACCTTTCATTATACCACAGTTTTCCTTTAATGTAGTCAACCTACATAAATAAACAAAAATATAATTTAAGCAGTAAGTAGACTTAACTTCTAGAAGTTCCACAGTTCAGAAATCTGAGGCAAATAAAGAGAGAAAAACTCCATGCCAACAAAATAAAAGATCATAGAATGAGGACAAGAAACAAGAATATGCTTTTTGAACAACACACAAATAAGGAATAAAAAGAGAATGGAAGTGCAGATGATGTTAATGGAAGATGCTGCTATCTCTGAACTGTTTTTCCAAGGCCACCAGGAGCTGTTGGTCTTTCATGACAGTTAATATGAGCCACATAATAATCTTTTATTCTTCTTCAGCTGCAGCTGGATTTATGGTGTCTTCCCAGAAGCCTGACAGCAGCAGGAAGCAGTAAGATAAAGCCACAAAAATACAGGTTTTCAAAAATTGGTCATAAGAGAGAAGCTTCCAAAAAAGTTAGACTATACATATTGGATAAGAATTATATGTGAGAGTTTGAAATGGTTTTGTTATAGGATGATTCTGACTCTCAAATTATTATTGAGACCAAAGACAGACCTTCTTACATTTTTAAAAAGCAGTGATAAAATCTGCATAATCTGTGAATTTAAAAACCTTTTAAATGTTCTAGAATAGACAGTGGTGATGGTTGCAGAACTCTGTGAATATAGTAAAGGCCCTTGAATTGTACACTTTAAGTGGGTGAATTTTATGCTATCTGAATTATATCTCAGTAAAACTGCTAGATAAACAAAAAAGACTTTTAAAATGGGATGGACAATAATGTACTTGAATTTCAGCCTAAGGTATTATATCAAATAAGCCTTCTGAGTTTTTATATAAATCTGCCTGTTTTCAGGATATCATAATTATCATAATATCTGGGCAATTAATATAGACTCTTTATTGGGCCCTGTCTTATTCCTTTTTTTTTCCCCCTCTTTAGATTCCTTCTTGCTCTTTTTCCCTACCTGGAAAGAAAACTGGTAATAGTCCAGTGAATATCCTTGGGGATAATTTAACCTCATCAGGCTGACTTCATTCCAAGGATGAGCTCATGCCCCAGGCCTGACTCAGAGTCACGAAGATGGGTCAGGAATGAACACGTGATCCAAGTCAGCCTAATGAGTCAGCCCTGAGACATGCTGGAACCACTGGGAAAGCAATACGTTATTCCTGTGGGAATTGCTAAACGAACTGCACACAAACCTGCGGCTGTTCTCACTGACAACTGGAAGAAACCCACTGAGAATGAAGCTCAGGGAGAGGCAAGCAGACCCGATCCTTGAGAAGACAGAGTCCGACGGCCATCTGTCAGGTGCTAAATCCAGTCATGTCTGGAAGCAGGATTCATTTACTCCTTGAATTCCCTGTTCACATAAGCCAACAACTTCTCCTCCTTTGCTAAAATCAGGTTTAGTTTAGTTTCTGTCATCTACCTTCAAAAGGTTCTAACTATCTGTTTGGGGAGAGAATCCAGATTTTTTTTTTTTAAGTTTCTACTTTGATTCATGAACCAGGCTGAGGTTTTTCTTACATCGCGTTGTTTAATGACTTCACCTCTGAGAGGTAGATATTGTTAGGCCCATTTTAAAATGAAGAAATTGAGGTCCAGAAAGGTCTATGACTGTTCTAACTTCCATGCTACATGGCTACTAAACTCATGAAAGATTAGACTCTTGACTTTCATTTATTCACTCATGGAGTCAGCAAATACTTATTGAGACAGCCTATCTGCAAGGCAGTGTCTTGCAGTATTAGCATCCAATACTAAATGAGATAGTCCTTGATAGGAAACCTGAAGCCTGGTGAGGCTAGTCAGAGAACTCAGCAGACAAAATAGGGTAGCAAGTGACAGGAATTCATGTGGAGAGCTCTGAGGTTGCACAGGAAAAGGCACCTTGGCAGTCTCAGAGGGCTTCCTGAAGGAGAAGTAGGAATTCTCTAAGTGAAATGAAAGGGGGGAGGAGAGAGTGCACCCTGAGAGGATGAAGCATCTCGTGCACAGGATTTGAGGTGTGAGAAGCCATGGCCCATCTGAGGGGGGCTGGTGGGGGTCAAGTGTTTTCCGTGGCAGGAGAGGGTGGCCTGGGGTGAGGGCAGGCATGATGAAGCTGGAGCAGGTGAGGGAGGCTTCGACCACACAGGATTCTGTGTCTCAATTTACAGCCTTTGTACCTCTGTCTGGATATATTTTGTTGCTATCATTTCTTTAAGTCATTTGAGTTAAATGCTTAAATTTGACCTCCTTGGAGAGGCCTGCTATAATCACCCTGTTTAAAATACAATATTATCTTCCATTCAGTCTCTATTTCTCTTTCCTGCTTTAAATTCAATAAGCCCTATTACTGTCTCCAATCATATTCTGCAAGTTTGTGTACTTGTTGAGGGTCTGTCTCCCTTAGTAGGACGGGAGGGAAGCTACATGAGAGTCGAGACTTCATCTGTCTTGTTCACTATGCAATCCTCTGTCTAAACAAGCCTGGCTCAACAGACATCTGTTGAATGGGTGAATAAGTGAATGAAAAAATCATCAAGTATTAACTCCTTCAAGTTCCTGGCTGGACAGCCACACACATCCCATTCTTACTGTTCTTCCTTCAGTCATTATAAAAGAGGTCTTTTCCAAAGGTTAATCCCCATACTTTAAAGAATAAGTTCACTTTTGCCCTTTCCTCCCCTGCCACATGACCTCACTATTTTTGCAACACTTGTATTTCCCCCGTCCCTCCTCACTACCAAAAACCTCTGAGTTTTGCTGAGATATTTTAGCTCAAGAGGATTTATTACAATATCCTTGTAAATGCTTAAAATCTCTATGAAGGGCATTTGTGATTGTCTTCTAATATTGAATAAGCATTTACTCCTTGATGTGCTAATCCAAGTTCTAGGAATGTGTTGTACTGCTATACCTGGAAACATACAAACTGGCTAGGTACAAATTATTAATGGCAGCATTGTTTGTAATACAAAAGCAAAAGATCAGAAAAGTACCCAAGTACCCATCAATAGGAGACAGCTTAGGTAAACTCTGGTAAGTCCACACAATGGAGAACTTGCAGCTACAAAAAAAGGGCAGGTGGGCTCAGGTCTGGTGAAAGGCACAGGCAAGGCTCCTGCCTCGCTTAGAGCTCAGAGCTTACATTTCTAGTTCTTTCACCGCTTCTGGCATCCCCCTCCTTCGCAGGAGTCTCTGGGTGGTAAGCTCTCCTGATGTCTTACCTGTGAAACTTCCTCATTCTTGAGTGATATGGTTTAGCTAGGTTTGAAATTCTATCTTGACAGTTTTTCCCCTTGTTCTTTCTAATGTAAATCAGTTTTGGCTACCCCACCTTCTCAGTTCTCTCAGTTCTCTGCTTTATGTTTCTTCCAAACAGTACAGCGGGAAGTCAATTCCTTTTGCTTCCTGAGAAAGAAGTGCCCCTTTCAGTGTGAGAGAGCGAGCGTGTGCGTGCACCTGGGTGTGTGTGCCCCCAGGCCTGTATGAGCACAGAGAGGGAAGAGGACATGGCAAAAGGCTAAAAATACTCATAATTTTATTGTGCTTTCCAAACAAAAGCATATTTATCTGTTGATGGGAATGCCTTGATTGAATCATACAACTTGACCTTGTAACAGAGAGGGGAGATAAGCAGTGATCTATGTAGACCAGGTAGGCACAGATCTCCCACTGTCTTTTCAATGGGGCACCTTTGTGCAGAATACACTGAACAACCACAGCAGTCCTGTGGACATATAAAGACGGGGAGGGGGCCGCCTCTGAAAAAAAGAGGGGCATTTCCTCCTTTGAGACAGAAGGGGAGATCATTGCTTAATGGTTAATGGAAGCACATTTTTCAGTTCAAACTGTAAATAATACTATAGTATTAGGAATAATCTATATTATGAATTCTTGTCTTGTGCCTCATCTCTTACGTCATCAAGGAAACACATGTCTTCTAACCAATCCCTGCAAGTTGAAAGTGTCTTACCCTTTCAAAACCATAAAAGCCTTTCCTTGAAAACTAGAAGAAAGAAAAAAAAAAGGAATTTTAATTTTTGTTTGCAAATCAGAAGGCCTAATAAAACATAGCAATTTAAATTAGACTAAAGGAAATGATTTTTTTTTAATATCCCAGCAGTTAGGAGTACAAAACACTAAAATCAGCCTCTTAAGTAGTTTATACAATATCTTGGAGATTTCCCCTTCAGTCTTTGCCTTGTTTTGTCATTTAATTAAAGTATTTACATTTTAACTTAATTCCAGATAGGATTTGAGATTTTAAAAAACCTCATTTTTTAATGATTTAAGTAGAGGCATTGAGAAGTGTGTAGGAAGATACTAAGGCTGCCATCAACCGGGGTTTAGGGAGACAGACACTCGTCCCAGTGTTTTCTCCACGGCCACTTGGTCTTCTGTCCAGCCCAGTGCAGCCCCTCAGCCAGGCCCTCAGGATGTACACCACAAATTCTCTGTGCTTTGACCTTATGTCACTGTTTCTACTGTCTCAGTTCTCCACTTTAGCAATTACATGATAAGCACATAAAAGGCCAGATCTGTTAGCTGTCTGAGCAACACGTGATACTTAAGAGATGATGAGGAAGAAGGAAGGCTATGAATATTCATATACCTGAAGAAATACCTGCTTCTCAGCCAGTACAACTGCCCCTTCTGCAGTTCCCTAATCCTCCCTCCCACTCTTCCTGTCTTTATTACTGCTCTTATTTCTGTAGAGGTAATTTTGAGAGGTATTTATTCACATGTTTAAGAATTTCATTCCCTTTTTCTCAATCCCAAAACTTACTTTTAATTTGTTACTCTGTAATACCATATTTAGCTTTATAAGTTACCTTAAAATGTTTGGGGAACATATGTAATTATAATATATAGATAGCATATTTTCCACGTGTATGTATTTGAAACTTCCCATAAATTCGTATAGCAATAAAACTAGCACCATTTCCAAATGACATACTCAACACCATAAGGCAAAGGACAAAGTTACTATATTATGCGTTTACATTTTTTAAAAGCAAGAAGCATTCCCATTCTAAGATATACCACACATAACTCAAGAATCTAAAATTTCTATTTTATGTCACAGCAGGTATAAAGGTTCACTATTAGTTACAGAGCAATTCACCTACCGTTAAGACAGAAGATGATGGATAACGAAGATCTTCACTTATAAAAAGACCCAGAGAGGTGAGGATAACTAAAAAATGATTTGTTAAAACCATATCCACCAGTGAAATCTCTGTGTGTTCTAAAGGAAGAAATCATACTGTGGGTTAAAAATAAAGAAGGGGTGTGCTCAGCAAAGCAAAGACATTCTATGAATATTCATCATGTGTTGTTGGAAAGGAAATGCTGAAGATGAAGGCACTGTGAGAGGAATTACCTTCTGCAACTTGGGAATAGATCATATCAGTCAGGTTATACCACATGATACTGTCATAATTCCAAAATCCAGAAAAGCTGAGGCCTATGTAAACACCAACTATGAGAGAAGAGGGAAATTAAGGTAAGACAACTCTGCAAAGTGAGTAACTCACTCCTGTGGTGCTAAGTCTTCTAGGGGCAGAGCCTGCACCTGCTCCTCCTTCCAGCCCACTCTCCGCCCCTGCCTCAGCCCCTCCTCCCCCAGTTCAAATCTCACTTCCCCAAGCATTGGAAAGACAATGTAACTTTGGATTACACCACCAGAGTTTAGCCAACCAGTTAATTATTAAGGATTTTGTTTTGTATTAAAGGGGATCAAAATATGCCACCCCCAAAATATGAAGTGATTTGTGATCAGTCTTGATCTTCTACACCAAGTACTAAAGGGCACAGTGAGAGAGGAAAGGGCAAGGAGGTGATGCAGACCATCTGAGGAGCGGAAAGAGGTGTGACAAGGTCATCCTGCTGAATGGGAAAGTAAACATCCCAGGGAAGAGATGATTTCTGGGTGGTGCTGAGTACCCTTTGGAGATTTGTGATCATGAATTTTATAGTGCAACCACTTGGTGAAATGTTTAAGACTGGCGTGCAGTTTTTTTCTAGTAATTTCTGCTATTCCAGCAGAACTAGAGTTGGGATTGTGTAGGCAGGGAGGAAAGAGAAGCGCAAGGAAGTTACAGGAGTATTTATAAAGAGGGGCTATGCAGATTATGGTGAAAAGAGAGAAAAGTAAGGATGTTGAATAGTGAAAAAAGTGATAGTGACAACATATTGAAGTGTCCCTGAAATCTGAGAAATGTCAGAGTGTGAGCACTAGGGTAGGCTGAAAGAATAGGTGGTGGGCAGAGTGTGAGATGCCTGTAGTGGAGATTTTGGAGACAACAAGGTCAAGAAAATGACCACAGAAGATGAGGGAAGGACCATTGGAGGAGAGGAGGTCTTAAAAGCATGGGCCATTCAAACAGATGGTGAAATCACCAACAATAGTGACAAAAATAAGGTGGAGAGGAAGGTGGGGGTCCAGAGGCTAAATTCGTCAATGAGAGTGAGTGATGGGAAGATCATCACAGGCTGGTGACCAAGAAGAGTTAGACGGAGGTAAAATATGAGTTCAAAAGAATTGGGCATCTTGAAGGAGAAGACAGGAGTAACCTTTAAGAAGTAGCCCTAAGGAATAGGATGACTCCTTGAGACTCAGACACGTGACATGCAAGAGGGCTGCTGGGCAAAGAATATTAACTGGGAATGGCCTGATTACTCTTTCTAGTAAGAAAATTAAGGGACAATTCAGAGAAAAGACTCATAGTACGGAGGAGTTTGCCAACTACAGACCACAAATCCCGATGAATGGATTTGGGTGGATGGAGAGGGACAGAGATCTGGGTGAAATTAAAGGAAGTCCAGAACAGTATGTGGGATAGGGTGACCACAGGTTTCTGGTGGTGACTGGTAAAACTGGGATGAGAGGCATGATGGATGTCAGGAGTGTCACAGAGGCGGAAGGTGGGTAATAAGTCCAAACTGGAACACGTGGGGCTCCTGGATACCTGTTCCCATCATTAATTCCATGTGGTATGAAGCCCGGGGGGGGGGGTGGATGAACTAGGGCTTCGCAAAGAAACTGCTAGTTTAGGCAGTGGAAGCTTGATACGGTGGGAACTTCTTTTCTGCTTCAGTACAGCAGTGGCCAGCTGGGGGAAAAGCTGGTTTTATCTAAAAGCAGGTTTCCAAACTGTTTTCTTTTCTTGAGATGTTTAGGTGGTCAGGTGACGGAGACCCCAAGGAGTTGAGACTGCCCCTTCTCTCCTGTGACTCTCAGGTCTGTGGCAGGATCCAGAGACTGGCTCCTTTCTGTGACTCACAAAAGTAAGGCAGGTTTGGATAGAGAGGAGGAGGGGGACCTAGCCTGGCTTCCATGGAACAAAGCTAGAAAAGGAGTTGAGTTTCCACATGGTTGACAGAGAGAAAAAAGAGACACGACTTCCAACTAAACTAATTCAGCAAAGCAGGCACTCAAAGCTAGAGATAAGTAAAAGACTGCAGGCCACTAGGAACTCAAAGAAATTTGGGGCAAGGCTCTTTGTCTATCCCTATGCCAATGTATACTGTTTGAAATCTTATTTTTTGATTCAGTGTATACTGTTTGAATCTATTACTTTATAAGAAGCCATGGTAAAGCAATCTTTTTTTTTTATTATTCTTTAAAATTATGTTTGTTATTTACGTTGCTTCAGTCTCCCACATGAATTTTGGGATAGACTTGTCAATTTCCACACACGAAAAAATAATGCTATAATTTTTCTTGGAATTGTATCAGACTGACTGATAAATCTGGAGAAAATCAACATCTTTACAACACTGGAAGTTCCTGTTGATGAACGTAAAACAGCTTTTTTGGTCTTTTTTATACAGTCTTCATTAAAGTTAAATAATTTCTACACAAGAAGCCTTGTAAATTTTTTTTAGCTTGTTTCTTTATCTCTAGGTCACTAATGGGGTTTATTACTTTCTCAATAGGATTTTTAAAATTATAATCTTCAATTAGTCTTTGGTGGAGTGATTTTTATATATTACTTTGTCCTTCAGTTCTGTAGCCACTCCCATATTTGTTCTGATAATTTGTTGATTCTTTTGGGTTTTTATATAGATACACATATAATCTATGAATAACAAAATTTTGTTTCTTGTCTTTTAATTTTATTTCTCTTTTAAAATATTCATTGGATTTGGGGACTAGGAGGTCATCAATGACCTAAGAAAAACAATTATAATTTAGAATGATTAGTAATTGAAATGTGTAAGGATGCTACTAAACATTATGGAAAAACACATACCTAGTGAATAAAATAATGCTGTGATACCTTAGAACAACGTTACCTATTTACACATGGCAGGAATAGTAGATGGATTAGAAATGCAATGAATAATCTCTGGAAGGAATTAACACATTAATGGAGGACAGGGTATCAAGAAAATTTGGAGAGCCACTAAAGTCACTATCAACATGGCAAAGTGTCACAGAGAAGTTTATCACACTAGCAAGCAGACAAGGGTAAGCGATGAAGAATAAATTCTTAGGTGTTTTTAGGAAACATGTTCACTCCAAGTCTACATGTTTAAACCCATACTGCCAGTTAAACATCACCGTTATAAAATACAAAACACCACCTCCAACTTTGGATAAAGCTGCAAACTTACCGGCAAGCGTTGTATTCACAATGAAGCCAAGCAATGCCACATCGTTGGCACAGGGGCATTTTGTCGCTTTGAGATCTACCACATGTGGATATAATTTACTGATGTCATTTTTTGTCATACTAGTCCCAAGTTTCCACTGAAGAATAGGTTCTGTGGAAATCAAGTTTTGGTGTTTAAGTTGTGGCAGCATTCTTGAAAACGGAACATTACTGCCTTCCTTTAAGGGTTTTAAAGGAACTACTCCTTTTTTTTAAGGGTGCATTACCTCACACTTCATCAGTTAAACATAGGTCAAATTTTTTTTTCCCAAAGTAGGAGAAATGAAGTCTAATTTCCTTGAAGAGGTCTGGCAATGTCATACTGCAGAAGAGCACATGGGATGGGAGTTACCGCTTTGAACACCTTTGGAAAATACAATTGGCCACAAGATCTATCTCTAGAAATGGAACTGCTGGATTGCAGGGTTTGCACATTTATAACTTAGAGAATAACTTCTACTTCAAGAGGCCACACATTTCCTTTTTGTTCTCTTTCCCAACCCTATAGAAACTGTAGAAGTTATGTATAAATGAGAATATATCTGGACCAGCCGTAGAGAACAAGGAAAGTTGTAATCAGTGGCCAAGACACTGAGAGGGATTTCTGGAAGATATAAAGGAGTTGGGGTGGTACTAATAGGAAAAGCCAATCAGAGGTATTACATCTCCCACCCTTCCATCCAGAAATCTATTCTTAGATATACAAAGGACTGGAGCTGGATAAAGTCAAATTTGAATGCATGAGACACAAGAGGACTTTTTTTTCTTCTGAAAAAATGAGAAAAGAGAATACAAAAAGTAAGCCAAAACAGTTTGACAGACTACTGCTGTCTGAATTTCAAAAATAATCAAAGGACTTTTAAGAATAGAGATACATTCACTCTGTAGCTGTTTACATTTCTGCTCTGTGACTCTCTTCCATCTCTTCATCGGACTTTCAATAAAATCTGCTACAAAATCAAAGACTTTCTGTGATATATACTTCACTTAGTGCAAACAAGAAAAGAAGCTAAGTTTCCATTTGGCTTGACATAGTACAGCACAGGGATGGCCAAGAAGCGAAAGAGACACAATTTATCACCAAACTAATCCACTCTGAAATTCAAAGAAATCTGGGGCAAGGCAGCTGACTTTCCAGGGTGTAGCATGCTTATACAGACAACTAATGACCAGATCTTAGAGGACAGGGAGATATGAGCTTGCATCTGGGACATGATTGCACTGAACTGAAAATACCTCTTTACTTACGTACTATATTTTGAATGGTTTAAGAATGAGGAGTGAGTAAAAGTCTTGACAGCTGAAGCTAAAAAGGAGACAGGAAAGTGACCAGTGTGAATATAACTGGTGACTGTAATTAAGAGCAGTTTTAGTGGAGTGGTCTAGGGTGCAGGTCAGAGATTAGGAGGCAGGGACAATATTTTACAGCATCTCTTTTGCTTTTACTAGTAAGTAAAGATTTTCAACTGTAACTCTGATCTTAACCCTTGAGTGCCACTTCGTGATGTTTCTCCCCATGTCTTCAGCATTTCAGTAAGTGATACAATACCATCATCCACTTAATTGCTTAAGTAAGAAAATCTAGGATTCACATCACATCAACAAGAGAAAGGACAAAAACCATATGATCATCTCAATCGATGCAGAAAAAGCATTTGATAAAATTCAACACCCATTTATGATAAAAACTCTCGCCAAAGTGGGTATAGAGGGAACATATCTCAACATAATAAAAGCTATATATGACAAACCTATAGCCAGCATAGTTCTCAACGGTGAAAAACTCAAAAGCTTCCCACTAAAATCTGGGACAAGACAAGGATGCCCACTATCACCACTCCTATTCAATATAGTCCTGGAAGTCCTAGCCACAGCAATCAGGCAAGAGAAAGAAATAAAAGGGATCCAAATTGGAAAAGAAGAGGTAAAAGTGTCATTATATGCTGACGGCATGTTACTATATATAGAAAACCCTAAAAGGTCCACAAAAAAGCTACTAGAGCTGATCGAAGAATTCAGCAAGGTAGCAGGTTACAAAATTAATGTTCAAAAATCAGTTGCCTTTCTTTACACTAACGATAAATCAACAGAGAAAGAAAGTAAAGAAACAATCCCCTTTAAAATAGCACCCAAAGTAATAAAATATCTGGGAATAAATCTAACCAAGGAGGCGAAAGAATTATACACAGAAAACTATAAACCATTGATGAAGGAAATTAAAGAAGACTTTAAAAAATGGAAAGATATTCCATGCTCTTGGATTGGAAGAATCAATATTTTTAAAATGGTCACACTGCCCAAGGCAATCTACAGATTTAATGCAATCCCTATCCAATTACCCAGGACATATTTCACAGAACTAGAACAAATCATAATAAAATTTATATGGAACCATCAAAGACCTAGAATTGCCAAAGCATTACTGAAGAGAAAGAAAGAGGCTGGAGGAATAACTCTCCCAGACCTCAGACAATACTATAGAGCTACAGTCATCAAGACAGCATGGTATTGGTACCAATGGAACAGAATAGAGAGCCCAGAAATGAACCCACAAACTTTTGGTCAACTCATCTTCGACAAAGGAGGCAAGAATATACAATGGAATACAGACAGTCTCTTCAGCAAATGGTGTTGGAAAAACTGGACAGCAGCATGTAAAACAATGAAGCTAGAACACACCCTTACACCATATACAAAAATCAACTCAAAATGGATTAAAGACTTAAACATAAGACAAGATACAATAAACCTCCTAGAGGAAAACATAGGCAAAACATTATCTGACATACATTTCAAAAATTTTCTCCTAGAAGAAATAAAAGCAAGAATAAACAAATGGGACCTAATGAAACTTACAAGCTTCTGCAGAGCAAAGGAAACCAGAAGTAAAACAAGAAGAAAACCTACGGAATGGGAGAAAATTTTTGCAAGTGAAACCGACAAAGGCTTGATTTCCAAAATATATAAGCAGCTCATACAACTCAATAAGAAAAAAATAAACAACTCAATCCAAAAATGGGCAGAAGACCTAAACAAGCAATTCTCCAAGGAAGACATACAAATGATCAAAAAACACATGAAAAAATGTTCAATATCACTAATTATCAGAGAAATGCAAATCAAAACTACAATGAGGTATCACCTCACACCAGTCAGAATGGCCGTCATTCAAAAATCCAAAAATGACAAATGCTGGAGAGGCTGTGGAGAAAGGGGAACCCTCCTACACTGCTGGTGGGAATGCAGTTTGGTGCAGCCACTATGGAAAACAGTGTGGCGATTCCTCAAAAGACTAGGAATAGACTTACCATATGACCCAGGAATCCCACTCCTGGGCTTGTACCCAGAAGGAAATCTACTTCAGGATGACACCTGCACCCCAATGTTCATAGCAGCACTATTTACAATAGCCAAAACATGGAAACAACCTAAATGTCCATCAACAGGTGACTGGATAAAGAAGAGGTGGTATATTTATACAATGGAATACTACTCAGCCATAAAAACCGACAACATAATGCCATTTGCAGCAACATGGATGCTCCTAGAGAATGTCATTCTAAGTGAAGTAAGCCAGAAAGAGAAAGAAAAATATCATATGAGATCGCTCATATGTGGAATCTAAAAAACAAAAACAAACAAACAAACAAAAACAAAGCATAAATACAGGACAGAAATAGACTCATGGACAGAGAATACAGACTTGTGGTTACCGGGGGGGGCGGGGTAGAGGGTGGGAAGGGATAGACTGGGATTTCAAAATTGTAGAACAGATAAACAAGATTACACTGTATAGCACAGGGAAATATACACAAAATGTTATGATAAATCACAGAGAAAAAAAAATAAAGGTACAAAATAACATGTAGGTAGCTTTCAATTCAGCAAATTAAAAAAAAAAAAAAAGAAAATCTAGGATTCATCCTTAATACCTGGGTTTCCTTTATCTCCAGTCCATCAGGAAGTCATATCAGCTCTACTTTCAAACTGCATCCTGAAGACTGTTACTTCTCACCATCTCCTCATCCCATAGCCCAAGGACTCTGGACCATCTCCTGTGTGGATGTGGCAGCAGCTGCCAACCAATGTCCTTTTTTCCCCTCTTGTATATATATTTTTTACTGAAGTGTAGTCAGTTTACAATGTTGTGTCAATTTCTGGTGTACAGCATAATGCTTCAGTCATATATGAACATACATATATTCGTTTTCATATTTTTTCACCATAAATTACAACAAGATACTGAATACAGTTCCCTGTGCTACACAGAAGAAACTTGTTGTTTCTTTTATATATATTAGTTAGTCTCTGCAAATTCCAAACTCCCAATTTATCTCTTCCCACCCGCTTCATCACCTGGTAACCATAAGTTTTGTTTTCTATGTCTGTGAGTCTGTTTCTGTTTTGTAAATAAATTCATCCTTTCTTTTTAGATTCCACATTTAAGTGACATCATATGGTATTTTTTCTTTCTCTTTCAGGCTTCACTTAGAATGACAATCTCCAGGTCCATTTATGTTGCTGCAAATGTCATTACTTTATTCTTTTGTATGGCTGAGTAGTATTCCATCATATAAATATACCACTTCTTCTTTATTCATCTGTCAATGGATATTTAGGTCATTTCCATGTCTTGACTACTGAAAATAGTGCTGCTATGAACATTGGGGTGCATATATGTTTTTTGAATTAAGGTTCCCCTGGATATATGCCCAGGAGTGAGATTGCTAGATCACGTGGTAAGTCTATTTTTAGTGTTTTGAGGAATTTCCATAATGGATGCATCAAACTACATTCCCACCTACAGTGTAGGAGGGTTCCCTTTCTCCATACCCTCTCCAGGTATTGTTTGTGGTCTTTTTAACTGATGGCCATTCTGACTGGTGTGAGGCGATACCTCAGTGCAATTTTGACTTGCAATTCTCTGATAATTAGCGTTATTGACCATTTTCTCTTGTGCCTATTGGCCATTTGTACCAAACAATGTCCCTTATTCCATCCTTGCCCACCTTCCCCAAGAGTCAGTTCTCTACAAAGGAGTCAAAGCCATCTTTTTATGAAGCATCAGTTCGAATTTATCACTCTCCTGCTTAAAACACTCCAGTGGCTTCTCATTACAATCAGAATAAAATTCACACTTTTTACCGTGATCCCTGCCAACCTCTCTAAACTCATCATATACCACTCTGTCATTCACCATACTTCCCCCCACTGGCCTCCTCTCAGTTCCTCAAACTGATGAATCTCACCTGTGGAGCCAAAACCTTTAAGAACTACTAATTTGTGAACCTCTGTGCAGCCACAGTACCTTCATTTATTCTCAATAAGAGTACATTAAAATTTTAATGTAGTATGGAATATTCTGGGTACATCTCAATATGCCAATGATTCAGGTTTCAGATTTTTTTAAAAAATTGAAATAATTTTATATTGGTATTTTTGTCTTTAAAAGTAGCACAGGACATCAAAATATCAGAGTCTCAAAAGTCAGTACTACAATTATTTGAATAACTGAATCACTATTGTTAAAAATTTTGGACTCTATGAAAAAAATAAGAAAGCACATTGTATCATTTTCCTGCTTCAGATATTTTAATTTTGATAAACAAATTAAAACAAACTGATCAAAGACACCTCTGCTCCCCTCCAGAGTTCCATTCCCAAATTCTTCCAAAATGTAACCACTATTATGAAACTGCTGTGTATGTTTCTAGTCTATGTTTTTATATTTTCACTATAATACATATGTACCCATGAACAGGGTATAGCATTGCTTTATGGCTTTTCTGAATTTTAGAGAAATGCTCTCCTGCTCTATTCTGAGATGACTTTTCACTCAATGTTTTTCAGTACTGTTCTTGATATATATATATCATGTATATGTATATAGGTTTATTTCCTTCATTTTAATAGAATAGTTGTCTTTACCCCTATTGATGAACATTTACGTTGTTTTCAGTTTTTTTTTCTTATTACAAATAATGTTGCATTAAATAGGCCTGTATGTGTCTCTTGGCATATATGCAGTGTTCTCTCTAGAGCACTGTTCAATCTTTAAACATCAGAATCACCCTGGAGGTTTTTTTTGTTTTTTTTAAACTGCTGATGGTTGGCTCCATCTATAGATGATCAGATTTTAACTGGTATATGGTAGGGTCAAGACATCATTACTTTTTAAAAAGTTTTTCTTTCTCCCAATTTCGAGATATTATTGTCTGTATTGCATAATGATTTGACTTACATGAATCATGAGATAATTATCACAATAAGTTTAGTGAACACCCATCATCTCATATAGACACAAAATAAAAGAAAAAATACTTTTCTTTGTGATGTGAGCTCTTAGGATCTACTTTCTTAACAAGTTTCATATGTAAGATACAGCAGTGCTAGTTATATTTATCACGTTGTACATTACATTCCTAGTACTTACTTATAACTGAAAGTTTGTATGTTTTGACTGCCTTCATCCAAGTCCCCCTCCCCATCCCCCCTGCCTCTGGTAACTACAAATCTGATCTCTTTTGCTATGAGTTCGTTTTTTGAAGTATAATCAACCTATAACACTATGTCAGTTTCATATGTGCAACACAGTGATTTGATATTTCTATATATCACATATCTGTTCATTTGTCCTGTTTTTTAACGTCCACATGTAAGTTAAATCATATGGTATTTCTCTTTCTCTGATTCATATTGCTTAGCACAATCCCCTACAACCATCTGTGTTGTTGCAAATGGCAAGGTTTCTTTCTTTTCTATGGCTGAGTAATGTTTCATTGTCTGTTTATGTGTGTGTGTGTGTGTGTGTACACACCACATCTTCTTTATCTATTCATCTGTAAATGGACACTTAGGTTGTTTCCATATCTTGGCAATTGTAAATAATGCTGTGAATGAACATAAGGGTGCATATATCTTTTAAAATTAGCATTTTTATTTTCTTTGGAAAAACACCCAGGAGTGGAATTGCTCAGTCATATGGTACTTCCATTTAAAATTTTTTTAGAAACGTCCATTCTTTTCTCCACAGTGGCTGCACCAATTTACATCACCACCAACAGTGCACAAGGGTTCTCTTTTCTCCACATCCTCTCCAACACTTGTTAGTTGTCTTTTTGATAATAGTCATTCTGACAGGTGTGAGGTGCTATCTCATTGTGGTTTTGATTTGCATTTCCCTGATGATTAGTGATGTTGAGTATCTTTTCACGTGCCTGTTGGCATCAATATGCCTTCTTTAGAAAAATTTCTCTGCCCATTTTTAAAATCAGGTCTTTTTTTTTAATGTTGAGTTGTATGAGTTCTTTGTATATTTTGGGTATTAATCCCTTACCAGATATATCATTTGCAAATATCTTCTCCCATTCAGTAGACTGTCTTTTCAATTTGTTGATAGTTTCCTTTGCTGTGCAAAGGCTTTTAGTTTGATGTAGCCCCATTTGTTTTTTGCTTTTACTTCCTTTGTGTGAGGAGATAGATCCAAAAAACATTGCTAAGACTGATGTCAAAGAGCGTGCTGCCTACATTTTCCTCTAGGAGTTTAATGAATTCAGGTCTTACATTCAAGTCTTTAATCCATTTTGAGTTTATTTTCCAATATAGTGTGAGAAAGTAGTCCAGTTTGATTCTGTTGCCTGTAGCTGTCCAGTTTTCCCAACACCAATTATTGAAGAAGCTATTTTCCCCCCACTGCATATTCTTGTATATCCTTTGTCATAGATTAATTGACCAAAAAAGTGCAGGTTCATTTCTGGGCTCTCTATTCTGTTCCATTGATCTATGTGTCTGCTTTTATGCCAGTCCCACACAATTTTGATTACTGTAGCTTTGTGGTACAATTTGAAATCAACGAGCATGATACTTCTAGCTTTGTTCTTTCTCAAGATTGTTTTGGCTATTCAGGGTCTTTTCTGTTTCCATACAAATTTTTAAATTATTTGGTCTAGTTCTATGAAAAAATGCCATTGATATTTTGATCGTGACTGCACTGAAATCTGTATATTGCCTTGGGTAGTATGGCCATTTTAACAATGTTAATTGTTGTTGTTTTTTTTAATCCACTCAGCCACTATGTCTTCTAATTGGAGAATTTAGTCCATTTGCATTTAAGATAAAATTATTGATAGGTAGGTACTTATTGCCATTTTCTTCACTGTTTTCTGGTTGGTTTTGTGTGTTTTTTTTCCTGTTCCTCGCTTCTATTTCTCTCTTCCCTTGTGATTGATGACTACCTTAGAATTATGTTTGGATTCATTTCCCTTTTTTGTTTATCTAGTACAGGTTTTGGTTTGTGTTACCATGAGGTTCACATATAACAACCTATGTACATAATTATTTACAAGATAATATAGGTTGTTATACATGAACTTCATGGTGAGGTGAGCTCAGGGTCTTCCTCCACCTTGGCCTTGAATCATCATTACTTTTCTTTTTCTTTTTCTTTTTTAACATTTCTTATTGATTTATAATCATTTTACAATGTTGTGTCATCATTACTTTTCTTAAAGCTACCCAGATGATTCCATAAGATGAAATATTTATTTATATATATTTACTTTGCTCCCACATAGCACCACATCAAAGTGGGAGCAAAAGAAGAAAAGTAAAAAGGGAAGGTGAGGAAAATGAGGATAAATACAAAATCCGGGACTGAGCTTTTTATATACTGTAATGCTATAGGTGATCCAAAAACTAGACTATAGATCAGACAATTGAATAAGAAAACCCTAGTCTATTATACTCTTCAGTGCTTATAACCTTAAAACAACCAACTTTTTATGAAAAAATACAAATGTTCTTACTAGGACTCAGGAAGAATTTTTGCTTGATGGGCCTCATAAAATAGACTGTGATGCAATAAAAAATATCTTCTGTAACGTCTTTATAGAAATACAGAAACTAACTTTATAGAGCCATTGTTTATAATGACCCCTCAATATGGCTATTAAAACGTATTTCATATTTCTACAGCACTGTTTACAGACTTCTATTAATAATTACCCGTGTGTATTTAATTCTTTGTCTGCCTCATCAGAATGTGAGCCCCTCAAAGGTCATGATCATTTCTTATTTATCTCTAGTACTTAGCATAGAGTCTGGCATATAGTAGGTTAGAAGCCTGTTGAAAGACTACTACAAATTCTACTTTACTTTTATCTACTGGCATTTACCTCGAACACAATCCAACAGTGTTCCTTCAGTAGCATAAGTATTTAATCCATGTTGTAAAGTGATCCTCACAAACCATTCTTCTACAGCTGTAATATCTGTTTGAAAACAAAAGGCAAGCAATTAGCTATTTCTTTGTATGTCATGGTGGTGAAATTTTAGGCTATGTGAACATTATCGACAGCAATTAACTTTCATTTCCCAATTATTTTGATTGTAATTATATGTTTTCCCAACAAATATTTTGATGATAAAATAAGGAAAAAGAATTATGAAGTGATCTAACCCCCACAGCAATGAAGCTAATAATCTATATATTCTATAATCTAATATTTTAGATTATAATTTTTCTGAGAGCTATTGTAGCTTAGAAAGAAGCAAATTGTGACACTTCAGGTGAACTGGTATAATGTTATTTGAAAGTAGACCATGATTAATTAAAATATATAGAATAAATCCTAGGGACAACACTAAAAAATTTAAATAAGACAATATTTGAGACAAAATGGAATAATAAAAATTATTAATATGAATGAAGACAGAAAAAGAAAAGTAAAACAGAAGATGGGATAGTATATTTCAATACAACCATACTAACAATTACATTAAATGTAAATGGCCTAAAAATACTAATAAAAAGACAGATTTTCAGATTAGATGTAAAAATCAAGACTGAACTATATGCTAACTCTAAGAAATCCACTTAAATATAAAAGCATAAATGAGTCAAAAGTTAAAGAATGGGTGGGCCGGGGGAAGCCAGGGGTGATGAACTTAACCTGGGAGCTGCTGCAGCATTTCCACCCATGAGTTGAGGCTGAAACCAGGGTACACTTGTGAACAACATGCCTGACCCAAACATCTCAGCTGCACAAGCCCTCATGGTCACCCAGGCCTCTAGGTGGATCTGTGTACCACCCCTGGGAGGACATGGCTCTTCTGGTAGCAGCTGAAGCAGCTGGTAACCATGTAGGTCAAGGGCCATTCATGCTTCTTGCTGTCACTGCTCACTATTAGCAGTTCCTGGACCTTGGGAAAGATAATGGTGTGAGAAAACATCATATTTGTTTCTGCAAAGGGAGCTTCCTGAACAACTGGCAAACACAATGAGAGAAGTCAATCTTCTGATTGTTAACTGGCCTTCAGTGTGGCTAGTCAAAGTTGACCTGTACAAGATATGAAAATAAGAGCCCTGAGAATCAATAGGTCTTGAATAACTTTCGTAAGTCTTGATAAAAATAGAAACAACAATGTGGTTCCTACGGTACATGGATTGACTGAAAAGAAGGCAAAGTATGAGTTTCATTAGCAGTGATATCCAATAATTTCTGGATTGGTTTTATACAAACTGCACTTCTGTTTGGTGGTGAAACTAATTCTGCTCATCCTAAACATACAGGAAATATTAATCCCACCTGTAATATGGCTTATATAGTGAAAGATGTACATGGAACAGCCAAGAGACTGTGTGAACAGTGTTAGCTGGTAGATCCAGAGCTGGAAGTTGAAGAGTTCAAAGCCAAAACTCTAGACAAACCTATTCAGGTAGTTTATGTGCCCTCCCATCTATTTCACATGCTATTGAGGAACTCACTGAGAACAACACAACTGTGTGAAGAGTTACAGAAAAGAAGGTTACCTGGCTGTTAAAACCTTTGTACTTTGGGTAAAGAAGATGTAGCCATATGACCAAGGTGATTGTACCCATTCTGAAAAATAGTGCCATAGTTATTCCAATGCCTGAATGTTTATTTTCTCTATACCAGCTGGATATTTTCCGTGGGGCCCTTCCTATACTCCAGTTCTTCACTGAAACTAGTAACTTGAGTAATTTTCATATCTTGCTGCAGTGTGGTTAATGCCTGACATACAAGAGCAGAGCCTCCTTAAAGTTCTAGTAGCCTCATATACTCCACTTCATCATTTGAGAGTTGAATGTCCACAATCTCTACAGGATTCTGAACTTCTTCCTCATTTCAGATACAGCAGATATCTACTGTTGTTCTTTGTGACCAAGTATCATGCCTGTCGCAGACCACCAATTAGTGCCCAAGGTATCTGGAAGTTAAAGGTATCAGTTGAGTCTGTCTTGATAATTCAGCCTGTCAGGGTCCTTACTCCCTTGTGTACATCTCTCCTCCATGCTCTGACTTAGACTTCTGCCTTCCTCCATCTGATTATAATCTCATTGTGAGGCATGGGTACTTTTGTGTTCTATCTTACTTGCTGGTGCATTGATTTTATTTAAAATTAGTTTGTGTACTTATATTCTGTTGATTAATGTGTTCTAAAAGTTACCTTGCTGGCAGGGGAAGGTGGAAGGATGAAAAAACACATGTTATACAAACACTAATCAAAAGAAAGCTGTAGTGGCTGTAATAATTTCTGACAAATGATATTTCAGATCAAGGTTATATAATGAATAAAGGGGGGCAATACATATGATAAGGGGGAAATCAACTCACAAAAAAGACATGACAGCCCTAAATGTGTACATGCCTAACAGAGCTTCAAAATACATGAATCAAAAGCTAATAAAACTGAAAAGAGAAATAAATAAATCCACAATTATAGTTGGATATTTCAACACTCCTAAGTAACTGACAAAAATCAGTGAGGATAGAGAGAGAAGTTGAACACCACCACCACCCAATGACCTAGTCAACATTTACAGAGCACTCCAACTAAGAACAGCAAATAGTCTTTTCAAGTGCATGTGGAAGATGAGCCAAATAGGCCATAAAAAAATCTTAACAAATTTTCACACAAAATATGTTCTCACAAGATAATAGAAGTAATCTATAAAAATCAATGACAGAAAGATAAGATATCTGGGAAATCCCCCAATATATGGACATTTTACAACCCATGTCTACATAAATACAAAATAGAAAATATTTTGAATTGGAAGAGAATAAAAACACAACATACCATAATTTATGAAGTACAGATAAAGCAGTCCTGAATAGAAATACATAGCAGTAAAATATTTATGTTAAAAATGGAAAGATCTCAAATCAATTATCTGAAGCAGAGACTGAGCAATATTAACAGCCTTATAAAATGTCAAACAGTAAATATTTGGGGCTTTGTGGGACATATGGTCTCTGTCACAACACTTTAACTCTGCTAGCATAAAGGCAGCTATAGAAAACAAATGGTTATGGTTGTTTTCCAATAAAACTTATTTACAAAAACAGGCAGCAGGCCAGATTTGTCCTGCAAACTAGTTTGCCAACCCCTGATTTAAAGGTTCCATCTTAAGAAACTAGGAAAAAAGGAGCAAATGAAACCCAAAGCAAGTAGAAGGATGAGATAAAGAATGGAATCAATAAAATGAAGAACAGAAAAACAGTATTACAATCAATGAAATCAGAAAATGCTTCTTGGAAAGAATCAGAAAAATTGATGGATTTCTGCCAGATTGATCAAGAAGGAAATAAAGATACAAATAACTCATATTAGAAATGAAATAGGGAACATCACCACAGACCCTTTAAGGTTAATAAAAGAGTATCACAAAAACCCTTATGCCATAAATTCAACAATTTAGATGAAATGGACAAGTTCCTTGAAAGATACAAACTGTTAAAACTCACTTAAGAAAAAACAGAAAACTTGAATATTCCCATATCTATTAAGGAAATTGAATTTGTTCTTAAAATTCTTCCCACAAAGAAAACTCCACACCCAGAAATCTTCTAATGGTGAATCCTGCCAAACATTTGAAAAAAAGATCTACGAAATCTACAAAAATTCTTCCCATGATATAGGAGGGAACTGTGCCCAGCTCTTATTTATTTTCCTTTTTAGAAATGAGGTTTATTTTCGTTGCAATTTAGAGATTTTGTACTGACTTTTTCCTCCATCCAGGTTTACCTGCCAGTCAGGATTTCAAAACCCACAACAAACAAATCAAACACCTGTGGGATTCTGAGCAGCGCCCACCTGAGTTTCATTTTGGCAATTAAATCAGGACTCCCTTTCAAAGAAGTTTCTGAGTAAAACCCTGTATTTCCTAGAATGAGACTCCTTGTTTTTCCACCCTGAAATCACCCACTTGAAAAGCAGACCCAGCAACCCAAGCTTTCAGAACTCCTTCCCAATATCACCACATAAATCACTCTTACTCTAGCAACTGTTCAGTTAATGGCCCCCAAATTTCCTTTCATTAACAGAGGGCTTCAGGGCAAGACAAAGTTTCTCTTAACACGGCCGTGGGCTCCTGCCAACTGTCTTCCATAGGAATCAGTAATACTTCACCCTCAGAGTCCTGGGGATGACCTCAGCTACCAAGAAGAGCCAGATTCCACCTGAGAGGAATTTGGACAGATTCCTTACTGGTCCCAGCACTGATGTCAAACTCAGAAACAATGAATTCACTCTTTACTCATAAACATTGTCATAACATAAACATTAACAATGAGGCTACCGTAAAACTTAGAAGCCAACCTTTCTGCTCAGATTCCTGGATAAAAACGATTTTTTAGAATCTGCCTAATTCAAACAAAACGATGTTTATTAAAAATAAAATCAAGAGGGGAGGGTATAGCTCAGTGGTAGGCATCAGGTCCTGTGTTCAATCCCTGGTACCTCCACCAAAAGTAATGAATAGATAAACCTAATTACTCCCCCCAAAATTATTTTAAATAAATAAAATCAAGAAATAGTCAGATGTTTCTGGTGAAAGCTTGGTAAAAAATGGATTCCAGTATGATTATAAAAGATCTAGATATGTTCTTTTGATTATGGGGAATGCAATGCTATCAGCCCCTTACATAAGCCCTCCTGAATTCATTAGTAGACAGCATTTCAATTCAGAGACCAAAGTGAAAATACCTTTGAAAGGAAAACAGTAATGCAGCTGGGAAACCATGTGCTTCTTGGCGATCATTTTCCCACCCACCACGAGCTTGGGTTTTCTGGTAAGGTCATCTGCTTTCCAGTCAAACACATTCTTGAAGTCTTCGGGAACAGAGGAACGGAGACGTGGAGTCTGGGCAGCTGTGTTCCTCGTTTCATATCTGGGGCTCAAGAGCTAACAGTAGGATCCTGCAGGACTCATGAAATGTTCCCCAGGATGATGAAGATTCTAAAGCTCAGTAAGAACTCAAGGCTCTTATCACCTGTACTGGGTTGCCTGGACTCCTCCCCAAAGGCCTGAGCACCCTTCCTGAAAGTGTGAAGTTGAGCACCGCCCCCAGTGTTCATTAGTAGCATCAGGAACAGCTGAGCAACTCCTTTTATAATGCCAGCACTACCAGACAACAAAAGGAGGTAAAGACTTTACAAAAAAGTAAAACTCCACGCTGATAATCCCAAGAACCTAGTAGCCAAACGAGTCCAGCCATACATAAAAAGGCTAACACATCATAAGGAAGAGTTGTTTATCATAGGATTGAAAGGCTGGTTCAGAATTCAAAAATGAATCAATGAAATTCTCTATCAGAGGATGAAAAGAAAATCCTGATAATCATCTCAATAGATGCAGAAAGAGCATTTAACAAAATTCAACACCAATTCACGAACTCAGCAAACTAGGGGAACAGAAGGGAACTTCCTTAACCTGACAAAGGGCCCATTCCTATTCAACATTGTACTGGAGGTCCTACCAGTACAATGAGGCATAAGTAAGTAAATAAATAAATAAATAGAGTACATATTGGAATGGAAGAAATGAAATTATCTCTATTTCTACATGGATGATTACTCACATAGAAAATTCCAAAGAATATACAAAAGACTACCAGAATCAAAAAGTGAATTTAACAAAGTTGCAAAATTTAAGGTCAATCTACAAACATCAATTGTATATTTACATATAATCAATGAACAATTGGAAATTAAAATATTAAAAATAACCATTTAAAATAATGCCAAACCCATGAAATACTTAAATATAAATTTTTTAAAAGTATATGCAATATCTCTATGCTGAAAACCACAAAACCCGGATGAAATAAATCAAAGGAGATGTAAATAGAGCGAGATATACTGTGTCTGTGGATTGGAAGACTCAATATTGTTAAGATGTCAATTCTCCCAAAACTATAGATTCAGTGCAATCCTAATTTTAAAAAAATCACAGCAGAATATTTTGCAGAATTAAACAAATCGATTGTAAAATTTTCATGGGAAGGCAAAAGAACTAAAAGAACCACAGAAAAAGAAGATCAAAGTTGAAGGATTAATATTACTTGTTATAAGCTTATTATTTATAAAGCTAAAGTAATCAAGACAGTGCAGTATTGGGAAGGACAGAGAGCCCAGAAATAGCAACGCAGTGGAGGACAAAATAGCTTTTACAACAATGGTGCTGGAATAACTGGTTATCCATATTCCTCCCAAATTAACCTCAGTCCATATATGTACAAAAATTAACTCAAATTCAGTAATAGACATAAATATAAAACCTAGAACAATAAACTTCTAGAAGTAAAGGGAGGAGAATTTTTTTGTAAGCTTGGGTTAAGCAAAGATTTCTTAGGTATAATGCCAAATGTACAATCCATAAAATTAAAAACTGATAAATAAGACTTCATCAGAATTGAAAACTCTGATCTGCAAGGGATATTCTTAAGAGATGAAAAATACAAGCCATAGACTGGGAGAAAATATCTGTAAATCACATACCTGATGAAGGAGTTGTATCCAGAATATATAACGAACTTGCAAAATATTTGAAAATTCACCAAATGGCAAATAAGCACCAAAAAAGATGCTCATTGTCATTAGTTATTAGGGAAATGTGAATTAAAACCATAATTAAATGCCATTATGCACCTATTAGAATGACTAAATTAAGTACATGTATTTATACATATCAAGAAATATTTATATGTATACATATACATACTGTAAAAATATACATATATGTATAAATATATATATGTGTGTGTGTATGTATATATACATATATACAAACATATACACACACTTATACCAAGTGCTGGTATGGATCCAGATAACCTGGTGGTGAGAATGCAAAATGATACAGCTACTTTAGAAAACAGTTTGACAACTTCTTATAAAGTTAAATTTACACTTACCATGTAACACAGTAATCCTACCACCCGGTATTAGCCAAGTGCAATGAAAATTTATGTTCACACAAGAATCTTTATCAGAATGCTTATAGCAGCTTTTTTCATAATTGTCAAAAACTAAAAAATCCAAATGCCCTGCAACAAAATTAACTATGGTACATCCATACAGTGGAATACTACCCAATAAGAAAATGGAAGAAACTACAACACAGATGAATCTCAAATGAATTATGGTAAGTGAAAGTAGCCAGACTCAAAAGACTACATACATATTCATTGATTCCATTTATATGACTCTGGAATAGACAAAATAATAGAAACAGAAAAATCTGTGGTTGCTGGAGCCTGGGAGACAGAGAGTTGACTACAGGTGGGTTAATTTTATTGGATAATGGGACTGCGCTAAATCTTGACTGGTGATTACACAATTGTATACATCTGTGAAAACGTATGGATATAGGCACTAAAAAGGGTATATTTTACTGAATGTAAATTATATTTTATTTTAAAGTGAAAAAAAAAGAACAAATTGTGACATATAAATCAAGAAGGGACTCTTTTTTCAACAGTTTTATGTAGTTCAAACTTCAAACTGCCTTCACTACTTTCTAGCTATCTCCAAATCTCCATATGGCTCCATAGGCCTCAGTTAAATCATTTAAAGATGGAGATAATAACAGTACCTAACACATAGTGAGTAATAAATGAATTAAGATAGGTAAAGTGTTTAGAGTTATGCTAGAAATACAATAAGAATTCAATAAATGCTACCTGCAAGTTCTACTACTACTGGTGATTATATTGCTACCTTTGTTGTTATGTTACCTAAAATATCCTTCCCAAGAATTTTACAGATACATGATACTCAAATTCATGGCAAGGAGGCAAATAAGATACAATTAAGGAGGGAAAAGTGAGTGAGAAAATCTGATTGCCTTTCCCTTGAACATTTTCTTTCCTGATTTCTAGCATATTACTAATATTAGACCACCCTCTTTTTTTAATATTACAAGTTAAAATATATTTCTTTTTACTCAATCCAAGGAAATGTATAAAGACAAGCACAGATCATTTGATCTCTTTTCATAAAATGCTTAAGCTCTCAGACCAGCTTTGTTCCTGTCTGGGTAACTTGAGAATCAATGTTTTTCTGAAATTAAAGTTTGTAAATAGAAAAAGTGAAAAATAACAAGTGATCTTCACTTCTTCAGTTGTCAAACTAATGTCAGTATTAGGCCAAGCAGCTAGAACAATCCATCATTAGACTGATGACAGTTAGGTTAGATTTTTTTTTGAAGAAGTAAAATTTTCAGGATGAATTTCTTGAAAAAAGAATCACAAAAAGTTCTGATAGATTAATTTGAAAAAATTGAGATGAATAATGGATAAAAATAGTGATATAATCCGTGTCAGCTGTTATAACACTGGGGCTTCTTTTGCAGTCTTTTCTATATTTTCTGCCTCACTCTCACTTCCCCCCAACCTTTACTCTGTAGGACACACAATTTGATATGTCCTTTAACTACTCCCATACCTAGAGGGGTTGGCCTGTATGGCTCTCCCCTCCCACTGTCCCAATTCCTCATTCCCTGCCATATTTTATTGGCACACAAGTGGATGCTGGATCAACTCCAGGCCAATTGAAGATACTCTCCTGGGAATTTGGCATTGGGTTGGTCCCCTATATATATATATATATATATATATATATATATATATGACAGCAGTGAGGTAGCTTTAGGAAACTAGTCTGCAAGAAAAAAAAATACAGATTTACAGAAAATATATATAAGAGAAACGGTGAAAATATTCCCTGGGTTCTTAATGGTTCTCCATTTCTCCCTTCTAATTCCTTCCTATAATCTGGTTGCGTTTTTGTGTTTGAGTTCCATGACAAAAACAAATTTAGCCTTTTTCCTTAAGTGAAGTCAGGATGGTTTCTGTTTCTTGCACCTACCATATTGAAATAATGTACCCTTTCTCATATTTAAACTATGGGAATGTGTCTTGTGCCTGAAGATCTACTAGCTTAGTTCACTAGCTCAATACTCACAACTTCTGGAATTTGATTTTCCTCCTCTTTCCTTCTGAATATTCAAGTAGCATATAAACTGGGCTGCCACATAGCACTTAATAGTAGATTCCATGGTAAAATAATACATTACATATTATAGCCTATAACATTTTAAAAGTAATGATTCCATTTCATTAAAATTAATTGGTAACTGAATTTCTCAATACTATAATTTTCAAGTTCTAGAACATGAGTTTACTTTAAATAAAAATACTATAAATGCTATATATGTCAGAACCATCTATAATATAATTGCCAGATAAAATACAGGAAGCCTAGTTAAATTTGAATTTCGGATGAATCACAAATAAGTTTTAGTATGTCCCAAATACCATAGGAGACACTTACATGGGATGACAATTGATTTTTAACATAATAAATGTTTTTTCAATTTGGTAAATTTGGCAATCCAGATGCATGAGTAAAAGAATTAATTCAGATCTCTCTTACCTGTATTTTTTGTGATGTTTTCTCTCGGAATATTAATCGACCAATAAACCTGGTCACTGAACTTGAGTAAAGAAGACATCAGAAAACAGTATTTTACCATGTTAATAGCAACATTTATTTCAGCATACTCTATCCTGTATTTTAAAAACTAAAACTAAACAAAAACATCCAATGCATATATCTTTCACCTAGTAATTTCACTCTTGGGAATTTATTAAACTACATTTTACTCACATATGTGTGAAATGAAATATGTTCAAGAATATTTTTATCATTATTTGTGATAGCAAAAGATTGGAAATAACTAAAGTATTCATGATTTATGTGGAAGAATATAGTCACAAAATGGAATATCAGCTGTTCTCTGGTGGCACAAAGCTAAAGCATTTATGGCATTACTAGCTTGATGTGTCAGAAGACAGAGCTTGGTGTTGACAGACAATTTAGGAATTTAGGAGGAAAATTCCAGGAGCAAGGGAACTGCAAAAATGATGATCTAAGAGTTAAATATAAGCTCTTCTCAAATCCTTGGGCAACACAAGTGCAGGGGAGACCCCTAGAAGGCCATGTTAAAAAAGATCAGCAGTAGAAGCTAAAAGAACTAAGCAGAACTAACAGCTGTCCATATGTAAGATCATGTGCAATTTGTGTCAAGGCAACTAATAGCCTTTTAGACCACCACCAACAAAAACAGCAGCAAATTCTTGTAAGAACATAGCAGAATCCAGGGTTGTTACAGCTTACTATTTTCAATGTTCAGTTTTTAACCAAAAATGACAAGACATAAAAAGAAACAGGAACATGTAACAGATATTCAGGAGAGAAAAGACAGACCATAAACTGACTCAGAATGAGTTCAGATACAGATGAAGACTTCAAAGCAGCTATTAGAAATATGTAGATAGATTTAAGGAAAAACGTGTTAATGAGGGAATAGGTAGAAAATCCAGTACCGAAATAAAAAGTATAACAATAAAACCAAATGTAAATAATAAGGCTGAAAAGTATAACTGAAATAAAATATTTACAAATGAGTTCAATAGATTGGAGATGGCAAGAGAAAGAATAAGTGAACTTAGACATATAACAATAGAAATTATTCAATCTGAAAAAGGAGAAAAATGATTAAAGAAAAAATAAAAGCTGTAGAGATCTGTGGGTCAATATCATATATTCCAAAATGTGCATAATTGGAGTCCTAGGCAGGAAAATAGACAGAGAAAGAGGCAGAATATATATTTTTTTGATAAATAGTGGCTGAAGACTTTCCAAATTTGGTTTTGTTACAATCCAAGTAGCTCAGAGAATCCCAATCAGGGTAAATACAAAGAGAATATCTTGAAAGCACCCAGAGAAAAAGGACACATTACATGCAGGGGCCAATAATAAAGTTAACAGCTGACTTCTCATTCAGAAACAATGATGTTAGGTGACATATTCAAAATGCAGAATGACATATTTAAAAGGCTGAAAGGAAATTAAATCACCGAGAAATTCTATATCTGCCAAAACAATCATTCAAAATTAAGGTGACCACTAAAAAACTACTAAAATTTATAAATGAGTTCAGCAAGGTTTCAGGATACAAGCTTACTATAGAAAACTGTTTTTTATACACTTGCAAAGAACAATCTGGAAATAAGATTAAGAAAGCAATTCTCTTTACAAAGGAATCAAAAAAGAATAAAATGTTAGAGATAAATTTAATGAAAGTATAAAACATATACTCTGAAAACTATAAAATAGTATTGAAAGAAATTAAAGAATATCTAAATGAATATTCATGGATTGAAAGATTATTACAATGGCAAACTCTCCAAACTGATCTACAGATTTAACACAATCCCTACCAGAATGCAGCTAGTTTCTTTGTAAAAAAAAAAATGACAAGGTTATCCTAAAATTTTTATGGAAACTAGTGAAATTAATATGGAAACTAGCAAAAACACTCTTGAAAAATAAGAATAAAGTTGGAGGACTCATGCTTCTCAATTTCAAAACTTACTATAAAGTAGCAGTATCAAAACAACATGGCAATGTCACAGGGTAGATGTACAGATCAATGTAATAGATTTGAGAATCCAGAAATAATCCTCACATTAAGAATTGATTGATTTTCAACAAAAGTGCCAAAACAATTCAGTAGGAAAGAGTAATAGTATTTTCAACAAATGGTGCTAGAATAGCTGGATAACCACGTGTAAAATAATGAATGTGGACCCCCGCCACTCCACACCACACACAAAAATGAACTCAAAGTGGATCAAAGACCTAAATGTAAAAGGTTTAACTATGAACCTCTGAGAAGAAAACATAGGGATAAATCTGTATAACCTTGGATTAGGCAATGGTTTCCTATGTATGGCACCAAAAAGAATAGCAACAGAAGAAAAAAAAGATACATTAGACTTCATCAAAAAAAACTGGGGGCATCAAAAGACACTATCATGAAAGTGAAAAATCAACCCATAGAATGGAAGAAAATATTTGCAAATCATATGCCTGTTAAGAGACTTGAGAATATATAAAGAACTTTTACAATCAATAAAAAAAAAATTAAAAATGGTCAAAGAATCTATATAGACACCTCCACAAAGAAGATATTCAAATGGCCAATAAACACATGAAAAGATGCTCAACATTATTAATCATCAGGAAAATGCAAATCAAAACATAGTGAGATAGCATTTTATACCTACTGGGATGGCTATAACAATAAAAAATTTAAAAAAAAAACAGATAATAACAAGTGTTGGTGAGAATGTGGAAATTTGAACCCTAACACGCTGATACTGGGAATGAGAAAGGGTACAACAATTTTGGACAACAGTCTGGCAGTTCCTCTAAAAGTTAGATACAGAGTTACCATACGACTTAGCAATTCCACTTCCTAGGTATATACACAAGAAAAATTTAAAAATGTATTTCCACACAAAAAGTTGTACACAAAAGTTCATAGTAGCATTATTCAAGAGCCAAAAAGTGGAAACAACTCAAATGTCCATCAACTGATGAATTGATAAACAAAATATGGTATCAATACAATGGAATATTATTTGGCAATAAAAAGAATTAAAGTACTGATACATGCTATTCACATGGATGAACACTGTGAAACACTGAAAACATTATGCTAGCTGAAAGAAGCCAGTTACAAAAGACTGCAAATTATATGATTTCATTTATGCGAAATGTTCAGAATAAGCAAATCTATAGGGACAGAAAGTAGATTAGAGGTTGCTCAGGACTGAGGAGTAGAGGATGGAATGGGGAGTGACTGTCAGGGGGTATGGGCTATTTTTGGGGGGTGATGAAAGTGTTTTAATATTAGATAGTAGTGATGGTGGCACACTGTATGAATATACTAAAAAACCATTTAATTGTACACTTTAAATGGGCAAATTGTATGGTATGTAAATTATATCTTAACAAAGTTGTCACCAAAAGAATAAAGGTGAAATAAAGACATATTCAAAGGGAAAAAACTCCCAGAGAATTAATTTCCAGCAGACCTGCAGTGTAAGAAATGCTAAAAGTTCTTCATGCTGAAGGGATATGACACCAGATGGCAACTTATATTTATAGAAAAGAATGAAGAGCAGTGGAAATAGTAAATATGTGAATAAATAGTAAAAATCCATGTTATTTTTCTTTTCTTCTCTTAATTTCTTTAAAAAAAATGACTGCTTAAAGTAAGAAGTATACCAATGTATTATTGAATGTAAACCAAATACAGATGTAATATTACTGGATGAGCTATTTTTAAAAACACATACTAAAAGGAAGAGTATTCTTGTTAGTAACATATCACAGAATAATATAAAATGTAATTACCAAAGTTAAATTGAAGTGAAAGATGCCCATATATGTACTATTTGTGATTCCCAAGCTGGGAGCAAGTCCTTCTGCTGTGAACAAGTTAAGAAATTCCTTTGAAGTAAGCTCGTTTTCAGATTGGAAAAAACACTGGATTTTCTTTAGGAAAGAGGAAAAAAAGTAGTTACAATTTGATAGAGAGAAGCATATTTTATATAAATTTAAAAGTGAGGTGAAATCTATGAAAAGTAGATGCTGCTAAGATTGCTGTCTTTAGTAATTTCAGTCTTTAACTTGAAAAAAAATCTATTTTGAGAAGTACACTTTCAGAACTCAATAGCCTATTATGCTAGTGTCACCATGGGTTTCAATTCATCCTATAATAATCTTTTCTGTCATAGAAATGGTCATAAAGTTATTACACTTAATAAATACAGAATCAAAGCCACATGTTATTATATGTAGAAATTCCTATTTTATTAAAATTATTATTTTGTGTCTAAATAAAAAAGAAGCAAATATATAAAGCAAAACTCAATTTACTGCATTTTATTGACTATTTCCCAGTTTTGAGAAGGCATATGAAAAATACAGCAATCATAAATGGTGGATTTTCCTGAAAACCAATACAGAAAATAAGACCTTTATCTCATTTAGTTTTCCTAGTAGTTAAGATCACTTTAGGCAGGTTACCTATCTGAATTTCAGTTTCCCTATCTATAAAGTGGGGAAACACATTCATTTCAAAGATATTTACTGAGCCCTTACCATGAATCAGGCAGTCTTGTAGGTGCTGAGGAAACACAAGTAAACAAAACAGGCAAAAATCTCTGACCTGTTGGAACTTACATTTTAATGGGGATTCGCAGGGAGATAAGCCCCAAACCTTTTCTTTTGTCTTATCACTTCTCCACAATTTACTGCACTTTGTTAAGATGGTATATAAGCTCCAAATTCTAACCACCCCTTTGAGTTACTCATCATTGATTTCTCCCATGGGTATGCGCATCGCATGTGTAAATAAACTCTGTTTTTATCTCCTGTTTAATCTGTCTTTTCTTAGTTTATTTTACAGGCCCCAGCCACTGAACCTAAGAGGGTAGTTTCAGTACTCCCCTACAGTCCTTATCTTACAGAAGATTAAATGTCATAATGAACATAAACCACCTTGAAAGATGCCTGACACGCAATAACAGTTTATAAATGTTAGCTATCATTTCCACTAATACCTGCTCTAGAACTACCACATCACAATTATCCAAAAAGTAGGTTATAATTCCCTTTGAAAAGGACAAAACTGAGGATCAGAGAAGTTAGGTAACCTGCCCTAGGGTGCATTTACCATATATGGCAGAACCAAAATTTGACCCCAGCTCTGTAGGTCTTTCTTCCTCTAAAGCCCATTCTTTTCCACAATACTTAATCACAAATAAGAAAGACACATTTGACTCAAAGGGCATGCACTTCACAATAGCTGTAAATAAAAAACTAAATATATGTTTGACATATCAAGATGGAACTGGGAACTAAGTCAAAGCAGACTTTAAGATAAGTCTATTTGTCCTCATGGTGTTTTTCTTTGTTTTTGTTATATTTATCATAGATTTTTAGACAATCTGTGCAATTTTTATTAACTTATGTTTTTGTTAGCATTTGTTGCATGACTATTTTAACAGCACATTTTATTTTGCTGTGTTTTTTTTTAATCTGCCATGTTTTGAATCAAAGAAATCAAATCATCCCTTACCCAAAATGACCACTGCAATGTGGTACTTGTTATAAAAGGGAAAGATTTTTTTCTCAAGGTCATGTGAGGTAACGTTCTTTCTCTAACAGGCTACATCTGTCAAACTTCAAATGGACAAATGAGATCTATAAAAAATGAAGATATTACAGCCAATCTTTAAAAAGAGGAAAGTAGTCATTAAAAAAAATGCAAACCATCCAGGGTGTTCAATAGCTAAATAAAATATTTTACCTGATCCAAGAGGAATGAAATAGAAATGATAGAATGGATTGTTATTTATATTGAATTTCACCTCCTCAAGTCTGAAAATAGGAGGTATTTGAAAAGTGTAACAGTGCTACTGGTTTCACACATGGACTTGAAAGGAATATGAGAGGTTGTAACACATGCTATTAGTGGGCCTTACCAAGTCATCAGAAGAAAGATACAACTTGATTATTTCATTCTTTCTGGGGAACCCTTGGCTAGCACAAGCAAAATGTTTCTCCATATCACCTAAATTAAAATATATATATATATTTTAGGTCACCGATAAAGAATTTCCACTAAAAAACTGTATTTTTTAAACTGAGAAAATATTTTTAAAAGAATAAGAATTATAATTGTGTATTTTAAATTCACATTACTCTAGATAAAATTAAAATCTTTCACTTTTTTTTTCATTTTAAAGATACAATATCAGGACACTAAAAAGGAAGATTTGACTGAACTCTAAAATAAAATATAACACACGCTAGGCTATGATACAAATTTTCAGAGGTGGCCAAAAACCAGTTCTTGACTTTTAAACTCCTTAACTTTGGTGAACATATAAAACGGACAGAAATTGGAGATTGGAGACTGCATTTATGTTTTGATAAAGATCTACTGAAATGAATGTGACTCCTCTACCCAAAGTCGGGGGTGGGCACTGGAAGGAAGATCCCTCCTCCTTATCTTGATCTAAAGTGAGTCTCTTGTAGACAGCATAAAGTTGGATCATATGTTTTTATCCATACTACCAATCTCCCTCTGATTGGGGGATTTAATTCATTTATATTTAAAGTAATTACTCATAAGGAGAGATTTCTGTCATTTTGCTGTTAGTTTTTTATAACTTATAACTTTTGTCCTTCATTTCCTGCATTCTTCTTTTGTATTTAGTTGATTTTTTGGTAATAAAACTTGTAAATTTCTTTCATATATATTTCATAGCAATTTTCTTTGTGATTACCATATGGATTACATTTAACATTCTAGAGGTATAGTCACCTTAACTTGAAATTATAGTAGCCCAGCTTTAATAACATACAAAAACTGTGTTCCTTGAGGGGAAGGTATAACTCAGTGGTAGAGTGCATACTTAGCATTCACAAGGTCCTGGGTTCAATCCCGAGTATCTCTATTAAAAAACAAAATAAAATAAATAAATCGAATTATCTCTCCCTGCACCCCCCAAAAAACTGTGCTCCTTTACAGCTCCATCTCCACCTCTTTCAGTTATTGATATCACAAAATTATATCTTTACACATTGTGTACCCCAAACATAAACTAGTAATTCTTTTAAGTGCATTAGTCTCTCAAATTATGTAGAAAACAAGATTTGGAGTTACAAACCAAAGTTACAATGATACTAATTTTTGCACTAATAATTCTTTTCTTTCAATGCATTAGTCTTTTAAATCATGCAGAAAATAAAAAGTGGAGTAAAAATTCATTGTTAGAATAATATAATTGCCCACATATTTACATTTATTGAGATCTTTATTTCTCCCTACAGCTTCAAGTTACTGTCAAGTATCCTTTCGTTTTCCCTTGAACATTTTTTAAAGGGCGTCTAGGGGTAACAAACTCCCTCAACTTTTGTTTATCTGGGAATGCTTTAATTTATTCCTCACTCTTAAAGGACAATTTCCCCAGATATAGGAATCTTGGGTGCAGGTGTTTTTTGTTTGTTTGTTTGTTTGTTTTTGTTTGTTTGTTTTAGCAATTTGAGTATATCAGTCCATTGCCTTCTGGCCTCCAAATTTCTGATGAGACTTTTGGTGATTATCTAACTGAGTATCTTTTCTATGTGGTCATGCACTTCTCTCTTGCTGTTTTCAAGATTGTCTCTTTATATCACTGATGAATATAGACACATAAATCCTTACCAAAATATTAGCAAATAGAATCCAACAGCACATAAAAAATATTATACATCATGATCAAGTGGGGTTCATCCCAGGGACACAAGGGTGGTTCAACATACACAAATCAATCAATGTAATACATCACATCAACAAGAGAAAGGACAAAAATCACATGATCATCTCAACAGATGCAGAAAAATCATTTGATAAAATTTAACACCCATTTATGATAAAAACTCTCAAATGTAAAAAGTGGGTATAGAGGGGACATATATCAACATAATAAGAGCTATATATGACAAACCTACAGCCAGCATAGTACTCACCGGTGAAAAACTCAAAAGCTTCCCACTAAAACCTGGGACAAGATAAGGCTGCCCATTATCACCACTCCTATTCAACATAGACTTGGAAGTTCTAGCCACAGCAACCAGGCAAGAGAGAGAAATAAAAGGGATCTAAACTGGAAAAGAAGAGGTAAAAGTGTCACTATATGCAGATGACATGGTACTATATGTAGAAAACCCTAAAAGGTCCACACAAAAACTACTAGAAATAATCGAAGAATTCAGCAAGGTAGCAGGTTACAAGATTAATGTTCAAAAATCAGTTGCATTTCTTTTACTAATGATGAATCAACAGAAAAAGAAAGTAAAGAAATAATCCCCTTTAAAATAGCACCCAAAGTAATAAAATACCTAGGAATAAATCTAACCAAGGAGGTGAAAGACTTTTACATGGTAAACTATAAAACATTGATTAAGGAAATTAAAGAAGACTTTAAAAAATGGAAAGATATCCCATGCTCCTGGATTGGAAGAATCAATATTGTTAAAATGTTCATACTGCCCAAGGCAATCTACAAATTTAATGCAATCCCTATCAAATTACCCAGGACATATTTCACAGAACTAGAACAAATCATAATAAAATTTATATGGAAACACAAAAGACCTAGAATTGCCAAAGCATTGCTGAAGAAAAAGAAAGAGGCTGGAGGAATAACTCTCCCAGACTTCAGACAATACTATAGAGCTACAGTAATCGAAACAGCATGGTATTGGTACAAAAACAGACATATGGACCAATGGAACAGAATAGAGAGCCCAGAAATGAACCACAAACCTTTGGTCAACTAATCTTTGACAAAGGAGGCAAGAATATACAATGGAATAAAGACAGTCTCTTTAGCAAATGGTGTTGGGAAAACTGGACAGCAGCATGTAAATCAATGAAGCTAGAATACTCCCTTACACCATACACAAAAATAAACTCAAAATGGATCAAAGACTTAAACATAAGACAAGATACAATAAACCTCTTAGAAGAAAATATAGGCATAACACTATCTGACACACATCTCAAAAATGTTCTCCTAGGGCAGTCTACCTAAGCAATAGAAATAAAAGCAAGAATAAACAAATGGGACCTAATTAAACTTTCAAGCTTCTGCACAGCAAAGGAAACCATAGTAAAACAAAATGACAATCTATGGAATGGGAGAAAATTTTTGCAGATGAAACTGACAAAGGCTTGATCTCCAGAATATATAAGCAGCTCATACGATTTAATAAGAAAAAAACAAACAACCCCATCCAAAAATGAGCAGAAGACCTAAATAAGCAATTCTCCAAGGAAGAAATACAAATGATCAATAGACACATGAAAAAATGCTCAATATCACTAATTATCAGAGAAATGCAAATCAAAACTACGATGAGGTATCACCTCACACCAGTCAGAATGGCCATCATTCAAAACTCCACCAATGACAAATGCTGGCGAGGCTGTGAAGAAAAGGGAACCCTCCTACACTGCTGGTGGGAATGCAGTTTGGTGCAACCACTGTGGAAAACAGTATGGAGATTCCCCAAAAGACTAGGAGTAGACTTACCATATGACCCAGTAATCCTGCTCCTGGGCATATATCCAGAAGGAACCCTACTTCAAAAAGACACCTGCACCCCAATGTTCATAGCAGCACTATTTACAATAGCCAAGACATGGAAACAGCCTAAATGTCCATCAACAGATGACTGGATAAAGAAGATGTAGTATATTTATACAATGGAATTGTATTCAGCCATAAAAAAGACAACATAACACCATTTGCAGCAACATGGATGTTCCTGGAGAATGTCATTCTAAGTGAAGTAAGCCAGAAAGAGAAAGAAAAATACCATATGAGATTGCTCATATGCGGAATCTTAAAAAAAAAAAAAAAGAACATAAATACAAAACAGAAATAGACTCATAGACATAGAATATAAACTTGCAGTTGCCAAGGGTGGGAAGTGGGAAGGGATAGACTGAAAGTTTAAAATTTGTAGATATTGACAGGCATATGTAGAATAGATAAACAAGATTATATGGTATAGCACAAGGAAATGTATACAAGATCTTGTGGTAGCTCACAGTGAAAACAATATGACAATGAATATATGTATGTTCATGTATAACTGAAAAATTGTGCTCTACATTGGAATTTGACACAACATTGTAAAATGACTATAACTTAATAAAAAATGTTTAAAAATAAAATTAAAAATAACAAAGTAATTAGACTATTTAAAAAAAGATTGTCTCTTTATCTTTGGCTTTTGAAATTTTGATAATAATGTGTCTTGGTGTGGGTCTGTGTGAGTTTATCTTACTTGGAGTTCACTTAGCTTCCTAGATATTCATATATTATATATATATTCATGTCTTTCATTAAATTTAGTAGGTTTTTAGCCATTATTTCTTCAAATCATCTGTCACTCTCTCTCTTCTGTTACTCCCACAATGTGTATGTTGGTCCACTTGATGGTGTCCCACAAGTCCCTTACATTCTGTACACTTTTCTCCAATATTTTTTCTTTCTGTTCCTGAGACTTGATAATTAGAATTATCTTATCTTCAAATTCAGATTTTTTTCTTGTACCTGCTCAGATCTGCTTTTGACTCCCTCTAGTGAGTTTTTCATTTTGGTTATTGTACTTTTCAGCTCCTGCATTTTTTCTTGGTTTCTCTTTAAGTTTTCTATCCCTCTATTGATATTTCCATTTTGTTCATACATTGTTTTATTGACCTCCTCCACATCTTCCATTATTTGTTTGTTTGTCTATATTTAACAGGTTGATTTAAAATCTTTGTCTAATAGAGAAATCAGACCTCTTTTGGGGACAATTTCTGCTGATTTATTTTTTTCCTTTGAACAGGCCATATTTTCCTGTTTCTTTGTATGCTTTGTAGTTTTTTGTTGAAAACTGGACATTTGAATCTAATAATGTGGTAACTCTGAAAATCAGAGTCTTCCAATTCCCCAGGCTTTGCCTTTTTTGTTATTGTTTTTGTTTATTTTTTTTTAATTGTTGCAGGCTGTCTCTGTACCAAGGATCAACCTCAGGTATAAAATTATGGTCTTCTTAGGTCTTTACTGAGCCTTTCTTTCCCTGGGCTTGCATAGTCATTTTCTAATTTATCCCCGTATATCCCCATATATGTTGTTTTTGAATGTCTTAGTCTTTAGGCGGGCTCCCAAAGGGGACAACATGATAAATGAAAGAGTGGATGAAAGGGCACTGGCCCTGTAAGTCCCTTGAAAATTACTTCCGCTGAGGGAGAGGGGCTTACAACAATGAGTGGAGGTACAACAACAATGGCTGCTGCCTCTTTGCACGTCTGTGATCAGAAGCAGTAATCAGCAATCAAGAGCCCAGATCCTCCATATTTGGAAAACAGGGTCCTTTTTGCTCACCCTGGCTTCTTCAAGCTATGTGCAACTGCCCCAGGAACATATGCACAGTTGCTTGTCATGGAGCTGAGGCTGGGGGTTGGGTAGCTTCCATTGTGATAACAGTTGACAATAACTGAAATTAATTGCAATGTACTATCCAAGACTTCCCTTGGAAGCTGCAAGCCTTTAATAGACTCCAGAGTTCCAAAACAGGTACATTAGGCAGATTCTGCCAGTGCAATTGTTGTCCAGGTAGAGAGACAGATTTCTGGCACTTCCTACTCTGCCGTCTTCCAGGAATCCTCCATCTCTTCTCCTTATCTTGAGTCTGAGGAAAGAGGCTTTGACAGGACCCTCAGCAAGGTAACATGTATTCCTCTAACTTAGGGTATAAATTCAGACTCCTTCTTGGAAAAAGGCAAATGATTTGATGGAGAGGATAGAAGATGGTTTGATGGGAAGGAAGTGGTTCTGTTGTGAGTCCTGCATAACCCAAATTTTCTGCAGAATGCTTCCTGTGGGCCAGTTGTGAGAAATAACTAGCATAAGGTCATCAGGTCATCCAGGGTCCTGTCCTCAAAGGTCTCTCTAAGTGGGAACTAGATCTCAGCAGAAAGAATTTGAAGGTACAGACAGATTTTTAGGAGCTTATGAAGGAATAAATAATCAGTTGGAACAGAGAAGCTTTTGCCCTGTTAGAACTGTAATGTAATGGAAGGGAGGGGGTTCTCAAGGACCCAGGCAAGAGCCCAGAGACTGAGGGTCAAATTTACACAACTGCTGGATCCAGAGAGGGCTGATGTCAGATGGTTACCTTAGAATCAGTTAGGTAAGAACTGCTATATCTTTGCCTTCTCTCTCCCTGCCTACAGCCCTGTGGCAGGAAGAGTCAAAACTCAAAGTTAGCAAGGTGATAAAAAGGAATCTAAACTTCAGCTGGAGAAAAGGAAAAGCTGACCTTAACCCTTCTTCCCAAAATACAGGCTTCCCACCTGCATGGACCCAATCGAGAAGAAGGGAAGAAGCTTCTATTACAAAATACGAGTTCAGTTTTGACTATTACACAAGCTTGGATATTTTAATTACAACAATTGCAATGCAAAACTGTATTTTATAATTTGAAATCACTGGAGAACTGTTCAAATAACCTAACTACAACCAAAAAAGACATGAGCCTGCCCACATATTCATCCAGGGACAGAGGAAGCACTAACCCCAAGGAGTGCAAGATAAAAATGTTTTCCTTACGATTGTATGTTATTCATCTTGTTTGCACAACATAACAGTTTTTGAATGCTGTTCCAAAAGTCCTATAAGTAAACTTATCTATGCAAGTATCACAAACATGGCTTAAAATACATTTTGAGGTTATAATGATAAGTAGTTTTCAAATCACTTTCAATATATACCTTCACTTTGTCCATATCTGACTATGCTACCAGATCTATTTTTTTAGTTATAATTTGATTCTAAAGGCCAAATCACTTCTCTGCTTAAAAATTGGTACTGACACACCATTTCCCAATTAATAAACACCTTAAATGGAGAGAAGCTAAGCAGAAGGAAACTAACTGCTTTGAATAACATACCCTGAGCCAGACTCTGGGTTTACATGTCACCATGTGCCAGATGTATTGCTCTCCCATTTTTAGAGAAGACTAAACCAAGACTCAGGAAGATTCAGTTCTTGCTCAAGGTCAACCGACTCAATAGTAAGTCAGGTTCAAACCTCGCTATTTCCATCTCTAAGAGTCATCCTCTATTCATCCTGGTAGATAGTCTTTAGATTTTTATTTTTTAACTTAAGTGGGTTTTTTTGGAGGGGGTTAGATAATTAGGTTTATTTATCTACTTTAATGGAGGTACTGGGGATTGAACCCAGGGCCTTGTGCATGCTAAGCAGGGACTCTACCACTAAGCTACACCCTCCCCCACTGCTAGTTTTTAAAAGGCCAAGCCCCTCTACCTGATACCCTTGCACACAACCTACACTCCAGCACCCCTGGAGCAATCATGAGGTTCTCCCTACTTTTATTCTCTGCCTCAACTTTTAACACATTTTAAGATGCCATTCAAGTAGAAGCTTTTTCTATTATTTGTCTCAGCAAACCTAGTCAATTTGTCCTTTATACTTTGGTAGCATTTTGTGAATTATGTCCTCAAGTCAACAGGCTCTTTTGAGCTTGGGTTGTGAATGAGGAGGCAGAAAAAAACACAAGAGATACTGTGGTGAGAGACAGAGAAGGAATTCCAAACCCTCATACCCTTGCCTAGAAATTCTCAGATTACAGAGTTTTCTAGATTTTGTTTTAAAATGTAAGACAAAAAGAATTACTTTTTTTTGTGAGCATTTAAAGGAAAGATATGCCAGAGAAGTTACATTTCCAACAGTATATCACTTTAACATGACTCAAAACATAAAGGGAAACTATACAAGTGTAATCACTGAGGACTGTCCGGTTTGATTAGGGTAAGAAAACCGCCCTGGGACAAATTTATAGAAACACACCATCTATGGATTCATTCATTGTTCTATCCACAGTTACACAGTTGCAGCAATTGACAAAGACTCTCTCCTTGACTCAGTTTAGCCAGGCTCTCTAAGCCCTCTTCTCCACTAGGCCCCTTCCTTGCTAGGCCTGCTTAGCTATTTTCACAAGAATCTTGCTAAGCCACCTAGAGAGAACCTTCTGTCCTTGATGTCTGATCACTCTCAATACCTATTCATGTTCCTCGTCTCCCACTATGTACCCAGGTGGTCATGCAGGCCTGTCCTTTGCAAAAATCCTGTTTCATTAGTTTAGCAAGAATCCCCCCTCCTCTTGATGTCTCCTCTTAGTAACTTTCCATCCACCAATATTCCCCCCCGACACTGAGTCTATTCCTTGGCTATAAATCCTCACTTGCCCATGCTGTATTTGGAAATGAGCCCAGTTCTATACTGAGATCTTTCTTCCTCAGTTGCAGTAGTCCCTGAATAAATTGTGGTTTTACAGCTTTAAATACTGTCCAGCTCTGGCTTTCTTTGGCACAATGAAGTTGAAACCAGATGCAGCAAAAATACTGAAGGACATCATAGATGAGGCAGCTTTCATAGCAAACATGGGTTTTGATGGTTTATAATAGCAAAGTACTTTTTAAAAAATTGTCTAATTTAAAGATAACTTAAGGATTTTTTACATTACTTTTAAAAAATGTTCTAAAGTTTCTGATTTTTCTGACCATTCTGACAAATGGCTGTCAGGAATATGCTGACAGATATTTTCAAAACAGTAGCTCAGGATTCAATCTATCCTTTCAAATTAAAGGTTCATTTGAACAATGAACATGAAATTAAATATCTTAAGAAATGTGTGTTGTTGAGAGAGCATTCTGAATGCAGCTGGAAATGTTTACATCATTGTGTGATTTTTGTTGCTGGAAATCTCATAAATATATCATCTATAAAAATCATCATACCTGCACACTTTAAAAACCTGAAGGTAGAATTTTTTTACTCAATTTAAATCTTTCAAATGAAGAATTTCAATGAAGTTTGAAAAACCATTTGTTTAAAATGGGGGAAAAAATTGATTGACATAAAGAAAGATGGAAGCTTACTAAAATTTTTTCAATAAAAACCTTTACAAAATTGCTAAATGAGATTGAAAAAATGAGTACCATGATTTACTTGGTTAAGCCAATGCAAACTTACTCAATTTAGATACACGAAAAATTGTGAAGTTTTTTTAATAGATAATTAAAGTCAAAAACCAAAATAAATTAAATTAGAGCCAGATATTCCACTCTCCATAAAGTTTGATTCCAAGATTTTTAAAAATAGATTCAAATTATTGTTCTCACTAAAATTCTTAAAATTTCAAAGAATTTTATGTTGATAAATACACTATAATAATTTCAAAAGATTAGTTCATCCTTTTTCATCTACTTTTAATTTCTCTTTTTCATGTAGGTTTATAAGGTACACAGTATATTAGTACAGTAGTACAAGTACATTATTTAAAAATAAATATGCAAATATTGGGGAATTAAGCTTAATATATATATTTTTTTTACTGATGCAGTACATGACCAAAAGACTAAGTTCATAACTGAATATCTGATGTAAACTGTGATGGTCTTCTGTCTGTTCTCTCTGCTTCCCATCTCTCCCTCCATCTGTTTACTTTACTCAATGCTGCCATGTTAATCTTTCTAAACTATAGCTATGATATAGCACTTCCTTGCCCAGTCATTTTAAATGACTTCCCAATGACTACAGACTAAAGTCCAAATTCCTTAGCCTGGCATTCAAGTACCTCTAATATAAGACAATTTGCTATCTTTCCAAAATATTTTACTTCTTCTATCCCTTTATTCTAGTCAAACTAAACTACTGCCCCCCACCACGTTCTGTGGTTTCCTACCTCCACAACATTATTCATCACTTCCCCAGGTGCCGTCTTTGTAGGATACACTTCCCCATGCATGAATAGATAAATGTTAACCATTTGGGGGACTTACCTTTTGTGCAAAGCCTTCTCTGATACCCACCCCTGCTCCAGCTGGAAGTAAACTCTCCCTTTCCTGAAATCTCATAAATTTGCCTGTGACTCTCCAATCTTAGATTATATTCATACTTGTGTAATATGTTCTCTGATAGGATACAAGGACTCAACTGGTTCATCCCAGAACTCACCCATTTCTGCAACACACTCATGTGTAGAGAGAGCCTGAGTCTTTCTCTCCATCCACTGAGCCAACAATTTTTTTTCAGCATCTACTGTGTTCTAGTAGATTCAGTTCAGGATACATAGAATCTATACAATCTGCACAAATGAAGGTGGATTTGTCTTGCTCCTTTTACAAAGTTTTCCACTGTGAAAGTCCTATTGACTAATTTAATCCATGTGTTAATTTCAGAAAGTTCCCATCTACTAGTCTTATAATTCAGTTTATAGTTCATACTACATGCAACCATTCATAGAGGAAAAATCAAAAAGATCTATCCAAATAATTAAAGTTTCACAAAAAAAATGCTCCTTAAAATTTAAATATCCTATGACTTATAAGTAATGAAACTCTATAACAAAAGCATTTTCCCAATGCACACAACTTAATAACAGTAGTTTCACAATGATATTATTAGAAACCTCTGGATTATAGTACAATAGATAATACCTGGGAAAAATTAGAAGGTAAGGTAAAGAAGAAGTACTAAAAGAAAAATATTTTAACTGTTACTGAGGAAGCTGTATAAAGGGGAAATCCTGAGAAGCTTTTCTTTATTTTAGAGAGTAAGAGAATCTGAAACTTACCTTTATTATATGTTATTCCTGATGAAAAATTAAACAAGTTCAAAAGTAAAATTATAACATATAAAAGTGGCAAGTCCATCTGTTGGAGGAAATAAGAATTATTTCTATACAATTACTCTGAACATACTTTTGAGTACCTTTTGCTATAAACAACTGCATAGTAAATAAATCATTTCCTCCTTTAAACTAAAAATATTTCTCATTATGAGGCAAAAGCAGACAATATAACAGTCGACTAAGCTCTTCACTTACTCATTAATTGGCATTAAAACTACAATGAGGTATCACCTCATACAGGTCAGAATGGCCATCATTAAAAAGTCCATGAATGATAAATGCTAGAGAGGGTGTGGAGAAAAGGGAATGCTCCTACACTGTTGGTGGGAATGTATTTTGGTGCACTCACTATGGAAAACAGTAGGATGATTCCTTAAAAAACTAAAAATAGAGTTACCATATAATCCAGCAATCCCACTCCTGGGCATATATCCAGAGAAAACTCCAATTCAAAAAGATACATGCATCTTAATGTTCATAGCAGCACTATTTACAACAGCCAAGACATGGAAGCAACCTAAATGTCCATCAACAGATAATTGGATAAAGAAATTCTGGTGTATATGTATACAATGGGATAGTACTCAGCCATAAAAAACAATGAAATAATGTCATTTGCAGCAACATAGATGGACCTAGAGATTATCTCATGGTTAGAGCAAAAGCACAGACTTTGGCCTAAAACCAGCTCAGCTCATTGAGATGTTCAGTCTTTGGAAAGTTCCTTAACTTCTTGGAGTTCACTTTCTATTCAGTAAAACTGGGATAACACTTCATAGGGTTGTTGAGAGAATTAAAAGAATAGTACACTTAAAACATCTAACAGCTACTTTACACAGAATAAGCACTTGATAAATACTAGCTCTGAACCCATGTCTTTATATACTGACCATGTCTTCATACTCATTACACTCTTCTACTCACTCTTAGCAGTCAAATTACCTCCAGTTATGATTCCCACTTAATGCTTATGAGTTTCATATAATGCTCAGATATAGGTCACATATCTGGACATATGCTATTCTCTGGCACCAAATAAATATTGTGAATTGTCCCAAAGGAGGAACCTACCTCCCCCACCATATGGTTCATTTGTAGTTACTCTCTCCATAGAATAGTGATTACACTGTAAATTCATATTACAGGGAGCCCTTATTTCTTACTGTAATTCTCTTTTAATGGGATGCCCAAGCAGTTGCACTTCTCCTTTTTATATTTCCCCAAGCTTTCTTCCACAGAGGTTGAGAAAGAAGACCTCAAATTAGGAACTGATTTTTCAGTTTACTGGTTTAGCCGTCCAGTTAACTTTGTCAACAGCCAATCAGCTGCTACCAAGTACAGAAGCATGCTTAGAAAATCTAAAGGACAGGCAGTTGGAATTTCCAATTAACTGCCTCTTTCTGATCACCAAAGGTCATCTTTAAAATCTACAAGACGTGGAGCTATTTAAAACCTACCATCTTTTATACAACATTCATTTAATATGGATCAGAAACCTACATGTGACCATCTGCAAAATACTTCAGTCATCATGGGGTTATTGAGTGTCTGAGGAAAATCATAAATGCTAAAAGGTCACACCAACTACCTATAATGAGGTTTAAGAGAAGATTGTCAGAGAGTGTCACAACTGTGTCCTGAAGGAAGAGTGGGACTTAAAACAGTGGAGAAGACTTTATTGACAGGGTAAACAAGATAATACACAAAGCCCAGAGATAGGAATGAGCTACTTATGCATGGGAATCAGTTAAATGACTGCCAACCTCTCCTGCAGATTCACTCTGTGTGAATGTCCTTGGAGGGGCTGACGTCACCTACTCAGGCTGCCTCTGACTAGTAACCTGAGACTGAACCTTTCTGACTTAGCACTCTGACTAGTCATGAAGGTCACAGAAGCTAACATAATTTTTTAAATGATGATAATAAAACCTGCTTTACATCCATGTTTCTTTACAACATCTCTTCACATGGCCACACAGAACCTGCTTACGATCTTGTCAAGAAAGATAGCTGGTATCTGGGTTCCTGGAAGAGTCAGTGTAAGAAACACCTTTCTCTCACCTTTACTGGTGACTTTAACCGAAAGAAGAAAGTTACTCTTCAACCTGAAACAATGTGCAGAACTCAACAAAATCTCTCGCCTAATAAAGATTCAGTTCCTCCCCTAACAGAATAAAGATCTGCTTTCGATCAGTTACTGTTGAATTACACTGTGATGTGAATGAAAACTCCCATTCCAGAGCATTTATCTGTGACAGTGGAATGAAAATGTTCTTTCTCCTGGGAAAACAAGTCAGGCACTAGGCATCTAGTTAGGAGATTTGGGGACAAGAGAAGGGGCTCATTGGAAGAAGAATGACTGACGTTTTTTGTAATTTTTTTCTGGCTATAAAAGTGCTCACTATGCAAAACTTGAAAAATGCAAACAGGTATAGAGAAATTAATTACAATAAACTAACAATCATATATAACCACTGTTAATGTTTGACCTCTTTCTCAGTATGTCCCCTACACATTTATGTATTTCATGTAGGATCCTTCTGTATATAGCTTTCAGTCATTGTTTCAGACCATTTTCTCATGTAATTCAAGTGGTTTTTCAAAGTTTTTCATAATTATGTATCTAAAATAACTGCAGTTTATTTAAACATAAGTCATTCAGTTGCTTCCAGGGTTTTCCTATTATGACTAGTACAGTAATCAATAAACTGATAAAAATTTTTCCCTGCATTTAAAAATATTTCCCTAGGATATAATTAAGATTATTGATATATGTTGGAAAAGTTCCAGAAAATATAGCATTGAGAATTAGATATAACTGATAACAATTTGATAGGCAAAAAAATCTCATTGTTTTACTTTTTAAAATATTGGTGAAATTGAATATTTAAAGTGTGCTTGTTAGTCATTTTTTTCCTATAAATTATCTGGACATATTCTTGACCATTTTCTACTGGAATTTTAGTGTTTTGCTTGTGAAATAGTGGAAGAATCCTTTGCCATATTTGCATATTTGTATCACTTAATTTTGTTTATAATGGGCTTTGATGTACAATCATTCAAATCTGAAACCATATTTTCCTTTCAGATTATTTCCGTCACCTTATGGTTTCAAAGTCCACTCCTATCCAGAGATTTACTTTTCTTACCCTTTTTATAAAGTTAAAAAATTTAAAGACTCAAAAGATTTAAAGAAGAAAATAACAAGGACATTTTGATCATCTCAGATTACTCCAGTCAAAAAAGTTTTATTATGGATATTTCAAACATTAGAAAAAAGTAGAAAGAATTGTATAAACAGCATCTTTGTATCCACCACTTAGCTTCAGTCTTGATTCCTCAATACACCCACCCATCCATCTTTCTCCTGCAGGATCATCTTGAAAATATCCTAGTCATCTATGCGTATTTCAGTACATATTTCTAAGAGAAAAAATTACATTTAAAAAATAAAACCACAAAGCCATTTCATGCCTTGAAATGATAATAATTCCTGGATATCCATCCAGTGACTGTATTTCCTCAGTATCTCAGTCTTAAAATTTTTTATAGTTTGTAAGAATACAGATACAATAAGGTGCAGACTTTGTAACTGGTTGATACATCTTTAAAGTTTTTTAATCTATAGATAACTACCGTTCTTACCCCTAGTCATTTTCTGTCTCTCTTTTTCCCTGCAAATTATTAGTAAAGAAGTAGTTAGTTTTAATGTTTTCTCACAGTCTGGGTTTTGCTGATTGCACCATCATGGTATCTTTTAAACCATGAGTTTATTTCATTTGTCCTGTAAATCTTTAAGTAGATTTAAAGGCGTGATTAGATTCAGGTTAATTTTTTTTGGCAGAAACGTGTCAATGGTGGTGTTGAGTAATTCTAACAGGAGGCACATGTCTGGATGTTTCTCTTTCCATGATCCATCATTGATTGCCTAGATGTGTTAAATTCATTGGAGGTTGCAAGATGGTGATATGTTATCATTTATTCTTTACTCATTCACTGGAATACTTCTGCAAAGATAACCTATTGGGTTACCAAGAGGTATATAATTCCTAAGGAAAGGCAAAATAAATGCTTCATTCTTTTCCACTCATTTAGCAGTTTCCCTAGCATTGATTCCCCAGCATCCTCGTAGAAGTAACCAATAAGTTTCATTTTTAAGCATTGTTATGAGCTCATAGGTTCTTATTTAAAGATATTTGAGTGTTTCTATCCATTATGGTTATTATCCCTATTGACACTAAAAGTGTCCAATTGTGGGCAGATATGGCATTCTTAAAGTTGGCTCCTGAGTCTTTTCTTAAAATTTGTTTTTTAATATATTTTTAAAAAAATTTTATTGAAGTATAGTTGAGTTATAATGTTAGTTTCAGATGTATAGCAAAGCAATTCAGTTATACAGACACACATATATATATTTCAGATTCTTTTCCATTATATATATATACTTTTAGTATCTCTATTTCTATTTTTTTTGAAGTATAGTCACTTTGCTATGTTGCATCAATTTCTGGTGTACAGCATAATGTTTCAGTCATCCATATGCATACATATATTCCTTTTCATATTCTTTTCATTATAGGTTGCTACAAGGTATTGAATATAGTTCCCTGTGCTATACAGTAGGTCCTTTTTGTTTATCTATTTTATATATAGCAATGTTTTTGTTAATCCCAAACACCTTTATTGTGATGTCATTCCTGTACTACACACATTTCAGATGTACAATTTGATGAATTTTGATAGATGTATACACCAATGAAACCACCATCACAATCAAGATAGCTAACATTTCCATCACTCCCCAAGAGGGGCAAATTTTGAGTTCCCAATTAATCCCTTCCCACCTTCTTTCCCCCTTGGTAACCATAAGTTTGTTCTCTATGTCTGTGAGTTTGTTTCTGAAAAACCTGAAGGTATTAAAGGCACATTATTCTCTTGTTAACAACGGTAACAACAAAATGAAAGGGGATAAGAAACTCTAGGGAAAACAAAATGCTCTGTAAGACAGTAATGTTCCAAATCATAATAAAAGATGGCACTTCTTAAAGCTACTGTGCTTTGCTTTTCCATTTTATTTTTTAATCAAAGTTATATATGCACATTAAGAGCCAAATCGTTCTATAAGACTTGTGGCAAAAGAAGAGCAGTTCCTTGGATCTTCCACAGCATTGTCCCCTCCCAGAGACAATACTTTCAGTCTTCTGTTGTTCTGTTTTAGTTTGAGGCATTATCTGTTGACTTTCCACTCTGCAAGAAGAGGATTTGGCTCTCTTCTCCTCCACTCTCCCAACATGTCTGCACCCTTTCCATTACCCCATCATCTAATGACCTTTTGGTCTGTTCATCTAATTTTCCTCCTACTCTTATTTCCCATCCCTTTGTCTTTTTGTTAAATTTTCCAAGAGTTTTCTCAATTTTGTCTTCCAAAGATATATATTTTTTTACAATTTCTATAGTACTGTTTTCCAATAATTCTGTTTTATTCTCAGAATGCTCCTTTTCATAGAGTTTGTTCTTATTTATGTACCATTGTCTTTTCTGAGACTATTAACGATAGGGTGTTTGCTTTTTGTTTTTTTTTTTAAGCTCCTTGCATAGTTTGAGTTCTCCAAGTCATTTTTTCCTTTTCCTTTTTACTGGTCTCAGTCTTCCAATTTTGAGAGGTTCCCAGCATTCTTCATGACCCTTGGTTGTTTTCTCAGACTTAAAAGCAGGTACTAAAGATTATTTGAAGTTCTGGATCCAAGAGAATGGTCTATCAACTGTGAAAAGGGATAAGAAACCATAGCATGTTCTGGAGAGGTTGTTTCATTTGGGAACAATCTCAGTGTTTTTAGGTCTTTTCTCTTTGGCTTCTCAAATTTCCCCTGGTCTCTCCAAATCCTTTCTAAAGAGTATAGGCCTGGCTGCTAGCATTCTGGAGTGTCAGTATCTAGTATTTAAGCATTCATCCTCTCCCCTATATTCAGCATGGTACTCTCTTTCTCGAATATGCTTTATTTCTATTAGTCCAGCAACCTTCTGCTTTACTCTCTCCCAAGAATAAACTCCAGCCTCTGTTTGGGCGGGGAAGGGTAGCTACTAGGCTGCAGAGTATTGAAGAGGACCTAAAAACTTCCGTAGATATCCAAACAATCCCACTGTTAGCCCCACTTTCATCTCCACTTGAAGAGGTATGCGGTGCTACCTCTTTTTGGCGTTCTGCAGTACAAATACCCCACTGCTGCCAATCTTTCCCCCATGCCAATTTAGGATTAAGCTTTCCTAGGTCAGCTAATTCAGTTACCACTTATCCATCTGCTTTCCAGCTTTCTAAATTTTGTTCCTATGGTCACTTCTCAAGTTCTCTCTGTCCCTATGGGTTTATGCCACTTTAGAAAGCCTTTTAGTGTTTACCGTGGTAGGAGTGAGAGTAAACATGCACGCTCAAAACCAACAAACAGCAGTCCTAAATATGTCCTGAACAATTGATGGAGGGTAATAAAATAGAAATCCACTTGATTTTGTTGCTATGAATACTCTTTTTAAAAATTTAGATATAATTGACATATAATGCTATATTAGTTTCAGGTGTACAAGATGATAATTTGATATTTGTACTTACTGTATCATGAAATGATCACCACAATAAGTCTAGTTAATATCCATTTAGGAACATTCTTTTTTTGATGGTCTAGAAATCATGACATTGGACCCATAAAATAGGAAACATAATCCTGGCCTGGAAATGCATGGTATTTACACAATCATTGTGGCTGACCCACAATGACCCATGTTTTTGTATAATCCTTTCTCCCTGAGTGTAGGTGAGACCTGCAACTTGCTTCTAACCCACAGGATACAGCAAAGATGAGATGTCATTCCTCTGATTAGGTTACATTATATGACAAAGTGATGGGATGTCACCCTGTGATGGTGGTTCATCATATAAAAAGACTGAGCAGTTGAAGAGACCCTCCTGCTGGCTTTAAAAATGCAAATAGCCATGTTGAGAGCTGCATATGGAGAGGCCATGAGCAGGGAACTGCAGACAGTCATTAGCCACTGCAGGCGCCCTTAATTATACAACCATGAAGAAATATATTCTGCCAACAATCTGAGCTAAGAAGCAAAAATTTCCCCAGTGGAGACTTCAGGTGAAAAATCAGCCCAGCTGACAGCTCAACTGCAGCCCTGTGAGATTCCAAACAGAGAATCGGCTAACCTGTGTCTGGACTCCTGACCCATGGGATAATAAATGTGTGTTGTTTCAGGCCACCAAGTCTGTGGTGCTTTGTTACACAGCAGTGGAGTAGTACAGATCACAACAATGATTTCACTGACCTGCAACTAGAGACTGCTACAAAGACACTCCAGCCTCTTCTGCCTCTGAATCAACAGGCGAAGAAGGGGACTACTCTACTAATTGCAGTGACTGATCTTGACTACCAAGGGGAAACTGGATTGGTACAAGTAAGCAGGGGGATGGATGGCTTATGGAAGAACCCCCTTGGGCACCTTTTAGCACTCCCATGTCCTGTGATTAGAGTCAACAGAAAACTACAACAACCCAATTCAGGCAGGACTGCTAATAGGCCAGATGCTGCATGAATGAATATAGTGTCATCCCATTGGACAAAAAACTAGTCAGCTGAGATGCTTGCTAAGGGCAAAGGAAATACAGAATGAGCAAAAGGTTACAAATACCAGCAATAACTACATGATCAGTTATAGAAACAAAGGCAATAGCAGTCATGAATATTTCCTCCTTATTTTAATATGAAGTTTGTGTGTATATAGATACATGTGTGTATCTACACAAAGATTTATGTGGCTTTCCTTCTCTCATTCCCCTCCCCTTTTCATCTAACATGTCCCGATAGCTAATTTTACATGCCAGTATTTAAGCTACAGGAGAGCAAAGGAGAAGGGTGCAATCCCTGAAGGAGTTTGTGTCCTCTTCTGGGGGAAAGGCTAGCCTGTCTGAGTTGTGCATGGCAGAATTGTATCACGTGAGGCAGAAATATGACTGTTATTGTCTCTACTTAGACAGTAAGTATGATGTAAGCAGATGTGTATGAGAGCCAAGTTGACAAAGGGTAGACCGTGATGGCTTTGTGATGTGTCAGCTTGGCTACCTTCCCCAGAATTCTCTTGCTAGCATGTTTCTAGTTAGGTTGGGATATGAGGGATACTTTCTCACCAGTTGGAGAACAAATGGAAGGCAGCAGCTATTTTGTAGAATCCACATACTGTCTCCCAGTTATTCAATCAGACACTAATCTAGGTGCTGCTGTGAAGGGATTTTGCAAGTGCAATCAAAGACCCTAACCAGTTGAGTTAAAATTAATGAAACGGGATATTATCCTGATTGACATTACCTTATCAATTCAGAGGCTTCATGCTTCAGCTTGTGCTCATAGGTTCCAGGCTGTTTGTGATCGTCTGTTTCTTATTGCCTGCCCAACCAATGCCAAGCTTGCTTGGCCAGCCCCACCTTTGCATAAGCCACTTCATAATAAACAAAGAAAGTAAGTGTGTATGCAACATTCAGATATATGTCTCTCTATATACATACACAGATGATTGATAGGATAGATAGATGATAGACAGACAGATAGATTCTATCTGGTTCTGCTTCTCTGGTTGAACTCTGATACTATCATAATAATGTAAACACTACTGACCAGTTATCAATATTTAAACTGAACTTATTGAAAAGTAAATCAAGAAATAGAAGAATCATCATATTTTCTAAAGTTACCAGTGGTAATCACTGGAGGAACACAGAAACATCCCCAGAAGAGGGTGTCTCTGGAGAGGGGGACTAAGGCAAGAACTGATTGGAGCCTGAAACTATTACTTTTCATCATGATTTCTTAGGTGCTATTTTATTTGTTACCATATGTTTGTATATCTTCAAATAAAGGAAAGCAACACTTGGACAGCTTTCAAAAAAAAATACAATTCTCTTCCCCACTGGAGACAATATAAATTACAAAAGAGCAGGGACTCTGCAGTTTGATTTCCTGCACTCTTATTCCTGTGGTCTTTGTTAATGGTGTTACTTTGAAAAGGTTATTTATCCTCTCTAACCCTGTTTCCTTCTCTGAAAAATGGGGATAATAATACTACTGATCTCACACAGTATGTGAGTGTGTGAGTGTTCAAATACACTTTTGCTTTTCCCTATAAAGTAGCTTACTATATACCCTGTTACATTCTGTACTTTGAACTTAACACTACATCTTGGAGCTTTTCCTTATAGCTGCTCTGTTTCTTCTTAGAGGCCGCCTCTTGCTCCATCGTGTGGATGTACCGTAGTTTATATAACCAGCCACTCACTGACAGGCATTGCAGTTATTTGCAACCTTTTTCTCTTACAAACAATATTCTCATCTATATGTCATTTCACACATGTGTAAATATAGTTACAAGAAATTTATCTTGTGTCTTTAAAGTTTTAAAGTAAAAGTGTCTTTAAAATTTTGCTATTATCAAATCACCCATCACTGCGGATGTAGAAATTAACGTACACTCTTACCACCAGCACCTTAGTGCCAGTGTCTCCACATCTTTACCAACCATATGCTATTATGTGGTGGAAAATACTGTATTGTTACAGTATTTGCATTTCTTATAGTATATATACTTCCTTGTTCTTGAGGTTTTGTTCATTTTTCCAGGATGTTGACCTTTTTCTTATTATTTGTAGGCATTCATATATGTTAAGGAAATTAGTCCTTTGTGAGGTGAATTACAAAAAACCTTTTTTTCTCCGCTGTTTTGAAATAAGACCTTCATTTAATTGCTATGTACATTTTGGGTCTGTTTCTGAGTTTTCTAGTCTGTTCCTATGAATTGTAGATTCACTTGTGTGCCAGTACCTCATTGTTCTCATTACTGCAGAATAAGTGCTCATATTTAGTACAGTTAGTGCCCTTCCACTAATCTTCTCTTTTCAGAACTTTCTTGGTAATTTTTACTTTTTCATTTTCCCACACCATTTTTAGAACAGGCTTGTCCAGTTCCAAACAAAAACAAAAATAACCCTGTTGGAGTCAGTCAGACTAACCAAAGGAAAATCAATGTTATGATGACGCTAAATTTTCCTATCTAAATGTGGCAATACTTTCACATTTATTTAGGTCTTCTTTTTCCTCTCTGTGGTGTTTTTACAGTTTTCTTCATACAAATGTTGTATGTTTCTGCTAAGTGTATTCCTTTCTATCTTTTTCAAACTTACACAATGGGATTATTGCTTCTATTAACTAGTTGTTAATTGAATATATGAAGTTCTATTTCTGTACTTTTTATCTTGGTGACCTCAGTGAGTTATCCTAGCACTTAGCCTTTCAGTTTATTTCTGGGGTCCACAAATACTGACTTTTTACTAGTGATTGTGTCAGTGTTCCTTTTTAAATGTACATTGTTTACTATTTATTTCCACTTCAGTCTAATTGCAATGGCCACTACCTTCAGAACAAAGATAATTACGATGACTCCACTCTCACCTCTTTTCTGACTTTAACGGGAGTGTTTATAGTACTTCTTCATTAAGCATGATGCATCTGTTAGTCTTCATCAGCTTATGGTTGTTTGATTCTACAATTGCCAATCTGTTTAAGTTCATTCCGTTTGAATGGGCTTATTTCATCTCAGCTCATTATACCCTAGCATACTGATTTTGAATTTAGACTGTCATAGGGAGAAAGGGCTTGGTGGACAGTTAGCAGCTATGTGGGATGGTAGCAGCGTTACAAGATTTCTGAGAGTAGCCACAAATGCAGATGACTATAAACTTTGAGAACTGGAAAACAAAGAAGGTCTCAGGTTAAAGGAGTGATAAAATTGTAGTAAAAGAAAAATTGTACCAGTGTTACAGACGAAGCAAGATTCCCTGGAACCTGGGGTTGATATTCAGACCAAAACAAGTTGGCTGTTAGGAAAATTACTGGACAATATATTTCTAGTAATTTCTAGAGCTTTTCAGTTTGATCTTCAGTTGTTAAAAAGAGGAACTGGAAGTAGCCAGGGTTTAAAAAAAAAAAAAAAGGCTAGATCACCTGCAAAGAAATAATTAGAAAGACAATTGACTTTTCTTTAGTGATAACTAAGACCAGGAAGCAATGGAAAAATACCTTCACAGTGTTGAGAAAAAATAACTGTCAACTCATAATTGTGTACCCAGCAAAACTATCTTTTAAGAGTAAGAGTGAAATAAAGTTATTTACATATAAAAACAGAGTGTTCACTATCAAAAGTTCCACACCAAGGTAACTTCTAGAGTAAGTTCATTTTCAAGAAAGAAAATGACCCAGAAAGATAATCAGAAGTACAAGAAGAAATGATGTCATAAAGGGAAGTATGGAAAGAAAAAAGGTAGTGTTCTTGGATGTAACTAACTCTGACTGATACTGAATTAGGAGTCAATTAAAAGGCTATTGATTGATCCACAGAATTGCTAGAAAAGCTCACAGGAGCCAAGACCACAGCCAAAAATCACACCATAGAACAATCCATGGGCACATTTTGCTGCAGCAACCAAAACACTGAAGACCTGCAGCTGACCACATGATCTCCACTGACCGAACACTGAGTGCCACTGCTGCAAAGAGGGTGTTGCTAAGATTCTCTACTACCCCTGCTTCCTTCCACAAGCTCCAGACTCAAAGTCCACATGGTTGTCGCTGACTGACCAAACCTAGGTGATATGCCTGGGCCCAAACTGCAAGGAAGGCTAAGACACCAACTATGTGGCATTTTGGGTTTCATTTCACACTGGCACCTATGTAAGGAAATCCCAAACACAGGAATAGGAAGTGCTGAGCAACACAGCACATCTGACAATGTCTACTACCGGCACAGAGTTTAAAAATCTAATCAGGCCATTGTAACAAAAAATAAAAACCAACAGGACAAAATCATAACTAAAGGCAGAATGTTTCTTTTAAGATTTTTTAGATAACTAAGATTGCAGTGAGTAGAATCAGAGACATAATTCAAACAAAATATTTTATTGGAAAAATCACAGCTGAAGGCCCCCTGAAAGTGAAAAACCCTAGGCAGACATCCATAGAGTGGAGAAGTTCTGTTTGTGCCAAACTAGGCTGCCTCCAAGAAAAACAGGGGTAAATTATCCATGGGACAGCACTGTCATATCAGCCAAGTCACAAAAGATCATTCCATCACCAGACATTGCCTGGCTCAACTCTCAATCCCCTTCCCTAAGGTCTTCAAAGAAAGACAGTACCTGGGGCTCCCAACAAGGGCATAGCCCCAGAAATGTACCTGGAAATTAGAAGCCAATACAGGGCCAGTGATGTGGAACCCTTTATATCACTGTTTCTGCTAATTTTCAATTTTTTTGTAATCACTTGATTTACTCATTCATTCAAAAATATTTATTAAATATGTGTAGTCTGGAATGAAATACTGACATGTTCTTGCATTCATGGAATGTATAATCCAATGAGGGATAAAGACAAAAATTAGCAAATGATTGAATTAAATGATTAAGAGATCAGGACTAGTACGGTGCTATGTTAGAGAATACAGGGGTAGGGGATATGTACTAGTGAAGGAATGCCTCTATGAGACGACACCTAAACTACAAGATGAGGAGGAGGCCTTCACGTGAAGAATTGTGTACTTAGGGGGTTGGGTGGACAGGGGGGTGTGGAGGGCAGTGGGAGCAGCATGTGAACTCCTTAATCTTCTCATAGTATGATTCAATTATCAATGGCAGTTAAAATAATAAAATGTGTATAATGAGAGTACATAGGAGAAACATGAATGGATGGATAGAGAGGGCAGAAAAAAAAAGTTCCAACATTGGGAAAATGCAACCAAAACACAATAATTTTCTATGATACAGCAAAACAAAAATCAGAAACTCTAGCCAAACTCTAGTTAGAATGGTTCCAAGTTATTAACTCTTTCTCAAGTCAGACTTCTGATTAAATCACAGAGATTAAGAGGAGCCCTGGTGGAGTAGTTCTGGTGTACAGTGGCAAAGGGAGGGTGATTCGAGGACTGCTGCAGGGGTGCTGACTATGACACATGTCACACTTGGTTGAGCCAATCCAGCACGAGCCCTTAGAGGAAAACTGAGTCTTCACATCAGATTGCTTCCCACTGCTCACACAGCCGAAGGGCAAAATTTAGTAAGTTCATATGCTTGTAGCAGATGATGTCAGTGCTACACCCCTACCCACTGGGATTCATTAGCCTTGCTCCTGGTGGGCTTTCACTCTCCACAGCCACAGACAGAGCCAGTGTCTCTGTCCGAGGGCTGCTGTCAGGCTGCCACAGACCACTTTGTCTAAGAGCCTGAGGTTCCTGGGAATTCACACCTCCTCAGGGGAAACCCTTAAAACAGTGGTTCTCAACTGGGGGCAGTTCTGACCTCCAGGGGTCAAAATGTCTAGAGGCATTTTTGGTTGTCACCACGGTGTAAGGAGGAAGGTTCGGATGCTACTGGTATCTAGGAGGTAGAAGCCAGGAATGCTGCTGGACACCCTACAATGCACAGGGCAGACCCCTGCAACAAAGAACAAAGAACTATCCCCAAAATGTCAATAGTGTCCAGGCTAAGAAACTCCACCTTAAATAACAACTGATTGACACAGAAGTATAAATACTCCAGGGCTCCTGTATCTGATTGGGAGACTTCTGAGAGATGATCTACACTGTCCCAAGAGCTCTCCTGTGGGACTGAGCTAAAATTAACTCCTTGGAAATCTGCGTGCTGTGATATCCTTGTGAGGTTTCCTTCTCTTCCCTGTCCACTTCCCCACTGCCCTACCAGCTTTTCCTGAGAACCTTTCCTGATAACGCATTTACACAAATCTTGCTTTAGGAAAATAATTCAAAACAATATGTACAAGTGGATACTTACGAAGAACAATGGATTTTATGGATTTAGGTGACTAAATGATTGGCTCTGCTCTAACAGAACCCACGTAGTTGGACAAGCCCATAAGTGGAGGGTCAGAGTATATTAAATCAAACCAGGAAAGCATGGTATGGTAGGAAGAGAAACTGAAAAGTTACGAAACCCGAGTCATCTCTGTGACTAAGCAGTCATGAGTTCTTAAGTAAATCACAGCCATTAGGAAAATAAGAAAATACAATTGCTGAGGTCTTTTCTCTAACATTCTATTTTGCTTTGGAGTCGTGGTTCTCAACCAGGGGCAATTTTTCCCCCTAGGGGACATTTGTGGCTGTCATATCCGGGGGCAGGGTGCCAGCGGCATCTAATGAGTAGAGGCCAGAGATGATGCTAGACATTCTACAACATTTAGGCAAGTCCCTCCAGACCCCCCCGCCCCGACAAAGAATTACTGAGCCCAAAATGTCAATAGTACCCAGGCTGAGAAAAGCTGTTTTAGGGAGATAGGTTATATATTAACTTGAGAAATTCCAATAGTTAAGATTTATTAAACGAGGCAACGTGTTGTTGAAGGAAACTATAACATAGTCTCTAAAAACATCCCTAGAAATAGCATAGACTATGGATGCTTTTATGTATAAGATTTACATGGGCTTATTCAAAACAGATCTTGAAATGTTACATAGCAGAACTAAGCACCTATCCAAGTAGCCAGAGACAGACAGCTGGGCCCTGAATCTTAGCAAGCTGGACATTATTCTGAAGCACTAACTCTCAGCCACATATTGGCTCTCAGCTCATAAATATTTTTGTGAGTATGCATCCTCCTCCCCTATAATCATCAAAGAAGCCTCCTTCACGTGTCCATTAACCTATGGATATAACTTTGGGGCTGAGTCTTCTCCCTTAAACATTTTCTTGGAGCGAAAAAAAAAAAGGTTCCCAAATTACACGCAGGTAAGAGTTGGAGAAAACTGTTTTATAGCATAGCTGGCTTATCTGAGTTGATAAAAAATTTAAATTGATAAAAAATATATTTATTTATGAATCCGGGTCTGTTCATATGAAAAGTGGTAAAATGACACCATACTTAACTTTGACTTCACATTCCTGTTGGCTCAAACCTCTCACGCCCTTTTTAAACAGAGTTGGCAGTAAAGTCCAACACATTACACAACTAGCCAATGTTACATATTGGTCAGAAAACTCTACACACCCAACAGGAAATTCCAGGAATGAAAGGGTTTCTCAGTTTCATTATCAGATAGGTGCCATGTTCCAGTCACCACAATAGGTAGGCCACAATGAAACCATTCATCCCTGGATTGTTGATTTCTTTGAAAGTGATTTAAGGAATCTACTAACAGTTTTTGAAGTAGGTCTGACATAATGAATTATTTCTTATCTTTGATAATGATATATTGAAATGTGCATCAGAAAATCTTCTAAGGTGCTTAAAATTTTCAAAGACTAGCTGCTGTCAATTGGAAAGTAGGGTGATAGTTGAGATGGAGCCCAAAGTTTTCATTTGGCTTCTGAGGTGGATGGTCTGCACCCTGCACTTCACTGAAGTCTTTTTTATTAGGACTCAGGCAAAGAGGCATGCTCTCCTCTGTATGGTATCTTCAGTAGATTCCCCCCATTAGAAGGGCCTAGATTCCATCTACTACAATTAACACCACAAGGCACTTTGACTACCTGTTGTCAATGGCCAAACCAACACATGTTTAATAGAAATGCAAAGTTTCGACTTTTCAGATTTTTGGTCTCAAAGCTGAGTATTTATTCTCAAATAATACTACAGCCCATATTTTAGTCAGCAGCAAAGCAAACATTTTAAACTGTGATTCACACTGCTTATAGTTACTAAATGCCAAATTTAGAAAACTAAATAGCAATGATTTTTTTTAACCCAAATTACCATGCCTTTCAGCTCATGGGGATATATTATCAAAGAAGGGAACTAACATTTATTGAGATTCAATGCCAAATTTTCCAATATTTCTAAGTAAAATGCACTCATTCTTGAAGGGGAAAGGGCAATTGAGGGTACTGATTCAAACAAAGGCTATTTTACTGCCACTTGTGGTATTTAAGAAATAATAATAAACTTAAAAATTAGATTTCCTTTATTTCTTTAGTTTGACATGTCAATCTTTATTTGGTGTAGAAACAACAAAAAGTCAAGGCAAAGGAGATGCTTTAGTAAGATATGTTTCTCACCCAGTCATATGAAAATAACCCTATTTCATTACTCAAAAAAAAAAAAAGGAAGAAAGAAACAGGGAAGGGAATGAATGTAATTCAACTCGGTAGACCTCTAATTGGTCAAATAATGGTTAAATCAATGATATCTAAAACATTAGATAGAGAAATAGCTTCTGGTAGCAGACAGCTGAACAACATTCCTACCTTGGCTGCATTAAGAACTTAATCAATAACTAAGGCAAAGCTATTAACAAAATGATTATTAAATTTTGAATTATACAAAGATATAGGCTTATTGCCTAGTTATTATTTGTTATCTCAATATTTCCTCTTCTATAACTGAAATGGGCAGTGACATGTTATAAAGTTATTATACAGTCTAAAATGATTTTAACCAAAATATGGCATTTAACATAATACCTAGAGATGTAACAGGTACTTGGTGATGTCTGTTGAGTCAAAGATCACTAGACTAGACATTAGGGAACATGAATCCTTGATTCAGCTGTCACTAATTAGCTGATAAATCTATACATTTATTTAATGTTTTTATTATAAAATGTTCATTTTGCCTTTCACATTCAATGGTTCTAAGATTAATCAGATGGGCTAAATAGCTATTAATATATTAAAATAGAAATTATAATTTAAAAATATACATCTCATGTTAAATGCCATTAATTACTAAAAATAGGATTAGAGGAGGAAGAAAATTGGCCTAAGGCTTAGTGGTTTTATTGAAGATTCAAAGAGTGATAAAATGGGGTAAAATGAATGAAATCCTGAGTCACATTAATGGAAGTATAGCAGACAGACCACAGAAGGGAATAATCTTGTTGCAAGTGCTATGAGCTGGGCAGATCTCATCTAGAACATTCAGTATAACTGCAAACCAGAAATGTTGTAATTTCTTAATTTTATAAAATAATTTCTAATGTTTCTTCAAAAGAAAAAGTTGCAAAGCACTGACAATATTAATTCAGGCATCCAGGGCCCTAAATCCAAACCTGGGTTAGGGTGAGAAGAGGGAAGGGGTGATGATGAATTTCATGTGCCAACTTGGAAGGTGTTTTCAAATAAGATTAACTTTTAAATTGGTGGATTTTGGGTAAAGGATTGTCCTCCTTAATATGGGTGGGCTTCATCCAATCTGTTGAGGGCCTGAATAGAATGAAAAGACCAGGCTCTCTGAACAAAAGGGAATTCTCCAGCAGACTGACTTCAGACCTCATCTGCTTCATTGGCTTTCCTGGATCTCTGCCTGCTGGCCTTTGGACTAGAACTGCACCCTCTTCTCTCCTCAGTCTGAGCCTGCCTGCCCACACTGCAGATTTTAGATTTCCCAGCCTCCATAACTACGTGAGCTGATTCCTTATCACTTATATGTGTGTATGTATGAATGTATGTATTTTTTAATTATTAAAAATATTAACTAATTACATTATTTTTATTATGAGTCATATTAATTTATAAGAATAAATTATTATGAATATATATATATATATAATCTCCTATTGGTTCTGTTTCTCTAGAAAACCCTAAAATAGAAGGTTTCCTGGAGAAAATGATTTTAAGCTGAGACTCTCACAATATGTAGAAATTAGGTGGGTGGAGTGAGAAAGAGGAAGGCCCTGAATGAAGTGTTTCAGGCAATGGAAAACAACATGAACATAGCCCCAAAGGGCAAGAAGGTATATGAGACACCCACAGATAAACCCCAAGACCTAAGCCTGAGATTTTATCAGAGTCTATCTCTTATTTTGTATCCTGAGAAAAGGAGAAGCAAGCATTCCCAAGGAACATGGATTTACGTATCATCAAATTACTTCTCTTTTTCTCAGGACAGACCATTTAAAGAGACTTCTGGCAAGTAATTAATCTCTGTTAGTTAATATTAACTACTGCTGTTTAACTTGAGTCAGATTCAGTCTGGAAGATATCCAACCATTAATGGTAATCCTGTTACACAAAAATCAGCTGAGCACTCCTTCCCACCACTTTCTCATAGATATGCATGTGAGGCAGTATATAAATACATGCTGAATAAATTAAATTTCAAATGACTGGCATACGAGGGGAGGGTATAGCTCAGTGGTAGAGTACTCAACTCACTTAGCATGCAGGAGGTCCTGGGTTCAATCCCCAGTACCTCCATTTGAATGAATGAACAAACAAACAAATGAACCTAATTACCTCCTCCCCTGAACAAAAAACAAACAAACAAACAAACAAAAAACAAAAAAAACCTGGCACACAGATTTAATTATAAAAGAAAAAAAATGCAGAATTTTTTATAGTTTTCTCTGGAACCCACATACAATCGATACCTCTTATATGTTAGTTGATTTGAAAGCTACATTTATTTGGATTAGTTTTAAGTCACTTATCTACATAGGATAAACCATTTCTTATGTGCTTGTAACTGTCTCTGGGTATGGATATGAACGTCTTCAAATGGGCATGATTACACTAATGACCAATTGGCTTGGTGATGGTGAGTGATGTTTTACTCTTGTTTTTCCTCCATGCCTGGAAACTAGAACTTGTGTGTATTTGTTTCCTCATTATTACTCCACCTCTATGACGAAATTATTTGGACTCTTAGTAGATAGAGCCTTTTCCATAAATGTAAGCTTCCAGATGTTTTTTTATAAGAACACTATAGTAACTCTCCTCCTTCCAAAAAATTCTTGATGGTTTCTGTAATTGTGACCATATCCTAGAGACAGTAAGCAGAAAGGCTAATCTCAGATTAAGTAAATTTCTCAGTAGTTTAGCTCTAAGAACCTGTGATTTCTCTAGTAAATATGCTGTATATGCTAAACTGATGATCACCCTGCCATGTCGGTTAATAATGTGGATGTTAAACTGCTTTCAGGTAACTTTTATCCCACAAAAGGGGTAAAGATAGCACTGAGTGAAGGAATCTCTTTCCTTAAAATTAAGGCAATGTTATGAACTAATGTTCTCATCATGAAGAAACGCTACTTCTGAAACTTGCAGAAAATAGTGTGACAGTACAAGGAATCTCAGTAAGTCTTTAAAACATAATACCAATATAAGACTACATTTCTTCAGCTCTACACCATACTTGGAATGAAAAAGCTGTTTCTCATCATTTTCTTCTTAAGGCAGAAAAATGACAGAACATTGTCACTTTCAGACAAGTAAACTAAGATGCCAGACAGTATCAAAAGTATACTTCTCACACTCTCAAATGAGCCTGCAATAAAAACAGAAATCTTGCTAGAGAGTGTGCGAAACACACAAAGACAGAGATAGCTGTTTTATAACAACAATTTTCCTATATCTTTGGAAAACAGCTCACTATTTGGAAACTATGGGGTCCAAATCCCAAACTTATATGTAGTTGGGATGCAGATTCACATAAGAATGACGATGACCTGAGATATTCTTGGACTAGCCAGAGAGGAATTCTACATGGATAAATTTCTTTTACCTTCCTTGTGTTGTGAAGCCTCCAACTACAATATAAAGCCTGTCTAGTTTCCTTATCCTTTGAATGATAGCGCCATATTTTCCTTCATATCTCATATAGTGCTTATAGCCACCCCAGCTAATGCAGTAATAAATGAATCAAAAAAAGTTTCTCAAAAATAAAAAATTTTTAAAAGGAGGAGGTAATTAACTGTGTCAAAAGCTTTAAATGCTATTGATAGAACAAAAACTACAAACCTGGAGACTTCAGCTATATATTACCAAACAAATAGTTATGTATTATCAAAGAGCAAGGAATTTCTAAAACTGCATGCCAGATGACCTGGTTATGTCTTGGAGACATCATATAATGTGATTGTAACTTAGCAAGCTGAAACCTCATCAATTAAATGCTAACTTGCCCAGCCAAAGACTCTGTAAATAGGTGGAGATTAATAGAATAAATTACAGCAAAGGGGGAAATCAAAGAGGCAGAATAAACCGCTTAAGTCCTATACTATCCAGGAGAAAGGTCCTAAATATGGGCATCAGACAGAAGGGATTTTCAGCGGTCTCCTGTTTGGGGCAGGATGTTAAACCGGCCACATCAGAGCCTGGATTTTACCTCTGTCTACAATCCACTTCCCTTTGCTCTGATTTCACACTCTCCAATTATCTGGCTTCTAAAATTCAATTCTGTAGGTGCCTCGACATGAAACAGAGATTGATTGTGAAAGCAGACATAAATATTTCTTCATTGGTAGGGACTATCTTCCCTTTATAAATTAATAAACTGGTATTGTAGTTTGTACATCAGAATTTGGGAAGTTTTGCTAGCTAAGCCAATTTCCCTAATGTATTAGTGTTCTGAGAGGATGAAAATTCAAGCCTCTCATAACTGTGGGCCCAGACACTGTACTTCACTCAGGTGAAGTTGTCCTGAGCAATCTTGGTCTCCCCAAGTGACTCCCACTTCCCTTCTCAAACAACAACCAAGTTCATCTACTGTCTTAAGGCAAGCAACAGCGATCACACAAGGTCCTGAAAACAGTTATTTCTACTTTCAAAGGAATAATTTGAGGAATTAAATCAATGTTTTCCAAACATGGCTCAAGGATCAAAAGATTAATACCTTCCAACATTCTTTTAAAAATATATTTTAAAAACATAATTTAAAATAAAATATATGTACCTACTTAATTTTCCTCACTCCTAGGCCATGAAAAATACTTACACAATAGTATTCATAAGGAACAAGTACTTGAGAAATTCAAAACGATAAATTACATTTTAACATGTGAACTGCCTAAAGATAAAATGACTCAGCCTAGGATTTGACGATGTTTCTTGGATATGACACCGAAGGCACAGGCAACAAAAGTGAAAACAGACAAACTGGGCTTCATAAAAATTTTTAAATTTTGTGCATCAAAAGAAAAATGTCAAAAAAAAAAAGTCAACAGAGTAAAAAGGCAGCCCACAGAATGGGAGTACGCATTTTCAAATCATAATCTGATAATACTCGGAACATTTGGAGAACTCCTAAAACCCAGTAACAAGAACAACAACAAACTCAGTTCAAACACGGGAACGGGACTTGAATAGACATTTCTCCAAAGTTATACAAAGAGCCAATAAGGACTTGAAAAGATGCTTAACATTACTAATTTTCAGGGAAATGCAAATCAACATTACAATGAGATACCACCTCATAAAGTTTAGAATGGCTATCATCAAAAAAACAAAACAAAGCAAAGAAAAAAACAGAACATAAGTGTTGGTGAGGCTATGGAGAAACTGGAACCCTTGTTCCCACCCTGTCAATGGGAATGTAAAACGGTACAGTGACTATGGAAAACAGTAATGGTGGTTCCTCAAAAAAATTAAAACAGAATTACCATACGAAACAGCAATTTTGCCTCTGAGTATATACACAAAAGGACTGAAAGCAGAGTCCTTTTGTTGTTGTTGTTGTTGAGGGGGGAGGTAATTAGGCTGATTGATTTAAACGGGGGCACTGGGGGTTGAATCCCAGACCTCGTGCATGCTAAGCATGTGCTCTACCACTTGAGCTATATCCTCCCCCTGAAAACAGAGTCTTGAAGAGGTATTTGTACACCCAGGTTTGTAGTAACATTATTCACAATAGCTAAAATATAGAAGCAACCCAAGTGCCCATTTTTGGATGAATGGAAAAACAAAATGTCATAAACATGCAATGGGCTATTGTTTAGTTTTAAAAAGGAAGGAAATTCTAATACATGCTACCACATGGATGAACCTTGAGGGCTAAGTGAAATAAACCAGTCACAAAAAGACAAATGCTGTATGATTCCACTTACATGAGAGACCTAGAGTAGTCAAACTCATAGACATAAAGTAGAATGACAGGTGCCAGAGGCTGGGGGAGGGAGGAATGGGAGCTATTATTTAACGGATATAGACTTCGGCTTTTGCAATATGGGAAGAACCATGAAGATGGATGGTAGTGATGGCTACAGAACATATATTTAATACTTCTGAACTGTAACACTTAAAAATGGTTAAGATGGTAAATTTTATGTTGTGCATATTTTACCACAATTTGAAAAACTGGGGGAAAAAGCCCACAAAACTATGTAGCCTAGGTGTATGTATGAATTTCACTATGGTCCATCTACTTCAGTAATTCTATAACAGGTATAACAAAATCACCTAGAGTTTTTTTTCCCCCCAAGATTCACAACCTGTGTGCAAATTATTGCCACTGTGACTGTTAGTGATGAAGTGTGTCACAGCCTTAGGGAGAAAAAAATGAAAAACTATTATCTTGTTTCATATACTCTTATATCACTAGGAAGAAAAATTTTAACTCAGCTTTCAAGAAGGATCCAGGAACAGGAAACCCTAGAGCATTTATTATTTATTATCTGCACAGCAGAGACAGAACATTAGACACAGTAAGCAACTCATGCCCATTAGAACTGTATGGTCTAATCCAAAAAACAATGACATCATTTCAAACATTTTCTTGTTTTGTTGTTTCTGTGACTTACTTTCTTCTGGACTAGGAAAGGGAAAACTTTTTTCCTTTGTTGTTTCTCAAGTTTAGTCTTTTTCTGGAATGGGAAAAGAAATAAACTTGACTGTGATCAAATCTGTCATAATGTTTCCACCACTCTTCCAATGATTCCTGATGGAATCATTTATTCCCCTCACTTTCAAGAAAACAGATGTCATTTTTCTAGTTCTACAAGATAAAGGACATGTGTGTTGCATACATGTACGCACACACATACTATAAGGCAAATCCTACCGTTAATGTGCCTTTCTTGACTCCTGGTGTCACCATTTCCCTGCAAAGGCCCACTCTCTAGCCCACCTTTCCCTTTGCCTTGCCCACATGCTTCAAAAGAGAAAAAGAAAAAAAAAAGTTTTTAGAAGAGACTCAACTACTTTTTCAATGTCTCTGAGAAGAAACTGCACTTAGTTAATAAAGAATCTAGTTTTTACATTTTAAGAAAATGTTTCTGATGCTTTTTGCCTTTCCTTCCTTTGTCTTCCAGTCTTAAGACAGAAAATAATTAACATATGTGACTACATTTAAGAGTATAAATATGAACACACACACACACAGAAAGTAAATGCAGAAAATTGAACATATTTTCTCTTTGGCCTTCCCAGATACTCTAAAGATAACCTCCTACAATACAAGGACGTTCATTGTCTCTTTGACTAGTCTTTAAAAACAAAACCTCTACTCATCTCTACTATCAATATCATCTCTACTATCTTTTAAAAAGCCAGGAAAACCCGAACATACTAGTAACTCAGATAAAAATTGTTTGGTAGTAGGTTGTTCTTAAAATAACCACAGTACTTCCCTAGGTTAAGAATTCTGAGATGATTCACTTGATATATATGTCCTGTTTTAGCTCAGAGTAGCTCATAGAAAATAGTATCTTTAAAGTATCTCTTCTGAAAGAAAAAAATCTAGATAACTCATCAATATATTATGAACATAAGTATCTGAAGTAAACTAAGACCGAAGGAAATTAAACGATGACCATCAGTACATGAGTCATATGGAAGGAAGACCAAGAATAGATTTTCTGATCATCTATTTGTCCACCAAATTTTACTTGGAAATAATTCTGTGTATTATGATATGTTCACTATAATATAACCTCTATGAGGGCAGAGTTTTTGTTTATTAGGTGTATTCCCAGCACTTAAAATGGGTGGCACAAAGTAGCCACTCAAATAAATATTTGTTGAATAAATATCCCTATGTTCTAGATAGATGGGTATTTACATTAGAGGACTCTCAGGTCTTTTCCAGACACAAGAGTCAATGATTTTATTACCATAGAAAAAATTAGTTTTCAGATTTTCTACAAAGAAAGCAAAAACTGAGTATGAGTTTTGGTAAGCAGCAGAGGGGGGAGTGAGGGAGGGAGGAAAGATGGAGGAAAGAAGGAGAGGGAGGGATGGTATAAGAATCTTGTATACATTTCTCTGAAGGAAATCTAAATTATAGCAGGGTGCCTTATATAAAAAGAAGAGAGTACAGTATTAGGAAGCATAGAGAGATCACTACATAACCACATCATTATGAGTAAGAAAACATTACCCACCTTCCTTATCCCCAGACTTAACATGCCCTAGGTACTGAGATGTATATGGGGTTAGGCTTACTTCTCTGACAGCCTCTTCCCTGAATCCCTTTCTTAAATTCTATCAGAAAAGTTCTCCAAAATTCTCAATCTGTCCTTCCAGGATTAAAATTGTCACCTAACCAATCTCCTCCTCATCTTGTCTATAGAAGTCTTATGAATCCTGTTTAGGCTGGCAAATAAATAGGTTATTTGCATCTTACAGGAAATTGCCAAACCTGGAAACAATCTAAGTATCCTTTCTATTTTACACAGGAATCAAACCTACAGGTTCCCTGTAAAAAAACAAACGTTTTAAATAAACTAATACAATTCTTGTGCTCGGTAATGATACATATTAAGCTGTTAACATGCAACAATAAGGGAAAATCTGATGAATACTCAGCAACCCACAAAATTTAGCATTAATTATGTTACACTGTTCAAGATTTCAGAAATTTTTTTTCTAGGCCTATTTTTCCTATGCCATAACTCACAGTGTGAGGCTATCATATTTATGTTTTCTATAATTAAGAAATGCACCAATGAATTTTAGAAGTAAATGTACGAGATGTATAATCCAGCATTATCTCCCTCAAGAAGAAAATACTGGCCTTTAACTATCACTTTACTGAGCAATAAAACATGACTCAATGTGTTCATTCATTTTTTTCGGTTTATTCATTGCTATATCCCTAATGCCCAAAACGCTGCTTATCAGTTAAATGAATGAATAAACAAGTATTTACATATGCCAGGTACTGTGCCAGCCTCAGGAATGAAGCAAGAAACATGACCCTGCTTTCACGGAAACTTCAGTGTTAGTGGAGACACTAAATAAAGTTATGCAATTATTTAATTACAACTATAATAAAAGCTATAAAGGGAAATTTATATGAAAACAGGATCTAGTATTGCCTAAGAGGTAAAAAAAAAAAAGACTTCTCTGAGGAATAGACATTTAAGCTAGCATCCAGAAAAAGTATAGGATTTGGCAAAGGTAAGAGTAAAGCGGAAAACTATTCCCCACAGAAGAAACAACATGTGCAAGGATCCTGAGGAAGTGAGGTGTGTACCGTCTTCCAAGAATTGAAACAGGAATGGAAGGCAGAGCTTGGACTATATAGGGCCTTGTAGACCATGTGAAGGATTTTGGACTTCACACCAAGAGCACTGGGAACTAAGGAGTGATAATCATATTTGCATTAAAAAAAATACCACTCTGGTTGCTGGGTGGAGAGTGGATTAGAGAGAAACAAGAGGGAGATCAATTATGGGGACAGTACAGTACTACGGTGGAAGATGATGTTGCCTTTGCCTAGGCAAGTCCAGTGGAGATGGAGAAATGGATGGATTCCAGATCTACTTAAATACATGTCTGAATAGGATGACTGAGCTCCAAAGTGATTCCTAGGTCTCTGGGATGAGCAACCAGGTGGGTGATAGTTCCCTTTACTTGGATGGGGAACAACGGAGCCAGACTTATGGTAGAAATGGGAAGTAAAAAGCTTGGTTTAGGATAATGTTCAAGAAAAGATGCCCACATTAGTCAAATGACAATGGGCCTCATTAGCAAGATTTGTGTACAAATGAAAATTTGGCAGCCTTTAGCAATTGGACATCATTTGGGAACAGTCATGGGAACAGATGAGATTGTCCTGAGAGATAATGTGGAATGAGAAGAGAAGATGGTCTAGGACTGAGAACTAAGGAGCTCCCAATTTTTAAAGTGCACGAAGATGAGCTAACAGAGAAGAAAGAAAAGGAAAGGCTACAAAGGTAATAAGACAACAAGCAGAGCATGAAAGCTAAAGGAAGAAATGGTTTCAAGGAGGAGGAGATCTATTGTTAAGAAAACTGAGTAATAAAGAAAAAAAACAGCTGAAAAGCACTTAAGACTTCAGCATGAGGTTCATGGAGTGGTGGGGAAGGGCAAATGAAGAGAACAGGGTAAGAACAGAGCGGCTAGAAATTACCTATGAAGGGGAGACCAAATAAACCAGAATCTAGATCAGGATGGGAGGCCTAGGAATTTCTTAAAATAAGGAAATAGGCTGCAGAGAGGCCTGAAGTACTGGTGACCTGACATACTATGCTGAGAAATTAATGTTCCTATTCATTAATTACACTTAAATTCTTACTAATTACTCAGGAAGCTTTTGGGACTGCCTTCTGCCAGTTAAAAACACTTGTTGAGCAAGCAGAAATGAAGGCTATGCTTAGGAATGAATAGCCAGGTGAGAGAAGGAAAGTGGAGAAAGAAAAAAAATTCCTGTGAGAATGAAAACAGAGCTTCTGAGTCTCCACCAGCCACGTGTAAGACTCACTCATAGTTGTATGCCCCAGGGGGACCTGAGGGGACCTGGGAGGACAGATCTACACTGGGAGTAGGCTGCATTGTCCCTGCTTTATGTACTGTTTTCCTAAGTTCTTTCATCAATACAGAAACTTGACACCCTCAATTATGTCTGGTGGGTTCTTTCCATTGCACACATCACCAGCGTATTTTGAGATAGTCATGCATGAACCGAGGAGATCTGAATGATGACAGGAAGAATCCAGTAGAGGAGAGGCTCAAGATAGGAGAGAATAGGCATAATAAAAGGAATGAGATTCCTGAAAAAGCAAAGGGTTGGATTCAGAATTCCCAAGAAAGAACTGACTTTCTAACGTAACAGGATGGATATGGGTAAAAATAAGTTTGTGGACATGATGGTGGGATGGTGAAGAAATGCCTGATACAGTTTTCTTTGTGAAGCATGAAATAGGATCTTCTATGAAGAGTAAAGGAAGGAGCAGGTGGGTTGAAGATTAGAAGAGGGTAGAAGGAAGTGTAAAGTGTTTTTCACAGTGAGTCAGCTGATATAAGAAATGAACTAAGATTCTGATCATGCATTAATAGTGATCATGAATTGATCATGAAGTGATCATGAATTAATAGTGTTACCAATCTGCCTAGTTTTGTGTGTTTCAGATCAGGGATTTACCAAACTTTTCCTAATCCCTTAAGCTGTATTTTTTCCCTTAAGCTGTAGTTAATTATTTCTTTATTTGAGTCTCTAAAGAAAGCATTTTGTCCATACCTCAAATCCTGCTTTTTATTACAGCCCTGCTTTATAGTGTTTTATTTCCTTACTAAAATATAAAACCTCAGAGTAAAGAGTGATGGATTATTCATCTTTGTATCCCTGAAACACCTAGAACATTTCTTTACATGAAGTATTCTATCGATATTTTTGTACTTAATTATTAAATATATAAAATGGCTCATTTAAAAATTTAGTTTATAACTTAGTCCATACATTGTATAATCAAAAAAGATTAATGACCCAGAAATTAACCTAGAAGACAATTCAGAGCCACAGTCAGCCAAATTTATCTGTTAAAATAAATCTAGTCCTACGATTAATGACAAATACATTTTAGCACCCTCCTGCCTCAGAAACTAAAGAATAGTGACCCAAGAAACAAGTTCCACAGCATGATGAAAATGAAAATGAAAATGATCATATTCTAAAAGACGTAATAACATTCAGTGATTCAGCCCAGCATGGAATTAGATATCTTTCAGCCATCTGAGAAGACACACAGAACTTTCTTTCTAGACATCTATTGCTGTTATCAGAATCCTACAGTTTAATATAGTTACACAGTTATTATAGTTATATGCTTTAATTTGGTTATCAATTTAAATAAAGTAGTTATTTTAGAAATCACTTTTTATACATGAAAAAGCTTAAAAATCCATAACCACTAAGTTAAAAAAATTTTCAACTAGGAAATTACTGAAAATGTAGGCAGCATTCATCCTCAGACAATTCATCAGCCATAAAATACAATCCAACTTTGTAGGGCTACGTTTACTCTTGCAAAAAGAATACGCAGAAACCTCAAATAGAGTTGGGGGATCAGAAGGGGGAGCTCTCATGCTCCGCAATGCTAGCCAAGCCCAACAAGAAGAGACTCCTCTGCTTTCCTGACTAGGACTCAGCCAATGAAAAGCCACAGACTTTTTTACTGTAGCCCTCCCAATTTCCTGTAACTCTCTATAAAAAGTGTTCTCCTTCTCTCGCGTGTGGGGACTTGCACACAGCTCACCGAGGTAGCAGACCCTCAATCGCAATTCTCTGCTGATCCCAAATAAATCCATCTTTCCTAAAGAAATATCTGCAGTCTATTTCAGGTTATCATTCTTTAAGGCCTTTTTTAATCTTAAATCTGTATTTCAAAATGGACATGGTACTTCATATACAACTACTTTTCATAATTTTTTTCTCAATGTTTCAGCCAAAACTTCAAGCATTTGAAATTCATTGTTGAACAAGAATTATAACTAATGCATCAAAAGAATACTAGTAGGTATCTACCATAGTTAATTTTACATGCCAGCTTGACTGGCCAGGGGTGCCCAGATTAAATATGATTTCTGGGTGTGTCTGTGAGGGTATTTCTGGATGAGACTGGGACTTGCATCATTGTGGGCATCTTTCAATCTGTTGGGGGCCTGAAAAGAACAAAAGGCAGAGGAAAGAGGAATTTGCCCTTCCCCCTCACCCCCGGTCTCACTGCTTGAGCTGGGACATCTCATCTCATCTTCTCCTGATCTCAGACTAGGATTTATAACCATTGGTTCCTCTGGTTCTCAGGCCTTTGGATTTGGACTGAATTATACCACTGCCTTTCCTGGGTCTCCAGCTTGCATGGCATATTGTGGGATTTCTCAGCTTACATAAACATAAGACAATCTCTCACAATTACAAGAAAATTTGTATCTCCCTCCCTACCAATCTATCTCCTATTGGTTGTTTCTCTGGAAACTCTAATACAGTTGACCTTTGAACAACACAGGTTTGAAATGCATGGGTCCATTTATATGCAGATTTTTTCAATAAGAACATACTACAGTTCCACATAATACAAAGTTATTTGAATCCATGGATTTGGGATCATGAAGGGCCAAATACAAAGATATACTCAGATTTTCAACCACACAAGGGGTGGTACCCCAACCCCTGTGTTTGTTCAAGGGTCAGTTGTAAATGGTCTCACAACTACTGTAGATACCTGAAACTTCCCTCAATATTCCCTATCAAATACCAAAAGAAAACATATATTGTTGAAATATCCATTACTGCCATAATATAAAAAGTTGAAATTTATTGCACATTTCTGAAATCCTTCAAAAATAAACAATTATTTGATTAAACTGGAAATTTTTGTTGGCAAATACAGTTTCTGTACATTAGTATCAGAGCAATTCACATAACTGTATTCAAACAGAAGATCAGTTTAGATTATCTTCAGATCACAATTACATAACTTATTTTCAAAATCTCACCGGTTCCCTCTAAACAGTCTGATAAGAGCTGTACCTGATATACTTCAATGGTAAGTTCTCTAGTTCTGCTAAAAAAATCATGCAAAACTAAATGAAAGTCAAACAGTGGTGTTGTTTTGATATGCACTGCAGCTATTTAACTGTGTTAATCTGAAGATTTATAAATAAATACACTACTAGGGATTAGCACTACAGAAACTATCAGCTATCACTGAACCTTTCCATGAATTTCTCTGGTTAACTAGCATCATTTTGATTCCTTCTTGTTGTCATAGTGGGTAAAGGTAAAGGCATGCTAAGGAAATACAAAGGGAAGTGATTTTTTTGTATAGTATCTCATTTTTTATTACCAATTTCCAATGTTTTCCTCATTATATGAGTAGCTATTAACAGAAGTGTTTTCTCTTTATATTTCCACATAAAGCTTCAATTAAACAACAAAAATATCACCTGTATTCAGTACCTACCTCTCCATGAGAAAAGGCTTACATAAACATTAATTAAAATATTTGGGATCTTCATTACGTCAAGACTTCTGTAACTGAAGTCTTGTAAACGAAGTTTTTTTTTTAATTGTTTTATTTACCTAGGATTCTAAGACATATAAGAAACCAAGAAATCATAGCTTTCCTTCAAATTATACTTTACACACATATTGTAAAAATACTGAAAATTAAATAAAATTAAAAATTGAGTTAAATACATGACTATATATATAATAAGTTTAGGAATTGAAAGCATTGATAGAATACAAAAAAAACTGCTCAAATAAAATTCTAGATTTTTTAAAACAAAGTCTGTTACTTAGCCTCTAAAAGCCTATACACTTACTTCTTTGGTAGCTATTAAAATGGTTATATTTGCAGAGGATTTTTAGGGCAGTGAAAACTACTCTGTATGATACTAGAGTGGCAGATACATGTCATTTGTGCATTTATCAAAACTCATAGAATGTAAAATATCAAAAATGAATCCTAATATAAACTATGGACTTTGGGTGATGATGATGTGTCAAAGAAGGTTCACTGATTTTTAACAAATGTATCCTTAGGGTGCAAGATGTTGATAGTGAGGGAGACTGTGCAAATGTGTGGGTAGAGGGTATGTGGGAACTCTCTGTAACTTCCTTTCAATTTTGCTGTGAACCTAAAACAGCTCTTAAAGTCTATTTTTAAAAAATCTTTAAAAGTAGTTGCCATTTATCTCAAAAATTCAAAACATTACCACACAGGGTGATTTCTCTTAAAAGTCCATGTGAGTACTCACCAATAGGCCATTTTTCACACATCTAAAAAAAAAAAAATTTCAAAATGCACAGTGTCAGAGAGTACCTGTCAACATCACCAGTATACCATAAATTCTAGGCTACAGAAGAAAAGGGTATATAAAATATGTACAATTTGTAGCTTGAGGAGGTGGTACCTAGGCAAAGAGGAATTAGTGTTTTATTGAGAAAATCTTAATGGGATACAGAGAAATTAAGAATTAAAATGAAAAGGGCAGACTTAAGTTACAGCAAAGTATATACTTCTATCCTAAAATATCACCATCTATCTCTTGGCATGTGTGGGACAAGGTAAGAGAAAAAGAAAAATGGAAGACCATGAACACAAAAAACTTAGTCTACCCATCAGCAAAAATAAAGTCATGGTTTCCAAGATCAGGGATGGTGTTATCTGTTTCTCCAAACAACTGTGCTTTTCGGCCATGGCTTGTATAACCAACTAAACTGAAATTATTCTTATATATTGAGTTGTAATAATTACCTGAGAGAAACTGCAACAGAAAATATTTATTTGCTACATAGTGTTATCATGTATGGTTATTTCAAAAATATAGGAAAATATTCTAATGTCCTAATGTTGCAGATTATAGAACAAGTAATTTATATTCTAAGAACTAAAAACAAGGAAGTAATCATAAAACTCTCAATTTGCCACTTAAGCTCATTTAATTCTGCTAATTAGGATGGGCCATATATGGACGATAATCTTATTTCATGTCCAACTAAAACAAAGAGGCCGTGAAGGAGGAAAACATAGCAAAATGTATGTATACTGGGTTTCCAATTTAACTTCAATCTTCTGGTGTTTTCATTTATTCCTGCCAAAATGTAGTTTTCTATGCCTGAAGTTTCTTGGCAATAAATAGCTTACAATGTGATAACTTATGGGTAAGAAATGACAAACACAGCGCACAAACTTTCCCCCAAATACAGAAGAGTTGAAGAGGTTCAATTCAATTTTGCTTTCTGAGAGAAACTATCTAGCAAGAAGCAAACAATGGAGTTAAGACCTAACAACAATGACTAGCACTGAAATAGTGCTAAAAGTCTTCTAAATGCCTAAAGTATAACAAAGACTTGATATACCGGATTTTGACTATCTAGGTAAAGCTTAAAAAACCCCCAAAACATAGCAGTAACTATCTATGGCTGATATTTTCATTGATTTTATAATTTATTTAGTTGCCTTAGTAATACTACCCATTTATTCTATTGTCTATTTCAGCACAGTTTTAAAATATTTCCTTTACTTTGGAAAACTGATATAATTCATCCCATTTTTTCATCAAGTTTAATTTTCTGTTAGATCCATTCATTATATGCTATAATTAAGACCTCCATAAATAAACTGACAAATGTACTGATTTATCTCTTCTCATTGGTAGCAAACTGAAATTATGAGTCTTTTAAAAGAATGTCAGGTTCTTCACCAAATTAATATGCGAGGTCTTCAAGATGGATTTAATTTGTGCCACTTGATAACAACCTTTTCTGGATTTGTAATTGTCTCCTTCCACTGGTTCGCTGCTTCAATGTTATTACTATCTTCACTTATCCAAATCTGTAAAGGAATAGTACAATCATTTAATCTAAAAGAATGATGGTAAATGAGTTCAAACAATTAATTACTCTTATTAATGAAAGACAACTGGAAGTTTGGTTTACACATTTTCAATTAAGCATCTTTCCATTTTCATAAGACCTTGTTTATCTATCTGAAACTCAAATGTTAAAATATTTAATCTATTTAGTCACTCTGAAGACTATTTTATGTGATGCAATTCAATTAAAACATTCAACTTGAGATATTACAAAATCATTTCCTCCAAAATAATTATTAGTATCCTTTCTTATCCACTAAATCTAGGAGCTCAACTTAAACTGATCCTAATCACTCAAAAACATTTTGTAAAGATTAACTAAGATTAATCATGATTTAAGTTGATTGGTAAGGAATGTGTTTTTAAAGTAACTTTTATATTAAATAAAACTGTAATTTAATTGAAATCTAATAAATAGTCATACTTGATCCATAGTAAACAATTTCATAGACTCTATTATTTATGTAACTTTAGATGTGAATGAATCTGGGAAAACTGTAAAGCATTATGCAAATATAAGATATCACAATGGTGACAAACCATGGAGGCAAGGTGAACAAGGAAACAAAAAAAATCTGAATTCTCAACTTAGCTATAGAACTAACAAATGCTGTTATTTTGGGGTTAACTTCTCTGAGACTCAGCTTCTAATTCTTTCAAATAAAGAAATTGGAACAGGCCACTCCAAAAAAGTTTGGTTTTCTAATTTTTTCTCTTAATTTCTTGATCTGAAGAAATTTTTCTTCAAATAAAAAATCTTACCATGAATCCCAATATATAAAACAGATAACACTAGGGTGCTTTGGCTGATATAGAAGTGGGAGACCTTGATTTCACATTTGGCTCCTGAAGCAACCAGAGAAGCCAGAAGGAAGAGATGACCAACAAGAACCTTTCCAGAATTATTACTCTTAACTGAAATCTCAACCAAGAAAGTGATCCTGAAAATCATCTGTCAAGTATATCTCCAATTCCATTCATACATGGCGGGTGAGGCTTGATATGGGAAAACTTTAACTGAATCCATTTCTAAGGCCTCATGACTTTGAAAACTATGTTAGCTTTATGAATTCTTGAGTTCAAACTCTTTTCCAAATAAGAGTAAATGAAGAACAACAAAACTATATTTTTGACAAATATTTTTGGTAAAATATAGGAAGAAAGGAATCAAAGTTAGTATCAATCTTTGAAAATTCACATATAATTTAAGGATGTAGTAGACTGCTAGTAACATCTTGTTTTGAAGTAGAAGTTTTTAAAGCAATAACATAGATTTTGGAATTTAAATGTGACTAAACAATTGTAATTAAGATAAAAAATAATGGACAGTTACTACTAACTCACTAAGAGTAAAGAAAGAAATTACAAAAGGAAACAAGTTACTGTAGAATTGGCAAGCAATAAGCAAATGTTATGTTATGCAAATTACCAAGAATTTTTAAATAGATTAATCCAGACACCATTATTGACAATTGTAACAACCACTTAAAATTGATGTCTTCTAGGAATTCAAATCTAACACAATTCAATTAGCAGCATACAGAGTTAAACATTAAATTTAACATGACACAGAATTTCTTTGTTAACATATAACAATAAACATTTACTGCTTGTATATCTGCAGCCTTAAGAAATATAATTGAAATAGCACTCCCTTATTCACAAGGAACAAGTCAGGAGTACTGAAAACTTGATCTTTCTTATCACTTTAAAAGTTGAAAAGTTCGGAAAAAACTTAAGAAGTCTGATTGCTCAGAAATTCCAACTATTTGTACTAAAGCAAAAAGTCTGACAAGATTCGATTTTTGTGGTAACACTGAATTTTAACTTATGATACTGAAGAATTTTACTCTATTCAACTTTAGTTTTATCCTGTATTCCTAACTGTATAGAAATGCATAGAAAAGTGTAAATAAAGAATTCAAGATAAAAACTCCCTACTAACCTGCCCCACGAAATGTCGTCTTCTTACAGAGCTTCGACTATAAAGTTTAACATGAAAAATAATTTCTTTTTCATTCTGTATAAGTGGAAAAATCATAGTCTCTCCCCACTTTACTCTCCCATTGGAGGCCTTCAGTAAGCGTGTCTTCTTCTTATAAATCAACTCTCCTGCACTCAACATTGCCACCTTCACAAAAAAACCTGAAAAAATAAGAAATTTTTACTATATAAAAAATTTTTAATTCCATATGAAGATATATAACCATATGTTCTAAAAATATACTTTTTTAAAGATCTGATGAGCTATATCATCTAGTAAACTTTATTTTTATCACACTTTCAAATAACTACTGTAACCTCAAATGAATTTTAATCTTTCTCTAACCTGAATGCTATTAAAGACAGAAATCATAGGCATAAATAACAATCAGCAGCACAAGAGAACATATTGAAAAGGATTACAAAAAAGAGAGGTGCCAACTCTTTGGAAAGCTGGAGGAATTCATTCCACAAATCTATATAGGTAAAATTCTTTGCTTGAGACTCCAGAAGTTGAACATAAGCCCACTAGAGAAATCTATTCTTTAAATAAATTTGAGGTGTAGCGCTTCCAGTAATGGTAGAATAGCTTCTACAAAATAACCTTCCCATAGATGTCAATTATAAACTCTGGGGGAAATAGTAAAAACAACTGTTCAAGATACTAAACATTGACCAAAAGCAAGAAGAAACTGGAGGAGAGTCTATTCTTAAAAGATGGAAACTGCACTAAGTAAAATTCAGGTTTGTACAGCTTTTCACCTAAGCCTACTCCCCAGTCTGACACACGGTGCTTATAGCTCAAGGAGAAAGTGCAGTCTGACTAATTTGAGAAGTCATGGTAGAGATGGGGCTACCAGACAGCAAGAAGGTGAGGAGAGACCTTCCAGAAACAAGGCAGCCACAAAGTGAGGACTGAGACTGACCATCGTTTTTAAAATGGAGATCACTGGTAAACCTGATTGGCAGTTTTGATTAAAGGAAGACATCTATTAATCTACATCTGTAAATTTCTACTTTTGTCCTTGTTTCCTGGAATTAACCCTAGATAGTCCTGGTAATTTAATTTATTCTTTTAGTGCCAAGTTGGACTTTATTTGCTTTTTATTTTATGATTATTCCATCTATCCATAGCTACTTTTTGTGTAAGCTATCCTTTCTGCTTTGATATCAAGAATATGCTGACCTCATAAAGTTAACTTTTTCTATTTATTTTTCATATTGTGGAACAGCTTATATAGAATAGGAATTACATGTTCCTTGAAAGTTTGGTAGAATCTGCCAGTAAAATCATCTTGGCCTCTGCTTTTATTAGAGGCAATTCTTCAACTACTTTTACGTGGTTATTGTTCTATTCAGACTTATCACTCTTTTGGAGTGAATTTCAACAATTTTCTTCTTAGAAAATCATTTATTTTATATAGATGTTCAAATGAATTGGCACAGTTATAAATGGATTGTCTTACTTATTTTTGAATCTCTTCTGAATTTGAAATTATATCCTTTTCCGCGTTCATGTTTTTATTCTTTGCTTGATCTAGCTTACTATAGGTTTGCCTACTTTAATATTCTTTTCAAGGAAAAATCTACTGGTTTCATTTTGTGTTTTGCTGTTGTCTCCATATTTGTCAACTTCAACTTTAGCTTTAATTCCTACTTCTACTTCCCTTCGTGTTTGCTGCTAATTTTCTAGCTTCTTGAATTGAGTGCTAAGTTGTATTTATTTTCAGTCTTTACAGTTACAGTGGACATCCATTGCTTCTGCCTGCCTCCAGATATTTTCTCTTTACGTAGTAGGAAAAAGGAACACCCTTACCCAACTCTTACCCTAAAGGTAGGACTGACCTCAAACCTCAGCTCTAGGGGCAGTCTAGACATGTGAACCAGGCCTAGACAATCAAAATATCAGAATCCCTGGCTGGACTCAAAGGCTCAGGGCAGGAAAAGTGTTTCAAGGTTTGTGTTTGATACTTTCAGTGTTTTTAAATTAAGTTTCTAGTTAACAGAGTATACAAAACAGGGCATAGACCTACAGAGAGGATAAATTAACTAGGCTGGTGAAACATAACTGACAATCCTCTGGATATTCAACCTATATTAACTAATGAGCTAAATAAGGAATAGCATCAAATGCAGAGACATCACAATTGGATAAGAATCAAGAGACCGGTGGATTAAGGTAGATACAATGCCTAAATTTGAAACCCAATAAAGTAATTTTAAGCCACAAGGTAAGTGTTTAAGTTAAATAATAAAAGTAACTAAGATTTTTATCTCCATCGTAAGGAATACATACACACACACACACACACACATATATATAAATGGATCACTATGCTGTACACCAGAAATTAACACATTGTAAATCAACCACACTTCAATAAAAAATACATATATAAAATCTCCATTGTAAGAAGTGTAGGAAAAAACTATCTTTTACAAATACTTTCTGAAGATTCTACTTTGAACCATTAACATACTTACTCAAAGCCAGGGGTGTCGATGAGCTTGGAAGGTACTGTGCCTCAAGAATCTGTACCTGAATTCTGCTATTTACCGCTTGAAAACAAGTCCCTAATTCAAGTTCTGCATGGCAAACCTGCATATTTAAAAAGCGTCATTTGTAATCAAGAATGAAGTTTTTGGATATTTCAAAAATACAAAAGTAAAGAGCTAAGGTTAGAAATTTTGAAAGCACTACCTTTTATTGACACGCAAACCTAAGTGTTATAAAAGAAGGTTAAGATAAATGTCATAAATTCTGTCAATATTAGGTACTTATTCACTTTCATGGATTCTGATAATAAAAGTTACATGTACATACTGATCCCTCGAAATCAGGGAGAACAAAAGACAATTCAAATTAAAAATAAATTACATTCCTAAGCAGTTTTACTAGTGAAAATGTCAGTGAAATAAATACCAAAAAAAGCACATTTTCAAAAGATTTAAATGTAGTTGCTTGAATTATTTTCTCAGAATATATGAAATGTGATTTTAAAAATGTTATATATGGAAAGCATCATTATTTTTTCTATTGTAGAAATCAGAAGTGGTGCTCCCAAAATCAGAAGACAAAGGATTACTACATTACTAGATTTGTGGGTTAAGAAGTGACTTACTATGCTAAATGGAAGTAAGCCAAAGTTGAAAGTTGGCAAGGAAGCTAGTGAAAGTGATGAGGCAGTAAATAAAGAAAAGGTCAAAGAAAACCTGAGGCAAACAATAAAATGAAGGAGGCTTAGAAAGGGGGAAAAGTTAAAATGTGCTCTTCAGTACTGCTGACTAACAGCAGAAGAAAATTAATCATTTGTTTTACACAAGCCAATCTACTTACATGGATTCCAGGGTCCTTGGAGTGAAAAATAAAAAAGAGAAACATAAAGTCTTCTAAACACAAAAGCATTACTGCTCATATGTTGAAAAGAGTGTAAGTATGGGATTAAAGAAAGAACATAATGTTAACAGATCTCACCAGGGCGCAGAATAGACAGTGCAGTCTTTGCTGGTATTGATTCCAACACAGCTGAAGAACAGCTGACTGACACTTCATGAAGGGGTTTATACTGGATAATCACCCAGTGTTCTCCAAAACTGGCTCATAGATCATTAAAAAAGAACCTTTCTACATCCATACCATAGACTGAACCTTGGGTATTTTCTTAATACATGATTCTGTGTTTTAAAATTGGTCATGCCGTAAGAAGTCAAAAGAGTGAAAAGTAAACCACCTAAAAGCATAAACTCAACTGCTGAGATTAGACTCCCTTTTGAAAAGTCCAAAATGATAATAAAAGTTGTCTATTTTGGCAATAAACGATGAATTCTAATAAACAGGTCAATGTACTGCTTTTGCTTTTAGTCAGAATAAGAATGGATTAATAAATCTTTTTACATGAACTAATTCAGTAGCCATATATAACACTTTGGCTGATTTAAAAAAAAAAAGCATCCTGTCCATAGCACTTAAAAAATACAGTTACTTATTGCTTACAAAACTCAAAGGAAACCATGGATAAAATTTTTTTTCACTAATTATTTTCAATATGGTTGTAAAGGTGGCAAAACTTCTCCAAGTGTTAAAGAGTTGTGGAGTTCACTCTCATAAAACAGAGCAGCATTTGGCAGTGGGTTTACCATTTCTTACTTGCCAAAGTTATTTCACAAATTCAATTTAGATTACAAGATATTAATTCAGATCATGAAAAACTATTCAAAGTGGTTTTCAATCTCAACCAAAAAATTAAAATTCCAATCAACGAGTAAGTGTATATACAGTGCATTTTTAATGAGCACAAAACTGTGGAATATAAAAATACGATCTCCATTTCTGAATAAGGTATTATTTTTTTAAAGAAAAGGAAACTTTTTTGGCCTTCCTGGAATTGCTGAAAGTGAAATGTTAAGAATAATTAAGAAATCTATCATCTGGTGATACGTGAGAATATCTTCTTAGGGGGAAAATACATGGCTGAAAAAAGATATTTTTACATATGGTATGGGGAAGTCATTCAGGCTTATACATGAGTTAACTTAAATTTTACGCTGACTAAAATAGCCTGTTTGTGGCCTAGCATACATACATTGTACATGTGCTATTGAGGAAAAGGGTGCACTGATCATAAGTAAAGAATGTCCATATGTTAAAAATAAAGATTAAATGCCTCTCTTCCTGGGACACCCATGTCGGTACTCATTCAATGATAATACTCCCTTCCCAGGTGCCAAGGCCATACTGACATACTGTGTACAAGCTGATCTTTTTTTTATTATTATTATTTTGAAAACTTGAAGAAATATAACCCTGACTTGTTTGATGTTCTTTGTTTTCACAAGACATAAAACTATGCTGAAAACTATGCTTCTCTGGAACAGTTCCTCAGTTGTCTAAGGTTGTCTTCCAGCCTACAGTCCTAAGTTTGGCTCAAATAACTCTTTTCTATTTCTATTATAGACTGTTTGTTGATTATTTTCAGGGACATGGTAGAGTTAAGAGAGCTGGCTCTAGAATCAGAATGCCTCCATTCAAATCCTGATTCCCCAACTTCTGGATGCATGAACTCAGGCAAGTGCTTCGAGGTCTTGGTCTCCACAAGAGGAGCAAGCTCTAAGTCTGATGTGAGCATTACATCACTTAGGACCAAGTCAGTTATATGGTAAGTTTCTTTAAATGTCAGCTATTTCTTCAGGCAAAATTTGTCTCTTCCACATTATTCAACACAGAAATGAGTTGTCAAGTAAATATTTACATAACTATTTGTTAAGGTCAAGAACTCTGTACTGAGGAAATTATTAGCTCTACGTGAAAGTTCTGCTGTTCATGATGAAACAGCTGTCAGTGTGAAAGATGGATATGTAAGCCTGGCTCTTTCCATGTCACAATTAGAGTATCAGTTCTCCTCCACAACACAAGAAACAAAGCATATTATTCTTGCTTTTAGCCAATACTATGAAACATTCACACTCAGTAATAGAAATTCACTGGTTAAATATAATACAGCCTGAAAGCCCTTCTTTTAAGCCGTCCATCTTTGTATCCATACCACCTGGCATACAACAGGAAGGTGAATGTTTGTAAGCCCTTTGATATGTAAAATGTAATTTTGTAGAAACTTTGTCATAATCATTCATTCAGATTCTTCAAGGAAGATAAGATTATAACGTCTCAATTCTCAGACAATAACTTGGGGAGTTATCTTCTAATATACTCTACTAATCTTTAAAGTTTTAATCAATGAATTAGCCATTTAAAATAGTAGATACGTGCCTTCTATAAAATATGGTTGCAGATTACTGTCTACTAAGCTAGTTTGAAAGATGTAAATGACAAACTCCTGTCATAGTTACAAAACAAATTTGCTGTTTTTTAAGAGAAAATAATCTAATTTAGCATGCTTTCATTCATCATTTATTCTTTCATATCAGCCTACATACAAATATTCAATGCTAAGAATAAGACAGGCCCTTACTAAGGGCACAGCAAAATATGAAGAAAATAGATGGAAGCTCAAGCCTTGTTTTGTTTTGTTTTAAAACAAGTAACTGAAATAATTCTAAGTTGTAATAAATGCTATAAAGAAAACATATTGGGTATGGAGACAGAAAACAATAAAATAACAAGATGTTTCAGTTCTTCTTCCTTATAGTAATCCTTTGTTCTTTATTTTTTAATCCCTAATTTCCCCTCAGTTCAGTGGTTCTAAGCCAGGCTACACATTAGACCACCGGAGTAGCTTCTGAAAATTATAGATGCCTCTGGCTCACTCCCCTCAAAATTCTGATTTAATGGTTTAATTGTGGGCATTTTTTAAAGCTCCCCAGGTAATTCTAATGTGTAACCAGGTTAAGAACCACTACAAGTCACCTTAAATATTTGTAAAAGTAGGTAAAATATAAATCCTATGTAAATTTTAAATCACATATAGGTTTGAACTTATAAATGGTTATGATTGATTTCTATATATGTTATTCTGACATAGAAACTACATAAAATTATCAGGAATTTCTAAACAACTTAAAAGAGTATTTAGCTAGGCCAACTGAAAGAAGCAAATATCAGGTCTCAAAAATCAATCAGCGCTACAGATAATCAAGTTCTTCACAAAATACACTAACTGTAAGATCCTCAGTTCTACTCAATTTATGGACAGATATAGAACTTACTCATGATTAAAACTTTCCTAATCTATTTCAAGGCAATCTCTGATTGAGTTTGGAGTTTATGATTCTTGCTTTTCCTAAATTATCAGTTACTTAAAAAAAAAAAAGCCAACATAAAAATAATTATTTGAAATTATTCATACTTAGGGTTATTTTCCCCTGAAGTATAAAACATTAAACATGTACTACAAAAAGGCAACCCTAAGATTATTTTCCAATAGAGAAAAAGGGTCTCCATTAGCATTTTATCCATTTTTTAAAAAATTATTCAACAATAACATTACCGCTACTTTTTTACATTATATTTATATTATTATCATTATTGCTCCCTGATCCTTTAATATATTCTGAGTGTTCAAGTTATACTCTGAAAAACAAAAATTCATCCATTAAATAATTCTAAAAGTGTGAAATACTTTAACATTACATATTATATCACTTACAGAAATTTTTGAAGGTGGTGATATATCCAAAGAGTAATCCATTTCCTGCGTGCTAAGAGTTCTGAGTGATAGTGAGCATTCGCCAATGGTTTTCTTCCTAGGGGTTTGGGTTTGAATCTTAAATACAAGTCTTACAGTTTGTAGACTTTGGAGTTTAATAGCAAATACAAAAGTTTCCATAAATTCAATAGTCTAAAATAAAAATCAAGAAAAACATAAAATATGAAAACAGAATAAAAAAGGGTCCATATAGAATAAACAAAAATAACTTTATAATCTAGGAAAGACAAATTAAATATTTTTACAATAATGAAAGATATTTTTTAATGAAAATGAGAATGGCTATGACTTGTTTTCCCAGAATTTATTCTGGATACTGCCCTTCCTAATTTCACAATTCCTTTTAATTACTTAGTCAAGAATTCAGTCAATATCAACAACAAGTTCACCAGAATATAACTTTTTCCCTTTATGAAAATTAGATTTTCTCCATCTTTGGTTCCGGGGCATCATTCCTGCTATTTACCACAGTTCTTCAATGGTTAATGAGAGTGCTTCAAGAATCTCATGTGAGATCTCTCAGTACCCAAAATCTAACTTGTTCCCGTTAAAATACTTGAATTATTTCTCAATAATAAGAAAGATTCTTTGTCTAATGTTCTTTCCATCTAATTTGAGGTTCAATTTCTCCCTTAGTGAAAATGTCTGCTCCACTCTTTCCAATCTGAAAATCAATCTCTTTGATAAGGGCAAAGAGAAATATAAGTTTAAATAAAGTTCTACCTTCTCTCATAATCTTCCACTCCAGGCAGCAAGTCAGTGTTCTCATGCCCAGACTATTTTCAAATGTTCTGTTACTTTTAATATTTTTAAAACATTGGCTTACCATGGGCTAACATCCTTGACACTAGACTATTTTTTTGCTTATAAACCTCCTTCTTTCCATCTTTTGTGCATCCTTTTGAAAAGGAGCTTTTTTTTTTTGCTTTTGAAAAGACAAACTGGGCAACTAATGTCAATATTTTAGATACTATGCCCAAATGTTCACTTTTATTGTAATCATTTATGTCTGTGTAGACAGAATTGTGTTTCTGAGAGCTTCCCAGCCATATGAGCTATCTTTTTCTTCCAGTCTCAAGCCATAGGATCACACTAATAATATAGTATACATACAATGTTTAATTTTTAAACTCAGATGCAATGAGCTTACAAATGAAGCAAGTGTGCTGGTTTACTTCACATTTTGCCATAATAGGGGTCTCCTAAACAACTTGATAAATATTAAATTTTAAAAGATTCCATGCAAGTTTTAATATGAGAACACTTTCCCATAATTTTCCCTAAGTTAACTTAGTCTTATTTGAATATCAAAAAGTGAAATTGTTTAATTCAGGGAGTATTCACCTGTGAATGTCAAAACTATAACTAGAGTTAAGATTTATTTACATCTAGACCATCTACAATGCACATTTTTTCCTAATATTTATATATCAGTTTTGGCTACTGCCTTTTCACTTATTAAGAACATTTTTCCATATCCTTATAAACTTTCCCTAAATAATATTTTTCATGGCTGCCTAGTATTCTATCATATGGTGTTATGGTTTGAAATGTGTCCCCCAAATAAGATGTGTTGAAGTCCTAACCTCCAGTAACTCAGATGTGGCCTTATTTGGAAATTGGGTTATTGAAGATGTAATTTGTGAAGTTAAGAGGAGGTTCAACTGGAGTAGGTAGACCCCTATAATGACTGGCATCCTTATAAGAAGATAGCCATGTGAAGACACAGACACACATTGAGAATGCTATGTGAAGATGAAAGCCAATGAGTAGAGTGAAGCCAAAGAATGCCAAGGATTGCTGGCCATCACCAGAGCTAGGAGAGAAGCCTGGAAGAGATGGAACAGATTCTCCCTCAGAGAAGGAACCAACATTGCTGACACCTTGATTTCAGGCTTCCTCCAAAACTGTGAGAGAGGAATATTAGTTGTTCTAAGCTACCCAGTTTATGGTAGTTTGTTATAGTAATCATAGGAAACAAATACACATGGTATACTATGAGTTTTCGAAACCATTCCCCTATGGGAACCATTTAGATCGTTTCCAACTTTTCCCCTATGAACAAAACTGCTAAGAATACTTGATATATATTTTGTTTGCATTTTAGATTATTTCTACAAAACAGATTCCAAGTAGAAACACTGTGTTAAAAAGTATAAATACTTCAAGGTTTTAACGTGTATTGTCAAAATAATTTCTAGAAAGTTTTATGTGCTAGGGTGCTTATAAAATTTTCCTAATTAAAATAAGCAAAAAAAAAAAGAGAAAGCAATATGTAATTTAAATTTGTATATCTATAAATACTAGTGAGAGTAAATTTTTTCATGTTTATTAGCATTTGAATTACCTTATTTTTTAACCATTTTTATCAAAGTATAGTTAATTTACACTGCTGTGTTAGTTTCAGGTGTACAGCAAAGTGATTCAGTTTTATGTTATGTGCATGTGTGTGTGTGTGTATATATATACATATATGTATGTGTGTGTGTATTCTTTTTCAGATTATTTTCCAATATAGGTTATTATAAGATAATGAATATAGTTCCCTATGCTATACAGTAGGTCTTTGTTGTTTATCTATTTTATATATATTAGTGTACATATGTTAATCCCAAACTCCTAATTTATCCCTCCCCCCTTCTTTCCCCTTTATAAACTGTCTTATTTTTAAATGATACATTCTTGTAGAAGGTATCTTTTATTTGCATGGAAAACTACTAACCTTTTACCCTTATCAGAAGATAAAAGTGAAGATATATTTAAATTAACGTGAAACTATAAAACCAAATTCAGGATCATATGTCTTTCAGTTATAATAATTGAAGGTATTTAAAAGAAGATTGCAATCATGCAATTATTTCTCAAAGCCAAAGTAGGGTGGGAGGAGAGAAGATGAAAATATAGGCACTTACTTTCCTTATACACAAGGAGAGTAAATAGTCTTCTTAAATATTACTCATCTTCTATACATTTCAGTGATTAAGATTTTCTTTTTAAATGTATTTCAATTTTGGACAATGAAATCACAAGTATTTTGAGGCCCAAAATTGTCTTTAAAAAAGCAAAGGGTGCATAATTTGTAGTTTCCCCAAAATAAAACACTATCTTATTCCAATTCTTTATGTGAGTTAAAATGACAAATAAGAGAAAAATATAAAAGATATTCAAACAAAAACACTTACATTCGAGCCTTCCTTGACTGAAGATTTGAAATGCACTGGTTTGGGAAATGTTAGTATTCCTTTTATAGAAATAGTAGGAGTATCTCCACAACTAGAGGGCCAACTTAAATCTTTGCACTAAAAAATTAAAAATACAGTTTGAGTATTACACATAACACTAACAATACAAATATTTGATGTATTTCTTGAGTTATTAACTTAAATAAAAACTATAAAGTAAACTTCAGTCTACTGAGACCTCTTATTTCATTTACATTATAATAATTTGACATTTAATGTTTTAGACATCATACCAATTTCCTTCTTGAGGTTAAAAACAAACATACTTCCATCATACCTACAGATTTATTTTCTTTAGATTCTTTATTAAATACTATGTTCTGCAAAATACTATACAACCCCTAAATTCCAAAGAAGGTACTGGCCCATTCCCCAGAAGAGAGCAGCAGTACTTGTGTATAATTCACAGTCTAAATATTCAATTTTGTAAGAAAAGTTGGTATTAACTATATTAACTTACCTGTAAAACTGTGATCCAGATCTGCTCAACTGAAGAATTATAAAACAATTTCACATTTAATCTCCCAAAATCTCTTTCATCTCCTGATAGAGTAATTGTATCTGAATTGTAGAAGGGCAAAGATGTTTGAGTTAGTATGCAATCCTTCCAACTCAATTGAGCTTTGATACAATCAAAAAGCACAACTGAAAAGTGTTAATTATTTTTTAATGTTGCCAATTTATTAAGACAAAAATCACACTTCAATGCTATTATTAAAATGCTAGGGAATAGATATACTATAAAAAGTACATGACTTAAAAACTTAACCCAATTATAACCTGAGAGATTTAAGTTAAAACTAAGAAAAACTTTGCCAAATAACATTGATATGGCCCTAATATTGAATGCTTCTGGAAATCCCCTCATTAATATATTTTAAAACAAATGAAAGATACATAATTTAAAAGACATATTTGTACCTGAACACTAAAAAATGGACCATCTGATCTGAGTATTCATATGCAGGTAACACTGCCATCATGGATATAATCACCTAGAGTTTTTTTTTTAAACCTTATCATAAATTCATTCAAATTACTATGGTAAGAATGACTCCCTTAAGAATATAAAAGTAAGATACTTCATTCCTTACCTAGGCTTCTGTTACTCCCTTGAGAATTTTTCCTTGAAGAAGAACTACTGGGCACACTGGACAATGAATCATGTCTCTACAAATAAAATTCTTCTTTAGTCATATGTTGCAGATCAGACATTAAGGATTCTGAAACTTATTTCCCAATACCCACCACCCTAGCAAATTGAGTGCTATTCATTCTGAAGTGTTACTGGTCAGAATTTTCCACTTTTAGATAGTAAAGGGGGAAAAAGCTTTTTGTGTGTGTTATTAGGAAAATCTTAAATATCTTACTAGATAATATATGGGAAAGCCTTTGCTGTTTTTGGTTTGGTTTTACAATAAGGAAGAAGAGATTATTACTTATATTTCAAACTTGGAAGTACTAATGAAAATCAGAATATATTTGGAAGTATCCTGTTACCTAAAAATCTGTAAAGCAGCAGTTACCAAAGTGTGGGCCCTGGACCAGCAGTAGCAGTATCACCTGGGAACTTGTTAGAAATACAAACTCAGGTCCCTCCCAACACAGAGCTACTGAATCAAAAGCTCTGGTGGTGAGGCCTGGCAATCTGTATTTTAATGAGCTCTTCAAACAATTCTGATGCACATTAAAAAACTGGTGCTATAAAGAACTAATTCTGCAAAAACTTAACTGAAGATTATTTAGAATACACATCCATTTTAATATATGTATATACATTCACATGGAAAAAAGTCCACAAGTATATATAACAATATTTTCATAGCACTTTTATTCTCAGTTATAGGGATAGAGGTAATTTATCTTTTTACCTTGCTTAATTCTATTTTCTAATTTTTAAATAATAATCACAAAACTCAACAGAAGAACTAATTTTTACTAACTAGGTAGTTACTTTCAATAAGGAAAGTTAAATCAATAAGCACTTTTAAATATACCATTTTAAATTCCAACTGTCTCAAGACTGCCTCAGTGCATGCCAACTGAGAAGATTCATAAAAAAAAAAAAAAAGAAAAGAAAAGAAAAGAAAAATTATTGCCTTCTAATATTCAACTGAAGAGTTTCCTAAAATATTGCACATGGGAAATGCCAAGTGTTTATTCTTTAGATATTAGAATAAATATATCTACAAAAGATACATAACATGTTGTTCCTAAAATAATTCACACATTTCTGAATTTTTAGCTTGAAAATAAATTATTGCATATAATTAAATTTATATGAATAATTTACCTGGATGAACCGCTGAGATGAATTCGTAAGATCAAACATAGACTTGCTTAGCACCGGGGAATTGGGAAGTCTATTGGTCCTTAAATCACAAACTACAAAGGAACATTAAAAAATTACTTAATTTTACAGTAAAGTAGAAGAAACACTGAAATTCTACCTAATTACCATGAACTAAATCTTTATAGGAAACATATCATGACTATTATACACAAATCTGCTTAAGAGATAAAAAGCCTTCTAATGAAGTTAAAAAAACTGCTCTTCAATTATTTTACTTTTGTTTGAAACAGAAATCAAAACAAATCAAACAACATATCTTTCAGGAAAGATATCACATCAAATATCAAGCATCAAATATCAAGCAGGAAAAATTCATTCCCTTTGCTTACATTATCCAATCCTTCATCCTGGAAGAATAATCTAAGAGGATGTATGTCCTCTGTGCTAAACGCAATTCAACTATTTAATGGTCATTTATTACATTAGAAAAATCAATATTGAATTCCATGTGCTGTTATATTTCTAGTCTCCCTCCTAAACTAAAACATACTTTAAAAATGGAATTTTGTATAAGACTTGTGTAGTCTAGCACAGTGCTGATATAAATATTTAAATAAGTACTTCTACTTTATTTTCAGTGCCTCACCCTGAATTCAGTGATTGAGATAATTATATTATCTAGTAAGATAATTTTCACTGAAAAACACTGAAAATTTTGTGAATCAGATATATGTACAAGATAGTCTATAACTGATACAGTCTCAAACATTAAACTAATAAAGTATTTAGGAATTTTCTTTTTTCTCTGTTTACGTTTTAATTTCATCATTTCTAAATTCACCATTTTCACTAAATAGAGTGAAAATAAATAGAATGAGTAAATACCTGTTGTAGAATGTATGAGTGGATAGATGTTAAATAAAGTAGATACAAAATCTAAAACTAAAATTTCTTTCAAAAAAGGTCAAATAAAATGGAACTCGGAACTACCAATATATATAACTCATTAATCTTTCAATTTTTACGTTTGCTATAATACCACAGAGAAGTTATGATGTTTACCACATCACTCTGAAGCCTGCTTCTCTCTTTATTTTTAAATTGTTTTTCATAAGAAGAATCATTACTTTCAGGATCTTAGATTTAATTTGATTTCTAAATTTGTTAAAGCAAAAGACAAAGAAGAAAAACAAATTTTTTCCATACCTGATCCATATAGTCTCGTTGCTTCTGAAGGAGGAGGAATGCGCCGACTCAAATCAGGTGACATGTGCTGATACATATAGAATGGGTTATATACATCATAGCTAGGTCCATGCTGGGATGAACTGGAAAGTTCTACCTTTCGATCTCCAAAAGATGCTCTGGCAGATCCTGAAAGCAAGCATTTCTAAAGTTTTACAACACCCTTTACTTGGAGTCATTAGCCAAAAGCTGGTGCACCCAAGGCAAAGGAAAAAAAAACTGTCTCAGGTAATACTAAATCACATGCAATTGATATCTTAAAAAATCAGCACATGTTTACTGAGCTCCAACTGTGTGGAGTATTCTCCCAGGAATCAGCCATGAACTCCGCTCTCAAGACATTCTAATAAATTTTTGGCATTCTTTGCCCCATAGACAATTCTATATTTTGTGACCTGAGTTTCCTTTTATTTGTCTACTTGCATAAAGAACATCTTTTAAGTAAAAAGATAATCATTTTTTGGGAGATGTACCCTTTTCACAAAGACAGAACATTTATAAAAATTGACTACATGCTGAGATACAAAGAGCAAGTCCCAATAAATTTGAAAGGATGGAAGTTATACAGAGTATGTTCTATAACCACAATGCAGTAATGTCAGAAGTCAAATAACAAAAAGATGATTTAAAAATATTATATGAAAACAAGAAGAATCAAGAATAACCAAAAAAAAATTAAGAAGAACAAGATGGAAAGATTTGCTCTATTTGGTAGTAAGTGTAGAATATTAGCACAATAATAAGATCAATGGAACAGAATTGAAGGCCCAGAAAGAGACACCTATTTTGTGGACACTTGAATTATAATCAATGTGGCACTGCATAACAGTGGGGAAAGAATGGTTTTTCATTAAAACGTGGTAAGACAACTGGATACTGATACAGAAAAAAACCCTTTTCAACCCAACCAAACATACTCAAAACATAAAGTCCATGTGGATTGTAGATCTAAATTAAAATGTTAAAGGCAAACCAGTAAAACTATATTTAAGTAAATTTATAAGAAAATTCTCACAGCCTTTAAGCAGGAAAGCACTTCTTAAATGGAACACAGCATGAATCATAAAAACAATTTTAATAAACTTAACTACATTAAAATTGAAATTTTCCATTTGTCAGAAGACTAAGAGTAAAAAGGCAACCCACAGAGTAGGAAAAGATATGTGCAACAAATATTAACTGACAAAGGGCTCATATCCAGAATATATAAGGAACTTCCATAAATCAGTAAGAAAAAGACAGGCAAACCCAAATATAAACTGGCTTAAGACTTAGCAGGTACTTCAGAAGAGAGGCTATCCAAATAGCCAGAAAATATGACCTGGTAATCAACCTCAATAACAATCAGGGAAATGCAAGTTAAAACTCCAATGAGATACCACTACACACTCAGAGAATGGTTAAAATTTAAAAGCCTAACAACAACAAGTATTGACAAGAAAGTAGAGCAATCTGAACTATTATATTAAACTCTGCTGGTAAGAATGTATAACATCAATACTGTGGAAAAGTTTGGCAATTTCTAATAAAGCTGAACATATTTGTGCTCTATGACCCAACAATTTCATACGGGGACATACACATGACTAAAATGCTTGCATATGTGCACCAAGAGACAAGTACAGGAATGTTCATAAGCATCATTATTTGTAAGAGCCCAAAGGAAGAAAAAATAATTAAATGTTCATCAACAATAAAATAAACTGTAGTGTATACTTACTACATAAAAATAATCTTACAGTATGCTATAAAGAAACACTACTGTATATCATGCCATTTAGAATACAAAAGAATACACATACTGAAAACTAACTGAAGCTACTAACAACAATTTGAGCAAAACTCACAAACACAACGTTGAATGAAAGAACCCATGACTAAAGAATATATATAGGTCAGAACAGAAAAAAATAAATAAATAAACCACAACATTCAGGGATATGTGCTTAAGTGGTAAAAAGAAAGAATAGCAAGAAAGTGATGATTGTAACAACTGAGATTCTGATTAGAGTGACTGAAAACGGGGAAGATGGAAGCTTCTGGTTTGCTGGTAATACTCTCTTTACCTGAGTGGTGACCATACATGTATTTTACTTTGCAATAAATCACTGAGTTGAATATTTCTATTTTGTTCCTTTTTTTCTATGTATATTATACCTCACAATTTTAAATGGGTAAAGCAATAGATCAAATTCCTTTCACAGTTAACAATCACACTGGAAATAATATATAGACAAAGTTTTTTAAATGTTTAAATGATTATCATCTCTCAATTCTTTTTATCCCATTTGAAATAGAAACTACAGTATAAACTAATATTTTCTGAATTAAGGTAAACAATGAAACAGGTAGCTTCACACTGAGTTCAGAAAAGAAAAATAAAATATGTGGTTATGAAGTGAGAGCTTATTCTCACACAATGGTTCAAATACCTATGTGTACAATCTAAACACTGTACATAGGCAGAGAGGTGCCACAAGGGAAGTCTGATGCCAGAGAGCCTTATAAGGAGCCTGTATACCTTATAAGCTAACATTTATATCATTCAGACCATAAACACTGCTACAAAAGTCTGTTTATGGTAACAAGAGTAGTAATGTCAAGCGTAGTAGCATCAAAGATGACTCACTACCTTTATAGGTTATCCCTAAAAAAAGAATATCCCGATTTCATTTTTCCTTTACAAGTAAGCCACCAAAGAATTCCAATTTTCCCCTTAAACAACATACAGTGATATCATTTTTAAAGTTCAAGAGGAATTTCCCTCAATTTACAAAACCACAATCCTATAAAAACTAAATGTAAAGTAGCACAATCGCTTATACCTCTCAGAAGCCCAATTAGATATTTCAATATTTATTCAAAATGCATTCTCTTAATGAATAGGTAGCTAGATATGTGATAAAGGAAGCCCAGTCAAATGTTAATAATACATTCTCTGTTATCAAAGCAGTAAGCTGCAGCTGTAATCAGACCTATCAGCAAGTAAGGAACGGAACATAACAAATTTCAAATACCTGAGACATAACTTTAGTTATTATTGATAGTCTTCTGCCCTATCTTCTCAGAATCTCCATGTCAGCCAATCATTCACACATTCATATGTACATACAACATACACATATTTGACTTCTATAATTAGATACTAAGAATACTTTCTTGACTTTAATGAAATATAGTAATCTTCTCTCCAATTTGCTAAAAATCAGATGGTTTTACCACATCTTCAGTGTGCCTATAACTTAGGTGTAAATCAATCTCTCACTTATTCAACTCAACAAGTACTGTTTCCTAGTGACACAATGAAAAAAAAGAAAAAAAGAAAAATTATCATATATTGCCAGGTAGGTATTTCTTATTTATTTCCTGATAATGAAAATAATACATAAAATATCCTATATGTCTAAGAATAGAGAATTCATTAAATAAATTATGGTGCATCCATATGATTTAGTACCATGGAGCCATTAAAAAGCTCCATATATGATATGAATAAAACAGATTACAAGGTCATTTATATGGTTTAATTCCAATATTGTTAACAAGTACAAAAGAGAAAGATCAGTTGATCAGGGTATCCTGTGAGCCAGAACTTTTAAAAACTGTTTTTGAGAGACATTGCTTATATGTGCAAAACAATGTGGTAAGCCAGGCACAGGATTTATCTTTGTTTCTTAAAAAAAATATATATATATATATCATTCCTACCAGACCCAACTCTCTGGAAGATAACAATAAACCCGAGACCAAAACCAAAACAAACAAACAAAATACCCTGAAGGCACTGGAGAGTGAACAAAAGTAGTGAGGGTTCTGAACAGCACTTGACTCTGGGAAAAAAGGGAATGGCTACCAGTTTTTAATGACTTTTAGCCTGAGGGCTGGCCAAAATTGGCACTGTGCATGATGGATAAAATTCCAATAGAAAATCTACAATCTTTCTGGCCTGAAGAACCAGAGGGCAGAATCAGAGCAACCAGAGCAGCTAGAAAGCAAGGTGGGAATCCTCAATGGGAGAAAACCCCAAAGTTTGTGATAAAAGTCTACTCAAATATCTGGCTGATCCCTGAACCACACATGTATGGGACAACTAAAGATAAAAGAACTAAACTTAGATAGCAGCTGCCACCAAAGATAGAATATGCACGACAGTCCAACCAAGTTAACGTGCCTGGTGAAAGAAGAAAGGAAGAAAGGAAGGAAGGAAGGAAGGAAGGAAGGAAGGAAGGAAGGAAGGAAGGAAGGAAGGAAGGAACCCTCTCAGAGTAATATAACAGATTCCAGAGTCTTCACAACATAACATCCAAAATCCAGAATACAATCCAAAATTACTCCACATACAAAGAAATGGGAAAATGTGACTCATATTCAAAAAAAGGGGTAATCTACAGAGTCCAAATCTGGATGATCCAGACGTTAGAATAGTAGACAAATATGTTAAAACTAAAAGACATAAAAGAAAATAGGCTTATGATAATGGTGGGAAAAAAGAAATCACAGCAAAGAAAAGAAACTATAAAAAAAAAAAACCCAATGTAAATATTACAACTGAAAAAACACACCTGGAATAAAAAACTCACTGGATGGGCTTATAGCTGAATGGAGATAATGGAGGAAAGAGACAGTGAACTTGAAAATAGATCATTATATCCAATCTTAAGAATAGAGAGGAGGAAAAAGTTGAGGGGGAAAAAAAAAGAAGTCTCAGAGACACATAAAACAACATCAAGAGGTCCAACATATGTATAACTGGCATCCCAGAAGACAAGAGAGAGGATGGGCAGAAAAAAATGTTTAAAGAAATATTGTAGATCTTGATAGAAGTTTGGAATACACTATGTTATATCCATTTGTCAAAACTCAACAAACACACACTTAAAACTTGGACAGTTCACTGTGTGTAAAGGTTTATGTCAAAAGAAGAAAACTGTGCACAACTGAACTCTAGTAAATGATACATATATGCTTCAGTATTTACAGGGAAGTGTACTGATGCCTGCAGTTTACTCTGAAATGCGTTCTCATCCTACCCCTAAAAGAATTAAAAATGGTTCGAAGAATGGATAGATATGTGATAAACTATGTATAGTAAAATGTTAATGATAGAATCTATGTGATGGATATACAGGTGTTCACCATTAAGTTCTCTATTATAGTTCAACTATTCTGTACGTCTGAAATTTTTCATAATAAAATTTTGAGGGGAATAAACCATTGTGACTGACAGTGTTTCAATGAACTAAAACAAATTATTTCTAAAATACACAAGTACATGTTATTTCCTCTTATCTTCATTATTCCACTGGCTTCTACAACATCAGCCAAAATTCAGCCAATGAATCTACCTCATTCAAATGGTTACTTAGACTGGGAAGTGTATTTAGACTGAGAAGTAAAACAGTGAAGAAAGAAGGGAAGGAAGAAAAGACAACTTCATTGTTTCCTTATTGCTTTTAACACTAAATTTTAGAAAATAATAAATAAGAATATTTCCTATATTTACTCATCAAATACAGAATAATTCCTCTATTTTTTTCTAGATGTGTAAAAGATAACTGACATACCACAATTATGTTATTTTTTAGAAAGAGGCCAAATCTACACACAAATGTGTTGATTATGATCAGATTTCATAGTGGGACCTTTCAAAAACACTGTACATTAAGTTCCTCTACAGAAAGAGCAAAACACAAAAAAATGAAATGTAAAATTTGTATACAAAATATTTCATGTTTATATATGTAAATGAGCAAAATAAGAGCAATAACAGTATTTAAATACTGCATGTTGATTTTTAAATCCTGCCATCTTACTGTTTACCTTGAAGTTCTTCCAGATGTGAAGGAGTTCCTTGCATCTTGGGCTGAATATATGATAACTTAAACTTGGGCACCACAAATGGTACTTCTTTGCCATCAGATGGTAATTTGGAAAGTAAATAATCCTCAGTACAGCCAACCTGAGGCTTTACAGAAACGGAAGTCAATGGAGGTATACAGATAGTAGTATTTTGACTATTTGATACTTTAAAGTCTCTTTCCGTGTATACTGCATATAAAAGAAGAGAAAAAAGAAAAAGAAAAAATTTCAAATATGCGTGTAGATTTATATATAATAATCTAAACCTAACATGCTTTGGTATTTATTTATTTTAAAAGAAACTGCTAACACATTAACTACTCTTGGGTCCTATTAAGCATTCTGCAATCTACATTAATTCTGTTCAGCCAATATCTGAGAAGTTAATATATTATTGCCAAAGTATATTAACTTATAATGGTAAAAGCCGTTTTTAAAGAGTCTCATTTCCACAAAAGAGTTCACAGATGAAAAACAAGTTTATTTTGTAGTTAATTTCACAATGCTTTTAAGTAATAATCTAGTCATTTAAAAATGTTGTCAACACAGCAATTCTAGTTGTCAATACTAATGGTTAATTTCAGTCTTAAGTATCAAAGCAATTCTGAAAAGAAGCTAAAGGTCTCCAAGTCTACAAAAATCTTCATCAAATCACAAAATAAAATGTACTCTGACCCTAATATAATATCAACTCTCCCTATGCTAGCTTTTATGATCTATTTTGTTCATTATCCTGAATGATACATGATTCCTAAACTGCATGACTTCAGATGGGGAGGTAAGGGACACCCAGAGGGAATCTTTATGTACAATTAGTACCATCTGTAGACTGAATGAAAGTACAACTACTATCGTGTTGGAATTTATGACATGTTTTATTGCAAAAAAAAAAGAAGCCTTCATACTCAAATATCCTAGGAAGCTAATGCTTTAGATTAAGAAATATAAGAAAAAGCCAGAAAAAAAAAAGTTCCAGTCATATCTGTGAAGAGATGCAACAGAAAGGGAAATCTCCAGGTGTCCTTGATAAACGTGGGTCTTGATAAAGTTATAGGTCTCTTCTCCATTGGTCATTCAGTAATTAAAGGCACTTTTTAATGAATTGTTTGTAAATTGGGAATTATCTTTACTTAAACTAAAATATTTGCCAGAATATGTTATCCTCCAAACACACCAAAAACTTCTCTCCCTACTTTTGCTTAGACTATTTCATCCACCTGTAATACTCATGTCCAGTCCTCACCTTCTCTTACTTCCTTCTTCCCACTCAGCTTGCTAAAATCCTTTTCAGACTTCCATACCACATGCCATCTCCTTTGTGGTGATGTGTTAGAGCGTCTCCTGGGTTGAATTAATCTTTCTCCCCTATGCTCCAGGGTACTTTCATACTTACCTACTGTGCCTTATATTTATGTTTCTGCCTCCCCCATGAAGTTAGGAAATATGTCTCATTTATATTTATATTATACAATGCCACAAATAAAGATATTAAATAAATGTTTGCTGAAATCAGAACAAAGCAAAACTCACAGTTGTGCTTTTCTGTTTCACCATAGAAACATCCTCTACAGCAACTCTTTATAAATTCCGTTGCCATTACATTCAATTTCCAATATCCAGTAAAAGATACAAACTTCCAATTTTAATATTAATCTGTTGGTAGAATAGAAAACAAGTTAACATGAACATGTTTAATGTCATTTGGTATTACTAAATAAATCATATTATCTGTCTTTCTAAGACATAATGAGGGCTCCAAAGCAAAAACATTTAGAGGAAGATAGATTTTTGTTCCTTTACATAATTTTATATAACCTAGGCTCCTTATAAGTTATTAAAATTCTTAAATATTACTAAATGAACAATCTCAATGTTAAATCTGAAGAAAAGAAAAATTCCACTCTCAATTTTCTTTCAACTGGTATACCTAAATCAATGTCCAAATAAAATTTACAAGAAAATACAGCACTCATTAAAAATGTGACAAAAATTGCACGTCCTCCAAATCAATTCTTTTGGTAATCCAAAGGCCCTATAATGAGGTCCAATAAACAAATAGCTTCATACTTTATGAATTAGTTTAATGCTGAGAATTACATTAACAGAAAAATATATTTTAAACTCTGTCTCTCTCTCTCTCTCTCACACACACACACATACACACACACACAAAGATACCAGCTAACTAAACCACAAATAAGATATAGCAGAAATAAAGAGTCTGTTTTAAATTTACTAGGAACATAATTGTATAAGAAGCCAACTGTCCACCTTGGCTTCAATGACTTTTTTCCAAATGCACTCTCTTCATTTATGCCTATTTAAACTGTACATTTTTCATGGAAAATTTCAAATGTATACAAAAGAAGAAAGAATAGTGTAACAAAACCCCTATCACCCAAACTAAACAGTGATGAACTCACAGCAAGTCTTAATTCATCTTTACCTCTCTACTTACTCTGTCCTTTGGGTTATTTTGAAAAAAATTCCAACAATTTCACCCATAAATATTTAAGTAATTATCCCTAAAAGATGTAGCAGAAGGACTCTGGAGTTAACTTTAAGGGGTTCTACTGGCTAAACATGGATCAAGTTGAATATAAAGACAAACAGTAACTGTAATGGACTGTAACATATTAAATATTTCTAAAAGGTACTCCACTTTTTTTTAACATAACCATAATATATCTATACAATAGATAAACAAGATGATACTGTATAGTACAGGGAAATATATACAAGATATTGTGGTAGCTCACGGTGAAAAAGTATGTGACAATGACTATATGTATGTTCATGTATAACTGAAAAATTGTGTTCCACACTAGAAATTGACACATTGTAAACTGACTATAACTCAATAAAATAAAATTTAAAAAAACATAACCATAATAGCATTATCACATCTAAAAAATTTAAGATAATTAACTACACAATGTTCAAACTTCCTCTGAAAATATGGTGAAATTTCTTACAGTTGTTTTCTTCAAATCAAGATCAAAGTTTGGATTGTTTCCAGTCTTCTATTATTAGAAATAGTGACACAATAACTTTGTGCACACATATTTTCAGATATTTCCAGTATATATCTGTAAGACAGATTCCTAGGATGTTGATTCTTCCTATCCAGAATATTTGTTTAAGTTTATGTTTGTATCTTGGGGAGTTTTTTTTATAGTTTTCCTCATAAATTTTGAATTTTCTTGTTAAGTGTATGCCTATAAAATTTGTTTGGCTAAATGGCAACTTTTCTTCCATTATATTTTGCAATTAATTTGTTTTTTTTAATTTATACCTTTAAAAAAGCCCTTTTCAGTCTCAGTTTAGAGGATCTATTCCCTGACCACCCAGATCACACTAATTTCTCACATTTCTAAATATCTAGTGAATTAAAAAAAAAGTTTTTCACTTTTCTTGACATTTCATGACCCCTGTTCTATCTCTCCTGCTACAATTTTTCAGAAACAATATTTTACTCACTTTCTACTGAACACTCAGCACCCTGTATGATGCTGGGACTATAGCAGGAGCTCAGCAAATATGGAGTTGATAGATAAGGAAGCAAAGTACAATAACTACCTTATATAAAAACTCCTAACATACTCATCAAACCGCTTTTCTGACCCTAGTCAGCTTGCAAATACTTTATATTAATCATGAGGGGAATGTGAGAGAACTGGTTAAAAATTTTCTGGGGGAAAAGTCTTCAAAGTTGATGGCCTTGGGTCATCAAAAATGAACTGGAAAAGATAGGAGAGGGACACAGAAAAGGAAAACAGTTCATATGAATAAGAATAGGCAGCTAGAGTTTGTATGACAGACTATTGGAGAGTAGAGAGGTGTACACACAGAGAAGCACAGACATCAGCAGAGGCTCCCACTCAAGTATTAAGCAGAGTATTGATGAGAGCATGCTTGTGAGGAAACTACACAAGACTAGGGGGAAGACCACCAGAAAAGGTTACAGAAACCATAACCAACACTCATCAAGGTTAGTAACAATGCCTGCCCCCACCAACCAAACTGGGAAAACCTCACATATGTTATTGAGTAGAGTACTCAGAGGGTCTTGCCTCAGTGATGGAGAATAAATAACCCCAAACTGAACACTAGTCCATTGCCTAACAAACCTTAAGAGCAAGACTGAAGAGGATAAAGCTATTTCCAAGAAACCTATGCCCCAAAGCAAAATAATAATCATAAAAATATAAAAATATATATCATACAAGGTAAAATTCACAATGACTGGTAGCATCTAATAAAAAATTATCAGACATGCAAAGAAGAGGAAAAAAATAATGAAGAGAAAAATCAATCAATTGGAACCAACACAAATGAAATGGACAATTAAGGCCATCAAACAGTTATAAGCGATTCTATGTGTTCAAAAAGTTAAGCAGAAACAACTTTTGTATCTTGGAAGATACAAGAAAAAAGACACATACCCAACTTCTAAAGATGAAACTGTAATATCAGAGATGGAAAATACACTACATGGGATTAATAACAGATTAGATATTGCAAAAGAAACAATAAAGGACATTAACAAGAGAAGCTATCCCAAATGAAACACAGAGAGAAAAAAGAAAAAAAAAAAACGAAAAGAGCATCTGTGAACCATGGGACAATTTCAAGCAGCCTAACATATATGTAATTGAAGTCCATGAAGAAGATGGGGGGAGGCAGAAAAAATATTTGAAGAAATAATAATAACATTTTCCAAATATGATACCTACAAATTTCAGGTCTAAGAACCTCCACAAACACTAAACTCAGGAAATAGGAAGAAAACCATGCCAAGGCACATCATATTAACATGGCTCAAAATCATGATGAAGAGGAAATTTTAAAAGCAGCTGGAAAAAAAAAAGGCATGTTATATACATAGGAACAATGATAACAGCAGCAGCATGGTTCTCACTGGGAACAATACAGGTAGGAAAAGGATGGAACAAAATCTTCAAAGCAGTAAAAGAAAAAAAACCTGTCAACATTGAATCTGACACCTGCAGAAAATCCTTCAAAAACGGAAGCAATAAAAAGACTTTTTCAGACATAAAAAAACTAAAAAAAGTACCACCATCAGATACACATTACAAGAAGTATTCAAGGACATCCTTCAGATAGAAGAGTGATACCAGATGAATTACAAATCTACACACAAGAAATTAAGAGTACCATTGATATAAATACATAAGATTTATTATAAGAGATTGTTGATGCTTAGACAAAAATAACAACATGGTGATATGGGGTTTATAGCATTACAGCAATAGCACAAAGGCCAGCAGGGAGAAATAGAGTATTCTATTGTAAGGTCCTTGTAGTAGATGTGATGTGGTATATATGTAACACCATTTGAAGGTAGACTATGCAAAGTTAAAAATATGTACTATAAACCCTAAAGTAATCACTAAAATAAGAAAACAGAGGTACAGTTAATAAGCCAATAAAGGAGATCAAATGGAATCACATCCAAAAATACTCAATTAATATAAAAGCATAAAAAGAAGAAAGAGAAAACAAAGAACAGATGGGATGAATAAAAAACAAATAACAAGATGGCAGACAAGGAGGAACAAAGAAGTGGGATGAATAGAAAAGAGCAAGATGATTGATTTAAACCTAACCGTATCAATAACCACATTAATTGGAAATGCTCTACCCATGCCAACTAAAAGGCAGAGATTGTGAGACTGGATGAAAAAGCATGACCCAAGTATATACAGCTTAGAAGAAACATACTTTAAATATAAAGATACAAATAAGTTAAAAGTAAAACGATGAATATCCCTCATGGATATAGATACAAAAATCTTCAACAAAATAAGAGCAAACTGAATCCAGCAAATTATAAAAAGAATTATAAATCATATTCAAGTGAGATTTATCCCAGGATTGCAAGGTTGGTTTAACATCAGAAAATCAATTCACATTATATCATACAATAAAGTACGAAAACTACATAACATAATGAAGAGTATCTATGAAAAATCTACTGTTAACATCATAACAGCTAAAAGACCTGAAAAAATGCACATAAAAACATGTTCAGTACCATTATTTGTTAAGGAAATGCAAATTAAAACTACAATGACATAATACTATACACTCATTAGAAAAGATGAAATTGCAAAGACTGACCATTCCAAGTATTTATAAGCATATGGAACAAGTAAAACTCTCATATTCATCTGGTGGGAAAATAGTTTGGCAATTTAAGTTGAACATGTATCTGCATATGATCCAGACATTTCATTCTGAGTATTTACTCAAGGAAAAAGGAATCTTACGTTCATACAAAGCATGGTGCACCAGTATTCATAGCATCTCTATTTGAAACAGACAAAAACCAGAAACTATCAACTGTCCATCAACAAGCAGATGAACAAATTTTGGTATACCTGTACAATAAGATACTAATCAGCAATAAAGGAATAAGTAATCTATGGATTGGTGTCTTCCCATCACTACTGGCAGATTTTCCGGTATGAAAAATTCTCATTATTTCTTCTAATTGTTTATTGCTTCTGCTGATTCTCGTTCAGGTGGTCTTATTTCCTTGTGCACTTGGTTTTCTTTGACAAATTAACCACTGACCTCAAAACTTTACTAGTTGGACTTTTTTAGGCCAAAGATTAAAGTATATTTCTACAGAGAATATTTACATTTTTTCACTGTATCACTTTAAATTCGTGCCTTGACATATAACCCAATTTTAAAATGAGCAAAGAATATGAACAGACATCTCTCCAAAGAAAATAGACAAATGGCCAATAAACACACAAAAAGGTACTCAACACCATCAGTTATTAGGGAAATGCAAATCAAAATCTCAATGAGATACCACTTCACACACACTAGGATAGCTATAATCAAAGACAGACAAGTGTTGGTGAGGATGTAGAGAAACTAGAGCCCTCAAACATCGTTGGTAGGAATGAAAACTGGTGCAACTGCTTTGGAAAACAGTATGGTAGTTCCTCAAAACCTTAAACAGAGAATGCAGGACCCAGGAATTCCACTCCTAGGTAAATGAAGAATGGAAATATATTTCCTATGAGAATGGAAAATACATTTCTACAAAAAAACTTGCACACAAATGTTCATAGCAGCATTATTCATAATAGCCAAAAAAGTGGATCATCAACTAATGAACAGGAAAACAAAACATGATATTATCCATACAACGGATTATTATTCATCATTAAAAGGAATGAAGTCCTAATTCATGCTACAGCATGAATAATTCTTGAAAAGATTATGCTAAATGAAAGAAGCAAGACACAAAAGACTTATTGTCTGATTTCATTCACATGAAATGCCCAGAATAAGCAAATCATAGAGACAAAAAGTAGATTAGGGATTGCCAGGGGTTGAGAGAAAAGGCGAAAATGAGGAATGACTGCTAATGGGTATAAGGCTTTTTTCTGGGGGTAATAAGAATGTTCTGGAATTAGTGATGGTGGTTGCAAAACTTTGTAAATATATGAAAATTCACTGAATTATTCACTTTGAAGGATGAATTTTATAGTATGTAAATTATATCTAAAGAAAAAAAAGATTTAAAAAATTAACATCTTGAAATTTTTTTAGATCACCAAGGTGATGTGTACTTCCCCCATGATCTGGTAGTTACGACTGCCCAAGGACAGGTTTCTTTCCCTTCCGTTTTACTTGGCATCAAGACAGCTTTCCTTGCAGATCCTTGAAGGAGGCAGAGTGAGTTTTCATCCTTTCCATGACATCACAGGCCTCTGGGATCCCAGAATAATGGGCAGAAAGCCTCTTGTTAGCTAACCTTGAATGAACCCTGGGCTGACTTCTAACTATGCCTTCTGTTCTGCAAATCTACCAAGTTCTTATTCAAATCTAATCAAGTTTCCCCAGTTTAGCAAATACCTTCAAAACAAATAAGGCTTAGAGGCTTCTACAGTCTCTCAGATTTTCAGCTTTCTCTTAGATTTTGGCATATTAAATCCTAAGTACCTTAAATTTTTTTTAATATAGCTATTCTTAGCTATTTTCAGTGGGAAGGTTTTTCCAAATGTCTTAACTATATTCCCAAAATGAAAATCCAATATTTATTTGTCAAGTTAAAATTAACTCTAGTGAGTTAGGACAGGATTTGCAAAAAACTAAGACAGCCTAAAAAAGTCTACAACAAAGTAGCTTCAGTAGTACTTGTGACCTCAGGTGACTACAGTAGATATTTAAGACATATATTTCTGTATACTCCAACAAAAAGTTTACTTTAGGAAAAAAAACATTAATTTGAGTTTTAAAAGAAGCATATATGCGTGACCTGTCTCTCAGATATAGAGACTCTTTATACAAGTAAAGTAAGACAGTAACAAGGATACACAAAGAGACCAACGAAAGGATAGCCCAGAAACATTTGAACATCTGTATGTAAACTTGATATATGATACTTATAGATCACTGAGAGGAAAAACAGAATATTCAATAAATGATGTGAGGAAAAACTGATTACCCATATGGAAAAAGAATGAAACTGGAACCCCACTTCATACCACACAAAAGTCAATTTCACATGGACTAAGGACACAAATATGAAAAGAAACATTTTAAAGCTTTTAGAAGAAAATATCAGGCTATATCTTTATGACTTCAGGGAAGGGAAGAATTTGTTAAACAAGATGCCAAAAGAAAAGCTGACGTATTCAACTATATCAGACTATCGACACTATAGAATGTGTCTATCAAAAACCACTATAAAGAAAGTAAAAGGCAATCTATTTACTGGGAGAAAGATATTTGCCGCATGCATAACTGACAAGGGATTAGTATGCAGAATGTATATATATTCTAAAAATCAATTTTTAAAAAGACAAAAAGTTAAAAACAGACCAAAATATAGAAGAGGAGCTATAAAAGGTTCAACATCGTCAGTAATTAAGGAAATGTAAATTAAACCCCAGTGAGGGTACCATTACTCACCCACCAGACTGCTGAAAAGAAAACAATCAGATAATTACAAATGTATAAATATCTCAAATGTTGAGAAAGGGAACAAAGTGAACACTTAACATGCTGTTTGTGAGAGTATAGACTGGTACAACCTCTTTATAAAGCAATTCAGTATTATATAGCAAAACTGAAGATCCACTACTCTACCCTTAAGCAAAAAGCCTAGGAAATTCTTGCACACAGACACAGAGAAGCATGGATTTTGAACAGTAATAGCAAAACAGCTTTTAACGGCAAAAAGTAAAATTAAATTTAAAAAAGAAGACTGAAAACACCCCAAATATCCTTTAACAGGAGGATGGATAAACAGTGGTAAAGTCATGTAATGGAATGCTATACAGCAGTAAAAAGTAAATGAACTATAACATAGCAACATAGATGAATCTCATAAATATAACTTGGTGCCCCAAAAAAGTCATGGAATAGACAAAACTAAACAATAGATTACTTATGTATACCTATGTTTATAGTAAAACTATACAGAAAATCAAGGAGCATGGAAAGAGAAAGACAAAATCAGGAAAAAAGACACAATCAGGGCTTCAAATACAATGTATTATTTCTAAAGCATGATAGAGGTACAGAGGCATTTATTTTATTTGTATTCTCTAAATCTGTAGATGTATCAAAAGTACTATTTCACACATACGAAATGATTTCTCATTTAAAAATTAAGTAAATACACAGCTGTGGCAGAAAATATGAAAAATACATAAAACTATGTGAAGAAAATTAATCAATAACCCCATCATCCTGAGACAACTACAGTACTTAAAAGAAATAAATATACTTAAATGGTATGTTTCCTTCTACTCTATTTTTATTTACTTTTTTTTTTACAGCTTTATTGAGGAACTGACTTACAGTAAACTGCATATATCTCAAATATACAATTACATGAGTCAGACATGTGTATACACTGGTGAAAGCATCTTCACAATCAAGAAAATTAATACACCCACGAACATAGCCGCCATCCCCAAAGTTTCCTCATAACCCCTTTTAATCCATTCCCTTTTCTTTCCTTCCCCTCTTTCCCACCCTCAAGTAACCTTATCTGTTTTCTGTTACTTTAGACTAGTTTGCATTTTCTAGAATTTTTTCAGGTATTGTTTGTGCATAATTTATGCATATGTTTCACTTTAGTAGATATTGCCAAAAAGCTTTAGAAAATGATTTACACTTCTACCAGGAGAGTATGAGAGTTCCAGCTGTTCTACATCCTTATCAACACTTGATTGTTTGCCTTTTCCATTTTTAGCCATTCTTTCCATATCCTAAGGAAAATACACATAAAACTAGTGCCTGAACCACAACAAAAAAATTAAATTCTCAATGAAGACTGAAGTGAAACTCCTAAAGAAATTTTCATCTAAGAGCATTTGCCCTTAAATGCATGATAGCTGAAGCAAAGGCCCTAACCGGTGTATGCCTCGTGAATTCTGATTTAGCCCAAATGTCTAATTTCTACGTAAGATTTTTAGAAAAGCCGTTGAGATACACATGAAAAAAAAAATCACATGACTTAAAAAGTCAGGAGTATAAAAGTACTGGAACTCAGGTGAAACAATCCAACACAGTTTGTTAAAGTGTAACTTTAACACTGATAACAATACCTGAACGCAACAGACCAAAATACCACTAAAACAGTGCTGATAATTTGAATTGGGAGATGAAATACTTTCCTATAACAGTTCTATTCAATATGCTCAGCTACTTGCTCTCAGCTTCTGCTACTTAAAATGGAGAGAACTATGCTGTGAGATGCACTTTAACATAAAGATTATTCTATTGGCCTTATATTCTCTCTGATCCAACTATCAATTCCCCTCTACCACTCTGTCACTTTACTTCCAAATCTCTGTTTCTCAAAATAAGGATTCTACACTCACTATCTTTATTTCTTCATCCTCTATTTACTCCTCAAAGTCATTCAAATTTGGCTTCCATCCTTATCATTTTACTTAAATTACGTTTGCTGAGATCAGTGACCCCCTCCTAACTACCAAAGCCAATAGACACTTTATCAGCTCCTATCTTCCTGATTCCTCTGACTCATCTGACTCTAAAATAGATTTCTATCCTCATTAAAACCTTTTCCTCTTCTGGCTACTAGGACACCAGTCTTTTTGCTTCCTCCTTGCCTGAATGCTCCTCCTTGGTCTCCTTGGCTGTCTCCACCTATCACTTAATTATTGGTGTTTTCCATCCTTGGTCTTTCTCTCTCCTTACTTAAATGATTTCTTCCACTCTCACAAGATTAACTATCACAAATCTATGGATGCTTACAACATTCACAACTCTGATCCTGACTTCAGAAAATCCTGACACCAATATATCTAACTGCCAACTAGACAACTCTGTCAGATGTCCTAGAAGAATCACAAACTCATTTTCTCTCAACCTGAATTAGTCTCTCAATTTGTTAGTTTCATTCGTGAATACACAATTATAATTCAAGTAAAGCCAATAAAATACAAGAGGAGCTTAATTTTTTTCCTTTTAAGGTTAAAAAAGAGTAACTTCTAATAAAGGTTTTCTCCCTCCAGTTATGAAGATACTAACTCATTAGCAAAACTACAATACAAAACATATGATAGAAGCAAATCCCCTCGAATCCCAGCTCTCAAAGGCAAGCAATATCAGTATTTCCTTCCAGAAAGAGCAATTTTTAAACTATGATAAAGTTAGGTATCAAAATATTAAATTGTTAAACGGGTGGAGGTGTTAACTCCCAGTATTTCCAGGCTATTTATAACAGTACTATCGGGAAAAACAACTCTATTAACTGCCTATCTGCAGTGAGAATCAGTATAATATTTTAAATACGAAAGCAATCCTTTTACATGCTGTATTTTAAATATTCTAAAGGAATCAAAGTTTTTGGCTTGGCATCTATCGTGCCTATACTTGTACGTCCATCTGTGTGCAATATACCAACCGTTCACGCACAGAATTTTCTTTATTTAAAGAAAATCATACCAAAGAAAGAAGAAAAACTGTAAGATCTAGAATCTCAATCTAAAATTAAGCTAGGTAGATGAAATTCAAGTTTTGCAAAAACCAAAGCGAAGTAACATTTACCAGTCCTTCGCCGCTTCAAAAAGTTTCAGGAACACCACAGATAAAGCAATCCGCTAACATGTTCTCATCAGACCCTCCTGGCAAAGGAAGTTCGTTCGCTTCCCTCTTAGCCCAGAGCCCACCTGGGGCGGGTAGTCGGAAGCGCGCGCCCAGGCAGGGAGCCGGGCGAGCGGCCGGCGCCGAGCGGGCGGGGGTCTCCCCTCTGCCGGGCCCGGGGATCCCACCGAGCGGGCTCGGCGGACCCACAGCCCACCTTGCTCCACAGGACGAGTCCCTGCCCTCCAGGCCACGGTGACCGCGGCTGTCGAGGGGCCCAAAATCTCCCTCAGGCCTCCGGGGAGCATGCGTCGCTGAGGAGACTCACGAACAGCCCGCTGGGGCCCTAACAGAGGCGACTTTTTTTTTTTTTAAGTTAAAGGAGACGAAAACCATACAAAACAGTCGCTCCACACCCAGCGCCGCGAGTCTGGGTGCGAGGGGCTACTTTGCCGCCCGCGCCGGGCAGCGACAGCTCGGGGCTCGCCACGCTGCGCGCCCGGGAAAGCGCCCCTGGCCGCACACCTGAGCACCCCACGCCGGCTCACTTCCCCGCCGCGGCCCCGGCGGTCTCCGCGCGCGGCTCTGGGGGAAGGCCCGCCTCACACCGAGCTGAGGAGGCGCGGCGCGGCCGCGGCCGGTTACCTGCTCCAGGCAGTGGGCTCTCTGGCGTCGCCGGCCAGCGGGAACCGTGATTCCCGTCACCTCGCGCGGCCGCGTCTTGAGGCCCCGCCCCATCCCCAGATCCGCCCCGCCCTTTCCCCAGGTCCGCCCCGCCCTCTTCCCAGGTCTACCCTGCGCGTCAGGAGGTAGAAGTCAAGGCGCGGGACGGGGCGGGGCGGGGCCTCCCGCGCGTGTACCTGAGCGCTGTGCGCGTGCGCACTCGACTCCTCCCCTCTCCTTTCCCACCGCAGCTCTCAGCTGGTCGCTCTGAAAGGGTCTTAAATGAAGGCAGGTTGAGTTTGGAGTGTGTTGGGGGATCGAAGGGAAATAGAAGAGGGGTATAGAGGGAAAGCCATTGGCCTGATGAACCTCTGAGTAGGGAAGAAAGGAGCAGTCTCTCTTGCCAGAAGATATTTCTGCTCCCTCTTCTTGGAAACAGAGGACCTTTTCTTAGATGTGTTACTGGTCTTTAGTGTTTATATCCTAATTATAAAGTCTGAGAATCAGCTCACAACGCTTCACTTTTGTGTCCTTACTACTGCCTTGCCAGCAGCAGGTATACTGGAAAGAGTCCCAAAGGTATCCACTACAACTCCTCACCCCCATCTTTCCTGGAATTCCCTCTAGCACTCTGGCAAGGAGGTGGCTGGCCCTTTGCTTTTGTGCCTTCCATGCTGGAAATCTCAACACTGTACCTGGAAAGTTGTTGATGAATTCCTAGATTATCTGTTGATGAATGGCTCAGCTTTAGAAAGGCTGGATTGTAAACTGAAGTAAAAGTAATACTTTTCTTCCTGGAGAGCAGTCTTTCCCAAAGTGGATTCTTTTCATCTCCAGGCCCTAGAGATGCTGGAGTGGGAGTAGAGGGTGGGAGTAGACCCCCAAAACAAATTATTCTGGGAAAAGAGACACAATATAGTTGCTCTCCTTGAGTTTACAAGGCATTTAAGTTCTAAGAACGGTGTTTTACTTTGTATCATTCTGTATTTCTCAAATTTATTTGACCTGAAAAATGGCAGAATATCTCACCCCAAAATATGCCACGCTTTGGCATGAAGATTATTTTGAGTTTGCACTTGAAAAACAGCAGATGTAAGACGCACAATCTGAACTTCCTTTTTCTTCCTGAAAGCAGGCAATAAAACTCCCAGGTGAAAGGTGTCCTCCCTGTACCATGAGAAAAGAAACATCCTTATCACCAGAGATGGGAGTCAAGGATGAGGGAAATCTATCAAACAAACCTTGTTAAACTAACCCTTATCTTTATGGCCGCTTCTCCACTGTTAATGGCCCTAGCTTAAGCCCCTTTGTCTTGTCCCATTTTCACTATTTACTACTCTTTGTCCAAATTAGTATATAAGTGCAGCTCTAACTGCTTCTTTGAGTCTTCATTTTCCTGTGGGTGCTCCTATATACACGTAAAAAAATCTGTATGCTTTGCTCCTGTTACTGAATTTAATTCTCAGTTCCAGGCAGAAACCCTAAGAGGATCAAGTTTTGCCTCCCCTCTGGATCATACAGCTCTCTCCTTGAGAAACGCCACTTACCAGTCTGGGGCATTAATGTTTCATGAAACACACTTTGATAAACACTGCTTTAAAGTCCTAGTACATTCACCTTCAATAATTTTTCACTCTATTACAAATGTTTGCAAAGTTCTGTACTGTTTACACAAAGCTCTCACGTGAGTCATTTCATTTAATCCCAACAATTGTGATATAACTGTTATTATCCTCGTTTTACAGTTGAAAATATTGAGGGTCAAACAAACAGTGGTTGCCCAAGTGTAGAATCAAGATTGACTCTGGACTTCAGACTCCAAGGCTTTTAAAATATATATTATATAAAATATATAGAGGAGATGCTCTATTTAAGGGTCAGATGACTCTGTGTGTGTGTGTGTGTGTGTCTGTGTGTGAGACATATATATGTGTGTATATGTATATGTATGTGTGTGTGTGTGTGTGTGTATATATACACACACATACATACTGTCTTTCTATTTCTCTCATTTGACCCTTAAGTAGAACACACCCTTGGTTGGAAACCTCTAGATTCATGAGTTACTTCCCCAGGGCAAGAACCTTTACCTATCTTTTACTCCCTGCAGCACTTGACATCATAGTGTAGGGCACAAAAGTGTCATTCAAGTGTGCTGGATAAACAAAAAGTGAATAAAGTTTCAATGGTACTCAGTGAACTGGACTGAGTGCTTTGTTCCCTGACTGAACAACCTTAACAACCTCCTCACTGATGCAGAAGTCCCTAGAACAAGAATTCCCTGAATTGTTCCTAATTTTCTTCCATCTTCCATCTAAAAAGTCTTCCATAGAAGAATCTACTCGGCTAATAGATATGCTTCTTTGAGAACAATGAAACCACTTCCTATGTTTTCTTTGAAATGAGCCTCCTTCCTGTTCCACTTTCACAGACAAGGCTGCATTAATATGAATGTAGGATACCGTATACCTTTCTCTGTGCTCTTGTGTTCAACCTTCTCTCATAGAATGATGGTGGTTGCAACATTCTGAGTGGGTTTTTTGTTTGTTTCTTAATGTTAAACATTCATGTTTTTAACGTTTAATGTGATATTATTGGAGGCAGATCTAAGGAGAAAGAAAGATTTGGGTTGATGTGGATAACACTGCTGCTTAGATTTTGCTGTACATATTATTTCACTTGGTAGAGACAAATTACTTAATCCCCGTCCTAATCCCTTTCCATTCTTCCTTCATTTAGTGCCATTTATAAATGCTTTGTGACTCAGTCCAGCCCTGCCTCTCCAACCTCACCTCCAGCTACCTCCCACCACACACTTTTGACCTTATGAATTAATTGCAATTCCTTAAGTTGCCAAATTTGCACTATTGTTCCCTTTACCTCCATCTTATGGGTATCAACTGGCAAATTCATGTCATCAGCTGCAGTATCACCTCTTCTGGAGGATGAAACTCCACAACATCCTTCCCAGATTAGGTCCCCTTGCTCAGCACTCCCACCATAATCCATCCATGTCTCTATCAAGGCAACTACATAATAACTGTGAGTACTGGCTTTTTTTTTTTACCCCCTCTTCCTACTAAACTCATTCCATGTGAGTTACCAATAAATTCTACCTGTTTCCCGAACACATACCAGAGCACCTGACACATAGCAGCACTCAGATATTTGTTGAATGAATGAAAAACCAATCTTTAAAAGAATATGAATTCCTAGAGTGCTTGTGAAATAATTTCACAAATATAAATGGCCCTATGAACACAGTAGGGGTGGCATACAGATTTTTCTGCTTCCCTCCAAATTATTTTCTTCTCATTTTCTGTCTTAGAAAAACATAACAGCAGAAACCTATACATGGTCATTCATTCATTCATTTATTCACTGTTCAGCAAACATTTTTGAATGCCTATGGTATATCAGGTACAGCCCTAAGCACCTGCTTCAAGGAGAAAGTGGCATTTCAGCAGAATCTTGGATGTTCACCAAACATTAATTCCTTTTCCTGGCCTCAAAGCTAAACTACTTTGTTTATTCCCCTTGCAACTAGGTAAGGCCACGTGACCAGTTCTCATCAATGGAATCTGAGCATAAGTAGAGTTTCACTTCCGGACCTATACAGTTAAAAACTGAGAGCCTCTCTCCCTCTTCCCATCCCTTGACCATTTTGGACCACTGCTAAATCATTGCTAACCATTGCTAAAGCTAATGCTGCAACCAGATGGAAGGGGTCCTGGTTCCTGATTGATTTCATGGAACAAAGCTTCACTCACCACCTACTAATATTGATTGGATTGTGATGTAGGTGAAAAACAAACTTTTTTGTGTGTAAACTACTGATATTGGGGGATTTTTTTCCCCCAGCAGCTAGCTTTACTTACCCTGATTAACATTGTTATAAGTGATAACATATAGACTACATAAAACACTAGAAAAACGTATTATCCTGTTCTAGGCACTGCATGGGAAACATGGAAACATGAAAAGTAATCAAAGAAAATATTAGGGTCATAGAGACTTCAAGTTTATCTTTATGGATACACAGCTCTTTTTTTCTCTCACTCAGTTGGCCACCTGCTCTGAATGCTGACACCTTGACCTGAAAACAAGCATAGAGTCACCATCACATCATCTTCATCACCTTTATCAGCCCTTGTCAGCCTCATTCATACCCTTGGAAGGGTTCCTCTGTGAGCCTCAGAAGGTCCAGAGTGACTCAAAGTACTGAGGAGTGGTGGAAGAAGGGAGGACAAAGACAGGCTGTGAATATCTTGAATATCTTACCAAGGAGTTTGTAGATTAATCTACAGGACATATAGTTGAATAAACTAGGGACTGTGTGTGGTGGGATGAGTTTTTTCTTTTTTTTTTTTCCTCCTTCTCCCATCCTCTTCTTTCCTGGGTAACTGGTACCTACTAAGGCTAAGGTAACAGTGGGAAAATGGCTGGTCATAGATGCTTCACCAAGAGACCTAATGATGATGATGTGCCCCACCCCACAACACTTCCCTTCTCCAACCCCATCAATCAATGAAACTTCATCTCACCAAAAGGCTGACAGTTTCATGAAGGCCTAAACGAAAAATATTCAGCCCCCAAGGTGGGAGGCAATAGCACTGGTGGAATTAAAGGAAGATTATAAAAGAAGAAAGAAAAAAAAGAGAGGATTCAGCAGGAAGAAAAAAAGAGGGTGTTCTCCCAACTGCAAGATCAATTCACCCAGGCTGGGAAGCTCATCCAAAGAGGATGAGAGACACTTGGAGCACATCGTGTGAAATTGCCTTAGGATTCCAAAACAAAGCCCCCCCAGACTCACTGAATAAAGCACAGAAACATCTAAATCCCTACTTCCTGTGAATTCTGTGCAGATTGGAATGACTCAAATCTGAAGTAAATAACTCTGCATTCTTCTAGGGTCCATGTGCAAGGGTTTAAACTGTATCAACTTGCTTGAGCTACAAGCACAGGAACTACATTTCCCAAAACTCCTTTCCCTCTATGGTTCAATGCTAGATTGATCAAAATTTGGGGCAAGATTTGGAAGGTAGAAGCGAAGTAGCTATTACTCTCTGAAGATCCTCATGATTGCCAGTAGAATGAGATGGAAGGAACAGTGTTCAATTTCTGAGCTTAGGCCTGAAGAGGCCTCATGTTTCTGCTTCCCCTCTTGTGCTTCTGCCTCTGCCATGAGAAGATTTTGTCTGGGCCAGCCAGCTGGTCCAAGGAAGATGAGGGACATGCAGCAGAGCCATCCCAGATAAGCTCAGACTAGATGAGCTAATCCCTAGCTAACCAGCAGACAGGTGAGAAATAATAGATAATTGTCATTTTATGCCATGGCATTTGAGGACTATTTGTTACACAGTAATAACTGTCTGACATACCCTCCAACCATGATTTTGTGGGATAGGGTGGAGGAGGTGTTCTTACCCCACATGGCCCCAGAGTTCCAGACCAGTGTGCCCAGGATTTCCCCTTTAAGTCACCAGGGGTCACCAACTGGGCCAATGGTAAGTTAGAGGATTCAGCTTCCCACACTCGGTAAGATCCTGTTTGACTTTTTCTGTCCTTTTGGTTAGATGTAAAAATCTAAATATTTGTCACAGCAGAGGAGAGAAAAAATTTTAAACTCTTCTGAAGACTACTTCTGAATATTAGTGGTTGTTTACAAATATCAACTCAAAATCACTATGTGAAATAAAATTGAAAACTATCGTTTGTGATTTTTCTTTCACCAGAGTTTTAGGAAAACTCACACGCCCAGCAAAATCCCCAGGCAGCTCAGGATGCCAAGGCTTTCTTCCCTTCTCTTTAAATCTGCTCCAAGTCCATAAGGAGAATTCATGAATAAATGTGCTTGGCAGATGAGCCAAAAAAAGCAAAGACATATTTTTATGACAATTTCATCTTAATTTGTTAGTTTGAAGTCTTTAAATGAATTCGAAGCATGGTGGGGGTGGGGGTGGGGGTGGGGGTCTCAAAACACTTTACAATCCCATTTTTTTCCGACATTCCTTCTTTCCCCACCACTCCCTGCCTCTCACTAGCCTCCCCCACCCTAGTTTATGAGGGGACTGATGATGTTGGGAGATTTTTTTCTGAGGAAATGTGGGAGGTCTGCAATCCATTTCCTACTTGATGTGGGCTTCATTTACCAGAAGGAAAAACAACAACAATGCAAACATCCTTCCAGCACAGCTGGACAGCCGCTCCACACACTGGCTTGTAAAAAGCTAGCATATCACAAGGTCTGTGAAGACCAGTGAAGCCTGCCCTTCCATTCCTGAAAAACATCCCCTCAGGAAACAATTTGGTGTTCCCTGCAAAACATGAACTTGCTTGGCAGTCTGACCAAATCATCACCTCTGTTCATCTCATATCACTTGTCTGATTAATAACAATAAGTAATCCAAGAGCAGAGTGAATACTATTTTGATAGGAAAGGAGGCAGGGAGAGATAAACAGTGCCCTCACCCAGCAAACACATGTGCACACACGCCCACCCTGCCCCCACCCCCAAACATAGAAAGCCACTTTAAAAATGTTGAGAAATATAAAGTGCCTCAATCAAAACCACTCTACATTACTGGGAACAGGGTTGGAAATTACTTCCCTTCTCCCATCCAAATATGTTTGGAATGATAATAGCTGCCATTCTTCATTGACCTGTCACGTGCCAAGAACTGCCTTAATGGTTCAAATACATTTACTTATTTTAATTCTTGCAGAAACCCTGCAGAGAAGGTATCTAAACTTTACACAAAAGTAACATTTCCAAAATTACAAAGAAGTGAACAAGGAGCCAGGATTTGAAACCAAGGTTGTGTGTGATGCTAAAAATCAAGCTTATTATATTAAATCACAGGCTTGGGTAGTAAAGTGTGAAGCCCAGACGTAGGAGTTGTTTTTACGTGAACGCAAGTCATTACTCAAGGCCCATTGAAACTGCCATCTCATCTAACAGTTCTTGACTTATTCTAGACAAAGTTCTGATGGTTACAAGTTACAGAAACCCACTCAAACTCATTCCAGGGAAAGACGGAGGATGGTATTCTAGTCCTGGCCCTAACCTGGGAACATAAAGGAATTCTGATTTGAACAGGCAGGGCTCAGAAAAGGCAGGACCTGAGGCAGCCCAGGCCAGCGTCAGCCTCTCACCTTAAAGAGACAACTTCTCTCTCACACCTGCACATCCCACCCAGCCTCTCTGAGTCTCCAGTCTGTCAAAGCTGCAGTCTACACTCCGTTCCACGATGGCTTCCTTGATGGCACATCCCCTAGGCCTTTGAGCTCCCGACCTACCACCTATGACGAGTAACTGCTCCTCCTCGTACAGGTTCCTAAGAGAGGAATCTGTGAGCTCAGCTCATGTTTTGCAGCCAGTCTACACACAAGGCACAGGTTGTTGGCTGGTCTATGTTGGGCACCCCTGGGTCAAATGTTCACCTGGTCCAGTCAGAGGTGACTGGGGAAGGGAGGACCAAGTGCTTTGGGGCTGCACCTCCTGGGTGGGAGCTGTGCCCTGAAATCCAGTAAATGCTCAGCTCACCTTCACTCCCTTTTTCTTTAAAATGCTGCTTTACATACCTGGCTTAGCATTTAATTTTAGGCAGCCTCCTGCTGTCCTTTAGCCTTTCCAATCGTCTTCTAGAGCCTTCTATTTATTTTCTAGGTTTCTGGAGAACCACATCTTACCGTCATTATATCTGCGATGCCTAGCCAAGTGCTAAGTGGACACTTAAAAATGACTCATTACATTAGAATTCATTGTGGGGCAGAGCAATGTAGTGGATCAGGAAGAATTTCTTTATTCCTTCCTTTGCCCACAAAAAGACGATCAGAACTAGAAAGAGAATATCACATGTGACCCCAAGTCTTTAACCTCACTGGCTTAGCTGCAGCATATGTGGACAAGGAAAATAATTTGACCCTTTAACACACAAACTCAAAATTCCTCCCAAATCTTACTAAGAGAGGCATCCAGGCCAATAGCTCTCAACCTGGAGTAATGTTCCCACAGACTATAACCTTGCTCTGAATCCATCCTTTTGTCCATTTAAAGAAGTCTGCTAGAATTAAAATAAACGACTCTCATGCTATTATAATGGTAAGCCTGCTCTGGATTGTAAAAGAAAAAAAGTGATCAAAAATCTAGGTATTAAATTACTAGTAACTAATTACTAGTAAACACATTAAAATCCTCATTGTGATTGAGAGTTGTTAATCTATGACATTCTGCTGCCCGCAGCTGAGATGACACTAACGGTATCAACCAGGATGTTTTCTGCCATTAACAACAGAAACCTCAACTCAAATAGTCACAAAAATAAGGAAACATGTTAACTGGTGAGGTGGCTTAAATCATGCTTACAATTCTCTGAAATTCTTCTCATCAAGGTAGGGAGTCTATGTTCTCTCTCCTGTGGCTAGGGTAACCATAGTGACTGGTTGACCAAGAGAGACTGTGGAAATGACAGAATGTGGAAATAACAGAATGTAACATCCAAGGCTGGGTCATAAAATGCATTACAATTTCTGCTTGGTTCTCACTGGTTTCTTACTCTTGGAATCCAGCCACCATACTCTGTGGAAGCCCACGCAGTTTGTGGAGAGACTCACATGGAGAGGCCCACATGAAAAGGAACCAAGGGCCATGACTCTCAACTCTGACTGAGCCAGCCCCAACTCTCCAGCTATGTGGGTGAGCCATCTTGGAAGGGGACCCTCCAGCCCCTAGTGGAGCTGCCCCAGCTAACACCTCCAGGAGCAGAGACAAGCCTTCCCCACTGGGCCCAGTCCATACTGCAGATCCATGAACTGAATAATAATAACATGTTATTGTTTTAAGTCACTAAGTTTGGGGAAGTTTTGTTATACAACAATAGCTTAAAAAGGAAGCCCAAAGGTCAACCAGATTTCAGAGTCATTGATTCAGGAATTCAATCATTTATCATTGAATGTTTTTCTTTCCTTTGCTCTGTTCTAAATTATGTGAGCTTCATCCTAAATCTAGTGGTGTCATGTTTCTAGAATGGCAGCTGGGGACAATTAGACCTTCCTCTTTCAATTCAGGTGAGGGGGATACAATGGATTTCCCTGGACTATTCTTGAGAGAGAAACTTTTCCAGAAGCTGGCAAACCTATCCTCACATCTCTTCATCAGGACTGAGTCACATGCTCACTCATGAACCAATAACTGGCAGAGAGGATGAGATAATTTTGACTAATCAGGACTGCCCCTTAAGCTGAGATGAATTCCCCAAATCACATTGCTGCCATTTATGTGATAGACTGGATGTTGGGAAAGCCACTTCTAAGACATTTGAAAAGAGGGCCAGGAAAATGGGAAAACCCCAGGTTGTGAGCAGCCTGGGGTTACGACTAGAAGGGTCACAGGATTGAGACTGTTCTGAGTAAGCTATACAGGATCTAGCTTTGTACAGGCTATGAAGGAGATAAAGGCTATTTTCAAAACCCTTGACTCTGGTCCTTTCTCTTACCCCCTTCTCTGGTATCTCCCATTTTAATCAGCTGTCTCATCTTCATCAGCCGCCTGCATGTTACACTTGCTCTCTGGCAAATGTCAGCCAAGTGGGGGAAAAATGCACTATACAACTTCTGATAATTTTATTCTATTTTCTCTATGAAAAATAACCCTCTGACATGGGCAAGAGTTGGTATCATTTTTCCCATTTTTGCTGATGAAAATTAAGGCTTTACGGTGTGGGCAGGTGACTTCTCCCTGGATCTGTCTGCTCACATGAAAGATGACTGGAGTAGACTAGAAGATTAATATCCTTTCTAGCTCCAGAGTTTCTGCATCCTGCCTCCTTTTGTCCTCAAGATGACTACAGCCATTTCCGAAAATTGGGGCAGTTTTCACAATCATGCTCTATGCTTTGTTCTTCTTCTTAGTCACCGTATCCCCATCCTTCACTAGTTTGCTTTCACTGCTCTGGGTCATTGCCAAATTCTGCCTTCCTTCTTCACTTCCAAGACTGGCCAAAAGTCAGGAGGATTCAACTTTTCTACAGTTTTCCCGCTCATACCTTTTGAAATTGTGCCGACTCCTTTTAAACACAGCCCAGCATTGTGAAGGAGTTAAGCAAATATTTCAGTTCCCAAAATTGAATAGGATAGTTCTGGAAAAAAATAATTTGTGGATTAAGTTTAGCATGTGCAGAGCAGACATCTGTTCATAATACGATCACAAGAACCATTGTTCTTCATGAGGACCACTTCAAATTTGTACTTCTAAAAGATGCTGCTATATCTTCCCATGATTTCACTCCCCTAATCAGAGTTGATTGGTTCACAAGAAGGCATCTGACCCAAGAAGCGTCAATCAGAATCCTTCTCTAGAATTTTTTCCCCAAAGTATAGTTATAAAAGAATAGTCAGTCTTCCTTTTAGCATTAGAAGAACTTTTGGTGGCCATGTCTACTAGGTAGACGAAGTCAGTAAATAATAAAGGAGAGTGAAGTCGATATGCTAAGAGCAGAAAAGATAAGAGATGGTGAAAGAGGTTCCAAAGGCATTAGATTTCTCAGTTCCATTTGGTCCTGAGGGACGATGCACTCTGTTGTTCCCATTGTATTAGTACCTAAGCCATACCAGCTATAAACCCATAAATTGCATCTTTTGCCTAACTTAATACATGTTTAATTTCTGTCACTTGAACACGAGAGATCCGATATGAGTTCTGAAAAAAAAACTAGGTCCTTATAAGATTCTTTGGAATTGGATCTTTGGCATTTCCATTCCATTGTGATTTGCATACATTTTCATTTGCTTTAAGTGCTTGCCTCTTAGTATCTGTTTATGGCACGGAATACTGGAAAAAATCTGGTGTTTGGAGACAGAAAATCTGAGTTTAAATTCTGGCTTTAATACTTTTTTTGTGACAGTGGAAGGGCCTCCCTGAGCCTCAATCTCTTTTCTAGAAAGTGAGGGTAATAATAATCTTTGCCCTAGCAACCTCTTGGGGTCATTATGATGATCAAAATAAGAAAATGGGGAGAGACAGGGCCATACTCATCTTTGCCCTCCTAAAGTCCACCACAAGGCGAGGAGCAGTGTGTGGATACTGAGCAAATATTTGATGAATGAAAGAAAGAAATGAAAGCATTTTAAACACTTCAAAGCACTATTTAAACGTGAATTAATATGACTAAGACCACTTCACAACACCAGAGTGTATATATAAATATTTTTGTTGGCAAACTGAGTTGATCTTGGGCTGAATGACAATTTCAGTGTAATGAACAAAGCTTCCTATAAACAAGATGTGAAGTGAATGGAACTTTTGTCCACCACCCCTCCGTTCTCTCTTTGATTATGCTCCTTCTGTTTGGTCCAGACAATGTGTCAGAGTGTCTCTAGTCCCAGATTCTAAAAGTAGCCAATGCTCTGCAGCTGCTGGCTGCTGTTGCAGAAGCATCAAGTTGAGGTGAAAAGAGGTTATTAACATGATCTAAGGCCCTTTCACTTACAATTAGCACATAAACTTACTTCTCCCTCTAAAAGCATCAATACAGCTAAGGCTCCCACAAAACTCTCAGGATGCAACTGCCCACTTGTGATCCTTTTTTCCCTTCCCAAGTGCCAATGTTAAAACTATACAAAGAAGACACAAGGACTCAAGAAGCACAGTTGCCCAGGGCCATTCAGTGTAGGGATGAACAGATCTGCACATTGTATTATAATACAGCAAAGTACAGCCGCCAAAGTTTATAACAGTAATTCTGAATCATTATCAAGTAAAACTTTACACGTGGCATAGGCAGGCTACCGAGACAAGAAACTGGTCAATACTTCACTTTTAAAATCCACCAAAATGACTAAAATTATTCTAAAGTTTTAATGCTTCAAAAAGTATGTTCTGAACGATCTGAAACATATTTTCCAAAATGAGTCATTTTCCAACTATTTAAAAGAGTCTTAGTTTTCAGGTATCACTGCTCCTTCGAAGGTATTGTAAGTTAACTGTAGGTACTAGGTGCCCATAACATAAAGATCTCAACCCTTAACAATGTGCAGTAGGTGAAAATGGACAATCTTCCAATAGTAAGAAGTATCTTCATTTGAGATAAAAATGCTTCGCCTCACTAACCTTGACTTTTTTAATTTATAAGGGCAATTGTCTTTGACAAAATTTTCTACAGCAAAGGTGGTTGAAAAAAAAGAATTATCATGGGCTTTGGGCTTTTTTTTTATCCCCACCAGTAGATCACTGACTTGTTAATTGTTTGAAACAAATTGTCTCCCACTTTCTTACCTTAATAGATATAATATGTAAGCCATACAGAAGAAACACACATTTGCAGAAGTGAGAGGGCCAGAAGGACTGGGTGAAAGAAGGGAGGAAGAAGGGTAGAAATTGAGCACAGAGGAGTATAGGGTGGGGTTACGGGGTAAAGGAGATAGTGTGGGCCATTGTAAAGACATTCCCTTTTACTCTGAATAGACTGAGAAGCCATTGGAGAATTTGGAGTAGAGGAATGATATGAACTGACTTAATGTTTATATACATCTCTCCAGTTGTTGGGTTGAGGACAGACTGTAGGGGGCAGGAGGAAAGCTGGAAACTGAGAAACTGCTAGTTGATAGACAAGATACAGATAAGGAGGAGGGTAGCTGGGACAGGGTGGTCATATGGTAGTGGTGAAGGTGTGAGAATTCAATGGTGTAACACATGCACAGAAAACAACATAATGATGGGCACAGTTGGTCCCCAGTAAATGCTGGCTGGTATTAAGCAAGAATTAGTATTACAATATTCTGAACCTGAAAACTCATCCATAAATGGTTGGTTGATTGACTGACAGAGCCAGGTGAGTGATTACAAATCAAAGAGTCAATATCAGGCTTAGAAAAGGAAACTTTTAAAACATTTCTGGATAGATCAACCAAAATGAACTGGAATTGAATCTAACCTAAAGAGTTCATGCTCCCCCTGATTAAACTGTCTACTTGGATTGTTTTTTTAAAATTACACACACACACACAATCTGTGGTCAAAAGGGTTGTTGAATTGTTGCAATTGCCCAGAATCCAGCCTGACCTTGCAGCACTCCTAGATATTAAAAATCCTTTCCATGGTCTTATATTTTTTGGTTTAACAAGCACAAGAGGCCATGAACTCCAATATCTGAAGCAAACGTGTTAAACATCTGGGATCTGGCGCAAGTTTTTCCTGTGGGATGCATTGTTTGTGCAAACTTTTATTGAATTAAGAAAAAAAAAAGTAAGGACTGAGTTTCAAAATATTCGTGTAACCTAGTAAGACTATTTCTCTGAAGCCCGAGTCAAAATACAGCGTTCTTCAAACGCTGTAATAAACTTAATTTAAAATCAGGCTAGAAACCAGTTCTTGAAACACAGAGCAGTGACCGTAGGGAATCTAGCTGACGTAGCCAGAGCTCTCGCTCCAGCAAGAAGATGGCTAGTCTAAATTAAGTGGATTTTTCCAGGCTAAAGGCTGCAGCTCACAACCACTCAAAGAAAGGCCATGGCATTTGCAGGAAGGGCACTGGTCTGCGGTTTCGGGCAAGCTCTGTCACTTAAACACAGATGATCTTAGGCAATTTACTTTACCTCTAGGTTTGATTTTCCTTATTTCCTATAAAAAGTAGAAAGAACAGCTGCCCCACGGGTATTGGAAATTTACAAGTGGAAAAAAGTAGAATAATAAGGGTGACAGAATGTTTAAAAGCACTATCCATATAGACACATGGGAGAAGAAGGAATACAAAGAGGGAGGAGGAGGAAATAGGATGTAAGAGATGATTATTAAATTATGGGAGAAATCAAACAAGCTACACAAAGCTTTTCAAGAAGGAAAGCCAAGGCTGGTCTTCTGGAGTGTTCTTTAGGACAGACTTGTATTCTTTTAGTAACTCCCCAAAGTGCCCAGGGCAGCATCCACTGACTGAGAGGGACACACCCCTCTCAAATTTCACAATCCATTCCCTGAGCGTTCAAAGGAGTCAGGTGAGGGGAAAGGCCGACAGTCTAGCCGTTGTAAGGAAGCAGAGAAGTTTGTTTTCTCAAAAGGGGACAGGAAGAGTTTTTAAAATTCACATCTCCTTCCTAAGAGGGGCTGCTAGTCCCTGCAAAGTGTTTTTGTGCAGCTGAGCATCTGGCGGGGTCTTGGCCTGAATGGTGGACCAGAAGCTGAGTGTGAGAGTAGGAGCCCTGCATCAGAGAGCGAGCTGAATTCGGAGTTTGTGGACTTCATAGGCAGGAGGGGTGGGGAGGCCAGTTGAGCACAGAAGAGGAAGGATGGGGAGTGGCGGAAGGAGCCAGTGAAACAGCAAGAATGGAGAGCCGAAATGTAAATTCCTCTCTGCCCCACCCTCCACTCTCAAAGCCTCAGTGAAGTTGACTATATACTGAAATGAAGATGGTGTTTGTGTTAGTTTCCCAGGACCTCTGTAACAAAGTACCACAAACTGGGTGGCTTAGAACAGCAGAAATGTATTCTCTCCCAATTCTGGAGGCTAGAATTCCAAAATCAAGGTGTCCGCAGGAGCATGCCCTCTCGGGAGGCTCTAGGGAAGAATGCTTCCTTGCCTCCCTCCGAGCTTCTGGTGACTCCTGGAAATCTTTGGCATTTCTTGGCTTCTATCTACATCACTCCAACTCTGCTTCCATCTTCACAGGGCCTTTTTCTCTCTGTATATATTTGATATGCCCTCTCCTCTTCCTGTAAGCACATCAGTCATTGGATTCGGGGCTCACCCTATTGCAGTATGACCTCATCTTAATTTGACTGAGCACATATGCAAAGACCCTATTTCCAAGTAAGTTCAACTCTGATATTCTGGGCAGGCGTGAATATGAGGGGTGGAGGGCACTATTTAATCTACTACAGTGTCATTTCATCTTGTTTCTGTGGAAATCAAGAGAAAGGCAGAGTTTCATATTAGAATCAACTGACAAAGGACTGAAGGTGGCAGTGGCCATGTTGGTGGTGAAATGGCCTATGAGCCAAACGAATTCAAAAGAAGTTCAAAGTTTGGGGTCAGAAGTGACCACCTCCCATGGGAATATTCAGAAATCTGGAAAGGTTTTAGAATTCCACAGGGCAAGGAATGAGGCGTTCAAGGCAGTACTATCTGGATCTCATGGGCCAAGAGACCACAGCTGACTTTTGGGTTTTCAATAAAAGAAAGACACCTGGGAGAGGGGAAAACAGAGAGGTGGAAGAGAAGGAAGAATAAAAGGAGAAAAGGTAAGAAGATGAATAGGAAACACAGATGGGATTTTCAAAGGACACCAAGGAAAAAGAAAGCAGGGTTGAGAATCTAATGGCATACCTGGTATATTCAAAGTGCCCAAGATGAGTCTGGGGAAGAAAGAGAAGAAGAAAAGGAGGGAGGGAGGGAGACACGTGTGTGGTAGGCCTCACGCAGTGTCACTGAAAATTGCCTCCAGTGTCACCCAGAGCTGTCCATACTGTAGCTGCTTGCTCGTGACCCTGATCAACTTCAAAGTCTACATGGGAACAGTTACTGCCTCTCTCTCTGTATCACAGTTCTGTAGACTAAAGAGACTGCAGTCCATTTTCCACCCAAGGCCTCTGAAGTCTTTTCTTTTCCAATGATGCATATTCTATCTCAACCCTAATTTGAATTACCACATACTTGTGGCCTCTTTGCGGTTTTTGCTGTCCCTCATTGTGCCGGAGCTTACCTTACTGGATTTCCACGAAAGGACACAAAAGAGGTCTAAATTAGTGAGTGTCCTTCAACACAGAAGAGCAAAGAGAATCCTTGTGGACTGAGCAAATAGCTTTCAGATCACTTGAGATACAAGCAGTTAAAATAGCCTAAGATTGGAAAGATTCTGTGGTTTAGGAGAAGGAGAATTAGATCAGGAATCAGGAGACCTGTGTGTCAATCTACCACCAGGTTACCTGGAGCAAGTCAATCCCCTATTCTCAGCCCCAGATTCCTGATTATAAACAAGGCAACTGGACTTCATGGCACGATTTCTAGATCCTTTCAACTGTCAGGGTCTCTATGGAGGTGTTATCAGTAAAATGCAATTAAAATGACCTACCTAGGATATTAACAGCATCATGGAAGAGTGAAAATGTTGCCAGAAAACACATTCCTAATTTGTAGAAAGTGGAGGTGAAATGGATCTGATTTCAAGTCATGAAATGAAATGAGAAGAAAGCTGCTGAGAATATACTGAGGGAAGAGGGGCCAGTTTGGTTCTCCAAGTTCCAGGAACTGTTTATAAACTGAGTTGTTGCTCGGGTGAATGGCTTGGATATTTGGAATATTTGAAGTGAAGAAAGACCTGGGACAATTGCTGCTTGCTGGGATAATAAGAAAGAAAATCACCAAGCATTTCCACACACGTCATCTTATTTCTCAAAACAGCAGGAGGTGAGTATCATTATCCCCACTTCACAGATGAGGAAACTAAGGCTCAGAGAACCCAGGTCACAAACTAGTAAGTGACAAATCTGGGACCCAAATCCACGTCTATCCTACCCCAATCCCAGCGTTCCCCTTGCCTCCCCAGATTGGTGCTATTATACCCAGTTGTCTGAGCCAGAACATAATTCCTATAAAGAGCCTGAGTGGCACACACCTCACTTTTTTGCCCTCTAGTGTAAAGAACACAGGTATGCTTTCGAATTGAGAGTGATGGCTATCTGGCCAGGGGCCAGAGCACAGACCTGTTAGAGCAGGGATTCTGAAGCAGGTCAGAGCCAAGAACAGCACAGAAACTTGAAAAAATATTTATTGAGGAGTTAAGTAAATACAGGATTCAGGGTTAAATTTTTCTGCCGTTTTCGAAAGAAAAATCTGAGGCTCAGAGAGGCCAGGTGACTTGCCCTAGGTCAAGAGAGGCCTAGGAAAGTTCTCTCTTTTTTCAGAGAGAGCTGGAAAAAGAACCAAAGATGTTTAGACTTCCAGACTAGAGGTTTCCCCACCACATCACCATCACTCCTAAGGCCGATGGAATTGTTCCGATACATTTGATTAAATGCAGTATACTTTAGGAGGAAATGGATGCTAACCTCCAACCTAGAACACTTATTTGCTTAATAGGTTGCTTTGAAAAAAAAAAAAAAGACTCTGCTATTTCAGGAAGCTAATAGATGGCGTGGTTAATGTAATTTTCAGTTTTGATATCAGATGATGAATCATTTTTGTTTATCTTAGCATTCTTTCCTCATGTGTGGTATGTGTCAATCATAATTACTGGGCTGGGGATAGGAGCACTGTCACTCACTCAGGAAAGTAATTGCCTCGCAGTGAATGGACGAGTGCTTCCATGAGTGTATTTGGTCATTTAGATTTTTAAAAATGGGTCTACAGTTTTCTTATCCCCAAGGAGACACCTCATCTACATCCCCAGGACCACTTTTCAAGGGACCCCCAGGGCTCAATATCTAGCACCAAGCTCTATCCTCCAACACATACTTCTGACCATCTTCAGAATACCTCCACCTGGATGTGTTGCAGTCATCTCAAATCCAGCAGATTCTATCCATCCAAGGGTATCTAGCTGTGGAATTAAGATCTATGCACTTCGCTGTATGTAAATTATACCTCCACAAAAATAAAAATAAAGAAGCAAATTTAAAATGGAATTCATCTTCCTCCACTTCCAAAACTCCTCCTCCCGAAGAGTTCTTTAGCTCAGTTCAGGGTGTGCCTTAGCTCCCAAGCCTCCACACCCAATAAATCACCAAGAACTACTGATTCCACCTACTATAGTTCTCTCAAATCTTTCCCCTTCTCTCCATTTTCTCTTGTCAATTGCTGTGATAATATTCACTTGAATGACACTGACCCCTGCTTTGCTCCAGGCACTGTGCCAGCCCTTCTGTCTATATGCATGAGCAACACATAAATGGAGTCTTGAAAGCATTTGCACTGTCAATCCATGTGTTCATCACAACCAACAAAACACAGGTAATATGGAAGGAGCGGTTCACTCTACATGGGAATCAGGGGCAGGGTGGGCAGTGCAGCTGTAGGATTTCAGGGGTGGGTCTGGAAAGCTCAGAGAGGAGCTGACCTCTAAGAGGAATAGTCAGAGATGAGCAGGCTTCTGGCAAGTGGATAGAGAGATGCACTGCCGATGAGAAGAGCTCTAGCAAGAGCAGCTGGAGGGAACATAGAAGCCCTTCTGTCTTGGCGGGGAGGGGCCTTGTTTGTTTGTTTGAGAACTTGTTATAAAGGAGGGGGAAGTGGTAGGAGATGGAGCTGGAGAAGGAGGCAGGAGCCACATCACAGAAGGCTGTGTTAGTCTTGTTCAGGGGTTTGAATTTTATACCATGGGTGGTGGTGGGGTCAGTAAAGACCTTTAAGCAAGGAACTAGTCAGCCTTCTCTTTAAGATCAGTTTATAGATAATGATCTCCTGTGTGAACAACCACAATACTTTTCTTGACTCCCATTTCTCCTATCTCCGTATACCACTTCCAAAGTGCTCTTCCTAAAAATAAGACCTTGTCCCTTTCCTAATTAAAAAGCAAGACAAAATAAAATAAAGACCCTACCATAGCTCCTCAGAGCAGACAGCAGCAATTCCCAAACTCCAAGGAAAATTATTACTGGAGATGTTGATAGTTGTTCTGGGGAAAAAAAAATTCCCTTGCAAATTAGTTTGATTAACCTTTATACAAAATTAAACAGGTTTCCTTTTCATTGCAGGACTTCTCAGAGACTTTAATTTTCTAATGTCAATTATGACTCTTTCAAAAAGGGGTTCAGAATTCAGATTCCCCGATCTAATAAACAAGTGAATTCTTCAGTCTTAGAGCACTGGTTAGCATCTCCACAGGCTAGTGATCTGGGAAATGCCGGCCTCTACAACAAAGTCTGAACTCAGTTATATGAACAGGGCCATACATAATGGGAAAAATTCCATCGCTCCCTGCCGTATACACACTCCTGCACCCTCTGCTCCAACCACCTTGGTCTTCTCACTGTCCTTCCCTTCCTATGCTTGAGGGTTTCTTGGTCATCCTTTAAGTCATAGCCAAAACTCAACTCCACGGTGGAAAAGTTGTGTATGGCTGAAGATTACAAAGATATAAGTTGACCTGAGTAAAGGCTCTGGTCCATGATACCACAGTGTGTTCTATTTGGGAATAGTGTGGATAAATAATTCTATAATCTGTGAATCCATGAAAAGTACTAGACTATATTTTACAAAAAAAATTAAGGGTTATTTATTCCTGGTAAAGAGACCTTGGTCTTCAGAAACTGCACTGTCCTATGTTTAAAGGGTTAGGGTTATTATCTGCAGTCTCTCCATTCTAGGGTCAACTTTCTTCATTCCAACACCCCTTGTCCTAGAGACAGGCTACCTCCACTCATTCCCAGAAAGTGCTGGATAATAAAGGACCCTCAGAGCGAATCCTCATCACAGGGAAGACCCAGGGTCCGATCAGTGGATATAGATACTTTCTTTTTTGAGCAAGGATAACAGGAGAAAAATGAGAGCAGGGAAGCCATGGCTTTGCTTAGGAAGGGATGTTTCAGAGACTGGGGGGAGGTTCTGTGTGTTTGGGAGGGAAGAAGAGGTGGAAGGAGAAGAGGTCACGATACATCAGTAGCTTTGGACTCTGCCCCTCAGATTCAGTGGTGCTTTCACTGTTCAGGACCTGACCACTGACTTCCAACTTTGGGATGGAGATCAGATGGTATGTGTGAGGGGACAGTGCAGAAAGGAAGAGAGAGAAGAGAAGACAGGGAAGAAACGAGAAGAGGAAAAGGAAGGGAAGGAAGGATTCTCCCAACCCCAAGCCCCTGACCTTACTCAGAAGTAAAGCAAGGAAATGGAGTTCAAATTTGGGAGAAGGAAAAAGAGAAGCTCCATCTCCACCCTTGTCCTTTTCTTTCCCACCTCAGCCTGCAGCAGGTTGTTGAAGAATCAGCAAAGGAGTGGAGTGGGGCTGAGGGAAATCCGGTGAAAATTAAGCATAAGAGCAGCCTTGAGGCAGTCTCCCAAGATGGAAGCTTGCAGCTGGAGGGAATGATTGTGAAGGGCAAAATATTTATTAGCTGAGTATTAGTGGAGGATTGGCTCAGTCTGAGCTGGAAGAAGCAACTTCCTTTCCTTCCAGAGCCTGACCCCTTCTCTGCAGTTGCTCCAAAGGAGGTTTGCTCCTTTTCCATCTGCCTTATTATCACAAAATTCTTGCAGTACACCTGGGAGCTCTTTACCACCTGCTTGTGAAAAGTCCTGGCTTTTATGACGAAAAGTGATGCCATGAGTTTTTTTAAAAATGGTACTGAGGGCCCTAAAAGATAATACATTCCAAGATTCCAACTGGAAAAAAAAAAAAGCAAGAAGCAAGAAGCTAGCTCTACCTCCTGTGCTGAGCCCCATAAATTCTGAGCTGAAAGGATCCTCTTGACTACCCATGGTTTTACTTTAAAAAGTAGATTATGATTTCAGTAGTGTCTCTGCACATGAAAATGCTGCCTTTGCAACAGTATTATTGGCTGTGGGCCAATAATAAGCACAGGTCTGCTTTTCAGAAAGACTGGGAAGATGCTGTGTGGCAATGCCAATTTTGGGGTGGGAATCTCTGTGGGGTCTTTTTCGGTGTGGCACTAGAAGAAAACAAAACAAAATAAGACAATGCAAAAATGCAAGACTACAGCATTACTGTAAAAGAGCTAAGTTATTTGCCAAAACCATGGCTTGGTTTCCATGATGACTTTTTTTAGTAAAATTTTGAAGGGCAGGTGATGGAGAGCATTCAAAAATATAACTGCAATCCATGCTCCTCTTTAAGGATAAATTACACGTGGTTTGCACATTAAAGCTCAGAAGCACCCAAGGCACATGTTTGAAAGTAAAGCAGCTGTGTTGTGACGGAAGCCAGCTCTACAACATCAAATGTATTCTCGGTAGGAAGTTGGATAGCAAGAACTAGTAAAAGGCTCGAATGAAACCAAAACAATCCTCCCCAAACAAAAACTACTTTTAAATGGCATCCAGCTATCCAGTGATCCTCTGGCCCTAACTCAGTATTAAGATATTAATAATTCATCAAATCTTGATGAATAGGTATCGTAAGGACCTTGGTGTTTGCATCTATGTACAATTTACTTCTATCTTCATCTTACATTATTGCTCAAGGATATTCCAAATTTCTGAAAAAATTGTTGTCAGTCCCTGCTTGTCAACATGTCATCCCTTCTGTGAGAGGACATCAACAGTGATGACTCAATAGACCATTCCTGTGTTGACACCCATTTTTCACTCTAATGGTCTCGTTCACGGATGGATATTGGTGAAGATTCTGTAAGATTTGTTATGAGGAAGCATCAGAAAGTCAAAGATTCTAACCGGATGCTGTCACCACGCCTCTCCCCAACCTTCCACCAAAGAAAGATACCAAAGTGATGAATCTTGCCTCAGTATACTTCCTTTTGTTCTGAAGATTCTTGGTTACTATTTTTTTAATCTTTCAGTCAAGGATTCTAATGAAGCTATCAGCCATCTGTTAAATAAAGACACTAAGAAATTTGAGGACAAAAACATCAACCAAAAGGAACATTCTGTATTTGTGTGTAGTTGATGAGCACTGGCCAATTCCAGAATCATGAAGAACTTTACTAAAAGTTTGCTCTTCTTTCCCCTAGAAATGAAAACATTGCATTTCAAAGTACACACAAACAGTATCCAAAAGTAAGACAATTTTCAGCAAACGTTAATTTTGTGTTTCCTTTCAAAGTATTTATTCATTATAAGCAGAGGCATCTTATTCTAAACTTCAAACATGTGTCTGTGAATGTTCATAAGAATTTTTGTTGTATAAAATAGATGTGTTTTAATAATTATGAAAATCTAACCAAAATCATTTCATTCACACTGCTAAAATGCACCCACTCTGTTATATTCCGATATTGTCTTGTAGGCTGCATAAACCCTGAGATAAACATCTTTATCAGGGGCCTCTGACTCCAGGAACAAGCTCGGCCAAAATGAGGTGGGTGGGTGGGGGCTCACCCAAAGGGTGCTCTCTTCTTACAATAAAAGCCTTTTACAAACAGGATTTCGTGTGTTGAGAGAGGAGAAAAGAATCATTGTTCCTTTGTCAAGTCATCTTTCTCTGGGAGACCCTTTTGTCACCTACATGAAGAGCTTGTGCACGTTACAGTAAACACTCAAGCCACAAAAATACACTGAAACCACCAGAAATGAAGTCATCTGATCTGCTGAAATGTTTTCACCATCTGGGAAAATAACACCCAAGGGCCAAGACAGTTACTGAAGAAAATTTCTAAGTACGTTACCCAGGCCTGAGAGGCAACAGGTAGGTGGATTCTGTGCCAGTGAGAAAGTGTTATGATTGGCAAACCACGATGAAACTCTAAAATTGCAGTTTAATGGAAATGCTGGCTGTCATCCCCAAAGTACATTTCAAGGAATCACAAAACTTGAGAATTAAAGGCAGCTGCGTGGAAGTTTTCATCCATATTGAACCCAGAAGATTAGGTGGTAACACAAGAACTTTTGCAGGTGTCCCAGATCTTAATCCGGTGCCTCTGCCCCACAGAGCCCTTCATTCTTCAGGTCCTGATGGAACAGGGGTCATGTGACCAGCTCTTGGCCCAACTCGGAGATGGGGCAAAGCTGACAAGGGACAGGCATAGAATGGCCAGAAACCTCAGGGTCCAAGGGAACAGCCAGCCCCAGCATACTCCAGCGGAGGCGACACAAGGCTGAGATGCAAAGAGCAGGCTTATCCCCAGTCTCGTGAAAATGATAACACCCGGCCATTCCCAAGGAGAAGCCGAAGCCAACAGTTTTTCAGGTCCTGGGAGCCTCTGTAACTGTCTCCCGAATGTCTGGGGTTTGGCCTCACGGTACGAACACACTTTGCCCCAGGGCATTTTTCCCTTAATTTTTAGGCCCCAGTGTATTTTAAGGTAGATTGATCCCACATTGCTTCTGATTCATTTACACTGAATTCATCAGACTGTGTTTGGAAAGAGCAATCCGAGGTCCAAGAAGCCCTTTGAGGCTGCTTTTATGAGTCTCTCTGTGCCTTTTTTCTTAGAAGCAAGAAGCCACGTCTTGACATGGACCAATAAAACGTGAGCCCCAGAGACTCGGGTCTGCTTCCAAATGTGGCACCTCTGAAACCCACAGGCCCTCAAATCACCAAAACAAGGCTGTCCCTCCTCCTTTTTCAGAAGTCAAAGGAAACCTTACCCTTGTGCTGTGTGGAGCCTGAGTCAGTCCGTTGGAGCTGCTCGGCGCAGAGCTCCCATGAGCCTTCAGCGTTCCTAACTCCACACCCAGGTGTGACACCAGCCTCCCCACGCTGGGAAGCGGCCGGCTCAGGGCCAATTCTGCTCTTTGCTCTGCAGAGCTGGGCCTGCGCAATGCTGGCAAGTCTGGAGGAAATGTCCTTTCTCTTCTGAGCTCTGAAACTGGGGTATTCTGTTGTTGATTTGTTGCCAACAATAGTTATTGTCAACATCCCTTGAACCTGACCGAAGGGGCACAATGGAAAGTGGTTTGGAAGTGCTTTGTTTCAGAGAGAAAAAGCACAGCCAACAACAAAGTTAGGTGTGCAGCGTGGATGTGAGAGATGCTTCCTGAGTGGTGGAGCTGAACACGCTGTTTCCTCCACTGGGGAACTTGCCATTAACCCTAAGAATCCAGGGCACAGCTCCAAGCACGGGCAGAGCAGGTCTAATAATTATGTGCCCCGTGGTTGAATGGGAGCATCTGCAGCTTGTCCCATGGACTCAGCCTCAGACAAGTGTACACTCTGAAGCCTCCGGTCAATTCCTGGAATGGGACCCAGAGGCAGCCACTCGGCCTGTTCTCTCACCTGTGACTTGCACTGTTGACTCTCTTTGTCCCTGGGCTTCCAAGATTGAAGGGAAACCAGGCCCCTGATCAGGAAAAGGACAATGAACCTTGCAAGTAACTGAAGAGATGCATAGGGCGGGGTGGCCAGGGCTTGGGCCACAATTGTCTCTTTTTCTTTATACAGTGTGACCTCACTCCGGCTATTCAGTAGGGTTTTTCAAACCCCCCATGCCTGGGCCCTACCAAAGACCAGTCAGAATCTCTGGAGGGGAGGCCCAGAAAATCAAGTTCTTTTCCTTGAAAGCTCCACTAGTCATCCTACTATGCAGTCAGGGTTAAGGGCTATTGATTTAAAGTAACTTGAATACGTTCCTATTCTGGAAAAGTATATGGAAATAGTCCACATAACAGAGGGATAGCTCACTGTGTTCTAATGGATTAGGATTCAGGGGAGATGCTCCCCCTCCCTTCTCCCCTGCCATCTCTCTGTGTCCCCACCCACCCACACGCCCGCTGCCACCACTCACTGTCCCGTGCCTGAGTTTTCAATGATGATCTCGCTCTCCAGAGAGCTTTTGAAGCCAGGATACAACAAACTAAAGAGAACTAGAACCAATCCCAAATGCCGAATCATCTACCATGTCAAAATGAACCAAACACAAGATCTCTTCAAATATTTAATCAGTTTGGAGACCTCTGCCTTCCAACCCAGTTGGGTGAAAATTCTAAAGAAAGCATGATTAAGGGGTCCTCAAAGAAAACGTTGGGCTAAAATGGACAGGAGACTGGGTTTGGGAAGACAGAACATAACATGTGCCTTTTGAAGGAATTATTCTACCACTGATTAAAAAAATACTCAAAATGAACAAGAAAGGATTAAACAGTTATACAAATTTAAGGACAACTAAAACTTCTTTTATGGCTGAAAATACCAGACATGGCTTTGAAATAGACTTAGAAAACCCTTAGATCCTGCTGTGGTTTCATTCCTTAGCCTTCTCTGTACATGCAAGAAGCCAACTAGCTACACCCAGCATCCCCATGAGCTCTCTGGGCCTTGGCAAAGAAGCGATCAGCGAGAGATAGAAAGAAGGCATGGAGGAGGTGAGAGGAAGCTGTTCACAGTCTTTGGACGTGGACCCAGACCCCAGCAATCCTAATCTATTTTCTTTGAAAAATATGGAGATAAACCGAAGGCCTTGAAAAAACACCATCGATCTCAGGTCAGGGTGCCGATGATAATGCATTGCGATAGCTGCGCCGTAGGAACCGGGAGAAGCATGTCCTTCAGGGTGACGGGTCTACAATGATACAGGCGTGCTCGGGACTCAGGGCTGACTCCTCAGGAGACGTTCAGCAGGAAAGGCGTAACGTCTGTCTCGCTCTCGTTCTCCCTCTGGTTTCTTCTCTTCCCCTGTCCCTTGGTGCTGTAGAGAGGCAGTGTCGGAGGCTCCAGCCCGGGGCTCAGAACGGGTACTGAGACACGTATATCCGCAGTCGGATCACAGAGCTGCCTCTGAAGTTGATGACCGTGTTGACAGTGATCATTTCCAAGTCCAGCTGTATTTCCCGGGGCCCTTTGATGGGGCGTGTCATCACCAGGGTGGCACTGATGGGGCCCGTTTGCTGTGGACGGAACCGGAGATACTAGTTAGAGAAGGTCTGCCCCGCTTACGGAGCCAGGGTGAGTTTGACCTCAGAAGCTGTTGAATGATGGCAGGGAGGGTGGGGAAAGCTGTCCATCGGGAGATGGGGCCTCTCAGACAGTCACCAAAGCAGAAGGCCTGGTGGTCTGGCCACAGTCGGCCTCGGCAGCCCCAGTCGGGGCACTCCCCCTTGCCTGCTGCCAGCAAACTGGCATCCACCAGTCGGAAAGCCACACTCATGCTCCACCTGGCTTGTTCCTGCTGCCCCTTCAGGTCTCACCTGAAATACCCCCTCCTCAGAGGCGCTCCTCTGCTTTCCCCAGTCTAACTCAGGTCCCTGTGACCCTCTGCCAGGCACGCTCTACCTTGCCTGGGAAGGAAAAAACTCATTACCACGTGTCACTGTCCACTCTGTTTTCTTGGTCCACGTCTGACGTCTAGGTCCACACTAGATAATGAGCATGTAACAGCGAGGACCGGGGCCACCCCTGGACCCCCCAGGACCCAGCATGGTGCCTGGCATGCAGTAAGTGTTGGTGAATGTGCCCTGTATGAGAGGACGAATAACTGATGGAACCAACCACGTGACTCAGGGCTGTCACTTCGCTGCCCTGGGCCTCCTCTCTAAAGTAAAGGTTTGTACCAGATCAGTAGTTCCCAAGTGAACAGCTCTAAAGCATCTAGGACACTTTTTTTAAACTAACAATTCCAGGGGCCCAGTGCAGAGTCTTCTGCTTCAGTGGACTTTTAGTTGATGCCTGGGGAATGGGACTTTTTTACCAGCCTCCAGGTGGGTCCGAGTGCAGCCCCTGCTGGAACTCCAGGCTGGAATCTTGTCCTCACCTCCAGCTTCACTGCTCTGTGACCCTATCACTGTGGTCTTAATAACTTCATGTGAGCTTTTTTCTTCCACTGAATCTTTTTCTAAAACTTCCAAGGAGGTAAGGAGAGAGGACCAACTTCAGCTGAACTTCCACCATGTGGGAGATGCTCTTCTGGCCACTTTTATATCTATGTGCTTTTTTAGTCCCTGTAAAAACTCTGAAAGGCCTGACTACTCAATGTGTGGTCCCTGGACCAACAGCATCATCCTCACCAGGGAGCTTGTGAGAAATGCAGGATCTCAGCGCCGCCCCGCCCCCCACTGAGACCAACTGAGCCAGAATCTGTAGCTTAACACAATCCCCAGGTGATTTATGGGCACATTAACAATTGAGAAGCTCTCATCTAAAAGCACAGGACCCAGCCTGGGGACCCTAGCTGCCATTCTGCAGGTATGTCTCATTACATCCCCATTTTATAAACAAGTGAACTGAGGCTCAATGAAGTTAAGTCATTGCTTAGGGTCACTAGACCAGTCAGGGACAGAGACAAGATACTGCATTCCAGTGCTTCTGTCTGACTTCAAGCCCCAGGATTTTTTCACCACACAGCAACTATCAGAAAAAAACTGCTGTGAGTTTTACTTCTCCCTAGCACGCCCCTGAAGAAGAGATGCTCAGTGCAATGGCCAGATAATGGGCCCCTGGAAAGGAAATAGCATAAGGGAACAGGACATGCTGGACGATTGCTTCCTACAAGCTGCTGAGGCCAACATTGTACCCAGAAACTGAAAGCAACAAGCTCTGCAAGACCAAGAGGCGTGGCTCATTTAAAGCTACACCAGCGTCTTATCTGTCTCCACGAAGGGAGGTCTCCCCCAAGAGCTGCCACAGGCATGGCAAGGGTAGGGCAGGCAGATAGGTGCTGTCCAGGTACTGGGACCTCCCTGTCCTCTGGGCTATCGGCAGCCCAACAGCCACGTAATTTCCTCCTGGCACCGGCTCCCTCCATTCCTGTCAGCATCCACGCAATAGGTACCTTCTCACGCAGAGGCTCGCTCGGACTTCCTTGTCAACTCTTGGCAAAATCTCAGAGCCCTGGGCCAGGACTCCAGAGGGTATGGCCAAACAAGGAAATGCCCAGGGCATTTACACATACAAATATCTCACCAGCTTTCGCTGTTTGCATGAACAAAGGCCAAGGGTTGAGGACCCTGAGCTGTGGGTAGGCCTCTGGAGGGTGAGCTGCAGAGCCTGGGATGGGGACGGAACAGCTGGAAATGTCCCAGTTGTTCCTTTGGCCTGTCCCTATAAAAAGTCTCCAGAATGTGAGAGGATCGTTGCCTCTCCTGTTTGGAAGTAAGCTTAGAGGTTCAGCCAGTCCCATCTCCACGAGGGTCAGATCTGCAGCAGCCTGAGAAAGGCCTGCCCACGAGCACATGGAGGACTCAAGTGTCTGCCCAGAGAGCTGAGGACAGCCATCTTCAGTCCTCACTGGGCTTTTAGGGAAGAGCCAAGGTATTAATGAAATAGCCAACCCCCCTGCCCCCAAGAGGCCCTGGCCATTGATGGGCTTGCTGGTCATTGGTACAAAATGATGTTGGTGGCGATGGCAGTAGTGGTGGTGGTAGATATTGGCATTTGGCTATGATCCTACATACATCTCCCATTTAATCCTCATAATCCTACAAGTTAAGGAGGTTGAGTACACTACAGAAGGTCACGAAACTGGCACATGTCACTGTGAATGAAAAATATTGCCAGCCGTGTCAGTAAACTCAGGACCCAGACAAGCAGGCAGCCCGGGCTCTGCTGCCACCTCCAATGGTGCCGCCTGAGGGAACTCAGGATGGGAGAGAACAGGATTCTGGCCCTGAATAGCTAAGGTGCACATCAAAGGAATGGTTCTAATAAGCCCAGACCTTTGCACCTTCCCCTGCATAGGAAAGTCCTCAATTTCCTAATTTGAGGTATTTGGTTTTCTTTAATTAACTATAATCTTCTGATGTTCCTTCTACCTGGTCTTTGTGGCAAAACTCCTATATATCCCGGCTCCTCCCCTGCCACTTTGGAACGGTTTCTTAGAGTGATCTGAGAGGCTGCCTCCTGGGTTCAGGTCCTCAAAAAGCCCACCAAATAAAATCATAACTCTCAGCATTCAGGTTGTGCCTTTTTTAGTTGACAGTACTAGGAATGTCTGACTCCAAAAATCAAGCTTCTAGTCCCTAAGCTCAATGATAAGGTCTCAGCACCTCCGTTGCCTGACACTTGGGCTACTTGAGAATCACTACTTTGCACCGTCAGTGTTTGCCTGGTTGTTTGTCCCCACCTCTGTAGTGGGGGATCCTCAGAGGCAGAGGCTACATCCTGTTTGTTCCTAAACTCTCAGGGCCTGGCTCAGAGCCGCACATGTAGTGGTGCTGAATTAATGTCAGCAGAAGAGGGAACCAGTGCCTGAAGGCCTGCGGATGTGCCTGCGGAGGAGTAGGCTGCACATAGCTCAGCTGATGTGTGTCTTCTTGGCTCGGCTCCCACACACGCTCCAGTTTGTTTTGAGTCAGTCTGCGGGATGGTTTTGTGCGACACAGGGCAGGCAGGCAGGTCGCAGCAAATCAGCTTCCCTTGGCCCCACCACCTGATCCCTGTGTGTCACGGGGTGAACGCCCTTTGGCACAGTCTGAGCCCCGTGACGGTGCTCCTTCTTCCGGCCCTAATTGTGTCCCTAAGTCACCTGGCCAAAGCCAGTCACCAGGCCTCCATCCAGGGCTCAGTGTAAGACAGATTATCAATGGGGCTTGTCAAGGGGGTACATGCATGCGTATGTACCTGTGCGTTTGTGTGCACATGAGTGTGTGCCCACATGTCTGTGCCTGTGCCTGTGCATACGAGTGAGTGAATGTGCACTTGGTGGAAGTGGATGTGCACCCGTGTATACATACGGGGGTGTGTGTGTGTGGCTTGCCCCCCAAGTGCTTGTAATAAACGGTGAATTTCAGGGTGGGAGAGCCTGAGCGGCTATCAAGCCCCACCACCCACATGATGCTCCAGTTCCTTGGGCATCTCCAACTTCTCCAGCGCCCAGCAGTTTACAACCTCCTAACAGCAGTAGCAGCAGAAACGACACTATCCATACAATCATAACTGACACTGATTAAACACGTTCTATTATGACTAGATGTTCAGGTAGAATTTTCTTGCTATCTCAATTTCTGCTGAGACCCCAAAGCTAGAAGAGTAGGTGAAAATACCCTACATCCTAAAGAGAAATTCAAGAGTATACACAGATATCCGTGGCCGACTGCTTGGGTTCAAACCCTGCTCTGGTGCTTCCCAGCTGTGAGGTCTTGGGCAAGCCACTCAGCCTCTCTGTGCCTCAGTGCTCTCGTCTACAAAATCAGAACGGTCAAGCAGGCCCTAGAGCATGGGATCGTTGTGAAGATGAAAGGAGGGATATAAGGAAAACACTCGGCACACGCCCAGCACTGTATGGGGTTTGCTGCCGGAGCTGTCTGTGTAGTTCCTCTTGCTGTGACACAGAACTTCCACAGCCATTGTCCAAAGCCAGGTCTATTTGCTCTCACTCTGTCACCATCTCCAGCCTATATAAATATATTAAACACACTTACCAGCCCCCACATCAAGCAATGTGGTTCCCCTGACTTTAAGGATGCAGACAGCAGCACTGGACTCCCCCTGGAGAAATCTAGAGAAGAGAGCCCCAGAGATGCCTGCACCAAGGTGAGTAGAGGGAGCTGCTGGGGAGCTGACTGTCAGTGTGCTCAAGGCCCTAGGTAAGGTCTGCCTGCCAGGGTGAGGCAACGCCCCCCACACACAGACTTTCTTAGACAGAGTTTAGGGGTGGCAAGTAGCCAACTAGAGACCCTATCACCCACTCCGGAATGGTCAGGACAAAGTCCTCAGGGGAATCTCCAAAGAACCCACAAAGCATCCCATGAAAACGAGAGCACGTGGGTCTCTGCCCCAGAGAGAGCACTAAGGCCTGCTTACAATGGGGTATGACCCCGGCCCCCCTAACCAGTCCCCTTCCACCATCTGTACCCCAAAACCCGGCAGGAGGAGCCAGGGCAGCACTGTCAGTGGTGGAGGGCAGTACCGAGGCCAAGCATTCTTCCACCCTCCACCTCAGCTCCGAGCTGAGGCAGGGAGAAACTCTACACTGAGAGAGAAACAGAGAGGTTGAAGTTTCCATGTAAACCAGCACGGACTTGTGATATGGGAGAAGGAGACAATTCAATAATAACTGAAAGTACCTGCGAATCTGATGGGATGCACCTGAGATGTCACCCAGGTGTGTGCGGGTTCAAGACAGCAGGGTGAGAAAAAGAAAGTTATTGAATGTTTCATCCTGGCCAAATCCTGCCTGTTTGATCAAAACAGCCATTCTGTGCTCCAAGCACTGCACTATGTAGATGATCTCATCCAATCTTAATTACTATCATTATCCCCTCTTTACTGATGAGGAAACTGAGGCTCAGGGAGGTTAGGTAATGTGCCCGAGGTCAAACGGTTGGTAAGTTGCAGAGCGCAATTGAGGTAGGTCAGCCTGGCTCCCGCGTACACGTCAGAACGACTGTGCATGGCCTCTTGGGGTGGGTGCTGCAGCTTCGGACAGCTCAGAGTAGGAGCGCTCTGCCTCCTCCGGCAGGTTTCTATCTTCCTGGCCCCCCTGTCTGGTGGCTTCACAGGGCCCCTACACCCAGCCTGTGTTCTCTTCCCAGGCGCAGCCCTCGGGACCTATCAACAGGAACCACCTCCCCATCTGTGGTTTCGTTCAGCCATTCCCAAGGCATCCCCTCATCCCCTTGGTGTCCTGACACATCTGAATAAATACTGAAGAATCACAGCCCTTCTCAGTGTTCTCAGACAGAGTGCAAACCACAAACAGCTCGGTGTTGTGAGTTTCAGGGGTCCCCTAGTTGCAGTGACAATTCAGGCACTAGAGGAATCTCCCGGGAAGGGACCCTCCCTCCTATCCACTCCGCCTGTAGGAGAAAATCACCCTCCCCCACCACCTCGGGGTAGCTCTTCCAAGTCAGCCGCTGGGGGGAACATTTGGGTCTAGGAGATTTTAGTAGGTGGTGACCTGGGGAGTGCAATCTTGCCGAAACAAGGCCACTTCCTGCAGATCTTCTGTTCTGCTGGGGAAAAAACCTGAGGCAGGTGATATGTGTGATGGCATTTTAAAGCCCCAAGAGAGGCATCTTTGTGCTCTGGGACTGGAAGCAGCTGTGAGAGGCCAGATTAGAGGCTGCTGATGGGCGAGGCTTCCGCTCACAGGGGCAGCCAGCCCACAGAGGCTCACAGAAGTGGGTTCTGCTGGACGGCCACGGCTTATGGGTTTGGAGGAAGGACTAACAGAGAGGCAGCTCCATCTTTTCAACTTGCAGAAGTTCCTCCATCCTCCACTCATTCCACCTCCTTCCAAAGCCCTTGACCCTGCTACACTGCTGTGCAGACGTTGGGTTCACAGCTGTGTTATCACACATGACCCTGCTCGGTTGGGGTCTGGCTGAAAACATATTTATGAGGAAATAGGCATGATACCAGCCTAATCTTTTCTATTCCTGCTTCTGAGCCCTCTCTGTTTTCACAGTCCCAACCCCAGAGGCAAAGACTGGAAGATTCTGCCAGCGGCAGGGGAGAGGGCAGTCAGATGTGTGGTTCTTTCACAGGCCTGAGGGCAGTCTCCCAGAAAAGTGGGCAAACTTCTGAGTCTAGTGCCCCACAGTGACCCTGGAGGACCACAGGCTGTATTTGTGAGAAATGCAGGTTCCTAGGCTGAACCATGGCCCCCAGATGTATCAGGTCCTAATCCCTGGAACCTGTAAACACTATCTTATATGGAAAAGGATCTTGGCAGATGTGATTAAGTTAAGGATCATGACGTGGGGAGATTATCCTGGATTATCTGAGTGGGCCCTAAATCCAATCACAAGTGTCATTATAAGAGGTAGAGGGAGATTTGATACACACAGAAGAGGAAGAGGTAACGTGAAGCAGCGATCGGAGCGATGTGGTCACAAGTCAAGAAACGCTCACAGCCACCAGAAGCTGGGAGAGACAAGGAATGGATTCTCCCCTAGAGCCTCCAGAGGGAGCACAGCCCTCTGACACCTTGATTTCAGCTCAGTGAAAATCATTCCAGACTTCTGGCTTCCAGAATAAATTTCTGTTGTCTTAAGCCACTAGTTGATGGCAATTCGTTAGAGTAGCCACAGGAAACTGATACGCTATGCCTTAGCCACCATCTCCTGAAATAAATTCTCTAGAGAGGAAGCTCAGGGATTCCTTTTTTTGACTAGTGCCCAAATTCACACTGAAATGTAAAAAACATAGCTCTAAGTCAGTGGGCTCTAAAAACATGTGATCAAAGTTTGCAGGAAACGAAGTTCAGCGATAGAAATGGTCCGGAACTGCATGTATATAATTTATAAATAAGCAGGTATATTTTTCCTATATTTCCTATATATTTTTTCTATATTTTTTCCTAATATAGATAAGCCAGTGCTGTCTAATCAAACTTTCCACGATGATAGAAACACTCCATATCTAAGCTAACTCAACAGCCACATGTGGCTTCTGAGCACTTGAAATGTGGCTAGTGCAATGGAAGAACCTAAGTTTTTATTTTATTTTATTTTATTTTAATTAGTTTAGGTTTAAAGAGCCACATGACTCCTGCGTTGGCCAATGTAGGTGGAACCTGTTTCTGGGAAGAATGCCTTTAGGTTCACTGCCATGTAAGTGTCATGAGGGCAGGGGTTCGGGACTGTTCTTCACTGCTGTATTCAGTTTCTAGAAGTCCATAGTAGGCACTTGTAAAATACTTGTCAAATGAATGGACAGATCAATGGTTATGTGAATGCCTCTCCCACAGAACTGCAGAAAGAAAGAGATCAAAGACTGCATCTTGACCTAATTTCTCAGTGCACAGCTGAGGATCCAGGGGCTTACAGAGGAGCAGCAACTTTAGCAAGGCCACACAGCAAGTGAGAGGAAACAGGACACTGGAGTCCTGCCTCCCATCCATGCCCCTCTCCTCTTCACACCCACCCCCCAGAGCTGCACTCTGGCCCATTTCTAGAAGCATGTGCCAGGCTAGAAAGCAGAATGTGCTGTGAAAGACAGAGACCATCACACCCCACCCCCTCTTACCCGCATATAGAACTCTCTGCCCTCATTCCCAGACTTGATCTGGAAAATGTAATAAGCCCCAGGGTAGCGGGTCGTTGCTTGCATTTGGAAGATGTCAGCAGGAACAGAGCGTCCCGACACCACGTCCATATCCCGGTACAGGATCGTGAAAGGCTGGTCTCGGCAGCCAGGGTTCTCAGTGGGACACATACAGCGGCTGCGGGGAAGGGAAACTGGGTGAGAACGCGGTACACCCCTTCCAGAGGCTGCTTGTACCTACTTCCTCACTTCAGACACTGGAAAGGAGGCCACCCCATTTTTATTATCCAAATGCTGTAACTGTAGAGGCTCTCCCCTCCTGGCCCCTGTCTAAAAACTCTCCAGCTTGTGGGTGAGCTCTCTGTTTCCTACAGAGTGGCCTGTTCTGGCCAATCAGATATTCTTGCTACTAAACATAAACCTTAGATGTCTGGGTTCCAGAACACTGGGACATTCTCTAATGCATTTTACATCTTGTCACATGTGGACACGGCAAAATGTGCCCCATAGCCCCTCACTTCCCCAGCCATACGTACTCAGTAAGAAATTTAAAAAGTGAGAGATTACATTACATTGACAGGTCTTGAGTGGTCCTTTTACCTTTTCTAGATTGTACTTACCCCAGTCTGAGTCGAATATAATTTCACATTTTCTTTCTCTAAACAAGTACTCAGAACTCACAATGAGTAAAATATGACTTTAGGAAATGACATTAAGATGTTAAGACATTAATTGCAATGATAAGTAAGAATCTGATCTTAAATACTTCACCCTCTAATTGGAGAAATAAATCATTGATACAAATCTCTCTAATACAAAGCAGCTAATTTGAAACGCTAGTCTATATCATAATATAAAATTATTGACTCATTACTAAGGAGTGCGTGTTAGAGACACCGCTTGATTTACCCCTAACCTCCCTCCATCCCTCTAGGAGTCAGGGTGCACACCTAGTTGAGGATGAGGATAGTTGATCCATGTTTTGGTGCCCAGAACAGGAGGTAAGCCTTGCTGTGTTTCTGTCAGTCTCCCCTAACTTCCAATCTGTCTTCAGACTCTTATCATCCTACTTCTAAAATGTAGCCCAGTAGAAAACAAACTATGGTTACCAAAGGGGAAAGGGATGGAGGGGAGGGATACATCAGGAGCTTGAGGTTAACAGATACACACCACTTTATATGTAGCAGATAAACAGCAAGGACCTACTGTACAGCACAGGGAACTATATTCAATATCTCATAATAATCTATAATGGAAAAGAGTCTGAAAAAGAATATCTGTATATATGTATATGTATAATTGAATCACTTTACTGCACACCTGAAACTAATGCATTGTAAGTCAACTATATTTCAATCTAAAAAAAATTTTTTAAGTGAATAAACCTGATTCGCAGCTGAAAAAAAAATTTAATAAACTAAAATGTAGTCCAAATCCACCCACTCCTCACCATCTCCACTGTCACTGCACTGTCTCCCGGTCTCACCTGGACCTCTGTGATGGCCTGCTGTGAAGGAGTGGAGGGCTCTCCCACTCTAATCTATTACATTGCAGGCACGGTGCCCTTTGTCAAACATAAATCAGATTATATCTCTATCCTGTTTCAAGGTTCTACAGTGGCACCCATTGCAACTTGAATAAAATTTAAACACCCACTTTATCCTCTAAAACCTCACAGTCTGGTCTCTGTCAGTTTCTCTAACCTCGTCTCAGGTCACTGAAAACATCATTCACTAGGCTGCAGCTTCTTCCAGTCCCTGAAGACATCAAGGTCACTCCTGTCTCATAGTCTTTGCACATGCTGTTCCCTCTGCTCTTCCACCCTCTATTAACATTGACTCACCTTCCCATTCCAACCCAAATGTCATTTCCTCAGAGGGGCTTCTGGACCAGGTCCAGCCTACTCTTTCATTTGATAAATTTCTGTTCTTCCTCTTCCAAGCACCTATCACAATCTATGATCGTATATTCATTTGCGTGACAATTTGTTTAATGTCTCTCTCTTTCATTAGCATAAGAGCAAAAACCACAGCCCTTAGCACCGAGTCTGATATGTTAACAGGAGCTTGACTAACACTTAATAAATGAATGTATAAAAATATTTTTAACTTTTGTTTTTTAAGACTACATCAAAATAGCCAAATCAAAATGTCCCTGGTGCCCAAATGTCTACATTAAAATGTCACATGTCATGCAGAAAATAAGTGTTTCCTAAAAGAAGTTTGGAGGCAGGAGAAATGGCTCCCAGCTGAAAAGGATGACAAACAGCTGGGAGAGGTGACATCGGAGCTAAGATCGGAAAGAGGGGGCAGATCTGTCTATGTGGCAATGGCAGGAATACCTTCCACGTGGCCGAAAACATGTGCACGGAAACCTGGAGACTGGACATTTCGGGGCAGGGGTGACAGTGAGAGTAGGTCCTGTTCAGGCTGACAGGACTAAGGGGGCAGCTGAAGTGAGACTGGAATGGAGCCTGGAGGCAGGAGGTCTCCCAGGGTTTTCAGTTGCACAACAAGGACCTCACCGGTCACACCAGCTCAGTGCTGTGAGCTGAACCAGCTCAGGTGCCCGCACAGCCAAGGGCAGCCTGGAGAAACCCAGAGAGAACCAGGAATGGGAGCCAGTGAGAGCAGCCCGAAGCTCTGATTTGCCACAAAGGACCCTAGAACCAGAATTCAAAGAGCGCTGTTCTAAAGGGTTCCTAAAGGACCCGCCTGTCCTGGCTTCGTCCTCTTTTGCCAGTTTTTGATCAAAGCAGGAAGCACACTGGTAAGCCGTGAATTCTTGGACGCTGCATCCCTAGAGGACATGATGGATGTGCCCACTCATCCCTTTACCTCCAGCAAGAGGCTGGGCGCTGCTCAGGGCAGTAAACTGTGACTGGAAGAGGGCAGAAGACATACGTGCATGTGTGCAAGTGAGTGTGTGTGTCTATGCACACGTGTGTAGTAGGCAGTCCATCAGGTCTCTGATTACTGGCAGCAGGTTCTGTCCTCTTTACACCTCACTGGCAGCAGCCAGAGCCAGTCCCCTCACCCATGTTCCCAAGAAGACGCCATGACTTACTTATCACTGATGCGCAGATAAGGCTCCTCGCAGCGGATGGGGTCAATGCATTTGAAGCCCCCTTGCAAGTTGTAGCAAGTCTGCTGCAGGATGCACGTGTGGTTTCTGTGCTCACACTCGTTGATGTCTGAAATGCATGGTAGACAAGAGGCTGAAGCCAGGCAGCACTTCCAAGGTCATGACTCCAGGTAGATGGGTGAGGGTGGGGGTGGGGGCTGCCCGGATCTGTCTAGAGAGCTACTCTATCCAACATAGCAGCCACTAGGCACACATGGCCACTGAACACTTGAAACATGGCTAGTCTGAATTGGGATGTGCTGTCAGTGGAAAATACATACCAGTTTTAACAACTCATTACCAGAGAACGTAAAATTATCTCATCAATAATTTTTATATTGAGTACATATTGGAATGGTAATATTTGGGATATATTGAATTAAATAAAACATATTCTTAATTTTACCTGTTTCTTTTTACTATTTTAATGTGACCATTCGAAAATTTAAAATTATATATATGGCTCAAATTTTAGCTCACATTATATTTCGACTGCCAGGAGAATTCTTGCTTGGTGTTGGGGTGAGGCAGTTTCAAAGAACTGAAAATGGGTCTGTTACTCAGCTACCTGCCTCCTTCAGTTGCCCCAGTGGGTGCAGCATGGGCTGGAAATCATCTCCGGCAGCCAATCTGGAGAAGACCCACTCTTTCCAGCCAGGGGTCCCGACCCTCTGAGGCACACGGCAGTCAGAGGTGTGTGGTGTCCCCAGCACTCGCTCTCTGGGAGGTCACTAGAGAAAAGCATCCCAGGCTGCCCTCCAGGGGCCACGAGAAGATGCTCACGGACCAGGGTCAAGCCATAAGAAGTCCAGGTTGGTACTGGAGCAGTCCCCAGAGTGGCCGCACAGATCTGCCTGGGGAGACAGGACCGGCCACCTCTATCTGCAGAGTTCATTCCAGAAGGAGAGTAGCCTTGTCCTTTCTGAGGCCACAGGATGGACTGCAGGGCAGAAAGGCACCAGCCCAGGCATGGGAGTCATCAGTACCCACTCACGCCCTCCACTCTGCCTCCTTCCCCAGGTGAAGACATTCAGGAGCCCCCCTGAGACAGCCCCACCACACACCTCCCCCAACCAGGCTTCTCTGAGCAGCCTTACCCTGGCAGCTTCGGTTGTCATCCAGCAGGATGTAGCCAGCTGGGCAGGAACAGAAGTACGTGCCGGGCTGGTTCACACACTCATGTTGGCAGAGGAACTCGGAGAAGCTGCACTCGTCCATATCTGGGAGTGACAAGTTACACCTGCTGTTTATAGTCACAGATGACCTGGGGATGGGCACTTAGGGGCTCATCTATTACAGAGTCCAGGCTCTCCTGACACATGTGATAGCTTTACTGTCAAGAAGTTGCCAATTCATTTCTTGAACACTTCTGGTGACAGAGAGCTCACTGTCTACTGAGGAAGCCCATTGGCATTTGGACAGCTCTAATTGTTAGAAAAATTCTCTCCTCCATGGAGCTGAAATCTGTCTCCATCAAGCCTTCAATACCCTTTGCCTCTGGCTCAGCTACATTATCCACTCATCACTGGCTCATTCTGCCCTGTAGGTGAATCTACCCTCCACTTCTGGGAGTCAGATTTGATTGCCTGCTGGAGTTTTCTGGGGGCCAAGCTCTTCCCCTAGACCTAAAAAGCATTCACTGGCCTCGGTCTTCTGAAAGGACAACTTTCCCGGTGCTAACTTCCCTGTAATCTCCCCCAAGTTGAGAAACACTATTATTCCTAAAATCACAACTAAAAGGGACATATCCCAAAGGCCAGGGGGTATCAATTATATTAAAACTTCATTGTGAACCTCCTTGAAAGAGGAAACTCTGGAGTGGCATGGGGTGGCCTGCCTGCCTGCCTCTGGTGGTCCGTGGGACACAGGGACCTGGAGCTGGGCCCCTGCCAGTTGCAGAGGTGGGGACCTGAAGGGGGCGCCATTGAACAAGTAGGCTGTGGCTGTAGATGCAGAAGCAGGCGTTCCAGAACCGCCAACCTTTCATCACACACAGCGTTTGGCAACAGAGCCCCCATTTGAGCCTCATTCGATGAGCATGCCAAAGAAAACATGTTTTTCTTTCATTTGTTGTTTCCCGAAAACTTGCTTTCCATGGTTTTCCCATGTGACACGTTCTCGGAATGCTCTCTGGAATCACCAGAGAGCGTGTCAGCACAAACGAGGTTGCTTCTCTACCGTCTGATAATTCCGGGTCTTACGTGCCTGTGTTACGTGTCTCTCACATCCGAGAAAGAAAAATTCCTTCCCTTCTCTCCTAAGGGCTTTCAGGCGACAGGTTAGGAGCTAGCAGAACTGGGATGCGGATTAGAAAAGTTAAAGCATGCTCAGTGCGTCAGATCTGCCTCTGCCATACCCCCCTCCTGCTCCCCTGGGGGCCCCATAGAGTCTGGTCTCTGGCCCCAGCCATCCTAACAGAGGCAGAGTGTCCTGCTTATTTCTGTTATGCTTGTAGATTCCATTCATACCCTTAGTAGAGGCAGTGGTAAAACCTGTCATTTCCGGAAAGCTCATTACGTACCAAGCCCCGGGTGAAATGCTTTACACACCTCATCACATTTATTCCTCACCTCAGGCCATGAGGGAGGTGCTATTACTAGCCACACTTTCCGGAGGGAAAACTGAGGCTCACAGAGGTTAGGTAGCTCAGCCAAACCTACAGATAACGAGCAAGCATTAAAGCAGGGATTTGAACTCAGCCAACTGGCCTCTGGATCCTACACTCACCAACACAATGCCATAACATCTCCCTGAGTAAATCATGCTCAGGACTTAAAATTGATGGATCTGGGGAGTCCTGGGGTTGAGAAGCCCCCTGAGCAGGGCTGGCCCCAGTGCAGATGGAGAGGGTAGCACCCAGCTCCACCTAACAAACCCACTCAGTTTATCTTAGGGCCACAACCCCCAGACTTTACCAATGGCTGTGGCTCCATCCTTCACCTGAAATACACAGTCTGAGATATCAGCCCGGTTTCCAGCAGGGAACACACACGAGGCCCTTTTCACTCATCCATGTGAGAACCCACTACGGTTTACAGGATCAGCTCTCTTAGCAAATCTGTAAAAGACACGGCTAGGAAGGGTCTAGGGCTGCATGGAGGAGCCACACCAGCTGTAATAACACAGAGAAGGTAAAAGTTCCCAGGATAAGTGAGCAGCAGAGAAAGAGAGTAAGCAGGACAGGACAGACAACAAACTCCCCGCATTACACCGCTAGCGGCGCCAGCCCTCCAGCCCGCAGTGGACAGGGGTCACCCCGCGTCTTAGGATGGAGGGTGTCATGGTGAATGTGGACAAGAAGATAGCCATTTTGGTTAAAGTGAGTAAGCTGAAAATCCCTGCCAAACCACCAAGGATGTAAAATTCTTGAAAAGCCAAAAATTCCTTACACCGACGCTTAGAGAAAGTCAGTCAACACATAGAGACCCCCAAATCGTTCAATCCTTAGACCAATCTAGGAGGATGTTTGTTCACAAATGAGGAAACTGAGGCTCAGCAAGTGACCTGGACAGAGACAGGACAATACAGGAGACACAGATTTGAACTCAGCTCCGTCTGACTACAGAGTCACTCTCCCATGCCTCCTCCACAGACAGCCAATAACCATCTGTGGATGTGCAAACGATTCTCCAAAGACGAATAACCCCACCTCTTAATGATAAACTTTCCACCTCTTAGTTCCTTGGCCCAGATTCCCCAGGGAGTGCCATGGAGGGGAGGGGACTGAAATCTAGGAAGAAAGTAGCTTTTCATGCCTGAGGGTGTTTTGCGGCTATTTCTGGGACTGAGATTTAATTGGTCTGAGGTTCTCTGTAACTGTGCCTACTTGGGCTCTAGCTTTCCTGCCCCAAGGCAGAAGTGCTCATTTGTTTCAGAGAATTCTGTCCCTAGAACACTCCAGTCCTCAGCGAAGCTATCACACAAGTCCCATTCATGACCTGGGTCCGTTCCCGTTACAGTGAAGCCCGGGATTAGGAAACTTTCCATTCTGCAGGACAGGAAGATTTTCATGCCCTCGGGTATAGCCCACTTATTTTGAAAAATATGGCAAGGCATCATTAATTTGGACGGTGCTCCTTTACAATTGCTGATGATGCTAAAAGTGGATGGAATGGAGTTTACTCTAATTCAACAGTTACAAAAAACAGGGAAAGAAAGAAAAGGAAAAAATGAAGCAAAGAATGAGCTGTACATGGCTCTGAGCAGGGCGCTACAGGAATGAGTATGAGTAAGACGCTGTCTCTAGTCTCAAGGCGTTTACAAGAGTTTGCATGTTTCTAAGAAAATGATAATAGTGTCCACCAGCTAGCATGGGCAGAGAATCACAGATTCGTGGGCTTGGAATAAATTTATAAAAGGTCAACGGAGCCGTCTCTCTTCTCACAATAAGCTAATTCAGCATCCACTCATTCATTAGTTGATTTGAGAACTAATCAGTGCATGCGCACCGTGTGCAGGCCTCGAGCTAGGCACCGATGGCAGGGATTTTAGTAATTCACAGTGTTCTCACTTACATACCTGATCTCCTTCATTCAGTGCTCCCCATCCCAAACCTACCCCATGACATTTGCTTTTATTCCCGCCACGATTCCATTAGTACTATCTGCTCTACCCCCAGGACTTGAGTCAGTGCTGAGTGATGACAGACAACTCATACCAACAGGCCATGTCCTCGTCAACTCCATGTCAGACCCTAAAAGGCAGCTCCACTGGTTTTTGCATTAGGGGTCAAATGACAAGGGACGTGGGGCTACACTCCACCTTTTGGGAAGTGACTCATCTCTGTTTTGTGTGGCTGTGACCCCCACTGCACTGGAAAAAGTCCCAAACTGGAGATGTGTCTGGGACGTGAGAGGAAACACCTGCTAGGAAGGCCCCCACCCCGGTGCTCTGAGTACAGGGAGTGGTCTCCGACGCCAAGCCCATTACCGCTGCAGTGAACACCGTCATCCTCGAGCTCATATCCTGGGTCACAGCGGCAGATGAAAGAGCCATAGGTGTTGACGCAGGTTTGCACGCAGGGGTTCTCGGTTGCACATTCGTTCACATCTGTGGAAAACCAAAGCACGTCACTGTCCATTCCCGTGACGGGTCATGCGCACTAACTAGGCAGAAAAGTGCACCGGCAAAAAAATCTACCGCCCCTAGGGGACCAGGTGCACGGGTACCAGGGACCTCCATCTAGGACCCATCAGATCGAATTCAGATCCCACAGTGTTCACTGAAGAACCAGGGGCTCCAGCCATACGTCCCTTCAGGGGTTGCAAGTTGGGGAAGGTAGAAACAACATGTACACACATAAATATACGTGTACATGTACACATACACATGCACACATACACACCTCCCAGTAACTGCCCTCCAAGGCTCACCAACAGGAGTTTCTAGGCACATCTGCCCTTTCGCACCACCTACTGCATTCATCCCCAATGAGCTCTTCCCTCATCCCCACTGACTCTGAAGTTTCAGGTAAACAGATAAATCATCATGATAATTCTAATAACAACTCAAGTCATCATTGCCGTGGACTGAATTGTGTCTCCCTCCAAAAATACATATGTTGAAACCCTGACCCCAAAGTGTGATATTTGGAGATGGGGCTTTTAGGAGGTAATGAAGGCCAAATGAACTCATCTGGGTGGGGCCCCCATGATGGATAAGTGCCCTTATTAAAAAGAGACACCAGAGAGCTTACTCTTGCTCTTCCTGCCACGGGAGGACACAGGGAGAAGGCACCGTCTACAAGCCAGGAAGAGAGGCCTCACATGCACCCAACCCTGCGGCACCTTCACCTTGGACTTCTAGCCTCCAGAACCGTGAGAAAATGAAACTCTGCTGCTTAGCCACCCAGTCTATGATACTTTGGCATGGTGGCCGGAATAGACTAAGACAATTACACGTGAGTAATGTTACTGATTATTACAAAAGGAGTTCACACTCACTGAATCCTTACAACTCTCCTTAAGGACCATCAGCCCATGTTATAATAGTTCAGTAGGTTAAGGAGAGGACCACAAAGGGGCACAAGGAAACTTTAAGGAGTGATGGGATATTCACTATTTTGAGTTGGCAATGGTTTCATGGAGGTATACACATGCCAAAGTATATGAAATCATGTACCTTTAATTGTGCGGTTCATTTTACAACAATTATACATCCACAAAGATATTTCCCTTGGTTTTCAGGTTGAGAGATGTGCCCAAGTCCCCCAGCTAATAGGGGCACAGTTAAAACTGGGACATGAGTCAGGGGTCTTTCTAGGATACCCACAATTCTACACAGCTCATTAGAGGCAGGAAGGAAGGGAGGGAGCCCCTTTGGACAATGGCCCTGGCTGACCCATTTTACGCACCCCTTCTCCCACACTTCATACGGCAATGACCAAATTTCCAGCTGAGAGGATTTCTCTCACCTTCAAAAGTCCGGGTAAACCTCTTATGACTCTTAACAGAGATCTGAGTGTTTTCGGAGTTAACAGGTGAGCAGCCTGAGAAGTTTTTCTTAAACAAGAGGGCATTCCCATGCCCACACCGCTGCCGCTCCCTGGCACCTTTATAACCTCCAGAGGGAAAAAAACAGACAGCCAGGCAGGGAGGCTCCAGCGAGATGCCAGTCTCTCCTGGTGCCTAGTGGAAGTCTGGAGGCTATCCACCTAGGAGGCCAGGGAGGCCAGGAGAATGTCGTGGTGCAGGCCATGGAGAGCTGGTTCAAGCAGGACGGCCTGGATGAGTCTTAGGGCTGGAGCCTCGGCTTCCAGCCAGACGCTGGCCACTCCAAGATGAATGAGGTCAGATTGTGCTCTCTCGCAGCTTCCGCCCCCTGGGGCCCTGGCTGTCCTTTCCTGCCCCTCTGCGATCCACACGTGATCAGACACCCTCCTGAATCCCGTGGGAGCAGACCCCACCCCATCTTGACTTGCTGGACAGGAAGGCTGGACCCTTGGTTCTACACTCAACTCTGCCACCACTGAGCTGTGTGCCTTTGGCCAAGTTGCTTCACAGTCTTCCTCATCCGCCCTGCCTACCTCATGAGGCTAAGATTCGGGGCTCAGAGAATTCAAAGCGTGACAATGCTTTGAAGAGTGCAAAACACTCTCCCCCGCTTGAGATGTTAGGGTTACAAAAGCTCGCCGGAGCTCATCACATCCTGTGTTGCCGTGGGCCCTGCTGATGCAATATCCCAGTGACCGAGTGCCTGTGTCCAGGCTTGGGAGCTGGGCCTGCTGCTTTTTATCACACTGCTGGACCTGGCATTGCCAGGTGTGTTAACTGCTCCTTGTCAAAGGCCTGACCCTGAAGGACGATACATGGGCCTTTTGGCTCTGCTGTTCATGGCTGTGCCCCAGGAGGTGCTGGGAACACCAAGCCAGCCGCTGGGGGAAAACCTGGGCTGGCATCTCGAACCCGCAGGCCTGGCACAGAGAAGCCTGTATCTGCCTTAAGTCGCTTGTCCCAGCAGCAAGGGAGCCAGGCGCCCGCTCCCAGCTCCGTCAGCTCCCTCAGCCTCCCAGCCCAGCCTCTGCTCTCAGAAGAAAATGACCCCTCCTGGCCAGAGGAACACAGCCGAGACTTCTTGGCACAATCAGCAGAACCGGCTTTGGAAGAGAGACTTACAAAGAATCCAGGATCAAACTCTTTAACGCTGATGCCTTCCTGTTTACCCAATGATTTAGATACGATTAAACGAATGGAGACATAATATCCTCCAACCAGCTGGCCGGGAGCCTGCCCGCCAGACCCCGAGCAGGGTGACAAGGAAATGGATCCTGCAAAACCTGGTGGCAGGCTCCAAACAAAGACCTCATTCTGAGTCTCCGGCGCTGCCTCCACCCTGGATGAGGCAGCTGCCAGGGACTGGAGGCCCGGGCGACGGGCTCGGGGCGGGGAGTCGGGGGCCAGGCAGGACTTGCACTAATTCCTTGAGTCTTAAGTCCCCCCCATTCACTTCCTGAGCAGAAGAAACCTTCAGGTGGAAAGGGCAATAGGAGGCTTGTTTTTCTTACTGATCAGTCTGGGAGGCGATCACATGAACATCAGAAAACGCCTTTGTTTCCCTCTGTTACGGTGGGTGATGTCAGACTGGAGAGGGAATTACCACCACCCCCCCGGACTTTCTGCTAAGTAACAGGCCCTCCTAGCCCAGGCTGGAGGGAAACCTGTAACGAGAGGCATCAAAACTGCCCATGAAACCCCTGCACAGAGTGTTGGGGAATATTTTGCAATTCACCAAGAACCAGGAGACCTCTCGGATCTTCCCTCTTTGGGCCTCAGGAACTGGACTCAGGTTACGGGACATGCGAGAACATTTCTGATTAGCCAAGAAAGCTGACGGGGCTACTTCTGGACAGCAGAGGCACGGAGGGAACCATAAAATGGTAAGCTCCCAGCTGGTGGGTGACTGTGGCTCTAATGTCAGCAAACCCAGAGCACATTTTGATGGGTTTCACATAACCTCAGTTGGGATCTCAGGTTTCTGTAAGCAGTGGGAAGGGTGGGCAGTGACAATGAGGGAGAATACACTTTAACAACAGCATTTCCCACCCACATAAACTATCAGACTCTGAAGAAGACAGTATCTAGGGTTTCACATTGTGCTCAAGCTATCATTCACATTACATACCTTGGCAAGACCTTCCATCTTCATTGAGGGTAAAACCAGGGTTGCATGTACAGGAATAGGATCCAGGAACATTCGCACACAGCTGCTGGCAGTAGCCATAACGACATTCATCAATGTCTGGAAACAAGAGTTGCAAGCAAGGTGAGATATTTCTTCTCCATCACCGATGCCACCCCAGCATCATTATTACCCAGCTCTTCTGGAGCAGGATCTCAAAGGGAAGCAAAGAGGAACTAACACAAAGATAGTGCCTATAAAGTGTCAGGGATGGTGATACCCTCTGGATTCCAAGGCTCAATTTCCCTACGACCCTCCATGACCCATTTCCGTCCCACGAGAACTTGAACCTATCTGGAAAGTGGTAGAAGAAATTTCCGCTTAGAGGGAGATGTTGGTTAAGATGGCCTCTAAGATTTTATACAGTTCCAAGATTCAGCACTAAGATTTATCCAACATTAAGAGTCACTCTAAGATTCTACAGAAACGTTTCACTGCTTTGGGAAAAGACGAGTTAACATGCAGTGTAAGAGGAATCCATATCCTGGCTTAGATAGGCTGCTTGCAGTTCCATTAACAGTGAATATATCTGTGGTGTTGAGAAAACTACACAACTGCATGTAAATCAAGGAAGTTAGAAAGCTCCCTCACATCATATACAAAAATAAACTCAAAACGGCTTCAAGACTTAAACATATAGACAAGTTTGCTTAGAAGAAAACATAGGCAAAACATCCTCTGACATAAATCTTAGCAATGTTCTCCTGGGCAGTCTACCCAGGCAATAGAAATAAAAGCAAAAAAAGCAGATGGGACCTAATTAAACTTGTAAGCTTTTGCACAGGAAAGGAAACCCTAATCAAAACAAAAAGACAACCTACGGAATGGGAGAAAATATTTACAAAAGATGAGACTGACAAGGGCTTAATTTCCAGAATACAACTTAATAATTAAAAAAAAAACCAATCCAAAAATGGGCAGAAGACCTAAACAAGAAATTCTCCAGTGAAAACATACGTATGGCAATAGGTACATGAAGAAATGCTCAATATCACTAATAATCAGAGAAATGCAAATCAAAACTATAATGAGGTATTGTCTCACACTGGTCAGAATGGTCATTATTAAAAAATTCACAAACGTTAATACTGGAGAGGGTGTGGAGAAAAGGGAACCCTCCTACACTGTTGATGAGAATGTAGTTTGGTGCAGCTGTTATGGAAAACAGTATGGAAATTCCTCAAAAGACTAAAAATAGACTTACCATATGATCTGGCAATCCCACTCCTTGGCATATATCCAGAGGGAACTTTATACATGCACCTCAATGTTCATAGCAGCACTATTTACAATAGCCAAGACTTGGAAAAAACCTAAATGTCCATCGACAGATAACTGGATAAAGAAGTTGTGGTGTATTTATACAATGGAATGCTACTCAGCCATTAAAAATAATAAATTAATGCCATTTGCAGCAACCTGGATGGACCTGAAGACTGTCAGTACTAGGTAAAGAAAGCCAGAAAGAGAAAGAAAAATGCCATATGATATCACTTATATGTGGAATCTAGAAAAAGACAAATGACCTTATTTACAAAACAGAAAAAGATTCACAGAAAACATAGACTCACATAGAAAACAAACTTATGGTTACTGGGGGGAAGGGGGTGGGAAGGGATAAATTGGAAGTTTGAGATTTGCAAATATTAAGAGTCTCATGCTCTACTGACTGAGCTAGCTGGGCAACTGCCTGAGATTTGCAAATATTAACTACTATATATAAAATAAACAACAAGTTTCTACTGTATAGCACAGGGAACTATATTCAATATCTTGTAGTAACCTATAATGAAAAAGAGTATGAAAACAAATATATGTATGTATATGTATGACTGAACTATTACGCTGCACACCAGAAACTGATGTAACATTGCAAACTGACTATACTTCAATTAAAAAAAATGAACACGTCCAGCTGTCAGGAACGAGAGAGAGTGTAGGCTGGGACAAACTGGGTAGCACTACAGTCCGGAGACTGTGAATCCAGTAACACAAGGACACTGGAGTTCACCTTGGATCTCCTCCTTGGACAGAGTGGACATAAAACCCTGGATAAACACACCTCTTCCAAGCCATGGCTGGCCTTTCCTGAGCAAGCAGCTCTGTGGGTGAATGGTTCCTTTTAGCAGAGCCAGGCTGACATATACTAGTCAATGGGGAGTCTGATGTCACTGAGAAAGCATTTCCCCATACCCCAAGTTGATGGGCTGATGGGCTGGATAATTCACTCCTGCAGGTAGGATGTCTTGAATGAAGCCTCCAGGTGGGGGACCTGACTGTAGTTGTAACTGGTCCTTGTTTCATCCTCACCTCCCCTCAAATGTTCCCCACCCTAGTACCCCTTCCTTTGGAATCAGAGTCAACCCAGGGCTCCAGGGGTCAGCTCAGAACTTGCCTCTGTGCCTAGTTTCTACCACCTACTGCCAGAAGGGACACCACCTTCACCTCACCCATTGCCCCATTCTTCTGATGAGGGCTGTGTCCCATTTTATCTCTGAGTCATAGCTACTTCTAACTTGGCTCAGTCCACTGCCCGCTGAGTGCCATGCAGCTCCTGCTCAGAAAGCACATTGACTTGTGCAGCTCTGGTCCTGACCTCTTACGAGGGCACAGCTGGGCACATCACCAAGCCCAGGGAGGCAACAGCGGGGAAAGAGGGCAAGCTCTGCCTAGAAGCAGCTCGGGGGAAAGGCAGCCCCCACCCCCCGCCCCTGGTTTTCCTACAAATGCAATGCCTCAAAAAGTGCATAGGAGGGGTGATGGACAGCTGTGGAACTTACATTTTGAAAGAGAAAAAAAGAGTTTGGCCAGGGGACAGCATGAATTTAGCTAGAATTAGGAAAGGTCTTCACTTTGAATGTGAAGTGTAAGCGGGCTGTGCGTGCGGCATCCTGTGACGCAGCATCATGTGACGCCTTCGGGAGCACCCCTCCCACAGCCTCATGCTCTGCGGAAGAGAACAGTCCTCCCAGGTACAGGAATGTCCCAGTTACTGCCCCTGCTCAGGTGGTGAAGGGTCTCCTGGCCCTAAGGTCTCTGTTACCCCTTCTGTTTGTCCCGACCACCTGGTCTTCTCTAGCACCCCCTTGTGGTAGGAAAAAACTGGCCTGAGAAATAGACTGATTTTAGACCCAACTCACTCTAACTTTGTCCAACATGTTCTTCCTCTTTGAGTCTCAGTTTCCAACTCTATAAAAGTTGGATGACATAATACCTAACATCCCTTCCAGCTCTGAAATTCTACATATTGAGTTCCCATACAAATAACTCACTCACACTGATCTGCTTATGTTCAAGTCAGTGGCATCAAATTTTCCAGAATAGCTAAGGTTGGTTAAAATGCAAAGCAGTCGTCATATTCACAAATGTCCATGTGCAGCCAGCTCTTCGGTGCCTGGAAAGGAGAACCAAGCCAAGGCTGGCTTGTCAGACCCCAAGGATGCTTTGGACAGGGCTCTAGAGGACTCAGTCTCAATCAGGAAAGACTTGGAAAGAAGACCCTTTTTGTTTGTTTGTTTCCAGGATGTTGTTTGGATTTGTTTCTCAGTTCCTCCTGGACTGACTTCCAGGCCACAGAATAGTGTCTTAGAGAATTTAAACCAGTAGGGCTTTTCCAAGAAAACGGCATAGAAATCACACCCTAGAAAGAGAAATTGAAGTGACAGCTGGAGAGTGCTACGAATTCATGCACTTGGCTAAATCAAAAACTAGAGGGGAAGAAAGGAAAACAGCCTTCCAGTAAAAATAAACAGAGAGACCATATAGCATATGCCAACTACCAGGGACAAAATTCTCAATTGGTGATGACTGACTCCTTGAAAAAGACTACAGCTAGTGGGGAGGGCGTGCTGGTGTGGGCTAGGGTAGGGGTATTGGGAGCAGATGATGTCAGATCAGAATCCAGTGGTCCACGTTTGAGACTTCAGACATCTCTGTGACTAAGCAAATATTCCCTTCTCTTCGTGTGATTTCTAAGTAGGACAGAATAACCCTCATCCCTTATCATTTCTTGCCTTTGTTATAGACTGTCAGAAGGAAGAAAGAAGATTGAGGTAAAATTAAATGTGAATCCTTAAAAAATATATTCAAAAACTCTGATGATGACATGGCAGTGATGGTGAGGGCTGATTTTAAGGGGTGATGTTACCTGTAAATGCAATAGCCTTCTGCCTCCCCCACCACCAGAGAAAAGCCCGCTGCCCTTACGTCACCCAGCTCTGCCCGCACTTCACAATACTCAATGCAACCATTCACTTTCAAGAGTCTCTGTGCGCCGCAAAGAGCTGTTACCTAAGCACTGGCCTTCGAGAAGCCAGTAGCCATCGGTGCAGGAGCAGGTATACCCTCCTTCGGTGTTGATGCAAATCTGGGTAGGGTTGCACTGGTGGGAATCCGTTGCACATTCGTCCACATCTGTAACATAAACATATTCCAGAGAAAGTCACCTATATGTATTTAGAGCCCTGGAGCCACCAGAGATGCCAGCTGCTTGCTCACCTGGCTGGGTAGCCACTGATAATGTCCCTGGATTATATCCAAAGAGATGGAAGCACCTCCCTAACAGGTACCACCCAGAGATCCTGGCCTTTTTGAAGAGGGCAGAGCTAAGCTGCTCCCCAGAAATCCACAAAGGAAATGGCCAAAAAGAACATACAACCTTAAGCACTTTTCTGCCCTCTTACCTCATCCTTCTCTGAAAGCAGGTCTCCTTGATAAACAACCAACCTAATCTAGAAATGCATTTGGTATTAGGCTTATCCACTCGCATATTAAACACATCTGTTGTGTACCTACTGTGTACACAGAGCTGTGATAAACACCAAGGAGAGCATAACAGAAGAAAAAAATGTCCCTTACCAACGGAATCTTGTAGTCAAGTGACCTGATTGCATCCATGCACGAAAATCTTTCAGCTTAGGGCTCCTGCCCCTTCACGAAGCTTCCCCGAGCCCTCCGGCCACCCCTCCACTCCAGAGCTCCGGGGGCTGATCTCTGCTCACGTTGGGCTTCTCCACGCTGCTACATGCCCGTAACTGTCCGCCTGCTGGTGTGCAGGTCCTTGTGTCCCAGATGGTCCCTTCTTAACTGAGCTCTTCAGAGCAGAGCTGGACCCATTCTGCATTCGTGGCCACATTTCTCAAGACATCTGGTGTTCACAGCTCTCAAAATTGTTTCGGCTGAGACGAATCCCTCGTCCCTCTCTCCCCACACTGCACTTTAGGAAGGGCACGCAGATCTATAACAAGCTCTCACTTTTACCTCAAGGATGAGACTCTCTAAACCTTCAGCTATTCATTCACTCCGCAGGAGCTGACCCGGCCGGGCTCCACCTTCCCTGCTCATCACTCCCGCCCGCGCCGGTCTGCATCTCCACAGGGCTCCCTCATTTTGCCCCCTCGTTGCTGCAGTCAGGGTTTGCTCATCTACACCTTCTCCCTCCTCCCCAAAACAGACCATCAGGCCCTTGAAATAATATTAAAAGCTGTACTTCACTGAGCTTGAGCAGTGTGTCTGGCTCCTTTCATACGTTATCTCGTTTTTTTTTTCTCCCCGTGCAGTGGGTTCATGATCCCCACTTTACAGACGAGAAGACTGTGCAGAAGGAGCTAAGTGAAGAGCCAGGCCAGGGCCCTCTGGCTGCCTGCCGCCCAGCCCTCTCTGGGCAGGAGTGGCAGCCGTCACACTGCCTGGGCCCAGGCAGGTTGGAGAAGGAACCAGCAGACCAGGAAGAGGAGAGAGGCTGAGCTTTGGCTGCCTTTTCCTGCCCCACCTGGAAAACCGTCTGCCTCTTGACATCATAGATGGCAGACTGTGGTGGGACTGGGAGGCGGCCAGGGCCCCAGAGCATCTGCTCTGGCACAGGTGTGCACTCGGGAAGTGAGCACAGCTGACCCAGTGAAACATTCAGCCAGGTGAGCGATGGTCTCCTGAGTTCAATCCACCACCACTGCGTCCAGAGTCAACATCAACATCATTGGTCAGTTCCCACCCCAGCTCCAAAGGACCAGGTGTCTGGGCATCGCGCAGAAACCAGGCTCCAGCCCTCTAAACACAGACAGCCTCCAAGAACCTGCTTCCATGAGGGCGGCAGCCTCCTCTCCGCCCCAATGCCTTGACGATGGGCAGCCTTGGTTGCAAAGACCCAGCCCCGTTCTCAGCTGCAAGAGCTCCTGCCTTTGCTCTGGGCCTCCCTTCCAGCCCAGTTCTGTCCACCCAACAAAGCCTCCCAGGGGATCCAGTGAATAATACTTGGCCAGCATCCCGTCCTGCTCAAATCCATATCAAAGCCTATGATAATAAATAATGCCACTATTGGCCAGCACATTTACGGTTTTTTACATTTTTCCGGTGGGAAATGATGGATGGCAACTGTATCCTGGGAACGACGTTGCCTTAGGAATTTGTGCTCTTTTCCCTGCTTTGAGGGGAATGGAGGATGAGGGAGACTTCAGAGGAGCAGAGCTGTTAGAGACCCTTGGTGACAGCAAGTCCCCAAGTCTCTGTGTTTGTGTAACTGATGGTGTGCCCGCCGTGCCTGCGAAGCCCTAAAGAGAGGATCCAAATGTTGGCCAGTAGACAGGACTGGGCTCAGGAGGGCGAGAGGGGCCTCTGGGTGTATGCAGGTACACACACACGGGCACGTGCCAAATGTTCAAGTTCAGAAACAAAATCTCTAAAGTTTATTTTTTTGAAAAACACCACTTTCACTGAGTTAAAGAATTAACTCATTTGTACCACATTTCTGTTAATGTATGTTCAAAAAACTACTTGAATTGATGGATTGAATGATTGAATGGATTGAATGCATTGTCAGTTGATTGACATTGAATGGATGGATTGTCAATACAAACATATTTTGAGAACTCAGTAAGTCTGGAGTCTTGGAGGGGGATGTGTGTCCCATCCTTATACCCTCAAAGCACACTTGGTATAAGGCTGTGTCCATAGAAAATGTTCACTATTTGGTGAATGAGTGAATGAACACGGGGGCAACGAACATTAAGGCCTTTCAGGCCCCAGACGAGTTTTTTCCAGCCAACCTGTTGACAAGACCATTCTGGTGGATGGACTTTAAAACCCACCACCCCCACCGAAAACCCCCAACAGCTGACACACCTGGTGGAGCTGTAGCTGAAAGTGTTCACGCTGTGAGTTCCGCCCGGGGCTCAAAGACTCATCACACATTCCAGCTCACAGCTGAATTGCTTACATTAAATACCTTTGACTTAAATAACAGAAGGAAAAATACATTGAACCACTCCAAGGACATTCTCTGGCAAAGGGTCCTTTTCTGCATCAGTGGAAAAGTACAGGCTATGGCAACCTAAGTAAGTGTCATTATCCTCGTACGCAAACCATGCCTGGGACTCCTTTCCTTTTCTGTGTGATATTTAGGACGAGTCCCTTAAGAGAAAAGAATGCTGGGTTCACTCAATCATTTATGCACTCATTCACTTATTAATTTTTTGCATTCTACTGTGGCTCTGTGTATGTGTGTGTGCGTGCGCGCGCGCGCGCACACACATGTGTGGCCTCCCAGATCTCCAGCTCACTGGGAGAGCCTGCGTCAAGTGCAGCCCCTCCAGTTGTGTGTTTCCCAGAAGCAGACTTTCCCAAGAGTCCTTCTGCCGGCTCCCTGCATCCCGCCTGGGTAGCTGCCGGGGCCCCTAGAGGATCCCACCACAGCAGCCCTGGCTCCACCTGCCCAGCTGGAGGAACATCTACCCGCCGTCCAGACAACCAGCACCCCAGAAACTGGAGGAAAGCGCTCGCTGACTTCTCCAGATCCCAGCCCAACATGGCCCCTGCCCAGGATGAAATCATCTGTGTTGTGTTGAGCAACACAGCTCAGCTGCCTCATGCAGCTTTGTCTGAGCTGAAACCCCTCCCTTCAGACAACCCCAGCGTGGTCTCCAATGATGCCATTCTCAATCTGAAACAACCCCTCACTCAGGAAAAGTCCTCAGAGCAGGCCACCGCATCTCCTTGACACCCTCCCAGGAGGCAGAAGTAAGCTCCCAGCCTCGGGACAGTGACCCACACATCAGGGACACTCACGTAGGACATCATACTGATGGCTGGGTCCCACGTCCTCCGCAGCTGCGCTAAGGCAATAGGTGTGAAGAACAGCCTTCAAGTCCAGTCAAGACCTCACAGGAAGGCACCAGATGAAGGGCCTGGCCTTAAGGTATCAGAATACACCCACCCAGCAAACCAGGACAACAAAACCAACAGAATCTTCCAGGCCGATTCAAGGGACAGCATGGGAAAAAGTCACAGCCTACAAAGCTGCTGGAAATTTTAGCCTTTGGAGCAGGCGTCAGTGATGGAAGCACATGGTGATAGGCAGGGAGCCCCTCTCTCTTGTCAGATGGAGTTCTCACAGCATGTCCTGGGGACCATGCTGTCTGTTTATGCCATAATATGTCCTTCCTTGGGAGCGAGTTAGTTCTTAGAAAATAGCAAACAGCCCACTTTTCTGTCCCACGTAAAACTAATGTTTCCAGGTATAATTATAGTGTTAACTCACAGGTTATGCTATAAAAATCTCTACAGGCAGGTAGAATGGACAACTTACTGCTATAAATATGCATCAATATATTTGGATACAAATCATACGCACAGGTGTACGAGCTACTTATTGTATGTGAACGTACACATTACACACCCACATGCATTTACAGTTCTGCGCTTATTCCTAAAGGTTAAAGGGAAAATAGCTAAACTGTTTTCATAACACAAATCCTCACTGAAATACAATGTCCTTTAAAAACTGTAAAGCGAAGCAAAACAAAACAAAACCTAATGGTTTCCCCAGGCCCACAGGGAGAGCATTTCCTAGGTCACTTGGCCAGCTCCAAAGCTAAAGAGGAAAGAAGATCAAAGGGCTGAGATCTCCCCAGAAAAGGCTACTGGGTAAAAAAAAAAAAAAAAATGAAAACTTTGGGTGCAGGCAGAGCCGGGTGTGAATCCAGGCTCCTGCACTTAATAACTGAATATTACCAAGCAAGCTGATTAACCTCTTGGGTCATCAGGTGGCCTGCCAAACAGAGCTGCGGCAGCCTGCCTCCCCAGTCGCCATGAGAGTTCACACATCAGTGTGTTCACAGGCCCCATCGCCACTGCCTGGCACGTAGTAGGTGCCCGAGAAATTTTTGTTCCCTTCCCCGGTGAGATGCTGTTTCTAACAGCAAAGAAAGATCAGGACGCTTGGCTTCTGCCTGCTGCAGGCTTTGCTCTGGAATTCAGAAGACATCAAGTTGACACACCATGGGGGCTCAGTGGACTGGGAAACGTGGTTAGTTCTACAGTTCAGCCAGAGCCAGAGCTGGAGATTTCTCCCCTCAAAGCCCCAGACATGTGGCAGGAGACTGAGACAAGAGGTGAGAAAAGGCAGAGTCTGTTCCTTTGTGGGATCCCAGGCTCCACCTCTGCACTTCGGCACCTGGGGATGGATCTAGGATTCTGTCACTGTGGACGTCCGAAAGCTTCAGGCCGTGTGCGTCTGACTGAATCCCACAGTCAAGTACGATCAACCTTAACCCAGGGTACGATTCTTCCCTCTTGCTGTGTCTTCTCTTCTCCCAGACTGAGAAGGAGCAAGGGCTGCCTTGGTGAGCCTGTGTACACACCCTCAGCTGACTGTCTCGGTTCTTGTGTGAGAACAGCCATCAGCCAAAGGGAAACATTCTCACTGGGTGACACTGGGAGAAACTGGCCAAAAGTATTTGGAAGACTGCACCTTTCCAAAGGCCTCCACGAGTCCTTTTTTGGACACGGCCAAATCATTTCCTTGGTAGTAAATTTTTACCCAGTGAAACAACATGTTTTCCCAGCCCGACTTCGTTCCTTCCTCGCTCAAGCTAATGGGGCTTGATAAGGAAGAAGAAAATAACAATGGCGCATTCCAACGCCTCCAATTGAAGCCAGTTTCAGGCCTGCTGCTGGGCTGGATCCCTGCCATTTTTTCAGCGAGACAAGCTCCGCCAAGGCTGGAAGCTACACAGGACCGACTTCTCAAACACCTGCTTAATTAAAGATCTCAGCCTTGGAGAACTCGCTTGTTGAATTCCCGGGACATCTGCATTCCATGTGTCTTCTGGGTCCTGGGCACTCATGAGGAGCCAGACCTTTTTGTGTTTACAGCACTTTTCCCAGTGCCTGGTATCAAGCTTAGACTACAAAGCTCGCTCCTTTCTGTGCCTCTAATTAGGCACCAAATATGTGGTGCCTTTTCCAAACAACAAAAAGTCCTTTCCTCTTGCACGAAACCCACTGGAAGGCGGGTTCCCACCTCTCTATGGATTCTATTTTTCTAGCCATGAAGTGAGGGCTCAGAGGAGAGCTCTGAAGGCCCTTGCAGCTATGACCTTCTACAGAAAGAAACTATGCAGCTAATGGAGATCACATTGTTGGGTTCTTGGGTAATTATTTTCATCCAGAGGACTTGGTAAACATCAGCTGACTTCAGTTGCTTTCAAACTGGGCAGTGAATCGGCCAAGCCCATTTAACTTTTGACAATGTATGAATGGTCACTGCAGTTTTAGGGGTGGGGTGGGAGCGAGGCAGTTAAGATACGTATGTTCCTTCTTGAGCTTCATGCATCAAACTGTCCTGAGAGTAAGGGGACGAGGCTGCTTCTTGCCAGTCCAGACATGGTACTTTTTTTTTTTAAGGGCATGAAGCTTTAGCCATTATTGTGATTATAAACCAAACAAATGTAGAGCTCAAACTAGATTTCCATTTGCTAAAATTCTTACCATTTGTCCATCAACAGAGAAGGATTTTTGAAACTATACAGGTCAGTTGTTCCCAAACCTAGCTACGCAAAAGGATCACCAGACTAGAGCAGAAATCCTGGGGTGGAGGCTTGAAAAGCTGTTTAAAGTTACCTAAATGATTCCAGTCCAAACTCTAACTGGAACTGCTGTGCTGGACTAACAATTCTCAAATTTTAACGTGCATATGAATCAGTAGGGATCTTGCTGAAATGCAGGCTCTAATTTGGTCAGTTCTGCATTTCTAATAAGCTCCCAGGTGATGCCAGCGCTGCTGGCCCACGGACCACACTTTGGGAGGCGAGGTGCTAGATTATTGTGAGTGATGTTTGGTTCTGTATCCATGCAACCTGCTCAGAGTTTAAGAAGCTGTTCAAGAGAGTCTAGGAGAGAATTAAGTGTTCAAAAATCAAGCCAGCAACTCCTAACCAGACTCTTCTCTAAGATCAAATCTGTTGGTTACAATAGTATTGTGATTTTTAGAGTCTTATTCAAGAAGATCTCAGCATAGTCTAAACCAAACTGCTTGCTTTCCTGGCGTACAGACACAGCCATGACTGACTTCCACCTGCAGCGGTCCTGCCCAGGGCACTGGGTGCCTTCAGAAGCTTGTCTCCGCTTCAGTTTGCTGGTGGTGTTTTGATTTCCTGTGAGTTAACATAGTTCCCTAAATCTTAACTAAGTCCTTGGAAATACTGCCCCCCAAATGATGACAAAAAGTGCAGAAGATTCCAACTAGGAGAAAAGACAATGTCTTTCCTTTAATACAGACCATCCCCTTTTCATGAACACTGTCTATAAATACTGCGGCTCTTCAGTCCTGTGCTGGCCACCGCATCTCTCCACAGGCTCCGTCTCCTAGATCCCTCTGAGCCCGCTCCTCCCCCACATCCTCAACTCCACGCAACCCTCAGTGCCAAGGTCTGTGAGCTCCTTGTCCCCGACCCCCACACCCTCCTACGCCGATGCTGTCCCAGTTCACGGCATCACTGTTTTCCTTCCTCCAACACCCTACTCTCACACAATTCTACTGAAAGTCTTGCAGATTCTTTCTCTACATCCCTTATCCCCCACCCCACGCCACATGCCAAGGCCTCTTTGTCCTTTCTCTAAATGATTGTAATAATTCTGTACTAGTCTGCTGGCTTCCAGTCTCACCCCCGATAGCAAGCCAAACACAACCTCCAGAACCATCCAAGACACGAAAACAGTCGTGTGGGTCTGCTACTCAACACTGTGTAGCCCCTCCTGAGAAACCTCATAGCTTGCTTCTGACACCTCGGCCACAGAGATGTCACACCTACTTTTCTGCTCAGGCATGTGCTCAGCACATCGGGGTTTCTAGCATTTCAGGCCGTTTTACATCACTAGCCAGGAAGGGCTCTATCTCCTTCCACTACACGAGTTTCTTGAAAGCAAGAAGTGGGTCTTATTGACCTTTGTGTCCTAGGCACCTAACACAGGGCCTGGCAGGACGGACAGCACAGAAGTGAAGGCTTTTGGAAAAGAAGATACTTTGTTCTTGGACTTCTCTGAGGGCAAGGGGGAAAGTCAAGTATACCACAAGACAGGGGAGGAAGCGAGTTCAGCCATCCACCTCTTCGGCGGCCCGCATCTCATTCCATGGGGTGGAGGAGACCTGGCGGACAGTGCCAGCCCCCGCCGAGCCTCAGGTCCCAGCCTGTGGAGCCCGGGGCCTCCTCCCCACCCCAGTCTTCACCCAGGACTGATTTAAGAGTGTCCCCAACTTCCAGAGGCTTCGACACACCATGTGCTTGGCCTGATGGAGTGAGTTACGTTTCCTCTTTCCTACTAAAGTGCAGGACATCCCAGACGAAGAAGTTCACTCTCAACAGTCACAGAAGGGAGGGACATCAGAGGAGAGAAAAGATATACCCTTAACTGACCTGAAAACGGGCACCCACAGGACCTCTTTGGGCACAACCAGGAAATCCAATCCATTTTTCAGGCTCAGGACATAACCCTCAGCCTGGGGCCAGCTGTGAGAACACCCAGGTGTGCAAATTCATCCCGTCGTCAGCCCCAAACATTCCCTGCCAGGTCACAGGAGCAAGATGATGGATCTGCATGTGTTCTCTTCCCCATGCCTGGGCTCAGAACCTCCACTGCCCCTTCTGATTCCATCACTTGCTAACCAGGGGGCCCCTGGGTGTGGCATTGACCTGCATTTGCTTCCTTGTCTCTGAAGTGGGGCCACCAATGCCTGTCCTCCAAGAACTAGCCGGCATTGAACAGAAACAAGTGTGTGGAGGCAGTGCCGAGGGCTACAAGGACACATAACTGCCGGTGTCCCACGTCTGGGCGGTATGGGCAGGTCTTGACACTGGACAGTGACGCTGCCTTCACATACACCCGTTCCTGGAACCTTAGGACAAGGGACGGAAGTAACAGATGGCTCTTTCAACATAACAAGTTACAAGCACCAGGCCAGCAGGTGACTAAGGATATAGATATTTCATGCTGAGACCAACCCACTCTGCCTTCCTCCTCTCTGCTCCCCCACCCTCGGCCCTGCTCTGGTGCAAAGCCCCCTGCTCCCCAGTCTAGCAGACGACCCCAGCATATCAGAGAATAACTGCTGAGGCTACAACCAGGAGGAGGTGAAACCTCAGGGGATGCGGGAAGAAGGGAGGAGCATGTAGGGACCATGGGGGTAGCGAGAGGGTGTTGGAGAGAGAGAGAGCGAGTCTTAGGGATACTATCTCCCAGCTACAGGTCCTGAGAGTCTGGAAGTGAAGGCCCCACCCCAAATGGCACAGGGACTGAAACAGCCACACCTGCTCCCCATCACCCTTTGGACTTGGTTAGAGTTGGATTGTATCACTCAAACTTAAAATAAATATTTGAACTGATTAAACATTTTTCAGGATTGCATGTTTACCTAGCTGTTGGAGTAAGGGCTGTCCTCTTCCATCCACCCCTCTGTGGGCACCAGTGGACTCCTGGATTTCCATAGCTCAGAAGGCAGGGAGATGAAGGAGCAACATGTGGGGCCAACCAGCTAGCTGACCTACCAGACCCATCCAGCCCTCCCTCCTGCCATAAGGAGCACAGTGCCCAAGTCCCAGAGCCCACAACACAGCCAGTCAGGATTGCTTTATGCCTCACACTCCCTATGATCAGCACTGCTACAGGTTCTAGGGATTCAGAGATCAATCACACTTGATCACTTCCCTCTTCCCTCTGGCTAGGAAGCAGATGTGATGGTGAGAGCTGGAGCAGCTATCTTGGATCCAGAGGAGAGAGCCACACAGTGAGTTTGGCCAAGCCACTGTGCTAGCCCTGAACCACCTGCCTCTGAACTGTACCATGGGAGAGAATTTTAATTCTCTCCTATTTAAACTAGTATGTTGAAGGTCTCTTTGTTATAGGAGCTTAGCTTGCACCCTAATACGAATGAGTAGGAATTAGCCAAATGAAGTAGATTGGGAATGGCACATGCAAAGGCACTGAGGCATGAGAGGCACAGCATATTCAGTGAGCCAAGAGCAGTTAATACAAGCTTACATATGAGGGTGAGCATGATGAGTGCAGGGGAAGTGTAGGGGGTATGGGAGCCCATTTGTAAAACGGTCATGTGCCAAGCCAAAGATGCTGGAGGAGAAGGAGGAGAGTGGGAGTAGAAAGAACTGGAAAGGGGAAAAGAAAAGAAAAAAAATGAAGAGACAATGAGGAGGGGACAAGAGGAGAGAGCAGAAGAGTGAAAACACAGCCATTCTCTCCTGCATGTGGGAACTTGTATCAGTTCTCAGTTAAGCCCCATGAAAGTCTGAACCCCTTGCAGCTCTGCAAAAATTAGCATTAAGTTTCATGTTTCAATGAGCTCTCTGAGTTAGCTTCAATCAGAAAATTTTGACTTATATATTTTTTAAAGCCACAATAAGGCGAGACTTGAAAAAAATGTAGTCCCTGATTCTAAACGGTTGGGTCAAGAGTCTGCTCAATCGGGTTCTCAATAAATGCTGGGGTTTTTTAAAAATATCACATTTGATCTTTTTTTAATTGAAGTATAGTCAGTTTACAATGTTGTGTTAATTTCTAGTGTACAGCATAGTGATTCAGTTATACGTATATACATAATTCCTTTTCATATTCTTTTTCATCATAGGTTATTATAAGATATTGAATACAGTTTCCTGTGCTATACAGTAGGACCTTGTTGTTTATCTATTCTATATATAGTAGTTAGTATCTGCAAATCCCAAACTCCCAATTTATCCCCCTACCCTCCCCGTTCCCCCCTGGTAACCATAAGTTTATTTTCTATGTCTGTGAGTCTGTTTTTATTTTGTAAATAAATTCATTTGTCTTATTTGTTTAGATTCCACATATAAGTGATATCATATGGTTTTCTTATATCATATCACTTTTCTTTCTCTTTCTGGCTTACTTTACTTAGTACTGACAATCTCCAGGTCCATACATGTTGCTGCAATTAATAGATGCTTTTTTGATAAAAGTTAGTGGCAGTAGTGGAAGAAATGCTAATAAGAAACAATGAAAAACAAATGACCCATAAGCAAGAAGTTTATACTGTATAGCACAGGGAACTATATTTAATCTCTTGTAGTAACTTATGATGAGAAAAAATATAAAAATGAATATATGTATGTTCATGTATGACTGAAGCATTATGCTGTACATCAGAAACTGACACATTATAAACTGACTATACTTCAATAAAAATATATATATACAAAAAAATGGCCCAATGTAACTCACTGGGACCCCCATATCTCTCTGTGTCCCTCTGCCACACAGTTCCTAGAAGGAGTGTCTACAGTTGCTGCTCTGCCTCCTCACTGCCCACTCGCTCTTTGACCTGCCCCAATCAGACTTCCATTCCTCTGATTTGACTACAGCCTCTCTCATCAAGGTCATCACTGACTTCCACCATGTCAAATCCAATGGTTTGGTCTTTATCCTTCACTACTTCTCTGCAGCATTTGGCACAGTCAACCTCTCCCTTCTTATTTAAAGCCTTTCTTCACTAGACTTCTGCCATCCTACTCTCCCCTGGTTTGGGGTTTCCCCGAAGGTTGTCCTGGTAGTCAGTCTAGGTGGGTCAGGACACAACCCAAGCCTTTTTAAGTGAGCCCAGTCTGGTCTCATCCCTCACACCCTAGCTGACCCAGAGCCCTGCACAGAGGACACAAATCAATAAGCACTTGCTGAACTAAGAAGTATTGCCAATGGCAGAACTTCACAACCAGAAAGAATTTAGAAATCATCTTGTCTAATGTTTTTCTACCCTTGGCTCTTCATCTGTATCACCTGGGAAGCTCTAAAATATACTATACATGCCCACTCCAGACCAGTTAAGTCACAGCCCCTGGGAAGGGATGAGACAGATTTCAATGTGCAGCTTGATTAAGTACAGATCTAACCCAATGGTGTGCATTAGAATCTCCTTGGAGACTTGGTTTTTTTTATAATAATAAATATATATAATATTTTTTGATAATAATAAATATATATATATATAATATAATAATAAATGTAGCTCTTGATCAGGAGGTCTAGAGCGAGTCCAGGGATCAGCATTTTTATCAGGAATCCCAGCTGATGCCAGTACAGGTATTCCTACTCACAAAAACACTGGTCTATCCAACCGCAAGACCAAGTGACTCAAGGGCAAGAATCACATTGTATTTATCTTCAGAGTCCCCTTCTCCAAGCACAGTGCCTGGCACGGAATAGTCATTGAGAAACTAGTTGCTCACCTCAGTCCAGTTAGGATGGCTGCTGTAGGAAGGAAGGAAGGAAGGAAGGAGAAGAAAGAGAAAGAAAGAAAAAGAAAGAAAGAAAGGGAGAGAAAAAAGAAGGAAGGAAACAGGGGAAGGAAGGAAGAGAGGGAGGGGGGAGGAAGATGGGAAGAAAAGAAGAAGAAAATAACAAGTGTTGGCGAGACTGTGGAGACACTGGAACCCTTGTGCGCTGCGGGTGGGAATGTAAAATGGTGCGGCCTTTGGGGAAAGCAGTACAGCAGCTCCTCAAAAAAGTAAACATACAATTACCATATGAACCAGCAATTCCACTCCTGGGTGTGTATCGAAAAGAAAAAAAAAATCACTGTCTCTATGAGAGATCTGCACTTCCATGTTCGGTACAGCATTATTCACAATAGCCAAGAGGTGGAAGCAACCCTAACGTCCATCCATGGATGAATGAAAAAACAAAATGTGGTCTGTACATACAATGGCACATTATTCAGCATTAAAAAGGGAGGAACTTCTGAAGTGTGCCACAACATGAATGAACTTTGAGGACATTATGCTAAGTGAAATAAGTCAGCCAAAAAAAAACCAAAACCAAAAACAAAACAAATATTGATGATTTCGTTTATATGAAGTATCTAAAAGTAGTCAAATTCATGCACAACAGAAGGTAGAATGGTGGTTACCAGGGGCCGAGCGGGGGAAGCAAAAAGGGAGTTGCTGTTTAATCGTATAGAGTTTTAGATTTGCAAGATGAAAAAGTTCTGGAGATCTATTTCACAACAATGTGAATATACTTTACACTATTCGACTATACACTTAAAGATGGTTAAGATGATAAATTTCATGTAATGTGTTTTTACCACAATAAAGTTAATATCTGTAAATCAAAGCGTATTTCTTCATTGAATTCCATTCTCAGTTTTATAAATCACCGCAACCCAAATACATAATTGACCTATGATCTGAAATAAAATCCCAGAGAAGAAACATATGGCAGTGTCCTGTTCTCCTGAGGAGCTTAACTCTGCCCAAACTGCCCACATCTCCTCGGCAGCCCCCTTCTCCACGAAGGAATGAAGGCTTGAGTATCCCTAGGTGAGCGCAGAGAATCAGGAGGAAAAGAATGGAGAGGGAGAAAGATGAAGGCAGGGAGGGGTGGGGAGGGAAGCAGGAATGAGGAGGTCTGGACTATGCCATGGGGCATCTCAAACGTCTAGTGACTTGGTTCAAAGGGCAACACAGGTTGGTGGGAGACAGGCTTTGGAGTCAGACCTCTTTCAAATCCTGCCGCCCCCATTTTTTTAGCCGTGTGATTTTAAACAAATCCTGTTCTAGTTCTTTTGTTTGTTTGTTTGTAGCCCCTAAAAGCCTTGGCTTCCTCATTTGCAAAAGAGTTAGTGATAGTACAAAACTCAGGGGTGGAGTGAGGATCCCGCACAGCCTGAGGCAGAGATGCCCCTAGTCAAAGTTGATGGTTCCAGCTTCATGTCAGAAAAGGAGGAGGGGGAAGAAGGGGAAGAGAGGGATGGGAGAAGGAGGGGAGCCCACTTCTTAAAAGAACAGAAAAAAGAAGGGAGTGAAAGCCAGGTTCTAGTCCAGAACTTTCCACTAGCTCAATGGTGGCCCCAGGCAAGTCTTTCTCTGCCTGTTTCCTCCTCTGAAAAAACAAGATCTGAGATCTCCTCCATTTGGAAAGATTGGGTAATCTGAATCCTCTATGCTCCAGATGAGTTCCCCACTCTCATCACTCACTGTCTACACCTCTTACCTATGCAGGGCTAAGGAGGCCCTCTGGAGGACACAGGAGGGAAAGACACAGGCATGGCTGAAAGAAGTTCACAGTTTGCCTCTGCATACAAAATGAGGACTTGCTCTTGCAGAACAAACTATTACAATGTAGGGAGAAAACTTAGGGTAAGAGAGTGACCCGAATAGGGAAGGGCTTCTTACCTGATGCTCTTAGGAAACACAACTAAGCTATTGTTTACTTTCTGATCTGTCCCCTGTCAAGTGTCTATCACAAAATATAAACATTCTTACAATGTATGATCATTGTTACAGTATGTGAGCATTATTATATGTAAATGTTATAATATATGAATGTTGTTATAAGGTATAAACATTGCCATCTCTCTTGAGATTTACTCTGAAATAAAAATGTTCTCATATTTCCATCTGAACCTCTTTCAAGACCTGTTTAATATGCATCTTCAAAAGGCCCTTCTCAAGGGTTTACGGAAAGACAAAGAAGCTGATGATTAATTATTTTCTCCTTTGTATGCCAGTTTCACGACTTACTAGGTTCATATCAACTTTCCTATTTTTTAAATGGTGGTGTCATGCCTCATTACTTTCAAAGATTCAATGAGATGGGTTTCCTTTGGAGGAAATGCCACATTACGCATATTTTAGACACTACTACCATTGTAGAAAAATGTTTTTCTCCAGAGATAAGTTCAAAGCACTTATCTAACTTTATTACATTTAAGACTGGGTCTGGTGGTCTCACACTATCAGTTTTGCAAGCAACCTCTCACCCACTCACTCAGTGTCTGCTTCCCAGGCCAACAGAGGAAGGGTGTGAGCAGGATAGAAGACAATTTTGGCGGGCCATTATATTTCTAGTGCGCGTCTGTAAGGGTATTTTGGAATAAGATGTAGCTGGCAAGATTGGACAACTTGGCTGAGCAAAAAGAGATAATTCCTCTAACGCCTGGTCACTAGACATTCGTTCATCTGTCATTCATTAGATTGGCAAATATTTACCAAACAGCTTCCACATTCTTGGCATTATGCTAGGCATTGTGGATTCAAAGTGAATAAATCATGTTCGAAACAAATTTCACAGAATCAGTATCACACGAATCATATTCTGTGATGACAAAGCAATTAAGCAAAAATCAATAACCAAAAAGATAAACCCCGATAAATGTGTAAAAATTTTAAACTCATCACTAAATAAATCATGGACCATAAGAAGTAGTCACAATAAATCAGAAAGTTCTTAGAACTTAAAGGCAATGAAAATACCACATATCCAAATCTGTAAAACACAGAGGAAAATACATAGTCTTAAATATCAGGAAAGAAAAGTGGCTTAAAATTAATGAGCTAAGCATCCAGGTTAAGAAATTAGAAAAGGAACAAAGAAATCGAATTAAAAATTAGAAAGAATTTGAGGGAAGACAATAGAAAATAAAAGCAGCAATTAACGAAATAAAAAGCAAAAACTAAAAATAGAAAAAGATCAACAGAGCCAAAAATTGGTTCTTTGAAAATGATTAATAAAATAGATATGAATTTAGCCCATTTTTGAAAGAGCACAAAAACATTAGGGATGAGAAAACAGCAACAGAACCACAAATTCAGCAGAGATTTGAAAGATGGTACCAAGAATGCAATGAACAGGTTCTTGCAAATTAATCTGAAAATGCAAATGGACAAATTCTCAGGAAAACATAACTTCGCAAAACTGACTTTAGGAGTAAAAAGCCAGTCTCATAACTGCTCAAGAAATTATATCAATAGCTAAAAATCTACACACACACACACACACACACACACACCCCTAGATCCTAATGACCTTACAGATAAATACCAATAGACTTTCCATGTGTAGATCATTCTAGCCTTCCAGAGCATACCTCACTCTATCAAGCTAATACGTTGATACCAAACTCAGTAACACTAATTTTAAAGAAAAAATGTGACAGGTCATTTTAATGTGTAGACATTGATGAAAAAATCTGAAACAAAGTATGAGCCAAACAAACCCAGCAGTTTATTTTGAACAAATTATACTATATCATGATTAAGTCGGTTATTCTAGAAATGAATGAAAGGTGGTCTAATAAGAAAATCTATCATTGTAATTCCCTGATTTTCTTCCTTAGTCACGGCGTGGGGGTGTGTCCCTGGGCCATCATTCCAGTTCAAAGGCTTAGAAGCTATCTGCATATTGTAAGTGACAAATGGGACTTTTCTTCAATGGTAAAAGTTAATGACTCTAATGAAACATGTCTTAGGGAACATATGGCTATATATAGCTATGTATCTTATTTATTGAACACTTTTTAATATCACATGCTTTGTATACATTCTTCTAATTCTCGCAGGAAAAAACTTATGAGATAGGCATTACCCTCACTGTATAGACAAGAAAACCAAGGCCATTCCCAAGATTTATGATAAGGGGCCAGCAGATAAAGGATCAACAGCTCTGCATCTGTGAGTGGAGGCAATTGGAGAGCACAACCAGAGGTATCACCACATTAAAATAAAATGGGACCCGAACATATAGATGCTTCTACATACAGTATCCAAGACCTAAATGTCCATTGACAGTTGACTGGATAAAGAAGATGTGGTGTATATATACAATGGACTACTACTCAGTGATAAAAAAAAAGAATAAAATAATGCCATTTACAGCAATCTCTAGGTGAGCCTGGAGATCACCATTCTAAGTGAAGTAAACCAGAAAGAGAAAAATACCATATGATATCACTCGTATGTGGAATCTATAAAAAAGAAAGAAAGAAAAACAAAAGAAGACACTAATGAACTCATCTACAAAAGAAACAGACTCAAAGACATAGTAAACAATCTTACGGTTCCTGGGGAAAGGAGATGGGAAGGGATAAATTTGGGAGTTTGAGATTTGCAAATGTTGACCACTACATGTAAAAGTAAATAAAAAATAAATTTCGTGTGACTGGAACATTATGCTGTACACCAGAAATTGACACATTATAACTGACTGTACTTCAATTAAAAATAAACAAATCAAAACAAAAACAACAAAAAAGAAACATATAAGTGCTTGATGTGAGATGATGATGATGATGATGATGGTTATACATGGCACTAAATCTTCCATTCTTTGTTTTTTTATTTTTTGTTTTTCCCAAGGGCAGGATGAGAAAGACAGTAGCACAAATGACTCAAGCAAGACACTAAGCATTTCTTCAGGACTCAAAGCATTATAACAGCCTTATATTTCCTTAAAGAGGATTCATGGTGGTATCTTCCTGACAATTTTTAATGAAAGGGAGAGTTACTTGTCTTTGAGTGACAGTGTGGGCATCTACCTCCCTGAGGACAGATGGGCAGCATAAACTGTCAGTTCCGAGCCCCTTCCTTCTTTACTGGTGACCATCCCCCATCATCACGGAAGGATGAATGTATGATGCACACTGAGTCCGCTGGTGAACACACTCTCCATTATCTGTACTATTGGCTCAGAATAAAACATGGTCCTTCTGTTTCTTCTGTTTCTATGTGGACACCAGGATCCCAGGTATAGCTCTTGCCCACTCAAACTCCAGATGCCCTTCAAATGGTAACAGCAATCCAATTTCCCTTTGAGAAACCATCTTTCCTCACTTCCACCCACTATGGCTCCGCCTTGGACTTGTGGTGCGGGCTTGGCAGATCAAAGCCCCACGTGCTGCTGCTCACAGTGATAAGCTCAGGAATGGGCATGTGACCCAAACTAACAGAGCCCGACCACATCTTCTTGCCGGAGTTCTAAACTGGTAAGAGGAAAGCCTACGGCTGCCAGAGCCTACATCTTGAAAATGAAGAAGACTTCGTACTGGAGACAGAGATGGAGAGAGAAAAGAATGAAGCCCACATGACACCATCTGAATCCTTGAAGTCAGCCATGTCTGCAGCTAATTCCATTGATGGGATTTTCAGCCATGAGAAAATAAATTACGTGGGCACACACTTGTGTTTGTGTGCATGTACGTGTCTTGTTGTTATTGGATGTTTGGAGGTGTTTTAGGGGAGGGGTTGTTTTTTCGGGCTTTTTGTTTTGTTTCATTTTGCTTAAGCCACTCTGAGCTGGGTCTCTGTTACTTGCAACCACAAGAGTCCTGATAATTGACACACCAAATGTCATCAAACTGCCCTACAGCTTTATTGAACCACAGCGTCCTAATGTTGGCATTCACTTTATCCAAAGCTAGAGCACTGAGAGTAACAAGTGTTTCATTTTAAAAGCTAAATATTGAGACACCTCCTCTGTGAGCCTAGAAATCTCTGCAGAACACCTCAATGTAAAGTACCTTTTTTGTTTGGGGGCACACACACACAGAAAACTCGAGAAATGTGTAAGACACAATGGAGAGGGCAAAGGCCAAGGACTCAGGCATCCAAGCCCCTGCCAACCATCCCAAGAGCTGAATGACCGATCCCCAGGCACACCCACTTCCCAGGGAGCAGATGGGAAGCTTTGCTAGAAGAAAGTAAAGGTAGAAGAGGAGGGAACATGTTTCACAGCAAATCCTTAAACTGAGCCTTCTCTTGACAAGATGGGTGACCTGCCTTATCTGAGAGTACATTCTTCATCCTGCACACACTATTCTGGGACAAAATGATTTCAAGTTATTAGTACAGTTTTTCAAAATCTGCCGGCCAAAATTCAGCTGCTTCTGCACAGTCAGGCTTTCTGGGGTGTGTGGCTCTGGGTTTGTGGGAAGGACCCTCACTCTGCTGAAAGCACTCCTTCTGTCTCCAGCAGACCCAGACGTTCAGCCAAGAAACAAGAGGACAGAAGGTCACTGGACTGAGCGGGGAAGGGGGGCGTCTCCACAGAGCCGGGCCACAAGAATGTCATTATTCAAGAAATGATTGAAGAGTTCCTTCCAGACTGGCCAAAGGAGTCATTCTCTTTGAACTCGGGGGGTTTAAGAATGCTGAACACCCAGTTGGCAGATCCTTCCATTGACCCTTTGTGGTCAGACAAGGATAGAAGGGTGGAAGGAGCTTCTTTTTTTTATAAATCCAGGAGCTTGACATTGTCCACGAGTGCAAAGATGCTACGGAAAGGCATGTTGCTGTTTTATTAATAGCTGCATCTTCCTGTTTATCCAGCACTTATTACTCAATTTTCTTGGACAGCCAATCCATCAATGAGCCAACAAACATTATTGATCCTGCCCCAAATGCAAGACAGGAGTAGGGGATATGAGAGAGCTACAAAGATGCCTGACAGGAAGCGTCAATCAGTAGGGAGCATGGACGCATTTCTAATTCAGTCCCTAGCAGAGGTAGGAGCCAAATGTTTGGGGAGCACAAGGGGAGGTGGGGAGCAGAATCCAATGGGCTTGGGATGGGGCAGTAAAGATCTATGAAGGTCCCCTAGAGGAAATCACATGTGGGCTGGGTCACCAAGGATAAGAGCAAAGAACGGTGTTCCCAAGGGTCTGTGACATCACAAGGGTCCCCACTGGAGGAAAAGGACTGTGTCCCTTGTTGTGGGCTGAACTGTGCCCCCCCCCAAATTCACAGGTTGAAGTCAAATTGTGTCCCTCAAAATGTATATGTTGATGTTCTAACCCGCACTACCTCAGAATGCGACTGTATTCAGAGACAGGGTCTTTAAAGAAGTGATGAAGTGAAAATAATGTCATTCCGGTGGATCTAAATCCAGTGTGACTAGTGTCCTCATAAGACGGGGTATCTGGACACAGAGATACACACAGAAAGAAGATGACGTGAAGATGGCTTTCTGCAAGCCAAGGAGAGGAGCCTGGAGCAGACCCCTCCCTTGCGGCCCTCAGGAGGATCCAACTCTGCCAACACCGTGATCTTGGACTTCCAGCCTCCAGAACTGGGAGAAGATAAATGTCTGTTGTCCAAGAAGCCGCCTAGTCTGTGGTCCTTGTTACGGCCCACGCACACTGGCACTTCCTGTGTGCCTCCCCTGGCCTGAACACCGCCCACACTGGGGACTGTGCCCCAGCCTTGCCCTCCTCCCCCCTTGCCTGTCTGGCCTCAGGGTTCTCCCTCCATGTGCGTGGGGCTCGCTGGGCTGGGCTCTGGAACCCCCACGCTCTTGCTCATGGTCACTAGGCCGCGCTGGAATGCGACCCTGGCAGGCCTGCCCTCCTCGTGAGAGTGAAAAGCCAAGTCACTCTTTCTCCTGCTGTCATAATCACTTTCTATTTTATTAACTCTTTTCTGGCTTGTCTGTTACCGAAGTACCAGGATCTCCTGCCTCGTGTTTTTTGTGTGTGTTTGTTTGTTTCATCTTCAGAGGGAGATCATGCTAGCGGCCAAATTTATTCCATTTACAACACTTCATGAAGCTTGAGTGTGGAAAGAACAGAGTGCTATGACTTACGAAGAAGATGACGTTTGCCCCATCCCTGTAGCTGCGTTGGGGCGGAACTCCTGTGAACCCAGACTCTCGTTAAAGGAACTGAGGCCTGTGCAGTGAAAAGTGCTCGTGCACTTCAGAAAGACAGTTCCCTTTAAGGCCTTAACTCACCTGATCCTGCAAACACCAGCCTGACCAGGCCACTGTGGATATAAACATTAACATGGCCGCAGAATCAGAGATCCCCAATTTGTCAAGCTGCAATCCTGGACTGTTCATTCGTGAGCCCCACAGTGAGGGAGGGCCTAAACCAGTCCTCCCGCTTAGCCTCCTCCGTGAGGCCCACGGAGGGGAAGGGACTTGTTCAAGGTCACTTGGCTTCTGGTCTGGTGGTCACAGCACGACGTGGTTTCCGGGGATTAGGAATCCAGGGACTTCGGGCTTCATCCCACAATACTTATTCTAGGGCAGCCGTGCGGTGCTCTCCGCAAGAGCTGGCAACCCCTTTCCCTGGCACACACACAAACACACACACTCCATTTGCGTGGGTCCTCGAAGGAGCCCTGTCCCCAGCTGGAGGATGAAGTGTGGGCCGGCTTGGCCCCAGCCCACCCTCAGTACATCTCCCCACCCCCGGCCACGACACTATCCTGGAAGGATCTGTAATCACCTCAGGCCTCATCTTCAACTCCCCTTTGCCAGGGAAGATCAAATTAGACAGCTGAAACCCAATTCCAGTCTGGCAAAATCTCAACTTTGTTCTTCTGAAACCAAAGAGTAGGAGAGGCCTCAGACACTGGCGGGGGCTGAAAGTACCACTCTGGGACTCGGGGGACGTGTTCCACGCAAGCCCGGCATAAAATTCTAATTCACTTACCCAGACAGTTGCTGAGAGCTTTACAGCTGCGGCCCTGGGGCCGGGTTGCACAGTTCATTTGAACACAGTGCTCATGAGCCCAAGATCAAGGTTTCTTCCCTTTGTGCCAATCTGCTGGTCACAGAGCAGAACTCTGAGCCGTGGTCACAGCCCACACTCCCCCCTCTCCCGCCACCGTCGTTTGTCCCAAGGCCGAGGAGTGAGGCTGTGCGTGTGGGTTCTCCCCAACCTGCTGACAGGTGAGGTGAGTGTCAATGTGTAAGCAGAGCATGGAGACGGGGCAGACAGGGATCCGCGCTTGGCTGGATGCCCCATGGCTTGGTTGGATTTCTGACGACACCCCTTTAACCTAGACAACCCAATTCATTCCTCTAGGATCTTACAAAAATCATCTGTGAAATCTATATGCAATTTTAATAGTGACCCTCAGAACAACAAACTGGTGAAAGTAACATAAAAGGAAACACTGGTTCCCGGTGGGGAGAGGGAAGTGGGGAGGGGCAAGACAGGGCTAGAGGATTAAGAGGTACCAACTATTCTGTGTAAAATAAGCTACAAGGACATACTGTACAACACAGGGAATAGAGCCAATGATTTATAATAACTATAAATGACGTATAACTTTAAAAATTGTGTCGCTATGTTGTACACCTGTAACATACATATTATTGCATATCAACTATACTTCAATAAATATAAAAACAATAATGGGCCTTAGAAAAAGCTCAACTGTGAAAGTCAAAGAAAAAGGTAGAAAGGTAGCAGGCGAGAAGAAATTAGACCAACCACCAGGGTTTCTGTCAATGTTTGACCATCCTTCTTGGGTGCGGGGTGATTATAAAGCAAGGAGTCTCGACTCAGCCTTCAGGCAACACTTACTTGACAAATATTTATCAAGCAGCAATGAAGGACCAGGCACTAGGGATACAGCAGAAACAAAATAAGAGATGGGACAAAGAAATCAGTAAATACAGCCGAGATATGGAAGCAAACCAGGTGTCCATCAGTGAATGAATGGATAAAGAAAGTGTGGTATATACATACAAGGGAATATTATCCAGCCATAAGAAAAGGAAATCTTGCTATTTGTTACAACATGGATGGACCTTGGGGGCATTATGCTAAATGAAAAAAAGTCAAAGACAAATTCCTCAGATCTCAGTTATATGTGGAATCTTCTTTAAAAAAAAAAAAAAACAAGGTCATAGATACAGAGAACAGATTGCTGGTGGTCACCAGAGGCAGAATTCTGAGGGCAGACAAAATGGGTGAAGGTCAAAATGTTTTAAAATAAATATCCGGTTATAAAGTATATGTCATAGGGATGTCATATACCTCATGGTGACTATAGTTAATAATACTGTATTGAACGTTTGAAAGTTGTTGAGAGTAGATCTGAAAAGTTCCCATCACTTACCCCCCCAAAAATATCTTGTAACCACATATGGTGACAGTATGGTGACAAATGTTAACTAGACTTGTTGTGGTGATACAATATATACAAACATTGAATCATTATGCTGTATACCCAAAACTCATATAATGTTACATGTCGATTATGCCTTAATAAAAATAAATAACTAATTAATTAAACAGTAGTTATCAATCAGTGGGTCTCAGAGTGGGACTCACTTGAAAGCCCAGGCACCCCCCCCAGACCTACTGAATCAGAAACTCCAGGGGGTGGGACGGGGTGGGAGCCAGCAATCTGTCTTTGAAGTCCTCCCGATGATTTTATGCATGCTAAAGTTTGGGACAGAAAATAATGACAAGGACTGTGATGGAGAGTGACTGTGGGGTGACTCTGGACAGGGTGGTCAGGGATGGGCTCTTCAAGAAGGTGTCATCTACTGAGCTGAAGCCTAAAAGAGGAGAACAAGCCAGGGAGCGTTCCAAACTTGCAGGATTTGCAAGTGCAAAGGCCCTGAGGTAGGCCCTTTTTGAGGAAGACAAAGGAGGGATGTTGGGACAGTCACAGAGCCCTCCAAATATTCTCTAAACTGGGGAAACAACACTGAGCCTGCCTACTGGGCTATTTGAGAATTCAGTGAGCTAGTGGCTGTGAAAGCATTTGGAAAAGTGAGAGGCAGTATTCGAGTGGGAATCATTACAATTAAGGGAGTCACTTAAGGATGTAACCACAGGATCCAGCCTCCCACAGTGAGTAAGCATCAGAACACAGGGCAGCGTCTCCTGGTCCCTGGCCAACTCTGCTCTCTGGAGCTAAATGAGATTGAGATGGTCCTTTAAAAAGGGTCTCTTTGGGAGGTCTGAGGTGGGAGATTTCCCAGAAAGTTCTGATTGTAGAACTCTTACATTCTTACCCCATTGGTCACTAAAAAGATTCTTGGCTTCATAAAGAATTCGTGTTTTACTCCAGCTGCTTGCAAACTCTCCCCAGGTGTTATAAAGACAATGCCAGATTTCTTACAGAATCAGGCCATGTGCTATCAGCACAGTCAGAGCCAATTTCATCACCATCCACTTCTGCCCCTTTCCTGGAGGGACTCAAAAAAGGGCTCGTCTCTGCCTCGAGCTTAAAAGAAGGCTCCAACCAGGACTCTCTGAGAACATGAAGATGATATCAGAGGAGACCCAATAATTAGCCCCCAGAGTTTAGACAGACTGCAAAATCACTTCCTCAAATGAAAAGATACTTTCTCTAGAATCTACCTGCTTCCAGAAGCTACTCTTCTCCTAACTGTCACAAGCATTTTCATATCCTGAGTGGTCAGGGCTGGAGGGAGCTTTAGAGAGCCAGCCCCGCTTGTAGAGATGGGAGAATGGAGCCCAGCAAGAGAAGGGACGGGAACTACAGCCCCCCACCCAGCTTATGCAGTGATGAGATCAGACCAAGGACCCGATCCACTTGGCCCCTAAACCAGGAATCTTCTTCAAACAGATGTCAACACACCAACCCTCCACTTAAAAACTAGTGTTCACAGTACGAAGCCCAAGCTGTTGGCATGGAGTTCAAGGCCCCCACAGTCTAGTTCCTGCCAAGTTTCTTAGCCTCAGCTCTCACTCTGTGCCTGCCCCACCACCCCGATGGCCCTCACCAGTATTCCCCAAGGTGCCATGGAGTTTCTTGCCTCTATGTCTTTGCCCATGCTGTCCCTCCACCCAGAAAGCCCTTTGCCATCTCCCACATGAAAATCCTACTCAGTCTTCTAAAGACTGCTTAAAGGCCATCGTATCTGCTGCTAGAGCAGAATCCTAATTCCTGGTGGGCACTCCTGCAGCACCTGGCAATGTTTCTTTTACCACCTCTTCCCTCTGGTCTGTGTAAAGGCTCAGATGAGGTATGTACATCCACCCCTCCCAACCCCCACTCACATCTGCTCAGCTGTGAGATCCTGAGGGTGGGGACCGGGTCTTAGGCATCTTTAGAGCCCCTCCCAGCACTTGGCAGTGTCTGACACAGAGACATGCTCAGTGAATATCTGTTTAATCAAATAGATGCACAGATGTGTAACACCTGTCCCTGCAGAAGGATTCTGTCACCACTCGAGCCAGGACCAGCAGAGAGCCTCGTACCTGCTCTGGCTGATGTCCCATTCCACTGGGCTATAACAAGGTATGTGTTGGGTTCCAGACATCCTACCAATCTACCCCAACACCTGGCAAGAGAGGGTAAGCTCCCCAGGGCAGTGAGGGTGCCTGATTTATCTCTGGGTGCACAGCACAGACCCCAGCACAGAAATGATAAATGAATGAAGTCCATTCTTGATAATAAATGAACCTATGTGAGTAACTGTACCTGAGACATAATCAGGTTCTCCTGCTTATTTGAGTCTTGTACATACAATTGACCACAGGTAGCTTTTCTGCTTGTTCAACAAATATTTATCAGGCACTAAAAATACAACGGTGAACAAGACGGAAAGTTCCTGCTGGATCAAGAGATGTTAAGTAAACAAGCACAAATGTCTGTGTATCACAGTTGTGGAGCCTGGGCCAGAGGACACAGGACAGGACGCTGTGGTCGCTGCTAGGTTGGCCTGCCCTATCGCCTCCATCCCATAATGCTTCATTTTGGTCACAGTGGCTCCGGCTGAGATGGCCACCCCTCACCCAGCTCAGATGCAGAAAACAGATGACTTGTCTTTCTCCCCCATGGGAATGAAGCAGAGTCCAATTTTTTTGTGTCTTTGCATTATTTAATTTAATCTCCCTTAAATTATTATCCCCTGCTTCCCATGGGAACTGTTGAAGATGCCAATTTCGTACTGATTCCGGATGCAAAGTCTGTTCTCTCTGACCTCATTGATTCCTGGGGGATGTGTTAAGACCTGTGAAATATCTGGGGCTCATAAATCAACTCTGGCTGGGTTTCTGCAAATGTTTTAGTTTGAAGGAAAGTCAGTTCACACTGACAAGTCCCCCACGCCTCACCGCCTCCCAGCCCCGACCCGCCCGCCGTCCCCTGGAGCGTGTGGATGTCGGCTGCCTGGGGCAGGGCCCAGGGTTGGCTGTCCCCGTCTCCCCTCTGGCCTGGCTCTGACAAGCCCGAGGAGAACGAGAGGTCAGTCCTTAACATCCAGTCTGATGTCTGAGGCCCTCTGGAGGGAAGGAATCCTGTGAATGTCCTTTCCCTGCCAGCCCCCAAGGAGATGGCCGGGGGACCCTTCCCCAAGCACGCGTCTCCATTTCCAAGATAAACAGGAGCCTTTGGCTGGTTGTTGGGCTCCAGGGGATGTTAATGGCATGTCATACAATTGAATGGTGCCCCTTGGAGTTGTGCGAGGAGTTGGCCCCAGGGATCCAGTCCTACCGTGGCAGAGAAACAAACCCTGGTTCCAGGTGAAACAGCCTTCCACAGATCTCCTCTGTGGCCCAGCCCAAAGTGGAAAGGAAGCGGGAGGTCAGTCTCTATAAATTAATCTGAGCAAATGGTTCTTCAAGCATCTTTTCCCATCAGCCGCTCAGCTACAGTGTAAATTCAGTTTGATTCAATATCCATGAGTGCTGGTGGTGCAAGGAACCATGCTGGGTGTGGGCACACACACTGACCACGACCCTGGCCCACCAGGCACTCAAGAAACAAGGAGATGTGGTCATCGTGGTCCCCCTTGGCACCCAGCACAGTGAGGGCCAGTCAGGGTGTGCTTTGAGGGTGTGATGAAGGACCGAGTATGGAAGTGAGAGAAGGCCCCCCCTCACTTGCCTAGGTTTAACAGTGCCGGCACGCTCCTTCCATCCATCCATCATCCATCCATCCATCCACTCATTCATTCATTGACTAATGAACCACTTACTGAGAGCTGTCACTGCCAGATGCAGAGGATAAACAGCCGGTGCTGGTGCAGTAGCTGCATCCAAGGAATGCCCCCGACCACTGCCCCAATTCCCAACACTCACACCTGATGAGAGCATGGGCACCTGCGGCCCTCTGTCACACCCCTGGGGGCTGCCGGGAAGCCATGGCCTTTCTGTCTCCAAGCTGGAGACCAACCAGCCTGCTGGGGGAGGTCATCTGACAGGGGAGGTAGGGGTCTCTCTGATGACAGGTCTGCCCAGCCCACCAGCACTTCCCCAGTCACCGCCTGCCGGGGCAGCATGGTCTGGAGTCTGTTTTTCTGTCTATTTGTGTGTCCATGCATCCAGAGAGGCTGGCAGCCGAAGGAAGAGATTGGAGGTACCCACCCAGCTTCTGAGCACACCCAGAGCTAAGAGGGCCCCAGAGAATGGCTCAAAGCAGCCCCTCCAGCTGAGCGGGGGTCAGAGTGGAGCCAAGCAGAAGAGTCAGCATATGGTCACAAACTGTGAGGTGGTCCCTCACCTCTCTCCCCAAACCTCCTCTCCTGGGATAAGCAGCCAGTGAGCACCTGCCTTGTGTCTCACCCTGTGGCTGGGCAGGGTTTGGGAAGACGTGACAAGAAGAGCTGCTGCCCCTCCAGGGAGGGGGTGGCAGGACTGACAGTGGCACTCACTTAGCCGGGGACAGACAGGACGATCAGACACTCAGCATATCCTTTGCTAAAAACAGTTCCACAAGGTAAGTACTATTACCCCGTCTGGTAGATAAGCCACTCAAAGGGCTTAAGGCTCCAGGCCAGGCACCTGTGCAGGGATGGAGTTCAAACCCCAGTATGTCTGAATTCAGAGCCCCACTCATCCCACACATCACACTGCCACCCCCTGCTCCCTGGCCTAGTCACCCACCCCCTCGTGGCCTCCCTAACAGCAGACATGATAACTTGGGCCTATCAGATGATATTTACATGAGACTGTTGTTGGTAACATTAAATATGATTCCTAACTTAGTGTTTCATGGTGTATTCAGGCACTGGCACACATGCCGTTAACACTGTTACTTTGCATTCATATGGTATTTTTACTCCTTTATTTCATTTAGTCCATTTCTAATAGCACAAGGAGTCCCCAGATCACTCTGTTTCTTGCATCCTGCTGGGGTGGGAGCGGGAGACGCAGATGCCCTGCGGATACCATCCACACACGCAGTTAAGAGCTGTACAGAACTCCCACAGAAGCTGCCCGTGCAGGCAGAGAACCCACACGAGCTATTCTGCTCTGAGTTTACCAGTGGTGGACTCACCCTACTTCCATCAAAAGATTTTTGAGAAGAAATCAACAACTAAACTTGAAGACAAAAGAGGAGGTACAATCACCTTCCTACACATTTGGAAACACCGTGCCTCTTGGAGAAGCATTATGACATGCATCTCCCACTAATTTAGACACGTATGTCCAGTTTGCTAAATGGTCTGTTCAGCCCTGGCCCCAGGCAGGTAACTGCAACCTCCTGCCCTCCAGCAGGTGCTCTCTGGAGACCTGGACATCCATCCACCCAGGCCAGAACCATCCAAAGCAAAGCCGCTGCTGAAAGTCCACACTCCTCCATCCTCTTGCAACACGACTTGCTTTTCACACACAACTGACTAATTCCAGAGTGGAACATAATTCATTAAAAGAAACATGACCAGAACAAGGAACGTACGATGAGATCCAAGAAAAAGTTGCAGGTCGTTGCAACAATCGCCGTGCTAAGCAGTGGGGAACTGCCTACTACACACAAGGTCACCAAGGGCCGGGCATGCCCCACAGTGGGTTCCCACCCAGCGCCAAGGCCGGTCAGTGCCTGAGCCAACCCCACGGCCAGCTCTAGCTGTGGGTGGGATGGGCTTCCTCGTCAATGGGGAACTGACGTAGCGTTGGCAGAAGACGTCACTGTGCATGTGGGCTGGTTGAAACATACAAGAAGAGAAGGACCACGTCACGAGCGATCCAGGTGAGAACAAGTTAACAGAAAACCCAGACTGTCTGGACACAAACAGTATCTTCCCTGAGGACTGGGAGCCAAAGAAATCATCTGGTCCAGGAAGCGCATTTTGCAGACTGTTGAAGCCATGGTGGAGCCCTTCTCAGAGTAATGCTTTTAATTGCATAAATTAAATCCACAGGATTATGAAAGACACCAATTATATTGAAAGATGGTTATCAGAATATTTTTCAAATGAATGTGTGATATAGTAACATACATGCTTCTTCATCAGTGACAAGAATTATAAATGACAAGATTAAGCAGCAGGTCTGATATCTCCTACAATTTGAAAGTAATGGTAAGTGAGACTTTCAAAATAATGTTTTTTAAAAATGTCAAAAACTCCAAAATATGTCAGAATAACTGCCATAGCTGTAAGATGATGTATAAACATCTGTGTTCCTCCTGTTAATACTGCCACAGGAAAGAGTCCTATGGTTTATTGCCTATGTAATGGAAGATACTACTCATTTCATTAGAAGTTAGCGGGGAAGAAGATGAAAATCAATCCCCTGAATTGTATCCACAGACCCCATATCAAGATCCCTAATATCCTACCATCCCTTCTTCTTACAGAGAATAAGCCTTAGGCCAGAGAAGCCAAGGGACTTCCTTAACGTCACACAGCTGATCAACAGTCAGTCTGGGTTCAGAGTGCAGTTCTTACCGATGTCCTGTTTTTAAGCACTACAGCATGCTGCTTCAATTTAGGCTACAAAAACATTTCTTTTGGATTTTTTGTTTCTGTTTTTTAAACAAGAGTAATACATTCTTCTAACAAATTCAAACAATATGGGAAGTACATTTAAAAAATAAAGTTTCTACCTTTCTTGAAATGCAGGCCTAAGAGGAGACAGATGGACCAGAGCCTTACTGATCCGAGCGCGGTCCCTGGACCAGGAGCTTCTGCAAAAGGTGGAACCCCAGGCCCCATCCCAGCCCTACGGAGTCAGATCTGCATCTCCCCAGGTGACTCATGGGCGCTCTGTTTGGGAAGACCTGCTCTGGACTGCTTCCTCGAGACCCTTCTCTGCTGAGCTCTCCTTGGAAGCACGAGTAACCCCAACCCCTGCTGCTGAAAGTGCCAAGAATTAACCCTCAAACTTCTAAAGGGCCTGCACTATTAAGTCTAATTCCCAGACGAAAGAATAAACAATAACAGAACAACAGGACTGGAGGCTTGGAGGAGGAGAATTCATCGCGGAATGGTGAGATCTGGCACAACGAAAGCAACATTATCACCACTCACTCTTCTCACCCCTTATCACAGACCAGGCTCCATGCTAGACCAGTCACATGCACCGTCTCACTGAATTCTCACAAATATCCGACACTAATAGTCGATAGCATTATCCCTGTTTACAGACGGAAAAACTGAGGTTCAGAGAGGCCAAGCTGCTTGCTCACCATCCCAGCCAGTGACTGGGAAAGACTTGGATGGAGACGGGGCAACCTGAGTCGGGGGCTGCATGTGAACAGGCTTCCTGAGGCCCAGTGCACAAGGACAAGTGTGCAAACCCAGCGGTGGGGGCCCCGCCTCTGTCCCCGGCCTCCTCTTTCCCCCAGGCCTGCCTGGTCCCAATGCCTTCAGCAGCTAAAGAACTGAGTGATCTCAGCATCCTGTTTTCCCTTCTGGTCTCATCCTGAGGACTTGGTTTCAAACTTACACGAAAAATCAGCAGAAAGGCCTACAGGAGCCTGCCCCATCCTTGCCCTCTTGCCCTTGTCTGGGAACAAACGCCACATTGAGACAACGTCCCGTTGTTTTGTTTCACAATGAAATAAATCCAGGCTTTGCTGGCATCTCGAAACAGAATCTGACTAAAATCTCATAAAGCGCTGAACTCGGCAGAGCCTGGCAAGGTCCACCAGGTGGGTGGGTACCAAGCTTGGGTTTAGGTCATTTTAAAGGTTTTAAAGAATTAAGCCCTTGATACCTATTCAGACTCCGTGATGCTCCACAGGGTATCATCGCAAGACCCCAGAATCTTTCTCAGTTAACATTTACCATGTGATACTCTGTGCAGACACTAGGCAAGATATTTTCACATGTTACCTGTGAGGTAGGTATCATTATAACCATTTTACAGATGAGGAAGCTAAGGCCCGAGTCTTATAGCTAGGAATTTGCCGAACCAAGGCAAGAACCAAGGCCTGGCTGGCTTCCAAGTTCCAGTCCTCTCCACTCCAGGACACACAGCCCTCCCAGCTCTGCCTTCTCTTCGAACATCTCAGGAACCTAGGAGAGGCCAGTATTTCAGCTGCCTGTTCCATGTCTAATCTCCCTTCCTTGACGGTAAGCTCTGGAGAGAGCCTCACTGCTGTGCCGGGACTCCCTGGCCCCTCAGTGCTTAAGCCAGAGCCTGGTACCAAAGAGGTGCTCTATAAACAGTGATTGAATAAATATTGGCTGCCTTTCAGGAAAAATAACTCAAGAGAAAGCCTCAGGCCAACTCCATTCATCTTCCAAAAGGATCCACATGTGTTCCCCTCTGCCCGCTCAGGCGCTTTGATCAATGAGAAAAGCCTGGGCCAGAGGGAGAATGAAGGTAATGCTTGTAAGTCCACAAATGACCAGAGGATTGCTGCAGTCCCTGGGGCAGCGCAGCTCTAGGAAAAGGCTGCTTTCTCGGTTGCGAAACATTTCATGAACATTAGTTATTGGTGGAGTTCCTTGATTTGCCACTGAGCCAAGTTGATCAGCAAAGCCAGAACAAAGACTGTCCACCCAGAGGAGTGACAAGAGTTGAGCCCCAAAGGGGACAAACATGCATAAACAAGTGGCATCAATGTTCAGGGACCTCAGCCAAAGGTCCTGTTCTCAGAGGCAGTGTGATGATAGGAAAGTTCCTGAATGGGGAGGAGGATTGAACCCGGGTGCCCCAACCGCTCAGCTCAGCTCACTCCCTCCCTGAATGTTCAGCACAGACACTGTTAACCCCACACCATCCTGCCTTTCCTGCAGCAGCCTTTCCTCCTTGCCAATTAACCATGTCCATCTGGCTCTCCATCCCCTGAGAGGCTGCCCACCAGTTCTCTCAAGGGGCCAGGATCCGGGAGACACATTCTAAGCAGTCAGAGTCCCACCACTCTCGTGGAGGTTGCCCTGCTGCCGAGCAACCCCAAGGCAAGATTCCAGTCTTCTTGATAACGCAAAACTTTCTTGGCTCTTGGGCTATAATTCTTGGGTCACTACTCACTAAGTCTGCAAGTGTCCTGAGTGTTCCAGACTTAATCTGGGGCCTTGTGGACTCAAACCCGAGGCCAGACTTTGTTCCAGAAGGAGCAGAGTCTAGTCACCTCCCAAGTAGAACCCAAAACAAAGAGGGTAAGAAGGAAGCTGGGAGGCACAGGGGACCTGGCCGCTGTGGCTGGCCCTGCCTAGCTTGCAGGCACAGGGGACAAGGCAGGAATCTGCAGCCTCGAAAGTGAGTCCAAAACCCAGAGAGAGTGAGTAAGCCACAGTGAAATGTCCCCTTGCTTCTTGAAGGCAGACTTTCTTATAGTTTATGTGAAGAAACCAGGGCATGGAGAGGAAGAAGATGAGGGCACCACTATGGAAACAGTTCACCCCCAAATCCAATTGAACTGGATTAAATCTTTAGATCTAACTGTTACCAGTTTACAGAAAAATAGAGGGGATGAAGGAATATGTTAAATACCACCACAAGAACACAAGCAGCGAAATCCCAAATGTAGGAAATTCTACAGGACAAACAACTCAGCCTCTTCAACAAATAAGTGGCAAGAGAGATAAAGATGGAGAGAAAGTTACAAGACCTGTCAACCAAATGCCATTTATAGTCCTTGTTTGGATCCGATTCCAAAAAAACAATCGAACAAAAGGACATTTATGAAAGGATCAAGGAAATTTGAACACTACCTGGATATTTAATGATAAAAAGGAATTATTGTTGAGTTTTGTAGGTTTGATAATTACATTGTGGCTATTATTTTTAAAGATGATTTATCTCTTAGAGATATATTTGGAAGGATTTAGGGATAAAGTGATTTGATGCCTGAGATTTGTTTTAAATTAATCCACTGGGTCAGAGTAAAGAAAAAACAAAGAGTGGGTCTGTATTGACAGTTAAGAAGTTAGGTGATAAGCAGGTAAGTGCTTGTTGTGTTCGCTCTGCTTTTGTCCAAGTTCAAAGTTTCATAACACAAAAATTTTATTTACCACCCCCCCACAAAAAGCAAGAGAAGGCCCTAGTTTTTCACCATGGCTCCAGGACTGTCTCTGAGAGGCCTGAACAAAGCTTTACCTCTCTGAGCCCTAGTTTCCTCATCCAGAGCCTGAATGGCCCTCATTCGCTGTGTGACCTTCGACAAATTCTTAACCTCTCTGTGCTTCAGGTGAACAGGGCCAAGAGGAATAACAGTAGTCCTATTGCTTAGGGCTGTGATGAGGACTGAATGTGTTCATCCCTGTAAAGACTCTGGCACGCAGCACTACGTAAGTGTTGGTTATTATTACTACTGCTGCGGTTGGCACTGTTGTTGACTGTTTTCTAAGCTGAAGAAGAGGAGGAGGAGACCTCCTTGGAGATGTGTCCGCCTCTCCCTGAACTCCCAGTTCTCCCCAATCACACACCCTCTTCCGCTGCCTCTGCGCCTTGCTTTCCGTTGGCCTGTTCCCAGGCCCACCTCTCTCATCTGTGTCCCCATCCCCTCTCATGCCCCCTCCCCAGTGACGTCCCCTCTCACAATGCCCAGAAGGACCCGTGTAAACCAGGAAACGGCAGGGTGGGGTGGAGGGAGGTGAGAAAGAACCCAGGACTTGTGAATGCATAATGCTGAACTTTTTGGAAATGGACGGGCCGGGTGCCAGTCCTCGCTAGGGTTCCTAGATTGTATTCTTCTTACAAAAGGGCCATTATGAAGGCTCCGCATCTCCCGTGTGACAGGTGGGGCCATAACACTGCATGACGTCACAGGGGCAGGAGATGAATAGATTTCCCAGCCATATCCTTATTCTCAGGGGCACTGGGATCCTGAAAAGCGGGCTGTGGGAGGAAGGAGGACATTCAGAGAACCCTTCGGCAGTTCCCAGCCATTCCACCAAAGGGGCTCACGGGCTGCCCAAGACATCGGGTAGAGCATCGGATACCCCATGGCCACCGAGGCCCCCTCCCAAAGTCACGAGTGCCTCAATGTGCCATTACACCCCCTTCTTCACTTCAAGACGTGCACATGGTCACTCGGTTTATCCAGCCCCACAGGACACCCTGGAAGAGCAGCACCACTGCTCCCCCCAACACACACCTCTCTTTCTCTGCATTTCCTCTGCATTTCCTCTGGGATCACTTATTTTTCACCAACAGAGACGTCACATGGGTGAATTAGGAAAACACAGGCTGGTAGTCAGGAGAGCTGAACTCCGAGACTACTTCTGTCATTTCTTAACTTGGTGGAGTCCACATTCCCTTTTTTGTAAAATGAAGAGGCTGAAGTTAGAGCTTGTTGAAGCCCCTTCCAATTACAATGGTCTACTGTTGTGCTGGTGACAAGGAAGGGTGTTACTACCTTCTCCACCAGCGCGCCAGTCCGCGGCTTGCCTGGGCCCCACACTCTGTCCTCTGCACACTCATCTATGTCCAAAGTGACCGTCAACTGGCTCTCCTTGTCCCCCTCCCTCCTGCCCCTTCACACACACACACACCCCTCACCCCTTGAGACCACTAAGTATAAAGAAGTTCAGGTTAAGGTGTATGCAATTTTCCCTTTTAGCTCTGAAACACACTTGTTTGCATATTATTTCCATGTAGTCAGATGGAAGTGTACACGTCTTTGCATAAACCAAATAACCAACAGCCTCTCTCAGAGCTGCTGACAGCTCAAGACTTCAGAGCCCTAAAACAGGACCAACAAAAATCTCACTAAGTAGACTGATGGTCTCCCAAACTTTCAGGGGATAGGAAGGAAATATTAGAATTTCAATTCACATTTATTTTTATCACATCCTTTAAAATATTCTATTTCTTATGTATGCTTTACATTCCCTAAACCATATGAGTGTAACAGGATATATATGTAATTTACTAATATGCATATAATAAGGGTCCAAGTTCTAAACGATTTTACAGATGGGATGTATGATCAAAAATGTTTGGAACCATCATCACCCCCAGACCATCTCCCAGAGCTGGAGACAGTTGCAAGCTTTTGGTCCAACCACAGACAAAGGGACATGGGAGGATCCCAGGTAACCCTCCACCAAGACCACACTGGCCAACAGGGCAGCAGCACTCACTAGGGCACCTGTCACATCACCTGCCAACAGCCTTGGGACTGCATGGCCTATTGCGTCCCCTCTCTCCCTGAGGTCTACCCTTGCTATGAGCTCCCATCGGGGAGGCTCCTTTTGATCAAAAGAACACTGGTCCCCACCAAGGAACCCACTTTCTTTCCAGAATAGTTGACCTTGACCCTCAAGGCTTATTTTATTTCAGAAGCATACATTCCATTCAAGGGTAAGCCATGCTGAAGACCCTAGAAAGCTGGTTCTTTCTAGATCTTCTTTCCGAGATGCACTTACTAAGTTTGGCCAGACATATTTGCTATTGAAGAGAGAAAATATGAACTTCGTCTTTAAATAGATAGATGATACATACCATCCAAAGGTAGGTAGGTAGGTAGGTAGATAGGTAGATTGATTGATTGATTGATGAAAATAAAGAAAAAACAAATTGGCTTTCTAGAGAACTGTCAGTGAAACAGCAAGCTAAACTACTCCCTAGGTGGGAGGGTGCCCAGAGACACAGGCTGCTAAGAGTGAAAGAACCACGTAGAAAGTAAGTTGTTTCTTCACTGACATCCCACTTGGGGTGGACCCAATGGGTTGGGACGATGCCTTCACCAGAGCACAGTGGACAGGAAACCGAGGATGCTGGGCTACTCACCTACACACTGGTTGCTTTCATCCATTTGGTATCCAAAGCGGCATATGAGAGGCCTCGAAATTGTGGGGTAGTTTGGGGCTGACAGCGGTGGGGCAGCTGCTGGGTATGGACCTGAGTAGGGGTTCGAGTAGGGGTTGGAGTAGGGCCCGCGGTACACGGGGTTTGTTCGGGGGATGCACAGGTACCCGCCGTTTTGGTTAACACACATCATGTCTCCTCGGCAGGCCTCAGGGATGGTCCGGCACTCATCGATATCTGGAGGGGCCACAGAAAGGACAAGCGTTAGTGGCCTCCTGGCCACACTGTGCATATTTAAGCAGAGCTCTGTACCAAGAGCGTCCCCCAAAACCAGCATCTGCTCCCGAACACGAAGGGCAGTGCCCGGCTCTTTGAGAGCAGATACTTCCAAATATTGGCTAAATTGACTTAAACTGACAAATGCCACCCAGACATCAGCCATCAAATACTACAATCAATGACGTTTGGGCCGTAGTTATAAAAACCTGTACTGTCATGTGCACAATACTTTTCTCTAAATGAACCCATGTTGAAAACCCAAGTAAACATATTTTTGACATCTTACATGATATCAGCAAAAGAAAACACACTACCAATGATCAAAAATAGAAGGTAAGAGTAAAAATTAATACAGAACTATTACCATAAAGAGCGTTCATGGATGTATCACCTAAAAGCATCTCAGGTACTCTTGTGGGTCCGCACGATGCTCGGGGAGCACTGAGATGGCCCTAACGATTGTACCCACTTCTACTCCAAGTGACAGTGGGACAGGAAGAAAGAGTCCCTTGCAACCAGGAAGACAAGGCTCGGCCAAAAGCTGGTTACTTGTTAGGAAAGTGGAGACTTACTGGAGAGTCAGCTCACACCATGTGGACAAACAGGGAACGTTTCCAGCCAGAATGGTGCTGTGTGCTGTTGGGGGGGGGCGGAGCAGGGGGTAGGTTCTCTAGAAAATCAGCGGTGCAGGGCCAGGAACAGGGGAGGCGCCAGTGTGAGCAGCTGACCTGATCCCACACACTGGGGCCTGTCACCAGTGTTGGGATCTGCTCCCTATGGGACCAGAGGCTGGAGGAGAGAGGCCTGAATCCTGACAGTTCACCCTAGACATCTCGTCTGAGAGACTTGTGTCAACCCCTACCTCGGGAAAGGGAAATTTTGAGCCCCGTTCTCTGGCTGTAAGCCTGAAATCTTCGTTGAAACGGATGGGCCAGAAAAGAGGGCTGCCACCCCTCTCTGTGTCCCTTGGCACATGCTCACCTCCCTTTGCTTTAGGTCAAAGTGCAGGCCCAGAACTTCCAAGGCAAGGTCCTATTCCTCACCACCTATCATTCTTTCCAACCCTAAGCTCAGAGATTACAGATGATTTGGCCTAAATCAAATATAATTAAAAAGCTAAATATATCTCCAAGGTGGGAGCCTTCTTTCTTTATACCCTGTGCTCCATCCACAACCAACTATTCTATATTCTGAATGTGCTTTCAACCCCTGGTCTTTGCTTATGCTGTTTCTCCCACCTGGAATGCCATTTCTCAGGATCCTATTCATCCTTCAATGCCCAATTCAAAAGTGACCTCCGTGAAGGCTATCTTTACTGACCCCAGACATAAGACATCACTCTCTCGCCAACTTTTGCTGGACCGATTGCTCTCCCCTCATCTTGGCAATGACTATTCCACCCTGTACAGAGTTTGCTCCATCCAGGTCCACCTCTTCCACCAGATGGCACACTAGGAGACTAGCCCCTAAATGTCTGTCCTTGGAACCTGGGATCACATGGCAAAGGGGAATTAGGTAGCACTTGGAAAGGAATTAAAGTTGCTAATCAGAAGACCTTGAGATGGGGGGGATATCTGGGTGGGCCCAGTGTAATCACATAAACCCTTAAAAATGGAAGAAGAGGCAAAAGGGTTGGTCAGAGAGATGAGAGAACAGAAAAAGAAGAAAATTGGAAGAAAAAGAAGAGATTGGGAGCAGGTGAGGGACCAATCTGCTGTCTTTGAAGATGGAGGAGGGGCTGTGAGCCACAGAAGAAGGCAGCCTCTAGAAACTGAGAAAGGCCCTCAGCTGACAGCCAGCAAGGGAACAGGGTCCTCGGTCCTACAACCACGAGAAACTGAATTCTGTGGGAGTAGAAATCAGTGCAGCCACTATGGAAAACAGCGTGGAGGTTCTCCCCAAAATTAAAAATAGAACTACCATTATGATCCAGCAATTCCACTTTTGGGTCTCTATCCAAAGGAAATGAAAACAGAATCTTGAAGAGATTTCTGTTTTGCCATGTTAATTGCAGCTTTACTCACAATAGCCGAGATTGGAAAACAACCTAAGCGCCCACCCATGGATAAACATGTGGGAGATACATATATGTATGTATGTATATATATATGACATTATTATCATCATCATATGAATGTTATTCCACCATGAGAAAGAAAACTTGCCATTTGCAACAACATGGATGGACCTTGAGGGCATGACGCTAAATGAAATGTCAGACAGAGAAAGACAAATATTACATGAAATCACTTAAATGTGGAATCCAAAAAAGCCAAACTTATAGAAATAGAAAGTTGAATGGCAGTTACCAGGGGCTGGGGGGTGGGGGAAATGGGGAGATGTAAAGGGTACAAACTTCCAGCTAGAAGATGAAGAAGTTCTAAGGAACAATGCACTGCATGGCGATTATAATTAAGAACACTGTATCGTATAGTGGAAAATTGCTAAGAGAGTAAATCCTGAATGTTCTCACTACAAAACAGAAAAGGTAATTATGTGATGTGATGGAGGTGTTAGCTAAGCTGTGGTGGTAATCACATTGTACTATGTAAGTATATCAAGTCAACACATTGTATACCTTAAACTTATACAATGTTATATGTCAATTATATCTCAGTTAAAAAACAAAGAGACTGAATTCTGCCAACAACATGAATGAGCAAGAAAATGGATTCTTCCCTAGAGCCTCTAGAAAGCAGTGAAGTCCCACCAACACCTCGATGTTAGGCTGGTAGAACCTGTACGTGTGTGAGATCTTCAGTTTGTGTTGTTCAAGCCGCTGAAGTGTGTGCCAAGTTTGTATGGCGGCCCTAGGAAACTGATACGGATGGAGAGACCCCTGAGGATGGGAATCAATTCTCACTCATCTTTGCCCCATCGCAGGGCTTACTCAGTGCTGGGCATAAGGAGGTGATCAATGGAGATGTGTCACTGATTTCAACTACTCCACGCCACTGTTTTCTCCCGTCAGCAAGGCTGACACAGATTTGACAATATTGAACAACGGCTGAGAGAGACATGGCCCTGCAGTCGGGCTGTCACTGCACCCCCACCCAGCAAAGGATCCTCGGGGACCTCCTACCTAAGCACTGTCCTGATGAGCGGTCCAGGTCAAAGCCGTTAGTGCATTGTTGCTGCAGGAGAGGAGAGAGAGACAGAGGAGAGGTCATTTCACTTACTTACTTTTCTTTTTTTTTGAACTATGGAAGTATTGTAACTGCATCACAGAAAGTGCAGGAAATAGAGTAAACAAACAAGGCATCCCTGATACCAACACTTGTGTTACAACCCTTATTTATCCATTTTGGGGGTATTTTCTTACAATGATCTTACACTTAGCATTACTTTTTAAGCTCCTGCATCATTGCTTCAAAACACCCATTTTAAGAGGATGGTTATTTGGGCTTTTTCCTGAGCTAGTTTTTTTGGGGGGGGGGCTGACAATTAGATTTATTTATTCATTGGTATTTTTTATTTAACGGAGGTACAGGGGATCGAACCCAGGACCTCGTGTGTGCTAAGCATACACTCTACCACTGAGCTATACCCTCCCCTGCTCTAGTTTTGAAGAGCAATGATAATCCCATCTGATCTACGAGATGAGGCCTGTCCTATCCTCATCCCTTATCTGGGAGAGGATATGAGTAATGTGAAGAACAACCACTCTTTCTTTGGAGGCTACTTAACCTCACCTTCTCAAAGGCCAGCATAAGTTCTTTGTCTCCTGTGAAATCCTCTACCTGATTCTGAGGTCTGTGTATACAATAAATCTACACAGTGATGCACTCAGTTTTCTAAGAAAAGTAGAATTGGGGAAATTCTTCCATTTCACCCTCAGGAAGACAATGCCACAAAGATGCTCCCAGAGATAGCCAGATCACAACGGTCCCTGGGGGTTGTAGGCTTCATGTATGACTTGAGTTACAACTTCCTGCATTTAGAAAAATCCCATAAGGTCGACAATCACCCCTGGAGCTGACATTTTATAGGAATAAGTAAAGAGGAGTATTTTTGCCTGTGGGGGCCCATCCCTGGCTTCCCCTACAGCTTCAGTGGTTCAGCTTCCCTGAGCTATGGCTGGGTTTGTGGAGAAAACAGATTTAGCCTGAAATCCTAGGGGTGGGCTCAGGCATCTTAGGGCCTTGGGGCAAAAGAAATGGAGCAGATGAGCCAGAAGTCTGTGCCACAAAGTTCAGGAGACTCAGGCTGCAGCCCTGGCTCACTGACTAAGTGTAGTTGTGGGTTCAAGTCCACTGCCCGGCTTCAAATTCTCGGTTTAGCCCCTGCTCACTGCACAAATTTTCTCTGCCTCAGTTTCCTCACCTGTAGAATGGGGATAATCGTACTTCCTTCTGACTGGTTGTAAGGACTAAACTGTTAATGCAGGTAAGGTGCCTCTAGTGCAGTAAACACTACAGTGTAACCCTGGCCCTCTCTGGGCCTAGATGTCTTCAGTTGTCACCACAGAGCTGGACTAGAGGATGCCAAGTTCCCTCCACGTTCCAAAAAAGGCTTTGTTACTCTTTCCAAGATCCTTTCCACTTCCAATAAAATGTATTTCAAAATTCTTAATATGAAAGGAAAAACTTTCCCCTATTTGCCCACGGCCCCTCGGCCCTGCTCAAAGGTGCAGTTTCTTTTCTGAGCTGGAGACGTAGAGAAGCTGCCCTGAGCTTCTCCAGGGGGATCTGCCCACACTTCTCAGGGCAGACACAAAGGTCATGTTATACAGTGGGGGATGCTGCTGGCCTCTCCCACACAGCCCCCTGCAGCCTGAGCTCCCCTTCACATTCCTCCCAGGGGTTCTCATCCCGAGGTGGGTCCTTGTGGGTTGGGAGCTGAATCGCCCCAGACTGCATGTCAGCCTTCCTCTGCCCACCTCTGCCAGCAGGGGTGCGTGTCTGTGGACCACGTGGGCCACAGGCACCATCACCCGGAAACACTAGACCATGTCTGACTTTTTAACACTTACAATAAATCAAGACCGCCTACACAAATAAGGTGGCATGATCTGATTATAAGAGTCTTGGATTGGGAATCAGGACACAGAGGTCCCAGCCCTGCCACTTATAAACTGCATCACCTGGGGCAAGCCTCAACTTCTCTGAGCCCCAGCTCTCATCTCTATGCAATGAAGAGCTCAGTTTAGGTAAACGACACAATTCTAGGGTTCTAAAATGTGTAGCTGGACACCCTCACCCTGGTTTTTAACACTTTTTCTGATACAAATCTTACCTGTGCATCCCCAGGACTCGGAAGACAGAGTGCCAGAATGGTAACGGTGAGTATCCTGTGGAGAGCAAGAAGCCGAGGTAAGTGCCCAGGATGCTTCCAGGATCCAGGTCTGGGGTAGACAAGCACCTCATGCTGTCTGTGTGTTTACAATGGTGACTTCACCTTGTGCTTAAATTGGCAGGGGGTGGGGGCTGGTGCGGGGCGGCGTGCTCCAGAGAGGCTGGGGGGGCGGGGGTGGGAACTTCAGATGCCCCAGTCATCCCAAACAGAACCTCACCTCTTCCACTGGTTTCACATGTTGGGATAATGTGTTAGGTGGCATTTTTTAAATAAAGGGTTTTGTTTCAAAGAGCAAATCTAACACCCACCACCGTGATACAAACAATGCATCCACCAGCTGCTTGGCCCTGACTCCTGACACAGGGTGAATTGCCTGTTTTTTTTCTTTTTTCTTTTTTTTATTTATGGCTTTTTCTTTTTTTTAATTTTTAAAAAAATGTGGGGGACAGCTAATTAGATTTATTTATTTTTGATGGAGGTACGAGGGATTGAATCCAGAACCTTGTGCACGCTAAGCACGCGCTCTACCACTGAGCTCTACCCTCCACCCCTTTGCCTGAGTTTTGAGCGTCTTTACTCTGAAATGATTACAGCAAAGGAGCGGTCACGTCCTCAAATGATGAGAGAAAGGAAAGTAAAAACGTGAGGCACATGAGTTCCACAGAACAGAGGTGTCACGGGACCACGTGGACTCCCAGGCACGCCTCCCACAGGCCCTGCTGGAGAGAAGACACGAGGACCTGGGCAGCCTGGAGAAGAAGGGGCACCGTGGACCCTTGGGAGGAGGCGTCAAGAAACGGCATTTCTTCACAAGCCACCAGCCCCCTGTCCTGCAATTTCTCCCCTTCGTCACTCATGAGCGTCTATCCAACAAAACCGTGGTCACTGATAAGCTTTAAAACTACAAGGTCCACACCACCTCACATCCACCAGGATGGCTGCAACCAAAAAACAGAAAAAAACTGCTGGGGAGGATGTGGAGAGACTGGGACCCTTGTGCGTTGCTGGTGTGAATACAAGTTGGTGCAGCCACTATGGAAAACAGTCTGGAGGATTCCTCAGAAATTTAAAAATAGACCTACCGCATGATCCAGTGATCCCACTGCTGGATATATACACAAGAGAACTGAAAACAGCACAATATTGTAAAATGATTAAAAATCAATAAAAAATGTTAAAAAAAAAGAATTGAAAACAGGGTCTCAAAGAGATATTTGTACACCTATGTTCACAGCAGCATTATTCACAAAAGCCAAAAGATGGAAGCAACAAGTGTCCATCAACAGATGAACAGATAAACAATGTGTTATACACATATGATGGAATATTATTCAGCCTTAAAAAGGAAAGAAATTCTGACAAGTGCTACAACATGGATGAGGACATTATGCTAAATGAAATAAGCCAGGCACAAAAAGACAAATACTATTTAATTTCACTTATATGAGGGATTGAGAGCAATCAAAATTACAGAGACAGAAAGAAGAATGGTGGTTGTCAGGGGCTGGGGGGGAGGAGGAAACAGTTGTTGTTTATGGCTATAGAGTTTCAGTTTTACAAGATGGAAAGAGGTCTGGACGTGGGTGGCACAGCAATGTGAATGCATTTAATATGACTCAACTGTATACTTAAAAATGATTAAGATAGTTTTTAAAAATCTATGTAAACACAGAATGTTAGGTGGTGCTATTATTATTGAATTCAATAGAGATTTATCTGAGCAACTACTATTTGCAGGCATGGACTCTCGACAGGCAGAAAATCTATAAAACTATGAGCCAGTCGCTGCCCTGGAGAGCTGGCTGGATTGTTATATGAACTGATAATGTCTACACACTTTGGTTAGGATGCTAACAGACATGCCCACTGAGTGCCAAGAAAGCCAGGCTGGGGGTAGGGAATGGAAGGTCAAGGAAGGCTTCCTGGAGGAGGTGATCTCAAAGGCTTTGTCAGTAAAGCAGTGGACCTGGGACCTGGTTGGATTCAATGGCCTGTTACTGTCAACTTACACCTTCATTTTATAATCCCTCCCTTCATAAAAAGAGTGTTCAGTAGATTACAGAACCCCATACATGACACAAGGCTCATATGAATCAGTAATGTTGGGTACCTAGAGGGCCCCGGAATTAAGGTGACATCCAGAGGAAACAGGACCCTGATATGGTGTTAGGACATGAAGCCCACTTCCTTCCTCTAGTCCTCAATCCAAATAATAAAGACCCTGAGAGCCCACAAGTTTTCATTTCATCTGAGTGCCTGTGTGAGCCAGGTTCCAGAATGCTGGAGACAGCTCTGACCTTATAAAGTGCAGAGCCAAATCCCAGGGCTTTTTGATATTTGCAACGGCCAGATTTATATCTGGAAGGAATGAAAGAACAATAACAAATTTATTTTCCAGGCTGTATATTATGAATTTCAATGTTTTCCTGTTTCTTCACATGAAGTTTCCTTTCGGTTGGTTATAAAACCCTGTCTCGTTTATGTTGGAGACAGAACATGCTGACTGAATGCAGTGGACTTCAAGAGCTGGGGGAAAAGGCATGCTAACCCCCTGCCTCCCCCTACCCCCGACTCCCCTATTCCCTTTGGCTACAGGGCAGTCCCAGGACAGGTCTCCTCTGAGAGCTCCAGCCTCAAGCCCAGCCTCTTGGAAAAGCCACAGCTGGGTCCCAGGGGCCAAGCAAGCTCCAGACTAATTGAGACAGTTTTCCAAAAATGAAATAATATCCAAGCATTGCTGCTCTCACAGTGTCACAAACAGTTGTACCTTGTGAAAAACTCTAGAAAACTCCAAAATAAATCAACTATTGGAACACTGGGGATCCTTTGATGCTCATAACAGGTCCCCGGAACTTTTGAAGGCAGGTAGGTCCACCTACGTGTGCACCATACTCGGCTGTAAAGACCAACCAAATCTCAGAGAAGTGCTGGTCCCCAATCCAGTATGACAGGATTACAGCTTCGTTTTCAGAACACACACACACACACACACAATCTGTCTAAAGCAGCTACGTTTCCAAGAATTCGTGGATAAAGACTGTGCAGATGTAATCTAGATAAAGTTCAAGATTTAAGGATCACTTGACTAGAATTGCAATTTCCTTAAAGAATAGCAAAATGTTTGCTTACACGCATTTCTGTCTGCAGTCCCCACTTTTCATTGGCTCGAGACTTCTGGGTCGCATGCCCGTTCCGAATCCCACACAGACATAGAGCAAATCTAGCCCCGGGATGTGCAGCTAGCCCGTTCGCTCGTCCAACAGCCGATGCAGCAAAATAACTACTAGTGAACTCGTAACTGAGCTCCTCAATTAAAAAAAATATATACGTTTAAAAAATTTTTAAACGGCGCACAAATTTGGCTGCCCTTTCGGAAAAGAAAGAGGAGCACCACGCTCTGAGAGTTTTGCCGACCTCTCTCGGATGCTGGCTTCCGAAATGGTATTAGAAAATACCCACTCCCAAAAGAAGGCTTCGAGATGGAAATTACAGAGGCGCAGCTTTTTGTAATTAACAATATCATTGCATCACCAGCTAATGCCTTTTCCAATATCCTGACACAGCCTGAAACCCGGCCATAGCCATTTTCCACCCATCAAGTTTTCAGAAAGGTTTCCAGACCCTGGAGGGAAAAAGTCCGGAGCAGAGGACGTACCTTTTGAATCCTGGCATGTCCAAGACGCGGGGACAGGAGAAGCCGGGGAAAGAGGAAAGAGCTCTCAGCGCGGGACCCTCGGAGCAAGCAGTTCCTGAACTTCGGCCTCCTCTGGGCCTGCGGGGCTCGCCGAGATTTTTATTCCACAGGGGATGAGCGAGTCGTGGAGAGGACAAGGGGAGAGCCTGGGTCCTCCGAGCCACTGGAGAGCCTACAGAGAAAGCACCTGGTTTTGCTTAGCCCTCTTCAGTAATTCAGCATTAAACCAATTGGAGGAGGAATGTTAAAAATGAACACTTCATTTTCTAAGTATGTTAAACAATGCAAATGGGGCCTCAGTCTGGACACAGCTGGTTCAGATTACAGCGCTCACCAACTGGCTAGACTCCTCACAACAATCTTGGGGCGTCTGCCAGGACCAAGTGCTCAGCGCTGGGAGGAGAGCCCTTTCCCGGGCGGCGGAGCAGCCGCACTTGGGCTCCCAGCATCTCTACTGGAGGCGATTGGCGGGCAAGTGCAGGAGGGTGGGGTGCGGGGGAGCTGGGAGGGCCAGTTGACCCTTTACTTCCCACCCAGGGAGGACATCCTGGGGCCGGGCCGTCCTGGCTGAGGCGGGGGCGGGGACGCAGCCCCCAGCACTTCGCTGTGGCATTGGGACACCCGTGGATGTTACTCTTCTCTGGAAGAGGAGTAACTTGAACTCATGACAAACAGCGACAGGGACTAGAGTCCTATGATTTATTGGGAAACCAGAACCAAGGAAGCAGAGGCTTGGGGTGGGCCACAGGAGACTTATGATTTTCCAGAAAAAGGGGTGGGGAGCAGGAGTGGGTGGGAGAGAGGAGGATGGAAACTGGCTGACCCTAATTCAAGATAGCGGCTTGTGCAATGCAGACCTTTAAGAGGACACTCTCCCCACACCACCCTCATCCCCTGACTCTTGGGGGCATGTTCTTGATTTAATTAAAAAGTGTCCATGTATCGAATCAACACATTGTGTACACCTGAAACTTATGCAATGTTATATGTCAGGTATAGCTCAATAAAGCTGGAAGAACATTTTTAATTTTAAAGTGTCCCTTGGCTTGAAAAGTGATTTTAACAAGTTGCAAGGTGATTTGAAAAGACAAAAGGGCAGTCAGGGAAAGCAGAATGATGGATGATGATGATGATAATTAATAATAATAGTAATAATAATAATAATACTATGCTATGTCCTTTATATTCATTATATTGGTTGTTTCAAACTATGTCTGTTTCTTTCTTTTTTTCCTTTTTTAGTTTCATTACATCCCTTTTTATCAAATGAAATCTTACCAAAGATACTATTTTTTAAGAGATGAAAAGGGTTGGCAGTAGTCCAAGCCCCTCCTTCCCCACCTGCCTCTTCCCTTGGGCCCCTCAACACAGTCCTACCTACAGCCCGAAAAGCACTGATGGGGTCCTTTCTCCTCATCATAATTCTGTGCAGCAGTAAGAATTATTATCTGCATTGTATTGGAGGGGGTTAAGAGAGGTTAGGTAACTTCCCCTAGGTCACACAGCTATTCATTGATACAGCTGAGACTTCAAGTCCACATATTTAGCCTTCTCAAAGGGCATTTTTTGGGGTAAGTAAATGGAATCCTACTCATAAAAATACACTCAACACGAATGGCAGAATGTTGGTAGTTATTGAAGCTGAATGTCCTTATACTATTCTATTTACTTTGTATGTATTGGACATTTCCCACAATAAAGTATTTAAAAAATACATTATATGTTCCAGGTTGTTCACTGCTCCCATTGCTTGAAATAGCAAAAAAGAGTATAAAGAACCTTATCATCCATCAATCAGGCATCAATAGGGTTAAATAAAGTAAGGGACTTCCAAAAATAGACTATTGGGCAACAAATTTTAAAAACCCAGACACATAAGAGTACATACTGAATGACTCCTTCGCTACAGAATTCAAAATGAGGTAGTGACTGGGAGGGGGTACCAGGGGCCTTCTGCGTGCTGGTAATATTCTAATTATTTATCTGGATGCTGGTTCCACAGGGATGTGTACACTTAGGATTTGTGAAGTCTTACGTACATTACATTTTTTTTAAAGGAGTGAAGCAGCTTCTTATGCACTGATATCGAAAGATTTCCAATCAATTTTGCAGTCAAAATGGTAGGATATTGGTAATTTCATATAGGTCAAACTAATATATTAATAAGTGTAAAAACAGGTTTTAGAACTGTGTGTAAAGCATGCCACCATTTCAGAAAAATGTATATACACAACTTCTTGGTTGTCTATGTATAGAAAAGACCTCTCCTTGTCTCCCTAGGAAGCAAAAGTGGGTAGCTGATGGGGGGAGAGTTATTAGAGGAGAATTAGCTCTTCCCTGCTCACCTTTTGCTATAATTTGAATTGTGGAGCATGTACTATCATTGGAACCAGTCAAAATATGAGGTTAATTTAATTTTATTCAATAATATACTCTATTTACATAGAGCTCTATGGTGGGGTGGGAAGAGTTTTTAATGACTTCATCCATTACCTCACTCATACTATCAACTTTTCTGAAGGATAAGGAAGGAGAGGAAATCAATATGACTGCTCTGTACATGAGCAAATGGTGATTCTTGAAAACAAAACTGTCCAGAGACCCATCTTGAACCAGAGAGTGTTTCCACCTTAACACCATAGGGTTGGAAGAGGGGGAAGAATGAACATGCCCATAAAGGTCTGAGTCCTGATTTTCCTCACCTGTTGGGTGACCTTAGACAAGTCACTTAACTTCTAGGCATCTCGGTTTCCTCATCTGCAAAAGTGGAGATACTGTTTCTCTCTCAGGGTGGTTGTGGACATCAAATAACAGTGAGTTATCCTCATGATTGTCACTGTGTCTAAATTGCCACCTTTTACACACTCTTCTCCAAAATATCTTTAGTAACTAGTAAATCATCCATTTCTGTGGACAAAACAGCCTCATTCAATCCCCGTTGAGTAGCTTGAATTGTTAGAAAGTTCTGTCTTACGTTGAATCCAAATCCACTTCCCTACATGTATGTAGCTATTTTCTGCGAGTTCTAATTCCCTCTCTGTAGCCATGGGCCATTCTTCTTCTACCAAGCCGGCTTCTGTGAGGACAGTTCCACTCTCTGCCCAGGCTGGTATCTTCTTCCCAAGGCTGAAGACACCTCAGTTCTTTCCACAGATCTCCTGTGTCACCTGAGCCTGCCACAGCCCATCTGTCTCCTCCTCCCTGGCTGCAGCACCTCTTGGTTGGCACTGAAATTGCGCCAACAAAGACAACCCTTGGTCCACAGACTACTTAACACCACCTCCTCCATCCTGCATTTTGGTTGCTAATTCTTTTCTTTCTTTCCTTTTTTCTTTTTTTAAGTTTACCTCTGAAATTTATTACGTTCATCATTATAAATGCCTTCATTACAGCATTCTTGTAAACAAAACAATGAATGTGAAAGCATTTTGGTAAACCATAAAACATGATTCTTGTTTTAAAGCTGTAAGATATTATATTGCAAATACGTATAATGTAGTAATTCAGTTGCACCCTTAACAACTGCTTTTTTTTTTTGAGAATCGTATTTATTCCACTCAAGTCAGAAAAACCCTCCAAAACACTATGTTAGAGAAATTATGCAGTCATAGACAGTACAAAAGGAGCTTGATTAGGGAAAAAAAAAAACGAACCTTCATTAGCCTGATTACATCCTTTCACCACTTCCTAAAGTGGCTTTTTAAAGGGAGATCAGGTTTTGGTTGTGTCCCTAGTAAATTTTTGTCCGTTGTTCAAGATCTTTTTCAACGTGAATCCTCCTGTCTAAAGTATTAAGCACCACTCCCAGCTTTGACCACTACAGATGTGTTCACTACAACTTCGGTGACTTTATCAGAGTTCACAATAGAAAATTCACCAGGACAGACGCTGGAGGGAGGCCCTCTGTCCAGGCTGACACTGAGAGGCCTCTTTTATCAACACATTGGGGCCACCGCTGACTCTGATTCGGGGGTGCCATCAGCTCCTCTCTCTCAGCTTGCGTTTCCCCAGGTTGTCCACAAAGACTGGATGGGAGACTTTGCCACAGGTCCTGCTAACATCAAAATGCACGCTTTTATTGCATCTCCTGATCAGCAATTCTGTTTTAAAAAAAGAAAATGAGATGTGTTGAGCATGGGCTGCCAAGTGAGTCTGGCTGGTTTCTCATCACGTCCTTTCCTAAGTGGGGTTTTTTGTTGTTGTTGCAAAATATGGATCCCAGCCTCTGCCCAGCCTCCCATTTTTAGAATCAAATACAATCACAACTACAGAACAACTTCGCAAAATGTAAACAGTAGTGTGAATGTAAGAGGTTATCATCTGCTGAATGGGACTTTCCTGGCTCCGATGAAGCTCAGTTTGGCCATGGGTGAGAAGAGACATGGGCTATGTTTGTTTTGTTTTGTTTTAAGATAATGCTTCAAATGGAGGGGGGTGGATTCACAAAATTATTCATTTGATGATAGGTTTTGGCTATTAATATTAAATTGTTTATTTTTTCACTGTCCAAAATTAATTCCATGGCAATGCCTTTCTAGGAGTGAATGCAGAACAGGGAAAAGGACATTATTAAATGTCTATGGTTGTGCTGGACTCTATGCACACCCTCTCCTTTGACCCCTTGACCGCTACAGTAACTCTGTCAAATAGGAAGCTCTCCATTTTGCAGATAAAGAAACAGACCCAGAGAGATCAGAACCACATGGTCCAAATTCAAGCCCAGATCAAGCCTCCTTGGTTCCAGGGCCCTCATTCCCTCTGGCTGACAGAGCCGTGCTTTCCCTGACTTACTGTTTACACGGCTGGTTCCCTCCTGTCCTGCCAGCTCCCCCGGGAACACTCCAGAACTCTACGGGCCCTTCCATCATTACCTTCTCTTTCTATTTTCTTAGCACTAATAAAGATTTTTGCTTTTTTTTTTTTTTCTTGGTTTTAAATGGAGGTGCTGGGGATTGAACTCAGGATCTCGTGCATGCTAACTAAGCATATGCTCTACCACTGAGATTATACCCTCCCCCTACTTCTTATATTATCCAAACTTGGCCCAAAACAATCTGAAAACTAAAGTGACAGCCAGCGCCTAAGTACAGTATTGGGCAGCGGCTCCACAGGTCTTCCCTCCCTGGAGAGGTGGGGCACTGTTGTCCTGATGGTCCCAGTGGCCTCCGTCCGCTCTCCTCCTCCTTATATCAGGCTTCTCAGTGAGGAGTGTCAGCCACCTTCTCAGCACTGAGTCCTGCCTTAACCCTCTGAAATCTCGCCCTGTCCCCACCATTCACTCAAGATGGTGCGCCCTAAATTTCCTTGTGACCTCATGGCCAGATATAGGACTTTCACTCCACCCTTTCTGTGCCTTTGTCTCTGTGAAGGGTTTGACCATTGAAAGCTCATCTTCTCTCTCATGCCCATGACTCTGAGTTACCCTGGTTTCCCACTGTGACTCTGACTGCATTTTCTCCAGCCCCTCTTTTTTTTGCTTTTCCTTCCTAACCAGAATCCCCCAAACTTAGATCCAGGCTCTCTACTCTTCCTCACTACCGTCTTGTCCTGGAAATAGTCACTGGTCCCAAAGCCATTACGGGACACAGTTCCCAAAAACGTCAGCATTACGCAGATGACACTCAAATAAATACCTCTCACCATCCCTGACTTCTCTCTTGCTCTGCAGACCCAAACATTCAACACCTTACAGGGTATTTCCCCCAACCCATTTCTTCTCCTGCCTTATCAGGCACCAAGGCAAGGTAATTAGTTCTTTCCCAGTCAACTAATACAAATATTAAAATGATTCCACCCCAGTGGGGGTTGTTGGTGTGAGGTTTTGAAGGATGGTGGTTTGTGGTTTCTTTTTTTTAACAGGAATAGCTCAACAGTTATGTTTGATGATGAAATGACACATGTTCTCCCACCACACTCTGTAGGTTGGTGGCCCAGGGCTTGCTAGTGTGGCAGCTCCATCCTTAGGGTACCAGAGCTTCAGGCTCCTGTCATGTTTTTGCTTGGCAGCCTCTAGAGTGTTGACCTTCCTCTACATTGTCCAAAATGGCACACCACAATCACACCCACATTTCAGGAAGCAGGATAGAAATTCACGGCCACATCTAGCTGCAAGGGGCATTGGGAGATGTAGTCTATGTTCTGAGACATTATGAACCTACTTGCCCAAAAATATGGAGTTCTCTTACCATGACAGCAGGAGGCTGGATGTCAGAAAACAAGCAGCAACCTCCGTTAGAAGCCCTTCGAAGCGTCAACTGTTTCTCTACTTTCTTCTCCTATCTCTATTTCCATGGTGAAGATATTTCTCCATTGCCATTTCTGTTGCAATTTTTTTCCTCAGTTTGCCTTTTAATCTTGTTTATTACATTTTTGGAAACACCAACATTTTGCACTTTTATGTATTTAGATGACTTAATCCCACTCTGCATGGTTTCTTGTCCTCGCTGTCATGCTAAGTTAAACCTATAGTGACCTTTAAAAATACTGGTTTCTCTGGAGAAGCCTGACAAAGACAGGACCCTAAGCAAGTTTTTAACCTTGCTGAGCTTCAGGTTTTCAGCTATAAAGTGGGAGCAAAAATCTATCAATAGTAAGTAGGTAGTATTCATAAAGCACCTAGCAGGTGCCAAGGCACAGTAGGCTCTCAACAAAGGTGAGGTCCCTCACTCTCTCTCTCTCTGTACCACAAGGCACTGATGGGTCAATAGTGAAAGTAGGTGCACATAAGCCAAGGGAGGGCGTAGGATGTGCCCCCACCAGCCTTGGGAATGTTAAAAAAGGACATTGCCTGGAGGAGAGCACCGAGTCCTGACTCTTATAAATCATTTACTGTGACCCCTGAATTTTACAAATGTGAAAACTAAGGCCCAGAGAGATGAATTTACTCAAGATCCCAATTAGAGGCAGAGCAAGGATTGGAACCCAGGTTTTTGAACTTCTGCTCCAAGATGTCTTCCTCTACTACGTGTGGTCTCTACCTGTACTGCCATGTAACCCACTGGTTCGAGGATGCCAGGAGTTTTTGCACATACTTGGAATTCTCAGGAAATTCAGCAAATCATGAAAACACCTGGGCTTTTCTTATGAATTGTTTTAACTGACTGAGGTTTTAACATAAAACCAAGCGTGAAATATGGGATCTTGACTATAAACAGATTTTGAGCAAACATACTCTTTGCCATGGAGCCCCAGAGCCCTCAAGAAAACATCTACTAAAATAAAATAAAATAAATAATAATAATTAAAAAAGAAAGCAGCTACTAGCATTCTTCTAATTTACCATCTCTGTTTCTTGTCTGTCTTCTGACACTTAGTGGATTGAGGTTTGGGGCAAACTTAGTATTTTTAATATAACTTTACAATAGTATGATGTTCAAATTTTCTCACTTCCTATTTACAATCCACACGAAACAAGTGGCTCCCAGATTCTTGAATTGAAAATCAACCCCTTCAAACATCGGAGAGACAACAGTATGCTGCCGACTTTTAATTCTGCCAATAACAATGTAAAAATATGTACAGCTATCATATGTCATCCTGCTGCACAAGCGAATGGGCTTCCAACACCAAACAGGAGTAGGAGAGACGGTAAGCTTCTCTAGGTGTCAGGTGGGATGTCAGATTTCAGCAGCACTCCCGGAGAGTTCAAGGACAGGAGAGGCATTCATTATTAGATCATCTCTGTTGTCCTACAAAAAGGAACAGGGTTGGCTCCTCATTTATTACAGTTGTAAGACATGCCGTGTGAAAATGCTTTCAAACTGAAAAAGGGAAGTGAGTGGGCACAAGATGAAACAAGAGTAGAAGATCAGTCCTGAGTTGACAACCGTTGAAGCTGCCAGTGGGTATGTGGGTTCGCTGCGCTGCTCTGTCCTTTGGTGTCTATGTTCGAAATTTTCATTAATAAAAAGTTTAGAAAATTCTTTAGAAAATACGGCATAATGTTTAGATTTGATAAAGCTGGGTACTAAGCATGCAAGTACTTATTCTGTATCCTTTGAACGGACTCTCCTTTAGTTTTTGCATTTGTAATCGCCGCTTCGAAGTTTCGAGGGGCCACATCCAATCCTGAGGACCACGGCGGCTTCTCCTGACCGCTTTTCCCCTGAGTATGGGTCACACTTTCTTCTTTGCTTTACTCATCACTGGGGGTTGAGATCTGGACAAGTTAGATTCTATTTGTAGCAACTATTAATTGTGATACATTTTTCTGATCTTTAAAAACTTGACTGGGTCGGGGAGGGTGTAGCTCAAGCGGTAGAGCACATGCTTAGCATGCACAAGGTTCTGGGTTCAATCCCTGGCATCGCCTCCAAAAATAAATAAGTAAACTTAATTACCTCCCCCTGTGAAAAAAAAAATTAAAAAAATTTTTTTTAAATAAAAGTAAAAATAAATAACAACTTGGCTGGACTTAACCTGAGGCATCCGCCTCCCCACAGGGAAGTTCACGGCTACGATGTTCTTATTTTTATCTGATTTCCTCAAGCTTCCTGGAGCAGAGGCTGTGCTGGTTAAACTCCTCAAGCCATTGCTCCTCCCATCTGCATCAGTGCATCCGTGCGTGGATTGAGAAGCACTCGAAGGCCAGTCTGACATGGCTGTCTCAGTTTCCCATTACCAGGGCCTCTCCGTGGCTGTCTGAGTTCTAAGGTCTCCCCACCCGATCTCTGCGGGTGGGCCCCTTGCCCTGTCTGAGGTGGCGACCTCAGGCTAGTGACCCTGGGTTTTCGCCAGGTTTCCTTCCTGGTCACCACTGATAAGTGACCAAGTCATGGTTTGTTGCAGCCTCCACCCCCTCCATCCTTGAGCCACCCCTCAGGCCACAATGCTACTGGTTTTCGTGATGACTTGGTGCTGGAAAAACTGGGAGGCTCGGGGGTGGAGGAGCCCCAGGCAGGAAGGAAAGGATACAGATGTCCATGGTTCTTACCCAAAGCTCTAGCAGTTTTTCAAAATTCTACGACTTTCAATTTCTTGTCAGCCTCTGGTCAATTACCAGAGCCCCAACGTGGTTGTTTTCGTCTTTTGCAGGGAGGACTGGCTGACCTCTTCACGTCACTATAACCAGATGTCCCTCCTAACATCCCTATTGTCTATTCTTAAATGTTTAAGATATTTCACACACACACACACATTAAAGGATGACAGCAGGGGGACAGTTACTTTTCAGCAAGTAAAACTCATGCCTAAAGGGAAAAAAATCAAGGTGAAAAGACTTTTAAAAAATGGAAGTATTCATTTCTCAAGTAGCAAGTCTGTGGAGAATTGATTTTTTACCATCATCAATATTTTTCAACGCAGCAGCTACAGCTGGCAAGTGCAGTCCTGGAGGGAACAACATGTTTTGAACGCCTTTGTCATAGTAAGTTTGCATGAGGCCTGGCAAATGCCTTGGAGCGATGACTTTGAAATGATTCCAAAAATTTTCAAAGACTCCACATTCCATATAAGTTTTCAAAAATAAAAAAATTACCTCATTAGTCTACAACTTGTAACTTTATCACCACCATCCCCTTTTTATTCAGGGAGCATGACTGAAAATTCCTTCTACAGAGGATTAACGTGCTAACTCCCAGATAACACCATGGTTCTTTAAATACACCTAAATGGAAAGGACTGCGTAGGAAATCTGAGTGAATTTATATGGCTTTCTTTCCATTTCTTTTCTTTAAATGAAATCATGGTTCCCTTGACCATCTGGGGTGGACTTTGCCCTTTGGGCACTTGGATGCATTTTGAATACACACCCACTTTCTATGGGTCCAGAAGGGCTCGGGATTGAGTCACCATTATGGGAGGAAAACTTCTTACAATACAATGTCCTTCAACACCTAAAATATCTTATATTTTATAAAGTACAATAATGTATCCTCCATGTTTAACAGTCCAACTCTATTTAGGAAACAACTTTACCAAACTCTTAGATACATCAAGTTGACAAATATTTTCAATCACTGAGATTTAATTTGTGAGGGTCAAACAGTTCACTGAAGTCTAAGGCTGTTGGAGGTGAAAAGGAGAATATGCTTGCAAAAAAAGTCACAGCTGAAAATTATCAGTCGAAGTATCATTATAGTGCAAATTATTAATTTCTTAACCCAAGAAGAGTTAAGAGACTGATACACAGTAATAGCCGAGGCAGAAAACCAACTAAGGGTTCAAATATTTGCCTTAAGTCATCCTTTTATTAACATTCTTGAATTGTTATCTCCAAAACAAATATTGTTGTAATTATAATGGATTAATAACTTACTGGATATATTAAATTATAATAACAACACTCTATTAAACACTCAGATATATCATCTATTCACATGACCTAAATCCCAAGGACAGGAAAACGAGGTTCAGGTTAATAATTTGTATTCCCCTAGAACTGGTTAGGGCAAGAACTGTTTGACTTTAAGCTGACATTTAATTTGCTAGCTTACTTCCTTCTAGAGTGCTCAAATGTTACTTCCTTTGATGTGCTTAACAACCACTCCCCCTCCTCCCATCTGTCTGCCAGGCCCAAGTCCAGGCCCTCAAGCACTTGGCACGTGCCTACGAGCACTGCTCTGGTAATCTGGACTTGCGTTCTGTCTCTCACATTTGACTGTATCATTCAAGCCTCAGCCCCCCACCTCCCTCATTTGTGGTAGATAAAGCTCCTTGCCAACATCACAGAAGAAACTTCCCAATTTCTCTCCACCAAGATGCACCTGCTCTCTGCAGCGACCCCTCTTCCATCATTGGAAGGGCCCAGTAGGGGTCCTTCCAATCCCTGCATCTGTGTCTGGATTCTATCAGCTCCCCCTTCTCAGGAACTCTTCTCTCTCCGCTCTTCAGCCTCCCCATCTAAACATGTCCTTCCCACAGCATTCACACATGCTTAAGTCTCCCAGCTTAGAACAACTCTCCCTCGACCCCACCTTCCTTTCCTATTAGTATCCTCTTTCTCCTTCACGATTTGATTTCTCAGAAGAGTTGCCTACAAACACTATCAACACTTGCTCAGCACCTACTCAACCTACTTAATGTGGCATTTGCTCCCCTAATGCCACCAACACTATTTTGTTTCATCTTTTTTTGGGAGGGAGCAGGTAATTAGGCTTATTTATCATTATTTTTAGTGGCGGTACTAGGGGTTGAACCCAGGACCTCATGCATGCTAAGCATGCACTCTACTATTAAGCTGTACTCTCCTCACCTCCACCAACACTTCTCTAAGTCAAAGCCAACAATTTGCTGGTCCAGTTCTTAAGCCAATGTTTTCTCCTTAAAACTGATCTCATCAGAGTAGCAGCACTTCAGGCTTTTGACCTCTCCTGACCTTCTTGAAACAAAACTTGGTTTCAGTAACACTCCCACCCCTGCCATTACCCACTTCTTGGCAGTAATTATCGTAACTTCTAACATCTGTATAGAACTACAGACTTTGTAAAGCATTTCCACAAGTAGTACATTTATTCATTTAATAAATGTAATAAATGGGTCTTTTGATCCTTACAGCCCCCGTAAGTTTAGTAGATGGTTGTTATTTCAGAGACAAGAAAAATCAGTCCCAAAGTCAAAGCAGTTTTGTTAAAGATCACACAGAAAGGGTCAAAATCTGTACTCCAATTCATCTCTCAACTTTAAACCCCATGTTCCTTCCAATACAACATGAACAGTTAAAATATTCAAGTTCCTCATTTAAGAAAAATGAGTATGTAACTGATTATTTTGCAGAAAGACCAAGAGTCCAACAATGTATATACTGTCACCTCTGAAAGGGGAAAAAAGGTCTGGCTAAAACCCATCAGATCCTTCCATACACAATCTTGAGCGTCCATTAAATTGTTCATACTTAACATTTCCAAGGCTCACACAGTATACTAACAGCAGACATCCGGTGAACACTTGAAGATATTAGCTTCAGTAGTTCATCAACTGCTGCTATAAACAACATGTGTAAGTCATTTCTCCCCCTTTTAAAGAAAAAGTCAGCAGCTGTTTGCTGAAAAAGTTTTTTTTTATTGTGGATGAAGACATTGCCAACTTACATATATCATTTTTATTTGGAGTATTTTTCTGTCTTGCAGCACTCCTGAGAAACTCAGAAATGCATCGACTTTGCTCTATAAAACACAACTCAATACTAAGGTTGAGTTGTAAATTTCCCACAAGATAATTCTCTAAAAATCAAAAGACAACTTATCAGTTTTAAGTAGAGAAACCTTAATAAGTTAAAAAGTAAAGAATGGCAAATAATCACAAATGCCAGAGCACTAAAAGTACCATTACTTTTTCCATAGGAATATATAAAATGAATGTTATACTTACTTGATATTTACAAAATTAAAGATAAAATTTTGTTGATGGAAGATGTTTTAAATTATTTGATATGTGAAAAATACCATTAGCTTTAAAAATCAAATTCAAATGCTTTAGGTCTGACACAGAACAGCATTTTATCAATAATTGTTATTACTCTCTTTCCCCTGAGGACATGTTCTACCTACTGATTAGAAATGTATTTGGACTTTTTCCCCCTTTCAATTATCCATTAAAAGGTTAAAATAAACTGGAGGCTTTATTTGGGGGGATATTTACTATCTTAATTGGCTGGTTTTAAGAAAGTCACTCCTTTCTCCCCATGTTTTTGTTTTTGAGTTTTGTTTTTGTTTTTTCTCTTAACTCAATAATGGCCGGAACTAAAACTCAAACAACTGTGAGATACAGGATAATACCAAAATCAAATCCAAAGACAATGAATTTTTCTACTACAGCATAACAGTTGAAAGCCATTAGGAATGTTGTGAAAAACTGGCAGCAATGGCAACATTCAACCACAAATTTTAGTAAGTTTATAGAGGAGTAAACAGTAGAATTACTGTAGTGAAAATATTGCAGTAAAATGACTGTTAGCAATGTCCTACTGCTAACGTTAAGAATTATGCTTCATCACTGCATGGTTACCAAGAAGATGCCTTGAGCAGATGGTTCATCTCTGACACACTTAGTTTTAGAAAAGTAGATGAGTTCCGTCTGGTTTAGATCAACAAACACTTAGTATGCAGACCAGTGAGCTATAGTTTCAATGATGATACAATTGAAACATTAGGTACCACAGCGTTAGGACAAGGTCACATACTTTTTAAAAATAGCAGCTGTGGAAGGTCGTGTTGGGATGTTTCGACGTGCAATCTACCCATAACAGCTTTCAAACTTATGTTAAACTATGGGGGGGGGGGACAATTTTGAGCAGGGTGGGAAAAACCTACAATGCCATAAATGGCATTTAAAATATGATGACATGCTACTTAAATACCCACCATGCATCTCCTTTTCAGATTAAAAGAGGACATCTTTTTGCATCTATAGTTCTTCAAAATGAAGGATCATGTGTCTTTTTTTTTAATTAGAAAATTTTATTTCAGATGCTCCACACTGAAATGAATCTTCAATGGCAAGCAGCAAATAATTTAGGATGGTCAGTAAAATTATCTTTGAAAGGACCTTATAAAACCTAAGAGTAGTAACTTCACAGAGAAATAATAATGGGCAAAACAGATGGGAGGCAGTTTGACAGTTCTAATACAGAACTTGTATGATGTCTTCCTTTAAAGTATACGAAGTAAAGGATGGCAATATAAATAAATTAGCTAAGGAGACAGGTGATGTTCTGAAGCAGCAATGTCTCAGTTACTAGATTTTTCGGGAAAACAAGTTTTATCCATCAACACATAAAGACTTTCAATCCTCTAAATACAGTACTAAGTATACAGTTAGTCACAGCAAAATTTACAAATAACGAAATTCAGCTGTGGCCAGAGCCAGGCCTATTTACATATTTGGATTAGTATCATTGTCATCTTTCCTTATTATACAGATGTTTCTATTTTAAAGGCATATCGAAATTTACAAAATTTGCAAGAAATGTCTTGAAATGTACAACTTCAACAACTAATACAAACATGAACATCCTGAAATAAATTCCAAGTTAGGATTTTTCTGAGGGGATTATAAAAATTAAAGAAATATCCCGTGACCATTAAGTTTCAAACACCTGGTGCTGGTGTTGCTGAAGTGATTACTGAAATCACTTCACCAGCCTCAGCGACCATGGGGGTGAAAACGGACAATTCCTGCATGGCTGTACCTCTCATTTCAACACCTTAGAGGCAGGAGGGGTCGTGTCTAGTGTTATGGCTAATTATAGTTACGGAAATGCAGATGTACAATTTAACACTTAGATGAAAGTTGTGTGTAGGTGTGTGGAAACATTTAGTTTTAAGATGGTATCTTTAAAGAGATACCTTAGCTCTTAAAACTAAATCATATATTCACAGTATGTACTGAAGAGTAAAAAGGAACAAGCTACCGATACACTGAGCAACTTGGAAGGATCTCAAAGGAATTATACTGAGAAAAGCCAATCACAAAAGATTACATACTTGTGATTCCATTGAATGGCACTCTTGAATGGTCACAATTATAGAGGAGGCACGTAGTGAGTGGTCGCCAGAGGGAGGTGACCATGACGGTGAAGCACGAGGGCTCCCCGACAAGACTGCTCTGTATCTGTACTATGGTGGCCACACGAATCTACACGTGATGAAACAGCACAGAACCAAATACACACACATCCCATCTCAGGACACCTGTGAACTCCCAGGGACACCCCTGTTCTTGGCCTGTCTATACCAAGTCCTCTAAAGATGACTATACATGCTTTAGATCAATTTTTTGCACTACGCAGGTAAGCCACTGCTACTATTTTCTTCTTTCCTTTTACTTTTTTGTAAATCTGTTGATTATCTCTAAAGGATAAAACACATCTCTAGCTTAAATGAGCTTGAAAAATGAGCTTGAAAAGAAAATAAAGAGCTGATATATATATAGCTACCAGTATTCTCATCTTTTTATTTTTCTTATTTTTGTAAATTAATATTAAAAGATAGAATGTTTCTAGCTTAAATTAGGTCAGATCAGACAGGAAAGAAGAGTAGATAATATAGCACACACTTCCTCCTGTGACACCTGCAATTTCTAAAAGCATTAAGAATATTTTTATTAAAGTGAGAGAAAGTACAACTGCAAACAAATACATGACTTTTCCCAAAAGGCCACTTTGTGATAAAGTACATACACATAGTGTTCAGGGTTCCTTTTTAAAGTGCTATGTAAGTCATCTCTGGCTTGAGAATCATCTATTGCTTTAAAATGTCTTTTAACACAGCTCCAGCGCTGTTGTCAGGTAACACTGGCAAAGGTGTAAATGTGGGCAGTACATCTGAAATGGGCTTCAGAAGAAGATGCCCAGGCCCGCCAGGTCCAAGTCCAGCTGGGTTGATAAGAGGCACGGCCGCAGAGCGGGGAGCCAGGAACGGGTTCACATCTGTTCTTCTACCAGACCTGGATTCCATTGTCTCTACATGACAAAACATGAATTATTTAGTCTCCCGTACGTTATTTAGTCAATGCTATACATGTGTTTTAGGTTCCCAGATTTGGCCCCCAAATAAATTTAATTCACATGTTGCTCGGTTTTGGATCTGGTAAGCAGTGTCTATGAGACACAGAAGGCAAAGAGGACAAGGCAGTAAGAGGAAGGAATGGGAGAGCAAAGGGGGGAGGAGTTTGTGTGTGCAGAGCTAATACTTTATCAAACACACGAGTATTGCTGTTTTACACTCAAATTCCAGTTATACAAGTGACAAACATCACTCAGTGTAACAACAGCTTTTTCAAAGGTGTTTTCTATGTTACCAGGCAAGCTCTATCTAACCACCTGGAAGGTGAGAGGACTTGACCTGTTCTGCCCAAATGATGATAATGGCCATGAAAAAACATGGCACCCATATCACAATAATAACAATCAGATGTGATATGAATTTACCAACAGAAAAACAATTTATGCCTTACATAACCTGATCATCTTTTAGACATTCAAATGTTTGAAAACCATTCTTGATTAGATTATTTCTCTATAAAATCAGGCTGAACAATTAGCTTTTATTGAAACAGGTGTTTGGCTATGCCCTAATGCTTTAATGGATATAACTCTGCTTTATTACGTAAGACCTCTAACAATTTCATTGATAAGAGACAAGCAACACCTCAAAGGCACCCACTTCAAGTGGAAAACTCAAATAAAAGAGATCTGTAAAACAAAGGAAGCACTGAGACAAATTCATCAAATATACTTATCATTGTGCACCCTGGGTGCCCTAGCTGTGCTTTCCTATGAATGACAACTTTCCAAACCCTGAAAGAGCTCCTGGTGCTACTTAGTAAGCTCTGGCTTTTGTCTCTGATCAGCATAAATCAAGCTTGGCACATGATCTGTTAATTGCAGTGGGGGGTGGGTAGGAAAGAAGAGAAGAGGGAAGAAGGCGAAGGGATGGAGACGGAGGAAGGAGGGGAAAAGCGGGGAGACTCTGCGATAATAAATTTCGGAATCTGTTTCAAGATGCTAAAACTCAGTGTAACAAGAAAAAAGTGTTTATAGTATAGTCTACACACGTTAAAGTTCAGATGTTTCTAAGACTAAATTTAGCAGTCAATGTGGAGTAAAGGGAACCCTCCTACACAGCTGGTGGGAATGCAGTTTGGTGCAGCCACTGTGGAAAACAGTATGGAGATTCCTCAAAAGACTAGGAATAGACTTACCATATGACCCAGGAATCCTGCTCCTGGGTATATATATCCAGAAGGAACCCTACTTCAAAAAGACACCTGCACCCCAATGTTCATAGCAGCACTAATTACAACAGCCAAGACATGGAAACAGCCTAAATGTCTATCAACAGATGGCTGATAAAGAAGATGAGGTATATTTATACAATGGAATACTATTCGGTCATAAAAACTGACAACATCATGCCATTTGCAGCAACATGGATGTTCCTGGAGAATGTCATTCTAAGTGAAGTAAGCCAGAAAGAGAAAGAAAAATACCATATGAGATCGCTCATATGTGGAATCTAAAACAAAACAGAAATACAAAGCAGAAACAGACTCACAGACATAGAATACAAACTTGTGGTTACCAAGGGGGCAGGGGGTGGGAAGGGACAGACTAGGATTTCAAAATGTAGAACAGATAAACAAGACTACACTGTATAACACAGGAAAATGTATACAAGATCTTGTGGTAGCTCACAGTGAAAAAAAAATGTGACAATGAATGTATGTTCATGTATAACTGAAAAATTGTGCTCTACACTGGAATTTGACACAACATTATAAAATGACTATAACTCAATAGAAAATTAAAAATAAAGAAATATTACTTGAAATATGTTAAAAATAAATAAATAAATAAACAGATAAACAAACAAATAAATAAATAAATAAATAAATTTAGCAGCTTAAGTCTTTCATCTAAACAGATATTACCACTTTCTCTTTCTATAAAAGTTCAAGAAAACAGAGAAATACTCATCCAAATAAGGACTAAGGAAGTTCTTAAAATTTAGAATATAAATTATTTAATATTTTCCCAAATTTAAGTATTTGGCATGTGACATAAACTTGAGAGTATATAATAGATACCTTTACAGCCCAACTAGCAAGATGTTAGTCTGTACTAAAATGGATTATACTTCAATTTCAACTCAAGAACTTTTACCGCATGCCAATATAAGGGATATGATAGAACAAATAAGACCCTTACAATCTAGCAGGATAGAAAACTACGTCTACATATTATAGAACCACCAAACCATTTGCTTCCAGGCAGACCTTTCAACATATAAGAACACTTCACGATGGCCCTGGATGTCCAAGCCAGTTTACTAAACTGCTCTTACAATTTTTAAAGTAAGTATTATTCTTTTCAATAATTATTATTAACATACCAACCTTGGTAACTGAGTGTAATACTTAGATTTTCACAGGGGAAAAAAACCTTTAACTATAAACTACAATTCTAACTCTGATTAGCAAAAAGCACCATTAGTGAGAAAGGAAAACAGGTGAACAAAAGCAAAGGTTTACCAGTTCACCACCACTTTCAAGAATAATTCAAGGTGGCTTATGCAGAGAGAGAATAATTATTCCAATAAACAAAGGGAAAATATTTCATATTGTTTAAATTAATCTAAGCTAATTAAACATCAGATTGCTACAAGACTATATGGAGCCAAAACCTACTGTCTTAGTGGAATTTTGGAATTAGTCATTCCACATTTTTAAAAACACTCAAAATTTAGTTAATATCACTATAAAACATAATCATAAATTAAGTGATTTTTTAAATTGTGAAAAAAAAATAAGTATCTGAGTTTACCTTTAAAACTTTCTGGTCCACTTGTATCTAGCCTTCTCCTTCCTGGCGAATCTAGAGGCTGCATATCATGAACAGAAAGCTTGGGTGGTGGAATAGATGGATGAGATTCTGTTTCCAGAAATTTAACAAAGAGTTCTGAAAAAGACTAAGAAAAAATATTTTGGATATATTAGCCAGATATTAAAATAATATTCACTACAACCAAGAAAACATACCAGCTATCCTAATTAAATATTAAAAACTAGCCATGCTATGCCATTTGAATTTGTTCTTTATAAATAAGCTTTATGAACAATTAAAAGTGATAACGCTTTTAGTTACTTAAGTATCAATTAGAAACTTTAACAATTTAATAATCTTTGATGACAACACTCATTATAAACCTCATAATCAGAATTAGCCATCTGATAACACTTAGATTTCTCGCCATCAAGACACTTAAGACATCAAGTCTTAAATCATTTCAGTAACTCTTTACACAGACATGAAAAATTATACTGACAGAAAACAAGTATTAAACAGTCATATTTCTCTAAAGTAACACCCAATCAATGAGTAGAGAAAAGCTCACCAGTAATATTATCCGATTAAAATAATGTAGTGTAGACTTTTCCTTTAAATTAAATTTTATGCCATCCAGTTTAAAATAGTTTCACCTATAACAGTTTTATCTTTATCTAAACCTTAAAAATGTTAATAAATCAACTCTTACACTATTAAGCAGAGATTGCTGATTTGGTCTCAAAGGTGTATTGGGGACACTTTTTGATCCTCCTCCAAGCCACCCAGTCATCCACCTGGTAACACCACCCTGATCTTCTTTAAGCAACTGAAAGATTATTTTAAAACAGAAAAATATTATCAATACAAGAAAAGGAAAAAGAACCATTTTTACAAGATTTCAGATGACAGCAAACCATGCTTTTCAAGTTTAGTTCCTAGTGAACACTTCCTACTGACAGAAGCTACAAACATACTGAAATGTCATCCCGAGCACTACCTCCAATAGAGCTGAGGGTTGTCGTGTCTCAAAATTAAGTTCTGCATTCTGATATGAGCACTGGCTTACAAGTTACAAAACATTTAAACTAGTATTATACAAATTGCACAAATCTACCTCTTCTTTGTAGTATAAAATGACTCCACTTCTACACTGTTGACAAAACTGTATTCAGGAAAAGTTATATAGTAAAAGAAAACAATCTTATATGATGCCAGTATTTTAGTTATAAATGTATTCAGAATGACATTCACTGTTTCGTTACCTGCTCCATTTCCTCCTTTTTGATACCTAGGATGCTTCCCATTAACCTTAACACTTCATGACGCTGATTTTTTGGTGTGTGGAAGTGTCCAATGAAGAGGTTTCTCATTAGGACTCTATGAAAAAGAAGGCATAACAGCTCAAAGTAACTCAACAACTATCTCAATATTTAGTGTGCCCAAACAGTAAACACCACATATGCTTAAACAATACTTCATTATTAAAAATAATAAACAATATTTTAAAGTAGCTTTAAAAAATCTTGATAAGTTTAATCAAGAATATTGCAAACAACTCAAAATGTGTACCTTTAAAAATATCACTTATCAGCCACCCACTTTCTTCAACTGAATAATCAAGGCGATATCTCAATCAGTAATTCTCAGTGCCTGTCTGGGTTGATGTCTACACTGCAGATTTTTCCCTCCCCACTTTAAACAGTGATGATGGTTCTTGCACTTAATGGTCATGCTTATATTTCTCCATTCATTCACATTTGTTAAAAATTTGCTAATATCTAAACCTTTAAAATGTTAATGATATTAATACATAGATACCCAGGTTTCAGACCTAATACATCTGAGCAAGAAGATACGTTTATTTAAGGACAGTAAAGAGAGCAAAAAAGAATGGTAAGAATAAACTTTGTATTTTCTAAGTACTTCATATTGTGGTGATGTTTTTTAACTCTTCTACGTGGTTTTTAGAAAGAGAATTTGAGCTGGAAAAATCTATTTAAAAACCAAGAGAAGACAAGTTATTCTACTGACCCCTCAATAAAACCACCTACAGCTCATCATTATATAAGAAAAAGAAAAGGTTTTTTAAAAACTTAATCACATATAAACATGTACATATTACCATAAAAGTAATCCCTATAAAATACATAAAAGCTACAAGGCAGAGCATACTTGTCCACTTTTCCTTCTGTGCTGTTCACTAAGTTCATCAGTTTCTTTTGTACATCATCCAGCATTTCTTGTCGGAGCTCATCTGTTTTAAAATAAGTGAATTAAGATAGTCATTAACTGATTAAGATAGCCTGGATGAATATATAACAATAATGAGATTTATGACATCTTTACTGTGAATTCTGATAAATGCACTTATTCTAATTAGGAATATTCAATTATACCCATCTCTTCTTTGGTTTAGGGAACCAGGCTCTCTGGTATAGAAATTACCTAGAAGTCAGAGTATGCATTAATTCACACTGTTTACCCTGAATAAAATAATCAGTTTTTTAATAGAAAATTTAAAAACCAGAAGTTTTCATTCTCTTCAGTAACTTTATAGCAAATAAGAGATTTTCACCACTGCTTCCTTGCATGAAATGTTTCCAGAGTCATTCTGTAATGGAAAAAAATGGATAGGACAATTTTAGATTTTCCTTTTTCCATTTTCCTGGCTGGACTCTTTTTTGTTGAGCTGACTAAGAAGAGCAGCTAACACAACTGAGACCATGGCTCAGGATGCAGCTGTTAGGGCAAAATATTCTGGGGTAAATAAACTGCAAAAAACAATTCATATCACTGGTTCCAACATACTACACAAGATACTACAGCTTATGACTGATTCAGAAAGATGTTTGGACTATTTTACTTTTAAATTCTTATTTATTTAAAAAGGAAGCAAAATCTGTAAAATCTTGGCAAAATCACTGGAATTTGAACAGTATTAAAATCAAGTCTAGAATTACAACAGGAGAGACTCTGTTCATAAATTCAACCATGCCACGGGGCCATCAATTCCTAGAATAAGGAACTCTCAGCAAATCCATGAAGTTTACACCTGTTACCTCAGAAATGCATAGTATGAGCCCAAGGAGATATTAACATCAACCTAGATTACAAGTTTCATTCTGAAAGAAATGAAGAGGAGAAAGCTGTGCAGCAGAGCTCTACTTTTCAAATCAAGAAACACATCCAAACACTAGACTCTGACCTCTTGCCACAAACCTACTCTTTGAGTTATGCAGTATTTTCCTAGTAGTAGCAGGATACAACTCTCTTTACCCAATAGATGACTTGCAAATATTTTCTCCCACTCTGTGGATTGTCATTTCACCTCCTTGACAGTATCCTTTGAAGCACAGAAGTTTTTAATTTTGATGAAGTCCAATTTACTTTTTCTTTTGTTGCTTGCTTTTATTGTCATATCCGAGAAGTCACTGCTTAACTCAACATCACAAAGACTTATCCCTATGTTTTCTTCTACGAGTTTTACAGTTTTAACTCTAAAATGTAGGTCTATGATCCACTTTGAGTTACTTTTTGTGCATGGTGTGAGGTAGGGGTCCAATTTTGTTCTTGTGTATGTGGATATCCAGTTGTCCCAGAATCATGTGTTGAAAAAACTGTTCTTTTGAAATCCTTGTTGAAAACCAATTGACCATAAATGTATGGTTTGTTTCTGGACTCTCAATTCCCACTGTAAGACTTCTGCAAATGTTTTTCCTTCTGCCTGGAAAGCTCTTTTCCATCGGCACTGCCTATTAACTCCTCTTCACCCTTCACATCTCAGTTCCCAGATACCTTCCTCAAAGTTTTCTCTGAAACCTTACAGATTAGGTCAGGTCCATCTGCTTTATGTTTTCACTCTGTCGTGTACAATGCTTAAAATTCTGATTTACATTACTAAATGCATATACAAAATGTCCAGTTCAACTGTTTGTAATGGCTTGTGGTTCTTCCAAACTGCAAAAACCTAAACTGCAAAATGTAATAGACTAACTTTCACCAAAACAGAGATGGTTGTCATAACCATATTATAAAAAGCAAGGTTTGTGTTTGGAAAATCTACTACAAATGTTTCCTTTCCTGTCTTTCCAGTGAGGAATTTAAGCTTGGACATTAAGAGAGACAGACAGACAAAGAGAGAGAGACAGACAGACAGACAGACAGAGAGAACAAGACTATTATTAAAGTCTGAGTCAGTAAAAGACATTTTAAATTCTTAATGGGCACATATATACTATAAACCATGGTGCCAATCGGAGCTTTTCTAGTACTATATTCTAAATTAAGTAGAAATTATAGAACTCTCAAATATTCAGAGGAAGAACAGCAAGTAAGTTAACTCTTGTTGATGTTCTGATTTAACCAGCCCAAATGAACTAAGGTAAGAGCCAGAGTAAGGATGGGCACAGTCTTCTCTTTCATACTCCTCCACTTCTCCCCAAGGCTACAGAACGGTAGCAGAGGAAGAGGCCAAACTTACCATACCTACACCTTCCTTTTCTCTGAGTTTCCCTTCTCCTATCTACTTTCTTTAAAATTAATGATTTTTATATTGACTACATGTCAAAATAATATTCTAGATATACTGTGTTATATATTATTAAAATTAAATTCACCTGTATCGTTTTACTTTTTAAATGTGGCTACTAAAAATTTTTAAATTATACATGTGGCTTAGATTATATTTTTATTGGACAAGACTGCTCTGGAGCATAACTAGGATATAACCACTACACTATACGGTCTCTTATTAAAAAAAGAAAAGAAAGGTAAAACTGAATGATAAATAGACATCTCAGATAAAATTCATAGAGCTGATTCCGATAAAAATAATTTCAGTAAAATAAATTAGAAAAATTTAAACTTTGCTTTATTAAAAATGATAAAAAAGTCTTAACAAAATTCAAGTAGAAAATATTTTTGATTAAAATTCATTAATATTGGTATAATTTTTATTAAAATCTTTCTGTTCTGAAAGGTATGATCAAAACATTCTTAAGGCCAAAATAACAGGGCAAGAATGTCTGAAACTCATTATCAGAATACAAGTTAGTCCTGAGCTAATGTGAAAGAGAACTGACGATCTGCATATCCTTGCAGGCATGCAGAGGGCTGTTTCAAATTCAAGTAACAGTTTACATAGATTCTGATATCTGAGTCTAGGGGAAAAAAACCCTCAGAATCTGGGGGAAGAGGTTGGAAGGATGGTATTTAGGAAAGACAGGAAAGTAGCAAAAGGTTTGGAAAAGAAAAGAAAGTCAAGTACTGACTTCAAAGGTCCCTATAGACTTCTCTTTTTCCCCAGGCACCTCTGTTCTCCTCCTATCAAAGCTTCTGAATATTTCTCCACAAAAATTGAACACTAATTCAAACCACAATTTGAAATCAGAATTGTATTTATATGGGCAGGCAAAATACAGTTATTCAAAAATGAGTTTTAGCCAAATACAATATCCCTGCGAAATAACTTAAAAACATGCCAAAATAAGTCTTTGGAAGTTGGAGGAGGGGGAAAGGACGGGGGGTACACTCTAAAGTTGAGCAATAAAACAACTGAGACTGGTCTAGTTTAGAAGAGTTACTCTGAATATATGACATCCTAAGACCATATCAGAGTTTCTTCTCTATAATACCTAAAGAGGGTGACATAGTCTTCATCACTTGATTTAAAATCAAAACTAAACATAAAATGAAAGTGACTACAAGAAATCAGCACATCGTAATTTTACATTTTATTTGCGATTAGTAACACTGCACTGTTAACACTGACTTCAGAGCACATCATAAAATTAAGTCACACTCTTTACAAAGTCATTGGCTATTTCATGACTAAGCTCCTTTGGACAAGACTCAAGTTTATTTAACAGTCACCTGACTGAGAAGAGAAAGGTGGTTGGAGCAGGACTAGAGACTCAGAAGACCTACATGTGAATTATGGTCCTGTTGCAAGATCCGGATATGAATCATGGTCCTGTCACCGGCGCCAGACTTCGTTGCCTACTTTGTAAAATGAGCATGCTTATCTCCAAGGATTTTGAGAGAATCTACTAAGTGATTACATGTGACTTTTCTAAACCATAAAGTGCTATATAAAGCATTAGTACTTATTCATTTGATTTCTTAAAATATCATCTTTCAACCTAGCTCTAACCAACATCAATAATATGTATCACTTTGGTTAACATTAACATTGACAATTTTTCCTCCATTTTGCCTTGTCATCTTTACAAACTAAGGCAAAGAAGTCAATAGAAGGAAAAAAAGACTGTTAGAAATATGATTTTATTCATAGATATGTCAGTAAATAAACTGGGTCCAGTGTCTTACTAGGACTGGCTATGTAAAAAATAAATTTAAATCTGATATATTGAATCAAATATAAGGAAATTTAGCCTCATTAAATATAATCAAAGCAAAAGCTAGAAAATAGATGGTCTTTTTATTACAGAATTTCAAAGTATACAAGATCACTTTCACTATAACACCAAATATTTTTAAAGATCCCTTGTATTTATTTAATTTGAAGTTAGAACATATTAGTAGCTGTTTTGTCTTTTATTTCAATTCCTTTCTATCACTTCAACAGAATTTTAAGGTCTAGAGTACATGGTCAATGTTTTATTGTTCTGTAATTATAATTAGTAATTGCTGAGTGGAAAAGTAATGTTTGAAACTCCACTTCCTAGCAATGAACTCACAGAAAAGAATTTTATTAATACAATATAACCTCATTCATTTGAATTTCACTTAGATTAGAATCAGCAATTAAACTGAAATAGCAATGTTGAAGCCTACTGGATTACTTGTACTGTTAAATTAGAGTTACTATGTGCATTTGAATGAGATTTTATGTAAATATTCTTAATGTAACCAGATCAAATTTATTTTCCTTCTCCACCCTTCTCCTTCAATCCTTTAATATGAATTCAGATCATTTTAATGCACCTTCCATATCAAAATATCAAAACAAAGTTTTTTTTAAAAGACTGGACACTGTGAATCAAGTTATATATTTAATTTTTAAAGGTTCACACAGACTTGCCATATCCCAAATGAAAGGACCACATTAGCACTGGTGAACAGTAAGGTCATTATAATGATTTTGCCACTTACTGAATATCATCATCCTTATATATCCGTATGTAGTAATATACAGTAATGACAAATGGTTTTCTAGGCTGCAGACTAAACCTCAACCCATTTCTAAAAGCTTGCTGTTGCAAATCAGCAAGGACTAAATCTGGCCCAAAGAAATGTTTTGTTCAGCCCACACAGGGTTTTTAGAAAAACTTAAATTAGGTGTCACATTTAAAAATCGGAATATTTCACACTTAAGAGTCTACATTTTTGGTGTCTCTTGAAAGATCTGAATGTTTAGCAACACTGGACCCACATTCCGGCATGGCAACAGTTGAGTGAAGCTGAGAATTCACTGCCCCGTATAAGAAGCTCTCCAATTCACTACAGTCTCTACTTAATCCCATTTGCTCTTTTATATTATAATTTGGACTCCAGTTTACAATTCGTGTTTGTGATCCATACTTGTAGTTTCATTTCTTAACAGAGCAGCTCACTTCCACCTCTGCCTTCTCAGCAGTCTTGACAGACACATCAATACCGCACATCTGCGCATGCTTGAGCGCATGCACGCACACACCATTAGTCCACCATATCTTCAGCCAAATTATGGCACATACTTTCATATAAATTCCTCCCTCTGTCTGGAATGTACTTCCCCATCTGCCTGCCGGCTTAGTTATACCTATTCACCATTCAAGTGAGGCAAATATACCCTTCACCAGCCTTTTCTACTCCCCACCCCTCATACTGCCATCATGAAGTGGAATAGACTGCTGCTTCCTTCTGAAATAATCCGTTGCATGCATGTGACTACATGTGGTCTTCCTCCCTTCCTGCTTGACTATACACCTCCTGAAGGTGGAACTTTGTCCATCTCTATATTTCTAGTGCCTATTTTAGTGCTTGGCACACAGCAGAATTATATTTTTTAATTATTTTTTTATAATTAATAAAAATAAAAAATAATTATATTTTTTAAAAAAAGAAAGAATGATTTTTTTCCCTGGGAAGGAAGACTGAGAACAGAATACAGGACAAAAAGAATAAACGATTTACATTATGAATTACTCATCCATATGAGGGAAAATACACAAAACACATTAAGTCAAAACATTCTCTTCTCTACATAATTTACTTCTCCTTAGAAGAATTCATAAAACACATATTTAAAAATATAACCATTAAGTTGAAGAGGGCTTAATTATTCACCTAACTGGCATAAGCTTTTTTCTGAACTAAAATTTTGACACTTTCTAATATACCCAGATGTTTATATCATCACAAATAACTTTTTAACTATTTATGGCAATTTAGAAAACTGCATCTGGTATTTCTTATGTTTCCTCTAGAATCACCACTTCTGCCAAAAACATCTATAAAGAAATCCCTCAAAAGGTTTGGGTAACAAAGCGTCTGGGAATGTATTTGGCCTATGTTCAACAGGACATTATATGTTTTCTTATATAAATCATGTCCTGGAAAACGGAATGTCTTTATTTAAAATAAAAACTCTACCATCCAGCACCTAAAGGTAGTTCCATGAAAAACACTTTAAACTTCTTTTATATTTGTAGCTTTAAAACATGTTTTTATGCTTCATATTACAGTTGGTTTACTGGGGCTCATTTTATACATTCTTCTAGATTTTCTTAAAAAAAAAAAAACCACTCTAAGGAAATTTTCCATTCTCATTCTCAACTCATAGAAGACTTTTTTAAAAAGCTGTCACCAAACCTTCCAAAAAAAAAAAAAATCAGTTATGGGGCCCTTTAAGATATGGGTATAAACTGCCACAAAGACCAAAAAATTTCCCCAATGCTGGAATCTAAACTTGTATTGTTTAAGAACTCTTTTGTGCTTCCTATTTCAATTTTTATCCAATCATTTTCATTTAAGCAGGGATTTAATTCAAGGATGATGGTACAGACCAATAAGGAAAAGAAGAAAAGATTAAATTTGTTAAATTTGGCCATGAATAGCAAGATAACACACCTTTTAATGGTTCAGCTATAGTCTAGGTTTCCTTAGGTGTGTATTTTCCCATGAATGACAATTCTGTAGAAATTCTGAACTCTGGTCAACTCAGAATAGTTAATGAAAGATACTGTCCTATCTGCTTCATAGAGGACTAATGTCTTAGGTTTGAAAAAAAATCAATAAAATACAGGATGGCATGTGAAATAAGTATTTGGAACTATACTGAAAAAGAACATTTCTAGGTAAAATACTAAAAGAATAATTTCTAATAGGAAGGAAAGCAATGATTCTACCAGCCAACATTATCTATTAAAACATAGCACCTATAGGATCTTTCTGTTTCTTTTTGTTACTTTCCCATGGTGTGTGGGGCAGGGGCTGGTGGGAAAAGATGACGAAGAACTTATATTTTGGGGGTAAATCCTACTACTAGTTTAGAGCTCTGTCTGCTCAAGTTTCTTTCCTCTATGGAATGCCCCTGATCCTTAATGGGATTCTTGGGGAATTAAATACGTACTGTCTTATGACCACAGCTGAGCATCACTGTCTTAAATTATGAACCTATGGTGTATGTTATGCTCTGTGTTACTTCCTTAACTAAATGAACTTGAAAAAAGGCACCCTATCTAGTATCCCACACAGCATCTAACATGAAGCAAAGAAGTTCGTTCTCATTAAGTATTTAATACCTGATAAGACATCTTCATATTTTCCATACAAAGCCTGTCAATACTCAGAACTCACAACCACAATTGCATGTACACAGCACAATTATGTAACCTAAGAATGACTGAAATCATCAACAGTCTACTGTTTACTAGTGGTGCTACATGCAATAGCTCCCTTTTCTTATGTTTGACCAAACTGAATCATCTCATCTCTGGTAGCAATGACATAATCAAGCATTTCGAATAAAATACCACTTTTAAAAATGAGTTTCCTAATATTGTTTAAATGTTGAAACTGCATATCAACTAATCATTAGTCTACACATGCCTGGAAATAAAACAATACTTCGCATCTACAATTCAAGTCTCTATATACTTCCTTGCAACAAAAACCAATCTGTCTTTTTCAAAACTTGTTTCTCCTGGCAAATATTTTTGCTGTCTGGCCAAGTTTTGTGTTAAAAATAAAGTACAGTATTACAACATCAATCAACATTTAAAGTACTTAATGATCTATGAAAGAAAATATACAGTGATTCTTTTTAAACAACCAAGCCAATCAAAGTTTTATTTATATTATCAAATCAAGAGTGCAGCTTTGAGAAAATAAAATCACATTTGTGTTTAGAGATATAAAAGCAATATTAAGCACTTAGGTAATAAAAGAAAACAGACTGTTAAAAAGAGCGTAAGTGGTAAGAATGACTTAAAGACATAACAGAACTAACTGTCCTTTTACCCACCCCCTTCCTGTCTGTGCAACACTGGCCTCTTGCCTGTCTTTTCAAATACCAGTTGTATAAGCATAATTAAGAGTTCTTTCTGTGGCTAATATTGACTTCACAAAGTAAGTCCAAAGTTCCTATGTATTTGCAATGAATATTACTTGTAACTTTTTACATGAATAGGGGCTGGGGCCACCTAAGCTTCGTCATTTACAATCAAAGCCTGAAAATATTCTACTACTGGGGCTTTATTTAATTTGGGAGGGGTGGTTCTTTTTTTTAAAAGCATTTTTGGGGGTAATTAGGTTTATTTACTTATTTATTTGGTTTTTTAAATGGAGAATTGAACCCAGGACCTCGTGCATGCTAAGCACACACTCTACCTCTAAGCTATACCCTCCCCTCTATTACTGGGGATTTAAATGGGTGCTTGAATGAGTTACTAATTGTGCAGAGACTGATAATATTTAGCAACTACAATAAGTCAAAGAATTTTTTATGATACCATCATCTACTAGGAATGATTCAGGTAATTGTCTAAAAGGGGGTGTGAACTTAAATATTACAGTAGCGTGACATATAGCACTGAATTGTCACAGACCAATGAATTGGTTCAGAATACTACCTTTTTACCTCCAGTTGTCTAGCCCTACTCTAAGGTATCAATTAATTCTTTGGTTAATTCCCTGGGTGACCAGTGTGTCTCCTCTGGGTTGCCCAAATGTCTTCCAGATAATGCTGTAGTTATAATGGCCTTCAACTTAACTAGACTGTTTTCCCAATAAATACTGCCTCCAGGTAAGGGCAATCCCTTCAACATTTAGGGTACAATATAGAGGATACTGCCCTATCTTCAAAGGAGATGGAAATATGAGAACAAAATACAAGTCAGACTATAAATAACCATTTTTTCTGACAGGAGGAAAGACAGTAACATGGAAAGATCATGAGCTTTGGTCAAGGGTAAAAGACTTTCAAATCCCAGTTTCTTTAACTTATAAAATGGAACCAATACTACCTACTTCAGAGTTTCTGGTGAAGAGTAACTGAAATGTGAGAAGACTAAACAACACAGTAAATGTTACACAAAGTGTCCACGATACCCAACATGTAACTGCTTCTTTGATGCCCATTTCCAGCGTCTCTACGAGATGGAGTTCCAAAGCTGGCCAAGTCCCACAAAGTAAATAGAGGACTTTCAGTTGCACAGTAACCTGCCTCAGAATCAAGTCGTCTCGAGGATACTGCCTCACATGATCTATCTAATTATTATTTTTTATTCCTTTAAGTTGAGTGACTTTGGCTTGTCCTTTGGTATCCACACCTCAGTGATTTGTCTTCTTGCCTCCGCAACATCCAACTCACTGTCTCTGTCTGACGGTGCCTGTGCTGTCCTATCTCCTACTTTTGCCTGTTTCTAATTCTACTTCATGTTAGGTGGTACTTCTTAACTTAATTACGCCTTGGTGCTACTGTGCCTAACCCAGACACCTAAAGTTGGTACATTTCTAGGTCCCATTATCACTTTTCTGATAATCTTCAGTCATTACCTACTACATGCAGCCCTAGAATAGCTTCAACTTCCTGGGGACTGTTAAATCAGAGATAAAACGAGGACTTGCCATCTCTGTCCACAGGTAGTGTCAACAAAGCACTGCAAACCACCTGATTATATGAGGCCCAACTGATAACCCAAAGCACAGGACTCACCCTGGGGAACTGACAGGACTCATGAGATACCTTACAAGCATCAAAAAAGTACATGATGAGTGCCTGCATTAAAGTACTATCCATAATCATACAAACTAGTTATACCTAGATATTCATTCCACAGAAAGTTACTCTTTCACCTGAGAATGCTGCTCTAACACATCAGACAGCTTTAAGTAGAATGAACACAGACTGAACAGGGAGAAATCATGCCCTAACAAGTCGAGTCAGTCCAGTCACTCACCTTGATGGTCAAAAGGGTGACAGCCAACACAACTGAACTGCTTGAATATCCAGGAAAGCTAACTGGACAGCCAGGGCCAACTTATGACTCTGGTATCACTAGGACCATATTCAAGTAGAAGCAAACTGGTCATGGGAGATGGAAATGGAAGCCACACACAAACAGAAGTTGGTCTCACTCAACTGTATCAACGCATGGGGGAAAATCACATTTGATTCAATACTAGTGTTGTAGGGGAAAAAAAGAAAAGGAAAAAAACCTACTTTGTTTTTTAAGTTCCTCAATTTGTTCTTCCTTTAAATCTAACTGTTCTGTCAGTCTTGATGCTGAATCCAGCGCAGCATTTGCTTCATCCAAACGCTCCTAAGGAAGAAAAGTTCATTAAAAAGCAGCATGCAAAAAACTATTTCACAAACTATAGGGCTGGAAGACACCTTAGAGCCAATCAACCACTTTTAGCTAACAAAGCTGTACTTCTGTGACCTTGAGCAAGTTCACACAACTAATAAGTATCAAAAATAGAATTCACACTTCACAACACAATGACATCTCTTTTAGAGGAACTAGATAAAAAAAGAGGATGCTATTAAAAAACAACATGGTGGCAAAAGTAAAAAAGTGACAATAATAAGAGAATCAAAACTATTAAAAAAGATACAAAAAGTCAAGAGATACAGCAACAAATGTTTCTGAAGTTTTGCAAGTCTGATGGGTATGAAGTGATGCTTCATTATTACTTTAATTTGTATTTCCCTAGCTACATACTAGTGAACTTGAGCATCTTTTCATGTTTACAGGACAGCTGAATTTGCTCTTCTGTGAAAACCTTTGCATATCTTGCCTATTTTTCTATTGAGCTTTCTCTTACCAGTTAGTTTGTATGAGCACCTTATAGAGTAGATAAGAACCTTTTGCCATTAGTGCTAAAATATTATTTGCCAGATCTATCGTTTGTCAATTTATGGTACAAGACCTTTTGCCATGTAAAAATGTTTAAGTTGCTTACAGTCAAGTAAGTTCTACTTCGCTCTCACAGCTTCTTCAGTTTTAGTCTTGGTTAGGCTCCTCCTTGCCCCTTGACTTTACATGTGGTCTTCTAGATTTTCTTGTAAGATATTCACCTTGCTTAATGTTTACATCTTTAAAATAGTATTTCTCAATGGGAGTGCTTTCAGTATTCCTGGCCTCTGCCCATAAATGCCAGAAGACCCACTCAGTCACTGTAACAGCCAAAAAAATATCCCCAGATTTCCCAGTGCCACGCCCAGTTGAGAATCTTTGCTTTAATACAGCTGGAATTTACTTTTGTATGTAGTGTAAGACAGGGGTCCAATTACTTTTTCTTCCATACAGACAGCCAGTTGTGCCAACATTGTTTATTAGATAATTTATCCCTTTTCCTGTTACACTGAAATTAGTTTAGGCTTTAGTTTTAAATTCTCAAATATAACCTGGGCTCCATTTTTGGATTCTCCTTCCTCTCCACTAATCTAGTCAAAATGGTACTGATTTATGGCTCTATTTTGATATTTAGTAGGCAAGTCCCTCCTGACTGTTGTTCTTTCACACAATTTTCTCGGCTATTCTAGAGTATTCACCCACGTAAATGTCAGGGCAAGTTTCATCTCCTTGAATCAGAGTGTCACAGCTTTTTTGATAGGATACAGTCTCCAGTTATTTAATCAAACATAATGTAGATGTTCCTATGAAGGTATTTTGCAAATGTAATCAATGTCCCTAATCAACTGAATTCAAGGAAGGCGCATTATCCTGGATAATCGGGGGGGGGGGGAGGGTGCCTGACTGAACCAGCTGAAACTCTTTGAAATCAGGGCTGAGGTCCAACTAAAAAAGAGCAGAAATTCCACCTGTGGACAGCAACTTCAGCTCATGTCCACAGAGTCCATCCTGCTTATGATTTTCTTTCCTGATGACTTGCGGACAATAGCTTTGGCCCAAGCCTATGAGTTCCAGCCTGCTTGTGATGTGATCTTCCCATTTTGACTGCCAGCCCCATGAATTTCAGACTTGCTTAGCCAGACCCCACAATCATGTTGCTAATTCCTTATAATAAACCTCCTAGGTGTGTGCCTATATATATTACATATATCAATGTGTATTTGTATGTATATATGTGTGTACATATATACACACACTACTGATTCTGCTTCTCAGGTTGAACCTTCTCTGATACACAGGGGAACTGAAACAAAAAAATTTAAATAAAATCTAACATTCAAAATACAAAACTAAATTTAGTGTAAAGGAAATTTAAATAAACTTTCAAATGACTTGGTTAACCTCACAGAATTTACATTTAAGAAATTATTAAAGCTCAAAACTACACTAAGATTTTTTTGAAAATTAATATTTGGATTTTATTATTCTTTCTACCATTGTTTGGTTTTTATTTAATTAATTTTAGCTTTTATCTTTACTAATTCCCTTAGTTTTTATGATTTATTTTGTTATTTTTCTAAATATATGTTAAATATATTTTAAATTTTAAAAAATAAAGCTAGTTTAAAAAGATCTGGACTTCTAACAGTATGACAGACTAGATATTCTGGAGTGACAGGTAACATTTAAAAGGTCGGATAAAATGCCTTTTTAATGTGTTAATGACCAGAAAGCATAAGTGGTGAAAAACATATTAAAAGATGCTTGGAACTGATTTACAAAACAGAAACAGACTCACAGACATAAAAAACAAACTTATGGTTACCACAGAGGGAAGGGGATGGGAAGGTATAAATTGGGAGTTCGAGATTTGCAGATACTAACTAATATATATAAAATAGATAAACAACAAGTTTATACTGTATAGCACAGGGAACCATATTCAATGTCTTGTAGCAACCTATGGTGAAGAAGAATATGAGAATGAATGTATGTTCCTATGTGACTTAAGTATTGTGCTGAACACCAGAAATTGACACAACATTGTAAACTGACTATACTTCAATAAAAATATATTTAAAAAAATAATAAAACAAACAAAAAAGGATGCTTAACCTCATCAGTAGAAATGCAAATTAAAACAATAAGAAGAAAGCCCTTCCCACCAACCACACTAGCAAAAACTTTAAAAAATCTGATAACGCCAGTGTTGCCAAGGATGTATGTAGAACAAGCCAACTCTTATGTACCACTGGAAGGAGAAAATCAGCACAATTGCCCTAGAAAACAATCTGCCACCAAATCTAATCAAGTTGAAATTGACCGTATACATCCTATGACTCAGCAATTCCAGTCAGTATACACACCTGAAAGAAACTCCTGTATGTGTGCTCCAGGAGACAGAAACAAGGAAGTTCATAACCACATTGTTTGTACAGCAGATAACGGAAATGTCCTTCATCAGTAAAATGGTAAATAAATTATATATTCATGCAATGAATATAGCCGTGAAAATAATGAACCTTCTAACACAGAACTACAAAGTAACATGGCTGAAACTCATGAACATAATACTAAGCAAAAAAAAGCAAGTCTCACAAGAATTATTCAGTTTACACACAGTTCAGCATCCCATTTAGATCTCGTTTAAAAATATGCAACAGTAAACAATCTATTGTAATGAAATGCAAATCTATGTATAAAACCATAAAGAAAAACAAGGGGGTAATAAACATGAAATTTTGGAAGTGCTCATCTATGAGGTGTAGGGAGGAGTGGAGATGCGGAGGGGTGTGCAAGGAACTTCAAAGGATGACATTCTATTTCTTCTACTGGGTGGTGAGTACGTGGGTATTTGCTGTATTGCTATTCTTATGTTTTACACGTATTATCTAAATACTGTTTCTAAGCCACTCAATATGTAGAATTTTAAAAATTCCAAAACATTTAAAAGAAACATATCTTCACTTATTTGGAATATTAGTATGTACAAACAGCACACTCACCACCAATGACAGGCAAATCAATTTTATTATTTTCCGCCAGCCATCACCAGAGTCTACTTATAACTCAGAAAAGTTTATCCTAAATCTAGAAGAAAGTCACCTTGGTGTCACATCTCTTCACAAGGGTTCATTTATTTATTTCTTATATATAATTTTTATATGTATGAAATACAGCATAAAATAAAGAGAAAAATATTTTAAAGAATTACACTGCAAAAGGAAAAAGATCTAATCAGATAACATACATTATTTTAATCCATGTAAAATAAAGTACCCAGTATGTTTTGTTGAAAAGAGAAAAATTATAAAGTTAAAATTACGCATTTTTTTTTAGTGATATCTAAAATACCTACCTATGCTAAAAATTTAAATGTCCTATCATCTCATATTCGCTGCATCCATTCCAAACTATCAGTCACATGAGGGAAATCCTGAGTATCTTGTTCACTATTGTGCCCCAGCAACAACTTTTACTAAATTAGTTGTTTAGGGGATTATTTCCAAGACAAAAATTCTACAACTGTTTTGTGAATAATAAAATTTACAAGAGTAAATTATTTCAACTAACCTGTAATGACACCAGTTTTCCTTCCAGATTTTCTGCCTTTTTCTTCCATTCAGCAATGAGCTGTTTGTGCTTTTCTAGTTCAGCAGAATACTTGGTTTTTTCCTCTGAAGAGGAAAATAGAAGTTACGTTAGTATTTTGTAATTGTGTGATAAAATCAGAATTTTAAACCACTTGAAATTTTAATAATTCAACAAAAATAGTCCAAATGTCTCAGCAAGAAAATTATATATGCCTTAGTGATGGTGTTAACTGGAATTAAAGTAATGAGATCAGTTTCCTCTGCTTAAATCCTTCTCCATCTTGTCCACCTTACAAACTTTCCCTCCCTTCAGAACTCTGTACTCAAAACACTTCGTCTTTAGCAAAGCCTTCTCTACAGCCTCAGTACTATGTTTCTTTGTACACGTGGCCACTCTGGTATTATACAGAGTAGACCTAGATAATTCTTATATTTAAAATTCAAAGTTTCAACCACATGAGTAACCCTGATATGTACATATGTACAAACTTAAACTTCTGCTTAGGAACAAAACTATAACCACTGTTACGTCGTTGCCTCATACCCTCTAATCACCCGTCCCCCACTAGCAATTCATTCACTGCCAATAATTACTGATTGTATGAATAGACAAATGGATGGGTGAGTGATCTAAAGGGGGTAAACCTGAGGATGGGAGGTAGATGTGGAAAAGCATATTTTGGTTATCAGGGTACAACTGTTCTGGTCACTGCTACTGTGTGTCTAAAAAAGTAGTTTCCACTGGAATTAGAACATACAGTTACCTTAAAGTGTAGAAGAACAGCTAAGAACAAGTTAATCAATATTTCAAAGGACAGTAATTACTGACGATTAACTCTTCCAAGTGGATTTAACCTCCAACCAACATCTTAAAACCTAACCATCTTTTCTACATATGTGCCTCTCTCTTCCTGTGTATCCCTTTTATCACGTGATTCTCCTTACTACATTACCTTCATACTTCCCTCAACCCTCAGCTTACCTGGTCACAATATGATACTGAAACAAAGTTCAAATAATCACCATATATTTTATGTTCTCTACTTTAACAGTAACGGGAGTCTAATTTGTTGATGCTACTTATCTTTTCCCCCTACAAGTGGGTAATCTCTCAAAGATTTCCCCACGCCTAATCTAAAATAGCACTCAAGCCCAAATTCCCAACAGTTGATCCTTGAATAATACGGGTTTGAACTGCACAGGTCCACCATACACAGTTTTTTTTCAATAAATATATTGGAAAAATTTTTGGAGATTTGTGACAATTTGAAAAAGCAGATGAACCACATAGCCTAGAAATATCAAAAAAGAAATTAGAAAAAGGTTATATCATAAATGCATAAAATATATGTAGATACTAGTCTATCTTTACATGGGCATAAGGTGAGTGATAATTAATATAAATTTAATAATGTGTTAGTTTTCTTACTGTTTTATAATATTGCTTCCAAAGAATTAATTACCATATGGTATGCCTCTCTTGTAATTGGAAAAATTGTGTATCAGCCTAGTAAGTGGTTTTATAAAAACATGTAACCATGTTTCCAATACTATATTATGAGTATGACTGTAATACTGTATAGCATAAAAATTTTATAACAATTCATTCATTAGTGTAAAGGCTAGGCTACAGAAAGGAACTGTACTGATTATACTAGGCTATCATAAAACAATCATATTGCTGCTTCTTCATTATCAATGCATGAATCATTATACCTATAAATAAATATGAATTTCTTTTTCACACTACCTGTTCATTTTTGATGTCCAGTACTAGTAACATGTATAACAGCTACAGTATTTTGTATTATATAACACAATACTGATGCAGGCACTAACAGACAATTTATCTTCTAAACAGACAACATAAACTCATGGTATCAATACAGTACAGTAAATGTATCTTCTCTTCCTTATGGTTCTCTTAACATTTTCTTTTCTCTAGCTTACTGTATTGTAAGAATACAGTACACAGTACCTATAATATACAAAAAAATGTGTTAACTATTTATGTTATTAGTAAGGCTTCTGGTCAACAGTAGGCTATAAAGAATTGAGTTTGGGGAGACTCAAAAGTTATACACGGATTTTTGACTGCGTGGGGGGTCAGCATCCCTATCCCACGCATTTTGTTCCAGGGTCAACTGCACAGTAACTTTTCTTCACTGAAAGACTAGCCATCCAACTGACCTTGCTGGAAATGCTCCAGGACCATCTGCAGGTTGGAGAGTGACAGAGCATACTGCTTTACTTGTTCCCGAGACACAGACAGCTGCAGTGAGGTTTCATCCCTTTGCTTGGTTACCACATTCAACTGTTCCTGCAATGACTCTACCTGTAAACTGGCTTGATGGCTTTAAACAAAAAGAACAGAAGTCAAACTGTGTCTATTTAGATACTTTAACAAGATGAAATACCTTCCCTACATTTTATTGCACTAAGTGCAAGTTAGATTTCAAAGTATTTAAATACTTCAATAAGATGAAACCACCTCCTATGTCCTTTTTTCAATTGTGGTAAAATATACATAACATCTACCATTTTCACCATTTTTAAGTGTACAGTTCAGTGGTACTAAGTACATTCAAACTGCTGTACAACCATCATGGCCATCCATCTCTAGAACTTATTCCATCTTCCCTAGCCAAAACTCCACACCCATTAAACAGTAACTCCTCTTTTCTTAGCAACCACCACTCTACTTTCTTTATTAAACTGATGGTCTCTACATTTTACTGCATTAAATTCGTTAGATTTCAAAGAAATTTGAAGAGTTCATCTGATCTTTGCTTTCCCTGGCTTTTTGTTAATTCAATCATCCTTCCCGTGAAAGTGAGTTTGAATAAATGGCAGTCATTTTAAAGACAGAATTGGCCTAAACAAGAAATGTTAGCATAAGAAAAATTTACAAACAGCCTGCAACCTCTGTGTTTCCAGGCTAAAACTCTACAATGCAATTTATCAGAAAATTGTTACATTGGAAGGGACCTTGGAAGTCATTCTGTCCAGCTTCCTACCTAGCAAGAAGTGCATTCTAAGGACTCTATTCCCCTTGCCTTTGACACTTGCAATTCTGGTAAACTTACAACTTTCCAAAGGCTACCCTACTGATTTACTTCTCTGATTACTAGTTAATTATCTTTTACTGCCATCTTTCTTTCTGCCTAAAAACAACAACCCTTACACCTGCCCCAAATAATAAATCAGACATCCCTAAGAGATTTATAGAGTCCAGTCTTATATCATTGATATACTTCTTTAAGGTATAATTATTACATACGAAATACTGCAATAGCCTTTTCTGGTTTTTTAATATCCAGTTCAATTCTTATTCAGACCAGCCCATTAAAGCTCATTAAGAGCTGCTCACTTTGAAGAAACTTTACCCAATAGCACCCTCTTGTGGAAAGAGCAGTAAACTGATAACCAGACGACTGAACTCTGCCCTATGTGCCTTGGACTCAACTTTGCTGGCTAGTAAATCACTCAAAGGGTAATTGTAAGGATGAAATGAGCTGTGATGTCATTCAAAAAGTTAATAAATACGTGATGGTACTATTGTTAAAGGCTCAAAACACCATAATCTGGTTTGTAGATTTAAGCTACTTATACAACAAATATTTACTGAACATCTATGAAACTATCTGTAAGAATATACACTATGGGAAGGGTACGAATAAGTTGTGTCATTCCTAACCACTGCCCCCACACCGGCTCCAGTAACCTTACATTTCACTGGGTGAGAGAAAGTGTAAGACGAGTCAACAATTACCCATACCCAAAAGCAAAATACAAGTACCCTATCAAAGACTCAAAGTATTACGCAGGTCCAAAGGGGAAAACATGATACTAGGGTTTGATTTTAGATTTGAGCATTAGGGTGCTAAACAAAGCATTCTTTATGAAGGAAACGCTATTTGAAGAACAGTCAGTAGTAATAGAAAAACTAACCTAGGGATCAGGCCCACTCTTTAGGAAGAAAGAATATGAAACAAAAAAGTATAAGAAAAAAAAAGGAAAACAGTAGCTCTATCTGAAGAACTAAGTAACAGTTTTGGTTGGATGTAGATGATACTGAGAAATAAGGCTAAGGTGGTAGATATCCTGGGACAAATTCATCCACAACTACCCTGGTTTTGAAGAAAGGAGTAACAAGATCACAGCCCTACCTAATGAAGGTCATTCTGAAAGTTAATTTAAATGGTAAATGAAAGGAGGCAGAGACTAGAAACTGTTTTAATTAGAGAAAATAAGGGCCTGAAAATTGAAAGGACAGATGATCAATTTTATAGACTGCAGATGTTTTGATATTTCTGCCAATGTGAAACACATACACAAATGTTCACTCACTCTTTTAATTCTCATTTTAAACAGGTTTTTCTCCTGAGTCTGAATAACATATCCTGCAAAGGAGGGTGAGGTGTTCACCCTCAGAAGTGTTAACTCTCCTGGCCTATAATCTTTGCAGACAGAGATAATATCTACTATCTCCTTATATTTCCCTCAGCATCACCCATAGTAAAAAGATAAATAAAAAGACACACACAACTAATGGGAATGGAAACGGACAAAATTTTTCTGGAAAATTAGTAAGCAGTACATCTCAAAATTTTAAAGAAACCCTTTTGAACCAGAATTTCCAATTCTAAATATTTACACTAAGGAAATAATCTATCACCAACACAACAATACCTATTTGGGGTTATAATGACAGCACTCTTAGTAATTCTGAAAAGTTGAAACGCCCTAAATGCCCCAAAATAAATGACTGGATTAGAGAAATTATGGCAAATCCAAACAATGGTATACTATGTAGCCATAAATGACATTGCAGAAACATATGGCTTAACATGTACTGACATTCATTAAGTGATAGATGCAGGTTATAAAATAGTATAAATATAAATTCTGCTTTCAAAAAATATATAATATATATATACACATATACAGAAGCATACAAAGGCACAAAAAAAGATTATCTCTGAGCACATGAGACTGTGGCTTTTTGTTCTTTTTGGTTTATGTGATTTTCCTAAAGTGGAAAATATAATGCTTTTGTAATAAGGAAAAAATTTTTTATTGAGAGAAATAAGATTTAAAAATATATAAACAGGGACTTGGTCACTCAAAAGTTCTAATAAGCCAGGAGTTAACACATACTGACCTAGGTCTTTACCTTGCTACCTCAACTCTCTTCTTTCTAATACCCAAACTTTGTTCAACCTTAGATCACCTGACTTTAAAAAAAAAAAATCACATAAATTAAATTAGTTCCCGGGAAACCTGACAAAGCTAATTAAATTGTTCAGAATTTAAGCCTAGTCTCCTAAAATGATCAGAAGCAATTATCCAGGGCAATGGTTAAGATTCAGGAAAACCTCAGTTTGAATGCCAGATCTGGGTAAGGGCTACAGATCTGAGTGTAAAACCTACATGTCCACCTGTGTGCCTGACCTTGGGAAGGTTACTAAACCTTTTTACCCTTAGTTTCTTAGTCTGTAAAACAGAGATAATGAATTTCGTGAGAATAAAATGAGGTAACGTATGAAAAATTCTTACTGAGTCTGACACTCAAGAAGTGTTCATCAGTTAATGTTAATACTAAGAAAAATGAAAAAGTTACCTTGCATTTTCCATTGCATTAGAGGATGAAACTAGCTTTTCCTCCAATACAGTGACTTTCTTTCTTAGTTTAGCCTCTCTATCTTCTGCAGCCAAAGCTTCACGGGTATAAGAATCTTCTGATTCTAAAAGATGGTTACGCAATCTCTCTAGCTCCTGGTTTAAGCGTAATTCTTTGTCACGTAAATGTTGAACCTAGGCAAAGGACATTTCTTTCATTTTCCTTCTGTAAAACGCTCCCTTTTTTCCCCGCCAACAAGGCACTTTGTTATCAAATCTTTTCCCCATTACTGGAGTGTATTAATTAATTTCTCATATTGCAAGATGTATTTATGCTAGGAAAAAAGTCTTCTGAAATCATCTTTAATATTCATTTGGAAGGTTTACTTTGTAAGATCTTATTCCCTGTGGCTATAATGGAAAATGGAATTGTACAAAGTACTACAATTTTTGAGATACGCCACTTTTTCAGTAAATCTCATTTTTTTCATATTTTATGGGTAGGAAATTTTCCTTATACCCAAGATATGTTATCTTTTTTTTTCTCTTGAAGTATAATTTAGTTTTAGGTGTACAACATAATGATTAGATCATGGTTTTCGCTTTTGAAAACTGAAATAAAATGCACCTTGGGAGATCAAAATCCTACTACAGCATATCAGAGGAAGAGTAAGAAAAACCACCTAAGAGAAGTTCATTTTAATTGATAATCTTTATAGTTTTCTCAACAGTTATTAAGCTTAGTGTTTGAATCAGTGTTTCTTTAAAGCAAAAGTATACCTCATTCTGTAGAGCAGTGTTCTCCATTTGTTTCTGTTTCAGGGCCAACATGACTTGATCTCTCTCCTGCTGAAACGTAACTGTCTTCTCCTGCATAGACTTAACCGCATTTAAAAGCTGATTTAATTCTCCAGTCTTGCCCTTTTAGAAAAAATAACTAGCTTTAAAGGAAAATACATTTTAAAAAAGACATTTCTTCATCAATTAATTAAAAATACAGTTAACTATGTCAAGGTCATCAAAAACAAGGAATGTCTGAGAAACCGTCACAGTCTAAAGGAGCCTAAGGACACATGATGATGAAATACATATGATGTGTGCTTCCCTAGACAGGATCCTGGAACAAGAAAAGGACATTTGCTAAAAAATTAAGAAAATTCAAAAAAAGTAAGAACTTTAGTTAATAGTAATGTATCAATATTGGTTCATTAGTTGTTGCAAATGTACCACAGTAATGCAAAGATGCTAAAAATAAGGGAAATTGAATTTGAGGTATATGGGAATTCTCCACTATCTCTGCAACTTTTCTAACAATATAAAACTATTCTTTAAAAGTTTATTTCAAAGGTTTTAAAAAGAACTCAAAGGACACAATCTCTTCAAATTTACCCTATAAAATAAAGCATTCACAAACCCCAAATTAGCCACAAAGAGTGTGTGTGCTGTGTGTGTGTATGTGTATGTGTTTATCCATTCATCAGGCACATGCAACTGTTGTTAAGAGAAATAACAGTGTCAAGTTACTGGCAGAGAAGAGAAAGGGAAGTCACTCTACATGTACAGCCTATTTTAAAAGAACATTTTGGCAACAATTTAACAAAAGCAACTCTGGAATGATATCTTGCTGGGCTGTGGCAAACTTTTATTCCTGAATGCATTCCATACAAGTACAATTATTCCTGAATGCATTCCATACAAGTGCAATGCATTAAAGACAGCAGGAAAAAGGATAACCCTTCACTGCAAAAGTAGGGCCATGAATTTAAGATGATAGCTGGAATTCTAAAAAAGCACAAAAAAGCATCAGGCTGTTTCCAGCCAACTCTTTTTTCTGTTTGAAATATGCATATCATCTGAATCTATTTATAGATTGGTATTATTTTTACATTTTTATGTAAACTTTCCATTTTTTAAAATATCTAACACTTCCCCAGGAAAAATCATTGAAACCAAAACATAAAACCATCTGTTTATCTCAACAAGCCCTCCCAGAAAAAGAGGCTATTTATTTTCCAAATCGCTTTTCAGTTAAAAATCTTTTCGTATTAGAGAAAGAACAAATGCTTGAAAATTAAAGAGTTGAGGATCTCCTATTGAGAATACCTCTTTCTCCCTAAAGAAAAATGTTATTTATTATATTTAAAATATAATAAAGGTACTCTTCAATTATACAGAAATTAATCAGTTTACACTAATTACCCTCAAGTAATACAATACTTAAGAACAACTTAACTAACCTAGGAAACTTCTTGAAAAGTAGGTAAGCCTTAATTAAATCTACACACTTTAGATCTATACATGTCAATGAAACAGAATTAAACTGTACAAGATGCTAAAACTACAAAAGGAAAAAACATATAAAAAGAATACTTCATTATTTTGCATTCCTCTATTATAGTCTTACAGGCCCTGAGAGACTACACCCAATTTTGGTTAGTGAGCAATAGAAAGCAGCCCCTCTCTAAGAGTCTCTTTCATACCAAGCACAGACCAGGACCCTAAGATGCTAAAAAGCTGTTCCTGAAAGGAGGTGCACACCTCAGCACATTAGTGTACCTGTTTAATCAGATGACAAAAAGGGGAAACGGGGTGAGAATTTTCTTATCAAGTGAAAACTACACCAAGCATTTCCAAACTTTAATCCAAGACTCTTAAAAGAGAACTTAAATGGAAAAAGAAGTTAAATCATTTTGTACCTTGTGCATGGCAGCATGTGAACACTCAACAAGCACTTGTGACTATTCCATCGTTCTGCCTCATTTCTTTTACAAGTTTCTACTACTCAAAGTACAGAAAGCAGAGTAAAAAGAGGCCAAAGGTTTGATCATAGTATGATGTATTAGGTCTTCAATACATTCTTATTAAAATCAGTATCAACTGCATGTAAAAATGTAAATCTATCAAAAACTACTGACATTTTAACTGCTATAACCTTCCATTTTATGGCTGAATAAACAAACCAATAAGGTGAAAACACACCCAAAGTCACACCAGTGACAGAACAGAAATTGGAATATTTACTAAGCCTACTCTGAAAAGTACTAATCACGGCTAACACTTTTTCAGATATCACGATGTGACTAACTGATGCATAAAAATCAATTTAATGGGTCTTTTTTAAATAGAGCATCATATGTAGCAAGGATAATTTTTGATTTCTGAAACTTCTGTCAGTTTTTTACACACACACACCCGCACAAGTACTTACTGTATCACAAAGTAAAACATATTTCTTACTTCAGATGGTTGTCAAAGAGGTAGCATTATTTCACAGAGCTCCCCTTCACATTTAAGAATCTCTAACATGTTAACCATTACTAGTAGCTACTGAAGTAGGCCTAAAACTAATCTAGCACTAAAAATACTTGGAAATATCTAGTAATTTGAGAAAGAAACTTTCAGATGCCTCTCAGGAAAATTTATTTAGAATGAATCATAAAACCTCAAAATATTTCTAGGTAAATAAATCCATATTCCCCTTCAAAGATAACATCAATAAAGCAGCACACTAAAATATCTCCTCTCCCCTCAACCTCCCTCTGCAACACTGCCCAGAACATACCTGCTCTTTTTCTTTCAGTAGTTGCTCACAAGCAAGAGCCTTCTCCTTCAACGAATGGCACTCAAACTCTTTTTCTCGCAGCATCATAGACAACTTCATATTAGTCTCCTGCAATGCTTGATACTCTGTTTCCTTTTCCCTGGAAGTTTCCACTATTTTTTCATTTTCCTCTTTCAGTTTACAAATGTCCATTTCTAAAATTAGTGTTCTCTCCTTTAGGTTTGTTACTGCCTGCCTCAAAAGTTCATTTTCACTCACCTTGTTTGTGATACTTTCATTTAAAGAAAGTAACTGATCACTTTTGGCTTTGATTAAGAGGTCTTTTTCCTTTAGTGACTTTTGTAAAACATCTTGTCTCTCCTTCAGTTGCTTAATTTCTGAATCGGTTTGTTCATGTTCTTGTCTTTCTAGCTCTGAGTTAGCAGCAATCGAATCAGACAATCTGTGATTATTTTCCTGGAGAGTTCTAATTGTCGCATCTTTTTCCTGCAGTGATTTTCTTAGCTCTTCTATTTCTTGTTTAGAAAACTCACTCGATACATCAGACTTAACAGCTCTAGGAGGCTCTGCTGACTGGGAAGTAAGTGACGATCCAGAGGAGAGCTGAGGTGAAATAATATCGAGTTTTCCTAGAAGAAGGTCTTTGGTATTGCAAAGCTGCCCTATGCTGTGCTGAACTTGTGCTAGTTCTTGACCAAAATTTTTGAGTTTGGTTTCATTCTGCTCGTAGCTTTGGATCAGGCCAGTATAGTCCACTTGTAATTTAGAGTTATTATCACTGTCGACCAAAACTTGTGCCTGAAGCTGGTGCAGCTCTTCCTGGAGCTGAGCTGACTCGTGCTGCATGTTCTGCACCGTCGTCATCACCTGCTGCTTCCACTCTTCCATCTTCTTTACCTGCTGTTTCAACTTATCGCGTTCCTGCAGAAGCTCCTCAAACTGATTACTGTTAACACTTCCAACCTCATTACCGGTGTTGGATGTTTGCAAGACTGCCAATAAGGTCTGACATTTCTGACTTAATGCATCTATTTCAATGTCTTTTTCTCGAATAATACGTGACAAATTCTGAACTGTTTCTCTAAACATATCTTGACCACTACTTTCGAATCTAGTGGACAATGTTTTATTTTCGTCCTGCAGCTTATTGAGAGCTGCTTCTTTGGCAGCAACTATATCCATCATCTTATGATACTCTGTTTTCAGATGGCTGTTTTCCCTAGTCTTCTCACTCAGCACGGCTAACACTTGTTCCCGTTCCATAGCATAGGCCTGCAGCTGCTGCTGAAGGTAAACAACATCCTGGGGGTAGGAAGCTGAAGAGATTCTCGCGTGAAGAGCCTGAATCTCCACATCTTTCTGTTGGATAATCTGAGTTAGTTTACCCACCTCATCTTTGGACAGCTGGTCAATCTGTTTCGTTAAAGATATATTCTTTTCATTTAGAAGTTTAATCTCCAATTCTCGTTCTTTTATTCCTTTTACTAATCTTTCCGTTTCAGCTTTTGATAAATCGTGCTTTTCACTCCCATTTTCTATATTAAGGCCCTGAACTTTTGTTTCTTGAAAAATAACGGAATTCTCTGTTTGAACATCTTGTCTTTCTTCACGCAACTGAGTTTTGATTTGTTCGATTGTTTTTTGCAAAGTCTTAATTTCCTCATCTTTCTCTAAGAAGAGCTGGGTGTGTGTGACACTCATCTGTTCATGCTGGTATTTAATCTCATCCATTTCCTTCTTCTGCTCCTGTAAAGACTGAAGCAGCTGTATTTTACTCTGGTTTTGATCTTCAATTATCTTCTGATGATGTTTTATTTCCTCTTCAAGATTGTCCTTTATAACATTCAGCTGGGATACCTCAGACTCCAGTTCTGTAATACTATCAATAGGTTTGGGCTCAGCCATAGGTGCTGCGCGACTCTGCTGTTCCCTGAGTCGTTCCAGCTCTTCTTTCAGATGATTGTTTTCTTCTTTCATCGATCCAAGGTTTCTGTCTTTTTCCTCTATGGTTTGCCTCAAAATTTCATTTTTCCTTAAGACCTGAGTCAATTTATCTAACTCATCCTGAAGCTCTGAGCCCCTCTCTTTAAGTTTTTTAATACAAATTTCTTTCTCACTTACAAGTTGGGTCAATTGCTTCTGCTCTTCTAAACTAGATGACAAAACTTTCTTAGTTTCTTTGTGATCAGTATCCATCTGCTTAATATTCTTTCTGAGTTCTGCTATTTCGAAGTCTTTCTCTTGATTGAGTTTAATTAAACGCTCATGTTCCAGCTGTAAAGCAGAGGTGCTCAAATTACGTGCCTCTGACAGTTCTTTGATGGTTTGCTCATACTTGCTTGCTTCTTCCAAACGCCTCTTTTCAGCCCAGCACAATTCTGCTTCTAACTGTCCTTTCTCCAGTTTTAGAGCCTTCACAATAGCATCTTTATCCAGAGAAATCTGACTGTTACCGGCAGTAGATTCTTCCAACTGATGTCTTACATCTTCACAAGCTAAATTCAACTTTTCGTTTTCTGTTTTGAGCTCAAAAATAGCTTTCTTTAAATTTTCATTGAGCTGTTCCAATTCTGAAAGGTTTTGCTTTAAGTTTCTGATTTCAGCTTCCCTTTCTTTAAGTAAGTCATCTTTAAAATTACTGTTAGAGTCTTGATGAAGAGATTGAGTTAACTCTTCCCTGACTCTAGAAAGCTCCTCCTCCTTTTGCTTAATATGTTCCTGGAGTTCAAAGTTCTCCTTCTGGATGTTTAAATTCTGTGTGTGTGATTTATTTAGCTGATCTACTAAATTGTCTACTTTATCTTCAAGCTTCTGCTTGGTTAAATGTAAATCATTTAGGACCAGCTCACTTTGAATTAATTTTTCTTTCTGCATGTCTAACTCTTTAGTCATGTTCATTTTATCATCTTCCAGTTGATGAACTCTCTTTTTTTCATCGTTTAAATCTTTTTTCAGCTTACTAATGGCATTATCTCCCTCATTTTGTTGTCTTGATAGTTGATCTTTGATCAAAATCATGTGCTGGAAGAAAAATTAATTTGCATGGTCACTTTAACACATTCTCTCATTTTAGTACCTAAAGAAAATTTTATAAAATGCCACACATAACAGAAGAATAATCCTCAGACATTTCTAATCCTTCATAAAACTTCTTTAAAATGTCCCACAAAATTATTTACTAATTATCATACAGCAAATCTATCATTTTAGAGATTAGAACTTAGAAGCAAAGAAAGTAAAAGATATGTGTTGTTTATTTTCAATTCTTAAACATGGGACCAGGGAGACAACAAAGTGTAGCCCATAGGCCAAATCATGCCTGCCACCTGTTTTTGTAAATAGTTTTACTGGAACAGAGCCATGCTTACTTGTCTATACAGGACAACAGCAGAGCTGAGTAGCTGCAACTGAGACTACATGGCCTGCACAGCCAAAAATACTTACTATCTAATACTTTATAAAAAAAGTTTGCCCACCTCTATGACTAAAGCATTAACTAAAATATTAATTAGATCACAAAAATTAAATGACAGTTTTGATTATTAATCCAGTGTTCAGTCTACTGAGTAACACATGCTGCCATACTGTCTTTAATATATTTTAAAATATAATTTAATATATTGTTACCTTTGTAGCCTCTTGGTTCTGTTTATCCAATTCTTCTAACTCTGCTATTAGCACTTCCTTTTCAGTAGTGCTCTGATTTAGTTCTTGTTCCTTTGTTTCCAAATTAAGTCTTAAATTATGTAATTCTGAATCCAAGTCTATGTCTCTCGTAGCCTTACTTTTAATTACTTCGTACTCATCATTCAATTTTGAAAGTGATACTTGGAGTTCTTCCTTAAATGATAAAAGGGAAAAAAACAACACGTACTGTCAACTGGAAGAAGAAACACCAAAAGATTAAAAATATACATATATAAAACTTGGGAATCTATTTTTGGAAGGTCCATGTTGGAAACATTATTGAATAATACCTCAGCAATAATACATAAAATTCAAAAAGCCACAGCCTTCATTCAGCTACAATTTTTTTGCAGGTTCAAGAAAAACATTTCTATAACCCTAGACAAGACGCAACAACTACAAGTTCATTTTCTAGCTCCAACTTCTTTATAAAAAAACTTTCCCATTTGAGAGCCTTTCCAACCCCACTCCCACTGCTGCCCTCCACCTCCTTCCCTTCTACAAAACACACTTCTCAAAACACCCCAAGTCTCCCAGCTCTCCTCACTTCCATTCCCTAACTCATCACTAACAGCCACAGACAAAAAGGCAAAAATCAACACTCAATGACTCTAAAGTTTGTCTTCTCTACCAAAACAGACATATAGACCAATGGAACAGAATAGAGAGCCCAGAAATGAACCCACAAACTTTTGGTCAACTCATCTTTGACAAAGGAGGCAAGAATATACAATGGAATAAAGACAGTCTCTTCAGTAAATGGTGTTGGGAAAACTGGACAGCAGCATGTAAAACAATGAAGCTAGAACACACCCTTACACCATATACAAAAATCAACTCAAAATGGATTAAAGACTTAAACATAAGACAAGATACAATAAACCTCCTAGAGGAAAACATAGGCAAAACATTATCTGACATACATTTCAAAAATTTTCTCCTAGAAGAAATAAAAGCAAGAATAAACCAATGGGACCTAATGAAACTTACAAGCTTCTGCAGAGCAAAGGAAACCAGAGATAAAACAAGAAGAAAACCTACGGAATGGGAGAAAATTTTTGCAAGTGAAACCGACAAAGGCTTGATCTCCAAAATATATAAGCAGCTCATACGACTCAATAAGAAAAAAATAAACAACCCAATCCAAAAATGGGCAGAAGACCTAAACAAGCAATTCGCCAAGGAAGACATACAAATGATCAAAAAACACATGAAAAAATGTTCAATATCACTAATTATCAGAGAAATGCAAATCAAAACTACAATGAGGTATCACCTCACACCAGTCAGAATGGCCGTCATTCAAAAATCCAAAAATGACAAATGCTGGAGAGGCTGTGGAGAAAGGGGAACCCTCCTACACTGCTGGTGGGAATGCAGTTTGGTGCAGCCACTATGGAAAACAGTGTGGAGATTCCTCAAAAGACTAGGAATAGACTTACCATATGACCCAGGAATCCCACTCCTGGGCTTGTACCCAGAAGGAAATCTACTTCAGGATGACACCTGCACCCCAATGTTCATAGCAGCACTATTTACAATAGCCAAAACATGGAAACAACCTAAATGTCCATCAACAAGTGACTGGATAAAGAAGATGTGGTATATTTATACAATGGAATACTACTCAGCCATAAAAAACGACAACATAATGCCATTTGCAGCAACATGGATGCTCCTAGAGAATGTCATTCTAAGTGAAGTAAGCCAGAAAGAGAAAGCAAAATACCATATGAGATCGCTCATATGTGGAATCTAAAAAACAAAAACAAACAAACAAACAAAAACAAAGCATAAATACAGGACAGAAATGGACTCATGGACAGAGAATACAGACTTGTGGTTACGGGGGGGGCGGGGTAGAGGGTGGGAAGGGATAGACTGGGATTTCAAAATTGTAGAACACATAAACAAGATTACACTGTATAGCACAGGGAAATATACACAAAATGTTATGATAAATCACAGAGAAAAAAATGTGACAATGAGTGTGTATATGTCCATGTATGACTGAAAAATTGTACTGAACACTGGAATTTGACACAACACTGTAAAATGATTATGAATCAATAAAAATGTAAAAAAAAAATAAAGTTTGTCTTCTCTAACTAGAAAATAAAAGGCTTCTTTTCCCTCATAAAAATAATTTCCCTTATTACTGGCTTCTGTCAGAACATGAAACCTTTTCTTGACCCAAGAAAGAACGCTCCTTTCCTTCCTTTACCTTGCAACCTGAGTGCAGACTAGGTTCCCCTCTCTCAAACCTAACGTTCCTAAAGATATAGCTACAGGTGATTTTTAAAGACATTTTATGTTCTGTTGTATTTGTATTTAATGCTCTTCCTCCAAAATCCCAGAAGTGGGACAGTTCTCTATGCTTCATTCAACATTATGGAATCCACTTTAAAGTAAGAGCCTCAAATTTCTACAGTCTAATATATACCTTACAAAAGAGACCAGTAAAACTACATCAGATCATCTGCCTTACAGCCCTTATTCTTCCAATTCAAAAGCTGATTCTGAACTACAACTGAAAGATAGAAACAGCATTCTCTTATGCCTTTCTAGAGTTATCTATTCAATTAAGAGAACCACAAAATTTTTTGTCATGCGGCTCTTAAGAACAGATGTGATGTGTCTGCTATGGGTCTACTCACTGCTTAAGAACAGATCCAGCAAGAGTGGCAATGGACTACCTCACGTCAAAAGAAAGGAGAAACAGCTCTCAGGAAGAGCTACAGAATCCAAAAATATCATGAGAAAGTTACAGGCCCTATCAGATATGTGCAGAGATTTGCAAACTACAAAATACACCTACGCCAGCTAGAGAAAGGAATAACCAAATAAGCAGAATGCAAAGGAAGCAGAGAAGAACAGCAAATACATAGAACACAGTAATAAAAAAATGACTAGAAGACATTACCGGCATTTTGGGAACAGAAAGAGTAGGGGCAAGGAACCTACATGCAGAGGACCGTGTACGCTACTAAGAATTCCCTCACCTAAATGCTAATAATGCCCCTTTGAGAAACACTGCTTACAAACTAATGTGGAAGGATGTCAAAAGTATGTTAAGGTATGTACAAACAGTATAAATAGTATGCTAATATTTGCAGTTAAAAAAAGCTATTTTTACATATGATTATATATGCATAAATACAGCCTAGAAGGATATACAAGCAACTGGTAAGAAAGAATGCCTGTGGGGAACAGGCCAACCAACAGAAGTGTGAAGGATACTCCATTTATACTGTCTGAAGGTTTTTAGGATGTATTACTGAATACATACATCAGTAAATATGTGTTACTTTTTTAAAAATTACGTTTTAAATTGAGTTGAGACACTAGCCTGTAATAATAATAAATAATACCAGCCTATAACTGCTCTGAATTTAAGCTTCTGCCTTAGCCAAGGACTTACCCCCACCCCAAGTGATACAAACAAAAAAAATCTCTCCCCATTCCCAACACTGCATTATGAAATCTGATTCTCTTCTTGCTACCAATATACATATATCTACCGCGAGAATGCTCCTCTTTACCCCTCGCCACTAAGAAAGTCCCGTCCAGCTCACTAGACACGTTCTGGGGCACATAAGCAGCACACAGTTACTGTAAGACACCACTTCAGGCTCCAGACCCACCTGCTGCTGTCAGGACTTCATCTGAAATCAAATCAGAGCCTTTACCCATCTTTTCTGCTTATATCTGGAAGCCTACTGGCTTATCTCTAAACATACACACTGGTCAGTCTCTCATACTCTGAACCTTGCCCAAGTACTTCAACCTGGCCTGACCAGCAGCCAAGAGATCAGCTTTATCCTCAGGGCTCCCAACAACTAAATACTCCATCTTTTGATATAAACTGGCCCTTAGATGTGATCTGTAATTTTAATTCTGCCCCCATTTTTACTGCACCCACCTTTTCTTGATTCAATAATGAATTCTCTTTTTCTAAAACTTGGACATGCATTTTAAGTTTCATATTGTCTTCACCAAGACCGGTATCCTATAAAAATGTTAAAACAGTGTGTTCTTAAATAATAAGAAATTTCAAGTTTACAAAAAAGCAGGCAAGCTATACAATTGTGCATTTCTACTCAGCACTTCTTTAATGATATATAAAAATTATAAGCATACAACATTGGGCCATCTAAAGCCAGTCATTTTACAGACATTCTTATAGAGGATTACTTTATTATGTATGAAAAAATATATAAACACATTTACAAAATAACTTGTAATCATTAAAAAAGGAAATAACTCCTTGAATCCCTTAAGGGAATTGAAAATGCATTCCTCAGTTTGGTAGAGAATCTGCTTCCACTGTCTCTATAAACATAACATTTGTCAAATTAATCTTGAAAGAGATATACTTCCATTTTTCAATTATGCAACTTTTTAAATTATGTCAATTTATGACACAAAAAGTTTCTGTTATTAATCAGCAAACCATAAAATCACTAAGATGAACGTTCCTAGGATAAGTTCACATGAATTTATAAAAACACAAAATAAGTAATTATAAATAATCAAAATACTTTTTCTTGGTTTACCCAAGACAAAAGCATTCTCTCTTAAAATGAGTTTACCTGGTTTAAATTACTCAGTCTCTTTATTTCATTTTCAGCATCTGTAAAAACAACAATGAATCTGACATTAAAATTCTTTAAAATAACTTATCTCCAGAAATGAAATCCAATTAAAATAAAATGTTATTTACAATTAGCAAGCCCTAACAGTGAAATGTATTTTTGCTATTTTGTATTTCTATTTTGACTATACTAAAGAAATCAGTCAGTAACTATGTTAAAATCCAGTTCTATGGGATGGTATAAGAAAGCATTTAATTGTATTCTGGATGAGTCGTAAATCATTGCCTTGCTAAAAACATCAACAACTACATTTCAAAATGAGCTGATTAGTCTGCGTAGCAGGAAACAGTATAAGGACTAAGATGGAGGGGGAAAACAATGTATATTTATACCACAATAACAAAATAATATCTCAAGTATCTAAAGTGAGTTTGACTATTAATAAAAAGACCATTCAATCTGGTATTACAGATAGATCCATAAACAGAAGTGGTTCTAGAAGAACACAAAGTCAAAATACCATGAGTTCAACAGAAGTAATTCATTCAGTGTTCATACAGGAAATATTGAGCATTTACTACGAGGTTAGTTGCTACATAAGATGGAAAAATTTAGTCCATGCTTGTCTCAAGGAGCTTACAATTCAGAGGGGAAGATAAACACATGGTTTTAGTACAGCGTGATACAGGGAGTACAGGTGCTACTGGAACAAAAAGGGCAAACACCTAACCCAGACTTGAGGGAGAGAAGGGGCAATAGGGGTCAGCGGGGCCAGGGAAATCACAGCGCTAGGTACCTCCTGATGGATGCAACGCTGGTACTGAATCTTAATACACTAAGAGTTAGTGAAACACTCCATACAGAAAAAGCAACAGATGCAAAGGCCACACAGCTTAGAGACAACAGTGCTGGCTTAAGGACCTATACAAAAAGTTCAACATGGTAAAGCTCAGAGGTTAGGAGAATGGAAAGAGTTGAAACTGAAGAGGTAGACAGGAGATCAGATCATGAAAGACATCCAATGTCCAACTAAGATGTTTAGACTGAATCCTAAAGTTCACAGGGAGCCACAAAGTACTAAAATCAGGAGAGTGACCTGATTTACATTTCTGAAAAATCATTCTAGCTGCAGAAAGAAAACATACTGCCTGAACAAGGAATCATGGAGACCAGAGAATAACAGGTAACACTTTCATAATGCTTACTACGGGCACTGTTCTAAAGAGAACTTTGCAGCTAGTAACTCATACAATCCTACCACTACAACCACGAATGAGATAGTATTATCCCAACCATGGAAATGAAAAAAACCAACACATAGAGATGTTAATTAACCTGCCTAAGGTCAGTTAGTGATGGAGCTGGATTCCAACCCAGTCATGTTCTTAACCCTTAAGCTATTCTGCTCTATTAAGAGACTACTGCAGTTACACAGGCAAAAAGATACTATGATTGGCTGAAGTTATTCAGTGACCGTGGAAATGGGGGAAAAAAGGAAGGACTATGGCAGTAGGCTTGTTTTTAAAGCAAATAAACTCATAGGGATCACCCAATATATTAAGTAAATAAATGTATTTTCAAAAGAGCAGAGCCTCTTTGAAGGCAAATGAGAAAGGAGTCCAGAACCTCACCACACAGCCATCCCTTTGCCTTCATGGCAGCTCCCAAGAGTGAGGCACCTGAGAAACCCTAGAGCTCCTATGGGATACAATCCTGAAATATTACTGACCCAGAGAGAAGTCAAGGAAAGAGAACCTACAGGACTTGCAAGGTAACAACTTCAAGTTTTCTGAAGACTGGCAAATATTATCAATCACCAAGGTAGGGAAAGGAAGAGGGGGAAAAGGACAGGGTCACTCTACTTTGAACTTAACTTTAATTTGAATGTATACAGAGTTTGCCATCCAAGCCAGGAGCTCTGATAAACAACTAAGTAAGGAAGAATACAGAAGGGGAGGCAGGACGGGGTCGCAAGTATACAAGGGCTAGGAACCTCCAGAGCAGGAATGAATGAGTTCATAAAGTGAGAGTTCCTACTGTGAGAAGAGGACTGAGGGAAAAACAAGATGCATCTTTCCAGTGGAGAGCTCCGACTATATTTTCCTGGTGTAAATGAATACTGGTGTTTGGCCTATTTCATTCAGCAGTTACTTTTTATAACCAGAAACACTGTATGGTAACTAAATATAACCATGGTAAGTGATGGAAGACCTATGGCTTTACCATTCTAGATATGGATAATTTTGAAAGGTAATAGAGAATTTTGAAGACGGTAGGCTGCATTCTCTAACTGCAAATCTGGGCCTTATGAGTTATAGGAATTACGTGATAATCTCCTCCCAACAAATGTCTACATAAACACTTCTCAGAAATCTAGTTAGCCTCCGAAGTCAATGAGTTCCACATAAATACTTAAAAGGATGAGGAAGGGAGGCTGAGAGAGACCTAGCCAACACTTACCCCTTTTTAGTAGAAACTTCCTATTTGTCATCTATTAATTATGGCACTGAATCCAAAGAACACAATTCTATTCAAATTCCACACAGTCATTTCCATTAATACTCTATTTCCATAAAGTGTTCAATTATCCAAGTGTTTGTTTCTAAAAACAACTAGCATGAAATGAAACACCAATTAGAAATAAGTTTCAAACATTTTATACCAGATAGCGCTTGCTGCAGTCTGAACACTTCTTCTTGTTCTGATGTGCTCTGTGGAAAACCTCTTTCCTTTCCTGTCACAGCATCACTCTGCTTCACAGCATAAGGCTGCAATTCGCTACATTCCAGTTTCAACCTTTCACACTCTTCAAGTATTTGTTTGTTTTCCACATTTAGTCTTTCTTGTTCCTTTGTCAAAACATCTCTGTCATTTTCTGCAGAAGATAATTTTTCATTTATGTCTTTTACTTTATCTTCAAGTTCTGAGATTTTTTTTGTAGACTCTACTTTTTCAGTTTGTAGAACTTGAATAGTCTGTTGCATCTCATGGATTTTAGAGTGATCAGTTACTGTAATCCCAGAGCCACCTAGTACATAAAGATAAAATAAAGCACACATCAAATGTTGAGTAAAGAAACAGCCTGCTACTACAACTAAAAGATTTAATAGGCTTCAGAACTTGGAAGGCTTAAAAAGAAAAATTACAACAACAGTGAGGTAATAGTTTTCCTATTAGAATGGCCAAAATTCGAATACTAACACCACCAAATGCTGCTAAGGATGTAGAGCAACAAGAACTCTCATTCACTGCAGGTAGAACTGCAAAACGTTATAGACGTTTGAGAGGAGTTTACTAATTTCTAACAAAACTAAGAAATATGATACTCTTATCATGTGATCATAATCCCTTCAGCAATCATACCCCCTGGTATTTAACCAGGAGTTGAAAACTTATATCCACACAAAAACCTGAACAAAGATATTAATAGCAGCTTTATTCGTATTTGCCAAAACTTGGAAACAACCAAATGCCCTTCAGAAGATGAATGGATAAAAAAAACTGCGGCACACCCAAACAATGGAATATTATTCAGTGCTAAAAAGAAATGAGCTATCAAGCCATAAAAAAAATGCAGGAAATGTACACCTGAAATTTACATAATACTGTACATCAACCATACCTCAGTAAAAAATAAATTTAAAAAAATGTAGGAAACTTAAATGCACATTACTAAGTGAAAGTAGTCCATCAGAAAAGGCTATATACTATATGGCTCCAACTATATGACAATTTTGGAAAAGACAAAACAATGAAGACAATAAAAAAGATCACTGGTTATGAGGGTGGGATGGGGGAAAGAACAGGCAGAGCACAGAGGATTTTTAGGGCAATGAAAATACACTGTATGATATTATAACAATATTATACATTTGTCCAAATCCATAGTTAAGAATAAAGCTGCTGTAAACATCAAATGTAAACCCTAAGATAAATATGGACTTTGGGTGATTATGATGTGTCTATGTAGGTTTATCCTTGTTAAAAAAAATGTACTATTCTGATGAGTGACATAGATAGTGGGGGAGGTTATGCATGTAGGGGGATGGGGTATAAGGGAGATCTTTGTACCTCTTGATTTTATTATAAATTTAAATCTGCTCTAAAAAAATTAAGTCTTTTTAAAAAAGTTAAATTACTATAATAAACAAAGCACTTTCAAAAGTTAAGAAAACATATTTGAGTCAAATACTAAAAAGTCTAAATATCTGAATTTGAAAGAAAGTCAAAACACACCAAACAATGTAAAGAAATCTGTACTGTAACTATTTATCACAAAGGCAAAAGAACTTTTCCATTTTTGCAGAATCTTGACATCAGTGGTGTCATTGCAAACTTCTGGCAGATGAGCAGACCTAGTCATCTACTCATTCTTTAGAACTTACTCCAAGTTTGTATCAGCTAGGCTTGTCATTTAAACTAATGAAACGTTAAACTAATGAAATTAATAACCTTGCTGTAACAGATTTTCCAGTTCTTCAATTCGTTCCTCATAGTCACTTAGTTCTTCTCGATGCCGACGAGCTATTTCTGTCAATTTCTGTTGATGTGCATTCTGCAATACTGACATTTCATGTTGATGGTCATCAATTTCCTGACTTCGGTTCTGTTTAAGCTCCTTAAAAAATAAAAACAAAGTTAACCACATTTATAATAATATCTAAACTCGTTGTCGTCTGAAAGTCCATATTATTAAAAATAATTCTCTGAAATTGGTTAAGGCCCCAAATTTGGACAATTCTAGAAGACTCCACCTTTTCTTTTCTTGGGCCTTAAAAACAATTTTTCTACTTTTAATGAGGGAACACTGGCAAGAAATAACTGAAATAAAAAGCAAGCAAAAATACCTTTTTTTCCACTAGTATCTGTGACCATGAACTCCTGTTGATGACATATTCCTCCAATATCAGTGTCAACTTTCTGGCCAACCTGTTCCCGTTGTCCTATTATGTCCATCTTCTTGTTCAGCCTTTCCTTTTCCCAGTCTTTTTTTTTTTTTTAAAGTATAGTCAATTTACAATGTTATATTAATTTCTGGTGTACAGCACAGTCATTCAGTTGTACAAATATTTCTTTTCATATTCTTTTTCATTACAGGCTATTACAAGGTATTGAAAGAGTTCCCTGTGCTATACAGTAGGACTTTGTTGTTTATCTATTTTATATATGGTAGTTACTATCTGCAAATCTCAAACTCCCAATTTATGCCCCTCCACTGCAGTCTTGATGGGATTGCCAAACTGTCAACCAAAGTGCCTTGCTACCCAAGTTGAGACCATTACCTCTTTCCTAGGAACCTGGACCTTAAGCTGAGTATCTCAAAGAGGGAAAACTGGTTGAAGCATTCTAACAGTCACACCCTCAAGAGTCTCTTCACTGTGTCCCACTAACTAGATTTCTGATGTTGGTCCAACTCCTACCCTCCTCAGGCCAAAATGCTCAATTCTTCCTTCATTCCTGTGGATAGACTACCTTGGCTCCTTCCAATAAATTCTCTTATGCTTTACTTAGCCAAAGACGGTTTTTGTTACTTGTAGCCAAGAATGCTAATCTATAATTTAGTTTCTATTTCCTGAGAAGGCAAATGAAGTTATTTTTTAGTCCTATGCACTTACATATGTGCCAGTACTTGACAAGGAACTTTATATTTAAACCTCAAAACAACCCTACAGGAGAGCTATTATGATGATATCTACTTTATGATGATAAAACAGAAACTTGTAAAGGTTAAGTAACTTGCCCAAAGCAGCAGAGCTGATAAATAATACAGCCAGGATTCAAACCCAGGTCTGACCAAGGAACCCATCCACACTAGAATTATAATAATAAAACCAAAATCTAAAAACAATCTGTACGTGACAATAATCTACATACTAAAAACAATTGACTGTCATAAGTATGTGTAACTGAGTCTTTTCTTGAAGGAAATAACTGACACAAACTAGCAAAATTCTATCATAAAGGAAAAATAATTATTTACAATAAATACTACTAACATTGTGTTCTATCCAGTATCTTTTAACCCTAACCCTTGAAATTTTGGCAACCCTGGAATTTTATTTTAAAAAAGAGTGTTTTACAAGATACAATAGAAAACAGAGACTTATGAAACATAAACTAACAAATAAGCATTCAAAACCAGATGATTTTGGAAAGAGAGATATTCTTATATACTTGTCATAAAGAATAGAGAAGATATAAAAGAGCAAAACAAAACAAATATTATATTCTATAAAATACTTTTATAAAAGACTTTTATTAATTCAGACTTATACTTTTAATTAGCAAATTTTAGATATATAACACCCATAGTTTACATCTATAACAAATCCACCTTACCTTAATGATATTTTGTAGTTTGCAGATTTCACTTTGCTCAGGGTTATCTGATCCTTGTGCTTTAGAAGTCTAGATCAGAAAAACAGAATTAGAAAATAATCATGCTGATTTTCTTATAAAAGATAATTAAAATATATTTTTCAAAAAATAGGGTGCATTTGTACAAGGAATACAGCCAATATTTTATAACTCTAAACAGAATGTAAATTTACAAAAATATTGTATCATTATGTTGTACACCTGAAACTAATATAAATCAACTATACTTCAATAAAAAATATATTTTAAAAACATAAATAAGAAAAAAATGGGAGGTATTTTCCAAATTCTTATTGAAGAATGCCAAGCACCTTTTAAAGAATCTACTATTCTTTAAATACTGAATAACACACAATAAATGTCTCTTAAGAGTTTGTTAACTAATTGGGGAAGACAATACTTTTATAAAATAAGAAGGAAAACACCATAGAATATTTTTCTTGGCTTAACAAAATGTAAATTTGATGATAATCAAGCAGTTTCCTATAAGATAATTTCCAAAATGTAAAGTTACCCAATACTAATGCTAATATTAATATTACTAGTATTAATATATTGGCTTTTGGATTATTTTCTTCTCATTCAAAGCTGTATGTTGATCATCTATTAACATTTAGTATAGCATCTTAAGGAACCAAAAGCTGCTCTGTGGATAAAAGAAGGAACACATCCAACAACACATAAAAAAGATTGTACACTATGATAAAGTTGGATTCATACCAGGGATACAAGGATGGTTCAACATATGCATATCAATGCAATATACCACATCAACAAAAGAAATGACAAAAAATCACATGATCAACTAAACAAATGCAGAAAAAGCATTTGATAAAATTCAACACCCATTTATAAGAACTCTCACAAGCGTGTACAGAGGGAACATATTTCTATATAATAAAAGCTCTTATGACAAACCCACAGCCAATATAATACTCAATGGTGAAAAGATCAAAGCCTTCCTGCTAAAATCTGGAACAAAGATGCCCACTCTCACCACTTCTATTCAACACAGTATTGGAAATCCTAGCCATAGCAATCAGATAAGAAAAAGAAATGAGTCCAAATTAGAAGAGTAGAGGTAAAATTGTCACTATATGCGGATGGCATGATGCTATATATAGAAAACCCCAAAGGCTCCACACAAAAACTATTAGAGCTGATAAAAGAATTTGGCAAGATAGCAGAATACAAGATTAACATACAGAAATCAGTTGCATTTCTCTACACTAACAATGAAATACTAGAAAAGTAAAAAAAAAAATCCCTTTTAAAATCACACACACACACAAAAAAGCAAAAAACCCACAACAACCTAGGAATAAACCTGACAAAGGAGTGAAAGATTTTTAGGTAGAGAACTACAAAACACTGATTAAGGAAATTAGAGATGACTTAAAGAAATGAAACAATATCCCATGCTCTTGGATTAGAATTAACAATGTTAAGATGACCATGCTACCCAAAGCAATCTACAGATTTAATGTGATCCCTATCAAATTACCCAGGACATTTTTCACAGAACTAGAACAAATAATCCTAAAATTTATGTGGAATCACAAGAGACCCAGAATCATCAAAGCAATCCTGAGGAAAAAGAACAAAGCTGGAGGAATAACCCTCCCACATTTCAAACAATACTACAAATCAAAACAGTGAGGTACTGGCACAAAAACAGACACATGGATCAATGGAACAAAATAAAGAGCCCAGAAATAAGCCCACAGACTTATGGTCAATCTTTGACAAAGGAGGCAAGAATATACAATGGAGAAAAGACAGTCTCTTCAGCAAGTGGTGTTGGTAAAGCTGAACAGCCACATGTAAATCAATGAAGTTAGAACATTCCCTCATACAAAATAAACTCAAAATGGCTTAAAGACTTAAACAGAAGACAAGACAGAATAAACCTCCTAGAGGAAAACATAGGCAAAACATTCTCTGACATAAATCTTAGTAATGTTCTCCTAGGACAGTCTACCCAAGCAATAGAAATAAAAGCAAAATTAAATAAATGGGACCTAATTAAACTTATAAGCTTTTGCACAGTAAATGAAACTATAAACAAAACAAAAAGACAACCAACAGAATAGGAAAAAATATTTGCAAACAATGCAACTGACAAGGGCTTAATCTCCAGAATATACAAACAGCTCATACAACTTAATAATGACAACAAAAAGCCCTATCAAAAAATGGGCAAAAGACCTAAACAAGCAACTCTCCGATGAAGACATATAAATGGCCAACAGGCACATGAAAACATGCTCAATATCACTAGTTATCAGAGAAATGCAAATCAAAACTATAATGAGGTATCACCTCACACCAGTCAGAATGGCCATCATTAAAAAGTCCACAAACAATTAATGCTGGAGGTGTGGAGAAAAAGCAAACTCTCCTACACTGTTGGTGGGAATGTAGTTTGGTGCAGCCATTATGGAAAACAGCATGGAGATTCCTCAAAAAGCTAACAATAAATTTACTACATAATCCAGCAATCCCAGTCATAGGTATATATCTGGAGGGAACTCCAATTTGAAAAGATATATGCACCCCAATGTTCACAGCAGCACTATTTACAATGGCCAAGACATGGAAACAACCTAAATGTCCATCAACAGATGACTGGATGAAGAAGTTGTAGTATGTACACACACACACACACACACACACACACACACACACACACACACACACACACAAATGGAATACTACTCAGCCATAAAAAAGAAATTAATGCCATTTGCAGCAACATGGATGGACCTAGAGATAGTCATTCTAAGTGAAGTAAGTCAGAAAGAGAAAGAAAAATACCATATGATGTTACTTGTATCTGGAATCTTTAAAAAAAAGACACAAATGAACTTATTTACAAAACAGAAACAGATTCACAAAGAAAACAAACTTATGGTTATGGGGGGAGGGGTTATATTGAGAGATTGAGATTTGCAGATACTAGCTATATAAAATAGGTAAATAACAAGTTTATACTGTATAGCACAGGGAACTAGATTTAACATCTTACAATAACCTATAATGAGACAGAATATGAAAATGAATGTATGTATGTATATGTATGACTAAAACTTTATGCTGTACACCAGAAATTGACACAACATTGTAAACTGACTGTACTTCAATTTTTAAAAAGTTACAAAAAAATAGCAATAAAAAAAGACCACAGTATATTGGAAAGAACACAAGATCTGGAGTTGAAAGATGTATATTTGAAGCATAATTTAATCACCGTGACAGTGGGTGTATTAAACTTTTACTTTGCTTATCTGCAAAACAGAGGTACTAAACACCCCAAAGTTATTAAAGATAATATATTGGGTTAGTATATATGGAAACACCTTGTAAAGTATGACACAAGTCCCTTGAAAGGTCCCGGTTATGCCTTTTTCACCATTATATCCCAGTACAGGCCTGTTAGTAGGCATTCAAGATATGCTGAAGTAAATATATCAAAAATCTACCTTTTCCACATGAAATCTTACTTAAGCAATGTTTCTTAAAATATGTTCATCAGATCATCAGAAACACCTGGGTATTTATTTGTTTGAACGCATTTTCCAACACCCTAAAATCAGTTACAAAATACTAATCTCTAATCTCTGAATGTAGGACAGGGGACCTACAGTATTATCACGTTCCTAGGTTATTCTCATACATACAAAGTTTAAGAACTACTAACTTTTTAGGGATAAGATGGACAAACAGATCATCTTCTTTAAGGTTTATTGTGGGTATTGGGAATGTCTAGCAACTTGGGAAAAAAGATCATTTTAATTCGGTGGATTTCTTGTTTACACAACTAAATTACACTCACAAAAAGATAGAAATAATCTCTTCACTTTTACATTTTCTTTTTCTCCACACTGATGGAATAAAATTCACTTGCACAATGTTCCAGTTTATTTCAGGACCTCATATGTACTGGCAACCTCAGTATAACATAAAATCTAACATATAAGATAAAAAGGGGATCTCTGGAAGAAAGTTTACAGCCCAAAATAGGAAGGACTTAATTTCCAATGCATGAAAAACAACACAAAATAGTTTGTTTTATAATACTAGTTACCAGATTTTTCATTTTACATATAACTAATGAAAACAAGAACCTCAGACAACATCCAAGCAAACAGTTTCAAATCTGGTGCCTTGGATTCCCCAGAGAAGCCTCAGGGACTCCAGTGGAAAAGGTGCTGGTTCAACCACAGCAACTTCATTTTTGTCTCCTTTAAGCCCTGGGCTTGTAACTCTTAATTTTATTTTAAAACATGGTTCTCTTGCTTTAAATTTTTTTTGAAAATTTCTCCCAAGTATTTTGGAAGGGAAAAGTGAGGCTGAGAGGGAAAGATGACCTAACTAAAATCACTTGGAAAGTCACTGGCAGAATTAGAACACAAGTTTTTGATTTCCAAGTCCAGGGTTCTTTCTGATACAAAAGTTCAACACATAGCACTAGTATTTTCACTCACTCATAGTTCTCAAAAACTCATGAAAATTTTACCTACCTGAGCAATATGCCTCCAATGGCCAACTTCAGACTCCAGTCTTGAAACTTCATTTGATAATCTGTTTATTTCTCTTTGTGATGAAATTACATCACCAAAGTCCATGTCATCATCATGAAGAGCTGAAGCATGATGACTTAAACCGTAACCGAAAGAAGACGATGCAGTGGTTGGCGGTACACCACCAACCCCTGAAGTCCCGGATGGAGCTGCTGACTGCAGCTTCAGCAACTGATCCTGCAGCGCAATCTGTCTTGCTTTAAGATGGCTGATTTCTACCTATATTTGTAGTCCATATTTTAGAGAAGGTACTTTAAAATAACCATACTTTTTATAGATTCATAATGTTAAAAGTTCTAATAATTTAAGATTACCCAACAATGGTACTCTATCAACTGAATCCAAGCCATCTATAGCATCTCAACATAACATCTTTATTTCAAAAGCAAACATTATCACCATAATCAAAGCACAATGTTTCAATTAGTATGAGGATCAGAATTTCACTCATATGTTAACTAAAGCAATGAAATTCTCAGTTAAGAATCAGTTTACCATCTTCTACATATTAGACACTATGGGCAATTTCTTAGGGTTCTGTGTGTGGCTATCAAGGCTCAAGAAACAAGAAAACAAAAGTTGCATCAGTCTATGTTGGAGAGTTTCTTGGAACATCTGTTGGAAGAGCCTTATGTAACTGATTATGGCTGGATTTAGGCTTAAAATGCACCGTGAATCAGGAATAACTTTGCACTGGTCTGTACAACACAGCTGGAAGAAAGCTTTATTAATCCAATCTTCACAGTAAACCTGTGATTATTAGCTCATTAGTCTTAGAAGGAAATTATGCATTGAAAAAGGCCTTGGCAAACAGAGGCCAGTGAAAATCTGACTCTATTCAGGGAGACAACAGTATAAATACGTGAAACCCCAAGCAGAATTTTGACTGAAGGCTGGCAATACGAAGTCAACACCCAAAAGAAGTTATGAACACAGGACTTACTACAACCGTTGTAAATCCATTTCCGATTACTCAAAATATAAAAGTGAGTTACCTAGAGAAAACTGAAATAAGCATTCTATAAAATGCTCAAACTAGTCCAGCAGATAACTGCCACAACTGAGGAAAATGTGATACTGAGGAGACAGCCAACAAGTAATGGTATTTCTACCAGAATAATGTCAAGCAATTAGACAAACAAAAACCAAATACAATTATGTCAACTCTCATAATAAACAGGTTTTTTTTCATACCAGAGCCCCTTCTCTAATGGAAATTTATAGCAATATATAAATTTCATTTTCCCTTAATTTGATATGAGGCAAATTATATCTTTGGGACATATGAACACCACAATGAGGGCAGCATACAGATTCAGAAAATAGCAGATCTAAAGTATATACATATATTATTTCATTCTAGTAAAAAGTACTGAAATGAACAATTTTTTTCAAATGTAGCTATAATACAAAGAAAGTTGTCATTATACCACAGACATTTATATCAAGCTGTAGAGTTAAAAAGTGCAAGTTCTGATAACAAAGAGGTATTCCTAAACTTGAATTCTTAATTTGCTCCCTAATGTCAATAGTTAAGTAGAAAATAAAGTGCCAAAATTTTCCACAGCGGTTTTTTCAACTAGGATGTAAGCATCAGAATCAGCTTTTGGGATTTTTGAAAAACACCAGTACCAGGGCTCCTTCCCAGTACACTAAATCAGAATCTTCTGGAGGACCTAACAATGTGTATTTTCTATGATTCAGTTTTAAACCCCTGGGTGGGAGCTGCTACTCTACTGGAGTATCTGTTAAGTCAGTGCTGCTCAACATATGGTCTGTGGACAAATGCCATGAATGTCTGCTACTAGTCCATGATACATAAGTGCAGAAACTGAAACAGTATTGCTTAAAGACTTTGAAAGCAATGTGACAGAGTAACTTTGTATATGTCGAACCTTTTTAAAAAGAGGGGCGGAGGTCTTTAAACTTTAATTTGAACTTGTAACTCTACTTTTTTATATTCATTTTATTTTTTTATTGTATTTATGGAATCAACTCCAAACAGATTGCAAATTTAAGTTCTTTAAATGTTTATATTTATCTTTAATGTGGTTTACTTTTATTTTTCACCTTAGTACATTACTAAAAGAACTAGAAATCAAGGCATCTAAATTTTAAAAACCCAAATATAAAGTTATGGTAGAAATGAGCATTTAATTCAACAAACTGAATACCCAAATGATCTGGATAATTAAACAAGAAATGGCTCAATTCAATAGAAGCATTTAATGAATTTCACTTATGTCCTAAACACTAAAGAGAATTCAACAGAATGAAACATAGGGACATAACCTATATTTTAAGGATTCACAGTAGCACTGATTAAATTATATATTACCATCATTGCTAAGGAAAGATAACTTATTTCCAAAATTACCATTTCTATCAAACTAAAGGGGAAAACATTACAGAACAGCATAAACCAATTATAAAATAAATACTTAATATTGTTTTTCCATGGAATACCAATAAGCATTAATAAGCATATATTAACACTTGTAGTTTAAAATTTTTTTAAAAAGAAATGTTATTAGCGAGCACACTGATTTAAAAGTTTTAGATAAACAGAGGAGAAATTGGTTTCATAAGATCAAAAATTATAAACAATAGATGGCTGAAGATATTTTATACAAAGACTTTTCTTCTTTTGGAGCTTAAACTCTAGAAAGGTTAGTTTATGTAACATAAACTTAAAAGCTTAGAGTTCTTGTTAAAGTAGTAATAGCACACTGAGTTAGGAATTATTAACTTCAAGACCCTTTCAATATTTTTATGGATCTAAATAGAGCTTGATTTATATTATAACTCATAGAAACTTTCCTAAATACATTACCATGAAATAAATGTGAAGTAGCTGTAATATAACCTTTACCTCTTTCTGTTGTAGTTGATTTCGGTAACTCATAGACTGCTGCTTGATTTGAAGCTCTGATGCTTCATGCTTCTCTTCCAGATCAGTACAAACTTTTTTGAGTCTCTCATTCTAGAAGCAAAGAAAAAAGTGTTTTCAACAAAAAGATAAAAACATGTTAGTAATAGTATGTGCATGGCATTAATGAAAAACATATATCACACAAAAAAAGATTAATATAGCAGGTCTCAGAATTTTGGTCTTCAAAACACACTTTCAATTAAAGTCACAAGAGCAATTAGCATGTTTATAGAGATTGTGCATAATTCTGAACCAAGGTTAAAAAAACCTCACTCAGTTTGATTTTCTGCTAAGAAAAAGTCACTGATCAGTATTCCCTCCATCTTTGTACCCTCAGTGTTCACTGCCTACTGTGCTCTATACAGGAGGCAATCAATGTCTGGTAAATGAATGACCTAGATTACATGTTTGAAAATTTCTGTTTTCTATCTAAACATAAAAGTTTTTTAAAGAAATCTTTTTTAAAAGACTTATGGTTGAGGGGGAGGGTACAGCTCATTGATAGCATGCATGCTTAGCATGCACAAGGTCCTGGGTTCAATCCCTAGTGCATCTATGAAGAATAATAAATAAATAAACCTAATTTCCCCCAAAAAAGACTTACGGCTGAAGTATAGGTAGGAGGCCAAAGCCTCACATTACTTGTCTGACTGAACCCCAGGATCCTGAGTGAGGCAACTCGGAAAATTTCATTTTGAAAACCACTACTGGAACTCAGTTTACAAAATTACAATTAGAAGCACACAAAATATTCTAAGTATAATTCAATGAATTTAGACATTACAGTCTTTTGTTTTAAGGTGTTGGAAAATGACAAAAAATGACTTAAATTTTATGTACCTAAATATTAAATTATCTTAACCTAGTATCATTCTTTGACATTTGAATGAATAAGGATATAATGGAGCAATAGAAATAGACACTAAAAGTTCCTGCAAAAAGGAATTTACAAGTTCTTACAGATAATAATTAACTAAGAATTCTATTAATGTATCTGCAAACAATGATTTAACAGGATAAGGAGACTGATGGTGGGAAAGAAAGCTCCCACTAGAAAGTGAAGACTGTTTTTACTTTGGGGATGTCATCTGGTTTCTTCTTAGAGTCTAGGAGGAATTTCTTACATCAACAGATGTGAAAAGTATGATCCACGGAGATTATATGAATTCTCAGAGAAAATCAATGGTGTAAAATAAAGTTAAAGGAAAAATTACACCACACAAATCTTAGTTTGGGAGTTTACGTCCAGAAATCTAATAGACCTTGGTTATCTTGGAGAAATATTAATAAGAAACAGGATCAATGATAACACAACTAATTATCCTCTAATCTACTGGCTGTTTTTGCATGATTTTCTTTGAGCTGTTAACATGAAACATCACACACAACTGAAAGAACAGAATAAACTAAAGTCATAAAATCCACTCTAGGTTTTTTCACATAAAAATACTTAACGCTATTTGTTTAACTCTGATTAAGCAGAACTGGAAAACTTTCAATTTGGCCAATAACTAATTTGGCTGTCTCTCCTGATCTCCCTAGCCACATGAGAGTCAGAAAGGTTGATAAAGCATACGAAGGACAGATTTCCTTCATGTGGCTGACCCAAAACATACCAGGAGTTGTCCATGGCCATATTATCTATTACATGAAATATGAAGCAGAGGGGGCCGGTCTGAAAGGAAAAAAGAATAAACACATACAAAGAACAGAGAGGAATAAAAATGAGAGAGACAGATTCCTGACGGTGTCCAGTTCTGTTTGCAGCCCTTTCTCAAAGACTGGCTAAAATTGGAATCCATGAGATACTCATATCCTTGAATTACTCCATCCTGCTTAACCCTTATTATATCATTAAGTTCTACCAGAACAATTTTAGCTTGTGAGTTTCTTTTTTGAGCAGTCCTAACTATCTGTAAGGACTGATATTTATAACATTTATTCTTTCTTAGTGGTCTTCCAACAAAGACAAAATACGCTTATTTTTTAATAGATTAATATTCATTCTATTTTGCAATTATCGTCAGAGTACATTGGGTCCTTTTATCAATCTAACAACAATCATGAGGTCATAATGATCTTGTTTTTTCTGTATCTTGAAACATTTTGCTAGTTTATCATCCTAAGAATTAATCATTATTCATCAATTATTTACAACTATGTTAAAAAAGACTTAAGAAAAAGGGAGACTCAAAGAATCACCTACAAGAATGATGCAACAGTGAAATAACCAGTTTTCTGACCCAAAGTATTGCATCATCTTTTAAAAAGAAAACAGCAATCTGAAGATAGCATCTCTGTAGTGTTACTTTTTGGGGTTTTTTTTTTGTGGGGGAGGGTGTTGATTTCATTGAACACAGTCGAAAATTCAGAATTTTCACTTTTCAACAAAGTAAAGAAAATTGACAGAGGGAAATATTTCACAGCTGTTAGGTAAGTAAGAAGATAAACGCAAAGAGACAGAAAACAGCTCTAACAGTTATGGTGAAAATGAATGTAGAAGCAAAATCTTAGTCAAGTCTTTATACAGCAATATCCTAGAATTTCTCAGACTCAAGAACTGACGAATGAACAATATATTTCCAAGAACAAAAAGGAAATACAGTGTTCTTATCAAGCTAGTCATTCAATAAAAAAGATTTTATCTCACAGTATTTTGTGATGAGAACCTGAACCACCCCATCCTACTTTGCTAAATGAATATGTAACAGTTTTATTTCATTATATTTGATATTTATACACCAACATTTACTTGATACAGTTCTTACATGGATAAACGCTGAAAAGGCAGAGGTGTATACATATGTGACGGAGAGGAAACAGATGACATCAAAATAAAAAAAAATTAGTGGATTGATTACTAATTGGTATTTATAAATCTAAGAATAAAAAGATTTTGTAATTATGGATCAAAGACAACAGCCATGTCCTTAACAAAATCATGAGCTGTCCAAGTTTTCCAAAGTATTGGTTTTAATGACACCAGTCAAAAGAAGAACCAGGGGAGGGTATAGCTCAGTGGAGAACACATGCTTAGCATATAGGAAGTCATGGGTTCAATCCCCTTAGCCTCCATCAAATAAACAAAGAACAAAAATAAAAAATAATTCACCTAATTACCTCCCCCTCCAAAAAACAAACAAAAAAAATTTAAAAAAAAGAACCAGAATAATAAGGTAAAATCTATTAGAGATGTAATTGAAACCTGAAATCAGTACTTACAAGATACATTCCAGTTGATGAAAAGAGTTAATAAGCAGTTCACTGCATTCAAAGAGCACTGCCTATTTTGAGTACATTTTCAAAAGCAGAAACATATGAAATAAAAACGTGAATCTGCTATATATAAGTTCTCATTAAATTTCTAGCAGTTTTTCACTATCACTTTATTCTTCTATAAATTATTTATAAAATTATAGACTTAATATAAAAAAATTAAGAGTTCATTGGATCTATATGGTAAATGTGAAGACTATTTTTCTTGGCACAGAGGGTTAAATTAGTTTAGGTTGGCTGCTATTACTTGCAACTGAAGAGCCCTAATTCAGTCAATTTCAAATATTAACATCTGTAAGCAAATCTAATTTCCTCTAGAAAACATACTGTCCTCTGTCTATACTAAAACTTTCAAAATAGAATTTTTTATTCTAATTTCCTAATGGCTTCAAACATATGTTCACCTCTTATTACACAGTCACATGAGCGTTACCTTCATGAAGTGCTTGTATGCTGATATATGGCATCATGTGTAGTCAAAACCACCTTAGAAAACAAAGCCCTTGGGAAGTCCAATAGTCTGTTTTCTTCTAGTATTTGAATAGCTCATGGTATTCTGAATAAGCACCAAACAAGGAAGTTGGCTTTCATTTGAGCATGTCAAAAATAAATATTTTTGAATCCTAGACTCATATTTGCCACATTCCAAGGATAACAATGAGAGACTCATCAACAGAGGGACAGAAGTTTTCTATCTCCTCTCTCAAGCTCAATACAGAGCAGTCATTCATTAAGCAGGTTAGCCCCATTTATTTTCCCTTCTCAAATGTATACTGCTGAATTTAGCTATATTAACGCCACTACACACATCTCTGCCATTTAATTTTTCTGGGTAGGCCTGTACTAATGAGTGCTTTCCCAAGGATTTCTTTAGGGACTATAAGAACAATTTCCTATCTCAGCCTTACAAAGAAAGAAGCTATTAAGTTCATCTGTCACTAAAACACTTACTAATTAGGTAATTACAGCTAAGGTCTCTACCAAATCACCATCTTGTATTGCAGCAAAATACTGCTGTAGTCCCCCTTGAGAGGTCCTCTTCTTTCAAATTCCACAATCTCACCTTGATAATCTAGACCACAGTTCAATAATGCTTGTCGTCAGGAAATACTTACTCATACTTAAATTCCATTTTCTCCTTTTATGTGCTTAGCAAAGGAAAACATGCTTACCACAGTCCTCTAAGAATACTGTTTGCCAAAATCCTGTTAAGTGTTCCTTCACTGTTCGTATCCAAAGGCTAAATAGTTGGGTGTCTTTAGTACTTTACAATAGATCCCACTCTGAAACCTTTCATTTTCTTTACGGCTTTCCTTTGAACCCTTTCCAAGCTATCCTTATCCCTACTGAGTACAATGTCCAGAGCTAGTCACCACGAGGCACTGACTAATAATGAAAAAAAAGGTAAAATTAATTTGCTATTCCTATATTCTTAATTTCTTTGTACACAAATACCACACTTTTCTCATGTTAGGGGGTCAAAAAGCTCTAGAGTAAACAGAATTGCATTCTTCACATTATACTTAAATAAACGTACTACTGCAACTTAGCACACTGTTAAAACATAGTGAATCCTTGATAAACTGTTGCCACTATTATTTCTGTATTTGACAGTTTTCCTTTCTCTAGCCTTCAGAAGCAAACGTGGAAATACTAAATAGCCAAGTGCAGAAACATGTAAATATATTCTTCATCAAAGGAAGATGACAGGGCTTAAAAAACAAACTAAAAGAAAGAGAAAAAGGGGTAAGAAGTGCATTAAAGACAGAGAGCTGAAATAAAGTATGAGTAACTTCCATGGCTTCAAAAAAGAAAAATCTAAATCTTAGTTTTCTTACCTCTGATCTTAAGATTGTATGAATGGCTTCAACTTCCTTTCTCCTAGCATTAGGTAATTCTGCCACAAAAGAAACAGCATATACTGAATACATGATCAACACCATGTGAAGTAATAAACAGACATTTTAAGGAAAATATATTTCACTGAGCTTTAAACAGAATAGTATGCTGATCTGAGAACAAATTCAGAAGGCAAACATCACTTGATTGTTACCACAACTTCTACTGTCACAAATGTTTATTGTCAAGTAAGTCAGTCTTTGCGTATCTTCTCTACCCTAGGACATCTACCTTTACCCCTTGGAAGTGTTCAGTAAAATTTTGTTATGGAAAATTAATTTTTCTCTGGTGCCTTAGCACAATTTTTGATTAAACTCATGAACCTGGAGCTTATGGAGACTTCCTAACTTCTTCTTAAGCAACTGGGATTTAAGACCTTACTTCTTTTTCTGCCCACAATCAAAAAAAAAATGACCTATAAACAAAAAATAAAAATGCATCAATAGAACACTTATTTCAAGTAACATGGCCACAAGTTATTTAAAATGGGAATTAGCTCAGTTATTGTCATTTAAAAGGAGAGTCAGAGCCCAGCAGTGCCAAAATGAAACAGTTGATGCTAGATAATCATTATCCACAGAGTTAGAGATCTTTTCTAAGTATTAGTATTTTTCATTACTCACAGTTCTTTAAAATTATAAAAATAACTTCTCTGAATTATAGTTTAAATCAAAAGAAAATGCAAGTGGCATCAAATAAATACTAGTGACAAACCCACTCTTCTTGTTTTGAAAACCACCAGGTAGGGTTGCTTATGTGATTGTTTATACATCTTGCTTGAAACTCTGGCAGGACTGTCTAACTGCTACTTAGATGAGAACAAATTATAATCTAATCTGTTTAGGAAGATCATTGTTAGAAGCAGCAATTGCTTCAAAGAGGGATTAAAAAAAAAAGGTACATGAAGATCTCTCTCCCTTACCACTTCCTCCTCCAAAATCCTGGCCTTTTTAAGAATAAAGGGGGAATGTTATGCAGACCAAAAAAGTCTTCCTCAATGAGGGAAAACAAAAATATTTATTTAAGCTTACTATTTGCTAGGCACAGTGTAGGCATTTTACATTCATGATTTCATTTAATTTTCCCAACCTCATGAAGTATTGTTATCCCTATTTAAGATAGGAAAGCTCTGCTTTTTAAAAGTTAAGTATATAATAATTTGCCAAAGATTCCAAAACTTGTAACATATAGATGTGGAATTTCAATCCATGTCTAATTCAAAAGCCCAACTTCCTAAATTAGTATAACATTTGGTAGAATAGCAACTTTCCGAAGTTGTAAATATGGATGATTTTTAAGTTGTATCAACAGTGCTATTTTGGAACTATTATCTTGTTCACTATTGGCACAGGGTAGACACTCAATAAACACTTGTTGAACGAGTAAATGAACTGTACTCTGACCCTATTTTTAAGTGATTTACAAAATCAATAAATTAAGTGTCAAGCAAGGCCTATTTTAATACAAAGGGAAAACAATAAAAGCATATAGCAACATCGCAGATTTTAATCATTCAGCAAAATTTTTACTGAGCATCTACCATGTACCAAAAAAGATGTCACATACTAGAAATAAAAGGATAAATAAAATAGAGTTGTCAGAGAGAGAGATCTACAAAGTTCTGTCAGACACAATCAACTCAATCTGCCATGGAGTGAGAATGGTTTCACCAAGTACCTGACAGGTGAGCAGAGTTGTACCAGAAAAACTGTTTTCCAGGCAAAGGAGGGTAGAGGGGGAAGTAGAAAAGGAAGTGCTTTCCACGCGAAGGCTTGGAGTTGTGCAGGTACCTCATGAAGTTCCCTGTGAAGAAGCTCTAGGTGCAAGCATGCTTGGGTATGTGAATGTGCACATGTGTGGCTACTGGGAGAGAAGAGGAGGGAATAAGAGGCAAGACTGGAAGAGGAAGGCTGAATCCTAATAGGATAGGTTTCTGGTCTTCCAAAATTAAGAGGTTTGGATTTTATCCTTAAGTAACAGAGTTGAGAGATTTTAAAGCACATTTGTCTTTTAAAAAGCAACTGGTAACAAACAGAAAATGGAGTGGAATAGAGAGAACCAAGTGACAGAATGCAGAAGAGAAATAGTGCATGGAAGAGAAAAATGGGGATCTGAACTAAGGAAGTAGGAAAAATAAAGGAATGGACAAATACAAGTAACTATTCAGGCACAAGATGAACAGCTTGGTGACAAAGTGGAAGAAGGAGATGAAAAAGAAAAAGGCAAAACAAAGATGACAAGATTTAAGTTTAGGAGAGTGGACTGATGGTGAAACCATTAAAATGAGAATACAGGAGCACATCTGGTGGGGAAGAACAAAATGAATCCACCTTAAGCCTGCAGGACAGCCAAACTGGAGGTAGGGGGTGCATATTTTCTGGCTTAGGATCAAAAGAACAGTCAAGTGTTTTCCCCTATCTAGGATACAAGAAGAGACTAGTCATTTCCAATGTTATCCAGCCCTTCTCTGCTTCTGACTGCCCTCAAGATCACAGGACCCTTTCCTGAACACAAGCAGAATCCTTTAACTCCCATTCCCAACCTTTCCCACCTGACGTACCTCCCACCCTAGGGGTACCCCAAGCAGTTAAATGGATTTCAGCAACTCCCCAACTTTCCTCCCTTCTAAATAGACCCCACAGAAATTCTCAATAAAAATACTATTTTAAAAAATCGAACTATGTTTCTCTGTTTTACCCTAATAAACCAGAATGTTAATTTATTTATAACAAACAAAACCGCCAAAGAAACTGCTCTTATACAAAAGACCACCCCATTATTTCTCTGGAGGCAGACTCAGACTGAAATTAAAGAACTCTTTTGAACTAAATACGACTTGCTCAAAGAAGCATCAAGAAATCAAAATAGTAATTAACTTAATCATCGATTACCATGTAACTCTAGGTCACTATTCATTAGTGAAATAAAATGACGACTTCAAAAATGAGTGAAGGTTGCTAAGGATACCCAAAGAATAGGGCATCTTCTTTGTTCTACTATAGAAACATGCTCCCGGGACGGGGAGGGGGAGTGGGCAATAACACAAAAGTATACTTTCAGCTGGAAGGGTGTAATGTGACACCAGAATTAACAAAAATATAAAATAACTAATAGGAAAAACATACTCATGTTTCACTAATAATACATTCAAGTGAGAAAGGGTAAGAGTCACAAAATATTTTAATTATGAGTTACTTCAATTGTTACAAAAATCGAAGAAAACAAACAAAAAAGTGACTGTGTCATACACAAATTAACTTTTTAAACTGTGCCAGTATAAAGAAAATCAAAATCAGTTCCGCCCCCAAGTTAAGGGCAAAGTAAGCGGTGGGCGTGGATGAACTAAACAAAAATAAACTCTACTTGACATAGGAGCAGTTTCACTTTGCTCTGAGCTATCCACAGTACTCAAAGAGAAAAAACCAGAACTCTGCCCCACAAACCCTGTGGACTCTCATCCGAGAAAATTGGTTAAGAGGCAAAAAGTAAAGAAAGGTAAAGAAAAAAGGGCAGAGTGACAGCCCTCTGGACCTGTCCGCGTCTCATGACGGATGGACTTGGGGACCAAATGGACGCTCCCAGGGTCCCAGCAAACCCCTCCCTCCCATCGCCCCAGCCTGTACCTTCCACTTCCTCCGTGCCCTCCATCAGCATATCCTTCGTAAAGTTCGAAATTTGGCCAGAGAGGGAAGCCAGGCTGCCCCCGACTTGACCCAAAGACTGGCCCAAGCCGGAGCCGAGGCTCCCAAACCAGGACGACATCGCTGCGGGTCAGAGAACGACCTAGTTCGCTCTGAGAAAAGCGTCCAGCGTCGTCTGACGATCCCGCCAAAAGTCCTGAAACCCCTGCCCCCGCAGGACTGGGTCAAATCTCAGCACTCAAGATTCGATAACACAATGGGAGGTTCCTAGGCAACGCCGGCTTCGGGGGGCTCCCACCAACTGCCGGGTTCTGCCTAGAAACGGAGCGGCCTGGCCTGGCACTTCACCAGGGGCCCGCCTCCAGTGACGCGGTCACCCTCGCGGGGCCTCCGCTCATTCCCACGACTTCCCACCGTCCGGTTTAGGCCACTTCTTCCTCTGCTTTAGTGACTTTCCCCAGTTCCGTGTGTAACTCCTGCCAACTCGACTCCTGCCGCCATGACACCCACTACGAACGCGGCATGGGATCATAGAGAGGCGGCGCGCTGGCGTAGAAGGGCCCTGCGGAGCCGGCTGGACGTGTCCCTGGCGCAAGGGAGCATGGGATCGCGGAGGACCGCGAGAGGCCGGCCGGAGCCGCTGCATCCAGCCCAGGCCAAGGTCATCTTCTACGTGGCCCTCCAGCTTTGGCCGCAGGTGGAATAGCGACCGGAACCTAGGGGACGTGGCGTTCTCGGCCGGCTGCAGCTGGGTTTCAGGCGGAGCCGACCCTCGGTGGATGCCCCCCGAAGCCGGGAACCCCGTGGATTCTTACCCTGTTGGTGAAACCTGAGTGTCTTAATTCTGATACACCCGCGAAGGCAGCAGTGCGAGGAGACTTGGCCGAGACCCTGCGCCGGACAGGAAGTAGATTTTACCTAACTTCTCACACGTAACTGTATCGATTATTCTACACCCTCTCACGAGCTATGCTGTGCCCGACATACGGTAGGAACTAAGGACACACAGAAAGGATGGGTTGCAAATAAAAATATGCAGGCAGCAAACACTTATATTGATTACCTTCATAGTGGAAATTTTCTCTGCTGGCTTTCCAGTTCACGGCTGAAATCTTGCCTTACTTTATATACGAAGAGCTTAATTCATAAAACCAATTTAACCTATGAATTAAAAACACAGACCATCTTTTTTCAAAGTAACTCTTTAGAGGACAGCATGGCCACTTAAAATAGAACAAATGCTCTTCTAATATAAACTCTTCTAGGCTGTTGCTGGCACCGGCCGTGAGTGCCTACCCCTCCCAAATCCTCAGTTACACAAGTTGATGCATACACCTGTGCCCTGACTTGCTTTCCTCCCCGAAGGGAAAAAAAGGTCACGTGACTTACACGCATTTGCTGCAGTGGTACGTGGACACACCTTACCTGGCCAGAGACTCCCACATTTTTGGCTTTGAGAAGAACAGGATATGTCTACAGGTCTTTTAAGCATAACGCTAAATATACTTTGATTTTAATTCATAGCAGGGGCCGCCACAGATTTATTTGTGAATGGAACATTGGGAATGTCTCCAGTATTTGAAATCTGATGGCACTAAGCAATAGTAGCCCTCCCTGAAATCGGAATGCTTTTAGAATAAAATTTATATGTCATTCTGGAAGTGTTTATTAAATGTTTTCCATGAATTTATTTGAAAGGCGTCATTGCCGAGGGGTTAGATGTGCAGACTCTGGTACCTGACTGCCTAGATCTTTCATTTATTAGCAGTATGACTTTGGGTAGGTTATTTAACCTCTTAGTGTACCAGTTTCTCATTTGTAAAATGGAGAATGATAATAATAGTAACTACTGGGTAGGGTTGTTTGGAGGATTAAATAAGGTAGTATTTTTAAGTACTTGAAACAATGCCTGGTACATGGTGAATTCTATTTAAGGGTTTGTAAATTTTTAAAATTGTGACATAAAGGTGAACTACAACTTATTAATGTGTCTATCATTATTCTGGATACTGGGGACACAGCAGGAGAAAAAAAACACAAATTCCTTGGTCTCATGGAGCTTGCATTCTACTGGGAAGGAATAGATGAGAAATAAAATGTAATAAATATAAGACAGGTGGTGATGACTGCTGAGGGAAAAGTATAAAACAGGGTAAGAATGATATGGAAAGGATGTGAGGAGAGAGGCTCTTGTAACATTGTAGAGGGTGGTCAGGCAAGGCCTCAGCAGTAAGGGAATATTGAACAGAAACTTGAGGGAAGTAAGAGAGTGAGACATGTGGATATCTGGGAAAGAGGAGTCCAGGCAAAAGAAACAGCTGATGCAAAGGTCCTGAGGCAGATGAATCTTTGGCAGGTTATAAGATTAGCAAAAAGGCAAGGATGGCTGGAGCAGAGTGAGCTGTGGAAGGGTGGTAAGCAATGAAGACCAAGGAGTAAGACAGGTCATGTTGGGCCTGGTAAGCCAGTGTAAGAACTCTAGCTTTTACTCAGAGTAGGATGAGGAATTGCTTTGAGAAAAGGAATCACATGAATTTAGGACCTAATTGGGTTCCTGGATGACAGTGAAAAGTTTAGGATAAATCAAGCCCATGTTTCCTTCAGGCATGAATTCTCTGGAGTGCCATTTCTATAAATTCATGTCATGCCATAAAGATACTGCAATAATGAAGAAAACAAACACAAATGTATGCCTTTACATCATGTATTAAATAATTAACATAAAAGCTATGTCCTAAAATCCTCCTTATGGGGGACTGTTTTCAATGGGATGAACTATGGTCCAAGAGACTTAAAGTATGATTCTGATAAATAGCATGCTGTGATGTTTGGGACGTGCTTCAGAACAGGGTAAATGAAACAAGAACTGTCAGTTGCTAACTGTTGACCCTGGGTGAGGGGTACGTAGGGATTCATTGTAGTCTTACTTTTGCATATATTTGAAATTTTTTATAATAAAGAGTTAAAAGATATACAAGTTTGACGAAGTCTGGACTAAAGACGCTTCCTCCTTTTCCTGCCCCAAACCCCTGTAGCTAATAAGGGTTTCATCATCACTTAAATGAGCAACAAAACCAACCCAGCAATATCAAACATATCACATCAAACAGAGCCCATGACCTAAGTGGTTCCACGTGGTAGGGTGTAGGCTGCCCAGCTGAAATTCTGAACCTAGGATTTTTGTAACCTCAACAGACAGGATAAAAAAAAAAAAAAGACTAACAACAACAACAAAAAAATGCTATCAACTTCAAACTGGTTTCCATTTCTCAGGAGGCAGCATCATCAATACTTTTCTAGGGAAAACCATCCAAATGGGTTTTTTTGTTCTGAAGAAAACATCCAAATGGGCTTATTTATGCAAATGTAAAGCAGAAACCCATCTTTAAAAGTAAATTAGACTGATCTTTCCCCCTGAATTTCTAAATATTATGCTTATAATTGCTATTTTCTCATTCATTTTAGACATTACCTACCTACTCCCTATTACAGAAAAAAATTGAGTGTATTATCTTATATTACCACATGCCTCTGTTTCCCTTTTTTCTGAGCTCCCAATATAGTGATAACATAATTATTGGTAAAATCATTAATTAATGTTTACCTTATATGAATTTTATTGTTGTTAATTGCTGAGCCATGTGGTGTACTAAGATCACATTTCTTTTATTTTTTCAACTCCCTGTTCTTCCTGAAGTTAACAAATTACATCTTTTAGATTTGCCCAATTTTCTGTTATTACAGGATCACTAATCCTTCTAAAATTTGCCAACAGAATTGTAAAACACGTTTCTGATAAAGTTTTCAAGAAGGCATTAAGCATTTTATTGTTTGCCTAGACCCCTTTCTGCCCAGAGCCCTGTGTTTCCCTGCCTCTCTCCTCTGACTTATTCTCTGGACCTTGTTTTTCTTTCTGGAAGCTTGTAGAATCTTCTCTTTATCTTTGATGCTCTGAAATTAATAATGATGTGCCTTGCGGTGGGATTGTTTGTTACTTTATTCATTATGCTGGGCATTCAGCAAAGCCTTTCAAAAACTATGTCTTTTAGTTCTGCAGATGATTTAGAGTATTTTTTTTTAATTGATGAATGTCTCCGCTCTAGGGAATCAGCTGTTTTTCAGAGACTTTAATCAATCCTCCTGATTTTAGTCCACATCTCACCCCCACCTTCCAAGGTGGTTGTTGCCCCATTTCCTGTGTACTGTTGGACATACTTCCTTTTCATACTTAGTATGCAGCTTCCTCAGTTCTGCTAATTCCTGTATCAATTTTCCATCTTCCAAAGAAAAGTTCACATCCCTCTTCTACTATTGCCTCAACTGGCAGTGACTGCTAATTGTCCTCCAAAGTCTCTTCTCCCCTTCGTGTATAGTAATTGAACCTTCACTTTTTACCTGGACACATAGTTTAGCAGAAGATGCCAGTGCCCATCCTGATAGCACCATCCTTTTACCATTTTCTTGCACACCTGTTCTTGGAGTGCTTTTGCTCCCAAAAGCCAACACCTGTTTCTGGGCAGAAGGCTGCCAGAGCGCACATTGCCTAAGCAGAGAGCTGAAACACAATCTTTTTCAGTAGTGTTTTCGAGTGACACAATACCCCTGCCCAGTGTGGGACATTTCTAAGATGTGACCATACTGCCTCTGGATCTGTCTGCAGGACTGAGGCTTTGTTTACTGTTATACTCTTGCTTGGCTTCCTTTTCTTATCTCACTTTCCCACTTCCCTACACCTCTTTTATTTCTTCCTGGGAGCACCTTTTTAAAAAAGTAGTTTTCCCTTATCTCAGGGTCTGCCTGTAGGGTGCCTAAGAGTGAGAACCACATTGTAGCTAGGAGTGGCCATGTGATTCAGTTCTGGCCCGTGTTATGTAAGTGGAAGTCTTGTCTGCAACTTCAAGGAGGAAACCTTAAAGAAAGGGCACATGGCCTTTCCCCACCCTCCTCTCATTTTCTGATTGCTAGAATGCAGATGTAATCATGGGCACCACAGCAGCTGTCATAGTTTCATGAGTTGACGTTAGCAATGGAAGCCATGTATGTAAAGCAACAATACAAAAAGCAGGTTCCTGACACTGTGTGATGCCCTATCAGCCCTGTTTGGTAATCTGCATTTCCTGAAGATGAGAGAGAAAAAAACTTGTAGCATATAAAGTCACTGTTATATTGGGTTTTTCTGTGATGGCAAATCTCATCCAATGAACGCATCTCTTCTGGTCTCTCTGTATTTGTGAGTTTATATATATATTTTTGCTTTCATTTTGCTGGGATTTTGGAAGGGAGTAAATACAGTTATCAAGCCTCTGTAATTGTTTTGTGATACAATATACATAACAAAATTTACCATTTTAACCATTTTTAAATATAGAGTTCAGTGGCATTAAGTATATTTACACTGTTGTGCAACCATCACCACCATCCATCTCCAGAACTTTTTTCATCTTCCTAAACTGAAACTCTGTATCCCTTAAACGATAACTCATCATTCCCTGCTTTACCTAGCCCCTGGCAACCACCATGCTATTTCTTGTCTCTATGGATTTGACTAGTCTCAGTACCTCATACATGTGGAATCATACTGTAATCTTCTGTACTTAACCGGAAGGCCCTAGAAGACGTTTGAAATGATTGTTCAAAGAAGCTAAGTCTGCTTTGGGCCTGAGAAGGTTTTCAAGGTTGGAGACAGAGCTGCTCCTGTGCAGAACGGAAATAGAACTTTTAGAGAAAATGTATCTTATTTGGAGAAGGCATGAAAGCAAAGGAGATGGCATAGGTTCTGCTCCCTCCTGGCCTCTGGCATTGGGTTTGAGCCATTTTTGAGGGGTGAATGCCAGAACCCATCTGAACTATTTTCTGAGTGACTCAGCAGGACTCTGGGCACAAGCAGAGCTGCTTGGGGCCCGTGTAACAACGTGTGGCTTAGGGCTGCGATGGGGCCATTCCACTCACCTTAGCTTGGAACCAGTGACCCAGCTGGTGCTCCAAGGATTAGACATGATTGAGCTTGGTACTTTTGCATCTTATTTTCTAACAGATTGTTGCTGGCATACAAACAAGCTATTGGCTTTTGTTGCTTACTGACTTCCCTTATTAGTTCCAGTAGCTTTCCAGTGAATTTCCTTGTGTTGTCTAGGCATACAGTCATATAATTTGGCATCTTCCTTTCTGATATTTACACTTTATTATTCCCTATGATAACATGTTGCCAGTAACAAAGGTTCACTTACAGGAAATTTCAGCAGCTTTGGGAAGGCTGGCCTCAAAAGCAGCAAGGTCAAAGGCCAAGTGAACAGGTCAGATGTTATGACATATGTTCATGTGTGATATGATGGTGTCCTGGACTAGAAGTGGCTGAGATAGACAGAAGGGGGCCACTCAGAAGTTAATCACTACAACTGATGATGTGGATTGACAAGCAAAATATGATGCCGAGTTTTCAAAACTGAATTGTAGTTGTGTGACAGTGATGGGAAAAATGCATAAATATAACAGGAAGGAAAATAAAATGCATAAATGGGAAGTGGGAGCCTTGCCTAAAAAACACCTTTAGAGTTAAAAATTTATTACCAAGCACAAGTTCTTGGGCCCAATGCACAGTGAGGCCTAACAAACTGAAACATGGGAGTTTGGAGCCAAGGTTTATTGAAGGGCCAAGCAAGGAGAACAGGTGATTCATGCCCAAACCACCCCCTCCCCCAAAGGGTTTCAGCTGAACATTTTTAAAGGCCAGCTGAGGGAGGGGAGTCCCAGGGTATGTGATCAGCTGTGCACAATTCTCTGATTGGTTGATCGTGATCAGTCCTTGGGAGCCAGAAAGTCTAGGGGCCACATGCTCATGATCATCAGGAAGTTAATTTCTTCCATTTGGTGGTGGTTTTTAGCATCTTAAAAACTCAGGAAGTGTGCATGAGATACTATTATCTGGGCATTTAAGAGAGGACCTACAGCAGAGGATATGGGGGAGGGGTCTAACCCCAGAAGTCCCCGCAGTCCTGCTTGATTACAAATTCAGCCAGTTTTCGGGGGTTGTTTAAGTTGGACAGTGGCATGGGACGCTTCTTGGTGGAATATGTAGTTGATGGGCCTTTTAAAAGATTTTTTTTTAAGACTTTTAATATTCTAGAAGAGAGGGTATTCTAGAAAGTGGGCCAAGTTGCTTAGTGTAATAAAGTATAAATACAATCCAAACTTATCTTTATAAAACCATACATAGCATTTTGCCTACATCCCAATACCAGCTTTTGTTCATTACTTTCTAGCCTCTCCAGCCTTCTGTGTTCCTCAGAGACAGGCAGCCCCCCCTCCCCACGTCAGAGCCATCATGCTTGCTGTTTCCTCAGGCAGGTATAGTGGCCCCACACCTTTGCATGGCTGCCTCATTTTTCAGGTGTCTGAAAGTCACCTGTGCAGAGGCCTTCCTTGAACCCCAATCGAAGCAGCCCTCCCTCCCAGTCACATGCTATCACATCATCCTGTTTGTCTTCCCATCTCACAGAATAAGCATAGCACTTAACATGTCATGAAGTCATGTTCAGTAATTTAAACGTTTCTTCTGCCTAATGGCCACCCAGAACGCAAGCAGGGCAGAGAATCTTATTCACAGTTCTGTTCCAAGAACCCAGAACATGCCAGGCACGTGGTGAGTGCACGTCTTGATGAGTAAGTTAATGATACAGGGATTGTTTCTCTCCAGCAGCCTACGAGACCAAGGGTGGTTGGGGTTCCTGACCCAAGAACTGGAACGATCTTGAGAGAGAACAGGACACAGCACAGGGTGGTAGTCCCATTGAAAAAGAAAGTCCTCACAGCAAGGGGTGGCAGTGAACTTTAGGGGCAGGGATATCACAGGGGCAAAAGGACAAGGGGAGTGTTGGAGTGCCTGGGGGTGGGACAGAACCTGGCATCTCTGAAGACCTGTAAGGAGGCCTGCTAGTCTGCACACAGCGTGGAAAGGGAAAATGTTGAGTACAGGCTGAAGAGGTCAGCTGGACCCAGATGACCTATAAAATAAAAAATCAGCATTGGCAATACAGGAAATGGTTAAAAGGATCCTAAAACAGGCACATCTTCAAAATAAGGACAACCCCAAGTTTCCCTAACTTCTATATAGTTTTTAGCTGACACATAACATGGACCTTCAAATCAACATGGATTTCATAGGACCCACAGCTGAGTGTTAATGAGATCAGCCATCTAGTGGCATCCAAATTCAATGGATTGGTCCTTCTCAGGTGCATGTAATAAATTTGAAATTATTTCAAAATTTGTGCCCAACCCTAATTAAAGCTAAAATGGATATACAACCCTCACTATAAAACACAAGGATTCTGTAAGTCTTAACCTGTCCACGTGGATTCAAGTTGTTCCTGGTGTCCAGAGTTAAATGAAATGAGGAAAAATAACATTCTTATGAATTTGTTACTAATGTACTTTGGACCTCAGGGTTAGGGTTAAAAAACAATTGGACCAACATTTAAAAATCAGATTTCAAATAAAAATATGGAATTCTTTGCCTCTTTTAGAAAAGATTAGAGGATCCAGTAATCATGGACCCATAGGCAGCAGTTGGTTGGAACAGAGTATCAGTGCCCCCCCCCCCAGCTTCATTTATCACCATGGTCCATAAAAACACTTCTCAAATTCGCTCTGCATGTCAATCCCCGGGGATCCTGTTTAAAATGCTCGTTCTGATTCAGGTGGGAGTGTGGCCTGCATTTCTGAAAAGCTCTTGATGGTGCAGATGCTCCAGCCATACCTTGACTAGCAAGGCTACGAATCAACAATAAACACAAACAAAAACCGAATAAAAAAGCAAACATTATCTTTATTTAATAATCTTTGATATTTAAAATACAACTCATTCAACATCCACATTAACAATTGAACCCTCAGTGTTCAACAGTGCTTTGGAAGCCCGGCTTTTCTAAGGACCAGACAGGAAGGCCTGTGTGTGTAAGGGCAAAACAGCTCAGAGGGAGGACACACACAGAAGGGCTGCAGAGTTGGGTCCTGAGCAAATGGCACTGCCACAGTGCACTTGTGTCACAGCCAAAAGAATATTTTTTGTTTCAGATGTTTTTTGTACTTGAATTTCAAAGTTTTATACAGAACAGTAATTTTTATAAAGTTATTCCTAGGAGTCCAGTGTTAAGAAATTAATCATATTCAAATGTACACTTTCCTCTTCAAAAAAAAAGCATAAAAGAATCCTGGAAACATTCACTTTTGAACTATGCAGGAGACAACTGAAGCACTTTTTAAATCAATCAGGGATTTTCACATATATTTCACTAATGCATCCCATTCCTTGTATATGTATCCACAGTTTTAAAATATTTATTGATACACTATTATTAATTAAACATGCCAATTACTGTAAATTTAGGGGTGGTTACTAGCACTAAATCTTATAATGCCAGACCATTTTGGAAAAAAATTAAAATAGCATAAATTTTCTTCAAATTAAAAAAAAAAATTCAAGCATTAACCGTGTCAATAATCTTCTCATCATGAAAGCAAAATGGAACAAAAATATTTTTATGTATAAGACTTTAAAAAAACAATACAAGTCAGTTCATTTCTTCAGCAAAAGATGCTGGTTATGAAGGGACGAGAAATGGAGCAAAGTTTTTATTCTGAAAGTATGCAAAATTATTTACACTGCTGAGATGATTTGCTAATCCAATCTGACTTTTCTTAATTAAGATCACATCTGTAACATCTCCATACTTGTTGGGACCCAGAAACAACAAACAATTCACTTTGAAAGTAGTGGCTATTGGCCTCTCCAACTGCAAATAAAGTTTTTAATAGGAAGTCATCAATATTAATTATTGAATCTTCAATTTAAAACATCAAGATTTTTTCCAATCTAAGCTATTTCAATTATTTTCATATTTTGGTTATGCACTGAGAATCAAGCTTTTTTGAACAGGTCCAGTGGGCCAATTTTAGACATTTAGTAAATCTTGGCACTAGCATGACATTATTTTTAAATGGTATCAAACATGCAGACATTAAAGATGTGACTTTGGCTCTTACTGGCATAAAATTTCCTTTATTCGACTTAATATTAAGTGAAATAACGTAGACTATGGGTAGTTTTTGCCTATAATGATCTTCAACTAGTTTTGAGTTTTTCCTCATTAACTTTGGCATGAATAAAGTCTTAATTAAGAAAAATTGTTTTAAAGAAAAAAAAGCACCTCCATAAACATTCTGTGAATTGTAAATTATTTGGCCAAGATCTTAGAGATGAAATAGTTTACCTGCAGCAACCTTTTCAAACAATTTACATTACTGAAATATTTGTATTTTTTTTGTTATAGTCAGTTTACACTGTTGTGTATCTGTATGTTAATTACTGTAAAAATGTATATTGATGGTTTAGATCAGATATTAACTACTCTATTTTTAAAACATAAATAACTATTAAATCCATGACATCTATAAATATGAAAGTGTTATTTCCAAAGCTTGTTTAAACTTTAACACCAGCATTGCCACTGTACATATTTTACCCTGGCAATATGAATTATACATTAGAAAAATGATACCAATAGTTTAAATATTAAACATTAAGGTGTTCCCAATTGGTAAAACAGAATGGAAATCTTTATATAAATAAAGTTCTTAGCAGGGCAGTTATTGTGAATTTCACTGTTCCTGACTTGCAGGTGGTTTACACTAAATAGCAGTTCCTGACATGTGAACTACAGCTTTGTGTAACTTTCAATTTTTCTTACTGTGGTTATGAGCTTTGGCATCTTTTCATACTGGCCAATCAATTAAGAAATGGAATCTAAGCATGTGATTAAGTTTAAGCCAATGCATACAAGATGGCAGTTCACTAGTGATTCTGAATCTGCCTGTCAAACAGCAGCTTCACAACAAACTAAACACATTCAAATGTATCCAGTGTGTGCTCAGCTCTACTTAAAAAAAAATCCCTAACAAAGGAAGGTCAACATGCCGTATTTCCTTAAGTGCTTTAGCAAGGGTGTGTAATGTAAGAACTTTATAAACTCTAATGAATGTTAAAACTTTTAAACGCGTATTTGTTTTCTCATTTTTATATTAGAAAGCTCATCAATTCAAATGCACAGAAAGTTTAACGTAATTTTTCAGTGGGAAAAGGTAAAGGCCAAATATCCACAGAAAATATGACCAGCACACTGGGATAATTACAAAAGTTCAGTCTTACAATATTTTGGTTTCTAAATCTTAGGGATTTGTACCAAACCCCAACATCCCTTGCAGTTCTAAAGTTTTACAATTTTTCTGAAACATTTTCTGCTGTCAAAAGAAAACTTAAGTTTTAAAATAAAACTGTTTAATTGTACATAAGGGAAACTTCAGAAAACTTACTTGGCACAAAATGACCAAAAAAAAGAAAAAGCTATTTCATAATCATAAATAAAGACATTTTCTCATCTCTTTTCAGTTATCAATAAGTTCCACATCAAAAAATTTTCCCTGATAAAATGTGTGTAGCCATACACGAGGGTATGGCAATATACCATACTTTAATTTTCTAAGTTGTCAGCTGAAATTTCTTCTTAAATTTTAGCTTATGACAAATCAGCATTCAGCAGGGCTTCAAAAGGGGATGGAGCATGAGGGAAGGGGAGTAGGTGACAGAATCTAAAAGGCCCATTTCAGAGGGCATAGTTAATTTTCACCAAAATCATCCCATTGTATTGACCCAGCAAGAAACTCTGTGTGTATCTCAATTAAAGAATGTTTATCAAAACTAAAGACTTTCTTATTTACAGACTCATTAACTACTGTTACTTCTGTAATTCTATGGTATTTAAACATGATGCAAGTGTCAAATCACAATATAAATTTAAATGTCATTTTGTTGGTAAATTACTTTCATGTTCTAGATCATCTAGACCTCTGGCAAGCTATACCTACTAAAACATGTACAGCAGAAGGAGACCTCTACATTCCATGACTCAACTGTAAACAAAACCGGTATCTCCAGTCACAAGAGAGAAAATAAAATCAAACTGCTAATAAAATTGAAGGCCAAGGTTTATCATACATTCATGGTGGGCACTGTATGTTATTTTACAAAAGAAAGAAACTTGCTTGCACACTATGCTTCTCCTATTTTTCTCAACTGGAGAAGAAAAGGAAATAACAAGGTGCAGGAAAGAGGGTTACAACAAACCTGTAAAGTTCTGACGTAACTGGGAAGACATTTACAAAACATCTGGGAAAGGACGTGCTCATACACTAACAAAATTCTCATTTATTCTCAAATACTTGTGCAGAGCTGCTTTCAGAGTTTAGGAATGCATCAGAATCATGAAATAATGAGCCCCTTTTACAGTGTTTAAGAAACAAAACCTCAAGAAAGATTACCATCTTTCAAAAGAATTGTCAAAAGTAAAGAAAACCACGGAGCGGAGAAATTGTGATCAGAGAAAACAACGTGAGAAAACAATGAAGTGCACGATACACAGTCGGAGGGAAAACAGGTTATCCTTCCGGAACTATTACTGTTACCAACACAGAAGAGACATTGTCCCAAATGGTCAATTTGGTTAATGAGAAGTAAAAGCAACTCTTAGAAGATGAAAGTGAGCCAAATTCCCTACGAGAAAGGAAGGAAAAGAAAACAAATTGTGTGGGAACAGTTCTGTGGCAAGAGCTAATTGTAATTAGTTGGTCTGCAAAAAGATCCAAGAAAAATGCCCTAATTTTAGACATGTTAGATATTGCACACTCAAAAAAGAAAAAGGAACATTTAGAAAACTATTTTAAATGTCTTTAATTGCTGAATGCCTCTTTGGCTAGTGTTTGGATCATTATTTAGTCCTACAACTAATGCATTTTTCTAACATCTCATCTTTTTGTTTGCAAACCACCTAAGTCTTACTTCCTCTGTTGAAAACTGTTCTCTTTGACACATTACCAAAGTGGACCCTATACTGTAACGACACAGGATAATATTGGAAAGTATGAATAACTAAATGATTTGTAAAAGGTATTATTTTTTTCCTTCTGTTTTGAAATTATTTCTAACAGTTTCTAACGACATGGTTACAGCTGCCTGAAGCATGTCTTCTTCGCTCATAGTATCACCTGTTGGGAAAAAAAACATGTATTTCTTAGAAATTTCCAGGAAATTTTCAAAGTCATCAAAACGTAAGCTCTTAGAAAATGTCTGTTTGACCACTACAGTTGCCTTTGTTGACTTAAAAAATTTACACACAGTAAAATCCACTCTTTTACAGTTCTGTAAGTTTTGACAAATACATACGAGTGGTATAACCACCATCCCCGCCCAGATACAGAACATTCCACTGACGAAAAAAACTCTCTTATGCTGCCTCTTTGTAGTCAATCCCAAGCCCTGAAGTCTAGGCAGCCACTGACATGTTCTCTGCCCTGCAGTGCTGCCTTTTCCTGCATGTCAGCACACGTGGAATCATGCAGTATGTATGCAGCCTTTGAGCATCGCTTCTTTCACCTAGCATAATGCATTTGCATTGTTTCCAACAAAAGCATTATACTAAGGAAAAGAAAATTTAACCCTATCTATAATTTGTTACTTTAAAAAAGTTTGTTTTGAGAAATAATTATTTATCCACAGGAAGGTGCAAAGATAGGTCAGAGAGGTCCTGTGTACACTTTGGCTAAATTTCACCCAATAATTAAATCTTACATAACTAGAGCTCAAACCTAAACCTGAATATTGACATTGGCACAATGTTGTGCATAGTTCTATGGTATTTTGTCATATGTATAGATTTGTGTAACCATCACCACTGCCATCGGGACAGAGAACTGTTAGGGTACCACCAGGATCCTGCCTGCCATCCCTTTTCATTCACATGCACTTCTCTTTCCCACCACCTTCCCTAACTACAGGCAACCACAAATCTGTTTTCCATCTCTATAAATTTGTCACTTCTAGAGTGTTACACACATAGAATCATATAGTATGAGATCTCTTGAGATTTTTTTTTTGCACTCAGCATGCCCTTGAGATGCATCCAAGTTGTTGCATGTATCCACAGTTGGTTTCTTTCTTTTTTAGCCATTTTTTAAAAAATTGAAGCATAATTTACAATGTTGTGTTAATTTAAGGTGTATAGCAAAATCAGTCATATATATATGTATATATATACTTTTTCAGATTCTTTTCCGTTGTAGGTTATTATAAGATACTGAATATAGTTCCCTGTGCTATACAGTAGGTCCCTGTTGTTGATCTATTTTATATATAGTAGTGTGTATCTGTTAATTCCAAACTCCTAATTTATCCCTCCTCTGTCTTTCCCCTTTGGTAACCAAAAATTTGCTTTCTATGTCTGTGAGTCTTTGTTTTGTAAATAAGTTCATTTGCATCATTTTTTAAGATTCTACATATAAATGGTATCATATGATATTTGTCTTTGACTTACTTCACTTACTATGATAATGTCTAGGTCCATCCATGTTGCTGCAAATGGCATTATTTCATTCTTTTTTATGGCTGAGTAATATTCCATCACACACACACACACACACACACACACACACACACACACACACACTTCTTTATCCATTTATCTGCTGATGGACACTTGAATTGCTTCTGTGTCTTGGCTATTGTAAATAGTGCTGCTGTGAACACTGGAGTGCATGTATCATTTGGATTTAGAGTTTTCTCTGGATATATGCCCAGAAGTGGGATTGCAGGATCATATGAAATTATCTTAAATGTAAATGGACTAAATGCTCCAACCAAAAGACATAAACTGGTTGCATGGATACAAAAACAGAACCTGTATATATGCTGCAAAAGACTAACCTCAGATCTAACTAGAGACTGAAAGTGAGGGCATGGACAAAGGTATTCCATGCAAACAGAAATCAAAAGAACACCAGAGTAGCAATACTTCTATCAGGCAAAACTTCAAAACAAGGACTGTTACAAGAGACAAAGAAGGACACTACATAATGATCAAAGGATCAATCCAAGAAGATAATATAACAATTGTAAATATACATGCACCCAACATAGGAGCATCTCTTTTTAATCCTGAGTAGTATCCATGGTATGGATGTACTGCAGCTTGTTAAACCATTCACCTACTGTAGGACATTTTTTTCTTCCAAGTTTTTGATCATAACAAATACAGTTGCTATGAGCATTTGTGTAGATTTTTGTGTGATCGAAGTTTTCACCTCTCCGGGATTGTCCAGGAACATAACTGCCAGTTATATGGTCAGTGTATGTTCAGTTCTTATAGAAATTATCAAATTATTTTCCAGAGTGGCTGTACCAGTTCAAATGAAAATTAGAACTCTTACCTCCCTCTACTTTCTCCTGTTTATTAATATAATTGCCTTAAGCATTTCCTATATTTTATACTAAAAACCAAGTTAATGTTTTAATTCTTGTTTCAATCATCAAATGAATTTATAAAACTGAAAAGGAGAGGAAAGTCCATTGTATTTGCTGATATTTTTATTCTTTCTACTGTACTTTTTTCCTTCCTGACGTTTCAAAATTACTTCCTTTATCATTTCTGTTTAGAGAACTTCCTTTAGCCATTATTTTCCCCTTCATTACTGAAAAAAATTTTCATTAACTACAGCATTCTAGGTTTAGACTTTTCTTTCAGCACATGAAAATGTTGTGCCACTTTCTTCTGACTTCCAGGATTTCAGATGAGAAATCTGCTGTCATGCAAACTGCTGTAGGCAAGGTGTTTCTTAGACGGTTTTACTCACCAGCTGAAGGACAGCATTTAAGCAGTTTCCAATTTTTCACAATTACGAACAAAGCTGCTGTAAGCATTTACATATGAGTTTTTGTGTGAACCAATATTTTCTCTTCTCTTGGTTACATACCTAGGAGTGGAACTACTGGATCGCATGGTTAAGTGTACATCTAAGTTTGTAAGACAATACTAAACTGTTTTCCAAAGTTGCTGTGCCATTTTACATTCCTATTAACGACGTATGAGAGTCCCAGTTGCTCTGATTCTTGACCACATTTGGTATTGCCAATTTAATTTTGTTATTAAGCCATTCTTATAGGTGTGTAATGATATCTCATTGAGGTTTTAATCTGCATTTCCCTAATGACTAGTGATGTTGAGCATATTTTCATGTGCTATTTGTCATCCATATATTTTATTCGGTGAAGTGTCTGTTCAAATTCTTTGCCCATTTTTTTGAGTTGTTTCATTTCAGTTTTGAGAGTTCTCTGCATATTCTGTTTACAAGTCCTTTGTCATACATAATTTCTTTTTTACTCAACTTCTACTACCAATAACTGGCCAAAATTGAGGACCTATTAAACTAAAGCCTGATAAGTAACTCTAGACTTTCTGTTGTAATTTAGATTATATTCAGGTGTTTTTAGTTTTCCAAGAGGTAAAATGTATTTATTCTCGACCTACTAATATTCATTATCTCTGAGGAACTTTTGGAGAATGCACTGTGAAGTTGCAAGTATTGTTTATAATTTTAAAGCAAAAGATTCACTGAGTGCTTTAAGGACACTTAAGTACATTTGGAGTCAGCCTGCTTCTTAATCCAAGGAAATATAGCAGATTACAAACTCATTCAAGGGTTTTAATACAATTAAAGATTAGAGGAGAAAAAAGCAGATAAAGCCAAAATCACGTAGAGTCTGTGTGTCAAACCCAGCATGCAGGTAACAAATGTGATGTATGGTTGGCGAGGCATACCTAGATCACTGCCAAGTGCTCCTGAACTTGTGGTCGGCTTTTCACACGGCTGTGTAAGCTGTCCTGGTGGCTCTTGCCGCCGCTGCTGCTGCTGCTGCTGCTGCTGCTGTTGCTGCTGCTGCTGCTGCTGCCTGAAACATTCAAGAGTGAATGTATGTTTAAGAAACAAAACCTAAAGAAATTTGCCATGAGAAAAACTATCCATGTGGAAAGTAAATGGTTCTACAAAACAAGAGTCACTGGCATGAATACCACCAAAGAAGGCAAGAGCAATCAGACTGTTACAAATAACTGAAAAGCATCACAGTGCTGATCCTAGGAAGCCTAGATACAAAATTGAATTTATCAGACAAATAAATTGATAGGTATTTTCACCATGAAATAACACATTGTACAAAAGGAGTCACTGGTAGCTATTATCATGCAAATGTGTTGGTTTACAGATCTTTAATATGGTTAAAAAATCGCTGCAAATAAGCACCTTTGAGAATACAAAGCATCTCAAATTACCATACGAGTTAACAAGATCTTTCCAGGGCTGGCTCTTTCCTGTCATTCAGATCTGGGCTTCCACCTCTCCTCAGAGATACCTTTCCTGACCACCCCACCTAAAGCAGCCACCTGGCGTTCTCTCTCATCGCTCCTTTTTAATTTTCAGCATAAACTTATCATCATCTGATATTCTTCTGTCTGTCTCCCTCGTTAGAGTGTAAACTAACAAGAGCACAAAGCTTATCCTGTTTTGTTTCCCTGGTACCTAAAATTGTACCTGTCACCAAATACTTGATGAATGAAAGAAATGAAAACAACTATTTAACCTGCATTAACAAAGTAATTAATATCTGTTGCATTAAAACAAGTTCTCTGTGAATTTTTACTCAAAAGGAAAATCAAATTCAAAAAAACCCTCATTTTAAAACATTTAAACATGATGGTTAGGATGTAAGTATGTAGGAGAATGTCCTTGTACTTAGAAGATATACCCTGAAGTGTTGACAGATGAAATGGGAAACTGTGTCTGCAAGTTATTCTCAAGTGGTTAAGAAATGTCAACAATTGGGGAATCTGAGTAGAGGGTTTAGGAGCTCTGTGAACTATTTCTGCTTTTATGTAAATTTAAAATTATTTCATATATATCCATATGTAATATGCTAAAAATTTAAAAAACAAACCTTATAAAACAGCTGACAATCTAAGTGAGAAGCCATAGCTTTCAAAAAATGCGTAAAAGGATTTTTAAAGGAAGCAGAATTTTAAAATAACCAGTAACACGGTTAATAGGATAGCACGTTTTTTTCTAGGGTCCCTCTTAACCTTGTGTTTTAAATAGGAGAAACAAAGCGAATTCATCTGATGGGACTTGCAGTTTCTCCCTGTTGGCCTTTGAGCCAGCACACTGACATGTACACGGACTAATGACTCTGGGGTACACAGCTGACGATGGACATGTGGGCAGTGGGCTCCCACAAGCATACCGATTCTGGAACATGGCACAAGACAGGTCATGAGGTATGAAGAATTCCTGACCCACCCTCTCCATGCCCTCTCCCTCCTCCACTCAAGAAGGTATGTCAGCATGCAAGGCAGTGATGGGTGAGACAGCGACCTTAGAGGGATAGCCTTTTTTCTACATTAAATTTATGGAAAGTGAGAAGTACATCAACTGCCAACTTTGACATCTTTCACATGTGATGACACTGTACAACGGAACATGTTCAAATAGCAAATCAGCATCCATTCCCACTGTGCCTTCCAATATGCCTTTAGAATTATAGAGGCTAGAAAGCTAAAAACTACATGTCATAGATTGCTTTACAGCTGGGATTCTGGTTACCAATTAAACACTTGCATGGGATTTAAAAGGCAGAAATGAGGCACAGCCATTTTGCTGCTTGGTTGTTCTCTGCGGGCAAGTAAAGCCATGGAGATGCCAGTTCCAGAATCCTGCTTCCTGGCAGTTGCCACGGGGGCCAGACTCCATGTTCCCATGTTGAGACAACTGTGGTGGCAGCTTCCCGATCCTACGATCACAGCTGAAGCACTGTGTTCTTAAACTCAATATCCTGACTCCCCATCACCCAAGTGGGGCAGGACTGCAGCTCTTCCACAAGTTGGTCTGTGTTATTCTGGAGGCCTGGCCTCCAGCTCTTCCTACAATTGTGTAAGCCCTTAATTTCTGTATTAAATACTTTTCTGCTTAAAACACCTCTAAGTAGTTTCTGCTTCTTAAACTGGACCCTGATAAACTATGCCACGCCACAGCTCAAGTACTAGACAATCAAAGGCTATGAAAACATTTGTTTCCCTCCTTGGTGGGAAACACCTTTTTAGTGACAGAAAGAAAGAATCTGCATCATTTCAGAGCTAGACCTAGAGAAGACATTAATAATGCTAACACCTATCTGTGGACTATTTCACAGTTTCACTCATTGCCTCATTTGATGCTCATAACGTGAGTTATTAAGGTTTTACAGTGACATAGCTGATACGGTAAAGGTTTGCTCGGGGTTTTATGACAGGTACAATGGATGCGGAGATTACCACTAGGAAAGAAATATCATGGCTATGAAAATATTAGTTAACAACTCTCATTTATAAACTATGAACTTGTAACAGGTAGACTTTCAACAGTATTTTTTTATGCTTTATGCATCAAACTGTGACTACCACATTAAATGTGAAGCTTCAAATATTCTACAGGAAAAAAAACCCTATAATTTTCACTGAATAACAAATCAGCACCAGAGTCAGTCTGGAAAGGGTCAGGGGGAAGAAACAGCTTAATGACCTTAGAGCCAAGTTCCCCCAAACAGAAGCTATTGAAACAAGGACCCATCTAGGCTTCGTAATCCGGAATTCTAGTAAAAGGCAAAAATCAGCTTCTCAGCTCCTTCACTAATGAGTCCTACAAGACTCTGAATGCTAGCCAGTGCTAAAAACAAACCCCAAGAAGTCGGCACTGCTCCCTTCTCAGCAACATGTGACTGTGTAAAATATTCTCTAGTTCAACTCAAGTTCCCACCAGTATTTTCAAGGTCAAACCAGGAAGCAGAGGATAGAAGGCTGAGGCTGAAAACCACTACTGTACACCCTCCTCCCCAAGCAGCGACCCTCCAATCAGGAAGGATTTAACATTTAACATTAACCATCTAAAAAAGGGTGCAAGGTCGAAAAAACGCCTGCATTAGTCACAGCTAGCACTGTGCTTGTTGTAACGCACTCTGTCATTATGGAATGCTACTGCATTATCCTCTGTACTATAAAAAGTTTAATATATTGGAAGTTCCATATTTTTAATCCAAAAGACCCCAAAAAATTTTTAATAAAAGAAGGATTTGTTTTTATACTTTGAAGATGTTTTCCTTTTCTTAGATGTATTTGTGAATTTTATACTTTCTCTATAAAGTATGTCTTGTTTGGACCATTTTATCTGGAAAAAATTGAAGTCTAAAAAAAAGCATGGTAGAAGTATCACTTGGAAATTGTTCTGGAGAGCAGTTTAGAAGTCTGTACCAAGGACTTAAAAATGTTCACGTTGTTTAATGTGATAATTTGAAATCTTCAGAATAATGAGAAAAAATGATAGATAATTTGAGGCATAAATTCATTACAAGAATTGTTCACTGCACCATTAATTATAATAGCAAATATCAAAAGGTTCATACATAAATTGATATATACATTCATTTTATGAAATAGAATATAGCCAATGACAAAGAATATTTACTATCATAGGGAAATGAGTACAACTAACATTCAATATATGTGTGTCTGTGTGACTGGAAGAGAATGTGCCAAAACACTTAACATTAGTTCTTAAAGGTAGGATTATGTTTTCTATTAATTTAGATGTATCTTAAAAAAAACTTTCCAAAATATTATTTTTATCTAATTAAACATTTTGAAGTTATTTTTAACACTAGAAAGTTGATATTATAGAATTACCATTAAAATTATCATAATTATTACCACTCTTGTATGATAAGAGCGTTTGGCTATATTAAAAAATATACACTGAAATGAATACAAATGAAATGATACGATGATTTAGATTTGTTACTAAATAATCTCACCTTGGGGGAAGGAGAGTAGAAAGCATGGGAGATAGAGGCATTAAAAAAACAAGACTGGGGTGGAGGGTAGAGCTCAGTGGCAGTGGGAGTGCTCAGCGTGCACAAGGTCCTGGGTTCAATCCCCAGTGCCTCCATTAAGGGGAAAAAGGAAAAAAAAAAAACCAAAAACCAAGATTGGCTATGTGCTGGTATTTGTTAAATCTAAGTAGCAGATAAATAGGGGTTCCTTATACTGGTTTCTCTACTTCTATATAAATTTGAAGTTTATTGTAATTAAAAAGTTTAAAGATTAATTTTAAAATTTAAAATGGGGTGAAAAGCACTAAAAGCACTATTTTTGAGATTTTATGCATAATCAAGTCCATTAATCTATCACTGAATAAAGACTAGAAATATCTCACATTAAGAGGATGTCAGTTGATCAGAACTTTCCTTCATAAACTTCTGAGTTGTGACTTTAAAAAAAACAGAAAACAAGGTAAATATTATCTTCTTTATACTATCAAATGTAAAAGGCTCCAACATATTAGATACTACTAAAGCACTACCAATTATGATGTGTAAGAGTCTTCTCAACTGCAGAGATGCTGAAATGTGAAAATACATGCATTCAGAATTGATGAAATAGAGTAAACAATAGGCCAGACTCAGCTACGGGCCTTCGTGTTCTGGTCTGGAATCAGAGGATCTCAGTATCTTTCATAGATCTTGTAATTTTAAGATGAAATTTTATCATTAAAGAAAGAAAAAAGGATGAAGACTTGTGAATGATAGTTACTGGAAAGGATGATATTTTATTGGTGAAGTTTCTATCTCGAGAGTACTTATAAAGCTGGGCAGAGTCAGGTTTTGGGAGCTGATGATACAGATTTACAGTTCCTCTCATGTCCCGGATGCTGACGGGCCTGCAGCACCCCAACTGTGGCGGTGAGAGGATCACTGAACCAACACCTCCTTTTGGGAGGGTGTTCCCCTATAACAAATCCTTTTTCCTTCCAATTGACAAAAGGACTTTGCAGGATTGGTCAGGTAACCAAGGAGAACACTCAAAGGATCATTAAGCTTTAGTCTTACCTTCACCCAGTTCCATTTTCCTTTTGATGACTGAAATTTTACAGGGTCTCCTTCACCCTATTTCATGTAAATTTAATAAGTATTAGGGCAAAGTTTTCCCCTAAACCTGTATTTGATTTCAATTTATTAGTTATAAATTTAAAAAAAATACATTCAAATGCTCACAGTCTCAGGCAGTAACCAGTCTTTTAAAAAAGGAGAGAATTCTAAATAAAATAGTTTAAGTCAAAGTTGTATCTTTACAAATAGACGAAATAGCCAAAGTATATATTAAATATATAATTTTAATATTATACCAACTACTTTACTTTTCAAAGTAGGCTTCTCTTCTCTTCCGTAGCTCTTCTGAAGTAAGATGTGTACCTGACGTCTGTGGAATATCTTGAGATACAATTCTGGAAGTACCTGAAAACAAAATAAAACAGAACAAAAAACTTTATTTATCAATCCAAGCAATGATATGCTTATACTCATGTGAAGAAGCTTTTGAAAAGTTCTCTTCTCAAGAATATTATACCACTATTCTGTAAATGTAAGAAAGGATCTGAAAGTCTCAAGGAAAACCTGAATAAGGCAGTTCAATATAACCTGCAGCCAAAGCTGTTACCCATCTGTGATGTAGCGGGTGTGACGATGTAAGCCCAACAACCAGCTTGGGAGGAGAAATCATTAACACCACGCTTGCATGCTCTCTTTAACTTATTAGAAATGAATTTACACTTTTAAAGGCATAGAATTCCTAAGCAACTTAAAGTGGATAAAACAAACCCATTCTCTGTATTCCTCTATCCTCAAACATTTGGGTACAACAACAACTTAAGTCTGTTTCCATGTTCTCACTTAATAATTGCACCAATCAGAGATGCTGCACAAACTGTGAAATAAAGAGTGAAGTACACAAAAATGTCTAAAATTATAAAGGCTTGTGTGTCTGTCCGTTACTGGGCTAATCTGGCAGGGTCCTACTAATCATATGGTGTACTCAAAGGTGTGCCAGGAGACATGAGCAGTTCAAGTTAAAACATAGCATTAAAATGGATAAGCTTCATATTAACATGTTGATTGCCACATCACCCACATCTGGGTGACAGTTTTGTTTCCTCAGGGGCACCCAATCCACAGTGGGTGATCACTGGATTAATGGAACCTCGATTTTATTTAGAAATTTAAGGAATTTAATTGAGTAATTTCATTAGAAAACAGAAGGCAAATTCATGGGTTTTTTTTCTGAAAAGCATCGCAAATTCATGTTAATCATATTAATTAGATAAAAACAAAACTACAAAAAAAAACCAACCTTCACACTTTCAAGTATGCCCCTTTGAACAACAACCCAGACATTCCCCGCTGCCTGGATTCCCTGGGGGATGCGTCTTCACTGTCCTCAGCTGATGGGCTTACATCACTAAAAAACTGTATCCACCAAGGTGGGCTTCAGCTGTGTAAGTTGCACAGCCAACAAGGGTTAGAGTTTTGTAAAATCAATTTATATGCTCTGTCCAGGCCTTCCTCCATGTCCGCCAGCATTCATTTTTAAAATAGCTGGTCTGGGTAAGGGCCCACAGACCTCACAATGATTAATCTCAGTTTACTGTTGTGCTAGCACAGGATTATAACCAAATAGAATAACCAGACATAAAAATATAACTAGTCCTAATATAACACATGTTGTAAAAAGTTATTTGTATTAAAAGAAATCTGAAAAACAGTAACTGACTGTTACATAGCTATTGCTTCCTCAGTGATTATCAAAGAATTCCTACAAATGGCACATGAACTTCCAGAAGAACTAAGAAAGATCTGAATAAATTCTTCAACAACAGAATGGCTATACCTTGCATACTGAGCTGAATAGCCCTGCGGAGATCTGCTTCTTCATCTTCCATGTCAATTTCTTGGCGACTTAATGCCAGAGCCCTCTGCAAATCCTCTTCATCTTCGTCTAACATTCCTGACCCATCATTTGCTTCTAAGACTCGTTCTAGATCTGTTTTCTGGACCCTGAAAAATGGAAGCACTAATAGTATCTGCAGACTAGTCTTCTATTTTAGATATAACATAAAGACATTTATAAACCAAAGATTTTATGTCAGTCAAAACTTACACATTTTCTGGCAGATAAGGCCTAATAATATAAAGGTTGTATTGTGATGTGAATCGAAGTTAATATATTTAAGCAATTCAAAGAATTTACCCAAGTTTAAACCAATAAAGTTCACTAAAACATAAACATCTGGGGAGCGAGGGTATAGCTCAAGCAGTAGAGTACCTGCTTAGCATGCACAAGGTCCTGGGTTCAATTTCCAGGACCTCCTCTAAGAATAAATATACAGACAAACCTAATTACCTCCCCTGCCTAGAAAACAAAACAAAACAAAACATAAACATCTAAAACAAAAATCACCAACAATAAAAGGACCACACCTTCAATGTAAGCATGAAAATATAACGCTTGTAATGAAATACTGTTGTATATTCCATACTGCAGGCTCAATTTTACCTCTGTTCTTTCAGTTGTGCTAGTTCTTCGCCAATAAGTTTTGGTCGATGCATCTGTTGGACCCTGATCATCTGTAGGAGTTGGTCAGCTTCACAATCCGGTAGATCACCCTTAACAACAAATATAGAATAACCTAAAAAAAAAGGGCAAAAATAAATTAAAATAGCTAGTAAGTAATTCAAATTGATTAAAACTGATAGCAGACAGAGACAGCACACTATAGTGGGAAAAATATAAACTGAGGCATCAGGAAGAACTGCGTTCAAATAATGATTCTTACACTCACTTGTGGGGTGATCTAGGATGAATTACTTAAAGTCTCTGAGTCTCACTTTCTTCACCTGTAAAATGTGAATAGCCATCTATCTCACAGGGTGACTATGAGAAATAAGTGAAATAGTATCTGTAAAGGGCCCTATTGAAACAGTGCTTGACCAAGTAGGCTACTGACTAAATGATAACAGAGTGGCAAAGAAAGGAGCCAGAGCAAGGAATTTGGAATCAGATGCCTGGGTTTTAATCTCCTGGCTCTTTCACTTTCTGGCTGCATGGCCTCTGGTAAATCACTTTACCCGTCTAAGTCTTGGATTCTTCAACTGTCAATCAGGTTATACTGTACCTTCCTCAGAAAGCTGTCTGAGGACACAATCAGACAATGTGTGTAATAATGTGTAATATGGGGAAAATGAGTCACCTGTGGAAATAGCTGCCAGCAACACACACACACACACACACACACACACACACACCCCTCCTAACTGAAAACAGGGGCTTGAAACCCAATATCCCAAATCTAGTCAAGGTGTTGAAGATGTGGTTCATGTTTTGAAAGAATTACACCGGTCCAGTGTAATTTTTTATAGACATGATTCCAGAAAGCCTGGGTTGCCTCAGCTGAATACTCCACACAACAGCTCAATAACGGTGGGCTATACCTAAGTCATTCTCATCAATTTATGTTTTTCTACCATAAAATTTTCCTCAACTTTGGGTCTTGTTATGGATATCCTTTGTAAGCATTAACAGATAGTGATGCAAATGAACAAAGATCAAAAGGACTAGTAACAGAAAAACTCAAAACAGTAAAGCATAATATACTTAACATTTTTTTCCCATAAGGACAAGTGCTCAGAGTTCAGACAGCTTAATATGTTTTATGGCAGTAAAACTGTTTCCAGATTCTAGAATAAATTATGTCAGCTCACCATGGTATTCCATGAAGAGCAGAAACTGTCTTCCTGAGATGACACCGCAAGGATCTTGGGTTTTATTCAAGACAAGATTTCATTCCGCCTTGAGATTTCACTCTAAGTGTGCAAGGAGCCCCTGAAGGGTTGGAGAGCGAAGGTGTGCCCCAGTATGTATTACATTTTTAAAAGAGCACTCCAGGCTGCTTCATAAACGTAAGACAAAGGAACCAGAGTGCAAGAAGAGTGGTTCTCACTACAATGGAAACCTGAGGGATAGCATGTACGGGGAGGGGAAAAAACCAGTCTCTAGTACATGTTCAGCTTGAAATGCTTTCTGGACTTGCAAGTGGAGATGTCAAAGTTAAAAGTTTGGTGTTTGGGGTAGATGCCTAGGCAGAAGATAAAAGCTTTAGGAATTATTGGCATAAAGATTTTACTTAGAGACAATATTTAAAATAATGGGACAGCACATAGTGCAGTAGTCCAAGAACTGATCTCTCAGTCACTTCATTAGTTAGAGACTGAAAAGAGTTTTAACATCCACAAAAGGAATCTGAAAGCAGCAGCAAATGAGGTATGAGGAAAACCAGAGCATAGTGGCCTGGAAGCCTAGTGTAGACAGTATTTCAATTAGGGAGGTCACAGTTAGGAACAAAAGTTTTAGGCATAAAAGGAGATACAAGCATATAAAATCAAAGAAGTTAAAATACTGTGATCCAACAGGTGAACGGGAGACAACTACATGACAACCAATCCAGCAGTAATAAGCACACCAGTGCCCAGACTGATCTCTAACTATCATTACTATAGGGAAGGAAATATACAAGATAGGCCTGAAAATTCTTATTACATGAGAAAGAAGGGCTTCAAAAAGCTACTGCGGTCATTTCAGAAGCCTGAGAGTCAAGTTCAAAAGGTTCCCACTAGTCCAAGGTGGGTCAACTGGAGTATCAATACAAATAATAATTACAATGGACAAATAAATGAACTATGTTTTAATGGGTTAGTTTACAGTGACACTTCAGAAACAACCAACCAATTGGTTACCTTTGGAGGAAGGATACTATAAAACCAACTCATTTTAAAAACTGTTAAAAGGAAAGAAATATTTATTCTGCTTTTTCTATATGAACCATACTTCAGGATAATCAAATAATTGGTTAAGAAAAGTCTATTTGTATAGAAGTCCTCCAGCTAATAAATGAAGGAATGATGGGAATCCAGTATCACCATTTTGCCATCTTTAATGAAATAATGAACTAGGCACTGATCATCAATAGCTACCCAAATCACAGAAAGAGAGCCAAGTGCCACACCATCTGTGAAGAGTCTTCCATCCTCCCGAAATCAACCTGCATCTGATCAAGCCTCTAGATCTAAGGACCAGTCTACTGGGTATCCAGGGTTCAGAGGGAAAAAGAAATGCAACAAGCAAAATCCAGAATGTGGATGATCCATTTTCTTCAAAACAATAAATCAAGGGAAAAATAAAGTGGAGAAGAAAACTACAGCTATATTTAAGAGACATATCAATCCAATAAAATCAATGAACCATATTTCAACCTGGTTTAACTGTAAAAAAAAAAAAAACAACAACAACAAAAACCCAGAAGAATCAATCAAGGAGACTGAACACTGGCTGGCAAGTTGATGTTATTAAAGCGATGTGATTAAATTTTTATGTGTGATTATAGTATTGTGGCTATATATAGGGTCTTTGTTTTTAAAGATTTTACTTTAAAAAATCTACAAAGAAAATGATAAGATGCTTAATATTTTCTCAAGATACACTGGAAAAGGAAGTGGGCAGGGTACAGGAAAAACAGCCATGAGATATTTGCTAGAGCTGAGTGAAGGGTACATGAGGGTCCATCACAGTATCTTTTATACTTGTTTATAAGAAACAAAAACTTGTTTAATAAGAAAGTTATGTTTTGTTCTGTTTAAAGGAGGGTATAATCAACTATATCATCAAATAAGATGAGGTCAAAGACTGACTGAGAATTGAACACTGGCACTGGCAAATATGGAGGTCACTGGTAATGCTGAGAAAAGGGTTTTTCAGTGACATGTTGATTATGACAGTGTAACCGGAATAAGTTCATGAATAGAAGACAACACACTAGAAATGATTCTAAGGAGAAAATAAAAATGACAGACAGCTAAAGTTTCCTGGCATTAAAAGAAGCCTTTTCTTTTTAATCAATGGAGAGAAAAAGCACTTACTTCTCTGCTGACAGGAGTAATACAGGAAAAGAGAGGGGAAACTGATCGCACAGGAGAGTGGAGAGACAAAAGCAGCAACAAAGGAGTAGGTGAGACGAGCTGGAACCTAGCCCCAAAGTGGAGGGGTTGGTTTTGGTTAGGAGCAAGGGACAACAGGCTCAACGCACAGGTAGAGATATAAGTAAGGTGACAGATCTGCTGATGGAAAAAGGAAGAAGTTTCTTTTAATTGCTTCTGTTTTCTTAATAGAATATAAAGGAAGGCCATAAGCCGGCAGTCAGGAGCAGGCAGGGGAGTGGTTAGAGGTTTGAAGGGAGAAGTTGTGAAGTCATCATCTTGGACAGTGGTACGTGAATATAACAAGAGAACTTATTAGGGGTGTCAAGTAGCACTAAAGACTCATTTGAAATTTGCTATCATAAATTTAGAGCAAAAGCAGTCATACATCTTTAGCCATGTTCAGCTGCTCTGATGGAGGACTGGACAAGCCCAAGATTTAGTTTCAACTGGAGTTGGGATTTTGTCATAAAAGTATAATGGAAGGAGAGAGGGAGAATGGAGTTAAGAAATGCAACAGAGTGATTACAGTAATGATGGATTACAGAAAATAAGCAGGCTAATACAGGAATTAAGGATATAAGGGTAATGCTTAGGCCTTGTGGTAGGGTTTAAAAAATTGCTGGAATGGAAAAAATAGAAAATAATATGGTATAAAGACAGAAGGCAATAATCAAAGAGTAGGGTGCTTATAAATGGAATTTGAAGGTGGTATAACGGCAAGGCAAGAGTGAAGACAATGATCTTTGAAAGTAAGAAGCAAGAGATTGAACTGGATTGATTTTTGACACGGAAATCACCAAGAATGATGAAAGGATTTGAAGCAGAGAAATGACAGCAAGTCAGATTCTAAAATCTTCAGTGGGAAAGGAGGAAGATGACAGATGACTGCAAAACAGCAGGCGGTAGAGTTTAATCTAGCGGTATGTATTTCAAGGGAGCTGGAGTTTTTAGGGAAGAAGTGTGGCCTAGAAGGGGCAAGAAGAATACCTACCCCTCCCCTTGGCTCTGTGGTACATGGGAGACAAAAGAGCCACTACTTAGAGGGGCTGCAAAGGAAGCAGCATCCTCAAGGGAGGGCCAGGTGTCAGCGAGAACCCTAACTCAGCAGCATCATCCAAATCACAGCCTGAAGTTCCCATAAAGTAAAACATAAAGACTACTTCCCTGCCACTGCCACAGAAACAGTATTGTTACACTCAAGTCTAATGAGATAGTTTTATTTAGCTGCTTCAAAGGATAACTTAAGATGTCCAGTCTTTACTTACCTTCCTGTTGTAACTGAGCCAAGAAAAGTGCAAGGTATGTGTCTGATATTAATTCTGGACCCGTCAAGAGAGAATTCAAGTTGAACCACTGGAAAAAAAAAATTTGTCAATATTTAAGTTAGTGCACATTGTAAGTAATAAAGAAGCTTCATATGTTAAGAATAGATACCACCCATCTAAACTTAGAAAGACTGTCTAAACACTGAAAACATGTCAAATTGAGATTTTAAAAAATTATATGATTTTTAAAAACTGAAATAGAATGTTGCAGATTTATCACTATTAAATGCTTTCAAAGTTTGCTTTATTCCGTAAATTATAAACTCTCCACCCAAGGAAAAGAAACTGGTAGCCAGTACTTTACAGTATCTTTATTGATAGCTATAATTAAATCTTTTCCAAAGCATCAGTCCAACAAAACCTAATCTAATCACACTATATTGATGTGGAAGAAAAATGACAACTACCTGGTTTTCCCCACTGCTGATAATTTTGGTCAAAAGATTTCAATTGTGAGAAAGCCAGACATTCCAGGAAGAGAATCTGTAACTGCCAACTTATTTTAAAAAGTTCACTAAACCACTATCACATGTACATCATTTGGTCACTACTTCACTGGAGTCCTAATCTAACTCACAAATAAAAAAGTTTCAGAAGTTGTTGTCAGCCTCATGACCAACTACGTTTCCTGGATTTTGACAGACATAATAATACTTTTCTCAGTCATCTTTTTCATTACACAGGCACCTCAGACTAAAGACTCTATGGTGAAAAATACAATTTTAAACAAAAATATAAATTGGAACGAAGGATAATAAGCCACAATTTGACATATCCTGTATTTATCAAAGATAATTAAAAATGTATAGATTCAATTTTAAAGAATATTTTAAAAAACTCTCAATAACGTAACTTTACATACAAATCAATATAAAGGAACTTCTGGAATCTAAGTCTGCAGATCTTAAAAAAAATCCAGCGATTACTTCATGCAGCAAAAGTGAAGACTACTTGATCATAATTTTTCTTAAAGATATAACTAAAACCCACAGGTTAAATAACCTTGGCAGTGTCCTGCTCTGGTTTTTCTCTATAGTTGACTCTCACTTGGGCCAATCTCTATCGCACCATACTGCCTGTCTTGCTGTTTGCTCCTCAGGAGGGATCTTAAGAAATAACCATTTAAGATGAAGCTGCTTCTAGGCAGCAGACTTAAAAGACAATGGCAGGGTTTTTTGTTTTGAACTACCTTTTATTGATTTAATTCAATGCACTCTTTCTGGATTTTCTTTTCTTTTTTTTTGTTTTGTATTATTTTATTTTTAAAAACAGCTTTATTAAGGTATAATTGAAATGCAGTAAACTGCACATACTGAAAGCGTACAATTTGAAAAGGTTTAACATAAATAAATACCCATGAAGCCATCACCACAACCATGAGAGTACACATATTCATCACTGCCAAGTTTCCCATGCCCCTTGCCATCCTCCTCTTTCACTGCTCCTTGCCCTCCTCATCCCTGGGGCAACAGCACTGGTCAATGTGCCTTCAGGCACTAAAGCTTAGTTTGCGTTTTCTATACTTTCATATAAATGGAATGATGCAGTATGTATTATTTTGTGTCTAGCTTCTTTCATTTGGCATAATTACTCTGAAATTCATCCATGTCACTGTATGTATCAATTAGCCATTTCTTTTTATTACATTAGCCTGTTTTCAATAATACTCTTTCTCAGAGTCAAAATTCTAAGAAAAAGGACTTTAACTGTTTCAAAAATGGTGGCGTGTATACAAATACCACTTTTAAAAGATAACATTTTAGATACATTTTTTTGATTTTAAGGCTTGTTCAAGACACATTCCTCTTTTTTTTTTTTTTTTGGTGGGGGGAGATAATTAGGTTTTTATTTATTTTTTAATGGAAGTACTGGGGACTGAACCCAGGACTTCGTGCATGCTAAGCACGTTCTCTACCCCTGAGCTACACCCTCCACCCACCACGTTCTTTTTTTTTTTAATAGAAATGATTTATGTAGATATATTACATGGCATTTTGGAATGAATAACTTTGCTATGTTAAAGCACACATGGTTGAAAACTTTTATTCAAGCTGGGACACTATTTCAGGCTTTGTGACACTGCTGTGCTTAATACAAATCTATGAAAATAGTAGTTAACTGACAGAACATCTTTGTCACATAAAAACTCAAAAGTAACCATGGATGTACTGCCTTAAATAGAGAATTTTACTTATGTCCTATCTATCTAGGTTGACACCATGCCACATACACACATTATTGGTGAGTTTCTTCATCTTTAAGGCACCAGTCCCTTACACTTTAGTTGCAAAAGGGGTGCAGAATGAGAAAAAAGGCAGAGAAGGAGCAGAACCATTACCTGTTTTCCTAATTTTCTAACCGTAAACCAGTGTTCTTTATAATTGCATATAAATGATCTTTCATTTCTAGAAAAAGGAAAAAATAAACATACAATATTAAGTTGAAATATTTCACATTCATTTAGTTTGTCTACTGGCAAATATCATACAAAACGTGATAATTTAGGATTATGTGTACAGTTTCAAGTATCACTGATTAAAAAAAAAAAGTGTGGATCTCAGTGTAGGTCACTGATGCCAGAACAACGGCACCACACCCCGCCTGAGAGTCAGCTCTGTGCCGCCAGACACCGCAGTGTCAGGAAGGCTCAGCGGGCAGATGCTCACGGGCAGGCCCCAAAGGTGCACTAGCAAGACCTGAGGGAATGAAGCAGGGAACATCAAAACAAAAGCATGCAAGATTTAGTTTTCTTCTTAAGAAAGCATAACTTGAAAAATCAGATATAGGAAAAGAAACGTAGGAAAAACAAAACACAATCTTACATAGGATCGATCCTCAGCCTCTGATACTCTGGACTGTTAAACAGGATTAGTTCTAAACCCCAAACTTTCAAGGCATTGCTTATAACCTGTTAAAAAAAATTGCAACTTTAAAAAATTCCAAATGTAAGTAGTGTAACCATGTTGGTTGTGTAAACAATTGTACCTCATATATAAATTTCCCCAGAAGGCTGTGGTTTTAAAAAAGTGTGTGTGTGTGTGTGCGCACACACGTATGCAGATGTATCACTAAACTCATAAATAACACACAAATAAAGCATTAAAAGAGTGCTTTTACACGAAGTTTCTGGAATGGAACTCATACAATTCCTAGATAAAACTGCCTCAAAAATCCAGATATATATTCTATCCAGTAAGTGCTAGTCTGAAAATCAGGCCACTGTATTGTACACATGTGATGGTTTAGCTACTACAGGTCCTGCTTCAGGAAAGTTCTATTTGACCCACTACCTGGTATATCAGTAACAGGGATAATTTTATGTCTATTAAAACGAGTTCCTTCTGGGAATTTAAACTGAAGCTTTCATAAACATTAAACTTCTATTATCATGGGTTCATAATTTGTACGAAAAAAACCCAAAAGGCAAACCAGATTATTTCAAACTGAGAAAAAATGGGAAATTTCTGAAAATTCACTATCTACCCTCTAAGGTAGCCAACAAAGCAGCAAGTGAACCAGGTGCAAGCACAGACAAAAAGTGCACTTGGCCTGGTGGATAAATGAGAACGGACGCCAAGGGCAGCACTAAACAAACAGGAAACAGCGAGCGCTGGGCCCTCTGGCAGCCGTTACCTGCACAGCCCGCAACGTGGCACTGGCTGGAAATGCTGGTGACTGAGGAGCCCAGCAGAATGCAAACAGATATTTGCAGGAATAGGTCCCTCAAGAGAAGTTCTAAAAAACTCCGGATACACCTCAGAGGTGTCAGAAATGGAACGAAAGACCCACAAGTAAGACCGAAGATCAATTTCACAAGTACATAAATATTCACCCATTGAATTCAAGGAGAGCGATAAGCTTAAAAAAAGGAAAAAGGCAAAGCCATCGACCATAATAAAGGAATCCAATCCTGGGAGGCTGATTTAAATGTAGGGCTTTTTTAAAGGAGGTTATTTAATTTGCATTTGGACGCTAATAATCATAAGTCCAATAAGTCATCGTGTTGTTTCAAGCTTCAAAAAAGCCCTAAAGATTCTACCATCCTAATTTTCATGTTTATCTATATAAAAATCTAGTAGTCTGGAGCACAATCTCATTCTTAGACACAATCAATTGGAGGAACTTCTGAAGGTCATTACACTGACTAAGAAAGGCTGTGAAGATACTCACATCAAGCCCGCCCTGAGCTTAAACAATGCCTGGGACGTAAACAACACTTAGTATATGCCTGTGATTACTTACTTGAATAGAGAAAAAACCACTGTCATCCATATTTCCAGAAGGCTGCTGTTGAATTTGGATAGGTAGTTGGGACAGGGGTAGAAGATGGAGAGAGAAGAATAAAATGTCATTAGTGTGCATTATTTAAAATCACATCTTGTGCATTCCCATCTACAAAGTCAAGAGCCGAGTTATAATTAACAAGTCAGATCTGCATAAGAAGAATGGTTCATCCTTTTCTAAACAGTACACAGACTTCAAATAAAAGAAAAAAAATCATTTAGTGAGTTTAAAATCAGTACCTGTAAAAATGTGCGATAGTCTTCGCTAGTAACTCCTCCTTCTGCCATTCTCATCCTCTCTTCTTCATCGAGCTGATGTGCAATTGAAGATAATTCCACAGGGCTAAAGTATTCTCCTTGCAATAGGTTATTCAAGCAATGCTGAGCACAAAGTGAGCCTTCTTGCTAATATTCCCAAAAGAAAAAATTCAATTTTGTGATTTGTTAAACAGATTTGTACAGTATCTTCCCCTAAAGAGGAATTTAATCATTAACTTCTTAACACAGTCAATCTAACATTTAAGCTTCAGACAAGCATGATTAACATAGATATACACATTTTCATTTATTACCATTTATAATTCTACCATTATTGAAACTACAACTATTCAGCCATATGATCAAAAACTTGAGAATGATTTATTTCAAACATATCATCTATCAAATACACCAAATCTCGTATTTTACTAAAAACTACTCTATAATAAACATTTAGGCTCCCTCACTTTCAGTGCCTAAAATAAATACATTTTTGGAGATTCTATGCTGAAAGGAAATTTAACCCCTAGAACATTTGTTCTTTTAACAAGATAATCTCTACTCTATCTAAATGCTTGTTCATAGAATTTCAAATCCATAAACAGGTGAAGAATCTCAAGAACTAAGTAAGAAAAATTCTGTTTGATGTTTATGAAGACATGTAGCTACAGAGGCGGGGTGCTCTTCAAGGAACTCCACAGAAAATGTACACAGCGTGGTGCAATGAGCAAAACTGTCCAAAACCCACCCCTGGAGCTCATTTCTGGACAAGCCAGCAAGGGGGCTGCATCCAAGCTCAGCTCTCCAGGGGACTGTTGGCTTCTTGTTATGGGGGTGGGGAGAATATGACCTCCCCTCAGCTCAGGGTCTTTGGGTCTCGGCTGCTGGCTTTCTCACACAACTGGCACCAAAATCTAAATCCAGGCTGCCTGGAACTAAGCAGCCTGCTTATTAGCTGCTTCCCCTCAACAAGGCTGCTTTCGTTCTCCCTGCAGGAAGGGAGACATGTGGGTGGATGCGATCCCTCCCTGTGAACCCAGCCCCAGGTTTGTCTCTCTGTGGGATGATGGCAGACAGCAGAGCATCTTCTGTTACCCCAGCCATCTAAATTCTCCATTTCCCCAGTAAAGTCTGCTCCTTAACCGAACCTGTCTGATATCCTGCAATTTGCCCCAAGTTATGTCACACACAGATCTGAGTAACACCTTGCAAGACATGTATTTTTCCTGATGAATTAAATTTCTAGGAACAAAGTTCAGCCACTGCAAAAGATATAGGACATATGTATGTAATGGAATAGGAAGGCAGCCCTGAGACAGTCTGAGTGTGAGACGGGGCTGAGACAAGTTTACCTCCCTGTTTTGGTATGGAATATGGAGTGAGCAGCTCGAAGCTAACGAAGACACTATCTATCCCTCAAGTCACAGCCACGATGGTGAGAGAGGACTTCTCTCCACCTTTCTCCTTCTACTGTATTCCTATTGCTAGAAAGCAACTTCTCCTGAATAATAAAATGCAAACTGGAGGGAATACACAGATGCCCTACTTATATTCTATTGAAAAGGGGATAGCCAGATGGATAAAAGGCACAAAAAAGTGCTCAGCATCATTAACCATCACAGAAACAATGTTACTACTACACACTCTCCAGAATGGCTAATGGCTAACATGCTGGAGAGGATTACAGACATCAAAACTATTACATACTACTGGTGGAAATGTAAATTAGTATAACCACTTTGGAAAACTATTTGGAATATCTACTAAAGCTTAACAGATACCTACCCCATGACTTTGCAATTTCACCCCTAGATGCATAACGTAAACAACAGAAATGCGAACATATGTTCATCCAAAAACATGTGTAAGAATGTTCACAGAAACACTATTTATATTGCCCCCAAACTGGAAACTACCCAAATATCCATCACAGTAGAATAGATAAATTGTTACATTCACAAAAGAATACTACATAACAAGGACAAGGAGTTAACTACAGCTACCTGCAACAATACAGGTGAACATTATTAACGTTAAATAAGAGACAGACTCAGAAGAGCACACGTTGTATGATTCTTTTTTACAAAACCTCAAAAACAGGCAACTAATTAATCGACGCTGTTAGAATTCAGGACAGTGGTTACCCTCGCAGGGTGGAGGGAGAGTCAGTATGATGTAAGAGGACATAGAGGGCTTATAGGATGCAGGTAAATGTTCCGTGACTTGATCTAAGTATTATTTACACACTTGTGTTCACTTCGTGAGAATTCATTGATCTGTACTCTTATGATCTGTGTGCCCCTACATTTGCTATCCTTAATAAAAAATTTTAACAACAAAAAAGTTTCTACTAACATACAGCTATTTCTCATGATGAGCTAGCTAACAGCGTAACCAGATTAGATTTTCTGAGAGCAGTCCTAATGTAAATCTTTTATCTGCTGTCAAGCTACATGCGTCAGCTTGGGGCTCTCACACTATGGTCACCATATATAATATTATTATATATAATATTACATAGAGAAATAGTGAATCCAAATATTTGATTTAAAAATTCTTTCTATAAAAAAGTAGCATTAAAATACCAAAAAAAAAGCACTTGAAACCAAACCTTGTCTACGTAAAACTGTATTGCTCTAGGATATATCAAGTAGTTTTGTACTTCTAGTATGACTTAATGGAAGGAAAGAACAAATTGTTCAGTCCAAATTTAAAGTCAAATCACTTTTTAAAGTCACAAGATTAATCCAATTCTACAAGGACCAAAAAAATTGTAACATGGCCCCACTGAAGATTACACTTTTCCAGGCCTGCCCCCTCCCTGCCAACCAAACTACCCCAACCATCTCCTCTTTCTCCTCAAGCTTTATCCCAAGATAGTAATTCATTTTGCTACAAAGTTCAATGGTAATCAAATTCCATGTTTTCAAGCCCAGATATTGTGCTTGAAAGCCCAGATATTGTGACCACAAAGGGTAACTGCAACCAAATCATTCCCTCACTGTCGCCAAAGTCTTCCAGACTAACCAGAAACTAGTTCAAATTCCCAGAGACACTACTGCCTACAACAGAAACCAGGCATAAACCCAAAAGGTGCACTCAGAAGTGGCCTAACTGGGGCCACACAATCAACCCAGCAGCACTTTTTCATCTCATCTGAGTAATAATAAGGCCAAACGTCTTGTTATGAGGTTTGGCAAACACAAGCATCTGAATAACAACAACGGCCAGCTCTTCTCCAGCACCATGTGCCAGGTAGCATTCAAAGCACTCATGACTCTGAGATGGACACTTTATTATCCTCGAAGACAGGGGAGGAAACTGGAGCACAGAGATTATAAGTAACTTGCCCAAGATAGTTAACGGCAGAGCTGGAATTCAAACCCAGGTAGAGGTTTCAAGTCTGTACTATCACCACTTCCTCAAGTCACTTATTTGGAACTTGGTGTTTCCTAAACCTCAAATATCTTAAAGATGGCTAAGGACCAGAAATCTCTCAAGCATACACACACACACACACACACACACACACACACACACACACACACACAGTATGTCATATTGTCAGCATCTTCCAAGTATTTTCATTAATTTTAAATATAATCCCAATAAGTTTGGTTATCACCCTCAGTTTATATCACATAAAAGTACCAATTCAGATGGCACAGTAACCTCACCAAGAGCAGTCAGCAATAGAAACAGAAATAACAGAAAGCAGGCACCAGGAAACAACAACAAAACAAACTCCAACAGTTGGTAACCAGCTGGCATTAGGGTTTAAGTTAGGGATTGGCAAACTCTAGCCCTTTGGCTATGGTTATAGGTGCTTTCCGTACTCTTGAAATACATCTGAAGAACTTTATAGTAAGAGCCTTCATTTGCTAAGTACCCATTAGTTGATGGTAAGGGTAAGTGTGTCCCTGAAGCATCTTTAGTCTAATTTATGCTGATAATTCAGAGTGACTTCTTTCAGGCAAGTAGACTCTCATTAGTCTAGCGCCCAGCTTCTTTTGATCCCATGGTTTAGTAGTTACTTTCATGGAAATCTATCCAAACCAGCTAACAATCAAAATTGTTAAAAATACATACACACTGTATAATTCTCAAGAAGTGATGTGTAAAAATTTTAAGTCTTCAATGTTGAAACATCTGGTCCTACACCAAAGCTTTCGAGAATTAGTAATAAAAATATGTCCATGCAGGGTTCTCTTCATCCAATCTCCCTAGCCAAGCAACTAAATTTCTCTTGTCCAAGATTCATACATCATGTCAGTCAAAAGATTAGTCATAACCATATACCACTGAGTCCTTCCTTGCCCACACCTAAAAACTGGTCTATTCTAGTGCCAAAACTTTCTAAAATGTTTTCTATAAAGGAAAGCATTCTGTAACAATTTGTTTTGATTTATACTGCACTTCTTTTGTCTTTGATTGCGTGTGAGAATTTTTAAATGGATAAATGATCATTTACAAGTATTTAACAAAACAAAACCCCATGTTTCCTAATAAATAACAGCCTCACCAGCAACCCTTTCCAAACATGAAACTATTATGAAATAAGATACGTGCCAAAGTTGTTCTGAGAAAGGCTTCACTCACACCCAAATGGTTTGATAATTGGATGCGAGAAAAGACGAGTTTCTCCACATGCCACAAATGAATGGTCACGCAAGAATCAAAGCAAAACTGGCTAGGCGGACAGCAATAAATTTTTTCAGGCCACCCTTAATATCTAGTAAGAAAGCTGACTTCTTAATCCAGAAAGATGCGACTATCAAAAGAAATGAAGCCCAAACATCTCATAACAAAAACTCTTATGACGACTTCCCCATTCACGGACGCATGGGGTTTCCTGCTTCACTTCCCTGACTGTCAGGCCCTCCATGGAACAAGCCAAGGTCCCTGCCCTCGAGAGCTCACGGACCCAGTGCAGGACATGAACATAACCCCAGAGATCTAAGTGTACGAGAGATTCCAATATAGAATTGAGGAGCCCAGAGAAGGAAAAGTTAATTCTTCCAAGGGGCAGGGCTGGGAGAGTGGGTGGAGTTGGGAAGCGGAGAGGGAGGTGTCCAAGAGGTGACTAGCTAGAACCTAGAGAGAATGGGGAGAGGGACTGGAGAAGAAATCCCACGGAAAGTGGAGGGGAAGTGCAGAAGCCACCCCCTCTCTCGTTCCCCGAGGCGCCCCTGGCCCTGCCCTTATTCCCTCCCGGCTCCCCAGACATCCCGGGCCCCGGGCTCCTCGGGCACCGGCCGTAGGGGCGGAGGGCGCGACGGGGGCATCAGTGGAGCTCCCCTCCGGATGAAGCTCCTCCGGCTCGGCGAAATCGGGATGAGAGCGTCCCGGGCCCCACCCAGCTCCCCCGGAGGCAGCAATACCGCGCCCCACGCCCGCCGCCGCGCCGCAGACAGCTCCCCACCGAACGCGGACACTCACTTTCTCGTGGAAGATGGACTCCATGTTTATTTGTCTGGAGCCAACGGCCCCCGCGCCGAACCACCCCCCACCAGCTCCGCCCCCCGACCCCACCCCTCCGCCCACCCTGCCCCGCCCCTCCTCGGGCCGCCCCTGCCCACGAGCCTCACGCAGACCAATCACCCCCGAGAATGCGAGTCACGTGGAGGGAAGAGCGCGTGAACGCTGGGGCGGTAAACTTGTGGTCACGTGATCTTGGTAGCGCGTCCTCCTATCTGTGGTTATCCAGCAGGCTTGGAGGATGCTGCAGCGCCGCCTGCCGTGTGGAGGATCATCTCCTCTTCCCATCCATTGCTGTGGATTCCTAGGCTTCTAGGGGTCTGGATAAGGACCATCCGGGTTCTATGTTCTTGTTTTCCGTTTTACCTTGTACTTTCTATCATATTTGCATACAGTTATTTAATATCTCTCTCCTCCTCCCTCGCAGAAACTCTAAGCGCTTGTGTAAAAATGAGAGTTAGTATTTATATAGGGTTTACCGTCGGGTGGGCACTCTTATAAGTGCTTTGCATATATTAACGAATTTAATACAGCAACCTTTGATATAGGGGGTATTATCTCTATTTTACACGTGAGGAAACTAAGGCATGGAGAGATTAAGAACAGCACAACCAGTAAGTCCAGACACCTTGTTACTAGTGTTAAGTGGTCTGGCCCTGAAGTGAGGGAAGGTAAAAAGTCCAGTAGTGGTCGTGGGAAGTCGGAGGGGGAGGATAGGAGCAGATCTTGCACCTTGAAACCAGGTTGAGAAAGGTGTGCTTTTTAAAGGCAGTGGAGAGCTATGTGGAGTTTTTAAGAGAAGAGACATGATGAGATTTGCATTTTAGAATGATCGCTATGGCTGTAGAAGAGAGTCATTGCAATCAAAGGACTCTTGGGAGAGATGATGGTGTTTGGACTAGGGTGGTGACTTTGAGATGGAGAGAGAAGATCATTTTGAGCGATAATTAGCAAGTAGGGAGACTCAACAGAACACGGTGAAAGAGTGGGGAGTGAAAGAGACAGAAGTGTTAGGGAGGACTTCTGGGTTTCTTCCCTGGGCAGCTACTGTGGCAGGAGAGATATTCACTGAGATAGGAAACAACTAAAGGAGAACATTTGGGGAAGAGAAGATAAAGAGTCTACGTTTTATAGATGTTCATTGAATCTGAAATATCTAAGAGACATTCAAGTACTTATGTTGAGTAATGTGTGTATATCTATACATATGTATAAATGGTTTGGCTGTAGAATGGGGAGTTGTTGGCATAAAAAAGGGAACTGAAACCACAGGAGTGAAAATAATTATTTGCGGAAGAAGAAGGGAATGAAAAGAGGATCTAGCCAAGCCCTGAGGGTAAAGAAGGAATAGCCAAGGAGAAGGGAGGGAAAGCAGGAGGGGGTAATGTTATGGAAGCCCTGGGAAGAAAATGTTTCAAGGAGCAGTCAATGTCTGTTGCTGCCCAGAGACCCAGCAACATGAGGACTTAGGAGAGCTCACTAAATTGTGTTGCCATGGAGACTATTGGTGAGCTCAGTGAGTGCAGGTCCAGAGGAACAGAAGGGGCAGAGGGAGGTAAGGAAATGAGACTGCCCATAAGGACCAGGTGCTCAAGGGAGGATTCCCTTACCAGTTATTGAATGTCTCTGCATGTCCCATCCATAGTCTGTACTGAGACAGTCCGTGGTCTTAAGAAATTGTGGCCTAAGTAGGGAAACAGAATACAGTCTCATAAAGTGAAAAAAATACTGTTTTTCTGCGTATTTTCTGATTTTTCTTTTTAAAGAAAGCATATGTCTGTGTAGAGAAACGTGTATTTATTTTTTCATGTATGTGCATTACATGAAAGAATATACAGGAAACACAGAGGTTTCGTGTTTGAGTGGGGAGGGAACTAGGCAAATGGGAGAAAAGGGTGAGAGACTTTTCACTGTTTACAAGTTGAGTCTTGATTTTTGAGCTGATTAATGTATTACTTTTTCTGAAAAAAAAAATGTGATTGTATCCATGCCCTAGGGCTGCTGTAGCAGCCACAACTTACCACAAACTTGGTGATTTGAACCAACAGAAATCTATTCTTCATTGTTTTGGGGCCAGATGTCTGAACTCAAGGTATTAGTAGGGCTGTGCTCTCTCCAGAGGCTCTAGTGGAGAATCCTTTTTTGCTTCTTTCAGTTTCTGGTGGCTCCTGGTGTTCCTTGGCTTGTGGCAGCCCAACTCCAACTTCTGCCTCTGTCTTTACCTGGCCTGCCTTCTGTGTCTCTCTGTGTTCTCTCCTCTTGTAAACACCAGCCATTGGGTTTACATCCCACCCTAATCCAGGGTGATTTCATGTAGAGATCCTGAACTAAATATATTGGCGAATACTATTTCCAGACAAGGTCTTTTTTAGTCTTCTGGATGGATTTGAATTTTTGAGGGTCATGATTCAACTCTCTACAGTGATTAATTGCTTACTAGGATGTAAACGACCCAAAATGACCTTATAGTTTTGTTCACTGTTAAATCCTTGGCATGTAGAACGGTGCCCAGCAATATTTAGTGATGTTGAATTAATACTAATTGTTTCATTAGGCCTTCCTGACCTATTGAGCATGTGATTAATAGTGAGCATCATGAAAGAAAAGATAGATGCCTGGGAGCCAAAATGCAAGTTTTGGTTTTGGCTTTGCCACTGAAGCCATGTGTGATTTAGGTATTAGATTTGTTGTGGTTCCTATTCCGATAACTCCATTCGATATTTGGGACATCCTAAACTTTAACTTCATAAGATAACTCTACTGTTCATCAAAACTCAATGACCATACTTTCCAGGAAGTGTTCCCTGCTCTTCAACTAATTTAGGAGTCCCTGTCCTTCTTCTGAGCTCCTGTATGTGCCTTTGTCATACATGGTAGCTTTTGCACAATATCATAAAAGTTGATTTAACCATACGTCTTCGCCAATACCCTTTAAATGTCTTGATGCCTGGGTCCATATCTTATTTGACTTTGTCTGTCTTGTAGCTGATGTCTTTTGAATGAAGTAAGAACACTAGTATCTGGGAATTATTCTTGATTCTTTTGTCCCCATTCTTCCACCTCACCCCTTGTTCCAATCAGTTCTCAAATGCTGTGTGTTTAAGTCCTCTCTCTCCCCCTTGTCTGTGTTGCCACTGCTTAGTTCACACCCTCTTGGTCTCTTCTGTAGCCCAATCTGAGGATCTCTGAATTGGTCATCTGATTCCAGTTTCAGTACGTTCAGCTCATAGTGCTGTCAGTGATCTTTGGAAAATGCAAACCTCACCAGTTTTTCCTTCACTTAACAAATGGAATGTTACTATGTATCAGGCACTGGGACTAGAATCAGGAGAGAGACAGTCTCACTTTCATGGAGCTTATATTGGAAGGGATCTTTAAATAATTACACAAATATTACTCTACTTAGAATCCTTCAGTGGCTTCCCATTGCTGGCTTAAAAAGCTCTTTGTGATCTGGACCAACCTGTTCAGCTTTATCTTCTGGAATTCCTTCCACTCTAGTCACACCAGCTTCACTTGACTTCCGGAAATTCCTTAGGAAGTCTTTTTTGTGCCACCACAACGCTTACATACCTTTAATAAAACACTTATTATCCCATACTGGATTTACCACTTTATATGGTATTGGACTATCCGCTTTTGAGGGTCAGAGGAGCGTTACTCTTTATATCAAGGGTCGGTGCAAAGCAGTGAATAAAACCATGAATTTTTTTGGTACAGACAAGTATTACAATAGTTCAGTAGGAAAGAGATTACTGAGCCAATCGAGGAAGAGTAGACCAAATAGATGCCATTTCCAGTAGATTTGTCATCTTGGACAGCTCAACTTTCTCTCAATCTACTTCATTGGAATTTTATCTTAACAAGTAAGATTGCACAAAGTCATATCTGTATTCTTGAACATCGTTTCTTTTAAATTTACACGAGCATTGATTTTGTAACCCAAAACCAAATATTTCAACAGAATGTCAAATGTTTGACATTTTAAAATTTATGTGTCAGCTTAAAAGTTCTGAAAAGGATTAGTGTTAAAGGAGTATCATTTCACTGTAATTTTGCTTCTCCTAAATTCAGTTTCACCTAAAACAAAATTTGTTTTCCAATAAGAGCTAGTTGAATGTAACAGATTACATTAAGTATATACCCAGGAAACCATCAGCACGATCAAGAAAATGAACATACTATACCCAAGTTTCCTTCCCTTCCATGCTACACCCCACTCCAGGGCAGCCACTGATCTGCTTCGTTACTATAGATTAGTTTGCAGTTTCTAACATTTTATATAAATTGAATCACAGTGTATGCTTTTTGTCCGGCTTCTTTCATTCAGGATTATTAATCTGAAATTCATCTGATATATTCTTTTTATTGCTGAGTAGTATTCTATTATATGGATTTGACACAATTTATCAATTCATTGGTTGATGGACATTTGGGTTATCTCTAATTTTTGGCTATTAACAAATAGAGCTGCTGTGAACATTCACGTAAGTCAATGCGTGGCTATGTGCTTTGTTTGCAGTAAATACCTCAGAATGGAATAGCTGAGTCATATGGTAGGTATATATTTAACTGGAAACTGCTCAACTGATTTCCAAAGCAGTACAAATTCTGGCAGCTACATTTTCCATTCCTGCCAGCAGTGTTTGTTCCCGTTGCTCTACGCCCTTGCCAACACTTGGTAAAATCAGTCTTCTTAATTTTAACTATTCTCGTATGTCTGTAGTGGTTTTAATTTGCATTTGATTTGAGCATCTTTTATGTGCTTATGTGCCATTCTCAAATCTTTTTTTTTGGTGAAGTGTCTTTTGCTTTTTGAAAATTGGGTTGTCTTCTTATTGGTAAGCTATCAATTCTTTATATATTCTAGGTATAAGTTCTTTGTTGTGTATATCTCACAAATATTTCTAGTCTGTGGCCTGCATTTTCATTTTGTTAAGTGTTTTCTGAAGAGCAAAAGTTTTTAATTTTGATAAAGTACAATTTCTTGGTTTTTAAAGCTGGTTCATGCTTTATATGCAGTATTTAAGACATCTTAGCTAAACCTAAGGTCACTAAAATTTTTAGCTATTGACGATTACCAAATAAAATCCTAGCATCATTCTTTCAAAGTGCCTTTGAAGCACATGGTTTGAAAAAAACTTTCTGAAAAATTAGGCTATGATTCAGTAATTATTTTTAAATTACTAAGTGTGACTATTAGTTGAAATGTGAAAGATTACTGCAGCACAAAAAGAATCACACTTCAAATTCTTCAAATTAAATAATGAATGTGTTTTTATTTCTCCCATAATTTAAAAAATGTGAACATCTTGTAATTCAGCCATAGCCTTTACTTCCAGGTGACTTCTTCACGGGGCCTCAATTCCCTATGTGGAAAGAAAGGAAGGAAAGGCAAAAGTGTAAATAAAACTTTTATGAGAGGATAAAAAGGAAAAGTCAGAAGAATGTGAATTCAATATTTTATGTATTAAATTGACCCATTTAAAAGTGTTTATTAGATTCAACATATTCATTCTATTTTCTCATGATTTTGAACTTTTACCACCTCTTCAATTTTATTCTTCCAGATTAAAAACCTGTAATTTCTTACTCTGTCTTTTTATGAGAGTTCATTTAATGTTCTCTAGACTCTTTCCAGCTCATTTTATCTTTCTTGAACTCTGAATGTGAACCTCCTCTACACGACTGTGGCTGCTACTCCGTTCTGGGGTCCTTGAACTTCCTCCTCCCTAGCTGCAAAGCCAGAGGTAGACATGCTGTCTTGCACTCTAATTCTGATGCCAGATGAGCCATCTCCAGAGACACAACGGGACCAGACAGCTGCCATTGCTATTGGACCACTCAACCACCATGTCTAAAGCCTTTAAGCAGAGTTGCTGAGAATACAGCACCCAGCCACAATTAGTGCCTCTGATTTCAGCCACATCATGGCCTAAGATAGTATATGATAATATAGTTAAAGCCGTATATAGAGAAGGCTTTAGTGAGGTGGTTTAAAACTTTCTACATTAAAGTGTACCCTGAATTTAAAAAAAAAAAAAGAAAGAAAGAAAAAGACTTTTCAAAGATCTGAAATAGCCTGTTCATAAACTGAAGACTTGTTTACATTCCAAAAGTAATCGCACAGCTTTATCCAAGGATTAGACAGCAAACAAAATGACAAAATATCACTTAAATCTAAATGCTCAGGGGGAAAAACTACCCCTTCTGTTTATTTTTGGCACAAATGATACTAAGAATATTTCCAAAAGCTGATTAACTGTTGGTTTAAAAAAAAATAAAAACTAACCTTTTGAATAAGAGACTCTCGTTCCGGAAGGCAGTTAGCTTTTCATCATTCTTTTTGTCTAGATACCATCCAAAGACAAATCCCATAGGGACAAGTATATGTACCCAGTGGTCACGCACAACCTGAAGTAAGCTCATCATGAATGCTATAAAAAAAATCAGAAATATAACTGCCTTTGAAATATCTTTTAAATAGCATCTGAAACAGGAAGATAGCTCTGAATAGAGGGGACAGATGTTAAAAGTATAATAAGCCTCTTTAAATTTGTTTGGCATTAGAATGTAGTATTCTACTTAAAATCTACTTGATGAAGATTATATAGGTGACAATGATTAGTATAAAAATTACACAGCACCAAAGTCAATTTATTACTTTCTATTTGTAGCTCCACCAGTGATCCTATATAACACAGAAATGGAGAGAGTATTAAAAAATTCTACTTGCAAAAGCTGAGTATATGCACCCTCTTAATATTGATTTAGGACTTTTACATGTGTAAAATAATTTTAGAACCTCTCACAATGCCAAAACAAACATAATAATACAATTTTTTTCAGAAGCAGAATTCTTTAGATAAAGCTAAATGATTGAAAATTATTTTCACAAAACTAATTCTTTAAAGTGAAAAGAAGAGAAATTTAAAAATTCATACTGAATAATGTCACAGTAGATCGGAATATCAATTAAATGACTCTATAAAAGATACGGAGAGAAGGGAACTTACTATTATAGAGTGATTACTAGGTACCAGAGTCATCATATAGTCTGACATATAACATAAAATATTATTATTCTTATTTTACAGATAAGAAAACAATTTAACCCAAATAGGCATTACGTGTAGACCTGGAATTCAAACTCAGGTTCACTCCAAAGCTCTAGCTCCTTCAATTATACTGAAATGCCTCTTGTAGAGAATCCCCCTCAAATTGATATTTATGGTACTTAAGACTTTTTAAGTTCTAAGAGTTTCCAAAAGGAAGAAGAGGGGGACTTCTTCACAGAAGAACTGTAAGTCATGGAAAATGAATTTGCACTAATTCAATAAAAACACAGTTGAATCGTCAATTTTCTGTAAAAAATTGTACCTAAAGATGAAATCAAAATAAATCTGTATGCACATGAATCTATAATGAATAAATCATATATAATGGCTGAGAAGACCTGACAACATCTAGAGAGAGAATGCATTACTGCTAACAAAAGTGCTTCTGGGGTTATGCAGACTAGATTCCTGCCTCTCCTAGGACCCTCGCTCACACACATTCTAATTATTTCTCTCTCAAACTTTACTCACTAGATAAAGGCACTGGGTTAGGAAGTGGACATGAAGTTAAAAGTCACACAATTATTACATACTGTCTTTCACAGAGTGTAATATTACATACAACAGATTCCAGTCTGAATTATCACTGATCTACAAAATTATGATGCAAGTAAATGAGATGTTTGAAATAACTCCCCAACTGATTTGCCGCAACTAGTTCTTGGACATTTAAATGTAAATGTAACCAATCTTAACTTACTCCTAGAAGATGGTGGTTCTCTTAGCATTGTGCCTTCCCTCAGCAACATTATTTGCACTTAGATCCTTAAGCACTATTTGATAAACACTTAGGTACTTTTTGTGATTCTGAACAAGTGCCCACCAAGTCAGCCCCTTTATAAACCTGAACCAGTCAAGTATGGGAATAATAATGCATGCCTTAATCAAATAATGTAAACTTGAAAGCACTGAACTACAAAATACTAGACAATATAGGTCCCTGGAGAAGTCCAGGGGTCATCTATTCTCCCACCTGTCCTTATTAGGTCCATCAAATTTCTTAAGAGGTGTCAAGTCTAACACTCACTATAACTAACTGTTAGATAATTGTATTTAACCAACAAAAGGAACTTGCTGACTCTCAGCCCAATACTTTTTAAATAAGCCCATGGCCACCTGTGGGCTATCCACCATTACTGTTGGCACTCCTCAAACAGGGTCAGAAGCCAATTTTGTCTGGCTTTACTCTGAACAGAAGAGACGAGCCAAGCCCCTGAGGGTCTTGTTGCATAGAGGCTTTCACAGAGACTCTACAGGTAAAGACAGCAGGACTGATAAATAAAAGGATTCTGTATGTTCAGAATCCACAGTTGGATTCAACCACCATGATGGAAGCCTGATTCCATCCCTGAGAGGGAAATGGCAAATCTTAGTCCCAGAGGCATTTCATATCACAATTGTACAATCTACTGTTTAATGGACATTTGTCCTGTATACGTCACTGCAAGATGACCAGGGAGGACACAGATTTATGGACATGAGTGAGCTAGAATGATTTCTTAGAGAATGGAAGTCTAGGCTTGGATAAAGAGTGACATCTACACAGGTGCCCTCAATGGCACTGCACATATTATTAGTGTCCTCTTTATGTGAAGCCTCTCAAGAAAAATTTTGCCTTTACTTCAGAAAGCCTGAAAAAAGCCAAATTGGTTTTTATCTTATAGACTTGGGAAATAGAGTAACTGATCATGTACCCTTTGATAACAAAATGATCCAACATTTTGTCCCTACCTTTAGAAAGAGCTGATTCTTACACCACTGTCTGGCATGGTTCTTACTAATTTTCATAATCACCAATTCATGTAATCCTCACACTTCTATCCTGTATAAACTAATACAATGTCCTCGATGCAGTAAGAGTATTTTTTTTTCAAATAAGTAAATTTAGGGACAATCAACTTTCCTAAGGTCACAAACGCTGTAAACGGCAGAACTGGGATTAATACCCAGGCAGTCTGGCTCCTTGGTCCAAGCTCTTTATTTGTGCTTTACAGTCTCTTACAGGAAGTATAAAGGTCAACACTTATATTAACCTTCGTCTTAGCTTTATCTCATTTTTCCTAATAAGGGCATAACTAGGAGATATTATGGGTTTGGTTCCAGACTACCAAATAAATAAGGAGGTACAGTGAGACACAAGAATTTTTTGGTTTCCCAGTGCATTTAAAAGTTGTGTGCAATAGCATTATGTCTAAAAACACAATGTATCCACCTTAATGAAAAAACACCTTATTGTTAAAAGATGCTAGCCATCATCTGACAACCAAAGGTTGCCAGACACCTTCAATTTACAAACAACGCATTATCTACAAAGCACAATAAAATGAGGTATGCCTGTAATACCTTTTCCTCAACCCAATTTTTTCGCTTAGCTTCTAAAAAGAAAACTGTATATAGTGTGTATTTTTCTTACGTCCCTCCGAAATCACGTTGGAAAAATACAGATGATTCGACATCAAAAAAAAATTCCACTAATTAGTCCCTACAGCAATTTATATGTATTGATCAAAAAGTGTCGACTTAACCTATTAAAAACAGTACTAGATGCATGGAGAAACTGAACTCCTTGCGGTCTGGAACCCTGTCTTAATGACATAAACACCCTGGAAATCAAGCACAAATGAATATTATCTTTTTCAAATTACGTCTTCAAAGTGCATGTTTTCTGAAATGGTCGACTCAAGAGGGTTTGAAAATTAGAAGAGAGCAAGGTTAGCTTCCAGTCTTGAGTAAGGAGGAAGACAGAGCCCCTTCCCCACTGCAGCCTAGGAGCCGTGATTCCGGCCGGCTTCCGGCCGGTCCCGTAACATCTAAAGGTGTTTTCCAGTTATGACAGCCTCAGAGTACCCTCTGCCAAAGGAGCCAGGCGGGAAACATGAGTCCAGCGGCAAGCAACCCCGACTCCCTCTCCTTCCCCGTCTCCTTCGCTCGGAAGCTTGGGGAAGCCGCGCCGCTCCAGCGCCGGGGGGCCCAGACCCCCCACTCGGACCCCCCACCCCACCCCCATGTACCCGTTGCTACCGAGGGCCTTCCCAGAGGTGCACCCTCCCCGCCTGCACAAAGGCAGCTCTCGCCGCCTCGGCCGCCGCGAACCCCGGACCCACCTGCGGCCTCGGAGGTAACAACGACCCCAAGAGCAAGGGCAGCGGCGAGCCCAGCCAGCGGCGCCGGCGGAAGCTGCGGCCTCGGGACCCACCATTCGCTGCGCCCGCTCGAAGAGAGGGGTGGCTCCGGGAAAGCCTACCTCTTCGTCCTTTCACTGCTTGACTCCTTCCTGTTTATTTTAGCTTCAACACATTATAAATTCTTTAAAAATAAAACTTCGGCCCCAGGTGACGAGACTTGGTGTAAGCGACACCTCCTTCCTCCAGCTTTGTCCCTCCAACCCCCGAATATGGTATCACCCTGGGTCTCCCCGCCTTAGCGGGTCGCCTCCAGTTTCAAGATGGCGGCGGCCACTGAGGGGATTCTGCTGGCTGATCGTCACGGGCGCCGCTGAGCCAACATCAGCTTTCCTCGCTCTTGAATCTGGATTCGTCTAGGGGCTGGGAAGGGCAGTGGACGGCGTTTGGGGAGGACTGACGAGGCAAGTGGGGGTGGAAAAAAGCAGTGCTCCTTTGGAGGGGGGGAGGGGGCGTCCTCGGAGCCAGAGGAAAGCCTGGCTCCGACTCCGACCGGGTCTCCGCCGGGGACGTGCTCCTGGGCTTTCGGTTGCGACTGTCCTGGTCGTTCCTGGCGGAAGTGCTCAGCGAGGGAAAGAGAGTGACTTCTCCGTGGGCCGAAAGCTCCTGGTCTTTTATGGCAGCCCCTACGATTCACTCCCATGCTCTCCTTCCCTCCTTTTCGCTCTTTCCTCCGCCTGTTCAGTCTCTCGGAGCTGGAGGAGTTAATCCGACGCCAGCCTTGGCTCCTTAGCCTTGTGACTACCTTGTTTTCAGCGTCCTCGCTCGGGGTCTTCCCGTCGTCCCGGGCTGAGAGACCACGAGGCTACAGGGCACAAAGTAGGGGTCCTTTTTAGTTAATCCACTCCAAAGACCTTTAAGACGTTACCAAACTTTATTAAAACCGTCGCCCCCCTCCCCCGTAGCGTCGCCTTTGAGCGCTTCCAGCATCATCGCTCTGTTTACACGCTGAGTGAACAGGTCAGAATAATTTTAACTCCGGCAAGCCTGGCTTCCTGTGACCAGGCAACCTGCGTTATCAATTGCTCATGCTCTGAGTTTTTATTTTACAACCCCTTTGATCCTGTTACGAAACCAGTGCTCTCCCGGAACTGACCAAGAGGAGACTTTTCTCACTTGACCCCCAGGGCTAACCCAGGCTCCTTCCTTTTCCCTTAGACTGTGCATGGTTCCCCTTAGTTGTCATCAACGTGCACGATCGCTAGTGAGAGAGCAAGTAACTGTGATAGATGATTTAAGGTGAAATGGTGTCGGTTAAAAATCACTGCCCAGAAAGAATTTATGACACGATGAGACTTCGTTCCTTTCAGTACACATTTATGTTGCTTTGAGCGCTGTGCTTGGTATTGGAAATTGAGAGATTTCGCTTTTGCTCTTCCCCTATACATTTAACTTCCATTCAACATATATTCTTTGTGCCCACTTGTGCTGGATGAAAATAAATAACATTGCCTGGAGATACCAACATAGCTTTTTAAAGGGGTAAATATTTGAGCTGGGAAGCTGATGAGGTCATCGGGATGCAGTACAGGGATACAGAGAGTTTGGAGAAGTTTTGGCTTACGTTGGAAGAGCAGGAGGATTAATGTGCTTGGTCGTGCAGCACAGGGGTGGTTGGTGAAGTAAGAGGGAGATTGAGATAAACTTGTGAAGGACTTTGATTTCCAACAAAGGTATTTAGATTATATTTAGTGTTTAACAGGAAGCTGATGACTACTTTGCACAAGGAAGGGGCATGAGGATATTTAGTTTTCAGGATTGTCTCTCTGATAGCTGTATGGAGGATCAGCTTGGAACTAGATGAGAGGAAATTGCAATCATTCAGGTAAGGTAATGAGTGCCTCCACTGAGGAAGAATAGTAAAGGATGTCAGATATTTCTGAAATGTCAAATAGAATTCAACTGGTGGCAGCCAATTTGGTGGGAAGAGGGTGATAAAGAATTTTTAGTCTGGGAGACTAAGTGCTTGGTGATACTATTAAAATTAAGTCTAAGACATGTACATAAAACTAGAATGGTGCCAACCTGCACTTTAGGAGTGGCAAAGCACAATGCTCCACAGTCCAAAGCCTTGATTTTAGAGTCTAGATCTAGACTATTAGCTACATGTAACTGTTGAGCACTTGCAATTGTGGTTAGTTCAATTTGAGATGTGCTGTGAATATAAAATACACACTGAATTTTGAAGACTTAGTACCCCAAACCCCCCCAGTAATTTCTTAATAATAATTACATGTTGAAGTGATAATATTTTTGATATAGTGGGTTAAATAAAATTAATTTCACCTGTAAAACTTCATCGTGGCTATGAAAAAAGTTTTAATTACATTTGTGGCTTGCACGATATTTCTGTTGGACAGAGCTGTTCTGGTCTAGACTAATGACGGAAGGATCAGTGAGGAGGTGGAATTTGAGTGGGGCCTTAAGATGACGGTCAGCAGTGATGTCTGCGCACCTTGCTGGCACTCTGCGTTGCCAGCGAAGGCATTCAGGTTTTGTTCTTTTAAATAGTAAGAAGCCTTCAGAGATTTCTGAGCAAGGGATCATAGGTGCAGGGGTGTTTTGGAATATTAATCTGGCAGTAAGGTTTAGGTTGAGGTGAAGGGAGGAAAGACTGGAGACAAAGAAACAGAAACCCAAATGTAAGGTAATGAGGCCCTGTATTAAGGTACTTTCTGTAGGAATGGAAAGGGAATAACAAATGTACAAGGCATTCCAGGGTGAAATAATCAGGAGTTGGTAACAGTCTATTCAGGAGGTAAAGGAAGGAATCAAACTTGTGGAGTTTCAAGCCTTGGTTACTTGGGTAACAACTAATGAATTCATGTTATAGAGTTATTAAGTACATTTGAGGCTAAAGAAATTCAGTCTCAAAATAGAACCAGCAAAGCTGAAAGGAGGAAGTGGGCTGCTAAATTCTCTTCTTTTTTATCTCTACTTTCTCTGTCTTTTTTATCTGATCAATCATAGACACCTGCTAACTTTTCTAAAATACAGTATTACCTATATTACGTCATCTCACTTGATAAGTGATCTTACAATGTCTGTTGCCTGTTCTCTGTTCAAACTAGGCCCATAGTTTCCAAGACCTTTCATTAACTGGCCCTTTTTTATCCATTAGGACTTTTCTTTCATGTTTTGCTTATGTGAAAATGCCAGGCTAGTTTTGTCACTGGTACTCTGTTTTTGTTTTATGCCTTTGACCATGTTATTCCCCATTTTGAATACCTTTCTCTTTGTCTCTTTGGTCCATGACCGACCTTGACAAATAATTTAAGATCCCACTTCTTTTTATGATTCTCAGTAACAAGCTAATGTCAGTTTTTAAAATCTTATTTCCTAAACTGCATGTTTCAGCCCCTGATTATTACTACTTTATTATTTACTTTTGTCTTTTATTGTCTAATCCCTCTTTGTTTTATGTAAGCTTAAGCTTCCTAAAATTATGACAAGTTTCTCTTTGAAAAAAGGACCATATATTCGCTTGCTGCTGCTGCTGCTGCTGCTGCTGCTGCTCATGGTGTTCATCTTAGGGCAAGACAGAAGTTAAACAGCATAATTAAAAACAGAAGTAAATCATTATTCACAGTCACGAGACTCTTATTTCTTTATTTTTTAGATTGTAAAGAACTCCTTTGAATTCATGGTGTTTCATCCTATATATAACTGAGATATCAGTAAGTAAAAGCTGTCTAATAAAGACACAGCTTTATTATATTATAAGCAATTGTAATAAAAATATCTTTTCATCTATGTATATCTGGGTCTGTCTGCAAAAAGTTTTAACATGAACTCATTCATTTCTATCTGTAAGACACTTTGTGTTTTCATTTCATAATCAAAGAAAGTGGGAGTAAGGTAGATTTGAGCAGGAAAAGAGTTGCTCTTAGGCCAGTAATAAAATTATGATACAGGGAGCTTTTTGGCAGAGAGAATTTTAAGTCCTTTCCAAATTTCATTTATGAACATTTTAAATCAAATAGAGAATTAGTATCCTTGTACTTCTCCTATTTTACAAATAGGAACACACTAAAGTCAATATATTTTTAACTTATCTGTTTCAACAGCCAATTATTAAACAACCACTATATGTAAGACATGTCCTAATACAGTAAGGATACAAAAATAGATCAAACCCCATCCTGCACTCAGCTCTCCCAAGCAAGAGGAAGTGCATGTAAATAGGTATCTATTAATGGTGTGATGACAGCACTAAGATCATTTAATACTAGCCACCCTCATTTATTCATTTAATAAGCATGTACTGTGATCAAAATAGACACTCTGCTTTCATGGAGTCGTTATTCTGGTGTGGGGGTTAAGAGGAGAGAAGGGGAGGGACAAAGTGATTAAAATAAGCAGCAAGTATAGAATGAGCACTAAGAATTTTAAGGAAAAGAAAAGGAAAATACACATCATAGGAGGTAACTGAGCTGGGGATGGACTTCAGGGTGGTCAGAAAACGTCTCTGAGAAAATAAACTTGAGGCAAGGAAAATACACAAACTAGTTAGAGATCTTGGTGACAGTGGAGATAGAAGTAAGTATTTGAGGTTATCTTTGAGAAATGTAATGGAGGTAAAAAAAATGTGGGACTTACTGATGGATTGGATGTAGGAAACAAATAAAAGAAGGAATCAAGGATGATGCCGTCAGAGACCAGATGCTATTTAAAGCTGTGGGACTGGATAAGATTACCTAGAGAGAAAAGGAGAAAAAGAAAGTCCCGCTACAAAGCACTGCCACATTTAGAGGCTGAAGAGAGAAAGAGTAATTAACCAAGGTGAGTGAGGAATGATCAGTTGGAGGTATCAGGAAAGCCAGGAGAGGGTAGACAGACCCTCTGCCAGAGACGGTGTTCCCAGGAGGATGGAGCAGTTAATTTTGTTGAATGCTGCTACAGTTTCCAGTAAGTTGAGGCCACAGAAATGTCCACTGGCTTAAGTTGTATAGGTTTGTCAGTGACCTTGATGAAAGCTCTTCTAGTGACATGGTGGGGAAAGACATCAGATTTGGTAGTGTGAGTGTGAGGTGAGAAAGTGGAGACACAATTGTGGGCAAATATTCTGAGGAGTTTTGCTGTGAAAGGGGAGTATAGAAATGATGAAGCAGTGGCCGGAGATTGTAGGATTCAGAGAGAGTTCTTTTAAGTTGGGAATTCTAGAGTATCTTTGTATGCTAATAGGATTGGTACATCAGTGATACATTGATGCTGCAGTGGAAGAAGGGAGTGACTGAAGAAGTTAAGTTCTACGGAAGTAAATGACAGTGGGATTCAGAGCACACGCAGGGGCTTGGCCTTGGATGAGAGCTGGGCTGTTTGTTCCCTTTGATGGACACAATCATGTACATGCAGATAGGTTAATAGATGCAGTATTGGAGAATGAGGAGTTAGTGTTTGATTATTTTTATTTTCTAACTAAAGAATAAGGTGAGATGATCACATGAGAATAGGATGGAGGGAGAGGTACATAATGCTTGAGCAGAGAAGAGGAGATGTGAAGTGATAGTCTTAGAGATGGAAAGTCTCTGAGGTCAGGGAGTTCAAGAGAAAAGAAGGCCTCTTGAGAAGGCTGCAGGAGAAACAGTATTCTTTGAGAAGAGCCAGGTTTCTGTGAAGATTAGCAGGTGAGGAGAAGCTTCAGAGAAGAGATTAAAGTTACAGGAGAGTATAATAGTTCCAGGGGATTTGGGAGGGAGAAGAGTTAGTGGATTGGGTCCAACTAGAAGATGTACACATCAGTGATTATGGACAGCCTAGGAGTCTTGGATCTTTGGCTGTGACCAGGGTAAACAAGGATGGGAGATGTGGTGGGCTAACCCCCTGACAGGCTTTAGGAAAGGTGGGCAATTTGCCTTAGTTTGTTGATATAACCTTGGACGGATGGTGAGGGATCATCAGGTATGCAGGAAAGGCTAATTTATTTTATGGGGCTAAGATCTGAAATGTTGCTGTAGATATGTACTTTTGTTAATGTTTTTAAATAACATCTGCTTAATAGCACACAATTCTGGGTCCTAAATCCCAATAGATACGTTGATGTTGTATCTTCTTGAAATATGTGGTTGGCATCCCAATATACATTCCATCAAATATATGGTGGGCACTTACTATATAGTATGTCAGCTTCTCTTTTAGGAATTGCAAACATAAAATACTACCTGTTTTTTTACTTACTCACATTCCAGTGCAAGGGTTCTTAACATTAAACTCCTTGAAAAGTATATGGATTTCTATGTGTATATGGGCCTTTTTGTTTTCTTTTAAAGATTGGGAGGAGAAGGAAAGGTCCATAGCTTTTTATCAGATTCTCCAGGGGGAAATTCCCTTTATATAAGGACCACTAGTCTAATTGGAGAGAAAGACACATAAACTAATAACGATAATGCAGTGAAATCACTACCATCACAGAGCAAAATAAAGGAGAAACAAGTTCACCTTGAAGGATAAGTTCACTAATTTAATATACCTTCATTTATTGAGGAACTTGGTATCTCCATTCTAGGTAATTTATGTATTATTTGAAATCTTCCAACATCCTTTTTATGTATATATTAATACTCATGTTTCATTAACTAGGATACAGAAGTGAGGAAGAGTTTAACTTTCCAGAACCATACAGGAGTTTCAAACATGAGTGATTCCAAAGTCTGCTACTTTTCATTAAATCACATTGGGGATCCACTGAAGGACTCTTTGTTAACAATAGTGTGTAAGATTATATTTTAACTTTATATAATTATAATTACAATTATAACTTTATTATACTTAACAGTGATGGAAATAGGTCTTTAAAATAACTGTGCTTTTATGTTTAATTATATTTTTATTTCTTTTGAAAGAAACTTTTGGATTGTTGTGATTGGACCAAAAAAAATGACATCTATTATCAAATTAACTACCCTTTCTGGGGTCCAAGAAGAGTCTGCTCTTTGCTATCTTCTCCAAGTCGATGAATTTAGATTTTTATTGGACTGTGGCTGGGATGAGCACTTTTCTATGGATATTATAGATTCTCTGAGAAAGTAAGTTACTGTTAATACTTCTACCCTTTTAATAAATCAACTTCTCTTTTCTTCACTACGATACCATTTTTATGTTACACAGTGTTTGCTTTTTTACTCTTAGTTTATAGTAAACAGTTTCATTCTACATATGCCAAAGAGCCAAATAATGACTGTTTTTATTGGTATAGTTTTTATTGACTTATAAGCTGTGTTTATTGAAATTCAGCAAAATCTTAAGTTGTTAGTTGGCCAGTGGATCTCTGTAGAAATTTTTGCACCCTACTTTTAGAAAAGAGCAAGATTAAGTTTATAAGAATTTGAAGACAGGAAAAACCTCCCATGTAAAAGTTCTACAGTCACATAACATTAGCTTATTTTCTGTTTCTTTTGATGTGAGACATTTGAGAATGTGTGCTTTGAATTAAGACCATCAGATTCAGAAGGATACTAATCCATCAAAGAAAAATTTAGTTATGTTTGCAGTATTATGGTAATTATGGAAGGAACGAGGACTTAAACATTTAAAAAACTTAGAACTTGTAGCAAAAATTTTTTTCTTACTAATTTCTTTTGTCAATGAGAACGTATCTTTCATTGATTAAAATTTTACTATAATGAATGTACTATCAGTCACCATACTAAAAGCTGAGACAAAAATCTATAAGAAATATGTGGCCTTTTAAATATCCTTTCCTTAACAAGTTCTTGAACTTAAATTAATAGTATACAAGATAACCTTTTCAAATTAGCTTATGTGTGGTGTCTACTTTTCTTTTTTACCTTAAAAAAAATGTGTCTAGACACCACATATTTATGTGCAACTCACATCATAATTTTTGATATCTATGCAGGACAGGGTAGTAATAATTGAAATTCATAGGTAACATAATTTTAGCTCTTAGTTTTGCTCTTTTACCCCAGCATAGTCTTTAATTCAGAATTCTGAGAGGAATCACAACTGGCAAATTAATTTTGAATATCCTGCCTTTACCCTTGAGAACAAGATTTGGGAAATAGTCATTCTGACTGTGTTCTAGGCATGTTCACCAGATCGATGCAGTGCTGTTGTCTCACCCCGATCCCCTCCACCTGGGGGCCCTCCCATATGCTGTCGGAAAGTTGGGTCTGAACTGTGCTATCTATGCAACCATTCCTGTTTATAAAATGGGACAGATGTTCATGTATGACCTTTATCAGGTAATTTAAGCAATTAAAAACATTTTCTAACACTCCTGCAGTGACCATTTTTAACCATTTATTTGTATTTTTCTTTTAGTCCCGACACAATACAGAAGACTTTACACTCTTTACACTAGATGATGTGGATGCAGCCTTTGATAAAATACAGCAGTTAAAATTCTCTCAGATTGTGAATTTGAAAGGTAAAAAATGTTTCCAGTAGTAAATAATCAGACTAATGAGGTTTAACTTACTGAAAACTACAAGGGGAATTGCTAGTAAAAATTACAAGCACTATAGTCTGAAGAATAAAAAATTAGCATTTTTTTTACAGGGAACTGTGAACTTCCCCCAGGCCATTTGAATTTTAAAATATTCCAGACCAAATTCTAACAGAATGTAATAGCTTAGGCCTTTTGACATTAATTTGGGAAAGACTTGTTGAGTGTTTACGGTGCACAAAAGTAATGTGGCCAGTTCCTCCTCCTTGGAGCTCACAGTTAGGTTGAGGAGATGAAGTAGCCCGGAGGACGGAGTGTAGTGATTGAGGTAAATGACGTGCTGTCGCAGCACAGAGTAGAGTGTGACTGAATTCTGGAATCGAACATCAAAAATTTTATCATTTAATTAGGTCAGGAAGTCATATATTAAGTATATGTTTATCAGATATAGAGAGAATTATATTAAAAGGTTTTCATAAATATGAACCCATAAATATGAAAAAGTGGTGCAGCAATGGACGATGAAGACTTAGCCAAGCAGTAACAGTGGTCTCAACAGCTTTGCTTGTACTAAATTTCTCTATAGGGTAAATTCTTTACCGTAAGGAGGTTTGAATTGTTGTCAACTTCGAGGCTAGTGAAGGTGGAAACCCCTTGAGAATTGTGTGCAGAATATAAATATTAAAATTTATTATTCCTGCTAAATTATTTAATATTAATGGCAGTCTCTAGCCTTCTATTTATCTGCACAAATATGTCTGCAGGAATACTAATAAAATGACAAGTGTTTGTCTCCATGAGGGAAGGCGGTAGTTGGGAGACAGGAGGCAGAGACTTGCATTTCACTATATGCCTTTTTACTTTTGAACTTTGTATCATTGCATATGTTAACCTATGAAAAAATGGCTTACAAATAAATTACCTTTTTTGAGGGTTGTAAATAGAATTCTGAGTTTTGTCATTGTCTTGCTGACATAGGTAAAGGACATGGCTTGTCTATCACACCTCTGCCGGCTGGTCATATGATAGGTGGAACAATATGGAAAATAGTCAAAGATGGAGAAGAAGAAATTGTTTATGCAGTTGACTTCAACCACAAGAGGGAGATGTAGGTATAGCAAGACAAAAGCTAGTGGAAATGCAGTTGGTATTATTTCATTCTTTGGGGGAAAAATTAGAAACAAAGTTATTTTTTTAACCAGAAATCTAGAGCAATTTAACAACACCAAATGGTGAATGTTTTCAAAATTAGTTAATTATTTGCCTTGTAAGGGGAAAAGTTTGATATGAGATAAAAGACACTGTTTTTGAAATTTACATGCAAGTATCCACTCTATAAAACAGATATCTCTCTGGAGATGTTGCAAAAGAGATTAAGTTTTGTACATCAAACTATATTTTATATGCTCTTGACCTGCTATTTAAAGAAACTTTTCAGGTAGGATTTTTGTTTTGTTTTGCTTTGTTTTTTGTTAAAGTCAATAACTACCACCATCTAATAGTACTACTTAAAGTCAGGCTTCCTATAGAAGGGGACACAGTAGTCTAATTTTAAATACTTCATTTTGTACTTACAGCATTACTTTAAAATTGAAATTACTTTTGTAATTTCTGTACATTAAGTTCATAGCTATTTTATATTACAATAGTCTCAAGATCTTTTGTATCTTATATTAAGAAAAATTTGAGATTAATAAATTGAATTTTAGGCTCTTATAATCACAGGTTAATGAGGAAAGCGTGGGTATTTGAGTAAATGGCATTCAAAGTTTTTGGGAAAAACTTATGTCTTTTTTACCACATAATAAAATTAATTTCAGGTGGGTTAGAATTAAATAGAAAATGAAACAATGTTGGCAAGTCTAATCTCTTATTTAGGAAAGACTTGGTAAGGAGAAAGGCAGTAGACCAAGTTACAAAGGAAAGCCCTGATAGATTTGATTACATATAGGTTCAAAATGTCTGAAACAATAAACTAAATTAAAAGACCTATGAGGGGAGGGAAGTAGCTCAGTGGTAGAGCGTGTGCTTAGCATGCACCCTGTCCTGGGTTCAATTCCCAGTACCTCGATCAAAAACAAACAAACAAAAACCTATGAACTAGGGAAACTCTTCGCAGCAAGTTGACTAAAGGCTTATTTCTAAGACTAGGTCTTAATCAATCAAAAAGATACTAGTCACAACATGAACAAAAGCTATAAAGTCAAAAGAGAAAATTTAAGTGATAATGATTTTTAAAATTAAATCCCATTAAAATTGTTTTTAAATGGAAACATTTCATGAGTTGGTCAGTCTTTCTGGTTGAATCTTTCTAGAAAAGAGAGAGCTTTCTGAAAAAGGTTAAACCTTTCTGGACCGCCATTTAGCAATATCGTTTATTCCAGTAAATACGTTTCTAGGAATGTGTCCTAAAGAAACAATTAGAAATGCAACTGAAGCTTTTTATAAAAGTGTGCTTTGAGAGATTATTTTTAATGGCAAGAAAAGAAACCTAAATATCAATAAAGGGAAATGACCAAATAAATATTGTACAGACACAACAGAAAGTGTTTATAATTGTTAAAAATTAAATTTAGAAAATGATTTTAATGTCAGGGGAGAAAACCTGGTTACAGAACTGAGTATATAGGCACATACATGGGATATCACCCTTGTGAAATACATACACATACATATGCATAGAAAAATTTATTATGTACTTAGAAGGATGTACACCAAAATATTATATCGATTTTCTTTGAGTGATGGTACTCTGGAAGATGTTAATTTTCCTTCTTGAATTTACCAGATTTTCTTATCAATATCGACTTTTATAGTCAGAAAAGGAAAAAAACCTTATAAAAGAAATTGTGTATTTTTTAGGTGAGATAGGCTGTTGTTTATTTGAAGTGATGTAAAACATTCCTTTTCCTCTACTTTGTTTTTTTTTTTTTCCCTCTTCCTCTGCTTTGTTATAGCCACTTAAATGGATGTTCCCTGGAAATGCTAAGCAGACCTTCCCTACTTATCACAGATTCGTTTAATGCTACGTATGTGCAGCCCAGGAGAAAACAAAGAGACGAGCAACTTCTGAGTATGTGTTACACGCGGTCCTTTCTCCAGAGCTGTGGACGTGCATGGCAGTAGGAATTACTGTTTAGCCTGTTCTTTCTGACACGTTTCTTGTTATAAGAGATTGACCTACTCTAGCATTTTTGAAAAAATATAAAGTGACTATGTCAATATGTTTACAAAAGATGCTTTAGTTGGTTTGAATTTAACTTTTGTGGGATAGGTATGAAGATAGGCTCACTCCTGCCATTCAGCATGTAGTAGCTCTCCCTGGCACTCACTGGTACGTGTCTAGGGAACACCAAAACATATAAAGATCTCATATAAATCTACTAGAGAAACGTTTACGCTGTAAAAGAAAAATGAACAAAGGAGATAAGTGAGAGTGCAGATACTCCTCTGATCTTGCTGTTGGGTGTTTTACACTCTAATCTGTATCTAGTCTTGATTCTAAGGAGATGCCTCTGGGCCATCCCTAGCTGCTGCTGCTTTGGCTTGAGCCCTTTTACTTTACATTCTTTTCTTATAAGCTGCATGGGAATTCAACAGGGAAAGCTGGATTCCATTTTTAACGTGCTTGAAACCACTGCCTTCATATATCTACTTAAAAAATATGACTTGTATACCATGTTACTCTGACTTTAAGAAGGTTTTCAATTCTTGGATTTTGTTGTTGTTATTTGTTTTTGCTGGAGTTTGATTTTACTAAATATTTTCAAGCAGACTTTTATCTAGAAAGTCTTGTTGGGAGATGGAATATTATATTTTATTCTACAGGCACACGTACATACAAAATATATGTATATTAATATAAAGTATAAATGTGTATGTATATAAATTTGGGAATTATATTTTATAACAAAGTTCATTGGGGTAGGCAGGTGAGAACAGAGTGACCTGGAAACCCCAGGCTGATTGCATTTGGCCTGTTCATCCAGTTTTCTCAGTGTGTGCATATGTCATTTATGTGTACTCTGGGTGAAAAGGGTTGGAAGCCACCAATTTATAATTTTTCAGTGAAAACAAAAATGAGAGTTAATGGTATTGTTTTTCAACTCCTATGAAGTTATACTCACAGAATAAAAAGTAGTTGTAATAAGCTAAATGAAGTTCTTTTATTTTGTATCTGGCATAGTAATTGCTTATTTTTAAATTATAGTCTTTATAGTAAAAACATGGAGCTAAAGTTATCTTTAATTTTGTAGCAAAGTATTGTTACGATCTATATGGATTTTACGTTCTTGTTTTCTAGCAAATGTCCTGGAAACACTTCGAGGTGATGGAAATGTATTAATAGCAGTGGACACTGCAGGCAGGGTTTTAGAACTTGCTCAGCTCCTTGATCAAATCTGGAGAACTAAAGACGCAGGACTGGGTGTTTATTCATTGGCACTCCTCAATAACGTCAGTTATAATGTGGTGGAGTTTTCTAAGTCCCAGGTTTGTTTTCATGTTACCATTTTTTTTAATTTAAATTTATTTATTTTGGAGGGGGTCATTAGGTCTAGTTATTATTAGTTTTTCTTTTTTTTTTTTTTAACGGAGGTCCTGAGGATTGAACCCACGACCTTGTGCATGCTAAGCATGTGCTCTACCACTTGAGCTATACCCTCCCCACCATGTTACCATTTTTAATAAAGAAGTTTGCTGCAAGAGGTTGGGCTTATGGAAAACAATGTTTTAATTGCCCTTTGGATTTTCTTTTTCTGTTGAGGAGGAGGATGATGATAATAATAATAAAAACTAAAAATCAACCACTTACTGTTCTTTGTGCTTTACATGTATTATTTAATTTAATCTTTATGTGTCCTATGAAGTAGGTTCTGTTTTTTCCCCATTTTACAGATAGGGCAAGTTGCTTCTCTAATGCTTAGTATCATAATCTGTAAAGTGGGGGCAAAAAATAGAACCTACTTTATGGGATATACATGTTAGAATCCATTTTTTTCTTCCTTTTGAATAAGTTCTTTCTCTTGATATAGCAATATCTGGGGTAAGATATTTAGCACTTATACACTGCCTTCTGAATAAGATTTAAAGTGACTTATACATAATGGATAAGGATACATAATGCAAAATTAGATTTTTAGGGGTGAACATTGGTCTGGAAGGATCTGATGGGGAATAAAAACAGACAATAAGCTTCTTGTCAAAGTGGCACAAATTTAAGCAATCATTAATGGAAAAAAGACTTTAAACAAGATGAAACTTGAACTTGTTGACTGTTGTAGAATACATTGAAGTTGCAATATAGTATTTTTCTAATTTTTTTCTATTTTACATGCATTTTATTATATTCTCATTTCTTGAGTGTCATACATGGTATATTATAAGAACTTTCTAATTATTGTCACCTTTTTCCCCCATATTAGGTGGAGTGGATGAGTGATAAATTGATGAGATGTTTTGAAGACAAAAGAAATAATCCATTTCAGTTTCGCCATCTATCTCTATGTCATGGTCTTTCTGACTTGGCTCGAGTACCTAGCCCTAAAGTGGTACTTGCCAGCCAACCTGACCTGGAATGTGGATTTTCACGGGATCTCTTTATTCAGTGGTGTCAGGACCCTAAAAACTCAATCATTCTGACTTACAGAACTACTCCTGGGACTTTAGCACGTTTCCTAATTGATAATCCTTCTGAAAAAATTACAGAAATAGAGGTAAGTGCTTGTATGTGATCTTTGTCTTAAAATTGCTTGAGGAGGTACATTATGCATGATGCTTATGACAATCAGTGACCAAAAAAACCCAAAACCCTTCTGTGGTACCCTCTGGAACTATACTCAGAAAGTGTACATATGCACCATATTCTCAATCACCCTTTGAAAGTTCATTTCACAGTCTTTCCCTAAATGAAATCTGGCTGTTTCCTAATGATACTCTTTTTCCTGTAGCCTTCTTCAGTAGATGGTCTTCCTAAACTTGTTCTTTTGAGTCTTCTTCATCTCAGGGAGCAGCAGCACTTTCCAGATATTTACTCAAGCCCCAAATTTAGAAATTTTAAAAATGTTCATTGAAGTGTAATGTACACTGAAAAGCGTGCATGTTATAAATGTATAGCGTGGTGAATTTTCACAAATTGAACACACCTGTCTAGCTCACACCCAGATCAAGAAATAGAATATTACCAATACTCCAGATGCTCCCTTCCTGATCCTCCCTATCCTTCCAAGGATAACCACTATCCTGACTTCTAAAGGACAGATTAGTAACTTCAGTTCCTTTTTCTCACCACCCGTGTCCAGTCCAGCAGTGAGTCCTACTGACTTGACCTCCAGATAGATCCTAAATCTCCTTCTCTCCAGCCCCACTACCATTGTCCTAGCCCATGCTAAGTGGTCTTGCCTGGACTGGGCAGGAGTTTCCTAACTGGCTTCACTGTTTGTACTTATATACTCCCTAGTCCCTTCTTCTCATAGTGGCCAAAGATCCCCGCCCCCTCTCTCTTTCTCTCTCTCTCTCTCTGTCTGTCCCTCCTTTTATTGTGGTAAAACACACATAACATGAAATTTACCATCTTGACCAGTTTTAAGGGTACAGCGCAGTAGTAGTAGTGTACAGCAGGTCTCTAGAACTGTTCATCTGGCAAAACTGACCCTCTGTGCCCATTTTACAGTTCCCAAAGGCATCTTTTAAAAATTCATCATTTCGTGTCACTCCCTTGCTTAAACCCTCCAATGGCTTCCTCTTCCTCTTTGAATAAAATCCATACTCCTTACCTGGGCTTGCAAGACCCCGCATGATGTGATCTCCACCCACTTTTCTGACCATATCTCATTGCTCATTTTCTGTGCTCTACACTGTATCATGATCTTGTTCTGTGATGTTCCTTCCCATCTTTGCTCATGGCCACACCTTGTCATTCAAGTCTCAGTTTAAAGGTCACCTCCTCAGGTAGGCCTTCTCTGACTACCAGTCTAAAATAACTATTCAGTTAGTTGCTAGCCCAGCACATTACTTTATTTGTCCTAACATTCATTACTATCTGATACTTTCCTTGTTTGTTGTCTTCCGTTTCCTACTACCAACTAGAAGATAAGTTCCATGAGAAGGGGATCCTGTTTTTTTATGTCTCTGGCATCCAGAACCTGAGTACTTGATACACCAAAGGTCCTGCTAAATGTGTTGGCTGAATTCATGAATGACCAAATGAGTGAATATGTAGTAAACCAAATTTCTGATCACATTAGATAGGAGTTTACTATGTATGATTTTTTTTCATCTACATTTATCAGTCTCTAGAGTCAAGTCTCACTCATTTAAAAGTAGAAAATGAATAAGGATTAATAAATTGAAGTAGATTTGATTAGGAAAAGTAATAGCTTAGAGGTAATACAGTGAAGGACTAAGAAGAAAAATATCTTAGGGTTGATTATTCTGTTTTTGAATATTGCCATTAATTTTAGATATCTGGAAAAATAAGATACACAGAAAAATTTATTATAGCAGCAAGCGTAAATTAAATCACAGGGTAAGTGTTCTGTTAAAATTTATTTGTGGTTAAGACAGATATCTGTGCGAGTTGCTAACAGTGTATTCTAAAGGAAAATAATGACACTTTTCTAAGTTGAACTTACTTCCAAGGAAGCTACCAGGCAAATGAGGGATGCCAGATGTAACATGTAAGTCACTCCTTCATCCTGTACAGTAGAAGCACTTGATTTTGGTTTAATTTTTTTGTTAAGTTTTATGTCATAATAATTTCAAAGTTAACAGAAAAATTATAAAAATAGTATACCTAGATTTCCCAGTTGTCAACATTTTACTGGATTTGCCTTATGACTTCTTTATATACACGCAGGCACAAAATTAGATATTTTTTTCTAAACTACTTGAAAGTAAGCTGCAGATACACCATCATTACCTCTAAACACAGCAGTGTGTGTTACCTAAAAGCAAGGACACTCTCCTGCGAAACCACAGTATTTCCACTGAGACAAGGAAGTAAGCCCTGATATGCTGCCGTGTCATCCACTGACCCCACTTGACTTTCAGTGATTTCTCCAACAATGTCCTTTGTAATTACGCTTCCTTTTTTTGTTCAAGATCCCATCCAGGATTGCACGTTACGTTTAGTTTTCATGACTGTTGACATTTTTGAAGCATGTATGATCTAGATTTTTTTTTTCTATTCACATACAAATATCTGTATAATTTCTTTAAAAAAGGAATGGGACCAAATTACTCACGTATTTTTGAAAAATGAAAGTAAATACAGATTTACCTTATGCAATATGTGGTATATTGTAAACATTCAAATGTTTTTGAATAAATGAATTCTTTTTAGTAATTTGTAAATAATACATTATATACATGTACTGTGATTAAAAATCCAGTGGTTCCCCAAAGTATGATGCAAGGACCCTGGGGGGATACTGGAGACCCTTTCATGGAGTTTACAAACTATTTTTCATAATAGTATGAAGATGTTATTTGCCTTTTACTGTGCCTGCATTTATACTGACGAGTGAAGGCAATGATGGGTAAAGTGCTGGTGCCTTCACGTAAATCACAGTGGCAGCAAACTGTGCTAGTTAATCACTGCATTTTTCATCACCACACATTTGTAGTTTAAACAAAAGTCAGTTTCACTTAAGAATGTCCTTGATGAAGCAGTAAAAGTTATTAATTTTATTAAATCCTTTTAGTAAAAAGTTTTTTTAATAATCTGGGTGACAAGATGGAAAGTATACAGAAGCACCTGTGTTGTGGACTAAAGTATGATGTTTGGAAGAAAACTACCTGTGTAAATTTTTGAATTGTGAGTTAAGTTAGCCACTTTTTTCTTGGAATACCAGTTTTACTTGAACTAATGACAGGGTTATTCAGATTGGGATATTTGATAAATATTTTCTCAAAAATGAATAATTGAGCTTGTAACTCTAAGGAAAACAATCGACATCATTTGTTGCCTAAATCTGATAAAACTGAAACTTTCAAGTGAAAATTAGAATTTTGGAAAACTTATGCCCATCACTGTGAGATTGACAACTTAAACTTAAAAGACTTTTCTAATGCGATTGTTGATGATATTTGCAAATGTGATTTTTTTTAAGTATTGTCAACATTTGTAAGATATGTGTAACTTAGTGAACCAGTATTTTCCAAATTACTAATGCATGAAGTTGCAAAATAAAGCAAAATGAAAGATCCAGTCAAAGTGTAAGATAAATCAGTAACTTTTCATATAAGAGTACAGAAGCTGTCTGGTATGGTACAGATTCCGCATTACAACTAACCTTTAAGAAACCACCACTTTTTGAGTTTTAATGTAATATCAAAAAAGAATATTCACGAAAAGGCTATTTAGTTTTTTCTTTTCCAACTAGTGATCCTTGTGAGGCTGGATTTTCTTCATATACTTTAACCAAAAGAATATATTGCAAGAGATTGAATGTAGAAGCAGATGTGAGAATCCAGCTATCTTCGATTGAGCTAGATACTAAAGAGACTTGTAAAAATGAAAGATAATGCCATAATTCTTAATAATTTTTTTTACTTTGGAAACTATAATTATCATCTTTTGTAAAAAATGATGTTAATGTTAACATGTAATGAATGGTTTTATTATTTTTTAATGAACAGATAAATATTTTTTAAATTTCTGTTTTTAAAAAATTTTTAATTGAAGTATAGTTGATTTACAATGTTAGTTTCAGGTGTATTAAATTTGTTTTAATTTCTGATATTAAAATATTAATTTGAATTTATTCAAATATTAATAATTTTACTATTTATTAAAGGTGAACATTTAATAAATGTAACCTACAAAAAACAAAAATTCTTTAGGGTTCTCTGTCATTTTTAATAGTCTAAAAGAGATCAGAAAGTTTGAGAACTGACTGATTACTGACTTAATCATTCCATGTTGATGGATTTTGAGGTTGTGTCCAGTTTTTCACTACAGACATTGCTGTCATGTACTTTTTTTTCCCTTGTGTTTGTGTGATCATTTCCGTAGGATCAATTCCTAGAAGTAGAAACACTGTGTTAAACAACAAGCACATGTTTAGCTTTAGAAGTTGACAACTTGCTTTCTAACATAGTTATGCTAATTTTTTCATAGCTAAGGTACCCTTTCCCCATTAGTAATTAGCACTGCCAATCTCATAAATTAAAAGGTGGTATTACATTTAAAAATTTCAACAATCATTAATAAGTTATTTTTCTTATTTTATACATTGTATATTATTTTGTCCGTTTTTGGTGTGTTGGTCATCTTTGTCTTAATTGATTTGGAAGAGCTCTTAGGAAAAAGTAGCTTCTGATAGTCAAATGGTGCTGCAAATTATTTCCTCATTTTCTTTTCATTTTCATGCGATTTAAAATGTCAGAGTTTTTTTTTTTCCTGTCACCGTATTTATTCACCTTTTCTTTTGGGGTTTTTTTATGTCATGTGTAGGCCTCACTGACACCAAATTATAAAAATGCTTTTCTGTATTTTCTTTTCCTGATGGTTGATTTTTAACCAGTTTGATTCAAATTAAATCTATCCTAGAAATGTGACAGCTCAATTTTAGTACTGATCTAAATAGGATCTGTAATTGCACATAATGGAAACTTGAATAATTTCAGAGGAAAATTCAGTTTAAAGATGATGAATCAATTTAGAGATGTGATGTATCTCACACCACGCTGCCTTAACCCCCAATACTGATGTTTTCCTTTCATCTGCCATTTTTCTTCAGTTGAGGAAACGTGTGAAGCTTGAAGGAAAAGAACTTGAAGAATACTTGGAAAAAGAGAAACTAAAAAAAGAAGCTGCTAAAAAACTTGAGCAGTCAAAAGAGTGAGTTGTTTTCAGACAGATTAGAAGTTTCTATATATAAGTAATTTGACAACTTATTTCTAGACAAAAAGTTTAATTGAAAATATTTAAATTTTCTTTAGAGTTTATCTATAACTTTTGTTACATCGTTCAAAAGGTGCTACCAGAAATTGACACGACATTGTAAACTGACAATATACTTCAATTAAAAAGAGAGAGGAAAAAAAGATGCTAGAATGCTAAATTCTTTCAAAGCTAATGTTAATACGTATTTATTAACTGGCAGTTAATGCTATATTTTACAAAATATCACTCTGATGTTATTATCATTGAATTAATATTGAATGTTAATCTAATAATAATTTTATAAATATTAATTAAAAATCTCTTGGGGACTTTATGACCTTTATCTTTTACAAAATCTTCTTAGGGCAGACATAGATTCCAGTGATGAAAGTGACGTTGAGGAAGACATTGACCAGCCATCCGCTCATAAGACTAAGCATGACCTGATGATGAAAGGTGAAGGCAGTCGTAAAGGAAGTTTCTTCAAACAGGCTAAAAAGTCTTATCCTATGTTTCCTGCCCCAGAAGAAAGAATTAAATGGGATGAATATGGCGAAATTATCAAGTATGTGAGCAAAGCAAGTTTTTCTTTCTTGCAGATTGGAGGTATTAACTGTGTCAGCATTTGAACTCAGTGAATTTGGTCTTTTTGGCCATCATGCACTTTGTCAATTTCTGAGTACCTCAGCTTGAAAGACACAGAAAACCTGGAACTTGAAATGTAAAAACAGGAAGGTTAAGGAACGTCTAGAGAGTTAATATTAAAAGAAAACTGGTAGTTTTATTACTTAGGTACGTGAAAGGTTTAAAAAAATGACCAAGACCTCACCCCCCACTTAAAAAGAGAAGTAAGGGACATGTGTTGGAGAAAGACATACTATAGGAAGAACTTTAAATTTTTTTATGGAGGTACTGGGAATTGAACTCAGGACCTTGTGCATGCTAACCATGCACTCTACCACTGAGCTATACCCACCCCCAAGAAAGAACTTTTGATGGCTAGCATTATGTTAAGTTTGGGGAATGGGTCATGTCTCAAATAGTGTTGCACACATGTTTTGATTATAAGAGGAATAAGGGATAGCATGAGTGGAACCATGGAAAATCTACAAAATCTACACCCACTATTAGAAAAGCAACTGAAATCACATGTTCTAAGCACAAATTTGGAAACACTACTCTCCTGTATAAAGATCCGATAAATGTCAACTGCCTTAGCACAATGCACGATGTCTTTCACTATCTGGCTTCTCCCTGCTTTTGTTTCTCTGTATTTCTGTTACAGCAGAATGCGTTCTCTACTCTGGTGGTACCCGCCTTGCCTCAGTTTCCTTCTGCTCGGTTTTTTCATGTCATGCCTTTACACGTGTTTTTCCTTCAGCCTTGTTCCGCCTTCCCATCCCAGGAGCTCAGGCTGCTGAATCTGGCCTCACAAACTACTGGAAAACTCTCCTGTTACTTTCTTGCCACCCCAACACAGTTAGGGTGTTGTACTTTCTTTGTACTCCTAAGATGCTGTGTTGAGCATACAGAGGGCTTAGATTGTCCTTGGGTTTAATTAGGAAAAGTCTACTGTCTGCTTGGCCCTCTAAAATAGTAGAGAGGAAAACTAACAATCTAAACAGTATTGGTGAGTTTCCTTACCATTTCAGTTAGTGGCCAGTCTGTTTAGCATATGGACAGTGCTCTTTAGCTTCAATTTCCTTATCAAAAAAATGGGGTAAGAATTAGATGAGGTTGCGGTTTTAAGGCACTTAGTATAGAACCTGACTCGTAAATGCACTTTGAGTGGTTGCAACTAGTATTGTTGTGTGGATAACAGTTGGAGGTATTGGACTCCAGGGGCTAGAAGCTGCCATAGCTAAAGTCTAGGTGTTGGGTGACAGAGGCCTGGGTTCTCAGAAAGGAGTGTGAGGGGACTTAGGGGTGGGCCATGACAAATACAGAGGTTAGAGAGAATGTTAAAAAAAAAAAAAGTTTGCTTTTTAATTCTAACATAGAACTCTCTCTGATACTAGAAAACAGATGTGATAGTAGTTTGTTGAAATAAAGATGAAGGCTTTTGACAGCAGGAGCTGTGTGCAGTGAGAGCTAAAGGCGAGGCTGGTGTTAAAGACTCCAGAAGACCAGCTGAAGCTCTCATTTGGAATGTGCATCAGAGACAAATGCTTTCTAATAAAATATTGGTAACCAAAGTGGGGAAAAAAAGCTGAAAGCTTTCGAGGGAGCTAATGATTTTGTATTTCGGTCTTCTCTGTAATGTGCATAATTGGAGAGTCATCTGCTTTCATTGGGCAGAGAAGGAATAACAGGGGTCGTAAGGAAACCAAAGAAGATCTGAGATTTATAAAGACTGAGAGTTGATAAGAGAAACTGCGGAAACTGAGAAGAAGAATTGAAAAATGCAGGGCCAGGTTGCAGTTGTACTTATGAGAGCTATTAAGATCGTCTGATGACCTGAATAGGGCCTTTTCACTAGCCTACATGGTGTGTTTTAAAGTGTACTCCTTAAAGAAAAAAAAATGTTGGGAAAAGGTATAGCTCAAATGGTAGAGTGCATGCTTAGCATGCATGAGGTCCTGGGTTCAATCCCCAGTATGTCCTCTAGAAAAATAAATAAATCAATAAACCTAATTACCACCCCCCCCAAATTTTAAAAAAAAAGTGTACTCCTTGTTGGTTATGAACAATATAATATATACAGTCATCTGATAATTAATATTGTGAAGTTGCATTGGCTTTGTATCAAGTATATATTTGAATCTTGAGATATGTGAGGAGTCTAAAGATTATGCCATTTACTAGTTAGTTATATATGTGAAATAATATTAGCTTGCTTGTTACTACTTCTAATTAGAGACTTACTGTTTAGACCAGAGGATTTCTTAGTGCCAGAACTTCAGGCTACTGAAGAAGAAAAAAGCAAATTAGAGTCTGGCCTGACAAATGGAGATGAACCTATGGATCAGGATTTATCTGACGTTCCTACTAAGTGTATTTCTACAACAGAATCTATTGAAATAAAGTAAGTGCTTTTGTTGCATTTTGAAAGTAGATTACTAGGTAAAATTTTAAGCACTTGAATTACATAATTTACGTTGTTTCAAAAATGAGATTTCTGAGTATCCTCTAGTAAGTTTGTGCTTTAAAACTTTAATATATGTTCCTTCCTGTGGAGTATGGTGGTATTTTCCCTTTGTTAATGGTATTTGAATGCCAGAATGAATTGGTGGTAAGGAAGGAGGTTAAACTTTAAATTGTGCATTTATATGAAGAAATATTCTTTCTGGTCTTTTTAGTAGCAGGTGAGCTTGTGCAAATCACAAGTTTAATTTTTCTAAGTGCCTGTTTTATAAAATAAACTCCTTGACTTAAACATCTCTAGTGCATTAAACTCTTAAAAATACCTCTGTGAACCTTTTCTTTCCCTTTCTGTTTAGAGGAGTTAACACCAGTAAATGATCATTTCAGAATACTCTTTTTTCAGTCATCAGAAAGCAAAGTGGATATTTGTGTAGTGATACCATTTAGTATACATCCTTGGGTAGAGCTGAGAGCTCAGTAATGCATATTACCATTATAACACATGGGTATTCCCCAGACCTCATGTTACATATTGATACATTTCTCTACTGGTGATAAAAGCCCTTAAAAATCTAATTTTAGAATTAACCTACCAGGAAAGTAAGCTTGAATAATTGTCTAATTACAGAGCCAGGGTTACTTACATAGACTATGAAGGGCGCTCTGATGGGGATTCCATTAAAAAAATCATCAATCAGATGAAACCACGACAGTTGATCATTGTCCATGGGCCACCAGAGGCCAGTCAAGATCTCGCAGAGTGCTGCCGTGCGTTTGGTGGGAAAGATATTAAGGTGTACATGCCAAAGCTACACGAAACGGTCGATGCCACTAGTGAAACTCACATCTACCAGGTAAATATGCCAGCAGTTGAGCCACATAGAAATAAGTACTTTTTGTTGCAGGTTAGGACAGTTACATGAGGAATGTGGTGGTGAGTGAGACAGACATGGTCCCTTGTCCTGGCAGATCCTACAGGCTGTGGGGCATATAACAAGGAAGTAGCATTTATCACACTGTTATACCTCTGCCAGAGGAAGTACAGGATGCTATGAGAGTATAAAGAGGGAGGGTCCAGCCCAGATGTGGAGGTTTAGAAAAGGTGGAAGTGACAGAGGAAGTGACAACTAGGCTGAACCCTAACGGATGTTTAGATGGGTTGTTGCGGTGGTATAAAGAGCGGTAAAGAGAGGGAGAAAAAGTGTTCCAGGCAGAGGGAGTAACATTTGTGAAAGTACAGAGGTCAGGGGAATGGTGAGTGTTCAAGAATTCAGAAGTTTTCTAAAAATTCACAGATGCTAAGGTTCTATTCCTAATTGAAAAAAAATCTGGAGACAGGTACAGAAAGCTGGAATATCACGGAGGAGAGATTGATAAACTCCTATCTGATCGTGGGAGGTGGTGTCAGTTAAGGCAGCAGTGATGTCTATATTGGTCTGGAAAAAAATGTATTGAATTCCCCAGGGAGAAAAGTCGTTCTGGGCAGAACAAGAGGAAGCAGCATTCCAAGAACAAGGAGGTGTGGAACTGCATGGTATATTGAGGAAATCATAAGCAAGTCAGTTCTCCTGAAGTGGCATCAAGCACTAGAGGATGAGCCTTATCAGTGGTTCTCAACCTCAGCCACACATCTGGAGAGCTCTGGGGGAGTCAGGAGGACTCAGTGTTCTGGCCTGAGTCTCATCGGTAGTATTGGAATCACTGGTGGTGGGACTCTGGCATTAATATTGAAAAAAAGATTTCTGTATGATCCCAATGTGCAGTCAAGGTTAAGAACCTTTATTTAGAAAAGTAAATAGGGGTCCTAATGATCTTACAGGTCATTACGGATTATGGGGAAGATCAGATGAGTGAAAGATTTCCAAATTGTAATACAGAGTACTAGTGTTAGAAAATGGTAATAATATGTTATATTTAGTTGATAATTTATACTCTGTGGGCTTTATTTTTCTCCTCCCCTTTGCGTCATATCTAGGTGAGATTAAAAGATTCTCTTGTCAGCTCCCTTCAGTTTTGCAAGGCAAAAGATGCGGAATTAGCTTGGATAGACGGTGTCTTAGACATGAGGGTTTCCAAAGTGGACACAGGAGTTATTTTAGAAGAAGGAGAACTCAAGGATGATGGAGAAGACTCAGAAATGCAAGTGGACGCTCCTTCAGATTCTAGCGTTATAGCGCAGCAGAAGGCCATGAAAAGCCTGTTTGGAGACGATGAGAAAGAAACCGGCGAAGAAAGTGAGATCATTCCTACATTGGAACCCTTACCTCCCCATGAGGTGAGAAAGCATGTGCTGCTTCTCTCTCTCCCTTCGTTTGCCGTCCTTTGAATTTTCTTTTTATGTTTTTAACCATTTAAATTGTCATATATAGGCTTGTTTTGGAGTTTTAAAATAGATGACTCAAGATCTGCTTCTGTGTGCATGCATGTGTGTCCTCTATGGCTAGGGGATGCTAACAATGTTAAGGAAGCCCTTAGCAAATCTTCTTATAAGATACGTAATTGTTTCATGATCTGTTTTTCCAGTATGGACCTTTAAATATTAAGTTTGATTGTTATGCGGGTCACCTACCTGCTTCTAATCAGGAGTTTTATAGTTTTCTAAGAATGTCATACTCTTGCACTCCATTTTTGTATGTTGTCAGTTCCATTCAAATCACTTTTGGTTTTGATATAGTTAGAAATCTTATTAAGTATAGGCATAATTCTAGTCTAGTATTTTATTTACATGTTCTCAAGAGATACCTGGTTAACTAGCAGAGCTTTCAGGTAATTAACGCACAACAATATTAAAACTATAATATGAGAGTCTTACATGACTGTCAGGTAATGTCTTCAGCCTTTCTATGCAGTAAAGAATGGAGAGACAGCCTTTGTCATTGGATTCCCTTCTAGTACAACTCCTGAAATTGGGGGCAGGAATCAGAATCTTTCTTCTCTCTGTGCTAAAGCTGGCACTCTTCCAAGCAGTTTCAAAGTAGCAGCACTAGGTTGAACTGCTTGCCTTTCTGATTGTCAAACCCATGGCATCCACTGCATTCACTGTGAGGGAGGAAGGAAAGTGGAAGTGGGATCAGGGGAGAATTAGCCTCTGAACTTAGACAAAGGACCAGGATCCGGAAAATGACTTTTTGGTTCAGTTCTGCCTACTGGCACTCTAGTTGACCCCTTTAGGCAAGTGGGTGAGTGCAGAGCATAACATTATCAAACGTCTTTCTGTTATTAGAAGGCATGACTAATAAAATTGATTGTGAAACATTCAGAAAATGTGAAGGGCTTTGTAATGTTAAATAATGAGGTAAAAATCAGAATAACAAGTTGGATTGTGATTTACAGTCTTGAAATGATCTGTCAAAGGACTTCAGGGAATAATAGAAAATATCTTAGAGTTCATGTGTTATTTCTCTTTATTCGGTATAACTGTGTGTCTGGTGTTTTATTTGAGTTTATTCTTTCCCTTTAACCTCACCTAAGGTTCCTGGACATCAGTCAGTTTTTATGAACGAACCAAGATTATCCGACTTCAAACAAGTTCTTTTACGAGAGGGGATTCAAGCTGAATTTGTAGGAGGTGTACTCGTTTGCAACAATCAAGTAGCAGTTCGTAGAGTAAGTGTGTTTTTAATAAGGACTGGATTGAACAAATGCTTCTAATGTTTTGTTATTTTGAGTTCTAATTCTTGATTGAATTAATTTTACAAACTGAAAATCAGTCATTTATATTCATAATGATGACCTTGAAGTCTTTTAAAAGTGACTCAAAGACGTGATGTATAATTTTATTGTAAATTTTTATTTGAATCCTCTGACATCTATGTGTCTACATAAAATTCATGACTTGAATATTATACCCATATTCCGTGAATCAGAGCAGTCCATTCCCTGACCAATCATAAAGTAATCTAGTTAATACATTTTGGTTATTATATCTGCATATTAATGGGTAGAAAATGTACTAAAGAACTTTTTTTTTTTAACTTGGTTTCTAGACGGAAACTGGACGCATTGGATTAGAAGGCTGCCTTTGTCAAGATTTTTATAGGATAAGAGACCTTTTATATGAACAGTATGCCATTGTGTAAAGGACATGATGTCAAGAAGTATCTGTTTGACCTTTCTAAGAAAAAAGGATTCTTATTCTAAGCTTTTGCTTTTTTGTTTTGTAACATACAGAAAGAATCTGCCGGAAAAACTTAACATGCATTAGATTTTTAAAAATGTAAATAGAAACCATTTTGCTAATGCTCAAATGACTGTGCTGCCTTCTGGCTTTCAGAGTCTTAGAGATCCTCACACGTGCGCAGGCCCGGGAGTTGCAGGTAATTGGCTTCCTTTGCAGACCCCTTGTTCCAGAAGGGCTTCTTACTTGAATAAAACAATGCAACTTAGCAAACCAGTTCATGGCCTTAGAGAAACACGTCTGCATGAACTCCTGCAAACTGTTTCTTACATTTTCTGGAATGAAAAGTAAGAATTTATTTAGAAAAGATGTGCTATAAAAACTGGTAAAGCAGTTTTTTTTGAGGTCTGTCTATTAAAAGCAAAACAAAGAGTATGTGCTCTTTTGAATTCCTGTGTGCGTTGTCTTCTCATGGAACATGCTGACTCCGTGCCCACATTTAGCAGGGATCACTCTCGTGTGAGGTAGCTCACCTTTGGTTCAGAAATCAGTTTTCACGTCCCCCCATTTCTTGTTTTATGAGGATTTTGTTGTTGCTGTTGTTGTTGAGTTTGAACTATAATGCCATCGTTTGTATATACATAATTAAAAAAAACTTCCTGGATGTGTTCTGGTCTTAAGGGCTCTGCGTACATTTTAGACACATCTTAACTATCAGCTAGGTGACTGTTTTGGAGGCTGTTTAGTGCTCTGTTTTTAGGGAAACAGATGTTGAACCTCACATTTTTAAACAGTAACAGTATAATTAACAGGTGTCAATTTTTTCATCTCTTAGGCTTGCCCTCTCCTGTGGTTGCCCAAGCAGTGGTTGGGTTTTATACACATTACTACAGAAATAATACTGAAGTTGGATAAGGCGTCCTTTCTATGTTCACGTCTTTCTTGGGACTAGCAGCCCTGATATAGTGTAAACCATTTGTGTTTAAGAGTAAAAATAATATGTGCAATTTTCCTTGATCTTAAAAATGAAAATCGTTTCACCCTCTTGTAATTCTGTTGGTGCTTTTTTAGAATGTAGCATAACCACGACAGACCTGGATGTTTATTCCTAACTATTTCAGCCCTCCTCTTTACACTTAGTGTTTTTACAAGGATCAGTCTTCTTGTTTGACTCATGTGGAACTATGTATAGCACAACACAATGGTATCGGACAAGATTTAATATTTCATTCTATTTCAAATGCTTACAAAGCTTTTACTGTGGATTACAGTGCTAATGCAAAGTTTACAGCCTCCTGGTACTGAAAACCAGATACACGAAACAGTTATAGATGAAGATAAATAGTGTGTTTGTAGAGCTTTGAAAAAATTTCACTTAAACTCTTATTACTAAATAGAGGACACCTAGAATCCTATTTATATTCCAGGGAGAAGAAAGTCTGCATTTGTTTCATGGCTTAAAGCATCTGGTTATACATATTACATTGCAGCACTGATATTGAAAAATTGTTTCTTGCCTAGCCTTTTTATTGTCCTATGAACAGGAATTAAATTTTAAAGTACTGGCTGAAGATGGCTGTGCTAACTAATGTCATTTCAGGAGCAGTATTTTTACCTGTTTGTAGATGGCGATGTTACTAATATTTCTGAAATGAAGGTATTTGTTTAGTCTCAGTAACTTAAGAAAAATATTAGTTTTAAAAAGGAATCTGAGATAAAGCATGAACTCAGAAAGACTTTCAGATCTTTATTGTTTAGAAGCAAAATAAACACAATGGACCGTTAACTGATATCTATAAATGATTTGGTTAAAAAGAAATTTTAGTGTAGTATTTGTAGCGGTGGGATTATAAATGTCAAATATTGCAAAGTTTCCATATTTTCATGAACCAGTAGGTGGCCTGAAACAGAAGTGAGGAAATCAGTTTTCTGAGCAGGGCTCTAAGGAGGACCTTTGCCTTTTTAAAAAAAATTTCAGATAACGATTCACATACTATAAAATCCACAATTTTAAAGTATATAATTCATTGGTTTTTAGTGTCTTTAGAGTTGTGCAGCCATTGCCACCATCTTATTCTAGAACATTTCATCACCCCCAAAAAGAAACTCCATACCCATTAGCAGTCACTCCCCATTCTCCCTTCTCCCCAGCCCTGGGCAACCATTAACCTGCTTTCTGTCTCTAGGAATATACCTATTCTGGATGTTTCATAAAGATGGAGTCAGACAATATGTGGCCTTATGTGTCTGATTTCTTTCACTTAGCATAACGTTTTCAGGATTCATCAATGTTGGTAGCATGTATCAGTATCTTTTGATGGCTGAATAATATTCCATTATGTGGATAGACCACGTTTTGTTTATCCATTCATCAGTTGACAGACATGGTTTGTTTCCACTTTTTGGCTATAATGAATAATGCTGCTATGAATATTTGTGTACAAGTCTTTTGTATGGGCGTTGTTTTCAATTTGGGGTCGGGGTGCAGGTATATTACCTAAGAGTAGAATTGCTCGATCATATGGCAACCCTGTGTAACCTTTTGAAAACTTGCCAGACTATTTTCCAAGGTAGCTGCACCATTTTCCATTCCTTCCAGCAGTGTATTAGGATTCCAGTTTCTCCATGTACTTGGCAGTAGTTGTTACCATCTTTTTTTATTTTACCCATTTTAGTGTGTATGAAGGGGTATCTTACTGTGGTTTTGACTTGCATTTCTCTAATGATAGATGATTTTGAGTGTTTTTTCTGTACTTATTGACTGTATATCTTCAATATACGTATCAGGAGAAATGTCTTCAGAAACTTCAGTATTTTTAATTGGGTTATTTATCTTTTTATTGTTGAGTTATAAGAGTTTTTCATACATTCTGGATACCAAATCCTTATCAGATATATGATTTGCAAATATTTTTCCCACTCTAGTTGTTTTTTTCACTATCTTGATAGTGTCCTTTGAAACACAAGGTTTTAATTTTGATGAAGTCTGATTTATCTATTTTAGTCCTTGGTTCCATGTGGTATTGGTATCATATCTTGGAAACCCATTGCTTCATCCAGTGTCACAAAAATTTATACCTATCTTTTTGAAGAGTTTTATAGTTAAATATAGTTCTTACATTTGTCTTTGATCCCTTTTGAGTTAATTTTTGTACGTGATGTGAGGTAGGAGTCCAGTTTCATTCTTTTGCACGTGGATATCCAGTAGCCCCAGCATCATTTGTTGAAAAGACTGTTTCCTCATCAAATTTTCTTGCTCCCTTTGTTGAAAATCAATTGCCCATGAATGTATGACTTTGTTCTTGGATTCTCTGTTCTATTTCACTGATCTATACATCTGTCCTCATGCTGGTACCACATTGTCTTGAATACTGTAATGGTGTATTAAGTTTTGAAATTGGCGAGTGTACATCCTCCAACTTTGTTCCCTTTCAAAATCATTTAGGCTATTCTGATCCCCTAGTGTTTCCATATGAATTTTAGAACCAGCTTACCAATTTCTGCAGACAAAGCCCACTCACTTTTAATGGGGGAAAAAAAGTAGTTGAAATTTACAGCTTAACATCTTAGAATGTTATGGCAGAGGGGGATTGGAGAACTCACCTAGTTCAACACATTTTAGTATTGAATGAGTGGGCGTATGGAAGAGAAGGGATTTGCTTGAGAGCCAGATAGCTGGTCAGAGACAGAGTTGGAACCTAGCCTTCATAGAGTGCATTCATTTAATGCTAAATGAATGAATCTAGAATCCTGATAGAATCCACTGATTCAGTACTAAAGTAAGTGTGTTTAACTAGCTGAGTTCTGCAGTTGCTCTCAGGCATAACATTGTGAGATTTCAAGCTGTAAATTTCAGCTACTTCTTTTTCCTGCACGGCTCTGCTGCTTCCTTAGTTACAGTCACTTTGCTTAGGAATAATATGTCCAGTTTATCTGCTCTGAGAACAGTATCCAGCAACTGTTCCTTAGGGACAAGAGCCTGCTGAGAGACTGGCTCCATTCTAGATGATGCCAGTGAAGCTGGGGGGAGAAAGGGTAATTGTCACCTTCTGTATTTTGTCTTTGGTTTTAAATTTCTAGAGTTCTGTCACGAAGTTATTGTCCTTTAAATATTGATGAACTCATTACCACTTAAGTCAAAGGGTGGAAATAGTAGTTAGTAATTCAGTGATTGAGATGTCGATTGTTGGTTTGTTTCGGTGGTGGTTGTTCCCTGCCACCCCAAGCCCTTCTTTATTCGGCCATTCCAGTGGATAGAGAAGTGAAGATGCAGTGGGAATTAGATAAGGAACATTCAGATCTGCCTCCCTGGGCAGGGGGCAAGGAAAGGTGTTACCCTTCTTCTTTTGTGTTCCTCTTACCCTAACCACCTTTGTTGTGTTTATGAGAAAATACCGAAAATTGCCAAAATAAATTTAAAACCCTAGGACTTTGCTGGAAGTGAGGGTATCTTTGCTCTCTCCTGTTCACCCTCCACCCCACCCCCACATGCCTACACAGCTCTATTTTTTTTTTTTTGGTGCTTTTTCATTCATTATTCAAGCCCATTTCATTTCAGTTCTTGAAGTCAGAATGTGATTTCAAGGAGCAAAACGAAAGTTAAGGGAGTTTTAAATCTCTCTTCAGTGTAGTTGAAGAGAACCAAAAGTGTGTGTCCTTCTTTTGTGAAATTGTTAATAGATTCCATGGGTCCTACCCAGACTTTTGACACTGAGTGATAATTTCAAGTGGAGAATACACAAAGGATTCGTAAGGACGTACTACATACATCACTTTCTGAAGTTTTTTCATTCTAATGTTCAATATCCATATTCATATCCATTATCATATGTGTTTTCTTCTTTCCCCTTGATACAATTGTTACATCTTTTAAAAGACACTACTAATTGTACATTTAAAACTAGTGAAGTTCTTCAAACAAATCTCTGTGGGAAGCTGTTTTTATTCTAAGGATGCTGCTACTGTCCTTGTTTTAAGTATTTTTGGAGCTCTCATTTCAGATTTGTTTACCAAGCTTATGGGAAATATAAATTATTTTAGAAATACACTGTGGTCTTGGCTTAACATGACATTACCACATGATTCTAAATGACCAAATAAGTAAATAAAAATAAGATGATAAAACTCTTTATGGACAGACATTTGCTGTCATAGGAGATTTTTTATATTAAAAGAAGTATTAAATACCAAACTATGATTAAAAGTAATTGAAATCACGAAGATACTCTAATTCATCACCCACAGATCATGGTTCAGATTAAATTTCATATTTAAATATCAGAGGATGTAGGTCTCTAATGAGATTGTATAAAATCAATCAGTTGTAAGAAAAACAAATGACTAAACGTGTAGGATTCAAATTCTCAAGGTTTTTCAGTATCTCCCATATGTGACTTTTTTCAGGAGACAAACTATTGTAGGAAGAAGGAAGTGGGTTTAATAAGATTCAGAACATTGTGTGTGTTAAAGCTATTAAGCAGAATTTTATATCTACATTATTCCCCATTAAGAAAAGCTTCTTTCACATTTATTCCAACTATTCTTTTGAATAGTTTTACCTGAGATAATGAAACCATTAAGCAGAAATTTTTCTGGTATAAAAACCAGTGTAATAAATTTCTAATAGCTAAAAGACCACTTGTGTGTGTCTTATATTTTAACTTCTTGTTTTGAAATAATTTTAAACTGACAGAAAAGTTAACGAGAATAGTTAAGTTCCTACATATCCTTCCTCTAGTTTCTCGTTACTAACATTTTGCAATATTTACCTTATTATTCTATCTATGTACACATTTTAGTATTTGAACTGTTGATACTAAGTTTCAGTTACGGTGTCCTATTGGCCCTAGACATTTCAGTGAGGTTTTTTTTGTTTGTTTGTTTGTTTTGTTTTTTTTTAAACAAGGACTCTCCTGGGTAACTTCCATCAAAGTCAGGAAATCAGTATTGATAAAATTCTACCAAATCCACAAACCCCATTCACATGTTACCAGTTCCTCCAAAGTGTCCTTATAATAATCTTTTGCTTTTGGTCTAGGATTCAGGACAGGATGACGCATGCATTTAGTTATGTTTTCCCTCCAGCCTTCCTCAAACTGGAGCACTTCTTCCGTTTTTTTTTTTTTTTTTTTAATTTTTTTTATGACCTTAACATTTTTGAAGAGTACTGGCCAATTACTTTGTAAATGGCCTTTCCTTTGGGTTTGTCTGATGTTTCCTCATGATTAGGTTCAGCTTTTTGACAGGAACACCAGAGAAGTGATGCTGTGTTCTCTGCATTACATTAGGAGACACATAGTGTCAGTTTCTCCCATTACCGGTGACTTTAATTTTTAACAATTGATTATGCCTGTAAGATTTCTCCACTGTCAAGTTAATAATATTTTGTACTTACTCATTAATGATAATAAGAAATTTGTGGGGAGCTACTTTGAGACTAAATCTCGTGTTTTATTAATGTTTATCCTCTAGTTTTGGCATCTGTTGATGATTCTTATCTGAATCAGTTATTGCCAAATGGGGATTTTCTAATTACACTGTGGCATTTATAGTTTCTTGGCATTCTGGCATAAGCAGTTTCTCTTCTCCCCCTTTTGTGTGTTCATTATTTACGTCACGTGGAACATGGATTTTGTTTTACAATCTACAAAGTATCATGGTTCATTTTGATGCTATAGCTGTCCTAGATTTGGCTGGTGGGAAGCACTTTCAAGCTGGCTTCTGTGTTCTTTTGATATGCTCTCAGGTTCTTTTTCTTTTTTAATTGTGGTAAAAAAAAATCATATCTTAACCATTTTTAAGTGTAAATTTCAGAAGTGTTAAGTATAGTCCCGTTGTGTAACAGATCCCAACCCTTTTCGTCTTGCAGCATTGAAACTCTATACCCACTACACACTCCTGCCTCCTCCCAGCCCTCAGCAATCACCTTCCTACTTTCTGTTTTTATAATTTTGAGTGCTTTAGATATTTAGTGAGCAGAATCATACAGTATTTATCCTTTTGTGACTGACTTAGTTCACTCAGCATAATGTCCTCAGGGTCCATCCACGTGGTAGCCTGTGACAGGATTTCTTTCCTGTTAAAGGTGGCACAGTAGTCCGTCGTGTGGCCATACCACTTCATCTAGTCACTTGTTGGATATTTGGGTTGTCTCCAGCACTTGGGGTTGTGAGTCATGCTGCAGTGAGCATGGCTGTGCAAATATCTTTTTGAGATCCTGCTTTCAAGTCTTTTAGATATCTATCCAGTGATGTTGCTGGGTCATGTGGTAATTCTATTTTTAGTTTTTGGAAGAACTTCCATACTGATTTTCATAAGGGCTGCACATCCCTGTGGTTCTTTGAGCACTTCCTTACTTTTCAGTCACCACCAAGCATCGTTCCAGTCTCCCTCTTGTATTTTCACTACCCCAGTTCTGGGATTGGTCATTTCTCCAGAGTCCTGGTTCACTTTGGTGGAGAATGTTGCTTAGAACCAAGATCTGGGTGCTAGGCTGCACTCACTGGTACGGTGCTGGCAGGTCCTCTCAGCATGCGGTGAGGGTGTGTCTCCATCTGTGCTTGCTTCCTCATCCGTCCATCCATCTAGAAGTCCTGCAAGCTCACACTGATCTACAGTTCCACTTGGACTCCACAGGGTTTATTCTAGTCTTCCCTCTTTTCATATTTGTACCTCCTTTACCCTATAGTAAACACAGGGCTCCCATAATCTTCAGTATATTCGCTTATTTGTCCACTCCCCTGTGATACACCAATTTTTTGATCATGGGGCTGACTCCTTTGCTTGAAGCCCCCTGCACATGGCTGCTGTGAGGATGGCATTTCCTCCCATTCCTCGCCGCATGGCAGCTCCTGCCAAACGAACCCCATAGCAGGTATTTTAAAGAAGGCACCTTTGGCTCAGATGGCAGTGCCACAACAGATGTTCCTTTCCAGTTTTCGTGGTGGTCGAGCAATAAGCACGTGACATGAGTACGGATTCTGACAGCATCTATTTTGAATGGGACTTTATAATTTGGGGGTATTCGTTGTGGTTATATTGCTACAATATTTTCCTCATTATTTTCTGCTCAATAGTTAAGCCAAAGTAATGGTCACTGTGGCCTTGGGTTACTAGGGGAGAGTATGGAAAGGAAGGAGGTGGAAACCCAGTCTCACAGGAGTAATGGGTTTGGCAGGAAGACACCACACAGTGGCGATCACAATCCCAAATGCTCTCTAAGCAAAACATTCTAGCAGTTAGAGATCTTAAGTTCTGTGTTAATACTATTTTATAACTGTCCTTGCAAAACACTTTGCCTGTCAGTTCATCATTTGGATCATCCGCCCCCTTAACTCTTAAGCTTTAGGAGTGTCAGGACCAAGTTCACTACATTGAGTGCTGACGTGTTCTTCTATCAGTCAGTCAGTTATTCTTCAATCTTAACAATTTGGAGTGGGAGGAATAATATCGTGCCCCTGGACAAATGATTCCTTAGTAGGCTCAAGATGGAGTCCAGTTATGTAACAAATGTAGGAACCTGTGTAATAATTATTAGAACTTAATCCTACCTGTGGGAAAGTGGAGTCTATGGCCATAACTATTTCCATTTTAGAAATTTGGTTTATCTAATGGGAATAATTGCTCACGTGCTTTTCTACTAACAAATAACTGAGCCCCTAGCAGAGTAGCCGACACTGAGTATTTTCTATGAACCAAATACTGTGCCAAGCACCTTACATGCATTGTTTCATTTAATCATAATGATCGTGGGCAGAATGGACACTGTTATTACCCCATTTTACAGATTTGGAAACTGAAACTTCCCGTCTGTTGTTGGTCTTCCAGTTCTTACACGTAGTAGGCATTACAGTGTGTACTGGTTTTGATATATCATTGGAGGTCTTTAGTTTTGAGCACCACATTGTGTGGATGGGGCCAGCTACTTTGAATCTTTGAGTATATGGGGATGGTCATGGGACCATTCCTAGGGCTGCATGAGGATCAAATGATATGAACCATGCAAAGCACATGGAGTGTGTGGCACATGATAAACACCTCAATACACGTTAAGAATTATTTATTGCCACTTTCGTATCTGTCACTTCATTCAATCTTTATTACAACCCTAAAGGCTAGGGATAACCTCCATTTTTACAAATAAAGGAACTGGCTCTGGGGGGGTCTCAGTGGCTTATTCAAAGTCACATAGCTGATCAATATTGAATCGAGTCCTTTCACCACTTGAACTGTAAAAAGTGCTCTAATATTTATCCTTTAACTTCTAGACAAGGATCCTTTGAAGTAACTTCTGGTCTATTACTCACAGTTTACTCTAAATAACAGTGGAATTTACATCATACGACCTAATGTAAATCAAAGACAGTTTTGTCTTTAGACACTTTCTAAGACAATTTATATGCAGCAGACTTTCTGGTTTGGTCCAAGTGATAATGCGTTAATCTAAAGGTACTGAATCTTTTCCTGCCTTTACTGCTGATTTTATGCTGTTCCCCGTAGAATTACAGAAAACAGTCTTCCGTTGGTCAAAATGAGGAAATCCACAGGCTGCCTGAGAAGCCTGGAACGTATGTATCCCGGAATGCTCATATATTGATTCTAAAAAGCCATCAAACACTTTCCCACAAAATCTTTACGGAAAAGAGGGAGAGATGGGGGTTGGATTAGGATTTAGTCAAGTGGGTTTCTCACCCTTCCAAAGTTATTTCTAAAGGCTGCTCACAGATTCACAGGTGCTTGTCTGAATCGCAGGCTCTGTCCTCTCCTTACATGACGCTTTTATACATTTCCTGGTTGAGGGTATTGGTGGCAGGTTAAGACAACTTGCAAATGACCTGGCACTGGAAGAAGGAACTTCTGTGTGAGAAGACAACATTGGTACCTAAAGGGATCCTGACAGGTTTGGACAACGGGTGAAATCTGAGAAGATGGAATTTCACCTGTCTTTCTAAACCGAGGGTACAAATATATAATGGAGAGAAGAGGCCTAGCCTAGAATTCTAGGTTTATAAAGCAGCATTTCATTGGACTGTTAGCTGAGCATAAAGATAGCTGCCCCAAAAGCTAATGACTTGGGGCCATTACTCTTTGACTCATGGACTCTGTAATTAACTAATAGATTGTTTAAAATAAAGATAGCGATGGGCCTCCTACTTCATTCTACTGGTAAGACCTGCTTAGTTCAGTAAACATTTTTCTCCCTCCTCCCCCCACCCCTCTTTTGTACTTTCCCCTCTAATAAGTAATGAATGCACATTATAGGACATTTAGAGGGTGTAGGAAAGCATAAAGAAAACAGGAAAAAGCCCTGTACTAAATGTAGTCCTTTTCTCATTCTGGCCCATTTCCATTTTTTGCAATGAAATGTTTATGTAATATGTATACAATTTTGCATTGTGTCTTTAGAGAAAAATTTCCCATGTTTAGAAACATCTTTTAATGGCTGCAAATACTCCATCATATGGTTGTATCATTATTTACTTAGCTTTTCCCAGTTTTTGGATGGTTTCCAATTTCTCTCTATAATCTGCAATGCAGACAGATTCATTCATAAAGTCATGCATCATGGTGATGATATAAATACTAGCGCATAATTGCAAACAGCCTAAGTGCCACTTTTTAAGGACGTTAATATCTTGAGTTAGGTCCAAAGGAGAGTAACCAGCTTGTTGAATGACCTGGAAACCACAGCAAATAGGAACTAAAGACATAGGTGGGAGTGTGCAGTAGGGCTCCTTTTTGGAAAAGAGGGTCTCTGACAAAGAAGTGAGCTAAGAATCACTAAAAGCATCCAAGAAGCTATCAGGTAAGTTGCAGTGTTCTTTAGTTTCCCAAGGTGACCTGGCTTTATGTACACAGCGTGCAGTAAACCCTCTTTCTTTGAAGAAGAGGAGTAGAGTGTTCTGCATTCAACAACTAAACGAGAGTACAGTCACATACCCACCACCGACCCCCAAACATAACTGTTCTGAGAATTTGCTTCCAGTGCCAGCATCTTCTATGTGAATTATCAATGTTTATCTTCCCTTCTCTTGCTCTTTTTTGTTTTGTTTTGTTTTTTAAAGGTTTCTCTCTGAAAACTTAAGAGACCACGTTTGACCCTGACCATCCTGGGGGAGCCAGAACATTTTTTAAGAGATTTTTTTTTTTTTACAACTGTCACTCTCTTGATTACCTTATTGCTAGTAATTATTAAAAATGTTTCACAGTGGGGGAAAAAAAAGCAGAGCTCTTGTGCAGCTGCACAAAACTTACCTACAGACATCAGCCTCCAGCAGCCATTCCAAGAAGCACCAACTTCCGTCTTGTATGAATCCTTCATTCCATGGCTTTGGTTTCCTGAAAAGTGAGGTCAGTGTAAGCATATTTAGCTCCCAAGTGCTCAGAAAGAACTAACGCCTTTTGGCAGTCCTGTGGAAATTGATGAAGGACAACAGAAATAAATGATAAGCTACAACAACAGAGTATGTTATACCTTACTACACTAGGGAGGGAAAGGATCTGTTCCCATTTAGTCGCTGACCCAGAATGAAGAGGACTGTTACTGAACACTTAACTCTGTAACACACACTTGCTCTGCATTCTTTTTATTTAATCTTTGCAGCAGCCTGCCCAGATCTAATAAGTTATCCCCACAGTACAGATGAGGAAGTGAAGACTGAGGCTAAGAATTTCCCAGGTTTCAATCACCAGTAAGTAACAACCGGAGCCAGAATATGAATCCAGATTTTCTGAGTATTCTGAAGCCCACCCTCTTAGGATAGATTAAAGACTTCAGAAGACTGGCTACAATTGTAGCCCTATCCCAATATGGCAACAAATAGATACTCAGGAAAGAGGAAGGAAACAATTGTATAGATTGAAAGGATATGGAGATACTCATGAAACAAGGCAAGGGTATGTCCTGTCTTGCAGAGAAGGAAACCTCCGTGTGTCTCTGTCCGTTGGGTTAAAACTCAAGGATCTGTTTATCCCTAGAACTTCAACTTTCCTCGCCCCAGTTCAAAATAGAAACAGTGTTCATCTTACTTAAAGCTGACGTTTAATCGGGAACCACGTGATGTTTCCCCTGTTGGAAATGTTCCCACAGCGTGCTGCAGGCTCACCTGTCCCACTTTTGGAGCACTTTTCTGCTGCTGGTAGGGCTGCTCCAGACAGATTTAACATTTTGAGATGCCCTCCTTTGAAATAAAGTCGGGAAAGGACTAGTGTCAAATGTAAATTCAGGAACTAAGGAAAACCTATGAACTCAGGAAGCAGAAATGCACGAAATGATTAGTGGGTCATTGGAGCTGTTAATTTTGATTTCTGTTCTAATTCCCTTTCTGGCTGTGAAGGCACCAATAGCTAAGGAAGATAGGGAGCCTGATATTTGGCTTTTTTATACCTTAGACACTGGGCTAAGAACTTCATTACTGCATTTTTTTGGCAATAGCAAACCTGATTAACACTGAACATCTATGAATAGGGAGAGGTTGAGTTGATAATGGTGTATCCACACTGTGGAATATTTAGCACCTATTCTAAAAAATAATTTTGTTTGATAGATGGATATTACATACTGATCTGGAAAGATGTTCATTAAAATGACAAAAAATAAGTTGCAGAGTAATATATAATAAGGTATGACTACATTTTTGTAAAACTATATGTGCAAATGGCTGAAGGAAGATTTTAACCCAGGTCTGCATCAAAGATGAAATATTTCCCAGTTTTAAGCTTATGAATTTTACTAATTCTTTTCTTTTGCCTCACCGGGTGCTTAATCTAAAAGGACATTGTTATGGATGTCACATGAAAATTCACACCTCCCCTTTATGCTTGTGTACAAAGGAGCTGCAGAGAGGCAGTAGGGGAGGTAATGAGGAGACAGGGGACAGGGGAAAAAGCAGGAAGGTAGAAAAGGCTGTGCAGAAGTGTTCCCCCCAGAGCATCACTGCCCGTGGCTTTCATTGCCCTCCCCATTCACTCTTGCAGTGAATGGACCCCTGTCCATCTATGCCCATCTCATTTCCAATATATGATTCATTGTCCTTTAAAGATGGTAAAGTGCGGACAAGTTCTGACATCACATGTGGTTTCAGGTGGCATGTTTAAGAACATGTACACTTGGTTTGGCATGAGTATTCTGGGTCTTGTCCCCAGCTTGGCCACCCAAAATGGAGGACGAGCATGAGGAGTGAGAACAAATGAGAGTCTCCGTGTAGAATGAATGCTGACTGGAGATTTGGAAAGCTTGGTACTGCCCCTTTCTATGGGACCCTGGCCAAGTCTCTGATCCTCTTTGATCCTCAGTTTATTTATCTGTAAAATGGACCTGGAGTGGGATTAGTCTGGATAATGTATAAGACCCTGCCTGCATTATGATTCCATTGTCCAAGTCAAACATACTGCGGTGCTTGGGGCATGGCACCTATTCTTTAGATCCAGGGGACTGTGGGGAAGAGGTAATAAAAGCAAGACCTGGCAAATGAAGCCTTTCTGGGTCCCCACAGCTCTCATTCTCCACAAAGCCCTCCCCGTCCTCATTACCATTATAACCCACTGGGTAGAAAACAAATATCATATTAATTCTGCCCACTGGTCTCAACAAAGGGGGAGACTGCTCACATAATTTCAGTACTTCCAGCCAACATTCCTTTGTTGGACAGATTTACTATAGATCTCTTCTAACCTGAACTGCGGAAAAATCCTTCTGGTACAAGTGGTTGTCCCCTGGAGGTGTCTTCACATTGAAAGCACATTTTGTTTATAATAAATTGGTCTTATAGTAATTTTCCATGGTGGTAAACCTAAAGGCTTCCACTTAACAGCTAATCTTAAAAAGGGTAATTAGTTGGAGTTATTAAAAACTCACCATCTAACAGATTTTTGAAAACTCATGCAGCGCCTTGGAAAATATTAATTCCCCTTTCTTTTGCAAAATAACCTAAGCAAATGAAATATTCCTTAGAAATAAGAGAAGTCCTATAAAGAGCGATGGAGGTGATTAAATTTTTAATGCTCTGGATATTCTAACTCCCTATTCTCAGCCTAAACTAGGGGATAGAATCGAAAGAAGACATATTAAAATTTGAGGGAAATGAAATATATTTAATTCATCTATGTCTATCAACAGAAAAAATGAGTATGTCAAAGAATGGAAGGAGAAATGTAGAAGAGGGGCTTTTTATTGTGAGGAACTAGGCTAAGAAAGAACATGATTTGCAGAAATTATTTTCTAAAAAAAAATGTACTGTAAAGCAATTGAAAGATGGTTTGATTAGAAAAATAACCCTAAGACCAATTCATATCCAATGTAAGGCTTATGGAATTGATCCTGTTCACTCTGGAGCAATCTGTGGCTTCTGGAATAATCTGTGATCAGAAAATTTAGACATAGAAATGAATAAAGCCCATCATTATGCTTTCTCTTAGTCTATCGAATTTTAGCCCTCAAAACACCTCTATAGTGGGGCTAGGGCAAGTCAGAATCGTTTACTGGAAGCTGACTATATGCAGGGTGCCGGGCTAGTCACTCTGGGGAGAAAAGAAATAAGGTGTTGTCCCTGGCATGGGATAGTTCTGTGTTTAAGAACACAGGCACAGCTGTCTCTTAAGTAGATCAGAACAGTATTGATTGGATAAGACACCCAAGAGCAGAGTGATGGAGAGAAAGAAGGAAGTGGGGGAACCCTACTGACCACCTTCTACTGGCTGGGGAGCAGGGGTGGGGCAGGGCCAACCTCAGGAAGGAGTGGAGGCTGGGGTATGGAGGGCTTCCCCTTTGCCTCCCGGCAAATCTGAGGGATGAGCATGAAGAAGACTGACCACCGTTGACTTAGTCTGAACCTGAGAATGTATTCTTCCTAAGTGACAGGTGTTGCTTTATTGGGGTGGTGGCAGGAGCTTAGCTAACAATGTGAGGCATAGTAGGATGGATATAAGATGGTATTTTGGAAGTAAGCGTGAGTTTAGAGCCAAATAGCTGATGGATTGAGTTCTGGTATCAGCCACTTTAAGGCATGCCAATGGATTCGTCTCCACCAATGTGCAAAGAGGCTGTGGGATCTGGAGTCTGAGGTCTAGCTACGGGACCCAGGACATTGCCTCTGTACTTCAGTTTTCTCAACTGAATAATGAGACTGGTGAATGTAATAGCCTTCTGTGGTTTTTGTCTACCCAGCAACCATGCCCCCTTCTGCTAGTGATAGCACCTGGTTTGCCTTTGAGAGACTCATCCTCTCCTGGGTCTCATGTCACCTGACTAGAAGGGGAACGACCACAACCCCAGAAGCATGTGACGCAGGGCAGAGCCACGTGATTGGTTCAGGGTGGGGAATGTGACTCAGGCCAGGCCAGAGAGGCCCAGCCCCAGACTTCCATCGAAACAGTGGTGGGGCAGGACCTTGCTTTCCACTGGCCTGCTAAACTGGTAGGATCTAATCCTGGGGGTGGTCATCTTTACTTCTTGGAAGATAACCTTCTTGGAAGAATTAGGCCAACACGGAAGAAAGCTAAAGTTGGAAAGAGAGGAAGTTGGGGGGAACAGAGAGAGAGAGAAAGAGGATATTTTTTGAGATCCTCTGAGTTCACCCCTTGAACTTCTTACATGAACCTATGAATTCTCTTTTTTGGCTTGTTCATTTGTTTAAGCTGTTTTTTCTGAAAACTTGCAATAGAAGGTTTCTGACTAAGGAGAGCCCACCCCATAGGACCAAACAATTGTGAGAGCCACACAAATGTTTGTTCTCACTTTTCTCTAAACCTAAATCTTCTCTGATCTCCAAATTGGAGATAATACTTGCCCTGCTTACCTTGAAGTGTTGTTGTGGGGGTCAAATAGGATAGATAGATAAACCCTTTGAAATTCAAAACACTACACAACTGTACCACCAAATAATTTTTAGTCAATTCTTCTCTCAAATCAAGATTCTTTGGGAGAATTCTGAGTAGAAATATTTCTAAATCAGAGATTTTCCTTTTTTTTTAATTTTTCAAAATATGACACCAAATTCCTTTAAAATATTTCTTTTTGTTTCTTGTCATCAAGAGAAGCACTAACCAGGCCCAGTGGAGGGGAAAGCAATTGAGTTTGGATGTTGAAAATGTCCTTAATGACAGGGAAAATGATGAATTATTGGAAAGAGGTAGGGTGTAGCTTGGATTAGAACTTGCTATTGCTTCATCTGGAAAATTCTTTAGACATTGAATCCCAGGAGATAGATTGTCATTGGTTACATCTATGAGGGCAGGGAACAGGCAGGGCATGGGGAGCTTGGGCCTCCAAGGGGGGCCACTACCCTTTCCCCTCCATCCCCACTGCACCCCACTCTGTACTTCTCCCTCCATCTCTGAAGGACTGTGGGGAGAGCTGGGCCTTCTACATCACAACTAGGACATTTATTCTTTAGAATTAATCTCTGAGGGAAAAAGGGCAATGCTAGTTGAATTCACCTCTCCATTTCCTCCAACAAGGTTTTCTGTAGACCCTGCAAAGCGAAGGAGGAGCCCAACCTCATGCTTTCAATGACAGTGTTAAGGGGCTCACCTGGCCCTTGTGTGTCACGAATGTTTCAATGACTGCTCTTCAAGTCACCATCTAGGAAACAAATGTGCATCCATCCAAACATGGAGCCATCATCCTGAAATTGCAGGTAAATGCCGACTAAAACAGAAAACTCCCAGCTCATTCATTCTGTTCCTACTATGCCCATATATGCCCATTTCGTATATGCAGTTCTAAGTATATAGCAATTTCCCATTTTCCCAGTGAAAATACTTAAAACATCCTCAAACAAAACCAGCCAGCTGACCAACCAGCCAAACAAACAAAAGCCGATATTTTTGGCCAACTTGAATGTATAAACTCAGAGAAATAAAATAGTCCAGTATTTATAAGAGTCAATTTTTTTCAATGTCCATATCTAAAAGTCACAGATTACAATAAAAGGATATATTAATTGAGAAATTAGCTTTTCTTCCACTCTCATGTTTCATGGAGGAATTTCATCCAAGCTCTGCTGGAGGTTCATTGTCGTCTGTATCTTTGTTCTCGTTTGAGTCTTCAGACAGTTTACGACCTCAGTCCATGTTGGTAGAGATGCAACTTCTTTGGAAACTGTGTAGGATGCTGTCATTGGAAGCACAGGGAACAAGTCCCGCTGTGGGCACACCACACTGTAAGCACTGTATATGTGGACCTCTACATTGTAAGTACTAAATGCATTGCCTTTTTTTCCCTTAAAGTAACACATTTATTACCTTAGTGTTCTGGAGTTCAGAAATCTGACAGGGTCTCAGCAGTCAAGGTGTCAGCGGGGCTGCGTTACTTCTGAGGCTTAATGGGGGAAAATCTGTTTTGTTGCCGTTTGCAGCTTTTAGAGCTGCTGCCTTCCTAGGCCCGTGGTCTGCAGCTACGTGGCATCACTTCAACCTGTTCTGCTGTCACATCTCCTCTGACCTCCTGCCTGTCTCTAATAAGGCACCTTGTGATGACATTGGGCCCACCTGGATAATCCAGTGCAATCTCCCCATCCCAGGATCTTTAATGACACCTGCAATTGTTACGGAAATGACAGGCCAGCCAAGAAACAAGCACCACTCGGAGGGTTGGAGTACTCAGATTTATTATGCCGGCGGGCTCAGAGGGGCTTCTGCTCCGAAGCTCTGAGCGCCTCCAAGACGTGCACATGAGGTTTTATAGGGTTAATTACAAGTATGGGCTATTAGCCAATAAGGCTCAAACAACAAAAACCAAGGAATCAGTACATTGGAGCTTATCAATTTGGAACAGATCACGTTACTGACACTTGTTGAGCTTGGATTTACGAGTTAGCTTGTTAGCCCAGTAAACTGACACTAAACTTTAGATTTACAAGTTAGCCCAGCAGAACTTATATCAGTAAACCGACACTTACCACACTTAGATTTGTGACTTAGCTTGTTAGCCCAGCTGGGCTTTTCCTTCACACAATGTCCCTTCTGCCATGTAAGGTACGATATTCATAGGTTCCGGGAATTAGGATGTGGACAGCTCGGGGCCATTGTTCTGCCTGCACAGAGGGTGTGTAGGGGCTGCAGGACCTCAGCGGAGGCTCTCTGGTTGAACTCACCTCCAGCGCAATGTTGAGTTGGGTGTGAAAACCCAGGAGAGGGGAAGGGAGGCGTCCCGGATGCCTGAGCCTGGTGGGGACCTGGCAGGTGCCCGGCCCTGCTAAATGCATTGCTTTTTACTGGTCTTTAAAAGGCCTTAAAAAAAAAAAACAAAACCTCATACAATTGTAAGGCCCTTCCCCTTAGAGCTAAATAAATCTGTGTTAAGTGTCTGTCTCCTTTTTTATTGTTTCTATCAGGTCATTATCAGCATCTTTAGAAGCATCCCTAATTAGCACTGACTGATTTTTTTTTTCAGACTGATGTATCTTCTCAAAACAGTGTTTTAATGTTTAATATAAGAGAGCATCCTGTCACATGCTAGATTTTGTAAAGAACTGGATATAAGGCAACTCCCTCTTTTTGGATAATTTTGGGGGGAACCCTGACGTATATGGTTTAATCACCAGGAGGACTTGGCATTATATTTACCTGCTAGTCATGAATCCAACAGCTGCTATGTGATACGTGAAGAGGTCACTGATGATTATTTGTATGCTGAAAACAGAGTATTAACGTGCTCCCATAACCCCACCTACGAGAGAACCAATCCTTTGCTATGGGGACAGCTTCTGGGCCTCGGGGTTGGTGTGTTAATGATGATGTGCGATAGAACTGAGGAATTTTTAAGGAGGAAGAAAATGTAGATTGAGTTATTTACAAAGGGGCAGAACTCTGCACGCAAGATAGAAAAAAGGGTTTATCCTGAAATGAGAGGAATTGAAGGAAAAGAGAAAGGCGACTGTGGGCTAGGCTCTTCCTGCCCAGCCCTCCCTCCCTCCTTCCCTCTGCCTCTCTCTCTCTCTTTCTCTTTTCCTTCCTTCCTTCCTCCCCTTCCTTCCTCCCCTTCCTTCCTTCCTCTCCTTCCTTCCTTCCTTCCATCCTCTCTCTCTCCAATCCACCCCCTTGTTTGGGGAATTCATAGGGGAGTTGAAGGGGAGGGAGGAAGAGAGATTGAACTTGAAGCCAGAAAGCAGTTTCAGGGCAGCTGCTGGGTGATGCTGTAAGAGATGCACCTTGAATCACACAGGACAAGCAAGAGCGATGTTGAGTCCCTTTTTTGGCATTTTTCAAGAGACTAGACTAAATCAAGATTTACATTGCTTTCAGTTCATTTGGGGGTTTCTTTTGAGGAAAAAGAGATGGGCCCACTCAGCAGCCCGAGTTTGTGTATTTTTACTTGTAATATTAGGAAATTAAATTTACAGAGTGCTTCATAATTTTCAAAGTGTGTTGTTATCAAACATCTACCTCCTAGAGACCTGCCTCAGAAATGGTTTCCTTTTCTGTTAATGGGGCTTGGGGCAGGGACCACCCAGGTGATGAGTAGGAGGCTTGAGACGTGGGGGTCTCCCTCCTCCTTCTCCACTCCCCTCCCTGCCCTCCCAGCATCCCTTCCTCACCTCGCCTGCTGCATGCGGGCAGGTCTCACTGTGACCCTCAGAGTCCCTGCAGTGGGAGCATGAGGAAGGGACACAAGGCAAAGTTCAATCCCATAAACGGTCTGTGGCTGATCTGTGTGGGTCTGTCTCTGCAACGCTGCCCCCCCCTTCCTCCCCTTCCACAACCTCTCAGGCAGGTGCATCACATAGTGGAAAACATGTAGAATTTGTTGTCAAAACGGGCCTTGAAAACCCACTCGTCCTCATTTTCCGTGTGACCTTGTGTGTGTAACCCACACCAAGGTCCTGTTTTTCTAATCTATAAAATGGGGCTTATATCATATTTCATTGATTTCAAGAAGCACATTTTCCCACATTTTAATACTTCTGCTATTGGGATGAGTCTTAAAGTTCTTTGCATGTCAAAGTTTCACTGGCAGCGTTTCCTCCTTTTCTTTAGAGGTTTGTAAAAGAAGGGTGTGTCTTAGAGTTGATGAAAAATGGTGTATTTATCTCTGTGGGCTATTGTGTGGGCTGGAAGTCACGTGCCTGTGACAGAAAAGGGATTCATCTGATATTTCGTCAACCAGGAAGGGCGTGTCCTGGGAATCAGTGAAGGCTGTGATCTGCCTGAAGTCAGTCTGAAGCAGTGGAAGCAGCCTGAGGAACTGAGTTCCTCACAAACTCTTCCCCAAACTTCTATGTCCCTACCTTGTGCAGGATTTGGAGTCTATCAATGCGAGTGTCCCGTAGGGAGCTGGCACCCACCCCTGAGGATTCAGTCATCTTGAGGGAAAGTTCTGCTGGGGGTGGGAGGAGGGTCCTGGAGGGAGTCCAGGCCTGTGTGTGGCTCGGGAAGGGTCGGAGAGGCACCCCTGCCCCACAGCCCCGGCCCTGCTGGAGACCTGGGGGAGCCCGGTGGCCCGGGTTCCAGGCAGCAAGCAGCCGGGCTGTGAGCCTGGCACCTGGCAGAGTGGCAGGGGGCGCTGGGGAGCCTGGGGGTTTCTGACTGGATGAGCTGGGGGAGTCCGAGGCTCAGAACTTCTGCCCTTCAAAGGGGTGGCAGAGGCTGGTCTCAGTCAAACAGCACCCACCTCAGTGACGCGTGGCCAAGGCGTGTTCTGGCTTCAGAGCCATTCTGGCCACTATGAGGCCACCTGGGGAATGTCAGCCCAGAGGCTCTGAAGCAAGACTACAGGGCTAGCCTCAGACATTGCCGTGCCTCGGTTTCCCCACCTGTCAGTTGGGGAATTAATACATCCACTTTATATTACTGTGAGGATTAAACGAGGTTATAGCTGCAAAACACAGAAAACACTGTCTGAGGAGCAGGGGCTCCATTAGGCTACTAGTCACACTCTTTAAGGTGTAGGAATAATTCTGATTTTCTGCATTTAATTCAGATTACATAACTTACCCTCAGAAGCAAATTTAGTTATATCATTTCCACGTCCTTGGGAGGGAAGCCCTCTCATTGTCCCATATATTATCCACATCTGTTTCATTCATTTGCTCTTCACTTATTCATTCATTCAACACTGAATTCTAACCATCTCCCTGTTGGTGACAATTTGACCTCTTTCTCTGCTGCTTTTGCCTTGAGACCAGAGAGGAGCAATCAGTCCCCCACTGGTCTCCCCCTCAGCTGCCTCCCTTCCAGTTTGAATGGTTTCTCCAACATCGGAGGTAGGCGGGTGTGCCAGGTCACTGGCCCAGCACTGTCGTCTTCCAGGTGAGGAGACAGAGGCTCAGAAAGGCATAGGGGCTCACCTGGTCCCAGGCGCCACTCAGGTGTCCTCATTCCCAGCCACCTGCCCATCCTCTGCAGAACCAGTACAGCCGGTCAGAGGGCCTGGGAGGGGAGGCGGGGGCAGGGCAAAGTACCCCCCCCAGATCAGAAGGGTGCTCCCTCAAGGGGCTGCTCTGGCTCCTAACGGACCCTTCCCCTTCAGCACTCACCCTCAGCTAAAGGTGGCACTAGCCCATTACAGATGGCACCTGGAGATGAGCCACCGGTTGGAAGTTTGTCCTAATCCTGCTCTCTCCTGCTCTAATTCCCTGCAAATAATCTTCCCAGGCTGGCCTTAGCCTACTTACCCGGGGCTGGAAAGCACATGAGGTAAGCCACTCGGCTTAACGTCAGAATCCGCAGCATGTCCCTAGCACACAGCGCCCTCCCGTTTCACGGGCCGGGAAGCTGAGGCCTGCTAGGCTGAGCGGCCTTGAGGTCTGACACTGCGCCCCTGAACCTGGCCGTGGGAAGCGGAGGCCCACGCTGAGGCCTTCATTATCCACGAGGCCTGCTCCTGTGCCCCTGAGCCTGCCTGCCCTCTGCCCCGGGGACTGAGCTAACGGGGGAGTGAGCCACCCTCACTGCAGGCCCTGAGGGGAATGTCTGCTTCATGCCCTGAAGTGACGGGTGAAGCCATCCAGCTCATCACTGCCACCTAAGGCCTGTCTGTGAACAAACATTGTGGCGCCTGCGTCAGCCTGTGGGCTCGTGGGCAGGCGGCTGGACCACCTGCAGTGGAAGAGCTGACTCAACCAGAGGCCTGGGAAGATGTCCAGTCATTCAACACACACTGATAAAGCACCTACTATGTGCCAGGCACTCTTGCAAGATGCTCCCAAATGTTGGTTCTCACAGCCACCCTAGGAAATGGTTCATTGGTCCTGATTCCTCAGTTTACTGATGGGGAAGTTGGGGCACAGGGACAAGGCCACACAGTGGGAAGGTTGGCAGAGCTGGAATTTGAACCCACATCATCTGGCTCCAAAGCCCTCACGTTCTTACCCCCCCCCCCACTGTACAGGCACTGTTGACTGTCACGCCACACTCAGCCCTCAGAGATGGCTGAGATGGAAACGGCTTATCCCCTCAAAGGTGCCAACTGTAATAGTAACACTTGCAGTACAAGGCACAGAGGTGGGGTGCCCAAAGCAAAGGACTTACAAGGCTTCCAGGACTCCAGAGAAAGAGGGATATCATTTAATGCATTGATTTAATTAGTTTCAATATTTTTTTGTTTTGCTTTATTTGCTGGCTTGCCTATCATCTGTCTCCATATTAGAAAGTAAATTTCATAAGAGCAGGAACTTTGTCTTGTCACCTCTGTGTCCCCAGCACTTATCATGGCCCCTGATATGTAGTAGGTACTCAATATAAATTTACTGTTTAATCAGCGTGGTAAATTAAAGATGGCCATAAATTCCTTGCTTATTTTCTCATTGAAAAGGGGGTCTATGTCTCCTTGCTTTGAATCCAGGTCAGCCTTAATGACTTTCTCAACCAATAGAATATGGCAGAGTGATGACCTGGGACTCAGTCATAAGAAGCTTCACAGATTCCACGTGGGGTTTGTGAACTCCTACTCCTGGGATACTCCTTCTCAGAACCTGGTTTTCTTGCTGCGAGAAGTCCAAGGCACGTGAGGAGGCCACGGGCAGGTGCCCCAGTCAACAGCCCCAGCTGAGCTGCCAGCTGACAGGCAGCATCAACTGTAGGCCACAGAGGCGAGCCAATTTGGACATCCAGCCCAGGTGAGCATTCAGAGAACCACAGCTCCAGCCAACAAATGAATGATTGCAGCTATATGAGAGGCTTTGTGTGAGAACCGCCCAGCTGAGCACAATCCATCCAAGAACCATGAGAGATGCAGGGGGCGGGGTTCTGATGTGGGATGAGAGGGGAGGTGACAGTACGCCTATGACCATGATACAACAGAATGCATGTTCTAGTCTCATTTGCATAACAGCATGGATATTATATATCTCATACCTATGAGGATGCCTAAAGAGGGGGCCTGAGAGATAATTACCAGGTTGTTAATGGTGATTATCTCAAAACGGTGACATCCAGGTGACCTTTACTCTTTACATTTTAATAAATTGTTCATGTTCTTTATAGTGAGTATGTTATTTATATAATTACATATAAAAAGCAAGGTTATTGAGGGTGGAGTGGGAGAAAAATAATAAATTAACCTCAGGGTTTTTCTACAACACAGTAGATAGCCTTAAAGATTATCATGGCTTTTTTTTTTTTCTAGTGATAGAATTAAATGGACTTAAGTTTTCATCACCAGGTTTTTATTCAGACGCTGGCTCAGGCGAGGTTAAGGAACTTGCCCAATGTTGCAAGGCTAATATATCAGTAAGGGTTCCTATGTGCAACAGAAACCAACACTAGCTGATTTAGGCAGAAAAGAAATTTATTAAAAGGTCATTGGGCACCTATTCATGATAAAAACTCTCAGCGAACTAGGAATAAATGGGACCTTCTTCACCTTAACAAAGAGCATCTACAAAAAACCTACAGCTAGCATTGTATTTAATGGTGAGAGTCTGGACACTTTCTCCCCAAAACTGGGGAAAAGTCAAGAATGTCTGCTCTCATCACTCCTAGTAACATCCTAGTCAGCACAATAAAGCCAGGAAAAGAAGTAAAAGGCATAAGGATAAGGAAGAAATAAAACTGTAGACAGTATGGTTGTCTACATAGAAAAGCCCAAAGAATTTATACAGACACTGTTATATCTAGCAAGTGAGTTGAGCAAGAAAGCAGGCTACAAGGTCAATATATTACAGTTTATTTATGTATTTAATTGAATCTTTGTATGCTAGCAATGCACAAATGGAAATGAAAATTAATTTTTAAACATGTACCATTTACAGTAGCAGCAAAAACAAAACATGTAAGATTTCTAAGCTGAAAACTAAAAAATATCGATGGGAGAAATCAAAGAAGACTTAGATAAATGAGATACACTGTGTTCCCCATCAAAAGACTCAATATTGTCAAGATGCCAATTCTCCCTAAATTGATCTCCAGGTTCGACGCAATCCCAATCAAAATGCCAGCAGGCTTCGTTGGAGACAATGACAAGCTGATTCTAATATTTGTATGGAAAGGCAAAGGACTTAACTTGGCCAAAACAATTTTGATGAAGAAGAGCAATACTCTAGGACTGATACTACCTGGTTTCTAGACTCACCATAGTAATCAATATAGTGTGGTATCGGTGAGAGGATGGACACATAGATCAACAGCACAGAAAACAACCCAGATATAGACCCATACATGAATCAATTGATTTTTGATATGGGTGCCATAGCAATTTAATGGAAAAAGGATTGTCTTTTCAACAAATGGTGCTATTGGACATCTATAGGCAAAAACAAAACAAAACCCCAAACCTCCTCAGCCCCATACCATATAGAAAAAAATCATTTGAAATGGGTTATAGACCTAAATGTAAAAGCTAACCTAAAACTACTAGAAGAAAACAGAGGAAAGTCTTTGATACTTTGGGTTAGGCAAATACTGCTTAAGACACAAAAGAAAATAGTAATAAAATAAACTTTATCCAAGTTAAAAAACTCATGCTCTTCGAAAGACACTTATGAAAATAAAAAGACAAGCCACAGCCTGGAAGGAAATATTTGCAAAACACAAATCTGATAAAGGACTGGTAACAGAATAGATTAAAAACTCTCAAAATTCAATAATTAAAAGAAAAACCAATAAGAAATAAGCAAGATATTTGAACAGACATGTCACCAAAGAAGATATATGAATGACAAATAATCACGTGAAAACACACTCAACAGTACTTATAAATAGGCAAATGAAAATTAAAACCATAGCAAGATACCGCCATACACCTATTGAAGTGGCTCAATTTAAAAAACCTGACAATATCAAATGCTAGTGAGGATGTGGCGCAGCTAGAACTCTCACACATTGCCAGTGGAAGCTGGTGGAAATGCCAACCGGTACTGCCACTTTGGAAAATAGTTTGGCAGTCTGTTATAAAATGATACATGTATTTACCATATGACTCAGTAATTCAACCCCTTTGTATTTACCCAAAGGAATGAAGATGTATGTCCACACAAAAACCTATATGTGAAAGGTTATATAGCAGCTTTACTCATAATCACCCCAAACAGCAAACAACCCAAATGTCCATCAACTGGTGAATCGATGAACAAATTCTGATGCATTTGTAAAGTAGAATATGACTCAGCAGTAAAAAAGATCAAACTACTTTTACATGGGGCAACATGGATGACTCTCAAAAGAATCATGCTAAGTAAAAGAAGCCAGACTCAAAGGCAGCACACTGTATGATTCCACGTATATGACATTCTGGAAAAGGCCAAACAACAGGGAAAGAAATCAGGTCAGTCATTGCCAGGGTCTGAAGGTGGGGGAGGGGAATGGACACATGCAAACTTTTTGGCATAAAGGAAATATTCTTTATCTTGACTGTGGGGGTGGTTATGCAACTGTATATACTTTGGCCAAAACTCACAGAACTGCACACTTAAAAAGGTGAATATCACTGCATATGAAATATACCCCAATAAAAATGGCCAACTAGCACATGAGAAGGTGCTCAGCATCACTAATCATCAGGGAAATGCAAATCAAAGCCACAGTGAGATACCACCTCACACCTGTTAGGTTGTCTGTTATCAAAAAGACAAGACAACAAATGCTGGAAAGGATGTGGGGAAAAGGGAACCCTTGTGCACTGTTGGTGGGGATGTAAATTGGTACAACCACTGTGGAAAACAGTATGAGCGTCTTCAAAACTTAAAAATAGAACTTCCATACAATCCAGCAACCTACTTCTGGGCATATGTCTGAAGGAAATGAAATTACTATCTCCAAGTGATTCCTGCACTCCTATGTTCACTGCAACATTATTCACAATAACCAAGACATGGAAACAACCTAAGTGTCCATCAATGGATGACCTGATAAAGATGTGCATATATGTGTGTGTGTGTGTGTGTGTATGTATGCGTGTGTATGTGTATATATATACATATATATATATACACACACACACGTACATACAGTGGTATATTATTCAACCATAAAAAAGGAAATTCTGCCATTTTTAACAACATAGATGGACCTTGATGGCATTTTTCTAAGTGAAATAAGTCAGAGAAAAACAAATACTATATAATCTCATTTATATGTGGAATTTAAAAACATCAACCCATAGAAACAGAGAGTAGAATGGTGGTTCCCAGGGGCAGAGGGGTGGGGGAAACTTGGAGCTGTTGGTCAAAGGGTACAAATTTCCAGGTGTAAGATGAATTAAGTTCTGGGAATCTAACGTACAGCACGGTGAGTATGTTAACAAAACTGTACTGTGTACTTCAAAGTTGCTATGAGAGTAAAACTTCCATATTCGCACCATAACAACAACAAAATGGTAATTAAGTGAGGTGAAGGGTTAACTAATCTTTTTGTGATGAACGTTTTGCAATATATACACATATTAAATCATCACACTGTACATTTAAAACTTACACAATGATGGATGTCAATTATATCTTGATAAAGCTGGGAAAAGTACACCCCAATAAATCTGAGAAAAGGGGGGTCATTGGGAGGGCCAGAAAACCTAGTTTTGAGACTACACGGCCATGAAAAATGCCCAGTCATACTGGACTCTGGCCGTGGCCAGTGAGTGCTACTGAGTGGGTGTCCAGTCAGGAAAACAGAAAATGCCTCAGGTTTTCAAGCAGAGAAGCAATCCACGGGCTGAACTGATGGGCCTGGGCCCTGGGCCGGTGCTTCAGCAGCAAGGGAGGCAGGGACTGCGCATGTTTGGCATTTTCAGCTTCTGTAGTGGGAGGCAGCCTCCAGCTTTTCAGGTGGGAGATTCACCGTAAAATAAAGGGGTTCAGATGCTAGAGGCCAAAAGGAATAGCAAGAGCCCACTATAGCTAGTAAATTCGAAAGCTGGGTTTCGAGCTCTGCGCAACCAGGGCCAAGTTCTTCATCACAACATGGCAGGTCTGGAGGTGGTGCCCAAATGCTGCTCCCAGGACCCAGAACCTCTCAGTCTGGAATGGGTTGATAATATGGGACTCACACCACATTCTCTCCACCAGGAGACTCTGGGCATCCCCATGGCTTCATCGGCACCTCTCTGCCCTGCCCACACTGAAATCCCCTTTGGGCCCTTCCGCACCTTGTGTGTCTTCAGCGGGGAATGTCTTTTTTTGGCTTAGAAGCAGCCAGATCCCCAGAGAACAGGAGGAAGGGCAGGAGGGACAACCCTCCCTGAGCCCACAGACGGGGAGGCTGGAGCTTTGGGCAGCACCAGTGCCAGGACGGAACAGAAAGGAGGAGAGGGAGGTCAGGGTGGGTGGAGGAGGAAGATTGGAGGTCAAGTTGAGGATCTGTCCACTTGCCTCGTTCCCAGAGAAGGTCCACGCCGCGCAGGGGCTCACCTACCTCCGGTCTCAGCCTCTGTTGATCCTCCCATGCTGCTCAGTCTTCTTCCCCCTTCCAGCGATAACTGGGTCTCTTTCTACCTACTTCTTACCAGCTAACCCTCAGCACATCCTGGATCTCAGCCTCCAAGCACCAACACACCTGAAAACACTACCTGCAGGGCATTGTTTTCAAACAGGGACTAACACAGCTGAGAGAAAGGTATGGCTCCCTAATTCAAAATCAGCCACGCCTGGGAGGGCACCTTGGGAAAGGGAAACACATGCATAGCAGAGAGGAAAGAGAAGCACGGTGCAGAGAGGCTCTTGGATGCACAGCCACCTGCCAACCGTTCTCCACCCCTGCTTCCTCTCCTCTCGCAAAGAGGCTGAAATGGCCAGACATGTACCTCCCCACCCTGTTTTGCAACAAGAGTAGGGCATATGCTCCAATCCCGGCCCACGGGGCCTATAAAAGCAGGAGTTTATTAATGTCTTCTGAGTAAGGTAGTTTCCCTACTGAAAGGAGATGCATGAGTGGGGATGCTCTTCTTCTCCAGCCAGATATCACATCTGCATGTGATGTTGGAACTGTGGCAGCCACCTTGTGACCGTAAGGATGAGCCTGGGACCAAGCTATTATGCTGAGGAAGGCTGAACAGAAAGATGAAAAAGGATCTGGGTCCATGATGATATTGCTGAGAACCAACCCTGGGCCTTCCCTCATGTCAGTGAATTATGTGAGATAATGAAGCCCCTGTTGTTTAATGCTCTTGTAGTGGGAGTTTGCCCGGTACAGCTGAAAGTACTCCTATGGCCACAGAAATAAACCAGCATTTGCCAAACCCCCCATTGTGTACAACTGTGTTAGGAGCTTTCTATAAGGTGATTACTACTTTATCCCCATCCTACATTTGAGGAAACTGAGGCTTAGAGAGGTTAAATAACCTGCACAAAGTCACACACTAAGTGTCAGAGGCAGGATTTTAAGCTACTGTGACTTTAAAAACAAATTACTGAGTGCTTACTACATGTCAGGTGTTCTCTAGGGGCTGGGGAGGCAGTACAAAGGAGACGGACAAATCCGCGCTTTCACGGAGATTCCATTTCAGTAGGGGAGGTGGGCCTTTAAAAAGTGAACAAATAAGCAAGGTAATTTTAGATTCGTGATAATCGCTAAAAAGGACATCAACAGGGTGATACGGTGGAACGTGATTCAGCTTCTCGTGTGTGTTGGAGGGGGAGGGAACATCTGAGATGGGTGATTGGGGAGGGCTTTGTAGAGGAGCCACTAAACGTTGACAGACAGGAAGGAGCTGCCATCGCTATGTGAAGACCCAGGGAAGGGCTTTCCAAACTGAGGGAACAATATGTGCAAAGTCCTTGAGGCAGCAAAGAGCTGGGGACATTTGAGGAGCTGAAAGCAAGCCACTGTGACTTGAGCTCAGTAAGGAATGGAGGAGGCTGAGTTTGGAGAGAGCAGAAGTCAGTCCCTATAGGGTCTTGTAGGGCCTTGTAGAAAGCCTGGATATTATTCTGATTGAGATATGGAGTCATTGAAAGGTTTTAAAGCAAGGGACAACATTATCTGCTTTACATTTTTGATGGGTCTCTCTGCATGCTGTGTGGTGGGAATTGGATATAAAGGGTAAGAGTGGAGGCAGCAAGACCAGTTGGAAGGCCATTGGTGTGGCCTTCGAGAGAGGTCATGGTGGCTTGGAACTGGAGAGTGGCCTAGAGAGGTGTGAACAGATTCCAACCATGTTCCCAAGGCACAAGCAACAGGACTTACCAATGGATTGTGTGCAGGATATGGAAGAGGAATGAATCAAAGTTAACCTCAGGGCTCGGGCTTGGGCAACTGGCTGGATGGTGATGCCTCAAGGGAGAGGAAGAGGTCTGGGGAAAACTCAGGAGCTCTGTTCTGGAGTCTAGAGTTGGTGTTCTTTCCATCCTACCCCATCGCCTCCCTAAAGTTAATCAAATACTCACTTTACACTAGGAGTTATTACTTCCCTGTGGGCAAATCTGAGTGGTGAGTAATGTGAGGTGGTACTGGGAGGCAGGAAAGGACTCCAGGATACAACCAAGGCTCTAAGACAGCATTTTCTTATCACCCCCAACCCCAAGTGCCTATAAAGTACAAGTTCCACTATTTGTTTATTGGGATCATTTAATTAGCACCATGTCTTAGAGAGCACACCCCAAGTGGCAGATCCTGAGACAAGGATGTGAGGGCATGTAGTTTAATTGGGAGGTAATCTCCGCAAGCACTGGTAGGAGAGTGAGGATGTGGGAGAAGGAGGAGGAGGAGCCAAATGGGGTTTGTAATGGGCAGGTTACCACCGTGGGCAATGGGAGTGTGGTCTTGCTGGCGACCTCTGAAAGAGTATAGAACATGCATCAGAACTGCTCCCCTCAAGGGACAAACAGCTGGGTCGTTTATCCCCCAAATCCCATCCACTGACCAAGGGTTGCTCCCAGGGGCATCAGCTCTCAGTACCTCTGTCTTTGCCTCACGCTGACCCTCAGAGAAAGCCCTTGGGTGGAGAACCACAGGTGCTTGTAGGAGGGAACCGTCTTCATGCACTAGAAGAGGAAGCCCCGGGGCAAAGGGGGAGGGGGCACCAACAGCTCTGCCACTGCTGTGCCAGCAAAATGTTTCCACTTCGACTAACCCTTTAGAGTGAGTCTCAAAACCACTAGACAATAGCACCCAAAGTGCAGTCAGTGAATCAGTGCCACAAACCGTTATCATTCGCAGCAAAGAATTTGTATATCAACCCACTGCCTCCTTCATCGAGAGTCTTGCTATAAAAGAGTCAGCTGATCTAGACCATGTGCCTAGTGATGAAAACTGATTTAGCTTCTGGTACAGGCTCCTTGCTTATTACAGACCAGTAACAATTCACAGACCAGCACTGCGCTCGATCGACTGTGAGATCCCTCAGGACAGATGCTGTGAAATGTTCATCTCTGTATCCCTAGGGCCTGGCACATCATCTAGGGCAAAGGAGGCACTGGTGGATCTGTAATGTGTGACATTTTATAGATGAAGAAATAGGGACACAGTGAGGTGGCCTCCCAGTTCTGCTGCTTGACCTCTACGCCTCACACTGCCCCCTGGCCTGACAGGTCCATCTGCGATGAGCTCTCTTCTAGGAGAGCGACACCAGTTAGAATCAAGTCCAGTGTCATTATCCACCTTTAAGAATTGTGTATTGGGCTGCGTCTATCCCTAGGGACCATTCATGTGGCCAAAGCTCTTCCCCAGCCATGCTTCTGCTTGACCAGCCTGCTTTCTGTTCCTAGGACACTAGAGAAGAGTGAGGAAGTCATATCTTGGGTGTCTTGTCCCACCCATGGAAGGCACCAAAAATACCTCCCCCCACCTGTGCTAAACTAATCCACCAAGTTTCTAATTCCTTTCAATAAAGCTTGAGATGAGACAAGACAAGTCCAGAACCCATCATTCCAATCCCCTCTGGGCACATTTGCTGCCTTCAGGGCTTCTACACAGAACCCACCTCCATCAGCAGCCCCCTTGCTTTTATTAAGCGGCAGATACAACCCACCTGCAAAAGCCAGGTTATTTTGTATGCAGAGATTTTTTTTTTCTTTTTGGCTTATTTCTAGCTACATTTCCAGATCCCTGAGGGAAAGTGGCAAGACAACCTCTGGTCAATTCCATAATCATTATTCCTGACAGATAATGCACAGAAAGCTGCTCACACCTCCACAGACACACTCTTGTCACATTCTGGTTAAGCGAGTTTTGAAGGGGAGATTCTGCTAAGTTCGTGCTGAACTGAAAAAGGTTGACTCAGAAGTTGATCAGAGAGCTGGAAGGAAGCCGGCCCGAGTGGTTGCCAAGGGCCCCGTGCAGAAGTGCTGAATGTGTAAACCGTATCATTGTTTAAAAATGAGCCAACCCAGAAACTCTGACTTCAAAGAGCTCAGCCTCAAACAGCAGCAGGAAGTAGTCAGGAGAGGCTCCCCTGTGATCATGCCACACAGAAGGGGTTCGCTCGCCCTCATTGTCATTCCAGTTGCAGGAAACAGCAGAGATCCTGCTGGATCTGGATGCCTGGCGCTCCGGGATGGCAATGCCGGGGTGCAGAGGCCAGAGGGCTTGGGCAGCCGTGAGCCAGAGGCCAGGTAAGGGAGAGAAAGCATAGGCAAGGAATGTGGATGAAGACTGTTTGCCTGCCTAGACTGTGCTTGACAACACTGTAGACACACAGTAAATATTTGTTGAATGAATGAATGAATGAATGAATGAATACCGCATGCAAGGAACTGTCCTAGGATCTATCCATGAACCAAATCAGTCAAACATTCCCTGTGGAATCTCCATTTTAAAGACAGGGGTAACAGACAACAAACATACCAAATACAGATACCACAGAGTGTCCTAGAAGGAGTTTTGTGCCTGAAAATTAAAGAGAGGGCCAAGGGGCTTGGAAGTGCTGGGGGTGGGTGGGTGTTGGAATTGCAAGTAGGATGGCCAGGGCAGGCTCCCCCTTTCCATGTCATCACTGAGCAAAGGCTTGAAAAGAGATAAGAGAACTAGTCATGTAGGTATTTGGGAAAGAGAGCTCCAGGTTAAAGAAAAAAAGCTCGTGCATTGGAAACTTCCATCCACACAAAAACCTGCACACAGAGGTTTATGCAGCCTTCTTTGTAACTGCCAAAACTTAGAAGCAACCAAGATGTCCTTTAGTAGGCGAATGGATGAATAAACTGTAGTACATCTGGACAATGGAATATTATTCAGTACAAAAAACGAGCTCTCAAGCCATGAAAAAACCTGGAGGATCCTTCAGTGCATACTGCTAAGTGAAAGAAGCCAGTCTGCAAGGGCTACTTACTGAAGGATCCTCACTGTCTGACAGCCTGGAAAAGACAAAACTATGGAGGCAGTAAGATCACAGGTTGCCAGCACTGGGGGGAGGAAGGGATGACTAAGCGGAGCACAGAGAGTTTTTAGCGCAAGAGAACTACTCTGAACGGTACCATAACGAGGGGCAGATGTCACCGCACGTTTGTCCAAACCCATAGAATGTACAGCACCAAGAATGAAACCCAATGCCAACTACGGACTTTGGGGGATAAAGACGCACCAGTGTAGGTTTATCAACTGTAACACATATGCCACCCTGGCCAGGGGGTGTTGAGAGTGGGGAGGCTGTGCCTGCTGGGGGGAGGAGGCACATGGAAGATCTCGAAACCTTCCACTCAATTTTGCTGTGGACCTAAAACTGCTCGAAAAATGAAGTATTAATTTTAAAAATGCAAAATAAAAATAAAAAGCCTGTGCCAAGCTGTGCATGGACCCGGGGAGTCGGAGGCACAGCGAGCTGGCCAGCGTGGCTGCGTGGACAGAGCGTGGGGAGACGGGCCGAGGGACGAGACAGCGAGTGTCAGCCAAGGTTGTGGTAAGAAGCAGATGGTCTGCTCACGTTGGATGATTGGAGGAGAGTTTAATTAAAGGATAATTTGCAGAGTAGACAGGATTCCGGGGCACCCAAGGGATAGTTCAGTACCCCCAGGTGCCAATATTAGCCCTGGAACTGAAGGGGTAGGAAGAGAAGTTACTGGAACCTGGGGAGAGAGGAGACGGCTGCGTGTAGGCTGAGTGATGCTAGCAGCCATGCAGAGCCCTGCCCGGAGGCAGCTGAGGGAATAAGAACCCCTGCTCTCCTCTCCCCTCTCCCTCAGCCCCCTGCCCAGGGCTCCTATTGTTCAAACTCAACGGGCAACCAGAGAACCCACTGCAGGTTGGCCTCAGGGGCCTAGAGCAGGGTGGAGCAGGGTGGAGAGTGGAAATACAGGGACCAACCACTGAAGCCCAGCACAGAGCAGACTCTGTGGGGCCCTGGGGGCCACCTAACAACTGTGGCTTTTCCTGTAAGCAAGATAGGACCCACTGGGGCTGCTGGACAGAGGAGTGCCATGATCTGCCACTTGTCACGAATGACTGGATGAATGTTGTAAATAAGCACCAGGTGCTGACCTCAGTGCCGACATCAGTGACTGCGAGCCGAAGGAAGAGCGCGAGCCCTTAGGGTCAGCAGAGAGGGAGATGCCAGAGGTCAATAAAGATGGTTTGTACATTAGGAAGGAGATAGGACAGGACTGGAGGTTGGGAGGGTGCACAGTACGAAGCACCTCCAGGCCCAGGCAGCCCAGATCTGCCAGGGCTGCTTTATCCTCTTTGCCCCTGAGAGAAGAGTTCCAGATCCGTGGCTCCCTCTGAGATTCCACTCTCAGCCTGGTGGGCGGGCCTAGACCCCTGTACTGCCCCGGAGACACCAGGCTTGTGGGTGTGGTCCTCTATCCATCCTGCTGGCTTTTATCAAGTCACAAGTGCCGGCCGGAATTTGACAGTATGTTGCCTTTTGTTTACTGTTAATGGGCTGAATTGTGTCCCCCCAAATATATGTTGAAGTCCTAACCCCTAAAACCTCAGAATGTGACCTTATTTGGATATAGGATGGTTGCAGAGGTAATCAAGTTAAGATGAGGTGGAGCGGGAGGCCCTGAGTCCAGGATGACTAGTGTCCTTATAAGAGGAGGAAGATGATGTGGAGACAGACACACAAGGAGAGAGCCATGTGACCACAGAGGCAGAGATGGGGCTGATGCTGTTGGGACACCAAGGAACACCAGGGATCAACGGCCACCACCGGAACCTAGGGTCAGGCCGGAAGGATTCGCCCTCAGAACCATTAGAGGGAGCCAGGCCCTGCCAACACCCCAGTGTCAGTCATCCAGCCTCCAGAGTTGTGAGAGAATCAATTTCTGTTAAGTCACCCAGTTGGTGGTTCTTTGTCAGGGTGGCCCTAGCGAACGAATGCCCCCACTCTCCCAGTTCGAAAGCCCACGTAAGTGTTTTCAGGCTGCCATGCTGTGCAGGATACACATGCTGGCATCTGGATTGCGGTTCTCTTCCTGGGTGACTATGATAATTTCACAGCCAGACTGACCAGGAAAAAGGGACCCTTTGCTTGGCCAGCCCTGGTCTCCCTCTCCTTGCTAGAGACAACCTTGCTGTCTGGCCAGGTGATGACTGTGAGATGAGGATGGAGAAGTTCCCTGAAATGCACTGGGCCTCAGCTGGGGGGTGTGGTAAAGGGGGCTCCGGCCCACAGAGCCTGGCGTGGAGCCAGCATTCATCACTTCACGAGTGAACTTTTTAGGACTTTTAAATTAGTCGGTGGAGTTGGTTGAATGGTGGTCTCCAAAAAGTTATGTCCTGGGAGCCTGTGCCTGTGACTTTGTTCAGGAAAAGGGTCTTTGTAGGTGTAATTAAGTGAAGGATCCTGTGAAGACAGGTTAACCATCCTGGGTTAACCACATGGACTCTACACTTAATGACACACGTACTTATAGAAACAGGAGAGGAGACACAGACGCACAGAGGAGGTGGTGTGAAGACGGAGGCAGAGATTGGAGGGAGGAGGCCACGAGCCAGGGAAGACCAGGAAAGCCAGGAATAAAGCTCCCCTAGAGCCAGAGGGAGGCTGGCCCTGCCGACCCCCTGAGATCAGACTTCTGGTTTCTAGAACCATGAGATTATAAATTCCTGTTGTGTCCGGTGCCCAGTTTGTGGCACTGTGTTGTGGCAATCACAGGAAACAAATACAGCCAATAACCTTAACTAAAGGAAATGCCAACTCTGATGGTGACAGAAGCCACCAAACAACTAAAGAAAGCCTCTGGGCGGCATTGAGCCATTGGCCAGACTCAGGAGGGTTCGGGGTGAGTCAGATCTGCTGAACCCAGAAAGGGAACTCGGACAGAGAAGTTATCCACCAGGGCTGGGTGTTTGTGTTTCTTTGGGTCTGGCTCTCGGTTTGTCCATCCTAATTTTGTTATTTGTCCAACACAAGTTAATGTCCCTGATGAAAACTTGTCCAGTTTAATGACAGGGTCTCTGTTGAGACAAATGGTCTAGTTATGGGCCCATCTTGGGGGACGTTCTCTTTACAGACAGTCCTTTACCTTCCTGGGATCCTGTTGGCAGTGGTACCATCCCCACCAGCCACCAGAAGGGTGGCTTACTTCAGAGTTTCCTGGACAGCTGGCTCGGCGGGGGTGGCCGGGAGCTGCTTCCTCACCTCCTGCCCAGCGGCTCTTCCTGGAGACACCATCTGGCTTCTAAGATGAAGCTTCACTTGGAAGGAGATGGTTCAGACCAAGGCCAGGACTTCTGCCCCTGGTTCCTTTCCATTTCTGTTTGTTAAGAAAGGTGGTGATGAACGTGAACCTAAGCAAAGAATGTTGGTGTTTACCCAGGCACCACGGGGGCTGTAGTCGCCAACCACGTGGAAACCAGAGACACAAATCTGCTGAAGAAGCAGCCACATCCACTGCAAAAGGTAGTGATTGTTTTTAGGAAGTGATGCCTAAAGTGCCCAAAGTGACTTCATATGCACAGCTCCAGAAACATACATTTACACATCACTCTGTGAACCGTGACTTTTCATTCCTATCAAATGATTGCTCTTTAAAATTAATCTTGCTCATTTTGGGAGGCAAAGAACTTGAGTAAACATTTCTTCAAAGAAGATATATAAACGGCCAAGAACATGAAAAGATGCTCAGTGTCACTAACCATCAGAGAAATGGAAATCAACATCCCAATGAGATACCACTTCACACCCATTAGGATGGCTATTTCCAAAAGACAGAACATAACAAGTGTTGGTGAGGATGAGAGGAAAATGGATGTCTTCTGTATTGCTGATGGGAATGTAAAATGGTGTAGCCTCAATGTAAAATGATATGCCAGTGCCTCAAAATATTCAATATAGGACTACCATTTGATCCAGCAATTCCACTTCTAGGTATAAACCCCAAACAGCTGAAATCAGGGACTCGACAGATATTTGAACATCCATGTTCATAGCAGCATTATTCACAATAAGCCAAAAGGTGGAAACAATCCAAATGTCCATCAACAGAAGAATGGATAAACAAAATGTGATAGATATATACAATGGAATATCATCCAGCTTACAAAAAGAAGGACGTTATAATGCATGCTATAACATAGAAGAACCTTGTGGGTATTAAGCTAAGTGAAATTAACCAGGCAGAGAAAGAGAAAGATTGAATGATTCTACTTACTTGAGGTTCTAGAATAGTTAAGTTCATAGAGAAAGAAAATAGAATAGTAGTTACAAGAAGCTGGAGGAAGAGAGAAATGAGAGTTATTATTTAAGAGGTACAGAGTTTTAGTTTGGGATGATAACTTTTCCCTTAAAATATAAGTATATTCTTAAAAATGGTTAAAATGGTAAATTTTATGTTATATATATTTTATCACAATAAAAAGTTAATCTTTCTAATTTTTTATTACAAATTTCCTTGCACAGGTACAAAGAGAAATGATAGGTGTTAATGTGTGAGCTCCATTGGCAAAGAATAAGTTTGCAAACAGTTAAATGATGCCAATGTGGTTTCAACGTCATCTCGTGTGTTAAGTACATCAGTTAACTCCAATGAGGGATTTGATTTTTTTCAACCAATTCATGGATTTAAAATAAAGCTTAAAAAGTTAATTCTGTCAAAGGTAAAACATCCAAAATTAATGTAAACACTTGTAAATTTAGTTAAAATATCCAACAGTGAAGATAACATTGCTTCTGTGGTCTCAGTACAAATACATATTTTGGTGAATCACAGTTTCATGATAAAAATGATGTCTTTACTAAATTAGCAACGACCTTGGAATGAGTTGTGATGTACATGTAATTTCTAATTCATTCAAAACTAGGTGTGATTGCCACCAACTGAAATAAAGGCTGCAGTAGTTAAACATTGCAAATATTTTTATGCATACTCAGAGAAACTGTGGTAATCCTGAGGCAGCATTAAAAATACTTTAGCATTATGGGACACACTTTCTCTTTTTGCTGGTGTGTCATTTAATCAGATATTAGAGATGCTTGAGCTTTGGCAGAATGACTTTGCACGTCAGCCCAAGAGTTTTACCAAGCTTTTTCTTTTTTGAAAGGGAGTCTCAACATTTTTGTCAAAAACTGGTTGGAAATATTTAATCAAAGTACTCAAGGAATGGAACACTAAAATAAAACTTCAGCTTTTAAGGCTTTTTAGCAAGTTGCAATAATTGAAGACAAAGCTTGCGCATAGGAAGGAATGAAAAAGGAAAAGAGGAACTGAAAAAATTCAGGGATGTGCTTTGGGAAACCTCAACGTGAGACGCTTTGGATGGAGCTTCTCTTTTTAAATGTACAAATTTATATTCTGTACCAGATGGAATAAAATTAAGAAAAGCCTACGATCTAAGTCTGACAAAACATTCAAAAGAGTCATAAAAAGAGATCTATCATTCGATGCCTTTTTATCTTATAATGATACTTACCAAAGAAAAGTAATCTGAAAGGAGGCAAAAAGACAACATGTGCAAATATTTCAGCCGAAATATTCTTCATTTTGATGTGAAATAAATTAGAAGTGAGACTATCCCTCATTTAGCAAAACTTCCTTTGAGCTCACAGGGTACCCCAGCACCTGTAAAGAATTTTTTTTCTCAGCTAAAAATATCATGGTCTGTAGAGGAGGATTTGGAAGATCTCAGCAATTTCAAAAATGTATTGACAACTCAATGCAACTTTGAAGACAACTTCAGGCAATATTATAAAAATAATCTAAAAATGGTGACCGTAAATTGAAAAATAAGACAAAACATATTTTTCAGAAGAGTACTTGTGATGAAGTTTTAAAATCAGCTATAGACACAAAATGGATTAAAATACTTGACTGTGCACCCAAAGTAATTATTCTTCTAATTTTTTTAATGTTCACATAATTACTATATATACTTTTAAAATTTTGTTCAGACACATACAGATCTATGTTATTTTTATTTTCGAACTTTTATTTTGAAAGATGGTCTTTGAATAGAACTCTTTTATAGGTCTGCCAATATAATAAAACCAATTTGTTGATCAATATATAAATATAATTAATGTAGTTTTAAATTACTTTTAGGATCCCCCAACCTCCTGGGAGAGAGACCAGTCTGAGAGTTTAAAATCCTGCTCAGAAGACTATTTGAAAAGGCCACGGGATGCCACAGTGACCATGTGGAGCGAGTGGGCCACAGGAAAAGAACAGAATGCATTGCCCACATCAGGGTGTCAGCAATTGCAGTGCCTCAGCAGGAGGATCCAGAGAAATGCCTGTGCAAGAAAAGTGTGTAATACAATCAGACTCAGAGACTGGAAGCCATTTCCTGTAGTACCAGTCAAATAGCAAATCCTCTGCCTGCTACTCCTGCTTTCCCTCCCCCTATCCCAACCCACAGGGACCAGAAACCAGAAACTGGAGTTAGCCAACCAGGGAGGAGGAAGGGAGAGAAGAAGGACCACAGCCGGTCTTCCCCAAGGGAGGTGGTGATGCTGGAGCAGGAGGTGCCATAGCAGGAGGTGGGGAGAGGTCTTACCTCTGAGACAAGACTTGGCTGTTGATTGGACTGGAGAGTTGAATTTCTGAATGGAGACAATGGTTGCAAAGAATATTACTGTGGGGCTTTCCAAAATCAAAGAGCAAGCAAAAATAGAGGGGCTGATGCAGAATGAAACACTGATGTTACAATGTGGATGGATCACAAACCAAAGAAGCCAGACACAAGGGTCACATGTTGTATGATTCCATTTATATGAAGCACCCAGTATAGGTAAACTCATAGAGACTGAAAGTGAACAGACTAGGGGAGTGGAATGGGGAGTGACTGTGAATGGGTGCAGGGTTTCCTTTTGGGCTGAGGAAGATGTCTTGGAACTTGATAGAGATGGTGGTTGCACAACATTGTGAATGTACTGTATGTCACAGATTTGTATACTTTAAATGGTTAATAGCTAATTTTCTGTTCTGTGAATTTTATCTTAATTGAAAAAAAAATCAAGGGACTGCCCCAAATGTTCATCCAGGGACGGAAGAAAGATGCCCCCTATTGAGACCATTTAAAGGCCAGTGCCAGGCAACAATCAAGTTTTTATGAGGATGGTATCACACTCATTCTGTTGTAACGCATAATGCTCAGTCGGGCTAGTATGCGTCAAACTATATCAATTACACTCTCTGGGGGATTTAAAGAATTTTCAAGGGCAAATTTGAACTCTACTGGAATTTCACCTACTGTGCTGACTTCAGAACTTCAGCTCCACATACTCTGAGCAGCAGTAAAGCATTAGACAGGTGAAGAAAAGACAGAGAGAAACAGCCTGAATTGTCTCCCTGGGAGCTGAATCATATTATTAGGAGAGTCCCTGGCTGAGGTGAAGTTCTACAAAATTCTGCTGCCACAGACTCTGAGCCACTCTGGACCCAGAACCAGACATCACCCGCTGTTATTCTGAAGTCCAGCTCTTCGGCATGTCGTCAGTTCCCCTGACTCTGGATTCTGACCACAAATCTCCCAATTCTTGAGACAGGTTCTGTCCATAGCAACCAAAGAGGCTGGACAGCTTGAAGTCCAAGAATCCTGCTAACTCATAAAAAGGCTTTTACCCCAGAAGAACAGTGACTGCCAGCTGGCAGGAATCCTGGATGTCGGCTCTGGCTATTGTGTGCCCAAGGGGAGGTAGGTAGACTATTCAAAAACCTGGCAGGGCGCTTAAGCTTTGAACTTATAAATGAGTATTAAAATTGGAAATTATTCAACCAGAGAAATAGGGAAGTAATTAAGATCCAAACTACATTATTAAGTCAAGTGAGCAGATCAACTCGACCTCTCCATGCCTCAGTCTTCTCCTTTGCAAAATGGGAATCCTTTTGATTTAACCAGATGGCTGTGAGAATAAAATGATACATACATATATCAAAATGCTTTGAAAAGTACAAGGTATAAAACAAAACATAAGGGTTCTACCCAAGCTGTTTACATAGGAACTTAGCCAAAAACACGCCTGAAACCGAGGGCTTTCGATATTTAGGAATGAAGTAGGCCAGTGGGTGGGTCTGTGGCCAGACCATGCTATCTCATGCAGCATTGGCAGATCTGTTTGGGCTGTGTATAGACACCCTGTTCTGATTTGTCATTTATTAGAAAGAGAAAACTGGCCAGAAGGGATAAATCCAATGAAAAAACTTAATCATCTACCTCTCATTGTTAATTGCCTTTGTTTTTCAGGATTGGTAGATCCTAGATCATAAAAATAATACAAAGATTTCAGAGTTTAAAATTGGGAGCATGAATTAGTGCAAAGAACAAATTCCGAGTGCTTCTTCTTTGTTTACGTAGTTGGGAAGACAAAGGACTTACATTTAAGTTGGCTTATTTGGAATTGAGAGAGTTTTATCTGAATGTTCCATTCTCTACCATCTACAATGACATTCAGTTCAACTCAGTAGATGTTTGCTGAGTTTCCATTTGGCTCCCAAGCTGGGGATACTGGGGTGAATGAGACAAGTTTCCTCTCCCTTAGTTTGCACCTTGGCTCTTGGGGATCAGCCCCAGCCTTAGCCCTGGGTTTGAAACAGATGAGTGGCCGAATCTGCAGACATCACATCCATTATGCTTCAAAGTGTACGCTGGCCAGGGATTTCCACGGAATTAGCAGCAGCACCGGTGGACACCCTGGTTCGAAACCATTCCATTGAATAGCCATAAAACCCTCTAGTCCCTTAAGGATACCCTGAATCAAGAGTCTGATATTTAAACTGACAGCCATTCGTCACGTTTGAAGAGCAGACATCTGAAATTAGAATGCCCAAAGGTCAAGAAAGCAGAAGATGATATTTGGTGTGTTTTTAAGAAACTGCATTCATCTGCATGGTGGTTGAAGGGTTTTTTTTTTTTAAATAAAACTTTCACTAAAACCCCAAACCAATTTTCAGCCCGAGTCCTCCCCATGATTTTGCTCCAAATACTGAACAGATGGGTACAGAGTTGAGTTTTCCTGAATCTAAGCCCTAGCAGTGTTGCCCAGCTCAGAAGTGCATATAAGCAGGACTCACCCCAAAGTACAAGAATACTGATTCTAAATGAGTTTTATCCTTCCAAGGATCACAAAATACTTGCCCTGAACTGCCTGCAAATGCAGAGTTCTTCAGGTGCTTCCAGTCTCTCTTCTGCAGATGCAAGAGCAGCCGAATCCACAAATTCTTATCAGGAGTTTGTTTCCCAAACAGGTATGGAAGCACAGGCTTTCTGGAAAGAGGCAGAGGATTCAATTTTGACATTTGGGGAAGGAAAGGAGGAATCACTGAGAGGCTTAGAATTTCAAAGCTGGATGTCTCCTTAGGTTTGGTCCAATGACGGCTCTTCATTTTCCATCTCCAGGAATTTTTCTCTTTCCCAAACTAAATCTTTACTCACCAAACAGTCATTTTCCATTCTCCCATCCTTACATCACCCACCATTCTACTTTCTGTCTCCATGATTTTGATTACTCCAGGAACCCCATATAAGTGGAGTCATACAATATTTGTCCTTTTACAACTGCTTAATTGACTTATCATAATGCTCTTGAGGTTCACCTGTGTGGTACGTGTGGCAGGATTTCCTTCCTTTTTAAGACTGCATAATATTCCATTGTATGTGTGTGCCACATTTTGTTTATCCATCAATGAACATTTGGGTTATTTCCACTTTTTGGCAAATACTGCTATGAACATTTGTGTTAAATGTCTGTTTGAGTCCCTGCTTTCAATTCTTTTGGGTCTGTACCCAGAACTGGATTTGCTGGATCATATGGTAATTCTGTATTTACTTTTTTTTGAGGGACTTCCCTAATGTTTTCCAAACTGGCTGCACCATTTTCTATTCCTTTTAGTGGTGTACAAAGGCACCAATTTTTCCACATCCTCGCCAACACATTATTTTCTGTTTTTTTTTTGATTATAGACATCCTAATGGGTGTGAGGTGATATCTCACTGTAGTTTTGATTTGTATTTCCCTAATGATTAGTGATGCTGAACATCTTTTCCTGTGCTTATTGACTATCTGCATATCTTCTTTGGAGAAATGTCTTTTCAAGTCCTTTTCCCACTTTTAAATTGGGTTTTGTTGCTGAGTTGACACCTCTTTTTATACATATGATCAAATGAGTCACAGAAAGGCTGCACTTATCCAAAGACACTCAGCAGAGCCAGAATCAGAATTTAAGGGGCCGAGTACCCCACCAGAGCTTTGTCCCACTTCATTCCTTACAGAGGAGGAAACTGAGGCATAGAGGTGAAGAGACTCATCTCTACTACTTAGGTCTATAGCCTTTAGGGCACAGTCTACCAATAACAGGATCCATTTGCTGCATCTTGCTGAGTGATTGGAGCCTAGTTTCTCAACCCTGGTGCTAAGATCTGAATGTTATCTCTCTTTCCCAAATCCCTGTGTTGAAGCCCCAAACCCCAATGTGACTGCATTTGGAGATAGGGCCTTTAAGGAGGTATTTAAGGTAAAATAAGGTCATATGGATGGGCCTCAAACCAATAGGATTAGTGTCCTTATAAGAAGAGGAAGAGGCACCAGAGCTCAATCTTTTTCTTTCTGTGTGCGCAGAGGAAAGACCATATGAGGCACAGCAAGAAGGTGGCTGTCTGCAAGCCAGGAAGTGAGGCCTCACTGGAAACCAGCCCTACCAGTACCTTGTTCTGGACTTCAGCCTCCAGGGTTGTGAGAAGATGCATTTCTGTTGTTTAAGCCATGCCTGTGGTATCCTATTATGGTAGCCTGAGCTAGCTAATACACCTGGATTCTGAAAGTTACCAGATGGAAAAGCACCCAGAGAGAAGAGCCAGGGTGGAGCCGGGTAGCCAGGTTGGCCAGCTGGGTCTCACAATGGGTGTGGCCACATTAAACTTCTCTGAAATCTTACAGGATTCAATTTAATGTCCAAATGATCTCCTCCTGGCAGGACAAAATTTCCTGATGTTGAAAATAAAAAGCTTTAACAAAGCCTACTAAAATAATCCTGAAGGCTTCCTGAATATGAAACAGCTCTCACCAAAAAGTACTCTGATGATTTAAAAGTCCCAGACACATGCATATTAGATTTCCCTCAAAGTGCGCATGGTTTCACCACTGGCATTGAACTTCTCTTCTTATGTTCTCTTCCCTTGGTTCCTTGGTTTGGGTGGTTTTTTTCAGCTGCTTCTGATGTCTGTGTCAATCTTTCCCTTCATGTCCACCAGATTAACTGCCAGATCTCTTCAAAGCTCCTTATTTCTGTAAGATTTTGTGATTCTTCAGATGGTCTTGGCCATAAGGCAAATAGGACCAAAAGCCAATGGGAAGAGGCAGAAGCTTAGAGCAGTTGTGGGTGGGGCATTTGTGGGGTGAGGGGAGCATGCTCGTCATCAACCTGGGTCCTAAGGATGGGCCCAGGGGAGGGAGCTGGGATGCCAAGGGGGAGGCAGAACTCTAACCAAGTCATAGGAATGGGCTCAACACCATAGGAGTCGCCCAGCATGGTGCATTAGCCTGGTGTCTGCAGACAATCTTCTAAGCCACTGACCTCCTCCTTTCTGTCCCTCATCCTGTACTCCATTGTCTCAGTTTCTAGCCCACCCTTCCTGTCCTCACTTCGCCTCACCCATCCAGTCTCTGTGTTTTATGCTACATAATATTTCATCACACTTTCCTGGCTTCATCTGCTCACTGGAGACTCTTCAGGATAATGTCACAGTCTTGGGACTTCTTTCAGGGCAAGGGTGTGATCCCAACATGAGTCGAGGCTGGCTGAGACCCAGCTGTCTCAGCTTCCCAGAGGGAACTCTGGCACAAACCCCAGAGGCTTTGAAGATTTTGCTTGTTGTCAGGGACTGAGTCGGGTGGGAGTTCTAGATGGGAGGTCTAAGAACATGGGAAGTTGGAATTTACACAAGGAGTTAAGATTCAAAACTTAGTGCTCGCTCTGTTATAGTTCCTCCCAAACTCTATCTAATGTGTATCTGAATCTTCAACATGCAGATTCTGATGTACTAGGTTGGGGCGTGGCATTTTGCATTTCTAACAAACTCCCAGGTGATATGGACACTGTTACTCAGGCCCTTTGAATATCAAGGCTCCACTCTGTCATATTAAGGGAGGAATACCTGTGCTGGAATTTCAGCTACCATGGAAGGCTGGAATTTTTTGAGTATCATGGGTCTCTAGTCACACCTGGTGGGTACCACCTCCTCCCTTGCATTTCATTGGGCTTGGATCTGTAGCTCAGAGTTTCTCAAGCTTGAACGTGCTTTAGAATCACCTAGAATTCTTAAAACACCATTAGCTGGGTTCCAGTCTCAGACTTCTTGATTCAGTAGGTCTGTGGTGGGGCCCCAGAATTTGCATTTCTAATATGTTTCCAGGTGATGCTGATGGTGCAGGTCTGGGGACCAGACTCTGGAACAACTGTTGCTGAGTAACTGAAACCTGGGTGCCACAACCTTCTACAGTAGAAGATCTGGTGGTTTGGGTTTGAATCTGAATCTACCCCTTATAAACCTGATATGGGATAAGTCACTCTTTTTCTCTGAGATCAAGTGTTCTCATCTACAAGCAGTGATTATTCACCTCACTGCATAGGGTTGCTGAGCAGATGAGAGAGAGCGTTTGCAAGTGCTTTACACGTTCATTAAGAATGGATTCCCAGTCTGCATCCAGCTGCTGTCACAATTAAAAAGTTGTTTCAATGGTTTAAAGACCTAAATATAAGACATGACACCATAAAACTCCTAGAAAAGAATGTAGGCAAAGCATAAATTATAGCAGTATTTTCTTAGATTGGTCTCAAAGGCAAAAGAAATAAAAGCAAAAATAAACAAATGAGACCTACTCCCACTTAAAAGCTTTTGCACAACAACGGAAACCATCAACAAAACGAAAAGACAACCTATAGAATGGGAAAAAATATTTGCAAACAATGTGATGGATAAGAGGTTAATATCCAAAATATACAAATAGCTCACATAACTCAGTATCAAAAAAAACCAAAACAACCCAATCAAAAAATGGGCAGAGGACCTAAATAGACATTTCTCCAAAGAAGACATACAGATGGCCAAAAGGCAAATGAAAACATGCTCAACATTGCAAATTATTAGAGAAATGCAAATTAAAACCACAATGAGGTATCACCTCACACCAGTGAGAATGGCTATCATCAAAAAGTCTACAAATAATAAATGTTGGAGAGGATGAGGAGAAAAGGGAACCCTCCTACACTGTTGATGGGAACATAACTTGGTGCAGCCGCTATGGAAAAAAGTATGGAATTTCCTTTAAAAAACTAAAAACTAGAGCTACCATATGATCCAGCAATCCCACTTCCGAATATATCCCCAAAAGATGAAAACTCTAATTTGAAAAGATACCCAATGTTCAAAGCAGCACTATTTACAATAGCCAAGACATGGAAACAACCCATACCCATTGTGTGTGTGTGTATATATATATATATACACACACACACAATGGAATATACACTATATATATACATATATACACAATGGAATATTACTCAGCCATAAAAAGAATGAAATAATACCATTTGTAGCAATATGGATGGACCTAGAGAATATCATACTAAGTGAAGTAAGTCAGACAAAGATAAATATCATCTATCACTTATATGTGGAATGTAAAATATAATACAAATGAATTTATACACAAAACAGAAACAAGACTCACAGATGTAGAAAATAAGCTATGGTTACCAAAGGGGAAAAGGAAACGGAAGGGATAAATTAGGAATATGTTTTAGTTGTTTGACTTCCCCTTTTCATGGAATTGAGTAAATTAACCAAACAAATCAGTGTATTTTTCCCCTGGTAACAAGGGTAGAAGTATTAGGAGAGATAAACCACCTTCATAGTTTTTGAGGGATATGTTTTGCCCCTTGGGCTTCTAATTTTACTTTTTTTTAATTCTAAGGGATCTGTTTCATCTCTAACTAGAAGCAAAGTTACTATCTCTAACTTGAGCAAGAAAATGGGTGTGTTGCTTAGGGTTTATCCTGGTTTATCCTGGTTACTAATGACTGAGACTTGAAATAATATCAGCCCATATGAGCTGGAGGATTGCTTTTTCTCTCGCCTCAAGTCTGAAGGTCGGTAATACAGGGCTGGTATGAGAGTTTCACAAACTCTTCAGGGACTTAGGCTCCTTCTTTTTTTCTCTCCACCATCCTCAGTGCGGATTTCCACCCTCAAGTTCACTTTGTCGCTCCAATATGGTCACTGTAGCTCCAGCCATCACATCAGCACTCCAGGTCTAAAAAAGGAGAAAGAAGGGATTAAAAAGTGCGTTTCTCAAATGAGTTAAAGCCTTTAAAGCTAGTACATTTACACCCCCAGTAAACTTTATGTTTTGTTTCTAAGGAAGAAGGGAGGATGGGTATTCGCATCTATGCTTTGTTGGGATTTGGGGTAGCTCATGGAACTGAAGATCAGAGACCTGAATGTCTCAGGAACCCACAGGAAGTCTTTTTAGGGAGCTGTTGTGGTTCTGCTGTGTTTAGCTCTGCTGCCTTCACCCAAGATTCAAATTCCCGGGGGAAGGAGAGTCCAAATTTCAGTTTATCTTAGCTGCTTATTGGGTGATCAGGGAAGGAACAACCTCCACAGTTGAGTCACCACCAATTATAAGGCGTCGGGTGGGATCCTTGCCCAAAAGAAGGGATTCTGGGCAGAAAAAAAGCCACACCTGTCTCCCAGACTTCATTTGTTGTCCCTTTTCGTTCTCTCTTCCAGCCCTAGACTCTCCTTAGCAGAGAGAAAGTACAGTAGGATGTGGAGTGGAAAGAACGGGGTTTTTGAGATCAGCACCCTTGAATTTACTCACAGCTGTGCTGTTTACCAGTTGTATGTTGTGGGACCCAGATAAACTTGATTTGGCTGAGCCTCAGTTCCCTCCACTGTTGTGAAGGGGGTAATCTTAATACTGTAAAGTTGGTGGTGAGGATTAACATATGAATAATGGGATTGTCACAGTCTCGTTAGTCCTGAGTATGAATAGGGTCACTTTGACAGTGGTGACCTAAGTTTCACTGATTTTTGATGACCCCTGCGTCCCCTGACCCCTGCTTCAGTTATTTATGAAGGCATTTAGGGATGTCCTACATATGTGCTTACCGAGAAGGCAGACCTTCCCATGCGTTGGTGCTGCCCGACCAGGCACTTGACCTTTCTCCTTCACTCAGCCCTGGGGGCCTTTATCAAAGCAGAGTTCTTCTCCCTTTTTTTGACGTCACTCTCAGTGGGAGGGATCCCAATTTAGCATGCCTTAGGCGCCCAAGTCTCAGAGTTTTCCTGCCGCCTCCTTCTCTGAGACTTGGACATGCAGCCATGGGGCTTCCTGGCTGGGTTCCTAAGGCTGCAATTGCTTGTTGCATATACAGAAATCCATCTTCTCCTTTCTCCTTTGGAAGTAAACTCTGATTTCAGCTGGGAACCTTGCCACCTGGAGTAAAAGGCAAGACTCTTTGGATTCCCTTGGAACTCAATATGTCCACGTGACTAAGTTCTGGCCAACAAGATGGAAGCAGAGGTGCTGTGTGTAAGGAAGGCTGCTTAGGGAACTTTCTCATTTGTAAGTGTGTCCTTTTTTGCCCTCTTCCCTCTTTCTTCTAGTCCGTAGCCTGCGTTGTGATGACTGGAGCTCCAACAGCCATTTTGGATCCTGAGGTGAGCTTGTGGATGGAAGCTATGTCCTTAAACAGTGGAGCAGAAAGATTGAAGCCTATGTCCCTAATGATACTGTGGAATCTCCATTAGTTCTGGACCTCTTTTGCATCAAAGAAAATAAAACTTCAATCGTGTTTAAGCTAGTTATTTTGAGGGTTTTCTTTTTTTTTTAAGTGCTATAGTCAGCTGAAATTAATAATGGGTGGTACCACACCCACACTAGGTAATTTCCCTTTTCCCTTGGGAAGCATTTTCGCTAGGAGATCTCTCAGTCCTTATGCAGATAGATTTCAGATGGGGTCTTCCCCCTGGTACTCCAGACATGTCCAGGCTCACCCAAACCCTACCTCGTATCAAACTGGGTCCCTCATAACCTATGCAAACTGCTTGGAACAGAAACTTCATCATGTATTTCAATTAAAAAAATAAAAAGAAACATCATCACATTCTAGCTATTCTTATAGTACATGGTCTGGCACAGTTCTGAGCACACAGGGCTCAGTAAAAATTAGTCAGCATTCTCTCCATCCTTTATAGGTGTAGTGGTCAACTGACTGTAATGTATGGGGCTGAGCCATCCATGGTGAGGAAATTCTACGTAAGCAGCTATGAAACAATTTGCCCCCAGAGGTCCCTTTTCCCTATCTACCCTTGCTTCTTTTTTAGGACGTTGCAGACCAAATCCTGAGCTCAGATGGGCTCCCACCATCAATCGATAACACTTCCTGCCTAGCCGTTGTGCGGAGGGGTCCCAAAGGGAAAAGATGGCATCCCTACCCTTGGAGGCATCTCTACCCATTGGGGGCTAATAACGCCAAATAATTTGGGTTGAGATTGGCACTCAGGAACACCATGCCAGCTCCAACCATCTGCTGCAACAATCCATCATGGTCCTCTGAGGTCTGACTGGTCCCAAATAGCCCCTAGGTTTCCCGGGTTACCTTCTCCCCCCCAACCCCGCCCACCTCTTGCTGACCTGAATCCAGGCCACTGTGGTTGCAAAGGTCCTCATTATTATAGAGTCGTGGGTGGTTGACTGGCTTTTGTTGTTTTGATGTTTTTTGATTTAAAGCAGGAAGTCAGATCTTGGCCAGTTCTAGAAATTCAGCTTGTTAAATGAATTGAACTAAGAAAAAGAGAAATAGGAAAAAAATGCCTAAATAAATGGAATGAACAGGCCAAGTCAAGAGATGGCTTCTTTCCATGTCTCTGCAAAATGTGGGAAGTGTGCTTCTCCTGGCCTGGGATTATGAGGCTGGAGCTGCCACCCTTCCTGCTCAGCCACCTTCCTCTCTCTCTCTCGCCCAGGCCAGGCTGAGGAGTCTGGTCTTTATTTTCCACCAGAGACACCCCAGGAGTCCAGGGGTCAGGCCCAGCCAGGTGGCCCAGCGTGTGCCAGGCTGGTCAGGGTGGGCCACCCTCCTTCCTTCCTGGAGTCTCAAGTTAAGGCCTGGGATGGCCTTTGCTCTGCAGAGGCCTTGAGACAGCAGAAGATGGAGGCTGAGGTGTGGACAGCGAGGCCCAGAGGAGGCTCAGGAAAGTGCTCCAAGCCAGCACTCCTAAGGAAAAATGCTCCTGAGGGTGGGGGCTGTCTTTCCCTTCACAAGGTCCTCGCTTAAATGTGGAGTCCCCTTCTGCAGTTCAAAGGAAGCAGACTCAGTTCCCCACATCCTATAAGGCCAGGTGCCTTCCTCCGAGTGTGTGGGAAGGAGGCTGAGGCCCTGATAGAGAAGGTTTTCCCATCAGTAACCCAAATGCAAAGCTGGTCCAGGAAAACTTTATGGAGTAAATCCACCCCCACCCCTTGGAAAATTCTAGCAAATTATTATATCCTGTGCTATGTAAACACTTTCTATAAAAGCAAAAATTTAATGGTACTTTGGGAGAGGGGGCCTTGGGGGGTATTACACCATAGCCCAGGGGAGCTTAGAGGTTTCCTTTATTACACCTAGTCCTCATCCAGCAAGACTTATTTTTTATATAGTTGTATCTAGCTCTCCATTCAAATGATCAGTAGAAATCCAGTTACAAATGACGATATCTCTTTGAAATGGTGATGGTGACAGAATCTTGAAAGTTTCCAGCATGCAAGGGATGGTAAATGGAATGGAAAATATTCTTTATTACCAATTTATAATACATAAACTGTCACTGACAGTCTATTTAATTTGTATATTAGTAATCTATTGCTATATAACACATTACCTCCAAATATAGCAGCTTAAAACAACATTTATTATCTCATAGTTTCTGTGGATTAGAAATCAGGAGTGGCTTAGCTCAGGGCTCCTGGCTCAAGATCTCATGGTAGGTTGCCGTCAAACTGTTGGCAGGGGCTGTAGTCTCATCTGAAGCCTTGCCTGAGGTGGAAGATCTGCTTCCAAGCTCATGGCCATGACTGTTGGCAGTCCTTGGTCCCCTCAGCATGTGGGCCTCTCCTCAGTGCTGCCTTGTGACATGACAATAGCCTTCCCAGAGCGAGTAATCAGAGACAGAGACCCAAGACAAAAACCACAGTCTTTTTATAACCTAATCTTACAAGTACTGTCTCATTAATTCTGCCATATTTTATTTGTTAGAAGCAAGTCACTCAATCCTGCCCACGCTCAAGGGAAGGGGATGAAACAAGGATGTGTAAACAAGGAGGCGGTGATCACTGGGGACCACCTTAAAGGCTGAATTCCATAGTTTCTGCCTTTTTTCCTTAAGCATCACAAATACTTCAGGGATTTCTGTGGCTTAATCATTATCTTTGTGTCCCTACTGTTTTTTTTTTTTTCTTTAAGGTTAGATGTTCCTCAACCACAAACTCTCCTGTAAGAGAGTTTTCAGGAATCTAAGTCTTGGCATTAGAGATGGAATTCTATCTTGTGGTTACAAGGTCTTTATCTTCTGTGGTTTGGGGATAAATGTTCCACAAAGTGGATTTTCCAGACAACTGAGGGCTTTTCCCTTTAAGCACCCAAGTTCTTTCCATACTGAACAGAAGACCCGTGTGATTCTGGAATATAATTCCTGAGACCACTGAGAACACTTAGATTACAAAAGGAAAGATATGTATGTATAACTGGATTTCTTAGGAATAATAATTTCATGATGTCACCTTTCTCATCTCACATTTCCACACATTAAGTTAAATAAATATCTTTGTAAGTTTTGCTAAAATCTCTCTCACTTGATGAATAACTGTTGTGCAGTTTGAAGCAATTGCTAAAATAGCTTTGAGAATCATTTTTTCTTGTTTCTGGAGGACTTATGTTCTAACTATGAGCCTCCATTGAGTCAAATACTTCATTCTTTTTTAAAAAATAAGTATTATCTTTTATTCTAAGCCAAACTGTTGTTCAAGTACATAGGCAACCAAGAATTCCTATGTGTTCAAATGGCAGAATCTATTAGAGGATAAACTTAGAGCCCTGCCACTACTCTGCCAACCCTGAGATGGCTAGAGAGCCTCAACAGAAGAACAGGCAGAGAGCACTGGATTTATATTGCTGTAGACCAAGACAAAACACAAGCACTAACTACGATGGAGGAATGGATCCTAAATGATCTACAACTGATATAACCGACAAAAATTCAGAGGCAAAGGGGGAAGAAAGATGTATATGGTTTAAACACATTGTAGATAAATGAGACTCTTCATTCTCGAGGTTACTCTAAACATCTATTTCCTGCAGAAGAAACACCAATTTCTTTGTCATCCTCGCTTTCTCTTCACTTCTGTTACAGCTCTAAAAGTCCATTTTCTTTGTGCTCTTTTCCACGGCTCGGCTCTTTGAGGCAGAGGGGCACAGTGGTCTGGAGGGGGGGCTCTGGAGCTATTACAGTCTTGGTTCCACCACGTACTGGATGTATGACTTTAAGTGAATCACTTGATCTCTCTGGCTTCAGTTTCTTCATCTGTAAAATGGAACTTATTATGTTCTTACTCATAGGGCTATTGGGAGGGTTAAATGGAACAGTCCACATAAAGTTCTTAAGAAAGTGCCAAGAACATAGTAGGTGCTCAATAAATGTTAGAGTGTTGGTCACTGGTCATGGGAATAACAGTCAATGACAAGGCTGCGCTGAGGGCAGGTGCTGGCGATTGACAGGTGTACTCACTGGCATCCGGGTGTCCACATTCTTGTCCCACGTAAAGGCAGATCACTGCACATCTGACCTTCAGGGTTGCTTGTGAGTAGAGTAGACACCAAGGGTCTGCTCTACTGGTCCTTCCAGCTGCTGCAAAGAGAGAGCCAGGAGCCTGGAGTGATCTTTCTCTTGAGATTCAGATCCCTCATCAGGAACCAGGGCTGGCACGCAGATGCGTCCTCCCACGTCTCAGAAGTGTGTACCTGGGGCCCTTGAACAAAATGGCCCAGACACTAGCGTGTTCCAAATGCAAATGTTTGCATTTCATGGTTCTGCCTCCTTTCTCACCGCCAGCTGCTGCTGTTGGCACTGCCAGGGTGCCTGCTTCTAGCAGCTCTCTTACCTCCATGGGCTGGGAAACTTGGGAGTGAACCTTGTTAGAACCCTCTGTAAAGACAAGGCTTTGAGTGAGGGTCCAAAGGCTGTGCCACGAGCAATGCTTGGAGTCCTGGTGTGGTACCGCGGCAGAAAAAGCAGGTGAGGAGCGGATGTCGTCTCAGGTCTCCAAATTTTTGAAGTTTTATTTTAAAAATAATCACACAGTAAAATTATCACACAGTAAAGATTATCACACAGTAAAATAGGCTCTTTTTCCTTTTATTTAAATTGAACACATGTATAAATTTATGTGATCATCCCCCCAAGTAGGATACAGAATAGTTCTGTGACCCCAAAAGACTCCCTTTACAGCCAGGCTCTCTCCGACCCAAAAGCCCTGGCAACCCCTGAGGTGCTCTGCATGACTGCAATTTTTTTGTCCTTCCCAGAGCATCATGGAGATGGAATCATACTGTGTGTAATTCTGAGACTGGCTTCTCTCACTCAGCATAATGTCTTTGGGATCCATCCAAGTCGTCATCTATCAACAGCTCATTTCTTTTTATTGCTGAGTAAATAGTCTATTGCATTGTTTATTCACCTGGTGAGGGACACCTGGGTTTTCCCAAATTTTGGCTATCACCAAACTGCTGTAACATTAGTTTACAGGTGTTTGTGTAAATAAAAGTTTTCATTTCTCTAAGGTAAATATCCAAGAATGAGACTGCTGAGTTACATGGCAAGTATATATTTCACTTAATAAGAAATCACTAAACTGTTTTCAAAAATGACTCTCCCATTTTGCATTCCCACTAGAAATGTTCCAGTTATTTGTTCTGCCTCCTTGTCAGCACTTGGTATTGTCTGTCTTTTTTTATTACAGTCATTCCAGTGGATGTGAATTGGTATTTCACAGTGCTTTTGATTTGCATTTTCCTAATGGCTAATGATGTTGACCATCTTTTATGTGCTTATCTGCCATTCTCACATCTTCTTTGGGGATGTGTCTTTTCAAGTCCTTTTGTCATTTTTTTTAAAGTGAGTTGTTGGTTTTTTTTTTATTGTTGAGTTTTAAAAGATCTTTATGTATATTGGATACAAGTCCTTTGTCAGATCTGAGACAAGCCTTAAACAAATTACTTAAGCACCTGAGTCTTCCCTTTTATTAAATGGGAATAATGTGGTTTTCTCTGCCCACTTCTCAATGTTGCTCTGAAGATCAAATGTTAAAGGCAAGAGAAACATTGGAAATTGGGAAGGAACGACCACTGCTGTTTGGATTAACCAGGTTCTTGAGTGAATGGTCTGTGACCAACAGGTGTTTATTTACATAATATTATGCTCCTTTCAAGCAAGTACTTGACAGATAAAAGGTTCAAGAGGAAGCAGAATTGTGTGGAGAAATGGCTTCTGCTGACAGCCACGCCTTTTTGTCCAGCCACAGCTGGAAAACAATTTCTACCCCAAGAACCTAGAAAGCTTGACCAGGAAGGTGCTAGAGGTCAGATGTTGGCTGAGGAACTCCTCTGCACACGGTCTTTAGACAGCAGCTCTCTTTGGCACGGGCAGAGCCTAGCGCTCCTCTTGGGAGAGGGTCACACGTCACAACTGAGGGTGAAAGAGAGACGCGCTAGAGAGGGTGTGCCTCATCCCCAAGGGAAAGGAGGACTATTGGACATCCTCCAGTTCCCATGGCTTTGCTGGGTCCCTTGTGAATGAGTCAGTCTTGAGGGTGGAGAAGAGGAGGCTGCAGTGGCAGAATACGTAGGATCCACGTCCTAGACATGCTCGCCTGTAGACTAGTGATGCTCAAGCTGCGTCCTACTGGTGCTTGCTTGCACTCTAGTAGCGCTTACTAGTACCCAAGAGGTGCTCACCCACACCCTAGCCGTGCTTATCTATATCCTGGTAGCGCTTACCTGCCTTACAAAGCAGGTACAGTGGTGGGCTCCCCATTGTCCACCTCACCCCTCCCAACGAGCACAGGAGAACTTCAGTTTGAAGAATTAACTTCAGCTCATGGGGTGACCCCAGGTTATTTGAGAATAATGCCATTTACCTTGCTACTGACTGGTTGTGGAACGCACATGACTTGATTCTGCCAGTGAGACACCAGAAGCGGTTTGCTGGGAAATGTTCTGCCTTTTGTGGAGGGATGAGAATCCAGATCCATTCTCTCTCACCCTGTCTATCTGTCTGTTTGTCTGTCTCTTTGTCTCCGCCTTCCCCTCCCCCCCCTTTGCTGGGACCACAGGGGCCCAGGCTTGGAAGGAGTCCAGTGCTGAGATGGGATGAGCAGAGACCTGGAAAGGACCTGAGTCTTTAGTTCCATCCCTGAAGCCCACCCGGCCTGGATATCTTCATCTCTGTCATCTCTGCAGTTTAATTCTGTTTGAGTTCAGTCCCCTCTTATTTGCAGTCCAAACATAGTAGCTATTATAAGCTGTCCCCTCACCAAGCTCAGGAGCCCGCCTTAGTTCATGAGTTAGATTTCAGAGATACAGAGTGGCTCTGGGGCTGAGGACAAAGGAATAAGACAGAAAAGACAATGACCTCTTCCCTCCTCATTGCTGTAACATCAAAGCAGTGTCATGGACCAACATTCATTCTTTACTGTTTTAACATGGAAACATTTAAAATCTCCTAAACCTTATTAACTTGGGTTAAAGGGAGGGGAGAGTCTGAATTACAGCATCTGTACAAAGGAAGGCACTTAGTTTTATTCTGCTTTGAAGTGCACAGTAACTGGACCAACATTGGGTGGAGGTCCTGCTGGTCTGCTTTAGGGAAGACACAATTAACATATTGTTGCTATGCCAACACTAATAATTTCTTTGGGGAGTCTTTTCTTCATATATACAGTGGCTGAGTCAGTAGTGTAAACGAGGGAACAGAGGCAGTGGAGGAGGATTTAACCTATTTCGGGGAACAGGCTGCTGTCAAGGCGCAGCGGCCACAGGCAGAACAACACGGTACTAACGATGCATTCATTAAAGCCGGCTCGGCCACGCCAACCCTGGCGCTGCCCAAGTGCTCACAGGTTTTAAATCTGAGAAGTCCCGACGGACGATGCTCCAGGGCACGAGCACTGGAGGCGTGCATGCACCTGGACTCACACGGTCACGGGCAGTGACAAAGCCTCGCACACCAGACACTATGGGAGAAACTTGCCTGGGCCCTGTGAACTCTCAGGTCTCTCATCGTGGGGAAAGTGGCTGCATTTGCGCTTTTTTAGTAACCGCTGGTTGGTTACCAAGGCAGCGTGGGTGTGCATGTGTGCGTGGAGGGGAGGGTGGAGATTCAGCGTCAGTTGGCAAGAGCATCACTTGATTTGTGGGGATTTCTCACAAGCCCTCAGAACCCTGAGAGAACTGCTAGCCCTTGGTTCTGACCCCAGCCCAGCTTTCCTCATTGGCCTCCCGGACTGTTGCCCCAAATCTCTAAGACAGGAGCAAATCAGGCTAATGTTTTCTTTAGCAGATAGAGACTCACTTGTTTTGAGAAAAGCAACAATGTAATTTTGGTGCGTATTTTGGACGCAAGTTGGGGGAAGTCCCCTTCGACTAAACAGGAAATGACCGTAGAGGAGACAGGATCCCTCAGCAGGTGCCAGGTACTGAGCAACCTGACAGCCAGCCCTCCCTCCTTCTTTCTTCATCACGTGTGACTGGAGCACCTGCCGCACGTCCGGCCCCCTGCAGTGCGGACACGGAGATGAGAGAAAAGCAGAACCTGCCGTAAGGGGCTCACAGCATAAGGCAAGACACGAGCACGCACATGCACACACGCAGCTCTAACGTGTGTTGAGATGTACAAGGAGAACAGAGGAGCATTCGTGCTGGAATTCGAAGTTCAAGGAGGCGTCCCAAGTACAGGAGGTAGAGCAGACAGAACGTGCAGAGGCAGGGCGGTGGGAGTGCAGGTGGTTTGTCTGGGGACCAGGGATGCCCTCAGCCTGGCCGTGTGCTGCGGGGTGAAGCGCACGGACTCTGCGGGTGGGTTACCGGGATGCGCACTGCAGGACCATAGGGACTTTATCCCCCGTCTTTAAGTCTGTCTATTGTCTGGACAAGGGTAATAATCCTACTTGCAGAGGGTTGCTGTGATTAAATGAGGTGATGCAGGGGAAGTGCTTAGAGCCAGCCGAGCAGAGCACCCAGGAAGCGCATCACCCATTCAAGGAATTTCATAGGCACCACTGTCAGAGGAGTTTGGGCGTTAGCCATTTCTGAAGCCAGTACTCCCCAATTCTTTCTCAAGGAGCTTTGGTCCTGCCAGGGATGTGAAAGTCTTGGCCATGGAAGTTATATACTATTTTTTAAAAAGTGAGGTTCCGCAAGACATTATGTTGAATTGAAACTATCAATATAAATTCATAATCTTGAAAAGAAATGTTTCCAGCTTTGTCACTACCAAGGGTAAACTCCTTGCAGCCAGGTTTTGGTTTTTATTGTTCTCCCCTAACCAAATCAGGACTCCTTAGAAGGCAGCTGATTCCATTTCGGGAGAGTGGTGGTGGTGGTGGAAATAATCAGGATGGAAAGTTCTGGATCATCTGATTGCTGCCAGAAAGGAAGGATGCTTTCAAGGATGCCAAGGGCATCCCGAAGGTGCTCATGCGGACAAGTTTGACGATTTGACCATCTACTAATGTGGTTAATTGGAGCAAACTCATGAAAATCCATGAATATATAATGATATGCAAATGAGAAGTTAGTCTAACGTTGGGTTAATTGAATATTTGAGGTGGATCTAGGGTATAGTACTTACTTTTTATTCTAAAATTACGGGATTGTTAATATATGTGAGTATTTCATTCTCTAAGATGTGTGACTGGTTATAATGTTTATGGATGCGTATGTGAGCCTGAAGTTCACGCCTGGCCCCCCTCCTCCTCTGCTCTGCATCTCACAGGGACTGTCCCTACGGGCTGTATTTCCCAGGCTTCTGGCTGGAGTTGGCCACTTGGAAGGGAGGCTGGAGAGAGGGAGGAAAGGAGAAACCAGGCTGTTTGTCCCCGTGTTCTCTGTCTTCTGCAGTCTCCAGCACCGGCTGCATCGTCTCCCATGGCTCCAGCTGCTGTCTTGTTGGAGCCACCGTGGTGCTGGCTTCTTTAGGGGTCCCCAGCCCAGCGGGTCTCCACTAGCACCTCTCCTTTGTCCCACCAGCCCAAAGGTGCTAGCAGTTTCCTCAAGTTGCTAATCTTGCTGTCCCCTGTTCGGCTTCTCAGCTGTATAACCAGTTCCCTGCAATGAATCCCCTTCATGTAAATTACTGAAATGACCTCTGTTTTCCACATTAGTATCTGATAGAAAATGTCATTGTCTCTATCTGCATAAGCAGGAAAGAATAAACACCAGGAACTGCACGTAAACCAAATAATCCCAGAATAAACAGACACAGTGGCAAGGGCGGGAAGGGCCAGTGAGCACTGTGGCCACATCGAATCCAGGCAAGACGACTTGAAGCTGAGAGGCAGCAAAGAAGCAAGGAGGGAGAGGGTTCCACAGGACGTCCCAGTGGCAAATTCGTCACATGTCCTGAGGAGAGGAACTTACTTTGCACATTCAATCCCTCATCAAGTAGGAGATGAAATTTTTAGATGGTTTTATATGAATTATAATAAAATGCATATAAGAGCATACATAAGCTTCCAATAATATTGTCAGACCAGGTCAATACATCCTAACAAGACAATGGGTTAGATGCCATCAGCCAAGAGACATTTAAAGGTACAATCAGTTTTGGGAAAGACACCGAGAGTGGTGGGTGCCTTTGGTGTTCTGTCTGTCTCCTCTTGGTAGACATTATACCCTCACCTGTCACTTGACAGCTTCAGATCATGAGCCCTACAACTCTTTGGCAGTTGGCAGTCTCTGACCGCTGGAACCAGCTTAGCCCATGTGGGCAGCCTGGCTGTGTCCACCTCAACCAATATCTGATGAGAAAGTGTTCCAGCACCCCTGCCTCCCATGTGGGGTAACAGAGGCATAATATACACCATCTTAACATGAGATCTACCCTCTTGACAAATTTTGACATTAACAATACATGTTGGTAATTACAGGTACCCTATTAAACAGCACATCTCTAGAACTTACTCATCTTGCATAACTGAAACTTTAAAGCCATACATTATCTGGTCATTTGTCGTTTGTCATTTGTCATTTGTTAAACTTAAGAGGTTGACTCTGCACACTACTCTTAACAAAAACCAGGCTTCATTCAGATTTTAATCAGTTTTTCTAATGTCCTCTTTCTGGTCCAGAATCCCACGTTGCATTTAATTCAACTCCTTAGTCTCCTCTGATCTGTGATGGTTTCTCGGTCTTCCCTTATTTTGCATGAGCTTGACAGTTCTGAGGAGTACTCGCTGACGTTCTGTAGAATGTCCCTTGGTTTGGGTTTGTCTGATACTTTTCTCACAGTTAGACAAGAGTGATGGGTTTGGGGGAAGCATATCTCACTCATAAAGTGCTCTTCTCATGACATCATCCCAGGGAAGACACCAAGTTTAAAAACTCCTAAACATCTGTTTAAAAAAAAAAAACACCCAAATCCCAGATGCTTAAAGTCATCAGAAGTAAAATTATTTTATTTTAAAAGGGGCACAGCCTGGGGTTTGGAGATTTGTGTTTGAGTCACTTTACATTGTACATCCAGGTCCTACGTCCCAGCCAAGAATCAATTAACCAATTGCCCAATTCTGTGTCCTCAGCTTGTCTGAGGAGCTGTCCTCTGTCTTTTGGCTCTGGTGAGACTAATAACTTCTCAGGATGGAGTGAAATATTACTGAAACCCTAGGATGATATTAAAGGTGCAATAAAGCATAAATAAACATAGCAACAACCCTGGGAAGGTAACATATCAAATGCAGAAGGATGAATTAAGGCCATGGTGTGTGTGTTTTAGAGTGAATCTATGTAGATACAGTAATAAGCTATGTAACCATTGTGTTTCTGAATGTTTTGTCTGCTATTTGAGGTATTTGAAGTATTCAGAAGAATTAAATGCATTATTTGTAATTGTATTTCAAATTGTTTAAGAACATATCATTCATCATATTTATAATTGAGAAAAATTGGTTTTCTGAGTTCTCTTAATTAGATCCATTAAGGAAAGTCTGCACAATTGTGGGGGCTTCTTTTACACCAAAGAGAAGCCCCTTGGATGCTAAATTATCTACCAGTGGGTTACAATGGGACTAACAGTACCTCCCCACCTCCATCTTAAAAGCTGCTAGCTTTTCAGGCCGCTGAAATACTGAGCATCTCAAGATGCTTTAGACATTTTCACATCTTTCATCTCATTTTATCTTCATAAGAATCTGAAGTTATTATCTTCATCTGACAAATGAGAAAACTAAATGTGTAATTTAGGATTCATTTGACTGTGAGAAAGAGAATACTGGACCAAAAATGACTTAGCAATAAGTTTCTTATCTTCTTGAAGAGGTACAGGGCTGGTTAATTCAGGGGCTCTGAAACACCAGGTCCCAGCTTCTCTGTGATTCTCTTCACTACCCCTCATGGTCACAAGGTGGCTGCAGCAGTTCTAGGCACCCACAGTGTCCCCATGGAAAGCAGGCTCCCCTATGGGGCTTGCCTATGAGGGAGAAATTCCTCTTCCAACCGTGCCTTGCTGACTTCTCCTCAATGGGCAAGGCTGAGTCCTGTATTCAGGTCTGAGCCAATCACCAACAGAGGGTTGGAGTTATAGGACTGACTTGGACCAGTCGACCTTTATCCCCTGGGGCTGGGAGGGTGAATACGCAGCCAAACCTGCAGGGAAAACTGGCACGGGCAGCCCTGGCTGTGAGGAGGAGAAGGGAGGGCACGGCTTGCCTTGGCTCACCCAGCCAAGCCAGGACTGGAATCTTAGGTTCCAACTTACACTTTGGTATTTCGCATTAGATGTCTCTGAGTCCTTGGAATGAGATGGCCGCTTTAACTGGTCTTAACTTGGAAGGAGCCCTCAGGGTCTTCTGGGCCCGTCTCCCTCTGACCAGCCGGCGTAGATGGGTTTCAACTTCTCAGATAGAGTTTGTCCTGCTTCTTCCCAAAGACTGTCCCAGCTCCTGAGGCTCCCAGGTCCACGTAGTGCCCACCTTTACCAAACAGATGGGAACGCTGGGCTAGCGCGGGAGAAGGGGCTCGTGGTCACCACGTGAGGGCACTGGGATCAGGGCCTTCGACTCCTGATTCTTGATACGTCGCCCTTTCTACTACACGTGGCTGTCCTGCAGGTGGATACTAATACAAGTGAGCGTGTATGGGAGGCACTCTAGAGCAGCATTCAAAAGCATGGACTGTGGAGCTACACTGCTGGTTTGTAGCCTTGGGCAAGTTATATCATCTTTCTCTTCCTCCATTTCCTCATCTGAAAAATGGGTATAAAAACTGGACTGCTTCCTCACGTCGTTGTGAGGAGTAAATGAGTACGTGGAAAGGTTTGGTACACCTAGTAAGCTTTTTAATTATATTCTCTTTCTCTCTTTTTATTGAAATATAGCTGACTTACAATGTTACGTTAGTTTCTGGTGTACAGTGTAGTGATTCAGACATATATATATATCTGAATATATATATATTCTTTTCCACTATAGGTTATTACAAGATACTGAATATAGTTCCCTATATTATATTCTAGTTACACTAGAAACTTGCTTATGTATTTTATATATAGAAGTTTGTATCTGTTAATCCCAAACTCCTAATTTATCCCTTCCCTCCTCATAAAAAAGTATGAAATGATACCATTTGCAGCAAAAGGGATGAACCTAGAATTATCATACTAAGAGGAGTAAGTCAGACAAATACAAATATCATATGATATCACTTACATGCAGAATCTAAAAAGATGATACAAATGAACTTACTTACAAAACAGAAACAGACTCACAGACGTAGGAAACAAGCTTACGGTTTCCTTTTCAATGATTTCTGTGCTCCTACCATGTGCCCAGCCCTATGCTCTATATTCTGCATCCATCTAGTCTTTAGGAAGCCTCCATGATAAGCAGACTTGTTTCACGGATGAGGAAATTGAAACACGGACATGTCAGGAGACTAACACAGGGTCCCAAGGCTGAGGCCACGCTGAGTATCAGACCACGTCTGGCTGGCTCCAGAGCCTGAGCTCTGAACTGCCTCATATTCTGATTCCTTCCCCTCGGTGCTTGGTCTCTTGGGTTCTCTACTGCAGATGAAGGAACTGAGGCCAGCACAGTCAGGTGACCCTAGCTCACGGTCACCTAGCTAGTCAATGAAACAGAAACGAGGATACGGGGACCCTTTCACCAGCCCATCCTTCCCTTGCTGGGACAGAGGCTCCTGAGGTTCCAACAGCAAGATTTGTTTTGGCTACTCTGACTATCAAGTAGTTCTTCCTCGTGTCAGACCCTAATCTTTCCTGCTTTAATTTATGCTCATCTTCTTTGGCTGAATCCCTTAAGAGGCATTTTTCTATTTGAGTTGTTAGCTTATGAGTCAGTGAGCCTTCCCATCTGCCCCTCAGCCCTGCCCTGTTCGCTACCCCCGTGTCACTGCAGCACCTCTCCCTGAGGATGTGCCCAAGGCCTTCCTGTGCCACCTTTAGGGACAAGGGGACCAGGGGTCTCTAGGGAGTGTCCACTCCTGCCTGGGTCTCTGCTCAGCTTCACCGGGATTCTGTTCATCCCCAGGCCTGGCAATGAAGCATCTCCTTTCTGATATCTTATTTCCTTGTACTTCTCCAGACTCTCCACCTTCCTGGGGGGTCCTGTGACTATTTTATGTGAACAGGAGTGGGAGAGATTGTCCTCTAGACCTGTGCTGTCCACCACTAGTCACACATGCCTATTTGAATTGATTGAAAGTCAATAAAATTAAAAATCCCGTTCCTTCGCTGCACCAGCTGCATTTCAAATGCCTGATAGCCACACGTAGCCAGCGGCGTCTGTACTGGACAGTGTGGATATGGAACATCGCCACCACTGCAGGAAGTTCTACTGGACGGCAATAGAGCTGTGGTTTTCAAGCTTAGAACCATCTGGAGGACTTGTTAAAACACCTGATGTCGGGCCTCACTCCCAGGGTTTCTGCCTCAGTAGATCTGGGCGGATAGGGGATTTTCATCTCTGACAGTTTCCCAGGTGATGTTACAGCAGCTCATCCAGGGCCCCCAGTTGGAGAACACGGCTGTTCTCCCACCACTGAGAGAGCCTGCTTGGCAGACCCTGTGAACTGGTCCTGAGCAGATGGTGGGAAAGATGACAGGTGGGTGTACCTTCCTCAGCTGGGCTTCGAGAAGGAGCCTGAGACCAGCTTTCTAAAAAGCGAGCATTGTTGGGCCAGTGGGGTGTGCTCCTGAATTTGCCCCCCTAGACACCCCCAGCTCAACAGAATAATCCTGCCCCCTGTGGACTGCCTGGGCTTCATTTCTGTAAGTTCTGAGAAGGACCACTTCAGCTCCAACCCTCATCACTGTCCTTCTCCAATAATGAATGCACAACGCGGAGCCACTCCAGTGTCATCTAAGGTACCAGCCCTGGGTTGCAGTTTTCTTTTCACCTTGAGCTTTCCAGGACCCACAGGAACCTGGTACCCTTCTGTCGGAGAGGTTGTGCAGGGTACAGGAAAGCACTGGATTTGGAGTTGAAAGATTTGGATTCAAGTCCCTGTATCACCCTGGGCATTGCCCTTCAGAGTTCAGAAATGGGGTGATATGGTCCTATTACTTACTTTATGCTCAAGTGGTATGAGATGCAAATTTGTTGGCAAGTCACAGAGTACTGTCCAAACCTCAGGTCCCGTAGCTTGGTGAGTAACTCTTAGAGCACAGGCTCTTCCTGATTGGAGTTCTTTATATTCACACCTCTCAACAGCCTGAGGGCTCCTCGAGGCAGGGCTCTGTCTTAGTCATCTATTATTCTTTGAGCCCCCTAGTGCTTGACTTGAGGTTCAGCAAATAGTCATAGCAATAATGATTATTATACTAAGATATACAGCATGTATTATGTCAGGCACTGGTCTAATATATTAATTCATTTAATCCTTCCTGCTTCCCCACAAGAGATTTCACGTCATATATGCCAAGTATCTATTGAAGCATCTAGGGCAGCTGTTCTCCAACTTTAACATGAGCAGGAATCACTGGGGGCTCTTGATCTTGTTAAAGAACAATCCTGGTTCAGAAGCACTGGGGTGGGGCCCGGGTGTGTTTTGCATTTCCCACAGGCTCCCAGCTGCCAGGTGATGCTGTCAGTCCACCGACCACACGGTGGGGTCAAAGACCTAGATCATTTAACAAGTCATCAAATAGAAGACATCCTGTCCCTCACGGGGTGGATGCAGGGACAGAAAACACTCAGAAAAAAATTAACTCATGTCTTACTTTGGCGGTGAGAGGATTACAGGTCGCCAGGACAGACATTCTTTGAGGGGATGATGAAGTGAGTCAATCAAAAGCGGCTTTTAAAACCTCATTGGAACAATCTATTCCCCCAGTTTCCAGGGAGGGAGTAAGGTAGTGAATACTTTCCAACATTAGGAGTGGAGCTTAAGATCTGGGGCTACACATCTGATCTCAACAGGGAGCCCAGCAATTGCTACCAAATCGCCTGGAGTCTGCCACTCAGGGAGACCTTCCAAGGCAGCCACAGGGACAGGTGGAACCAAGGCCATTTCCCTTAGTGGATGGTTGGATGTTCAAGGGCAGTGGGAGCAAGTGTGTGAGTGAAACGTGGCGTCAGATTCAGACAGAGCTGGGTTTCAAGTCCATTGTCACTTGCTAAGCTGTTCAGCCCATGGCATGTTACTTAACCCTGTGGTTGTTTCCTCAGTGTAACATACAGATAATTCCAGGTTTGACGAAAAACCAAAACCCCTGGTGGATTGAAAACAGAATGACTTTAAAGCAGGGAATTGGTTACAGAGAGGATGGCAGAGCTTGGGAGCCACACGGGGGAAGGGAAGGCTCTCTAGAGATTAGCAGGAAGACAGTCGTGGGCTGGGGGCCCAGGAGAGAGGTGGTGTTTCCGTAGCTCAGGGGTCTGGTCACCAGGTTGGGGCTGGAACCACAGAGGACACAGCCCTTGCCAGAAAGCTCCCTGAACAAGGATGGAGGAGGAGAAATACCCCTGCTTGGCCCTTTCCTCCAACGTGGATACTGGGATCAGCCATACTGCAAGCTGGAGCAAAGAAGGAAAGGAGAGGAGTGGCTCTGGGGCCAACCTGCCACAGACAGGTTGAAGGATTGGGCTGGAAAGCCTGTGTAAAGACCTCCGGCCCAGTTGCCTGAGGTTAGGTTGGTGGAGTTGGTAACAGCAGGCTCGAACCATGTTTCTGAGTTGCATGCCTGAATCCTGTGTTTCTCTGCTTCCACTGAGAGCAGATGCATCAGTAACAATCTTTCTGTTAAGGGTTTTCAGGTGCACAGATTTGGGGCATTAATGTCCCATCTGATGGCACACTATCACCGTCCACCTGTGCCTGAATCCTTCTTTACCTTGATTATGTCTTCTCCTTTGTCCAGGTCTTCATCCTAGCCCCCTCCCCTCGAGGTGTCCACTCTGCAGTAAATAACATACGTGCTTTCAATTTACCTTGCGTAGGCTTTGAAAGTGTATGTGTTTGGGGGTTTGTTTTTCAGAAAGTACTTGTTTTTAATTTCTTTTTTAAAGATCACAAACAACAGAGCTTATTTCATTATATTTTTTAACTTTTAAAATAAACTATATATTTTAGAATAGATTTGGAATTACAGAAATATTGTGAAGCTAGCACAGAGAGTTCCTAGAAACCCCACACCCAGTTTCCCCTATTATTAACCATATTATTAATATCTTATGTTAGCTGACATTTGTCACAACTAATAAACCAATATTGATACATTATTATTAACCAAAGTTCATATTTATTCAGATTTCTTTAGTGTTTACCTAATGTCCTTTTCTGTTCCTGGATCCCATCCAGGACACCACATTACATTTAGTCATCGGTCTCTTTAGGCTCCTCTTGGCTGTGATGGTTTCTCAGACTTTCACTGTTTTTGATGATTTGGACAATTTTGAGAAGTACAGGTCAGGAATTTTACAGAATGTCCCCCAACTGGGATTTGTCTGACACATTTCTTTTGATTAGATTGGGGTTATGGGTTTTGGGGAGGAAGACACAGATGTAAAGTGTCATTTTCATCGTATGCTATCAGATGCCCTTGGCTTGTGGCCGCATCACTCTGATCTTTGCCTCCGTGGTCACATTGTCTCTCCTCTCTGTCTGTCAAAGCTCCCCTGTGTGTCTCTTATAAGGACACCTGTCATTAATTTCAGGCCCATCTGTGTAATCCAGGAGGATGTCACCTCAAATTCCTTCTTGTTTTACAAAGACCCTTTTCCCAAATAAGGTAACATTCACAGGTTCCAAGGATTCAGATGTGGACCTGTGTTTTTGGGTTCATCATTCCCCTCACTACATCAACTTACCCATTTTTTCTTTCATGGACCATACTTTCAGTGTATCTAAAACCTCATCACCAAACCTAAGTCCATGTAGACTTTCTCCTAAAACATGGACTTTCTCTTCGTTTATTTGGCTCTTTGATCTCTTTCATCAGCATTTTGTAGTTTTTTTACATACAGATTCTATATATATTTTGTTAGGTTTAACCTAGATATTTTATATTTTGAGTGCTATCATAGATAGAATTTTTTCCAATATACCAGTTGTTCATCTGCTATATAGGAAAGTAACTTATGCTCAATCGCTGATCTTATGTCCTGTGATGTTGCAATACTTACCTATTAGTTCCAGGAATATTTTTGTTGAGTCTTTGGAGTTTTCTACATAGACAATCATGACATCTGTGAACAAAGATGGTTTAATTTCTTCCTTTTCAATCTGGACAGCTTTTCTTTCTTTTTCTTGTTGCTGTACTAGCCGGGACTTCCAGCGTGATGCCACACAGGATGGTGAGAGAGGACATCCTTGCCTTGTTCCTAATCTTGGGGGAAAGCATTCAGTCTCTCATTATTAATTATGATGTTAGCTGTAGAGTTTTGTAGATATTCTTTATCAGGTTGAGAAATTGCCTCTCTATTCCTATCTTACTGAGTTATTATCATGAATGGGTGTTGGGTTTTGTCAAATGTTTTTTCCGCATTAATTGATATGATCATTTCTGTGATTTTTTTTCTTTATCCTGTTGACAGGGTGGCATGTTTAAAGTGATTATTGACATAGTTAGATTAATATCTACCATGTTTTAAACTGTTTTCTATTTATTGTGTTTGTTACTTGTTTATTTTCATCTTTTTCTGTCTTTCTAGTTTTTTTTTAATCTGGTAAATATGCATAACATAAAATTTACCATTTTCATCACTTTTAAGTATGCAGCTCACTGGCATTAAGTACATTCACCTGGTTTTGCAACCCCCATCTATCTGCAGAATTTTTTAATCTTCCCAAATAGAAATTCTGTACCCATTAAAGAGTTGCCTTCTCTGTTGTTTTATTTTAAATAGACTTTATTTTTTAGAGCAGTTTTACATTTACAGCGAAACTGAGCAGAAAGTACAGAGATTTCCCGTAGATCCCTGCCCCCACACATGCTGAGTGTCCCCCATTATCAGCATCCCCCACCAGAGCAGTACATCTGTTACAAGTGAAAAAGGAGCCAATGACCTTAACAGATACCTCACCAAAGAAGATTTACAAATAACCTCATGAAAAGGTGCTCCACATTATATGTCATTGGGGAAATGCAAGTTAAAACAACGAGGTCAGAATCTGGGGCAATGACAACACCAAATGCTGGCGAGGATGTGGAGCAATAGGAGCTCTCATTCGTTGTCGGTGGGGATGCAAAATGATACAGCCGCTTTGGAGGACAGTTTGGCAGTTTCTTACAAAATGAAACCTAATCATAGCATACAATCTAGCAATCACACTCCTTGGAATTTACCCAGAGGGGTTGAAAAATTGTGTCCACACACTGATGTTTATAGCAGCTTTATGCATAATTACAAAAACTTGGAAGCAATCAACATGCCCTTCAGTAGGTGAATGGATTAACTGTGGTACATCCAGACAATGGAATATTATTAAGTGCTAAAAAGAAATGAGCTGTCAAACCGTGAAAAGATGCAGGAAACTTAAATGCATATTACTAAGTGAAAGAAGCCAGTCCAAAGAGGCTGCATACTGCATGACATTCTGGTAAAGAAAAACTGTGGAGACGGTAAAAAATCATTGGTTGCCAGAGGTTAGGAGGGAGGAAGAGAGGGATGAATAGCAAAGCACAGAAGACTTTTCGGGCAGTGAAACTGCCCTAAGTGGTTCTGTAATGTGGATTCATCTGTGTTCATGAGTGATGCTGGTCTGTATCTTTCTTCATTGTAACGTCTTTGGTTTTGGTATTAGGGTAATGCTGTCCTCATAAACTGAGTTAGGAAGCTTTCCCTCTGCCTCTGCTTTCTAGAAGAGATCGTACAGAATTGGTATAATTTCTTCCTTAAATATTTGGTAACATGCACCAACAAACCCAACTGGGCCTGGTCCTCTCTGTTTTGGAAGGTTACTAGTTATTGATTTCATGTCTTTAATAGGTATAGGCCTATTCTGGAAATGGACAGATCCAGCAGGCAGAAAATCCAGTAGAGGGGTACTGAAGTTTCTAACTATGATAATCGACTCATCTACTTCTCCTTGCAGTTTTACCAGTTTTGTCCTATGTATTTTGACTCTACGTTATTAGGCACATACACATTAGAATCATTATGTCTTCTTCGAAATTGACCTCTTTATCATTATGTAATGTCCCTGTTCATTCCTGATGACTTCCTTGCTCTGAAGTCTGATCTGTCTGAAATTAACATAGCTATTCCCGCTTTCTTTTGATTAGTGTTATCAATGGATACCTTTCTCCATCCATTTACTTTATACATGTCTTTATATTTAAAGTAAGTTTCTTGTAGGCAACATATAGTTGGGTTTTGTTTTTTGGTAAATTATGACAATTTCTGTCTTTCAATTGGAGTATTTAGACCATTGACATTTATTCATGGTGGTTATTAACATAGTTTGATTAATAGCTACCATGTTTATTACTCTTTTCCATTTGTTACCCTTGTTCTTTGTTCATATTTTTGTCTTTCACTCTTTTTCTGCTTTTTGTGGTTTTAACTGAGTATATTTTTAAGCTTTTTTTGGTGGGTTGCCCTAGAGTTTGCAATATACATTTATAACTAATCTAAGTCCACTTTCAAATAACACTATACTGCTTCATGGATAATGCAAGTAACATTATAATAATGAAATAATACTAATTCTGCCCTCTTGTCCCTTATACCATTACTGTCATTCATTTCGCTTATACATGAGCTATATATATATATATAAAATCAAAAACATTGTTGCTGTTATTATTTGGAACAAACCATCGTCTGTTAGACCAGTTTAAATTTTGTTTAAGTTTTTGTTTTACTTTCAATATTCCTTCTCCACGGGTCTTTCTTTCTTTATGTAGATCTGAGTTTCCAACCTAAATAGTTTTCCTTCTCTCCAAACAACTTCTTTTAAATTTCTTGAGAAGAAGTCTACTGGTAACAAATTCCCTCGATTTTTGTTTGTCTGAGAAAGTCTTTATTTCTCCCTCATTTCTGAAAGGTCAATTTTCAGGGCACAGAATTTTAGGTTGGTGGGTTTTTTCTCTCAACACTTTAAATTTTCCACTCTACTCTCTTCTAGCTTGCATGGTTTCTGAAGAAAGTTCAGTGTGATTCTTATCTTGTTCCTCTGCAGGAACTTTTCCCTCTGATATTTTTTTTCAGGAATTTTTCTTTATCTTTGATTTTCTGTGATTTGAAAACTGTATGCCTAAGTGTAGGTTTTTGTTTGTGCGTGCATGTGTGTGTGTGTGTGTGTGTGTGTGTGTGTGTGTTTTGTTTTTGCTCATCCTGTGTATTCTCTGAGCTTCCTGGATCTGTGATTTGGTGTCTGACTTTATTTTGGGGAAAATTCTCAGTCATTATTGTTTCAGACATTTCTTCTGTTCCTTTCCCTCTTTCTTCTCCTTCTGGTGTTCCCATGCTGTATATCTGACATCTTTTGTAGTTGTCTCACAATCCTTGGATATTCTGTTCTGGGTCGGTTTTTTTTTTTTTTTGAGTCTTTGTTCTCTTTGTTTTTCAGTTTTGGAGGTATCTAACAATTATTTGCTGTATTCTCGAGTTCAGAGATTTTTCCTCAGCTCTGTCGGATCTACTAATAAGCCCATTTTTAAAGACATTCTTCATTTCTGTTACAGTGTGTTTTATTTCTGGCATTTCTTTTTGGTATTAAAATTTCCATTTCTTGTCTGTTACACTGTCCATCTGTTCCTGCATATTGTCTATGTTCTCGATTAGAGCCCTTAGCATATTAATGCTAGTTGTTTTAAATTCTCGGTCTGATAATTCCAACGTCCTGCCATACCTGAATAGTTTTGATGTTTGCTCTGTCTCTTCAAACTGTTTTTTGCCTTTTATCATATCTTGTAATGTTTTCTTGATAGCTGGGTGTGATATACTGTGTGAAAGAAACTGCTGTAAACAGATCTTCAGTGATGTAACGGGGAGGCTTATGTGTGTGGTGGGGGAAGCATTCTGTAGCCTTATGATTAGGTGTTGGTCTTTTAATGAGCCTGTACCTCTGGATTGTGAACGTCACACATGCTTTTCAGTGCTCCCCACCCTAAATGAGACGGGATGGCTAGACGAGGCTGGAGTTGGGTGTTTCCCTTTTCCTATGTGAAAGGCTAGAGCTACTCAAGAGTCTAAGGACCTCCCTGTGACTGGGTTGCTCTGGAGTATTTAACTCCCAGACTTGTTCACACTGAGCCCCCCACAATTTGTTAATTACAGTTCAGGTTTCAGAGGCTGCAGCTTGTGGGTTTCTGCTCCAATAAGTTGTGATTCTTTGTGTTTATCTGTTGGTGTCTCCAATTTTGAGGGCAGTTGTTTGCCCTCTGACCTCACTAGCTTTTATAGAGCTAAGGAGAGTTGTTAATTTTTCAGTTTGTTCAGTTTTTTGCTTATTGTTAGGATAGCATGGTGACTTCCAAGAGCTTCTTACATGGCAGAAACCAGAAGTGTCTCTTCCCTAGATTTAATTGAGCATTTTATATTATCTCTTTTAGCATATCAATTATGCTCCCATTTTTTGGCTTTTTTTTTTAAATAGGGGAGGTAATTAGGTTTGTTTGTTTGTTTGTTTATTTTTAGTGGAGGTACTGGGGACTGAACCCAGGACCTCATGCACGCTAGGCATGCTCTCTACTGCTAAGCTATATCCTCCCCTTTTCAATTATGCTCTTTTCATTTGTTTTGGTGGTTTCCCTAGAGTTTACAAAATACTTAATTGATGTAAATCTACTTTCAAATAACACCATACCACTTCACATGTAGTGCAGATACCTTTCCCCTAGTTTCTCCCTTCAATCCCTTGTGACAGCGCTGTCATTCATTTCACTTACCATACATTGTAATTATACATTTTCACTCTTGTTGCTTTAAATAAAGTTATCTTTTAGATCAATTAAGAATAAGAAAAGTAAAATATTGTCCTTTTCTGATGCTCTTCCTTTCTTTATATAAACTAAGTCTCTGACTTATGTCATTTTCTTTCTGCCTCTAGAACTTCTTTTATCATCTTTTTTTTTTGCAGGGCAGGTATGCTGGTGATGTATTCCCTCAGCCTTTGTTTGTTTGAGGAAGTCTTTATATTTACTTTTGAAGAGTAATTTCTCTGGATATAGAATTCTAGGTTGGTGGATTTTTCCTTTTGATTCTTTCTTAGAGTTTTTCTCTCTCTGCTTACATTATCTGAATGTTCTTGTATGTTGTCTGCTCTTTCCATTATAGCCCTCAACACATTAACCATATTTATTTCAATACTCTGATATCCAACATGCATAGCAGAGCTGAGTCTGGTTCTGATGATTGCTTCATTTCTTTAGACTGTTTTCTCTTGCCTTTTGTCATACTTTGTAATTTCTTGTTGAAAGTTAGGCCTGTATTGGGCAATAAGGCCTTTAGTGTGAGCGAGTTTACACTAATCTGTCTAGGAGCTGGGATGTGCTTAATGTTTGCTACAGCCATGTGTTCCAAGGCTTAGTGTCCTTGTTTTTGCCCCATCTTGAATCTGGGCATCCCTAAGCACTCCTCCTTGGAGACAGTCAGTGCTTGGCAGCCCTTTCAGCTATAATCCACTGTTATCATACTGGAGCACTCTTGGAGTGGTGGCTTTGTGTTTCATTAGCTTTGTTGGGGCATGTTTGGGCACTGAATCCACTTCCTAACCTACCAAATAAGAACAATAATATGCCAAAAAATGGAAGCAACTGAAGTGTCCATCAACAGATGAGTGGATAAAGAAGGTGTGGTATATATAAACAATGGAATATTACTTAGCCATAAAAAAGAATGAAATTTTGCCAGTTGCAGCAACATGGATGGACTTGTTGCTAAGGGCATTATGCTAAGTGAAATAAGTCAAAGACAAACACTTCCTGATATCACTTATATGTGACATCTGAAAAATAAACAAATTAGTGACTAACAACAACAGAAAAGAAGCAGATTCATAGACAGGGATGTATAGGTTACTAGTGGGGGAGTGGGAGGTACAAACTACTGGGTGTAAGTTAGGTTCAAGGATGTATTGTACAACATGGGGGATATAGCCAATATTTTGTAATACCTGTAAATGGAAAGTAGCCTTTAAAATTTGTATAAAATATTTTTAAAGTGAAAAAGAAGTGTTCAATATGGAACATTTTTCCTCTAAAAAAAATTAAGAACAATAATAGCCCTTTGTATGGCTGTGCTGAGGCTCATATGAAATCCTAAATGAAACACTGAGCACCATACCCAGTGTAGACATGATTCTTAGTTGAATCAACGAGCCTATTTAGCTTTAAATAATTCACTGCTACTCGTTTAGCTGGATGGTGACCCGGAGTATGGCTTTGCCTCCCTCAACCACATAGTTAGAATCAGAATTCATCTCTCCCTATCCTAGTGGCTCAGTGATATAAATGTTGTAATAGGCAAGTTTCTTAAAAATAAAGGGTGCCTTCCTGGTACCCCAGGGGCTTTAAGCAGCACCTCATGACATTTTTAAGTACAGAAACTGCCAGAACCACCTCCCTCTCCCTAGAAGATCATAACCTCCCTAATTGCACACTGACCCAAGATGCATTCTCCCAAGTAAACAATACTCTGTTCAGAAGTCTCTTAATTAGGTATTTACCTAAGAGATTGTAATGGCTTCACCCTGCTCCCCAGGGAAGTATTAAGCATCATATCAGGGCCGACAGGACTGAAAAACAAGCCAGCATCAAGAAAATAAACCCTGTCATTGATTTTCCATGAGGAGGCAGAGGGCTAGGGTACCAGGGAGAGGAGCTGTGGCTAGCCGTGGGGTGGGGCAGCCTCTTGCATAAATGGATGCAGCTTCCCTCAAAGGCAGACACAGGTCATGCCAAGAGGCAGCCCCTCCTTGTCCTGTCTCCCCAGAAGTAGGCGCTGGGCTCTGCAGGAGAATGCCTGCTTTCCGGCCACAGACCGCAGGAAAAACAGGTGCAGGAGCTGCTGAGGCTCCACGCTTGGTGGGGAGCGAAGGGGTCCTCTCTGTGTCCTTCTCCCAGTTCTTGTTGTCCTTTGGTCATGGAAGTCCCTGGAGAGGTAGGGAGCCTTGGACAGCCTCCCCGGAAGATGGAGCTACCTGCTCCTGCCCACCCACCTTTTCCTCTTCTTTTTCTTCCTCCATTTCTCTTCAGTCTTCCGCATCTACATCATTCTCCCTCCATCTCCTCTTCTTTCTTTTACCTTCTTCCTTTCTGCTCAGCAATCCCCTTCTCCTCTGTCTCCCTCTTCTCTCCTCCCTCTGCTCCCTCCCTCCCCTACCCTCTTCTACTTCCTAGGAACTCCAGGTCCTCCCTCACCACCCACACAGCAAATGCCCCCTGGCTGGGTGGTGGTACCCTCAGGGCAGGTCCTTGATGCTGAGAAAGTGATGAGAGTTTGGGAAAATCAACCTCAATTTCTCACCAGGACCTGACAGGAGATAAACCTTGCTCTTTTGCTCCACTGTGCCTCAAAGTCACAAAGCCTTCCTGGTCAAAGATTTCTGTGGATACGCTGTGAGGGACACAGGAACTGCCCTCGGGAGCCTGCAGGTCATACGTACACTCTGAGATGGAGGGTGGTGAGATTCTCAGCTTCAGCTGTCAAGGGGGCCTGGAGCACGTGGGTCTCCTCATCCTGGCCCAAAGAACATGCCCTTTTGTCTTCATTCTCAGAGCTCTTCTTTTCCAACACAGAGGGCTTTGCCAGCGTGGGCAGAGTCAAAGGAACCTTAGAAAGTGTCTGGATTTGGAATTCTTCTCCTGGGTGTGTGGCCTGGGGGGGGTCTGTATTCATCTGCCTGGGCTGCCGTAACAAAGAGCCACAGATTGGGTGGCTTAGCATCTGTTTTCTCACGGTTCTGGAGACTGAAAGTCCAAGATCAAAGTGTCAGCAAGTTTGATGTCTTCCGAGGCCTCTTTCATTGGCTTGCAGACGGCGGCCTCCTCCCGGTGTCCTCATGTGACCTTCCCTCTGTTCCTCTGTGTGTGCCCCTGTCCTGGTCTCCTCTTTTTGGTAAGGACACCAGTCCTGTTGAATTAGGGTCCACCCTAGTGGCCTCATTTTAACTTAACTACCTCTTTAAAGACCCTATCTCTAAATATAGCCACATTCTGAGGTCCTGGGAGTTAAGACTTCAATGTATGCATTTAAGGGTAGAGAACAATTCAGTCCATAATGGGGTTTGTGAATAAAACTGGGGGGAAATAGAAGGGAAAAAAAATCACATTTTTATTTCACAAACCTCTAACTGAAATGTAACATTTCCTTCCTACATAATAAATGTGGGCAATAAGCCATAGTTGCATTTAGCAGCTCCTATGACATTGCTACCACTAAAAATCACAAATATTTTCACATTAAATTATAGTCATCACAGACATCCTGAAATGTTGTTTAGATTCATAACTACTTTGAGATTACAGTTGTTAAAGCCACCAATGGGTCTTGTTCTTTATTGCATTTATTAAGAAGTATACATGTTACTATATAGTAAATTTGGTTTTTCCATTATGTTAATGATTTTATGAAAATATAATTGGTTTCCTTTGCAAATTCAATTTTATTCTATGCACTTCAAAACGTTATTCTGAGAAGTGGTCCGGAAGTCTCACCAAAATGCCAAAGGGATCCATCGTATGTAAGAGGACCCTGGACCTAATTGAAACCTTCATTTTTACAAGGGAGAGAAAGGGGGCCCAGAGAGGGAAATTCACTTGTCTGTGGTCACATAGCTGCTGAGTGAAAGGGCTGGGCTCGAGCTGAGGTCTTATGAGGTCTAGTCCACTGCTTGGTCCACTCCATCACATTTGCTGGCTGCTCTCCCCTGATGAAGAGTGGCATAAAATCATTAGTTGTGATACGAGTTTTCAGAGTACCTTCGGATTACTTATATATCCTACATGTCCCCTGGATGTGCAGCCTTCCCTTTAATAGCCAGCTAGCCTAGTCCCCTCTCTGAGAGCTGGAAAGAAGGCCAGTTTCTAACTCCCTTCCCTCCCGACATGTTAGGGAGATCCTGGGGGAATATTTACCGGTTCCACAAATGGGCACTGGTTTTCTCTGATCATCCCCTCTGATAGGGCAACCAGTTCATCCTAGTCTGTCTGGAACTTTCCCAGTGTTTGCACTGAAAGTCCCATGACCTGGGAAGCCCATCCTTCCTGCGCAAGCAGAGGAAGTTGGCCATCCTCCCGGTTAGAGCTCCTGCCTGGACAGCTACTCCAGCCCCTTGGGTCATCTCTCACCCCTCCTTATCCGCCTACCCAGTCTGCTACCTCTCTGCCTGCCCCGCGTGGTCCTCCAAAGCCCAGCTAAAATCAGGCTGTCTCTGGCTTTGCAACTTCCCTGAAGACTTGGGAATTATACTATGGGAAAGAGAACAATCTAACATCTGATTATGAATCTCAAGGCTGCTAGCGGTCCAGCACCCTCGCCCGCGGGCTGGTTCTTTCTCCTCGGCCCTCAGCCGGCTGCTGCTTGGCGTGGGTCAACGTGGCCTCTACTGAGAGTGCTCAGCCTCCTGTTTCCCCACCAGAGCACCCTGACCTTGGCCCTCGGCCCTCTGCCCTTTGGGGCCCAGATCATTAACATCCTCCCCTCCTCCCAGTCAACATTCTGATCTTTCTCAAAGGTGCTTCTCCACAATGAAGACCAGCTTTGACATTATTTCCGCAGTTTCTGATTCTCACTCGCCCCAATTTGGCTTCACCTCTGCCAGTTAGAAGATTCATTAATGTGGCTTCCTCAAAACAATTAGCGCTCCCTTCCCTCCACCCTGACTTCTGTAGTCATTCCCAGAGCAAGGCAGTGTTAAAATAGCAGTCTGCTCCTGACCCCTGGGGCAGTGGACAATATATTTGCATCATTGTTGCAGTCATTCATGTATTCACTCAAGACACATTTACTGAGACCTACCCGGGGCTGGGCACCCAGCTGGGATGTGTAGATGCAAAGATGAACAAGATCAACCCCTTGCTCTCTAGTAATTCCCTGCTAGTAAGGGAGATAGGCTATCAATAGCTGTCATCATGTGATGCAGCCGGGGTTATATGGTGCAAACTACCAGGTGCTGTCGAACTGACTGGGGGTGTGGCCGATTCCGCCCTGGTGACGGGGTGGAGGTGGGGAAGGGAAGGTGTAGTGCCAGGACTCTCAGCAGCATGAGCATCACCTGGGAACTTGTTGGGAATGCAAATTGTCAGGCCAACCCGGACCTCCTGAATCGGAGTCTCGAGTCTCGGGGGCTCGAGCCCAGCTGTCAGTGTGCGAAGACGCCCTGCAGAGAATTCTAGAGCCGATCAAGTCTGAGGCCCGCTGGCGCGGTGGGTGTTGTTGGTGCCTCTCCCCAGTACCCTTTACAGGTTAGTGCAAGCATCTCCCAGCAGCTTCAAGTCTTGGCTGCTAGCCCTTCTACAACTGTCCATTTCCTGCAGAATTCCCCTCTGCCAGGAAGCTGCCTCACCCGAGAGGTTACCTCCATCCGCACCCCCACAGATCATGGCCAGTGACTGACATGGGCGACACTGAGCTGCTCCTCAACTCTGTGTGGGGGGTAACTCTTGGGGGCAGGTATGATTGGAGCTCCCTTACGCTCAGACTGCAGCTCGTCCCTAGCTGAGTCCACATTCTTGCTCAGCTTGTTCCCTCCCCTCTCCTGCACCCCACACACCCTTCTCCAGAGACCATCCAGGGAAATCACTTGAATAAGATACGCTGTCTCCATCTCTGCTTCTAGGGACCAAAGTCAGAGGCTTCACAGAGGAAACAAAGTTTGAACAGGGCTGGAGGGATAAATAAAAGCCTGCCAATCAGAACAGCAAAGAACATGCCGGCAGAGGGACCCGGATGTGCAAAGGCGCTGTGGTGTGCGCCAGTACAGTAGCGTTGTCTACCTGCCGGTCGTTTGGTGTGGCTGGAGCGTCAGGTGCCTCGGGAGAGCATGGGGAGCTGCGGCTGGAAAGATGAACGCGGGGCAGAGCCTGAAAACTTTCTAAGTCCTACAAAGGAGTATCGATTTATAGCCCATGGGCAGAGGGACGCCACTGAGAAATAAGGTGGGATGGGGCGTGATTCGATTTGTATTTTGGAGATATGCTGGCGTCAGTGGAGAGCTGAATGAGAGTAGGGGACCACAGGGGGCAACTGCAGTAGTCCTGTCGTAACTGATGAGGGCCAGACCTAACGTGTTGATGGAGGAGGGTCGAGAGGAGGGGATGTATCGGTGAAAGATGCAGAAGGTAGGATTACCATGTGGGGGTTCACACCCGCCGAGGCAGGGGCAGCTGACAGAGGTGGGGCACTGAGGTGATGCCCAGACATCTCCAGTGGACACTGGGACCGGGGTGGTGCTATTCCTGCCAGGGGAGCTTGTGAGGAGTCTGTTACTACGTACTGGATGTGCTGAGTGCCGGGGTGTGGGGGACATATGGAGGCTGAAGATGTCCGCTCAGCAGAGCAATGATACTTCAGTCTCTGAGGGCAGGGCGGGCAAGTCGGAACACTGGAAGCACCAAGATTCAGTGGCGTGTGGAGAAAAAGAAGGAGATGGAAAAACGGCAGCCTAAGTTTGAGGAGAGGGTGCTGTCATGGGAATCTAGATGCAGAGCAGAAAGTAGAGGGAGAGGTCACTCAAGTCAGGGGCTGTGTGTGCATGCTGTCCCCTGGGTGTGAGCATCAGCTGCTTTAGTCGTTTTTCAGTGGCACGGGGGACAACAAGCGGCTGGGGAGTGAATGAGGTCGAGGAGGGGCGGAAGGGGTACAGAAGCAACTCCATGAAGCTTGGCTGTGATGGCAGGAGGCAGCCTGGCACCCCTGAGCCCCTGCACCGCCTCCCAAGGTCCTCCTAGGGACCAGTAGTATGTCACTGTCATGCGGCATGGCTGGCCAGAGCTGGCTTCAGGTGGTCCATCCAACCAAAGCATAACTACCTGGATGCAGGGAGATTCTAACAGTGCCACCAACCTCGTGCACCCCAGCATTAACTGCCTGACTACCTGCCAATACAGAGGGTGACAATATAGGGAAGCCTGTGCACGGATACGTGTATATAACACATTCCAAAATCTCACCTTCACACCTGGGCTGGGTATCAGCCGATTGACTTGTACAGACCCAGACAGAAGGGTGATAATTTAATACAACGGACATTATTTGAACGTGCATTTTTCACCCGCGGAGATGAAAGCCTGCTCTCTGAGGTAGTTTTGGGCAAGGCTTTAAAGAGATGGCCAATCAATCACCTCTGATTCACCGGCTGTTTGAGCCGTCAGTAATGATGAACTCTCCTGGCCATGATGGGAGTGTCATCAGTGCTTTTAGGACTCTCCCTGCACCTCGGCTTTAAGTAACAAGATTATTATTTTTAACGACATCTATTCAAGCTGGGATTCCCCCACTCCCATTGCTTCAAGTCTGAGAGACCATCACCTTGAAAGGGCTTCTCCTCTGGTCCACCTGGGGAAAGTCAGCTTGCCTCAGATTTGGGGAAGGAACTAAGCCAAGATGCCTTCACGCAGACTAATTAGTGGTTGTGCTTAATTACAGGTTCTCACATTCTTGCAAATGTCTCTTCTGATGTTGGATATTTATTTTCTTCCTGAGACTGGGAGAGGCCATGTGTTCAGGCTTCCCTGGGGATCTGACAAGTTGCTGGGGCTCCTTAGGAAATTTATGTGGTTGTAGGGAGACAAGCTGGGACCTGGGACTCTTTGCTGCAGTGCTTACACCTGGACAAATGTCTCCTCGAGCAACAGAATTCAAAGAAACTATAAGGGTCTGAAAATAACTGCACAAATGCACAGTGGGGCAACTATGAACAATAAGATACAGACAGACTGGGAGTTCAAAATTTGTAGATACTGACAGGCATGTGCAGAATAGATAAACAAGATTATACTGTGTAGCACAGGGAAATATATACAAGATCTTGTGGTAGCTCACAGCAAAAAAAAAATGTGACAATGAATATATGTATGTTCATGTATAATTGAAAAATTGTGCTCTACACTGGAATTTGACACAAGATTGTAAAATGACTGTAACTTAGTAAAAAAATGTTTTAAAAAAATGATGCAAAAACACCAAAACCCAGCTGCCAGTGCTGAGGTGCTGGGAGCAAAAGCAGGGTGCTGTGTATGACCCTTGCATGCGGCACCACCAAGGGGGTGGGCCAACCACAGAAGCCACCCCTCCAGCCTGACCCACCGATCCGCCACCCTGCCCTCACCCTGCTGAAGAAACCAGCTGGCCCTCACTCAAGGAACAAACCAGGGCACCTGGGACTTGTTTTCACTCCCTCGTGTTGCAGCACAAGTCCCAGTAAAGCCTGGCCTGAATTTCTCATCTAGCCTGATATCAATTTCTATTGATTAAAGGGCCTGAGAACACAGGTTGGTAACAGTAATGCTGGTAATCCTGGTGATCTTTCTTAAGAAAGGTGGGCTTTCTTAAATCACAAGGAGGATATAAAAATAGCACCCAGCTATTACCTCCCTGTGATTATTCTCTTTGGCCAAGAAAGTCTCGGAACCAGAAGAACAAATGTACACGTCCCCCAAACCAGTGCCCTAAAACAAGCACTTCCTGGGGACTGATGAGATCAAAGGGCTTAACAGCCAGGTGAGGAGTGAGTGAGTGAGTGAGTGAGCGGAGGGGCCTTAGGGCTGCTCTAGGGTAGGGGAGGAGACAGCAGGAGAGCATTGAGAGCAGGGGGTGGGGTGCAGAGCCAAGGCCCACAGCCTGGCGGAGTCTCGTTTCAGTCTCCAGCGCCAGAGTTTTATCTGGTCAGTTTGACTCTGACCTTAGGTTCAAAAACTTGTCCTTGACAACCGTCCCAGTCAGCCCTCTGTGACTGCTGCCTGCCCGTCCAGTTCAGGGTTAAGGGGTCCCTGTTACATTTCTACCCTTGGCTCATTCCCCCCAGCAGTGCTGGTGAAGCACGTCTGTGCCAGCCTCGGGGAGAAGGCAGCCCGGGGCTCTAAACAACCCCTCCCGCTGTCTTGGCTACAAGACCAGGAGCGGGCAGAAGCTGTGATGTGGACAACAGGGTTTGGGGTGACAGTATCTGCTGATTTTTCTTCATTTGCACTGTTTCCCACCTCCATTGCCACTTCCAAGGGAAGAGAGTGTGGGTGAATGAATGAATGAATGAGCATGAATGTATTTTAACTGCACTTTGCTTATTTTCCCCATGAGACCCCCATTCTCCTCCCTGGCTTCAAATATCCTTCACGTGCTCTGTTTTCCAGCCCCTCCCTTGCCATCTTTGACTCAACTCAAATGTCACTCATATAAGTCACTCTCTTGATCTTTCTGAAGGGCAAACATGACCCTGTCACCTCTGTGTTTAGCATTTTAAATGGCTGTTATGAATTTACTCAACAAATACTCACTGAACTCTCTGTGCAAAGGAGGCACTGTGTCTCCCGGTGCCTGGGGCTGATCCTGGTTACGGGCAAGATGGCAGAGAAGGTCTGGTCCCCTGTGGGACTTACATTCTAGCGGAGGAGAGAGCCACTGATCAAGTGGACACAGACCAGAACATTCCAGACGGGAGCTCTCAGAGCACCTCGTCTTGGGCTGGCAGGTCAGAGGCCCTATGGGAGTGCTTCTCTGCAGAACACATTCTCACCCCATTCACCTCTGCCACCTCTATTTCTTCCTCTGCATCTCTTTTTCTGTCTCTGATGTACACAGCTCCAGTTTTCTCGAAGGTCACTGGAAGCTAGAGGAAACATCTGGGTCGGCAGGTTCCACCCAACATGGAATGGAGCTCCATGGGGCCTGCCAAAGATGTTGGTTTACGGGTGAGAAAAGCCTCAATCAAGTGACCTCAGGAAAGGAACATTTGTCTCAGGGTCCACCTCCCCTGCTCTCCAGCCTCTGTCTTCCTCTCCCCTCCTTTCAGGTTGGCGTCTGCACAGATGGCACTTGGTGAGCTATGGCAAAAATTCTTTTTTGGTCCTAAGAGGCAGGAGAGCTGGGTTCCGGTCCTATCCCTGCCCAGGTGACCTCAGGAAAACCTCCTGTGGCCCCCTGGTTCTCATCCCTGAGTTGACAGGGTTGTGTTATGTGATGTCTGTGGCCCCGCCCAGCTCCAGTTTGACCAGCATCTTCCTTCCCTGAAGCTCAGCGAGTCTCTGTTCTTCAGGAAGTTGTGACTAGAAGTGACGCACAGCACTTCCAGGCTGGAGCACGAGGTGACAGGGGAAACCTTTGCCGCTCTTGACAGCGTTTGAGAAAAAGTCTGCTCAGTCAGCCTGGGTCTCTGAATGATCACATGAAACAGTGTCCAGCTGACCGTGGATAGACGGGTGAGAGAAGGGAGAAGCACTTGCAGCCTTGCAGGTCTCCGGCTGTGAGCTGAACTTGTCCCCTCCAAATTCCTACGTGGAAGCCCTAACCCTCAAGGTGACTGTATTTGGAGGGAGGGCTTTTAGGAGGTAATTAAGGTTAAATAATGATGAGATCCTAATACGAAAAGACTGGTGGTCTTGTAAGAGGGTGAGACACAGCACCGGTGAGCACACAGCACAGGCGGCCATCTGCCAGCCAAGCAGAGGGATCTTGACCACGCTGGTGCCCTGATCTCCAAACTCTGGCCCACAGAACTGAGAGAAATAAATATCTGTTGTTTAAGCCCCCAGTCTATGGAATTTGTTATGGCCACCCAGCAGACTAAGCCACCTCTGTAGGAACTTTGGCTTTTACTCTGAGCCGGGAGCCCGGGAGGGTTTGAATGAGGGGTGGCACACACTGACCTGTGGTTACAAGAAGTTTGTCTGGCTTCTGTGCTCAGAACAGAGGGCACAAGAGGACAGGGAGGCCCAAGAGAAGTCTATTGCAAACATCAGGCGAAGTCCATGCAATGGAATACTTCTCAGCAATAAAAAGGAACACACTGATACCTGCCACAACATGGAAGAACCTCAAAAACATCCTGCTAAGGGAAAGGAGCCAGACGCGAAGACCACAGACTGTATGATTCCACTTATATGAAATGTCCAGGAAAGACGTGATGGAATGTTCTAAAATGAGACTGTAGTGATGGCTGCATAACTATAAATTTACTCCAAATCATTGGTTTGAACCAGGGTGATAAGAGGGGAAGTGGTGAGACGTGGTCAGACGCTATGTTGTGGGTGAAGCAAATAGGATTTGCTGACGTATTAGACATGAGGTTGAGAGAAAGAGCCAAGGATGGCTCTGTGAGCTGACACTTAGCGCACTTACTGTTTCGCAGACCCTGGTCTAAGCCCGTTACAAATATTAACCCATTTAATCCTCATAAAAATTCTATGAGATTAAAAACTAATGACCCCATTTTACAAATGTGAAAACGGAGGCACAGGAAGGTTAAGCAACTTGCCCATATTTGGGATGTTTCCAGAGAACTAGATGAGTGGAGTTGACAGGTATTAAGAAGAGGCAGGGTGTGGGGGGTGTGGCTCAGCGGTAGAGCACGGGCTTGGCATGCACGAGGTCTTGGGTTCAATCCCCAGTACCTCCATTAACAAACAAAAAAACCCACCACAACAAAAAAAGATGAGGCAAACCTGTGATAGGAGCTGGTTTGTAGGGACAGAAGGTCAGAAGTGCTGTGTGGACATGTCAAGTCTGAAAGGCCCCCTGGCCTCACTGAGAAAGCTGTCAGGTAATCAGTAAGTCCGGGGTGTAAAGGAGGTCACTTTGCTGTGCGACCCTCTTGCCTAGGCTTAAGCTGGAGTTGTTTTTGTTTAGAAAGGCATCTCAGAGCTGTCCCAGCATGGTGAGATTGAGATGCGGGGAGGGGGCCAGAGCCCTATGTGGCTGGGAGTGGGATGCCAGCCAGGGGCGGTAGTGGGTGGCATCTGGGGAGTTTGGCCATCACAGGGCACCTGTTTTTCTGCCCCACCCTCAGGACAAGCAAGATGTGAGGACCAAAATTCTGGTTTCCAGACACAAGTCAGCACACCTGGTGATTCTAAGAACCCCAGGCAATGACTAAGTTTCCCTTCACCCAAGCAGACGGAGCCTCAACACAGAGCTTTGGGTAATTAATGTAATTTGGGTAATTAATTGACCTGATTTGATCTCATCTGGACTCTACAGGTCTCGCCAACATTTGATAAGATTAGAGGTTGGTGCATGTCTCCCTGTTGACCCGCATGCGGGAGGCTCTGAGTTTACCTGGTGGGATGGAAATGACTTCACCTGGCTTTAGAGTAAAATGCAGCGTCTGTACTTTCAGCCCTGTGGTGTGCAGAGATCAGTAGGTGGGAAACCACGAGTTCAGCTTCTGATAATCTACAGGCCACTGATACAGGGGGCAGGCAGTCGGGCTGATGATCTTCAAAACCCCACCTGTGTTAGTCTGCTCGGGCCACCATCACAAAGAACCACAGACTGAGTGGCTGAAAGAACAGAAATGTATTGTCTCATAGTCCTGGAGGCTGGAAGTCCAACACCAAGGTATTGGCGGGGTTGCTTGCTTCTGAGGCCTCTCCCCTTGGTTCATAGACGGCCATCATCTCCGTGTCCTCATCACCTCCCTGTGTCCTCACACAGACACTCCTCTGTGCCTGGGTTCTAATCTCCTCTTCTCCTGAGAACATCGGTCATATTGGATTAGCGCCCATGCTAATGACCTTGTTTTAACTTAATTACCTCTCCAAAGACCCTGTCTCCAAACCCAGCTTCTGGGAGATGAGACTTCAATGTATGGATTCGTGGGGACACAATTCAGCCCCCAACTCTATCCAATCCCAAGGTTCAGGGATTCAGGGTCCCTTCTCTGTTGGTAACTCCTCATGAATCTAGGCATGACATTCTCCCTCTGGGCCTCAGTTTTCCCATCTGCTCTGCCTCGCTCACCTGGGAGGCACAACTCAGTTAATGTGCAAGGAAGTGCTTTGTCACCTCCAAAGCAGCCATCCTCGGGGGGATAGTACCATCCCTTGGGGGCATTTTGGGGGACCTCACAGCATTTAGGGGACAGGAGCCAGGGAGAATATGTGCTTCGCAAGGGACATTCCCAAACCACGAACTGTCTTCTGCCACTCACAACTTTGTAACAGCCTCTGTGCATGCATGTCAGCAGAAAAAAAAAAGAAACAGGCATAATCATCTGCACATAGCACCGAATTCTACTTTACGTATAAACAAAGCATTTCTTGTTGCAAAGTTTAGATGTATATCCTTTCCACAGGAAGGCATTGCCAGGCATATGGAGGGAAGATTGTGCCTTATTTTGTTTGGAACTGTATCAAAAATTATTCACCACTTTAGAAAACTCACCTTCTCTACAACACACAGTTGGAAAAGGAGCCTCTAACGCAACGCTGTTCATGATGCCTGAGGCATCGGGTGGACATAGCTGTGGCAGTTTGCATGTCCATTCTCCATCCATTCTGGTTAGAGATGCAGGTGTCTCCTCAGGCTGTCCCCGCTTGGCTGTGAAATACATTATTCTAAGTTACTTTCTTTCTCTCTCTTCTATAACAGCCAGGGCATTATCTATTTTCTTGAAAATATGAGTCAGGTAGTTTTGATATCTATGAATTTTACTTACAGGTTGTAAAGGGAATGCTAAATATTTTTATTTTTAATTTAAATATGTATTTATGTATTTATCTATTTATGATGAAGTGAAGTCAGTTACAATGTGTCAGTTTCTAGTGCACAGCATAATGTCCCAGTCATGCACATATATACCTATATTCGTTTTCATATTCTTTTTCATTAAAGGTTATTACAAGATATTGAATACAGTTCCCTGTGCTATACAGAAGAATTTTGTTTTTTATCTGGAATGCTAAATACTTTTAAATGGTGGCTATAACGTAGGGGCTGAGAAATTCTGCTCTCAGGCAGCATGTGGGTACCAACCTTTGCCGGGCTGTCAGCGTGGCCCTCTTGGGGACTTTGCATTTCTTCAGCCTCCTGGCACAGGTGCACGTGACACAGCTCAGGTGACCTGGTCACAGTGGAGCCCCCTCAGAAGGAAGGGAACTTCTTTGCTTTTGTCATTTCTCCAGCCTCATGCCCAGCCAGGGGCTGGCATCCGCGCCAACCGCTGCTGGTTACTTCGGACAATAGAGTAGGTCACTGCTGAGGCCTTGGAACTCCTGTCACTGTGCGTGAGAGGGCACAGCTGAAAACACAGCTCCTCCAAGCAGCTGGCAGCAGCCCAAGAAGCCGGGTCACCTGGAGGCCCCGGGCTGAGGCAGAACCGCGGGGACCGCGTCGTCACCAGCGACGTCACCGGGTGGGGTGGGGCGTGGCCGGGGTGCAGTCCGCACCCTGGGGCAGGCCATCTTGCCGCCCTGACACTTTTTTGTGTTTCAGCTTCCCTCCAAGCCTGGGCGCTGGCTCCTCCCCAGCCTTGGGGACCCAGGTTTAATTACTGGCACAACACATAAATGAAGTCTGGCTCCCCTGGGACGGCCATCGTCCCCAGGGTGCTGCAGATCCTACCCCAGACTCTCTCTCTGGCCCAAATTGGTTTTATTGCTCCAGGTGACATGGAATGTCCACCGAGAGAGGCCTCCTCAGCATCAAGCCAGAAGCGGTCCTGCAATTTCCCTGCGAGCACGCGCTCTGTGTTTTCCGACACTCTGTGATGACCCCCTCTCCCTTCCCTCCTCCTCCATGTCATTTCCCACAGGCCTCTAGCTAAGAGCCCCCAGACACAAAGCCCTGCCCTTTTGTGACCATGCCACAGCAGTTCCTCAGCTCCGACAGAGAGAGTCCTCAAATGTGCGGACCGCTTGCGTCACTGCTGGTCAAAATACAGGTGTCCAGGTCCCATCCCAGACCCATAGAATCACATTTCTGGAGGTGTGACCCTGGAGCCCATATTTTAATATGAGCTCCCTAGGTGATTCTGTTTTCTCTAAATTTGGAGAACCCTGATCTGCAGAATGAAGTCCGAACATCTTTATGGTGCCAGCAACTTTCCCAGTTGGGCTCTGGTCCACCAATCCAGCCTCATTTATCACAACTGAACTCACATCGAACTTGTCATTGTTCCCCGACATTGTGGACCCTACCTTTTCCACATTCCTCTATACATGCTTTTCCTTCTGTCTGGAAGAACACGCCGTCCTTTCCCCTTTGCAAACGCCTACCTATCATTTAAGGCAAGATCAAATAGCACCTCCTCTGGGAGCCTTCCCTGACTGCCTCCTGATAAGTATGTGTTTCTGCAGCACAAGGTCATACCATGATTATAGTACTTCTCATTCTGTTCCGTCCTCATCCCTTCAGCCTCACTTGGCAACCCCACCCCACCCCCCACATTCTCAGCCCCTGGCAGCTGGGGGGCTGTCTCAATGATCTTTAAAACCCCAGCAACTGAAGCCCTTCCTGGTATGTCATGGGTGTCCAGCAAATATTTGTGTGACTTTAAGTGGTCTCTTGGACACTAATTTCCCATCTCTTCTTAATTGGGGTTCTGCCTTAGGCTGCTGGGCTTCATTTAAACCTTGGTCATTAAAAAGCAGTTCCTTTGTTTCCTCTGCGTGGTTCATATTTAGCCAAAGAGATTGATTTCTCCAATAAACCCTGCTCTCCAGACAGCCACATTCATCTGCTCCTCCTACTGAGAAATCAAAGGAAGTCCCAGGATGCATCCAGAACTCCTGTGCTGGTGAAGGCAGGTGAAGGCAGGTAAAGGGACCAGGGACACTTGTTTAAACCTCACAACAAGCAGCTGATTGAGGCTGCTTCCTTGGCATTTGTCTCCTGTGTTTGCAGGGTTAAATGAGATTCTTTAGGGGGGAAAATCCTCAGATCTCTTTTCTTTGTTCTATTGACTGCTCTAATTTTTAATATGAAGGAAGGTAATCTCAGGTCTGTGTTCTAAGAGAGTGGCTAAGCTATCGAGAATGCAGAGATGACAGGTGTGTTGTTAGCAAACCCAATGGTCTCCAAGCTCCGACCTCCAGAAGTGCAGCCTGGGGATTTTTCCCAGTTCCTGGTGACCCAAGACTGCTGGAGAATTGCTACCTGACACAGTGAATTCAGACACAAGTTCTGTCTTAACAGCTGGGGTTGACACCCATCTGATTTCTTCAGCGTGGGTCTCCTCCTTTCTGTTTTCCCTGGTTGAGAATTTTATATCTTTAAGGTTTCCTGCTGCTAAACTGTTTTCATAGATGCAAACCAACTGATCTGCCGGCGAGGTTATTCTCTGCCAACTTATCTCCAGGAGAATTAAGGGGTTTGTGGGGAGAGCAGGATGGCTGCCGCTAAATGGACTGGCTGGGGGCTGAGTTGGACACACACAACATGGTCTTTTGCTCCTAGAATTCTGAAACTTCAGAGTAAGAAGGAACTTTGAAGGTCACCTTGTCCGACCCCTTCTTTCCATGCTTGAATTCCCTTTGTCACCTTCCCAGCAAATGTTGATTGTCTCGCCCTCGTACAATCGTTTCCAGTGCCGGAGAACTCACTACCCTCTCAGGCAGCCCGTTCCGTTTCCTGATTGCTCTGCTCGCCAGCTTTTTCATACGGGAAGCTGACACCCGTGTCTCTGTAACTTCCACGGGATGGCCTTGCTTGTACCTGTTTGTGTCAGGTAGAGAGAGGCTTCAAAGATTTGTGGTTTTCTCTTGTCCAGCCTAACCATCCCTGGTTTTGTACCCTACCTCCGTGGGTGATGGGAACCCACATAGTTTTCACCCTTTTCCCATATAACGAAAGTGTTGTGACAATGGGCCATTTGGAGAGAGCTTCCCAGTGGCACACTTCACTTATTTCTCTGAAGGATGGTTAGGAGAATTCCATCCACAGCCAGTCTCATCCAAGTCGTGGCTGTCACTACCTCAGTACTTAGTACCTTAATGTTGAGCACGTAGGGGTACTCAGTCAATATTTACTGGTTGAATACAAGAATAGATGGATGGTGAGATGAATGGGTGGGTGGTTGGATAAATTAATAGATAAATGGATGAACAAATGAAATTATGACTCAGTAAGTGGAGGAGGCCAACTTGGAAGTATTTGGATCAATCAATCAACATCTGTGGAACCTCTTCTATACCAGTGTTGTGGGAAGGAGTGCTGGAGTGGGTAGGGGGGATGAGCTGTTCACAAAGAAGTATAAATATAATCTTTCTCCTAATGATGGAAACAGGCTGCACCCAAACCTGTGAAAATAGCCTCCTCCCTCTCTGGATCTGATGGTTATTGACATCTGTCTATAGCAAGTCACCAGCAACATAAATCTGGCTCCTTGAAATTCCGTCTTGTGGTTTGCAATTGAAAGAAGTTAGAGCTGGAAGGGAGATTAGTGATCAATTGGTCAAACCCTCTCTTTTGCAGTGAGGCCCTGGGGATGGAAGTGAGTCACCTGAAGCCACACAGAGAGGTAGTGCCCAAGCCAATTCTGGAATCTGTCTCACGACTCCCAGTCTAGCATCTCTTTCCCAGTATGCTTTCTTTGCTCAGAGATTATTTGTTTTAATCCACATTCAGCGTGTACTTGCTCCAAAATGTCTGTTCTGCATGGGCTTTGCAGGCCTGGCTGGCTTTGGATTCCTTAGATACCATTCACACATTCATTCACTGATCCTCTATCCAGCCATGCCTGGGGACTATTTATTATTTCACTTTGATCATTAGTATCAAGGATGAACAATGCTCCACATATATATTAACAATAACTTTGAAGATAGCCTTCTTAGTTTTTATGTAAGGTTTACAGCAGTCTCCCTTGGAAACCAGTACGGAGTTGAAGAAGTCTACATGTGATTTAAATTTAAAGATGGGCCAGATATGACCTGTGATCAATTTTCAGTGGCTGTTGTACACTTGGGTTGCAGAGACATTAAGGAAAGCTTGTAAACTACCTAACAGAGAACTTAAAGATCTAATAAATAAGAAATACAATCCCAATGTCAGAAGCCTGTATGGAGGTCGGAGGGAGCCAGAGAAGTAATTTGTGCCATAAATCCTGTGAATTCCCATTACTTTTTTTTTTCCCCTTCAGACAGGCTAAAAATAGAAGTCCCAAATAAATATATATCAGAGGTAGAAAAGAGAAAATGGTGATTTGGAATGAATCACTTGACGGTCTAAGCTGACAATATAGAAATTGGAATCAGAGATTACAATCTAAGCCTGAGGTTACTACCATGTTCTCTAGGGAGCCATATTGGGTTTGGCAAAGCTTCTGAAGGGCTAGTTGAGGAAAAAAATGTTGCCATGTCCCCTAGAAACAAATCAAACTGAGCAAGGTAAAGACGCAGGGAAGTATGAACTTAGTCCTTGCTTGGCTGATGTCTCCTGGATATCCCATGATCTGACTTCTTCCTTATGGTCATTTGTGACCAGGACTGAAGGTATTTCGGTTGTGATGTCTCAAACCATCTGGCTTCCCCTCCCATCATGCAACTATTCTTTTGATGACCACCACGACCTCCTTGTTGGTGAGGTCAATGGACACGTCTTATTTTACCCCCTGCTTCATGTGGCACTGAGATTGACCCCTCCTTCCTTGAAATGTGCCCTTCTTAAAGCTTTCAAGATACCTGCATCGCATGTTTTGTTCCCACTTCTCATCCCCAGGTTCTCAGTATCCTTTGCTGGCTCCTTTTTGCCACTTGTATCTGAACGTTGATGTCCCCCGAGGGCTGTCTTTCACTCTCTTCTCTCCTCACTCTACACATTCTGAGCAACTTTGAGACTCAGCTACCTGTCTTTGCCCATTGTATGTCTTATCTCCATGTTTTCAAATTCTTTTTAAATCTGTGCTGTTTAATATAGTCACCGCTAGCCACGCGTGGCTATTTAAATTCAAAGTCTCAAATTAAAATAAAATTTCACGTTTGGTTTTTCATTCACAGCCACATTTTAAGGGCTTGATAGCTGCATGTGGCTCTCGTGTTGGAAGGTGCAGCTACAGAACACTGCCATCAGGGCAGAAGGTTCTGTTGGACAGTGCTGCTCCACTTACTGCCACCTGAATATCCCACAAGCACTTCAGACACATCATGTCTCAAATGTGTCATCAAACTAACTTTGATGCTCATGGACAAGAATGACAAAAAGAAATAAGGGAGAGGAAAAAAGAACCTTTCAGTTGTAAGTAATATAAATCCCACCTCAACAGGCTTAAATTATAAGAGAGTTTATTGAGCCATGTTGCTAAGTGGTCCAAAAGAAGGGTGAGTTAAATTGCATGAGGCTTGACCCAGCAACTCAGCAACGTAGGATCATCCATAGTGCTGACTTCATCCAAAGGCCAGTGCCACTTATGGACACAAGGTGGTTGTCAGCAGCTCCCAAAGCAACAACTTCCCCACTCTTGTCCAAGGAAGACAGAGGTAGTTTCAGAAGTAGAGTATAGTGATTTTTTTTTTTTGCAGATTGTATTCCATTATAGGTTATTATAAGATATTGGGTATAATTCCCTGTGCTATGCAATAAATCCTTGTTGCTTATCCATTTTATGTATAGTAGTTTGTATCTATTAATCCCATACTCTTACTTTGTCCCTCCCCACTCCCTTTCCCTTTAAGTAACTATAAGTTTGTCTTCTATGTCCATGAGTCTGTTTCTGTTTTGTATATAGATGCATTTGTATTATTTCTTAGATTCCACATATAAGTGATATCATATAGTATTTGTTTTTCTCTGTCTACTTATTTCACTAAGCATAACATTCTCTAGGTCTACCCATGTTGCTGCAAATGGCAACATTTCATACTTTTTTGTTGCTGAATGCTATTCCGCTGTATATATGTACCACATCTTCTTAAGCCCACTGTGTGGACGGGCGCCTGGGTTGCTGCCGTGGCTTGGCTATGATAAATAGTGCTTTTGTCTCAGCCTCTTCAATCAAAGCCTTGAGACCCACTTTGGTTGGACCAGTCCAGGCTGCATGCCCATGCCTGAACCAATCACTGTGGCCAGGGGCACAGAAAGTATTGACTGGCTTAGTCCCATGGTCCATCCCTGGATCCAGAATCACTTGGAGATTTCCTAAGGAAAACTTTCAGTTCTCAGCCACAGAAACGATGGAGATCATTTCTCCAACCCCCCGGAAGAGGGGTTCAGAGGACCAGCAAATGGGGTTGTTCTTTTGAAGTCCCAGCTAGAGTGGGGAAAATGCGTATTGTCCATTTACTCTGATATATTTTTTATTCTCAAACTGGGGAAAGAAGTACAGAGAATCAGGGGAGGGGATGAAAGCAGAAAGGGAGAATGCAAGTGAACAGTACCATACTGCCCCAGTTTAGGCTGGCAGAAAGTAAAACTGCTTCTACGTGGCACAAGAAATTATGATAGATGCCAAAGCCAGAACAAACAGCTTTTCTATAATTTTTATACTGCTATATTTTATTTGTTGGCCAGTATTCTATATCATCTGTAAGGAAAGCACTATCTTCTTAAAAGTTCTGGCGAAAAGGCATTTATTTCAAGGGACAGAAGTTAGCAAAGCCACATCTTTTCAGCAATTATGAATTAGGACAAATATTCAAATGAATCAGACCAAAACTGCTTTTTTTCTACATATAATGAGCATCTTAAGTGCAGGGTGAGAGCAGCCCCTCAAACTCCATTAACAAATAGTTACTTCGTTCAGAGAGCCTTATAAACCCCATTTATCTTTAAGTATTTGTCACACCTGGAGGGTCTGCAACGGAAAGGCTTCAATTTTCATTAAGTAATGTGATCCTGGGAAAAAAAACTGACTAGAGCATGTTGAAAATCTCTTCTTGCACAATTGCAGAAAAACATTTTTTCTCTGAAGTTGCTTAAGATTATCTTTGTCAAAGCCAAAGTCTTTTGAAATATGTCCACTGGGGGAAGCCCTCCTGACAATTATTTCTGAAGCTATGAGAAGTGGTGGAAGAGAAGGAGGCCAGCGTTCTGGGTTAAATTGTGTTCCCCAGAAAGAGCTGTTGAAGTCTGGACCTCCAGTACTTGAACATGAAATTTTCTCTGCAAACAAGGTCGTTGCAAATGTTATCAAGTTAAAATGAGGTCAGACCAAATTGGAGTGAGTCCTAATCCAAAGACTGATGTCTTTGCAAGAAGAGATCATTTGGACACAGAAACAGAGACAGAGAGAAGAACGTGTGACAACAGAGGCAGAAATGGGATTGGGGCAGTTGTGAGCCAACGAATGCCAAGGATTGTTCACAACCACCGAGATGCTAGGAAAAGGCAAAGTAGAATTCTTCTCTAGACCCCTCAGATGGCACTTGGCTCTGCCAACACCTTGATCTTGGGATTTTGACTTCCAAAAGCATAAGAAAATAAATTTTTGTTGTTTTAAGCTACCCAGTTTGTTGTAGCAGCGTGAACAGACTCATGCAGCCACTGTGGGCTCTAGCATCTTCCCCCAGATTGCACAAGACCCAGCTCTCTTCTTTTCCTGGCTTTTCAGAAAAACACAGGTCCTAAATTGTCAGATGGACTCAAAGTGACCTTGAAAATATCCCACTCTGCTGCTGTGGCCACCTACCAGAGTCGCTGGGTCACTTTCCCGCTTCCCAACCTTGAAGAACCCCCTCAACCTTCTACATTAAATCTCACCAACCAGCCAAGGTGATTTAGTTAGAACAGGGGTGATTGGGATAGAGAAACGATACAGAATCTGGTTTTCTGGGCACGAAGTAACTCCAGCCCAAGAAAGTTTGCATGTTCTGGTACGAGGGCATGGCTACAAGTCTTACTTCTGAAATTGAATTGCTAGAACCTTGGATAAGACACTTAAGCTCTGTGAACCTCAGGTTCTTCATCTAAAAAATGGGTCTATAATTCCTGCCCTCCTAGTTTCTTAGGGTTGTTTGGGATCAAACAAGAGAGGATATGAGTGAACCAGTTTGCAAAGAAAATCGCATACAAATCTAAGGCATTGATTTTACCAGTGTGACCACCAAACTTTGCTTCTTAGTGAGGGAGGGAGAGAAGGAGAGAAGGAAAGCATGTTGGAATTCAATACCTGGGTGGTTCTAAAGCAGAGCTCAGAATGAAGACATCTGCTCAAGATCAACCAGCAAAACCAAAGATCTACACACAGAATTTGGATCTCTAAAATTCACCACTCTGCCACATTCCTGTCTTCTCACTCCTACCTCCACCCCAGTGGGCTTTCACATTATCTTCTCTAAATTATTTTCATAGTTTAGGAAATTTATGCCTTTGCTTCTCTCCAGGTCTCAATTCCCCTCTCTTTCTCCATCCTTCTCTATTCCTCATCTTCTTTATCTTCCCCTCAGACCCCATCTTTCTTTTGAAAAAGTTTCGAGTAGAATGAATTCAGCGCTCCTGGCCAGGTCTCCGCATAAAGAGCTCACTATGTACTTCAACAGAAATTATCCCCTTTGAAGAATCCCTGCTTTAATCTCCTCCAAGGCAGATTTTTGTGGTGTGGTGTTAGAACGAAATGACACCGTTCTCGTCAAACTAAAAGCCTTATTAAGCAGCATTCAGAAAATCTTGCAACTTCCTCTTCTTATCTTCCTTGTAATTGGAGGCTTAATTAATTGGATGAGTTTCCATGATTTTTTAATAGCATGTGGTTATTAGGCTAATCAAATACTCCGCAATCATTGTCTCAACTTTTGAGGGAGGGGCACTTATCATCTCTAACATTGTTGTGATTAAAAAAAATACATCTTGGCTGAGTTGAAACATTTTTCTATGTAAAGCACGTCTCAGTGAGGCTGGAACTGAGATACACCCGCGTCAATAGACGTTCACGGCGGATACGGTCACAGTAGATGACTCCAAGCTGGGAGAGCACCTCTTTCATGTGAGGTCTCTTGTGATGTCATGAAAAGCTTGATTGTTGCTGGGGAACCTGTTTCAAGACCTGATTATAGGCATGAGGGAAAGACAGGTGGATTAGATCATGTCATGTCATCTCACCATGGAGGCAATAACCACTGCCCCAGCCTGGAATCCCCTCCATCCCTTTCAAACTATGGGACTTCAGAAAAGTGCAGGGGTCACTGGGTTCTCAGCAGGGGGAAGGGAGCATAATGATTCCTGCCCTTACCTGCCCCATCCGCATGAGAAAATGAGTATAAACAGCGTTGGAATCAAATCGCAAAACTCTACAAGTGGGATGCTATTCTCAGTGCAGTAAATGATCTAAATGATCTTAGAGAGACCAGAATGGGGCTGGAGGGCATCCCCTTCAAATGAGCCTCCAGCCCAGCCCCTTCTCAGGAGCTGGCCTGGACATTATGATTCAAAGGAGACCCTTCAGTCCTCCTGACACGCCCTTCCCCATTGATTTTGTACCACCTGCAAAGAAAGGTCCCGGAGCATTTGTCCCCTGCAACCGTGAGGTCCCTGCTCTGGGGCTTTGATGGGAACTTCCCTGCAGAGGAGAGGGGTGGTTGTGGGAGTTCTCCTCAAAGGAGCTCGGCCACCTGTGGAAGCCCTCCCTCTCCTTCACTGGGACCCTGATCCGTGGAGCTGGTGGGAGACGAAGCAGTGGGACACAGTGACCCCAGGAAGAGTTGGGTAACTATTCTGCAGGCAGTCCTGCAGGAGAATGAGGCATCTTCATCTTCACTCCTGACCACTCCTGCCTCACCCGTACCTCTCAGTGCACCCTTCCAGCAGAAGGAACACTTCCCTCTGTGGGCAGCTCTGTCTGGCCTCCAAAGGGCCCATGAAGGTCATCTGTGGTCCTCCCCTTCTTCCCTGAAATTCTAGACCATGGGTTCCATTACTAAATTCATAAAATCAAGACAAAGCATATTGGTCACACCGGAACCTGTTCACAGGGACAGAATTAAACCTGGGCTTAAGGATCCAGGAAATAGGAGGTTTTCTGTGAACTCCTCAGTCAGAACATGTATCAGGTTCTTGCAGCTTCCCAACACAGAAGCCTGGGAATCATCCCAGCTCCTCCCTCTCCCCACGCTGTCCCGGCCTCTTCAATCAGCCTGCAACTCCAGTCAATTCATCTCCAAACTTTTTTCTGGGTCCATGCCCTGGGGTCCGCCCCCCGTCAGGCCTTAGTCCACACCTGGCTTCCTCTGTCCCTGTGATTTCCCCTCATCAACTCATCTTTCCAAACAGACTTCACAGTGGTCTCTTTAAGGAGGACTTCCTTCTGACTGGTCCAAGGGACGGCTTTGCCGAGGGATGACATTGAAACTGGTCCTTGAAAGATGGAGCAGCGTTTTTCTAGGGAGAGGAAACAGCTTGAGCAGAGACACAAGTGTGCAAGTGGTGTGTTCTGAAAGAGCAAGGGGCTGGGGAGGGGAGCTGGAGCAGACTGAGTGAGTGCAGATCCCGGCAGAGAGATCAGAGAGTCAGTTAGGGGCTAGTCCATGAAGAGCTTTGCACACCCTCCAAGGCAATTGAGTCTGATCCTGAAGGCACAGCAGACTGAACAGAGACAGCGATTGCTCCCCAGACCTTGAATACTAAACTTCCACATTAAAATTAAAAAGAAATTCTCTCTAAAATTTGGTTCTCTTGCCTTCTCTGCTCTGACACCTACCTCAGTGGCTGCTCCAGTCACGTCTCAGAAACAGACCGCTGCTTCCCCAGGTCCCTGCTCTGTTCAGCTGCTTTTCAACAAAAAACTCTTCTTCCAAATCGTTAAATGTGCATTTTGGATCTCATCGATCTATTTTCACTTATTACCAACTGCGGTGGGAAGATTTGCATGATGAAAAGTGGGAAGACAAAATTGTCTCCTCCTTGGAGAAATCATTTGTGCACCTGCCATTTAGCAATTATTCCAAGTTCATGCTTTGTGAGAACAGTTACCAATTGCTCGCTAGAATGGAGCTAATGTTCCTGTCCACAGGCGACCTCACTGTGTTATCAGCTGCAACAACCCCTCGGTGTGACCTTGGGGAAGAAGATGAAGAGTCATGGATCAAGGTCACTGTTAGGGCATTCATTCATTCACTTATCAAATATTTTTTAACAACTGATTAGGTGCCCAGCACCAGGCAAGATATACTAGGAGGTACACTCACGTGTATGGAAAAGCACAAGTCTTCCCCCACGAGAATATAAGCTCCATGGAGCCGGGACTTGGCCTGGCTGATTCACTGTTCTCTTGCTAGTCCCTAAAACAGTACCCACCACCTGGTGGGGGTCAGTATTTACCAGATGAAAGTGTAAAGGAATGAAAGCACTTATGTTGTAATGGAGAGAATGCCGGAAACCTGGATTTGAATCCTAGAATCTGAGTATGAGCAAGCCAGTTTCTTTATCTATAAAAGTGACTTGCTTCACCTATTAAAAGTTGAAGCTTAGATGCTAACAAAACCAAATACCTGTGTTCTATAGCATCTCCCCATATAACTTTATCTTCCTGAATGGGAGAAACCAGCCTAACAAAATATTATAAACATCATGGTTTCTAATATGTCATCATCTGCTCTCTGTGACCCAAATACTAATTGATGCTAGGAACACAGAAAATTGAGACTCCAACAGAACAGAGACAGTAAAATACAGAATGAGAAACTGCTGGGTTTTTTTTTCCTTCATTGGCATGGTTTTTTAGAGCCAGAGGAAGAACAGAAGCCCCACCAATTCCTGCTCTGCCACAGATGCGCGGTGCCAGTTGATGGAACTTTCTCTAGTCCCCTCGTTATACAATCAGCAAAGTGACGTGATCAGCAGAGAGCTCGGTGCGCCGCCCCCACTCCCCTTTGCTTTTTGGTCAAGTGAGTCGTGATGGTCAGCAAGCCTGCCCTCCTGGACAGTTATAACGGTTCAGATAATAGGTCCACAGCCCTGCATTGATCCGCTCACAATGGCTCAGTTCTGCACCGCAGCACTATTTGAAGCCCACTTTGAAACAAACATGCCTTGAAACACACACAAATGTGTGCCCCTCCCATCCCCACCATGGCTGGAAACTTTAAAAGACACCTCAGTGAAACCAAGCTGGGCTCTGATGAGAAGGGGCTGCTCCTGAGCATGAGCCATAGGCCAGCAGAATCTTAATCAGCAAACTCAAATGCCAGGTGAGTTTGAGATGCAGGGACAGAGCGTGGATGCCAAGTCCTGCCCGGCTGGCAGAATTCCAGCTGATATGGCTTCTCCTTGACTTGGCCACAAATGTAGGCAGAGGACATGGTGTGACCTGAGATGTTTCGTGATATCCTGTTTAGAAGAAAATACTGTCATCCTCCTCTCTGACAATCTTCTTTTATGCCTAAAGTGTCCAATTTTAGGCGAGTCTTTTAGATTATTGAAGGCACTAAAACTTCTGAAACTTCTCTCTAAATAATGGAAGTAGGGGGTGTGCTTATGGTCACTGTCGTCATCATCACCAGCTGTGCTCCTGAGTCGTCTTCACAGTTGCTACTTTGTCATTTCACCCTCTCAATAGCCCTAATTGAGGTACGTGAGGCAGAGACTCCCACATTTATAGATAAGGAAATGAGACTCATAAGGTTTAAATGACTTGCTCGGGTCATTGGCAAATACACATCAGAATCAAGGACTCTTAACAGTTGGGATTAACGCAAAACTCATCTAGTCCCAGGCATCTCTTCTCAGATGCCTCGTAACATCCTAGTCGGCGGTCGCCTGACTTCTGCTCAGATGCTTCACCCAGTGAGTTTACTTCCTCACGAGATGAGTGCTCCGTTTCACTGTTGGTTAAGCCTCACTGTCAGACTGTTCTCTGTGTTATGGAAACCACGTCTGCCTGCATCTATCTCATATCCAGTGCTGCAATCCTCTTTGGCTATGTGTAAAAGCTGAGTCCTTCTCCATGACGGTCTTTCACATGTTTGAGGATAATTCCTATGCCGTCCATTCCCAGATCCTCTTTAAGCCAAAGAATTCCCCGAAGTTTGGAGATACCCTTGCTATGATTGTCACCCTCCCTCGAATGTTTTAAATTGTTAATATTCCCTTTAAAATGGGACCCATCAGAACTTGACAAGATAGTCTACCTGTGGCCTGAGAAACAGCACAGCTGTTAACTATCACTTCCTTGGATTAGGACTCTATGCTTATATTAATACCACCAGAGCCTGAATAATTTCTTTTGCCTAGAATAGTGGGATGGAGGGAAGGGAAGGTTTGCCAAGAAGATCCTGGAACAATGGGACACAGGGTAGGTGAGTTTGATAGGAGGAAGTCAGGAAAGCATGGAATGATGCAGTGGAGAGGCTACCCTGGGGATAGGATGGTGGGGACCTTGCAGGGTCTGGGGCGGCTAGAAAGGGCAGTCAGAGAGACTAAGAAAAGAGGCCCTTGGGTCAGCCCTACACCCCACTTTCTCTACCGTCCCCTGCAAAGCCCCAAGTTCAGGAATTGCATTTGCTGACTAAGCTGCTTCAATCCCCCATCTTGTGATGGCCAGGACACGTACAGCAGAAATTGCTAGTGCTCCACCAAGGTCTGTCCTCTTCTGCAGTTAGTGATAAAGTTACAGAGTTACAGCTGAACAGGTGGCCACCTAACTAGGGGTGACATCTCTCAGCCATCTCTGCAGGTAGGTGGGGTCATGTGACATGCCCACCAGTGGACTGTGAGCCACTTGCTGGTCTAGACCTTAGATAACTGGGCAGGGCTTCTCCATGACCTCTTCTCCCGCCCCCATCCCCAGCAGCTGGGATACAGGATGTGCCAGGGACCCAACTTCAACCATACCCTAGAGGATGAAACCTGGGGCAGTGGTTCTCAAGCTTGAGCTCATCAGAATCACCCAGGGGGCTTGTTAAAATACAGATTGCTGGGCCCACCCCCAGCATTTCTGGGGGTGGGGCCCAAGAATTGCACTTCCAACAAGTGATTTCTAACAGTGACGGTGGTCTGCAAACCACACTTTAAGAACTTCTGCCTTGAGGGGCTGCTCAAGTTTATAGATATGAGGTAAAGATATCCAGGACTGGACAGCAGACCTGGGTACACAGAGGCATCTCTGAGGGATTCCTGATGTGTGCAGGGCAGGGGGCCTAGAACAAAAGCCTGGGGGTCATGTCAAGTTGGCTTGGAGAGGCTGTGCTTTGTCTGGCCCCTGCTGTGCAGCGATACTGTTTGCATCTCTGAGTCCATGAAGCAGGACATACCAATGACTCAAGATTTGTTCTTTTCACCTCTTTGAAGCTGGGCTCTGCTCACCTGATGGGACGTTGGGGAATCTCACCTTGGACTTGGGGTGCCAGCCACCCCTGACGTGGGTGGGGGAGCTGCAGCTCCTCTGTCCACCCAGAAGAATCTCCGCTGTCAGCCCCGATCCAGTCCTCTTGGGATGTCTACTGCTGGTCTGGCTGCAAGTTCCCCATGCTAGCTTGCAGAGGGGACCCGTCAGGACCGGCAAGGAGCCGGAGCCCACTGAACAGCCCCTCTGCCCCCAGGCGCTGTGCCGGCTGTTCCCCACACTCTCTCCCGCTTTGATGCAGTTGTTTGTTTTATTCATACACTTGTATCTGGATTTGTCTTAAAAGGATTTTAAGGTAAATTTGTTTTCCAGCCCTTACAAAAACCTGAGGTAAGGATTATTATTTCCATTTTCAAGTCCATGAACTGCTGCTTAGAGAGGGGACCTAGCACAGCCAGTGGGCACCGCTAATGGCAGAGCTGGGATGGGAACATTGGTCTTTTTGACTCCAAATCGTATTCTTTTTTTCCCTTTCAATAGGCTTTTTTTAAGAAGCTATGAAGAATTGGTGCATATAAAAGAATATAGTAAAATGTATGAGGTTATAGTGGATAACAATAAAATGCCCCCTGTGAACCTGCCCCCTTGGATTATCCATGGGCAAACTTCCAAACAAATGTGCCAGGGACCCACCAGGAACCAGACCCAGCAGAGAGTTAACAGCTTTTTGTCCTGTGACTCTCACCTCCCCAGGGAGGCAAGCATTCCATCCTCAGCATGCAGGATGGAGACAGTGAAGTGCTGGGGCTCTCCTGACCAGGCCAAGGTCCTAGACAGGAGGGAGTGGTGAACTGAGGTTCACAAAGACCAGGGCTTCCACATCTGGCTCCTTGTCACACCCTCTGGGGCCATTTTTGAACACGTAGATCCCTGGTCTCCATCCCTGACTCTGTGGACCAGCATTTCCAGAGCCGTGGCCCAGGAAGGTATTTTTTCAAAACTCTGCAGGCGACTCAGATGCAGCTGGCCCACAGGCCGGGTTGGGGGACTACGTTCTCCAGCACAGAGTTGCAGCACGTGACCAGGGGAGGGGGATGGAGCGGCAGAGCCCCAGAAAAACCGACATACTTGACTTTGCTGCCTCATGATTCTCGGTAAACTGTAGCCACGGGAGGGCCTTGGGGACCCTCCTGGTACAAACATGTAAACTTTTTCCCAGGCAAAGGGCATTCCGCCCCAAGGGCTGTCACTGTTACCTAAGACCAAGTTTACTTAATGAACAAGTATTGAGGGCTCCTAATATTTGTTGCTTATAAAGTACAACAAGCCTATCGCAAGAGTTGACTGAGGACTCTAATTCAGCATTCTACTAAGGAGCCTAGCTACCACCCAGCTCTTGGCATCAGAGAGGGCTGGGAATCCTGAAACTCTGGGGAAGGCTACACGCTGCCAGCATCCCATTGGTGCTGCCCTGTGCGGCCTGTGCTTTTCAGCTTCACCAGCATCCTTGGAGTTGGTGGCGAGCAGTCTGGTTAACCCTGCAGTGTGCAGTGATGGCTATTTGTGTCAGCTGTTTGGGAAGTCTGTAATTTTCCAATAACTAGTTGCTAACATTATAGATATCATGATTCACAGGCAAACCACCCACATCCCCATTGCAAAGGCAGACATGAACACGCACCTTAGCTCCCTCAAATTTGCTTGGATGGTAGCATCGCGTGTTATCACACAGTTCCTTTTCCACTGAAAATTGAGACTGGAGAGGACAAGTGGTCCATGGGGCATCTTTTATGTGAGCGGGTCTCTAGTCAACAAAGTTTGAGAACCATTGGCTAGAGGCATCAACTCTTAAGAGCTGGGAGGGACCTCGGCTGCAAAGTCAGGGAGCCTCAGAATCTGCTATGGTTTCTTCAACAAACTAGACCCAAGAGGTAGTTTCTTCCAACTTCTAAGACTAAGGCCAGGGACGTGTACAGTGGCTGCCTGCCCAATAACGTGATATTTCATTTACAGCAGCCCAAGAGCGTAGCTTGTGCGTGTTAATATTGGATTATTTCTCTTCATAGTTAGCTGCCTCCTCACTTCACTGTTTCCATGGCAACACCTCTCAAACACCACTTCGTACTCTGAATACACAATGTAAACAATCTGCAGTTGAACATTTCCCAATTTAGGGGTTTGGAGCCAGAGCCAGCAGGCCTGCCATTAGGAGTAAAGGCGAAACTCCAATCCTGAGAAGCTGCTCAGAGGCGGCAGGCTTGGGGGACATGCAGAAAGGAGTGCCTGAGCCAGATCTCTGATGGACAAGGAGTAAAAGGTCACTCACTAAGTACTCTGTTCTTTCTTTAGGGGGCAGTTTGATTGTGAGGAGCCCAGGGTGACTTACTTAGCTGTCAGGGACTCTTTTATCACTTAGAGATGAGGAACCCAAGTCTTAGAGATGTGAAGTGACTTTCCTGTTGTCACAGTGTTTGTGATGGAGTCAGGACCAGAACTGGGGTGAGTCCAGGAACTGCACATGCTCCCTCTGCACCCCTGTGCTCATGGCAGACGTTGTTGTCCATTCCAAAATTCTTTCCCATTGAGCTAGACTTACACTTCTCAATTTTAGTATAACGCTCTGGGAAGTCATTGACAGTTGATTAGAAATGGCACGTGAGATGATGTTCAGCTGCCATTCCAGCATGACCAGTATGAGATCCGGCCCCTCAAAGAGAATGGCATTAGTATGGGTCACTCATATGTTCTAGGAGTCTGGAGATCCAACAAATAAGGAGATAAAGCAGGAAGAAAGTGACTCACTGGAGCATCTTCTGTGAGCCATACACTGACCTAGGAGGTTGGTCTCCTATATGCACGATCTCATCTCACCTTTGAAACCCACCAGATCCCCATTCAAGGGGAGTCAAGGGTTGGCTCAGTCCAGACAACAGTCAACAGAGGGGCAGAACCAGGTGGAGGATGTCAGAGAGAAACTAAGTGTGGACATAGCAGAAGCATAAGACAAAGTAAGTCCATGAGCAAGTCCCCAAGGAATGGATGGGGAAACCAAGGTCAAAGGACGGACCCAAAGGACAACAGTGGGGCCAAAAATGGGAGACCAAGCCCAGTGCTGGCAGCGGTGGGATGTAGGGGGAAACACAGCCAATGGGCAGAGGTGGGGAGGGTTGGGGCGGAGGGGAGGGACCCTAGGGAGGCAGGAGCCTGATGAAGGCGCCCCCTTTTCTCCAGGGATCTGGTGCTGGGGCAATGCTGGTTGTCCAGAACTGTCTGACTTTGGGCTTCCTCGGCAGCTGGTGGCAACTCTGTTTGTGCCTCTTGTCTTGAGAATCCACCTCTGGGCTTGCTGGCCGCAGGACTGTCCCCTGAGGCAGCCCAAACTAGGACCCCACCTCTACCGCAGGGAAAGGCACTGACCCACCCAGGCAGGGGTGCCGGGTGGAAAGCCACACGTCCTTTTCCCTCAGTACGTCCTGTCAGCCCAGAGGGACACTATTGGATGCTGTGGGCTCCAGGCTCAGGCAGCTCCACTGCAGGAACTCCCTCGACTAAAGAAAACAGAAAACTCAGCCTGCTACCTGGGGAATGGCTCAGGACCCCACTAAAGGCATTGTGTTTTTCTTTTCATCAAAGGAAATACTTTTCTTTCTAGTGTCTCTACCCACACATAGTAATGCGCACATTTTCTGCACAGTTATAAGCATGACAAGGAGAATTGTTGGTTTTTTTTTTTTTAAATAGAAAAACCTCAGACCTTTTCCTTTCAACGTCTAAGCAATCTTTAGCATCCTTTGATTTCTAAGCAAATGATTGCATGATTGCTATGGACTTAGTAAAGAACCGAAGGACACCTCTGGCCTTAGGAACTTGAAGGGAGGCTCAGGCAGCAGCTCTGGGAAAATATGGTGTCCTATGGAGGGGTGCCATTCCTAAGGGTCAAGATTTTGGGGGCAGGGGAGGGGGGTTGTTCCCCATTTAGCTGCCAACGAGGCTTTGGAGCAGTGGGAGGATGGAGTCCATAATTTACAGGTTTTAAACAAGCAAACAGAACAGGAGGCTTATTCCTAATACAGTTGGTGCAGAGTTTCTGCCTGGCCACCCGCATCCCAGGGCTCTGAACCTGCTCCACTCACCCATCAGAGCCCTGGCTGCTCCTCTGGATTTGGTTTTGCTGGTTACCAAGGTACGCACAGGGGATGGGGTTTTGCCAGTTGTCTGTACTCCCAGGGGTGGGACACTGGGTTTCCCCAATGTTGCCAGGTGGGGTTCCAGACTGTGTGTCCCCAAGAGCCAGGCGTGGGCTCCAGGTCCCTATTCTGTAAACTGTCCTGCCTGGAGCCCTTGTCATGAGCACTCAGGGAGTCAGGTATCACTATGGAAGGAAATCCACATGCATATCAGGACTCTGGGCTACGATGACCCAAGGAGCGTGAGGAGAATTAAACCTGGGGCACTGACAACACCCTCCTCCCTCAGTGCCTCGCACACTGTTGTTTCTGCTTTCTGTTCTTTGTCTCCTCTCAGAGGAAAAGGGGGCTAAGAACAGCGCCACCCCTCCTAGCCTCAGAGAAGACCTCTTTGCTGGGGCAGTTTGCCAAATGGAAAAAGCTATGAGCCAGGGGACCACGGCCTGGCTCTATCACTGACTCACTGTGACCCTGGGAAAGTCGTGCCCCTTTTCTGAGCCTCAGTTTCCCCAGCTGTGAAGTACAGGGATTAGACTGGATCAGTATTCCTCAAAATACCAGTCCTGTGGGGTTATTAATACCGGTGAGAGGAGCAGAAAGGACAGCAGGGCCAAATAAATCTGGGGCATGTTGAATTCAGCAAAACAAAAATGCTTTTTCCCTGCGAATCTTCTCGGAGCCTTTAATATACTTTGCGGATTTCCTGAAGGAGATTTTACTGTAAGGTATTTCCAAAACTTATGGAAACGTAGAACCTCTAAACTCTTCAAGTGTCAGCATTAGAATTCTCTCGCTCTCCTCGGAGAGCCAGCAAGTCATTGATCTTCACGTCTTCGAGTGTCTAGGGCTCTTTGGTCTTTCAGCTTATTTCTAAAATGTAAATATCCTTGGTGAGGTCTTGGCGGGTAGGGTGAGGATCCACCTTAAACCAGAGGTTCTTGAAAGGAGATGGTTTTTTGGGGAAGGGTTCCGCTCAGCAGGAATTACACTCAAGAGCTGATGTGTATAGTTTGTACACTTTCCTGGGGGGCCAGGGTCTATGGCATTCATCAAATTTTCCGAGGCTTCTGTACCCCCAAAGTGGTGAAGCACTGTGTTTCAACTCTTGGTAGAAGTTCAGTTTGATTTGGGAGGAATTTGGATGAGACTTTGATACCTCGATCGGAATCAGGGCAGTGGGGAACAGGGAACAGCAGTCACAGGAAAGCAGATGGAAGATGGGGAAAACGAGATGGGGGCCACAGCAACTGCACCCGGGGCAGGGCACGGCACCCCCAATTTCTTCCCTGGTCCCCCTGTGAATGCTTCTAAAACTCATCACGTGGTTCTTAGCTACAGAACTCGGCTACTGAATATTGATGCTCTGTGGCAAGGAGAGAATCACCACCGTCTCAGACAGGCTCCATCTCATACAGGTCACCTGGGGCTCCATTTATTAAAATGTTGCTCAAGGGCATGAATGTCCTGAAAGCATGTGTCTCCTCAAGGCCAGACACTTTCTCTTCCTCAAAGACACCAGGGCCTCCGCTTTGGACTCCCTCCACGCAAACCAAAGAGGTTGCTAAAAAGCTGAGAGATGGTTGCAGGAAACAGCCCAGGTTACAGAGCAGAGTCTGCACACACAGATGCGTCCCTAGGTGATGGGGCATGTGTAGGGAGGCCAAGAGAAGGTTCTGGTGGAACAAAAAGCCGAAAGATCAGATCCACAGAGGAAGACTTTGAAGTGTTAATTCAAAAGCAGAGTTCTAAAGTTCACCATTCTAATCGGGTACCCACATCCTTTGATCACTGGCCTTTGCAACAGAATACTAATCATAAGTTTATACATTATTATTTACCAGCAGCCTGAGGGATTAGAATTCTCTCGGCTTGAACAGCCTCATGACTGTTAACACACATGACCCTGTGGAGTGAGGGTTTAGCAGTTGGCGGAGGAGGGAATGCTACTGGGTATGTTGGTCACAAAAATTTCTTTCTTTCTCTCCTTGGATATCTTCTGAAATATCTCCACCCTGCAAGTAAGAATTTGCTTTCAAAACCTGGTTAAAAAGGGGCAAGAGAGAAAGGACAGGCCTCCAAGCTAACTGACCACAGTCATCCAAAATCCTTTAAATTAATTTAAAACGCTGAGTCACACACACCCATCCACATTGCGTAACAGCCATTAAAGTATTAGTGTTACTTTGGGGGGCACTTTATTATGCAACCCACTGGTAAATCTCCTCCAGGGCTTTTTTTTTTTTTTTTAATTCCCCAAAAGAGTTGCAGTTTGCTCATTTATTTTCAAATGGGCTGAGACTGGGTTGATCCCAGCTTCCTATTCAGCTTTTTGCCTCAGCACAAGGATAGTGGACTGTTTGAAAGTTGATGTCTAGCCTTAAAGCCATGCTTGATACTTTAAAAACATTTTGAATCACATACAAAAGCAGAACCACCAATCCGTTCACATAGCAGGTGTTAACTAATGGTTTATACATGCAGGAAGGTGCACTCGGAGCTCCCAGCTTGCTTTTGTCTTTCCTGGGTCTCAGTTTCTGCATCTGTTAAAGGGGGGCTTGGATGGGAAGGCTCATTCCTGAGGCAGGACGGTGAAAAGCAAAGATCTTGGACCCAGGCTGCATGGCTTTGAATCCCAGTTTTGTCATTTACCAGCTTTGTAGCTTTGGGCAAGTTAACCACTCAGAGCCTTGGGCTCCTCATCCGTAAACTGATGATGATTCTAATGGTACTTACCTAGCAGAGCTGTTGGGAGGATTAAATGGGTTGATAGATATAAAGGGCTTTGAAGGCTGCTTGGTCTCAAGCAAGGATAGACAAATGTGACATACTGTCCTGACTGTCCTTGTCGGGGCCCTGGCAAGAGGACTGCTAGAGCACGGAACAAACCGCTCACCACTCACCACTTCCTTGGCTCCCCGGGCACATAGCTGGGCCTCACTTCCAGCCTCCCTTGCAGCCCTGGCCACGTGGTTGAGTTCTAACCCCGGACTGTGGGTGGAAGTGAAATCACCTCGTCCAAGTGTGACTCATAAAAACCTTCCCTGAGGGATTCCCTATGGCTTTCTCCCTCAGCCATTTCAGTGCAGATGAGGTTGGCACCCCTGGAAGCCACATGCTGAAGATGGTATGGCCACGAGACCATAGGACCAAGGAATCGGGACCAAAGGACAAGGAAGTCTGATAAACCACTTGGTGAAGAGCTGCCTGCTCCTACACCCAATTCAGACTTCATTTGGGTGAGGAATAAACTTCAGTGGTGCTAAGCCAGCGAGCCCTGGGGGCAGCTAGAGTTACTAGAGCCAGACACTGGGCGAATTTGGAGTCTTACGGAGATGAAGACATTTTTCCCGAGGGGCCAAACCTGCTTGTGGTTGTTCAGTTTCTTGTCTCTGAGTCTCTGATGTTATCTGGGCAACTGAGCCAAAGGACACCCAGTTCCCTGGCTGGGGACAAGAGCTTGTATGTCCAGCAAGCGCTGGCTTGGTCTCTGACAAGCTCCCTACAGACAGCTGCCCGAGCTGGCCGCCCGGGCTGGCTGTACCCACTTTCTGGACAATGGGGCTGCATTTCTGCCCAGATGCCACGGGGAGCCACTCAGGTTCCCCAGGCAGTAGCCCGTGTTCGAAGTATTCCATTTCAGGCCTCAGATCCTGGTCCTCCCCTGTCTTCCCTGGGGCTGTCCCTTGAGTGAGAATTAGCAGGAATGTTTGTACAGAAATATCCAAAGAGGGCAAAGTAAAACTTTTCCTCATTAAAACTCAAAATATAACTTTCTCTCTGACAAAGCACAGGGCTAGAAGGATGCTCGCCACGTGGAGCTGGCTTCTGGTGGGGACTGATTTGCTGAAAGTGCCCCGAAGTTGGAGACACAGCTGTCCCAGATGCATTGAGTAATCCCCCCCGTGGCAGAGTCCCTCTCCCTCCGATGAAAATCTCCTCCAACGCTCTCTCTGTCCGTCTCTCCCAGCCCTTGTCATTTTTCTCCTGGCACAATTGTCATTTCAATCCATGCATTCAAGCCCTTCCAGAGATACAGAGAGGCTGGGGCTTTTGAGGCCTGAGCCATTAGAAAGAAATACAGAAATGTGAAAACAAAATGGAGCACTTTCACAGAAAAACAAAAACCCAAGCTGCTCTAGCCTTTGGCTGTGCAGGACACCAATTATGAAGGAAAATTCGGCTTTTGTGCAATGTTATGTTTCATACTGAGTATGGAGTGGCCAATCCAACAGCAGAAAATTACCAAGGGTCTAAATTGGAGGCACCTTTGAGCCATGTCCCTTGCCAAATAGCCCTTCCTACTGTCCCTCGTGGTCAGCCCTGCCTGCCTTGTTTCTACTCTCAGACGGACAAAAGCCGCGGAGAGGCAGTGGGTGGGGGGCGCTTGGGGGGTCTGCTCCTTGGAGTGGAGGCTTGGACTGTGAGCTATTACCCTGGGGATCGTGGCCAAGTCACTTAGACTCCTTAAGTCCCAATTTCACATCTGCGGTGGAGGTTGGCGGAGGTTGGTCGTTGCCTCCCTAAATCCCTCCTCCGCTGCTTCCTCGGTAGCAGGATCCTCCCGGCCGGCTGCTCAGCTGGGCATTTTCAGCCCTCTTTGGGAGGTGTGGTCATGTGATTAAGTTTCCACCAAGGAACTGAGAGAAGGGCCATGGACTGGGTCTGGGACCGACAGTCGACATTGGGTGTTCTGCTTTGTGCTCTCCTCCTCCTTCCCGTGGACCACAACCAGCTCTGAATCAGCTTTGATCACGTAGATGATGAGAATGCCCTAGCGGATGGCAGAGCCACAGCGTGGCAGGATCCTGGCTTCCCGAGTGGCAAGGAGGAGCAGAGCTGCCTCACAACCTGGGCCGTGCCATGGGGACTCTTGCATAGAAGCAGAAAACTGCTTGTTCTTGAAGACACCCTACTGCTGGATTTCTTTGACACCAGTCTTCACTCTAACTGATAACATTCTTCCGAGGCTTATGGTCTAGTAAGATACATAAAGTGTTATGCAGTTAGGTACTCAATACATGCTTTCTGAATAAATGATGAGCAAAGGCATTGGTCATTTTTATGTTTAAATCCAACAAGTCTGACAATCAGACTTACAAAATGTATAACAGCTAGGTGACTTGATTTCAGGGAACCCCAGACTCTGTTTAAGCGTCTTTCCTCCGCTAGTTGTCCTCGGCTGGGAGTTCCCACAGTTAGTCAGTAACCAGGAGGTGACCAGGCAGAAAACAGGGCTATCATATATAGCCTCCTGTCTCCACTGGGAGCTGACTTACCCGATGAGCTAGTTAGCACATCTCTCAGGATGACTAGTGGTGGCCTGGTATAGGAGGTGAAGGGTATGCTTAATGGCAGAAGACTGGGTTCAAATCCTGCCTCTACCTGTAACTTGTTTTAGAAACTTAAGTCTGCCACTTAACTGTGAGGGGCCTCAGCTTCGTGAGGCATCCATAAAATGTGGATGCTAATTCTGGCTGTGCCTATTCCCCAGGGCTATTATGGGGATCAAAAGATACAAGGTGGTGAAAACACTGCAGGTGGCAGATGCCAGTGGGAGAAACAGAACAGGTCAAGTCATATTTGCTGACTGTGGACCAGGTATGCTGGTCCCATGAGCATTTGCTGATCACCTACTAAGTCCAGGGAGTGAGCAGGGCAGATGTGGTTCCTGTCCCCCCAGAGCTTACAGTCTGATGGAAACCATACACAAATAAATAGGCAATTACAATGCAGCATGGTGAATTATTTGATAGAAGTACAAGGCACCATAAAAACACAGAAGTGAGGAGCTCTTCACTCAGATTTTGTGGTGCTGGCAGGCTCCTCAGAGGAACTGATACCTCTTCTAAGACTGGAAGCAGAAGAAAGAGTTAGCCAGGTGACTTAGTTCGGGCTTCTGTAACAAAAATACCATAGACGGGGTGGCTTCTAAACAATAGAAATTTCTTTCTCACTGTTCTGAAGGCTGGGAAACCCAAGATCATGGTGGCAGCAGATTCAGTGTCTGATGAGACACTGATGAACCACTTCCTCGTTCATAGATGGTGGTCTTCTTGCTGCATCCTCACAGGAGGAAGGGGCGAAGGAGCTCCCTGGGGTCCCTTTTATATCCCCTTCACGAGGGCTCCACCCTCAGGACCTAGTCAGCTTGAAAGGCCCCACCTCTTAACACCACCACGTTTGGCAATAGGTTCCAACATATGCACCTTGAGGGGACACAAACATTCAGCACACAGACCACCAGGCAAAGGGGGCTTTGGACGTGGGAAGGCATGTTCCAGGAAAATGAAAGGAGGGTTGCCTCTGAAGAACAAGAATGAGCCTGAGAGATTCCAAATGGCTGGAGCCTGGAGGGAATGGAAGGGAATAATGAAAGATCGGGCTGGAAGAGCCAGGAGCATCTGGAGCAAGGTGGATAAAATACTCCTGGATGCAGCTTGGATAAAATACCAATGCCCGGTTCCTACTCCCAGGTGGTTTAAAAGCTCCCCAGGTGAATTGATGTGCAGGCAATGGCGACAACACTGATTAGATGGTGCAGGATCTCATATGCCAAGCTCAAGAGCAGCAGGGAGTCTCGGAGGGCTTCCTGGGAGGAAGGGACATGACTGGATTTTTCACTTTATCCCGGCTGCTGCATGGAGAAAGGAATGTGATGGAAAGACTGGGGTTAGAGACACTGGTTAAGAAGGCTGCTGAGGGACACAGGAAGTGGGGGAACCTGAGGCCCGGAGAGACGGACTGGAGGTAGATGGGGAAGAGGCGGGAGATAAGGGTGAGGCCCAGCTTCCTGGCCTGGGCAATCCCCTGAACGTGCAGGTCAGAATTCCTGAAAAGGCTCCAGTGCCAGATACAGACGTAGGAGTCAGCAGCAGACAGCAAATACCTTCAGCTGGAGAACTGATGAGCTCTCCTGGGAAGAGGAGTGAAAAGACTGAGTAGAAAAGAGGGCCTAGAACAGAGGCCCAGAGGCCCCGGAAAGAGCTGGCGGGAGAAGGTAGAGCTGTAAACACACACCATCAGGAAAGTTAAGGATGTGACTGTTGTAAAAAGGGTGCATTCGAGAGTGTCCAACTCTGATGAGATATATCCACAGGTCACTGCTGACCTTGACAGGGAAGATGAATAGAAACTTGGGGTGGTACTGAAGTGATGGTGAGAGTGGGCACCCCCTAACAGGGGCAAAAGTCTTCTTTATCTTCTTCACATTGTAGCCAAAATGTATTCATGTATTCATTCCATCAATACTTTGTTTATAAAGTACCTAATGTGCTGGGCACAGTGTTCAGGGCCATGGATAAGATGATAGGTCCTTGAGGCCCTCCCTGGCTAGGAGGCGACAGATACTCACCCATATCACAAAACCATGTTCTGTAAATGCTATAATGGAGAGCCACGCCAGTGGCTTTGGAACAAACTGGACTAAATCTACTGGGGGTGGGAGGCAGGCAAGAGAGGTCCTAGAAAGCAAGGAAGCGGGATGAGGTTTGCACTGGTGTGGTTGTCACAGGGACTGTTGGCACAGAGTTCAGAGCTCAGCCTGCAGTGGGAGAACCACAGTTCCCGACCTCCTGGTGGTTTGGTGCGGTCACATGATGGGCTCTGGCAGGGCCACGTGACCAGCTTTGGCCAATGAGCGGTGAGTAGTGGTGAGCAGAGCCCAAGGGCCTAGACTGCCAGCCCCAGACCCTTCAGAGGTCTCTCCTCCCTCTGGCACAGACAGCAGCGGTATTTGAGACTGTGGCTGCCCCCAGGTACCTGAGTAACCATCATCCAGACACACATTCCTTGGCAGACATGAAGTGTAAGAGAGGAAAAACTATTTTTCCTCCACCCATCTTAGGTTCATTGGCGGGGGCCTTGTAAATGAGACCCACAAAAGCCAGATAAGCGAGAAAAACAAACAAGTTTATTAATAGGCGCATAGTGGACACACATGGGATTACCCAGTAATGAGTAATTCATCAGGGCGGTTGGAACTTGGGCTTTTATAGCACTGCAACAACATAACAGTACATTTTTAGAGGGGTGAGAAGACAAAGGAAAAAGACTTTGTGCCTCTAGGGGTGGCAAATTGTGGGAAGGCAAATATACGGGGAAACCAATGTTTGGATAAACTCGAGTTTTAGCAGAGTTTGTAGATGGATTCCTCTGGTGCGGTCCCTGGGCTGCTAAGGATCTAGACCTGTAGCCAGTGATTTACTTCTTTCTGAGAGAGGGGAACGTCTCTACAAATTTATTTCCTACATTTAGGCAAATGGCGGGGAGGGCAGAGAGCTTTTCTTGTATCTGCTTCTTCTCATTTGCCTTCAGCTCAAAATAATCTTTATGCCAAAGTAGTGTATTTTGGGGTCATGTATTCTGCTACCCTGGAGCAAACTTCCGTTGTTTTACTGTGTGTTATGGTGACCACTGCAGAACCTAGCCCAGTGGTTCTCAAAATGTGGTTCCTGGTCCAGCAGCATTAGCTGGTTCGGAAACTTGTTAGAGATACAAATTCTCAGGCCCCACCCGGAGTTACTGAAGCTGAATCCCTGGGGGTGGGGTTTAGCAATCTGAGCATTCAAAGCCCTCTAGGGGATTCTGATGCAGCTTAAGTTTGAGAACCTCTGCCCTAGTGGTGTCAACTGGTACAGCCACCTGGAAGACAGAAGGAGGCACTAGAATGCTTCATAGGGACGATCACTGAAAAAACTAAGTAACAAGATGAATTAAATGGTGAGGCTCTTCATAGGAAAAAACTTGAAAAAAAAATGGTACCTATCCCCACCAGCTGAGCCTTCCTAGCAAAATGGTGAAAGCTTGTCACGTGGGACAGTCTCCTACTACGTCATGTCAGAAGGAAACACTGTTGCAGAGGGGATACTATGAATCCAGTGTCACTGAAACCAGGACTGTGGCCTAAGATAAACCCAGAAATGCATTTTCCATTCATCAGCAGGGCCTCGCTTCCAAAATGCTCCTGGATGCTTTGAATCTGAAAGGTATATAAAACCCAATTCTCTCTTTTGCCGGGTGAGTCATTAGAGCTACAGCAAAGGCTACTTGGTAATGGGCACTATTTAAATGAAGCAAAAAGTACAATTTCAAACAATTGCTTTTTAAACTGTCAAATAAAAGGAGTCCATTTGTGCATGTGAAATTATTCCAAGGGTTCTATTAACTGAGAGCAGGTGAAAGATGTCAAAGAAACATTCTATTAAAGAGCTGGCTAAATGTTTAAAGACAGACACCTGATGACTCTTTTGGCCTGTTCTGGATTCAAAAATATCTATTTTCACCAGCCCTACATGAGCTCCACGGACAAAAGTTTTAAGAAAATATTAAATCCTAATAATAAGATGCCACTGTGTTCATTAGAGTTGCTTTAACCAATGCCACCTGAATGCTGTCTTATGGCAGGACAAGAGCATATTATCAGCTTAACTTTTTCCGTTGGCTAAAATATGCCAAGGGCTCTTGGTTAGCTTTCCAAATGACGTATTTAACACTGTTCTATGGGCTTTTATTTGCTGTTGATAAATGCATCCTTATACAGCCTGGTCGATGAGAAGAAAATTCTGCAAACGTATGAAAAGTTGTTTTTGTTTTGTTATGTTATGTTTTGTTTTGTTTTGTCACTGGCAGGTATGTTTGGTAGAGATCACCCACATAGGAGAAGATCCTCAATAGTAAGACTGATCTACAGACAAAACAGACCGCTGGGTTGTTCTAGACAAGTCAACCCAGCCTTTTCCATTTCATTTCCTCTAGGGGTTTCCACTGCAATTCGTCTTGTATTCATGCCTTCAGTATCCGTGGGTACTGAAATGGGATTGCTGAAAATAATTAGTGAATCTTTTCCTTCCCCTGGTCCTCCAGGTATCTCTTACCTGTGCCACTATGCCAGGCTAACACAAGCAAAATTATCTCTTAGTCAGTCCAAGAGGAACTGTGCAGATGGTGATCCCCAAGAAGCATCGGGACAGACTTGAAAGAGTCATGCTTCTCACACTTGAATGTGCACATAAATCTCCAGAGGGTCTTGTTAAAAATGCACATTCTGGCTCAGTAGGTCTGGGTTGGAACTAGAGCCTGAATTTCTTGCAAACTCCCAGGCAATGCTTATGCTGCTGTGGACCACATTTTGAGTTGTGATGGAGTAACACATTCTGCAAAAACAATGACTTTCAGAATTGACCCTATTAAACAGGCATTTATTTAAGGGTCTGGCTCCCCTTTGATTTGGGGTTCCTTGAAAGCAGGAACTGGATCTTACACACATTTTGGTTGTTTTGTTTTATTCTCTGGCTGGCACTTGGCACAGGTACCGCACACGGTGGGTGTGTATTTATTTCATTAAACAGAGCTGGCCTTGTGCCAAAAAAAGGATTTCAAGTGGACTTAACCCCTAGCAGGCCTTAAGTTGGTGCTTGATGAACTGGCCAGAGAAGGACGTCCTTCCCAGGGGTAGTCACAAACCTTCTAGGCTGAGGCCCTTACCCTGAAGGTCCCCATCACTGGCTTGCACCTGGATTACAACTCAGCTGCTGCTCTTCTGAAATTCTCCCTCTTGCCCCATTTTTAAAGCGGTTTACACTAGAGAGCTGATCAGAGAAAAGGAGGAAAAACAAAACAAAATCCAGAAAGCCCCGTGAAGCGGTAAGGCTCCAAAACATCAAAAGCTCAACTATCTGCGGCGGCGGGGCCGCGGAACTCTGGGCTTTCTCTCTGCCAGGTTTCCAGCGTTTTGCAGGTCGGCGTTGCGCCCCCGCCCGTCCAGAAAGCCCTGCAGGAGCCGGTCCCGGCGGGCGCGGGCGCTCGTTGGCTTGTTGCAAGCCTGTTTGTTAGCTCTGCTGGAGCAATTAATCTTCTCGTGCATCTCCCGCCCCAGGGGGGTGGTGGGGGCCTCGGGTCGCCTCGGGGGTCGTGCGAAGCCCGGACTATAGCGACGGTTCTATCGAAACCCTTGTTTCGAGAGTCCCTGCGGTGCCATAACCTGTTCCTCTCTGCAGCAGCCTCCGAGGGTTAGAGGGGGGCTTGTTTAGGCTCCGTAGGGGAGGGAGGAGAGAAAAGGGGAGAAGGAGAGCGATTGTGTTGGTCAGTAGTTGAGCCTCACAGGGGAAGGGAGGAGCGCACCGAAGAGTGCGCCCTAGGGGAGGAGTACACGTGCTGGGGGCGGGGGAGTGGTGAGAGGCGGGCGGGGTGGGGGGAGGAGAAGGGAGGCGAGAGCAGCGGGCGGGAGGCGCCACGGCCTCGCAGACGCAGGCGCCGGCAGCCGGAGAGAAAGTTCCCGGGGAGAGCTCGCCCGCAGAGGGCCGACGTCGAGGCTGCTCGCGGCGAGGGTCGCAGGTCCGGCGTGTCCAGTCTGCCTCGCTGCTGAGTGCCTCCCGGGCTTGGTTCTCCGGGAAGCATCGTTGGCGGGCGGCTGCCGCTAAACTTGGAGGGGGAGGATGCAGCGAGTGGGAGCGGCGGCGCCGGGCACGGGGGCGCACTGAGTGCTCCTGGGGGCGCCCCCGGGCACTGCTGCTAGGGCTGCGGCCGGGCGAGGGCGCCGAGGCTGAGCGGGCAGGTAGCAGCACCAGCGCCGGGACTGCGCCAGCCCTGCGAGCCAGGGCCGCCAGCGCCACCGTGCCAGCGTCGCCTCCTCGCCACGGAGCCATGGTGAGCGGAGCGCGCACGCCGCGCGCGGGACTCTGAGTTCCGGCCGTGCCGCGCGTCCCCACCTCCTCTCTACCCTCGGGGCTTCCCCACCGACCTTGCCCGCTGGCCATGAAGCTTTGGCCCGGAGTTCCTCGCCTCTGAGCCTCACGTCTGCCGCTCCAGTCCCAGCGCCGCTCGACCACAGATAGCACTCCGGCTGCTGGAGCTCCCCATCCTCTCCCAGAGACGGCATCCAGGCGCTCCGGGATGGCGCTCCGCCGGTCCCTCCGGCCGCGCAAAGTTCGCAGGAGGCGAGAGATGCTGCCACAGCAAGTTGGATTCGTGTGCGTGGTGCTGGCCCTGGTGTGCTGTGCGTCTGGCTTCTTTGGCAGCTGGGGTAGGTACTGATACGGACCAGCCCGGGAGTCGGGGGGCTTCGGCTGGGGAGCCGCCGGGCAGCTCTGGGATGTCACCCCTTTCTTCCCAGTCAGGTTGGTCCTAAGGGTTCATAGGGTCCCCTCACCACCAGGCAGGGAGAGCGCACTCGGGAGGGCAGATATCGACGCTTTGAGCTGTGGCGCCTGTTCCCCTGAGCTGCGCGCGGCCCCTTGGGGCTCAAAACGCGGCTGAAGGTCTGTGTTACTAAGGCGAAAGCCTGAACCTCTGGCCCCTTGGCGCCAGAGTTCTGCCCCTGGAGTGCACAGGGAGCGAGCGGCGCAGCAGCGGTGTCCAGGTATGGATTCTCATAGCCTGGGGCGAACGAAACTGAATGCTTTCCATTTTTGCTGAGCAAAGAAGGTTGTACTCCGCATCCCTCGAAAACCCAGATCCTGAGGCTGGGAACTGAGTCTCAGCCCTTCCCTCGCGCCTACTAAAGGGGTGCCAAAGGGGCAACCTGGGTGTTCTGACGCGTCCTCTCCAAACCCTAAAAATGTCGGAGGGCAGCCTGTCCCCTCGGGAGGTTGCTGCTGCGTTTCAGCATCACTTCTCAACTCCTCTCAATCCCCACGGTAGGAGAGCGCTGGTGTCTGGAGCCACTCTCCACGCTCCGCCGTCCAAGAAGGGACTGAGGGATTTGGGATTTGCTTAGGATATGCAAATTTGAGATGGAGAGAAAAAGAAAGTTACAAAAAATGTTTTAGGGTGGAGTAGGGAATGTGAGCCCATTTGAAACCTTCAGAAGACATTCACATGGCTAACATTCCCAATTTTAGTAAGCTGCTGTGACCTTTTAGTATTTTTTTAACGTCTTATTTTTATTTTTAAAATATCCTCTAACAAATTTATTTTTTAAATTGAATATTGTGTTTCAGGTGTACAGCAAAGTGATTTGGTTATGCATACATTTTTAATTTTTTTCTAACGTTTTTAAAAATGAAAGAAATGTGATTTAGAAACCTGGACATGGGGAATAAGGTAGATAGTACCTTCCTGAGCAGTTAAAAAGGAACAACTTAGGTTTATACTGATTGATAAAAATCAGGTGGAACTTGATTCAACTCTTAATACTGCCTTTCAAAACTCACCTTTTGTGATTTGAGGATGTTAGGTAAAAAAGTGGCTCTTTTCAACAGAAATCCAGAAAGGTTATTTGAACATCTTAATACCTGGAGCTTTGCAATTGGGCAAGTTGGTGAGTTTTCACCCTCAATTACACACCAGCAATAACAAAATACCTAGAGGCACTTAGATGTCAGCATTTTAGAAGAGGTGTTATTACCCAGCTGAAGCAGTGTGCACCTCAGGAGAGGTAAATGAATACTTTAGAGGTCTTAAAGTGAGAATCATTTTTATTTGCAGCATCAGGAAGGCTTTTAGGAGTTTAACTGGGCTTGGTCATTAGCATCCACATTAGTGATCTCCCCTGTTTCTCAGTATGGCCGTTGGACCAACAGAATCAGCATCACCTGGGTGCTTGTTAGTATAGAATCCTGGGTCCTGGCACAGACCTATTGAATCAGAATCTGCACTTTAACAAGGATCTCCGGTGATTTGTGTGTGCATTAAAGGGTGAGAAGCCCTGGGCCAGACCCCATCAACTTTCTCCACCTGCTTGCTGACTTGCTGTCCTTCAGGGCAGGGACACCTGAGCATGTTTACTGGCCAAGAACGTAATGGTCATCTGTCTAAACCTTTGCTGCAGCTGTGAGGGGCCAAGACCAGAGACATCTTGGCTAAGCTCAGATCACATGCTGACCTATCTGGGACTAGAAACAATGAAATAGATCTAGGAAGCAGATTGCTGTAGGTGAGCGGGTGATGTGCTTCCAATCATTGTGTCACTCCCTGCAGATGGCTCTCAATAGTCAGAGCTGTTGCTGACAGAGCTAGATACAGACATGTAAGGCCATTGTGAGAATGCAGGCACCATGTTGATCTAATGGTGTTTGTGCCTTTTTCCCCCAATCCAGGGCACAAAACAGCTTCTGCTAGCAAACATGTTCTACCAGACACATGGAGAAATAGAAGGCTGATGGCACCAGTGAATGGGACGCAGGCAGCTAAGAATTGCACAGATCCAGGTAAGAAATAGCTTCTTCCCGCAAGGCCTTTGGCCCGGCCTAGAGATGGTGCATATGTGGATAGTTAAAGCCAGAGCTGAGAAATGGTGGCTTCGTGAACCTGAGTGGGAAAGGGTAGCTGTAAGGTGTTGAAAGGTAATCAGTTGTGCTGCTAAGCAACTTGATCCAACAACTGAAAAAGTCACATTCAAGAGTTTTTAATTTTCATGTTTTGTTCTTATAGTGCTCTTAAAGGCTCACTGTCCCCCCTACTCCCCAATTTTGTTTGCCTGTATCTTTGTTTTCTTTCCCTTTTGCTCGCTGTGTCCATCTGATGAAGCTCTGAGGGCAGCAAACCCAGCTGCTCTGGCAGAAGGCACTTTGGGAACACCCACCAGGGTTGGACCACCCAGGGTCACTGCAGGTGTAAGACACGCTGGGGTCCCTTCTCTGGAAGAGGAGTTCCAAGCCTGGGAAACAGGTTCTGCTCGCCCTGGGAGGTGATTTGATGTTCCTCTCAGACTTCTCCAGGGGGGCAGAGGCTGTGGGGATGCAGTGATGACATCTCATCTGTTCTCCTGCAAACTTTGCTTAAACTTAAAGGTGAAAATTTTCGGGAGGAGAGTGTACTGGCCAGTGAATGGAGGCTGTCCAGGTCTCAAGACAGGCCAGTCCTGGGTTTTAGCTCTGGCTTCAAAACTTGGGGATCTTTGTGAGAAGAACTCAGTGGGCTGATGTATTTAAAAAGCCCTTCGGGAGCTATGAAGTTTTATTATAGATGGGTACCACTTGGCTTTTTCACCAAGTTGCCAGGCAAGCCGCTTAATCTTTTTAGGTGTCTGTTTACTCACCTGTAAAATGGGCAGAATGTACCTGTCTACTTCAGGGTTGCTGGAAGAATCTGGTAAGGCTCTGTGTGGGGCTATGTTGTAAAAGGAAATAGAAAGCCAGGCCAGAGGAGAAGACTAGGATGGCAGTCTTCCTGCGGCTTAATTTCACATGCAGGTCTTATCCTTTTTATCCATATATTACAGGTCAGGGAACATCTAGGGAGAAGACCTGAATCACTCAAAGTCATAAAACTTACAAGTGGTGACACTGTCACTGGAGCCGAGGCCAGCGTGTTTGAAATGTTTGGTTAGTTAAGCACCTAAGAAGGCCAGGGCTTTCCCTCAAAGCCTGTTTCCTACACCAGCTTCCGATCCCTCAGGATGCCTTCTGAGACATCCACCCGGGACATGGAGGTTTAGGTAAACCTCTAAATTATTCGTCTTCTGCCTACTGCGGAGGGGACTGGGTAGACTTGCAGAGAAGCAGCTGGGATTCCCTTTGAACTCCCATGTCCCCCAGTGACCACTGGGCAGTGGTGCCCTGCCTGTCACTTAACCTCCCGGAGACACTGGAAGTGGTGGATGCACGCACGAAACTGACAAGTGAACATGTGTAAGGCTGGGAACTGTTGTGGGGGCCCCGTCCTCTCACTCCAGGGGCCTGATGCATCAGAATTAGCACCATCCACGTGAGGAACGCTTAGCTACTTTGGGTAAAGAATCAAGGTTAGTGCAATTTCGACTGGTTTCTAGCTCACTGACGCCCTCATCTTGGGCTGGCTGTGTCTTCCTCCTGTAGCTTCTGTGACATCTAGTGTGGGCATGTCTGCTTAAAGAAGGCCCTGTTTCTTAGAGTCTCTTATGCCCCACTGTTGTGCCTGTATCTTTTCTTTTTAATTGACGTATAGTTGATTTATAGTGTTGTGTTTCAAATATACAGCATAGTAATTCAGTTATACATATATATTCTTTTTCATTATAGGTTATTATAAGCTATTGAATACATTTCCTTGTGCTATGAAGTAGGACCTTGTTATTTATCTTTTATATATTTAGTAGTTAATATCTGCCAATCCTTAACTCCTAATTTATCCCTCCCTCTGCCTTCCCCTTTGGTGAACATAAGTTTGTTTTCTATGTCTGAGTCTCTGTTTTATTAAAAAAGGAAGTTCCACATATAAGTGATATCATGAGATATTTATCTTCATATGTCTAACTTCACTTAGTATGATAATCTCTAGGTCCGTCCATGTTGCTACAAATGGCATTATTTCATTTTTTATGGCTGAGTAGTATTCCATTACATACATGTACGTGTGTATATATATGCACCATGTTTTCTTAAACCAATCATCTGTTGATGGGCACTTGGGTTGTTTCCATGTCCTGGCTATTGTAAATAGTGCTGCTCTGAACACTGGGGTGCATTAGAATTAGAGTTTTCTTTGAATATATGCCCAGGGGTGGGATTGCTGGATCATAGGGTTAGCCTCTTTTTAGTTTTTAAAGAACTCTCCATGCTGTTTTCCATAGTGGCTGCACCAAACTGAATTCCCACCAACAGTGTAGGAGGGTTCCCTTTTCTCCACACCCTCTCCAGCATATATTGTTTGCAGACTTTTTAATAATGGCCATTCTGACTGGTGTGAGGTGATACCTCATTGTAGTTTTGATTTGCATTTCTCCAATAATTTGCGATATTGAACATCTTTTCATGTGCCCTTTGGCCATCTGTATGTCTTCATTGAAGAAACATTGGTTTAGGTGTTTTGCCCATTTTTGGATTGCATTTTTTTTTTTGTTACTGAGCTGTTTGCAAATATTTATTTCCCATTCTGTAGCTTTCCTTTTTGTTTATGGTTTTCCTTTGCTGTGCAAAAGCTTATAAGTTTAATTAGGTCCCATTTGTTTATTTTTGCTTTTATTTCTGTTGCTTTGGTATCCCTGTATCTTCAGTGTACTGTTTAATCAAAAATTTTCCACTAACTATGGAGCAGTCAGTCCTATCTGGCAAGAAGACCTGGCCTTGTCCCCCTTACAGGGAGGGAAACAGGCAAAACATTTAGCGATGAGTAAATTTGGATGATGCTTTGTGTTGCCTGTTTCTGGGATAGGATCCTGCACATAGAAAGGACTTAGTAAATATTGGTCAAGTGATGGAATGAAAGTGGGCTTTGAATATTAAGCATGTTAATCCTTACAGTGTTTTTGCAAAGATGAGGAACACGAGGCTCAGAAATTGAGTGACTTCCTAAGATCTCTTGGCTGGTAGGCGCATCCCTGGGTCACATGGCTCCAAATTGCCTGCACTCCCTGCTCTGTTGCACCTGCCCCAGCTCTCTTCCCAGCCCAGGCAGGGCTGAAGCCTAATTTCCCTTCCAGCCTCCTTGTCCCTGGACCATGAGAATATCCAGCCCGCTTTCTATTCCACAAGTATGCAGCATGCACCTGCTGTCGTGTGTCCAGCCCTGCAGGGGCCACTTGGTAGAGGAGTATGAGAAAGTATAAGCGGCGGCCCTGGTAATCAAGGAGCTCACAGCTAAGCAGACGGATTCCTGGTGCAGGGAAGCTCAGTGACAGGGGAGGACTGCAGCGGTCCCCCAGTCAGCAGCCCCACCGGGCAGCGTCAGGGGCTCAGAGAAGGGTGAGTGGGTCGATGTAGTTCTGTGGAGTCTTGGGGTCTAGAACAGGCAGGCCTCTGCTGCAGTGGCAGAAGACCTCTCCAAGCTGGGTTTAGCAAAAGGAATTTATTGGCTCAGTCACTGAAAGCGTGAGATCAAAGGTGAAGTATTGTGATTTGGTTTCTGTCTCTGGCATCATCCAGTGCGGGGAAGTGGTGACTACAGCTCTGGCATTATATCCTCCCAGATCCCAAAGTGCTGGGACAGAGTGCTGCTGCTGCGGTGCTTCTGCAGAAGCCTCAGGTTCTGGTGGCTTGGCTTGGGTCCCCTGACTTCCCTCAGGCAACTGCTTGGCCAGGGGAGTGCTGGGACTAAACCAGCTTAGACCTGGCTCCGGCTCCGCCTCTGGAGGGGGAGGACTGAAGCTTCTTCCCCCAACACCAGCACGCCCCCGGGAGTCGGCACTCGGTGGTTTATAACTGTTCACTGTAGGGTCCCGTCCTGGGGCAGCTCCCTCCCAGTTAGCGTTTCAGGGTTGTGACAGGGTGGCATCCAATGGCTGCCCTCTTTTCTACACAGTTAACAGGAGTTGCCCATGAACACCCCACGAGGTCCTCGCATCCTCTGAGGCCTCTGCTCTGTCTTCTTCTCCACCAGCCAGAGGGCTCCCAGTCCTGATCTACCAGATGAGGTCTTTTAGGGATGAGCGAAGATGGAGATTTAAGAATTTCCCTGCTGTATCAACTCCTGGAGCAGAAGCACCACCCACAGTAGGTGGTCAACAAACATGAGTTCACAGTTTAATAAGAACCTTCAGGGAGGGACCATGTCTTATTTTCTGTCTCCTCCGAATGCTCCTATTCACCTGTCAGAGGAGTAGCTTCGTTTCCTAAAAACACAAAGGGGACCCCACTCTTGTCATCTCTTAAGACTTGATGTGGAAAATGGACTGTTTCTCAGCCTGGGGTCATTTCCCCAGATCTTGGTGGTGGTTCTCATTATTTGTGCTTTAGTTTAAGTGCCCCCAACCCCATAATGTTACCCTGTGTTATTTTTATGATGTGTCTCTCCATCTAAAATAATTTATTCATCGTCTGTCTCCCCTTGAGGGCTGCCTTGCTCACTGCTCTGGGCCCAGTGATTCTTAACCCCGGCCACATGTTCACATCACCAAAGTGCTCTTGACATGCCCAGGCCCTCACCCCTGGAGTGTCTGATTTCATTGGTCTGGGGTGGGGCCCCGAAATGGGTACTTGTTAAGAGCTCCCCAGCTGATTCCGAGTTGAAGCCAGATTGATGCTCACTGGGCTGGAGCCCTGCTGCTCAGTGTGGTTGGCATCACCTGGCAGCTTGTTAGGCATGCAGAGCCTCAGGCCCACCCCGGACCTACTGCAGTCAGAATCTGCATCCTAATGGGATTCCCTGGGCGGTTCCCATGCGCACAGGAGGCTGGGAAGCCCTGGGCTAGAGCACTGCCTGACACCTTGTAGGCTCCCAGTATTTGGGTGTCAAATGAAGGCTAAGACTTGGTATAACAGTGATTTTCCTGAAAACCAGTTTGCTTTCTTTTTTAAATGTAGGGAAGCTAAAAAATAAATAAGACCAAACAAACAAACAAACAAACAAAAACAAAGCATAAATACAGGACAGAAATAGACTCATGGACAGAGAATACAGACTTGTGGTTACCGGGGGGGGGGGGCGGGGTAGAGGGTGGGAAGGGATAGATTGGGATTTCAAAATTGTAGAACAGATAAACAAGATTACACTGTATAGCACAGGGAAATATACACAAAAGTTATGATAAATCACAGAGAAAAAAATGTGACAATGAGTGTGTATATGTCCATGTATGACTGAAAAATTGGGCTGAACACTGGAATTTGACACAACACTGTAAAATGATTATGAATCAATAAAAATGTAAAAATAAATAAATAAATAAATAAGACCAAACTTCATCTTTGACCACTGAAGTCTATGGAAAAGTCGTTAATGTATCATCCCCCAGAGGAAGTGGGTCCCTCCCTGCAAGATGCATGAAATAAGAATGAGAGGTATTGACTTTGAGCCCCTTGGGGACTGTCTGAGTTCAGGCTGCCATGATGGAACATTGGGTGGTTTTTTGAACAGCAGATACTTATTTCTCACAGTCCTGGAGGCTGGGAAGTTCGAGATCAAGGTGCTGGCTAGTTCCATTCTTGGCTGGCAGACGGCCACCTTCTCACTGTGTGCTCATTCAGTGGAGACAACACCGGAGTTCTGGTCTCTCTTCCTCTAGGGGCACTAATCCCATCATGGAAACTCCACGCTCATAATCTCATCTCAGCCTAATGACCTTCCAAAGGCCCCACCTCCAAGCATCACTACATTAGGGGTTAGGGCTTCAACACAGGAATTCCAGAGAGACAAACCTTCAGTCCATATCGGGACCCAAAGGATTTCCACACACCTCTCTGTGGTGTCACCTGGGGTGTTTGAAGACAGTTGAGTGTGGAACCCAGGATTCTCAATGCTGGCCCGCAGGTGAGAGCACCTGGGAGGCTCTGAAAGCTACAGCTGCCTGGGCCTAGCCCTGATCTGTGAATTCAGAACCAGTGATGGACACATTCTGTGGTTGACTTCGGAGCTTCTGGGAACCACATTCTTGCTCTCCCGCCACCCCCAGACCTTTTGCGATGGGCTCCTACTGTGATGGCCAGTGCGCACTGGCCTTTCCTGATCATCCAACCCAAAGTAGCCTAATTCACTGGGTCTCTTGGTTTAGCTTTTTACAGACAACTAAATCTGTTCATTGTTATATTGTTTGTTTGCTTCCCTCAACTGAGATATGAAAGGTGAACCTTGTTTGCTTTTTAAAACTGCAGTATGTGCTTCAGTTTTTCCTTCTATAAAATGAGGGTGATAGAGGGTGGTAATTGCATCCATATCAGAGTGTTGTTGATATTAAATGAGTTAATACCCGTCAAGCACTTGTACATGTTCAGGCAGTAGCTTCCATTTTCATGATTATTTTTTCATCTGTTTATCCAGAGATGACACAGTGCCTGTGTATTGTAGAGACTAGAAAACAATTTGTCAGTTGAATTTTATGAGGACAAGTAAGAAGTAAACATCTTGCCAAACATTGTTATCTCTTCTGGAAACACATTTCTTGTTTTTTTGGGTTTTTTTTTTGTTTTTGTTTTTTTTAACCTTTTGAGGCTTGGGGATGCTGGAGGATGGCTTACCTTGCAGAACTTGGCTCTGAGTAGGAAAGCTCTTTTTTGCCGCTCGACAGTTAGATGGTGGTTTCCATTCTGGCTTTTTAGCTGGGGTGGGCCTGCCTTCTGTTCTTACACTGCCTTTTCCTACACATGTGAGACTGAATCAGTGGTCTACCTTCCACCACGTCACCGCTGTTCATTTGGCTTCCCAGCAGCCTGTGCCTCGTGTTTGAAAAGGAGACAGGAGCTTGGCTCTTCCCATTGACGTTGGAGGGCTTTGCTTTGTCATGTTTGGTTTTCTGCTTTCGTCTTTTGAAAGGCCTGGTGGCTGTGTGTCTGTCTCACTCTGGCTACCGTAACAAAATACCATAGACTGGGTGGCTTAACCGATAGAAACGTACTTTCTCACGGTGCTGGAGGCTGCAAGGCCGAGACCAGGGTGCCAGGCTGATGGGGCTCTGGTGAGAACTCTTCCTGGCTTGTGTGTGTCCTGCCGTGGCTGGGAGAGAGCAAGTGGGAACAAGCTCTCTGCTGTCTCCTCCTCGAAAGCCCAGAGCCCACCTTCGTGACCGCGTCCAACCCAGGTTACCTCCCAAAGGCCCCATCGCCAACACCACTACTTTGGGGAAGGGAGTTAAGTGCTCAACATAGGAACTTTGTGGGGACACATTCAGCCCACAGTAGTGTCATAGAAGAAAGGCTTGGGAAGAGAGGGTTTGAGATGACTCCGAAGATGAAGGTAGTTTCTAGACTGTCCAGGCGAGTAGAGCGGAGACGTTGCATGCAGAAGCATTGGCTGTAGGTGCGAGGTGGAGGTGCAGGTGGTCAGCCTGGCTCTGATCTGCCTGTACTTTTCATTCTGTATCAGGGCTGATGTCAAGGCCATGGTGAGAGGAGATGGGGTGGTGGGGGCGGGTCCCTGCTTGTGGAGCTGGTGTCGAGGCTGGGTCAGGAAGAGATGAGCTCACTGAGTGGGCACCTGCCGCTGTGGGTCTCTGTAGGCGCCCCTCAGTGGGGAGCAGAGGTGCAGAAACCAAGCAAGAGTCGGAGGAGGGGACCAAGAGCTGCAAAAAGTACAACAGGATGTGTGGGTGTGGAGGTGAGGTGGTACCGGCGGCGAGCTGAAGTGTCTGAATTCTGAACGCGCGTCTGTTCAGAGGCTGCTTCAGCAGGCTCGGGAGACAAGTCACACATCCCAAGTTTGAAAGTTGTTATGTAAAAGCAAGTTCTGCCTTGGAAAACAAGAAATGAACTTGTTCTGTGGGCAGGGAGATCACAGCTCAGTGACTGTCCCAGACAGCACAGCAGGCGTTCTGGCCTGGGGAGGGGCTTTCCTGGGCAGGGCCACCTCCAGAGGGCAAGTGTCTCCAGCCACCTTCGGATGGCAGTCGGCTGGCAGAGCCACCAGCCTGATCCCAAGTGGAAGCCAAGGCAGGCAGCAGCCTGTTGTCGGTGTGATCGTGCTTCGCGTTGTTGGGGGTGGGTGGGAGTGCTCATGTTAATACAGTGGGCCAGGGGCTTGGGAGCCAAAGATCTGGGTTCCAGTAATGGCTCTGCCAAGATCCTGCCTGGCATTTGGGGCCAGTCTATTTCTCTCTCTCCTCTGCCTTCCTCCTCTCCTTCCCTGCACACCCCCTCCCTTCCCACTCTCACATACACCCCCAAAAGCTAGATTACGTAGGATAAGTACAGAGATTTCCAGCAGCCAGGAGATGCTCCTGTCCCAGCACACACCACTCTTTCCTCCTTGGAGATGGCAGCTTGTGGTGGTGAAGGCAGATGTGTGGATTTGTGTCCCAGCTCACCCTTACTGGCCAGCCACGTGACCTTCAGCAGGTTATATAATCTGTCTAAGCTTCAGGTTTTCTCTTTTGTACAATGAGGAGAGCAGCATTTCCTACCTGCCTCCTAGGGCTGCTGCAAGCCTTAAATTAAGCACATTGACGTATCAAAGTATTGAAGGCGGACCCCGCACACAGGAGCTGCGCCCGTCACCGTAATCCTGGCCAACCCCAGCGTGCTCTGTGCGGGTGCTGTTCTCAGCGCTTTCTGTGTATTACTTGCTCCTCCTAACAACCCTTTATGTAGGTTCTGTTGTGTCCTCGTTTTGCAGATGAGGAAATGGAGACCCAGAGGGGTTAAGTAACCAGTCCAAGGTCGCCCAGCCAGCAAGAAGAGCCAGGTGTGTGTGTGTGTTTGAGAGAGAGGTAATTAACACTTTATTTTTTAGAGTAGTTTTAGGATTATAGAAACAGTGAGAGGAAAGTAGAGTTCCTATATTCTTCTCTTCCCAGCCGCCCCTACTAATCTCTTACATTACTGTGGTACTCTTGTTGCAATTGATGAGCCAATATTGATACATTATTATTACATCAGGAGTCACTGTTTTCTGTTGTACATCCTGTGAGTTTTGATAGCTGTATAATGACACGCATCCACCGTAGCAATATCTTACAGAATAGTTTCTCTGCCCGGAACATCCCCTGTGGAGCCAAGCTTTTGAATTTGGACGGCCTGAATTGGGGGCCTATGTCTTTATCCATAACGATTAATAACCAGGGTGGAAAAGACAATTTAAAGATGAGGACTTCCGTTGCCATGTTTCCAGCCTCCGTCACTGTCTGGGTACCCCCTGAGAAACAGGGAATGCCTACCCATTGCAACAGCAAACATCTGTGTGGGCCCTGCTTCTTGGTATGTTTCTAATACTGATTTGTTTGCAATCAAAAGTTTTTTTTTCTTTTTGTCTTATCCAAACTATCGGGGCCATCTGCTAGCAATCTCGCCTCCTTACTGGGCCATCTGCTACCCCCTGACTTCCAGATTCTCCGCTCTTCACGCCATGCGGGCCTCCCGCAATCCAAAAAGCGCCCACTCGGCTTCCTCTTGAACTCTGAGCAACGTTCCTCCCTGAGTTAAAAATGGAAATCATTAAGCATTGCCATGTGTTGCCTTGGGTGGAAGAGATCCAGCCGTTCAACTCAACAGAAAAGTCAAATGCTTGAAAATGGGTTTTTTGATTAAACATTGTCCATTATGAAGAGGCCATTGGAGCATAGCATTTTACTAAAAAAGAAGAAAAATAAATGTGCCGGAATAATTGACAGTTTCTTCCGAAAGGGCAGTGGATGTCCCCTTGGGAAGGGAACAGATAGTCACAGTGTGGCTGAGATGCAAAGATGCTCTCCGCTCAGTGGCTGGTCATCTTGCACGGGGGAAAGTGCCACTAGTTTCTAGGTCTATAGCTCCCTTTGCTAATTCAGCATAGAATGAGGCTCCAGCTCTGGGTCTCATGTAATTGCCCAAGCAATTAATCGCAGTGTGCATTTCTTGACTATCTACACTCCCTGCACTGTACTAGGCTCTGAAGCTGGAAGGCACTCAGTCTTGGCTGTCAGGAGGCAGCATGCACTGCATGGGAGCGGGGGAGGGGGGATGGACAAGGGCTTAAAATAACAACAGACAGAGCTGCCTGTGGCAAATACCTCTGGAGGAAAGAGTGTGGTGGTTCAGGGCAAGGGTGCCCTCCCTGGAGAAGGTGACATCTGAGCCCGCCCTGGAAGGGTAGGAGGTGGCAGTGGAAGGATGTTCTGAAACAGAGGGCTCCGTGCATATCAAAATGCTCCCTGAGAAATCGCAGCAGCATCTCCGACCCGAGCAATGCTCACTAGCAACCACCGCATCTTGCTCATTGGCTGTCCGAGGGGAGAGAGAAAACAAACACCTCCTAAGATTACCATGCACAATAGTTAAGTAATTAGGCTTTGGGGATTTAGCACGGAGTCAGTGCTCAACCAGGGCTAGGCTGAATCAGATTACCTTTTTTTTTTTTTTTTTAAAGCAGAAGGAGGTAGGGCTGGGAGATGTGCCGCAGCTGCCCAGGATGAAGTTAGCAAACTGGTTTACATTGGCCCCCACCAAGCCACAATTAGGGCAGTCACCCCAATTCACAGGTTTGCTAGGCCTGGGGCAGACTGTAGTTAAAGGAATAGGAATAGTTGCCAGTCTTTTCCCCACTAGCCTGTGAGCTCCATGAGGACAGGGCTGTGTCCCCTGCATCTTTGGCTTTGGGACTGAGGCTTAAATTCAGCTTGCAGCAAATCGTGGCTGGATGGACAGATTCCCTCTTTCTACCTGTTAGTCACTGCTTTTGTGGGCTGTAGCTCCCTGTCTCCCTGGCTGTCCCTTCTAGCCTGTTGATGCCTTGGGACAGATCAGGACACCTAGCCAGGAGGAATTAAGAGTTAAGAGCTCAAGGGTTAAGAACACGCACTTTGGAGCCAAACTGCCTAGTTTCCAATCCTGCCTCTGCCCTGACAAGTTATATGACCTTGAACTAGTTACTTTATCTTCTAACCTCAGGGAAGGGGCATGGTTTGTTTTGTTCACTGATATATCCCAAACGCTAGAAGGGTGCCGTGATCTGTGTGTGTGTGTGTGTCGTGCGCTAAGTATGTTGATCTATGTAATGTGCTTACAGGAGGGCCTGGCACAGAGCAAGTATTATACAAATTTCTTGCTACTAAAATTACCTCCAAAAGATAATTGAACTGTAACTGTATTGGATAAACGTTTAGAACTGAAGAATTGAGGTTGCATTTTGTAAAAGCAGCACTTGCTTTATTTTGAGTAAAAAAGTTAAAAAATGGCTATCTGGGCTTACGTTTGCCTGTTATTAATTCTTTGAGGATGAGAAACTGTTGACTTTTTGCATGGCTGATGCTAAGGGATGGCCCAGACCATGCAGGCTGCAGTGGGCTCCTGTGTGTGTTCTGGATCTGGTCCCTTCTGTTGCTGAAAAGGGGACCTGATGAATGAGATCTGGAATCTGGAGACCAGAGTTTGCCTTCTGGCCCTGACACAAGCTGTGTGATTTTGCGTAGATCACTTTGTTTCTCAGAGCCTTGGTTTCCTGCCTGTGACATGGGCGAAATGGTGACGCGGTTTATCCTAAGGCTTTTAAGGATTAAGCGCCCAGCGCTGTGCAAATATTGTTACTATTGTTTGCGTAACTATAGTAGACGCTTAACCCTTTGAAGAGCATCCCTTTCTTGTGAAATGGAGAAAATGAGTTATTTGGGGCTTTTCAGAATTGACCCACAAGACCACAAACAGGATTTGGGGAAAGCATCGTGCATGGCCCATGTGCGGCAGAGGCCCCTTTGAGGGAGCGTCTGCTGGGAAAGAAAGGTTCAGAGGTCTTCTAGAACGTCCTTCCAAACACCAGCTTTTATGACTTCCTCCTCAGTGTTCTCATTTCACACTGTAAATGTCTGACTTTTGATTCCAAGCACACGTGCTGAGTTCAGGGACCCACATTTTGGCGGGGCCAATCCCCCATCAGCTGGTTCAGCTCCGTACCTAAGATGTGTGTTTATCAAGATGATCCCATGGAGGAGAAAATCGCTTATGAGGCCGCCTGAGGGCAGTTTCCCTGAGCGCTGGTTGGAGGCCGCTCTTGGGCTTGGTGTCTGCTGGCTAGCCGAGTGTTGACTGAACCACCCTGTCTGCAGGGCCCGCCGTGGGGAAATTAAAACTGACCTTGACGTGGACCCTGACTCCAGGGAGCTTCCGTTCCAGTTGAGAGAATCAAAATCCAGGAAACTCACCTTTAATACGAGGGGGAGTATAAAGTGCTACCATGCTGGTGGGAAGATCAGACGAAGGATGATAGCAAAGTCCTCAGTGTCACGACCAAGAAGAGCATGGCATCCAGGGGGCGCTGGGGACGGGCCTCACACACGTTCCCTCGCTGACCCTTGTAATAACCCTGTGAGGGTGGTGGTAGGTTTTGTTGGTCTATCCAGTTTACAACAGATGCCAGGAAGGCCCAGAGAAGTGGAATAATTCGCCCACGTGCTCCTAGCCTGGAGTTGACGAGCAGGGACTGGGACTCGGGCCACCTGGCCCCAGAGCTTGTGTTCTGTGGGGGCAGAACCTGAAGGGTTGAAGGACAGGTAGGTCCTGGGTGAGCCTGGGGCACAAGGTGTGTGGGCAGGTACGTGAGGCAAGTCAGCTTGTAACAAGCTGTGGGACCACGGTCCCCGAACACCCGGAGGCCTTTGTGCTCCACCCTGTAAGCAGGGGGGCCGCGGATGGTGTCTGAGCAGCTCTGTCTTTTAGGAAGATGATTCCGCTGGCAACGTGGGGGGCAAGTTCAATTGAAATAATATGTGACAGTTCTTAGCATCATGCCTAATAAGGTTTTTAGGGAAAAAAAAATGGGGAAGACAGGGAGAACAATTAGGAGCTATTGCAGAGATTTAGGCAAAAGTGAGAGTCTCGTGCGAGATGGGGAGGAATAGACTGAGGCAGAGTCTACAGGTCTCAGCAGATGTTGGAGGTAGGAGTTGTTAGCTCGTGATACCGATAAACGGTCCCTGACACCTCCATTATCCAAGGTGGTGTCCTGGGAAGCACTCCTTCCTTCTTTAGGTCGGACCCTTCTACAGGGACCCTCACCCATGAAGAGCCTTGTGCTAAGCACAGTGGCTGGTTTCTGTCCTCTGTTTCATTATCTGAAGTCCGCATCAGACAGACACTCATTGGACATCCGTGGGCAGGGCACTGGTTGATACTGGGATAGGGAGAGAAGTCCTGGTCCTCAGTGAGTCCCCAGGTGTAATCACCACGTGTGACCTGGAGTGACCCTCGCTACTACTCACTTGCGTCAAAGCCCAGCACTGCTGAAGGGCGTCACACACCACGCAGTATTGGAGCTGTGCTTTGACGCAAGTGAGTATTTGCTGCACAGATGGGAGCGTGCGATATTCCTGGTGGTGGATATGGTGATTGCAGAAATAGGGTGGTAAGGGAGGACCTGGCTGGACTGGGGACAAGAGTGGCGTTTTCAGCTGGCTGTCGGTTCAAGTCCTGGAGTGGGCATGGTGGGTCCTGTGGCTTCATCATGCTGAGCCCAAGGTGCACCCCTCCTGGAAGCCAGGCCTACGTCTGGCTCATGGGGGCGGGTTTAAGATTAGGAACCATTCCTCTCATCTCCCTAGGAACTGCCCACCCCGAACCCCCTGCACTGGAGTGGAGGTGAAGGGACCACAGATGTGGTTCTTGGCCTCAGGGAGCACAGCCGACAGGGGAGGGAGCGTAGGTCATTGCAGTCCTCGGGCTCCTTCTGCGTGTTGCCTCGTGTGTGGGGAGACCGGGTTTATTACACTTTTTATATCAGCGGAGCTTAAACCCCACGGGATTCTGCAGAGGCTTCAATGCAGAGGCTTTTGCTGTAAGCAACATGCAGGCATTTAAACAGAACCGTAGGGAAGTTTCTGAGAAGTAGAACCTTGTACGGACGTGGCAAAGGGAAGACACTGTGGCCCTTTTTCTGGGGACAGCTGATACTCAGCCTCTTCCTGGTTCCTCTCCTGCCGCTCTCCACCCACCCTGCTGATGCAGAGGGACAGCTTAGGGCCCGTCCTGAAAGGATTCATGTCATCCTGTCGGCACCTGGTCATGTGGCAGTGGCCCAAGGCTCCCTTAGTGGCCTGGTGGCCTTTGTGTCTTACCTTATTTGGAGGTAAACACTCAGGACAGGGGACCATTAACTTACCCTGTGAAATGCCGAGGGCCTTGCTTGACCCCTGTGGTGTGCACAAAGCCCGGGTGGGGGGGTGACTCTGGTGACGCAGGACATGGAGGGCGTGAATGAGAGCAGAGGTGGGAGTCCCTGTGTTGAGAGGCTGGTCTGCAGCCTGGAGAAACCCTTTACCAGAAAGTAGTGGAAACTCCCTGGAGACCTGCAGGAGCGTCGATAAAGGCGATTAATGGAATAGATAAAACGACTTGGAAGCAGAGATGAGAGCAGCTGAGTCGCTCCGGTTTATCAAGTCTCCACAGAAGAGGGCTGGGCAAAGAAAGGGCACTTGATGTGGTTTTGCAGATTCACCTGGTTGTAGGAGGCTGCACCCAGGGAATCATCAGACCAGGAGGTTAGAGCCAGGGGCAGTTCCCCTCCCCTAAGTGCCTCTTAAAGGGACCCTTGGCTTCTTAGGTGGCCTCCCCAGGAAAATGGAGGGAAACCCCATCACTTGGGCTGTTTAAATCAGATTGGGCAGCGTTAGCTGACGGCCCGTGGAAAGGACTGGCTGTGCTGTAACATCTTTTCTCTAATTTCTGGATAATTCTTCTGTGGGCCTTGAAGGGGGTGAGCCCTTGAAAGAATTGCTTTGAAATCCTTTTGATCATTTAAATCTTGCTTGTTTTTCCTTAGCTGGAGAAATTCCCACGTTGAGTGGTGTGACAAGTGTCTAAATGACTTGCAGGCTTGGGTGACCCATATGCATTCAGAGGAAGAAAGGAAGGTGCAGGGCTGGTGTCTCATTTGCAGGCCACAGGCACTGGGAAGGAGGAGCTGCTGCTTCCACAGCCCCCAAGCTCACAACAAATACTTAGTGTCTACTTAGTGTCGCACAATAGAGTCAGAAGGGCCCCGAGAGATCACAGAGGGAGGCAGCGCATGGTGTCGTTCAGAGCTGCGCCTCTCCATCTTCAATGTGCCTGCGGTCACCTGGGGACTTCATTAAAATGCAGACGCTGGAGGTCTGGGCGAGGCCTGGGGCTCTGCATTTCTAACAAGCTCCTGGATGATACCAGTGCTGCTTTGAGTTGTGAGAGTAGAGTTGGCCTGACCTGGGTTTGGGTCCCAGCCTAGCCAGTGAGCTGAGTGGCCTTGGGCAAGTGACTTGGTCTTGCTGAGCCTCAGTTTCCCCATCAGAGAAATGGGGGTTATATTGCTTACCTGGCAGGGGTCTTGGCAGAATTAAATGAGGTCATGCTTGTCAGATGCTTTGCTTATCCAGTGCTCGGATATAGAAAGCTTGTGCTTAGAGCTGGATCCAGCCTTCTCCAAGCTGCTTCAAGGAGCATCAGTCCCTCAAGGTGGACTGCCTCCCTCCCCATCTTTTGCTCAAAAAAGTGTTCATGATCAGATAAGCTGAGGGAAGACTTGTAAAGTCTGTCTCTGGTGGAGACAGAGTGGGTCACAGTAGCATATTCCAGGTTCTTGGGGATTCTGCAGGAAAGAAACGTTTAAACTTAAAAATTTGTGTTGTGGTAAAAGACACACAATGTAAAAGTTACCACTTTAACCATTTAAAAGTGTTCAGTGGCATTAGGTACACCTCACATCTTTGTACACCCATCACCGCCATCCACCTCCAGAACTTTCCATCATCCTCAGCTTAAACTGCACACCCGTCAACCAGTGACAACTCCTTTTCCCTCCCGAGTCCCTGGCAACCCCCGTGCCACTTTCTGTCTCTGAGTTTGACCCTGTAGATACCTCCTCTAAGTGCAATCATACATTATTGACCTTTTTGTGACTGGCTTATTTCACTTAGCATGATGTCCTCAAGGTTCATCTATGTTGTAGCATGTGTCAGAATTTCCTCCCTTTTTAAGGCTGAGTAATATTCCATTATATGTCAAGACCACATTTTTATCTATTCAGCCATCAATGGACACTTGTTGTTTCCACCTTTTGACTATGGTGAATAATGCTGCTCTGAACATGGCTATGCAATGTTTGAGCTTTAGACTTTCTTACACCTAGTATTTCCCAAATAGTGGGGGAAGAGTGTAGATGGAGAAATTCTGAACAATCCAACCCACTCTCCCCAACCCGTGTATTACAGCACAGGTGGGACTCCCAGGTCTGTAGCTGAGGTCTACCCTGGCTGTGTTTTGGATTCACCTGGTGAGCCTTACAAAAAAAAAGCCCATGCCGAGGCTCCACCCTGGACCAATTAAACCAGAATCTTTAAGGCTGGGGCTTGGGCAGAGGTGTTTGTAAGGCTTCCCAAGGTGACGTTAATGAATAGCCAGGGCAGGGAGACTTACAGGGATTCACACCCAGTGGTGGTGCGGGGCTGGGACGAGAACTGAGGCCACTGAGTCCCAGCATGGCTCACACTGCAGCCGTTCCCTGAGTCTCCCTCCAGATCGGGCTCCTACCCTGGAGTTCCTGCCTTGGGTCTGCAGGGCGTAGGGTGGCCATGATGCCGTGCCTGAGGGCAAGGGATGACCTTGTGTTTGGCAGCCTCTGGCTCCCATAAACCAGCCCAGATTGGCAAGTGTCTGTTGTCCACCTCTGCTAGGGAGGCCCTGTCCTTAAGGGGTGAACCCTGCCTGGGCCTGTGTAGAATCACCAGGGCTGCCGTTTAGTGCCAAGATGTGGACTTGCCTCACCGTGGTGTGCAGGGCTGACTGCGAATGAGGTGAAGCACTTCTGATTTTGAGGCCAGTCTTTGTTTACAGAGAGCAGTAGGAACACCGCAGTTCAAATCGTTCCCATCCAAGAAGATCCCTGTTGACTCTCCTTGTCACTTGGAGATTGAGAGATTGCGTTTCTGGCTTTCATGCTGTCAGCCAGATGGCCTGGGCTGGTGAACGCCGCCCCTCCCTGAGTCAGGGATTTGCCTCAGCAGGACTTGACCTTGGGAGCCACTGTTGAGTGGTCTTGCCGCCCCTATTTAATTTCCAGGGTCTGGCAGTCTCGATTGCCCAATCTCACTTTGGTCTGATGTGTCACAGTGTGGAGGAAAGACTCAAAGGCATTTAAATTATTTTTTGACGCATACCATGGACACAGGAAAACACGCCCAAAGCCTGTATTTACTCCAAGTTAAGTCTTCCGACTCCATCCTCTCTTTCTGGGACTGTATGATCCTGGCGTCTTTTGTAAGGAGACCCTCAACCCTGAAGAGATCACAGCAGCACTTTGCCAGGTCCTGCCGGGCAGGACGCCCCGGGGGGGCCGGGGGAGATGAGCTCCAGGGGGTCTGCTCCTTTCCTGGGCCTGGAAGCACAGTTTGCAGGAGCAGAGCTGGTGAACCCATGGTAACTAAGCCCACGTGTTCTCTTCGAACGTAGTAACCAGTGCCCAGCCAAGCTGCAGAGCCTGGGGTCAGGAAAACCCCTTTCTGAGTGGGCACACCTGACTGTGCTGTCGTGGGGTGATGGGCCGTCCCCCTCACTCTTTCCAGTTGGTGAGTGTGGCACGCGTGGTTTGAACAATCTGGCAGGAATACCTTCAAGCTGTTTCACTCCGTAGAGACACAAGACAACAAAGGAATGATTTACGAAAAACTTACCAACAACAAAGAATGATTTCAGTTCTTGACCGTATCCTCCTTTTAGAGAATTTTTTGGCTTTTTAATGCCTGGGTCTCCAGACCTGGGAGGGCAGAGGATAAAGGCCGTTTCTCCCTTTTTATGTATTAGGCTCCTCCACACCCATCTTCTTGGAAGCGGTCCTTTGAATTGGCTGTGGAAATCCATCATGAAGCATGGAGAAGGGACCATGGAGCAGGGGTGTGGGCCATTTTGGGTTTGAGAGTCGGCCTAGGACCCTGTGTGGGTTATTTGGTCCGGACTTTTGTGAGCTGCTGGCGTTAGAGATCGATCATCTAGCAACTGGCTTTGCTGGCTGTTGAAGGCACATCCCCACTCAGCTCACCGATTGTGTGGTGTAGCTGACTGTCCAGTTCATCTCTCTTGGAAGTTCATGGTTTCCTATTCTGCTGCTTTCCTGTTTTCATATAAAACAGTGTCCACATAGCAACAAGTGGCCGGGGTGACCCCGAAACTACCTGATCCCTCAAGATCTGCTTGATGTGGTTTGTCATCACATCGACATCGAACATCTGTATGTTCACCTCTTTTCTCTCCTGTGGTTGTATCTTGGGAGTTGCCTTTTGGATGCAGTCTGTGTCTTAAATTGTAGTACCCTGTCGTCTCTTTCCAGGAGGAGTTGGCAGACAGAGTTAGAAGCAGTTTGCAGACTTACCAGAAAATCACCATCATTCTCTGTTTGATTGAATAGTCACTGTTTTGAGTTTAGCTAATCCTTGAGGCCAGATTTTTCCAGCTAGTTTCTCCCTGCCTCTCAGATGGATTGGGTTTGCCACTCACACCTCTCCTGCCGCCTCTGGGGTTAAAGTCTGCTCAGGCGATCTGCTCACTCATTTATTTACTCATTTGCTCATTTACCCAAGAAATTTAAGAGCCTCTGATGTGGGAAGACTTTGCCAGGTGTAGATGAACTGAACAGGCTCCCGCTAACATACAGTGAGGGAAGGCGGAGGAAACGTGAAGCCAGGTATTAGTGGGTCATGATGAGGAAAGTAAATTGCTTCTGCCAAGAAAAAAAATCTCTAAAGTCAAGCGGAAATCTGACTCTCTACTTCATCATCTTATTCACTCACTCAGTAAACGTTGCTTGAATGCCCACCATGTGCAGAACACCACAGGCAGGAAGACCGACTCCACTTTCAAGGATTCTGAATTCTAATCCAACAGGGAAAGTGAGCTGTGAAGGGCCAATAACTAAAATCCTCTCTGGGGATAGAGGGACATTCAGATCTCATTCAGAAGCAGAGGAAGCCGTGTCAAGAGTCAGAGAAGCGAGAGATTTTGCCTTGTGGGGCTTCATGAAGGAACTGGCCTTAGAGATGGTATGGATGACCTTTGAACCCATGGATGGAGGGAATGACGTGGACCTGAGCCCTGAGGTAGGACTTTCTGTGGTGACTTGTGTTACTGTCTGCATTTACTTACCTCCAGACCTTCCCATGTAGGTGGGGATGTGACTTACACTGTAGGGTATTCACTCCATTGATCCTGGCCGTGGACATGCAACTTGCTTTGGCCGATGGCACATGAGCAGATATGACTTACGTTCTATCTGAATAGAAGCGTTAAAAGCTGCTGCTTGTTTCTGCCAGCTCTTACTCTTTCCCTTTCCCATAAGGATGGTGTGTCCTCGGTGGGGTTTATCCTTCTGCCTGGATTCTAGAATGGGAAGCCAGGAGAAGCCAACCCATGATTGCTGGTATCTGATGTGAGTAAGAAATAAATGTGTGTTGTAGGCCATTGATACTTTGGGGGTTGTTTGTTACTGTATCATAACAGTCAGCTAGTGAACACTGACTGATACAGTCTGTCTCAGTAGTAGAATAGTGTGGTTTGCTCCCATGTAGTGTTAAGTGAGGGGGAGATTTGGGGAAGAGGGCTTGTCTTAGAATCCGATGATCCAATGATAGCAGGCTTCTAGTGTCCAGCTAAGGCCTTTGGATTTCTTACCGAGGCAGTGGGAGTTGGGGAAGGCTTCTGAGCCAAGGATTGATAGGATGAGGAATGTGTTTTGGGAAGATGACTCCAACCTTAGGACAGAGGATAGAACTGGTTCTGGGGAAGTGTTTGAGGTTTTAGGGGTCCAGGGACGGTAAAGTGGAGAGAGAATCCAATTTTAGAGACTGGGTCATAGTCAAATTGACAGACCTGACAGCTGTCTGAAGGTGAGGGAGGGAGAGAGGTGCAGGGACCAGGCTCTTGCCAAGGAGGGTGCTTTGTCTTGTTGGGCCCTCCAGAAGCAAGGAGAACTGGGCTGACCTAGTGGGTGCCATCTGCCTGGCTCACTAAGTATCCGGGCACTGCCTGTTTCCAAGATGCTGCATTTTGCTGTGTCAAGGTGAGAGGTCTGGGGAGACTTGCCAGGCATTGGGTGGACTTGAAGTTCTCTCCTGGCTTTGAGACTTCCTAAAATTCTGCTGCACAAATAATTGTGCAAGCAGGGTAAAAGTGTGATGGGGCCTGACTGAGGAAACATGCAGAATGCGTGGGGGGTACACTGTACCCCAAACAGAATGCAGGGCGACCCTACGAGGGACTCAGGGACTTGGCCTTCCCCACTCATTGATCAGGGTATGGTTATCCCTCTGAATCCACCGGAGATTGGTTCTAGGACCCCCAGGGATACCAAAATTCGAGGCTACTCAAGTCCCTTTTATAAAATGGAGCAGTACAGTCGGCCCTCCTTATCCATGGGTTCTGCATCTGTGGATTCAACCAACTGCGGTTCAAGTTTTGATCTGTGGTTGACTGAATCTGGGAATGTGGAACCTGTAGATACGGAATGCCGACTGTAGCAGCATCACTCCTTCATCAGTCATTCAATCATCAAAGTGCTGAAGGTGCAGACTCTGGAGCTGGACAGCCTAGGTTTGAATCCTGGCCCTGCCATTGACTAGCAGTGACTTTGGGCAAGTTACTTATTAACCCTTCTGTGCCTCAATTTCCCCATCTGTAGAATGACCCCTGAGATGAGTTGTCTTAGGGTTCAATGTGTTAATGTAAGTATAACACTTAGAACAGGACTTGACACCACAGTAAAGGCTGTTATAGTTGGTGGGGTGGGGATTGGTATCGGTATTTATTCTGTGCTGGGTGCCAGGGCACTGGGGATACAGCAGTGAACAGAGTCATCAAGTTTTAGTGGAGGAGGCAGCACATAAATCTGCACATAGTAGATGTGTAATGTCGGGTGATACATAGCATGAGGAACAATAAATTGGGATAAGGAGACAGTGACCAGGATGGGTTTGGGGATCTAAAATAGGGTTCTCCATTTGCAGCAACATGGATGTTCCTGGAGAATGTCATTCTAAGTGAAGTAAGTCAGGAAGAGAAAGAAAAATACCATATGAGATTACTCATATGTGAAATCTAAAAAAAAAAAAGAAGAAGAAGAACATAAATACAAAACAGAAACAGACTCATAGACATAGAATACAAACTTGTGGTTGCCAAGGGGGAGCCGGGTGGGAAGGGACAGACTGGGAGTTCAAAATTTGTAGATACTGACAGGCATATGCAGAACAGATAAACAAGATTATACTGTGTAGCACAGGGAAATATACACAAGATCTTGCGGTAGCTCACAGTGAAAAAAATTTGACAATGAATATATGTATGTACATGTATGACTGAAAAATTGTGCTTGACACTGGAATTTGACACATTGTAAAATGACTATAACTCAATAAAAAATGTTTAAAAATAAATAAATAAATAAATAATAAAAATTAAAAAATTAATAAAATAGGATTTTGAAGACGGTCTCTTAGTGGATGGGACCTGAATGCAGGGAGGGAGGGCTGTCTAGCTATCTGCTAGAGGAAAGGGGAGTTGTGTTTCTGGCCAAGGGAACAGGAAGTAGTGCAAAGGCCCTACGGAGGCTGTTTACAGAATAGCAAGGAGGCTGTGTGGCTGGAACGAGGTGAGTTCAGTGAAGTACTTCTGTTTCTTATTTAAAGAAATTGAAGCTTTCTGCTTCTGTGACAAGTTCAGATTTTCTAGCAAATGGGATAGGAAATAGTGCAGGACTATGAAAGTCTCTTGTTCTCAAACCTTACATTGTTGTTGGAACCTCAGTTTTCCCATCTGTAAAATGGGGGTGGTCTTCCCTACCCCTTGGATGGTTGTGGGAAATACATGTGTCATGGTCATGTGTCATCAGTCTCTGCACAAAGACATGTTCGGTCAACCGGAATTATTAGAAGCCCTGGGAAAGAGTGATCTGAGGGCAAAGATGGATGTGTCTCTCCAATATAACATGTTGGTCTCAAATCTGAGGTCATCGGGGGTGAGGCATCATAATTGTAACCATTGGCTTAAAACAATTAAAATGGCCTTACATTCAAGCTGTTATTGATATCGCAGTAATAGCTACCTGCAGTGGTAATTTTACTTGCGAAAGGGGAAAATGACCATGACCATCTGTGAACTGGAGTTGAACTAGGGCTGTGGTTCTCAGTGTGGGGTGCTCATTAGACTCACCTGGGGAGACTAAAAATCCTGATGCTGAGGCCATACCCCAGACAAGTTAAGTCAGACTCTCTGGGTGTGGGCCCGTCTGCAGTGGTTTGTAAAGCTCTCTTGGTGATTTGAATATGCAGCCATGGTTATAAACCGCTGAGTTGGGTTGGGTGGAAGATTCTGCAGAGAGACCTAGGGATATGTTTGCCAGACCCATGGTCATTGCTGCTATGATGTGGGACTAGGGCAGGGGGTAGGCTGGAGTAAGAATGACCTCAGGAGTCAGGGTTCCATTAAGCTTCTTCCTTTGTAGCGGCGTAAGCTGCTTCCACAGCCAGTGTTGTTTGTTTATGTAGCTGGACACAGCTTTATTTCTGACCTTTAAGGAAAGTGTCAGAAAATAAATGTTTTACAGCGGATTCTCTGTGCTTACTGAAAGCTAGGTTCTGGTATCAACCTCCTATTTCTTCCTCCTGGGGAGTTAGTGAGGGCTATTACCTGAGGGTTATTACCCTCAGCCAGCGTGGTGAGGGGAATTAATGTAAAACATCCTTGAGTCCATGCAGTGTCCTACAGTGGGCTCATTCCACCTGGTTTGTGTTGGGAAGCACAAGATCTTGCAAAGAGCCAAAGGCGCCAGCAGCCTGGTGTGTGTCTTTATGGCATTAAGACCACACTAATGGCAAAAGGCAGAGTCAGGAACACTGAAGCTTTGAGGTAAAGTAGCAGTCAGGAGAGGATTAGACAGCGAAATTCTCTTTTATTTTATTTTATTTTATTTTTTAATTCTCATTGTTTATATTGTTTCCATTATTGCTTTGGCTGTCAGGGAGCTCAAAGTTGTTTTATGCTTATTTACCTTAGATTCCCTTAGATTTTATTTTTAAAAAAATTTAATTATCTATTCCCTCTTTACCATTACTTCTCCCCACTATTGCTCTGCTTTTGCTTTTTATTCTGATCTCAGACATCTTTGGAAATATTTTTATAAAAATACTTTAAAGAAAGTAATCTGAGTGCTGGACATTTTGGACATCACCCTGTGCCTTGATATCTGATTGAAGAAGAGTTGTTCTCATACTCAAAGGAGTTGTTGGGATGTTAGAGCTTTTGCAATTCTGACATCTTCACAGATTGAGGACCCAGGCCCAGGAAGAGGAAAGACATACTCAGAGGTAAGACAATGTGATGGAAAGAGCCTGGCACTCAGCGTCAGATACACAGAAGTCTGAATCCTGGCTTCCCTGTTCACTAGGTATGTGAACTCAGGCAGGTTCTAACCTCCCTGAGCTCTCAAATCCTTATTTGTAAGATGGAGACCATCCTAGCTTTGTAGGTTTCCTGTAGGGGTTGGATGAGTTAAGGTGTATAAAGCACTTGGCATGGTGCCTGGCTCTTGAAAACAGACACAGTAGCATTTTTATCATGATTATTGCTAAGTCAGGAGTCAGCAAACTCTTTCTGGAAAGGGCCAGGTCATAAATATTTTCTGTTTTTTGGGCTGTATGGTGTCTGTGGCAACCACTCAACTCTGACATTGTGGGATGAATCCATAAAGGAGAGTGTGTGTGTGTATGTTACAATAAAACTTTATTAACCCTGGGCTGTAGTTTGCCGCCCCGTGCTCTACGCCACCCAGCCAGTTGGCAGTTTCCTGATCCCCGGTCCTGGGGCCCCTTCCTCTGCATGCACACCACACACCATCGTAAATGGAGACTGCACAGTAATTAGTTTGGTGTTGTCTGAACTATTAGTTTTCTAGGTTAATTTTTTTCCCCTAAGATTCATACTAAGGCAGAGTTTCATCTTGAGAAATCTGAAACAGGTTCAGTGTGCTCATGTGTTTTTCTCTGGGCCTCGTCTTCTGACATGCGTGGGAGAATCCTTTTGAAGCACAGAATTCTAAGGACTCCCTTGGGTAAAGGCTTGTTTGGAGCCCAGGGCCACCAAGGGATGGAGCCAGGCTCTTGTGAATGTGGGAGCCTCATTGCTGAGAATATTGCTCTGGAGTGACGATCTAAACTCAGGAAGCAAAGCATGCTCTGCCTAAGATTTAGCGGCTGATAGAGGCTTATGATCTGGAGTTACCAGCTCCTAGGGAAGCAGCACATTATGCTACAGCCTTGGAAATGCGCATACAAATGAACCATCACGAAACAAGAGACAGAGAATGGGGGCACCCCCCCCCCACTTCCAGGTGGGAAGGCCGTTATAAGGATTACTGTGAATCCCCCACCCCCAGCACTCCCTGATTTCCGATGTCTTAAATAATAAAAGCAACTGGATGGTATTTCTTGAGTGTAGGACAATTCTTTTTTGTTTTTGTTTTTAAATTAAACTTTTAATTTTGAGAACTGTAGATTCATGCACAGGTGTAAGAAGCAGTATAAGGCGATTCCATATCCTCTTTACCTTGTTTTCCCTAATGGAATCAGTTTGAAAAACTATAGTATAATAATCACAGTCAGGGTACTGACATGGATACAGTCAAGATGCAGAACGTTTCCATCACCACAAGGATCCCTCTTGTTGCTGAAGAGCATTTTAAAATATAAACTTTTATTGAATTTGGGGGCATTCAAATAGGGTAGCATGCCAGCAGAGTGGGTCAATGATTTTAATGACGTGCTTTTTCAAAAACGCTCTGTGCCTGAGAGTCTTGTTTCCAATAGCAGAATGCCTCCTTTCTGAATTATGAATAAAGGAGCTTTGTAATTGATTGTCTCCCTAAGAAGCACTTCTTGTGGATTTGAGGATGAGTCCCATAGGACGGACACTTGACACTTAACCTGGCAGAACTTGGTCAAAAGGAATCATTTTGGCGGTGATCATGGAGGGGAAACTGGCCCAAGCTCAGAATAATGCATTTATAAATATTAGCAGCAGGCTTATTAAAGTGTTGGACCCTATTAAAGTCTCTGTATCTAGAAAGCCAATGGAAAGTAGTAACTGGTGATTTGAGCCCCACGATTCGATCATGTGCAATTAAGTTCTTTTAGGGAAGTTCCTGGGGGTTAGGGCATGAGAGCCAGCTGCTTCCCAGCACCCTTGCTACCAGGTTATAAAGGGAGGACATTGCCAGTCAAATTCTACCACCTGCGGATGTACAGCTATCAGTAAGATAAATGAAATCCTAACACCATCCTTTCAGGTATTCTGAGCACAACCTGTAGGGAAGACTGGCTCAAGGTAGAATCGATGGCATTCAAATGTCAGGATTCAGTTAACCTCACAGTCAGGAGCAGACAACAAGAACCCGCCCAAGCAAACGGCCAGACTCAGACCATTTGGGGATCAGGCACCATCCCTAATGGTGCAGAATACAGGCTTCTCTTCCTGGTCACCCTGGATGGGAATGACCTCCAGAGTATCTCAGCCTATCCACATGTCTCAAAGGCCACTGATTTCATCAATGAGGGTCCATTTCTAATGCCCAATATGCTAACTACCAAGTCAGTAATTTACCAGTAAACCCAACTTACTCTGTAGGTTAGCAGAGTCCCTGGTGTTGATGGGAAATAGAGGTGGCAGAAGGACTTTGGGGTTTGGCTGTTCATTATGCTGATTCACCCCACCTTGAGTGGGAATCCCAGATTAGGGCAACTGATCTCCCCTAGAGCGTAGCTGAAACTACACACACACACACACACACACACACACACACACATATATCGCACTTTTGTTCTGAAAGTGCAGAGTAAATTATAGGGATCTTTAAAAAGTGGTTAGCTGGACAGGCTGAGCCTCAAAATGCCATCTCTAACACAGTCTGGGATTTTTTTTTTTAACGACTCTGTTTTCCCATCCATGAAATGTGGGGATAAGATCTACCTCAGAGGGTTGCTGGTAGAGTTTAAGAAATGTAAGCTACTATTGTTATTAAGTGAAAAAAAATGCTTCTCAGCTTCTGCCTCCACTGGTATGAGCAAGACCTGTGTCCTTCAGAATCATTCTTAAGTATTCCTCTGAGCGAAAAGTTATAGGGTTTATTTTAGTTGGAGAGATGGGAGTGAGGATGGCAGGGGTTAGGGGGTAAATAGGAGGAAGGGAACTGGCATTTGAGCTCTTTGATCAGCACTGTTGCGGGTGACAGTGAACAAGAATCCTGACCCCGAGGGAGAAGGGAAGTTCTGCCAGGGCAGAGAGACCCTGAACAAGGAGTCAAGAGTGAGATGAGCTGTGAACAAGTGCAGCCAGAGCATACGAGAGGGTTGACTTCACAGGAGAAAGCTCCTCCACAGCAGGAATGTTTGACTTGAGACCACAAACTAGATAAGGCAGGAGTTACCTTGATGGAGAGAGATGAAAGAGGAGAATGGCATGTACAAAGGCCCTGGGGCAGGGAAGAATGTGGTATGGTATAGCAACACAGCCAAGTTTGGAGTATTTGGAGTAGAGTGATAGGGGAAGGAGGTAAAAGGTGAGGCTGTAAGGGTGTAGGGACTACATTGAGCAAGACCTTATAGACCAGGGGGTGGAGTTTGGACTTTGATGGAGAGCTTTCCCCTAGAGCTTTGCACTGCCGCTAGCATAGATTCTATTGTCAGATGTATGGCAGCCTCATTTTGCTGAAGAAGAATTGAAGCCGGAGGAGGTTAAGCATGTTGGAAGTTGGAAGACATAAAGTGGTCCCAAGAGTCATTCATTTCCTGGGCCTTGTTTCTCCATCTGCCAAAAGAGAAGTTTGTAGCTGATGTCTGGAGTCCATTCCTGCTAAATCGGGGTAAGTTAGAGTTTCGAAGGGTCTTACATGGGAGTGAGGACAAAGGACCTCCTTATGAGGATTACAGAAAGGAATTGACCTCGGCTGCTAAGTTCAGAATGAATCTACACTCTGGATATTCCATCAGCCATTGGTGGAAATAAGTCCCTGTCTAGTCCATTTCGGCTGCCATAACAATACCATAGACTGGGTGGCTTATAGACAACAGAAATTTATTTCTGATTTCCAGAGGCCAGAAGTCCAAGATCAGGTGCCAGTATGGTTGGGTTCTGGTGAGGATCCTCTTCTGGGTTGCAGACTGCAAACTTCTCATTGTGTCCTCATGTGATAAATGAGGGCAAGAGAGCTGTCTGAGGTCCCTCTTATAAGGACAAGAATCCCATTTCTGAAGCTCTTACCTTCATGACCTGAACCCCTCCCAAGGGCCCCGCCTGTAAATACCACCACACTGCTAGAGGGGTTAGGATTTCAACATATGAATTTTGGGGAGACACAGACGTTCAGTCCGTAACAGTCCTGTTGTCCAAGGATGTGATTCTGGAGAGGTTGGGAACCCCCAAAATTCTGATTAGGATTTCCTGGCTGTGCTTTTAAGATGATCCTGGAGAGTAACTGTAGTTCTGTGTAGGGACTTTTTAGAAACTTAGTCTTTAAATAAGTGATAAAATTCACTTGACTCAAAATTTAAAAAGGACAAAAGATGTCATTAAAAACTCCCACCTCTGCCCGACAGCTTCCCAAATCCCTTCCGCAAGGCAACCCTGTCCCAGTTTTTCCATGTGTATACAGTGAGCACGGGGGTGGGTGATGGTTCATATATTTCACACAGCTAGGATTATTCTGTGCCTTTACTTGCTGTTGAAGGCCAACCCAGATCAATAGTAAATAAACGTGTGTGTTTTTTTTTCCTCTTTGGTCTGCATAGTATCCTGCTGCAGCGTAGGTCTGTGATCTGTTTAACTGGCTCCCTCCTGACACACACATGTAGACTGGTGAGGCAAAAGAGAGCAGGGAACAGTGTTGTAGTGAATAACTGAGATGTGGGATTGCTGGGCCAGAGAGCGTGCAAATTTGGGATTTTGACAGATGATGCCAAGTGGCCCTCCAGAAAGTCTGAACCAGTTAACAACCTCTGTTGCACGGAGCCAGGGATGAAGCACCCCACGGTGGTGTTATCAGATTTGTCGAGGTCGTTGATCTGGAGGGGGAGTGGAGTTTCATTTCTCTCTCACTCATGAGTGAGGTTTTGAACATCGGTTTGAACAATTTGTGTCCCCTTTGTGCTGTCACTCATGTCCTTTTCTGTGCAGACCCTTAATCTGTTTCACACTGCTTGGGCTAGGTTGTCAGAGAATTGCTACCTTCAAGTGTCCTGAAGATAAGCTTAGAGACCCCGAAGGTGGCAGGGCCTGGCCCAGCAGGTTGGGGGAAGGGCCTGGAGTTTCCCGAGGCAGCTGTCACCCTATGGAGGCCACAGCATCAACCCCACTTGTCCTGCCTGCCTCTCCCACGGTCCTCACTCCAGCTCCCTGCACAGCTGGCCCCGACCGGACACTCTGCTGTGCTGGCACAAACACTGCTGTCACCCACAAATTGACCTGAATCACCTCCTGGTTTTCTGTGCCCTCCCAGTGAACTTGGCCAAAGGGTTCTGCCTGTCAGAAACCCGAGGCCAGGTCTTAGACTTTGGTGAGCTCAACTGTTCCCTGGTCAGGTGTGGGTAGCCCCTGGCCCCACCCACCTTCCCAGGGATCATGCTCCTCATTATCCTGACCTTGACTGCTTTCAGTTCATTCATCTGCTCATCATCTACTAGCCTGCCTGCAGTGTGACCAGTACCTTTGTAGTTTGGGGACCAGAGTAGAGATTAGAATAGACAAATGCCCAGAGCTTACAGGAGCTTACAACCTGGATCGGGAGGAAACAGAGACAATAAACAGGCAAAGTATACAATGCGCTAGAATAGAATTTCTCTAATGTGCAAACAAACCACCTGGGGCACCTCGTGAAAATGCAGATTTTAATTCAGCACCTCTGGGACAGGGGCTGAGATTTTGCATTTGTTATAGGCTCCCATGAGATGCTAATGATATTGATCCCTGGACCACAGTCTGAGAAACAGGCCCTAGGAGGTGTTAAAAGCACTGGGGAGAAAAGGAGAGCAGGCAAAGGGGGCCCTCAGTGCTGCTGGGGGTGGCAGTGGGAATACCCTACAGGCTGCCCAGCCCAGGCCTCACTGAGAAAGTGATATGGGAGCAAGACTATGAAGGGGGAGAGGGTAGGCGTGCAGATACTGAGGGTGAGGGGATGGCCCGCACGCAGGAGAGGACCCAGTGGGTCTGGGGAACAGCCCGGAGATGCGCATGGCTGGATTACGGTGGGGACGGCAGGCGAGCAGGCTGCAGATGAGGGGCAGAGGGTCTCCTTGGCCGTGGGAACACCAGTGCTCATTCCGTTTGGGTACTGACAGCTGCCCCGGGGGTGTCTCACTCTCAGGTGGAAGCCAAGGCTGGAGAGATTTAATGGTTTGTCAAAAGCTAGCCCTAAGCCCAGGTCCTCAGACTCCAGATTTTGAACTCAGAGGTGCTAACCTGCAGGCTGTAGGAACTGTCAGTTCACGCAGAAATGGGTCTGCTATTTTGAAATGCCTCTTTGCCCAAATACTAGAAGCGGGACTGCGCTGGGGAGGGGCAGAGGGCAGAGAGGAAGCTGGGGTTGCTGGGTCTGGGACCGCCACCTGCCCAGGACCGGGGCATCTGGCTGTGGGGCTCAGTTCCCAGGCTGGTTCCCAGGCTTCTGAAGATCTGCCTTCACTCTCCAGCCCGAGGCCACAGGCGGAGGCCTGAGTGATGCTGCCAGGAGCCCCTCAGGTGAGGCGTCCTGAGTGTGGTCCCTCGGCAGGAAGCCTTTCCACTTGTGGGTTCCTGCAGGCGCTGGCTCACCCTCACGGTCACCTTGTTACCCGAAAACTGGGTTCGCCTCCGGGTAGGTGTCAAGCCACAAGGCACAACCAAGCCAAAGAGCCGGAGAAGGAAGGGTTTATTTCTTGCAACAAGTAAGAACACTGGAGATGTTTCCCAATGCAGTGTCTCCTTGAATAGCAAAACCGAGGAAGTTTCAAGCTAAAAGGTATGCATACTCCTGAAGGGACTTGTTTAGAGAGGAATTTAGCCTGGAATTGGGGTAAGAGTCATGCTAGGTTGAAGGAGTCCAGGTCTTAGTTGCTTTGAAGTCACGAGGGCCAGGGACGGTCAGCATCATCAGCTCTCTGGCTCCATTCAGTCTGGTGGCCGATTGTTCAAGGGGGTTTGGACCCTGTAAAATAGCTCAAGAATGTGCGTCAGGTTATTCTTTACCTTTGAAACAGAACTGGGAGTCTTAGTGACTGATTTATTGTGTCCGATATGGTTAAGTTATTCCCCTGGCCTGGCAATAGCTCCTGTTCTTACATTCTTTTGTTCCCTTAAATACTGAGACCTGTTCTTCTGCAAGGGCAAACACTGCGTCCAGGCTTAGATCACAAAATGGCTTAGGCCTAAAATGGCTTCTCTCATGTCAAGAGAGCCATGCCTGGTTCTCTTTCCCAGAGACCCCAACCCTATCTGCCTGCTCCCTGACCGGCTGGCGTCCTGTTCATTTGCTCATGAGTGTGCACATGCTGCGGAAGGTATGAACTGCACTGTGTACTTGCCTTGCGAGTACCCCATCTAAACAGCAAGCATGGAGCTCTGATGAAATGTGTGACATTTTCCATGTTTTTCTCTCTTGCAGACCAGAAAGAGCATGCCGCTCTGTGGACTGTTGCAAGGTAGTAATGCTTGGTGGTCAGAACACCTGAATTTGAACCCCAGATCCATCACTTACTAGCTGTGTCACCTTGGGCGAGTCCTTTGACTTTTCTGTGCTTTCATTTCTCTAGCTGTTAAGTTGGGACAGTGATGACAGTGCCCGGGTTTTGAGGATTAGCGTACTTGAGAGAGTATACCACAGTGCCGAAATGTAGGGCATGCTCAGTGAATTGTCACAGCGTGACATTGTGCACCATGTCTTTGTTCTTGGTGAAGCTTCAGTGGGTCCTGTGGATACAGGGTGAAGTCCAGTCTCTGCAGTGGGATGCTGTTCAGTTCCTTCTGGGATCTGGCCCCTGTTCCTTTCTCAGGTTCCTCTCCCCTCTCTGCCTACCTGATAACCCAGGTATGCTGATAACCCACTGACACACATGCATTCCAGCTGCATGTCCCCAGGGATCTAACGCTGAGCTGAAACTCTCCACAACTCTCACAGTACAGGGAAAACACAGTAAGTGCTGAATGAATCTCACAGAGATGTCTCATGCTGACATTTCGGGTTTCCCAGGCAACTGGAGGTGGGACATAGGCTTCTGTTGAGCCTGAGTGCAGTTGTTTCCTCCGTATTTTGCTCAATTGTATTTCTAGCTTTGATGAGTAGTCGTTGGATAATTACATCCTCCTTTCAGTGTTAGAACCACATTTCTCAGTTTCTTGAGACTTATTCGGGCTGTTTCATCAGTGAAGGTCAAGTCAGTGTCACAGCCTTCCTTGGAAGGGTAAGATGAGGATTGTCTCCGGCAGGTCTTGGCATAATTTAAGATCTAGGGAGAAGTTCTTCTAAGGTCAACAAAGATCAAGACAGAAAGCTTGGTTGCAAGAGGGAAATGGTGTAAAACTAGAAATGAGGCAGCTTGATTGAATTTCATTTAATAGGAAACTTAACTATGAAGAATACATATTGTTTCAGGACTTGAAGAGATATTTGTACATTCAGGTTCATAGCAGCATTATGCATAATAGCCGAAAGGTGGAAGCAACCCAAGTGTCTATCAGTGGATGACTAGATAAAATGTGGTCTATCCATACAATGACATATTATTCAGCATTAAGAAGGAAGAAGATTCTGACACATTACAACATGGATGAGCCTTGAGGACATTATGTTAAATGAAATAAGCCAGTCACGAAAACGTAATTACTGTATGATTCCGCTCTGATACCTAGAGGAGTCAGATGATAAAGACAGAAAGTAGAATGGAGGTTACCAGGGGCTGGGGGAGGAGGGAATGAAAAGTTATTGTTCAGTGTGTACAGAGTTTGATTTTGACAACATGAAAAGAGTTCTAGAGATGGCTGGTGGTGATGGTTGGACAACAGTGTGAATGCACTTAATGCCACTGAACTGGGTACTTTAAAATGGTTAAGATGGTAGAGTTTTTGTGTATTTTATCACAATTAAAAAAAAGTTTTAAAGAATATGTGTTGCATTTCAAAAACGTGACAAGTAAAGGAAGATCATTTCAACCCTGTCTTAGGCTGTGTTTGGTGGAATGAAATCAGTGGAAGTCTCACAGATATTAAAACACAAAATTAAGTCTGAACAGGTGTTTATTTTCGGTAAGTTACCTTCAGAGGATGCTCCTGGAAGGCCTGCTATATGAGGCTGTTTTGGCAAAGAGTGCGGAGTGGAGAGAGAAATTAAAGTTGGTTCTTCTCTACTAAATTCTTCTGTTCCTAAAATTACTTATTTCAGTTCTGCCTAGAGGGGACATAAGGTGGAAATATTGTGTAGGGAATTGGAAAAGGAAAAAAGTATGTTTAGAGAGGCCATTTAAATGCATTCAACTGGGATAGGTCTTTTTTTTTTTTCTCTCCATCTTAAGAGCAAATGGTGGTGACCCATTTTGAAACATGTTTATTTTTAATTAAGTTAACCCTTAGCAACAATACAGTGCTTGTGGGCTCTGGGTGCACATGCCGAAATGCCGTGACATAGAAGAATGTATTACTTGCTGATCCACCTGTGTTCTGTAGGTACTGGGAGGCTGGCGTGCAGGAGGGGTGAGCGACTTGGCTGGGCTGCCCAGGGACCACTGCTCAGCTTTCTTCCCTCATCCTAGTGTGGTGAGCTCCAGGCTCAAATAGACAGTGGCCTCCCAGACACCTCCTCCGGGATGTCCAGTGGGCACCTCCAAGTGCGCACAATCAGCACAGATTCTTCCTGTCCTCCCGCACCCCTCCCCAGGCCTGCCCCAGGGCTTCACAGTCTCGGGGACGTCACCAGTTGTCCAGGTTGCACAAGCCAGCAGTTATCTGATGTCCTTTCTCACCCTGACCAGTCTCACCCATCCAGCTCCAAAGCATACCTTGAATCTGTCCAGATTTCTTTCATCCCCGTTGTCATCTCCCCAGGCCTGGTTACCATCCTCTCTAATGTTGTCTGGGTGATAATCTAACCCAGGGGGCTGGTCCTATCTAGTCTAGCTCAGCCTAGGGAGCTAGTTTCTTCTAGTCTGGCCTTAGCCTAGCTTAGGGCACTGTCTGCCCTTATCTGACCTAGCTTGTCTGGCTCCTCAAGATTAGTGCAAGAGCATCTTACCCAGCCCCGGTTGTCCCTCTTCCCGACAATCCACTCTCCAAACAGTCATGATGGTTGTTAAATCCTTTTGAAAATAATCAAATATTACCCATGTGCAGAAATGTACATAAACCACAATTGTATATATAGCATCATTATAAAGTGAACACTCATATAAAGACCACTCAGGTCAAGAAACAGCATCGCCAGGATCCCCCAGGAGCTCCCCAGCATGCCTCCTGCCAACCACGTCCCTTTCTCCCTGGTAACATGATTCTGACTTAGATGTAATCACTGCCTTGTGTTTCCCAAAGCAGGTAAAATTCGTTTAATTTTGCCTTTAAAAACCCTCTATATTAATGGAGTTACACTAAAACACACACACACATGCCTTTGTGTCTGTTTTTTTTTTTTTTAATTCAGTGTTTTGTCCGTGTGTTCCTTGCAGCTGTAGTTCATTGCCGTTTCATGCAATGGACTGCTATACAGTTTATCAGTTTGTGGTTGTTAGATGTTTGGGTTGTTTCCTGCAAGGGACTAATACCAGTCCTGCTCCAGTATATATCTTTGTCGCCTGGTCCACTTGCTAACTGTATTCCCAGGGTGATATCAAGAAATAGAATCTCTGGATCCTGCTACCAAAGCATTTGTATCAATTTACATTCCCTCTAGTCAGTTTGTGAGTTCTCCTTGCTTCACACCCTCACCAACACTGAAAGTTGATGGCCTTTTTAACCATCCCTGTTTGGTGGGGGCCGTGTAAGTGGTATCTCATTGGAATTACACTTCTCTGGTTTCAAATGAGATTGAGCACCTTTTCATCAGTCTGATTGTCGCTTGATATCCTCCGTGTAAGGTGCCTGTTTTTATCTTTTACTCGTTTTTCTGTAAACTGTGTTACTGACTTAATAGACGGTGTTTATGTTTGAATATGAGTAGTTTGGTTTTTGCTGCAGTTACTTCCCAGTCTGTGGCTTGCCTTTTTTCTCTTAAAGATATCTTTTGATGAAAAGAGTTCTAATTTTAATATAGTCAAATGCATCAGTCTTCATAGTATTCCCTGTGTTTTGTTGGAAGTTGAATTTCCTACCTCAAGGCCACAAAGATATTCTCCTGTTTTGTCTTCTAAAAACTCCGTAGTTTCAAATTTCACATTCAATTCTATAATTTCACCTGAGAATGTTGTAAGAGGGAAGTCCAATGTTACTTTTCCTGGTAGACAAAGCCAGTGTCCCGTTAATGTGGGATGACCTTTTAAAAATGTAAATTATAGCATTTCACCTCCTCCCCTGAATCAGCCTTAATTAACCCTCAGCTAGCTTCCAACCCCTTACCTCTTGCTTACTCTCCTCATTAGCCATTGTGGCTTTAGTTCTGTTTCTCAGACAGGCCAAGCTCACTTCTGCCTCAGGGCCTTTGCATTTACTGGTCTCTCACCCTGGAATACTTCCCTCTCGGAGTTTTGTCTGGATGTCTCCTTTGTATCTTTAATGTCAGTATCACCCTCTCAGAGAACCTTCTCTGTTTACCCGATAGATCTCGCCCCCCCCATTATTCTTTTTTCTGTATTAAAAATATTGGTCATTGTCTTCAGTTTTTTTCTTTCTCTTTGCCCATTAGGATCTCAGTTCTCTGAAAGCAGAAATTGTTTGCCTTGTCCTTTGCTGTGTTTCTGGTACCAAAACATAACCCAGCTAACACACTCATTCACTGTTGAATGACTGAATAAATCAATCAGAATTTTGTGAAACAAGAAGTGCTGTGAAAAATGGCCCCTTTTTAAAATCAAGGGGTTGAGGGGGTGCAGACTCAGTGAAATAGGTGAGGGAGACTTTCGCAAAAATTGAAAAGGTATCTGATATGTGCTGTGAAAATTTTTCTTCCCTAACAAACATTCGTGCAGTGCTTACGTATACTCAACGGTGTTTTAATAAATTGCTTACAAAATATGAATTCATTTACTTTTTATAAAAATCCTTTGAAGTAGGTATTACTATTGTTCCCATTTTGCAGATGAAGAAAATAAGGAAGGCACACAATAAATGCCCAAGGTCGCCAGGCTGGGCTATTGAACAGAGGCAGGAATCAGGTGAATTGTGACATACAATGACAGTGGGAAAGGGTGTGGTGCAGTGACAGGATCTCTCTGGAGATTTGCAGGTATCCCTGGTGAGCAGCAGAGTTTATCTCCCAGGGTGTTCCATAGAATTCTATACCCTGAAGATGAGCCATTGATAAAGGACGTTGGGAAATGTATACCTTGTGTCCTTTGGAGAGTCACAGCCCATATTCACGTGGTAAAGAGAAATCCTGCAGCAGGAACTCTCCTGTTGAGCCCAGCATTTCCCAGCTTTGTACAAGCACAGCCCCCTTTCAGTAAAACTGTTAACAGTCCATTAATTAGTGTTCTCTGAACACATTTTAGGAAATAACACTATACTATAATAAATAAAGTAATATATGCATGTAATAAAATATATCTCACTCCTGTATCTTTTTAGGGGATTTTTGTTTTTTAACTGAAGTATAATTGACCTACAATATTATTAGTTTCAGTGTACAACATAGTGATTTGCTATTTTTATAGATTACCAAATGATCACCCCAAGTCTAGTTACCATTTGTCACCATACAAAGTTACGTCTACATTATTGACTGTATTCCCCATGCTTACATTACATCCTTGTGACTTATTTTATAACTGGAAGTTTGTACCTCTTAATCTCTCACACCTATTTTGCTGATTCTGCCCGCCCCCAGCCCCCAGTTTGCTCTTTGTATCTGAGTTATTTCAGTTCTGTTTTGTGTATGTTTGTTTTTGAGATCCATGTAGGATTGAAATCACACAGTATTTTTCTTCCTCTGTCTTATTTCACTTAGCAGAATATGCTCAAGTTCCATCCATGTTGTTGCAAATGGCAAGATTTCTTTTTTTTATAGCTGAGTAATATTCTCCTGTGCAACCACCAGTCTGTTCTCTGAATCTATGAGCATTTTTGTTGTGTTTTGATTTTGTTTTTTAATTCCATGTATAAGTGAGATCATTAGCTATTTGTCTTTCTCTGACTTATTTCGCTTAGCATCATGCCCTCAGAGTCCATCCATGTTGTGGCATATGGCAAGATTTCATTCTTTTTTATGGCTGAATAATATACCACATCTTCTTTAATCCATTCACCTATTGATAGATACTTAGGTTGTATCCATAGCTTGGCTATTGTGAATAATGATGCAGTGAACATAGGAGAGCATATATTCTTTTTGAATTTTCTTCAGATAAATATCCAAAAGTGGAATTGCTGCATCATATGGTAGTTCTATTTTTAATTTTTTGAGGAACCTTCATACTGTTTTCCATAGCGGCTGCACCAGTTTACATTCCCAGCAACAGTACACAGGGGTCCCTTTTTTTCTCCACATCCTCACCAACACTTGTTGTTTGTTGTCTTTTTGGTAATAGCCATTCTAACAGATGTGAAGTGATAACCCACTGTGGTTTTGATTAGCATTTCCCTGATGATTGGTAATGTTGAGCATCTTTTCATATGCCTGTTGGCCATCTGTATATCTTCTTTGGAAAAAATGTCTGTTCAGATCCTCTGCTCATTTTTAAATCAGATTGTTTGGGATTTTTTGCTATCGAGTTGTATGAGTTTTCTCTCTCTATATATAGGATATTAGTCACTTACATGATTTGCGAGTATTTTCATTCTGTAGGTTCCTTTATCGTTTTGTTGATGGTTTCCTTTGCTGTGCAGAAGGTTTTTCTTTTGATATAGTTCCACTTGTTTATTATTGCTTTTATTGCCTTTGCTTTTGGAGCCAGATCCAAAAAATCACCAAGACTTGATGACAAGGAACTTACTGCCTGTGTTTTCTTCTAGGAGTTTTATGATTTCAGGTCTTAACATTCAAGTCTTTAATCCATTTTGAGTTCATTTTTGCGTGTGGTGTAAGATAATAGCCTAGTTTCATCTTTTTGGCATGTGGTTGTCCATTTTGTCCAACAGCTTTTATTGAAGAGCCTGTCCTTCCCACATTGTATATTCTTGGCTCCTGTGCTGTAAATTAATCATATGTGTAGATTAATTTCTAGGCGCTCTATTCTGTTCCATTTATCTATGTGTTTGTTTTATGCCAAAGATTGCTTATTATAATTGCATTTATCCCCAAAGTGACTACACTGTTTAGTAAAATAAACTGTTTACTTGAGTTGTTAGATTTCTAGGTGGTTTCTAACTTTTGCTATCATAAATAATGTTGGGATAAATGTCTACTGCAAAAAGCTTCTTAAACAGTATTTACAATCGATGCCTTAAGGTACTTTCCTGAAAGTGGAATTACTTTTACACATTTTTAAGACCTTGGTCTATTAAATTGCTTTCAAAAAGAATCATACCAGTTTGCTATGTGCAGGATATAAAATTCTTTGTTTTTAAACAAACTTTGGTGACCCATTTCTAATTAGAAAATTCTGAAAAGTGAATTGAAAGGTAGGGGACTGGTGTCATGAATTTTTGTATTCCTGCATTTAAGCTTGTTTCCCATGTATCGAAGTAAGACTCGTTCAAGAATTGCTTCCCACATGCCAAGTTCTGTCACTTCTCTTTTCTGTAAGTAGCTGATATGTCTGTTCCTTGTCTGTCTGGGGATTTTGTGGTTATACAACAAATGTGTGTTGTGTTATTTAAACGGACTAGGCAGAGGCCTGATCAGATACTAAGATGCAGCAGGGCTGCTGAGGGTTTGCGATGGGGAAACGAGAGCTGGACCCTTGGTGTTGGGGGTCTATCCCTTCTTGAGCAAGCCCAGTTCAGCATTTGAGACCCCAGAGGGGTCTGTGCGCAGCTTCTTCTCCTGCTCACGGTGGAGCTGATGAAGGATATGAGTTTATTTCAAGTCGTCTACATTTTAACAGCATCTTGAAGACAATTCTTCCCCCAAACCTCCGAAGTCTGAACATGAAGGGATTTGGGGCATTTTAACTGGTTAGTGGAGAGGCTATTTGGGACAGAGATGCCTACAAAAATAAAGCTTTATATTCTTTCACCGTGCCTAGTTTGCAACATTCCTGCACATTTACTCCCCTCCTCCAATCCTTCCGGAAGCCCTGTGAGGGGGGGAGAAAATGCTCCTTGTCTGTTTACAGATGAAATGACGCCCCATTGGATACGTAAAGAAGGTGGCTTTTGGAGGAGTTGGGTGTTCACTTACTGGACTGTCCATCACTACCACTAGATTTGTAAGTGTTTTGAGGATGACTGTCCTTTTATCCGTGTTGGTGGCCCTAGCACGCTGTCTGTCTTCCATCTGGTGTGAGTCATTTACTGGGGTTACCTGGCAAGCCAATGGCAAACTCAGCCCTGGGACCCTAATGTCTTCCCCTCTGCACCTCCCAGGCTTCCAGGTGATCATGGAATCTCTCTGAGTTGCTACAACACAAAAATCTCCAGCGCCCAACTCAGCTGCATAGTGTCATCCTTGTTATTTCAGAGGACGGGCCATTCTGCCTGTGAAAGTAATTAGAATAAAGCCGTCCAGCCTTGTAAGTACACAACTGAAGTGAAAGGGAACGTTTTAATCTTATAAAAAGACACAGCGTTGCCAGGCTCCCAGCAAGCTCTCAGGTAGGAGGCGTCAGGATGGAAAAAGCCACAAGTGCTCACGGCCAAAATCTGCCCATGGCTGTGGAGGGTTTCAGGTTGTCCCACACTTGGCGTCATTCCCCACACGTTTCTCATCTCAAGGATGTTGACTGATTATGTAATAGAACATTTTTTGCTGAAGATAGCATTTGAAACTGCAAAAATGTTCCCTGCACCAGCTGAAAAATGTTTTTGAAAAAAATCTTGGGCTTCACGCTCTCCCCTTGGAAAATGTCACAGGGGTAGAGAAGCAGAGTAGTTGGGAAGGAAGGGGGTCCCCATGACCGTGAAAGGGGGCACAGCTGATTTTCTTAAATCCGTGAGATCTCAGCTGCATGAATCTCTGGCTGCTAGGTCACTTCGTAAAAAGAAATCAAGTCAAGGTTGTGAAATGGAAAGGAAACGAATGAAGGGAGGGACCTTTCAAAGGCAAGGGCAGCACGACTAGATTTGTTCAGTCAACAAATTTGATGTTTGCTAAGTGCTGGGAGAGCAATTAAAGATCCTTGCCCTCATGACACTACAGTCTAGTGTGTGGGGGAAGAGAAATAGGGAGCAAGTACTTTTTGGTGGAAAAAACAAAGCTGGGTGACAGTTATGGGGGGGAGTCGAAATGGCTCCATATGAGTTGGGGTGTCTGAGATGGGGCAAGGCTTAAGGCTAAGACAATGAGCTTAGCTTTAATGGTGTCGAATTTGAGGTCTCTGTGGTCCTCCAAGTAGGAGCAAGTGCTCAGTTGGTGGTTGGAGATGGAGCCTGGGGAGATGGGGGCTGGATATTAGGATGGGTTGGGGGCAGAGACAGGCTTGGGAAGCACCCTATCCTGGGATCGGGAGAAGAACCTGGGCGTTGCCTGGCTCACAGGTGCTCAGGAAGGATTCACTGAAGTAACAAATCTTGATAATGGCCTGGAATGTAGGAGAGTTGGAGCAGGTATGGTCCCCTGACCAGGTGCCTTTTGAATTTTTATTTTTTTCAATCTTTGCTTGGCTGGACTAAAATAGAACCCCGCCGGCCTCGGCTTCCCTGTCCAACCCTAGCCAGATATAGGCGGCATTGGGGTCTGACCTCAGGGGCCTCGCAGTTCATTAGACTCTTGGCAGCTCAGGCCCAGCCTTCTCCGTTTTGCTCCTTGGGGTCTCTGGGGAGAGAGCTTCTGAGTTCCCCTTCCCAGATGCCTGAATGTGGGGGGGTGGGCGCCTTGGCACTGGGTCTCTCCAGACTGGGGCACTGCCTGACTTCCGGCCCCTTCCTGGGCTCATGGTCCCTGTGCTGCTGCTTCCCAGAGTTCAGTCCTTCCCCTCCTTCTGGTCCCTCCATTCTCAGCTCTCCTGCATTCACCGCCTGTTGCTCAGAAGAGGCCTGGGGCTGGGTGGATGCACCAGGTGGGCAGCAGCAGGTTGGACCGACCCACTGGAATTTACTATCAAGTCATTAAGCCAATATATTCACAAAGCCATTGACGCAAGTGCGCCTCCATCAAGGGGATTTTGAGAGCCATGGTAGAGATGGCTTCTAGCTTAAGAGCTTCCAGGGAAATGGAAATTTGGGCTTAAAAATGAGGATTTTAGAGAACAGTTCCCTTTACCCCTGTAACAGTGAGTCCCCCGTCCCCCTGCAATGCAGCACTGGCGTGGGTGCTGGGATCAACACGTTTTGCTCAACAAATTTTGCAGAATGAATGTACAGAAAGAGAGGAGGCAGCTCGGGGCGGAAGCTCCAATGCTGTGATACTGGGTCAGCAGACATCAGGTACCGACTGTACACCAGGGGGTGGTGGCCTGCACGGAACTCAGGATGAAGCTCTCAGCCTAGCTGGACTTCTCTTAGCCAAGCCCGAGTTCATGGACTTTGGAGTGAGTTGGTGGTTTAAAAAAAATAAATAAAAATAACAAAGAGGAAGAGAGAAGGACAACTTGAGGGAGGCAAAATTCCTTCCGTTTCTCCCTCATTTATCTCCCCCCTGGGTGCCGGGTTCTGCATCGTGATTCAAGGAGCGTGAGTTGGACAGATGGCTAGGCTCAGCCTGTGTCTGGAAGACAAGCCTGTCCCCACACGAGTCTCAGAGGTACCAGTTACAGGATGTGAAGACGAGCAGACCAGCAGGGGCTGAGCACACAGTCGGGATCCAGGGGTGTTACCGCCGCGGAGCACGCTCAGACGACTGCAGCCTGGAAGTGAATTTGGTCCTACGCGCTGCCGAAGGGCACTCTGTGTTCCGTAGTCAGTTGACCACCAACTTGTGGCCAGTGGCTGCTGCTCAGCCAGCACCCCTCGGGACATAAGGCACTTGAGGACTTCATGCTGTGTTAAGGATACAGATTGACAGTGCCTGAGGGTTTGGCCCCTACTCTGCTGTCCACGTGACCGCCTTTCTGATGGCTGTCACAGTGCACATCCCTCCTTGGTTAGTCTTCAGAATGATGATGAAGAAATTTCTTAGGGTATATGGAACCCCTGGCTCCATGGCTGCACCTCCCTGACCACCTCACTCACACTCGGAGGCTTCCTCGCTGCGTTGGCACTCGCTCCCCTTTGCCCTGTGCGACATCTTTCCCCATGTCCTCTACCTGGTGACTTCAGCTGCTCTTTTCAGCACCCAGGTAAACAGCTGACCCACTCAGGCAGGGTTCACTATCTTTGCTGTCACTCCACTATTGCTTTTATAATTAGATGATGAATGGTGTGTCACGTAATTTGCTGTCTTTCCAAATGTGCTGGGAGCAACTCAGCTCACCACCCAGCACCCAGCCTTGGCGTGTGAGGGTCCCAAACCTTCACTGAATGGCCCGCATCCATGATGGTCGCGGTTACCTCCATGGTGACGCCCCCTCCTCTCTGGGCAGAGCCCTCTGCTAGGCTCTGGGGGGCGGAGGGGGTGGGAAGGCCAAGAGGAAGAAGCAGGGGAGAGCCCCAAAGTGAAGGGGGTGGGATTGCTGTCCTTGAAGAGGATAAAAGGAAGAGGCAGGGAAAGCACAAATTGTTTATCCATAAACACAGGATGGAACAAGTGTGTACACAGATAGCAACACCTGTGCGGGCGTGGGGAGAGGGGTAGGGTGCTGGTGGCAGTGGGCATGAGGGGGTGACATTGGAGCGCACGGCGCATCAGAAAACAGCCTTTCGCTCGCTTCCAGAGGCCCCGCCCCAGTCACAGGAGGCTGGCAGGGAAGAAAGGACTAAATGCACACTTGCTGTCCCCCAGTCTTTGCACGGAGGCTCCCCCTTCTCCTCCAGGACTCTCATCCCTGATGGTAGAGGGAACACAGCCTCTCCATGTGACCCCTCCGGGTGACCGACTACGCTAGTGACCAAAACAGCCGTGGCTCCTGCTTAAGTATGTCCAACAGGATTTCGAACAGTACCCAGCACGTACCAGATGCTAATAATCGTGTGCTGAATGACGCCCATCTCCTGTCCTGCTCCCTGCACTGGGGCCCAGCAGCCCACCGACTTCCCAAGCCCACCCTGAGGGTCCCCATCTTCCTGCCTTGCCCCTGCCCTTCCCTCTGCCTGGCCCTGCTCCCTCTCCGTCTTTCCAGTTTGGTTTGTGCGATGCCTCCCTCACGAAGCCCCTCCCAGATGCCCCACAGTCTGAACAGCGCTGCCCTCCCTCTGTACATCTGGGCTGCCTGGTGTGGACACACTCGCAGTCTGACCACCCCCTCTCAGTCATGGCCCCATGTTGGGAGCTCCCTGTGGATAAGAACGGCGTGTTTGTCCTTTGGCTGCAAGTGCACAGCACGTTGACTGGGAAATGTTTCAGTTCATCTGAACTCACCTCCCTGGGCCATTGGAGCCTTGATGAGATTGCGTCTTGAGGGGCTCGAGTCTGCGGATCAGCCAGATACCTACAGTGACTCGGAGGCCTGTGTTGCCTTTTTTTTTTTTAACATGTATAAGGGTACAAACTTATGATACTTAGTAGATAAGCACTAGAGATGTAGTGCACAGCGTGGTCAACACAGACAAGTCTAGTGTTGTAATTGTCAAACTTGCTGTTGTCTTAACGATCCTCATTTTGGAGCGAGCTGAGTGGGCTTTGTGGCTCACGCTCAAGGCCTTCGTGTCTGGATGGCCGGCCCAGGAAGGCTTAGGTTGGGCCTCCAGTCCCCTGAGCCTCAGCATTTATGATGCAGGACAAGCCGGAGCCTCAGGGTGCTGGTTTGTGCTTCTCCCTCCCTCCGAGGCCCTCCCCTTGTGCATCTTAGCTGTGACATGTGGGTGGCATCCTTCTTCCCGCTGTGAAGGCAGGACTGTAGCTACTCACCCCTCTGTCTGCAGGGCCTGAAGCTCAGAGAGGGGGCACAGGAAGGGAATGAGCCAGCCTCGGGTCTTAACATTCCTGGGGTGAGGTGTGCTGTGACACGGAGGTCCCCGAGCAGGTGGAAGATGACTGTAACAGCAGCGCGTGGTCATTGAAGACTCACTGTGCGTCTGCCGCGTTCTTGGACTTTCATGCGTATCATCTCTTTTTCTTTTTTAGCTTTATTGCAGTATAATTGATGTGCAACCCTGAAATTCACCCCTTTTAAGTGGACAGTTTGAGAATTGTGTTAATGGTGTACGGCTGTGTAAGCACACTACAGTGAAGGTGTAGAAATTTCCTTCACCCCCAGGATTTCTTCATGCCCATCTGCCTTGTATCCCTCCCTGACCCCTAGTTCCAGGCCATGATTGATCTACTTTTTGTCACTAAAATTTCACCTTTTCTATAGTTTGATATAAATTAAATCCTACGGTGTGTAGCATTCCTCTTGTGCTTCTTTCATTTAGCATCAAATTCTTAAGAGCCACCCATGATGATGAATGCCTAAATTCTGTATTCCCTTTTGCTGTTGGGTAGTTTTCCGCAGCTTGGAGATTCCACAGTTCATCTCTTCACCAGTCGATGGATATTTGGGTTGCTTCCAATATTAACTATTCTTGTGACAAGACTATAAGGAAATGGAGACAGAGAGTAATGAACTTGCCCAAGGTCAGAGGTGGGATTCGAACCAGGCCGTCTGATGTCAGAGCCCATGTTCAGACCATTACACCATGCTGCTGTCGACCAAGTGCCTGTGGAATTACAGGCATTATTAGTAATAACTTACACTTTAGAGCCTACCGTGTGCCAGGAACTGTTATAAATCCTTCACCTACACAAACTAGTTTAATCTGCAGAGTCTTTTGTGGGACAGGCACCGTTTTATCCCATTTTGCAGAATAGGAACTTGCGGCACAGAGAAGTGAGGTAGTTGTAGTGAGGTCTGAATGAAGTGGGAGGGAGGCCTGCTTTTCTTGCTGGATGTGCTGACCGGATGTTGGCCATCTCGGCCTTCTCCTGGGAGCAGCTGATCCCAAGGTCCAGCCTCTGGGGAGGGAGGAGGCAGAGTGTGTGGGGGTGGGGAGATGGCCCTACCACTGCACGAAGACCTTCCTGGTGGCCAGGTGATTCTGGGATGGTGGGGTTGCTAGCAGATGCTTGGGATAAACACAGCCCTTGAGGGATGAGGTCACAGGAGCCTTGCTCGGCCAGGAGCCTGGGCAGGTGGCAGAAATGGGGGTGGCCTTGTGCCCCACAGCAGGATACGTTGATTGGTGTCAGGTTTTACTGGGCTGCTCTGCTTAGGGCTGCCCTTGACTTCAGTGCTCGGGGTGGAATCTCCTTGCCCTGAACTGATACCCTCCCCTTTGAACGTCCTTGCTGGGATTTGGAGCTTAGAAGTGAAACAACCAGGACATCTTCAGATTCGCTTGAATGACAAAATCCATGCTGGGGGGCACTTTGTATGAGCCTGCTTCCATATTTCTCCCGCCCCTAGTCACTGCCAGCGCCCCACGCCCAGCGTAGGTTAAAATGCAGGGTGTCCCCTCTGCAGATAGACCCGTGGGTGCCTTTTCTTGTACACCTAGTTGCCGCTCCTGTGAAAAACAAGACTGGAATGGGAAGGAGGCCACAGGCACTGTTTTCTTTTAAACTTGCCGTCTGCCTTAAGCCTTACCCTCGGGTGACAGTGTTGGTTTTTATGGGTGGGTCCAAGGTGAAGGTTCCCAGAGCCAGAGTTGCTGTTTGTGTTATGTTTTTTACCTCTCTCTTCTGTATCTGTCCAAATATTGAAAGCTCTTTTTTAAATTTGAATTTTTTAATTTAATTTTTCATTGAAGTAGAGTTGATTTGTAATATTAGCATCGGGTGTATAACACAGTGATTCAGTATTTTTACAGATTATACCCCACTAAAACTTATTACAAGATAATGGCTATAATTCTGTGTGCTGTACAATATATCCTTGTTGTTTGTCTATTCTACAGACAGTAGTTTGCATCTCTTAATCCCATACCCCTAATTTGCCTCTCCCTCCTTCCTGCTCTTCTTTGCAGCCCCTGGTTTGTTTTCTGTATCTGTGAGTCTCTTTCTGTTTTGCATTTGCATTCACTTGTATTATTTTTTAGATTCCACGTATAAGAGGTATTATACAGTATTTGTCTTTCTCTGTCTCACTTATTACCCTAAACATAATATTCTCTAGGTCCATCCACGCTGCTAAAAATGGGAGAATTTTCATTCTTTTTTATATTAAAAACTCTTTTTAAAAAAAGTTAAACATAACCTCTGTTGACTGGATAATGAGGATTGTGGTGGTAGTAATTCTCATTTTATATTTTTCTGTGCATTTTCATAAGCATCTCTTTAGATTTTTAAAACAAGCCTGGAGTAGGCAGGGAAGGGGTGATTACTTCCATTTCTTTTTCAATCTGAGGTTCAGAGAGGCTGAGTAACTTGTCCAGGGTCACACAGCAAGTAAGCAGTGTGCTGGGACCAGGCCTGGGCCTCTTGTTCTTGGTTCATTATCTTCTTGGCCACTCTGCAAAGCCCCCTTCCTGGCTTTGGCTGAGGAACCCGAGCTTCCCGTCAGGCCTTGAGGCGATGTATTCTCAGGAACAGGGTGATGAGACAGATGGACGCCCTGGGTACCATCCGAGGCATTGTTGGAGTCCTTGTTGCTTTAACACCTTCCGGTACAGCAGGAAGAAAGGAAAAGGTGCACCTGAGACCTTGCTCCGTCCGAGGCTGAGACGTCTGTCCTTTGACTCTGATCACAAGAAACTGGGAACATAACCAGTGCGCCTGCCCAAGCTCTGTGCTGTTTTGGCGAGAAATGGGGATTTGTACATCCAGGATCTATTAAGCGCTTGCTCCGTAGGGTGGGAGGTACTGTTCTAACAGTGTATTGCATTAACTCCCTAAATGCTCACAGTAAGCCAGAGGGAGGTCAAGGCTGCTCAGTTACTAAGCGGTAGACCTGGAATTCCAGGCCCCGTGTCCAGACGTGCTCTTAATTCCACAGTTTGCAGAGCAATGGAATGGGATTTTGCTGGTCCCGAGGTTGGCCCTGGCCTGGTTTGGAAGATGATGAGATGTGAGGTCATGAGCAGAAATGCTCTCTCTGAGAAATGAGTGAGGGTGAAGGGGTTTCAGCAGGTAGAAGGTAGCTCTTCATAGGAGAAGCAGCAGGAAAAAGAGGGTTGTCCAAGGGGAGAGAGTGCCCTTCCTGCGGGGAGCAGTCAGAGCAGTTCAGAGCAGCTCCGTTGCGGGCGATGTTTGTACTGTTACACCAAACCTTCAGTCACTGCCCGCCAAGGGCTTTGCAGGTTGGGGGTGCTTTAGGGGGATGAAAACACAGGAGGTGACATCATAGCATGGGGCAAAGTGGGGAAAGGCCAGTGTTTGCTGACTGTGTGTGAGCATTCGAGGTGGAGAATGAGCGTTCGAGAGCAGCAGAAACTCAGAGAAACAGAAGCACTTGGAGAGGTTTTTTTTGAAAAAGTTAAACATAATTATCATTCAAATAGAGAACGAGCGTGTGTCAAGGACTTATTTAACTCCTTAATGAGGAAACCAGCAGGATGACAAAGCTGGTTCTGGGAAAGATTCAGGAGACAGACAGACCCTGTTAGTGAAAGGATGCTGGGATCTGATTCCCAAGTGTGACACCAAACTGAGGGACATCCTATAGGGCCACAAGGCCACCACCTTTGAGATTGTCTTTTTATCCCTCCAGATAGAAAGGAGTGGCAGTTTACCAACTCCTAACAGGTTAGCCTCTACTTTACGAAGTCTGAGCCACGATGAGGAGGAAATGATCAAAGAGACATCCCCAGCAGCGCCAGACCACCTTTAACTGTCCCACTGATCTCCAGTGGGACACTGGAGGGACAGCAGATGTCCATCTGCCGTCTCCAGAGTTGATAATTTCCCCTAAGTCTTTGGAGACATCTGGGAAGAGGTGTCTGAATTCCCTGTAGTAGAGGGGTTCAGGACTCTCTTCACTATTTAAATATTGAAGGATGCAGGCTCGCTAGATTGAAAATGCTCATCACCTTCACTCCTTCCCCAGATCTCATTAGGAGACCAGTAAAAGGGTTTTTTCTTTTTTAAAAGCTAAGATCCAGAAAGATAAGAGATAATATTAAGAATTTTGGAAGCTAGGGAGCAGAATTGTGAATAATAAGTTGTCTTCCAAGTAGGGGGGACAGTGCAAGGGCCACTATAAGTGGGGGGATGGCAGAGCTGAAGACGAGAAGGTTGGTGGGAGGTCAAGGAAGCATTTTGGTGCCCTCCCCCAGGTTGTGCAACCAGACTACCCTCCCCCTTCCTACTGTGGCTAAAAATGAAGGTTTACTTTTCGGAGAGAGTGGAACTGAGGGTCCCCAGAGAAATGGGATTAGGCAGAGGTTTACTTGCTGGGTGGAGAGCCATAGCCGTCTTCCCCACGCAACTTCCAACAGGCTGGTGGCCAATTCCGTACCCACTTGGAGGAGACTGGAAAGTTCTCTGGCGACAGGTCAGCCGGAGAAAAAGGACCTAAAGACCTGACCTCCAGAAGTCCCTGCCAAAACAGCCTGATTGCCCTACAATGAAATGTTCAGCCGCCATCCTCAGCCATGTGCCCCGCATGTCCAGGCTGCCCTTCATGCCTCTCGTGTGAGCCCAGATGGCTAAGAGTCACCTGGCATCCACGGAGAGCCTTGACTTTGTAAAGACAAACAATAAAATCAATTTGGAGGCAACCGTCTCTGCAGGGAGGGAGGTGAAAGCCGGCACCAGGCATATATTCCTAAGATGAGAGTAGACTTTGCATTACTATGTAGTATTCTTGCCAAGATGTTTAGTGTGGATCTAATCCTGGGGACACAGACAAATCCATATGTGGATCCGTCTCCAGGAAACTAGATGTGGAGACCTCAGCTATCTCAATGGGGAGAAAACTGTAGAACAATGGAGGTGAAGATGATATGTCTACCCATAAATGCCCTAGTTGGATCCAAAACTGGGAGAAGTAGACATTTGCAAAACGCATTTGGGGGACATTTGGAGAAATCTGGATATGAGCTGTGGGTAGTGTTATATGAAGATTAAATTCCTTGACAGTCATGTTAGTGACGCGGGTAGGAGCAGGGTCTCTAAACTTAGGTACTTTTGACATTTCAGGCCAGATCATTCTTTGGGGAAGGGGCTGTCCTTTGCATTGTAGGGTGTTTGGCATCATCCCTGGTCTCTACCCACAGATCCCAGTAGCACCCCCTCAAGTCTTGACAGTCCAAAGTGTCTCCAGATGTCGTAAGATGTGTCTTGGGAAGAGGAGAGGAGAGGCTAAAATCACCCTTGGTTAAGACTAGTTGTTATGGAGGGGAAAATGTTCGAAGGAGAAAGGTGTTGAAGTCTTTAGGGCTGAATTTCATGTCAACAATTTGTTTTCAAATGGTTTAGCAAAACAAATGTATGATATACAGAGAGTGAATGTGGCGAATATTAATTGGTCGATTTAGGGGGACATAGGCGTTCATTGTATTATTCTTTAAACTTTAGGTTTGAAAAGTCTCAAAGTAAGTGAATATAAAAAAATTTGCAAGAGAGAGCCCATGAATTGGAGTACAAGTGAATGAGGAACTAAAACATGGCTCAAAGATAAAACTGAGAGTCTCCTGGCTATAGAGCAAAAATTAAAAACAGAATCTGAGATTGCCTGAATCTGCCACATGTTAACTGTGTGACTTTGGGAAACTGTGACCTCTGTGGATTTCAGTTTCTTTCCTGGGAGGATGGGGCTCATAATCTGTCCTGCTTCCCACACAAATGTAAAGGGCGATTATTGTTCAGTGAACTTCTCTGACTCTTAGAGATACTCTGTGAATGGTGTTCTTGTGCTTACTGCTCTGGTTTGCATTTGTTCACCCATTCATTCGTTTGAAAAATATTATTTTAACATATTTCTATAAATAAAACATGACTTTTCTTAAAACAAGAGGGGAAAAGTAAGAAAATGAGAGGAAGAGATCAGAAATTTCAAGATGAGAATAATCTAGAAAGAGGACGGGAGAAATGGAGGGGGGGAATTATTAAAAACGATTAAAGAACACTTCTTGGAACCGAATTTTCAAATGAAAAGCCCATTAAGTCCTCAGCAATATGGATGAAAATGGGCCTTACTTAGGCTTCTCATTGCGAAATTGTCTCCAGCGTTTCATAAAGTGTCTAGAAGTTTGTAAAATGAGGAGAGAGGTCACTTCCAAAGGGCCCCAGGGTGGCATCAGACATCTTGGCAGCAGCCCTGGGCGCCAGGAGGCTGGGGAGTTAACACCTTGGAAATCCTGAAAATTGTTCCAGCTTAGAATTCTCTGTCCTGCTGAGCCTCCAAACGAGGTTGAGGGCAGAATAAAGACATTTTCAGACACGCAAGGTCTCCAATGTATCTCCGTCTCAGTGGCTTTGCAAACACAACACTCATTTCACACTCTTGGGTGGCCTTTGGGGCCTGGTTCAGTGTCCCCAACTGGAACTGACCCTTTCTCGATCACCATGGTCTCTCTCTTCCATGCCATTGGCCAGACACCACCGTGCTGGGCTGGGCTCCTGGTCCGGGGGAGAAGATACCGCATGGTGTTCAGTATTTCCTCAGGTGTTTGACACCTGCTGTGAACTTGGGCTGTGTCTGAAGAGGTGTACACTTAAAAGGGGTCGTGGCCCTGATCCACCCTCAGACTGTCATAGTCAGTGAGTGTGAATCAGGGACAGAGTGATCTGTTCCAGAACCCGAGGATCTGGGGTATAAAGATGACTCGGAGGGAAGCAGGCAATGATGTGCTTATATAAATAAAACACATCATAAAGGAAGGGACCCAGCCTGTGGCTGCCAGAAAGGGCTCTCGGGGTCCTGAGCTGCCTCGTGAAGTGGGGGCAGGAATTAGGGCGGCAGAGGAGGGGCCTGTGTGAAGGTGTGTAGACATGAATCAGTACTGGGCGGCACTCACAGGTGGAGGGGTCTCTAGTGAGTCTGGGTTTCCTTGCAGCCCTTGGGGACCGGTCAGAGCATTCAAGTCTCAGGAGATGGACCCACTTTCCATGCTACACCCCCCCCACCAGCTGAATAAGTGAGGCAGCAAGCTGTGTGGGGAACCCATGACCTAGGCTAGCTCTGACCTTGAGCAGCCACTGCCCACAGGTATTTACCACTGGTGGCCTGAGGCTGACACAGGGGAGAGGAGTGCAGGGGAACTGCTGCTCTCAATCCCTGGGGTGCAGGAGGCAGGCAGGGAGTCTCTTGTGCACCAGGCTCTATGTGAGAGCGTGGATTGCAGAGCCAGGATGTGACAGCAATGTCCAATCAGGGACTTCGGAGGAAGTACTTTGCAGCAAAGGGTGCCCAGGCTTCCGGAATCTGGATAGAGCGTCACGTCCTTGGACCGTCATCTAGCTCTTAGCCTTTCTGAACTCACTTCTCCCGCCCATAGAGTGGGGACGATGTCAGCCTGTAGGTTTCAAAGATGTGGGTGGAACATTGCTTATTGCATTACTTTGGTACCTCACTGAATCCAAGAGAACGGGGGTATTACTGTAGTTCTTAAGAAAGATGGATACTTGGGCGGAAACAGACCCTAGGAGATGTGCCTTATTCAGGGTCCATAGGGAGCAGAATGAGCGAAGATGGGCACACCATTCCAGGGGTCTGTGTCCCCCGCATGGCAGAGGGGTAGCCCCATTTTGCCTCCTTGACCCTTTGCTCTGCAGCTGCTCACCAGCACCCACTAAGGGAAGGCTCGTTAGGCTCTGCATCAGCTGTTCTCTTTCTGGGCTTTTCATGCATCAGGAAGGCTCAACACTAAGAGTAAGGGTGGGGAGGAGATGTGTCTCCACACCCACTGGACTTTTAGGATAGGAACAGTGAACTCCATGGGTTTGGTCAGCCGCATGTCATTCTAATGAGAAAGAACACCCTTCACCTCGCTCTGTATGTGTGTATGTGTTTGACCAAGTTTAGCCTTATTTTAAAAAACAATGGGAAATTTCAAACAAATATAAAGTTAGGGATAATAGTATAATGACCCCCCGCATGTCCATCACCCAGATTCATGGCCAATCCTGTTTTATCAATACCCCCCCTTACCCCTTCCCATAGTGTTATTTCACACATCATATATCATTCATCAGTAATTTAGCATGTATCTTTAAAACGCTATTTTTTTGGTGACATAACCACCATTACTGCATCTGAGAAATGAACTGGTTTTATTCTTTATTCAAACTAGACCTCAATCTTCACTGCCTCCTTGGGAAAAGGAGGCCTAGCCAGAATGCAGAGGAAATTCTAGAAAGCTCTTTGCTTTCGTTCTTCCCCAGACATGGCCCCTGAAGATGGAAGAGTGGTTTCAAGGACTGTCAGGAATGATTTTGACCCAGTGTGATTTTAACCCCACCCTCCCTGAGCCAGGCAGGGCCACTGTGCCACGGTCAGTGCAGTGCCTATGCCCAGAAGGGGAGGCTGGAGCAGTGGTGTCAATTGGTCCCCTCTTGTAAGATCAAGTTGGATCATCTTGAAGGACGTGTCTGTCTGGTCACAGGTCTACAAGCGATCAGTCCCTCGGAAGGTGGCATCAGGTCACAAAGCTAATTTCCATAAATGGAGGATTTTCGTACAGGTGTTCTCCCATACCCAAGGCTACTCCCATGGGCAGGTGCCGTGCAGGTGGGTACAGAGCATGTTGTATCCAGTTTGCAGAAGGCTCAGGTATTCTAGAAGTGTCCCTTGCAACAGTCCCCGGCCTCTGCCTTCCCTTCTTTAACTCAGCATCACCAGTTCTTGCCACATTTTCTCATTATGCTCAGGGTTTGAGAACTAAGCCTGAATTTTAAATTCATGCTCTCAATATACTGAGCCTCAAAAAACCAGGCGTTTCAACATCCTATTACACAAAGTTAGGGGACCTTTAAACGTTAGGTATAATGTTTTGCAATTTGCTTTCTTGCCCTATTTTTGTTAATAGATCTTTAATTCTCTTTAAACATTTGCTCCTATCTTTTGCTTTTATTAAATTTTGAAATGCACATGTGTTTTTGAGTCCTCTGGGTAACAAAATGTCAACAGATTATGAGTACATTTTTTTTTTTTTGGTGCCTGCTGGCCTGCGGAGTTACAACAATAATCTAAATCTGATTAGAAATGAGGTCATGACCCCCCCCCCGAGATCCTCTGATAATGAGACCAGGGAAATGTGAGAAATTAAACCAATGATTAGGTTCCCTTCAAACAGTCACTGCTTTTTACTGAATCCCTTTCTAGGGATTGGGCTTGGTAGGATGAAGTATAATTCAGCCCTTTACTCACATGCATGGACTGAGCATTCTAGAGTACGTTTCATTGAGTGTCTTCAAGGCACAAAGCTGATCTCCATAAATGGAGGATTTTCACACAGGTGTTCTCCCATACTCAAGGCCACTCCCGTGGGCAGGTGCGTGTGATCAAAAGAGTGAGAGATGCTACTTCACACCCATTGGGATGGCTGTGATTAAAAAAAAAGGGAAAAACAAGAGTTGGGAAGACCGTGGAGAAACTGGAACTCTCATACACTGCTGGTAAGGATGTAAAATGGTTTAGCTGTTGTGGAAAACAGTTGAGAGGTTCCTAAATAAGTTAAATATGGAATCCCCATATGAGCCAGCAGTTGTAGTCCTAGGTGTCTACCCAATATAATTGAAAACGGGTGCTTAAACAAAAACATGTATGCAAATATTCATAGCCGTAGTTCCCTTTAATTGAAGTATAGTTGATTTACAATGTTAATTTCTGGTGTACCGCAAACTGATTCAGTTATACATATTTATAAATTTTTTCAGATTCTTTTCCTTTATAGTTTATTGCAAGATACTGAATATAGTTCCCTGTGCTGTATAGTAGGACCCTGTCGTTTATCTGTTCTACATATAGTAGTTTGTATCTCAACGCAGTATTGTTCATAACAGCCAAAAGGTGGAAGCAAATGCCCATGAACTAATGAATGAATAAACAGATCGTGGGCGAGCCATACACTGGAATAGTACTTAGCCATTAAAATGAATGAAGGGTTATATGCTTTGACTTGGAAGAGCCTGGAAGACATGATGCTGAGTGAAAGAAGCCAGACACAAAAAGCCACATATTGTATGATTCCATTTATATGAAATGTCCAGAATAGGCAAATCCAGAGAGACAGAAGGCATATTGGTTTGATGATTGTCAAGTGCTGTGGGGAGGGGAGATAATGGCCAGTAACTGGTCAGTGGGTAGGGAGTTTTATTTTGGGGTGAAGAAAGTGTTTTGCAATTACACGGGGTGTGCACGCTGTACGTGTACTAAATGCTACTGAATTTGTACACTTTAAAATGGTTAGTTGTATGTTATGTGAATTTCACTTCAATTGGAAAAAAGAATGACAGTTGACTTTTTGTAACACAGTCACTCTTTGCTTGCCATTAGGCCAAATAAGTGAGCTGGGGAGGATCTGCAAGTGGGGTGGTCCCCCAGGGCAGCGTGGTGCAGTGGGTGAGTATGGGCTCTGGAGTGAAGCAAATAGTAGGTTCCAGTCCTGACTTCTCCAAGATGTGTGATGTTGGGTACATTGGTTAACCTCTCTGAGCCTCATTTCTGTCCTCTAAAGTGGGGCTGCAAACTCTAGTTCCCTTTTTGGTAAAACTCATCTTCACACTGTAGCTGCTGCTTCTGCAAAACAGGGTGAGAACCCTGCACTCTGTCACGCGGGTGATGGAGACCGTGGGCGGGAATGTACTCGGGCAACTCCAAGCCTTGGTGCGTGTCCTCAGGCCACGGAGGCGGGGTGGGGTGGGGTGGAGCCGGGAACGAAGGAGGTGTCTGGTTTTCCTTTCCTCTGTGATCCTTGTGCTGCTGCGCTCTGCACGCAGGAGGCTGGGCTGGAGCTGAAAGGGCCCCAAAGCCCTCTGCCCTGGGATAGGCAAGCCCATACCTGTCCAGCTCCAGCTGAGAGGTGACGAGTGTCCCCTGTCCCCAGCTGGGGCATGCAGGGTTTTCCTGGCATGGATTAGCCCAGCACCAGGATCAGCTGCTTAAACCAGCTTTAGCTCAGGTGCTGGGAGAGTTTGGGAGTTCCTGGGGCCAAAATCTAAGTCAGTGGTTCTCGACTGCCTCCCAGGGGACATGTGGCACTGTCTGGAGACATTGTTGTTGTCACAACCTTGGGAGAGGGTTTTTTACTGGCATCCAGTGAGCAGAGGCCACAGTGCTGCTAAACATTTTGCAGCGCGCAAGACAGCCCTGTAGACAAAGGACTCTCCAGTGCAGGACGTGAGTAATGCGGTGGCTGAGATCCCTCTGCTAAACGAATGTGTCGGGGACGGGTTTGTAATGCGGGGAAGCTCCCCAGAGGGGACCTTTCCTGTCTGCCACGCGCATCCCATTTGTTATCTCAGTGGCTGCAGCAGCACCTCCCACTTCATGGGTGAAAAAAGTTGAGACCCAGGAGGGATGAGTGCCTTGTCCAAGGACCACAACTGCCAAGTGGCCAAGCTGGGATTTGAACTTAGGTTTGTCTCACTCCAGCACCTACTTTCTTAGCTGCCCATCAGTGAAACAGGGAGAATAACACATGTCCAGGGTACCCTGTGGAGACCAGATGGGTAAGGTATGTTTTATTTAGATGAGCCAACATTTCTCAGTGCCTCTTGCCTGGGAGCCCCGTGGTCCTTGTTCACATGGCACCTAGCAATGTAGTGGGCAGAGGGGCAGACCTTGGAGCAGATAAGTTAAATCCACTGTGCTAAGGACTAAGAGTCTGAGGGAGACATGTGTACTCAAACCAAGAAGGTGCTATCTGAGCTGAGTACAAAGATAAGAGAGAGGCAGTCAGCATGTAGCAGGGAAGGGTGTTCTGAGTAGATGGAACAGCATGAACAAAGGGACGGCGTTATGAACCCGCCTGGAGCAGTAGCAGGAGCTGAACACCGAGCTGACTCCAGAGGCCTAGGTGGTGGGAGAGAAGCATGACCAGTGAGGACGGAGGAGGGAGATGGATTAGAGGTAGGAGGTGAACCAGGCAGAGCCTGGCGATTGGTTAGCCTTCGGGAAGAGAGGGGGATGGACCTAGGGTTATCCTGAGCTTCTAGCTTGGCGAAGGGGAGAGTTGGGGTCCTACCTGAAAAGGAGGATGCGGGAGATGTAGGGGCAGCAGGTCTGTGTTTGAGTCACTGTGGGACGAGCAGGGGCATTTGTCCAACACTGGCTGAGTCTGACCTCAGGGCAGTGGACGTGGGTGCAGTCTGGCTGCCGTGGCTCCTGTGAGATTCCTCCGTGCTCTGGGAACAAGAGTTCACTCTTTCATGGCTCTGTGTAATTCCGTGGTATCGGTACATAAGGGGTTGCTTTGTCCACCAGCTGTCGGTGAACAGCTAGGTTGTTTGGAGCTATTAGGAATAATGCTGCAGGGAACATCCTTGTATTACTGACTTGGGTCCTTGGACTCCTTGATCAATAGAAATAGGTAAGAGGCCAGAAGAGAAATCTAGGCAAGGCTTTAGTGGGACTCAAGCTGCAGCACAGGGTAGAGAAAATAAGCAACAGATGTCCTCGCTCCCCGGGGTGAGGTGGTTCCTTAAGTGGGGTGGGGTAGGGGTGGATCAGTGGCTTATGTGGTTTGCCCACCCCCTTGGTGGTGCCTGGTGCAGGGATCATGTGCAGTAGGACCCTGCTTTTGCTCCTGGCACCTCAGAAATGACAGTTGGTTTGTGGCCTTTTAGATCGTGTGCGTAGTTTCCCCAACGGCGCATGCGTGCAGTTATTTTCGGTCCTTTATGGATTTTGTTTTCTGTTCGTTTGTCCAGGTGCACGTGCAGGCACTCTCGTAAAGGGGCCCGGGTCCCAGACTGTCGCACTCACACTCAGTTATACGCACCCTTTGAGGGACATGGGCTCTCGTTTCTGTTGGGTGTGCGGGAGCGGACCTCTTTACGCTCCCACCGGAACCTGTGGGGGTTTTGGTTACTCTGCATCCCCACCGACGTTCCTCGTGCGTCGTTGTGATGTTAATATGTGTTTCCCCGCAGATGCGTGGTTCTGTGTTTTCCTTTTCCTTTGTTTATTGCCTGTTCGGTTATCTCTTCCCCCCTATGATGTGTCCAAGTCTTTGTCCAGTTTTCTATTGGATTGTCTTTTTCTGCTCGGCTTGTATCCAGGTCCCTTGTCAGATTCATGCGCTGCCAGTGTCTTCTCACCCCCCGGGCATCTCATTTTCACTCTCTTACTGGTGTCTTTTGAATGGAAGTTTTTAATTTTAATAAATTGAAGTTAATAATGGCAGAAGTGAAGTAAACATCTTTATTAAAAATGGAGCAAAGTGGTCACCTAGACAGAGGAAGCCCAGTGCTGTGGCTAGTGTGATTTTTAAGGGAATTAAAGTCTCTGGTTTCGTGAGAGGAGGGAGATGGCCTGGGAGTGGATCTCGAGTCTTAGATCTTCATTATTGGGCAGGTCCCCAGTTCTCTGTAAAAGGAGGTGCTGTCTGCTTGGCTTCCTCGGGGGTGCACAGGATCCAATGAGTCCACGTGGGTGAGAGGGCTCTGAAGAGGGATGTTCTCAGAGGTTCCGCTCCGAACCCAAAGGCAGAGGCGAGGCCCCAACCCACCTCCTCCCTGGCTGCTGGAACAACCCGAGAGGAGGAGGGTCAGGCTCAGGCCTGAGTTGGCTGTAACCTGAGCGCCCTCACCCTCTCTGCCTTTCTGGGGAAGACCTGGGAACTCTTGCCTTGGGGCAAGGAGCTCTGGAGAAAGGCTTCCAGGAGGCTGGCTGGCCCGGCTTCCCTTTGTGCCACCCGGGCAGGCGCCCAGTGTGATGGGGCTGGGCTCGTTCCCACAAGGGCCAACCATCATGCTGGAAACCCGGACTCTTACCCTTCTGTCTCACACCCCTGCAGCCTCCCCATCACACATCACGCTCCAGCCACCTTACCTTTCTATTCCTCGATCACGTCACCATTTCCTGCCTTTGCCCAAACTGCCCTGAGTTGAAGATTCTTCCAACCCCTCTCCCCTACTTCCGTTTTCATGCCATCCAGACCTCTGCCTGCTGTCTCCTCCTTCCGTGGCCGTACCCCCTGCCCCACCCTGTGGTCTCTTCTGCAAGTCGCCTCTCCCTGAAGCTTAGCCACTCTGGCATAGGATCTGTCTATTTCTCCAGCACAGTGGATGCCTAAGGCATGGACTTCATCCCCTTTGCTGCAGCCCCGTGGCCTGTACCTGTGCCTGGCACATGGTAGGAACTTACAAGCCTTGAAGGCAGAGGGACACAGACCCTTGATGACCAGGCTTGGGGCTTCTGCCACTGAAGGCGGAACAGGATGACAATAGGGACAAGAGAGCAAATGCCATGGCCAGAGGTGGGAGGACCCACCTCCCATCAGTGCTCCCTGTCTTCATTTAAAGAGAACTTGGAAGGGGGTTTTAAGTTCTCAGGGCTAGGGATGGTTTCCTAAGAGGTGGCCAGCTGTGCCGACGTGTCCTTTGTGATCTTAGGCCGTCAACCATAACAGCTCACTGGAATCACATGGACAGCTTTAAAAAAATGTTTTTAAACTCCTAGGTTCCCCCTCTTCTCCCAGTATTTTGATGCAATCACAGGGGTGTGTCCTGGGCCCCAGGACTTTCCAAAGCTCCCCAAGGATTCTAAGGCTGAGAAGCCCCTGTTTTAAGAGGTTATGTATATTCTTTAACTCATCACCTTTCAAAAATCTGTAGGAAACCCAAGATAGGTAACTTCAAAATTCATGTAAGTTCTTGAAAGAAACTTTGCCTTACCATGTCAGTTCATCTCATCATCTTGTCTGTTACTTGAAGAGTGTGGGTCGACTCCCTCGCTGAAAATCTCCACTGATTTTGAGTCCACTAAACCCCTTCCTGCCTCAGGGCCTTTGCACATGCTTTTCCTGCTTTCTGTTGCTTAGTTATTTAGATGGAGGTGCTGGGGATTGAACCCAGGACCTCCTTCATGCTAAGCACACACTCTACCACTGAGCTATGACCCCACCCCACTGTTCCTGCTTTCTGAACACTCTTCCCAGATCTTGATAAGGCAGGATCCTTGGAATCTCTTCAGGGCTAGTTTATTCATTTTTGAGGCCGGTGGTATTAGGTTTTTTTTTTAACTTATTTACTGATTGAAATAGCGGTGCTGGGGATTGAACCCGGGACCTTGTGCATAGCAGCATGTGCTCTACCACTTGAGCTACCCCCCAACCCCTATTCAGGGCTAGTTTAAATGTCACCTCCTCAGACTCTCCAGTCTCAAGTTGCCCTTTCCCTAGTCATACCCTGTCACATCACCCTTCACAGCCAGAACTGCTATAATTACCTGGTGTATTTTCTTGCTGATTGCCGGCTGCTCTGCTCTTAAATGTGAGCCCTTGAGAGCCTCACTGTCTGTTCACTGCTGGGCCTGGCACATAGGATACACGCAACAAGTACCTCTTGACGGTAGATGGGGAAGGATGTACATCTTTGGCATTTGTAAGCCCTTGAGCATAGACCCCGGGATTGTGTCCCTTTAAGGCCTCTCACAGTGCCTGGCACGGGAGAGAGGCGTGAGTGGTGCTGGTATCGTGAAAATAGATTTCGTCCACTTGTTAATACGGTTAAGCATCTAAGCTAGAAAGACCAGTCTGTTTTAGGATTTGCTATAGGTTATTACAGAAAGAGGAGAAATGAAGCAGGTGCAAAATAGCAATGCACAATTCTACTTTGGGGTCACAGTGAATATACTATAATGATACAGGCCCAAACTACTCTACTGTAGCAGTAAGATATAGGCCAAAAGTCGACGGGTAATATCTGGGTTGAAGGATAGCCAGTTTCATTTCCTTCTTTATGATTGTTTAATGTTTTGAAAATTTTCTATAGGGAACACATTTCCTGTAACTGTAATTTCCTGTAGAAATGCTAAAATAAATTGTAAAGGGAGAGGTTTATATTTTTTGATGCTTCTGGTACACTGGTTTAAATGCTCTGGCTTACAAAAAAATTATAATATATACTTTATATATATAAAATACAAACATATATATATATATAAATTAAAGGTAAGACCTCTGGCAAATTAACCTCTCTAAGCCTCAGTATTCCCATCTATTAAATGGGGGTAATAACAGTCTTGGCCTCAGAGTTATGAGGATTAAATATGGTAATATATGTAAAGTGCTTACAACTTTGCCTGACACATAGAAAGTGCTCAGTATAAACTTTGCCTGGCATATAAGGTATTTTTGCTACTATTAAGGTGGCAGTTTTTACCAATATTTTTACCAGCGTATTTTAAGTATATCATCTCACTTAGTCATTCAGTCCCCCAAATAAACCTATAAGGAGGTAGATGGAAGCAGAAACTGAAAGAAATGAAGCATAACTTGCCATTGGTTGTTGTCAGAGCAGGGATGGGGACATGGGTTCAAGCTACCTTCTCAGGAGGACATGCGTTGACCGTCTGACCCTACCTGGACACAAAGGAATTGATCAGTCTTTAAATCGGTCCTGGAGCAATTCTTAGAGAATCTTGTACCCCAGAAGTGGCAGAGGGACTGTTTGATGCTGTGACTCAGAGGGCACTCTGCCCTCTAGTGGCAGTTACGGGAAGTGCTTCTGTTCTAGGCTGTGGAGGAGCTCCTTAGCCTGGCATAAAGAGCGTTGGATTGAGAGTCAGAAAACCTTGCTCACTAGCAGTGAAGATGCTGTCTACTCTCTCTCAGCCAGTTTCTGCACCCACCCCGCCTTAGACTTGTTCCTTCCTCAGCCTTGTCTGGACAACTGCAGTAGTCGGCCTGCCTGTTTTGCTCCAAGCCATCATTCCTGTCCCCTCCTGGTTGTCTTGATAACCAGCAGATGGGTTCATCTCACTCTCCTATGATGTGGCCAGAGCTGGAAGCCTACTGTGTAAGGCCCTCTGTCTGGCCCCCCACCCTGTTTGCTAGCCTCTTCTTGTGCCCCCTTCTCCCTCACACCCCTGGCATAGACTGCAGCGGGCACCAAGAGAAATGTGGAATTGACAGGCTGGGGAAAGCAGCCACACAGGTCAAAGAGAAAGAGCCCTGAGTGCTGGGGACTTCGCACGTGCCGGCTCCCCTCCTAGGTGCCCTCCTCTGTCTCCAGATGCACAGCCCCGTAGACTTTAAGGTGCAGCTTGAGTTCCCCTCTCCTAGAACATTGCCTGTCGGCACTCCAGGTAGCTCTCTCTCCTTTCTGTTACCACTGTACTACACCCGCCCTCCGTCCTGGCTGCACGAGTCATGCCCATGACAGTGCGAGACTGGGAGCTTCCCCGGGGCAGAGCCTGTGTCAGCCATCAGAGTCGCTCTCGCTGCCAGCAAGGTGCCCGGCATGGAATCAGCTCCAGTGTGTGTGAATGAGTGAATGGAAATGTTGAGGACGAAGGCTGCTTCCCAGATATCCAGGCCCTGTGTCCCAGGGGCCTCCAGCTGTAGATGCCCCCTTTTTTGTCCCCTCCCTTGCCAAGATCTTCAGCCTGGCTGGACCCCTCTCAAAGCTGCTGGACAGTGTGCTTTCGGCCGAGAGCCCAGCGGCTCTGAAATGTAAGCCAGAATTAGTCTGGACCAAACCATTTCATGAGTCCAGCTCAGTTCAAATGAGATAAGAACCAGGTAAACACTGAGTGAAATGAATTTCTGATTATCACTTGGGTATCTTGAATATTTCTGTCTGCCTCACCCAGTGTTTTTCTCCCCCAGCTCACACGTGAGGTACATTGCGCAGTTCCTTGGGGGACAGCCTGGAGGGCAGGGCCTTTGGGGTAAAGTAATGTTGGAAGTAGCAAAAGAAAGGATAAATGACAGGCCTCTTTGGGCAGAGGTTTTAGCCTCTGCCCTGTAATTAAAATACCCTTTAAATTTCAGGGCTGCATTTATCAAGGCTGAGAGGTGGGGTGTACAGTGCAGTGTAATCACATTTTAGAGCTGATGTGTTTTCAGGGAAATTTAACAGAGAGAAGGTTTTTAGGTCAGTACTGATTTCTAAAAATGTTATCTGCATGTGCGTTGGGGGCCTGCTTTGTGCTTGTGCTGGGATGGGGGTTAATTCAAAGGTGAATTTGGTAAGAAGCCTGTCCTCAAGTGGATAGCTGCAAATTAGGTGGAAGGACAAGGAGAAAGGTCTCGGGGCTCTAGGAAAAGGTAGCAAGTTTGGAACCCAGTAGGTCAATCCTGGGGGACTTTGTGGAGGAGATGGCAATCTAGGTAGGCCTTGGAAGACACAGGCTTTAAATACGTATTAACTGGAGCTGGGGAAAGGCAGTCCAGGTGGAGGGAGCCTGATAAACAAAGACCCAGAAAAGCAGAAAACAGGGGGCAATCAGATGGGCCAGAGTGGGACCCAGGAAGGGGGACGGGATGAACTTGAGAAGGGAAGTTGGGGTCAAGTGGTGCAGGGTGTTTGAGAGTCACTCTCATGGCAACAGCCACTGTTGGCGTGGAAGAGGTGTTGTCACTGGAGGCATTTTTCTACCATTGGAGCCCTGGGGACAGCTGGGGAGTGGGGGGTGAATGTCCCGCCTCCCTGAGCTCAGGGGGCAGTTTATAGGCGGTTGGTTACTAAGTGACCCATTGGCACAATGCAAAGAAAGGAAGGATCTGTCTTCTCTCTACCTCCACTCCCAGCTCCCATCTGTTCTTTGAAGCCTGACTCAAACTGACCAGGGCTAAGAGGAGAGTAATATTTAAAAGACTAAGCTAAGAGGGTGGGGAGCACACACTGCCAGGGCTTAAATCCGGACTCCTACTCGCTCTACCTGTGTGATTTCAGGCAAGTGATTTAACTTCTCTGAACCTCACTTTCTCCATCCATTTGCAGTGTAAGGGGACAACGTAATGAGGATAGCACCTAAGAGACAAAGTGGTTGTGAGCAATAAATAAATAAAGCCGTCTGTGAGATTTAGAAACCATGCCTGACAACAGCTGGTGCTTAATAAGTGTGGGCTGCTGCTCCGTTGCTGGAGTTACTGTCTGATTGATCCTGCCCAGTTTGGGTCATACCTCAACTCTTAGCACCTCTGCTAAGACCCAGTGCCTCCCAGGTGCTGTGTCTTATAAAATACCAAGGAGGGGTCTGCCAGGCAGTTCCTGTCCCCAACGAGCAGAAATAAGCTCAGCTGGAGGTCAGAGTCGCACAGCCCTGTTTAGATGCACACCCAGGGCTTCTGAATAATGGCTTGGCTCCCGTGGCTGCTCAGGAACTAGGATGGGCCCTTACCACAGGTTCCAGGGGAGCTGGATGGTCTGGATGTGTATCTGTCTCCAGGTTAGGCTGATCTGAGCTAGGATGTCTGCCCATCCTGTGTCCCTTTCCCTCAGCCCTCCATGCTCTTCCTGAACTTGACGGCTCACCTCCCAGGATTCGTGGGGAGAAGTGAGGGGGCAGGACAGTGTCTGCCTCTGAGACAGGACAGCAGAGGTGAGCAGTTTTGGGTGAGGAAGGGCTTCCATGTGGCTGGGCTCTGAGTACAGGGAGCATATGTTCCTGGTGGCTTCAAGGAAGCTACCCCTATGGTGAGGGCGCTGGGCCCCGCACTGATTCTGGGAGGTGGGGTTGGGTATCTAAAAAACCTGTGAGATCTTCAGAAGGGGAATTTTCAGACTCCAGATCTCCAGTCCTGAAAGTATGTGTGTTTCCCAGAACAGTTTTATCTTCCCCTCTAATAGATGTTTCTAGCTCAGGGGGAGGGCATATTCTGGGAGGCAAAGCAGCCCTCTGGGTGACGTGTGCACAGAATGTTGTGACAAGCACTGAAATGTGCTGGGAAGAGAGGGGCCTGGGCTCAACTCCTGTAACTTTCGGGTAGTCACTGAAACTCTCTGTGCCTCAATTTTCTCAGCTGTCAAGTGGGATCAGACGTACAGTGGGATCAGATGTACCTCCCAAGGTCACTGTGCAGATTAACCAAATGCACATAAAGCACTTAATGGTCCTTCTAGAGTTTCTCCAGGGTGCCTAAAACCAGCAGGGCACCTGAGATCCAGCTGCGAGCAAGACAGACCCTGCCCGGTGGAGTCTGCTTTTTGAGGGGATGGAGTGGCCTTTAGCACAGTTCCTGGCACATGACAAACCCTCTAAATTATACATGGTACCTTCCAGTAACTGGAATTAGTATTATTTAAAGCCAACCTCATTCTCCAACCCCCTGCCCCCCAAAAAGCAAAAGTCAGAGAAGAACCCAGTCCACAGCACGAGCCCACACTACTAAAGGGTTTTGTTCGACATTTCCTTTAATCTCTGTTTAATGTGTAAGCAGATTATTGGAGCAGATCTAGGACTTGTATGCAGGGTGATTTGCCCATCTCTGGTCTGGGCACCTGGCCTGTGACACTACTGTTCAGGTTCATTGCTTCTGCTGAAATTTCAGGTGGTCTGCAGTGGTGGGAGGAGGAGGCTTCTATAGCTGTAAAACTGTGTTCTAGAAGAGGTCCGTGAGCACAAATGTGCTTCACCCTTGACCTTCAAGAGGCTCCTGCTTTCACCGAGGGCCCCTGTGTGAGTCTGTCTTCAGTCCTGTGGACCCACCTCCACCGGCCTCCCACCATCCTGCAGGGTCTAAGGGAGGGCATTAACCAGCAGGAGCTATGGGGGACCAGGGGGCGGTGGGCAGGGCTGCAGTGGGAGTGGTCTCCTCTGGAAAGGAGTGTTTTTATCCCTGATTTAAAAAAAAATTTTTGGAGGGGTGGGAAGAGGTAATTAGGTTTATTTATTTTAATGGCAGTAGTGGGGACTGAACCCAGGACCTTGTGTGTGCTAAGCATGCACTCTACCACCGAGCTGTGTCCTCCCCTTTCCTGATGCTCAAAATTGCTGGCCAGTGGTGACTGTAAGTCATCCAATTTTTATTACTTTTTGTCATTTTATTGTGGAAAATATACATAACATAAACTTTACCATTTGAAGCATGTTTAAGTGTACTGCTCAGTGGCATTAAGTATACTCACTTCATTGTGCAACCATCACCGCCATCCATCTCCAGAGCTTGCCAAACTGAAGCTCTACCCCCATTAAATACTAACTCCTCATTCCTAATCTCACAGTTCTTGGCAACCACTGGTCTACCTTCTGTTGCTATGAATTTGACTACTCTAGGTAGCTCATATAAATGAAACCATATGTATAGTATTTCTCTTTTTTTGACTGGCTTGTTTCACTTGGCATGACGTGTTGAAGCCTCATCTGAGTTGTAGGTGTATCTGGCCTTCAATCCTTTTTAAGGCTGGATGACATTCAGCGGGTGTGTCTACCATGTTTTGTTTATCCATTCATCCAGGGATGGAACTTAGGTTGCTTCTATCCCTTGGCTGTTGCAAATAATACTGCTGTGAACATGGATGTACAATATCTGTTTGAGTCCCTGCTTTCCATTCTTTTGTGTCCATGCCCAGGAGAGAAATTTCTAGATCAGTTTGAGGAACCACCACACTATCTTTATACTCTTTATGCACAGTGCGCCCCTTTATTGCCTGCATCTGGGCTCAACACACTGCCCCCCTTAAGTACCCCATTCCTGTACTGTTTTCCTCTGTGGTTACCTAATAAAGCCTGGAGAGAGACCTCAGGACCTGTGCGTGTGAGATTTAGGTCCGGAGAGCAAAGGAGATTGGAGGCGGTGTCCCTGTCTCATGAAATGGCCTCCCCCGAAACTCTGTAGTGAGGTCTGTGGCTGCTGATGTGACTTCCAGCCTTCTTTTCGGTCAAAGAAGGCCCGCAGGCACTGATTTGAGGACACCTGTCCTCAGGGCTGGACTTCAGCCAACGGCCTGGGTTGCCCCTCCTTCGTGGCTCAAAAGCCCCTTAATGTCTACCCTTATGCAGTTGTGGAGCAAGGCGGGGGTGTCACACTTTCCCTTCCCCTCTGGGTACCAAGGTGTTCCCAAATGACGTGGAGCAGAGAACACTCCTGAGCTCTCAGGAACTCTAGGCCAGATTTGTGTTGAGTTTTTTCAAAAAACCCACCTCGTTTTAGATGCATGCACTGCAACACTTATGGTAGAAATACTATGACAAGTGAAATTTTCTTCAAAATAAATGGGATGGGAATATATGTGTGTATATGTATGACTGAGACACTGTGCTGTACACCAGAAATTGACACAGCATTGTAAACTGACTATGTGTCAATAAAAAATAAGTAAAAAATAAATAAGTGGGGAGAAGAGGGAGCTGGCACAGTTGCGGGGGGTGTGAGATGAAACCAGACCACCCGGAGTTATAGCTGAAGCTGAGTGATGGGTACATGGGAGCTCATTACACTCTTCTCTGTGTCCCTATGTCTGTTTGACGTTGTCCATATTGACAGTTAAGAAAAATACAGCTTTTCCTTCCACCCCACTCTTGAAAGGAAACTAACCTTTCCCGAGCACCTCTTATATTTGGGCACTTCCTTGTTGTATAACTGAATGCTTACAACATACATGCAGTGCGTGCTGTTATCCCCATTTTACAGGAGAGTAAATGAAGGCACCTTGACGTTTCAGCAGTTGAGTGGTTTAGCTGGGATCTGAACCGGGTCTGGTTCCCACGCTGCTGCTCTGCCCCTTGGAGGGTCCCAGCCCCACCTCATCAGCCTGAGGTCTGCACAGCCTGCACCAGGGCTCAGCCCCTGGAAAATCAGCACCCCTGGCAACCCCTGTCTCTGTGGCTTCGCCTTCCCGTCTCCTGTCCCCAGAAAGTCCTGCCTGCAGGACCTAGAGATCCTTGGGGGCAGAGCCACTCCCCTGCGGCAGGCTGATGCTCCTTCCCCCGCCCCCAGGGCCCCTGCCACCTCATTAGCTGGCTCTCATTTCCTGTGTCTTCCCTGGGCTCCTGAACTTTGCTGCTCAAATCTGCCCTCACCCTGGTCTTCTGCGTCCCCTGCCGAGTCGCGGTCCCAAGTATCCTCTTCCACTTGTTTTCTTCCCAGTCTTGCTTGGTTTCTTAACTTGCCTCTTCTGCTTAGTTGGTCTGATGCCGCCTGGTCCCTCTGCAGAGGTGGCTTCTCCCATCCCGTCCCCTTTGCAGAATCTGAGCATGGAGTCTCTCCCTGACTCTTTGTCTCCTCCTCCATCCCGGGTCATCCCTGCTTCCCTCGGGCCTGTGTCTCCCAGCTCACCCCTGCCTGCTGCCGTCCCCGCTGCCCTCCCAGCCCAGGTTGACGGTTTTCTTCCTCCTCCCTCTCCTCCCTCACGGCGGGAGCACGTTTCCCTTTGCTCATCAAGGCATGCCCACGCCGCCTGAGCGAGGGCACAGCTCTGCCAACCAGGGCCTGAAATCCTGGCCTCCTACTTGGTTTCACCAGCCTGTCAGTCTTTATTCCATTTAAGATATTTTTAAACACTCTTAACGCTTTTGCCTTAGTTTTAACCCTTCCCCCGGTTAAAACATGACTCTACTTCCAGTGAATTTTCCCCCTAAGATCTGACAATATATTTTCTTAAAATGGTTTCTGAAACGTTATTCCTTCGCTACCATAAATTTGAAATGAGAGCAGTCACAGAAATGATAAGACACCTCTTTGGCTGTACTCTGTCCCCTGCGCCAGACTAGGGGTGGAGCTCCTCTGTGAACCCCATACGCCTTCCTGGACCCATCTGTATGACTGCACTTACTTGTCACCAGTCAGGCCTGCCAGCACCTTTTTTTTTTTTTAAAAAAAAAACAAAAAGCATCAGGGAAAACTAGGATTCCTATTTTAGGAACCTTGAGTTGACTGAGACTGGGAGGCGGTGTACTATTAGATAGGATGCCAGCTAGTGTGGCAGACAGACCCGCAAATTTCAGCGTCTTAGCACAGTAAAGGCTTACTTCTCACTGTGTAGCACGCCAGGGTGTGTTCCTGGCTGCTGGCATCTTCCACGTGGTCATTCGGGGACCCAGGTGTCTTCTGTGATGCTCTCTAGGCCTTACATATTCATCTGGGGAATGGGGAAAGAAGAGAGTGGGATAAATGTACTTGCTGCTTGACATCCTTGGCCTGGAAGGGTGCATTGCTTCCACCACTGAGAACTGGTTGTCCGCCCTGTCTAAGTGCAGGGGACACTGGAGGTGTTCTGGTGGGCCAGCAGCCCCAGCTGGCTTCCCAGCCGACTTCCAGCATCACCTGCCAGCCATGTGCATGCAATATTGTGGCTGTGAAGCCCAGTCGAGCCTTCAGATGACAGCAACTTCAGCCAACATCTGGCTGCAGTCATCTGAGAGACCCCGGAGGACAACTCTTTTGACCCCGGGTCCAGGTCCTCCCTTCTGCCCACTCTTCCCGTGGAGCCCAGCCCAGGCAGGACCACCACCACCAGCCCTGAGATACTCCTAGAAGGCACCTTTCTCAGACTGCTCTTTCCTCCTGCCCCGTGCCCCATCAATTTTATTGATTCTCCACTTTCAACATTATCAGAGGCTCTTTAAAGTGTAATTTTCTAGAGATAAGGCAGGATTTCTGGATTTTGAGATTAGTGTGTAAAGCACCAATATGTCTTGATCTGAAAAATACAGTGGGTAATATCTTCTCATTTATAATGTTCAGATCATTGAAAGACGAGACAAATGCAAAAGATTTTCTTTCTTTTCTCCCACGTCTCTAGATTTTGTCAGCCTTGCTTGATTTCATCTTGATGTCCCATCTTCCTGCCGTCTGCCTTCCGGATGTCTGGGCCCTGCGTGCTCTGTTTGAATCCTGGGCCAGTTTTCCACCCTTCGCAAACAACCCTTTGGTTTATATATCAGGGCACCAGCCGCTCGGCTCTGGGTCATGGCCAGAAGCAGCCCTGTTTTCCCAGTAACTCCTCCAGCAACGGGGCACTCAGTTTGTCGGTTGCTTTTCATGCCCTGTTTGGGTAGCCAGTGTTCGCTTTTAGTACCACCCGCTGGAGGAGGCCTTGGAATGGGAGGTGGGCACCCCGACTTCTCAGTGGAGGAATTGCAAAGCCCTCTGAGTTGGTGGCAAAGAGTAAGAGGGAGAAACGATCAGTTAGGATTGACTTTCCTTTTCCGTCACTTGTAGAATCCAAACTATCGGTGAGTAGCCCCCCATCTGCAGGTTTCTAAGGAACAGTTTCTGCTTGGAGGTTCTAGGAGTTTCTACCGCTGTCCTTCCTGGGATTACCAAGTGTCCCCTGCAGCCCTGAGGGTACAGGGGACTTGCCCCATGTGGATGTTTGCCATCTGAGATAGGGGCCAGTCAGACACCGAGGGAAGTGGTCCTGGTTTCTATCTAGTTTCATCCAAGACAAGCTTTTGATTAGGGGCAAAGCCATGATTCCTGATTTTCCATGATCTTTAAGTCTTACAGTTTGGAGTGTGTCATTCTCTCTCTCTCCCTTTATAAATTAGAATGATTTCCTTGATTTGGGCAAGTCACATCCATTTGCAATGTTGTTAAAATGCAGAAGAAATACAGGCTTCTGCAAGCAGTTAAAAATGGTCATCCAGATGGGAAATTACTGCACTTATAATACTGTTTTTATCATAATACACAACCCTACATAAAATTTTGTTCAAAACAATCATAAAGAGACTAGGATCAGATGGTGTTATTTCTGCAGAAATTCACATTATTCTTCCTGTAACCTTTAAAACGACTCTGAACCATAAATAGCTACTTACTACACAATCGTGTAGGATATTGGAGAGGCCATTTACACATTCTCTGTGAATGTTGTTAAATTGTAACTGATGGGTAGAGTGGGAAAGAAGATACCAAATCATGCCCCATCACTCCAGGCTTTTCTGTTTCAGGGCAAATTTCCTGGCTCCCTCCACCCAAAGAAAGCAAGATGCCAATTAAGAAAGGCTTTGAGACTAGAGTTCGGGGTAATTCCCTCCCAACTCGGAAGCCAGATAGCGAGAGTGAAAAATGGAGGACGAGGAGGGAAAAAAAAAGGATGCAGTAGTGGGGAGGGTCTGAGTGACCTCCAGGATGGATAATGCAGCTCAGCAGTTCTGAACTTGACCCCAGATAGGTTTGTAAACTGTCCTCTGATTTTCTTTAGAAGTGGTGGGCCCGGAGGGAGGGTATAGCTCAGTGTAGTGTGCATGGTTAGCCTGCATGAGGTCCTGGGTTCAATCCCCCGTACCTCCAATAAAAAAAAAAAGTGGTGGGCCAGCCAGCCATTTCTGCCTGACGAAGGGGGCTCAGGTGTGTTGTGTGAAGAGTTAATCTTGGCTGCCCTACTTTTAACTTGCCGTGAGTTGCCATGAGTGGAAGCCAGGCTTCCCAACTCCACTGCCTGCAATAGTGCAGTGATGCACGAGGTGTGCCTAGATCAGCAGTTCTCAGAGCAGGGTCTTCTGCTTAACCCAGGACTTACAGGGCCTCCTGTCATGCCAGGGCTGGTGTAAAAAATCCTCTCTGGTTCTTGTGGGCAAATGATGTACATAGGACTAGCTCCCAAAACTTGCAGAAATTGTGAAGTGTAACTGTTACCTGAGCTAGCTATTAAGGATTGCTTTGCTAAGATTTTTTTTCTTTAATTTGTAAACTAAAATTATCAGGCTTCTAGAGTTTGATGACCCTCATGCAGGTTCTGTAAGAAGTCTGGATTCCACTCAGCAACAGGCAGTACAGCTGTGTTCCAGCTACCCGTGTATCCACAGAGAGAGTTGGACTCTCTTTGACTTGGAGGAAGCTGGCTCTCTGCACCTTCTGTCCATCACCTTGAGATGGTCATAGCTTTTAATCACTGCTGTTCTTGCTTTCCATTTATAAGTGAATCACTATTAGTTTGGCTTCATTGCCAGTTTCATTTGGTGTCAGTTATTTGCATCACAGGGCAAGTTTTGCCACATCTGCAAATTTTGGCGTCTCATTTGCCAGTAGTTTGGTTGAGCCTTGTATACATGTGCTGGGCAGTGATGCTTCACTGTCATCATGAAACCCCTTGTGCCTGGATAGTGGGGACAGATGAGGTTGGGTGAGCCCACGTGCTCTTATTTCTCCTTCGTGGGCCATGGTGTCAAAGATAAAAAGTGAAACGTCTAAGAACTTGTGTTCCTGATCAAAGAAGGGCTGGGGTACAGGAAACCCACGAAAAGGAATGGAGACCAAACCTAGGAATGTGGCTTTCTGCATCACGCTGCAACTTAATGTCGTATTTAAAAACACACCCACGGCTTCTTTGTCTTAAGAGTCAGTTTACTTGACTCTTCATCTGTGATGGGATACGTTGTATACACAGCGTGTACGTTTTGGTATTCTGCTGCTTCCTGACTTGTCTGCTCTTTACCGTGTCCCTCCTTGATGGTCAGAATTCTTTCCCCTGTGTGTGCAGCAGTCGGCTGAGGTGCAACGCCAGGTTGACAGATGTCACGGGGCCTTTGAATACCTTCCTGGATCTCTGTCACCGCCTCTGCTCATGATGCTCCCACCACCCATACCCCCTCTTTTTACCAGTGTACGGATTAGAATTGGAGGCTTACTATAGCATAGAGGGTTATAAGGCACCATCTCCATGCTGGATCCTGTGGTGCCCCAGGGGTTCTAATATGGACAAGCCTCTGACTCCTGCTTTCAAGGTGCTAATAGCATTTTGTCTTCATCTGGTAGGTAGAAAGTATACATTTCTGTATTATTGATCTCCAGAGTTTTGACGGCTTATGAAGTCTTCTATAGAGAAGCATCATGGGAAAGGGGACGTTCTCCTCCCCTTTTGCTGTAGAATTCACACCAGAGGTTCCCAGTCGCTCTGAGGTTGGAGGGTGGTGTGAAATACGTCACAGCGGATAATCTGAATTGCATTTGGAGTGCAGAGGTGTCTGTTCTCAGAATCCCACGAAAAATTAGCCTCCCTCTGTGCCCAGCTCCCTGTCCTCCTGCCTGGTGCTGGTGGCTGCAGCTTTGGAAGGGGTCCCTGAGTTACCATGTGGAGTGACCATCTGTGACTGACGAGCGATCACAGCCTGGAGCTATTTGGGTGTCTCTCTGCGGCTTGGAAACAAATCTGTGATGGGGGAGCGCAGCTTCCTTAACTCTCAGTCCAGGGCTCTTACCCCTCTTCTTGGAGGCAGAAGACGTTCTGCGTGAGAATCGTTGCCCCAGCGTCCTGGGTCGGCGTTGGGGGTGCTTTGTGTTCAAGGGGGATTTTAACTGAGAGTGCAGGGAGGTGTGTGTGAGCACAGATGTAGAGGTCAGAGGTTGTGTGGGGGGCAGCGATCATGCTTGGGGTGCAGTCCCCCTAAGGGAAGAGGCTGGCAAGGCGGGAATTGTTATCCAGGGCAACAGTTTTGGAAGGAATGAAGGGTGTTCTTGAAAGTTCTCTTTGTGATTGTCTAACGTCGCCAGTTGGGATTTGATAAAAGTAAAGGAAGAACCCAGCTGGTAGAGAGGCTTTTCCTACCTCTGTTATTTTTCTCACCCTAAAAATAGAAGCAAGGGACATATGGCTATTTAGGATTCATAGAAGATGTAGGCTTTGGCTCCAGCGTGGTCTGGGTCAGAAAGCTTGATGCAGGTCACGGAGAACCCAGCCTGACCTCTCCTCTTTGAGAACAAGCCACACACCCAAAATCAGGACCAACAGAGCTGAACGCTGAGCTGGGGGCGGCATTCATGCCTCCTCTGTCACAGCCCCTCCACCCAGGCCCTGGCTGAGCCGTGAGAAGGACGGGTCCCTGCTGTCATCCCCTTTGGGGCCACACACCAGTATAGGCCTTGTTTCCGTTTCCTAAACATCCCTGCTGTTTGCATGTAAGTTGGTGGAAACATGCAGGTGGGCCACTGTGGTTGGTAAATTTTTTACAATCAGAAGCCATTGAGCAACAGAAGGGTAGTTCAGTGCCACACTGAGGATGGCTCTGTCCCCAGGACAGCAGGGGCCACCAAGGGCCTTGGTGGGGTGGCCAGGCACAACCACAGCGGGGCCAGAAAGAGGAGAGTCTGGCAGCATCAGGGAGGTGGGCATGTGAGAACCGTTTTGGAGGGAGACCTGTAGGCCTGTCGGAGACGGGAGGGAGAGGTGGGGAAGGACACAAAGGCCCGCTTTACTGACATCTCCTCCTCCCTGAAATTTTCCATGTCCTAAGAAAAGGCCCGTTAGCCTCACTATCTTGCTTCCCAGGACCCCCAACCAATCTGGGGCTGCTCGGACAGGTTCCCTCACACCTGTCCCACCTGATGGGCTCAGACATACCCCGCTGATGCTCACCAAGGGGGCGGGGGAGTTTCTATGCTTGTTTGGGCATGAATCACCCCCGAGACAGTGGGCTACGCTGGGCCAAGCTGCCACATGAGGGACACTTGTCTCCTTGCAGGGGGGCCCTTCCCTGCTCAAAGCCTGCCGCTTCCTCATGGGGAGGTCCTACTGGGCAGGAGCCGTGCCTGGAAACCTGGCGACAGGCTCAGTCACTGTCCGGTGTTCAAGGATGATCAGGTAGCCTACTTCAGGGGGTTCCAGCAAGATCTAGGATCTTAATTAACAACTCCGACAGCCTAATTCTGTTCAGCCTAGTTAGATGACATTTAAATGCCTGCACACTCATGAACTACCTGCGGAGAGCCCTGCTAATTTCTTCAGGCCTCAACTGATTGTAAAATGCAGTTTCAGTAGAATGCAGAGTTATCTAGACCCTGGTTCTCAGAAGACAACATGTTGTTAATTTCATGCGCACTGAGTTAAAAATGTCACTCTGTGGGGTCTAAATTGCCATAAACTTGCTTGTGTGGTGGCTGAATCTCACCTTGATTTTCTTCTCATTTGGTCTGATGAATATAAACGGTTCAGATGAGTGACAGCTGGATCTGATGTTTCTTTTCTCCAGAAAGTGTGGAACAAATATATCTAAAAGAAATTAGGAACAGGCAGTTGGATATTCACAAATTTTGGATAGGAAATAACTTGATACTACTGTTACTTTTCATATGCAAGGTGTTACCAAAGGAAGAAATCAGTATTTCATAGCGTGGACTTCTGAATTCAACGTTGCCCCATGTTTAGACTGAGAGACATTTTATTGCCTTCTGGGAGCAAGCATGAAATCTTGAAGCATCTTTAGTTACTTATCTCTGCCTTGACACTGGTGAACTATTGGGGCTGGACCTCAGCTGGCTGCCAGGCTTTGCTCTGCAGTGGAGCTGAGCTAGTCCCTGGTCCCCTTGTGCCTCTAGAACATTCTCCTGGTGGGAGTTTCTGTCACCCTGGTTAATTCAAACAACTGCGCTGAAATTTATTAATTGCAAAGGTAGCTAGAGAAGAGAGTTGAATGTGGTCTAAAGAAAGCTTTGCAGGGAAGGAAAACTCGCTTTGAACCTTGGAGGTGGGAGTCGGGGAAGAATAGAGGGTGAGGCACAATTTTAAATAAAGTACCAATATGTTGGAACTGGTGGGGTTCTATTCATGATCTGTACCTTGATAAACTGGAAGAAAATCAGAAGATGTTGGCTCAGAACTGGGGGAAGCACACACCCAGCCAGAGGGCAGGTGCACACAAGGGAGAGAAGACCACAGGGCTTGACTAGGGCGCTCTGGCCACAGTCACCTCCTTTGGACCACGCAGAATTGCAGTTCCTTTCCCCCACAGCTGTGAAGCCCAGGTCGTTGGGAGGGCCCTTCCTGGAGAAGTATTCAGCAGTAGGTAATTGAGCACATAGTCGTCTCTATGATGAGAGCATGTCATAATGAGCTACAGGGATACGAAGTTAATTCGCTTCCTCTGACAGCCCTGAAAGCAACCTGAGAACCTGGGCCTCCTGGTACCTTTGCCTTTTCTTTTTTTTTCCATGGGCTTGGGTGGTTAGTGGGAGATGCATACTTTGCAAATGCAAGTTAGAAAGTGCTTTTGTCAAAATTCTCGATGCCTGGTGTAAACAGGCATGTTTGAGGAGCTGTTGGCTTGAGGAAGGAGTCAAATCTCATCGGCACTCCTGCTGGTGCCCACTTGAGAGGAGAAATTGGGAAGTGGGAGTGAAAGCCCCGGTGGAAATGGTTGTTTAGAAAGAGTCTCCACTTCCCTGAGAGGAAGGAACTCACATAGGTGTCCAGCTGGTCAGCACAAGTCCTTGATTTCCCACCAGCAGGACAGGGGGAAACAATCAAGAGAAAAGACTGTAGCCTCATCCCTCAGTCTTGGAGCAGAGTCAGAAACCACCTGCCTCTCAGAAATGAGTTAGCCAGCAACAATTGCAAATCAAGTCAACAAAAATCTATTGTGTGCCTGGCGCTGCGTTAGGAGCTGGCGGCACCAAATGGGAAAATAGACTGTCCTCAAGGAACTTGTGCTCACAGTCCGGTAGTAGATCACTGTGTACAGCTGTGCAGGTTGTGCACTGCACAGCCCTAGAGGGCGCCATTTGAATCAGAGACACTGTTGATTTGTCCCTTTATTATGAGAATATTCCAGTAGATGGAAGCAAAATGTCTTGAGGAAGGGACACTTTTTTCTAATTCTAGACACCCTATGGGATAGTACAGCCTGAATGTGGAGTCAGACAGAAAACCAATCACAGTACAATGTGACAATGACCACAGTGGATGTGTGTGCAAATTACAGAAAGACTAGCAGGAGTCTTCCATGTACTTGAGAGAGTTATGGAAGACTTTGCAAAGGCAGTCCTTTGGAAGACCCATCCCCCTGAGCAGAGGTAGTGTTATGTAGTGGTAAAGAGATTATGTTCAACACACAGACTTCCTGAGTTCAAATCCCAAATGTGCCCCTTACTGTGTGACCTTGGACTAGTTACCTAACCTCTCTGTGCCCTTCCTGAGTTGCTACTAATGCTGCAGTACCCTCAGGATTTGTGTCTCTCCAGCCAGGCAGATGATTCCATAGAAATGAAACATGGGAGTGGAGTGGGGGTGGGCAGGGAGACATCTCAGTCCTGCAAGTGTGGACTAATATGCTCACACCCCTCTTCACAAAATGCTTCAGCCTTTTCCTGGGAGGCAGATCTGACAAAAGTCAAATATACCTGCTAATAACAAAACTCATTCTGTTTTCCTCTAAATACCAGTGCTCACGAAAGTAAAAGAAGTATGAGACAAACACACTCAAATTCATCTTGGCCTAATTGACTGATTTCCTTGGTGATGGGCCACTAAAAGCAATGGGATATGTTCCACAACATTTATGGACTTTATAGTTTGCTGATTGTGTTTCTCGGGTAACATTGGTCAACTTATACTCTTCTCTCAAGGTACAAGGGCAAAGCTGAACAACATTCCTGTTCCCCAGAATAAGCAAATGTATGTCAAAAGCAAGACATAAAATTAGTTACCCTGGCTTCTAAAAATACCTCTGTGAGGCAGGCAAGATTATTGAGTGCTAAGTGTGCTCACAACTTAATTTTGTGTGGCCACCCACTAAATTGTGATGGTCCTGAAATACACTGAGTTACATATCAAAGACTTTTTCCCTCTCCTGGGTTTATATCCTTGGGAACAGCCATGAAGAGCATCCCAGATCCTTCACATCATCTAATGTGGTCCACAGACCACAAACAAAATACCCAACAAGATCATATAGATGCATACTTCTACACCATTTGAGAGCTTATGTTTGGAAAATCAGAAAATATTATTCCTTTGGAGGTTAAGATAATAATCACAACAGTAACTGAGAAATGCCCCAAATCTTAGCTTCATTCCAGAGATTTTTTTACTTTCATAACAAGCCAGTGTGAGTGTTCCGAAGGGAGCCTTCCAGGTGGTGACACAGGGATCCAGGCTCCTTCCACCTCCACTCTGCCATCTTCATATGGCCTCCAGGGCACCTGTGGAGGGTGGGAGAGGGTTGAGAAGCCGGCTTCTGAAGCATTTTGGAACAGGAGTGACATATGGCACTTGTGGTCCAGCTGGTGAAGTCCTCTGGCTGGGCAGCTGATTATACCAGCGGTAACCCGGTGCCGTGGAAGGGAGAACGAATCTTTGGGAAGCTTTGCCTCTAGCATCTCTACCACCATGCAGTGGTGAATAATAGCCCCCCCCCCACACCACACACATAAAATTAGTTCAAAACAGCAGACTGTATAAAGCTCAAAGAGCACCAATTGGAATTTTGAGGTCCTGGAAAAACAGAACCTCAGATAAATCAGGGAGAATCACCCCCAACTCTTCTGGATACAGTTAGGGCCAGCTTTCTGTCAAAATTTGAAATAGACATCTTCTCTCATTGACTTCATTTACATCCTTCTAATGCTCTTCTCTGCAGACTCTGCTAAAAATCTCCATGTGGGCACTGCACGCCTACGCCCTCCACATACGCTCTGTTCCTGCATTACGTGCTTTCCTTCTCCTCAGCCATACCACTCGTTTTCAGTGCTGCTGATGTCCGGTAAAGCTGAGAGGTAAAGCAGATTGGGCTAGTTTATACTAATACGTAGTTGACTGACAGCTCTTTTTCTTTGGGAAATAATTGCGTTTTTAAAAGAACATGTTTGTAAAAGCTTCACTCTGGGCTTGTCAGAATGTCAGTTCAGTGACCATGTTAGAACAGAGTGAGTTGTGTAAATTTAAACATAAATGTAAAAGAAGTGGAGGAAAAAACCAATATTGAGCTTGGTGCTGTGGGTCCTGTGCATGTCTGTCTCCCTGAGCAGAAAGGAGTGCACTGTAATGATGAGGTGCTGACCACCTGGGTACATACCCCTACTTTGCCATTGCTGTGTGACTGTGGGTAGGTTACCTAACCTTTCTGTGTCCTATACTCAACTATTGCAGAAGTTTCTGCAAAGCCTCAGGGATAATGTGTTCTTTGCCAGGTAGACCAGATCGATCAGTTAGCCTTACAGCCGAAAGCTGCATCTCCTCCAGAGAAATGACAGGATCTAAAACGGGGTTTAGTTGCTGTTTGTGTTTGTAACAAAGAGGTAAAAGTGAACATTCAAGTGGGAGCTTTTTCATCAGCACCTGAACGATCAAGATGGTGAACCAGCGATTATTTAGTACAGACCTCACTTCAGTGGTTTCCAGCATTAAGGATTGGTTACAGCATTAGAATCAGTTTGCAGAGGGATCGGATACATTGAAGGTAGAGGAATATGGAGAGGTGTGTGTGTGTGTGTGTGTTGGGGGAGGGGGCTAGACTTGTTCCTAGTGTGGATTCAAGCAGAAATGATTTCCAATGAGCAGAAGTGCTGGATTGCCGTGGGATGCTCATAGGGGAGATGTGTGTGCTTGTTGCTGCTGCAAGAGTATGTGTTTTGTTTTGCATCCACGAGGGGAGATGAGTCAGGATGGAAGGAAAAAGAGGGTGATTATATTGACCTGGGATTAGAATCTATTCTTGTGTTTGTTGTGGTTAAATTGAGTCTTCTGGGTTTATTTGTTTAAGGAAGTGGCTTCCTTCATTATTTACTTGAGTATCGCAGAATAGCAAGCAGTAAGTGCCTGTGCGCTGGAAAGTGCAGCTAAAGCTTTCCTATCTCTGCAGGCGTGTGAGTTTATGTTATGGAAGCTTTCTAGGTGGGCTCATGTTTTAAGATGAGCTCTGTGAGGCGTGAGCCAAGGTGGAAAAACTCCAGGCGTTGGAGCCAGGCCAGTCTGGCTGAGGATGAGTTCTGGCTCTCCTGCTTACAGGCTGGATGGCCTTAGGCAACTCTTGGCCTTTCTGAGCCTCAGTTTTCTCATCTACCAAATGGGAATAATAAGACCTACCCTTCAGATGGTAATTAGGATTAAGTAAAATAATAACTTACAAATGTTGATGCCTTTACTTCTCTGGTGGGGGTGAACCCCCATTGTTTGACCTCGTCTGTTGTCCTGGAGCAGCTTAATCTACACCTGTTCTCCCAACAGGGAGCTTCCCCATGGGAAACTTAGGGCAGATTGATGTATGCCTTTTCCTCCTGTGAGAATGTGGGGGACTTTGATTCCAGTACATGTGAATTACAAGGCATTATCATCAGGACTAAACAGAGCATCCTAGGGGCTGGAGTTTTCTGAGAAAAGAAGCTGCAGGAAAGGACATCTGGCCTGAGGACCACATGGCTGAGTCTTTGGGGTGAAGGGGGTGAACCGAGCGTGAGTGGGGCTTTGGCTGGGCTTTCTGTAGACCGAGGTGGGGCTGGGTCAGGACAGCTTATGGAAAACAGCTCCCCAGCCAATTCTGAATAAAGTTCAGTCTCCTCGAGCCTTTCCCTTATCGGCCAGGGTCACTAAGACACGAAGAGGTCCAGCAAGCTGACATCAGCAACTCCTGGTTCTAAGAGGAGGCGATGTTGAGCAACTGGATGGAGGAATGGGCCTGGGGTAAGGGCTGGGGCAGGAGGCGCGGTGGGTGCCGGCGCTGTTTCCCAGGGAGCCTGTTTTCTGCAGAGCTGAACAAACCTAGAAGCCCTGTGAGGCTGTTAGGCACAGAGATGGAGGAGCAGGGGATAGAAAATGCAAATACTTTAAATATTTTCATTATTGGGAGCTCTGCAGCTGCTGCTGACCTTCTGTCTTTCTAGTTGGAGCATGTTGGGTTTTAGAACTTTTTATTGAAGGCTAGCATACAGGGAGATGGACTTAGAACACATTCCCCCAAACTGTACCCATGTCACCAGCACCAGGTCAAGAAACAAAATATCACCAGCTCCAGAAGGCGCCGGCATCCCTTCCAGTCACCCCAGCCTCCTTGGCTGTCTGAAGCCCGTGCTGTGTCTGGGCCCTCTTCCCCACGGTTACATAGGCCACCTTGCTCCATGTTCAGAACAAGCCTAAGAGGTAGGGACTAACATTATGCCTGCTTCACGGATAGGAGACATAGACCTAGCAAGTTAAGGACCTTGCCCAAGGCCAGAGCACTAGTAAGTGGTGGACAAGAATTTGAAGGCAGTGAAAGGTTCACGTTGCCCATGAGGCCTCTGGGTGGAGGTGGAGGACATGGCACCAAGAGATACTGTATTGCAAACTGAGAAAACAGAGTGACCAAAAATGACTGCGAATTTAGTCGTTTGATTAATGCATCCACAGACAAACTTCTAGACATTCTTCTGTTTGCACATGTGCCCTTCATGTTCACTCAGTGCGTGTGGGCTGGAGCCCCCCACAGGCGAACTCTGAGCATCCCCCTCAGATGGAGACGCACTTCTCTCGTCCAGCTCTCTCATTACAGATAAGGAAGGTGGGTCCCAGAGAGCAGTGACTCCTCGAAGATCACGCATTTGGTGAGGCTCAGGACTGGGGCTCAGACCTCTAGAGCTAAATAAAATGGATGCAAATGCTTTGGACTAGGCCGTTCATCAAATAATCCTTTGGGATGGACACTTTGTCACACACGATTCTAAGGTCAAGGCCTCTGCCCTTCTGGGTTTCAGTCTAATAGCAGCTGGATGAGTTAGGACTTTGGTTGGAAGAGATGAAGACCCTGTATGGGGGCCCTGGAAAGTCACAGCCTGCCTTTTAGCACTTTCAGGTTTAGCAGAAAGAAAGCTTCTCCTTCCCCCAAATTCCTGAGGTTGACTCTGATTGGTCCATTTACCTGTCTGTGAGCCAGCCTTGCTCTGGGGAGGGACTAGCCCCACTCACATCATACAGACAGGGGAGGGGGTGTTCCCCCAAGGAGAACCGGCAAAAACAATAGATGTCAGCTCTCTTGACCGCTCCAGGACTCTTGAGTCCCTGGCTCTGGTATAATCCAGCCCTCTCTGAAGCAGGCTGATTCACATTTGAGCCAGGCAGGTCTGTCCTCTTGGGTACCAGGTGCGTGGCCACAGCCCACAAGACTTACTGACTCATACCCTCTCCGTATTGTCACCCATCTATATTCACAGCATCACAGTACCCTCTCATCACTCTAATTAGAAACCACAGGTGCATCCTTCCTCCCCTCTCTTGGTCCTCCATCCTGCAGCTCAGGTGGCCACAGCATTTGTGCATCTGTCCCTTCCTCTCTACCCTCGAGCTTCTGCCCAAGGCCCATTTCCCACTCTCACCTCTCCACCACCCTGAATGACATTCTAAAACAAGAGTCAGCAAACTCCAGCCCGTGAGCCAAATCCAGTTCCTGGCCTGTTGGTAGATGGCCCACAAGCTAAAAATGGCTTCTACATTTTTAAATGGCTGGAAAAGCATGCTAAAGAGTGATAGTTTGTGACACATGAAAATTATGTGAAATTCAAGTTGCAGTGAACATAAATAAAGTTTTATTGGAACGCAGCCATGCCCATTTGTTGATGTATCATATGCGGCTGCTTTCACACTGCAAAGGCACAGCTGAGTAGTTGCGACAGTGACCATATGGCCCCCGAAGGCTGAAAAACCCACTATCTGGCCCTTATGGAAATAAGTTCCCAATTGTTGGTTTAAAGGACTCTAATCCTGTCATTCCCGTGCTCAGAAATCTTCTCACTCAGGTCCTCTGATCCTTTCCAGTATCCCTTCCCATTGTCACCTCCCCTACCTCCCAGAGCCTCTGCATGCAGACTGCATGGAAGTCCTGTTCTCCTGGGCTCCCTCCTTCCTGCCTCAGCATCCAGTTCATTCCTTTGCCTAGAAAGCCTCCCTCCTCCTTCCTGGGGGATTCCAGGAAATCCTTCAGAGCCCAGCTCTCTCGTCTCCCACTTTTCCCTGAGTCATCTTTTCTGAGTTGGAGTTAATTGTTCCTTCTTCTGTATTCCACTAAAGCTCTGTGTAAGCCTCTCCCTGTGGTATTTGTCTCATTACCGTCACCATCCGCTACACATCTGCTTCCCCCTCTCTGGTCGATTGCAAACACTGCCAGGTTTATCCCTACTCCCTCTCAGCCCCCCGCACAGATCCTCTGGGTAGATGGTACACACTCAGTGTTTGTCAGAAGGAATGAAAGTCAGAGTCTGGTCTGGAAGCAGCTTCTGTTCAGGGACAGACTCTAGTTGTGTGGGAAGACACATGCTGGAGAGCTGCGGCTGGCAGAAGAGAGGAGACCAAGACAGAACAGGGATTTGAGTTGACTCAATGAGACTTTAAGCGGGGGGGGGGGGGGGGGGGAGAACAGAGTTTTCTGGCATGTTCCTAGCCACCCAGTTTGGCTCTGTGAGGGAGGAGGACCTGTGCTTAGCAGCGTGTGGACTTGTAGACACACCGTGCGTGAGAGACAGAGTGGGCAGGTCTTGGTTACAAGGAGGCAGAGTGAGGCAGGCATCAGTGTTCAGTGGACAAAGACAGCAGCCACCATTTTATTGTGTTTTATTCCCTCAACCAGTGTTTCTCCACCCAGACACTATTGGCATTTGGGACTGTATTACTTTTTGTTTTGCTTAAAGTTTTGTCATTTTGTTTTCCTTGTTTCCTTGGCTGTGCAAAAGCTTATAAGTTTAATTAGGTCCCATTTGTTCATTTTTGCTTTTATTTCTCTTGCCTGGGTAGACTGCCCTAGGAGAACATTGCTAAGATTTATGTCAGAGAATGTTTTGCCTATGATTTCTTCTATTGTCTTCACTTATGTTTAAGTCTTTAAGCCATTTTGAATTTATTTTTGTGTATGGTGTGAGGGAGTGTTCTAACTTCATTGATTTACATGCAGCTGTATGGATATTCCTCAAAAGACTAAAACTAGGCTTATCATATGATCCAGGAATCCTGTACCTGGACATATATTCAGAGGGAACCTTAAGTCAAAAAGATGCATACACCCCAGTGTTCATAGCAACACTATTTACAATAGCCAAGACATGGAAGCAACTGAAATGCCCATCGACAGATGACTGGATAAAGAAGTTGTATATTTTATATAATGGAATACTACTCCATACGGAATACTATGGAATACTATGCCATAAAAAAGAATAAAATAATGCCATTTGCAGCAACATAGATGGACCTGGAGATTATCATTCTAAGTGAAGTAAGTCAGACAGAGAAAGCAAAATACCATATGATATTGCTTATATGTGGAATCTGAAAAAAGACAAATGAACTTATTTACAAAACAAACAGACCAACAGACATAGAAAACAAGTTTATGGTTCCTGGAGGGGAATAGGGTGGGAAGGGATAAATTGGGAGTTTGAGATTTGCAGATGCTAACTAATATATATATAATAGATACAGGTTTATACTGTATGGCACAGGGAACTACATTCAGTATCTTGTAACTTACGGGGGAAAAATATGAAAATGAACGTATGTATGTTCATGGATGACTGAAGCATTATGCTGTACATCAGAAATTGACACGACATTGTAAACGGACTACTTCAATAAAAATATATATATATACAAAAAAAATCGTCAGAACTGAGGACAGAACTGAAGTTTCTGGATTCTCAATCTGGTGCCCATTGCCCGAGCTTGTAACTGCCTCATAAATCTTAATTTTGTTGCTGTTTTTTAAGAAGGAGGCTGGGCCTGAGAAAACACCCAAGGGGAGAAAAGGTTCAGGGGGATCATCTTATAGTTAGTTCTATGATTCAATGACTCTCCTGTTTATAACTGATAACCTCCTCAAACCTCACAGTGCTTTGTGGAAACCCAGGAGCTCAGTAATTTTCCACAAGCTCACAGAGGAAAGCCAAGAATAAAACCCCAGCCCCTAGTGACTCCTCATTGGAAATGTTTCTGACAGAAGCCAAGGATGAGAGTAGGTATAGGACTTAGGAAGTATTAGGCAGACTTTTCTGTTCTTCTGAGATCTTAGGAAAGAGGGGTTGTCTGTCTAAATTACAACCGTCAGTCAGTAGACGCCAGTTTAGTTAAACACCTACAATATGAGTCCCCCTGGAAATCCATCAAGCCTGCCAGTTTCTTCTTTTCTGCTTGAAGCTTGCCTCACCCTGTCAATTGAGCACCAGTAGTTAGATGGTCTCATTAAAACTGTGAACAATGACAAGGACCACTGAAGGACGGCCTGAGAGCCGTGTGGAAGAGGGGAGGCTGCTGCGTCCTTCTCAGGAAGAGCTCAGTGAACCTTCCCAAGTATAACTGACGAGCTCAGGCCCTGTTTGTACTAAATCCTGACCTGAGACTTCCTGCCTTGAGGCTGTGCAGAGGACCAGCAGGGGATTCAGTCTGGGAAGAGAGGCAGGGCTATATGCCAAGGAGAAGGCTGACCGAACAGGGAAGCCCTGGGGTGGTGGATGGGGACACAGGGTAGGACGTAAGAGTGCTGAGGTGTGTGACCCTGACCCACAGTTGTGGGTTATCAAGGGGTGGTAGCAGCCCGTCAGATCCCTCCGCCAGCCTGGCCCCTTGGTCTCCTAGTTTGGCCCCATTGGGGGCAGGAACGTCTCCATACTTAGAATGCTTGGGACATAGTATGCCCTGTGTATATATGTATCTGCTATTTATGCTTTATACATAAAGCAGGTCATGCTAAGAAAAGTCGTGCATATTCTTCCAAATAGAAATGGTTTATCCTAATAGTTACTGTCCTTTTGGTAATTCAGTAGTGCTGTGTGGTGCCCATCGGTGAGTGGCTGAGTTGGGTTGCTGTGTCACGGTCAGGAATCTTGGTTAGTGATTCACTCCAGATGTTTTGTGTGCTTTCCTGCCAAATGCTCTTGCTGGATGCCATCTGGTAGAGGTGTGGGGGCAAGACTGGGATGAACAGGTTGTCCCCACGGCACTCCGAGAGGGCTCAGCCCAGTGCTGGAGAAAGACATGGAGACGCAGTAAAGCTTCTTCCTGTTGTGGCAATAAACAAAGGCCACCCTTTGAGAACAAATCCCCGATTCTTACTCAGAGTTTACTGCAGGGGAGTTGGCCACCATCTCTTGTGTTTGGCAGAGACTTAAAAGTCAGGTAGGGGAGTGGTACAGCTTTATAGTGGGGGGAAAACAAGGACTTCATTTTGTCCTGATGGAGGTTGCTGGCCTGGGGGAGCTGGAGGTGGCCAACTAGATGCAGGGTATTTTATACTGTTGGTTGGGGGGGGGGTGTATTCGTTCCCTAAGGCTGTCGTAGCAAATTAGCACAAACTAGGTGACTTAAAACAGCAGAAATTTGTTCTCTCGGTTCTGGAGGCCAGACTCTGTGGTCAGCAGAGCTATCGGCAGGGTTGGTTCCTCCTGGAGACTCTGAGAATCCTTTCTTTGTCTCTGTCCTGGCTTCGGGTGGCTGCCGGCAATCCTTGGCATCCCTTGGCTTGTGGACACATCACTCCTGCTTGGTTGTCACATGGCCGCCTTCTCTCTGTCCCTGTGTGTTCTCTCCTCTTCTCATGAGGATACCCATCACTGGATTCACGGCTCGCTCTAATCCAGCTTGACCTCATTTTAACTTAACGACCTCTGCAAAGACCTCGTGTTGTGGACTGAATCATGTTCCCGCAAAATCCATGTGTTGAAGCCTAGCCCCCAAAGTGATGGTATTTGTAAGTAGCTCCCTTAGGGAGATCATTAAGGTTAAATGAGGGCATAAGGGTGGGGCCCTCATCTAATAGAACTGGTGTCCTCATAAGAAGAGAAAGAGACAGCAGAAGTGCGCACACAGGAAGGAAAGGCCATGTGCGGACGTGACAAGGCAGACGTCCTCCAGCCAGGGAGAGAGCTCCCGCTGGACACCAGCCCTGCCAACGCCTTCATCTTGAACTTCCAGCCTCCAGAACTGTGAGAAAATACATTTCTGTTGTGTAAGCCCCAGTCTGTGGTATTTTGTTATGGCAGCCCGAGCAGACAAACGCACGTTCTTTCCAAATAAGATTAAATTCTAAAGCTCCTGGTGGACACGAATGTCGGGGAGGGCCCCATTGCAGGGGGCGTATCTAGCTCTCTCTGGCTGGTCTTGAGTTGGAAATTGGGACGAACAGTAGGGAGGCTGGCCCTCATTGACCATGTCCCAACCGTCTGGGCCATTACGGTGGCTTGTGGCCATTTGTGGTTGGGCTTCCTGGACTGAGTGCTGCAGAGGACATGGGTCCGAGTTCTGTTGTCCTGGAGGGCCTGGCCATTGTCCGTGTGTATGTTCAGGCTCCTGTCCTGCTGCTAACCAGCTGTGATGCTGAGGAAAGCCCTTGGCCTGTCTGGACTTCAGTGTTCTTTCTCCCTCTGAAGATGGGAGGTTAAGTGGTTCTTGGTGGGCAGGACAAGGATGCTCAGCATCAGGGCAGGGAGAGAGGTGGTGATGGCAAGGATGGCTTAGAAAATGTTCCCTTGGTGATTTTGATAAGCCTCTGCCCTCTGCTGGGTGGAGACCAGCTGGGCCACGTTGCATCTGGAGCCTCTTTCGGCCTTAAATTCCACAGTGAGTTCTGGAGAGAGCCATCCGTCGCTGGAGCTGCCAATTATATTTTTATTTTTCCGTGGCGCTTAATCTCCTTTGGAATGTACTGAAAGAGAGAGGATTTTAAACTCATTTTCATGCTGGTTAAGCCAGTGATTTAATCTAATTATTTTTGCTCCTGTTTAGGATGTGAGGGTGATGCTATAAAACCTAGATACTCCAACTGTTGCCCATGAAAGGTGTAACATTCTTAGCAACATTATTTTAAACCATACAATTGGGGAGGAAAATCGCAATTCTTTTTTGTTTTTGGTTGCTGGCACTTGGTGATTTCTAAAACACAGAAGTCGAAATGATAGAAATTTGAAGTTATTTAAATGACTCCCTAGCCTTCCTGTCTAGCTTGCATAGTTTCAGAATAAACGTCAGGGCTCAGAATATGGGGCTATTTTTAACCAGGGTGGAAAGCAAGAAGAGAATGGCATGTTTTGAGGCAATTTTTATTTTCCTATTTGAAAAATTCAATTCATAGTTTCTGTTCCTTAAAGAGAACCGACTAATGGAAAGGTTTAAAGAAGACCAAAATCTAATGGAGGCGTATCTCCACCGAACACTTTCCATCTGGGAAGGTCAGCATCCAAGCAGCGGCTTGGGAAGCCAGGAGCTGAGAAAGGGGGACTAGTCACACCATCTCCCAGACATCCTTCTGGTCAGAGCTCATCCTAGCAGCCTCCTAGATTTGTGTCAGAAGGGAGGTGGAAGGCCAGATACTCATTCACTCAACAGATGTTTCCTGAACGCCTATCTCGTGCCAGGACCTAGCGGCTCCCAGACTTGACGAGTGCAGCCAGAGCAGAGCGAGCGTGGTAGGGAAGATGACAGGACAAGACTGGAGAAATTGTCCTTGACAGAGTTCTGGGCATTTATCCCAAAGAGTAGTTGAAAGCCCCTGAGGAGTTCTAAGCCGTAAGTGCACATGGAAAAGCTTGTCCGGCTGCCGTTGGAAAACAGAAAGGAGCAGATTGAGAACAGACGTGGGGAGATCAGGTAGGAGGCTGGTGCCGTGGTCCAGCGAGAGAGGATGCAGGCGGGGAGACGGGGAGGCGGAAGGACTGGAGAGCTGTTTTGGAAGGAAGATTGAGAAGGATTGGCTGGAAGAGGGCAGAGTCCTTTCAGTGCAGGAAATAGAAGCCACGCTCAGTATTTTCCACAGAAAGGAATTGAAGTCAGGAAATTGGGTACTTAGAAAATTGCTGGAAGAGCTAAAGGAGCAGGAATTGGATGTGGAATGTTCAAATTCAAGAACATCTTGTGTGGAAGTAAGAAAGTGGATGCTGTTGTCAGGAGAGCCTTTGCACACTTTGGCCTCCAGCGCGGCCGCCTCTTCTCTGCCCTCTGAGTCCTCTAGGCCAGCAGAACCCACTCCTCCTTCAGAGCCCTGGCTGCAAGGTGGTCCAGGCTCCACAGAAAAGAGGTAGGGCCAGTATGTGGGAAATCGCAGTGCACAGCCTGCACACCGGTACCTAGTGTCCTCGACAGGAAAGTTCATGGAAGGAAGTTAAAAAGGATGCTGAGTGCCAGGTGGCCTGTCCACTCATCACACGGTATGAAGGAGGAGGAGGTCGTCCAGGACAGCACCAGACCAGCATGGAGTGTGGGCCACTCACTGGGGACAGGTTCAGTGTACTTATAAGATGGCCAGGGAGTGATGTCCCGTTGGCCACTGGGTATGTTAGGTCTTGAGCTCAGGAAAGATTGAGGTCTGGGACAAGTCTGCAGAGATTAGAAAGTCAAAGCCAGATGACCTGGGAAGAAGAGGACTCAGGGCAAAACCCCCAGCATTCAGTGTCCCACAGAGGAGGGGGCCCTCTAACGGAGACTGGGCCAGTGAGGAGAGTGTGGGGTCAGAGAACCTTAGAACATTGTAGGAAGATGGAGTCACACAACAACATGGGTGAATCTTAATTCATTTTGCTGAATGAAGCCAGACTAAAAGGCTGTATGTCCTGTGTTTCCATGGGTATGATGTTCAGGAAAAGGCAAGCTGTAGGGGAAGGAGACACATCATTGGTTGCCAGAGTTCGAGGAGGGTTTGACCACAGAAAGGCTGCACAAAGGAATTTTGGGGTGATGGAAACACTGTGCCTCAGAGGTGTGAGAATGCATAGAAGCATGCACCACAAAGAATGAATTTTACTGTATGTAAGATGGATGGATGGATGGGCAGGTAGGTAGATAATACATACATTCATTCATACACATGTTCATTCATCCCTAAATAGGAAGTGGTCAGTTTTATTACATGTTTAATAAATGTTTAATGTTTAATTAAATGTTTAATAAATATTAAATGTTTAATAAATAAGGGAGGTCAAGGAAGATGAGGGACAGGTTTCTCCTGGGTCCGTGGAGTAATGGGCTAGAACTCTATGTGGGTGTTTCCTGGGCTGTAAGCATCACTGACCTAAGAGATGCCCCTTGCGTTCCTTCCTTCCAGAGCACGACTTCTTGCCATGGCCCTCAGAGCTTCCAGGAATGCAGAGCCTGCGCCTTGGGTAGAGGAGACCTTAGTCCTGAGATGTACCCCTCTTGTAGGTAAAATGCTCAGATGAAAAGAGCCTGGTATCAGTTGGGCTCCCAGCCTGGGTTCTTCTCTCACCTGTGCCAAACTGGGTGTGTGACTATAGGTGGATCCTTTAGCCCCTCAGGACCTCCATTTCCTCATCAATAAAATGGGGATAACCATCTTCTCCACACTGGCATGGCAGATTAAAGGACCTTGAAAAGTCAGTAACGCAGCCTTCGAAACTGGACATGGGCACCACTCTCTCCGTGGGCTTCCTGCCTACCCTGCTTCCCCCACATCAGTAGCCCCCTGGCTCCTCACCATCACAGCAAGCTTCTCACTGTCTGTCAGTCAGTTGTGCACTTGTCTGACCCCCAGCAGCCCCTTAAGGGCACATCCTCAAGGCTTGGCCCCAAGCCTAGTGCCTGGCACATAGTAAATGCTCGAGAAGTATGTAATTGACTTGTACTCATTCAGGAGCAGAGTGTTGACCATCCTGATAACCTACCGCTTTCTGAATCATTTTGGTTTTCTCTGAAAGTCCAATCACCCTCCAAGATGAAGAGCCGCCAGGCGTGAGGATGTATCAGGACCTCATCCGCCCGCTTACAGAGAGTCCAACGCCTGCTGAGTGGGTGTGCAGTAAACACCTGTTGAACAAATTAATACATTTTGGGAACCAGCAGCAATGTTGGCCGAAGTAGAGAGCCTTGAAAGGGCAACAGGAATGCAGGGTTTATGAAATATTACGGCATCACTCATGTAACCTCGTGTGTCAACGAAAAAGGTCAAGTGTGCCCCAGGGGTCTGTCTTCTAAGATGTCAGAGAACTTGGTAGCTGGTGATGGGGGAGGGGGGCAGGGGGGCAGACGCTTTTGTCCCCAGGGACCTTATGGTTTCCCTTTCAATGCTCAGGAAGGCAACTGGCAGGAAAGACCTCCCCGCCCCCGTTCTCCCTGCCCCCGACACAGTGGAGTGGGGTGCAGACTGGTCCACAGGAAAAATCCTAAAACCGGGCTGAGGAGGCTGCTGGCTCGCTGACTGCTTTACCTCCCCCGCTCCTCCCCCACCCCCTCTGGGTATGGTGGGTACTGGAATCATCTCAGGTTTCCTGAGCTCAGCTCCACCTGCAGACACATCTCTTCTCTCTCCCTGCGCTCACCACTCTCCCGATTTCTGCGGCTTAAAGGCTTACTCATGACCTCAAAAGCTGCTTGTGTGCGCCCTGTTGATTTCTCCCTTCTCCCTGGTGGGGATTTGAGCAGATAGGGCCGGCTCGGCCCCTCGCAGACACGCAAGCATCACGGCCTTGAACATGGCCGGGGGCTCCTAATCCCAGCATGCCCAAGAGAGATGAAGAAGATTTTCTCAGGAGGCTGAGATGGAGCTGCACCAGCATTCAGGTCCTAATGTGGCCAGTATCGTCGTGCTCGCTTTTTTCCCCACGAAGCTGGTTTCCTCTTCTCTTTTGCTTTCACAGAGCAGGTCCCTGAAACAGTGGGGACAGACTGGGTATGGAGGGAGGACTCTGTAAGTTAAGGATCCTCAGAGTGACGTAGCCTAGCTGGGCAAAGTGCTTGTGCATGCATTCTCTGTATCACTTAATCCTTACGGCAGCCTGGTGGGCAGGTTCTGCAGCGTCCCCACTTATAGGTGAGGTCACAGCCCAGAGGTGTTAAACAACTTGCCAAGGTCATGCGGGTAACAAATAAGAGACTTCTGAAACTTAAGTTACCTGCTTCTAAAGATAATGCCTTCTGCAGCTGTGTAGGCTGCCGGCAGTTTAAAATTGTTTCTGTTGATGACAAAGGTGGGAGGGACAGAGTTCTTGCTGCACATGCGTCGTGGTCTGTACCCCCCCCCCCGATACCAACTTCCAGAGGATTTGACTCTTGCACTGGAGAGTGCACTGGTCCCAGCTGCCAGCTGCCAACTGGGGAGGGCGGGGTAGCCATCTGCCTGTTTGCAGCCTTTGGTATCCACGCCAGGGCGTGCCACACACAGTGACGATGACGTTTCACCACCTCGCATGGCAGCAGATTGCCCCTGAAGAAGTAGCAGGACAAGATGTTAATGACTCAGTCGGGGTACCGCAGGCTCGTGGGCAGTTGAATCAAGATTGTAACTCAAGTCTTCCATCTCCCAGTGCAGCGCGGTTCCCATCCGACTTAGAGGTGGCCCTTAACCTGAAGGAGGGACTCAGGGTCCTCCACTGAGTTCTGGCTTATATGGTCCCTGAACCCATCCCTCCCCTGCTGAGTATCTTCTGGAAAACAGGGACATTTGTGGCTGCAGTGCCCGCCTGATGTGTTCAGGGTGTGTCCAGAAGACTTGTAGGTACAGACGGTGATGATGGGTCATTAGCAGCTGGTGGCTCTGCTGGTTCCTCTGTCTCTGCTGGCAAAGCGAAGGGTATTCGCTCCCCTCCGCAGCCTTGCGGCATATTCCTGGGGACACAGAGCAAGGTGCTGTGTCTAGCCCAGCAGAAGTCTGTCCCTGCCAAGGACAAAGCCATTTATAACCCACGTCCCCCGCTGCAGGAGCCCAGCTGATATGTCCTTATAGCAGAAAGGCAGCATTACTCGATTCTAATTTTCCAAGAATTCCCTGCATTGGGTAAATTACCAGCTCTCAAATCGCTGGTTTGGAGAATCAAAGACTGCCTTGAATTTTCATGGCAGAAATGTCTACTTGATCTGTCCTGAAATATCCCAGACAGTTACATTTCTCCTGGAAACAAGATTCTGGACACAGGAATGCCGAGTTTCTCCCTTTTTAATTCTCCATCTCAGAGCCACCAGACCTTGAAGTAGACCCATGGCCTTGAACTGACAGAGCAATCCTATTAAAGAAGGTTGATTACAGGAAAAAAAAGTAAAAGAATCTGTATTTCATTAAATGCTGCTTGTTTTAAAGTGGGAACATTTTCTGGGTGTTTGGGAAGCTAATGTTTTTTGGTCTTGTTGGAAGAATCTAATCGTAAAAAATGAAAAACTTTTTTTCTGTTTTAAGGGAGAAATCATCACTTTCAGAGCTTAGAGCCAAGTTATATTTACAGACAAGGGATTTTTTTTTTCCTGGAAGTTTATTTATACACATTTATCAAGTGCTCACTATGAGCCAAGTAGCATTCTAGGTATTTAAGGGGTTTGCGAGGGTAATGAAGGCACTCTAATAGGATGAGAAGATGCAGGTGGTTGTTTTTGTTAGTATTTTAGCATTGTTTATTCAACTGACTGTTAAGGTCTATTAAGAACCTACTGTGTGCCAGGCCTGGCCAGGGCAGTGAGAATGCAGTACAGGGCAGTGTGCATTCTTGCCTTCTCGAAGCTTCTAGTTCAGCTGAGGTGATGACCAGTGATGAGGACATGGGGGTGTGGCAGTGTCTGACAGAGGACTTGCAGAAATGACATTCACAAAATCCTTACCTGCTGGTCATCTCAAATGGGAGGTGGGAAGGAATTATTCCTCCATTAAATGTGAATATTCTGAGGCCCAAGAAGCGTTGCTCAGACCACTTTAGGGTGTCAGGGAGGGTACCTGAACTCCGAGTGTTTGATTCCCAAAGCAGGGGGCTCTGCACCTCATGGGGCTGCCCCCACCTTCCAGGACGATGAGAACCCAGAACAGGAGTGGTGGTGCCCACCTCACAGGGGCTTTCTCAGTGCCGAAGCAGGGCTGGTGACATGGTGCTTAATGACCCAAGATGCCACTATGCCAATGGAGACACACCTGGTGCCTGAGGGGCCCAGGGGACAAGGGGACAAGCTTAGCCTCAGATCCCCCTTCAAGGTTTACCTCGAGCCTCACCTCCACGTAGATCATTTCCCCTGCTCTGCGCAGCTCTTTTTTTAAAAAAAAAAAAAGTGCTCAAGTGGTGGGCAGGAGATTTTTCTAGTGCCATCCTGGGCACTGCCATCCCTGACCCTGCCACTGTCACTTGTCCTCTCTGGGATCTCTGCTTCCCCACCTGGAGTGACAGATCCACTGTGAGAGAAGGGGCTGACGGGTCTGGGACCAGCTGGCAGGGCTTTGCAGGAGAACGCCTATCCTGAGCTCTGAAATGACTCAGCGGTGAGCCCTCCCCTCTTCTCTTCATGGAGCCTGCTTCTCAGCTGGGTCTTGGCCATGGCAGGGGGAGAGTATTCCAGAGTCCTGGGAGGGCTGGTTGAAGCTCACCGCAAGCTTGACATGCTTAAAGGGTAAGGCACATTATTAAAATGTCTCACTGTTTTACTGGTAAGGAAACTGAAGCACAAAAAGGTTAAGGAATGTCCCTGTCGATGCAGCCTGTAAATATTAGAGCTGAAAACTGAACTTGGCCATGTGACCTTGGGGCCTGCCCTCCCCGGGGGGACAGCTGTCTCCAACCTCAACCTGATTGCATTTGTAACACATCCCACTGTATGTTGGAGCCACTTGGGAAACTGCTGCAAATGTGATTGGAGGCTTTGACAAAGCAAGGAACCATCCCCCTGATTTTCTCTTTGGTGTCTTTTGACCATTTTATACTTTTTTTTGGTAACAACTTTATTGGGATGTAATTCACCTATTTAAAGTATACAATTCAATGGCTCTTAATATATTCAGAATTGTACAAGCATCGCCATGATTTTAAACTTTTTCATTACCCCAGAAAGAAACCTGGTACCTCTCAGCTGTCATCCCCCATATCTTCCAGCCGTAGGTAACCGCTGATCTACCTCCTCCTCAATAGATTTGCCTGTTCTTAACATTTTGTATTAATGGAATCACAACATGTGGTCTTTTGTGATGGGCTGCTTTCACTGAGCAAAATGTTTTCAAGCTCCGTGTACATTGTAACATGTATCAGTACTTCACCTCTTTCTATTGCCAAATAATATTCCATTTGTATGGCTATATCATGTTTTATTTATCCATTCATCAGTTGGTAATGTTTGGGTTTCCACATCTTAGTTTTTTATGAATATTACTACTATGGACATTCGTGTCCAGGTTTTGTGTGGACGTATGTTTTCGTTTCTCTTGGGTGGGTACTTGGGACTGGAATTGCTGGGTCATATGGTAACTCCATGTTTAACCTTTTGAGGAACTGCCAGAGTGTTTTCCAATGTGACTGCACCATTTTGCATTCCCTCTAGTCATGTATGAGGGTTCCAGTATTTCCACGTCCTTGTCAACACTTACTTGTTTTTTTTGTTTATAACATCCTAGTGGGTATGAAGTGTTTCATTTTTTTTAATTGCAAGGAATATGCAAAACACAATCAACTTTAAGGTATTAGACTCTCTGGATAAACATTGCATTCAGCAATGTTTTTCCTAAGAGTGCAGGTCTGCCCTGGACTGAGGAGAAGCAGCTGGCCTCCTCCCAGGGCAGTCTAACACGGAGGGGCTCCACAGTTCCCTGTCTGACCCCTAGGTCTCAAGTGATGCTCGTGGGTAACTAACACCCTGCCGTGTCCTCTTATCTTTCAGCCATTCACGAGTTCCCCGCAGACCTGTTCTCCAATCAGGAGCGACAGCACGGAGCCGTCCTGCTGCACATCCTCGGTGTAAGTGGTCCTCTTGGGGTCAAAAGTCCCTCAACTGTTGGCAGGGAAAGCCTGTCTTCAGAGCACAGCATGTCAAAGGTCCTGTCCAGGCCTTGTAGGAGCTCTGTGAGAACAGATTCTGGATGCATTTTAACCACAAAGAAATGAAGTCTTAAGAATATGAAGTGACTTGCTCAGTGTTACACAGCGAGTGGCCCCAGAACCAAGTCAAGGATTCAAGTCTTCTTGTGCCTCCTTTACTGCTTTTATAAAATAGGTGTGACGGCATCTTTCCCAGACGGGTAAAGATGAGTGAATGTGGGTCAAGTCCATCGGACATCGCGTGGCACAGGATAAGTGCTCCATCCCTGCTTACTAGCATGACCTTACACCCATTTTACCACCTTGACATAACTGCACTTGCTTCTTCCCAAACTTCCCTCAGTGTTAGATGAGCCCTGATGACCCGTGGTAGAGTTCAGATAGCAATTCGAGAAGGCGTACTGGGCTCCAGCCTAAACTACAGGTCTAAGTCACTTTTCTCTGTAGGCAAACTAGAGCCTGCAGCCACTGCCTGTGCTTGTAAATAAAGTTTTATCAAAACACAGCCATTCTCATGCATTTCTACAGCATCTGTGGCTATTTTTGTGCCTCAGTGGCAGAGCTGAGTAGTAGTGATGGAGACTCCGTGGTCCACAAAGCCACAAAAATTTACCGTCTGTTCCTTTGTAGAAAAAGTTTGCCAGCCCTGTTGTCTGGTGCGGGGAAATAAAGGTGTCCAGGGTTTGCTTTTCTGTGTTGGATCAACCATAGCACATGTTCCTCCTGATCAGGTTCCCCAACCACCCAGCACCACCCACTTACGTATTTAAACCCAACCAAGTATCAGTCTTTGCGAGAGACAATTGAGCAAGTGAAGGCTGGGATTCTCATAGGTGGTAGCCGCTGGAGAATAATGAATGAGTGACGTTTTATTTAATAGGGTAAGCCATTAGTGAGAATGAAGGTTTAGGCAGATTTTGAGTGACAGGCCTGTGTATTATTTCTGTAATAATTATTATCTTCCCAGTGTCTCTGGCTTTCCCATGCCTTCCCCTTTCACTAACGGGGTGTGGGTTTGGCAAATTAGTCCCGCAGTTCTGTCCCCCTGCCTCATGAAAGTCTTGGCGTTGCTATGACAAAGCCTTTTTTCCTGAACCTGAGAGGACCTCAGGAATTTTGCAGGAACCCACACCCTCAGTATTTGTGTCTCTTTGCTTCCCCCCAAAAGATAATGAATCATATCCAAGGACAGCCACGCCTGGACTTCAGTAGACGTCTGCCTTGGATGCTTTGGTCACAGCTGATAGATCTTCCCCTTTATTTAATCACGATTAATTGTTCAGTTGTCAGAACATCACACTGTTTTAGCTGAAGCAGCCCAGCCTTTCCCTCTTTTGCGAACAGGGCATTTACATCACTTTTTCTTTGAAGAAGGAAATGGCTTCCCCCCAGTGGTAAAATCCCATCTCCTTTCTGCGGGTCCTGGTCCTTGCCTCTCCCTCCAACCTCACATTCTCCATTTTCTACCTTATTCTCACTCTGTTCTACCAGCACCAGTGACCTTACTGTTCCTCAGATTCATCAAACAGGCCCCTGCCTCAGGACCTTTGCACTTACTGTTTCCTGGGAGTTATACTTTATTTGCCTTAAGGTAAGTTATAAGAGGCAGAAGCTTTTCCTGGCATCGTCACCACATACCCCTAATGGCTAGAACAGTACCTGGCACATAAGACCAGCTCAGTAAAGCTGTCTTGGGTAGACAGGTCAGGGAGGGGTTCTGTAGGAAAACCATCTAAAAACCACTGATCTGTTCTTACTCTGTCATCAAACAGATGAGGAAACTAAGACCTGGAGACGTGACTTATCCAAAGTCACAAGGCAGGTAATTCCCAGGATCAGCCCTGGAATCTGAACTCTGTCTATGAGCCTCCCAGCGTAAATGGCTTGTGTGTTATAACCTGGGCCAACATCAAGTAGTGTCGCAGGAAATGCTGGGTCTCAAGTGGCCGTCTGTTTTGGCAGGGGGTGGGCCGTTGATGACAAGGAAGTGATGCCTTTGCTAAAACTAAAGAGGGGAAACCAGGAGGATGATTATTTTAAACTCTTAAAATGGTGATTTCAGATGCTTTCGTCTTGGCCCATAAGGTTAGGATCTTGCCTTTTGAGGGTATAACCCTGGTGCTGGAGAGAGAGCTGCTTCTTTAAGAAGAGAGGAAGGGACACAGGCCCGAGTTTTTGTCCCCTCTGCTGCTCAGCAAGTTATTTCTCTTGTTAGGGCCTCAGTTTCCCCATCTGTCTGGGGGGAATTGAGAAAGCACATCTCAATGGTGCTGGAATTTTCTTCTGTGCCTCCGTCCCTTCACCTGGCCTCTGCCTGAGCGGGCTGGTTTGGCGCGTGATGGGTGCCTGGCCGTGCCCGGCGGTGGCAGGTGTGCAGGCTGACGCTGTCTCCCGTTTCCTTCACAGGCTCTGTACATGTTCTACGCCTTGGCCATAGTATGTGATGACTTCTTTGTTCCATCTCTAGAGAAGATCTGCGAGGTACGTGAGAGGGGCCTGGGGATGAACAACATGTGGCACGTCAGTACCAGGCCAGAAGGGGCTGGAGTGGGGAGCACCCTGCAGGTGAAGGTTGTCAGCCCAAGCGCTTGCCATGCTCATGGCAAAGCCTCGCTCCGAACCCCCCAAATTAGAGTTAGAGGGGTGGCGTCCTGTCCCAGAGCTTGGCAGAAGAAAAGGCTCCCCACGAGAAATCATTACCCACGGCCTCTGGCTTTAATGCCGGCACGGGTAGTTGAGTCAAACCTGGTTAGTTAGGGAGCGTTTGCCCAAACCAGGTGCAGGGGGCAGGTACCAGGTGGGGCTCTGTGTCCCCAGGGAGGGTGCCAAGCTGCACCTGCAGGGAAGACGCTCCATCCTAACCTTTGCAGCCTGACATTTTCTCCTTTTAATTATTCTGTCAATTTTTCACTTCTTTCTCCTCGTGTACAAGACTCCGATCTTTTACTCTGACTCTTGGCTTCTGGCCAAGGAAGGAAAACGACCTCTGTTTTCAGCACCTGCTGTGGGCAGGCTGCGCTTGGCATCAGCACACTTCATCTGCATGCAGTCTCCCAGCTGTCTGAGGACATGTTGCTGTTGGGACGTTTGCAGCTGGGGACACAGATTGTTGGGAATCAGCACTTCCCCACTGCTTTGTCGCCTGCTGAGCACACAGCAGGACTGGCTGCTTTTGACCTGGGTCTTCTAAATAGTGAATGATCTGGCCAAAGTGTGCAAAGGCCTTTCCCTCCCCTGCCCGCCCCTGTCCCCACCCTTCCCCCCACCCAGATCGAGACATGTGCTTACCACCATCAAGACACTTGTCAGAGAGAGAAATGAGCCAGAGAAAGAGCATAAGGAACAGAATCAGGAAATGACTGCTGGGGTGTCAGGGCAGGAGGCTCAGCCCAGGGGCGGGTCCCCGGAGTGGCGGGCTGAGGGTAAAGCGGTTGCTACAGGCAGCTGGCAGCCTGTCGCTACTTCAGAGGAAGCCCTGGGGGAAAACAGTCAGCTGGTCCTTACGGAATGTGCACCCCAGGCACCCATCATTGTAAGAGCTTGGATGTCACGGCCGCAGAGTTGGGACCCCTCCCCACCTCGGGTTGACAGAAACCCATGGGAAATGGGTGACTGAAGGCACAAGACCACATACAGTGGAGGTGCCCTGCAGGGTTGCCTGCCTCCCTAAAAATACAGAGGTGGGTGAGGGTGATGATCCTGGCAAGATGGATGGAAGGGGCTCTGGGGGAGCTATCCAAGGGCTCAGAAGCCTAAAGGAGGAGGGAAGAGGTTCTTTTGAAGGGAAACCCAGGAACATTTCCTGGAGGAGATGACATTTGGTCCAGGTGTTGGAAGTGAGAAGGATTTCCACAGGCAGAGCAGAAGGGGAAGGGCATTCCAGAGGGAAGAAATGACAAAGGCAGGGGGAAGGCAGGACAGGATGTAGCATGGTTTGGATTCTGCAGGAAGCAATTGGATGTACTTTGATAGCTGAACCTCTTCCATGATACCTCTTTGGCAGGGTCAGCCGGCCAGGCTTCTGTCTGGGGGTCAGTGTTGTGCCCCCATTTTCCATCAAGCCCTGAGCTCCAACCCTTCTGTAGTAAGCTCTATGGGGAGGTTGTGCTGGCCCGGGGATTCCAAAGTGCCCGACGTACTTTGGGAGGCGGGATGGGGGCTGGAGGAGGCTGAGCCCTACCCTCAGCCAGCCTGCCCAGAGGCCTTCTGAGACCTGCAGGTGGGCACCTTCAAATTGGCATTCAGGCGGACCCAGAATCTCCATGGTTTCCCCAAGCATTCAAAGCTTCCAGCACCACATTCCAGATCAGAGGATGGGCCTCTGTCTCATTGAGCAGCCAGGTATCAGCCCTGCCACTGAGAAGGCCTTCTGGGTGCAGGAGGCGGGCTGTGTGTCCCCCAAGGCCTCTGGGTCCCACAACCCTGACATGTGGAGGTCGGCATGGTACCCAAGGTCTGTGTGGGCACCAGATGTGATGGGCTCTAGACTGGTGGAATTCTCACTGAGCACCAGGCCCTGTTCTAAGCACTGGGGATCCAAAGATGAAAAAGACCAAACCTGCCCTCGTCATCCAGCAAGGAGGGCACGTGAATGGACCTCAGACCCTCACTGTGTGGTTTGTGTTTCAGCAGTGGAGGACCAAACACTGTGCCTGTCCCAGGGCAGCACCTGGCTCAGGGTGGCCGCCTAGAAAGGCTTTATCAAGGAGACATCGTTTAAAAGCTCAGAGAATGAACAGAAGTTAACCGATGAGGAGAGAAGATGGGATTCTGGGTTGGTGTCCGGCAGAGTGGAGGAGGGCATGCGCTCAAAGTGCAGGGAGGGGAGGCTGCCAGCTGAGGAGCCTGGCTCTGGCCATGGTGCTGTTCCCCCACCCTCTTCCTGGCTGCCGAGTGTCCAGCTCGTGTGTCCACCGCCCCTACGTCAGAGCCTGAGGGGCTGCGGTCACTTCTGTTTCAGAAACTCCATCTCAGTGAAGATGTGGCTGGAGCCACCTTCATGGCTGCAGGAAGCTCGACGCCGGAACTGTTTGCCTCTGTTATTGGTATGAAATCCCACCAGTGAGGGCATTTGTCAGCTCTGAGCCTCAGTTTTCTCATCTGTAAAATGGTAGAAATGGAGAGATAGAAAGTGAATTAGTGGTTCCCTGGGGCGTGGGGTGGAGTGAGGTACTAACAGGTATGGATTTCCTTTTGGGGTGATGAAAACATTCTAAAACTAGATTGTGGTGAGCATTGTACAGTTCTGTGACTATACCAAAAAACGCTGAATTGATATTTTAACTGGGTGAACTTTATGGCATGTAAATTACATCTCAATAAGGCTGTTTTAAAAAATGGAGTGAAAGAAGCCAAACCCCTGAATAAATAGACAGACAGACTGACTGACAGATAGATAGATAAAGCTGTTTAAAAAAAGGGGGGGGGGAGATTGGAGTAGCCGATCCCTGGGGGCACTTCCACCTCTGGTTTTGCCATTCTCACCAACATCGTAGGTGTTTTCTGATGGTAAGAATAAATTCCCTCTGTTCATGGGTGAGGGGCACAGGCTTAGAGCCAGCCAGGCAGGCCTGGGCTTTGCCGGTGACGATTTGTGCCTTTCTCTTTCCAGGTGTGTTCATCACCCACGGAGATGTCGGGGTTGGGACCATCGTGGGCTCTGCTGTGTTCAATATCCTGTGTATCATTGGCGTTTGTGGGTTATTTGCAGGGCAGGTCAGTGGTTTCTCTCTCCTTATGAAATGACACAGGGACAGGGTGGGGAGACCCAAGGCCCAGCCTTGGCCTTGCCCGTAACTCCCTGTGGCTTTGAGCCGTGGCTTTCCCTCTGAGCCCGTTTCCTCATGTGTAACAGTGGTGCCCAACGTTCCCTCCACCCCTGGCACTTGGGGGGCCTCTGAGAGCAGGAAGTGTATCAGCTGCCTGCCAGTCCGAGGGGGAGCATTCATTAAACAGTGTAAATGTTTAAGAGGAGCCTCCTGTAACCTTGACCCTGAGCTAGACTCTAGAAATAATCAGGGCCTGCCTAGGGCCTCCCCGCAGGGAACTTCCCCATGAAGCTGGCTTGTTGCTGATACCCCATCGCATATTCCTGGTCCTCAGAGCCACAGGGGGACATTAGACTTGACCTCAGAGAGGCAAGGTCATGGGTAGGCTTTGTCTGGCCAAGGGAGGTAGAGGTACAGCATCCAGTCACCCCTAGAAGGTTCCAGCGTGGGTGGCGGAGAGTGAGTACATCTGGCCTCCCTTTGACACCTGGCTTCTGCTGGGAAACATGCCACGTGGTCACCGTGGAGAAGCAGGGGGTAGCTTTGCCGTCACTTATGCATGTTGTTCTGTTATAATGAAAAGCACAGGGTGGCCTTGGGCAGCCAGGCAAGGTGGGGATCTGATGGCGCAGTTACAATGAGCTCCATGGGCATGTCTCTGCACCTGCAGGGTTTGGAGGTGGTGGGAGCCCCCCAGCTATGTCCCCCTGCCCTGCTCTCCATCTCCCAGGCCAATAAACACTGAAGGCCCTTTGCTCGGCAGGTGGTCCGTCTGACATGGTGGGCCGTGTGCCGAGACTCCGTGTACTACACCCTCTCTGTCATCGTGCTCATTGCCGTGAGTTACCCCCTTCCCCCTCCCCTGTGAAGGCACCGGGCCCCTGCCCACCCCTGTCCCTGGCACTGTAACCAGAGAACCCACGGCATCCCCACCCTGGGGTGTGCTGGCCACTGACTGCAGTCACACTGACCAATCCCCTGCCACAGTGCCCCCCTTTCCCAAAAACCTCACACCTGACGCTTTGGTTATTGAGTGCATCCAGGGACCACCTTCAGGGCAAAAAGGCCTTGGAAAAACTAAAGCAGGCGTCATGCGCCTCATGCATTTAGGTTCAAACACGTGCTCATCAGAGGCCCTTCAGAGCCTCACTCAGAGCCTGTTCGCTAGGAGCAGAGTTTGTGGTTTCCCAGCCCACTGGGGAGCAGTCAGGCCAGCTGGGAGCAAGGCTGGGGGCAGAAGAGGAGGCAAACCAGGGATCCCTGGGGCCCGTTAGTGTGTGGGGGGTATTATCCCTGTGGCCCCTCAGAGTGCTGGGGGGACCTCATGGCACATGACAGTGACAGCAGTGAAGCCCGTGACACGTTACTGCCGAGGACCATGTCATCCACAGGGAAGTGGTTTCCATCCAAAAGGAGCTCTAAAGTGGTGGCGTGAGGGCAGGTCGTATTCAGTGAGGGCAGATGCAAGTGGCATCCCCACATTCTAGGATATGGACAGTCCCTAGAGTGACAGTTCTCAACCTTACAAGATCTAGAACCAACTGGGGATGAGAGTCACGACCCTTGTATTAGTTATCTGCTGCTGTGTAACAACTTTCCTTTAACACTCAGCAGCTTAAAACAGCAAACATTCATTGTTGTCATTTTCTATGGATCAAAATCTGGGAGTGGCTTCACTGAGCCCTCTGGCTCGGGTCTCTCACAGGTGTCATCCAGGTTTAGTTATCTCTGGGCTCCCTGCATGAGGACCTGCTTTCAGGACCCCTTGCGCAGCTGCGGGCAGGCCTCAGGCTGTTCCAAGGTGCAGCTCTCAGAATGACAACTGGTTTCCCTCCAACCGAGAGTGAGGAGGCACCGAGATGGAAGCCATGGTCTGTTTGTGACCAAATCTCGGAAGTGACAACCCAGCACTTTTGCCGTATTCTGTTAGGAGCAGATCCCCAAGTCCAGGCCACATACACAAGCGGAGCATGAACATCAGGCTAGGGGCTCGCTGGGGCATCTGAGAGCACTCACCACGCCCCTAAAAATGGAAGTTATAGATAAAACAGTTTACCTACACACAATGTTAAAAAATACATAGACTGTACTATAAAGGACAAATGAAAGTAGTTTATAACAGAAGAATGGATCTTCCAGTATGTAAATGTTTTGGCACGAAGATGTTAGAACACAGGATGATGTCATCTGTTGTCCCCATATAGAAAAATCTCTGAGGCCAACGACTACCAGCGCAGACCGAGGTGTGCTGGGCTGGCACATAAACCCCGTGAGTGGTGCCCACATTGATGTCATTTCCCCAAATTATCAATGACTCCTGATAAAATCTTAAACAGCCGAGTACAGTTGTCTCTTAATTTGCGTGACAGTTCACTCACTAGAAAATTAAGCATTTATTAAAACCATGGGAAAAAACTTTGATTTGTAAAATGGAGTTAAGTTTGAGGCTCAGATCTTTTTTTTTTTTTTGCTTGCCTAAATATTTAGCAGGAGATATTTAAAGTGTATGACAAATATAGAAAAACTCTTCCGTTAGAACCATTTCACATGTTCTAGGCTGGCTAGCACCCCTGGCCATCACCCCCTCTGAATGCCAGTAGCCCTCCATTGGGTTATGAAAACTGAAACCATCCCCACAAATGTCCCCCAAGTTCCCCAGGGGGTGGCACCAGGCTCCCTCTGTTGAATGCCTCTTCCTCAGAGCCTGGATTTTGGGGAGCCTCACAGTGATGCCCGGCCAGGATGGCCCTCTCCGAAGTGGCTTCCCAAAGCAAGATCCTATGTGTGACACCTGCCGTGACAGCCAGGGTGTAATGGGCCCAAGTCAGACAACAGCCCCCTGGCCTCTCCTGCAATCCTGTGTAGAGACCTTGGTGTCTCCAAGATCAGATTGGTGGGCATAGCTCCTCCACCTTCCAGTGCACACCAGGCCTGGCTGGGGCAGTCACAGGGGTCCTCCCCTGGACCACAGCAGCACCTGTCATCTTTGCCCCTTTGGGAGATGCGAGGTAGGGTTGTTAGGCAACGTCGGCGCCCTCTTGGGAAGCCATGGCATCACCACCACCACCCCTGGCCTCCCTTCAAATGGTACAAGTGGGTCCCTTACCCTCAGTGTTTTCAAAAGCGTTACTGTTTTTAAGAAAAACAACACACCTTCCTCCCTGCACATCCCCACCCCTACACATAGGTACGATAGACAGACAGACAGACAGATATAGATAGACAAATGTATGTATCTACATACATACAGAGACAGGTGCCTTTTCAGTTTTTAAGATCCTTGGTTTCTGCAGCTCTTCCATTAATGAGGACAGACCCCCGCCAGTTGGCCCCCGTGGGTACTTGGACTATCATGAAGCACAGGCCATTTCTCTCGGGAGCCCCACCCCAGCCCTCACACTGCATCATGTGCTGACCGAGGTTTCCACCAAGGAAAGGTCACCGTTTACACTTAGAAACTGAGACATGGAGACAGGAGCCCAGCTTTCTGTGAAACACGTAACAAGCCAGTATATGTCGGCTTGAGGTGCTTAAGGGTCTGGGTTGGTTCTGCTTTTGGAATAAATCTGTCCCCCCGCCCTTTGTTTCTTTTGCTTTCTAGTTCATATACGATGAGGAAATTGTGTGGTAAGTTCTTAAAGTTTGTTTCTCGTTGTCCCTTTTTTGTTAGTATCCTTGCTTTGCTTGTTGGGTTCATTGAAGCTTTTTAAAAATTATTTTTACAAACATAAGCTTGTGAACTTGTGAAAGTAAAAAGGGTATCGTTCTAAACAATTATGCCTTTGTTTATCCTTTCAAAGTGGCAAAGATTGTTTCTCTTAATAGTCTTGCCCTGCCAGATATCAGGATATATTCTAAAGCTAAAATAATGAAGACAGTGTGGTGTTTTGCCCAGGGATAAGCAGAGGCCACTGTGGATATGGAACCAAGGGCCCAGTAATGGGCCCAGTTCTGGGCTGGGGGACATGGAAGGCATCATGACAGGGCAGTGAGTCAGGAAGGGGGTCTCAGATGCTGCTGGGACAACTAGGAATCGATACAGAATAAAGTAACATCAGATCCCTCCCTCACACCTTATACAAGACTAAGTTCCAGATGAATTAAAGATCTTGCTATAAAAAGCAAAACTAAAATAGTGAAGAATAAAATACAGGGACTCATCCTTATGACTTTGAGGGAGGAGATGATTGCTTAAGCTACATAAAACACAGATTTCTAAAGACAAGGTTGATACTTCCACCCTAACTTAGAGGGCATAAGTGTGTCTTACATTCACGAGCCATGAAGATGTTCTCTTCATTGGCAGTGATTCAGGTCTGCATCATGTATGTGATTATTTGTGGGCATATATTTAGGAAGGCCTGATGTGAGTGCTGTGTGCTGGGGACCCAGAGTGACCTGGCTCTGGGTCCTGACCCCCCATGTTAGTCAGAAAGCCTCTCCACTCTGGGGCTCCTTTTCCTCATCTGTAGATGGAGTTTTGGGGAGATGGCAGGATCAGATCATCTACAACTCTCTTTGCGGCTCTGCTGGGCCACGAGCTCTGTCAGCAGAGGAGAGCCCCCCAAAACGACTGTAGCTCATGCCAGGCACATAGTAGGTCTTCAGTACACATTTGTCAGATGACCAAACAAATTAAGCCATGCTAAAATTAGGACTCCCCAAAGTCTTATGTTCTGAGCTGGGATAAAAAAGAAAAATCCCACCACGTGTGGGGTTTGACGCTGCATCTGCAGGAGGGTAGTCAGCGCAGCCCAGAAAGGCCCCTGCCCTACCCTGCCGCACCCCCACATTCAGCCCAGGAGGCTCCTGGGCCCGGCCTGTCTCATCAGGCAGTTCTTAGGGCCCCCTTCCCACCTGCACACACAGTTTCTCTGGTCCATGGCCAGAATCCCATGTAACCAAAGGGCCTCTTAGGATCAAATCTGCCTGACTCCAGGCCACTCCCTTCCTTGAATCTGGGATGAGGTGACCCTGGCCCCTCCTTTTTCTAGGTAGCCAGGGAAACTCCTCCCAAGTCCTACAGGCTCCCTGTAGTTGAGAAGGACCCACCCTCAGCCTTCTCTCTCGTTACCAAGCGGGCTTCGGGCTGCAGGACGGCTGGGGGTGGGGGCCTGGGCTGGGCGCTGGGTCAGGGGACGTAGCAGGACATCCCACCATGGCTGCAGCGCCACAGGCCTCCCTGGCTCTAACCAGTCTCCTTTCTCTCCTTGAGGTGGGAAGGCCTGGTGCTCATCATCTTGTACGTGTTTTACATTCTGATCATGAAGTAAGTGCCCTTTTCTTCCAGGCTGTCTGACCCCTCGTTCCACATCCTGCTCTCGCCTTTTGTCAGAGCCAAGAGAAAACCTTCATCAGAGCTTTCGGTCACTTTTGGCCACCCCAGTTCTCTGGAGAGAGATGTTCAGATGCAATTTTAGGGTGCTGTCTGCGCTCAGGCCAGGGGAGTCGTGCTGGGTGGCTGGTGCGTGGAGGATGAAGCCACTCCCAAAACAAGTAGGAGGCAAGGGCCTCTCCCGCCTGCTCCACGCCTAGGTCCACGCTCCAGGGTGACCACCCTATTTTGCTGTCTCTGTAAATTGCCTAATAATTTAATACGATTCTTTCGAAAAAGCCAGGCAGCCACGCTTTCTCCAGTCTCCATAAAATGCCACCTCTCAGGGCCACCACCTTGCACAAGCACAGAGGGGCACCACTGTAGTTCTAAAGATGCAGATGCTGGGTCCGGGGCTGTGCACCCTCGAGGGCCTCCGGAAGCTGCCCAGGTCAGAATCATCTCAAGACTACCCATGACGAGTATTACTCAGCCATAGAAAGGAAGGGAGTTCTGACTCATGCCGCAAGGTGGATGAACCCTGAGGACCTTATACCCAGTGAAAGGGATCCTCACAAAAGTACAAATGCTGTACAGTTCTACTCAGCTGAGTTACCAAGGAGAGTCAGATTCCTAGAGGCTGACAGCAAATTAGAGATTGATTAGGTGCTCGGGAGGGAGTAATGAATGGTTAATTGATTAATGGGAACGGAGTTCTGTTTGGGGTGCTGAAAAAGTTCAGGAAGTGGATAGTGGTGACGGTTGCCTAACATGTGGATGTAATTAATACGATTCAACTGTACACTTACAAGATGGTTAAGACAGCAAATTTCATGTTACATATATTTTTCCACAATTAAAAAAAAACCCACCCATGAGCTAAGGCACGTTCAGTTTTAGCTTTCTCCTCACTCCTCCACAGGTGATTGAAGAGAAAAACAAGCCTGAATCTTATGAGACTGAATCCCTGAGTTCACAGTTTTATAAGAATGGGGAATCAGCCGTCAGACTGCAAGGGAATTGTCCTTAAATGATCTTCTCTCTGAGTGCCTTTCAGCGAGGCAGCCTGGGGTCTGGGGTGGAGTTTCCTCTCTGTGGGAACTGTGATGCTAGGTGGGAATGATTCAGGGAAGGCTGGCGGCTGTGGGACAGACACCTGCTTTGAGCCTGTCCCGAAGCTGGGCTGAACTTCTTTTGTTAGGACAGGCTTGTGGCAGGCATAAGTAGGCCTCATTGATTTTCTAAGGCTGAAGCTCTCTTATGCCCTCAGGAAGCCCACTGGCATCCCAGTAGGAGCAGGCCCCCTGTGACTGCACATTGTTCCAAAGTTCTTGTCAGGAAACTCTCATCAGCTCAGTTGAAAAGCCTTAGTTCCCCAGCCCCTCGCCAGGGCCAGGATCCCTGCAGGTGCACAGGGAAGGGCAGGGGGAGGAGGGGGAGGCCCCTGCCCACGCCCCTGCCGGTCTCTCCTGCAGCTCTGACCTCCTGCCTTAACTGATTTGCAGGTACAATGTGAAGATGCAGGCGTTTTTCACAATCAAACAAAAGGCCATTGCAAATGGCAACACGGTCAACAGTGAGCTGGAGGATGGTAATGATTACTGTGATAGTAGCTCTGATGACCCCTCCGTGCCATTGCTGGGGCAAGGTAAGGCTGAGCAGACAGGAGTGGGCCAACGGTGCCGTAGAAACCACTCTCCCCTTCTCTGTGTGTGTGTGCCTGCGCGCGCACACACACTCTTCCCCTAAATTGTCATTCTCTTACCATTGGTCACAGGATCCTGAATGAGGAGGGCCAGTCATTTAGGCATGTGGCTCAGATGGTCATTTGCTTAGATGGGAGAAGGATGACTCAGGAGTCAAAAATCACATCCTTGGGGGTCTCCCCAAGCCTCCCAAGGAAAGCTCGAGGCTGGCTTGGCTTTCCTGAAATGCGGTGAATGACATCTTTGACCAGCGTCACAGGCCAGTGACAGGAAGCTGAGGACTTGGGGTGGCAGTGTGGGCCTGGGGTTCCCTGTGGTTTCTCAAATGCCAGGTTCAGTTCTGGAGAGCCCACCGGCTCACCGCCCAGAGGAGCAGCAAGTCTGGGAAAGACAGCTGACCAGGAGTTCCCAGACCCACCCGCCCAGAGCCCTGCTCAGGAGCCCCTTCCCCTGGGGATTGCAGCCTAGTCTCCTTGGCTTGTTTGGCTCCCTTATCCGGGGGTTCTGGGCCTTCAGAGCCAACCCAGAGTGTCATCTCTGCCAAGTCCCCCGAATGTCTAGGCCCGACCAGCTACTGCCCTGGAAACCTTGTCCTCATTTCTTAATGCAGCTGGTGACCAGGTGATTCCATCTGGAGGCAGCGCCAGGAAGGCGAGGGGGTTCACACTCTTCCCCCCCAAGACCTGTGTGAAGGCCTGAGTTGGTTCTTGTAGTTCGCGTCTGGAACAAACAGCTGAAGCTGGCTTTGCCAGGTTCTACCTTATCCAGGAGAGAGCACCCTGGACTGGCCCTCTTTCTCCCTTATTCCTCCTGGCCCTGGACAAGTCACATCCTCTTTCAGGCAACTTTAATTCCTTTGTGGCCCCTCTGATATCACTGTGGAGTCTCAGGGGACTGTTTGCCTGTATCAGGGACATGTGGGGCCCAGAACCTATACCCTTGGCCCCCTCCCCTGTCTCCACCCTGAGGCAGATCAGGGTAGGAGCTTCCCCCATTGGGCACTTTGGGCAAGTATGCTCTGTCCCGTCTTGGGTAACCCCGAGAGGAGGGCACCTGTCCTAGGTGCTGGAGTGAGGGCTGAGTCTTTCCACACGGCAGGATGAGGGCTGCTGGGGGAGGATATGGGTGCCAGCAAGGCTGCCGGAGGCCCGCTTGTGGGGGACAGAGATCAGATGCCTGTAGAGCGTGGGGCTGTGCGATGTGTCCTGTTCCTTAAACGCCGAGCAGACTACCCCAGGGGAGGGTCCGTTTCCAGGACAACCTCCCCAGAAGGGGAGGATTTCTGGATTTTAGCCCCACGGACGTAGCGGCTCTGAGACAGTCCCCACACACAGCCTCTCAAGCAGCGGCTGTTGCTGGCCACCCTCGTACACGGGGATCAGTGCTCCTGGGGTCCTCTGCACCTTCACGGCAAGAGGAGAGATTCTGAATGCTGTCATTCAGGCCAGCAGAAAATGCTTGCGTTTTCAGGTGCCAGCCCTAGGAGCTACCTGCAGCCCATGTGGCTGACGGAGGAGGCCCGTGCCCAGTGCCACATGATGGGGGTGTGAGCCACTTCCTCCTCCGGGGAACTCCAGGCTGCCCTGAGGCCACAGCTCACTTGGGGCCTTTTCAGATGCTCTCTGGTGGCCCTGTCTCCCTCACCTGTGTACCCATGACAGTAGGATTTCCTGCAAGTTTGTTACTTTTCCCCAAAGCTCTAAGCCCAGGGAAATTTCTGGAAAAATAGGCCTCCCTCCAACTCCTGTCAGTGTGGATGCATTTAGGTAAAGGCCAAGGAGGAAAGGTCCAGGGGGTTGGGGGGACCAGGCCTGGAATTGAAGAGGTGGAGGCCCAGAGAGGCAGCCACGCTCGATGGTGCCCCTTCCCTCCCAGAGGGCCGTGTGAGAGTCACTTCAGGCCCTGTCCCCTAGAAGCAGATTGACTAGGGCCGGAGAAGGGGCACTCATGACACCCCAGAGAGGCCTGAGGGGAACAGTGGGGCTCTGGGACTTTGCCTTTTCTGACAGTGTTGCCACAGAATCTTTCCAACCCAGAGCTCCCCGCCACCAAGTCTTCAGCCTCCAGGCAGATTGAACAAACCACCCCACCCAGGGAAGTCAAAGATTGTTGGCTGGTAGGTCCTTTCAGGAACACCCGCACACCCACACACACCTACCTGATTTTACTGTTGTCAGTTTTGGAGTTTGTTTAATCCAGTCTCTTGACAGGAGAGAAAACTGCCCTTTTACCCCCTACTCTTATAAAATGCCTTTATGTTCTTAAATGTTCTTAAAGGTCGTGCAGGTCAGCTCACCAGACCAGCTCAGACCAGTTTTCCCTTTTAGGGGAGACAGCATCCTCCAGCTTTGTTCTATGTTCAGTTGTTTGGGGTTTTTCCCTAAAACTTTTACAAATTATTTTACATCCCATTTCAGTTCTGCTCAAGAAAGCAGAGCACAGTACACCAAGAAAAGGTGCCTGGGCCTGAGGCAGGAAGGCACGCCGTTTCCCGCCACAGCTGGGAGTCCGGCCCCTCCTTGCTGGCTGTCCGGTGGCCTAGCACACAGCCTGACAGCCAGGGCCATCTTAACCCCTAGCTAGGCTCACTCTGGGACCTTTCCCAGCTGCCATGGCCCTGGATACAACTTCGGCTTGGATCAGGGAGGGAGGGAGGGAGTGATGCCTGGCCTTAGGCTGAACTGCCAGAAAAACATGCTGTAACTGATCAGGTTACCTGCTGGGCAGGCACCCTTGGTTTGGACATATCACCCTGTGCTGCCCCTTAGTGGGCGGTGCCAGGACAAGAGAAGCCAAGTTTCATAGCTTTTCCCTCCTTTTGGGCCCAGTCGTTCCCCCAGGCGGTGCCTTTGACAGGGCTGTTTCTACCGACAGAGGCTGGCGCCTGCCACTGTTTGGCTGGTCTCCCCATCTGGGAGGGAGGGATTCCAGCTTTCCTGCAGCAGGGAGGGGCAGTGGGCACAGGGGCTCCTGCTCCTCCGAGTGGGGCCGAGCTGTGGAGTTCTGCCAGGAGGCCAGAGGCCCCGAGCCTTGAAGCCCTTCTACTAACACCCTCCTTCAAATAACTCCCTGGCATCTTGGCCACCATCAAGAATGCTGCCCCGACTCTCGGCATCCACCGCACGCTAATCATCTCTGGCAATCTCTGTTGGCCTTTGTCTCCTTAACTCTTCTCTTCTAAATTGTAAGTAATCTGCTTTCATCCAAGCAATAACACATGCATTAAAAAAAAATCCATGAGTCCAGCGCACGCCCCGTTGGCGGTTAGCGTCTGTCTCCGACAAATGCATGGTCCTCCTGGCTTTGGTTCTAACCACACGCCTCCTGTCTGCTGAGCCTTGCTGCCTGTTTGGTGAGGGTGCGTGTGTCTGGTGTGCATTTGTTCGTGTTTGTGCCATTAACTCGAGTGCAGGTTTGCTCTCAGTTGCTTCTGGTTACTGTTACCCAGCAAGGTCACTCACTGGGAGCTGGTAACCAGTGCATAGGGACGGGCGTATCTGCTTTGATAGCCCTGGGAGGGGAGTGCCCCCCCTGCTTCTGTGTGCTGTGTTCACGAGTGTGTCTGTTTCTGGACCCTCCAGGGCTCTGGAGTCACATGTCAAACTCCCCAGGATTCTAGCCCAGAGCATGTTTGTGAAGGTGGCAAGGAAGGTGTTCTTCTGCCTCCTGAGCAGAAGCAAAGGGTCAGAGAGTGTAGCCTCCCTGCGGGAGGGCGCTGGTTTTATTGGGACCCCTGGCTTGGCCGGCAGCTCACCATGCACCCTCCGCAAGCAGGCTGCTGTCCTGGGTCTCAGTCGCCTCTTCCAGGGCCTGTGATCCAGATCTTTGACCTCACTGCCTACCTCACGGAGAACGAATTTAGATGCACCCTCTGTGCCAGGTGGAGGTGGTTCCTCTAGGACAGAGCAGGTGGCCTCATGGATGTTTAGAACCAGTACCCTCTGGTGTCTTCCAGCATTTTCCATTCCAGGGGGCCCTTGTCAATTTGTAAAGTTTTGTCTGAGGCTCTGTAAACAGAAGGAAAGAAAGTCCCCTCAGAGTCACAGGTGAGAGATGGCAGGGGCCTGTCCACTTTATGGGTGGGCTGGCTGCCCCGGGAGGCTTAGATGAGGAATTAAGAGACCTTTGCAATTAGCCAAGCCTGGGCCCCAGAAGATAGGGGCCTTGACTGGCAGGGGCGCTAGCCATGGAGGTGTGGGAGTGGTCCTGTAACAGGGGACCATGGGGCACCACGGGGCTCTGTTTAATGCTTGTGGTCAGCAGGCGGTTCCAACCCAGGGGCGCACGTGGACTAACAGGAGGAGCTGAAGCCAAGCTCCCAGGTGGCTATGGCTGCTGTGCCTACAGCCCACGACGTCTGCAATGCGAGGGGAAGTCAGTCCCCCAGAACTTGGGTTCTGCTTCCTTGGGTCACAATGCTAATCATGGCTTTGTGCTCAATACAGTGAAGGAGGAGCCACAGTACAGCAAAAACCCGGTGGTGATGGTGGACGAGGTCATGAGCTCCAGCCCTCCCAAGTTCAACTTCCCAGAGGCAGGCTTACGCATAATGATCACCAATAAGTTTGGGCCCCGGACACGGCTGCGCATGGCCAGCAGGATCATAATTAACGAGGTGAGTTGGCCTCGAGGACCGTGAGAGCGTGAGAGCGAGCGGCCTCGGGCGGGTCAGATACTCCGAGGAGGCCCTGGCTCATCAGGACGCTTCCTGCTGTCGGACCCTGGGCATCCTCTGCCAGGCTGGCGTTTGTCACCTGGAACCCATACATCACCTGCAGGCAGCAAATGGTCCTATCTGGAGAGATTTTAAGGCAGATAGCAATTGAATACCATGCCTGCCATGTTCCACCTAGTATTTTGTCAAGTACTAGATAAAACTAATTTGAGCAAGGTCTGAAGTATGGACTATTTTGTTGTTGTTGTTTAATGTTACTTAGGACAAAAAGGACGCGCACACACCTGTTCTCTGTGCATTGAGCAACTCTAGAAGGAAACCGAGACACTGGTGGGTGGCAGTTACCCCTGGGGACTTCCTTTGCACTCTGTACCCCAGAGCTCTTCTTGAAAACGTGTGCCATGTCCCTTTCTCATTTGGGAAGAAAAAAACATTTTTAATACATTTGAATCTTATTTAACATACAAACAGTAGAGCAAAGCTAACAGGAGTTTTGCTTACCAACTTTCCTGGACTTTGCTGTATATGTGCGTGTTGGGGCTTTTAGCCCTTATCCTCAGACACAGATCTTCAGCCTTCCATGCACAAACATGGGTCATTAGCACACGGGTTGTATGGAAGAACACCATGGACAGTGCTTAAAGGGTCTGTATTTTGAACTTTTCTGCTTTGATTTTATATGTAATGTGCCCTCTCTATGGAAAGTGTACGAAGAAAAGGAAGAATTGCAAGCTTTGACCCGTTCTGCATCATTTTGGTCCAAAGCAATAAAATTTAAATCGGTGAAATTTTAATGAATTGTGGCCGTTTCTCACAGTGTGATGATGGTACCCACTGGTTGCTGGGTGAGCACCTGTTAAGGATTTGGGTTTCCAGTATCCACAGCCAAGGAAATGGGGGTTCTGATGAGCTGCTACAAGACCCTCCTGCCCCCCACATGTTTTGAGCTTCTGGGAGAACCATGTCTTCTACCACGTTGGGACTGTCCTGCCCTGGCAGGCAGTGTGGGGAGCCAGGCTCAGGAGGAAGAAATTCTGAGTTTTAATCTTGTATTGGCCACCAACTCACGTAATCTTCCTGGGCCTCAGTTTCTCTATGAGGAGGTGTTGGGCAGAATGCTTCCAACTCAAAAAACATCAGTGACACACGACACAAAGGCTGTGCCTGGGGATTATGCAGTGTCATCGAGGAAACTCATCACGGGATGGGGATGGGGGAGAATGAAAGCCACAAAATGTCCAGTTTTGAGGTTGTTTCTTAAGACCCTTTGGTTTCATTTCCTCTTCATTTTAATTCTAGAAGGTTTCAGAGAAGTTTGCGAAGTTAAAATTAATCCATGGTAGAAATGCCCGTGGGATGGATGCCATTCTTTGTTCATCATCAGAAAGCGTATGGAGGGGTGGGTGCTGGTGGGGAGGGGGTGAGGCTCTGTTTTTCCTTTACTCCAAGGCTACCTCTGACCGGACTTGACCATCCACATCCTTAGTCACCACGATGTGTTGCCAAAGGGCCCAGAATTTCACCCACCCTTGGTTTCTCCTTCCTCCTGTGTGTCCATCCCACCTGGTCCCCCACCTCTTTCATCCCCAGAACTCTCTCCTCCTCTTCTCTCACCGGGATGCTGGTTATTTTGAGCTGCACAATTAGCTCTAATTTACTGAGCCCCGCTGTGTGCCTGGCACTGGTGCTGGATATTTTACCTGTGTTACAGCGTTAGTCCTGTGATATTTCCAATTCATCAGAGGTAAGTAATTTTCCCAAAGCCACACAACTAGTAAGAAGGCAGAACAGGAAATCCAACCAAAATCAGAGTCTAGACTACTTAAGGGGAACTGCATAGATTCTTAGGGGTCAGTCTAGTCCGTCTCCCTTGCTCCCTTCTTTTTCTGTCTTTATTCACTCTATAATATCCAGCCCCTGCTTGAGTTGCTTGTTATTTATTGCCTCTTCCACGTGTCAGCCTTTTGGACATCAAGCTGTGGTTGCCACCTCTGATTTTCTTTTTGAATTAAGTATCCTTGGAAAAATAAAAATAAACATCCTTGGAACTTCCTACCCTCCCTAATGTGGCAGGATTCTGGTCCTCACCAATCCGTTACTCTCCTATAGAAACCTTCTGATTTGTCTTTCCCAGCATGTGGATCTATCACCTCCTTTGTGTTGTAATTTATGCCTCTTTTAATACAACCTCAGGTAGCTGTAGATTATTTTTCAAGTATAATTCTCTGTTGATTCTTATTAATAAGCTCAAGTCATGACCTCCTCCCTTTGCTACCATTCATGTTCCCACTGAGTCATGCCCTGCCTCCTTACAATTCTGTCCTTACACAGCTATTAGGTTTTTTGGTTGGTTTGTAGGTTTTTTTTTTTTTTAAACTGTAAGGATGACCTTTCATTTAACTCTATTTGGGCAGCAAAATATTATGCCTCCATGCCTGGGCCTGAGTCTCAGGCATAGATCACTTTGCTCTTTTCAGTGGGCTAAGTGTTGGGAACACACTCATAGGAGAAAAAGTTTTAAATTTCCACCAAACCCTAGACTTCATGACTTAGGAGCCCCAGCCGAAAGCCAGCTTGAAGGCATTTAACAGTCAATTCCTCTTTTCTTTTAGAAAAATAACATGCCTCCATTTTAAGTAATAATGACTTTTTTCCCTCTTTTTTTTGCTTCCAGTAACCACAAAGATAAGTGTCAGGCCCCCACAGTTATGGAGTATCACCTGGGGCATGTGTCTGGTCTCCTGTTGAAGTGATTGGGAAGGACCTATGTGTCCACTGTGTGAGGATCATTACCCACAAGGACTAAAGCTGGTCCACAAATATTTTTCCTGAGAATCAGATAAAGATGAGCTGTGCAAAGGCAAACAGATTCTCAGGAACGTGGGAACCTGTTGATTTCTTGAAATGTGGCCTCTGCTTTTCCCTGGTTTAGTAGAAAACCACAGACTTGGCGAGGAAAGCTGGCTTCTGCATGGGCGGAAAGGAGGCAGACTTGGTCAACAGCTCCAAGGAGATGGGAAAGGGGAGGGGACAGATTGGTTCAGAGCACACTCATCAGCTGTGGCAAAACACTTGGACAACAGAGGCCCTCCAGATGGCCAGTAACCCCATAATAAGGTGCTCAACATCATTAGTTATGAGGGAAATGCAGATTAAAACCATGATTGGATACCACCACACATCCACCTGCATGGCTGAAATTAAAAGGACTGACAATATCAAACGTTGACAGGGACGGGAAGCAACTGAAATTGTAATCCTATGCTGGTACGAGTGTAAAATGGCTCAACATGCACCTACCTGATGACCTCGCAGTCCCACTCCTATACCCGAGAGAAATGAGTGCATGTGTCCCCAAAAAGGCATGTACACAAATGTTCGTAGCTTTCTTCATGATAACGGAAAAGGGGAAACAATCCAAATGCCCATCAACAGGCAAAGGCTACATGGTGGGTCATTCACACAACAGAGTACTATTTAGCCCTGAAAATAGAAAACTACTGATTCATGCAACAGCGTGGATGAACGTCACAGATACTAGGCTGAGTGAGAGAAGCCAGACATAAAATAATATGTACTCTTTGAATCCATGTATATGAAGCTCAGATTCAGGAAAAACTAGTTGATGTTTATAAAAGTCAGAATAGAGGTTACCTGGTTGACCTCTGGAGACAGGGGACCCTAAGGGAATCGTCTGAGGGGCTAGAAATGTTCTAGGTCTTAATGTGAAGCATCATTGGGCTGTTGTACACTTACTATAAGTGTATTTTTTATGTGATCTACCTAAAAATTTTTTTCTGTTTAACTCTGCAAAGTGTCTCCTGTGACTGTCTTCAGGTGGTTTATGACCATCCCCTGGGGTGGCTGGAGTGATCACTGTCATCCAATGTTATGGGCTGGGTTGGCAGGTTGGCACTAGGAGGAGGCGGCCCGGGGTTCTGACCTGGTGGTGTTGGGATGGGTCCAAGGGGAACATGAGCAAACTGAGCTGGATTCCAAGGTCCTTGTGCCATTCCTCGGGCAAACCTGTCTCCAGGGGTGTTGTTCTAGAAATCTTTAAGGGTCACCTGAATGTGAGGAACAAAGCAACAGGGCGACAGTTTGTCACATGCCTTGGTGTCCATCTTGCCTTCTGTCCACACAGAGGCAGAGGCTGATCAACTCGGCAAACGGCGTGAGCAGCAAGCCACTTCAGAATGGGAGGCACGAGAACATGGAGAACGGGAACGTTCCCGGGGAGAATACCGAAGAGCCGCCACGGGAGCAGGAGCAGCAGCCGTCACCCCTGCCACTGCCTCTGGAGCCAGAACCAGTGGAGGCCGCCTTCCTGTCCCCCTTCTCCGTGCCCGGTGAGTTTGGGGGCGCCGTGCTTTTGGGCCATGGTGCTGGGGATCAAGCCCTGGTCTTCAGGATGGAGACATGGACCTGTGAGGGCGAGGGAGGCTGGTGTGAAGGGTGGACATTGGGTCACTCGATGAACACCTTGTAAGTGCTGAGCTGTGGATTAGAGCTGCGGTGGGTGCAGGCTCTGCCCAGTGTAGGAGAGCCTGGGTACCAGACGGCCGCCAGCTGGAGACATGGGAAGTGCCAGTAACCCCTAGTAACCACACTCAGATGCCCAGGGCCACGGGGCCTTCTCGTGCAGTAAGAGTGACCACACACGTTATTTTTATGGACATGAGGAGACTCTCCAGCCCTTCCAGCATGGGTGGGCTGTTTTGCCCATGAGATGCTTATTTGTTGTGACCGAATGTCCTAAGGCCACAAATGATCTTTACGTGGTTACACCTTATATATTTGACGACTCACCTACTTATGAGTCAGTCAGATCAGGCTGTGACTCTGCCCCCAGCCCTCAGTGTCCTCCCATCTCACTGGAGTCTGACCTCCAAGGCCCAGTGTTATCTGACTGCTGGCTCCTTATTGACCTCTCTTCTGCTCTCCCTTCCTCTCCTGCCCTCTGCTCCAGCCACACTGGCCTCCTCACTGTCCTTCCCAGGACGTAGCAGATGTGCTTCTGCCCCAGGACCTTTGCACTTGCTGTTTGCAGGAAAGCACTTTCCCTAGTCATCCATATGGCTCACTCACTCACCTTCTTCAGGTCTCTGTTTAAATGTCACCTTCTCAATGTGGCCTTACCTCACTGCCCTATTTTAATTTTTTTTTAATCTTATGTGTCTCCTTGGCTGAAATGTCAGCTCCATTCCAACAGGGATCTCTGTCTGTTTTGTTCACTGCTGTATCCCCGGTGCCCAAGCCTGACACATAGTACGTGTTTAGTAGATAACCACCAGATGAATGAATTCAGGAGTTCGTGTTCAAGAGGAGCTGCAGACATGCCCAGTCTGCCTGCACCTTCAACCAGACTCCTCTGCAGCCCATGATGGTAAATGAAGGCGTGAACTGTTAAGCCCCCTCTCAGAGTTCTTTTCTTGGTGTACTGCCATCCAGAGAGGCAGCAGAATTCCAAAACTTTCAAGTACAAACTTGATGTTTTTCTGAAAAGAATACCATGTTTAACATCAGGCTCACAGACCAGGCCTGATTTGGGAGATGGCTCGGTGTAGGGGTGGGGGCAGGGCTGTAGGAGGGAACTGTGGGGGGCGGGCTGCCCCAGCCTCTCATCCCCTTGTCCCCACCATGGGAACACTTCTGCTTCCCGAGTAGATGGGCAGCGTGGGCCTGCCCAGGCTAGTCTGCTCTGCCTCCGTGCTTCAGCTGGAAGATAGAGGTTCTGTTTGCCAGCACAGAGCCTCCTGGGAGTTTCTGGATTTGAGTCTCCAGAGCATGCTGAGCACAGCTATTCAGGGACTGGTTCCAAAACCCAGACATTCCAAAGACTGGAGCAGGGCCTGGGAATCAGCATTTTCAAACCTTCTCTGGGTGATTCCTGGGGCCTAGGCCGAGATGGGACTTGCTGCTCCTGATCAGCACCTCCCAACCTTCTTTCACATTAAGGGAAGACCCAGAAAATGAAATTCACCCCCCACCGAGGTCACAGAGGGGCCCAGCCCAGGGGGTTGGGCCTCCCCAGGATCCTCTCTGGTGACCAGAGGGCTGCGGGGATCTATGTCCTGGCCCGCCTCTGGTACATCCCTGGCACAGCGGCCCGCTTGCCAGAACACTCTGGGAGTAAGGTCATGCCCAGCCAGCTCGTCTGCTGGGCTAAAGAGCAAACTGTCTTTGGGTAGGAGCATGGCCCCTGGGGTGGGTCTGGGACACTGAGCAGAGGAGGAGTGGTTTTCTCCAGATCCTGGACACCTGTATCAGATCATCCTTTTGGATAAGCGGGAGAAAGCAGCTTTCTGACAGACAGAATCCTGGGAGGGCAATGTGTCCACCCAGAGGAGAGCCAGCTCCAGGGCTGAGGGACCAGGACAGGCCCGCCCCATGTAGCATTTCTTACCTCTGTGTTCCTGAGAGGTCCAGACATAGGCCCCTGGGTGCCCCACACAGCCCTGAGTTGTCACATCACACGAAGTCCACATGGGGCCAAGAACAGGGACTCGGAGCTGCAGTCACCAGTGGGGTTTCAGTTCCTCAGGGCCCAGATGCCAGGGAGGGCTGGAGTGTGGCCACAGTGAGGGAGATGCAGCTGTGGTCTAGGAACAACCTGTCTTGCAGCAGGGTTAAGTCTGAGAAGGAGCTACCATTCCGTGAGTTCCCCGGTAAGTGGGTGGAATCCCCATTTTCCAGATGTGGGGCCCAACGGGGCCACAGCCGCCACCTTCCACTAGTCATTTCATCTGAATCCTTGTTCTGGTGCTGCCCACCATCCAGGGCTCTGCAGGAAACCAGGAGAGGGATATGCCCTTCGGGGCAGCTGCTGTCCTATAGCGAGAAGCAGCCACGTGCAAGGACAGCTCATCTTTCCGTTTCCTTGAAATCTTGAGTTTGGCAGGATTGTGTGGGGTGGACCCCAGGGCCAACCACCCCCTCCTCTTGTCCTCGTTCCAGGATCTGTGCTCCTCAGAGAAGTGGCTTGTAGGAAATCAGATCTAGCTCCCTGTGGGGACTCTGGACAGGTCACCTCCTGGGGTGGCGGGCTTAGAATGCTGGTCTCTTGCAAGGGCTGGGACCAGATTGCTCCCAGGTTCTGTGCACCCACGAGCCCTTCTCCAGGGAGCCCTGCCCTTCCTGGTGGGCGGGGACTTCCTCCTGCAGTTGGTTCCACATTCAAGTCAGAGGTTCAAGACATTCCCCTGGGCTGGCCCACAACAGAGCCGAGTGCTGCGAGCTTCCGCCCAAAGCTTGCCTCTCCTTGCTCTCAGGGACAGGCCGGAGCTTCCTGTGTCCCTGAGGAAGTCTCCCTTTGTGTCCCTGCGGAAGTGTTTCCAGGTGTTACCCTGGGAAACCACAAGTCACTTCCTCCCGGCCTTCCTCCTCCTCCCCCTTGGGTGGGAACGGAGTTCTGTGGCTGCCGCCCGTTTAGGTGTGTTCAGCGGCCAAGGGAAATCAAGGCCCATGTGGGCAGAGGGTCACGGGAAATCAGAGCCAGTGGTGGACGCAGCACCTACGAGAAATTCCATGTGTCCAGCTCCAGACCCTCCTTCCTCCCACTCACCCACCTCATCTTTTCAACTTGACTCTGGTTGTGGCTTCGCAGTGATCTGGGGCTATGGGGTGGCCCTGAGGGGCTTCAGGGGTGGTTGGAGCTAGTGTTCTCCCGAGCTGGGCCCCCGGGAGGAATCATGGGGCCAAGGAAGGGATTACAAGGCAGGGCATTGGGAAGAGGGGAGAAGCCATCCCTCTGGTCAGCCTGGAACCAGTGTGGCTACGGGTGACAACGAATGAACCCAGCCCATCTGGTGTGCGGCTCTTCTGGGTTGTCGGGGACAGGCTGGGAGGCAGGCGCTGGAGCCTGGAGGTCCTGGGTTTGAATCTCGGTTCTGCTGCTCACCAGCATTCTGGGCCTGGGCCTGAGCAAGCTGCTTCACTTCCTAAGCCTCCGTTCTTCATCTGCAAGGTGAATGATGGCATCCTGGTCTCTGTAAGCAGTAAATAAGATGGACCATTCATCACTGCCTCTGTGCACTGCCTGACACATGGGTGTTCATGTGGATCATAGTGGGTTTCGTCACATGGCTTCTGTTAACACCCAGCTTCTCACGCCCTCCCCTGCTTGAACTGTAAGCAGTGTTCTAGAAAGGTCACAGGTGCCAGAGTTCCTGGAGGCCTGGCACTGTGGTCATCCCCAGTATCAGGGAGAGGCAGCTAGTATCTACTAAGCACCTGCTATGTGCCGGGCACTGGGCTTCAGGCACTTTGCAGACATGATGATTTCTTCAGTCAGGAAGTATTTGGGTACCAGACTGTTCTGGGCCTTGGGGATACAGATGGGAACAGGACAGCCATGGTCCCTGCCCTCAGGGAGCTTCCAGGCTTGCAGAGTAAATGCAAGCAGATAATCATGGGATGTACCATATGCCTCATGTCCTGCACTTACCACATAGCTGATGGGTGGAAAGAGGAGATGGAAATGCCAGTCTGGGGTCCCCGGGCTCTGCCCACCCACATGAGGCATCACTGGGCTCGTGGACCAGAGCCCAGGGCACCCAGCAGCAGTCCAGCTCTGGTGGCCGCCCAGTCTGATGCTGGATTTACACTGACAGTGGATGCAGCCGTGCTCTTCCCACTCTGGGCCACAGAGGCTGGTAGTTGGGTCTCCTAGGCCAGCCGTCAGGGGAGGGGAGTGGAGGGGAAAGGGGAAAAGGAGAAGCAGCACTTCCTCCCATGGAAACTGTGGTCTGCAGCCCAGGCACTGCCCCGAGATGGCCGGCCGGTGACCCTGAGCCCCAGCCGGGCTGGGGAAAGCCCTTAGTTCAGGCTGTGTGTGGCTGACTTACAGTCTGGGAGGTCCTCCAGCCCTGTGGGCCACACCCTGGACTCCAGCTGGACTCCTCTCTCCTGCCCCGTCAAGGTAAGGAAATCACGTCTGTGTTCTGGGATGTGTGTCTGCCGTAACAGCCACAGACACTGGGGACTTGTTGTCTGTCAGGCATTGAGTGAAAAATAAGGATTTCTTACAGGGCTCTTATCGGGCCTCTGTGTGCCACACCTTGTTCTCAGAGCTTTGCGTGTATTCCCTCATTTAATCCTCACAGCAGTACGTGGGGTGGGGACAATGATCATCTCCATTTTATGGAGAAGGAAAGGGACACAGAGGGGTTAAGTGACTTGCCCACAGTCACCCAGCTACTGCATGGAGAGCAGGGTTTCCAGCCACAGCAGCCCAGGCTGAGCACTGTGGCGGGCTGCCTCTTTGTGCTGTGCACTTTCATTCAGTCCTCACAGCTGCCCTGTGAGGGAGGCTTTACCATTATCCCCACTTTACAGGGAGGAAAACTGAGGCTCAGAGAGGCCATGGGACTTCCGAGTCCCACAGCCATTATGTGGGAGCCACCCTGTGTCTCCTGAGCTGGGAGCAGCATCACGGGCTGGTCCAGTCGGGAGCAGCAGGAGCCCAGGCTCCCGGAGGTTCTTGAACAGTAACAGAATGCTACCGAGTTCTTCCTGTGGGCCAGGCAGGGTGTGAACCCGTTAGGTCCTCACAACCACCCTAGAAGGTCAGTACTCATCCCCATTTCTCAGGTAGAGAAACCGAGGCACAGAGAGGGCTAGTTGCCCACCATCACACAGGAGGAAGGAGCAGAACCAGGGTTTGCACACTGGCATTTGGCCCCAGATGTGCTTAGGGGACAGCACTGCAGCCCAGCCAGTAGATTTTCTTCACTCCTTTCCTTTGGGGCCTGTGAGAAATGCTTGCTTTTTCCGGGATGCCAGGTCTTCTAGCTTGTACACAGGTGAAAAGAACTTTGTCTTTATTGTGTAAACCACGTTGGACTGAATTGAATTTTGGGCCTTTGGGGACCTAGCCCGTCTCTTCAGACCTTGGATGGCAACCCAAATCTCCTCTCCTGTCTACTGGGGGGGGGGAAGAAACAGCACAACATAAAGGCTGAGAGTTCTATTCAGTAGACATTTCCTGAGGACTCCAAGCCCGGGATGCAGCCTCTGAGATCTAAGGCATTGCTCCAAAGAGGTAGAGGAGGAGCCAGGACGTACAGGAGTTTGTGCAACCAAGACCAGGTAGTCAGAACATCAAAAGATTACTGTTAAAGAAACCGGATATCTCAAGGAATTTAGCACTTTTCTATGCATGCAAAGATATAAAAGTCTGGGCTCATTGAACTCATTCCTTTGATATGCAGCTACCTCTCTAGAGCCAGAATCCTGTTCTCTCCCAGACTGAGTTCCCTCGGGGGTACCGTCAGGGCTGGCTGCAGAGGCTGAGGACTTGGCTGATCTCCATCCTGAGATCCTCCGGCTCATGGCTTAATGGCCTCAGCGTCCTTTGTGTACTGCTATGGCAGGCAGTACTTCTCATTCACACTTTACCACCCTAGCACTCAGCCCAGGCAATCTGAAGATTTCAGGAAGCTTCTAGCGCTTCTTCCCCTCACCCCACTCCATCTTCCTCAGCTGCACCGTCCTGCCTGGGAGGAGAGAGATCCGCTTAGTCTCTGTGAACCCATTTTCTAGAGCAGAAAAGGAGCTCTAGAAAACTCCGTGCCCTGTTCTTTCCTCTGAGCTGCTCTGCACATCTGGGAAAGCAGCGGGGAGACTGCTGGGGTTGTGGGCTTATTACGTGTGAAATTCCACATGTAATTCAGAACCCCGGAGACACACAGCACTTTGTGGTGGAGATGATCTTGTTCCTGCCTTGGTGGTGGGAGCTACAAGAGAAATCACACGTCCAGTAGATTGTCCCATAAGTTAAGGTCAAGATTTCCAAGAGGTGCCCGTCAGGCCCTGTGGACTGCTGAGGTATCGGTTCACAGCCCACTTAGAATAGACGCTAGCTGAGCACTGTTATTTTTTAAAAATATAACAGCTTTATTGAACTGTAATTTATTTATTATAATATTCACACCTTTGAAGTATACAGCTGAGTGGGTTTTAGCATATCCACAAACTTGTGCAACCATCGCTCCAGTCAGTTTCCTTTCCCACCTCAAAAGAAGCTTGCTCCCTGTTAGCAATCACTCTCCATCCTTTCCCCATCTCCTGGCACCTACTACTCTACTTTGTCTCCATAGGTTTATCTGTTCTGTACATTGTATATAAATGGAGTCATATAATAAGTGGCCTTTAGTGTCTGACGTCTTAGCATGTTTCAAGGTTTATCCACGTCATAGCTGTCAGTCTTTCAGTCCTTTTTATGGCTGAATAATATTCCATTATGTGGATAGATCCCACTCACCACTCCTCAGTTGATGGACAGTTGCATTATTTCCATTTTCAGGTGATGAGTGGCTTACAAAAACAGCTACTAAACTGTAGTAGAGGAAGAGTTTTTTTTTTAATCTAAATGAAATCAATTTTCCTCCAAGTTCTCTGTAGTTAACAACAAGTGGTCTTGGAATACTAGGGTTAAGAGGGCTCTTGGGGGTTTTAGATCAGCCTTCTTATGTTCCGGGGCAGGAGTTTGCCAAAGCGCAGTCTTGACCAGATAGCCCAGCATCCAGGCCACCTGCCCTGGAACCTGCTTTGTGATGCCCCCACATCCAGGCCAGTGCAATGCAAGCTGGGAGGTGGGGTGAAGGGGCCCAGGACCCACCGTGTGCTGCACGTGTGCTGGGGTCCCGAAGCCTCTTCAGATGCCAGCAACAGAAGCTCCCTGGAGTAAAAGGGGACTCTTTCATAAGGATATAGTGTGTGTTCTGGGTCCTACGAGCAGGGAAATAGCTGGACTCACCCAGGGGCTGGACTTCGGGTGCAGCGTTGGTGGTATAGTGGTGAGCATAGCTGCCTTCCAGGGGCTGGACTTCGGACCTCCATGCGTGTGAGGCTCTGCCAGGCTCTTGTCTTCACTTCTCTGGGCATGCCTGTCTCCTGCTCTTTGGTTGCAGGCCAGCTTTTCTCAAATTCACTGTCAGTCCACATGGCAGACTCTGGCCTCCCACGGACCCCAGACTGACCCTGACAGCTCCCACCTCTCTAACTTAGTTCGCTGGTGTTGCATCTGAATTCCAGTGTCTCGAGAGAGAGAGAAAAGGCCAGAGGTCAGGGTTCCACCCCTAGTCAGCAGCTGTGCTGGCCAGCATGGCTTTGGTGGCCCCTAGGAGAGTGGTTCTGAGGGGAGAGGGGCTGAGTGCACACGTCTGCACCCCTTGTGGGTGTCTATGACAAGTGCCTCTGATATTAGCAGGAGATGATAGATGTAGCCCATCTCACATGCAGGAGGAATGGAAATTGATAGATGTAGGCAGGACCCTTACGCAGCTATGGGAAGGACACTTTAGGCTGGGCACCAGCAGTGGCTCCCACTGAACTGGCTGCCACCACGCCAGAATTGGGGACATGGGGAGCTGGGATGCACTGAAAATGTTCAGGAACTCGCCACGAGAGTTAGGCCTGAGGGACCATCCCTGATGCCCGCTCAGGTAGCACCTGAGCCACGGACAGGCTGCTGCACATCCCCAGAGCCCTGCTCAACAGTACTGCATCTAAAGCAGCAGAAAGGCAGCCCAGCCCACCTCAACTCTGCTTTTCAAAGGAACCCAATTTGAGTCCAAAAATTCAGCCGTAAGGGAGTCTGGGAAATGCCTTTGCAGACACAATAGAGGAGGCTGGCATGGGAGCTGCCGAGGGCCCGCTCAGCATGTCCGCTTCCAATGGGAGCTGTAGTGAAGCCTGGAGAAAAGCAATAAAACCAATCTTAACCATTGACTTGGGCCACAGCAGACCAGGTAAGGGACTCATATGGCTTGCAATCTCACAGTGAGGCAGAAGGGCAGGGCCCTGACCTATAGCTTGGTAGACACATCCTTTGTGGAGGCCCCAGCATTGTGTATTTGGTACTTGCTGGTTCCTGGGTGACGAAACGGGGGCTCAGGAAGATGAGGTCACTGGTGAGTAGGGGTCACAGGCAGGGCTGGTACCCCAGGTCTGCCTGACCCCACGTGCTGTCCTCAGCCTGGTCCCTATGTTGACTTTGGCCAAGAGGGCCCTCTGCCAAGCTGGATTACATGCTCTACAACGCAGAGGGCAGCAGGAAGGAAGGGGAGGGAGGCAGCCAGCTTCTGGGTCTGTGTGGTTTTGAGGCACCGGGAGCCCAGCAGCCTTGCCCTGAATGCTGAATGTTTAAGGTGAGAGGGCCTGCCAGCAGGAGGAGAACCAGCAAGCATCCTTGACTGCATTGGTGTTTCTGGGGCCGGTGGCCTCTATTTCACACTTTCCAGGGCCTCCAGATCCAAGGCACAGCCTTCAGAGGCAGCGCAAGGAGCTCTGTACTTTTTGCCTTACTTTAGTCTCCCCGAAGTTCCTGGCAGGGGATGACGCAAGACAGTTATCACCATCTCACAGATGAGGACGAGGTGGCTCAGAGAGGTGGATGGTCCACCCGCTGTTACCCAGTTCAGCATGACAGAGAACGGAGCAGCTCTTTGGCCACAAGCCTTGTGATTCCCCAGGTGGAGTGCAAAGCTGGCCACACCTTGGGATCATCTTTATAGTAAGGGAGTTGGCACACCAACCCCAGATGCCTTCCTTCCAGCTCAGGGACCCGCCTACTCCCGGTCCCAGAGGGAGCTGTGGGTGTGTATGCAGAGCTAGGGGTGAGGTCCCCAGGATCTGCACCAGCTGAGGGAACTCTGGGCCTGGCTTCTCCACTGACTGGGAGATCCTGGTCTGCAGGTCTGATCTGTCCCCCTTTCCTGTGAGGGAAGCATGAACAGGGTCCCAGAGGCTAAACCGTGTTGCCTGACTGTGCCAGGGTAAGGGGGAGACTGAGCCACAGCCACCTCCATGGGGAAGGCCTCTCCCAGCCTCCACGAGCCCTCCAGGTTGATACACTGGGCTGCCAGGGTGTCTCCTACTGGCCCTTTGGTCCGTGTGCTCCCAGCCCTGACTGCCCACATCTCTGTATCAGCCCTCAGCAGGGCCAGCCTCTGGCCTTGCTGAAGCCTTTTGTTTTCTCTCACATCCTTCTTTTCATTCTTCCCCTCCCTCCCAAACCAGCATGGCAGCTCAGGTTGATTACAGCTCTGACCTCTTCTGCTTCCAACAGGGTCTCTCCTTGCCCCTTTAGTGCCCTCAGGATCAACACCTGCCCTCCGGGAGTCAGGATGGTATCACTAAGAGACTTTGGTCATGGACACGAGGGTCTCCCACTTCCTGGCTGTGCGACCTTAGGCTAGATGGCTTACCTTTCTGAGCCTGTTCTAGTCTCTGTAAAATCACCCAGCCCGGTGCTTGACAACTGTACGCACTCACTAAATGGAAGTTAATGTGATTGTTAATATCAACAATAGCTAGAATTTAGTGCTTACTCTACACCAGGCATTGTGCTAAACACATGATGTGCATTGGCTCGTTTTAGTCTCACAATAGCACTGTGAGGTAGGAATCCTTGTTATCCCCATTTTGCAGATTAGAAAACTGAGATATACAGAGGTGAAATACTCTGAAATCACGGGACTCAGAGGGCAGGCAAGCAGTATAATACAGAGAACCCAGCATTTAGACTCTATAAAGACCTGCATTCATGTCTTGGCACTTCCTCTCACCTTGAGATGTTTAAGTCACTGAATTTCACCAAACCTCAGTTTACTTACCTGTGAAATGGGGAGAATATCTATCCCCCTGCCAAGTTGATATAGAAAGAAGAGAGTTTGTAAAAATCTCCAAGATGTGAGGCATGACGCAAATGTTTGATAATGGTAAGGGTCCATTCATTAATCCAGCCATGACAATGCTCTACCTCCACCTCCACCCCTTATCTCCCCACAAGGACCAGCTCAGAGGCCACTGGCTGGGAAAACAGGATCTGTCTGTGGCTCTACCACTAATTATCCGTGAGATTTGGGCAGATCATTAACCTTCATGGGACTTGGTTTTCCTCTTTATAAACAGTTAACCAAGTGAGATTTATCTCAGGAGTGCAGGGTTGGTTCAACATATGAGAAACAATGTAACACTGTATTATTAGAATAAAGGACAGGATCCAGATCAAGCAAGCTCTTCCGGGGTTGCAGCCTCAGGTCACAGAGGCTCCTCAATCTAAAGATGGTGGCTTCAACAGTGAGGGGCACTATGGCGCTGGGGGTGAATATTGGCTGGCCTGTTGTGTTTGTCAGCAGAATTCCTTGAACCATGGCCTCAAGTGAGCTGAGAGAAGACTTTGCACAATTTGGCCATGGATGAAAGAGCACTGTACCTTTTGACAAGAAGAATAGCTTTTGCAGAAGTATGGATTGGATTCATTTTTCTTCAGAAGAAGAACTTCAGAATGCACAACAGGAAAACCACGTTATTGATGAAATAAAGCTCCATGTTCAAGCTCAGAAACCCAAAGCTTTGCAGGGGAATCAAACATCTGATGAAGAGAAAGATTTTTGAGACCATCACTGCCTATTAAATAAACAAAACTGAAAAAAAGAAGCATAAAGGACAAAAGCCACGTGATCATCTCAAAATGCACTTGTCAAAATTCACCCTTCCTTGATGGAAAAAAAAAATGCTCAACAAATTAGTAGTAAAAGCAAATTTCCTCAGTCTGATAAGGGGCATCTACAAAAAACCCACAGATAAGCTCATACTTAATGGTGAAAGACTGAAAACTCTGCCTAAAATGAGGAATGAGATGAAGATGTCACTCACCTCTTCTATTCAGTGTTGTGCTTGAGGTTTTAGCCAGGGCAAATACGCAAGAAAAAAATAAAAGGTATCCAGTTTGAAAGGGAAGAAGTAAGACTATCTGTGTTCGTAGGTGACATGATTTTGTCTATAGAAAATCCTAAGGAAGCCATCAAAAGAGAAAAACCCTATTAGAATAAACTTGCAAGATACAAGATCAATATACAAAATTCAATTGTACTTCTATATGTTAACAATCTGAAAACAAAATTAAGAAAATAATTTTATTTATAACACCATCAAAAAATATTAGGAATAAATTTAGCAAAGGTAGAATAAGACTTGTACACTGAAAACCACCAAACACTATTGAAAGAAATTAGAGAAGAGCTAAATAAATGGAAAGGCATCCTGGGTTCACGGGTTGGAAGACTTAAAATTGATGGCAATAGTTCTCAAATTGACCTATATATTCCATGCAATCTTTATCAAAATCCACGCTACCTTTTTTTTGCAGAAATTGACAAGTTATCCTAAAATTTCTATGGAAATGCCGGTGACCCAGAATAACCAAAACAATCTTGAACAAAGTTGAAGGACTTTTTGATTTCAGAACTTATTACAAAGATACAGTAATCAAGACTGGTACTGGCACAAGAAAAATATACATCAATGGAATAGAATTGAGGATCCAGAAATACACCCATACCTTTAAGGGAAATCTTATGAAGGGTGCCAAGACAATTCAATAGGGAAAGAATAGTCTTTTCAACAAATGGTGCTAGGATAACTAGGTAGCCACCTTTTTTAAATGAAGTTGCACCCCTAATTCACACCATATACAAAAATTAATATGAAACAGAGACCTACACATAGTAACTAAAAATATGAAACTCTTAAAACAGATGTGGAGTATTTGTGACCTTGGATTAAGCCATGGTTTCTTAAATATATCAAAAGCCTAAGCAAAAAAATTAATGGATTTTATCAAAATTTAAAAACTGATTTACAGGGCAGGCACTGTGAAGAAAGTGAAAACAACTCAGGGTGGGAGGAAACGTTTGTAAATTATATTTCTAATAAGGATGGTATCTAGAATAGATGTAGAACTCCTGAAACTCAACAGTAGAAAGACAAAACACCCAGTCTTTGAAATAAGCAAAGGACTTGGGTGGATAAGTTCTCCAAAGATGAGCCAGTAAATCCATAAAAAATGCTCAACATTGTTAGTCATCAGAGAAATGCAAACCAAAACCATGGTGAGATACCACTTAGCACTCACTAGAACGGCTGTCATCAAAGGAGACAACACTAATGTGTTGGCAAGGATGAGGGTATATTGGAATCCTCATACACTGCTGGTAGGAGTGTTAACTCAATTAAACATGGAGTTACCACGTGGTGCATCAATTCTACCCCTAGCTGTATGCTCAAGAGAAATGAAAACCTACGTCCACACAAAAACTTGGTACATGCATGTTCATAGCAGCATTATTCATAGTAGCTAAAAGTGGAGACAATCCAAGTATCTGTAAGGTGATGAACAGATTAAACAATATGGTGTATTCATATAATGAAATAATTGGCCACAGAAAGGAATGAGGTACGGTTTCCTGGGTGAACTTTGAAAACATTATGCTAAGTGGAAGAAGTCAGACAAAAGGCCACGTGATTCTGTGTGTGTAGATTGTCCAAAACAGGCAGATCCACACAGACGGGTAGATTAGTGATTGCCAGGGCTTGAGGGGAGGCGCGTGGGGAGTGATTGCTAACAGGGGCGGGTTTTTTTTTTCTCAGGGATCTGAAAATCTAATGGAATTATGTAGTGGTGATGGTTACACAGCTTCCTAGTATACCACAAACCACTTAATTATATGCTTTAAGGGGTGAATTTTATATCTTAATTTTTTTTAATGGAGTTCATCTAGAATGGTGGTTCACAAAGGGATGGGACAAGCAGTATCAGCGGCCCCTGGGAACTTGTTACAGATGCAGATTCTTGGACCCTCCTCTCCCCTGACCTGTTCCAGAGCTGCCAGATAATTAGCTGCAGGGGAGGGGAGGTCTAACAAGCTCTCCAGGGGATTCTGATGTAGACGCAGGTTCCAGAACCACTAGTCTTAGAACTTCGCTCTCTAGATCATGCAGAAGCTCCTAGCTCCAGGGTCCATGAATATCTGTGTCATCCAGTGATGCGCGCATCCCCACGTACCACAAGTTAACCACTCTAGGTAGTTAACTATCCAAGTGATTTTGTTTGAAGTTTTCCGTTAGCAACTGCATCTGTTCTTAATTTTTCCCTCCAGTAATATTAGCCATCTGTTTCGGTAGAGTTCACTTAAAACATTTTTTCACATAATTAAATTGTAATTTCCTACTTCAAAAAAGAAATCTGAGAGTTGAAAGGGACAGCAGCCCTCCTCTTGCTTACATTTGCACATCAGTCGGGGTCTGTGGTGAGAATCTGTCTCTCAGGGGTCCCTGACATTGTGCTTGAAGAGGTGGCACAGGCAGGGGAAGGAGGGGCTCCTGGTGTGTTGGAGATGTCTCTTGGGATAGACCCTGTCTCATCCCTCCTCTAGCCCCCCTCAAACTCTACCACTTCATCCCCAAATTAGCTAGACAAGATATTAGAGAAACCCAATTCAAGTGGTCTAAGCCAAAGGGCCCACAGTGGCAGGTTCACTGGGAGAATCTGCCTCAGACAAAGCTCGACATTGGGTTCAAAGGGTTGCAGGAGCCTGTCTGTGTCTCTCTACAAGGCCTTTCCCTGCCTTGGCTTTATTCTCGGGCAGCTTGCAAAGGTGACAGTAGCCATCTAGGCTTACATCTCATCGGGTTAACCTAGTGCACAAGTGGTACCTCTGGCTGAGTTAAGGATTGTATTCAGCTGTGTGTAACAGAAAATTTAAGTGACAAAGCCTTCACCTTGAGAGATTTATTTTTATCACAGAAAGTCCTGAGATTAGGGACTCTTGTAGCTCTGTCATACCATCAGTGTCCCATCTCTTTTCCTCTATCCTTAGCAGATGATTTTAATCCTCGAGGTTGCCAAGTGGCTCCTGCAGCTTGTGTGTTCATGTTCCAGGCAGGAACAAGGAGGAAGGACAAAGGGCAGGAGGCACGTGTCACTAAGCCTGTCTCTTCTTATCAGGAAGATAGTCACCTTCCTGGAAACCCCAACATATAGACGTCTACTTACATCTCATTGTATATGACCATGACCACGCCTACCTGCCAGGAAGCCTGGGAAATTAAGATTTTTAGCTATGAACCTACTGTCCCAAGAAAAACAGAGTTCTGTTAGTAAGGAGGAAGGGATAATGGACATTATAGACAGTGATTCCCAGCAAAATCCCCATGTGGGTCTTTAAATGGGGATGCATTGGGGGTCATTCACTGAACCCTGAATCTGTGTAAACCCCCAATGGCAAGGGTTGTTGACTTGTTCACTTGTGGATTCTCAGTAGCTAGAATAGTGCCTAGCACAGAGAATGAACACACTGAGCATTTATGGAATACATGATTAGCCAAACTTGACTCACACTCACACACCCACCTATAGAGCTAGGAAAGTAGAGTCAGCCCTCCAAACCATATGGCTGATGTGGGATGGAGGGTTGCTAGTATGCTGTTACCAGTAGAGGGGAGTGGATGCCGGCCAGACAAGAACAGTGAATGCCCAGCACAACCCAGTGTTGCTCAGGCTTGCCAATTTTTAGAGACAGCAAGCTACTCATCCAGGAGTAAACCTTTCCCATGTGGATTAACCAGTCCAGAGCCCTGTACTCTGAACCACCAGCCTCTGTCTGGCTGTCACACTCCAGGAGCCACTATTCCTTTGCCCTGATCACCCCAGGGTCAAGGACCAGATGCCTAGGGACAGCCCCTATCCCCCAGAGACTGCTTATTCAGACTAGCCAGTTCTAAGCCTGTTCACCCTGCCTTGTGTTTTCTCATGGAAACCACAATAAAGGCTTCTGCCCATGCTTTCCCCTGCCCCTTCTGCCTCCTATCCAACCCTGGTGCTTCTCCGAGAGACCCTGCATGGCTGGGAGAGATTCCTGTTTCCAGGGATCCACGAGCGTATAACCTGTACTTCATGTTAGTCATTTCCATGTCTGGTGTCTTACCCTACCTGATTCAAACAAACACTGGGTATATTTTAAAACATCTTAGCTGTGGGTTTGGCAAGATAATATGCATTTGAGCATGACTAGAGCTCGGGGGCGTTCGAAAGAATCTTTAACATCTTGGGAGGGCTCAGGAATCTGTAGGTTAACAAGCCCCCAGGTGATGTGGGTGCTCAGCTAGGCTGGAGAATGATCGATCCAGTCGTTATTTTGTGGATGAGATGGTTGAGGTCCAGCCTGCTGGGCATGTCTGCTCAGGAGACCACGTGTGGGCCAGGAGGTTGCACGGTCAGCACAGAATTAAAATGAATGAGAGGCTCTTGGCTGGGGTGGCAGGATGAACAGCCCCTCCCTGCAGCAGGGCTGTTTCTGTCTTCATAATTCTATTGCTTGGGACTCTTTGGATACAAGTAACAAGAGCCAGCTCAAGCTCACTGGAGCAGGAGAGGGGATATTTTGAGAAGGGTATGGAGGTATTTCCTGGAGCTGGTGCAGCTGGGGCTCAGGACCTAGGGGAGACAGGAGACAGATGACTAGGCAGGCCCCTCCCCATCCCTATCCCCGACTTATTCCTGCCCCTCAAACCTGCTTCCTCTGCCCCTCCCATCCTCACTTCACCATTCCAGCCACACATACTGAAATCCGTCCCAGACTCCCACGCCCAGAAAACAACCAGTAAGGCCTGGGACTGTCTCCAGGCTGCCCACACCTCCTTCCCTCAGTCAGGTGCAGTTGGGTTCTCTAATGTCTCTCTTCCAGTAAACTGTCCTGGTGATGTGTTCTGTTCTCTCAGTTGAAGTTCAGGAAATACCTGATTTCATCTGCATAATGTGTAGAAATCCTCTCCCCAGAAAAGGCTTTCAAAACTGGGACTCTCATGTCCTTTGTGTGTGGAGGTTTATTTTATTAGTTTTTATTTCAGGTGGTTTTTTTTTCTGATCTTGTCCCTACGTTCTGAGTGGCCCTTCTGGCCTCCCATTCATCTTGTACGTACTGAGCTCTGACATGGGCACAGGCGTGGAAGAATCCAGCAGGTCCCTGCCTGCGGGCGGCTTGCCCTCTGGCTTCAAAACTCATACAAGTGACTGTACCTTCCAAGCCAGTATCAGGAGCTGTAGTCTGACAGACGCACACAGTGTCTGAAACTGGGGTGCTGGTAACAGCCCCAGTGGTGATGGTGAGACTTGCCACTTACCGAGGCTTTTCTCTGGGCTGTTCGTTGACATATATCATGCTCCTAAGCCTCCAATACACTATCACCCCCGTTTTAAGGTAAGGAAACGAGGCTGGAGAGATGCTTGCCTTATGACCCACAGCCCATAAGTTACCTACTTGGCTTAGAACCCAAATCAGATGCCGGAGGTTTGTCTGCAGCCTATATTGTCCTTGGCCTGGAATTATTACACTTCAACATATAGAGCAAGTAGGGAACGAAACAGTGAAGTGTTGAATTATACAGTGCAAGCTGTTAGAAAATAGGACGATGTGTCACCTGCTAATGGTCGCCTCCTGCACCAGACTAGTGTAGAAGGCACCAGGGACCATTACCAGCTATGTTTGCACCCTGTCCTGGAAAGGCGGAGATGGTGGATTCAGGCAGTGAGGCTGTAGGTCAGCTCGGTAGAGTTTTAATAATTCATAAATATTCTTAAACTTCGAAGCAGTTACAGAAGAGATATATCCCCATGGACTCTGTTAAAGGCTTTCTGGAAGTCAGAACAGTGGGGAAGCTGAAGACAGGCATGGGGTTGGTGGGGACGCAGCATGAGTACTGTGGAAGTTTTCCACAGTTTGATCCACCGCAATAAATGTTTTACACATGCGTGCACACATGAATATCTATGAAAAGAAAATAAGTCTCATGGAATAATATCTAACTCTTACTATGTATCATAGCTCTAACACTTATTTTTTTCTTCTTAAGGAAATGCTAGTTGCCACCCAGTTGGTTGATTTCACAGTTCACTAATGGGTCTCATCCAGCAGTTGAAAAACACAGCCGCAGAGTGGGTCCAACGGAGCACTGTTTCTTAGGACACAGCGGTGGGCCATGAGGCTTGCCAGCTGGATGGGACCAGATCAGGGCAGATGTCCAAACGAGATGCCAAACCCATACCAGGCAAAAAGACAAACACCGAATGCTATTTGATATCTGTGAAAATAAGAAATTACCTTTCTGCTCTGGCATTTGTGCAGAGGTGCTCCTGGGTGTGTAAAAGTGTCCAGAGTTACAATTCCTCAGAGTGAGTTCTCCCCCTGTATACAGAGTTTTAGGTCAGTTCTGGAGATGCCCTGAGCCTTCCCTGGCAGCCTAGGTGAGTTGGAATGTGGGCTGAAGCTTTGGGCAGGAAACCTCTCTGTTGTCTGTGCCAGGATTACAAGGCACAGCAAGGTGTGTGTAGAGGAAGATCTGGGAAGACAGATTTTTTTTTTAGATACAGCATCTTGGATGAATACATGAATGCATTTGCTGATTTTGAGCTAACCATTTTCTCCTGACTCGTTATTATAAGCAGGATGAAGTTTTTTTTTCCTTAGAAAATATGTTTTTAATGATTTAGGAAGATGCAAGCACAGATGCACAGAGCTAAAACAGTTACTGCCAGCCTACCTTGCAATTTCTTTTTTTTAATTGAGATACAATTTGTATACAGTAAACCTTACACTTATAAAGTATACAATTCAGGGTTTTAGTATGTTCACAAAGTTGTGCAACCATGACCACTATATAATTCCAGAAAATTTTCATGCCACCAGAAAGAAACCTCAGACTCCTGGGCAATCACACCCTATTCCCCACCTCCTTCCATCCCCTGGCAACCACTAATCTATTTTCTGTCTCTTGATTTGTCTCTTCTAGACATCTCATATAAATGCAATCATATAATATGTGACCTTTGGCTTCTTTCATTTTGTGCAACATTTTCTAGGTTCATCCATGTTGTAGCCTGTATCAACATTGCATCCTTTTTTATGAATGAAAAATATTCCATTGTATTTATATATTCAATTTTGTTTATCCATCCGTAACTTGATGGATATTTGGGTTGTTTCCACTTTGGGGCATTAGGAATAATGCTGTTATGAACATCTGAGGACAGGTTTCTGTGGGGTATGTTGGGGAATTGCCAGAGAGTTTTCCAGGAGGCTGTACCGTTGTCCATCTCCACCAGCAGTGTACGAGGGTGCCTGTTCTCCCACATCGACACCAGTACTTGTTATTATTTATCTTTGTATTATAGTTATACTTGTGGGTGTGAAGTAGTTTTGATTTGCATTTTCCTAATACAATCCTGAAGGTGCTGAGCATCTTTCCACATGCTCATTGGCCATTTGTATGTCTTCTTTGGAGAACTGTCTATTCACCTTTGCCCATTTTTAAAATTGAGATTTTTTTATTGTTGAGTTACTATTTATATATTCTGAATACTAGACCTTTCTATGATTTGCAAGTATTTTCTTCTGTGGGTTGTCTCTAACTTCCTTAATAGTGTCCTGTGGGGCACAAAACTTGTAAATTTTGAAGTCCAATTTGTTTTTTTTCTTTTATTATCTGTGTTTTGAGTGTCATCTGAGAAACCATTGCCTAATCCAAGGTGATGAAGAGTTATGCCCATGTTTTCTTGTAAAAGTTTTTTAATTTTAGCTCTTATTTTTAGATCTTCAATCCATTTTGAGTTCAGTTTTGTATATGGTATGAGGTAGGGGTCCAATTTTATTCTTTTGCCTGTGTGTATGTAATTGTCCTAGCACCGTTTGCTAAAAAAGATTATTATTTACCTATTGATTTGTTTCAGCACTCTTGTTAAATATCAGTTTACCTTACTTGTATGGTTTATTTCTGGACTCTAAATTTTGTTCCATTGATGTGCATATCCTTATCCCAGTAGGATACTCTCTTGATTACTGTAGCTTTGTACTAAGTTTTAAAATTGGGGCATGTAAGTCCTCCAGCTTCATTATTTTTTCAAGGTTGGTTTGGCTGTTCTGGGCCCCTTGCACTTCCATATGGATATTAGAATTAGCTCATCAATTTCTACAAAAAAAAAGTCAGCTAGGATTTCAATAGGAATTGCATTGAATCTGTAGATCAGTATGGGGAGTATTTCCATCTTAATAATATTAAGCCTTACAATCCACGTACAGGATGTCTTTCCACTTATTTAGGTTGTCTTTAATTTCTTTCAATGATGCTTGGTAGTTTTCAGCACACTCATCTTGTACTTCTGTTATATTTATTCCTAAGTTTTTTTTCTTTTGATCCTATTGTAAATGGAAATTGTTTTCTTAATTTCATGTTTCTGATGTTCATTGTTGAATTCAGCAGACATCCTCCTCTTGTTGAAAGTTTTCAGCCTTTCCCCATTAAGTATGACATTAGCTGTGGGTTTTTTATAGATGCCCTTCATTGGGTTAAGGAAATTCTTTTCTATTCCTAGTTTGTTAATGATTTTTAAGATAATGATTTTATCTTAAAAGGTGTTGGATTTTGTCAAATGCCTTTCTTGCCTCAATTGAGATGATTGTGCCATTTTGTCCTCTATTCTATTCATGTGGTGTATTGCATTGATTGAATTTCATATGTCGAACCAACCTTACATTCCTGGGATAAATCTCACTTGATCATGGTGTATAATCCTTTTTTCTATGTTGCTGGATTCAGTTTGCCAGAATTTTGTTAAGGATTCTTGGATCTATATTCATAAGGGATACTGGTCTGTAGGTTTGTTTATTCTTGATGTCTGGCTTTGTATCAGGGTAACACTGGCTTCACAGAGCAAATTGGGAAGTGTTCATTCCTCTTTTATCTTTTGGAAGAGTTTGTAAAGGACTCATGCCAATTCTTCTTTAAACATTTGGTAGAAATACCCATGAAACCATCTGGTCCTGGCTTTACTTTAAAGGAAGTTTTCTGATTATTATTTCAATCGCTTATTGTAAGTCTCTTCAGATTTTCTATTTCTTTTTGAGTCATATTTGGTAGTTCCCATCTTTGTAGGATTTTACCTGTTTCACCTGGGCCATCTGATTTGTTGTCACACGGTTGTTCATAGTATTCCTTAATAATTTGTTTTACTTCTGTAAGGTCCCTCATGGTGCCCCTCTTTCATTCCTGATTTCAGTAGTTAGAGTTTTCTCTCTTTTTTTCCCCTTGATCAGTCTAACTAAAGGTTTGTCAATTTTGTTGATCTTTTAAAGAACCAGCTTTTGGTTTAATTGATTCCTTTTTTCTGTTTCACTTATTTCTACTTCTCTCTTGATTATTTCCTTACTTCTGCTTTTTTTGGAACTTAATTGGCTTTTCTCTTTTTGTTTCTTAAAGTGGAAAGATAGGTCATTGATTAAGATCTTGTCTCCTTTTTAATGTAGACATTTACAGCTATTAATTTCTCTCTCAGTACTGCTTCCCTGCATTCTATAAGTTTGAGTGTGTTATGTTTTCATTTTCATTCATCTCAAAGTATTGTCTAACTTCCCTTGTGATTTCTTCTTTGACTCACTGGTCGCTTAGGAGTGTGTTGTCTAATATCCACGTATTTGCCAGTCTTCCACGTTTCCTTCTGTTATTGATTCTACTTTCTTTCCCTTGTGGAATGGTTGTAGAATATACTTTACATGTTTAAATCCTTTTAAATGTATTGATGTTTGTTTCATGACCTAACATTTGATCTATTCTGGAGAATGCTCCATGTGAACTTGAGAAGATGTTTTCTTCTTGAATACACATTTAAATATTTTTCATCAGATTTGGGAAGTTTTTGAGCATGAGTTCTTCAAGTATTCTTCCTGTCCCCTTTTTCTCCTCTCCTTTCTTTCTGGTACATTATTTTGGCATGTTGGATGGTGTGCCACAGGTCTCTCAGGCACAGTTCATTTTTCTTTATTCTTTTCTCTTTCTGTTTCTAAGACTAGATAGACTCAGTTTATCTATCTTCAAGATCATTGATTTCTTTCTTATTCCTTCTCAGATTTGCTATTGAGCCCTTCTACTGAAATTTTCATTTTAGTTATTGCATTTCTCAACTCCAGAATTTCTTTTTTTTTGTCAGCTCTTTTTATAATTTTTGCTTCTTTATTGATATTTATTGATATTCTCTGATGAGAAATCATTCTCACACTTCCCATTAGTTTTTGAGACAGTTTAAAAAACTTCTTTGGGTATATTTTAAAATAACTGATTTACAAATAGTCTTTGTCTAGTAATTCCAGTGTCTGGAATTCCTCAGAGGTAGTTTCTGTTATCTGCTTTTTTTCCTGTGTTTGAGCCATGTTTTCTTGTTTCTTTCATGCCTTGTAATTTTTTTATTGTTAAAACTGGGCATTTAAAATAATATAACATGAAATAATAATAATAAGAAATCAGATTCTTTCCTCTTCCCAGGGCTGTTTGTTCTTGCTTTATTGTTGTTGTTTATTTGTTTGGTGACTTTTGTAACTAAAATTTAAAAATCTATGTTCTTTATTGTGTGGCCACTGAAATATCTGCTAGGTTACCCTAAGGTCATCTAATGATTGGACAGAGATTATCTTAGACGCTTGGATCAAACAAGTCTCCCAGTCTTTGCTGATGGGTTCTGTGTGTGTTTGGGGGCACGCCTTTAACACCCCAGCAGGCAGTTTACAGCTCCACCCTAGCCTTTACTTCTTGCTTTCTCACTGCATCAGAGTTAGCAGAAGTGAAAGTTTAGGGTGTTATCAAGTCTTTCCTGAGCATGCAAATAACCCTGGGCACAGCCCTGTGCATGGACTTTGAGATTCCCAGAAATATGTAGGAGCTTTTCCAAGCCCTCTATGGACATCTCATTCCCATCTTTTCCTTCTAAGTTTTTTCATTAACCTCTTATTTGTCCAATTGTTATCCATCACCTTGAACAGCACAGTTTTCAACAATTGCCTCTTACTGTTTTCAACAAATGCCCTCAAGGAAAAGGCTATTCACTCTGGGTGAGCTCTGATTCAGGTAAAACAAAGATAGCCTTGAAAGTGGTGTCTTCCAGGAAACCAGCAGACAGGCCAGATAATGTCATTTCTCTGGAAATGGGCTTGGAAGGAGCTTCAATGCTGTCCTGCACCCTCCAGTGGATGCCAGACTACTTGATTTTCAAGGCTATTCCAAAGCTGGTGAAAGAGAGTGAAAATAGGGCAAATTAAAACTCTGGAAAGCTCATTCTTACTGATACCCAGCCAGTTTTCTTAAATAAACACTCCCTGGATTGCTACAAGTCTTTGGTTAATTTCCAGATTTCTGAAAAAAGTTGATTCTGACCATTTTTGCTAGTGTTCTCTTTGCTTTTATGGAGGAGAGAATTTTTAGAAGTCCTTCCTCCACCATTTCATCGGCATCACCAACAAGCCTGTGTGGAGCTTATGTGTACTCAAAATACCCAGTGGCTTATTAAGGACACCGTACTTGCATTCAGTGGCTTTTGAGGCCACTTTTCCTCAGTTGAATTGTTTGTGGATTCCCTTGGTAGGGGCCAGTGAGGTCATACCTGCCAGCAGGACACCCCATTTTAGTTTGCACCTGCCACAGGCTGAGGATATGTCCTTGGAGCAAAGGAACTGAGGTTTCCAGGCTCCTACTGTGCCAGGCTCTGTGCGCTGGGTGTTTTATGTACATTGTATCATTCCATTTTTGCAACAACCAAGAAAGAGATAATATGCCCATTTAACAGGTAAAAAAACTACTAAGATGCAAAATGCTAAGCAGTGTGCCTGCTACACATAGAAAATATCCCCTATCTAGATTGTTTTGTTGTTGTTACTGTATATGTTGTTATACAAGCTGTTACTGTCAGAGGAAGAAGTGGAGTGGACAGGATTGCTCAGGGTCATTTGAATTCCAGCCCAGGTTTATCTTAATTCCAAAGCCCATCGATATTCCACAACCCCATCCCAGCTGCCCTGGGCAAGTTCGTTCCCATTCTGGGTCCCACTTTCTTTATGCTGCTAAATGAAGGATTTGCACTGACTGAAGTTATTTGGTCAACAAACGCCTGAGTTTTGCTGAGATGGCATCATGAAGATGTGTGATTCTGTGAAGTCAGCTGCTCTGAGTCACATTGGTAACATTCTCTTGTTTGGCTTGAAACAATAACCCCATGTGTGTTTCTCTCCCTCTCCCTTCTGGCTCCGCCCGACCCCACTGCAGAGGCAAGAGGGGACAAGGCCAAGTGGGTGTTCACCTGGCCGCTCATCTTCCTCCTATGCATCACCATCCCCAACTGCAGCAAGCCCCGCTGGGAGAAGTTCTTCATGCTCACCTTCGTCATGGCCACATTGTGGATCGCTGTCTTCTCCTACCTAATGGTGTGGCTGGTGAGTGATGGCAGCAGGGTGGACTGGCCTCTCCCACCTGCCAGAGGCACTGCTGTGCCACCTTCAGCAAGTCACCTACCTTAACAGGCCTTGGCTTATTTCTCAGTAGAAAGGAACTTCAGCAGAGGCGTGTGGTGCGGTGCTGTGCTGTGCACCAAGGATACCCAGATGGACACAGCCTGGTGCTTGCCTTCAAGGCAGGTGTGGGCAGGGAGATGAGCCTTTACATGGGCAGCCTGAGACATGCCTCCCTGGTGTGATGGGAACAGGAATATGGCAGGGGTTGCACGGACTCTCTGTAAAGAGCTCTGGAGGGCTAATCACTAGGCCCTCTGCCTCTCTAGCATCCTCGGGGGAATGGAATAGAGACTGGAGTCCTGGGAGACAAACCCAAGGCAGCCCTAACCATGCTCCCTGCCAAGAGCTGCTCCTCTACCCTCTACATCCAGGCGTATATATAAACTTTATGTAAACTCTTCTAGTCCTCATAACAGCCCAATGGGATAAGCATTTTTATTATGTCCATTTTACAGATGGGGAAACTGAGGCATAGAGATTGAGTCATTTGCCCGATTAGTTATACAATTAGCAGCTATTGCACAATTAGTTACACAATTTGTGAGTTCTAGAGTTGGGGTTAGAACCCAGGTATTGGTCTTCAGAGTTCATCAACCACTCTCCTGAAAGGCCTCTCGGTTTGTTACTGGAATTTTCAGGTGCCATTTGGACTAAAGTTTGTCAGGCAGAGAGGCTGTGGCATAGCTCCTCTGGCCACAGGTGACTGCTCCCTGTCCAAACCTTTCATTGCCTGGGCGGGGCCAAGCAGGAGCCCCCTTGCCCTCACTCTGTGCACCATCCTGGGGTCCCTCCCCTTCCCCTACACCATGGGGAAGCCAGGAACAAGGCGAGAAGGGCTTACAGGACAGCTGCATTTCTTCTGTCAGCCACGTGCACCTTCGTGACATCCATGTAGTCATTTCATTCTCTCCCTACACCCAGTACCTCCTGACACCTAACACACAGGGCGAGGGCGACTTGGTTTCAGAGGCACAAGGGGCACCTTTCCCTTAACCCCAAAGGAGCAGTTTAATGGGGAAAGAAGAGCTATGGGGTCACATGGAAATGGATATGAATCCCAGTTCTCCCCTTGTGAGCCGTGACACCTGGGCAGGAGACCCAGCTTCCATGAGCCACAGTCTCCCCCTCCACGAAATGGACATGTTCGTCACCATCTGACAGGTTACTGGGAGAACAAAAAAGTCTCTGTCCGGGCATTAGGTCTGAGCTTACAGTGTGGCAAATTGATCATCGCTGCAAGTATCAGCCATTTTCACCATGAGATGCAGCCAACACTGCTTCCACGTTTGTTCAGATAGACATTTCGGTCCCCATAGATGCTGATGTGTGTGTGTTGGGGTCGGGGAGGAGTTGGGAACAGCTACTACCCAAACCACCCCAGAAAAGGATGGCAACCAGAAATAATGAAAACTGTGCATCAAAATGAACTGAATTTGCAGATTTTAAGGTTTTCTGAGTAGGGTTAAAGGCCGGCCCATCTTCACATTTGATAAAAGGATCCAACGATTTCTCTTCCTAACGTGCATTCACAAAACAACATCGCAAGTGGAAAGAGTGTTTCATGGCATTTGAGTGGGTGTGAGAATAGAGAAGATCAAATTAATGAACGTGTGAAATTTTTTCTTCTCTAATTGCTGAAAACAACAGTATTATGAAGTCAGTTCTACTAATTAGCAGTGAGGTGGAATGTTTAATAATACTCCCACCCCACCATCTTGACTTACATTCCCCACCCCAGCTTCTTAAAGCAGAGTCGTGGCACTGGGTTGGCCAGGGTCCCAGGAACCACATTGCTGGGGCCCTCTTACCTGTGGTTTTGGCCACAGTTTGGGATGATTAAATGGCATCCACAGTAGAAAGTGGTAAAGACAAAAGTGCCACATTAGCCTGATTTCTGCTGAAGATGTGCCTGCCCGCGCATCACATGCTCACCTTCCTAATGCCCTGCTGGGGGCGCCAGGGAGCAGTGAGGTCTCACCTGCCCACACCTGAACCCCACAGCACTGCACATCTCTCACCCTCAAGGCTTTGGGGAAAAAAGGCTTTGATTCTTGAATGTCAGGGACCTCTAAAGGGGTCATCCTGCCCAGCACCTTTTCACACCTGGGGAGACTGAGGGCCAAAAAGGAGGCCTGGCTTCCCCAAGGTCGTGTACATGGCCAGCCCCCTAGCTCTGGACTCAGCTGTGCTTCTGTCTCTGAAGCCTAGGCATCAGGAGGGCTCAGAGGGCCCCGGGCTGGAGTCCAAGGCAACACTCAGGTAGCATCGCTGGTCCTGAATGCTTAGAGAGTGTGTGCCTCCCTTCTGTCCTTCCATCCTCCAGCTTCTTAGCCATGTAGTTCAATGATTTTTTTTTAATGGAGGCATTCCCAATAGAGTCAAGATAACCCAGGTTCCTGTACTTATGACAGCGGGTATCACTCATTAAACACATGTCAGCCATAGCTGAGCTGTGCTTGTGGAACCTCCTTCACAGACAACATGGGTTAAGCACTGACCAGTCAGCTGTGCGCTTTTGACATCCTCAGTGTCTCTCTTCTCGCACAGCTCAGAGCAGACCTGTCAGCGTGCACTCTTCCCCACGCCTGGTGACGCTGAGCTGAGCACTGTCGTTTGGGATGGATCATCTTCAAACCCCTCTGCAAAGCTCTGTCCTGGAAGGGATATCGTTTTAGTCCACGAGCTCAGGCTACATTCCAGGGCTAAGCTTTGCCCTTAGAAAGCGCACTTCATCTGGGGCTAAGCCCCATGAGTCTAATCACCCTCATTTTCTCTGCCCTCGTTGATTGGAAGACGAGTGCTTGAAAGAGAAGAGAAACATACATCTGTGAACGTCTTGCATATGCTGGGCACTGTCACCTCACATTTTCTCAGTTAATCCTCATTTAAAAGCTCATTTTACAGATGAGGGAACTGAAGCTCAGAGAAGCAAATCAGCTTGTCCTGAGCCACCCAACCATTGGCTGGGATTACAGCCATCAGCCAACATGTGAACAACCCTAAGAGGTGCCACCGTTCCCAGTTTCTCAATGGGGAGGCGAGCCAGAGCTAACGGGTGTTTTAAATGGGTTTGTTCAAATGCTTCTGGGGATTTCCATCTGGCTGTCGCTCAGGGCCCTGGCCATCTCCCAACTCTCAGGCATTTCTTAGAGGAGTATGTGATCGTGCGTCAAGATCCTTAAAAGCCTGTGTATCCTTCACCCAACAATTCTATTTCTTGGAACTTACCCTAAGGAGGTAGTAAGATGAGATCCCAAAGATGTTCGTACACGTGACTGCGAGGCTGGGGCATGCCTTTAGAGTCGGAAAGACTTGGCCTGGAGTCTCACCAGCTTCTTGCCCACCACGATTGTAACTGAAGCTCTCTGACCCTGGCTTCCCTGGGCATAATAATAGTGCCTCCCTCACTGGTGAGTGGTGAATAACAGAATGCATGAGATTATGAAAGTAAAACACTTGCAGGGTACCCGGTACACAGGAAGTGCTCAATAAATGTTACTCGTATGTAATTGTATTGTAAAAGCAAAAAAAAGAAACCACCTCAGTATCCACCAGTGACAGATTGGCAGAAACTTTACAGCCGTACAGTGGAATCCGTGCATCAGTTTAAAATAATGTTGCAGATGAATATTTGAGGTGGAAGGATATTCACACTGTATTATTACATGAAATAAATAGTTGCAAAATACCAGAATCTGATTTTATTTTTTTCTAATACACACACCAGGAAGAAGGTCAAGGATATATTCTAAAGCAAGGTTTTCAAATGTGGTTCGCAGACCAGCAGCCGTAGGGTCCCAACCACCTGGGAACTTGTTCAGAATGCAGATTCTTGGGCTTCACCCCAGGCCTCCTAAGTCAGCAACTCTGGGGGGTGGGCCTGGCAGTCCTATTTTAACCAGCCCACCAGAGGATTTCCTACATGTTCAAATTTGAGAATCACTGTCTGATGGAAAGTGTTCATTGTGGTTGTCTGAGGGTCTTGAGAAATGGTAGGTGATTTTTACTATCATTTTCCTTTATTTTTTAAACTTTTAAAAAACAGTAAACACATATGATTCATGTAATCTGGGAAAAAAGAACATTCAAAAGATGTTTTTTAAAATAAAACTGCATTCCAGATGTTTCTTTTGGTCATAGCAGTGCTACGTTTAAGTTGAAGATACTCAGTTGTAAGCCCAGCTTCCCGGAGTGCTCCTCTGTGAGTTCATGTCTCCCCCTCTTCTGCAGGTGACTATTATTGGATACACCCTGGGGATCCCTGATGTCATCATGGGCATTACTTTCCTTGCAGCAGGCACGAGCGTTCCAGACTGCATGGCCAGCTTGATCGTGGCGAGACAAGGTACGGATGGCACCTCGGCCCCCGCAGCCCTCAGCATCACTGTGCAGGCCCCTCCCCACCACCCGGTTACAGTTCCTGGCTCTCATGACTGGGAGTCCTTAAGTCCTGCTATGGGGGAAACTGTGACGACTGGGAAGCACCAGGTGTTAGATTCCATCTATGGAGAGAATGCTACCAAGGTCAACTCCAGGCATCTAGGAGCACTGGCTTGCGTGGAGTTGTATACAGATGAGCTTGTTCTGACATCACCAATGTGAGATCAAACAGAACTGGAGCCCAGACTTTTTATAGTAAATGCAATAGTAGTGGGAAATGTTCTGGTCCCAGGAAGGCAAAGTGGGGACATCTTATATCTCCAACTATTTCCCAATTCTTCCTCAAAGTTCTAGAACTTGTATAATGTTTTGGTTTGGTGGGATTACTAAATGACGTGGGGTAAGCAAGATGAAGAGTGCCTACTGTATGCTCTTTGATGGCAGAACAAAAGAGCTATAAAGAGACAGTCTTTTATCTTAATGTCTTTTTTTTTTAATGGAGGTACTGGGGGTTGAACCCAGGACCATGTACATGCTAAGCACGTGCTGTGCCACTGAGCTATTTCCCTCCCCTCTGTAAAGAGCCAGTCTTCTTTTACTGCTCCTTTTCTGCTGGTGAGATAGTATCCAAGCCCAGACTTGGGCAGATGGAAGTTTGAAAGTATGGGGGCAGGGCGGGCAAATGATGGAGTGAAACCTCAGAGAAAGCCGGAGAGGAGCGACGTGTCCAGAGAGAAAGATGGTTTGGAAAGAAGGAAAACGGTTTATCTCTCCAAGATCAAGGGAAGGGTGGATTCGTTGGTAGGTCAGTCCCGAGGAAATGTGAATTGAGGGGAGGGTGGGGTGGGAGTACGTCTGCCAGCAGGCTGGAGCCTTGTGGAGAGCGGGGACAGTGGGGGACAGCAGCTCAGGGGAGTGGGATTTAATTAAGTAACCTGTGAGGTGAGTGTTTTCATTTCCTAGGGCTGTCATAACAAAAGTTCCCCAACCAGGTGACTTAAAACAGGAGAAATGGGTTATCTTACAGTTCCAGGGACTGCAAGTTCAAAATCAAAGTGTCAGCAACACCACACTCCCTCTGAAGGTTCTAGGGAAGAATCCTTCCTTGTTTTCCTCCAGCTTCTGGTGGTTGCCAGGAACCCTGTTGTCCTGTGGCTGCATCCCTCCAGCCTTCGCTACGTCTTCACCTGGTGGTCTTTCCTCTGCCTGTGTCTGGGTTCAAATTTCCCGCTTCTTATAAAGATGCCAGTCACTGGAGTAGGGCCGACCCTGATTCAGTATGACCTCACTTTAATTTGATTGCATCCACAAAGATGCTATTTGTAAATAAGGTCACGTTCACAGGTATCGGGTGGACATGAGTTGGGGGGGTGGGCACTATTCACCCTGGTGCAGTCGGTAAAAGAAAGCCCCTGAAGACTGAGGGCCTAGCTGATGTTCATGAATTTGGCTGGGATTCCAGCATGAGTTTGGAGTCATACCAGCTCCAGTTGCATACAGATGAGAGATGACAAATTCATCCAGAGCTGGGGTTGCCTGGGTGAACACAGTGGAAGGTAAAGGGGGCAAGAGAATGTGCCATTTAAACAGCTGGCCTTGGAGTCCAGAATAGTAGATGAGAGATCATGATACTAGAAAGTTAAGGGCATGGAGAGGGGTACCGGGAGGTCAGAGGGGCTCTGTCGGAACAAGGGCAGGTGGAGCTCTGAGAGAGGACGTCATGTCCGAGCGGCTCCTGTGGAATGTGGGAACACAGAAACTGAGAGAGAGTGAGGCAGGTGGGAGTGTGTGTGTCACAGGGTGACGCTGACGTGATTGACAGAGGATCCAGGAGACAGGGTTAAAGCAGAGACCAATTCTTTATGGTGGAGGATCCAGAACCCTCTGTTCAGAGTCCATGGCACAAAGCAGGAGCTGGGCAGAGTGCTGTAACACAGAGGTCCTGCATCCTGGGCTCCCTAAAGGCTCGCAGCCCAAAATGTGGTCCAGGCTGGCAGCATCGGCTTGAGAGAAATGGAGACGTTCAGGCTCTGCCCCAACCCTCCTAAATCAAAGTGGTTTTTAGCAAGACCCTAGTGAGCCCTGCACGTTTAAAGTTTAAGTTGTGCTGCCATGATTCCTTAGAGGGCCACGCCAGCACAGAGCAGGAGGTCACCGAACCTGAGAAGGACTCACTCTCTTCTCCCAAACTCAGGCGTCTTAGTGCCTCCTGGCCCGTGCAGCTAGCGCCTGCCTTCTCACCAGGGGTGAGAGGCCGGTCCACAACAGTTGTCGCACATTCCTGTTTCACAAGATCCTGGGAGACTGGAAGGCAGGTTTCCCAGAGGTACCCAACAGGACTAAGCTGCCAGGATGTTGAAGGTGCTCAGATCAGTGCCTGAGCAGGCAGGGAGGGAGCTGGGAGGCCCTTGAGGGAGGCACCATGTCCTGGAGGTCAGTGGATGACAGAAACAGGGTGGGAGGAGGTGGCCTGGCTGATACCAGGGGGCAGGTGGTCAAGCAGAGGTGAGGCAATCGTCCGGATGCTGGTCTGAGTCTCTGCAAGCCTGCCAGTGACCAAGGCGATTTTACGGTTACAGGCATGTGTGTTTTAGGCTTGTTCATTCCACGGATGTTGTATGTGTGCCAGATCATGACAGTTGTGTCGATTTAGGGCTAAGGGGCCAGGTTAGAAGAGCTTTCAGCCAGTATGAGTCTTATTTGTAAAAATTTGTTTTCCAACTTTGACTACCTCTCAAGTTATTCAGTTCCTCAGACTGCGGCTGGCATGAGAATGGTCAGTGAGACAGGAAGGGCCCCTCGCCTGTAAGATGCTTCTAGTCTGATTGAGAGGGAAGAGTTCACTCTTGGGAGACCACCTGGGCATAAGATCTGATGCTCTATCATCTGGGTCAAGGTCATGGTGCAGTAAGGACGAGGTTCAAATAAGGAGAAGCACATAGTGGGTCCTCGGAGAACGCCGGCTGACATGCTGGCAGGAGGAATAGGGAAGGGCTCTGTGTTAGTTGCCTAGGGCTGCCCTAACTAAGTGCCACAAACTGGGAGACATGAAAACAGAAACTTACTGACCCACAGTAAGGTTAGAAGTCAGGGATCAACGTATCAGAAGAGTTGGTTCTTTCTGTCCGTTCCAGGCCTCTCTCCTTGGCTTGTGGACGGCTGTCTTCCTGATTAAATGGGCTTCTCCCTGTATGCAGGCCTGTGCCTGAATTTCCCCTCCTAATGAGAATACCAGTCACACTGGATTAGGATCCACCCTAAGGACCTCATTTTAATGATCATCTCTGTAAAGACCTTCTCTCTGGATAAGATCACGTTCTGAGGTATTGGGGGTTAAGACTCCAACATCTGAATCTTCGGGGTCACAATTCAACCCCTAGCCGGCCCCTGTAGGCTTCATGAAGGGAGGGAGAGTCTTAGACATCGTAAAGAGCTTTTAGAGATATGGGCTCCATGAAGAAGGGAGTCCTTCTAAGAAGCAGCACTAACAGAACAGTTATGGGAAGGAGCAGGGGGTTCCGGCCACCTGCTCTTAATGACATGTCGATTGTCCCCTGCAGGCCTAGGTGACATGGCGGTCTCTAACACCATAGGAAGCAACGTGTTTGACATCCTAGTGGGACTTGGCATACCGTGGGGGCTGCAGACGATGCTTATTAATTATGGATCCACAGTAAGTTTCCCTCACCTCCTTAGTAATTAGCCAGATGATACCAGGCACGCGCGTTTTATGGGTCGTGATGGTGGTGTCGGCCCTGTTCCAGCCGAGAGCTGCAGGGCACCCTGGTGCCCACTTTGCATGAAAGCACCCAGAGCAGCCTGGGTGTGCCTGCAGGAGGCAGCCTGTGTTTGCCCAGCAACTGGCACACCTGTCACCTCCTAGTCCATTTCCACAGACAAGCAGAGACCTGAATCCATAGCTGCGTCCTCCCCGTAAGTGCCCACATGTGGCTTCCTGATAACGGAAGGGATCAGCCCAGCGTGCTGGGCTCCCAGAACGGATAGGGCTCTGAGCAGCCCAGAGGTTCAGGGCACGTGTGTTTGTCTTTCCAGGTGAAGATCAACAGCCGGGGTCTGGTCTACTCCGTGGTGTTGCTGCTGGGCTCCGTTGCTCTCACCGTGAGTTGTTACAATTCCAAACAGAAGCCTCCATGTGTGTCATTTCCTCTGATTCTGCACGGTCACTTATGTGTCCCTGAAGCCCCTCTCACTTCCCCTTGGCAGTGAGGGATAAAGCTGGAAAATTAAAAAGTATAAATTCACAGAAACCCCAGACACCATGTGTGCCAAGAATGTCGGCACCCACCATTACAGTCGCTTTTCCCTGAGCAACTGATAAGTGCCCAGAGGAGGTGAATTACGTTTCCTCTCTTCTTGCTGCCCAGTCCATCTCCTCCCCCAGCCCACCTGAGCTGACATGGGAGCGTGATGGTCAGGCCTCAGCGCTGGCTCATGGGGATACTGAGGTCTCCTTGCCCCACGTGCCCAAAATTGTGCTGAACGTTCTACCTCTGCTGACTTTATTCCATCCTTACAACCCCCTGAGGGTACCATTCCATTTTGCAGAAGTCAAGGCTCAGGGGTTAACTAACTTGTCCAGGGTCACAGGGGCAGAAAATGACGAAGCTGGGATTTGAACCCGTGTCAGTCTGTCTCTAAGGACCCATGGCCTTGCTCTGATGGGGCAACTGTGATCTAACTCTTGGGAAGCCCCGATTCAGGGATAAGAAAGAAGGTAGTAAAAGGACACGTGGGCAAGTCTGGAAAGAACATAGACAGAAGATGAGCTCCAGCCCTGTCTCCTAAACACACAGGTACACAAGTAGAAAGAGGTTGTCCAGGCTGAAGTTCCCCAGACCGTGGGCCGGCAAGAACAGTGGAAGTTTCGCTGAAGATGGCTGAGGATGCCAAGCTCTGGAGCAAAGGGAGGGCCCAGTGAAAGTGCCTGACTGTTACTAAAGGAGGCCCGGGAGGGCACATGCTTTCCGGGGAAGGCGTGTGCCTGCCCAGGGAGGGCCGGCTCCCTGCCGGCAGCTGCTGTGTGTGCCTGGGGTCAGCACCCTCTCGTCAGACACGACTAAATCCTGCAGGGCTTATTCTGATCAAACCAAGGATATATTCAGCAGCACCCCTCTGCTCTTGTCCTCGTTTCAGAGAAAGTTCTGGGTTCCTAGTTTGTGTGTAGTTTTCTAGTGAAAGTGCCTTCTGTAGTTCCCTGCCCCAAGCCCAGTCCTTGCTCTCTCTCCTTCCAGGTCCTCGGCATCCATCTGAACAAATGGAAGCTGGACCGGAAGCTGGGGGTCTACGTGCTGGTTCTCTACGCCATCTTCTTGTGCTTCTCCATAATGATAGAGTTTAACGTCTTCACCTTTGTCAACTTGCCGATGTGCCGAGAAGATGATTAAAGCGGAGCCACTGCCCCGCCGGGAGCTGTTCTGGACACTCTGGCGTCTTCCTTCCCCTCCCTCCCCCACCACAAGTCTCTCCTGCCACCATCTGTTCTTTCATCCACAGGAAGGAAGAGCCAATGTGGTCTTTGTCTGGCCACGGGCCAGGTTGCCAGGCGTCATCCTCCTCCTCGGAGTTCTGCCCCTCCAAAAGCAAGATTTGGGGGGTGCTATTTGAGCAGCTTTGCAGACCTCTGAGCTGCCAGCCATAGGGACGTGGCATGTGTCTCCTCTCCCGGACGCTTGGGTCAGAAGGACTTCTGTGCTCAGGTTGTCTTTCTGTCGCACGGCAGCCTCGGAAATGAGGCGGTTGGTGAACACGAGGTCTCCTGGGGCAAGTGCAAGACAAGTACGCTGTTCTCAGAGGGCCCCTCTGGGCCAGAGGGTGTGAGGTCCTTGGGCAGCATGTGCTACTCAGAGCCTCTGAATCCCCTGGAAGCACTCACAGTTTGGAGGAAGCAAGGCTCAACCTGTTGGGAGTTTGGGGCTGTAATGGCAAACACTCCACCCCTTCTTCTGCAAAAATTGGAAGAATAGACATGGTTGATCACAGTCAAAGAGAGAAAATGAGTGAATATTCTTACCACGTTTATTGATGCATTCAGAGAACGAACAATGAAACAGTAAAAATAAAATGTCACTCATAGATCATCATACTTGAAAAATCTCATTCCATACAAAGGACCTGGACGGGGACCAAAAAGGTAATGCTTCTGAAAAACGAATCCCACGTGTATCACGTTGCACTGACACTGAGACGTTTGGTTTGGAATATAGAAAAGCGTGAAAGACTAATGGGTGCTAACCAAGAGACACGGTGGAGCTCGTAGTTCCCAGCCGTTCGTTCCAGACCTCCTGTGGGAGGCGGCGCATCGTCAGTTTGGGTTTGTCATTTCTTTGTTACTGCTCTACTCTCAAAGCCACCCCCTTCAAAGACCCAATTGTTTCTATGCCCAACCAATTTCATAGCCTGCTTAACTGGAATGAGTGTGCCAGAAACCATGGTTTAATGACAAGAAGAGAGATTTCCTGAAAAAACATCAGTTGCTCTCTGGTTAGCTGGAGGTATCTGAAAACCATAACTTGGAATTTTTTAGACCTAAGTTTCTTGAACCTTATAGTTTGCTACACATGAAAGGCCAGGGATGGGAGGCTGATTCAAAAACAGATAGAAGAATATGAAACAATTTTCAGCTGCTTCTTAGCTCTCAAATATATATTAAAAAGGTTTATGAACACAAACCATTTGTGGTTTCTAAAAAGAAAGCACAATTAATTTTATATAGAGGTGTTTTTTTATTTTTTTAATGTTTCTATTGGAAAAGTCTATCAGATTTGATGCACTTTTAGTATTGGGATATTTTGCACAGAAGACTGTATGGGAACGCCCCTTGATGGTGTGAGGAAAGGCGGTATTTCAGCAATTCACCAATAATCGGTCACAGGTGATGAGTGTAAATTCAATCCTAGATCTTTCCTGAGACACAAAGATTGTGACCATAGTGGAATTTGTGGTTGTGCTCTTTAGGGCCTCCTGAATTTCAGAAGGAGGATGTGTTCAAGCTCGTGTCCCATGAATTCCTTTCGCGTGAGCCTAAGACGTGACAACTCCATCACCAGGCTTCTATTTTGCATCCTCATCAGTGTTAGTAGCCACACCAGGTCAAGGCTTCTCTTCTTAGTTTCTCTACCCAGATACTCAGTGGTCTTCAAGTTGAGGACAAAAAGCGATTTTCCTAAGAAATTAGCTACGTGGGAGGCCAGGGAGCCTGTAGGTTCATCTGTATAAACTTTTAGATGCAGAGGGTTTCGGAACCCTCGGGACTGCTCTGTGCCCTCATAGAATAGCAGCCTGGTCTTCTCCATCTTACAGACTCATCCAGGCTTTAGAGTGCATCTGTGATGTAAATAGGGCTTATTTTCCCCATTTAACAGGAAATGTAGTCTTGGAGAGGTCAGGTGACTCTAGGTCAATGGCTAGTAAGTAACAGAACAGGGGCCCAGCCCCAGATCGTCACCCCTCCAGGCTCAGCCAGTCTGGCGTGCAGCCATCTTTGGTGGGGTGGGTGAGGGCATGTCCTGGTCATTAGGGTCAGTCCTCATTGTTTGAGTCAAAACTTCATCAAATATTTGACATCTGGGTGCTCCAGCTCACATCCTGATATTTATCCCTATCCTATGTCCCTGTTTTTTTTTTCTGATGAAGACCAAAAAATATTTTTAGGTACAACAAGGCACAGGCCACTTGCCCCTGATGATGTCCCTGCTGGTGTTCAGTTCTTTGTGCTCTTGTGCAGCTTTCAGAGGACACATCCTAATGACCTGCCTCTTCCTCAGAAGAACCCACCTGAGATTATAAAGTATGTTGCGGTTGCAGTTTGAGACCAAAAAAATTAACGTTTTTTAGTATGTCGAGCAGTCCTCCTGGCTAATTCTCATATGACTTTAATGTGCCAATGTAACTTCCTTAAAGGATCTATGCATTTATTGTATTTAGGAAAATATATATACACTGTAGGTGAAAGATTCTTTTTTAACTAAATATTTTTCCATCTCAACTTTAAAGAATTGCTTGTTGAATTAGGCCTTCATTTTAAAAATAATGCTTTCATCACTGCGCAGGATTACTTCCTCTATTCCCAAACTAATGAGCACGGGGTAATTACTCTGCTCCCAAAATAGGCGATTAAAAAAATTAACTTAGCTCTTTGAATTGGGGGACAGAAAAGAAAAGTGAGCCATTGCACTCAGATAGAAAATGTCTACAGAAGCAGGAGCAGCTAGTTGTCTTAATTTCTGGCTTGGAATTTGCCTTCGCCAGCCCCAGCGTAGTCAGGGTGGAAGACGTGCAGTGTCTTAAGAACCTGGTCCTGGAGGAAGCTTCTGGATCAGCAGCAGTGAGAGACTAAGGTTAAGGGCAGGTCAGAGCTGTCCCACTCCCATCCGTCCTGTATCCCTGGGCTGCTGGTCTCTGTGTTCATCTCCGGGTGCCCAGACCTCGTGAATCTTCCCCTGTTCATTACCTGCTCCGTCCCCCACCGCCCCACCTGTGAGGCCTCTTTCTTGCTTCTCCCTGTCAATCCCCTGCCTCTTCGGACCCAAGCAGCTGAAAAGGCATAAGCCTCCAGAGCTGGCTTAAACCAGATGAGTGTGCCCATCCCTCTAGGGCAGTCCTGCAGACCCCTCCTGGGCTGCCCATGGTCCAGGTCCCAAGGAAAGAAACCGCCCTCTCTTTCCTTTTGACGAGGATTTGCACACCTCACAGCATCAGCAGAAGCCCAGCCACCAGGGAACAGCAGATCCGCAAACAGGCGGGGAACCTGGGGAGGGTGTGGGTGGCCTCCTTGCGCTGACATCCTTCTTTCCTCCCGGTGTTTCCCCTCCCTGAGTCCTAGGGCCCCTCCCTCTCCTTGAGGTTGGGGTGGAGAGAGGCCAGATGCACTGGGAGAGAATCTGTTTCTTTCCTTCTTACCCAGGTGGGAAGTGGGCTAGCAGGGTCAAGCTCTGGAACAGGGCAGAGAGCGGCAGAGAGCCTTCAGCTCGGGCTGTGCTGCTCGGTGAGCTGGTGGCCTCCTGTCAGTCGTGACACTGAGCGGACCCCTAGGGCTGTGGGTGGCCTCTTCGCTCTCACTCCCACCTTTCCTTCCCTCGTGGGCTGTGCTCCTCCCACGTGGGAGAAGATGATTGTGCAGTGAATGTGACAGGCTCTCAGCAAATGCTTGCTGCTTGAATAAACAAAGAGATTTCCTGTTAGGGTGAAAACCTCCAGGAGATTGTTCCCAAGTGCCGTGATTTAAATATTCCCGGGTCCCTCACATGCCCTCTGAACGTCACTTCTGTGAGTCTTCCTCCCCTTGGGGCAGGTAGCAGATGCGTCCAGGGCACCCGGGATGGGCCACATCTTGGCAGCTTTGTTGCCATGATGTGCTCATAGAAACTTCCAGAAATTTTGAAAATGCTCTCTGGGCAACTCTTGGGTGGCAGGAAGTCTGTCATCCCCCATTCATCCCAGACCCAAGGCTGTGCTGCCCCAGCCTCTATCCTCTCGAGCATCTGGGTGCCGGACCAGCAGTGAGCCCTTACCCTCTGCAGCTGGTTTCGTGAGCCCCTGAAGCATAAAGATGCTCTCTGGGCCTTCTCAAAGCACATAGGAGGGGCCCCTCCAGCACTGAGTAAATCCCCCTACCGTGCCAGGCATGTGGGTGGTGGAACAAGAGGGTCTTTGCTCGGGCCCATCCCACAAGGCAGAGGACACGGGTGGGACACAGACTTTGTCATCTAACTTGTGCCAGACCCCTTTGCCTTGCCACAGAGATCTGGTCCCCAAAGGGCACAGTCTGCAAGGGTACAGATTTTTAAGTGGCATTTAGGTTGTTTCATTTGCTTCTCAATAGGGAAAACTGAATTGGGACACTAGAATGTGCTTAACTGCAGGCCTAGTAGCCAACATGACAGTATCCAAAGTCATGCGCTGCCAACCCCAAGAAACCAGTGCCTGCGTGGAGTCGGAAGAAGGGGCGCTTCACTCCCATCCTGCCCCCCAGGAGGAGCTATTTTTTCCCATCACAACAGGGAACCAGCTGGCAGGTATTAGAGCATTGATTATTTTATGGGGATTTTTTTTAAATTCTAACTTTTCAATGACAAATGGCTCCCTGATTCCATTCATTTCTGCTAAATCCTCACAAGCTGCTGGGGGCCAGAGGCCGGGCTTAGCATCATCTTTTACCTGCATGTTTCTAAGGCTTTCTGTTGCCTCTTGTGGTGTCAGCGTCCAGTCGCCGAGGCCATGTATGCTCCACACCCTTTGTAGCAGGAGCTGAGAACATCCCCGCTTCCAGTCTGGGAAATGTCTGCTTCCCAAACACCCTGATACAGAACCGGGGCCATGGGAGGCAGCTCTGACAGTAAGAGATGCCGGCACTGTACCTCTGTGAAAGGCAAGCGCCTGCTTGTGTGGTTTTCCCATCTGTACGTTTATGGGTCTGGGATGGACTGCACCTTAGTTAAAAGCCCTATGAGAAATAACAGCATAATCCACACCTAACCTACTCCCACTGTTGCCAGAATTCAAACAGTTGCTTTTTATACAACACGTTGGTTGGGACTTTTCCATGGTGGATGCCAGCAAAGCCATTAATCCTGGAGAAAGTATGTACCTTCCCCTCCCCACCACTGGAAAACAAGTTGGTTTTTTTTAGCTATGGAGAGAAAGTATGTGCAGCATTCGGTTTCTAGCCACACGGTTTGATATGATCAGCCTTTGTGCGTAAAGGAGAGCCCCAGACAGCAGAGCTCAGCCTGCTCCCACTCCAGAGTTTCCAAGACAGGAATTCCCAAGTGTCCAGACAGACTCATAGTCTCCTTGCCATAGAAGAAGTGAGGCCTTTCCTTCCACTGAAAATGACTGGGATCTGAGCCAGGCAGGTCTGTTTTTCCAAATCCGATGTTCTGGTGGGTTTTTTCTGGCCACTGGGGCATCCCTGCCCTCAACTCCAGAGTTACCCGTCTGAGCTGTAGAACTCTTCCTGGCGCTTCTTCCATGTGGCTTGGACCAAGGATATTTGGGGTCCAGAAGACAGAGCTGTGGCTGAGCTCTGTGGCTGGTTCTTGGGGATCCTCCTCCGGGGGCTGCTGGTCTAGGAGGCTAGGGTTCAAGTTCGGAGCACACGCTCCCTGGTAGGTGTCTTCTGTATGTGTCTTCCACCCAGAAGCTGCCAGCCCTGAGCAGTTACTGGTGTTTGAATACAAAGAGAGCCTTGACGACCTAGAGAGGAAGGGAGCTGCCAGCCAGGCGGGGCCAGGCCCCTGGGCCAACACGGGGGCTGCCAAGCAAAGGGCTGAGTGAGGGGAGGCCTGGCGCAGCCCAGGTGCCCGAGAGGCAGACTGAGCACTGTTTCCCCGGGGCCATGGCATCTTCCTGGGGCCCAGCCTTGACGTAACAAATATCAGGGAGGTAGAACCAGAGGGCTCTCATGCCTAGAACGAACCGCCTCAGAAACCACCCAAACCAAACACTTCTGGGGCTGTTACACATCACTTGAGTCTCCATAAGACAGTTCTGGCAGGCTGGGCTGAACACTGCCATCTTTGTTCATTTTCTCTAACGGGCGAAGCAGGAGCAATGAGCTGAAAAGTTGTAAATAATAAATATATTTATCTGGCTATTTATTTTTTCAATAACTGTGACCTCCTGCACTGTGAATGCTCTGTGATATGAGATTCTTAAGTTTAAAAAAACTGTCATTAAATTTGAATGAATTGACATTACTGGTTACTAAACAGTGGCATGAGTTTATTTTTATTGTGAAGAAAAATCTAGAGTAAATATGAACTAAATCTTTGTAAGAAATCTAGCAGTCAGTATTGTAATGCAATATATGAAAATCTGTACACTGTCAATAAAATAAATGAACACAAGATGTCTTTCCCTATAGAGAGCTTCCATTCATGTTTTAATAGACACATATATTTGTATTTTTTGAAAGAATTCTTTACACTGGAATAACAGCCATTTATTGAAACCATTTCTATTTGCATATTGAGAAAAAATAAACTTCGAAAAAGATGAGGGTTGGAGCTTTTTGATTATAATGACTGGTAATGAATAAAATAAAGCAGAAATCGCATAACTTACCTGGGCTAGCATGAATGACCCCAGAATGACCCAGCCTTCTCCTACCTCATCAGTAAGGCCAGCTTTATAGACAGGGGACCCGAACAGTCTGTCACACTGGGCCTCACGCTCAGAAGGGCCCCGGGCTTAGCTGTCACCATCTTGAAATCCTTAATGATCTTTTGAAAAGGGACCCCACATTTTCATTTTTTTAAATTGAAGTTGCTGTACAATATTATATAAATTACAGGTGTACGATATAGTAATCCACAATTTTTGTTTGGAGGGGGAAGTAATTAAGTTTATTTATTTATTCTTAACAAAAGTGCTGCGGATTGAACCCAGGACCTCGTGCATGCTAAGCTCACACTCTGCCACTGAGCTCTACCCTCCCTTTACTGTGATTCACAATTCTTAAAGGTTATACTCCATTTATAGTTATTCTAAAATATTGGCTGTCTTCCCAGGTTGTACAATATATCCTTGTAGCCCACATTTTCATTTTTGTCCTGGGCCCTGCAAATTATGTCTCTTGTCCTGCTCATCAAGAGGAAGGTTATGCTCTTGTGTCATGAAAAATTGAGATGAGGTGGAGAGGTTCTGGTTAATTCCTTCATCCTACAAAAGTTTCCTGAGTCCCAGATGCCTCGGGCGCCACCATAAACTTTCAATATGCACATGAATCACCTGGGCGTCTTGTTAAAGAGCAGATTCTGATTCAGCAGGAATGGGATAGGGCCAAAGAGACTACATTTCTAGCAAGTTCCCAGGTGATGCAGTGCTGCTGGTCCACTTTGGGTGGATGCTAAGAAGATGGATCCATCCTACTCAGGGTGTGACCTGGGCACCTGTGCAGGCTCACAGACGGTTCTCCATCTGCCATGAGACGAGTATAGAAACAGAGAATATAAACATGTATGGCAATGTGATGAGTCATTTTATGTCTGAACTTGTTTTTTTCATTGCATTTTCTAGTAACTTTTTATTGTACCGATGAAAGCATCTGTCCTCAATGAATCTAAAATTTTTAAATATTAAAAAAAAATCTTTCCCCCAGGTTCTTCTTTAGATAAGAAGTACTTTAGATGAGAGTTAGGAACCTCTTTTGTTTTAACTTTTTCATGTCTAAAACTCAATCTACGACATAGGAAGGACTTTGACTTCGTAATTCCAATCCAGTTAGCTTTGTGGGTCCTGCAGCCACATGCTCTTGGTTCCTAGCATCTCATTGTCCCTCAATCCATCTGGTGCTGCATGGCTTACAAAGTCAGTGGAACACAGGACAGAAACAGAAAAAGTCCCCATTTCATGGGTGGGGAAAATGATGTTCAGAGAGTATACACGCTGTGCGCTGTGAGGAGCGTCTCTTGGCTACAGCCCATGGGAGGCAGCCTTAACAGCCGCACCTCCTTCCATTGCCTGAGGCTGCTCGGACCAGAGGAAGGAGCAGGTGGCTGACTGAACCTGTCACCCCCTAGGAGCGTCTCTCCTGGTTAATTTCACATCTCAGTCTCTATCAGCTTGTTTTCAATGTTTTCTAAAGCTGGCTCTAGGCAATTCCAAGTCCACCACAGTCCTGGTGCAGGAGGTCTGATGGGCCACTGGTATGAGAAGCAGACTTTCTCCTGGGCTTCTGTCACCTGCCTTTGCTAGCTGGTGTCCCCCAGGCAGAGCCCAGGGGAGGAGGAGATTCTGACCTCTCTCCATCCCCACCAGTGAGCTCTCTTCTGAGGCTCAGTCTGCACTCTGTGCCTCTGAGTTCTCCCATCCCGTCTGCCTAGACTGTATCTTCACACCATGATACCCCCGGGGCTCTCATTGGCCTCAGTCATTCTACAGGCTTTAATACTGTGGATTCTGTCCTCCCTGGTAAACAAACTCACTCCTCTGCTTCTCCACTTCTTTGTTTCTTCATCTCTTCTCCTGGCTTTTCCTACACCTGCTCCTCGAATGAAAGCGTTTACCTACATTCCATCTTAGAGCCTTTCTTCTACCCAGTGGTTCTCAATCTTAACTGCCCACTGGAGTCATCTTGGGAGCTTTAAAACACACAGCCACCTGGGCCCCACCCTAGAGGTGATCATACTGGCCTCGGCCTCAGGGTTTAAAAGTTCCCAGATGATTCTAATGTGCATTCAAAGTTTCACTGATCCAGCTCAGCCCTCCCAGATAGAGCAATGATTAACACCGCCACTGCTGTCCCCCAAGATGGACGTTGCCAGCCACAAGGTTCTCAGTCTCCCCAGAGCCTCTTCTCACTTCTCACCTCCTGTTGGACTTTTCTGCCTCCTGAGTGCCTCAAAGTCAGTATGATCAAAAATAATCCAATTTTTTAAAGTGGGCAAACATTCACAGCAGTTTTTTTTTTCATAATACCCCAAAACTTGAAGCAACTCAACTATCCATCAATAGTTAGATGGAGTAAAGGTGAATAACTTACAGAAATGCTAAATAGTGGGGGAGAAGAGTCTTAAATGTTGAACTCCAGGTAATGATGGGAAGGCTCAAGGGTTTAGGGGTGAAGGAGTACTGAGGTTTGCAACTTTGCAATGCACTGAGAACATCAGAGGGATGGGTGGGTGATGGGCTGATGTGTGATGAAACAAGTTCAGTAGTGTTAATGGCAGGGTGTAGATGGTGGGCAGAGGGGTATTCACCGTACAGGGTTTTTTTCTGTATGTTTGAAATTTTTCACAATAAAATTTGGGGGGGAAAAAAACACCAAACTTTCCTCCCACCCCCAGTCTTCCTGCTTCTGCCCCCATCTCAGTAGTACCAGTATCTCACCAGTCATCAGCTACAAAATGTCAGCTCCTCCCACCACCTCTAGTGGCAGACGCAGTGATCTGTCTTCTCATTTTCTCCCTCGCAGTTGCTCTTGGAACCTCTTACTCCCTTTCTGGTCCGGCCACCACAGCCCCACTGTCAGTGCTCGCCTGGTCCAGGCCACAGGCTCCTGCCTCCACTCTCCCTCCCATCCCAATCCAGCCTCCACTCAGCAGCCAGAGGGATCTTTTAATGTAGAAATTGGATTTGTCCCTCTCCTGCTCAGGAGCATTTAATAATTCCCACTTGCCTCAATGGGTCATTTCAGACCTTCCACAAGCACAGAGGGATGATATTTCCCTCTTTATCTTGCGTGGCTCTGCCTATCCTCAGAGATGCAGTTTCCTCAGCTTGTGGTGGTTCCCCCACCCTTGTCCTGCAGAGGAGGGCCCACACTTCTTCTTTCAAGGTCTTCCTAGGCCTCGAGGCCAGAGTGAATCACCTGCTTCTCTTTTGTTTTGTTTTTTGTTATTGTTGCTTTTTAATGATCTTTTGCCTGTACGCTTGCTTCTATTATTCGACAATTATGCATTTGGAATTTTCTAGAAACATCTCAATTTGAAATATACTCACCCACGGCCCCCGCCAACCATTGAAGTTCACCAATTTTGGGGGTATCTAGACTACATCTTTCAGACCAGCCCCTGAAGCTAGAAAGAGCACAGAGCATTCTGTCACAGAGCACACTGATTCATTCAGTAAAAACGTATTAAGGCCTCCTCTGCACTGAGCATCAGGCCAGCTGCTGGTTGCCGAGATGAAAGGCTGACCTCCAATCACTTCAAGGAGCCCCCAAGTTCTGGGAGGGAGTGCGCTCAGGAGGCAGGACCCCAGAGAAGGAGCACCCAGTCAGCCTGGCCACCAGGGGAGACACCAACTCAAGCTGAGGCTTCATGGACAAGGAGAGTCGGGAGAGGTGAAGAGAAACAACACACACGGACGACGTGAGCCACGCAAAAGGGGACACGTTCAAATCACATCAAGTGTTTCATGATTTAAAAAGAGACAATGAATAACCTGGAAAAATATGACACAGAGATGTTCGAATATTTTGTGGACGAAAAGAACGTTGCCTGCCGTTTCGAACAACAACGACGGTTGCCTTCCATCAAGTCATCAAAGCGGCCAGAACCAGCCGCGAGGGTGCACCTGGAGGGGGGTGCAAGATGGGGAAAAGCAGGAATACTGGCCCTAGATGCTTGAGACGCGTTTCAAAGGAATCATTTCAGTGAGCCCAGACTCTTGCATCTTCCCTTATGTAGGAAAGTACTAAAATCATTAACTCGAGATTTTTGCGTGTGTGATTAGCAGTAATCTTTTGATGTTTAACCACATTTTTTTTCCCAGCAAAAGTTCCTATATATCCTAGCTCCTCCCTTACCTCTTTGAAACAGTTTCCCAGAGCTACCTGAGGGGCAAATTCCCAGGCTATAATTCTCAGCAAGGTTCTCAAATGAAACACAACTCCCAGCTTTTAGGTGGTTTTTTTTTTCAGTGGACAACTTCCAAGTAGCTCGAGCTGGAAGACTCACGGGACCTGTGGTAGGCAGCACGATGGCCCCCAAAGAGGTCCACAACCTAAGTCCCCAGAACCTGCGAATAGGGTGCCTTACACGGCAAAAGGGACTTCGTAGATGTGATTAAATTAAGGATCTTGAGATGGCAGGTAATGTAACCCAGCTGCCTGGCCCAATGCCTCCAATTTAGCAAACTCCTGGGAAAAGCTCTTATTGCAGGTGAAATGCAAACTCTGTATAACAACCAATAAGCCACTCCATCTACAGGTTTGACTCTTGTTCCCTCACAGCTTTCTCCCCGGGTGGTTTATCTCCCCAGGGCGTGGGAGGGCACGCACTTGACCTCTCAAACATTGAACCCAGGATTGGCAGCCAAGAGGATTTGGAGGGTTCAGTTCATCAAGAACCACACCTGTGGGGCAGGATGAAGGTTTCTCCCAGGCGGGGAGATGGCCTGCCTGCCTTCAGACTCAGCCCTGGGACCTGGGGGTGGGAGAGAGGGAGGGAGGGAGGTGGGGTGGGATGGCCTTGAGCTGCCTTTTGGGGGATTTCTGCCCTGGGAGGAAGAATATTTGAGATAAAAGCTGGGAGGAACAAGGGCCAAGGGCTTTTGTGACAAGGCCTCTCTTTGCCCAGACTTTAGTTTCTTCTCAACGAGGCACTGACTTTTGGGTTTCCATGCTTGTCTCTGCATTGTCCCATTTTACTTTGTTTTCCTAATTTATTTTTATTGAGGTAATGTTGGCTTATAACAATGTATAAGTTTCACGAGTACAATGTTATATTTCTACTTCTGTATACCCTACAGCATGCTGACCACCAAAAGTTTAGTTTCCATCCGTCACCATTAAGGTGACCCCCTTTACCCTTTTTGCCCTCCCTACCCCAGCCCCAGCCCTTCCCCCTCTGGTAACCACAACTCTGTTCTCTGTACCTATGTATTTGGTTTGGTTTGATTTGTTTCATTCATTAAAAAAACAAAATCCTATTTATAATCACAACAAAAAGAAAAAAATTCCTAAGAATAAATTTAACCAAGGAGGTGAAGGACCTGTACTCAGAAAACTGTGACACTGTTGAAAGAAACTGAAGACACAAATAAATGGAAAGATCTCCCGTGCTCATGGATTGGAAGAATTACCATTGTTAATGTCCGTGTTACTTAAAGCAATCTACAGATTCAATGTAGCAATCTACAGATTCAAAATCTCAACGATATTTTTCACAGAAATAGAACAAAAAATTCTAAAAGTTCTATGGAGCCCCAGAAGACTGCCAACGGCCAAAATAATCCTGAGAAAAAAGAATAAAGCTAGAGGTATCACACGCGCTGATTTCAAACTATATCACCAAACTATAGTAATCACAACAGTATGGTATTGGCAGCAAAAACAGACATACATGGACAATTAATTTATGACATAGGAGCAAAGAACATCTTCTTCAATAAATGTTCTTGGGAAAACACAGTCACATGCAAAAAAAAAAAAAGAAAGAAAGAAAGAAAGAAACTAGACCACTATGTCACACCATATACAGAAATCAGCTCAAAGTGGATTAAAGGCTTGAATGTAAGACCTGAACCCATAAAACCCCTAAAACAAAACAGGCAGTATGCTCTTTGGCATCTGTCTTAGCAATATCCTTCTAGACATGTATCCTCAGGCAAGGGAAACAAAAGCAAAAATAAACAAATGAGACTACATCAAGCTACAAATCTTCTGCACAGCAGAAGAAACCACCTTTTCATAAAATGAAAACATAGCCTTCCAAATGGGAGAAGATATTTGCAAATCGTGTATCCAATAAGGGGTTAATATCCAAAATACGTAAAGAAGTCATGCAACTCAACAACAAAAAACAACCCAATTTAAAGATGGGCAGAGTACCTGAATAGACATTTTTCCAAAGAAGATATATAGATGCCAACAGGCACATGAGAAAAGGATCAACATCACTGATTATTAGAGAAATGCAAAAGGCAAGAAAGGGAGGTGGATAGAGCCCAGTGGTAAAGTGTGTGCTTAGCATGCATGAGGTCCTGGGTTCAATGCCCAGTACCGCCATAAAAAAAAAAAAAAACTGACACAGAATGAAGAATTTAAATGGAAAAACAGCAACTTGGTGGGTGGTATAGCTTAGTGATAGAACACGTGCTTAGCACGCACAAGGTTCTGGGTTCAACCCCCAGTATCTTCTTTTAAATAAAGACAAGAAATAACAAGTGTCTGTGAAGATGTAGAGAAAAGTGAACCCCCATACACTATTGGTAGGAATGTAAATTGGTACAGTCACTGTGGAAAACAGTATGGAGATTCCTCAAAAAATCAAGAATAGAACTACCATGTAATCTAGCAATCCCACTTCTGGGTATTTATTCAAAGAATACAAAAACACTAATTCAAAAAGATATATGCACCTCTATGTTCATCACAGCATTATGTACAACAGCCAAGATATGGAGCTATGGGGATGTGTGTGTGTGTGTGTGTATAGAATATGTATATATATAATGAAATATATATATGGATATGTGTGTATATATATATATATATATATATATATATATATAAAATGGAATACTACTCAGGCATAAAAAAGATAGAATCTTATCATTTGTGACAACATAGATGGCTCTTGAGGGTATTATGCTCCATGAAATAAATCAAACAGGAAAAGACAAATACCATACAATTTCATTCATATATGGAATATTTTTTAAAAAAACCAACAGGCAGAATAAATGAACAAACCAAACCAAGCAACAACAAACACATAGATGCATTTTCTAATTTTAGCAAGAATCCCACTAAGTCAGTTTAGCCAGAATCCTCCATCCTCCACACTGATCACCCTCGATACCTGATCAGGTTCTTCATCCTTCACTGACCCCAAGTGATGTCTGATCACCCTGGCCTGCCTTCAGTAGGAATCCTGTTAGGTTGGTTTAGTCAGACCTACACTAACCCTTACCCTTACGTTTCTCCCTAGTAATTTTCCATCCACTGACCCTCACCCTGCTCCTTGGATATAAATTCCCACTTTTCTCTGTTATACTCAGCTTCAAGCTCAATCTCTTTTCCCAGCTGAGGGTCCACAGGGCCAGCGAGGCTCACTGTGAGGCTGAGCGGGCTAGAGGTGCTGTAACCAAGCTGGAGCCTTCCAGGTGTAGCGCTGAAAGTCCCATGTTCTGAGAAACCCTCAGCCCAAGCCAAACTAAGATGGTCGGTCACCCCAGGCCAGAGCCAGGTTTCTGGGCGTATGACCTGTGCATTTGCAGAGCCTACACTTAGAGGGTCTCACTTAGACGGGTCTTGTCCTTGGTTTAATGTTCTGCTGTCGCTGTCTTGAAATCTTCAATATTTTTCAGCAACAGGTCATACACTTCCATATGGCATTAGGTCCTGCAAATCATGAAGCTGGCCCTGCCCTAGACCAGGATCCCTGTGGGGATCACACACTGCAGTGCCAGCATCTGAGGCTTCTGGACCACAATCCTGAAAGGCAAGGGACAACACGCCTTCCTTTCTGGTCCTCGACATCACCTCGTCCATGGCAGCGTTAATTAATAGCAGCTGAACTGAGCCCAAACTTCCTTAAACACACCTCCTGGCATGCTTGTCAGAGGGAGAGCCCAGGGTGGAAGGCACTGCAGAGCCCACGGAGCTGGGCATCCATTCTGCACTTATAAAAATCAATAAAGGAAAAAAAAGTCAATGAAAGGAAACTGACACTTGTCACAAGGCTGCTACTCAACACACTGCTAGCCACCCCCATGTCATCTTCACAAGTAGCCATGAGGTAAGTATGCCTCCACCTATCTTCCAGAAAAAGAAACTTGGGCTCAGAGAGGCTAAGAAACTTGCACAAGGTCACACAGAGGGCAAGAGTGGAGCTGAGAGGGGAAGGGCACTGTGCGGTTCTGAAGCAGCCAGAGTGTCTGTGCCGCCAGCACCCAGCCCTCTGCACAGCAGCTCCTGAAGACAGGGAGTCCGCAGTGGGGAAGGTTCTTACCTGAGGTCCCAGGAGCCTCCTGCTGAGTGTACAACTGTCTGTGGTCGCTCACCCGGGATGACAGCAGAAGCCCAGGCTAGGACTGTGGCCAAGAAGACCAGTGTTGGGTCAGATTTCCTCTCAAACTGACCGGCTTGTTGCCACCCGATGATTTTTAATGAACCACTCTGGTTTTTCCCAGGAGGAAGAAACCTTGGGGACACCACACTTGATTTTCAGAGGAAGTAAATATCCTCAAAAGGGAGAAGTGAAATAGAGATAAATCACAGCCTCACTCCTACGTAGTGACAGAACATCTTTTTTGAAACTGAAAGTAAACTTACCCTATGACCCAGCAGTCCCACTCCTGGGCATATATCCAGAGGAAACTAATTCAGAAAGATACAAGTGCCCTAACGTTCATAGCAGCACCATCTACAATAGCCAAGACATGGAAGCAACCCTAAATGTCCATCGACAGGTGACTGGATAAAGAAGTTGTGGTGTATTTATACAGTGGAATACTACTAAGCCATAAAAGAATAAAATGATGCCATTTGCAGTGACAAGGATGGACCTGGAGATTATCATACTAAGTGAAGTAAGCCAGAAAGAGAAAGAAAAATACCGTATGATATCAGGAATCTGAAAAAAAATTGGCACAAATGAACTTACTTACAAAACAGAGACAGATTCACAGACATAGAAAACAAACTTACTTATTGTTACCAAGGCAGAAAGGGGTGCAGAGGGATAAGTTGAGAGTTTGGAATTTGTAGATATTATATGTAAAATAGATAAAACAACAAGATCCTACTGTATAGCACAGGGAACTGTACTGAGTATCTTATAATGGCCTATCATGAAAAAGAATATGAAAAGAAAAAATATATTTATGTAAGTGAATTATTATGCTGTACACCAGAAATTAATACATTATAAATCGACTAAACTTCAATTAAAAAAAACCATCTTTTTTGCAAAGCACGCTATACAGAGGAGTTAAGATACAGTCCTTGCCCTTGAGGCAAAAGACAAATGAGGAGGATTAGCTGCCATGAGCAACTACAGCACTGCTCAACGGTGGACACTTTCAGCTTTCCTAAGCAATAACTCGTTTTCCCCTCATCACTGTCTTGAGAGGTAAGTAGGGGTCTACCACTGGGCCTATCGCTGGGTGCTGACTCATGCCGCTATCTCCCCCTGCTAGGATGCCCTTCCCTTATTCCTACGTGTTGAAATCATCCTCCAGAAAACCTCCAAAGAACAGTAACTTAAACAGGGTAGGATTTGATTTCTCTCTCACACAGTAGAAGATGAAGGTGCTGAGTCCAGGCTGCTGTGGAACTCCACAGTGCCAGTGACCCAGCCTCTTTCTCTATTATGGCTTTGTCTTCCTCAGGATATAGCTTCTGCCTCATAACCCAAAATGGCTGCCTAGCTTCATCTTGACTGCAACCTCATGAGAGATCCTGATTCAGACTCAAACAGTTAAGCTGCTTCTGAATTCCTGACCCATGGAAACTATATATGATTTAAAAAAAAAAAGTTTATTGTTGTTTAAAGCTGTTAAATCTGGGGGTAATTTGTTATACATCAATGGATAACAAATATACCATACACACAGGTTTAGTCCATTTATTTAGCTGTCCTGAGCCCCCAGTCTGGACACACATGAATGAATCAGACATGGTTATTAAAGACTACCTATCAAAACATGAGGAGTTCCTGGGGGTGGAGCAGAAATCACATCATATTTGTCCTTGCCCTTGGAGCCCTTTCCCCACCTTGACACATAGTAGGGTTGCAGTACATGGCACACAGTAGGAGCTCTGCTTCCCAGAGAATAGCTTCCACCTCCTGGCTTGCCTTCTGGTAGATGAGCCAATTTAGAGATGATGAGCTGTTAATGCTCAATCATCTGGCTTCTCCTCAAACATGTGGATTTGTTTCTCCAAGGTCACTGTTTCAAAGCCTCTTTCCATTCCCTCACTCCACGGGCTGCCAAGAGGAAGGACATGCAAATCAGGCAAACGAGAGCTGTTCCTGAGCCAGCTGCCTCCCCCAGCCTGAGCCTGAGTCCTTCAAGGCCCACCAAGGACTGCCTCCTCCTTTAGTCCTTCCTGGTCCTCTTTTACTGAGGGGGAGGGAACGAAAATGATCTTCTTGAAAAATGACTCTTTCATGCCAAACTTTTGTGAACCATATTGTCAGAGCAACTTGAATTATACATATAACTCATGGCCTAGTTTTCTTAAATGATAAAATATGCAGTACTCTACTATAAATTCCAACTGATTCTCACAGAATGCTTTCACTGCTTTTTGTCAAACTCTTGTGTCTGTAACCAACCTATGGTTGCAACAGATGAATGACAAGAATATTGTAAATAACACAATTTTGTTTACACTCGTGGGTACAACCAAAGCAAAACCATAAAGATGTAAGTCAGAATTTCACTCATTCGTTGATGACATGAGTAACTTCTCTACAGAATCAGATAGTAATTTTTTGAAAACTGGAAGAATATTTGCTTAATTTTTTGTACTCTTCATAACATAACAACTAAAGATATGGCACATTTTTAGAATTACTTTTTTGAAGTATAATTGACACACAATAATTGTACGTGTTTAATGGGTGTATTTGATACCTCGATGTATGTAAATACGCATTAAGCCATCACCACAATCAAGATAATGAATATATCAATCAACCCCAAATGTTCACTCACTGGCCTTGTTTTCCTGGTCATTTCTATGCAGATGTCATTGACACTGCTGGTTATCTACCCAACATCCATTCTTTTCTTCCTTGCCAACAGAACCTTAATTCTGATCAGGTTTCAGCCTCTCTCCAGCATGATCTGGGGGAAGGTCACCTCCAAGCCCAGGACCAAGTGTGGACCTGAATTAACCTAGGCCAATTGGTATGTGATATTCTCCTGTAACTGGACCAGACATGTGACCTAAGTTGGCCAATCACACTACAAGGACTTCTGTTGCATGCTTAGGAGAAAGATTTTTCCCCCTCCCTTGCAGGATGCCCTTGCAAGGCATGATCTCAGTTGCCATTGGAAGCTGTCTTAGAACCATAGGAGAACCAGTTTAAGGTTGAAGTCAATGCTGAAAAGGTCCAAGCAGAAAGAGGGACCAAACCGGAGTGACTGATGGCAATGTTGGGTCCCTTTACTAGGCAGCATCTAACCTGGTGCCCAGTGAGCCCTGCCTCCTAGTTGTCATGCCTTTGCTTGATCCCCTCCCATTGAGTGTAGGGAGTACTTGTGACTTGTTTCTCACAGAATAGGACAATGTTGACGGGATGTCACTTCTGTGATTAGGTTATACAAGGCTGTAACTTCTGTCTTGCTAGCAGACTCTACTGCCTTCTCAGCTTGCACACTTTGATGAAATAAGTGGCCATGTTGGACATTTCCACATGGTAAGACATTGGAGATAGCCTCCAGCCAGCAAGAAACTGAGGCCCTTCAAGAAACTGAATCTGACCAACAACCATGTGAGTTTGGAAGCAGCACCTTCCCTAGCCGACCCTTCAGATGACACCCCAGCCCTGGCCAACAACTTGACTACAGGCTTGTGAGAGCCCTTGAAGCAGAGACAACCATCAAGGACTCCCAATTCAGAGAGATTGTGAGATAATAAATGTGCTGTGTTAAGCCAATAAATTAGGGGTAATTTGTTACAAAGCAATAGATAATTGATGCACTTCCCTATCTCTAGGCTTTGAGTTATATGGGACAATCCATTTCCTTTGTACTCAGTCCTCTTAAGGTCCTGGTTTTCCATCACTTAAACCCAAGAGCATCCTTTTATGGCATGTCTCATCCCACTAGCACAGAAACTCCTCAAGGACAGAACTTCCATGTCCCCCTAGAGCCTCACTGGTGTCATAACTCTGTAAACTGTATGGATCAAGGAATTCTTGGCCCTCATTTTAGCCCATCTTCTGACAGCACAACACAGGGACAATCCAAACAATGACACAAGACTCAGAAATAGATAAGACTTTCTCCTGGGTTACAAGTCATTTTTATTTAGCCAACAAGAGCTTATTAAGTGCCTGCTGTTTGCAGGCCCTCCACTGGATATTGGGGGGTTGGGGCGGAGAGAAAAAATTTTTTAAAGGGTGTAGTCCCTGCTCCTAGGGAGCCTGCAGTCATGCTAAGGATAGCAGAGGCATGAGAACATTAGAGTGTCTAGAAATATGTAACAAGTGCAGGTTAAGAGGGCACTTCAGTGGGAGCAGACAGGCTTCAGAGACAGATCTTGGAGTCAGATGAACAAATGCAGCTGACTGGGCAGCAGAGAGGTTCCCTGGGAAAGATTTTGGAAGGCTTCAGTTCTGCCACAGCGATGGATGGTGGGTGTGGGGGGTGGCGGGGGGAGCTGGCTGAGGGAAAACAGGACAACAGACAAGGAGCTGTGCAGTAATCCAGGTTGCGGGCTGCTTTAAAAGGTGTCTTTTTGGGGGTGTCTCCTCAGCTCACGAGCACCCCCTCTCTGAGATTGCCTACCCTTCACAGCCAAGGTGGGTCAATCAGATTCTCCCTCTCCAGAGAATGAGGAATTGCATTGCAGGATGCTGGTCAGTCTCTATACAGCTGTGAATGAGACATTGAAACCTGGGGGTTGTAGGTGGTCTGTCTGCAGAGAAGAGGGAAGAGAGACTGAGTCCTGCAGAGAGAGGACCATGCGGCAGCATCCCAGAGAAGGTGGCTAAAGATACCCTGCTGGGTTTTAGGAGAGAGACCCAGAGCCTGTCTGTCAGGGTCCCATCCCTTGGAGAACCCGGAGAATCCCTGCGCACCTCTGGGTTCCACCAGGCACACCTACGCCTGTGTCAGATTTATCTCCCTGCCACGTGGAGTCTCAGGGTGGATGCAGGTCTGGAGGGCCCAGGCAGGGCACAAGCCAGCACCCCAGCCAAGGTAACTGGGCCCTGAGAAATCCTTCTTTAGCTGGTATGTTTCAGAAATCTGAAACAGTCCTATAAAAAGCCAGATCCCCAGTTCCAGTTTTTTCTTTTTTCATTATAAGGCCTTGTATGCCCAGGTGCTCATTCCTGCTGGGCGTCTGATGGTGAGAACTGAGAAGAGGCTGCTGCTTTTCCAGAGCTTGGTTCCCAGGGCAGCCCGGCCCCTACCCAGTTGGTGCGACATTTCATTCCTGGCTGACCCTGAGGATACTGACTGATTTTGCAGTAGTTAAGCTCCACACCCCTCCCCCTACCCTTCCGAAAGATTTCTCCAAAGTAACAGGGATTGGAGATGTGGGAGCTTTGGGGGAGATCATAGAACGATAGCAAAGGCCACAGAAAGAGCTGTTTTCTGTAACTGTTGTTGCAAAACAAAATATCCCAAATAGCAACCATTTTATTATATTTCACAATTTTACCAGTCAGGAATTCAGGCAGGGCTTGTCCAGTGACTCTCCTGCTCCATGTGACATTGTGGTCACTGCATGATATTTAGCTAGCAGATGGGCTGGTCTGGAGGGCCCAAGACAGCTTCACTCACATGTCTGGTACCTGCGCTGACCTGCCCAAGATTCCCAGCCAAAAGCCCAGCAGGCTCGGAGTCTAGTTTGTCTGATTCCAGTTTTGCCCTCCTGCCCCTCGCCCACTCCAGCCCTCCTCTGCACCTCAGGAGGCTGACCCATAGGGACTCCACACCAGTGGGGACTGACCAGTAGGCTCCCAAACCTTCTAGCTTCCAGCTGGCTTTGGTAATTGGGGGGCCTATTGCCTGCTGGAGATCAGAGGGAGGGAGGAGATTCAGAGTATTTATTTTCCTGGCTGCGTCCCTGGACTGAGGGCCCTTGGTCCTCTCCCCTGGTGGGCTTGCTACAGACAGGACTCTCTGCTCCTGGGTCTGGTAACCACTCCCTGGCCTTAGCTTTGGGCTGAGGAAGGTATTAGGTCTGAGGGTTGCAGCACCCTCCCTTGTATTTCCCCACCACACATTTATTAAACATCTTTCAAATTATCCTACTTACAGGTGCCATTTATTTCCTGTGAGATCTGACTGATACATTTGCGCTTAGTCATAGCACAAATAATAGCTCATACTTACTGAGCCTTACTACATGCCAGGCCCTGTTCTAACTCCCCTACCTACATTAGCTCATGCAACATTCACAGAATCCTTATGAGGTAGTGCCTACTATTATTATCCCATCTCACAGATGAGGAAACCGAGGCACAGAGAGGTGCAGTAGCTTGCCTAAGGTTGCACAGCCACTAAGAGGCTGAGCTGGAAGCTGAACCCTGGCAGCCTGACACAAGTCCCTACTCTCACTGACTACTCTATATTGTAGGAAAAGTTCCTTTGAAAGAGCATCCTCTGTTTCCTCAAAGGCTCTCATCCAATTCAGAGCAAGGTTTGGGGGAGTTTTGAAAAACAAAACTATGCGATGAGATTTTTTTCTTCACTAATAGTCCCCAGAAACTCCGGCAAGGCTTGGAGTTGACCTCCTAAAGGTGACCCTCCCCTAAAAATGCCCATAATTCTCCCCCTCAGTCATCAGACTGAGTCTATTTGCTCTCCCCTGTGTGGAGGGAGGGGAAGGCTGAGAAGCATGGGGAGGTGAGAACCACTCAATGAGGCCCCCAGAGAGGCAAGCCAGACTGTACTATTTGGGGGCAATAGGTTGTCGGGTTTACCTCTTCATCCCTACAGCCCTGCCATAGCTGGCCATCCTCCAGACCTAGGGAAAAGTGGAAGACAGAGGGAGGGGCTGCAACCATGGACAGCCTGGACTCTTTGGATGAAAACTAGCAGAAACCTGACTCAGACTGTGCTTGAGCTTTTAAAAAAGGAAAAGAAAATACAAAGGACTGGATGTGTTCTTGTACCTAATGGTGCAGCTGGCTTTAAGTATATCAGAATCTAGGCCTCAAAGGATGTCACTAGGGCATAGTCTGTCTCTGCATTGCTTTCCTCCATCTTGGCTGTCTTCTTGAGTACATGGTGGCCCAGGTGGCTATTGGGCTGCCCCAAGTTTATACTCTCCCAGCTTAACGCTGGCTTGGGGTGGGGGCAAGACTGCTGGAATTCCCTGACATTGCCAACAAAATCTCAAGGAGGGACCTTATTGGCCCAACCTTGGTCACATGCTCATCACTGGGCCTGGTAAGGTGTAACTGGGAAAAGTGAGATTATCCACAGTTCAGATCGGCCTAGAAGGACCCGAAAGACTGTTTTAGGTGCCAGAGTTGGATAGATATTCTCCCTGAGGTCCAGAGAAGCCTGGGAGTAGCCTAATGACACTCTGGAGTGTCATCTCATTTATACTCATCACTTCTACAGATGAGCAAGCAGAGGTACAGAGGGCAAAGGGGCCTCCAGATGCTTTTACCAGAGCTCTGGACTTCAGTCTTCTCTGCACCTCAATCTGCTGCATGACTTTGGGCAAGTTACCTCTGCTCTTTAAGTTTCAGTTTCCTTATCTGGAAATAAAGGCGTTGGACAGGTGGGTCTCAACTGGGATGAGTTTGGCCCGCAGGGGCATTTGGCACTGTCTGGAGACATTTTTGGTTGTTACAAGGAGAGGGCATCTAGTGGATAGAGGCCATGGATGATGCTAAACATCCTACAAAGCACAGGACAGCTCCAACAGCAAACCATCATCTGGCCCCAAATACCAATAGTGCCAAGGCTGAGAAACCCTGCATTAGACAGAGGTCACCCTGTAGAGTCCTGTCCTGAGCAGTCACTGTGAAATGCTCTGAGGGCAGCCCTGGCTGAGGAGGCATTTTTGAGGGCCCGGGGATTTAGAAGAGAGGTCTTCAGACCCCACCAGAGTTGCTGTGGATGTGGTAATTTTGCAAGCTGACTGGCTTTCTCCCTTTGCTCTCATCTAGGTGTGGTACCCAGAATAGAGGAATTCGATGCCTAGCTTGTTGGATGAAAGACTTCCTTGCTAGATAGTGAGTTCACTGTCAGTGGCGGCATTCAAGAGGAGGCAGCGTACCCACCTAACAGAGATGTGGAGGAGGCGCCCTGCCTCTGGTCTGAGGTTGCAGCTGGGCTATTTTGAGGCTCTTTCAGGCAGGAGGTAAGGCGGGAAGAGTGCCCTGCATAGAGCTCTTGGCCTCCCCACCTGCCAGTCGGCAGGAGCAGGAGCTCCTTCCTTCCCACGCGACTCTTGGCCAAGTTGGAACTTAGCTAAGTTTTTCTCCCGGGTCTCCGGGAGCCGCCGGAGCGGCGGAGGCAGCACCCCTGCGCTGGGCGCCCGCTCCCGCAGCCTCGGCCCAACACCGCCTGCCGCCAAGCCCGGCCCCGGGGGCGCGGCCGCCGGGGCTTCCGTGTGCCCCAAAGGGGCTCCGGGCCTTAAGCCGCCGCTGAAAGGCTTTAGACAAAAAACTCTTGACCACCAAGGCCAGCCTCTTCCTGAAAGCCCCGCTCGCTCCGATACAGGAAGTAAGAGGGAGCGAGCGCCCCAGAGCGCGGCGGCGGGGGCGGCAGCGGCGGGGGCGGCGGCGGGGGCGGCGGCGGCGGCTTCCCGACTCGGCACGGGGCTGGCGGCAGTGCCCGCCCGGGCCCTTCCCCAGGGCAGCGCCAGGGGCATGCGGGCGCCTGGAGCCCGGCGGCCCGCGCCGCCCGGCGCCTGAGCCCCAGCGTTCACCGTCCCGGAGCTGCCGGCGGCATGATCCGACGGGCCGGGGCGCCCGCGCGCGCGGACCCCGCGGGGTAAGTCCGGGGCCGGCGCCCCTCCTCCCTCGGTGTCCCCGGGTCCCACTGGGCCCGCGTCCCTCCCGCTCCCTTGCCCCTCCCCGCCCCCGGGAGTGCTCGGAGCTCCCGGAGGAGCCCCAGACGCGGGACCTAGGGGTGTCGGGCTGAGACCGAACCCCTGGCCACGGCCAAGGCCAGTCCCCGGTTCTGCGCGGAAAGGAGCGGCCCTGATGCCTTTTCAGGACCTGGAGACTTGGCTAAACTTTTAAGCCCTGACGTCGCTCGCGGGAAAACCAGCCGGCACGTTTGCGGGCTAGGCGGGCGGGTGCCAGAACGGCGTCTCTACTGGTCAGAGCCCGCGCGGTGGGGTTGTGCGGACGCGCCCTCACCCCTCACCCGCCTCCCCTCCTCCCCAGGCCTCCCCGGTCCCCGGCTCCTGTCCCGCCTGAACTTTAGATGCAGTCACTCGCGGCCGGGACCCCGCCAGCCTCCCTCACCCGCTGCCCTGCCTGCGCCCTAGCGCGCGTCCTCGGGTCTGGGCTCTCCGCCGGGCATGGGGCGGGGGACCAGGGTCCCCGTATCTTTGGACACTTGCGGCCCAAAAGCTGACCAACCGACCTAGACCGAGGAAGCACAGGGTCCCCTCCCCCATCCTTCTAGTGGATCTAAGGACAGTGACCTTCGGACCGGCCTTTGCGAAGCCTGGGGCTTGGGGAGGGTCCAGAGCGCACGAGCTTCGCGTGGCCTTCGGGATCCCCCGGGAAGAAGGCGCAGCTTGGAATGCGTGAAGCCCGAACCGGTTTGGGAACTGGCTTTCGAGAGGGGTCTCTAGTGTCTGATTTTATGTCCCCCACCCCCACGTCGCAAACTCGGACTTCTGGACGTTGCTCAGAGCTGCGCTCCGCGGAGTAGATTCCCCCGCCCCGCCGAGTAGATTCCCCCGCCCCGCCCAGACCAGCCCAGCCCAGCCCAGCCGGCGTCCCGGGAAGATTCAGGGGGTTGAGGAGGCTTCAGTTCAGAGGCAGATTCCTGGGAAAGTCTCTTAGAACCTTTCTGGGTGCCAGTGTTGATGGGCGCCCCCGGGGAAGCCAGACCCGGCTTTTTGGTTTAAAAGTCCCGGGCTACTTCTGTGGTGGAAACCCAGCTGCTGTCTGGCCTAGCTCAGTGACCTCAGCTCCCAGGGCCTCAGTTCTCTGCTGTGTAAAACAGACGGTTGGGCTGATCTTGTGCAGTCCCAAATTGGGGGGCAGCTGGAGGTGACTGGCTCCCACTCTAGTGGGAGGGGTGGCCTAGTGGGACCTGTAAGCGCAACTGGATCTGAATGCCTCCTTCCTCCCCGCTCCCCGTTGCTGCCAGAGTTGGGAAGTTCTGCCTGGATGCTTTCCCTTGAAAATGGAAAGACAAATGCCATCCGCCTGGAGGAACTGGAAATTCTGTTGGGGAAGGGGCCCCCTCAGGGGCAAGTATCTACCACACCCAATATTGATGGGTGGAGCTAGAAGGAGTTTCCCAGGGAAGAAGGGGAGGTGAGGGGCCAGGGTCCTGATCTACTTTCCATATTTCCCCCAGGGATGACCTCACCTTACCCACTTCCTCTTGCCTTTCTTTGTTCATTACTGGGCCAGTTACTTAACCTCTCTGCACCTCAGTTTATCTATAAAATAAAGATAAGTAACTACCTCTTAGAGTTCTTTTGAAAATTAAATGAGATAATGCATAAAAATTTTTGCACATTATAGGGCAAACTTTTAATAGTTAGTAGTACTATTGTTATCATTTGTTGAGTGTAGCCCCTCTGCTTGTCAGCTGTTTAACCTTGGACAAGAGACCTGGCCTTTGCCTCATCTACAAATTGGGGTAATCATAACACCTACTTCATAGGATTGTTATGAGGATTGGATGACTTAATATTTAAGGTAATTATTTAAGTCAGTATCTAATATTAAGGGTTAATACACCAGTTCAAGCCTGCTTAAAACAGTGTCTGGCATATCCTTAGATGAATATTGGTTTGTTGCTAAAAAGATTGCTTTATTTAAGAGGACCTTTGGGGTTGGAAGATTTCCTAGATAATATCTCATGTAACCTTGCACCCAGTACAGGAGTCCCTTTAACAACATTCCTGAAAGGCACTTGTATCCCTCCAGTGATGGAGAGCTTGCCACCACTGTGGCAGTGTTTGTGACAAGCAGATACTTGAGAAAGGAATCCCTGAACCTGAGATGCCATCTTTCTCCCCCTAACTTCTACCATAAGAAACTGTTCAGAGGAGCCCAATCCTTCTCGACTCCTAAATACTAGAAGGCAGTTCTCAGACCCCTGCACCCTCTGTTCCCCAGGCTGCACATCTACTTGTGTTCCAGTGCGCGAAGGTAACGAGGAGCAATCATCTATGACCCGTCACCCCCAGACTGCCCTCAGAGGCCCCCCAGCCTGGGTCCTGAGTCCTCAGCTGAGCTCATCTCTCCACCTGGCTCCCAAAGCCCCCTCCTTCTTGCTGGCAAGAGATGGCTGTCCAGCCAGATGGGGAAATGTCTCCCACCCCACACTCAGGGGCTAGGATCGGATCACTTGGATGTCAGCCCCCTGGAATAGGAGTGTGAGGATCTTGGCAAGCAGGCTCTGTCTACCTGTTGAAAATCCCTGCTGGGGAGAAAGAAAATGCAGACTGCCCAGGGCTCTGGGCACAGACGCTTTCCCCCCTCCATTCATTCAAGGTTCGTTCAACAGACAGTACTTGCACTATTAGGTGGAGGTGGGGGCCCAGCCTTAAACCAAGCCCCTGCTGGCTTGCAGCTGACCTTCCTAGAAGAGGACGGAAAATCAAGGTTAGGGGTATTCTGGGGCTGTTCTGGAGCAGGTGGTCTGAGAAGGCCACTCCAAGAAGATGGTGTTTAGCTGAGGCCTGAAGGAAGTGGGGAGAGTGAGTCAAGTCCCTGGGGGCGGGGGGATGTGGTTGGTGAGGCCAGTGAGGCTGGAGCGGAGTGTGGGAGAAGAGGGCAGGAAAAGGCTAGTGGGGGCGGGGGGTAGACTTTGAAGCGTGCTCTGAGTTGGTAGGGGGGGCACAGGTGGGGTTTCCATGGAGCGATGGCCTGATTTAGATTTGGGCAGTAGTGAGGACAGACTGCAGGTGGAACAGAAGCAGAGAAACCTGCAGGGAGGCCCCTGTGGTGGCAGGGAAAGAGGACTGGGTCCAGGGTGGAGCGGGCAGTGGAGGCGGGAATAGTTGGAGCCACAGGATTAGCTGGTGGGTTGGAGGTGAGGTGGGGGACAGAGGCATCGAGATGACACTGGGGAATCTGTGACTGCCAAGTGGCTGGACACCGTACTGAGTGGCGGAGTTGCTGAGGACATGTGTTTGATAATTTGAGGGTCGGTTAATATTTTCCACTCTTGGAAAAAATGTGGCCATCACAGACCTCACCCAATCGCCTAATACGATGACAAGGAAACGGAGGCCCAGAAAGAGGAAGTGCCTTACCTAAGGCCACGGGAGCTGGGCCTGGAACTCGGGTCTCCAGAGCCTTGGGCCTGCAAGGGGCTGCCTGGGCCGGGCCCCAGGGTTGAGAAAGCCCTGGCTTTCTGCCTCCTGCCTGACATAATGATTACAGGGGTCCTGCTGAACCCCGTGAGGTGCCCCTCAAGCACTCCAGTCCCTAAGACAGGGGCTCTTCTGGGGTGGGTCCACCCAGAACAGGATCAGGTAATGAATTCAGGGTCCCGACCACTGCTCTGCTCACTGACCTGGGCTTTTTTGCCTTCAGGGACTAATGCTCCCAGGTGGTCCTGGCTGGAGCTCAGCTGGGATAGCCATCCCCTTCCAGACGTGAAAGAGATTCTGGCCCACAGGAGGCAAAAGACTGGGCATCAGCTTAAGCCTTCACTCCAGGCCCTGAGAAACCCCCATGTACCCCTGGGAAGCATGTAGGTAGGAGTGCAGGGAGCTGGGGTACGGGATCCTCTTGGGATCGGGGAGTCTCAGCACATTTGCCCATGGGCCCTCCTTCCCATCTCCCCTACTTGACAGGCCTGGGTCCCTATTTAGTGCTCTTTCCTGAGGCAGTAAGTGGTTAGATGTTTACAGTACAATGAGGAGACCTGCATTTTAATCCAGGAGGTCAGGAAATCAAAACAGAAACCAACCAGGAATGGGTGTGATATTTGAAGGGAGCACCCATCCCGGGCGCTTCGGTGCCCTCTCAGGCCTCCCGGGAGCTCCATTTCACAGACAGGAGCCTGAGCTGGCCTGCGGCGCCTCTCAGCCCCGGGCTGGAGCAGAGGGCAGGAAAGAATGAGTGACAGACAACCACAAACTCTGTCCTTCCAACCCCCTCACGGACTCCATCTGTCACGGCGAGGTTCTCTGTTGAGTGAGAGTCTCGACCACTAGCTTCTGTCATGCAGGCAGTGACAAATGAGCAGAACTGGGTGGGCAACAGTGAAGAGGGGAAGGCGAGGCCGGCTCGGAGTGGGGAAGTGTCTGGCAAAGGCTTAGAGGCCTTTACCAGCTCAGAGGTGTCTCCTTTTTTGAATACTCAAAAAACATTGCACAAACTACTTATTTGCCTAGTGATTGTAGAGAAGCCAAAAGCCCTTTGAAATATTATGTCACCTACTTAGATTATAAATTTCCAATTAAAAGGGATCAGAACCTTTAGTTCCATCTTTCTGTCCTGCACACAGTTGGCACCCACTAAGTGCTTGAAGACGGTGGTATACTGAACAGAATTCTAAAAATTGTCTGGCAGCTTTCTCTTTAGTGTCCTGAAGCACCTGAACTTGTGGAAGTGTTTGCAAGGCAGCCCAGACCTCCGGCATGGGGGTGGGGCCCAGAGCTGGCAGGTGAGGTGACCAACTCCTCTTCTACAGCAGGTGGTGAGCCCCAGGCCACCACATCCCATCCCCAGTCTGGACCAAGGAGCAGAGGATTTGAGCAGGGACCCCACTCTCTTCATTTTATCCTCCCCGGCTGTGTCCCTCACTTCTATGGGAAAGAGGCTGGAGAAGGTGAAGCTGGATCTGGATTACAAATAGATATGCATCCTCGGTCAAAAGAATGGGGTCAGCCACGTGGACAGGATCTGGGGGAAACCTGACTGGTCACAGGTCCCAAATGAAGGTCTGTGGTCCCCTGAGAAACTGGAACAATAAGGTGTTGTTATTGCGTGATGTGTGTGTGTGTGTTTGTGTGTGTGTGTGTGTGTGTGTGTGTGTGTGTGCCTATCAGCCAAGGTTGCCAAACTATCTTTTCTTGGGTAGAACTGTCCCTTATTCTGAGATTAGGTCTTTCTGATGTATTAAGCCTCCTTTCTTTTATAAAATGATTGGGCACGTTGATAGCGGTTGTTAACTTTTAATGTCTTTTTGGCAAAATTAAAAGTTGCTGAAGGAATGTCTGAGAAACCCTGCTCTTGCTGCTTCAGCAGAATTTATCCATTTTATGTCCCCTTCACCCCCTCTCCCGTCCCTGCCACACCTGGCAGTCAGAGTTGACCTAATTGTATTGTCCTTTGCCGATTCGGAAGATGCTTGGGGACTTGCATGCTGCAGGACATCAGTAGGGTTGGAGGAGATCTCTGGAGTCCCGTGCCTTCTGGTGATTTGGAGTTGTACTCCAGAGAGCAAGTGCCTTCCTCTCCCTGGGCCTCAGTTTCCCCATCTGAGAAATGAAGTCAATGATCTCTAAGGACCCCACTCAGTCTCACGCTCAGTGATTCCCCGAATTACTAGCCGACAGGCAGCAGAAGCTGGCATCCTGGAGCAATGTTGGAGTGCCGGGCGGAGATGAGGCAGCTCTTCTTCCCTCTGATAGAGCAGTCTAGAATGCACTTTCATAAGAAGCAAAGACCCAGAAAGAAGACTTCTGGGTCATCACCCTGACCGAGTGACTGGAAGAAAATGTTTTTTCATGCAGTGGGGTGATTTCTGAAAAACTAGTTTTGAAAAAAGTGCGTTGGTTTTGGGAGCCCACTTTGGGGAGGGGCTACTGGCTTCCTGGTAACACTTGCTCCCTGGACGGGGAATTGGGAAGGTGATGTTGCAGTGGCCTCTCTGAGTGTGACCGGATCCGTGAGTGGCACCTGCTCTGGCCGTTTGGTGTGGGAGCCGTGGAGATGCGGAGGAGGCAGCATGCAGCCTGGGGTTCTTGGCTGGGAAGGCTGCCCCTGGCAGAGTTTGAGAGGGACTAGGTCCAAGGGAAGTCCCAGTAAGGAAGGGATCAGGCAGGCCCCCGAGCTGCGGGGAGGGGCTCCCTGCCAGGCAGGCCAGGCCTCCCCACAGCACACCCAGTGCGGCCCCAGGACAGCCAGCCCATCCTTGTGCCGGGGGAGGGGGAGGGCAGATGACACAGTGTGTCTGCTCCCCTAGCCCCCAACCTGCCACACACACACACACACATACAAACACACAGTGTTATGCAGTGAAACCAGTCCCTTCCCTCTTGCCAGCATGGCCTTGAAGGAGAAGGGGTTGGGAGCCCTTCCCTGAGCCCTGGTGTCCACAGGGCAGTGGGAGGGCCCTACTGACTCCATGCTCGTGTGGCCCTCAGCCTCTGGCCTTTGATAGAAGAATCTGAAAGCCGCCACCATGGCCGCTGCCTGTCTCTCCCCACCTGCCCTGGAGGCCCCGCGCAGCCTCAGGCGCTCTCCTCTCCGGGGCTTGGGGCTCGGAGGAGGCTGCCCCCGTGGCTGGAACAGCTCTGGTGGCGGCAGAGCCCCTAGTCCCATCTCACCAGTAATCCCTGAGAGTACCCCTACCTGAATCTGTACATGTTTGAAAGAACCAACCAGCCTGCTAGGAAATATCAGTTCCCTTTTAGAAGAAACGGCCCAGGGAGCGAGCGGTTGTGGTCAAGGCCCGTCGCCGTCCTGTGTGCAGCAGCAGCAGTGCACACTCAGGCCACATCCTATGGGGTAATGGCACCAGCCCGAGGACAAGGCCCCCTGGTATCCTCTCTCCTGGGCCCAGTCACAGTGAGAGTTCCCCCAGATCCTGCGTCCACCTGCAAACCTGGTTTCCAGGGAGGTCGCGGTTTCAGGGGAAGGAGGCCAGGGCGGGGAGGGACTGCCCTGGAGGGGCTCTCTTAGGAGGCCCTTCCCCCCAAAACATGGCCCCCATTTCATCACTGACTCTGGGGTCTTTATCAAAGCCAAGAACTTCTTATTCCCTGGTTAGGAGTTGGTACTTCAAATGCCGCACAACATCTGACTCCTTGACTGACATTCAATACGAGGTGTCGGGGCTGATGAAAGAGCCTTTTTTCTGAAGACAGAAAGAGGAGAAGGGACCATGGAGGGGGACAGCCCAGGAGAAGGAGAGGAGATCGCAGAGGTAGCAAAGGTTTTCCCTGGGTTAGGTTATTCCCTGGATTATTAAATGTGCATCTTCACCCACTTCCAGGGACCAGAGAAATAAAGGACTATGCATCTAAAATTCACCACCTGACAATCTCTGGCTAATCCTCCGGCAAGCCCTCAAGAACGAAGACACTGGGGACCTTTTTCCCCAACCGCCATGGCCCCAGCCTCCTTAATCTCAATCAGTGTCAGAGATGGACACTGTACATTTCTCCAGGGATACTGCAGTACAAAGCAAGGACTTAACTTTCTACCAGTGGCACCTGGTGACAGCATTTATTATGCTTGCTTCCTTCCGTTCTTGACATTTTGACAGAGCATCTATCTAAAACATATTCAGGGGTTCTTTTCCCAGTGAATGTCTTCCTCATCCACCCTTACCTGTCCATCCATATACCTAGCTTTCCGTCTCTCCATCCATTTAGCCATCCATCAATCCTCCCATCCATGCACCCATCCATTTATCGAACATTTGTTGGACATCTAGGTGTCTCCAGTTTATCTACTGGGGAAATAAGAGAAATATGCACATAATTATAGTATAGAGGACTGTATTAAAAAGTCACGAGGCTCTAGTACACTTAGCTGTGGTGAGCAGGAAGGACTCCCTGGCAGAGGTGGCATCTGCATTGGGTCTTGAAGGATGAGTAGAATTTTAACAGCGGAAATCGGGCATATACAGGGAAGGATATCCTAGATAGGCAGAGCATGCAGTGGGGAAGTGGGAGAGGACAAGTTGTGTGTGGGAGCCTTGAAGAGCCTGGTCAGAGGACAGGGAAGAAGGGTTCTTTGTGTGATGGGCCTAGAGAGGGAATTGGGGCCCACTTGGATACTGGTGGGAGAGCTGGATTTTACTGTGGTGGTGAAGACCACGGGTCTGCTCTCCCACTTAGAGCTGGGCAACCCTGGATAAGTCTCTGCACCTATACTTGCCAGGATACCCTCCTCCTCGTCCTCTGCCTGGTGAGCAACCATCTCTGCCTCACAGGGTCGTTACATGAGAGGATGTTCTTAATTACTTGGGCCATGAGACCAGGTGGGGGCTGCTACCTCTGTGTGTGTGTGTGTGTGTGTGTGGTGTGTATATGCTACTGATTTTCAAAAAAAAATTTTATACATGAAAATGTTCACACAAAGACACATAAAAATAGTGAAATTTAAATCATCAAACACTTTCATCTCTTTAAGGCTACACCCAGTCCAAGCGCATGTTTGTTTATTTACATCTTTGGTGTACAGTTTTGATCTGTGTGTATATGTTAATTTGTGCTCCTCTTTTTTCACTGTTATTTCCTATACGTATTTCTACATGCCACACTGTGGTTGTATGTTGCCTATTTATCATCTTTGGTGGCCTTAATATTATGATCTTTTAAATGATTAGAGTTGGCATGGACTCGTGTCAAGTTTTTTCCAAGTCCCTTCTGTTTTAAATGAAGCTCCCGAAAACTTATATGGGTCTAGGGTTTGGGGACCATTTCCTTGAGCTCTATCACCATCTTGGAGTATTTGAGTTCAGGGGTGAAGCAAAACCTCTTGATTGGCCCCCTGAATTTTAGTTGGATGTAAATTTTAGCTAAACACTTCTCAGTTTCCTTGCAGCTAGACGTGGCCATGTGATCAAGTTCAGACAGTTAAATATGTGGGGAGTAAAATTTGCTTGGTGATTTCCTTAAAGAAAAGAGTCATACCTTTATTTTCCTCTTTCCTGTTGTCTGAAATATAGACATGATGGCTGGAGTTGAAGCAGCCGTCTTGGACTCTGAAGTAAACTTGAGAATGGAAGCTGAGTAGAGCAACAATATAATAAGGGTCTCAGACATATTGGTGCTTCATCTCAGCCCTGCACTACTTACCTAGACTTGTACACGGGAGAGGAATGCATATCAACCTTATTTAAATCACTGTTATTTTAGATTTTCTATCACAGACAAACTTAATCTTTACTAACACACAAAGAAATTTATCTCTTGTCACATAGCACCAGGTTATATTCCAGAAGTACGAAAGCTACTTTGCAGGGCGACCTGCAAGCCTTTATTTCTTAGTGGAGATGGGAAGGAGGAAGAAGAGGAGAAGGGAGAAGCAGTTTTGCATCGATTAAGCCTCTTATTTCAAGGATTACATTGCAAACAATTTTTTTTCATATTGAGTGTTTGTGAGTCTTAGATTTCACCGGACACTTCAGACTTGTTATTCTGGTTTAAGTTCTGACTCCCAAATTCTGTGCTTTGACAGGGCTAAGTGTTGCAGAGCAAGGCAGCCATGTCTCTTCCTTCAGCCTCAGTTTCCTCATCTGTGCTTTAGATGGAGAACTCTCCTAGGTTAACCCTCCCTGTGCTGACATTCTGAGATTTGTTCTCTCATCACACCAGCACAGGAAGGGCTGGGGCCTGCTCTAAACAGTGCCTGTATCCTTGCTGGCTGCCACCATTCATTCACTGACTCTTTATGGAGCATTTGCTGGGGGCCAGGCTAGGTTTGTGCTGACCACTGGCCACGAGGGCTCTTGAGTGTTCACCTGCTTGGCCTCAGGAAAGATTTGTCCTGAAATGGCCGGGCTGCCCTTCCCTTTTCCAGGGATAACAGAATCATTTGGAGCCTGCAAGACCCAGCTCTGAGCTGCCCTCCCACAGCCCAGAATCACCCCCAGGCAGGGGGAGGCCCTCAGGGCTTTGTCTGAGAGGCCCCATGTGTGACCTGGGATTGAGCTGGGTGGGCTGTCTTGAAAGGCTGGGTGAGTGCCTTTGAAGTGGTTTGAAAGACAGTCAGGGAGCTTCTTTCCACAGGCCAAAGCGGCCCCCATCCCTGGCTCTAGCGTCATCAGGCATCAGAACTCAATATTGCTCTGATGGCCCCCTAATGCAGACCCTGCTTATAGATGAGGCTCAGAGAGGGGACGTGATCACCCCAAAGCCACACAGCTGGACCCAGGCTCTTAACAAGGCTCTGTGCAGGCGCATAGGCTGCTCCTTTGTGTGAGGCCCTGGAGGTGGGGTGGGGGGGCAGGCACATCAGCCTTCCCTCCAGCGTGAGCTCTTTCCTCCCCCAGCGACTAAGCGCACATGCCCACCTCTACCTCCTGCGAAAAGCCTTCCAGGCTGACAAGCCTCCAGAACTGTTGCACACAGTCACTTACATTGTTCACTGCACAAAGGCACCTGCTGAGAGAGAAACAAAGAGGGACTAAAATTTCATTCCCTTGCCAAGCCCTGTGTGATGCTGGGTGTGTGTGCGGGGGTGGAGGGGGTTGCTCCTCCACGGGTCGCCCAGAGCATCTCTTCCTAATTTACACCGAGGCGGCACGTAGGTTTTCAGGGACCCGGGCCAGTGGAAGACCCATCAGCACCCTCAGAGCCTCGCTCCTCACGCCTGTCGAGGTGTATTCTCTGTCTGTGGCCCCGCTAGACTGTAAGCTCCCGAGGGCAGTGAGAGTGACTCCTCCAGGCAGGGTGTCACGGCCAGGTCAGTACTGTGTGGGCCACAGAGGGCTCGACTCAGCACTCGTCCTGAGCGAGAGTTGTAGGAGCTGGGGGGGACTGTCCCCAAGGCTTGGGAAATGTTTGTTGGATGAATATATGATGGGTTAATGCCAATGAGAGCAGTGAGGAGGGGCTGACCAGGGTAGAGGGCCTCTGGGAAATGGGAAGGGGCCCGCAGGGAGGCCTGCAACTTGTGGAAGGGGCTGTGGCCTGTGAAAGCCCCAGTGGCAGGGTGAGGGGGAGACTGGACAAGTCACTGCAGTCAACTCTGGGTGGGAGGCCCCGAGAGCAGAGGCCAGAGACACACCTGACCTCACCTCGGCTGCACTCTGCGGGGCCAGGGCCGGGTAGGGCACGGTGCGAGTAGTTGCCAAAGCCCCAGCTCCTCCCCAGCACACTGTCCTGGAGCCCCTCTCCAGCCTGCACAGTGCTGGTCCAGCAGCTCCCCGATGACTCATCCTTGCCCCAGGGATCCTCAGTCTTGTGGGGCCACAGGAGCCACAGGCAGTGCTGTGCCTGCAGGATGCGGGATGGCTCCCTGGAGTGCCGGGGTCCCCGGCTGGCTGAGGGGTGTCCTGCTCAGCCTAGGGTGCGTCTGGGAGAGCTTTGCTGGGGAGACGTGAGCCGAGCTGAGTGACGTCTGGGGGTTTCCCGGGTTCACGTGGTGTGTGGGGTGAACCAGCCTGGCCCTGTCGCAGGTGTTGCAGGCTCGATGTGTCTGGCGTTTGCACTCCGCGAGGATGGAGGGTGGCCTGTGCAGGAGAGGGGACCAGACAGCAGGGCCTCCTGGGCTGTATCCGTGGAGACTGAGGCAGGCTTGTTCCCCCACTTTTAAAGCTGGGCTGTGTGTTGGTTTCCTAGGGCTGCTTGACAAAACAACAAATCTGTTTTCGCAATTCTGGAGGCTAGCCGTCCGAAATCAAGGTAACAGCAGGGCTGGACTCCCTCTGAGACTCTGGGTGGAATCCTTCCTGCCTCTGTGCAGCTTCTGGTGCCCCGCTAACCCCCACGGTCCTTGGGGTCCCCTGGCCTGAAGCTGCATCACTCCAGTCTCTGCCTCCGTCGCCACAGGGCTGTCTCCTCCCTGGGGTCTGTCCCCTCATCTCTTCTTCTAAGGACACCAGTCACCTTGGATTAGCACCCCTGCTCCAGCGTGACCTCGTCTGAACTAATTCCATCGGCAACAACCCTATGTCCAAATAGGGTCACATTCTGAGGCGCTGAGGTCCTGGGGGTTAGGATTTTAACATATCTTTTAGGGGGACACAATTCAACCCATAACAATGTAAAATGTATACAGAGGAAGATCCACCCTTTTCAGTTTACTTTTCTACCCATTTTGGCAAATGGAGACGAGTCGGGCAACCGCCACTATGATCAGCATACAGACCAGTTCCGTCACCCTCCACGATCCCCTGTGCCCTTCTTTAGTCAGTCCTCCCCTCCCAAACCCTGCCATCACTCATCTCATCTCCATTCTTGAGTTCTGCTGTTTCCAGAACATCACGCGAACCCTGCCTTGTGAGTCTGGCTTCTTTCACTCGGCGGAAGGCATTGGAGACCCGTCTGTGTTGTGCATCTCAGTGTTGCGCTCCTTTTTATCGCTGAGACTGTTTCATTGCATGAATGTATCATGGTGTGTTTATTCATTCACCCCCTGTGGCACTTTTGGGCTGTTTCCAGTTTGGGGTGATTACAAATACAGCTGCTGCAAACATTTGCGTAGAAGGTGTGGGTTTTTGCGCGGAAATCACACGGGCCAGCTTGCATCAGGCTGCTGTGTGAAGAAGGGCATGGGGTTTGGGGAGGCAGCGCATGGGGAGACGGGAAGGAGGCTGCTATATGGGCCCAGCCCCACTACCCTCTACCTGCCCAGGGGAAGATGGCTGACCAGGCCCAGCGGGGCTGTCTGGACATGTGGACCTTGAGAGGTGAAACAGCACAACACAAGTAGTTAGAAGGGCAGGCCCTGGAGCAGTCAGTCAAGGTTCATGTTCCGCTCTCTGCCTCAGTTTCTTCTTCTGTAAAACAGGGGTACTAATAGTTCCACATTCATAGAGCTGTTGCTGTGTTACATGAGTTAACACGCAGAAGGAGCCTGAACAGAATCTGACACATAGTAGGTGTTCAAGAAATGGGAACCATGTTCTGTGGTCTTCGGAAGGGCCCCCGCTGCACACCGTCTTGTCCATTCCACTCGTCCCATGTCTGCCCTGACTTGCTGTAAGACCCTGAGCTGGCTCCTTGCCCTCTCTGACCACTGCTTCCTGCATTCACGTGGTTAAGGCGGCACCGAGCACCCCTGTGTGCCAGGCTCTGTACAGAGCAGCCTGCGGCAGCGTGCACACAGTAGGCGCTTCATTAAGACATGGCTGTGTGACCTGCTCATCACACTGTGGGGGGATGGGTGAGTGGCTCTCAGGACACAGGTTTTGGGGGCCGGCAGAGGCTCCCCTGCAGCTGCCACATGTATCATCTGCCCTGATACACTCTCTGTCTCCGACAGGAGCTAACCCAAGTGGCAGCCCCGCAGCCTCAGCAGCTACAGGGCGGTGTCAGGGACGCCTGGCCTGGGCTCCATGGCCAGAGGTGTGCTGGGTCCTAGTTCAGGTGCCACAGCAGCTCCTAGGGTCTGAAGGAACCCTCGCCATGACCAGCAGGTCCAGATTGGACTAACAAAGGGACATTTACAATGGTCAATCCTCACTATTCACAGGTTCTGTATTTGCAAATTAGCCTATTTGCTAAAATTTATTCGTAACCCCCAAATCATAGTGCTTTCGAAGTCATTTATGGACATGCATAGAGTGATGAAAAATCTGAATTTTCGAACACACACGTTCCCACCCGGGGCTGCATAAGATGTATCGGTCTTCTTGCGTCCGTTCTCATATTTTGAACAAGTGTCCTTGTCGTGGTCTCTTACTTGTTTTGAATTTTTACGCTATGTTTTGATGACTTCGCTGTTTAAAATGTCCCCCAAGCATAGTGCCGCAGTGCCGTCTGGTGTTCCCGATGGCAAGAAGGTCGTGATGAGGCTCACAGAGAAACGATGGGTGTTACAAAAGCTTTGCTCAGGCACACGTTACAGTGCTGTTGGCTGTGAGTTCAGTAGTGATGAATCAGTGACATTAAATAAGGGGTCTTTAAACAGAAAACAAGATATATCTTGATCAACTGATGAAAATGTTGTGACCAGTGGTGCAGAAAACCTACCCCTGTGTTTCCCGAGAAGCAATGGTTCCATTTCCGCTAAGTCTTCACGCAGCTTTGTAGAACATCACAACCACAGATACTGAGAACGGACTGTATCTACATCGTGTAGATAAATTGGCCCTGAATCTCTCCGCGGCACTGTCTGCACGTCCACTGTCAGCAGTTCATTCCTCCGGATTAAGAAGTACCTGACTTATGTAAAGTCTGTTTTTAAAATGCACAAGTCTTTGGGATAAGCCATCCCTTCTGTCCCTTGGTCCTCACTCCCTCCAGTGAAGTTCAAGACTTGGAAAGGACAGTTTCCAAGGAGGGGAGTGGTCAGTGGTACTATGTCACATTCTGTGATTCTCACAGAAGAGTCTTTGTAGGGAGCGGCATATCGATCAAGGCATAAAAATCAGGGATTCTTGGCCTTCATAGATTTGGTACTAATAATTGCAGTGATTATGGCTTGGGGTTTCCTTCAGGCCCCTTTGCTAAGAGCTGTTTCTCAGTGAATTGTCACAGCCCTGTGAGACTGGGTTGCAGTGCCCAATTTACAGGCCAGGAAACTGAGGCACAGCGGGTGACTCAGTGGAAGCTCTCAGCAAGTGGCAGAGCCCAGACCCGAATCCAAGTTTGCCCAAGTCCAGAACCTCTGTCCGTAGCCCCGGAACTCCCTGCCTCCCTGTGTTGCATCCCACGATTCCAGGACCCTGCTGCCTCCTCGAGATCCAGGTGTGCCTAGATCCCTGGGAGGATGCTACTGGAACGCCTGCAGCCTCCTGAGGCCCTACATGATGGAACAGGTGAAGAACCTCAGGGGTGCAGAAAGGGATGCCTGGCCCCACCATCCACATCCAGTCTCTCCCAGGTCATCCACTGACAAAGTCCCACCCCACAGCCCCTGTCCTTGGAGCGGCCCGGAGACACTTTCACTTGGGTGGGACGGAGTGTCCCCGTCCTGCCTCAGCACTGCTCCTTACTCTCTCCCCAACTTAGTGCCTCGCAGAGGCCCCTAAAGTTACTGAGCCAGTGGCCTTGGCCTCCTCCAGCCTCCCACTCTTGAAGACTCACCACCACTAACTTCCCTTATGCTGAGGTAGGAGGGACTGTGCGCCCTGTGAAGTCTGACGGGGGCAGGGGGGTGTGGATGGTCACAGGGAGCAAAACCCTAAACAAGGCTGCAGCCCTGAGGGTGGGATTTCAGGCAGGAGTCAGCACCCGCTTTGTCTGGTGAGGCAGGGGCTGCCAAGAAGCATCAGGACTGGTGAGCCTGGGTAGTACACATGACCCAGAAGAGGAAATGTGGTCACAACAACTGTGAGGTGGGTTACAGGGTGACTCAGTGTCGCCAGGGAGTGAAGGGATGTGGTGCTGCAGTAGTTTCCTGCAAGGTGCAGGCCGGAGTCCGGTGTCCACAGCCTGCGTCCTCGGGGAGCGGGCAGTGCCCATGGTGGGGGCAGCTTTCGGGGGTCAGCATCATCCCGGAGCCCTGGGCTGGCCCTGGGCCTGATTCCAGTTCTAGGTGAGACATGTCAAAGCACATGCCTCTTGCTCTGTGGTCATGTTTCACCCTTCTGGCAAGCCTGTGAAATAGTGGGAGGAGTACCCTTTTGCTTATTTCACTACTTAGAACAGAGGCTCAGAGAGGGAGGGAGGCTTGCCCAAGGACACACAGGAAGCCTGTAGCAGAGGTTGGAATAGACCTCGGCTCCCTTTGCAGGCCAAAGCATTTTCTGCACCGCTCAGAACTGTCCAGCATGAAGAGTGGCCACAGCGACCGCTGACTGAGCCGTTGTTAAGCTCCAGGTGCAGTTATCCATGTTGTCCTCACCACAGCCTTGTGGGGTCTGTGCAGTTCCCAGTCTCGTTTTACAGACCTTGAAAGGCCAGTCTCAGAGTGGAATTCAGTCAGGCCCCAGACGCTAAGGGCGAGGGAAAGAGAAATGCCAGCAGAGGTCCAGCAGGAGGGGCCTGAGCAAGGGTGTGGGGGGGCCCTCGTCTCCCCTTCTGGACTGAATCCTGTCCTCCATGGGGCTGCTGCCCCCTCCTCTCGCCTCCCCCTCCTCAGCTCCAGTGTCAGGCCGGGTTGGGGAGGGCTGTGATCTCCTTCCTGTTTCCCCCAGATGATGGGGAACCGCTGAGTAAGCAACAGGCAGGGCCAGAGGCCAGGGTCACAGTGGGACTCGTGGGCTGCCACGTGGTGTGGGCGCTCCTGGAAGGAGGGAGGCTGGCAGGGGCAAAGGAAGCACCTCCCCTGAGCCAGCTGGGCCTCCTGTTTCCCAGCCTGGTCCATCCTGGGAGGAGAAGGCAGCAGAAGGAAGGTGGACAAGGATTCTGGGAGCTCTGTAGGGGCCAGCCTGGGGAGGCCTGGGCTGGCATCCATGTGCAAAAGGGGCCTGAACCTGCTGTCAGCCTCATGGGGCAGCTCTGGAAAGAAGGGGGCCTTAAACACTGGAACAGATGACCAAGAGCACAACCTCCTTTCCCAAAGAATTTTCCAAATAGAGTAATGGCTAATGGTAATAACACTCAACATACATATAGTTTTCCTTTTTATCTTCTTTGTTTTTTTCTAATCAAAAGCGAATCCCATACCTAGGACATGAATTCACACACGCACTGAAATGGTGAAAATGATAGAAAAGTCTAGACCCACATTGTCCAATACAGTAGCCACAAGCCACATGTAGCATTTTTACAAATTAAATTAATTAAAATGAGGTCACGGTCACATCAGCCGCATTGGAAACATTCCATAGCCACAGGCAGCTAATGGTGACCATGCCGGGTTGTGCAGACGTAGGACATCTCCATCACAGCACGTAGTTCTTTTGGGCAGGTCTAAACTGCTAAACAAGCAGGTGTAAGCAAGCAGGAAACCCTGCTTGTTGAAAAATAAGTTTTGGAATCAGTTTGGTTCCTTTGGACCTGTTCTATGTGTTTACGCATGTCTGGGTATCCACCTTGCCCATACGCAATTCCATCTGATCTGCCCTGCTACTTGGCCGTATGAGTACAAGAATGATATTTCCCATTTTTTTCCAGAAGAGGAAACTGAGGCTCAGAGAAGGTAAATGGGCCACAAGTAACGGGAGGGCTGGAACAGATTTGTTCCCTAGGGACAGAGGCCCCTCCCTTGGTGTGTCCAGGGTGAATGGGGTGCAGCCAGCAGGGGCTGTGGTGATCATCTCAAATCCCTGCACATTCCACTCTACTGGATGTGAGGGAGAGACCCAGACAAGCAAACTGATCTTCCAGGAAGACTTCCTATTTCCCCTGAAATGTTTGCCCATTATTTTCTGATTTTCATAGTAATATACACTCAGTGTAAAATTTTGGAATGTGCAAAAAAAGTATAAAGAAGGAGAGAGAAATCACTTAATCTGAGGATTAACAACCACAACTGCACCAGTTTACACTCCTGCGGACAGAGCAGGAGCATTCCAGTTCCTCCACATCCCCAGTCATTGGTCACGTAGGTCTGCCGCATGATAACCATTCTCATGGGCCTTGTCGTTTTAATTCCAGATTCCCTGATTCCTCATGCTGTTGAGAATCTTTTCACATGCTTCTTGGCCACCGCCTCTGTGTGAAGTGCCAGCTGAAGCCTCTTGCCCATTTTTCTATTGGTTTTTGTTTGTCTTGTCTTTTCCTTATCAATGTGTAGAAGTTCAGTATATAATCTGGCTCTGAGCCCTTTGTTGGTTCTGTATGGTACAGATATCTTCTCCCACTCAGGGTTTAATTTTCACTCTCTTACTGGTGTCTTATTGAACACAAAGTCTTCATTTTAATGCAATCGAATGTAACAGTTTATCTAAGGTTGGCATGTGTGTGTGTATTGTTTAAGAAGTCTCTTCCAACAGATTATGAAGGTATTCTTTATTTTCTTCTAGAAGTTTTTTTGTTTTGTTTTTTACATGTAAGTCAGAACAGAGTCCTCCTGGAACTGATTTTTGTATAAGCTGTGGCCAAGGGATCATGTTTCTTTTTTTTTTTCCCACGTGAATACCCAGTTGTCTCAGCACATTTTGTTGCGAAGACTGTCCTTCCCTCAACGTTCTAGTGTGACCATACATACATCAAGTGACTGTGTGTGGGGTCTGTTTCTGGACTACTCTAGTCCATGACCTACATGTCTGTCCCTGCACCAGTACCATGCCTTCTTAATCACTGTAGCATCATCATAATTCTTGAGATCCAGCAGACCAAATCCTACCCACATCTTCACGTGTGTCTTGGATGTTCTTGTCCATTTGCATCACATATACCTTTTCACAGAACACCTTTGAGGTTCCAGTTAGGATTGTACTAGTTCTTTTTTGTTGTTGTTGTTGAAGTGTAGTCAGTTACAATGTGTCAATTTCTGGTGTACAGCACAGTGTCCCAGTCATGCATATATATACGTATGTTCACTTTTACATTCTTTTTCATTAAAGGTAATTACAAGGCATTGAATATAGTTCCCTGTGCTATACAGAAGAAATCTGTTTTTTTATCTATTTTTATATATAGTGGTTAACATTTGCAAATCTCAAACTCCCAAATTTATCCCTTCCCACCCCCTTTCCTCAGTAACCATAAGATTGTTTAGTATGCTTGTGAGTCTGTTTCTTCTGTAGGTGAGTTCATTGGTGTCCTCTTTTTTTCTTTTCTTTTTTTAAGAATTCCACATATGAGTGATATCGTATGGCATTTTTCTTTCTCTTTCTGGCCTCCTTCACTTAGAATGATGGTCTCCAGGTCCATCCATATTTCTTGCTGCAAATGGCATTATTTTATTCTTTTTTATCATTGAGTAGTATTCCATTGCATAAATACACCATAACTTCTTTATCCAGTCATCTGTTGATGGACATTTAGGTTGCTTCCATGTTTTGGCTATTGTATATAATGCTGCTATGAACATTGGGGAGGATTGCACTGATTCTTTCGTCAGTTTGTGCAGAATTTATACCTTGAGAGTATTAAGTCTTCCACATCATGGACAAGATCTACCCTCCATCTTTCTATATTGTATGTTTGTAATGCTAAATATTTAATTATACATGGTGTGTAGGAATCCATAGGATTTGGCAGAGTGGTTAAGAACATGGACCATAGACTCAGAGATGGCCAGGGTTCAAATCCCAGCCCTGCCACTTACTCATTCCATAGCCTTAGTGAATTGCTTAACTTCTCTGTGTCTAAGTTTCCCCCTCCATAAAATGGGAATGATGACCAGAGTTATCTTGTAGGGCTGTTTGAAAGGATTAACTTAGTTAATATATGCAAAGCAGTTAGAGCAATGCCTGGCACACAAAAGTCTCTGGAAACATTATTAACTTATTTTTGAGTAGGTTACACATTCACAGGATTCAAAGTAAAAATATATTTTAAAAAAAGACATACAGTGAAAAGATCTTCCCACCTTTGTCCTCAGTGTGCCCATTCCCATCCCTGCCTGATTACTTACTAGTTTCTTGTGTTTTCTTTCAGAGGACTTTATGCAAATACAAATAATTATTCTTTTTGTTTGTTTGTTTCAAACAAGCACAGTCTACATACTGTTCTGTTCTTTCCTTTTGTCACTTAACCACATACCCTGGAATCCTTTCCACGTCAGTACATAGAGATCTTCCTCACTCTTTTTTTTTTAACAGTTGCATAGTATTTACAGTTGCACAGTGTTCACTGATTTACCTGTCCATTTACCTGCCCCTTTATGATGGACATTTAGATTGTTCCCAGTCTTTTCTCTGTTACAGACAACGCCCCAGTGAATCCAATAAGTCTCTCTGTTCACACACTCATTAGAGTTAAGGGCAACTTAACTCTAGCTTTACAGGTATATTATCCCAGTGTTTCTATTAGGTTGAATATCTAAAATGTCTGTCTTTGTAGGTCAAAATTGGTTGAATGTTGCCAGTTTTATATAGTACTAATATTTCCTTAACCACTCAATCATTAAAAAAATTTTCATTGACCGAGAGAGGGTATAGCTCAGCGATAGAATGCGTGCCTAGAATGCACAGGGTCCTGGGTTCAATCCCCAGTACCTCCATTAAAAAATAAGTTAATTGATGAAACACCTAATTAACCCCCCAAATAATAAATTAATTAATTTTAAAAAATTTGTATTGAGCACCGTTTCCATGCTGGGCCTGGACACACCGTAGTAGATGTCACGGACACTGGAACAGAGCTTGGAGAGGGGAAGAGACGGGTCTGTGATAAGCAGGGTCGTTCACCATTGGATTGTTTCCAGTGTTTGATGACGTAAGTCACTTTGCAGTGAACATCTTTATCTGTTAGGTTTTATTTGCGTTTTTAAAATATCGCTTTGAGACAGATTCTAGGAGGGGCATGACCTACGCTCTGCAGTCGTCACCAAAACAAGAAAGCAGAGTTGAGTAGGTCTGCTTGTACAGAACTTAGCTCGGTTCCAAGTGGGAAATCCCCTCAAGGGGAACTTTTTTAAGTTACAAATTGTTTGATTTATTTTTCAAGCAGGTGGTGTAGTCACGTGGTTCAAATCTAAAAGCTACAAAAGGATGTGCAGTGAAGTGTCCACCTCCCATCCCTGTCTGTCAGTCCGCCAGCCCTCCCCCTCAGGGGACGTTGCTTTATCATCCTCCCCCGTCTCCTTGAGAGATGGCCTCAGCGCATCTCAACGTACGTGTATCGCAAAGGTGCATGGGCCTGCCCATTGCTCTTGGTGACCTGGGTTCTTGTGTCCCCGCAGCCTCCAGTTCAGTCTCAGCCAGGAAATTGGTCCCCCAAATCTTGTCTCCTCCAGTAACTATCTCCAGGTTCAGTGAAGTTTCCAAGGATTTTGGAGGATGGGGGAAGGGAGGGAATGTCTTTGCCCTTTCCCTGCAGATGACTATGAGTGTAAGTATTATGATGATAAGTCTAGAAAGGTACTGGTCCATTGTAGATGCTCTATAAGCACTTACTGGATGAATGAATGGATGAGAATAATGTCATTGAATGTTTCCCATATGCCGGGCACTATCCTGAATTCTCACAGTTCCATAAGGTAGTAATGCTTATATTTCCTATTTTAATTATGAGGAAATTGAGGCAAAGAGAGGTTTAGTCACTTGCTGAGGCCATCAAGCTGAGACTCTAGAGCAGGCTGTCTGGTTCCTGAGGCCTTGGTCAACAGATCACTCAAGGCCTAATTACACACAGTGCTGGGGACAGAGTGGGTACCATCTGCTATGAACTGGGTCTTGATGGGAGTGGACAGTTCTAGCCTAGGACTGGCCCTGGGGGAGGGGAGTCAGCAGGTTGAGCAGGCTGAGTCAGGTTAGGTTGGGTTCAAGGCACTGGATGGAATAGGGAAAGGGGCTGGGAGCTGGGAGCCAAAGAAGGTTATAGAGGGAGGGTGGAGGAACTCCATCCCAGTTCCCAGGAGGTCATGGTCATCCAAGGCTCTCGGGCACAGAGCGACCAAGGCTAGAGGCCAGGCAGAAGCAAGCCGTGAGCCAACAATCAGAGCATCTGACAAATGGGGTCTGGGAGCAGCCACTAGAAGGGCCTCAGTGCTGAAGCCGGGTGCCTCCTGTGTTCTTCACCTGGGTTCCAGCAGGTGGACAGTGGAGACCCAGCAGGCAGCCTGGAAGGCAGGGCTGGGAGCTGGGCAGTGCCTGATACACACCAAGCAGCAGAAAGCCTGCAGCGCACAGGTGTGGAAAGTTTGAAGGCCTTTGGCTAGACCCCTTGATGTGGGCTGTGATGTGCGAATTGAGACAGCCAGACCTGCTCTCAGCACTTCCGGGCTCCGGAAGACCTGCTTAAGCTGACTTCCCCTCTGGGAGGCTGTGGGCAGGGGCCCACCCAGCCCTGTCCCGGCTTCCCTGGGGCTGACCCACCGAGGGTCCGGTCTTAAGCGCACCCACCTCGTCTTGGAAGGCCTTTTGGTCTCTGGGTGAGGAGACACCCGGGAACTTTCTCACAACAGGATTCCAAGCACTGTCCTTGGAGCTGCAGGCGTCTGTGGGAACCTGCCAGGGCCTCATGCAGTTCCTTGGCCCGTGGAACTGGGCTGGAGGCACTTGCACATAATACATGTGAGAGATGCTGATTCTGAAACCGGCTGCTTCTCTTCTATCTCCACGTGACCTCTGTGGTCAGCTGGGAGCTGCATTTTTGGTCCTATGTCCACCAAAGGCTGGGCCAGAGGTGGAACCAGGCAGCAGCTGTAGCTCAGCTTCCACACGTCCAGGAAAAAGCATTTGGCGGAGAGGAAGCCCCAGAGAAGCTGGCCTGGCTGCTTGCCTTCTCTCAGGCTGTCTGCTGGGGCAGAGCCAGCCTGGCTTGGAAGAGAGCCTCCGTGTGGCACTGGGCCAAGGGTCAGCTGAGTCACGGAATCATGGAATGCATAGTGCTGAAAGGAACCTTAGTCCTAGGACTTGTCCATGCTCAGACAATGCATAGCCTATTACAGAGCCCGTGGCAGACATCACTAGAAGATCCCAGGCCTCTTTCTCTGCCCAGCCTTTAGCATAGCAGTCCAGGCAGCTGCTGCCCATCAACTAGGGTTCACAGGGAAGTCCAGCTGGCTTGCTATTCCAGATCTGGTCCCATCTTCTCATTTTACTTAGCTCAGTGCCATTTCCTTTATAGCATACCCATTGCCCTGATGAATACAGCCTTTGCATGTCCCTACTCATCTTATAAACTCATGTTATGTCACTTTGTGTCCACAATGCGATCCTGACCTCAGAATCCAAAAAAACTTCTCATAGTTCCCCAAGATTGTTGTATATGTAGCTGCAGAAAAGCTGATGCTGTCTTAGGTCGTGTTAATAGGAGTAGAGTATCTGGATTGTGGGAGGTGATGGTCATGCTCCTTTCTGAGTTGCTTAGGGCACACCTCGGGAATCCTTTCCCCACTTGAGACTCTGCATTTCAGAGGTACAAAGACAGAAGGATACTCAGCACACTCAGAAGAATACAAACAGTGTGATGAGGGAGCTCAAAACCACTCCATAACTTATGGTCAATTGATTTTCAACCAGGGGCAAAGAAAATTCAATGGGGAAAGAATAGTCTTTTCAACAAATGGTGCTGGAACATCAGGATATCCAAATGCAAAAAAAGGAGGGTGGACCTTAACCTACACCATACACAGAAATTAATTCAAAATGGAACAAAGACCTAAATGTAAAAGGTGAAACTATTAAACTCTAAGAAGAAAGTAAGGATAAATCTTCATCATCTTGAATTAGGAAATGGTTTCTTAGATATGACACCAAAAGTACAACCAACAAAAGAGGAAATAGATAAATTGGACTTCACCAAAGTTAAATACTTTTACGTTTCAGAGGACATCTTCACCTTTTCATCAAAAAAATTAAAAGACAATCCACACAATAGGAGAAAATATTTGCAAATCTTACACCTCATAAGGCACTTGTATCTAGAATATATAAACAACTTACGATTTAATAATAAAAAATCTAATTCTAAAACAGGCAAAGAATCTGAATAAACATTTTTCTAGAAAATAGATATGAGGTTAATAATTAAAAGATTCTCAACATAGATATATACTGGAGAAATGCAAATTGAAACCACAATGAGATATTCACTAAACTTATTGTGGTAATCATCTCATGATGTATGTAAGTCACATCATTATGCTGTACACCTTAAACCAGTATAGTGTTGTATATCAGTTATATCTCAAAAAAACTTGGGGAAAAAAACCCACTAGGATGGTGACAATTACAAGTATGGAGAATGTGGAAAAATTGGTACCTTCCTCCAGTGGGATTGCAAACTGACATAGCCATTTTGGAGAACAGCCTGGCAGTTCCTCACATGCTAAATATAGAGCGACAATACCACCCAATATTTCCATTCTTAGGTAAATAGAGAATTGAAATTTCAAGAGAATTGAGAACAATGTCTATACAAAAACTTGTACGTGAATATCAGCAACATTATTCATAATGACCAAAAAGTGGGAACAACCCAAATGTCCATCAACTGATGGACAAGTAAAATGTGGTGTATCCATCCTGGAAGATTACTTGGCAATAAAAAGAAGCGAAGCCCAGATGCAGTCTGTGAGCTGTGATAGCAGGGGTGTACCTTAAAAACAAGATGCCAAGTGAAAGAAACCAAACACAAAGGACCACATCTTGTGTGATTCCATATATATATAATACCCAGAAGTCAAGTCTATAAGGACATAAAGTAGATTAGTGGTGGCCATCGGCTGGGACATTGGGAGGAAATGGGTCGTGATGGCTAATGAGGACAGGGCTCCTTGTTGGGGTGGTGAAAATGCTCTAAAATTGATTGTAGTGATAGCTGCATAATTGTGATCATGCTAAAAACCACTGAATTGTAAGCCTTAAACTGTTATTAAAAAGCAAACCACTCTGTATGCAGATTCATAGAGACAATGTATGTATAATACTCAGCTCAGTGTCAGCCACAGGGAAATAGCTGGTAAATGTTACCTCTGGGTAGCCGTGTGGAAGAGTGGGGCTTCAAACTGGAGAAGAGGTGACCCTGTGCAGCAGTTAGGGAGTCAGGGTGGTGACGAGATGTGCCAGCTATAGTTGAAGGGCTGTGTTGGGGTGGGGTGTCCATATAAAGCTTAGATAAGGCAAGAAGAAGAAAAACTTCAGAAGAACAGATTTCATCTCAATAGAAATCGAAAATTGCTTCTCAGAATGGATTGCCCACTGAAGTAGTGAGCCCTTGGTCGTTAGAGGTCTTCAAACAGATACAACTAAGAATTGGGATAGTTCAGAGAGGACTCCAGTGTCTGGAACATCTGAGGTGGAGGACAGCCATAAAAGTCCAATGGTGTGCTGCAGCTGATAGGCTCATAAAGGCCTGTTGTCAAATATTCAGGAGTTTTAAGCTGGTTATTAAGCCATTCATAGCTTGTTATCAGCAATGGTGAGAGTGTTTACAATCATGGCAATCAGTCCTACAAATCAGGACTTTTTGTTTTGTCCTAGACAGGTGCTTTACTGGCACATCACTGATCCAAACCAACTGCTCCAACAGGTCTTTTGGTGTGCTTGTTACCCAGTGGAACTTGGATCTGCTTGCCTGTGTGCAGCAAAGCCAATCTACTGACACCAGGTTGTAGTGAAGGAAAGTACAGTGTTTATTGCAGGCATCAAGCAAAGAGAATGGGCAGCTTGTGCCCAAAAGACCCAAACTCCCCTGTTGCTTTCAGGGAAGGGTTTTTAAAGGCAACATTTCGGGTGAGGGTTGCAGCTCATGGACTTTCTTCTGATTGGTTGGGTGATGAGATAACATGGTGATGTTTTGGGAATCTTAATCATCAACCTTATGGTTCCTGCCAGTCTGGGGACTATAATGTGCTTGCGGTCAGCATGTAGTTATCATCCTTCACCTGGGTGGGGGAGTCCGTTTTTGCAGAACAACTCAAAAATATGCATCAGACAACATAATGTGTATGTGTAGTTGAACTGTAATAATTCTACCTAATAAAACTTAAAAAGAAAACAAAATGCATCAGATTGTTATATATATCCCTTGAGGAGGACCTGGGACTCTGTTTTGTCACGGAACTATTGTTTAAGCTACCTTTACTTTTCTTGCTTGAATGCTTCCCCATTGTTTCTGCATTCCTTTACTTCCTAATTAGTAACTGCTCTTTGGAACTCAGGGAAGGACTAGGAGACTAATGCATTTTTCTACAAACAAGAGATGGGGGACAAGGCAGGGCTTTTGTACCTGGGAAGGCCCCACAGTGTCCTACTCAGTTTCAATCCTCCCTTTTCTTTGATACACTTCAATCCTGAAGGAAACAGGGATGAAGCAAGAAAGGGAAACAAGTTTTGGATAGAGAGGTTAATCATAAACCAAGTTGGCTTTGAGGGGCTTGGTTTTGGGCTTCCCTACCCCCGAAGTTCCCAGGTCTTCCTCCCTCATTAGAGATAACTCCTTCCCTGCTCTGCCCCAGGGTCTAAAGAGTGGTGGCTTGCTCCATGAAGTGCCTTGAGCTCTCCATCTTGGAGTTACCACTTAATTGTCAGCTGTGGCTAGGTTCTTTCCTTATACTGTTCCATTTGATCCTCACATGACCTTTGAGGTAGGTGGTGTCAATAAAAAATTAATCAATAGTTGATCTAGAAAGAAATGGAAAATTTTATTTGAGCCGACCTAAGCGTTATAACCCAGGGACAGTCTTTCAGAAATCTCTAAAGGTCAAAGCATAGGTGTATAAGTTTTGGAGACAAAGGGCTATACTCCTATGATGTATTATTGACAGTTTACACAATCCAGATCTACACTACAAGGCGAGTCATGGATCACATGAGATTAAGAAGGAAGGTTATCTCCTAAGGAGTTGTGACCCTTGATGAGATTAAGAAGGAAGGTTATCTCCTAAGGTCTGGTTAATGCAAATGCACAACACACTCTTAAGGGAAGGGAGGGGGCCCAAACTGGCAAAGAAAATTTTTACATTTAAATTTTCTTGTCTTGCCACCAACTACGAATTCTCTTTCTTCGGTGGCATAGTCTCCCTGTTTAGAAGGAGGACACTGAGCCCAGGATGGGTGAGGGGCTCACCTTTGTTCATCACACCAGGGCCCCAGGAGGAGGAGTTCTCCCAGCCCAGATGCCTGCCGCCCCATCCCGCTGGCATCTTCATCTGCAGTCAGAACTCCAAGGTGTCACTCCCTCTGGCATCAGCTGCTGCTCCTTGGCCCAAGTCTTGTGGCTGCCACACTGGAGAGAAACAGCCCCAGTGACCTCTGGCTTCCGCTCTGATGACCTTGTGGCAGCTGTCAGAGGATTTTCCTAAAAGTCCCCTGGGGCCTGATTCTTTGGATGGACTCATCTTGATTACCTTTCAATGTGGGCCATCAGGCTCCAGAACTGACTTTTAAATGCCAAGAAAAAAAACAGCAGGGGCCACCCCAGGGGAAATTGCACTGGCAGAAGGAATAGGCTTAGGGTTCGGACACCCCTCCACTCTTTATCTCCTGGTCATGTCAGGTGCTCTGGGAACTTGGGAGAAGGTGTGTGCACGTGGGCTTTTTGTTTTGTTTTGTTTCTTAATTAAATATTTTAAGGGTAGAGAAATCTAGAGAAAAACCTAGCAGTGCCCTAGGTACCCCAAATTCAGCTTTGTTAAATCTTATCATTTTACCATATTTGCTTCAGATGTTTTAAAAATAAATAAATCCTGACAGAACTGGCTGAAGCCTCCTTCACACAGCTTCCTGATCCCAGTTGCTTCCAACCCTCGTAGAGGTCACCATTTTCCTGAATTTGGGGCGCATGGGTTTCCGCAGACAAGACACAGGGCTGTTGTGTACATTTGAACGCTTTATAGAAATGTTTTTTCATTACTTTCATAATTGGCTTATTTCACTCAACATTGGGTTTTTGGTTTGTTTGCTCTTAAAACTTGTTAACTTTTTCGTTTGTCGTGATTTCAGACTCCCAGAGGAGCTACAAGGCTGGTACAGTGAATTCCCAGTTTGGGGATTTGGCCGTGTAGCAGTTGGTTCCTACCTTTCGACAGCTGTGTGATCGTCCAGGGTGGACGAATCACAGCTTATTTATCATCGGTGGTTCCCACTTCCTCTCGCTGTAAATGCTTCTGCAGCGGCAGCTCTGTCAATTGTCTTCTTATACCTGTGCGTGTCCTGGGAGTGGGGCTGCTGGGGCCCCGGCTACAGCGCCCACTTCTCTTTTAGATTTTGACGATCGTTTTCAGAGCAGGTGCAACTGCTTTCATTCTCACGGGGCACTTTACCCCCTTGGTGATCCGGTGGCTTTTAGGGGGCTGTCACCTATCTCAGGCCATTTCTCGTGTTGCTGGTGTTCATAGGAGGAACAGGGCATGATCACGTGCGTGGTTACCCCGGCTGGAATAACGACCTGTCACATGCCAGATGCTGCTTGATGTACATCACATTTGGCAGGTATTCCCAGATCCATTGCACAGATGAGAAAACTGAGGCCCGTAGAGTTTAAATACCTTGCTCTGGGTCACACAGCAGCCAGGATGTGGCAGGGATTGGGACTGAGGCTGTATGAGTCCTAATTCTTCATCTTCGAGCTATGCAGAGTGTGCTAAATGACCGCCAAGTCTCTAATTGTGTTTGTAGTCAGAGGTGTCCCCTGAGAGACTGATGCCTCTCCCTGCAGCATCCCCGCTTCCTCCCACATGCCTGTCCCTGTTGTCTGGTCCTTCCCTCTCTGTGCAGAGGGAGTCATTTCATTGAGGAGCAGTCTTCATGGAGGAGAAGGGAAAGGATGGGATGTGGGGGCAGCAACGAGTGAGTGTCCCCCCTCACCCTGGAGGCTGGTTCTCGGGGCTTCCAGGGTCAGAGACAGGGAAAACTCCTCTCTGGGACTCTGGACAGTCCTGTCCCAGCTTGAGAAATAGGGGCCATTTCAAAAGAGAGGAAGGCTTTGGGCTTCCAGAAGCTCAGGGTGGGCACTGGAGGCCCACCAGCAATCCACTTACGGCTCTTAGAGGTTTACTCGTCTTGGGCACTCCAGAGATGATCATCACACACGGAGCGTCCTCTCTGTGCCTGCCAGCCTCATCTCATTTACTCCCGACACAAACCCTCTCAGCTGATTATACTTCCCATTTTACAGAAGAGGAACCTGGAGGTCAGCATGATAGGCATCTAAGCCCCTCAGCGAGTCAGTGCAGAGCTGGGATACCAGATGGGCTCAGGAGCTCCCCCCTGCATGCATTTAGGTAACAAGCAAATATGTTTTCACGTATTTATTTAAGATGATTTTTAATCATGTAAGTAATGCATAAGTAGCATAAAAATTTGAAACGCCTCCCTGCACTTCTCAGAAATAACCATCTTTAATGATGGCTAACGTAGCCTTCGGCAAGTCGTTTCCGTGTATATTTCTATTTATATGTCTTGATGTGTGTTTGTGCATATTCCAAATAGGATAACAAACATAATTAACCACTCTTTGCCAGGTACTGCAAGGATACATGTACAGGGGAAATTTTTAGAATTTCTCCAGGAACTACAATAGTGTAGAGGTTAGCAACACTGACTCTGGATCCAGATTGTTCAGGTTTGAATTCCAGCTCTGCCACTTCAGCTGTGTGACCCTGAGTGAGCTATTTAACCTCTCTGTGCCTCAGTGTCCTCATCTTTACATGGAACTATCAGGTACAGGGTAGGTGTATTCGTTTCCTAGGGCTGAACTTTGCAGCAATAGAAATGTATTTTCTCACAGTACTGGAGGCCAAAGGCTCAAGATCAAGGCATCAGCAGAGTTGGTTCCATCTGGAGGCTGAGAGACCATGTTCCAGGTCTCACTCCTAGCTTCCCATGGTGGTCATCAGTCCTTGGCGTCCTTGGCTTGGGGCATCATAACTTGACTCTCTTCCTCTGCCTTCACATGGCCTTCTTATGTCTCTCCATGTCTCCATAAGGACACCTCTCACTGAATTTACGGCCCACCCTAAATCCTGGATGATGTCATCCTTAACTTAATTACACCTACAAAGATCCTTTTTCCAAGTAAGGTCACAGTCACAGGTGCCAAGTGTTAGGATTTGGACATGTCTCTTTGGAGGACACGATGCAACCCACTAGAGTAGGTGTGAGGATGACTAAGTTAACGGAATGTGCCCACACAGTGGACACCGTGTGGTGCGGGCTACTTATGGATGAACAGACAAGTTGCTGCCCTGACTGGAGTTACCAGGGCCACTCCCACCCTGCCCCTCCATGTTGTCTGTGTCCTCATGCACCTTGTACACAGTGATGGGGCCATCTGTAACACTGCTGGGCACTGTGCCCGGAACCTGGCCTCTTTATCCCCATAGACTCCCTTAGTCTTGAAGCTAGGGGCCCCGCCTGCATGAGGTCAGGATCGTGGGTGGGACGGGGACGGCCTTTTCCTGGTCCTCTCCTTCCATCCCACACTCCCCCCGGGTTCCAGCCAAGTCTGCACAAGGGGGCCTCAGTTCTCTTTACAATGAGGCATCATTGGAACTTCTGAGCCTTTTCCCAGGGCCCACACAGCAGCCCAAAGCCAGTGCCCTTGTGAACTGGGAGTATTTGGTGCCTTCTTCCAAACAGGCAGCATCCAGCCAGGGCCCCACACCCAAGCGGACCCTACATCCAGTCACCCCCCTGGGGTGGCCTCTCCAGCCCAGAGCAGAGCTTTCCCCTCCTTCTCACACGGTTGACAGGCCGGTTACTGGGTGCAGGTACCACACCAGGGAGCGTGGCCACGCCACGCCACGTCACTCCTTCCTTTGGGGAACTGGTGAGAAAGTCCTCAGATAAGCCAGGATGCTGAGTCCAGGCCCAGGGTGCGGGTTTCCGGTGTCTGGCCACACTGCATCTGGGCAGCCTGGGTGTCCACGGACAGCTCGCCCTGAGAATCAGAAGGCCATTAGGACCACTGATTAGAGCTAATTGCTCTAGGCCCCATGAGCAAGCAGAAGGAAAACTAGTAATGAAATGATTGCTCTTTCCGGTGGAATTGCTTTAAAGTTCCTGAGCTCATTATTTTGCGCCAGTAGTGCCATTAATTACCTGGGGCCCCTGTGGCTGCCTTTGCAGGGACCTCGGCTGGAGCTTGGCTGGTGAGAGGGAGGACGTGGGTGTTGGGGTGACTGGCCGTGCTAGTGGATGACATATCTGAGGCTGTGTGGGCTTAGTGACAGTCCTGGCAGCTAGATCTGGTGTGGCCACGCTGCTTAGTAACAGTAATCACGGCAGTGAAACAGCCTGACATGGTGCCGCCTCAGGCCGTTTGCACCTCTGCCACCGTCCTTGAGCCCAGCAGTCCGGCCCAGAGCTCCAGCATTAGCACCAGCACGTAATAGTCGCAAGTGGGCACCCAGGGAGCACAGGTGACCCGAGGCCCAATGTCAGCAGGGACTCAGGGATTGGGGGACAACTGCCTGGCCCTATCCTCCTCTTTGGCCTGGTCAGAGCAAGTGCCCAGGTCACTGTCCCTTCAGGGCTCTGCTGCTCTGGTGACCTGATACAAGGCTCCAACCTGCCCCAGCCTCAGCTGCATCTTCTCTAACTTCTAGATCTTGCTGTGGCCTTTGACACTTATGGGTTCCTTTCCAAGCCTCAGATCCTGCCAAGTCACCACCTCGGGGGCCCTGAGCAAGCCCTTGTTACTTCCACACTGGCCCACTTGGAGGGAAAGGAGAACCCAGAAAGACTTGGACAATTCCTGGAAAGGAACATCTTGAGAGCCTTTGGCCTCCTGAGTGGTCTAGTCCGAGCAGCCAAGATAAGCCTCTGCAGGACTCACCTCCGGAAGGTTTCTGGAGTTGCCCCAGGTCTTGTGTGTCTTTCCACCATTATTAGCCGAGCTCAAGGTGGAAGAGGCATCCGCCAAGTTATCTGCTTCCTGCCCCCCCACAGAACGCCTTCTTTACTCACGCCATCCAGCCATGTGGTTCTCAGGCACTTGGACATGTGGGTAACCTCTGGGGCCTGATGTTGTCTTGGGTACAAGATGAGTGCAACATACAAATGTGTGCCCCAGTCTAAGCCCGTGTGCTGAGCCCTAAAATGAGGGCCGCAGAGCGGAAGAACGGTACTAGCTTCAACTAGCGGGGTGAAGAGACAGAAACGGTAGCTAACGTTTACTGAAGGACACGCACCGTGCCGAGTTCTTGACGGATGTCCCACTGAACTTTCACAATAACCCTGTGAGGTTGTTGTTTTTCTACAGGTGAATAAACTGAAGCCCAGGGAGGTAAAGTAACTGGCCAGAGATCACACAGCCAGGATTCAAACCTAGGGCTTGTGGTACATCAGGCAGGCCTCTTCTGAAAGGGCCTTAGAATAGAGAACTTTATCCCCAACACTTACCATAAAAAAATACTAAACATACAGAGGCGCTGAAAGAATTTTGCAGTATCTATATGCCAATGACTCACCCTTAATGTTTTTGTTTATTTGCTTTCCTACGCATCTATCTCTTCCTCTATCCGTCCATGAATCCGCCTTACTTTTTCTTACGCATTTCAAAGAAAGTTCTGGATAACCCCCAATGTGTTAGCATGCATATCATTAACTAGAGTTCGGTATTTATTTTTAGTTCTTTTTTATTGTTTTGGCGTAAAATTTACATATGATGAAACGTAAACACACATATCCAAGTGTACCATCTGTACGTCACATAAATAGCTTCATACAGTATGATTTTTTTTGCGTCTGCCTCCTTTTACTCAGCACAGTGTTTTTGAAGTCAATCCATGGGATTGCATGTATCAGTGGTTCCTCTTTATTGCTGACTGTTATTTCACTGTGTGATATACCACCGTCTGTTTGTCCTTCTCCTATCAATAGACGTCTGGACCAGTTTGGGGCTATTATGAATAGAGCTGATACGAGCATCTAAGTACAGGTCTTTTTGTGGATATACTCTTTCATTTCTCTTGGGTGCATACCTGGGAGTGGAATGGCTCAGACACAGGGTAGTTGTATATGCAGCTTTATAAAAAAAACTGCCTTTTTCCAAATGGTTGGACCAATTTACATTATCACCAGTAAAACCTGAGAGTTCTGGTTACTCCCCGTCCTTGCCAACATGAGATGTTATCAGTCTATTTAATTTTCCGTTCTGGTGGTTGTATCGTGGTATCTCATTGTGGTTTTAATTTGCATTTCCCTAATGACTAATGATGCTGAGCACTTTTCACCTGCTTCTTGACAGCCGTATGTCTTCTTCTTTGAGGCATCTTCAAATCTTTTGCCCCTTTTCAAAATGAATTTGGTTGTTCTCTGTTAGATGTATGCTTTGCAAATATTTTCTCCCAGCCTGTGATTTGAGTCTTTATTTTCTTCATGAGGTGTTTTCATGGACACAGGTTTAAATTTCAGTATGTCTACTTTATCCATCTTTTCTTTAACCGTTCTTGCTTTCTATGTCTGGTCCAATAGAATTTTGCCTACTCATTGGAGAGAAGGTTGGGAGGAAATAATGGAGAATATGAAGGAACTGTAGGGAGAGCAGCTGGAGCAGGCATGTCAGGTGGGCAAGCACGGGTTCTGCTAGGGTGATGGACCTCTGTAGGGGAGGCTGCGGGGGAAGGGTGTTCAGAAAGGGAATACAGTATTAGGGACTGACTGAATTCTTTAGGCAGTGGGAGCCATTGAAGGTTTTAGATTAGGGAAGGGACACGATCACAAGAGGAGAGATGGTACAGTTCCCGCGGTGCTGGAGCCTAGGGCAGTTTCTACTTGGTCACCCTGAAGGCAGCAGGATGAAGATGGGACTGCCAGGGGGCTGAGAGAGCAAAGTACGTTCATCTCTGTGGATCCTTAAAGACTCTTCGTGGGCCCAGTGGCCACACCCAGGCCCCACCAGGTCTTAATGGGCCTGTGTCTTCCTGCCGAGGAAACCCAGGGGCTGGTGTGGGCAAGCTGCCAGCTGGGAGCCCAGGGAAGGTGTTTATATACGAGGATTTAGAGCCAACTCTCCCAGTGGCTCCAGAAGCCTTACAGGGACTCCCACTGCACCTCCCTCTATCTCACCTCCCTCTATCTCACCTCCTCTTCCATCCCTGTCCTGGCTCCTGCCACCCCCAGGCTTCCTCGTGGTTCCTCCTGCATCAGGCGACTCAAGGCCTGCTGCTCCAGGCCTTTGCTGCCCTTGTGTCTGGAATCCCTTCCCTAGCTGTCTGTATCCAGATGTTTACTCAAAGTCATCTTTTCAATGAGGGCTTCTTTGGCCCCAGCCCTTTGCCTGCCTGGCCAGCACCCAGCACCACCTAACATCCCAGGACACACTTTCACCTTGTCTGTGGCCTGACTCCTCTCCCTGGAGATGAGGGGTTTTTTCTTTCTTTTTCTTTTTTTTTTTTTTTTTTTTTTACTGTTTTGTTCTCTGCTCTAAGCCAATGCCTAATGTAACATCTGGTGCTTGCAGGCCCTCAGAAAATATTCATAGTATGAGTGAATTCGAGGCAAACTTCCTCACTTCTTCCAAAGCCCATTTGATTGCAGTTGGCTCTAAGAGAGAAAATGGGGACCCTTGTCCCAAAAGCCTAGGTCCTACCTAGGTCACTCAGAAAATGAAGGAATCTCAGGTCACCCCTCCCCCGTTGTACAGATGCAGAAACTGAGACCCTAAGAGGGAACGGACTTGCCAACGGACTTAACTAAACTAACTGAGCCTAGTTAGTGGCAGAGAGGAAATAGGAGCCAATTGCTCACACTCCAGCTGCTGTTAGAGTCCCATTTGGCCCCTGGGGGAGGCCCTGGGCCAAGCGAGAAGGCTTAAGGATGGTTATAAAGGCTTTTGGTGCCAGAAGATATTTTTGTGTTTCCAAGTGGGGTTGGAGGAAACTAACAGGCCCAGAATGCTTCTCTTCTGGGTAATTCTTGCCTCTGCGGTTTTTACTGCTTCCCCAGAGGAGATGCTGGGCTGCACTTCAGGGCCTGGGAAGAGGTCACATCAGTATCAGCTGGGCCGCCCTGACTTTAAACTCCAAATGAGACCCAATTCCACAGCCTGTGTACGTCTGTGGTGCTGCCCTGCTGCCTCCCAGTCCCATGATGCCTGCAGTTCCACCTGGTGACCTGGAACACTCTTCTGTGTGGACCCAGAAGGGAAATTCTCAAGAACCCACAGCACATGCAGCATCCGGGAGAGGGAGGGCTTCTCGGAGGGCCTAGGAGTGGGGGCGTCAGAGGAGGGAACTTTTAGCAAAGTGATGTCGCCGTATCTCTCATCACCACACATGTTCCTAGTCTGGTTTCACTGCTGGACCTGTTTCATCCCACACTTCTCAGTCTCCCCACCACCCGGAGAACCTCCAGGACCACGCCTCTCCCCTTCAGGAAATGCTCCCTCATCAGGACTTCTGGGTCCTGCTGCCCTCTGACTCCAGCAAGTGGTTCCACTTTTCTGTGCCTTTAACGGAGCTCATCCTCCCCCAGGAGGCTCCTTACAGCAAACGCCAGCCTGATCTCTGGTGCCCCAGGGTGCAACATGGCAGGGACACAGGGCAAAAGAGAGGGACCAGCCACATCTTCCTGGCTTTATAACTACCTCTTCTGTCTCATTAAGGTTTTCACCCCTGAAGATACCCTGAGAGATACCATTCCTCAGGTGGAAGGCAGACAGACCACACAGCCCAGCAGAGTCAGGATGTGAGGCACCAAGATGCTGTTCCTCCTTTTCTGGAATCAAAACTCACCTGCCAGTGTGTGTAGGAGGTCAAGTAGAGTGAGCATGTTCGGGAGAGTCTGGACTCTCTTAAACTGGACCTCTACTTTGTCTTGTGATTCTCTGCTTTCCCCAGGGACCCTGACCTGTTACAGCGTCATCTTGGGGAACAGGGAGTGTAGACTGGGAGGGGCAGAAGGGAGCCTTCTGGAAATGTCTGCATCAGCACATCTAATAGAAATATAACGTAAGGCACATATATAGTTTTAAATTTTCTAGTAGCCACACTAGAAAAGTAAAAAGAAATAGGTGAAATTAATTTTAATAATGTTTTATTTATCTCAGTATATAAAAAAATTATCACTTCAATACACAGTGTAAATTATTATTAATGAACTACTTTATGGTCCTTTTCTTCATACCACGTCTTTGAAATCGTGTTTGTATTTTACACTTACAGCACGTCTCAGGTCAGACAACTCACTTTTAAGAACTCAGGTGGCTAGGGGCTATGGTATTGGACAGCTCTGCTCTCTATCTTGATCTGGGTGGTAGTTACACGGGTGTAGACATATGCAAAAATTTGTCTATCTGTATACTAAAGACTAGTGCGTTTCACTAGGTGTGAATTACACTTCAATTAAGAAAAATTATTTTAATCCTCTTTAGGGCTCTGCCCAAGTGCTGGCATTTTCCTGAGTCCACCCTGGGTTGGAATTAGCTACTTCCGTTGCAGTGTGCTCCTGTTACATTTATTGCAGTCTTGGGCTATAGCTGCTTGTTTCTGTGTATGTCTCACTCATTTTATTATAAGTGCCTTAAGGTGAAGATCATAGTTTGTTCATTTTTGAATTCCCCACAGGGCCACTGGCTACGTAGATGCTGAGTAAATAAGCATGGTTGAATTGAATCTCCGTTTGGTATAAACCCCTCTCCGGGCTGGTGGCAGGATAGCCTGATCATTTGATTCTGTTCTCAGTCCTATTCCAGATGTTGGCAAAGGAGAGGGACAGGAAGAGGAGGAGGAAGATGACATGGGGCCTCGTCTGCCAGTCACTCCAAAGAACTGCCTTCCTCGCCGGGGCATCAGCGTCCTGGAGAAGCTCGTCAAAACGTGCCCAGTGTGGCTGCAGCTGGGTCTGGGCCAGGCGGAGGCAGCCAGGATCCTGCACCGGGAGGCGGCCGGGGTGAGTCGGGGTCTCTCCACCTCGTGGCCAGGGGCGGGCAGCTCTGCAAGGAGCTACTCAACCTCCCTGGGAAGTAGCTGCCCTCTGGACAGCTGCCCATTTGCCCCTTTTTCTTATGTTTGCAGCTTTTCAACCAGGCTGTTTTTTCCAGAACTCCGGAGCCGGGGACCAGTGGGATGGCTGGTTTCTGCTTTGAGGAGCAGAGCTGGGAGTGTGTGGCTCGTGTGGGCTGTCCGAGCATTCGGGCACCTGAGAGGCAGGACTGAGCCTTGGAGAGCTCAGCCAGACATCTGGGGACTAGAGAGTATCAGAGCCAGAGGGACCTGAGAAATCATTTTACATCCCCTGATTTTACATGTGAAAATGAGGGGCTGTGTGATGGAATCAAAAGGTTTTTTGGAGTCAGGATCTGCGAGTTGGGAAATGGCTTAAATTTTCTGAACCTCACTTTTCTCATTAAAATGGGGCCATTGATAGTATTTTCCTCCCCGTAGTGTAAGCATTACCGAGGAAGCTAGATAGATAATGAAATATGAGTCAGAGCTCATCAAATGCCACCCACCAACCACCCATTTTCTCTTTTTTTTCCACCCATTTTCTCTCTTTTTTCCACCCATTTTCTCTTACATGCTACTTCCATTAAATTTTTAAAATTTTAATTTAAAAAGTGATACATATATGTATTTATTGTAAAAAAAATCAAGCTGGACAGAAGAGATAAAATAAGAAGTAAAGTGTCTGATAAAGGTCTTTCCCACCTCCTCTTTTTTTTTTAAATTTTATTTATTAACTAAAAAAATTTTTTTTGTTGTTTTTGGTGTAAGGTAATTAGTTTTATATTTTCATTTATTTCTTTGAATGGAGGTGCTGGGGATTGAACCCAGGACCTCATGCATGCTAAACATGTACTCTACCACTGAGCTCTACCCTCCCTCCTTGCCCACCAACTCTTTTTCACCTGATCTACTTACCAGAAGTCTTTTTTTGTGTTTTGTTTTAATTGAGATGAAATTCACATAACATAAAATTAGCTATTTTTAAGTGCACAATTTTGTACATTCACAAGATTATACAACCACCACCTCTGTCTAATTCCAAAACATTTCATCATTCCAAGATAAAACCCCACATCCGTTAACCAGTTACTCCCCATTTCTTCTTTTCCTGGCCACTGGCAAACAATCACCAGTCTGCTTCCAGAAGTCATTTCTGCTGGAAGTGTGTGGCATATCTGTTCATTATTTTTCCATGCAGACTTCCATGTCTGTAAGAGCTAGCATTCACCAAGAACTTACTGTGTTCCAGGCACTATCTAAGTTCTCCATGTGAATTAGCACAGTTTATCGTCACAGCAGCCCTCCAAGGTAGATGTTCCAATTATGCCCATTTTACAGAAGAGGTGACTGAGATACAAAGCTGACCTGCCAGGTGACACAGCAGACAAGTGCCCGAGCTAGCATTTGAACCGAGCTAGCATTTGAACCCAGGCAGTTGGGGAGCTTCCATGCTGTGTGGTACACGCACATTTTATGTGACACAAGTGGAATCACATCTTTTAGCAATTTTTGCTGTTCTCACCTTCAGTGTGGCGTGTCTTGCTACGCTGTGTCTGGGGAATAGTCCAAACTCCTAAACACAGGGGGCTCAAGTGGTTAGTGGACTCATCCACTTCGGACTAGATAAAATCCATCAAGTTGGCAATTGTACCTGAAAATTGGAATTACTAGAACTTATGGTGCCCCAGCAAAGTCCCACAGAGGCTCCTACCCCAGAGAGTAGGGACTGTAGAGGCCTGAAGGCCCAGGAGAACCCTGCTGAGGCTGAGGGAGACCTCCTCTGGGTACCGGGGCTGGAGTCCCGTGGGCCAGCCCAGCCCAACCTCAGCACCAGGATCAGCCTGGGAGAGGGTGCGAAGGAGGAAGCTAGGAGACCGTAGTCCTCAGGAGAGCAAGGCCTGTTGTTTCATTCCTCCCTACCTAAAGGCTTTCAGTTTTGTACTGATTGAGGGCTTCAGAGCAGATGATGAAACTACATAGAGAATAAAATCAGAGACTCACACCAGCAGGTGTTCCGGTCAGCAGTACCAGGCTGCAGCCCCAGCAGTCATCCACTCCCCTGTTAGGTTCTAGGGGACTCACTTCCCATCCTTCCCGGGAGGATGGAGCTGAAAAACAGGCCCAAGGGCAAGGCTGCGATGCAGACAGGTGGCCATTTTCCGGACCTTTCTTGGTCACCAGGAGAGGTGCGTCCAGACGTGCATGTAGAGGATGGTGGACCAGACAGCGAGGACCCATCCCGAGAGGGGGCAGGTGGGTGTCCAAGGCAGGCTGCGCCAGGTGTAAGTCGTGCCCACTTTGTCCAAGGGTTCAACCCTCTCTTCAAAAAGTTTAAGATAAGCCCAACTCAAAATAACAATCGTGGTTCCACGTGGCGAATGCTTCTTAATGCCAGGCCCTGTACCAAGTATTGTATGAATGTCATCTTGTTTAATCCTTAAAATAATCCTGTGAGGCAGACTGTCATTATCCTCATTTTACAGATGAAACAGGCTAAGAGGCGTGCCCTGGCTTGGGCTTCCCCAGAAGCAGACCCCTAGATGAGGATTTAAATTCAAGTGGTTTATTTGGGTGTTGACCCCAGGGGGCACTGGTAGGGGAAATAAGACAAGGAAGGGAGGGCAGCTAATAAAAGCTGTGTGTCCATGAAAATTGCTCCTGGGGGCACGTGGAGCTGACGCCCGCTGGGGCACTTTGGGAGCCGGTGTAGAACACCCATCTGAAGTCATCCCGCCCAGAGGGGTGAGGGAGTTGGTATCATCCACCAGCTCCTGACAGCCTTTGGTTCAAAGCTATGGGGGATGAGGATTCATGTTTCAGGACCTCCTCTCTGCCCTAAACAAGACAGGATCTGGCTCTGACCAGAACAGCCCATGGGCAAAGAGATGCCAAGCTGGCTGTTGGAAGCAGGACTGGAGTCCCCTCAAAAGATATGGCGGCAAGGCGAGTGGGCGGGGCACCAGCAGCACCTGCTGCTGGAGTGAGGTCACCTGCCCAGGGTCACACAGCTAGTGAGTTTACAGGGCTGGGATTTGATCCCAGCCCTAACTAAGCCAAAGCACACCCCGCTGTAAGTACTAAAGGTTAGTAGCAGGAGAGAAAAAGAAGTAATTTTTTGAGGTCAGCCGATACCAGACAGATTTAGGTATGAGGCATGTTTATAAAGAGGGGTGAACTATGATCTTACCACTGTCCTCTCAGAGGGTCTGGCGAGGGCCCCATGCACAGATGTGAATGGTAAGGCAGAGGGTAGGGTTTCTAAGTGCTGTGTGAAAGGCAGGACAGTGAGTAGCCTGGAGGAGGGAGGGGGCATGTCCAGGTGGGGTGATCCAGGCATACTTCTTAGAGGAGGCGGGTGGTGAGCTGGGCCATGCAGGATGGACAGGCAGGATTGGGATGAGGGAGCTAAGAGGGTCTTGGAGAGTCTGGGTGACGGAACAGCACAGGCTGAGCCCCAGGGGTGGGTGTGAGCTGGGCCGGGGGACATGAAGATGGAAGACAGCATGACTGGAGGCACGAGAGCAAACTGGAACCACGAGAGCAAACTGGAGTCACTGGAGGGCAGGACCACACTGCATTCATTGCCATGTGACACCGGCGTCTGGCTCAGGCCTGGGTTCAGAGCAAGTCTGGCTCTGCGTGTTCATGTGAACAAATGAATGAAGGACAGCAGGGAGGGTGGGGCTGGTTCTGGGGAGCTGGCCAAGCCGGGCCAGTTGCTCAGGGCCTCCCTGCAGTGAGAGGCAAAGGCCGCTAGGCTGTGTTTACTTTCCAGGTGAGCGCACGTCACACAAGGCTTTGAGCCTTAATCCCAGGCTCTGTGGCTGCAAGAGGCCCAGAAACCTCTTCAGAAGGTACAATCCAGGGGCAAAGTTTAAGAAACAGAAAGCTTCAGGCTGGGTCCTGAAGGGATACCCGTGTCCAGAGCCTTGAATCTGATCCTGGAAGTGAGACCATAGGCTACTGTTAAGACCGATGGACTGAAGGAGGTCAGCCAGGCCCTTCCCACTGTCACCCACTCACTGTCCCCTCCGGGCTGCAGGGGCTGGGGTAGCCCTGAGGACAGCAGAATTGGGGCAGATTCACCTTCTTCTCAGTTCTCTGCCCTCGTAGCCAGTATCCCACTCCTCTCCGTGAGCTTCTGTATTTTAAAGCAGAAGTAAAGCCCTAAAGCTCATGCTCTGATAAAAAAAGATTGGCTAACTTTTACCCAGAGCGCTCTTTGCATGATCTTACTGACTCTCACAGTGACTTCTGTCTGGCTGATGTTATCAGTGTCCCCATTTCCCCATAAGGAAAGGAAGGCACAGAGAAGTTAACTCACTTCCCTGAGGTCACACAGCTAATGAGCAGAGTCTGCATCGTGTGATCTTCAGGGATGCTGGGAAGGCCATTTGCCACATAGTATCACTCCCACAGTACTGGTGGTCTGAAATTCCACCAGTGCAATAGCTTTTAATAGTTTTTAAAGACATAGACACTGGGTAGCCCCCAGTCTGTGAGGGCTCAGAGGGTCTTCAGAGATCACCTGGACCTACCCCTCATGGCACCAAGGCAAAAGAGTGCTTCATGGTGTCTGGGGCATTGATCAGGAAACTGGAGATCCAGCCCCTTTGTCCCAAATATCTATATGACCTTGACCACATCCCACTCCGTCCACCACTCCCCGTCTCCTGCAACCTGCTTCTCTGATAAGGTGCTGGGAACATATTGGCCCCTTTTTGATGTGTGTATATCCAGAAGCAAGGTAATCAAAAGCCACCTTTATTCAATCTGTACCCAAACAGTGGGGTGTTGTTTTTTGCTTTTTTGTTCTTTAGTTTTATTTTAGACGTTTTCCATTTACAGAAAAGTTGCAAAGACAGTACAGAGAGTTCCCTCATATACTTCTCTCCCAGTTTCTCCGACTGTTAACATCTAACGTTTGTAGGGTACATTTGTCACAATCATGGACCAATATTGATACATTGGTAACAACTCACACCCACACGTACTCAGATTTCCTCAGCTTTTACCTAAATGTCTTTTTCTGTTCCAGGATCCCATCCAGGACACTGCGTCACATTTAGTCATCAGGCTTCTTAGGCTCCTCTTGGCTGCAAGTTTCTCAGACTTAATCTTTGTTTTTGACGACCTTGACAGTTTTGAGGAGTACTGGTCAGGTGTTTTGTAGAATGTCCCTCAATGGGGAATTGTCTGATGGTTAGGCAGGGGTTATAGGTTTTGGGGATCTTACTGGCAAAGTGCCATTCTCGTCACATCACTTCCAAGGCACATACCATCGACATGACTTACCACTGTGGACGTTGACTTTGATCATCTGTCAGGTTCCTCCCCTGTAAAAGTTACTCCTTCCCTCCTCCCCACTTCCACTCGGTCGTCTTTGGAAGGAAGTCACTGTGCACAGCCCACAATCAGGGAGTGGAGAGTCATGTTCTGCTCCTTAACGGTAGAGCACCTACGCAAATTATTTGAAATTCTTTGGCACAAGGGATTTGTCTCTTCTCCCCCATCAATTTATTTATTCAATCATTCACTTATATTGATATGGACTCATAGGTATTTATTTTATACTTTGAGTAAGAATCCAGTACTACTATTATTATTTTGTTGCTCATATTGTTCCAGCTCTGGCTGCCAGGAGCTCTTCCAGTTGGCTCCTGTGTCCCTTTGACATACACCCCCATCACTGTGTGTTTTGTTTGTTTCTTTGTTGGGGGGGGGCACTTCCTTACTTTCTTACACTACAAGATGCTCCAGATTGTCTTGTGTAGTTCTTGCCCCAGTCCTAGAATCAGACATTTCTCCAAGGAGCCCGTGTTCCTTTTATTGGAGAATAATATTAGAAACCAAGATCTGGGTGCTCTGTGTGTTCATTGCTACTGAAGTGCCATTGCTTCTAGGCCAAGAGGTGGTTTTTGGTGAAAGAAATCTCCTGTAAGATGGCTTTTTGTAGTGAAGGGTTAGCTCCAGAGTTGCAGTAACTTCAGTTGCGATGTGGACCAGCCATATCGGTGGTTCAAGGCATCTTCCCCTGGTGTGAGCCCAAGGAATACCAATTCTGTTCAATGTTAGTTTGGCAAAAACATTGGTGAAGCCACTTTCCTGCCCCTTCAGCATGCCAGGGCCAGGGAGGAAGATACAGTCAGCAGGTCTGCTGTGTGCCAAGTACCATCTCTCATCTTTCCAACAGCCCAGCAAAACAGGGCGCGGGCTCTATTTTATAAATGAGGAAACTCTGCCCTGATGTAAGGAGCCTGCCCTGAGAAATATGGCTACTAAGTGATGGAGCATGATTTGAACACACTAACTGCTTTCAAAGACTTAAAAAAAAAATGCTGTCTTTGCCTCATCCCCAGAAATGCTGATTTCTCTGGTTTAGAATGGGGCTCAGCTGTCAGCATATTTTCCAAGCTCCCTAGGTGTTTCTGATGTGCAGCCAGGTTCGAGAAACTCCACTCCATGCCGTGCTACAACCTCGTTAAAAGTAATGGAAAGGTGGACCACGTGTGTCCAGAGTGGGCTCCCGCCACCAGACCCCCGACCTCTGCGGGCACGGAAGCCCCTGCACTCGGGGTCTCTGGGAAGAACCCAGCCACTTCTGCTCCTGCCCTAAAGAGCGTGATTGGAAATTTTCCCCAGGCAACTGGAAAACAGTCCTAAAATAACAAAAGTGGAAAAGCAGACAGCTCTGGATTCTCCAGGCCAAAAAGGGAGAGCAAAAACAAAACCATTTATAGTGTATTTAGCTTTGGGTTTTTCTGTATTTATTTGGAGAGGCGGAGGGGAGTGCAGTGGCCGTATAATTCTCTCCCTAAGCACATTCTAGCCCAGCTGCGACTGAATTCAGTTGGTCTTTCCAAAACCCACACTGGCTGAAGGTGGACAGGGAGGGGCTCCTGTCCCGTTTGAACCTCCTGGATTGCAGTAAGTTATCCATGAAACTAACCCTTATGCAAGTCTCTTGGGGTCTGGGAAAGACCCCCAGCACGCTGATACTGGGAGAGAATCTTCTAGAAGAAAGGAATCCTGGACCCTTCAGCCCCCCTCCCTCACTAGACTGGAAAAGCCAGCTCAGAGAGGGGAAGTGACTTGTCAAAGGGCATAGCAAACGAGGGTCAGAACTGGGAGGGACGCCAAGTGTCCTGCCTCACAGCCCAGGGCTCTGACCCCTACTCCACTTTTGTTTCGGAAAATGGGGATGGGGGATCCTAGCTCTTCAAAGAAAACTGGACCCTCAGAGCAGACATGCCACCTGTCCGTTTGTACAACTGGTGAAGGAGGGTTCTTCTGCATTTGGTGAGTTCCTAGTCTAGTGTATTGGGGGAACTGACAAAAAGGGAAAAAATAAAGAGGGAACAGGAGCTGGCTGACTCAGCTGTCAGCTCAACAAGGCACTAGATGAGGCTTACTCCTTTAGGAGAGAGAGGTTGAGTGAGGATGCGGGGGTTCAGCAAGCTTTGTGGGTGGCCTGGTTAATCGGGAAAAGCTTTTGGGAGCAGTGGCTCATGGCAGGTCTCGCTGTGGGTATAAGTGTGAACTGCTCCATTCCTAATAACCCTAGGGAGCCCACAGGCAAGGGTCCCGGAGGTGGACAGAGGAGGGCCAGGACCTGGACTTGTCACCTCATGTTCTGTCACTGCTGACCTTGAGCGCATCCTTTCCCTCGGGGCTGAGCCTTGAAGTCTGGAGCTGCTCATGAGGATACCTTTCCATGCCCAGGGTGCCTGGTTCCGCACCATGTTGCCTTTCTGACTCCTGGGCCATCCCTGAACAGGGGGATAGGAATGCTGGCTCTGTAGAGCCGGGACTCCAAGGCGGGTAGGGGTGCTGGGGAAGGGAGGCACCATATATCCGGTGCTCGCTATATAGCAGGCACTCTCCTGGAGTCAGCTGGGCAATTCTTCCAGTAATCCTTTGAGGCGCTGGGTGGCCAGGAATGCTTGCAGCTTCAAGTGGTACCCAGCCTATGGTAGCTTGAGTCATAAGGTTACTGTTGTTTACCTAGTGAGAAATCCGAGGTCTGGGGTCCAGGGCTAATTTAGCAGTTCAGTGATGTCTTCAAGACCCAGATTCTTTCCTCCTTTCTGTTACCCGGTCTTTAAGGTGGCTTTTATCCTCAGGTTTGTCACCTCATGGTTACAAAATAATGGCTGCAGCTCCAACCATCTCATCCATTCAAAAGCAGGAGGTCATAGGCGAAAGGCTTTCTGCCCTTAGGTTCCGTCTTTTGATCAGGAAACAGATGTTTTTCCAGATACCTTGTTGGCCACCTCTGACTGTGAGGGAAGCTGGGGAGGGGGTGAGTGGCCAAAGGGAGCAGAATAGCCATGATGGGCTTTAACCGAACAGGATTCATCTCCTGAGGGAGGATGTGGCACCCAGGCCAGAACTGGGGTCGGTTAGCAAGGAGAGGGAGGGGACTGGTTCTCAGGGAGCTAGCTCTTATTGGCTGTCACAGGCAGGAACTATTGTGATCCCATTTTCCAGAGGAAGAAGCATCCCCAGAGAAGTCCTGCAGCTCAGCATGGCCAGCCAAGGACTGAATGTGAGTCTGGCTCCAGGGCCTGTGGGCTGAAGTCTTACACGGAAGGGCCCCGAGGCCAGTGGATCCAGACCTTCCCCTTTCCCTCTCTTTTTACCAGTCCTCTTCCCACACTGTTTTCTCGTCTGTGCAAGGGGTCAAATATTCTGCATCCCAGGGACAGAATTGCTGCAGGGTATCTAAAACCTCTAGCCAGGCACCTGGCATGGAACTCATATGTGCTCAGTTGGCACTCAGCAGGTTGACTGGGTTGGAGGACATGTACCATAGTGGTCACAACCCTGGCCTGAAGGTCATTGGCTCTGCATTCTTGTCCTGGATCTTCTTCCATCAACAAATGATGTGACCTCAGGATGTCTTTTTACATCTCTGGGTCTTGGTTTCTTTGGCTGTAGGGTGGCGAGCTGGGTGCATCACTGGCTTTCAGACTTCCCTACTAAGTTCTGCGGGCCCCGCAGCAGCACCTCACAGAAGGAGAGGGGTACCCAAAGGATGAAGCCCCACTTGTGTATACCCCATGGCTATATACCGTTAACCACTGTGGTGTAAGGAACCACTCCAAAATCCAGTGGCTTAAAACAGTCACCATTTGACTCTCATGATTCTGTGGGTCAGCAATGTAGGCTGGGTTCTGCTGAGTGGTTCTTCTGCCCGTCTCTCCTGGGGTCAGTCATGCAGCCGCAGTCATCTGGCAGCTTGAGTGGGACTAACTGGCCCCAGATGGCTCGCTTTCATTTCTGGCAGTTGGTGACAGCTAGCTGAGAGCTGGGTCTCACAACTCCTGCAGGCTTGCTCAGCCTTCTTCCTGTGACAGCTCTGGTCAGAAAAGGTGAGCGTGGAAACTGACATGCCTCTTAAAATCTAGGCTTGGGTCTCCACAGTGCCACTTCTGCTGCATTCTTTTGGTCAAAGCAAGTCCCAGTGCCACCCTCCCAGGTGCAGGAAAATAGATTGTACCTCTTGCTGGGTGGAGCTGCAAAGAATTTGTGGCCGTTTTTAATCTACCACATGAGCAAGTGGTCTTCGAGTCCATTTTCCTATCTCTTTGTTTGGCAAAAGATACATAATAAGGATCTTATTAAAAATTGTCATTTATTTTTCAAATGAGATTATGCATAGAAAGATCTTATCCTGTGGTTTAGTGCTCAGTAAATGGTAGCAGTCTATAATAATAATTAATATCATTAAGTGCATACTCTCTGCCAGACATTTTATATACATGATCACAATTTTCACAGCAACCCTGAAGAATAGATATTATTATTCTCAGGCTCAGGTGAGGAAATGGAGACCAGAGACATAAAAGTAACTTGCCCACAGACCCATGGCTGATAAAGAGTTGCTGGGGTCCCCCTGCAGCTCTAAAAAGCCAGCTGCAGGGGCTAGAAAGAGAAGTAAGTGGGCTTGGAGAATTTGCACATGGAATCCCCAGAGGTGCTGGAGGAGCTCTGGGTAGCACACGCAGCCCGTTAGCCCCCTGGGTACTCACCTGCAGCAACTGTCGTTGGCAGCATCTCCTTAGAGGATAAGCAGTGGACGTCTGGTGAAGGTGGGGACAAGGGGAGTAGGGCAGGTCACTCACATGTCCTTCTCCTGGCGCTGTCTTTGGGTGAACTCTGCCAGGTTTATGCACAGGAGACGTGCTGTAGTCTAGAATGCTTGGCGAGAGTCACCTCTCTGCATTTGTTCCTACAGTGAGCTGCACAGTGACAGTGTTTTTGAGGTGCTGCCTGTGGATGCTTCCTAAAATGCACTCTGTGACTAGCAGACAAGCTAAACCTCCCCAAAGGGAAACGCAAAACAGACCATCTTATTCCAGAAGACAGTGGCCAAGGCAGACCACTGACCAGGGTTCTGCCCACAGCGGACACCTCTCTGTGTCCCCTCCCCCTCTGCCATCGGAGCAGGAAGGGTCAGAGGACTCCGCTAGCTGCCCTCCCTGCCTCTCCCCCACTAACTCACCCCCACCCCCAGTGCCTTATCTTGAATTTTCTGGCAGGCGCCCCAGGGCTTGGCCACGGCAGAAGGAGGTGCTGCAGGAGGCTGTGTGGCCGTGTTGAAAGAGCGGACGTTAGGTGTTCAGAACTGGGGACCTGAGCCCAGCCTGGGGAACTTTCCACCCCCGTCTAAACCCCAGCCCCCAGTGAGTAGATAACACAACCATGATGGCAAGAGATAAGGAAAATGCTCTTGGTGACGCTCAGGTCTGCGTCTTGCTTCTGCACTTCCTGTTTGCATGGCCTTGGGTTTCTCTAACCTCTGTGCCCTGAGTCTGTATCCATCGTCCATCATCCACTTTGCCTCTTCTGTGACCTCTTTGAAAGACAACGCATTCCTGGGGTCAGGAGTTCAGGTCCAGGTGAACTCATCAGTTCAGTGATGCAGCAGCTCAGAGTAGGTGAGGCTGTGCTGGATCCCAGGCATTGTCCCTGAGCAGAGGGCGGAGAGCCATCTAGAGGTGAGTCCCCTAGGAGGGCGGCCTTCCAGGTGGAACATCAGAACCTCCCCACCCGCCGCTCACATTTCTGCCCCAGAAGCCTCTCTCCCACCTTCCTCTGTCCACTGGGTTCTCATGCTCTCTCCAGCCTTCCCTGCGGGAGGAGGCAGACTGGTGGACTCATACCTGAGTGCAGTTCGGTGACAGATGGATGCACTGTGTCACTACTCCCAAGGGGCGCACCCTCACATAGAGCAGAAGCTGAAGCTGAGAGACCGCCCTCTGTGGGCCGGGTACTGGGACAGCCCAGGGCTCAGGATCTTGAGTCGAAGGGCCTGAGCTCAGATCCCAGCTCCAGCACTTACTAGCCCTGTCGTTCCGGGCATTACCTGCATCTTCTTGGACTCAGTTTCCTCATCTATAAAACGGGGATAATACAGCAGCCCCTCTCCCAGCTTTAATATGAGAATTAAGTAAGATCATGGAATCTAATGAACTGCGGTTAAGACTTGGGCAGACCAGGGGAGCAATATGTGTTAGCTGCTACTAGTCAGTAGTAACAATATTATTATAATGTTTCATTAACAATTATAGTGACATTGTATTAATGGCTATAATAATACAGCAACATGATAATAATAATAGTAATCAATAACAGTGGCAGAGAATTTGTAGGACAGTGCGCCTTGAGGCGGAGGGGCAGGAACGCCATCTCTGTGCTCCACCAGAGCCTCCCACGCCTGGGGCCACGTCCTCAGGAGGCCCCGGTGGTCCTGCTCCCCAACCTTCTCTCAGCATCTTTGGTCAGACTTTTGGTCTTCCAAAGTCTAGCCCAGACCCTCTGAGCCTACATGGGAGTGGTTTAGACTCTGAGGTGGGGACAAGGGTGGAGGGAAGGGGAGACACTATGACTCAGTCCTTTTACAGGAAGTGAAAGTGTGACCCTTCCCCAGAGGAGGGTCCCCCCTCTCCCTCTTACCCAGGGGCAGCCATGCCCACAAGGCTGGGGAGATGCCAGAAGGTGTCCATCATTACCTGGAAGGAAGGATGAGCTTGGTGGAGCCAATGGAGACTAAGAAGAAGATTTTAAAACCACAGAGCTTGTGAAAGGAAGCAGGGGTCCCTCCCCATGATGGCTGTGGGGAGGGCACTGCCCCAGGGCTGCTGTGGGTCTGACAGTGGAGGAGTTACAGTCCCCTTAACTGAGCAGAACCATTGTCTGGAGCAGAAGTAAAAGTGAAGTGTCTATAAATACGCTGGCTCTGGTTTAAACTTCAAGTGATGCTTGGTTACTAGAGCAGAAATAGGCCCTTGGGGCCCGAAGCATCATTTCTGACTAGACTAAATCCACAGGAGAAAAAAGGGCAAGTCTCTCCCCGGGCAGGACTGTGGAAGAGAGAGGTCATGTGGCTTGGGGTCTCAAGCATGGACACCAGCACCCAGGGCTGACACCCAGCTCTGCTCCTCTCAGCTGTGAGGCCTGGGCCAGGCAGAGCCTCCAGGGTGAGCCCTGGGGGCCAAACCCGTACTGGTATTTACTCAGTCATCACACCAGCCCGAGGAGCCAGGTCCTGTCAAGGTCAGAGAGCCCTTCAGTTTCTTCATCTGTGAAGTGGGGATAACAGCAAATCTCACGTCACAGGGTTATTGAGACGACAAAGCAAGCCAATATATGCCAAGTATTCATAACCGTTCCTGTCCCAGGGAAAGCTGTACATTAGTTATTAGCTGTTTTTTATTTCTGTGGGTGGAAAAAATATCTATGATTATTTCTAACAGTCTTCCCCAGGGTATATGTGCTGGGCTGTGAGTTGAAATTCAACCCACGCATTTGTGGATCCCAGACCACAGCCTGTACCCGATTCAGCTGATTCTGGCCCCACTCCCCTCCCCCAGTGGACCAACATCTCAGGGGATGGGACACAGGAATCTGCGTTGATTTAGTTGACACTCCCTCAGTGGCAAATAAGAAACTGAGACTCAAGGAGCCGGGGGACATGGGCCAGGTGACACATGACTCTTGGGGCAGAACCCCTAGTTCTCCTGAGGGATGCTTGACCCCCATCCCACCTCTTTGTTTCTGGAACATTCCAGTGACTTCCATCTCACTGCTGTCTTTCTAACCCTCCGCCCCCACATCTTTGACTCATGGAGCTCCCCCTTCCTTGGTTGCAGACGTTCCTGATCCGCCGGGACAGCGGCCTGAAGCACCTGGTGCTCTGTGTCCACTTCCCTTCCCCGAATGAGAGCCCATCCGAAGTGCTTGAATACACCATCAAGGAAGAAAAATCGAGTAAGTACCACCTCCCCGTTCTGCCTCCGACCACACAGCAGCGGCAGATACTACGCTCTGTAACCACAGATACTCCTACCAGGCCAGCAGGGTTTAAAATTAGAAGAAGGGGGAAAGCCTTCATCCGCCGAAGGTATTTGGCCCGGGTTTGTTTTGAACTTGGTTTATCATTGAAAGTCAGTGTGAGTTTCCATTCACCCATGTCACAGCTCGTTTGCTTTGCTTCCCCAAGGCCGCTGTGGAGTTTCCTCTTGTTAGCTCATGCTGGAGAAAGGGAAGAAAAGGAGAGGAAATGTCTGGGCCCCTGGGTCCTAGTGACACCCCGGCACACACTCAAACCATGATCTTGGACAAGTAACCTAACCTCACCAAGCCTGTTTTCTCATCTGTCAAATGGATATAAGAGTTACTTCCTGTCTATCACAGGCCTTTGTGAGGGTCAAATGGGCAAGCATTTTGAAAGACCAAAATCGTGTGTGTACATAGGGCTGCCCGGAGCAGGCTTGGACCTCTGTGGAAAAATGTTTGGGGGCCCCCAGTCAAGGGTGGGTTTGTAGGCAATGAAAGGGTTTGGGCTTCCCCTTCCTCTCATGGGCTATGCCAGGTATTAAGAGCCAAAAAGTTTGCTAGACGAATCTGCAGAATATTCCAGGCCCCAGCTTAGGTCCTCTTACAAATGGATCCAGGGGTATGGGAAGCCTTTTACTCTTGGTGAGCAGGGGAGTGACAACAGTCAAAGAAGAGAAAACACTGAAGCATTTTATAAATATTATAAGTATATAATATCCGTACATAATATAATTATACATTTACACGATTAAATATTGTATAAATGTAATAAATATTTTAAAATAGCTATTAAATATTTTAGAGTGCTTGTTTCTCAAGAAACACTTGTGCCTGACACTGGGAAGTTGCAAAGATGAATAAGACAGAGTCCTGGCCTCAAGGGTCTCCCAGTCCAGTTGGAGGGTTGGGGACATGGTAGGTGGGAGGGGCACAGGCATCAGCCCTTGCTGTGCAGTGTGACAGGTGTGACTGCAAAGGGACCTCTGGCTAATGTGGACCATGGTGGGAAGGATTCCGGGAGGGTGTCAAAGAGGAGGGAACACAGGCTGAGTCCGGCAGGGTGAGAGTACTAGTTCAGTTAAAGGCTGATTTTTCAGCTCCAGAGGTGGAGGAAGAAGCAAGAGCAGGGGCAGCTTCTTGCCATAAGAAGGGCTTTCCAAAGAGACCCGGACTCACACTGAATGGGTGAAACAGAATTCACTTATTCGTGTCTTCAACAGATAGTTATTAAATGTCTGCTCCATGTCAGACGCTGTTCTACCACTGGGAACACAGCAGGGACCAAAGCACAGTCCCCGCCTCTGAGAGCTTCCGTTCTGGTGGAGGGAGGAGACAATAAACAAGTAAATAAGGTACCGTCCAATGGAGAGTCATGCTATGGAGAACATGTAAGCGGGCAGACTAGCCAGGCGGTGCAATAACAACAAAAAACATGAATGGCTTAAACCCGGAAGAGGCTAGTTTCCACCTTATGTACAAGATTCCTGGTCAGTGGGGAAGGCTCATTCAGGACCCTGCTGACGGAGGGTCTGCCACTGTGAGCACCCAGCCTCCAGTTTCCTGGGGTTGACACCATGCCAATAGGCGGGAAGGGAAAAGAGCGGAGGAGGGCTTGTGGGTGGGTTTTACCCCCAAGGCCTGGAAGTGGGTGTGTCCCTTGTGCTCACATCCCATTGGCTCTTAACTCAGTCACATGGCCACACTCAACTGCAAGGGAGATTGGGAAATGTGGTCCAGACGCATGTCCAGGCAGGTGCAGAGGGCCTGGATCTTGGGGAACTACTCGGAGTCTGCTCTCTGGGTAAGGAGTATGGAGTGTAGGGGATGGTCAATTTATATAGCAAACCTTAATGACGCCTGTCCTACAACAGCCAGCAGAGAAGAAAATGTAGGGAATCTCAGAGAAGAAGGAGCGTATTCTAGTTTCCCCAGGCCAAATAAATAGCACCCTCTGATGACCACAGAAAGGGTGAGGTGGTTTGGGGCACCTGGGGCTGCACAGATCCTGGGTGGGCTTTTGGCCTCCTGGAAGGAAGGCAGCCGTGGACCCGTGTAGTCCTGCTTCTTATTGAGAGTAACCAGGCTTTCAGGGACTTGGCTGCCCAGTCCCCAAAATCCTTCAGAAACCCAGAAGCCCCAGCTGTGCTCTTGAATTTCAACATCAACATGGGGAAGGCGGCTGAAAGCGGGGAGTAGTGTTGTGCTGAGCCTATTACATGGCAACACGTGCTCTGAAAGCAGAAGGAAGGAGCCTTGCTTCAAGGGCAGGCTGAGCAGCAAGGCTTCCTGGAGGAAAAGGGAGTCGAGCTGGACCGACAGAACGTCTGGAAGCTCTGCTCTTCTTTGCCCCTGTGCTGCTTTCCCCACCTCCCTGCCCCATCTCCTGGGTCATCACTTCTAGGTCTTCCCAACCCAGTGACACCTCCCGGCAGCCCCAGATTTTTGGAACTTGGTCAGGAAGCACACACCAGACCTGCCCCATGGAACCGGCATGTCATGTCTGGTTGCGTGTCTCATATCTGATCAGGAGGCCAAGGAACAAACCAAGGCACTCAGGGATGGAGGAAGCTTCCTTCCCTCGTTCATGTCTTCCTCCCACGGTGGTGTGGTAGAATCTTATTTTCCATTTTTAATGAAAATTCAGTACTCACTTTAGCTGAAAAGAGCATCAAAACCCAAACCAAACATCCTTCATGCGACATAACTCTTCCACGTCACGATTTGTGCCCATTCACTGGGACTACGCAGACGCCGTCTATAAATGGGTATGTGTTTCATTTTACTCTTTCTTTATTTTACTCCACTGCTCTCCCAACCTCAGACCCTCTGCCCCCAAGGAAACCCAGACAACAGCAAAAAAGCAGCAGGTAATTTGTTTCTTTGCTGTATTGATTTGTAGCTTCAGCCTGTTCGCTGTCTTCCTGTTTGGGACCTGCCTCCTTGACGTAGCGTGCCATGCACAGATCGTGGAAGCCACACTGCCTGTGTCGGCATCCTTCCTCGGCCTTTGCCTACCTGGGTGACCTTGGGCACCTTGCTGAACCTCTCCAGACCTCCAGGACGGGGGTGATAACGGTGCCTCCCTCCTAGGGTGCTGGAAGGAGGCGTTAGTGTGTCTTCAGTGCTTAGGGTAGTCGCCAGAGCACAACGGAGGGTTCTAACTGTGTTTGTTACTATTATTGTTGTTGTTAGGCGTCCTGCATGATTAAGCCAAAAGGAGAAGTGGGACCCTCCACATAGGGTTCTAAGGCTCTGGCTAAGTCCCAGCCCAGCATATGGGGCCTGCCTCCTAGTCCCTCAGGGGAGGAGGGAGCCACCAACCTCATGAATCCTCCTATGGCCGTGGTGGCTGCAGCACGGCTGGGGTGGGTGGCCTGAGGAGGAAGTGGACAAGGGAAAGGCCCCAGGCCTGGAACTGGGACCTTTTGTTGGGGGTCCCCCCAACAGGACTGAGGCAAAGGAAGAGGGCGAGGGGATCCCCCAGAGCAGCTGGTCAGCCTCATCTGTGGCCCCACTCTGTTTGCTTTGAACAAGAAATACCAACTTGGACAACCTCCGTGCTTCTGTGTGCTGGGGTCATTCCTTGTTAAGAGTTTCTTTGCAGAACCTGGAACCAGTCAGCTCGGGCTAGTTATGCTGCGGTGACAAGCAGCCCTACTCTGCAGAGGCTTGTTCACACACAGTACCTAGGCACACAGTAATGCGAGTATTTCTCACGTCATGAGTCAGCTGAGGCGCTTTTCAAAAACATTTCACTCTGGGCTGAAAGGGCAGTGCCCACCTGAGGGCAGAGCGGAGGGAGAGAGATGGCCAAATTCCATGATGGCTCTGAAGGGTTCACTCAGAGGTGGCAGGTGTGTCTCTTCCCCTCACATCTCATTGGCCAAAACAGGTCTGATGACCAGGCCAGACCCAGTGGAATGGGACATATGATCCTCCCACCAGCATGTGACTAGCGGGGAGGGATAGTGACTGTTTTGAACAACGTTACCATCTCCTGTATCCCCACTTCCCCTCTGTGCTGCACTAAGGTGACAAGAAGGCTTTGCAGTGTCTGGGGCACCACTTAGCGTCATCAGGGACCCTCAGAGGCCAGATATGTGTGTGGCGGGTGAGGGCAGAGGACCAGCAGAAGAGACATTGGTGCAAGGAGTGTTGGAGATGAAAGAACAAGACCTGGGGTGGATGGAGCTGGGCCAGCTTCCGAGCTCAGCCTTGCCCCTTTGTGGCTGAGATTAACCACCTGGCAGGTAGACACTGGCTACTTTTTTATTTATCTACTCCCTTGAAGATGGTGACAATGACACATTCATGTGATGGCATTTTTCTGCTGGCGGCTAACTAACAGAAAACCAGTTGGTCTGGTCTCTAGAAGAGGAACCCTGAGACAGTGGCGGATGGTGTAGTCTGGCCTGTACAGGAAGTGACTGCCTGGTACTCAGTCTGAGCCACTTGCCCCGAGTTTCAGGGGCAACTCCACTTCACTCCCTGCCTATTCCCTGTACCAGGCTGACCCCTGGCTTTAGAAGAGCTGGCCCATGGAACTCAGTAGGATTTCTTCTTGCCCTGAGCAAATATCCCTCTCTTGGGACAGAGGTTTTAGGTGAACAAAGTAGTTGAATCAGACAGATACACTTGCACTTGGGAACATCTCATGCACAGACGTGATGAATGTTGTGGCTGATTGGCGCTGATGGTTATCACCACTAGACTGGGGGTACCTTTGAAACCAAGAGAAGGAGAAATTCTAGATGAGTCGTCCTGGATAGTAGAGATCTGTATGTATGGGATGTCAGAGTGTCACCCAGATTGTCTTTGAGGTCCACATTGGAGATTTGCCTTGGTGCTCCAAATTTGCATTCCTTTCACCAACTGACCCATTATTCTAGAGATTCAACCGTGTTTAGACCAAAATGTATTAAACCCATAGAAAGGAAAGGAATGATGATTGTTAAAGGCAGGGTTGGTATGGAGAAGGCGAGCTTTTGATATTTTATCGGGGAGGAAATATTGCGTCACGGTGAGTCTTGCACTCTGGTCAGTGCAAACCTCTTTTGAGAGCATGAGCTTTGGAAGGGCTGACGGTTCTAGGTTTCTGTTCTGTCCCTGTTATCTTCTGACATTGGACAAGTTACTAAACTTCTTTGCTTCAGTTTCCTCTCTGCAAAATGGGAACATCTGCAGCACAGCTGCTGGAGGACTGACGAGTGAACACACGTGGGGATGTGGGTCGTGTTGCCTGGCACATAGGGAGCACTCAGCATCGAAGCTGTGGGACGGTGACTTACAATAAGAATATATACTTGGTTTTCATTCCCATTCCTGGCACGGAGCACCTAAAAGAAATCCCTTGGGATTTCTTAAGTGATAAGAGCCCTAACTGTATCTTGACATTGATTACAAGCCCTTTCAACCCCACATGAGTTTATGTCAATGAGGTGACTTTTGGAAAGTGCCTAAGGATGGGGGCTGGTTGCCAGGAAACCAGCCGTGTTATGGGAGTGTTTGAACTTTTTGTCCCACCCCTCAACCTCTAGGAAGGGGAGAGGCGCTAGGGGTTGAGCTAATCACTGATGGCCAATGATTGGAACAATCGTGCTATGTAATGAAGCCTCCATAAAAACCCAAAGAGACTAGGTTCAGAGAGCTTCCTGGTTTTGTGAATGTGTGGAGACTGGGGAGACTGGTGCGCTCAGAGAGCTTGGAAGCCCCACACCCCTTCCCACACAGCCTTTCCTTATGGATCTCTTCCATCTAGCTGTTCGTGAGTTATATCTTTTATATAAACCAGTGATCTAGGGGGTGGATATTTGGCTCCGTGGTAGAGTTCATGCTTAGCCTGCATGAGGTGCTGGGTTCCATCCCCAGTACCTCCATTAAAAAAAACGATAAAATAATCCAGTGATCTAATGGGTAAAGAGGTTACCTGAGTTCTCTGACCCACTCTAGCAAATTAATTGAACCCAAGTCATTGGAGCGTCTGCTCTATAGCTGATTAGTCACAAACACAGGTGACAACCTGGACTCGTGATTGGCGTTTGAAGTGGGGGTGGGGGTCAGTGAGGAGGAGTCTTGTAGGACTGAGCCCTTAACCTGTGGGGTCTGATGCTGTCTCCTGGTAGACAATGTCAGAAATGAGTTAAATTGTAGGACACCCGGCTGGTGTTGGAGATTGCTTGGTGGTGTGGAAAAACCCAGACATTGGGGTTGATGTTAGCATGGGAGTAACTCTCTAACATCCTAGTGCTGTCTTCTGGACAAAAGAAGACATTTATGGGGAAAAGCTATCACAGTGCCTGAGTGTAGTAAGCACTCAGTAAACACTCACAGTTATAATTAGCAGTGGGTGTTGAGTAACATGCAACTCAGACCTCAAAACCATCACTTCCTGCAGCGCTCTGCTCTGCAGAACTTCTCTAAGAAGTTAATTCATTCGTCTTATCTCACATTGGTATTACCCGTGGAGGTTTGGCAGAAAACTAACCGCAGCTTGTCTCTTTCTGTTTTCAGTAATTCCCTTTTCAGCCTCCAAAAGTGGTGCTGGCCCAGGAAAAAAATACATCATTGGGTAATTTATGTCCAACTTACTGTAAAACTTGAGTGAAATTTTTTCTGTTTTTTTTAATAGATTTTTAATCATAGCGGTGCATATTTTTTTAGCCTTTCTTTTTAACTTAAATATTTTGTTTCAAGCTTTCTCTGTGTTAGTAAACATTGCAAAGACTTTGTACCCAGTTAACTATGTGGTGAATGGCTCCTGAAAGAAGATACTTATGAAGGCTCTGTTAGACATGGCCCCTGACATTGGACCAGTGCGGGAGACAGACGCACACATGCTTAACCAAAAATGCAAGTCAGACAGTCCTAAGTGCTAGAGTATAAGTGTGCACTTTGGGGGCCCCAGGAGTTTGTTTTGCCCTAAAGAAATGGAATACAGGGGGAGGTTCTGACAGTGGTGGGTGAAAGATCCAGAACACGTGGCCTTGGAGGCAAGAGAAAAGGGAAGATGAGGGAAGTGTGTTTGGGGGTGGAGGGTGTCATATTGGCACCAGGCCCGAGTGGGTGTACAGTGACTGCCACCTTCAGGGATTTTGCAGCTTCAAAAAACGTGTCTAAGGAAAAACAGTCCAATGCAAAGCTGACTGCTACTGCTGAGTACTTCTGAAGCACCTCCCAGACTTGCTTGGCTCTGGGAACCCCTGGGTGGCTTCATCCCAGGAAGAGTGACAGCGCCAGTGCAAGCCTGTGCAGAGCCATAATGAGTGTCAATGAATCGGGTTCCAATCCGGCTCCCCCAGTAATTTTCTATGTGACCTTAAGCAAGTCACTCACTGTCTCTGGGCCTCCTGGGAGAATGGACTCCTGACCTCACCTGCAAAGAGATGGACTCAAAATGCCTTGGAAGGATAAAGCCCCACACAGAGAGAAGGTGCTGTTCTTGGTTTGCCTGGCCCCAGACATCCCAAGCACCGGGATTAAAAATTCTCACCATAGAGGAAAATATACATTGTCCAGTGTTTCAGGCAGCCCAGCTGGCCTCACGGGAAGCCACAGCGTTATGCCTATTCCACCAGCTTCTCCTTTCTGCCCAGACTATTTAAGGAAGCAGCCAGAGGTGAGACCTTCTGGAAAGTCCTGTAGAAATGGACTGGTGACTTCTGCGAGTTTTTTTGTGTCCATCTCCCCTGATCTGTTAAGAATTAATGAATAGTTTGCGCTGCTTTTATTGTCCTAAGCCTGCCACATACATTCTGCTGTGCTCGTGCTCGTCTCGGCCTTGGTTTTCCTGGTGGAAACTTTAAGGGAACTTGCCACAGCGGAACTTCCCGCCTTGGGATGTTCGTTTAATGCAGTCATTGTTCCCAGGCCAAGGCTGCCCTGGGCAGCCCCCAGGTGAGACTCAGTTCCTCAATACTGGGCCCTACCCTTGAAATCTATTGTAGCCTTTGGCCCTCGGTTACTGGGGAAGCTCCCTGTGTACCAGGCCCTGTACTGGGCTCCTGTGTGTCAGGCCCTGTGATTCCCATGAGGCCGAGGTCATGGACTCTGAGTCCTGGTGGACACTCTTGTCTTCCATTCAGTTCCATTCCAGCACTGATGTCGGGCACCCGCTGTGTGCTAGGTGCAGGCATCCACAGCGCTCTGGGCTCCAGCCAGTTGTCCCAGGAGCACAGACTGGTCCTATCTCCGGAGCCGGGTTTCTGACACTCAGTACTCTTGCCTTTTGGAGCTGGATCATCCTTTGCTGTGGGGGCTGTCCTGTGTGCTGTTGTCTCCTGGGTCTCTGCCCACTCAATGTCAGTAGTACCCTTCCATGCCCCCAGCAACCTAAGATGCCTCCCGGCACTGCCAGATGTGCCCTGGGGGACAGATGTGTTCCTGGTTGAGGCTGTGCCATCCAGTGCTGCAGCCATGAGCCACATGAGATTCCTGAACACTACAGATGTGGGGAGTCTGAACTGAGATGTCTGTAAGTGTAAAATACACACCAGATTTTGAACACTTCATGTGAAAAGAAGACTATATGTCTCAGTCCTCTTTTTATCTTTATGGTTTGTTGAGATGATACTATTTTGGATATATTGGGTTAAATAGAATACATTGATAAGATTCATTTTATTTGTTTCTGTTTACTATTTCTAACGGGACTATGAGAAAATTTTAAATTGCACATGTGACCCTGTTGTCCAGTAGACAACAGGGTCTGGAGAGCCAACAGCCTGGCGTGCTGGGTGGGAGCAGGGGCTGCAGAGTCAGGCTCGCCTAAGGCCCCATCCTGGTACCGCTGCCCAGCTCTGTGACCTTTGGTGAGCCACTTAACCTCTCTGGGTCTCACAGCTCTCACAAGTGGCAGCCACTTTCTTCTAGACTACAGATCAAAGTTCCCAAACTCTGGGGTGGGATGAACTTTGTGAGATCCCAAAGTTGAGGCTGGGTTGTTTTCTGGGCTAGGGGGGATGTTTCGTGATGCATCCTTGGGTGGCACTCGGATGTCTTGTCATCAGGGTGGTGCCCTGGGCCACCTCCCTTTCCTCCTGTCCCTTCTGCTCCCAGAGAGAGCAGTGTGTTTCCATGATGGGTATGTGCCAAGAGTCCTCCTCACCCCTACAGTCTTAGCAGAGCAGCAGGTGATTGCCTCCCAGACTGGCAGCTCATGCCCTGTGGGTAGTTGAAGTCTCCAGGACAGTGGGCCTCTGCTGGGCACCTCTCCTCCACCTCTCCCTGCTCCTTCTCCCCAAACACCTCCCCGTCTGCTGGTGCTTTATTAAGTCTTCCCTGACACTTGGCAATTTGCTCTTCTGTCCAATGTCGCCCCTTCTGTTTTGGCATCTGAACCTATAAATAGTTCCCAGGCAAAGTCCCATCTACATTGTGACATTTCGTTCTGTATTGCTTCTCCTAGACTGAAATCCTCATCCACAAGGTTGCTATATATGGAAGAGCATCATCCAAGAAAAGGAATCTTTTATTACAGCTTGAACAGGGTGGTGGCAGTTGCTGCAGCTGCGACTGCCAGTGTGGGATCAGAGGGGACGCCCTCAATAACAGCTAGCTCCGTTAAGCGTCTGGTGTGATCCAGGCAAGGTCCTGGGTCTGGGAAAGAAGGAAGATGTCCCCTGCTTTCCAGGGGCTTCATCCTGGGCCAGAGTCAGGCCTGCAAACACATCACGATGTGATGCAATCATGCACTAAAGTGGAGTGTGTGCGCAGTGCCGGGGCCCAAGGGAGGAGAGCATAGTTCTGCCCAAGAAGGCTTCTCTGAGAGTAACACGGAGGCTGCCTGGTGAACAGAGCAAGAAACGGTAGTCCCTGGGAAGGAATCTCTGCTAGCTGACTGGTGAAGCAGACACACTGAGTGCATTTTGGTGTGAAGCACTGGGATGCCTTCCTCCCGCCCATGCCAACTCTGCTGAAAAAAAGGTGCCTAATATACCAGGCTCCCAGGCTGCTGGCACCTGGTCATGACTGTGGCCGTGTCCTCGGGCCAGTTACTTACACTCTCTGAGCCTCAGTTTCCTTGCCTGTAAAGTGAAGATAATGGAGTTGTCATGATGGTTAGAAGTACGGAGGCTAGCACACAGTAGGCACTTGGTAAATGATAGATGATATTATTATTGTTGTTTTTGTTAAAACTTTGAAAATGATAGCCCTCAGTTGCTGCAGCAACTGCCACCACACTAATCAGGAGGCTCAAATCTGTACAAAGCCCACATTGGGAAGTTGGAAGAACAGGGCAGAACAACAGCAGTCCAGGATCAGAATCTAGATTCCAGAGAGCATGAGGATCAGAATCTGGAAAACACCTAGAATAAGTAAGCATCCTCTTTCATAGAATGATGATATGCCTTCTCTGGGCCTCAGTTTCCCCATCTGCACAATGAGGGAGGTTGGACCAGAGCTGTCTCTGAGGGCCCTTTCATTCTGGCTTTCAGTGGTTCCTCATCCACTGGAAGGGACACTTGGGTGTGCTTGAGTCTCTAGTCTGAGCAAACTCTGAGTGCAGTAGAGAACTCAGTAAAAAGGCGTTGCTGTGCCTTTTTCATCCTAAAATTCTTAAGATGAAATCAAGAGGAGATTGCTCCTTATGCCAAGAATAACCGGCAAAGATAGCCATGGCTCACACCCATGGCTGCCGTGGACAGTTGCACAGCTTGTGCACTGACTAGAGGTGCCTGGTAGGTGAGTTGAATGAGGGATGAAATTCAGCTGGTGTTCTGCTTGTCAGGTTGTGCAGTTCAGTACAGGGCTGCATCCACCTGAAGGAGGAGGCACCTCTCTGCTCCCTTGTCAAGCCCCATAACGGGGCATTGGGAGCATTTGGAAGCAGGTACCCACCTGGACCATTGGTAACAGCCAGGGAGAGAGACGAGGAACTGTTCCTGGCACATTATCAAATCAGCATCCTCTTCCAGGTCCCTGAGCCCTAACTCGCTCCCCTGCCCTCCACTCCCCATCCCAGACCTTCCAGACCTCTGTGTTATAATAGAGGGTGCTATTCCTCACTCAGGGCCTCTCTGTGGGTACCACTCAGCCTCTGGACAGTGAGCTGGAGTGCCCTGGAGAGCCTCGGTTACCCTTACCTTCCCTTGGCAGTTAGACAAAGCAAGTTGCAGAGAATTGAAGGCTTTGGTCTCTGGGCATGTGATTGGTGGAACCGGGAAACCGCACCTGGCCAGTACTGTCCAGGTTTGGGCTTTGTCTGGAATGGGAGCAAGAATTTGCCCCGCCTAGGTGCTCCAGTCCTTGTAAGGCTGAGCAGCAAGTCTGCTCCGAGGACGTAGGCGACCTGCTGCCCACATGGGACTGTTTGTTCTGACTTCTGGCAGCTCTAACTTCAGTTGGAACCAGCACCTCCAGAAGCCCTGGTCTAGCAGAGCCCTTCCTTCAGGCAGGGGGAGACCTGTTCTCCCATTTCCCAGGTGACACGGTCGCACTGCAACCTCATCTTGAAGCAAGTGGGCGCCAGAGCTGGGCCTGGGACCACGGGGTCCCCTGGACTCCAGAGAAATCACTGCTGTCCCCACTTCTACCTCTGGGAACAGGGGAAGTAGTTTTCATGTGTTGCAGAAAATTGGGCCTGTTGATAGTAGCAAACAGTCCTTTTTTTTTTTTTTAACTGAAGTATAGTTGGTTTACAGTATTGCGTTAGTTTCTGACGTACAGCATAGTGATTCAGTTATGCATACATATGTATATTCTTTTTCATTATAGCTGTAGTCTATTATGGGCTACTGAGTATAGTTCCCTGAGCTATACAGGAGGGCCTTGTTTATGTATTCTGTATAGTAGCTTGTATCTGCTAATCCTAAACTCCTAATTTATCTTTCCCCGCTCTTTTCCCTTTTGTAACTGTAAGTTTGCAAATAGTCCTTTTTCCACTTCAGCCACAAACTGCCCAGCTGGTGGTTCCCGCAGCAAGCATGGTGTTGCCAGGCAGCAGTAGGTCCCGCCAGCCAGAAGGCAGCTGTGACCTCCCAAATGGGGAAGGAGCCAGGGGTGCGGGTTTTGGGAGGGATGGAAGAGTGGGCCTGGCCCCACCTGTCCAGCCCTGCAGGTGACCCTCCGTCCTACTCCCCAGCTGTGAACCACTCCCCAGCCTCTTGTCACACTGGCTTTTTATCCTCAGGGTCTGCGCGCCTGGCCTCTCCTGTCGGGAACCCAGCTTGGCCATCTAGTGCTTCTTTTAGAAAGTGGGATCCAGATCCTTTAGGATCTGTCTGCCAGCCCACTCAGAGTGATAGGTTTTGGGAAAGGTTGGGTCAACAGTGTCACACAAGGCTTTTGGGTGGGGCCCCTTTCCAGGCCCACCAGGTTCCCCCCAGCCAGGTATGATGGCTTTTTCTCTCCAAAAGTGAGCCTACTGAGAGGTCCAGGAATCCACCTCTCCTGCCAGCACTGGTCCCTCCTGCTTCCCTCTGGGGACGCTTTCCTCCTGGGGCAGTTCTCATCCCTGTCTGGTGCTCATTCCATAAACGCACACGCTGAGGCCTTGCTAGCGCAGGGTGTTTCTTCCTTAGGTAACATCAGTGAACGCCTCTCCCACCCCCATCCAACCAAACTGTCAGTCATCAAAACAGAGTGGGCTGGTTGGTTTGAATCTCTCCCCCAAGAAGGAGTTTCAGGTAGGTCCTGTGGCCAATATTGGCAGATTCCCTGTCACCCTGCTGACTGTGAGGCTTCCTCTCAATTTCTAAATCTGTTGCCCCTGATTCCTACAGAGTACGAGCACAATAAATATTTGTCAGTGAGTGAACATATAATGTCCCAGCTAAAGAGTGACCCTGACCCTGCCCTTCAAATGAGGGTCACAACCAGAAATTTATTAACAACGCCTGTCATCCACCAAAACGTGTTTGAACAGAGATCTCAGGTTAATAAGGCCGTCTGCCAACACGGAAGGCAAGTTTGCGTTTCTTGAACGCCCCATACACTTCACAATTTTAATAGCCTCAGGCAAGATGTTTCTCTCGTCCGCGTCACCACGTGACCATCTTTTCCTCATCAAAGCCCAGGGTCAGGCTTAGGTGAACAAATGCTCATCTTTCATTTGTTAGCAAGGACAAATCAGACCCTAAAGAAGGTACATGCCAATGCCATTCTCTGCTTACAGTGAACATGACATAAACGGGTTCTCACTTGTCAAATTCACCTTAGTCACTAGGAACGTGTGGTAATTAAAGCCAGGCGAGGCTGGAGTTTACCTTTGAACTCTCTAAGAAGAAAATGTCTGCTCAGGGACGTAATAGTGTCAATAAGATTGCAGAGGGGACTTTGGTCGAGTGAGAACAGGAACTGGTTCAAGGCCCACTGTACTTTAAGTATAACAACAGATACTACCAAACGCAAAGAAGAGTTGACCATTAATTGAAGCAGATTGGAAATATCTCTATTGAGTCATTTATGTAACACCAGTCGAGTACTCACTATTTTGCAGACAAACTTGGACAGCATTTATTTTTTCATTCTTAAAATAAATATTTGAAAGACCCTGTTGGAGGATAAAAGGACAAGTTCCAGCTGGGAGAAAATATTTGCAATTCATGCATCTGACAAAGAAGCTTTATATGTAGAGCTTTAAAGAACTCCCAAGACTCAACCTTAAAAACAAGTAACCCAAATAAAAATGAGCAAAGGATCCAAATAGACATTTTTCCAAAGAATGTATACAAATGGCCAACAAGCGCATGAATATATACTTGACATCACTAATCCTGAGGGAAATGCAAATCAAAACCTCAGTGACATACCAGTTTGCACCCACTAGGATGGTTCTAATCAAAAAGACAGAGAAAGTACTGGCAAAGGTGTGGAGAAACTTGAACCCTCATACATTGCTAGTGGGAATGTGAAATGGTGTGGTTGCTTTGAACAACAGTCTGGCAGTTTCTTAAACGTATAGAGTTACCACTAGATCCAGGAATTTCACTTCTAGATAAACGCTTAAGACAAATGAAAACATATGTCCACATAAAAATGTGTACACAAATGTTTAAAGCAGTATTTATTATTTGTAGTAGCCAAAAAGTGGAAGCAACCCAAATTTCCATCAATGATGAATGGATAAACAAAATGAGGTCTAGCCATACAACAATTATTCAGCCATAAAGAGGAGTGAAGTGCTGACTCTGCTACAACATGGACATGGGGGAACACTGAAAACATGATGCTAAATGAAAGAAGCCAGACCCAAAGGACCACGTGTTATATGATTCCATGTATATGAAAAGTCCAGGATAGGGAAGTCCAGAGGGACAGAAAGTAGATGAGTGGTTTCCAGAAGCTAGGAGGATGGAGGACTGGCAAGTGACTGCTGATGGCTACAGGGTTTCTTTGGAGGATAATGAACATGTTCTAAAATGGACTGTGGTGATGGCTGCACAACTCTGTGAATACACTAAAATTGTTGAATTGTTCGCTTCAGGTTGGTGAATTGTATGGTGTGTAAATGATGGCTAAATAAAACTGTTTTTAAAAACTCTCAACATGAAAAAAAACTATCCAGTTAGAAAATGGGAAAAGTCATGAATAGACACCTCAGCAAAGAGGATGTACACATGAAAGGATGTTCAGTATCTTTTTGAAATGCAAATTAGACAATGCAAATTAAAACCACAAGGAGATACCACCCTGCACCTATCAGAATGGCCAAAATAAAGAATAGTGACAACAGCAAACTGGCGATCGTGGGGAGAAGCCAAATCACCCTGACATCGCTGGCTGGTATGTAAAATAGTATGGCTGGCCACCTGGGAGAGTAGTTTGTCCGTTCCTTTGAAAACAGAGGATGGACTTACCACGTAACCGAGCAGTTGCAGTCTTGGGCATGTATCCTGGAGAAAGGAAAACATATTTTCATGCAGAAACGTGAACACAAATGTCCCACAGCAGCTATGTGTGTGGTAACTAAAAACTGGAAACTCCCAGATGCCCTTCAGCGGGAGAATGATCAAGGAAACTATGGCACATCCAGACCATAGGTTACTACTCAGCACTAAAAAGGAACAGAGATATTGATTCACTCAACAGCTTGGATGACCCTTGAGGAAATTACGCTGCGTGGGAAAAAGCCAATCCCAAAGAATATGTACTGTGTGACTCCATTTATGGGACACTTACACAATAACGTAATCACAGAGATGGAGAACAGATTAGCAGTTGCCAGGGGTTGGGGTAGATGTGGCTATAAAGGGGGAGCACATGGAGCTTGTGCTGGTGGGACAGTGAAATATCTTGATTGAGGTGGTGATTACAGGCAGCTACACGTGGGATAAAATTACATAGAGCCGCACCAACACGCATATGCACGTAAAACTGATGGAATCTGAATGAGCTCTGTGCATTGCACCAAGCTCAGTTTCTTCGTTTTGATATTGCCCTCTATTTATGTACAACGGTCTTGCCATTGAGGGGGCCTGGGTGAAGGGTGCAGAGGACCTCTCTGTACATCTCTGCAACTTCCTGTGAACCTGTAAGTATTCCAAAAGAAAACATTTTCTAAATAAATAATTATATGAATATTCGAGAGCCAGCAATGTGCTCCACCTGACTGTGCACCGTGCTGGGCGCCATGCATGTGACCGGCAAAGTGAGACCTGGGGCTTCTACTCCTCTGGGGTCTCCCTCCCATACAGGCATCTAGAAAACATTTATTGATGTCCCAGACTGCATGCCGCACACCATGCTGGGTGCTGAGGGAGACTCAGCTGTGGGCACCGCCCAGGCCCTGTTGTGCAGATACCGCCCCCCCCAACTGGTGTGGCCTGGGTGTGATGGGATGCTTTTCCCTTTCTCAGGCCAGGGGAGGTGTGGGGCGGGGGCGGGGACCGGGGGCCGGGGCAGAAGAGGCCTGGTTACAAAGAAACAAACATGAGCCTTGGCCATCATTTGTGCTTTGACAAATTCACAGTTTTCACAGTAAAAAAAAAAAAAAAAGGTGGTTGGGCTACTCTGACTAGAACTATGCTTGGCCTCAGGCTACAAAAATGAATGAGCCCTGGTCCCAGCTCCCAATGAGCGGACCAGAGTGGGGAAGCTAAGTCTAAAGGAACTGTGGACTTTATAGAAGGTGCCAGGGGCACAGGAGAGGGAGGGACTGACCATCTTAAAGGTTTCATCTGTGTCTGCAAAGGTCAGACCATGTCCCAGTGGTGAAGGAAGCTGCTAATTGTTGAGCAGGCCCAGGGTAGGAGGCTAGGCTTTTTGCTGCATCATCACTAATCCCCCTTGGAGGATTCGTGAGAAAGGTCTTTACGTTCCCATTTTACAGATGGAGGGCTCTCTCTACCTCTCCCAGCTCCTGGAGGTCTTTTGGTCCCAGACTCCCTTGGCCCTTTGGGGCTACTTCCTGGGCGGGTGATGCACCAAGTGCTAGCACTAGGTGGCGCTGTGGGCTGCCCCACGGCTATTAACTCTCGGTGGAAATTCCACACGCTGCTGTTTCTTAGACCTCAGTCGTTTGCGGGCATCTTCCGAGTACCTCTGAATACTATAGTCTACTTAATATTTTTCTTTAAACTCCCTTTAAAATTTTTTACATCTATCCTAATGGGAAACCATTATCTCTTTGCCATAAATAGATGATGACTGTAATTTTTTAAAACATCATGTTAACTAGAGTATGTGGTATATGGAAAGAAGGAAAGTAGTGAAATAAAGCTATTAGAACAAAACAGGTTGGTTTGTATATCCCCTACGACCATCTCACAGGCCACCAATGCAGCAGAGTGCCGTCCTAAGCTTTGAAAGCAGGACAGGAGGCTGATGTTGCTTAGATGCATGAGTGTTTAGGGTTGGAAGGGCTCCTTCCCTTTTCAGGTGGAGGAACTGTGGTGCTGAGAGGGGGAGGGATGGACCCTGAGTCACAGTGTCGATCCCAGGGTCAGACCAGGCCTGGAACCCGGGTCCTGCCTCCCTCTCCACCACATGGACACTAGAAGAACCTCAGGAAGTTGGATTGAAGAGTGATGCACACGTGTTTCTCAGCCCCTCTGTTGCCTAAGAAAGTTCCCTGGGGGGTCCCAAGTGCAGGAAGCATCACCTGTGGGACATGTGGACCCCTGGGATGAGTGTCAGGAGGGGCCGAGTGGGTGGCTGTGAGACTCCTGAAGAGCAGCATGCTCAGCTTCTCTGGGTCCCTGGCCCCAGGCTCTGCAGCTGGAAAAGACGCAGTGCCACGCTTTCCTCTGGCCACTCCACCCCGGGTTCCGGCACTCACCGCCACATCCTGGCAAGGAGCCATGTCCACCCTGGGGTGGGCTCTTGGGCAAATGCTCCCATCCCTCTTCCTTGTCAGAGCTGGAAAGTATTGGGGTCACCCACACTCTCGGATTACTTGTGCAGCCAAATCAAGTGAGGTTCTAACAGGTCCTAGGGTTCTTGGGTGAAAGGTCCACACCCCTGGACCAGTGAACCTCCCAGAAGCCACGGCAGAACAGGGGAACTGTCTTCCTGCTGTCCCCGCACAGTCCTCAGAATTGGCAAGTGGAGATGACCCTGAATGTTTAATTTTAATGTTAATGTTTTTAAATTCTGCTCAGTTCTCTAGAATTAAGCTTTCTGTGAGCCTTCTGTGTTATTTTGCTCCAAATCATGAGTGTGTGTTAGTTAAGATAACATCAGCTGCTATAATAGGCCTCTGAAATCTCAGTGGATTAACCCCACGGAAGTTCGCTTTCATTTCCTTGTGGTTCAGTCGGCTGATGTGTATGTGGCTGCAGTGGGCTAGGCACTGTGGTGGGCGCAGGACCCACAGCGACCCGGGACCCTCCTCCCCTCTGACAGCAACACTCATCCAAGGCCTCTGTCATCTCTCCTCAGTATTGTACCTGGAAGGCTCGGTTCTTGTGTTTGAGGACATCTTCAGACTGATCGCATTCTACTGTGTCAGTAGGTAAGTGGAGCTGGCCTCACAGAAGGGCATCTGGTTGCAACAGATGGCCATGCAACCTTGGGTGGGGGTGGGGGTGTCACAGGGAAGCCCCCACAGGGAAGGGTGCAGCCCACAGGATGCAGAGAGAGGGGACGGCCTCCTGGCTTCGCCCTGGTAACCACTGGGGAGGTGTTGGTTCTACTGCTTTCTTAGACTGGTGGGTAAAGGCCCCTCCCACACCACCACCGGCCCCCGTGGCTCACTGCCCATCAGCCCTGCGTTCCGGCTTTCAGGACAGCTTGGAGTCCTGCGTAGACCTGACCCACTCCATTGGTGGGGTTATTGGAGGAACTTCTGCAGGGGCAGCAGGCAGGGCTGATACACCTCCGTGGGAAAGGGGTGTGATTATTAAGCAGCTACTGGGTAGAGTGGGTGTCTGCTAACCACCCTCTATTTATTCATATAAATATGAGCTGCTCTATTTATTCATAACTGGTTGCAGGTCAACAGGAATTTTAGAAATATATTTTGGTGCTTGAGGCGAGTGGCATAAGCTACAGGACTTGACAAGGGCTGGGCAGGATATCTTGGGGTCCAGGGCCCCAGGCCCGCTTCAGAGAGACCATTCATGCTGCCTCTGGTGAAAACCACACTCAACCCAGAACACTCCTCCCACCCACCAGGACCTCCCTGGGCCCCACGGGCAGAACAGGTAATGCTGATAAGAAGTTGCTAGCGGTTGCCGCCTGGCGAGGGCTCTCCGGGCACCCAGAGCTGTACTAAGGGTTTTTACATGCATTATCTTTTTCAGTCTTGCAAACAGTTCCACAAGGTAAGTGCTCTTGTTAGTCTCATTTTACAGATGAGGAAGCTGAGACCTAGAGAAGCAACTCACTCAAGGTCGTGCGCCTGGTAAATGGCAGCATGGAGGTTCAAGGTAGACAAAGCTCCACGGTCCATGATCTTCGCTGCAGCCACCCCACTGTGTGCATTCCATGTTAATTCTGATGACCTGGCACGTCCTTCTAGGACCACAAAGCCTGGGGCCTGGCGTGGAGACCTCGTATCTGGCTGTGTGACCTTGGGCAAGTCACTGGCCTCTCCTGGCCTCTGTTGCCTCATTTATCGAGGGGATGGGAGTCAAGATGGAACCCCCAAGGGCTAGAGCTCTGTGGTTCTATAATTCTAAGATCTGAATGAGGAGCCTCCTTCAGAACCAAACTCCCAGAGGCCGCAAGAGGTGAACCAGAGATGCGCATTTCAAGTGCCTTCATGTCACCTGCAGGGCCTTGCACAGATGAGCATTTTGATAAAGGCTAAACATCCAGGTGATAAACACCAGTCCTGGCTCTGAGACAGGGCCTGCTCCCTGTGGGCACTCCTGGCCCTTGTGTCCAGGGCTGGGTGCCTGCCCATCGAGCTCATCCCCGGCAGGAGCGTGGCCCAGCCCTGAGATGGCCCATGAGCAGCGTAATGAAGACATCACCGGAGCAAGAGGGCACTAGGGCACTAGGGGGCATGTGCTGTGCTTCTCTGGCAGCCTCTGCCCACCCCCAGACCCAGCACTGAGAACCCCTGGGCATGGATCTCGGAAGCTGCATCTTTAGCAGCTCCCCCACGGGATTCTGATCCAGACTTAACTCATACAAATGTATTAATGCCTACCCATAGGGGTGCTGTGATACAGTAATAGTAGTAGTAGGAGTAATAATAATATCAGGTGACGTAAGGCCTAAACCGGGTAACACCCAGCCCAGGACTTGGCACAGAGTAGATGCTCAGCGGACACCCCCATCCTCTGTGTGCTTCTCCTCGCTGGGAAGCCCCTGTGTCAAGTGCTGAACTGGAAGACGTTTAGGGGAGCAGACGCGGATGAAATCCTTGAACACTGGGTCGTGGAGAAGGAGGAGGTCCATGGTGCAGCCTTGAAGGATACATGGAATCCCAGTAGACACAGGTGGAGGAGACGAAGGGGGTGTTCCCTCTACGCAGAGCTCAGAGGTGGGAATGAGCAAGGCACGTTCACTGCCGGAAAATCGATGTGACCTTTTGGGAAGCAACGAGGAGACCCCAAGGGCAAGGGAAGGATCTGGGGGACAGGACTGGGGAGCAGGCTGGGGAGGCAGAGCAGGGCCAGGCTGGGGACGGCCCCGGATGCCTGCGTCCACAGCCACCACTGCAGCGTCTTGAGCAGCACACGGAGAGGATCGGGGAGAGGTGTTGGAGATTGTCCTGGTGGTGGGAGGGTGGGCACCAGACAAGCTGAGCAACCCTGCTGGCCCTCACAGTAGACACAGTGACCAAGGGACTTTGGGAAACCCCACTGGCAGGCCAGACAGCCAACCAACCAGGCAAACAGAAGCAACGCGAAGATGAATTCCGCCACCCTTCAAAATTAGAGATTGGAGTAGTGGTGACAGGGCAGGGCCTGAGGTGGTGATGGAGCACTGGTCCAGTCTGGGTCCAGGCCTGGCCTGCCTGGAGGGGCTGACGGGGGCTGACTAGAGGCCTCAGATTCTCAGAATCACACAACCACGACAATGAAGGAAGGTAAAAAGGTCAGCCGGCCAACCCCCACCCCATTGACAGTGGAGAAGCTGAAGGCCACGCCTCAGAAACTCAGAAAAAAAAGCCCAGAATCTTCTGCCACCTTCCCTTATGCTGCTGTTCCATAAACAGGGTGTTTTCCCCATGAAAGCACTTCCCACGAGGGGGTGGGGGCACCCCGAGAAGTGGCAAGGGCTGTGCTGATGAGCAGGGGTGGTCTGGGAGGCTCGCTGCCAGCCCATCCCGGCGCTCTCTGCCCTGCTCGCCCAAGCCAGGTCCCGAAGTTCAGGTGGGCCCACTCAGTAAGTACTCACTGAGCCTCTGTGGAGTGTGCTAAGCACGTGGGCACAGCGGAGGCCTGCAGAGCTGCCCGCTCCCTCCAGCAACAACAGGGTGCACATGCAGTTAACAGGGAGGAGACGAAGGGTGCATGTGGTACAGACAGTAAGATCATGAAGAGCCCTAGGGACACATGGGCATCACAGAAGGCTGTCAGTGCACATGGATGGGTGAGATTTCAATGACTGGAATCGGGGTTTGGGGGGAAGGTGATAGAGCTGGGAAAATGGCTGGAAGAGGGGGTCAGGGTCAGGCTAAGACATAGAATTGGGCACAGCCGTCCTGGGCCCCAGCAGTGCCACACTCCCCTCCTGGCCCAACGAAACAGCCCAGGGCTGAAAGTCAGGAGGCCCGGGGCTCAGCACACTCTGCCCTCGGCGCACTGTGTGGCCTGGACATCTTCCTTTCCCTCTCTGGGCCTCATCTGTACAGTAAAGAGGGAGGGCATCTAGGTCCCTTCTGGGCGATCTCTGGAAAGACCCCTGTTCTCCATTCAGACCAGCAGATCGGTCTGGCTGACTGTGTTGTCAGGGATACCTACATGGTCACCAGGGAAGCCTGACTGTGTGCTCACCGGGCATGTCTGACTGTGTGCTCACTGGGGTTGTCCGTGGGCTCTCTGGGGAAGCCTGACTGTGCTCTCTCTGCACATCTCAGTGTGGAGCAGTGAGGGTCAGAGGGCTAGAGGGGATGGGTCACCGGCTTTACCCAGAAGAACACCTTTAGAGGAAGCTTCCTGGGCTTCCCGGGGCCAGGAAAACTGGGGAAAGGTCACGACCCTGCCCACTGCCATCTCTGGGTCCAGTGCAGGCACAGGACCTGGATCTGACTGGCTGCCCACTCAGCCTCAGGGCTCCGCTCCTTGGCCGCAGGGACGTTTGCAGTCTGCATGGAGACTCCAGCAGCTGGGGGCCACCGGGTTCTCCCTGTATGGGTTGTGGGTTTAGGGGCAGTGAGGGCCGGGAATGGACACACAGATCCCGCCCCGGACATGACTTCCGACCCCTCATGTCTCCACAGAGATTTACTGCCCTTCACGCTGCGGCTGCCCCAGGCCATCCTTGAGGCTAGCAGCTCCACAGACCTCGAGACCATCTCCAGTCTGGGCCTGGGTAAGTTCCCGCCAGGGTCAGGGAAGGTGGCCGGGCTTTAGGAAATGGGACCCAAGAACTGTTCTCGCTGACCACCTGGGCAGAGGAATGGCCCCTCAGGCTGAGCCGAAGCTGGATCTGGAGTCCCAGCTCCCACGGGACCACCCGCACCCCAGGAAGCTCAGCCCTGGGAGCAGGGACACTCTTCCACTTTTCAAAGTGGCGCCTTTTACCAGATGCCCAGGAGGTCTGAGCCTCAGCCTGGCTGGGTCTGAGGGAGCTGGGGCTGACTGGGGCTCACGTGGGCTGACCTGGTGCCAGGGAGCGACTCGGGAGACGCTGAACCAAACACCAGGGTCCTTCTCAGTGGTGGCCAGAGACTTGAGTGCCAGCAGCCACCACAGCCCTGGCCCCCAGCCCCGCTCTCATCAGAAGGAAAAGCAGCATGAACGTGATAAACAAGAGGGTGCCTCCCGCCCACCCCTGTCCCGTTGGCCTGCCTCCCCCAACCACCTGCCTCTGAGCATGCCCCCCCACCCCTCTGACCTTTGGAGGGATGAGGGGGAGGAGATGAAAAGACAAGACGATTTCTGCTCTCAGTGCTTCCACGTAGTAGTAAGAGGAGCTCACACTTACCAGGCCCATTCATGTAATGGGCTTCACTGAGCCAGTGCTGACCTCTGACTCAGCCTCTCCATGCTGGCCCTCGAGGAGCCCAAGTTTACCAAGTCTGGTGCCCCCAGGAATCCAGACCAGCCGCCTCTGCTGGGCCCCCCATCCTGGGAAGAGGCCAGGCCGTGTGAGGAGCAAAGTACTTAATGAGTCTTTATCAAGACTAAACCACACAGGGAACAGAGCCAGTATTTTATAACTTTAAACGGAGTCTAATCTGTGAGAATTTTGAATCACTGCATTGTACACCTGGAACTACTGTAATATTGTAAATCAGCTATACCTCAGTACAAAAACAGTCTCAGCCATACCCAGAAACCCCTGCTACACACGGCTGAGCACAGTGCCTGGAACATAACAGGATGTTTTCACCAGTGCTGGTCCAGTGGAAGAAAGGGTGACCCTGAGCGCTCAGGGCAGGACCAGGGCGCAGAGGAAGTTAGAGGCAGACCTGGGATCAGAAAGATCCCCACCCCTGGTTCCCAGACCAGCCACTGCCCCCCACCCAGAGGGGCCTCTGGACAGCAGTGTAAGCAGTACCCCAAGGTGGCTCATGGTCAAAGACCAGGGAGTAGGAGGGGTCGGGCCCTTGGATGTCACTGCTGAATGAGCACTGACTGTGACCCAACTTCTGTACCTGCATTGACCCATCAGGTCTCCAAACAACCCTGTAAAGTAAGTGTTTATTACTGTGATCACACTTTATGGCAGAGGAAATCGAGGCATGAGAGACTGAATAACGTGTCTCAGGGTCCGTGGTGCGCTGGGCAGTTTGGCTCCGGCACCCACCCACTACCTCGTGCTGCCCCTGAACTCTTTATCCGGGCTCTCCTAGGTCGGCTTTACACCGTTTATAAACTTCAGGGCCAGTTTTCAGTTAATGTTGGGAATAAACACTGAACTTGGCCCCTAGAGATTTTTGTGGTTGGGCTCTTACCCTCCCAGCAGCTTGCATGTGGGCTGAGTGACAGTCTCTTAAGTCACGTAGTCCCAAAGACACCCCTCCTGAGGCCTAAAACGGCATGGGTGACACTCCTTGGCGCACACTTGGCAGTGTCTTATGTAATCCTCATTTTACGGATAGAAAATCAAATCTTAGCACAGCTGAGAAACTTGTTCAAGGTGCTCCAGGCAGGAAAGAATAAAGCTGGGATGTGCACCGAGGGCTTTCTGCTGCCCAGCAGGGGCACTCCGCTGCCTCTTGGCTATAACTCTGACCTTCTCTGTTTTTGCAAGAGTCAGTGGCCAGGTCTGAGTCCAATTTGAGAGATGCGTGAGCTCCTTCTGGGGAGGTTTGCCTCTGAGAAAAGGGTCAGTTTGCTGCAGCCCGTGCCTCACTGTGGGTGGGTTGAGTCAGGTGTCTCTGGGACCCGCTGCCCTGGGGCCGCAAAGGTTCTCACCTTGAGGAGGGGAGGGGGCTGCCCCTAAGCCCTAGGAACGTGCTGTATGTAAGACAAGCTGCTTCTCTTGGGAGAACCACATAGACAGACAAGCCTTTCTGTCCTGGGAGAGCTTGCCTCGGGCACGTTGAGGAAGTGGAGGAGTGAGACTGCCAGCTGGGATGCCAGTGACAGTGCAGATTGTCAGCAGTCACTTCCTTGAAAAGGGAATTTAAATGAAACCTGAGTACACTGCAGCTTAGGAACCAGAGGGTTCTGATCCTACCTGGTGTCCCCAAGCGCTGAAGTACGTCCAGTGAGGCACATCAGAAGAGTTTTTCCTTGGAGCCAAGGAAGGGTTTACTTTTCAGTCCATCCCCAGAATGGATGGAGACCCGGAGCTGGAAGGGCACGTCCTGCAGAGGCCAGAGGCCTTGGCTCTGAGATGGGCAGACCTCGCCGACCTTCACCTGCGGTCGTGATGATCAGTGTGCTAGGAGCCCAGCAGTTGCCAAGGATTCAGACATACCAAGCTTTGTGTCTAGCATGTCCCACATTGTTCTAGGCAAGGTGCTTTTGTGGCAAAGAAGTGAAACCCACCCAAATGAGCATAGGTAAAAGAGGATTTAGTGAAAGGACACTGGGGAGTCTCCATGATTTGGAGCAGAAGGTCAGCCAGGCTTTGCAGGCAGCAGAAGCGGCTCTCTGCACACAGCTCAGCCTCCTCGTTAAGCCCCGTTTCCGGGTCCCAACTCGTCCGCCAGCCAGGCGCTGACTCCTAACCCCGATCCCCACCTGATGATCTTGCAATTGAAGTAAGTTTCTGAGACATATGTGTTTCCTTTCACTTCTGTCAGCAATTTTCTTTTTCTGGCCTTCTACTCACTTTTTACAGAAAGACTAGAATATCATAAGTACCCAAGTCATTGCACAAGCCCTGCCGTTCAGCCGGGGTGATGTTGCTGAAATGGAGCCACTGACCTGCAGACTCAGCACCACGTGATGGCCCAGAACGTTTGCTTGTGAGCTGAGATAAGAAGGTCTGAATTTGGCCTTGGAAAAGCCAGCGTTCGAAAGGGCAGGCTACATAGGTATAATGTCGGGGCCACTAGGCCAACACAGAGCGGTTCAGCACGCAACTGGACGCAGTTGATCCCAAGTGCAAAAGGCATCTAGGAAAAGCGGTGAATAGGGGGTAGATTTGCAGGGGTTCTCAGACGTGTTTGCAGTGTATGTCTGTTCAATATTTTATAAATATGTTTAGAAAAAGCATATGTTCTATAGCTCCTCCAAGTTTGCATGTGATTTGCCTTTTCCTTCCTGTTGTAAATGAGAATTTTCCTAGTTATTGAAAAGTCCAGTTTGTGTGATTGTCCAATAGCCCGTCAGTGGGAATGCCACAAAACCATTCACTCACTGGTCTCCTCAGACTTTCTGGCTGTTTCCATGGTGTCTGGAACTCGGCTGCACTTACCCATCCTCTCTCTATCAGGCCACTAGCCCAGGGCTCCTCAAGTGTGAGACCTTGGTCGCCTTTGCTCTCAGTGTCTGCAGCCCAGCACCTGGGCCAGCCCAGGCCCTCTGAGGATTGTAGGAGTGGACACCTGGAAGGCGGAGGCCGCAGGGCCAGCACCACGTCTGCCTCAGTCCGAGAGCAGCGCAGGGCAGTGAAGGTGTGGGCCCCGCAGGGACCGCTGAGCTTGGCTTGGTGCCCTTGGGCACAGATGCCCACAGCCTTGCCAACCGCTAGGATTGCACGACAAGGTTCCGCTTCTCCTTGGCATTCTGTAGGCTGCAGAGAAAGTTACCTAGTTCCTTTTTTTTTTTTTTAAGCATAAAGACCTGCATCACTGCTGAGTTCCCTAATAGGCCCCCAGACCCCAGGGTACAGCTCCTCGAGTCCCAGCTTCCCCCACCCCTCAGAGCCGCATTTGCTCTGGGGTGTCTGCTCTGCTGGGTGCAGCCCCCAGGCCCGTCTTAGGGGCAGGGGAGCAGTTCCTGGTCACCCAGACCCCAGGTCCATTTCCCTGAACCACGCTGTCTGTTCCGCTCTTGTAGGAATCCCAGTCTGAGAGGTGGAAAACTGTGTTCTTTTCTGAGCATGATGGACCCACCCTGCTATCCTGAGGCGGGCTCTCTGGCTGGTGGCCTGTCCCTTGTGGAGCTCCTTGACCTCCTTGTGGCCTCCCTCCTCTCATTTTCTCCCTTCTTCACGTCTGGTCTTTAGACATCTCCCCGTGGTTCAGGCTGAAACCAGAGAAGTACATCCGCAGGGATGGTCTCTTCAGTCAGCGCGCACACCAGGGCCGGGGGGGCCCAGGGGAGAGTAGGTGAGGCCTGGATGGCGCGGGAAGGCTCCACCAGACTGGAGACGTTTGACCTGAGCCCTGAAGGATGAGTAGGAGTTTGCCAGGTGGAGAGGGTGGGAAAAGCATTCCAAGCAGAGGGAATGGCACTAGCTGAGGCCTGAGGGTGGAGCAGCCGGTGGCATGTTCAGGAAGAAGTGGGCAGTGGCGAGACTGGGGTGGAGAGTCAGTCAGTGATGCTGGAAAGGATGTACAGGGCCAAATCCCGCAGGCCTTGAATGCCAAGCTAAAGGGTTGGAAGTGGTTCTGAACACACAGCAATCAAGGGCCTACCATATGCCCCGCATGGTGGCAGGAGTAAAATTGGATTGGGGACACGGGGTAGGGGGTGGGCAGAGACAGGCTGTGGCCTTGATCTAGGTGAGCAATAATGGGAGTGTCCAGGCGTGGCTGGGCAGCTCTGTTGATCGTCTACCCTGTGACTTCCATCTTCACCCAAGGGAAGGGTCATATGGGAACTTGGAGGTGAGCCTCGGGGGCCTCAGCTCACCCACGGGCTGCTGCCCAGTCACCTTTAAGTCAAACTGACTGCCTGCTGCTCCTAGCTAGGAAAACATCCAAGGAGACCATTTTTGGGGGCGTGTGTAGACAGGACACCATGCTTCACACGCTCACTCCCTGGGGCCACAACTTCCATGTGCTCGGTACGAAGCACCAGGGAGAGTGGACTGGTCCTGGAGGAAAGCAAAGCACAGCGCCCAGGCAGCTGTGAAGAACAGCCCACTTGGAAGGTGGGAGAGCCTGGAGACGTACCACCCCATGCCAGGCACTCCGTGTCCTTGGGTGGTGGCTGGGCTGTGTACAGAGCCTCACAGATTGGAAAGAGTCACGGGAAAGTTTGTCATCCTTGTTACTGTGGAGACAGGTGGCCACAATCCTCAGGCTTCCAGACATGGGGTCTCTGCCCAGGACAAGGGTGAACCATGAGCCCCGTTCTCATCCCCTGTAGTGGCCCCACCTCGGAGGGGATGGACACACATGGCTCAATTCCAGTCAGTTTCTCAGCATCCCCACTGTCACTTTGCCACTTTGATCAGGTTTGTGATCCCCTGGCCAGCAAGGTGGCAAACACCCACACCCCTGTGCCCATCCCTTAGTGGGGTCCCGTAAATGCACACCCACATGCACACATACACATGCACACACTCAGGGCTCCCTCCTCCATCTTGCAATGTCTCCTTTCTTTCAATGTCAAGAGGCTGTTGTGTTCTTACCACATCCCCAGTTCTGGGGTGCTTGCCACCCCACCACTCACTCACCCCAGGAGAGCAACCCAGATGGGAAGTGTCGCAAGTTCCTATGAAGGAAAGTCACGTAACCCAGTGGCTGAGCACACGGGCGTTAGAACTAGTCTGACCTAGTTCAAATCCCAGCTCCTTCACTCGCTGACTCGGTGGCCTTGGGCCAGTTCTTTAATCTCTCTGGTCTCTTATCTTCATCTGTAACATGGGGACAGCATGAGGACTTACACCAAAGGCCTGTGGTCAGGGATCCGTGAGATGTCCATGCAGAGCGAGGCGCCCACACAGCCGGAGCTCCACGCATGTTTGTTCCTCTTATTGTCTGTGATGTTAGTTTTGGTAGTTTTCTTACTGATGACTCCCTCCTAGGAGTGAGGAGCTCTGGGTGAGAGGCTGGAGGCCGGGCCCCATCATTAACAAGGAATTCGTACTGTCAGTCTCTAAAATTAACAGGTTGAACAAGACCTGGGTCCTGTGCTCCTCTCCGGGAGATGCTGCTTGAGTGAGCTGAGTGGCCTGCCAGCCAACTGAAACTGTCCTCAAAATGTGCCCCTGTGCCCTTTGTGGGGTGTCCTGAGCTTCTGTCTCATTCTCTGTAGGGCTTGGTACCCAGAGGGCAAGAACTCCTGAGCTGGTCGACCGCCAGTGCCCTTTCAGCTTGGCCCTTCCGTGCCCCTTACCCAGGACAAGCCTGGCGCTGACCAGCAGTGCCTGGAGAGGGACAGGCCTGCTTTGGTGGTCACAGCCAGGGGCTGAGTCAAGAGACAGTTACGTGCTGGAACTTAGCTCAGCAGTGCCGGGCTGCACTCAGATTGCTGGGGGCGTGCGGCAGCTTCCTATTTTAACTCCCAGATTGGCCAGAGAATCACTGCAGTGGGAAAGCATTCCTCACTTAGATGGGCAGGTCTGAGCTCACTGGCCACAATCCATAGGCTTGTTCCTCCTGCTGTGACAACCATGGTGGCCAAAATAGGCCCAAAGCACCTTCCCTGTTGGGACCTCCATTCTAGATATGACTAGACTGAGGCCTAGAAAGGTCCAGTGACCTGCTCCAGGGCACCCAGCCGGTCAGCTGCGGGAACCTCAGGACCCCTCCGTGTCCACAGGTGCCTGCATCCCGGGTCGTTGGTGCCCTCCATGGTGGGTTGTCACACTCCAGGAGACAGAGCTGGAGCTGAGCCTGTCACCACCCCTGTCCTGGCTCCACCCTGGCACTGCTGGGGAGGATGGCACGGGGCTTCCCCTCTCGAGGCAGGAAGTGGTGGGAGAGGCTTAAAACAGTCCAAAAGGGAAAAACAACCCTCAGTGCAGTGAAGCAAACGCTGTGACAGCCCTCCCTCTGGCCTGCCCCCACCCAGCCCACAAATATCACCCCCGCCAGGCAGGGGGCCTGGCTTCAGGACTGACAGCCTCTCCCTCTCTCATCACAGGCTTCTGGGACTCCTCGCTGAACCCCCGGCGAGGAGGCGGGAGCCCAGCGGAGCACCCAAAAGACCCAGCGCCCGGAACACCCCCAGCCTCCAGCCTCAGGGCCGCGGCTCCATACGAGAAGAGCTCCTGTGAAATCGAGCTGTCCATAGGAAGCGGCCTCTGGTTTGTGAATCCAGTCTTCATCGAGGACTGTGGCAGCGCCCCGCCGCCCGACCAGCCACCCCCTGGAAGCTGTCCCTCGCTCCCGTCGCCCCCCACCTCTGACGCTACCTCACCCACCTCCAGGTGGGCCCCTCGCCGCCCAGCGCCCCCTCCCCCGGTGCTCCTTCTTCAGTCTCCTGGCTCCACCCAGCCTCCTCCACCCCCTGCTCCTGCTCTGGCCTGCCCTTTGCCCAGTTCTCCCCCAGTGGCTGCTCCCCCGCCTCTAGAGGCCCTTCCTCCTGCACCTCCAGCATCTGCCCCCGACTTTGCACCCCATGCCCCAGGCCCCCCGGACCATCCAAACCAGCCACCCATGACAGCCTGCGAGAGGCTCCCACGCCCCCTCGCAGGCCTGGGCCCCCTCAGGGAGGAAGAGAGCAAGGTGGGGGCAGCCCTCACCCCCTTGCAGGCCTCCACCCCTCCAGTGCCCACGAAGAAGAGCCTCCCCGCTGTTCCTCCCAGACGTCGCATCTCTGAGAAGGTGTCCCTGGAGGACCAGAGTGCAGGGAAGGTGGACAGGGGGTCGGCGGCAGAGGGGGACGCGCTGGGTCTTTCCAGGTCATCCCCGCTCAGCCTGCACCTGCAGGGGACCTCAGACAGCCCTGGCAACAGTCCTCAGAGGACCACAGAGCAAGGCCAGGAAGCAGTGGCCAAAGCCAGCGAACCGGGCAGCATGCCAGAGCCTCCAAGGAAGATCCGACAAGCCCCAGTCCCACCCCCCAGGAAGAAACGGATCTCCCGGCAGCTGGCCTCGGTCCTCCCAGCTCCCTTGGAGAGCGCCGAGGTTTCCGCGGAGGCGGTAGCCCCAGAGAACCCCACGCCTGGTCCACCCAGAAACAGCCAAGGCCCTGCCTCCCCTACCAGGACTCAGAGCCCACATGCCCGGGCAGGGGCCCGACCTCAGAGCACCCCAGAGTTCAAGGGCTCCCTGGCCTCCCTCTCGGACAGCTTGGGAGTGCCCGCCTCGGCCACAGACCAGGACTCCTACTCCACCAGCAGCACAGAGGAGGAGCTGGAGCAGTTCAGCAGCCCCGGTGTGAAGAAGAAACCCTCTATGATCCTGGACAAGGCGCGCCACCGCCTGAGCTTTGTGAGCTTCACCAGCGTCTTCAATGCCTTCCTCTCCAACAACCGCAAGCTGTACAAGAAGGTGGTGGAGCTGGCCCAGGACAAGGCCTCGTACTTCGGCAACCTGGTGCAGGACTACAAAGTGTACAGCCTGGAGATGATGGTGCACCAGACTTCCAGCACCGAGATGCTGCAGGAGATCCGCACCATGATGACCCAGCTCAAGAGCTACCTGCTGCAGAGCACCGAGCTCAAGGCCCTGGTGGACCCCGCCCTGCACTCTGAGGAGGAACTAGGTCGGTCCCCGTCCCCAGCAGGGCCTGGGAGTGGGCGGGAGCCCGGGATAATCCCAAACAATCCCCCCTTTCCAGGAACCAACCCCTCTGCTGTTCTGCCTCTCAGTTCCAAGTTTGGCCATGTGTGCAGTTAGATGGCAGAAGAACCTCAATCACCTAAGAGCTGGGCTGAACCCCACCCTCAGGATGCTTCTGGTTTTATTAGGGAGCCAAGTCACCAGGAGCAATTAGCAGCAGAAGAACTACTAACGCGTGGCTGCTGAGAGCCAGAGGCAGGCTCTGCGGGAGATCTGGTGGGGGCTTCAGAGGTGGAGGGACTCCAGAGGGCATGGACTCTCTTAACTTGTAGATGAAGTAAAAGGTCTTGGAAGGAGAAAGGACTTGGCCAAGGTCACATAGGAGCTAGTGGGTGTGGGGAAGCTGACTGCAGGTCCCTGCCTGCAGGTCACCAGGCCTCTAGCTGCAGAGGCTCTGAGAGCCTGGAAGGAAGGCAAAGAGTGGGGTGAGAGACAAGGGCACCATGTGTTCTCCTGTTGAAGAGGCTGGAGAAATAAACGGGAAGAGGGAGACGGCAGGATGAGGACCCTCAGATGAGGATCCAAACCTGCCAGGACCAGCCCCAAACCCAGACATGGGCCAGCCCTAGGACTGCGTGGCAGGGGAGGGTTATCCGGGCCTATGCTGAGGCTCAGCTATGGGACACTAGCCCCTCCCTCACCTCCCAGGGATAGGGCAGGTGTCTCCTTCCAGGGACAGGACTTGGGACCTCTTCTACTGGGCTAATAGCTAAGACCTTCCCCTGGGGATCAGGTAGAGCCAAAAGGACTTCCCAAGAATATTTCCCTACTGTCAACCAAAGCTGAACATTGCCTTGGTGTCAAGTTGACATGGGTTCAAATCCTTATTCAGCCCCTAGCTAGCTGTGTGACCCACAGCAGCAGAGCCTGAATGGGTCCATCTGTTGAGTAGGGATAATGGTGTGTTTGTTGCAGAGTTGCTTTGAGATCAAAGATGACTAACTCTTTGTTCTGCTAGCTGATCAGTGCATCTCTCGGATAAGATGACATTCAAACAGAAAGGAATAAGCCACGTGACTAGCCATATGAATTTCTCCAGGCAAAGGGAATAGCAGGTGCAAAGGCCCTGAGGCAGCAGCAAGCCTGGCAGGTTGGCAGAGCAGCAAGAAGGTCACTGTGGCTGGAGCAGCATAAGCACAATGAGCAAGCGAGGTGAAGAGTTAGAGAGGCCACAGGGACCAATCACAGACGGGGATTATAGGCCATGGGGAGAAGTTTGGCTTCTATTGTGCATTCAGTGTGAGCCATTACAGGGTTCTGAGCACAGGAAGGTGATGATCAGACATGGCATAACAGGATTATGCTGGCTGCTGTGTTGAGAATGGACTAAAAGAAGCCAGGGCAAGAGGCTACTAACATAACTCAGGCAAGAGATGATGACAGCCCAGGTCAAGGCAGTAGCGTAGAAGTGATGAGAAGTCAGGTATTAGCTATACTGTATTCTTGAGACTGCAGTCAGGTGGATTTGGGACGTGAAAGAGAGACATCAAGATTAACTCTTGCAAACATTTACTGAGCACCCATGCCCTCAAGGTAAAGCTGCACAGGTTTTGTACTGCACAACTCCCATGTAATTAGTGTCCTCTGAGGTTGTGTACTGGTAGGCGGCCCTGTGAGGGTGTAATCTGTGCCACACCCTGTGAAAAGCCTTAGGATACCATGTATGGGTCCCAGGGGCTTCTGTGCCCTTGGCGGTGTGGCTTTCTGCAGAATGTGCTATGGTGTCTCACGTGTTAGACTGTGGGGTGTATCTGCCAGGGCTGTATAGCCTTCCAGGGACCAGGGATGGGGGATAGCCATACTGTTGGGCAACAAGACCTGAGGGCAGGACCCCTGCAGCTGCTTCTTTCTTCACCCTCCTTTTCTCGCCCACCTGCAGAAGCCATTGTGGAGTCTGCCTTGTACAAGAGTGTCCTGAAGCCCCTGAAGGAAGCCATCAACTCGTGCCTGCATGAGATCCACAGCAAGGATGGCTCACTGCAGCAGCTCAAGGAGAACCAGCTGGTGATCCTGGCTACCACCACCACCGACCTGGGCGTGACCACCAGCGTGCCGGAGGTGCCCATCATGGAGAAGATCCTGCAGAAGTTCGCCAGCATGCACAAGGCCTACTCGCCCGAGAAGAAGATCTCCATCCTACTCAAGACCTGTAAGCTCATCTATGACTCCATGGCTCTCGGCAACCCAGGTAGGAGGGCAGCCGGGAGGGGCCTGGGCTGGGGGGTGGGGGCTCTCTCTATATGGGTCTGTGACCGCTTCCCCTCCAGAGCCCTGGGAAGGCACTAGAGAAGCCTCCCCAGATTCAGAGGCCTGCTGGGGCAGGAGTAGGCACAGTAGGGGTGGAACTCCTGGGCACCGTTTGGGGTTCCCTGAGGGCTGGGAGGAGGGCCAGGATTGGCTGTCGCACTGGAAGCAAGCAGGGAACCCAGCCCAGGCTCTGCCTTTGTATGAATCAGGAAAAGGAGCTATATTCATTCCCTAGGGCTGGCGTGGAAAGTTCCACAAACTGGTGACAAACAACAGAAATGTATTGTCTTGCAGTTCTGGAGGCTGGCAGTTTGAGATCAAGGTTTCGTCAGGGTCACAGTCCCTCTAAAGGCTGCAGGGAAGGATGTGTTCCCGGCCCCTCTTCTGGCTTCTGGTAGTCCCTTGCCTGTGACAACCTCACTCCAGCCTCCACATGGTGTGCTCTCTGTGTGCATGTCTGTCTCCAAATTGCTCCTTTTTGTAAGAACACCAATCATGTTGGATTAGGGGCCCACCCTACACCAGCATGACCTCATCTGAACTAAATGCATCTGCAATGACCCTATGTCCAAATAAGGTCACACTCTGAGGGCTAGGATTTCAACATGTGAATTTTGAAAGGACACAGTTCAACCCATAGTGGTCACGTAAGTCAGTTACAGAAGTCGCTGGGACAGTTTTGCTGATCTGGGCAGGCGTGCCTGAGCTTCGGTCCGGGGTCAGAGGAGGTTGTTGGGAAGCTGGCTGGGCTAGGATGGCCTTGCTCGTATGTGAGGTGATTGATTGGCTGTTGATTGGTCTGGAATTGGGGGGACTGGGCCAGGCGTTTCTCATCCTCCAGCAGGTTAGCCCGGGCTTGTGCCCACGGCAGTAGTTGGGGTCCAAGAGGGCAAGTGCAGCCTGCTAGGCTTCTTGGCCTGGGCTGGAACTGGCACAGTGCCACTCTGACATGTTTTACTGAGTTGTTTAGTCACAAGACTAGCCCAGATTTCAGAAGTGAGGAACTAGACTTCCCTTCTTGATGAGAAGAATTGCAAAGACACATGGCAAGGGCTTCAGATGTAGGGAGGGAATCATTAGGACCATTTATAATCAGTTTACCACTGTGCTCCTCCAGGCAGACAAGAACAGGCATCACCGTGCCATGGTACACACCTTAGTGAACAGAATACTGGCTGGATTTCATCCCCTTATTACCCCTTCAGCTGGATGCCCTTGTGCAATAAGCAACCTGTGTAACTGTACATGACAACCATGGTAATGGACAGTGGAAGGATGGTTGCCTCTGTGGCCATACAGACTTGGGTTCAATTTCCTAAACTGTCCTTTACTACCTGTGTGATCTTGAATGATTTACTTAACCCTTTAAGACCCAGTTTCTTCATCTGAGGAAGCTATTTCACAAAGAGGTGAAACTAAGACCCCTAATGGTTCAGGAGACACACATGGTCACTTGGGAATATTGGAAACAATGTATGTAAAATGTCAGCCTCAGGGCACAGTAGGCTCAACCAATGGTAGCTGTCTTAGGGGAGGGGTTCTCCATCTGCTTGGGAGAAGAGCAGGCCAGCTTGGCCAACGAAAAGCACTTATTCGTGTATGATTAGAGGATGGTACAAAGTCCCTTCACCCTAGAAAAGCTCCCTCACAGACCTGGCACAAGCCACAACTCCAGGTTGGAATCACCTTTTGGATTAAACTGACATGTGTCCAGCGGTCAATTATGGGAATGAATGTTTTTGCCTGTAAGCTGATACCATGCTGAGTTACAACTGCATATTAACCCTTTATCACAATATTGGAAATGTGCTTGGAAGAGAGAGGATAGTAGCAGAGATGGGATGTCGAAGTGGAGTTTTTTTTCATGGAGTGGAAGTTAGACTTCAGACGGGGTGTCCTGTGCAGTCTGGAGCCCAGAGAACAGACTGGCATGTGAGCCCCACAACTGAGCAACCTCCTCAAGCATCCCCAAGGAAGTAAGGCGGGGTCAGCGCACAGGCTGCACCACCCAGAGCTCTCAGAGTCGGACACACTCGCTCCCAGCGTGTGGAACCCTGGAAAGTGTCCACAAGCCCCCAGCAGGGACGTGGAGCTGAAGTGAAGTCCCCGTGGCGGCGTGGCAGCCCTCAGGGCAAGGCAGCCCCTGATCAGCAGCAGCCCTGGAGGAAGGCAGGCTCAGGGGTGTCCTGCATGGTGTGGAGCGGGAGCGGCAGTAAAGGGGAAAGAGCCAAAGCCCTGCAGGACCCTTTGCTGGGAGCAGCTTCAGGGAGAACAGACAGGTGGGCCTGGGACCTTGGAAGAATTTGGCAGAGAAAGATCCAGGTTTCCGTCCCAGCTGTAAGACTGTGTTCAGGTGACTTCAGTGCTCCGAGCCTGTTTCCCCTGTGTGAAATTGGCACCATACCCACCTTGCGGGGCCATTGTGACATTTAGATGAGTCTGCAGTTTGCATCCAACCACACTTAATAGGGACAGTTACCTTCCCTGTCTGAACTGCTGATGTGGGTAGCCACTCTCCCTGCCAGGCCAGGCTCGGGGCAGAGTCAGGGCCAAGGGCTCTACGCTATCAAGAAGGCAGCTTTGGGCCCAAAAAGGGTGACTGCATCCTCAGTGAGTCCCCGTTTACTCAGGAGCCTTGAGATTCCTGCAGTTCTTATAAACATCCAGTGTTTTGGCATTAACTTCAAACACCATGAGTTTTGATAACAGTGAATTTACTGGCTAAAATCTTACCAGAGAGCAGGAAATGGGGAAGGGAATGGCTAAATTGGAGGGAGAAGAAAGAGAGTTGCCAGGCGGGCCCAGCCCGGGGCACAGCCTGTGAAAGACGGAGCAGAACAAGGCTGCTCGTAGTTTCCTTGTCCTTGGCCCTTGGTGGGGAAGGGGTGGGGGGTGGGGGGAGGTGGGCATCTCTCTGCCGGTTCAGAAGCCAGCTCCTGGCAGGAAGGCTCTGAGCCCAGAAATTCAGGGCCAGGTCAGGGCTCCATGTGAAGATTCCTCACCAGGAACAAATGGGTTTCTCATCAAGAAAGAGACAGTGTGTTCCCTCCCACTGCTGAGTGAGCACTGACTGGTCTGTGAATCCAGTGGCTCCCAATCTCACCTCTGCCCTTAGCAGCTCAAGGCTGCCCCACTAGGAGCCTCAGCCTCTTCACCTGGGAGGAGGCAGTTTCTGCCCAGAAGAGGAGGGACTTGGGAGTTCATCCGGGGACCTGGGTTTGAGCCCCAGCTCCAGTGCGGCAGCCTTGGGCTTGAGTCTCATGGGGCCTCTGTTTGTGCGTAAAATGGGGAAGACAAGACATGCCTCTCAGGTCGCCATGCACGGTGTGGGAGAGCACGTAGGCCCCCAAGGAGGTACTAACCTTCCAGAGCCTCAGTTTTCTCACTTAAAAACGGGCTAGGATCGGGGCTGCTGCAAGGATCACATGGGGCCAAACGTGTGCCTGAGTGTCCAATAGACTTGAGGATGCAGGAACGGTTGCCTCCTCACCATGTTCCCAGAATCATGGAGGCTGAACCCAATCGGTGGTTTCCCAGCTGGGTTCCAGGAGGCACCCCAGGGGCCACCGGTGGGACCCTAGGCTGGACTTGACCCCGGACAACCCTGCTTGTCCCTCTTTTACACCCAGGGTTCCACCTGGGATTTTGTTTGAAAGAACCAGTTCTGCTGCTAAATTCTTGGGCTTTTTGTTTCCCCCAAACCTTACATTTGGAAATAATTTCAGAATTCAAAAACTTCAGGACTCAAAACAGTACATGAGAAGAGGTACGTCCACGTACCCTTTGTGGACTGTTAGTATCTTATCTCGTTTGCTTTATCATTTATATTCTGTCTCTATGCAAATGGAAGTTTTTCATGAATCATATGAGGCTGAGTTATATACATCTTGGCCCCTTACCCCAAATACTTCTAAGAGCAGGGACATTCCATCGCACAACCACAGTAAAGTCTGCTTCATAAATTTACATCGGTACCGTATTTTTCTCCATCCCACTGTCTGTATTGCAGGTTGTCTCTGATCTAACAAGGTTTTTTTTTTTTTTTAGCATTTCCTCCTCTAGTTCAGGATCCAGTCAAGGGTCAAGTATCGAATTTAGTTGTCTCCTTTAACCTGGAATATTGCAGCCTTTCTTTGCCTTTTATGATGTGGATATGGTAAGGAATACAGGTTGCCCTCCCCGCCCCCATCTTTTTCTTTATAATGAAAGTTCCTCATTGTGTGTTTGTCAGATGTTTCCTCATGGTTAGACTGAGGTTAAGCATTTTCAGCCAAATCCCAACCGACTCTTAAACTCTCTTCTGACTTTGACATTCAGTGATCCTAGAACCAGGTCCTCTACCTCAGGCCTTCAGCTCACCTCCCCTTGCCCGATGCTTCCAGCACTTTGCTACTCAAAGTGTGGTCCGCGGCCCTGCAGCCCCACGTGGGAGGCCTGGGAGCCACGAGCAACCCCCTGGAGGGCACAGCTGCAGCTTGGGCGCTGCCTACCTCTCTACCACTGAGCCCCTCTAAGCAGAGAACGGCCTTCCCCTCCCACCCCCACCTCCACCCACCCTGCTTCAGCCCCTCCTGTCCAGGGAGGAAGCTCCACCCTCCTGTCCCTCCCGCAGTGCGATCCTGGCAATAGTAACTGTGTCTTTGCAGCCTGGCTGCTGGCAGGACCTGCGGGGTTGAGAGGGTGAAGAGACCGTGGGAAAGGATGGAACTTGGAGACACAAGGCCTGAGTTAACTGGCCAGGCCCGCTTTTCCAGAAAGGTAGCTGTTGTTAATGCCCGTGATGCGAGTGGGCCGGGATTCAGAGCTAGAATTTCCTCACTCCAAAGCCTGTGCTTCCATCACTCTGCCAGGCCACCAGCCTGGAGACAGGTCCCAAGGGTCCCGAATCCCGATCACGTGCTTCCTCCACTGTGGCAGGTTTAGGGGCCTGTGTCAGGCGGAGTGGGTAGTTCACGGAGACAAATGGCTTTGGATGAACCTGGCCATCCATCCTGCAGCCAGGAGCAGACTGGGTTCCTCGTGAACTTCAGGAGACTTGGTGAGAGCAGTTACAGTCGTCTCTCCTATTATTACTCTGACAAACAAGTTATTCCCACCTCTTCAGTGTCTAAGACCAGACATTCAGGGCTGACCCTGCTGCTGGGGAGAAATAGCTTCAAGCTCAAGATCTCCTCCTTAAGATGGGCGGGGGAGACAGGAAGGAGGAATGCAGTGCATGCAAATGTGGGATTCTTCCTAAAAGAATACAAAGAACCTTCTTTTAACTTAGATAAAAAGCAGGCAACATCCGAGAGGGCCGTGGAGGCCAACAGGCTGCTTTTTTCTCTTCCTTCAATAGTCTGTGTAGCTGGTTCAAGCAGGGACAGAGGCTGGGGGTTGGATGGGAGGAGAGAGCTTGAGGGAGACCCCAGGGCCGTGGAACGACCCGTCTGCAACATTGACTGAGGGTAGACAGAACAGAGAGGGAGGTCAGACTGTTGGTTTTTTAAAATTTGTATAAAAAATCTGAACTGATTTCTAATGACAAAGGTCACTAATGTTTATTGTTGAGAAAGACGATTAGTATTGTGCTGGACTTCTGGCTGGTCTTTTGAAATAGATATAGACAGGTATGTAAATAGATAATTAGTTAAGGAAATACTTTCTGCTGTAACAGATAAACCCTGCAATCTCTAACTCAAGTACAAATTGATTTCTCATTCATGTAAGTCCAACAGAATGGAGGAGGGTTGGGGGGGTTAGCTGTGGCTCTGCTCCCTGTAGTCATGCAGGGATTCAGGCCGAGGGAGGCTTTCTGAGTCCCCTTGGGCATTGACGTATGGTGACAGAGAGAAAGACAGAGAGAACATATGGGCCAGGCCTAGCAGGAAGCGCCACCTTGTTTTTACGCCGCACAATAGAAACGGGGTTCGGGACCTCTGAGATGTGTTTGGAGGATTAGAAGACACGTTACCCTCTCGCCTTGTATAATAACTGCGTCTACCATTTCTCACATGCCAATAACCCAGCAGGCACCATGTTAATCGCTTTCTGTCTGTCTTCTCCCTGAAACATCACAACCACTCCATGAGACATGGACACTATGTTATCCCCATTTTATAGCCAAGGAAACTGAGGCTCTGCAAGGTTAAGCAGCACAGGCTTGAGGTCATATCTGAGCAGGTGAGTAGTGGTTCTGGGACTTGGATCCAGGTCATCCTGGACCGCTGTGCCCTCCTGCTTTTCCAGGATGCCCTGGGGTCAGAGATGACCTCAGAGAGGCCAGATCCAGTCACAATGACCTCATACCTTTTCCAGCCAGGCTGGGACTTTTGGCTTTGGGTCTCTGAGCCCACAGCCTGAGTGGCCAACGGGCTTGTGGGCTGAGCTCTCCAAAGGGGAACCCAGGGAGCTGGAGTGATTTCCTCAGGGATGCGGTGACGCTCAAAGCAGAACTGAGACTTAAGCAGCATCTGCAAAAAGCACAAACAACCAGAAAGGGCAGCTTTGGGAAGCTCAGGGGAGCGAGGCGGGCTTCACATCTCACGGCAGTCAACAGACTACAGGGAACCTCCCTCGGCGCCAGCTCTTGCGTCTGTGCTGCTGGGAATTCAGACTAGACATTAGTTTTCAAACTGGTTTCCGGGAACACTCAAGGGGCTGGGGACATCTTGCAGGGGGAAGAGAAGAGGAGGGGAAACAGCAGGCCAGCCCTGCTGTCCAACTCTGATCAACCAGAGAAGCCAAGTTCGTACAAAAGACCCCTTAACGAAAAGGCTTCCGCTGCAAAAGCACATGTAAAACCTCGCATTTTCAGTGGTGTCCGCTTCCTGCCATCCTGTGTTTTTAATCACAGAAATTCATTCACTCAGCAGTTCAGCATTTACTGACAATACGGATGTTAACAGGAAAGCCCAGTCCCTGTTTTTAGGATGGTCACAATTCAGGTGGAAGAGGAGAGCATTCAACAAGCGAGTCGTGCAGTGTGATAACTGACGTTCATACGTTCATGCAGCAAGTATACTTACCAAACACCTACCACAGGCCCCGCACTGCTGAGGTCTTGAATATAGACAGTGAGCAAAAGAAAGTCCTGCCCTCCTAAAGCTTTCACTGTAGTGGGGAGAGACAGACAATGAACAATTAAACAAATACAAAATACATCCTCAGACGCCGAAACCTGCCACTAGAATGAATGAAACAGCCTTAGGGGCCTGGAGAGTGCGAAGGAGTTTGCTGTTCTGGGTTGGAAGGTAGGGGAAGCCTCTCTGAGTTCATGTATATTTGTTTTTCCATTCTGCAGTGACAGGGCCAGAAAAACCCATTTTAAGGGCAATGAACTCAGTTGGTGGGGAGTGGGGGTCTTGGGGTAAGTCTTCCTGGAGGAAGGACGTGGTATCAAGTGGGAATCGTGGTGGAGGATAAGGACCCAATGGATCATGGTTGGAGCCTCAGCTGCCCCAGGACTGTTGCAATGGCCACCGCTTTCAGTCAGAGCCCAGGCAACAGGTTTGAAGGGGCAGTTATAAGATGATAGAGTCTTTCCTCTAGATCAGGGTCTGCAGGCCAACTCTGGCCCGACACCTGATTTTATAAATAATTTGTTTTGCAACAGCCATATCCGTTCATTTGCACAGTGTCTATGGCTGCTTTTGTACAGAAGCTGAATTGAATAGTTGAGACAGAGACCATGTGGCTGGCAGAACTAAAACATATTTACTATCTGGCCCTTTACAGAAAACAGTTTGCCAACCCCTCTTTTAGAAAATGCTTCCTGAAAGGCAGAACCTTATTTTTAATCCAGCCTCTCATTTGATGCTCACAACAGCCCCACATAACAGACTGAGTGAGTTTTATCATTATCTCCAGTTTGCAGATGGGAGCACTGAGGCTCCAAGTGAGTGTCTCAGATCACACAGCTAGGTAAGTGGTCAAGTCAGGGGCCTCCTGATCCAGTGTCCTCACAGCTTGGGGGACCCAGGTGTGCACATTTCAGCTTGTTTTTTATCAGAGCTCTTCTTCTCCAAATTTTCCCAGTTGGTGAAACATGCAAAATGCCCCCCAGCCACCCCTTTAAAATGTAATTGGCTCCCCCCAACATCTACAGATGGAAAACAGATGTGACTTTGGCAAAAATGAAAGCAGGAATCTCCAGGAAATGCAGACTGCAGCCCAGCAGGGCTCTCACAGGCAAAGCCTGATGGACATGATCTCTGATCCATGCAAGGCAGATGTTCCCATCACAGGCGAATTATTTTGCAGCTGTGCCCCGGCATCTCAACGGTGCTGCCTCAGGCCCCTGTGTGTGCGAGGCTGAGCCCTGAGCCCTGAGCCGTGGGCTCCAGCCTTCACAGGAAGGAGAATGCATCCCTCACCATCCCTGGGATATTGCTGGGAGCCGGCACATTTAAATGATGCTTAAGGTTTACATTTGTCCACAAATAGCTCTCAAGTCAGGGAGCCTGTGTGGGTCTTTCTCACCACATCAGGGAAGAAGGACCCAGATTCTAATCCCAGCTCCACTCCTGACCAGCCTTGAGACTTGGAGCAAATTTCTCCCATCAAGTGAGGTTGGGCTTGGTGAATCCAAGGCCGCTGGTGTGCTAAGTCAATGATGGTACTGGGAGCCCATTGTCTGCATCTCTTCCTCACTCCATGGTCATGTTGGTAGCTTGCAGTTGGCCACTATGGAAATATATATGCCATGGAAATTAGCAAATGCTACAAATCAGAGCTTTTTATGTTTTGGGGAGAGCCAGTTGCTAAGCATTCCCAGCACACCACTGTCTGAGGCCCACAGTGGATCCTAGTATTCTAGACCTCAGCCCCAACCCTGGGCAGGACAGAGTGGTGCCTGGTCGGGGCACATGTAGGTCAGCTCAGCTCAGCTCTCTGTCAGTGTCCTATATCCCAAGCCCTGTGCTGGATACTGGGAAGGCAGTGATGGGGCAGAGGCTCAGCGAGGTTAAGTGACTTACCCAAGCTCACCCAGCCTCCATCACTACCTTCATGGAGCTCACAGCCCGAGGAAAAGGGCAGGCTCTGAAACAGTCACAGGTAAGGGAGGTGGAGCTGGAACCACCCAATTGTGGTTGAAGATGTGGGAGGATGAGAAGTTAGTGAGGGAGAGGTAGAGAGGGCATCCCTGGCAGAGGGAACTGTGTGTGCGAAGGAGTGAAAGTGCCCGTGGATTCAGCCCTGATTCAGCACAGCAGGGCGTCACGTGGGAGTGTGATGGCGGCAGAATGTCGTTCTGAGTGGGAAGTGGTGATTCTGAGTTCTCTCTGATGGCAGAAGGACTCCTGGAGTCTCTGTAGAGGCGCATCTGAGGTCTTGCTGGGAGCTCAGCATTCACTCATTCATTCATTCATTCACCCAGCACCACCCCCTGCGCCCTCTGCAGTGCAGCGCTGTGTGTCCTGGGGAGACAGAGGGAAAGTGCTTGGAGGGACTGATGTGGGGTCTCGAGAGTCCCCTTCAGTGAGGTGGTTGAACACACGTGGTGGGAACCAAGGAGATGGGCCCCAGAGCCATCTGAGGGTTGCCAAGATTCTCCAGAAGAGCATGGGGGAAAGATGCAAAGGGCAAAGCACTTGCCATCCCCACCGGGCACAGAGCCACCGTCTGGAGGGCTTCTCTCCCCGCCCCCCTCTCAGTCCTCAGACCTAGGGCCACAGCTGGATGATCCTTCTGGCTGAAAGCCGCTGTCCCCTCAAGCAGGTTTTCCCCACTTGGCACTATAGACATTTGGGAACTGAGTAATTCATGTTTACAAAGGGCTGTGCTATGCACTGTCGGGTGTTTTAACAGCATCCCTGGCCTTGATGCCAGTAGCAAAAGTGACTTCAAACGGCCCCTGAAGGGCAAAATCACCCTGGTTGAGAACTACTGCTCAAAAGCAAATTAACTTGCCTGATTCTGTTCCTTGGTGAGTTATTGATACAATACCAAGAAAAAAATGATGGAATGCTTCTTGGAAGCAGAGTAAAAATTCAGTCAGCTCTAAGCCAAGGCATGAGTTATAGGTGAATTCCAAAAGGCACAGGACTGTTCCACATCCGTGCTGCCAGACACGCCTTGTTCCCTAATTCATAAATCAAATGAAAAATCTCCTGTGTGCTAGAATTCTAATAATTAAATTATCAACATGAAAAACAACTCCAAGCACAAAATAATATTTCCCTAGAAACTCTTTAGTCGTGCCTCAGGCTCATAAAGGTTTATGGAAGGCTCTCTCTAAAACTGACTAATTCTGTGCAGGGAAGGCACAGGAAACTTGAAACAAATCAGAGAACCTCAGAACACAGAGCTGGAATAAGAAAAAAGGATGTTCTTGCTTAGAGGGCATTTCTGTGGGGACAGTGTAGGAGCGCTCCATGTAAATCACTTCACAGAATTCTCAGCAGAACCCCGTAGGGTGTCAGGCTATATGTGTCAGTTTATATCTGACTAGAAATGCAGGCTCAGAGAGGTAAAGCAGTTAGCCCAAGGTCACACAGCTGGTAAGGGGTGCGCTAGGACTCATATGAGGGTCTGGCTCTGCTTTTCAGTGGTGTGTGTTACCAACCCCATCAGCCTATTCATTTTACGGGTGGAAAATGGAGGCTGCTTGAGAAAGCAGAACATAGATGCCAATAATAGCTCAATTTTCCACTGCGCTTTACCAGCACCAAATCACTTTCACATTCTTCTTCTCATTTCATCCTCTTAAATACCCTGAAAAACCATCAGGGCATCTCTAAGGCCCACCTCCAAGTCCCTCCTTCCCCAAGGAATCTATTTCTGTCAAGAGGCTCTGAGCCCCATGAACATCTCCCACAAAAGCAGCAGAGATAAGTTATCTCTTTGAGAGATATTTAACATTTAAAAAAAAAAAAACAACCCTTGGGAAAGGGCACTGCTTAGGGAAAAAGAATGCAGGTTGGAGAGGGGAGCTTCAGACCTTGTAGTATCTGACTGAGGGAGAGCTTCTGTTTGGCAGGGGGAGAGGGAGGTGTGGTTAAAAGGAAAGGGGAGACTCCGCAGAAGACATCAGTGGCAGACAGATAGCTGCTTCTGGGTGGGTCTGTGAATAAGTGTGCCGTGAGCATGACTGCCGAGTGGGCCACAAATGGCGTTGAAGGGGAAGAGCTGGGAAGGGGAAGGGGCTGGGCTTGCCTGCTCCGCAGAGGGCACCTTTCTCAGTTCCTTATTCCTAAACCCGAACTGCGTCTTAGGCCTCCCAACGAGGCTGATCCCAGGGTCGCCCCTGTCCTGGGAGGAAGCAGGAAGGTTCCTCTTCCAAGGGCAACCGTCCCCCACCCAGCGAACCATTGTCCCCTTGCCCTGAGCAGAGCCTCACTCTCACCTCCTTCTGCCTCCTTTCTCTCCCAGGGAAGCCCTATGGAGCAGACGACTTCCTGCCTGTGCTCATGTATGTGCTGGCCCGCAGCAACCTCACGGAGATGCTTCTCAATGTGGAGTACATGATGGAGCTCATGGATCCCGCCCTGCAGCTAGGGGAGGGTGAGTCACCCACCAGCCTATCTCCAGACTCCCGGGGCCCATCTCCCACCCCAACCCCACCATGCCAGGGCCACGCTGGGTGGCCCAATAAGCACCTTCTGGGTGCCAGACTCCATTGAGCCCTGGGACACGACACAGTGCCTTATACAGCTCCTGTCCTGAGGAACCTCACAGATAAGCAGGAGAGCTGGGCCAGTAAAGACACCATGTCACCGATGCTTGACAAGGGCTGGAATGGTGGGAGGCACAGAGGGTACAAGAACACATTAATCAGACTGTGCAATCAGAGAAGGCTTCCTGGAGGAGGTGATGCCTGAGCTGAGCATCAAACGATAAATAGGAGCCAGTCAGATAAAGAGGGAGAAAGGTGTTCTTTGAAGAGGGAACAGCAGTTGCTGACAATGTAAAAGATAAGGCTGAAGTGACGGGCAGTGCCCATGAGAAGGAGTCTGAGCAGGGAATAAGGGTCAGTTCTTAGACAAGGGTGGCCCTGGGGACTTTCAGCCCTCTGCTCATCCAGCCCTGGGCCAGGTACCCGTCAGTGGGAAGAGGTTAATGCTGTGGGCACAGGGCCATGCACTCCCCTGTAGGATGCTGGTGAGGGTGTAATTGGTCCCACCCTCACTTTCCCTTCCCTTTCCTCCTTCCCACCACTTCCTCCCACACGCTTAGCTTCAGCCACCCTCCGCCAAGGATCCCTAAGTTGCAGCCAGCCCAGATATCGTTCTGAGAGAGCCCTGAACTGCCCTCTGAGACATCATCCCCGAAAGATGGAGACAGAGAATCTCAGGCCCAGAGTGGCCCCTTTGGGTTTTGCGGTTCTTGAGATAAGCTGGCCCTCTTTGCATCTGTTGCATTTTTAGCCTATGTCCGTCTCTAGGGTGAGAAGATGACGTGGCTGGTTCTGTGAGTTCCTGGAAGCTCAGGGGAGCGTGTAAAGCCATGAAGGATTGACCTTGCCCCTCAGGTTGTTGTGGGGTCTTAGAAACAGTGTCTGTGAAAGCCCTTTGAGGGGTGGAAGGGTGAAGTGAGGCTGTGGGGCTCTGCAGATGCTCTGAGCTCTGGCTGGCTCTCCGGCAGTGGTCAGCCACACCCTGGCGGCCCTGACTCCTACTCCATCCGCAGCCTGAGTCCTTGCTGCAGACGGGGCTCCAGGCCAGGCACAGTGGCCGCAGGGAAAGGGCAGGGACATCCTTGGCCCAACTACCCTTTCCTTATGGACCTGAACCCCCCCACCCCAATCCTGCCATGACCTCCTGGTGTCTTTCTTCCTGTTCTCGAAGCCCACAGAGGGCTTAGGTGGGAAAGCTGAGGTTCTGCAGACAGGAGAGCTAGTCTGTTCTGGGCTACATGAAGTATTTTTTTATGCAGTATATATAATTGGCTTAAAATATTATGTTAGTTTCAGATATACAGCTAAGTGATTCAGTTATATATATATATTTTTCAGGTTCTTTTCCTTCATAGGTTATTACAGGATATTAAATATAGTTCCCTGTGCTATACAATGTCTTTGTTGCCTGTCTATTTTATGTATAGGGCTACCTTAAACAGTTTTGAGACAAGCCAAGTACAAATAAAACTACATGGGGATCTTAAGCAGTTCACAGTTTCTGACCCAAAGCTGCCTAAATACCCTGCAGCCTGCCTCTTTGAAAAGACTTAAGTAGTGGGAGATTCTGGCCCTCTGGGGAGATTTCTAAAGGAATCTAATAGGGTATTTGCTGGAAGTAAAGACGCCGGGCAGAGCCTCGCACATCGCCCTTCCCAGCAGCATCAGACCTTGCTGGCGGCAGCTCTGAGGGCCAGAGGATAAACTTTCTGCCAAACTACACACGCTAGGATGCAGGCTGGGTGGTGTGGGTGCCTCCTTGCCCCTCTCTCTGTTCCTACCCCGATAGCCAGAGTGAGAGGTCGCAGCATCCAGGACAGCCCAAACTCACAGGTGTTGGACTCTGGGAGTAAGATGACTTGGGGGTCTCCAGCATGGACAGTGGCTTCCACCCAAGTCTGCCAGTTGGGAGATCTCCAGCTAGAAGTATCTGGGCCCAAGATTAGGAGGACGGAGCGCAGGGGGCAGGAGAGGGAGCGGTTCCTGAATTTCCCCAGCTTCAGCCTCCTGTCTTCGCTGGGTGGTGGTGCACAGGGTGCTCTGTCACCTAAGCCTCTGAGGCACAGTGAAGAGAGGGGCTTGCCTGGAGGGGCACGGGATGGAGTGGCAGCGCCCCTGTGGCCAGTCCTTGCCCGTGGCGCTCTGCAGAGTCAGAGATGCCCGGGACAGGGGCAGGCCCTTAGGGAGTCCCCACTCTTGAGAACTTCAGTTGCTCCATCCTAAGAGGAGAACTAATGCAGGGTGTAGGAAAAAGAGTGGTTTGGAGGCTGGATTTCTGCCTCTGATTGTCTGGAGACCTTGGGCGAGTTACTTACCCTCTCTGGCTTGGAAAAGGGAAGGCATTGGGCTGGATTGGGTTTTTTTTGACCATCTGGGTGCTCTAGCCGTCTGCAGAGGCCGCAGGGGGCAGGATGAGAGATGGAGAAGGCCTCTGCCCTCTTGTGTTTCACAGTACATATGAACAAACAGATCCACATTCAACAGAAAGTTGCACTTTAGACCTTCACGTTTTTCGACTGGTTCCACGTGCTATCATTTGGCAAAGACCAGTGACTGGGTCCCACTTCTTTAGCAGCAGGTTTTTGGGGAGTGAGAGATCAGGGACTTTCTGTCAGAAGTAGAGAGGGCCTGACACTGGGCTGATGGGACCCTGGCCCTTTCCTAGCCTCTCTCCTCTTCCACCCCCCTGGGCAATTATGGGGCAGATGGGAGACCCTGGCAGCTGCTGGGCACCTGGCTGGAGCCAGCTCAAAATCCGAACCTCTCCCAGAAGCACCCTCATGTATTCCTTTACCCATGTCCCCTCTGCGCACTGGCTGACAGCTAGCCATGCTGGGCTAAGAATATCTTGTAGAGGTGATGAGTTTTCCCATCAGTGGACAGCACACTTTACCCAAAGAGAACTCGGGCTCCAAAACTCACGGTGGGAGGAGTCGCCTGCCACCTTGTGGTCATGGCAGGAATTACATGGCACCAAGTCGAAGGAAAGTCTGCTGGGAGGGCCTGCAGGCTGTGAAGAAGCAGGGCTTGAGCAGGCAGGAGGGATCTGGCAGGGCTTGGGGTTCCTCCCCTTTGCCCAAGGGAGTGAGAAACCTCCAGAACACCTCCCTTAGGTATCCTGACCACCATGCATTACTCACACGTTACTGAGCACTGCACTTCAGGTGTATTCATTGCATTTACTTTTCACAACATTATGGGATTTGCAGATGAGGAGATGGAAGCATGGAGGACACTAACTCACCCAAGAGCGCAGGGCTGTCTGCTGAAGGTGGAGACCCAGGGCCTGCACTCTGACTCCAAGACTGAACATTCCCAGTCTGTGCACTGCACTCAGCTCCTCCCTTACCAGCCAGTGGGCATGATCACAATGGGAAAGGGGACCATGGAGGAATGCCTAGTAGGGAACAGGGACTCTCGGCCAGCAAGGGCTGGAGGCACCAGGGAAGCACACACAGGCACACGTGGGCTTTGAGCTGGGCTGGAAAAGGAGACACATGAGTGGTCTACCGGCCCTTCTCTGATGAGAGACACCAAGTTCCATATTGGCCTTGACATACCTATTTCAAAAATGTATTCCTACACTGCTGTGAAAGGGTGAGTGATCCTGTAGCCATAAACCCCTTTATCATACCCCCACCCACCTGGCCAGGGTGTGAACTTTTCCCATGTTGGTTGTGGAATTTGTAGGAATATGTAGTCAGATTCATCCAATGTAGCAGTTAGGAATGCTTTGGGCTGCAAATACCTCATGTAATTAATCATGGTTTAAATCAGAGTGAGGGGCTGGTTTTCTCTTGCATCAAGAAGTCCTGGGGTAAGCAGCTGATAATGATGGCAATTTTTAGCCTTGTTATCAGGAAATCGTAGACCTAGCTCTTTCCATTTTTGTTTAGGATGTGAACCTTTGTCTTTGTGCCCATCGCCTCTGTTCACAAAACAGCTGCTGTGCCTCCAGGCTCACCTCTGTGTTCCAGACAGGAGGAAGGGGGACAAGCAAAACCCGAAAGGATGCACTAACTGAGTCTATCTCTTACAAAAGGCTTTCCTGGAAGCCCCACCCTGGGACTTCCACTTACATCTAAGATCCAGAACAGGGTCTCCTGCCCTCTACCCTGAGCTGCATGAGAGTCTGGGAAGTGAGAATTTTCAGTTGAGTGTTACTTCACCCCTCAGAAAAGTAGAGTTCAGTTAATTAGGAAGAAGGAGAAGATGGGATTTGGGTAGCTCACTAGCAGAATGGGCCTCATGTCAAAAATCATTGCCCTGGTCCCCAAAGAGCTGGGGAGAGGCCTGGTGAGTGGGGAGGCCCAGGGAAGTGCTCCAAGTCCCTGGCCAAGTCACCCCACTGTCTCTAAAGTGAGGGGCTCAACAAGGCTAGTCCTCAAAAATTTTAACTAAAGCCTCTAACAAGTCAAGTAGGGTAGACTTGTACGCATCTGTACAAACTCTTGCCTTTTCTCTTAAAACTTCATATAAATTGAAATATCTTGAAGCTTAAGTTACTTTAGTAAACATTAGGTATTAAGAATACATGTGAATTAACTTAAGAAGATAAAAGAAACGGAGAAATTGAACAATTCAAATTTTTTTACTTTCTTTAAATCTTTAAAAATTGTAATAGCATAATCATAATTACATTTTTTCTCCATATATTTTTAAGTTGTTTTTAAAATAGGATCTATATGACATATACAGTGAGAAGTCTCCCGCCCACCTGTGTCTCCAAGGCACCCTTTTCCACACCCTAAAGACATCCATGGTTATCGGTTTCTTCTGTATCTTTACATTTTAAAACTCAAAAGCATTTTAAAAATCGCTTTAAAAACAAGCAAGCGTTCCGTCTCAATGGGAGCCAGTGACAAACTTTGAGCAGGGCCATACAGCTTCGGGCTGGACTTAAGAAAGCTTGTGAGGCTGCGGTGGGCGCGGGGCTGAAGCTCTCATTGACCCGCTGCAGGTGCCTCCGGGCAGCGGGGCTGGGAGGGGCTTGGGGAAGTGGGCGGGGCGGGCCGAGCAGGGACCAGCTCCCTCTCTTTGGGGGTGGGCGGAGACATTTCTAGCTCCGCCTCCACACCCTTGTCCCCGCAGGTTCTTACTATCTGACCACCACCTACGGGGCCCTGGAGCACATTAAGAACTACGACAAGATCACGGTGACCCGGCAGCTGAGCGTGGAGGTGCAGGACTCCATCCACCGCTGGGAGCGCCGGCGCACACTCAACAAGGCCCGGGCCTCCCGCTCCTCCGTGCAGGTGATGCCTGGGACCGAGGGTGGGAGGAGGCCGGCGGGCTCTTACCCCTATTCCTTTCCTCCCGCCCGGCAGCTCAAGATCCAGACGCCAACTGGCCCCCAGGGGAGCTATGAGGCAGAGACAACAGCTCCCGCCTGCCAGTGTGTGTCCAGCCCAGTGCCCGGTCGCGGGTTAGGGGTGGAAGTTAAGGGGTGAAGACAAGAAAATTATCACCAGACATTGGGGTTTCAGTTGCACAGACATGACAGGGATAGGAGGAATGAGACTACTGTCCAAGATTCCTTAGCACCTATGATGTCTGGGTAGGCTGTTAGGGCTGGAGATGGGAACGGTACGTCGTCCCAGCTGAGAAGCACTTGAGCTAATCTACAGCCAGGCCCTTTGGTGCCTGGACAAATGCAGCAGCTGCCAAGGGTCCCCCTGCCCCTAGCCTGCCCCGCTCCAATCCAGCCACCCATTCTCCCCCACCTCCCTATATACAGACTAAATATTCCAGCCATTGGTGGCCAGACTCCTGCCTCCTCCCCTACTTCCATTATCCCACACACCTCGAGGCTGCATCACATCAGTACCATTAATTCCCTGAACATACTGGGCTCAACTTCCTCGTGCTTAGCCTCTGCCCATGCAGGTCCATCTCCTCTTCTTCACCGGCAGCCACTACCCATCCTCAGTTTCTCCAACGGCCCCTCCTCTGAGAAGCCTTCCCTGACATCCCCTGTCTGCCCCCTATTCCCTATGGCCTGGGTTAGGTGCCTTCCTCTGTGCTTCATGGAGGTACTTCACCCATCACAGCATATATCACACTATTGTAACCATCTACGTATGAAGCTATCGTCCTGAGAGAGCAGAGCCCACGGCTTGCATGTCTCAAGGGCCCTAAGCCCAGAGCCTGGGACAGAGTAGGACTGGGGTGTATGCAGAATGGAGGGAGTTAGGACAGTGAACCAGGCTGCAGTCCAGAGCTGTAAATAGCTCAGAAGACTCAACTTTCCCCAGCACCCAGAGTACACTGGACCTGAACCCCACTCCTGGCTTTCCAGATTACCCTTCTGTAACTGACAGAGCCCAGGCCTGGGAGGCCAGAGGCTCAGGGTATGAACCCAGCTCTGTACTAGCTTGCTATGTGACCCCAAGCAGTGTCTAACCCTCTCTGGGGCTCAGTTTCTCTATTAGCACAGGAAGACTGTGGACCGTTTGTGCTCTGTCTCCCCAGTACATATTCTAGGCTGCCAAGTTGATGTTCCCTCACCTCTAATCAATGGTGTCTTGACAATGTTTATTAACTGGTTCTCTGGGGAGGAAAAAAAAAGCCCCTGTCAGTTTCCATGGTGTAAATACATGGCCAACTTCAAGCTACTAACTTGGCATCACTGAACTTGGAGTTGGCAAGAGATGTACCCAGTTGGCTTTCTCAAACTGATATGAGCCAGCATGAGTGGTAAGAGCCAGCTAAAGCACACTGCTGCTCCTCACCGCCTCCTGGCACACCTGTCCCTCCACTGACTCTTGGAATATGGGCACTGTTGGTCCAAGCCTGATCCAAGCATTCCTTACTTCTTGCTTCCATCCCGGGGGTTCCCAGTTTGGAGCCAGGCAGAGCGTCAGTGCCTCCCACTGGGGAGGCAAAGCTCAGGAGGAGGCTTGGGATGAGGAGCCTTCTCAGCACTATCCCTGGGTCTGGGGAGGGCACCACCCTCTGCCCCCTCCGCACCCCACACCCTAAATGCCTCCCTTGGGAGTGAAAGCCCAGAGCCTGACGGTCCCTCGGTAGGTGTAAAGGGCACTTGGGAGGCCCAATAGGGGACAAGGAGAACACTCGTGGCCACCAAGACCCAAGGGAGTGGGCTATGCTTCCCCTCCTCCCGGAAGAAAGGAGTGATCCCAGTGAATCTTGACCCAGAGCCTGGCGCCTCATAGGTTCTCACCACTCTGTAGCTGTGATTATCACCACTCTGAAGTGTCATTCCTTTATCATGAGATGGCTGAACCGTCATCATTCTTCCACAAGGGGGCAGCCCTGTGCACACCACTTCTACCCAGCCACGGTGTAAGGGCTAGTGTTATCCCCAGTTTATAGTTGAAGAAATGGAGACTCAGAGAGGTCAAGGTTACACAGTGAGTGGGAGCAGATTCAAGTCTAGGCAGGGACTGAGACGGTGGAGGAAGCTGTGAGTGTTCCATCTCCAGCCTCGCAGGCATCACCTCACTCCTGTGCACCTAGTTCATGAGGTGCAACCTCTCCAACTGTCTAAAGCCTCCATCCTTCAGGCCCAGCTCCCCAGCCCCTTCTACCAAGGCTTCTCCCCTAGCTTCCCTGCCTGCCTGCTCCTCCTTGGAACACCATCCCTCCAGTTACCCCCAAGCTCTTCCAGCCCTAAGGGCTGAACTGTTCTGCCTGCCTTAGCTGCTCCAGCTGAACCATGGTATGGGGGGTGGGGTCTGCACCTCTGATTTTATTTATGCTGCCGTGCGCGCCGGGCATTGCTCCCGGGATGCAGGAGGACTCAGGGAAGAAGAGTTACAGATGAATAGATGACTGCGAGCCCATGGACTGGCCGCCAGGGGGCGCGCTCACTCATTGCTGAGACTCAAAGCCCACCGGCTCATCCAAAAGATCGGCCCCATTGATAGTGAGGCTCAGAGAGGGAAGGGCTTTGCCCGAGGTCGCACAGCGGGGTCAGCCGCGGGTGCCCCGACCGCCAGCCTCACAACCCCTCCTGCCATCCCCTCTCTATAGAGAGGAGCGTGGGTCCCAGAGAGGGCAAAGGATTTGCCCAAGGCCACTCAGCTCCTCACCCCTGTGCAAGCTTTCAGCGTTGGGGTAGAGGAGACAACAACGCTTGGCCCCGCCGGTGACCCACGCCTCCTCCGCCTCGCCCCGCAGGACTTCATCTGCGTATCGTACCTGGAGCCCGAGCAGCAGTCGCGGACGCTGGCGTCGCGGGCAGACACGCCGGCCGAGGCGCTGTGCGCTCAGTGCGCGGAGAAGTTCGAGGTGGTGCAGCCCCAGGACTACCGGCTCTTCGTGCTGGTCGACGGGCGCTGCTTCCAGCTGGCCGATGAGGCGCTGCCCCACCGCATCAAGGGCTACCTGCTGCGAAGCGAGCCCAAGCGCGACTTCCACTTCGTGTACCGGCCCCTGGACGGCGGCGGGGACAGCGGGGGCCCGCCCTGCCTCGTGGTTCGGGAGCCCAACTTTTTGTGAGGCCGGGGCCCCGCGGCCCCTCCAATGGCAGTAGTCATCCCGGTGGAGAAGCGGGCAGGCCGGGCTCACACCCTCACAGCCCTGCTCATGCTCAGCTGCACCCACTCATACATGTGGGAGCCCCACATCTGACCCCACCTAGACACATACACACTCCCAACAGGAATGCCCACACCACACGTGCTTGCAACCGACGGAGCACGTGGTGGCAGTACAATTATATAAACAACATGATCAGTGGCCCCCAGCATGCGTCCTGGAGGAGAGTCACAGCCCTGAGAGGCCAAGTTCCTCATTAGGCATGAAGGGAAACTGAGGCTCCGAGCAAGAAGGGACTTTCCAGCTAGCTACAGCAAACAGAACGCAAGCCTCGCCCCTGTCCCCACATACCACCCCCACCCGGATCCTGGGCCTTTCCCCCGAGAGGGCTTCTTTTCCCCAGAACTGCCCTCAGGAGCACTGGCCTGGCCACAGCTACTCCCATACCCCCCCCCAGGATGGAGTGGGGATGCTTTGGACCCACTCAGCATCTCAAGAGCATCTCAGGGTGTGTGAGGAGACAGGTCCCCCAACCCTGCACTGGAGCCTGCCTTCAGCTACCAGCACCAAGTCCCTCTGCCACAGCTCCCAAGCCCCTCGAGGAGCAGCCAGACGTACACTGGGACCTCCAGGCGAGGACGGCTCTTGGCTACATGGATGAGCCCAGCCTTGGCCACAGGGGACATGGACCAGGCCCTTTCCTTGGCGGGTGCACCCCAGCGCTGCAGCACTTGTGGCAGGAGGCACTGTGGGGAGCGGTTAATAAAAACCCTTTTGAAAACAGCATCTCCTTTTCTCAAGGCTGCATGCTCAGCCAGGCAGGCTGCCCGCTAACAGCCTAACCCTCTTCCCAGGTGGGGTACAGAAAACCACCTCCTTTCTACTAAGGGACCTATCTCTTGACAGAATCTGCAGCATCCTCTCAGCCCTCAGGTCCCTGGCCCCTGTCTCCCCCTCAGCCTAGTCATCTTCCTTCCCAACATCTGTGGTTCCCGTCATTTCTGCCTCTGTATATTCTAGGAAGAGCATTCCATATAGCATATGCCTGGTCAAACTCCTACTCATCCTTCAAAGCCCATCTCCTCTAGGAAGCCTTCTCTGATTCTTAGGCTGACCAAATAGGCCTTGTCCACGTCTCATGGCCTCCTGGGCTTCTCTCTCCCAAAAGAGATCTCATCAAATTGCATTTGTCGATACTTCTGCTTTCTCCACAAGATTTGGACCATTCGTGCCTGTGTCCTCAGCATTGATTAAAAATCTGTGTCTGCTGAGGGCCTGTTCAATACTCTTCTAGGCCATGAGAAACAGCAGAGAACAAAACAAAGTTTGCATCTAGCCCCGATATGAACAGCAGTGAGCAGTGCGCTCAGGGCTCATCTGCTGGACTTGCCTGAATTACCCTCCTGGGCAGCAACCAGCTCATTCAGCCAGTCAACAAACATCTATCGGACTCTGGCTCAGAGCCAGCCCTGTGTAGATGCAGGGATTGCTCCAGGATGCAGCCAACCAGCCAGCCCTGGAGGACTTTCCAGGCTGGGGATCGGTGTCACAGATATGAGAAAACAGGCGAATACTCGGAAGCTGAGGGTAGCCAGCCATGATCCCAGGTTGTCCTTTCCTCCTCCACCCCCCGATGCAGACACTCTCCCCTTCCTGAGCTTCCAGTGCTCCCTGCAGCCCTGAGCTGAGCTGACTAGGCAGCCTGGTGCCCCCACCTGCAAGGCAGGGTGCCCACTGCCTCCCACTGGGCCTGAGGCTGGCCAGGAAGGTCAGAGGGGGATCCGTTTACCCCAGCACCCTCTTGGGGTGGGGTTGGAATTCAAGGGGTGGATTGGGTATCTGTGGGTCCAGCTCCCAGCAAGGGGACAGAGCCAGCCAGTGAGCGGGACCAGGCGACCACTGTAAGAACACCACCATGTGTGTGTTTGTGCAAGTGTGTGTGTGCCAGGCTCACTGTCCTGGGGTCAATGCTTTGGTCCACCAAGCAAGAGAGGCTAGAAATGCTCTTTACCCATTTTACTGGAAAGTAAGCAGGGTTTTCAGGGCATTCCTGGACCTTGTTTGTGGAGGCTGGTCTTTAGCATCTGGAGACCATGCCCTTCCTCCGTGGACAGGAAGTGTCCTGGGATTTTGGTGTCCGTTTGTCTCCTGGAGGTGTTCATTGAGCTGACATTCTTCTGGTTTAAAAAAAGGAATCTGATCGATGCTCACTGAGGTGTTTTTGATTTAGCTGTGAGCTCCCCATCCCAGAAAGGAGCTCCCTGAAAACAGAAATTCTCTGTGTTAACTAGATTTATTGTGGTGAGCATTTTGCAATATATACAAACATTGAGTTATCATATTGCACACCTGAAACTGATGTAATGTTATAGGTCAATTATACTTCAATAATTTTTTTAAAAAGGAGAAAATTGGAAAAAAGAAAAAAAAGAGAGGCCAGAGAGCAGGAGGGGTGGGGCTACCTGGATCCCTGTCATCTGTACACCTCTGTCCCCAGGGAGGTTTGGGGGCCTGATCCAGGGTCCAGAAACAGGGTCTCCCGTGTGCCAAGCCCTCAGGGGTGCCTGGCGCTGGTTAGCGACTTCCCTGAGTGACTTTATTTAATCCACACGCCAGCCCCTGAGGGAGACATTTATGGATGAGAATGTAGAGACTCAAAGAAAGGGGGAGAATTACTCTGCTCAGGAGGCCTTAACAAAATACCATAAACAGACTGGGCTATTTAAATTTAAACAACAGAAATTTATTTTCTCACAGTCTGGAGCCTGGAAGTCCCAGATCAGAGCTGGTGTCTCCTGGCTGCCTTCCCGCCATGTCCTGGCGGCCATTTCCCTGGCACCGAGCACCCCTCCTGTTTTCTCCTCTTCTTATAAGGAGGCAGGTGCCATGGGGTTAGGACCCAGCCATGTGACCTCATTTTACCTTATTTAACTCGTTAAGGCCCTGTCTCCAAATATAGTCACATTCTGAGATACAGGGGGTTAGGGGCACCATTCAGCCCATAACTGGGAGTGACTTGCCCAGCTGGTTAGAGGCCAAAGTGAGATTTGAAGTCTGAACTCAGGGCTGACCTACCCCCAAATTCCAGGCTCTCTTTTTTACCCACATAGCATCCCTAGTGACCCGTTTGTAGAAAACCAAAGCCAGATAAGCCTTGCCTGGCAGGCCTACTCAGGTGAGGCAGCTGACCTGACCCAGAGCCCCACAGGCCCCAAGCAAGGGGTCAGTACATAACTGTGCGTGCAGGTGTGTGCATGGGCGTGCGTGCATGGGGGTATGTGTGCATGCATGCGCGCATGTTTGTATATGTGTGTGTCCAAGGGTGACAGGACCACAGACTGTGACATAGGACAGAGGCTCAACCCTGTCTCATCCCTGGCATCTGTCCCCTCTCCCCTGGACTGACTGACTGGCCCCCTGCCGAGGCCGGGGCTGGGGCCAGCAATGCTGGGAGAAGCCCTCTTCTGAAGAGAGACTGGGGCATGCGCAGGCCCTGCTGCTCCTCCATCCCCGCGGCCTACCAGTGACAGCTGGGTGCAAAGTCCCATCCATCGTGAGAAATCCCAAACCAGCCCTGCAGATGCCTGGCCCACGATGACCTCACCACACCTCAAAGTAATGTATCCAGTGAACCCAGGTCATGACCAAGTTTCTGCTGGGGGTCGGGGCCGGGCCAGCGGGGGAGGTGGGCAGAGATGAGCAGAGGCCTTGAGAGGGAGGAGGAACAGAGAGAGGAGGGGAGGGTCCCCCTGGTTCAGTGGAGATACCTCCCCTTTCCCCACTCGCAGACCAGCCTGGCGTCCCCACTGGGCACGAGGCTGTTTCTGGAAGGCCTGGCAGCTGGCATGGGTGTGCAGATGCGGTGGCTGTGTATGCACTCAGACTCCAGGAAACAGATGGCTCAGCAGGGTCATATGCGGTGGGGGAAGTGGGGAGCAGCCAGGGAAGGACCCAGGCCCTACCTTCGCAGGAAGGTCACGTGGAGCCGGGCTCTGGGGAGAAAAGTGCTGACTCACAGCTGTGGCTCTCCCTCCTCCCCAGCTGTCAAGCTATTTGCTGGAAGACATCCGTTTCCCAGGAATGCCCTCCAGGAATCATCTCTCTGCAGCTGCCACTGACGCAGATGCAGATGGAGTCCTCAGCCAAAAGGGAACTCCGAAGTCTGGCTTCAAAGTCAGAAAAGCTGCTCAGCAGGAGGGTGGGAGGAACTTCAGTTCCCCGTCAGGGGCTCCAGGCCAGCTGCGAACCCTCAGCAAGATGCCCAACATCTTGGTGCCTCGGGTTCCCCTTTCCTCACGCAAGAAGGCTTACGCCCTGGTTTCCCAGGCTTGTCTCAGGGATCACGGCAGCTCCTGGGTGGGGGTGGGCAGGCGAAGCTTCAGCTCTTTCGGAAAAGGGAAATTCAGGTCTGGCACATCAGGGCAGGGAGGTTGTTCACTGCCCAGGGTGCATGGCTGATGGGACAAATGGGGTTGACATTCAGTCTGGGCTCCACTTGTCAAGCCTGCAGCCTGGTACAGGGATGTGTCCACCCAGAGAAAGGGACACCTATTCCAAATCCACATGAAGGCATCAGATGGTCTCTAGGGTGTACAGGTGATCCCAGACCCCGGGGCTGTGAGCCAGACACAGATTTTCAGTTTAATGTGACCAGTGTGGTGACTGCAGTCAGAGCGGGACATCTGGGGGCCTGAGGGAGTGGAGGGCATGTAACCCACTTGGATGAAGCAGAGGGCTCCCTGCAGAGCTGGGTGTCGTAGGATAAGGAGCTGACCAGGAAAAGAAGCTTTCTGGAATTCTCCATGGGTCTCTTGCGTGTCTGGTGAAGAGTCACTGACAGCTTTTATTCCACACTGTCTTCTGAAGAGTATCTGAACAGCCTTGGAGGATAAAGACAGTTTCTCCCTCCTGGAAAGAGGGCAGCATTTTTCCTTAAGAGACTAAAATGATGGCTCTTACCTTGGGAGATAAGTGTCTCCCCCAGGGCAAAACCTGGACAGGTTTGCTCACAGCCTTCTTCTTCCTAAGCTCGAGGTTTCTCAGCCTGACCCAGACCCCACTGTGTGCACAGCATCCAGCAGGGCCCACCCCTGCGTCCCCCTCGGGGCACTCAGCAGGCAGAGGGAGTCAAAGCATGAAACTCAGGCACTGGGTACCGGAAGAAACGAAGTCTCTCATCTCCGTCCCAAGAGTCTCGTCTCTCCTGCCAGCACCCGTGAAACTGTGGCAGGTGACCTTGTTAACATGCAGGTGGGGTAAACTCTCTGACTCTTGACAGTTTTTGACAAGGAAGATGAAAGTGAAAAAAATCAAAGAAAAGTGAAATAGGAGTGTGCTGTAAGCAGGGCCAGTGGTCACTCTAGATGGCTGGAGCATGAAGCCCCGAGGCCAGGAACAGTGGGAGGTGAGGCCAAAGGGCAGCTGGGCCAGGCCCTGAGTGGTCCTGGCTGGCAGCACGGGGAGTCTGGAAATTCTCCACCACGTAGAGCAGACTTGGAGGAGGGCCAGACAGGAGGCAGCAGCCACGAGCTCTCTTAGCACTTAGATTGCTGTATTGAAATCCTATTTCTCATGAAAAGAAACCAGAGTTCCCTGGAGAAATTTGATCCCAGCTTTGGGACAGGAAATGTAGAGTGAAACATCTTGATAGACCAGATAGGAAGGAAGCTATGGAAGTTTCCTAAGGTCATGTCAAAAGGGCTTGGGAGTCCACCTGGAAGATTCCATCAGACAAAAATGAACCATTTGAGCTTCAATACAGAAGTGCAATGGCTTGAAACCCATTAGCCATGTGTAAATCCCCTGGATCTAGCTGCTGATCTATAAGAGAACTGGGTGCCAGAAAAACATAGTGAATGGCCGCTTGAGTACATGATCAGCAAAGTCCAGACTGAGAAGCTCCACAGAGCAACAGCCTGGGCTCTTCAGCAGAAATTGGAAAGGGGGGGGGGGGAAAGATGAGGAGGAAACTTACAGAATAAAGGAGATTGAAAAGACACCATTTTGTGTGTGTGTGTGCAAGACTAAATGTATCCAGGGATGTACACTTGTGCTAAAACCACAAAGAACACAAGCAGAGTGGTTACTTTTTTGGTGGAGGTACTGTGACTGAGATGGAGCACAAGCAGGGGCTTCTAGTGTGGCTGGTATGATGGCTAATTTTATGTGTCAGTTTGGCTGGGCCACAGTGCCCAGATATCTAGTCAAGTATATCTTCTGGATGTTGTTGTGAAGGATTGTTTTGGATGACATTAACATTTAAATGAGTATAGACTTTGAGCAAAGCAGACTGCCCTCCATACTGTGGGTGGGCCTTGTCCAATCAGTTGAAGGCCTTAAGAGAACAAAGACCCACCACCCCTGAGCAAGAAGGGATTCTGCCAGCAGGCAGCCTTTGGACTCTCCAACTCCTCCCTTGGTCTCCAACCTACAATTCTGGACTTACCAGACCTCCAAAATTGTGTGAACCAATTCCTTCAGATAATTATAATATTTATTCAGATAAATATTATGTATATATACATATACAGACAGAGACACACACATACACCCTGGGCTCGCTCTCTCTATACACAAACACACACACACACACACACACACCCTCTGGGCTCTGTTTCTCTAGAGGAATCTTGCCTAACACTGCTGGTAAAATTCTATTTCTTGACCTGGGTGGTAGTGACTGTATAATTCATTACACTTGCTTTGTATGGTCCTCTATGTTTTTATTTTATAACAAAAAGGTAAAAAAAGTGTAATTCGTATATATGTGTGTAACTATGTAGAAAGGGGATTCTTGATGAATATAAACTGACATTTGGGATTTCTCGGAAGGAAAGGGGTTGGCCATGTTTTCTTTGAAGGTTTCAGTTCTGCGTACCTCTGGTGCCAGAAAAACATGTTTGTACATTTTGGACAGAACTAGAAAAAAAAAATGCTGGTCCAAGGTGTGACACACATAGAAAGGTCACCCTTGTCAGAAATCTAATAGAAAATAGCTTAATGTGAGGGATGGAAAGTCATTTCTGCTGGAGGCCTTTGAACCAGATGAAGAGGAAAAAAGTCAAGGCAGTGTGACTTCTGAAACTGTCATTTATTTGAGAAATGAACAAGCTGCTTTCAACCTTTAGAACCATGAACATTCAAGTTTCTGTACTTGTTAAATAGTTAAGTGTACTTTTGCTCCACTGGGAGGACAAATAAAAAGAGGAGCAGGGTAACAAGGGCAGTTAACACTTCTAGAAAATAGAAGAACAGATTTTTTTACGATGTGAATCTTGAGAACTTTTAAGAGACTCCTTTTACAAATTCTACTTTTTAGTATTTCTTTGAACATCAGCTGGCCCTCAGGGCTGCCGCTCTTGAGCATTAGTGATAAACACACACACACAGGATGCTTCTTGTACTTGTTACTTAAAACCTTAAAGCCCCCTGCCAAATCTGTAGGACCGTAAGAGTTCTTTATCCTGGTCACAGGATTGGCTCTATTAGGACAACCTCACAGAGAAAGGATAATCTGATTAAAAATGGGCCCATTAGAAACAAAATATCACCCTTGAATTTGTAACAGATGTAATCCTATTAGCCAGTATCTCAACTTCCAGTTGGTACCTCCAAATTTTAAAGGCATCAGTCGTTGCTAAGTAAGACAGGTTTCACTCTATAGACAGGTGGTCGCAGTTTAGTTAGTCTTCCTTTTTATCTCTTTGCTTTATCTCTAGCTATCTAAACAGCCATCTAGCTATATGGCTTGTGTTTTTTAAAAATTTATTGAAATTTGAAATATTGATTAGCAAATATTGAAATATGATTAGCAAACCACATAATTCTATTTGATGTATACAATTCAATGGTTTTCAGTACATTCAGAGTCATACAACCATCATCACAATCAGTTTCAGAACATTTCATCACCCCAAAAGAACCCTCCTCCCCATTAGCAGTCACTGTTTCCCCACTTCCCTCTCTCCCCCATTCCTGGGACTACCCATTGACTTCCTGTTTCTATACATTTGCTGATTCTGGACATTAGATACAAATGGAATCATAGAAAATGTGGTCTTTGGGGACTGGCTCCTTTCCCTTGGCTGAATGCAGTAGCTGTATCAGTGTTTCATCCTTTTTATTACTGTATAATATTCCATTGCACAGACAGAGTTAGTGTTACTTTTAAACATCTTCCACAAACCCATGGGGAGCACCTCCCCATATGGGGCACAGGGCCAAGGAAAACAAAGTTAAGACAGGCAGCCTTTGCCCTCAGAGGGGCTCAGACAAGCTCCCACCCGTGCTGGGTGTAAGGGCAGACCCGACATGTACTGTGGGAGACCCAAAGAAAATGCAGGTGCCGACAGAGGAGAGGGGAGTTGGGGTGGGTGGGAGAGGAAGATGCTGCAGAAGAAAGGGCACTTTCTGGTACACCTTGAGATGTGTCAGATGGAGGAAAAGGCACTCCAGGGCAAGCAGCAAAGGCACAGGAGGCTGACAAGTCCAGGGAGGGCCAGGGAGCAGGGCCAGTGGCAGGAGGAGATCAAGGCGGGGAGGCTGGAAAAGCCAGACAGATAGGAGTGGGCCCCACCAGAGGGGCCAGGAGCATCAGCTACAAAGTCGGGGACCTAAAATTAATACTCATATTCAGTTATAAATCTTTATTTTTTAGACTTGTCCATTATTGCAAAATAAAATACAAAAGCAATCAAAAATTATACTATTTTCTAAAAAATAGTTTCCCATTTGAAGTTTATATTCCTCTTCAATAAAATCATTGTGAAGACTTCAGAGGTTCCGGCTTCAAATTCCTCAGAACAAAGACTTACTGGCTACAGAAGCTCCAGTGAACTTCCTGCTCCTTAAAAACCCTCTGAAAAAGCCAATATGCCTTTCTCAACACAGAGCTTTAGCCACCCAGATCTGTGGGTTTTTTTCAGAGGATCACACAGGATCAGTAGGAGCTGAGGACATAGGTAAAGGGGAGCAAGCCGTCTGGGGAGAGGCCTGCAGTGTGACCCCGGAGAGGTCTGACTGCAGCGCCGGGATGGCCCGCAGCACCAGGCCAGGTGAGTTTCCCTCTGGCTCCACCTCTTCAGTCTCTGATTAGAACACATTCTAAGGGACAGTGTTCATATTTGGAAAAGCGCCAAGTAGGCAGTGTTTCAGTAGTAACCAAGGCACACCTTGTTCATGGACAATTTTATTCTGTAAGAAACGGAAAGAAGAAGTGAGTGAACCCGAAGTTGTCAACTCTGAAGAAATGAAGACACAAAGAACCCAAGATGCAACAGGGAGTCACACGTGACAGACCCACCGGGTGATGATCCCTGGGGGGGGCATCTGTTCGGGACTCCGCCACAGTGGGAGGGAGCAGCCGGCAGAAGCAAAACTGCGGCCTTCTGCTTTTAGAGAGACACCGGCCCTTCAAACGCCAGGTGCTGACTCACCTGTCAATCGGATAAGGGTTTTCGCAAAGGTTGACCAGCACGTACAAATGTCTCAAAGCATACTCGTACTGGAGGAAAACAAACCAAAAAGACACGATCAAACACCATCATTTCATCACACAATCAATTCCTAACTTAGGACTGTCCTGCCTCTGTGGTCACAGACAGAGAGCATCTAGACCAGTGGTTCTCAGCCTTTATTGGGTCAGGATCCCCCCTCTCTCTCTGGATAATCCGGTGAGATTTCTGGACCATCTCCCAAGAAAAGTGGACCAGTGCAGGGAGGTTGCAGGCTTTCTACAGCACTCTCAGCCTCGGGCCTGGACTCCTGATTTAGAATCCCCAGGCCCAGCTCCTCTCTGTCAGCAAGGACCGCCCTTGGCAGCCTGGCTTTTGGTTCTGGGACACAGTGGTGAGGGAGACAGATGGTAAGTGAATGCGAAACCAGATGGCAACTGACAAGACCAAAATAACTGGGGATGTTTACCTTGAAAACACTTCAAAAGAATCTGAGAACTCTCATGAGGAAGAAAGGAGAGACTTACTTTCTGTGATTCCAGAGGGCAAAAACGTAACACCAGAGGATAAAGTATTAATTAAATAAATAGGAAATTTTAAATTATTAAAGAATATTTTGTTAAATAAGTGAAAAATAAAATTGAGAGCTTCTTAATAGTGGAGAGCTACCTCCCAGTGCCCAGCACTCCATCCCTGGAAGTATCTGAGTGTCACCCTAGAGTGCACATCACAGCCCAGAGACAACTGTCTGCAACGATGAAAGCATTCCATTCTTAATTCGGGAGCCACTAACCACAGGTGGCTACTGAATACTTGAAATGTGGCTACTGTGGCTAAGGAACAAAATTTTACATTTTGTTTTAATTAATTTAAATTCAAGTTTAAGTAGCCACATGAGGCTGATGACTACCATATCGGAGAGCAGAGGTCTAAAGCAGCCCTTGACAAACATTTTCTTTTAAGGACCAGAGAGTAAATCTTTTGGGTTTCAGGGGCTGTAGGAAATACTTAACTCTGCTGCAGCGTGAAAGCAGCCAGAGACAACGTGACTGAGTAGAGCATAAAACTTTATTTGTAAAAAACTGTGGGCAGGAATTGGCCTGCGGGCCAGTTTGCTAACCCGTTCCCCAGAAGGATCCAAGCATCACACACTACTGACCAGAAAGGAGGCTTTTAGGTACCTTCCAACCCTGTCATTCCACAATCTGTAAAAACCAGCATCACATACTACTGACCAGAACGAAGACTTTTTAGGTAACTTTCAACCCTGACATTCTACAATCTGCAGAAATTTGGGACTTTCTTCTCCATAGGCCAGGGCCTGATGTCAACAATAAACCTTTGGGAGGGACAGACCCAAAAGGGAGAAAACCTGTGTGGCTGGTGTGAGGGGTAGGGGTGCGGGAGGGGGTGTGGCAGGGACAGCACAATGTGAAGAGAAGGAACTCCCCTTCAAGTCCAGTAGAAGTGGGAGTTGAACCACCTATGACTGACTGGTAAGCTCTCGCATCCCCTGGGACAGTTAAGAGTATCTGGGACTGGACTTCGGGTCAGTGAATCAGGACAACCTTCCTCCTCTCACGTCCCCACCGAAGGCCAACGAACTGGCCTGTTATTTCCTTAGCCTGGATTAGCCTGGATGTAACCTTTCACAAGGCAATGCATTCCACTGTGATTCCCAGTGGATGATACTGATTCTGATTTGGGGTTAAAGACGCAGAGAAAGGCCAAGTTCATTGGCCCAGGGAAGGCAGGGTGCAGAGGCCGGCAGCCCCAGGGGTCTGTGCTTACCGTAGGAGAGTGCCAGTTGAAGCAGTGTGTGCGGAAGTGTGACACGGCCGCCTGGTAGCAGTCGTGCGCCATGAGCAGGGCTCTCTGGGACAGGAGCCTGTCCCCCTCGGCGTCTGACCCCGAGATCAAGGAGGCAATCTTTCGCACTGACTTCTCAATAACGTGCCTGGCCTGCAAAGAAACGCATCTTTTTGAAATGTATCTTCCTTACCGCAGTCTCTCTTGGAACCCTGGACGGGGTGGAAGCTTCTCTTCACACAGCCCCCACCAGAGAGGTTAAAACAGATGCCAACAGATGCGCACAAAAGGCTTCTGCTACAGCCGGAAACCTTCACAAGTACCTTGCTTTTTAGGGCTCTTCTGGCATGAAGGAAACGTTTAAATCTCAGTACCTGAAGAGCAGGTTGGCTCAGTCTGAGGAAGAGGGGGTGGTGTAGAAATTGTGCCCCAAAGCAGACAAGTAGACTGTTGTCTCGTAAGTGGTGTGTGTTCACAGGCACCTTTGCCCATCCCAGAAACCAAGTGCTCAGACAGAAGGACACAAAAGGGGGCATCATTTTCTTCCCAGATAATGAAAACCAGCATCATAAGGAGGAAAATTCTTCCACATCAACCAAAACCTACAATCGAATCCTCCCGCTCCCCAGCCAGGGTCTGTTTCGCTCGTGTCTGAATGCAGCAAAGCCTCCCTGCCCACTGTGTGTGAGACCAACGGTTCTCAACGCGTGGTCCAGGACGGTGGGGGTCCTCAATGCGGAGCCTCTCAGATCTTTCAAGGGCTCCATGATGTCCTTCCTTTCCTGACTATGTCTCTGTGCAAGGCTGCATTTTCTTCATATACTTCAGCCAGAAAAACAGAGCCCAAGAGAGTGAATACAGATGCAGGTACAAGGATCCAGCTGTCTCCTATTACGCTGGGCAGAAAAGAGATTTGCAAAAATGCAGTGATGCCACTCTTCTCACCCAAAGTGCTTTTATTTCAGAAAATGGTTATTTTTCATAAAAAGTACATTCACATAAAATGGGTTTATTATCATTTCTAGCACTTTTAAAATCTCACTGTTCATTTGATGCAGTAAATATTGATATAACTCACATAAACAAAAACTCTTTGGAAACAATCATTTTAAGAGTGTCAAGAGGTCCAAGAATAAAAAGTATGAGGACTGCTGTATTACACTGATACCAACAGCAAAAAAAGATTAATATACCACATATGGAGTACCATCAGGATTATTAGGTGTATGACTTCAAAACAGATCACATAGACATTTTTTCTTTCCTAGAAAAGTCAGGCTGTATCCAGGCACAGCAGTCCCCGTGCTGTGCTGATGAGGGGGACAGAAGCTGGCTCTGTTGGGAGGGACACTCAGTCTCTGCCCAGCATCCCGTGAGTACACGCTTGGTGGTTCTACCCACACAGCTAGAATTTGAAAAGAAATTCGGCCAGTTCCAAAGAAACTGCTAAGTGCAGAAAACAACCCAGTCATCATAAAAGATTCCTCAAGCATTTTAGGAAGAACTTGGGGCGGTAACTATATTTCTTTCCTAAGGCAGCAGAAATTTTTTGTGGACTGGATTAAAAAAAAAAACTCACCAAGCAGCAAAACAAAAATGTCTTCTAAATTGATACAACACTGTAAACTGACTATACCTCAATTAAAAAAAATTCTTACAAAAAATGTCTTCCAAGCAACTAGGTGTAAAAGAAGGAACACCCACATGCCGTGGCTCCTTGGCATGAGATGGGGAGGGACAGGCCTCCTTCCTTTGCTCCCTGCTTCCAAAGGGGTCAAGGCCAATTTACCAATGAAGAATGAAGCTGGCCACTTCCCTGCTCACTCACTTCCACTTTTCAGAGAGTACAAAGGCCAGTTTCCTTCCCCACATACTTCCGTGTGGCAGGAAGTGACCCCAAAGCTCTGTCACCAGGCTCCAACCAATGAGGAATAATGGTCAGGAGGCAAAGACAGGGCTCCAGCATGCTGCCCGTGAGACTGGGAGCCGGAGCCGGAGCCTGGCCGCCACTTACCTCCAGATGCCTGTCTATCTCCTCGACGAGACGCCTGGACTCCCGCAGATCGTTGGTGTTCATCAGTTTCCTTTTCATGATGGTGAGAGGCACCTCGGGGCTGGGCGTGAGGTCAAGGTGTTTGACTGGGGGCAGGGAGATGGGAGAACTAGCTTTGTGTTTCAGACCCTGAAACTGTATCAACTTCATGGTAGAGATGGACTGAGGAGGGAGAGAGAGAGAATGAGAGAGAGATGGTTAGCAGGAAGAGCAGATGTACTCTTGGAGTTCATAGTTCACCCTACGTGGTTTCGAGACCACTGAAGGGTCACAGCCGCAGCCTGAAAGCACATGCTCGGCCCTCAGCAACAGGCGAGGCACCACACTTGAGCACCTGAAATCCACCGGTGATGAACTTCCAAGAAGCCGGGCATCCTTAGCAGCAGAACCGCTTCTCAGTTCCCCTGAGCTTGGACCAGAGTCCTTTCAGCCAATGGTGACCGTGGGCTGTGCTCACCCCACCAAGCTCACCTGCCCGCCCCTACTAACTAGCAAAAGGAAGGTGCAGAGCATCTGTCCAGGTCAGAGCTGAGGTCTGGGTCCACTGAGACAGGCAGACCTAAAGCTGCGGAGAGGCTGGGCGGACACCCGGCATCAGGGCTTCACAAGCAGGCCTGGCTGCCTGGCTCTGTTTGCCCACAGGGGTCACTACAGGCTGATCCCGATGACCGGAAAAGAAATACTATGAGCAATCATGTTCCTAAACCAGGAACACTGATCTAAAAATAGCTCTAAAACAAAATACCCACAAGTATATTTAGAAGCATAACATTTAGAAAAGATCCTTCACACCTCAACCAAGACTGGAAATGGCTAATGCTGAGGACGTTTTAAGCAGAACAGAAGGCCCAGAGCAGAAGAGCTGTTGCTGGGTACCCCCTCCCTCTGCTCCCCCCACAAAGCCAGGGCAGTGCCACCTTTGACCCTGCCTCCTCCGAGGTACCTTCCTCAGCCTTTTCTCTGCTCTGTCCCTCCACTACCCGCTCTCAAAAGCCTGACCAGGTCCACAGTATCCTGGCCTCCCGAGCGCACTCGTGGCCTGTGACTGCCCCGCTGGCTCACAGGCCCTCCAGTCCACACTCTGGCGGTGAAGAGCTGCAGGTGACAGCTGGACTGGCTAGCTCACCAGTCTTCTAGAAGGCCAATGCTTGCATCAAAGGAACAGACCTCAGCGGGCAAGCTCTCAGATGGGGCAGGCCACCTCACTGTGGATGGTGTCTGGTCACATGGACAACTGGAAGCTGGCGTGCACCACCAATCACCTCCTCTGCATGTCACAAAGGTGAGCCCCAGGGGTGACACCTAAGGCCCAAGCCTTCAGCAGCCACCTGCTGTGACCTATGCCTGGACAGCCCTGATGGACTGACCTAGTGTACCTAGCTGGAGGGGATAAAGGTCTGTAATTCATAGCCAAAGGGTCAAGGTAACACCCTGTACCTGCAGGGATTCTGGACCCCAGAGGATCCAGGGTGCGGGGCTCTATGGGGCAAAGCCAGGAAACTCGCAGGAGCAGCTTTCAGTTCAGCAACCTCTCCCTGTGGGCCAGGCCCCCTGCAGTGGCGGTGGTGCACCACCGTCTTTAATCCTCCCGACTACCCTGCGCGCTTGGGCTTTGACCAAGGAGGAAACAGAGATTCTGAGCAGTCAAGTAGGTGGCCCAAAGTCTCACAACTTTGTGAGCTTGACCCTAGGAAATCTGATTCCAAAACCTGGGCAGAATCTCCAACATGAAGCGGCCGTGAGCGGCAGAGCCATCCCTGCCTCAGCCACTCCTCGCCCGGAGGGATCTCGTTTCTCTTCACCAGATCAGCGTTCCAGGCGAGTTGGCCTGGGACTCGAGGAATCTTCAGGAGTGTGAGGCACCCCTGCTCACCTTGTTTCCATACTGCATGACGTGGCTGGTGTTGGTGTGGGATTTTACCAGCTGGTACTGCTTGTGGAGGCTCTCTTTGTTCAGATCCTCCTGCAAAAATGGAAACATTCGAGTCCTTCGACGATCACAGCTGACAGCTAAGCCTTGACTGGACAGCCGGCCCCCCGAAAGCTCACCTCGTCCGAGTCTTCCATCCAGTTGACGCTGTACCAGTCCCCCAGGTACGTGGACCTCTCCTCGTCATAGTAACAGGCGTAGGACGACTCCTCCGGGTTGGCGGCAGTCGTTGCATAAACTACAATCAATCAAAGACACCTTTCTGTCATGTTTTCTTCTCGGCCGTTTGCAGGTTCACTTGGATTTTGAGTTTCTCCTCCTTTCCTAGTGTAATCAACTCAGACAGGGCAGGGAGACCTTACTGTATCCAGCCCTGTTGACTCAGTTACAATAACTCATCTAGAATTAAATGTGGAAGAAAGAAGCCAGCTGACACACACGTCCTGCAGCAATGAGCACGCACGCTTATTAGGACATCCAGCTGTTTTGGAACAATGCTGAAAGCTTTTAATAGCTCTGGAAACTTGAAGGGTAGGTGCCTAGTTTCATTTCCAGAGAAAGTCAACATTTATTAAAGAAACACTTAGGTTGACTGAACATATGAAATAGCCACCATTTACTACTGCGCTCCCATGGGCTCAGAACTGCGCTGGACAAATGTCATTGCTTAAAGCATAACTCCCCCAACAGACTTTATCTTTATCCCCATTTTACAGATGGGGATGACTGAGGGTTAAGAGGATAAGTCACCTGCCCTAGATCAGAGAGCCAACAAGCAACATATTGCAAAGGCCTGAGGTCCAAAGATTGTGATTTGGGACTTAAATAGCTTTACTGGAACCCAGAAGAGCACCGTGGAGCTCACACCAGAGCTCAACATCACTTCATTCCCTGACGTCTAATCCTCCAGGAGTAGAAGCCCAGAGCTGCCCACAGGCACCTCCCTACTTCCGGGCACCAGCTGCTCCAGGACCCGGTTTATGTAAGACACTTGGTTCTTCCCATCAGCAGAATCGGAGAATGTCTGACTGCACCACTTAGCAAGGTGCTCACTCAGGGGCCGGTGCCCCCACCACCTACCATTGATGTTGGGAGGCAGGTGTCTCATCATGGACCCAGACTCACAGGCTTCAATATAAAACACCATCTGGGAGGCAAACAAGACAGGTGAACTCACACCGGCCAGGCACAGACCTCTCACAAACGCCCCTTGGGCTCTGTCCACCCTCCTGACCCATTTCTTAAGAGTCTTTCACTTTTGCTTTTGGGAGACACCTCTGCTATAAGAAGCTGCTGTCTACAAACCAGACGGACTCGAATTTATGCATGCTTACAGAATAAAACGACCCATTAGCTGAAATAACGCAGAGAAAATGGAGCCACAGATGATGCTAAGGAAAACCGCCCTGCCATCCAATGCAGGGGGCAGTTTCCAACAGCAACACACATCACTGTCACGTACACACCCAAGCTCTGCAGATTCTCTACAGTGTGCTACCAGGGCAAGAGAGGGCCAACGTGAAAATAAGACTTTCCTCCCCAACTGCCCCAAATGGGTGGCAGCCCTGGAAACAGTGGTCCTCAGAGTGTGGCCCCAGACCAGCAGCATCTGCATCTCCTGGAAACTCAGAAAGGCAAGCCTTCCGGCCTCTCCCCAGAACTGCTGAGTCAAATTCGGGGGTGGGAGGCACACTGTGTTTTAACAAGCTGGCCAGTGGTTCTCATCTAACAGCTACAGCTGTAGAATCACAAAAAGTGAATCCTAGGAAACCGGAGGTCAAGACTGATTGAAAGGACACGCTTTCCAGAAAACACAGCCAATCCAGAGTTAGGAGGCCAGTCGAGGAACTGTGGGCCCTGCTTCCGCTGCCTTCCTCATGCTCCCCCGCCAAGGCCGCCCCAAGCACTGACGTTACCTTTTGGTACATTTTATGTTCATACATGTAATAGATGGTCTCATTCAGGTCCTTTACGTGGAGCTGCAAGGTAAGAATATGGACATTCAGACCAAACCCATCAACAGAAACCATTTGCTGGATAAGCCACTAACAAAGTCCCAGTGATGCTTCATACATTCTTATTTACCAGTCCTTAGAGATAATCATGGTGAACAGCGTTATCCCGGAACATCATCAGGGGGTTTATTCACATATTAAAAAGGGGAAGAGGATGTGCTTCCTCGTCACTCTGTCCAGAGCACTCAGGGACCGTGTTCTATGACTACGTCTCGTGCAGTGCACCCAAGTTCAGGGACAGCTACTGATGCTGTCACGTGAGGAGACATGCGGAGAAAACTTGCTGGAAGAGGTGCCTTTGGATAGATTTCAAGCTGCTAGATGTGTCCCCACACTCAAGAGCCACACACAGACCCGCCCTGGCAGGACGTGAGGAACACATGTCATGGGCGTACTGTCAACACAGAGGTTTTGTTTCCCATTCTCCCAGCTTGTCTTTAAAACAGTAAGAAAAACTCACATCATCGTTAGGAAAAACCAGTATTCCAGCAGCTCCGTGATCAGTGAAGTAAACGAACACGTGGTCCCGGGGGCCACTGCCAAGAGACACACAGATGGGAATGAGATTCGAAGTCAGCCATTCTCTATTTCTACTTCTGTTTCTCTGAAAAGTCACCCCAATCAAAAAACTAAGGAGAGGTCTGAGGATTACAGTCCCCCAACCAGGAACGAGGAGGAACACAATAGCTGGTTGTCCAGCCTGTTCCCTCTGCCCTCGCAGAGCGCTGTTCTGAACTACGGGGCAGATCCCAGAGCCTCCAAGCTCTGATTCATGGCTGGGAGGGCAGCTCAGCAGGCAGACAGGTGTGATTTGGAGAGCAGGTCCTTTGGCAATTGGGCCTCATCCCAGGCAGCCACACTCTCCAGCCAGGTCTCCCCCACATGAGGAAGGGAGCCAGGACACAACACTGACCATGGTCCTGCAGCTCAACCCCCTCCCCAGGGCCCTCGGCCTGCACACAGTCTGGGACGCCCCCCTGCACCCCCTCACCAGGGTTTACACTCAGAGGGCACTGCTTCAAGTTTGCAGGGATGAATAACTCACTTGGAGGTAATCTGATTCATCCCACACAGATGTCCGTCTCTGCTGTAACTCACGCGAGCTACTTGTGCCCAGGTCCCCCCTTAGGTGTGAGAGAAACAGCACCACCTGCCAAGCATCACTTGCTTCTGAGACTCTCTGAAGTCATTCTTCTAAAACCCCTGATGTAAAAATGCTACGTAAAGAGACGTTAAACAAGACATCTCCAACCCATAGTCAGGGGGGCAAACTCGGGGATCAGTTTTCCCCGATACAAAGGTTAGCGCTGAACTTATGAATGTGCTCCTCTCACTGGGCTGATCAGGGGTCGGAGCACGGGGTTCGTGGAGGCGGGGCTGGAGCCATTTAAGCAGACTGGCCACAGGGCTTCACGCCTGTCCCGCTGCATTCCACCAGTAGAGGTAAGGACCAGCACCAGGATTCACCACCAACAAAAAGAAATGGGTTTAAGTGATGGGGAACATTTCACAAAGAATAATGAGGGATCCTGGACCACAGGGTTAGTTCGTTACAGAAATGGTCTGCCAAAAGAAGCCACCAGCTCTGTGCAGCCTTCCAGGATGAGGCTCCCCATGCTGCCATCTCTCATGGGTTAACAGGCCAGAATCCAAGAGCAAGGCCTGTTTGAATTCTCCATTCTGGAGTACCAGGTCATTCAGAAAAGTGGGATGGCTATAAAACAGACATTACCTTTTCAAGACCTTTCCAGATCCTTTGCCCTTCACTGCTTCTGCATCACCTCTCAACACAGCAAGGAAATTTTGCGGGGTGACATCCTACAAAGAATTGGGGGTTGAAATAAGATGCAGCTGTCATTCCAAATGAGTGCGTTTCCTGAGTGTGTAGCAGACAGCCCAGGCCACCAGGACACACACCTCCAAAGCTTAAGGTTTAAGGACAAACATTTTGCAACCAAGACAGACCCAAAGCAAGGTCAGTGTTTCCGAGGCAGGTGCATGACCTCATCTCAAATATCGTCTTGTCTTTGGCTGATGGCAACTCAGCAAGTCTGCCATTCCTTCTTGACCATTATAAAGTCCATATGGAGAAACCCAAAAATGTCGGTAGGTAGGGACAGACAGCAGAGGAAGAGCACACAGCCTCAGAGAGACAGCAATGTGGGAGGCAGGAACGTTAGCGCCACCCTTTGCACCCAGCCTGCCTCCTAAGAGGCTGAATCCCAAGGACATTCGATGTCCTTTAAGGGGATTTTGTAAAACGGGTATCTGACTATTCAAAAAGCAATACAGAAAAGTACAAAGGAAAAATAAACATCATCAAAAATCCCAACACCTAAATTCCAGACATTTCCTTATATAACTACAAAGAAATAATTTCATAAAAAAGGATGATCTATAATTATATGTATGATGTGTCTGATTTAATTGTTTTTGAATTTAAAAGTTTGAAAGAATTACTAAACTTAGGATGTTTCTCTATCACAAGGAATATTAGGTCCTAAAAGAGTTCTCTGAAATTAAGAAAAAGAGACTATGAAATCCACGAGGCTGAAGTCATTATGGTGTTTTTTTTTTAAATGTGTTAATTTATATAGCCTCAATTGACTGGGAAGGATATAATATTCTGGAAGTTACATACCATAATAATAATTAACAACATCCCATCTTGGCAAAATCCAGAGGTATTTTGCACCAGGGCTGGCACTGAGAAAACTGATTTTCAGAAAAGAGTACAGATAATCTATAATCAGATGAATGGCAATATCTTAAGAAAATCAGGCACTACTGAAGGAAATCTATTATCAGGTGTAATGCGTAAGAAGACTAGAAACTAAAGATCGGTAGACTACAACTAACATTTTTTCTTTTTTTTTCCTCTACTTTCTTTCAAAATTCTCAGAAGTTACACTTCATGCACAAATCTTAATACAAACACGAAACACTGACCAGAAACCAGTCTAACGAGGTCCTGATTCTAGAAGTATAAGAAAGAGAAAAAAAATCATCACTGAAATGAAACAGGCCCTGCTGGCTCCAAGCCCACGTGCGCTCTGCCTCACCTCGCCGGTGTAGTCCTTTAGAACCCCCTCATACACATCTGAGCCATTGGGCCTGTTGATCACAATTCCTGGAGTTGGATTGCTGAAAACCAAAGGACACAACTGAAGCACACGATCTGATGTATCTCTGAAGTCTGTGTCTTCATCAGTATGCCTCCATTTTATGCATTTTATGCATAAAAATGTTAACCGACCAAGGTTGTCAAAGATATTTCTTATCACTGCCAAGGTCACCGACGTTAGTGACTTGAGCCCTTCAGTGGCCTCAGGTGTCCCATAACTCCTGAGCTCTTGGCAGGAGAAGTAAAGGGCTGAGCTCTGAAAGCTGAGGACAGGGACCCCAGCCCCAGATTGCACCTTGGGGGCAAGATCTCATCAAGAGATCTCTCAGAGCAAACTGTTTTCAGAAAAAGACAGGACCGAAGACAGGACTTTCATACAAGAGCTTAGTTAGGCGTGAAAGCCCAGAATGGATTACGAGCTTTATGGGATCACAGTAAAGAGTCACAGCTGGGTGACCAGGGAGCTGGGAACTAGGACAGCGTAGGTATAGTCCCCACACCTGCTGCTTCTGATCTCCTCAAGAAATCAGATAAGAGGGCTTGAGAGAACTATTTGTAAAATTAAATTCAACAGATTTTTAAAAAAGGAAATAAGTACAGAACAAAGGGTAGAAGGATCTAACCTACAAATAAGCCTTCTGTTTTCAGTCCCTGTGAGGTGGGAGTCCCGTTGGAGGTTGGGAATAAGCACTGGAGAACCCAGCGATGAGTCAGCTCTCCAAGCCGAGAGGTAACTTATGCTTTAAACTCTTCCAAAGCCCCAGCCCCAGCATCTTTCACCACCATTGCCTGTGTCCCTGCTATTGCTGCTGACCCTCCTGAGTTACAGTCAAAGCTTTACACAAAATAGCCCTGTGGGATTTCATTCCACTGATCTGAGGATTCCTGAGAGTCTGTCTGCATTTTTCACAATGCCCTGAAGCTCCCCACCACCAAGTTCAAAGCACCCCTACTTACTCCTGGGAGTTGGCGATGTCATCATACATCATCACAACGATCTGCTCATCGGGGACCCCGTTTCGGTGAACGATCTGGTAGGCGTGGCATGCATCTGCCTGGGAGCAGTGGTTTCATCAAGTGTTAGATTTTGCCCAGAAGGAGGCCAATTTTGGAGTTCTAATGAGCAATATTTCAAGTATTTTAAAACATACACATTTATCTTCTTTTCAACTCAATTTTTAAAAATCCACCCCCCCCCACAATGAAACTCTCAGTCATCAGGCAGTTAGTATATATCTGGACTACACACACACACACACACACAGAGAAATTGTTAAGTTGTTTAAATTCCCATTTTTGTAGAACAAGGATCCTTAAACACCAGTCTGGTAGGATGAATAATAGTTCCCCAAAGACCTCCAGATTCTAATCTCAGAGTCTGTGACTATGTTACATTTCATGACAAAGGGGAATTAAGACAGCTGATGGATATAAGATTGCTAATCAGCTGACCTTAAAAGAAGGAGGTTCTATGGTTACCAAAAGAGAAAAGGGTGAGGGGAGGGGTAAATTAGGAGTTTGGGATTAACATATACACACTACTATATATAAAACAGATGAATAACAAGGACCTACTGTATAGCACAGGGAATTGTAATAACCTATAATGGAAAAGAATCTAAAAACTGTGTGTGTATATATATATATATATATATATATATATATATATATATATATATATATCTCAATCACTTTGCAGAACAGCTGAAACTAACACAACATTGTAAATCAACTATATTTCATTTACAAAAAATAAGGAGGTTATCCTGGATTATTCTGCTGACTTTGACGATGGAGGAAGATGCCACAAGCCAAGGAATGTGAGCAGCCTTTAAAACTTGTAAAAGGAAATAAAATGGACCTCAAGAGTCACCAGAAGAAACAAAACCCTTAACAACACCTTGATTTAACCCAGTGAGACCCATTTCAGATTTCTCACATGTGAAGTTGTCACATGATACATTTTTGTTGTTTTAAGCCTAAATTTGTAGTAATTTGTCACGGCAACAATAGGAAACTAAAACACTGAAGGTGGAAGTATAGTGGAATTAGCATTGGGCTCGGGAAAACACCCTGACGTTGTCCAATCAGGTTGAGGCATGTACCCTCCAACCCGGCAATTCTGCTCCTGGCTCTACCCTAGAGAAACCCTAGCCCGTGTAAAACAGAAGAGTGCTCACGGCATGACTGTAACAGCAAAAATGAATAAATAACCTAAAGCATCATTAATAGTTGGAAAAGTAAACTGCCCTGTGTTTATAGAATGGAACACCATAAAGCTCACACAAATGGAATACCTAAAAATGAATGAAATACAACTCATGCTTCAAAATACATGAACCTCAGGAACATGAGAGACAGAACAAGTCATAGGAAAAAACAGTCACTATGATTACATTTATATAAATGTCAAAACAGGCTAAATATTATGTTGTTTACAGTTAAATACCCATATAGTAAAACTCTAAAGCAAAGCAATGACTAACAAAAAAACGCAGGAGCTTACCCTCTGGCAGGAAGGGACAGGGAGCTGATCGGACAGGGGACAAGGGACTGGTAATTCTCTTTTTCTTTAATCGGGTACAAGGTACACAGGCATTCCTTTTATTATTATGCTTTAAACTGCATGCATGTTATATAGATATTTGTTTTCTATTTCACAAGAAAAAAAAAATCAAACCAATAGTACACCCAGTTTAACCTTCCCTGTGATGAAACTGGAAGTGAGCAGGCACACCCACCCACTCACCTCAGTGGCAAATCATCAAAAGGCAGGTTCATCAAAAAACAAAAACAGGTTAGGAGTAAATTTAACGAAAGAAGTATAAGACTTGTACACTGAAAATTAAACATTGCTGATGGAAATTAAAGAAGATTTAAATAGACAGAGAGACATCTCATGTTCATGGGTCAGAAGACTTACTACCCTTAAAATTAAAAAAGTTTAAAAAAACTGATCAGCAGGGATTTCTGCAGAAATTGACAAGACGATCCTAAAAGTTGTACAGAATTGCGAAAGACATAGAATAGTCAAAAATTTTTTTGAAAAAGAAGAACAAAGTTGGAGGACTTTCACTTCCTGTTTTCAAAACTACATTCGGGAAAGAAGAGTCTTTTCAACAAACGGTGCTGGGACAATTTGGATATCCATATGCAAAAAGGTGTACTTAGGCCCTCACTTCACACTCCGTACAAAAATTAACTCAAAATGGATCACAGACGTGAATGGAAGAGCTAAAATAATAAAATTTTTAGGAGATAACAAAGGAGAAAATCTTCAGAACCTTGAGTTATAACTGCAAAGATGTCATAGATCTGACACCAAAAGCATGTCTATAAAAGAAAAAAAAATCGATAAACTGGACATCATCAAAATTAGAAACTTTAGTGCTTCAAAAACACCAGTAAGAAAATGAAAAGACTTCTCCAAGGAAGACATACAAATGATCAAAAAGCACATGAAAAAATGCTCAATATCATTAATTATCAGAGAAATGCAAATCAAAACTACAATGAGGTATCACCTCACACCAGTCAGAATGGCCGTCATTCAAAAATCCACAAATGACAAATGCTGGAGAGGCTGTGGAGAAAGGGGAACCCTCCTACACTGCTGGTGGGAATGCAGTTTGGTGCAGCCACTATGGAAAACAGTGTGGAGATTCCTCAAAAGACTAGGAATAGACTTACCATATGACCCAGGAATCCCACTCCTGGGCTTGTACCCAGAAGGAAATCTACTTCAGGATGACACCTGCACCCCAATGTTCATAGCAGCACTATTTACAATAGCCAAAACATGGAAACAGCCTAAATGTCCATCAACAGGTGACTGGATAAAGAAGATGTGGTGTATTTATACAATGGAATACTACTCAGCCATAAAAACTGACAACATAATGCCATTTGCAGCAACATGGATGCTCCTAGAGAATGTCATTCTAAGTGAAGTAAGCCAGAAAGAGAAAGAAAAATACCATATGAGATCGCTCATATGTGGAATCTAAAAAACAAAAACAAAAACAAACACAAACAAACAAACAAAAACAAAGCATAAATACAGGACAGAAATAGACTCATGGACAGAGAATACAGACTTGTGGTTACCAGGGGGGTGGAGGGTGGGAAGGGATAGACTGGGATTTCAAAATTGTAGAATAGATAAACAAGATTACACTGTATAGCACAGGGAAATATACACAAAATGTTATGATAAATCACAGAGAAAAAAATGTGAGAATGAGTGTGTATATGTCCATGAATGACTGAAAAATTGTGCTGAACACTGGAATTTGACACAACATTGTAAAATGATTATAAATCAATAAAAAATGTTAAAAAAAAGAAAATGAAAAGACAAGCAACAAAGAGGAAAATATTTGCAAACACATATCTGACAGAGGACTTGTATCCAGAGTATGCAAAGAACTAACTCTTGCACCTCAGTAAAACAATCAACCCAAACAAAAACAGATAAAAGACTTAAATAAACATTTCAGTTAACTAGATATACTAATAAGCACACAAAAAGATGCTTATGATCATTATTACGGGAAATGCAAATTAAAACCACAATAAAAAAAAATCCCACAACTGAGATACCACTTTATAGACAGACAATACCAAGTGTTAGTGAGGACGTGGAGAACCAGGAACCTTCATCACTCCTTGTGGGAAGTGAAATGATGCAGCCATTTTGGAAAACAGTTTAACACGATTTCTCAAAAAGTTACATACAAATTTACCATATGACCCAGCAATTCTACTCTTCAGTATCTGCCCAAGAGAAACAAAAACATTTAACCGTGTAAAGATCTATATACACAAATGTTCCTAGCAATATTATTCAAATAGGAAAAAAAAAGGAACAGACCCAAATAAATGTCCATCAACTGATAAACAAACAAAATGTGGTTTTTGCAATACAGTGGAACACTATTTGGCAATCAGAAGGGACGAAGTACTGATACATACTATGACATGGATAAACCTCAAAACCTTACGCTAAGAGAAACCACACATAAAAGACCACATTGCATGGCTCCATTTATATGAAATGTCCAGAAAAGGCAAATTTACAGAGGCAGAAAATATACTAGTGGTTGCCTAGGGCTAGGGGTGGGGACTAGAAATAGGCCCAAGCGATCTTACTGGGGAGATGAGGAAGTTCTAAAACTGACGTATGGTGATGTTCGCAACCTGGTATATTTGGTAAATTGGTAAATTATTGAGTAATACACTTGAAATGGGTGAATTATACATGATATGTAAAATATGCTTCAGTAAGCTTATATATTTTAGAAAGGGCAGGTTCAGCCTTTTTAAAGTCTCACCATCGCCTTCACAGGCAGGTGCTTTTATGCCCGTTTCACAGATTGGGCAAGCTCAGGAAGGGCTCAGGGCTTCCAGCCCAGGTCTCCTGCCCCCAACCATGCCATGCACCCTACCTGCACACACAGCGGTCTCAAAGTCAAGCCGTGATTCTCTCTTGGGTGTCTCAAGTTTCTTGGTTGTCTCTAACTTTGTTCATTCAAAAGGGTTTTTGGTCGGTTTTTCTGTTTGTTTATTTATTTATTTATTTTTTTGGTTGGAGTCAAGCATTGCCTGGCACCCAAAGAAATAAAAGTAGGGTTCAACCAAGTCAAATGACTTGGAGACAGTGTTAAAGGCTACTTGAATAACTTCCCTGGGACATATCTGACCTTTATGAATTTTTTTCCCCTTAAAAACAGAAATGCCGTACAAGGTACAATGTGAGAGGAGGGTACTGAGCAAGACATTATAGAAAAGGCAGAGCCCTCCGGACTGCTAACAGAGACTGCTGACCCAGGCTGTTTCACAGCTTACCTAAGGATTCTGACAAGCTTACTCATCATCCCATGATTTCCTGGTACAGGCCACTGTCCCCATGCTGATCGTGCTGCCAGTTGGCAGCTAAATAAGGACAACCAGCCTGGGGCAAAGGTTAAATACTCAGCAGGCTCCAGTCACTGCCAAGGGGTCCACCTCCAAGCCAGGGCGGGGCTGAGAAGGGGCTCGGCCCATCTGCTCACAGGGAGGAGTCTGTCTCTGACCACTTCCTGACACCTGCTCCGAGTGTGGCCAAAGCAAGGCCCTTGGCTGAAGCTCTATAGGGATGCCTAACTGAGCATACCATCACCTCGAATTTTCCAGAGGGGAATCAAAGGTTTAGAGTGAGATAACATAACTGGCTCAAACTCATGCAGCAGGTGAGCAGAGAACGGGAATGACACGGAGGTCTGTGCGCGTCCAGGGCCCCCGTTCCCCCACCAGCCCGTGCAGCCTCTGGCCTGCACTGCATCCCCACAACTCAGCCCCACTCGGCTCTGCTCTCCATCCTGAGTTTTGTTTGTTTTTTTTTTTTAATATAAAAGTGATACTTTGTAACATGATGGATTACCCTCAAAAAAAAAAAAAAACCATAATGTAGAGTGAAAGAAGCCAGACACCAAAAACTGCATATTGTATGATTCCATTTGTATGAAATTTCTAGAGAAGGCAAAACAAGAGAGACAGAAAGCAGAGCCTTGGTTGCATGGGTCTGAGACGGGCATGGGGGAACTTTCCAGAATGATGGAAGTGTCTTAAAACCAGACAGTGGTATAACCAAAACTCACTAAACTATTCGATACGTGAATTGTATGACATGTAGACTTACACCTTCTCAATAAACCTGTTCTAAAAAGTGGTCATTGCGCACATTTTAAAATATGTAAAATGGAAGGTGGTCTTCCAGAAATGCAGTGACTGCCCCCTGAACCTTCCATCAGCACACCTTCCCAACTTCCATCCTCCCAACTCCAACACGTTCCAGACTTCTCCCTCTCCCTCCCTGCCTCCTCCTGGCCCCAGGACACTGATACTCTTAAAGCCTTTCTGGGAGGAGGTGGCGCTGAGTTCCTCTCCACCACAGCCCCTACTCTGGCCCAGCCGAGGGGAAGGGGAATCTGCATTCTTGAAGCTCCTCACCTCGCCTGCTGCTCTCAAACACCCTGCCCTATTGCCAGCAGGCCCAACAACCTTCTCCTTCAGAGCCCCACTGCCCGGCGATAACCTCAAACCCCACCCAGGCCCCATTCTCCCAGCGACACCTGCTCACATCTACCTCTGCCCTAGCTCCCCAAGCCTCAACGTCCTCCTGATGGTCCTGCAATTGTGAACTTTCCCTTTGGTCTACTTCAGCACCACCCCCTCTGCCTGACCCAGGTCTTATAAGTCCTTCTCCACACGCTCAAATCTCTATCCTGAAAGAAACCTTTCTCCAGTCCTGCTCCTCTCCTGGTGACCTATGTACTTCTTTCTCCCCTCACAAGCCTGTCAGAAAAGCAGATGGTACAGCTGCCCCCAAGTATGGCACCACAGGGCCTCTCCCTCTGTCCTCCATGCACTGCAGTCTGTGTCCACCCTGCCACTGCAGGAACCTGCCCTCCCAAGGCCTCACCCACACCACACTCAGGCACAGCACATCCCAGCAGCAACCCCCCCAGACCAAGCCCCTCTCTGTCATCCATGAATCCCAGCCAAAAAAGGAAAACAAAGAAATCCAACTCTGTTTAACCAACGTGGTTTAAATAACCATCACAAAGCATGAAAAAACACTTTGGCAACGTCTTAGTTGTGCCTGGTGTATTAATCTTCCCCAAACAAAAGAAATTTGTGATAATGAGTGCTGTGTTAACCCAAGGGTAATGTAAACCTCTATAAAAATCTTAAGTTTAAAAGTCTGTGTAGGTTCTTCTTCCACGTGGAGAGTTCTTTCAAATGCTCTCTTACCGATGAGGCCCTGAAGTCAAGAAAGCAAATGTTGGCAGTTGGCTGAGAAGAGAACCCGGCCGGCAGGGATGCGGGCTGAGGCCAGCAATGGTCCGGCACCATGGTGTCCTCTCTGCACAGACTCAGTGCCAGCATCCTCTCTCATTGAGGGATGAAGATTTCAGTCTGTGGCCACTTTTTCTGCCTTCCTTCCCTTCATTCCATTTTGATACTGAGTATTTTACCCAGGAAAACCAGCAGCACTTTTAAGAATACGTATATGTTTTCTGGGAACAAAGGGTAACTGGATACCTAAACTTAAAAACGCATGTATTGGTTAAACATTATTAAATTGGTTGTATAAAATCAACCAACTGGCTGGTTGACTGGCTGATGAGACAGCCTGTCCGCTAACAGTGACCTGTATTTAATACCCCACCTTCCTAATGCGTGGTTAGAGAGAGAGGGGAAAACTGAGCCGAGTAGTTAGTACTAGGGTTGCTTCTCTTTAACTGGGGCAGGTGTGGGTTAAGTATTAAAAGGAAAAGGAATCATTTTGCCATGATATCATTTTAATCAAGCCAAATTTCCTATTCAGCTAACACACAAAAACTATTCAAGAAATAAGTCACTCAGTAATCATCAAATTTTAAAACTGGTAGGGAGTTCATCTCAACCAACCCTCTATTTAACAGATAGGAAAACCGACACCCTGGGAGGGAAACACACGAGAGGCAGCCCCGCCAAGCAGTCAGGAGCACAGACACTGGGCCCGCACTGCCCAGTACTGCAGCCGCTGGCCACACCATGACTGAGCACTTCAAACATGGCCAGTCCGAACCGAATGCACCACTCAGGTAAATGCACTCTGGAATTTGATGACTTGGTATTAAAAAAAAGAACGTAAAGTACCTCATCATTAACTTTTTATGCTGATTACAAGTGAAATAATAGTTTGGCTATCCTGGGATAAAGAAGAGACATGAAAGTTAATTTCACCTCTTTCTTCTTCCTTTTTATTTTTAAAGTGTGGCTACTAGAAAATTCACCACAACACATGCAGCTCTGCTGTTGGACAGCACTGCTCTGGAGCTAGTTGGCCTGGGTTTGAATCCTGGCTCAAACACTTACCATCTGTGCCACACTGGGTGAAGTACTAACCCTTCCGAGGCCTCAGTCTACTCATCCATAAAAAGGGAACAAGAACATAACCCCACAACAGGGGTCAAATGGGTTCATCTAGTAAAGGGCTCTGAGATGCAAGTCCAGCACATGCTGTGACAGTCTATCTATCTTGTCTCTGAGAATTGAAAGATTAAATGGCTTTTTTACTAACAACTTTATTAAGGTACAATTTACATAAAAATCAACCTTTCACAACATACAATTCAGTGGTTTCTAGTATATTCAGCAAGTCATGCAACCATCACCACTATCTAATTCCAGAACATTTTCATTACCCCAAACAGAGCCCCTGTACCCATTAGCAGGCATTCTCTGTTCTCCCCTCTGCCCAGACCTTGGCAACTACTAATCTACACTCTGTTTCTGCGCATTTCCCTATTCTGGACTTTCGTATATAAACAGAATCCTACACTATGTGGTCCTTTGTGACTGGCTTCTCACTCCATATGTTAAGGCTCCCCCATGCTGAAGCACGTGTCAGTACCTTGTTCTTTTTTATAATATCACCTTGTATGAACAGACCACATTTTGTTTGTCCATTCATCAGTTGATGGACATTAGGAAAGTTTCCACTTTTTGGCTAATATGAATAATATTGCTGTAATCATTTGAGTACAAGTCTTTTGGGGAACATACGTGTTCATTTTTTAAAAATATATACCTAGGAGTGGAACTGCTGGGTCATATGGTAACTCTATCTTTAACCTTTTGAGGAACTGCCAGACTGCTGTCCAAAGCGGCTGCACCATTTTACATTCCTACCAGGAGGCTGGACTTTTAATGTATTTGCAGATGCGGATTCTTTTCTATCTAATTTCTTCCAGGCTGATTTGGTGGGAAGGCCAGGAAAGATGAGGAGAAAGGGGTGTGGGCAGAGGCACGGAAGGCCAAGAGGCTTCATGATGCTTTGACCAGAATCCTGTCTACACCTCAACTTGCTGTGTGGCCTCGGGCAAGTCACTTCCTTTCTTCAAGTCAGTTTCCTTATTTATCAAATTTATATGTATTTATAAAATGAAGTGGATCTCAGCTGGGGACATTTGGCAAAGACTGGAGACAATTTCGGTTGTTACAGTGGGGTGGGTGATGCTCCTGGAACCTAGAGGGCAGAGGTCAGGGATGCTGCCAAACACCTCACAATGCACAGGACAGCTCCCCACCAGTAAGAATCACCTGTCCCAAATGTCAACAGTGCCAAGGCTGAGAAACCCTGCATTAGACTCAAATGACCTCATATGGGCCATTTTGAGGAACTGCCAAACTGATTTCAAAATTGGCTGTACCATCTTATAACCCCCTCAGCAATGTGGGAGGGTTCCCATTTCTCCACATCCTCCCCAACACACTTATTACTGCCAGCCTAACAGGAAAGTAAATGGCTTTTTAAAAAGTCTGTTCTATCAACAATGTCCAGGGTTGTTTACAGAATGCCACCGTCATAAAGGAAAAGACTAGTCATTTTCATACCTGGTGTCTGTAATTGTACCAGCCATTCGAGCCCGCGACAATCACCACCCAGTGCTTGCCTCCATCCTCAGGGTCGTCCAGGGGAGCAGCGCCGACTCCCAGGACCAAGCTGAGCAACACGGCTGCTTCCCAAATCATTCTGCACCTTGGAGTTCGACTGCAGAAGTCTGGGAAGAAAAAAGCAGAGTTAAGCAAAAAATAAATGACAAGAACAGAACATTACTTGCCCCTAAGAAAAGATCACAGTAAATGGGTCAAAAAGATAAGATCATTTAGCCCTCAGACGGAACATGCTGAGGATAAAAGTGACAACAGAGCAGGATTTTATTCTTAGCTCTGCTGCCCCTTCCCCGGGTAGGGAAGGGAGCTCCCATGGCTCCCAAACTTCACTGCAGGTGGAATTTATGAGTATAAACCCAAGAATATTCAGAAAGCTCTTTGGGTAACCTTTTAAAAGTTTTTGACACAACTTGGAATACAGCAGATAAAATTGTTCAATAAAATTTACCGTGTTGGAAAAAACATCTACCATATACTCTGAATCTGTAAGAAAAGAATATACATATAATGTGTGCAAATAAAACTGTGGGAGGCAGACAAAATTTAGCAGTAGCTATTGTTGGGTAATAGGTGAAATTAAGGATGATTTTTTTCCTTTATATTTGTTTCTTTTGACCATAATTAATGTATATTACTTATACAATAAAGTTTGTAAAAATTAAACATACGTTCAATATAAACACTGAGGGGCAATTTATGTTTGTAAATTATCTCGATAAGCTGTACAAACACTGGCAGCCCAAATTAATGTCTTTGTATTATGCTTACAACCTATTTATATTACTCTGTACAAGAGGCAGGGCAAATGTTTTAATGCCTGTTTTACAGGAAGGGGAGGTTGAAGCCAAGAGAGAAGTGACTTGCCCAGTATCCACAGTCAGATGGCTTTGGTGGGAGACCAGAACCCACGCCTTCTGAATTCTTGGTCCAGCCTCTCTGCTACACGGTTCTGCATCTGGTGACTTTATTCTTTAAGAAGCACATGCCCAATTTTATACTCCGTTGCCAAAACTTCAGTTTTAAAGCACAAAGCAAGACTAAGGCTGAGTCCTGGCCACTCTGCATTACTCAGATGAGACCCCGCCCTTTGTCCCAAGTATGTTATTTTTAAAAACAGTCTTCCTGTGATGTCTGTCATCTAGGCCTCTCCAGGCCTGTCACTCTGAGATAGGAGGAGAAAAGTCTCTGAGATGTAGGGAGTCAGTGTAGAACAAGGTCTACAAGGTTAATCTCTGCCACCGATGCCTTTGGCAAAAAAAGTGCTCATTCACTCATCTGCTTATTCATTCATTCATTCATTCACCCACTCAGCCAGAGTCTCCTGAACTCCAACCCTGCCAGACAACACGGTGGGTCCTAGGAACGCAGCAGGGACGGGACAAAGCCTCTGTCCCCAGGGACCACACAGCCAGCTGAGGCACGAACCACCCCTAAGCCTAAGAAACCATCCTCAGCATCTGTGCCTAACACTGTTCTAAAACTCAGAATGATGCCCCCCACCCCCTAGTGAAAAAACAGGAAGCCCTGAGTCTGGTAAAAGTGTAAAAAAGTCAAAGCACCTTGGGTCAGCGCTTCTCCACCTGGACTGTAAGTCCAGATCACCGGCGGGGGGGTGGGGGGGTGGGTCTTGTTAAATGCAGATTCTTATTCAGTAGGCCTGGGCAGGGCCTGAGACTCTGCATTTCTGACAAGCCCTGGGCAATGCCCAGGGCTACACGTGGATGGAGCAGACCTCTTCCTTAACTCTGGCAGGCTCTAGTCGACTCTGCCTAGAAGCCTGGCATCCCAGTCAGGAAACAACACTACTCTACCCCCCAGTCTCCTCCCAAGAACTCAGTTGTTAATTTGTAAGAATTAAGAATTGGAGTTGGTGCCAAATCCAGGTTTCTTCAGCTCCACCGCAAGGTCGTGGATGCGCGGGTAACTACAATAACATGCCCCAGATTTATTTTTATGATTATATTGAAACGGCCAAGGTGCGTAACAGAGGAGGGCAGTGGACTGCCCAGGCTGCCCCAACACTGGAACCTGCTGGTCTGTTAATATGTTATCAGCATGTATTGGAAGATGCTCTCCCAAGTCCGCTTGATCTGCTCAGGGCTCACCATGCGGCTGGCAGGTAACAATAAAAGGTGCAGTTATACAAATGTATGAAGAAGTAGCAGTGAGGTCAGGCAAGGGACAGCCAAGGAGCTCCTATCCCCAGAGCTGGACTCCAGGGGCTCCCACATGGGAGGGGAGGTGTGCAGTGACTCCTGAGGTAACCGAAGCAGCAGCTCTTACCGACTCTGAGTTCACCCAGCAGCCCCTGGCCGCAGTGAAGCCTCCCAGGAAGCCTTCCCTGGGGGAGGGGTCAGCAAACTTTCTCTGTAAAGGGCTGGAGAGTAAGGATTTTCAGCTTTGCAGGTCCTGCCATCTCCATCACAAATATCCACTCTCCCATCGTATCATGAAAGCAGCCAGAGACAATATGGAAACCAAAGGACATGGCTGTGTTCCAATAAAACTTACAAGGGACAGGCTCTGTGGCTTCCCCTAGGGAGCGAGAATGTGCCTCAGCCCACATGACAGGTACAGCCTGGCTGGTTTTATCATCCCTTAATGGCAGTCATGAAACCAGCTCTCTGGTTTGCACACCAGTCTCTTCTGAGTTTGGATCATGTGACTTAATCCTGAAGAGGCTCATTCCTGTGGTAGCACTGGCGTGTGACGTTCCCCCTCATGTTGAGACCCAAAAAGAATAAATACTAAAGCAGAATGGTTGGCCTGACTGTGAACAGTAGAACAGACACCACCAGTTGAACTGCCTAAATTAGCAAACAAAAATCACCACCAGGTTATTTTTATAAATTCAGGTTTATCTTTCATTCGTCTGCTAAAATACTAGCAAGTTACTATTCAGTGAGGAGAAGCACCTTATTCATACACAAGAGATATTTTCATAGTTAACATTTGGTGATGGTTCCTGTCTCCCTTTTTTTTTTTTCTTATAGACAGAGTTTGTGCTTCCTTGAACATGATGCCAAGTTAAAAGCCTCACAGTGTGACACTGATTGGAAAATGCCACTTAAAAACACACACATACTAATACAATTTTGGAGAACTTATTGGGACCTGGGCAAAGGAAAGATGTGAAAGTAATATAATCATCCCATTACCCTCAGCGATGAACACATCTCAGAGGAGCCGGCCTCGGACGGCAATTTCCTGATCAGCAGTATTCTTGACAAAGCATCAAAACAAAGTCACAAGTAACCTTGCAGCATACCTATTATTCTTGTTCTATTAGAATAAAAAGTTCATGAAGAACAAGGAAATGATCCCGCCAACGAGCTCTCTGTGTCTGCTATTTTTGCTCGTGGCCCTCCACGCCCCAGACACACAGGCGTCATGGTCTACCTCTCCCTCACCTTGCCCTCCAGTCTCCCCACCCACCCATCCAACAAACAGGGCCTGAGCACCCACCTGGCGCTCACAGGCACTGAGCTGGGCGCCAAACAGACAAAACCTTTCGCAGAGCTAACATTCCAGCAGGAAGAGAGACCATTCAAACACACAGGCTGTCAGGTGGTGACGAGTGTTAGGGAGACATATAAGACAGAAGAGGGAGTCCCAGTCAGACTGGGAGGTGTCATCTTCAAAAGGGGAAGATGTTAAGCAGGTGAGGAAGCCTGCCCATTTGTAACAGCAAAACCCTGGAAGCAAAAGAAATGGCCATTTACAGGGGACTGTCTCGTTAAATCAATTCTGATACATCTTTATGATGGGATACAGTGATGCTTTTAAAAGAATAAGGCAGATCTTAATGTGCCATGAGTGGAAAGACCCCTAAGGGGATGGTTAGGGGATATGTGTCTAGTCTGTTGACCATGTATGGAGAGAAAACATCCCAGACAGTTGTTGCTGTAACCAGGGGAGAGACAAAAGCCTCGTAAGAGTGACACATGTTGCTTTGCTGCAAGGTGTGGGAGGGTGGGATATTTGTGAGTATCTATGAGCCACACAGTGTGCAAGGCACTTCATAATCCTCACAACGCCCGTGGGCCAGTCTCACTACTCACTGCAGTTGAAAAAACAGACCCAGAGGGGGAGGGTACAGCTCAAGTGGTAGAGTGCACGCTTAGCATGCACGAGGTCCTGGGTTCAGTACCTCCTCTAAAAGAATAAATAAACCTAATTATCTGCCCTCTCTGCCAACAAAAACAAAGAAAGAAAGAAAGAAAGAAAGAAAGAAAGAAAGAAAGAAAGAAAGAAAGAAAGAAAGAAAGAAAGAAAGAAAGAAAGAAAGAAAGAAAGAAAGAAAGAAGGAAAGGAAGGAAAGGAAGGAAGGAAGGAAGGAAGGAAGGAAGGAAGGAAGGAAGAAAGAAAGAAAGAAAGAAAGAAAGAAAGAAAGAAAGAAAGAAAGAAAGGAAGGGAAGGAAGGAAAGGAAGGAAGGAAAGGAAGGAAGGAAGGAAGGAAGGAAGGAAGAAAGAAAGAAAGAAAGAGAGAAAGAGAGAAAGAAAGAAAGAAAGAAAAAACAGACCCAGAGAGGTGGAGAAACTTGGCAGAAAGTCGCACTGCTGGGACCGACACACAGATCTGATACCAAAGGCTGCTTTTTCCACCACACCACCACACTTGTCACAAAAAAGCGCTGCTTATGTGAACATCTGGGAGGCCCCATAACCACAGGTGGGAGCACTACACCCCACACTCTGGCGCCTCCAAGCTTCCCCCAGCAGGAGAATACCGCAGCGTTCTTCAGCACCCGACTATTTTAAGGCGCTTGTGGGTAACCGGTATAAAAAGCTCATAGAAGAAGTGCCCATCAAAGGAGAGCCTGAACCACCCAAAGTCAAAGTCAACGGACAAGCCTGTATGAATGAACTCGACCAGCCTCCAATGTCGGGTCCCCTCTGTTCCCACTTGGTCCTGAGACCCTCCCAGGCTGCAGGGCTACACAAGGTCAGTGACTCAATTAATACTCCACGTGACTTCAAGAAGTGTACCATCCAGTGGGCTTCAATCCATTTGGGAGCTTTCGGACAGAGTACCCATTCTAGATAAACTGTCACCAGCAACACAAGTAACAAGGCTACAGGACCATTTAAACAGCAGAATCAAGTTCAAATCCAGGTCTGACACTGAAGCCCACACTTTAACCACCATCGTGACCTCTCATATCAGCCCTCATTTTCTTCTTGCTCTGGGTTAGAAACAGCGAGCCTTATCAAAGCCAGGCAAAGCAGCTGTGTAGATAAAACATCTGTAAAGAGCCTTTCAAACCTGAAGGGTTTTGATCCTGCTCTCTGCTCTCCAGGGGCTTACAAAAAAAAAATCATCATGCAAGTTGTCCCTGGCTGACAACATGCAGGAGAAACAAAGACGGGTGACAAGGACCCCTCCTTCACCAAACTTGAGTCAAGAGCCTCTGAATCCTCTTCTCAACTAGATCTTGGCCTGCTGAGCCCAGGTTTAGCAAAAATCCTGCAAGAACCTTCCATCTCTGATATCTAATCGAGCTCCACTTAGTAATTTTTCATGCACTGACCCTCTCACTCTGTCTACTGGTGATAAATTTCAGCTCTCCTCGCTGTATTTGGAATTGAGCTCAGTTCTAGACTGAAGTCTCCCTCCTCTAATGCAACAGCTGGAATAAAAGCCACGTTGCTGTCTTTATCAAGTATCAGGTGCAATTTCTCACAGGACACATGGTGTCCTACCAGCTCTGGGAAGACCCTTTCCCCTTTGGGCCTTAACTGTCCACCTGGGAAATGAGAGGGTAGAATTAAATTATTAAGGACCCACTCAGTTCTCAAATCCTTTGATTTCCTGTTTAAAGAGTGGAATGAAAACAAAATCCAACTAGGTCTTATCTCAAATCTCAAGTGAAAAATGGATTTTGTTCAAGTTAGTTAATCAACTTTTTTCTTGCCCCCAAAGGGAAAATGTATGATTCAGTGGCAAACCAGATTCTAGATTAGAGCACGTCCTTCAAAGTTATCTAACTTTGATTCTACGGCATTTTTTTTTTACAACTCGATAAATTGTGGGTAAGAGCAATGCAAATACTGTTGATAATTCTTACCTAAAGACATGTAAATTAATTATATCAAGTGGAGGTTCAAGTGACTCCTCCATTGTACGAAGAAGCCAGTTTTGTCTCCCATCGCACATTACGACGCTTCTAATTTACAAGTGTACTTTGTACTTTGGAGTCTCATTTAAACTGGTTGTAACACCTCACTAAGTTTCCTCATTAATAAGCTAAATATAATCTTCAACACTTGTTCATTTTTACATCTGTTCAGAGTGATGACTTTACTTTTTAAAAATTAACTTTTAACATTACAAAAGGTACAAGCAACTAAATCATATTTCAAAACAGACATAATCAAGAAAGCATCTTTAAAATCTGTTAATGGTTAGAAGAATTTAGGAATCCAGCAAAGTAAAATTTGGCCAATGGTTAATGGTTTTTTTTCCCCATTTTTATTTTCACTGCTTATTTGGCATGTGAATTTCTTCTACTCAAATTACTATTTTTTGAAACCTGGTATTAATGTAGTTTGTAGCCTTTTCCCAAAATGACTGAACATGAGTTTTATAGCTAGATATTAATTCTTAAGTTTAACTTGCTATAATTTATATTTTAAGGATACACATTAAACTACAGAAATTTTTAAAGTATAACCTAAAATAATACCATCATCCAGATCATCACTGTTAATATTTTGTAAATCTGTTAAAAACCTCTTTCCCCATAAACAAATAAAACATTAACGATAAAATACTTTACAATGTCCTGTCCCACTCTTCCCATACCATAAGGTAAACACTATCTTATTTCTTTCCAATCAATTCAGTATACATTTAAAAATACATATTCACCTTATAAACATTTCCCTGCTAACAGACATTTAGGCTGTTTCAATTTTTTTACCCTTAAAAACAATGTTGCAAAAACATCATTTTACTCATCCCCTTGTATACAAATGTCTCTTTCTCGAGGGTACCTCAGAAGTAGAACCACTCCGTCTTTAAGATATACCTGTTTTGCTAGCATTTGTACTGTTCTAAGATATACTTCCAAATACTTATCATCTCTTGATAGCATCAAACTTTATAATTCCTAATATGATGGATAAAAAGTGATCTACTTATGGGTTTTATTTGCATCTCCTGGATTACAAGAAAATTCGAGTCATATGTTTAACCATTCAGATTTCAACATGCTCAACACATGTGACAATCTCCCCATCATAAACTAGGATTTGAATTTTGGTCTACAAGGCAATTTCTGCAGTTTAAGGGGAAATAAATGCTCATCATTTCCTTAAAAGATAATCATAGGTAGAAAACTCAAGAGACAGAATTCATTTCAATATATTTTTACTGAACGATACTGCGTAGGGTGTTCACCCCTTAATAGTTCACAACACTTTTCTCATTTCCTTTCCCTTCCCACTGCAACTGTCTTTAAAACACTCAACAGTTCTCCTGGGAATTACTGCAATGAGCTCCCTAGTGTGGCCTCTCCAACACCCTGTCACACCAGAGAGCATCTAAGACACACATCCACTAAATTCAGCTTCCAGGGCTTTCAGGATGAAATCAAAATCTCTTACAGCAGCACAGGAGGCCCTGTAATTCTGTTCTCCACTATCCAAATGAAACTCCTTGCTCCAGTCAGGCTCCTGGACTCCAGGTCCAAAATTGGTGCCTTTGTCCTGCCTTCATCATTCCGTTTTCCAGGCAAAACGCTCTTCTTCATTTCATTAGCTCCTGTCCAACTCTCAAACTCCATTCAATCACCCTCTTCTCTGCAAAGTTCTACCTCTTCCCACAAGTCAGGGTTAGATGCTGCCTCTGTAACACTAGCATGGTTCACTGTAGACTGCCTCTCTGTATGAAATAATCCTTGCTGAAAAAGCTTAGTAAGGCTCAATAAATGTTTGCTAACTAATGCAGCCTCGGAATAAAGAAAGCTGGGCTACTCTCCTACATACTGCAAGGCAAGTCTCAAACCTTGGGCATTTGTTTTCAACTCTCAAAGCACGTAAGTCAAAGTTCCTTCTCCCACCCCACAGATTCTGCAGTTCCTGGCACGGAATTACACACATGTAGGTATAACCTCAACTCTAATAGGTAGGGGCAGGGATACAGCTAACTTTGACTTCCACAGTTGATGTGAATCATCCTGTAACTCCAACAGCTCCAGTCTCTGAGAAGTACAGCTTTTCTGGCTTCTTGGAAGGGATGTTTTTATACGTTTGGGTATGTTTGTTGTGGTGGTTAACATAAGCCCTCTCTCAGGCTACTGAGAACTAACTGGAAACAGGTGCAATCTTCTACATTAAAAGCACCAACATCCTCAACTGTTTCTAGATTCTGAAGATCAGAACCAAGCCCCAGACCCCGCCTGGCACTCGCTGGCCATGGGACCTTAGCAAATGTCCTCTCCTCTAGTGCCCGTTTCTCCCAGCGCTCGGAGGAGACCGGGCTACCAGCCAGAGACCTCGCAACAAAAAGAGCCCCTCCCACACCATAACAACCCCACCAGATGTCAGGCTGAGAAGTCGCAGGGTTTCCCTTGGGCGTCATGGTTTGCCTAAATTCCCGTTCGCTGGATGAGAAATGGATTACTCAGAACGGGCCGGGGAAACTGAAAATCCCGGCCGTAAGGCCAAGAGCCACGGCAGATGGGCGACCCTGGACCCGGGCGTGGGGCCCGACCCCAAACCCCCGCCGAGGCTCGCGGTTACCTGCGGCCGGACCGTGGGAACTCCTGGCAGAGCGCAATCGCAAGAAGAGCCACCTCCAGACGTCAGCCCTGCAGTGATTGCGGCGCTGCGCCCTCGCTCCCCAGCTTTGAGGGCCTGCTGCGCCACGGTGACTGGCGGAGCCTCGGGGCGGGGCGTCTGCGAAAGCCAATGGGAGGCGGGGACGAGGCCGGAGAGCCGGAGGGACTACAATTCCCAGCGTGCACCGGCCCGGCCTTCTGGGCCCAGAGGCAGCAGGTACGCGGTGAGCTAGAGCAGCGAGTCCTGGCGTGCGTGGGAGCAGGGGGCGCAGTGATTCCAGAAGTGTCCGCCGAAGGCTCAGACTCAGCGTACGGAGTTTAAACGTCGGTTTCCAAACTTTTCCACACATTAGAAACACTTGGGAAAGCTTCAGAAACGGACACCTCCTTCTCACCCCAGAGATTGTGAGTCCATTGGTCTGCGCGTGGCTTGGGTTTTGGACTCTTTAAAGATCCCCAGATGTTTCCATGTGTAGAGCCATTTAATTCTGATAGCAGCCGCATGAGAGGTAGACACTGTTATTGTCATCCCAGCTTTACATGTAGGGCAACTATAGGAAGGTATGTCAGGGAGGTTAATTTTCTGAAGTTCACAGACCTCTGAAATGGCAGAGCCAGAACTTGGACCCAGGCAGTCCAGTTCTGGAATCCTGTGCCTTTAACCCTTATGCAATGCTACTTCTCAAACGTTTGGTATTATCTCACAGGGAGAGAAAAATGAAATACTATACATACAGGTGCCATGATTGTGTTTGGTTTTTATTGAAGTGTAGTTGATTTACAATGTTATATTAGTTTCTGGTGTACAGCATGGTGATTCAGTTATACATATAAATACATACATATTCTTTTTCATTACAGGTTACTACAAGCCATTGAATATAGTTCCCTGTCCTATACAGTAGGACCCTGTTTATTTATCCTGTACATAGTAGTTTGTATCTGCTAACCCCAAACTCCTAATGTCTCCCTCCCTCCACCCTTCCTCCCCGGTAACCATAAGTTTGTTTTCTATGTCTGTGAGTCTCTTTCTGTTTCATAAATAGTTCGTTTGTGTAGATGCCATGTTTTAGAGCACAGAATGTTGAATGGGATGGAATTAATGTGAGAGAATAAGTGCAATCTGCCCAACATCACGCTAGACCTATGACTACATTCAAGGGTTATCTCATTTGATCTTCCTTTACAATCTTTTTTTACAGTAAATCATGGATTGACATACTACTCTGGGCCTACTGCCTATTTTGTAAGTAAAGGTCTGTAAGGACACAGTCACCCCCATTGGTTTAGGTATTATCTCTGTCTGTTTTGGGGAACAAGGCAAAGTTGAGTAGTTAAAGGAGAGACTATATGGCCCATAAAGTCAAAAATATATACTGTCTGGCCATTTACAGAAAAAGTTTACCAACCCTAAGTTAAGTACTTGGCCCAAGATCACAGCTCACAAGTTACCATGGGATTCAAGCCCAGATCTGTCCAAGCCCAAGGCCAGTTCTCATGACCACCATGTTTTGAGTCTTCCTCCATGGGGAGCATTAGCATTATGTGCCAGGTGTAGCTGAACATGGAGAGAAATCGGATTCTGTTCCTTCCCCTTGAGAATTTACTGTCTAGTAAGAGAGGTAGAGTGTGTCCTTAACCGTTGCCTCAGTTCACCCAGAATAAATGGTTAAGCTTTGACAATTGAGATGGAATAAAAGTGATGGCCTGATGCTGGGCATATTTAGGCAAACAAAGGGCAGGGGTAGCCCCCTTGGTCTCCCTCAGCAGCAGTGTGGGCTGAGAGCTCAGAGGTGGGGCAAGAGAAGGTGGCTGAAGGTTGAGGGCCAATGGGGGGTTGCTGGGGATTGCCATGGTGATGGTCAGGTGAGCCTCAGAAGAGCCTGTAAGGTGGCTCACCTAGACCAGCCATAAAGAGTAGGCTGAGATGCCAGAGACCTAGAATGGGAACAGGTTGTACATGGTAGGCTCTGCCATCAAGCTACCTGGATCCAAATCCCCATTCTCCCACTTAGCTGTGTGACCTGACCAAGTTACTTAGCTTCTCAGTGCCTGGACTTTCTCAACTGTCAAATGGAAAAAACAGTACCTGCTTCATAAGGTCTCTCTGAGAGACCAAAATTAAATTTGTTAACATGTACTTAATACCAAGTAAGTGCCCTATTAATGTTAGCTACCCTTTGTGTTGATAGGATGCCTTTGGTTGCTGGGCTATAAATTAAGAATCCCAGTGAGGAGAAGAAGATGGGAATCTGACCTTGGGCACTGCCTGGGCTCCTGGTACCCACGCATGGATGGCAGCATGATGTGGGAAGTGCCAGAAGCAGAGAGGTAGGCACCAAAACAGTGCCCCAGTGGCAGGATGGCACAGGTGGCCGGAAGGTGACAGGCTCCCTGTGGATATATAGGCACAGGGACCTCCCTGTCAAATGCCCCCAGCAGAATTCTCACAAGGAAAGTCACAGTCTGGGACTCTTGCCACCATATCATGCAATCAGAGGTTAATGAGGCTCGGGTGGATGTGAATGTGACAGATGACTCTCACAAGAGATAAAAGCAATGAGGCACCATTTCAGATTCATTCTTTTTTTTATCTAATAGTGGGAGATAGAATGAGAGATTAAGATTACAAAGCAACAAGAGTTGGGGAGAGTGTGAAAGATGCTGGTTAGAGTTAACGCAGGGTTTCTCAACACTTCTCAGTGCTCTTGACGTTTGGGGTCCTAGTCGTTCTTTGAGGTCTGTGGGGAGGGAAGTGTCCTGTGCAGTATAGAATGTTTAACGGCATCTCTGGCCGCGACCCACCTCTCCCAAGTTTTGACAGCCAAAAATGTCTCCAGACTTTGCCAAAAGTCCACCGGGGTGGGTGGGGTGGGTACAAAATCCACAGCCCCCATGTTGAGAGAGAGAGAGCTGAAAATATCCTTCATTCATCCATTCATTCCCTTGGATGTGATGGTTACAGGGATGGAATGTGGATCCCGACTGCCTGGGTTTCAATTCCATCTCTCCCACTTCCTGGTTGCATGACCCTGGGTAATCACTTCACTTCTCTGTGCTTCATAGGGTTGTTGTAAAGATCGAATGAAGTTATACCTGTAATGGAAAAACTTAGTTCATGGTCCAGCCAAGTGTCAGCTATTCACAGAGTACATGATAAGTGTGGGGCATGAGCCTCAGCACTGAGGGTCCCTACAGTCTATTCCTCCCAATGCAGACAGACTGAACTTACTTTTAAACTTAAATATTTCCAATGAAGTATAACGTACATAGAGAAAAATGCACAAATTATAAATGTACAACTCAGTACATTTTCACAAAGCAGACATATTCAGGTGACCAGCACCCAGATGAAAAACAGCCTGGCCACACCCAGGAAGCCTCCCTTGGGCCTTTTTCAGATGATTTGTTTTTTGTTTGTTTGTTTGTTTTCTAAGGTTTCATACCCTCCGTTTCACCGGGCATTTAATTATACTGTTCCCTCTGGCTCCTGACTCCCTTTGTTTTTGTTCTGACCAAGTACCATTTATTCTTTTTATCTTTCTTTTTCTTTTTTTTTTTAAATTATAGTAAACCAGATAGAACATAAAATTTACCATTTTAACCATGTTTATATGTACAGTTCATTGGCATTAATTACATTCACATTACTGTGCAACCATCACCACTCTCTATTTCTAAAACTTTTCATCACCATTTCCAGCTCAAAAACCTTTCCAGAATAAAATCCTGCCCAGCTAACATCACCTTACTCCTGCCTATCCCTGTGACCTCATTTCCTGCTACATGACTCATTCCACTCCAGCCCGACAGCTTTCTTGCCTTTATGTATGCAGTTCCCTTTTCCTGCAATGCCCTTCCCCTTCCAGGCACATAGCTAGCTTCTGCCCAAATGGCACCTCCTCGTCAGAGAGGCTGTCCTGGGCCAGCTGACCTAAAATAGCACTCAAACCTCCACCATTCTCTAGCCTTTTACCTAGCTTTACTCTCTTACTTTATATATTTGTTAGTAAATTTCCTGGGGCTCCACTAGAATTGCTTGTGAGCAAAGCCCAATCTATCTTATTTATTTCTATATCTAGTGTCTAAGAGTGTAGCTGTCATATAGTAGGTGCTCGTTAAATATCAGTTGAATTAAATGGCATGATAAAGGTAAGTGCAGTTTGTGCTTTTGTACCCAGGGGAGGTACCATTTCTTCTTGGTTGTTTCTTAAAGATTTCCAGTCAATAGGTAAGTATTTATTTAATTCTGTGATAGGCAGTAGTCTAAAAATGGCCTTCATAACCCTCACTCATATATAATCTGTTCTTCGTTCAGTATCGGGGAAAACTGAATATGATGAGGTATCATTCCCATGGTTATGTTGTATGGCAAAAGGGAGATTATCTGGGCGGGGGATCCTACTCTAATTGCATGAGCCCTTTGAAAGCAGTGTTTTCTCTGGCGAGTGTTAGAGAGATTCGTTGCTGGTTTGAAGATGGAGGAGTCCCGGGCATGCAGGCAGCTTGAAGAGCTAAGAGAGGCCTCCAGCAGACTGCCAGCAAAGAAATGGGGATGTCAGTCCTACAACTGCAAGGAATGTAATTCTGCCAACCAGCTGAATAAGCTTGAAAGTGGATTATTCCCCAGAGCATCCAAGTAGGCACCCAGACTGGCCAGCACCTAGATTTCAGCCTGTGAGCCCGTCAGCAGAGAACCGAATTGAGTCCACTTCCTATGGCCACAAGGCTCCATGTGTCTACCCTGTCTCCAGATGCCATTGGGAAGAGACAAGAGGGAACAGAAAGTGTATTAGTTAGAATGCAGAGTCAGCTGCTATGACAAAGACCAAAGTGACAGTGACATAAACAAGGTAATTTTCTCTCTCATGAAGCACTTCAAGTGTTAGCAGTCCAGGGCTGATAGAGCTAAGTTCCCTGGTGTGGGGACCCAGGTTCCTTCTGTCTTGAGCTCTTCCAGTCCTAGATCGTTGGCTTCATTTGGTCCAGGATGGCTCCACACCATGACACATTCCAGGCAGCAGGGTGGAGAATGTGCATGTATATTACACCCTATTGGCCAGAACGGAGGCTTCAGGGAAGGCTGGGAAATGTAGTCTTTAGTTGGGGTGGCCATGGGCCTGGCTAAAACTCAGGAGTTGTATTATGAAAGGAAGTAAGAAAGAATGGATATTTGGGGACATCCAGCCATTTCTGCCACCAAGAAGACAGTCTGAAAGACTAATCCCTTTTCAAAAAAATCTGAAGGAAAGTAATTTAAACCAGAAGAATCTGAGAAGCCTCTAAGTGGCAACTTTAAGCCATCTCCCTTTTCCTACCTTACCCTACAAGATCTAGTTGAAGGACCTAGAGGAACACAGTATTTCCTGCACATCTGAGGGTACTGTGTAAATGTTTAACCCTACTACGAAAGAAAATAAGGTAAAGGTTGTATCCCACCACTGTTCCAGAACACCCAGACAGGCCTAAGATTCACCTACAGGAGACGGAGAAGGGAGTTCTGTTGCCAAAAAGCCCTGTCACCACAAAGCAGATCTAGCAAGAGGAACATGAGCCTTCTGCAGTCCCGTGAGTGCTCAGTAAATACCATGTGATGACAGAAGAGGAGGAGGTTGTAGGGTAATCGGAGGCCGGCCTGAAGTCAAGGACCTCAAGAGTCCAGTGTTAAAATATCTTTTTTTTCCCTTTAGTATTAAAGCTGTCAGGTTTTTTAATGCTTGCTTGGGACCTGTTAGCAGAGTATTATTTTATCATATAGTCGTCTATAGAAGATTAACTAATAAAATCAATGAAGTATTGGCTATTACTGTTCCCATTTTACAGATTAAAAAAAATGAAGGCTCAGTGAAAATAAATAAATGGCCCAAAGTCTATAAAGGAGTTAAGCCTGAAGATTAGGAGTCAAGAATCAAGCTGAGCTGGGGTTTTTCTCCCCCAAAGATATTATTAATGTTGTCTTCATTACCTTGTGGGGTATGCTTTCCAGAAGGACCAAGGTAGAAATTCTTTCTGGCCTTGATACAGTTGGGTCCTAAAGGGGAGACACTGAATTGTATAAATGAACACAGATGTGTGTGTGTGTGTAAACACAAGACTCATTGCAAAATCCATGGCCCACCCAAAGGAAACCCAGTTTTTCAGACTCACTTTCTGGCCACATTGTATGTCACCACAGTTCTTTCTTCTTTTACTTCCACTTCTTTTTTCTCCAAAATCACTCTTCTAATGTAAAAAGTTATGCCTGGGAGGCAGAGACTTGGTTTTGTGGAGTCAGACGCAGGTGCAGTGTTGTATGTCTCAGATTTTTACCACCAGTGCAGAAAAAGTATTTTGTTTGCTTTTGTCAAAGCAGCAGTGTGGACAGTGAATTATCCTAACCTTTTAAGATGACCTTTCATGTAATATTTTGCAAAACAAATCAGGTGTACTAGGAAGACAGGGACAGTCCACAGGAACTGTCATAAAGAAACTGTCAGGAGAAACCTAAAGGGCAGTGGCAGAAAGGGCAGGGCAAAGGAAGGAACTCTACAGAGATGTGGGTTCAGGAAGAAGTGGGCCTCATCCTGATCACATGAGGAGTTCTGAAACACACCCTGTACCACAGAGGCAAGAGGGCTGAGCACATTGGCTAGTCATTGGCCATGAAGAGGGGGTGTAACCCCAGTCATCTCCTGGCGGGGGACAGCTTCCCTTAGCCAAAGGCAGAGTGGGAACCAACCTGAGAAGGTGCAGGATGAGCTTTTAGCAGCCAACACCTACAGGCAGGAGGTAGTGTGTTGGCCCAGGGGAGGGATCCTGGGCTGGGCACCAAGAGCATCCACTACACTGGAACCATCACAACTTATGCGTAATACTAAAGTCAGGTATATGTGGTAGTTTCTTGGTGTGCTATTTGGTTTATTTATTTATTTTTGGCTATTTTCAGTAGGTTTTATTTTTTAGAGTAGTTTAGGTTCATAGCTAAATTGAGCAGAAAGTATAGAGAGTTCCATATACCTCCCTGTCCCCTACATGCACATAGCCTCCCCTCAAATCAACATCTTGCACCAAAGTAGTGCTTTTCTTACAATCAGTGAGCCTACATTGACACATTACTATCACCCAAAGTTTGCAATTTACATTAGGTTTCACTCTTGATGTTGTACAGTCCGTGGATTTTGACAAATGTATCATGATATTGATCTACCATTACAGTATTGTACAGAATAGTTTCACTGCCCTAAAAATCCTCTGTGCTCTGCCTGTTCATCCCTCCCCACCTCAAACCTCTGGCAACCACTGATCTTTTCACTGTCTCCATAGTTATGCCTTTGTCAAATGTCATATGATTGGAATCCTATAGTACATAGCCTTCTTGCACTGGTTTCTTTTGCTTAATAATGTGCATTTAAGTTTCTCCCATGTCTTTTTATGGCTTGAGACTTCATTTCTTTTTCATCACTGAGTAGTATTTCATTGTCTGGATTATCACAGTTTATTTATCCACTCATCTACTAAAGGACAACTTAGTTGCTTCCAATTTTTGGCAGTTATGAATAAAGCTGCTGTAAACATCCATGTGCAGATTTTGTGTGGACGTAAGTTTTCAAGTCACTTGAGTAAATACCAAGGAGCACAATTCCTGCATCATGTGAAAGGATGTTTAGTTTTATTAAAAACTGTCAAACTGTCTTACAAAGCGACTATACCTGAACCATTCTGCATTCTCCCCAGCAATGAATGAGAGTTCATATTCTACCTTCTCACTAGAATTCAGTGTCTTCGGTGTTTGGGATGTTGTCCATTCTAATAGGTACGTAATGTAGTGGTATCTCATTGTTGTTTTAATTTGTAATTTCCAAATGACATACAATGTTGAGCATCTTTTCATATGCTTATGTGCCATCTCTATATCTTCTTTGGTGTGTCTGTTCAGGTTTTTTCCCCATTTTTTAATTGGGCTGTTAATTTTCTTATTGTTGAGCTTTAAGGGTTCTTTTTATATTTTAGGTAATAGTCCTTTGTCAGATATGTCTTTTGCAAGTATTTTCTCCAGTCTAAGGCTTGTCTTCTCATTCTCTTGATTTATTTATACTTTTACTCAACATGGATGAACCTTGGAAACATTATAAGTGAAAGGAGTCAATTACAGAAGGCTGTATTTATATCATTCCATTTATATGAAATGTCTATCACACAAATCTACTGAGTCAGAAAGTAGATTAGTTGTTTCCAGGAACTGAGATAAAATGGTGAGTGACTGCTAACAGGTACAGATTTTTCTCTTTGGAGTGATGAAAATGTTCTAAAATTAGATGTTGGTGATGGGTGCACAACTGTGAATATACTAAAAACGATTGGATTGTACACTTTGAAGAATGAATTTTATGGTATGTAAATTATATTGCAATAAAGTTTTTAAATTTGTATTTTAGGACTGAAGTGTAAAATTTTTAATTGAATATTTTTACAGACATTTTTAATAAAAAGTTGGGTTTCAGGTCAGAACATGACTTCTATATTTCCATAACTTCAGCATCACTCTCCCTTTTTTTAACTTAAAAAAATTGAGGTATAGTTGATGTACAATATTATATAAGTTACAGGTGTACACTATGTGATTCATAATTTTTAAGTTTATACTCCATTTACAGTTATTATAAAATATTGGCTTTATTCCCTGTGTTGTACAGTATATCCTTATAGCTTATTTTATACATAATAGTTTATACCTCTCGATTCCCTATCCCTATCTTGCCCCTTCCCCCTCCCCTCTCCCAGCTGGTAACCACTAGTTTGTTCTCTATATATGTGAGTCTGTTTCTTTTTTGTTATATTTACTAGTTTGTTGGGTTTTTTTAGATTCTACATATAAGTGATATCATACAGTATTTGTCTTTCTCTAACTGACTTATTTCACTTAGCATAATACCCTCCAAGTCCATGTATGTTGTTGCAAATGACAAAGTTCATTCTTCTTTATGGCTGAGTAGTATTCCATTGTATACATATGCCATACCTTCTATAACCATTCATCTATTGATGGACACTTAGGTTATTTCCCTATCACCACTCTCTCTTTCAGTTTACATTCTTTATATTTTATGCATCCTTGAAAGCTGCCTTCAATCCTTTCTAGAATAAGACTAGATGTAAATAAATAAAGATGGAACACCTGATTCACCTGTGCATTCCCCAAATGCCTTGACCCTTGGGGAATCCAGACATTTTCACAGGTGCCTTTGCAGTATATTTTCAGCAGCAAAAATAAAACTGAGAATGTAGCGCTGAGATCTAACCCCAGGGGTTACAAGTCACATGTCTCACTCTGCTGAGTTTTGGGGAAGTACCTTTAGTTACCAACACAAATGGGCAACATCTCCTTTGGGCCAATAAGCCCTTCATAGTCATTTCTCAGTTGTACTTCACTGCCTTTGGATGTCATGTGGCAGTGTAACTTGGTCTGGGTCAGGTGACTTATCCAGATTAATTGAGCTCAGTGGAGCCAAGCATTTCCCCTAGAACTATGTCCTGGATGAATCCTTGTAACATTTTGACCTGCCTAGAATGTCATGCCTTAGTGTGAACTGATAGGCAGATAGATAAATTAGATTCCTGGAATCAGAAGGCACCTTGGAGGAAGTGATGAGAGCAGAAACAAAGTGAACTACCCAGAGGCTGACTAGGCAACCTCGGATGAATGGCTCCACCACCGTGGGCCTCCAACCCTTTCTCATCTTGGAAATGAAAGGGTTGAACTCGCTGATCCGTGAGACCTCTTTTAGCTCTACAGATCAGCTGGCGTAGGGCTTCCCAAACTCTTGGACTTCACATATCATTACAGTTCTCAGAGACTTTCCAAGAAAAGACAATAAAAAACGATTACTGCCATTTTCTATCACATAACTTCCAGAAAGAAAAGACATATTAACTTTAAAAAACAAAGGTGGGAAGGAAATAATCGCAGAATAAAAGACAGTCCTTGTTAAGGAAAAGGGTTGGCAACTTTTCTTCAACGTATGCACTGTGTACTCATTCTGTCTTTCTTATTTTAAAAAACAGCTTTTAACGAGGATTATCAACCAAGAGAGTGGTTTGTTAGTAGCATTTGTCAGCCTCCTCTGTGTGTCCCTAGATGCTGCTGCATGGGCCCTTCCTTTGTCTGGACATCTTTGCCCTCATAAAGGGCAGTACATGTCACTCTTCCAGTCCCCCACCAGTTCTCTTTCCATCCCGACCCTTCTGTGATTTATTTTTCCCTTCCATTTTCTATTCCATCTCTCCCATCCTCTCTGTCTATTTCTTGCCCCATGTCTTCTGTCTCCTGTCCTCCATTCCAGTTTCCTGTCTCTCTCTTGCTTTGGTCTTTATCCATCCCTGTCTGTCATCAACATGAAGACCAACCAGCATTACCAAACTGCCCCCCATCAGAGGCCTCTGAAACACTCTAAATCCATCTTCAGTGTGTTGCAATTTGACAGCATGACATTCTGAGTTACTAAAGTTTATCAGCCATTTTTATTCATAAAAATAGCTTTTTTGACATATCTACATGTCATACAGTTCACTTCAAGTGTGCAATTCAATAATTTGCAGTAAATATATAGACTTGTGCAACCATGACCACAATCTAATTTTAGAACATTTCCATCATCCCCAAAAGATCCGTTATGCCCATTTGCAGCACTCCCTCTTCCCACCACCAGGTCCCAGCAACCACAAATCTACTTTCTGTCTCTATAGATTGGCCTTTTCCAAACATTTCATAAAATGGTATTGTGCATTATGTGGCCTTTTGTCTCTGGCTTCTTTCATTTAGCATAATATTCTTAAAGTCCAACCATGTCATAGCATGTATCAGTATTTCATTACTTTTTATGGCCCAATAATATTTCATTGTAAGGATATACCACATTTTGTTTATCCATTCATCAGTTGATGGACATTTGGGTTGTTTCCACTTCTGCTATGAATCTGCTATGAACATTCATATACAAGTGTTTGTGTGGACATGTTTTCAGTGGACATGTTTTCAGTTCTCTTGGGGATACACCTACAAGTGGAATTACTGGGTGTGACAGGCAGAATAATAGCCCCCTAAAGATGTCTATGTCCTAACTCCTGGAACGTGTGAACATGTTTCCTTATGTGGCAGAAGTAACTTTGCAGAGGTGATTAAGGATCTTGAGATGGGGGAATTATCTTGGGTTATCAAAGTGGGCCCACTGTAATCACAAGGGTTATTATAAAGGAAAGAGGGAGGCAAAAGAGGCAAAGTGTCAGAGTGGTGCAGGGTGAAAAAGACTCATCTGGACATTACTGGCTTTGAAGATGGAAGAGGCCATGATCCAAGGAATGCAGGCAGCCTCTGAAAAATCAAGGAAATAAATTTCCCCTTAGGGCCTCCAGAAGGAACATAGCTCTGCCAACACCTTGATTTTAGCCCAGTGAGACCTTCTTTTGGATTTCTGACCACCAGGACTATAAGAGAATACATTTGTGTTGCTTTAAACCATAAAGTTAATGTTAATTTGTTACAGCAGCCACAGGAAACTAATACGCTAGGTCATAAGGTAATCCTAGCTCTATTTTTACGTCACAGATAGACCCATTTAAGGAGGCATCAGTGGTTGGAGTTAAGAGCACAATTTGCCAGGCGTATGGGTTCAAATTCCAGCCCTACTACTTACTGTATGTAATCTTGAGTAAGTTTCCTTAAATTTCTGTTCCTCAGTTTCCCTATCTGCAAAATGGGATTAATAATAATACCTCCCTTACAGTCTGTTATGAGGATTAAATGAATGGGTCTTAGTACTATACCTGGCAGGAAGCAGTATACAGAATCATGTACCATTATCATTATTCACATAGTCTTCCCAGAACAAAGGAACAGCTGTAGCCTGTCCCAGAGGTGAAACCAAAAATTTGCTTAAACCTTTCAAAAAATGTTTTCTTCATCCCATCAACCCTGTTGAAACCTCACAGTTCTTAAGACCAAGTTTCCCCTATAACTCAAGACAAAAGTTTTAAGGAAGTCCCCTCCCTGGAGAATTATTCTTGAGAAGAAAGTTTTGTCCAACCTCCTAGCTGAGAAAGACAGTGATGTTCTGCCAAAATGTTCTTGGCAGATCTGGTTCCCTCCACCACATCTTGCTCAGAAGTCACTGCTTAGTCCACGGAGAACTATCTGTTATGTGTTTTTATCCAGTCCCTCAAAACACTGTAATGTAAGCACTTTGCAAATGTTGGCTGAATACCAAATGAATACATGAAGGTTGACCAGAAGAGCACCGTGGTTTCAACTTCTGCTGACGTTCTTTCTAGGATAAATGAAGTCCCTTTCTGACTTTTGGGAGTGGAATAACTTTGGAGATGATATAGCCCAGGACCCTGATTTTGCAAACAAAGAAGTTGAGATTCTGAACAAAACATGAGGGCTAAGATCATATATAGCAAGTTAGCTACAAAGCAGGACTTGAACATAGCTGTTCTGGTTTCCGGCCCAGATGCCTTTCTCTTTAGATATTGCTACAGGTGAAAGAGTTTAAGACTTTGGGTTGAATCTGGGCTGACCTCAGGTCATGCCCTGAAAACCACTTGCTCAATCAAGTTCCTGGTATCACATTGTCTCATTTTCTTATACTTCCTTTTCCAAATAAAACTTCTTTTTCAGTTCTAGTGTTCAGGAAATCAAAGAAATACTATCAAAATTATCTCTTGTTACATCTTCTATCTACAGCCCCCAGTGAGCATGAGAAGACATTGGGAAAAGCCACTATTACCTTTGGCTGATATCCCAGCACCCATTAACCCAAACCAGGGACAAATAATTGCATAAATAGTGAGGCTGGCTTGTGACGTTCAGAAAAACACATAGATAGTAATTAACATGGTTTCAAAAGTAAAAATAGTTAACCAAAGTTGACGAAAGTTCCTCTTTTTATCCTTCTTTCTCTACAACAAAGCAGTTGTTTTAAAGTGAGGTTGCTGACTGAGGAAATTTTTAAAAATCAACACAAGAAGCAATAAATGGCTAACAAAGTCTTGTACTCAATAAAAGACTCCCAAACTAGTTCAGGCTTTCATAAATGAGTGGACAGATCCTGAATCAGTGAAAAGTTATGCACAGTGTATGAACAGATTCAATACTCATCCTCTTAGGGAGGCTTTATGCTAATAAATTCTGAGGGCCCCTTACTTTCCCTTGTATCATTCAGAGAAGGACCTCTGGTATCTTCATACTATTCCTACTGCTGAACCCCTGAAATGTTCTTTTGTTACCAAATAAAAATCCTTTATACAAGTCCCCCAAGAGATTTCTTTATTTCAAGCACTGTGGCAGTATTTGAATCTTTGCCAAATTTTAAAATGTTTTCTTTCTTTTTCTTATTTCATTACATTGGCTGGAACTTTTAGTACAATATTGAATTGCAGTGGGTATCCTGGTTTTTTCAAAAAATAATGTACTGTGTTATTTTGAAATATTTCAAACATAAGATAAGATTATACAATAACAAATGACCATGTACCCACATTCCAGCTTTATCGAATAATAACATCATATTTGTCCTGACCCTTAAAAAACTTATATCTGAAGATCTCTCTGTCCCTGTTTCCTCAGCCCAGAAGTACCTACTGTTACAAATTAATGTTCATTAGTCCTGTAAATTTTTATACTGTTAATATGCATGTATACATCCATGAGAAGAACACAGTGCTGTTAAAAGAACGGAGGAAACTTAAATGCATATTATTAAGTGAAAGAAGCCAAACTGAAAAGGCTGTGTACTGTATGATTCCAACTATATGACATTCTGGAAAAGACAAAAATATGGAGACAAGAAAAAGATCCGTGGTTACCAGCGATGGGGTGGAGGGAGATGAAAAGACAGAGCACAGAGGATTTTTAGGGCAGTGAAAATACTCTGTATGATGCTGTAATGATGGCTATATGTCACTATACTTTTGTCCAAGTGCATAGAATATACAGCACCAAAAGCGAACCTTATGGTAAACTATGGACTTTGATGTGTCAGTGTAGGTTCATCCTTGAAAAAACGTGTACTGTTCTGGTGAGTGATATTGATAATGGGGGAGGCTATGCATGCATGGGGGGCAGGGGGATATAGGAAACCTCTGTGCCTTCCTCTCAATTTTACTGTAAACCTACAACTGCTCCAAAAAGATAGAAGTCTCTTTTAAAAGTACATAGTATTATGTCACAGATTTAAATGTTTTAATAAATGTTATTATACCACATACCTATCATTCAGCAACTTTTTTATTCATATTTTAAAAATAAAAATAGGCAAGTCTGATCAACTAAGCAATTATGCATCAAACTTTCTATGAGGCATAGTGAAAAAGGTGAACTTGGGTTTGAGAACAGCGCAAACTCTTGCTCCACTATGGCTAAGCAGAATTTCCACCTTATATCGCCTTGTCTTTTTTTGTTTTAATTTTTTATTATAGACGATCTCAAACATTTACTAGAGTAGACAGCACAGTGAAATGGGCATCCATGTATCTACCAGTCAATTAGACTCAACACTGATCAAATGATGGTCACTCTTGTTTGATTTGTCTTGACTCCCACCAAATTCCCCCAATCCACATTATTTCATAGAAAATCTCAGACATTATTGTATTCTATCTATGGTAGTCAGCCCCCAAGATGGCCCCCAGTGACCCTCCCCTCCTGGTACTCACACCCTTGTATATTCCCCTCCCACAATGAATCAGGGGTGTCTGTGTAGACCATAAAATATGGTGGAAGTGTTGGTTTCTGATCTCCGAGGCTGAGTCATAAGATATTGCAGTTTCCTCACTGGTCTCTTGGATTGCTCACTGTGGGGGACACAGTTAGGTCTAGGATAAGGTAAGCAAGGCACCTAGGATGCAAAATTTAGGGAGGCGTTTACTCTCAGGTGCTGACCCTGCACTTGTACAACCCTGAGAATGAATGCTTCCATTTTTGCCCTCTGCGTGACTCACTTACCTCACTCTAGTCTTGGCCGTGGTGGGGGAAGCCGGCTGCCATTCCATGAAGACACTAAAGCATCTTTGTGGAGAGGTCTACATGAAGAGGAACAGAAGCCACCCATCAACAGACAGCACTGACTTGCCAATCAGGACAGAAGCAGATCCTTTAGCCCCCGTCAAGATTTCAGTGACTGGAACTCATGAGACACCATCATGAGAGAATCTGAGCCAGAACTGACCAGCCAGACTGCTCTCAAATCCCTGCCCGTGGAAATGTGGGAGATAATGTGTAAATGTAATGTTGCTTAAGCCACTGAGTTTTGGGATAATTTGTTATACAGCAGCAGATAACTAATACAGAGACTGGTACCTAGAAGTAGGGGCTGCCCTAACAAAAACCTAAAAATGTGGGATTGTCTTTGGGATTAGGCAAAGGGTGGAACCTGGGAGGAACTTGAGGTCCTGTTACTGAAAACCTAAAGGGCCTCAAAGAGGCAGTGAGAAGTAGCTTAATGGCCTTCAGGGAGGCTGACCATGAAAGGTTAAAGGAAAATGAAGAAAATATTATCAAATGGCTGTTTTAACTCATAAGTTTTCACTTAAAGAGTAACTGTACTTGGGGAACCTGGATGTGATTTAGATGGTGAGTTGCTGCTGTCATGGAATAGATTTTTTCAGGACCTTGGGAGGTGGTGAGTATATTTTTCATGTCAGAAGGATTGAATCACTGGGACCAAAGAGCAGACTGGTAGCTCGCCTCCCCACCCACAGAAACTGAGGAATATAATAAATATTTACTGTTGTTCTGAGCCATTACATTTTGATAGATTGTTATGCTCTAATAAAAAACTGATATATTATCCATAAATATTTCAATATATATCTCTAAAAGATAAGAGCACTTCTTAATTTTTTTATTTTAAAATATACACTCACAGGAAGTTGCAAAAGAAGTATAGTTCATGACCTCCAGCTTCAAGTGGGCCCTGGATGCTGCCCAGAATCACCCATTTTCTCTCTATTCAATTCACATTCCCACCTGTGCTAAGTGGCACTTTCACATTTTCTCACTCCTAAAACCCCATGACCTCCCCGATCCACATCTGCAGCCAGCAACCTCATTTCTTTACTTCATTAAGGAAAGTGAATCAATCAAAAGAGAACTTCTACAAGCTCTCCCCCACCCCAGCACATCCACCCACACCCCCACGCCTGCGTCTGTGTCTGTATAGTCTGCCTTGCTTCCTGTTAGGATGCACAAACAAAAGAAGAGCAAAGAGCATCTCACTCTCCATCCAAGTCTACAAAGATCAACCCGCTGCAGCTGCTGACCTACAGTGCACTTCATGCTTCAGACAAAAAGGTTATGGCAAAAACAGGATGAAGCATCCTGTGCTTCAGAAAGAGGAAATTAAAGATGATAACAGGATGCTCTGTGCTTTGGACAAACAGGTCCTTAGATACTTTGATGCATTTCAGGAAGAATTTTAATGAACCCTGCTTCTTTCATCTTCTACAGAGAAGTGCTACAATCATTAACTTGAGACATCTGTTCTTTGTGACTAGCAGTGATCTTTTACCAAGATGTTTGCTGACTACATGTATTCCCTAACAACAACAGAAATCACATATAAACTAGCCTCCCCCCTGCCTCTTTGGAGCAGGTTCCCAGAGCTATCTGAGAAGCTGTTTCCTGGGCTATAGTCCTTAATAAGACCTGAATAAAACTTAACTCACAGCTCTCACAGTATACATTTTTCTTTAAGTTGACAGATGAATGAACTGTCTGTGTTCCTAGCTAAGACCTTCCCCTGCACACATGCCCTGTACGCACCACCCCCTCTCGTCAACCCAAGGGCATTGCTTCGACTTCCATCTCTCACTTGCATTATCATTTTTCCTTCCTCCAAAGAGAGCTTTTCCATGCTGTTTTTTCTCCAATCTTATAAAAAGAAAAGCGGGGTTGGGGGGGGGACCAAATTTCTTCTGTATAGTACAGGGAACTAACTGTATTCAATATCTTGTAATAGCCTTTAATGAAAAAGAATATGAAACAAATATATGTATGTATATGCATGACTGGGACACTGTGGTATATACCAGAAATTGACACATTGTCTGACTATACTTTAATTAAAAAAAAAAAGGAAAAGCAGGGAAAGGAAAAAAACCCTCTCTTGACCCCACCATGTCCCCTCCAGAAACTGCCCTCTTATCTTCTTTTCCTGTACAGTAAAATTCCTTAGAAGAATGGTCAGACTCATTCTTTCCAGTTTCCCATCTCACTCCCCTCTCTCTCTTAATAGCACTCTCTCTTTCTCTCTCTCTCTCTCCCTCTCTCTCTCTATATATATATAATGAAAATTATATATATAATGAAAATTCCTCATGCAACAAAGTGGTTAAATCTCATACCTAATATTGACAAAATGAGCCAGACACAGAAGAAAACATATACAAGGACTCCATGTATGTAAAGTTCACAGACAGGTGAAATTAAACTAGGTATAGCTATGCAAAGTTAGGAGATACACCTTCTTTTTGTGTTCTAATTTCCAGTGATAACTGGAGGAAAAAACAAAAGTACAGCCTAAGAGCTGTGAGTTGAGTTTTATTCAGGGTCTTACTGAGACCTATACCCTGGGAAACAGGCTCTCAGATAAGTCTGAGGATCTGCTCCAAAGAGGTGGGGGAGGAGCCAGTATATACATGAATTTGGGGGGCTAGGAAAAACATGGGGTCAAGCATACATCTTGGTAAAAGATTACTGCTAGTCACAAAGAACTGATATCTAAAGTCATAATATTAGTGCTCTTTGATGTATGGATAGGTGCAAGAATCTGGGGTCACTGAAATTCTTCCTGAGATATGCACCTTAGCTGCCTATGGGCCTATTCTTAACTGTCTGGGGCCTGTTTATCCAAAGCACAGAATGCCTCACCTGTTTTTTCCATTTTTAATTCCCCTCAGGGTACACTGTAAGTGGGCAACTGCAGTGGGTTGTGATTTAATCCTTCATCTAACTGGAGGATGAGTGACACTCTTTGTTCCTTTTTTTTCCACACCAACTTGGGGGTGGGTGTTTCCCCCAACCAACAAACAATTCTCAGACACCAACTGGATATCCTAAAATGCAACTCAATTCTGACACTATCTGCCTGGAGATAGCTTCAGATTCCACAGGTTAAGTGTTCAGTCCTACAAGACTGCCCTTCATCCCCACTGCCTACTTCAGAGGCCAGCTACAAAGCCCAGGTTTTTATCTGTGCTTCTGACCCACTGGCTGTAAATCAGAGGTTCCCAAAATACCTTTGTCAGGTTCGATTAATTTGCTAGAACTGCTCACAGAACTCAGAGAAACATATGACTTACTAGAGCACTAGTTTATTGTGAAAGGATATAACTCAGGAAGAGCCAGATGTAGAGCTGCACAGGATGTTACTGAACTGAACTTGGGTCAGCTCATCCACCGTGTAGTAAAGCCAATCTACTGACACTGGGTTGTGGTGAAGGCAAGTACAGCATTTATTGCAGGGCCCAGCAAGGAGAATGGGCAGCTCATGCTCAAAAGCCCTGAACTCCCTCATGGCTTTCAGGCATGGCTTTAAAGGCAACATTTGGGGTGAGGGCTGCAGGGTGCATGACTTTCTTCTGGTTGGTTGGTGGAGGTAACAGGGTAGTGATTCAGGAATCTTGATCATCAACCTTCTGGTTCCAACCAGTCTGGGGTCCACATGCTTGTGGCCAGCATGTAGTCACCATCACTATAAGGATGGGGATGGGGAAGGGGGAGGGTCTTCTTTCTTCAGAACAACTCAAAGATATGTCAGATTGTTATGTATGTCCCTTGGAGAGGAACTAAGACTCTGTTTTATCACTGAACTATTGTTTCTTGACTGCTTTTCCTTTGTTTCTGCATTCCCTTACGTCCCTAATTAGTAACTGCCTGAGTCTGCTCTTTGGAACTCAGGGAAGACCTAGGAGACCAAAGCCTTTTTCTACAAACAAGAAACGGGACAGACTGAGGTATGTTCAAACAGCCAGACTTCTTTACTCAGCAATTTACCAGTGCACTCATTCCTCAGGCCTCCCTTGCAGGACTTACTACCTTGTTTATGACTGTCAGTTTCCTTATCTATCCTGACAGACTTCAGGCTCTTTGAAAGCAGACATTTCATCTGTCTCCTTAATGCCTAGCTGTGCCTGGCATAGACCAGATAACTCAGCAAAAATGGAATGAGTGAGTGAATGGAAGACAGGGTGGCCCATGTAAAAGGAGGCCAGTACATGGGAACTTCACAAGATTTGTCCTCAGAATAGTGGGGAGACCTGTCTGGATGGAGCAGAGGGTACCCATCAGGAAATAGCATTGGAAGGTAAAGCATGGCACTGAGTCTCTGCTAGGCTGCTGCAGTTCCCTGCTTACAGGAGAACAGGCCAGCCAGGAATGACACTAGTTAAAGCAAACATGCATTTATGTGGCTGCTTCCTAGGTGGGAGTCAGGCTTCACACAGCTACACCACTTCAGATGACAGATACCCAAATCATGATTAACAGTCAGTTTACAAAGGAACGATATCAGTGACCCAGCAGTGCCCCTTTCTGGGCCCCCAACACAAGACTTGGGCATCCTCCTCTCCTCCCTCTGCCCTCTGGGACCAGGGAGCACCCACTCACTATCTGTTGTGGGCACAATGGGGTGGCTGGTCAGTGAGCCAGTGATACATGAGTTGGTAAAAGAATTTAGCAGAGATAAAGTATGGGAACAGAAAGGAGTTTATTTGGTTACACTGCCATAGACAACAGCAGGCCACACAGACGAGGGGTGCCTGTGTGAGCACCAAGGGCCAGTTCTTGGGGTCTTTTGTAAGGTTGGGTCAAAGGTGCCTGATCAGCTTGTGCACAAGTCGCTCATTGGTTGTAGGTGAGTTAAGAAGTTTAGGGTCTGATGAGGTGGTGGGGTTTATGACTTTGATAAGGTGGGCTGAAACAAGCCAGCCTGAGCTGCTGTGAGATTAGGCATTGCCTAGGGATATTAGTTTGTTAGGGCAAACACACCTAGTAAAGAATGTACTTTATCTATTGAGGGATCACAGGCAGACATCTGAGAGCCCAGAAATGGGAGTTGTTGAACTTTGAAGGACGTCAGTTAGCCTAACACTATCCCTCCTTCCTGAGACCCTTACCCCCTTACCTCCTGGCTCCTGAGGAAAGGGAGCTGGTCTGATCCTGCCCTTGGCCACACCACCAAAGTCACACCTAACTGCAAAGATGATGTTGCCCCTCATGTCTGGCTGTTTGAACATACCTCAGTCTGTCCCCTCATGAAGACCCCTCCTCTCAGGCCTGGAGAACTCCACTAGGCTTTTTCATGCTTGCATGTTGGAATGCCTCCAGCATTTCAGCTGGATGTTCCACCTCTGTGTTCCTGGGATTTTTGAAAGCCAAGTAGGGAAGCTACTTGAGATGAGTTTTGGGAGGAAAGAGGTAATTGGCCCTGTGGCAGGCTGGATGGGAGAGGTCCAGGAGTTTCACGGCAAGGCCCATGCATTCATTTTGGATGGAACTGGGACTTTGGATGTAGACTTTAGATGGAGAAGGATCAGCAGAAAGGCATGTGGGGAAAAACTCAGAGGGACATAGAAAATCACACTTACCAGTTATTAAGCACCTTTTGTGTGCCAGGTATTGTGCTGGGTGCTTACACATGCAATAGATTCTTTCTGAGATACCTACCCATCTGATGGAACCAGCTCCTCTAAGCCACAGGGTGGGACCACTGTGTTCATTCATTTAACAAATACATAAGCATCTACCAAGTAGCACGCCCTGTCTTAGGTGCTTGGTACAATAGAAAGACAGATGTGATGTAGGCCTTCATGGAGGGGAGATGGACACTAAGTAAATAAACAAATTAAAATATATATACATTATACAAATTATTATAAATTTGCATAATTATACCAAAAAATTGTATTATTACAAATATTATAAAGGAAAAGAAAGAAGTACCATGGGGAGAAGGACAGGAGCTCGCTTACTCAGAGTGGCCAGGGAAGCCTCCAGAGGGGAAAACTTTTATACCAAGACCTGAAGGAGGGAAGGGACCAGTGTACGAAGTGGGGATGTGGGCAGTGGGGGAGTGGGGGATGTGTGGAGAGGAAATCTCCAGGCAGTGGGAACATCAAGGCCAATGTTCTTGAGGGTGAGATGACTGGACCGTGTGAGCATGATGGGGAGCAGTTCCAGATGGAGCTGGAGAGGGCAGCCTGGGCCTGTTCCTGCAGCGCCCTGTGAGCCAGAGTAGGGAAACTAGCTTTAATTTTACACACTGTTATTTGATGTGTTAATTTTTTAAAGTACATAGAGTACTGAATCACATGGTTTAAAAATATTTTTATAACTATATTTCAATATTTCCAATATAGCTTCCTTTATCATCTTGCGTGTATTATATTATGCTTTTAAAAACACAGTTCTGCCTTGCGGTTATAGTGGGGAGAGAAGGAGGAAGCAGGGAGTGGGGCATTTGAGGAGGGACTCATGGGAGGCTTCTGCTACCACCACCATGGTTGCTGCGGCCCCTATGCTCCCAGTGTGGGAAAGGAGTGAATTACGGGTGTGAGCCCAGGCCGCTGGGGCTGTGGGAGGGTTGGCAGTGGGAAGGCGATGGCAGGTAGAGATAAACTCCTCATGAACAGCATCATCCAATGGCTGCTGGAAGTGAGAGGCTCCAAGCCGCATAAGAATGTCCAGCTTCAAAATGAAATCAGAGTACTCTGCTTAAATTCCTGAGAGATCTTTCTCAGTCCACCAATCCTACAACAGCTTGAAACACCACTCAAATCATGTGATGATACCCACCAGCAATACTATGATTTGCTTAAACTTTTGGAGTACAGTGTGGTTTTCCACCAGAAAGCAAGTCCTTTTTTTTTGGAAACTATGTGGACAAGGAGAAACAGTCTTTGGAGACTATCTGCCTCTTATTGACTAAGAATAACAAATAGCCCAAGAATAGTTTTCATCTCAGATGAAACCACGAATGTGCCGGCATCAATAGAATGTATGAATTTTACGATGGATGTAAAAGAAGGTACAACATTACACTGTGGAAAACTTTCATGGAGTGCTTTAACTGTCTACTGATGGCAGCCATCATGAACGAGAAAATAGTATGCTGTCATGGAAGTTTATCACCAGATCTTGAATCTGTACAGCAGGTTCCAAAAACTATATGACCAACTGATGTACCAGATCAAGGTCTTTGTAATCTTTTGTGCTCTGACCCAGATAAAGATGTCTTAGGCTGGGGTGAAAATGACAGAGAGGTGTCCTGGTGTCCTTCACGTTTGGTGCAGAAGTGGTTGCAAAATTTCTCCATAAGCATGATTTGGATCATCAAGTGGTTGAAGAGGGATGTATATTTTTGCAAAGAGGCAGTTGGTCACTGTTTTTCTGCACCTGATTATTGTGGAGAGTTTGACACTGGAGGTGCCATGATGAATGTGGACAAAACACTAATGTGTTCTTCTCAGATTTTAAAGCCTACAGAGAAAAAGGAGACCTGGTAGCGCCTCCAAGGAATATGATCACAAAGCATGCAAAAAATGGGATTCATTTTGACACTGCCTTATTGGGACTTGTAACATATAGGATGTAACCTTCATTTTAAAAACTGTAACGTGTATTGGTCAGCCTGCTCAAGTAGCGTTTGTGGGCCTGCTCCTTCCATTTTTGACTTAATGAATAGTATTTGCTGGTTAGCAGCAAGTAAAAGACTCCCCATTCCCAAGAAAAAATGTCTTGTTTTTGTTTTTTTAATTTTCCATTCCTTTTGCAAACAACTTTAATGATGGTGTTAAAAACTGTCCTCTCTATTGAGTAAGTGTACAATTGATCTATTTTAAATTCAGTACAACCCATCAATAATGCCAATGCTCATTTTCTTTAGGATATAAGGAGAGTCCTAGGCTGCTCAATTTGTTACCATCATAAAATGCATACCATTGATACAAACCACTGTGAACATTCATTTTTAAAAAGTTTGTTTCAGAGGGTTTGCTTTTTTCTCTGTCTTGTCATATGCAAATTAGTTTTTATAACTGTCAACGTTAGGAGTAAATTTCAACCTTGCCAGCATCCCTGGTTTGGTGTATATTTAATTAAAGCACACTTTCCCCTACCAAATATTTTAAATGATGATTAAAGTCATTGTTATTATTTTAGGGTTTTTTTTGTTTTTTTAAAAGCCATTATTTTAAATGTTTGTAACTCTTTCCTAAAGCCAAAGTTTTTGTTGAAATATGTTTTGACACTCCCCTAAGTACAAGGTGGCATGGTTGTGTACACATACGGCTTTCCTGGGGATTCAAAACAGGTTTTTGAGTCTGAATAGCACTTAGTCACATAATTACTAGCTTATTAATAATTAAAGTTAATAACATTTTGAACAATTTCCACATAGCCTGTTCATTTAGTAATCTTTGTATAGCTACATCAGGTCTGAATCCGTCCACTCAGAAAGCTTCAAATTACAGAAACAATACTGTTCTGAACTGGTGACTGATAATGCTTTCTTTGGCCTACATTCTTTATTCTACAGTGAAGTTGAGGCTTATAAGTCAAAACAAAGGAATTAACTTACTATCCACCAGTTTATATAGAACTCACAGTATCTATGACTTTTTTAAAACTATGATCTGTTAAAAAGAAATGTTTCAACAGATGACTGTGTACAATACTTTGTGGTGAAAATGAACTGACTTATTAAATGATAAACTTGTTTAAAAAGACACACACACACATACAATTCTGCAAAGGGGCCCATAGCACAAAAAAGATAAAATGTATGTCCCTTCCCTGCACTCAAGCTGGGGTGTTCAAAGTCAAAAAAGGGTGTTCAAAGTCAAAAAAATTTTTAATGTTATTAACTTTTAAAAAATAATAGGTTCATATGGTATGTAGTTCAAAGGGTATACACAAAAGAGGATTTACTGAAGAATAAACTTCCCTCTCACTCCTATTTTAGAGCCAAGTTCTCCCAGGAGGCAGAGACAGTGTCCTTCAAGAGACAGACTCTATTCATAAAAGATATTTGTACATGATAGCATACTATAAACACCATTTTCTTATTTTTTTTTTAAAATCATATATTGTTAAGATCTTGGAGCATTCTTCATATCCCTACATGAGAGCTTCTGTCTTTTTTTTAAACAGATGCATAGTATTCCATTGGATGCATTTACCAAGATTTTTTAATCAGTGAACATTTAACTTGTTTCCAGCATTTGCTATTATAAGCAATGCTGTAATTAATAATTTTGTGTGTGAGTATATCTGTAGGATAATTTCCTAAAAGTAGAATTATCCTTTCAAACTGTATATATACTTTTTAATAGTTTTAATTGAGGTGTAACATACATGCAATAAGGTTAATAACTGTTAAGTATAGAGGTTAATAAATTTTACCTATATATCCACACCTATAATCATCACCAAAGTTAAGATACAGAACCCTATCAGCACCCTAAAAGCCTATATCTTGACCACTCCTAGTCAATATCTGGTTCCTCCGAAGGTAACTACTATTATAATTTATATAATCATAGATTAGCTTTGCCTGTTCTTGACCTTCATATTAATGGAATTATACAATATGTGATCTTTTGGAAATGGTTTCTTTTAACTCAGCACTGTTTTTTGTATGTCTCAAGTATGTCTTTTTCATTCATGTTGTTGCATGGATACTTTCTTGTTTTCCATTGTATGTGTCTTTTGATGGCCACTTGCCTCCATTTCTCTTGAGTGGAACTGCTAACATAGAGTAGGCCTATATTTAGCTTTAATGGATAGAACCTAAGTTTTCCAAAGTGGTTCTATGACTTACAGTTCTGTTAGAAATGCATGAGTTTTCTAGCAGCTCCACAAACTCATCAACAATTGGTATTTTCCATCTCTTTACATTTTAGCAATTTGGTAAAGGTATTTTATTGTGATTTTAATTTGTATTTATCTGATAACTAATAGTGTTGACCACTTTTTCCTGTGCATTGGCCAATTGGATATTTTCTCTTATGAAGTTCTTATTTAAGATAGTAGTCCATTTTTGTTGGGTTGATTGATCTTTTTATTGATTTGTTGGAGAGTTTTATATATTTTGGATTCAAGTCTTTTGTCAGATACATGTATTGTAAATATTTTCTACCGATCTTTGGGTTGGTTGCCTTTCACTCAGGTTTTTTTGGGAAGAAAATAAATTCTTAATTTTAACAAAATCCAAATTTTAATCTTTTCTTTTGTAGCTAGTATTTTTTTGTGTGTGTATATCTTGTACAAGGCAAAGTTGTAACCTCTTTCTGTTGGTTGTTTTGTTTCTCTGGCTAATCTAGCCTGGCCCTAATGTTTTTCACTCAGGTTTTTTTGGGAAGAAAATAAATTCTTTCACTCAGGTTTTTTTGGGAAGAAAATAAATTCTTAATTTTAACAAAATCCAAATTTTAATCTTTTCTTTTGTAGCTAGTATTTTTTTGTGTGTGTATATCTTGTACAAGGCAAAGTTGTAACCTCTTTCTGTTGGTTGTTTTGTTTCTCTGGCTAATCTAGCCTGGCCCTAATGACTTCTGGATGGTAGGTCTCTATATGCTGACTCTCTTAGGGAATTTATGTGGGAATTCTTGAAACATTCTTTGGAATGGTGGTGGGGTGGGGTCTGCCCACTGGCAATTTTCTTCATATGGGCTGCTTCACATCTGTTTCCTTCCAGGACCCAGACTGAGGGAGCGGCTCTACCTGGGACAGGCCATTCTTGCTGGAGAGGAAAAAGATCAAGAGCGCTTAATGGCTCTTAACACAACTCCTCAGATGTGGTGAAAGGCACTTCTGCTCACATTCTGTTGGCCAAAGCAAGTCATATGATCAAGCCTGTGATCAGTAAAGCTGGAAAGGACATTCTTCCCATAGGATGCATTGCAGTCACATGGCAATAGGTGATGATGTAAAATCCTTACTGACCTGAAACAAATAGACTGCCAGGTATTTCTCCAGCAAAGATGGGTTTATTTGGGATCAGCAGAGAATTGCAATCTGGGGTCTGCAACCATGGTGAGCCAAGTGCAAGTCTTCACATAGCAAGGGAAGGATGCTTTTATAGAGGGGAAAAGGAAGTTGGGAGGGCTATAGTAAACAGTGTCCACAGCTTTTCATCAGCTGAATTGTCGCCAGGAAAGAAGAGAGTTCTTTCTACTTCTTGTTGGGCTCTGCTCTGGTCCCATGGTGTGAGAGCTCCCCCTTCTGATCTCCTGAATCTATTTAATTTAGGTTGCTATTAACTAATCTTTTACAGCCTTAACAGGAATAGCCACGTATAGCTGGGAACAACAATGCCACCCATCACAGGCTAATAACAGTACCTTCCTTACGGTTGTTGTGAGAATTAAATGAGGTGAAGTACGTCCAAGGCTTAACACAATATACTGCACTTAATAAAGGCACAACAACTGTTAGAGGCTATTATTATTTTCTGGTGCTGCTGAAAGTTTTTCTGTTCACTAGACTGGGCTAAACCTGGCTTGAGAGGAAGAAAAGAAAGAGCTGTAATTATTCCCAATATTTAATTTAGAGACAGTAAAAGATTAGGTCTACGGGCACAGGCTTTGGAGTAATATGGACTCCTTATTAGAGTAGATAATCTTAGACAAATTTCTTAAACTCTGGAGTCCTTGGGACTATGCTGTAGGCTTGTCATTAGGGCCAAATTAGCCCAATACTGTGCGCATAGTAGGTGCTGAGTATGCTGAGTATTTGCTGAATTACTGAATGTAGATTTTAGACTTAATTCAAATATTCAGTGAACCACATGCATAACATAACTACAATAACTGCTGTATGGAAAGTCCTTTACTGGCCTTTTTCATCTTTTAGGTCTCAACTCAAATATCACCTCCTCAGAGAAACCTTCCTGACCACATCATTTAAAGTGCTTCTGCCACCTCTAGTCAAATCTCCCCATTATCTTGTCTTTACAGCGCTGATAACGCTCTGAAATTGTCTTGTTCTTTCACTGGTTTATTAAGTATGTCTCTGCCACTAGAAAGTAAGCTGAATGAAATCAGGGATCTTGCTTTTTGTATTTCCACCTCCTGCCATTGGCCTCAACATCCTCATTCGCAAAAGAGGGAAAGGTAAGTACTGGCAAGTCCACCTGGGTCTCAGGACTCAAATTCCTTCCAGACGGGGTATCTCCTCTGACACCCACGTGGGCCGCAGTGGGGCCCGCCCCCTAAAGGCGTGGCCTCCAATGTTGCGCGGGCCGCTTGGAGGCCGTCCTCTACGGAAGGCGAGCTACGTCACACGCACGCAGACCCTGCCCCACCCTTTCTCACCACAGGCGGAAAAGGGGCGTGGCCAGGCGCGAGGGCCCCGCAGCCGGCGGCGCTGCTGCCTGAGTCACCTCCAGGTAGCTGCTCTAGGCTCCCGGCCGCTCAGGCAGCTCTGTAGCCACTCTGTTTTGGGGTCCTCACCGCTCTTCCACGTCTCCCGGAAGAGTACTGGGCCGCGGGAGGTCGAGGACCAGGTTTGCTCAGCCTGGATCGTCTCCGGATCGGCTGCTGAGAGGGGCGGCCCCGGAGGGCGACGAGGCCGCGGTGCAGCCGCTCCAGCGTCCTCAGGTGAGGCGGCAGCGGTGGCACAATGGGCCGACTGGTCCCTTGGGGCGTTAACGGCCTTAGGGGCGGGGTGGCATCCTCTCAGCTGAGATTCTGATTTCTCGGTCCTGCTGGGGACTGAGGAAGAGGGCAGAAGAGCCCCCTTGAGCCTCCGCGGACGTTGCTTAATGCCCTCCCCTCTCCTCCCTCCGCCATCCCCAGCCTGGTTTGGCCTGTTTCCTCCACAAGAGGCTCAACGAGGTGGGAGGGGAGCGAAGTGAGGGTCTGTACTTGCCTATCTGGGAGCCACTGACAACGGACTCCTTGAGACCGGGTGGCTGACCCTCAGCCTCCCTTCCTGTGTGTTGACACCTGGCCTTCGTAGCAGGCCCTGCCACCGCCGCCGGCCGACCCATCCCCGTCCCACGTACCGTCCCTTCTTCACCACGGCAAGGACCGTTTCCTGGGGGGAATTTCTGATCATTTCTTGAGGGCTCTGTACCTCTGAAGTCTGCTAGAGATGTCCGTTTGTCCATGGGGCAAGCGCCCAGGGTCCATCCTAACATTTAATTGGGTAATCAATCTTAAGGCTCAGGCTTTTGTTTTAAAACCTTATTAACTTTAAAATGGGAAGCAAGGTATAAGGAATTAGTAAGTATGTTTTGATTGCTTTATTAGAAGGGATAATTTGTCTCAATTACCACCAATGTTTACTTGAGAATAATACATCTGTAGAGAGTTTTATGTGTTATAAGGCATGTCACTTCCATTTTCACTTGATTTCACATAAACTGTGAATAACCGTGGCATTTTGTAAGGCGCAAGTTTAGAGGGTGAATTTCTTCTTGAGATTTTTCAGATACTGGGAGGCTAGATGGGGAAGGCAGGGGTTAAAAAGTAGGTTTGGCTGACTTAGATTTGCCTATCTGAGCTGCTGTCTAATCTCTAGGATCTTTCTAAACCTTTTCCCTATTTGTGAAGAAAGAGTATTGCTGCTTACCGCATAATATGGTCGTGAAAATTATGTGTGCTAAAGATGAAGTCTGCAGGGCATCTAACATAAAAATTAATTCCATTCAGCAGTACTTATGGGTGCCTACTATGTACTGGGAATTCATTGGTAAGCAAAACAGACATGGCCTGTATCCACCGACTCCCCCACCTCCCTCCCCCAGTAGAGAGAGACAGGAAAAAAAAAACCAAAAAAAAAACCGCACCACATAAAACATGAAGGGCTGTGAGGGAGAATAGTGTGTGAACAGAGAATGATAGGACCTAAGTTAGATGGAAAGAAAGAGTTGTCTTTGTAGCAGATGATATTCAAATGAGGATCAGGATCAAAAAAGAGTTAACTGTGAAAGAGTGCTCCAAGCAGAAGGAACAATGTGCACATGCAAGAAATGGTGGCTGACTTTTTTCTACGCTACTCTATGTCATGAAAACTAATTATTTCATCACCATTAGTTTGACTTATTGTGGCACTGGATAAGTACTCAAATATATGTATCAAATGAGTGGCTATGTAATCATATTGTTTTATTCTGAACTTAGCTTAATGTGCATATAGTAAGTACTGAGAATTTAACTTAAGGTGTACTTTAGACAGATTACATATATGCATGCCTAAATTGTCCACGATAGTGTGCAGTTTAACATTAAGATAGCTTCTGTGTTAATCCGAAGTTTCTTCAAGTTTTAGCACCTTAAAACAAACTTTGGAGAATTGTTTATTATTTGGTTGTACTGGAATTTTGCCATATTGATTGTTTGATATTTGGATGCTTTTGCTACATTAAGATTTACCTTTTGTTGAAATAGGAATAACAATGATAGTAGTAGTTGTAATCACGGTAATAGCAAATAGTAAAATGAGTGTCTGCAATGGCATTTTTCAAAGTGTTTTTTAATGTATTATTTCATCTTAAAACTATCCTGTAATGTAAGTACACTTATTTTCCTCATTTTCTAGGTAAAGATTCTTAGTTTCGGTATGTAGTTTGCTTAAAGTTAGCAATAGGAGGCAGGGTTATACTTTCCAACCCAGGACTCCCTGACTCCAGAGCCTCGTCTTAACCTCTAAGCTATGCTCTTATGCCATACTGATCATTTTATGGCCTTTTTACAGGTTCACCAATAGGATTATTCTGCTACCATCATGTCCTGGTTTGCTGATCTTGCTGGAAAGGCAGAAGATCTTTTAAACAGAGTTGATCAAGGGGCTGCAACAGCTCTCAGTAGGAAAGAGAACACCAGCAACATTATTTATAGCAAAAATACTGACTATCCTGAGCTTCACCAGCAAAATACAGATTTGACCTACCAGACTGGACCTAAAGCTACTTACATTTCCTCAGCAGCTGATAATATTAGAAATCAAAAAGCCACCATCTTAGCTGGCACCGCAAGTGTAAAAGTAGGATCTAGGACATCAGGGGAGGCCTCCCATCCTGTTGAAAATGCATCTGTTCCTAGGCCTTCATCCCAGTTTGTTCGAAGAAAAAAGTCAGAACCTGATGATGAGCTGCTGTTTGATTTTCTTAATAGTTCACAGAAGGAACCTACCGGGAAAGTGGAAATCAAAAAAGAAAGGGGCAAGACACCTGTCTCTCAGAGTTCTCGGACAACAAGTGTCAGTTCTGTGAACACCAGTGCAACCACCGTCAAAACCATTGAAGAAAATCCTTCTGGGAGCCAAAGCCACGGTAGTTAATCAGTCGTCTGTTTCTTTGACAGTTAAGCAAATTGAATGTGCTGGTAGCATTTGTCATCCTCTGTTTGGTTACCTGTCCTGCTGGTCCAAGGGCAGGCTCTGAAATGTGTGGCGTAAACAAGGGAGACAGCGTGGAACCCTGTTAGCCAATGTACAGTTATAGTAGGGACTTTTGAATGTTGTCTGTCTGGTAACAGCCCAGCATCTTGAGAATTTATGTCCAAAATGATTCTCTTAAGATGTTTTAAGATACAAAAAAGAATATTTTGAAATCTGAAGGAAAATGTTTAGTTTAGGATTTGGGACTATCTCCATTCATTTCATTTTGTCATTGGTATTATAAAAATGACAGGAGGCTGTACTTCACATATGTTTTGGATTCTGAGGTTTCTGTGTGTGTTTTTTCCCCCTGCATTCCCCCAGAAGTGAAGCTGAGAAACTCAACTTTGATCCAAGTTGAAAAATTGAAGGCATTGACCTAGTAGTGAAGTAAGAGAATTCTGGTTTTCAGTTGTCTAATTTGCTATGAAGTTACTTCTACATTTACATCTTCTCACCTGCAAAAATGATATAAACATGATAATGTGGCTAATTTGAGTACTTACTAAGCATTTAAAAATAACAATAAACATGGTAGGTTCTTGCAGGGGTTCCTTATAGAATTGATGATTAATAGAAGCTTGTTGTGTTCTTAAATGTTATGGCTTCTTCCCTAGTCTTAGCTGTTAGTGAATAAAGTCTTTCTTGTATTTCAAGATAAAAAAGTGGTAGAGAGGTTTTGGACTTTCAAGACAGGTACATGCACTAGCAGTTGATCAATTAAGTACAAAAATCCTAAATTTCTTCTCGGCTATCTTTTGTTTAATTACACAAACATTTATTAAGAACCTGTTGGGTACCAGGATATAGAAGTGAATGAGTTATAGTTTCGTGGATAAGATACACATGTACACAGATAATTCATATAGTGTAGTAAATCCAGCAGTTGAGGTATGATCAGAGTGTTGTGGAAGCATTGTTTTTTTCCTTATTGATTCATACATATTTTTATATATTCTACATGGTAATTCTTTCACATCCTCCTATAGTTTTACCTTTTTTTTCCTTCTATGATACCTCAGTGAATAAAAATTCTCAATGTAATGAATTTATTAATTTTTTTCCTTTATGGTTGTTTTTTGTGTCTTAGAAAATGATCCCCTACCCTGAGATCATAAAGGTATTTTCCTCTATTATAGGAAAGGTTTTATACTTTTGCCTTTCATATTTAAATGATGTTTACCTAAAGTTGTTTTCTACGTATGGTGTGAGGTAGGCATCTAATTCCCTTTTTTCCTATGTGGAAATCAGTTATCCTAGCATCACTGAAAATATTTCCTTTCACTATTGATCTGCAATACTTCCTCTGTCATATATCAAATATCCATCCATATATTGGTATGTTTCTGACACTTAATTATTTCATTGGTTATTTGTCTGTCTTTGTGCCAGTGCCACATTATCTTAATTAATGTGGTTTTATAATATGTCTTTATATCTCAGCAAATTCTACCACCTTGTCCTTCTTTAAGAATGCCTTTGGCTATTGGGAATTTTATACTTCCATATGCATCTTAGAATTTTCTTGCCAAGTTCCACAAAAATTCTCTTGGTCTTTTTATTGGGTTCCTTCTATATAGATAGTAGATGAGAATCAGCATCTTTACAATATAGACTCTTCTAACTTATTAACATAGTATAATTATTTTTTAAATCTTTCATTAAGATTTTATTGTTTCTTCCATAAAAGTCTTGCATACTTTTTGTTAACTTATTCCTGGATAATTTATATTTTTTAAAGCTCTTATAAATGGTATCCTTTAAAATATTTTATCTTCTGTTTGTTGCTGTGTATTGGTTTTTGTAAATACACACACACACAGCAAGCTGGATAGCTGTTAAGCTTCATATTTTTCCGTACATTTATTTATATTTTCGACACAATAATATCATCTGTGGATAATGACTGTTTTCTTCTTAACCCTTTTACTTAAAAAAATTTTTTTTTTCTTGCCTTACTGCATTGGCTAATACCTGAAACCAATTTGGTGTCTTGTTCTTTGTCTTAAAGAGAATGCTTTGACTGTCTCAGTTTGTGTTAGGTTTTTCACAGGTACTTTTTATCAAGCTAAGGAAGTTGCCATGTATTTCTAGTTGGAGTTTTTATGTTGAATTTTAGCAGTTTTTTTTCCTGTGTGTATTGAAATATCATGATTTTCCTTTAATAGTGATATGGTATACAAATCAGTTGATTTATTTAAACTTAAAACCAAACTTAATTTCAGTAAATATTTGCTAGAACTCACTGGTAAAACCATCAGGGTCTAGAGTGTTCTTAGTGGCAGATTTAGCTATTGATTCAATTAGTTTTCCATTTCTGTTTAAATCTGTTTCTGTTAAGTTATATTTTTTTCTAAGAATTTGTTTCATATACTTTGGGGAGGATTATATTTATTTTACTTAATTTCAGGAAAATAATGTCACAGCTGAAATTTTTTGACAGACACTAATCATTTATACTAACTGCAGAAACCAAAGCTTGAACACAGATACTACCTGAAGAATACCAATATCTGGCACTGTGCTAGATGCCTGTTCTTTAAAATAGCATTAATGAAGTATAATTGACATACAATAAACTATGCATATTTAAAGCATACAATTTGATGGGTTCCAGCATCATGTTCATTTAAAAATTTATTGGCATAAGGTAGTTTATAATACCTCCCTCAGAGAACCATTTTTGGTTATGTTGATCCTCTCTAGTGTGTTTCTTTTCTATTTTGTTAATTTCTGGTCTTTATTATTAATTTCTGCTTTCTTTGGGTTTATTTTGCTGTTTTTGTAATCCTAAAAATGGATGTATAACCCATTAATCCCGTCCTTTCATTTTTAAATGAAATGTCCTTCTAAATACTACTTTAGATATATCCTACAAGTTTGGATATATACTTTATTTCTTTTTAGAATCTTATAAAATTAAAAATAATTTTTAAAAATTCTCTCAATTTTTATTCATTTAAAAAAAAACTTTATCTTGGAAATTTCAAATATACTGAAGTAGAGATTGATGGCTCCCTTCCACCCCCATATTACCTTTCATCCAGTGATGATAATCAACAGTTCATAACCATTCTTGCAAATTTATATCCTCTCATTTCCAATCCCTTTCTTTACCTGTATGCTCTACAGAATTATTTTGGAACAAATCATATATGTCATAGTATTTCTTCTATAAGTATTAACTCTAAAAAATACAAGTTTTAGAAACATTCACACCATTCTCACCATAAAAATTTAATAACTCCTTAGTATCATCTAATAACTAGTTAGTATTCAAATTTACCTGTTTGTCTCATCATTTTTTACTTATATTGAAACGCACAAATCTTAGCTGTACAGATAAATGGCTATACCTATGTAACCTACACCTTTATATGATAAAGAACATTTCCTTTGCCCCAGAGAGTACCCCTTGTCCTTTTCTAGTTAATCTATCCCCCAAGCACCCACTGTTCTGATTTTTTTCACCTTAGATTACTTTTTGTCTGTTCTGAAACTTCTTATGTTTGCCAGTAAATAGTGGGATCATATAGTATGAATATGTTTCTTACCTTTCTTACCTGTTGTCTTTTATTCAACATGTTAGTAAGAGTCACTCATGTTTGTTATTGGATAACTTAATAATTCTCTTTTATTATGTAGTATTTTATTATAGTGTGGATATACCACAATTTATCCACTCTTTTTTATGGGCTTTGGGGTTGTTTCCAGTTTTTGGTCATTGTGAATAAAGGTGCAAGGCCTACTTGTCTATTTGTGGGAAAATGTCTTCATTTTCTCTGGGGTAAATACCCAGGAGTGGAATTACTGGGTAAAATGATAGGTACATGTTTAATTTCATAAGAAATTGTGAAAACTTTTCCCACAGTGTTTACCATTTTATACTGCCATCAGCAATCTATAAGAGTTCCAGTTGTTCCATATCTTTGGCAACATTTGATGTTGTCTTTTTAATTTTACCCATCTAGCGGGTGTGTATTGGTTCTCATTGTGGTTTTAGTTTGCATTTCTTTGATCACTAAAAATGTTGAGAACTTTTGCATATAGTTCATTTTTTAGCCCATACTTAATTTTTTTGGAGTAAGTAAAAAGTGTATTTGCATCGTATTTAGTAACAAATTAAAAGCAAGATGAACCTGAATTAATGGGTATCTGAATTAATGAGTATCTCTTTGGGTAAGGGATTTTAGATTCCAGTTTGCTATGTAACAAATTGCTCTGACCTGTAATTACTCTTCTTACCTTGAAGCCCACAGCTGTTCTTTTATGCCTTTCCAATATTTCCAGTGTTGAAACTTCTCCCTGATTTTCAAAAATGATTCATGGACAAAAGGGAAACCAAAATCCTTTTACCTAAACCCAACCATGTAAATTATCTCTGATTTTCCTCTTCCCATTCTTGCATCTATTCTTTGACACCATTCATTCAGTGTATCCAGACTTCGCTTAGAGGTCTATAGGCTCTATGTGTGAGAATGAAATTTCATCAGAGGAAAGTCTATTAAGAATTTTTAAGGTATTCTAGCTATAGCAGTCAATTGAGCCAAAAGGCATTCTACCAAAGTAAGCTACTAATGTGTATGTTGTCTGTAGTGAGCATTTCAATGTAACAAAAATGTATTTTTTTCTATAGAAGCCTCTAATAATTCAGATTCTGGCCATGAACGCCAAGAGGTTTCTTCAAAGGAAAATGTATCATCAAATGCTGCCTGTGCTGATCACAACCCAACACCTAATGATGATGGCAAAACACATGAATTATCTAATCTTCGACTGGAGAATCAACTGCTGAGGAATGAAGTCCAGTCTTTAAATCAAGAAATGGCCTCATTACTTCAAAGATCCAAGGAAACTCAAGAAGGTAGAGCCTTATTTAGATATCCAGGGTTAGGAATTTATTTTAAAAATAAACTAAAAACTAGATTATATCTAAACTATTAGAAATATTTCAGATGAGAACTGTAAAATAGTGTTTTTAAAGAAATACAGGGCCCAGATTTGGAAATAGGACCCGTCTTCCTTCCACCCACCTGAAGCAGAAAACTGGCCTCTTTGGTCATTCTTTAGGAACCATGAATAGGAAGATAATTTAAGATTTGTTAGACTGACTTTCTTCACTTTACCCAGATGAGTTTTTCCACAGACCCTGGACAGTTTACTATATTTAAATATAAATGTTTAAAATATACAATAAAAATATGTATTTTTTGCTGGCAAACTGCAGTTACAGATGGTATTGGAATATAAGGATATGGAAATCTGCACTATATTGCTCTTTCTGCACCAGTTTTCTAGGTTAAAAGAACATCTTTTTCCCACAGTAATTGAAAGAAACAGATTCTTTCCAGTGTTTATCTTCAGGTTTTGTTTTTGTTTCTTTTGGTCTTCCTATACATTGTCTACCCTTGATTTGGATTTGCATTTTTTCCTGTCTCTAGCAGAACTCCAGAAATCCACTGACCATTTTAGTGTTGTGAACTCTGTTATCTACAGGTTTTGGCTCCCAAATTCTTTATATCTTCAGAAAAAAATTTGTAGAAAAGCCTCTAGCTTCATGCCCCTTTCCAACCAGTTAACTGTAATATAGCTATGAATGTTGGCCTTGAAAAATGGAGGTCTTCAAAAAAATCTGAAGATAATTGTAAGCTCCTAATTTTGGCAATAAGTACTAAAGGGACTCAAAAGAGAATTTCTTGTGTTTGTTTGCTGAGTGGGAGGTACTTTGGTTTCTTCATTGATTTCTGCTTGGAGGAGGTACTGGGGATTGAACCCGGGACCTCTTGCATGCTGAGCATGCGCTCTACCACTTGAGCCATACCCTTCCCCTTGAAAGAGAATTTCTGTGTGCTCTGAGAAAGATGTGTTTACTTGTATAGAGAAATCAGTCTTTCTCTCTCTCTTTCTTTCTTTTTAAAGAATTAAACAAAGCAAGAGCACGAGTGGAAAAGTGGAATGTTGACCATTCAAAGAGTGATCGAATAACTCGAGAACTCCGAGCCCAAGTAGATGATCTGACTGAAGCTGTGGCTGCAAAGGATTCCCAGCTGGCTGTACTGAAAGTGAGACTACAGGAAGCTGACCAGCTACTGCATACTCGCACAGAAGCATTGGAAACCTTACAGAGTGAAAAATCACGGTAGCTCATTCTGTTAATAATGAAAAAATGAGCTAGAGTGTTTGTCAAATAATGATAAACATGATAGTGTACTAACTTACGAAAATTTAGCTTTTGGAAATTTACAAGAGGGAAAATTGAGCTCTTGGTAATGCTGGAAGTGTGTGCAATTAAAAATGAATTTATTATTTGAATCTTGAGATGTGTTTTTAGCAAATTCTGAATTTAAAAATATTTGAAGAGCAGTGTCATTAGTCTTTTGATGTATAATGACGTGGACTGTGCTTGTATTTGATACCTAAAGGTATAGATGACAGCCCATTAAAAGGGAAAAAGATTTCTGTAAGAATGTTTTACTCAGACCATCTTTTTTGTCCTAATATGCTAATGCTCTAAAAATGATTCTACCTTTTCACTTGATATACTGTAGAAAAGAGTTATTTCAAGGGATGTGTTTTCTTTAAGAATACTGCAGGATCACAGCGAAGGCAGCAGCCTGCAGAATCAAGCTCTACAGACTCTTCAGGAGAGGCTACACGAAGCGGATGCCACCCTGAAGAGAGAGCAGGAGAGTTATAAACAAATGCAGGTCAGAATGGGACACAGCAGCATACTTTTATTATTTGGATGAGGTGGAGTGACTTTATGCCATTAATAACCCATTTACTCTAGTAAAATTCTGCAGTGCATTCCAGAAAATTCTGTTGCTGTGACAAAAACTAAGCATTTGAAAATTTAACTTGATAGTTGCTGAATTTATTTAATTTTGTATGTTGAAATACAATTAAAATATTTAATACTCATTAGATATGTTTTCATTTAATTTGTGCAGTGGATAGTACTATTATTTGATTAAAAGCTGATTTGGGGCATCTTGTTTATTCTCTTTATTTAAACTCTTTCTCTTTTTTTGTATATGTATTTTTTTATTGAAGTATAGTCAGTATGAGGCCAGACCTAGTATCCAAGTGACCAGGTTCACCTGGGAAACTTCTTAAAAAACAGATTTCCAAGCCCAGTCTTGGAAATTCCAATTTAGTAATCCTGAGGGATGTCTCGGGTGGCTATATATCTAACAGACTTCCTAACTGATTTTGATGCATCACCATGTTTGGGAGACAGACACAACCTCAGATTTCCTTCTCTTCAATTCCTAACAAATGAAGAATATTTTTTTACCTCCCTGTTATGTTGTTGGGCTGAGCTAATAAATCCCATAAGATATCTAAATGGATGGTTGTAAAATATATCTCAAAGCAAAATGATATAATAAGTATGATATAAAAATTTGTCTGTCACAGGGTGAGTTTGCTGCACGCCTTAATAAAATGGAAGTGGAGCGTCAGAATTTGGCAGAAGCAGTTACTCTGGCAGAAAGAAAATACTCAGATGAGAAGAAGAGAGTGGATGAGCTACAGCAGCAAGTCAAAATGCTGAAGTCCAGCGTGGAGTCCTCTAAGCAGGAGTTAATTGACTACAAGCAGAAAGCTACTAGAATACTCCAAGTAAGCATGCAGTGCGCCTGTGTGAATGTTGACTGAGCCAGCTGACTGAGAGACACTTGGAGACTTCAGATCTGTGAGATGGTTTGTTCCTGTTTGACTGGATTGACTTGCTTCAGGTGCCTTGCTCTACTTAGAAATATTATTTAAAAAAAAAAAGATGAATTGTCTCCTGTTCCTACCACCTTTTTTTTCTTTTTTTCTTTTAAATTTATTCTGCTACTACCTAGTTCAGGTCTTCAACCTGTCACCTTAGTCACCGTGATAACATCAGTGTTTGTTTTTTAACAGTTTTTATATTCGTCCTTGTTGAACCTGCTTTGAATTTTTCAGAGCAACTAGCCTAGGCCTTATCCAGTTCTCAGAATCTCCTCCCCCAGCTTTTTCCCCCTTTTCTTAGACCTAAGATGACCTTACCCTCTAGTTTACTAAAACAGGCTGCAGTCATCCAATGTAGTTTTCAACTTTTCTTTCCTTTGCCTCTCATATCAGAGGGAAAACGTGTCCTTTCACTTTTTTTCTAGGGTAATTTTTCTGCCTGTACATTGATTCCATCTCCTCCCACCTCATTTAAGCCCTTCCTGCATAAGTCTGTCCTTTTTCTTTCTCTGTATCTCTCAGCTGCCTTCTTCTGGCTCCGCTTGCTCAAGAGCACATTGTTACTTAGTGGAATAACAAAGACTAGATCTTGAAACACCTACCTGAGAAAAAAACATCGTTACTGGCTCTTTTGACCACTTTGATCCATTTTCCTGTCCTTCTCCTTTCTTTTAGCATCACATTTAGCAGAATTATTGTGATATCTGCTGTCTTCATTTTCGAACTGTTAACATTAACTCTTTCATATAATTTCTGTCCGCACTTCATTTCTGTAATTGTCTTCTCAAAAGTCTTTAATGACCTAAACAGTTACTTTCTGTCCTCTTATTAGTTTCCATCCACTTTGATTTTGGTAGAGCTTTTTGACCTGTGAACCCTCCTACCTTCTTGAAACTTGCCTTCTCATGCCACTTGTACTTCCTTAGGTCTCTGTCTTCTTTACTGCTATTTCTGTCTCCATTGGGTCCTCTTCTTAATCTCTAATGAGTAGCAGTTCTCTCAAATTCTGTCCTAAACCCTCTTTTGTTATTCTTTCTTACTTTGCTTTATCATATACTCTGATTCTGTCACTAGTTGCAACTTCACATGCCTCCAACTTGAACTTCCTACCAGGTTTCTGAATGCCTGCCATGCTTCTCTGCATGGGATATCCCAACCCCTAAAGCAGCCTCTCCTTCATTTTTCTGTTTTGGTAAATAACATTGCCATCTTCCTAGGCAATGAAGCTTAAAACAGCAGTGTCATTTTGACTCCACCTTTTTCCTTTAGCCCCTACCTCCTATTAGTTATGAACACCCTTTTCATTCTGCCTCCATGAAGTATCATATCCATCTCCTCCAAACTCTTGCTTCTAATTATTTTTTATATCACTATATTTTGTTAATTTGTCTAAGAGGTACTTAATTGAGTACCTAACCATTCCCTAGGCACAGTGACAGGTGCTGAAGATACAGTGCTCAAAAGATGTGTCCTCTAGAAAGGAAACATTCTGTTCAGTGAAAAGATACTGAGCAGTTGACACAGTGAAGCTATTGATGCAGTACAATGGCAGCTTGAAAGAAGAAGCCCTTAAAACCTGCCTGGAGATGTGAGGGATCACTGGAGATGCCATATAGAGAGGGACTTGAAGGATGAGTGGGACGACTCATGGTAGGGAGGAGATTTCAGATAGAACAGCCTGTGCCAGAGCAAAGGGGCCCAAGGGAACATGGTGTGTTTAGGAGACTGCAGCTAGTTCTCTGTTGTTAGAGCATCAAGTATTAGAGATTAAGAGATTGAAGATAAAACTTAATAACAGCAGAAGCCAGATCATGGAAGGCCTTGCATACCATGCAAAGGAGTTTTGATTTTATCCTATAGGTGATGGTAGGGGAGTGGGGAGGTGTTGGAGTGTTTGAGCAGCATGATGATCAGATTTAAGTGTAAGAACTGTGGCAGCTGTGAGTTAGGGGAGAGTTGGATCTCTGTCCTGTTTATTGTCGAATCCCCCAGCACAGTGCCTGGCCCTCAGTGGGGACTCAGTAAATTGTTGAGTACATTGAAGGAATGAGGAGTGGGATGGTGAGATGTAGATGATAAAGAGCCAGTTATCAAAAATAATGGTAATAATTAAGGTGGACCTGATCTAAGTTTGTGGCAGTGGCGATGGCAAACAAGGGATAGTTAGGAGAAATGTAGGAAGTGGGCATATGGGTATATAGATACAGATCTGATCATGTTTACTGTAGAAAATTTGAAAAATACAGAAAAGTTTGAAGACATCACCCATAATTCTACCACATAAAAAGGAGAAACTTTTTGATGGAGAAGAGTGACTTTCAAATATTTATATTTTAGGTGAAAGAACTAATGGTCCTTGTTATTGCTGGCCTAGGATTACAGCAGCTTTTTAAACTAGTCTTGCTACTCAAATCTCTTCTTCCAACTCATCCTTTACACTAGGGGCTGGCAAAGTTTTTCTGTAATATCATAGGCTTTGTGGGTTATATGTGCTCTCCATCATATAGTGTGCTTTTACTTTCTATGATCCTTTAAAAATGTGAAAAAACATTCTTAGCTTGCAGGCTATATGAAAAAAGGCCACTGGCCAGACCTGGCCCATCAACCATAGTTTGTGAACCTCTGCTTTATACCACTGCCAGTTTTACCCTCGTAAAGTGCATCTCTGGACACATAACTTCTTTTCTTTTTTTTTTTTTTTTTTTTGGCAGGGCAGTAATTAGGTTAATTTATTTATTTGTTTGTTTGTGTGTTTGTGTGATTGTTTGTTTGTTTGTTTGTTTATATATGGTGGTACTGGGGATTGAACCCAGGACCTTGTGCATGCTAACTGTGTGATCTACCACTGAGCTGAACCCTCCCCCCCGGATCATAGCACTTCTTGTCCACTTTCTGGTCATTTGTTTTAGACTGCCAAATAAAATTCAAACATTAGCCTGGTATCTGAAGCCCCACACATTGGTCCTAACATGCTATCTGAACACATCTCAGAATACTTTTGGGCCCTTGTCCTTTTGCATTTTCATGCTTTGTCCTCTGTTTCTCTACATCTTTAAAATCTTAGCCATGTTCTAGGACCAGCATAAATGCTGTCTTTTAAGTAAAGCCTTCTCTTCCCCAGAAGTGGTTTCTCCCCCTCAGAACTGTGCAAGTACTCTTACTGTGTCCTCTCAGCTTGTGTTTATTGCCTTCTGCTGGAATTTGTCACTTCCCTTTTCGTTTATAAGACAGAGAGTACTATCTGGAGTGAGAGACATTATCTTTATTACATAGGACACTTCGCATAGTGCCAAACCCACGGTAAGTGCTCCATAAATATTTGTTGAGTGGAATGTGATGGGTAAAAAAACATAAGAAGAGTGAGAAAAATCTTAACAAGTTTTTAACAATAACATGGTCCTGAGGACTAAAATCTAAGAACACTGAACAGCGAGGCTCTGTTGCATTTTCACCCCTGTGGATTCAACAGTCTGTGGACTTTCTTTGATGGAAAATATGATTGGAATATTTCCATAGTGGTTTAGTTGGTGAGTGGTAGGTGGTAGTCAGTGTACAAGCTAATCTCTGCTTTGTTTATTCTTTTTTTTATAATAGTCCAAAGAAAAACTGATCAGCAGCTTAAAGGAAGGATCTGGTTTTGAAGGCCTAGACAGCAGTACTGCTAACAGCATGGAACTAGAAGAGCTTCGACATGAGAAGGAGATGCAGAGGGAGGAAATACAGAAACTAATGGGTCAGGTACATCAGCTGAGGTCCGAATTACAGGTAAGAGTCATTACAGTTCAGCTTCACAGACAACCGTTTAGCCCCAGCTATTAGTAGGTTGAGAGATGTCGGACTCTATATTTTGGAGGAAGGGTATTAATGAAACAATGTGTGAAACTTAAGGAATGTTGGTTACTATATAGAAGTGAACCTAAAGCAGTAGGTTTCTTGTCCATTGATTGACTTAAGGTTATAGGAATAAGAAACATAGGTAACCAGATTCATTCATTCAACAGAAACTTACCAAGTATTTGTCGTGTGTCAGGGATCTTCGAGGCTGAGTTATAACAGGGAATCAGACAGAATCTTCATATTTACGGATCTTACATTCTAGAGGCTAAAAACAAATTAGACTTGTCTAATTGTCTGTAAAACTGGGATGTTTTCTAATATTAGAAAGGGCTTACAGATGATCTTTTATGTTTCATGCATAATCTTACAATCTATAGTTTATGTGTAGCAAATATATTTAAAGGTAAAATCGGGCAGCTTATTTGTCTTAAACATGGGGTCTTTGACATAGGAGGAGGCTCTGAGGATGAGAGGAGATAAAGTGTGGGGTAATGAGCCTTCTCTTCTTTAAAAAAAAAACCAGCATTTTGCAAAGAGTATCCATCCATGCATTAACTCAGGAAATAATTGATTTATAAGGTGTATGTGAAATACAGGGAGAAGTGTAAGTTGTGAGAACGTACCAGCTTGTATGGGGCATAGACACAACTATTAGATCAAGAAGCAAATCCTGTATCCCAACTTTGGCACTTCATAAATGTGTTATCTTGCACCAGATACTTCATCTCACTGAGCCTTAGTTTTGTCATCTGTAAACTGCAGGTAAGAACAAAGGTTCTCTTGAGAATAAGGGATAATATGTGTAAAGTGCCTGGCATTGTCCCTGACACATAATAGGCCCTCCGTAAGTAGTAACTGCTTTTATTTCTGGGGTTTTTTTTCCTTACTACCCTTTAAAGTAGGATCTTTTTTCTATAAATAATTTTGAATTCCAAATAATTCAGTCCTATGAGTTTAGAAGTTGAAAGAATGCTAAACTGATTCATACCTATTCCATGTCTTTTGGGTGAGATTATGAAAAATATGATATGTTTTATTTACTATCTCATCCCTACCCCAGCATCATTAATGGCATTGACACATTTTCTTACCCTTTCTCAAGTTTATGAAAGTATAATAAAGATTATAGTATTAGGTCTGGTAAAATGAAAGAATTGTTAATAATTATAGTAGCTGTCATTTACTGAGCACTTCATGTGCCAGGCACTGCACTAAGCACTCGACATACATCCTTTCATTTATTCCTTACTGTAACCCTGTGAGAGAGATGGTGTATGTTTTATTTAAAGAAATTTAGGTGTGGGAAAGAAAGTAACTTGCCATGACTAATAAAGTGGCAGAGCCAGGATTAGAACCCTAGTTGGTCTGATTCCAGAACATGTATCCTTGACCACTGTGCACGCTGCCCACTGCTCAAGAATTCGTCTGATATAGTTAACTTGATGGCAAAGAGCAATCTACCTTCTACTAACCCTGAAAATCGTAGGGGAGAATAATTGAACTTATTGCTGTTTTCCTGTAAGTCCACAAAGTTGTGTGAATTTAGAGTATTACACTGTGGTTATCTGGGAGTATCATTAATCTGTCAGTTCTTTTGAACAATATGTGAAGTGCCAGAGTTTGTGAAGATGAGTATATAACAGATGGTACCAAAAGGTAAAAAGCAAAATTAAGATGCTGGTTTTTGTCTCATGAAGAACCATGTGAATGAGCTTATGCTTACCCGTAGGGGAAAGTGTAGAAACCTAGAGCTATGTTCTTTGCCACTCGTGGATTTCACAGGACATCTAGACCATGGTTTTTGACTTTGAAAAAGAAGAGTAGTGACACCAAGTGAAGAAGTCACAGTGAGAAATATGGGAAGATGTGAAAACAGGTAATAGTAATAGAGGTAAAAAAATAAATAATATGCTAACCTCAGGTGATGTCAGAAAAGTGTATTTTTATGTATGTTGATTACTGATTCACACACGTGTACAAAAACTAATTATAACTTGCTATTTCAGAGGACCGAGACAGTGAAGTCCTTTTTGATGCTATATTTCTACTCCTGAAATTGTTAGCTTTTGAATAGAGACGTAAATCTCCCAGTGAGCTGCTGTCTACTACTCTTTAAACCAAATGGTTTTTACCCCAGCACCCTGTTCATTTCTCTCACCATTTGCCATATTATATAATGAAGTGTCAGTTAATGAGCTCCTCTTAGCTGTGACTGTGTCTCATTCATCTTTATCCCTCCAGGGCCTGCTGAGCGCCATTCACAGCACATAATGATACCTCAGTAAATACTGACCTGAACAGTTCACTATTGCTCTCACATGTAAGGTTCATCTTTTTAGGATATGGAGGCTCAGCAGGTTAGTGAAGCAGAATCAGCAAGAGAACAGTTACAGGATCTCCAAGACCAAATAGCTGGGCAGAAGGCATCTAAACAAGAGCTAGAGGCAGAATTGGACCGACAGAAGCAGGTAAGGATTTCAGATTGATAATTACCAAGGCAGACTGTCCACTGGGGTCATATGAGGAGACTTCTAGTAAAGCAGTTTACTGAGCTTTCTTAGAGGTTGAGTTCAGAGGTCCCGCCTACCTTTCCTACCCCAGCCTCCTCATTGTTTGTTTTAACAGATGAAAAATAGAGGCACAGAATGGCTTTGAGACTTGCCTAATATCGCACAACTAATTAGAGAATTGAATAGAGCCCAGGATTCCCATCCCAGAGCCCAGAATTCTTTATGCTGCTCTGTGTATATGTTATTACATCTCCTTGTCAGAGTATATATTTATAGAACACTCAAAAATATGAAAATATGATTTCCATATTTTATCACATTTGTACTCTTTAGACACAATAGTAAATATTATTTAGTAGAAATATAAATACATCAGTGCCATAATAGACTGCTCTTTCTGTTTGAGAAAGAAATGGCTTATAACAGACTGTTCTTACAAGTCCTGTGTAAAATTATATTCCATTCAATTAGCAGTTGTCTGCTCTCCAAGCCAAATTATTTTGCTTTAATATACATATATAATAGTTTCAAAATTACCACAGTTAAACATATTTACAGCCAAATTTTCAGAATAAGAATCTATATTTAATATTAGTAACATCTATAATTTACTAAGTAACAACATTATTTTAGATGCTTAATATATATTATTTTATCTTCATAGTATCTCTGTTCTCTTCATTTTACAGAAGAGAAGTTTGTATCTTTCACAGTGCATCACTTAAACATTTCCAGCTTTGCATATTTATATTCTTTAAAGATTTTTTTCCATCAGGATTTATCATTTCCAAAACTGGTTCTATTCTCAGAGATGTTTGTTTTTATTATGAAAGTGGTACTTGAGAAAAATTCACCGTGAAGCAGCCTGTGGTGTTCATCATAGGCTGTCTGAGATAATCTAGTTATAAGATTAGCTGTCCTTTCAGAAATTGCATTTTAATTTATTCAAGTAGCTATTATATATTAAAAGACGAAAATTTGATGTTCTTGCTAGTTAGATAACTTTCATTTTATTATGGCTGATGGTTTTACCACACCCATTTCCAGTGCCCTTTTCTAAAATGAAGGAGTTAAGTAGAGGAAAGTGTTGCTGAATGTAGCTTTAGGCTGTTTACTTAGTAATCAAATGTTCCGGATGGGAAGTACTTAATCTTGGGATTAAACAGTCCCTCAGGTAATTGAAGTAATTTCAGCCTTAAATTTTGTGCTAGTCTAGGGTTTAAAAGAAACCAGGCAAACCTTCCTGTAAATTGTGATTCCCCTACCTAATTACTTTCCTCATTTTCCCTTTTCTCACTTGTCTCAGTTTTTTCAGTCTGAAATGAGCACATTGAACTAAATGTCTCAGGTAGTCTCTAGCAGTTTGATTCCATACACGTTTACTTTTCATGCAGCTCCCTTTACTTACTCTGTCTGCACAGTTAAGTGTAATGCTTTTGTGGGTACTTAGTTAATGATTTACTCTTTCTTCCCTGGCATGTGCTTTACTGTTTAATTCTGACCTGACTCTGACTGATTATGTCCATTGTACAAACTAATTTGGCACAGTTGTTAAGAGATTTTGTAGGTATTTCTTTTTTTCCTTTCTCTCTTTCTTTTATCAATAATGGAACAAAACAGGTGCAAGATATTGCCTAATAAAAATAAGCCCGTGCGTGAAAACAAATACATGTGTGTATATGCATGACTGGAACACTGTGCTATACACCAGAAATTGACACATTGTAACTGATGGTACTTCAGTTAAAAAAAAAAAACTACTCAAAATCATCAGGGAAATGCAAAGGAAAAAAAAAGCCATAGTGAGATACCACTATATACCCACTCTAATAGCTACACTTACAGAGACTGACAGTACCAGATGTTGGAAAGGACATGGACGAACTGGAACTCTCTCACGTTGCTGTGAGAATGCAAAATGGTACAGGTATTTTGAAAACCATCCAGGAAACAGTTTGGCAGGTTTTCTTCCTTTAAGTTAGGCATACACTTATCATTTGATCCAGCAATTCTGTTCCTACGTATCTACCCAAGAAAAATGAAAACATATGATCAATAGACTTGTGCTTGGTACATTATGCTGACATACTGACTTTTCATCAGATCCGTCAAAGTCTGTTCATTTATCTGTTCAGTATCCATGTAGCACATATATTGCTTGAGTGCCCACTTTGTGTCAGGCACAGTTTCAGGTACTGGAGGTGAAATAGGGAGCACTGATTTAGTTTTTGTTTATCCATGCCTCACTTTGTAGGACTTCCACTACATGGAAGAAGATCTGTATCGAACAAAGAACACATTGCAAAGCAGAATTAAAGATCGAGAAGATGAAATTCAAAAACTCAGGAATCAGGTATGAAGCAGCATTCACAACTTGGGGAAAGACATCATTGTAAAATTGCATTTTTTTGAAAAGTTACAGTAAGACTCCCCCCGCCCCCATATTTTCACCTGAATTCTGTTACTGGAGTAATGAGATACGTTATTTTCAGCCTGATACAGAGTTCTCATCTAGTGCCATTTGAGTCTGCATTTGCTGTGTCTGCATAGATTGCTTCTTATACAAGTATTTTGTAGCCAGTCACCCGAGGAGATGTGAATTACTCCAGAATTTCATGCCTTCTGACGTCAGTGGTGGTTGTACTGATTGCGTTTTATAATCATGGTTTCCTAAGAAAAATCCAATGATGAGTCTTATTAATAGATCTTTCACTAGAGTCACTAAGACCTTTTTTTAACTGAAAATGTAAAACATAGAAAATAACACGTGCCTACCACTCAGATTTACCAGTCTTTATCATTAACTGACAAACTCATGCATTCACTTACCCTGTCATTGTGCATTGTCCTTTCTTCCCTTATAGTAACATGAGTGACTTAAATGTGATCATTTAAATAATTTACATAAAAATTGACTAATTCATTTCTCAGTTAGCTAATGACTTGGTTTGAACATGAAAAGTCCAGTAATTTTAAAGCTCTTAGACTTCTTAGTGGTCCATGATTTAAAATGTTTAAAAACTTTGATTTTTTTAATGAGGTGGGGACAGCTAATTGATTTGACTGTTCCTTTCTCCTTCCCTTTCCTCATTTGTGAAATGATTACAAATGATAAGATGACTTGCTATCAGGAAGTCAAAGAAAAGAAAGAAGCATAAACCGCCAATCACTTTAATCCTTAGATAAACATTCCAATATTTGTTAAATATTTATTGAGCACGTACTATGTCTAAGAAATTGTACTATTTTTGTTAATCAAGAATTAACCATAGCAGGCTATCTCTTAAAGATTTTTCACCTAAATGAGAACAGAGAAGAACCTTTGTCTCAGAAGGAAGTTGACTTGTACAATTTAAAAAGAGATCAGCATCTTAATACATTGCAAAAAAAAAAAACCCACTTAATCAGTGATTTAAAATTTATACTGAATGAACAATTAAAAATGTTGTGTCTGCTTGTCTTAACTACCTTTGAGCCTCCTAGGAGAAAAATACCTTGGTTAAAAAATTATGTTGCAGTTTGACTATTTTTTCATTCTTTAAAAGCTATTCTATGGGACTAGATAAAAACCTATGGAAAAAATGAACTTTGATCTTTATTCCCTAATTAGACTCATAAAGTTAACAAAAGTTGATTTGGAGTGGAGCTAAGCCTAAACTACAAAGCCTCTAGAAGAAAGTATAGACATTTCATTTGTTTCCCGTTTTGGCTATTTATGAACAAAGCTTTTGCAATTTCAGAGAAGACAGATTTCTTAGGACATAAAAAGCACTAACCATAGAAGAAAAAAGTGACAAAATTGGATTTCAACAACCTTAAAAATGTCTGCTTATCAAAAGACTATTACAAAAATGAAAAGAAGTTAGCCACAGACTGGGAGAAGATATTTACAGTACATATATCTGACAAAGGATTTGTAACCAAGATAAGAACTCTTACTGAAAATAAAGAGATGGACAACTAATATTTTTTTAACGTGGACAAAAGACTTGGACAGACAATTCACAAAAGGGATGTGTGAATAGCCAAATAAGCACATGAATAGGTGCTTAAAATCATCAGTCATCAGGGCAATGCAAATTAAAACCTCAGGGAGATGTAGCACTACACACCCACTAGCCTGGCTGAAATGAAAAAGATTGGAACTCTCATACACTGCTGGTATAGCAGCACAGGCACATTGGAAAACTGGCTGTTTCCGAGAAAGTTAGCAACATACATCTAACCTGTAACCCCAGGTATTTACTCTGTGAATGAAGATATAAATGAAGCCATATGTCTACAAGAAGACTTGTACAAGAACATTTGTAATAGCTTTGTTGATAAATAGCCAAAACGGGAAACAAATGAAATGTCCATCAACAAGTAAACAGACAAACACATTGCATACTACTCAACAGGGAAAGGAAACAAACTACTGATACAGCAACTCAGACAAATCTGTTTAAAAAGCCACACACAGAAGTGTTCATACTGTGTGATTCCATTTATAGGAAATTCAAGAAAAGGCAAAACTAATTCTGATAATAAAAATCAGAACAGTGTTGTCCATGAGTGATGGAAATATTGTATATTTTGATTTGGGTGTTGGTTGCACAGTTACATTTGTCAAAATTCATTGTATACTTAATATCTGGTTCTTTCACTGAATGTAAATTTTCCCTCACCTAAAACATGTTGAAGTCTGGAGTGAGTAGATTAGGGGGTCACAGTACAATCTCAAAGTCGAGCATTCCTTTTTAGTAGTAAGTGAACCTTAGTTTATATTCAGTGTAATTCCATTTCATAGTTACTCTTTATAGACCTAGCCCTGCACTTAATTTGTGGGAGCACTGTAAGGGTCTCAGAAGGAAGGAAGCTTGATGGATGATAACTAGACTTACTGTGGTGATCATTTCCCAGTGTATACAAATTTCAAATCATCCTTGTACCCTTGAAACTAATATGATGTTAAATGTCAGTTTTACTTGAATAAAATAAATAAATAAAATGTAAAATAAAATAAAAATACTTAAAGATGTTTCTAACAAGCAAAAAAACAAGGAAGGAAGCTAATTTTTATTAAGTGCTTACCATATTGCCGATTCTGCATTAGATGTTTATCACTTCATTTAGGCATCACATCCTGTGGGCAGAGAAACCGAGGCTCAGATTTGTAGTTTGCCCCAGGTTGTAGATAAGAAAAGGCTGAGCTGGGGTTTTAAACTTAAATAAGTCTATTAGCTTCTTTTCCAGACTGTGTTGCTGTAGACGGTGACTCTTGCCCTCGCAGAGCTGACTGGCAGTTTTATTAAGGAGACAAAATTGACTCCAATTAAACAGTGTTACCAGAGCGACTGGTAAATGCCAAGTCAGTCAGCAGGAGTCTAAAAGAAGGCTGAGATCAGCTTAGGCTGGTGTAGTTGGAAAGGGCTTCAAGGAAGAGGCTCTGAAGGCAGGTAGAGCCTAGGGAAGAGAAGGGGCTTGAGTTTGCCAAACAGGGAAAATGTGAACAGCAGAGCAAAGGCTGGATGGGAGTAGAGGAAAGTGACGACAAATGAGGACAAATAGAAGATGAAATGAAGGAAGTTATTAAGAAGTGACAGACCCTACTAGGAAAATAATTCTCCTTTCATACCCCTAAGTACCATGTGCAAAAGGCACTGTTACGCTCACTTACAGATGAGCAAACAGTTGTGGAGAGGTGTAGCAACTTATCCAAAGTCAGGTAGCTAGGAAATTGCAGAGCGGAGATGAAAACCTCAGGCTGTGGTCCTTGCACTGCACCACCACTGTTGAGTTACAGGGGGTTTTGAATCCAGGTTGAGAAGTTTGAGCTGTGTCCTGTGGACCAGTGCTTTCAGATGTGTTTGACCATGACAGCAGTGAAAAGTAAAGTCTACATCATCTCAGTGCTCACATGCACTTACACATATAAAACCAAAACGGAAGTTTCACAATGTAATACCGTCACATGCTATGTGCTATGCCCTCTGATAGGTCCTGTTCTGTTCTATTTTTTAAATGCCAACTGTGACCCACCAAGTTGATTTCATGACCCACTAACACAGTTTAAAAGTTGCTTCTTTAGAAGTAGGTAGTGAAAGAATCGTAGAGTTTTGAGAAATCACTTAATTCCACAGTTTCCCTGCAGAATATAGTGACGTGGTTTCTTGTTGCATGACTTTAGTTTTATGTAATAATCTTATGAACACTTTGCCTTTCAGCTTACCAATAAAACTTTAAGCAATAGCAGTCAGTCCGAGTTAGAAAATCGACTCCATCAGCTAACAGAGACTCTCATCCAGAAGCAGACCATGCTGGAGAGTCTCAGCACAGAGAAGAACTCCCTGGTCTTCCAGCTGGAGCGCCTCGAGCAGCAGATGAACTCCACCACTGGAAGCAGTAGTAATGGCTCTTCTATTAACATGTCTGGAGTTGACAGTGGCGAAGGTAAAACAAAAAAAAAAGTAGGGGAGGGGAATCCGAAAAGAGTATTTCATTGCCTTAATTTCCAATCTTGCTAATTCAAACATGAGTTTGAAAAGTTACAGAAAGACAATTTTTGTTTAAAAAGAAGCTTTATCCAACGAAGCACCCACTTTTCTCTTGATGTGAGGCCTGGGCTATTGCGTTGTTTGATATGATCATTATTGAACTGAACAGTGGGCTGGTTAACAGCCCTCACTGGTGTGGGGCCTGGAGAAGGGAGGCCAAAGGACTAAGAATCAGACTGAAATATGTAGGACACTTAACAAGGTGCTGAGGACAAGGCAGATAATTCAGCTGAGAGGGGCTTTCAGGAATCTTTAAGCAAGATTTGCTTTCATAACCTTCCAATCCATAATTTTATTTAATATTAAAATTAATATGTAGTTACATGAATATATCCATGCTTTGTAATTTTAATAGAGAAAGGTAGGTTCTCCGAATAATCAAAAAGAATGTTGAAGATTTTAGTATACGCTTCAACAGACTAGGTTTTTAATCTTAGAACTTCATAAGTCTACAAAAGTAGTCATTCAGTAAATCTTTCAGTTCTTTGGCTTTAAATTTTTAGAACTTTTTTCAAATAATATTTTACATGTATAATATATATAACTATATATTATATGTATAAATATATAATATGTGTATATTTTAAGACACAGGCTCACTATAAAAAGAAATGCCAAAAAAAAGAAATTAAAGTCACCTGATAATCTATTGCCCTCAGATAACATTTTGGAACATCTCCTTTGAACTTTTTTCCTATATATATTTGTAGTGCCTGTTTTGTTGATTTTTAATTTTTCTCATATAATTATATCTTCATAATATATTTTATACAATAAGTTATATATTGCTTCATAGAAATCTGTCACATGGAGATACCATAATTTGTTTAATCAGTTCCTTATGGTTGGAGATTTCGATTGTTGCCAATTTTGTCACTAATATAAGACATGTATCCTTGGTACATGTCTTTTATTTTTGTAGAATAGATTATTAGAAATGGAATTTCTGGGTCAATAGGTACACACATTTAAAGGCTTTTGATTTTTGTTGCCAGAATCAGCAAATAATTAAGTACCTACTCAGAATCAGATGATATTCTGAAGATACAGTGGTCAACAAAAGAGACGAAAATCTCTGACCTGTAGATCTTACATTCTGGTATTGTGGGGGAATACAGGTAGAGGAGACAGGCAATAAACAAAGTTTGGATATGGTAATGCGTGCTATGGAGAAAAGTAAGCTGAGAAGGATATACAGGGTGCCTGGTGTGGGGATGTGATTGCAATTTAAAGAGAGTGGTCAAGGGAGACCTCATTGAAAAGGTGGTGCTTTTAAAGTCCCAAAGGAGATAAGGTAGTAGACTATGAGGAGGTCTACAGAAAAAATGTTCTAGACAGCAAGAAGAGCATGTGCAAAGGCCCTGAGGTAGGAGTGTAGCTGGCATGTTGCAGGAGGCCAGTGAAGCTGGAGTAACTGAATGAAGGGGGAGAAAACTTAGAGGAGGCCTTTTAGGTCTGTGTTAGGACTTTAACTCTGAATGAAGTAGGAAGCCATAGAAGAGTCTTGAGAGGGGTGACTGAGCTGACTTGTATTTTAACAAGTTGCCCCTGGCTGCTGTGTCAAGAATGGACTGCAGAAAGTTACACATTGAGGCAGGGAGACCAGGGAGGGGCTGTTGTATTAACCCATGTGGGAAACATTGCTGATTCCAACCAGAGTGGGAATTGTGGGGTGAGTTCAGGATTTATTTTAAAGGTAAGCAGACAGAATTTGCTGGCAGATGTGGAGTTTGAAAGAAAGAAAGGAGTCAAAGGTTTTGGAAAGATGAAGTTGTGTACTGAGATGGGAAAATTGCAGGAAGAGAAGGTTGGCAGCAGGGCGGGAGATCAGGGTACCAGTTTGCAGCTTGCTGAGTTTGAAATGTCTTTTAGACATCCAGATGGAGATGAAATAGGCGATCAGATGAGTCTGGAGTTGGGGGTGGTCTGGAATAGAGATACAGATTTGGGAGTTACCAACTTCGATGAAAGGGTGCGCGGCCTCACTCTTGCTGGCGCAGGAAGAAAGTGCACATTAATGCTGCCTCTCACCAACACTTGGTATTTGTAAACTCTAATTTTTGCTGTTTTCGTGGGAAAGTAATTTTCTTAGTTTTTAAATTTTGATTTTTGTGGAATGTAAATTTAAGTATTAAAACTGTCTTTTCTTTATGGTTTCATCTTTGGTAGTATTGCTTTAAAGTTGGCTTTGAAAACTTCTTCCAAATGTAATGTGATGTGTATTCAACTGTAATTTTGTTAGAATTTTGATTTTGGTGTTGGTACATTAATGAATTATTTTCTTGTTTAAACAGGCACACGTCTGCGAAACGTTCCTGTTCTTTTTAATGACACAGAAACTAATCTGGCTGGAATGTATGGAAAAGTCCGCAAAGCTGCTAGTTCAATTGACCAGTTTAGGTAAGCAGTGTCAGGACTGATGAGTGTTGGACCACATTTTTACAGTGTTTTCTAGTATTTTCAGTCATAGTCTTGTCTGGCAGAGCTGATATTTAAAGTGACATTTACCTTATTCCGTTCCGTGTCATGAAATTGCTTTAAGAGGTCTGCCAGGGCCTGTATTTTATCGAAGGTGATTAGCCCTGACCATTTCTCTTCTTTCTATAATAAACTCTATTTAAAAATGCATTAAATTTCATTGAGAAAGCCTTTATTATATAAATGAATCCATTTGAATGTTTTATCACCTTTATCATATGTTTAGGATAAAAGATGCTACTATATATAAATGAATAGTGCTCATTTTAATATATATCTTATATATATTATATAAGTAACATAGTTTATATATGCTATGTATGTTTGTAAGTGAACTTTTTATACTAGCAGTCATCCATCTTATGAAGAAAATGTTTTGCCAATATGTGTATGTAGCCTTGATAAAGTTCATATCTAAATAACCTCCTGAATTCTTTTGCCTTTTAGTTTTTGTAATTAAACATAGTTTAAATAAATTGTTGTATAGTAGAGCAATCTTCCCTTACTGTTTTGTGTCATAATAGAGCTATGGCATTAAAAATAAGGAGGGTGATGTACTAAGATTCCTGAAGCCACGAGCCTTGGATGCCATAGTCACTGTCTCCAAAGTATCGAGCACATCTATTTCAACTATTTTTATTCAACATACATATTAATTTTTAGAGAACATATATGCAAGGCGTTGCGCTAGAGGTAATGAAAGAAGCCCTGGGGCAGAGAAGAAAGGTGTATCTGTACATGTATCCACGTTGGGGGAAAAAGTGTTGCAAAAAGGCAGGAGCAGTAAGACCTGGACATCATAATGCTTCCCACTCTTGAAGAAGTGTTTACTTGAGTGTCTGTGGTTTTGTGCCTTTTAGAAGTATGTGTCCATGCTGAAGCTTCTAGGTTAGCTATTTGCAGGTTTATTCCAACTAGACTCTTCTTTTTTTCTATTCGTATGTTCACACTTGCCTTTGGTTCTTAAAAGAAAAATGATTTATAGAGAGATCAAATTTGCCTTCTACAGTTATAGCTGAAGAATTAAGAGGATTAGCTTGTGTTAGTTTAGCAGCCGACCCCCAGATAATGATGAAAGTATTTATTCACTACCATGATGTGCTATATGATTATTTCAGGGAGTCATTTAACAATCTACCATAAAACAGAAACAGTCTTTTATGGTGGCCACATAAATAGTTTAAATGAGTAAAGTTTTAAAAAGCATCATTAGATATTACCATGGGAACATCTGTTTTTGTTTTTGTTTTTGTTTTTTAGTGGGGGGAGGTAATTAGGTTTATTTATTTTTAGAGGAGGGGGAACATCTGTTTTGAGTGTAACTCTCTTCTCTTCTCTCCACCCCCACCACCCCCACCACCACTTGCACAGCATCCGTCTGGGAATTTTTCTCCGAAGATACCCCATAGCGCGAGTTTTTGTAATTATATATATGGTAAGTAAGCTTGTTTGAAAAAAGTGCTGCATTTGATTTTTAACTAGTTTTTTTTTCAGCTGCTGATCTTTTTTGACTAAATGTTTAGCAGTCAATTTTGAAAGAGAATAGAACTTATTTTTGGTAATTGAGGTTTTTTTTCTTAATGTATGCAAGTGGACAACTCATTAGATCTAAAAAATAAATCGCTCGAAGCCTTTTTCTACAATAAAACTGTCATGCGGTTTAATGGTTACTTTTATTTCTAAGCCCCTCTGATGATAAAAATACAATATGAAACAGCTGATTTCATTTTTATCTGGATGTAAAGTTTCTTTAATTATTTCTGTGTGTTTTGCTTTATTTCCTAAAGCAATCTCAAGATTGATGTACTTTCTTTTAGATGTCTTAGCTCTAATAAAGTGGATGCCATAGCTTGGGATGTCATTTCATGTCTCCTGTGAGTCTAAAAAGTCCACTAATTCTTCTGAATGGGAATGTCTAAAAGTAGTTAAACTGAATTAAGACAGGCAGTTTTGAGAAGAAATAAAAACATACTTAGAAAGAAATTTCCTTGTGATCCACTAGAGGGAAGAGTTAGTCCTTTAAATAAAAAGTTTTTAAGAAGAGAGGAAGAGAGAGGTGGGGAGGGCAAACGAAAGCATTGAATGTCATCAGAAAGGATTCAGAATATGCTCACATCTGGGTTGATTTCCGAGGTGCTGGGATATTATGAGGAACACAGGCACCTTCTGTCAGCATGAGGCACGATGTTGCACAGCTCATGTGCAAGGCACTTAGTGATGGAACCTCATCATGTCAGCACCACCATGAGGAAGGGAGTGGAAATTCATCACTGCTGGTCCTGTGCTGAACCCTAAATCAGCCTCTGAAACCTAACACCTTAGTCCAGTCAGGAGTTTCTTCCCATCTCTTCTTCACCAAATCGTGGCTAACCCTTTTTCAAACCACCAACTGTAACTCTTATGAAAAGCCTTTCCAACCAACTTGATGTATATCTAGCAGTTTTAATCAGGCACTGATTCTGCGTTACAATCACCCGATTGGTTATACACGTGTACATGTACACGGTCTGAGTGAGTTCAGGACTTTGCTCCTCTCACCTGAGACGCTGTAGGTATCGCAGCTCTTTATTGCCCTCACTGCACTCAGCTCAGTTGACCGTACATTTGTTTCTTCATTGTTTATCCAGTGAACATGTTCGGAGCCCCTGCAGTGTTGCAGGCACGGTGCTAGCCCCAGGAATACAAGAACAAACAAGACGTGGCCCCTGCGCTCAGCGCACTGCACAGTGGGCCTTTGGGGAAGATTGATTTCTTGGCTAACCCATCATTTTTTTTTTCTTTCTTTAGGCTTTGCTTCATCTCTGGGTCATGATTGTTCTGTTGACCTACACGCCGGAAATGCACCATGACCAACCACATGGCAAATGACCTGAGCCTGGTTGTCTTTCTCCAGCCTTGGGGTCTGCAAAAGGGCCACTGCTTACAGTTCTGAGAAGGGTGCACATGGTCAGTTTATCACTACAGGCTTTTAACTTTTTAAGTTATTATGCAAGTACTCTGCTACCTAAACCTTCCTCTGATTTCCTTCAAATGGTAAGAGTTTCTAAAGCAAACCATAATTTAATGAGCTCGGCTTTGCTTTTTCTGAGGTCAGTGGTTCAGTGTATATATGTACACACACGGATTCTGGGCTTGTTCGCCTCTGTACAGACCGTCCTGTATTTTAGGTGACACTCATTATGGGTTATAATCAGGGAAACTAATTGTATTTAGTGATATAAATAAAATGTTTTCTTTTTGATAATTCAGTCTGCTTTGTATTTTCATATATTTAACTTGCAAATATAGATATACTTTTTACATGTTACAGGCCTGATTGATACAAATCTTTTTATAAATACTGAAAATTTACTGTGCATTTTTTTTTTTAAATAGTGGTTTTCATCCCCATTAAACAAGACCTTTCCCAATGGGCGTTCGTTAAGTAGAGCCAGAAATCAGAGCCAGCGTCACTTGCAATTGCTTTAGTGGTTTGTGCACTTCTTTCCTTTCCCTGCTCTTCTCCACGTCATGTGCTGTCTTCCTTTGATTCTTGCTCGTCATCCTTTGTCTTCCTCCACCTCTCTTCCTTTTCTCCAGCCTTTGCCTTCGGTTAGCTCGGGACATCCATAGACCCTGCTAGTAGCATTTAGGAATCAAATTTGGTTTTAACACCCTTTGTCCCTTTGCATTCTTAAAACACTCCAAGACAGAGATGATACAGAATTATTCTTTGAGAAGAGACATTTTCTTTGCTTTAAGTCCAGTATAATGTATGCTTTGGCTTTCCTTTTCATCTACCTATCTGAATTTTTATTTTGTCCGCCCTGGGTACTGGTGATCTCTCTTTGCGTATAATTAACATGTAGATCCTGGGCTGGGCGGGGGTGTAGACCTTCCTATCAGGAATGCCTTTGCGGTAGCCTGCTGGTGCCTAACCGAAAACCTGAGTTTTTTCTTTTCTCAGTGATATTTCTCCTGTGACTTTAAATTGTTCCAAAGTTTTGGTATACTAGATGTATATGTTTCTTATTTTTCATCAGAAAATGAAGATTTAAAGGTCATCTTAGGTGTGTTTGGGCTTTTTTTTTTTTCCAACTTAACATGAATAAAAAAGGCAGAAAGTTCCACACCATCTAACAGTGGGTGTGAGATTTTGGAAGATGGGGTAGAGACACATTACAGGGTATATGTCACAGTTCCTATTCAGGTGATAGCCAGTCAATGTCTGAGCTGTGAAGTCAGATCTCATCTCAACCAGAACAAAGAGTTTAATCTTGTTAATACTTTTTAAAAGAATTTTTTTTCCTCTTCTGATTTGGAAGCATTTCTGGAAAATGATTAAAACCAGGTTACATACTTAAAATGGAAAACAGCACATGCTGCATCATCATGTGTTGCCAGACTTCCCGTCTCTGCATGTCCTCCTGGCCTTTGTTGGGACAGCTCTAAATCTTTTGTTCAGCTTTTATACACATTCTTGGCTTTTGAAATAGTTTGACAAAGTGTTTCCGAGATTATTTTTCTGCAGTTACTTAAATCTTTAATTGAGTTTCATTTTCAGTGTTCTTGCCCACTAATACACTGAGGGATTTTAAAAGTCTCCCATTCACTTATCCTCAGATAACATGAAATCTTGACCTAATTAAAAGGATTGTGTGAGAGCTGAATTTTTTTCATTCTCAATGTACGGCTTTGTATTTATAGCTGTCAGTTGGAAAATAAGATTATTTTATTATTATAAGAAAAGTTCCCTTTCTCTAGACTTTATGCCTAACAAAAACTACCGTTTTTATTGCTATGGAACAAAACTTCAAAGGAAAAACATAGGTTTTGTTAAAATATGGGACTAGGTTTACCCTGGTAGTTTTCTAGACAATGTCTGGGGCTGGCAGTCTAGCCTAAATTTAGGGAGACTTACATACAAGTCACCCTGTAGAGGGAAAACCCAGCCTACTCAGATATGCTTCACTGGACTCCGGCTCCCTACTGTAAGAGGCCCGCTGTATTGGAAAAGGCCACTGTGGCATCTCGGTCTGGACGGAAGTAGGACAACTGATAAAGCCAAAGGGACCGATGGCTAAAGCACTTCAGGCTGTGATTGATCAGAAGAAAGAAATGATGGAAAAATATCTTAGTGGTTATTGTGAACACAGTGAGACTAGCTTTCCTAGTAACTCTTTCCTGAGTGAGAGGACTGTGGATTAAATGATTCTGAACCAGGGGAGGGGGTATAGCTCAGTGGTAGAGTATGTGCTTGGTGTGCACGAGGGCCTGGGTTCAATCCCCAGTGCCTCCACTAAGGGGGGGAAAAGAATAGATTCTGAACATCAGCAGTTCTGACGTGCGGTCTGCTCTTCAGACACAGACTCCAACACAAACACCTCAAAGTAAGTGACACTTCTGTGCAGACACTTGAGGTGTCAAGTATGTTACATACAGAAACCTTATTTGTAGAAGATGTCTCAAAGAAACAAAAGTGGTGGTCAAATATTTTTAAGCCATAACAAGACTCTTAAGATACTTCAAATCAAGGCCCCTGTGTGCTGGCCCCTTCTAGGGACTGGGGAGAGTGGTGAACAGAAGTCCCCGCCCTTGTGCAGCTTACGTTTAAGCGGGGAAGGCAGACTACAAACATGGATGTAACATATCACTAAGTGTTAAATGCTATGAATAAAAGTAAAATGAGGTAAAGGAACAGAGAGAGATGGGCGAGGAGGGAGGGAAGTCGTCCCTGCAGAGGTGGCACTGATACAGAGCCTGAATCAGGTGACGGGCCATGCAAACGTGGATGGGCAGCGCATTAAACAAGAGCAAAGCCCCTGGAGTGGGAGTGTGCTTGGGGTGTTCAAGGAACAGCACAGTACAGAGGCCAGCGTGGCTGGAACAGAGGGAGGAGGAGGGGCGCGGGGCGCGGGGCAGGGACCTGAGGCCAAGGTAAGTAAGGACTTTGAATTTGAAATCCCTCTTAGTTTCTCCTTAGTAACCCCTCTGTCCCTGAACCACCACCACCTTTAAGCAGGGAAAACCTTTAAAAATCTGTTTTAGAAATCTATAGAATACATTTGCTCCACATGCAAACTGTAGTTACAAAGACATTAGAAGCATAGTTACAAAGAGACCAAATCAGTGAATCTGTATTTTCCCCCATAACTTCTCTGTATCCACATTCATAGTTAACTCCTCATCTTTGTTCACAAGGACAAAGAGAAAAATGAAACCCAAGAGTAGAGCCCTTCATGTCTGAAGGCAAATGTCTCCCACCCTTTGACCAACCAGACTTTGCATGGCTCGCTGTCTGAGCTCATACATTCAAAATGACATTTCTGATCCCCTGAGGGCAAAGCATTACCTTTTTTATCTGCTCGTCTATCCTCAGTGCCTAGAACAGTGCATGACACGCAATTCGCCTTCAACGGTTGTGCATTGACCCTCACTGACTGAATCAGGCACAATACTATAAACCCGCGGCTGACTCCCAGCACTCCTCAGACCTTCACTCAGCATTCATGTGGCACATCCGGTTTCCAAGCTAAGAACAGAAACTAACTGGCCAGGCCCATTGCTGATAGTGAGGACTTAGCCTGGGTAGCTTGTCAGAGTTTTCCCCAAGAGGGAAAAGCCGTGGGAGTTTAAAATACAAAAGTGAAAGGTGGCTTGAGGATATTCATAGTGAAGACCTTTAATCACCAGGGAAAGTCCAGTTGCACTTAGTGACTCTCCCAAAAGACAGGCAAGGCTGCCTTACAGCGGCCACTTCTGGAAACAGTAAGATATTTGGATTCAATTTTTGGAAGTTCTGCAAAGCAACACCTAGACACAATCAGTTTCTTTCTTAACTTCAGATTCAGTGTCCTCTCTACTCCACTGGACCGCTCCTCTTTAGCCAGTTAGCTTCTTGCCCTGCGGTGCTGGCTAAATGGAGTTCACACAAAGTAATATGGCTTATGCACATAAACTTGCCAACTACTAGCTTTAACTCATAAATGTGGTTTAAGTCAGTTGAACTCAGCTAATTAAAGCCTTAAATGTAATGGTGAGAACATGCATTCTCAACACATGTTGATATCACCTCCAAGGGCGTGAAAACTGAGTTTCAGAAGGGGAAAAAAACCTGTTACACACTGTTTATTTTACCAGACAGGCTACCCTAAGCAAACTGAAATCATCCACAGTATACATGACTGATTATCATTCCTGCCCATGAATACAGGTAATAAGGGAATAGACTCAAGTCTTCTTTCTAACAGTTGTTATGACTTTATTAAGAAATAGGTGCTACTGAAAATGAATTACCATTTTTTCCTGTACACTCAATATTCTTTTTTACTACGAATGGACTTTTAGTTAGGTCCAAGCTATGCCTTTTACCTTCACTTAATTACTAACTACAAATTAAAGTCATTCCACCACCAAGAAAAAAAAAAAAAAGAAGAGGAAAAAAATATCTTACAGTTTTTATATATAAAGCCCAGATATGCATGCTGTACATAGCAGTATATCTGTGACGTTAAGATTTTATGGGGGTAGGGGGTAGTAATAACGAAAAAAAGGATGAGAAACACAGGAGGAAAGAGAAGAGAAGACCTAATTCCTTCCCTCATGAAGCCTACATTCTAACTAAGGAAATGTTTTGGCTTAAAAAAATTTTTTTGAAGTACAGTCAGTTACAGTGTGTCATTTTCTGGTGTACAGCACAATGTCCCAGTCATGCATATACATACATGTATTCGTTTTCATATTCGTTTTCATTAGAAGTTATTACAAGATATTGAACATAGTTCCTATGCTATACAGAAGAAACTTTTTAAAAATCTGTTTTTATAGATAGTGGCTAACATTTGCAAATCTCAAACTCCCAAATTTATCCCTTCCCACCCCCTTTCTCAGGTGACCATAAGATTGTTTACTATGTCTATGAGTCTGATTCTGTTTTGTAGATGAGTTCACAGAGTTCTTTTTTTTTCTTTTTCTTGTTAGATAGGAAACTGGTTTTTAAAGTCATGCCTGATCTGGCCCTCCCTACCTCGTGAGCTTCAAGCTCATCTTATTCCTCACTCCAGTCTCTTGTACTGTCCCAGTCTATCACTGTTCCAATTATTCACTGCCTCTTCAGCTTTAGACTGATGAGGAACAGTGACGAGTGACAAAGAAATATAAACCCAAGGCAGGCTGCTACTGCTTTCTGGCTTGCTTAACTGGCTGTCGTGATGGGCAAGTCACCGAACATCTCTGACCCTCAATTTCCTCATCTTTAAGAATGGAGAAGCTGGGAAGAATCTCAGAGAACTTCTCTTAGGTAAAAAGAGCATTTTGTAAGTTGAAAGTGTATCCAAATGTTTTATTTGTGGTACGTTTATTTTAAAGATGGATGGGACGGAGAAAGTGGAGAATGGCCCTGCTAACAACCAGTCAGTCATGTTCCCAGCAGAGCATGAATGATACTCAGAACAAGAGATGGACACAGCCAGTCTTGTGAGCCCAGAAGTTACTAACACCCCTCTCCTGACTATGAGGAGCACTCCTCCTTTCGGAGCAATTACTGCTGTTTCACCACCACCAACTCAAGCCCCATTTTAACTCTTCTCCTAGATGACAATCACTGAAGTACTTGGTCAACCAGTTGCCCCTGCTTCTTGACAATCTTCAACCCAGAACAGGCCCTCAATTCTTTAATGCCCCCCACAGTCATCCAACACAAACACAAACCCTAGAAGAAGCCCCTCCCATCTCCCCTGCGGGGATGCCCCGACAACATCTTCTCCTCGGCTGCAGCGAGCTGGGTAAACCTAACTTTGGGAGTATGTGTTTATTTGTTTTAACTATAGATGTGGTCTTTGGTCCAACAGAAGCTCCTCATATTTCACTCTAAATTCACAGTCAAACAAACAGGTTCAGAGACCCGTCAAGGTCCTCCAGTCAGCTATAAAATTGAGATCTAACATGTTCCTGTTTGTTTTCACATAGCCGTGGGTTTAGACTATTTGGTTACTAAACATGTCAGCTTACCAGATCTGTCTGGCACCGAGTCTCCCATCTTGGCTGGAAGCTTCTAGTAGCTTTTAGTTGCTGGAGAAAACCTGCCGTATTTTTTTCGAATACTGCTTAGTCCTGGGGCAAAGCCAGATACGTTCTGATGAGAGTTGATTGTTCTTTATCAGTGTGAGAGGAAGCAGGTGTGTGTTCCCTGCTGCCATCTGATTTATTTCTTTGAGCTCTAGAAGCAGACACTCCATCAGCCACCGAAGCAGGAAATTGCCTTTCTGCAGAAGGTAAACAAGAGGGTTTGCTCTATTTTTAGCTGTAATATTAGACCTAAAAAACATTTCAAATCACTTGTCTTTTAATCTGATTATTAGAGTAATATTCCTATTGTGAAAAATACAGAAGAGTATAAAGCAGAAAGTATCATTCCTCCATGGACCAACCACTCCAAATTAATAAGTCTTCACATTTTGGTCTGTTTCCCTCTAGTCTTTTTTCCCGTTGTGTATATGTACATAGGTAGGAAGGTCCAGAAGTGGAGAAAAAGCAGCTTCTAGTGGAAATTTTTTCTATTTTAATTGTATTTTTAAATTACATAATGCATATTCCTTGTAAACATTCCAAACAATACCATATACAGAGCAAAAAGTCCTAGTGCGCTTTTGGTACCACCCCATCCAGCCATTTCCCACTGATAACGCCTCTTAAATTCAGAAGAAATGAACTCTAGTGCCCAATCATAAACACTCGGTAAGTAAGAGTTTAGTGGTGGGAAGGGGTAGATGTTGAGTGGATTCTTCCCAGCCATTTTGTGGTAGATAGACCCTAAGTTGACTCCTAGTGATTTCCCACCTCCTGGCACCCATGCCTTTGTGTAATTCCCTCCTCGTGCGTGCACGTGGGACCCAGGACTTGCTTCTAACCAACAGAATATGGCAATGTCTAATAGGATGTCAATCTCTTGATTTGGTTACATTATAAGACAAAGGTGATAGGATGTCAGCCTCATGATTACATCTCATTATGTAAGATTCCATCCTAACAGACTGGACTCTCCTTGTTGGCTTGATGAAGGAGTGGCTGTGTTGAGGAAGCCCAGGTGTCAAAGGATTGTTGGTAACGTCTAGGACCCGATGGCAGCCTCCGGCTGACAGCCAGCCCAAAAAGCCAGACCCTGTACTTTGTAGTAATACAATTACAAAGAAATGAAGTCTGAGGACCACTTGCATGAACTTGGAAGAAGATTCTTCCCTAGTCGAGCCTCCAGGTGAGATCTGGCCAACATCTTGATGGTAGCCTCATAAGGCTCAGAACAGAGGACCTAGCTGCACTGTGCCCAGACTCCTGATGCATAGAAGTTTTGAGATAATAAATGGGTGTTGTTTGAAGGTGCTAGAATGTAGTAATTTGTTACACAGTGATAGGAAACAAATACACCTTTACTATGCATTTCCGTACTGTAGGGCTGGGACTAGGGTGCAAGAAAAAGGTACCAGCTCAAGCTGATATCAGCAAAAAGGAAAGCTATAGATTCACCTAACTTGAGGCATGTTTAAGTTCAGGTGCTCAAACATTTTAAAGTGGTATCTTTCTCTTTCTTAGCTCTCCTTCTGTGTCAGCTTAATTCACAGACAGCTACTCCCAAAACAAAGATGACCACACTGCTTCAGTTCACATCCTAGCAGCCTGACAACCTCAGTGGAAAAGAGTGGCACCTCCTCCCCACAGGTCCAGCAAGAGCCCTGGGGTTGATGTCCACTGGCTCCAGTTGGACTAACTGAAGACATAGGCCCACCAGTCCCTGGAGACAGATGGATGTGGTTCAGATCTCCACATCCAAACCCCATGAACCAAAAGAGGGAGAGTAAATGCCAAAAGGAAGGCGGGTTCTGCTAGTGGTAGAAGGTGGAATGGAAGTGGAATGATCAGACACAACAGTTGTCTACTATGGCTTCGTGCATATTCGTATACCCAAATGTATACACTGCTTCATAGCCTACTTTGATGACATAGCAGTATCTAACAATGTTGCAGTAAATACCTCCCATAGCATTTTTGCCAATGTTTTTAAAAAGAAACATGAAAAACTTTGTACTCACAGAAAAGTTGAAAAGATAACATAGTGAATATCCACATGCCCTTCACTTAGAGGCCCCCGTTGTTAACATTTTGCCCCATCTCTTTTCTTTTTTTCTCTCTGAGTGATTTAAATTGCAGGCCTCATGGCACTTCACCCCAGGATAGATCCCAGCTTGGATCTGAGAAGAGAGGCAGTCTCCTATATAACAACAGTGCCCTTAATACAGCCAATAAATTTAACACTGTGCAAGGATATTACCTAATATCCAGTCCATATACATATTTTTCTAATAGTCCAAAAAATGTTCTTTGTAAGCTGTTTTAATTTTTTTTTTCTGATCCAGGATCCAATCCAGGATCCAAACCAAGATTGCACTGGACTAGTCTATCTCCCCAGTCCCTTTAATCTAGAACAGCCCTCCTTACCCTTTTTCCTGGTTCTTCGTGCATTGATATTTTAAAGAGTGTGGGCCAATTATCTTTAGAAGGACCCACAACATGGGTGTCTGTTTCCTCAGATTTAGATTCAGGTTTAACCTTGGGGAAGAATTCTTACACAGGTGATGTCAGGTCAGAACATCAACGCAGGAGGCACATAGTGTCAGTGATGCTGAGTTTGATTACTTGGTTAAAATGGTTCTTACCAGATCTCTCCATCATGAAGGCATATTTTCCCTTTGCTTTGTAATAAGTGTTTTTTGGGGCAGTACCCCATGCAAGTATTCTATTTCCCAACAAACGTCAGTGGTTTTAGAATGTACTGGTGAATTTTGCCTGAATTATTATATTGGTGGTTATGAGTGTGGTACCAAAATGGTAATTTTTCTAAATCTATCATCATTTTTGCTACCATTGTTAGCTTGCCTTTTTCTTTCCCACCACTCTTTTTTTTTTACAAAAATACTATCACTGTGTACTTAAGAATTCTTTATTTTTTTAATTCAGTCTGTTAAAATCCAGTATTGCCATTATCCTTGTTGGTATTTAAATTGTCCTAGATTTGGCCAGTGGGAGCCCCTTCAAGCCAGCTCCTGCATCCTTTCCACTTGTTCCCCTTCATTTTGGAGCACGTCTTCGCTTTCTGGCACACCAAGATGTTCTGCTCTAATCTGGAAACTACCCTGCCCTGGACCTGAAATTAGCCATTTCTGCAAAAAAAAGTTTCTTTTCAGTGGAGAACAATAGAAACCAAAATCTCAACAATAGAACCTTCCATATAATTTTTAAAGTTGCTAACCATGTAATATTTCTAATACATGGTTGGACTACCACTTAAATATTCCATTAAGACAGAGTACTTTGGAGAAAGTATCCTTTACTATTCAAAATAACACCGTGATGAAATGCTGTGTGTGTGTAAACGTATTTTTTGAATTGAGTGTCTCAGGTTATATCTGGGAGTGGAATCACTGGGTTTAAGGTAGAGGCACTTTTCAGCCACTCTTTGCAAGTCACCCAACTGCCCTCCAGAGAGACAGTGCCAGTCTGTCACCCACCAGAAGTGGATCAAATTCTTAGTGTACCTCACCTACAGTATGTATCAGAATTAAAAAGAGCGTGGTTCTTTAAATCCAATAGAGCATGCTATCTCATTGGTTTAATAGTCATTTGATTACTGGTCAGATTGAATACAAGCAGGCAGAACATTTTTCATGTTTATTATTTGAATATGTTTTATAAAATCAGGTCATTTTAACAGGAAGTCTCAGTAAAAGAAGAACTAAGTAAATACCATCTGGGCTCTTGTAATTTATAGGTTCAGCATGATCAGTGAGTGGGAGGGGGACAGACAGCGCTGGAGTCAGCGGAGAATGAGGCTCAAAGGCCCGAGGCCCACAGCTCAGGTCAGTACCTGCTGCAGCAACCAGGGGGCCCCTGGGTGAACTATGCAGCCCCTCCCACGGCGAGCACAGCCAAGTGGGGGAAAGGCCACAGAGGAGCCCTGGGTTTGTGTTGAAAGTCCAGTGAGCGACAGGTGATGGCCCCCATCCCACCTGCCTCACGCCCGAGTACCCCACTCCAAGAGGCTGGGGCGGATGTCAGGGGGAAGCAGCCTGCCCCCGGAGGCTTGACTCACTTCCTTCAGGGTGCTGATCAACCATCAACAATAGGGAATTCTGGAAAGCAAGGTAGACGGCTAGGTGATCTATCAACGTGAGAGCAAGCAAAGCCACCATTTTGTGGCTGAACAATTATTAAGTATGTAGTCATCCAGGAATAGGCCAGCTGCTTCAAACCAAGCATCTACGGACAGACAGGTTTTGGTCACGTGCGATCTAGTGGGAGGCTTAAACCCACCATAGTTTCAAAGCAATGAATGAGTGTAAACAATAACTCAAGTTATGTGCAACAACTGTTATGTGATATCTAAATATCTGCGGCTTCCATTGGAAACAAATTCACAGGTATACAATTGTGGTTTATTGTCTATATTCATAGTTAAAGGAAAATGCTGAATTTAAGTTCAAGAATAAAGAAAATAATGATGTTGTTTTCCTCCTTAAAGTTCACAGGCCCCCTGAACTCTATCCACAGACCTCTCAAGGGTCCAGTAGTGGTTAACAACCTCTGCGTGGATGGAAGGACCCTGGATCCCTGGGCCCCTGCTCAGTACAGCGTTTCATTGTAGACACCTGATGACCACCCACTTGCTCCGAGGGAATGATAAATGAACTCTTTTTCTACCAGGCCACTGAGATTTGGAAGTTGTCTGTTACAGCAACTAGCATTACTTATTCTAACTAACACAGAAATCAAGCCTTCAATTCAAGAAGTCCAACAAACCTCAGAAGGAGATGCCAGGACTCTGGAACCAGGCAGTCTGATCCCAGAGCCAGTCTCTTACCCCCATCCCCACTCCACTGCCCTCCTGGCCATGACCCTGGGAGTACGAGGCCTGGGTGTATGGCTGGGTGAACATCACAATCTCTCTGGGCTTCAGATACTTTGGCCTTATGTTTTCTTAATAAACAAATATGAGACTAAGACAAAATAATACTTGGAAATGCTTTGGAGTAAGAAAAAACATAAGTTTAAGGTTAGAGTGAAAAATAATAATGTTAAGATCATTCCTCCAGCAACAAATAGTGGGGTTATAGGCCTGCAACTCACACAGACCTGGCTCTGCCCGTTGCTTGGCAAGTCACTGGGCCCCTCTGAGCCTCTGTTTCCTCATCTGTACAATGGAGACCCAGCCCTGTGATGACTGCAAAAAATTAGATGAGATGACGTATGCAATGGCGTCTGACTCTGCCTGGCATACGGCAGGTGCTGGGTAGATGCCACCTCCCTTCCCCCGTGTCCCCTGTTCACTGGGGAAACCCCGGGGGCTTGGAGTGAAGACGTGGAGCAGTTTTGCCAGACCACCTGATGAAAAGATGACATCTTTTCAAGCTCTGTTTCCTTGCTCAGCCTATGTGGACTGCTATTTCCTGCCAAGGCTTAATTAAATCCTGGAGCAGTGAGCACAGATAATTAACGGTGAGGCTCGTTAGGCGTGACTTTGGTTAATGTCTATGACTGTGGAAGATCCTAGTCACAGGCAATTAGTATTTATCATGTAATTAGGATGCTCAGTTGGCAGGAAGTGGGTGAGCAGCTTGCCTGTCTGGGGTGGCAGATGGAGGACTGTGCCTGGCCCGAGCACAGCAGGCCGGATGCGGGCAGGATAGGGGCAGAAGTCCTGGGAGGGGCTGTGGCCAAGCTGCCCTCTGTGAACCAGACATGTTCAGCTCAGGGAGTCAGCATCAGAAGCCTGGATGGGGCATATACAAACTCTGAGTTACAGTAAAATGGAAAAAGAAATCACTTAAAATTTCATATGGTATTTATTTACATTCTGAATAGGTAATATATTCACATAACATCAAAATGTACAATAAAACAAACCAGACATCTTCCCGCCCTGACCCACATCTGCTCAGTTCACATCCACACCCAAGGCTGAAACTAGTAACTACAATGTCAAGAACGATCCCCAGTGTAAACTGTAGACCTTGGATGACAGCGATGTGTCCATGTGGGTTCATCACGGTTACAAAGGTTCCACTCTGGGGGGTGTCGTTAGTTGGGGAGGCTGTGCTTGTCAGGACATGTGGTCCACGAGAACTGTCTGCCCCTTTGGCTCAACTTTACTGTGAACCTAAAACTGCTCTAAAAAAATAGTCTATTAAATTTTTCACTTCATTTTTAAAAACTAGTGGCACGGAATTTCACTGGAGAAATGTGTCTCCGTTTTTTTAACTGTTGCCTGCTAGTGGACATTAGGCCATTCCAGTCTTCTGCTCCAGCAAACACGTTGAATCACGCTGGAGGAGCAATGACTACTGTAGTCTTTTCTGTAGGGGTCTGTCCCTGCTACAAGGTCCCCGTGACAAAGGGGCCTTGGCTGGGAGGACAGGATGTTCCACCATCCCTTGGGCCACTGTCCTGTGCTCTGTTTGCAGGAAGGAGAGAGAGATACCCTGAGCAAACGAGTCCTTGAAACACCCGAGGGCAGAAGTCGTGTGTAGCTTACTTCCGCCCCCATTCTGCTGGGGAGGACGTGGTGACATGGCCCCAGCTGGCTGCTGGGAATTGGGTCCAGCTGGAAGCATGCCCGGGGAAGAAGGGGACACGGAACTGGGAAGATAGTTAGCAATCGGCCCCAAGGGAAATGGGGCTCCAGGCCCAGACCTGGACACGTTGGACCAAGGGGTAGAGACAGGAAAAAAACGAATTCTTGGTAAAAAGTGTTTGATAGACAAACATCTCTTGAAGCGTGAGCTCAAAAGAAAGTCATGCAATTTGGGAACCACTGACCAGATGAACCCTTCCAGCTCTTAAAAAAGAAATCTCAAAAAAAGCGCGCACCCAAACCCAGAAAATAGCAAGTGTTGGCAAGGATGTAGAGAAATTAGAACCCTTTGTGCAGTGTTGGTAGGATTGTAAAATGGTCTTACCGCTATAGATAAACATAGGGAGGTTCCTCAAAAAATTAAAAATAGATGATCACATGACCTAGCAATCCCCCTGCTAGGTATATATCCGAAAGAACTGAAATCAGGAACTCAAACAGATACTGTTCATGTGTTTATTGCCATGTGTTCATAGCAGCTTTACTCACAGTGGCTGAGAGGTAGAAGCGACCCAAACGTCCATCAATGCATGAATGGATAAATGCAACGAGGTATAAAAATACAAAGGAATATTATCCAGTCTTAAAAAGAAAGGAAATTCTGACACATGCCACAATATGGATGAATCGTGAGGACATTATGCTAAGTGAAATAAGCCAATCACAAAAAGATAAATACCGTATGATTCCTCTTACATGAGGTATCTTAAATAATCAAATTCTTAGAAAGTAGAATGGTAATTACCAGGGGCAGGGAAGAGGGGAGAGAGAGAGGAACAGGGAGTTATTGTTTGATGGATATAGAGTTAACATTTGTAAGATGAAAAAGCTCTGGAGATATACTTCATAAGAGTAAATATATTTAACACGACTGAAGCATACACTTAAAAACAGTTAAGACGGTAAAATTTACATTTTTTTTACCACAATAAAAAATGCATTAAAGTATACCTAAAACTAATACAACATTTTAAATCAACTAAACTTCAATAAAAAGTTGTTTGTTTTGAAAAAAAACTTTTTAACATTAAAAAAGAAAGAAATCTCTGAGATATCCTTAAAATGTTCATGCTCTCTGAGCCAGCTGCTCCACTTTTTAGCGAGTGGGGAAACCTATACAATTATTTAAATGTCAACAGTTCAAGGTAGACTTATTTTTATATTAGCATAAAAGTGAGAACCACCCACTGCCTAGAATAGAGGCATGGTTAACGGAATTGACATCCACAGTCAAGGAAAAATACTGCAGACATTTAAAATAATGCACAAGAAAAAAATGCTTATAGATAATGAAGGGAGCTAATTTGTAATTAATGAAAAAAGAGAAATCAAAATGTTATGCTATGTCATGCCAAAAAAGATGTCCGTACATACACATACACACATACACACACACACACACACACACACAGGAAATGACAGCAGAGTGCTAACAGCATAAATCTTCAAGCACATTACAGGAGATTGTTTTTCTTCCTTTTCACTTCGCTTTTTCTCAGTTTCTAAAAGTTAGCATACAATTTTTTTTAATCATGAAAATGTCCCCATTTGGGGATAAGCAAACTGTGGTACATCCACACAATGGAGTGTTACTCAGCGCTAAGAAGAAATGACCTACGATGCCCCCAAATGACATGGAGGATTCTTAAATGCATATGCTGAGCAAAAGAAACCAGGCTAAAGAGGCCACAGCTTTTTCAGTTGTATTATTCCAATTACATGACTTTCTGGAAAAGGCAAAACTATGGAGACATTAAAAAGATGAGTGGTTGCCAGGAGTTAGAAGGGAAGGGGGACTGAATAGATGGGGCCCAGGGGATGTGTGGGGCAGTGAAACTACTCTGTATGGTCCTGTAACAGTGGCTACATGTCTTTTTATATTTGCCCAAACCCATAGAATTTGCAGCACGAGTGAGCCGCATGAGGAGTTGCTGTTTAACATGTACAGAGTTTCTGTTTGGGAGACAGATAGTGGTGATGGTTGCACGAGAGTGTGACCCTAAGCTGAATGCTTAAAAAATGGTTAGAATGGTAAATTCTAGGTTATGTGCATTTTACCATAACTACAAAAAAAATGAACTCCCTAAACTCTGGACTTTAGGTAATAATAACATAACAATACTGACCCACTGGATTATAACAAAGGTGTCACACAAATGCCAGGGGTTTATAGGAGATACTGAGGGGCTGGGGGTGGGGGCAGGGGATACGGGAACTCTGCTTTCTGCTCAATTTTTCTGTAAACTTAAAATTGCTGTAAAAAAAAATAAAGCCTACTAATTTAAAAAATATCCTCACTTTGCTTTTCGTTAAAAGCAAAGACTGGATTTTATCGACAACCATCTCACAGGCTATGTGTCTTCCCGTTGGATCTGGACAGGCTCTCGTGCTGGGAGAGAGGTCGGCTGTGAATCATTCCTGGGGTCGGAGAGGTGACTAGCCCCAGCCTGGACTGAAAAGCAGCCATTAGTCATCCTGGTGGGACACTGCACAGGGACATTTATGGGACATGGGACTCTTGTGAGTGTCACCTCCCCTGGGGAGGTCAATTCTCAGACAGTGTCAGAGCAGGGCTGAGGGGAGGGGGTGTTCCTGGACATCAGGTGCAGGGTGGAGGGACAGAGACAATGAACCTTCCCTCTAACTGGGGTTCTAATTTCAACCTATGTGCCAGTTTCCTCATATGCAAATGGGACAATAACCTTTCTTTGCTCACCAGCCCTGCCAAGTCTCCCTGGGTCTGTGGAGCACTTGGAGGGGTGCTGACTGCACAGCCCTGTGTTGGATGCTGCATACATCCTCGCCCTGATCCACAGGGGAAAAGGCAGAGACCACTGAGAGGTCCAATGATTTGCTGCAGGTCACAGCTCCCATCCGCTTGGGTAGGACTGGGCTTGGGGAGTACTGGTGCACTCTGAGGATTGGCTGGAGTGATTTCCAGGGGTTTAAGGTAACCTTGAACCTTTTTCCAGAACCTTCCTGTACCCAAAGTCCCTGAGCTTAAGGCTGATTTTTTTCTGCTTTGTATTAATTATTTTTAAATAATTTACCATTGTTTTAAATAATTGCATTTATTGTTGTAAATAATTTACTGGAAAACCGATCAATATTCTGTGTGGAACATTTAGACCAGAAGAAAATTAAGATCACCTATATTCACACCACCCAGAAATACTGCTGTAGACATTGTGAAGGACACCCTTCTGGTCTTTATTTCTATGGCTCCTTACTCATCAAACAAGCTTTTATTACCAAGTACTGGTTGTCAGGCACACACACACTCACGCACACACACTCACACACTCTGGTATGGTTTTGACTGATACTCAACATAATGATTATTCAGAATATAATGTCTTGGGACCTATTTTTCCCCACTTAATGTATTATGAACACTTTCCCATGTGATTGTGTGTAGCCTCACAGGACCACCTAAATGGCTACATAGTGTTCCATTCTGTCAATGTACCATCACTTATTTAACCAATCTATTGTTGAACATTTAGTGCTTGGGTGAAAATCTTTGTAGCTCCATCTTTGTGTACTGCAATGGTTATTTCTTAAGGAAACTACCTAGAAGCGGGATTGCTGGGGCAAAAGTCATGTCGTTATGTATTGCCTAACTCTCCCCCAGAACACACAACCGGTTTCCTCTCCCTTTGGCATGGCCTCCCTGCCAGAACTGAGCATTGGAAAGCATTGCAAGCTTTTTTTTTTTTTTAACTTTTTGATATAATTTCAAATTTACAGAAAGATTGCTAAAAGAGCACAAAGAAGTTTCCCATAAATTTACCAAGTACTAGTATTTCCCCCATTTTCTCCTTCTCTTTTTTTTCTGAAAAATCTGAGAGTAAGTTGCAGGTAACCTGACCCTTTACCCCCAAATAGTTCTCTGTTTCCTAACAACCTCTTATGTAACCGCTGTACAATAAGAACCAGTAATTTAGCCTTGACACAATACTACTATTTTCTAACCCATAATCTATATTCAATATTTACCAATTATTTTAGTAATGTCCCTGCCAATTCTAGTAACGTCCAGGTTCCGAATGCAGGATTGATTACACACTGGGCCTAGTTGTCACGTCTCTTTGGCCACCTTTAACCTGAAGCATTATGCATTTTTAAAACCTCTGCCAACTTGACAGCCCTAAATGGTATCCTGTTATCTTCATTTCTCAGATTTCGGGTGAAGCTGCATGCGTCTTCTGGTGTGTGTGCACTTGTCCGTCTCCTTTCGTGCCCTGCCTGTTGGTGTACCCTGTGTCTTGTGCCCACCAGGTGTCCCCTTTCTCTCACGGATTTACACCAGCACTTTAGGAATCAGACATGATCTTTCACAAGCAGCCCCTGGCCTGGAAAAAGGACCGACCTGCCGCCCCTGGATTCTCCTGGGGCCCTGTCCCCGGAGCAGCCTTTGGCCAGAATTTTGAAATAGCGCAGTTGTCTGAGCCGACCGAGGACTCCTTACTCGTCCTTCCAAACTCCGGAGAGGACGAACGTGATTCCTGTTTGGGTTTGACATTTCCTGTGGGATCTGACCTTCGGCCAAACCGGGCTCTGTTTCCGAGAGAGGCCACCTGCTGCGTGTCAGCGGCCCCGAGGTTGCTACTGATCAATGGTTCTTGGCACCTGAGGCTGCTCTGCGTCCCGGGAGAAGGGACTGCTCAGTGAAAGCCCCCCAGGGTGCGTGGCAGGGGCGCATCCGGACCAGCCCTGGGCTGCACCTGCCTAACAGGACAAGCCCTTAACCCAGAGGAGCCCGTTTACTCTTCAGGGAAGATGGCAAACAGCGAGGCTCACGGGCTCTGAGACACTAGCAGAGAGTCAACTGCAGATGCCAGCATGACTCCGTGTTATCTCATCACGTATAAGGGTTACTGTGTATGTAGATTTTATTAAATCAGTTATCATTCTTTTGCGCAGTCATAAAAAGCAAACTATAAGAAGAAACCTCAATATTTACAATCTGACTCTTCTGAATCACATTTTTTTTCTTTCTTTCATGTCTTAATTTTTTCTAATAATGGAAATTTTAAGTACATAAAAGTTAGAGGAAATAATATAATGAATCTTCAGGTAATGGTCATCATATCTGGTCTCCTCCACACACTCCCTCCCAGATTAGTATAGAATAGACTTCAGGAAATCATATAATGTCCTCTGTGAACACTTCAGGTTTTGTCTGCCAAACGTTAAGATCCTTCTGTTTTTAACATCATCCTAATATCCTATCACACCTAAAAAATAACAGTATTTCTTAATACCATAACAATATGGAGTCAACGTTAAATATCTTTATTTTTCTATAGTTGGTTTATTCAAATCAGGATCCAAACAAAGCTGACACCTTCACGTCAGTCTCTATTTTGTTGATACATCTCTTAAGTCTCTGTTATCCCTTCCTCATTTTTTCCCCTTACAATTTGTTTGTGGAAGAAACTGGGTCATTTGTTCTGCAGAGATCTTGCATTTTGGATTTTACAGTGTCAGTTAGCATTCCTCGCTCCCCTGTATTTCCTGCAAACTGGTAGTTAGAGTTGTTTTGACAATTGAGAGACTGCATCCCAGTTGCCTCTCAGTCACTGTGAATGTCCCTTAAAGGGAATTTGGAAAAGCATTAGAAATGACTGAAAATATTGGGACGGTAGGGTTGGGACCCACTGGATAAGCAATTTGAGGTGGGACACATCCCCCTCTGGGTCTCATCTCAGCCAAGGACCCATGCGTGTGGCCTCAGTGCTCCTACCTGGTGCTGACTTTCAGGTAAGAAGGCCCCTTGGGTGCATCTCTGATTGGCAGCGATGAGCTTGGTCCCACCACCTCCAGCTGAGAACTGAAGGCAGCTGGCTTATCTGGTACAAGGAGACCCCAGCTCCCTGAGCAGCCACTGTCAGACCCTTGAACACGGTGTCCAGGAGTAGGGGCGGGGAAGCCTGCCTGTTTGCAGATTTCCCAGGGGTGTTTAGAGCCACCTGCCTCACATTACAGGAACATTTATTCCCCTGGTGAATGCTACTCCTTTCTTAAATAACTCCAGAGAGATCACCAGCAGTTTCCCTTGTGCATAAGTCACAGCTCCTAGAAACTGTTGCAAACGTTTCTTCCCTTCTGTTTTCTTTTCTCTTTCCTTTTCTGCCTTTCTTCTCTCCCCCCACCTCCTTCCTACTTTCTCTGGGGTTTTTTCCCCTCCTGTTTAACAGTCAATTCGGTCATTTTTCAGTGCACTAGGGGGAGCTGCTACGTAACAAACCCTGCGGCAAAGAGGGATTGTGTTACAGTCAAGTTACGGGAAGCAGGCCCCGCCTCCGTGGAGTTGGCCTTTGTACCCACAAAACACAGATGACGGGTCAGGAGGTCCAGCTTCAAGTCCTGTCCGCCCGCACCTCCTTTCCCTCTTCCTCCAACGGTCCTACATCCCGACCCTGTCACTTTGCCGCTGTGTGAGCTTAGGCAAGTTGCCTGACCTCTCCGAGCTTTCCTCATGACTAATATAAGGCAGATGGTCCCTAGGATTAAATCACAGGATTAAATAAGGTAACACCCTTAGCACAGAGCCCGGTGCATAGTAATCGCTCCATAGCATTATTATTTATAAAGATAAGACCAACCTCAGGAACCGCTGTCCCTCGCAGGTCCCAGAGTCTGGGAAACACTAGTCTATTAATGTCCACAACCTGCCAGCATCCATGGTTTGGGATGTAGTTTTATTGTGGATTGAAATTGTATTTTCCCTGATAATGTGACCTTCCCCTCCCCCAGGTGACGCAGACCTAACAGCCCTGCGACGTGGCTCTGACCTTCCGCAGGAGGCAGGGTGACCTCAGGGCCTGCTCCCTGCTGGGCTCCCCAGGCCACACTGGGTCCCCTGCCGTCCTCTCAGCAGGAGTGGAGGAAGTGCAGCCTAAGTGATGGTCCCCAAGTCAAGGCCCAACTCCAAACGCCTGAGGGAAACCGGGGAAGGGTTCCAGGCAGGCCTGGAGCGCTTGGATGTGGGGTCTTTGTGGGCTCCTGGGGGTGGGGGGTGAGGGCACGTACTAAGGGAACAGCAGCAGTGACAGCAAACAGGCCTGCGTGCCCAGCCTTGACCTGAGGAAACTGGGAGGAGCCAGTGTTTGTGGCAGGGCCTGTGCTTCATTTGGGGCACAGCTAATGGGTTCTGATGTTTTCATTAGTGTGAGAGGAACGGGGCTCAGGTGGCCTTTGTCACACCTCCAGAGGAACATTTCCCTCCGGTCTCTGTTGTGACTGGGACCTTATCAGCCCACTGCCTAGGAGAGGTTTGAGGCAGCTTGGAAGAAGAGGGTCTCACCTGCTGCTTCTGGAGTCTTCCCGTGAACCCAGAGCAGCCTGACAGCAGGATCCGGGCGTCTGAGGAACTGCTGGTGCATTGGGGCCTGGGCTTGGAGACCTCACCCTGCAGGAGGGGCGACGGGGAGGATGCTCATCTTCATACAACGGGAATATCTCCATCAGGAAAAGATGACAATATGGAAAAGTGCAAGAGGTGGAGAATATGAAGGAACGTTCAGAGGCTTGGGGAACAGAGTGAGGAGAGAACACAGGATGAGGGAGAGGTGATATTGGAAGAAGCAATTGCTGAGAATTTTACACCATAGAGGAAAGCTCTCAGTCCTTAAGTTGAAGATGCATGGGTAGTCTTGAGTAGGGTTAAAATAAATGATTCCACAACTGAACACACTGTAGAGAAATGTCAGGACCATAAAGGAGAAGAAAAGACCTTAGAAGCTCTGAGAGAAAAGACAAACTGCCTACAAAGGAACAGCAGACTGTCGACCACAGGAATGGAATCCAGAAGGTAATGGAATGATATTTCTATAATATTTTGAAGGGCTGGGAGACATATAATCATCAACTTAAGGACCAGGGAGATACAGAGACAGAGAGTTATCACCATCCCCTGTTGAAGGCTCCCAAAGGAAGAGGAAAATCCAGTCCCAGAGGAAGGAATGGATTTTAAGAAGGAATCTTGCTCAGGTCAGTTGGTAAACATGGATACATTTAAATAAATATTCACTGTAGGAAACAACAATAATAAAAATGACCAATTTGAGGAAGCTGAAAAATAAAACTACTGATCAATAATAACATTTAAGACAACATGTAGGGCAGAACTGGAGGCAAAACACTTGAAGGTCTTTTTATTACTGGGGGTGAAAAAGAAATTCTGATATTAGACTTTACTAAATCAAGTGGGTTAACAATTTAAGAGTAACCGCTAAAGAAGAAAAGTAGAATGTAGGACTTCATAACAGTAGAGGAGCAAAGGGAAAAAAGAAAACGTAATCAATCCAATAAAAGACACTAAAGAAGCGAAAAGATGACATAGGCAGGTAAATAGAAAACTGGAAATAAAGGGTTGTATATAAATCCAAACTATCACTATTCACAATAAAGGTGAATGGACTAAATTTGCCATTTGAAAGGTAAGGATTGTCAGATTGGATTTTGGGAAAATCCACTGCCTGATGGTAGTAAGAATTCAGATTCTTTTTAACTTCACAGACTCAGACCCTGACTCCAAAATGTTTAGTACTTGCCATGAGCATTTTTTCCTTTTCTAACATTTAAACTGTTTTTTGTCACCTTCTAACGATCAGCTATGATCATCCCATTTATACAAAGGAGGAAATCAAGGCTGTGATACATTGCGTAATATCCCATTTTCTTCAGCTAGTGTGTGGTAGGATTTTAATCCAGGTCAAGAGCACCCCAAGCTTAATGCTCTTTAAAGCCCTAAATCATCACTTTCTCCTTGCTTTCTCCTGTTCAAGCGTCTCCCTTGGATCCCTCATAGCTACAGATCATCTTCAGTAATGCCTGCTCAGGCCATTGACCTACTTATCCCCATGCACTGGTAAAGCGTTGTCTTAATTATTGCCCTTTTATGTTTTCATATTAGGTAAGGCTCCTTTCTCTTTTCAACTTTTTTAAACTGTATTTTTACATTTTCTTCCCCATGTTAAGTTTGAAATAATTATGCCAAAATTTGAAGACACAGAACTTTACTATTCAATTTGTTCAATATTCACATTTTCTTTTATTTCCCTCAGCCAGCATTCTTTAATGACATTTATTCCCCAGAGATTCTGCAATAACTTTGTAAAGGTTCCCACCCCCACGGAGATTCACTGAACTTGGGTTTTCTAGGTAATTAAATTATATCTTCTTTAGATAATGTTACTGTGTCTATTCCTATCTGGGAGTTATAACTCTTATTACTGTTTTAAGTCTTTTTATATTGGCCAGAACTTCCAAAACACTATCAAATAATAATGCTGGTTATAGCAGACCCCATGAGTTGCCAACCCTAACCTCCATTCTCCCTTTCCTATTTAATTACAGAACCCTAATTTTTAGCTGAGTATATTGCTACTCAGCATTCCTTAAAGCTACATGGGGCTGTATGTCTAAATTCTGACCAGTGAGGTATAAGTGGAAGTGTAATGTGGGACTACTGCAAAGTCTCTGTCTTCTGCTCCCTTCTACCTGCTGCTGACTGGAACTGCTGATGTGATGGCTGGGACTCTAGCTGCCATATTGAACCACTTGGTAAACAGAATAATGACACCCAAAGATGTCCATGCCCTAGTCCTTAAAACTTGTGAATTTGTTAGTTACATGGCAAGAAGAACTTGGCTGATGTGATTAAGTCAAAGATCTTGAGATGGGGAGATTATCTTGGTTTATCAAGATGGGCGCAATCATAATCATAAGGGTCTTTATAAGGAAAAGAGGAAGGCAAGAGAGTTGGGATGAGAAAAAGCAATGTGAAAAAGGCAAGTTGCAAAGATGTAGCCATGGTCCAAGAAATTTGGCAGCCTCTGGAAGCTGGAAGAGCTGGGAAATGGATTCTTCCCTGGAGCCTCCAGAGGGCACGCAGCCCTGCTGACAACTTGATTTGTGCCCAGTGAAACTCCTTAGGACCTCTGACCTCCAGAGCTATGAGACAATAAATTTGTGTTGATTTAGCCTCTATGTTTGTGGCAATTTGTTAAAGCAGCAATAGGAGACTCATGCATACCTAAGGATGGAAGACAAGCACTAGGATGATGAAAAATACAGAAGAGATTTTTTTCCCTGATGACAAAGTATTTGCCCTAGATTTCCTACCTCCATATTTCTTTTGCCTGAGAGAAAAAGTTTTGCTTTTGTGAGACATTATTTTTCAGGTCTTTTTAATTCATAAGCTTAATACTTGATACAGGGATAAAGACCACCTCATTTTAATCTTGATTTTAATGAGAATTACTCTATAATGTTCCATCGTAAAATGTGATCCAAGTTGAGATATTTATTCTTTATTGTATTAAGGCAATCTCCTTATACTTTTAATTTTTAGAGTTCCTAAAATAAAGATGAATTTTACTGAATGCTTTTGGAGTATCTACTGAGATAACTATACACGTTTTCTTGTATGAATTTAATACTGATACACTTTATTTGTAGATTTCCATTCTTGAGATAAATCCCACTTGGTTACGTCATGTTATTCTTTTCATATACAATTCAATCCTAACTACTGAGAAATGTAGACACTTATTCCAGACATCAATGAGCCCAGCTAGAAATGAGGATTCTGTTATTAAAGAAGGAGGGGGCAATGAATATAGTTTTCTCTGTATTCATGACCAGTCTGTAGGTTTTGCTCTGTCGACTTCAGGTTTCACCTAGGGTTATGTTGACTTTGTAAAATAAATTGGGTAGCTCTCTCTATTTTTCTATGTTTCCAGCAAGTGTACATATTCCTTGGGATTATTTATTCCTTGACGGTTTGAATGACTTCATCCATGAAAACATCTGAGATGGAAGCATTTTTTGTTTTTGATAATAACTTTGACGGTTTCTTTCTTGGCCATTTGTGTACTCAGGTATTCTATTTCTTGACTAGAAAGAGTTGGGCTTGGAGCTCTGAATTTGGGTGTGGGCTTTACCACTTACTTGCTGTGTCTGTCCATTCATTCATTCATTCATTTCATTACGGCCTGCTAACACTAAGGCCAAGTGCTGTGCTGAGTGCTGGAGATACAGCGGTGGACAGAACAGCCAGGGTCCCTGCCCTCAAGGCCCTCACAGTCTTCAGGAGGAGAGATCACAAACAGGCCAAGAAATAAGACAATAAATGCAAGTGGTAGAAAGACAGAAAGAAAAGGAGGGAAGGAAGGAAGGAAGGAGAAGAAAGAAACAAGAGGCTGAGATGATGAATAAGGGGGAAGCCTCTGTCTGGAGGGTAAGGTCGAGGATGAGCTCTCGGGCAGATGCTGAGGCCAGATGCCCTCAGATCCCGTCAGCTGGTTCTGCAGCCCACCCTCCTGTTTCGGCTCTGCTTCTCAGGGCTCATACTTGCTTTCTTTAGAGAACTGCCCTTGGGTTACTGGAGGGGGAAGTGCCTGGGGTTGAGGTCCCTCCCCCAGGGGACACATGGCCTGGAGTGACAGTGCAGGGGTACAAAGCCCAGATCCCTTGCCTGGAGTCAAGGGAAACTCCAAGCTACAGTTTACTGTCCAGGGCTCCCCATGGGGTCAAGCCTGAGATTGTAAAGGAAAAGCCCAGCTGGGCTAACAAGCTAAGTCACAAATCTAAGTGCAACAAGTGTCGGATTACTGATCTGAGTTCTGCTGGGCTAACTCATAAATCTGAAGTTTAGTGTCAGTCTATTGGGCTAACGAGCTCAGTCACAAATCTAAGTGTGATAAGTGTCGGTTTACTGATATAAGTTCTGCCGGGCTAACTTGTAAATCTAAAGTTTAGTGTCAGTTTACTGGGCTAACAAGTTAACTCGTAAATCCAAGCTCAACAAGTGTCAGTAACGTGATCTGTTCCAAATTGATAAGCTCCAGTGTACTGATTCCTTGCTTTTTGTTGTTTGAACCTTATTGGCTAATAGCCCCATACTTGTAATTAACCCTATAAAACCTCATGTGCCCGTCTTGGAGGTGCTCAGAGCTTCGGAGCAGAAGCCCCTCTGAGCCCGCCGGCGTAATAAATCTGAGTGCTCCAACCCTCCGAGTGGTGCTTGTTTCTTGGCTGGCCTGTCATTTCCATAACAAGATCACACACTGGCTCAGTGTCTCCCTTTTGCCTCTGCTGCATATCCGGTCCCCTTCAGTCTCCCTTCCTCACTCCAGCATTGCTCAGTCAGTCACTCACCCATGCCTCCCATATCACGGTGTGCTTTTTGTGAACCTAACCTATGACAACCTCTGTGAGGAGATGATCCTGAAGCCAAGGCATAAAGTGTGAGAAGTAGCCAGTTTGAGGAAGAGCCAGAGAGTCTCAGGATGTGAAGTCAGATTTGGGGGAAGAGAAAATAGCATGTGCAAAGGCCCTGGGGCATGAAGAGGCCTGCTAAATTTGAGGCTAGAAAGTGCATGTTTTGTTTGGGAAATGGTGAGTGCATTTGTTGAATGGGAGGGAAGACAGGGCAGTGTCCTACACTAATGTCCTTAGATTTTATCCTGCAGGCAGTGGGGGCCAAGGAAAGATTCTGAGCCAGGGAGAGGCAAGATGGGGGCTGTGTGCTACCTTGTGAATCTGGGAGCTGAGTAATGCAGCAGAACCGTAGAGGGCATCAAGATTGGGGACAGAGAAATCATAGGGGTGGGTGGGGGTGTCAATGAGTTTGGCACAGAGTTATGTGGGCCTGAACTTGATGGCTGTGGGGTGGGGAGGGGAGCAAACTGTGGAGAGAGATTAAGAGATAAAATGGAAGAGACTCAGCAGGCTGAGTAGTATAAGGAAAAAATTTCAATTACGAATGTAATATATGAAGTTATTAAAAAATGACTCCAATGAATAGGAAGCAAAGGCTTGGGAATAAAACATTCTTGGATTTGAACTCAGGAGAGGAAGTTCACCTCTCTGGGCAGCAATTTCAGCATCTGTGAGATGAAGGCCCCTAGGATCGTTGTGGGGTAGATGAGAAACACAGAATTCATCACGTTCCTGCTCTCTCGTCCCTTCAGGATGAAAGGGCTGAACCAGAAAGCTATTCCCAGAGCTGCCTTTCAGCTCTGACATTCCGTAGTTTTTATCATCCTGGAAACCAGGAGCTGAGAATACAAAAGCCGTGTATTTGAAGAAATGTGCTTGCTTTCCAGGTAAGCAGAGCACAATCACTGTCATAGGAGTTAAGTGGTTTCTGAATGGCTGCAGTGTGATTAAATTCACCACTTAACCAAATTGCTTTCTATTGCCTTGATCGGATGCAATTGCAAGGAGATGAAGGGGCTTAATGTGCAAAGCTTGGCTTGCCTGCATGACTAATGAATTAACTGTTCCTTCCCCCTGCAGCCTCCTGCCTGCTTGCCTGCCCCTAGCCTGTTCCAGGGGTAGAGGGCTCTGGTGTCACAGATCACCATGAGGATGGCCAACATGGTGTCCTTATTTTGTGAAGTCCTAGCCCTTGCATTCCCCCTCCCCCACCATTAGCATTTTTTCCCTACAGCTGACAATGGTCAGGATAGTCTTTCAGGAAATATTCAGCATGGTAGGGTAAGAATACTTACTCAAAGTTGAGATCCTGGGCCAGCTCCCTGACCTGCTAGTGTGGGACCTCCAACAAGTTACTTAACCCTAGATAGAGCTCTAGGTCCCGAGTACTTACATGCACCAAGAGTCTTGCCAGGTGCTCTCCCACACTATCCCTTTACACTTCTCCTGCCTCAAGGCTATCAGTGGCTCCAAGGGTGGATGTTTTGTTGATCTCTGTGTCCCCAGCTGCAAGTCCAGGGTCTGGTGCATAGCAGAGCCTAAGAAAATGATCTGTGTAAAATGATGAATGTAAGAAAAATGAATAATTGGGGAAATGATTGGATGAATAGATGGACGAATGAAGGAATGGAGGATAAGTAGATGAGTAGAAAGATGGATGGATTGACAGATGGAAAGAAGAAAGGATGAATGGATGGAGAGTGAAAGGATGGGTGGATAATGGATAGAAGGATGAGTGATGGTTGGTTGGAAAGATAGACAAATGGGAGAAAGAATAAAAGAATGGATGGGTGGTGGGTGGATGGATGGAAAAATGGAAGAATGAAAGGAAGAGTGGAAAGATGAAAGGATTGAAAGATGAATGAATGCCTTTCATACTCTTCATCACAGGGAGGTACCAGTATGAGAGGCCAGCCCCCAATTTTTTGTCAAAAGCCATTTAACACGTGCTTAGAAGTGATCCAGGAGTCTTAAAACTAAGTGTCTCTCATCCCTATCTGTAAAACAATGGTTTAGACTAGCTGATCTCTAAGGTTCTCATTTTAACTCCTGCCCTTGGGCCATTAATTTGTAAGAGAAGAGGGGAAATGATACTAGTCAACATTTATAGCTCTAAGGAACATCACAAACATCATCCCATGTGAGTCTAAAACAACCCGTAAGAATTGCAGGGCGGCTGTATTGTCACATTCCCTTCTTTACAGATGGAGACACTGAGGCTCAGAATGGTAGCACCTGGTATTTAGAAAGCACACGCAAGTCAGGCAGCTTAGATTCAAATCTAAGAGTGACCATTGATGACTTAATTAACCTCTGTGCTTCTGCTCTGTCATCCAAAAAAAGGGGGCATGGCAAGGATTAATAAAGTCATTCATACAGACTTGTGGTTGCCAGGGGGGCGGAGGGTGGGAAGGGATAGACTGGGATTTCAAAATTGTAGAACAGATAAACAAGATTACACTGTATAGCACAGGGAAATATACACAAAATGTTATGATAAATCACAGAGAAAAAAATGTGACAACGAGTGTGTATATGTCCATGTATGACTGAAAAATTGTACTGAACACTGGAATTTGACACAACACTGTAAAATGATTATGAATCAATAAAAATGTAAAAAATAAAATAAAATAAAACAACCCGTAAGAATTGCAGGGCGGCTGTATTGTCACATTCCCTTCTTTACAGATGGAGACACTGAGGCTCAGAATGGTAGCACCTGGTATTTAGAAAGCACACGCAAGTCAGGCAGCTTAGATTCAAATCTAAGAGTGACCATTGATGACTTAATTAACCTCTGTGCTTCTGCTCCGTCATCCAAAAAAAGGGGGCATGGCAAGGATTAATAAAGTCATTCATACAGACTTGTGGTTGCCAGGGGGGCGGAGGGTGGGAAGGGATAGACTGGGATTTCAAAATTGTAGAATAGATAAACAAGATTATACTGTATAGCACAGGGAATCACAGAGGAAAAAATGTGATAATGAGTATGTATATGTCCATGTATGACTGAAAAATTGTGCTGAACACTAGAATTTGGCACAATATTGTAAAATGATTATAAATCAATAAAAAATATTTTTAAAAAAACAAAGTCATTCACTCATTCAACACCTTTGTAAGGAGACTACCATGTGCTGTGCTCTGCTCTAAGGTGCAGCAGGGAACAAAAAATCCAGACCCACACCGTAATCAAGCTAATATTCCGATAGAGGGAGATGACAACATAGAAACAGGTGAGTGAGTTATGAAGTGTGGCAACTGTGGGAAATGATATGGCGAACAGTGGTTGGTGAAGGAGTGGGGGAGTGCTGTCAGTGGGGCTGGGCCTGTAATTAACTGGGTGACGAGGGAAGGCGTCACTAAGAAGATGGCATTTGGATCCAGACCTAAGGAGGTGAACACATGAACCAGGTGGGTATCTGGAAGCACTGTGTTCCAGGCAGAAGGAGCCATACGTGCAAATCCTGTGCTCAGGAGCAGACCTGGCATGCTGGGGGAGCAGCATGGAGGCAGCAAGGGAAGACTAGTTGGGATGAGGTCAGAAAACTAAGGGGGTGGGGAACAGATCACACAGGGCCTTGAGGCCACTGTGAAGACCTCAACCCCATAAAGAAGTCTTGCACAGAGAAGTGACATGATGTAATCAAGTTTTCAGTGGCTCACTCTGGCTATTGGGTTGAGAAGAGACATGAGGGGATTAAGGACAATAGTGGGAGGAACTGTTGGAGGACAAGGGCTGGATTGGGGGCTTGAGTCAGAGCAGAAGCTGTGAAAGAGGTGACAAGTGGCTGGATCCTGAATGCATGCTGAAGGCAGAGCAAACGGGATACTGACAAGTTGGAGGTGGGTGACAAGGGGTCAACATGGACGGACCTGGAGAATATCACATTTAGTGGAATAAGTCAGACAGAGAAAAACAAATACTGTATGACATCACTTATATGTGGAATCTAAAAAATAATACAAGTGAATATATATGCAAAACAGAACCAGAATCACAGGTATAGAAAACAAACTTGTGGTTACCAAAGAGGAGGGGGACAAATTCAGGGTATAAGATTAACAAATACAAACTACCATGTATAAAATAGATAAGCAATGAGAATATACACACATCACAGAGAATTATAGTCATTATCTTGTAATAACCTATAATGGAGTGTAATTTGCAAAAATACTGAATCACTGTGCTATATACCTAAGACTAACACACTATTGTAAATCAACTATACTTCAATTGAAAAAAAAAGATCTGTGGCCTGAAAGCCTGGGAGGATGTCGTTGCTGTTTCTTCAGGTGGGGAGGGTTGCAAGAGGATCACATTTGGTTGGAAAGTTTGCCACAAAACTAATGAGATCATCAAAGGAATTATACTAGGTGGAGAGAGGTCCAAGGTCTAAGATGGGGAAGAGAAAGCGGAGCCGGGAGTGGAGACTGAGAAGGAGCAGTCAGCGGAATACGAGGGAGACCAGAAGAGAAAGCTTCCTGGAAGCCAAGAGAAGAAAACATTTCAAAGAAAGGAGGTGTGTCAAATGTTGTGAAAGGTCAGTAAGCTGATGACTGAGAACTGACCAGCTAGATTGAGCAAATCGGAGGTCACAGACAACCGTGACTAACAGTTTCAGTAGAGCAATGAAAGCCTGATTGGAGTCAGTGCAATAGAGCACGGGGGGAGAAGAGACAGGGGCTGGTGTAGTGGACGACTCTTAAGGAACTTTGATATGAAAAGAAGGAGGGGTTTGGGATTGAGGGGGCTTTTCGTTTTAAGATGGGAGAAATTACATGTTCACATGTTGAAAGGAACAATCCCTCCACCCATCGTCCATCCACCCACCTAGCCAACCATCCACCCATCCATCCACCCTTCCACCCATACATCAACTCACCCATCCACCCACCCCTCCGCCCACCCATCCATCCACCCTTCCACCCACCCATCCATCCACCCCTCCACCCACCCATCCATCCATACATCCACTCACCCATCCATCCACCCTTCCACCCACACACCCATCCCTCCAGCACTTCCTGGGAGCCTTCAAGTGCCAGCCCTGAGCTGGGAGCTGGGCTAGATAAGCTGTCTGACCTCAAGAGCTCACAAGCTGAGAATAAGGCAGAGTCAAAATCAGTAACCATGGGGTATAACAAATGCTGTGACCAGGAATGTACAAAGGATTATGGGAGCAAAAAATATGGAGTGCCTGGAGTATTTAGCAGGCTTCACAGTGGAGGCTGATATTTGGGCTATATAAGGGAGTGGGTCATGTAGACAAAGGGAGGGTAGCTTTGTAGACACACACACACAGAGGAACCGTATGCATGGAAATGGGGAGGGCTTGGGTTGGAGCCAGGTTGAAAGGCTTTGCATCCTTTCTTTGCCGACAAAGGAAAGCCCCTGAATGATCTCAGGTGAGGGAGTGGCATGATGAAGCAAAGCTTTTAGGAAGAGGGAGCAGGCTGCAGGGTGGGCTCAGGTGTGGAGAGGAGGGCATGGTCCTGGTGCAAGAGGGGCTTGACGGGATGGGTGTGAATGAAGCCACCTGGAAAGGTGCAGAGTGTGACGCTAAGACAGACCTGAGGGGACACCAGCCTGGAGAGAGGGTGAGTCAAAGGAGGTGGGACCCTCTGCTGCCCTGATCTTAGTCTAGCTGGTCTTAGCCTGATGTTCTCGCCCTACTTCTCCCTTCCTCTCAGCGAGCTGGTTCAGTCTTCCCCACTTCCTGGAACCCAGGAAGCATCTGGCTCAGCCTCCATCACAGCAGGGAACCCCCCCCTCTGTATTCAGCTTCAGCCTGAACAACCCCAGAGACCAGAAAGGAGAACTCACTACCTGGGAGGGTCTCGTCGCCCTGAGGGGAGTATCAGTTTCCTTTCTCCTCCTGCTCCCCATCCCACCCCAGCCTGACCAAGGAGTCTCAGTCCTCTTGGGCCCTCGAGGGCCTCCCGGCCCCAGAGTTGGAATTCTCTGTTTGCAAAAAGAAATGAAATTCATTATTGTTTTTGCAGATTGAAAAAGTAGCAAATGCTTGTTTTATTTCTGTAAATCAGATAATCCAGAAAGATAGAAAGAAAATTTAAATTATCTGCAGTCCTATTTCCTGGAGGACATCATTGTTACCATTGTGCTGTGTACCCTTCTGGGATGTGTTCATTGGTAGGCCCACGTGGGCGCCCACACACACCTTTCTGTGAGATCATGACAACAGCGCACTGTACACACTGTTCTGTGCACTGCTTGTAATTTTTCACTTACATCATGAGACTGTTTCCCGGTCGGCACACCTAGATCTCCATCATGGTGTTTTCTTAGCTGAAGACTATTCTGTGGTGAGAAAGGACCTTGTTTGAATCCCATGCCTCTGAAAGACTTTTAGGGTCATCCCCTCCAAAACAATCTTCCTGTATAAATAATGCTCTGTGTACATCCTCGTTCTAAAGCTTTGAGCAATAAAATTGGACTGTTCAAACTTGGGGGTTAATATGGACCTCTGACTCACGTCATGAAGGAAATTGATTTTTATTTTCAAAGTCGATGGTGATTGACTGAACAATGGTTGCCAGGCAACCTGTGAGCGGGTCCTCCGAGTGGAGGCCAGAGCAAACAGCAGCCAGGACCCAGAGCCTCTCAGGCTCTGCTTCCAGGTAATGAGCATCTGCCCACCCCGAGCCCCACACGGCCCCGAGCCCCAAGCCCCAGCCACGGCCCTCATTCCACCTGTGCCCCTCACAGAGCCACCCTGGCCTCCTCCAGCCCGGCCTTCTGTCCCCACGGCCCAGAGAAATCTTCGACGTCCCAAGATTCCCTCCCAAAGCGACTCCAGTGGGTCAGCAAATGTTTGCTACTTGCGGGGCCGCGTGGGGTGGGGCTGCTGGGATGCGCATGAGTCTCCGTGTCCTGGTCTGAGGCGAACCTCACAGCCTCTCGAGAGGCTTAGGAATTGGGGCTGTTATCCTGGAGAGTCCACAGTGTCTACCAGCCATTTTCAAGGTGTTTTTTCTTTTTCCACCTCAGGTTACCTGGTGGGTAGGACCCACTCCCTCCAGTAGTAGGGTATCCAAAAGGCAGGTGTGTGTTGGGGGGGTGGGGGGGATAAGTGGAGTTTGGAAAGGCCCCTCTGCCACCCTCACAGCCTGGGGAGCTGGTGTAGCTTCCCCAGGGGAGGGGGCACGCTTTTGACCAGGAGGAAACTTTGAAGGATTCTGAGCAAGGGAGGAACAGGAAAAAAACTATCATGTCATTCCTCTCCCTCCTTGAAGTAGGATTGTTGGTGGGCCTGGAGCCCCAGCTTCCATCAGGAAGAGGAATCCTAGGGCCTGCCCGGGCTCTGGCACTGGTGTGGGAAAGAGCAGAGGGAGCCAGGAGGCTGCAGGCTGGAGTGGACAGCACCCAGGGAAGGGGGTGGGGCACGGAGGGCCAAGAGGAGGAACTCCCTGCAGCAGGGGTGGGGCGGGGGCCAAAGGACAGCGTGGGAGAGGGAAGGAAGCCGCTCAGCAGAGCCGAGTTCTGATCCTGTCTCCCTTCCTCCAACCCCCGCCCCCCTCATGTAGGACTCAAACTCCCTTCGCTTCCTCTCATGGACGTGAGCTTAACCATCATCAGTACAGGGACGTCACCTTCAGTGTCAGGTGTGTGCTGAGACTCTACCCGTGTTTTCTGATCCAGCACTCACGTCAGGCATTATTATTTCCTCCATTTTACAGATGCAAAAATTGAGGATCAGAACATTGGGTTGCCTTGGCCAAGGGAAAAGAGCCAGTATCAGAACCTGCCTGGTCCACAGCCCCAGCTCCCTCCTACACCACTTTCTTTAAATAAGATATTTTTTTAAACAGCCCTTGTCCCTGTTATCCCATATCTTGTCCCATATCTGCAGTTAGAAGGAGCTTTGTGTTAGAAAGAGTAGCTTTGGCCCACGTCCCAACCTCACCCCTCTGGTCTAACACCTGTCATGGCTCATGACACACTAGACAGAGAAGAAAGCCAGAGTAATACCCCTAAGATGGCATCACTGCGCCTTCTGCACTCAAGGGGGAAGAGGGAAGCAGATGAGCCCACTCGCGTGGTGTTAAGCTTGGGCCTGAGGCTGCTCTCAGGGTCCTGCTGGCTGTGGTTCTGGTGGCGGGTAGGCAGCCCCCTACAGGGCTGGGAGAGACGTGGCTACTTCCCTTCCGGATGAGACTGACTCATGCAGGGTTGGGGGAGGGTGCGGCAAGCCTATCTTTCTCTCATGCCGGAGAATGGCAGGGGCGCTAGGAAAGTGCCCTAGTCACAGCCACCACGTGGTCCGGTTCTGCGCCCCTCAAAACGTCCCCCCCAAATCCTAGCCTACCGGTGTTCACATCCACGTATACTGAATACAGCCAGCCTATGTGAACCATAGGACATTGCAGAAGGGACAGTGAATGGCTTCTGAGGCCAGGTCCTAACTGGATCATTCTCTCTGGGGGGAGCCAGCTACGTGTCATAAGGACACCCACGCAGTCCTATGAGACGCCCATGGAGTAAGGAACTGAAGCTTCTGCCTACAGCCAGCACCAATTTTCCATTCATGCAATTGAGCCACTTTAGAAGCAGATCCTCTGGTCCTAGTCAGGTCTTCAGATAAGGCTGCTGCCCTGCTCAACACCTTGTCTGCAACCTCACGAGAGACCCTGAGTCAGAACCACCTTGCTAAGCCGTTCCAGGCTTCTTAACCCTCAGACATCGTGAGACAATCAATGTTTATTGTTGTTTTAAGCCACTACATTTCAAGGTAATCAGTTACATAGTAATAGATAATACTTATAGAATACCTTAGGGAAACTGGTGTGGCCTGAGGACTGTGTTTTGGTGATTCTGGAAAAATCTTTAAAGTGAAGTTTTCACATCGGGACTCAAGAATGGCACCCAAGGGGCATTAGCTTTGGTAGATGTATCATGAGAATTCTTTCTGTTACAAAAGACAGAAACTTAATGCATGATCTTAAGCAAATAAAAAATGTAAAGGAGGACTTATCCTATAATTAGATCATGTGATTTGGAAGGATGGGTGGAATTAGGCATGGTGGGATTTGGGTTTACATAATTCCAGGCGCCCAGAAGTGCAAGAGTATGAGTTGGGGGTGGGCTGGGGAGAGGGTCTGAGGGTCAGGAGGACCAGAGTCTCCAGCATCGTCTGGGTGCTGACTAGGAAGGAACACTGGGGTCAGAGGAGCATCTCCAAGGTCAGGAGAGCAGAGGGTTCCCACATACCCACCTGTCCCTATATCTCAGTGTCCTCAGACTTCCGTTCTCCACCCTCCCCCTTCAGCATCAATACCTCTTGAGTCTAGTATCTCTGGACACCTCCATCCGGCTCAGGGCCAATGGCCCTTACCCTCACCAAAGCCAACACTGCCCCAGTTATTAAATAAACACTTATTTACCCCTAGGCCTTCTGGATTACAGTAGTGGGTCACACCATCCACCAGACCACCTGAGGCTGCATCCTTACTTCATCCTCCCCTCCTCCCTCTCCCTCCGTCCCTTTCCAACCACCTTCTAACAAGCCCCCATATCCGTCCACAGCTCTGTTCCACTGCCTCATTCTGCTCCAAGTCATCACCTGTTCTCCCCCGGATGACAGTGACCGTTTCCCAACTGGTCTCCCTGCCACCAGTCTTACCTCCCTGCCCCTCCCCTCTCCCTGCCCCCCCCCATTCTGCCACCTCCTACTTCTACCTCCATCACTTGACTGGGGCTATGCATCCCACCTAAAATTTCATTTCCCACTCTCATCTGCCAACTGAGCTCCCCTTTATTCTTTAGATCTTGGCTCTGGTGTCCCCTCCTCCCAGAAGGATGCTCCAGAGCTAATCACTGCTTCCTTGGTGCAGTGGCTGAACTTTCTACACGCTGGTTTGTAGAATGCTTATAAAGACAGTGTCCTGACTCAGAAATGGGATGTTAGCCCCGCCACTCACCAGCTGTAGGACAGCCTGGGCAGGGACAGAGTGGGCTCGGCAGCCAGGGAAAGCCTTGGCAATAAAAAAAAGATGGAGTTTCCCAGTTCAGGCAGTAGAGAGAGAGAGAAGTGCAGGCAGGCTGTGGGTGGAGGGGGTGGGAGGTGGGAACGGACACTGGTGGGGCAACTTCCTGTGCCAGGCACTGGCCTAGACTTCTTATGTTACCTCACTTAATCTTTGCAACAAGAGGTGAGTATTATTGCTCACATTTTCACACATTTAGAAAGTGACGCTCAGGAAGTTTGTGACTTGCTTGGCAACACTTAGCTATGAGGGATGGAGACAGAATCTGAACTCCAGGTCTGTCGGCCTCAAAGCCTTTCAGCTCTGACATGCTGAGTCTGTGTAGATCTAGCTGGAGGGTCCTGGGCTTCTCAAGAAGGGAGCAGAGTGGGCGCTTGGTCTGCCTGGCCCACAGTGGACTATCCCCTCCCTTGTGTTGGGTGATAGACTTCTAGTAATACAACTCAAGACAGCCCTGGCTTTAAGGTTTCCTCTTCCCAGTTGTGGAATCAGTCCAATCTCACTTACCTCTCAGTCAAAGCAAGACACCTCCCCCCACCCAGAGCCCACTCTCTGTGTTTTACCTTGAAATTATCTTGTAGTTGCAATAAGTCCTGATTCACCTCCCCTACGCCACCTCCGGCTGGTGCCAATGTAAGGATTGCCACAGCCAACAGCTCACAGCTCCTGGCGTTGGATGAAGGGTGTGGAATGGGATGGGGGTGCTCTTCCCTTTCTGGAGATAATTTCCTTTTGTTTCTCTACTGAGCTCAGCTCAGCAACCACCCACCTTCAGCCTCGCCAGCTAATTAATCCCGCACTTTCCATCAGCCCTGATTAGATTTATCTGAGCCACCACCCTGAGCAACAAGAAGTCTGACTCGGACTCCACCTGAGAGGAAGTGGCTGACTCAAGGAGACGGAGAGGATACAGGGCAGAGGACGGGGCATAAACAGAGATATTGGCAGCAAGGGAGGCAGAGAGAAATCAGTGGACTCCCTGGAACTTTCATTCCCTGAAAGCCGCATGGGACAAGTTTAATCATTTGATAAATATTTAGTGAGCACCTACTGTGGACCATCTGTATTCACGACATGGCAGTGAGCAAGACAGATGAGGTCCCCACCTGTCCTCAGGGGGCTGATATTCCAAATAAACAAAGAGAAAACATTGTTTGGTAGTGATAATTGCGGTGATGAAAACTAATGTCTGATTCAGCTCTTTATTAGAGTCTCACAGAGGTCTGAGGTCAGCTCTCGTCCCCCTGTGACCTGCCCCTGCAGGCAAAAACCCCCAACTCCTTCCCTCTTCCACTCCTCACCTGGCACATTATTATGGCCTGTCGCCTACTGAGCACAGCACTGGCCCATCTCTCTCGGCTGTTTGGTGTTATTCTTTTACAGAAAAGGAAACTGAGCCAGACAATGACAGAGCAATGGAGCAGGGCTTAGAGACCAATGTCCTCTTCAACTGTTCTCACTGGAGAGCAGAGGACGGCTGGGAGTCAGGGATGAGGGCCCTGGAATTTCACATTTGGACAGAGTTGGGTGGGAATAGACGAATTCAGGTGTCTGTAGATACAATGCCCTCATCTTGAAGTCACTGGATGCCACTGGCATGGGGAGCTGAGGCTCCGTCCCACCAGGGATCCTCTGAGGAACTGCCCTGTCAGATGCACCTCAGAACCGTCCCGAGTGAAGATAGGCTGGGGCTTGCAGCCCTGACCGCCGTCCACTGACGGAGGGAGGCTGGTCTCTGGGGACAGTGCTGCAGCTGACGTCCAGGGCTGGCTGTCGGGACCAGGAGCAGAACATCCACAGCATCCACTGTAGACACTGAAGGAAGAGCCAGGCCTGTCACAAAGCCATAAGGAAACTCAACACACACAGCCTTGCACTGGCCAAACAATGTGGGCGAGCACATCTCCAACCAGCTGCGAGATATTTTCTCCTAACCTCCTTTCCAGGTTTGGAAGGAGGTAACTCTTCCACGTGGAAACAACAAGGGGAAATGGCAGCACTGGAGGGCCAACTGGCACAGGCCCGGGATGGGATGGCGGTGCCCGGAGTGGGTAGGTTTCTTACTGGCCCAGACACAGCCTGTCCAGAAGTCAGGAAATTGTGAATGGGACACACCAGGACACAGAAACAGGTCTATCAGGGCACCTCTGGTGGTCAGCATGTCTGGGAGACAGAAGACAACACCCCAGTGTTTGGAGCCTCCAGCCTCTCAGAGAACCTTCCATGGCAAGAGGCAGCCTGGTGTAGCTGGAAAGGTACCAGTCTTGGAAGCTGATGCCCTGGGTTCAAGTCGTGACACCCACCACTAACTGCACACCGACCGAGGCTGATGGACAGATCAGAAGGTTGTATGTGAAGCACACAGTGGGAGCGGTCAGGGCACTTGTCACTTGTCCCCACGACCAGAGCGAAGCTCACTTCCCACTGTACAGAGGAGCACCTGAAATCAGAGGCAAGTCCCAGGTCTTGCCCCTCAAAGCATCAGACCCCAACGTGGAGCAGGCCCCTCTGAGTCCAAAGCTCCTCTGATCCCACTTTTGAGGAACAAACCCAGAGGCAGCTCCCCAGGTGGGGATACCCCAGGGAGACCTCTGCACTGGCGATAAGGCATAACCAGACCATGCTCCCGGAAAAATGCAGAAGGCTCGTAGGGTATCAGAAGGAGCCAGGGAGTGAAGGTCAGGGCCAGAAGTCACAAGGTGTGGCATGCTAAGGCCTCTGTCCTTGGGCTTGTCTTGGTTTTCTTATCCAGCTGGCTTTTAGAGCCCTTTTTGGAGTCAATGATCTTGTTGCCAACAGGGTCCGGGAGGTCGGTGAGGGCTGGGGAGTCAGGGGAGGTGGGGAGGGGAGCTGACCTTCGGGGGGGGGGACCGCTGCGAGGCGGGAAAGCAGCCCTGTCCCCAGAGCTCTGTGGGAACGGAGCCCAGCCCCATTTCAGCAGTGGAGATCCACCCACTCCTCCCTTTCACTCTCACTGCATCTGGACTGGAAGTGGGCTTTCATGGTACCCTGTCCTGCTCAAATCTCACAACCCCCTCATCCAGCTCAGCACCTACCTCCTGCATGACTGTATAGGAGGGAAGGGGCAGGGTGGGTGGTGGGACAAGTCTGGAAGGAAGAAGGAGTCACCGGTCCACCTGAATGTCTCTCAGAGACCTCCTCCTGTCCTGGAGCTGCTGGGTGGGGCCCATGAACCTCGATTCTGAGCGGTTAGTCCAGCCAGGCCTGTGTAGTGGAGCCAGGCCCTGGGCCCACGCTTGCTTTCAGAGCCTCATATAAAAGCCACAACAATGTGAACAGCTGACTCTGGACTCGGGGACCAGGGAGAGGAAGAGGTGACCTAGCCTGGGGAAGGGCCTCCACTCTCAGATCGAGTCCTGTACAGAGCAGCAGAGGCCTGACGATGATGGAGAGCTGCCTGATAACCACCTTTAGGGCACAAAATCCTCAGCCGCACAGGGAGAAGTAACAGTACCTTCCTCAAAGCGCCGCTGTGGGGTGAATGAATTAACACATGTGATTCTAAGCACATGTGCTCAGAGCAGAGCCCGGCACATAACAAGTTCTCAGTGACTGGTAGTTACTTTTTGGTGGTGGTTTCTATGATGACGACTATTAATGCGTTTTTTCAAGTCCAGAGCCTTATAGGCGTTCGGTTTGTGCTGAATGATTGACATACATGTAGGTGATAAAATGTTGGAAGCAGATGACATCAGAGATTGAAATAGACACTCAATTTGCACTTGATCTGGTCTAATTAGTTATTATGGTCTGGTATCCATGGAAACTGCTGGGTAGCAAGGCTCAGAATAGACGGTTTTCCTCTGTACTGAGTACATATGGGGCTTCTGCACTTTGCAACCCACAAAGGGGGCAGATTCCTCACCCACCTTGTTCATCTCTCTCCTTACCCGATGATAAACTCTTCCCGGGCAGGGCCTATGACTTACAGACACTCTGAAACCAAGGGTCAACATGGTTGCCGAGAGACAGCAAGTGTTCAGGCATTTTTGTTGAATGAATGAACGAATGAATGAATGTTGTCTAATTGTCTCAGAAAATGGCAGGACTAAACCTTTAATAAAGGATCTCAGAGCCTTGCCCTGGGAGGGGCTGGGGAAGGCAAGGGTTAATTATCGCTGCTGAATGGATTAGATTAGATGTTAGAATGATTAACACCATTCACTGAAATAGGATTAGGCCGTGTTCAAGTTCAATTCCAAAGTAGCGAAGAGCTTGGGCTTTGGGGTCCATCAAACCTGAGAGGAAATACTGTCTCAGCATGCCCCAGCCTTGTAGACTTGGGCAAGTTATTTAATTTCTCTGGGCCTCCGTTTCAGCATCTAGAATCTAGGCTTGACGGTGTTCACGTCTCAGGGAAGCTGTGCAGATAAAATGGTCCCATGTGTGGAAAGCCATTCACCCCCGAGAAGGGAACCATGTATATTTTTCCCCTTTAAAGTTGTTTTATTCAATGCAAATTATATCAGTAGTATAAATGGTTAAAAGAAACAAGTTTTGAGTGAATCGGTCAATTTGCCAAATTAGCTATTTGGCAAAACGTTTCTTAGCTAGTTGGTTTTTGGCATCAGCCCTGATATTCCGCCATCACCACCTCTGCAGGGGGCTTGGGTGGGTGACAATAAAACTTCATTATAGATTCTACGAAGTGAGGAGAACAGCAGCCCTCTTCTCCTTCAAGGGATTCGGACCCACTAATGGCAGAAGTGATAGAAGAGTTCCTTGAACTGTAGAGTGCTGTGCACACGTAAGGATCATGAGGATGGCTTGAGTAGCAGAAAGAACCTGCCCCTGGAGCCTGGCCAGAGCCAGCCTCCCAGCCGGGGGGACAGGACTCAGAAAGGGACAGACCCGGAAACCCAGTGGGAGTCTTCATCCACAAGGCCTGAACTTCTGAGTCAAACAGCCTGGGATCAAGGCCTACCTCTGCCTCTGCCTCTCTCTGCTGTCTGTGACCTTGGCCGGTGACTTAGTCTTGCAAGGCCTCAATGCCCTTGTTGGCAAAGTGGTGTGACAGTAAGTACTTTGCGGGGTTGGGACAAGTCTGTGAGGTGCGCAGGCCAGCTCCTGGGACACAGTAGCACTCAGAAGATGTGGCCGCCCCCCACTTTTCCACAACATCACTCTCCCACCCACCCTCAGAGGGCAGTGAGTCCTTCCTCAGCTGGTCCAGTGTTTGGTTTGGAGGAGAAAATCAGCCAGCAGGACAGCAAGGGGAGGGGAAGCAGGGTGACCCACCTTCCAGGGGAGGCCGTGAGGCAGGAGGCAGGGATCATTGTTACCCCCCATTTCACAGGTGTGGTCACTGAGGCCCTGCTCCACCCAGCTTCACATCCAGGTCTGTTCATGCTCAAAGCCTGTGCTAATTCAGCTGAACCAGGACCCCCTCCTCATCTCTGGCTCCAAACACTGTGTGGATCCCCAGGGCTGGAGGAGAACACACAGACAGAAACCAAGTGGGTGCTTGGTCCAGCCCAGCACCCCCATCCCCACCCTGGACTCCTACTCACCCCCTAACTATGACCTGTTTCTACCCGGGTGCTCTCCTGGGCTGGTGGACCTGTCAGCCCTTCCAGGACGCTGGGACAGGGACAGGAATCACCAACGTGGCCTGTGTCCTTCTCTGCACAGATAACAGCATCATCAGGTAATTGCATTGGCCCTTATCTCACTCTCACTCTTTATTACTTCCCTGGGGAGCTGCCGTAACCGTGGCCTCTCTGCAAATTAAGCTAGTGTCCTGGCTGCAAGTGCAAGCCAAGGGACCACTATCAAGGAGGAACATGATGTGGAGGGGAGATTACATCTTCAGGTGGCAGGAACACCCTGTCCCTAGGCTCAGGATGTGCCGACAGGCCCTGGATGTCTCCTGGGAGCATGGCCAGTGCTCTGTAGAAAATATGCTGGATCCAGAGGAGGAAGTATAGATCTTGCTGTGGGCTCTGCCCTAGGTTTGCTGTGTGACCTCAGGCCCAGCACTTAACCTCTTTGGGTTCCAGGTTCTTCATGGGTCAAATGGGGACAATAACTTCTACGATAAGCAAGCCAGTGCAGGACTGGAAAACATCGTCAGTTCCAAGTATTCTCAGTGTGTTCTGGATTCTTGTGGCAGTTTCTTTTTTTAAAACAGCTTTATTGACATACATTTACACATATTTAAAATGTACAATTTAGTAAGTTTTGACAGACATACACCCCCGTGAAGCCATCACCACAATCAAGATAGTGAACACATCCATTCCCTCCCCAAATTTCCTTTTGGCCCTTGGTGATCCCTCCTTCCCCTCCCCACCTCCACCTCCCAGGCAGTCAACCACTTATCTGCTTCCTGTCACTATAGATTCATTTGCATGCCCTAGAATTTTATATAAATGGAATTATACACTATGTACTCTTTTTGTCTGGCTTCTATTTTGAGATTCATCCATATTGTGTCTTTCAACAGTTCATTTCTTTCTGTTGCTAAGTCATAGCCCATTAATGGATAAGCTACAATGTTTTTTTAATCATTTATCTGTTGATAGATACTTGAGTTCTTTCCAGGTTTGGGCAATTACAAATAAAGCTGCTATGAATATTCATGTAAAGTGTTGAATGTTTTCATTTCTCTTGGGTAAATACCTAGGGAGAGGAATGGCTGGGTCATATGGTAGATGTATGTTTAATTTTTAAAGAAATAACAAATTGTTTCCCAAAGCAGTTGTGCCATTTTACATTCCCACCAGCAGTGTGAGTTCAAGTGTCTCCACATCTTCACAAACACTTGGCACAACCAGTCTTTTTAATTCTAGACGTTCCAATAGGTGTGTGGTGGTATCTCATCGCAGTGAGCTCTGCTCAGAGAAGCCCCTGGGTTCCCAGGCTCCTTGTCCAAGGCAAAGTTGTCTTTCTTAGTTAGGAGGTGAGGCAGGGCGTGATGACCCCTGGAGTTCTCTGTGTGTGTCTTTCATTCTTCCCTTCTGCTATCAGAAATGCTGTGGGGGACACAAGGTGACCTCCCAAGTACCTTTCCGGCCTTGTGATTCTGGCACAAATGCACTTGGGTCTCACCTTTGGTAAAAATTATTTAGCCTGTCAGTATCATTGCCCTGTGTCCACTTGTGCATTTACTACTTATTGGCATACAATACCTCAGGAATAAGCTCTCTCGCTGGGATCCCAGGAGGAGGTGGCTGAGTAGCCCAAACCACCAGGCCTGGAGCTGGGAGCCAGGAGGACTGGGCTTGGGTGGGGGCTGTGAATTCTTCAGAGAAAACCTCATCAGGGGTATGACTGCCAACTGAAGACCTCTGAGACCCTTCAAGCTGGGAGGTTCCCTGGTTCTGAGGCCAAGTCAGCAGGCTTTTGTCCCCCCAGACCTCTTGTCCAGGCACAGATCTTCTCCAGAAAAGCTGGCATGCATGGAGCAAAATTCATCATTTACATTTAGAACCAAATGCTCCTCCACCAGAGAAAGCTGAGATATTGTTAAATAATAACGGAAATAAGAGCAGAAGAATGAGTGTTTTGAATGTGCTTCTAAGACGGCAGTGGGAGTCACAGGCAGAGCCCTCCCATTATTCTTAGCAGTCGGAAGTGAGGCCACCCACAAGAAACTGACTTGAGTTTCATGTGGGAAATGTCCTAGATTTTCTTGTTGATTTTAAAGAGCCTGGGGAGGAAGGACTCATGGAGATGTGGGAGACACGGTGAGTGACTCAGGGGCCATCACTTCAGCAAAGAAAGGGATCACTCAGAAAATCAAGTCCAAATTCCTCCCTCCTTCATTTCAACCACTTCCTAAGGAAAATACTGAGGTGAACGGTGAATGGACCTGCCTAAGGTCATCCTGTCATTATGAGGTACAGCTGGGACAATGTCTCTAAAATAAGGCAAGACGTGGAGGTGCACTAGTTCCTGTGAAGTAAGGAGGGTCCTAAGTCACAAAAATATTATTGTGAGGGATTTGATGGCATATACACATGACTCCCCTACCATCCAACTTCTCAGAGGTGGAAAATGTCTAACTATCTGGAAATAAGTTAAGATTCCATGAAATAAACCAACAATGTCAACTGAGAAACAAAACCATGATTCTAGTCATTCTGTAATGACCTAAAAACTTCAAAAGTTTGAGGGGGGAGGATATAGCTCAGTGGTAGGGTGTATGCTTAGCGTGTATGCAGTCCTGGGTTCAATCCCCAGTACTTTCATTAAAAATAAATAAACAAACAAAAAGATCTAATTACCTCTTCCCCCCAAAATAAATAAAAATAAAACTTATCTCAAAAAAGAATACTAAGAAAAAAATTTAAACATAAATAAAAATTTCAAAAGTTTGAATAAGCTTGGGAAAAAATCCTTAAGAACTATGACCTCTGGTCCGACCCCTTTTGTTGGACAAAAGTCACTAACCAGTGTCCTGGGTTCCCTGGAGGAAGGTGATGGTTCAGGACCATAGACAGCGGCCCATGAAGCTGCCCTTGATCTCGTCACAGCTGTGCCTTTAAGAGGGCACTGCCTTCCATCCACAGCAGCAGAGATCTGGGTGGGCTGAGCTAATCAAAAACACCTCCTGGAGTGGAAGATGTTGAGAGAAGTTGATCTGAGCCTTAAAGATTGGAGAAGACAAGCAAAAGAGGGAGGCATTCTTGGCAGGGGGACACACAAAAAAGGTAGGAGGCAGGAGTGTGTGTGACAATGCATATGACATGGGGGTGGGTAGGCGTCAGGACAGTAATTAGAGCCATGTGGCTGAAGCAGCCACTGATGGAGGAGAGTGGAATAACAAGAGAGAAATCCAAAGAAATGGGGGGAGGCATTCTAGGGGTGTGAATTCCTCACTTTTTTGGAAAGTTAAAGTGTGGCAGACCCACATGCTCTTAGTTCCTCTTCCCCCTAAGTAATGCTTCCTCACCTCCCTCTGCTTAGTGCCCTGTCACCCCACCCCCATGGGGTCCCCCAGACTGTAGAGTAAATGATTGTGAAAGTTTAGCCTGTGGCACCCCCTTTTGGGGGTGCAGGTGAGGGGAGCAGAGCTTTGACTGCAGGGAAGAAGCACTGACAGTGGGTTTCAGTCAGCGAAGGAAAAGAAGACTTCTTGGGCAGGTAGACAAAACCGAGGACGCCAGGTTGGCACCTGGACTTGGCCTCGGTCAGAAGGAAGGTCCATGATTAAACCCCACGTGGTCCGGATTCTCTGCTGGCTCCTTCGGGGAGAGGGACACATGAGGAGAAGTGGTACCCCGAACTGCTCACAGTCCCTGAGCCCAGGCGCTTATGGGAGGCCTGAGAGAACAGCCTGTGCTTCAGGGGAGAAGGCCACTCAGCTAATTGGCTCTGAAATATCACTTGGCAGGAGATGAGAGGCTCGGGCTGCCTTGCAGACCCGGCCATCTAGGAGCTCCCTGTGCCTCCCTCCAGGCCAGCGCTCCCCGAAGTCCCTCTGCCTGCGCCCGGCCTCCAGCCGCCAGAGGCGGGCAGGGCCTCACGCTGGGGGATCCGCTCACCCCCTGCCCCTCTGTGGAGGGCAGAAACAGCGCCTCTCAGGTCTCCAGAGCACTCGCCCCCAACATCCCTTTTCCAGGCCTCGACTTCGCAGGAAACTAGATGCAGCTTGAATGTCAGAGATACTCAGTCACCCGAAGGAAAACCACATCCTAAAGTCACCATAATAACAGGTGGAGTGACCTGACCCCTCTGGAAGCCAAGCCCGGTGTCAAAACATCTGACACACAGGAAATCTGTGAGCTTCACAAGAGCCCTAGGAGGTAGGTACTGTCATCAATACCCCCATTTTACAGATGGAAAAACTAAGGCACTCCCAGACACTCAGCTGAAGCTCACTTAGTCAGTCAATTACAAGGTAGAAACAAATGAACCAAATGCTCCATCAGAGGACAGAGCCTGAGGGACGAAGGGAAGGGAGAGAGCTACGATAGCCGCCTGGGACACAGGAGGGACAGTCACTCATGCTGAGCTCCCAGGAACTGTGCTGGGGCTTTCCCTCTTGTTATCAGCACCCCTGAACCACCCCAGACATAGTCAGCCCTGACAAATATTGGCGACTGAATTCTCTCTGTTAAATTCATAGAAATCACACAAGAAATTATCTTGGCCATTTTGTAGAATAGAAAACCGAGGCTCAGAAACCTCAAGTGATTTTGCAAGGCACAGTAATAGTATGTAGAGTCAGGATTCAAACCCAGGCCAGACTCCTAAGCGCAAACCTTTCACCATCATAAGCAGCTTCTGCCAGCTGGCCAGGGGCTCTGGGGACCAGGATCGCCCTGAAATCACCTGAAGAGTCTTCTCTGAGAGGCCCAAGATGTCAGGCTTTTGGGGGCCTATAGAACTGAGAGTTTGGGGCCTGGTTGGGGGGTTCTCTTTCCCTCAGGATCCTGGCCACCTGGCTCCATTCTAGAAGCCCCCCCTGTTCCTTTGCAGGGGTGCTTCCCGCCTCCCTGCCTTGGCGAGCAGTCAGACCAGCTCTGCTGCTCCTCTGCCCTGAACCTCCCCTCCGCCGTCCTCTCTCCCTGAGACCCGATTTCCCGTGTCTGGTCCACTTGACCAGACTTTGGGGTTTGCGCAATTCTTCTGCAGCACCTTCTCTGTGCAGCTTCTGTAAACCCACCTCTCAGGTGATTTCCTCCTTGGATCCAGAAGTTTCTGACCCAGAGCTGTCTCCCTAGAAAACACATCCTGCTTCCGAGTGAGGTGTCGCTGTGGACCCCTCTGGGAATATGACTGCAGGAAGGAGGAAAGTTGGGGGACCACAAGGAAGACCTGTCATGTCTCAATTTAGCCCAGGCCAGGTCCTTCTTTCCAACCTGCTGAGCCTCGTGTCCCCAGCGAGCTAGCCTCCACGTCCAGGGCTTGGCACCCACGGTGCCCTCCCTCCGCCTCTCTCACCATCCTTCTGGGCTGGGGCCCACCGAAGCCCTTGTCCACCCACCGAGGCCTGTAAACGGTTTTATTAGATTAAAACAAACATCTGCCAAAGAAGAAAAGCAAAACCTTAATTGGAGGCCCCTGGGGATGTTTGTGGAGACAGATGGGAGAGGATCTAATGAAATCACCTCATACAGCCTCTGTGCAGACCTCGCAGATAAAACACCATTGCCCAGCAACGGAGCTTTGCTACCTGGAGGCCCGATAAGGGGCTTGGAGGAGCTGTGTGTTTGGAAAATATGATTTTGTAAGCGAGGCCCAGGGTGTGTTGACTCTGCCCAACACCCTGGGGACCCTCGTCAGATGAGCAGCTGCCACTTTCCCTGGGATACAGGCTGAAAGCTGCTCCTAAGGACCCCGTGGCAGGAACTCCCCAAGTGGAGGTGTCCTGACCCCAAGCCAGAGGAGCAGCTGGTCACTCACTGAGATCTGGTGCTCATCAATTAGGACATTTCTGGCTACCTGGGGCAGATGGTAGCAATGGATTTCTCTTCTCTTCCTGACTCCTGGTTCAGAAGCCTCTCTGCAGGCCCCCTGGAATGGAGTGGTGTATTAGTGCTGCTGGGAGCCAGCCAGGCCCAATAGGCACATCTCTACACGCCTTGTACCCTCTGGGTGCCTCCCACTTTCTGCTGCCCATCTTCTCCCAATGACTCTCATTTTCCTCAAAGTAAAAGCCAAAGTCCTCACCAAGGCCCATGAGGCCCTACATGATCTGGCCCAATATTGTCTCATCCTTGACTACTCTGCCTCCCTCTCTTCCAGCCACCTTGGCTTTCTTGAACTGCCTTAAATTTATCAGGTGTACTCCTGCCCCAGGGCCTTTGCACTGGCTGTTCATCCTGGACTGTTCTCCCAGATATCCATGTGGCTCTCTCCCTCGACTCCTTCAAGTCCTTATTCAAGTTACCGTCTCAATGGGACCTACCCTGACCACCTGTTGGCTGAGGCCACACCCTCCCTCCTGCTATTCCCACCTCCTTACCCTGCTCTGCTCCTTCTGCTTCTCCCCAGCATCATCACCGTCTAACCTACTGTACAATGTACTTATTTATTATGTTTTATTGTTTATTGCCTGTCTCGGCCTCCAGAAAGGCAGGGTTCTCCTTTTCTTCACTAGCATATTCCAAGCATTGACAACAGAGCCTGGAACACAGGAAGTGCTCAATAAATGTTTGTTGAATGAAGGAATGTCTTCCCTTTCCAGCCCCCTAACAGCTTTGGTAGAACTGATGGGAAAGAAGCTGAGTCCAGAAAGGCCAGAGTGTGAGCACCACCAGAATGCACCTCTCAAGGTCACTGCGCCCCTGGGAAAGGCCTGGGGCAGCCCTCCCCCCACAGCCTCACCACTGGCAACCTCCAGGCAAAGGCAGACTTGTCCAGGAAGGAAAACCCAAGGCTGGGTACCAGGAGCGCTTGGCTCCCTATGTGACTTGGGACAAGGCACTGCCCATCTCTGAGTTTCAACTTCCTCTTATGTCAGATGATATTAACCTTTACCCTCTTTATATAAAAAGCAGTAAACTTGCACATTATGGCTCTTCACACAACAGCCTGAGGTCAAATCCAGCCTCTGCCACTTACCAGGCTATGTGGTATTAGACAGGTTAGGCAAACGCTCTGAATCTCCACCTTCTGATATTAATGAAGATAATGACAGCACTTCGTCACAGTCACTACGAGCTAAAGGGTCAGCTGTCACTATTTAGATCTCATTTACACTCTGAGCACAGCTGTGTGCCCCGTGTCCTCAGGTTTCAGGTGGGGACACTGAGGCAGAGTAGGAAGCCAGCCAGGGTCACTTGGTGACCATCTGGCAGCTCCAGGGTAGACTCTACGTCCAGCTCCAGGGCTCTCTCCACCCCTCATTCTGGCGCTGCAGCTTGGCCAACACAAGGCTCCCCAACCCAGTGGATTCTGTCCTTGGTCAGAGGTCCTAAAGTGCCCTAGTGCTGACAAAGCACTTTCTAGTTAGGACAGGGGTCTAAAGACCCACCCTCCAAATTAATACAAAGAACAATCAAGGCCCAGAGCCAGGGATGGAGGGAAATCTTTTAAGGCCCAGAAGGGGTGGAGCTTTGGAGGCACTGAGCTGCACGTGGCTCAGGACAGACGGAGGGCCATCAAGGGATCGGACTCTTGTCAGACCACCCACACCCTAGACAGGGCACGGGGAGTGGGGGAGGGTGCAGTCAGCATCTTGACTTGGGTTTCTCAAGTCAAGGATTCAAGGAACCCTGGTGGAGGAATGGGAAGGAAGTGGGGGTGGAGGGTGGGGGGCAAGGAGAGGAAAGGAAATCAGTAGAGCGCACGAGCCATTGTGTGCAGCAGCGCCCCCGACCCCACTGTGAGGAACCAGCTGAAGTCCTCAGGGAGCCAGTGAGAAACAGCACCAAGAACCCCTCCTCAGAATAGCGTGCCCAGGGGCGAGGAAGCTGGGGTACTTCCTAAATGAACGTCTGGGATTAACTGGCCGAGGGCAAGTCCCTGAGCTTTCAGCTTCTGGCCAGTGCGAGTAGAGCAACTTCTGGGCTTCTGTGAAAAGTCTTTGGGCACCCAGGGGTAGATCCTGGCAGTGGGAGGTGGCCCAGGACCCTGAGAGGTCCAAGAGATACAGGCAGGGCTTGGACTGTGTCTGACACAGTTAGACTCACTGCTTGTGGGGAGCAGCTGGGGCTCTGGCCAGCTGTCCCTGCCACTCCCTATGGGCACAGATGGGCCACCTCTGGGGTTTCTCTTGGTGTCAGTTTTCTAGGGGGACTGCGTGTCTGAGTGAACCATCTCCGAAGTCCTAGGAGACCAGCTCTGGCTGGAGCTCTGGTGCCCCTCCCCAGTGGGCATCCTCAGCAGGACTCCTATTTCCCTGGCTTAGAGCCTGGAGGGCTCCCAGGTCTGCCAGCTGGGTGGCAGCTCTTGCCCCACAGAGAGACCAGGATGCTGATTCTGCACCCCCAACCCCTGCTCTTTACCCTTCAGACTAGCAGGCAGCCCCCTTCCTGCAGCCAGCATCCCCACACGTAGTGGACATAGAGAGTGCTCTTAAATTTTTTTATTAATGGTAATAACAAATTTACCATTTTAACCATTTTTAGATGTACACCCAGTGGCAATAAGTACACTCACATTGTTGCACAACTAACACCATCTATTCCCATAACCTTTTCATCTTCCCCAACAGAAATGCATTCCCATTAAGCAGAAACTCCCCATTCCTCCCTCCGCACCCCTCACCCCCTCTCCTGGCAATCTCCATTCTATTTTCTGTCTCTGAATTTGACTAAAGAATGAGTTTTTAAAAAGCATTTCAGTGTAGTTCTCACTGCCCAAATCTGCATTCTCTCCTCTCCCCCTCACCACCCCAGGTTGGCCCTTGGATTCTGGAGTCATGGGGCAGCATTTTGGCTGCCAGTTTCATACCTCTTTCATCCATTACTTCACTCTTTTCATTCACTGGAGCAGTGGAACAATTAGGATGAGGTTCAGGCAAACCAGTTCTGGCTCTTACAACTTGCTGTGTGTGACCTCAGGTAAGTGCCTTTCCATGTCTGAATTTCAGGAATGGGCCTGGAATCTTGGAAATAACAGTGTCATACACTAAGTTTCTTATAGGCCAGGAAACTGATCATTTTAAGGCATTAATTCAGACAATTGCCCATTAACCAGGAGATTTCTATCCCCATGATGAAATTCTGAATTGTCAGCTTCCTTTATAAAGCCTATGTGGTTTGAACAAATTTGAACAGTGTTGTCAAGGATATGGAAATAACCTAGTGCCTGGCATTGAGTAATCCTTTTCTTTTGGCATAGTGACAAGGGGTCTATAAATACACCCACCATCAGCGCCCAATTCACCTGGACATCCTCTACCCCAGTGTGGCTGTTTGTTGTCAGAACTGCTCACTGTCCTTACTGGCTATTTCCTTGTTACAGTTTGGGTTAAGCTGCAGAAAACAGGATATTAAATGGCTTATGGAATCACCGGTAGGACTGAAGAAGTTGACTATAGAATGTGTTTCCAAAAAGAGCTCACAAAGCCACACCCCAGAACTGAGCTGCCACAGGAATTGCTCCCATTCCAGGATCAGGAACTGCCTGTCAAGTCAGAACACTGCCATCACAGCCGCTGACTCCAGAGCCACCCACCTCTGCCATGTCCACACTAGCAACATGGTGGCTCTGCATCCTGTCTCTCTCTACACAGGACTCCAAACCCAATTCCTGAGCAAGTACTTCTGATGGGTGGAATCTAAATCACATAGAGGTCCTTAGCTGCAAGGGGTTCTGGGAAATGTAGTTTTTAGTTTTCTTGCTTCTGCCCACCTGGAGAGGGTTGGCATGGATGTTAAACAATCTAATCCACAGTGCCCTCATATACTCACAAGGTAAAGAGCTCCTGACTTTGCTTTGCCCCCTCACCTCCTCCTCTCAGTGAGCTTTGCTACAGCTCCCACCACTCAATGCTTCATCTAACACCCAAAACCAAGGCAGTATATATACTTAGCTATAATCATAACACATTTTGTGCGTGGATCAAGATTTGGCAGCAGATCTGGGAAACTGTCAGATGGGGAACAAGTGAACAGAGGGTAGGTTGAGAAATGCTGGTTCCCCCATGCTCTAACATGATTCTAAGATGGGCTACTAAGCCCAATTTCAGAGCATCCCTCTCTCCTCTCCAATTCCCTCTTACTGCATAATTGATGGAGAATTAATCACACCTTGGTTTTCTGTCCCAGGTCTTTGCATTTTGGTAGGAGTGATTCACAGAAAGAACGTTTGTCTGGGGGAAAAAATGAGGACCTGATCATGAGCACCAGATGAGAGGTACTCCTTTTAAGCAGAAACAGCTCCAGAATGTCAAGATAAGAGGAGCTTAGGGGCAGCGACTTGATTAGAAATGGGGCTCAAGAACTCGCTCACAGCTGCGTCTATAAAGCCAGGACATGGCTTTTTATGGAGATTGCATGCATAGACTTAAAGCAATAAAGAGCCTTTCTCCATGTTTCATCCATCTAACGCTAGAAAAACATCAACTGTCTTTCTCAAAGACGAGAAACCCCAGAAAGCATGAAGGTAGTAGTTCTTGGTAGGGGTTGCAGTTAAACATTAGGCTGGTAGAGGGCTCAGGACCTGGGAAAGGGAAGGTAGAGTTCCATCACTTCCTAGCTGTGTGACCTTGGAACAGTTACTCCATCTCTCTGAGCTTTGGCTCCTGCATATGAGAAGCAGAGATGTTGATAACTCAGCCACAGGTTTATTGTAAAGATGAAATCCAATAACTTGTATAAAGCCCTGTAGCAGATGTCAGTGTCCCACCCATGTCCCCTTGCACCACCTTGGAGGTTACCTGTAGACAGTTCCCATACATGCCAACGGCTTCCTGTGTCTCTCTGCCTGAGGGTATTCTCTGGCAGTGGGAGTCTGCTTGGCTCCTTCACAGAGCAGACAGGAAGTGCTGGGAAATCAGTGCCTCCAGGAGAGACCCTCAGTGAGGGAAAGGAATCAACAAGTAAGTACCCCAGCTTCCTATCCCCAGTGGAAAAATTCCGAGGTATGTTCTGCACAATCTCTCCACAAGTCCCAGGTAGACTGCATCTCCACTGCCCTCAGTGGTAACTCACTCATCAACACTCTCTTCACTGTTTTTTTTCTTTCCCTTGTCTCACTTTCCTACTCCCTTATTGATGGAATCACTTCCAAATGACTTTCTGCACTCCCAAATCCTTGCTTAGGGTCTGCTTCCGGGGAAATCCAAACAAAGACAAGCATCAAACCCAGTGCCTGGCTCCTTAAAAGGGACCCATCAACAGCACCGTACAGGGCTCCTCATCAGAACAACAGCACAGAAATTATTTAAGTGACTACTTTTCCAATTCTCCCAAAGATGGTGCATAATTAGTACCATTCTAGATGCGAGCAAGAGACATTAATTCACGATGGCTGCGTCAGGGTATTTGGGCTTAATTCCCATGTAGAACTCCATCTGTAAACAAGTAGAATAATGGTGCCTACCTCATAGGGCTGTAACGTAACTTTCAGAAGACCACCTGGTTCTTAGTAAGTTTTCCACAAGGGCTAGTTGTCGTCATCAACCCCAGGGGTCGTGTGGTAGAGGATGAGCATCGTCCTCCAGTAGCCCCTCTTCCTTTAGTAACCAGCACATCCCCCAGCAGCTGCCCAGCCTCCCTTACCACTAGGTATGTCCGTGTGCCTAAGTCCTAGACATGGGTTGTGAGAAAGGAAGCAGGCAAGTTCTGCGTCACAACATTAAGAAGAAGCTGCTTGGCCTCCATCTACCCTTCGCCCTCTTTGAGATGATGGAGAAATGGTGGCAGCTGGAATTGCTGCCTCAGTATCAATGATGGAAAACCTATGTTGAGGATGACAGAGCCACCTCACGAATCTGGACTGTTCACTTTGGGGCTGTTGTGTGAGACATAAATAATACCCCATCTCATTTCACTGTGTCTGAGGGTCTTCTGTTCCAGTGGCTTACCTTTACCTAACCAATCTAGCCCAAAGCCAACAAAGGGATCAATGGATGTGAGTTTTTTCCTTCTTTCAATTCTCCATTGTGCTGACCACGTGTCCAGAACTATGCTGGAAGCTGAAGTCGGAAGATGAGCAAGATGCAGATCAAATCCTGAGGAACTCAAGGGTAATGAGATAGAAGGATCTAGAGGCAAAAAAAAAAAACAAACCTCAACCTTCCATGATAAGTGCTCACACAAGTGGTGTGGAGGCAGAGGAGGGAGCAATGACCTCAGGTCCTAAAAATGAAGGACAAGTTTGCCAAGCTGTTGGGGGCGGGGAGTGGGATGATAATGAAAGATATTCCAGGGGCAAGAACAGCCTGGGTGAAATCAGGAGGGGGAGGGGAACATGGACATCTGACAAAACAAGCTCTAGGTCCAACTTTACCACTGCCTGGCCACATGGCACCTTGGAAGCTCACGTTAACATCCTGGGTCTCAGTTTCCAAATCCGCAAAGTAGAATAAAAAATCCTGCTCTCACTTGGGCCGTGGTAGCATAAAGGCTCTGATGGAACATTTAGAAGAGCTATTGAGCGTGGTGAAAATGCTAATTACTGGCATCATCACTTGGAAAATATAGTTCGGGACATTTTTTTGCTGGTTGGTTAGGCTCATCTTCGTGGGGCAAATAGGATTAGGCTCCTGGAGGACTGGTGCTCCTGGGAGGTGGGCAGGGGCTCTGAAACTTCCCAGGAGAAAAGCCCAGTCAGCTTGGAAAGGGGTTCAACTTTCTTCACAGCACCTGAGCAACGCAAAGCAAGCACCTTAAGGTTGCCCGTTTTCTTTGACTGAGGAGTTCACCTCTATAACATGAAATTACGTGAAATAATTGCAAACGCTACAGAGCTTTGTGGACAAGGTTGCATGTTGCAAACCTCTGCACCAGGTTCAGGATGACCCCACAGCAGAAGGGCCCGAGGCCCTTACTCTTTCAGCGCTCAGCTGACGTTTTTCACTGGGAACTGCCCTTTACTAGGGAGCCTCCTCCACAAAGACTATGGAACATACACTTTAAAATTCTCAGTGCTTCTCTCTGGGTAGTGTGAGTACAGGTGATGTTCTGTATTTCTGTGCATTTCCAGATGGACTCCGTGTAACTGTTCAGCCGTCCTCTCCAGGCCATTTTCCCTCCGTCTCCTTGCAATTCCTTTAACATGCCAGGCACATTCCTCTCTGGGCATTTGCACCTGCCGTCCCTCTACCTGGAACCCTCTACCCCTGGACTTCTCCCCTACCAACTTCAGATCTTTGCTGAAATGTCACTTCCTTGGTAAGGCCTCCTTAGATCTACTCTATTTAAAATATAACCCTCCCCCTCCCCCAGAACACCCAGCCCACTTCTCGGCTTCATTTTTGTCCATAGTACTTGTCCCCACCTGACATACTGGGCATACCTAGAACAGCTGAGTGCTGTTCTCGGGTGTTCTAAGCGCATAGTAAGCAATTAACAAATAGTTGTTGAATGGATGAATAAATGCATGAACAGGACCATTTTAGTTTCTTCTGAGGTTCTGCCAGGTTCTTTTTGGGGGGTGTGGAGCAGGCACAAGTGTTGGGTAGAAGGTAGGAAGTAACAGCAGCAGATGGAGGGGAGGATTACAGGAAGGAGGGGCTCTTGGCTGATGCCAAACTGTAGATACCAGGTTCACTATGACACTGGGGTCAGAGGGCAAAGGGTTTCCAATGTGTCCCCCAGGTTAAGAGCAGCAATGTGGCCAGAGCATGAGGGCCCCAGAAAGAAACAAACCAGGAAACCAGCCTTACATGCTAACCACCTAGGATTTGAGAACACCCAAGAGGAAGTGAGAGCTGTTCTCAAATACACAAATGGGTTACCAGCTGTAGGAGGGTGATCCTAAAGGACTGAACTAGGTCTAATGATTAGATGTTACAAGCACTTCTATTTTGGTTTGATATCAAGAACTGTCCCCTACTCCTCCCTACCCTCCATAGGAACTGTCCAACCATGGCCAGAGCCCAGGATTCACCCTTCTGTGGGTTGAACTTTCAACCAGTACATTCAACAGTTATCCATTAAGAGCATTTACTCCGTGTCAGGTGCCCTGCTCAGCACTGTGAAAGCAAGAAGGCTAAATGTTATTCAAATAAAACAACCACATATACAACTACAAATTGTAAAAGCACGAAACAAGGTTGCCAGAGAGAGAGGCCTTACTTAGACAAGTAGTCTGGAGGCCTCTCTCCGGCCTCCTACATATTTGAGGGAGCCCTGAATGGTGAGTATGCTTCCAGCCAGTGAGATGGGGATGCGCGCCCCCACAGAGGGACCCTCAGGAGCCAGGAGTGGCGCGCTAAGATTAGCAGAGACCTCAGCGCAGATCGGAGGAACATGAGGCCCAAAGACCGGGAGTGACTTGCTCGCAGACACACAGTAAGCGGTGGAGCCGTCAAGGGGTGGAGGATCAGCTGAGTCCCCCGTGTCACCTCCTGGAAGCCAGCTGCCTGCTTTGCTGCCTCACTCAAGAGCTGTGAGCGTCGGGGACCCTCGGCAACTGGGGTGAGGCTGTGGCTAGAGCGAGCTGAGGCCAGACCCCCGGAGGGATGGAAAAGGGGGTAGGGGCGGGTCTGATTACGTCATTTCCGGGGTCCGGGGTATATAAAGGGGGCGCGAGGGTGCTGTTGCCGCTGCTGCTGCTGCTGCAGTGCCTGATCCTGGTGCGGAGAGGCTGTGGGCGTATCAACAGGCGGACGCACATAAAGACACTGGGCGCCCCCATCCCCAGGCTGGTGTCGCGTCAGCCTGTCCCGAGCGGCCAGTCCAGCCACCCCTCGCCCGCGTGCACGCCGTGCCCGGCTCCGGACCGCTAGCTGCTCGGCGCCCCAGGTTCGCCATGCGCTCCGCCGCCGTCCTGGCGCTTCTGCTCTGCGCCGGGCAAGGTGAGCCAGCGCGGGGCCTCGGGGGAGAGGGTCCTGGGCGCCCCTGCCTGCCCTTGCCCTGCCCTGCCCCGAGGTCCAGGCACCGCGCAGCGCCGCGCGCCCCTCCAGACCTTCCCTCCGGCGCCGGCGCCGCGAGTTTTCAGCGCCGCCGCGGACAGCGCCTCCGCCTCCCACCTGACCCCGCGAAGTGGCCTCGGCTCAGAACCCGCAGACCTGACTCTTTGACCCTGTCTCCTGACCTCGCGGGGCAGGGTCCCCCCCTGACGCCCCCACCCCAGGTCTGGGCTCCGTGTCTCGGCTGCTTGAGGGCCAGCGCCGGCTCTGCGCTGTGCCTGGCCAAGGTCATTGGGGGAGATGGGAGAACTGCTGCTGGCTCCCCGCTCGCCTCTCTCCTCCTCCATTCCCCCGCTCCCCCCGACCCCGTCTGTCTGTTCTTGACTTCTACCTCTCCTATCACCTCTCACAAGCCTCCTCCGTCTCTTTCCCCCTCCTCACCCTCTTTTCCATCACCCCTGGTGTCTCTCTGCCTCTCATTTTCCCCCTACCCTAATCCCACTCAGCCGATGGCTTGTTTTCATAGGTCTTGCCTTCAGCTCCCCCTCTACCCCGCCAACCCCAAAGGGAAGGGTTGAGACTCTCAGAGCAGCCTCTGGGAGCCGCCCCCAAGAGGGCAGCAGCCAGGGAAGGGAAACGAAATCAGCCTAACATCCCATCTGGCTGGGGACAGTTTTGAGAGGGAGAACTGGGGTGAACAGGCCCCTGATGAACCCGGTTTAGAAGCACTGGGTTCTCCCCTCCAAGGAGAGGCGTAACACCAGCTCTCTCTTTTTCTTCCCAGTCATTGCCCTCCCTGTGAACAGCCCTATGAATAAAGGGGACACCGAGGTAAGAAAGGGTGTGGGGATGCCCCGGGATGGAGGGCAAGAGGCCCCAGTGTACACCGCACAGCCAGTTCTCGGGCAGCTGCAGGAGTGAGTTTGGCATAAAGCCAAGAGCCAGCACTGCGGCTGCTGAGCCTGGGGACAGCCTGCAAAAGAAGATATCAAAGTCTGCTAGATTTCCCTGCTCTCCTGCTGTGAGGACTTCCCTGGCTTCTTCTGACTTAGGTGTGCAGCCTGATGTGTCTTACCTGCTGGGCCAAGGAGCTAGGCCCACTGTCTTGAATGCTCTTAAATCTCGTAGGCCCACCATGGGCTGGTGGGCGTGACTTCTCTGAGATTGTGGTTGTCCGCAGACCTGCGAGAATGGTCTTCACCTGCCTGGCTCTGGGTTCCCTCTTTGCTCTTCCCCAAACTCTGCTGGCAACATTCCCGCTGCTGCCAGGCACTAAGGCCCTGGCTCTCCCAAAGTGTCACAATGAAAACACTCTCAATCATGGCTCCTGCACCCAGGGTCCCGGGCAGTCGAGGCTGAAGGTGGAGGTCACCCAGGAAAGGGCCTTAGGAGACACTGGTAGGGATTTCTGTGGCCAGCAAGAGACACTCTGTTTCATGTATACTCAGAATTGATTCATGCCTGAGTTGGGGCTGTTTTTCTAGTCTCTGATGTTCACAGATACCTCCCCGTGGGAGTCAGAGAAATTTCTACTCCCCACATTTTCAGGAGCTGTTTTCTTCTGTTCCAGAGAGGCTGTAGTTGAAACCAAAAGCATCAAAGAGATTTCAACCTGAACTTACTCATTTATATTTCCTATTCTTGAGTTGCAGACAGGCCTCAGTTTAAACTTCTACCACTCATTGTAGCTGTGTGATCATGGGAAAATTCCTTAACGTCTCTGAGTTTCCCCTTTTCACATCCATTATAATTTTTCTTTTGAGGGGAGTTGTAAGGAATAGGAATCATGTGAAGTGCCTGGTCCTCAGTAAATAAGCATTTTTGTTCCTAGAGCTTCCTTTCATGATCTCCCCATCACTCTTGGGACCCATCCCCAGTTCCTCTCTTCCAGAATCTTTCTGCATGGACCAGTGGTTATCTGATAACCCCAGTGCAAGGTCTGTGGTTGCAGCGAGATACAGGGTATGGGTATAAACTCCTTCTTGCCAGATCCCATATGGGAGACATTTTGGCCACCATATCCATATTGTGTTCAGCAGCCTGGGGTCAGGAGCACCAGAGCAGCTGGTTAAGACCTGAATGTTGTATTCTAGGATGCCATGACTACTGTAGAGCCTGTTTGCCAGTTTGCCATCCTGGATCCTAGGACAGGTTGCCTTGGCATCCCGTAGACACAGCCTCCACCCCCTCATTCCCCACCAGTGTTGCCTGATGTGTGTCTGACACCTCCTGCTCCTCCGCCAGGCTCTAGACAGCTGAAGCAGTTTGGAAGTTGTGAATCTCTCCCTGGTGTATGTGGCACTTCTTGCATTATAGAGTATTTTCCCATCTGTGCCTTATCACCCTGGGAGGGGAATTGGGAGGGTCATCTCACTCTCATTTCACAAATGAGGAAATAGAAGCTCAGAGAGGGCAAGTCACTTGCCCAAGATCACACAGCTAGAATACCACACTACAGTTGGCACCATCTTCAAATATCCATTTGTTAGCTGCCTGATTATCCACAGCACCTTGCTGGACACTAGATTAGGCTTTGAGAGATATGGCTGCTGTTGGCCTGGGATGGATAGCCGGATGTAGCAGATGTGTGCCCACATCCAGCCAGGGGATTCACCCAGTGGGTGAATATGGACCCAGACTGTGAGACTGTCACTCCCTGCATGTGACAACATTATGGATATTTAGAGACAGTGATCCAAGTCTTGTTTCCAGACAAGGGAGAGCCAGGACGGTCTTTGTTCTCCACTGGGTGGCCCAGAAAGGCTTCCTGCAGATAGCTGACCGTTTGGGCATCTGCAAGACTAAAGTACTTTTGCAAGACATACCTCTAAGCAGCTTCCTCATCTTTAGAGAAACACTTGGGATGAGAAGGTACAGGGTCCCCACCCCACCTTAGAGAGGCTCCCGCTGGCCAGGTGATTGGAGTGCTTGGCACACGGTAAGCACTGTATAAGGGTTTTCTATTATCATGGCTGTGCCCCTGAGCCAGGCATCCCTGGGCTCCTGTACACAAAGACAAATGTCCTTATGTCCTCCTTAGAAATTTGCCCTGGAGCTGCTGGGGGATGAGCCCCATGCCCAAACCAGCTCCAACCTGTCCCACTCTTTTCCCAGGTAATGAAGTGCATCGTTGAGGTCATCTCTGACACACTTTCCAAGCCCAGCCCCACGCCTGTCAGTCAGGAGTGTTTCGAGACGCTCCGAGGAGGTATGGGCTAGGCTGGGGGTGAGGGGCTGCCACCTGCTGGGCTGGGAGGCAAGGACATGGGTGTGTGGCTTTTGATAGAATTCAACAATTTAATAGAATAGTCAACAACCAAGAGCCTGCCTTACCCAGGCCTGTGTGGGGGTCTGAGTCATATAGACAGATGAAGGGCTCCTAGCCCCTGTGCGCCTGGGGCTTACAGACCAGCAGAGGGGACTGCTATGAACACAATTAACTAGAATGCTGGGCAGAATGAAACCAGGGCTGGAAGAGCAAGCCACCAGAATGTGAGCTCCTTGTGGGCAAAGATTTTGTGTGCTATAGCCCAGTGCCTATCCCACAGATGTGGGTTGACTAAAGGAACGCTGTGGGTGGGTGGGCCTGAGAAGGACAAAGCTTTTCCGAGCAGGCAGTCAGTGGTAAATAGATTGAACATTTGCATTGGGGTTGGGCTTTAAGAGAAAAGTTGGAAATCAGTAAGTAGCAAAATGAAAAAAGGGTGCTCCAGGTGGAGTGGACAGCGCAAGCAAGGCATGGAGAGGGGAAAATGTGTTTGGAGACACCCTGCATCACCTCGGGGGCTGCCGTCTCTTTGGCTGAGGTCTGGGTACAGGGACAGTGGCTGAACTTGCTGTTATAGTAGCAAACTGAGTGACACCATGGAAAGGAGATCATTTCAGAAATGTTATCTCAAGACCCAATCTTGCTGCTGCCACCCAGACTTTGAGTTTCCAGAATAAATTCCTTGTGCTCAGCTGAAAATATTGATGGCAATCTCCTCCTCAGCTGTTCGCTGGAAACCACCCATAACGACTCTCCTTCATTGCAGATGAACGGATCCTCTCAATCCTGCGACATCAGAATTTGCTGAAAGAGCTCCAAGATCTCGCTCTCCAAGGTATTTTCCAGCCACTGCACACAGATCTGGGGAAATTCCAGTAACTGAGAGTCAAAAATTATGGTGGAAGGTTGAGCAAGGTCTTATTTCTGATACTCAGCTGTTGCGTTTTAGTTACAGGGTGGTCAAGTGCAGTCCTCTGTGCCACCTTGTCCAGTCTGTCATTGATATAGTTAAAGAGATCAATGCCAAAGAGGTTGAGTGACTTGTCCAAGGTCACACAGTAAGTTAAGGGCATCCTAAGAACAGATGCAGCTTTCCTAATACCCCGTGGTCTCTGGAGCTTAGCCATTTTCGAGGGGGCACTTTTAAGACTGGGTTGCAGAGAGGATCCCTTTCCACTATTAACTGAAAAGAAAATTGGTCTCCAGGAGAGAGGAGGGGCGCCTTTGCCCTTGTGAGCTTCTGCTTACAGGGCAGATGGGAGAAGCAGGGTCTTGCTTGCCCCAGTGTGCTTCAGAGTGAGGCGTAGCTTTCCCCAAGAGGAGCTCCTTGTCACTGAGGATATCAAGCAAAGCCTGGATGGGATGCTGGGATGATGGGTTAGGCTGATGTCATCCCACAGAATTAGCTGCTCTGCCCAGCCCCAAGCACCTTCCTGGGTTCATGTGAGGCGCAGAGACTTCCCTGGCAAATTGGAAAATAGCGAGTTCTGGCCCTACAACTGCCCAAGACTGACTCCCTGGGTGAACTGACTGTTTATTCGGGGGCAGGCTCACAGGCACCCTTGTGCCTCTCCCTGAGGATGGGCCCTCAAGCAAGCATCTCGCATCTGCTTCCACAGAAAGTGAGAGCCATCTCCCGGGCTGGGCTTGTGCCGTGGGTGGGGCGGGGTAGAAGGCATGAAGGCTGTTCTTGCTCAGGGAAGGTCCCCACTCAGAGGCCTTTGGGGGCCATGTTTGAGAACGGAGAGAGCTCTGGGGAAATAACCACCGCAGGGGGGATCCCTGAGGCCCTCCCCAGGTTAACATGCCATTCTTAGTCTCACTCGCCCGTCCTCTTGGAAGGCAACATCCACCATGTATGGTTGCTAGGAGTACAATTTAACGCTAATTTAAAAATTAAATATTGAATGACTAACTTAATACACTACATAATTAAATATAATGTCAATGGAGAAACTGTGATGGGGGATGTGTCCTGAAACATCTGTTTACCTGCACATCTGTGTGTGTTTGTGTAGCCAGTATAAATAGTATCCAATGTACAGATACATTATTGTTTTCTATTAGAAGAGTATGGGACGTATCTATATGTCTGTCCATCCATCCATCCACTCCCTCTTCTGTACTCTCATAATGTCTTCTTCATACCTCTATCCTAGCATTTACCATGTAGCAACCCTGTTTTATAGTTGAGCAACCAAATCTGGGACAGCTCAAGTCACCCAGGGTCACAGAGCAAGGAATTAAGCAGGAGATGTGAAACCCGGTCTGCCTGGGGCCAGATCTGGGCATACTCCCTGCCCCACAGCCACCATGTCAGGCTCCTCTGGCCACTGCAGAAATTTCCATCATGGGAAACAATCACCACCAGCTGCAGAGGTGGCCTCGCTGGGCCATCATGAACAGTTAGGAGACAGCACAGCCTGGGCTGATGCAGGGAGAAGGGTCTCTGGATCACAGCAGCAGGTGCTGACTCTGGGCTTGGATGCAGACAACTGCTTGGCTGGCCTTACGGGGTCCAGGGGGAATAGGGATTACCTGAATCGAGAACCCCCATGAGGGGACAAGTGGCCATTATTACCTCCCGCTGCAGGGTCCCCTAGCCACCTGCCGGGCCCGGGGGGGCCCACGCTCTCTGTTCCTGAGATCTTCTGTTCCACCTGAACCTTTATTGCCCTGTGAGGCGGCAGGCAGGGCTTGTTCTTATTTCCTGGGTGAGAAACGGAGTCTGGAGAGATGCTGTGGCTGCCTATGAGACCCAGCCGCTGGGGTGCGGGGTGCAGCCAGCCCTCTCCATTCCCCAGCTAGCTCTTGCCCCGTCAGTCTCTCATCGGGCAGGCCCAGAACGTGACATGCCCAGTTTACAGATGAGGAAATGGAGGCCTTCACTCCTGCAGACAAATATGCGGGGCTCGGACCAGACGGGATTTTCTTCTCGTTTTCTCATACCAGGAGCCAAGGAGAGGGCACATCAAGAGAAGAAACACCGCGATTATGAGGAGGAACTCTCAGAGGTTCTTGAGAAGCAGAACGACCAGGCCGAGCTGAAGGGTCAGTTCCCGCCAGTCTGGGCGGAGACCGGGGAGGGAGGATGACAGTAACAGTAGTTACGACAGCCGGAGGGTTCCCAGGAGTCGGAAGCCCCTCCTGTAGGCCCTGTAAGGTAGCTGTTATTTCCTTCTCTTTACAAATGGGGAAACCGAGGCCCAGCGAGGTTAAAGTACCTTTCCACGGCGTAACTGGTGATGTGACTCTGGGTCTGTCTCGCTCCGAGGACCTTGATGGGTCCCATCCTCCCACCTTAGGCGCTGACACTCTCGGGCAGAAAGTCTCTGGCCTGGCAGGTGGGCAGCTTCGACTCCGCCCAGCAGCCAGTGTGGCCGGGCCCCCGCCCCCAGCGCCTGCCCTCCTGGGAATTAGTGGTGCATCAGCACAGCCTCGCGGCAGCGGATCCCAGAAGAGTGGTTTTGAAACACTAAATGAACCTGGATCACCTTTCCTGAGAGCAGAGAGCTTTTAAGGGTCGCAGAGGTCATGGCTTAAGTCAAGGTGATGCTGTCTTACCTTCCCTCCTGGAAGCAGCCACACACTTGCCCCCGCAGCCTTACTCTTTGCATGTGGAAGGTGAGTGAATAATGCTGATTCCTAGGGGTGGAATCTCAGTGATCTGCCATCCAGGACTGAGAGGGGAAGCTGAGGTGCCCTCACATTGGCCAGGGCTGTCGCCCTAGTGGCTGCTTGGGCACGGTGTGTACTCCCACATTCTGGCTCCTTGGAAACCAGTGTCTGGGTGACTACAGATGTCTACCATGGGCTGTAGGAGGAGGAATAGTGGAGCATTAATGAGGGAGACAGTCACATGTCAGTGCAAAAAGCGCCTTTAACTTGGAATTTGGAGGCTTAGGTTCGAGGCTTGGCTCTGTTGACTGTGAGCACAGACAGGTCACCTTCCCATTATGAGGATCCGTTTGACTTTCTGTAAAATGGGCTTGAGAGCACTTTCTCTTGGAGTCAAATGGTGGAATGTACTTGGTAGTGTTTTGTTCAACAATAATCTTTCTAGCAATAGAAGGGATTTTTACTAGTTAAAAAGCTGTCTTCAAAGCAGCTACAAGAAAATACCTTTTAACGAAACCTGACAAATATTGAGGAATTGAGCACTTTCACAGGATGCTCAAGACAGAGGACCCCTGCACAGAGGGGAAAATGAAATTGTAGTAATGGTGCTTCTTACACAGAGAGGTTAAGGGACTTGCCCAAGATCACACAGCAATTCAGCTGAATTTTAACTTTTAATTTTAAATTTAGGGCTCTATGTTCTGAGGTGATTTTCAAGGTTTTGTTTGTTTGTTTGTTTGTTTGTTTTGTTTTTTTAAATCACATTCTGCTTTGAGAGGTGGAATTACAAAGAAATACAACCCAGCTGTGCTCAGGTTAAACTTAGACATGGAGAAGGCAGGCCTGATTCTCTCATGGATGTTTTGGACTGGGCTTGCTGAAAGCCATGAGAGTCAGTGACTAAGATCTGAAATTGGGCTCTGGGGAGATCCCATATGCAGCCTGATCCTCAGGGCCTGACTCTGCTCTGTTGTTTCTGTAGCGGAGACAGAAGAGGCATCCTCCAAGGAAGCTGCAGAAAAAAGGGGAGATTCTGAAGAGAAGAAGAATGGTGAAGACACAGATGGAGCCAGACCTTACGCCTCGTCGGAGCTTAGGCAGGGGTCCGAGGTTGAGGAGGACAACCAGGCCCCAGAGAAGGAGGAGGCCACTGACAGCCACCCTCTAGCCAGCCTCCCCAACCAGAAACACCCAGGCCCACAGGCTGAGGAGGACAACGAGGGCCCCTCCCAGGGTCCAGTGGACAGAGAGAAGGACCTGAGTGCAGAGCAAGGACAGCAGGCAAAAAGAGAAGAGGAGGAGGAGGAGGCGGCGGCAGAGGCTGGAGAGAAAGCTGTGCCAGAGGAAGAAGGCCCCACCGCAGCATTTAACCCCCACCCGAGCCTCAGCTACAAGGAGATCCAGAGGGGTAAGAGTGTGTATGACGCCTGAGACTTCAACAGATGTGTTGAGGAGGGGGGCAGGTGTGGGGGGCTCACCCATAATCTCATTCCACCTTCACAACAACCCTAAGAGGTTGGTATTATCTGCATTTGCCTGATGGGAAACTGAGGCTCAGAGGTTAAGTAATTTGCCCATGGTTACATAGCTAATTTGTTGTAAAAACTGATTCCAACCCAGGTTTGTCTGACTCCAAAACCCTGCATCTCCCACTATGCCACATAGCGCCCCCCACCTCCAGGAGGGGAGAGGCCCTTTGCAGAGTGGGTGAGTGGGCTTTGGGAACAGAGAGACAGCATGATAGGTGAGAACAGGCTGGTCTAGGGACACTGTGAGCTTCAACCAGCATTTAGGAAAGACCCTGGCTCCTCCCTCCCCAGCTGGGTGACCCCTGGGTCAGGGCTTCTGGGGTAAGAGGGCTAAAGGAAGAGGCAGACTCTAGCCAACCCACCCCTCATAGCTTTAGATGGTCTTACAAAGCATGGTGTCAAGATGGCTTTTCCCTCCAAGTGGAATCTGTTGTGAGGGGTTGAACTGGACCCCCAATACGTGGTCTGTGGTCCTAACAGTGGCCACAGAGAGGCCCCAGGAAGTGGCAGGGACCAGGGAAAGTGGCGGTCTCTCCCTCATTCTTCTCTTGTTCACCACCTGCTCCAGGCTGGCCCGAGTCTCTGGCCGCAGATGGAGCCGCGAAGACTGGGGCTAAGGAGGCTCAGCCCCACGAGGGAAAGGGGGAGCAGGAGCACTCCCAGCAGGAGGAGGAGGAGGAGGAGGAGGAGATGGCAGGGGCCCCTCAAGGCCTCTTTCGGGGCGGGAAGAGCAGGGAGCCCGAGCAAGAGGAGGAGGAGGAGCGGCTCTCCAAGGAGTGGGAGGATGCCAAGCGATGGAGCAAGATGGACCAGCTGGCCAAGGAGCTTACGGCCGAGAAGCGGCTGGAGGGAGAAGAGGAGGAGGAAGACCCTGACCGCTCCATGAAGCTCTCCTTCCGGGCCCGGGCCTATGGCTTCAGGGGTCCTGGGCTGCAGCTGCGACGAGGCTGGAGGCCATCCTCCCGGGAGGACAGCATCGAGGCCGGCCTGCCCCTCCAGGTGCGCGGCTACCCGGAGGAGAAGAAAGAGGAAGAGGGCAGCGCCAACCGCAGGCCAGAGGTTGGTATGGGATGGGAGCCGGTTCTGGGTCAGGCCCCTGCACCACCGAGGGGACATTGTCCCCTTGGAATCTAAGACTGGAGAGGCTGTCAGGTTGGGGGCTTCTGGGGAGACTAGGAAGGGACAGGAGAAAGGGTGTATTAGGCTGGGAGGCAAGTGAACCCCAGCCCACAGGAAGCACCCAGTAGAGCTGGCAGACAGGCAGATGGGAGACGGAAGGGTTCAGATCAGTATGTAGAAGATGGAGAGTTGGTGAGTTAAGCCAATCCCTGGAGGTGATGGGAGGAAACTTTGTCCTGAAAGCAATTAGGAGCCTTTGCAGGTTTGGGAGCAGGACAAGGGAATGATGGGCAGAGCTTGGCACTTTGGATGGAGAGAGCTTGGAAAGTGAAGGACCTTGCAGGGACTGGCCTCGGGAGGTCTGCTGGCTGGGGATCCAGCCTCAGGGCACCATTGGCCCTGAGAGCTAGGAGGCCATGGCGGGAACAGAACTAAGAGACAGGTGGCATCCGGGGAAGACTCTACCGCTGGTCCAGCCATGTCCTCTCCTGGCCCCTGTGCAGCCCGACCGCGCCCTCCTCCCAAGTTCAGGCCCTGCCCCCCGCCTCGATGGCAGAGGGGGCAGGGGCAGGGCCAACTGGACCTCGGGGCCTGGTGGTGATGGGTGGGGCAGGCTTGGACCTGAGCCAGAAGACCTGGGTTCTGCCTCCTCCTAGCTGGGTGATCTTGAGTAAGTCACTCTCCTTCTCTGAGCCTCATTGTTTCCCCCATTTGTGAAATAAGGGTGAGAAGTCCTTTCTGCTCACCTTAATTATCATGATCAAAACACACGCGAGCTCTGAAAACCTGGCCAAGCTCAAGGCTGCTTGGAAAGCTCAGTGGGGTGCAGGGACGCAGCCCCGTAGGGGGGGTGTGGTGAGAGTTTGGGCAGGCTGGTGACACTGCCTTAGAGCTGGACGAGGCCTTGGGGGGCTTTGTGGCTCAGGCCTCAGCGCCCAGGTGGGACTCAGGGCCCAGTGTGGAGCAGGGACATGTCCAAGGTCCTGTCCCCAGTGCTCTTCTCCGCCCACAGAGGAGGATGTGGCCCCTTCCTCAGGTCCCCAGCCCTCTCTCTGGGCCTGGGACCAGAGTCTTGGCAGCTGAGAGGAAGAAGACTCCTCGGCAGCTGGAGCTGCCTGTATCCCCAGGGACTGAGGGGACAGGCCTACAGGAAGCGGCAGCTCGACCCCCACCCCTCCCCTTTGGACCCAAGGCTGGGCACCTCTGATCAGCGCCTTCCCCACCCACAGAAACTGAAGAGAGCGAGGTGCCCGGAGGTACCAGCCAGCTTCCCTCCTGCACAGGCAGAGGGAGCCCTGGGCTGCAGGGTGGAGAAACGGGGACTCTCGAGTCCTGTGGACGGGATGAGGCAGGCCCCTCCACCCACCAAGGGTCTTCTTAGAAACAGCCCCAGAATCACAGAACCCATGCCTGGGGGCTACTCCAAGACGGGAGTCTCTAGGTTCACTATTTCCATGGCAACCATTTGCCTATCCATCCTGACTGGGCCCCAGGGAGATGCCCTCTTCTTGAAATCAGGCTGGCGCCCCGGGAAGTTCACCCCTCTCATGTCACAGCTGAGGTGTGCCCCTCCTGCTCCGAGTCCTGGGCATGCTCTTGTGGGCGGCAGTCCCAGAGGCTGGGGTGCAGAGCAGGCCTCACAGAAGGGTCTCTGCTGCCCTGGACCACCCTGGCAGCCAGAGCTTGGGGACCCCGCGACTGGGACTGAGGATCGAGGCCCAGCCCTAGGCAGCTCTCACGTCTACCCGTGCCTCAGGCCCCAGGCCCCTCAGGTAGGGAGGCCTGCAGCAGACAGGAAACCCAGGCACGGCGTCACCCTGGGAGCCATCGGCACAGTCTAGGCCTTGGGATGAGGGGACCGGAAGGAGTTCTGAAGGGCACCAGAGTCTCTGTTTCCTACGTGCCTGCCCAGAGCTGCTCAGGAGGAGGCAGGCCTGGATAAGAGAAAGGGCGTAGGGTCCAGGCACATTCTTATGCATAATACCAGAGCAGCCCAGTGGGGCAGCATTACTGTCCCCATAGAACAGATGAGGCCCTTGAGGCTCAGAGAGGCAAAGCCACCTGTCTGAGGCCACACAGCAAACCTGGGGTACAACCAGTCTGGCTACAGAGCCATGCTGCTGGCACAGGCTCCCCGGGCCAGTCCCCGCGTAACCCTGGATGCTCTCTCCTAGGACCAGGAGCTGGAGAGCCTGTCAGCCATCGAGGCGGAGCTGGAGAAGGTGGCCCACCAGCTGCAGGAGCTGCGGCGGGGCTGAGGCGCCAGCCGGCCCCACCAGCCAGGGCTCCGAGGCAGCTGATGGTCCTGGCTCTCTTGTCCCCTTTGCAGATCCTGGCCAGACGGCCTGAGCGCTGCTTCCGGTAGGGAGGTGGCCCCCAGCCTGCTCAAGCCCAGGCCACCCTGTTGCCCCCATGCTCCCTTCCCCCTGCTCCTGCCCCCTGCCCCAGTGTGCCCCTCTGCAGGGCGGACCCTTGACTTTAAACGAATATCCTCTTTCTGAATATGGGCAGCTTTCTTGAAGTTTCCTTTCCACCATTAGAGCCAGTGGGCACAACTGCAATAACTTCTGACCTTTTGGTGAAAGCTGAGAACTCATGACTATAACATACTCTGTTCAAAATTTATCCAAGGAAAAATAAATCTGCTCTGGGCTCTTTCCTGTTTCTTTGAAAGTTTGCCCCTCTTGACTCCAGATGAGGTGGGATGAACGGGATCCAGGCAAAAGGACAAGGGGAATTTCAGTCCCCCTGCGGTGACTCTCTTCTGGGCCACTTTTGAGGCATGGGATCATGGGTGACTGACATTGCAGCTCTGAGCATCAGTTTCCTCATCTGTAAAACGGGGATGCTGACACCTGCCTCAAAGTGCATGTGGGATTAAATAACACTCTTCCCCTATCTCCCAGCCACATGTGAGCTGGGCCATGCAGGGGCGGGGCCAGTTTGGGAAACAGCCTCCGCTCTCTGCGGTGCTGGCTGAAGCCTTAGCCCCAGAATAGCCCACCACCGAGGCCACAGGTCGCAGACCAGCTTTGGACTTCCTAACCTGGGGCTTTAATCATAGCATAAATCTGTCATCACCTCTGACCTGGGACATGCATAGGATTCTGGGGCATCTGAAGTTCTTGTGCACTTAACAATTCACTATAGCAAGGTGGTCTGGGTCTCAGTTTTGAGAATGAGGAAACTGAGGTTCAGATGGTGACATGACTCCTCAGAGTCATAGGCAGGACCGGTGCCCAAAACATTTAACCAAGGGGGCTGCAGGAGTATGCAATCAGGACAGACAGGCTGATGCGCTGGATCAGTGTGGACCAGCTCAGTATCAGGGCCAATCATCCAGTCATTCATCAAAAACTTGTGAACAGCTACTTTGGGCCTGGCAGGCCTGGGCACACAGAAACGGCCGGGACAAGCCCTGGCTTCAAGGAGCGCACTGCCCAGAAAATATGCGTTTTGACATCAGGCTGGAATTAGAACCCCCAGCCTAGCTAGAGAGCTCGGCAAGCATTCCTGGCTCTCTGAGCCTCCGTTTCCCCTTCTATGAAATGGGGATAATACCTACTATCTCCTCACCAGATCACAGCAAGGATCTGAGGGGGTCTAGACAGCCTGGACCGGAAGACCATTACAGTGATGGCTGGAGGGGTCTTGGCAAGTCTGCGCCTCTCCTGGGGCTGGCGAGGGGGCTGCCTGCTGCTGCTGACGCTCGTCCTCCCAAGCAAAGAGGGACACCCTCTGGAGAGCTGGTGCCATAAGGTGTTTATTCACATGTTTCAAAGAGACAGGTTTGCACCCCACCCCCGACAGGTATAGAAATAACAAACACAGCACTGACTGTATTCCACAAATAAGTCAGACATCAGAACACCCACTACCGAGACTAGTCAGCAGATAAAGAGAACACAGGACACCTTGTCCCTGAAAAACCCCATCCCTGAGATGGGCCACCTGCGTTGTCATAAGCACACAGAGCAAATGTGCAAACACATCAAAAGAGCCAGTGGTTCTTAGTTTTTACAGAAGCTGTGGTTTTATATATAGTGTATATAAATTCATATAAACATTTTATATATGTATGTACACAAATTAAGTATAAGCCAGCTTGGGGTTCTGGCAAACGCGGCTCGTGAACAGGATTGAAGGAAACAGCATTTGTCACAGAGCACAGGTGTCAGCACTAAAACTGGAACGGCCAACATCTTGGTGAAATCACCAGGGGAGAAGTTGAGAGAGAGAGCGAGCGAGAGAGAGATAGCGAGAGAGAGCGAGAGAGAGCAAGAAGCTTCAGAGAAGTGGGATCCACACCCACCCTGGAAGACGCGGTTGCTCAGGCTGTGGGGAAGGGACCGTCCCTCCAAGCCGCCACATCATGGGTAACTCTGGAAGCAGAAGGGAAATGCAACCATTTCTGGGAAAGGACCCCCAGGTGGCTTGGGTGGGGCCTGGTGGTTTCATGCCAACAGGCAGCTCTCCTGGGAATGGCGTGGGGACAGGCTCACTCCAAGATCACACTGGCAATGCCGTGCAGAGAAGGGGCAGAGGCGCAGACCCTTTGTCACGGAGGGTGGGACTAATGGGAGGACCGCCTGTCCAGAGGCCTCATCATCTCAGACCCAGGCATGGGCAGGTGGTCATGTGTAGCATCGGTGCGTGGCCAGGCTCACCGAGGCGGTACCTGCCCAGAACCTTCATCAAGGATCAACGTACTCCTCTGCCTCACAGTAAGCCATGTGTGTGTGTGTAGAGGGGGAAGCTGGGCTCCTGCAGGTCAGCCAGCACCCCGCTCAAGGCCTCTGGAGCTCAGGGACCCTTGAGCTGTGGCCCAGGGAGGGAGAGGGGCCATCAGGGATCCTGCTGGGTGAAGGGTCAGTTTCTAGCAGGGAAAAGAGAGGGCAGATGCAACCCCCAGGGACATCAATGAAGCCAGACAGCGGCTCTCTGTGGCCAGTGGTCAGTGCCAGTTCCCAAGCCTAGGACCAGTCTTCCCGCAAGGACAAGGACACGCAGTCTCCCTTGGTCTCAGAGGGGCCGCCTGGCAGACCAGAGCTGCTTTTCCCAGTTGGCTTGAAAACTACAGCTTCCTGCCAGGGTCCTTCAAGCTTCCATAAAGTCCCCTTGGCAGTCCTCTGGTAGAGGAATTATTTCTCAAGGTTGTTTTCTCCCTCATTGATGGCATTAAAGATACGGGCAAGCCCACTTAATGCCCCATGTAACTCCTCGGGGACTCCAGATGCTTCTGCCTCCTGCAGGTGATGCTGGGTGACCTCAGGTCCAGGCCAACCCACCCTGCACTGCAAACCCAGACACCTCCATGCTGCCAACGGTAAGGACTCCCCTGGGCTCTCTTGGGGAGGACAGACATCCAGCGCCTGCACTCAGGTGGGGCTCGGTGTTTGTGGAACCACATCATGAGGTAACTTGCCAGCTGAACTTGGCCCGAGACCTCTGCTCCAGGTGGCCCAGGGCAGAGACCTTGCAAATGACCCTCTGGCCCTGCCATTTGCTCCTGAAGCCCTTCAAGTCAGAGCACCATTCAGCAGCCCCAGCCACTGACCACCACCCAGGCAGATGCTGCAAGGCCACAGACCCCAACATGCCCAAGTGGCAAACAAGCTTGGGAGGGAGAGACCCAGCTCCCTCTGGGACGCTAGCAGGGCCAACTCCAAGTGCCACACCTGCACACCATAGTAGGTCCTTTCCACGGGCCCTCGAAGGTTCTGAGACTGATCAGGGCAGCAGCACCAAGCTCTGGGGAAGAGGAGGCTGCAAAGGCTGAGTGCATTTATGGGGTCTGTCTTTCCCTGACGCAGAAGCCCCAAGGCTGGGGGCAGTGAGGCCTGAGGGGAGACCAAAACCATGGCTGGTGTCCTGACACCCAACCAGAGCGCACCAGTTGACACCGAGGGCACGGGGATTGTCTCATCACTGCCCACAACCCCTCTCCTCATCTGTGCCCCCCGACACGGCTCGCTCCACCCCTGCAGATATGGCCGCTGTCTGCTGGACGGTGTTCACCAGCGGGGAGGCCTGCACGTGCTCTTGAACGCAGCCACTCTCTTTCCCAGCGCCGAGCAGCTTCTGGGCCTTTATGAAGCCAAACCCCACCCCTTGGTTTCCACTTCTGGGAAAAGCAGTCACCCTGCTGGCCACCTGCATCAACGCCGGTGGAAAGCGCGTCACAGGAACACAGTTACTTGATTATCTGGGCCCTGGACGCTGACATGCGAGACCCCAAGGGGAGGCATCAATTAAATAGGACATGACACGGCCAGGGCCCTGCCTGGCACTGGGGTTATAATGCACTCTTGACTTGTCCTGAGGCAGATGGGGACTGAAATCTTACTGTAAGCTGTTTTATTCAGAGACTGAAGGAGGACATAAACTTTGAGCAACATTTTGTAAACACCTGTGAAATGCAGTTTGATTTCAGTAGTTTATTTTGGAGACAAAGCAGTGCAAGAGGCCGGCCACGCTTTCCTGCTTCCCCGGGGCTCGGGGTTAGACTAGGAAAGGCGACATACAGACGTTATAATCAGGGTTCAACACTCAAGTCGTGTAAACATGGTGGTCGGCAGGCCCTTGGTTTCTAGGACAGCCAGGCAGCTCTGACGGCGTCTGCCCCCACCCCAGCCCTTCCTTTCCCAAAGGTGGGTGACCCCATGTCCCTGCTGACCAGGTCTGAAGGTGCCTCTGAGCACCCAGTCAGCAGCCCCTCGGTCCATCCTCCCTGGGCCACATAGGACAGCCCAGAGGCCTATTCCTCTTTCTCAAAGTTACGGATAGCTCAAGATACAAGATCACACTCAGGAAGTTCTATGCATCTTGCCTGGTGTTCACTGTCCAGGATTGACAAAACCCCTCATCTGCCCCCTCCTCTGCAAAGGGGGCTGTTGGCCCACCTGGACCATGGGATCTGACTGGTCAGCAGAGTCCCATCTGCTGCCATCAGGGGCTGGGGTGACCCTAATGGGGGAGGGGTAACGTGGCTCCTCACTTCTGGGGTTGCAGCCCCCTAGCACCTGGCTGGCTTCGTGCTTGGGGCTGGCAGTGAACACGAGAGGGGAGGACTGGGCCGCTGCAGCAGGGGACTGGGCAGGTGAGCTGGAGTGGAGCGATGGGCAGCCTCCTCCTGCCTGGGAAGAGGGCCCCGAGTCACCTCGATGCCAAGGGAGGCTCGTCTGGGTTGACTTCACAGAGAAACAGGCTGCAATGCAGGGCATAGGAAGTGAAGCCTGCCCTTGAGTTCTCTGGTCTTGACTGCCCAGCGACTCCTGGAATGATTCGCCCAAAGTCACAGCACAAATCCTTGGCACAGGTAGGATCAGCCCAGAGGCGCCCAACCAGGCAGCCTCCTCCCAGGCCCGGGAGCAGCAGTGCTTGGTCAGGGAGGGAGGCTGCTCTGCAGGGCTGCATGGGACAGGCGCTGACGGGCCTCGTGGACACAGCGAGCTGGACGTGGAGCGAGGCAGCCAACCCAGGGTCGTGGCCTTCCCAAGGAAGCTTCCTCCTCCTTCACCTTTGTGAGCAAGCGGCAGGTGGACCACAGCCCAGACCCCCTGCATGGAACCCCCCAAGGAAACGGCAGCTGCGGCCTCTTGCCTCCGCTGGCTCACCCTTTCGGGTAGAGGCAGCTGCACATCCGGTGGGGCTGCAGGCCCTGCTCCTCACAGAGCTTCCCAACAGGAGAGGAAATGGCAAAGGGGCCGTGCCTGGGCATGGGGGCTTGGAGAGGAGAGAGAGGCGGGGAGCCGTTCACTCGCTCTGTTCAGCCACCAACAGCCTGACCAGGGATGGCCTCCTCCAGGGTCCCCAAGGCCTGGTCCACAGCAGCCATTGAGAAGAACAGACGTGGACGCACACACGCACTCACACACACACACACACACACACAGAGGCACACACACCCCACCTCACATTCGACCTAGTGTTGAAAACACAAGCGTGTGTAAACTCAGTGAAGAGGTCTGCACAGCAGGAATCAGGCGGGATTGTCCCTTTTCCGTGAGGCTGGACCACTTGGGTTTTTTTTTTTCCATCTTCCCCCCACCCCTCATTTAGATCATGACTTCAGAAAATCAGGTTAAAAATTAAAAAAAAAAAAAAAGAAGAAGAATCAGATTGTTGGGAATTCTTAGTAGTAGCGTCACCGTTGGGAGCTGCTCGCCCAGCAGGTGTGCTGTGCAGCCCGTGCCGCCCCTCTGGGTCCCGGGCTCCGTGGCTACTGGGAGGAGGCCTTGGTGGCCAGTGAGGCCACACAATGCTGCTGGAAGCTGGGAGACACGGTGGCCGTGCAGCCGAGTCTCTGGTGCGGCAGCTTGGCGGTGCTGCCCGCGCCCACGTCGGCCTCGGCCGTCCAGGGCGGCTCCTGGCCCATCATGCTGCTGCAGCAGCCGGGGCTGGCGCTGCACGTCCGCTCGCCCGCCAGGCCGTCCGCCTGCTCCGCCAGGAGCCTGCTGTGCCTCAGCGGGGCCACGTCCCCCGAGGCTGCCGTGGCGGCGCTCTGGCCCTGCAGCACGGTGGCGATGTGGTTCAGGAGGTCTGTGAAGAACTCGCTCACGCCCTCGTAGCCTGGGGGTAGGGGAGAGATAGACAGCAGGCTGAGCCAGGTGGGCACAGGGGAGAGAAGGACGCGAGGGAGACTTAGGGGCTCACAGGACCCAAGGAGGCTGGTCGAACATGCAGACTCAAAGCCGGGTGTGTGGTCCCAAAGGGCTGGGCCTTGAATTCAGCCACCCAGAGTGGGAGGAGCTACAGGACTTGCGCAGAGGAGAAAACACCCTGCCACCCTACCACTCCTGCGCACAGCTTCAGCATCTCATTTAATCACCTTCCCAAGGCGGTTTGACGCCATCACTTGGGGGATGTGGTGTGGCCAAAGGCCCCCTCCTCCCATTCTAAACCAAATACCCCTTGCCCCCACATGGCCTGGCCCCAGCCTCCCTGTGTGTAAACTGAGGACTCCCGGGGGGAGCTCCTGTGGGCGTGACTGGGAGGGGCTGGGATGTGGGTGATGCCTGAGTCCGTTTCCTCCTTCCCCCGGTACCTGCAGGGAGTTCCCTGCATGCTGCATGCTCTTTGAGCATCAAAGCCAAGGGACAGAGACCAGGCACCCCAGCAAGGCCACCACACTGACGCCTGCTCCCCTAACAAGTGGGCCTGCATATCCTGAACAGAAACCGTCGGTGCCTGCCTGGGGCCTGTTTCCCAACACAGATGCAATTGCGGTATCTGTAAACAGTCTTCGAGAGCCACCCACTGAGCACATTTCAGATCTAGGGTGAGGATTTCGCCGACTTCCAAAAACTGCTTTGAGAGAAAGTTGACATGGAGTGAGCGCCCCCCACCCGCCCAAGCCAAGTTGCAGGGATGAGAACTGGGCACACAACCACAAGAACAACGGCCAAGACAGGAAGCCTGTCCCCAAAAAGGGACAGTGCGCCCACATCAGGAGGCGTTCCAGGCACTCCCCCACCCTGCAGTGGCAGCTGTGACTCCACCGAGGACACTGGGCCTGGTGCTGAGAGATACTGAGACCCTCGCACAGCCTCCAGGACGTTCCTCACAGCTGTTGGTAAAAGCTGGGAGGAAGTGAAGGTTCGGCCACGGGCAGGGCAGGAGCATTATGTCTTATGGAAAAGGCTGTCCCGGGCCAGGCAGGGGGCGCTGCCACACCGTCCACACTCTTCTCTGTTCGGCAAACAACACTGTGGTTTTGAGGAAGCCTGAGGCCAAGAGCGGCAAGTAGTGGTGCCCGGAGTGAAAACAAAAATGGGTGAGAGTTGGCATGTGCAGTATTTCCTCACTCGGTCATCACAACACTGTCCCCATTTTACAGACGAGGAAGCAGAGGCACAGAGTTAAGTAACCGGCCCCAAACACGAAAAGAACCTTCAACAGGTGGACACATGTTCGCTGTGAGGTAAAGGTGCTGATGATGTCCACGGCAGGGGTCCGTCCAGGCTCGCCGAGTGCTGGCCCCTGGCCGTGTGCTTTACCTTCCTCGCTTTGGGCGTCCTGGCGGCCCTGGGGACTGGGAACCAAGGGTTATCCCCATTTTACAGATAAGGACACGAAGCTCTAAATGGCAGCACCAGGAATATGAACCAGGCCCTTCGGTGCTGCCTGTGCCTTGAATACATGTGGTGCTGGGCGTCCCCTGCCAGGACCTGGGGCTGAAGGACATGGCAGACCTGGGCCCCTTGGGACCATCAGCAGACATGCTGCTAGGTTTCCAGGGCAGAGATACAAGCAGAGGAGGAGAGCTGAGATCCGCTGACAGGCCACCAGGGAACCTAAGCCGTTCCCTCAGCAACTGCTTTGCTATCCACAGAAGAGGCCCAGCTCACAGCTCCAGGCAGCCTGGGGGGGTGGACTGGGGCGTGAACGAGCCCCATGGGGCCAGCCCAGGGCCAGGCACTGCGCACACACCATCTCCTTGGTTCAGGCAGCGTCAGGTCAGGGGTGCAGGGCCCCACTCCCAGCCGCACTGCTTGGTAGCTGCGTGACCTCGGACATACCACCCACGCCCCCTGGCTCCACATGGCCATCAGTAAATGGAGAGCCGGGTGGTCCCTGGCACACTGGGTGGATGTGAGGATGAAATGAGGCACTGGGGGTGAAGGTCTCAGGGCAGGCTAGGTGTGCAGGGTGTCCCCATCACCAGCGGCCACCGCTGTCATTACTGCCCAGCCTGCACCCTCTCTGCAGGGTGCTACCAGACATCCACGGCCCAAAGTACAGGGTGAGGGGGTCCAGGACCCACGCCTCAGGTTGGGCCCCAGGAGTGCCCCAGATCCAGGCTCGGAAATCAGGTGAGGAGAGACCAGGGAGCAGCTGCCATCTCCTGGACACAGCACCCCCTGGGGCCCTCACTGCACGAGCCACCCGGGGCCTTCCTCAGCACCTGGCTCCTTCACACGGTCTCCGCTGGGTGTGGCCTCGTCACTCCAGGCCTCGCCTGCCTGGGGAGCCTTTTCTTGGCTTCCCTGGAAGAAGCCTCCCATCCACACTGGCTCCCAGTGACGTCCCTCCTCTGAACAGCCGGAACGCCCTCAGGATGCCCGGCCCAAATCACACAGGTGCTGGCTGAGAGGGGCGACTCATGTCCCCACACAAGCCCACAGCCCAGACGCCAAGTTCCTGCTCTCCCCCTCCCCGCCTCCTTCTAGAGCTTCTACCCCAGCAGCCCAGCATCACGCCGACCTGTCCCCTCAAATCCCCTGACGCGGCCACCTTTTCGCCGTTGTCACCTCCATGTCCTCCCTGATTTAGATCCTCCGACTTATCATTGTTCCCCTGACGCAGCCTCAACTCCCTTGCTCTCTCTCATTCTGTCATACTTGCTCATCAAATGCCCACCTCTCCATCCAGGCTGCACCCAGGGTGACTACAGAAAAAGGGGCCACTGTCCCAAAGCCCTCAATTTCTAGTCATGAACACAGACCTCAGAGGGCCAGCTCATCTCGCTCAGAGTGAAGGGCCACATGGCGGGCGCCCCTCTGACTCCCCCAGCCCCTCCTGTGCTCACACGAGGCCATCGGGCACAGGCTTGGGATCCTGACGGGGGGAGGGGGGCTCCTCTTCTTACGAGGCCCTGCTGCAGGCCCTGCTCCCACACTTGGCTCACAGAGGAGCCCTGGGCACCCGGTCCTCTGAGGGCAGGGCCCTGGTGGCCGTGCTCACACCACCCCCGGCGTCTGTAGCAGTTGGGACGCACAGTGGGCCCTCCGTAAACCACGTGACTGAGGGAGCTAGGGCTGCCTCCGAGCCTGGGTTCCCGTGGCTGTGAACTGTGATGCTGACTGGGCTTGGCCTGTGTGCGCTGAGGAGTGGAGGGGCCGAGCGTCAAGTTCCCCAGGCACAGCGGTGTCCCAGCTCCCTGCAAACGGCAGCGGAGTGGTCCCCATGCTCCTGTGAGATGCTAGCCTCCCTGAGGAGGAATCATCTCCTGAAAGTCTGCACATTCACCGAGCAGTGACACTGGCTCTACCTCCAGGGCAATTACTTAATAAAGGCGAGAGCCAAGGCCTGGAGACAGAGACACCGGGAGAGGGCAAGTGCCCGGGCTGCTCGGGACCAGGGGGAGTGAAGCATCTCTCTGCCCCTCACCTGCTGTGATGGGGAGTTGCTTGGCCACATGTGAAGCTCAGCACAGGGCCGCCATGACCACCATCATCACTGCGGCTAACCATCCCCTTGAGGATTTTCTGGGTGATGTCTCCTGCTGCGCCCCTCGCTGAGTTGGGATCTGAGGGCTGCAGGAGACAGCAGGCACCACAGCCACGGGGGCTGGCCAGATCTGAGGGTGTCCCCAGCACCATGGCTCAGGGCAGGAGAAGGAGCAAGGCCCTGCCACCACCCTGCGGTATGACTTGGGACAATCTCTCCCCAACTCCACGTAAACTGGGGGATTGTAGTCCCTCCAGTGTCCTTTCAGCTCTTTAAATCTACAAGGGCCCAAAAGACCAGCTGAGATTCAGCAAGAAAGGCAACTGCTGATGGCACAGGATCAGGAGAGGGAGGGGAAAGAACGTGTGTGTAGATGCAGGCCTACTATGCACCCTGTAACCCATCTGCAGTGGGGCTGAGCCTCAGCGGGCTCTTACCCCGGCCCCACAGAGCCCACAGTGAGGGGCGGAGCTGGTCAGCCCTGCGCGCCCGCTTGAAGCCACCCGTCTACAGGCCGGTGAGGGTGGTGTGCAGCCCCGGCACTCACCTGGGAAGGCGTTGATGTCGATGACGGCGTGCTGCCCCGTCTGGTTGTTGATGATGATGTCGATCCCAAACAGCGACACACCCAGGGCCTGCCGCAGGGCCCGGGACAGCTCCCGGATGACCTCGTCACTCGGCCGCTCAAACACACCCTCGATCTTGTCCAGCTGCCAACACACACACGCGGGGATCAGATCACGGGTGGGGAGGCGTAGTGCCACGTCACACACACAGAACCCCCGCCCCCAAGTGAGGTGCCACGAGGCCGGGCCTTACACCCAGGCACGAGGCAGGACAGAAAAGCCAGCGTCAGAACGAGGATGGCCATTTCCAAGTCCTGCCGAGAGCCGGGCAGGTGATAGGTGCGCAGCAGATGTCACCTCTCTAGTCCTCATAACGACCAGGGAGGTGGGCATCATTTTTCAGCATTTTACACACAAGGAAGCTGAAGCTCAGAGAGGGTCAGGGGCCGGTCCAGGGTCACACAGCTCAGGGCTGGATTTGGACCCAGGTATTTTAGCCTCTTAGCAGGGAGGAAGGAAGTGGAAAGTCTGTCATGAACCCAGGAAGACTTTGTGGTGCAGGGAGCATATGAGCTGGACCTTGAAGATGGGGAGGTATAGAGGGGACTGGTGGGGGAGCCCAGGTGAGAGCACAGTGGAAGCAAAGATGCAGAGGCAAGGCCTTCAGGAGAGAGCTGGGAGCAGCTGGAACAGCTGGGACAGAGGTGGGCAGCAGAGGTAAGTTTGGTCCGCATCACCGCACTGGCCCACCATTGCCCGAGCCTCAGCCTTCACTCATTGGCCAGTCCTGGTGGGGAGGGCGGGTCGCAGGGATCCTGAGTGGGGCTCACCAATCTCCCCTCCGGACAAGTCATTATGGTATTTCCACACTAACTCAGTGGGTTTCCCCAGAGTCTACTCTGCTGCTCCTGCCCAGCTCCTGGGTCCAAGTTCAGCTTTTAGCAAAGCTTCCACAGGGCTTGGGGGCTGTCCCCTGGACACCGTCCTGATACTGCTCATATTCTGCTCTATCGCAGCTGGCCTGGGACAGGCACACAAGTCTTCATGGGCTGCACAGGCCCTGGCCAGGGCCTCCACGTTAGTAGAACATTGCCCTGAGAAGGACTGAAGTCACAAGGATTTGGATTTGAATCTTGACAGTGACTACCTAGCTCTGTGGTCTTAGGGGAAAGTACTTGGTCTCTCTGTCCCTCAGTCTGCTCATCTGCAAAACAGCACCAGTGAGGCCTCCATCCCAGCTGCTGGGAGGAATCACAAGGTCGTTGATGGGGTGGGGACAGCACACACCTGCCCAGGAGGAGGGGCTCTACTTGCGTTTAGGGCATAGATGGCACCATGTCACCCCTAAGACAGCTGGAATGGGGCTCACATGTAATGCTCAGTAGATACCGATTCCTAAGGGGTGTGGTGGGCTCAGGGTCAAAGGGGAAGCATGGGGGTTGATCCATCAGAAATAAAATAAAAACTGGGCCACAAAGTTAAATGTGGAATTACCATGTGACCCAGCAATTCCACTCCTAGGTGTGTGACTGATATGCCAACGTTCACAGCTGCATTATTCACAATAGGCTAAAGGCAGAAACAACCCAAAGGTCCATAAACAGATGAGCGGATAAGCAAAATGTGTTACCCACACAATGGAATATTATTCCACCATACAAGGCTACTACACGGATGAACCTTGAAAATACTAGGCTAGGTGAGAAAAGCCAGACGCAACAGGTCACATATTGTATGACTTAACAGGAAAGGTCTAGAGTAGGACAATTAAGGAAGTAAAAAGCAGATTAGTGGTTGCCAGGGGCTGGGAGGAGGGGGAATGGGGAGTGATGCTTAATGGGTAGGGGTTTTCTTTGGGGTGATGAAAATGCTTTGGAACTAGATAGAGGTGGTGGTTGTACAACATCGTGACTGTACTTAACACCACTGAATTGTTCACATTAAAGTGACTACTTGTGTGTTATGTGAATTTCACCTTGATTTAAAAAAAAAAAAAAGTGAGACTGGGCCAGGCAGGCTGGGGACAGAGCCCCAGGCACCCAGGACAAGTGGCCCTCACCCCTAGCACAGGAAGTTAAAGTGGCTGATGGGGAACTTCCAGGCATGTGCAGAGCAGGGACCACACAGCGGGGCACTGTCCTGCTCACTGTGAAAGTCACCCCCAGCGGCTTCATACAGCAGCCAGGGCGCCTCCTGCCCACAACCCCGCAGCCTCGGTGTCTCATCCAGGGGAGACACTTTCTGAGGGGTGGTGGCAGCCTGGCTGCGTGACAGGCACTTGTCACTTAGCACCTGTCTGAGCCTGGGAAGGTGCCCGCCTCCTGGTCACTCTCACCTGGGGGTAGTCAGAGGCTTGGCCCAAGGCAGCAGCTTGACCACTGGTCCTGCAGTCCGGGGCTCTCACCGCACCAGAGACCCGGGTGGACACCTGGTGCCGCTCACTCCCCGCTGTGTGCCCTGGGCTGCAACGGATCCTTCTGGGTCTTTCTCACCCCGCAAATGGGGTAATAAAAATGCCCACACCGTGGGGCTGTGGTGGGACCCAAGAAGCTAAGGGGGAAGGCCCGTGGTGCAGGCCTGGCCGGGACGGCTGCTGCTTTATTACGTCTCGTGACTCACTATTTACAAAAGCTCTTTCTCAGCTCAGCTAAGGAATCTCAGAAATCCTTCCGAAGCCCTCTGATTATCTGAAATAAAGAGGCGATGGAGACGGTGAGAGCCCCCTCACCCCGGTCCCCTTCTCCTATCACAGCTGACACAGACTGAGCACCTACTGCGCACCCGGAGCTGCCCCAGGCGCTTCTCACCCAGTAACGCCCCGAATCCCACGACCATCTCATACAGCAGGATGGGGAAACCGAGGCTCAGAGAGGTATCGCAATTCGCCTGAGGCCACACAGCTGGAACACTGTGGAGCTTGGGTTTGACCCCAGGCAGTCTCATCAGCCAGAGTCACATTCTTACCCAATACCCTACACTGGTGTCTGGGGGCTGGCAAGTTGGATGTGGGAGCTGGGTGCACCCTCGGGGCATCCGGCCAGGGAGGGAGGTGGGGCTTCGAGGCTGGGGCAGGGCTCCCTGCACCTGCATGAAGCCAAGGCGGGGATCAGAGGGATCCCAGTGGTGGGAGGGGGGGATGCTAAGAGCCTTGTCTGGACACTTGTACCTGGGAATGGAGCTGTCTGTGCCTGGCCGGCCTGCAGTGGGCCCGGAGGGCCTCACATCCCAAATGGAAAGGGGCTGGCTGACTTCTTTTCCCTTTTCTCTTCTACACGTTGTCAGCCCTGGGGGACTCCTGCGTAGCAGTCATGAGCTAAGGGGAAGGCGGAGGTGGCAGTGGGGCCTGGAGGTGGAGAGAAGGCTCCACAGTGTCTCTTGGCCAACCTTTCCCACTTAGCAGATGGAGACACAGGCTGAATGGTAGGTGGGTGATTAGCCAGCGAGGTCTCTTTGCTTCTGGCCCTCATGCTGACCCTCTGGCATCAATTACAGACCAGACTAGAGCTGCGCTGTGCCACGGGAGTGGCAGGGACAGCCTCTCGGCAGGTCCGCGGAATGCTGACTCCCTCCAACAGTCCCTGGCTGAATAAGGTCCAAGAGCCTCGCAGGGAAGACGCCCTGTGGAACTGGGCCAGCCTGAAGTTTCCGCAGCTTTTATGAGACCAGAACCTTTTCTTGCACAGAACATCTATTTACACCTTATAATGTGCACAGTCAGGCGCCGAGGGGCTCTGTTTAGAGTCGAGCTCTTGACCACAGAACTTGTTCCTGGGGAACGTCTATCAGCATCTTGAGTGACGCTGGTGTTCCCCCAGGTCCCTGTCCATGCCTGGGCTCTGTAGAACCCTCTGCACACAGCTGGCTCCTCAAAGGAAACAAACAAGAAATGGACAGGCAGCCTGAGCTGGGGAACAGGAGGCCATGGGCAAGCATAGGCCCTAACCTGGGATGGAAGGGAGTGAGGTCCAGGGATGGGGGTGTGCTGTGGAGGGGCCACTGGCAAACCCTCTAAGAATGGCCAGGATGGCTGTGACTTAGGGGAGCAGGAGACCCGGCAGATGGCTCATTTCAGGGGGCAGTGGTGGCAGAGACCACTGGCTCTCTGGACATGGAGGAACAGCAGGAGGTGGCCCAGTGCCAGGCTCTAACTGCTCCGAAATTGCCAGGGAGATAAGAAACTCTAAATTCCTGGAAGCCTCAGCTTTGGAATCAGACTAATCTGGAGTCAAATCCCATCTCTGTCCCCAAGTGAAGAACTCTGTAAATTTGGAGAAATTATTTAACCTCCCTGAGCATAGCCCTCCCCTTGGCGAAGTGGGGGGATCCACCCATGCCTGCAAGGCTATTTCAGGCCGTGGGGCATCTAGGACAGAGCTTCCCACCCAGCGACACTCACTGACAGCAACCCTGAGCCCACTGCCCATCGTGAACCACCCCAGCCCCCACAGAAGGACACAGCAGGCTCTTAACAAACGCTTACTGGACTCATGAGAACAAGGAAAGAAAAAGGGAAATTGACATAGTGCTGTCTCCTGCCCCTTTTTTAAAAATCAGGGAAAAGGCAGATTAGAAAGTAGATCTTCAAATTCCTCGTGACTGGGGAGGTTTCTTCAGGCTGGGAGGAAAGTTAGATAATCTATCTGGAGCGATCTAGCGGTGAGATGGCCATCAGCACAAAACCCTGAGTAAGGAAGAGGGGTCTGGAACCTCCCTGGGCCTCTGGCATGGGGGCACAGGTCCTCCCACCCTGCCCCGCTGGATAGCTAACGGCACCCAGGCTCGGCAGGAGGGACGTACCGCGGTCAGGACTGATGACGACTCTGGCTTCGACACGTTGTGGCTGTTGAAGAAGATGGATTCACGGTCTGAAAAAGCAAAGACAGGAAGGAGCCAGAGTTAAAAGCTTAAGGCAGGGACAGTGATTCCACCACCCGACACCAGGGGACAGCACCATCCCAGGCCACGGCGGCCTTCGGGCTCAGCATCCAGCAGCTGCCGCCTGGGGCCCCAGCAAGCCGGGGACCCGCACCCCGAGGAAACACGACACCATGGATGGACACACGCCCAGTCAGAGCCCCTGTTTCAATTTTTCCTCCCATATAAAAATGAATGGCTCAATGAGCCCGCTTCTGCCAACATCTTACAGTATCATACCTGGTTCTCCCCAATACCTAATGCCTCCTTCCCAAGTGTGTCTAGAGTGTCCTACAAACATGGACCAGAAAGGGGGCTGAGTGAGTGGGAAACGCCGTGTATGCGAGTATCAAGGACCCAAAGTGAAGAGGTTGACTGATGCCATTTATTCCAGCATTCTCGATCCCTCCTGGCTCTGCCCAGGGAACACCTTCCCAGAGAAGCACTTCAGAAATGGCCTGGCTGCCACCTTGGCATGTGAGCATTTAAAATACAACGGGTTCTCCTCTTTCGCCATCTACCGAGGGGACAAAATAGGAAATCAGAACATGGGCATCTGTAGGACCCACCCAGGAAAGCACACAGAACAGCTTCTGTTTGGCTGTGGAAGCCGGCACAGACCCTTAAAATACCTTCCACCTTTTCCCACCCCATCCCTCCCTGATCCCACTGCACCCTGGGCCCCCTCACTCCCATGGGGGTCCCTGGAGAGACAGATCAATCTCAAGATTGATGAGAACAAGGAGCTGCTGGTTTGTTTATTCATCCCCTGGAGAGTAAAGGAAGGTCAGTTGGTCAGAAACATGTTCCCAAGCATTTGGAAGTGTGGGTACACAAATGCAAGAATCACAAAATCATGAGCCTCTGGGCTGAGATCTGGTAAAGATCTGGTATCATCACGTGACGACCACAGGTCACGGGGATGGTATGGGCCATGAACCCCAGTGTGGCTCTGGCAGCCTCTGCTTTAGTCCTTCCGGGTAGGGCGTGGTGGCTCCCGTCCCTCAAGACATACGGGGACCCAGGCCCCTAAGCACAGGGCAGGAAGGGCCCTGGCTGAGCACTGCTGCATGCCAGGGGCCACGACGAGGGGGCACCTGCTCTGGATGGCGACGCCCCACCCCCAGCTCCAGGATTATGGCCACAACAGTCATGCATGAGGAAGTGTTTGGGGCGGAGGCCAAGCAGGCAGGAGCTGAGATGTACCTGGCGTCCTTCCTGCTAGCGGGGCACGCAGGCCCCTTGCCGCCCAGGCGTGCCCGACAGTCCTCCTGCCACTCCGACCAGAGCCAGTCCAGACGGGGGGCACGAGAGACGGTCCTGGGGAGGAGCCTGGGGAAAATAAACACCCTGCAGGACTTGCATCAAGCGGCCCCACCGACTTCTACTCCTGGGCACTGACAGCCAAGAAGAGTGAGCCTTCGGGGGTGGCAAGCCCTGTGGGCTGGAGGCTGGAGTAGGGCTCGAGCAGCCGAGATGGGCATTTGGGCCTTCTACAGACACTACCCACCTTCCCACCCCATAGCCCAGTCTGGCCCAGTCTCACTGAGCTCAGGGTGCCTCCCACCCACCCTGTGGGTCCCCAAGGGCAATGGCCAGGGTGGCAGAGCAGGCCTGGGTAGTGAGAAAGGCCACTCAGAGTGGATGGACACAGCCAAGTTCAGGGGGGCTGGGAAGCCTGCAAGAGCCACAGGGAACACCATGGGTGTGTAGCTCTGCCAGGAAGGGAAGGAACTGGGCGCTCAAACTGGACAGACCATGTCACCCAACAGCTTCTTGTGGCCAGATCGAAAATGTGGACCTTCTCAAAGGGGACTCGTTTCTCCTCCGGGCTACCTCTGACCCGGGGGCTCTGGCCAGAGGACTGTTCAGCAGGGTAGGGAGGCTACCCTTTTCTCAAGCCCTCCCCCTGTGTGGCCTGAGTGGGAGTCGGAGGGAGTGGCAGCAGCTTCCAGCCACTTGGTGACCTAGGAGATGATGCGAAGGGAAGCCAAGACAGGTCAGAAAGGGTCGGATCGTCGCTTGGTGTCAGCTCCCTGGGCAGCTTCACGATACCCAGTTCCCTCAAGATAAACCTGGCCAGGCCCCTGCACCTTGATCAGAGCAGCACCCTGGATAGCCCATCCACTCCGCTCCCGGGCTAGTCCCGAGACACAGAGTGCCCAGGTGAAGAACCACAGATGATGCCTTCCAGGAGAGGGAGGGCAACAGGAGCAGTATGGGTGCTTTTGTCCCCAGTTTACAGACGAAACAAACAGGTTCAAAAGAAGAAGAGTAAGGGACAAGTTTAGCCCCCAAATTTCCCAGTGACTCTCTGAGGCAGCTGTGCGCAGTGGCCACACTTTCTTCAGCTTCATTTGCTCAATCTTTACATCTCTCGCTGGGGAGTAGGGAGCATGTCACAGGCGCAGATGGTGGTCCAGGTCTGTTCCCAGATCCCCTCCCAGATCCCATAAGAACATCAGCTCCGCAGAGGGGCCAGCCCTGGCTGCCTTGCCCAGCAGTGTTCGAGTGCCCACCGTTTCCTCTGGGGCCCTTTATCTGTGCCACAATTTACCCTTTTATTACTTCTTCCCTGAGGTGCAGTTCCTCCCACTAGAATATAAGCACAGGAGGGCAGGGCACTTAGCTGACTAGCTAGGTCCCTGCTGGATCCCAGCCCCTGGTACGGGGCTCAGCGCATGGCAGGTTCAAGGAAACACCTGAGGGGCTCTAGATGTGAGATCAACAAGTGTGGCCCGCCACCTGCATTTGTAAATAAAGGTTTATTGGAATGCAGCCACGCTCATTCGTTTACACGTTGTGTACAGCTGCTCTTACACTCCAACTGCGGCATGACGGAGCTGGAAATATTTACTCTCTGGCCTTTTGTAGAAAAAGCCCACTGACCGACCCCTGCTCTATGTGGTAGACAGTGCCATTCCTTTCTATACCCCTAAAGGAAAAAAGGCCCACGAGGTAGAGTGTAATAAAGGCACTGCGTCCGCAGAGGAAAAGAAACAGAAATAAACCCACTGCACGGAAAGGGGAGCAGAGAGACGTGCCCATCACGACTCTGGAACTAGTGGAGAGAGGGGAGCAATCTCCCCAGGGCTGTGAACCATGGGCAGAGAACACGTGTTCCTGGCTCTGGCACAGGCCAGCTTCAACCTTCTCCATGAGAACGTGACTTCAGTTCCAGCCAGAGCAACAGCAAGATGCCCATGGTTGTAAGACATACCTGACTTCAGAGCTGATAACAGGTGAAACCCAAAGAGCACCAGAAAATCAAAAGGACACAGCAGCTGTGGAGGGAAAGCCGGCGTCCTCATCACCACCCCAGCTCCAAAGAATCCCACTCAAGGAGTCCCCACCTCCCTGCATGGACAGGGGAAGCCGCGGACCTGCCACACTGGGCAACGGGAACCAGAAAGCCAGGAGGGGGCTTCAAAGAGGCCAGAGCCCCAAAGCCTCCCGCTCAATTGTGCAGCTTAAAAGGCTGCTGTCATGCTGTGCTTCTCATCCGGAAAGAGAATACATGTGTAAAAAGAACAGAGCCTACGGCAGCTCGTTGGCATGATGCCCTGAAGACACTGGACACGGAATCAGCCGTGGGCGCAGAGGGACGGACACACTGAAAGTTACTCAGCTTGCCTGAGCATCACACACACTTCTCTGTGAGTTCTGGGCTCACCCACTCATTTACTCAGCCACTGACTGCATTTTACGTTAAGCTGGTGACCTGGAAACAGCCACAAGAAGACACAGAGGCGGCACCCTTGTCCTCAGACACAGGACAGAGTCCACACCGTGCCACCGGAGGCTCCCAGATGGAAACTGGCCCCGCACTTTCCAAGCAGGAGAAAAGGGTTGGGGAAGACTTTTTATGTGTAAAGGAAGGAAATCAGGTGGTAATTTCTTTCGGAGATGGAGTGAAGACAAGGATGTCCTGAGCCCGGAAAGCCCCCCGCCTGGCTGGGAAAGCCGCCTGCACGCAGAGGGAAGTGGAGACGTGCAGTCCCGAAGTGTCTGCTTTCTGGGTTGTGTTAACCGAACGGCTGAGAGAGGACGCCAAGAGCTGGACTTCATTCAAGAGGAGGGGCTCAAAGCCACGAGGAGCGGATGGTGACAGGAAGTCCCAGCGGAGGGATTTCAGGAAGACACATCTGTTTGCTCAGGGGGAGATAATGTAGCCCGGGTATTTCGTCTAGTGACGGCGGGTTTTTCTTGCAAAGATGAACGCACAGTGAGAACAAACCACGCCATGGTAACCAGGCATCCTCAGAAGTCTGCTCTCGGAAAACCGTGCTTATTTCAGGGATGCTGCCGCTGTTCCAAAGGTTTCTGGAACCTGCCTTAGGGATGCCTTCAGAACCACTAGAATATTCTTTAGAGCAGCCCCCATACCACCTAATCCTTGTTTTAGACTCAGTTTTTGAAACAGCCAAGGATCACCTAGTGCTGGTGAGCAGATGAAGAAAAGCTGAGAGTGTGGAGCCCCTCAGCATCCTTAGGGGACCCCCTCGGATGCCCCGAATGATGGCAGCACCCTGCAAACACCACCACTGTGTGACATCTGAGGGACGCTCAGGACCATCACCCACCGATCCAAAATACACTCACCAATGTGGTCCTACTCCTGTGGGGGCCCAGCGGTGTGACCGTGCCACTCCTGACCTGCCTGAGGTCCCACAGCCAGGAAGTCCTGTGCCCCATGTGCTAACGCCTGATAGAGCATGCACCCACCTCGGCTGCTGCAGAAGCAGCAGGTAACTCAGTGTTTCCCAATTGGAAAAAGAAGGCGTGATAAAGTAGCCAGGGCTCTGGCCCTCAACATATGAGGGGCCCCTGCCTCCCTGGCTTCCCCGAAGGGTCAGTCATCAATTCCAGCATGTTCCCTGTGAGCTTCATGTCGTGTGGAGCCCCAGGAAGAGGCCTGGGTGCAGAAAGCTTCTGGGTGCTTCCTGGAATTTACAGTGGTTGAGATGGATGGAGCCCCTACAATGACCTGGTGGGACAGGGGTTCTCACTTGTTCTCTAAGACCTCTTACCTACTGAGCTCTTCCAGCCTGCAGATCCCCTCTCCCCACTCTGAATAACACAGGGTGACCAAGGTCAGAGCTGAAGGACAGGCGGCTGGTGCCATGTCCCAGGCGCGCTCCTGAGCTCCAGGCATCCAGAGACAGCGTGAGGCTCAATTACCTGATGTGCCCGCAGAGAAGTTCTTCAGCGAGGGCCTCTGGACCACAGTGTAGGACTCGCCGACCACAAACACCTTGTACAGGACGGCGTTGTGGTTGATGAAATTCTGGATCACGCAGGGTGGCTGGATGGCGTTCAGGCCCTCCTGGTTGAACACAATGGCCATCTGGGGAGACAGGGGGCCAAGGGCTTTGTCAGGGTCCACTACCGCCTCAGCCTCGACACAGGGCCACATCACCTGCCCAGAACACTGCCACCAAGGCCCATCCCTGGCCCAGTGGCATGAGGGCTCCCCAAGAAGTCTCCAGCCAGGGTGAGTGGAGTGGAAGCTGAGAAGAACACCTAGGGATCAAGGCACTCTGTCATGGTGGTTTGGAAATCCTATACCATCAGGTCTGCCATGTAGGGTCAAGCAGGCTGTGCACTGCACAACTCCACTATTCACACTGCATTCAGGAAAGGAACACCCCTGGGTTGTGTACTAATCAACCCTTCGGACCTCCGAGAGTTTCCTCCAAGAAGACTGGAGGGGTGAGGAGAGGGCAGCAGCAGGAAGCAGAAGACAATGGGTCAGGCGCTGGGAGGACTTGGGTCAAAGCCTGCTTAATGCCCACAGCTGCCTCCCGAGCGCCCATGACGTGCCTGGCCTTGTTCTAACACGACGTGAGGCACCTGCTGTCATCCTCACAAAGTGACCAGCGGGTGGGTCCTATCACCACATCTCTTTCTCAGATGAGGAAACTGAGGCCCTGAGATGCTTCATGACTGCTGGAGAGTGACAGGGCGCAGAATGGGATGGAGCCCAGCAGCACCCAGCCTGGCTGTCTTACACACTGAGTGAGCTACATGAGCACCTGAGAAATGGGAACGTGCTGCTCCCAGTCCCGACTCCTCTGAGGACCAAGCCTCCATCCTATAGGAGGGTCTGGCAGGGGACTGAGGTAGAGATGGGAAGAGGGCCGCTGGAGAAAACCTCTCCACTTTGGCTGAGGCTCAGTCTGCCCAGTAGAGCTAGCTGCCAGTGTCGGGGCCATGGCTAATCCCTCAGTCCACAGGGCCCCAAGAAGAAGCCACCGGATGCCCAGGGCTGCTGGGAGGGGATAACAGGGCTGCACAGCTGGCCGCCTACACTGGCTGATGCCCCTTACATCAACTGTCACCCCAGCGTGCCTGGCACTCAGCTGGGTAGGGCAGAAGCAGACACCCAGGCCGCATAAGGAAATAAAAAGCACGTGCGCGCATGCGTGTGCACCACAGGGACTGTCTCCTTAGCCCTCTGACGAAAGTAAGAGAACCAGACGTGAGTTCAAGTCCCAGCCCCGGCACTCACTGCGTAAGTCATGTTTAAGCTCCAATTCCCTCACCTGTAAAACAGCATCAATAACCAACATGGGATAGTGTTGGGGGTCCTTATAGCTTATGGCTCAGTGGGGTTTTTTTGTTTGTTATTTTTAAGAGGGGGGTATTCCACTGTGGAGCAAACTAGCATGCTTACACAGGCTTAAAGCCGAAGTAAGAAGCCAAACCATCCTGCGAACATAAAATAAAAACAAACTAGTCCTGATTCTGGTTGAGCTAGGGACCGGGTGAATCAGAGGTAGGACTCGGGCGGGCTGGGTACCCAACCAGAAAGCCCTGCTTTCCTGTGTAAAGCTAATCACACGCACAGGGGAGTCCTGTGTCCTTGCTGCACTCAACACCCCTGGGCACCTCTGAGGTAGGTGAGTACCCCCCCCGACAGAGGGGGTGTCCCTCTGATGCTAACAGCCTCCCGGGAGGCAGGCGGCCCGTAGCACACACAAGCCCCCGCCGTCCCCCTCAGGAATCTGCAACTCTCCAGATCCCAGTCTCAGAGCTCTGTTCCTGACCCCCATGCAGAAGAGGAACCCCTCCCTGAAACAGCACGCAGTGGGTTGGGAGGGCCCGGGGGTCAGGTGGGGAGGAAAAAGGAGACATGGCACACGTGTGTATCTTGGAGCCAGACTTGGACATCTGGACTGAGGGGAGAAACAGCTTCCCCTGAAGGCGCTGACCCCATGGAATCAAGACTCCTGAGGAGGGAGCTCACCTCGATCCAAGACCCCCACCCCTTCTGCAATGACCCGGCAGGTTCCAGGGCAACAGGTTCCACTGCAGCGGATCAAACACCTCCTGGGCCCCACGGCAGCACGTGTGGCCTTATCCTTCACAGCCACCACCAGCATATCCCCAGTTACTAGTGTGGGACAGAATCTCAGAGAGGCTGGGTCATCTGCCCAAAGTCACACAGCTGGCACTGCCCAGAGCCAGACCTGGTCCCAGGCTGGTGTGATTCCAGAGTTCTCATGTGAACAACAGAAGTGGCTCCTTCCCAGCAGGCTGACCTGTTCTGCATCAGGCCAGTCTAATCACGTGAATGATTGCAATCATCTTTCTGTCCTGAAGACCCCAAGGCACTGACCAACAGGGGAAGTGTTTGGTGGTGAAAAGGGCTAGGTGGAAGGCTGGCAGGCAGGTGCTGCTGCCAGCGAGGGGAGTGTGGGTTCCAGGGACATGGTTTTGGCTGCCCTGAAGCCTTCCTGCTCCCTCCCAGAGCACCAGACCAGGCAGGTTCCCAGAGAGACACCGTGTGCTGCAAGCATGGGGGGCAGGTAGATGGCAGGGGTGGAGACCGGGCAGTCAAGTTGCCAAATCTTCTACTCACCTCGTGAGAGTTGGTGCCATGAGCCACTCTGGTTTTACAAACTAGGGGTGGGGAGAGAAAAACAGAGGAGTTAGCAAAGCTTTTCACCCACCAAGCCCGACCTGACAGACACAGGGGGATGCTCTCAAAACTCCTGCAGCCCCTCCTGTGGGGGAAGGGGCCAGCACCCGTGCTCAGGTGAGATGGATGAATGCTGCCGGGCCAGGCAGGAGAGCATCTGCCTTCACCACCTAGGGACCCAGGACCAGGCCCTCCCTGGCAGCCAAGGCCCTCTTCCACCTGGCCCACACCTGCCCAGCGAGCTCGGGGTACGGGACTCACTGAACGGGAAAGCCAGGCCATTCTTCTCCAGGAGCTGCATGGTGTCGTCCCCGCACAGGCTCGTGAGCTCCATGAAGGGCGGTGAGCAGATCCTGTCATCTGGGGACAGAGGAGAAGCCACATCAGCACCGCCTACTCCCTGGGGCCACCCTCAGTGTTCCTGTCCCGCCACCCTGCACCCCACACTCTGCAGTCCCCTGGGAACACACATGCGCCCCGAGGACGAGAGCATATTCTTTAATTACATTTTCTGATAGCATTTCTGGAGTGACAAAACCAATATATATTATAACAACAAACCCTGAAGATCAAAGAAAAGTAAAAACCAGACACAGTCACAGACACGACCCGGATTACCTCCACCTCCTTAGCCTGTGCTTGCGCATGTGACATTTACACACCCAGAGTTTCCCAACAGGATGCTGCTCTGTAACCCGAATTTTCACTCAATCAACTCTGAACACTTTTCTGGGTCAATGAAGACTTTCCCCTCCATACACTGTGTCGGCTTAACGATAATCCCAGGAATGACAGCAGACATTCAGCTCTCACCCGGGGTCTATCACTGCGCTGAGGGCTTTGCGTACATCACCTCTGAAGTCTGCAAATAACCCCATGGGGAGGGCGCTGAGGGCGAGTGCGTAGTCACAAAGGGACTCCTCGTGGGGAGACGCAGGGCCCCGCCCTCTCACTTCCTAACAGAGGCGGAAAACAAAACGCAGCTCTGGACACAATTATCACATCTATCGGCCACACTCAAGCACACCCATCACCCTCCAGTCCTGGCCCAGCACCCCCCACCTCCCCACTGAGCCAGCAAGTCCGCTCTCCCGAATCCCTGGTCTCACAGGGGTGCTCCACTGTGCACCCACCCAAGGGGTTCTAGGAGTGTTTAGTTTTCTGAAAAGCTGAGAGCTGGGTCTGTCAGCTCTGTCCTTCAGGACGCTCCTGGTGCCAGGCACCGAGTGTGAGCAAAGCAGGTTATTTGTGGGAAAACAAAATGCATTCTGAATTTCTCCGCTGATTGTTAAACTGCATTACTGGTTTGTTATTACTCCTTCTGGTCTACCCTCTTCCCCAACAGGCACCAGCTCCTCAGGAGGTAGGACCACCCTGTATTTCTGGGCACAGGGGCCAGGAAAGGTTGAGCATTTAATGGGGTGGGGGCAACCCCCCCAAACTTGGAAACTGAACCAAAAGTAAACAACAAAGCAGCTTGTCTCCAGCAGCTTCTAGCTACTTGGCTGGCGAGGTCAGTATATTAAACCAAGGTAAGATCCAGCTTCACATATCTCATAAAAGCGAGTGCCAAGAATGACATAGGGTATATTAAAAAGTGTTTTCATCTCCCTCCCTGCTTCCCACCAGCAAAGTCAAACTCTAATGTTGGTGGATTCTGAGGGTTGCAGAGTTTCCTGGGGACCCTAGGAGGGAGTCAGTGTTTGTCGAGCCCTGGTGGACAGAGCTGCTGGCCCTCTGCACAGAGCATTCGGATTTCATCCTCCGAGGGCTTTGACAGTGTCCCAGTGGACAGATGCCGAAACAGAGGACCCAAGATGCAGTCTTTGCCCAAGGTCACCTGACAGTCAAATACAGAGCCAGGACAAGGAGCCAGGCTCACGTGGCAGGCCAGGAAAAGAGAAGCCAGGAAAATTAGAACAGGGAGGTACGGTGGGGTGAGATGTCCTGGCTCTTAGCTGTTAAGCCGTTACCTAAACAGGGGCCGGTTTCTGCATCCTCTGCCCAGAGTCAGAGCTGGGGTGGAAACACTGGGGAGGGGCTGGCAGGCCCTCGCACGACTGTGGAGGGGGGAGGGGCTCTGTGGAGGGGGGAGGGGCTCTGTGCAAAGGCTCCAAGCTGTTAACATGCAGCCCCTACAGCCCAGCTTTAACGGGGCGGGTGCTCCAGGCCTAACAAACTGGAGGATGTGGTGGCAGGCGCCCACCTGGCCTGACACAGGCCCTGCCCTGGACCCAGCCCTCCCAGGGGAAGACTCAGAGATCCCTAGAGTCTGACAGACCACCTCCTGTCAGAGCTTCCAGATTTTTCAGAGCAGGTGAATCTGCTGGGCTTTTAGATCCCCCTTCAATGCCCCGCCGCACATGCCCTCCCAGCCCAGCCCATCAAAGCTTTCACGTGACGTCACTGCCAGCAGCCGACAGTCAATAAACCCTACTTGTTAGGTGCCAGACACTGCTCCACACAGTCTGCTAAGCAATCATTTACTCTCAAAGAACCCCACAAGGCGGGGCTGTCACCTCCATTTTACAGACAAGGAAAACGGGGCACAGAGAAGGCTCCCTGCCCAGAGGCACACAGTGAGTAAGGGGCGCAGCTGGGGGTCATCCCTGGGCAACTGGCTCCCAAGTCCACACCGCTGACCACAGCCTCCCTAGTAGAAAAAGTGTCCATTTCATATCTACAGAAAAAAGGACAAGACCACATGATCTCATCAATAGGTGCAGAAAAGGCACCTGACAAAATCCAGTGCCCTTTTATGATAAAAACACTTAACAAACTAGGCATAGGAGGGAATTTCCTCAACCTGATAGAGGGCACCTACGAAAACCCACAGCTAATATCATACTTAACGGTGAAAGACTGGATCGTTCCCCCTAAGGTCGGGAAAAAGACAAGACCATCTGTTCTTGCCGCTTCTGTGCAACACTGCCCTGGAGGTCCCAGCCAGGGCCGTTAGGGGAGGAAGTGAAATAAAAAGCATGCAGATTGGAAAGAAGTAAAACAACTTCTATTTGCAAGATAACATGATCTCATATAGAAAATTCCAAGGAATACACACACACACAAACACAACCCCCCCAATCTACTAGAGCTAATAAACCAGTTCAGCAAGATTGTAAGTTACAAGTTCAATATACAAAAAGCAATTGTATTTCCATACCCTTGGAATGAACAACCCAAACAAGAAACTAAGAAAATAGTTCCATTTATAATATCATCAAAAAGAAAGAAAGAAAGAAAGAAAGAAAGAAAGAAAGAAAGAAAGAAAGAAAGAAAGAAAGAAAGGAAGGAAGGAAGGAAGGAAGGAAGAAAAAGAAAATTTAGCAAAGATTTAAAAGCTGAAAACTACAACATTGTGTTAAAAAACATTAAAGAAGACCTCAATAAGCGCGGCCAGGGCGGAGCGCCGGCGCAGAGCGCGCAGCCGCACAGAGCAGCGGAGCTACCGGCGGCGCAGGCAGGGAAAGAGCGGCCCCCCGCCTGTCGGGCAGGAACACAACCCCTGACCGAGGTGCTGGGAGGGGGCACAACCCGCCCTCCTGCCTGGCCAGTCTGCAACATCTGACTGCGGCATCCGGAGGGGCAGTGACCCGCCCGCCCGCAGCAGAGGAGAGCTGCATCTGACCCCGTGTTAGGAGGAGGCGCGATCTGCTTGCCGACAGGTGCTGGGAGCAGCACAGAAGAGGGCGCCAACGGAGGGCCTCTGAAAACAAGCTGAGCTTCCAAAACAGGACGAAGACAGAAGGACTTCACATTAAAAGCACACAGACTCCAGGAGAACACCGACAAACCCCCCCCCCTTTTTTTGTTTTTGTTTTTGTTTTTGTTTTGTTTTGTTTTTAATCTGTTTTTACCTGTTCTATTTTCAATTAGTCTCTTAATTTTTACTTCTTAATTCATTTCTATTTCTCTTGGGTTTTGATGTCCTGTTATTGATTAGACACAGGCTTCAAACACATACATTCATCTCCCCATCCCCCTTTTTTTTAAAGGTTTTAAAAGGACGTCTCCACCCGATTAATACTCTGCTTCAACCCGCTCTTCTATTATTCATTATACACTGTTTTCAAACCCTCTTTCTCCCTTCTTTTAAAAATCTTTCTCTCTCTCTCTTATTTTTTTCTTTTTTTTCTTTCTTTTTTTTCCCTAAGTTCTATTCCTAAATAGGCATTAGATAGATAAAATCCTTAAGATCCAAAATAGACAACTGATACTCCATAAACCACAGTGCCAGAGAGGTATGAGCAAGATGAAGAAGCAGAGAAACCTTTCCCAATTTAAAGAACAAGAGGAATCCCCTGAAAGAAAGCTCAATGAAATAGACATCGATAGCCTACTAGATCAAGATTTCAAAAAAGGAGTGATCAAATTGCTGAAGGAATTAAAAGAGATAGTGCTTAGAGAAATAAAATATGTCAAAAATGAAACTGAAGCTATAAAGAAGAGCCAAGCAAAACGGGAAAACTCATTGACAGAGATGAGGAATGATCTAACAGCTGTGCAAAGCCGACTAGTTAATGCAGAGGAACGAATTAGTGATCTAGAAGACAGGGCAACAGAAAGCACCCATTCAGAAGAACTACAAGATAAGCAAATAAAAAATAATGATAATAGCATAAGGGACCTATGGGATAATATAAAGCGTCCCAATCTTCGCATAATAGGGGTCCCAGAAGGGGAAGAAGGTTCAAAGGGGATTGAAAAGGTTTTTGAAGAAATCATGACTGAAAACTTCCCAAACTTAAAGAAGGAATCAGATATACAAGTACAGGAAGCTCAGAGGGTCCCAAACAGGAAGAACCCAAATAGACCCACACCAAGACATATCATAATCAAGATGGCCAGAGTCAAGGATAAAGAAATGATTCTAAAGGCAGCAAGAGAAAAGCAAAGAGTGAATTACAAGGGAACCCCCATAAGGCTCTCAGCTGATTTCTCTACACAAACACTACAGGCCAGAAGGGAGTGGCAAGATATATTCAAAGCCCTGAATGAAAAAAAGATGCAGCCTAGGATACTTTATCCAGCAAGGCTATCCTTTAGGATAGAAGGAGAAATAAAGAGTTTCACAGACAAAAAAAAGCTGCAGGAGTTTAGCAACACTAAACCCATGCTAAAAGAAATATTGAAAGGGCTATTCTAAATAGAAAAGCAGCAGGATGCTACAGAAATGAGAAACGTACAACTGGAAAGGTGATAACTCATGAATTACAAATAAAGAAAACACGAAATTATAAAAGAAGACATACAAATCACTGAGAGTGGGAGAGGGAGGCAGGGAAATATAGAATTTTTTTTCTTTCTTTTTTAAATTTTTTTAACAGTAGGATGGGTTTGAGATCACGTTATTATCAGTTTAATAAAAACGGGTATAGGTTAATAGATTTACAAAAAAGGGTAACCACAAGTCAAAAATTTACAAGGGAGTCACAAAAATTAAATAAAATCCATGATAATACAAAGGAAAATTACCAAACCTCAAAAGGAAGAAGAAAGGAACAAAGAGGATATACCAATTCAACTGCAAAGATAAGTTCAAAATGGCAATAAACACACATCTATCATTAATTACTGTAAATGTTAATGGACTAAATGCTCCAGTCAAAAGACATAGAGCGGCAGACTGGATAATAAAGCAAGAACCTTCAATATGCTGCATACAAGAGACCCACTTTAGGGAGAAGGACACATATAGATTGAGAGTGAAAGGATGGAAAAGGATATTCCATGCAAATGGAAAAGCCAAAAAAGCAGGTGTTGCAGTACTGATTTCAGACAAAATAGACTTTAAAACAAAGGCCATAAAGAAAGATAAAGAAGGACATTTTATAATGATTAAAGGAGTGATACAAGATGAAGATATTACACTCGTTAATATATATGCACCCAATATAGGAGCACCTAAGTACATACAAGAATTACTAACAGAGATAAAGGGCGATATTGATGGGAATACAATCATAGTTGGAGATTTTAACACTGCATTAACATCACTAGACAGATCTTCCAGACAGAAAATAAACAAGGCAACAGAGAAATTAAATACTACAATAGAAAAACTAGATTTGGTGGATATTTTCAGAGCATTACACCCCCCAAAAATAGAATATACATTCTTTTCAAGTGCACATGGAACATTTTCCAGGATCGATCATGTACTTGGACACAAAAGAAACCTCAACAAATTTAAGAAGATAGAAATTATCTCAAGCATCTTTACTGACCACAATGCCATGAAACTGGAAATCAACAACAGAGAAACAAAGGAGAAAAAAAGAAAAGCATGGAGATTAAACAATATGTTATTGAAAAAACAATGGATCAATGAGGAAATCAAAGCTGAAATTAAAAAATACCTTGAGACAAATGATAATGAAAGCACAACCACTCAAAACCTATGGGACACAGCAAAGGCAGTGCTAAGAGGGAAGTTTATAGCGATACAGGCCTTCCTCAAAAAAGAAGAACAATCTCAAATAAACAAGTTAACCCACCACCTGAATCAATTAGAAAAAGAAGAACAAAAAGCCCCAAAAAGCAGCAGAAGGAAGGAAATAATAAAGATCAGAGAGGAATTAAATACAATAGAGATTAACAAGACCATAGAAAAAAATCAACCAAACCAAAAGCTGGTTTTTTGAAAAAGTAAATAAAATCGACAAACCTCTGGCCAAACTCACAAAGAAGAAAAAAGAGAGAGCACAAATTAGCAAAATAAGAAAGGAAAATGGAGAAATTACAACAAACAAAATAGAAATACAGAATATCATACGAGAATATTATGAAAAACTATATGGAACCAAACTGGGTAACCTAGAGGAGATGGACAAGTTTCTGGAAACATACTGTCCACCAAAATTGAATCAAGAAGAAACTGAACACTTGAACAATCCGATCACTAGAAAGGAAATAGAAATAGCAATTAAAAACCTCCCTACAAATAAAAGTCCAGGACCGGACGGCTTCACCGGGGAATTCTACCAAACATACAAAGAAGAACTCATACCAGTCCTTCTCAAACTCTTCCAGACGATTGAAAAGGAGGGAATACTCCCAAACTCATTCTATGAAGCCACCATCACCCTGATACCAAAACCAGGCAAAGACACTACAAAAAAAGAGAATTATAGGCCAATATCACTGATGAACATAAACGCCAAAATCCTCACCAAAATTTTAGCAAATAGAATCCAACAACACATAAAAAAGATTATTCATCATGACCAAGTGGGGTTCATCCCAGGGACACAAGGCTGGTTCAACATACGCAAATCAATCAATGTAATACATCACATCAACAAGAGAAAGGACAAAAACCACATGATCATCTCAATCGATGCAGAAAAAGCATTTGATAAAATTCAACACCCATTTATGATAAAAACTCTCGCCAAAGTGGGTATAGAGGGAACATATCTCAACATAATAAAAGCTATATATGACAAACCTATAGCCAGCATAGTTCTCAACGGTGAAAAACTCAAAAGCTTCCCACTAAAATCTGGGACAAGACAAGGATGCCCACTATCACCACTCCTATTCAATACAGTCCTGGAAGTCCTAGCCACAGCAATCAGGCAAGAGAAAGAAATAAAAGGGATCCAAATTGGAAAAGAAGAGGTAAAACTGTCATTATATGCTGACGACATGTTACTATATATAGAAAACCCTAAAAGGTCCACAAAAAAGCTACTAGAGCTGATCGAAGAATTCAGCAAGGTAGCAGGTTACAAAATTAATGTTCAAAAATCAGTTGCCTTTCTTTACACTAACGATAAATCAACAGAAAAAGAAAGTAAAGAAACAATCCCCTTTAAAATAGCACCCAAAGTAATAAAATATCTGGGAATAAATCTAACCAAGGAGGTGAAAGAATTATACACAGAAAACTATAAACCATTGATGAAGGAAATTAAAGAAGACTTTAAAAAATGGAAAGATATTCCATGCTCTTGGATTAGAAGAATCAATATTGTTAAAATGGTCACACTGCCCAAGGCAATCTACAGATTTAATGCAATCCCTATCCAACTACCCAGGACATATTTCACAGAACTAGAACAAATCATAATAAAATTTATATGGAACCATCAAAGACCTAGAATTGCTAAAGCATTACTGAAGAGAAAAAAAGAGGCTGGAGGAATAACTCTCCCAGACTTCAGACAATACTATAGAGCTACAGTCATCAAGACAGCATGGTATTGGTACCAAAACAGACATATAGACCAATGGAACAGAATAGAGAGCCCAGAAATGAACCCACAAACTTTTGGTCAACTCATCTTCGACAAAGGAGGCAAGAATATACAATGGAATAAAGACAGTCTCTTCAGCAAATGGTGTTGGGAAAACTGGACAGCAGCATGTAAAACAATGAAGCTAGAACACACCCTTACACCATATACAAAAATCAACTCAAAATGGATTAAAGACTTAAACATAAGACAAGATACAATAAACCTCCTAGAGGAAAACATAGGCAAAACATTATCTGACATACATTTCAAAAATTTTCTCCTAGAAGAAATAAAAGCAAGAATAAACAAATGGGACCTAATGAAACTTACAAGCTTCTGCAGAGCAAAGGAAACCAGAAATAAAACAAGAAGAAAACCTACGGAATGGGAGAAAATTTTTGCAAGTGAAACCGACAAAGGCTTGATCTCCAAAATATATAAGCAGCTCATACGACTCAATAAGAAAAAAAAAACAACCCAATCCAAAAATGGGCAGAAGACCTAAACAAGCAACTCTCCAAGGAAGACATACAAATGATCAAAAAGCACATGAAAAAATGCTCAATATCACTAATTATCAGAGAAATGCAAATCAAAACTACAATGAGGTATCCCTCACGCCAGTTAGAATGGCCGTCATTCAAAAATCCACAAATGACAAATGCTGGAGAGGCTGTGGAGAAAGGGGAACCCTCCTACACTGCTGGTGGGAATGCAGTTTGGTGCAGCCACTATGGAAAACAGTGTGGAGATTCCTCAAAAGACTAGGAATAGACTTACCATATGACCCAGGAATCCCACTCCTGGGCTTGTACCCAGAAGGAAATCTACTTCAGGATGACACCTGCACCCCAATGTTCATAGCAGCACTATTTACAATAGCCAAAACATGGAAACAGCCTAAATGTCCATCAACAGGTGATTGGATAAAGAAGATGTGGTATATTTATACAATGGAATACTACTCAGCCATAAAAACCGACAACATAATGCCATTTGCAGCAACATGGATGCTCCTAGAGAATGTCATTCTAAGTGAAGTAAGCCAGAAAGAGAAAGAAAAATACCATATGAGATCACTCATATGTGGAATCTAAAAAACAAAAACAAACAAACAAACAAAAACAAAGCATAAATACAGGACAGAAATAGACTCATGGACAGAGAATACAGACTTGTGGTTACCGGTGGGGGGTAGAGGGTGGGAAGGGATAGACTGGGATTTCAAAATTGTAGAATAGATAAACAAGATTACACTGTATAGCACAGGGAAATATACACAAAATGTTATGATAAATCACAGAGGAAAAAAAATGTGACAATGAGTGTGTATATGTCCATGAATGACTGAAAAATTGTGCTGAACACTGGAATTTGACACAACACTGTAAAATGATTATGAATCAATAAAAAAATGTAAAAAAAAAGAAGACCTCAATAAATGCAAAGACATGCTATGCTATGTTCATGGATAGGACACTTAATGTTATTAAGCTGGAAACGCCCCCACACAGGTCTACAGATTCAATACAATCCCCTTCAAAATGCCAGCTTTCTTTTTGCAGGAACTGACAAGCTGATCACAAAATTCATATGAAAACACAATGGGTCCAGAGAGCCAAAACAATTTTGAAAAAGAAGAACAAAGTTAGAGGACTTACACTTCCCAATTTCAAAAGAAAGCTAACATAACCAAGACAGTGTGAAACTTGCAAAAGAACAGATATATGGATAAATGGAATAGAACTGAGAGTCCAGAGATAAACCATACCTCTATAGTCAACTGAATTTTTTCACAAGGGTACTGAGACCAAGGGAAAAATATTCTTTTCAACAAACAGTACTCGGACGGCTAGATATCCACAGGCAAAAGAATGAGGCTGGAGCCCCACCTCGCACCACATACAAAAACAGATTCCAAGTAATCATGATCTAAACATAAAAGCTAAAACTATAAAACTCTTAAAAGAAAACACAGGTGTAAAACTTCATGACCTTGGATTAGACGTGGTTTCAGACACTAAAAGCACAAGCAACCAAAGTAAAAATAGACACGTTGGGCATCATCAAAATTTAAAACTTTTGTGCTTCAAAGGACACTACCAGAAAGTGAAAAGACATCCCACAGAATGGGCGGAAATATTGTAAATCATATATCTGTTAAGGGTCTAGTATCCAAATATATATGAAGAACTATTAACAACTACACCATAATAAGACCCCAAAAATGACCCAATTAAAAAATGGGCAAACGGTCTGAATGGACAGTTCCCAAAATAAGACATACAAATGGCCAACAAGCACCGGAAAGGATGCTCAATATCACTGGCCATCAGGGAAGTGAAGATTAAAACCACACCTCTTAGGCTGCCTACAACCAAAAAGACAAAGACAGTACCAAGTGTAGTGACACCACTGGTGGAAATGTAAAATGGCACAGCTGCTTTGAGAAACAGTCTGGCCGTTCTTCAAATGGTTAAAACATGGTTCCAGTATGACTCGGCAGTCCCCTTCCAGATATATAACCAAGAGAACGGAAACTTATGTCCACTCAGAAACCCGTCCAGGAATGCTCACAGCAGCAGCGTTATTCGTAACAGCCAGAAAGTGGCAACAACCCAACTGTCCATCAACTGACGAGTGGATAAACAAAATGTGGCACATCCATGCAACGGAGTGATACTCAGTCATGAAAAGGAATGAAGCACTGATTCCTGATACAACATAGATGAACCTCGAAAACATTATGCTAAACGAAGGAAGCTGCTCACAAAAGCCATAACATATGACTTCATTTATCTGAAATGTCCAGAACAGGCAAATCCATGGAGATAAAGGAGATCGGTGGTTGCCAGGAATTAGGGTGGAGGTGGCTGGAATGGGGAGTGACTGCATCCAGGTAACATTTCTTTCCAGGATGATGAAAATGTTCTGCAATTAGGCAGTCATGATGGTTGCACAACTTGGTGAATGTATTCAGAATCACTGAACTGTATCTATAGTTTAAAAAGGTTGGTTTTATGACACGTGAATTATACAAATAATAAAACAAAATAAGACAAAACCCTGGCGGCAGCAGCTGACATCACCGAGCACCTGTTCCCTGCGGGACATTGGGCTAAATCAATGCTTCACATACAGTGTCTCCTTCAATTCTCCAGCAAACTTGCAGAGCCCTGTCCACCACCCCCTGCCCCCACTGGGTCCAGGCTGAATCTGAGAAGGACAAGGACAAGGACAGCGCTCCCCGAGACATGTTTGGGGTCTTGATGAAATGCAGAGACAAGACATTTCCAGTGAACGAGCCACATCCAGCATTAGGACAGACACCCCACCTTTCTGAAATCTCAGGCTCTGGTGTCTGAGGTGGTGGCCTGTGAGGTGGCAGGACCCAGCCTAGGTGGCAAAGGACCAAGTGCACCAAGAAAGAGGGACCCACATACACAGTGTCACACTCTTCCTCCTTTATGCTAACTTGGAGCTTGCCACCCACAGCCTGAGCATCGGGTACCGCTGGCTGCCGTCCCTGCTCCCTCCCCACGGTGGGCCTGGGACTGAGACCAGCCGGATCACACTGCTGGAAAAGTCCATAGTCAAGCTCAGTCACCATCCGAGGGGTCGGCCTTGAGGGGAGGCAGTCCTGTGCCTGCAGGACAGAGACTGGGAGGGACCATGTCTCTCACTGGGCTGTGGGCTGCTCCACGGCCAGGGCCTGTCCCAACTCTGAGCTTGGGGAGAGCAGACCACGATGACTCTACTGTTTTACCCAATTTCTGGCTGCTTATAGCCAAAATCATCCTGCCATGCCTGTGAAGTCACAGTAAGTTAGAAATTACAAGTACTGCTCCTATTTCGGCTTCAACAACCAGTCACCAAAGGAAAACTGTGTTGAGGCTCAGGCAGATCCCAGGCGCTGGAGATCTAGCAACAAAGGAACACAGACAACACTGTCTCGTGGAGCTGACATTCCAGCTAAAGGGACCATACAGTAAATCAGATGGGTAAGTAAACGGTACAGCTAGACAGGAGACACGGGAAGCGCGAGGTGGTGCCAGTGGAGATGGAGGGTGTGACTGGGATGTGCCCCACTGAGCAAGGACACAGGAAGGCGAGCGATCAGGTCAGGCACCTGAGGGAGATGTGCTCCTGGCAGGCGGAACAGTCAGTGCAAAGGCCCTGCTTGAGGATATGCTGCCATCTGGACACACAAAGGGACCCAGCCTCTGAGATGAGGACAGTGACATCAGCTCATGGACACAGAGGTCATCCGCCTTAGTGGGAGGATCGAGGGAGGAACCAGGCCCCGAGGCAGTGGAGCCAGTGCCTTGGTGACAGGAGACACGCCAGCCCCGCCCTCTATGAGGGACGGCCACAGGAGAGGCTCCTCCAGCTCCACCATGGGAAAATCACAGCTGCGCCAGCAGCTCTTCTCCCCCAAATAGAATAAAGACTCCATCAGTCAGCACTGGAGCCCGGGAGGCTATTTCTGGTTCCCCGAAAAAAGGCTACTATTGCTTATTTATGTATCATCTTTATTTCTGGATGGGAGCTGGAAAGAGGCTTTTTTTCAGTTAGAAGGTGGGTTGTTCTCTGTCAAGAGCCCTGAAACATCAGCCCCTGGGAACCTGGAACACCCCCTCTTCTCTCTGTGCCACCCTCATGGGAGAACGTGAAGCCAGAGGTCCTCAGAGATGGCAAGTCCCACTAGGTCTAGTGAGGGGATGAGAACAGTCCAAGTCCACACACAAGTCACAAGCAGGGTCAGAGCGAGAACCCGGGCATCCGAGTCACACCACTGCCCCGTCCACTCTGCCAGGTAGCCACACTCTCACACAACTGGTGGCAGCTGCTACAGAACTAACGAGAGGACAGAAGACCAGAGACAAACAGGTGACACAAGAGGATGACCAAGGGTAGGAAGAGGCAGGGAAGGCACTTTGAAGGTACAGCTTGAAGCCTAACTTTGAACCTGGGGTAATCTATTCATCAGCTGTAACCTTTGGCTAATGGCTGAACAATGCTGGGCCTTGCTCTTCTCATCTGTAAAATGGGAGCGAGCACTGCCTCCCTAGAGGGTTGTTGGGAGGCCAGGCACGTAACAGGCACATAGTAGCAGCTGCAAATTCTATTACTACACTGGATGAGGCCGCTGGGCCACCCACAGGAGAGCGGGGGGATCTGAATCGTGGCCACTGGTCCACACCCAGCTTCGGGGGATGTCGGGTGCTGGGCATCACCCTCCTTGGCTTTCTTGCTGTGCCAGCGGAGCTGGACCTGGGGACAGCTGTGAGACTCTGCCTCAGCTCCCTTCTCCAGGACAGATTTAACTTCTTCACCCAGATGATATCTGATGAAAACAAGACCCAAGGGCAGGGACAGTCCCTGAGGACACACAGGGCTGGAATCCTTTGCAGCTTCCGGGCAGGGCAGGGCCCCGGAGAATGACAGCCATGAGCCAGGGCTGTGCTGAAGTAAGAGGAGCTGAAGACAGACCAGGGAAGGGGCCCCGGGGCCCGGAGCCACTGTGTGGTCCTGGGCAGAGAGGGGGACTCACCTGGAACATGCCAGGTGGGGACCTTACTGTGTGTGGGGGCTCCGTCTCCCTCTGTAGAACTTTGGTTCCCCGAGGGCAGGGCGGGTGGGCTTTGTTCACCGCTGCAGGCCCAGGACCTGGAACACTGCAGGCACACAGCAGGTGCTCAGCAAGTGCTTGTGAGTGAAGGGACTGACCTTCAGCAGTGCCGTACGCACAAGGCCAGCTCCTTGGGCACTGCGGCCACATCTGGACAGATGTAAGGCCTGTGGGCAGTTTGGCTGGTGCCACCTGACCCACATTCCAGGCTGGCCCTCGTGCCACAGTCACGTTCTCACTCCCCACTCCCCTGAGGCCTGCCCTTCCCCGGTTTGTTCCATCTGAAAACACGATAGCAGTCACATCCGTCCCCTCTCAGCCAGGCCATTCACTTCACTGAAGGATTTCCCCTGCAGAAGCATCTTGTTTATCTACTTTGCTCTGGTTGTGGCTGGACTTTCCTTTTTAACTGTTTTCACTGGATGCTGTTGGCACCAGTATTTTCCCATGATTTGGCACTTACTGGTCACCCGACTGGCGACGTTCCCCTAAAGCCAGACATTTGTATTTGTGCCAATTTTCCTCTGCACAGCAAGGGCTGACCACCTCTCGTACATATGACTTCATGTTTGTGCTAAATCATCTCCACGGGCCAAGCTCCCAGAAGTGGGGCTCCAGGGTGCCCTGGAATCATCATTTCTATGGTTCTTGCCACACAGAGTCATGTTGTTTCCCAAAGGAACCATGCTTGGGCACCAGGAATGAAGGGTCTTGACCACACACACCTTCCCAGCCCAGGGAATCCCATTTTTAGAAATCTGGGCAGTACCTTTATGAGGAAGGATGGTGGGTGACAAGGTGAATGGTCCCACCCCTGCAGACAGGGCCACTCTGGGGCCAGCAGGCCCCCCAGCAGAGGGAGGCAGGCACGGAGACACTGATGCTGGTGAGGGGAGCTGCAGGCATGACACAGTGAGCAAAAGCCCTGGACCAGGGCCGGGAGACCAGCAAGCGGGTTCCAGCAGCCCTCCTGGGCCCTGGCATGCCCGTGGCTTTCAGGTCTTGGGCTCCTGATCAGTAGAGTGGGGGGGTCACAATTTACCATGTCTGTCTACCTGCTGGAGTTGCAGTGAGAATCAAGGACGAGGGAAAAGCACTGTGCAATCTGCGAGATGCCGATAAAGAAGCTGGCTTTTGGTAGGAGCAAGGGGGTGCTGGTGAGCAAGGGCCTGGAGCTGCCAACTGTTCACACCCTCCTCACACACATGATGGGGGAGCCTCTGGGCTCCCAGGTGCCACCGTGAGTTAGGCAATGGCAGGGACCCTTCACCACCCAGCTCCCAACAGGTAGAGAAGTAGAGCCTACAGGAGCTCCCCAACCCCGTGTGCGGGAGGCAGGGGTGAGGGAGTGTGTGACTCAGATTACTGGCTGGCAGACTGGGGAGCCCCGAAGGGCAGCAGTCGGAAGCACATGGTTCATAAGGGGGATTCTAACTGCATCCTGGAAAGACCAGGGAGGGCCCTCTGTCCTTAGTTGGCAAGCTGCTGCCCTGACTTAGGGCTCTACCTTTCAGGCAGAGTGGGGGCTCTATGAAGGTGGGGCCTTGTCGACCGTGTTCATGGGTGCATCCCCAGCAGACAAGTGAATGAACTAAGCACCGGCCTGGGCTCCCAGCTCTTCCGGCCCGGGGGAGGTAGCCTTATCAAAAGGCAAGTTCACCCATACTCGGCCCAGGGCCCCAGATGCTGCTCTCAAAGCTGGGTTCAGTCCTGCTTTCCTCAGCCACTGCCCATTCCCAGGGGCCCAGGCCGTATGGCAAGAAAAGAGCCTCACTCGGGCGGTGCAGTGGGGAGACCCCTGCATCACTGGGAGCACGCACAGCCAGGGTCAGCAGGACAGGGTCCGGGCCCTCACTCCATCTGCTGAGAGTTGAGGAGAAACTAGCGCCCTGACTTCACAGGCCCTGGGCCCTTGCACACGCCGGCCCCTCAGCCCTGTAAGCCCTTTCTTCCAGCCCCTTCTTGGCCTGGGAAGCTCCTGCTTGTGCTCCAAGCCCTGGGTCAGGCCTCCTCCCTCCTCGCAGCCTCCCCTTCCGCACACCTAGGAGGCGCCTTCTCAGAGCTCACCACGGCTTTGCACAGACCCAGAGGGTCTGCGGGGACTCAGGCTGCCTGGGCATGAACCCCAGCCCCACCTCCTATGGGCTGCGTGACCCCAGACAAGTGACCTGACTTCTGCCTCAGCTTCCTTGCTGGAGAATGAGGACAACAGTACCAGCTTCGCAGGATCCCCCACTCCTCCATAATGAGAAAATCTACTGTAAAATTATGAAATAGTTCCTAAATACAGTTCCCTCTGGGAGGGGTGGCTCCGCCCTGGGGTGTGGGGAGCTGCAGCGCCCCAGACTGCCCAGCACCACCCACCCGAGGAGTGGTCCCCAGATGACCTTCCTGCGAGGTGACAGAACAGGTGCCGGGGCTTCTTCCCAGCTGCCTGACTAAATGCTCTTGGAGTTTATTAACCAAGGAGCCCCCTTCTTGATAGCCTTATCCCATAAGCATCTTCTCCCCACTGAGGCTGCTCTACCCACAAGCCACCGGATTCCTGGCATCCTGCCCACCTTGTCCACCCTCTAACCCAACACAGCTGCTGGACCCTGGGCCAGCTTTCTAAAGCTCCCACCTGTCTACTGGGGCCGTTCTCAACCCAATAATTGTCCAAGACCGACAAGACTGAAAGTCCAAAGCCCGTCTAGGCCCCTTTAACCTGACCCTGTCTGCCTTCCTGCAGTGGGCTGCTGTGTACCGCCCCCCCAAATCATGTGCTGAAGTCCCCACCTCAGGACCCCAGAATGTGGTACTGTGTTGGAGACAGGGCCTTTAAAGAGGTAATTAAGTTAAAATGAGGTCCTGTGGGTGGGCCATAGTCCAATCTGACTGATGTTCTCAGGAAGAAGAGACAGACACAGATACACACAAAGGGAAGACCATAAGAAGACACAGGAGGAGATGGCCGCCTACAAGCCAAGGAGAGAGGCTTCAGAAAAAACCAGCCCTGCCAGCTCCTTGATCTTGGGCTTCTAGCCTCCAGAACTGTGAGAAAATGCACTTCTGTGATCCACGCCGCGCAGTCTGTCGTGGCAGCCCCAGCAGACTAACAGTCTCCGGCTCCTGTCAGAGCAGAGAACCAAGATCCTCCCCAGCCAAACTCTGGCTCCAAGCAGAGCTGTCTCCTCACACCCACCCACCACACCTCGGGGACTCCCCTCCTCCCACCAGTGGCAACAACTTGCTGAGCCAGCATCACTGAAGCTCCTGGGAGAACGAGCCGTCTCGTAAGGGTGACACCTCCCCGTGGCGCCTCCCCAGCATCTTCTGCTGGCAGCCTCACGTGCTCCGCCAGCACCTCTCTCCTGCATCACTACCTTGTTTGGGTGCTCATCTCTGGCACCCTACTAAATGTCCACGTTTGGGTTCTGACTTAGCAACCAGGTGGTATGTTCCTTGGGGTCAGGACCTGGCCCTACCCCTAGCCCAGCGCTGCTCTGAGGTGGCAGCCGTCTGTAAGAACTCTCTGACAGCTGCACACGTGTGAGACGAATCGGAGATAGAATAAAAGTGAGCTGTGAGCACTGGAAACAGAAGGAGAAGGGAGAGCTCGGGGGAGCACAACTGACCAGCTCAGGGAGAGAACAGAGGCAGCCTGCACTCCCTGACTGGCCACCGTGTGGCACTGTTGGTCCGGCACAGCCCTGATGACTGTGGGCACGTGGCTTGCATGGGTAAAGCCCTGAGGGCCTCGCCTGCCAACCTGCAGACTCCAGTGCTCATGACTCAGCTGGTGCCTGGTTGTTCAAAGTCACCTTCCTCTTGTTGTTATGCTGTCAGGGGGCAGGTCAGGGGGCAGGAGGCACGTGCTCTCAAATTCCAGACAAGGAAAGGCGTTCTGTGTGTTCTGGGCGAAATTTCAGCCTGACAGCAGCTCTGAAAAGAATCTGAATGGCTTTCTGGCTCCTGACAATGGCAGCCACCCAGCGACTCGGGAGAGTCTAGCGGGGGTGGGAGAGCACTGCAGGCCTGGGCCAGGAGGAGGCGTCCAGGAAGTGTGCGGATGACAGGCTCACGGACGAGATGAGACGGAAGTTGGAACTGGTCTCCGATGGGGAGCCAGGCCTGGGCCTGCGGAGGGCATTCCCCATCCTCACTACAGCTCTGCTGCTCCCACTGTCCCGTCCACCCTGCCTGGCCAGGAAGGGCTCCAGCATCCAGTCACAGCACACCGCACGCCCTCCCCAGGGTGGTGGTCCGCTGTCCTCAGGAGGCGTCCTCTCCTGGGGAGCCCTCACTGCCCAGGTCTCCACTCCCCTCCCCCTCCTTCAGGTCAGTCGGAACCTCTGCTGGGTCCCTCCAGTTACAGTGAGGAACCGGACCTGAGCCAGTGAGCCCCAACACCCACTTCCAGTTCACTGTGCATTCCCTCTACAGAAGGTGACTCCTCTCTCCCTGTAGCCTGAGGGCCTCTCGAGGCTCAGGGGCTGGATTTGTCAGGGAAATCTGTCAGGCTTCAAAAGGGTGGAAACAATCAGACGACAGTGACATCATCGTGTGTCTCTTTAGACCCATTCATAGCCCCAGATGAGATGAAATTGGAATCATACGTTTTGTTTTAAGGCTTTGATGTTCCAGCCCTTGAAGCTGCATGCCCTAGGGATGTAGGGACTGGGGAGCCTGACTCATGGGAACCGCTCGGAACTCTGCAGGGCTTTGGGCTGATCCCAGGAGAGGCAGATCCTCATCCTCGTAGCCCCTCGCAGGCCTCGGGTGTACGCAGTGGTGGCCTAGGTGCTTCGGCTCCAAGCCTAGGTCCACCATCTGGCCCTGGGCTGGCCGCCTCTCTGAGCCTCAGTTTCCACATCCACAAGATGAGGGTGACACCAGCACCTACCACTGAGGACACCAGTGAGGACTAAATAAGTCACGGGGGTGACCGTGCAGTGGGAAGCACCAGGTGAGGCCTGGCTGCTGCTGGTCAGAGTAGGGTCTGCTCCTTCCTGCTCTGAGGCCCAGCCAAGACCTGGGCGTCCATTTGGAACCTACAGTGGGGTTGAGGGCTCCCCCGGAGCTAGGACTGTCTAGGAGTATCAGGTATAGGACACAGGTGCTCTGTGAGGTCCCCTCTCTGGGAAAAGGGAGGAGAGAAGGCCCTGTCCACTGTTCAGGCACTGAGGAGCTCAAACGGAGCCGGAGGGTGAGCGAGGCTAACAGTGGACAGTGCCACCTGGGCTCCTGGGCAGTCCAGGGCGAGCCTTTCCTGGGCACTCTGGGCACTGCTCACCATCCAGTTCACCCAGTGTCTGAGGGGAAGAAGGGCCTGACACCTTGGAAGGTCACGTGAGGACAGTGGACATGCAGGAAGCCCAGGGCCCCGTCCATCAGGCCCGTGGCCGCACAGAGCAGGCAGTGACCTGGAGGCCTCAGGGCCCAGGAGCCAGCCCTGGATGTGCTCCCCCCAGGACCCTCTGAGGGGAGGCAAGGGGAGAAGTGACCCTTCCTGAGTGTGGATGGGCTCACCCTGTCCCTGCCACTCACATGGGGGAGAGGGGCAGGCGTGCCGTGTGAAGGCCCAGCCTGGCGGCACCACCCACTCCACACCCCTCCCAGCCCTGCTGCCCTCAGGATCAAGTCCAGGCTCCTTAACCAGTCCTCGAGGTCCTCCAAGACCAAGGCCCTGCCTATACCTCCAGCCCCCCTCACCTCTTCCGTCAAGCCCTGGACAAAACAGGCTTCACTCAATTTCTCAAGCAAGACCCTGCCTCTGGGTGCTGGCTCAGGGCCCCAGGGTGTGCACCCCACCACTGGAATGCGGTCACCCTGCCATGAAGCTTTGCTGGGTGTCCGTCTCCCTGGCAGGACCAGGACTGTCTTGCTCACCTCCGTATGTGTGGGGCCCCCAGAGCTGAGAACACAGAGGCCTCAGGTGTACGCAGTGAGAACACAGGGGCTGTGCTTTGTGCAAAGCTGTGAGGCCTAAAACATGCCTCTTCCCATTGCATGTCCCCAACTGCATGCTCTCGAGCGTGGGGTCCTGCAGCGTGCGGGCTCTCAAGCCCAGGCCACAAGGCTCTCCTTCTTGGGGCACACACCTACCTCGGGGGCCCAGAGGTGCCAAGAAGTCGGGCTACTCTGCGGGTGTCACGCTGAACAACCACATGGGATCCAATGGGAGAACCCACTGGCTGAGCCCAGTCCAGCCCCAGATTCGTGGGCAGAACAAACCTGTGATTGTTCTGAGCCACTGTTGCGGCTTACACAGTAACGGGTGGCTGGAGGCTGACAGCTGACCCGTGAGAGGCACACAGGCAGGCCGACGTCAAATGACAGCCAGATACGCAGATCTGTGCCAGCCCCACCCCACTCGCCAGCCGGCCTCAGCTCCCATGGCTGATTCCTCTAGTGATGCCAAGGGGGAGATTATGGTTGTCACCTGCACTGTGTGCGGGAGGAAACAGGCTGAGAGGTTAAGTTCTGTCTTCAAGGTCAGAAGAAAGGAAGGTAGCCAGTGAGGTTTGGCAGAGCTGCAGTGTGGAGTGGGAGGGCCGAGACGTCACCAGGTGAGGGATGGGCAGGGTCCATGTGCCCTAAGATGCCCAGCACAGACCACAGGGCACAGAGATATTTAATATCAATCAAATTCCATTTAAGTGTACTGTTTGCTCAGTGTGACAGGCAGAATCCAAAAACGGCCCCAAAGATTCTGTCCCCAGCATACCTTGCATAATCCCAGGGACTGTAAATACGACGATTTTAAATATGGTGATTAGGTTATGTTACACTATTGATCGTAAAATGGGGAGATTATCTGGGTGGCCTGACTAAATCACGTGAGCCCTTGAAAAGCAGTTCTGTTGGAAGAAGAAGTCAAGAAATCTGAGGCTCAGGGAGGGCTGGCCAGCTGCTGCTGGCCTGCAGGTAGAGAAGCCCGTGGGAAGGAACGCGGGGGCTGCAGGCGCAGAGGGCGGCCCCCTGCTGACAGCCAGCCAGGAAACTGGGACCTCAGTCCTACAGCCACAAGGAATTCATTTCTGCCCACAAGCGTGAGCTTGGGAACGGGTTCTTCCTCGGGGCCTCCCAACGAGAACTCGGCCCAGCTGGCACCTTGATTCCAGAGACCAGAAACCAGCCACGTCAGGTAGACTTCTGACCTACTGAACTGTGAGATAATAGACGGGGGCTACTGAAAGCCACGCAGTTTGGAGTTCTCTGTTACGCAGCAATATGCTCGGCTACTAAGAGTTTTTAAAGGGGGGCCTTGACTATGTCATTTGGAGACACTGGCATGGTATTTCAACAGTGGCGGCCACCTCCTCTCTGCTCCCTGGAGGCTTTTGAGGGGCCCGAGGGCCCCGCTGCAGCTGCCATCTCCTCGCTAGCAGCCTGATCCCCAGCTCCCCGGCTACAGGCAGGCTGTCGGGGGAGATGCTGGAGGGCAGGGAGCCAGTCTGAAATTGGGGGAAGTGGCTGCTTCTGGGCAGGGACAGAGGGAAACAAAGGCCACAGGCCTGACGTGGCCCTGCCAGCTGGACAAGGAGTTTCCCTCCCGGCTGACTCAGCTAATGACCTGTTTCATCTCGACAAGGGGACAACGTGCTGTTTGCACCCGGCGAGCTTGAGGCCAGGAGCAGGGGAGCCAGACACGGGCCTAGGCAGAGACAGGGACATTCCTGAGTCCCATGCCAGCTTATGGAAACGGCTGCTGGAAACGCGGATTAACTCCACGGCAGCTGCTTCCACTGATTTATGGCCCCTTTCGGACCCAAAGGCTCGCTGCCCTGCTCGGCTCCAACTCCCAAAACGCAGCAGCTTTTTTTTTTTGTTTTCAAGGCTTCTTAAAAGTAATATTTAAGTGCTCTCTCTGGCAGGACATATTCTAAAAGCAGGACAGAAAATGTCAGCTTGGCCCCAGTGCAAACATGAAGTTTCCGGCAATGAAACAGTCCATATTTTTAAAGAGTGAGACAACTTAACCCAAAAAGGGTCCTAGCCAATCAGTAAGACAAAGACCAACAACCCAATAGAAAAATGGGCAAGTGACATGAAAGGAGTCAGACATAGAAGAAACGCAAAGGGACAACACACACATGAAGAAATAAATGCTCAATCTTGCCAATAATGGAAGAAATGCAAATTATGATAAGACAGTTATTTCCCTGGCAGCTGTGCACAATTAGGAGTAAAATTTGCTCAAACTTTTGGAAGAACAATCCAACAATATCAGCAAAGTGAGAAATGTTTATAATAGTCTTTGGGAAATTCCACTTCTGGGGATTAGTTCTACAAAACTATGAGAAGACCTGTGTTTATTGCAGCTCAGCTTGTTCAAAGAAAAAATCCAGACCAAACTGGAATGGCTTTATGAGGCCAATGTAACTGAGCAAATTATGATTTTTTTCATTCACATGCTGAAATATTATGTTGCCATCAATAAGGGCAGATCAGACCTAACCTTCCTCATGTTCATGGACATGGAAAGAAGCCAAGACATACATTTGAGGGAGAAAAAGCAAGTTATGTGAGAACACAAATAATATGATGCTGTTTCAGTTTTTTTTTAAAGCACATGTGTATTTACACATGCATGAGAAGGGCCTTAGAAGGGTGAATTCCACACTTAAGAGCAGCTGCTTCTGAGAAGTGAGGTGGGGGTTAAACAGGTTTGAGTCACTGGCAATCTGGACCCTGACTGTTGATAGAGGGAATTCAAGCCCAGAGAGATCTGTGCAGGCTTAGGGGTCAGCAGACCTCTTTCACTGACTCTAAGATGTGGTTTGTTTGTTTTTTTTTCATTTTCCATCTCTAAAGTTGAGATGTGTCTCATCAAGAGTGTGTCATAATTTAATTAGCATTTTTTCTTTATTAGTGAATTTAAACTATCAGTTTCTAAAATTCAGTATACCTCCCTCTGGGAGACTAAAGATTCACATTAGCACATTAAAGGCTCTGAGAAGTCCTGCAGCAAAGAAAGGTGTCCAGTCCCAATTTCTCCAACATATCTGACACAACCCCTAATTTTTCCTTTTTCTTCTTACTTCTCATCTTTGCTTCTCCCTTTGTTTACACACGAGATCATGCTGGGGCTCCATGAGGTGCCCCCACTCACAGATGTCTGAGAAGTCCCTGTCACTTTCCAGTGTAACTGGGCGAAGGGAAGCACGCCTGCTTTTTAAAATTCTGTATAAAGATGATTTGCAAATACCACAATAGCAAGTGCTGTCATCAAGAACCATCAATGGATGCTTTAAAAAAAAAAAAAAGGCCAGCAAAAGCATGACAAGAAACAGGATGGCTGCAAAGTATCTCCTTATGAGATAACTGCCAACTACAGAGAGGAAAAACAGAAATTTGCAGAGGACAACCAGTCTGACAAAATAATCAGTTAACCAGAGGGAAGACATACCGACGCCACGCCCTCCTGACTAGAGGCGGGAACAGCATTGCTGGTGCGGCGCCCCTGCCCCAAATGCAGAACCTCCACGAACCTCCACGAACCTCCACTTAATCAGGGGAAAACATCAACCCAAACTGAGAGACACGTGGCAAAATAAACAGTCAAGGCTCTTCCAAAGTGTCATGGTCATGAAAGGCAAACAAGCTGTGGCCCCCTTTCCAGGTAGGGGGAGACCACAGGAGGATGGCCAGACGGGATCTGGGACAGAGGATGGGGTAGCACAGGACAAGTACAGAAATTGTTTAATTGCAGTATTGCTCCTGACGGGAATGTCCTGGCTTAGAGACTTGTTTCATGGTTACAGGAGATGTTAACACCAGACGCAGCTGTGCAAAGGGTATACAGGCACTTTGTAGCATTTTGGGCAACTTTTCTTGGGAAGTCTGAAATTTCTTAAAAATAAAAATTATACTTAAAAAATTGTATTCTGTCAGCCCTCTGTATCACGGAGTTCAACCAACCATGAAGAGAAAATATTCAGGAAAAAAAATCCCCAAACTCCATTAAGTTCCAGAAAGCAAAACTTTAATTTGCCATGTGCCAGCAAGTATATAGCATTTATATCGTATTTAAAACCATTTACATAGCATTTACATGGTATTGGGTATTATAAGCAATCTAGAAATGATTTAAGGTATACAGGAAGATGTGCAAATACTATGTCATTTCACATAAGGGGACTTAAGCAGCCTCAGATTTTGGTATCCATGGAGGGTCCTGGAACCAATCCGAAGGACAACTGTAATGCAAACTTCACAATAAATCCACAAAACTGATAAAATTAAAAATAATCGCACATGATGCTTTTACAAATGTGGGTGTGGGTGCTCGGGAAGGATGGAGGGAGGGGGAGCACTGCCCTGGAACAGAGGCGGGGACCTGTTTACGGAGTCACAGAGGCCACAATCAAGGATGCCAGCATGCATTTACTGCTAAAAAGAAGTACGGGGTGTGGTCTGAAACCCACAACACAGTGTCACCTAGGAGAATTACCATCAATTGACTATTTATGCCTTAAATGCATAACAAAGTTTAATCCTTACGATAACCCTGTGAGGATGGGACCACTATCATTATCCCCATTTTACAGACAGGAAAGCTGAGGCTCTGTGCAGTTATATAACTTGTCTACATGCACACGGCCAGGCCGTCTGACTCCAGATTCACCACAGCACTGCTTCTGAAAGGACCACTGCAGAGGCATGCGTCCCACTGAAAGAGCACTGGACTGAGTCAGAGGCATGGAGTGGCCCACAGTTAGTCCTTCAACCTCTCCAAGCTTCTCTTCTCATCTTTAAAAATACAGAGAACAGTTTTGTGGGCGTCAAGAGCTCAAGATCTCTCTGAGCTGGGAAGACACTAGGTGGTCTCAGGTTCACACTGAAGCATAAATGACCACTGTCTGATACTTTCTGATCAACCTGACCAACAAGAGTGTTTTGAGCATCTGTCTGTCCAACTGTGTCCCAGGGAAGAGATGCTGAGATTTCTTACCTGAGCACTGGGGGACTGAGCATGAAGGGGGAAAAACGCTCCTGGGAGTCTCAAGTCTACAGAGGTCAGTCATCTCAACAAGGGGAAAGGGAGCGGCAGGTCTCAAAGATGGTGTCTGGTTCACCTACTGGCCCAGGTCAGCCCTGCACACACAGGGCTGCGGGGACAGGCCTGGAGGAGCAATCAGGGCTGGGTGGGGTGGGAGATCTGTGGGTCAGAAGGAGACAGGGGTTCCCAGCAGGGTAAGGAGGCATGGGGCAGGCCCGAGCACCTCCGTGTGCCAGCAGATGAGCAGAAAGTCAGGCATCTCGTCCACAGCCTCCATTTTCTCAACTGAAAAAGGGGAGCATTACAGTCGCCCTGGGAGGATTAGCAACAAGGAGAGAGGAGAAGCTGCCCACTCCGGGCCAGGCCGGGTCCAGCGTGCTCTCCTCATACCTTCTGGGCAAGAGGAGAAATGGGAGAATCACCAGGACTCGGGATTCACTTAAGTCCCCAGGGCTGGGCCAGGTTTAGGACCAGCTGCCTCCCAGTGCCAAGGCGGGGCCCACCTTGGCCCTACAGAGCGTGCCCAACCCACCCTCCTGCTCTGCAGACCCCCACCTCCAGCTGAACATGGGGTCTCTCTGCCTGGGTGGCTAGAAGGCTGACATGAAAAAGAGGCCAATGTTTCTCCGGAGATGCCCCAAAATCCTGAAAGGGCCCATCCGACAGGCCCGCCTCCCCGTCAGCTCACGGAGTCCAAGCCTCTTCTATGGCCACCTGCTCCAGGCCTGATCTGGTGCAGTGTCCTCCCTGACACCAGACCCTCGGCCCTGTGGGTGGGGCAGGCCTGGAGTTGGGGAGGACACCCAGCTCCTCACAAGTCTAGCCGGTAGGTGTATGAAGCATTTTCTGGCGGGTTGATCTAGAACTTCAGCCTCTTGTACAAAATCGGGGCTGGAGGCTGGCCCTGACTCAGAAGCAAGAGTCCTCGGGGGGCCACACCCCAGTCCTCTTTGTCCTTCATGACTTCAGGCCCCATTACTAAGTACCAGCTTCTGCCACATCCCTCCCATCCAAGCTGCGGGCGCCCTGTGGGACCAAGGAGAGGAGCTGAGAGCACCCGGTGCCCCACTCTGGGCCTCGACTGCTGCAGTGAATAGGGCCAGACCTCCCGCACGCCTGCTCCCTGCAGGCGATGGCAACCCCGCCCCGCAGGTGAGCAAACGACTCAAGAGAGGGGTCAGTGCCTGCCCAGGCCACACGGGCAGGGCTGAGACTTAAGCACAGGCTTGTCAGTGCCAAAGCCCTGTTCTGTTCCACTACAATGTGTTGCTGTGCTCAAAGAGGACAGGGCTTTTGTCTCCTCAATAACCATATGGGGCAGAGACTCCATGACTGAAGGAGAGCTGCCAGTCTCTCTCCCAAGTGGGCATCAGGGACCTTCCCTGGACACTGTCATCGCCTGGACACCAGAGGGCGCCCGGGAGCAGTGCCAGAGCCCCCCACTGCCTCCATCGTGGCCTCGGCCCCTTGTCGTCAGGCTCAGGGACAGCGTGGGTGGAGAAGGCAGGACACAGTAGGGTGGGGAGCCGGATTCAGGAGCCACTGGCTAAGAGGATACCCAAATGGGGTGAGTTCAAATCCCAGCGCTGCCCCTAGTAGCTCTGCGGTCTTAACCAACTAGTCTCGGTGCATGTCAGCGTCCTCCCCGCTATGGGCTGGGATCTGTGCCTTTCTCGAACGGTCATCCTTAGGATGAAATTAGCTAATACAGTGGCTGGCGTGCAGCTAGTGCTGCCGGAGCGCCACCTGAGCACTGACAAAGCAGCTCCAGAGGAACGGTGCCCTGCAGGCCACACAATGCAAGGGACACAGGTGGACCTGAGGCCCGGACCTCGACCCCAGAACCCCTCCAGCTCTCTCCTCTCCCGCCCACAGCCCTTTAGCAGCTCACCAGGGGCGGACAGTCGGCCCCCACCTCTGAGTGAGAGCCCCCAGCTCGAGACGGCTGCTCTGTGGGAATCACTTCTCCCAGGCCCTACGGAGTAGTATTTTCCCTTTGCTTGCTGTCTAGATTACTCCATTTCAATCTGGCCTCCAAACAGCCTCCAAGATGAGCCCTGATTAAATTCCCATAAAACCACAGGCAGAGACGCTCGATCTGTGGTGTGTGCCTCCCTCCCCAGGGAGGCCCAGCGTCCGGATTGCCATCTGTCATCCCCCGAGCGCATGTGTGGGAGATGCCGGGGGAGCCACACCTCATCAGCAGCCATCATCAGCTCAGGAAGGCCTCTGAGTCCTTTGCCCTGTGGCCTGAGACCCTCCACCAGCTGCCACTCCAAGGAGACAACCCTGTCATTCAATCACAGCTTTCTCACCCAAAGCTTTAGCCAGTTCAGGGGCTGGCTAGAGTCTTGCTCAGAACCGCTCAGCCTGGAGTGGCAGAATCAGGCCTTGGTCAGACTTCAACCTGAAAATCCTGGCCCTATGCAGCAGAGCAGGTGCCCATGAGAGAAGAGGCCTCGAGACCTGTGTCCAGCAATCTTGGCTTGTGACACAGCCTCCTCCACCCCCATCAATTTCCAGGAAGCTCCTATACTTGGTTTGAATTGGATCCAGGTTCAGTACCATCTGTGCCTCTGGCCAAAGGGTGTGGGTGCAGCCCCACCCAGAAGCGATCATCTATTAGAGAAACCTGCGGCCCAGGCACTCTGGGGTGGGTCACTCTGTAAGCCTACTGACTTCACTCTGTCTGAGCTGCTGTATAGAAGGGACTTGCTACTGAGGCCACCCACCCTGGCCAGCTGGACAGGGAAAGGTCATTCCAAGAGTCACTCACATTCACTCATGGATTCTGCAGACAGGAACCCACTTGCAGAAGGTGGGGAGGCAGACAACTAGTTGTCCCAAAAAAAACTCATTCTTCCCCTTCTTCCATGATGACAGAGCTCCCAAATTTGGCACATGGTTGCTCAAAATGAAGACCACATTTCCCAGCTCCCTTGGAGCTCAGTATGTGACTCAGTTGGCCAATGAGGTATGGACAGAGAGCATCACTGTAGCTTCCAGAACTTTTCCTTAAATGATAACTTGGGATATTTCTCTTTGCTCTCTTTTCCTTAGTCCCCTCTCCATCCTAATGTCTAGATTTTGGACATGATGGTTGGAGCTTCAGCACTGCCTTGGACCAGAAAGGCCACACCACAGAACAACAAGCCCGAGGAAGCCTGGGCTCCCGCTGTCGCTCGCCAGCACTGGGTGGCCTTGCCCTGGGCTTTCACATGAGAGAGCAATGAAGTCCATCTCCGTTAATCCAGCCTCCTCTAGGGTCTCTGCTGTGGCAGCAACCTTAGCAGCAGGCTTAAGACCAATAGGTCTGAGGCAGGAAGGACCCTGTCTCCCCTCCAGGCTCTGAAATAGAAAAAGATGAGCTCTGGGAACTAGAACTGAGATGGCACCAACCACTCCAAGTGGCATTACGTACTCAGAGAGTGAGGCTGGGAGGCAGGAGGCCGCCCCTGCTGATGCTCTGCATGGAGACGGAAGGCCCGCCTGGGCGTGGACCCTCGATCCGAGCGCCCTCCCCATGTGTCACAGCCCACAAGCCCACCCCCACTACAGAGCAGGGAGCCTCGGTCACCTCCCTGCAAGAGCCTCCCCCCTTTCTTCTTTGCAGCCACCCAAGCTCTCTGAGGACAGGGAGAGCTGCCTCGGCCTGGGGGATGGTGACAACTCCAGGAGTCTCTGCCAAGCCCCTTCTCCCAACATAAAAGCAGCATCACTTGGACTGCTGAAATCGAGGAACTTCAAGGGTAATTAGGGCCCTTTACGGTAGGCCTAATGGGGCTGTGTGCCTCCAGGAAGAGCAGGCGTGGGGCGGGGAGTGCCAGGGATGCACTTCCCAGAGGAGGTTCTCTGCATCTGCGTGGGGAGCAGCCTCAGCCTCTGGGAGGATGGGAGGTGGGAGCCAGCAGTGCTTCAACAGCCCCCGGGTGGGCAGGAAAAGGCTCCAGGAAGTCCCAGCCTTTGCCTGCCCTCCTGGAAGAATACCGGCCTGGCTCGGCGTGCACGATAAGGAAAACCCAGGGAGCAGCGGTCACGGCCCACCCACGCAACAATGCCTGCTGGCCCAGGACCAAGCCTGTCTCTTGAGTTTGGTCAACAAGTTCTCGCAGGCAGCTCCTCAGCTGACAGCACTTGAGTTTGAGGGGCTGGTCACCAGCCCGTAGCGTGGGTGGGGGTAAGGTCTCAGGCCCCCCTGCGCTGCCTACCTAAAAAACGTATTCTCATCTCCTCACTCACCAGCTCATACACCTTCAAAGGCTGCTCACGAATGGAGTCCCCAGTTGCACGAGGTGTTCTCAGTCCCCCTCTGACCAATGGTCTGCAGGTCCGTGCAAGTACCCCACACTCTGGCTCTTGGCCCGCTTTGCTCACACCCTGCCCTGTGTGGGAGGCCCAGGCTGTCACCCTCTCAGTACTCACCCACCAGGGACAGGCCTCCTTCCCATGTACCCTGCGGTCTAGCCCATCACCGCTGCCCTGGTCCCTGAACACGCATGATCACACTCCAGGCCTGGGCTCACCCTTGACCCCAGCCCTGATTATCTGCCCACAAAAATGGAGACAGATCCCAAGATCCAATCCAGATGCCTCAGCCCTTTCCCCTATAACAGGAGCGGTGACAGTGCCTCCCATTTCTGGGTGACCCCATGGGCCGAGGCCATGCTAAGTGCTCTTCAGACATCATCCCGTTATCCCAACCCCAGGCCCCATGGATAAACCACTTATTTTTTACTCATCTTACAGAAAACAGGCAGGGCCAGGTCAACAGACTTGGCCAAGATCACACAGCAGCAAGATTCAGACACAATCTCAGTCCACATCTACAAAAGCTTGTACATTTCACTCCAAAAAGCCCTCTCAGCAGAGCCCTCCCCAAATCCCCAAATCCCCAATCAGAAGGCATCTCTCTTCTAAAAGACTTGCCTCTACTGCTGACCTGCAACTCTGCCCACTAACCAGGCCCTCCCGTCTTTTACCATCCCCTCCTGTTCCTTCACACGTAGCTGGGAACACACACACTTCCTGGGAAGAGATGGATTTCCTTTCCAGCACCAACGTTCAGCCAAAGCATCACTTTAGATCTTCCTTTTCGTCTGGGGGTTCTGGTTGGACCCAGGAAAGGAATGCAAAGGGAATATAAATTGACATGGTCACTGACTTCAGACCCAAGGAAAGAGGCCAGCACCCATGTCTTCCACAGAGCACACTTTAGAGAACCAAGGGTCCATGACTGCATCCATGCCAGGGGCTTGCTAGATCCAGGGCCCTCTGACTATGGACATGAAAGTCAAGCTTAGGAGTTAGGAGCTGGGGAGCTTGAGTTGGAGGGACCTGGCTAGATTCTGGCTCTGCATTTTACAGGCTGTGTGATGCTGGCCCAACTGCTAACCTCTCAGAGCCTCTTCTGCAAAACAGGGAGGATGATCCTGTCCATTTGCATAAGCACCAGAGGAGAAAATGTAAGAAGAAGGCTCAGCCCGGGGCTGGGCACTCAGCATGTACCCAATAAATCCTGCTCGTGTTACTCCCAGGCTGGTCCTGTGAACCAAAGTACCACTGGGCCAACCACCAAACGAACGACACCTGGGGCCAGGTCAGAGATCCAGGCAGCCCCTTCTGGCCACACACACAGCATCTGAATGGCAGGTACAGGGACTGCCACTCTCACCTCTAAGATGAACCCTCCCCCAGCCCCAGGGCCCAGGCAAAACACTTTTTCTTTAAGTTAAACAAGAACTCAGCAGGGGACGCGTGGACCAGGCGGAGGACTAGGAGGTTACCGTTAATGTGGATCTTTCCAAAAAGCCCTTCTCACATAAACAACACCTCGGAAAGACAGTCTGACTGCTCCGGAGCTGCCCTGCCCTGGGAGGTGGGGAGGATGAGTCCTCAGGGGCAAGAGCCTGGAGCTGGCAGGAGGCGCTCGGGCAGCTAAGAGGGAGGCTGCTGCCTGCGAGAACAGAGCGTGCCCCGCGAGGTCCAGCCGCCACATTACATATCTCCATGTGTTTGATGAAAGGCCCTGTAATTTCTCTGTTTTCCTCTTTTGCCCCGTTCCTTTTCCGCCCGCCCGGCTGCCGCTGAGCTATTCTGCACACATTTCTGCTCTCTAACCACTGTGTTATCTGGACACTTCATCACCACTCATGGGTTTAAGACAACAAAACAAAACCGTCTTGAAGTGGTTGGAGCCACTCTCCCAAAGAGCACCCGAGGGCTTTTATTTCCTAACTCTGCTGGTCATAGTTGGAGAAGGAAAGGTCCTCCCCAGAATGTTCAATTGCCTCCCACATGAAAGTGCTTAAAAAGACCAGACTCCCCTCGTCCCGCCCCACACAAAGGCCACCTTGTGTCCATGGGGTGAGCCAACTGCCACGGAGGCCGAGCCACATGTGCCATACCTTTCATGTAGGCCTCGATCTTCCGGATGAGCTCGTAGGACTTGGAACGGTCAAGCAGTGTCCTGATGGCAGGAAGGGGGTCCAGGACAATGGTCTCGGGGTGGGCATCGATGTACTCCTGAAAGGAAACCACACTCCTTCCGGTTAGAGAGGAAAGACTGATGCTGAAACGAGGGTGACTAGCAAGATTTCATCCCTGTGTGCCCTCCCCGCATCCATCCCTCTCCTCCATTCCCTCCACCAGCCCTAACTTCTGGTTGAGGTTTCACCTGGTCTCAGGAAATGGTCTCCACCCACTCAGCCCCACTGGGATCACATGACTTTGGTCAGACCAATCAGCACGTTCCCCCTCCTGGGGCTGCAGGCTCAGGAGAGGACATGACCTGAGTCTGTCCAATCAGAGGCAGGCCCAGTGCTCTTGCTGGGAATGCTGGGAGAAGAGCACTCTCCCTCCCTGAAGACAAGAGGAAGCAGGGAGACCGGGCAGTTTGGCACAGTCACCCCAGGATCTGAAGGAGACACCTGACGGAGCCAAAGCTCAAAATGGAGCCCAAACTGAGAAAACAGCCGAGAAAAGGAGAATAACTGGGTTCTAGTTGGCTTGACTCCTGGATAAAGCCTCACCTGAAACCAGATCTGCTCCATGTGTTGATTATGTTCAGTGGGAGTGGCCAGCACCTTGCACTGATATGGCTCTGAGGCAGGGCTGGGGACAGTGGGCTGCCGGGACTTAGAAGGTCTGTGGGAAGGCATGGTGATGACACTTGCTGGGGAGTGGCCACCCCAGCCTTTAAGTGCTCACTCCAACAAGTGCTTATTAATACCTACTAGCTTCACGGCAGATTGTGGAAATGCAAGCGGAACTGTGATAAGATGAGCCTTTAAGGAAGTTACAATGTTCTTGGGGAAATAACACCGAGGCACGTGGGAAACAAGAAACCATTATCTGTAACGGAATTTAACAAAAGACAGCAAAATGTTTAGAGGAAAAGAACGCAGGGATCTTGGCCCTGCCATGTGTCATCTCTGTGACTCCAGGAGCTCCTGGTCACATCAGTGGGCTAGAGCAGCTTGTCAAGGAAATGAGACCACCCCTCTGGTTCTAAGACTCTAAGGACAAAAATGGGGACTGCTGGAGTAACAGGAGAGGGGCTCGGAGAGAAGGCTGGGCGTAAGGAAGGCCATTTACCAGCTGTTGTTACTGTGAGTTGAACTGTGTCCCGCCCACAGATCTGTTCAAGTCCTAAGCCCCAGTCCCTGAGAATGTGCCCTTATTTGGAAATAATGTCTTTACAGATGTAATCGAGTTAAGATGAGGTCATATCGCATTAGGATGAACCCTCATTCATTGACTGGCATCTTCAAGACCAGGACTGTTTGGACACAGGGACACACAGGGAGAAGGCTGTGTGATGACGGAGACAGTGACTGAAGTCAGCTACAAGGCAAGGATCGCCACCGGCCACCAGAAGCCAGGAGAGGCGTGGAACAGATTCTCCCGCAGAGCCTCCGGAAGGAACCACCCCCCGCAGACAGCTTGATTCTAGACTTCTAGCCTCCTTAACTGAGAGAGAACGGGTTTCTATTGTTTTAGGCCACTCAGCCTGTGGTACTCTGCCCCGGCAGCCTCAGGGAATGAATACGCCAGCTTAATTCACAGCTCCCATCCACGAGACGAGATCAGTCTGGGAGGTCAGCAGAGGCCGAGGAAAAGCCACAATGCTTCTTTTCTAGTAAACCTTATCAGCAAAAAGAAAGCTCCATTTGGGATGATTTTTTTTTTCCAGTGAACCAGTTTTGGTTCCCAGCAATCATTTTAAAGAGCTCTCAACACAAAAGCCAGATTCACATCTATTTCTCTGAAATCTGCTCCTGCCTTGTGTTTCATACCAGAGTATCTGGTCATGGGCTCATGGGCGTCTTTTTCTCTGAATGTTAAAATTTAAAAAAAGTCTGCGTCCCTAAGGGGTGGTCAGGGCATGCATCTGGGGAGGACTTCCTCCTGTCCTCACACCCGTGAACTCCGTGGGGCCTCCATGCTCTCGCCCCACCAAGGTCCTCCCCCAGCAGCCGCACCTGCAGACCCAAATGCAGAACAGAAGCTGCCTTCACGGCCTTCTCCTCTCCCTGAGAGGCTGGCCCCTGGCCCTGCTCGTATGGAATGAGCCCAGCAGCTGATGTGGGGGGGCCCGCATCTGGCACACACAGGTGTCCTTAAGGAAGGGTTATCCCGGGCTGCCCTCAGGCCAAGGGGCCGTGTCCAGTTCTCTCTCCTGCGGCCTCAGCCTTACCCAGGTGCCTGAACCTCTCTGCCGCGGGCTCCCCAGCGGCAGCTCTTCCTGTGGGCACTGCTCCTCTCCCAGGGCTTGTTCCCCTGAACCAGGTCTATGCTGTCACAAGAGCACATCATTCGTGAGAAACCGAGATTAACATATACGACTGAAAGTACATCAATGTCCTCATGTTAAAAGGTCATCCGCTCAACAACCTTCGCGTCATCCACAGCTCTCAGGGCATCATGCAGGGTGCAGCCGATGCTGGATGAACAACAGCCTTCCACGTCTTCCTTTACTGGATCTGGCCAGTGAGAATCCTGGCAGATGAATTTGCCTTCTGGGTTATGAACTGAAAGCAGTTCAGTGCTCTCACCACCCACCCGGCCCGTCGTGCCGGGAAGCAGCCGGGCACAGAGGAGATTGGGACTGGGAGTCAAGAAACCCAGGCTCCCGCTGCAATCACCGCCTGCTGTCGCCTTGGGCAAGCCACTTGCTGCTCTTAGTTTCCTCATCTGTGACTTGTGAGTCTAAATTGAAGAAACCTAGGAATAGGGTTTGAGGCACATTCAAGGCCACACATGGGGGCTGTTCCAAGAACAACATAGGCAACTGCTTGCTAGACGCATTACAGGTAACGGCAGGGATACACACATGCTCACTGCTCTCCTTCAAAAGGGAGGCATCATCAGAGATGCTGCTTCAACAGGCTGGCCCAGTGCTCCCCCAACAACCAAGGTCCTGTAAAACATGGACACACCCCCCACCCCCACTGCAGTACTGAGAAGAGTGCACAGTTGCTGAAAAACACAAAGTTAGTTCACGGCAAAGGAACCCATAAACAAAACAAAAAGACAGCCTACTGAATGGGAGAAAATATTTGCAAACAATGCACCTGACAAGGGATTAATTTCCAAATATACAAACAGCTCATATAGCTCAGTATCAAAAATAAAAAAACCCAATCAAAAAACGGGCAGAATACCTAAACAGACATTTCTCTAAAGAAGACATACAGATGGCAACAGGCACATGAAAAGATGCTCGACATCACTATTAGAGAAATACAAATCAAAATCACAATGAGGTACCACTTCACACTAGTCAGAATAGCCAGCATCAAAAAGTCTACAAATAATGAATGCTAGAGAGGTTCTGGAAAAAAGGGAACCCTCTTACACTGTTGGTGGGAAGGTAAATTGGTGCAGCCACTACGGAAAATAGTATGGAAGTTCCTTAAAAAATTAAAAATAGAGTTACCATTGATCCAGCAATCCCACTCCTAGGCATATATCCGGAAAAGATAAAAACTCTAAATCAGAAAGATGTATGTACCCGCAATGTTTATAGCAGCGCTATTTACAATAGCCAAGCCATGGAAGCAACCTAAATGTCCATCGACATGACTAGGTAAAGAAGATGTGGTGTGTATGTATACACACACACAATGAAATACTACTCAGCCATAAAAAAGAATAAAATAATGCCATTTGCAGTAACATGGAAGGACTTAGAGATTGTCTTACTAAGTGAAGTAAGTCAAAGGCAAATATATGACATCACTTACATGTGGAATCTAAAAATATATATACAAATGAACTTATTTACAAAACAGAAACAGACTCAGACACAGAAAACAAACTTAGGGTTACTAAAGGGGAAAGGGTAGAGGAGGAATAAACTGGGAATTTGGGATTAACAGATACACATTACTATATATAAAATAGATAAGCAACAGGGACCAACTATATAGCACAGGGAACTATATTCAATATCTTGTATAACCTAAGATGGAAAAGAATCTGAAAAAGAATATACATCTATGTCTGTATATATAACCGAATCAATTTGCTGTACACCAGAAACACTGTAAATCAAGTATACTTCAATAAAAATTTAATTAAAATTTTAAAAAAACCACAAAGCTCGTTCTGGTTCCACTTTCATGCATTAGGACAGTGACCTTTAAAGAGAGAACTCAGACTCATTAAGACATGAATTTAAGCCAAAGGGGCTAGAAGAAACCAAAGAGGAAAAGATCTGACAAGCAGGCGCCAACGAGCTTTTGACCCAGGACGAAAGCATCAGAATTAACAGAAGAATTATTCCCAAACACAATCTCTTTTGGGACAAGGACAGAGAGGACAAAGAAGGAGTTTCTCCAGTGGCTCCACTATCCACAAGCAGATTTTCTTCCAAGCTTTTCAGCTTATCTATTGTATCACAGGCCTCATGCATTTTTCACAAGTCTTTTAGAATTAACCAAACAACTTGCTGGAAGGGTGAGCGCCCTGTACTGTTTCATCACCACTCAGAAGAAGAAAGACCCAAACCGTCTCCATGGCAAATGGTAAACACATGTTCCATTAGAGGGTCTGCCTCGAAACACCTAGAAAGGGATCCTGGGTGTACAAGGGAAAGCCTGGCTTTAAGCGGCTAAAGAAGGGGAAATGCACAAAGAGATAGCCGGGGTCAGCAGGGCCTCAAGGAGGTGCAGAGACCACCGACAAAGGGGCACAGACCAGCCAGATGCCCTCTGAGGCTCACGGGATGATGATGCCAAGAGGGGTCCTGGGCCCTCTGCTGGGCTGGGGGGAAGTCAAGGTTTCCCCGCTGAGAATCTGAGCCGAATGAGAGGACTGAGATGACCATCAGAGATACTATTTTCTCTGTAGTCCATTTATGGCCAGGAAACAGGGAAACGGGAAGCAGGGAGCGAATCGCAAGGATCTGCTCTCATCTAATAGAAAATGCAGGTGGAATTTCCAAGTTCAAATCCTGCCTCTGCCACTTTTACGCCTGTGTAGAAGAAACTAGGATTAATCTCTGGGATTCCATTTTCTTGTGTATAAATGTGCATTTTGAATAAAACCTATCTCAGGGAGCTGCTGTGGACAAGAAGGTGATGACAGATAAGAGCCGGAAGATATCCAAACAAAAAGGATTCTCATGATTCTGCAACACATGGACTTGCAGGGCCCAACCTGACCCGGGGTCTCTGAACTCATCACACCCTGCCCCATCCAGCAGGTAGCAGGGTAGGCTAGCTCTGCACTCGGGACGAGCAACCCAGCAGCTCTGCCCCCGGCTGGCCCTGCTGACGCCTGGAGCATGACACGATCCCCCGCCACGGCAGCCCAGGCTGTAGGGAGGGACCCTCTGTGGATGGCTCAGGTCCAGACAGAGCCCACGGTGCCAGCTGCAGCCAGCCAGCCTGTTCCTTACAGGGAAGCAGGAGAGGCACCTGCCCCCGGGATGCTCAGGAGGTAATGGGGCTCTGGCCCACTCCCCCAAAACAGTGCAGGTCTCTTTTTTCAGAAAGTGGTGATTCATTTTTTAGAGATGTGTACTAAAACGATTTATAGATTAAACACGATGTCTGAAATTTGCTTCCAAATGACCAGGTGCAGTGGGTGGGGAGGGAACCAGGTGAGGCACAGCTGAAAGGAGAGAGGCCACCAGCTGCTAACTGGTGAAGCTGGGTGATGGCACGGGGTGCACTGCAGCATCTTCCCAAGCATTTAAAAATTTTCCAAAACAAAAAGTCTGCAGGAAAATGGGGGGAGTGGGGGAAATAACGAGGTTCTCTCTTTTTTCAACTCCCTGCATCCCCAGCTTTCCAGAAACTAGTTCAAACATCAACACTGTCTTTCAGGAAGGAGCCAGAGGCAGCCACCCAGATAGGAAACACGACGAGAGATTAATCATGGTAAGGATGATAATAAATAACAGCTAACAAGCAATCATAACTGATAATAATTTAAAACAGTAACAGCTACCATATACCCAGGACTGGCTACATGCACACCACTGGATAAAGCAGTCTGCAAGCCCCATTTCTTTCAATATAAAAATCCTATGAAGTAAGAGCTGAAACTATAAATCTTTCAGAAGAACACACTAGTGTAAATCTTCGTGAACTTGGATTAGACTATGGCTTCTTAGATGTAATACCACGGGGTGTGGGAAGCCCCGTCTCCTCTCTGGGCCTCAGCTTCCTCCTCTGTCAAGTGAAGGTCAAGACGGGGAAGACATTACATGTAGAGGCGCCAAGGCTGCCAGACCTAGGGTAAAACCTCGCCTTCCCCACTTACAGCATTGGGTCTCTGTAAGCCTCAGTCCTCATCTGTCCACAACTCAGTTGGGCAGGTCTAGAATAGGAAACAGAGGACTGAAGCCTGGGACCAGCAGTTGGAGGAGAATGAAGAGGCTGAGAGCTGCCCAGACCTCCCACGAATGAGCAGAGTGTCCTCCTGGGTCTCTGAGTGGCCAGTTATTTGACAGATGGCTTCCTGGGTAGTCATATCCCAGCAGACACTTATGCAAACACCACAGCGGGAGTGAGCCTGACCCTGCTGTCCTCAGGGAGCTCTCAGTCTCTACTGGAAGCAGGGCAGGGAACAGCACGGTGAAAGTGGAAAAAGGAATGCAGGTAGGGCTGGGCCAGCTAAGGGCCAGTTCCCCCTGCAAGCATTTGTTAACCTGCAGGCTGGAGGGAGGGGCAGAGAAACTTTAAAAGAAAATTTCAGAAAAATCCTGCTGGCCAGGATTAGTCAGGGGATGGAGATGGGGGCAGGCTGGATGATGCCACTCATGGAACAGGGATTTGCGAGCACCCAGTTCGTTGGAGAAAGTCCATCTCCTGGTTTGGTAACCAATCTTCTTCCCTCTAGTGGCCCTGGCCCCTACCTCGGGAAGAGATGTGATGTGGGAGGACAGGAGAGGGAGCTCCCTGCCCAAGGACAGGGAAGAAGAGGGGAAGGGCAGGGTGGAGTCAGGTGAGGCTGGGTCAGGTGGGGCCAGGCTGGCCAGAGCTGGGCAAGGCTGGGCCGGGCTGGGCTCAGGGGAGCAGCCCTGCTCTACTGCTTGATCTGGTGCTAGGTACATGGTGTCTCTGGTTTGCAAAATTCATCAAGCTACTCTGTGTGTATTATACTTCAATTTAAAAAAAAAAACAGTAAGACAAGCAAGCATGGACTCAACAGCAAGGCCCTGGACTGCAGGCCCTGCTCTGCAGTGTGGCCTGCCCTGCACTTATCCTGTCTGGGACTCCAGCCTTCCACAGAGAATGGATCAAAAATGGAAAAGGGGGCCCGATTCCACCACGCCTCCTACAGCAGCCATCACCACTGACCACAGCGGCGATCACTTGGGAGTTACAACAACCTTTGTGCTAATCCCAGTGGGACTTCAGGCTCCTGATTATCACGTGGTTCGAGAAGTAGATAAGAGTTGGCACTCAAGGTGAATCCCACAGCCCACGCACAGAAGAAACTCTCCAGGCAGATCCTAGGATCCCACAAGTCAGGGTCTATGTGTTCCAGTTAACACTCCGCCACCAAAACGCACTCTGGGGAAGAACTGAAATGACTTTCTTGTGGCTGTTAAAAATTACTCATGGGGGCTTTTACGGTTAAGGAAGTGACCTTGGATTTACTCAGCATAATCTCATTCCTTCCGGCTCTTCCTGAGAGCATGGCCCAAGCCCAGACCATCTAGCTGATGGCCACAAAGCCTGGCTTTTTAACTAGGTCCTTCCACACCAAGTGGTGAAAGGGTGAAAGGAAGCAGGAAGCTGCTAGCCCCTGAAGTCTTGATGCCACGATAGAGGTCCTGGCAAGATTCTAGGATGTGTTATTATTATTGATAATTACAGTAATAAATGGTGAATGACAGCAGCTAACTTCTCCTAAACATCCACCAAGTGCAGGACAATGTCTTGCAGGAACTGACATGTTTATTCCTCACAACCCTGGAGTAGGTTGTATGTGCGACCCCCTTTGACAGACAGAGAAACTGAGGTTCAGAGAACCTCAATACCTTGACCAGGCTCTCTCAGCTAGGAAGTAGCCAGGATGGGACCTGAACCCATGCCATCTGGTTCCAGAGCCTGCTGATCAGTGAAATGAGGCGTGGCAAACCTGGGTAAATGAAAAGCACCTCAATTCTAGCTACAACATGTATCGCTCAGGTTCATTCTTAAAAAAAGAATTTTTTTTTAGTTTTCCATTATTTATTTATTTACATAAAACAAAAAAGAATGGGCACTTTTATATGACCACACAGTTACTGCGTGAAGATGTGGAACCTCTCCTTCAACATCAAGTCACGATGGTTTACTGGAATGAAAACTATACCAGGAATCAAGAGGCCCAGGATCTTAGACTCCTGGTGTCACTAAATAATTACGTGACTTAAAAAAAATTTACCACAATTTCTCAGATCTAAAAATCGAAAAATATTCTTTTAAAATTTATGTTGAAAGGAAAAAATAAGTCTTTCTCATGTTCTGCCAACCCAAGCCTAGGCCTTTAGCCTGGTGGTTCAGCCTGGGAGACCAGGCACACTGCATCTGGGGTCAGCACAAGGAAAAGCCAAAAAGAGGGCACACAGAGCTTGCCACAGCCTTTCCAGAGGCAGAGTCATCGACGGTCAGGCCTGGCAAGACCTAAGGGTCCCAGTCCATCTCTTCAGAAAGGAGAAAGGAAGCAGAACTGAGCCCAGGGTCACACAGTGGAGTGGTGGAGCTGCCACTGTGGCCCCCTCTGCTCCTCCTACCACCCAGGGTCCACCCTTGTTTGCTCTTCTCCCCAAAGACCCCCGAGGGGCCACCACACTGGGCCAGAGTCTGCATCATCGTCAACCCCAGATTAACACAAACTCATACAACTAAAGACAGATGCTTCTCAGGAGAGCATACAATGGCACAGCTGGATGCTGCAGTGCACAGTGGCCTCTGCGAGGAGGATTCGCCAGCACTGAGGGATGGTCAGGGGCAGGGCTGCAGTGGACACTGCTGAGTGAAGGAACGTGCCCCACGAAGGGAGGACTAATACTACAGCAGTGTCACCAGCAATCACACAGGATGCTTCTGTAGAAAGTGAGATCTGTCACTGGAAGGGCAGTTCCAGGTGAGGATGAGGTCAAGAGGCAGGCTGAGCAACGCTTTCTGGGAGGACAACTAATGAATCCTCTGGGCAGACCACTGAAGCTGTGAAATCAGCTGAGGCCAGGACCAAATGTCCCCCAGGCAAAGCCTTCCTGGCACCACCCAGAATACCTGTTTGTTTTTCAGAGCTTACAGAAAAGCACATACCATACACAGTCCTGAGAAATCAACACCAGACCAGGGTGCCTTGATGTAACGCAACTTGCTAGGCGGCCAGTCGTGGCCCTAACTAAACCACAGCACCCATGGCTGTTTAAGAACCACAGGCCAAGGGTCTGAAGAGGCAGCCAGGTCTGGTATAGGGCTGGTCTCGAGATCCATGCAGCTAAACTTTAGGAGTAGGCTCCCAAGAGTCAAGAGAGAAGGTTGTAGCAGCACTCAGCACATACCTGCGGCAAGTCCAGTCACATAGGGTACCACCTGCAATCTACTAAGTTGTATAGTGTGCAACCTGTGCAACAGTCCCTAGGAGTCAGCCAAATCTTTTGGCTTCCAATCACTGGCAGACCACCTCTTTCAGCCCAGCTGCACCTGGGCAGTCCCAATCCTAGCGCAAGGATCTTGAGGCACTGTGAAAGTCAAGGCAAAGGTAGGGCCTAGAAATTTGGGTTCAAGTCCTAGAATCACCGTTAACTTTATGTGTGCTTCTTTAGGAAGCCATTTAAATTATTTGTATCTCAGTTTTCTCTTTTATAAAATGAGAGAATAAAATGTTTATCACATCTTTTCTGACTCAAGTTCTAGGATTCCTTGATTCTGTGATGTGATGAACAGAAACGACCTTCAAGCCCTGAATGGAGCCAGACTACGACACAGGAGCCCAGGGCCTGCGGCCCTCAAGCATACGCACAGCACAGTGACCGCACAGGCCCCAACCCTGGAGGAGGGGTGAGACTCAGCAGAGGGAAGAAGGCGAGCAGGACAGGCACACAAGTGACACCCAGATGATGGCTCCATGCTGGGGACAGACGCCCGCTCACTAGTTCAACCACGCCTGTTCGTACCCCGTGACTGTCCCTCTGTGCAGTCACCAAGATGACTCCTGCACAGACTCAGCCTGGCCTGCCGACAGCATCTCCTCACCTACCACTACTCCTAGCTTCCTGAGTCAGCTCCTTGGGAGAGCTGTGCTCCCCACCAGCACACGCCCTGGTCTTCATCAACCTCGTCTGTATTCCAAAGAGACCTCCAGAGTCTGAGCACTCAGCCTGAGGCCTCACAGACAGCCTGAGACCAGGGAGAGTGAGAGCTCCTAGGAGGGAGGGAGGGAGTGAGTGAGAGTGTGCGTGTGTCTGTGTATGTGTGTGTCTGTGTGTGTACGGGGAGAGGGAGTCACTGCTTCAGCCACATCCCATCCACCCTCACTGGGGGCTCCTAAGTGGGCAGAGATGTGGGGGTGAGCGGTGGTAACAGAGTAGGGGAGTGTTGCCACATGGGGGAACTAACCTAGCCGGGGACAGTGGGTAGGGGGGTTTCCAGAAGCCAGTGATGCTGAGCTACAAAGGGCCACAGGCCTGGGCCACAAGGAGAAAAGATATTCCAAGCAGAGGGGACAGTAAAAGAAGAGACATGGGGTGAGGGAGCCCGGCGTGGCTGGGTGGATGTAGGTCTCAAAGGGGAGGTTATGTGAAGACGGGGGAGAGACAGCTGGAGATAGATCGGCCAAGGAGTTTGGACTTGATCCTAAAGCAACAGTGTCCTGAGCTGGGGAGTGAGAAGCCAGCTTTGAGTTATGTGGTGACCAGCCCAGCAGGGTGCAAGGCCAAGGGGCTGAGCCTGGAACAGATGAGGCCTGGGCAGCGTGGCCTCAGGGGCACGTGCGCCGGACTTCACCGTACAGGATGGAGATGCTGCCTGACCTTTGGCACAATATTGTGTCTATGATTTGGCAGAGCTGGTGAAAGGAAAATTACAATGCAATTTGCTCCTCTGCCTACTTTGCTCTTCAGACCCTTTATTTAAACCCACGAGCTCAGGCTGGGGTGGTCAGGCCCTCACAGTACAGGAAGTATGGGGGAGAACGGTAGGGTGGGCACACTTGCACCAGACAGGAGCGAGGTGGCCAGGTTCAAGGTCCAAGCAGACAGGCTGTGTGAGCCTGACACAGACCCGGAGTGCCCTGAGTGCCCAGCAGAAAAAACTAGATGAAGGGTGACTGCTAGGACCCTGGCATTCTCCGACACTCTGAGACTCCGTGCCATTTTAAACTGATTACAAACACCTCTCAAAGTGGTGGGCTGTAGGCCAGCACTTGCTGGGTGGGCGTGTTATTGGCACAACTTCTATGGAGAGAAATTAGGCAACAGCCAAAATTAAGGACACATAAACTCAGCAATTCCTACTGCTAGGTACTCATCCCACACAATTCCCCACATGTGTACACAGAGATACATGAACAAGGATATTTAATCACTGATGCATGTTTCTAAAACATATCAGAAATGTCCTAAGTGTCTATCAGTACAGAACTGGTTAAGAAACAGATTTAAGGCCATTTAATGGAAAACAATGCAGCCATTAAAAAGAAAATGGCAGCCTAATGGAAGGACTGATCCAAAGTCAATTCCAAGGTCTATCATACAGAACAATGGCTTTGCGTGGCGACAGGAAGAGCACCTTTATTCGCGGACACAGAGCTCCCCTAGAAAGGTTCCAGGCTGCTGGAACCACTGGGACCCAAGACAGGAACTGGCCCACTGGGCAGCAGAGGCGGGAAAAGACTCCTTGAATTCGCCTCATGTGCACATATTACCTACTGTCGAAATAAGCAGGACTGCGAAGAGCCAGGCAGAGACGGCAGAGGAAAAGCCACACCTACAAAATCCACCGGGATCAGTCCATGAACAGACGGGTAAGATTCACTGTCCTGGGGGCAGCAGGTGGGAGAGACACTGGAGCTTTTGAGAAGAGCAGGGGAAGCTGCCTTGGAGCAGAATGCCAGCAACAACACCCCCTTCCCCCTGTCCCTGATGGTGACAAAAGTCACAGAACAAGGGGTTCAGAAAGGACAACAGGAAGTTGGAGCACCCAGGCCCCGGACTCCAGGATGAACTGTATGTGACTCGCACCAGGTCGGGGAAGGGGAGAGGGGAGCAGAGAGAGTGCCTGTGGGGGCAAGGCTGAGCATCCTCCAGGTCACAGGCACCGCCATCCCGAGGCCAGATGCCACCCCCGACCGGACCACCATCTTCCCAGTGTCACGCCCCTCGCTCAGCCATCTGGGAGAGAAAACCACAGTCCTTGCGGGGAAGACAGTTGTTCAGAGCTGACAGAAAGTCCGTGAAGAAGTGTCATCCCACTGAAGTACAACCCGGAATGCTGAGGAGGACAGGGCTGGAAGGAAACGGAGCACTTAACCAAGAGAGACAACAAACACCTTTTCCTTCTTCCCAGGCCCCTCACTGGAACAATAGCTCCCTTTCTGTCCCCAGATTTTAGCACCAAACTTATAAGCGTTCTCCATCTCCTGTCAGCAGGAGGTTGGCACAGTGCCCGGCCAGGCAGTTCACCTGACAAATGTCACATGCCCTGTCCCGGTGCCAGGGCACTAATCAGGTCCTGGAGCAAACGGAGAGAGACCGCAGCCTGCAGCCACACACCCCGCCAGGAATGGGGAGGGACCCGCAGGGCTGGGTGCCGGCCAGGAGACGGCATCGCCTCACAGGCTGACACTGGAGCAGGACAGGCTGGCATTTCCACTCAGGGGTCACTGGCGTGGCCGGAGTGGGTCTCGGGCCCACGCATCACAGCTGACAGCTGAGCAGAGAGGACCAGAAAAGGGGTCACTGGTCCCAGGAGCTCGGTTCCCTCCCAAGCTCAGCAGCTACCCCTTCACTCCTTAAGCACCTGTCTTAACCCTGCATGCCTTCTCCACACACCTGTTCAGGTGAGCCTGCAGAGCAGCCCCTGCCCTTGGGCCACATCTCAGGATCCAGGCCACAGGCCTGCTCTGCCTCACCCTACCTGGGCCCACAGCCCTCCAGCCGGAGTCTGACCCTCAGTCTCCCAAGGCCCCCAGGGCTCCTCCACCTGCCTTGCTGGGTGTGCAAGCCGAAAGCCAGAACTCGGGGTGCCCGTCCTGCTATCGGCAGTGAGCAAGGCGTTGTCTGGAACCAGAGCCGAGTGTGCAGTGTGCCACTGACCTCTGGGGCCAGGAGCCACTCAGGCCCAGGGAAGCCTGGGCCCCTCACCTCTGCACTTGGCCACCCAGCCTTCCCAGCTTCTGGCTGCAGAACAGAGACAGCTACTGCTGCCAGCTGTGACCCTGGCAATGACCCCTGGTGCTGCAGAAGACAGTCTGACCTCCTGCCACACACCTCAGCCAGCTCTCTTCTAAGCGGGGGCCATCACATGCTCGGTTTGCACCCTCCCAGCCGCTGTGCTGGGCTGCACCAGCTCATTCCAGGTCCTCGGGCCTCTGCGCCCATCCCCCCGAGGGGCCTGGGAGGACGAAGCACCCTCAGTCTGTTCCACTGTCTCCCCCAGCTTACCAGGCCTTTTAGGCTCAGAGCAAATGTTACCTCCTCAGAGAGGCTACAGGATGAGGTGATAAGAACCTCCCATTATCACGGCCTTGATTTTTCTTCTTCCCAGAACTTACCCTAATCAGAGACTATGTTACTTTTCAACCCTGCCTCTCCTGTACTGACACACTCACTCACTCTCTCTCTCTCTCTCTCTCTCTCACACACACACACACACACACACACACACGAATACAACTCCGTGGGGACAGGGGCTGCATCCACTTGATCAGTCTTATTTTTTGTACTTGCAGTGTTTCTTAGGATTCCGTGAACACAGTAAGTGCTCAATTAAGATTTGATAAATGAATAATAGTTACTTGATGAGATCTCACGGATCAATGGAGAAACTGAGAGACATGGGCCAAGTCAGGGGCTAGAAGCCTGGGGGTGTGTGAGGCCTGAGGCAGGGGGCACGGACCCCTGCCAGCATGGGAGGGACTCAGAGAAGGTCCTCGTGCCTCACTCCGTCCGTCCCCGGAGGACAAGGTCAGCAGAGGCCCAGCAGTGGCTCCTCTGAGCAGCCTTCCTCTGGCTGGTGAGAGGCTTTGTGACTTAATACACAAAGTTGGAAGAAGCCACACAGGCCTATATCGTGGGCACACAGATCACACGGGGGGCACAGAAGTCGCGGCCCCCAGTGGGCCAGGAGGAGAATGGAAGAGGGTGACCTTCCTCCTGCAGGTGCTCCTGAAATGAAGAGCCCAGGAACCTATGAACCTCTTGGCTGGGGTCCTGATCTCCAAAACCCAGGTCCTGGTACCCAATGAGGCTCAGTGACCACACTATGAAAATGGGAATGGCTTTACTGACCCACGGAAGCTCTCAGAGCCGCTGTGCTCTGAGAAATGCAGCGGGTCTCACCCCCAGAGGATGCTCAGCGATGTCTGGGACGTTCTCGGTTGTCACAACTGAGGGTTGTGCGGCTGGCATCTGGTGGGTCAAGGCCAGGGATGCTGCTAAACGTCCTCAGTGCACAGGACGGTCCCCAGAGTGGGAAGTGCCCAGCCCACATGTCCTCCATGCTGAGGCTAAGGACCCGAAGTAACCTGTGCACAAAAGCTCTTTCTACAACTTTTGGAAAATGTATTATGAGCAAATGTTAGTACTTCTAAAAGCCAGCATCCCTCAGCCTTGTGCTGTGAAACACTGACTGTCCACACACATACGGGGGACCCTGGCCAGCGTGCTGGGTGAGCTCAGGCTTCTGGTCCCTCCCAGCACACCACCTGGCGCTGTACAAAGTCCAGCTCTGCTCCAGGCAGGTAACAGGGTCATAAAGTTACGGATCTTCCTGGAGGGCGGGCCTCCCCTTCCACAGGGAAAGACCCTGCAGACGGTTAATGGCCCTAAATAGCACCAACCTCCCTGAGGCAAAAAGAACGATTCACAGCCACTGCCTGCCTGGTCCAGCCTGGGCGCACAATGGGCAGATTGTGTGGCTCCCTCCGCCAGGGGAGGAGTGGCCTCATGACCCAGGGCAGCAGTCATGGGGAGGCTGACCTCATGGCTACCCCAGGACAGGATCTGTCCTTGGGCCAGGGCCACCAGATATGCCCAGCTCTGCCTCCCCTGGCCTCTGCTGGCCAACATTTCACCGTGTGGCATCAGCTATGTCGGAGGCAATGCTGGACAGTGCCCTCTTCCTTGAGTGGGCTCTCAACCCCCCAGGGGTATGGCAGCTCCCGGCCAAAGCCCCTCTGGGGCGTATGTGAAAAGAGCACAAGCCACCTACTCACTGACTGACCACAGGCAAGTGATTTAACCTCCTTGGACCTCAGCTTCCTCACCTAAAAAATGAGGAAATAATTCTATTTTTCCATGGATTGATACAAGCACCAAATGAGGTCTGGGATGTGGTGTGTCCAAAGCAGAGAGGGCCCCTTGGGATGTATTTACACAGGTAGAGAGGCCTGTGCTGGGTCCCGGGAGCTGCTTGCTACTGCAGCATGGCTGAGCCCATCCTGACAGACTGGAGCAGAAGGGGCCTTGAAAGTCACCCCCTCCAACATCCTCGAACATCTCTGGAGGTAAGTGGAGCCGGCAGCTATACTGCTTCCAGCCCGTGGCCAGGCTCCAGCAGATGCCCACCTCACTCCTCGGGGATCAGCAAGCCTGGGTGCCCAGTGCTCTGAGTGCCAGACATATGCATCCTCAGTCTTCCCACAGCCCTGGGAGGTGGAGATGACGGCTGTCCACGTATTATAGATGAGGCCAAGGCCAGCTGGCAAGAAGTGGTGGAGAGAGCTCTGAACCCAGGCAAGGGGCTCCAATATCACAGCTCCTAACCACCCTGCTGTGGGCGCCCAATAGTCTGCAGGAGGAAAGAGGCAAATCTGCGGGCTCTAGACATCTACACACAACGTACAAGGAGGGCTCCAAGGAAGACACATGATACGAGTCGTCAATAAACACACAAAAAGATGCTTGATATCATTAGCTGCCAGGGAAATTTTAAACCAATCCAAAACCACAAGATACCACTTCACACTCACTAGGGTGGCTAAAAGCAAAGTCACATAATAAGTACTGGCAAGGATGTGGGGAAAGGGGAACGCTGGGGGAATCTAAAATGGTACAGCTCCCAGGGAAAACAGTCTGGCTGTTCCTCAACTGACCACATGCCCCAGCAATTCCACTCGGGGGTGTGTGCCCCAAAGAAATGAAAACGTGTACGCAAATGTTTCCATCGGTGTTATTCATAATAGTCAAAAGATGGAAACCACCAAACATCCATGAGCTGATGACTGGACGAACACAATGTGGTTTAGCCATTTGCTGGAATACTATTCAGCCATAGAAAGGAAGGAAGCGCTGATTCACGCTTCAATGTGGCTGAACCTTAAAAACATGCTAAGTGAAAGAAACCAGTCACAAAAGACCATGCAATATATGATTCCATGCATATTAAAGTCCAGAACAGGGAAATTATAGAGACAGAACGTGGTGGTTGCTTATGGTTGGAAGAGGGGTGACTTTCTGAGGTGATGAAAATGTTCTAAAACTGACCATAATAATGGTTGCATGCACCTGTGGATACATTAAAAAATACTGGATTGTACACTTTAAAAGAGTGAATTGTGGGGGGTAGGGTATAGCTCAAGTGGTTGAGCACATGCTTAGCATGCAAGAGGTCCTGGGTTCAATTCCCAGTACGTCCACTGGAAAAAAACAAACAAGTAAATCTAATTATCTCCCCACCTGCAAAAAAAAAGAAAAGAAAAGAAAAAAGAATTTTTAAGTAAACTTTTTTTTACAAAAGAGTAAACTGTATGATATGTGAGTTATAGGTCAATAAACCTGTTTATTTTGAACGATACGGGATAGGAGGTGAGGAGCTGGTGACTGAAGGTTGATTCAATGCTGCTTCCTTTCAGGTAAAAGGACAACCAACATGTGCAAACTGTGCACCCACTGCCGACACCCGCGGCGGCGAGGAAAGCGCTCCCCTCCCCTTCATACGGCCAATCAGTTGACAGGCCCTGAGAAGTAGGGGGCATCTCCCAGCGGGCAGCTAGGCAGGCCGGGCCGGGCTGCTTAGAGGCCTGCCTGTCACACTGAGGAAGGGGCTCTCAGGACCGCAGGGGCACTGGGATGAAGAGGGGGCACTGCAGTCTCCAACAGCAGGAGTCCCTCTTCATCTCAGGAAGTGCCAGGTTCCAGTAACTACAGTGTCCTCCCTGCTCAGAGTCACCGTGCCCTGGCAGTCTCCCCGCCTAAGCAGGGCCGGTCTCGTTCCAGTTAAATCTGATCTTATCACCCCCACCCCCAGCCTGCAGGATCAAGCCCAAGCCCCACAGCCTGGTGTGAAAAGCCCTCCCTCCACCCTTACCATCCTGAAGTTCCCAACCCTGAGAGGCACGTTCACCTGCACCCAACGGGCAGCACCATCTGCCTCATGAGCCCTCCCAGCCGCCTCCTCCTCCTCAGCCTGCTCCCAGCTGCCCCCTGGAGCCACGTCTCCCTCCACTGACCCGCCGGGGTGCCCTGTCCCAGCCCAGCCCCCATAAGGCTCTTCCACGCCACAGACACGCAGGCATGATGCCTACACACCAGGTACGGTGTGCAGCAAGGGGGCAGCAGCTGGGCTTGAAGCAGATGCAGTCCCTGCCCCTGTGGAGCTAACCCCCAGAGGGAGAGACCGGTGGTAGCAGCCAATAAAGAATTACAAACTTCCAAATGGAAGGAAGGAAAAGCACAAGGTTATGAGGGCCTAGGATGAGGAATGTGCCCTTAGTCAGATAATCAGGGAGAGATCCCTGAGGAAGGGGCACCAGAGCTGAGAGCTGGGGGTGGGGATGAATTTCAAATAAGGGAATGGCATGGGCAAAGGCACTGAGGTAGAAAAGAGCTCAGAGCTTGAGCAGCTGCTGCGGGAGAGCCAGTGTGGGAAGGAAGGGAAGGCGGGACCAGATGAGGCTGGGGAGGAAGGCCATGGCCAGACTGTGCAGGCCCCACAGGCCATGTCAGGGGCTACAGTCTTTATTGCCACTGCAGTGACAAGGTGTGGAACAGTTTTTAGTGAGGACAAGTAGGGACCAGGTCTGTGTTTCTCCTAGCTCTTCACTCCGGGGGCTGCGGGCAGTTCCTGGTTTCTCAAGGCTGCCCCTCTGGGCTGGGAGCTCACATGTCCAGCAGGCAGTGTGCCACTGCAGAGGAAGTTGTCCTTGTGTTCAGACCAGGGATCCAGCAACCACTTGGGGGACACCTAACATCCTTCCCGCTAAGGAAGACAGCGAAAAGAGGTGACAGTTTAGACACAAACCTCCTCCTTGCAGGCTCATTCGGGGAAAACCCCACGAAGACCAGCTAGACAGTACACCTACCCCGTGGAACTCGATCACCATAACACGCTTAGCAATTCTGGGGCAGCAGCGGGAGGACCACCTCCCAGGCCACACCTGACAGGTGGCCCTGGATGCCACAGTGAGAAGGTTCTCATTGCTCCCCTGAAGAAGCAATTCGAGAGGCCAGGAGATCCCTGAGCACTGGGACAGGGACCCTCCCACCACCCCAACCTCACTCGTCCACATGGGTTTGGCCCCAAGGGACCTTTGCCCAGGTCTGTTCACTGATAACTGAATCTTGGGCACAGCTTTGGCGGCACTAGGCTGCTGGCTCCACGAGAACCTTGGCACAGAACAGCAACCGAACCATCCTGATGACTCTCCAAGCCCAGCTCTCTTGAGGCCAATATTTAAAGTGGGGCAAGGGGACAGTTTGGGGGATGGTTTGTATGGCAACTAGCTTTAGTGATCTGCATAAGCCCCAGGCCCACAGCCCCTAACCTGTCCACAACAACAGCCAGGAAAAAGAGAACCTCTCAGCTCTGAGAATTCCTTTCCACCCCCAGGCCCTGGAGGATTAATGGAAGCATCTCATGGGCAGGGCATTCAAGGGCTGTCAGAAACATCTCAGAAACTCATCCATCTCAACCCACGCAGCCCCAAAACCACTTCCCCAGGGACCTGAACGTTGTCTTTGGAGAAGGTCCTTTGAGCTGAACCCGTCCTGGAGCAAACCACCTTTCTCTGTTTTCTTACAAAATGCAGAAAGGCCAGCTTTGCACACCCAAGCCCTACACCCTGCTTCCCAGCCTCTGAAATCAGTATCTTTCTGCTTCTACTCACTCTGCGCCCCTCTCTCCACCTAAGCCCATGCCTCCCAGTTAATGTCCTGAGAATAAATATTAAACCAAGAAACTGAAAGCGACGGCATGGTCAAGGTCAGGTGTCAGTCCATCTGGCCTGGCTCTGAACTTGAATCTCACGTCTTGTGCAGGGTGGGATGATCGTGGCAGGAGGAGGGGCTGCGTGCTGCTGAGCGAGCCTCACCTGGCACCTCTCAGTCCCTCTCCACGCCAGCCCCACCCGTCTCTTCTCTTCTTGGGGCCTGGGGAAAGTGCAGCCTGTCACCCTCCTCCCCAAAGGATTGTTCTCTTCACAAAGGAGGAAACGTCCTGGCCTTATCAGATATCCGCTTCATGCTCGAGCACAGACTGCAGTGAAAATCTATCCCAGAGATACTGAGGCTGGAAGGTTATCCTGAGGTCACCTAAGTCATCTGAGGGCCAGTGGGTTGTGTGTGCCCTGGGTGGGACAGACTCCAGGGACCCAGCTGAGGCCTCCCCGGGAAACGCATTCAGTGGCTGAAACCCGCAAAGCTGCACGTTTCCACATCCCCACCCCCGACTCGATATGCTCTCTCTCTAACCTTTGCCCAAGAACAGGAACACAGGGGACCCAGTTCCTCTTTACTGTTCAGCCATTACCCGCCCTGCCCTGCGGGCTGTGTGCCTGGGGGGAGCAGGGATGAGCGGTCCCCCAGGGTTGCTTGTTCTGTAACTCCCAGGGTACCAGGGCTGGCTAGGGGTTGCAGTCCTTTCTCTAGGAAAGTAACAGCACAAGCACTAGCAGCGGAGCAGCTGGAGGCACCTCCAGGTACACACAAGGACACTTACTTCTCACAGCAACCTGCCAGTCCTAAGAAGTAGGAACTAGCAGTAACTCCGTTTTACACAAAGGAAACTAAGCCTCAAAGAGGTCATGTGATCACACCGGCACGGACCTCCAATTCAGCACTCGCTGGGGCCCCAGCACTTCATACGCAGGGCATTGTTTACTCCTCCCAACACGGTATGAGGTTTCCCTGATACAACCGCCATTACCAGTGAGAAAACTGAGGCTTGGCAAGGTCACAAAGGAGCCCAAACATGCCTTTCCCCAGGGGCCCAGCCCTATGAGAGTGGAGGGGCTTCAGGCTGCTGGCAAGGCAAAAGGCCCTGGGGGGCACCACATGGGGACACCACTTCCCCTGGTGCATCAGGGAGTCGGGGACACCAGCAGGGACACAAACAGGCCACCGCTACACGTGGGAAGCGGGAAGAATCTGGCAGAGTCGGTCAAGGAGGGGGTGAGACCCACCGGGAAGCGAGGGAGGCTGAGGTCACTGACCCTGGACACATGAGAGAAAGAAAATGCTGTCAGCAGGAGGGCTGCTGTTGCGATGAGAGTCCCCTTTGTCCAGATAAAGAAAGACAGGACGTCAGCCCTCTGAGAATCACACACTGAGAAGTGCTGGCCCAAGCACCCCCTCCTCTCCTCCCAAGGGAGGCCCTCTCTCTCAGCCACGTTTTCACTGATAATATGACCTTGTTTTTCATGACCCCTGAGCTGCTTCCTGAGGAATGAATCACATTCTTGTCCACAACAGAGAAGACACAGGGCAGGTCAGTGGGGGCAACGGCAGCCCCCCAACCCCGAGATAATGGGCAGGTCACTGTGGGGTCAGGACCCGGCCAGTGGAGAAATGGGGAAGGGAGGAGGGAAGAGCTCAGAGACGGGCACACAGGGTCAAAGCCATGAGCACAGGGAGGGGGTTCTCCACCAAGGTGGACCCGGGGCCAAGTGAGGCTGTTCCAGTCCACAGGCCCTGGGGAATCCCTTCTCCAAAGGGGCCAGTGTGTTTCACTCCTGTGCCAACTCAGAACCACTGGCTGTGGCTGTGTGTGCGCAGGGGATGTGGAAGCCTCGTCTGGACTCGGCAGTGCTCTGATCAGTAAATCACATCTGTATAGGTAGAGGGAAAGAGGGTGCCAACCGCGCCCTGGTTCAATCCCATTTCACTTCTGAGACAGAGGTCCTGGCAGGGAAGTGTCTGACCACAAGCCCATGTCTTGGCGGCGGCAAAGCCAAGCCTAGGAGTACACAGCAAGACAGCTCCGCGGCTTCACAGATGCACAGAGCAGTTCCCTGGCCGCCTCCCCCGAACCCCGCACACCCCCGCTCACCTGGAACCTATGCACCAGCTCCAGGGACTGGCTGTCATTCTGGTCGGCTTCGAGGATGACATCGGTCAGCTTGTGGATGATGACGTCCAGGGGGCCTTGCTCCTCAATCGGCCGGTTAAGGTTCAACTGCAAGGGGGAAACAACAGAGAAAAGGAACAACTTCAACACCTGAGCCTACTGCCCCATCTGTACATCCTGGCGGCACAGAGAGGGGGCAAGAGGAGGGCTGGCGCTTGTGGGACAGGACAGGACACATGGATGAACTCGGTGAGGTCCCAGGACTCCTCCAGGGCAGGCCCCGCGTCTGTACCTCTGTCCCCAAGCCCCCTGCTACCCAGGATACAGAAGACACACATGGGGAATCAGGGTGACAAAGTATCTACAGGTCAAGCAAGAGTCACTGTGAAAGCATTCACTGGACATGTCATGTGTGCCCAGGTTTTTCAGGAGGGCACCAGGGTTCAGCAGGGTGAAGTCATACGACTGAAGTCACACGGCCAGACTGAACTGAGATCCAAGCAGACACTCTCTCATGAAGCTACACGCAGCCTCAGCGAAGCTGTGATCTGCACAAATCTGAGAGCTGCTGCTTTGGGATACCAGCTGAATACACTTCACACTGAGATCCCGGCCTCTCATGACAAAGTGAGGGGGTGCAGGGCTGCCTGGACTCCCTGAGGCACTGCTCGCCCTGAGGGATGTGTTTATTTTTTCAAGAGCATGGGGTTAGGAAGATCGGGACCCAAGGGAGCCAGAGCTGAAAGGCTGACAGACAGTAGGCATCACCTGACCCGCAAGACAGGAGCCCTGCCAGCAGCCGGGGCCGCCTGACACCGCTCTTCCTGAGCCACCAGATGTCTGCCGCCCGGCACGCAGCCGCCGCCACCTGCATGGCCCACTCCCTTGGAGGCCGTGGCGCCAGCCTGGAACCTGGCTGACCCTCTGGATGGCCTCAGCAGAGGCCAGAGATGGCAACCAGCCCTACCTCTGCCCTCAGCCCCACCCCTCCAGGTGGGGCCCCCTCCTGGCTTCAAGGGTGTTTGTTTCAAAGTCATCAGTAAAGAAATCAGGATGACAGCTCTAGGGAGGCACTGTGCTAAAATCTCACGTGCATCTGTTTCATTTTATTTTCCAGCCACACAGTGAGAAGCAATTTCACAAACGAGAGTGGAGAACACAGACTTCTAAAACCTGCCCAGGATCCCACGGTGAGAGAGCAAACCCAGAGCTGAAGCTGTGCTTGTCATCCAGCCCCTGCCCCCTGCCCCCGTGCCTCTGCTGTGCCTAGGGGGCTGTCCACAGCCTTGTCCTCTGGCTGCTGGCCGAGTCTGGCCATTTGGAAACACCAGCAGAAGAGGGGAGAGTTGAGGAGTGTGGGTGTTTGTTCCCACTGTCCTCACACCCCCACCATCTCTCTGGCAGCAGCCACCGTCCCCCTCGATCAAGGCAGCCCCTCTCCCAAGACCACCCCTGTCTCTAGGCTCTTCCCTCCCCTTGTCCCTCGGGCGTGGGGTAGTGACCGCGCTCCACTCTCAGGGAGCCTCACCACATCCTGCTGGTTCCTTTGACTCTGCCCACACCTTGTCAACTTCCCTTATTTAAACCCTGTCCATTAAAGCTTTGCAATGTGCCAGCTCTGTTCTGATATCCTTAACTCCTCTTTTTAATTGTCTGCCAGGAAAGACGTTAAGGGATTTTTCCATATTAAAAAAATAATATCCCATGGATCTCATAAAAAGAAAATCCTGAAGAACACTCTTCCCTCCCCGTGGCGACTAGTCTGTGTACAAAACAGAACAAAACACAAACGAGATCCACTGAGAGTCCACCCATCCCTTCTGGGGCTCCTGGACAGGGGAAGGAAGTGTCCTCACAGCTTATCTAGGAGCTGGGGATGATGGTCCCACCCTCACAGACCAGGACACCAAGAGCCCAGGAGGAGAAGTGACCAGGTAAGGCCTCGCGGTTGGGAAGTGGCCTGGTCAGGACCTGGATGGAGGCCAATCAGCAGCTCCCATGCGCTCAGCCCACAGCCAAGCTGCCAGGTGCCCCGGGCCCGAGCAAAAGCCCAGCATCAACCCCGGGCCTCAGTTTCCCCCTCGATAAAAACAGGAAACTCCAAGGGCCTTATCTGGTCTGTCCTCAGATTCAGTATTACATTCCCATCCAATTCCACTTCCAGAAAAAAACAGAATTGAAAGGAAAGCAGAGCAGCCAGTGGGCAAATGGCGACGCAGGCAAAGGACAGCTTGTTCTCAGAGGTGCCACGGACACAAATCCACTTTCGCTGTCCCCCACGGCTCCGCTGTGACAGGCACCAAAACAAGAGGCCAATATTTTCAGACCAAGACAGCTTCAGATGGAAGAGAACTGGGTCACACGGTGACGCTGGGCACAGTGCCCTGGGCCTGTCAGAAACCCCATCCCAAAGAAAACGCTTCCTGTCCGGCAGGAGGGACAGAAATCAGTCCCTGGGAGGAACCTAGGGTCCCCTGGGTTTGGGGAAGGAGGCGGGCAGAGGAGATGCCCTGGCTCACACCTGCCTGGCATCAGCCCTTGGCCTGTAGACCTGACAACCATGGGCTGTTTGGAAAATAAGCTCTCCGCGTTCCCAGCCGCTCCACTGAAGGTAAACAGTTGAGTTCTGGAAGCCAGCCACCTTCCTTTGTGTATTTTCCAAGCATTTTTATGCCAGTGAAACCCTTTCACGAGAGTAACAGTGCGGGACACACATCAGGCCTGGTCCTGGCTCGGCATCGCTGCAGCGTCCTTGCTGTGGCCTGGCAGGGCCTTTCCTCAAGGGACCAGACGAGCCACGGTGGCCCTGAGGGGGTCTGCCCCAAGGAGACAGCAGTCTCTGCCCACTGGCTGGGAAGGGAGAGAAGGCCCTCTGGCTCTGTGCCCTCAGGAGTGGTGCTCAGGCAGGCTCTGGGTGCAGGTGGGAGAGAACTCAGCTCACTGCAGAGCAGGGGATGACACAGGAGGGACAGTGCCTCAGTAGGAGATACCACAGGGGAGGGGGAGGGGATGCCACAGAGGAGGGGATTCTCAGGAGGGGACACTGCAGGAGGGACCCTGGGTGGGCACAGAGGAGGGGACACTGCAGGAGGGACCCTGGTGGGCACAGAGGAGGGGACACTGCAGGAGGGACCCTGGTGGGCACAGAGGAGGGGACGCTGCAGGAGGGACCCTGGTGGGCACAGAGGAGGGGACACTGCAGGAGGGACCCTGGTGGGCACAGAGGAGGGGACACTGCAGGAGGGACCCTGGTGGGCACAGAGGAGGGGACACTGCAGAGGACCTTAGGAGGGGGCTACTTCAGAGGAGGGGACTCTCAGAGCAGGGAGAGTGTCACAGAGGAAGAGCCCTCAGGGCAGAAGGGGACACCACAGAGGGGGACCCCTTGTGAGAGACATGGCAGAGGAGGGGACCCTCAGGAGGCGGAGACTGCAGAGAAGGGACCTTCAGGTGCTCAGGTGGGTGATACTGCAGTGGAGGAAACACTGGGACCAGGGCAGGTACCTCAGAGGCTCCACTTTCCGGATGGGGTGGGGACGTGGACTCGGGTGGGCATGAACTCACTTCAATTGTGTCATTTTGTTTTCCTGACCATACTCTGCCCCCCAGAAAAGGGAACTTTCCCAGGGAAAGTTCTCTTCCTCAGAAAGGGTCTGACTGGTCCCTTTCAGCCAGTCACAAGGTGTCCTGATGAAAGGGCCGCCCGCTGCAGCCAGAGGTCTGTGGGTGCCACATTTCCAAGTCACACCATCCTGTGAGGTCAACGCTGGATGCTGTTCTGTGCAGCGCCCAAGTCTAGAATTCAGAGAAAACAAAGGCCCACTGTTTCCTCAGAGACGAAAGCAGTGAGGCGGACAAGGGTGAAGGGAGGGCTGGGAGGAGATGGGACAAAGGCCTGCAAACCCCAGTGGCCTAAAAGTCACCTCTGACTTTCGAAAAGCAACCCCATCACACCCAGCCCGTATCCAAAGTGAGTGGGGCTCTGCCTAGCCCCTCACCCAGCACCTGGTCGGAGAGGAGGATGGTGGCCTTGGCACAGCTGGAAACCCCTCCCAGCTCAGCTGCTTCTGGGCTACAGCAGGTCATTTCACTGCTCAGCATCCCCATTCATAAAATGAAGATGTTGTAACTTCACCTCCCAGGGTTGTTCTGTGGATCCAGAACACCCTGTTTCTAGATGTGGCACACAAGCCCTCCAGACAACTTCCTGCTTCTGCTTGTTAATTCGACAAGTATTTTCTGGGCCCCTCCTGTGTGCCAGGCACAGACGGCCCTTGCCCTCTCCCAGCAGAGCCTCAGGTAACCATAGGAGAATCTCTGTTCACTCCAGATGTGGCCACAGCTGCCCCAGACCCTGCACGGGGCTGTGCTCCTGGGCCAGAGCAAGCCTTCTGCCTAGAAATATCCCCCGCCATCCCACAACCCCAGCCTCTTGTCCACATGGTGGACAAGTCCCAGCTCAGAAGATCAATCCTTTTCCAGACTTCTGAACTCACCCCTCCCCAAACAGGAAAAATTAATAGCTCCCTCATCTCATCCATGTCCCCAGGACCCTTTACACATCCTTCCAGGAATGCACCATAACTTTCAAATATAAAGTCATTTCTTTAATCCTCTGTCTCCTCCTGAGATCCACAATAACCAGAGGGTGGCAACCACAGGACCTAGAACTAAGGCTCAAGGCAAAAGCTTGGTAAATGTTTGCTAAATGTGCCTGCAGCTTTAAAGAACGGGACCTCCAGAGATGGGCGGGGGAAGGAAGGTGTAATCCAGGGACAGGTGGCAGCTGCAAAGATGCAGGACTTATCTGCATGAAATCCTCTCCTATATTTGTCAATTACAAACGCCTCAGGCGCCTGAAGCTACCACCTCTGCAGAAAGAGCCCTTCCTACAGCACTGATCCCTGACTGGCACTTTTTTGGGGGGAGGGGTTTGGCCAAGGAACCCTGCCCACACACACATGTCTCATCTGCAGGCTGGAATCAGAGGATCCAGGAGAAGCCTCCAATGCTGGGGGACCAGGCATCTCCCATAACCAGTGGTGTGAACAACTAATAAATCTTTAGTGCTTTAGATCACTAAGAATTTGGGGCTATCTGCTATAGCATTAGCCTACAGTGTCTAATACTGTCCCCACAAGGAAGAATGTGTATCGGGGAAGGGCGAGGGTGGGGGGTTGCCAAGATGAGATCAAAGGCAGAGGCCTCCAGCTCTCTGGAGGGTTCTCTAGGCTGTACTTCCAGCTCTACCTTCACTCCCAAACTCCCACACGTGCTTCCCTGATGTGATCAATAACCAGCTGGGTATGAAAGAAGCCGACTAACCAGAGAGGCTGGGGACTCGGGAAAACTGGCTCCCCTCCCACCCATGCTAGGGGCCATGCATCCTCTCTGGATGCAAAATACAAGTGTTCTAGCAGAGGCCTGAGCTGCTGAAGATACTCCACATCTCTCTTAAACACCCGACAGGCTGCATCTGACCTCTCATCTCCAAAGGCTGCAAGTGAAGTCCGTGAGGATGGCAGGCAGGTGTGGTTACTGCCACACAGCTGTGGGCACTGGCTGCGTCCTGTTAAGCGTGGATGAGCAGCTGGGAGACTGGTAGGTTACTGGACCTTTGTGCTTCTCTCGTGGGTCCCCATCTAGGGCTGCTGTGAGAACTGAACGAGCTAATGTGTGTAAATTACTTGGAACAGAGCCCAACACAGAATGCGTGTGCAAGACCTGTGCACTAGTGCCAGGGTAATGAGGCTTCGGGCTCGAAAACTGAGGTTCCGAGAGGGTTGTGACCACACAGGCCTGTCCTCAAATGGGACTTTCCTGCATGACAAGAGTGTCTTTTATTTTAATGAGGCAACAGTTGGTGGGCTGGGTCACCAGAAAAATTCAGGCATGATTAGAAGCTTGGAACTTTGAGCCCTACTCCCTGTCCTTCAGGAAGGAGGGCCAGGCTGGAAAAGGAGTTGAGAGGTCATGCCTCCGTGATCAAGTCTTCATAAAAATCCCAAAGGTACAGGGCTCAGGGAGCTTCCCAGCTGGTGAACACACGGAGGTGGTGAGAGAACTGATCGCTCGGAGGGCATGGGTGCTCTGGGCCCCTCCCCACATCCCTTACCCTCCACATCTCTTCCATCTGGATGCTCAACTATATCCTGGACCATATAGCCCTTTATAATAAGCTGGTAAATAGTAAGTAAATTGTTCTCCTAAGTTTTGGAAGCCACTCCAGCAAATTAATCAAATTAGAGTAGGGGGTCATGGGAACCTCTGATTAGGCAGAAGCACAGGTAACAACCTAAACTTGCAACTGGCATCTGAGAAGAGGGGCAGCCTTGTGGGACTGAGACCTTAACCTGTGGGATCTGACACTCACCTCCAGGTGCTTAGTGTCCAAATTGAGTTCAATTAAATCACAGGACACCCAGCTGGTGTCACAGAACTGCTTGGGATGGAAGAAAGTCCCATACACCTGCTGTCCGAAGTGGTGAGTGTGTCAGAGTGTGAGGGTAAAGGAGAATCACAGGAGGTGTGTTTTTTCCACTTAACGCACTCAAAAAGCTCAGTTACTCTATTTCCCGATTCTCACTATTCACATTATTACTGACCAGTGCAAATTTCCCTGGCATTCTGTCAATAAGAGCTCAAGCACAGACCAGAATTTGAATTCTGCAAAGCCAGGGCACTTGTACTGGCTCGTATTAGACTCCTCAGTGTGTCTGCTGCTGCAATAAAACGGACTGTCATTGTTAAGGATGCTAACCAACACAGAGTTCTGACTTTGGGCCAGATATGGTTTGACACCCAGAAGAGCCTGTTCCTCCTCCTTATTCTTCTTTTCCAGAACTTTTCTAACAATCATGATCTTTTTTTTTAATTTTTTTGACATGCCTTTTCGGACAGGACTGGGAATGAGTTACACTGATAAACAATTTAGGGAAAACTCATGGTTTGATGTTGAATCTCCCTAAGCAAGAAGAACAGGGTGTGCAATATTTGCAGCTTGCATCACAAATGGCTAATTTTTTTTCATATTTAGTAAGCTCCTACAAATTGGTAATAAAAAGGCAATCAACATAACAGAAACAGAAATGAATGAAAGATTCGTACAGACTTTGGTACAGACAGGTAAAAAGGGCTCCAAACATACAAATACTAGAAAATGCTCGATGTCACATATAAGACAAAAGCAAATTAAAACTACATTAACATACTATTTTTTGTACACCAGATTGGCTGAAGTTTGAGAGACTTAAACACCACCATGTTGGCCATGATATGGCGAAACAAGCACTCAAATACACAGCTGGGGGATGCAAATCTCAATCACCTCGAGGGGAAGCAAGTCGGCGACACTGGTCTTGATTTTTAAATCACACTCTAGTCCAGCAATTCCAGGTGAACTCATGCACAATACAGGGTTAGGCACCGCTGCGCACTGCTGCACGGCAGAGGAGATGGAGAGGCAGAAAAGAAAGGAGGAAAGAAAAGTCCATCAGAAGGGACCAACTGAATCACCTATGGTAATCCCTAAAACAGAACGCCACGCAGCCATAAAAAGAATGGGGCAGTGTGTTCTGCACTGACACAGAGGGGTCTCCAGGCAGGTGCTGATGACCAAGTATGAAGGCTATGATGTGAAGGGAATTTTTAAAAGGATTTATGTGCGTATTTGCTTGTACATGACAGCCTGTCTCAGGATGGCCACAAGAAACAGGGCAAAATGGCAGCCTCCAGGGAGAGGAACCAGGGCCCTGGGGGCCAGGGTGAGAGGGAGCATTGTGCACTATTTGAATTTCCAACCAGGGAAATGCATTAGTTATTTAAAGTTTTTAAATTACCAGGTATCAGAAAGTGATGCAAGCAAGAAATAAAACCTTCACTGTGTTAAGCCTCTGAGATGTAGGGGTTGTTTGTTACTGTGGCTTAGCTTAGCCTATGCTTACCAGCACAAGGGAGAATGTGTGAACAGCCAGGAAACTCTCTGCCCAGGGCATCTGTCATTGTGTGCCCCATGCCAGGCCTCCAGCGCTAGAAACAAATGCAGGAGTCAGGCAGTTTTGGACAGAGTCTGGACCTTCAGTCAGTGAATTCTAATACCTGTTTCCTTATCTGTAGAATGGAAAGCCAGTGACATCTGCCTCCAGCATTTGACAAGGTCAGTGTTGGTAAAGCCTTAGCACCATGCCAGGCCCACAGCAGGCCCTCCACAGACATGGTTCCTGGGAGCAAGGAGTCAGCTCTCCCTCCCCGGAGCCTCCCCTGCTCTCTCCCTCTCCAGACTCTCATTAGTGACAGTTCTCGCTGGATCCACCTACACCTTTAATGCCAACCAGTAACTGCCCTTCAAGTGCAGACTGGACTTATCTGAACACTCTGGGTCCCAGGCGTGATACTTACATCACTGGTGAGTTGCAGAAAAAGAGTTCTCCTTGGCCTGTGCACCCTCACTGAGGTCTGGGACTCTGCCCTGTTCCTCCCTGTGACCCCTGCATAGCCTGGCACAGTGCCCGGCTGTGCCAAGACTGGCTAACATGTGCTGAAATGCTTCCCCGAGGCTGGAGACCCATACCATCCACCCATCCACCTACCCATCCATTCACACAATATTTATTGAACACTTATACAACCACTCTCCAAGTAAACGTTATCCCCATCCTGCACTGAGAACATGAAAACAGAGAGACCAGGTAACTTGCCCAAGGTCACTGCCAGAAGAGGGCAGGCCCAAGGGATTCTGGACCCCAAACTCTTATCTTCTGCTTTCTCCACAGCCTCCGCCCTCGTTCTATTTTTTAGCACACTGTCCCCCCTCTCGGGGCCTGCACCCCCAAGCCCCCCAAGCTTAATATGCCTGTGTTGGGCTCAGGGAGGGGTGCTACACAGGATCCTTTGGAACCCACAATCAGAATCTTCTGCAGACATCCCAGGTGGCCCCAAGAACAAGCTGCAGACACCCCGAGCCTGGCAGGGTAAGACAGTCAAGGGAGCCTCGGGGCCAAAGAGCAAGCAAGGATACAAGCCCAGGGGACGGCAGGGCGATGTGGATGCCCCAGATCCAGGGCTCGGACATGCACCCTGCAGAGAGGAGGCTTGGCCTCCACAGGGAGTCCAAGAGGCCCTGGAGGTCTTACAGCAGCTGTGTTCTCAGCCAAGCTATGAGCTTACGCGGGCTGTAGAGGCTGGGTTCCAACCACAACTAGAAGGAGCAAAGGAGGAGCCGCCCCTTGGTCACCCGCACGGCTTCCTGGCCTGAGTCTTGTTCTCCCCAGCAGACCATTAGCGTCCCGAGAACCCCTCCCTTTGGGTGTCTGTCTGCAGCAGGGCATCATGCAGGATCAGAGAGTCACCAGACACTGCCTCTCAGGGGCCTAAGAGGGTGGGCAAGGAAAAGATGCACAGAGACAACAGTCCCCATACTGAGGCTTCTGTTCACCTCATCTGACTGTCCCAAAGCTAAAGGCCCGAGCTGAGACGAGGCCTCGATCTTCATCTGAGCTCTCCACCAGCCGAATTCAAATGCCACGACCCCCTCTTCCAGATGCCCCCCTCCCCGCGCTGGCTCCCGCCTTCCTCCCTGTGCTCCCTAGACAGGATTTCAGATTGAGCTCTGACCGACCTGGATGCCAACTTCCCTCCTAGATGGTAAACTGGAAGTTGGTACCCAAGGCAAGCTGCATCCTCCATCCGAACAACGTGCTTGGCCAACGTGATGACTGAGGTATGTAAGCACAGCATCCCGTGGGCCACAGGGCAGGACGTCTGCATTCTGCAGAACCTGACTGCAGAATGCGCCAAAAGAAAAGGAGGTGAGATACGTCCCATTTGACAAACTCAAAACACCAAGAAGGCAATAATAGCAACCCTTGCTTCTGCTCTTTAAGATTTAAATAAAAGAGAAACCACTGCTTCACGAATCATACACAAAAGGCTGTTCTTTATTTTGGTCTCATTTTCTCTAAAGCTCAGTTTGTGTGGGCGGTAAGCGGGGGTGACAAGAGTACCTGCTTCAAAGGGCTGCATTTTCAGCTGTTCATTCATTCTTTCACCCATCTATCCACTCATCCAGCCATGCATTCACTCAGTAGTTACTGTGAGTGAATACTTTGTGCCTGGCACTGCTCCAGCACCGAAGGCCAAGGTCCCTGTCTCAGGACCTCAGACTCAGGTTGGGGGAGATGGACACTAAACAAATAATTTCAGGTAGCCATCATGCATTACAACCTCAATAAAATCAGTGTAGAGTGCATGATGGAGAAGGGGGGGCACTCAACAGAGAAGGCCTGTTATGATCTGAATTCTGTCCCCCTCAAAGTCCTCACCCTCAGTACCACAGAATGTGACCTTCTCTGGGAATGGGGCACTACAGATGTAATTAGTTAAGATGAGGTCATACTGGAATGGGGTGGGCCCCTAATCCAATGACTGGCATCCTTATGCAAAGGAGAAACTTGGGCGCTGACACATGTCAGGGAGAACGTCATGTGAAGATGAAGGCAGATGAAGGCGTCCTCGCATCTACAAGCTGAGGACCCCAAAGACCGCCAGCCACACCAGAAGCTGGGAGGGAGGCCTGATTCTCCCTCACAGCTTCAGAAGGACCAACCCACTTGATACCCTGAGCTCGACGTCCAGTCTCCAGAGCTATGAGACAATACATTTGTTGTTTAAGCCGCTCAGCCTACGGGAATTCGTTACAGCAGCCCAGAAGTAAGGCGAGGCCTCCCTAAGGAGCACCATCTGGATCCAAACAAGGAGAAGGACCCAGGAATGACTGGGGAGGAGGGAGGAGTTCCAAGAAGGAAAGGGAAAGTCAGGTGGGGCCCGAAGCAGAGGCTGCATTCCATGGGCTCAGGGGGAGGGGGACAAGGACATGTTGTGCAGAGCCTCCAAGGGCAAGATCGGGACTTGGGGGGTGTCCCCAGTGGGAGGGAAAGCCCCTGGAGGGTGTCGGACGGGGAGTTATATGTCTCGGTTCTCTGTGACGAGACCACTCTGGAAGTTAACACATGTGACGCGTCGGCACCCCGCCTAGCACACACCGTAAGCACATAATACACAGCAGTGGTCATTGTTACGGCCTCACAGAACAGGGGGCTTAAGAAAGAACTTCAAAAACCATGATGCTCTGAAGAGAGCAGGTCAGGGGTCTGGCACCGACTCGCTGAGTGACGCGGGGCCATCACTTTCCTTGTCTATAAAGTGGGGGCCCCCAGGTCTGGCACCCAGAGCTTGTGGGATCAGAACAGCTGCACACCCCTAGCTGGAATCCCCAAACCACGCTCCCTTCCTCCCTGCCCAGCCCTGGCTCCCAGCCCAGGATGGTTGTTTTTTTCTCTCCTGCTGACAACGGAAAACACATCTCAATGTCGCCTTTATCCCCACGTTCCTCCCAGAAAGGCAACTGGCAGCCCGGGCCACGAGCGGCTAAGAATTCTCCAAGCCAAAAATACACACTCTTTGTGCATCCTCTTCAACAATAAGGAAGGAAAACGTTGAGTCAAACTTCTACAAAGCCTGCAAAGATTATTTTTCAAGCCCCAAAGCAGTACCCTTTCTGTATTCACTTATTTCCAGTCTAAAGAGAGCATTCCTTGAGACAGTTCCCAAATTGGTATTTGATATAATGTTAATGAAGCAGTTTTTTAAAAACTGAACACACCCCATGAAACAGAGCAAGTCAGTTCTCTAAATGGCTTAAAAAGGCTCTGGGTTATATCAAGTCAAACTGGCATCCTCAGCGCAGGATTTCTCAGGTACTTTAACATGATCATGCGTGCTGGAGATTGACAAAGGGAGAAGATGACAACGGAACACTTCCCAAACTCACTTGGGAGAATTCTAGAGAAAGATGCCCAGTCACAGAAATTTAGAAACTTGACCAAACCACGGGAAATCCTAGAAAACGCATCCGTCCTATCGCAGTTCTGCAAAGGGAGGAAGTCCCCATGACTCACCCCACACTACCTGGGTAAGGGCAGCTTGCCTCACTTGACTATCTTCTGATCGGCGATATCCTGGAGAAGCACATGGTGACTGCTGAGTTGCTAAGACTCACAACCAGAGGACCTTATCCTGCAGGCTGTCATGCACTTGAGAGCTCTGGACAGCTACTTTTAAGCTCAGGGTGACAGTGGCTGGAACAGCTTACACACCCTGCAGAGGCAGCCCTTCCGCCTGGAGGTGGGCCTGGGCCTTCCGCAGAGGGCCTGGCCGGTTCCATCTCACTGTGGCAGCAGCTGCTCAGGGGCACTTAGGAGGCCTGGACACGGAGACGCCCAGGAGAGGCTCAGGGCAAAAGCAGAAATGGGAGAATGCCCACAAGCACGTGAAAGGTGTCGCTTTCTGACACAGGGCAGAGAAATGAAGTCAGCCCTGGGGTTTTCCCAGGGTCTACAAATTAAATCAGCAAATTCAAATGTGTTATGTCACAGACTCTGCTCAGAGGCCTGTGACTAAGTGTAATTTGATGTTCCTGCAGTCCTATAGGTGAGAGGGGATCCGAGAGTCATCTGAACTAAGCTTGGTGGGTGGGAGGACCGGGTCTAGGAAGGCCCTGGAGCGTATGAGTTCAAGTTTCAACTAGCTGCATTAGCACAGCCGCACCGCAGAGAGACTCAAAAGCTGATACAGCCACTGTATCAACTCCCAGAGTTGCCAAGCTCAGCACATAGTTAATTTATTCTCATCCTAGCAGAACGCTTCATCAATGCCCCACGCACGGCCGACCCCTCTGCCCACCAAGCACCCCAGCGCCTGCTCTGGACTGGGCCCCTTGCTGGGCGCAGGCATAAGGACCAGGGCCAAGGGCAGAGAGAAAACCGACCAGCAATCAGTGAACAACGAACACAGGAGTGGCCAGGACAGGCAGGACCGGGCAAGGGGTTAGGGCAGCCGGTGGCGGTAGGCGGACTGGGGTGTGAGGTACCCAAAAGACAGCAAGCTTCGTTAGGTAAGAGGCTACATCAGAACCAGTCCTGAGCACAGGGCGGTGGGGCCAGCTCGTGTGAAGGGACACAGGTCAGACAAGAGGTGGGAGCCAGGGGACAGAGGAGCTTGAAAGAGCTTCACACAGATCCCCAGGGGCCTCCTAACCTCTGACCCAACACCCTGCTCCTGGTGCCCCCCTCCCCCAGCATCCTGCCCCACAGCACAGTCCCTCAGAGGCTGCAGCAACCAGCGATTCCCATGGCAACCACCCCTCCCTGGCTCTGCAGGAGAGGAGGCTGGAAAACCCAAAGGTAAAGCAGCAGGGATTTACCAGAATCAAGGAGACTCCTGAGTCTCCTTGATTCTGACCCAGAAAACTCTCCTTCCCTCTAGGGAGCCCACAGGCATCCTCAGAAGGTGACTCCAGTCCCTGTGCCCAGTTATGCCTTTACTCATTTATTTGTGTGGGCTTCCAGAACCTTCCTCCAGGAATGGAACTGGGAGGTGGGCTCTGCCACAGCTCTGACTGCCCTGGATTGGGATGACCGATCTGCTCTGCTTCGCTGCTCAGAGGGCAGGGCACGTCCTGGTCACCAACAAGTAATAAGAGTGACTTCCTCCGAGATGCTGGCGGGGGCACACGGCCCATCTGACCCTCAAGACTCGGTCTGTTTGCTGGTAACACCCTCCCCACGGCTCCCCAACAGGCCTCTGAGTCCCCACCGCCTGGAGAAAGAGAGGTGTGACTCATGAGGTTCAGCCCTGGCCCAGGGCGGAGAGTTCCCCTGTCTGGCTCCATATTCCCCCCACCCCCACCCCACCCCCCAGACTCAGATCCATCGCCTGGGAACACTGACACTATTCTCCCTGCTCTGGGATCAGGACCAAAAACTTGAGCTGTCTTCTCTCCCACTCATCTCAATACTGGGGGCAGGAGGAGGACAGCTCTCAGCACTTAGTGGGAAACACTAAGAAAAATCTCCCTAGAGCAGAGCCAGGAGGGGCTGGGAGAGACCAGCAAGGCTACCACGAAGGAAGAAAAAGGCCCCACATGCCAGGGGTGCAACCCAGACCACAGTGGGGATTGTTGGGGAGCTGGGAAAACCCCAGAACAGAGCCTCCGGGCCAGTGATAACCCCGCCATTCTCCCCACCCCCGCCCACTCAACAATGCTCCTTTTTTCTCAGTGACCCCACTTGTCAGGGCTCTTCTCGGACAAGGCCGGCCCTGAGGGCTGTTCCCTGCTCCCCGGGTGGCTCCCTGCTCTGGGGCAGAGCCAGGCTGAGTCAGTCCCAACCCCTGGGGGCCACAATGGAACCCCCTGACCAGAGTACACCTCCCTGCCAAACCCCTGGCCCCAGGGCAAAGCCACCTCCCTGGCATGGTCATCAGGGCAAGAATGGCAAGAAAAGAGATGAAGAGGACTTTTTCACCCAGGAGATCAGACCCCAGTGCTTGCAAGGGCAGGGAGGGGACGTCCGCCTTTATTTCAAACATGGCCAAGTATCAAACTCACACTGACTCCTAACGAAAATTCAAAATTTAGCAAGGGTTCTTTAAGATACTTCAAGAAGTGTGAAGCTTGGGTCTCGCTGTTCTAACGAAATGGCAACCACAGACGAAAGCCCAGCCAGGCTGCGACCCAACCCCAGGAGGGAGCAGCCTGAACTTTCGCGGCCCCCTGCAGGCTCAAGTCCCTGCACAACGGGGAGCCGGGCTGGGACTCAAGGACACACAACTAGAGATGGTAGGGCTGGAACACAAACACAGATTCCCAAAGGGTGCGGTCGGAAAGCCCAAGACAGCAGTGCCACTTGGCGCCCCCTAAAGCCCAAATGGGACACAGGTTGCCTCTGCCTGCCAGGAGCTCAGATGCTAGTGTCCCACACTGGAGGCGGTGAACAAGTCAGGCCGACTGGGAAGACACCAGATGTGGTTATAAAGTAATGCAACTTCCTGATCAAATTAATATCTGCTCATTGTAGGAGATGTTTAAATTCCAAGTTACTTGTTCACACCAGACAATTCTTCCTTGATCTCAGAGGTAACCAGTAATATTTTGTAATGCATGCCTCTAATTTTTAGATATACTCTCCCCAAACTGGAATCATACTACATAAAAAGATTTGGATCCCACTTTTTAATTAAGCATGCTATAATGAGCATTTTCTGTGGCATTACATATTCTTCTAAATCATTGTCATTTAAAGACCAATAAAACATAATTTATTTCACCAACTCCCTACAATTTGACATTTGGTTGTTTCAAACTATACAGTAATAACATAAGAAAAGGATTAAATTGCATCCCACATACTCTTTTTTCAAAAGAGAAAGAGGAGTGGGATAGATGTTTAAATCTGCAAAACCACTTTTCAGAAGACAAAGAGGTAAACTCCAAGCAATGACCTAAAAAATGCATTCAGTGGAAAAAATCTCATTTCCTGGTCCTTCCAGAAAGTAAGATGTGTGGCAATTATTCCTGACACTTTCGATCTATTTCTTGCTCAACTCTTCTCTGAACTGAACCTCAAAAGAGGCTCCCCAAGTTCTGCAATAAGTTCCCTGTGCCACGGGTCCATGCCCACCCACCTCAGCAGCTACAGCATCTTCCCACACCCAGGTCCCATGGGGAAAGCTCCATGACAAAAGGCCACCAACGACCCCCTCTGTCCTACCTAATGAAGCCACCTCCCAGCTGGGATCCAGAGCCCAACTCGCCTTCACCACACCCCGACTCCATATACCTGTTGGCCAAGCAAGACTCCTGCTCGCTGCTCCCAGAAAAACCACGCACCCCGCCACCTCCTCACTTCATATAAGCTTTTCTCAATCGATCCACCAACTTCCATAAGAATCCTCCTCCTTCTCCTTGTGCCTACTTCCTTACTCACCTAAGACCCACAGACCCCTCCAGGGCGGCCACTTAACCCCACTGTGCTTCAGCTACCACTGAACAGGGAGAGAAGAGGCACTGACCCTTGAAAGGCTGAAGCTGCTCCTGACATTTGGCAACTTCTTGGGGACCAACCCTGCCCTCCCCAACCTGGCACCTCCAGCTGCTGGCAGTGCCCGGGCTGGTGTGTGACCTCAGTACCGCTGGATGAGGTAACCCCAGCCCTTGGCCGGCACCGTCACCACCCACAAAGCCGGGGCCGGGAGGGAAAGGGGCTTTCACTTCTCCTCCAGGACCTCCCCTGCCCTCAGACCCACCACCTCTCCACCCAGCTCCACAGACCCCACGCTGAACACCCTCTGGATGGGGCCAGAGTACACACTGGTGTCCCCCTGCCCCAACCACGCTAGGAGGCACCCCACCTCTGATGCAGGCTAACCAAAGAACGCCGGATGCACCTTTCATTGACTCAGGAAACGTTTCGCTCCTTTGGGGTAAAACTGTCTTACGGTCAGGCGATTCCATTTTACAGATCGGAGAACTGAAGACTCTGCGGGTCTGTGTGAGGGCAGAAGGGTGAGCCTGGGGTTATTCTCCGGGCTTCACAAAACGAGGTCTGCCTCCTGCTACGAGCAGGGCCTGTACCCAGGGTCCCTGCCATGGCCCCGAGGTACAAGGACAGAGCAGGGGAAAGGGAGGAGGCAGGTCCCGGCCCACCATGCCACTCCCCACCTGCACCTGCTCCCGCCAAGGACAGAGCTTATAAGGCCCAAGCTCCTGGTCAGAGAATACAGGGTCCCTGTCACACTGTTCGTGGCCCCCTGTCAAAACAAAACAAAACAAAACAAACCACAAAAAACAAAAAAAAATGCACAGCCCAAAAGTCAGAGCTGAGTCAGGCCTCAGGGACTCATCCCTCCCTGTCGTCTACCTGGTGAGTCCCAAGCCTTCCAACTGTTCCAACGCTCCATCCTCAGGAGGCCACCCTGTGGCCCTAGCAGGCCGTGGCTCTATGCCCACCCTGGCCTGATGCCCCTCCCCTCTGCCACGCCTGCCTCCCCTGGTGGGGCCGTCTGGGGTCACGGAAACAGCCAAGCTTGCGAGGCAGAGGGATGAGATGCCAAGGCCTGGCCCACGGACTGGACGGCCTTGGGACCAGGGTGAGTCACTTAACCTCACCACAGCCGGCTCCTCACCTGCTCCAGAAGAAGGATCGTACGTACTTCCCCAGGCGTCATGTGGGTGAAACAAGACAGGAAATGTGCTGCACTGAGCTCGGGGCAGACGCTCCACAATGCACCTCTCCTCCCCCGTCAACATGGAGTTTGGGCAGGAGGAGACGGCGGATCTCACACCGCTGCCAAGAACGAGCCCTGGGCAGGAACCTGAGGGGCACTGTTTCTTACCACCTCGACTGCAGGCCTGAGGCAGGGTTATCTGCTTACCAACAGTTCCGCTTCCAGCACGTGGTGAGCATGACTCACACTACTTACTTCCGGCCAGGCACTGTCTTCTAGTCTTCACTCCCCAAAGCCCTACCAGGCAAGCGCTACTGTTACTTACATTTTATCCATGAGGAAAGAGAGTCAAAGAGGCTATGAGGACAGGGCCAGGCTGTATAGGCCAGCGGCAGCACTGGGATTTGAATGAGGCAGGCTGATCCACTCCATAATCTCCATGAAAAGAAGAGAGGGAAGGAGGGTGGGAAAGAGGGAAGGAAGGAAGGAAGGGGCCCCTGCATAACTGGATTCCATGTTCTCTCATCACAGTCACACTTTGCCCAAACCTTTCCTACCCTTCAGGCCACAAAGTTCCTTCTGAATGCCCCTTCCTCCAGGAAGTCTTCCTTGACTTTTCCTTGTAGGAGAGATGGCAATCCTCTCCCTCCCTGCTCTCAGCATGTGTTACTGAGTCCCAGAGACTAGAGGGTTCCCAGGTGTGAGTGTGGAACTGACCCAGGGCTGCCACGAACAGGGCAGCACTGAAAAGGCCAGCATGCAGCTCAGTGTCCATGGGAAGCCAGGAGAGCCATGCCTGAAACCAGACCCCAGCAAGGGAGTCTGCACCCAGAAGCCCACCAGGGCCAGGAGGGGGTCTGGCTGGTGGGTCCCCAGGCAGGTACCCACACTTAGCAAGTGTCCACGTCCATGTGCAGGATGGCCTGGCCTCCACGACCCACAGGAAGAGAATCTTCAGATATAAAATGGGAGGTTCAGATGATAGAGCCTCCCCCAAAACACAACAATCCTCTACTGTGGCCCTTTCTGACCATGAGCTCTGGTAGCAAGAACCCCATGTCACCCAGCCTGTGTCCCCCACGGTGTCTAATACTGCATGCCACCTACAAAAGGACAACAGAGTGGCTGCCTGCGTGCACCTGCCATCACCTCATCTCAATCCTCAGGACACCCACTGCAGTGGGGCAGCTAATGTCATTTTTTTAAGGACGCTAACCTACAGTACAAATAACATCAACGTCCCAGACCCACAGTAACAGATCCAAGACTCAAACACAGATCTAACAGACTCAAAACATGTTTTTCCCATACTGCTGCCCCGATATTCTAATAAATATCCACTGAATGAATGACAGCCATACATGAACAGAAAGTGTGGCTAAGAACAAGAACAGCTTGGCCTCTTGGCCAAGCAGCTTTGGTCCTAGCTCCTAGGTGGGCCTTGATGCTGGAGGTTTTGGAAAACACCTGATACTTTTTCAGGTCACCAACACCCCTGACCTGTAGACACTTGGCAAAAGGATTTGTTTGAGGCCACGATCTCACTGTTTTGAAGGTGTTGATCAAACACCCTGACCACAGACAGGGCTGGAACTAGGCCAGGTAGAGCTGGGCCCTAACTGGGCTTTGGAAAAAAGTTCTGAAACTCGGCCTGCACCCTGTCTGTGTTTCCAGTGGGGAACTGGGGCTAATGGGGTGACCCAGGTCCTGGCCTAAGGATGTTGGGGATTTCAGGAACAGAGGAAGGTGTTGATGGGCAGAGAAAAGCAAAGGTCCTCAGACAAGGAGAAAATTAAAGTTTCAACCCTTTCCCTAAAACCTTCCCCACCCAGCTACTGCCAGGATAAGAAAATCAGGCTGCCCACTGAGGTCCACACTTTTGAGTAAAGTCTTGAAAACGTCTCAGTATTGGCACAAAATCCTGACCCAGGCTGGCCACCTGGAACACGGGTGAGTTCATAGCACACACAGGTGTGAAGCTGGGGCTCCGAGAGATAAAATGACTTGCCTGAGATCACACAGCTAAGAGAGGATGGGACTGAAATCCCCGCCAGTGTGTGCAGAGAGGCGAGGGAGAGGTAAGAAAGGGTTCCCGGGGAGAAGGGGGCAGGTAAAAAGCAGGCCAGTGGCTTCCTCAAGGCAGGAATACCAGCAGGAAAGCAGAGGATGGAGGTTACAAAAGCCCACATGCTCTCAGGGGTCACTGCAGGAAACGCAGCACACGTGTGGCCAACCTACGGGCCATTCTTCCCTTTGGGGCTATAACCAGCAGGAAATTCCCCGAGACCCTGTCAAGAAGGAGAAATGCCTTCCTGGGTGCACCCCAGCAGGGTGGCCCCACCCGCCTGGCCCCACCCGCCTGCAAGGACAAAGTACAAGCGTACTGCCATCTGGAATGTGCGCCCAGGCCTGGGCCAGCCCCAGCCGGGATGGGAGAAGGCCAGTTCTTATCTGTAGGCTGATTAAAGCCAGACTGAATTACCAAGACCTTTGAGCCCTAAGGGGTACTGTAATCAGGCACCTCTTCCTGGAGCATATCAGGGTTCTGGGGTCACGCTCAAACCACAGTCTCTTCTCGACCTGTCAGGGGCAGGCCTGGCATCTGCCCAGGATCCTACAGGAAGCTGCCCACGCCCTGCAGCCCCATCCACGCCTTCTCACAGCTCTGCCTTCAACTTTGTTCCTGAGACATTCACTGCCTGGAAGTCTCGTATTCAGATACCATCCCCACCCGTAGCTCTAAGACCACGGAGAATCTTCTCCCCTTCCCCAGGGTTAGTCTACCTCCATCATTCTGGAATCTGGCTTGTGAACAACAAGCCTCTCGGCTCACTCCTCTTTGGCCCCGTCACACGGGGAGACCAGAGCCAGCAGCTGCAGGGGAATTCCAGCAGGGACAGGTCTCGGAGCAAACAGAGGAGCACGGACGAAATGCCCAATAGAAGAACAAGGTGGCTGGTGTGGGACAATGGGAAGTGGTGGCGACTGCGGGTAATTGGTATAAATAATGGCAACAAACTCAAAAAAAGAATGTAAAAGTGCTGGGCCGGCCAGCCAGTCACCTGCAGGCCAGATACTGTCCAAGTCACCATGTCCACCACCCCGCCCTGCACAGATGGGGAGGCTAAGGCCCAGCCACAAGGAAAGGGAACAGGATGAAGGTCGTGCTATTAACTACCTTCCCCCACCGGCTGAGCTGTGGCCCCGGTGAGTGATGTTACCTGAGGCCGACTGCACATGGAAACACTGGGACGTGAATGGTCCACAGGGGCTCCAGGTAAAGGACTGAAAGCTGCCCACACAGGGCCCAGTGTTCCTCAAATGCAATAATCTCAGGTTTGGAGGAGGGAAAGGCAGTTGGTAGGGGCGGGGGGAGGCACAGCACTGCAGGGTGGGAAGAGGGGTATGGTCTCACACCAGTTGGAAGGGCTACCTCAGGCACCCAGTTGGTTAAGGAGGAAGAAGGAAGAAAATCCACACTGTGACAACTGGGTCCAGCCCCAGGGACCCCAGCCGCGGCAGGCTCCAGGGCCCGAGGGCCAGAAGTCGTCCAGCTACGGAGCCAGGGAGGTGGGAGGAAGGGGCATTTGAGTCCCCCATCCCTGTTAAGTTGTACCTAAAGAACTCTGACTTCACAGCTCATGCCATGTGGCCTTTCAGCCTGAGATGAAAGTCTGCGTCTGAAGTTCCAGGTCTGATGGTGATGACTCACCAGGCGCCCGGTCCTCGCCCGCACACATGGCTCAAGATCAGATCAAATCTTCAAGGCTTGCCTCTCAGAAATAAGCAGAGGGGCCAGTTAGCTCTCTGGGCAAACCCTCAGGCTCCTCTGTCCTTGCCGGCCGGTATCTGCCTTCGCAGTTCTGTACGGGGCTGGACCAACTTGGCCAACCAAGCAAAAGAAACAGTGTCTGTGTGTGTGTTTTAGGGAGGGGAGGCAGGGAGGAGTGCAGTCTTTTAAGTCAACAATGCTTCTAATGATCCCAAAGACCACTGCTGCAGACCATGAGGCCTAAAGTATGCTGTGCCTCCCTCGTAACAAAAGCTCTCCCACAGTCACCAGAACAGAGGGGAGGTTAGCAAAGAAGAGATGCTGTGTTTACTTCAAAGGTATTACAGCATTAAAGAGTCAATTAGACACGCTGGTTACAGGCAAATCAGGGCACTGATTAACAAGGATCAGTAATTAAAATTAAATTAAAATTAAATTATATTTTCACTATGTTAAACTCTCTGACTTAAGACTTTTACTGCTTCAGAACTAATTTCTGAGTTCTGAAGCTCAAGCCTGGGAGAAACCCAATCCACCCTCAGCCAGAACTGTCCGAGTACCCTTCCGGAAACTGCTCTCCTCGCCCATTCAAAAACCTCCCATGGCTCCCCAGCGCCCCTAAACAAAGACCCACACTGCCTCCAACTTCCCTTCCACACTCCCAGCTCACAGCCCAAAGCAGTCACTACTCTGGCTGGACTGGCCCACTCCTGGTCCTTGAACCTGGCCCCAAGCCCTGGCCTGCACACACAGCCTCTGACCCCACCGCCCACCAGGTTCTTTTCTGCCTCTGTGTGGTCTAAACACAACTCTATCTTAACTCTCAGAGCATCTAGATCTCACCTCCTAGGCCAGTCATAAGATCAACTTAAGACTTTGTTGTGGGCTGTTCTCAGCGTCCCAGACACGCACAAACTCGCTTCCAGGAAGTCGCTTCCAGGAAAGCCACGACCACTGAACAGGCCAAGGGCTGGTCCCTCTCCTAGTCTGTAGAGGAGGAAACTGAGGCCTGGAGGAATAGTGCTACCCTAGGGCCCTGAGTTGGGGGCACCAGGATCTGTGCTGGGTTGGCCTGGCTCCTCCCCAACGTGTCCCCCACCGGGTGCTCTAGATAAAAAGAAAACCATGAACCATGTCCCTGTCATAAAAGAGATAAGGCCAGCATACAGGAAGTGGTGAGACGGCAGGTCACGATTTAGTGCCCGGAGGCTCCCAGGTGCCCTGCAGCTTCAGGACCTTCGGGGAAGGGCCAGGGAGGGACGGCCCAACAGACTCGGGGGTGGGGTGGGGGGGGGGACGGGAACAGTACAAAAAACAAATATCTCCAAGTGAGTGGTCACCTGGAAAGCGAGGGGCAGAATCAGGGAATCAGTACTTTTCCATTTCTCCATGGACGGAACACTCCAACCACCTTCTCCTGCCCTGTGACACTGCCCTACCAAGCAGCTGGGAACTCTCCAACAAACAAAACAGCGAATGGATCATTTGTTACCATCAAGGCTTGACTGCTTAGTAACCTACGCAGGTCCTCTCGTCAGGAACTCCTGTCAGCAGAGCCACCCGACCCAAAGGGTGGCCGGGCAAGTGGTACACACAGCCCAGCATGGAGTCACCCAATGCCTTTGTATGTCACTGTCAGCCTCGGTCCAGGGTGAAGAGCGAGCAGCGAAATCACTAAGGCCTCTGTGCTGTCGCTCTGCCTTCTCTCCCCATCCACCTCCCAAGCAAACTAACTGCCCCCTCCTCAAAGTCAGAAAATGGAACAAGGGGTGGAGGGCAGTACTGAAGTGGGCAAAAAGACACTTACAAACCCAAAAGACTGGGCCTCGGGGCAGGAAGGTCGTTGATGAATCACCATCACCACCACTGCTTTTGCCAGACTTGCATCCGTGGCCCCCCTCATATAGTCCCAGTGGAGAACCTCTCCTTCCCATATTTAAGCCACATAATTGCAAGCGGCTGACCGCTACTCAGGATGCACACGTGACTCAGGCCTGGCCAATTAGAACATCACATCATCCAGACCTACATGTCTGATTCAAGAACAGGTGTTACGGCTTGAACTGTGTCTCCCAACAAGACAGGTTATCTGTGAATGTGGCCTTATTTGGAAATAGGGTCTTTGTAGATGGAATCAAGTTGAGACGAGGTCACTGGGGTGGGCCTCGATTCAACAGGATAATATTTTTATGAGAAAGGGAAAAATGCCACATGAGGACGCAAACACATAGGGAGAAGGCGGCCATGTGAAGATGGAGGTAGAGACTGGGGGGATCTCCCGGAGTCACCAGAACCTGGGAAAGGCAAGGAGGAGTCACAGGGAGCGTGGCTCTGTCCACAGGTTAATTCCAGCTCCCAGCCCCCAGAACAGAGAATAAAATTCTGCTGCTTTTATTTGCTACTGCAGCCCCGGTAACTGACATACTAGGTATGTAACCCAAGTCAGACCAGTCAGAACCAGCAAACATCAGCCAGCCCTGGGACTTTCACTGGAACTCGGAGAAAAGGAAAGTCATACTTGCTGCCTATGAGCCTGTGAAGCTGATGAAACGGAGCTGCTGGCAACCTTTTTCACACGACTTGGCAACAGAACCTACACGAGGAGCCTGAAAAGTGAAGAAATACTTCTGGTGACATAAAACTGAGCCCTTGATGGCCTAAAACCTGTCACACCTGCCTCTGGGCTTTTTGAGACATAAATGCTAATAAATTCTATTCGTTCACATTTCCTTTCATGTTGAAAATCTCTTGCTTAACAACCTAAAGAAATTTTAAGTTTTATCACATACAAGGTACAATTTGGCTTTTTAACATAATATATGTCCAGATGAACATGATCCCCAAGTCAACCCCCTGGGCATGTAAACTTTCAACAGTTAACGGCACTGGTGTCCTTCTCCTTGGCTCAAGCCTTTAGTCTTCAAAGTTTTGTTTCTGTGATGGCCAGCAGTTATCCCAAAGGTGCACTTGATCTTTGATAACAAAAAACAGTTCAGCCAAGTTAAGAATAATCTGTGAAGATGTGCTTGATTTTAAGAAATGCTGATTGGAAATGGCTTGAATTCTAAGGACAGAAAGTTTTTGGAGGGAGGTAAATCTCTAGGGGGTTTCAACAACTTGATATTAACAAGAATCCAGGCTCCCTTTAAGTTTTTATTCTGCCATGCTTCCTATGATAGATTTTAGTCCCCGTGGCTATCGCCTCATGGTCACAAAACAGCTGCCAGAGCTCCAGGTTACCCTGTCCCCCAATGGTACCTGGAAGGCAGGAAAAAGGGGGACAAAGATCAAACGGCTACTCTTTTGTAAGACAGGAAATACTCTTCCCCCTTACATCTCACTGGTCAGAACTGAAGACGTGAGTGCCTCTAGCTGCAAGGGAGGCTTGGATGCAAGTCTTAGGCCAAGGGACCTGTGTTATCATGATAGGCCTAGGCCAACCACCAACGCCACCTGGAGCAAAACAGAAAGTGTGTGGAAGATGGAGCGTGAAGATGTGCTGGGAAGGCAACTTCCCAGATGATAAAGAGCAATGAAATCCACATGGCCCTTACAAGTCCTAAAACACTTCTGTGGCTTCTAAGTGACCGCTAGGGTAAAGTTAACAAACAGGCAAGAATCATTTATCAAAGGGCCTGCCCATGTGCCAGGTTCTTTACTCAGTACTGAAGTGAGTGCCCTAAAGGACCTCATGTGTAACGGGAGGTGGGCATGGGGCCTGGAAAACCTTAGATGGCTGGGAATCCAGAGGGAGAGTGGGGAGCCTGGGCCAGGCCAGCCCCTAGGAGTGCTTGGCTTCTTTGGGGGGAGGGGCATGTGGGAAGTCAGGGAAGGCTGCCAGTAGGAAGCGACATCTGACCTGCTTCTGAAGGATGAAAACAGGTGTGCCAAGGTGGGTCATGATGGGCATGTGCAGGCACAGAGATGGGACAGTTAAGGGTTGGCTGTGTTTGACTTGGGGAGTGGCACAGGCAAGGTGGCCAGGCTGGCAAGGCAGAACTGGGAAGAGTGTGGTAAGTGGTTCTCAAGAGCCAGACTTTCACTTGAAGACAAAGGGAATAGCAGGAGTGACTCAAACAGTTTTGATGAGAGACAACTCCACAAGGTGTGGGCTGGGCCAGGAGGCAGGGGTGCCAGTCAGCGGTATGGCAATACTGGGTAAGGGGTGATGGGGACTTATGACCAAAGGATGGAACTGGGAATGGGCCAGGAAACATCCAAAGGGAGAATCAACAGGCCTGAAACTGATGAGCCATGGGTGTGGAGGGCAGAGGGACCTGGGCTGGCTGCCTGGGTGGGAGATGGGAAGCTACCTTCTTTAAGATCCAAGAAAACAGGAGAGGAAGCAGGTTTGGAGGGGATGGTGGCAAGTCAAGACACAGAAGACGGTGCCTCCAGGTGGAGGTGTTTCCCAAACATTCTAGGCCTGTTGGGGGTGGGAGCAGACACATGTACCCCCAATCAGCTTCATCCGGGTGCAAAAGGCTATGTGGTGATCGGCCTTCCTGGGGAAAAGCAAAAGCCAGGGGAGCAGCTGGAGGAGAGCTTCTCACTGCCTTAAATAGAAGCAAACTGCTCTGGCTGGTCTGCAAGTTTATACAAGGAGGGGAGGGTTGCACTGAGGGCCCCCACAAAGCACATTTTAAAGAAAGCCCAGTGGTTATGCTGGTTCTCCCATCTGTGCTGCCAGCCTGTAAAACCAAAACTGAACTTGCACTTGAAAAGTTTTGTCTCCCAAGAGCCTAGAGCAGGCAGGATACGGCCCCTCTTATCTTGACCACATCTGGGGCGGGGGGGCAGGTCTTCCACTTGGGCTTGCCCTGTAATCCACCAGGTCCCTGTCCTGCACACAAAAGCCCTGTGCTCTAGAGCACCATGCATTGCAGATCATTCTCCAACATTCCAGAGTAGCAACTTCGGCCAGGTCCACCGCAAAAGGAAGGAACAAAGGCTGGCACCACAGGTCAGGGGTCGCAAGTGGGCATCCCCTACGGCTGGTCTCTGGAAGCATCCCACCCATCCAAGCTGCGAGGTCCTACTAGAGTCCCGTGCCCCTCTGTGCATGAGTAACACTTCTTCCTTTTATTCTTTCACCCACTCAAAAAGGCAGCAAATCAAAGTTCTGGAGAGGTTTGGCAAGCGTAATTCTTGAAAAATGGGGTCAAGGAGGGACAGGTTAGAGACCCACAACCGACCCGCTGCAAAGCCCGCCGTGACCAGCAGCGTCCGGTAGGCGGCACTACCACGAGGTCTCGGGAGGAAGTGAGTGATGCTGACCAGTCAGCAGACAAGACCTGCCAAGTACCTGCTCAGGAGACTGGAGTGCTCAGAGGGTGCTGTTAAGATATTCATAGTCCACCAAAGCCAGGCTCTGTCTTCCTATGGACAGGAAGCTCCTCAGGGACTGGGACTATTCACTCTCAACAATGTTCCAACATCCAGCTGATCAGAACACAGATGAATGAATGTGTAATGAATCAATCAAGCCAAAGATGGCCAGACTCCAATCCCAGGGTCTCATCACCCTGGCCATCCCTCTTACCTGGCCATCAACAGCAGTGCACACAGCACTTGAATATCCGAGGCCTAGGGAAGTGGGCTGCCATCTCCTGGCTCTGCTCCCCAACACCAGTGATCTCCAAACCTCTGATCTGTGATGTCTTACTTGAAAGGAAATCTAATGCAGAGAACATCCCCCTCCCCAAATCAAAAACATGTAGCAACAGTTGAAGGGAGTCAGTTGTTTGTGGGGGTCAGCCACACCACCCTCAAAAAGCAGGTGCTCCCCCCTCAAGGAACCCCTAGGTTCCACATGGAACCCAGTTTGGAAACTGTTGTGCTATCCTGCCTTGCCAGCCCTAATCCAATGAGTTTGGGAAACCCTGTGCCTCACAATTCCTTAGGGTGGGAAATGGAAAAGAGCAGATGAGAAGTCTTTCAGTCTGAACGTTGAGTTAACTCACTAATTCCTGACACTGGAACAGATACAGGGTGGTCATTTCTACACCTTTTGACTGAAGAGTGTCAAGAACAATCAACCAGTTCAAGAACAACTCTGTTCTGAAAAATTGTAGCACATGCCACTCCTGAGAGCACCAGCGCCTTCAGTTCACCCTGTCGGTCACCAGAGCTTACTTGGGAGAAGCCTTAATCTCTGCCTGGGGGTTCACACAGGGGCAGGGGAGGGTGGAGAGAGCAGAAAGCACCGTGGGTTCAAATCCCAGCTCTGCCAGTTAGTAGCTCTGTGACCCTTAAGTTTCCGCATCTGAAAGACAGGATAATTAATCATTTCCACAGCTCGGAGGTCTGTCCTGGAGTTTATGTTAGGGATTTTTTTCAAGGACTTTATAAGCCACTCCCAAATGTTAGCTATATTTACACTGATTTTATTGCTGGGCTTCTAGGAGGCCAAGCAGAGCAGACTGCGTTTCTCCTGAAGGCCTTTTATTACAGATGCCAGGCAGATTAATGGCAGCCTGCTTCTCCCACCAGGATCCTAGGATCCTGGACTCTGTACAAAGTCTGTGACTTGATGTCAGGCTCTGGCTGACACCCCCACCCGGGGGGCTTGGTCTGGGTTGTCCTCACCCTGGAGATCCCCTTTGTCCTGGTGGGAGTGCAAAAATAAACCCCCAGAGACTGCCTGAGAGTGATCCAGGAGGGAGTCACTAGCCTCCCAGCTCGTGACCAACCCACCCCTTTCCCTGGTCCACCCTGCATTCAGTGTAACACCTGCCTGTACCACCACTCTCCTTCCAAACCCAGGATCCCCAGGGGGTGATGCCTGGAGCATGTGAGCTCAGGCACAGAGGAAATATACTGGATCTCCCCTCCCAGATTCAGTCCCCACTGAGAGCAGGCAGTGCAGTCTAGGAAAGGGGCCTGGGCACAAGACCCCAGGTGCCCCAAAGCGACTCGGAGAGTGCCTCTATGCCCGACCACATCCTTTGCCACCATTGTTTAAAACCAGTGGTTCTCAGACGGGGGTCCTCAGACCAACAGCATCACCACCACCAGGAAACTTGTCAGAGATGCAAATTCTCAGCCTCCCTCACACCTGCTGGTTCAAAGACTCTGGAGTGAAGCCAGCCACCTGGTAGAAGACGTTCTCCTGGGGATTCTGGTGACACTCAAGTTTGAGAACCATGGCTTTAATCCAACAAGCTTCACCCTGGCAGTATGTAAGAACTGCCCGGGGAACTTGAACAGAAACCAATGCTCAGGACCCAATCCCAGAGATCTTGATTTAATTAATACTGCCCCGTGTGCGTGCATGCGTGCTTGTGTGCATGTATGTGTTTTCCTTATGGTTTAAAAAGAATACGAGGAGCACAGAGAGTTCTTAGGGCAGTGAAACTACATGACACCATACACGTGTGACACTGTGAAGTAATACTATAATGGTGGATACGTGTCATTATACTTTTGTCAAAACCCACAGAACCGCAACATCAAGAGTGAACCCCAATGTCAACTGTGGGCTTTGGGTGACGATGTCGTGTCTGGGTAGGTTCATCAGTTGTAACAAATGCACCCCTCTGGTGGGGGATGATAACGGAGTAGGGTGTGTGTGTGTGTGTGTGTGTGTGTGTGTGTGTGAGGACAGGGAGTAGACAGCAACTCTGTGCCCTCCACTTACTTTTGCTGTGAACTTAAAACCACTCTAAATAATAAAATCTTCAGGTGACCTACAGAGCCTGGGGTGATGCTCAAGAGGCGGGCAAGACAGTGGGTTTCAGAGTCAGCAGGTAAGACCACACAGCTCTGCAGCTCAGGGAAGAGCCGGGAGGAGGGCCATTATGGTCGTGACTGAAAGATGGAAAGGTGGGTGGGAGGGAAAGGATTTCCTGAAAGCACTTTCTTGTAGCTCCTCCAATGGCTCATTCATTCCAACCATGCTGTCACCATCTTCCTTCCCCGTGTCCGCCCTAACCCCTCCCTCTGGTGTAGTCAGCACATCAAATGCTGGCCCAAGAGTCACCCCACCTAGAGTCAGCCACAGTTCCCACTTTCTAGGGGTGACCTTGAGCGAGTCACTGCATGTAGCTGCTCTGACCTCCGTTTCCTCCTCTGAAACGGAGGGTATGGGAGGCTGCGGTGGGACGCAGCACGGGGCACAGAGTAGACACATAGCACCATGAATGCGAGTTGTCAGAGCAGCCGACGCAGCCTGGACCCCACGTCTGTTACGCAGAAAACAGCCTCCACACGATGGATGTTCTCGTCTCCTGCCAGCACCACCTCTCTGGCCTGGAGGCCAGCATTAGAGAACAGAGCATGAGGGAATCTGGTGCCTCGATGCCCACGTCCCCAAAGACGGACTGAAACCACTGGGACAGAAACACCCTTCAGTCCACAAGTGCTCACTGGCGCCTGCTCTGGGCTGGAGGCTGCGGGTACAGAATTTGCGCACCTTTGACCACAGGGAGGCTCGAGTGGCATGAAGGCTGAAAGGACATCCCTAGGCTGCTGGCTTCCCACCAGGTGGCCTCTCCTTGGAGCCTGTCACCCATGGCAAGGGGAGTTTCTTCCCCAGGGAGAGCCTCAGGAGGGACGCCCAGGTCCCGGCAAGCACTGCCGTTTAAGAACTAATGTTCTAAAGAGAACTCAAGGGTACACATTACAGAAAACAGCACACCCTCTGCCTCCCGTCGGCATTGCCTTTTATGTCTTCTAAGCCTCTTACTGAAGTATGGCATATGATAAGAGAAAAATGTGCGTGTATCGTAAGTGGGCAGCCTGATGAACAGCCACAAAATGACGCCCAAGATTGAGACTGAGAAGAGAACATCTGCGGGACCCCAGCAGGCTCTGTCAGGTCCCCACCCAGTTCCTGTCCCCAGAGGCAACCACGTGCCTGCCTTCTAACCCCACAGCGTGGTTTCACCTGTCCAAGAACTTCACTGGAAAGGGAACTGCACGCTAAGTGCTCTCCCGGGTCTGAACATCCCATCTGGGGGACTGATCCGTGTTCTGCGTGTGGTGGCCGCTGCTTCACCATCACCGCTGCATAGATTCCGTTATGTGACTATGACACACCTTATGTGTCCCTTCTCCAGCTGATGCACATCCAGGTTGTTGCCACTTTGGGGCTGTCATGCCCTCTGCTGCTCTGAATGCTCCATACCTGTCTTTCAGTGGACACGGCACTCCTTTCACGTGGGTATACCCCCGGGTGGAATTGCATACACTCAGCTGTAATCAAGCCATGTTCCAAAACCCCACACCAACCTCCAGCCCCTCATTAAAATCCTGCTTTATTTCACTCTCCACCATCTCCCTCACTTCACACATTTACCTGCTTTTAGTCTCTTGTCCTTCTAGACGTGGACGCCCCACGAGGGTAGGAATTTTTGTTCCTTGCTGAGTCCGCAGAGCCTTGAAACTGCCGGACCCAGAGCAGATACTCAAGGAGCATCTGCAGGCCAACCTTTGAGCTTCTGCTTTCTCACCTGCATGCAGGAGTCAGGACGCTGCTTAGCTGTCCCTTCTGTCCTTCCTCCCACAGGTGCCTTTCTATTCTCATCCAGTCCCCAGCCCCAGATGTCAATCTGAGAGCCCCTGGCAATTCCTGCCATGTCATATCCCTTCTCCAGGACGGAGTGTCCAGGCTCCCATGAAAAGTCCAGCCTCAAGTCTTGGCCCTGTGAAGGCCGGCTGACTGCAGAGCACTCCTGAGTGCCCGCTGCAGGCCAAGCCCCCAGGAGGCAGGAGGGACAGTTGGAGCACCCAGCAGTGAGGGGAGAGAGCCAGGAAAGCCGGTCAAGCAGCCCCACAGCACTGCGGCAGGTGAGGCCTTTGGATCACAGCTCCAGGGAAGCTGGATCTGACTCATTCCAGAGAAAGCCAAGGGGGCTTCAAGGAGGAGGTGTCTCAGGAGCTGCCTCTTCCGAGATGCCTATAATTTCCCAGAGAGAGAAGGCTGGGGCAGGCACAGCAAGCAGAGACTGGCATGTGCAAAGCTGGGACGATGAGGGTAGACGCAGCAGGGCTGAGGGGCAATGCTCACTCCTGGAAGGGTAGAGGGGAATGGGGGAGATGGAGTTAAAAACATCACAGGGTAGCACAGTGGTGGAGACAAAGAGCTGCCAGGCCAAGGCCTCTGGGCTCTGTCCTGAGGATGACTGGGAGCCCCAGGAGTGTCCCAAAGAGGTCACCTGATGGCAGTGTGGCAGGTGCAGGTGAGAGGGAACATGCCATGTTGCTGAACTGCAGGCTGCGACCCAGCCAGTCTGGGGAGTGTGCGCACTTCCCACAGGTGCCGCGCGGTGCAGGGCTCCTCGTTCCCAGACCACACTCGGAGCAGCGAGGGCTCGGAGGGGCAGAAATAGGAGGCTGGGGTGGTGCACCACCCCTGGGAAGAGGGACCAGCAGGGGTGAGGTAAGGTTGGCATGGAATCTGCAGTCTTGAACAACTTGCCGGACCCAAGGCCAGACTTTGGTGCAGCAGCCATAGCTCTACTTCACATGGCAGCCCTTCCAGAACCTTCCTCCCGCCTCAGGACAGGGCCTCCCCTCCAGAGCCTCAGACCCTGGCGTCGCCATGACAACAGGCCACAAACACGGGAGCCCAGGCCTCAGCGCCATAAACAACCCTGACAGATTCAATAAATATAGATGAACTACAGCAATTTGTGGGGAATTTATGAGAAATTAAAAATTCAACTTGGACAATAAACAACCCATTTCAGAATTTGCCCCCACTTAAAGATGAATAAACCATATGGGAGCATTTTTCAAGCATGATGCTGCAAAGCTGAAAACGGGGCTTTGCTAGGAATGCTTCCGCGCTCCGAAGCTGGGTGCTGCTGGGGAGAGCCACGCGCACGTCCGCTCACCTCACAGAGCCCTTTACAGTTTGTACAGCACCTGGCCTGTGGTCGCCCACCTAGTCCTTCCGAATGCCGCCCTAGAGATGGTGCGGCGAGTCTGATTAACACCACGATGATCGTGAGCCTTGCAGTCAACACAGAGCCTGAAGCACAGTGACGAGCCCCAGGTCACACAGCTGGGCAAAGTCAGAGACGATGCAAACCCGGGTCAGCTGACTCCACACCACTGTGCACACAGAGGCAGCCACAGGCGCATCCGCTACATGCACAGTAACTGCACCCGAGTGAGGTCTGATGTGGGCAGCTGGCTGATTCTCTAGAAATCTGCCCTATTTAAAGAGCATCAGAGGGGCCTGCTTCAAACAGATCAACACATCCTATCCTCACTCACCACCCGAGAGGGCCGGGGGCTCACATCCCCGACTCTGCAGCCTGTCTTCCAGATGAAAGGCTAAGAAATAAGGAGACGGGGACAGAGAGGCCGGGGAGGTTCTCCACCACTCTTTCTGAAGAGTCAGAAGTTCAAAGGAAGGGAAAGTGAGATGGGACCCCAGAGAACCCAAGGACGAGCAGCCCATTTCACAGAGAAGGAGCCGAAGCCGGCCCAGCTGCACGAGGGCATGGAGCCTGGGGCCTCCAGCACCAGCCGCCTGGATTTAATGCATCACACAACTCAGGGACGCCCGCAGGTGCTCGCCTTGTGAGGCTCCCCGGGTCACCAAACATTACAGGATTAGAACAGCAGGAAAGGACCTGAGTGGGAGAGATGAGCACAGAGCCAGCGAGCAGGGAAGGCAGGTGTGGGCCTCCTCACTGGGAAGGAGGGAGGGCAGGCGGAAGGTGTCACAGCCCGGGACAGGCAAGCATCAGCATGGTGGACAGGGGACCAAGCTTGGGAATCAGGGTGACTCTGCTCTACTACAAAGGCCCACGCAAGACATTGGGGGCTGTACAAGACATTCACCTAGGAAAATTCAGGAAGGGTAGTTTTTATGGGAAACCAGGGAGGTCCAGTTAGCACTGGGGCAGGGGTGGGGGTTGTGGTTAGAGTAGCAGGAGCCCAGGCTACAGGGGTCAGGCCCACCTGGGTTCAGAGACTGCAGTGGTTGATACTTGCTAGCTCTGTGACCTTAGATATGTCCTTAAGCAAGTGACATGTCAGTTTCCTCATCTGCAAAATGGGGAGAATGATAACTAGATCCCACCTCACAGAACTACCAAGACTAAGGTAAAAACTGTCCAAGAAAGAAGAGGACCCAGACTCAGCAATGACAAGGAACTGGTTCAAAGTCATGTGGTCAGAATTCCCTAGGACAGTGACCCACATCCACACTGGAAATCCTCCTCCAAAGCCTGGGCTGGGCCCATTGCACCAGGAAAGCACTGCAGGGTTCGACTCAGGGCTGCACCCAAGTCTCCCACCCCGAAGGGAACCTGACAAGCAAGCTGGTATTTGATACCCTTTTTCAAAAACCAGTCCTCAGTTCCCTGAAAACAAACTGCTACGGGAAGGACAGGGATGAATCCTGACACACCACCACGAGCCGCAGACCTCTGAACATGGCTTGAGTGTCAGGCTTTGTAGGAGATGCTCTGATGCTCCATCTCAGTTAGTCGTCTTGACCTCAGAGGGAGGAGCCATGAAAAACCCCTTCTACGCAAGGAGGCTGGGGCCAGAGGGCAAACGGCCTGCCCACGGCCCGGCTGGGAAAGGGGCCACCAGCACTTGTGTGAATTAGGACTGGTCCCTTGACCACTATGTGATGCTCACTGCCCCCAACTGGGGTGGGGTTGGGGACATGGGAGCTCTCCACTCTCTGAAATGGTCTGCACTTCCCCTTGGCTGGCAAACCGCAGGTATGTGCAAAGCACCTGAGAGCAGGAGGGGCTGCAGAGGCGGCAAGAGGACCAAAATGCAGACGGACCAGCCCAGGGAAGCCCGGTGGTGCCGGAAACCACCCAGGGACCAACCACCTCCATGTCAGTCCAAACTTTCCATTCCTTTCCCTAGGTCAGGAATACATGCACGGCAAAATGCCTGTGGCAGGGCTGCAGCCCAGTCCCGGCCTCCAGTCGCAACGGGAAGAGGGAGCCTCTGGGGCATGGGTGAGAATGGAAAGAGAAGAGAGAGGGCACATGAGAGAGAAACAGATGCAGAATATCTGAGTGCATCCAAACATCCAGGAGGACAAACTCCAAGAACTGCGGTCCTTTGCTACAAATCCCTGTAATATGTTTTCCCAAGGAGTACACACTACTTTTCATAAACTGTAAAAACAATAAATGTGATTTATTATTTATACAGCCCACAGAAATAATCACTGACTTGCCCCAACAATATCAGAAACAGATGTTCATCACAGCACTATTTATAAGAGTGACAAACCAGAATCACAGCCAACAGCCACCAAGAGAATTCAGTACCTTCGCTTATAGAGAGAATATTACACAGCCATTAAGAAAACAAGCCTGAGAAGAACATTTAACAAGAGGGAGAACATCAACAATATGTTCAGTGTGTTTGTGGGGAGCAAACACAAACACAAGACAATTTTGTTTAAAATATATGGACACGTTCCATTTCTACACAGAGAGAAAAAACTCAAAGGACATCCAGGAAGGGTGATGCTGGTTCTCTCTGGGCCATGGGTAAATACATTTTGCTCCTTCCAGCCACAAAGGAGGCTCTTCTGGACCTTTTGGAAGGACATTTTCAAACCACTTCTGGAGGGTCAGAGAATCACACAGGATAGAGATGTGGCTCTGGCAAGTGGCCCGGGTCCCACGGCAGCTCCGTGCTATGTGAGGCAGCAAACGGGTCCAGAACGGCCTGGCTGGAAGGTCCCTGGGATGTGTCAGGGACAGACTGGCCCCATCACACCACAGGGTGCTGTGTCTTCTCCCTATCGGGGGGTCCTTGTCCCCATCTGACAAATGACAGCACAGAGGCCTCAGACAGCAAAATAAGGAGGCTGAGGCACAGAGCTGGCTGGGGACACCCTTGTCCTTAATGAAGTGGGAGCTGGGAATGGGCGGCCAGGAACACTCACTCAGCACACAATCTGATCAAACCCTGGGCTTAGGGGAGGGCTGGTTTCCACATCTACCCAGTTCAGTAAATATGTGCCCCTACCCCACAGTGTGAATCCTCCTCGGCCAGCCAGGCTCCCCCTTCCCCACTCAGGCCACACTCCGAGGCCATTAGCTCAGTCCCAAAGGCATCCTTTCTCATCCAGGCTTTTGATGCTCCTGTCAAAACCCTGTAAATAACGTATTTCCACTTGGCAGGGCCTGTAGCAAAAATATTGCCCAGGCTGGGAGAAGGGAGTAAGCCAAGAGCTGCTTCCAAGCCAGGAAACCCACACCCTGCCTGCCCAGGGGCCCCACCCACTAGGACAGGAGAGACTCGAAGCCAAATTTCTGCCCCATTAGACAAAAGGATGGGCTTTTCTCTCTGTGCTACTTGTCTCTCTGTACCACTACATTCCCTGCTCTGACTTCTAGACTCAAGGTCACCTCCTTGCTCAAGGCGGACGCCGAGACTTCAGGCATTGGGTTTCCGTTCCAGGTCATAGAAAAGTGGTCAGGGAGCAGGGCACCCCCACCTCACACCTGGGTCTGTTCTCATTAGGTGGCCTCCCTAGAAGTCCCGCATTCCACAGCTGCCTGCATCGCCCTGGACAGAATCGAGGGTTCTAACGCTCAGCGGCCAGCAGGCTGGGAAGTGTGGTCTTCTTGCTGGGCACGCTGTCACCTCACATGAACTTGGAGAAGAGAACGGGGCATGGGTGTTGGGCTGCAGCTAGCTGTGCCCGCACACTCGGGCTCTGGACTTAGAACTGGACAAGTGATCCCCCAGAGAGCCACTGACAAAAAGGCAGTGATACTGGAAGCAGCCCATAGGGTTGCTGTGAGATGGAGACGAGGCAGCTAAGGAACAGCTGGCACGTAGCCCATCCTCAGCTGTTTGCTGTTATTTACCAGTACCATCGCCATCACCCTTAGGGGTCCACGGAAATTAATATGCGTCTGAATGAGGTGCTATGCAGGTGAAGGGCTGGCTGGATGGATGAGCCAAAATGAGGATTTTTCTTGTTTGATTTGTTATCACGAGGAAAGAAAAAGTAAAGTCAGAATTGTCTGCAGTGTAAGTTACGTCTTTCCGCTTTGCTCAGAGCAGAGCTGACAGGGATGGTTTCCCTGCTGTGGTCCCATGAGGTCCAAGCTCAGGGGCTCCCCTCCTGCACATGGCAGCCCAAGGCCTCTCCCAGGCGCTGGGATGTGGGCAGCCTGGTTTGCAGTGGCCTCTGGGATGGGAGCAGAGTCTGCCCTGCCTGGGTGCCTTTGGGGACACAGGTTGATTTACTTCCTCTCTTTCTGGATCTCCCTGGGTCTAGCCATAAGGGGCTGAAGGCATCACCTCTGAGAGGTGCTGACCTCCGACCCTGGCCACCTAAGCCCCTCTCCCCAACCCGGTGTGCTAACTCACCATTGGCTGGGGAGGGGGTCCCAGGAAGTCCATGCACAGCTGAGATTTCACAGCTTTTCCAAATGTTTGTGGACCCAGAGCTATAACTTAGTTCACCTACAGCCATCCTGACCTTGAGAACTCCCCCGGGAACCCCAGCACGCCCCCCTCAACTTACTCCCAAGTTCTCTGATGTCCTGTATGAGTGGCAGGCAGGGGCAGCCCTTTCGGGGAACCTGTCAGTCTGGTTGCCTTGTCCCCCTTCCCCGCAGGCCAGTTTTCCAGCACAACTCTTCATCTGAGTCTCTTTCTGAATTTTCTGTAATGGCCTCAGAGCATACCCTATAAGGAGATCCCAGCTCACGCTGTGTCCCAGGAACTTGGCGTGGAGCAGGGCTCACTCATCACTTCCACAGAAGCCACTTGGAAGATGCTCAGCGGTCTGATGGGAATGGCGGGGTGGGGGTCTCTTATCAGGTGTGCTGGGGGAACATTTAGGGCTCCTCAAGTTCTCAAGAGAAGGTGACCAGCCTGGGAGCCTGAGCAGTGATCACCTCGTAAGATTGTTTCGGAGACCTGAAATGCCCATGTAACGATTCCATAGTGCTGGGATTCTGTGAACCAGCCCCGGCAGCAGCACTGGTAGTCTGTGCCTTGATCACATTCCCATTTGCCAGACGAGAGCACTGAGGTTCAGGCAGGTGGGTGTCTTTGCCCTATGCCGCCCAGAATGATTCCAGTGCTGTGCAGAAGCAAAGCCAGTGCCTTTTCTGCTCCTCCCTGCCTCCCCCTGGACTGAGAACCCAGTGACTGGCCCTGGTTCCAGCTCCTCCCCTTTGTAGCTGTGCAACCCTATGCAAGTGGCAGAATCTCTCGGAGGCTCGTGGACCAGGTAGTGACAAGACTGATGAAGGAGAGGACGCAAGGGCAGGTGAGAAGGCCTTCCCGAAGGGGAGCTATGAGTAGTCTGAGGCCAGGCTGTGGGGTGGTCTCTCAGCAGCCCACTGGTTTTCCTGCTCCGGAGATCACTTGTAGGGTCACAGAGAGAAATAAACATTAAGATTTTATTTAAGCCACTGTTGTTTCTAAATTGCCACTGGCAGCTGCATGCAAATCCTGACGGCTCCAGAGTGAAGCCACAGGCGGACAGGGTGCTGGAGAATAGGAGCTGGCCAGGCAGAGGGGGCTGGCGGGTGGGGTCCAGGAGAGCTCCCCTCTGCCCCCACCAAAAGCACAATGCCCCTGAGCCAGAGACTCATGGAGGATGTACTCAGGCCACCATACGTCTGCTTCTCCTATAATTCTCCCTTTTGTCCAGGTCAAGACAGAAATTCCCCATTTGTGACACTGACAAGGTTCAACATTTTAGGAAGGAAGGTTCAAAACTCTCCATGGTTTTTACTCCCCCTCCTGGGGACTTAGGGTGCTTCTCTTCCGTGGTAGCTAATCTCATTTCCCTGCCCACTTTGGCTACCAGGAAGCTCAGAGCTATCCGGATGCGCCCTCACAGCAGCAGGCCTGACAGTTAACATTAATCCTCTGTTTCTCAGCCCTGATTTCCTTCTCTCTTATTAGCCTTTCCTTCAGAAATGTAAATGTAAAGAAGGCTCAAAGGCAGGAACATTCCTAGACTATGAAATTAATGAAACGTAACTCAGGTTTTTCTTCCTAGGAATGGTTAAAATGGCAAATTAATAAGGTAGCATTTCATAAGTATAAGGAAAATACTCCAGTTTACATATACTTTCTTACTTTTCACACTGGTGCTACATGACACAGCAATCTGTTGCTGAAAAAGAAATGCCAAGACCTCTCACCTGCCCCCTGCCTTCACACACCGTCAAGCACAGGTTAGGAACCGTTCAGTGTACAAACATGTCATTACTCTATCTCTTCCATTCAAAGGCACACTAAATATTCCCATCTCAATTTCAAAAGTATCAAAAGATTTTTAAATAGGTATTAGAAAACCAAAAGGGGTGGGAGAGTATGTTAGTATAGGCATAGAAAAAAGCTGGAAATGTTAGCAGTGGTTATTTCTGGAGAACACAATGACAGGGAATTTTTCTCTGGATTCTTATGGTGATTAAATTAGTTAACATACGTAAATGTTTAGAGAAGTTCCCAGAACACAGTGAGGCTGTGTTCACATCTACTTGGATCAACTCCCCCACACCGTTATAATGAACACCCCTAGCAGGACACCAATATGAACAATTCCTCGGTGCCCAATCAACTCAAACATGTCCCGGGTCTCTAACAGCCACCCAAGGCCCAGAGGTTGGCAGGAAGACAGTGTCACCTGTCTCTCACCTCCCAGAGGCCAGGAACTGCCACAATGCAGACGGTGGACCCAGGAGACGGGGTCCATCACCTGGCAGCACCCTAACCCAACTTCTGGGTGGGTCATTCACAGGCAGGAATGAGGAACAGTCCTTACCTTGCAGAGACATGTAGTAACACATTTACGGATGAACAGACAGAACGGTGAGACTGGCCTCAGACTGTCCAGTGGGGAACAAGGTCTCCAGGAAGTGACACTGGCCACGTGTCCACGCACACCAAGATGAGTGACGGGTACACAGGATGTATTATACTCTGCTTCCAGGAGGAGGGTATAGTTCAGTGGTAGAGTGCATGCTTAGCATGCACAAGATCTTGGGTTCAATCCCCAGTACCTCCATTATAAATAAATAAGTGAGCAAACCTAATTACCTTCCCCCCAAAATAAAATGATAAGAACCACTTTCCACTCCGCTAATCTGTGAGTTTCCCATAATAGAAAGTTCTCAGCTCAGTACCTCACTCACTCACCCAGCAAACACAGAGCGCGCACAGGGCTGGGTGCTGCACTCCCTGGAGATGGGAGAGTTCTGGCCCAGGAGTACATGTCCATAGGCAGTGCCAGGGAGGGGGAGGGTGTCTGCTGGGGAAGCAGGGAAGCTGTCACCAGAAGGTGACATCTGAACAGGTCTAACAGACAAATAAAAACATGAGAGCAGGGAGGGGCTGGAGAGGGAGATGCCAGCTTCTTTGTCACCGAGAGATTCAAGGAAGCTTCATAGTCCGCGAAACTGGGCAGCAGACGATGCCCACCCCTCTCCTGCTTTCCCAGTGCCAGCTGTGCACCCTGGGCCTTCTCATCAATTTGCCACCTCATTCAGAGTCTCAGCCCCAGGAGGTGCCCCCTCCCCAACTCAAGTGGGCACCAACCGTTCGCACTGGAGCTTCTGCAACTGTAAAGTGCACCCTGCTCACCTGGGGATGTGGACCCAGCAGCACTGGGCTGGACTCTAACCAGTTTCCAGGCGATGGCGATGGCTGGCTGACCACACTTTGAGTAGCAATGTTCTAGACAACTTCACGGCAGAAGAATCTCAAAACAGGTGGCTACTTTTGGAATCTTTGCTTCTGGCTCTTTCAGTTGCCCTTTTTATGCCTTTTTATTTCTCCACATTCCTCCTTTCCTCTCTTTGCTTTTGTGTGAAGTGCCTACTTGCTGTACCCCACTGAGGCCACCAAAAATTGGAGGGCCAACCAATGATGGAGGGGGCCAGGAGATGAAGCCCTGAATCAGTGGAATGGAGCGGAGGGGCCTGGCTCCGGCAGAACACACCCAGGCACCCTGGTGCCCAGCTTCCCTGGCCGACTGCTTTCTGTATTAAGGACTTATTCACACTGACTCAGCAAGTCAAAGGCCAGGAACCCCAGGACAAACCCAGAGGCTTGCAGCCCTCTGACGCCACGCGGGACTGCACTGACGCCCGAGATGGTTTCTATTTGTAACAGCAAGCCTGAAAAGCTCAAGAACAAAAATAAACCTGACAGAACTGAAACCACTCAGCAGATGTCGCCAGCCCTTGCATCGTCTTGTGAGCATTTTCCCACGCTGTTCTCCAAAATGTGATCGTTTCTTAAAGGTTACTTAAAACATTTGAAACGGTCAGACCCCAACATGTAACGCTTCCCCAGCCCCATGTATCGTTATTATTGAAAAAAAAAACTTTGAGGATCACGCTTACACATGTGTCTAACTCCATTCATTAAATGTATGTTAAGTAAATGAAAATAAAAATAATTTTTAATGGTTTGAAAAAATACAAAATAGCTGCACTTCAAATTCTGAAAAATAAAATCTATCTTTTGAAAAGGAACCAAGCTAAAATCCACACTAGTTAGACATCCAAAAGAGTTACTTCAGTGGGGGGGACAAAAAGATGACATTCTTCACACAAGACAACATACTTCTCTAAGCAGCAGTTTCACCTATACTGTATCCCCCGCCACACACACAAAAGGCACACCATTCATAACAAAGGATGAGAGAAAACAAACCCACAATCCCTGAGCTTCTATAAGGCGGCTCAGGTCCCGTGTGGTAAGAGCAATCCCATTTCAGAGATGAGGAAAGTGAGATCACACAGAGTCTGAAAACAGACTAATGGAAACTTCAAACCCAGCCCTCTGGGTTCCACGGGGAGCTCAAGCACGGCCAAGAACAGTCTATACCCCAACAATGGGCCCAAACGACCACATGGAAACACTCTGTGCAGAGCCCACTTCCCAACCCCACATCCACCCCCCCGGAGGGCGGGGTCAGCGTCGCACTCAGGTGTCCTTAAGAAAGCCTCTGCCCGCAAGGAAGTGGCCAGATGCCTGCCAGGGGTTCTTCTGGCTGCAAGGATGCCAGGGCCCCAGGAAACACCAAGGCAACCAATATTCCCCAAGCCCCTTATACTGGGCTCCAGAGCACCCAGCACAGGGAGCAGATGGAAGGAAGAATGCTCACAGGTGTCTGACCATACCTGGGCCCCAACTACCTGGAAATAAAATCCAGGAGGCACCAAGGTGGGCCAGCTGGGTCACCCTGGAGAGGGTGTGGGTGGCAGAGGGAACCCAGCTGGGCATTAATCATTTGACATCTTTAACTGTGTACTTTTTAAAAACAATCTCTGAATCATGTGAAAATATTACCTAAAGAACATACATTTTTTAAAACTGGAGAATTCAGCATCTATAATCCTTGGAGAGAAGGACACGACTTACTCAGCCACGTGACTCTCCTTTCGGCTCTAAATGAGGAAGCCAGTCCAGCTACGGAACGTTCGCTCCTGCATTCAGCACACCTGTCCGAGCCGGCACTCCCTCCCCAGCGGCTCCTCCTGCTGCACCTGCAGTCTGAGAATTGACCCCTCACTCTCCCTCCCAACACCACCCCCCACTCAGGCATCACTGTCTCCCCTGCCATCCACTGCTGCCTTCATTCCAGCCAGACCCCAGTGCCCCCGTGAGGCCATGGCCCCAGCCTCCAACTGGAAGACTCAGCTCTTCACCCTCCATCCAGCTTTGTCGAGTCACCCACCACGTACCCTCCTGGTGGGCTCTTCCCCATCTAACTGGGGCACACACCTCTCCCACAGAGAAGCACTTTGATGCCCCATGCCCAGCGCCCTGTGAACAGCTCACCCGGCCCTCTTGTGGTCTGGCCCTGCTGCCCTCTCCAGACTGGCTACTTGCCGACTCCCTCACGGCCAAGGCCTCAGTGCTTCCAAATCACTCCACTGGCAGTCAGCAGACCCCTTTTCCCAGCCTCCAGGCCCTTGTACACACTGTGCTCCCTGTCTGAAATGACAATCAAATACCTCACCTCCCCACCCATCCCTATGTCTGGTTTATTCTGTATCAAGAGCCATCAACTTCCCTACAAGGCCTTCCCCACCCACTGCCCACCCTCCCTTCACTTGCCCACTGCCCCCAGGTCCTCACAAGCCCCCACTGCAGCACGGACAAGCCCTCCCACCCTCCAGGCTTGCCCATGGGCTTGGGACCGCTGTCACCATGCCCCTTCAACTCCAGCGCTCAGCGAGGGGCACGTGGCCTGCTCTCGGCGTCTGTCTCTCTCTCTTAGCCTTTCCTTTTCTGCTTGATCATCCACTACCCAGCCTCCTGCCCTGAATGGTTTGTGCAGAAAGGGGGCAAACGTATCCACAAAGAACTCCAATGTCTCAAGCAGGCAACAGCTCTGGAGAAGCTCCCAGGCAAGGCCTGCAGCCCGCCCGTCACTCTCTTGCAAGCTGGGGAAACGTATTAACTCACTCGCCCACTTGAGAAACAGCGGCTGCTCCAGAGACTGGTTTTCGTAATGTCTGAATTCTCAAGGAATTTGGAAGGAGGACAATGAATCTAGAATCAGCGACTGTACTTCTCACACTTACAGCTTGCTCATTTGCATTTTAAAATAAGCCTCCAACCCCTCTTGTGCTAACAGTCATCTCCTCCCCCCTACGCTTTGAAAATAACTGGTGAAAGAGAACCCACGGACCATGGCGGGGCAGGGGGTGGGCTGCAAAACACATCTCCCTGAGGATGCCGAGGCTGCAGACAGGCAGGGCAACAGGCACGTTGTTCTCTCTTCTTCCACTAAATTCAGGGCTGCCCTAGAAAGGGGCGATGGGGTCCAGGGACAGAGAACTCAAAGGCTTCTCTCCCAAGCCCTCCGCACAGATCAGGTCAGAGTGGAAAATGTTCCTAGGCGAAGGCGTCCTGCCCGGCCCTCAGCAGAGCCCCAGGCCACAGATGACCCAAGCGTCCAAGGGATGTTTTCTTCCCACAAAGGTTCACTGGGTGGAGGGGCAGTGATGGCTGGGCTGGGCTCAGCACTCAGTTTAGCACCTAGTTGTTCTGGGAGCAGAAGGGCCCAGGGAGTGGGTCCAGCCCTGGCTGGGGATGTGGGCTTGAATCTACCTCTCAGCCAGGCTCTCTCAGGTGGACAAGGCTCATCACTGCTAGCCAGGCTCACCCTGCCCTCCTCCAGGAAGCCCTCCTGACTTACCAGACTGGGTAAGGACCCTCCTAATTGCCTGTGCCCATAAGCCCCACCCACGCTGGCCTCTGGCTGCTGACTGCAGACTTCTGATAGCCGAAGGGATCTGGCCTTGGCCTCTGTGAGTCCCCAGCACCTGCAGCCCAGTACCTAGCAGGCACCCAGGAAACGTCTGCTGAACACTGCTGCAAGGACAGCCCAGTCTTCCCAATCTGCACCTGCTGGCTACGAGGGGTACTCACCTCATCGGCTCAGCAAGGCCAACTGTTAACACCTGAAATGGAGGAGTCAAGGGGGCCTGTGTGTCCAGCACCCTCATTACAACAGCACAGAGGAGAAAACTGAGGCACACTGGTACCTGCGACCACTACCGTCATGCCAGGTAGGCCCTCAGGACACAGAGTGGAAGGCATCTTGTCCCACTCTCCCCTTGTGCTCCCACCTAAGCCCCTTCACTGATCACAGAGCGGGACTTCCACTCCTCCAGCCCTGCCGGATTTGGGTTCACCTGGGGCTTCTCATGGTTACCCACGCAGGTAACGGCAGGTGTTCCTTATTAGCCAGCATCACTTGGCCTAACAGACCCAGTTAGAGGGGGTCAGCTGGCCTACAGACAAGCCCACTGCCAAGGCCTTCTGGGTCTCAGCAGAGGCACAGGTCCAGCCCCAGCAGGGCCTCTGGATGGCCTGAGAGCCCAGCTGCTGCCCCTTCCCCAAGGTGGTACCCACCCAGAGCCTCATTCTGAGGAGTAAATGGGGTAATGCTCTGAAGCAGTGGCCTTCAAACCAACCCCCCCAAAATGAATGTTTAAAACTAGGTATCTATTTGCACATTCCCAAGTTGACATCTAAAATTTCTCAACGTAAGTTTAAGTAAGTTTAAATGCTTGTAGAGGACGTAATTTCCAACATGTTGTAAATATTAACATTTCAAAATAAGACTGTTACTATTTCTCTTTTAAATGGATCCAGTGGAATCTAAATACCACAGCAATTTGAGATGCAACGTCATTCATCTTAAAATTACGGAATCAGATTCTTCTTAAACATTTATTTAGAAAGCTAGCAACGCTCTTTCTGCCTCCTCAAACTCCCAATTTCCAATCCACGTCCCTCAGACATGTTTCTACCACTAGGGTATTTTATGTTTGAAGGCCTTTCGTTGATTAGTCTATCCTACCATGAGACAAAAAAAAATATGTATATAAATGTTTTAATTTTTCAATTTCATTTGACCATAAAGCTGTTAGTGTCAAAATCTTTCTTCTGGACTGCATTCCTATTATAATTACTACTAGTACATAATTGATCGATACAACAGAAATATATCACGAAAGTATATAAGTAATAATCATAAAAATTAAACCTTATTAGAAACACATCTCAGAAGAAATATATGGTAATTTTTAGAAGTACTTCATGTATCCACTGATGACTATTACCTATTGCTATAATAAAGCAGAGTTTATTATCAATTCTATCTCCATTTTTCAATTTTTATAGGGCTGAAAGCACCTATTCAAATAAATAAAAAGACAGAATGCAAAGAGATTTGCCATAGCAAATTCTCTGAATTCCTTTAGAATTATATGGCAAGATCACAGTAATTTATTACTAAAACTCATTTTTAATGTTTGAGCAGCAGACAACTCACTCAAGCCCTCTTTCAGTTTTATTGCAAGCAAAGATCTGAAACTACCTCACCTGCCCAGGATCACGCAGCCACACGGCACCCAGGAAGGCTGCATGCCCCAGGGGCGCCCAGCAGGTTCACATCTGCCTGTGGGTGATGAGTATGGGGTTCTCCTGTAGACGACCAGCATCCTGTGTGCCAACTACAGTACCCAAATTAACTCAGTCCTCACTAGATCCCAGGGGACAGGCACCACTATTATCCCCATTTTACAGACAGGAAGCCTGAGGCACCTAGCGGTTAAGTAGCTGGCCCAAGGTCACACGGCCAGAAACATGAACCCATGTGGTCTTGCCCCCCCAATACATGCACTACTGCCTCTGCAGAGACGGGAGGAGGGCCAGCGTGAGTTTCCAAGCTCCTTCCCAAGCAGGTCGGCACATAAGGAAGCTGAGGAGCTGCAAGATTTACTTTCTTAAACGTGCTTCCCCTCAGCCTTGGAGAGGTGACACACAAATACTTCCTTCAAGTAAACGGCATCACTGCCTGGTATACAGCAGTACCCGATAAATGCTAACACTCAGGAGTGTTACTACTGCCATTAAGTAGCAGGAAGAACAACTCCCATGACCAGGACAAACACTGCAGGTCTCACTACCATTTAACAGTCTTGGTTCCTGACCCTAGGCCCCAACATCCTTTTTTAAAACAGCAGCCAAAGTAAATGGAAGAGTTTAGTAAATGGAAGAGTCTATTAACATGCAGAGGAGACCCAGGTATCAGAAGAGCCATGGGCTTTAGAGACAAACCAACTGCACTCAAACCCAGCTGAGCTCCCCAAGGGAAATCACAGCATTCTGAGCCTCAGTTTCCTAATCCCTAAAATGGACATGAAAACACCACTCACATCACCAGGTGGCTGCACAAAATGGGGCAATGCCCTTCAGCGCATTTGAGACAGGAAACCCTGGGTGGTGGCTGGCAGCAGGCTTATTCTCATCCTCTTTAATCACTGACACCTAGGGACTGGCAAGCGCCCCAGCTCCAGCATCCATTGGCCCACCAGCCTGGGATCGTGGTGCACAGAGGCTCGGCTGACTTTGAAAAACCAGCCAAGTGGCTTGGTTTCCAATTTTTGCAAAGAGCCTTTTCTCTACATCTTGAAATTTCAAGTTCTCCAAACATTCGGGGATGCCAGGAGGAGGTGAACAGAGAGGCGTCGCAGTGGGTTTTATTTTTAGATGCTGATGTGGAAAGCATCCAGCTTGCCTTCACTCTGGCCCTAGCCACCACTTCCTCCCCCAAGCCATCGCCAAACTGAACAGCAGACACATCAAGAAGATTTCATAACTCTTCTTCTGCCTGGTACGTTCTAAAACAATGGCTCCAGTTTCCCGTTCCACCACAGACTAAGCAGATTAAAGGCTTGAGTCCTCCCGGGAACCCACGTAAAGTGAACACACTGACCCCTGGGTTGTCCCTCACATCCTGAAGCTCCCCTCCTCTCTCATGGTAGGGGTGGCTTCCCACTGTGTTACAGTCTGGGATCTCGTGTGAACAGAAATCAGGTATTGGTGGAAGGGCATTATTTCTTCCTCCTTTAAAAGCAGTGTTTGTTGGTGAGCATGTGAATTCATCTCCTCTAAAAATGCCTCCCAACAGAAATTTCCTCGTGGACCCTGATGAGAGGATTAGCTAACCTCAGGGAAGCACCCGGCCCTCACATGTGACCTGCAACTCTAGCTCCAACTATGGGTCTGGGCCTTGGTGGTGGGGACAGTGGCATCTACAAAGGATCTGGGGGCTTCCAAGGTAACCATCAAAAGGACTAAGGAACAAAACTAAGCTGAAGCAGCCTGGAGCAGGAAAGGTGTGAGACACCTAGCTCCAGAGTGACACACATACAACGGTACCTCCTCTGCCCACTGCTGGACCCCAGCATGCATTATCAGTCAATCCCTGTCCTCAGCCACTCACAGATTTAGAATCTTCCAGGCACCCACTACAGATCAATCAGAATTGGCCCCGAAAGCACACTTCTTAGCCCTTCTTGAATTCTGACTTCCCCCTCTTGATGGCTGGAGGAACTGAGGTCCACAAAAAAGCTCAGTGCAGATCTTGCCACTCTGCAGAGCCTACGTGAGGTAGGATGAAAAAATCCACGGCCGCTGAGAGGCTTCCAAAAACTACCTCCTCTCCCAAAACAAACCTCAGCCTCCAAGGAACAAGTTCAACCACAGGCTCTGATGAGGGAGGTCAGAAGGAAGACTTCAGCAGTCCTCCACCATGGCAGCCAAACAGATGCCCAGCCTCGCCCTAGGAACCGCCCCCACCCTGGTCCCAGGAGCAGAGGCTTGAGACCACCGCCTGCTGAACCTGCCAGGTGTGGGGAGCCTCTCCTGCGGTGCTGAGGAGGGGCCTCCCGGCCGGGGGGGAGGAGACTGGGCCGGAGTTAACAAGGAGGGCTCTGAGAGCTTCTCAGAATATCTCCCACAGATATTCTAGCATGGGGCCAGGCTCCCCACCAGCCCTGATCTAGCCCCCACCTGAGTGAGCCTCTGCGGTTACAGCTGGAAGAGGCCTGCCAGGCCAGGAGAAGGGCCACCAGCTGAGCTGCATGGACATACAGATTCATCCTGGACAGGGAGAGCAAGGAAGGCAGTGAACACAACCAGGCCACTCTCGGGTCTTACAAGTACCCGTTAGGTACCAGGCATAACCTCTGGTGCAGATGTCACAGCCTGCCCCTCACAAAGGGTCTGAGCGTATCTTCATGTCTACACGGAAATGCCCCGCTTCCCATCCCTCATGAGCCGTAACAGCCAGGACTCGTGGAGCTGACCAGAGGGCTCCCCTTTGAGACCCGTCCCCCACCCTCCACTCTCAGAGCAAACCGTGTGGCATTACTGCTGCTGTCCGAGCCTGGACATCTATTTGGGGCCCACAGAGCCAGCCCCATGCCCTGGTAAAGCTTCTTTCTCCATTCTTCCTTCCCTCCTTCCTCCCACCAATGAGCATCTGACCCAAGTCCAACCCAGAGTGAGGCAACACAGGGGTCAGGAGCCCCACTGACTCAGTCCACCCTCCAGGAGCCAGGGGCCCATAGGGAAGATCAGATATGGTCACTGAGAGCAGAAAAGGGGTCATGACGGGGAGGTGGAGGAGATGACACCATGTCGGCCTAACACAAGGACGGTCCAAGTGGGAGAAGGTACATCCGCAGGAGGCTAACAGCCAGGGCTGAGCCCGGGGGAGGCTTGAGCTCCATCAGCAGAGCCAAGGACAGGCCCAGACGGCCATGGCGGCAGCCAGAACCATGGGCCGTGGGTGCCTGGCTCACCCTGCCCACCTCCACCCCCACCAAGGGCCCCACCGCTCCCCCAGTCAGCTCCTTCCACCGACAAAGCACAGCAACTCCACAAACCCGAGGGATCACCAGCCCCAACTGGTGTCCTGCGGGGTGGCAATCATGTCCACTCCATGGGGGGAGGAGTAAGAGCAGGTGGGGAGGGCAGAGCGCCAGACTCCTCGGGGAGGGGGAAGGTGAGCGCTGCAGGCCGTCCACCCGAACAATGGCCAGGGCATGGTCTGTACTCACCTGCACGACTTCTATCCCTCGCTTCCTGTGGAGAAAAACAAAGAAAACACTGGTTACTCCAGAGGGCAGGAAGCATCCTTCCAGAACCTTCACTACAGCCAGCTAAAGGCAGGATGGTGAGGAGACCGGACCTGGCCTCAGTTTCAAGGGAGAGGTTTAGGAACCCCCAGCCAGTCCTCAATGCCCGCTTCGGGCTGAAAGAGCGGGCTGGCTGCCCAGAGGAACCTGGCTGGAGTCTGCTCATCTTCCTCATGGCCAGCGGTCTCCCATTCCAATCCCGGGGCATGGCCCTCGTGGGCGCAGCTCCAGCTTGGACCACGCCAACAAAACAGCCAGGGCTCACGGTCTCAGGGAGGGGACACACAAAGCCTGGGGGAAACCTCTCAGCGATGGTGAGCAGGCACGTCACCCCACATAACACAGCGGAGGTGACACCTACCAGTTCTCACATCTGTCCTTTAGCTCCTTCAACTAGCATTCCCCCAGCACCTCCTGACCACCAGGCAGTAAGCAGAACTCTTAAGGAGGCCACTATGTGAGACAGCAAGACACAGCAAAGAGGTGACCAGGTCACACTGTGGGACATGCCTCGCCACCCTCCCCTCTACCCCTAACACCTCACAGGACCCCAGGCCCCGAGGAGCCCAATCTGAAAGCCACAGTGGTCGATGCTTTCAGCGTCCTCGCCATCAATCAGCTTCTCTGCAGTTCTGGAAGGAATGGCAGCCAATATCCATCAGCTTCCCTGACCTCATGAGGGGACGGGCTGAACACCACAGCTGAGCCCTGAGCCACCAGAGCCCACAGCAGGGGGACAGAGTGCGTTGCCAGGAACCAGCTCATAACCCACATCATTCATCTCTGAGCCCCGTGGACACCTCAGAGCCCCTGCCTCATTCCCAGACCATCCTGGCCCCAGGGGAGCACTGGTGGCAATAACCTGCCACAGTCACTTGACGTGACTGCAACCAGCCAGGTTAGGTCCAACGTGTCTCCTCACCCTGCCCAACCTCTGCCCCAGCTCTGGGATGGAGATCTTCAACAGCTGAGGGGGAAATCTCACATGACAGACAGACAGACAGAAGGAGATAGCCTGAGGCGTGTGTATACGTGACCCACACCAGGTGGAGAGGGCTTCTGCCAGGCGCCAGGCCCCGCCTGGTTTTTCCCTCCAAGTTAATTCTCTCGGCATCCAGATTATCCCTGTGTGTGGCTCTCACGTCCTTAGGAAGCCAGCTGCGGTCACTTCTAATCTGTCCACATCAGACACCAGCCCAGGAAGCTCCCACTCTCCTTCCCCCTGTCTGTCCTAAAACAAAAATAGGACTCTAACGCTGAAGACAGATGGAACCCGTAAAATAAGAGAAACAAAAGAAAGTGATCTTGAGGACAGACTGAAAACCTCAAGTGGGGCTGAGCTCCCAGGACCCAGCGCAGTTTCTCTGCCGCCTGGAGCTCTAAGTACAGGATTGATTACGTCTCTGGCAGAAAAGAGAGGGCTCGGCGCCCCTTTCCATGCACATCAGCCCACATGTACACCAGATACTCGTGTGGTAAGAGGAGCTAAGGCCCCGTGAGTGCTCACAGCACCTTCTGCAGTGATCACCCACTGCTCTGACCAGCAAGCTGAGGTCCAGCAGCCTTAGGAGCACGGGCGCTGGCTCTGGAGCCGGGCTGGCCACACGGTCCCAGCACAGCTGGCTCAGGAGGCACCGAGAAGGGCAAGCCTGGTCTCCGTGCTCCAGGGCCTTGGTGCAGCGGGGAGCCTGGGGAGGCAGGTGGAAAACCACATTTCCTGTCGTGTTGGGATCCCACGCACGGCACTGCCACCCATCAGGAAAATAAGGTGTCAGCCTGCCAGGGCTCCCTTCTGCATCTGGAACTTTGGCAGAACAAAGGTACCAACAGCCTTCATTTCCCAAGCAGCAGGCTCCTGAAATCCGGCCCTAGTCAGAAACTTCAGAAATTGAGTCATGATACCAAAGGGGAAGCGAGAGAAGGGGACGAACGAGGGAGGGAGACAGGAGTGGGAGAAGGGAAGAGAAACCAGAGAACTCGGCGAGTGATTAAACTGCTCCTCCTGAAAACCCGAACTCCAGGATCCTACCCCACAGACACACGACTGGGCAAAGCATCTCAGGCTGTGGACGATCACTGCCACACTCACTGCCTGTGACAGCAGGAGCCCGGCAGCACCTGAACCCCCCAAGAGGGGCCACTAACGAACCACGTGTGGTCAAAGGAATACTATGCAGCAGTTAGGAAGAACGAGGAAGGGCTCCAGGCGCCCATGAGGCATTCGTTAATCTCCGTGTGTGCAAGGTGCAAACCCCGTGGGCTGTACACAGTTATTTGGGTCAAAAAAAAAAAAAAACCAGGAAAAAGAGCGAGCTTGCAGAGCGAATCTGAAAGTACGACCAGAAAATAGCTGTGGCCTGGCCTCTGGTCAAGGGAAAGGAGAGTGCGGCCGGGAGGTGGGGTGAGGAGACTTCTTTCTCGCCCTCACGCACCTCTTGAATTTTGTGCCATGTGCCTCTAACATGCCCCAAAACTAAGAAAATACATTTTTAAATTAATAGTTGCCGGCATTCACAGAGTCTGGCCTAAGGTAGACGCCTCATCAAGGCATAGGCCAGTCGACCAACTGATGAAGTGAAACAGAGGAACTCGGGGTCTATCTAGAAAAGTTTCCCAGTTCCGCTCAAAGAGGAGCTGAAATGACACCCATTCCGGCAACACTGGACTGTCACCCATCGGAGCGTCCAGTTAGGATTCTCGGCCCATTTAAATCCTCAGGTACCTGGGAAACAGATCAGGAGGGAACACACTGCGGTGTTAACTGTGGCTGCAGCAGTAAAGTGATGTGTGGTTCCTTCTATTTTCTTGAGGTTTCTAGCTTTTCTACAATAAGCACAGATATTACTTCCAAACTTACAGAAACAGTTAACAATAAAAGTTAAATAATTAAAGAATTTTACTTAAAACCTGCACCTCAAGAAAATACAGGCTCCAAAATTGTTGCTTTCTTAATAAATCTTGGATTAATGAGTTTTGGACAGAGGTCGACCTCACAACTCATAGTATAAACTTGCTTTTCCAAAAGCTGGCTATCTGATGAAGAGGGGATCCACTTCGCCAACGGAACTACCCCTCCCCACCCGCCACCTTCCCCAGACACCCAAGGGGAGCATACTGCGGGAATTTAAATTTTTCAGGGGAAAAGAGAGAGCAATCAAAGAAGGCTTCAGGGAGGAGGCCGCATTTGCTATTTGAACAAAAACTGAAGGGAAACTACAGACAGACACTGGGGAGAAGTTCAAGAGGAATAACATGAGTGTCCTGCTTTCCAAAAGACGTCTGGGGGTGTGGGAGCATAAGCCCCACCAAAAGGGCAGGTGGGGGCAATGAGACATGGACAGAAGCTGGGCATGCCCCGGGGGCTCAGAGTGTTCCAGCCTGGCCTTTACCCTGTGGATCATGGGTCGCAAATGCCAGGAGGGATGACAGAGAATCATCCCTGGAGCTCATCAAAAGTACTAATTCAAGGCTGGGCCCCGAAGACTCTGGTTCAGGAGGTGACGGGCAGGGCCTGGGAGGGATTCGACACTCATCGAGCTCCCAGGAGGAGGTGTCCTCAGGTGTGGAACAGCTGCTCATCCACAAGGAGCAACCCCTGTTGACTGAGAAGCAGCAGGACCATATGTGTCCAGGGAGAGGCACGGCTTGTTCGTTCAGGAGCAGCCGCTCCAGGTCTCGGGGACAGGAGTAAAGGTCACAAAAGAAGCAGAACTGGCTGTGATGCTCCCTGTCTGGGCGCAGCAGGCCGAGGCCCCACCCCAGCACCAGGAGAGGACAGGAGGGTGCATCACAGGAATATGGTAACTATTTTTTTTATGGCGGTGGTGCCAGGAGGTTAGAAGCCCAGGACTGAGCTGAGCAGACCATTCAGGAACCGTCTGGAGGCAGGCACAAGTAGAGGAGGCGGGGGGCGTCCCCAAGAGGAGAACATGGAACCAGACTCAAAGGGACCCGTCAAGTGAGGAGAATCCTGGAACCCACTCAGCAGGGCCGCTGCGCCCACGCGGGGGGCTGCGGGCCTGTTAATTCTGCTCGCCCTGCCCACCTGCCTCCCGGGACTGCCTCTCTTCCACGCCACGCGATTCTGATGGACAAACAAACAACTGGGGGGCTGCAGCCCCTCCAGGAGTGGGTACGTGGCCTGGCACCTCACTTAGTTGTGGGATGGGCGTGAGACCCAAGCCAGGCCAGCCCTGGTCCTTTCCAGGACAGGTCCTGGGGGACTGTCAGCAGCACAAAGTGGACATCATGGCCTCTGTGTAGCCAGACTCTCCAGAAGGAGGCCACAGCAGGAGAAATGGCCAGCATGCTCATGCCAGAGGTCAAGGCCCCAGTCCAGCCGGCCTAGAGCATGCCCTCTCTGGACGTTCAGTTTCTGAGTTTCTGTCACTGGCCGTTGTCCTGCCTAACTACAGCAGGTGCTGAGTGACAGGGGCACTCACTTCCTGCAAATGACAAAAGTTACCCTGAATGACCCGGTGTTAAGAAGGGACAAGAAAATAGTCCAGCAAAGAGGCCAAAAGAAAGAGGAGCAGGAAAGAGTGAGGTCTCGGAAGACTGGGAGGCAGGACCACCAGGAGGCACCAGCCCAAACCACTGGGAGGCCACATAAGGCCTGAGGCCCAGCCACTGGATGTGGCATCAGGAACGTTAACGCGGGACACCTTGGGACAACCGGCAGGCCTGCCTCACAGCAGAGCGGGGCCAGCAAAAACCAGCAGCAGGCACAGGACGTGTTGCTGAGCTCCCCGGGTCTCAGCTTCCACATCCATTAAATGGGTCTGAATTTTGCAGCCTAATGGGATCTCCCAGGGCAGGTATGAGACACAAGGGCTGCAGGCAAGTGAAGCACAGGACATGGTGAATCAGCAGGAGAGAGAGGATGATGGTACCTCTGGCCAACAAGGAGAGAAAGTCCCGTGAGAGCTGGGCGAATTCCAGGCATCCAAGAGAGCAGCGCAGCAAAGAAGAGTGATGTTTGCCAAAACGGGGGCCCTGGGGTTCATCAAGAACTGCTTTCCCACAAAATGCAAAGCCACAGCCACATGCCTCCCTCCCAGGCACAGCGGAGGGATGGCCACAGCGGGGGGGGAGGGGGCAAGCTGCTGCAGAAAGGGCCTGCCAGGCAAGCCAGTGGCACAGGGAGGCCGGCCAGGCTCCCTCGGAGCAATTTCAAGTAGAGGGGATGACCCGGAAACCCGGCGCCCCCCACCAACGGGCAGAGAGAGAAAGAAGCTGCACCTGCACCAGAGCTAAAAACCACTCAGGGCCGGGAAGTGTGTGATTATGTAAGCGGGAAGCCAGGCCCGTTCGCTCGCATCCCAGTCATTTGTAGCACAGCGTGGTAATTACCAGATATCAGGAGCCCAGAATAACAGGCCCTTTAGCACCACGAGGCCTGCAGGCAAACCCCACCCTACTCTGCTGCCTCTCCCTGGCCTGCAGAAGGAAGGGCCCCCGCCATGTCTCCCGAGGACTCAGGGTTCCCTAAACAGGCAGCTGGGCCTCCCCTCTCACCCGGGTGTGCAGAGGGACACGCTGTCCCTACCACCCCAAATGCCAGGCCAGCATCTCCACCTAACCCAAGCTCGAGGTCAGCTCCTCAGGAGGCCTCCTTGGCTCCCACCCTCCTCAGCACCCTGCACCCCAGAACAGAGCACAGATATGGAAGTTGCCTGGCTCCACACTGCTGACCCCTATGAGGCTAAGAGCTAGTAAAGTGGACATTAATGGTGGCCATCAATGTGGCACTTTTCCTACTGGGCACTCCCCTGGACACACACACACTCCAGTTAGGCACAGCCATTAGCTTTGGCCAAGGAAATGCGCACAGAAATGACCCATGTCTATTCCAAGCAGAAGCATTCAGCTGCCAGTGGCCCAGCCTCCAGCCAGTCCTCCTGGTCCTCAGCAGCTGTGGAAGCACAGACAGCCCCCAAAGCCAGCCCAGACCCACTCCTGGAAAGAAACCTGGCTGGGATATAAATAAAGCCAGGCTGGGAACCAGAAAAAAAACATTAAGAGGACCTTCAGCTTAGCAGTGGTTCTCAGTTGGGGTACTTTTGCCCCCAGGGGACATTTCGAAGTACTTGAAGACATTTTTGATTGTCACAACTAGGGGGAGTGCTTCTAGCATCCAGAAGACAGAGATCCTACAATGCTTCTAAAACAAAGAATCATCTGTCCACAGTGCCAAGAATATGAGAAATGCCAGGATGCAGAGGACCAGTGCTGAGCTACCACAGGAGGACACCAGCCCTGGAGAGTAACCCAGGTCCAGAGTGGACCCTGAATGAGCTATAAATAAACCTCTTGTTGCGAACCTCTCAGGGATGCTTGTTATCACAGCTTAGCCAGGCCTATCCTGACTGATAAACAGTCCTTGAGAAAACAAGGCTGTGCCCTCTGCCTACACCCCAAATTCTTAGCACAACACCTAGCACACGGCATTTGGAGATGCAGCCTACAAGGCGTCAGGGGCCGGCGAAGTAGCACCAGTCCCTCACTTCATCAAACTCTCCCAAGAGAAACCCTGTGCTAGAACAACATCCAGGCCTGACCTACCTCTGTGCCTTTGCAGAGCTGTTCCCTCTGCTGGAATGCCCCTCCTCCCTTGGCAAACTCCTGCTCATTCATCCAGAGCAGCTCAAACATCATACTCACCAAGAGGCTGCTCTCTACCCCTTTCCTGGGCGGAAATGATTAGCCACAGAGCCATCGGACACCTAAGACAGCTCTGTGCTCAGTTTTGGGCCACGAGCCCCTGAGGGCTGAGAGTATGTTCTCTATTTCTGTGCCCCCTGCCCACCACAGACCCCCTCACCGGGTAGGTGCTCCCCGAGCACTTCCTGAATAAGTGCACCAGCCTCCTGGGGCCAGGGCTCCATCCCTGAGCATCCCTGCCTGTCTGCTTCCTCAGCAGCCTGGTCCCCTTGCTGATGGTTTCGTAATTTGGATATTCCTCCTCTTAACAATGCCAGAAACCGAAATGGCCCAATACAAAGGCAACATACGAAGAAAATTTTAAAGCCAGTACAAACATTTGAATCATTTAGACAGCTCCAAGAAAGAACTAAATAAACTGGAAGCTGCCATATGTCCTTTTTTGAGTGGTAGGGGCAGCTAATAAAACCCTTCCCCTAATTGGACAGTCACCAACTCCGGTAACTAAAGACCTTCCCCCATACTAGGTGGCCTGCCTGGAGGAGGCAGGCAAGCCAGAGGGTCCCCGCCATGCAGACGCAGTGGCATGAGTCAGCGTGTTCCTTCAGACCTAGAACAAGCCCACAGGGTCCCTGGAAGTGGCTGTTCCTCATGAACCCAGGATGTGGGTGAGAAGCCGAGCTAGTGACTCACCTTCCCGGCCCCTCCAGGAAGAAAGCAGAACCACCAGGGCTGAAAGGCCTTCGCTACCTCTACCAAGGCACTTTAAAACCCCACCCCTCAGCTTTCAGGTTGGGGAGGGGGGACTACCCAAAAATGTGTTCTGCTGTATCCAAAGTGTCACCATTTCACACTGGAAATCACCTCGACTTTTCATCTGAAAACAAATGTTGGAATTCCCTTAATGCCACTTGACAAGCCTCCACTTTTCAATATAAAAATTCTCCACTTGAAATTCTCTTTAGGTCTTTTACTACCCCCTTGCAGGTGCTATGATTTTTCCTTCTCATAATTAGGGATGCACCCTAAATTGCAGGGGGGAGAGTGTTACTAGAAGCAGAAGACCCACAGGGGCATCAGGAAGGGCTGGTTCCAGCACCCCACACACACAAACACAACCCCGCAGAGCTGTCAGCCAGCCTGCCTCAGGGCTAATGACTCAGTCAGTTCTCTTCACAGCAGTTTCTTATTCCCAAGAATACAAAGTCATTTTAATATCAGCCCAAGGAGCAAGGTAAATTATAGCACGAAGGGAGACAGGAATCCCTGTGCCAACACTTCCCCACTGCGGGAGACAGAAGCCCGCCCAAGCAGGTCTGCGTTGTTTTTAGCACCTATTCTCAAGGTACCATAAGCACTTAAAATAACTGCACAAGTGTGTGTCCCGGGCCTGCTGCTGGGATGTTGACACTCTTTTAAAGGTTGCATTCCAGGGAAGATTAAACATCTCCATCCACCCAGATCCTGCTGCTAGCACTCCCTTACAACTGAAAGCTCCCTCCTGGCCCGAGGGCTGGAATCCAAGACCAAGAGAAGGGTTCTCTGAGTGCAGTGGTTGAGGGCGGGGTCTCTGCCCCACTGCTGTGCTGAGCTTCCGACCACAGGAGCGCAGAGTCCCCATCTGAATGCCATCAAATGTTGGCTGGGCTTCTCCATCCAGCTCTGGGCTGGCTGGGGAACAGAGGAATGGACCCCCCAAGCCCCAAGCCCTGCCTAGGGATGCTGGCAGCCACGGGGCCCCTGAATACAGCAAACAACCAGGGGATAGCAGTGAGCACAGGAAGGTTACTGAAGACTGCTGCTTGAGCTGAGCCCTGGGGGTGGCCAAGAAGAAGGCTGCCAGGGCGTGCAGCGGAGAAGGCCTGCCAAGCAGCAGCTGCAGCTGGGGCAACGCCAGGACCTCTGGGCACTGAGGTTCCCTGGGTCCCTCTGCCGCAAGCACCACGGCTGCTGTCACATCAAAGGAAAGGTGAGGTTAGACTCACCCCCAATCTCTGAAAACTTAAGCCACAAAGCACCTTATTCGAGTATTTCCCCAACCCCCAATCACTTGCTGGATGCAGAGTGGGAACATAGGTCCAGGGAGCCAAGTAACAGCCTTATCCACGGCTCTGTGATTAAGGGAAGGGAGGCAGAGCCTGGCTCTGACCTTGACCCAGTCCCTCGCCTGTCAGGTCCTAGAAAGGCCGTGTGGATGAACACTGTATTCCTTTCCTACTGCTGTTGTAACATCACCACAAAGTGGGCTGAAACGACACAAATGTATCTTCCTTCCAGCTCCAGAGCTCAGGCGTCCAAAATGGGTCGGCAGGGCTACAATCCCTCCTCTGGGAAGACGCCGTGCCTTTGCTGTTTCCAGTTTGAGAGGCTGCCTGCATTCCTTGGCTGGTGACCACATCACTCTGACCTCTGCTTCTGCTGCCACATCCCCCTGTGACCCTCCTGTCTCCCTCTTATAAGGACCCTTGTGATTACACTGGCCCCTCCCAGAAAATCCAGGATAGGCTCCCATCTCAAGATCCTTAAACTTAGTCACCCTGCAAAGTCCCTTCACTGTGTAAGGTACAATATGCACAGGTTCTGAGGACACCCGGGGGGAGGGGGAACATCATTCTGTTCATTCCCACACCAAGGCTCTTGCAGCTCTGCCATTCCAGGGCTCTCAGACACTCCCCTGAAGTGTCCACATGTGGGCTGGTGACAGATCAAAATTTATCCACAGGTTCATCGGGGACCTCAACAATCACCGAGGAAGGAGGAGGCTGGAGCTCAGCCCCCAAGGTGCCCCCAGGATTCCCAAGGGGTGCTAGGTATAACCAAAACCAACACAGGGGTCCCTGATGGGAAGAGACACACAGGGCCTGCATGGTAGAGACCTAAGACCCCAGGCCCAGAAGTCTTGGCTGTAAATTATGGGGAGGGATGATATTCCTGACCCCTCGGTCCATCTCACCGCCTATGAGATGCCCAGACTACCCAGGCCTTCCCAGTCCACTCCAAGGCCCCTTGGCCCTACTGAAGCCCACAGCCCTCAGACCCTGCCAAGTTGCCCAGAGCAGCAACAGACATTCCCCAGAGGCATTTGGAGCCTGAGCCAGCACCTAAGCACACCAAGCTGTCATGTACAGGCCCAGGGGTGCCCCCTTCAGATGCACTGAGCACCCAACTCTAGAAACAGGCAGTGGCTTCTTCTGGTGCCCCTGAGACCCTCACATTTCAGGGAAGATTCCAAAGGCCAGGACACAACCCAGACGAACGGCTGGCAACACCAGTAATTCCTGGGCCCCTCACTCCTCACTCAGGGAGAGAGGGGATGGGGAAGAGGTGGGGGTTGGAGGTGGGGGCAGGAGGGCCTATGAGATGTGCTGCAGCAGACATTCAGCATGAATTTCAAAGGCTGCATTAGGGGATGCGACTGTCTTATATTTTCAAGTGAGGACATTTAGAGAGGTTAAGAAACTCAACCAAACAGTATGCTAAGTGAAGAACGCCAGAGAGAGAAAGACAAATTCTGCTTGGTATCACTTCTAAGTGGAGTCTTCAAAAAAGTTAAGTTAAATTCATAAGAAACAGAGAGAATAGTGGTTGCCAGGGGCTGGGGGGCAGAAAGAAATGGGGAGAGACTGGTAAAAGGACAAACTTTCAGTTAGAAGAAGAAGGAGGGGGTGGAGGAGGAGGAGGAAGAGGGGGAGGGGAGGAGGAAGAGGAGGGGGAGGGGGAAGAACATGGTCTGAGGATCTAAGGTGTAACACGGTGACTACGGCTGACAGGACTGTGCTGTATCACTGAAATTTGCTGACAGTCGAACTCAACTGTTCTCACCAAGAAAAGAACAGGGGCTGAGGGGAGAGTAAATCTGGGGTAAGAGGTGTTAATTAGCTTGATTGTCAGACTCCTTTCACAATGTGCACATATATCAAATCATCACATTGTAAATAATTACAATTTTATTTGTCAGCTATACCTCAATAAAGATGGAAAAAATACATATGTATTAAGAAAGGAAGACAGGAAGAAAGGAAGAAATGAAATGAAACTTACCCAGACTCACAGCAAACAAGCCACAGCAGAACCACAATTGAAAGTCCAGACTATCTGTCAGCAAAGCCCATCCTCGTCCCATGACCTGTGAGGGTGAGGGTCCAGCCAGGTCTGGTGGGGGTGAGGCTTCTGGGATTTCTGGAGGAAGAATTGTTCTGGACAGACTTGCCTCTCCCCCCTCCACCTAGGCGCTGCCCCACGTTGGGGCTGAAATCCCTCCTCAGATCCTTGGCCCCCAGGAGGCTGGAGGAGGGTGCTGCTGCCCCTGGAAGACCTGCCGGGGAACAGACCAGAAGGCGCTTCCTGGGAAGCCGTGACTGGCCTCAGCTGTCCCGAGACCACTGTGGAGTGGGGACAGGACACGCCTGGGTCACCCCAGGCCCAGAAGCAAGGGGAGCTGACATGCCTATTTCTCCCCTCTCCACAGGGCTGACAGCTCCTTCTGTCACAATGTCACCTCAAATCCACACATTCCAAGCTGGAGGAACCCTTCCTACAAATCAAAGGGACAAGGAAGCAGATTTCTGCTCAACTGTAGAAGTGGTTGCCAGCTCCCAAAGGAAGGCTTCCGTGCAGGCGGTGACTGTCCCGTGGTGGGAGGGATTCAAGCAGAGGCTGGCTGCCCGAGTCATAGAGGGGAGACTGGTACGTGGAGGAGGTGATAGCGCTACCGTTTTAGGAGGCCCTCCCCATCTCTAAAGATTCCCGACTCCCCTGTGAGAAGCAGCAATCGGCCATCTGGGCCTCCCAAGGTGGAGAGAAGGAGCCTGGGGCCTCAGAGGGCCCCTCCTCCAGAAAGCTAAAGCCCCAGGGCCTGCTCCCAGCAAGCGGGCACATGCCCCCACCTCCTTCCTGCCGGCCTCCCACCCTGCCAGGCTCTGCAGCTGGGAGCCATGGCAACCGGCCCAAAACAGCTAGAGAAATCCCTCAGAGAGCCCCACGCAGGGTGTCACAGCAGCCGCCAACTCAAAGCCAAGAGCCGGGGCCCTGGGCAGAAGTGAGAAACACCAAAAAGAGGAACCTCGATTCCAGCCAGAGGGGAAGAACGCTCCAGTGCCGTCAAAGGGCAGTGTCCCCACCCCCAGAGAGACACAGGCCTCCAACCCAAAGGCCACCAGGATCACAGGCCACCATCCTGCTGTCCCTGCCCACCCCCAGGGGTCTGGCCTGTGACCCCCTACATCTAAGACATGCTTCATCCTCTCAACGACAGCACCCCCAGCCCTCCCAGGGCTTCCCATGCTCCCCCTGGCATTCAAGACCTGGGCGGCAGGTGCCCACCTCCCCTCCAGCCATCGGCACCCCATGTGCTCCCAGCACACCTGGCTCCGTGCCCCCCACCTGCCCACACTGTCAGCCCTCCACCTGGGACACCCCCACCCCATGCCCACCCCCCACAGCACTGGAGGCCTCTTCCTGGCACAGCCCAAGGGGAAGGCACCCGAGGAGCCTGATGTTAAGCCATCTTTACAGAGGGCCAGAAATTTCAAGAAAAAAGATGACATCCTTCCATTTCCTTCAGCTGGGGATCAGCATGAGTGAGGGGCTGGCTGGTAGGGGGCCCTTTCTGGAAGCGCAAGGGCTGGGAAAGGAGGACTCTGCTGGAAGCCACAAGAGGCAGCGGAAGAAATCCAGACTGCCCACCAGGAGGGCCAACACAAGGTACCTCCTCCTGAACTGGGTGCCTCCTGACCCAAGGACCATGCACACAGCCCACTCTGTCCCAACCCTTGTTGTGTTGTGTGTGTGTGTGTGTGTGTGTCTAAATGTCTGTGGCCACATCCCTGATTCAGGATGCTAATCTGCTGGACGACTCTGTAGGAATGACCTTAATTGCCAGGATAAGAACTAAAGACAGAGAGAAATGAGCCCAATCTGCAGGAGGTGGGGAGAGGGGGAGTTTGTTGTTTTTTTTCCCCAAGGTTTTCTTAAAACTAAATTCCCCCTGATGACTTGCTTTCTCAAGAACAGCCTTTCCATCCAAGGCATTCTTTTACTCATTCATTTTTTCATGCCTATTTCCTGAGCACCTACTCTGTGCCCAGCGTGGTGGGCACACAACAGTGAAGGCACCAGAAAGGGCTCCTGTCCTCATGGAGCTTACTGTGCAGGCAGGGAGGGGAGGTGAACAAGCGAACAGCTGAAATAAGTACAAGATGTGATAAGTTCTGAAAGGAACACTAGAGGGACTGACAGAAGGGGGAACTGTGCTGAGAGCGAAAGGCTGAAAAGGAGCCAGTGAGTGGTGTGAGGTGTAGAAGACCCTGCAAAACAGCAGGAACAGCATATGCAAAGGTCCTGAGGTAGGAGGGAGTTTAGAGCAGCTGAAGAACTCAGAAAAGATCATGGAGTCTGAGCCACAGTGAGGAGCAAGAAGGGCAGGAATCATGTCTGAGGCCATGAGGGGCTGTTCTTTGGCTATTTGGTTACCTGGGCCAAGAAATTTTCTTCTGCTTAAGATCACCTGAATTGGGTTTTCTGTCACTTACATCCACAAGAATTCTGGCTCCTACAACATCCATGCCAAAGCATCATACACTATCACCTTCTCCACCAACCTGTGCCTCAATCTTGAAAGCAAACATCACATCCTTCCAGATGTCCACACCACCTCCACTTCTTTCTGTCACCTCCTGCCCCATCAGTCCACAAAGAAAGGTTTCATTTGGGCCTCTAGGCTGGTGGTCCCTCTCCCAGGGAGGCGGCCTACTGCATGCTAGAAGGAGGGGCAGGAAGAGAAAAGCAGATGGTCTCTCGGCTGAGGGAAAGAGAACTTCCAATAACACTACTGGCGGGCTGATTGCATATAATTATGAAGGGAAAATGTTCTTCAAAATTAGCTTCCCAAATGCAAATATAATTTCAAGTGTCCCTTGAAGTGTGATTACAGCGTCAGCGCCATGAACATTTTATCACCAGCACGGATCAGTCACGCCCTTGCAGGCAAAAACACAAGGAAACCAACAAAGACATCACAGCCAGACAGCTCCCCAAGAAGCACTTCCAGCTGCCCAGGGGAAGCACCAGTCCAAGAAACCCAGCGCGGCTCCCCTCCACTTCTGGCTCAGGGCCTTTCCCAAGGAGGCAAGAGGCACATCTTTCTTCTTTCTTTCTCTATCTTTAGGGCCTTTGATGTCAGACTCAAATCCTAAGAGCAGCCAGTTAATAAGGACATCTTCCCTTTCTGTCTGCCTTCTATGGCCAGGCACTACAATACTCTGTGCCTCAGTTTTCCCATCTGTAAATTGGGCACGACAGTGGAGTGTAATTCACAGCATGTTGGAGGACTGAATGATGCCTGGGCGGGCAGGCAGTCATTGTCGCCACAAGCGTCCCCCTCCCATCTGAGCCTTGGGACAGCACTGGCAGAGCTCCAGCAGACGTGAAACCTGAGGCTCAGAAAGGCTACATGAGCCAAACGGCTAGTGGGTGAGTAGCAGGGATGCAAACCCAGCTCAGCCTGAGTCCAAACTCCACACACTCAACACCCTGGGTGGCAGCTGGGCTCGGGGGATGGAGAAGGGGCCGCTCTGAGCTTCTCAGCAGGCCCCTCCTGGCAGAGCTGGCAGGCCAGTGTGCACTCTGACCTCAGCCTGCAGCCTGACCCTGCCCCTGCCCCGGCCTTGGCACATAACCTCCTCTTTGGGACTCTAGGTTTTAAAAGGCCACAGGCTCTGGCTGCACGGCTGACCTCCATTATCCCCCTCTCCCCAACACCAGATGCTTTGTTTATCCTACAGGTGTAGAAACTGAGGCTCAGAGAAGCTCAGCAACTTGCCCCGAACCACAGAGCTGGACAGTGGCAGAAGCAAGGCTGAAACCCAGGTCCCTCCTTCTGAGTAGCTCTGGGCATTTTGTTATTCAACTGGAGGGAGGGGAGCCCAGGCTGCCCCGAGTCTACAGAGGTGTCCCTGTGACCACTCGGCCAGGAGGACAGCCCGCTCCAAGGCACAGTCACACAAGCAAGTCATCACCCACCTGAGGACTGAGCATGGCCCCAGGGATGCTGGGAGCGAGGCTTTTCAGGTGACATTTAACATCCTCAAGGAACATATGCAAGACAGCCTGGACACCCAAGCCTGGAGCTCCAGAAAACTGCCCCATCGTTAGTGAGCACTCCCCAAAGCTTTTAAAGGGGTCATCGATGTCCAAGGACTATTTTGTGGGATAATTCGATGGGAGCCTTTGCCCACCCCTCTCACGTAAGCTCAAACTCAAAATGCACACAGTGGCCTGAGACGCCCTGAAGGCTCTGGCCTTAGGACACCCAGCTTGAGCTGGGCACACAGTGGGCACTGAGAAAAGCTTTCTGAAGGATGGATGGATTTTCTCTCTTCCAGGAGTCCACTCCAGAAGGAGCACCCCAAGGGCCTCCAAGCTAGCACCTGAGCTCCCCACCCCTCACCATGCCCAGCCCAGCCCAGCTGGCACCTGTGGGGTCCTAGAGAAGAAGGGTCCAGGGCTTGTCTGGCTGACGCCAGGGCCAGATCACACATTCATGTGCAGCCATGACCCCTCCCGGTATCTGCACCCTTGGCAATGACTTTGCTGCTCCAACCAAGCCAATAACGTGGCACTAGCATCACAGTCTCAATTTCACAGACGGGAAAAATCAAGGCTCACACACTTAAATTTTTTGCCAAAGGTCACAAGCTAGCAAGTTACAGAGTAGGTACTGGACCAAGTTGTGTCTGCCAACATCCCCTGAAATGTCTTGTATGAGATGCTTGCATGTCAAATGCAAAACGCAAAGGTAAACAAAGATAAAAAGGTTTCTTTCCGGCAAGATCTTCTTAGGGTTTCTAGTATGCTATTGCGTGTTTTCAATCTCCAAGTATGCGTTGCTCCCCAAACTAGAAGTGACCATGGGATTCTTCTTGGGCAGATTATCTTGCAGAAATCATGTTCTGAAGAATGCTTATCCACAGAATCTTTGCTTCAGAGAATCTGTGGCATCCTAGATATTTTGGTGTATGTATATTATTATGTGTAATTTCTTCGGAATAGTATCTACAGCTTTCCTCAGAATCTCAAAGGTTTCCACAGCCTCCAAGAAAGGGTAGGAAGCACTGTTCTGCAGAAACAAGTCACTCATGTGAAAGCCTTCACATTTCCTTCAGGAAATTCATTTATGTGCTAAAAAAAAAAAAAAGAGGTGAAGTTTGTTTTCTTATCCTTTGAATCTGAGTGGGCCTTGGGCCTTGTTTTGGCTGACGGGCTGTGGTGGAGAGAAGAGGCCTCCAGAGGCCTTGGAAAGGCCCACTGTCTAGGACCCCTACCTCCTGGATACTGCACTCCCAGGCAGCCTGCTGGGAGACCAGACATAGGGGCCCACTCATCCCCATCGCCCTGGCCAAGCCCCAGAAGCAGAGACCCTGAGTGACCAGCTGCTGACTGCAGATACCCGAGGGAGCCTGGCCACAGAGCTGTGAGCTGACAAGTGGTTACTGCTTAAAGACACTACGTTGGGGAGGGTTTGTTACTCAAGCATATCGATAAACTCTTACTTACACGTAATGGAATCAGAAAGGGAAGGAAGACAACTATGTTCACAGAGATATCCAATGCAGCATTATCTCCACCAGCAAGAAAATTGGAAACAATCTAAATATGGAATCATAAGATTACAGCTCAATATATCTCAGCACAGATACCCAACAGAACTCTTCTGTAGCAATTAAAAAGGACCACCCTCTATTGCACTTCATTTTCAGGTATCATTTTCAGGCATTGAGCTTATTCTATTATTATTATAATTATTATAATTATATACTATATATTTTATATATACCTGGGATTTTCTTCAAAATAACATGGGGAAATAAATAAACCAAAACAAGCTGTAAGTTAATAATGGTTAATACTTGGTACCGAGGAGGGGGGAGGGATGTTCATTTTATCACTCTTTCTTTTGTACATGTTAGAAATGTTCATATTGAAAGTTCACAAAAGATCACTCTGAAGACTGTGGAAATATGCAACTTGTTTACACTACAATGCTGTGTGCAGAAGGCAAAAATCAAAATGCTACCCATACAATGATTTTAACTCTGTGACTATTAGGTACAAAAAGTAACTAGAGGCGCTTAGGGGAGTAGAGGAATGGTTCGTCTCTTCAAATTCTGCTTTCATGAAGTAAAACTGTCTTTACAGAGGACCAGAAATTTCAAGAAAAAAGATGCCATCCTCTCATTTTCTTTAGCTGGGGCTCAGCAAGAGTGAGGGGCTAGCTGGTGGGGGCACCCCTCCCAGAAGCACGGGGGGCAAGGAAGGGGCGGACTCTGCTGGAAGCCACCGGAGGCAGCTGAGGAAATCCAGACAGATTCGGCCCAGCCAGGGCTGTGGAGAGGACCCTCACCTGCCCTCAACGGACCCCAGCTCCCACCCTAGCCGGCCAGAAGGCAGGCACGAGTGCTGGGTTGGGGGATATGAACCAAGACGGGTCCTTTCCCAGTTTAAGGGGCCACACCAGATACCCCTTCTTTTGACCAGTTTTGAGATCAGAGATCATATTCAGCTCTCTAAATATTTATCTACATGCAGAAAAAACATTTGGGGATGAGGAAAAGTTATAATGAGGTCCCCTGTCATACACCAAGAGACCACCTCCACCAATTCAGCCATCATCTCCTCTGAGCCCCCTAACTGCCCATATGGGTGTTAACGCCCCCATTTTACAGATGAGGAAAGGGAGGCCCCTCACCTGCCCCAGGTCAGTCATGGCCTGGGCGCTGGGGCTGGGTGCAGAAGCCAGCTGGCGGGCTTGGGCCAGCACACCCGCGGGCCTCCTCCCCAGGCAGCACCTACACTAAGGGCCACGTGCACTCGGGACAGGAGGTAGAGACCTGTGCACCCTGAAGCCCCTCCCAGCCTTAGGGGGATGGGAGCTCCTGCTGTACAACCCCTGCCAGGAGGGATGTTACTGATGGGAGGTTTTTGTCCCCCCAAAATTCATGTTGAAGTCCTAACCCCCAGTTTAGTGGTATTTGGAGGTGAGGTTTTTGGGAGGTAATTAGGGTTAGACGAGATCATAAGAGCAGAGACACCCCTCCCCCCCCAGTGGGACTAGTGCCCTTGTAAGATAAAAAGACCAGCGCTCTCTCCCCACTATGTGAGGACACAGGGAGAAGGTGGCCGTCTATGGACCAGTAAGTGGGCCGTCACCAGGAAATGAATTGCTGGCACTTTGATCTTGGACTTCCAGCCTCGAGAACCATGAGAAATAAATGCCTGTTGTTCAAGCCACCCAGTCTGGAGTATTTATTTGTAATGGGAGCCCAAGCAGTCTAAGGGAAAGGGTAAGCCATGAGCCCCGGAGAAAGCCTAGAACCCCTAAGAGACTGACGAGGGGTCTTTTTCGAGCCTGAGGTTGTACCAGAACAGACGAGTAAAGCCACATTCATGAATTATTTCCTAGATAATGACAGTTTGTAGTACAGCTAAAGAATCACCCATAAGCTTTATTAAATGAAAAAAAAAAGTGTAGGGGAGCATGGATAACGGGCCGTCACTGGTGCAGAAACAAACAAGGGGGGCTGCACACATGTGCGTGTGCGTGTCCACGCGGGCTTGTACAGACACAACCCGTGTCTGAGAGAACAGGCAGGAACAGGCCAACGTGGCTGCCTCCGGGGCCTGGGGGAAGTGTAAGGGAGACTCACTTTTCACGGAACGCTCTTTGGTATAGTTGGATTTCTGATCACGTACATTATTCCTTTTTAACAAAGGTTTTCCAGTGGCGTTCACAAGTCAGATGTGAACCTGCCCAAGAGAGACTATGGAACTTCATGCAGACAAGTCACCGACCTTCTAGAGCTCAGTTCCTGTTTTCAAGTGCTGTTTTCATCAGCTGATAAAATGAAATGACCTCGCAGCATCACGTAACAGACCTGATAAGCTGACAGCTCAGGTCCAGACAGCAGCCCCACTAGCTAAACCGGAAGCTGCGGGTCACAAATTCGCTCCCAGGGCCTCTGAGTTGGGGGCCCTCAAACCGGGACTCTGATAAAGGCCACGAAACTCAACAGCAGAATGAGATCTGAGCTCCCTGATCCCCTCCCGCCACCTCATCAAACAGCCCCAAGAGGCCCCAAGAAGCCACGCTGGGGCTGACAAGTCAGGCTAGGCCAGCAGTCCATGATGGCCATAGCAAAGGGGAGGGCCTGGGCAGCGCTCCCTGCTGTGACTGTCCCACCAGCACTACCTCCAGCTAGCTGCCACCAAAGGCCATGCCATGAGTAAGAACCACTGGCCTATGAGAATTCTGGAGCACCCAAGTAGAGGCACCCAGCAGGCAGGGCAAGAGGCTCTGAGCAGGGCGGCCACTGGCTTCTCAGGGGTCCTTGCTTCCCTACTGGTTCCAGAGGGGAACCATGAAGGACCTAAACCCCTAATCAGGCCCAACCACCATGAGCCTTTTCCCACCCTCCAGCCTAGCCCCTTCGCCAGGGGCCCTCAGGACTGGGGCCCTGAGGTGTGCAGGGCCTGAGTATGTGGCCACCAGCCGTTCGCCAGTCACCTCTTCCCCTTCCACGTGGAACTACTCCCACCAGGGCTGCTCAGGTGTGGGAGGGCCAGCACAGGAGAGCCCAGCGTCCTGAACTAACGCTCCCCTCTGCAGGACTGAGCCCTTCAACGCAATAATTCCCTGCTGCAAAATCCTGTAGGCTCTCAGAGGAAAGACACCTAACCCCCACCCCCCAGCCCCAGCACATGAGACAGGGCCAAACACCAATAGGGTGATGGCACGTTTAAATAACACAAGGCTGTTTCACTCCAAACACTCTGTGTCAAAACCCCAGGGTTCCAAACTGCAGGGCAGGGAAGACAGCAGCCTTCACTCTGGACTCCAGGCAGCCTTTGCCCAAGGCCCCAAACCCCATCCCTCAAGGCAGGGGTATATAAACCCTTCCTCCAGGATGCCCCTCTGCGTGACCGCTGGGCCCAGGGCCCTCAGAATCTGCCTGTGTCCAACAGGCATGGGAAAAAAACAGGCTCTGGTTTATTTGGGGAAAAAGAGGAAGCCAGGGGTCCAGCCTCAGGCTCACTTGGAGGGATACTTTCCGCTCCCAGCTTGGGAACAGCACCCCGGCCCCGGGACCCTGTGCAAACTCTCAGGCTGGCAGAAAGCAGCCCTAATCTCACCCCAGCCGGCCCTGGAGCCCAGAACCAGGGAGTACCCCCTCGTCCCCCCGGTTGCCCAACAGCCACGCCCACTGTCTTCAGGGAAGTCCCCAACTTCCTGCGTGGGGTCCACCCTGCCCATACCCAAACCATGTGATAGGGAATGGGGCACTCCCCGGCCCTGGCCCCAGCAACTAGTTCAGGGACAGGCCTGTGATTCAGGCTGACCTACGTTCGAGGAGGACAGAGGCCCTGAAGCCACCTGCCCAGGTCAAAACCCCAGCTCTGCCACCCATTAGCTGTGTGACCCTGGGCTAGTTATTTAACCTCTCTGTGCCTCCATTCCTTTTGTTAGGAAGCAGGGGTACTAAAAGCCCAGACCCTCAAGGGTTGTAATGCAGATCAAATGAGACAACACCCAAGGAACTCAGCGCTCAGAATAAAGGTCAGCTGTGAGACTCACTTGTATCACATGGGCCTGAGAATGAAGCCACATGAGAGACCAGGTTCCAAGGATACCGTAAGAACCCCTGAATCCACCTATACCTGAAGCCAGACCTCCCCATGAAATTAACTTACAAGAGCCCCTTTATGACTGAACCCAGTTGTCACCGAGGTTTCTATTGAAACCAAGACACTACTGCAACTTGTAGGAATCAGTTATACAATCAAATTTCTCCTCAGATCATTAACTTCATCCCAACAACTCTCCTCGTCTGTTGGTTGATGGAGAGAGGCCTGGAGGACATGGCTGCCCCGTGGTATCCTCCAGCGATGAAGACAGATTTGCAGGCACACTGCCCATAGGTCTCACTCCCAAGAGAGTCCCTGTCCCCCACCCCACCTCCAACCTGTCCATGTCCCAGATGGCTACCATGGGGAAGGGGGCACCGACCCACTCCCCCACCCTTCCCAGGGGAGCATCCCAAATCCAAAGAGCTTGTTCCTTTGGCATTTCCAACAAGGTTGGAGGAAAGAAAGGAAAGACCACCAGGATAGGGGCAGGAGGACACCAAACACCTGCACCCATGGACAAAAATAACTCACCTGGATGAGGCTGGGTTAGCCAACAACGGCCCAGAACAGAACAGACCCTGGCTTTGCACTTGACCTGCAGTTCCCTGGAGGTCAAAGGAGGAGCACTTGTGGGCTCTGGGGCTGAGGCCCAGCACATTGGGCTGGCTCACTGTGTGCATGAACCTGCAGGGCCAGGCACTCTGAGCTGCAAATCCCCACCTGCAAAGACCCCTTCTGGCTCAAAGGTTTTGGAAAATTACTCCTCTACAGTGGAGCTCTGCAGCTCACCCGGAGGGAGGCTTACCCTCCACCACCTGCCAACACAGATAGCATGACTACAAGTTAGGGGAACGAAGGGTAGCCCTCCTCTGCTTCCATCAGAGATGGCTTTGGCCCAAACAAGAAAGGAGGAAGTCTGTGTGCTGAGCCCCTCCTGTGCACAGGCACGAGGCTGACTCTTATCAAGGAGGAAATTAAGGCCCAGAGAGGGGCCAAAACACAGCCAGGGTCACCCATCCAGTAAAAGGCTGAGTCAGCGTTCACATTTCACCACTGGCCAAGACACACACTGTCCCCAGGACATCACATGGAATCCAGCACAGGCCCAACCTAAGAGGCTTCTGCAACTCCATTCCTCGGTTCGCCCATCTTCTTCCCAGATATGACAGATGCTCAAACATGAGCTCCTGGTAAACAGCTCCATCAACCTTTAATGGCTGACTCCAAACATCAATAAAGTTATCATTTGCCTACCAAGGGCCAGGTTCTGTGCTACGGACTCAAGCTGCGAAACTGTCCTGCTGCAGGCTGGTATTAAAATGTCCATTTCAGGGATAGAAACTAAAAGCTCAGAGAGGTTAAGTGGCTTGGCCCAAAGTCACACAGCCAGAACTCAGCACCCCTGCCTCCAAGTTCCTGCTTCAGATCTTCAAGCTCTTTCACAAGCATCCCCTCTTCTGAAGCCGACAGTCAGCTCCAATGAGAATACTCCCAAGAGCCTCCCAGGCTCCTGGGGGCCTTCCAAGGTGCTTCTTAAACCCTTTAGCCTCCACAGAAAAAGCACCAAGGTGACCCCCAGAAAGGGACACACGCGGCAATTTAAATAGAATAGTGGGCCATGGGGCCTCATCCATAATAGGCTCACAGCATTTCAGGGAAGGAGTGTGTGAGGCGGGAATGGCAGGACCCTGGGAATCTGAGTGTCGCTGCTGGACAGAGCACTTCACAAACTGGGCGGCCCAAATTCAGCATCCAAACTCGGCACCCACAAGACGGACGGCAATGCTCTGAAAGATGACTCGGTGGTACCCAGCCTGAGTGGGCATCAACTGAGCTGGCACCTAAATTTCCTGACTCCAGGCAAGCAATGCATCCAACCGAAATTGAAAAGGAAAAGGAGGAAAGTTAAACACTAAGGGGCACTGCAGATGGGTTGTTGAAGGCTCACATGAGAGGAAAGCCATCCTCTGGTTCTCGGCCTTCATTCTGACAAAGGAAAAAAACTGATGGTCAAGGGTCTGGGCTTTGGATTCACAGAAAGTGCTGTTCAAATCTCACCCCCAGGAGAGCCCAGCTGTGAAGCCCCGGGAAGGTCACTTATCCTCCCTGAGCCTGTTTCTGCCTGTGTACTGGGAGCCTTAAAGCACAGGGTCAGGCCCGTAGCGGGAGCCCCAGAAACAGGAGCTATGTTATTCCAGGGGCTTGGCTGTTCCTGTAACACTGGAAATTATGCCACCAAGTCTGCAGCCTCATGAAAAGGACCTCGCTGCCCACTCCATGCCGGAGCAGCCACATCAGCTGCCCAAGGAACAAAGCGCATTCCTTACTAGTGGCACTGCCCGATTTACAGACAGAGGCCTCGGTGAGGCCTAGAGGCTCAGGCAGTGAGGGTCTGAGCACCCAAACCTCTAGCGTGGCTGTGCCCAGGTCAAGGGGCCGGGGGCTGGGGGGAGGGGAGATCAGCTTACAGGCTGATCCCACAGGAAACAGAACTCCTTTCCGACAGGACCCTGGAGCCCCTGCCCAAACGTGCCCACGAGGAGGCTGGAAAAGATCTCTGACGGAACGGCCAGGATTCCTTTTCTCTTCAAGGATCCCATAATGAATGTTAGGACTTTAAGAATAAAGTCTTAAAGAAAATAAGTGTCTGCAAGACCAGGTTCAATCAAGCGGCCCCACCTCCCGGCTCTACAACTTGGGGCTCACTCTGCGTCTCCTTTCTGGGCTTTCGTAACACGGACGAGGGTGCAAGGTGGAAACTCCATCCAGAGAGAAACCAGCAGTCCCACAGCACTGAGCATTCCCCAGAAAGACGTGCACAAGCCCAGGATCCTGGGAGGACCTGGAGGTGGGTGCACTGCGCCGCTTTACAGGGGCTCAGGGAGGCAGAGCAACCTGCCCAGTCATCTACAGCCAATCGAGCCAGCCTGATGGTGCCTGGAGACTCACAAATGCCCCTACACATGCCAACATGTTCCCCTTCTTTCCTCTCCAAGGGTTCCCCCAACCTCCCTGGAAGACGAGAAGAGAACCCCACACAACCTGCACCCCCTGCTGCTGCCCTCCCCTCCAGGGGACCCAGCCCAGTGCACTGCAAGGAGGAACCTTCAGCAGCCTCAGGCTGCCCCTGGGGTGCTCACCACTGCATGGATCCCCAGAACCAAGAGTGCCTGGCATTCAGCAGGCACTCAGTAAATACAGACCATGTGATTGCACGAAGGAATGAACAGGGTGCTCGGTAAAAAAGAAAATGGCTGGGCCCACCCCAGACTCACTCCACCGGGAAGGGGAGGCCTAGGAACCCGCACTAAAACGAGCGCCCCACGGAGGGGCCCCAAGGTTTCCACACCCCGGCCCCGTTGAATGGATATAGGTGTGAGGCAGAAATGAAAGCAAAACTCACACAGGGGCATCTACTCTGCACCCACTTACCATCCTCAGAGCCTCCCAGGAAGCAGTGAGCTGAGAGGCGGGGGGCACGTCCAGGTCACTGATGCTGGAGACCCTCCACACCAGAAAAGGATAGGGGAGGGGGCAGGAGACTCCCACCAGAGACATGTCAAAGGCCCCAGACCCTGGCCTGGTCAGTTAAGAGGGCGCTGGGAGGTGGCCTGCGGGGAGGCAGAGTCCTGTCACATGCTGAGCAGGCCTAGAGGCAGGTGTACTGTGCCCACTTTACAGGTGGAGGAGCAGAGGCTCAGAGATGCGGAATGGCTTGCCCAGTCATCTACAGCCAATTGGACAAGACTTGTGCTCCGAGTTTACTGCCATCTCACCACCCACCACCTCTCTGGGCCCAACAACTGCACACAGAGGATGCTCTGAAAAGAATGCCTTGGAGGGGCAGGTATAGCTCAGTGGTAAAGCGTATGCTTAACCTGCACAAGGTCCTGGGTTCAATCCCCAGTGCCTTCATTAACTAAAAAACAAAAACAGAAAAGAACACCTTGATTTTCTTCTATAACTGGGTATCAGGCCAATGGTCCCTGGACGCTACACTCAAGATGGAGACGAAGACCACCTGGCAGGGTGGAAACAGCATGGGTTCAGCAGTCAGTGAGCCCCAGGGGTGAATCCCAGCTCTGCCACTCACAGCTGTGTGAACAGGCAAGTCACCCCCCCTCTCCCTGAGCCCTGGTGTTCTCATCCAGCAAGTGAAGACAAGCCACCCATTTCGGAGGGTTGATTTCCAATCTGCAATAGTGTCCAGGCCATGGGAGGTTCTCCCTATGCTCTGAAATCTGGCTCAAGCCATTGATCTAGGAGGGAGCTGAGGTAAACTGCAACACAGGCCTTCTGAAGAACGGAGGGTCGTCCGGACAAGCCCCTAGTCCTGGTTTCACGGCTCAGGCTCCAAGACCTGAGCAGGCAGACGGCTGATGAGGAGCCAGTGGGTCTGCAGAGTAAATGGCAGGCAGGCACCATGTGCTGTTGCTGCCACCGCTGCCCCCGGTCCAGGCCTGGTAATCAGCATGCTCCTGCCCAGGCTCAGGATCCACCGCTAAGAAACTCCAATGCAAACCAGCAGCCAGAGGCAAGACATTTTCAAAGGGGGAGACAGGACTGCCCAAAAGGTAGCAACTAGCAGGCAGGCAACCTGGTGCCCCTGCCCACTCCCACCGTGATGAGGCCCAACTGAGGCAGTGACGGCGGGAACCACACTGGAGTTTCCCAGGCGTGCCCCGGGAACGTGAGTTCCACACAGGGGCTCCAGGACCAACCAGCCTGGGAACCTTTACATCTCAGACACCAGAGAAGCCCCCCAGCAAAGAGACTGCTCTAGCCTGTTTTACCTCAGTGCCAAATGTGCCTGATGGTTTTGGGGAGAGGCTTAGTAACACTCTTTGGGAAATGACAGTGTCAGTTTCTCAGAAAAATCATCAGGGCACTTGTTAAGAGGAGGGTTCAGGCCCCTTTTCTGGAGAATTTTACAGAGGAGGGAGAGCAATCAAGGATGTATTTTTCACTGGTGCCCCAGGTGCTTCTTTGGTTGAACAAATTCAGCCAACAATGACCTGGAGGAAGGTAAATGACCAAAGCATCCTCCCCTGCCCCCCCCAACTCTGGGAACTTGAGGCCTAACTTGAGCTTTGTGAATGGTCAGCTGCCCTAGGGCCTACCAGGACCATAGGGTCCCCCACCCATCCCCTACCCCAGTCCCCCAAGTCCCAGAACTGCTCACTCCTGAACACAAAGGGTAGGCTGAACCAGGCCAGAGGGGAGCACCTGTCCCCTTGTCAGGGCCCCAGAGCACATTTGCAGCCTCAGGTAGAAGGTCCCAGGGCCACCCACCTGGTTCTTTTTCACACTGTCAGAGAGCAAGGCTACCAAAGGACACCCTGCTGCCTCCTCTGACAACCAGACCACCACCTATCTGAGGTGGAAACCAGACTGCTCTTCCCTAGATGACTGCCCTCCAACCTCGGGGAACCCAGGGCCATGGCAGAGGCAGAGGCAGGTCAGGGTGTGTGGCCTCCAGGCACCAGACCCCACTTGCCCTGTAGCTCTTTAGCTTCTAGAGGAAGGGGAACTCACCTCTCATTAAATGTCACCTCTTCAGAGAGGCATTCTCTGACCACATGGTGCTGAAGTGGCTGCAGCCACCCCTGCCAAGACTCTCCCTGTCTGCAGGCTTCCTGGCTCTAGTTTCACCTTGCAGCATTTTAAACTCATCTGGGTGCTGAATTCCCTTCACATCCTTACTAGGTATCCACAAGCCACCCAACCCTGCCCTGGCGTCCCTTGGGAGCCGACAATCTCCCCAAAGCAAGGCCACACACCCAGGCCAAGGGCAGGCAGAGGGGGAAAGGCTGGGGCGGCCGGATTCATGCACAAAGACGGAAGGTGTCTAAGGCCGTGACTTTGGCAGGGAAGGAGTAGGTGCACAGCTCCTGAACAACAGTTTCCTTTCCAAATGAATCTTACTTTTTAAAAAGGAGGTACCAGAACATTCCCTCAGAAAGCTAGCTTACCAGCTGAACTCAAAGCACGAATAGGAACAGAAACCCTACTTATGATCAACTGCTCGAGAGCCGCACTCATGCAGCACTTCGCTAAGCACTGACTGAATGTCCCAAGCCTGCGAAACCATGTGGCCGAAATCACCAGCGGAGGCAGGACAGCCCAGGGTTTAGGAATGAAGGAAGGCCTCAGCCCGACACGCAGGTGGGCCTAGCTCTGCCCCATCCCTGCCCAATGCCCAGTCAACTCCCAACAACATGAACTCAATCTCACTGACATAAGAGAAATGCAAGCCCAACGTGCCGATTCTCACCCCCCGTGTTGGCCAAGATCAAAAATGCCCGTCTACATGCGGCAGTGGGGTGGGTATGGGTGGCCCTCCCATTCGCTGTCATCGGTAAGCAGTGCCCTGTCCTTGTGAGTCGTTTCAGATCTGCCATGAAAAAGTAAAATGCCTGTGCCTTTTGACCCGGGACTAACTCACCTAGCAATGAGCTCTCAGGCGATGGGGCAGAGCACTCACTGCCCCACCATCTACACCGGCAGAAGCCAATCACAGGGCAAGAAACACAGTCCATCGCTTTTAAGACCTGGGCCCCACAGCTGTTGAAGAAACCTAACAACTAATACAGAACTGTCTCCAAATGAAGCAGGGATGCGCAATTTCCCTACGATACGGTGTTCATGAAAGGAGCCGAGGGCAGAACGGTATCTATGGAAGACACCAGCACACGCGTGTGCCCTGTGTTTTGCACAAAACATCTCAAGAGAGAGACTGCCAACAGCACGTGTCCCCGAGTAACCAGAACTTGAGAATAAGGAGGAAATGGACTGACTTTTCATTGTGTACTTTGAGTCCTTTTCATTGTGTACTTTGAGTCCTCTGGGTTTTACTTTAACATATGCATGTATTTAATATTCTAAAAGACAGAGAAAACAATAAATGTTAGCTAATAATAGTATCATGATTGCTCATGGAGACTCTTGGCATTTTCTGGAAACCCAGCATAAACTCTTCTTGAATCTCCAAACTCAAAAAAAAAAAAGAAAGAAAGAAAAGAAAGTATCACCTTGCATTAACATATCTTCTCGGGCTCCCCATCCGTAAAGCAGGTGAAGACAGCAGCCCTGCCTCCCTGGGGGCTGTAAGATCCCCCATAGGCCGGGTGTTAAGGGAGATGCTGGGAGAGTGCCAGGCAGGGGAGACCCCTCCTCAGCCGTGCCTACCAGCTGCACACATCCCACACCCAGGCATCCGTGAGCAGAAGCCCACTCAACCACTCCCCAAGGACAGCAACCAAAAAGTAACAGCAGTAACCACCATTTAGAGAGTTCCAGGCATGTGTTCTGTGCACTGACGTCTTTAATGTGCATAAACCCTGAGCTAATACTGTCATTATCCTCGCTTTACAGATGAGGACAAGGAGGCATGTGCCCAGGGCCACACGGGTAGCCTGCTGTGGAGCCAGGCCTGGGACCCAGGCATGCTCATCAACGCACAGTAGTGCCCAGATGGACGTCTTCTCTGGAGGGAAGCCCAGTTTACTCCCTCGGAGGCTGGTGGAAAGCGTCTGTTTGCAAGGCTGGCTGTGGAGAGCCTCCATGCACAGCTGCAAGGGAACCCTAACTCAGTGTTTCCCCCCCACACACCCCCACAATGGCGCCAGACCCAGACATCAAAACAAACTGAAAAATACCCACCCACAGACCAGCATCCCCTCACCCTGGGAAAGATCCTCCTTCCTCCCCATCTAGAATCTCCCAAAAGAATCCCAGCACAGAATTATGCTAAACCATCCCAGCAAAAATGGACTCTCCAGATTCCTCCTTTAAAGAAAGGTATGTAGGCCCTAAGGGGCCCGGAGGGGAAGAGGCGGCCTGGGGGCATCCTACAGGCCAGGTTACTGTTAACACCAAATTCTCAGCTCTCTGAGGGCCCTGGCTCCTCCCTGCTGGACACCAACCCACCCCTGAACAGGCCCAGGCTCCAGAAGGCATTCGGTCAACAGGAGCCTTAGTGGACTGGAGGCCTAGTTCCTTCTGGAGGAACCGCACAGAGGGTCCCTGGTGGGAAAGTCTGCAATGATAACATGGCCTGAGTTTGCCCTGTAAGCCCATCTTCTGCAGGCTTAGGTGGGCCCACTGGCTGACTTCTATTCCTGCAGCCTCCAAGAGCCCCAGTCTAACCTAAGCAAAGGACTTATTAATAAACAAGACAGCCGCATCCTCAGGTGTAGAGGCCTCAGGCTGGGCTCAGGGAAGCCCCCAACTCTGAGAGCAAGTCCCTCAAACTCCCTGAGCCTCAGTTTCCCCGTCCTGCCATCCCTGGGCTGCTGGGAGGATGATGTAAGATGAGGTACCCAGTAAGCCAGCATTAAAAAACCAGCTAACATGACAGTAAAGGCAAACAGGGTTCACCCACGTGTTACACCCAAATGCTCCTGGACGTCGTGCGCCTTCTCACCACCTCCTGCCACACAGGTTCAGCCGCAGGAAAGAGAGTTGGGAGGCAAGGACGTGGAGGATGGACACAGAAAACATGGACAAAGGGAACCAGGGTCAGCCAGCATTTCCACAGGGGGCACTGTGCAGAACTAAAAAATAAAAAATTAAAAAATCACCCAACATTTCCAACTAACAGAGGAGAGTGACAGGAACAGACAGTACCAGGAAAACACAAGCTGAGTCAAGGCCTATGTGTTGTTGAGCCAGAGGGCCTGTCCCATCAAGGGGCTTTGGGGTTTGAAGGCCTGGCCCTCAAGCCTGCTAAGGTACCCCAGCAGGACCTGCTCCGACGGCTCACTGGTGCCCACGGCACACGATGCTCCTTGGAGAACAGACATCACACTTGCGGAGGGCAAGTTAATTGTCTCACAGGCAAAATGGCAGCAGCTGGACCCCAGTGAGGATGACAAGGGGGTCCACCTAACTATCGAAAGTGTCCTGGGAGAAAGGGCTTGCTTTCCAGGTGGGTCTCAAGGTGCCCAGGTTGGACTCATTTCAGAAGCTGAACACAAGCAACACAAGTATGGAGGCTGCCCCCCCATGCCTGTTTCTGCATCTGTAAAATGAAGAGGCTAGATCATCTCGATCTCCCACATCCCTTCCTGCTCTAAGACTTTTACAAGGCCTGACTGACATTCAACTAAACAGCTCATCCCGGTCCATTCAGGTCATCCTCTCTGCCGCTGACACTGCCCCAAACATTCAGAGCAGAGCCTCGAGCCATTTTCAACATCTCTGGACTTTTTCATTATGGAAATCACAGACAATTCATCATCCATCCAAATGGGAGCAGTGGCACCCCCAGATTGTGAAAATCAAAAACACGACAATGTCCATCTGCATCCCCTCTCACCCACTGGAATCGCATCAGCACTCACACCAAACACAAGAGCAGAAGGGTCTGGCCGCCCTCTCAAGGATGGGAGTTATTTTGCACCCAGTACAGAAATGCCGCCACCAGGGGGCGCTGCCCTGGAAACAATGAAGGAGACAAGAAAAAAATTCTTGGTGTTTTCCTTCTTAAGCTTAAGTGACAAAATATCTAAAGCTCCCCTACTGAAAACAAAAAATGGGCTTCCTGAGGTTCTAGAGTGACCCAGATGTTTTTATTCTTTTCTTTGAAGCCAGTATTTTGGCCAGAAGGCAACTAGACTTTGAATCAACAACCCCTTCAGAGTCATTGACACGACGCTGTGCTGGATTTCCCCCAGAATGGCTGACGTCATAACTTGCCCTGAACCCCTCTATTTAAAGGTAGGAGGGTCCACAGAGAGGGAAAGACAATCTGCGAGTCCAGCCTGAGGACTCAGCCACGAGTCTCGGCTAGAACTGCTTTGCAAGAGCCTCCTAATTATCAAGCAAAACATACCAACCAGATGACAAGCCTCATGCTTTAGCTGCAGACACAAGATGACACAAATACAGACGGACCTCAGGAAAAAGGGTGCAAGGTATCAGTGGGGATTTCCCAAGTCCTAGATGGCTGCAGGGGTACCTTGGGCACCTAACACCAGCACCAGATTTCAAGAACATGTCAAAGGGGCTTCTCCACATTTCTTCAGCATCTAGGGCACATTCTCCCCAAGTGTGTGTATCTGTGGTACAACATTCACATGCCCTTTTCTAACGTTCTAAATGTCCTCAGTCCCACTTTCAAAGCTCTGGCTGTAAGTTCCTCCTGGTTTCCTTGTGAATTCCCTTGCCACTTGGCATGCCCTACTGACCATGAAAAGCTTGCTTTCTTCCGGGGAAGCCAGCCTGAGAGAAGGCAGCCAACTCCATCCCCAAACCAAGGAAGGGATGCAGAACCAGGAGCTGTTTTACACAAGGTGCGCCCGCCCCTCTGGCTGTAGGGAGAAGAATGCCTGTGGGGCTGAAATAAGCCAAAGGAGCAGCAAGCCCTGGGGACAGGCATGAGGGCCACAGAGGTGCTGCCAGGCCGGCTGGTGCACGCCAGCTCAGACTGGCCACTTGCTCCCTGCATGGAGATAAGGAAACCCAATTGTTCAATTCTTCATTATGTTTGGTGACCCAAAAGGGACAAACACGCAAGTGGGGCCCATTTTCGAAAATTAAATCTACCAAGTGGAGACACTGTATAACAAAAGGTTTTCCATCTAGAGTTTGCAAAAGGCTTGGGGAGCCTGATTCTCTCAGGCTTTCATTGAGAACAGGATTTAACTAACAGCTTCTCAGAAGCAAAGCCACTGTGGTGGAGCAAGGAGAGGCATACCTGACCCAAGACCAGATGCATCTGTAATGGACTAAGAATGTGATCTTATTAAAACACTGAGAGCCTCCACCACTGAGGACCAGCACGGTGGGGGGGCGGGGAGCAGAGGGAGGAAGGCCGTGCTACACCACAAGCAGTTACCCAGCACCTCCTCTGCACCAGCCACTCCCTAGCTGTGTGACCCCGGACAAGGTACCCCACCTCTCTGCGGATGGATCCCCTTCTCAGACACGTGGCCCGGAATCACCAACCCAGCCAATTCTCAAGGCTGGTGCGAGGCTCTAATGAGACAGCAAATCACATATATGCCAAGTATTGCTACTCGCTTCAAAGAGGCTTAACCCAGTGGCATGCAATGATAGCTTCTTGCAAAGAGAGCTGCACAGGCGGGGCCACACAGTAGGTGGTCCGCAAATGTACAAACATTGGTGCTCTTCTCCACGAAGGGAAGGGGACCAAGGAAGACAAACACTCCAAAAGTAACCACCAGCCACAGGCGGACAGCTTGGATCCCTCGATTTCCCAGGTCCCTCTGTCACCTTTAGCAGCGTTCCCACTGCGCCCTGGGCAGCCAGGGGTCTCCCCACCTGGGGTTCCAGTGCACCTGAGAGCCCTGGTCCGTGCCACACCGCACATACTGGCAACTGCTTCCCTCTAACACAGCCGGGGGCCACCACAGCCACCTGGCTACTCGGACTCAGTGTCCCTGAACACCGCTCCTTCCCGTTTTGCTCCAACCTCCCCCAAACGGCCGCTAAGGCAAAATCGGGCTCAAGCCGGGGGGTCCCCGGGCGCCGGAACCACGTCCCTCCTTACCTGCACAGCTCGGCGAAGGCCTGGAAATTCAGCTTCTTGATTTTCTTCTCGCTCAGCCAGTAGCCAACTCTCTTCCCTTTCAGAAAGGTCTGCATCTTCCTCTTCGGGCTGGGAGCTCGGGTCCGGAGGAAATCGCCCACAGGCCGAGTCTGGCGGCACGGCGCGCGCCGTGAGCGTGCGGGCACCTCCTCCCGGCGGCGGGGACGCGGAACGGGGCTCCGGGCGCGCAGTCCTGGCGGGAGGGGCGGGCCGGGGCGGGGCGGCCGCCCGGGCGGAGGGAGCGGCGCTCAGCGCGGCATTCCACTGGCTGCAGCCGCGCCGGGGCCGCCCGCGCCGCCGCCGCCCACGCCCCCGCCCCCGCCGCCCGCGGGGCTCCAGGCGCGCAAGTTCGCGAGCGCCGGGCCGGGCCCGCGAGGAGAAGAGGGAGGCCCTACCCTGCCGGCGCCGCCCGGCCCGCCGCCCTCCCGGAGCTCTGGATCGAGCCACACGCCCTCCAGCGGCGACCACGGAGGATCAGCCCCCGCGCTCCGGCTGCGCGCCGCCCCCAAGTCCCTCCTCCCCTCTCGCTCGCGGTCCCCGCACTGATCCCCGGGCAGCGCGTTCGGCCGATCTGAGCCGGGCGCGTGCCCTTCCCCGCGATCTCGGACCCCACCGGGGAGCACGCGGCCGCCCGCGCCCCCCGCCCCGCCCCGCCGTCCTCACCCGCCGCCGCCGCCGCCACTTCCTCCTAGTCCCTGTCTTCGCCCTCGCGCGCAGCCCCCGCCCTCGCCGAGCCCGGCCCCGCCACCGCCACCGCGCTGACCCCGGCCGGCCGGCCCGCTGGACCCCGCCGGGGCGGAGGAAGCGCGGCCGCGCCGGCCGCCAGGGGGCAGTGCTGCCCTCCGCGTCTTAAAGGCGCCGCGCCTTCCCCCGCCTCGTTCTTCGGTGCCTGTTTGTGTTGAGGCTCAGACTGTTTAGCTTGGGGACCGAGGGCGCAGGACTGGATTTAGGGGGGCCCTTGCCAATTGCTTTTACTTTTTAAAGGAGCTAGAGGAGTTGTGTAGGCATTTTCTGCCTGTCCGTTGGGAGTGATCGAGCCACTGAGTTTCATTCATCAAAAGCGTTTCTGCACCCCTAGCAGTATTCAGCCCCAACTGCAGCAGATGGGGGAGTGGGGGGTAGCGACAGGTACAGACACTTAATGAGATCAACTGTCTTCTCTGGAGGAAACAGACCCAGGACCGGGATGTGGCCCCCTGGTTGGCGGGGTGACTCTCAGGGGCCTCCTCAGGCTTAGGAAGTTGACCACCAATCACACTCTGGGTCCCCAAAAATGGAGAGGGAAGGGGAGATTCTAGAAGCAGCAAGGATCAGGATGGGACACTCCCAGAATACACTTTTCCTTCCAGGGTGCAGGGCGGCCGCAGTCCCACCACCCTTGATTCACGAACCCCGCCCTGCCTGGCCAAGCCCTGTGGGGCAGTAGGGAAGCATCCTGCCTTCAAAGAGCTCCGAGTTTGGGAGAAGAGGGCATCTCTCCCCAGGCCCAGGCAGGAAAAATGAATGAGGAGTGGGAGAGGGTCTCAGATTTTCAGGTAAGACATTTAAGCTGACCTTGCAACATAAGGAGGATTTTGACGGGCCTGAGAAGGGGGAATAGCTTGAATAGAAGCAGGGAAAAATCAAAGATCCAAGTCGTTAGGGATGACAGACTTTCCTGGACCAAACTTCTAGCTCATCCTTTAAGGCCCAGCCCTAGGGGCCTGCATCTTCCCCTAATTCCAATTTCCCCCATCCTTCTTCTGAGCCTTGGGTCCTCCATCTTACCTTGGGAGGTAAGCCCTCCCTCATGAGAGCACTTCAAACTGCAAAAGAGCAGTGGCTATGAGGTCTAAAATTTTCGGTGTTATAGGGGGTTGTGGTGCCCAGTGGGGACAGAAGAAGAGATGAGATGTCTCTCACTGTTATGGAAGAACAGTCTTTGCTTCCGGAAAAACCTGGCTCGGGGGTCCTAGTTCAGTTCCTCCCAGCTTGGACAAGTCACTTAAGTTCTGCCTCTGAGCTCCAGGTGGAGAAAGTAATGCTTGCCTTAAAGGATTGTGGAGAGGACGAGGACAGGATATTAGACTGAGTCCTCAGCAGGCCATCAGAAATGGGGCTTGTTACTGTCTCATCCAAGGGTTCTTCTTTTTAATTGAAGTATAATTGACTTACAATATTACATTAGCTTCAGGTGTATAACATAATGATTCAGTGCATTATGAAATGATCACCGCGATAAGTCTGGTTACCATCTGTCACCATACAAAGTTATTACAGTATTATTGACTATAGTTCCCATGCTGTTCATTATAACCCTGTTACTTATTTATTTTATACCTAGAAGTTTGTCCCTCTTAATCTCCCTCACCTATTTTGCCCATTCCCCCTTCCCCCCCACCGCCTCTGGTAACCAGAAGTTTGTTCTCTGTATCTCTGAATCTGTATTTTATTATGTTTGTTCATTTGTTTTCTTTTTTAGATTCAACATATAAGTAAAATCATATGGTGTTTGCCTTTCTTTGTCTGACTTACTTCATTTAGCATAATAACCTCTAGGTCCATCCGTGTGGTCACAAATGGTAAGATTCATTACGGCTGGAATGATAGTCCTGTATGTGTGTTACCACATTTTTATCTGTTCATCTGTAGAAAGATTCTTAGGTTGCTTCCATACAAGGATTCTTAATTTGAGGCAGCCCAGTTAAGTTCCCTCCCCACCAGGGCTTCAGGAACCCCTGCATCTGCCAGAAATTATATGCATAATGATCACAGCTTTCAACAAACTCAGAGTCTCCTGATCTCCCAAACTGAGTCACTAGGGTGAGGGTAGAGCTCAGTGGTTAGCACATGCTTAGTGTGCACAATGTCCTGTGTTCAATCCCCAGTACCTTCCCTAAAAACAAAGAAATAAATGAACCTATTTACCTCCCCCCTCAAAATAAATAAATAAATAAAAATTGGGGGGAAAAAAAGTCACTGATTACTCCAACTTCCTGTCTTACCAATGGAGAAATGGACCCAGAGAGGGAAAGGGATTTGCCCAAGGTCACAGAGCAAGTAAGTAGGGAAGCTAGGACCAGCATCCCAGGGTTAAGAGGCCTCCCCATGGCCCACCCTCCTTCTGGAGGGGGGAGGGATGTGAGAGGAGAGGAGCAGGTCCTGAGGGCTGGGACCCCTGCCCAGGGCCAGTCAGGATCCTCTCAAACACTGGTAGTGCCAGGGACCCACCCACACTTCTCTGGAACCCTGGGCAGTCCTGGCTTCACGCCCTCTCTCCCTTGAGAATGAGAAATTGTACGTTTTTAACTTCTATTTTAAGATCTTGGTCATCCCCAGGGCTAGAACCATTCTTCAGAGCTGCCCTACCTTGAGCTAGGGAGTAGGCCTTTCTGCCTGCCACCCCCACCCCCTTCAATCAATCAGGCTTTGAATATGGGCTGACCCAAGAGAGGGGCCCAAGGCTGACCTTGGGCCAAATGCGTCTCAGATTCCTCCCCCTTTCAGCACCACAATTCCATCAACCCTTCCCCACTTGTTTGTTCCCTCTAGTTCAGCTAGTCTGTCTCTACCCTTCAGCCAGAACAATCTTCAGAACGCAAATCAGATGTGACCAGGCCAATCAGGCTGCACCGTTACCCTCCCCTCACCCCACGTGGCTGAAATGGCTTCCTCCTGCGCTCGGGACAAGTCCAAACTCCCTGCCAAGGACAAGGCCCCCCACCCACACCCCTGTCACATTCCCCTCACCCGGTCCCTGCCGTCCTGGCCTCTCACGGTCCCTGCTGTCCCTAGAGCCCTTAGACATGCAGTCCTTTTTTCTGGAATATTCTTCCCTCTCTTTGCTCATAACTCATCCACCAGCTCTCAGCCTAGGTGTTCCCTCCTGGCGTCTCTGCACCTCCAATGACAATGGCACTCCCACTTGCCCTTTTGGGTGGAATACTGGACAAATGGTTGTCCCACCACTAGACTGTAAGCCCCTTGAGGGCAGGGACTGCGCTTCTCTCTGCTCCCATGCAGATAATGCTGACCGATGTCACAGTCTGGGTGCTGTCTGGATCCTAGAGGAAGTCAGACTGCCTCTCACAGTACCCTCCAGGCAGAAGTGCTCAATGGAAGTGACTGAATAGGGGGAGGGTATAGCTTAGTGACAGATGCATGCCTAGCATGCTCAAGGCCCTGGGTTCAGTCCCTAGTTCGTACCTCCATTGAAAAAACCATTAAACCTAACTACCTCCTCCCCTAAATAAAAAAAAAAATTTTAAGTGACTGAACAAATGAATGTCAGGTAAGTCCCCCAAGGTGGTCCCTCACCTCTCTGAGGTGGGAGAGACAAAGTTGGGAAACTCCAGAACAGGAGCTGGAGACATTTCCTCTGGGAGACAGATGGACCACTGAGGGATTAAATGGGCTAGTGTGTGTCCCTGGCCTGGGGCCATCTGGGAGAAGGTTCCAGAGCTGGGAGAGGAACTGCTGTAGAGAGGGCCTTGGGGAGGAAGGGCACTGCCAAGAAGCAGAAGTTGGCCACCGGGGAAGCCCTCCTAATCCCAATCATCGTGGAGGAAAAGGAGGCTTTGGGAGGTGAGACAATGTAGTGACTGAGAATTCAGACCTAGGCTTCAGCTGATGGACTTGAATTCTAGCTGTGTGACCTTGTACAAGCTTCTTAACCTCTCTGAGCCTTGCTTGCCTCATCTGACAACCATAAGGTGGTGTCCATTGGTAGGAGACTGGTTAAATAAACCCATTTGGCAACAGTCTGGCACAGAAGTTAAATGTGCTAGTTTCAGACAGCCAGACTGGCATGACCATTTATTATCTGTGTGACTGTGGGCAAATAAATAAATCTGTCTAAACTTCAGTTTTATAATCTATTAAATGGGAGTAATTATCAAACCTAGCTCATAAGGTCGTTGAGAAGTTTAGCTGAGCCAAAATTCATATAGAACCATAGCAGACATGCCTTGTGAGTGTTAGCCACCACTGTGCTGTTATTCCACCATCCATACAGTGGCCCCGACAGCCAGTCAAACAAGCAAAGAGGATAATATCTGTTCGTTCATTCATTCAGTAAATATTTACTAAGCATTGACTATGTGTCAGGCACTATTGTAGGCACTGGCGATACTGCAGCAATGAAAACAGTGCAAAATCAGGAGGTAGATGCCCCGCCCCCGCCTGTCTTGTGGCTCTTATATTCCCATGGGGTGGACAAAGGATACACAAAATAAGTAAATAATTGGCCAAGTATATTAGTAATGATACATGCTACAAGAATAATAATAAAGCATACAAGAGAGATGGGAAATGGTGAGTGGCCACCTTAATCAAGGAGTCAGGGTAAATCCCACTGGGAGATGACACTTAGCAAAAATGTAACAACGCTGAGCAAGGCAAGTCATGCAGACATCTGCAGTAAGAGCTCTCAGATGGAAGCACAGCAGATGCTCCTAGATAGCCTCGGTGTTGACAAGAGACAGGAGGTTAGACGGACTGGAACAGAATGAGCAAAGGAGGAGGAATAGGAGGTGAGTCCGCGATGAGATCACGCCAGGCTCATGGGCCACTGCAAGGACATTGCCTTTGACTCCCAGCGAGACAGGATTTCTTGGAGGAATACAGGACCATGTCTTGTTTAACCAGGACCACTCTGCTACTCTGTGGAGGAGAGACTGGGTAGGGGAGCAAGGATGGAGGAGAGAGACCAGTTAGGATTCTGTTGCAATAATCTAGGTTAAAAATGATGGTAACCCAGACCCAGGTAGCAGTGAAGGTGGTGAGAGTCAGATTCTGGATATCGTTTGAAGAAAGAGTCAATGGGATTTGCTGGTGAGTGGGATATGGGGTTTGAGAGCAAGAGAGACGTCATGGTGTCTTGAGGTTTGGGGCCTGAGCAACTGGGAAAATAGAGTTGTCAACAATTAAAATGGGAAGACAGCGGGAGGTGAAGGAATAGGTGCTTAAGTCAGGAGTTCTGTTTTGGACAGTTTCGGCTTGAGACACTTGCTGAACATCTGCTGGAGATGTCATGTAGGCAATTTGATAAAAGAATCTAGAGTTCAAGGGCATGGCTCAGGCTAGAGATATAAAATCAGTTGTTGTCAGTACAGAGGGGGTATAAAGCAGGGATGAGATCACCGAGGGTGTGAGTTTAGGCAGAGAAAAGTTCAAGGATGGGGCCAGGGGCGTGACAATGTTCAGAGGTCAGGGAGGAGTGGATGAGCCAGCAGAAGAGCTGAAGAGATGGGAGAAACCCAGGAGAGGACTACCCTGGAAGCCACGCGGGATGTGTGCCTCGGGGAAGGAGTGGTCAGCTGGTGGAGCGAGGGGAAGACTGACAGGTGGCCTTGGATCTGACAACGGGGAGACCATCAGTAGCCTTCATAAGAGCAAATATGGAAGAGTCTCTCGGATATGTTAAGTCAAAATGGCCAGGTGTAACGCAGTGTGGATGATAGGCTGCCACTGAGTAAAAGACGTAGGGGACCACATATCCATATATATGCTTGTGTAGACAGAGACTGTCTCGTTTTGAAAACATACGCAAGAAACCATTAATAGTGACTGCCTTTCAGGAGAGGGACTGGGAAAAGGAGATCCCTGCAGTGACAGGAGTCATATTTCATTGCATATTTGTCAGGTGATTAAAATGTTTTTCATCAAATATGTTTTACTTTTTCAATTGAAAATAGTTCTAAAAAGGAAAAACACATGGCTATTACGGAATGAGAAAAATATATAAAGTGCTGGCAAGTAAAAGAAGTCCAGTAAGTGTCCACTTCCTGTTGAAAGGATCATTTGCAGAAAGGGAAATTTCCAAGGCAGCCCTGTGGGTTGGCTTGTCCTCACTAAGCTGAAAATGAAACAGAATTTTTTTCCAGTATGCATCTTTTTTAAAATAGTATTTTCCAATAGAGCCGGATTAGCATCATCTTACCTTTTTTTCCCCTCATTTTCTTTGGGGGGTGAGGTTGTTTTTTGATGGATGTACTGGGGATTGAACCCAGGACCTTGTGCATGCTAAGCACGTGCCCTACCACTTGAGCTATACCCTCCCCCATGTACTTTAAAACATGAAAAACAGCAAAACAAAACAAAACAAAACCATGAAAAACAATTCCTTACTGTCATCTAAAATTCCACCTATATTTAAATATCCTGAAGTGCCTCTCAAAGTGTCCTTTAGAACTGGTTTGTCCAAACCAGGATCCAGTTCAAAGCCTTGTGTTGCCTTTGGTTGTGACGTCTCCTGAGCTCTTCCGACCTCGACCAGTTTCCCTCATGAAAGACACTGCTTTGATTGTCCTGCAGAAGGGCCGACCTTCTGGATTTGTCCAGTTGCTTTCTTGTAATGCCGTTTTAGCTTGTTCGTCTATCCCTACAGTTCCTGGAAACCAGATGTTAGAACTAAAGTCTTGATTAGATTCAAGTTAAAAGCTTTTGGCTGAGATACATTATAGATGGTGGTATGTATACCGGAAAATGCATAAGGTCCTGCTGCACTAAGATTTTCACATACACATCCACCCACATAACCACAGCCCAAGTCAAGACAGAGAATGTTCCCAGCTCCCCAGCTGGCTCCCTCTCATGCCCCCTCCCAGATAATAGCCCCCACACAAAGGAAACCTCTAGTCTGACTTTCTTCACAGATGGGTTTTGCCTACTTCTATACCTCATATAAGTAGAATTTTGTAATATGAGCTCTTTTGCTCAACATTATTTGAGATGCACACTTACTGTGTTGTTGTTGTCTTATTTCATTGGATGAATATGCCACAAGTTTGCTGTCTATTCCCTTGCTGATAGACCTCCTAGCAGTTTTAACACCAATAATCTTGCCTGAATTAATGATTTCCTTGAAGACTACAGAACTGATCAGACTCTAAAGTGAGCAGTTACTCCCAGAAAAAAAGTGGAATGGGAGAGATTTTAAACTGACATCACAGATCTAATGGGAGATAATTCAATTCAAGAGATGTTCATTTAGAGTACACACAGCTACTGAGACCATAAACCTAGTTTTCAAAGAACTCTGAATACATTGCTTTAGGGACTTCTACAGGCACCTGCAAAGTAGGGCGTGTTCTCCCCCGTAAAACTGAATGGGGACCCTGATGGGCGAAGTGACCAGCTGAAGGTCACACAGTGATGGCAGAGTGGGACCTGCTGCCTCCTGCTGGTCTTTCCCCACCACTCCCCGTTACCGGGGGAGGAGGCAGAGAGGCCTAGGACAGGAGCCCTGTTCTCAAGACCTCCTGGGGAAAGAAGGAAGGAAACTCTCAGAGAGGCAAGGTGGTGCAATCGAGTTTTGCAATGCAGCAAAGTGTCCTTTGTACAGGCCAATAAACCAAGGCAGAGGGAGGAAGCCAGCAGCATTCAGCTCTGCCTGTGGCCTGAGCAAGGCCAAGTTCCAAGGATTACAAGGCAAGAGTCTCCTTGGGCAATGCCAGTTCTCTGCTCACACCATGATATTCATGCCCAAAGCCAAGGTGGTTAAGAAGCAGTGACCAGGCCTGTGCATGGGTGTTTGTCTCCATGATAGCCCCCTTCTATGACATCTGCTTGCCTTCTAAGGCCTGGGAAATGTCCTCTCAAAGCCATCAGTTCCCTCCATGCCAAAGATTAAGCGACATTCCTTTAGTCCTCTGTGGCACTTAGAAAATATAGCTATTGACTAACTATATTAAGAAATGCCATCCGCAGCCCACCCCTGGTGGCCCCATGAGCCCCAGTGACGTCCACCCTCTGGGGTCATGGGGAAAGAGGCCCCTGGTGGCCTCTCAGGTCCTAAATTGCTTTTCCTGGCACAGTCCCGCCCTCTGCGCTCAGCCAGACAGAAAACTGCAAAGAGACCTCGCTTTACGAGAACCCGAGATTTAAAAAGGAAAAAAATAAACAAGCTCACAACATATATGCCTCAGCAGTCGGCGCTCTCCCAGCCACCTGCCTTGGATCTAGGACATGATTCTAGCTACAGCGGTGTGTCTCAAATGCCACTTTTAAGCACTCACCGATTGCAGAAAGGGATGCGTGCGCATGCACCACACACACACACACACACACACACACACGACACGAGAGCTGTGTGCTTCTCCATCTTAAAAGAACACACCGTCACTTGGACTCTTGTTCACATGCATGTTCTGATTTCGCTGGCCTGGGGCGGGGCCTGAGACCCGGCATTTCTAGCCAGTGTTGCTGCTGCTGCTGGTCCATGAGCCGCTTGGGGCAGCGAGGCACTAGAAACTGTAAGAAAACACAAATCAGTGGTTCCCTGGCTGTGCACCAGAATTCATGAAGAGCTTTTTAAAATAAATACTTCTGTCTGTGCCCCACCTCAGACCAGTGGATCAGAATCCTTGATGGAGGGGAAAGGAACACAGGGAGTCAGATTGAGAAAATAAACAAGTGGCACCTTGCACGGACCACGATGATGTGCAGTAAAACGAAGAGCACAATTTAAAAACCCTCTGTCGGGGAGGGTGTAGCTCAGTGGTAGAGTGCATGCCTAGCGTGCACAAGGTCTTGGGTTCAATCCCCGGCACCTCCATTAAAAATAAATAAACCTAATTATCCCCATACACACAAACATAAAACAACAACAACAAATCAATTGATAAAACTGTCTGCTGCTGAGACCAACATAAAGAAATGCCAGAAATAAAAGTCTTCCCCAAGATATTTGGATACACATGGGGTTTAAGCATTATACCAAGATAGGGAGAGAAATGAATCATAAAATTGTCATTATTATAGTTTTTAATGGCAAATCCCAGCATACCAAAAAAGATTTGCTTTAATTATCATCATTATCATCACTTATCAACAGGTACCCAATATGCTTTACAGTTTAAAAGAATAGTAGCTACTATGCATATGTTTATTTATTTGTATTTTATTTTTTTCTTCTTCATGCATGCATTTATAAGGCTCCTACAGTGTGCACTCAGGGTCACAGTCAGTCCTCATAACGACCTATGCTGGGGCCACACTTATTTCCTACCATTTTACACCCAACGAAACTGAGGAGCTGAGAGGTTAAGGAATTCCCCCAAGGTCAGTGTAAGTGACTGGTGAGGCTGGGCTGAACTCGGGGCCAGCCAACCCCAAACTCATGGTGTAAACCCACCACTGGTTTTTGCATAGCCTGTCGGCTGAGAGTGGTTCTTCAATCTTTAAATGGTTGGGTGAGGGGGAATTCAAAGAAGAAGAAGAACTCATGACATCCGAAAATTAAACAAAATTCAGATTTCAGCATCCACAAATCAAGGTTTAGTATACAAAGCCACACGCTGTCTCGTCCACAGCTGCTCTCCTGCTGCCACACAAAGCTGAGTGACTGTGACCGGGACTTTACAGCCAGCGAAGCCTGAAATGGTTACACCTGGCCTTTTCCAGAAAAGGTTTGCTGACCCCTGCTCTAAATGGTTACACGTTGTAAATTCTCCAGTTTTCTTTTTTTATACTTAAATTAGCACTGTTTTTACCCCAACGCTGCTACCCATGAGCACGTCTAAAGTTGCTTTTATAGGGTCATATAACAATAAACCAGTCATTGCTCGTCCAAGATTTCTAGTGGATCAGTTCAAGCCCAGGAATGCAAGTATACTGAGTGTTCAGATGTGTGAGGCTCTAAGAACATTTGCAACAGAAGGAAATCTTAACATTTCTCATAGATGTAGCAACTGTCAGTCCTCCTGGAGGCTAGATCAGGCCTGGACAAGGCAAGCAGCTGATGAAGAAAATCAAAATGACAGACTAAACCACAAATGACAAATGCTGGAGAGGCTGTGGAGAAAAGGGAACCCTCCTACACTGCTGGTGGGAATGCAGTTTGGTGCAACCACTGTGGAAAACAGTATGGAGATTCCTCAAAAGACTAGGAATAGACTTACCATATGAACCAGGAATCCCACTCCTGGGCATATATCCAGAAGGAACCCTACTTCAAAAAGACACTTGCACCCCAATGTTCGTAGCAGCACTATTTACAATAGCCAAGACATGGAAATAACATAAATGTCCATTGACAGATGACTGGATAAAGAAGCTGTGGCATATTTATACAATGGAATACTATTCAGCCATAAAAATGAAAACATAACACCATTTGCAGCAACATGGATGTCCCTAGAGAATGTCATTCTAAGTGAAGTAAGCCAGAAAGAGAAAGAAAAATACCATATAATATTGCTCATATGTGGAATCTGAAAAAAAGAAGAAGAAGAAGAAGAAGAAAAATGAACTTAAATATAAAACCAAAACAGACTCATAGACATAGAATACAAACTTGTGGTTGCCAAGGGGGAGGAGGGTGGGAAGAGACAGACTGGGATTTTGAAATTTGTAGATACTGTTGGGTATATATAGAATAGATAAACAAGCTTATACTGTATAGCACAGGGAAATATATACAAGTTCTTGTGGTTGCTCACAGTGAAAAAGAATGTGACAATGAATATATGTATGTTCATGTATGACTGAAAAATTGTGCTCTACACTGGAAATTGACACAACATTGTAAACTGACTATAACTCAATGAAATAAAATTTAAAAAAATTACAGACTAACGAGGGTGAGGTACCCTCCAAGTTATTTCCAAGCGTTTGTAGAATTTATGAAGTATTCGTTTAGCAAACATCTCTTGAGGCCAATGACATCCTCTGGGGTGTCAAAGGAAAGAGACACAGTCTTTGGGGCTCAAGAAACTCATGAACTAGTGGGAAAATCAGGTAAGTACGTATGGAGCTGTATGAGAGCATGAGAAGGGGGAATCCTGGAGGGCATCCCGGAGGAGGTGAGTCTAGAATGGTTTATTAGCAGGTGCTACATAAAAGTGGTGCAGCTGTAAGACCCTTGAGGGCAGGCTTTGTGTGGTTCTCAGCTCCATATTCCAACTGCTCAGGCACCTTGAGGCATTTCTTAAATATTCTCAATTCATTGGAAGGTAGGGAGGAAAGAGGAGAGAATCACAGTGTAGTCCTCTGTGAGATAACCTTGGGAAGATTCTGCCTGGCTTGCTGGGAAGAAAGGGAGGATTCTGGAAGTATTTTCAGTTTTATTTTGTTTTTGTTTTTTAATGATAAAATTAATATACACTCATTGAAGGATGTTTGGGGAAAAGAGACTATGGAAGAAAAAATTACCTAATAATCACAGTGAGCATTTCCTTCCAGTGTCTTTTCTATTAACAGGTGGCAAGTTTTTATTTTAATTTTGTGTCCTGCTTTTACCCGTCTCACCATGAGACCTTAAATACCCTCTATGTTGTAACAGCCTTAACAATCATTGGTTTTAATGCCTGCTTAATAGTCTACCTAGAGATTATGCCCATCAGTTCACATAACTAGTCCCCGATACTGGACAGAGTGGTTGTCAGTCTTATCGTAAGGATTTAGCAATTCGTTTACGTACTACAGCAATTATTATAGATAGTGCTGGATGACTGTCTTCATCCCTCAAGTTCACTCAGGATTTTGTCCTTGGAAATGACTCCTCAGGGAAGAATGACGGGTTCCAACTCCTTCAGTAACAAAGTCAAAGGTATTTCCCAAAGGCTGAAACTGTCTGCAACTTCCTGGGTAGCTTTTAAAATGGTGATACCTACTCAGCAGCAGCCTTCTCAGGTTTTCAGCTGTTTTTAGTGCAAATGGGTTGAGTTTTCATATGTAAATGAAGTCGTGTTCTGTAGCTTTGAACTACCTGCACAAAGTCCTCCTCTGACAGGTGCTCACTCCCTTTAAAGACAAACATCAGATCCCACTTGTTTACCATATTTACATGCATCACCCCCCTCACCCCGCAAAGGTTGTCAGATTGAGCAAATAAAAATCCTGGGGCCAGTTAAATTTGAATATCTGATAAACAATGAATAATTTTTTAGTATAAACAAGTCTCAAAGGGGTTGTGAGATACACTTTAAAAAAGTATTTGTTCTTGAGATTCAGATTTAACTAGGCCTCCTGTATTTTTCCTGTATTTTATCCAGGTGCATTTAACCCCACCCTGAAGAGCCCATCCAACCTCTGAAGCCACCTCAATGTGAATGTGACCTTTATCTGCCACCTGGGATTAGCTCCTTCTTTTCTCCTGGGAGTGGGGCTGTCCATGTTGACTGGATGCCAAGGGTCCAGTCCCTGGTGCCATATTAGGAAGACAGGGCATGGCCCAGAGGAGCTGGGCTTGTTTGTTTTGTTGGGTAAAGATTTTTGCCTGCTTATATTAATGGGTAAAGGTTTGTTTTCTTTTGGGAGAGCCAGAAATATCCAGGCAGCCTGGTCCCGGAAGGGATGATGGAATAGGTCAGAGCAGCTTCTCCCCTGTCGTCCCTGAGGAAAGCCCCTCACAGATTTTCAAGGCCCAGTAGGAAGAGAAAGGAGCTTCTTAGCCTCAAGAAGCAAACCCTAGGCATTACTCGGGGGGCCGCGGGATAATGTTGGGGGGAGTGTTCAGGCTTAAAGAGGCATCAGGGACCACCTTCTCAACACGTTGGTGTGAAAGAAATCTGAACATCTGCTGGAAGCTTCTCTGGACCACTCTCCTGACCGGCCTCTGCTCACCCAGAGCGCTCTCCTCCACCAGGCAGCCCGCTTTGCATCCACACCCCGAATTTCAGAAAGTCCTTCTGTCTCTCCCTCCCTTAGAACTTTTCATCTTCTAACCTAAGACGAGGGTCACCCTGAGGAGTCCTTCTCTCCCCAGCTCTGCAATGTGAACACTAGCCTCCCTCCTGGACCCTGACCATCGGCCAGGAGTACCAGGCATCACTGGGACACCCAGCAAAACTTTCTGCCCTCTGATCTCCCTTCAAAGAGGAGCAGACAGCCATCCCACCCTCACCCACCTGCTGGTCTTCTCTCTCCAGGCCAGAAGGGCCCCATTTCTTCCAGCTGGTTATTCTTTTTTGTGTGTGTTTGTTTGCTTTATTTCTTTTAATGGAGCTAGTAGGGATTGAACCCAGGCCCTCGTGAATGCTAAGCATGAGCTCTACCACTGAGCTCTACCCTGCCTCCAGATGTTCCTCTTCTGAGCCTGTTCCAGGCCCACCTGAGCCCCCCTGGGTCCAAATCTCTTCCCTTGAGGTAGACAACAACACGTGTATTTATGCAGATTTGGGTCAATGAGCTTTTTTGACTGGTTTTACCACTTCAAAGATAAGGAGACTAAGACCAAATGGCCTGCCCAGTGTCACACAGCAAGGGGGTGGCAGAAGAACACTCTGAACTCCCGTCTCTGGCTCCTAAGCCAGACTTCTTTCTGCAATCGCACACTGTCCTGGTTGGTGTGTATCAAAGGGGTATACAGCCTGGTGGATCTGCGTGTGGACAGTGAGTGTCTGGTGTTCAAAACCCAGGCCTTGCATTTGGTGGATGCATGACCTTGAGAACCTTTCCCAGCTGCTCCACTGAGATGATTCTGCACACACTTCAATGTCAAGTTCTAGGGATGGAAATTGGAGGGATCCTGGACATCACCCAGTATCCACTCCCTCAGGCGGCATCCTCAATGTGCTAGGCACTGTTCTGGGCGCTGAGGATGCAGCGTCAAAAAAAAAAAAACCACTCTCGCAGCTCACATTCTAGTCTCAGAAACAAGCAACGCAGAAACAAAAAAATGTAGACTGCTGCACAAAGGTAGGGAGTGGTAAGCGCGGAGAGTTAAAATGAAAACGATGCCCAGCTATGGTTCTTACCCTGGGCTGTAACGCCGCCTAGTGGACACTTTGACAATTCCGGGGCTTTTTCTGGTTGTCACATTGGTTAGGGGGCACCCTGGATATTTACTTGGGTACAGGAACACCAGATCCTGCAACGTACAAAACAGCTGAAGGGATGAGAACTTGCATACTGGCTTCCTTCGTGCAACTCTGGAATGTCCCATCGGACATTCCTGTAGGTGAAAAGTCTGCTTATAGTTATATGAGCCTAGAACCTAACTTTGTTTTATAATTAAGCACAAAGTATTTTGTATACAGATTTATCACTCACTGTATCTTCAGGAATTCAAGAATTATGTATACAGAGGGAAGGTTACACTTTGTTTTCTTTGGGACTCCACCAAGAGTTGTCCCTGTTTTAGGAAATCACATCTCTGTGGAATTTGAGTCAACATGTTGCATTTTTTGTCACATTTCTAAGAACTCAAGGCATAAGCACAGCCAGAACATCTATTTGTTAAAGTATGTGTTAAATTATTAAACATTAATTTCCTTTTATTTCTCGCTTAGATTCTAGTATATCCTATTTTTTTAAAGTCTGTACTTAGGTAAGTTTTATTATCTGTGAATTTATTTTATGCTTGTGAAATGTGATAAAAAGGGACATTTGGGCAGATGTGCTAATGAGCAGGGGCCTTCATGGGGAAGGAGGGAGCCATGAGCCTATCTGGGGAAGAGTGTTCCGGGTAGAAGGAACAGGGAGTGTGAAGACCTGGGGGGAGGAGGAGGGGGCTGGGGAGGGGGGAGGATGGTGGAGAGGAGACCCATGGAAGGGAACCTTGTCAGTCATGGCAAAGACCGTGGTCTCCGGGCCTGCCCCTTGGTCAGCACTGAGGAGTCAGGATTGAGCTGTCAGGACAAGCATGTCCCAGGGGCCAGGCCCAAGCAGGGAACGGACATAATCTGATTCTTTTTTTGTTTATTTAAAGCTCACTGTGGTTGCCTGATGGGAGGGTAGCTAGGAGGCCACTGCAGGGGTCCAGCCTTGCCAGTGGCTTGGCTTAGGGGAAGAGGCAACAGGTGGTCAGACTGGTGATGTATTTTGAAGATAAAACCTACAAGATTTGTTGATGGAAGTGTGATGGAAAAAAACACCCACACAGTAGTCAAGAACTCGCCCCTCAGAGAAAGGATGACAGATGGAGGGAGCTGGCTAATCCACAGGGGATATTCAGCTTTCCAGTTAGGAGATTAAATTGAGCAAGTTTTCACATTTTGAAAACACAGAGGATCGCTATAAAAATATAAAAGATTAAGCCTGTTTTAAAAGCCCTTTAAATCAACTATAATTCAATTAAAAATAAAAAATGGAATCATACAATAAAAAAATTAAAAAAATAAAAAGCACTTGGTGTGTGTTTCAGTTTGGAAGCAGATTTAGGGGCATGGGGTTGTCTTGTTACTGTGCTTTATAACTTACATATGTGTGTTATAGATTTTCTTTTGTATGTGTTAAACATCACATGACAGTATTTTTAAAAAGCTTGGCACCTGGTGAGCCCAGGACTCTATTTCCTGGACAAAGCCAGAACTAACCAGAGTGCGGGCAGCGTCAGGTCGACAGGTAGAGGTCAAGAGAACACTGAAGTGAGAGGTCAAGGGCATAGAGGAGGATGGTGGAGCTGGACTGTGAGGGCTCCAGTTCTGGCCTTGATGTTTGTCACGTGACCCTGGGCAGTTTCACTCACTTCTTTAAGACCCAGGAGCCTCATCTGTAAAATAAGGACCATCATAGAGCCTCCTTATAATACTGCTGTGAGGACTAAAAAGAAATAATATATACAAAGCCTCCAGCACAGTCTGTAACACTGAATAAGTAGATTGAGTATAGGTTTGTCTGCTGTAACAAAACCCAAAGATTGACAATGGCTGAACAAATAGAAGTTTAATTCTCTTGCACTTTGAAGTTTGAGCTGGTATGATGCCCAGGCTCCTACTGTCTTGTTTCTCTGCATCCTCAACACTCAGCTTCTACCTCATGGATCAATATGGCTGCTCCACCTCCTGCCAGCACATCACTGTTCCAGCCGGAGGACAGAAGAAAAGAGGGAAGAGGTTAGTACGGGTTCTCCCTTTAGGGACATGATCAGGAAGCTGGACATGTCACTTCTAGTCACATCATACCCTCCGGAACCTTGTTAGCAGGTTGTACCAATCTGCAAGGGAGGCTGGTAAAAAAAAAACTTAATACTTAGCTGAGCAACCATGTACCTACCTAAAAATTACTTTACTATGTAAGAAAGGGACAACAGAAATTGGTGGACAGCAGTTTCTGCCACTCTTACAAATAAATCCCTTGTTTTGATTTAGTTAAAGAGAGTTGGTTTCTCCTGCATATGACCAACATGACAGAAATACAGGAAAAGGGGACATTAACTTTTATTGACCATCTCCTGTGTCCCAGGCATATCATACAGATCATCTCTTTTAATCTTAGCAATGACAATAAAAGGGTTTGACAGATAAGAAAACTGAGGCTAAGAGAAACAAAGTGATTTGCTCAGTCACAAGCCATGGGTGACAGAGCTAGAATTTGAAACTAGAGTCCTGGGACCCATAGTTCAGCCTCCTCCCCTGGCACCACACTTGGGGTGCTCCTCCTTATTTGCCCAAGGGCCTGGGGGTGCTGGGAGTGTACTGGCCGTAGCTATGGCTCCTCCTCACTTTCTGCGAGTGTCGCGGCCTGCCTTTGGGTGGCATCGTCTTGCTTCAGCAATGTTGACGCCACTTTCAATGACGCACACTTGTACTTAGACTGTGGGCTGTGTCTGCAGCCACGCCCTGATCTCCTGATCAGAACTTGGGTGTCAGGACACACCTCAGGCATCCCTCAGTCCCCCATGTACTCTAAAAAAGACAACGACATGCTTCCCTGAGGAGCTCCCAGTGTAGCAAAAGACAAAACAAAACAAAAAAGTTTAAAAGCCCTGAATATGCTGAGATAGAGGTTTATTCGGGGTAAAGGGGACACATGGGATGGGGGAGTCAGGAAGGACTTCAGAGAAAAGAAGCTATTTGGCCCAAGAATCCCCTGAAACTACACGCAAATCTTTGTGTGTCTCTATGAGTGTTGCCTCCAGGGCAAAGGTCCACGAGCTTTATCATAGTCTCCAAATGATCTACAACTCATGGGGTCGAGAGACTCTGGGCTAGAGGTTGGAAAGGCAGAGGAGGCCAGGGTGTGGCGATGGAGTGGGGATGGGGTGGGCAGGAAAGAGCCTGGAGATGCGAGGAGGCCAAGGGTCAATGCTCAGGGGGCCAGCCTGCCATGCTAAAGAGCCTGGACTTCACTTTAAGGGCAATAGGCGATTATTACCTATGTGGGGTGGCTGCTTCACGCCTGGCCTATGTCACACAGCCCTCAGAGTTCTGGACTGTCTCCCAGGCATTGTGGGTACACAGAGAACCAGCTTCCCACATACACCAGGGGAGGCTTCTTAAGGGAGATGCACTGGGTCACGAAGCATGAGTAGGAGTTTGCCCAGCAGACATTTTCTTCAGAAAGACTGTTCGGCTGTAAGTTACAGAAACCTCCTGGAATCGTCTTAAACCCAGGGATGTGATTGTAAATGTTTAATAACCAGCTCTTAGAGGGGGGATCCTAATTTGTCACATTTGCCAGTTTCTGTGGTGTAAACACTGTGCTGTGGCCTATGCTATGCTCCCAGTGTGATGTCACTGAGGAGATATGTACAGTTAGCTCTCAGGAGCCAGTGGGCGCCAGCTCCAGCTCACCATTGCTTAAACCCATCTCTCAGAAGAATATAAGTGTGTCTCATGGGGACCAAGCTGGAGCTGCAGCTGGGTTCCAGAGCGGACTGAGCCCTTTTGCAACCTAGGCTCGCCTTCCCCTGCCTCTCCGTTCCCATTCTTCTGTTTGCCCTGTTCTCCCTGGCTGGGCTGCAGCCTGGCTTTCCCTGCCCGCCAGTCCATACATCAAGGAATTGTTCTTGCAGGCAGTTTCCAGTTGTTCCTGTCCCTCTTGACAAGAAGACAGCCAGACAGAAGCTTGGCCTCTCTTAGTCCGAATTTCAAACTCCTTGGAGTCCATGGGCCCAGCTCGGGTCAGGTGCTCGGTCCTGGTCCAGTCAGCTGTGATGAGGGGGCTGGATGCATTACCCCAAGATGGCGACCAAGCCCTCTGATGCTGCAACCAGGAGGGTTGGGGAAGGAGAAGTAGCCAGAGGAAAGGGAAGCAAGTTCAGAGCAGTCAACTCCTTCAGCATCTTGAGGCAGAAACGGGGGAAACTAATCATATAATAGTTCATGCTGACTTCTAATAGTCTTTTGAACTATCTACTCAGAGGGTCACTAATTCATTCATTTGTTTATTTCATTCATTCATGTAGTCAACATTAATTTGACATTTTTTGAATATATACTTTATATGAGAGGATATGTGGGGCTAAGACTGGGGGGAAGAGGAATAAGATTTAGTAACTGCCATCCAAGAGTTTGCCATCTGGGAGTGAGATGAAGTAGCCATAACACAACAAGGAAAGAGCTTCCCAGGAGCGTGTTGCATGAGGACGGCATCGGGGGCCTCCTGGCACTCACACCCCTGTGTAGCTCCTTCCCACACTGCACCAGGGAGGTCTGTGTGTCCAATAGAATAAAGTAGAAGTGATGGTAGGAAACATCTGAGAATAGCTTATGAAAGACTATGGCTTCCATCTTGGGTGCCCTCTGCCTTGGTCTCTTGAGTCACTCTGGAGGAAGCCAGCTGCCACATTATGAGCAGTCTTACGGAAAAGGCCCACGTGGTCAAGAACTGAAGCCTTCTACCAGCAGCCATGTGAATGTGGCAGGAAGCGAAGCCTCCTGCCCTAGTCAAACATTCAGAGGAGACCACAGCCTTGACTGCAACCTCATGAAAGACCCTGAGTCAGAACCACCGAGTGAACCCACTCTCAGATCCTTGACCCTAACACATGATAGGAAGTAATAAATATTTGTTGTTTAAGCTACAAAGTTTTGGGATGATTTGTTATACAGCAATGGATGACTAATACAGGAGGTGATATTTGAGGTGGATCTTAAAGGATAAACTCAACCAAGCAGGGACAAAGAAAGGCAAACAAAGCAAGTCATTCTAGCAATGCCACGTGCAAAGCTGCAGACAAGAAGGTGCAGGACGTGAATGGGAAACTTAGCTTGGTGTGAACAGAACTTGAGCTGGTGGGGAGGGGACAGCCTAGGCTGTAAAGTTGGGCCAGGCAGGGGAAGGGCTGTGGATGCTGTTATCAGTTTAGTTGGTGGCTTCCAACTTTTCTTGGCACTAGGAATCCCTTCTTCAAATAAAATCTTATACAAGAGGCAGGTAGGTTGGGGGATGGAACGGAAGAGGGTCTTGCCCTTCGCCCCTCCCCATTTGCTTCCATCCACAGAGACCAGCTCTAGAAGGACACACAGGACACTGAGTGGTGGCCTCCAGGAGGTCTCCACCAGAGTGGTGGCCTCCAGGAGGGGGACTTGGTGGCTGAATGGTAGGGAGAATCACTTTTTATTACATTTTCTTCTGCATTTTTTTGAATTTTTAATTGTGTATATTATTATATATTCAGAGTAGTAAAAAAGAGGTAAATAAAGTTAAAGATAAAGCAACAACAATAACAAAATCACCCCAGGTGGAAAACTCAGGAAGGTTTTTTGTTTGTTTGTTTTGGGGTTTTTTTGGGGGGGAGTATTGTGTTTGTTTATTTATTTATCTATTTTAGAGGAGGTACCAGGGATTGAACCGAAGACCTCGTGCATGCTAAGTGTGCACTCTACCACTGAGCTGTACCCTCCTCCCCATGAAGGTTTTTAAGCAGGGCAGTTCCAGCCCTGTGGAGAACTGTTGGGAGCCTAAGGGTGAGGCAGGAGCCACTTGGAAGGTTCTGGATGTGTGAACTGGGGCCCAGAGTAGAGCATGTATTCCAGGGACACATCTGAGGTGGAATGGACCAAACCCTAAAGACCGCTGTTGATCAGTCAACAAATATTTACCAAGCACGAGCATGCACTGTGTGGAGAGAGGCAGGAGTGCATGAGGCGGGGTCAATTCCAGCTCTGCTGCCCTCTACCTGACCTCTCCCTGCCTCAGCTTTCTCGTCTGTAAAATGGGATTATGAATTACCTCCTATTAAAATTTTTTATTTTGCTTTTTATTATATAAATGTTAAATGTACAGAAACGTAGAGAGAATTATAGTGAACACACATATACCACTTTCCCAGATTTAACAGTTTTTAACATTTTGCCATATTAGCTTAATTTAGTTGTCATGTTAATTGAATACTTTAAAGCACAGACATTATCAAATTTTACCTCTAAAAGATTCATTGTTTAAAAAATGACATTTTTTTCCTACAGTCATTATTATCATACCTAACAAAAGTAATAATAATAATTCTTTATATCATCTAATCCTCAGTCCATATTCAGATTTGTCTAAAGGTCACCAAAATGTCTGTTACTGGTTTCTTTTTTCCAAATTGGATTCCAGTTAAGGTCAATACACTGCTCTCAGGGTCTTTGCCATAAGGGTGAAATGAATCTATATCGTGAAGTGCTCAGACCATTCCTGGTGTGGTCAGCGCTCTGCGAGTGTTAACTCTTCCTTGGCACTGGGGGCTGAGCGCTAACTCCGCAGGTCCCGGGACGCACGAGCTGCAGACACACCATTATCACAGCGGAAATGATAAGGTGTCAAGAGAAGCAGGACTGAGGACCAGAAGGCCCACATGGTGAGGGGTGATGACCCCATGACTGAGCAGATGGCCCAGAGGGGACCCTCTGGCCTGGGCCTCTGGGTGAGTCCTGGCTGACCTCTAGAAGGTGACTTCCCCAGGACGGTGTCTCCCCAGGGGGAGGGTGAATGAGGAGCCTCCAGGCTGCTTACACCAGGGTCCCTGGCTCTGCGTGAACCCAGCACTTGGCAGAGATGTGTCTGGGCAGGCTCTGCATCTGAGATTTTCAGGATTCCCTGATGGCACTGTGGACTAGAGATGGCCAGCGCCAGCTCGGACCTCAGGACCACAGGGGTCTGAGCTTTGCTCTAGGGCTTGGGCCACAGAGCCCGCTCTGGGGACAGCCGGTTGTGGAGGTGAGCCTGGCCAGCCCCAGCTCTGGCTTCTCACCTTGACGGCTTGGAGATCTGGCCACCAAGATCACTCCTCCTGCCCCCTGGGTCTGTACTGGATGTGGGGAGAGGAGGGTCACAGAATCCATGGCTTCTCCATCTGTGTTGCTCCCCTCCCAATCTGGCGTTTCCTGGGCCTCATCTGGCCCCTCCTCCCAGGTTACCACCGTTCCAGAAACTTGGAAAGAGAGAATACCTGGAGACAGAGCTTGGTTCTCACCTGCCCACAGCGACGAAGTCAGAGGAAAACACGCGACCTTACCTGGGCCAATCAGAGACCATGAGGGTCACTTCCAGACTCAGGCTGAAACCACCAGGTAAGAAGCATTCTTTGCACATGAGAAAAGCTGGAGCTGCAGGTGGCAACCTTGCCTGAATAAGAAGAAAACCAAAGTGGAGAAAAGCAGAGCCTAGTGATGGAGAGAGTGGGGTTTCTGACACACTGTTGAAGCACCGTGCTAAGCAAAAGCCAGTGCATTTAATATTTTATGTGTGCCAGCTAGAGTTAGTACCTTGGCCTGGGTTTCCCAGAAAGCAGAGCCTGGGGCAAAGGCTTTTGCTACTAGTTTATAAGGGAGAGCAATTCCAAGAGCAAGGATGAGGGACAAGGGAGGCGGGGGTGAGAATGTTGTCGAAAGATCAGCCTCCCGCCCTGAGGAGCCAAACTGAAACTCAGAGACAGGGTCTTAGAGCATAGAAGCTTTATTACTTTGCCAGGCAAAGGGGACTCACAGCAGGCTGGTGCCTTCAAAACTGGGAACCCACCTTGGGGATGGGCAGGGTGGTTATACAGCTATAGCTCAAGCAATAAAGCATCGACAGCAATCAACAGAACCATTTTCTTCTCATAAGACTCAGAGTGGCATCACTGTGTCTCCAGGTAACCAATCCTATAGAGGCTAGTTGTTGTCACTTCTTCAATCTCTTTCTTTGCTTTTCTTTTCTTTTTTTTAAATTTGGTGGAGGGAGGTAATCAGATTTATTTATTCATTCTTAGAGGGGGTACTGGGGATTGAACCCAGGACCTCATGCATGCTAAGCATGTGCTCTACCACTTGAGCTGTACCCTCCCCTACAATCTCTTTATCATATAAGTGCCCAAGGCGTGGTCTTTTTGGTAATTCAGGCTATTTTGTAAGGTTACAGTTCCGTGAACTTCTCCCTGGAGAATGACTCAGAGACCAAGCATGATTATTACTTTCAATTACTGGAATAAAGTAGGAGCAGTAAAAATTAATAGCTTTATTTTAACAACAGGCCTGGAGCTGTGAGTAGCAACCGGTCAGTCAGGTTAGTTGACTGTTTTAAGGGCAAGCATAAGAATAAGCACACTGTTAGCCTAAGCGCAGCCACTTCATTAATTCTCCTTCAAGGAGAAGGCACTGCCAATGTGAGGATGCTTCAGCTTGCAGGACCATCCTCTCAAAAGCTATATACATTTCATCTCAGGACAGTCCACTGAGGAGAAAAGGTTAGGCATTTATCCACTTCTCCCATCTCCCACTGGTCAAAGTCTTGCCTAACATCATTGACGCACCTGCTGTCCCTACCCCCAAGTTGCAGGACTGTCCTTTGAGCGGAGAGCTACTGGGGCCTCTGGGAACACTGGAACTTACACTCTTTGGAGGGAGGCAGTAACTAAACTAGAAACTGCAAGATGGTGAGTGATTTGGAGAAATAAAGCAGGATATTCTGGGGCAGAGTCAGGAAAGATCATCTGAAGAGGTGGTGAATCCAAATGTAGGTCCAAAGGAGGAGCTGGGGTTAGCCAGGCCATGGGGTGATGGTGAGGAAGAGCCATCTCGAAGCCCTAAGTCCAGAGCTCAGTGGGTTTGGGAAACTAAAAGAAAGCCAGCCTTCTGCAGCATTTAGAGCTGGGCGGATCAGTAAGCATTTAGAGCGCCAAGAATATACGAAGACTTGGGCCCCTATTGTTTGGGCTGCCCTGCCCCTTACCCCCTTTCCACAGAAATGTGCCTTGCTCCTTCTTGCCCCCCAACCCCACTGCCACGTGGTTACCATAGGAACACCCGCGGTCCTACGATCGGACCACACCCCCCTGGCGCAGTTGATTGGGCTAGAGGTGAACACCTCACTGAGGCTGGACCAATCAGAATCTTGATCCCTGCAGACTGGGACAGAGAAAGTGATGAAGCTCTCTGTACAGGGCTGGGCAAGCTGCACCTCCACTCAGGAAATGCCGACAGCCAGGTTCTCAGCCGAGGGGACCAGAAAGGAGTGAAAGATACTTCTGCAGAGAGAAGATGTTAATGAGGCATGCAAGCGATGAGTTATCGCCAGAGAACCTGGTTCCCGTTCTGCCAAGCAGGGGCTGCACCCCTACCCTGACATGCCTTGAAACAAAGCTCCCTTTTTGCTGAAATTGCATCCAGTGGGTTTCTGTCTTTTGCAGTGAAACCAGCAAACTAACACTGTGCCAAATGCTCGGGCTTTGTAGACACCTGAACACGGCAGGGTCTCTGCCCTGACAGAAGATCATAAACCAGCGAGAGAAACCGACATATACACTAAACATTAACTACAGGGCAATAAGTGCTATAATAAAAGTTTGTTCAAGGCAGGGAGGTTATGCAGAGGTAAATTAAGATAACAGATGTGAAAGCATTTGGAAAAGAAAAACGCGCTATGTACATGCCCTATAATCATACTTAGGAGATTCAATTTCATTTCTACTTGCAGTTCAAGAACACAGCCACCCCACTTTCAAAATGATGCTGTTTTTACAAGGCAGGTGACGATCTGTTATCTGGCAATGAGTGAATTATCCAGGGTCTCATGCTATTTCCTCATCTGGATTTGGTGAGTGGATGGATAAATAACATTACAATTTCCCAAAGAACTGGGGAGCATTTATAGTTTCTGCCCTTGCTGCTATGTCAGAATTTTTTACTCTTTCTGCCTGCCTATATCAACCTCTCCATAAGTCCATGAAATTAAAAGGCTGCTGACTCAACTAAAATAAAATCTCGCACGTGGATCACTGATTGAGAAGTTTGCTGGTAGACATACCATCGTTATGTTACCCACAGATGGTGGCCTTAAGTCTGGAAAAGAGACGTGACTGCCTCCACCTAAGCAATCTTCAAAATCATCCTGTCCAAGGATGCTTCAAACATTGAAACAGTTAGGAAAGAGCAATGCTATTGAGAAATACCTTCTCTCTGCCTTTATCACAAACTCCTGTTTATTCCTGCTGAATTTCTGAGCACAAACATAGCTTAGAGGCACTCTGTTTACAGGGACAAAGTGGGCTTTGGTATCAAGCTGACCTAGATTCAGATTCCAGCTCTACTGATTGCCAGCTGTGGGGTCTTGGGAAAGTTACTTAACCTCTCTGAGCCTCTGTTTCCTCATTACCGAAGGAAGGAAAAGACTGACAGAAGATCAGTGGGGCTAGACAGGTGGAAAATAGAACTAGGTATTAAAGAAGAGAAGGGGGATAAGCACAAAATGGAAATGGAGCTAAACACTGTTTGTTTCTTCTCTTGTATCCTGGAGGGAATTGGGTTTTCTGGAACAGGCTGGGAGGGCAGAACTTCCTTTGCAGCTGAGCTGAACTACTCTGAAGGATCACAATCTGATCAATCACATTTCGTGAGAATTTAAAACTCGAAAGTCTAAGACTAATTTCCCCATACGAATAACTCTAAAGTTGGGGGCATGATCCTCAGAGCACAGATTTTACAACCATTGTGCTCTTGTGCTTCCGTTGAACTTTTGCTCCCTGCACCAGCTCTATTATTTTGCAAAAAGCTCACACGGAAATTAATGGCATGAGCTATGACTGGCCTTCTTCATAGCACTTTATCTCAGCTAACCTTTCTGCAGAAGTGATTACAACATTGATGCATTGTTCAGCCTCAGCACTTCCAAGACTGCTTGAACTCAGAAGCCCCAGGACACCCACAAATCTCTGTGGTTCCCATACTGCTGACTCAGGAAAATGTATTTCAGGTTATCTGTTGAAGTGGCGCCACCCTGTGGTATGAATAGTGCACAATCCCCAGTCCCACCAGTTTTTTTTAAAATTTTTTAATTGAAGTTTATAATGTTGTGTCAATTTCTGGTGTACAGTACAATACTTCAGTCATATAGGAACATACATATATTCATTTTCATATTCTTTTTAACCATAAGTTACTATAAGATATTGAATATAGTTCCCTGTGCTATATAGTATAAACTTGTTATTTATCTATTTTATATATAGTAAATACTGCAAATCTTGAACTCCCAATTTATCCCTTCCCACCCCTTCTCCTGGTAACTGTAAGTTTGTTTTCTATGTCTGTGAGCCTGTTTCTGTTTTGTAAATAAGTTTGTTTGTCTTTTTTTAAGATTCTGCATATAAGTGATACCATATGGTATTTTTCTTTCTCTTTCTGGCCCGCCAGTTTTGAAATGAAGGGATTCTTGCTGAATGTTTATTTGAGTAGGATTCTGTATTTCAATTAGGGGACATAATATAAGGCTTTATTTGTATCTTTACATTATTTCAGGTGTCCACAATTCAAATTCACATCAAATGTAACTGCACAATAACTGATTCACTTAAATTTTTTAACTCCAGATTCAGGAGTTTCTATTAAAGTTTTCCCACCCAGAACATTTTTAGAAGGACTACTAAACTGGGGAATTAAAATAACTCTGTGTGTGTGTGTGTGTGTAGTGCACTTGTCTTTCTGCAGGCACTGTGTCTATATCACAACAGCTCTAGGAGGAGCGCACTGTGGCTGTCACTCCCATTTTATGACCAGGACCCTGAAGCTGACAGAAATGTGTAAGTTTCCCCAGCATCTTACTATTAGTGGTAGAACCAAGCCTGGATCTCCTGGTTACTAAAACCAATCCTCAGAGCACATTTACGTTTGCAGTTACAATGTGTCAGCTGTCTTTTTAAAATTGTTGTCTCCTTCTGCTCCTTCCAACCCTCAAAATAAGTGAGAAATGTGTAGGCTTCAAGTCAGACAGTCCTAACTTACACGCCGGCTTCACCAGCAGTGCAGCTTGGGAGGATGCTAAGCCAATCTGAGCCTTAGGTTTCTCTGCCTTTACAAATAAAATTGAGTTAAACGCACACACACACACACACACACGAGCGAATGAAAAAACTGGTGAAATCTGAGTAAGGTCTGTAGATTCTGCCAATGTCAAGTTTCCTCGTTTTGATATTGCACCATAGTTATGTAAGATGTCACCATTATGGGAAGCTGGCTAAGAGTACATGGGACTCTCTGTACCATTTTCAACTTCCTGTGAGACTAGGATTTTTTTTTTCTAAGTTATTTATTTATTTATTTATTTATAATTGATTTACAATGTTGTGTTAATTTCTGGTATACAGCATAGTGATTCAGTTATACATATATATTCTTTCCATGTTCTTTTTCATTACAGGCTATTACAAGATATTGAATATACTTAGTTCCCTGTGCTCTATAGTAGGACCTTGTTGTTTATCTATGAGACTACGATTACTTTTAAATGAAAACGTTTTTTGAATTTAGGTAATGAATTGATAAAGACAGCATTTCCAAAATATCTTTTCAAATGTTGTTGTTCTCCTGGTCTTTACCTAACCACAGGGGAAATGCTTGTGTCATAATGTTGCTTGAAAAAAAAATGATTGAATTTCACTCCCAGTGTGATTACGACTACATTCAAGGAAAGGAAATTTATACCACAAAGAAGTGGAGGAACAGACTTTCAAAACTTAGTGGTGATTGTCTCTGAGTTGTAGGAATTTGTCTGGTTCCTACTCACTTTACATGGTTTTCCAAGTTTCCTTGATTTTCATGATCAAAGAGAGGACATTTTACCGAAAAAAGAACAGACTGGTGCTGGGCCAGAAAATCCAAGATATCTGGTTGCCTGTCACTCTGCACAGCATTGGTCTTAGAGAGTTGAGGCTCTCTTTATTTAATAAAATAAATTTTAAAATAAATTGTACATGTTTATGTGAAAAATGCATAAAGTATAGTACGACAGAAAGGATGTTCCTTGACCATCTCCTTCCTACTTTCCAGAGATAAACATTGTTAACTGTTGATTTTCAAAAAATTTTTTTCAGACAGTACTCATTTCAGTCTTTTTGGGGAAATTTGCAGCTCAAGTTTTAAGGAAGCACAATGGAAAGATAACCATAATCCTATGTTGTTTACTTCCAGAAAGAGCCTCACTCTGGCCAGGATTACATCAGGCTTCCTGCAGGAGGCCACCTCCTCCTTGAATGTATAGGAGGTGTCTGCACTTGCCTTTGGAAACTCACTCCCACTTCCTTCCATCTAGTGGAGGCTCCCCAAGCTGTTACTGCCGGTCAGCAGTGGACATGCATGTGGTCACTGAGCAATCTCTCTTTTCATCCTAATCTCCCCACGAAACTCTGGGTGGTGCTTTTCAACTTGGGGACTGTCGGCATATTCCTGGGCGTCTATGGGTTCTACCAAAAGTTTTGAATATTGTGTTTTCCTTTTCAGATCATCTGGATGACCACCCCAGAATCAAGTGCTGCTTCATGATTTTAAGCCTGCCTTTCCATTTGGATTACGGTCATGTTCATGGCAGATGAATCAGTGTGCAGTATCACTGAAGGCAAATATTTCACCAGAGTTCAAAGAGAGGAAGAAGGCAGGAGAGTTGTGTGGTCCTGCGAGATGATGGATGTGTCCTCTCATCTCCTTTCCATTCCAACTTCCGACAATATACATGAGCATTAAGTGTGGTATAAATAAACAATAAAAGAATTCATCAAATCCTTTAAAAATATTTTCTGTGTTATACTTGGGGGTGTGCACAATTAAATTGATTAGCCCATTAAAATAATGGATAAGTGGTTAGAAGGAGTTTATAATTCAAAACCAAAAAAAAAAATTGACAGCGATAATGTCAGTGACTCAAATAATGGCCCATTATGCAAAAAAAAAAATTCAAGTTGAAAATACATCTTTCTCCCATGAAACAACATACCAGTGATTCACAGTGATTCAGTTTCAGTAAAACACTATTCATCACGTTGATTTAATGTTAATTTGAAGTTCATGACTTTTTGTTTGTATTCTTAATTTATTTTTGTTTAAAAGCTGGGCAGCATATAAATTTTCTAATGGGGAAAATGTAACAATTTTGTTTTTCTTCCTTTTTTTCCCTGCCTTGAAAAGATTCAACACAACCTAGGAAGGGAGTCCCCGCCTCCCCCAGCACATAACCCCAGGGCAAATATTTCTGAATATTTCCTTTCCCTTTCCAGTAGTAGATGAAGAATGAGTCCTTCCAATCCTCAGGGTGAGAGAAACCAGTTTTTCAATGGGTAACAATTTAGTGTTCAGTTTCATTGGACACTAAGAGTCCACCAGGGAAAAGAGAGTAGGGCTTTTGTGAGAAGGGACTGAGCAGGAAGGACTGCGTGTGAAGCACTGCTGAGGGCCCGCGGGCCGTGCTGGAACCTCACCAGCTTCCACCGGGAGGCTCTGGATACAGACGCCTCTGTTGTCTACACACAGGAAGGATCAGGTTCTGGGCAGGGACAACTCCCAGCGATGTCACAAGACTGTGCTCTGTTTCCATATGACTATGCACTGCAGACGCGTCTTTGAAATGCTCCAGGACCCCTGAGGCCCAAAGGGCACACCTGGCCACCCAGAGGCAGGGATGGGAGGAGGTCCCAGGGCCGTACTTAGTTGGGAAATGACATACTTGAGCTGGAAGCCCCCAACTTGGGACAGTGATTGACAGCAATCCAGTCACCAATAAACACAGCAGGAAAACACTCCTGAGGAAGGGCGCTGCCCCACCACTGCTGGTACACAAGAGGGCACGCGGCAGAACGCCTGGGGGTGCTGAGGAATCTGGGGGCTGGGACCAACCGTGGTTCCAAGACAACACAGACAAGAGCTTCCAGGAGCAGAAAAGATGTCCCTTCTCCCTTCCTCCCTGCCAGTCTTTCTTTAGAGGGGCTGGACCTGACAGAAAGCCAGCTGGTCAAGGTCTGGAAAGTGGTTTTCAGAGTCCCAGCCCCAGAGCAGGTAGATGTGTGGGCTTGGGACTGAGAGACACTGGGCCAGAGGCCACCAAGCCACGTTTAAGGCCAGAGAAGAGTTAATTAACATCCTGTTTTTCATTCCGGAGTCTGAGTTGCAAGCCACCGAAGTCACTCTGGCTTATTGAAACTGAAAAGGAACTGACCAAAGGCTCACGGAACTGGCTTGAGAACTGAGATTAGAAATGGGGCCAGAAACACAGTCCAGAACCAGACCAGAAAGGACAGTGCTGCTGTCTATCACCTGATTATGCTGCCGAGATGTGAGAGAGTCTGTTACTTTCCAGGAAGGATTCCCTCTCTGCTCTTCCGGCCCATGCCTCCCTGCCCTGCTGACTTTGAACTTGGCCATGTGACCTGCACTGACCCACGGAATATGGGCAAAGAGCCCGTGTGCCCTTTCTGAGCAGTGTTTCTGCCCAGCTCTTGTGCTCCTGCCATCTGGCCTGAGAAGAGCGTCCTCTAGGGAGCAGCTGTTCCTCCACCCCAGCTCTGGGAAGACCGGGAGCACTCCTGAACCCGGCCAGCAGCCTGGAGCCCATCCTGTGGGAGCACAGAGGAAACCAGCCGGAGCGCAATCCACCAACAACCCAGCCACAGAATTGTCAGTGAGAAATGCACGTTTGCTGTTGCAAGTCATGGAGATTTGGGGGCACTTGTTACTACAGTAGAAGCTGACAAATACATATGACCAGCCAGAAGAATCTCTCCTCCCCTGCTTCTTTACAAAAGGGCTGCAACTCCAGATACAAAATCCTATGTGGGGTGTCCATTGGCGAAGCCCAGCTCACACACCTGTGTGTACCTGACAGGGATACGGGGGAAGTGTCTTTCAGGTGTTTTCATTTTCTATAGAAGTAGGTGGACTCCATATCCTTTGTACCCCAGTCAGACTCAGGGTGGGTGCTCTGGGTTGAGTAATATCCTCCGAGAAGTCATGTCCATCTGGAACCCCAGAACGTGATCTTATTTGACACAGGGCCTTTGCAGAGGTAATTGGTTAGGATAAGGTCACGAGGACTGGGTTAGGGTGAGCCTTAGTCCAGTGACTGGTGTCCTTATAAGAAGTGAAAACTGAGACTTAGAGCAATAACACAGGGTCAAGTCCATGTGACCGCAGAGGCAGAGGTTGGGTGATGTGTCTACAAGCCAAGGAAGGTGGAGAATGGCTGGCCACCACCGGAAGCGGGGAGGAGGCATGGAACTCACCCTTCCCTGGGGCCTTCAGAGAGAGCACGGCACTGCCGACACCACGCTTTTGTACTTTGAGCCTCCAGGACTGTGAGAGGATACATTACTGATATTTTAAGCTACCGAGCGGTGGTACATGGTTGCAGCAGCCCTAGGGGACTGAGGCAGCGGGCAGATCCTCAGCTATAGGAAGGCGAGATGAAAACTACCCGCCTCCAACAGGGAAAGTAAATTCCCTTTTCTCATACTCATTTCAGCAATATTCTGAAACAATAATTCAAGGGGAGAATTCTCCAATGTTTCTTCTTTAAAAGCAGTTTGAACATCAGCTTAAGGGAGTGCAGTAAGGGCGTCCCCTGGGCCCTGTGGCCCCTGCACAAGGAATTTGGTATTTTGGGTCCCTGCCTTTTCCTGGATCCCATGTGGTTCAAAGACAATTTTGCCTGGATAGGGTTACTCAAGACCCTTGGGTGCAAAAAAAGATGCCTCTTCAAAAAGTCTGAATTTCAGAGAACAAGGGCTGCTGTAGGGACAGAACGCCTAGGGCTGGAGTCTGGTTGACCTGAGCTGATTCTGTTAGACTCCAGGTCACATCCGCAGCCTTTCTAGCAAAGGCTGGTACTACCTATTGGACCCTCTCGAAGCCATTGTGAAATAGTGTAGGGAATATAAAGGTGTTTCTTACGTGTCTTTTTTAACACTGGAGTTTCAACAAGGCTATGGTGTGGAGAAAAGGGAGGGGCCGCTTTAATTAAGAGACCTGAGAGGCATAACAACCGAGGGTCATGTGTGGTCTTTGTTTGGATCCTGATTCCAATAAATCAACTATAAGATCTTTTGGACATAATCAGGGAAATTTGAATATGAACTGGGTATTAGATGGTACCAAGTCATTAGGGAAACTTTTGTCAGGTGATACTGGCATTATAAGAAAAGCTTTGTTTTTTTTCAGAAGTACACATTGAAGTTTGTAGAGACAAAATACCATCATGTTTGGAATATGCTTTAAAAACATTATATAATAGACTGAAATTTTACCATTGCTTTTAGGTAATGATTTCTAGCAGCCTGTCTACCTGCTCTGAGTCTGAGACTGTTTTGAAAACAAGCATATAATATTGTAACAAAGGGAAGAAGCAATAAAGCTATTTGAAAAAATACTTAAAACCATTGGAGAGACATTTGGTTAAACACTGTATGTTAAACACATGTGTTTATCTCTATTTCTACCTGAAACTCATCCAAGGATAAGCCTACAGAACGAGGAGAAGGAGGTGCATTGGCTGCCAAAGGGTGTAACAGGTTGAATAATGGCCTCTAAAGAAAGTAGGTCCTCATCCCTGGAACCTGTGAATAATGCCTTGGAAAAAGGAGCCTTTGCAGATATGATCAAGTTAAGAACTTGGGGTCAGAGAGATTATCCTGGATTATCCAGGCGGCCTGAAATGTAATCACAAGTGTAATTATGAGAGGAAGCAGAGAGGGATTTGACAGACACAGAGGAGAAGGCCGTGTGAAGATGGGGCAGAGAGAGGTTTAAAGATGGTGTCCTTAAAGACTGGAGTGATGTGACCACAAGCCAAGGAATTCCAGCAGCCACCAAAGCTTAGGAGGCAAGAAATGGATTCTAATCTAGAGCCTTCGGAGGGAGGGTAGCCTGCTGACACTTTGGTTCTGAATCAGTGAAACTGAGTTTGGGCTTCTGGCCTCCAGACTTGTGAGAGAATAAATTTCTGTTGTTTTCCGCCAGCAAGTTTGTTGAAGTAATTTGTTATAGCAGCCACAGGAAACATACAAAGAGTTTGGCTGAAAGTCATGTAAAGGAACAGGACACCGGGAGCCTGACCTTACGCTGTGCTGCCCCCCAGCCCCCCGCACCGTGGCAGGAGATAGAAGGTTATTCTCTGGACAATGTAAACTTAAGTCAGAGATGCTTCTGACTCAGGGATGTCAGACACAGTGTGGGTTAAGGGGAGGCTCCTGATGGGAAATCAGAAGAGTAATGAGGGTCCACATTCCCCACAGGGAGACCCAGGGCCTTGGCTTCCCATCCGGCTCCTGCAATGTAAGTATTCAGGCTTATTCCCCTTGGGCAGAAGATGAAAGGGCTGTTCCCTGGAGAAACTGAAAAGCCTGACAGAAAAGACCTTCAGCTGCCGAAATTTGGGGTCACCCAAAAAGCTGACCTGCTGTCCTATCACCCTGTGGTGAATCCTCGAGCTCCATCCATGAAAACAGCGCTTACAATCAGGTATTCAGTGCTTCACTTTCAGATGAGAATTGACAGCTAAGGAGTATCACATATTTGAGAACATACCACACATTTTCCAGACTCATTTGAGAAAAGCTCCCAATGTGGAAGAGAACAAAACAAACAGAGAAAAGAAACTTGGACTCAGGGGTACCCGTAAATGGAACATAAATATCATAAGATGCAGCCCCCATGGCTTCCAGCCCAGTGAGGGGCTCAGGACAGACGTTCCTGGATCCTTATCCAAGGGGTGGGTCTGTTTGGGGGAAACAGGAGCAAGGTAGGAGACTAAAAAAACCCTCTGACTAAAACCAACAAACTGGGATCAATATCCTGAGTGATAATAAAGGATAATGAGCTATTGAGACAGATGGCATTTTCCAATTTGTATATATCCCATTCCACATGTTCTTCTCACAACAGTGGGGTCTGTGCTCTTTCCTTAAATCCTTAAATCTGGGTGGGGGAGGAGCCTTGACTGCCCAACCAGTAACCAGCGAGTGCAGCAGAAGTGATGCTATAGGTCTCCAGAGGCTGGGTCATAGAGAGGGTACAGCTTCTGCCTGACACTTGGGATGTTGGCCCTGGGGACCCGACCACAGTGCTGTGAGGAAGCCCAGGCCACGTGGAAAGGCCTGGTAGACAAAACCCTGTGTTGTGGCAGACAGCACCACCCCAGCTAGGCCCTGAGCTGACCTGGGCATCAATGGCCAGACACGGGAGCGAAGAGACTTCAGATGACCCTAAGTCCCCTGCCTCAGAGTCTTCTCGCTGAGGCCCAGATAGCATGCAACAGAGACAGGTCATCCCCTCTCAGCCCTGTCTGAATTCCTGATACAAAGGAACTGAGACATAATAAGTGATCATTATTGGTTTAGGCTGTTAACTTTTGAGGTTAGTTAGGCAAAAATAAAACCATAGCATATCATTGGTAGTATTGGTAATACAGACATAAAATAAGAATAGAAAAGGAATAAAAGTGGAATAAGCCCAGGATGGATGAGGGAGAACGGAACGCAGTAACTGAATTTAAATTCAACAGAAAGGCCAGTAGAGGGTGCTGAGGAAGTGGCTTGGCTCCGGTCACATGCTCACCTTGCACGAATGTGACTCAAAGATCAGTTTAAGTCTGGGTCACGTCCCCATATCAAAATTACGGCTAAGCTATGGCAGAGGGAATCCCCAGACAAAGCCGGGGCTATTTCTGGAAGAAGAGAGAGTAAACACAGTGTTTAGTACAGAGGTCCTGGGGAATGTGTATATTTCTTCAGTCGCTCTGCTCTCAGCTGGACCCAAACTGGGATAAGCCACTTAGAGAAAAAGCCTGTCTTTTGAGCACCCCAGGCAAGGCCATTCTCCGAACACAGGAGGAGCCGCCTCCAGCTGGCTGGGACTGGCACATCTGCCCCCTATGGAAAAGCAGCTGAGCCCTTGCTCTGCTTAATGCATTATAAATTACTCTAAAAAATGAGAGAATAGAGTTGGCCTCTTAGAATTTATCTTTTATGCTTTTTTTTTGTTTTATTTTACTTACTTAAGAATCTGTAAACATTACACCGATAGGAATATATAGGAAAAAAAGCAGAAACTTCACTTTTTAAAAAAGGATAAAATTGCACATAATTCTGACACCCAAAGATAACTACTGTTAACATTTTGATGTGTACTTTGCCTGGTTTTTCTTTACAAATATATTTATGTGTGTTTATCAACATAAAAATGAGTTTGTTCCATAAACACTGTTATTCTGGGCTATTTTCACTTAATAGTAGGTTGTAAAGCTATCTGTATACAAAAACAAATCCTTCTGTTAGGCTGAACCATACGAAATAACAAGATTCAACCAATTTTGAAGTACGAAAACAGCAACTGCTTATGGTTCCACACAGTACAATTCTGTTTCAGCTACTGCAGTTTTAAAGCCCTTTGGGCATGGCATAATTTACTCAACCTATCACTTATTATTGGGCATTTATATAGTTTCCAATTTTTTCACAATGCTAAAAAATATTGCAATGGAAAACTCTTTCAGCCCATTCTTTGTGACCATTCTTACTTAGTATCTCGGGGTACATTTTTATAAACGGAGTACATTAGATTAAAGGAATACACATGTTAAAAGCTTTTATTTCCTATTGAAGGTATAGTTTCTGAGAAGCCGGAGTTGGTTGGACAAGGTAAGTCTTCTCCCTTCTCCCAGGAAGGTGGAGTGCCAGGGGCCCAGGGGTTATTGCTTCTCCTTAAAGGGCAGTCAAAAGGGAAGGAGGTGAGATCAGAAGGGAATCGGAAGCTGAGAAACAGCTGGGCATTCACTGCTTGGAGCAGAGAGAGATTGAGGAGGTAATCGTGCCTCTAAAAAGCTGAACACATGCTGGTTGTAAAACCTAAGAGGGCCCATGGCAGCCTTGAGAAGGGACGAAGAACGAATCTGTGTTTATTGCTCTGATAAGTGAAAGAGTTAAATTAGAGACAAGGAGTGAAATGGAGGATTTTTTCCTTTTAACCAGGATTTAGTCGAGGAATTTTATCATTTAAAGGCAAAATATAAAGTAGAAGTAACAAAAGTATAGACTTTTTTTATAAAAAATAAACAAAACACCTCAGCAGCTGTCATAGCCTCTACATTGGCCCTAAGTATTCTCACCTCCTGGAATTCACACTTGTGTGCAATCTCCTCTCCTTGAGTGTGGGCTGGACCTATTGACTTGCTTCTAATGAACAGAATATGGCGGAAGTAGTGGATGCCACTTTGGAGATAACATTATAAAAAGACTGCGGCTTCCGTCGTAGGTGTTCTCTCATTCTGTCTTGGATTGCCTATTCCTGGTGGAAATGGTGGAAATGAGCCACCGTGTCAGAGGCAGCTGTGTTGAGCGGCCCCCGTGGGACAGCTTGGGCTCCCAAGAGCTGGCCACAGCCTTGGCCGACACCTCTGTCAGAGAGCCAGAACCTCCCACTTAAGTCGCTCCCAGGTTCTCGATCCACAGATCAACTGTTTTTAGCCCCTACATTTGGGGGCAATTTGCTGTGCAGCAATAGAGAACAGTGTAGTAGCTCCCAGCGCTTTACAGTATGCATTTGTTTGGTCTTCACAAAGACCCTATAAGGAAGTGCCATTACTATCTCCATTTTTCAGCTGAAGAAACTGAAATCCAAGAAGGATTAATAAACGTGCCCAAGGTCATAGAGTTAGAAAATGGTGAAGCTAGAATCTGAACTGAGGTATTCTGGTCCCAGAGCCACGCTCACATAAATAAAGATTTTAAAACAGCTGCTCACCTTTCATTGGATAGAAATGCATAATTTGCCCATGCCTAAAACATGCAGTTTGGCAAAGGGTACGGAATCATATTAAACTAATCAAGATTTACTGCCTCCACTTCCTACAGGGGCTGGGGAAAGGCTGGGTTTCCCCTGAAATTCATAGTTCTGTAAAGTGGGCAAACAGATCTGGCTTTAGATCCAAAAGAGGAAGGGGACTAATGGTTGCTGGGTAGTAGCTAAAAATTCTTTCCTCTGCAGACTAAGCCAGATTGTATTGTTATTTATTTTGGAGGAAGAGAGTGGGGAGTGGTGATGGATAGGGCTTCAGGTTATATGGTCAGAACCTGGTTCACCAATGATTTTACTCATGAAGTCATACCCACTCTTGAAGTGGCGCTAGTTTAGTTCTGGCACAGTGGGTTAGTGTCCTGGCTCTAGAACAGACAGATCTTGGTAGCTTCTGGCTGTGTGACTCTGGGCAAGCCACTTTACTTATCCAAAGGTCTGTCTCCTTATTTGAAATTAGGGATATAAGTAGAATTGTCAGAGTTCAAAGAGGTAACATATGTAAAGCATTTAGCACCATGCCTGGCACATAGGAAGAGCTTAATAAAAGATAGCCATGATTATTATTATACATCATATTGTATATCAGTGTCTATTATATATATACATATAATTGTCATTATATATATTATTACATCAGAGCACTACTGATTAGTTAAGAAATATTTATTACCTTCCAAGTATGAAACACCATGTTGGGCTTATAGGGGGATATAATACACCATGATAGCAGGGGAAACAGAATCTAGTTGGGGTGTTAGAAAGCACACTCGTCAAAAGATATCCCGATATTTGGAAACACATGTTAAGTGACAAATATTAGGCATGTTAAGAATTTAGAGTCAGTTTTTACATTAAGGATATTCATATAAAGATAATTAGAAGACGTTTTGAGTTACACAGTTTTAGAGTTATAAGGGATCATAGATTTTGTAGGTAAGTAAACTGAAGTCCAAGGGGAATTAAGTGCTTTTACAGCAGGTCATAGAGTAAGCCAAAGCCAGGCTCAGATTTGGGTTCAGGTTTGGGTTCTGCCTCTAACTAGCTGTGTGTCCTTGAGCAAGCCAGTCACCATCTCTGAGCTGCACTTGGCATATGGGCAATATTCTATTATTTCAGACCAAAGCCTTCTGACTCCTAACCCTCTCCCCGAACCAGGGTGGTGACTAAGAGCTTTACAACCCTTCTTTACACTGAATTACTTACTATACCGGTCATGTGGTAATCCACGTGTACATAAGAAAACTGACACCTCTGAAAGCAGAGTTAGGCTTGCTGGTAGCAGAGGCAGGAGACTGATCGTGTGGGAAAGCTACGATAGTTAAGGATGACTACTCTTGACCTAAACGTCGTTCTCTTTAAAATAAGAGGCTTTCAGAAGTTGATCTCTAAAACCATCTAGTTTCCAATTTTGTGAAATGCTCTGGCTGGGAGTGAAGCGGAATCACTAAGGATGTTCTCACTTGTATGGCTAAGGTCAGGGCTCTCCGACAAGGTAGTCAGAAGATTCTAGAAGGAACATGGATCGAGGAAGTCACTGTCCCAGATTATTTGAATATTTTTTTCCACATAAAGTCTTGAGAAATTTTCCAGTCTTTGAGAGGGGCAGGTACGATGCCACATACGTAAGAGAGAATGTTTCCCGACTTTGGCCTGGCTGAGGCCTAACCTGAGTGCTTACTGCCACCTGGTGGTGTTTAGATGAATAACAATTTTTAGGAATGGCAGGCACTCCTGTTACCCCCATTGACTCATTTCACTGGCTGGCTTCCCAGGTCGTTTGCTATCTGCTTGCGCATGTATGTGTGTAAGTATCTATGTATCTTTTTCAATGACTGTCCTAGTTTAGAATAGTTTTAGATTTACAGAAAAGTTACAAAAATAGTAGAGTTTGTGTATGCTCGTGTAGTTTCCCCTTATTAACCTGGTAACTTTCATTACCATAGTATATTTGTCACCCCCAAGAAACCAATATTGGGCTGTTACTATTAACTAAACTTTAGACTTCACTTTTCCACTAAGGTCCTTTCTGTTCCAAAATCCCTTCCAGAATACATTTACATTTAGTTATCAGGTCTCTTTTCTCTGGTCTGTGACAGTTTCTCAGTCTTTTCTTGTTTTTTACCGTCTTGACATTTTTGAGGAGTGTTGGTCAGGAACTTTGCAGAATGTCTGTCAGTGTGGGTTCGTCTGGTGGTTTTCTCCTGAGTAGGCTGGGTTATGGATTCTGAGGGCGTGAAGTGCCCATGTCATTGCACCGTATCAGGGACACATACCATCAATGTGACTGAACACTGTTGTTAACTTTGACTCAGCAAGCTAGTCCTTGCCAGGTTTCTCCACTATAAAGTTACTATTTTCCCACCTCATACTCTATTCCTAAATTCAGTCCACACTTAAAGGGGGATGGGAATAAACCCTCACCTCCTAAAGTGGGGAACATCCATACAAATGACTTGAAGTTCTTCTCTAAGGAAAAGTGGACTCTTCTCCCACATTTACTTACATCAGCATGAACTCATGGATATTTATTTTATACTTTGGGTTATAACCCAATACTATTCATTCTTTCCCCTCAAATTGCAGCTTTCGCCAGTGGGTTCTCTTTCAGGCTGGCTTCTGTTCCTTTGACATGCCACCTGATATTTTGCTTTATGAGCACTTCTTTTGCATATTTATTTTTCATTAAAAGAAACAACACATTTAGGAAACAAAAGAAAATTCAATTACCCTTATATTTCCATCATCCCAACAGAACTAGGTAGTTTTTTAGTGTTCATTTGTTTTTGGAACATAGCTTTTAAAGAACATATATTTCATGACTTCACATGATTTCATACTCACAACTGACATTTTTTTTTTTTTTTACAGTTCTGTGGTGTTTACCAGATGCATGTCAGAACACCTTAAGAAAAGCTCTCTGGAGTCAGGCTATTTGCTCCCCTCCCCCCCGCAATACTGAATCTTTAAGCCTCAAGCCTCTCATCCATAAGACAGGAAATGATGGTGCTTTACACAGGTTTCTGTGAGGAGTTAACAAGGCAACACAGAGTAAGTAGATTAAGAGCAAGGACTCTGGAAATAGATGGCCAGAGTGTAAATCCTGACCCTGCCACTTATTAGTTAGGAAACCCTGGGCAAGTTACTAACTTCTCTGTGCCTCAGTTTCACCTATAAAATAGGAAAATGAAAGGCCTTACTTCTCAGTATTGTTGGAGGATCAAATGTGTTCAACAGTGCTCAGCGCTTAGTCAATAGCAAGTGTTCAGTGTCAGCTATTACTGACTCTGGATAGACCTCCACGGTAGGGATTATACCCTAAATTTAATTATACAATCTAACCCCCCTCCCCACTCAGTGCCTCACACACAGGAGAGGTGCAACATTTATTAACACCTTTGTGTGCACATATACACTGTATCTGTGTATCAGCAAAATGCAGCTAATGACATTTCCTGCTACTGAGATGGCAAATAAATGACTGTAGGCATATAAACAAGATCAGAATTACACCTTTGAATTTATCCAGAGTCCATATGTCATCTGGTATTTAGCTTCTTTTTCCTCACCTTTACTGAGGTATAATTGACAAGTTAAAATTACATATGAGGGGTACAACATGATGGCTTGATACACATATTTTACCTTCCATAGTGGGAGAACTTATGAGAACTTACAAAGGATGAAACCACGACATTTAGTCAAAGCAGAAACATTATACTATGCCCTTGAATCTAAACCAAAAGTGTACATCCCAAAACTGATCCTTTGGGGTATTGTTACTAGTTATAAAAGACTGATCTTTCAGCAATTTTCCATTTTCTTCATGCTATGACTTTCACTCTTTTTTTTTAAAGACCAAATCACTAACCCATGTCCACCCTCCTGGCTAACCCCTGGGTCTTACAGGTTCTCACACACCCCACTTCTTACAGTGTCTAATTTGCAGTAGTGATTAAGAATGCGTTAGTCCACACTAACGCATACTGACAGTTCATTTATGAAATGTGGTTAACAATCTGTGGTTGATACCCTTATGATTGCTTCTCTTTCTTGGCAGTGGAAGGAACACAGACCTGGCAGTTAAGGTGGAGAACAGGATTCTGAAACTAGCTGTTTCACTGTGAGCAGGTCTTCCTTAACATTTCCCTGCCCATTCCCACAAATGTGAAACTGAGTTTTCCTATATTGCAGAATTTTTAAGAGAACTAAGTGAGAAAGTACATAGTTCAGGCTACCAGGTAGAGGTATGCAGTGTTCCTGTCTTTCCTTTCACCCTCCAGATTCAGAAACTGCTTTACCCGCACTAACTTGTGTGCTGTCTCGTTTCAGTCCACTGTGCTTCGTAGAAGGTCCCACCTGGACTCTCACTTAGAAAACTACTCCCTAACCCCTGGGCACCAGGAATAAAGCGTCCAATGGAATAAGCCTGTGCAAATTCAGTGGTTTTCAGATTTATGCTTTTGGAACCCTTTGTTCAAGTGAAGCCTCTCTTGGAACCTTGATATAAACAAAACAGATAAAAAAAGGTCATTTTATTCACATTCGTTTATAAGTGCACAACTATAATTTTATATCCTATTAAAATATCTAGAACTAGATGTTTTGATGACACATATCAGAAATCTGAGGTTAGAGATGGCAGCTGCAAACTTAGCAACTTCAGCACTTAATTCTGCCTGTTTTGACGGCACAGAAGCAATAAAATTCCGATTTACACATAAAATAATATCTTATCCACTGCTCATGATCTTCCAGATTAATGTAGAGCAATACATACCTAAAAACTATATGTGTAGCAGCACTATTTACTGTAGCCAAGACATGGAAGTAACCTAAATGTCCATTGGCAGGTGACTGGATAAAGAAGTTGTGGTATATACATACACAATGGAGTATCACTCAGCCATAAAAAGAATGTAATAATGCCATTTGCAGCAACATGGATGGACACAGAAATGATCATACTAAGTCAGACAAAGATAAACATCATATAATAATATGTGTAATCTAAAAAATGATACAAATGAACTTATTTACAAAACAGAAATAGACTCACAGACATAGAAAACAAACTTATGGTTATCAAAGGGGACAGAGCAGGGAGGGAGGAGTAAATTAGAAGTTTGGCATTAACAGATACACAGTGTCATATATAAAATAACCAAGGACCTACTATATAACACAGGGCACTATATTCAATGTCTTGTAATAATTTATAATGGAAAAGAATCTATACATAACTGAATCACTTTGCTATTCACCAGAATCTAACACATTGTAAACTATGTTAACATAAACAAATAAACAAAAAAAGAGAAACTACGATACATTATCACATCTGACAGCTACACTTGCACCTATTATCCCCCAAGCTGACAGCTCAAGGAGATCTGGCCAGCATGTGTACCTGAGCCTTACCTGTTCTCTCAAAGTACTACACACGTGTAGTGCTTACACTTTCTGTACAGCTGTGCGTGATAAAAAAAAATTCACAGGGTGAATTTAAATATATAAATACCAGTGCAGAACTATATCCTCCTAGTCAATGACACATTTAGGAGACATTAAATAGGCACAGAAATGACGAAGGATTATACTGAGAACTGCACAAAAATGAGTTACTTGGCAGCACAAGGCAGGGATTGGTTAATGTCTATCACTGGGTATATGGACTGTTCTACCTTCATGCTCTGCTCATTGCCAGGGAGCCCTTCCTGATTCCAAGATTCAGGTGAAAAGGCCCTCTAATCCTGCCTGGAGAAGGTCCTCCTCCTCAGCTGCCTCTTCATCCTTTATCAGTGTCAGTAACTGCAATAAGCCAGGGGCTGAGCCATCCTCTGACAGAGCAAACTTCCCACGCGGGGTTCTGGGGACTGCTCCAGCAATGATTTGGTCTAGGTGGGCCTGATTCACAACTTCTCGCTCAATTACACCTCTCTCTACCAGTTTCTGTAATAAAGGCTCCAGCCTTGGCACGTAAGCAGACAATTTTTCTTCATCCTTTTGGTAAGTAGTCAGATATTTGACCTGCAACTCCCTAGGATTATCGATAACCCCAAACACCTGCTCAAGAGCCTGCAAGCATTCAGGAACTGTAATTAACGGATTGTTTATCTTGAGGACACGAATAATATCAGATGCTGGGCCTCTAAGGCTCTCTAGCCGTCTCCTTCTCTTCTCGGCATCTGATACCTACCATGTCTTCATCATTTGAGTGGTATGAAACAGCCAGGATTCAAATTCTTCTTCCTCTGGTTCCGGAGGATCACTGCCTGAGAATACTCTCAGCTTTTTGTATTCCAAGTATTGCAGAGCAGGCTGAAGGGCCTCACCTAATGCCTGTGCCAACACAGGGGCCCGCATTTCTGGGATCATGTCCTGGTCTAGGCCAAAAGTGTCGTTTCCATATCCCAGAGCTCTGGTAAACTCACACAGTGTCATGCCCTCTCCCTCTAAGAATTCATTTAATCTGCTTAAAAATTCATTATCTGGGTCAGGGGGCTTAAAGATCACTCTTCAGGCACCCCCTTTTTCCTTGGGGACCAGAGCATGACTAGTCTCCTCAGTAAGCCCTATTAAGGCTACCTTCCTGTTCTTGTCCCTCCGGAACGTCCTCCCGAGCAGTCGGTACTCGCCCAAGGGAGCTAAACCAGCTAGTAGGGCCTCCTCGATTTCCGCCACGTTACGGGTCTGGGGGATGTCGGCAATCAACGGAGCTTTCCGAGGGTTCATATCCATCCCTTTACACCAGTCTTCCAAGAGCCTCAGCGTCATGGTGCCCAAAACAACAGATTTAAATGCCAATTTCTCCAGGCCACTGATGCCACCGCAGTTCACAGTACTCCTCCGTGGTACCCTAGTTAAGTCTCGTCAACATCCGGAGTTCAGAAGGGCTGTGAGAACCAAGCAGTCAAGTTAGTTTAAGGTGTCAATGAATAACCCAAGCCCAGAGAAGCCCCACGCACGCGGGCAGACGGCCGGCCCCACTGCGGCAAGCAGCAGTCTTACCCTCCTCTCTCCGCCTCGGGCGCCCCGCAGCGGACGGCGGGGTCCCGCTTCCCCCCGCCGTCATCTAATTGTCCGCGTCTGTGTCCATCGCCGGCGGCCGAGGCGCCAGGGTCCGCTCCCGATTCTTCCCGGGAGGCCAGGCCAAGGAGCGAGAGGGTGGCCTCTCCTCCGCTCGGATGGGGACAGTCGAGAGGGATACCGGGGCTGCGCAGAGGCGCGCGGGGGATGGCGGTCGGCTGATCGCTGCGGCGCTCTTTGAGGAACGACTGGGCGTTCAGAGCGGAGGGCGAAGCACCGGGGGCGAGGCTTTGAGGACGGCTGAAGCGACCAGGCCCAGGCGCCGGCCCACCTGAAGCGTCGCCTCAACACCAGTGCCTCCGCAGTCTCCAGCCGCACCCTAACTAGAGATGTTCGGGGCGCACTGGTAAAAGTGGCACCACAGGGCTGAGGCGCGCTGACGTCGCGAGGGGGCGGGGTCTGAGGGGGCGGGGCATGCACGCTTCCGGCCTGAGCCGGAAGCCCCGACTGTGGCTTCATCCGGGACGGCGCTTGGGCGGGCCAACCCGGAGAGGAGGTGAGATCCGGGACCTGCTCAACTCTACAGGCTCGGCCGGTGGCCGCTGCCCGGCGCTGGGCTCCTGGCGCTGCAAGGCGGAGAGGCCTGGGTCTGGCGCCGTCCGCGCGGCCCTGGTCGCGGCCGGCAGGCGCTGCAGCGCGACAGGGGGCGGGGCCGGCTGCAGGGGAGTCCCGGTTGGCTGGGGAGCCTCCGGGCTGGGCCGGGTGACACAGGGCTGGGTCTCCGGCAGTCGCGTCAAGGGCCGGGCCGCCGCGTGACCGGCTGCAGTCACGCTGTGCTTAATCACAATTAGCTTTTGCTCCTGGCTGCTCGTGTTCCCCATTCTCCCAGCCGGTGACCCCGGAGATTTCTCTTATGGTGGCTTTCTCTGAAATGCCAAAGCCACCCGATTATTCAGAACTGAGTGACTCTTTAACGCTTGCCGTAGGAACAGGAAGATTTTCGGGACCACTGTAAGTGTTTAAGAGTTACTGTCTTGGGGGCTCCAACATTAGTTTGACTTGTAGAGCCAAATGTTCATGTCTGAAGCAATACTGTTAGGTCTGAAAGTATCTGAACTGTAAAACTGAAATGTTCCATGCGAAACTATTTCAGTTACAGCTTAAGGGAAGGTGTGCTGGACCTATTTAAGGCAGATACAGTGATTTATTTGTCTGTGGGAGTCACATAAAAAGCACATTCAATATATACTAAAACTTTACTTCCTCATAACTATTACATGAAACAACCTGTAAGTTGTTTACGTTTAATAAATGTAAATTTAATTTAGTTATTTTAAACCTCAAATGTGTTGGAGGGCATTTTAGAGTTCATTGGAAAAAAAGTAAGTACATTTGGAGTAGCTGCCACTGACAGGATTACTAGACACTAACCATAGTTTTTCTTTTTTAACTCGAAGGCACAGAGCATGGAGAATGATGAACTTCCGTCAGCGGATGGGATGGATTGGAGTGGGATTGTATCTTTTAGCAAGTGCAGCAGCATTTTACTATGTTTTTGAAATCAATGAGACTTACAACAGGCTGGCCTTGGAACACATTCAACAGCACCCAGAGGAGCCCCTTGAAGGAACCACATGGACACACTCCTTGAAATCTCGGTTGCTCTCCCTGCCTTTTTGGTTTTGGACAGTTATTTTTCTGATACCTTACCTACAGATGTTTTTGTTCCTTTATTCTTGTACAAGAGCTGACCCCAAAACAGTGGGCTACTGTATTATTCCCATATGCTTGGCAATTATCTGCAATCGCCACCAGGCATTTGTCAAGGCTTCTAATCAGATCAGCAGACTACAACTGATTGACACGTAAAATCGCTCACTTTTTTCCTTACAAGTACAAAACTGCCAGTACTATATGGAGCCTGATCACAAGACTGCAGTTTCTTCACAGATCTCAGGAAGTTGTGGTGGGACAGATGTTTTTTAAAAAATGTGATTGGGGGCTGTCTTTATCTGAACAATAAGGAATTTTTAGGTAAAGCCTGAGATACAGTACTACAAAATCATGTTGATGACTTCAGATTTTGGAAGTAAAATTTTACCTGTTATTTGCATTCTTTAGAAACTTGAGTAAGTACCTGGACTCATATTTTTATTCTACTGTGCAACATAGTGATGATTCAGAAATTTTTCCTTTGGGGAAAAAATGAATATGAACATTTCCATTGTGTTTAATGTAAAGAGGTCCAAACATGGTCATAAAATTTAAATTTTATACAATTACTTGGCTTGCTTTAAAATTCTTCAACTAAAACACCAATTCATCCTGTTGTAGTTAAGCCATCTATGTATGCTTGCTTGCTATCAGCTTGTGAGAAATTGGTATAAAATTATTGAGGTGATGGCTGTCTTGATAAGCAAATGTGTTCTTCCTTTTGGCAATGCTACTGGCATTATTAATTACCTTGCATTATTAATGCAACTGTTTTTTAAAAAAAACTACTTGGGAAGAGACTAAACGTTTGAAAGCTGAGAAGTCTAACACATGGAAGAAGATGGGTACATTTAGTCCATCCCCTGGCACATGTGTGATACCCCCCTAAAAGATGCTGTCCAGTCATCATCCTTCTGGTTTTCTTTTCTGCCTGAGGTCTGGTCTTCAGGTGATAGGCTGCATGATCCTTGTACTGCCTCCTTTGCATTTGTACTTACTACCTCATGTCTGGTAACAAAACAAATAACTAAAAAATGGAAATATTAGATTTTAGGATTTTTTTTCTTTTTTTTCTGGGTGAGGGCAAGATATATTTTTATACAGTTATGTCTTTAATACTAGGGAAATGTTTTACACTGACCAATTTTAATAATCATAACATTTTTGATGCTTACTCTGTTGGGCCCTGTTCTTAAGAGTTTTACATGAATTAACTCATTTAATCCTCCCAGCAACTCTATGAGATAAGTTATTGTTATCTAGATTTTACAGTTAAGGAGCATATGGTGAAGAAGTTAAATTACTTGCCAAAGGTCACACAGCTAAGAAGTTATAGTCAGAGTTATAACCTGGCATCTGATGCCTTTGTTCCTAAATCACTGAGCTGGAGTGCTGCTCACAAACGACAAATGTTTCAGCACTGGGTATTGTCTGCCTAACCATGCTAAAGAATGGAAAAGAATTAAGAAAGGTTTTTCTCAGTTTGTATGAGCTACTGAAAATCTAAAAGTTTTCCAGCAACCTCAACCTTTACTTTAAGTTTGACCAGAATGGAAGGCTGATCATTCCACAGCAAGATTTTACTGGAAAGGTAAAGCAGGTACCCTTGTAACTCAAAAGTGGCACAATCAGATCCTTCTGCAATTAATCTCATTTCTCTCCTTTACTACTTCCAGAGGTCTAGTTACTGAAATGATACAGTTTTTGCTAAAATATACTGAATCTCCAAATTAAGCAGGAGTTTGAAATCTGTGTTTCTGCAAGGGTCAGATAACCAAATGACTTGTTATCTTTTGAGTACTTAGTAAAAGTATGCATGCTGCAGACACTGTTTTATGAGTGATACACATTCCTTCTGCACTAGAGTCCTAAGAGGCAGGTATGTACTGGTACTAGTGCCAATTTACAGAAGAGAGAAATAATGAAAACCTGAAGCATTAGTAGGAATTAATAACTTGCCCAATGGTCAAACAGCAAGTGGAAAGGCCAGAATTTGAACCTAGGATGTCTGGCTTCAGATCTCTAGCTCTATCATTCCACTATACTGCTTCTCAAAAACAGGATAATTTTGGGAATCATGCATTGGTGTTTTTGTTTTGGTTTAAGGCCATGAGTGGGTCGAACTGTGGATGAGTATTAGAATCACTCAAGGAAATAAACAAAAAGCAAAGCAAAACTCCTCACATAAAAATGCCAGGGTCCCTTCTCAACCAACTGTAACAACCCCTGGGGGAGAGGCTCTGTTTTTCTCATATCTGAGCAATTTCTTGTTTTATCTGCTTTGTCTTGGTGCAGTGATAGTTTGGAAATGATTTAAGAAAACCACTTCAATTATTTCATTTTATAAATGCTTGATATAATGCAAGGCTTGTAAGTTTGCTATTTGTCTTGTAAAGCAGTAACTCCTTGTTAATGAAGTAGACTTTCTTATACTTCAAATTCTAGTATTTTGGGATTTGGTAAGTAAACGCTCAGTCCACCTTTTTCTTTCAAGATTATATTGCCTTGGTAGTAGAAATATTAAAATAATTAGAGTAGGAGTAATACAGTATTTCCGGATGTAATCGCAAAGGTTTAGACTGCAGGGTTAATCTGTTTTTTTAATTTAGACATTTTTTGAGGGGGGGGACTTAATTAGGTTTGCTTTATTTATAGAGGAGGTTCTGGGAATTGAATCCAGGACCTCATGCATACCAAGCATGCACTTTACTGTTTGAGCTATACCCTCCCCCCTTTAATTATTTTGGAATTAATTATCCAAGTTGTGGATTTTTCCTATTTTGTATATGGCTGTTTAATAGTTCAAAGTGCTCTTCTGGTAAAGAGAGAAAGGTGAAATTAATCTCCTAGCTTTATTAGATTGAGGTGAAGCTTGAAACAGATGGACAGGAAAGTTGTGTATTATAGCAGACCATCACTTACTTCATATTCACATCACAATACAAAAAGCTGTAAATACTTAGGCAGTGACAATGGTAAATATAGAAAGTGCTTCAGGAATTTTAAGGAAGGGACAAGCATCCTAGGATATACAGCTAGTCAATGATATTTGCTTCCAGATATGAGAAAAACAGTTATATGCCCTACTGGTTTAATGAGACATTTCATTTGCAACTGCACCTCAAATGAAGAATACCTTGAGTGTTTTTCCCAAACAGCTCAAAACTGATATTTTTTAAAAGTGCCAGGATAGGAAACAGATCACTGAACTCCAGAAACAAATGTTTAATTCTTGGAGCTTTAATCACCATGTACATTTTCTGGTTTTAAAGATAGCACCAATTTTAAAGTAAAAAACATGATTCCCTAAATTTAGAATTTGACTATATTTCAAATAAAGCTTTTATAACTAATAAGCTTTTCTTTGGGGAAGTGGAATCATCAGATCAAGTGCTCCTACTTGAGTAATAGCACCCATAAAATAATCTAACCTGTATGTCTGTTCACAGTGGGTGGTGTTAAAGTCCTATATTAAGATTATCTGGTGTTGATTTCCTTCTTGATGGATTTAACATCCTCAATCTCCAAAACGCTGGCAGAAAATCTTAGAATACCACATGACTCATTTTTGCATCAAATATGTGCCATCACTTTATAAATTCTCCGACATATTCATAAAGTTCCATATAATTCTGGACCATGGTTGGGAATCCTGCATTGATGTTTTTGTTTTGGTTTAAGGCCATGAGTGGGTCGAACTGTGGATGAGTATTAGAATCACTCAAGGAAATAAACAAAACGCAAAGCAAAACTCACATAAAAATGCCAGCATCCCTTCCCAACCAATTGTATCAATCCCTGGGGGGAGAGGCTGAGGCCATCATGTTTTTGGAGCTCTTCAAACAAGTCTATTAGGGATGAGAGTCACTGGGCCATGGGTTTTTGTGCACTGTAAAGGTTCAACTGTTAGTCATGGGGGCTGTGTTTGTCTTTGTAACAGCACCGAGCAAATATTTTGTGGTAGGCTCACCCCAGCCGTTTGGATTGCACATCTTTAAAGAGGTGTCTATATTCTTTTTTTTTTTTCCAAGGTTTAAATAGACTTTAAGTATGTGGCCCCAAGATGTCAACACGGAGAAACTGAGAGGTCCTGATTGCAGGTCACTGTAACTGAAGGCTATGCTCTAGGGAAGGTCAGACAGGAATGCAGCAGACATGATCAGGACAGACTAGGGGTGGCCAGGTCACAGGTGAGGGAGAGGACAGCTCTCTTTACTCTTGCTTTTTGTAGCTCTCCAGGTGTGCCAAGACCCAGCCTCAGGGCAGGAGGAAACAGGAAGCAGGAGGTGAGCCCAATGGCAACATCTGCAGCCCTGAGCGGCTCCTGTGGTGGTCTGGAATGGATCTGGGCATGCAGCACGGGAATGGCAGGCCCTGCCAGTCAGGCCCCTCAGCAGCAGCGGTGTCCTTGCAGACATGACCACCCCGAGCAGACCGCAGACAGCTGCCAGCCAGAGCCCAAGGTCGGGAATGAGATGTCTGTATTTTCAGATTCTGAGCCCAACTGTCCAAATAATCCTGAATACACTTATATCAGACTTTTGCCTCCCACTGTATCAAAACTGCTCTTATCAAGAAGTCACCAGTCATTTACACACAACTAAACTCAGTGATCAAGTCTCAGTCCTCAAATGCCTTTTTGACACACTCCCTTGTCTTTGAGATCGTTTCTTTGGCTGGCTTCTGGATCAGTACTGCTCAAGAGAACTTTAGTGATGACGGAAATGTTCTATATCTGTGCTGTCTTAAATCAGTAGTCATGAGCCACATGAAATGAGCCCTTGAGATGTGGCTAGCATGACCAAAGAACTGAATTTTGAGTTTTAATTTAAATTTAAACAATCACATGTGGCTAGCAGCTACCATGTATTAACCCAATTTTAGATACTTTCCTGGTTTGCCTTCGCCCTCACCAGCTTCTCCTATCCTCTTCACTGGTTCCTCCTTGCAGATCTGTCCAATTTCTAAATGTTGGCATGCCCTACTTCTCTTTTTCTACGCTTACTCCCTTGCCATCTCAACTGGGCGCACGGCTTTAAGTACCCAAATTTCTAGAACTACCCTTACCTCTCTCCTGAGCACCAGACTTGAATATCGAACAGCCTACTTGATATTTACTAAGCTATCTTACCAGACACCTGAAATTTAACCTGTCTAAAGCCAAGCTGCTGCTCTCTCCACCCAGCAAAATCTGTTCAAGTCCCCAAGTCCACCATCAAATGGTGAGGGGTCGCTTTTAAAATGTTATTATTCCTCTCAAAAATGCTCCAAAAGCATCCTGTCTTGGTATAAATACTGGTCCTTAACATGGCATATAAAGTTCTAAGTAAGTGGCCCTTGAGTTATACTTCATTTTCTAGTAACCCCTCCAACCCTTGCTCCACTCCAGCCACACTGGTCTTCTTGCTGATTCTAGCAACATGCCAGAAAAATGTGTTTCAGGGACTCCAGGCTCAGTGTAACTTCTGCCTGGATGCTTAGCCCTGACCAGCTCCATCACCTTCTTCAGACCTTTGCTCAATTGTCAGTGCAGTGAGGCTGCCTCTGACCACCCCTTTTAAAATTAAGCATCATCTGCCTCCATTTTTCTTGACAGAATTTATCATCATATGACATATTATATATTTTGTCAGAATCTAAACTCCATGAGAGTAGGGATTTTTTGTGCCACGTGTCCAATGCCTAGAACAGTGCCTGGCACACAGTAGGTGCTCAGTATTTACTGCATGAATGATTTTTATTGCCATTCAACAACTTTCTCACTAGGCTGCAAAACAAGCTAGTTACGTGCCAGAGAAAATAAAGATTAAAGTTATTAAGTGCAGAACATAATTTGTCACGTTTTAGGTAAGTTTGGTTCTTAAGCTCTCCCAGTTTTTAGCAAGTAGGGCTATTTTCTTTTCAAGGCCAAGATTTAAAAGGAGTCTCTTGATTTATTTTTGCCAAAATTTCTTGTGATCCTGGCTCTCTTGGGATTTTCCTTATTGATGCAAGAAAAACATATACCACATTCACAAACAAGGTTTTAAGTGGTAGTTAGAGCCTTGAGAAATTCTCAAGTTACAATCATGAAGATAATGGTTTCCTAAGCCACCTAACAGATGCAGCAAGTATCATGCCGACATCGTAGAGCCGTTGCACGCAACTTCAGTACTCTGCCATCAAGGGGCGGTACTCTGGCCCTATAAAGCACTCATTTAAACCAGTCATGTGTTTCTAGAAGTTACTTCTATCCCCAAGAGAGCTTTTGGCATGAGAGTAAATTTCAACTTAAAACTAACCAAAAAGGCCTTGTTGCTGCCTCAACGTGAGCTGCTGCTTTTTAAAAGATTTAAATAGAGGCTTACTGCCTAGCATTTACTTTCCCTGGGCCATGTCTTTAAGGAGAGCAATTCTGATCACAAAGGTCACCCGAGAATTTGAATAGTTAACAGTAGCACTGTGAAATTCTTTTCATACTTTGAGAATAATGCACTGGCTAGAAGGTTAAGGCTAGGACCATCAGTTTTAGAAACATCTCCTCCCTTTTGTGAACGGTAGCCCACCTCATATTTAGCTTGGCTCTCCTAACCTCTTTAGAAGTTGCATGCCACTCCCTCTTCTAACAAAGTAGTAGTCAGATGGGAAAAGTCGATCTTTTGTTTTTCAAGTCTGGATTCATTACATTTCGCCCTGAATTACTTACATAACTATGTTTTAAACTGTTAATATGGCTAGTCTGCCTTTGCTAAAAAAGCATGACTTTTTAAAATTAAAAAGTGGAAGTTTCACAATAAATTTTTCTGCTTGTGTAGAAAAATATGTAACATATGCTTTCTTAAAATGCAAAGAGAACAAGAGTATACAATGAAAAGCCTCCCTCTCATTCCCAACCCAATTCCCTCTTTCCAGATGCAGTTTGACTTTCCTTTCAGATATTATATGCATATCTAGCTAATATTCTCCACTAGCAGCACTCTACACACTCTTCTACAGCTTGCTAGTTTTCATTTAACATCATATCCTCAAGACTGATCCTTAACAACATGGAGGGCTATACCTTGGTCTTTTTAATGGCTGCACAGAATTACTGTACTAATGTGCTTCTATTTTTATTTAATTAACTAGGGTCTTCTGCAGATGAACATTTAGGTTGTTTACAATCTTTTGTTACCAAGAATAATGCTCCAATGGATAATTTTGTATACAGATCTGTGCACATGTGTGCTATTAGCCGTTGGTTAAATTTCTGTAAGTGAAATTGCTGGGTCAAAGAGCATGTATATTTAACATTTTACACTCTCATCATCAATGTATTATAGAGTTCACACCCTTTCCAGCTCAATATTGCATCAAAACTTTTGACCTTTTAGTCTGAGAAGTAAAAAAAACCAAAAAAACGGGGTACTATATTGTGGTTTTAATTTTTTTCTTTGAAGTGAAATTTTCTATCGTTTTTCTGACTGGTACATATAAGAGCTATAAAAGGATTAACAGTTCTTAGTCATTTCTGTTGAAAATACTAAATACTTTCCCCCTCTGTCATTTTAACCTCATTTGCAGAATGTTCAGAAACTTTATTACATAACTGCATTTACTAATCCTTTCTATCCTGGTTTCTGGATTCCTAAAAATCTTGTTTAGGAAAACTTCCTCACTCTGAGACTATAAAAATTGAGTCCATTTTCTTTTAGTACTTTCATGGCTTTTGTTTTTAAAAAAACACTAAACATTTTTTTAAAAAACTGAAGTACTGTCAACTACCTGCAATTTATTATGTTCTAAGTAGAGAGAAAAGAACACAACTTCATCACAAAAACTAACAAACTTGTTTATCATTTATTAAAACTGAAAGTGTTATTTTACAAATATCCTCAATTTCCATAATAATTTTACATTCCAAACCTGTAATACAGTTTTTAACTCTCTGGTGCTCAGCTACTGACGAGGGTAAGTTCAAATAGGAATTTCTTGTAATCATTTTATTACAACACAGTGATTGACAGTTGAGTTTAAAAGCCTACATTTTCAGTGTCTTATGTAAGAATCTTATTACAGTATGTTATGTAAGAAATAATACTTTATATTTGTACAGATTGAACAATTCTACTGAGAAAAAGGTATATCTTTAATATGCTAAATAGGATCTAGATAAAAGTTCTACATAATAAACTGAGGGCCACAGATGTCTCCGACTAATTTTCCCATTTGGAAGAAAACAAACTTTATTTCCTTAAAAATACAAGCCTTCCTCAATAGAAGTTTTTTTAAAAACTGAGTAGCTGAAAAAATAATTATAATAAAGTACATTTCATAACATGGGGGGAAGCACAGGGGGCTAGGTACCACAGAAACACACAGCATGGGGACCTAACATTGTCTTTGAGGCCAGGGAAGTTCTGCTGGAGGAAATGTTTAAAATTGAAACCTAAAGGGTGAGAAGAGGTAGACAAGCAAAGGAGGTCACCTGGCCCAGGATCTGAAAGGCAAGTAGATACAGAAGCATAAATCCTCTCAGTACGAACACTCTCTAATTCAGGAAGGAAAAAATGATTTCTTCCCATACTTTCCCCCCATACCTTGTTTCAAAGTAAATTTTTTTCCCCAAGTGATTCTTTTAAAACTGTTCAAACTTCGTAACTAATATTACATCCAAGCAACAGTAACCTCTTATAAAAGAGTAAAAGTTCCTGTCCTTGGCCAGAGAACTCTATTAAAATAAGTATTTCTTAATGTGATACAAAAGCACTTACTTGTAGAAAAGACATTTATTTGCATATGTCCATATATTTCACATATAAAAATCCATATGTTTCACATTTTAAAAGATCGATCTAAGTACAGCGTCAAGCTTATTGTTAGGTAGGACTGTGGAGTTGACTTTCCTGTATAAAAGTAAAGTTGTAGCTGTTTCAGAGATTAACTGAGCCCTGAATGCCTGTGACTAATGTTACCTTTAGAAGGCAGATTAGAAAACCAGGCAAGGCATTTTTCTGCTGGTTCTTCAGACTGGACCTTCAAACCTTCAGAATCTTTTTTGTCACACATGTGGCTGGCTCACTTATGAAGACGGTACCAAAATAAGAATCAATATTAAAATTAAGAAAAAGATCAATCAGACCTATAACCCAGACCTCCAAACACTGGACCACAAGCATAAATATCTTGACATTTCTTCTTTATAAACATATTTGCTAAACAAAGAAGGAAACAAAATGTTCAGGAGCAAAGTTCAGCTATTACTTTAAAAATATAAACTATTTTAATTATACAGGTAAGTTTTTTTAAGGACTGTATGAAAATAAAAGATTATTATAAGTCAATAACTGAGCTGAAGTCCTAATACTGGAGACATTATCACAAACTAAACAAACAAGGTGATTTCTGACCATTTATAAAACTTTTTCTAGTTTGTATTAATTACATAAGAGAACTTAGCACAAGTCTGATGTTCCAAGTAAAACAACACTTTAAAGATATGAAAAGGTGTGTAAATTCTGTTTCCTTAATAGCATGAACTTTATAAGCTATAGATTTCAGAATGTGTAACTGGGAAAGTACCACAGTAATCTTTTAAAGGCTATGTGTATAACCCAACTCTGCCAGTAAGCTCTGTAACTCAGGGCAAACAAAATAAGACTCGACTTATTTCTGAAATAAATCATATAATCTGTAAGGTTACTTCCACCTCTAAAATTCTATGACTATTTCTTTCAATAGGTACATGCTACTTGATTTCTTTGCAGTTCATCTATCTAAATGATTCAAGAAACATATACAGTAAATAAAAAATGCCTTAGTCCCACTGACAAGCAGAAAAGAAATACACACACATACATTTTAGGAATATATATATATATATATATACATATATATATATATATATATATATATATGTATATATAAAGGATTTAACGGTCCTTTGTCATGCAAAATCAAAGACTGGCTACAGGATGAGAGGAAATATCTAAGATAAAGTCAATATAAATTGCTTACTTAAGGGCTTATAGTTGTGTTCATCTAGATAGCAGTCCCAGCATAAAAGCACACCCCATTTGACTCCTAACTACAAGTTAAATATATATTTGTTGAGTGGTATTGTCTCCAGATGACTGTATATTGGATGTAAGTGTGGATTCAAGGTTTCTCTGGGTCTCTCTCAAGGGCTCTCCTTTCTCTTCAGTATATTCCCGTTTTCCTTCTCCTTATACAGAACTGCCATTCTTAAATTTAATATCCAATTTTCACCACTCGCTCATGTCAGTTCTTTGAAATGCTACTGTCCATGAACCATGACATATATTTTTTACAACAGAAGCAGAAGCTAAAAGATGTAGACATCACACAATTTAATTCAATGGTTATTTAAGAAGTAGAAAACAGTAAGAATTCAGTTGCCAACTTAGCAGATTTCAAACACTATTAAGTGTCTATTTTATTTATGTAGTCTGAAACTTCTCAAGAAAAAGAGATTCATTTTTAAACACTTATTACATCTTTCTTTGATGGAAACAGAAAAGTTTCTTCTTTGACAAAACTGCCCCAGGGAAACAAAACAAATGCTTTCCAAATCAGAGCACAAGTCTTCCTTAAATGTCACTCTGTGATAAGACATAGGAGCAATCTTTTAAATTTCGAAAAAGCTATTGCTAAGATTGTGGTTTTGGCCGTTTTGCAGATGGTCCCTCTGAGTTAGTTCTGTTATCAACGTTATTTTCATCTTCTGCATCATCTTCGTCATCACCTTTTAAAATAAATATTTGTTGTATGACAATAGGTTCAGTGGTTGAAAGAAATATAGACAGATAAAAAGGTTGATAAGTAGACCATTTCACTTTAGGGATTAATAAAACAATGCATACATCAAATTAGAAATATGTATGCTTAAAAAGAGCTTTTGGTGTTTATAACTTTTCTATCACTTTTTTAAAAGATATAATTCATACATCATAAAATTCACTTTTAAAGTGTCCAGGTTACTGATTTAGATGGCACTAGGTTGTGCAGCCATCACCACTAATTCCAGAAAGAAATCCTATACCAATTAGCAGTCACTTACCATTCCCCTCAGCTCTTGGCAACCACTAACCTCTTTTCCTATCTTGTAGATTTGTCTATTCTGAACATTTCATACAAATGAATCATAAACTTGTGGCCTTTTGTGTCCGCTTTCTTTCACTTACGTTTTCAAAGTTCATTCATGTTGTGTAGCATCGATCAGCACTTCATTTCTTTTTGTTGATGAATAATACTCCATTTTACAAACATTGTTTATCCACTCATGAGCTGATGGGCATTTGTGTTTTTTCCACTTTTTAGCTATTATAAATAATGTTGCTACAAACACTCATGCATTTGTTTTTATGGGAACATGTTTCCAGTTCTCTTGGGAGAACTAGGAGTGAAACTAGGAATCTCTAGGAGTGGAATTGCTGGGTCATATGGTAACTTTATGTTTAACTTTTTGAGGAACTGCCAAACTGTTTTCCAAAGAAGGTACACCATTTTACATTTCCACCAGCCACATATGAAGGCTCCAATTTCTTTACATCCTAGTCAACACTTGTTACTGTTCTTTTTCATTATAGCCGTCCTAGTGGGCATGACATTGGTATCTCACTGTAGCTCTGATTTGCCTCTCTGAAAGACAATGATGTTGAACATCTTTTCTTGTGCTTCTTGGTCATTTGCATATCTTATTTGGAGAACTATCTATTCAAGTCTTCTGGACATCTGGTAACTGGATTATCTTTTTTTTTTTGTCATCAGGATTTTTTTTTTCACCTGAAGTGTAATTGACCTACAACACTTAGTTCCAGGTGCACAACACAGTGCTCGATATTTCTGTATGTTACAAAATGATCACTGCTATTTGTCTTTTTAGTGTTCAGTTCTGTCACTTTTCTTTCATAATTATTACATTTTTGAAAATTTGTATTTGTTAACTGAGATATAATTCATATATGATAAAAATTGTCATTTTAACCTCTATCACTTTTAACAAAGGAAATTCAAACTGAAGCTTTTGGGGGACTTCCTTGAACTTACAAAAACATGTCCTCCTGTATGAAGATATTACTGACTCACTACCAATAGAACAGGCATCAATTATTTTTCTAGTAAGTATATATATATATATATACATATAAATACATATATATATATATATACACATACATACACACACTTTTTAAAAAAACAGCTCTATCTATACCTGTCCTTACTCAAATGATAATATTTTCAACAGATTAGAAGAGAACTTTTGGAGCTAAGAAACAAGACTTCACTCTCATGGAAACAATCTATTGTCTGACATTCGTGTAATGTTCAGAATTGGCTTCTTCACATTATCTGGCACTAACAAGAAGTAAACAAGAGAAGTACAGTAGAGTATGGTACAGTTTAAGCTACTCTACAGAGGGGTTAAGTCCTGATTCCAATATTTAGTTCTTAGGTTCTTCAGCTCAGGGTATTCAAAATGTACCTAGCTATTCAAGATTAAAAAAAAAACGAATGCAGTTAAATTTCTCATTTCTACTTTCAAACTACACCTACAAATCTGGGAAAGGAAAGCAATCCCTGAGAGTTAAAAGACCTGTTCATCTGAAATCTGTTCCAACCTTTGGAACATGTTCCTATTGGGCGATAGGTGGCAGTCTTCCAAACATGTTTGTAATTTCACACCTGGGAAAAGTTCCTTTTCATCCTTCAACCCAACGTAAAAGGCATGCCCTCTCTGAGGTCTTCCTGGGTTCTATCGGTTTTCAATAGTTACAGAAGACCCTTGGGTCATCCCTCTACTCTTTAATAAGAGTGTTTGCCTGTCTAACCCCTCACCGGAGTTCCACAAGAACTGGAACTGAGTCGCATTCACCTCATTTTTTCTCCAGAACTCAGCCCAATGGCTGGCATAGAGTAGCAGGCGTTCAGCACTTTTTTTTTTTTGACATAAATGAAAAAAGAGTTGTAAAAAACCTCCCTGATAAATGAGCCCAGGTTCAGCCCATATACGGTGGAAGGTGCTAACAATTTTTAGTTGGAATTCTTCTTCCCCTGAGGCTCAATTTCTTCAAGTCTGCCAATCTACATGGGCTCTCTGAGCAGATTTTTCCCGGGAAACCCAGCCCGCCCTCCTCTCGCTCCAGTACCGTCTCAAAGCTCACCGTCCAAGGCCTCGTCTGGAGCCGCAGCCATCCGGTCCTGCGCTTCCGGCTGTACCAGGGAGCCGAAGAGTTCGGCTACCAGCCCCCTCATCTGGGCCACGGCCGACAACAAGCCCTGGAAAGGGTCGGCGTCGCCCGGAGCGTCACAGGGCACCCGTAGCCGCTGCAGCTGCCCATCCTGCCCGACATACTCGCCCAACAGCTCCATGACGACCACTAACCTTCAAGAGCGCGCCACAGAAAAACGCCACCCGGAAACGGAAACCAGCCCGCCGCGGGCGCAGGCGGGAGAAGAGAGAGGAGTAACTTCCGTTTGTCGGAAGTCGCTCCTCCCCCTTCCTTCGCTCCCCGTCTTTTGGATTGGTTCCTGACACTCCGGCCCCGCCTCCTCCGGCCCCGCCCCCCGCGGCCGCTTTTCCCGCCTCCGCCGGGGCCGAGCGGCGGTCCAGGTGACAGTTGAGGATGGCCGGAGCCGAGGATCCAGCTGGGCGGCACTCAGAGCTGGAGCCAGTGGTATCGTTGGTCGATGTACTTGAGGAGGACGAGGAGCTGGAGAATGAAGCGTGCGCTGTACTGGGCGGCAGCGACTCTGAGAAGTGCTCCTACTCACAGGTGGGCGCGCGGCCGGGGCCTCGCCTCTTCTGGGTTCCCCTGAACCTCCTCTTCCCCGCCAGACTTACCCTATTCCCGCCTAGCGCAGCCAGAGCCCCCGTGGTGGCCCGGGGCCTCTGTTCGTCGTAGACTTTCCCATCCCAGGCCCAGCTGCGCTTTTACCTTTAGTCTCCCGGGCCCCTTCCTCAGCCTGCATGCAGGAGAGCCCTCCTCCTCCCTCGGTCTTCCTCTGTCCGGCCCCCCAGGATTCTCCAGACTTTGCCCCTGGAGCAGCTGCTCCTTCCTTACTCTTCCGTCTCTTCTCGGTGCCCCGAAATCATCCCCGTGACCTCTCAAATCCAGACATTGTCCCTACTCTTCCCATTCTAAGAGTATTTATCAGGAAAGGAATGGGAGAGTCAAAGCGGAGTTAAGAGAGAGCTCTGGATTTGAAAATTTCCCCTTGTGGGCTGGGCTTCTGGACATCTGGTTCCTTTGCAATTTAGTTTGACAAGTGTTAGCTGGTTTTTTGGCTACACGAAGCAAGTACCGTGTCTGTCTGCAGTCTGCCCCCCCCCCCCGGGGGATAAACGGAACTCGAACAGCAGGTAGCACTGGCAAAGGAGGGGAGCGGAGGGGAGGAGAGAAGGCATTTGGAAGATGTTGTGAACAGGGATTTGAGGGGGTGTGATGTAGTGTTTTGTGACTCATCCTATGTTTTTAGGTACAAAAATAGAGAAAGGTGGGTAGAAGAAAACTAATAAGAGGTGAGAATTGGTAGGAGGAAGAAGGTTACCTTCCAAGGGGGTGGAATGGAACATTGGAGGAATACGAGATACTTGTGGTCATTATGTGTTATGGACTGTGATCAAATACCAGTTACCACCGCTGCAAGGGGTTAGATTTTTTCATACACGTGGTATTAGATGTATTAAATGTTAGCTGGTATTTTAAAACATTTGGTCAGCACGGAAACAGCCTTTTCTTGGCTTTCCTTTTTTTTTCCCTCACAAAGTCTGTATGTAGGTTATTTTTGAAATGTAGTTAGGTTTATAAAACAGACTTCCTTAAAATTTTTTGTTGTAGTAAAATATATGGAAAAGTGCACAAACCATAAATAAGTCTTGGGAAAACAAAAATAAAAACACACGCAAGTACATACTACCCAGCCCAAGAAATAGAATATTACCAGCATCCCAGAAGCTTCCCTGTATCTTCTTCCTTCCCAGAAGAGGGTAAACATTATCAAAAATTTCGAAAAGTTCTGCTTGTTTTTCTTTCAACTTTTTATTTTGAAACATTTTAAGCCTACAAGTTGAAAGAATAATATTATGAACACCTGTGTACCTTTACATGTATTCACTTTTTAACATTTTACCACATTCGTTTTATCTTCTTCCCCTTCGTTATAACATACTTTCTTTCTTTTTTCTGAACCATTTGGAAAAAAGTTGCAGACCATGACACTTAACCTCGAAATACTTCGGCACACATCTGAAAAATCAAAGGGATTCCTTTGATGCATTGATTTTCTCTTTGGTGGAATCACAAGCATTTTCCAAAGCTGAAGTATGATTATCACTTACATAAACCTACACACTTTCTCCTACATTTTCATGTGTTAAAATGATTAAGCAGACCAGCTTATTCACAGCTGACTGGAAATATTAAACTTCTATCACTTTAAGAAAAAATTATATGAAAATAAGCACTAGTATGTGAAACTTGCAACAGTGTTTTGGTACTCTTTTATATAAGCTTTTTTTTTTTATTATTATTAGTCTCTGGTTTTTACAGGAAGCTCTTAACTGCAGATAATCTGATTTCAATTATTTATCAGATCTTAGTGTGGGTACTAGGTAACTCTGCCATTTTTCATCAGTTTATTCTCTCTTTCCATTTTGGGGCTGTCTTCTAGGGCTCGGTAAAGAGACAAGCACTATATGCCTGTAGTACCTGCACCCCAGAGGGAGAAGAACCAGCAGGAATTTGCCTAGCTTGCAGTTATGAATGTCATGGGAGTCATAAACTATTTGAACTATACACAAAAAGGTAAAACAGTCAGAGATTGGTGCTGAATGCTTTTCAAATGTTTAGATTCTTTCCTAGCTGCACTTTTTTTCTTAATTTTGTTTTTGCATTCAAAGCAGTCATGCACTGGTAAAATTTAATGTAACTGATTTATATAATATAATTGAAGAGAATAATTTTTCCAGAGGACCTTTTAAAATATAATTATTGTACAAACTCTCCTCATGCTGCTCTGCCATTATTTTATTTGTGTTTGGAAATGTGGGGGGTGTGATACAGATATTTGTTTCTAATGTTAATTTCTAGAGTTATTAAATCTTTTATTGTTATGTGCTTGGGGAAATTCTGGATTGGACATATGAACAACAACCAAGGCCACTTTTTAGATCCTAGAACCTGTTGAAAGGGAAGACGCTATGATGTGAATTTAAAGAGTAAGTCATTAGATTTAAAAGAAAAATTAAACTTGACTCTTCCTCCTTTGTTTCAGAAATTTTCGTTGTGATTGTGGAAACAACAAGTTTAAAAATTTGGAATGCAAATTATTTCCTGTAAGTAAGCACTGTAACTATAAAAGTGTGAAAAGTAGCTGCGATTGATATTTGTCTGAGTGGACAAAACCAAGTATTTTCCAAAAATGAAGTTCTTTTGCTTATTCTTTGCAAATGGGCAAATCAATATTAGACTCTATTCCAGGTTTTACTTCCTGGAAAACTAAGTAACCTGTTTAGAGCCTACAGTATAGATTGTAATTAATATGAAAGGTTTTGGGGGTATGTTCTAAAGTGATTTGGGTTTAACTATGTTGATTGTGCTCATCCTTTAAGGCTTTTAAAGTAAAGGGTATCATTTTCAGAACTGAATAAATAAAACTTGGTAACAGTGAGCATGGGTTATGTGCACTCAGGAGTTTTTCACTGCTTTTGGCTAATAAAAACTATCTTTCTACAATAACTTTCAGTGAAATAACAGAAATGAAAGAGAAAAATGAGAGATTTTACATTGTTCAATTGTCATTGCTAGAACTGTCATGCTTTTTCCCACCTTCAAGGATTATTTTTAGAGTTTCCTTGCCAGCTTTTTACCTCCTAGTTACCTGGGGGTTTTGGCTATCACAGCTGGACACTAAGAAGTATTTTGAAATTCTAGGTGAATATCAGCTTACATAAGTTGATAATTAATATTTATGATTTGTTTTCCCCCAGTTGCTACAAAGAAGGTGTAGAAAATAAATTCTATTTTTTCCCAGTATCCTGGAAAAAGTATTCCTTTAATAGGAATGAATACTATTCTTTTGTACTTTGAAAGTTAAAGATCAGTTTCTGGGAGGAAGACATTTAATGCACAAATTTGTTGACTGCATAAATTTCATGATGCATGATATTTAGTTAAAATTAGATCATATATATTGAAATTAATATCTTTCAGGACAAAGCAAAGATAAATTCAGGCAATAAGTACAATGACAACTTTTTTGGACTGTATTGCATTTGCAAGAGACCTTATCCTGATCCTGAAGATGAGGTAAGAGACCTGGAGGTTAACACCAGGACTGTGTCATCTTTAGCCTTCACTCCTCAGCCTCTTGTCATATCTGGGCCTCTAACTGTTCAGGAAGGATTTGGGGATTGTAAAAGGATTCTAGGTTTATCCCTTCTTATGAATCTGGGCTGGAGCTACAACTAGTACAGATCTCAACTATTCTCATTCTTGTATTGTGAGAATGATATTGGTTAGGACTTTCTCAAGGCCAGAACATCTTTTCTTCCTCCCCCCTTTGCCTGCCTGTTTGCTTCATTCCCCTGAACACTTTCCAAAAAATGACCTTCAACTTCTTGCATCCCTAGAAGGAAAGAAATGGGATGTACAAACTAACTAGATCCTCTTAAAGATTTCAGTTAGAAGTATACACAAAATTTAGAAAGAGTTTTTCTTCTTCCTCACTCCTGTACCTTCTTACCTCCCAGACACAACCACTGTTAACACTTTTTTTTTGTCTTGGGGGGAGGTAACTAGGTTTATTTATTTATTTTAGTGGCTGTACTGGGGATTCAACCCAGAACCTTGGTAGGCATGTGCTCTATCACTGAGCTATGCCTCCCCTCCAACACTTTTTGTTACATATATATGTAGACCTTTTTCTACATGTGAGTGAATATGGGTTTTAACTTCTAGTTTTTTTTTTTTGGAGAAAAGTGAAAATTCTATACATTCACTTCTGCAGCTTGCTTTTTTCACTTATCAGTATATCATAGACATCCTTTCAGGTCAAACAATACAAATCTATTTTGTTCTGATCACATCATAATTTGACATGCCATAAGTTAGTTACCTAGGTGTTCTATAGCAGAATGGTATTGTCTAATTTTTCAGCATTATAAAGAAAGCTGCAGTAAACATTCTTATACAGTAATATAACTGAAGAAACTCCTGCAAATGTTTATGTAGATGGATACCTTGAGGTAAAATTGATAGGTCAAAGGATATTTGTTTTTAAAATTGTGATCATGTCTGCCAAAAGATTCAAACACCAATAGTATGTGATAGTGTTTTTTCCCCTAGTACTGTCAACTCAGCATTTTACTGATCTTTTAAAATGTTGCCATTCTGATGAAGTACAGTATCTTTACAATTTTTCCTTTGTCTGATCATGAGTGATTTATGCATCTTTTCATGAGTTTATCAAACATTTGTAATAACCTTCTCTCTGAATTGTCCTTTCATATCCTTGGTCCATATTTATATTGGGTTGTTTTTTTTTTTTTGTATATGTATCTATTTGAAGGAGTGTTTTTTTTTTAAACATTTTTTATTGATTTATAATCATTTTACAATGTTGTGTCAAATTCCAGTGTTCAGCACAATTTTTCAGTCATTCATGGACATATACACACTCATTGTCACATTTTTTTTCTCTGTGAGTTATCATAACATTTTGTGTATATTTCCCTGTGCTATACAGTGTAATCTTGTTTATCTGTTCTACAATTTTGAAATCCCAGTCTATCCCTTCCCACCCTCCACCCCCCTGGCAACCACAAGTCTGTATTCTCTGTCTATGAGTCTATTTCTGTCCTGTATTTATGCTTTGTTTTTGTTTTTTTGTTTGTTTTTGTTTTTTAGATTCCACATATGAGCAATCTCATATGGTATTTTTCTTTCTCTTTCTGGCTTACTTCACTTAGAATGACATTCTCCAGGAGCATCCATGTTGCTGCAAATGGCGTTATGTTGTCGGTTTTTATGGCTGAGTAGTATTCCATTGTATAAATATACCACATCTTCTTTATCCAGTCACCTGTTGATGGACATTTAGGCTGTTTCCATGTTTTGGCTATTGTAAATAGTGCTGCTATGAACATTGGGGTGCAGGTGTCATCCCGAAGTAGGGTTCTTTCTGGATACAAGCCCCAGAGTGGGATTCCTGGGTCATATGGTAAGTCTATTCCTAGTCTTTTGAGGAATCTCCACACTATTTTCCATAGTGGCTGCACCAAACTGCACTCCCACCAGCAGTGTAGGAGGGTTCCCCTTTCTCCACAGCCTCTCCAGCATTTGTCATTTGTGGATTTTTGAATGACGGCCATTCTGACTGGTGTGAGGTGATACCTCATTGTAGCTTTGATTTGGATTTATCTGGTAACTAGTGATATTGAGCATTATTTTCATGTGCCTTTTGATCATTTGTATGTCTTCCTTGGAGAGTTGCTTGTTTAGGTCTTCTGGCCATTTTTGGATTGGGTTGTTTATTTTTTTCTTATTGAGTCGTATGAGCTGCTTATATATTCTGGAGATCAAGCCTTTGTCAGTTTCATTTGCAAAAATTTTCTCCCATTCCGTAGGGTGTCTTCTTGTTTTACTTCTGGTTTCCTTTGCTGTGCAGAAGCTTGTAAGTTTCATTAGGTCCCATTTGTTTATTCTTGCTTTTATTTCTTCTAAGAGAAAATTTTTGAAATGTATGTCAGATAATGTTTTGCCTATGTTTTCCTCTAGGAGGTTTATTGTATCTTGTCTTATGTTTAAGTCTTTGATCCATTTTGAGTTGATTTTTGTATATGGTGTAAGGGAGTGTTCTAGCTTCATTGTTTTACATGCTGCTGTCCAGTTTTCCCAACACCACTTGCTGAAGAGACTGTCTTTATTCCATTGTATATTCTTGCCTCCTTTGTCAAAGATTAGTTGATGAAGGAGTGTTTTTTTTATTTAGAAAAATTAGCTTTCTGCCTTCTTCCTTGCTTTCTAGTTGTAACTATAATTATTGAACTATATAATTAAATTATATTATATAGAGAAACAAATTGAAGATGTCTTTAGTTAACAAAGATAAAACTTTAAAATGATATTTTAAGTTATGGGGTAAAGTGTTATAACATTGTTGAATCATAAGACAGAAAATAAGATGATGAATAAATTGATCAAAGCAGAAGAAAGAATAAAACTGCATTATATATACATACATTTTTTTTTCCCCTTTAAGAAATCATGACAGAGAAAGGACAGAACAACATTAGAATGTTAATCAGTAGATATGAAAACCTAGGAATAAAGGGAAAATCATTGCAAAAATAGTCTATGCCCTTCGGTATATAATTTTCCTAGGGCCAGAATTTAATTATTTAATTATTTAATTTGTTTAAATCAGAGAACTGTTGCTGTCCCTGTTGTCAAGAAGTTGTAACGTTTACTTTTCAAAGTTACGTGGCAGCACAGTGTGGGAAAAAGCCCAGCTGTCTTTTCTACAGTGGTCAATTGCGTTACCTCCCTGGCCTAGATTTATGTATGAAATAAGAATATATTACTTATTTATAAAGTTTTGTGAGAATCAGTTCTTAAGTAACTGACATGAAAGCTTTGATGACCGCTCACAAAGCTCTCATCTGAGTGCAATCCTGTAACACCAGTTGGTGAGAATGAACTTCCTTGGCCTCTTGAATTGCTGTTTCTCCCTGTACCCTCGACTTCTGGCAGGTGGTAGTGGTCTAACAGAATCGGTAGAGAATTATTTAACATCTAGTTCTAATGACTTTTGTGTCCCAGAATTTGCTATCATCATTAACAGATGAACTGTTTTTCCATGTTAGATTCCAGATGAGATGATCCAGTGTGTAGTCTGTGAAGACTGGTTTCATGGAAGGGTAAGGAGAGCTTTTACCTTTTAAAGCCATTGTCTTCACAAAAAGAGAAAAGAGCTTGTCTTTTGGAATTGTATTATATTTTACATTATAATTACTCTTCTAAAATATACTATAAAGATACCAGTGTCCGATTGCAATATTTTATAAAATAATGAGGTTTTGGGGCCATTTGGTAATCCAGAGGAAAATACTTGGTTTTCTGTGTTCACAGCATCTCGGTGCCATTCCCCCTGAGAGCGGGGATTTCCAAGAGATGGTGTGCCAAGCGTGCATGAAACGCTGTTCTTTCTTGTGGGCTTACGCTGCACAATTGGCAGGTAGGTGTCTGTGGAGTTGGTGTGCCACCAGCTTGTGCTTGTCAAATGTGTATGTTCAGTACGGAATTTTTAGCAACTATTTTTAACTGGACTTTGAGGTACAGAAAAAAGTATAAGATCTATTCCTTCTTCATGAGGTGCTTATAGATTGACTGGGAGACTACCAAGGCAAAATTTGTTCTTAAATGGTATGATGCAGAGTATGGATGAGACCAGAATTAGAGCAAATGGAGGACGCAGTTTTGAATGGGATTTTGAAAGATAAACAGAACCAAAATGAGTTGTTCTTAAAATGTAAGACGTGCTATTGGTTGGGGAGGGTGGTGGCACAGTTTGTCGTCTAGTGTTTCTATTTTACTCTAAGAAATTGACTAAAACAACTAATCAGCAATGAATGGTCTTGAGGCATTAAATATTTTATTTTACTGGTAATGCTATATGTGTTACTTAATTTATTTTTTAAGTGGTTGTTACTCCTAGTACTTGCTGCTCTGGCCTCATAATTTCTTGCCTTTGTCACCTTTTGGGAACACTTCACCATACAAACCACAAGCAGCATCCTACATTTTTGACTTGTCTTGAAGTTCTTAAATTTGGTGTGCCCTTGTTCCAATCACATCTCACTTTCCTCTGAACCTGAATCTAGTTCCCATTCACTGGGTGTTCTTAGCTGTTCCCCTCCGCCCCTCGTTCATTTCCTTCCCAGTCAGCAGATGGCCTCATTTCCTATGAAACTGAAGTGCCACTATGCTGCATGAGTTCCCTTATCATTTCTCTTCTCTCCTTCATAATATTTCTCTCCACACGAATCCTTTTCAATTTCCTCTTCTCATAAAGAAAAGCTACTGTTTTTGCAAAACTACCTTTCTACCTGGGTTTGCAGTTAAATCTCTTTCTACTGCTTTTTGCTTCTTAAGTGTTTTTTGTATTTAGAGAGATTAGCTTTTGCCTTCTTTCTTGCTTTCCTTGCTTGAGGTGTCCCTCTGTTTTTAATATCTATAGTATTTTCCTTTCTTTTTACATATAAAGTGCTTAACTAGTGATATATTTAAACAACCTGTTTAGATATTTGACTCTGGAGTAGGCAGATATAATCTAAAAAAGTATTCTCTCCTTTCTCATTATTGCATGGATTAAGGTTGATTTCTTCTTTCCAGATTCTGATGTATTTTGTAATCAGACTAAGTGATTTCACTGTCTAATAGTCTGTGGATGTGTGTGTGTGTGTGTGTGTTTCATTGAACCCACAGTAACCAAAGTAACTGCTGAGGATGATGGATTGGTGCTGAATGTTGATGGAATAGGTGATCAGGAAGTAATCAAATCTGAAAATGGAACTCATCAAGATAGTGCCCTCAAAGAGGATGTTCCAGAACATGGAAAGGACGCTGTGAAGGAAGTTAAAGCCGAGCAGACTAACGAACCATGTACCAGCTCGAGTTCTGAATCTGATCTCCAGGTAACATGAAATCTGAGCTATAAAAGAAATAAAACTAAAGCAAAACTAATTCTAAGTATTAATAACCTGTATAGCTTTGGATTTCATTTGTACCCTTTGCCTAAAGAAATCCTGTGACAAAATCTAAACTATGAAAACTATGATAGTTTAAAAAACACACTTCAAAAGTTATTTTAATTTCAGATAGCATTTAAGAATCAACATCTCAGCACAGAATCACAGTCTGGCTGCAAACTTCAGGAGCTTAAAGCTAAGCAATTTATAAAGAAAGACACTGCCACCTATTGGCCGGTGAACTGGCGTAGCAAGTTATGTACCTGTGAAGACTGTATGGTAAGTACCTGATCAAGGTCACTATTAGTATGTTTTGTGGGCTGATGTCTAAAATAAGAACACCTGGAAAGTATGTTTATGAAATTGATATTAGAGTATACATAACTTAGAAATTTTTTTATATTAGGCAAATTTATGAAATAGTATTTGCAATCTGATTGCTTATAGAAGACATTAAGAATTATGCAATACTTTTTATTTACTTATCTTCATTTCAGTGGAAAATAGCTTATCTTTTTTATATTAGACTTTCTTGGAAACACAGATTATTTGAAAGTTACAGTAAGTCAGTGGTTTTAAATAAAGATCTCTTTAATCATAAGTCTACTGGGAAGTTGGGACATTTCTAAAAGAGATGTGGGCAAAAAGAATAAATTGTTTGAGCAACTCTGTGCTAAAAGGCTCGGGTTTTTCTGGATATTAACTTTAAAAAATTAAATAAATTTTTAGTGATTCTCATGATGTTGACTTTCTGAGGATGACATACAGTTCTAATGGGGAAACTGGTTTTTTTTTTTTTAAAGAAAATGTATGGCGATCTAGATGTCCTGTTCCTGACAGATGAACATGACACAGTTCTGGCTTACGAAAACAAAGGCAAGGTTGACCAGGCAGCTGACAGGAGAGACCCGTTAATGGACACCCTTAACAGCATGAACAGAGTCCAACAAGTGGAACTTATTTGTGGTAAATACTATTTGAGTGTGAAAATTCAGGAAGTTGATGACATTTCCTTCACTATTAAAAAAATGAATAAAGAGGACAGCTAATTCCATTGTTTTAACACAAAGATGTTTCAATTTGGAATTGCATAGCAGGCTTCAGCTACATGTGCTTAATTCTCATATTGCTGGGTACTTAGCTACTGTTACTGTTGAATCAGGATTACATGCTAGAGCAGTTACTTGCTTGAGAAACGATAACATGCTATTTTGATTAAGGGTAGATGTATGAGTAAAGAGTAATGGGAAATCAATTTCTTTCCCCATCCATTGAAATAGTTTTCCTTGAACATTGCATGTCATCTTTTTGAGAAAAGCATACCATATTTCTGACAGTTCTTGAGGATGCGTCAGTGGTTCACAGGAAACCACTAGAGGGGAAAATTCTCCCAAATCCTTAATAGCAGGCTTTTACATTTTTTACCCCCTGCCCAACTTATTTTACCGATTTCTATCCTAGCCAGTTTCTACTCAGATGCCACCTTTGTGCCCCTTTATGGACATTGATTATTTCTGTCTTGTATTTGTTAACTATTTAACTTCCTTTTGCCTTTATTAGGCTAAAAGCTTTTCAAGGACAGAGGCTGCATCTAAAAGATTTTTGTAGTCCTCAAGGTGCCTTGTACATAACATAAACTGTTGAGTGAGTGTACGAGTTTCAAAACTTAGTATTTGACAAGTCCAAGGTATTTCAAGCACTAGAATTCCAAAGAGATGGGAAACCTTTTAAAAAATTCTTAGCTAATCTTTTTTGGAGTGGAGGTAACTCTGCTTTTGGAGGTTTTTTTTTTTTTTTTTAAATGAAGAAGGGTCCCAGATGTCAAAATGAAGGAATTTAGGAGAAATTGAGAACAAGTTTCTACACAGATTTCACGTAAAGAAAAATAGAGTTTAAACTATTAACGTACTTAAATGTCAGTGGTCAAGAAATACTTTGTTTCTAAATGCAAATGGCTTATCTAAAGTTTATGTCCTTTTTTGGTTGTTTTGATTTAGAATACAATGACTTGAAGACCGAACTTAAAGACTATCTCAAAAGATTTGCTGATGAAGGCACAGTAAGTTGAGTTAAATAATTTTAATCATAGCCCTGTATGTTTGAGTAAAATTTCTTTTCTTTTTTTTATTGATGTATAGTTGACTTACAGTATTGTATTAGTTTTGGGTATACAACATAGTGATTTAATATTTTTATAGATTGTACTCCATTTAAAGTTATTATAAAATATTGGCTATATTCCTTGTGCTGCACAATATAACCTTGTAACTTATTTATTTTATACATAGTCGTCTATGCCTTTTAATCCCCTGCCCCTAACTTTTCCCTCCCCCCTTCTCTCTCGCCACTGGTAACCACTAGTTTGATCTCTGTATCTGAGTCTGTTGCTGTATTGTTATATTCATTTGTTTGTTTTACTTTTTAGATTCCACATGTAAGTGATAACATACAGTGTTTGTTTCTCTGACTTATTTCACCAAACATAATAATTCTCTCTAGGTCCATCCATGTTGCAAATGGCAGAATTTCATTCGTTTTTATAGCTAATGTTCCATAGAGGATGTGTGTGTGTGTGTATGTACCATCTTCTTTGTCAATTCATCTGTTGTTGGACACTTAGGTTGCTTCCATATCTTGACTATTATAAATAATGCTGCTATGAACATTGGGGTACATTTATCTTTTCAAATTAGTGTTTCCATTTTCTTTGGACATACACCCAGAAGTGGAATTGCTGGATCCTATAGTAGTTCTATTTTTAGTATTTTGAGGCCCCTCCATACTGTATTCCATGTTCATTTTCTTTGATGAAAAAGATGACTGAGAGCTTAATGCAGGCAGAGGGAAGAGAAATCAGTAAGGGGCAGTGGAACACCAGTGGACCAGTCACATCAGGAGTCCTTCCCAACCCTCTGAGTGAGGGACGGAGCAGTCACCCGGGACGTGGAGAGAGTAGTAGTAGCTTAGGAGAGGGCCATTGGATCAACCATGCCGATTCTCCTGGTCCTGACCTTCAAGCAGGGATCCTTGGAAGGAAAGGAAGGGAAGGAGAAAATGACCAGGCAGGAAAAAAATTAAAGCCAGACCCCTTTTCTGTCATTTTGAGCTTTATAGTTTAGAATAAAAGAATTTTTTTTTGATCATGCATTCAGCTTACTGAAGTATAATGAGTTTACAGTGTTGTGTCAATTTCTGGTGGATAGCGTAATGTTTCAGTCATACATATACATGCATATATTCATTTTCATATTAAAATAACTTTATGCTTGAGGGCTAAAACATTTCTCTTGCTGGTAAGGAAAGTCTGTATACTGTGAAGGGCGACACTAACTCTAGTGTGTACTCTTTTAAAATAATCTTCCAGGTGAATTTGCCAGTACTTCCTAGTCCTTTACTACTCATACGTTTGTGATGGAATTTTCTTCTAAAATACTTTTTTATCTTCCAGAGGCAGGTATAAAACAAAATTTAATGTTTCTTTTCATGTCCTACAGTTGTCCTTATGGACAGTAAGTGTTTTGCTCTGCTATAGCCAGATGTACAAATGAAGTCAGCCATGGGTCTGACAGACACTCAGGACATGCCCTGAGACTTGCTTTCTTCGAAGAGCTCTGTGCCAGCCGACTGCTTTCTCATAAATGAGGGAAGAACTTGTAGCTGCCTGGATATCTGAGCGGGTCACAGTGCTGCCTCTCTGCAAGATGAATTGTGAAGTCAGGCATTAAACGAGCCTTCCTAAATGTTCTTCTCCTTTTTTAGAGTCTCTTTCTCACTGTCACCATGGACGTCTTCCCATTTCCCAGCAGTTCTTAACCCACAGTTACTCTCATTACTGTTGCCAAGGCCATCCTCCTCTGCTTGATGCGCCCTCCGGCTTCTCTCACTAGAACGAAGAATGTCCCCGGGTGTAACTGTTTTAACCTCGGCACTGTTGGTGGCTGTTCAGGGTCCTTCAGCTGTGTCAAAACACGTGCTCTTGCCTCTGTTCTTGTGTAGCTGGTTGCCATGCTGTTTGTGGATTTTATTATGCACGCTCTTAAAATCACATTTAAAAAAGTAGATATGTTGTCTTTTTCTATTCACATTTGAAACAGTTTCATCCGGAGTCTTCACATGTATCTTCCGTGTATGGATCTTTGTTATCACAGGAGCCATTCTTTATGAGTCTGAGATAATTTTTTCATCTGATGTGATGATTTAAAAGGACAGAAAAACATTTTTTTATTGTTTATTTTTGACATTACTAACTAGATCTTTACAAACAAACACCTTACCTTGTCATAAAGCCTGTCTGCTTTGGTTGTATTTGTCCATAGAAGATAATGCTAATAAGGCCTAGATGTTGTCAAACAATGAACTGCCTTTTATTTAATGTCTGTGTCTGACTGAAAAAAAATAACACTTAGAAACTACACATTTTCTGAGACAAACCAATAAAATGATATATTGCTGGACCCAAGTAGTTCATCTTTAACATTTCTGCTCTGCATGATGGCTGTGACCGTTTGAGGATGTCTTAAAGCTAAAAATTACACACTGTAGGTCTCCTACTGTTATGTCCTTGTTAGAGAAGTGATTTCCTTTTAATGCCTTTCAGAGCTTGTTTGTGATCCGAGCTAGGGACAGATCCTTCATGCTGGAACTCTTAAGAATCCTGTTTGTTCGCGTTACAAGCATACATTTCTAAGCCCAGAGCCTCAGAGCTCTGAGCTGCAGCCATCTCAGTGTGTTGGCCTTCTCCACCTTGAGCCTGTGAGGGGTTCTGATTCCTCACTTGTTGAGCAGCAGCTTTCTCCTGGTGCCTGTGAAAGTGGTGTGTCAGCTACCAGTCTGGTAGAGTTACTGACAAAATGCAAAGTCCTGTCACTTAGAGGATCAGTAAGTATCGTATCTCACTCCCAGTCAGTTACTCGCGGCAGCCTTGCCGCTTGGGGGTGTGGGCGGCACTTACTTCTGGGCGGTGGGAGGGAGAGTTTCACTTTACACACAAGTACTTGCTCTCTTTCTTACTTTCTTTCTCCCTCTTGCTCACTGCATTCCAGTGCTTTCTTTTTTTTCCTCTTTCCCTCCCTCTCCCTGCCTCACCTTTATTCTTTTATAATAATAAGAATGTTACCTGTTACAGCCCTGTCAGTTGTAGTGCAGAGTCACTGTTGGGATGAGCAGGACTCCTTTTGGGTCATCCTGGTTTACTTTTTCATCAGTATTTCCCCTTCATCTTATTTTCTTATTTTTGATGTTTTATTTTGCTAACATCATAAACACTTTTGTGTGATGCTCAATCCTTTTTCCAATAAAATAGAAGATAACTTTCTCATTTTTAGTGCATAACATAGATATTTCATTTACTGAGAGCAGTGTGTCTATAATTTTTGCCAATTTTTCTGTTTGTGTAGCAAACACCTTTAATTTTGGACTCTTTAAGAGGGAAGAGTTTGGGGTTCCTTTTTTTCAGTAAAGGAGAAAGCACAAATCTGAGAGGAAAAAAAACAAAAAACAAAAAGGCAGACTTTGTTTGCTGTGGGTGCTTATGCAGAGCTGAAGGACGTTCACAAGACAGCTGAGTGATGCGGGGAACAGTGGCCTCAGGAGACCTGTAGGCCCCTCAGTGTCCGTGTGGCTCTGCCACTCTTCTCATCTGCTCACGCCCACTGACAGCTTGCTCCGTGCCGGGCAGCGTTCCACAAGCGCTGCCTCTCACCTGCCCTTCAAATGGCCCAGTTAGATACGCGCTGCTTTAACCTCGCTGGGAGTCGGGAACTGGGGCTGGTGGTGGGGCCTCCGCTCCGCGCCAGCAGCTGTTCTTGCTGCTGCCTGACTCCGACCAGTCCGCGCTCTGCGAAGCTCAGCTGAGCTCAGCTAGGAAGTGGACATAGGATAATGAATTACTCTTGAAAAAACCCTCATCAGCAACATCACTGCACTTGACTGTGCATGTTTCCACCAGCTATGGCTGCTCTGTAATGTTTCCTTTCCTAATCTTTGCTTTCCATCAACAGGTGGTTAAGAGAGAGGACATCCAGCAGTTCTTTGAAGAATTTCAGTCAAAAAAGAGAAGACGAGTGGATGGGATGCAGTATTATTGCAGCTAGAGTGAGGTGTGATGCCTTCTCCTCCAGGCCAATGACAATGCCGCCTACTGTTCCAGGAATAAAAGAGGCATGTTTCACATTTGGTCCTCTTCCGTCCTCTCTTCGGAGAGGCCTCCTCCTCCAGCCTTGAGCTTCCTTCACTCTCCTTGATACAGTAGCCACCGTGTTTATGCTGATTTCACAACCAGCGTTCTTTCTGACTCAGCTAAATGCATCTCGTTACACAGACTTCAGCCCCCACCCCAGTCTACCCAGGGTTCTTTGCTCATAAGTTTCAAGAAGTTTGATTTGGTTTTGACAAAGTAAACTATTTTCTTTCCTGATTATCGGTTCTTTAACTCCCAAGTGTGTCCCCTCTGCTGCAGAGCTGCTGTCTCCAGGCCCTGCTCTGGAGCACCTCAGAGGTTCTCTTCCAGTCAGCTGGACCCTCCAGGACCCCTCCCCCTATGATCGTGGTGCCTTGGGTCAAAGCTTCCTCAAGCCTGGTCTTTCCCTTGTCCCACATCCCTGCTTTCTGAGGTTTGCTTACAGCTTAGAACTGACCTCAGAGCTTGCTTCCTCTGGGCCTAACCCCCAGAGTAGCCAGGACTGATGGTTTTCTGGCCCAGATGTCTGTCACAGGCAGGGAGATTGGCTGATGACAGGATTGAGGAAGCCAACCTTTGTTACGCATTTTACTAGTAAATTTAAAGTGAAAATTGCTTTCACAAATCTACTGGCACTAGAATATTAGAATTCCAGTGCTGTAGTGCTCACAGGGCTTCCTGGAGAAAACCTGCCAGGATATCCGCCCTTCTGCTGCTGCCTAGAAAACAGACCGGGTACTACCCTGTGACATCTTGGTGGTTTACAAAGTCCTCTGGGTTTCTTTATATTATCAGGGATATTCATAAGCATATATTAAAAACAGACCTATTTTGATATTGTTCTGTTAAGAAAATGTTATTAGAACCTCAATAAATTATTATTTTTTCCCCATTAAATCTGTGCTGAAGAAAAGAGATACTGGCTTAGCTTACTTGTAGCGAGCAGGGCAGTGAGTGCCCTGTGTTGGGAGAGGCAGACTGTGTGGAAGGGATTCCAAACAAGGCCCTAGGCTGCGCAAATGATGAGCTTTATGTATATAAATGTTAATGTCCACAGCTGAGTCCCTTGTGACTATGAGGTCTTCTTTTGAAGAACCTCTTGGGATGTTGTATAAAACCCTGTATTTGAGGGGAAGTCCTTTCAGTTGGTTTGAAATCCCTTTAAAGCCCCTTAGTCTATGTGGAAAACACCTTTTGATGAGCAGAGATCCCTCGGTTGCTCTCTCCCTCTGGAGGAATGTGATCTTTCCTGACAATAGACAACACACTTTGAGGCGTATAACTGTAAGCGTTTGAGGCTTTGGGGCCGCAAGTGTATATTAATATTCTCTGTGTGTCCAGCAGTCACGTATACTAGTGCCCACTGATCCCTGGATGAGGTGAACTAGGCCTACAGAAAGTCAAGGCCTCAGAAAAATGGTACAACTCATGTTTTTCTGCATCAAACCTCCTAATTACAGATCCTCATGAAGAGTGATGTGTGGAGCCGGAAGGTCCTGGGGCCATAGGAGGTGCCTGTGTGCGCTGAGCTGGCCTTTTAGAAAAGGGTGAAAAGGCCAGGCGAGAGCTCACAGCATCTTCGAGATGGTTTACACCCGCAGTTTGGGAACTCTGTTTCAGGTCTGAGTAGTTTTGAACCGCCTCTGCACGGTGGTACTGGTTGTGCATTGTTGTGGCCTGAGAGGTTATATCTTCTCAAACATTGGATTTGACGACCAGAAAATTCCTCACTCATGACAGGTCAGGACCAAGTCTTGGAGGCGATGCATTACTGTGCAGCACAGTAACACACGTCACCCAGTGCTGAAGGGCTTGTTTTAGGAAAGGTACTGTTCCTTTTACATTAACCAGAAAACCTCTTTTTTTAACCTGTTGTTCACAACTAGTTTTCTTATTGACTGTATTGGACCGTCTCTTCTTGTAGAGACTGATTTTGGCCAACATGTGGCAGTTGATATTAATGCATGTTTTATGCAAAACAAGAATCTGATATTAGTTGCTTTTAAGGAATTCTGGCATTGTATGTGCATTTTTGTAGAATTGTTACTGGACTTATAATTACATACTTAACTCTAATCAGGTTTCTGTAAAATTTAAATAAAACCTATTCAAAATGGTGGCTTTTCAGATCATTTTGAGTCACATTTAAATGTATACAGCCTTCCTTTGCAGGTGAAACTGAGTACAACATGAAGGCACTGCAACAGCTGTTCCTGCCCTGGGGCCCTGCTACAGCAGAGGGATTGGTTCCTGTCCTGCTGTTTTAGACAATGTGGCCTGATCTGGGGACCCACCAGCAGAGCTCCTTCATCCCCCCCTCACCCCCCCCCCCACTTTACAGCACCTCCGAGGAGGGAGGGTCCAGGAACCCCATTGGGCTTAGATGAACGGAGAACAAAGAAATGGGCGCGGGGTGTGACCTGTCACAATGTATTCAGGTCCTGCCATGTGCAGGAGAGGGAACAGTTGCGGTCCACCTAGATGGTAGCCATTGTTTCAAAAGTAAATGTGAGAATGAGCCAAGAAGCCAGTGTAGAGGCCCATCTTTGGCCTCCCCCCAGCTCTTGCTTCTTTGGAAATTATTCAAACTTGTGGTCATTGCTTGTGATGAGCTAAATAAGCTCAGGTGAGTAAGTGCTCTCTGTCGCCCTGGAGCTGCCCTTATATCTGAAAACTCAGGATTCTATAGCCGTCAATGCCAGGAAAAGTGCGTATCTCTCAGCTTCTCTAAAGGACCCTAGTGGAGCAGAAGAAAATTGAAAGCAATCCAAGTGACAACCAGCCTTGGCAGTGAACTGGCTCAGCTCCCCTTGGAGGATGAGTGTGTTCTGGGGAATGTGGGAAGCACAGTCAGGTCACCTTGAAGTGGCTGCCAGATGTGAGCCTTGGTCTGAGGGGGCAACTGGCGTTTGGCACCAGGCCTCACTTGTGCCCCTGAACCACTGGGCACTAGACAGATGTGTGCTCCTTACTTACAGTCATGGGATCCCTAGGTCGGAAGGGACCTGGGAAGTCACCCAGCCTCGCCTCTTCGGACAGAGTCCCTCCCTCACAGATGATCCTCACAGGGGCCCCAGGTTGGTCTTGGCCACTTGGCTTCCAAACCTTCATGCTCTTGGTGGCAATGCCTCCCCTCCCCTGCCAGGTGACTTGTGGGTCTTGGTCTTCCCCCTCTTCCAGCCGCCGGCATAAGTCCTGTGAGCTCTGGGGAGGCAGGTTTAGGAGGAAGCCAACACCCTGGAAGCCAAAGAAGAGAGAAGGGAAGCAGGCCTTTGGTGATTTGGACTTTGAGCCACCGGCTTAGTCTTGCCTGAAGCTCCTGCAGCTCGTAGGCTTTTCTGTAGCAGAGAACACTCGCACGGTCCGCTAGCTTCTGCTTCTGAGCACGTCTAGTGCCAGAGCGCTCGCCTCCACACACTGCACTCGTCCCCTGTTCCTCTGTCTTGGTGTCGTTTCCTATGGGAAAAGGCCAGACACTTTCGGACTTTTCCAGTTGTCTCCCATCCAAATCCCTGCTCTGTTCTCCAGCCCCTGCTTAGCTTTGCCTCAACTCCTCCACCAAGAGACTCCCACCTGGGTTTCTCCTCAGCCATCTTTCCTCCTGGAGGCCCCGTAGCTCACGCTACTGTTTCCCTGCATCATGTCCCCGTCTCTTGGCTTCCCTCTTTTGCTTCTGCCTCAGGCCTCAATGCTCCTAGATGCAGCTGACCTGGAGTTAATTGAATTGATCTGTGAGCCAAACTGGAAAGTTCTACAGCGGTATTAGATTCTCCAGAAAAACAGAACCAATTAAGAGATTGATCGATCTATCATCTATCTATCTATCTATCTATCTATCTATCTATCTATCTATCTATCATCTATCTATCTATCTATCTAATCATCTATCTATCAATCCATGTCTATAAGATAAGGAATTGATCCATGTGATTATGGAGGCTGAGAAGTCCCACAACCTGCCATCTACAAGCTGGAGATCCAGAAAGACAGTGGGGTGGTTCCAGTCCAAGCCTGAAGGTCCAGGAACCAGGGGAGCTGATGTGTCAGTCCCGGTGCCAGAGAAGACCGGTGTCTGAGCTCAAACAGGCAGAGAGTAAGTTCTCCCTCCACTTTTTTGTTCTATTCAGGCCCTTAAGGGACTGAATGATGCCCAGCACACTGGGAGGGCCACCTGCTTTACTCAGTCTACAGATGCCAATGCTAACCTAACTCAGAAATGCTCTCGTAGACACACTGGATAATATTTAGCCAAATACCTGGGCACCCATGGCCCAGGCAGGCTGACACATAAAATTAGCCATCGCATCCACCAACCCACTCACTTCTCTCGTTCCACCTCAAGCAGTGCTTGTGCAGTCAGGGAGGCCCCCTGGGGTGTGGAGGAATGAGCCATGGGATGAGCCACGGGCTGTGCCCTGGCCATTGTTATGCTCCCTCGTGCCCCAGGTGCCACTGGGACTGTTCCCACTGTCAGAGGCCAACTGAGGCTCACAGTGGTGGAGTGACCATGTCAGGGTCACAGTGCCCACCTGCAGGGAAGGGGCTCTTTGCTCCCTTAGGAAAGCTCAGCCAGGTGGGCAGGCCTGGAGCTATGAATACAACGGGGCAGCAGCTGAGAACAAAGGAGCTGCTGAGAATGCTGGATGCGCCTTCCCCACCAGTTTGTTCACAAAGGCACAGACTCAGCCACCAATTTCAATCCCCAGGTCCTCTCCTCAGCCCACATGCGGGTCAGATGCTGCGGACCGAGGCCCTGCTGCTCCTTTTTTCCTGTCTGGCCTCCCCTCTTCCCCAGCGACCTCTTAATTATGGATGGGAGACTTTGTGCTGTGGCTAATACTCAGCTAGTCGTATCACTTTGCCACAGCACTTAGCCTAGTCAGTAATGGTGTATTTGTGAGTTTATTCGCTTAGTATCTGTCCTCCTCACTAAGGGGTAAATTCTGCGAGGTCAGGGACTGCCCTTCAGCTGATTATTTAAGTGCTGGAACCTGGCCGGCTGCCTGCCTCTCCGTTATTGGGTGACAACGTGAAGGGGAGCTGGCACTCACGTGCCAACAGCTTGCTGAGCAGGACTGTGGGCTGCAAGCGTTTGTGTGTGTGATCTCACATCCCCCACCCACAGTGGCCTGAATTACTGTCAGTCCCCATTTTACGGACATGGAAACTGAGGCTCTGAGAAGCTGGGTTTCCACAGCTCGTCAGTGGTGACTCCCGGCTCATTTCACTCTACAGGCTGACCTCACTCAGGTGCGCGCCGGGAGCAGTTAAGAATCTTGGGGCAGAAATGATGGAAGATGCTGGTAACTTTGCCTAAATCACAAGGTGTCCTATTTTGCCCCGAGGTAGGAGGGACAGGGACTCTTTTCTTGGTTTTGTCTGTTTTGGTAAATTCACTTACCCTTACGTGACAGAATTGCACCGTCTTCTAAATGACTCCAGGGAGGTTTTCCTAAGCCTTCCAAGAAATACAACCCAGTGCAGTGTCCTCAGGCAAGAGGCTGGGAATGGATGGTGACGCCAGCGGGAGAGGGTGAGGGAAATGGTGGCAGCCTGTTTTGTCTGTGAGGTCGAGGGGTGAGGAGTGAGCAGGAGGGTGGCTCCGGTGAGAAGACTTGAGAGTGGAGAGTGGCTGGGAGCTCGGTGAGGGCTGACTCAGAGGGCCTGGGCTCTGCCTGGGGACAGAGGGGACCGTGGGAACTGTGGCTGTGTAACTGTCTTCAGTTGTCACCCACAGCTGGGTCCGGCCCAGGAGATAGATGGACATATCCATTGTTTATGAGCTGAGTTTGGCTAGAAAACTGGTAGAAAGGTGAGCATGTTGAGGAGGCTGACACCTGCGAGGCTGGGCTCTCCTGGAAAGAGGAGTAAGAGGAAACACAGGAGGGCTTTCAGGAAGTGGTGGCCTGAGAGCAAGAAGGGAGTTAAGGTTTCAAAGGTGGAGCCCTTCTGGGGACAAGGGGATGGGTCATGGAGTGAGTGGCCAGAATGGAAGAGCAGGTTGCTAGATGGAGATGGTCCCAGCTGCTACCCAGGATGATGGCCGGGCCTGGAAAGAAGAGGACAACAGTGAGGCTGAGCCAACGTTTCAGGGTATGAAAGGAGTGACAGGGGAGAGTCACGAGGCTGACAGCGGGACAGCCAGATGTGGGAGCTGCAGAGGTGCTAAGGGGGTGACAGGGAGGCTGTCATACACAGCCCACCCTGACCCTTAGGTGTGGAAAGTGCAAGAAGGAGCTCAGTTCTCAGGAGAGGCCGGCAGGGCGGCCTCTCAGCTAAGGCAAGAGGGCTGTGGGAATCCGGAGGGGCTGGGTCACAGGAGGAATCCAGAGCGCTGTGCAAACAACTCGGGAGGCTATTCAGAATGGTGAGCTCCAGGAATTTTAGAGACCAAATCAAAAGGAGTCCATGGGCAAGAGGTATGCTGACAAGGGAGGTGTCGGTGAGTCACAGAGGTGAGGCCCGTGGTCCCAATGCCATCATTACTGTCATGTGTAAAGCTGCATTTGGAGCAGGGACAGTCAGTGTGAGCTTAGCAGGTGACAGAAGGAGACACATGAACTCATTACCATCCTTTCTGTCAGCAGGTGCATCCCTCAAACCGGCGCAAGTAAGCAAACACGGAGGCAAGGGTCTGGAGGGTCTGGGGAGCCTCAGGGTCCTTTCTGGAGAACCATCATGTTTCTGTCAACTATACAGATGACCAATACTAGATATGACCAAATGTCTCAATTCATCCTGTTATGTGGGGAATGGATGGTATGTTCTGGCAACTAAAGACTGGGACCTTCGCAGGTGTTCCCTGGAGGATTCTGCTGCCGTAGAAAATGATTTCTGACACTTGGAGAAGGTAGCTGTGATTAGGAACTAAGAGCTTTTTAATATGCTGAGCCAGCCTCCTCCTCCATGGGGGTTAAACCCCAGCTAGGGAGTGCAGTGAGCACATGACAGTTTTGTGGAGATAAAGAAATGGGGTTGGCCATTACCTTACCATCACCCCTCCATCCCTCTGCGTGCTGCACACCTCCACCGCTGAGCTATCACCAAGGCTATCTGCACGCCTCCACTTTCTCGTCTCCCATGTAGACCGTGCCACCCACCCCACCTGCTTCTCTCCCTATCCCGTCACCAAATCGCTCTTGCCAGATTCACTCACCTCTCTACGATGCTGACCCAAAGCATCTTTTGGGCCTGATTTTCCAAAAATCTCTGAGCAGCAGCCACTGAGTTAACTTTCGACGAGGAATGGAATTGATCCTTAATCTCTTACCTTTAATTTGAAAAAGTAATACATGCACGTAATTTAAAAATCCAACCAGTACAAAACGTATGCAGTTAAGTTTCCCTGACCTGATTACAATGCCCCTCTCCAGAGGCAGTCCTGCAAACATCCTTATGGGTCTTTGCAGACGTTTTTACAAGTCCATTTTCTCATCTTCTCCACACATGGAAGTGTGCATGTGCACTGTTTTGTCTTTTACTTCTTTCTCTTTATAAATTCTGAAGATCCCATTCCCGCCTTTTTAAACGTCCCTGTCTGGCCTCTGACCACACTGGTTTTCTTCCTACCTAGGCTGCTGTTGGCCAGCAACCCCCTCAGGCTGACCTGTACAGGTCAGAGTTCCTCACGTTTACTCCCGGGCCCTCTTTTCATCTTTAAACCTTCCCCGTAAGTCACCCCATCTACCCCTGGGGCATTAGATGCCACCCATGTATGTGGACAATTCCCACCAGGCACGTCCAGCTTGGCCCCTCGTCTCTGAGTTCCCAGCCTACACTGAATTACCAAGTGAACACGGCTAACATTAAACTCATGGTCTGTCCCCTAGATCTGCCTCCTCCTACTCTCTCCCCACACCCAAACACCAAGTCCTGTAGATCTACACCCTAACCATACTGGGGATTTTCTCTGTTGGAGAAAATCTCTCCAGGATGGCTGCACCAGCCTTCTGCCCGGCTCCCTGATCCCTTCCTGCTCTTCAACCCAGAGACACTGAACCTGCAAATCTGATTACATCTATACCCCTGCCTAACACCCTGCAGCAGCTTCCCCTTGCTGTTAGGATCAGCCTAACAATCCTTGGCCTGTTCTATAGGGCTGGCAACATGGGCCCAACCCACCTCTCAGCCCATACCAGTTTCCCCAGTGTTCAGTCCTTTTGGCCTCAGGCCCTGCCTCGTCCTGGAAACCCTCCTCAGAACCTGCCCCTCCCTGCCCCATGGTCCTGACTCTTCCTTCACCTGCACTTAGAAATTCTGTCACTTCCACATGGAAGTCTTCCCAACCCTGGGACCAGTTAGACCCTGGCCTAACCTCTGCAATTATTCAATATCCTTTCTTCCTTGAGACCCTAAAATTGTTATGGGTGGGACAGTGACTAACTTGTTCATTACTGTCACCTCAGGACTTGGCAGTGTCTGGAGGGTAGAAGTTGCTTACTTGTTGGAGGAATGAGTGAATAAATAAATGCCATGCTTACACCTGCCTCCACTTCCTGCACATTATGGTCCCCCTGTCCAGGCCACCACAATTTCTGGCATGCAGTACACCACCATGGTTGAGAACCTGGGCTGTAGAGCCACAATGCCTGAGTCTGAATTCAGGCTGTGACAACTTACTAGCTGTGTGACCTTGGACAAGTCACTCAGTATCTCTGTGCTTTGGTTTTCTCATTTGTAAAATGCACTAGTAATAGTATGTGATTCATAGAGGGTTAAAGAAAACAACACCTAATTCATTGATTAGGGGAAAAAAGTAAAATAAAGTACTCTGCACTGAATCCAGCATGTTTCTCCTCTCCTTCCTGGGCCACGTTAAGCCAGACATAATAACCTCCTACTGCTATGGACTGTTCTGATTGTCTCTCTGACAAAAGTCATTTCCAGCTAATTTAAAGCTTCTGAGATTAGGTATCCTGTCTGGGCTGCTATTCCATATTCCCAGACTCTGGGAAGAGAGGACTCAAGAAATACTCTTTAATGTGCTGAGGAGAGGTAAGGCCGAAAGTGGCCAGGGGAGGTGGCCTGAACTCACTTTTCCAGGGGAATCCATAAGTTTGGAAGTGAAAGTTGAATAATTCAGTTTCCTTTTTTAGATTTTTAAGCTCACCCACAGAAACCTTAGATTTTTATCTTGACGCTCCACAGTTAAACCTAAGATGGTTACAGACATAAAGAGGATTGCCATAGTGAGGCACAAGGGTGAAGTGATAGGATGGAACTTAGCGAAAAGATTAAAGTAAACATTTTAAAGAGTGATTTTTGAAATAAGGAAACTGGACGACTATTTTGCATGTTTTTTTCAGAAACCTGGACTCCAGATCGTGACTGCATTTCCCTGTCAAATTGAGAAATACTAACGTGCCAGAGTTTGACTCTAAGCCAGGCCTCTGACACTCAGAGGCCTCTGAATCTTGGGGCACATCTGGGTCTCTCACTGTCCGGCCACAGCCCTTTCAGGTGCTGACCCATTCCAGGTGCGGGGGCCACATGGACAAAATGCGCAACTTCCTCTGGAGATCCCTGAGCAAGTAATGTTTGGGTCAAACTGTAAAATGAAATCTCTCAGAAATGCCCCCAATGAAATCACAGAAAAATTTGACCTTGATTCAAATGAAAATTTTAATACTTTAAAAAAAGCCTCTGAATAACTGAAATCCTAGAGACAGAGGAGAAGTTCCCCTAGAAAACCTCCCTCTTCTACCCTGGTGGCGGGGACAAGATCGCTTCTGTAATTGGGGGCTGTGTGCTGCCTGCCAAAACAGACTATATCCAACTCAGCAGGTTCTATCCAAGCCATTTATTTGAAACGCCAACTATATGTAGGATAAAGTCAGTGTTACATGCTTATCAGGAACAGTAGAAAAATAGAACCAGTGAAAACCTTTGTACAACTGTGATGATACTCAAAAGAGAAATGTATCGTTTTACAATGCTTCACACAGACGAATTCAAGTTTGGAGGTACCTAAATAAAAATACTATATATTTCTTTAAAAAACACTATGTACAATTGAAGCGTAAACAAGTTTTACAAAGTACTGGTTATGCAGGTTGTAGAAAACACTTGCATAGGACATGAAATCAGTTTAAGAAAAATTTCTGAGCCTTTAGCATTGAAGGCACTTGACTTAATACCAGTAACAGCACAACCACAAGAAATGCAGTGTTGTAGAAGATACCGCCTCTCTGAAGTACAGACGTGGTACCTGAACAGCAAGTGGAGATCAGGAATCTTTAGCTTTCAGCCACCCCACCTCAGAGCAGGATTCTGTCCTACCTGCCCATGGAACCCAGAAACAGCCACGTGCAGGTACACGATGAAGCTTCCAGAGCTCATCTCATCTCTAAGACAGAACCCACGTAAACACACAAACACAAGAGGTTATTTTCAAGACACACACTTGAAGTCATCTTTCTATAGAAACGGCCACAGCGTTATAATATTCCGAATATGGAAGATTGACTCACGGTCTGAGAGTTTTTTAGAGGAAAAAAAAAATCAAAAGACTTGCCAGTAGAACAATTACATAACAACTATTGCAATCTATAGGACAAAAAGACAACTTAACAATTCATAAAACATTGTTCATACAACAGTGTTAATGGAAAATAGTAAAATATTTTTTAGCATGTGATGGTAATTCTTTTAGTAAGGTTATCTGTAATGAGGTTTGAAAGTAAATTCCTTAGTAGACAAAGTAAACCACTGCAGAACGGGGAATAGCACCCATCACTGCTGCTTTAATAGTAACTTTCAACAGTAAGCTGAAAGTCAGCCAAACAATTAAAAAAAGTGAGATAAACATTTCCCTTTGAGTTCAGTCCTAAGATAAATGCCTTAGAATTGTAAAACAAGTATTTTACAAGTGTTTCATGAAACATATTTTCCCCTCAGAGGCAGATTAAACATTATGAAAATACATATTTTGCTGAGTAGCTACTGAAAAGTGTTCACCTGTCACCTCCAGAGACTGATGCACGGGGACATCTCTGTGCCCACTGCTGCTGCTGCATGTGCTGCTCCCCCTCCATCACCTAAACTCAAATGCACCAGTGCTGTCCACTGACACTAAAACCTGAATGACAAATCCAAAGAAAACCCAGTAAAGAACAGGTTTTTAAAGAAGCAAAAACAAGAATTAGGTGAAGTTTCATCAAGAGTTCAAGAAAAAAGAAAGAAAAACCCTCAAATATAAAGAACCCATTTACAATCCTTAAAATCTATCTGGTTATCAAAACGTCAGAAGCGCTTAGGTCCAGGCACGTGCCTACAAGAAGCTAAAGGGGCGAGAGAGGGTATGGCTGGTACATGGAAAATTCAAACGATGACTTTTTCAGGAATCATTTTTGCCTTTCACGCTGGTATCTTTTTTCCTTAGGAGTCACAGGTGACTTTGAGCTGAAATTATTAACCACAATCACAAAACTAAAACAAAAACATAAGAAAAAAGACCAACAGCATCTTGAAGAAATGGGGATCTTCTCCTTCCGCTCCAGGGTCTCACAGGTATCTTCTAACCTCAACAACGCGGGCACAAAAGGTGGCGATTGTCTGACGGCCTGATTGTCCGTGGCCTCAGGAGGAGATCTGTTTTCTGAGGTTTGGTTCTCATGGAATTTCTACACTGAGTAAAATGCTAGCTCCTGGGGCCTAAATTTTATATTATACATACTTTTTTCCTGACAGCAATCTTACTCAGACTTCACATTTATCTTAGTACAGCATTAAAAGATTTTAATGCTTAGTAAGCAATAAAAAAGATTGAATAGAGGGGTTCAAAAGTCAGAAGCACAGAGATATCCAACCTACCCAACTGACCATACTTCACAAGAGACATTAAACATCCATTAACACTTTCCCTAACACACACAAGACCACACCTGTTTTACTTTCTGCAAGTCACAGCAGTCCACAATCCCACCACAATTCTCTCTATACATATAGTTTAGCAAGGTATGCTACTCAATTATTAAAAGCAAACTTTATAAGTTAAATAAAACTATAAACAATGGCCACTTTTGTTATAATTATATTTAGAAATATGAAAGAATATTTAATAAATTTTCAGAAAAATCAATGTGTGGCATCAATAGCTCTTTCTCTAACATTTAAAAAAAACAGGTAAGAGATGAAAAAGATTTTTTCACCACCAATTAGCCCTACTCACTCCTATTTGCAGTACCAGCGCAGTATTGTCTGAATTCATAACAGAAATCTGAAACTGTATCAAAAGAATTCATGTCAACACATGTATATAAATCCACATTAAGGGGTATGATAGAATTAACACTTTTTGTTTCTGAAGAGAGACAGACTGAGATTGGCTTCAAAAGACACCATCATCTATTATAAAGAGTCAAACCTCCTAAAAATGAGACCAGAGTCCTATGCTTTTCTTTAAGAAAAAGGAGCCTCCAGGGCGACGATGTGTAGTCGACCTTGCAGGGGCCTGGGGTTGACTCTGGGAGATCCGGAGCGCGGTGTGCAGCTGGGCGGACATCGAGGGACGCACGAGCAGCAGCGAGCTAGCCAGGCAGCAGAGCGAGCGGCAGCGTCTGCCGGTGTGTACAGATAAACTGACGTGTTCCCATCTTTGAGACTATCTACTGTTAGTATTTTTTTTTAATGTCAGATTATTCCTGAGTGTACATCCACAGGGTAAAGTAGGAAAAGACTGTAAGAGAAACTACAGTTTCAGGAGAAATCAGAGTTGTTGACACTCAAATAGAAACCTATTTACTTAAAAGTGCATGTAATTCATTTATATGGTAGCTTGTAAAGGCTCCCGAGCCCTGCATAGTTTTAGAGTGAGTGTGAGTGATTCGTAGTTTATATATATATATACATACACAGAAAAGAGGCTCCCAAACACCCTTCATGTGAGGGAGTGTTCAGAAACTCTCTTCTCTTCTAAGTGCTACGGCTGTGTGTGTATGTGTAAAAATACAAAGTGATGCTCAAATAATGTTGAAGTGACTTAAAAATTCAAATACTACTGTATTTACATTGGAGAGTAAGAAAAAAACAGTCCTTAGCTCACACATTGCCCTTCCAAGGGAGAGGATCTTAAAAGATCCCATGTGCTCAGTGGTTCAGTAAAATTCCAAACCAGCGTGCCCAGTGGAGTTCAAGTAGGACATGTAGTGTTTCACTGGAAAAAAAAAAAGTTTTTCTTTTTTGGTGACAAAGCATTTTGCATTATACAACAACTTTTTAAAGGACACCAAAATTCAGACACACTATGAAAAACACTTAAAACATTTGCTTACAAACACCAAATGACATCCTTAAAACCGAAGCCCTTTTGTTTTTTTGCTTTTTTTTCCCACACAGAGCAAGACAACTGAAGGCAGCAAGCAGTCGCTTCCCCCACCTCAGCTGGAGAGTCGACACTCAGCACCAGCGATCCTGCAGTGCAAGCTTAAGTTACTTCGCTGTTTCCACTGCTTTAGGACTCCAAGAAAGCCAGTCTCTCTAGAACCTCATCTAGTGAAACTAAGCCATATTACCAGAATTTGCAGTGGTACTAACAGCGTCCGCACTGTGAATAAAGCAACAGCTTTAGCCTGGACACAAAAGGCTTTTCTCCTTTCTGTTCTTTACTGACCAGAAAACTTCAGGATTCTGATTGGACTCCCGCTGGAGGAATGAAGACCAGCTCCCAAGACTTATTTAAAAAGTATGACATTAGATTTATGGAGACTGAGCAGGAAGATTTCTGAACTAAAACAATTACTGAAAAGAGAGGAGCATTTTGATGTGCTGTTCTTTGGAATTTCTATAATTAAAAAATAAACACAGAACTATTTCATAAGAAAATACATCTTAGTGTGCAATCCAATGCACGTGGAAATTGGTAGATGAAAGGTAAAATGCAAAAAAGTATGAAAATACAGTCCTTTAAATGTGGCAATAAAGTTTAACATACTGATATAAAACCAATACAGATAAAATAAAGGTACAAGTGCAAAAAAATTCCATCATTTGTAAAGAGAAAAAAAAGTGCCAGCTTGCTTGCTCTTAAAAAATGCCTCCCCACACAATTGTTCAAACACAAAATAGACAGATGCAGCATTCAAAATAACCCTCTTAGCATGCCATGTCTAATAAACATGTATATACAAAAACTAGAATAAAATAATGTGAAACTGAGTTATCAGCTGGCATCAATAAACTGGTCTCTAAGTTGTTGGGTTACATCATAAAATGGGATGTTTCACATCTCAGGCACAGACGACTTGGAGGTTGCTCTCAAAGGGCAGACTTTTTGTAGAGGAAGTCTGGCTTGCTCGGTGACCTCCTCCCTCTGCTTACTGAATCTTCCCTTTCCAAATCCACACTTCGCTGAGCTCCATGGCCCAGGGACTCGCTGTCGGCCAGTCTTCTACCAGATCTCTCTTCTGGAGCTTCAGTGCTGCATGCAGAATGTGAAGGTCTGTTAGAAGTCAGCCCAAAAGTCAAGTCGGTTTCCGCTGCTGTTCGTCCCCGGACATGGGCTGGACCACTACCGGCATTTTCCGGGGCTGCCAAAGGAAAGTCTGACCGTTGGGGAGGCTGCTCCACAACGTCGAGGTGTATCGGCTCATTCTTTTGTCTGTGTGGATGCCCGTCAGGGGAAAGTGGATATTCTCTCCTAGCTTCTTCCTGCTTTTTAGGAGAGGTCTGGCCAGGTAGGTAGGCTGACTTTAAGCCACTTGGTGATGCCTTATTGTGGCTATACAAATCGGGACCGAAATATCCACCTTGCGAAGGGGAAGGGGTGCGCCTGCCAGGAGCAGGAGTAGACGGTCTGCAAGCAGCATTTGAGAAGTCATAGAAATCCGGATATTCCTGCTGATTTTCTCGAGCATCTGTCTTTTGCTCTAGTGTATGTTTCTTCCGAGATGTGTGTGTATGCCTCTGTGGAATACACGATAGATGCTGGGGAGGCCCTGGTCCTACTTCAGAAACTGATTGGCTTAATTCTGTGTCTACAGCAAGTTCTGGAAGCCTTCTGTCCTTGAGTGATAGTGTGGACACACCCATGGCGATATCTGGCATTAGGTCATTAAGCACAGGTTGTGTACACTGTGGACAGAAACAAAACAGGGGGAGGGTTAAAAGAAAAAAGGCTCTCGATTCCCGTTTTTAAAAATGATGCTTACTGAGATAGCCACTATTATTAATTTCGAGGCACTTTTCTCACTTTTTAAAATTTTGCACATGTTAATTTTCATAAAATTTAGTGCATATATAACACTGTCACTAAATTTTCTCTGAGACTATTATTTAAATTACTGCAAGATATTCCACTGTACTGATGAGGCATGACTCCTTAACCATTCTTCCACTGTTGGACCTTAAGGTTGTTTCCAATTTTTCATTATTATAATCAAGACTTTAATGAAAATACAGATAAATGACCTTTGAAGGAACTTTTATCAGAAATATAAAGAAGTAGAACTTTCGTAATTGTAGAACTGAGGGGCAGGCCAACAGATGGGAATTTGGTTTATCCATCAACCTTTGTTATTTCTTCTTTTTTAGCGGGGGGTGTGGGGGAGACAGCAGGGAGAGTAGGTATAAGGCTCTAAAGTGAGAAAGGACCATAATTTGACCCCAGGTGTATACTAGTCCACAGATTCCAAAAAGCCATCTTTTAATAAAGATTCCCTGAACTAATATATGTATCTTTTTTTTTCTGTATTAAATGCTACTGAATAGTGTGTCACTAAGCAGGAAGACTTAAAAATCACTAGTGTTTTCAGAAACAGACTCATAGACATAGAATACAAACTTGTGGTTGCCGAGGGGGCAGGGGGACGGGAAGGGACAGACTGGGATTTCAAAATGTAGAACAGATAAACAAGATTATACTGTATAGCACAGGGAAATATATACAAGATCTTATGGTAGCTCATAGCGAAAAAATATGTGACAATGAATATATGTATGTACATGTATACCTGAAAAATTGTGCTCTACGCTGGAATTTGACACATTGTAAAATGACTATGACTCAATAAAAAAAGAAAAAAAATCACTAGTGTGTTTTTTCAAAGGGATTATATAAAATAGAAATTCAATCTCTAATGCAGTGCAAGATCAGGCAAAGAATTTTCGCTTAATTTACTAACTACTAGCTAGCAACTGTGCTTCCTAATCAAACGGGTGCCCTACTGGGATGGTTTGCTAGAGGCAGGGACACGCACGAGGGCTTATTTTCTGCCCACTTCATGAACGAGGAGTCTTCTGCCACATGATTCCTGATGGTGTACTTGGCTGTAAGTAGTGCCCCCTTCCTGCCCACCAAAGCCTTTGGTAGAGGAGCAGACTCTACAGAAGAGAAGTCAGGGACAAACTCTAGAGGTGCCTGAACAGCACACTGCGAAACTGGTAGCACCCATCTGTACTGCCCAGCAATGCCACCCTCCCGAACACCCGCACACGAACTAAAGGCAGGTGCTTGCCTCCTCCACCAGACACCCCCAGTCTCTCTCCTCTGTCCCTGCTTGTCCCACTGCACTCTCTTTTTCTCTCCCTCCTGCACATCCCTTACATCCATGCTTTCGGCTTGTCAGTAACACTTCTGGGCGCCGGTGAGTCCCAGGAGGCTCTCGGGGCCAAGGAACTGGCTTCTAATATCCCACAAACTTCTGACTTGACATGGGTTACTGACGCGCTAACTCACCACCTGCTTCTCAGATGCTACAGCTGCTGCTGCGGCGGCGGCGGCGGCAGCTACGGTCTGTCTGCCCAGCCCTGCGGGACTGGTACAGTCGGGTGCTGCTGCTTTAACACTTGGCAAGTAGACGGGAGGGGGGCCAGCCTTAGGAGCTGTCCTGGAGTGAAACAGCGAATGATTACAGGGATACGAAAATGACCGTGAAGGATGCTGACTGGGAGGCCTTTGCTTCCAGCCTGCTTTGAGTTGGTTGTGGATTGGGGTAGCTGGGGGGTGGTACGGGGGTGGTGGAGGGGGCAAGGGTGGGTGGAAGGCCACGAAAGAGTCCAGATCTGTAAACATGGTTTCTGCGGTGGGGGTGCTGTTAACTCGACATCTCCCAGACTGTCTCACTGTCAAGAGTGGACTTTCATCCCCAAAACGTTCATCAGGAAAGAACTTGTGAGGATTCTAAGGAAGAGAGAAAAAAAAGTTAGGATATTTATTAGCAGATTTCCTAGACAGACATTTAAATGCTGAGAGAATTAAGTGAGTGTGTAAAGAAAACCACACGGAGCCAGTGTAAAAGACACGACATATTTTCCTAGGCCAGAAGTCCAAGGAAAAATTACCTTAAAAAATAGTACAAAAGGGCAGAGTGCAGCTTCTGTAGCCTGAAATACAGCTATCAAGGAGAGCTGCTTGACTGAATATTCCAGAAAGCAGGTCAGTAATTTTGTACGATTATGTGATAATGCAAAAGCAGAAAATAAGATCTACTTCAAATGTCTTTACTAAGAAAACAAAATTACCATTAAACATGAAAGGAAGAAAAGGCACACAAGTGAGAATCCTCTTAGAACTGACAAAACATCTGCACACTTTCATTCTGAAATAAAACTACAAAATACTGTACCTTACTTATTACATAGGAGTAAATTTGATTATTATTTTGATAAACATTATATGGGAATACTTAAGTTATAAAGCTTATATAATTTAGAATATCAAATTACAATTTAGAATGGCAAAGAGAATAGAAATGAACAGAAAACAAAACTATTTCAGAGATGAAAAACCACAGCCAAAACTGAAAATCAAGAACTTACAAACAGCCTGCTCCTTGCCCAAGACCACCATACCACGTCTCCCTTTGAAAACTCAGGCTAACGTTGCAGTCGGTGGCAAGAAAACGATTCAATCACTCAATGAGATGAAATTAAATTTTATTTTAGGCTCTGATTTAGCTGCTGTGTAGATTACTTTACACAAAAATATGACTGTTTTTGTACCAAAAAATTACTAGAAATGGGCTTCTTCCTGCTAGTTAAAAAAAAAAACATTTATTCCTTGATTCTCATGCTTACAGGGTTTGAATCATCATGCAGAAGAATTTCTTATAATAAGAGGGAGGAAGGAGGGAAAAAGATCTATAAGTAGTATGTAGTAGGCCAAAACCTGAAATCTAGTGCCTAAACCAGGGACAGAAAGCAGTGGAGGGTCAGAATTTTCTGCTTTCTCTTCCAACTCTGCTGGGTGTACACACCATGAACTTTTTAGCAGTCACCATTTTTGTGCTTATTGTGTACAAGAGACGTAGCTGCTTTACATACAGCAACTCTTATCTTCACAGCAATCATTTTACAGGTAAGGAAACTGATGCTCAGAATGGTTAAGTAACTTGCTCCAAGATAACTCACTGGCAGGCAGCACAGGCAGGATACGAAGCCAGTTCTCACTCTAGAGCTGTGCCCCGTCCACTCTACCACTCTGCCTCTCACCGGGGGCTTTCAGGTCACCCAAGACACTAGGGGCAGTGAACGAGTAAGTACTAAGAACAAGACGTATGCTATGAGGGCTCCTCAGTATCTCTAAGAACTGCCTGAATAAGTGGTCAAGGCACCCTATTTGCTTTTCATTCGTTTATTTTTTGAGGGATAAAGTTGAATATTTATATAGAATTAGAAATCACAAATTGCAAATTTAAAAAAATACGACAATAACACAAACATCACGAAATCCAAAAGAATACCATAATATTTTTCTTAATAATAATCGACAATCTGACACAAGGCTCCCTATTTTAAATGGTTTAATGCCGTTTCCCACCTGCAAGAGCTCTGCAGCAGCATCCGCAAGCCCAAACTCTCTCAGCACCCGAATCTGAATTTCGTAGCTGACCGTGGCGCCTTCCCCACAGTTAAGCGCGTAGGCCCTCTGCACCTGCTCAGTGTGTCGTAGCTCTTGCAGACGTCTGACCATGTCTTTCATAATGAGGAGACGAGGAACTGGAAGGAGAGAAACAGTCTGTAGGCACAATACCTGAGCTACACAAAAGATCACCTGCTGAGTGCAAGAAAAAAAGGCATCCATTTTGCATCAGAATCTTCTCATAAATTTTTGATAATATTTTAATTTCCTGGAAAGATAGTCATTTATATACTTCTAATTATTTTTTCTAAGATTTTAAAATTTCATTGTGCCCAAAGGGCTCCTGGTTAATACCAAACAGCTCCTGCACTGCATTAGTTCACAGCCTAAGTAACATTTTACTTACATACATTCTCTTCTGAATCTCGGGGTATTTTGAAAGTCTTTTAAATATATTCATTCTTCTATTCAAACAACTTTTTGAGTCTTGAATATGCACCAGGGGTTCGACTCAGGTTATTAGGGTGCACAGAACAAGACGTGACCCCTTTCCTTTCAGAGCTCTGGTTTTAGTGAAGTAAACTAGTACAGTTCAGGGCCATAAATGGTCGTAGAGAGAAACATGCAAAGAATACGGAAGGGATTTGGAGGAAGGGGTTCCCAATCCAGACTGGAGGCAGACAGGGAAGGCTTCCTCGATGAGGCGAACCTGGCAGCAAATAAAGTGGAGCCAAGCAGAAGGACCAGGCATGTGTAAAACATGCAAGTGAGAGACAGCATGGCACAAGCAGCTGGCATGCCCAGAAGAACTTATGGTTCAAAAGTGTTAGAGGATAAGGTTGGAAAGACAGTAGAAAGATGGGAAAGGGCAGATCTTGAATGACCCCGTATGTCACGATAAGGAATTTAATTTGAACCTTATGCACAACAGGTAGTCATTTGTGCAGGAGAATAAGATCAGAGTTGTGGTGGCATAAGTGTACTGAGTGTAGTGTAAAGCAGGGGCTGGCAAACTATGGCCTGTGGGCTAAACCAAGTATGCCACCTTACTGGCTCACAGCCACACCCATTTGTTTAGGCAGTGCCTATGGCGACTTCTGGTCCACAGTTGCAGAGCTGAGCAGAGTTAGCATGTTCAACAGAGACCACATAGTCCACAAAACCTAAATTAGTTACTACCTGGCCCTTCACAGAAGGTATCTGCTGGGCCCTGGTGTGAGGGCCAGAATGGGAGAGAGCAAGGTTAGAGGCAAGCATGTGGGCAAGGAACCTGGACTAAGGCCGTAGCAGATGGTTGGAGAAGAGGGGACAGTCTATTAATATCTATGAGACAAACTGACCAGAGTGGTCATTGATTATTATTTTGGGGGAACAGGGAGCTACCACTTATTGAATGCTTTACTTTCTGCCAGGCAAACTCCTAAGCATGTTACTCACGATGTTTCCTTAAATCTCCACAACAACCCTAGAAAGAAGACATTATCCCCATCTCGCAGATGAGGAAATTAATACTTAGGGAAGTAAATATCTTGTGCAAAGTCACACAAATAAAGTGGCAGAGCCAGGATATGAGGCCAGGAGTCTTCTCTAATAAGCTAGATGCCTTTATTAGTGTGGTGGGCAAGGAAGAGAGAATTAGGATGACACCAGAATAGGGCCATGTCTCATTAAACAACCGAAAGACAAGTCCTATTTTGCTGAATATACTTAACTGTGGATGTCTTTGGGCTTTTGCAATTCAGTTCTAAGACTAAATTACGCTGCTATCCAACTGTATTAACTGGAGCCGATAAAATCTGTGCTAAATACCGAAACTTCAAAATCTGCACAAATCAGCTACAGAAATATTTCCTTCATACTGTTATCCAATGTACACTTTTTAAAATAAACACATAGTGGTCAAATCTGATTAGGCAACAATTGATCAGACATTAGTTCCAGAATAAAAGAAATGCGTTCAATGAAAGGTTCTGTCATTATATCTTCTATTTATCCTTAATTGAAACAGATTTATAAGCAAAAAGTGCATGCCATCATTTCCAGTAATGCTACAGTTTGATGACTTTTTTTTTTTAAATCTTGCAGCGGTAACTAGCAAGAACTATACACTTCTAACCCCCAGATCTCTGTGGATTTTCTTACCTTAGAAACTGACATGACAGCCCTTTGGTTAAGGTCAGCACTGACTGATGCTCAGATGTTTTTGGACATGACAATTATACCTCTATCTATGGTCAATTTCCTAAAAGTCTTAAGACGTAAGCCTGCATTACAATAAAATACACAGAGCAGATCTTGTGAAACTGGATCTCTAGGAAAACAACAGTAATCACATTTTTGGGGGCCATATCTACACTTGAAAATGTAAGCTTACAATCCTCTCCCCAAAGGGTCTTATAATGTGAGAAACACCCTATGGTGAGGAAAAATATGAATTCCATTAAACCAGTGGTTCTCAACAGGAGGCAATTTTACCCCAAAAGGCACATTCGGCAATGTTGAGAACCACAAAAATGTTCCACAAGGCTGTCACAAAGGAGTGTGTACGTGTGTGTGCACAAGCATTCGCACTGGTTTCTAGTGAGTATAGCCAGAGATGCTGCCAAACACCCTACAACGCACAGGACAGCCTCCACAACAAAGAATTACCCAGCCCTAACTGTTAAGAGGACCAAGACTGAGAAACCCTGGGCTAAACTGAAAAACGGTATGTACTTGTTGCTACAAAATACAAAACAAAAAACTTAGCTTCTAAGTATTTATGCTTTAATGAGAACAATGCATAATGGGTACTGAAAGGTGGAAAGAATAGCATATATAAAGAGGTTACAAAAAATTATCAGATTATTCATTTAAATAGAAATGCTTGACACAAGGCTACTGCCTTACCTGGGATTTCATTTGCCACAACCGAAGGAGGGCTTGACTGGTTACTGCTGATCTGCTGGTGGCTGATCATGTGACAGCACTGTGGCACGGCATTATTGACCATGTAAAGTGTGTCTGGCACATTGGACATTCTAACCATTCGCAAACGAACAAGATCTGTTTGTTCCACCATCATCTCGTCTAGCACTGACTGAAATAACAATTCAGTATTAACAGCATTAGTCAATCCTTCACCTCTGTTAAATCACATTTAGAGAAAAGATTACTGCCGTCACCATATAAAAAGGGAATTAATTTACTGTTTCCAGTATATGAAGTTTAAAATTAGTGGTGGAAGGAAAAAGTACCTCTACCTCTTTAATTTTTTCCTACCTCTTTAATTTTTAAGGTATCTTTTTGCAGCATCTTTGAAAAGAAACAATCATTTTCTGAAAAGTTTGTTTTTAAATTGTTTTTAATTGTTTTTAATTGAGGTATTTGAAATTTGAAGAAGGGATGTAAAATTAATCAAAAGTAAATTACACATAAAGTTACTATAAAGAAAACAATGGACTCAATATCAGAGCTAATAAGAAATGCTCAAAATACAAAATATTAAGGATTGATATTAAATTCAACAGACCTATAAACCCATTTCCTGCTTATGCACAGGTACCGCCCCCGAGAAAACAGGGAAAGTTCCAGGAGGACTGTGATCAGCTTACTGCTGTTCTATTTTGAGACAGAGCAGAAGGGAGGGTAGTTCTAGCTTTTTAGGACCTTTTATCACCAGACTCAACCTTCCAGAGGCCTTAGCTGCTTGAGTGACTTTAAGCACTGAACTTATTTCAGAAAGATCAGACCCAAACTCTGTGTAACAACTAAAGTGTCAACTGCTCAATAAGAGATAATTATCAACTAGTCAATAAAATGGAATCTCTCACAAACCCTTTCATACATGTATCTTAAACTATGGACTCTGACAACAAAAATGAGAAAAATTTCAAGGTAACTTAATTCTATATCCAAACACATAGTTTTGTCTGTTAATTCATTTCATTTAATTAATTCATTTCTGACTCTCAAAGACTGTCACTTCCTCAAAAGGCCACCTCAAAGTTCTTACGGCTGAATACATCTAATAAAAATTGCATTATTTCACTTTTCTATTACCATATTTACTTAGAGAATTCTTTTATGTTACAATATACATAATGCCAACTTTTTACTTTAATAGGCCTAAAATTTTGTCTTAGTTTGTACACTTATTCTAAAACTGAAGACAATTTCCTAAAGTCAGCCATTACAGAAATATGTTACAAGAAGTCATGACTTTTTTTAGTTTATGAAAGGAAGAAAGTATGTGGAGAGGGTATATAGCTCAGTGGTAGACCGCATGTTTAGCATGCCTAAGGTCCTGGGTTCAATCCACAGTACCTCCATTAAAACAAACAAACAAACAAACAAACAAGTAAATAAACTTAACTACCCCCCCTAAAATTTTTAAAAATAAAAGGAAGAAAATATGCGTGCAATCTTCTTTTAGAACATTTTTCCCATCCTGAAGATCACAAAATACTGATGACCATTTCATTAAAATGAAAAATTTTTTTCCAAGCCAACAATTTGCGGGAAAAACTAAGATGAGAAAAATGTAAAATACACTTTAACATAACTTAAGTTATAAAAATGAAAACATGCTTGATAATTAAACATTTTGGAAAATACTTCGGTGGGTAGTCAAACTAGAATTTTACTTTCACTTTCCCTATTATTGGACATTTAGGCTATTTCCAAATATTTAATACCACAATAAATACCTGAGTTTATAGTTTGTAATAAAGTAGCCTAGTATCTTAAAACGGTTTTTATTACCTTTGCTTCTTCCACGTAGGGAGAGAACAGTCGAGGACGAACATATATTCCGGCATTTTTCTGCCGTAACCAGGCATTTGACTTTCCACCTTCTGCTGTAGGAAGCATATCTGATGGAGGAGTACTGATCAAGCTTCTTTTCATCTTGGGAAAAAAAAATCATTTTTTAGATAAACTAGAGACTTGTGGAGCACTGCAGTACTACTAAGATAAAAATAACTATACCTCTAAATCAAAATGTTCAAACTTTACCATTTAAATACAAATTTAGAAATACATGTGAAATTTTAAAATATTTCAAACATTTAATAATATTTAAAGGATTCAGCAAGTAATAAAAAGGTATTACAATTTCTCATTTTTTCTCTAAATAGAGGGATGATGTTTTAAAAACAAGAGCTATATTAATTAAAAATATTAGTCAGACTAACTTCCAGAATTCTCTTTTTTCCTCCCATATTTTTGGCTTGTACTGTTTGTTTTTTATGAGGGGGAGGTAATGAGGTTTCTTCATTGATTTCCACCTGGAGGAGGGGCTGGGGATTGAACCCCTGACCTCTTGGGTACTGAGCATGCGCTCTACCACTTGAGGTATACTCCTCCCCTCAGAACTCTTAATGAAAACCAATTTCTGTTTTTTTCTTTACTCATCTAGGAACTGATTCCATCCCCACTCCACCCTTCACAAGTCAAAACAAGTACCTTCTTGGGCCTGCATTTACAGTCCGAAGATGCAGACAGTCTGCATGGTGGTTAGGGGTAGGAACTCTAGGGGAAGGAGAACTTGGCTCAAACCTTAATTCCCCATTTAACAGCCACATGACTATGGACATCTCCTTTTACCTGGGCCTCACCTCAACGGCTCCTAGATAGCCCTGGAGATGGGACACTGCACAGCTAACTAAATGTAACGGCCCTGTTGTTTCCTCATGTATGCTAGGAGAATATAATCCAAGTACTTATAGCCCAAAAGGCAGTTGTGAGGATTAAATGCAGGTAAGGAAGATAACAACACTTGACACAGTGTTTAGCATATACTAAAAGAGCACCACAATTAAAAGCCAGTATTTGCTTTTACTGGGGACTTATTATGTATTAGGCATGGAATTAAGAGCAGAGATACACCTTTTCCAAGGCTATTAAAACAAAAGTTCTATAACATTTTTCTAAACCAAATTCAGGGGTTAATTTGGTTTGAGTCTCAGGTTTTAAACAAAACCAAATATTGGTTCTCCAATATTACTCTTGTTAGATACAATAAACACCTAATTGTTGAATTAAAATTATTTTTAACTAATTAAATATAGCATTAGACATATTTTGATAATAGGAAAAAACCTCACAACTCCAATCTGTTACAACTGTAATAATGTTGATATATGTCCTTCCAGTCTCTTTCAAATGAACTTATACCTAACTAAATTTTAGAATACATATAAATACATATTTTGTATCCTTCTTTCTAAAAATACATTCCATTATTATGTTCCTATATTAGTCTTTACAACTATCATTCAGGGAAATAAAACATTCTGTCGAGTAGTTGAACTATAATTTATTTCCTCTGTTATCAGGCATTTAACCTTTTCCCAAATATTTAATGATGATTCTGCCAATGTACCAGCTATATTTCCCTATGCACAGTAATATCACTTCAAAAATTACTAACCTAATTAGTGAAAAAATGATAACTTACTGTTTTATTTTGCTTTCTTTGGTGTGTGTGTGATTACTAGTGAGATTAAATATTTTTCTAATCAGAGACTCTATAAATATTTAAATGTTTTCTTCTAGTTTCTCCATGTTTCAACTTAATATTTAATTCTTCAATCCTAACAGGGATTAATTTTATCTGCAAGTGAAATGAGGGTTTAACTGTAAGCATATTTCCTCCCTCCCCCACTGATGGGTTAGTGTAACTGACTGATTTGTGATAGCTCACTTAGTATATGTTTAATTCTTATATTAATTAGGATCTTTTTATGGGCTATTTTGCCTTCTCTGTTATGCTAGCATCATAGATTAAATATTAGAGGTCTGAAATATATTTTACATTATGGAAGAGTTATTTATCCCTCTTTAATTACGTTCTTTTTAGAGAACTTTAAAAAAAATTCTCATCGGTTTTTTCTAGATGACTTTTATCATGGTTCTGTGCAGCTGAAAAAATTATGTTTATAGCATTATATTAAAGTTATAGACCAGTCTGTGAAGAACTAATATTTATAATATTTATTTTCTCATCCATTAATTAGATCTAAAAAATTCACTTTTTAAAAAGAATTACAAAAGTAACATGATCAGTCAGCTATCATTTTTAACTGAAACACAACTGTAAGATTCATTCATCCTTTTACATTGAATCAATCTCCTTCTCTCCTGCTCTCTGATTTACTGCTGTTCTTAAAGAGTCTCCAAAGGTAATTTCTACCCTTTCCTTTTTTAATAAAGATCTACTTGATCTGCGCTGATAAATGGCTGGATTAACTCCCCTAGAAACCATTCTCTTGTAAAAGTTAGAATGATATACCACTCAGCTCTCATCCACCAAACAGTTATTTGTGCCATGGGCCAGACACTGGGGACACAATACAGTACAAATCAGACATCTGTCTCTGTCTTCATGGAATTTACTGTTTCTCAAAACTCCATTAGTAGAAATTACTTACAATGGTTTAAAAAAAACCATTTTCTTTTCATGAAAGGGATAAATGAAGAAAGACACTTACTGCATCACTTAGGACTTCACTGTTTATAGGTAAGATGTGTTCAATTCTCACAAAAGGTAAGAGAGAAGAAAGGATCTCTCTAAGCTCTTCGATGTCCAGGTCTCGTCTTTTTACACCTCTCTTGTTCACACTATGAGCAGTGCCACTCAGTAAGTTTGGCTCTATGATAGAGAAAGAAAATGAGAAGTCTCCAACCAAATCCAAATTTTCAGAGAAAGGCTTTCTTTCTTCTCCAGTACACTTTCAGTAATACTCTTTATACTGATGTATATCTCCTTTAAAAAGGGTTATAAAGAAATTGTTTTATGTCTTGAAAGTCTTCTTAGTAGAGATGTTCTTGGACAAAGAAAAAGCATGGTGTCCACAGCACAAAAACATTCTTTATGATTTTTTTGCACCAAAGAATACAGAATTCTCTCCCATATACTAACTCAAAGGAGGAAAAAAGGGCAATCTGTTAAAATCCAGTTTGACCGAGGGCTTTTTCTTAAGGTTTCTCACTTTTGTGATATCAGTTTTTTAAAAAAGTACAATAATGGCATTGCAGGGCCAGCGCTATCTCTGGTCACTGCAGGTTATCAGTATGTTCATTAGGCTACTACATGTTTAATGGCAATTTAATGAGTATTTAAAACAAAATCACTTGGTATCTAAGGCAGCAAAACCTAATGTACACTCTTAAATGTAAGATTTTTATGAGTCTCCTGAATTTCCATAATATGGGGATTTTATTGCATAAAGGTGAACTTTTTAATCCATGACATGTAATGTTTCCTGTCCAGAGCAGAGAATAAATGTTTTCTTCATTGGGTATCAGTGAAAGGGGAAGATCTGAAGTACATATATGCTTTTGATACTGAGGTGGGAAGAAAGATTATGTAAATTTTGAGAATTTTTAATCATATCTTTAAACTAGGGGGCTATATATTTTTCTTAAAAAAATAAGATCTTTGATCATTCACAAATACAAATGCTGGATTTTTCACAAACACTACAAGCAAACTGGTATTTTCCTTAAGTCATGTGACAGATAAAGAGATACTATTTTTGAGAGGCTAAGCTTTTCCTGGAATCATTAAAATAAAATTGTTGGAAGTGTGTGGGAAAAGGGTTTTTTTTTTTTTTTCTCGCCTTGCTATGCTTTAGCTTCAATACTTATCCAAGGTATTGCTTTTCAAAAGAATTTTTTTCTCAAAGTAGGGGTGTCCTGTTTTCAAATGAAATCTTACATGAAATCCCAAAATACATAACAGGAAAGGGCAGAAACCTCATATACAAAGGTGACTGAAAAAAATGTGCAGTCTAGTTCATGTAGCTTCCTCTTCATCCCTGTGGAAGTGTCCTCCATTCTAACTCAGTCTGAAAACTGCTGTTTTAGGGGAAATTTTATCAAAGATGTTCATTATCTGCCCAAAATAAATGTGACATTTCATCATTATCACCCTTACTGATGACTATTTACTGAACAAGCCTATGATGATTATATAGCATTATATACAATCAATTCTCGTTATTTGGGGTGGTTTTGTCCTATAAAGCCACTGCAAACAATCAGTGAATACTGAACCACTGCTTCTAAGGGAAACACAGGGCTAGGTTCCTGCGAGCCTCTGGTCACGACATTTTTGTCAACCCATCAAGACATAACCTTGTTTTATGTGCGTTTCTGTTTAAAGACACCTTATTAATATATTTTGTTGATTCATTAACAATGAACTCGTGGCCAACGGCACTGTAACTCAGGCCTGAATGAAGCTTATCTGACATACATATTTTCTCGGTAAGGCACATCATGGCCTTCTTAGGCTTAGGAATGCTAGACAGCACTAGGCATTATGTCTGGAGGCCACTTTAGATGGTGAGATCACTAGAAAAACCCATTAAGATGTGCAAAAACATGGCACTAACAGATTATGAAAAGGACACTTGTTTATAGCACGCGAGCTGAAATAAGAAGACAGAGTATCACCTTGTTCCCCCTTAAGCTGGAAACATGTGCATCAGGGGACTCAAATTTTTTGTCACTCTGCACATGTCTGCAAATGACCATCAAAGTGTTATGCGTACTGATTTGGGGATTACAAATAAATTTTAGCAAGTAGGTGAATTTGCAAATATAGAATCTGCAATTAAAGAGGACAGATTGTATGCTGGTATTTCAAAAATGTCCCAAATTAATAGCAGTGGTTTTTACAGTAAAAAAAATTAAAATATGAGAATTGCTAAAGGCTTTCTGCAGGCCACAAATAAATAAATTAGGGGAAATAAAATAGGAGGACTGCTTTTGTTCCCTAGCACTTGGGTAGTAGTATATTATAGGGGTACTATAAAAAGATCTGAAGGCAGCTTAAGCTTGATTTCTTTTTTAATATATTTAAAAATGTGGCAGAACAACTCTGTTAAGTGTACTAAAAAACACTGACTTGAACACTTTAAATAAGTGAACTTTATGGTATGAAAATTATATCTACATAAAGTCATAAACGGCAAAAAAGAGAAATGCGTATTTAATTTTTCTAATTAAAATATTTTGATTTGGGTTCACTACATAGAGGAACACGATATTCTGTGAAGGAAGGCACATGGGGGGTGGGCCAACCCCAGGCATAAATAGAAGACTGCTATAGAATCATAATATTCCAAAGTTGAAAGCCCACCTTCTCCATATGATGCTTCCATCTCTTCTTTAAAAATATTATTTCTCCTTTGTCTTCCACAAAATTTTAAAATAAACAACAAATATGCCTTCTCTGGGTAGTCATACATATATTTTAAATTGAGATAAAATTCACATAACATAAAACTCACCATTTAAACCATTTTAAAGTGTAAAATTTAGTGGCTTTTAGTACATTTATAATGTACACCTACCACCACTGTCTAATTCTAGAATATTTTCATCAACAGCATGCTTTTGTAACACTTTAATCATTAAATGAAAAATTTCACTCTAATACTTTTGTAAATTAGTCAGCATGTATTATTAAGCACATAGAAAGATAAAATATTAAGAATATTCTTTTGAAGTTAGTTTGCAAAATGAAATTTTCCAGTATATTTATTTCTAACAAAGTGTACCCTTTCTACTAAAGGATTTTACTGATTGTAAATATTTCTATTTCATCAGGCAACAGTGGGTACTGTCAAGACTGACGTGCAGCATGCAGTTCAGTAACTTTTCGGAAAAACTTATAGTTGCAAGTTGGTTTTCTGAGCTTACCTCTGTCTGCTATTCTCTTCATTAACTGATGCTCACCCCATTTAATCAGATACTTAAGGATATCTTGTTCACTTGCCTATAATGAAAAAATAGTTCATATTTATTTTAGTGAAACTAGATAGATGGTTAATCTCATTAATGACTTTTCCTAGGTCATAAAGTAAACACAACGTGCAAGCTGCCACGTTTCACTCTTTACACTGGCTGTTTCCAACGTTGGAGTTAAACCTGTGGTGCATCGGCAGCAAATACGCAAGACCGCATTATGTGCGGTTTTTTGGTTCAATAACCTCGCTCTTGGCTCTAATTAAATTTTTATTCTTATTTCCATCTTTATTTTTTCTTTAGTCTGTTTTAAATTTATCTTACTATCTGGTTTCTATACATCTGCCTTAAATTCTTTTTGGGACAAGACGGAGATAAACAGATAAAAGTAAAAGTGTAAGGATATAGTGTGACTGCCATCTCCTGGAGGAGCAAAGAACAAGTGTGGCACCGTGGCAGCAGAGACTACCATCTCCACAAAGTATGCTGCTGACTAGGGAAGGGCCCTTGAAGCACAATCTGCGAAATGGCAATGTGCCCTTCATTTCTTTGTACTTTCTTTAAAATCTTATAGCAAATCTAGGCTGCTTCCCAAGATTTTTAGTTTCTAAGAAGAAATGCAAAGCTTCTAAAGACAATAATTGAGAGAATTGACAAATCCTAACTCCCAGAATCCACACGGTCTGCATTAAGACAGTGAAATGAGGTTAATGAATTAAGATCCTAAATAAATCAAAACCAGTTATGACAGCATTCATACTGCAATCAAAGCAATGCATGAAGGAAAAGCACAGATGCTACGTAGATTATTTAACTCTTTACTGCATTTCTGATTGAGATGGAAGCATTTCATAATTTTCCTAGTACAAATACAAAGAAGTAGAAAATGGCTCAATGAATTTATGCCTTCATAACATTAAAACTGGTGTACAGCTTCCAGCATAAAATTCATACAGCCAATGCAAAAACAAAAACACCAAAAAACTTGAACATACTTTACCTGAAAGGATTTTTTACAATATTTTAAATCTATTGTTAGTTTGAATTACCTAATTATAAATGACATATAAGTCAAGGACACAAGAGTTTGCTTAAAACAACTTCTGATCAAAAATATTATTATCCTTTGGCAGGACACATACACTGAGTTTTTATTAAGTATTTGAGTAGGTCAGAAATTGAGTATTATTCTTACTTTGTGCTGCTTAAGTCTAAGTATCTTCTGACACCTCACCAAAAATAAGAAACTGTTAGAGAGAATCTGCTATTAATGGAAGGCAAGAACATCACCATTGGGATATGCTTCTGACCTTGCCTACTGCCACAACCTCTCTGGTGTAGCTGGTTAGGACCTGCGCTGGTTCACAATGCTGAGTCATAGCAGCAGTGTGCACAAAGTGCACAGAGTGCCAGGGAACCAGAAGGTTTTTGTTGTACAAATTGAAGAGGGCATTCCTGGGTGGGCTGATCTCCTTCGATGGGAGAATAACAGAGTACAGATGGGCTTCTTGGTGCACATATGAATGACAATGAATTTGAGAGGTGTATAAATGATTACCTGTAGGTAGTCAGACTGGATAGCAGTAAGCAGATGGTCTTTGCTGAGTTCATAAAAAACATCCGAAGTCATGACCTGGGAAAATTCCTCACAGAGGAAATGTAAAGCTTGTCGGTGCACCCATTTAGAGCCATATGGATGAGAGCTCCACTTGAGGATGGCAATTAAGGTATCTAATGAGATGCTTTCAGCAATGATATCCTCACAGCCTAAAAGAGAAGGCAAATACTTCTTGAGATTAATCAGAAATATTACTTAAAGAACATTAGTGTGTAGACACTGTACTTAAAAGTAGCAATAGTAAAAAAGAACAAGGAGATAAATAAAATCTCATGGAAATCACCAAGACTTGGTGGGATGGGGTGACAACTGGTAACTAAAATAGTTTATGACATCTACAGGAAATCTGTTGTTCCTTAAAGACAGATCCATAGGAAAAGGCAGGGAATCCTCACAATTGTTTAAGAAAATAAGTATCTATGTGCAACTCAACAACTTGTATAAGACATTACAGTGGAGAGCACTGACCAAAGGGGAAAGAAAGAGTAGGTAGAAAGGATACAGCTATGGGAACTGGCCGGAAGAGGAAGGCTATGGATGACACCTGCCTGATAAGAGAATCCACACTTGAGGATAAGACAGGTAGGCTATCTTCCAGGAACTAGAAGAACATCTGTTTTTTTGTATCATTCTAATTAAAAAAAAACCACCTTGCATTGTTGATAGTTTAGTTCCTCAGTGTAAAGGCAAAATGTTGCAATTTTATATTCATCTGGTGAACTAAAAAGAAATCAGTGGTTTAAGTGAAAAAGGACCAGGATTCTAGAGAAAGTGACTATGGCACTTAAGAGCTCAAAGAAGAGAAAAAGAAAGTCTGAGGACAGTCAAGCTATTTTCCTTAGGAAAGATAATTTCAAAATAGAAAGATAAGATACAAGTAAAGGCAGAGTGACAAAGACTGTAGAAGGGAAAATGGGTAAAGCTGGACAGAGATTCTTCACAACCAAGTTTACTATAAAATAATAATAAAAAAAACCCCAATAATAGGGGCAGGGAGTGTCTAAACATCATCACCATTATCAACAAAAATGTGGCTAAACAGGTTGCTCTCTAATGAGCTCAGAGCTTTAAAACATACAGTCAAAAACGGAAGGGCAGCAACAAACTCCACAGACTTTCAAAGTTGTTGTGAAATCAGGAAAAGTGAAGAGAGAAAGACAGTAATTCCCATTTTCAGGTGATATAAGAACACTAGGCATCAACAGAGTTTGTAAACCAACAGAGTTTGTAAAAAGTAATGCATCCACCCCTTTTCTGATATGGTCCCAGATAAGTAGAATATCATAGAGAGAACTGTGTAACCCGATTTCTGCAAAGCATGTGATAAAACACTTCATGATGTCTCTAAGATTGTTAGCTCCATAAGACAGGGACAACTATCTTCACTGTACCTGTAGCACCCTCTTGCACATGGAAAGTATTAAGTAAAAATCTGCTGAATATACAAATGAGATCTTTGCAGATAAGACGAAAAGATGTAAAGGGTGACAGAATAGTGGTTAACAGAACCACTTGTAAATAGCAGTGATTAACTCTGAGGATGGAGTGGAGAGTCTCTGTTTTTTGATATTTATCAAGAATTTGAATGAAGATGTGGAAAGTATGTTTCAAAGTTTCCAGATGACCTAAAACTAGGAAACACAGTTAGAAATACACTGGATAAAAATGATCATAATTAGCTAAAAAGATGGATCAAAGTGAAGATGAAATAAAACTTAAAAAATTAGAAAGTTCTACATTTAGATTAAAGAAAATGAACTGCACAGTAGATGACAGGGTAGAGCTAGGTTAACTATATCCACTTAAACGTAAAAATAATATCTGAGTATGTTAACTGAATGAATGCAAAATGTGTCATTGCTGCTATAAAGTTAAAGCAATCTCAGGCTTTTAAGATACAAGCACAGAGTCCTAATCAAAGAAATAACATTGCATGGATGGCCCTGGAGGTAGTCATTCTAAGTGAAGTCAGCCAGAAAGAAAAAAAAAACCATACAACATCGCTTATACGTGGAATCTATAAAAAAGACACAAGTGAACTTATTTACAAAACAGAGACAGACTCACAGATACAGAGAACAAACTTAGGGGGTAAAGGGGGTGGGAAGGGATACACTGGGAGTTTGGAATTTGCACCTCTTGGGGAGTGATGGAGATGTCAGGTATCTTGATTGTCGTGGTGGTGTGGATAGGTGTATACATCTCTCAAAATTCATCAAGCTGTACATCTGAAACATCTGTAGTTTACTGTACAAAAACTGTATCACAATAGAGTTGTTTCAAAAAAAAGAAATAATGCTGCACTGCTCTCCTGTGGGGTGCTGTGTTCTGTTTCGAGCCCTGTGTTTTAGATGGGGCACTGACAAAACTCCAGAATTCTCAGAGAAGGGCAAAAGAACAGTGGAGAGTTTGACACTTGTCACAGAAGAAAAGCTCTGAACAAATTAGATTATTATTGGCTTATGTAAGAGAAACCTGAGGGGAGACATAAGAGCTATCTTTAAATGTCTGATAGATCTTCATGAGGCAGAGGAGAAATGACTGATTCTCTATTGTTCCAAGGGCAAATCTTGCGAAACAACTAGTAAAAGGAGAGAGATTCTGACTCACTCTTAAGAAATTCCTAACAATTGGAATTGCTCTCCTTACCTCCCTTCAACAAAAGATCCCTCTAGAAAAATGTAGGAACTGAGGCTAGCTCATCACATTAGGGATGGAGTACCAAGAACTTTTACACTGGATTTAGAACTAAGGTAGGATGACATCCAAGCTTTTTCTGCCACAAAGATATAACCATTTTTAGAAATAACAGAGTAAACATAAGAGTAATGAAATCTGAAGATTATTTAATCTAAATACTAAAATGAGACCCTTGTAAATGATATCTGCATGTAAATGACACCCAAAGGCATGAATATATGCTGATGAGAAGTGGGAAATATGGAATAGTTCTGGAAAGTTCTCATGATTTACTGGTAAGCCATGAATGCCAAGCTGAGGACAGGCCTCACCCAGTAGCCGGTGGAAGACTTGTGTTAGTCTATTGTTTTAAAGCAGGCACAGGAGTAAAGCCGATTAGTATGAGTTAGTATGACAGGGAAGGCAATCTGAGAGAAGTGTTTGGGAACAAAGCAGGGCAAATTAGAGAAAGAGGGTTATCTAAAAGGATGTGTCGCAATCCTACTAAAACCAGGATACTGACAGAGGCAAAGAAAAAGAATTAAAGATAACATCCTATGTTTAAACTTTGAAGTCTACAAAGAAGTGAGACATGGGAGGAAAATGGGTTTTGAAATCAGAGATTAGACTTGAACTCCCAGCCTAGCAGGAAAATCACTTTGGGAAAATCTCTACCTCTCTGAGCCTGAAGTGTTTTCACCTGTAACATTGGTATTATATTCCTAACTCAGGTTGTTATAAGATTTAAATGAGACTGTACCCTTGATACTCATTCATTCAAACGTTCTGGAGTACCTACTTGCCAAGTGCTGTAAATACAAAGGGTGATGTCATCTGCCCTCATGGCCTTAACCCCATTGTATCCTCTGTCTTTCAAGTCTACAGTTCCAGCCTAGAGTTCTCTCCTGACATTCAGATCCATTCCTTAAACTTCCAGACTCACTCCTTAAACTTCCCAGGTTCCACATGTATATTCTGTAGACATCTTAAATCTAAAAGTCAATTTGTTTCCTCTGGGAAATCTAGTCCATCCCCTACTCTGCCCCTACCATTTTAATCTTTGTTTTAGAGAAAAATACCTCATCTACCCCATCACCAAAGTCAGAAATCTGAGTACTACTACTGAGTTCTAATCCTGAAGCCCACATCCAATTTACCATCAAATGTTACTCATTCTATTTTTATTTTAAATCCATCCCATCCAGAGTCTCTACCACCTGTTTCAGAATCTGATACTTTCTCCCTCCATTATTGAAATAGCCTAAAAAAACTCCCACTCCAGTCTTTCTCCCTTCCAATTCCTTCTCTATAGTGTTGCCAGAATGATCTTTTAAAATGTAAATTAGATTATGTATGTAACAAATTATTCAATAGCTTTCAAATGACTTCAAGATAAAATCCAAACTGCATCTTTTGGGATGATCTGGCCCCTGCCACTTTCTCCAGCCCCATCCCTGCTCATGTTCTGTACTCTAATCATACTGCATTATTTACCATTTCCTAGAATTCCATCAAACTCTCTTTTTCTCACCTCTAGGCCTTTACGTACATTGTCTCATTTTTCTGAAATGCTCTTAATTCTGCTTCTTAACTTCTCCACATCTTTTCAACTCCTCTTAGATACTGCCTCTTCAAAAGCCTACCTTAATCTTGTTCCCCAAAGCCTAAGCCAAAAGTCAGGTGTTCCTCCTAACTACTAGTTTATCTTTCTGACATATTTGTCTGAATCCTCTACCAGACTGAGAGCTTCTCTGGGGTACTGGCCCCATCTTGTCTCTGATTCTATAGTATGTGACACCTGGTAGACAATTAAAAACAAACATAATAGCAAACATTTTTGAAACTTATTTTGTACCAAGCTCTGTGCTTAACTTAGATATTTAATTCTAGCACTTCTTCTTAAAGAAGGTGGTATTATTATTATTCCCATTTTACAGATGGGAAAACTGAGACTCACAAAGGTTAATTAACTTGCCCACGGTCATGCAGCTAGGAAGAAGACAAGTCATACTTAACATATCTTTCCCTTCCCTTCTAAAAAATCCCTTCCTACCTCACTTTTTATGCCTCTAAACAAGCCTTCTATTAATCAATCCTCATCAGAGCTTTTTCACTTAGAACTACTTCTCTCATAAACAGAAAGGCATCTTTTTTTTTTTAAATTGAAGTACAGTCAGTTACAAAGTGTTGATTTCTGGTGTATAGCACAATGTCCCAGTTATGCATATACATACATAAATTCGTTTTCATATTCTTTTTCATTAAAGGTTATTATACAATATTGAATATAGTTCCCTGTGCTATACAGAAAATTTGTCTTTTTTAAATCTATTTTTATATATAGTGGCTAACATTTGCAAATCTCAAACTGCCAAATTTATCCCTTCCTACCCACTTCCCCCAGTAACCATAACATTGTTTACTATGTCTGTGAGTCTGTTCCTGTTTTGTAGATGAGTTCATTAGTGTCCTCTTTTTTTTCTTTTTTTAAAGATTCCACATATGAGTGTTATCATATGGTATTTTTCTTTCTTTCTGGCTTGCTTCTCTACGTCCATCCATGTTGCTGCAAATGGCATTATTTTATTCTTTTTTATGGCCGAGTAGTATTCCACTGTATAAACATACCACAACTTCTTTATCCAGTCAACTGTCAATGGACATTTAGGCTACTTCCATGTCTTGGCTATTGTATACAGGAAAAGCATCTTATAAATATACCAAACAAGGTGATATTAATTCATAAATGTAAAAGCCTCCTCCACCCAAAAGTTGGAAGGTCTATTTTAAAGAGATTTATCTAATATTATCAAAATCAATATTTTCGTATTATAGTAAAGCATCTCAATTAGTGGTAATTTGCCTTTTATCAAGGTTGTCAATATTGTAATGAAAATGTAGATATTTCAGCAGCAAGGCCGAAGGGACACTGGTAGGGAAAGGCTAGCAAGTGAGATGCAAAGAGGCTTCACACAATGCCATTTCCTTGCATTATAGGTCCAAAAACATTTATTAGTCCACTTGTGGTGACAAAATGGTATTAACCCAAATCCCAAAGACCAATGTACAAATCAGAAATTAATTTATGTGCAGTGCAGGTATTCATTTCCAGTGAGCCAAATGTCATATTCTACCTCAGCTTTCTTCAAACTATCTTGGGTCAAGAAAGAGCTTTTTGCCTTTGCTGCTTTTTAAGTTTCCAATCTGCCATGGACCAATACTTACGTAAAATTCAGCAAAAACAATGCTTGAATACTGTGGCAATGTCAAATTGCTACAAAAGTTTTTAAATGCTTACTTGCAGTTTCTCTATTTACCTCATCGTAGACACATATTGAATAACATGCTCTGTCTAGAATCCCTTCCCCTTTGCCAGTTTCAGGATACACAGAAGTCAGATTTGTTTCCTCCCATTTCGTACTAATTGACTTCCAGAGGACACTCTTCCTCTTTTTTTGCTATAGAGCTTACTGACTCCATATCCTAGCTATAGATAAAATAGTACATATCTTGTATTTCTTTTAAGACATCTAGATGACACAATCAGAATGACTATCTTTTTAAATGACTTTAGAGGTTAGACTGTTACCACATATGATAGATTACTGTTCAGACATCTTCACCACCACCAGCCCTTTGATCTCACCTCCAACCCATGGGCAGAGTGTATTTCCCTGCCCCAAGACTTTGGAATAGGCCATGAGATCTGCTTTGACCAGTTAAATGTTAGTGGACATGATGTGACAAAAGGCTTCAAAAGTACTTTTGGGAACTAGGAGTGCCCTCTTGCCTTCTGCCACTGCCATGGTAAGAATACACTGCAGCTAGTTTCTTGGTCCCAGGAGGAAAACAAGCAGCAGTAGGAACAGAGCCACTGGCCCTACTAAACCATGGCGGCAACCAGAGTAACTCCAGATGCTGCAAACAAACCTGTGATTTCAGCTGATCTGGAAATGTGTGAGAAATACATGTTTTTTATTATATGCCACTGAGATTCTCTAGTGGTTGCTACACAAAAATGGTTAACTAATAAACCATATAACTTTTTGGATGAACTCAAAGGCTTTTAGCAATTTCTGTGTAACAGAAAAACTCATCCATAGCCTAGACATTTAATGGCTCAAAGATGCCCATGTATTCGCTCAGGTAGCTGACTACCAAGGATGCTGCTGTGAGGCTGGCAGACAATATGAAGTAAACATCTTACAATTCTTTTTGCTTGTCTGATAACCACATTTTAAAGATTCATCTCTTACCTGTTTAATTCTTTCTTGTATTCTCTCTCACCAGAATAGTTTCTTTCTAATCCTTAATGTGGGCAAAAATGCCTCTTTTCAATAATTTGAGCTACACAACCTGAATGATCAAGGCAGATATATCAAGAAGTAAAACAAAGTAATACAAATGATAGTTACTGTATGTTAGGTAGGACCACTTCCTGTTTTCATTATGAACATTTTTTTCTCCTCTTCATATTCCTCTGATAACTCAAAGACACTCCAACGTTGACAGATTTCCTGAAGACACTGTCCAGAGCTATCTTTACTGCCACCCTCACACACTTCGTTATTCTTAGGAACAGCCTTATACATGTTTCACCAATATCAGTGGGAAACCTTTTCATTGGCTCATGACCACCAGGATATAGATAAACTACTTCCAGATTTAGAGTTTCATATTGAGTTTGAGGTGGGAAGTAGAAGAAAGAAACAGGCAAGGGGGAAGAAAGAAATGGAATTATGGAGGAAATTATGGCTTGCCATGCAGCATAAAACAATATAATAAGGTTAGAGGAAGGCTGGCCTTAGAGCAGGCAGAGTGACTCTTCAGTGGCCCCAGAGTTTTAGAATTAAGACCTCAAGTGCAAATAGGCTTGAGAGAAAAGTTGCTTCAATTCTTTCCTAACCTGTACGTGACTAATTCCAAATCCCAAGGAATGGAATTATGAAACAAGAGGGAAGTGAGGGCAGCATGAAGTAGTAAAAAGAGCATAAAGGCCTTGAGTTCAGGTAATTATATCACTAACTCTTGACTCATTCACTCACTACCCTGGACTGGATCAAAGCACACCCTCTGTGAGTCTCCTTCCTTATATTCAGGACGAAGTAGTCCCATCAGAACTCTGGGGATTATGTTAAATAATACTGGGGGGCCAAAGTGTCCAATAACATTAGCCTTTTTCTAAGCAAGAAATCCTAAATTAGCTGTGCCAACTCACCCTCCAGGACACACACACACATATGTATATATATATACACATACATATATATAAAATATATATATACACACACACTAGTTACCATGTCCTACTGATTCTTCTTTCAAAATTCTCTTTGATTAGCTTTATTTTCCATCCCCATCAACACCAACCTGGTCCAAATCCTCAGGACCTCACACATTGATTATAGAAGAGCCTCCTACTGTCTTTGTCCCATCAGTATTCCAGTCCGTAATGATCACACCGTTGAAAGGTTTGTTCTCTAAAACATCACTATCAACACATCATCCCTGCACATCTACCTTAAAAAGGTGATCAGAATTCCAGCTAGAAGGCAGAAAATAAGTGTCAGACATGCGAGTGAGAAGACAAGTCAATCTGTGCTTCAGTGTTTTTCATTGCCAGTCCTTGGACTCTGCAACATCTGAGCGCTGGTTGGATAAACGCTCCTCTCTGCTATTCTTCAGGAGGACCATCGTGAAGAAGATTCTACAAAGCTCCTCAAAGGATCCTGGCAGGGCTGAAGCCCAGGAGCCTCCAGTGGTGACAAGCACAATGGCCCACTCTTAGGCTGTTTTCCCTCCTCCAGGGTTTCATTCTCCCCAGTTCTCACTCCTGTTTATGGGATTACTTACCATATAAACTACCTGCAAACAAGCCTTTGTTTTAGGCTGTGTTTCAGCACAGGTTGTGAGGGAATGGGAGGAGATACCCACCCAGTGATAGTTAAGAGAAGTGGCCCTAGAAAATAAAATTATTGAGTGAGATTCTGGAACTAGATCACTCACTGGTCAGATGGCTGAAAGGAAAGGACCCTCTTCCTAATGGCAAGTAGGGTGGTGATAACCCTGCACGTAGCAGCATGACAATACTCAGGTTTTTCACTAAGTGAAGTATTAGTTTAGTAGTAGTGGTGGTGGCACTTGAATGGAATAGGAACATTAGTAATTCCAAGTACCTGATGTTGGCTGGCTTAGTTAACAGCTTTAGAAATCACGTAAAAAGAAAATGATAGTTAGCCACCCCTCAAGCCCAAGAACTCTTGTCGAAATTCAGAAGATTTCTAGGTTGGTTTTCAAAGAGACCCTTATTTCCTGCAGCTGCAGAAAAGACTGATAAAAACTCAGGCTCAAGATTTAATTTTAAGGATATCAGAGCTACAAAGAAGACTTGAACGCAAAGCTGTGACAAATCTAAGACAAAATCTAGGTCCCAACAGAAATGGTTGGACACAGAAATATGGAAGGGGGATATCCGGGTGAATGAGCTAGGAATGCTAAACCCCAAGATTCACTTGAACTTTTCTGGGCCAGGAGAGGCGGTTCCCGTCCCAACTCCTTGCTAGAGGACAACAACATTCTCTTCTCAGGAGATCCTAAAGGTGCCCGAAAAGACAATGCCTGTCCTCTTCAAGATCTTCTCCTGCCTCCTCTCACTAGCTCCAAGCCAATAATCAAATCTGTTCATTCATAATCACAGTCTGAGAGAGAAAATACAGTACCTGTTCTGCGAACAGAGCGTACACGCCCAAGGAATTGCAAAACCTGGATGTATATACTGGCAGGTCCACTTGTGGGAATGGATATTGAGGGTGCTGGCCCAGGGTGCTAGGTTTGTGGCAGTAGGAGCAGGAAGGTGTTCTTTCGGAATCCAAGGGACTCAACTGCAGTACCTTTTGGTGCTTCTTTGCTCAGTGATAACAGAGGCCAGGCACTTGTAGCTACCCACTGATAAAACAACTAAGTGCTCAGATACTTCTGGGATGAAGGTCTGGGTCATTCCACCTGGAAGGCTATCTAGACCTGCTTTAATATTGGCAAAGCATGACGAAAATCTAGGTTGGGTGATGGAAGAGAGGGACTGTGGTGATTTGTACTGCTTCAACTTGCTTAAGCTAGAACTGTTTTCAACAATCTCCATTCCTATATGGTTCTAAGCTAAAGTTGCCCAAAACAGAAATGTGTGAGATTTGAAAAGCAGCAGCAGCAGCCATTACTCTGTAAAAGTCACTATGGCTAGATATGGTGACAAGCAGACACAGAGGTGCCTGTGAACTCAGGCTTTTCCTTGCTTTCCTCAGCTCTGCATCCAGCTCTCCCTCCTAACTGCAGCCCTGGTGACAACACTGCCCCAGGCCACAGATCCACAGACACAACTGCCACTCTCCATGTACCTCCCCCTTTGCAGCTCTACCTTAGTGGTAGGATGTCCTTGGCTTTCCAGGTTAACTGGCTGTTGTCTCTTCTGGGTCCAACTCCTCTCCTTTTCAGAACTTCACTTTCCCAGCGTCTCCCACAATTGTGCGAAGCCCAATCTCTGTAATTATTCCCTTACCCCAGAAGTCCGAGTTGCTCAGTTTCCCTGACTGAACTCTTGAGTGATGTTATGATGAGAATATCAATCACAGCTTGTAGCCAATTGCAGCATCTGGGACTGTGGCTAATCGCACCATCTTTCCTGAATTGAGTCTTTAATAGAAGTGTGGCTGGTTACCACCTTGAAGATTCTGTGAGGAATTGGACTTAAATTATTGCTTTCCCCTAAGTTAAATCACATGAAATTGTTGATATTAAACCATTCTGACTTATGAAAATCAGAACATTAAATAATGTTATTTGTTTTCTGTTGCTATGTAACAAATTACAACAAACTTAGTGGGTTAAAACAACAAACATATCATCTCACGCTTTCTGTGGGTCAGGAGTCGGGGCACAAGTCACTTGGGTCCTTAGTCAGGGTTTCTTCATAAGGCCTCAGTCAGTGTCAACTAAGTTTGCATTTATATCTGAAGGCTCAAAAGGGGAAGAATTTGCTCCCAAGCTCATTGAGTTGTTGGCAGAAATCATTTCCCTGTGGTCATATGACTAAAGGCCCAGCTTCCTGCTGGCTCTTAGCTGGGAGGTTCACACTCAGCCCCAAGAGACTGCCTGTAGTTCTTGCCATGCCGTCCACTCAACAGGCCATCTCACAACATCGTAGCTTGCTTCTTCAAAGCTGACAAGGGAAAAAGTCCTAGCGCAAGTCTACTAGGAAGATGGGAGTCATACACAATGTAATCATGAGAGTGATTATCCTATCATCTTCACCATACTGCACTGGTAAGAAACAAGTCATATGTAGCACTCACAGTTAAGGGGAGCAGGTTGCATAAGGGTATGAATACCAGAAGATGGGGATCACTAGGGGTCCTCTTACAGTTTACTTGTCACAGTAACTTTGTCAGTATCTTAGCAATATCCTTTCTACACAGTGGACAATCGTAATCATTTTAATCTACCCATAGTACTCATTTCTTTGATCTACTTAAGCCTTTGCTCAGAATATATCTAACTTTACTATGTCTCTGAAGAGTGGTGAAAACTGCAATCAATATTTTAGGTAAAAATGCACCATAGTTTGGCCAAAAAAAAAGTAGGCTAGTTGATAAGAAAGCCAAGAGTACTCAACGGGGGAAAGGATCATCTCTTCAATAAATGGTACTGGGAAAACTAGATATCCACACACAAAAGAATGAAATTGGACCCCTACCATACACCACTCAAAAAATTAACTCAAAATGGGTTAAGGACTTGAAGACTTTAAACCATAAAACTCCTAGAAGTACTGAAAAATTGTGCTGAACACTGGAATTTGACACAATATTGTAAAATGATTATAAATCAATAAAAAATGTTAAAAAAAAAGTAAAATGAGAACTACTGAAAATAAATAAATAAATAAAACTCCTAGAAGAAAACACTGGGGAAAAGTTTGACATCAATCTCGGCAATTATTTTTGGACATGATGCCAAAAGCACAAGCAACAAAAGCAAAAACCAACAAGTGGGACTACAACAAACTAAAAAGCTTCTGCAAAGGCCACCATTATGGATGTTCCTTACAAAATTAAAACTATCATATAACCCAATAATCCCACTTCTGGGTATATATCTGAATATGAAATCCCTATCTTGAGGAGATATCTGCACTCCCAAGGTCATCACATCATTATTTCCAACAGCGAAGACACAGAAGCAACTTAAGTGTCCATCAACAGATGAATGGATAAAGAAAATGTGATATACATATATACATATATATATATAAATACACACACAGACATATATATACACACTATTCAGCCATAAAAGGAAGGAAATCCTGCCATTTGCAACAATATGGATGTGCAACAATATGGATGTGCAACAGTATGGATGCACCCTGAGGGCATTATGCTAAGTGAAATAGAGAAAGATAAACACTATATAATCTCAATTAGATGTAAAATCTAAAAATATTGAACTCATAGTAACAGAGAATAGAATGGTGGTTTCCATGAGGGGTGGGGAAATGAGACAGTGGTCAAAGGGAGTACCAACTTTCAGTTATATGATGAATAAGGTCCAGAGACCTAATGTACAGCATGGTGACTACTGCTAACAATATTGTATTGTATTCTTGAAAGCTGCTATGCGAGCACAGCTTTAATGTTCTCACCATAACAGCTACATCAACAAAACGTTAATTATGTGAGGTAACGAATACATTACCTAATCTTATTGTGATAAACATTTTGCAATATATACATGCATCAAATCACTGCATTGTATATCTTAAACTTACACAATGCTGTATGTCAACTATAGCTCAATAAAGCTGGGGGGAAAAGAAGAACTCTAGATTCAAATCTATCATCACTGCAAAAAAAAGTAGGTTGAGATTTTCTGGGTTATATTTCTCATACCCTTTTGGCTAATGGTCAGAATCTGAGTGTCCCTGTTGGGTAAAGAGGCATAATATACAAGCTGAGTCTTTTAAAATGTAACATATTTATCTACATGGAAAAATATCTTTCAAGTTTCTGCCCCTTTTGAGTCTTGTAAGACTTTCTTGCAATAGCTAAATGCCAGAAAACATGACTAATATTATAGATCTAGTCTAAACACCTTTTTATATTCCCTTCCAATTTATTTTAAAAGTTATGTTCTAAGACAATCTCTGGATTATCCATCTGGATGGATACACAAGAAATTGGTAGCACTGGCTGCTTCTGTGAAGGGACACTGGGGAGCTGGAGGACAAAAAGTTGAGGGCAGGAGAACTTTTACTTAGTACTCTTTTATACCTTTTGAATTCTGTACCATTTGAATGTATAATCTATTTTAAAAATTAAATAATAAAAACAAACAAACAAAAAAACACCACATTATGGAAGTTGCCAGGAGTTCCTTCCCTCAGTGCTCAACATAAAATCAATCACTGACCACAAAATCTAAGCAAATATTGGAGAGGAAGTGAGAAAGTTCTCTGCTTTAAGAACATTACTCCCTTCTGATGGGAAAGACGAAGTCACTGAGATTTATGTTGCTTGCGTGTGAAAATGTACAAAGGGTGCTTGTACTCTATTCTTACAGCTTTTGCTAAGCTGTGTGAGAGGGAAAAACAGACAAAGATGGGAAAGAAGCTAAAGAGTCTAAGGAGTAATTTCAGTAAAGAGAGGAGGAGGTGAAAGCACACAATTGGTGAAGATTGAAGATTTCTCTTTGTACCATGAAAGGAAGAGGAAAAAAAAAAAGACTTAAAAGACTAAGAACCCCTAAGATACTTAGTTGCATACAGAGTTATATTCCTTCAATGTTTATGGTATAATGTTTTCTAGTATGACATTTAAAATATTTATGCCTAAAGTTTTTTTTTTAGGGGGGTGAGAACAGCATAATGAAAGGGAAAAGCATTCTCGTGGATGTCGGTTCTCGTGACACAGATACTACATATAAGACTCTGCTAAACTAAAATGTAGGGGGATCTAATTCTGGGACCTACAGGATACCTGAACTCAAACACATGTTCTTATGTGCAGGCATCTCACTTGAAGAGAAATGCAAGATACAGCCACTAGAGTCGGTGATCTGAGTCCCAATCTTGATTCCCTTTAGCTTTGTGATGTGTGAATTTCTGCCTGCTTCCTCATCTGAAAAATGTTTCCTAATCCTAAAAATCCATCTCATCAGGTTATTTTGAGGATTAAAAAAGATAATATACACATAACTAGCACACTGTTTAACTTATGATTAACATTAAATAAATGGTAGATACTACTCTAATTAAATTTCCTTGAAGAGAACACCCAATGTACTGGTGTATTCTAATTCAAAAGCTAGCATGGGGATTTGCTGGGGGTGGAAGAGGGTAAGAAGGGAGCATATTCACAAGAGAGTAGAGCACGTCAAAGATCATAAAGGGAACAGAAATATTCAGCAACAACCTAAATGTTTTGTGTACTTTCACAGATCATTTAAAATGTTATATAAAAACAATCCTAGTACTTAGTATGTGAAAAACTCAAAGGTTCACGCCTCTTTATCTAAAAACAAAAAATACCCATTTATACCTGTATCTTGTTTCCCAGCCTAAAAACCATTTTCCCACTAGTAACAAAACAGTAAGTAACCTTAATTTTATTAACATAAAAAAGGAAAAAGTCAAAGCTTTTGGGGTAGGGCCATGTAACTATGATTTTCAGAAAAAATTTTGATTATCTACTGGTTAGTTATCTCTTTAATACGATCATGTGGGCCCAATGCACCACAGATGATTTCTCCTTAGAGATCTAATCCCCCTACCCTCCCAAATGGAAAGAGTAGCTTTGGAGTTGGAAAACTTAGGATTCAAATCTTGGCCTTAACACTTTTCTAGCCGAAATGGAGATAACTACCACAGAGGATAATGCGAACTAAGAGCTTACATAGTGGCTGGCAAAAAACAGGTGCTCAAAAAATTCTACTGAATAAATGAATAAATGTGGTAAAGAACTTTTAAAAAGAGTTAGCTTTTTTGTTTGTTTGTTTATTTTGGGGAGAAGGTAATTTATTATTTATTTTTTAGTGATAATAGTTGGGATTGAACCCAGGACATACTCTACCACTGAGCTATACACTTCCCCTCCAAATTAGTAATATTTGATATGTAATATATAGATTTTATCTGCTTAAAGAATGAATTTTTAAAAAAACAGTATTTCTGGAACATTTCTTATGGTCTTTGCATGCTGCAGCCAAAGAGATCTTTCAGAAAGTGTAATTTAATCAGGTCACATGGCTTGCTGTGCCCAGGATAAAGCCAACAGTCTTAGCATGGTATACCGAGTTATTATACAGTCCAGCTTGCCAACATAGCCTCATTTCTCGCCACACCACTCTTACCTCTCCTCCCACAACCAAAGTGCCTTCTTTTCATTCATCTCTAGGCCTTTCTACCTGCAGCTCCTTCCGCATGATAATGCTCCCCCTTATCTCCCATCTTTATTTATTTAACTTCTATTCAATCTCCAGGTCACAACTTCTCTGTAAAGCTCTTGATATTGTCTCCAATTTGCTAACTTCCTATTACTGAGGTTTGGGGCTCCTCTTTTTCCTATGTGCTCCCTACCATTCAGAGCTTTGCTTTATTAGGGCACTTACACTATAACCGCCTTTGGTACCCACCACTAAACTATCTTATTCATTACTTTGATCTACGGGTCTGGCATACAGCAAGAGCTCAGCAAGTGTTTGCTAAATGAATAAAGTATAGGAGTCACAGTGCTAATTCTATATCAAGGGTCCATTTGAACTGACAGATTATATTACTCCCTTTCCTCACTGTGCCCCATTTTTACCTTTATTTGCTTCAAAACTCAGGCAGCTCCTATTCTTCCAGGTTTATAGACCTATTATGATGACCAGATTTACAATACTGTATCCATCTATTTCCATTTAACTTAGTACCTCTAAATTTGATTATCAAAATGTAGGTGTGGGGGGTCACACCACTGAAGACTTTAGTTAATATTTTTATCGTTTACACTCATAAGCAAAAAACTATCAACCCAGAATCTAAGATGAGGCATAAGAAATAACAAAGAAATTATTTAACCACACATTTCTGAACCTCTCATAATTAGGTACATGCTCAGATATCAAGAGATTTAGAAAACCAATGTGATGCCCATGTATTTTCTACAAATACTTTAGTGAATCATAGTTCCAAAATTCAGCATTGCTTTTTAGCGTAAACTTCATTAAGAAGGAACAGTGATAATGAAAACTTAGGGGGTAGGTAAAGGGGGTAGGAAGGGATAAATTGGGAGTTTGAGATTTGCAAATACTAATATATATAAAAATAGATAAACAAGTTTATACTGCACAGCACAGGGAACTATATTCAGTATCTTGTAGTAACTTATGGTCAAAAGAATATGAAAATGAATATATCCATGTTCATATATGACTGAAGCATTATGCTGTATATCAGAAATTGATACAACATTGTAAACTTCAGTAACAACATATATATACAAAAAACCCCACCACTTCTGAAAAACCTAACTCTATTATAGTTAAAGAGGAACACAGTTAAAAATAAAGACATTTAAGTGTGCAAAATGTTTTCAGTTTTCTGGCAATATTTTCAGATGTGTGGCTATTTCACCTTCAAGTGTCATGACATGTAAAACATGTATCAGAACTTTTATGGACACATCAATGCTAAGTATGAGGCATATAAAAATGTTTTAGGGAAAAGAATGAAAACAGAGCTCAAAGTCTTTTAACATATCAAAGCCATCTCCTTTGTGGAGGCATATTTAGTAAGGCTAGCCCAAGTTAATTTATAATAGGAATTGATACTCCTTTTCATCTAAATATATGAAAAACTAACTGGAGGCAAAAACTTTCTGGTCAGTTTATATTCATTGAATGTTTAGCAGGTCCATAAATTAACATTCCAAACTAAGATTCAGTCTTCAGGAAATATTTATAAAAAGGTATTATTTGTTAAGTGTTTTTCATTGGGGAGTAAGTCTAAAGGGCTCTTAAACACCTTTTGTACTTGTATTATCTTAATATTCAAGCAGGGCATCTCTCATATTTTCAGAAACAAAAATACAGTTATTGAAATAAAGTAACTATTCTGTACCCATATAATTTTTCCAAAATTTATTAAGTATGTAAAAATCAAGACAGAATAACATGTATGGTGTGGTACTATTATATTACAAAAGAACAAGATATGCATGTGAAATACACACACACTTATACACATTCAAAGGTTTGTAAGGAAACTCATCAAACTGTTCACAGTATGTCATTAATAAAGACTTGGGGAAAGGAGTGGCAGTACGAGAAAATACACTTTAGGCTATGTTTCTATACTATTCCCCTTTTTTCCAACAATAAGCATGAACCGCTTCTGACATAAATTCATTCAAATTTAAAATTGTTACAAGGAATGATTTATTTATGAATGTTACCGAACTTACTCTCTAGAGTTTTTTAAAGTACTGAGTATACAGGAAACATAGTTACTGAGTACAGAGTTTGGTAAATTCTTGTTTTGAAGTCCATCTTTTGATCAGTGTAAGTGGCCTTGGGGAAGTAACAACTTAAGTTATTCATCTCATCTCATTTCTAAAACGGGCAGGATAGCAGCTACCATATGGGCTACTGTAAAGATTAAGGGAGGTATATTACACAAAAAGAGCTTAGCCCAATGTCTTGCACACAGATTAATAGCTCAATAATCTAATCTATTTTAATTCTTGGAATAGTTTCCTCTAGCTATATCCAAAACCAGAAGTAGAAAGAATGCTTAAGGCTGGCCAGAGTCCTTCTACCCTGGATATTTTAGGAGTTAAGTGCAACATTCAATTTTAAGGCAGAAACTTTAACTCTCCATATCAACACTGAGTTTGAAAAGCCAGGATATTTGTATAGTCCAGAGGTTCTTCCTTTGTTATTTTCCATCTTCACTCACTAATGCCCTCCTCTCCCAATCCTATTTTCCTTATATTGGAATAACCTTCATCTTGGACTGCATTAGTTTCTGCTCTCCTTGGCAACAGAAGACGTAAGAGGAGTAGTCAAAATCTGACTATGGTAGAGTCAGAAAAATAAAAATAAGCTGGGGCTTCAGGAAAAGGCAACAATTTAGGCCGTTTCTCTTGGTGTTTCTGAGAGAAAACGGGACTATAATGGAATCAAAGCAAAATGGGAATTTACACCGAACAGCCCACCACCATAGGGAAAGCTCTATGAATCATTTTTTGGGCTCCATTTTGCCATCTAACATTGGATGTTTCCTGCAATTTTATCATTGTTTAAAAAGTCTGAATCTGGTAATTTTTTTACACTTTGGAAGCTTGGTACTGTGCTGTCAAATAATATAAAAAGAAAATAACTCAATTCTTACCTTTAGAAATTGTCTACTAAAGAGTTAACATAATTCAGTTTTTAAAACATTTGTTAAAGCCCTCCCACCTGTGAGCCAGGCATAGTACTTGGTGCCTGCACTTCTATGAAGAGGAAGAAATGTGCCCAAATTGAGGAACCCAAGCAGAATTTATATGGTTAGTATGTGGCAGAGGCAGGATTAGATGCGGCAGACTTCATACTTATAAAACACCAATAAATTTAGTCACTATTATTTATCTCTGAACCTCTCTGAGCAAATGGGAGACCCATTCTCCAAGTTTCATGGAATTGCTGTGCAGATGAAATGAAACAACATATGCCAAGTGCCTGTCAGGTACACAGTGGCATTCAAAGACTGTTTGTCTTCTCCCTGGTATTGCACCTTGTATAGCAATGGCGTTCAAAAATGTTAACCTGAAATCAAGTTTCTCTCCGTTTCAGAATATGTTGCACTGGGCAGCATCACTGCAGATGCTACCTGCTATCCTCACGGTGACCAGAGTTCAGCATACTCTTTCAATAATATAAATGCTCAGCTCTTTCTCTTCCCAGAGAGGTAGTTTATGTTGTTCAAAGTTTTGTGTTCATATCCATACTGTCCTGAGTATAGCATCTCATCTTTTATCTTATTATATTAGTATTTGTAAAGTTCAAATTAAATCCAATTGCTCAGACCCTGACTACAATAAATACACAATTTGGGATGGGGAAAAAACCTAACCACACCAAACTAAACCAATCTTCTTCTATTTCATTCTCCTCTACTGTGGCATCGTTGGGATTTCTGCATCACAGAATAAAGATTTCGCTTATTGTTGAGAAAAGGCTTCTAATTAAACTCCGCATAGTTTTAAATAAAAAGGAACAGAAGACATTTGATAGAATTTACTTCAAATGAACTGTATGTATTTTTAAAATAACACTTCTTGCTATAACTACAAAGTACCTGATACACATTTACATTCAAAAAGTCATTTAACGAGCCATGATATTAATTTACACTCACTGTGTTTTAAGTATACAAAATAAGGGCGAATAAACACTCCACTTTTAATAGACAAGAAAATGACAACTCCTTATAATTTTATTTTCCCTTAATAAAACAAGACAAATAAGCAGCAAAAAGATGCCTAATTTAGAATAAGAATTTCCAAGTTACTTTAACATCTTGAATTATATTTGCATTATTATTGCAAATGTTTTTATTATTGAAATTTTAGATACATAACTAGTTAAAAGATAAGATTATCCTTAGGCTAAATTTCTTTGGATTCAAAAGATTAATAGCCTTGACTGGCTTTAGAATATTCTAAATTCAACTGATATTCTATTTTATATCAATGGGGCAACAAAGTAAAGAGTTGATGAGACAACTGTATTGAAATTTAACTTAAAACCGAGTTTAACAGTAGAGAGTTAGACATCATTTAGACCACATCTAAATTTACTTTTATAAATAATACTTACAAATAATGTACTTAATAATACTTAGTAAATAATATACATAATGTGAGTTTGGTCTTAAAGACAAGCTTAGAACTTGGACATTTAGTGATCAAAGTCAAAGATATTCTAAGACCAAAGAAAAGTGTGAGCAGAGGGTCAGAGGTGAAGACTTTATAGGCTGTATGAAAAATGGTTTAAGTTTTAAAATAAAATGTGCAACTAAATATTTTAAATATTACACGTTAGAACTCTACTCACAATTTTGAGTAAGTTTTTGTAAGTGCAAAGTTTCATTATGATTAGAGATGTGTAACTTGAATCATTTGAACTGCCATTCCTGAAACTGAGATGAATTCTTCATCTATGTTGGATGTTTAACTGAAACTTGTATTTACTACTCTGGTCTGTTGATAACTGTCTTTAACTTAGCTCTATTATTCTCTAGGAAGTACATCCAGACTGATTTGCTCAAGAGGAAACAAACAATTACAGACAGAAGCAAAATGAACTGTCAGCTCAACTGAACTGAGACAGAAGGAAGAGTGTCAATGTGGGGACAATGGAGAGGACGGGAAGAGGGAGGAATGAATTAGAGTGGGGACAGTTAGTCTCTGCTATTTCGCATTTGTTTCAAGTCACGCACTCCTAGAATCTGACCAAGCTGCTAAGAGAAAAAATTAGGTCATCGCTTTCAGTTGTTTCTCTGTCAGATTTTTAATTCAATAAAATAAAATCACAGGTATTACAATTAAAAATATGGGCAATGAATTTCAGAGTCCATTTTGGAACTAAAGGTATAAATAAATTTCATACTCCAGAGATTGAAAAATGCATTTTTGATCAAGATAAAGAAAATCTGCAGTTTAAAGTATTATACTGTAAAACGTCCTGCACTGGAAGAGGCATATAGATTTGCATGCTAATTCTGGGCTATTTTGTTCTGAGGTCAACAGCATTTATGACAAGGAAACACAAGTTCTTACTGTAGGCCTGTGGGTTGTTAAAAGTTGATGAGAAACCCTATAGTTCTCCTAAAAAGTGGATTTTTACTAAAAAAATTTATAAACCAATAGTATATTCTCACTGTTCTCAGATTTTCAGAGCTGTTTACCCAGTGCATGCTAAGGTCATTGTATAAAGTCAGTGATCAAACACCTTGTCCTTCTTTTGAGTTTCTGAGGCTCTGCCAATCTATTCATCTGTTTTGGAGTCTTATACACTAGTCCTTTCATTATAGGTACTGTTATCAACCAGGCTTCTAAGCTGCAACCACAGAAAACAACTCTAGTTGGCTTAAACAGAAAAGGAATTTATTTGAAAGGATATTGTCAGTCCAGAGTTGCTAGGAAAGCTGGAGAGCCAGCTCAGAAAATAAACAAGAACAAAAGGCTGCAGAGTGAGGACTACCCCACAGAAACAGCCCAGTGAGCACCCTATGCAGCTCTGAGACTCTGGCCGTAACTGCTCCTGGACAGTGAATGCCATTACTGGCACCACTGCCACTGACTTCTCTCCTTTTCCACTAGATGCTGCTGCTCCCACTCTGCTTCCAGAAAGAATTCTCTACAGTCCCTGATTCTCTGTGCTGTCAGATCTAGATTCAAAAAGCCTAGGTCATGTGCTGAAGCCCTAACCAGAGAGAAAGCTGAGAAAGCAAGTGTCTGACCTTTTTAGATTTTTACACTGGGAGGTGGGCTCTGCCTTCTATTAACACCTATATAGTGAGGAATTTCCCAAAACTAGGAAGGAGTTCCTTATGCTGGGCAGCTGAAAAAGTCAAATGACTGATACAGAAATACTCAGCTATTCAGGAAAGTATCGCCCACTCAGTACAAAGTCCTCTGCTCTCTGGCTAAGTGCTCTGAAGCAAAGTATGAGTGGTGAACTACCTAGGCTCCTGCGCCCATAGCATTTAAACACCAAGCTGGGCCACAATTCCCCCACATACATGCTTAGCCCCATGCCAAGTGGGTCAGCCACAAATCAGGCTCACAGAGGAGACTCCTCTGAGTCAATGCTTCAATCACTAGTTTGCTGATTTGTCCCTACGAGTCAGCCACATCCCTCAAAATTGCTTCTCATACTGCTCCCGTCTCACCATGTCCAAATTCCTGGGCTTGGGGTTGGAAGAGCTGGTGTGAGTCACAACTTCATCATTTACAAGCTTGGGAAAAGGCTTGTTATTAATCTCTGAGCCCCACCTACTCATAGGTTGTCAGGATAACCAAAAGAGAGAAAGTAAAGGCTCTTTGTAGATGAAAACTATAAGCATGATCTCATTAATTAACATTCCTGACAGATTTGATACATTCCCCAGTTCTTCAGGATTATGGCCAAACTAGGTGTCTCTGGTTCTTTTGGGTACTTATGTCATGTCTTTATCTTATTATAAAGAATTAATTTTGTAATCAAAGCAGTATATGCTCATAATTTTAAAAGTCTTAAACCAAAGTCTTACCCTAAAAACAAAACCTCCTGTCCTCTCTCTTTTACTCCCAGTCCTGCTTCCCAGAGACAACTACTATCAATTCTTTAGCTGTTTCTTCTGGTACTTATCTCTTTACATTATAATTTTTATGAAATCAACATTCAGTGTTCAAATCCTCTTTTCTCACTTCATTTTCTATAAATCTACTGCTAATTCTTCATAAATAAAACAAAAGATCCATAAAACCTCTTTCAATGTCACTTGTCACTTAATAGCCAAACATTTAGGTAACTGATTTCTTCCAGTCTAGACTGGATGCCCAATATACCTAATGCACAGCTAATATCTAGGATTTCTCTTTTTTCTTTCTGGACCCACACTTAGTTCTTGGTTTACTTCATTCTTTAGTGGAATACATCCTCAGTAACTTCCTGAGTAAGGGTACACGGGAGGTAAGTTTTCTGAGGCAAAACTGAAAAAATGCATTTATTTAGGGGGACACTTGATCGACAGTTTGGCTAAGCAATGAATTTTGTGTTTAAAATAATTTTCCATTAGTTTTTTTGAAGGCACTCTGTAGCATTCAGTTGTTGCTACTGAAAATTTCAGTACCCTTCAGATTTCTATGGAACCAAATTCTCTCCTCTCTGCACCATTTTAGAATCTACTTTTTCCTTAGTATTTCCAGTGAAAAGGATGAAATTTTTTAATATAGAAATTCCTTTAGTTTCAGCAATATTTCTTATATTATTCCTTAGATATTGTCTTCTCTTCCAATTTCTCTAGTATATATTTCTAAAACCATTATTTAACATGTTACACTTTCTGGATGAATACTTCAGTTTTCTTATTTATCTCCACTGTTGTCCATCTCTTTGTTATTTACTTTACTTTCTGGATTTCTTCAACTTTACCTTTCAATTCTTCTATTATAATTTTCATTTCCAAAGTTTGTTTTTACTTTTATAGCATCCTATGTCTCATTGTTCAATAAAATATTCTGTCATATACAGATATTTTGATTCTATTGAAGTTTTCTTCTGCTCCCTTCATTGTCTGTTTCTTCTAGCATTTTGTCCTTATCTCTGTCTCTATTTGGAAGTTTTCCTCAAATGTCCAGTGAGCTCTGGATGGCTTTTTGTACTTACGACCGAGGTAGTAAATAGCTATTTGGATGCTGTTTTGCACAAGCAGGTTTGCTGCCAGTAGCCCTCTCTGCAGAACAACTGGAAGGCAAATCAGCTATTTGATTGTGTAACTCCTGAGCATACTTTCATCATGAAACCCCGAAACAGGTCTATATGCTCTTGGGCTGTTTACCATTCGCCATTTCTGGAGCCCCAGTTTACTGTCTTGTATCTGAAGGTTTGGACCAGAGCAGGAGAAGGTCAGGGAATGACTTCATCACTTAGTCTGCAGGCTTTCACATAATTCCAGATTTCAAACGTGTGCCTTATCTCCACCCTTCTTTATAGCTATTTCCAGATTTGGAATTTCTCTAGTTGACTTTCTCTGAAAATAAACCTCATATCTCTTGTGTTCAGAAGGGAATTGAGGGGGCAGGTCAGGATTTTCCACCTGGCTGCAAGTGATAGTATTGTAAGACTAGATAAATGGACCAGTGAAACAAAATGAAAAAGTACTGACCCATGTATATATACAAGGGAGCTTAATAAAGCGTGGCACACATCAGGGAGGGAAATGCATTGTTTAATAGAAGGTGCTCAGAAAACCAGCTTACTATGTGGAATAAAACAAAACCACATCGTTTTCCAACACCATATATCAAGATGTATTCCAGAATGGGGGAAATGGTACAACCACTCAGTATTCAGACTCAAAATCAAATCTCTTTTTAGTTGTATACTGTGCGTATCCCTTCTTTCCAAAGTACTTAGCACCTGAGTATTTCCCGGCCTGAGCCATTCCACAGTTCTGAGAAGTGGGCTGCCTCCCTTCTCCTCAGGAGCCCCTTCCAAGCTCTAGAGGTCTACAGACCTCTCCTCTCTGGTAAGCCAGTAATCAGTTCTTTATCTGCTTTCCAGCTTCCAAATATTTCAATATCCTCTCTTCTACTGTTGTTTTCTCCACAAATATCTTTGTCCTTGAGGGTTTACTTATTTTATTCCTTTCCTATAATATTAGGGCTTTGGAGGAAATAAAAATAAATGTGTATTCAACCTGCAATGTAAGAAACCAAGTGAAATTAAATCTAGTCCTAAAATGCCAGGCCAGTAAGTTGACACCCCATTACCTGTTAATTCACCTTCCTAATAGTGACTGCCTACTTGTCTGAATAAAATACATTCTCATTGTGGGCCAGGAATCCTCCCTTTCATCCACTTGCCAAACCACTCTTGCTATTTGCCTATACTGCCCCTTTTTATGGTGTTCTTAAAGCTATTGTATCACCTCTGCATCTTAAAAGGCATATGTAGTGTCAAGGTCCCAGCCTCCCTTGCTAAAATTTGTCTCCTTTTAAAACTGGGTTTTAACTTTAAAGTTAAATTTAATCTGGAATAAAAGGTAACAGTAGTTAATTCATAAACATTTACTGAGTAACTTACTATGCCCCAGGCACTGGGGACACAAAGATGAGAACAATATGGCCTGGTCCTACCCTCAAGTTGCCCAACAGTTAGTCTCACAGCCTTTCTTAACTGGGAGTCCTCATCTGACTCATAGAACACAGAAAATTATTTCAGTGACTATTTTCTTAATTGTCTCCAAAATGGTACATAACTAGTACAATGCTGGATGCATAGGAGAGATGCTAATTCATTACAGGTAATAGATACCTCAGAGTATTTACTGTAAGCTTAATCTGCTTGCAGAACTCTAATAGAGAAAAAATAACTGTTGAGTGACAAACAGCCAGATACAATAGTTTGCTAAGTGGCATACACCAACTCACAAGTGATAAAATTATAAGAAAATCTTAAAAACAGTGATTACTTAGAAAAAAATCTGTAAAATATTCTTGATATGGGGTTTAGTCAACATAATTATAAAATTATTTTTTAAAACTTAAAAAATTAGTTTCAGAAAAGAGTGTGGTAGTGAGTACTACATGTTGTGATGATTATCATTCAGCAGCTAACATGTGACAGTAAGAATGCTTACTATGTACTGGGCACTACTCAGATCACTTAACTATATCATTTTCTTTAATCTTCATAATACTACCTTACACGGTTATTCGTATTTTACAAATGAGAAAACGGGGGCTTAGAGAGGTGACTTACTTTAAGGTCAAACAAGTTAAAACATGGTAGGGAAGGATTCAAATCCAGTTTGTCTGGTTCTAGAGCCTGAGCTCTTATGCTTTATGGTATAAAATCCCTCTCCAAGTGACTCAATATTCTCCTTCCCATGGAAATGAGGTAAAACTTACATTGAAGTTATGGTCTATTATAAACCCTAAATCCATAATGGGTGTGGGAGAAAGATAAGACCTACATGGTGTGCAAAAAACAAAATACCAAATAACCCAAACTCTGTATTTTGAATAATGAAAGAAAACAGAGAGCCATGCACAGCTACATTTAAGGAATATTTGTTTGCTTGTTTTAAGTAACTAAGATTAAGATACTATAAGGAGTGTTGTTTTATATTAAATGTGCTCCAAAAAATACAATTTCTAGCTAAATTACATATATAAAAATTTTAACTCACTTAACATGAAAGAACCAAGTATTATCGAAGATCCAAGAACTGGCTCACCATTTTACTTTTCATTAAGAACTTAACAATAAAACAAAAAAAATATTTAAGGGATGTTCTCCTATTTTTAAAAACAGTAAAGTATATACAATATACTTTGGTTTCTCATTATTTAAACTTGTAAAAAAATAAAACCAATTTGAGAAAAATAGAGATTATCGTATCTTATCGGTAATGTTGCAACCTTTAAATTTTTCTGTAGAGGCATTTTCTGACAAATTTGGTTTTACAGAATAAAAGAATGGTAGATCAAGATGCTAGGTTATTTCTGATAACATTTTCCTATAGTCTGACATCTAAATAGTCTACTATTACTAACAATGTTTGTTTTAAATAAGAAAATATTTTAATGACATTTTGATTATGATAATAAAACAAAATTAGTACTATTACTACACAGGTAATGGTAAAATAAGATTTAAAAATTCTTTATGTAATAGAAATCTCAACTTTCCCCATTCATGCTTATCAATGTCTTCTGATAATTTCTCCCATTTTATTACTGACACTGTTATTTAACTGGGGCTTTTATTTTTATTTCTCAAAGTCCTATTACTTTGTTGATTTAGCCACATAATACACATTATTTTCAAGTTAGAAAAATGTGCTTATTTCATTACCTAAATTAATGTCTTTTACCCAAACCATAAACATTCTTTTCTAATTGGCAACTTATAATGTTCTTTTAGCAAATACTCATTAGCTAAATTTCTCAAGTAATTTCATGTCATACAGCTTGTTTTCTTTTAATATACGGCCACAGAAAGCTAAGAGTGCACTCTGTCAAGTCTGCAAATTCCCTTTGCTCTCCCACGGAGGGTCTCTTTCCAGCTCTGAAACGTTAAAATTCTAATATTTACCAACAGATACACAATTCTTTTAATGCAACTTTCATGTATTTATTTGCCTATAACACAAAAAGTGTGCCATTCTAACTTAAAAATTTTAGTTTAAATTAAATGAAGAAGGCACGTGAGTCTAAGCACTAAGTGCGCCTCATACCTTACAGGCTGCTGCTTGATATACAGGCTGAACTTGAAAAGAAGATACAGAATATTTTAAAATTTATATCAGAAACCTTGCCCAATTCTTTGATTCAAATAAATTTGTATCCAAATGGGATTATCTTCATTTTTGTGATGAACTTTCATTCTTATTTTAAACATTTAATCATCATTAAGGCACTGACTATAAATATGAGAATTCGTTACCCAAGGAGTCTTCGATCAAGAATAACCTTGAAATCTGGGAAACAAGGCTAGCTCAAACCTCTAGGGCACACAGGGTGCAGGTGGGTGGTAGCCGGGTAATTACATATTCCCACACCGATCATCTAACATTAGGGAAGAAAGAGCCTGCAATCTCATCTGTTGCTTAGTCACTAGTTTTGAACGCTTGGTTTTAATACCAAATGAAGAGCCACATTAATACTAACCCTCAATTCTGTCTCAGATGTCGTAACTACAGATTTGAAAAAACTGCCCATCATATGCCAAACACTGAAATCATGCAATGTATTGGTTGTGTTTTTAATTTGGAAGACAAATATGTAATTCTAGAAATCAAGATTAAAAATCAGAATTTCATACCTTGTGCAAGCATGTTAAATTCCAAGAACAATGCTATGTGGTAAAGTTCCATGGCTTCTTCTGCCCTAGTCATGTTTGGCTTCCCTGCGACGAGAGCCTGAACTTCACTGAGACTCCCCACAGAGGGGCTACAGTGCAAAACGGAGAGGTCCACCATGTCGGTATACATACAGTGTAATATAACTTTCGCATATTTTTTTGGTATAATGGACTCATCTAATATAATTCTTGTGGGAGTCCTCAAAGTTCGGTCTGTGATTTCTTCACCAGTCCGTATCCTCCTTTGCAATAAATTTCGAAAAAATGGGGACCGTGCTGAAATAATAGCCTTGTGAGCTTTGAGCTCTTCATCTAAACAGTTCTGATTTCCACCAAAAGCTTCAACCAGTTCAGAGTCTGAAGAAAAACTAAGCACAACATCATAATAACACATGTAATCAAAGAGTCCACGCATATCTACATCAAGGGAATTTGGTGTTCCAAATTCTTCACTAAGCTGAACGAGGATATCAACATTCTGAAACCTTGAGTCCTCCATTCCAAACTCTCCCGTATAAAGGTAGTGTAACAACGCAGAAAACATGGGCATATCTATACCAGCTGTATTGATGTCCATTATGATCTCTGCCCCATACTCGGGTGAGGAAGAAAGTAGTGTTTTAAAAAATGGACATCTTGCTGCCAAAATGGCACGATGAACAGGAAAACAAGTTTCTTGAAATATTAAGTCTACATCAGTACAATACTTGTACTCATAAAGGTCGGCCATATCTTTCTGCAATGTCCGGGCTTCTGGTCTAGCCAAACTGGCTTGTAGAGAAAGTTCCTTTAAGGCTGAAGTTCCCTCATATTCCTCCACTAATGCATTGACATCTCTAACATCCCACCCAGAGAGGAGTTCTCGCATCTGCTTGGCGTGATCAGCAGACCTATTAGATTTCCGACGCTTGATAAACTTCTTTTTGAGGGTGGCAAGGCCAGAGGTTCTCTTTTTTTTGTCTTGTGGTTTCTCATGGCCATGGTCAAGGCTATATAATTTTGATTCACAACCATAGCCTTGCTGAGAATAGGATGATGTTCCTAAGAAGGAAATTAAACAAATGAAAATTTGTTTCTTTTTTCTTAGCAGTAGTTTTCAACATTCAACTTAACATGTATTTTGTGGTAAAAATTTCTTACAAACAGACATTCATGAACCATTCAAATAAATAAAATTGACTTTTTTTTTTTACAAAGGAAGATAAAAAGTTCAAAGAATTCATTTTTATATTAAATAAGGAACAGGGACAAACAAAGTACATTATTAACTGTAAAAAAACGTTGATTCTTTGGCTATCAAGGGTATCACAGATCTTCATCATGGATTTTTGGGAAATGAGAGGCAGATTTGTAAATTAAGAATATTACTTATATATAATTGTGAAATATTTCTTTTTTTTTCCTTCTTAACTACACCAAGGCTGCATTTGTACGGGCAAAATAAATGGACCAAGACACAAGAAACATGTATTTTGCTATTTTTCACACCAACGGAGATTGCTAGTTTTCCTAGGGTAATTGGCAATTATTGTTGAGACAATCAAAGAAAAAAATTCAATTGTGCTATGGCAGAGTGGTTAGGATAAAAATCATATAAATCAGACTTACATTTTCTGGGAAAATAGCTGGATGCTACAGAATTATTATACATAACTTTTACCATAGCTCAATCCTCTTTTATCTAAAAAGACCACTGAAAATACAATTCTATTTACATTCACAAAAGAAAATGAAGTTAGAAAAACTGAAACAGTTACCTATAAAAGTCTGTTGGGCTTGAGAATTTCCCCCTACCCTCGGGGAACATGAATGAGGATAGTTAGATGCATTAGCACCCATTTTCTTCAGTCACTCAGGCATTCCATCTGCTGGTTCTTCAGAGTGTAATCCCAGAGGCCTTTATGAACTTTCAACCCTGGATCCAGGAGCCTCTTTTCATCCATTTCTTGATACAAAACAAAAATAATTTTATTCATTTTTTTTCAAATGTATCTCAAATTGCACAGTTAAAAAAGCAAACTACCGAAAACTGCTTTTGTTTGCAAATTATGATATGCTGTCAAATTCACATGTAAAAATTCCAGAAAATTTAAATAGTTAAACTTGAATTATGAATCAGTGCTAGTTGCAATTTTGAGCCATAAAATGTACCAATTATATATTTTCTAAGAAAGTAAAAAGTGGTATATCAGACTTATTTAAATATAGTTACAGAAAGAGTATTTCAAATCACAGAGAAAAGTATTTAGACTAAAAAGAAATTAAAAAAATTATAATCCTTAGAGGCAACCACCAATCATTATAATCTAATATTCTCAGAAATTTACAAACACTTAAGAGGTTGATACCAGTACTACAAATGCATGTATGTTGATGCAGACATACAAAATGCAGATAATTGAGTGGTCTGATGTTTTTCTACTTTATATAAAATTGTTTAAATTGATCCTTAACCTGTGTAATTGGGCATTTTACTAAAAGTGGGGGAAAGGAAAGGTGGACAGTTAAAACTAAATTACTGGGCTGGGAGAGGGATAAATTAGGAGTTCAGGATTAGCAGATACAAACTACTATATGTAGAACAGATAAACAATAAGGTCCTACTGTATAGCACAGCACAGGGAACTATATTCAATATCTTGTAATAACCTATAATGAAAAAGAACATAAAAAAGATTATGCATACATATACACATATGACTGAATCACTATGCTGGACACCAGAAACTAACACATTGTAAATCAACTATACTTCAATAAAAACAAACAAAAAAAGCTAAATTATCTTTAGGCTACTTGTTCTATAGTAATTTTGAGAGAAGTTATAATAAATACAGTGGAGAGACATAAAAAAAAACCCCAAAACTTTTATCTGTCTTCCCTATAAAGCCCTGAAATAAAAACACTACTTTCATTTACCTCATATTATGACTAAACATGGACAGGGCAGTACCAGTAAGAGTTAATTTTAACAATTATTGAGTAAATTCCACATCATGGAACTTTAACTCTAAGAGCTACCAGCAGGAGACATAAACACAAACAGAAGAAACTCTATAAGAGAAGAGTGTTAATAGGAGTACTTCTAAATCTTTATATCATCTGGACATATAAAATTTATTTGACTAAAAGGGATAATGGTTCAAGAGAAAACACAATTTAAAATCTATTACTGGAACCAACCAGTAGGAAGTTAATCTAGCCTCATAATGAAGGATAAATGTTTTAACAAATAAGAGTTAAAAACACACACATATATCACAAAAAACATGCTGGAAAACAGAACTATGTCAAGATTCTTGGAAATTATTTTCATTTCTGTTACACAGTGTAACCTTAGGAATTCAAGTTTAAGAAAAATCACTCAATGTTTGTGGTTTCCTTCAATCTTTCCCCCTATAAATATACAGAAATTTGTTTACCTAAACATAGAATTATCTACCTACAGTGTTCAAGAGAAGACTGGGAAACTTTCTACTAATTAAATATTACGCAAAGTAGCAGTAACTCCAATCAAATCATATACTCAAAAGAGCAAATTAAATTTGCTATTTGATATTTACCTACCTATCCTAAGAGAACGCAGCACAATAGACTTTTTACCTCAGTGCACACTACTGATGAATGGCAGCCAGAGATGTGACAGTATGTTCTGTTAAGAACCACACAGCAAGGAACCCAAAGAGTTTAATATACTAGTTTAATATACTGTTTTGTGAGTGTTAAATGGTCAAGAAAATTACTACTTCCAGAAAAGTCAGTTTTCTTAAAGTTTGATGCTTAGTGTAAGTAGATTCAGTTTTCTATTTCTTTGTAATTCATATTGAATGTTGTCAATTTTTATCAAATAGAAACTAAATCCGCCTGTGTTAATTTCAGTTCAAACTTAAAAAACAGTACGTTTAATTAATAAATCTTAGTTTCCAAACTGAGCTCCTTAAAAGCATCAAGGTTCTATCACACATTTTTAGTGGTTCTTTAAAGAAAACAGGATCACTAACAAAACAATACAAATCAATTTTTGTAAATAAACAGAAACAGACTCACAGATACAGAAAGCAAATTTATGGTTACCAAAGGAGAAAAAGGGAGGGGGAAGAATTAGGAGTATGAGATGAATAGATACACACCACTATATACAAAATAGAAAAACACCAAGGATTTATTGTATAGCACAGGGAACTATATTAAGTATCTTGTGATAACTGATAATGGAAAAGAATCTGAAACTTACACAATATACCTGAACATCTGAAATTAACACAATATTGTAAATCAACTATAGTTAAGTATTAAAAAGAAAAAGAAATTAGGGTCCTGGAAGCCAAGTTTGTGGCCTCATTTTAGTCAAATTCTAGTCTCATTTACTAAAGATTTGTATTTAAGACATAAAAACAACACAGACAGTCCTCTCTCAAAAAATCTGAATATATTAAGAAAAATACAGAATAAAAATATGCAAAATAAGCCAACATGAGAACAAAAAAAAAAGATTAAAAAGATGAGCTTTGAATCTAGAAGTAATGGTGGATGGTAGAAAGAGCTAATAAAGTGTTTCTAAAGTGTCACATATGGTAGTCCCCGTCTCACTTCCTTCTTTACTCATTCCTAAAGTTTCATATTGCTTCATTTTATTTTGGATTGTTTTGTTTTGTTTTTTGATTTCTAATGACTACAGAGTAAACTCACTAACATAGCACAAAATACGTTGTTGAAACAAACCAAGGAAAAACGGAGCCTTGCTTCCAGATGAATAAAGGTCAGAGTATCCACAGAAGTGGACAGAGTTAACTATTCTCACTTCATCACATATATGCGCACGCACACACAAGAATTACCTTCATCTGAGAATTTTGCAAGGTTTGCAGGGACACAAAACATTATTACATTGGTTTGCTTGAAATTTAAACCATGCCAAAATGCCTTAAAAAATAAAAAAGCTCTATTTTACGACGAACTTAATTAGATATTCTAAAGCAACCACAGAAGGGTTACAAGGTATCACCAGCCCCACTGAAGACACAAGAACACATAGCAAGCACTGGAGAAGTCACCACTGAGATACAGATGCTTGGCTATTTGCCACTGTAATTAGCACCAAAGGGACAGCTGGGGTCTTACCCTGCTGAAGTGGCTTGAAATAAAAATGTCTTTGGGACTTAGGGACAGAGTCTCTTCCTAGTAGCTCCTAGTCAGTGGGAATCTCCTTCAAGATGAACTGATTTGGGTAACATTCGCATCTCCTACTAGAACTCTAATACTAAAATAAACATAGGCCTTGGAAAGACCAGGTGGGAGAGATTTTTTTCTGGATCAGACATAACCCTTTAAGTCCACCCTGTGTTCTCAATTCCAAATCCTAGGGGTAACCCTGACTAAGCAGCTCTAGTGCCAAAGCTGTATTTCTCAAAATTCTCAGTGAACAACTTAATTTATCTCTTAGGACACCAAAACCCTATGCTAGTATTATGCTATTTATTTCTTAATCTAATCCTCTGTCTTCAGATGCTGGAGTGAGACTTAGTCACAGTCTTCTCTCTCCAGGGATGTTTTCATTCCAGGCAAGCTTTGTCTCCTATATAAAACAGGATAAACTCTAATCTTTGGATGATATGACAGAAAGGAAAGGGAAAAAGAGAGGGCCTATGGGACTAGGAGAGGCCCACAGGATACAAATGGCCCTAAAAAGCTGATAAATCCTTTTTCTAGAATCATCTTTCTGAGGGAGCTCCTTCTGTTAACAGTTGACATGACCAATCTCAATCAGATGATTTAACTGGCTTTAAATAAGATTCAGTGATTGTAGCAGAGCCAATTAAAGGGGAAAAAACCATGCTGAATGCAACAGAGAGAATTACCAACTCCACAAAAAAAGATTTTAAAAACAAAAATCAACCTCTCTCTCCCCAAAAATCCCTAGGCTAGCACTTCCAAAGAGTTTTCCCAATATTTGGAAAATCCAGAATTTAACAAAGCCAGACAGGTTTCTTCACCTCAGAACTTTTTAGCATCTTTAAAGTACTAAAGTGCATTATGAACCTTCAAGAGGAAGTAGCCAGCATAATCTAAAGGAGCTCCTTTGCCCCACAAAGCATTAAAGAAATAGACTTACATAACACACTTTGGAAAACCCCAACCTTTGCCATAAAAACACTTTTTTCTGCTTTAGGCAGCAGAGAGAACAATGAGTGTCAGGTATCTGGGATAGAGTTCTCTCTCTTGTTACTAATCTACCACTTATGTGGGATAAGTTACATTTAACTTCTATGAGTCTCAGTTTTTATAAATTGAAACTGAGGTGTATGGTTTGCAACATCTATAAAATAAGTCAAAACAGAGTTCCTAAAATTCATTGTAAGACTTACTGATTTGGAAAATGAGAATGGAGAAGGAAGTTATTTCTATATTAAATGTTAGTGTACGGAGGAAAACAAAGCAATTGGACTTCGGATTTCAAGCATGTTTTCCACTTAGTCTGATTATTAGGGATAATTATAAAAAGACAAGAATGTGGGGCACATGTGAATATTAAAAACAATTCATAAAGAAAAAGAAATGTAAAACTACAGTAATACTTCACTCCTGTCAAATCTTAGGTGACCACATCATTCAAATCGTATCATTCAAATTGGGATGCTTGAGTGAAAAAGGGTACAAACTAGATGGGATGTAAAAATGTGTACAGCCCAGGCCTAATGAGACAAAGTGGGATGAATGAATGGTTACCTCTATAACAAATCTCAAATTTCCAGAGAAGCTAGAGATAAAGTTTAAAAAGAAAAAAAATCAAGTTAAAAGAATACGATTTCCTATGCCCATACTCATTTCCAAACATGTTTTACCTAATAACTAACACTTACTGAGGGTTACTATATGCCAGACTCTGTTCTTAGAGCCTTTATATGTATTAAGCCCATTTAATTCTCTCTCTATATATATTTTTAAAACTGATGAGTCTGAGAGGTTAGTAACTTGTCTAAGGTCACAGGTATTATCTAAGGTCACAGGTACCCTTCAGTTCTATCCTTGGATACATTATAAGAAGAACAAAACAAAAAGAAACTGAACAGCAAGTCAGAAGCAACCAGTAAGAGACCTTTTCCTTCTGAAGGCATATTCAAATAGATGAGATTTTTGAAGTCAGATTTCAGATTGAAAGAATTTAGAAAACTACTAACTAGGCTCATACATCTCTCTGGGGCCAACAATATAGAGGTAGATGAACTCCACCCAGCACCAAAACCCTTATCATTCCAGTGATACAGAACAACAATGTTTATGATAGCAGCAACTCAATTAAGGAAAGGCAAAATTAGGTTCCACTAAGCATATTTATTAAGTCAGAGAAGTCAGATTCATGGAGCTGAAAGGGACTTCAATTTTATTTTGGTCAACCTTGTTTTTGAAAGTGAACTATAACTCCATAGAATGAGAGAAAATATTTGCAAATCATATATCTGACAAGGAATTAACATTCAGGATATACAGACTTCCTACAACTCAACAACAACATAAAACAACATGATTCAAAAATGGGAAAAGAATTTAAATAGACATTTCTCCAAAGAAGATACATGACTGGCCAAACAAGCACATGAAAAGACAACATCATGCATCATTTGGGAAATATAAATCAAAACCACAATGAGATAACCCCTGAAAACTCTTCGGATGGCTTTTATCAATGAAATAGAAAATAAAAAGTATTAGGCAAGGATGTAGAGAAACTGGAAACTTTGTGTACTGTTGGTGGGAACGTAAAATGATATATTGTGGAAACAGCTACTGTGGAAAACAGCATAGCAGTTCCTCAAAATATTAAAAATGGATTTACCATATGATCCAGCAGTTTCACTTATGGCTATACACCTAAAAGAGTTGAAAGCAGGATCTCAAAGACATATTTGTACACCCATGTTCACAGAAGCATTATTCACAGTAGCTAAAACATGGAAGCAACCCAAGTGTCCATCAACTGATGAATAAGCAAAACAATGGAATATTATTAAGCCTTAAAAAGGAAGGAAATTCTGATACATGCTACAACATGGACGAACTTTGTAGACATTATGCTAAGTGAAATAAGCCAATTACAAAAAGACATATAGTGTATGATTTCACTTATATGAGACACTTTGAGTAGTAAAAATCACAGAGATAGAAAGTAGAATGGTGGTTTCCAGGGACTGTGGGGATGGAGGGAGTCGGGAGTTAGAGTTTAATGAGTAGAGGGTTTCAGTTTTGAAAGATAAAGAGTTCTGGAAATGAATGGTATCAACAGATGCACAACAGTATAAATATACATGACACTAATGAACTGTACACTTAAAAATTGTTAAGATGGTACATTCTGTTATGTGTATTTTACCACAACTTTTTAAAAATTTGAAAAAAGATCATAAACATTGCCATCAAAAAACTTGTCATCAAAAAAACAGCTGTGAAGCTGTTGGCTAAGATTAAAAATTCACCTATCTAAGGAAACCTCTTCCAGGTAAAGTAAAGTAGATTAATTATTACTACATTTATCTTCAAGCATCACAGAGCTCATCCGAAAAAAATTCAAACAGGCAAAATCCTTCCACTTCAGAAATGTTTCATTTTATCAACCATTAATAAAATATATATAAAAATACTTCAACGTCAAATGAAATAAACAGTATTTTATAAAATCGTAACATTTGCCAGAAATAATGTTGTGCATTTTAATCTTTATGTCTAGAAAAAATGTTACTTGCTTTTTCATATTTACATATTTCTGATTTTAAATTGTATCATGAAAAATTTCAAAATTATACATAAGGGAATAGTGTATGAGCCCCCAAGCTTCCATCACCCACCTAGATTCCAGAATTACCACTCATTTTGGTTTATATTAAATGCTTAAATTTGACATGTATAACTAGAATTTAAATGTTTGTTATTAGCTTCTTTTCAATTTATTTTTTATTTGTGACTTATTTATTTATTGGGGGGAGGTAATTAGGTTTATTTATTTATTTTTAGTGGAGGTACTGGGGATTGAACCCAGGACCTCATGCATGCTAAGCATACTGTTTACCAACAGAGAGCTATACCCTCTCCCTATTAGCTTCTTATAGAAATAAAAA